>NC_138748.1:52886455-58470517 GCF_965113315.1 Podarcis vaucheri
TGCAATCTTGCTTTCATGCATTTGAAAAGGGAGAGAAAATAAGAGCACAGGAAGCTGGTTTGTGTAGTCTACACTGACTGGAAGTGGCTCTCTCAGATTTCAGGAAGGGGGCATGCCTAGTCCTGCCTGGGACCTTCTGGAAATAAAGCAGATGCTGTACCACTGAGTTACAACCTTTTCCCCTAAATGGGAGCAGATATTTCTATAAAGGGCATTCATATACAGAAAGCAGAAAGAGGATCAAGCTGGTCTTGCTCAATATCTGGGAAGAAGAGCTGCTCTCTCTGTTTAGCCCACATTCAAGGGGAAAGAGGGTGGCTGGTGAAAGCTCCACTTGAAGTTCTGGCTGTTCTGGGGATGCACAAAAAAGGCTCTTGCTGCTTTTGTTTCTATCTCATCTTCATCTGTCTCATTCTAGTTCTTATGCTGATGGAATAATTCTTTGCCAAAGCCCGCTCAAGACATTTTGCTGCCTGAGGCAAAGGACAAAATGGTCCACACCCATTCCATATATAGTAGCAAATCCTACTTCAATAGTAGCAATGGGGTAGTTATAGATCAGTGGGGTAGTTATAAAAGTGGAGGGCAAGGTGCATGATGCACAGCTCTGTTCTCCAACAGAAGGGTATGGCCAGGGAGCTCAAGAGGAAGAGCTGAGGGGCAGCACCACCTCCCAGTATATGCCACCTGAGGCAGTTGCCTCAATCTGCCTAATGGTAGGACCGGCCTGCTCATTGCATGTGGGCTCAGTAATAATGACTCCCTTTTGCAGCCTTGGGCAATTAAGGAACCACTAGCAATGGAACAGTGAATGGGTTGAAGCCTTTTCACGTATCAAAGCTAGGAACAAGATGAAGGGCCTCTTGGCGGAGGAACTTGTACCCATCCAAAAGAAGAAGAGGGAAATCAACAGACTTGGAATGTAGCTGGCCTGGAGTTGCATGACTGGGTCATGTAACCCCCCTGCTCCTCCCACTGTGGTTTCAGGAATGGGTTGTGCCAATGGCATTCAATCTGTTGATTAATTGATGGGTTGAATTTATATTCTGCCCTTCCTCTCAAAGGAGCCTAAGCCAGCGAACAACAGTCAATAAAACTATTTTTAAAACAATTCCAATCTATTCAAACCATCTAGCACAGCAGTTCTCAACCTGTGGGTCCCCAGATGTTGTTGCCTTGCTAGCTAGGGGTGATGGGAGTTGTAGTTCAACAACATCTGGGGACCCACAGGTTGAGAAAGGCTGACTAGCTCAAGGATGATCTCTGGACCTTTGGTGGACCACAGTTCCCATTGTCCCTGATCTTTGGCTATGCTGGATGGGGCAAATGGGAGCTGGACTCCAACAACATCTGGATGGGGGAGCCACAGGTTCCCCAATTCTGATCTAGCAAGTAGGAAAGATTGTTACTGGGAGGCAGGACAGCACATCACACAATGACAGGACATGTCCAGATTGACTTAGAAGAGGGAAGGGACAGAAACAAGTAGGATGGCAGGGGAAGAATCCAGGCTGAGAAAGCAGAGGTGAAATGCCCAGAATTCCTCTTGTTCTTTCTTTCTGATGATGCAATAAATCCATAATAATGAAGCTCCCCTTGAAGTTCTGGCTGTTCTGGGGATGCATAAAAATAAAAAGGCTCTTGCTGCTTTTGTTTATATCTCATCATCATCTGTCTCATTCTGGTTCTCCAGGGATACCCTTATGCTGATGGAATAGCTCCCTTTATATATAGCTGCTTACCCAGCTCAAGGGGGGAGGGGCACGGCGCAGGAGTTCCTATGGGCTGAAGTTGGCTAGCTGGATAAGCAAGAAAAGAAGACTGAATTCAGCTTGCTGTGGGACAGGAAGATGCGTCTTGCTCTAGAGAAGTTTAGATTCAAACAAGTGTAGCATGGGGGCATCTGATTTCACCTTGAAATTCCAGGTGCATATGTAGATAACCTTTCAGTCTGCTCCAGAATAGAGCATCAATTCCAGAAGTCTGAAGGCATGTCCACAGTTTTTCCAAAGGCATCCAAAGTGCATCAGATGTGCTTTTGGACCATGAAATGCAGAGACACAACCATACCATACATTTAAAGCACACTGGACCACTTTAACAATCCTGGATTCCCCCAAAGAATCTTGGGAACTGTAGATGATCCCTCACAGAACAGAGCTACAGTTCCCAGCACTCTTACTTTTACTTACTTTTAAAGGTGCTCATCAGTACTGTACTGTTATGGCCAGCCATTGATGGCTGGTAAACAGTTTTCCACTGGGAATATGCAGTGCACTTGCCACTGCTTTCAGGAAGCCAATAATAATAATAATAATAATAATAATAATAATAATAATAATAATACCCCACTCATCTGGCTGGGTTTCCCCAGTCACTCTGGGTGGCTCACAACATAAAATTAAAAACACGATAAAACATCAAACATTAAATACTTCCCTAAACAGGATTGCCTTCAGAAGTTTTCTAAAAGTCAGATAGTTTTTTATTTCCTTGACATCTGATGGTAGGGAGTTCCACAGGGTGGGTGCCACTACTGAGAAGGCCCTCTGCCTGGTTCCCTGTAACCTCACTTCTCACAGGGAGGGAACCTCCAGAAGGCCCTCGGAGCTGGACCTCAGTGTCTGGGCTGAACAATGAGGGTGGAGACGCTCCTTCAGATATACTGGGCCGAGGCCGTTTAGGACTTCAAAGGTCAGCACCAACACTTTGAACTGTGCTCAGAAACATACTGGGAGCCAATGTAGGTCTTTCAGGACTGGTGTTATATGGTCTTGGCGGCCACTCCCAGTCACCAGTCTAGCTGAAGTTCAAAAACACTGGGCTCGGAATATGAATTGATCCAGCTAGATAAATTTGTGCAAATGGAGAAATGCACTTCCAGATGAGCTCCTCTGCTCCTGACGACATTTGTCTGCTCTTCACTTTAATTGTGTGACTATTCTGCACCTGCACAGATTTGCATTCTCAGCACCCAGAACATACGCAAGGAGAGGCTGCTGGATCAGGCCAGTGGCCCTTCTAGACCAGCATCCTGTTCTCACAGTGGCCAACCAGATGCTTGGGAGAAACCTGCAAGCAGGACGCAAGCTCAAGGGCTCTCTCCCCTTCCAGTGGTTTCCACCAGCTGGAACTCAGATGCAGTACTGCTTCCAACCACAGCAGGAAAGAGCTGCTGTGCTGGTGTTTGGTTGGCATGTGCTTGCTGATGGTTGAAGCTAACTTGAACTTTTAGAAGTGGGTGTGCAAGTTTCCCATTTGACCCTGGCGCCTTGGTCTTCAACTTGGCTTACAGTTTCCGCATTAGAAAAACACTCATATGCTCCAAGTGGAAGGGATGTCCCATGTAAGCGTGACCTTTTAGAAAAGCGAATCACAAGCCAAGATGCTTGAGATTTTCATGCAGACCTCATTTTTCAGCAAAGTGCAAATGCCGTATAACCTTTCTGCAAATGGTATGAAAATGGAATCAGGAGGATTGCTCAAGATACGTTTCATGTGGAAGCAATCCAAATCACCTGGTGGCAATAAAACATCGGACGGAAGTGAAAACAGATTAAAATCCCTGGGGGGGAAAATGAGAATATCTTTTTCTAGGCACTAAAATCACCTTAAAGTAGGCGCCAGACAGACCTCGCTGGGCAGAGCATTCAAGAATTGGTGTGCCTGTTGTTATTGCAGAGTCCTGTGCACAACGGAATGATGAACAGTACGTGCCACATGCTTAATGCTGCTTTATTTTCAGTTCAAAGTTGAGAAATTACAAACATGCATCTTGCCTCTGCTGGAGCAGAGAAGCAACCCTCCTTCTCCTCGGAATGAAGAACTCCGAGAGTAACAGTGAAAAACAGGAAACCAGTGTACGTCACATCCAGCCTCCCATTCCCGTGGGAAAACCCAACAGTACTCTGACTGTGGAATGTAAACATTGTCTTGTGACAAGCACTTCGCTGCACAGTGAAGGAAGCAGAAACCAACATCCTCCCCCTTTCTGTGAACATCACTGGGCAGCGTGTTCGTACAACATCAGTACAAACCCAACTTCTGTACATAGGTACAGTGTTGATCCCTTGATACAATCTTGGACAATACATCAGCAGGAATTTCATTACCTGGCATATAGGACACCGTTACGAGTCCCTTCTGAATATGTTCCCTAGCATGTTGCAACTTCAATTGCAAGTGTTTCGTGCTTTGCTTACAACCTTCCGAATTCAGCAAAGCCAAACATGCTTTGTTGTCCTGGTAAACCTGGATTGGACATTTGACAGGAATTTTCATGTCTTTGCACAATTGTAACAACCATTCACAATCCTTAAGTGAATAAGACAGTGCATTCAGTTCAGCTTCACAAGTACTTAAGCTAATTGTTGTTTGCTTCTTGCATGACCAATCAAATAGACCCTGATTGTACATGTAGCAAACTCCAGACGTACTTTTCCTGTCTGTAGTGTCACTTCCAAAACTTGCATCTGCAAAAATCTCAAGACCACCAGACTTCTGATTGTTAAATCTCAGTCTGTAATGCATAGTGCCTTTCAAATAGCGTGCTATGCGTTTCAGAGCTTTCCAATCCTTAACAGTAGGATTGTTAACTTGTCTGCTTAGCAAATTACAGCTAACAGCAATGTCAGGTCTTGAACATCTGGCAATGAAGTTTAGCTTGCCTAACACACTTCTGTACAGTGTAGTGTCAGAAAATGCTTCTTCAGTTTCTTCTACCTGATAACCTGTTGTCATCGGTGTGTCTACAGGGTTAGCATCCATCAGGTTCAGTTTGCTTAACACATCAGCAATTTTCAGTGACTGGTGTACTAGAATGTTACCACTTTGATCTCTTTCTATTTCCAGAGATAGGTAGTTGTTTACCTCACCAAGATCTTTCATGTCAAAGTGCTCTTTCAGTTGAGCTAGGGCGTTATTGTACATTGTGACATCTTTCCAAAAGAATAAAATATCATCAACATAAAACAAACAATACAGCTTCTTTTGCCCTTCCTCTTTGACAAATACACATGGATCAGCTTTCCCTTGTTGAAAACCTAGAGAAAACAATGCTTCAGTGAGTTTTGTGTGCCAGCACCGTGCACTTTGTTTGAGACCATAAAGGGACTTCTTTAGAGCACAAACAAATCCCTGTTTTACCTGTACGCCATCAGGTGGAAGCATATAAAGTGATTCACCTAGAGATCCGTACAAAAACGCTGTATTCACATCGTGGTGACTAATGTGTAGATTCTCCTCTGCAGCTAGCTTGAGCATAAGCCTAATGCTCTCATATCTCACCGTGGGTGAGTAGGTCTCGTGATAGTCTTCACCTGGTACCTGTGCAAAACCTCTGGCTACCAATCTGGCTTTGTGTCTGACTATCTTGCCATTCTGACCAGTCTTCGCTTTGAAGACCCATTTGCTTCCAAGCAGTTTCATTCCTGGAACTACTGGAACTAGCTCCCAAGTTTTGTTCCTTTCTAAGGAATCAAGCTCAGCCTTCATTGCATTTAACCATGGCTCAGCTTCCTTAGAATCCAAATCCTGGATTTCTTGGAAACTTGAAGGTTCAAATACCTTCTTGGAGCTTTTAACAGCTGCTACTGCTGTCTTAGCAAATTCATCAGCAAATCTCTTTGGAGGTCTGCCTTTTGTGGCTCTTTGTGACCTGCGAATCAGCCTTTGGTCTTCAACACTCTCCTCTTCCTCCTTAGGAGAAAAGTGACCTATTGTGAATAACGGTTCTTCCAATTCCTGATCAGAGCTTTCAGAGGGTCGCATAGAGGCTTTCGCACTCTTGAAATCCTCTGAAGTATCCGATTCAGTTTCAGACTCAGAATCAGAACCTTCATCAGTGGGTGTGGGTTGTTGTTGCTTATTCTCAGTCTCATCACTGTCATCAGGATAACATTGGAAAATTCCCACATTCTCCCCCCACTTGGCATTGTACTCAACACTTCTTGTGAGCTTAATTGTCTTAGAGTCAGTCATCATTATTCTGTAAGAACCTTTCTGATAACCTAGAAAGATACCATGCAATCCACGTTTGCCTAACTTGGAGCTTTGTGGTGAGTGAATCCACATGTCAGAACCAAAAATTTTCATGTGTTTGATGTATGGTTTCTTGCCCAACATCTTCTCATACGGGGTACAACCAATCGCTGAAGATAACCTGCGATTGTAACTGTAAATAAAACACGAGAGAGCTTCGGCCCAATAACTCTCTGGAAGATTGGCATCATGCAGCAAGGTTTTTAACCCTTGAAGCAATGTTTGATTTGCCCTTTTGCAAAGCCCATTCTGCCATGGCGAGCGAGGACTGGACAAATCGTGTTGAATTCCTTTCTCAGTCAGAAAAGCTTCAAACTGCTGAGAAGTGAATTCTCCCCCGCGATCTGTGAAAAGAATTTTTATCTTTTTACCATGCACATTTTCCAACCAAGCACAGAATTCCTTGAACCTTGGAAAAGCCTCTGATTTCTGCTTGAGATTGTACACATAAATATACCTGGAAAATGCATCAATGAGAACCATGAAGAACCTATTTGCACCCAAAGAGGGCGATAGTGGACCAACTAAATCAGCATGAACAATCTGGTATGGTTCTGTAGCTTGCCTACTAGACACCTTACCTTTCGCAGCCATTTTCACCTTGTTTGCTGCGCATGCCTTGCACTTCATGTGGTACCTGCAGGGTTTAATAGTCATACCTTCAACCAAGGCAGGCATTTTAGATACTGCCTCAAAATGCAAATGACCAAATTTCCTGTGAAAATCATGAATACATCCTGCATGCAAACTTTTGTTAGAACCTGCAATGCAACAAGTATCATTCTGCACAACATCATCATAATACAAAACAAACGATCAACACATTCAGCATGCAATACATAATCGTCTTTCTTTGTGATGGTGCATTTCTTGTTCTTGAAGGAAACGTCAATGTTCCGTTCATTCAGCTGCATCACACTTAGAAGATTGTGTGTGGCATCTGGAACATAAAGTACATCCTGTATAGATAAGTCCAAACTGTGAAGAACAACAGTTCCGTAGCCTTGACTGGGGATCGTGTGGTCATCCGCCTGGTGAATCGCACCTTCCTGCGGTGTAAAAGACACGAACAGTCTCTTATCGTTGCACATGTGGTGGGTAGCTGCTGAATCAACAACGAAGAAAGATCTAGACGTCTTCTGGACCTTTGCAACCTTTGGAGTGAAGCGTGAGACCATTGCCTTGTGCTGCGTTGTCCTGGACACCGGACCTTTGCCTTTGCTTTGGCCTTTTCCACGCGATGAACTTCCGCTGCGCTGCTCTGTCTTGGCCTTGGGATATTTGCATTCCCTCTTCATATGGCCTAGACGTCCACACGAGTAGCATTTCACTGCCTTCAAAGCTTTGGCGCCCTCTGGTGGTTCCACTGCACTCTGGGATGACGTCTGTGAAGACTCCCCCTTATCCATGCAGCTAGCACCCCGGCGATCTGCTTCATTCTGGATCACGGCAGTAACATAGGCTACTGTGAGCTGAGCAGTTGGTTGAACAGCAATCTGAGTGGCAACGGACTCCCAACTTGGACCCAAAGAATGTAGTATCATGAAGGAATACACAGCCTCTGGAAAGTTGAGTCCTCTCTGTTGCAACTCATGTCTCAGATTCTGCATCTCCATCAGATGTGTACGCACATCTCCACCCTCAGCAAGAGCCATGCCATGCAGCTTGGCATAGTAGTACATTGAGGAACCAGCTTCTGTCCTCAAGTGCGCTTCTCTTAATGTTTCCCAAATTTCTCTGGCTGTGGTCTTTCCACACAACAGACAGAGCTCTTCTGGGGATACTATCAACGTAAGCGTTCCCCGTGCTTTGGAATCCTTAGCAGCCCATTCAGCTGTAATTGGAGCTGGGGGGTTGTCTGTAATAACATTAAACAGACCTTCTTTCCGCAGAATTGCCTCTGCATACTGCACCCACGCCGTGTAATTTTTCTTATTGAGCTTAGGAATTCCAAAAGCCTCAACCAGCTTTGCATTAGCCATCATTGCTGCTTTAAACAAGCTGTGTCACAGTACTGCAGCTTCTTCCAAAAGCACTTTTAAAAAGTACTTTCGCTTTCTCAGCCATTGCCTGTATCGCGGCAAAACGGCTTTAAAAGTTCAAAGTCCAGCCATAAAGCCATAAACTAGAAACTGGCAGGCTGCTCCGGGCAGCATGAGCACATACCTTCATCAATCAAACTTGACGCGCAGAGCAGATAACGCGATCCGTTCCTCTGTACCTCTGCCGGCATTCCGACTCATGTTGATTTACGTGTTTCTGGGCCCATAACCAGAATGTTGTTATTGCAGAGTCCTGTGCACAACGGAATGATGAACAGTACGTGCCACATGCTTAATGCTGCTTTATTTTCAGTTCAAAGTTGAGAAATTACAAACATGCATCTTGCCTCTGCTGGAGCAGAGAAGCAACCCTCCTTCTCCTCGGAATGAAGAACTCCGAGAGTAACAGTGAAAAACAGGAAACCAGTGTACGTCACATCCAGCCTCCCATTCCCGTGGGAAAACCCAACAGTACTCTGACTGTGGAATGTAAACATTGTCTTGTGACAAGCACTTCGCTGCACAGTGAAGGAAGCAGAAACCAACAGTGCCACCATTGAAAAGGCTTTTGGTCCCAGTGACCACATGCTGTTACCTTATCTAGCTGGGGCTCTTAGAAAATGGTCTGCAATATAGATCTTCTGCAGTAGTGGACAGTGTGGTGGGGCAATGGCGTTTCCCTCACCTCCAGACAGCTGAGTAACTGCTCCCAGCCGAGAAGCAGAGGGAGAGGGACAAAGCAGTGGGGAGGTCAACCCAAATGCACCAGCAGGAGTGTCAGATTTGCTCCACCGGCTTGTCTGCACAACAATGACCTCCCCATTACTTCTCTCCCCCCTTCCTTGTAAAGAGCAGTGGCTCAGTTGTCAGGGGGTCAGGTGAGTGCTTTTGCCTCACCACTCTGCCTGCTACTGATCTGAATAGGTACTTGTAAAGAAAGACAGTCCTTTGGGTCAGCCCGGCCCTGTCTGTCCGAACCGGTCGCTCTACCCTAAAAATGACCTCTGCCCACTGAAATGGACGAGAATGACTAAGTTAGGTCTGTTAATTGCAGTGGGTCTGACTCAAGCAAAGTTGAATACCACCCATACTAAATAAAATTAGTACCCCGGTCTCGGCCCACAGAGGGCTTTCAAAGTGAGAAGTAATTGAACCCCCAAACAGGCAAGGAACGGGGAAAGCCATAGCATGCTGGCATCACACGATTGCACCTCTGCAACTCGATCTGCTCTAAGGTTACCCAAGAGTTAATCTTGTGCGCTTTTGTCCCTGCGGAGCCTGCCCAAGTCTGATGGAGACTCTTGTTCAATTAAGAGCTCGACAGTGAACCCGGAGGTAAAGGCCACCAAATGTATTGCTGTCAGCTTGCAGCATTCAATCTGACCTACATTCTAATCACTGACCTAGAGGTGGGAGACACCAGAGCCCATTACTTGTTCCCCTGGGGCATCCTATTCCCAACCCCCCAACCCCCTTTATTTTCCGAAATGGCAGCCAAGGCCATTGAGGCTCCTGGTTAATTCACTGCTCGGGGACAAAATGTGTGTATCCCTTTTCCTGCTCTATAGGAATGGAAAATAAGGTGGGGGTGGGGGAAGAGGAAGACAATTAATGATTGGATTTCCCCCAGGGGTTTCTCCAGTGGAGATGGAATCTCTTGTGTGGCAGAATTAGAGCGAACACCAGGCAGACAGGTGGTCTTTGGTTAACCCTGTGTGGTTGGTTTCCCCCACCCCCATCAGAGTCACTTAATTATGCTGTCCAAAACAAAAACCAGCAGGGGATTCTGCTGAAGCGTTCCAAGAAAATAAGTGGGGAATGATCCCCTTCGAAAGTGGTCAGAAACCCCTCCATTTCATCTTCTCTCTCTCTCTCTTTTTTTTAAAGCCAGGTGTGAGGAGGGGGGGAAATGAAAATATAGATATGTGCAGGTTTGTGTCACTGGTGGAGAAATGGCAGGCAGATCAGGTGTTCAGTCAAGCAGGCAGGAAAGTGTCAAATGCCTGGGGACGCACATGAGATGGAGGACAATTCAGTCCAGAAACAAGTCTTGCCTGTTAATACAGACACCTTTCTCCTTCTCATGAGTTTCCTGAGAACAGGGATGTGTTCATACCATCTATTTAAAGCACATTAATTCTCCCAAGCAACCTGGGAGCTGTAGATTACCCATCGCAGAGCTGCAGTTCCCAGCACCCTTAAACTACAGTTCTCATGATTCTTTGGCGGATGTTGTGTGCTTTAAATGTATAGCTGTGTACGCAGACTAGGGTCTGTGTGTATTTGAAATCTCAGCTCTCAGAGTCTTCCTCAATCCTGATTAGGCTGCAAGTGGCGCTGTGGGTTAAAGCCTCAGCGCCTAGGGCTTGCCGATCGAAAGGTCGGCGGTTCGAATCCCCGCGGCGGGGTGCGCTCCCGCTGCTCGGTCCCAGCGCCTGCCAACCTAGCAGTTCGAAAGCACCCCCGGGGGCAAGTAGATAAATAGGTACCGCTTACCAGCGGGAAGGTAAACGGCGTTCCGTGTGCGGCTCTGGCTCGCCAGAGCAGCGTTGTCACGCTGGCCACGTGACCCGGAAGTGTCTTCGGACAGCGCTGGCCCCCGGCCAATAGATGTGAGATGGGCGCACAAACCCCAGAGTCTGTCAAGACTGGCCCGTTCGGGCATGGGTACCTTTACCTTTACCTTTTATCAGAAAAGAGGCTGGATGATCATTCATTAGGGATGCTATCTAAAAGAGAGTTAAAGAAGCTCTTGAGATTTGTATGTGCCAGCAATGCTGCCTAAGTTTTGTGAGGGCCAGGTCCATTTTAAAAAATCCATCAGATGAACTCTCTGTCCATTTTTATTTTTGTATTGCAAAATGGGTTCTTGCATGTTGCTGCATTTGTGTTTTTTCATATATATACTTTGTAGGAACCATATTGTAGGATTGCCATACGTCTGGAATTTCCTGGACATGCCTGGGATTTCAACAGTGAAATTAGCGTCCGGGGTGGAGGTGGAGGTGGGGATTTCAAAAAATTGGCAAAATGTCCAGGTTTTTGCCAACAGAACAAGGAAGTGTGTGTTTGAGTATCACTCTTGTTTGGGAATTCGCCCAGCAAAGCTCAACAACGTTTTGGGTGATTTACCCTCCGAAAAGGTCAACAACTTACGTTTGCAGATTTTTACTTCTTGAAATATGGCAACCCTGCCATATTGGTATCAACGTATGAAAGTCCCCTCTCCCCGCTACTTTATAAACTAAAGGATTGTGCTCATAGTAGGTAGGACCTAGCAGGCAAGGGAATCTGAATTCTGGGCCACTCAGCCCTGGGAAGAATCTGAGTGGCTGAGTCATCAACGCATCCAATGGCTGTATGGCTATTGCCAGATCAGAAGATGGAGAGATGCTGTCTCTCTCCCCTGCTCATTCCCTCCCCAGCTCTAGGCTGGCAAAGCATAGGGTCCTGGCATGTGCCCACCCAACCATCAATGGGCCAATTTAAGATCTTTGGGCAGCCTTGCTCCTCCCATATTCTGCTCCCAAGGTATACCATTTGGGTATACCAGCTACCACTGGTGGGAACACAATCAGTAGCAGCTCCCCAACAGCCTATGCCTTTTGGTGGGCACAAGAGAGGGTTTCATGGTGTGGAGCCCACCACAAGCAGAGCCATGAAGAGGGACACCTCTACCCATTCCAAACCCCAGAACTGTCCCAGAAAAATGGGGAGCACATCCCATTTTTCCTCATGAGAGCATGGTAGCCAGTTTTTGGGGAGCTGCGAATTCACATGGTGTCCCAAAATGTGTGTTTCCTGGGCACCATGCCCCCAAAAAGCACTTTTGGGAGACGGCGGTCTCAGGCAAGTCATGTGTGTTACCGGAAAAATCCGAGGGCTCCCTTGGACAAAACCAAAGACACCAACCAGGATAACTTGGAGCAAAACAGCAGCCTGTAGGCTTGGCCTTTATTGAACTGTTGCAACAGGGTATTCCCCTCACTTGCAGGAGAGAGGAAAGACCCAGAAAGATGGTGTGCAAGACCTTATAAAAACTTTTGAAATTCCCATCCTCTAGGTCAAGCCCACCCCCAGAAACATCATGCATACATTACAGAAAGGAGGGGTTGACATCATGCATACATTACAGAAAGGAGGGGTTGAGGGAGGAGTTGGTGGTAACCTGAGTGTTCTGTCACCTGGCTGGTTCCTCCTTTCCCACTCCCCATGAGTCACTTCCAGGAGACAAAGGGGAGTTTGCAGTTTCCTGCTCCCAGAGGGAAGATCTGATCATTGTCCTTTGTTTCAGTCCATGCTGAATCCACTCCCATATGCAAGTGGGATCATCAGGGTTGACATAGCAACTGGGCAGGGCTCCTGTGGATGTGCTGGGATGATGAAGGGATTATGGCTGACCAGAACCAAGCCACCCCCCTTTGATAGTCCTTGTCATATGGAGTAAAATAAAAATGGAACAGTGCAAATCCGATGTATGGTTGATTTTTCTATGGATTTATAACAGAAATGTGGCGTGTGTAGTGTGTAAGTGTGAGTGTGTGTGAAGTTTGTACAAACAGAATGATTGGGGTGGGGGGGGGTTCCTGCTACATGTGACTCATACAGAAGGTGGCATCTCGGTTTCCCCTAATGTCATGTTGGAGGGTATGCCATTCCTTATCACCGCCACCTCCGTTTGAGGTTAGGATTGCTTCCCTTTGTTCTTCACAATAGGTGTAGAAAGTTTTGACCTGGGATATATATGAAGCAGCTTTTTGCCAGGTCAGAACAACTATTCATTTAGCCCACTACTCTGACTTGCAGCAGTTCTCTGGAGTCTCGGACAGAGGCCTTTCTCATCACCTCTCTGATCCACTTAACCGGAGATAATTTCCTGCACGTAAAGCATTAGTGCTACTGTTGAGCTGTGACGCTTTCCCAACAGCAATAAAGCAATAATGTTTTTTTCAACAAAGAACAACGCTTATTGCCGCGGGCACAGGCCAGAGGGAAAGTGCCCAGATATTGAAGCCAAAGGCTCGTTCTCTTGATTTATGGATTTATCGATTGAAAATGTATAAATCACCCTTCATCGCAAAATGGATTTCGGGGCAGCAGTGTACCGAGAAGTTTAAAATTACAAAAACATTGCAAACCCAGACCAACAATGCAGTTGTGTTAAGAGGAAGGAAACCATCCGAGCGGCTCAAAATAGCATAATCTAAAATGCCTGGGAAAAGAAAGAAAGTCTTAGCCTGGCGCCAAGAAAAGTACAGAGTAGGGTTCCAAATGTATCTCCCTTGGAAGGTCATTCTGTAGTTGGGGCAACTACAGAGAAGCCAAAGATTTCAATCTTTTACTGCTGTTTACTGAATAATGCTCCTTTCTTTATAGCCTCCCCAGATAGTGCAATCCTATGCATGTTTGCTCATAACTCATAAGTTCCATAGAGTTCAGTGGACCTAAGGCTGTCTTACCTCACTTACCTGGGAGATAGGGCTGTTCATAGATGGTTGCTATTTTTGCGTGGGAGTCAGTCCATATTGGAAAATTCAGGTTGCACAGTTATAGTTGATGAGAAGTTCTTGCACAGCAGTCCCCCAAAATACCGGACTCTTCTGCAATAAGGAAAGTAAAGGGGAGATACCCTTGCTTTGATGCAACATCATTTAGCCTACTTGCAAACAACAACAACCCAGAATGATGGTCGTTGTGTAGCTGATGTAATCTGATCTCCCTGCAAACAAATCAGGATGAATGCTCAAAAAATAGCCCATATGTTTAGGATTGCAGCCTTACTCCCTAGTTCATGTAGGGTTGCCATATTTCAAAAAGTGCCATTTTTGAGCTATTTTTTTTTTAAAAAATGGCAAAAATGAAACTGCCAACACGGCTTGCCGTACGTCCAGATTTCCCCAGATATTTTGCCGATTTCCACCAGGACACTGCTTCCAGCTACAGTATTCCAAATATGTCTGGACACATGGCAACCCTAGTTAACGTGAACAGGACTGCAGCTTAAAACTCTTGACAATTGTGTAATTTCCTGTGTCGCTCTTCTCTTTCCCATGTCAATTTTAATACACTTCTAATTTCATCACTCTCTCTTTTTGAAGAAAAATACATTCAATCACCTGTAGGACAAAGCAAATGGAGATGCATTTCACATTGCTATACATTTCTTCTCACTTTTAAATGGCATCGATTTAAATGCAGATTTCGTGCGTGGAGCTTGGAAGCAGGGGCTTTCAATTTAAATGTTAATAGAAGAGTAAACTTGAAAATAATAATAAAAAAGATCTTTGTGAGAAAGATCACTTCCTTGCTGTAGTTGATATATTTCTATGCTGGCCCTTCTTTCCTTGTACTCCCACTGGCAACCGGCCCTGAATTAAATGGTCTTCACACGCACACACAAATTAAAATAAGAATGTACCTTTGGAAATGCCTAAATTAAAGTGTTTAATGCAGAGTCTGCAGGAGGCCTGAGCAGAGACCTGAGGGGCTGATAACGCAGAGATCTCATCCTTCAATCTCTAGCTTGTTCCTTAACAGCCCATTCATCAAAAATAGCTGTTCCTAAAGCTCTATATGATTATTTTGAGGTTGATGCAGCATAATGTTCTGGTAGGAGGGAGATAAGAGAATATTTGCTCACACAGGCTTGCCGAACCTTCCCTTGATTAAAGGCAGCTCCACAGTGCAGGCCCTACCATTAGGCAGAGGGAGGTGGCTGCCTTGGAGGCAAATCCTGAGGGGGCTGGCAGTGGCAGCAAGATGTTGGAAGACAGAGTGTCCGCCCTCTGTCACCCCCAGCTAGCCTCAGGTATAATAGAGGATGCCATCCCATCAGCTGTGCCAAAGTAAGACCCATCTGCTAGTCCAGTCTGCTTCTGTACATCATATGGTGAGGAAGGTACAATCTTGGCCTTTGCCTCAGGCAGCAAAATGTCTTGGGCTGTTTCTGGCAAGCAGAGAGATTTAAGTGGATATAGATGTAGGGCAGAGTGAGGGAAGAATGTGAATTGAGATCTACAGATCAATCACTAGCTCATGGCTGACCCTTGGGGGCCAGTGTGCCCACCAATACCTCCGACAGTGACCAGGAATGGTCTCAGTAAGCATCTCCTCAAAAATCTTCAATGCATAAAAGACTGTTTGCTCCTCCAGCTCAGTTCCTGTTTGGGAGGTGCCCAAGCAATTTTATGGCCTTATCCCTTTTTCTAACTCTTTTAGACTCGGAAGCCATTATGCCACACCCTATGGCAGCCATGATGTATTATGCCAAGCACACATGGTGGCCATTTTGTGTTAGGGAACAGGCTCACCCTGGCAACCATTTTGTGGCTGGTGCCTACCATGCTCACTCATACTTCCAAATGTACCCACTAGCTGAATGGGGCTGAATGAGATTATTTATAGTAGGTTGGCAAGGATTTCCAGCTCCCACTTGTCCTCAGGCAGGGTGCTCTCTCACATTGGCAAGTATCTGATTTGTAATCTGGATACGCTAGGATACATCTGCTTGTAGAGGATGTGCTCTTCTGATGCCCCAATGTGGGAAGCTGCCCCTGAGGAGCTCCAAAGTGGGTAGAAGACTAGCTATGCATTTGGACAACTCTCAAGATACCATAACCACATTCTACACAATGCTTTGCGAGATCAAGGTTTACATCTATGGTTGGATACAACTCGATGCCATTTTGAATTAAGATGGAGGACTGGACTTTTCAAAACTGCACTGATTTTAAGCACTGATTTCAAAACTGCACCGATGTTTTGGTTCTTAGAATTCCCTCGGAATGCCAGGCAGGAGGCAGGTGTTATTTCTTGACTTTATTTCATTTGGTCTGGAGTCTATGGCAACAGCTCATCAAGGAGCCAAGGGACTCCGATGTCTGGGAAACCTTGGATTAAATTATGAGGGGAGCAGAAGCCACAAGTTAGTGATGGAGGGGAGACCTTCAAACAGCTAAGGGGAGCTGCTCTAACTCTGCATCCTGATGGGGCGTCTCCTTGTTTTCCTTGCCCCAGTCACCACTCGAACTGCTGTGTTCAGCTGGAAAGAGGAAGTGCTGATTATACTGTATTGGGACTTCTCGGCTGAGAGACCCACGGGATTTCTCCAAGTCCTGCGATGCCATGTTAGCAGAGAAGGCACACTTCTTTTCTAGTCTGACCTCCTTCTTCCTAAATAGCTGTAGGGTGCTGATTCAGCGCTGTGCTGCTGTACATACACATTCATTTCCCATTGGAGGAATTGCTCTGAATAGACTTATCCTCAGTGCTGACATTTCTGAGCGGGCTGTTATGACATGGGAGGAAGGCTGGCCAGATTGCATCCGACAACTAAGAGCAATTCAGACAACCAGCTCACATCCCCTCTTTCACACCACTGCCATTTGCAAGCACTGCCCTCGGCAGCGGCTATGTCAGGCCAGGAAATGGCAACAAACAGAAAGATTCTCTTTCTGGCATGTCTGATCATTAATTTGTTTATTTAAAATGAATGCTCATAAATAAAGCATTTGGCATAGGGAGGCAATATGTTACTTGCCACCCGCACCCCCAATCTTTCTGTAAATGGAGCAATAAATACCCCTTAAGACCTGTCGAAAGATGGATAGTCTATAATAGCCAGATGATGTGTGTCACTAGGAGCTGAGATGATCCAAGAAGTCTTACAAGAAGACTTGGTTTTTCTTTTGAGCAATTGTCAATCAAATTATTATTATTATTATTATTATTATTATTATTATTATTATTATTATTATTATTATTTTAAAAACTGGCTTTAATACATTGCTTTTCAGCTGTCATGTATTTTATTTCCTGTTGTTCAGAGGTCATTTTGTTTAGCTGCTTACTATATTTTTCACCCAATAAAACGAGATGAGCGCCGCAACCCCAGAGTTGGCCACAACTGGACCTAATGGTCAGGGGTCCCTTTACCTATATTTTACAATGTGGCATTTCCCTTGTGGTTTGGATGGAGATTTTTATGTGTGGTGTTTTATTTTGGTGTTAAGAAAAATGCTCTGTTTATTTATTATTTTATTTTTATTTATTTATTTATTTTATATACCGCCCTATGCCCCGAGATCTCAGCTTAGTTATTTATTGTTTAGTTGTTCATTGCATTTTATAGGATTTTGAAATTATCTGGGGGGGGGGGTTGTTGTTTATGGCATATGCCTTTCATTCAAGATGCTGCAACTTATATTGTAAACTACTTAGAGATTTGTTTAAATACAATAGGTGGAAATTACTCATTCTCCCTAATACACACACACACATACATACATGACAGGGGGCAAGTGAGGTCTGTCTGGAAGCAGCAACCACAAGTACAAGCCTTTAGCTTCTTAGGGTGGGACTGAAAGCATCAGACACAGAGAGCTCCCTGCAACAATCTGAAGGCGCCATCATTCTACCCTAAAAATCTGATAGGGAAGCAGTATGTGTTGGAGTGGCTTTAAGAGGCAAAACCTCCACCTATGCTCAACATGTGAGTAAATCATATATCGCAAAGTTCCAGCCAGTTTCAAGTATCCTCCATTCCAAATGTGTACATTCTACACTCCTGGAATTTTCACTGCTCGAAGACTTGGGGTATATGAGCAAGCAATGATAGTGATAAAGTCATTTTCATGTGGTCAGTTATCTCTCTCAAATGGTTTTCTTTTGCGGAAGTAATCAACTTTTCTCTGTGGTGCTAAATAAGAAATACCGTATTTTTCGCTCCATAAGACGCTCCTGACCATAAGACGCACTTAGTTTTTAGAGGTGGAAAGAAAGAAAAAAAATTCTGCACGGACCATGTAAGCAGCTCTCGCTTTTCTTGCTTTAAAGCAAGCAAAGCGAGAGCCGTTTACATGGCTTCTCTCCCGCTTTGTGCAGCTCTCACTTTACTTGCCCATCCCTCCTCCCACCTCGCTGTAAAAGAGGAGGAGGAGACACCGGGACAGGTGCTTTGCTTGCTTTACAGCGAGGCGGGAGGAGAGATGGGCAAGCAAAGTGAGAGCTGTGCAAAGCGGGAGAGAAGCCGTGTAAGTGGCTCTCGCTTTGCTTGCTCCCATCCGTCCCTCCTCCCACTTCGCTGTACCCTCCTCATTCCCCCCCTTCCTGTCTGCAAAAGAGCTCTGCCTAACTTGAAAAGAACAGATTTTGCATCTCTCCTGCTTTAACATCAACCAAACAACCGATCTCTATGCAAAACTGTATGGTGGTGGGTTGGGGGCAACTTGACTTTTGTATGTTGCAGCTGCTCAGAGTGAGACTGGGATCTATAGTTCCCTTAACAGCAATGAAACAAACCATGAGCGCTATTAACAATATGTCTCTTTTTCGTGTTGCAGACTTGCGCAGAATGACAGCGGGCTTCATGGGCATGGCTGTGGCCATCATCCTCTTCGGATGGATTATCGGGGTGCTGGGCTGCTGTTGGGATCGAGGCCTTATGCAGTATGTGGCAGGACTTCTCTTCCTCATGGGAGGTAAGGGGGAAAGAGGTTGCCATGAAATGCTATTTTGCTTCTCCACATCTCCATTTTGTAGGAGCTGCTTCCCTTCAAAGTACCGGGGGGGGCTGTGTCCCAGTTCTGCCATTGCATTAATGCCAATCAGCAGCAACTTGTTAAAAGTCTGGTACCACAAGCAGTTCCTGAATTTATATAGCACTTTTCCTAAGGGCTCGATTCACTTGCATTATGTCAGTAATCCTGACAAGGTCAGGGCTAGGTAGACTTCAAGCCTGTGGCACCCATGTTATGGTTGTTGTTTACAAGATCCATCAACCACAGGCAGTTGAAATATAGTGTTTGGGGTAAGGGTGTGGGCATGTCAGAATTAAGGAACAGGACTAAGCCCAGTACACCCCAAATCCACACCTTATTTTCCTCTTGTTAATGGAGAAATCTGAGGGCTCCCTTGGACAAAAAACAAGGACACCAGCCAGGAATACCAGAACAAAACAGCAACCAGTAGGCTTGGTCTTTATTGAAGACTGTCGCGACAGGACTCCCAAGATGGAACAAGATGGAAGCCCCGAACAAAAGAGCCCCCAAACTTTTTAACTGCTAATCCCCATGTTACACCCCCTCCCAAACTACATCACTAATACATCACAGTTGCATCATGAAAGGGGAGGTCTGGTGGCAGTAATCTGAGCATCCTGGACCCTGCCCCATGGTTCTCCTTGCCCTCCACCAAACACCCATCAAGTGTAACAAAAGAGATATTTACATTTCCCTGTTTCCCAGCCAAGTTAATCACACCCTTTTGTCTTCATCTGGCTTTGTTATTTCTGGAATGGCTACCTGTCTGGCATTCAGGTGTCAGGATGCCAGGGATTATCACTCAGGCAGAGGGGCTGCTGAGTAGCTCAGCTCACATGTCTATATGAATTTCTGAAGTTTTCCCAGTGAGCCAGTACATAGATACATTTATCAGTGAATTGTTACATTTGGTATCGTGCAGCAAAGGCCCATCGAATAGATAGGAAGAAACTGTGATGGGGTGTTTTGTGGGGACAAATCACAAAAGCGATTGTGCTGGTTTTGGTAGTGAACACTCGTAAGTTTCCTTCCTGCCAGCAGTCTGATTTGGAAAACAAATAAAGCTTTATCTTGATAGTATTGCTAAACAACTGGGATTCAGAGACCTTTTTCAATCTACTACAAGTTATTTAAAACGCTACCAGTCAAGCCTCTGTGTGTCTCCTTCTCTCCCCCTCTTCTGCTCCTGGCCACATGTTTAAGACCCAAATTCAACACCCAAATTCAGTTTGGGTCCTAGATCCAGGTTAAGCTGGCCCTGGCTCATCCTTGGTTAAATCAGGGCTGTAGCAAATTGCTATCTTGGGCTTCAGATAGAATCCAGTTGGGCATGCCATACACTGGATTCTACTCAGCATATTTGTATTATCATCTCCAGGTGACAGATGGGTGGGTTGGGTTGTGACTTAGAGATGAAGGCTTTAGATTTAAACAAGGGCATGTTGACATTATGTTGCAATGGATTTGTTGTTGTTTTTTTAAAAATCCTTTAAGGAAGAGGATCATAACTGTCAACCGTCCCTTATTTGGTGGGAAACTCCCTTATCCCAGCGCCGTGTCCCACTGCTGTCCCTTACTGATGATGTCCCTTAAATTTCCTGGGTTTCATGCTCGGGAGGGAAGCAGTGGCTCGGGGTCCTCCGCCACGAGAGAGAGCGTGCGCTGGCGCCGTCGTCCTGGCACAAGGAGTTCCATCAGCCCTTCTCCGCCCGAGGGGGGGGGAGGGAGAGAGACTCTCGCCCACGCCGCCCGCGAGCCCGGAGGCGGCAGCGGTGGTGGTAGCTGAGGAGGCGGCCTAAGGGAGGAGGAAGAGGAGGGACGCAGAAGGGTGGCGCTTCAGTGACCGCCGTGGCACCGCAACTGCCTCATGCCGGATTGTCAATCTTACCAATGTATGTAACTCTTTACAATAGCAAAATCCCTGATTTTGGCTGCTGATCCCTTATTTTCGAGGCTGCTGGTCCATTATTTTCAAATCTGTCAGTTGACAGCTATGAAGAGGATGCACTTCTGTTTAGCACCTTCACAAAACTACCATTTCCTTGACTACTCAAGAAAAGCCACGGCAAACTGATTTAAAACTGGTTTAAGTTGGTTGGTTTCAATGGAACACAGTCTCACGTAAGCATATAGGGTGGCAGTCTAAATCATCTATAACTGAACTAGGTTGAAACGAGATATTTTGAGGAGGGGGGGTTGTCTGTGTGTTTTAAATAAAATGGGCTGCCATTAATTTTTTGGTGTTGTAAAGCAAGCTGGCGTGCCACAAAATGGTATTGTGAGAAACGAGGCCTTCAAAACATGAATGTCGTGAAAGAAAGTTGAAAGTGATCCTTCCTTTTTAGCTCTGAGTAGTTTTATAATAAGACCAAATTTAAGCTGCACTTTTATGTTTAAACAACAGCCAGCAACTAGATAAAGATCTTTTAATCGATTAACTGTCTGGCTTTTTACTGCTTAATCAACTAATCACATATTGCTGTGCCGCAGTAATCATGCTTTTTCTGAGGATCTTGACTGAAGGTGACAGTTTCTTATTGGGACTCGTCTTAAATCTTCTCCTCATTGCTAATCTTTATTTTCTTAACTTGTGAAACAGGGAGTGCTGTGTTTCTCTGAGATGTCTTAAAGAAACAAGTGAAAGTGACAGTGCTATAATTCTTTCCCCCCAACTAACCTAAGTTGCTCAATGAGATTTTTAAACCCACCAGTCCAAAGATGCACACGGCACCTTGTTCACAATTATCAATAGTGCTTTTTCACTGCCCTAGTACCTCTGCCGAAACATTTGGCAGGGAATAGAATCCACAAAGTTTTCTTGGTCTGAACAAAATTACTTTTTGGAGAACCAAAGGGAGCTTGCTCCAAAGTGCAGTAATTTGAATAACCGGCATCCTTTTTAATTCTTGTATTAAAGCTTGCAGTCCTGATTGGGCAGTTTTGACACTTCATTTGCATAAATAGCTAATGAGGCATGAACTCTCCTTAGCTTATCTCAGTTTTTGCAAGCTTTCCTTGTGAGTGCTCAGAAAAACCCTGTGAAGTCTTTTTAAAGTATTCGTAAGGAGAATTAGGGAGAAAAGAGGATGAATGTCCCGTCCACCAGTTCTTCTTTCCCAAGCTCAAAACTCTTACCCTTGAGACAAAGGGGGGGGGTCAGTAAATGGTGGCAGAGAGGGCACACTGGGGACATGATAGTTCTTACTGTCATTTCATGCTGGGGAGCATGGGATCTGTTGTTCCTTCTCCCTCCTGAACTGAATTAGAAGCCAGAGGAAACTACAAATCCCATTCTCCCCAGAAGGTAATTGTTGTTGTTTAGTCGTTTAGTCATGTCCGACTCTTTGTGACCCCATGGACCAGAGCACGCCAGGCACTCCTGTCTTCCACTGCCTCCCGCAGTTTGGTCAAAATCATGCTGGTAACTTCGAGAACACTATCCAACCATCTCATTCTCTGTCGTCCCCTTCTCCTTGTGCCCTCCATCTTTCCCAACATCAGGGTCTTTTCCAGGGTGTCTTCTCTTCTCATGAAGTGGCCAAAGTACTGGAGCCTCAACTTCAGGATCTGTCCTTCCAGTGAGCACTCAGGGCTGATTTCCTTAAGAATGGAGAGGTTTAATCTTCTTGCAGTCCATGGGACTCTCAATAGTCTCCTCCAACACCATAATTCAAAAGCATCAATTCTTCAGCGATCAGCCTTCTTTATGGTCCAGCTCTCACTTCTATACATCACTACTGGGAAAACCATAGCTTTTACTATACGGACCTTTTACTATACGGACCAGAAGGTAATAATGCACCTTTAATTTCCAGATTAGGAAAGGTCTGATTTCTAGTTTAGAAGAATGGGTAGGTAGTACTAGGGGTAGGGATGGTGGATAATTTTTATTCAGTTTGCAGTTAAAGGCAAACCTAGCTAATCTGCACTTTATTAAAGAGAGTGTAAGCAAAGATTTCAAAATTTGCACTTCTCTGAATTTTGCAATTCTGTTATCCAGCCAAAGAATGTGTACAAGGACGCATATACCAGAGTAAACATATAAAGATGCAGTACATTAGCGCATTGGACAAAATTGCATACAAACAAGGATAAAGTCACACTGATGAATTTCATGAAGATAAATAATAAGTTTCCATTAATTATTATTTTTTTAAAATTGCAAACTGCTATGGAAATGAATTTAAGGCTGGGTGTGTGTGTGAGAAAATGAAATTGGCAGATTAGCCCATTCCCTAAATAGGAGTTAATTTCGCAGTGAATTTACCCTAAATGCAAAGGGATCGAGACCCAATTTGCAGGGGGTGGGGTGGGGTTGAGGCTTTTTAAATGAGGGAAGTTTGCGTTCTGAACTCTTCCAATTCAAACTTTCCTCTCATCAGTATGAAAAGTTGCTCATGCAAGCTGTGCACTTGAGCGAGCAATGTTTCCTGCTTGCCCTGACCCCATGAGCAGTCAGGATGTGGCCCTGGTAGCAGAATCCAGCTCCATGGGAATCTAAGCTTCTATTCTTAATAATAATTTTATAAGCAGGCTTCCGGCTCCTGCGGTTGCCAAGATATGCTTGAAAATGTGTGGGCAATGCCTGGCAAAATCTCAGGCTCCGCAGGCACGACTGTGCAAAATTTCTCGTGCTTGGAGTTGGAGATAGGGCTTTGGTGCTTTATATAGTTTCTTACCCGCCCTGACGAGTAGGAAAAGAACAGAATAAATGGCATAAAATAGAAGCGGGGAAAGTGGACTGGATTATGCAAATTGGCTCAAATTGAATAATGCTCAAGCCACAATATTCAGCTGTGACTGATTCTTTGTACAGAATCTGGATTATGCATCTCTCTCTCTCTCTCTCTCTCTCCATATATATATATATATGAGCAGACACAGTCCTGAGAGAGATATCAGATGAGTCTCAGCATACACCCACAAGCAGGAACTTCCACCTTGATCGTGGATGCTGCCACTGCATTTCTGGAAGTAATGCTCTCCTCTGGTTCCTTGAGCATGTTTCCTTGCTCGCATGAGCAGACTGCTAACCTGAGCATTTATTCGTACAAATGGGGCAGCAAACAGGCCATCAGAACTATTTCGCAGCTTAATCACTCTTGTCCTCTTTGTGCTTTGTAAACTATTTGCTCAGACTCTGCCTTCTTTACTGCTGATTTGCGCAACTTGCTTTGGAAGCACTGCTGTGAGTGTGTGCGTGGGGCTGCTGATGCCAAGGTTGCAGGTTTGATCCCCTATGGGGCAGTGGCATATTCTTGGACTAGATGATCCTCAGGGTCCCTTCCATCTCTACAATTTTATGATTCTCCTATGAAATTTAAATAAAGAAATGTGGGGCCCGATCTCACCCAGAGATCTTCATAAACTATGCAGCCCCTTAGTTTGAAAGGCAGCCCTGGAAATTGCCTGCCTGTTGCAGAGGTGTCATTAGCCTCTGACACCGACTTTTATTTCCACCACCTCTCAGTTCATTCTAACTCTAGAGCCCAAAGCGCAGGGGTCAAATAATGATTTAAAAAATAATGCTAAACCAGGCAAAAACTGAGACATCTCTATTGCAGCTATTAATATTGTGCCGCTTGAAGCAATTGGTTGCATGAAAAACTGACTCCTTTTGGAAATAGAAATTGACCAGACCCATAATTGTGATTCAAAGCTTTACTAACCAGAACTTAGTCTCACACAACAGGTACAAAACAATCAATGATACATCCAGAAAGTTGTGGAAAACATATGCATATTCAAGCATAGGTTCTTCTTCTTAAATATGTAACACAATTACGATCAGAGGAAAAAATCAAAGCTCTGTCTCTCCCATAGCCTGCCTTCCAGATTAAGGCTATTTGCTCCTGGATAGGCATCCATATCACATCCTTTGTTTTCTTCCACTTCCAGAGAAAGACTCAAAGGCAAGATGGAGATTTGCAATGGAATACGCTCACATGATTTAAAGTTAAACACCACATGAGAGCTGGCAGAGAACACCAACAGTTAACTATCAACCTGTTAGAGCTCAGAGTGGGCTTCAGTATAGCCCAATTGAATTTTCCAGTGTTAAACCTTCAGCAATAGATACACAGGCATTCTCCAGTTCAGTGTGCAATTAAACAATAGTACTTAACAATCTACAATTCGCAAGTATCATCACAGTCCCTCATGTCAAAAGAGAAATGTTTATAGGAAGTAAACTCTGGAATCAGACCAGGGGCTTGATGGGGAAAGTGGATCCTCTAATCAGGCATGACCTTGTGGGCCTGGCCACACCTCTAGGGTCAGAGTTTTTATATTTGAGACATAGCAGGTCCAACACATAGGAATGCAGAAAGTGGCCTTATACCATTGTCTGTACCGACTGACACCACTTCTCCAGAGTTTCAGGCAGGAGTCACTCCCAACCCTACCTAGAGATGCTGGGGATTGAACCTGGGACCTTTTGCATGCAAAGCAGATTCTCTACCACTGAGCTACAGCACTTCCATATGCAGAGAGATGGGCCATTGGTACATTTCAACAACCCAAGATGAGCCAGGAAGTAAGAATTGGGAGAGTTTCCCCTTAGTGAGAGTTACATAGGTTGCTCTGTAATGGGGGAGTTGGACCATTGTGCCAACTACATAATATGTTTAAGACTTCAGTGATGTATTTGATTTAGAACTTGTGATGGGGGGGGCTAGCACTACACAAAAATCAATAAGAACACAAGTCAAATGAATTAGAAATTGGGTAAATGGTAGGTTCCCAAACGTAACTGTTAACAGGGAAATTATCATTAAATGGAAATGTTGCGCAGACATCAATTCTTGACCCAGCGCTATTCAATATCCTTGCCAGCCATCTGGAAGAAAATAGAAAATCATTGCAGATAATAAACACAGGGAGTGGTGGGATGGCAAAGAATGACAACAATGTCAATTCTACAAAATGAACTGAGTTGTTAAGTGAGCTTCTCAAATTCAAGGAGCAGGGATTTTAATACAGCACGAAAGTTGGGCTAAGAGCAGGAAAGAATGTAATGGCCATTCAGTGATTTTGCTATGTCTCATGTGGACCACAGACCCATAGCAGAAGTTGAGACATTACAGTTACTCAATGGCAAAGTCCCAGAGATACCATTTGGAGAAATTAGCCAAGGAAAGAAGATTGATTCCACACACATAAGACAAAGAGCAGGAGCAAGACTTGCGCTTGTGTGTGCGTCCACACAAACATGCATACCCCTTGAGCTTCATGCTAATGAAAACCCCCCATGAATACCCCCCATGAATACCCCCCATGAATACCTCTAGAAGTAGCTTCAGTTTCCCAACCTCTCTCTGCACATTTTCTGAGACCTCCATCTGCAGGTCATAGCTCATGTTGAAGGTTTAAATGCACTGAAGCAGAATTCTCCGCTTCAAGCATTTGTCTTTGACCAGAATTGGCTCTTCATCTTGATGGGGCTATCCATTGCTTGGTGTCCCTTGTAGCACTGGAAATGAAGGCCTATTAGAATGCAGACAGCCATTTAGAGAATTAGCATAATGTGAAACTAATGGTGATGATAGACACATCATCAGGAATCATATACATAACCTCATTAGCTGTCTTGCGTCGGAGACAGAGGCAGGCGTTTGGAAGGTTGTTTGGGGCACCCTACAATCCCTACTGTTAGTAAAGGTGTTCTAGGCCCATCAAATCCCTTCCACTCCTCCTTATCCCCCTCCCCAAAAGACAGAAGCCAACAACAACATCACATGGACCCTTCCATGTTACCAAAAGGATGTAGAGGGACCAGAGGGACTGGGTTATTGAGCCCCATGTGGCTTACCCCTGCTCACTGCTGTTGGGGCAAACCACCATGCTGTCTCCATGTGCACACATCCAATGGATGTTGGAAGGAGTTCCACTCACATACAGAGGTGGCGTTCCTCCATCTGCTGGGTGTGTCCCCTTGGTCAGGATATGTCCTTTCGTGAAAGAGCTCTCCTTGCATATATCTGAATTTTATTTGGAATAACTCTCCCACGAAGCAACTCTCCTATGAGGAAAGCTTGCAGCAGCTGAGATTTTTTAGCTTAGAGAAAAGGTGTGCAAGAGGCAACGTGATAGGAGTTTATAAAAGGATGCATGACATGGAGAAAGTGGAGAAAGTGGAGAGAGAGAGAGAGAGAGAGAGAGAGAGAGAGAGAGAGAGAGAGAGACTCATAACACTAGAAATCATGGGCATTCAATGTAGGCGAATGTTGGAAGATTCAGGACAGGAAAATCCTCCATACAGTTAACTTGCTACCACGGGAAGTGGTGATGGCCACTGACCTAAATGTCTTGAAAAGAGGATTAGACAAATTCACGAAGAAGAAGACCATCAATGGCTATTAGCCATGGTGACTATGCTCTACCTCAATGGTTGGAGGAAGTAATGCTTCTGAATACCAACTGCTGGAAATCAGAGGAAAGGAGAGCACCCGTGTCCTCATGCCCTGCTCATGGGCTTCCCATAGGCATCTAGCTGCCCACTGTGATCCAGCATGATCTTCTTACATTCTTAGAGTAGCTATGGCAGTGGGCAGCACTTCATGCTGCGGTGAGCTGGGAGCAAACTGCACAGCTCTGTGCCCCCTCGGCACCTTCATTCAATGTGCGGAGGGTTTTGTGTGTGACCCTCCCTTCTGCCCCTTGCTTCCTGCTTAGGAAGGGTTTGTTTTTGTAGGACTCAGTCCTCAAAAGTCTGCCGCTCAGCTTTGAAAAGCAAAGATGCCCTACCAGAAAAAGAGATCCCAATCTTCGGACTGCCTGTGAATTAGAATGGATAATTCCTTCAGCACTCAAGCCAACGTTTTCAGAACGAAGGTTAAAATGTTCAACATCTGACGACAGCTGCCATCTCTAGGCTTTGGTGGCTTCCAGATCACATAGAGGCTGCTTTGTTTTTGGATTGGTGCAATAAGACACACACACACAAACAAACACACACACATGTGAGCTGATCATAGCCAAATTGACTTCAAATCTCAAAGCAGACAGCTTCTGAAAAATTGATGAATTTTGTTCAGTTGATTTCCTGGCTCTTTCTGCAGAGGCCAGAAAAAGCCAATGATTTGGAGCCTCTTTAATCAGAGGTGAACTTGCTATGTTGACCGTTTGCGGAAGACTTAAGCAGGGACAGGGTTACCAGTATCCAGGGTATTCTTGGACAGATCAGACTGCTGCCAGCCCTATATCAGACAAATGAACAGGCACAAAAGCCAATGTTTTCCTTGCATTCAGTTTATTTGCCTCTCGTGACAATCCTCCAGGAGCACCCCTCAGGGTTGGTTTTGACATATGGCATTGCTACAGATGACTGGTCACATTAACAGACTTGCTGCTATGTCTTGTTTGGAACGTAATATATTTCACTCTCTTTCAGCCGCAGACAACTGACTGGCCATTCTGAATGTAGTTTTAGGTAGACCCCAGAACCTTCTTTTATAGAGCTCTTTCCCAATTATATGTAAGTTAAGTAGCCTTGCATGGATATTTGCTATGGAACAGTTGTGTTGCTGACACCAAAAATGTAAGTTTTAAAAGAAATTAAAACCCATTAAAACTCAATTAAAATTGCGTTTCTACAGAGCTTCAGAGCTAGCTGCCAGCCCTGTCACCATCTTGACTGGAAGTCTGTTGCTGACACTGGAACAATGGATTTAAGGGGTGGAATTCAGCATAGTGCGAAGGAGATGGTTTCATCTTGCACAAGGATTTCTGCTCACCTGACAAAACAATCTCCCCTCTCCTCCTCTTCCACACTGTTCTGGGGGTCCTCCTGACCCTCCAAGCAGCTTGTGGGTATAGAATCATAGAATCATAGAATTAGAATCATAGAATCATAGAATCATAGAGTTGGAAGAGACCACAAGGGCCATCGAGTCCAACCCCCTGCCAAGCAGGAAACACCATCAGAGCACTCCTGACATATGGTTGTCAAGCCTCTGCTTAAAGACCTCCAAAGAAGGAGACTCCACCACACTCCTTGGCAGCAAATTCCACTGCCGAACAGCTCTTACTGTCAGGAAGTTCTTCCTAATGTTTAGGTGGAATCTTCTTTCTTGTAGTTTGGATCCATTGCTCCGTGTCCGCTTCTCTGGAGCAGCAGAAAACAACCTTTCTCCCTCCTCTATGTGACATCCTTTTGTATATTTGAACATGGCTATCATATCACCCCTTAACCTCCTCTTCTCCAGGCTAAACATACCCAGCTCCCTTAGCCGTTCCTCATAAGGCATCGTTTCCAGGCCTTTGACCATTTTGGTTGCCCTCCTCTGGACACGTTCCAGTTTGTCAGTGTCCTTCTTGAACTGTGGCGCCCAGAACTGGACACAGTACTCCAGGTGAGGTCTGACCAGAGCAGAATACAGTGGCACTATTACTTCCCTTGATCTAGATGCTATACTCCTATTGATGAGGCCCAGAATTGCATTGGCTTTTTTAGCTGCCGCGTCACACTGTTGTACTAGCAGAACAGATTCATTGAATCCAGCCCCAATGCGTGCAAACCTGTAGCATGACTAGATAGCAACAGAGTCCAGCAGTGGCTTTTAGTAATTGTGGGGAGGATAATAATAATAATAATAATAATAATAATAATAATAATAATAATAATAATAATAATAATATTTTTATGTATACCCCGCCCTTCCCGATTCAGAAAACCGGGCTCAGGGTGGCTAACAACAAATTTAAAACACTTAATTGTAAAAGCAGCATAAAATACAGTATAAAAGCATAAATAACAATAAAATTCAAAGTTCGGAAATCAATTTGGGGGAAATCCATCTAATAAGCATTAGATAGTCACCAGGGCTGGCTGGCTGAATTAGTCCTACTTGGGCCAGTGAGGAGGCCAGGAGAGAATTAGCTGTGGGGTCTCAGAGCGGGTGATTTTCATAAAAAGAGGAGGGGAGGGAAGGAAGGGGAATAAAAGATCTGGATGAATTCAAATTGAAGGCCAGACGGAATATCTCTCTGTTACAGGCCCAGCGAAAGGAGGTTAAATCCTGTAGGCCCTAGTCTCATGGGACAGAGCATTCCACCAGGTCGGAGCCATCACTGAAAAGGCCCTGGTCCTGGTGGAGGATAGTTCAGCAGGTGCAATTTCCCTCCTTCTCTGCATGCGGTGGAGGCTGGTGCAGAAGGGCAAATAGGGCACTGCCCCACCAACCCCAGTCTATCCTTGACCAGCCCCCACCCGCCTGCTTTCTTCAGTGGGTGCCTCTGCCAGTCATTGGCTCTGGCTGCACCTACGTAGTCTTGGTCTCCCTGTCTTCTGCCCCACCAGTCGCAATGGATGCCAGTCCCCAATGGCAGCCTCTCCTTGCAATGTTCCCTCTTCTTCCATGCAAGTGTTGAATGTACAGGAGACTATATTACATCCAGTCACCCTATCAAGCTGAGCAATGTGAGGACACCACTAGCCAGGCAAGCCATCAATGCTCTGGGATTTTCCAGACAGCCAGCGCTCAGGGCCCCTGAATACCTTGATTTGAGAAATTTGCAGACCTACATTATAGTGAGCTTATGCCCTCTTTCGTCAAGTCCCTTCGCAAAGCCACCTATTCCAGGAAGCTCTCAATTAAGCCTCCTCCTTCACTCCCAACTGCAATGAGGGGGTGAAAAAAATATGGTGAATCCTCTGTGTAAGGTAAAGGTAAAGGTACCCCTGCCCGTACGGGCCAGTCTTGACAGACTCGAGGGTTGTGCGCTCATCTCACTCTAGAGGCTGGGAGCCAGCGCTGTCCAGAGACACTTCCAGGTCACGTGGCCAGCGTGACGAAGCTACTCTGGCAAGCCAGAGCCGCACTTGGAAACGCCGTTTACCTTCCCACTAGTAAGCGGTCCCTATTTATCTACTTGCACCCGGGGGTGCTTTCGAACTGCTAGGTTGGCAGGCACTGGGAACGAGCAGCGGGAGCGCACTCCGCCGCGGGGATTCGAACTGCCGACTATACGATCGGCAAGTCCTAGGCGCTGAGGTTTTACCCACAGCGCCACCCGCGTCCCTTGTGAGTCCTCTGTGTATGTCACCTTTAACTTCAGTGCGTGTGAAAATTATATATTAACTGCTTATTGGTCAGGCTTTGAGAAATCTATTCTGCTCATCTTCATCTGAAGTAGCCCAAATCTCAGAAAATACTTTGTCTTGTCCTAATAGACCAAGCTCTTGTGAAACTCATTTTACCTAAATTTGGTAGCAATCTTGATATGGGAAACTTCAGAAAAGAAATAAACATTTTGAACCAGCTTAGATAATACTGGTTTACTTTTTCCTCCCTCTGTGAATGTGCGCACACACACACACACACACCTATACCTATATGTATATACATACACTATGCAGTAAGAAAGTGTGGTAGATATTGGCATAGAGGAGTGCCAACTTTGTAGCCAACCACTGTAGCTGTGCTTTTAATAGCAGCCTGATCTTCAAGCACTGGTAGGTGATCATGCTTAACTCCATGCTGTGGGAAGAGTCACTTGCTGATTTCTGCACACCAAGCAGAAGAGCAGACTAGGCAGGGCTGGGGGATTTTCTGGTCAGTTGGCAACCTTATTAGTGGCCTATTTCTCAAAGCTGCAGAGTTGAAAGGTCTGCCTCAGGGATCCCTGTGCAATTTAAGAAATACAGCTCTTTATCACCGGTGTTTTTTTTTCCTTTTCCTGCCAGCTCCTATTACTCAGCATAACAAGGATTTGAATTGAATGTTGAATCTGATTACATCAAGGGATTTGTCAAAATGAATCATTTGTGGACTATTATCTTGTACTCTCACATCTAGAATCCCATGGTGAGGAAACAGCGCTTTAGGATGCATTGTGTATTGTAACTCAAAACTGTGTTTGCAATGAGGTTTGAAAATAATTGTCCAAGTAATCTTTCCTCTTTCATTCAAATTACAGCCTTGGGCAGTAAGTGGACAGGTCCCTCAATTGGTTCCCATTGATGTTTTGCATTCTTCTTTTGCTTTTACAGCGCACGCTTCACACTTGTTTAACATGGATACAACAGGTCAGGAGCAACTCTTTGTAAGCTTTATAACATAGGTGCACAGGAAGTGGCCTTATTTCGAAGTGATCCATTGGTCCATCTACCTCAGTGCTGTCAACGCTTGAATGGCAGTGTCTCTCCAGGCCTTCAGACAAAGGCATCTCTCCCAGTTCTGCCTTCATTATTTATTTTATTAAATGTGCATGGGTTCCCTTCAGTTTTTAACAAGCAATTCTAAAAGGTGGAGAAATTACCCACAGGGAGGATGTGTTTATGATGTTACTGGTTCCCTCCAATCAGTGCTGCACAAAATCAAACTTGCATATTTGATTCTCCAGAAACCTTGCTGGTATAATGCCAGGGTGATGCTGACGTGATGCCTTCATGATACTGCTAGGGTCCCACTCCCATCAGGCCCAGCCAGCATGCCTAATGGTCGGGGGTGATTGGAGCTGTAGTGCAACAACATGTGAAGGGCGGTTTGCAACACCTGTACAGTTTCCTTGGAAGGAAATGAGTGCCTAGAAAGGCCTTCCAAGAGGTCCAGCTTCTTTCCCACCCAGCCCTTGTCATTTTCTTCCATGCCCTTCCCCCCACAAGTTACCGTATTTTTCGCTCTATAATACGCACCAGACCACAAGACGCACCTAGTTTTTGGAGGAGGAAAACAAGAAAAAAAATATTCTGAATCTCAGAAGCCAGAACAGCAAGAAGGATCGCTGCGCAGTGAAAGCAGCAATCCCTCTTGCTGTTCTGGCTTCTGGGATAGGTGCGCAGCCTGCATTCGCTCCATAAGACGCACACACATTTCCCCTTACTTTTTAGGAGGGAAAAAGTGGGTCTTATAGAGCAAAAAATACGGTAAGCTCCTTCTGCAACCATTGTCATCTACTGATAAAAGGGAGCAGGAACACAAACGCGTACACACTGGCTCCCCGGCAGCATTATGCATTTCAATTCACAAGGGACAGAGTACATTATTGCCTTGCGTCATTTCTCTGCTCTGCAGTTTTATGACACCCTTTCACTTCTCCCAAAACTCTGCTTTCGCTGACCTTTTGTCTCCGGCAACCCCCTAAAAGCTTTTATGCTCATACCTGTTGTCTGCAGGCTTTTGCCATTAGCCACCCACTACCAGAGTGACATGCCCCAAGGTGAGGTCAAAGCTGCATCCAGCAACGCTTCATGAATCTCACTGGCTTTCTCTATTTATAGGAGTCTTTCTCCTACGAAATCCCTTTCCTAAAAAATGTGCTGTGCCAATAGAAGAGAACAAATGAAATCCAGCCAAGTGGGCTTTGTCTGAGTCAAAGCATTTCCTGATCTGGCCCATCACCCAGTAGCTCAGGCTTCCTCAACCTCGGCCCTCCAGATATTTTGAGACTACAGTTCCCATCATCCCTGATCACTGGTCCTGCTAGCTAGGGATCATGGGAGTTGTAGGCCAAAAGCATCTGCAGGGCTGAGGTTGAGGAAGCCTGCACTAGCTGATCCTTTAGACTAGCAATTCCATGGATTGAATTTGCATGTGTAGCATATGCACTGTCCCTTAGCTATGACGCTTCTTAAATAAAGCAACATTATCCATAAGAGCACAAACATATTAAGAACATAAGGAGAGCCCTGATGGATGAGACCAAAGACCTAGTCCATCTAGCCCAGCCCACCTAGTCCAACCTATCAATGAAAACAACTAACAAATATTAGGGGTGCATAGTTGCATCACTATGAATGGCTAAATTATGACGGCTAAACTGCTTCAAAGTGGAAGAATCCACATGGGTGAATAGGTTCCCATCTAGCTTTCTCCCTTATCTCCTCCCCCCATCTCCTTTTTGTACATGCTACAGAAAACACTGCTTTGGAAAATAGTGGATGCTCGGGTGTTGTTGCTTATCCATGTGGCAATAGTGACCATGTGACAAAACCAGCTGTGAAGCTGCCCTGTTGCACTCCATCCCAAATGCTCGTTTGATGTGCAGGCGTCCACTGGCCTTGGCCATGACTCTTTGGATCAGAGATGGGAAGCCTGTGGCCCTCCAGATGACGTTGGACTACAACTCCCATCATCCTTGACCATTGGCCATCCAGCATGAAGCTGATGAGAGTTGGAGTCCAATAACATCTGGAGGGCCACAGAGTCCAGACCCTGTGATAGTGTTAAATGGGCAACACTAAATGACAGCCAATCTAAAGGTTTGCTTCTGAGAACAAAGTAGGACCCTGCCCTTTCCCTTGCCTCTTTATGATCTGCCATTACCAGTGCTATATCTAGGTAGAAACTGACGTCCTTTCTTTGCAAAACCTCCACTTTTTTGCTGGCATGCTGAGTTCCTTGAACCCTGTGTGCCTTATCCGGGTTATCAATATCATTTCAGTCTCCGTGTCTTTTCTGCTAGCTTATTAGTTCAATTTCCTGCTGCACGATTTGTTTTGTTTGTCCAAAAATACATCACCATGGGTCTCACCTGGTAGCTCAGCTCTTAGGTCACCTGGAAGCTTACTTCTTAGAAATGACAGTTACGTGGCTGAAAAGCTTACTGGGATTTTGGGATGGCTTCGTCTAGCAACTTCTTGATCCTCCAGAATACACTGCTGTGTCTCCAGCCAGTCTTTCCTTGTCAATATCTGACCTGTGATGGATTGTTCCCCTCGCAAGCAGTCAGGGAAAGAGAAAAGAGTAGCAGCGGAGACTTTTCCTAGGTTCCTTATCATGGACCAGTTTTCCTGCGGCTCTTATCCTACAGAAATTCAATGCTGTTGCTACCTCAGTATTTGCCTAAGAGGCAGAGCCTGTTTTGAAAAAAAGGATTATTATAACACATAGCACAGCTTTATTATCCTGTGGTGCCTGGTGTGGTATTGGACACAGAATTCATCTTTCTGATAACCTGCCATTTTTCATCAAAAAACATGTTTCTAATCCTTATGGCTGCAAGCAACACCTGCCAAAATCTTAGAAGCAGAGTGATGACTGAATAAAATTTCCAGTGGTTGCGGGGGGGGGGGGCTTTAGTGTCTACATGCATGACTAGCAAAACCAGAGCAAATGATGCAAAATAACAAAAAGAAGAATTGCAACCATTTCTTCTATTTTCATAATTTAAACAAGATTGAGAAGTCACCCAGTTTTCTACACAAAACTTTAGCACATACAGCCCCTGGCTATTAGCTGAGTACAAGCAAGGGTCTTTTCAAGCGTTACACTTCACCTTAGACTTTAAGATTTGAATACAACAAATCTGTTTAAAAACATTTGGGGTTGTGCAGGCAAAGTTGTCAGGAGGAGTGCCAGGACTGGCTGCAGCCCCTTTTAAAGTATATGCTTGTTGCAAACCCACATTTGTCCTACGACGTGTGTAAAACAGGTTGTGCAGGACAGCAGCAAAGAACAACAAGCACTGTTTGTCACCCGGTGCTGATTCACCCAGTGCTGATTCATTTGAGTTGGACATTTTGCACAAACAATCAGCTCCGTTTCAAAGAAGCTGTTCTTAAAAAGGTGGAAAGAATGCTTTTACGTTGGGTGCAATATTTGGTGTTCTATTTCCAATTTGCAAAACAAGAGTGTTTCTTACCTTAAAAAAAAACCTGACAAAATTTTGCAACGTGTATGATATTTCCTCAACATCGAGTGCTTCCTGGCACTTGGAAGAGGTCTAGGAGTGGGGAGAAGGACCCACAATACTCCAGAACAGTTCCTGCCTGTGCTATTTTATAAAAAAAGAAGAGTGAGATGGATAGAAAGATACCGACTTCGCATTTTCACTGAGGTGAGAGAGTGGAGGTGGATCCTGTCAACGGCTAGTTTAATGGGGATTCAAGATGGATATAACTGGATTATGTAACTGATCACTTAATCAAAACCTGGAAGCTGGCATTGTCAAAAACACAAGGCGAGGTGGATCATTCGCTTCTGCTTATCATGATGCTGTCTGTGGAATGCCACCACCGGTGCCAGGTATAAGGGGTGCTTGGGCCTCCAACCCACTCAATATTTTGAATCGGGGGCTGGAGCCCCCCAATATTGAGGGGGCCGACATCCCCTGCCAACACCAGGTGCCTTCCGTGTGCCCCAGCCCCCACCTGGGAGCCAGGAGGGGCCTGAGACAGGCAAGGGTGAAAATTGCCAATGTGGGGAGTAAGTTGACGCCCCTGAGCGCCACACAAAACTGATGCAGAGTTCTAGGGTTAAGCAATGAGATCCAGTGCCCCCAAAAGCAAAGGGAGGCATATGTGGCATTATCCTGTTTCATTCCTTACAATAGGCATTAGAAGTAAACATGAGCCACTCACAGCACAAACCTAGACATGTTTACTCAGCAGTAAGTCCCATTATGTCCTGTAAGCAAGTGTGTTGAGAATTACAGCCGCAGTGAACTTTATCCATGCTATTTCCCTCCTAGGCTCTCACAGGCCTGAAGCTCTGTAGTTCAGACCCCACAATTATAGCTTATTGTAAAGGGGATTGGGGTTGCTTGTGCGTAGATGTAGCTGCTGCTCTAGGCAACGTTCCCTGGCTAAACCTTTCCCTGGCTGGACAGCCCTTTCTCCGTGGCTGTCTCAGTCACTGGCAGAATCCATTAGTGGGCGTTTCCTGAACTTCCTCCAACATAAAAACTCCTTGACACCAAGTCTCCGCCTAGACTCCCTGCGCGGAAGTCTCCTGCGCAGAGTGGGCGTGGCCAGCGGAGGTCCTGGACTCTCCCCGCTGGTCTCTGTGGAAGAGTCCTGGAGCCCTTTCTCCGCAGTCCCTCCCTGCTCCCCTTTCTCCCAGGTGTCATGCTGATTTCCTTCCCCAACAGAAGTGTTCTCTCTCCCTCTGCTGGTCCCTTCTCCCGCATCATTGGGGAGCCTTACCTCCACTCTTGGCTCCGATGGCAGTTCCCTGACACTTATCATTCCTCGCTTCCTTGCTGCTGAGAGCCCCTCTCCCCCAAGCTGCTCCATATGGGCTTCGGGTAAGCTGCAGCTTCTTGGCGCAGCCTGATGACATCACTGCATCACAGGCAAGGCAACTGTCTGTGTGTTGTTGCCTGAGGTGCTGGATGAACACAAGGACATACAAAGAGCCTGCTGGATTGGGCCATTGGTCCATCTTGTTCCACACTCTGCTCTTATAGCAGCCAACCAGATGCCCGTGGGAAGGCCATTAGGAGGATTTGAGCACAATGGCACCCTCCCCACCTGAAATTCCCCAGCAACTGTCAGTCCAAGGCATAGTGCCAGACTTCAGGGGTCCTTGGCACTGTGCTGCCAGTGGGTGCCCACCCTCAACACCGCTGCACACACCATCGCTCCAAAGCAGCTGCGACATTGCTATCTGCCCAGTGCTAATACAGTCTCCCAGGAGAAATTGCGGTGAAATTGGTACATGTTTCCATATGTGGTGGCCATGCAAAGAAACATTCACATTCTGGTTGGAGATTTCTAATGAAACGAACCAAATAACTGGCCAAAATATATATAATGAGCCCTCAATTGGCATTGTTGCCTACTTTGACAATTCTCAAAATATTCTTTTTAAAGAGTTCATACTTTTCCTTGTTGTGGCAGCTAGATTAATAACTGCCAGATTCTGGAATCAGTCACACTCCAACTTGCTGAGTCTGTGGTATAAGGAAATGTGGCAAACTGCTCTGATGGCAAATCCTACCTTTAAAGTAAAGGCTGAAAGAAATGGTCTGGAAGCAGATAAATTTTGTGTCCTGTGTTACAAATTTATTGCATATAACTAAGTCTGAGGGCATTCTTCACCCTCCCACAACTCACAGAACACTAGTTTGTTTTGTTTGTTTTATTTGTAACTATTATTGTTCTGGTTGTTGTTGTTGGGTTTTTTTACTTTTAAAAACCTTAAACTTGATGTAATAAATATATAACAGTCTCCCAGAGGCCTGGCTAGGAGGACAGTAAGGTGACACACCTAGGTCAGGCTGGTGAGGGGCTCTTCTGAGCTGCTGGGGCCCTCAACTGATGGCCAACCTGGTCAACTCCTGGTGCGGGGCATGTTGTTTCACTTCAGCAAGGTAGTGGCCAAGTGAGCCTAGACCATTTATAATAGGTTAAGATGCTGAGTAAGGATAAATGATAGAGGTTAAGGACTTGCTGAATTAAATATCTGAACTGGAATACAAAAGGGGAGGTGTGAGGAGGTCAGGAAACTAGTAAATGAAGAATAAGATATGAAATTATTGATTTTTTTTCTTTTCTTCTCTTTTTGTGTTAATTGTTTTCTATTTTGTAATTTTCATGTGTTTTGTTTTTATATTTTTGTAATTCTTTTTTTATTATATTAGGGTTATTCTTTGTTTTTACCTTTTAAGTTTAGATTTTGAAACTCTCTAATGTTTGTAAAACTTCAATAAATATTACTTTAAAAAAAACAAATGAGCCTAGACCATACTCACCCAGCTAGTTATTCTAACCCCCAACTAAAAACAGAGCAAGCAAGTTTTGGAGATTAATCACTACACAACCTCTGATTGCCATGATGATTTCAAAAATAGGCCATTCAAAAGAAAAGTGCCTTGTGTGAGAGAGGGAGTATAGCTGGCTGGGATTTTTTTAAAAATAACCAGACCAATATCAACAGCCAGAATGGTGGTAGGCGGGAACAGCAAACATCAGACGTTCAAATCAATTAGGAGTTCCTCGTTTTTACATGAACACGGAGATAAAAGAAGGATGTTGGATTCAAGCAACAATCAGACCAATCCTAAGCATAGCTGAGCATGACTAAGCCTGTCAAAATTAATGTGCTTAAGCACACCTAGCTTTGCATAGGAACAGGCTGCTCAGCTGAAACCCTTGGAAGTCAGCCCCGGTGAAGTAAGCCTAGCAATGAGCTTTGTTAGAGTGCTTCTTATTGTATTTTAGATTTAGCAGAAACTCACATGCAGACTGTTGCATGTGATAGAGGTGTTGTTTCATCTCAAGGCCTCTTCATGCAATGGAAATTCACGTGGAGGCATGTCATACCTTACCAGCGACCTGTGTATTTCCTATGATTCTCTACAGAGAATTAGGTACTTTCCTTCTGGAGATCTGTAATGTATAAATTAACCCTCTTTGCCATCCCCTACTATGGAGAGGTTGTCCTTCGAGAGGCAAGGCAGTGCAGCTCAGGTTCCCTACGCGTAAACTGAGGAGGCATGCAGCTAAGTGGCAAATGAAGTGTGCATGTAAAGTACCCCGTGGATGTGTACCTCGTGTTGAATCATCTGGGTCTCAGAGTTAAGCTGCTTTGAACCCTTCATGTGTTTGTGCGAAAAGAAAAGAAGAGGAAGAAGCCTTGCTCAACAAAGAAAAGAATTCTGTGAAATGCTGAATGACTCAGCGAAATGATTTAAGCTGCAGTCTTGTATACTGTTAGGCATCCATAGCTCTGCAATTTTCTTCATGGACTGTGTGGCGGTTGTTAGCCTTCATAAGTGTTCAGATATTCCAGTCCCCATAGTAAACATGAGTAGAGTTCTGGATTTGGTACATATTAGTCAATGTGCAGAGATAACCGGCTGGGGTGGAAATAAAGTTATAATAATATTTAGCATTTGTGTTTTCAAGTGTTTAGAACGCTTCATGTAAATAACCTTGTTGTGACCTTTTAACAGGAATGGGGAACCTTTAGCTTTTGGGTGGTTGCTGGACTATAACTCCCACCATCCTTGACCAGTGGCCATGCTGCCTGGGGCTGATGGGAGGAATTAAGAGTCCATCAACATCAGGAGAGCCACAGATCGCCCACCTCTGCCTTATAACAAGCCTGTAAAGTCACTGGGTATTGCTGTCCCCATATTGCAATTGAGTGGGATAAGGTTGAGAAGTGATGGCTTCCTTAGGACCACTTAGTAAGTGTATGACAAAAACAAGATCCTAACCAGGGGACTTCCTGATTCATTGGCTGCAGCAGTTGGCAGGGCAGGTTGACCTCCTGTTGCCTATGTTGGTTGATTGACTCCTGTTGCCTGTGTTACTTGGTTGACCTGTCACTCATACTGCTGCTCCTTACCAAGAGGAAGAGGGGGAAGTGGAAAGGGATCATGTGAGTGCTGCCACCCCACCAACTGTTACCGGACATCTTGACAAAAGAATAAGCCCCTTGGAACATTGTGGGACTTACGTCCACATAAACATGGTGTTTAGGGTGTCCAAGTGCCTTGCTTTGTGTAAAGGACTGCCCGGTCCAAATCTAAAGAGAAAGAACCCAAAGAATGAAGAGCAGAAGTGGGCTTGAGACAGCCCATCAAAAGCACCCAAGCCAAACAGGAGACTAAACAGGCACATAGGTCACCCGAACCCAAACAAACCGGCTCCCAAACAATCAAAACCTGGAAGTGAGAGTTCTGGCTTTTGAATGATTTTCAGAAGACGAACGTCTGGCGTGGCTTCCGTGGCTTCCCATTGGCTGCAGAAGTTTCCTGCAGCCAATCCGAAGCCACGCTTTGTTTTCTGAACGTTTTGGAAGTCGAACGGACCTCCAGAATAGATTCCATTCGACTTCCAAGGTACGACTATATGTTGTTGTTTAGTCGTTTAGTCGTGTCCGACTCTTCGTGACCCCATGGACCAGAGCATGCCAGGCACTCCTTCTTCCACTGCCTCCCGCAGTGCGTCACAAAACCTAGATCACAGGAAGGTTCCTTGCAGACAATCAATAACTCAAATTGCGTAAAACAAGTATGAATTGCCAAGCAGTAATGCTGCCACCTTTTCCCCAACCCCTGACAGAGACTTTGCGACTCTAACACCAGGCAGAAATTCCACAGGTACAGATTTTTCCATCCAGCTAAGAGAAGCCAGGATGGAGAAGCTATGTTTGTTGGATTTCTGCCTGTCATGCAGCTGTTAAAATATTTGAAGTAAAATTGTGATTCCCCAGTTGCATTCCTTGGCAGTTCTTCAGCATTTTACTGTCACAGAAACAGTCAGAAGGAAAAACTTCAAATGCTGTTTGTTCTTCTTTGCTGTTGCTAGACAGACAGACACACACACAAAGGGGGGGGGTCACATCTCACACAGTGCTGGACCCTCTGCACAGCCAGTAAATCATAGCAACCGCATCAATGCTACCTTTCAGGAACAGAAGGCAGAAGAATCTTTGGTCCAAAGATGTAAGATGCTGGAGCATAATTTGTCACTGACCAAAGATAGTGCAAGTTATGCTGAGATGACTGTTAATTCCAGGTTTGTTTGGGGTTTTTTTTAAGCTAACAGCCCTTCCTCTGCCAACATATATTTCATTGCATCCTTTTACGCAGAGGCAAAGATTTCAAGGATGTCCAGAGCAGATTGGAGTTGCGGGGGGGACGGGGGACGGGACGGGACAGGACTGTCATTTCATTATTAATATTTGGAAAAGTCATGTGTGATGTTTGTACAGCTGTGTTCCTTACTATGTTTCCTGCTTGGCAGGGGGTTGGACTCGATAGCCCTTGTGGTCTCTTCCAACTCTATGATTCTATGATTCTATGATTCTATGAGTATGCACAGTGGGATATTCATGTGTAGGATTATTACACCTTACAATCTAAATACCAGTTTCCAGGGATTTCCTGCATGGGTACATCTTCCATGTTGGACATCTATCGTGTGTGAACCAGCCCACAGCTCTGTCTTTTTTTTTCTTTTTTTTTGCAGTTCTTACATAATGCTTGGCAGCCTTCTCCAATCTAGTGCTTTCCAGGTGTTTTCGACTACAACTCCCATCAGTCCCAGAGTTTGGCCAATAGTGATGGAAGTTGTAGTCCAAAACTTCTACAGGGCACCAGGTTAACCTATGGTATACAGCAGTGTGTCCCAAACTTGGGTCTCCAGCTGGTGTGTGTTTTTTTTTAAAAAACTACAATTCCCACCATCCCTGACCACTGGTCCTTCTAGTTACGGATGATGGGAGTTGTAGTCCAACAAGAGCTGGAAACCCATGTTTGAGAGACACTGATATAGAGGATGTACTACAGGCAATTCAGTGGTATCCCACTTCACCAGTTCCTATGTCAGGACTGTGTCCGAGCAGCAGACTAGGCTGCTATTCAGACGCAAGGTGGGTGTGGATGTGCAGCCAGATACATTGGACCTATGGCACTAGATGAAGAGGGGCTAAAAGCTGGTCCAGGCCTCAGCATCACAACCAGGCCTAAACTCTGGCTTTACTCATCAGATTGAGGGGTACTTAAGCCAACTGTCCCTGAATCATGATCTTTGTAGCCTAAACATCTTGAGAAACTGTTCCCCTCTGCACCAGAGACTCCTACACATCCCCGTCAGCCCTCCAGTGCAGGCAATGAGCTGGGATGGTGTTGTCTAATATGAGGTGGTGTGCTGGGGTTTCCACTCCTCAAGAAGCACTGGAGCCTTGGAGGGGTGAAGCATTAAAAAGCTTCAGTCCTGTTGTGGACTTGATTGGAACAAGTTTCTTCCTTGGAGCTCTCCGTGGTGCTGTAACTTCTGACTTGACTTGCTCCGTTGTAGGCTTCCTGTCAATGATCATATCCACACCGTCAATTTTAAAACACTCTTGTAGCACTTTAACAGTCATGGCTCCCCCCCCAAAGAATCCTGGGAATTAGATTTGGGGAATCCAGGACCAGGAAAGACCTCTGTCTGAGCATGCTGGCAGTCAATGTACAAACGCCAAGCTAGATGAAGTAATGATTGGACTCTGTATAAGGCAGCTTCCTGTGTTCCAGTTCACAGTGTCAAAACTCATTTGTGAGCTGCATGCACTGCAGGCTACAAGAAATGGTCACCTGATTAATTTGTCGAGTGGCCAGACTAATTCTTCACTATGGGATGAGCAGAGTAATTTTCCCCACACTACAGCAGAGGCTGAAAATTGATCCAGCCAAGCACATGGCTGCATAACTGTGAGGGCAGATAGAGTGCATTTTCCTCCACGGTGTGGCTAGGGCCAGTTTTTGACCACACCAGTGAACCCCGGCCATGGTTGCGACACTCAGATCTCTGGAAGGATGAGGGAGGTCAATCATTATTTTGTGTTGCTCTCTCCTGTACTATCAGATCTTTGACTTGAGACCCACATAGCATTTCTTACTGCAGGGAGGTGATTCTGACGCAGGTCCTTCATTCTGGCAGTTTGAGGCCAAAATGAGCGGAATGTATTCTTCTGGGGGCACTAAAAAACTAAGTCATGGCAAGCAAATAATGGGACTACTGGCATTTTATGCTCCTTGATAATACTGCCACCAGGCATTGCATTAGGTGCTATTTTCAAAGAATAGAACCATTAAGGCTAAGGAGGAAGAGAAATCTGAAGCATCAACTAAACGTGGAACTAAAATGAGACCAGGAAAATCTAAGAATAAAAGTGTTTCATTCTTATTATTATTACTTCTGGTAACATTACAGATAATTGCGGGGGGGGGGGTCCATTATGTCTGAATGAGTCAGGAAAATGACAGTGGAGTAAAGACTGAAAACTTCTAGAAACCCAGTGGCCAGTTTGGTTCAAACTTAATTCAGGACAGCCACTGAGAGAAGGACTTATTTTAGCCCAGGAATCATGATATGTGGAAGTTGTGGAGCTTTGCCCACCTTTTTAATGGTCATGTGTCCAGAAGAAACTATTGGTATCAGCTGACTCCAGGGTCATGGCACCCAGTGAGGACTGAGCATGCTCAGAGGGCATGGAATGCTGGGTGGCTATTTGAGGAATGGAAAACAGGAAGGAAGGGGAAATGGGATAGAGTATCCTGGGTGTGGCTGATTGGTTGGCACCCTGAAAGGAGCACTCCACACTGCAGTGTTTTGGTGCAGATCCTAATTGTAGCAGCAGCAGCAGTTGTAATGTAGTTCAACACTATAATGCTTTTTTATAAAAATTATCTATTTCTATGGCAGGACAATAATCTTTTCAACTCAGTTAACCATACCAATTCTTTCATGGCCTGAACCAAAACAAATTCTGACACATATGAACTTGCACCAGAATTTGATCTATTAGTATTAATGGTTTGACTCCCTAAATCCAATTTTGTATACTAGTATTTTTTGGGGGAAGAGATGTTTGAGTAAACTTTCAAGTATCACAGGATTCTTCTTCAGAAGAAGGAAAAGGAGGAAGGAAAAGGTCTGCAAAACTCCTAAACCTGCACGTCCTCACCAGTAGAAGTTGGTCTTCTTATCTCTCTGTTCTATAGATAAGGCAGAGTTCTCTCGTTTCCAAGGTTGCAAACTGACAAATTTCAGCTACCCTCAAGTATCACTTTAAAAATAAAAGCCAAAGTCAGATTCAGAGATACCAATCTCCTTTTTAAGATTAGAAATGGGGCTATTATACGTATCCCATAGAATGGATGAATGGGTTATGCTGCGGTGAGGTCAAAAAAGAAAGGGTGTTAAAAGTCCCTTTATTGCTCTGGAAGCTGTTGAGTCCTTCTCTCCCAATAATGAAGGTCAACTCAAATTATAACAGAGGTCTTGATGAAGTTGGAGACGGGCTACTACCAAGGTTGAAACTCTAATGGGCATTATGCCTGGAGATGGAAGACCTCTGTTTAAAGACTCAGTATAAGTTCAGTGCTCCTATCTCCCTCTCCCTCTTTCTCTCTCTCTCTCTCTCTCTCTCACACACACCTCAGACTTCTCAAAACCTCTGATCAAGCTATCACATAAACTCAGTGATCATAGGTCATATTCACACCATATAGTTACAGTGATATGTTATCTTTAAACAGGCATGGCTCCCCCCCACCGAAGAATTCTGGGAGCTGCAATTTGTTAAGGGTTTTGAGAGTTGTTATGCAACTCCTATTCCACACACTGAGCCACAATTCTCAGAATTCCCAGTGAAGAGGGACTGATTGTTAAACCACTCTGGGAACTGTAGCTCTCTGAAGGAAATAGGGATCTCCTAACAACTCTTCAGGACTCGGGTGGTGCTGTGGTCTAAACCACAGAGCCTAGGGCTTGCCTATCAGAAGGTTGGCGGTTCGAATCCCTGCAACGGGGTGACCTCCCATTGCTCAGTCCCTGCTCCTGCCAACCTAGCAGTTCGAAAGCACGTCAAAGTGCAAGTAGATAAATAGGTACCGCTCTGGTGGGAAGGTAAACGATGTTTCCATGTGCTGCTCTGGTTCGCCAGAAGTGGCTTAGTCATGCTGGCCACATGACCTGGAAGCTGTCTGCAGACAAATGCCGGTTCCCTCAGCTTATGGAGCAAGATGAGCGGCGCAACCCCAGTGTCGTCCGTGACTGGACCTAATGGTCGGGGGTCCCTTTGCCTTTACCTTTAAGTGGGTTTTAAGTGCAACACACAATGTGACTCTAGATGGCGATGGTGAGCCTTCTAGATGGGGGTCTTTTCCAGCCCTAGATGGAGGTGCCAAGGATTGAACCTGGAACCTTCTAGATGCCAAGCAGATGCTCTGCCACCATGCTACAACCCTTCTCCTCTCTCTCTCTCACACACACACACTGTTTGTTCAGTACTGAGACAGGCAGCAAAGCTAGGAGGCTTGATGGACAGCCACACAATAGCGGCAAGCTTTGGAGAATCACACCTTGTACAGGTCCAGATTACCATCTGCCAAGCTGTTTTAGCAAGACAGCAAGCAGCCATTTTTGCCTTCTCGGTTTTCCCCTCACCCTCTCCGCTGCCACAAACATGGAAACAGACACAGCCTTGGTCACACAAAGGTTTCCACACATGATTTTGCAGTTTGTGTGCTTGGCTTAGGGAGGCACACAGCTGCTCTTGTTGCTGGGGAACCTGTGTTGAACTGGCCCAAATTCACCACACTAAAACAATCTCGGTCAGTCTGTTGTGATTCTGGCTCCTAGAGTTGTGTGTGTGTGTCTATAGTCTAATCCAGGAGGATTTGTGATCTCACATAGCACAGTCCCTGCATCAGCCAATCAGGCCGCTCCCCCTTTTCCAAGGCATTTTCATAAATAAGGGCAGATTTAAACTAAACCCTATCTGCCACACGCCCGTCTGTTAGCCGATGATGAGGCTACAGTGTGTAATTAAACAATCATTTATATTCCATGCAAGTGCGTGCCAAACAATGAAGCGCTCTCGAGAGCCCTGTGCTGCTGAGGCGTTTAATCCGCACACAGAAGGCGCTTGCTTCAGAGCTGCTCTGGCAGAATGGGCCTTGTCACCACGCAGCAGGGAGGGAGGGGAGTTTTATTCTTCAATAATTTTGATAAGGCTGCGGAATAATTTAAGTAGCTAATTCTTGGGCCAGGTCCATGTGCACAATGTTGGGTTGCCTTGCACATATTTGGGGGCTGGAGAGCGCGCATAGAAACTGGTTAGTGAAGGAGCATTGGATCTGCCTGTTGAAATATATACAGGAGCATCCAAAACCAGACAGACAGACAAATACAGTGCTACCTCGGGTTAAGAACTTAATTCATTCCGGAGGTCCGTTCTTAACCTGAAACTGTTCTTAACCTGAAGCACCACTTTAACTAATGGGGCCTCCTGCTGCCGCCGCGCCGCCGGAGCACAATTTCTGTTCTCATCCTGAAGCAAAGTTCTTAACCCGAGGTACTATTTCTGGGTTAGTGGAGCCTGTAACCTGAAGCGTCTGTAACCTGAAGCGTCTGTAACCTGAGGTACCACTGTAGACAGACAGATCCAGCAAAATTGGACTTTTTCAGTAAAGAAAGATATGGAGAAATGCAGTGGAAAGTGTGGGATAACAATTAGAATTATAAAATTGTAGAGTTGGAAGGGACCACGAGGGTCATCTAATCCAAACCTCGACAATGCAGGAATCTTTTGCGCAACATGGGGCTCAAACCCATCACCCGGAGATGAAGAATCTCATGTTCTACCAACCAAGCCAACACTTGAGATAATTGCTTGACATGACATCACATAACCTCCTCATAAAGAACCCAGAATGAAAACTCCGTAAACAAGTCTAGGGTGAAACGCACTCCTCTTCAGAGCAGGCCTGCTGAAATCAGTCGACCTGACTTGTCCACTGGTTTCAGTTCCCAGAGTAGTTTAACAACCAATTCCTCTTCCCGAGGTACTCTGGGAATTGTAGCTCTGCAAAGGGGTATCCAAACAACTCTCAGCACTCTCAACAAACTACAGTTCCCAGGATTCATTGGGGGAAGCAAAGACTGTTTAAAGTGGCATGATGCCGCCTTGAATGTATACTGCAGATGGGGGGAAATTCTGACTTGGTTTAATAAGAGAGCTCCTTATCTCCTTCTTATATTTTACTTGCTGCAATCCTTCACTAAAATCTTTGGGGGAATTGGAATTGAAAGGAATCCCAGCCTCCACTCTTTGGGGATAGAAAAAGAGCTGGCATTCTCATTTAGGAGCAGAGTCACAAAGCAACGGACCTTATCACAGCAAAACTGATGTACCCAGACTATCAACAGGGAGCAGAGAATTAGGCAGGTCTCTGGAGCCTGGAGTCAGAACTTCTAGCTACTAGTCTAAGCATCTCTGAATCATATTTTTGTTGACTTACAATTTCATTTGCTAGGGTGGACCACAAGTGAAAATTAAATTTGGGAAATAACAGCCAGCCAAGCAGAGCCTCATAGATTAGGGGCTTACATAGCTCACAAAAGGCAAAACACTTGCAACCAGGAAACAAAGTTTATCTCCCTCCCCTGTTCAAGGATTCCACTTTCTGCCCCATTCAGCCAGTTCTTAATATTTATTATCAGTTCCTCCGGCATGCTTAGTGCAGAGTGCCACTTGCTGGAGTCAGGGATTGTCATAAATTGGGACTGGGAATGGGGCAAAGGGTAATCCAACCCTGCTTCTGTAGCCAGGGACTGGCTAACCACCGCTACTGCTCCATGGCCTTCTGGGATGACCAAAGTATGACAGCCTTCCAGAGATCCACTAGTACAGAGCACCAGAGCTGTGGGGCCACCACAGAGAAGGCTCTGTGCCTTTTGCCCATCAACCTCACTGATCTTAGTGGGTTTCTGCAGTGAAATTCTGTGTTTGTTTGTTTGTTTGTTTGTTTGTTCATTATTACATTTATATCTTATTTCCATCCAAGGATCTCAAGGTGGCCTGCATGGTTCACCCCTGTCTCCATGGTATCCTCACAACAACCTCAAAGAAGTATTTTAGATGGTGGTCACATGCAGTCCATATATTTAAAGTGCATGGCTTCTCCCAAAGATTCCTGGGAACTGTGTTTGTTAAGGGTGATAGCAACTATAGCCCTGTGAGGGGCAAACTGCAGTTTTCCCAGGATTCTTTGGGGGGAGCCATTTTGTGTTGAATGTGCTTTAAATTATGGCGTGAATGTGACTTGTAACTGGTCCAAGGTCACCCAGCGAGCCTCATGGCCAAGTGGGGATTTGAACCCTGGTCTCCCATGTAGTTCAACACTCTAACCGCTATTCCACACTGGTGTGGTTTCCCTAGCCGCTTCACCCAACTCCCTTCTTTTTTCACACAGTGGACAACCGATTGCTCTTTACTTTTTTGGTACATTTTTATAGATTTTTAATACATCCTAAACATTGAATCAATTGCTTAATAGCAGTAATTGGCATAAGCAAGTCAAACCGTTGTGTCATAATATATTGCAGGTTCAGGAAAAGGGGTAAAAAATAACTGAGAGTAGAAGACACATAAAGAGAGAAAAATAACAAACCAAGACATTTAAAATTAACCTGATTGCTTTTTATAAGTCTAACCCATCTCCAACCTCCTCTTCCCCCTTCCTTCCTTCCTTCCTTCCTTCCTTCCTTCCTTCCTTCCTTCCTTCCTTCTTTTCCCTCTTCTCCTTTTCTTCTCCTTCTGCAGGAACCTTCTGCATCATTTCGCTGTGCACCTGCGTGGCTGGGATCAACTTTGAGCTCTCCCGATACCCCCGGTACCTGTATGGACTTCCAGATGACATCAGCCATGGCTACGGCTGGTCCATGTTTTGCGCATGGGGAGGCCTGGGTCTCACTCTGATCTCCGGCTTCTTCTGCACCTTGGCCCCTTCTGTTCAACCTGTCCCCAGGACCAACTGCCCCAAATCGAGACCTGAGAATGGGACAGTGTGCTAAAACAGACACAAACAAACCTACCAATATACATATTATAAATATATATATATATACATAAACATATATCATATATAGATCTCAAACGGATGCCAGTGCCAATGTAGAGTGGAGTCCAATATGGCGCCTACGTCTCCTCTACAGACTTTGTATCGCTCTTGTTCTTTCTCCTGGAGGTGGAAATAGCTTTTCTGCACCATTGCTCTTCCATCTAGTTCTTTAAAAACAAACAAAAACACACATCTTCAGCATCCCAGTTCCAAAAGTCAAGTGAACATATTGTTTCATCTGACTACTGCTGGTTAGGGGTGGGTTACAGTAGGGCCTGGGAAAGGGATGTTTCTTGGGATATGTGATAACTGAGTTTGTATAGGAAGCTAACACACACACACACACACACACACACACACAATCTTGCCTGTTGCAAATTGGGGAAACAGAAATCAAACATTTGTGTTACCTCTCTCTAAAATGTAACCTCCTCAAGGCCATCTTCAGAATCCCTCCCTTTTTCCTGCACACTCTCCTCTTTTTAAACAACAACAACAAAAATCTTGCCTGTTAATTTTGTCTGACTTACCAATAAAAGGGGGTGAACGAGAACATCTTTTTTTAAAAGGTTCCCTTTCCTTGCTAAACTTTAAGCAACAAGGCAAATTATCAAGAACCTTGCGGGACACAACTGCGACTGAGGACGCTCCATGGATGCTGCTTTCAATCCCAGCTGCCTTACATCCAGGCATAAGAGAGAGAGCTGAACTGCTAGCGGGAAAAACACAGGAGAACACCTCGCTAAAATGCTGTGATACATGTGTGTATAACTCCCCCTCTCCTTTTGTTTTTTCGTTTTTTTTCTTTTTTTAAAAAAGGAAAACCAATTCAAACATTGCAATGTGATCATCTGCCAACTCATCCTCTCTCTGTTTGTGACTCAAGGCATCAAGACTTGTGGATGTATGAGGAAAATGTGTCTGTTCTCTGAGTCTCGTGGGCCGGATTTTGTTCTGCGAGTGTTTCCCCCTTGCCTATGGAACAGCAGGAGATTTTCCACCCACGGGCTGGATGGAAGGCATTGTGGGTAGCGTTGGGTGAGGGGAGATACAGGCCTTTGTGGTTGGTTGAACTTTGGGGTGATTGTGCAGGAGGAACTTTGGCGGAGATTTTGTTGTTGTTGCCGCCATTTTGTCCATGAAAAACAATGGGGTAAAGAAGCCGTTGTGGAGGAGAGGTGGGGAATTCTGAAGGAGTGTTGGTCATGTTGAGGGGTGGTGCCTCTTGCTATGTTCATGTTCATCAAAATAAGATGCTTCATACATTGTCATCAGAAGCTACCCTATGTCACCAGATATCTCCTTGCAAGAAAACTTCTCCTCCACGCATATGGGGTGGAAGAGGTTGGAGGCTGAGAATGAAAATCCATTTACCCATAAGCTCAAAGGTTGTCTGGTGTGTTGTGACTCTACAACTGGACACCTCCCTCCCTCCCTCCCTCCCTCCCTCCCTCCCTCCCTCCCTCCCTCTCCTCCTTTTCTTCTTTACTACCTCCATCCCCTTTGCTTCCTTTACTTCCTTTCTCTCTCTGTGCTTGGTCCCTCTCATCATCCATACCAAAGATCTGGGATAATTTTCTGAATGATTTTCATGGTAAAAGGAGCAACAGGATACATGGGAGAGGCAGTGGGGGAGATGACCTGAGATCTGAATGATCCCAATACAAGGTGGCGTACTAGCGAAAAGAAAGGCAGAAGTACGGCTAGGTTAGGGCCATCCATTGAACGATGAATTGTACAGAAAGATGTAGTGTGGAGGTGGGGAACTTTTTTCATCTCAAGGGTTTCATTCCTTCTTGGCCAACCTTCCAAGCACTACATCCCAGTGTAAGGTTGTCAGATGTCAAGAGTGGGTGTGGCCAGAGGCAAAAGTGGGTGGAGCTACAGACCTGAGATACACATATTCACACTTCTCCATCCAGGCAACCACAGTTCAATAATACATTCCAGCCAAGCAGCATCGCCTGAGGAGGACATGGAGCTGTTGGAGGTGGGGCTAATAGAGGGGGGCCTAGGGAGAGAATAAAGGGCCAGGCAGAGAGCTCTGGAGGGCCACATTTGGCCCCTGAGCCTGAGGGTCCCCATGCTTTGACTCAGTGCAACATCTCTGCATGGATCTGCAAGGAGGAGCAAACCTAGCCCATTTCAATCATTTAAGTTCATATCAACTAGAGTTAAAAAGTCATTAGCAAACGTTCATTTTTTAAAAAAAAATCAGTAAAAAAGATGCACAAGCCAGCTTTTTTCAAGTATTTTGAACCAATTTACAAAGATTGCAGCATCTTCCTGATGTCAGCTTCCTCAAGGCCTATCAACGCATCTGTGTAAATGACATAGCAGAAGACATGGTGGGACTTTGGGGTTTCAGGTGGTAGGTGCAAACTTGCATATTTTCTCCCCATTGATTACACAGTCTTAGAGATACATCTAAGGTTGCTTGCCACTCTTATTTGGTTTACTTTTCCACAATTAAAAAATGCTGCCACCCCAGCTGAATTAATATCCCTCTCCCAAGTTGTCAGCTCATTAATTTGTGCCAATACAAACCTGTGAGGATGGACAATTATAAAGGTTATCAGCAGACTAGTGATTAAAGAAGGAGAAGGGGAATGAAATGCCTCCATTCCTTAATTTTGGAATGGGTGTTAATGGGTGTGCTGGAATTTCAATCATGTTGAGATCCTTCTCCCCCCCCCCCTTTCTCTTCCTCTAAGTCAGTCCCGAAACCTTATTATTAGATATTCAGTCAATTTTGAGGCGGAGAATATCAAGGACATAGTGCTATTTATTGATGTAAGAGTTTATTGTCTGCTGACCAGAGGTCAGTTATTTCTTGACACATAATCGGAGGGGGGAAAGGTTTTGTTTTCTGCGGCTTTTGTTGAAATGAGGCTGAATTAATGAATAGGTTGAGTATGTTGCAGAGTACGTAGACTGCATCCTCCAACAAATGAGGTTTTTGCTATTCTCTCCCCCCCCCACACACACAAACATGAAAGCCCCTAAAGGCAAATTAGAACCATGAAGAACAAAACAGTTAAAAACCCACAGAATAATAAAATATTACAATTACCAGAGCACAGCAATTGTAGGTATTGAATTGCACAGAACATTCCCAGTGTGGACATTTTTATATTCATCCTATGGCACCCTCTGGATGTTGCTGGACTACAACTCCCATAGTCCATGACTTCATTAACTCCCATCATTCATGACTTGTCAAATGTAATGATTTGAGATGCCATCAGGAAATATGAGCATTCTGTCTGTGAGGTTTGATCTGTAATGACCCATTCCCACACTCAGCCTCCCCAAGCGATGAACACTCACATCTGAGCTGTTCTTTATAAAAAGTGAGTTCCGTGAAAATCATGAGGACTCACTTGTGAATAAAAGTCTAAGTGAGTTAGCTTATTTTCTGCCCCTGTGTTGGAAGCCTCCCAAAGTGGCTGGAACAACCCAGTCAAATGTGTGGGGTATAAATAATAAAATGATGATGATGATGATGATGATGATGATGATGGAATAGGTAAAGGAACCCCTGACCATTAGGTCCAGTTGTGGCCGACTCTGGGGTTCCGGCGCTCATCTCGCTTTATTGGCGGAGGGAGCCGGCGTACAGCTTCCAGGTCATGTGGCCAGCATGACTAAGCTGCTTCTGGCAAACCAGAGCAATGCATGGAAACACCGTTTACCTTCCCGCCGAAGTGGTACCTATTTATCTACTTGCACTTTGCCGTGCTTTTGAACTGCTAGGTTGGCAGGAGCAGGGACGGAGCAACGGGAGCTCACCCCGTTGCGGGGATTTGAACCGCCGACCTTCTGATCGGCAAGCCCTAGGCTCTGTGGATTAACCCACAGCGCCACCCGCGTCCCTTGATGATGGAATAGGACATCCCTATATTCACCAGAGAAATGTTGGGGTGTATGCAGGTTCCCCAGCCCTGCCCTAAGCCAGCTTGTTGCTCTCAAGAGGAAACTGCCCCATCATCACTACTGCAATCAGAGCCCCCTGCCAGTCAGATCAGCTTCCGTACGTGGAATTGGGTGTGGACACCAACTTCTCCTTTCCCCCAGGCAGGAAGATATCTTCTGGCCCAGCCCTCAAAAAACTAAAGAACGTTAAGCTTGGTAGCGGCAACTTTTCTTTTCACATAATTTTGCTACGTTTTCCTCTTGTGAGAATGTCTCATTGATCCAGCAATAACAACTACAGGGTAGAGTAAGACGAAGCCGGTTTTATCTGGCTTGTGGCGTAAAGCTGCACTTTCATCAGACAAATGTTGTGTGGCAATGCAGGGTGTATGGGGAAAAGGCTGGAATCCTCCGCCACACGCCTGCAGAACGCCTCTCGTTTGGATGAGCTGAATTATTTATAGCTCTCGGGAGCCGAGCGGAAGCTCAGACACCTAATTTGAACCATTACTATTTTTACAGAGCAATTTCCATCGCTTTAGTGTCTTTCTTTGTGGATTTGTCATTTGATCTTCTACAAATTTTCTGCTCTCTCTTCTGATATGAAATAGTAAAAACCAGGGGACTGTTGAGGATTTCTTTTGCTGCAGTGACTTAAATTACTCTATTATAAGTTCTAAATGTGGTATCTGTAATATGCAACACTATATATATATATATATATATATATATATATATATATATGCTTTCGTAGATTTTCACGGGTACAGGAATGCAGGTTTTGGTGTCTTCGGGTGTCTTCCCGTGTAAGAGTCGTGTAAGTGTCTGTGCGACGTTTCGACGAGGTCTCACTCGTCATCTTCAGGCTGGTGCTTTCGGCTTCTTCGAAACGTCGCACAGACACCCCGACTCTTACACGGGAAGACACCCGAAGACACCAAAATATATATATATATATATATATATGCACAGTTCATGTTCTACGGTGAAATCCAGTCCTTGCAAAACTCTTTTGAAATGAGATTGACATTTTGCAGGGAAGTCAGATCTCTGACTTCATTTCCAACTAGTGAAAGCATTACTTTTTTGCTTAACTAAATCTGCAGAATTACACTCTGCTTATGTACATGCGAAAGTAGATACTCATGGTCTGGGATGACCCACCATTGGTTAGTCTCATTTAAAGCTCACAAAATCCATTGACCTCCAGCAGATACTGTATCCAGCATTTGCTTTAGTCATTTGGGCAGTGCATGTAGAAAACTAAGATGCCTCCCAACCACGACTGGTCCACACATGCTGGGGGTTTTGCCCTAAATGCTAGGGGTTCTCATTCCTATATTATCAATACTGGCATTATTCTGCCTTTTTACCTTAAAACAAGAAACCCAAGGCAGCTGAAAATCTATAAAACCACACCACAAAAACATAGCTGCCTAAACTGAATCAAACGTACGGTACTGCAGTTAAGTAATTTTAAACCCTGCACTTAATACTATTGCAGGGTAGGGGTTCCCTTTATCATACCCTCCAACTTTTCTCCAATGATAATAGAGGCGTCCCATTCCATAAGGATAATTTTACTATTTATACCCCACACATCTCACTGGGTTGTCCCAGCCACTCTGGGCAGCTTCCAACATATATAGAATCATAGAATCATAGAATCATAGAGTTGGAAGAGACCATAAGGGCCATCGAGTCCAACCCCCTGCCAAGCAGGAAACACCATCAGAGCACTCCTGACATATGGTTGTCAAGCCTCTGCTTAAAGACCTCCAAAGTAGGAGACTCCACCACACTCCTTGGCAGCAAATTCTACTGTCAAACAGCTCTTACTGTCAGGAAGTTCTTCCTAATGTTTAGGTGGAGTCTTCTTTCTTGTAGTTTGGCTCCATTGCTCCGTGTCCGCTTCTCTGGAGCAGCAGAAAACAACCTTTCTCCCTCCTCTATGTGACATCCTTTTATATATTTGAACATGGCTATCATATCACCCCTTAACCTCCTCTTCTCCAGGCTAAACATGCCCAGCTCCCTTAGCCGTTCCTCATAAGGCATCGTTTCCAGGCCTTTGACCATTTTGGTTGCCCTCCTCTGGACACGTTCCAGTTTGTCAGTGTCCTTCTTGAATTGTGGTGCCCAGAACTGGACACAGTACTCCAGGTGAGGTCTGACCAGAGCAGAATACAGTGGCACTATTACTTCCCTTGATCTAGATGCTATACTCCTATTGATGCAGCCCAGAATTGCATTGGCTTTTTTAGCTGCCGCGTCACACTGTTGGCTCATGTCAAGTTTGTGGTCAACCAAGACTCCTAGATCCTTTTCACATGTACTGCTCTCAAGCCAGGTGTCACCCATCTTGTATTTGTGCCTCTCATATAAAAACATAATAAAACATTAAGCATTGGAAAAAAACCTTCCTTATACAGGATTGCCTTCCAGTGACTTGGGGGACAGATAACTCCCTACCCTCCAGCATTTCTCCAATGAAAAGAGGAATATCCTAAGGAAAAGCAGGGATCAAATCAGAAACCGGGACGGCTTCTCTAAATCAGGGATGTCCCTGGAAAATAGGGACACTTGGAGGGTCCGCTTTAGCTGTTAATCTGCATTGCTTCACATTTCAAACTGTGGTAAGCCAGCCCATTTGGGGGTCCTCTTGCTCATTCTGCAGTGGGACCCCGAACCTCTGCCTCAAAGTCCTGCCCTGACTTTCCTAACATAAAACCAATGGACTTCTATGGACTTTAAAAAAATAACCCCCCTGGACTCCCTTCTTCACTAGTCCTTGAGTTCTTCACTAGTACCTTGAGAGCCAGTGTGGTGTAGTGGTTAGGACCGGGAGACTCGTAATCTGGTGAACCGGGTTTGCTTCCCCGCTCCTCCACATGCAGCTGCTGGGTGACCTTGGGCTAGTCACACTTCTCTGAAGTCTCTCAGCCCCACTCACCTCACAGAGTGTTTGTTGTGGGGGAGGAAGAAAAAGGAGATTGTTAGCCGCTTTGAGACTCCTTCGGGTAGTGATAAAGCGGGATATCAAATCCAAACACACTTCTTCTTCTTCTAGTCTCTCTGATAACCTTAAAAGTTGACAGTGGAGGCAAGTCCATTAGCATGAATAAGGCACTGCCTCACCAACTTTAGTTGTTCCCCCAACCTGCCCAACTTCTTCCTACCAGTGCAGAGAACTGCACTGCCAGCTTTCTCCTCCTTAGTCCCAGTGTTGCCCTTGCAGAACTCAGGAGGACAGGGTGGAAACTACAGCCAATTGTCTCTGCTCGTCATCAGCTCTGGCTCCACCTACTGTCGGGCTCCCTGCATTCCTCCCTACCATAGGCACCACCTACCGCTGAAAGCAAATGATGCCAGAATGGTTCATGAGGAAAACTGCCCAGCTGTGGGTTTTGGAATTTCCCATTTAACATCAACTCCCCAGTCCCAGTGGCCTACGCTGTCCAGTTGGGCATGTCTCACACCTGCCCTTGGGGTCCTCGGCTTTGCCTCTGTCCTTCCTGCACCTCCTGAAAAGAGCAAGAAGTAAGATACTTGGGTTTCAAAGCCATGCTGGCAAAGCATATTCCATTCTTCCAGCTCCTGCCCCATTGGGAGTGTTGCAGTACAGTGCCACCTAGTGTTGTGCCCTGCTAAGGGCAGTTCCAGGCGGACATTCCTTGTAACAGGAGTATCACGGAATGGCAAAATGAAACCCAGCAAACTCTTGTTGTGTATATATGTGAATAGATATATATATGTAAATTTGTGAAGAATACCAGTGGATTTGTGGCTACCTAGACTAGTTTGAAACCCAGGCACAGAATGCCTGACAAAAAACCCCCCAACCTGTCAGAATATTTTTTAATTGTGGTGAACTTCTGATTCCCCAAAATGGATCTTTTGCTGGGTGGCGCCAGAAGTATTTCTGTCCTGGAGTCAAAATGGCTGCCCCATCTGCCTTAATTCAAGATGCAAGGCAGGATGGTTTCCTAGATGGTCTGGCTTTTAACTGGAGGGAATACTGCAGCACTTCAGACCAGGAGGCTGGGTGGGTGCTGAGCATCTTCTAATGAAGACAACAGTTTCTCTGGACTAAGCATTACAGACAGATGATTTATCATTTGGAAATTGCCTGCATTATTGTACGTGCATTGATGGTTTTCACCAAGGCAAGCTTGCCCAGAGATCCAATCCATACAGCACGACTCTAATTTTAAAAAAAACAACCCATACTTTCAATCTGTACCTACTTGATTGATTAATACTAACTGATCAATCACAGGTTTCAGCAGGAAGTCAAATCCAGCCACTCTTACAATGACAGCAGTCACCCTCCCACCCTAACCCTCACTACTGCCTGTGAAACCCAGTTGCCGTAATTTCATCTGGATGCAATGATGGCAGTAAAGAAATATCAGATCTTCCAAAGCCTTTTTTTTTTTTAACCTGAAAATGGCAGGGGAGACTGAATTGGACTAGAACTGCATTACTGGGGAGATATTAACCTATTAGAGATACCATGTCAACCCCAATTTAAAACACATCATTTGGAGCTCCTGCTAAATGTGGTAGGCTACAAATAAAACTACGGTACCCATCTTGTTTCTCTTCCATGGACAGTAGCAGTCTTTAAGTCGAGGAATCAGTTCAGGGCGGGGGGGGGGGTGTTCCGTGCTTCCCCCAGCCCCATGGCCCTAATGAAATCTCAGGGCCCTGCAGTTTGTTGTTCTTTAGTCGTTTAGTCGTGTCCGACTCTTCGTGACCCCATGGACCAGAGCACGCCAGGCACTCCTGTCTTCCACTGCCTCCCGAAGTTTGGTCAAACTCATGCTGGCAGCTTCAAGAACACTGTCCAACCATCTTGTCCTCTGTTGTCCCCTTCTCCTTGTGCCCTCCATCTTTCCCAACATCAGGGTCTTTTCCAGGGAGTCTTCTCTTCTCATGAGGTGGCCAAAGTATTGGAGCCTCAGCTTCAGGATCTGTCCTTCCAGTGAGCACTCAGGGCTGATTTCCTTAAGAATGGATAGGTTTGATCTTCTTGCACTCCATGGGACTCTCAAGAGTCTCCTCCAGCACCATAATTCAAAAGCATCAATTCTTCGGCAATCAGCCTTCTTTACAACCTAAATAAAGAAAAGACAGCAGGAGTCTCTTGTGACTCTTGATGGACAGCAGACATTCCTTGTCCCACTGGGCACCACCCTCTAATGCAGGGATGGGGAACCTGCAGAATGAATTTTAAAAGGCACTCAAAACACACACCCAAGCAACCTCAAAAGTGAGATAAGTGCCTCAAAAATTTTGCTATCCATGAGAATTATCTGAATTTTTCTCTTCCTCTTTGATCATTATCAAATGCAATTTCTTTTCTTGTTAGTTAATGAACAATGTTTTTTTGGGGGGGCACAGCCCTAGATAAGATCAGAAGGATTAAGATCACATCCACACCATACGTTTAAACACATTTATACCACTTTAGCAGTCATGCCTTCAATCCCAGGAAATATAGCTTACCACGTGATTTGGTGTGGATGTCACCTGAGTAGACAAAGGATCAGCTTCTTTCCTATAGCCCTGAGGGATTTAGAGATACAGTTTTCTCTCTGTAGGGTCAAGCCCAGCAGCCCACTACCCAATAGCAAATTTAAAGAACAGTATTTCTTTAAATAGTATTTGGGCAACTGGGCAACCATGTTGATGAGGCATCTCCTTCTCCATCCTTTCTTAGCGTCAGTTGGGCATAGGAACTGGCACAGGCGTTCGATACTGCTGTGGCAAGGGAATAATTGATTTAGCGACTCCAATGCTTCCAGGCATTTTCAGTAAGCTGACCTTGAATCGAGGCCAATAGACCAGACTAGCAGGGCCATGGGCAGTAACATCCTGCAGAAAGTGAACTTGGGCAAAACCTCTACTAATTGCTGGGGGCGGGGGAGTTGCGGCCTGAAATCAGCCTCCACTAGAAAATGAGATTTAATAAGAGATATAGAGGAGGGATTTACAGGTGTGTCAGAGCCAGATCCTGCCAGGTAAGTGGTATTAATGAGCAGAGTGGTCCTCCTGTCCAGGAAACGTAGCGAGCCAGTGGCAGAGGCTGGGTGGAATGAAGTGAGGCAAAGGCAAAGAAAACTGACTCCAGGAAGCAGAAGCAAATCAAGCCATTTTGTTGTTCAGACCAAAGGTGCAAAACAGACTTGGAAGCTCTTGTTGAGGTTCATCTGGCCATGTCTCCTGCTCTGGCCTATTGAGGTTTTGGAGTGTCTCTAAGCTGATCTCCCTGCTGCTGCTTCTTCCTCCTCTGATAAGTGTCATGGCTGAGTTCAGGACCTGCTGCAGACTTGAGCCCTGATAGGTTGCAACCACAGCAGCTGCAGCACCACACACCATTAGGAGCATGCTGAGGCTCAAATGCACCAGGCATTGATTGCAAAGGCATTGCCTTCACACACATAGGCAGCTACCAGCAGCAGCTCTGGTGCTTTTGCACAGTGCATGGTGCAGCAGGAGGGTCCCTGCGGACATTTTCTCATCTTTCTGGACTCATCTTGTGACTTTCCCCTGTTCATATAGTGCAGAAAAAGGTGAGTCTTTCTCCCACACTACATCTCCTTCCTCCCTCCCTCCCTCTTCCTGTCTCTCTTTCTCCTGAAAATGTTTTCTATAAATGGAAGAGCTTCTGTTCCATAAGCTCCATTTTCATACCGGCACCTTTCATGTGTGACTGTTTTTCGGATCCAGATGCCTGTAAAAAAAGAAAAAAAGGGGGGATGTACAAACTATAAATTGTGAACTGGAGGGGAGGGGGGATTCACTCTTAAAGTGAGTTTTTAAAAAATGCAGCATCATTTCCTAAGGAATTTTTTCGAGACCACTCCTGAAACTGCCTCGCTGATTCTCCCTCTTTTTCAGAAGGGCAAGGGAAATCAAGAGCATTGAAGCCTCTGTCGTTGTTCCTATTACCGTAGAAGTCACTGGTTCTAAGCAAACTGTTTGCATGTATTGCTGTCAAAGGGGGGTAAAAATCCCTGTCTCTGAAAGGCTTGTAAGGTCTCTGTGTCATAATAAAGTCAATGTCATAAAAGTTTATTGGGGAGAAAGTGAGGAGAGGCAAAGTGGTTCTTTCCAACAAATTGTTTTACCATCCTATTCCTACCAGCAGCTCTAAGCAGCTGCTCCTGTTGGCTTATTATCCTTCATCAACTGCTCTGACCTTGGCCAAGATTCATGCTCACCAAAAGGGTTCTGTCGTCATTTATTTCTCCAGCAAGTGACCTTACGAGGCTGCCTGACTAAGCAACAACAAATGGAGTTCAGTATATCTTTTGAAACCGGTTCAATTCTCCTTCTCCTTTAGCAGAAGACTGGGTGCGTCCGCTCCTTTCAGAAGCCATATGGCACAGTCCAGAAGTTAATTGCCATTTAAAGCCATATTATTATGCATTCCTGGACCCTCCTACAGCACCATCTCACACCTGGTGGTGGCTGGCTCCCCCACCCCCACCCCCGGAACTGGTAAGGGTGACAGGCAAGGGGAACAACAGCAGCTGATGTCAGAGCAGATGACAGGCAGAGCTGCCCCAATTGGTTGCAAGTAAGAAGACAGGCAGGTGGAGGCAGTGGCGTAGCGTGGGGGGTGCAGGGGGGGCCGGCCGCACTGGGCCAACATCTGGGGGTTAGGGTTAGGGGGCGCAAATCCACGGGTTAGGGGGCGCAAATTACTTGCCTTGCCCCGGGTGCTGACAACCCACGCTACGCCACTGTGTGGAGTTTTTGGGCCACTGCCCCATTTGCCCCAATGGGCTAGCCTCCAAAGCTCCTGCCCCTCAAATAATGTAGAAACCAGATGGAAGGCGTCACACTGGGAAGAATACCATGAATACTATCCCCTAATCAGCTTCTTAGTTTTCCATCCTATGTGATTTCAGCATTCCTACTTGATGTACGATGGTAGTTACAGGAGAACAACCTCTTCGCAGCCCTGCATAAGATTCAGCTCTAAGGCCCATTGAAATCAAAGATGCATAAAGGTCTGATTTATACATCTGGCAGAATCAAGAGGTACATCTATTTCTGGTTTGCCCAACTTCAGGCTGTAAATAAGAAGACTTTGTGTGCTTGCTTCTTCATAGGGAAGAGGAAATCCCTCCCTTCCACGGAAGCTGACCCATTTGGGCAAATGCCCAAGGAATGGGGGAGAAATCTGATACATTCAAAGGTGAGCCTCCCAAAATCACACGACCTGCAAACTAAAATACAGCCATCCTCTGAGACGTGAGCTTCTTCAAATTTTGCTGTGCAGGTTTCTAAGTAATGTGTATAAAAATGCACATACCAGAGTAAAGAGTGCATTAAAATGCATGCATTTAGTGAAAATGCATTATATTTGGGGTGGCGGGATTTGCAAAAATATTTATATTAGGAAAACTACGTACAAATATCTGTACATTAGGGGAGAAATCCACACTTAATGGATTTTTTTTTTAAAAAAGGAAAAATGGCAAACTTATATGGCAATGTGATTGGATAAACGAAAAACTGAGAGAAACTAAAAGTGACAGATATGCCTATCCCTAGCCAGCCCCCAGTAGCTCTGTCTACTTAGAAGTAGTCCAGGGGTTGGCACTGCCAGTCAGCTTCCTCCTCCTTAGTCTCAGAGTTGTTCTAGCAGGAAGAGGATGTGTACAAATTTAGCATCAGGTGGCTTTGCTTATCATTGGCTCTGGCTCTGCTTACTGTCTTCCTGCCTGCTTTCCACCCAACCAGTCTCAGTGGACACCAGCCCCCACTGCCTCCCTTGCATGCAGAAAAATAGCATACCAGGGAAAAGGCTGGTGTGCTACTTTTCTAGTTGCAGGGAGTTTCTTTTCACAAGGGATTGAAATGCACGTTGTGCAACATATACACACACAGCAACCCAATGTGGTGTAGTTACCTCCTTGATCTTGCCAGACTTAGAAACTAGTTAGCTGCGACTTAATTCAGAGGAGCATACTAGTGACCTGGCTTGTGCCTAGGGCCCTTATTCTGCCATCCTGTACTGCGGGGTCCTATCAAACTGTGGTCTCTCTTCATATGCAAGGCCCTGTGGATTCTGCAACTGCTTCCCTTTTTGCAAAATAGAGCAGAATGGTATCATTTACATAACAACTGGCAGAACCCATCCTGTTTCTGCAGAAATGTGAACTCTTGAGAACTTCCACTGTGTGGAGGAGCAACCCCGGTCTTCTCTGTCCCTTGATAGGTTTTCTGTTCCAAGGGTTCCATCATGAGCACTTTTATTTTAAAATAATTTCTGAAGTTTTGGGTCATGACTGGGTAAGATGAACTAGCTTGTGCAACTGTGTAATATATTTTGAAAAGCAAAATACGAGGTGCCTGCGCTCAGAATTTGGTTTTTCCTTGTATCCAGATCTGCCATTTTTAGTTGCAGTGAGGAGGTGATAATATTTGCAACTAGTGCAGCTCAGCCAGATGCCCTTCTGTTAAAGTTACGCTAAGTCCACAGGCCTTTACCTGTCTACTCAGATGTAAGTCCTATTGAGTTCAATGAGGCTTACTCCCAGGTAAGTGGGTTCAAGACTGATGATTCAGTCTTATCATCACCTCCTTTCTACTATAGCAAATGTAAATATCAGATACTAAAAATCTTCTACAAATGATAGTCCCGCTAATCACTTTGATAATCCTGAAGTTGCCCACTTGATATAAACCATCACTGAGCCAACAGAGAAGGAACTATTTCATAAATTTATGTGAATGTTTAATAAATATTGTGGGAAACTATATTCCGAATCCGGCAGAGACACTTAAGCTCTTCATTATGTATGTCAACATAACAAACAGAACTGGAGTTCTGAGGATCAAAGGGAGGTCGTGAATCTTTTTAAAATGATAAGGACTGCACCTCTTTTGAAATACTGTTGCTCTGAAAAGTCAACAGAAGTAGCATTGGGTCTGTTATAAACAAGTGTTTGAGCTGCACTGCTACAAAAAAAAAAGTAACAAAAACTGGGGATGAGTTGTATATGCATCTAGGGCTAAAATGGAATACCAGTGTGCCAAATAAAACAGGAGGCGTTAGCATTGGTCAATGCTTGCAAAAACGTCTTGTTTATATATAGGAAGTGGGGTTTTGTTTTGTTTTTACCCTACCAATCACAGACGTTTGGTCAGTGTTGCCATAAGAATTTGGCCAACAGTTTGCCATCATAACCAATGGCTGTTGGGTTGGGGGTATATCTGCAAATATTTGATCATCTATTATGCTCTCAGCCATGAAATCCTGGCATTGGCTGATATGTCTTCTAGGACATTTGATAGTAAGAAACAGGGAAAATTTGATCAGATTCATGTTAATGGGGACAAAATTATTGTTTCTGAACAATTGTGGAAATGCATAGCTCTTGCTACAAAGCGAGTCAGAGATGCTACGAGTAGTTATGAAGTCTTTGAAAGATAGCATAACCAGCCTATGCGCCAGATTTGTGCAAGCTCTGTCTGTTATTGACAGACTAGTATTAAAAAGCCAGCCACACAACTCCCCATTGTTTAAGGCAAGAAATGTTAAAGAGGGTCACCTGTGTACTGGGGGGGAAATGCAGAGTTTGTAACTGTTATTATTTGCCTTGTGTGAAAGAGACATCAGTTTTTAACCCTGACATTCTGTACAGCCATTTACAAAATTACAGGCATTTTCCATATTAAGCAACCTGTGACCATTAATACAGAATTTGTGGCGCTGCAGTCAAAAGTGGGTACAGATTTATGGGACATTATTATTTATTAGTTCTGGATTACTGCTCGCAATCTGGAGGTATTAAAACTGTGTTGTACTAAAGCTAAACAATTCATCCTTAAAACTAAGTTGTTGGGTTTTTTTGGAAGACATGGTATACATCAGCCAGTGAGCTACAGATAGCGTTGTTGTTCCTCTGTTTAAGAATGTTGCTTCATTGTACAGATTTAAGAATATTACACTGCCAGTTCCAGGGACTCCCAAACTAATGGTCTGATGAGAAATGATATACAGGTTTTAAAATGAATGAAACATAAAACCGAGGAGTCAAACATACCTGTCTAGAACAACTATATTATTAGCACTACTTAGCAGGGCCAGTAACACTTGCTTTTCAATAGAACACTTTATACAATCTTGCCTGTGTTAATAGTGCAATCGTATACATGTCTACTCAAAAGTAAGTCCCACTGAATTCAATAGGGCTTACTCCCAGGTAAGTGGCTATAGGATTGCAGCTTTAATTATTGTGGGAATGCACAGTAAAGCAAATCAAGAGGCATATGGAGCAGTTTGTAATAAATAAATTAAAAATCCCTACCACTTTCCCTCTGGCCCCAGTCTTGGCAATTTAGGAAACATGTGGCTTGGCCCTTAGTCACAATAATGCAGCTGGTAAGATGAACTAGACTTGGTGAGATTTGAGTTATGCAGGTCTGATGTAATCAGTTATATCGTTGAGAAGAGAGTGCATCCAGAATTAAAACATCATTGGTGACCTCTGAGGTTCACTGTGTTTGAGGTTCTGAACAATGTGCGTTTCAACCCAGTTTACCGGTTTCTTTTTCATCAGTTCACAATCTAAGTACCTCCTGGCAGTATGCTTTGAGGGGAATGTATTGTCTGAAGTGATACTTCCTATTCTGCAGCACAGTTCAAGGTCTCCACATTCCTCTCAGTTTGTTCTCTCAAGACTGCCCTCCGCATTTTAAAGTCCCAAGCTTACACCCACACTTCCCCATTGCTTCTAAAGTATTTAACATTAGACCGTCACCTGTTTCTGAAAAGAGTCCACTTCTTGGAAGGCTTGTGTATCAATCCATGACCTAGCAGGTCACATACATAGTTAAACTGTTTTTGGGGACTGCACCATCTTTGAATGCATATGGGGGAATCAGACAATCCAGTGTTTCCTTGTGGGAACAACCATCTCTGCATGTATATACATCTGAACGTATACAGACTTGTAAATCTGTTACTGTCTGAAGTGGTGCAGTCCTGAGGCGATTTCCCCTCTTCTTCTGTGTGGACCAGGCCAATGAGTCCATAGAAATTTCTCATTTACCACAGAAGGTTACCTGCAAAAGTGTTTCACCTTCGTGCCATTTGACTTGTTCTCAAGCAGTGTTCTTCGATGTTAGGTTTGCAAGTGTCGCTAGACTACAAATCCCATTATCCCCGACCATCGGCTAAGGAGGCTAGGGATGGTGGAAGTTGTAATCCAACAACATCTGAGCACCCAAGGTTGAAGAACACTGTTCTGGAGAATAGTTGGCCGAGGGTACTGAAATGATGCTAAGCACAGGCCGACCCACCTATGAGGCAAGGTGAGGCAACCGCCTCAGGCAGTTGGATCCACAGGGGCAGCAGATCTGGCCTCCAAGGAATGCATCATCTGCTGCTGTTGCTGCCACAGGCAGACTCATTGGAGTCCAGATCCTTCTCCTCCTCAGCAGCCCCACTATTCCACCTCGACAGTAGAGTAGGGGGCTCTGGGGGTCTCCTCCTACCCCTAGGAAAGAAACGTCTTGGAGAGATAAGCATGGGGCATCTGATGCAGAGAGAGAAAGCAGAAAATAAAGACATTTAATTTGATGCCTGTCCGAAGATAGACAAGGGAAGGACCTGCACAGTCGTTATGATGTTGTAGACACTGTGATCATTGAACATTATCAGAAATGTTATCCCCACAGCAAACCTCCCATGGCAGAATTACAGATTACCAACCATGTGTTAGTTGCTTGAGTGCTGGTAAGCAGTGATTCTCCCACGATGCACCTTGGTGGCTCAGTGATGACGACTGCCCAGTGTTTACAAAGGGCCTTAGTTCAACACACCTTAGGATGTGTGTGACCTCTTTACATGAGTCAGAAAAACGGAATTGATACCCGGATGTATGTTCTTAGGACTATAGCTTGTGTTCCTGTCATTCAGATGTGAAAAGCATGTGAGCCACACAAGCAAGCACAGTCCCACTAGCTGTGTGTGTGGTACCCCCAGTCTGGGGCACAATAACCTCCTGATTGGAAGGTCAGAGCAGGCAATTTGCCAAGCACATGAGAGGCACATGACCAGTGTGGTGCACTGGGCTTTGCTGGTAGCAAGTGCATCTCTACAGTGGAATATTTGTGATCAAATTCTGACATTAAATCATGCTCCATTATTATTGAATGGGAAGCTGAGCTAGAAGACGCTAAACCATGGCATATTAAATATCAGGGTAATGTTGATCATTTCTAGACATTTTTTTCCTAGTTAGTTGAACTCCTTAAGACCATTTCTATCCAGCCTTGTGTCTCTTGCCTCACTATCCATCACAGAAGTCAGAGTGGTGTTTTTCGTGATTAAGCCCCATTAGTTAATGTGAATGAGGACAGAATGTAGCACATTCTTTTCAGCTTCTGAGATGCAAAGTGGCCAAAATGGCTTTTGGTGCTAAAATGAAATAAAATCCAATAACCTGAATTAGTATATTTTGATTCTTCTTCTGATATGATGTGAATAAATGTGTGTTGTTTGATCTTTTTACAGCTAAGGGTTCATTTTACTGCATCTATTTCTTCACATAGCAAAGGTGAGCCAAGGTAGTTGGAGACAACAGAAGCCAACCTGCTGTTCTATTTCAGGTTACTGGTTCCGCACACCTGTAAAACCCAGGGGCTCTTTGTTCATTGTAACAATAGAGGAACATCTGGGAATGAAAAGGGAAATTGCCGAGTTCTGGTATAATATTGGAGCTACGAAGGACACTTGAATTTTGTAGAACTTTTCTGGGAGGAAAAGGAAAAAGAAACAGAAAGTAAATTGTGAAGGTCACAAAGTATCGCAGGACTTTGCTGGGAGGCGGGGGGAATGGAATAAACACATTACCAAATGCACCTTCAATTTTTTTTCTTTTTTCAATTGGCAGAAAATTCTGTATTTCCATCAATTTATAATCTCATCTGGTTGTAAACAATTTGTTCATGGGGGGAAATGAAAAAAGTAAACTGTCAATTGTGGAATGTAAACTGATTAAACAATTAAATAAAATGAAATCATGTTGTGTGTTTTAAAGACTCGTGCTTGGTTGTTTTCATTTATATATATATAGTGTGTCCTGTCCCAAAAGTTTAAGATGGGTAGCAACATTTGATTATCCCTTTTATCCTTCTAACAACCCTGAGTCACTACATATTATTCCCATTTTACAGGTGAAAGCTAAGAATAAAGATGTTGTGCAAGTTTGCATTATTATTATTATTATTATTATTATTATTATTATTATTATTATTAAAAATTTCTCATGTTATCTTGCCCCAGGCAACACAAAGTGACTTACAGGCAGGCAGGCAGGCAGGCAGAAAGACAGACAGACAGACAGACAGACAGACAGACAGACAATAAGCCCCACATACATACATTAAAACCAACTAACCAGGTGATTTGGAAACTACAACTAATCTAGAATACACCAGGACCATATAACACCAGTCCTAAAGGCTCTACATTGGCTCCCAGTACATTTCTGAGCACAATTCAAAGTGTCGGTGCTGACCTTTAAAGCCCTAAATGGGCTTTGTCCCTGCATACCTGAAGGAGAGTCTCCACCCGCATCATTCAGCCTGGACACAGAGGTCCAGCTCCAAGGGCCTTCTGGTGGTTCCATCATTGCGAGAAGTGAAGTTACAGGGGACCAGGCAGAGGGCCTTTTTCAGTAGTTGGACCTTCCCTGAGGAAAACCTTCCCATCAGATGTCAAGTTTTATTAGCATGTAAATTAATGCAGATCGAATCACCTAACACTTACATGGTTAATCAACTGAAATTTTGCAATTTGTTGACTGCCCAGATTTGAATATGTTCTGTGTCTCCCTTATGGATCCAATTGTTTGCTGTTGCTCTTCAGCTGTTCAGTGTGTGTTTCCAAGGAACCGAATTACGTATCAGAATCATTATGGGCTGCTACACCAAGCTGCATTCTTGCCAGCCTCTTCCACCTGAACCTACATCAAACGTTTGTCAGCAGTCAAGCATTTAATGACAGGAGCACCGGCGTAAATGACAGAGATCAAACCCCCTAGCACTCTTGTTAGGGATGGAGTGCTTCCTGTGGCAGAAATATCAGTGTTTAGACTAAAATGAAAAGAAAGGTGTACACATCCACATCAGAGAGCCATCAATTGTCAGATGCATAATTTACATTCGCTTGCATTGCATCGATGGAATTGCTTGCCAGTGGAAAACTGCAGGCTCTATTTGGCAATCTTGGGGAAAGGTTAAGCACAAAACAAAAAAGGGTTTTCAACAGCAGAAGAATCAATTAACCAAGAACCTGGAAGATATGGAGGCCTTTAGGTTTATCTGTTTGGGGGCAGCACTGAAAATAGATTGATAAGTAGATTTACAGATCTGAGGTAACAGAGTTTAGGGTTGCAATGACTGCTAGGGTTGAGGGATCTTAGAAATTAATAAATAGCAGAATTTAGATAATATTTATTCATTTAAAGCACATGGCCTCCCCCAAGGAATTCTGGTAATTGTAGTTTGTTAAAGGTGCTGGGAATTGTAGCTCTGTGAGGAGTAACCTACAGTGTGTGCTGTTGATGTGACTGCAAATGTTAGAAATGTGGTCTGATGCAATAAATCCCATCAGCAGGACAATCCGATAAATATCTACTCAGAAGTAAGTCCCAGTGCATCTGGAACAACATCAACAAACCCCACTGCCAAATTCAGCAGCACAAATTTCACAGCTAAGGCGTTTGGGTCAAGTTAGATGGCCATTCGCAAGCATTAACAAAGAAAGGATTGGATTTTGCATTTGAAAATTCTTTGAAAGGCAAGCAAATGCAGAATATTCCATTCAGCCCAATTCCTACTCCCAGGTAAATGTGTATACAGGTGCAGCCAGGATGTGCTGAATAATGAGATGAAAGAAAGCAAGTTGTTTTAGATGGCAGACAAACACACACACACACACACACACACACACAAACAAACCCTGTTGCACACATGGACACACTTGGAGTTAAATGTGGCAAGCTGTGAGAGAAAACAAAAGCTCCTTTTCCCGGTAGCCAAGCAACTCCTTCTGCCTGTTCTGACGCTGACAACACCCTGCTATCTCACAGCGGGGAAGAATGGAATGAGCATTAAAATGTGCCTGGTATTCTGCTTGTCCAGTGGGAGAGCAGGCGCTCCTTAGGACGACCAATGAAATTGCTGTGAACAGGTAGTAACAGCCAAATTCGTCTCAGACAGAGCAGCCAATCCCATCCGCGGATGGCTCCTCCGTTAAAGGTAGACTTCTCTCTCTCTCTCTCTCTCTCTCTCTCTCTCACACACACACACACACACACACACACACACACCATGTGAGAGAGTGCAGAGTATGCTTGTGCAATAACAGTGTCTGACGTCCTTTTCACACAACCATGTGAATAAGCAAGGAAAACCCTCTACACTGCAGCTTCCTGATTGTGGCTGGGGGGTTGCGAGAATCCACTGCCACACTTGGGACTCAGTTTCTCCTAGGCTGATGTAGAAATATAGTGTCCATTCAACCTGGGTCAGACCCCCCCCCCCAGAGGTGGAGCTAGCTGCTCCGGCACCCGGAGCAGTGCACATGTTGTGCACCTGGGGGTGGGGCTAGCTGCGGTGAGTGGCAAGCATCCCAGGGGGGCGGGGCAGCGATGTCACACCCCCTCAGGGATGACACCCAGGGTGACCGCCCCCTACTAGACCCCACTTCTTCCGCCAGTAACCTCGCCTAGAACACAGTGTCCAGTTCTGAGCACCACAATTTAAGCAGGATATTGACATGCTGGAATGTGTGCAGAGGAGGGTGACCAAGACGGTCAAGGGTCTGGAAACCAAGCCTTATGAGAACGGCTGAGGGAGTTGAGTGTGTTTAGCCTGGAAAAGGAGAGACTGAAATGATATACAGTGGTACCTCGGGTTAAGAACTTACCGTATTTTTTGCACCATAACACTCACTTTTTTCCTCCTAGAAAGTAAAGGGAAATGTCTGTGCATGTTATGGAGGGAATGCCTACGGGTGGCATGCCTACGGATTTTCCTCTTCTAAAAACTATGTGCGTGTTATGGTCTGGTGCGTGTTATAGAGCGAAAAATACGGTAATTCATCCTGGAGGTCCATTCTTAACCTGAAACTGTTCTTAACCTGAGGTACCACTTTAGCTAATGGGGCCTCCCGCTGCCGCCATGTGATTTCTGTTCTCATCCTGAGGTAAAGTTCTTAACCCAAGGTACTATTTCTGGGTTAGAAGAGTCTGTAACCTGAAGCGTCTGTAACCCGAGGTACCACTGTATTATAGCCATCTTCAAATACAGTGGTACCTATGATTAAGAACAGTTTCAGGTTAAAAACAGACCTCTGGAACAAATTAAGTTCTTAACCTGAGGTACCACTGTATCTAAAGGGCTGTCACATGGAGAATGGAGCATGCTTGTTTTCTCCTGCTCCAGAGGCTAGGACCTGAGCCAATGGCTTCAAGTTACAAGAAAGGAGATTCCAACTAAACATTAGGAAGAGATTTCTGATGGTAGGAGCTGTCCATCAGTCTCTCTCTGAGGGTGGTGGACTCTCCTTCCTTGGAGGTTTTTAAGCTGAGCTTGGACGGCCATCTGTCATGGATGCTTTTGTTGAGATTCCTGCATTGCAAGGCGTTGGACTAGGTGTCCCTCAGGGTCCCTTCCAACTCTACAATTCTATGATTCTATGAAATAGTCAAGAACGGTGTACTTTAACAAGCAGGCAAAAGCTTGGTTTGGCAGCCGCAGGTGCTGCATAACTGCCCGGCCTGGTGACGTTCCTGCATTTGCAATGTGCCCAGTGGTTGCTTGGTCTGCAAAGAGCTACTCAGTCAAAGTACCTATGGGAGACTATAAGGAACATTAATGCTCAGAGCAGAAATCCAGATTTAGAAGGGCCGTTTTCTGCCCTGTCTCCAACTCCGCTGTAAATGTGTCCCAGGGTTTCCTGCCACATTAAAAAAAAAAAGGTCATTCACCAGCATTTTAAGTGTGCATTTTTCCTCATATACACATATCTGCAAGAAGCTGCCTTGAGACCAAGTGAGACTATCAAACTCAATATTGTTAACTCTGACTGGCAGCCGCTCTCCACAATCTCAAGCAGAGGGCTTTCTCACCTCCTGCTTCCTGCTCTTTTAAGCTAGAGATTCTGGGGCTTGAGCCTGAGACCTCCTGCATGCAAAGCTAACAGTCTACCATTGAGCTATGATTCCTCCCTGACCATCGCTCAGCCCTGACATTTTTGCATGAGCTCAACTATTGACAGTTGCCATGGTCACCTTCTATTCCTGAGTCTTCAAGCGTGCTGTCTCCGAAGGTTAGCACAACCTCCCTTGGGTATTTGTCAGGCTTTCTCTCTCCTTCCTGTTGCTCTTCCTCCTCCTCATTGACAGATCAGCCCATCCCCGGTGGCAGGAAAAAAGTATGGTGCCCATCTCCTTGATACCGGTTTTTCAAAACAGACTATTGTAGCTTTGATAGGATGCTGTCCCTGGGAAGCTACATGCCCTGCGAGTGTCCCAGAAAAAACCCCTGACATCCCGTTTTCTCGTGCAATAGCGCAGTGGCCATTTTGGGTGCTGTGATGTTGTGTGATTTTGCACTGAGATCTTGCCCTGAAAAAAGAACTTTCCCCTGAAAAAGCCCTTTTGGGGCCGTAATCTTGTGTGGGGCCGCAAAATGCATGTTTTGGGGGACCGTGTGAGCACTGCCACAAAAAAAGCATACCTTTTGGGTTTCATGATCTGATGCAGGTCACAGGACCACATCCCGGAGTTAGAAGCTGGTTCAAAGAACTCAGAGAAAAGGGGTAGTGTGGTGCAAGAGAAAAAAGAGTTTAGCTAGTGCTGTATTGTTGCCCAACCTAAGAGATATACTGGGGCCCAACAAATATGCCCCCCCCCCCGAAAGCATGAATGTAAACATCACCAGTGGGATCTGGCAAAGAAGAAGACGAAGAAGAAAAAGAAGAAGAAGAGGAGGAGGAGGGGGGAGGAGTTTGGATTTGATATCCCGTTTTATCACTACCCGAAGGAGTCTCAAAGCGGCTAACAATCTCCTTTGCCTTCCTCCCCCACAACAAACACTCTGTGAAGTGAGTGGGGCTGAGAGACTTCAGAGAAGTGTGACTAGCCCAAGGTCACCCAGCAGCTGCATGTGGAGGAGCGGGGAAGCGAACCCTGTTCACCAGATTACGAGTCTACCGCTCTTAACCACTACACCACACTGGCTCCAGTGATCTGGTCCAGCATTTGATTCTCACAGTGACCAACCAGATAGCATACATTTTTCTGATGAAAATAGGGACATCCCTTATTATTATTATTATTATTATTATTATTATTAGATGCCCATGGGAAGCCTGCAAGCGCAATATCCCTCTCCCACTGCTGATTCTCCGGGACCTGGTTGTCAGAGGCATGCTGCCTGCAATATTGGAAGCAATATGTAGCCACCATGAATCGTAGCCACTTTTACTGCCCCACCCATAGGCTACTAAAGAGGGAAGACATTTTGAAAGGGGGGGGTATGTGTGCAATAGGCTGCATCACAGATTTTAAACCAATCTGTATGTATGATCATCACATGACATGTCCAAGCAGAATAGCAATCTTTCCAAACTTAAGAGGAATAAAGGAGGGGAAAGGCTCTGTGCTCCAGCAACGTTCAGAATTCAAGGCAATGTCCATTTCTTTGCTATCTTCACATTTGCTTCATTCATACACACACATATATATACAGTCATACTTCATGTTATGTTTGCTTCAGGTTGCACGTTTTCAGGTTGCGTCCCACGGCAACCCGGAAGTACCGGAAAGGGTTACTTCTGGGTTTCGCCGCTCGCGCATGCGCAGATGTGCAAAATGATGTCACGTGCATGCACAGAAGCCGCAAATCGCAATCCGCGCACCCACATTCTTTTCAGGTTGCAAAGGGGCCTCCGGAACGGATCCCGTTCGCAACCAGAGGTACCACTGTATGTACACACACACACACACACACACACACACACACATGGAAGAGTGAAGGGGGATAGAGAGAACACTAACCCACTTGCTCATATAGGGTGCCTGCTTCAGAACACTCTAGTTAAAAGAACAGACATGACCCCAGGCCAGATGAAACAATTGTGAAGAGTTTATAAATTAATCCGTAGAAAAAGGGGGTGGGAAAGAAGTAAGGGAATCTTTCTGGGGAAATGGCAACAGTGAAAAAGGGAATATAAACTCAACTTGCTTTTTAAAAGCTGAGTAGAAAAATATCGATTAGAAAATGTTTTTTCTGCTCGCACAAAAAAAAGATAATAGCAATAAATGGTACATGGCACATTGCAAAATATTTTTTTATATTGAAGAAAACGCCTTTTCAAATACTATATGGAATGAATGTATTTTCAGGCACTTTTCATTTGGAAGAAATATTGCTGTCTGCCAACATTCCGTTTACCGCTGAGATAAAGAATATTGCCTTTTAGAATATTCGGCGTGGGTTAGCGCTACTTGGTTTTTCTACAAATATATGAAATCTGATCATCAAATAAAGCTCAGCCACCCACCCACCCACCCCCGTTTTGAACATGCAACTTGCCTGGTCAACCTCTAAGCAGGCGAAGATCCTTGCCGAGATGCAAAACGCACTTGTCTTGCTCACAAGGTGTTATTAACATTGTTCTCATTATCAAACAGTTTGACTTCCTCTGTGCTAATATAAGAATGTAAGTGCCTGCTGGGTCAGGCTAATGGCCCATCTAGGCCAACATCCTGCGGCCACCAGGATACTTGTGGGAAACCCACAAGAACACTGTCCCCTCCAATGGTTTCCAGCAACTGGAATTCAGATGCGTTACTGCCTCCTTTCTGATACTGGAGGTGGAGCATAATTGTTGTTGTTTAGTCGTTTAGTCATGTCCGACTCTTCGTGACCCCATGGACCAGAGCACGCCAGGCACTCCTGTCTTCCACTGCCTCCCGCAGTTTGGTCAAACTCATGCTGGTAGCTTCGAGAACACCATCCAACCATCTCGTCCTCTGTTGTCCCTTTCTCCTTGTGCCCTCCATCTTTCCCAACATCAGGGTCTTTTCCAGGGAGTCTTCTCTTCTCATGAGGTGGCCAAAGTATTGGAGCCTCAGCTTCACAATCTGTCCTTCCAGGGAGCACTCAGGGCTGATTTCCTTAAGAATGGATAGGTTTGTTCTTCTTGCAGTCCATGGGACTCTCAAGAGTCTCCTCCAGCACCATAATTCAAAAGCATCAATTCTTCAGCGATCAGCCTTCTTGATGGTCCAGCTCTCACTTATGTACATCACTACTGGGAAAACCATAGCTTTAACTATATGGACCTTAATTAGCACACTTAGTAGCCACTGACAGCCTTTACATCAATGAATTGGTCTAATCCTCTTTTAAAGCTGTCCAAGTTGGCAGCTATCAGTGCCCTCCTGCAGAAGCAGGTTCCATAGTTTAACACTGCAAGGTGTAAATGATATCTCACAAGCCACTGCAAAACTTGAAAGCCTCATTATTACCTTGGCAATACAAGGAGATTCTATCAATTACCCTGGTGCGCTCCAGTAGATACCATTGTTGTTCCTGCTCTGAAAAAGGCCTGGAAACTCAGGGCCGGATTAAACCCCTGTGGAGGTTTGTCATGGATTTAATCTGATATTTTCTTGTTATCGTTCTTTTGCCCTCCTAATGAGCACTGCTGTTGCAATTCCTAAGGTTACACGGGCAGTGAGAAACAATGGCAGGCGCCTCGTTAATTAAGTGCCATCCAAAGAAAGCTTCCTGTTTAAGACACAATAACAACCCCTGTCCGTGGAATCGCTAAATATGGAAGGAGAAGACATTGATGGTGCTGGTTAAAAATCAGACTAAGCCTATCACCAAGATGAACGGCAGCATCTTCCTAACCGTGCTGATGTTGACAACAGCTGGCAGTTAAGGGTCTGGTTTCCAAGCTGCTAACTCACCTCTGAGTCTGTGGGACAAATTACGGCTGGCATTTTTGGGTGCTTGCTATCGGAAATCATGGAAGCCAAGAACCAAGTTTGGGGCAAGTACTCTTTGGTGAAAGAACCCCAGCAGAGATTTGACATGGCAAAATATGCAGCAAAGAGAAGCATGGAAATATAGATGGTAAAAACTTTAAAAGGTGTCCTTTCTAGGGAACCCAAAAGTACCCCACTTCTCTATCACAAAAACAGACCATGTGTTTAGTAAGCTTCAATATGGTTTACTTACAAAACTCTTCAAAGGTCAGATTCATGTTGCAACGAGGAGGTGGACTCATGGAGGGTCCCCATGACAGCTAGGCTTGTTCACGTGTTACATTGAACACAGGTACAAGCTGTCTCTATGCATGTGCAAGGGTTTGTGTGAAACAGTGAATACTTTATTTGCGCAGTTCAGCTGTTGTCTACACATGGACACCGCCTGTGCATTTGTTGAACAGGAGCATAGGATGCTGTTTTGTACTGATTCAAACCATTATTCCACGTAGGGCAGTTTTGTCTGCCCTGATTAGGAGCAGCTCTCAGGAATTCAGACATTAGTCTCTTCCATGGAGATAGGAAGGATTTGAACCCGGGACCTTCTGCATGCAAAACAGATGCTCTCTAACACATGTGACTAACTGAGCGAGTGTACAGCTCAACTGTTTGCGTACACAGGTTGTGTGCTTGTTGAGTGTAATGTGTGAACACCTGCGTTGCCCCTCTTTGTCCTTGCATTCATTCCCTCTCTTATTTTCCTCTGGGTCTAGCTCAGCTCAGCTATTCCTTTGCTGCCCATCGTTTGTCGTACGAGCTTATCTTTCACTCCTTGCTTTCACGACAAATTTGTCTGCAACTTTTGCTATAGCCTCTTCCAGTTCCTGGACCTTGGGGGATTTTGGTTCTGAACACTTCACAGTTTATACCGCTAAGCAGAGAACAAGAAGGGATAATACCCATGACATTCGTAGAGGAGTGAGTAAATTTTGCAACATCTACCTGAATGAGTCCATCAATTGCTACATCTTTATCTTGATGGGCAATGAACCAGTTGCTAATGAAATGTTGGTACTTTGCAGAAGCTCCGATTAATGCATTTCGATAGGGGGATGAAGTCACAGCAATGTTAATGGCAGACATGAATTATACATTGTGGATGAATTGCCAAATGGGCGAAGGTAACGTTACATAGCTAGGAAGGCTGACTGCGTTACCAGTAATCAAAGATCATGCTTTGGAGTGCAACATAAGGAGCCAAGAGCCAGGAAGGCCTCACACATCTACATTTCTTTGCAGTTAGGCAGCCAGAGTATGAGTCAGGAGGAGGGATTCCTCTTATGTCAATATTATGCAACAGCTGGAGATAGTACACATAGAATCATAGAACTGTAAAGCTGGAAGGGATTGTTAGAATTCCTGCTCCGTGATTGCAGTCATGGGATTATGGTCTTTCACATGACGGTGTATGTTTTGACTCCACAGAGTGGAATGTGATGGAGACAGGATGTTTGTGTTACTGTGTTCTGTGGGACTATTGTCCTTTGTTCTTTCTCTTTGCTGTCTGATGCTAGAGAGAGAGGGAGCCATGTTGCAGTGCTCCGTGTGTGTTTATATGTAAATAAAGTAGATTAGCCAAAATGCTGAGTTGCTGAGGTCTGTCACGCAAGTTGCGAAGACTCTGCGGATCCCTAAGTGTGCCAGTGTCGGTTGGCATTGGTCACTGTGATGTTTGGGCAGAAGAAAGCTTTTGAAGCTCCCAAACAATCGACCAGGAGGGAGGGAACATGGCAGTTGGGCATGTGTCTTTACCAGGGTCCTACTTGAGTGTAGGACGAGCTCCTGACAGGGACCTCTGAGGGTCATCTAGTCCAACCCCCTGCTATGCAGGAATCTTTTGCCCAATGTGGTGCTGGAACCCATGACCCTGATATTAAGAGTCCCATGCTCTACCGACTGAGCTATGTCGGTAGGTACCCCTGAAGTTGTCCATCCAGTAGGAAAGACTTCACAGTAAATAACCAGAAGACCCTGTAACAGTTCCACTTCATACTAGCCCATTTTTTGTTAGCCCCAAAATGGAAAAGGAGCGAGGTCCCAGCTAAAGAAGAATGGCAACTTAAGCTGACGGAATATGCGCAGCTTGCAGACTTAACGTATATATAGAATAAAAGAACAAGAAGAACATATGTTTAGAGAAGATTGGAAAATATGTATTGAATATATGGGGGGGAACTGTGTGCACTTGAAAACATTTGCAGCATTATGATAAATTCAACAGTGTGAATAAGTTTTGGTGGATGAGATAATGGAATACTGAATGGTTTAGTTTATGTAAAATATGCAGGGATTTGTGATATGCAAAATGAACCGTGGAGAGAGAAGAAGGGAAGTCATTGATGTTTAAATGAGTATTCAAAAATGTAAAACAGAAAATTTAATAAAAATTACATAAAAATACTAGCCCTGTTTAGACAGCATATTTGAAGCTGGTGCCCTCTAGATTTTTGAAGTACACCTAGTTTTTGAAGTACAACTTCGGTTAGCCCCAGGCAGCATTGTCAATGGTCAGGGTGATGACCACTGGTCTTGTTAGCTAGGGATGATGGGAGTTGTAGTCCCAAAACATCTGGAGGGCCGAGTTTGCCTATGCCAGATCTAGTCCAACCCCCTGGAATGCAGGAATGTCTGAATACAGGGATCAAACCTGCAACCTTGGTGTAAACAACACCATGCTCTAACCAACTGAGCTATCCATATCCTCCAATATAAACCCATTGACACCTGGAGGGCACTAAACCCCATTCAAAGGGATGTCACCTATTACTCAGAGAAACACAAAATTTATACAAGAATTGCCCACCTTTTAATTTCATACTCCTGGTGTTCCAACAGAAAACCCTCAGCGCTTGGAGTCGTAAGTGCCTATTGGTACCACTCTGAACTACAAACCTGTCCTGGTGCTTGAGCCCTTTGCTATTACAAAATAAACTAATGTCAGCAAAAATGACAGAGAAAAAAAATGTTTTTTGAAAATGAGGGGGCTCGTGTTCCCCACATTCATCATGGGACACTCTAAAAAGCAATGCTAAGGGCCACTTTTATTAGTGAAGGCAGCAGAATAGAAACAAATCTCAGACAGATTCAGGAGAATATTTTATTTGGAGAAATATTTTTTTAAAGAACTACAGCACAAGGGGACAGCTAGTAACAGGGTATATAAAATTACAATCAGAAAAAATCAAAATTGGATTCTTCAGACGTAAATAAAATAGAAGACTCCTTGTCAATCAATATTTTTATGAATTTGACGGTAAAAAAATCCAAATTATTAGCAATAAAATTAAACAAAAATGTAAAAAGGCACCAATTGTTCTTTAAAACCCCAAGGGGAGGAATCTACCAAGGTAAGGCAATACTAATTAATTTTAAAATTCATTTGAAAACATATATGCTCATTATTCAAACCTATTAGTTTGAATAATGAGGCAATCGACCCATATCTGAATAAAATAGGAGTACAATTGGATGTTGAGCAAATGGACTATTTAAATCAACCCTTTACAACAGAAGAAATTGATAAACCAATTAAAAATTTAAAACTAGGAAAATCTCCAGGGAAAGAGATTTGTGGGCAGTTTCTATAAGAAATAAATGAAACCAAACTAATTCCCATTCTACGTGTACTGTTAAATTACAGGGGGGAAAGGTGGAGTTATCCGAGACACATGGAGACACATACGAGGGAATAACAAAACGTCAATACAAAAACCAAATAGAATAGATACTATTAGGAGGGTTCTAAATACTATCTATTATGGAAGGGAAACCCCCCACTTTCCTTTAGAATTTTGTCACTGGATGCAAGCAAAGCTTTTGATGGGCCGCCTTATCAGTCTTAAAAAATGAATCTGGGTGTCTGTTTTGTCATCATATAGCAAAGACTTTATACAGGCAGAACAGCAACTATTTTTTACTCTAAATAGGGGACCAAAACAGGGGTGCCCCTTATTCCCACTTGTTTGCCTTCGCCATGCAGCCCCTGGCGAAGGCAAACAGAACAGCTCCAGAAATACATGACATAACCATACAAGGCGCTGCTCGTTTTATCTACCTATTTGCAGATGGTGCAGCAATTATAACAACCAGCCGTGAAACAGCAATGCCTAAAACTATGGAACATATGAATACATACAATTTATTGGCAGGCCTGCAAACCAATTGTCAGAAATGTGAAAAGCTGTGTTTAAATTAACATCCCCGGCTGTACAAAATAAAATTCAGACAACTTATAGATTTGCAATTTGCCTCCAAATTTCTTAAACATTTGGGTGCCCTGATCCCTAGAAAATTTAATTACCTTTTAAAATTAAATTATCATTTGTTACTTTTTTAAAAAAAGTATGTACAGAGTGCACACATGCATATAGCCCCTGCCCCGAACCCCGCTTCCCCCCCAGCCAGAAACAGCTTGTATTCCTCAGATGAAAATGTCCCGGTTTGCATCTGAGAAATGTTGGAGGGTATGCAATATGGCATGTTGCCATACACAGGCCAGAAAGAAAAGATTAGAGGATGGACGGTGAACCATTTAAGCTTGCCAGGCCTCCCATTTTCCCCACAAGGCCATTCTGGTGTATTCATTCCCATCTGCTCCACACCTGGCATCACGTACAGGGCATCAAGGGTGAGGCAGGTAAAAACTTGCCTTAAACTAAAGGTTTTTTCCCAGGCACTTGTTATGGAAAAATCTAGGTGTGAGGCTGTTTAGTCTCCCAGCTCATCAGGCACAGCCTGCAAGTCCCTGTGGAATAAAGGAAGAAGTCCAGCCACCAACCGGAGCAAATATCTGTAGACCAAAGTTTATTGCGCAACAGGTTCAAAGAGGAATTTTGAACCCCAAGGATGAGGTGACAAGGACTTTTAAAAGTTTCTGTCTTATCCCAGCATACAGTTCATTAAGTATCATGGCTACATCAGAAAAGGGGAGGCTTGTACATGATTAACATAGGAGGAATGTGTTGGGGCAAAAGGCAATACAGGATATGTATTGGGAAGTACATTCTAAGCACCTATTACAAGAGGACAATAGAACTTTGGTTTGCATAGTCTGCCACCTGGGCAAGTCCGGAGGAGTGCCTATGCCCAGTGATTGACACCTATGAGTACCTTCCTGTGAATACATGACCTCCCACTTGAGGGATTATGGCGGGGACCAAGTGGTTTCCAAGTCCTTGGCCAATTAAGTCCTTGGCCAATTAAGCAAATTGGCGGTGGAATGAAGGAAACTGGCAAAGGAGTTGATTTTATATGATTTTTAAAGCTAGGTAACTTCCCTGAGCTGTCAAGTCAAAGGGATACATTTATGAATAATATTTGTAACATTTTACAATTTAAAGATGTGCCCCACCCCCCGTAATTTCCGTAACACACCGAAGATCTAATAACCAGCAGGTGACTGCTGGCTCTTTAGAAGCCTCTTTCAAGGTGCTGGGCTGCACTCTGAAAGGTGTTTCTGAAGTCCCCTGGGCAAATAAAGGTGTTGCAGGAATTTCTCTGTTAACAAAGGTCCCCCGAGGTCCTTGGGTCAAACTTGGCCTGGGCAAGGTGGGCAAAGATACCAATCTGGCCTGCTAGGCTAAAAAAGAATCCCCACCCTGGCTTGACTTAAAAGGGGCCCACATTTGACGCCCAGGTGCCAGGTTCCACATTCCTGTAGCTCATCCTTCACAGCGCCCTTTACAAAATACAGTTCCCAGGATTCTTGGTGGCAAGCCATGTGCTATAAATATTTGGTGCGGGTGTGACCTTACGCTGCCACTTCCCCTGGCATTAGGATTTAGAAATGGTCAGCGAGGAAGGAGGGAATAACAATGCAACACGGCCACACATACAAATCAACAATATCTGGAGGAGAAGAGAAGACGCTGTATACAGGAAAGGCCAAGCGAGAATTCAAGAGTTCTTGTGTGTCTTTGGGTGGTTGGAATCCAGCTGTGTGCAGCAGCCGACACCATTGCAAAGGTAGTTCTGCTCAACCAAATGAGCATCCTTAGCAAGACCAGGAGAAGCCAAGCCTTCCATGACAGCCTGAGCTAGAGAGCCATCTAGCGGCAGGTAGGTCCACCTTACCAGGAGAGACTCAACGAGGCAAAAGAGCTCGGGGGGGGGGGGGGGCTTTTTTCTGCTTAGACCAAACAGAAACGCATCTTTCACACCAGCCAGCAAATCATTATAATTAACACCAAAGCCTGCAAGTTTTCGGAGGCTTAATTGGCAAATTAGTCAACCCAAGCTTTAGCTGATTAATCAGGAGCAAATTTTAATCGACAAAAAGCACGTTTAATTGATGGAGCTGAGAGACTGAAGGAACACTTGCCTGCTTTGCTTAGAAAAAAACAAAACAAAACACATTTTGAGATTGGGCATGTCTTACTGCAACATTTTCACTGACATGTTCAAGATTAATGTACATTTTAAGATGAATGGGGGAGGGATCCCTCACATGCCTTCATTATCCTGGGAATGATCAAGGATTGGGGTTGGTTTTTTTTTTTAACAGTATGCAGCTCTGCTGAAATTGAAATTGACTGGTTTAAAAAGTAATGATTTAAGCAACTAAAAATCTGCAGTGGTTGATAGGCCAAGTGAGACACGAAAGAGGAGATTCTTTAGCTGTGCTAGGCCAAGTTCAATGAAGTACAGTGGTACCTCGGGTTAAGTACTTAATTCGTTCCGGAGGTCCGTACTTAACCTGAAACTGTTCTTAACCTGAAGCACCACTTTAGTTAATGGGGCCTCCTGCTGCTGCTGCTGAGCACGATTTCTGTTCTCAACCTGAAGCAAAGTTCTTAACCTGAAGCACTATTTCTGGGTTAGCGGAGTATGTAACCTGAAGCGTCTGTAACCTGAGGTACCACTGCACTGTACACAGTTTAGACCCTACCCCCAGCACACAGTTAAGGCCACCTCATACATTCAGCATAGTCAAGTGATATAAAAACCATTTCCCCTAGACTATAATACATTATAAAATACAAATACATTTAAAAAGAAGACAGGGAAAAGGAATGATTAAAGCAAAACAAAACAGAGATCATAGGGAGCATATACACTCATGATAAAGGAGGATTTAGATTCTCAATTGTTAATAAAAGTTACCCTTATAGTAATAATTCCTCTGTAAGTCTCGAAAAAAAATTAATGGGGGAAAATTATCCTAAATTGTATTTCCACGATGAAGCATGAGTCCATGTAGGCTCCAAAGACTGACCCACTTCCACTTATTTAACCTCTTGTCATCAGCTGATAACAAAATACTTATTTCCAGCAATTTCCAAACTAGATTCTCAAAAGAATCACATATGCAAGGTAATTTCCCTTGGCCTTTAAATAAGACTGCAGCACAGAAATCAGAGGGGTCCTTTGAACAACTCTCTTTTTATGTTTCCTGGTCCCATGCTGCTTCACTAATCACTCCTACTCAATATCTGAAACAAAAACAGCAGAACAAGTTGGAAAGAAGTATCTGGAACATGGAGAGATACAGCAGGTAGGTTTTGCCTCTAGGGTGACCAGATGTCCAGAGCAAAAGCACACACACACAACAACCCCCAAAACCCAACAACTAAAAATAAGCTAAGTAGTTTTGCCACGAGGGATTCAACAAGAAATGCTACATTGGGTCATATAAGCCTGGATGGGTAATAAGACAATAATGAAGTCTGTTGCAGCTGTTCATTAGTTTGAATGGATGCAGTGCACCTGGTAGGTTTGGACTAGTGTCTTATCTGCTGTAAAAAATATTAAGACGTTGAAGTCATCCGAGATGCACCAGCCGAGGAGCTGTCTTCTATGATCGTTCTATTTGGAAGGTCATGTTTCACAGATGACCTGTCTATTTACCATCCATCCCAACCCCCTGAGTTTGTTGAGCATCCCTCATCCCTGACGGATTCAGGGCACAAAAAAGAAAGACCTCCTTCATGCAGTGCGTAGCTAAACTACAGAACTGGCTCTCACAGGAGGCAACACCCATTTCGGTGGTTTTAAAAGAGGACTGGATGAAAACATGGAGGAGAAGGCTACCAATGGCTACTAACCATGATGGCTTTGCTCTGCCTCCACGGTCAGAGGTGGCCATGGTTCTGAATACGAGTTGATGGGAACGGCAGGGATGGGGAGAGGCCTTCTGCTAAGGTCCCGCTTGCGGGTTTCCTAAAGCTTGACCACTGGGAGAAGGGAATAATAATAATAATAATAATAATTTTTATTTATACCCCACCCTCCCTGGCCAGAGCCAGGCTCAGGGCGGCTAACACCAATAAAAGCACAGTAAAAAACATGATGGGGGGGGAAACCCCAATTTAAAATACAGATTAAAATGCAATTTAAAATGCAGCCTCATTTTAAAAGTAGCCGATAAATCAAGACCATAAGGGGAGGGAAACATAAGGGCCAGACTGTGCCTTGGCCAAAGGCCTGGTGGAACAGCTCTGTCTTGCAGGCCCTTTGGAAAGTTGTCAAGTCCCGCAGGGCCCTAGTCTCTTGTGACAGAGTGTTCCACCAAGTCGGGGCCAGTACTGAAAAGGCCCTGGCCCTAGTTGAGACCAATCTAACCACCCTGCGACCTGGGACCTATAAAATGTTATTATTTGTGGATCTTAATGTCCTCCGCGGGGCATACCAGGAGAGGCAGGTACATGGGTCCTAGGCCACATAGGGCTTTAAAGGTCTTTAAAGGATGCAGGACTAGATGGGCTGCTGGCCGGATCCAGCAGGCTCTTGCTTTAATATTTGTTGCAAGCCATCCTGAGGAAAGATGGGAACACAAATACTGTAATGAAATACGCATATACATTTATTAGCAGCAGCAGGAGTAAGGATAGTAATAACATGATAGTGTAGATCAGGGGTGGGAAACCTTTAGGATTGTGGGATCCATTTTGCTTTTCACCTAAAACTTTAACAGCACCCAGCCAGAGCCAGGTGCGAAAGACCTCCAGCCCTAGAATACAAGGTTGCCTCTGAACCCATTCTGAACCTAGGAGTTTTGTTTTGCGGAACCAGAACTGAGCTGATCTCCTCGTCCTTCCTTTTCACACAGGTTAGCCTCCTTCGTCCCAGGTGAGGATGGGCAAGCCTTTTTGCAGTTGTTGCTGCTGCTCTTGTGAAACCATCAGAAAAGATTGGGAAACGTTCATTGAATATACAGGAAACTATTGTGTACAGCTGAAAACATTGGCAGCATTGAGAGAAATTCAAAAGTGTAAATAAGTTTGGATCGATGCAATAAGGGAATACTGAATGGTTTATTTTTTGTAAAATATGCAAGGACTTATCTTATGGTATGTTCGTGGAAAGAGAAGAAGGAAGTCATTGATATTTTAAGGATGTTAAAGTATATTTTAAATTGTAAAACAGAAAACTCCACACACAGGGCTGGATTTAGGTTTGACGAGGCCCTAAGCTACTGAAGGTAATGGGGCCCTTTATATGTCCAGCAGTCCTTTGTCAGCAACAAATTGTAGCTGTTTGTGTTGAATATATGCTATATGGTAACTTATGGACCTAATAAGTAATTGTTGAACTGAAATACAACTAAGTATTTTAGGGAGCAGGCTAGCAGGCGGGGCCCATTACTTACACCATAGGAGCCTACACAACACAAAACACTGTTGCTGTATGTAGGTTTTATTTTATTTTATTTTAGAAAATGTACATCCAGTCCCCCCTCCCTTTTAAATTTCCTTTAAAAAAATTTGGGGCCCCCAAGCTATAGCTTGTTTAACCTATACGTAAATCCGGCTACTGCACACACAAATGAATGAATGAATGAAACCATCGGGAGCCTGCGATCAACCCCGAACCACCCACGGATCTACCAGTGACAGGATCCCGACGTGGGGAGCAAAAGAGGTTCCCAGGGCATTTCTCGCCGGGGGTGGGTGGCTGGGTGTTTGCGGGCGCGCGTGCTGCACTTATGAACAGTCCTCTCTCCGCGCCGCCTCCGTTCGGGACGGCGCCTTTTCTCTCGGGGAAGCGGCCCGCGCGGAACCAAGGCGAGGTGGCTCACTGTTTCCGCGGGAGGCGGCGGGAGAGGAGCCGCGCGGCGCCCGGAAGCGGGAGGCTACTGCCCGGGAGAGGCTGCGAGAGGGAGACGTAGACCTCCTGCTTCTCTTTGCTTGCGGCAGCCTCGGCCCTGGCGGAGAAGGAGGAGCCAGAAGGGAGCGCGGTGGCTGCGGAGCGGAGGCAGGCCAACCGGCAGGCGGCGAGAGGCGGCTCCACGCGTCAGGTGAGGCCGCACGTTTCAAAAGTCAGCCACGAACCCGCGTTTCCCTCGTGTCCTGCCTTTCCTCCGAAGAGCTCGGGGCGTTTGGGTGCGGGTGGGTAGATATACGTTTCAGCTAAACAAGCTATAGTTTAGGGCCCCACTCTCTTGGGGGCGACCAAAAAAATTAAAGGAAACAAAAAAAGATGCACATTTCCAAAATTTGAGATAAAAAAAGAAAATAAATCCTACATACAGCAACAGTGGCAAATGGCTTTAGATACCTGTTAGTTCCACAAAATTACTATATACAGTAGCATATATTCAACACAAAAACAGCGACAATTTGTTATTGACAAAGGAGAGCTGGACATATAAAGGGCCCCGTTACTTCCAGTAGCTATGGGTCTCATCAAACCTAAATAATATTAATAATAATAAATTTTTATTTGTATCCCGCCCTCCCCAACCAAGTCTGGGCTCAGAGCGGCTAATGTCATAAAATCCAGCCCTGGGTGTCCCCTTTTCTTTCAAAAAATGATCTTGGCGAAGCTTACCAGAAGAATAAGAAATCAAGATAACATTTTGTTACAAAAGAATGTTAAAACGGTTTATTGAATATTTACAGATAAATGATGAACAAATAAAAGCATTGGCAGGATTATTGTAATAACCTGCAGTTTTATAAGAGTTTCATATTTAAAGAAGATGAATAAATTAGTAAATTAAGTTTATTTGGATATGCAGAAGATATTAAAAACAAATTTAAGGAACTGCAGAAAGGGGGGGAGGGAGTCAAGTTTTGAAATGTCAAAATGATTGTTAAAATTAGTGAAATGTATAAACTTGGAAAGTATAATTAATGAAATGAAAACCACAAACAAAACAAAAAATGATCTTGGCAGCAGCAACGCTGCCAGATAGGCAGGGCAGACCTGCCGTGTCCGTGACTATTTCTGCAGAACCTCAAAGACAAGCCGGTTTATTGTGGTGCAAGCCTTTGTGGACGGCAATCTGCGTCATCATGGAATCGTGGAGTTGGAAGGGAAGCACGAGGGTCAACTAGTCCAGCCCCAGGCAGCATCGCCCATGGTCGGGGCAGATGAAAGTCCCAACAACAGATGGAGAGCTACAGGTTGCCCACCCACTGGCATAGACCATGTCAAGCATGTTGGTATAAAAGCAGCTTTCCTTGTTCCTAGGGTGCAATGATCAGAGTTCAAAAAATGCAGGGCAGAAAATCTGCAGATGGAATTGCTGCCTGACCATAATTTAAGCCTCATTGCTAGTTGCCACAGGGGCCCAACCATAAAATACATTGCATGTCAGAAAGCTAGGGGAAATGTGATGTCTCTAAACATAATAATAATAATACATAAATATATTTTTTTGGGGGGGAGTGTCAATAATTTAACTTTCCATAATGTGTGTGTGTTTTAAAGAAAACCAGTAGCCTCCAAGGGAGGAACATTCTGTTCACATGCCCTCTCTTGTTGATACTGATTTGAAACAAACAAACAAAATGTTTCCTGTTTCAAGGGAACAGGCTGAGACAAATTTAGATATGGTGCCAAAAGGTTCTTTTATGTATGTGTATATGTATATTTCCGAGTCGTTTAGCCTGAACTGCTAGAATCTTTGAAAATGAAAGGTGGCAATCTCTATTGTGGAGAAGCATGTTTGTTAACACTAAACTTGATAGCTAAATGGAGCCTCAGTGTTTGAGGAACACACACACAAACACACACACACAGAGAGAGGATTCCATATTTTTAAATATTTTTAAAAAAATTCAAATCCAGTATGGATATAAACTGGGACAAAGATCCACAGTTAAAAGGCTTGTTGAAAAAAGTCAGGTTTTCAGTATTGGAGACAATAGAGACGGCACTTTTCTGACATGTAATTGGCAGTTCCAAAGTGTAGAAGTAGCATCAAGTTAAACTCAGGGAGGCATTTTTCTCATCCTTTAATATTTCCTGCCAGTATTTTATTAACAGGAAATAAATAGATGTTTAGTGTTTAGTGAACGTTGCAACCATTTCCTTGTCTCAGGTGATATTCATCTTTTATTTACGGTTTACCACACAGATGCTCTTTCATGCTGTTTCTTTGCATTGGAGTCCCCTGTAAGGTCTGCTGCAGAGTAAAACATAAACATGGCCAAGGTTATCAAAATGTTTCACACACTCAGAAATCACTGGAAGAAGACCACTGCTGGGGCCTGCCTGCTCACCTGGGGAGGAAACTGGCTGTATGGAAAACACTGGTAATTATTTCATTGGATTGGATCCAAGCTAAGGCAGTTTAACTTGAGTTCTGTTGTTTTCAAGGGGAACTAAATTCAACTACCTGGATTGAACGCTTAATCTTTAAAATAATATTGGAATTTTTGGAAGGGTTTGGGTTTGTTCTTTGTTGGTTTTTTCCTAAACTAGAGTCCAGGGCAAAATATAAGTGACACATATATACTGTTCTCCTGATTATTTTTGCTTTGCCTTACCATAGCCTTGGAAAGCTCTGAATTTAATTGGAGCAGTGACACAAGGTAGGGGTGCTTAGCCTTTCCAGTTATGGGCTGCTTTCCTGATCAAAAACACTTCCAGACAGTTTTTCTTCCAGTGGTGGGGATGGTACATTGAATGTCCCTTGTGTGAAGAGATCAGGGGAAATTTTGGTTTGCAAATGGGTTAAGCACCCCCTGTGCCTCTTATTTGATAAAATGTGAATTTTCTTGCTACTGCAGTGTACTAAAAACAAAGACCGTTGGGAGGCACTCCACAAGTTTGCAATTTTAAGGAAGAGGAAATTTATATGTGCATAAATTTGAAAATTAGTTGTAAAATAGTATTAGCACTTGATCAGCGGGGGGCTACAGACTGGTTTTGTGCATCTATAAGTTGTGAGATACACAATTATTTCATATTCATTTCTTTGGTACTGATATGGCAAATTGCTATAATGAAATTGATAGATGTGTTTTAGATTAAATGAAACTGTCATGGACAGGATTGAACAGTTTCCCCCTGGATGCTTTAACGGCATAATTTTTTTCAGGTTTGCAAATAATAATAAAAACAAAAGCTCAGACAGTTTAATGACACACTTTTTATCTGCTGCTAAGCATGCTATGGTATGTAAGTCTACAACATAATGTGTTTTAAAATGCTACTAAGTGGTTCTGCTGGTTTGCTTCAAACTTGCAGTGGTATTTTACTATGATATTAGATTATAAGGGGTTGGTTCACACAAAACTCTAAACCATGGTTTAGTATAAGGGTTGTCAACCATTTTAGAACTGTGGGCCCATTTGGATTTTTTAGGGAGTTCTATGGGTGTCACACAGGTGGCGCTATGGTCTAAACCGCAGAGCCTAGAGCTTACCGATCAGAAGGTCGGCAGTTCGAATCCCCGCGACGGGGTGAGCTCCCGTTGCTCGGTCCCTGCTCCTGCCAACCTAGCAGTTCGAAAGCACGTCAAAGTGCAAGTAGATAAATAGGTACCTCTCAGGCGGGAAGATAAACAGCGTTTCCGTGCGCTGCTCTGGTTCACCAGAAGCGGCTTATTCATGCTGGCCACATGACCTGGAACCTGTACGCCGGCTCCCTCAGCCAATAAAGCGAGATGAGTGCTGCAACCCCAGAGTCGTCAGCGACTGGACCTAATGGTCAGGGGCCCCTTTTCCTTTACTTTGGGTGTCACCACCTCTCATAACTTCTCTCCCCTCGACTGGATCGGGGCCACCCCACTCCCTGGAGAAACAGAGAGAGAAAGCATTCGGACATACTTCACTTTTCCAAAGGATCTAGTTCCAGTGGAATTAATCAGCTCTTAAAAGCATGTAGAGCTGAAAGAGAAAGTGAAGAAGAGCATCAGTTATCTAACTTTGCCTTCAGTTCCAAGGGAGCAAAAACTCGCCATCCTAACCACTGCATGGTCACTGCATGACCAATGGAAGAAAGCGAGGGGGGGGGAGGCTGAGGTGTTGCATGAAGCCCATCATGCCAGCCCCTGGCATAAACTATGTTGGCCTCAGCTGATCTCTCCAATCTCCCTGCATTGAACTACAGTGGTGCCTCGAGTTAAGTACTTAATTCGTTCCGGAGGTCCGTTCTTAACCTGAAACTGTTCTTAACCTGAAGCACCACTTTAGCTAATGGGGCCTCCCACTGCTGCCACCGCGCCGCCAGAACACTATTTCTGTTCTTATCCTGAAGCAAAGTTCTTAACCTGAAGCATTATTTCTGGGTTAGTGGAGTCTGTAACCTGAAGCGTATGTAACCTGAGGTACCACTGTAGTCTGAATGGGGCCTCCAAAACGCTTTTGACTGATTGTGCTTGGAAGCCTCTCTGGGATCAAGAACTCTGGTATTGCAGCTTTTCCAATCACAGGGAGGCTTAATGTAATCTCTTAGAAGCTCCGTTTGGACCCTGCCACTCAATGAGGAAGACTGGGATGGATCAGGTAGGAAATGGGGTATTGGTGCTGGGAATGGCTTTTGCTGCCTGCCCTGTTCCCCAAAACACACAATTTATGCCCTTATCACACACCCAAACCCCACTGAAATCAACCAAGCCAAACCACTTCAGGTTCAAACATACACTGGAAAAAATGCAGTAAGAAAATATGAATACTTTACATCTAGGTGAAAGGCAGATGCTCACAAAGAGGGGGGAAAGAGAAAAGAGAGAGACAAAGAAGATTTCTTAAGTCTTCCATGTAGATTCTGGCAGGACTCGCTGTAGAAGAGATTGGAAAACAGGAGGGCTTAATTGGCACCAGTTTCTTGAAAAGTGATCAAACAACAGAGCAGATGTGGTTTGCAAGTCAACAATGGTTTAAATTAATTTGGCTATATTTGCATTTCCCTGAAACTATATTAAATGTGCAAACAGGGATTAAAATTAAAGCTTCTTGCTACACATTTTTAGAAATGGGTACAGTGTTTAGGACCTTACGATGAATATTTCTTCCAGAGAAAGCAGAAATGGGAACAGTAATTGAAAAGGAATTTCTTGCATTTTCTTGTAATAATACTTACGCTCCTAACTTTCTGAATGAAATAAGGTGGTTGCTGCTTTTACAAACTGAAATGAACCAAGAAAATGCCCCCAGCCACCCACACTATACATGTTAATGAGCTGGGACCCTCCTCACCCACTGGACAAAAAATTGCCCTGTCTTTGTCTAGGAATGCAGGGAGAGACAGAGGAAAAAGCGGAGGTTTAAGCAAGGTTTGGGTAGAGTGAGAAGGTAGTTGAGAAAGGCTTTTGATTTTGTCTTGTACCCAAACTCCATTATTTCTCCTTGTTAAACATTTTTTTCTTTTCTGTTTAAAGACCCCCCAATGTTCATCCCTCCCTGAGGTATTCCGACCTTTCCCATTACCTTGCCACTACTTTTCCCCTTTCATAATACTACTACTACTAATTTATTATTATTATTTATACCCCGCCCATCTGGCTGGGTTTCCCCAGCCACTCTGGGCGACTTCCAACAAAATATTAAAATACAATAGTTCTGTGTCTGTCCCTTCTGGCTTCCATGTCACAGGCTTTTTTTTTACCTTATTCAACCTACCTTTTTTTGTTCCCCTACCCCACCCAGACTTTATGCAAATCCAGGATTGTGATGCAGCGCACCAGTCTTTCCAGTGGGGTGCTGCACGATGATGGCCTAGTGCAAATATAATACAGAGAGAAATGTAGAACCGTACATCTGAAATATTAAGCTTTTTGAATCTTGCTCAACAAGGTAGAGTAGACTATATGTACATAGCCTAGCAACTGTGTTTTGGTCGTTGCTGATACTGGAGGCTGAATTACTATGCTTGAGGCACTCTTGACTAGACTTATATGGTGTCCTTTTAGAGCAGATTAAAGGTTTAGTGAAATCTTGTCCTTTTTTCCTGACATAGTTGGAGCTTCTGATGCAAAGGGTGCTGCTTTAGCTCAACATTGCTTCAGATTAGCCTTTGACTTCCTGGAATTAGCTGTCTCAGGCATTGCTTGTTCATTTGCCACTGAGGAGGACTTCTTCTGGGGGGAGTGCAGAGATCTGGTGCCAAAACCGGCTCCAATTAGCTCTTACTTATTCTTGAATAGCAAAACCCTGGGCTTTGGCTGTGGAATTTGAAGGTCTTATTATTTTGAGCAGCATTACAGGCTTACGGTGCCTGCTGTCTTATACAATTCAAAAATGAAAATTCCTGGAGCTGCTATTTGCCCCATGATACCTGCAAGTTTTCCTCATGGGGCAAATAGCAGCTTCACTGGGGAGAGGATTTTAATGGAGGACTACGGTCTGATGCAAAAGGGTTACACCCCAGTGCCGTGATCCCAGTCTTCTTTGGCCCCTCTCTGGGTGACGTCTGATTATTTTTTAAATCACAGGAGATGCTCAGCATGGGTCTCCTGAATCACATACAGTAGTGGCGCACTTTTCTAAATAAAAATTGAAGGCACGCTGGAGGAATCGCAGGCATTCAAAGTGAGGCAACCAGTGCATCACAGCACCAAATATGACTGAATTATTCCTCATGCAGCAGTACAACAGAATTGCTTGACCTGACAGGTGACTGATTGGAAAGTGGCAGGAACCTTTACTTTTATAAGCACACCCTAGTTTATAGTTTGGGAATTGCCAAATTAAAAGAGTGTCTGTTACGATGCTTTTGCAATCCCTTAGTAATACTGGGCGGCAGTTTGCTAAAGACAGCCTACTAGTCACAAGAAAAATGCATGCTGTTCTAGTGTATCTGCATCTAGGTTGGACAACAAAAATGTACCATGCACTTGATTATGTATTGATTATGCTGTAGAAAATGCTGTCACAGCATCAGGGGTCCCAAAGAAAGGCATCCTGATTGCCTTGGGATTCAGGCTTGTTTGTAATAATTGGTTGGTGTTTTGCTGGATGGTATGTATATTGAGAAGGGACGCGGGTGATGCTGTGGGTTAAACCACAGAGCCTAGGGCTTGCCGATCAGAAGGTCGGCGGTTCGAATCCCCGGACGGGGTGAGCTCCCGTTGCTCGGTCCCTGCTCCTGCCAACCTAGTAGTTTGAAAGCACATCAAAGTGCAAGTAGATAAATATGTACCACTCTGGCAGGAAGGTAAACAGCGTTTCCATGTGCTGCTCTGCTTTGCGAGACGCGGCTTAGTCATGCTGGCCACATGACCCGCCAGCTCCCTCGGCCAATAAAGTGAGATGAGCGCCACAACCCCAGAGTCGGTCACGACTGGACCTAATGGTCAGGGGTCCCTTTACCTTTATTTATATTGAGGGTGGGACAATCTAGAACATCTGGAATCTAGAAATTGCTAGGAAATCCAATCTACAGAGAAAATCTCTCTCTCTCTCTCTCTCTCTCTCTCTCTCTCTCTCTCTCACACACACACACACACACACACAGAGAGAGAGAGAGAGCGCGTACATGTAATCAAGAAACCACCCTACATGCAGATTTACTGGCATAATAGTGATAATGAGCTGACTTTTTACTTTGGAATAATCTAGCATCATTGTTGATGGGTGATTGCCTGATAAAGGGCAATTGCCTGCTATAAAGGAATGTGCCTAAGTGGGACTGAAACCACCTATTTCTGTGTGCACAGTCTCGCAGACTGGCTAGTAACCTTCTAGTAGCCGTTAGATTTCAGGACTCAGAGTTGGGGTCAGCAATGCCTATTTTTATGCTTGCTTCTGTACCCTTTAATACCTGCCTGAGTCCTACATTTCTAAATAAAAGCAGTTGTGTGGTGGCACCAAAGGTCTCTTACTCAGAGGATACTTGCCATGTTTGGGCTGCCTTGGACGTCCAACCATTTGGGGGAAGGAATGGCTTGAAACAATAGACTTGTGAACCAGCTTTTCTGTTTCTGATCACCCACAGCCTCTGCTATTTGTTCTTCTGTCCAGTGCACAGCAGAGTGTGGCTGTTTCATTTGGAATCACACTGGATTTTAAAAGGTTTAGGCACCATTCATCTTACAAAGGGGCCAACTCTTTATTAAGTGTTGGGCAGCTTTAGGTTCCACCGAAAAAATATGCCCAGAAGAAGTCTACTGAAGTATTTCTTTTTCTGCTCTCCCTTGGTGATCGTGGTCTATCCTGGGCAGCTGAAAGAGGAATTGGATCTGTATTGATTCTGGTTTGGTTACCTAAATAAACAGAGGAATCATCCTGATTTATCTCTGCCAATTTTACCGGCTCACCAAGCCTGCCTAGTTATTTGGAAAATAATTGTGAAATTGGATAGCAGAGAAGCAGCATTTCATTAGCTGGAAATAGCTGAGCTTTGAATTTGTTTTTTGCCCTATGCGTAGCAGCGATTGCAAGCCCTGAAGAAAAGCTGTGGCTGTAATTGCTTCACACTTTACCTGTGATTATTGTCATTGTGATAGCAGAAGCCCATTGGCTTTTCGAGGTGATGATAGCTCAGCCAGCTGGTAAATTCACAATCATGTTAGCTGCCCTCACTTTGCTGCTAATTGGGAGCTTATTGCATTAGATGCCATTCCTCTTAGTATATAATAGAGAAGATTCTCCAGACACTGTCCTGGTTCTCTCTTGGATGCCAAGGGAAAACCTTATTTGCCCAGATCTGTTAAGCTCATGCTTTAATTGTGTTTATTTTTATGATGGAATTACCCTAACTACTCCAATTTGCTACTGATGTAGTTATCGTATGTGTGATTGCTTTTTATGTCTATATGCTGCTATGAGAGCTGGGCTGAAGAGTGGCTAATATATCAATAAATAAAATAATAGTAAATGAATTGACTAGATTGGCTGGAAGTGCAAAATCTATGCAAGCAGGAGCATTTATGGACCTAGCCCCTTCCTTCCTGCATGGATGGGGATTGTCTTCATGTCCTGTTTCCGAGCTTCCCATAGACATCTGGTCGACCGGCCACAGTATAGAACAGGATCCTGGAATCCAACAAGGCTATTATTATGGTCTTCATAAGATGTGGCACCCAAAGCTGATGGTTGAGGTTTTGGATCTCTGGATCTGGACCAGAACTACACAATTGCAACTGGAGTTTCCAAAGGCAGAGAACCCTTTTGCAATGTTTTGTATGTACGATCCTATTTCCCTTCATGGATTTCATTTCATATGGATTGGTGTAATTTGGACACAATCCAGATAAATCAGGTGATTGTGTGTGTGTGTGTGTGTGTGTGTGTGTACGTACTCCGGGTGACTTATTTAGTAAGACTAATGGAAATAAATGGGACTTGAGAGCCCTAGCTTTCAGCAGGCTGTGCTTGCCACTTGCTGACCTGCAAGGCGAAGTTAAAATAATTAACATCCCTGAGCCCACCCATTCTTCACAACCTTGTCTCAAAGGTCAGTGCTGTGACTTCTAACCTTGAGACTGGTGCTAGTCCAACTTCAGCATCCTCTGTAAAGCTTCTCTTTCTCCTGACATTGAGAAACACCAAATGATTATAGCAGGAAGTCCATGAAAACAGTTGACGTGGATGCATTCATTGCATTCCTGTTGCCCTACCACTGCGCATCATCAGCCAAGACTTACTTTCCTTAGGCTTTGCTAGCTGATAGATACTTAGCAGGTTCGATGGGGAATCTTATAATAAGAATGGTCTCTCTTGCTTCAAAGCTATCACATGCTGCGGGTGGGGAGAGGTGCTGAGAATTTTGCCCTTATAATAAATACATGTTTGTTTGCGGTGCCTCTCTGTACATGGGTAGATAAGATGGAGTAGGGCTGTCCAATTCATTTCGGCACTAGAGTTGGTTTTTAAGTAGTACTTAGTAAAAATTACTGCAATTAGTCAATAGCCTGCCATTCTTGTAAAAAAAGAAAGAAAAAATGTTCCTGTTGCTTAACACACATGATTTATTCCTTTGAATGTGAAGAGCAAACATTATGTTAAGGGGAGCGCTACTGCCTCTAAGGAAAACTTTGATAAATATTCCAATTAGGCATGAATTGGAGTAATATATTATTTATGCGTTCTCTCGCTTAGGAAGCTTATTTCTGTTTGTCCCATTATTTTCACTAAAGGTTTCCTATTGACAGAGTTTCTCTCGCTCCTTAGTTTGAATTTCTCCAGATTGATTCTTCATCTAAAATCAATTTTCTGTAACGTGAGAAAAGCTACCGTGGCAGTAAATGCTGGTAAGGCAGAACGAGTTACATGGCTTTAAAAAGTGGAATAAGTAGAGAAAGGGGGGGGAAAGTCTGCGAGCGAGTTGTTCTCGAATGAGCCCCGTAAATTGCTGCGTATTAACAAAAATGTGCAGCATATCATCAGAGCGGAATTGAAAGGAGTGCTGCCTGGCCCTTTTGGCACCAGGAGCCCTCCGGAGAGCACTGCCCTGCTGTAAACCGAGTGAGTGCCCATTTGCCCTCTGGCCTCCTCCTCCCTGACCCCAGCCACTCTGAGCGGCAGGCAGGCAGGCAGGCAGGCAGGCAGGCAGGCAGGCAGGCACCTCTTGGGCTTTTACCAGCTTGGCCCTTAATCCTTGAGAGATGAAAGCCGCAAACTCAGAACGCTTCAGGCTGCACAAATCAGAACAGGGATGCCACTTCCACAGAGAGAGGTGCTTCCAAAAGTTGACTTTCCTATCGCCGTTCTTCACCCTTGAACTACATAGCACTTCAAGCCCCATTTTAATGACTACGCGGAGAGTTATCTTTGGAAAAGATGGCTAAGTGGAGCAAAGAGAAGCAGCGAGTTTCCATTTATTTGTTTATTACGTTTACCGTATTTTTCGCCCCATGGGACGCACTTTTCCCCCTCCAAAAATGAAGGGGAAATGTGTGTGCGTCCTATGGGGCGAATGCAGGCTTTCGCTGAAGCCTGGAGAGCGAGAGAGGTCAGTGCGCACCGACCCCTCTCACTCTCCAGGCTTCAGGAAGCTATCAGCAAGCTTTGCAAGCCCGGCGGGAGGTCCTGCAGGCTCACAAAGCTTGCGGGCAGCAGCCCGAAGCACGGGGCGCCCTCTGGAGTGCGCTCCATGCTTCGGGCGGGTGTGCGCAAGCCTCGCGCGCCTGGCGGGAGGTCCCACCGAGCACGCGAGGCTCGGGGCGGCAGGTGGCAGCCCGAAGCACGAGGAGCCCTCCGGAGGGCGCCCCATGCTTCGGGCAGGTGTGCGCATGTTTCTGTTCTTATCCTGAAGCAAAGTTCTTAACCTGAAGCTCTATTTCTGGGTTAGCAGAGTGTGTAACCTGAAGCGTATGTAACCTGAAGCGTACGTAACCTGAGGTACCACTGTATTCTCTTGTAGGCAACCTTGACATTTAAATAGTTATGTGTTTTTGACAAGTAGCCCCTTTGGAAAGTTTGGTCTGTGTTTTGTGTGCCAAAGCAGTAGAAGTAGGTATTTTTAAATGTGTGTTTCCATCTATTTATCCCTCCCCTCAACTTGCGCTATCTAAAACACTGTTCTTTTTCTTCTTCCTCCTCCTGATAGCGATAACCTGCTAAGGAGAGCTGCGTGCCAAGAAGCCCAGGTAATACCATTTAACAAGATCAAATTAGATTAAAATCCTCTCCTTATCTCTCTTGTGCAGGATTCTGGAGATTCTCCCAGCAGGTCTCCTCTACGTGACTAGCCTGCCAAAGGGACTCTCTGTATTCTTCTGCTCAAATACCAGAAGACACTTCCCCCCTTTACACCTAATTACGCCTCAGTTCAGTGCCATCACAAATTATTCATGAGCATCACGAAAGTGGAATATATTCAGTAAGAGTTTGGGAAACTTGATTACCTGTATTGCTTTTGTTAGGTAAACTTGTGGGCCAGCAGTGACAGGACTGAAAATTCTGGAGATTGAAATCGCATTTCATCAACTGGCAGAATGGAGAGCAACTAGCATGTAGCTTTTCTTATTCTGATTGGACCTGGTACTCTGGTACCTATACAAAAAGGCAGGACCAAAACGTTCCAACGAAGCAGGAAAAACCAAATTGATTTTATTATTATTGGAGGGCACTCTTTGTAGTCCCAAATGCTCTTGAAGTTCGGCTGGCCCTGAGGGAACAAGCCTTTAATATGTCAGGCTCTGACTTGTGGAATTCCTTCCCAATAGAGGTTCGGCAGAAGCATCCTGCTCATTTAGACGTCTTCTAAAAACTATATTATTTAGACAGGCCTTTCAAACCTAAGATTCTTTGCCAACCAGCTCTTAGTGATGTATTTGATACTTTTATTGTAATACTATGTTCTTAATCTATTACTGCCTTATGATATTTATGCAAAAGTGCAGGTTTTTTTTAAAAAAAGAAAAAGCAAACAGATACTTGAAATCATGTTTTTCCCTCCTTGCTATAAATTTTCATAAACACCCAATTGTGCCTTTTATCTGGAGTACCCTCCCCCCGTTTTTTATTTGTAGTTTCTCTGGCCAAAGATTTATGGCCATCTCATTGGCCATTGGGAAATAAAATACTTCGGATTCTGTCTGAAATTTGTGTCTCTTGTATTTTGCTGAACTGGATATGCTCATCCAAATAGATGTGCATATTCATTTTGGCAAACACAAACTTTTTAAAATACTTCTTATTTTAAAAACTTTTAAAATACTCCTTATTATGTTCCCAGTAGTATATTGCAGCACTGTAACATGGAAACTGCCCTTCTTTGTGGTCTGAAAATGAAACTTATACTTCGGGGGAGTTTATTGGGATGTGAAATTCAAAGGGGTGAAATAGTTTTTATGGCAAGGAGCAACGGAAGCCTGCTTTGCGCATGCAAATCCACGCTTGATGTTGCAGTCGTGCGAATAACACTTGAAAGGTGGCGTCACAGATGCAGCACCACGGTCATACTGGCTGTGCTTGCAGATCTCAATAAACCAGGGTCACTGGCTTAGTCGGAATGAGTGCACGTTGCTTGATTGCTCCCACTTTGCTTCTCCCCTGGCTTGAGCAACAGAAACAAACCACCAAGCCATAGTGAAGCTGGACTTCCTGCCGTGTCCAAACCTGGAATCTTGTTCTGCTCCCTCACAAGCCGGGATCGCTTGTGTTCTAGCCATGGTGGCTATGTTCTATATCTATTGTCAGAACCAGTGTGTCTCTGAATACCAGTTGCTGGCAGTCACAGATGGGGAGGGCACTGTTGCACTTAACTCTGCTTCTCCTTAACATCTGCAGGTGAGGCAATAGATGTGCTGGACCATTGTCTTGCCCTGGTAATGGACTGGATGAGCGCTGACAAACTGAAGCTCAATCTAAATAAGACTCAGGCATTCTAAGTAGGTGGTTCCTTAGTTCGGACGGATGGGAGACTGCCTGCTCTTGATGGGGTTACGATTCCTCTGAAGGAGCAGATACGCAGCTTGGTGATACTTCTAGATCCCTTGCTGTCACTTGAGGCTAAGGTGGCCATGGAGTGCTTCGGCTGGTGGCCCAGCTGTGCCTCTATCTGGACAGGGATAGCCTAACTTCTGTTGTCTCTGCTCAGGTAACCTCTAGGTTACATTACTGCAGTGCATTATATGTAGGGCTGCCTTTGAAGATGGTTCAGAAACTCGGTGCAGAATTCGACAGCCAGGTTGCTTACCAGGGCAAGACAGTTTGAGCTGCATTTTGTATTCTTATTTTGTATTTTTCTGCCTTGGGATATTTAGTTGGAAGGTGGTATACAGATTTAATAAATGATGATGGCGATGGTGATGTTCTGCTTCCCATTGGCATCTGGTTGGCAACTGTGAGAACAGGATGCTGGCCTCGATTAGCCCTTGGCCTGATCCAGCTGGGTTTTTCTTCATGCCAGCCAGCCTTAAACCATGGTTTGATGTTTGATTATGAATCCGTGCTTCTTAATAAACCAGGATCCCAGATGTGGACATCACGGGGAAACCAAGCTTAACCCTGGCTTATCATGGTGTGCGAATGTGTCTGTTATTTCACTTACCTTTGCATCAAACAGGTTTAGGGAATATTCAGTTATTGTCTGCAATGTTGTTTTAGTGTATTTGTGGGCCGGGTTGCGGGGGGGAGTAGTGTGAAGGATGGAATGATCAAACAGGAAATAAAATCCGTTTACAAGCGCCTACCCTGCAGCCAGTGTTTTGGGTTAGTAAATGATTACAAAGGGTCTTGAAGTGGTTTGTTTTTTTAGTCTTCCTCTTTAAAACTCGAAAGCATGAGAGCAGAGCCTGCATAAAAAGCAAGTCTGCCAACAGTATAATTTGTAGAAGAGACAGGTTGTTTGTTCAGAGCAAGCAAATATATCACTCCCCCATCAAGTAAATAATTAGATGTTTCTAACAGCTGTAACAGACCTCAGAATTATGAATGCAGACACTCTTTTTCCATGATTTCCCCCAAGAATGCAAAAGTAATAGAATTAATCACTGACTTTTCCCATCTGTTCTTTAGATAACATGCCAGTTTGATTTCCTCTGTCCTTTGCCCCCATGAATCACTGTTTCTCGCATGCCTTCTGCCTTCTCGTTTCCACCGCGGTAAAATAAATAGAACAGAGTTGAGCATTAAATTCTAACAAATTTTTTAATCCTCTACTCTAATAGCCTCAGTGATGCTGATAATTGCTATGAATTGCTTCTTTGAAAATCTACAGAGCTCTCTTAAAACAATTGCTTCAGCTGCCTCGCTTTATATCTCTTCACCCAAAGTGTTGAGAATAAATTCATTGATTATTATTATTATATTTGCCTGGGGCCTATACTTGTCACGCAGCTTGCATCAAAGTGGGACAAAGAGGCAGAGCAAGCTGACAGTGTATAGGGCTCACATTGTTTTCAGTGGAACTAACTGCATGCAGATGTACCTTTGCCGTTCCCTTGCAAGTTGTCAATGTAAGCTGACTAGAGTTTGCAGAACATAAGGCTAAATTAGGCATCTAGGTGGCCTTTTGCTGGCTGCTGGCTGGGACGGAGCTCAGTAAAGCAGTCTTTGCTCCCCCCTCACTGAAGCCATTTGTGTGGGGTGGGAGAGGGGCCCTGCAATCCCTGAAATAACCCAGAATTGTTCAGCACCAAAAAGAGATGGATTTTTATTCTTTATGTTTCCGAGCACAATTCAAAGTGTTGGTGCTGACCTTTAAAGCCCTAAACGGCCTCGGTCCAGTATATCTGAAGGAGCGTCTCCACCCCCATCGTTCTGCCCGGACGCTGAGGTCCAGCTCCAAGGGCCTTCTGGCGGTCCCCTAGCTGTGAGAAGTGAAGCTACAGGGAACCAGGCAGAGGGCCTTCTCGGTAGTGGTGCCCGCCTTGTGGAACGCCCTCCCACCAGATGTCAAAGCGATAAACAACTACCTGACATTCAGAAGACATCTGAAGGCAGCCCTGTTTAGGGAAGTTTTTAATATGTTACATTTTAGTGTATTTTTCATCTTTGTTGGAAGCCGCCCAGAGTGGCTGGGGAAACCCAGCCAGATGGGTGGGGTACAAATAATAAATTATTATTATTATTATTATTATTATTATTATTATTATTATTTAATAATAATGAGAAGCTTTCTCTCCATTATTAGGTGTTTGGCAACCAGATTCTTCCTTCCAGCATGCAGATCAAGAAAGCAACCGTGTTTCTCAACCCTGCAGCTTGCAAAGGGTAAGATTCCCTTTCCCAGCCACCTGGCACCTTTTCATATACTTTGGTTTTGCTTTCATCAGGGCAAGTCATTCGTGGGAACCAAAGCCTTACTTCCTATCCTCCCCTGAACCTAATGTTATCGAACTTCTTCAGCTGATTGAGAAACCACAGTTAAAATGGGCCTGCTTGCTAAAGTTAACATAAACCCCAAATCATATAGTTCTTCTCACTCCCCTATCCCACTCCATATTCCGCATTAATGTCATCAGCATTTCCACTCTATGAATGAGATTAAGATGTTCCCAAATAGAGGGGCATGCTCAGATGTTGTGCATGCCTATTTTAGTGCCCCTGAAGCCACGCTGTGCCTATTTTCTGGTATAGCGGTAGCAAATGGCCATCATGTGCAAAAGCTATTTCAAGGTCAAAGATTTAGCAGGCGTATTGGTTTTAAACACATTGGGGCTTTTTTTGTCAATGACTGTGGCTCCCGGTGGCTGGCATCTTCACCATCATTTTATTATTTATATGCTGCCCATCTGACTTGGTTGCCTCAGCCACTTTGGGCAGCTCCCAATAAAATATTAAGAACACAATAAAACCTCAAGCAGTAAAAGCTTCCCTGTACAGGGCATCCTTCAGATGTCTTCTAAAAGCCATAGTTGTTTATCTGTTTGACATCTGATGGGAGGGCATTCCACAGGACAGGCACCAGTACTGAGAAGGCCCTCCCTGTAGTTTCTTTTTTTTTTAAATGATATTTATTGAAAGTTTAAAATTACAGAGAAAAATGAAAAAAGAGAAAAGAGATTAAACAATACAAGTCAATACATATAAAAAAGAAAAAAGAACAAAACACACAATACATCAAGACCAAAAACAAAAGCGAAAAAATTAAAAACAGATCCAATATTTCCATATCTTTGTCTTTCATTAACTTCTTTCATCAACCTTCTCACACCTCCCTTTTTTGTATTCTAGTTATTAATTATTTCAGCAAATCCTTTCCATCTTTCACTGTTTTCTATCATTTAATTGTCTTAATTTATTTTAACCTTATCTTACCATAAAAAACCTTAAAACTTAAAACTTATTTGTACATAACTCCTTATGGCATTTCTACTAAAGCCATATAGTTTCATTCCAACATTTTTCTAACACTCATAAATTTTACAATATTTCTCTAAATAAATTTTTAAACTTTCTTCCAATCCTCATCCACCGTCTCTTCTCCCTGGTCTCAGGTTCTGTCAGTCTTTTTTATCTAGTCCATCAACCTGGTGATCTCCTGTCCAAGGCTCTTAACTCTTTTCCATGTCCCTTCTGCAGATCTTCTTCATATTTATACCTACACTTTACTTTGTCTTCTGCTGATCTTGTTCTTAATTTCCTTCCTTTGTCACTGAGGAGTAGATCTCGGGAAGACTCCAACCTAACAATGTCTTTATCCCTTCTCGACAGGTCAGCCCATTCTCCATAGACAGAGCCAAAATCCAAAAAATATTTCAAAACATGTTTCAAAGTCCCTCCAAAGTTAAAGGCCCCCGCCACTCCAATCTCCCCCTGGCCCAAAACCAGATCCCAAAAGCCAGAACGTCCCTGCATAAGGGGATCTATCCAACTTTCCTTCTCCAATCCAAGCGGGACTCCATCTCTCCAAATCTGGCTTTCTCCAGATTCGGTCTTCAAAAGCAACAGCTTATGCTCATACAAGGCTGAGGCTCTCTCCACTTGTATTACTTGAGGTTCAACAACAACCTCCTCCTTTGTCTTCTCCACAGCTTGCCATGTCAAAGCAGATTCCTGGGTCGGTTCCTGAGTAGTTTCTTTATAAGTATTCACTTTTTGTCCCAAATCAATCCTTTTTTGTCCAAAATTGTCAATGCTAGTAGTCATCACATCCATCTTCTCATGAAGCTGTTCCAATAAGGCACTTGTTTTGCAAAAAGCAATCACTAAGGCTTCTTCTGTCCACATTCTTGTCCAAGGTCAATGTCTAATTCTCACGGTCTTTAATCTCTGCAGCTGGAGAATTCCCCAGCTCCACTCCTGCAACAGTTTCAAAAGCTCCCTCTAGGGGAAACAGTTTCTATTTGTATCCGTCCTTTTAAAAGCAGGTCTAGCAACAAAGTTAACAAAGTTAATCTCGATTTTCAGATATTTTGCTCCTTTCAAGTGCAAAAGGAAACATTGGAATCAATATGTTTCTCTTGTTTAACTATCTGTCAACATACGTTTTATTCACAGTCAATGAACTTTCCCAATACGTCACTCCCTGGCAGCCCGTTCCCAGGTTCAAAACAGTGGTAATTTATCTTTCTTCACTCTCTCTCCTGCAGGCTTAAACAATCTAAACTTTACCCCTCTTCTCCTGCTTCCAAGGGGGGGTTAGTAATTTTAGCCGATGGAGATTTAATCCTTTACAAAAGACTTTCCAGACTTTAGCTTGCAATGTCTTTGCTTCAATCTATTTACAAAAGCGGAAGGCGGACTTCTTGTTTGGAACCTTCCCGCTTCCGTGCCGAATTAAAGATGTTTAGTAATCCAATTTTCCGTTCTACTCACGGGTTGTTGTTTAAAGTCCAATTGTCCACAAGAAAAAGTCAGCGTTCTCCGGCAACAGTAATGCGGCTTCACTTCGTGAAAAATGCAGTCGATTCGAAGCACCGCGCCGCTCACCCCATGTCGCTCCGGATCCCCAAAACCGGGTTTCCCCGCGAGTAGGGGAGGCACAAAAGGTGCCAGCTGAATCCCACATCCACAGGCTTCTCCCGCCTGTGGTTTTTAATGGGTCTCCGACTCGCCGTGGCGGTCCAGACCCTGATTTCCATGAAGCGGATTCCTCCCGATCAGATGAAATCCGCCATTGCCGGAGGCGCTAACCCGGAAGTCTCGGCCCTCCCTGTAGTTTCATGTCTTGCAGTGAGAAAATGGCCAGAAGGCCCTCGGAGCTGGACCTCAGTGACCGGTTTGAACAATGGGAGTGGGGATGCTCCTTCAGGTATACTGGACTAAGGCCATTTAGGACTTTAAAGGTCAGCACCAACACTTTGTATTGTGCTTGGAAACCAACTGGGAGTCAATGTAGGTCTTTCAGGACCAGTATTATATGGTCCTGGCGGCCGCTCCCAGTCACCAGTCTAGCTGCCGCATTCTGGATTAGTTGCAGTTTCCAAGTCACCTTCAAAGGTAGCCCCATGTACAGTGCATTGCAGTAGTCCAAGCGGGAGATAACCAGAGCATGCACCACTCTGGCAAGACAGTCGGTGGGCAGGTAGGATCTCAGCTGGCGTACCAGGTGGAGCTGGTAGATAGCTGCCTTGGACACAGAATTGATTTGCGCCTCCACGGACAACTGAGAGTCCAAAATGACTCCCAGGCTGCTCACCTAGTCCTTTCGGGGCACTGTTACTCATTTTAGGACCAGGAAGGGATTTTTTGCTTAGGAGGCCAAGCCACCTCGCTTAAAAAGATTGTCTCGTTGACCTAAACTGCAAATTCTAGCTTAGGCTTATTTTTGATAGGGGGTAAGTCTTACAAACGACACATTGTTTGGAAGATGTCCCTTACTTAAAGTCTTGTTTTCTTTTCCCTGGGTGCTCAAAATAATTTTTGCAGGATAATTCATAATTAATACCATGGTTATTTATTATGCATCAGCAGGCATTAAAATGCACGAGAGCATTACCAAAACAAGGTCAGGTGAAGTTTTTGTATTAATGTTGCTGAATAATAATAAAAAAGCAAGTGATATTTCTCTTCTAAAAGTAGAATTTGCATCTTACCAACCGAGGGCAAGTATTCTATGTCTCATTAGTTGGGTAATAATACATTGATTGCTTGAGGGCTTATTATTTGGGGTGGCAGGCAGGGTTGTTGGGAGGAAATACTTAAAGTTTCTAAAGCCATAATAGAAAAGTGGCAAGATGAGCATTGGACTTGGGATGACGGGACATAGCCATGAAGCTTACTGGCTGAGCTTAGGCCTGTCACCATCTCTCAGACTTGTCTACCTCACAGAGTTGTTGCGGAGATGAAGTAGGGGCTTGGGAGCACCTTGGAGGAAAAGAGGAGCAAAAATGTAAAGTGTGGTGATGGCACAGGTTTTCCATCCTTGAATAATTCTAGAGTTCAGAAGGACTTTCTTCGGAACTTACTGTTTGCTAGTAAATAGCTTCTTTTTTGAAGAAGAGAAAGTCCTATGCTGATGCCCCCTAAAAATGTCCCTGGAAACACAAGCTAGCAGCAGTGAATTCACAAATTCACTTACAAACACAGGGCAGTGACTTGTATCGCCTCATAAAACCATTGAGAATCACTGTGGGGTAGCAGTTGATGTGTTGGAGTAGGACCTGGAAGACCCGGGTTCAAATCCTTGCTCATCCGTGAAGCTCACTGGATGATTTTGGGGGCAGTTGCCATCTCTGTGTTACCTACCTCTAATCTCACAGGGGTGTTTGCTTGAATTAAATTAGGAGCAGTCCTTGGAAGACGGGTGGGATAATAATGTCATGTGATAAATAAAATAGATTTATCTGACTCCAGCACTGCCCAGTGTTCCTCCTTCTACCCCCTCACTTCCACTAATTTGCTCTTTGCTTCTGTCATCACGTATTCAGTTATCATTGTTTCCCAGGTATCTTGCGACTGAGAACTGTGTATGAATGACTCATTCTGCATACAAAACCTCACTCCAGTCAAATATCCACCTTTATACTGATGAAATAAAGGTGCCCCCATCCCATGACGGCTTTTTGCCAAGGATCTGCAGAATAGCCTGTTGTTGTTATGAACATGATTTCGGTTTTAGTCAACAATTGAGGGTATTTTTTACGTGTGGGGGGGGGGACTACTACCATAAAGTGACCTCACACTTCTTTTAATTTTCTAGCAAAGCCAGGAGTCTTTTTGAAAAGAACGCAGCCCCAATTCTTCACTTGTCTGGTCTGGATGTGACTGTGGTTAAGGTAAAGACAGAGAGTGGACTTGTGTTTTCTTCTCCTAGCGACTATTTCCTCTTCCCGGTATATATTGGCCAGAATCCATCTGTCACTAGAGGTGAAATGAAAGATAAAGAGTCTTAAGTGCTCAAGTTGGGGAGGAGTTGTATTTTTTCTTATTTTAAAACCAGTGCTGGTGAAATTTACGGCATGCAATGCCTTAAAAGAGAATTTAATGAAAATGATTTACAGGTGGTACATAACACCAGTCAAGCTTGCGAAAATTTATCATTTGCCCGATAATAAATGTTGGAAATGTAATGAAATTGAAGGTACATTTTTTCACCTCTGGTGGACATGCCCAAAGATTAAGGCATTCTGGGAGATGATCTATAATGAAATGAAAAAGGTATTTAAATATACCTTTATAAAGAAACCAGAGGCCTTTCTCCTGGGCATGGTGGGACAATTGGTGCCAAAGAAGGACAGAGTTTTTTTCATGTATGCCACAACAGCAGCAAGAATACTCATCGCTAAGCATTGGAAGACACAAGACCTACCCACCTTGGAAGAATGGCAGATGAAGCTGATGGATTACATGGAATTGGCGGAAATGACTGGCAGAATCCGAGACCAGGGAGAAGTGTCGGTGGAAGAAGATTGGAAAAAATTTAAAGTATATTTACAGAAATATTCTAAAATTAACGAATGCTAGAAGGATGCTGGAAAGAAGTTACATGACTTTAGTAGAAATACTATAAAGAATTAAGTATGAATAGATTGATATTGGGTAAAGGGGTAAATTTAAGGCTAAAATGTGTTAAGATAAATTATGGAACTAAATTTGAGAAAGAGGGAAAGAACTTGCTAGAATAATTAATTGAACTAGAATACAAAAAAGGAGGTGTGAGGAAGTCGAGGAAATAAGCAAATGAAAGATAAGGGTATGAAAATACGGGGTTCTTTTTATCTTTGTTCTTTTTTTGGGTTTATAAAATGTTTTTTTTTTGCCTTTTTCTTTTTTGTATTGTTGATGTTTTGTATTACTGTATTTATTTTTGTTTCTGAGATTTTGTAATTGTTTATTGCTTGTATTTCTTTTTTGTTTCTCTTTTCCTTTTTTTTTCTTTGTAATGTTTAAACTTTAATAATTTTTTAAAATAAATAAATAAATAAAACCAGTGCTGGTACTGGAGGAGACTCTTGTGAGTCCCATGGACTGCAAGAAGATCAAACCTATCCATTCTGAAGGAAATCAGCCCTGAGTGCTCACTGGAAGGACAGATCCTGAAGCTGAGGCTCCAATACTTTGGCCACCTCATGAGAAGAGAAGACTCCCTGGAAAAGACCCTGATGGAGGGAACAAGGAGAAGGGGACGGCAGAGGACGAGATGGTTGGACAGTGTTCTCAAAGCTACCAGCATGAGTTTGACCAAACTGCGGGAGGCAGAGGAAGACAGGAGTGCCTGGCGTGCTCTGGTCCATGGGGTCACAAAGAGTCGGACACGACTAAACGACTAAACAACAACAACAAAAACCAGTGCCATGTTTTGTGTTTTTGTTTGTTTTTTTTTTTTGGAATGTTGTTATCTTGCTTTCATTTCATTGACTCAAGGGCGATGGAGAATATATACAAGATTTTGGCGAGAGAGCCACCAAGGCCTTTAGGCAAAGAGAAGAGTTGATGACTCTGCCTGAGAAAAGTTCATTCTCATGCACGAGAGCTCATAAAATTGCCACAGGGCACTTGAGATTGAGCAGTCCTTTTTAAAACACCTTTAATGGCCTCTCGGATAAGAAAAAAAACTCAGCATCTCTGATGAGAACATAAAAAGACAAGAGAGCCTTCCTAAGGAAGGGAAGACTGAACTGTTTTGAGATTATATTGTGCTAGCAGAAGTATGTCCTTTCTCCACTCAGAGGCAAGAGGGCATTCTGCTCAGGAAATGCCTAACCCTGGGATCAGGTAGGCAGGGCTAATGGGCACATTCCTAGGAATTTCAGTAGTGAGCATTTGAAGCTGCCCTTATACTGAGTCACATTAGTCCATCCATTTCAAGGCTGTCTACTCAAACAGATAATAGCCCTCCAGAGTTTCAAGCAGCAACTTTCCCCCCAGCTTTGGTATGCAAGTAGCTAGAGGTGATTTATCTAATCCCATCAATATGCATGGGATCCTCCCCATTGGATCACAAAATATTTTATCATTCCATGTGGTTATCTTGTAAATTGGAAGGGTTCATGAGTCAAGTAGGATGTTGTCTCTCGATACGTGGATGGGAGACGGTTGCAAATCCCCCCCTGCATTTCCTCAGGATGTAGTGTGGGTTAGTTCAATAGGTGGTGCTGTTTGCTTTTAGAAATGATCTAGCAGAGATTGTTGGCTGAATAAGAAGGCATGGTTCTCAGAAGCTACCCATTTGAAGAGACGTCAAAAACCATCAATTAGTCCTGCAAAAACAGCCAACTTCTTTGAACGGAAAAAGTGATTACATGTTTTGAGTTTGGCACTTCTAATTTAGAAACAGCATGGGTTATATTTATCTTAGTTGAGCATATATATTGTAGGGATTTCTCTGTGTTACATCCTGTATTTGGGGGGGGGGCTTTAAGAGGGGTGATGCAAAACTTTGAAATTCATAAATGAGAAGATGTGTGCTGTTGTGCTGAGTATTAGATGAACGTGTGTTCATATGGAGATGAAAGGTTTTCTTTTTGGGCAGCCAATACCCAATGTTAGTCACAATCATGAGACCCATTGAAATTAGTGGACCCAAGTCCTTGCTTTTCACCGGGTCCGATCTGAGTATTAATACCACCCAACATGTTTCTGGCCTCTCTGTATTTATCACAGACAGATTATGAAGGGCAAGCGAAGAAGTTGTTGGAGCTGATGGAAAACACAGACATGATAATCGTTGCAGGAGGGGATGGAACATTGCAAGAGGTACTGCAAGAATTCTTCTACATTTCTCCCCATGGGGGAGGATTCTCGATAGGAGAAGCTTTTCCTCCACCTTCATGCACTCCAAGCTCCCCCCCCCCCTAAGATTCCTCTCATCCTGATTCCCAATAAACCATTCGAAGCATCATGTGGTGTAGCAGTTAGAATGTCCGTCTGGGACCTGGGAGATCAGGATTCAAATCCCCATTCAGCCCGGAAGTTCACTGGGTGGCCTTGGGCCAGTCACTGTCTCTCAGCCTTAACCTACCCTCACAGTGTTATTGTGAGCAGGGAGAACCATGCAGTGGCGTAGCGTGGGTTGTCAGCACCCGGGGCAAGGCAAGTAATTTGCGCCCCCTAACCCGTGGATTTGCGCCCCCTAACCCTAACCCCCAGATGTTGCGCCCGGTGCAGCCAGCCCCCCCTGCACCCCCCACGCTACGCCACTGGAACCATGCACACTTCCTTGAGTGCCCTGGAGGAAAGGGTGATATGTAAATGTAATAAGTAGGTAACTGGAGCAAAAATTGTAGGATACATCAATGTTTGGTAGTGTGTCATCTGTTCATTTGAAGAAGGAAGGCAAGTTCTGGTTCATTTTACCGATGGTAGCTAAAAAAAGTTTTTTTCTTTCAGGTCATAACTGGCCTTCTCCGAAGGATGGATGAGGTAAGGTGTTTTCTTCTCTTGCCTTTTTAACAGGAAAATCCAAAGCATTCTATAGTCTCATTGTCTTGTCTTTTTTGTTAGGCTGACCCTGCTTGTGGCTTGCAGTTTCATCTGTCTGTCTTGGGCCCAGGGAAGTCAGTCTGTGTCTGGGGTGTAGCACCCCAGAATGCATGTGGGGGCTTCGTGTGATGGAACGCTCCTCCATACAAAAACAATTTTTAGAATAGTAGCACGTTGACAGGAAGGCTAGGCCCAAAATTCTTCTCACTGAGATGCTGGCTTTCTGTGTAGAGAGACTTGTTTCATATGGAGCAAGAGCAATCAGTCATGCAGTCCCCACATACAATATGAAATGGTACAGCCTTGCTGCAGGTTTGTTGGCTTATTGAGAATTAATTAGGCCTTTGTCTTGGAAGTAGCTTCTTGCCCCAGTTTTGTGGAGTTCCTGGTAAGCACAGCAGGGTAGTTTTGAATGCAAAACTTTCGAACAGGCATTTGTCCAGATTTGCAAAACAAGTGTTCCTCTGGACCAGTAGTCAGGTAAAGTGAAAGTGGAACCAGTGACTGTTTGCATTCCCTTTGGAAGCAAGCTTTGGGTGAAATCCATACACCAGCAGGGGTGCATTGCATAAAGCGTATCAGGCTGCTTGTTAACAGAATTGTATTCCACAATGTCTTATCAGTACCTGACCAAAAGGAAAAAAGAGAAAGACAGAAAGTGCAATTTAATGATTCTCTCTGAGATCCCAGGAGGCTGTTAGCAACTAGAATTGTGCCTGCTGTACAGAGCTTTTGCCTGCTTATGGAGAGACAAAATTTATACTTCAGCTTCGGTGCAAAGAATTACCTTTCTTCCTTTGAGAAATTGTAAGCTTTCAAATCTCTACACTTGAAAAAAGAAACCAGGAGAAAGTAATAATATGCTGTGACAGCTTTGCTGCTTAATGGAGGACCATTCCTCTCCTCCCCCATCTCCTGGAAACGGAGCAATTCCTGGGTAAAGGAGCAGTGGATCTGAGCTACAGTGCTGTGTAATCTTGGCCTTTTCATGTCAGTCTCTGTTTCCTATCAGTGAGGAAGGGTTGCTGTCTTTCCCTATTGCTGTCCATTTATGGTTGTCCCGGAGGAAGTAGTCATCAGATGCCTCCTCTCTCTGTACAGTGACGGACCCTTTTAGCTAACGGTTGGAGCTCACAATAAACTCCATGAACTTGATTCTCTCGACTGGACAGAGCGAGTTTCAGGAGATGGCAGCTCCCTCCGCCAGCCTGCTTTCCCAGGCAAGAGATAATAACTGGATCCCTTAACCAGCTAGGGAGAATAATGGGCAAGCAAACAGAGATCACACTCTACAGCCATTGGCCAGGTTATTCATCAAGCCAAGCCATGAGCAATGTTATATTCTTTTAAAAAAAGAAGTTCATCTTCCCAGCTATTGATGGTGCATAACTAAAGAGCAGCTTCTCTGTTTCATTGCAGTACAATTCTAGTTCAGACTAAGAGGACAGTAGAGATCAAGTTATGCTTTTGTTTGAAGATTTTGTCTAGTTCCAGCATGCTTGACCTCACCCTTTCATTTCCATGCAGCTTCTAGATTGCATGTTGGCTCGGCGGGAAATGAAGTTTTGCTACCTCCCATGACAAAACACTTCCCTTGAATTTTCTTTCTTATCCCCCTTTCACTTTGCACACTAGAGCGGTGCACCCCATTATAGCTCACAGTAACCCCAAACTCCCTGAATATTGTGCACCTGTTCTGCTGGTGCAAGTCTGTGACCCAAAAAAAGGCCCGGCACTCGCCAGCACCGCAATCTCCAGGTAGCTAACACCTCTTGGCAGGCTGTGGTTAGTACTGTAGGCAAAATCGCTGTGTCTCTCTGTTCGTTTGACACTGGGCCATCTGCTCTGAAGTATAAGGGGACAGAAGAGATAATGAGATGAGGAAGGAGACTGGTTGTAAGAGAGGCTGCAACAGAAAGGCATAGAAGCAGATGGAGCGCTTCAGAAAATGAGTTGGATTTGCTGAATCACTGTGCTGCAAGCTGCAGTCTTCTGCAGAGAGCCAAGGTGTCGTGGTTGTACAGTCATTAACATTGATTTGCTGGCGTACTTGAAGGAGCACCGCTCTTGGTTTGCATGTGTGTGCACATACATGTGTACTCTATAGTAACGTGGCCTTAGCAGCCGGGCGTTGACTGGGAGAACAATGCAGGCAGTGACTTCCAGCCAGGCAGCATGTCTAGAGACAGAGCTGTGTTTGAACCTTCCAGTCGCGTCTGAGCCGCAACCCAGCATGTGACCCTCCCTTATTAGCAGATCACCTCATTCAGTTGCCTGCTCCCCCAGTTTGCAGAGTCAAAGATAAAGACTGTCAATCTGTCTGTTTGGAAAAGGGCTGCTTGATTGGTGTGTAATAATAACCTCCCGACTTGATTGCCAGGACGCCTTATTTTAATATTCCCCTTCGTGGAGAAAGACACTCTGCATTACCGAATTTCCTGTCTCGGCCACGCTTTGCTTGGAGATGAAATGCAGCCTGAGCGCAGCCACGCTTCGGGTGCCACCTTCAGTCCTTTAGGAGATGGCAGGTTGCTGACAGAATCTATACATTGCTTGGAGAGGACGTGCCAGGCTCTGCGTGTGTAACAATGCGGCTAATGACTACAGAAGGCTGCTTTGTAGCCAGTTGGCATTCGGAGGAGCTGTCCGGAGAGGCTGATGTTCCGAGTCATTCTTTATTACTGCCTCCCTTTCAGGAAGAGCCTGCCTGGGGTGGGGGGTGGGGAGTGAAATCGGGCGCAGCTGTCCTCTGCACAGAAAGGGAGCTGGATTCAGCTGGCGCTGATGCAAATTTGTTTTGCCCTTGTTCCCAGGCAGCTTTCAGTAAGATTCCCATCGGATTCATTCCCCTCGGAAAGACCAGCACCTTAAGTCACACGCTTTATCCTGAGAGTGCAAACCAAGTCCAGTAAGTGTGTGTGTGTGTATCATACGAGAATCAGTGTGAAAAGGAGGAGGATGGCAGGGAGGAGGAGGAGACTGGTGTATATTGAAGGAAGGAAGGGCTGCAAATCTGGTCTTCTGTCCCCCCAAAAGGGACCATTTTAGGCACTTCAAGATTACGTTATACATGGTCACCTTCAAAAATGAGAAAAGATCTATATCATGACCTTAATGTACCTAAAATGTTACTTTCAGTAGAAGTTCAGACTTATCATTTATTTAATTTGTATACCGCCCTTCATCCATAGATCTGACATTTTAGTGTATTTTTAATCTTTGTTGGAAGCCGCCCAGAGTGGCTGGGGAAACCCAGCCAGATGGACAGGACACAAAATAATAATAATAATAATAATAATAATAATAATAATAATAATAATAATAATAATAATAATAATAATATCATCATCCTCATCATCTCAGGGCAGTTCCCAACATAATACAGAATACACAAAATACATAATAAAAATAAGAACAAAACCAAAGCAAGAATCCTTCCTCCCATAACACATTTAAAAGGGCACCGGATATCAATCAGCCAAAGGCCTAGCTGAAGAGGAACATAAAGGTATATAATGAAGGCATCACATGAACCTCCCTGGTTACACAGACTTACAGATTTTACATTTATTGTCACATTTGTACCCTGCCCTTTTTTCAAGGAGTCCAAGGGAGCATCTGAGGGGCCTCCCTGTTTTGTCCTCACAGCAACCCTGTAAGGTCTGGCTACAGTGGACTTCTTCATTGACCTGGCGATTAGAACTGAAGTCGTCTTCCCCATCCCTGGTCCACACCAGCCTTCCCCAAGCTGATGCCCTTCAGATGTTAGGAACTTCTTCTCCACCCACCCCTGACCAATGGCCATGTTGGCTGGTGCTAATAGGTGCTAATAGGAGTTGTAGTCCAAAGCCTCTGAAGGGTGTTAGCTTAAGAAAGGTACCACTAACGTCCCTAAATGCCTTGGTCCCTAATTCCATCGCACTTGTTCTCACTGAAAGGTCGGCCAGCCTGGAAGCAATTTAATTAAAGCCAGCACCGCTGAATCCAGCTTCCACTTGAAAAGGGCAAGGGGGGAACCCTCAGTCATGTCAAGTTGGCAAGTATAAGTCTGGTTTGTTACAAGAGCCTTCGCTTTCTCCGAGCTGCAAACAAAGGATGTTGTGCCAGTTGGCTTGGAGAAAATGACCTACAAAGGATACCTACAAAGCTTCTGTTGAACTGAATGCTAATTAAGATACAGTGAGCAATAGTGAGCAGGCCTCTCTGTGGCAGTGAAATAACACCCACTTACTGCTGAGGAACAGGAAAAGTATGATGGGAAGGCGATGCACCACATCGCAGATTTAGCAATCCCCAAAGTGCTTTTCACACTGATTTGTTACCCAGCTCCCCATCCCTGCCCCACCCCTATTATTTTACCATTCCATGAAGCTGGAAACGCTTCTGATTTTGCATTTAAGACAGAGTTGAATTTCTGGAGCTTTCACAGCAGGAAGAAGGGGCAGTGTATAATTTTTAAAAATTTATTTATTTATTTATTCATTCATTCATTCATTTCCAACCACCAAAACACAAACAGTGAAACCCCCCCAGGCGGCTGATACATTGGGCATACATATTCAATAATATACATATTCAATAATATACCTACAGTGGTGCCCTGCAAGACGAATGCCTCGCAAGACGGAAAACCCGCTAGACGAAAGGGTTTTCCGTTTTTGAGCTGCTTCACAAGACGATTTTCCCTATGGGCTTGCTTTGCACGTCTTGCGAGTGTTCCGATTTTTCCCCGCTTCCCCCCCTTTTTCTAAGCCGCTAATAGCCTTTTAGCCGCTATTATACATTATTATAATCCACTAGGGACGCGGGTGGCGCTGTGGGCTAAAGCCTCAGCGCCTAGGGCTTGCCGATCGAAAGGTCGGCGGTTCGAATCCCCGCGGCGGGGTGCGCTCCCGCTGCTCGGTCCCAGCGCCTGCCAACCTAGCAGTTCGAAAGCACCCCCGGGGGCAAGTAGATAAATAGGTACCGCTTACCAGCGGGAAGGTAAACGGCGTTCCGTGTGCGGCTCTGGCTCGCCAGAGCAGCGTTGTCACGCTGGCCACGTGACCCGGAAGTGTCTCCGGACAGCGCTGGCCCCCGGCCAATAAATGTGAGATGGGCGCACAAACCCCAGAGTCTGTCAAGACTGGCCCGTTTGGGCAGGGGTACCTTTACCTTTATAATCCGCTAAGCCTTTAATAGCCGCTAAACCGCTAATAGCCGCTAAACCGCTAATAGCGCTAATCCGCTAAGCCGCTAATAGGGTTGCTTCGCAAGACGAAAAAACCGCTAGACGAAGAGACTCGCGGAACGGATTAATTTCGGCTTGCGAGGCACCACTATATTCAATAATATTCAATAATAACATATTCAAATCAACCACATGTACACTTCTATATACCTTAACACTCCTCCCTCCACAAGGTTTATTTAACTTTTAACATTTTAATTGCCCCAAATTGTTCAAACCTACCCAAATAATTCAGTATCTTCTCAAACCAATTCTCCTTTTTCTCACAGACCTTAAGCCCTTTCATTCTATGTATCTTCACAGTTAAGTGTTCTAAAATTATAATACTATTCAGTTTTTTCCTCCATTGGTTCACCCCTAGCTCTTCTGCATTTTTCCAATTACTCGCTATAACCCGTCTGGCTGCAATTACCATCAATTTTACCCATTTACATTCCTCTTTTGTTTTTAACTCGAGGGGCAGGATATAAATGCAACTATGAAAGATATGTGCCAGTGTAATTTGAGAACTATAACGTAGGCATCCTCCCTTTTCATGCATTCTGATCTGTTCAGTTTGTGGCAGTGCAGCAGGAAACCGACTCAAAAGGCTGCGTTCAGTAACTCTTGCTTTTCTGCTTGCAACCTCCTAGTGAGCTTTATGGCAAAACAGGAATTTGAACCTCATCCGTAGTCAACTTTATGCAAGACCCACAAATTATTGGGCAAGACTATGGTTGGGAGTGAGTAGAAGGTACTCTCTTATTTCATGGCAGCACAGCCTCCACTGAATAATAGTAATAATAATAATAATAATAATAATAATAATAATAATAATAATAATAATAATTTATTTATTTATTTATACCCCGCCCATCTGGCTGGGTTTCCCCAGCCACTCTGGGCGGCTTCCAACAAAACACTAAAATACAAGAACCTATTAAACATTAAAAGCTTCCCTAAACAGGGCTGCCTTTAGATGTCTTCTAAAAGTTTGGTAGTTATTTTTCTCTTTGACATCTGGTGGGAGGGCATTCCACAGGGTGGCTGCCACTACTGAGAAGGCCCTTCATGGTTCCCTGTAACTTGGCTTCTCACAGTGAGGGAACCGCCAGAAGGCCCTCGGCGCTGGACCTCAGTGTCCGGGCAGAACGATGGAGGTGGAGACGCTCCTTCAGGTATACTGGACCGAGGCCGTTTAGGGCTTTAAAGGTCAGCACCAACACTTTGAATTGTGCTCGGAAACGTACTGGGAGCCAGTGTAGGTCTTTCAAGACCGGTGTTATGTGGTTTCGGCGGCCGCCCCCAGTCACCAGTCTAGCTGCTGCATTCTGGATTAGTTGTAGTTTCCGGGTCACCTTCAAAGGTAGCCCCACGTAGAGCGCATTGCAGTAGTCCAAGCGGGAGATAACCAGAGCATGTACCACTCTGGCGAGACAGTCCGCGGGCAGATAGGGTCTCAGCCTGCGTACCAGTAGGCTTGAAATCAAAATAAAAGCTCTAACTTAGATGCCAGTGTCCTCTTTCTGTGTCTGTGCAGAAATATGTGAATGTGCTTATGCCAAGTCAGGCTGATTGTTCCTCTCACCCAAATGCTGTCAACTCTGACTGGCAGCAAAGGACCTTGTGGGGGGAGGTCCTCTTCCGCTCTGGTGCCATCTAGGGTCCTTTTGAAGGGAGATACCTGAGCTCAAGCCTAGGATGATCTGCAAGGGAAGCATGCCCTCTGCTACTGAATAACGTCTTCCTCTTGACTTCTTCTTCAGGCATATTACTGACGCCACATTGTCCATACTGAAAGGAGAGACTGTTCCACTTGATGTTTTGCAGATTAAGGTAGCCATCTTTTTTCTTAGGTCCTCCTCTTTCTGGGAGGGATATTTTTCTTCATCTGTCTTTTGCCATGTGCTTTTCTGACCCCATTATGTTTTTAAAGAGCATGCAACAATATAAAATTATTCTTTAAAGAACAGTGCACCTAGTGCAGGGCAGGGACTTGAACCCGTGGCCCTGACATTGAGAGCCTTATGCTCTATCAACTGAGCTATGTATGAAGGCATCTGGGAAGGAGAAGAGGGGGATTTGCTCCTATAATGTTTTTAAGCCATTCTATTTTTTTATGTTCTTAATTGTTTTTAAATGTGTGAAATGCGTTTTGTTTTTAATTGCGCTGTTTTTACCGCTTTGTTGTTTGCTGCCCTGGGCTTCCTTGAGAGCAATGAAGGGATAGAAATTCAGATTAATCATCACCATCATCTTGTGAAGATTTCCCTTTCATTTAAATGATAACTACTCGTCATTCTTGCTTTGGTCTTCTGATAGCCACAAAATTAAATGACTCATGGCTAAAATAACATTGCAGACAAGCACTCTACACTGAGGAATTAATTTGCAATTCCTTTCTTTTATGTGTTGCTGGAATATAGGGGTTGGTATTTTTGTTCTTAAGGGACGCGGGTGGCGCTGTGGGTAAAAGCCTCAGCGCCTAGGGCTTGCCGATCGAAAGGTCGGCGGTTCGAATCCCCGCGGCGGGGTGCGCTCCCGCTGCTCGGTCCCAGCGCCTGCCAACCTAGCAGTTCGAAAGCACCCCCGGGTGCAAGTAGATAAATAGGTACCGCTTACCAGCGGGAAGGTAAACGGCGTTCCGTGTGCTGCGCTGGCTCGCCAGATGCAGCTTTGTCACGCTGGCCACGTGACCCGGAAGTGTCTCCGGACAGCGCTGGCCCCCGGCCTCTTGAGTGAGATGGGCGCACAAACCCCAGAGTCTGTCAAGACTGGCCCGTTCGGGCAGGGGTACCTTTACCTTTACCTTATTTTTGTTCTTGGACCACTGATCCATTGTTGGCAAGATCACCACAGATTACTGCAATTTATAACATTTGACTTTTGTTAGTGATTGGTTTTTTTTTTTCCTTTATAGGGGAACAAAGAGCAGCCCGTCTTTGCTGTAACTGGTTTAAGATGGGGGTCTTACAGAGATGCGGGAGCAAAAGTCAGCAAGTATGTTGACCACTATTGCTTTGTTTTCTCTTTGCCCCTATGTTGAACTTCTAGACAGTTTCTCCACTATCTCCAACAATATGCAAGCAAGGAGCCCACTGGGACCAGATCAGGCTGTGAAGTGTTAGACAGCTGCTGATTGCCTCTGAATCCCTGGATCACATTCCAGAGAAAGACATGGGATGCCTCTAAACTGTCACTATTTTACGCAACAGATTGAAGCACATACCATAAATTTACGTTTGTGCAATTAAAACGGATTAAAGTGCTTTGTGCAATCAATCCACTTTTCTATTAAAAAAACCCTGACTGTTTGCAGTGAGGAAAGTGACAAGGAAAGTGTGGGATGAACAAATGACTAACAGGAAGATGCGGAAATACCCCACAAGCAAATGGGGATGAATGCTCAGTTTTGTAGAACAAATCGGAACAGGTGCTGAGTAAATACCAGACATAGTCTGACCTCTTTGCATAAGCAAAACAGGATGAATGCTGAAGAAACAGGTCATCTAGAGAAGCCCACTGAGTACATCAGCACAACCAGGTGCCAGCTACACTTTGCTGCGCATTGCTTGGGCATCTAATGTCCAAAGATTAGGTTGTAAGAAACAGCTTTCGTAGATACTGCATTGGAAAAGAGGACTGCTTTCCCCGTTCCCCCAGTTTTATTTTGCTTTTTCGGTTCATTTTATTCTCTTCTAGGTACTGGTATCTTGGGCCTCTGAAAATCAAAGCAGCCCACTTCTTTAATACATTGAAGGTAAAGGGATTTCAATATGGGTCACACAAGGCTATCACGGTGGGAAGATCTGTGATGCACACATAATAATAATAATAATTTACAGTGGTGGATCACATTTTTTGAGTGCATGAAGTCCCCAGGTTTAGTCCAAAACAAAAGAATTTGCTGGAGAGTCACACCCAGACAGCTGTGAGCTAGAGGGTCTGACTCTGTGTGAGGCAACCTCATGGGATCTTACTGTATGTGGCATATAATGTAGTTTGGAGTGCTTACAGGTCATATTTAAGGCAGTGTTGACTTTTTTTTAACATAGCTCAAAACCGACCAAGCTTTGGTTATTCATATTTTGCCAGAAAAGGGTATCAGAGACAATTGGCTTTTAAAAAATCTGCTAGTGGAATGCAGCTGAAATAATACTGCAATGCTAGAAATTACTAGGGAATATTAACTGCATTATGGAAGGGTAAACAGCCTCTCATGCAGCTGAGGTTGCTTGCCTGCCTTCCTCTAGTGCAGTCCTTTCTCATGGTTTTTGTTATGCTAATGATTCACCCTGAGATTTATTCAATTGACGTAAGTGGTGCCTATAAATAGAGCCCACAGGACTGTTGATAATCTGCCTCTTGCATTCAGCCTACCTTCTGTCACAAAATGAGCAAAAAGGTTAATTGCTCTAGTTCTCAGGTACTGAAGGATTTGACATACATTAAAGTAGCTGCATTTCCCCCCTGTTCACACCCTTTTTTGATTCCTTAGCAGATAATAAATATATAACTCTCCTGTGAAATGCCCTGACACATCATAACATATGTACTGTCTGAGTTTGCACGCAATACTAAACCATGGTTTAGTGATATGTAGACAAGCTGCAGTGAGCCCAAACAAAAGTGTCAGTCTCACCTCTCCCCCCCCCCACCTTTCTGAGTGATTTGTTTTATATAAACCAGGAATTCTGTTTTTGAACAAACTCTGTTCAAATGAAACAGAGTTGATTTGAACTCTTGAACAAATTAAATAAAGCAGCTTCATAACAATAGTTTGGCTTGTTTTGAACCTTACCAGGATTCCTGGTTGCTTCAACAGGACAAGCCAGGGTTTATTCAACATGATATTAATCTCTTCAGAAGGCCTCCTTCTCCTGACTACATGGGAGGGAAGAGTGCAACAGTTCACTCTGTCTTGCTGCAGCTCATCCACATAACGTTAAACCACAGTTTAGTGTGACAGTCGAGTGCAGCCTTTGCAAGACACAATTTAGATCAGCTAGACCAGAATTTCTTCTCTCTGGCAGGACAGTAACCTTCTTTGGGGGAAGTAGAGTTCTTTCCTCACACACACTTTCCCCAGCCACCCCGTCCCCCTCAACTGACAGAAACACTTGTTCACCTCATCACAGGGAAATGGGCTAGTAGAATGGCTGGAGGAGAAAGCAGCAGGTGGGTTAAGCAGCCCCTAGATTGCCTCTTCTGCCTTGTGGCTGTTTGGTGGCAACCATAACTCCAAGTCTGCCTGCTGCTGAATGAATGGTCGGTCTAGCTCTCGCATACCCCTGTAGAAATGGTTATTTTGCTTTTTCTTTCTGGAAATTCCAAGGAGTGGCCTCAGAAGCATCTAGCCTCCCTTTCCTATTTGGACCCAACTCCAAGGCCTCCTGAGGAGCCGGAGCAGAAGACCCCTAGACCTCCTTTATACATCAGGCTTTACAAGAGACTGGCACATTATTGGACACCTGTCCCCAAAGGTAAGCGGTCAGTCATTCTCTCTCAGATGGATAGTTATATTAAAGCTGTTCATTAGAAGAATCCTTTCTCCCTGCTGTGGCCCTTCAGCAGGGCCTTGAGAGATCTGTCACCTTTTCCAATTAAGCCAGTGAGTTGCTTTCTTTTTGTTGTGTGAACTTTGAACTTCTTTCTTCCTTTTCTGCGGCTGTTGTTCATTTGAGCCGCCGGCATTAAATATAGATGGAACAAGGCCTTGTGAAGTAACAAGAAATAGAAGGATCTGGGCCTCTGCTGATCTTAATACAACAGCGCTTATCTAACTTTCTGTTTAATGGTGTCTTTCCTCTTGGACTTCAGAAATCCCCATGGAGGTGACCCCGGAGGCCTGGAGAGAAATGCAGCTGTCCGCTATTGAATTCTCTGTCACTACTCAGAACAGACATCTTGACTTGAAAGTAAGAGTAGAGAAATAAATTAAAAAATGCTAAGCTTTCCTTCATCTTCACAAAAGTAGTTGCTTTGTAACTTGAGGGGATAACAGCCTGCTTAGGCCTAATATATCGGGCCTGAATTCGAAATGGTGGCAATCTGAGATGTGTGCGTCTGTTTTGCTGTGCCTCTTTCTAAGTCCTACACCCTGTGGGCCGTGTGTGTGCTTCTTAAAATGGGCCGTGCCAAAGAGAGAGAGAGAGAAGCATATACACACACATGCTTTTTGTACTTTATGAGTACCTGTGGCCATTCTGCACATAAAATGTGTGTGTCATTTCCTGTGCAGTAAGTCCTTTGGAGCATGGAATGTTTAGTGCAGAATTCCATTTCTTGAGATTTTCTGCTTTTAAGGAGTCACAAACCACCTAGACCTTACTGCTTCACAAATAGACTTGAAAGTGTGTGGACAAAGCCTGCTGGATCTCTGAAGCCAAAGGAGGTAACAATTTCTCATGATCAGGAAGCTAGCTGGGCTCCAGGGCCCCAGGCAGTTCTTATCTTTTCTTCATGACTAACAGAAATAGAATAATTTTGCAAGGCTGGTAAATAATTATGCAAGTTGAGGCGCACCATTCAAGGGGGCTTGCTTTGCATAGTTTACGCAAGCTTTTCAGTTTTTGACTTGTATTTATTTTTTCAGCACCGCCCTTGTAAGACTTTAGCACAGAACATAAGCCTGAAAGCAAGAGGCGTAAGGATTATTGTTTACGTCTTCCCTGTACCATTTTTTTACTGAGCAAAGACTGAGATGCCTTGTGCTGAATATCAGCAAGTACCTAGGAGCTAAACTGAACATCCCTCCACAGATTGAAGGATAATTACCGATATGCCCAGTTTTTAAATGAAATGTGTGTAGTAGATCAAAGGAGCGAGGATGCAGCTAGCTGGGCTGCTAAGAGACTCTTCTGGGCTCGGAGCACTGCTTTTTTATTTAGGACGTTGTGGTTGGGTGGAATTCCTGAGTGCATTCTGAGCTCTGGGCACTCAGCTATAGGTTTACCTGTACCTGCCTGCCTACTAACCTGCTTACAAGGCCACCACAATAAGTTCAGAACCTGAACTTGCCAATCTGAGAATCCTTAACTTCAAGGATGAAGATGTAAGAAGATGTCACTCTGTGTGCTATTGTATAAGAGGAGGTTTGGAGGTTAATTTTTATTCCTTCTACAAAGAACACTCTGCTTCAACTGCAGACGTGAGTTTGTTGCCCTGGCACTGCAAGACTGTAAATGTCTACTCAGGAGTAAGCTCTACTTAGTTCAGTGGGACTTGCATTCAGGTAAGTGAGTAGGAGATTGCAGCTGTGTGTGAGAGAGAGAGAGAGTGAGAGAATATGAGAATATGTTAATGCACATTCTGCCTAGTTTTTGACCTGGCAGTGCCCTTCTATGGCTCACAAAGGTAACTCTTTGCTTTGAATTCTCCTGGCTCCCAAATACTGTTTTCCCCCAGAGAATTGGAAAAGCTACTGAATTCATTCAGAGGCAGATGGTGGGGCTTACATGAGATGTTGTGGCTGTTAGTTTTAACGCATCCATTTCTGAACATTTCTTTTAGCGCACAGAAGACTTCATGAATATTTGCATTGAACCAGATTCGATCAGTAAAGGAGAATACATTAAAAGAGGGTGAGTCCTAGAGAACCTGTAATGATATGCCTTATTGCTATCATAAAATATATTTATCAATGTGCTTTTGGGGCTAGTTGGTAGTTTGTATAGTAAGGTGCATTAAGGGCAAAACTGGAGACAATGGACTTAAAATCTAGAGCGGAGAAAAAACTAATTGGTGCCCCTGGCATAAATAAACCCTTCTAATGATCCCAGCTGTGTGTCAGCTTCAGTCAGCAAGGGCACCGAAGGAATAGTTCTTGGTGGCAAATCACAGTCTCTAATTTATAGTTTCCATGACCACTACAAGGCTGCAGATCATTTCCCCGTTTCCTTGAATCTCTTCATATTGCTCCAGCGTTGACTCATGGCGACTTCCTACATTGTTGTTGTCGCTATTTATTTCATTTGTGAATGGCTTTCCGTAAAACATCCCAAAGCAATTGAACGATAAAAATGCAAACCATAAAAGCATATCTAAAAACTAGGAGAGTCTCGAGACAAGGACAGCAGATGGGAACACTGTTAAGTCAGTGAAGAGGATGAATAAGAGGGAAGGCTTCTATCCATAGCCTTCCTTTGAATCCTAAACCCCAGTATGCACTGTCAGGACATGGTGTGGTGTTGCCACAATGACCCAGTAGACAGGGCATTGTCCAAAGGCTCATGATGCAGCCACCTCTCTGAAACTAAAGCAGGTCTGCTTCTGATAGGTCCCCAGCTTGATTCCTCACCCTGGCATGCACACATGGGGTTATACTCAAGGAGCTGGCGATCCAAGCTGGTGCAGTGACCCACCTTACTAGACTTGAACCTTGGTTCAAAGTGAGCACAGCAAAGAGCTTGTAGCTTTGAGCAAGTAACATTGTCCTGCGCTTCTCTTCTTTGTGTGTAAAACGAGAGGATCCCTTCGCCTCGCAGTCTGGTTAAGGGTGATGAACCTTGAGTCTTGGGTGCATAGATTTGGAGGGAAGTTGCATTGATCTTGATGGAACTGACTTCTAAGCATTAATTATTCAGGTTTGCAGTCCCTACTATTAAAAGGATGAGGCAGCTCGAGGAATTTGTAATCCATTTTAATTTAGGCTCCCTGACAAGGCCGTTGGCTTCGCGAGCCCCCGAATCAGCCATGGTTCCTCACTGCTGCACTTGATCCATAGCTTTCTCTTCCGATTTGTCTAATCTTAATGTATTTTCTTCTTTAACAGAGATTGGGCTTCTTTTTGGGGCTGTGTGAGGATTACCCTGCGGGAGTTCCTCTGGGCTGTAAATCAGGGGGCAGGGTCTCCATCTTGCGGGCAAATCTTGGCTCACCAGGTGGTCTCGAGCTGGCTTGCGAGGGGTTTCCCCAAAGCATGCCCACCCAGCCACTTGTGATGTAATCTGATGGGTGTGTGGGTGTGATAAACCCTGATGGGGCATTCATGTTCCTAGCAGTGAATAGCAACAGGCAGCCCAAACAGCAGGATGTTAAATCCTGCTCAGTTTGGCAAGACTCCATGCAAACCACTTCCTGATTCAGGGACATGTGTGTATCAGACTCTTCTGGTGAAGTACAATAGCAACTTTGTAAAATATACAGTTTGGGGCTTCCCCCTCCCCCCCCCTTTGTTTTCCCTTCTGCATGGGTTCTGCCCCCCCCCATTTGTTTGTGCCTCACCATGTCTGATGCACATATGTACTTTTTGAAGATGTTTAATAATAACAATAATAATAAAGATCTGGCCTGTGGAGCCCAAAATTCCCTACCTCCACTGTAGATAATGTGCTCAAAGCAGGTGGTTCAATTAATGCTGCTTGTAACTTGTTTTTCAGATATGTCTATTGCTTTTCTCGCAATTCCCATTTAAGGGGAGGGTTTTTCCTAGTTGAGGCTTGCTGCTACCCCATCAATTCCTTCTGCCACACAAGTTCATTGGTCTCTTAAAATGTTTCATTTAGTTTGTTTGGCTATAGTAGAAGAAGGAAGTTGTGTCGTCCAGTGCCTTTCTGGGTTAGCAAGGCAATCTGCTTGCCGGCTTCTCTGCAGCCCCTTTGTGCTTTAAGCATAGCTATAATGATGACTTGGTTGCTCTCTTCCTTTGTTTTGTACAGAAGCCAAAAGATGGAGGACCCCCACTTGTGCCCAGAAGGAAGCCAGTGCCTTCAGGCTAGCAGGTGTATCTTGCAGCTTCCAGAGGTGAGAAATAAACCATAGAGTAAAGCTATGCTTTCCTCATTCTTCCCTTACAGGTAGTGGAAGGATCCTGTTCCCCCACCTAGAATTAGGCAAATTTCCTTCTGTTGTATAAAGGCAGAATGATTACATTCCAACTTGCTTCATTGGGATGGGATATGCCCAAAAGCCAGCGTCACCCATCCTTCCTAATTTAAAAAATCAGTATGTGACAGTCTTCCTTGCTGTATTCCCACCTCCTCTTGTGTCTTTTACATTCAGGTAGGCCAGTTTAATGTCCCTTTCTATTCCCAGGGCAAAGCCACTGTGTGGCAACAGGAGGAGTGTTTTTGTGGGCAATCAGTTCCTTCCAAAATAGCAGCCTATATTTCAGCTTTCAGAGAATCCTGTAGTTATGGGTAGGAAGCCAGGTTCATAGAAATTCCCAAGATGCAAATTCCACCTGTCCGAGCATAATCCCCAGTTAAAAATCACATTTGATGACACAGAGACAAGGAGTGGGGGCAGGGGGAGATTCAAGACCCTGTAAATTGATTTTGCCCCCTAATCATGCTATACATTTGATGGGTAGGTTGTTTGGAATCCCAAAATTGACTATAGCTTTTAATGGATGAAAAGGGACCTTTCAGTTCTGCAGCTTAGGACAAAGCAAGGGGGGCCGGAGGGGGGTGGAATGGGAAGAGGAGGTTAAGCAGAAGTAATCTGTCCAACCTATTTCTAGGAGGTGGTGATGGGAGGCCCACCATTAATAGCAGGGATCCAATGGGGGAAGACTTTCAGGTGGCAGTTTCAGGAACTGCCTCCTTGGGTGGTCGCTATGCAAACTGGGAAGTACCGAAATGTGGAACCAGGATATCTTCCCTGTAGCCAGAGAGGTGCATTTGACAGATAAAGAGAAGGCATGAATTTCTCTATAGAGGAAACGCCTTCTGCCTGTGCTGGACCTGACGCTTACAGAATTGGAATTGTCAGCGAGCAGAAAGCAGGTGAGGTAGTTTGCAGGCTGTCTTAAGTGAGAGGCTCAACCATGTCTGGCAGATAGTTGAAGCAGGGGTGAGAAATCTCAGCCATGGGGGACCAGGACTGTTCCCTAATCCATTTAGCCTCTCACCCTCCAGCCAGGCAGCCCTCCTGTCAATCATGTGACATCACCTAGGCCATGCCCCTCTGCTGGGCATAGCCTTGACAGCTTTACCTGGCTGGAATGCGCCCTCGAACTGTGATAACAGCCATTTTAGAAAATAAATAAACAGTGCTTTCTCAGTGAAGTGTTTCAGAAGAGAACAACTTGAAGTGGAGCCCTAACTTAGGATGAACACCAGCTCTTTCTGGTATGTCTGGCTATGTGACCATGGAGGAAAAGAGCCCCAGCTGCTCAGACCTAGCCTTCGTCAGCATGTCTCTTTCATCTTTCCTGCTTTCTCTGCAGGATACGGAAGGCTTCCTGGCTGTGGACAGTGAGGAGTACGAAGCGATGCCAGTGGAAGTGAAGCTGCTGCCCAGGAAACTCCGTTTTTTCTGTGATGCCAGAAAAAAAGAGCAAATGCTTCAAGGCGCGTCCTAGCGAAGGCTGCTGCCGCCAGCCAACCGTGTGAACTTCAAAACGATGCTCTCTGGCTCCTGGTTGGCAGGCTGGCGTTTGCATCTGATACGGCCTGCAGGCATGTCAGGTGCCAAAGAAGACACATATGGAAAGGGTCTCTGAAAAGGGGGTTAAATTGGTTAAGTTTAAAGAACTGCAGCTGGAAAATTTGCATGCCTTTCCTCGAGTACAATGAAAGACTGTTTTTTTGCAGACTGACCAGTGCTTTGTGTGCAAGTAGCAGGATCTCAGAGTTCTAAATTCCCTGCCTTGGAAGTGTTAGGGTAGAAATCCATACATATTTATTTGGGTCTCATTTGGCCATTTCTTAAGGGAAGAATGGCTTTCCCCTACTCTCAGAATTGCTATTTTCAGCAGAAGCGCTGTTTCGGGTGTTTACATTATGCACATCTTTTTTTCCCAAGGAGGTGACACACTTAACAAAGGAAATGAAGTGTGTGGGGAAGGGGGGGGGTTAGTCTGAATACTTAAAATGCACACAATCCAAGTTGACTATGCCCTTTTCTTAAGAGAAGCCGTAGTGATGGAAAGATGCATCTAAAATGAGTGTGCATTGCCCTATGGTTAAGCTGCTATTATGCCAAGTTACAATGAGTAGCAGCTCTCCAGCTTATAGCAGAGGTGGTTTCCACGCCTGCTATTAAATATAAAATTAAGATGCCTTCAATAATGCAGGTAGAACACAGACCTCATGGCGAATATCTGTTGAAAGTATCATTCCTCCACAGAGAACTCTAACCCAACTTGATGGCATTCGCTGCATCTTGTGGGAGCTATTGCCATAGTTTAAACCCATGTGCGAACTACTTTCCTTTGGTCGGTCCTGAATCTTCCAGCATCCAGTTTCAATCAGGAGGGAGAAAAACACTTCTGTATCTTTCTTCACACTATACACGTCTATTATAACTCCTCTTACTCATATATTCTGTAAACTAAAAAACAGCAACAAAGCTGTAACCTTTCCTTATTTAGGAGCCATACTCCACCCCATTGATCATTTTCGTTGCCCTTTTCTAGCTTTTTGAAGTGAGATGACCAGAATTATAGTGTGTTCCAGAAATATTCACTGTGTGCCACAAGCCCTTTGCTGGTTCCTAGTATGGGGTGGGAGCCTTGAACCCCCTCAATCACATTTGTAAGGAAATTATCACCAGCTCCCTGACCAAGAAGGGCTTGGCCATGTCACTGATTCCCAAGACAAAATACATTCATGTTCTCCCATTACTAACATAAAAAGCCTCAGAACATATCTCCATATTAGAAAGAAGTATCTCATTACAGTTGTCCCATAAAGCGCTTTCAGAATAATTGGCAGGCACAAAAGGCTGTAGTGTTAAAAGTGAACTTTAATAGAGTAAAAAAAGTCCATTATAGTATGTACATGAGTCCCTCTCGGGCTCCACATAAGCAGTGGCAATCCACAAACTTCGTGCTTTCCTTCTTGCGGGAAAATGAAGAAAGCCACAGGTACAATTGACACCGCTAAAGGGAGGTGCGTGGTCACAGCTTAGTGAGGAGAGGCTAGCTGCCGATCAAATCAGATTCACGCTTCATCAGAGATATTGGAATTATCACAGTCTGCTGCCTTTATGGCTGCATCAAATTGGTAGTTGTACACTAAACTCAGCTGCTGAGGGATACTGCTTTAAATCACAACACCCTACAGATTTCTTACCTAGGAGAAGAGAGGAGGAATGCCCTCTCACTGACACTACCAGGAGGGGTTTCAGTCAATCCACCCTTTTACCAGAAATACTTCCAGTATCAAGTGGAGAAGTATCACAAGCAGATTTATGGCCAAACCACATATGGGAGAATTGGGACTGGAACGCGTGCTGCGCTCAGGTGTTTGTTCTTAAACTTTCACAACTAACTACTGATGAGCCAACTTTGGATTCAGGCAACAGTTCTGGAGGAGAGGTTTATCCCCCTTTACTCAAGATCTCTCCCTGAGCTATTAGTCCTTCTAGGGGAAAAGTCAGGTAACAACTCATACTTTGTTCTTCTCCCAGTGAGACCATTAGCAACCTTGCAGGTAGGGGTAATTTCGATTAGAGAACCATTTCTCTCTTCCACATGTAGTTTAACCCTCTCCCACGGGGCTCCTGCCGTGATCCTACTTGAAAGAAGCAAACTTTTTTAAAGTATCGGGTGAACCAGTCAGAGTTCTGTATATTGTTTGGTGGTCTTGCAGTGGTGGCCCACTGTGATGGCCGATTCCCAATTTCTCTTATGAAAACAGCTGGGTTGAGGATGCTATGTATTTACAGTATACCCCACAATAAGCCTTTGGAACTCTATTGCAGGAGTGGGGGATCCTTTGTCCCTCCAGATGGTGCTGAAATATAGACTCCTGTCATCCCTGGTGCTTGCTAGGGCTGGTGGGAGCTGTGGTTCAGTGACGTTTTACAGCTTTCCTTCATTTTTAGTCTGATCGTATTGGGACTCCCGTACACCACTGTGTTGGAATAAATAAACAAACGCCTAGAGGGCCAAAAGCTCCACACAACCTGCTCTACAACAAAGCAAGCGGCACTTTTTCGCAACAGCCATCACTTACAGAAGAAGTTTTGCCTTGGTTCATAGGTTCCCGCTCATCCCACTGACTTGCACACAGGAGCCATCACAGACCCAAGCTTTCATAGTGCTCAATGTCATGCCAAGCAATGTTAGTTCACAAATTCAGCTGCCACTACATTGTATGCCCAATGTGAACTGCCCAGTGAGATGGGCTGTGCTTGTTTTGAAGAGTGCACCATAATCGCCATGGAGTGTCGAGACTAAAGCTGGCTGTGACTTAGATATTTGTTACGGAAAAGGAGGAGCAGAGTATAGTTCAGTGCCATGGTGATATCCCCTCTAGGCACACAAGACACACAGGTTTAAAAATAGGTGCTGTGTTTTATAAACAAGTGGCTCACTGCCTGCTTCTTACTGCTGGGAAAATACCTAGAAAACAAGGAGCGATCTCATAGGTGAGGCAGTATGCACTTTATGTCGTACACATAAACAGCAACTTGCCTCTCAATGGCATCTGCATAGCAAACTGCACTTTTCAGCCTGTACAGCAGAGGGAGCATCGCTCATTTGCCAAACACATACTAATGGGAAACTCAATTTTTTTCTCTTCAGTGCCTAGCCTTAAATGGCACAACCACAAATGAAAGGCAGGTAACAGCAGGCTTTGGGGGGAACCCCAAGTATATACTGTGCAGAAGTGCACAGAAAATCTGTAGAGGAAAAAGCAATGCCGGAGAAAACAGGAATCCCCAAACAGCCCAATGAGGACTGAGCATGCTCAGTGCACATTGAATGGTGGGTGGGGAAAGGAGGGTGGAGTATCCTGGAAAGGGCATGGCAGACTTGCTGGAACCCTGAACAGCACTTCGCGCTGCAATGTTTTGTTGCAGCTCCCACTTATATCTCCTATTTACAATGATCCGTGCACCACTGCAAAGTAGAACCAGTGGCTTCACTACTTTCCTGTGCCAGGCACTCAATTTTAAAACAACAAAAATACATATATATATATACAAAAAAGACGATACTGATCTCGTATAGGGGAGTTTTCAAAGGGCCAAAGCAAGGCTCCTCATTGAGAAAAAGAATTTAAGCCAAGTTGGTGCTATGATCAGCTGATCAAGCACAAAGGCTAAAGCTGCCTCAGAAACCAGATTGGAAGAACGGTCACTGCCAGAGGGAGCTCTGCAGTTGGGTATGGAATACTACCATTGCAATCCCCATATGCTGTCTTGGGGTATGTGAAGTTTATTGTATGGTGTCCCTCTGCCAGGGGAGCAACTGGTTGTGGGAGTCAGGAGTAAGAGGAACTTCAATTGCTAAGATAAGCATATTGCAGGGCACTTACACTCTTTTTCAGGAGCAAAATCTTATTATGCATATGGGAGGAAAGAGAACTAGCAGGTTGCTGTTTTTCCTGCTTCTCCCACACCCGAGTGCAGAAAGGAGAAAGACAGATAAGAGTACGAGAGGACAGGTTTTTAAACATTTCTATAGCTCAGCATGTTTCCTCCTAAATAGCTAGTTTGCACAGTTTGTTTCTGATGTAAAAAGTCACATTGGTACTCTTCTCTTGAAGCTTCTACAGCCTCCTGTAAAGGGCATTTATTATTATTATTAATAATAATAATAATAATAATAATACAAGAGGAAATCTGGCTGGATTACCCAGTTATGGCGGGACAAATGGCCTTAAAATGATGTTTTTAGGAAATCAGGAGTCATGTTTTATAGGGTTTTCGAGCCCTGAAAGTTACAAAGACAGGCTGTGAGCACAGCTTGATGAAATTTCAGAAGTCAAGGTGGAAGGAAATAACATAGGCTGGCCAGCAGGCAGGGCAACTGTGCTGCACATGCCTCTTTGCCCGTGCCTAGCAAAAGCAAACTAAATTATGCAAAACAAGCAAAGAGGCTATTTTAACTGCGCAGTTTACAGCAACCCTGGGCAGACTTCAGGTTTCCAGGAGCCCCTGAGTTGCACAAACCTGATCCAGATACAAAACAGGAGCTGGGGAAGTGGAATATCCAGCCTTGCATTTAAGCACTAGCCTGATGGCCATTACGTGACAAGGTGTGGCATGCAGCAAAGTGAGCAGGGTTGGTGGTAGAGGGATGCAGCATTCTCTCTACACCTAGCACGGAAAGAAGCAACAAAGATCTTTCCAAGTAAGGTCCTGGGTCAATATTCTGATCCTGTCTTGCATGTTTTTCCTCTGCATTTTCCTTTTAAGAATCCACTCTGTTCCTGCTTCAATGCGTTTCCTGCTGTGAACAATAATCTTAATTCTGTTGCCTGGGAAGAAAGTGGTAGAAGAATTAATTGCCTTCCTCCTGCCTAAGTGGGGGAGGCTGTGGTTTATTTATTTATTTTGCAAATTGGAAGCTGCAGAGAGTTTTGGATTTGAAAACCAGGGCAACAGATCTTTTAGAGAGAAAGCTATTTCCCTCTCCCACCCTAGCTGACCCACAGCAGCAGAGCTTGGGAACTGGTGATCTTTTCCCCCCTATGAAGAATCCCCCTCCCCCCAAAAAATACCTTCCCCAGGATTGCTCCGTTAAGATAGGAAAGGTTCTCTTAAAACACCCACCATTTGACAGCAAAACAAATGAACGAGGGAAGGGAGTCCTGTAAGTAGTGGGTAGGACTTCATTAACAGTTCCTGCTCCTTCAAATTGCCAGTGTTTCTTTTATTTTCCTGGTCTTGTTCCTGTGTCTTTAGAAAGCAGCCTGCTGCCATGCACAAATTAAGCAGTGAGGGTTTTTCCTAGCATGGCTGTAAACAGGCATGAAAGGCTTTTTCTGCGTTTCAGACTAGGTGACCAAAAAGTTTAACCTGTGGTAGGTACGTTGTGTTCCAGAGGTACACAGCAAGTGAACAGATTTATGAACCCCATACACATATAAAATAGAATTTCTGGAGTGGACAGCTGAGCTCTGCTGCCCCTTCTCCTTTCCATGCACAAACTATTGACCCTGACTCTGGATCTACATACTTAGCTACAAACATAATGTTCTATCAGTCACTGTCCTGCTGCAGCTTAGCGGTTTGGGAAAAGAAGCAAAACTTAGGCAAAGACCCCAAATTCAAAGGCTTGGTTTGTGCACGAATCAGGACCACCACAAAGGATATCAAGGGGAGCGAATGGAGAAACTGGCGGCTTGGAGTCACATGCTGAGCAATTATTATCTTTCACTATGTAAAATAAGTTACCTAAGCCCCAACGCAGGAAGACTCCACCCTACAAAACAGCTAAATATGAGGTAGGAGGAAAGGGTTAAGACAGAGGCAGGGAATCTGCTGCCCTCCAAATATTATTGGGACTCCAACTCCCATCAGCGCCAGCCAAGGATTATGTAGTTCAACAACATCTGGAGGGCTAAAGATTCTGCATACATGGGTTAAAACGTAGAAGGAATGTGTCTTCTCTACAGAAAAAGATGAATGCCATCACTATTGCGGCTCACAAAAGGATTCTTCCATTGCATCCACCCTAGTCATAATATATGGAATGTGTTGTCAATAATAATAATAATAATAATAAACTCCATTAAGTATTCCACACAAAGAGTGCAGAACACTAAAAGTCCAAGAGAAGGTCTAAAAACCAAGGAAGCACAGAGAATACTTGAAAAGATCGTGGTTGAAACAGTATAAGCTATGACTTTTTTTGAATTATGGTGCTGGAGGAGACTCTTAAGAGTCCCATGGACTGCAAGAAGATCAAACCTATCCATTCTTAAGGAAATCAGCCCTGAGTGCTCACTTGAAGGACAGATCCTGAAGCTGAGGCTCCAATACTTTGGCCACCTCATGAGAAGAGAAGACTCCCTGGAAAAGACCCTGATGTTGGGAAAGGTGGAGGGCACAAGGAGAAGGGGACGACAGAGACGAGATGGTTGGACAGTGTTCTCAAAGCTACAAACATGAGTTGGACCAAACTGTGGGAGGCAGTGGAAGACAGGAGTGCCTGGCGTGCTCTGGTCCATGGGGTCACGAAGAGTCGGACACGACTAAACGACTAAACAACAAAGGCCAAAGAAATAGGAACCGGGGATGGCTCAAACGTACTGTATATTTCTTCCTCTAGTTAAATCTAGCTTTTTCTGCCACCTGTGAATAGTGGCTTTCCAGGCAGAAGAGCTGAAATTATTCAGTGATAGCAACAGAGCTCAAGTTAAGTCTCAAGAGTCTGTGGAGGCAGCATGAAAACACTGGTTAACAATTAACTCTGGCTGCGTTTTCCGTTTATAGCAAGGGCTTCGGGGATAGCAGCATTGTCTTGGCCTGTTCCACCCACTGCCCACCAAAGTGCTCTCCAAACCTGGAACGGGGAACTCAAAGCTCTCCAGATGTTGCTAGGCCACAACTCTCATGATCTTTGATCATTGGTCATGCTGGCTGGAGCCGTTGGGAGCTGAAGTCCAAAAATAGCTGGACTCCAATAGTTAATCTCCAATAGACATGAGCAGCCAGTTTCAAAAGGGTGGTTCTTTTGTCATGTCCCTCAGCCATCCTGCTATCCTCATGTGCATGGTGGCTAAAAAGCTATGGCTGCATCTCAAAAATTGGATGCAGCACCCACGGTTGCCTATATCCCTAGATATGATCAGAGGTTCAAAGCAATGAGGTCAAACCAGCCGTCAGCTACCAGCTGAAGAAATGGGCTAAGCCAACATGGATGTAGCTCCAGGTGTTGGTGGAACTACAACTCTCATCATCCCTCGCCATGCTGGCTGAGTCTGCTGGGAGTTGTAGTCTGGCAACGTCAAGAGGACACCGTGAGCTAAGCTCTCTGCAGTGTTTACATGCAGAGCTGTGGATGCCCTTGATGGCAGGAAGAGAAAGTGAAGTACAAATAAGCCAAAAAGCGACAGATCCTGAATCGGCAGAAGTTACTGCATGCGAGCCCTGGCACAAGTCAAACTAAATTCTAAGCCCAAAAGTCTGTGTTGAACAATGCAAACTTGCGGCTCTGAGAAGTTCCACACTCACGTACTGCATTGGGAGTGAGGGCAGCCAACTAGCTGCCATACACAAGTCCAGTTCTCTCTGCAGGGGAAGCCCTGAGTCGGCGTGCAATGAGGACACTATTATCTACTTCTCCTCAAAGATACAGCCAAGCCCCTCGCTGTAGCACAGCAGAACTGCCGGGAGATATTTACCGCCAGCCCTCACTGCTTTCAACTAACTCTTCAGTATAAAATCACACCACCGACGCTCCCGTTAAGATTCATGGAGGGCCTTCACAATGGAGATGGGACTCAGGTATGGTTAATCCCTGCGAAAGAAAGCACACAAATTGCTTCCTGCAGGAAGTGCAACCTCCCAAGCTGTGGCACGAGGAGAATGTACATATATCAAGATAGACAGGAAATTAAATAATATTTTAAAAGCAAACGGGGAGCAAAGTCAAGCAGACATAATCCAGACTAAGGCTGAGATGTGCACTGCTAAAGATGCAGACTGTGCCGGCAGATTCTGCAAAGCACATCTGAGAGCAAGGGACAAGGTCAGTGTGGCGTTTGCCCGTTCTTTTGGAAATGTCTGTACAGGGGGAGAGAAAGGGTTAATAGGTAGACCAATAGAAAAGCCAGAGGGGCGGAGCCTACCTGTTTTTAAAAGGCTTAGCCAGAGGTTTAGACAGTTGGGAAAAAGCAGTTGGGAAAGCAGTTGGAAGACAGATGGAAACAGAGAGACAGTTAGTGCAGTTGGTTCTTGTGTGAGGGGAGGTAGAAGAGTTAGCGATAGGATAAAATAAGACTAATAGGGTAAAGGGTAACTGTTTTGAACGCATTTAAAGTTTATGTGTGTTTGCAATAAATTACAATCTTCATTGTTAACTTGAGAACCCAACTGAGACTAAGTGATTTACCAGGGAGGACCTGGGTGGTGGCAGCGGATTAGTGGTGTATGGGTCAACAGTCCGTGAGGCGACCAGGGGCTCTGTACGAATGCCATAGCCGGCTGCTCTGGCTTGCAGATGGCAGGGGCAGAGAGAGGGGTCACTTGGTGTTGGAACCTTCCCTTTGAACAAGGAGGCAAATGCCGTGACTCAGCAGGCACTAGCAAGAGGATATTCCTCGCAAGTGGGATCTTCTAAACAAAGCTAGTCAAAAAAGCAGTAACAACAAATCGGTCCTATCATTCAGTCAAGGGAAGGGAAGGACTTTTCCTTTCAAATGACTGAACACGGGAGAAAACGTTGACCCCCTAAAACCTATCCCAACGAAAGCCTAACCCTTTTAAGGTTGACCACGATTCACAACATACAGGTAGAATTCAAGTATCTTTTGCATAAAGCAGCTCATTGGCTGGGGCCCTCCAGGTAAGGCTGGACAGCAGCCGGCAATGGCCCAATGGTCAGGGGGTGATGGAGGATGAGAATCAGGCAACACCTGGAGGACCTGTGTACGCTATGAGAGAACACAAAGGAAATCTGATGGGGGAGGCCAACTACGCAAATCACGAAGGCTCAAAGCAGTGTTATATTTTTTTTAAAAAATCACATTGGTCCCCAAGAGAGTAAAGTGCTTTCCCCACCCACCCAAATTTAGGCTCTCACAACTGCATGTGCTGGGTTGTTTAAGAGCAGGCAGGGAGGAAGGGAAGGGAGGAAGCAGACTATCAGTTTTACAGAACACAATGAGGGGCAGTATGACTGCACAGTCTGTCCTGGAAGAGAGAAGCCACAACTTAAGTTATCTCCAAGAGCAATGGTTAAAAGTGTGTAAGTGTGTGTGTGAATATAAATAACACTTTCTGTAGAGGGTTCTCATAAATAAAAGGCAATCCTTCACGATTCAAGCTGTGGTGAGTTCCCGCAAGGCTGCCCTGGTGCTTCCAGTAGTCTTGGCAACAAGTGGCTGCCGTCCTCTCGCACTTGTTGTGTTCTCCGTCTCCTGCTCTGCCTCCGCCGCTCTCCGCTTTATGTACAACAAGGGTTATCAATGACCAGCATGACATCAATGCCATAGACTTCCAGTAGGTCCATGAGGAAGCTACGGTCGCCTTGGGGGTCCAAGCCCATTCCTCGGGCGTGGTCAGCTGTCAAGGTCTTGTCCTGGCTGGCTGACACCTCCATCAATGTCTGGAATATCCGGTTGTTCTGCTCCATGAAGAACCTTCAGAGATAATGCAAAATGGAGAGGTGTGAAGCCCAAAGCAGATCCCCTCTTTGATATACTACGCCAGCCTTCTTTTCTCTTTGTTTTGGTTTAGATTTGTGGGGGGTTTTATTGCAATGTATTAGGAAAAGTTTTAATAAAATCTTACTTTTAAAAAAATAATGGAAAAAATGAAAAAAGTAGGGATACGCAGACCTTCAGGCTCTATTTTTTACTAGGACTGCCAGAACCACCAACAGGAATCAAGGGAAGTAATAGTGCCACTGTATTCTGCTCTGGTCAGACCTCACCTGGAGTACTGTGTCCAGTTCTGGGCACCACAGTTCAAGAAGGACACTGACAAACTGGAACGTGTCCAGAGGAGGGCAACCAAAATGGTCAAAGGCCTGGAAACGATGCCTTATGAGGAACGGCTAAGGGAGCTGGGCATGTTTAGCCTGGAGAAGAGGAGGTTAAGGGGTGATATGATAGCCATGTTCAAATATATAAAAGGATGTCACATCGAGGAGGGAGAAAGGTTGTTTTCTGCTGCTCCAGAGAAGCGGACACGGAGCAATGGATCCAAACTACAAGAAAGAAAATTCCACCTAAACATTAGGAAGAACTTCCTGACAGTAAGAGCTGTTTGACAGTGGAATTTTCTGCCAAGGAGTGTGGTGGAGTCTCCTTCTTTGGAGGTCTTTAAGCAGAGGCTTGACAACCATATGTCAGGAGTGCTCTGATGGTGTTTCCTGCTTGGCAGGGGGTTGGACTCGATGGCCCTTGTGGTCTATTCCAACTCTATGATTCTATGATTCTAATGTACTGCAAAAACAGAACGAGAGGATTTTGAGCCTCGGAATTTTGTTTTGAGTTCCAGAATTCAATAGACCTTACAGTCCTTCCACCCACAAAAAAACAGTATGGCTTGGGGAAAACTGGGTGCTGCTGCCCTTTTGTGGCCACTATTGCTAAACAACTGGCAGCCCCAAACTATTGGTGATCTGCCACAAATCTCCCATGTATCACTACCAGTAAATCCCGTGCCAGCCACTGCCCACCCCTGCTCTGAAGAATCCCACATGAACAACTCACAGGATAAAAAGGTCCTCTTCACAAGAACTGCAGTCTCCGTCCACTTCCTGGGAGTACATCAGCATCTGTCTGAATGATAGCGAAACACAACTGTCACATCAAAACTTCTGCCTCTCGAATGACTCCTCCAGAGACTTCTAAAGGCAATTCCAAGTGATGCCATTGATCTACAAAGATCTGAAGAGCTTGAGAGCCTTGTAAATCTAGGGGACCAGCCATCTCTTTCCCTGTATTCCAACTTGCCCCAAGATGACCAAGGCCACACAGCAGAAGTGGGGGACCGTAGGCCTGGGTGCAAAATGCAGCCCTCTGGGCCTCTCTGCCTGGTGTTCAGGACTCTTCCAGGACCACACCCCCTATTCCCAGGCTACACCCCTCAGTGACCCTCCTCTGGACCCTCCTTGAGTATTCTTCTCTGGGTGGAGGATGGAGATACGAGTGTGGGTATCTCTAGCTTTTACTGTATCGAGGTAAGAGTCACACCTGTGGCTCCACCCACTTTTACCTCTAGCCCATTACCTGCATTACCCTGAAGGTTGCGCATGAGGAAATTTGGCCCTCAAGCTGATGAAGGTTCTCCATCACTGAACTACAGCAAACAGATGAGTATTTGGTGGAAGTCTACAGCTAAGGAAGTCTAAGTTCAGAAAAGCACACTATTTAATTTTGACACCTGGTGTGTTTTTTTAATAATTAATTTTCACGTTCCTGGTCTTAAGACCAGTCATCTCAGAGACCTCCAAGGCCACACATATGCTCTGGAGTCCAGATGAAGTGCTCAGAAGTGGGGAATAATCTGGAAACAATGCCCCCACACTCAAGCCATGGGGAGAATCCACCAGGGAAAGCTTCTGCTGCTGCTACCTCTGATCATTAAGCCTCCGGTACTTTTCTTTGTCGGCGCTGTTAATTTTCAGGAGCGGCTGCAGATGCTCGTGGTGGGTCTTCACATTCTGGTTATCCACATAGACGTCGTAGAGATCCCGCTTCTCCTCAAAGATTTTCTCTGTTGTGCCTGCCGGAAACAGAGGAAGAGAACGGGTTGGGCTGTTAGTGAAATCAGTATTCATAACCATCAGTTTATTTGTATGCCACTCTGCCACAAAGCATCCCCACATGCAGTCTCCTACACACACAATGAAACAGAACAGTCCTAGAAAATGCTGCCCATGATTCCTTAGGTACCCACTGTTAAGGCAAGGCTCCACAAGGGGGCTGGAGGGTAGCAACACGAGAACAGGCCTTATCTGCAGTGGCTCCCTGTTGTTTGAATGCTCCCCCCGGGAGGTTCAGCTGGAACCTTCATTTATACAGTGGTACCTCGGGTTACAGACGCTTCAGGTTACAGACGCTTCAGGTTACAGACTCCACTAACCCAGAAATAGTACCTCAGGTTAAGAACTTTGCTTCAGGATGAGAACAGAAATTGTGCGGTGGCGACGGGAGGCCCCATTAGCTAAAATGGTACCTCAGGTTAAGAACAGTTTCAGGTTAAGAACGGACCTCCAGAACGAATTACATTCTTAACCCAAGGTACCACTGTACACCTTTAGGTGCCAGGCGAAAACATTCCTCTTCAACCAAGCCTTTGGGCTGATTGACATCCAATTTTAACTGTGTTGTGGGAGAGGGGGTTCTTGGTTTGCTGTTGTTCTTATTTTTATTATGTATTTTGTATTTTTAATTGTGTAATTTTATGTTGTGTACTGCCCTGAGATCTACGGATGAAGAATATACCATTAATTATTATTAATAATAATAATAATAATACTGTATGTAACAGTTTCTTCCTGACTTCAGCCCAAACCCTTGCACAAGCAGAGCTGCAGAATCTCGGGGTGACAAAGCAAGCAAACAAACATGTGCCTATAGAAAAGGTGTGAGGAACCTTTTTCAGCCTCAGCTGCACTGCATCATGGGAAATCTTCTGGAGGCCACATTCCAATGGTTGGCAGAGCCAGAAGGAAAAGTAGGTGGAACAATTGGTGTGGGTCTTACTACTGTTGTACAGCAGGCTACCTTTCAAGTGCTCAAAAGCCAGAGGGTCCTATGCATGCACACTCTTCTTTCCATCATTCATCCAGGCAAGCAAGACTCAATGTCACAGTCAAGGTGCCTGTTCCAGCCAGGCAAAGCGGTAGCGGAGAGTGCAGAGCAGGGCCAGGAAGGGGCGTGGCCTCAGGAAGAGTACTGAGGGCTAGGCTAGAGAGTATGGGATGCTTCATACTTACAGGCCACATACGACACTTCCGTCTCCAGCATTTCAATGTCAGCCACGTTGACGTAGAAGAAAGGCTTGGACTCGGGAACAGTCCCACCGATTCCAGGCAAGGAGACATTGGCAAGGCAGCAGCAGCAATAAACTGCAGACAAGGGCAGAGAGAAGGCATGGTCTTCCGTCTACATGGCATTGTCTTTATCAAAATGCTACCCCATATCCCTGCTCCCTTGCCTTTAATGCAGATTCACTATTTCCTTTTTATTTATTTGTAACCCACTGGATTTTCGGCAGAAACTGTACATCTGGATTAAAACTTTGGGTGGGTGGGTGGGTGTATACACACACACACACACACACACACACACACACACACATATAAAGGTAAAGGGACCCCTGACCGTTAGGTCCAGTCACGGACGACTCTGGGGTTGCGGCGCTCATCTCGCTTTATTGGCCGAGGGAGCCGGCGTACAGCTTCCGGGTCATGTGGCCAGCATGACTAAGCCACTTCTGGCGAACCAGAGCAGCGCACGGAAACGCTGTTTACCTTCTCGCCAGAGTGGTACCTATTTATCTACTTGCACTTTGACGTGCTTTCGAACTTCTAGGTTGGCAGGAGCAGGGACCAAGCAACAGGAGCTCACCCCATCGCGGGGATTCGAACAACCAACCTTCTGATCAGCAAGTCCTAGGCTCTGTGGTTTAACCCACAGCACCACCCATGTCCCCATGATGGCATTTTGATGATTACAATGTTGTGTGGATGCAAACCTTGCATGCACAAGCAGCACCAAGTCTGTAAACAGAGCCATGTGGAGGCACTCATCTTTTCTGAAACAGTTGCCCTCATGAGCAAACAGGCACACAAAAAATCCAAATGTTATTTTTGTCTTATCATCAAATCTTTTATTATTATGTTTTTAAAAACTTGTTGGTTTTAAAAACAGGAGAGTTCTTTTTATGAAACAATTTATGAGTTATCAGTAAGAAGATCCTTTCCACAAGACGCAGCGTACCAACTAAGATCAAGGACTCAGCTAAGATTTATATGATGAATGAACAGCTTGACTTTCTCACCTATGGAGCACAGAACATGTGCTTGCTTCCCCCCTGGCCATTATACCCAAAACTCAACCAAGAGGTGTCACAATAAGGCAGCAATCTTATACCCACTTACCTGGCAGTAAGTCCCACTGAACTCCATGCTACTTACTGCTACGTAGCCAAAGGGTTGCACTGTAAATCGTAAAAAAGCCCTAACTAGGTTCAGGAGAGCTGGGGGGAAAATCACATCGGGCAACCAATGGTTTCAGATTGCACATGAGTACATAAATCTAAAAAGCTCAGGACACAATTTTTCATGGCCCTCTAGCAGCTGTGGCAGCTCATTTATCAGTACAGTGGTACCTCGCAAGACGAATGTCTCGCAAGACGAAAGAGTTTTCCGTTTTTTGAGTCATTCCGCAAGACGAATTTCCCTATGGGCTTGCTTCGCAAGACGAAACGTCTTGCGAGTTCTTGCGAGTTTGTTTCCTTTTTCTTAAAGCCGCTAAGCCGCTAATAGCCGTGCTTCGCAAGACGAAAAAACCGCAAGACGAAGAGACTCACGGAACGGATTAATTTCGTCTTGCGAGGCACGACTGTAGTAATGTATTTATTGTTAACTTTGGAATTATATACTCTGTTCTGACCAAACTAGCCTCTCTGAAGGCTTTTGCTCTGGGTGAATGAGCCAGCATAGCCTCTAGAAGGCGGTGGAAATTTGTGTCCTGGCCTACCATGTACTATCTGAAACCAGAGGGGTGAACAGGTTGTCAGATGTGACAACCTGCGCATTAGCGTTAGTTGTTTGAAATGCTGCCCTGTTTTGTTCTGGCTGGAGGCATTTCTTTTCTCTCGCTGCATTTTGTGGTTTTGCGTTTGCTGTCTCAAACCAGCAGCAATATATTGTGTGGATTACGTTTTATTCACAGTTTCATACGCCACTTTGGAATCTGTTGGTGCAGGGCGTTTAGAAAGAAACATTTTAAACAAACAAACAGCAGAGGGGAGAAACTTTCACCGTGCGTGATTTGATAACACGGACCACATCTCCCATATTCTACGTACCTCTATAGCAGACCACCCCGACAGGAGGTGGGGAAAATATCAAAATGCGTTTCCGAAGCAAGGCGAACTTCCAGAGAGTCAGGATCTGCTCACCAAAGAACTTAATGAACTGAGACATACAGCCTGCAGGGTGCGTGATCTGCAGCCAGATTAAAAAATGGGGCAGGGAGTTAGGAATGAGACAGAAACAAGATGGCTCCCATTTTTGCTGCTGAGGTGATGACTGCTAAAAACAAACAATACATCCGAGAAAGGGGAGGAGAAGTACCCTGGAGCTTCAAATGCCCAGAAACTTCTATCCTTTCAGGCAAACAGAAGCAATGAAGCACACAGCTCACTTTGCAACCTTGGGCCAACACCCTCTCTCTCAGCTTATCCTAACACACAAGGTTGTGAGGGTACATTGCGGAAGGTGGGGAAGATTCATGTACGTTGCCCTGAACTCTTTGGAGGAGATGGAGGTGGAGAAAAATGGAACAAACAAACAAACAAACAAAAACACTTTTCTGTAGAACACCTGCTCTGCTCCTCGTTGTGAACTAGAGCAGTAAACTGGGTGATAAGAGTGCACTGAATTTCCCAACTTTCCAAATCCCAAAATGAGGGCTGCTAAAAAGTTGTAACCTGACTTGGGAATTCAAGATATTTTGGCTAAATTAATATAATTTGGTTTTGCTTGGTAAGTAAAATATGTGCAAAATTGCAGAGAAATCATTAAAAAATGATTGCCAAGTACTTATAGTTGTATATATTTTATCTATCTATCATCTATCTATCTATCTATTTAGCAGTAAATGACATCTTCATAAGGCAAAACTAAAATTATTCAGTTTTCCAAAAGCAGTTAATGTACATCTTCAACAAACATAAGACTAACCAAGCTAAATGTGCCCAGTCACAAACATAATGTCAGTTTTGAATTACCGTATTTTTTGCTCTATAAGACTCACTTTTTCCCCTCCTAAAAAGTAAGGGGAAATGTGTGTGTGTCTTATGGAGCGAATGCAGGCTGCGCAGCTATCACAGAAGCCAGAACAGAAAGAGGGATTGCTGCTTTCACTGCGCAGCGATCCCTCTTGCTGTTCTGGCTTCTGAGATTCAGAATATTTTTTTTCTTGTTTCCCTCCTCCAAAAACCAAGTGCGTCTTGTGGTCTGGTGCGTCTTATAGAGCGAAAAATACGGTGCTAACACTCAAAAACATTTTTTAAGGCCCCTCACTGAATAAATTTGCAAAAATTAAGTTTCATGCCCTACTGTCACAGAATGCAAGAGGCCTCCAGAGATCCATCTTGGCCACTAGTTGAAGCTACTTCATGGCATCTGACCAGTGTGGATCATTGGCACGCTCTGCCTTCATGCGAAGATCAATAACCGCAGCCTATTTCTCACCTTCATCTCTGGGTACATGTATCTGTGGATGGAAGGCAGCCAGTGAACGGTTTGCTGGGAAACAAGCGTGCCAGCAGGGAGGACCCCTTTCTTGTCATCATAAAATGCCTCCAGGTGAGAGTAATGCCCTGGCATCTCCAGCTGATGTCTGTAAGGCAAGCAGAAAAGCGAGTCACAAAGGGTAACCAGAGAACAACCCTCCATTTACAAGCCAACGCTATCAGTTTTGCATCAGTGGCACCTGCTGGTCCCTCTTGCTGGTCCCTCTTTGGTGGTCACATGATTCCTTTCCTATAAGAACACAGGAAGAACCTGCTGTTCTCACAGGGAGCAGCCAGATGCCTTTGGGAAGTCAAAAAGGCAGGACCTGAGTGAAACTGCACCCTCCCACATGGCTCCTGGTGCAGCACAGCTTCCAAGCTTAAGCACCTGGTGGCCTAAACAGTAGCATCCAGCCTCCATGCATGCGTCTTTTCAGTACCGTAATGTATTTCACTCACGAATTGCTTCCTACGAGGCACCTTGCGGTGGTTTGCAATGAAACAAGAGCACGTTGCAAACAATCGCAAACATAAAAATAGTCAAAACAACTGCATTTATAAAAGCAAAAAAGGCATTGTGCATAAAACCATTAAAACTACAATTACATATATATACAGTGGTACCTCAGGTTACATACGCTTCAGGTTACAGACTCTGCTAACCCAGAAATAGTGCTTCAGGTTAAGAACTTTGCTTCAGGATGAGAACAGAAATTGTGCTCTGGCGGCACGGCGGCAGCAGGAGGCCCCATTAGCTAAAGTGGTGCTTCTGGTTAAGAACAGTTTCAGGTTAAGAACGGACCTCCGTAACGAATTAAGTACTTGACTCGAAGTACCACTGTAATTTGTTTCATGCTCAGTACATATACCAACAACATTCACTTGGGAGGCTTGCTAGAAAGGGAAGAGTCTTCAACAAGTGCCTAAAAGACAACAGAGGTGTTCTGACTTCTACACGTCTCCGCTGGAAAATGACTTGGCAAAGCGGGTCATCCAAGTCACATATGAAACCATCCCAGAAAAGCCACCACGGTATTCCAGCACGAACCAAACATTTCTCCCAAACCACTTTATGGTCCAGTAACAACCTCCCTCCCATTCTCCCTTTTTTCTAATAACGTACCTGACCTGGTTCTCCAGGAAGTGCATGTATCTATATAGCAGGGTGTAGGAGGGAGAAAGAATCCCCACAGACTTCATCCGAGCGCCACGCTCTAACTCGCTCTCCACAGGCATGTTGGCGAAACAGGCCAAGCCAAAGCAAAGGCCTTTCCGGAAGTAACTGGAAAGGAAGATGGAATGGGAATAAAATAGGCAAATTGGGTGGGGGAGGCATGCAGAAAAAGCAGGCTGGAGACACAGTGCTTCCTGGATTGCAGGGGGTTTGACTAGATAACCCTCAGAGTTTCTCCCAACTCTACAATTCTATGCTTTTTCCAGATACGCATGTGTGTGCGCTAAAGACGCACTGAATCTGGACGCAAATCGCATTTGCTTGCTTTCCAGAACAGCAGCTGGATTGGTCCGTTGTGCTAAAAGAAAATAAATCTCTCTGCCTAGTTCTCCGAGAGTTACTCCACAAAACCAAGTTGGCCTTACTTCAGAGTAGACCTGCCCAGGACTAGGAAATTATTATTATTGATTTATACCCTGCCCTCCCCGGACAGAGCTGGGCTCAGGGCAGATAACACCGGTAAAATTACAGTAAAAATATACTAGGAGTTGGGGAAACAATTTAAAATACAGGTTAAAATGCAATTTAAAATGCATCCTCATTTTAAAAGTAGCCCATAGATCAAAACCATAAGGGTTCTAATTTGCGAGCACCATGATGAGAGTTGAAGGAGGGCAGTCTTTCTGCTGGGCTAGTTAATCCAGAATGTTTAGTCTCTGGGCTCTCCCCATCATCAGCTCTGGCTCTGCTCACCACTAAAGGGCTGCCTCCAACGGGTAACTCCATCTGCATCAACCAGGGCACCGGTGGGGGTGAAGGGTATATCTGTGCACAGGGCAAACCTCCCCCCCCCGTCGCCCAAAAGCCCTTGCAATATGCACTCATACAGGGGGGTAAGGGCGGGGTATAAATTCAACAAATAAATGACTATATAACTAATATACCCTGTTAGTCTACAATGGCAACCGCCTTGTCCATTTCATCAGCCTGTGCCGTGTGCTTTCTGGACAATGGAAGGACACGCACAATTGAACAGCACAAGCAGGACCCTGGGGACGTTTTGTACACTCACATGAAATCCGACTGAACTTTATGGGAGCCGCTGGCCATGGATTTGAACTCGACACCTTCCAGGTCAATGTCTTGCGGCAAACACCACTCAACCATGTTACCTGTGGAGGAGAGGGGAGAACGCAGCATGAACACACACCTGGACACAAACAGCAAGGCAATTGGCCCGAACGTATTATGCAGACGTGCCTGCAACAGTCATGCCAGGTCACTAATTCTGCTAGCCATGGGGAGGAAGAAGAGGCTACGAATGGCAAACTGCTCCTCAACTCAACAGTCCCACACCAACCTCTCAGATCCAAACACAGTGGCTGGGGAAACCCAGCCAGATGGGCGGGGTATAAATAAATGATTATGATTATTATAGAGCAGAAAGAGACGGGAAGCAGGGTCACTTCATCAGCTCAGCTGAAAGAAGAGCAGTTTTTGCCTCCTTCCCTCCTTGAACAGTTTTCCATTGCTGCTGGTCTTTACAAGCACTCTGTAACTAAGATATAATGCCTGAGCTCGCTTTCACCCCTCCTCCTGCCCAATCCCTTTTCCTCTTGTGTCGTGTCTTTTAGACTGCAAGTCTGGGGGCAGGAACTGATTTAATGGAGATATTTGAAAGGCACTTTGGGAGCCCTTTGTCAGCTGAAAAGTGGGGTTAAACTGTTTATATAAATCCATCTAGTGCAATAGTGTTATCTCTGATAGGCCAGAACTCTCAAGGGGCTGAAGCAAAGATAAGATTTTTGACTTGATCCTTTTAAACTGGAGACGCCATGGATCTTCCACATGGAAAACCTGTCTCTGCTCAGTCCTCTTGAGTTATAGTCCCTCCTTAAAATCTGTGCCTCTCCTGCGCCTTGTCCCCTTTCCTTTTGGCCGTGTCCTTTTAGCTATCTTTACTGATTACACAGTTATCCATCCCTTCGTCGGAGGAGCTCGTGTCATCCTCACAACCCCCCAGTGAGGTAGGTTAGGCTGAGAAAATGATTCGGACCAAGGTCACCCAGTGAGCTCCACGTCTGATGGCAGGAGCCAGCCACCAGTAATCACACTGAGCAAGTTGGAGTTGACTCTTTATTAGCAAAAAACAGGGTCTGCACAGGAGTGCCAGGCCTAATGAGAACAGCAACTCATCTCTGGTCGGTCTTGCCCCCATGAAGCAGTTGAGGAGACTGCAGGCCCCTGCCTCTCCACAGCTGCCTAAGTCCCCTCTTCTCCAGGGTTTTCCCCATGCAATCTGAAACTGTGCCTGTGTGAAGCTAACTTCTCAACCCTTTTCATGCCTCTTTTGGTTCTGGGAGACCAAGGGGGAAGGGAGGGAGCTAGTTGCAGCAGGAGAGGGAGACACCTGTGATTCCTCACCAGCTCTTGCTCTTGGACTGCCTTATCTCCATCCTCTGCTTCTGCCACTGATTCTGGACTGCTCTCTGTCACAGCCTCCCTGCTCACTAAGTCCTGTTACCTCTTCAGCCTCTGACACCTCCTCTTCCCAGTCTGCTCCCTCTTCTCCCTCTGCCCACTAATCGTCGTCCCACCACCACTCCCCAGGCTCTGAGTCTTCTTCCCTTGGGGTTCCCCAACTGTTGCCTCCCACCACTCCTCCACATCCAACCAGTCCATCACACCCGAATTGGGATTTGAACCTAGGTTGCATGGTCATGATTTGACACTCTTAACCAGGCAGAGGCAAACTCGGCCCTCCAGATGTTTTGGGACTACAACTCCCATCATCCCTGACTTCTGGTCCTGTTAGCTAGGGATGATGGGTGTTGTAGTCCCAAAACATCCGGAGGGCTGAGTTTGCCTATGCTTGCTCTTAACCACGCTATCAGACTGGCTTTCCACACCACACCACCACCTGGGTGAACTTAGTCACAAGGGTGACGTTGATTGAAGGTTGCCTCTTACGAAACCTAGCTCCACCAAAAACACATTTTTTTCTCCAAGAGAGACTGCGAAGGCTGATCCTCAAAATAGACACTGCCACACTCAATACTTTTCAAGGTGAAACACGACCAGCATAGCAAAGGGTGGGGAAAATACTTGAAAAGCACCCACTGCAACGGTTGTAAATTTTAGCTGATGATTGCAGGCTGTTTATCTCAGATGGGCAGAAATGACAAGCTTAGATTCTAGGCCCCCAAAAGTAAGAGCTTTATTTTCCCTGTTCCAATCCTCTGCCCTAAAAAAACAACTACCCTCTATCCACTGGGAACCGTACACTGGAAAAGCTATCAAGCCCACAAAGATGTCAATTGCCTCGCTATTATGTTGTTGCCAATCGGGTTGTGTTTTATATAGAAATTTCCCATTGCATGCGCAAACATCGATCAATAAAATTATATTTGGCTGCTGAAATCAAGCGTTGCCTATCATGTTCCTTCAGGAGCCTGAGTAAGCCCTGGGCCTAGTTAAGCAATATTATTTGCTTCACGGAAAGCAAAGCTTCATACATTCAGCCGTCTTAACTTAGTAGGTAGCAGAAAATTATTATTACAGAAACCACATTCTCTTTCTCCCAAGAGCTGCCTGTTTAACATGCATCATCTTTCATTCTGGTATCTAACTACTTCACTTGAGAAGCTGTGCCTCACCTCAAGCAAGCGGCCTCCTTCTGATTCCTCCTTTTACAACAAAATACATTGAAGAACATCTGATAATTCAGGGATGGGAAACCTGTGGCCTTCCAGACACGACTGGAGTCGCAACTCCCATCAGTCCCAGTCAGCATTGGCAAATAGGTGTGGAATAATGGGAGTTTATTTATGTATTTATTACCTTGATATCTCCTTCAAGGAGCTCAAGGTGATGTTCACAGTTCTCCCCACCTTGTTTAATCCCTACAACAGTGTTAGAAATTAGCCAGGGGCCAGGCACGTTTTGCGACTGGCGCAGGTCCAACTGCGACCAAGTTGAGATCTCTGGATGATAGGGTGGCGGCTGACATCTCTATCTGGCTGCCCCCCCCCAAAAAAAAAATCTTAAGCAGGTAAGCAGAAGGGCTTATTTATTGCATTTATATCTCACCTTTTTCTCCGAGGAGTACGTACATGGTTCACCCCCCTCCTCAGATAATCCCTCCAGCACCCCTGGTAAAGAGGCTGTGACTGGCCCAAGGTCACCCAGTGAGCCAGAGTGGGGATTTGAACCCTGATCTCCCATGTCCTAGTCCGACAATCTAACCACTACACCACACTGCCTTCCCAGGGTACTTCTGCTATGCGGCAGCTCTATAAATTAAGTAGGTAAATAGATATGGGGAAGGCAAAATGTCACTTAGAGAAGGATCTGAAATATGTATTTTCCTGGAAGCTTGGATTTGTTTTATTCCGGATTGCTTTATTTGATTTCTGAATGTGCTGTAAACTGCTTTGAGGTTTTTTTCTTTAAAACATAAAGCGATATAGAAATGAAATTATTAATAATAAATAAATATAATCCATTGCAAAACAGAGAGAGTTGCCTAGACTAGACTAGGCTATCTAGGGATGGCAGGCTTGTTGGTTTTGAATATCTTATGTAGATTTATTTATTTTTCAATTTCGTTGTTCTGTATGGGACAATGACAATAAAGATTATCGTATCGTATTGACATTCCCTTGTAGTGACATTAATTAGTGTTTAAGGTGGCATTTGGGAATTAGCTTATATATCTGAGTTTGTAACATTGCTCTGCAAGGTAAGTTAGGCTGAGAGGCAACGAATGACCCAAGGTTCTCCAGTGAGCTTCCCTGACTCTGTATCCCTGGGAGTTGCACCAGTTTTCCAAACGCTTTGGAGATGAACAGCTGGGTGTGGGAAGCAGAGAGAAGAGCTTGTTTGCCAGGATGAAATGCTCAGCTGCCTGGAGCGTTATCTCGCCTCCAAATTTGTGTTTGTCTTAAGCAGAACAAACACAAGGAACAGGATGGGGAGGTAGGAAGGAAGAATACTGACGCTAAACAGGGCTGTGGTGGCAACTTGTTAAACCACTTAACTTCATCTCTCCCTGCTATGGGTTCAGGTTCTGGCACTCTCATCCTTTCTGTTTAACTATAAATGAAAACCTGATCTTGATTAGAGGTGTGGGGGTTTTTTTGCAGCCGGGGGGGAGGGGGGGGATGAGAGACGAAGTGGTATAGTAAACTGTTCAAAACTGGTGCTTTAACTGCACCAGTTCAACAGGTGAAGAAAGCTAGATTTGGAACTGGGTAACCAAATGTATAAACCACTTATTCTCTTGTTTCAATTTGTATTCCGTCTCTCAACCTGAAGGCTCCCAAGGCGGCACACAACACAACGTTAAAATATGCATACCGACACACACACACACCAACACCCCAATAACCCAAAATAATAAAAATAGCAAAGAACCAACTTTACAGACAATCCAGCAGAAATTCCAATTCTCATAGATGGAATCAAGAGAACAAATAAGCAGCCTGTGCATTAAAGCCCAGGAAGTGCTGGGTAGACCCTTTCTCCCCCATCCCAAATCCTGAAAAATAGTGCGTCCAATGCTTGGGAAACATTTATCCCTTTCCTGCTCTCTCCCCCAGGCCCGGCAGGCTCACATGAAGTCACTCATTTGTTTGCTCTTTGTCTTGCCCAACTGATTTGTATCTCTCCCCACCTACTCACCCGGACGCACATTTTTTCTTGCCACGTCACCCATTTCACGCTCATGGAGCAAGGTGCTGAGGCAAGCCCTTGCCTGGCAGACGCAGGTAAGTTTGGCTAATGGCTCCGAACAGATGGTCAGCCTCCTCTGGGAAAGGCATTCTCTCACCAAGTCACACCAAGTGTGTGTGTGTGTGTGTGTGTGTGTGTGATATATAACATGCCAAGTAGGAAGAAGTGTGCTGTGTCAAGCAAGCTCAGTGCTTTAATTAGAAGCCTCCTAAGTCATAAGTTTTGTTTGCTTTGAGGAGGACACAGCTGTTTAAAAAAAGAATGAGGGTGCTTGGGGTTTTTTGGTCATTTGGGGGTGGTGGGGTGGGACGGGATCACTGAACCCACACCCTCGCTCCCACATTTGAACCCTGTTCATAAAAGCTAGATTATTAGAAATGCTCTTCTGGCAGTTTCCCCATCACCTTCACCGACACAGGATAAGTAACCCTGGGGCTGTTCTAACGTAAAGCCAAAATATAGTTTGGACATCACATGAACGGGCATCATGCTCCCCTCACATCTGGAGATTAATCACGTCCTGTTTGGGTTTCTTGCAAGTCATAGTTTCCTGGTTTTTGTCCAAACAGGCAAACCATGGTTTCATACGCCTGCAAACCAGGATAGCCTTAAGAGAGAAAAGGGAGAGGAGGTTGGGTGTGAGACTCCTCAGGACTCAAACTTGGGATGCATCTGAAATAATCTATTGCCTTTGCGACAGAACAGGACTGCTCCTCAAAATAGGTTTTCACCCAAACCCTGAGTCCAGGAGTCACAAACTCAATGAAACAATAGTTGATGGAAACCATAGGAGAGGAAAGTGCCCTTGAACTCAGGTGATGCTTGCAGGTTTCCCATAGGTATCTGGTGGGCAACTGTGAGAGCAGGATGCTGCACTAAATGGGCTCTGGCCTGAACCTACAGGCTCTTATGTTCTTATTGCATGTTCAATGCCATATGTCAGCCAAGCAGTGCAACAATATACAGTGGTACCTCGGGTTAAGAACTTAATTCGTTCCAGTGGTCTGTTCTTAACCTGAAACTATTCTTAACCTGAGGTACCACTTTAGCTAATGGGGCCTCCCGCTGCCGCCACGCCACCGGAGCACGATTTCTGTTCTCATCCTGAAGCAAAGTTCTTAACCCGCGGTACTATTTCTGGGTTAGCGGAGTCTGTAGCCTGAAGCGTCTGCAACATGAAGCATCTGTAACCCGAGGTACCATTGTATGGTATGCTACCACAGAGATTTGAAGGTAGAGAGGCTTGGCTATTATGCATTATTCTCCAGTCCTGCACATGGCAGCACTGAAAGAGAAACCACAATGACGGGAGGCTAAGGAATCCCTTGGTCTTTTTCTGTTTTTATATCTGCTCCATGCAGTCGTCCAATACCTGGTGTCAGTAACAGCAAAGCATCAATCAGCAGGAGGGAACTTGAGCACATGGGTCTAATACGGTCCTTCAGACCCCCCACATCTGGCCAAGCCACAGTCCAATATCGGCTGAAGCTGACCCAGACAGAACCAACCCAAAATATTTTGCAACCCAAGTCCAAGCATGAATGGTGCCCTGTTTCCAGTCAAAGTGCACGGCACACAAAGCCAATCAAAACATTTTGAAACCGCAAGCAGAAATGTCCACAAACGCCTCTCCCATTTCCCCCCTGGCAGTAATAATAAATTAAATAGTGAACAATTTGCTGCCCTTTCATAACTTCCAGAATCAACCACCTGAGGCGACTGCTTCATTCTGTCCAACAGTGGACTCAGGTAAAGGAAGGTCAGTCACTGCATAGTTATTTCTTCTGGGCGGGGAAGAGAGGTGCTTCCCACAAACAGCAAATATCTGGGTCACACCTGCATTGTACATTTGAAACCTTATAATGCCCCTTTAAACAGTCTTGACCCTTGGTTTCCCGCAAGTGGTATCATACCGATTTAAATGTAAAGTGCAGACGACTTCCCAGTTAAACTTTCCCCCTTCCCTGTTTCAGCTTCTGCCTCTCCCTTGCGTTCTGCGGAATGCACACTCAACGATAAAGCCAAAACAACAGTATTTACAAAATGGAGTGGCATGTGCTTCGCTGAGGAGATGCACCCATAAATTACTCCCACAACCAGGGTGGATTTGATTTAAATCAGTAGTCAGTAAGACTTGATTTAAATCACTAGTCAGTAAGACTTGATTTAAATCTTTTTTCTTTTCTTTTTTACAAAAAGACTCATTCTTGCTAGTATAATCTTAATATTTACAACCAGAGGGAGGTTTCATTTTTGGAATAATACAGTTATATCAAAAAAGACTGATTTGGTTATACTATTAGAAATACATAGAGAGATAATTATGAAATTGCTTTGAGGTTTAATAAGTGAACTGTTTATATTTGGACAACTTTTCTGCTGTACTTTATTAGAAGGAGAAAATAATCCTTTCCTTAATAACAATTTAAACAATTTAACCAACAATTTTAGTTTAGTTTAGTTAAACAATTTATTTAACCAAAGCAATAACATTATAGCATATGTATCCATGTTTTTGTTTGTTTGTTTAAAAAAAACTTAGGCGGAGTTTTAGCACACATGAAAAACTTAAAACAAATCCTTATTTCCTGATTAATAGAGTTTGGACTATAATGTAACTTAAATAGAAAACTATCTCTAGAAAGATTTTTCCTTCAAAAGCATTTTATTTTAAAAATCCAATTTAAATAAAAAAAAATTGATTAAAAATTTTAAAAATCCAATTATTATTATTATTTTTAATCATTGATTTTTATCCACCCTGCCCACAACCCTGGCACAAGTGCATTCCATACTGTACTCATAAGAGCTACAGACACACTGACACTATGGGAAAAGAAAAATGCTTCCCATAACTAAACAAGGCAGTTTAAACAGCGGGAATTTGGGTATCACTGCAAGTTCTACCCTAAGGGAAGAAGTCTAGATCTTGGACAGGAGAACAATAGTCCCCTCCTACTGCAGTTCACCTGTAACTGGTATTTGTGCTGCCTCTGACACATTCATACCGTACAGTCACACACTTTAAGCAGCCATGGCTTCCCTCGAATAATCCTAGGAGCTGTAGCTTGTGATGGGTGCTGGGAGTTACTAGGGGACCCCTATCCCCCTGACAGAGCTGCAGAGTTCTCAGAGTTCTCTGCAAAGAAGGACTGAGTGCCAAACCACTCCGGGAAATGTTCGCTGTGAATGTGGCCATAGTCATCGTAAATAGTAGCCGCTGATGTCAACTGATAGAGCGTGTTTGCGGGGGATAAGGAAAGTCCTCCACAAAGTGACTAATTCTGACATCAGGAAGACTTTCAATTGAGCCCAAAAAACGGAACTTGAACAGCCCCAAGATTAGAACGGCAAATTTGTGGTCAGGGAAATAGTAGCGAGGCAATCCAGACTTTACTTCCTCCCATTCCTCAACATTCGCAAAGAACGTAACCAGTAAGGGGAAAGGGGGAGAGAGGGAGTCTGCTGATGTTGTCATTCTCTTCCTTCCACAGAAGAGGCAAAAGAACTTTGTCACATGAAGGGACGTGAGAAAACAGTGCATGGTGTTTCTATTTAAAACTGCTATCTTAGCCCGTGTGATATTTAAGCTACCATTTCGTCATTAATCATTTTATTTTTTAATATCTAGAAATGACGTCTTGCTGTAACTTTCTTGTACTTTTAAATGCATGTATATTTGCATATTTGGATAGGACTGCGGCTTGACTGTTTGTGCAAGTAGACATAAATCCATAAACTGTGATTTGAATTTTTCACTAGTGCTAAAAACAAAAACACCCCACTCCTCACTGTAGTCTGGTTGAGGCTAGTACTGTCAGTGAGCCTGTCTATATTCATAAATGACCAAAAGACGACTCCACTATTTCTCCGAAGACATCCGAGGGACAGACTTGCAGCCAAAACTCAGGGGAGGCAACATAGGGGACAAAAAATGTGGGCAAAGTTGCAGGAGAATACAGTGACATGGGAAGATACCTTATACAGTGGTACCTCGGAAGTCAAACAGAATCCGTTCCGGAAGTCCGTTCGACTTCCAAAACATTCGGAAACCAAAGTGTGGCTTCTGAAAACAGACGTTCGGGTTCCAAAGAAGGTTCACAAACTGGAACACTCACTTCCGGGTTTGCGGCATTCGGGAGCCAAAACATTCAACTCGCAAGGCATTCAGAATCCAAGGTACCATTGTACTGAGATCAGACCATTGGTTCATATAGCTCAGTACTGCCTACATATTCCTAGCCCTCACCTGGAGATGCCAGTAACTAAACCTAGGGCCTTCAGGATGCAAGACAGGTGTTCTGTCACTGAGCTGCAAGCCTTCCCCAATACGCTGTGGGAAATTAAAATGGTGGCTAGATTCAGCTACCAGGCACTGCTTGGGAGGACCAAACTGGGGAGGGGGGAAATAAGAAGTGCTGGGGGGCAGGAGCCTGGGACAGATATCAAGCACAGGCCGTGTCAAAGATGCCCAAGGATCCCAGATGTTGTCCCTAGCTAAGGACAATGTGACCATAACTGACACATCACTCAGACACATCACATCTTCCCAGAACAGAGAGGGGAAGGGGTCAGTGGCAACCACCAGCTATGACTGTCTAGAAAGCCAAGCCAAAATATGTAGACTCTGATAACAGTGCGGTTATGTCTGCATCCTTAGAAAAGGAAGAGCCCTTTTGGTGGTGGCCCTAAACCTATAGAACAACCTCCCCAATGAAGTACACTTTGTTCCAACCTTAGGTGCCAGGTAAAAACCCAGTTCTTTTGCTGGACTTTTAGAAGGTGGTGGATTAAGTCATTGTTATGATATTGTTAATTATGTAATTTACAGTAACTGCTTCTGTTTATTAAGCATTATGTTTTTTCAATATTATCTTTGCAATCATTGATCATATTTGGTAAAGGTATAGAAATCTCTTAATGAATTCAACACAGAGATTCATACCACTGAACGCATATGAAGTCTGAAGTCACCCTCCAAGCACTTCCAACACAGAGGGAGAGAAAAGGCAGCCTCACCAAACAGGAGGATTAGAGACCACCATGCTCTTTTTGCAAGTACTTCTCCTTTCCTCAACCCACCCCCAACACAGCAGCCATGCAAACACCACCAGAAGCAACATCCTATGGACGAACTAACACGCCATCACACACCTATCCACGACCTTTTCATTACGGGTTTCATAATCAACCCAGCAGATTTTGCACCACATGGCTCGGGAATATGCAAGGCATTTAAAGAACCCTTGAAGTTAAGTGTTCTTCAAGCGAAGCATTAATTATTGAGCTTCACAAAAGCAAGAAGCCACTCCACAGTCTCTCAAGCAAGGCCAACTCAAGTGGCTAAGACAGAACTGGATGCATGCATGTAAACTGCTTTGGCTGAGCGTGGGCAGAGAGGTGAGCCATCAATACCTGAATTAGGACCAAATAAGATATAAGCTACTTGAACTAACTTGTTGAAGGCGAGCGTGGCATCAGTCAATGCTACAGGTTACCCTGGTTAAAGAATCAGCTGCCACGCAGCCCAATCCTTTAGCATTTTTGCTCATGTTCAATAGGACTTTATTCCTTACCAGCAGAATTGTAGGACTGCCATTGTAGGATACCCTGGTCATTTTAGGAAGGCCTAAAAAGGCTAAATAAGAGCTTAAGAGTCATGTTAAAGGTAAAGGGACCCCTGACTATTTGGTCCAGTAGCGGACGACTCTTTATTGGCCGAGGGAGCCAGCGTACAGCTTCCGGGTCATGTGGCCAGCATGACTAAGCCGCTTCTGGCGAACCAGAGCAGCACATGGAAACACCGTTTACCTTCCCACTGGAGCGGTACCTATTTATCTACTTGCACTGCATGCTTTTGAACTGCTAGATTGGCAGGAGCAGGGACTAAGCAACGGGAGCTCACCCTGTCGCCATGTTAGAGAGGGCCAAAAGCTTATCACAGTTTTCACCTGGCAGATGCCCCTAGGATTACTGCAAACAGAAGCTGAGTGCAATTGCAGTCTCCCCACCTGAGGATTCCAGAAACTGGTATTCATACTGCCTCCCATAACATGACCAACCTGGCTGGTAGACACTGATAGACTTATCCCCCATGAGTTTTATCTAATCCTCTTTTAAAGACAAGCTGGCAGCTGTCACCCTATCTTGCAGCAGCTATGATGTTATCTTTTTTATTTAGACAAAATGTATTTTTACTTAAACAGGCTTTTCGCCTACAAGCCGGCTTGTGAATATACTGAAATTGGTTTTCACTAGCTTTTTTTAAATGTCTGATGTTTTTTACCTGTCTTGTTTTTTAATGGTGTATTCACAGCTATTATCTATTTTTAATATATTTCATTGCATTGTTGTTGTTAGTTGCCTTCAGTAACCTCCAGTGAAAAAGAGTAAGATAAATTTATTGTCATTGTCCGTATATACACAGTATACACAACAACGAAAATCAAACACCCACCCAAAGACCGGGTTCACATATACATTTGCACGTATCTCCGACACTCTCATCCTATTCAGACATAATCTATAAAACATAACATAATCCAGAATATAGCATGACCTATTAAAGGCATAACATAACCTGAAACCTATCTCATTCCTTCCTACTCCCTGCTTGCTAAACCTTGCAACTGGCCCTGAAATCATTATTTAGTGCAATCAGAGCTCTTGGATAGAAACTATTCAGAAGGCGTGTGGTTCGTGTTTTCATCGTCCTATATCTTCTGCCCGAAGGCAATAGTTCAAAGAAGTTGTGAGCAGGGTGGGTGGGATCTCTCAGAATATTATGTGACTTCTTCAAGATGCGAGACGTGAAGATCTCATCCAGGGAAACAATTTTAAAAAACAAAACCCACACAATTTGCATATATTTCCAAAGAACTTGTTTAAACTGTTGAAAACCTGCCACATATTCATGCAACAGGATGTAGGTAAAGGACACAACACAAGAAATGAGGAAATATTGAGCCACTCCAAAAAGATTCATGCTGCAGAAATTTGACAGTAAAAATGGTACTCAGTTTTGCTTATCCTTATAAAAGCAAGGCTGGGCTTAATTCTTCCTGTTAATTTCAAAAGCAAAGATAACTCCAGGAATATGCGTCAATGCCTTTAAGCACGTGCAGAGTATTTTTCTCCCCACCAGCCAAGTAACCACGAACAATCCTTGTAAAGCTGGAGTTAAAGAGCAGGACATCCAGGATCAATAGCATTTGGGAACTTTCTGACACCACGAATCTCTCATTTTAACACAAGGGTTGCCAACCCTTTGGTGCCAATGGGCACATTTACAAACTGGATAAACTATTGCTGGCACCCCAAAACCTTTCCAATGGGCAATAACAGAATTCACCCATTTCAGTGGAAGGGAAAGGACCCTTCGGGTTACAAGGGAAGGGCTTTGAAAGCACGCTGGTGACCTCTAACAGGTTTCATACTATATCTGCTTAAGAGGAACGTCCTTCCAACTACTCCGAATTGGTAACATTCATACAGAACATAACAGAAAACATATCTTCAACTTGGCAGGTGAGAATGCAATGGGGTCTGACCCAAAGCCCATCTAGTCCATCATTCCACTTTCCAGAGTGGCCAATAAGACACCTTTGGGAAGCCCACAAGCAGGGCTTGAAGGCAACAGCCCTCCCTTGTTATTTGGTCTCCAGAAAGTGGTAGTCTGTGGCATATTGCCTCAGAAGAGTATGGCTCCGTTTAGCCATAATGGCTGGTAAGACCCATCTTCCTCCGTGAATTTGTTTGATCCTCCCCAAAAGCTACCTAAACAAACCCACAGCCCACTGCTACATTCTGCGGCAGCGCATTGTGTAAGGCAGTACAGTGCTTCTGGATGATGCTGGACTACAAATCCCATCAGTCCCAAGTAGCATGGCCAATGGCTGTGGTTGATGGGAGTTGTAGTCCACCAGTATCTGAAGGATACCCCATTGGCTACCCTGGCTGCAAGTTAAGATATGTAGTGATAAGCAATACACCCTTTCTGTCCATCCACAATCAACACCCATCAATCAAATATTACGGAAGATGGAGAGAAAGAAATCCCTTCAGGTCTGCCATTAAGAGCAGCAGAGACGGACAGACCAACCTGGGCATCTAAGGGTACTAGGAAGTCCTCTTGGGACAGCTCCACCAGAACAAGCACAACTGTGCACTTGTGCAATTCAAAGACACTTCCACTGGAAAATGTCCCAGAGAATCATGCCCCATGTTCATGGACGCACCAGTGGGGAAGGGGGGACCATGTGTATTTTTCACACCAGGCATCCAAATGCTTTGGGCTAAGTCCCAGGAGTGGTACTCTGAAGTTGCAGTCTGAGAGGTCAAGGGTCAATGGTGCAGGCCCTACTGCTTCCAACAGGGCCTCTCTGAATGCAGTGGGTAGACAGCATACGACTCTATCCCCTTCCATCGTCTGGAGATGTCTTCTGAGGGATACCTGTGTGGGAGGGGGATGCTACACAATTGGGGCAAACATGGCACTGTCCCACTAGCCTCAGTTTGCCCTCAGCCAGGCCCCACCTGCCTGTCTTCTCTGCTTACAACCAATCAGACCTTTCACCCTCAACGGGCATCATCAGCTACCACTGAGGTGGCTGCCACGAAGGGCATCCATGACTCACAGTGGGTGGAGACACTATTAAGTTTTCCATTGGGAAAAGCCTGGTGGAAAAGCAAACAGGTGCAAGTCACCTTCCCTGCCCAAGAATTCATGGCTGCTATCTTAGGAACCTCTCTGGGCATCACAAGGCAGTAGGAAAAGAGGTGACACATCCCTAATGCCAACCTACCGGTTGGTTTCCTTCCTGGGAAGGTGTATGCCGACATGCAACTGCAGCTTAAAGGAGGGCGAGGGGAGCGCCCTTTGTGCATGGTCAGAGGAACTCGGTTCTGCCAGAAAGCAACCCAAAGGGGGAGAAACCACACACACAAGCTCCTGTTGAGGTCTTGCTGCTGTAAAGGCACCCACCACCACGCGCAACCCGGGCTGCCAAGGGAGGGGGGACTGGGTGCGAATCCGAGTCCCTTCCTCCTCCACGGGGGGAAAGGGAGATCCGGCGAGGGCATCCCTAAGCGATTCCGCTGCAAGCAGCCCTTACCCGTGCGGGGATCGAAGGTGACCACGAACACGGCCAAGATCTGGTCCTCCTCCACCTGCTCGGCTCCTTCCTGCTCTTGGAGGCGCCCGCCGGGGCCGCCGCCACCGCCGGCGGCTGCCTCCCCCTTGACGCCAGAGCAGGAGCCCCCCCAGCCGCCGGGCTCGCCGGGCTCCGGGAGGGAGACGGCCGGGCCCTCGGCCCAGAAGAGCAGCGGCGCGTCGTCGGCTTGCTCCACCATGGCCCAGCCAGCCAGCAGCCAGCCAGCAGCCAGCCAACCAGCCAGCCAGCTGCGGCGCTTGGCGGAGCCGAGGGGCGGCGCTTGGCGCGCTCCGACGACGCCCGGCCCCCTCGCTTCCCGGCCCGGCCGGCCAGACGGGGCCTTGCGCGGGCTGCGGGCAGCTGACGCCCAGCTCGGAGGAGGGATGCCCGCCTGCCTCTGCCCGCGATCCTCTTGGTGCGCAGGGAATCGGCCGGCTGCAAGCCCGTGTGCGCGCTGGCGGCCGCGCGCAAACTTGGGAGGTGGCGCACGGGCCTCTGGACGCTTGTTCGGTGGGAAGGAAAAGTCCCGAGTAAACGCGCGCAGCGCTGCACCTGAGAGCTTAACAGCCCGATCCTTTTTGCGCTACGTGTAAATCCCCCACCCCATTAAACTGCTCAAGGGCTTGCACTGCAAATGCTTGTAGCCTTTTGCCTTTCTTAAAAGGCTTAACAGGGACGCACGCGCCTTTAAAATGAATGACATTTTCTTCTGAGTTTGGGGGTTCTTTGTTCCCCACCTTTTCCTGGCAGCAACCCTGTGAGGCTGCGTTCCATGCTATGAGGATTTGCACCCAAGTCTATTGCTCTAACCGTGTTGCTGCGTGTAAGTGCTGGCCTTTTGAATGGGGCTTACTCTGTGGTAAGCGGGGTTAGGAGTGCAACCACACATATCCGAAAGAAAAAGTCTGTCGGTCAAAGTGCCACCTATGAGTAAATACGCGTAAGATTTGGTTGCAAGTTCCTCTGCACAGGATTACATCCTAAAGGCACAATCTCTGGGGGTGTCCAATCAGAAATGGGACTTCCTTTCTGGCACTTCGGCTTATGCACAATTATTCTCCACCAAGTTCAGTAGGACCTCCCTCTGGACTTGCCAATATGTTGGTTTGGACTGCAAGCTAGGTTATATATATATACGAATGCATATCCTGCCTATTTTTCCAAAGATGTTTACCATCCAGAACACAAACGCAATACATAACAATACAAATACTAACAAATAATAACAATTAGCTTCAGAGCCAATCAGCCAGAAAATCCAAAACATGCAGACACTAAAGATAGACCAGGAAAGAAGGATCATGCTATAGCATACCTGCCACTGATACCCTTACCCTCCTTGAATGTGCCTTATCCTCTTTTAAAGCCTTGCAAGTTGGTGGCTGACACTGCCTCTTTTGGGAATGAATTCCATGGTTTTAACTATGTGCAAAAGTCTTTTCTTTTGCCTGTCCTGAATCTTCCAACATTTCAACTGCAGTGGATGGCCCTGAGTTGTGGAGAACATTTCTCCAACCACTTTCTCCATACCAACTCTACAATATCCTTCTTCAGGCAAGGCGGCCAGAACTGTACGTGCTACTGCTCCCAAGTGCAGTTACACCGCAGATTTCAATAATGGCTCTGTGTTTTATTTTCATTTCCTAATGATCCCTAGTACAGTGGTACCTTGGGTTAAGTACTTAATTTATTCCGGAGGTCCGTTCTTAACCTGAAACTGTTCTTAACCTGAAGCACCACTTTAGCTAATGGGGCCTCCCACTGTTGCTGCACCACCGGAGCACGATTTCTGTTCTCATCCTGAAGCAAAGTTCTTAACCCGAGGTACTATTTCTGGGTTAGCGGAGTCTGTAACCTGAAGCATATGTAACCTGAGGTACCACTGTATGGAATTTGCCTCCCCCCCCCCACTGTTGCCAGACACTGTGTCAACATCTTCAGTGAGCTGTCTACTGTGACCCCCCCCCCAAGGTCTCATTTCTGGTTGGTTCAGATCCCATGAGCGTATCTGTGAAATCATGTCCATTCGCTCCGTTTGGAGATGTCCTTTTGGACCTCTTTGCCATCTTCTTTCTGTTTTAGCCACTCTGAACAATTTTGTATCGCCAGCAAACCTGGCTACGTCACTGCTCACCCTTACTTCTCATGGGCAAGCACTTTCCAATGCTGAGGGAGCTGCATAGATGCAAGTCCTTGCAGGATGGACCACGATGAAAAACAGGAAGCTATGCAGGGAAGGGAAACTGCTCTTAAGTGGCATTTTGCAAAACCTCAATCCCAGCATGCACTTGTAAGGCCAGACCTGCAATTCAGTAGGCTAAGCAGGAAGGAAAGAGCAGGAAATGGTATGTGGTCATTTTGAACACAGGTGATGCTGTGCTTTTAATTGTTGGTTTTTAATGGCAGTGGGTTGGAGCAGTTATAAATTCTGTGAGGGCATTATTAAGGGCCAGTTTTTCCAGTCAGAATGGGCTATGTCAGAAAATGTTTGCTAGCTGGCTGGGTGCCTTTGCATCTGGCTGTAGCATAGGGCCTTCCTTCTGGAGATCAGTGTAAAGGGATTATTATGTGGGGCTTTTCTCTGCCTAGTTTCTGTATATACTGACTTAACCCCTTGTGTGAGGACAGCTGTGGACTAAATGCTTATTCCTGATTAATATGAGACCTGTGTGCAGCCACAGACTATTCACATTTACTTGGAAAAACTCCCAGTGAGTTCAGTGGGGCTAATTCCCAAAGCAGTGTACATAGAATTTCAGGGTTAATATAATAATGCCCTTATTCCTGAGTCTCCTCAGAGTCTTTCTTTCTCTCCCTTACTATTTTTCTTTTTTAAATGCCGTCTTATTTTCAAATGGAGTATGTCTTCTCATGCCAGTGTAGCTGTGGGATTATTCAGAATGGATGTCTGTATATTGAGTAAAAGCTGAAAACTAGCTCTTGTAAGCAAATACAACTCTGGGGACAAAGTCAAGGTAGTTTGTGTGGCCTTTGCATTGTGTGAAATTGCGCAATTGAGAAGATTGAAGGGGAAAGTATCTAAGAACTTTGTTTTGAAGGAATTTGTTCCTGGAGCCTTAGGCTAGGTGTAACTTCCTAGGCTGAGACAGGTATTGCAAAAGGCTAATCAATGGGCTGTGTGTTTTGTTTCTTTCCAGCTACCATGGATGACTGGGAGAGCAGTAGCGGTAATAACTTTATCCAGAAGCTGGATTTTTCAAGTTGTGGAGAAGACACTGAGTTGGAAGAAGACAATAGCATGCAAGAGGAAGAGCCGAGTCATGTCACCCCTCAGAAAAACTGGGAGACTGGGAACTGGAGAGTAAACTGCCCTGTTCCGGTCACCCCACAGAGGCAGTTGGATGATCTTTCTTTCCCGAAATCGTGGGCAAGTCCAGTGAGGAAAGGTAAGGAATCTCTGAGGAAGAAACCTCTCCCTATGGAAGATTATCCTGGGACGCCGCTGCACTACATCACCTGGCAAAAGCTCCAGCTCTGTGACACCCCACATACTCCAAAGGTAAGGTGATGTGGTGTGTGTATTTATATGGCACATTATGTATAAATATCCTCAACGGGGGAGAGGCGGCTTTGGTTGCAGTTTAGACTTTCAACGTGGTTGAGGAGTCTTTGTGAGCATCCTTTTTTTCATTCCACAAATCTTAATATTTCTACTATAACTTTTAGACCCCATTTTCCTCCAAGGGGCTCACAAAGTGGTGTACACGGCTCTCCCCCTCCACATTTCATCCTCAGAACAACCCTGTGAGGTAGACCATGACGGAACTGGGGCCTGGTGAACTTCATAACAGAATGGGGATTTCAGCTCTAGTCTTCCAGGTCCTAGTCTGATATGCTAACCTCTACACCAGGGGTCTGCAACCCGCGGCTCCGGAGCCGCATGTGGCTCTTTTACATCTTTGCTGCGGCTCCGGGGTGGATACTAGCGAGGGGAGGAGGCGCATTGTGCGCCCCGACACTCCCCACTGTAGCAGGCGCTGTACTGGCTGTGAGGTCGCATGGGGGCAGTGCGTGCGTTAGTCATGCACCGTCCCGACGTCACCTTCCCGCCCGCTGTCAGATTGTGGCTCCGGAGATATATTTGTTTTAAATGTCACAATGGTTTTGCGGCTCCCAGTTGTTTTTTCTTCGGAAACGGGTCCAAGTGGCTCTTTTTGTCTTAAAGGTTGCAGACCCCTGCTCTACACCATGTCTCTGGTGTCCTGCACTTAGCAGTGTTTTTGGGTATGTGTGCTTCCTGAAAACAGCGTGATAACCATGGTTGGACTTTTCTCCAAGCACAGAAAGGTGGGGAGGCTGCTTACTGGATGCCTTCCAGTTGTTTATGCTTGGGGTTTTTTTTAAGCAAAGTCTCTCTTACTTTTAAAGAAATGATTGTGGAGAACTCTCTTTTTAAGGACTTCCCTTGAACAAAATCATTTGATATACTAATCTCAAGCGCTTGGTAGCCAGCTTCCATATGTTCCCGTGCTTTAATTTGAAGCTCAGGGGAAGATGTCATGAGGCAACTCGTCCCATGGATTTTCCTCAGGTCAGGAAGTGTGGGCAGCTGGGAAGACTGCAGAGTGCTGAAGAAATGTTTCACAGAAAAAGAAGTGCACAGACCACCTCACAAACGATACAATAAGTTCAACTGTTTGTGGACTGAAATTCTAAAGTACCATATGCATAAGCCAGAAAAATAGAAAACTCTTTCAAATGACAAGAACTGCTGCGAATTTGGGGACAAGTTTCGTCCTAAACCACAGAGCTTGCTGATCAGAAGGTTGGCAGTTTGAATCCCCGCGACAGGGTGAGCTCCCGTTGCTCAGTCCCAGCTCCTGCCTACCTAGCAGTTCGAAAGCACGTCAAAGTGCAAGTAGATAAATAGGTACTGCTCCAGCAGGAAGGTAAACAGCGTTTCCATGCGCTGCTCTGGTTCACCAGAAGCGGCTTAGTCATGCTGGCCACATGACCCAGAAGCTGCCTATGGACAAACGCCGGCTCCCTCATCCAATAAAGCGAGATGAGCGCCGCAGCCCCAGAGTTGTCCGCGACTGGACCTAGTGGTCAGGGGTCCTTTTACCTTTACCTTTCATCCTAGAACCAGAATGAACACTCTCGATTGCAAATTCCAATGTCCCACATCAAACTTCCAGAGAGGCAGCCAGCACCACTAAACACTGTTAGTTTACAGAGCCCACAAACTCCTCTCTCTCTTTCTCTGATCTGGTTTAGACATATAGCACTAAACTATAATTTAGGGTTATGTGAATGAGCCTGGCTGAGCCTTGGGCTTTTCTTTTTCTTTTTTGCTTTCCATCTCCTTAGTGGTCATAAGGAGCTCAGAAATCGGTTTCTGGTTTCTTTGAACTGCTATTTAGCATTTTGTGTGCCCCCTGCTTAATCTTAAATGTGGTATATTGAAACTAGCCAACTTCATAAACTAAAGTATCAATGTGCCATGTTTCAGTAAACCAAAGTAATATGCTAAAGTACAGTAGGTCAGGGTTTGGACATAACACATAGCTATGGTTAGAATGGAAACGAGAGCTTAGAGAGACCAGAGTGCAGCCGCACTCAATCAGGACATGAACCTGAAGCCCGCCCAGGTCTGTTCACATGCTCACCTAGCCCTTTTATCATCTCTGTTCCCTTTCACAGATACCTACACATACCTAGATTACATCTTTTGCTTGGAGTGATAGTCAGTTCCACCTTCCATATATTTCCAAACTACTCAGAAAGCAACCACTACCACTTAGCTAACGGCCATCCTAACAGGACATACTTGGCAACTTTTCCACTGACTCTTAAGGAACACTTGCAGTCATTCTGGTTCCATTAACCTCTCCTGTCCAGTGCCCCATGTCCCAGTAGTATGGTACCTATAAAAGGAAATGCCGTGCAGTGGTTAGTGTCAGGGACTGAGACTGGAGAAACCCAAGTTCAAATCTTCACTTGGCCATGAGTGACCGCTCTCTCTCAGTTGAATCTAGTTCACCGGGTTGTAGTGAGGGTGCAACTGGGGAGCAGGAGAAGCATGCCTGATGCCTTATGCTCCTTGAAGGAAAGGTGGGGTGTAAATGAATTGTACACCTGCTTAACAAGTGATACTGGGCTAGGTAGACAGAAACACCTTCAGTTGTGGTTCTTCTCCCTCTGTCATTGTAAAAGCTGCACCTACATTCTCTCAGATGAATAGCTGACTGTTGAGAGTCTCTGCTGAAGTTCTTTCTAATGGGTGCACCATACTGTGAGTGTATGTATATATTTTTACCATCAAAATGACTTCAAGTAGCATTGCAGGAACAAGCTTTACTTCAAAGCAGCTTCTGTCACTTCCAAGTCCCAGGCTTGGATGTGGAGCTTCTGCGAGCTATAAAGACACAATCCTGAGTGAGTCTCTTAATTGCATTTTTGCTCTCTTAAGGTTTGAAATGGAGCAATTTAGAAAATCCCCTTCATCTTCTTGCTTGTTAAGCTGGCTGCCTGCAGATCCTCCTGGCATCTGCAGTTCTGTATTTAAGCTTTGCTGCCAAAAATAGCCTGCTGTGATAGTAACATAGTTGAAAGACCCCTTTTTGTGATTTAAATCCATATGGCTGACAAGGATTCGACTTGACGGGAAGTCAAAGCCTTCACATGACTCTGATATTCCAGCTGCAATTTGTGTAGCAGGTGCAGCCATCGTGGATCCTTCCAGATGTGGCTGGACTTCCATTATCCTAACACTGGCTTGGATGGACCTTGGTCTGATGTAGCAAGGAAGGTCTTTTACATTCCTAACCCACTGGCACTACAAAGTATAACAAAGGTGGGAAAACTGGTTCTCCAGATGTTGTTGGACAGCTCCATGGTCCCTTTCCATAGGCCAGGTTGACTAGGCCTGATGGAAGTTGAGAATCCAACATCTGGCGGACACTACATTACCTACCCCTGGCTTAATGTGGTCTCCAGGTATTGGTGAGTTTGGGAATAACAATCATTATGACCTTCCTCTTTATTGCAGGTTGATGCTAGTGGACTAGACTGTTCTCCGCTGACTATCTGTTGTTGTTTTCAATCTAGAGTCTCTTGTCCAAGACAGCTTTCCCTTCACCTGTGGGAAAGTTCCCCTCCAAAGGGATGAGGAACTTGAGGTTCACTTCCTGTCCTGACTCCGAGGAAACTCCCCCCGCTTCCTTAGTTAACATTAACCCCTTCACACCGGAGTCTTATCGGCAAATGGTTTTCCATCCCAGTGGCAAGAGGAAAGCCAGAGGGGAGCTGTGAGTGTTTTCTCTTTTTTCTTAAGAATTTATGTTCTATAAGGGGCAAAAGGGAGATACGAGGGCAGCCATCTTGTAGCCCATTGGTTTTTAATACTGTGTTGCAGGGCCTCATGAGTGAGAAGTTTGATAACAACGGACAAGCTTCTGACAGCTTGCCTGCTATAAATTTCTGACATTCCTTTGCAATAATAATAATAATAATAATAATAATAATAATAATAATAATAATAATAATAAATTTATTTATATCCTGCCCATCTGGCTGGGTTTTCCCAGTCACTCTGGGCGGCTCCCAACAGAATATTAAAAACACGAGAAAACATCAAACACTAAAAACTTCCTGAAACAGGGCTGCCTTCAGATGTCTTCTATAAGTCAGATAGTTGTTTATTTCCTTGACATCGGATGGGAGGGTGTTCCACAGGGTACACCACTACCAAAAAGGCCCTCTGCCTGGTTCCCTGTAACCTCACATCTCGCAGGGAGGGAACCGCAAGAAGGCCCTGGACCTCAGTGTCCAGGCCGAACAATGGGGGTGGAGACGCTCCTTCAGGTATACTGGGCCGAGGCCGTTTAGGGCTTTAAAGGTCAGCACCAACACTTTGAATCGTGCTCGGAAATGTACTGGGAGTCGATGTAGATCCTTTAAGACCGGTGTTATATGGTCTTGGCAGAGTGTTCTGAAAAACCCCTTCACAGTGGTTGAAGAGGTCCAACTGGGCTGGCTCCATGAACTGACCACATGAACCACCCTACAATCCACATCAGAATTCTCTCCAGAGGCTGTACAGTCATCTATGGAGGGAGTGGTTTGGAAGCTCCTTTATCTCATATCAGACTATTGACCCACCAAACTGAGAATCATCTGTTCAGACTCCAGGGTTTCAGGCTGTTGACATTCCCAATCCTACCTGGAGTTGCTAGGGGCTGAACCTGGGATGTCTTCTGCATGCAAAGCAGATCATTCCTCCTCCTTCCTCACAGTTCTTCACAGGGTGGTTTGTGTTTCAAATGAAATCTAGTTCAGTATGCCGTTCTTGCAGTGGCCAGCCAGATATCTACAGGAAGCAAACAGCACTCTCCCTACTTGTGCTCCCCAGAAACTGGGCACCCGGGCATAGCGCCTTCAGCATCTGAGGTAGAAGATGTTTTGTTGAAGTTCAGTGGGTTTGTAGGTCAATACAGCTTCTTGATTTTTGGGAGGCCTTCCTGGGAGCCTGGCTCTGGTGTGGGGAGGCTGTCCTGCTCTGCTGCTTCACTCAAGTCAAGTTTTATTGCGGCCAAAGCCAGTGACACTAAACACCACAAGATCAGACAACAAGAAATCAGCAACAACCTCAGAAAAGAAAAAAGGTTACACAAGGGAACTTCACAGTGTACCATTCAGCAGAAGAGATTTGCGCTTCCTAATTACTAAAGTGCAAAATTTAGCCACCTCATATGATATTGAGCTTGAGGAATCTTCCAGGAGGTATTTTCGAAGAATTTCAGGGGAGGATTCCAAATAATATTGAAGGGGTATAAATTTTGATAGAAGCGGTAAAATAAGTTGAACTCGTTCTTCACTATAAAATTCGCAAAATAGAAGAATGTGTGTGACAGATTCTACCTTATTAGACATACAAGGGCAGAGACGCGCATGCATTGGAACCCGCGTGAATTTGCCGTATAGCATTGCTGAGGGCATTGTCTCAAAGCGGGCTCTAGAGAAAGCCCATCTATAGGCTTCGTTAGTGATGTTGGTTAAGTAAGGGGCAGCTGCAAAATTAGGCCAAGCTTTTAAACATCTATACGTCTCTGGGAGTAGGGCGCCTTCTTGTTGTAATTCGATATCATAAAGTCTCCGAGTGATAATAGCTTTTGCCTTGTTCAGAGTTCCAATAAAAAGATTTTCAGGGTTTAGACCAATTTGTTTGATCTTGTTAGGCTGCTTCACTTCAAAACACACTCCATTGCTGTTGGGGATGCTCTGAACTTCTTGCATCGAGCAGGGTATTGGATAAAACTGCCAGGATTCTGGGAGTTCTTGGCAGAAAGGTTCTCTTAACAATAGGAAGCTTTGAAAGCCTTTGCCTCAACCCAAAGAGGGCTCCTTTGTCTTTGCTGCATGTAAAGGAGACATCCAGCAAGTGCTGTGTTGATCAATAAAAGCGCCACTCTAATAACCTCTCTGTGTGACTCTCTTAAACCACTGGAGCACACCGCAAAGCTAAGAATTGGCAATCTTCCTGGAGGTGGGCGGGGGATGCGGAAAGCGTTCCGCGTTGTGTCTGTTTCTTAGTGTTAAATAATAGGCTGCGTGTGTTTTGTATGTTTACAAAAAATAGATTTTAAAAAAACAATAGGAAGATTATTCCTCCCCCCCTGATTCTCAAAGCCATGCCTAGTTGGGGGAGCTAGCATGCAGGGAGTATTGTATGAGTGAAAAGCATAATGGCACTTGACTGTAAAGATTACTGACAATGGGTCATGGTACATCTAATCGGATGGCCTACTGTGGAAAGACAGGTTTCAGCCTTCACTGGTCCAACCAGCAGCTGTCAATTGTCAATGCGTAATCAACTGTCACTAAGCAATCAGCATTGCATCAATATGGGTTCGGATGCCAAAGGCTAACTGAGAGGCTTAATTGCTTTCAACTGCAGGAGTTATTCCTGTATCTTCAGGCACAGGAAGGGGGGGGGGAGTAGGATTTCAAAAATTAAGCTCTCTGCAGGTAGGGATGGTGGAGGATGTCATTTGGTCTGCATTTTAAAGCAAACTGAACTGATCTGTACCTCCCAGACTAATAGCACAGATCTTTGGGATTCTGCACTTCCCTGAATTTTGCAGTACTGCCAGCTCAAAAAGAAAGAAATGTACCAAAATGCATTGAGCACTTTATTCAAGGGTTAAACTGGTTTAGAAATGCATAGAATGGAATATAAAATAAATATTTAAATATGTGTGTTATGATGTTTAAGGATATGATTAAGCACAAATTTTCCTACAGCATTTTAAAAAACAGAAATTGCCGGGTTACTGCAGAAATGGGACAGGGCAGGCTTATGAATAAATACATGCAAAACTTAACATGGGCATAGCAGTTGTCCCTCTCTAGATCAAGCAAAACAATAGAAATACTTAACTGACCAATCACATCGGTTCTGCCCCCTCCCCCACAAGAATCCTGTCTATCCCTATGAAACAACATGGATTGGAGGTATCGCCAAATCCATCCCCTAACCTCAGGTCTGTCAGAGTTGGATGAATACTTGTTTCCAAGTGTCTCGGATTTCACAAAGACTGGGATTGGATTTCATGTGTTTAAAATGCTGCATCACTAACCCTCTCTGTCTGCAGATGTCAGGGCAGCTGTGCATTAATTTGAAATCTGAATTGATTGTAAACTAGAATGTCGATCACCCTAAATTGAGGGTTATAGCCTCTGTGGTCTTTGAGTGATTTTTTTTCTAGTGGTCTCTTATGCTTATGCGGAAATGCCTACATAAATACTTCATGCGGCTTGAGAAGTTCCTGAAGCTGGTGTTTGAAATATTTAAATGGTGAAACTGAATAATAGAGTTGGGAGTTGCGTCTTGTCTTTGCAACTGGGATGCTTCTTCACGTGATTAAACTTACCGTTTCAGGGATGATCCCAGCCAAAAAGAGAGCCAGATGGAACCAGGGTTGCCAGCCAAGGTGAGTAGTGTGTTTCTTCAAACAGGTGCACAAAAAGTATCATGGCCATAAGTTATTGGTTTAATACTGAAAGAGGGAAAACTGTTTGTGAGCCTCTAGCAGCAGACAACAGTATTACTGTAACACAAAGAGTAATCTTAGCATTGACTTTCTTTTCATTGTACATTTTCAAAGAAAGCCCATAGTTTTATATTTTAATGAAATGGAGTGGGAAGAAAAAAATCAGTGGTGCAAGGCAATAGTTATTACAACACCAGATCGTTACTTAACAGGCTTCAAGAAGAACACCATTCAAAACTAAACTACGTGTTGCATCAGATCTCTGTTTTAAGTTATAAAGTATGGCTAATAAGCTGAGGTATAGGCTGAAGGCCAAGTTGAAAGTTTACTTTGGTTCAGCTTTAAAACTACTTGGAAGTTCAGTTCCCTGTTTTCTTCCAATTCTACCCTCTCCTGCCCATTTTCAGTGATTCTCCTGGTAGTAATGCACTTGCCATAAATGAACCTGGTGGAGGTTTTCAGGTATTAGATTAGGACTTGGAGAACCAGGGTCAAATCCCCACTCAGCCGTGAAGCTCCCTGGTTGACCTTGAACCAGGCACCGTCTCTCGGTCTAACCCGCCTCACAGGGTGGTTGTGGGAATAATATGGAGAGAGAGAACACCACGTATGCTAGCTTGAGCTTCTTGGAGAAAATGTGGGATGCAAAAGCAAAAATAACTAAAATACTCAGACTCACTGTAATGAATGGGCCTAAGCTACCAATGTTTATTGAAATTAATGGGTCTCGTCTGCATTGGACTAACTTTAGATGCAACCCTGTACATGGGTTGACCATATCTTGGTCAGAAATCAACAAATTCCTAAATTTCCATTCCAAAAATCAACAAATTCCAACTTACACAAAATGCTTATTTGCTTGCTATGTACCTTGATAAAGCTAGCTTAGGTTTGACCGTATAATGTGCTCTAGTCTCTTTCTCAATTAAGCTAAGTGAAATGTCCCCACTCCCCCCCCATCGTAATGTAAATTCTAATAAATTATACAACAACCTGAAGAGTACTTCCTTAGCATCGATAACAATCAAAGAAGTGAAGTGATGTCTGTGTAATGCAGTATCTGCCTTAAGATGGTGGTAGATTCAAACTCCCGTCAGGCCCAATTAGCATGTACAGTGGTCAGGGATGATGGGGACTGTAGTCCAAAACATCTTGAGAGTGCCAGGAATGCGGGAAGAAGCACAGAGTTCCAGGGGCCACTAGTTTGATCTGGGGATTGAAGGCAGCACCTTCACCTGCAAACTTGCAGGCAATGTGGTTTAGTAAGAAACTTGTCCCAGTCCATATCTAACTCTTCAGGCTTCATTAATTTGAAATGCTGCTGGGAGCATAGGAAGCGGCCTTCTACCAGGTGAGGCTCATTCTCCATCTTACCAATATTGGCCGCTCTTTGGATCAGGGTCTTTTCTAAGGGATTGAACCTGTGGCTTCCTGTGCACATAGCATGCCCTCTGCCTCTGAGTCAGCACTGATGTTATAAATTACACACAGAGTGAATTATTCAGCCAGAGTTGTGGGCTGAGAGGGAACAGAGTGCTGACCATAGCCGTCAAAAGCAATCACATGCCAAGGGAAACAAAATGGGGCAGGGCAGGCACTTTTATGTTGGCACGGCTGCTGGCAGTATTTTGACTCAGCATATTGGATCCATTTCCATCTGCCCTGAAGGCTTTGATGTTTGTGCCTCTCCAAGTTTAATTCTAGGTTAGTGCTATGATCTACTAGAAGCTCTTAGCAGAGAAACGGTGCCAACACCATTGATTAAAATCTGAACATCTGTCGTAGAATATGTTTTGCAGGAGGGGTGCTAACAATAGCATTTTCTGCAAGGGCATAAATACATACTGGGTGCAGTTCTTTGATTTATCAGGCTTTATATTTTGCAGAATGTTGACACTGAGGCTGCAATTTGAAAGCAAGTGGTGGTGAACCGGTTGCAAAGAAGGGGGTGTCTTTAATAGTTTGCTTTTGCACTGCTTTTTCCCCCTGCAAAAAATCATGCCCAGTCCTTCGTCTCCAGCTGCTTTGACCCTGCAAGCGGAAAAGATATGACTTGAGGATTTTGTTTCATCTGCACCATGCTGCATGGCAAACTACTCTGGACACTAAGGGCACTTTCCAAAGTAGTTTGTGAAGTGGCATAGCAGAAGGGTGGTGATCTTCCTTCACTGATAAATCAGGAAGAAGATAGGAGGCTTTTCCAGTGGAGCAGGATACCATACTGTGTGTGTAAAGCAGGGTAGCCAACTTGGTGCCAACTCCAGATCTTGCTGGACTCAAATGCCCACCAGGCCCAGCCAAGGTAGCCAACGGTCAAGGATGATGGGAAAGCAATGTTGGCTATTTCTGGAAGGACATCACTGCATCCAGGAACCAGAACCCAAGGCCTCACATCGCAAGGTCTCTTCATGTCGTGCTTGGGGTTTGATGGGCAAACCTGTCTTAAACTTACGTGGATTCTTCTCTCCCTCCTCCAGAGATTCCTCTTACGTGAGAGCAACATGGTTTCCCGCTACAAGAAGGAATTCTTGGAACTGGAGAAAATAGGTGTGGGGGAATTTGGTTCCGTGTACAAGTGCGTCAAAAGGCTGGATGGGTGCGTCTATGCCATCAAGCGCTCCAAGAGACCCCTTGCTGGTTCCTCAGACGAGTAAGTGACCACCGCAGAACACACACAAACACACCATGATGAAATGATTGGCTGGATTGGTCAATAAATTTCTGGACTGAATGACGCTAGAAATTGTACCATGGCTGCTTATCTTACCTCTCCCACCCCACCCTTTTTTAAATAGACCATGATAGGTATTGTCATTGTTCTTCAATGTTTGCTTCTGGATTCCCCAAACCACACTGCACATCCTCTAAGATGCTAGTGTGTAAATAAGTTGGATTTGAGATTAGCCAAGTATTGGAAAAGGTCATGCGAAAAGCAGGCTGAAAGCATTTAAAAATGAAATCCGCCATCTGTTTAATGAACCTTTTCCTTCCCCATGTCATTCAGGGCCTGCCTTTCCTTAGTCCGTGCCCAGCGTAGCAATGAAATCTAATCTAGTATTGAATTAAGAACTTTTGTTCCATAGCAATATTGTTTCCTCCCTCCCCCCCACACCCCAAAAAGAGATCTTTTAGCGGTGAGAGACTTCAGGGTCACCAGCGCTTACCTTTCTATTGTTTCTCTAAGTGTGGGGGTGGAGAAGCATATCCCCTTCCAGGTATTTCCCAGCCATTTAAGGAATAACTTTGCCAAGTTCTCCAGGAAGTCTTGTCTGACTCCATTAACCCTCCCCTGTCCAAACTCCTGATCTTGCAACAATATTGTTCTTTGAATGATGGGTCATCTCTCTCTCTCATTCTCTCTAGGCAAATGGCTTTGCGGGAAGTCTATGCCCATGCTGTGCTTGGCCATCATCCCCATGTTGTGCGTTATTACTCGGCTTGGGCAGAAGATGATCACATGATCATTCAGAATGAGCACTGCAATGGTAAGGATTGGGGGTAGAGGTGGGGGCTTAGGATACTGCTCAACTTCCCATGTTAACTGAAACTTTACATTCACATGCACTTTGTGAAGTCCTTTGTGTACTTAAATTGAGGTTAATGGATGCTCATGGAGTTTGGAAGTCCAGAAGAGCAAGATAAGCTGCCACCCTGTTGCTTTCTAAACTCACAAACTGCCATAAGGAATTGAAGCTCTCCACCTCCACCCCAAGGACCAAACATGAGGAATGGTGTGGTTAAGGACCACCCTTGCACGAGGTCTGCAGAGTGTACCAAATCCACATGCGTTCATTCGACATTAGCAGAAGGATCTGCAGAAAATGGGTGTTCCCATTGCACGTACACTTCTGCCCAGTTCTCCAACCAAAATGATGTGTAAAAAATGCATATACTAAGGGCAGGTGTCCATAAAATGCACATGTAAGGTTAAAATAAGGCAAAATTATATTTAGGGAATGGCTTGCAAAGGTTGATATACAAAATATGTATTTGGAGAAATTAGCACTAAAACACTGGTGAAATTATTTTAATAAAAAAAAATCACAAACTGATGGAAATGTGGTAAACTGAATTTAAGATATGTAAAAAGATACAGTACTGAGAGAAACCCTACATGGGGGTCTAGCTACCACAAATATTGGGAGTTTCCTTATATAAAAGAGCCAATGCAGAAGATGTCAATCAAAACCCTTTGAAATGCAAGTGATGGAAGCTAGTAGATTCAAACCAAAACTCTATGAGGCAGAAGTGTGAGGCTACCACTTAACTGTTAACCAGATCTTCTAAATTCCTGCCTTCTAAAATAGAGCAATCTGCTTCAGAAGAAGGCTCTGTGAATAAGTGGGCAAGGAACTCTGTCTGCTGTGATCGCTTGGCTTTCCACAGGTGGGAGCCTTCAAGATGTGCTTTTGGAAAAGGCAAATACATCGGATTATTTCAAAGAATCTGAGCTGAAGGAGATCTTGCTGCAAGTTTCCATGGGACTGAAATATATTCACACTTCTGGCCTGGTTCACTTGGACATCAAACCCAGTAAGCATTTCTGTTCAGTAATGCTTTGTTGCTGCTGTTGTTGTTTCGTCGTGTCTGACTCTTCGTGACCCCATGGACCAGAGCACGCCAGGCACTCCTGTCTTCCACTGCCTCCCGCAGTTTGGTCAATGCTTTAGGCATCAAATATTTGTGAATGTGCATAAGCACATTGCCATAACCCTTTCAGAAAAGTGAGTTAAGCACAGTTGAACTTTCAGATGGGATGGGGGCCATTAAATAGGAACTGTGCCAGTCTTTGTTTAGGGTTTTGTTCTAAGGAATAAGGAAAATTGAGCCTAGCTTGTTACTAACTTGGACATAACCCCAATTACCTGGCCAATTGAATTCAGTTGAACCAACTTCTGCGTAGACAGGGTTGAGATTACAGTTTAATTCACTGAAGCTATGCACCCACAACAGATAGGAAGCTGAAATGGACCATATGAGGATAGGCTGAAGGAACTCTAGGTATGTTCAGCCTATGGAAGAAAAGACTGATTGGAGGTCAGGGTTGACTGTGGGTGAAAACACATAGAAGGGGATAAAGGCTCTGCTGCCTAATTCTAATGGGCTGGTATAGTTCTATCAAACATCAAGAGAAACATATTGATGGTAAAGGCAGTTTGACAATGAAACCAATTATCTAAAGGGATGGTGGGCTGTCCCTTGTTGGGACCCCTTCCAACAAAGACTATATAGCAATGGGGATATTCTAAATGTGGATTTCCTGCATTAAACAAGGGGCAGTTTTGCAATACTCGCCTTTCCTCAAGGATTCTTTGAAATAAAATAATACAAGCCCTACTGTACCCCGATTGCTGGAAAACTCTGGAAATACATCTTATGTTTCACTTGAATTTGGGGGTGATGATGCTTACAACCATAAAATCAGTCACAGCTCCATCCAAAAGGAAATCCACTTGTTTATCTGACAGCATTTCCTAGACTTCTCTCTTCCCCGGATTGGATATTTAATGGCAGGCTAGAAAGTGATTGTGGAATGCAGACTGCAATTTATCTGTGTGGACATTTCAAGCTTCCGTGCTGTTTTTCTGTCTTTGCATTTACAGGCAATATCTTTATATGTCATAAGCTGATTGGGCCTGCTGGTCAGGAGGAGAGCGACAGTGAAGATGACGGCTTTGCCTCTTCTAATGTGGTGTATAAAATTGGTTGGTAGTGTAAATACTCTATGCTTCTAGGGCTAAGACTAGAATGGTTTTTAGGGTGTATATACCAATCTCTTTGCTCCAAATTCTCAGATGGGATCCATGGAAGAGAGGGCCACAATAAGTGGGAAGAGGGGCAAGTAGAACTGTTCTGGGTCCTGAATAGATATTAGAATGGGTTCAGCAAGAATCAACTGAATGCACCTTAGCAAGAATCAACTGAATGCACCTGCATTAGGTTGTTTGGGGGTTGTTTATTACATTTTTTATGCATAGAACATATCCAACAAGGTCACCCATGGGATGATTCCTGCTTTGATGGATTGCCACCCTTGCCTAATCAGGGTGCTGCTGGGCTTGAGTAATATAACCTGAAAGTTGCCTTCAGCCTGCTAGCTTCCTTCTCAAGTGTAGACATCACTGAAGAAATATTATATATTGTATGTGTGAGCCTAGAACACAGAGGCTCAGGCCAGAAAAGCCAGCTGGGATTAGTGGGATTGCTGGCTGGGATTAGTGGGAGTTGGACTACAACCACATCTGGAGGACCACATCCCTGGTGTATAATTCCCCTACTCAACAAATTTATACCTCGTCTTTCCTCCCAAAGAAACCCAGGGTGGCAAATGAATCTGTAATAAAAAGACAAGTAAAAATAAAATTAAATTCTGTAGCACATGCTGAGTTTCTCCAGCAGACTAACCTGTCTTGTGTAGGACTCGCTGAATGCAGAAAGCTTGCAAAGACAGCTGGCACATATTAATGCATTTCATGGCTCACAAGTTTCTTTTTCTTAGGGGACCTTGGACATGTGACATCCATAACCAATCCCCAGGTGGAAGAGGGTGATAGCCGATTTTTGGCCAATGAAGTCTTGCAAGAGGTAATGATGTGGGCTTTCTTTGGCTCATGGGGGCTTCAGCAGAAGCAGGAACTTATACACTTCCCATTAAAATACCTTTTCCTGAAGAGAGATGCTGATTTGAACATGATCAGACTTGGGTCCATGTTTTTTTCCTTTTAAAATCTTCTGCTTCCTCCATAGCAATACTGCTACCTGCCCAAAGCAGACATCTTTGCCCTTGCACTGACCATCTCTCTGGCAGCAGGCTGTGGTTCCCTGCCTACCAACGGCACCCTGTGGCATCACATCCGCCAAGGCAACCTTCCGCTAATCCCTCAGCAGCTGTCGCGGGGCTTTGCAGAACTGCTCAGTGTGAGTGTCCTTTGGGGGAGGACTGTTGCTCAGTGCTTTGCATGTAGAACGTCCCCAGTTTGGTTCCAGTCATCTCCAGGTGGGGCCCGGTGGAAACCCCGAAGAGCTGCTGCCAGCCAGTTTAAGCAATACTGAGCTGAATTGACAATGGTCTCATTCAGTATAAGGCAGCTTCCTAAGTTCCTAGCATGAGGAGAGCAGTGACATTTCCACGCATCAATAATATGAGCCATGGTGCCGTCAGATCAGGTCTTTGAGGCAGAAGTTAAGGACCCCACTCAGCAGAATGAGGAGGGTGTTCAAATCATAGAGTTGGAAGGGACCCTGAGGCTCATTGTCCAACCCCCTGCAATGCAGGAATACTCAGCTGTCCCATATGAGGATCGAACCTACGACTTTGGGGTTATCAGCACCATGCTCTAACCAACTGAGCTATCCAGTTATGTAGCAGGGTAGGCTTACCGCATAGCTGAAGTAATGCCCAAAACACATTGCCATCTAAAGAGCCTGCCCTCCCCCTGAAAATTCAGCATCTAAAATTACCCAACCACATCACTGAATATAAAAATCTCTTTCCCCTGCTTGCATCAGCTGATGATTCATCCTGATCCGGTTGTGAGGCCATCAGCCACTGCACTAACCAAACACTCTGTCCTCCGGCCTTCTCTTGGGAAAGCTGCCCAGCTTCAGGAACAGCTGAATGTGGAGAGGTTCAAAATTGCCATGCTGGAAAGGTAAAAAAAAAGACCTTCACGCTTCAGTAGACAATCAAAATTTGCAAACAACAAGGGCATTGGACTACCTGGCTTGGAAGCGACTTCTCCTTTGCAGGGAGAACATGTTCTTAATCAAGTGTGAAGAACCATTGGCTCTCCAGATGTTGACTGAGCTTCAGCAACCACCAGGCCCCAAGCAAGCGTGGTCAGCGATTATGGGAGTTGTAGTTCAGCAGCATTTGGATGGTCAATGTTGCTTCTATCTGTTCTAAATGCAACTGTGACTTATGTCAGGGAAAAAATCCCAGCCATGTCTTTTCCTCATCATAGAATTCTGACATCTGGGTTTCCACATGCCTCTGATACAATCCTTCACTGGGAGTAGAATCTCTTCCTAGTAGACATTACCCAGACTGACTTTCCAAGCCAGCTTTATTTACCTCCTGCTGCTATTTTAAAGTGAGGAGGAGGGTCTGTGACTTTTCATGCTAGTTTTGAGTGGGCAGGGCAAAGGGAAGAAAGGAGGTTGTGGCAAATCTAAAGGTAAAGGTACCCCTGCCCGAACGGGCCAGTCTTGACAGACTCTGTGGTTTGTGCGCCCATCTCACATTTATTGGCCGGGGGCCAGCGCTGTCCGGAGACACTTCCGGGTCACGTGGCCAGCGTGACAACGCTGCTCTGGCGAGCCAGAGCCGCACACGGAACGCCGTTTACCTTCCCGCTGGTAAGCGGTACCTATTTATCTACTTGCCCCCGGGGGTGCTTTCGAACTGCTAGGTTGGCAGGCGCTGGGACCGAGCAGCGGGAGCGCACCCCGCCGCGGGGATTCGAACCGCCGACCTTTCGATCGGCAAGCCCTAGGCGCTGAGGCTTTAGCCCACAGCGCCACCCGCGTCATTGGCAAATCTACACCATGCAATTTAAAGCACTCTTATGCCACTTTTATCCATCTTGGCTTCCCCAAAAGAATCCTGGGAAGTGCATTTTGTTGTGGGTGTTGACTTGTTATAAGACCCCATAACAAACCACAATTCCCAGGATTCTTGGGGGGGGGGGAGCCAATAAAGTTGCAAGAGTTTTGCCCATCCACACTGCAACCAAGCACACTGTTATGTACCACACCACAACTTACTCTGCTTTCAACAGTAGAAAGCCCACTTTCAACAGTGGAAGGGGGCCCTGCGGGCAGGAAGGAAAGTCTGTATGTGCAAATGTGTGTGCGACGTTGGCAACCCCTTGTGTTAAATCATACCAAATTCTCCTCTCTTTTTTCAGAGAGCTGAGAGCAGCCCGTCTTGCCCAGAGCTTCAGAAAGGACAAATTTTTTGAATGTGCCAGGCCTCAAGAATCTGGAGCCAACTCAAAGCACCCAAACAGCAAGAAGCGTCTGGTTGGAGGGAAAAATGCCCGGTCGTTTAGCTTTACTGCTGGTGGCTTTTGACGGTTTAGGCTCCTCAAATCACTGAAAACACACCCCTTAGAAACAAGACACCTTCAGATTTAAGGGACTATGTTTTTACTTATTCCATCATGCGATTGTCATAGTACTAAATCTGGCTACCTGTAAGAGATAGTTGCTACCCATCACATTACAACATAACCTCTTTTTAAACCTGTCTGTCGCTTCCTTTTGCCTGAAACGAGTGGGTTTGTTTTACCTCCCAGGATTATCAGAGGAGTGTACAACTTTATTTCCTTTCTCTAGCTTTTAGGTTATCCTGTGTTTTCAAGACCTCTTGTATTTTTCACTTTAAAAAACGACAACACACAGCCCCTAGTAGTATTTCAAATGGAATAAGAGTCAGGCAGCAGATGGCTTGTTCCTCTTGCAGTTGGGGAGGGCCCTGCCATCACTAACATTTAAGTCCCACCTAGAGAGCCAGAGAAAGTAACCAATGCAAAATATATATTTAATATTCAACAGACCTAATGAACAGGATCCTTCTAAAATCAACAGGTTAGCCCTGCTGCCAATGGAGGTTGAATAAAATGAGTCTATATTTGGAAACAGATTGTTTTCCATGAGCAATAGCAGACAGGATACAGCCTGGCCTTGATGGCTGTCTTTTTTTGTGTCCAGGATAGAGCACCTGCTGTTCTTAATGTGGGTGGCTGACAATACTGACAGGTAAAGGATTGATCTGTATTTTTGCCAAGTGTCGTCTGGGATGGGTGGTGGTGTTTCAAGCACATTGGAAAGGGAATTAGAAATGCTTTTTAGAACGCCTTGATGTTCTGGGGATTATGTTATGTAAAGTGTTCATAAATAAAATAAAGTAAACCTTATGCCCCTGTTGAAGTGTTAACTTCTGTTGTGGTTTTCCTGAACGCAAAACACTGCTTTGTTGACTAGCCTACTCATGAAGACTTGGCCAATTGCAGCAGTGTCTTTTGGGGGTTTCAAGCCTCTCTGTGTGAGTTCCCCTGACTTTCCTGAAGATAGCTTTACTTCACTAGCTGCAGGACAGCACAAATTTTATAGCTATTGAGAAATGATTCTTTTTCTTAAAAAAAGAAAGTGATACATTTGTGAATAAAGCTTCTAATTTTGTTTTCTTCTAAAGTGTATGTGTGTGGAAATTTTGTTTCAGATCATTCAAGGGAGGGCTGATGACATTACCTGTGACCACACTGCTCTTGTGGCTGAATCCAGGATGCATCTTGAGTTGCTCCACTGTGGGCTTTGCCAGAGTAATGTCTGTTGCAAACATTATGACATTTTTTTGCTGTGCAAAGGCTGCACGGGGGGGGGGGGCTACAGCTGGCATAACCAATATAGTGCCCTCCAGAGGCTTCTAGACGGCATCTCTCATCAGCCCAGAACTTTGGCCATGGTGGCTCTTCCTAGAGAAGTCAGACTGGCTTCCTCCTTGCTGTCCTTCTGCCGGCAGGTGACGACTTTGAAATAACAGGCCTTTGGGAACTGGCTGCTTTTAATGAAAGGGCTGGTGCTGTGCTGGTTTTATTGTAATTATCGGTATGTTTTTTAATAGATATAGCTTTAATTCCGCTAAGGGGTTAAAGCCCACCCAGGGATGGCTGTGGGCAGAACTGTGTTCTGACATCATGTGGAGGGCACCATGTCGGCCGATTCCTGTGCTGGGTAGCAACATACCTGCGTTCATACATGCCTATAGCTCTCACAAAGCCCTTTGGGGGTTGTGAGGGCAATTGTTAAGAGTGCTGCTGGTCTTCAGGGGACCCAATTTCCAAGTCCATCTATTCCCCCCTACCAGAGAAGCAGAAGACACGCACAGGCAGCATTTTAAAGAGGTGCGTCATTTTGGTTGCCCCCAAAAGGCGGCTGGCCTGAGCGAAGCCTTCCTCGGATTCATTCGTTCCAACGGGTCTACTCTGAAGTAGGACTGGCATTGGCTTTCTCGTGTGTGTACAGGGAGAAACAAGGACAACCCCCCCCCCCTTGCTTATTCCTTCTCCTGAGTCCCTTTTAAATACTCCCGCTTTTGCAGGCGGCAGGAAACCGACGGGCCTGATCCCGCCTGGTCTCTCACCGGCCTCGCTCTCCCCTCTGGTGGGGATGGAAATAATAGCGCCACTGAAATCCGGAAACTGCTCCAGGGACTATAGAGGAGGAGGGAGGGAAAGGCTGCTGCTGATTGGTTGGTTGCTCGGTGCACAGCCCCAACTTCCGATTTATAGGTGCTGTTGGGTCCTCCGCCCTCTTTCCGGTGTGGCGTCGCTCTACCCCTGCGCCTCTCTATGGTTCAACCCGGCGTGGTCTGCGCTGTAGGGGTCCCAGTTCCATTTCACACCGGAAGTATCTGCGCGGACCCGCGGTGGGTTTCTCTGAAATTTCTATCTCTTTGGACCCGCGTAGCCCCGAGCGCGTGAATCTGGGGAGGGCAAACGGAGCCTCCTTTCCTTCCAGGTAAATAGAGGGTGCAGAGGGCGCGGGGAGAGAGTATTCAGGGGTGCATTTTTCCTAATGCAGTAGATCCCCAGGTTGTGGTTGTTATTGTTGTTTAAAGCAAGCCTTGCTTTGATTTTTACCTGTAATTTGATTTTACCTGTAATCCGCCTTGAGTCCCGCCCGGGAAAAAGGCGGGGTATAAATAAATATATTACTTTTATCACTTATTATTATTATTATTATTATTATTATTATTATTATTATTATTATCATCATCACGTATTGCAAACAAACCGCACGGTGGTCACCACCCCCCACCTATTACATCCAGCCTCTTACATCCTCATGCAAAACTCCTGGAGCTGCACGCCCGCTGCTTTTGCCCGCGTGACTCCATGCACGTGTCCGCGTTTTGGCCGTAATTGCCGCGGATTCCGACGTGCCTCTCCTGTTCATACGTGCATCTTAATTTTCTCCCCGATCCCTCGTATTGCACGATGAGCGCTCCCTTCTCTTTTCTCCCCAAAGCGGGTCTTGCCACGAGCGCATCTCCACCTCTTCCTCGACGCGCATCTCTCCCAGAGCCGTCAGCATCACAAGCTTATTTTTCTCACCACCACGTTGGGATTGCTGTGAACTTTAATAGAGAGAGCGACTTCAAATTTATGCTCTCTTAATGCAGTTTTTAAAGCACACGGTTAAAACCCCATCTGCGCTACACATTTAAAGCACCCGCATATCGCTTTAAACAGCCATGGCTTCCTTCCCCAAAGAATCATGGGAGCTGTAGTTTGTAAAGGGTGCTGAGATTTGTTAGGAGGCCCCTGTTCCCCTCACGGAACTGCAATTCTCAGAGTGGTTTAAGAGACAATCCCTCTTCCTAGCGAACTCTGGAAATTGCAATTCCGGGAGGACTTGCACAGTAAACTAGCTGCCTCCAAAGATCAGACTTTGTGCAGTAAGGAAAGTGGAAGGAAAATGCACTGGAAAATAGCACTTGCTTTGAGGCAATGTCATGTAACCCCCCTGCAAGCAAATCGAAACGAATGCTTAGTAACTAACCAGCTTTGTCTAACCTTCACCACAAACAAGGCAGAACGAACGCTTTAGTTAGCTGGCTGTGTTGCCATGTTCTGTGTATTGTGTTCATAATTTGTAACTCTTCGGTGAAAGTAATATGTCATCTTTTGAATCATTGTATCTTTTCACCCCAGATTATTCTCTCATTCTTCTCAGCCATGCTACTACACGTGAGCCTGCTAGGGTGAGCAGAGGTTGACAGGGTGGTGACCCTGTAAAATGCACCCTGACACACCCTGTCCAAAGTATTGATATTTTGATGGTGGCAGCTAGTGATTGTTTGGGATGATTAAGGGCATGGTTTAGTCCTGATTATAACCCTGGGGCAACAGCCAGAAATCCATTTAATATGTCTTGTCTAATGACTGCTATGATGCGGGTTAAGGAGAAGGGTCAAGATTCTCTGAATTACTTTGGCGGTTTGCCACAAAACGATTCACTTTAAACCAGGAATAAGGAATCTGTGTCCCTCCAGATGTTACTACAACTCCCATCATCCCAGACAGTTGGCTTCACTAGCTGGGGCTGGTGGGAGATCGAGCACCACAACATCTGGAAGGCAGAGTTTAAGTTATCCCCTTTTCTTCCATGTCTGTTAAGACATGTTTATGCAAGGTCTCTGGTGAGCTGCTGTGTTTCTTCAGCTACTCCTGGCTTATTTCTATGCTCCCTATGCTTTGTGCTTTAGCTGCATAGCACAGATGGGACTTGTACCGAATGTGAAGTGTGCAGAAAAGACAAAAGGAATAGCTTTATTGTGTACTAATGTCTCCTTCTGATAAGAGGAGACAAATTGAGTAAGGTAGTTTGGCAACTGGGAACTGACTGTTTTAATAACTGCTTTGTCTTTCAGAGGAACTAGCAAAGCCCCCATAAGAAGACTTAAAGAAAGCAGCAGAAATGTTGCGCAGGCCCTTACTGCAGGTAACAATTCCATATTCTTTTGGCAAAGTTTTTAAGCGCTGTTTTCTGTGAAGTAAGAAACACATATCAAAAGCAAAGTCAAGGAGCTGGAAGTTGCTTATGGTTATATGTGTGCTATTTGACCATCTGGGTAGGCCGTGGTTTTGAAGTGTGAAAAGTGGTACAAAGAAACTACGAAAAATTGCAGCTCAGCTTAATTGCAAAAGACCTTTGCAGGCAAATACTTCAGACCTCTGGCAGGGGGAAAGAAAAACAGTAGCCCTGTCCGCTTTTGCCATCAACTTCCAACAGATTACCCACAAAGGAATGTCACCCTCAAGTGGAAAACAAAAAAGTTTCTCAGCCTAGTGTGTGGCACAATATGCCCTGGATGCCACCGAACAATGCTGGCTTTAAGCAGCTACTTGTCAGCCTCTTGCTACTCCCTTGTGGCAGGGTCTGAGAATCCCAGTCAGACCTGACCCTTTTAGACAATGTCGACATCATATATTTAAAGCACCATTCTACCCCTTTAACACCCATCGCTTCCCCCAAAGAATTCTGGGAGCTGTAGTTATTTAAGGGCACTGGGAGTTGTTAGGAGACCCATATTCTTCTCACAGCACTACAATCAATCCCTTTTCCGAGGGAACTCTGGGAACTCCTCAGCTCCATCACGTGGCCCCCATGAAATTACTTCCAGGGAAGTGTGGCCCTTGACAGAAAAAAAACACGATTCCCTATCCCTGCTGTATTAGCTTTGCCCATTGTTTTCCTTTCTTCTAGGTGATGCGTCAGTTTGTGAGGCACGAGTCTGAGTCGCCGGCGCTGCCTTTAGTCCTTGAAAGATGTAAGTAGCTCTTCTTGAGACGAGACAGGCGAGCTCTGTGGGTCATGCGGAGTCAGTATCAGATCATCCCATTGTGCCATTTAACTGTTTTTTGTGCTGCCAAGGGTGGTGTGTCAACACAACCATGTTGGTTCCTTCTCTTAAGTTATTCCTGCTCTCTTTTTTTTCTTCTTCAAAGCCTTGAATCGTATCCAGTTACTTGGCCGTGTAGGACAGGATCCTGTCATGAGGCAAGTTGAAGGCAAAAACCCGGTCACCATCTTCAGCCTTGCAACCAATGAGATGTGGCGATCGGGAGAAAGCGAATCGTTCCAAGGAGGTGAGCAGCTGTCGCTGCTGAGGGCTCAGTGTTGTTAACTGTGACATATTTAGGGGCCTGTTCTGGCATTATGCTGTGTTAGATGAAAGTCTCAACTCCTTCATTTCGGCATAGATTAATCAAAACCTATGTTATAATGCCAGTTTATTATTATTAAGGCCCTTTCTCAAAAAGACCACAGGGCAGAGAGTACAATAAAGAGGGTAATAATATACATAAGCATATCTATAAAATACAAAAATCCCATAACCATTATCTTTATCTTTTCTTTATATTTATATTTTATTGTGAATCACCCTGAGACCCTCCGGTATAGGGTAGTATATAAATTCAACGAATAATAAAATAATAAAAAATATAATAATTATAATTAATTATTATTATTATTTATTTCAGCAGTTTATATGCAACTTAATTACAGTCTTTTCTAAGCAGTGTACAAACCCCTCCATTCTCTGACTCTCTTTCTTTTCTTTTTCCTACCCTGCCTTGTGTCCTTCATTGCTCTTCACTCCAGGGGGGTTCATTTTTCTTTGCCTTCTCCCCCTCCTGCCCCTCCTGACCTTTTGCCATTGCTATTTCTGACCTTAGCTTAACATCCTGTTCCCAAATTCTTGGAGAGCCCTTATTCCTGAGGCCACCTTCACCTTCCATCTCCGCCATCTCCTGACCCACTCAGTGCCCTCCAAGCACTTGTCTGCGCCCCCCCCCATACAGTACTCTTAACACTGAACAGCAGGAACTAACTCGCCTATGTTGTAAACCAAATATCTGCTGGAAAAAGTCCCCTACCCAAATGAACATGGCTCACTTTAGGGGTTTCCAGGCAAGCATCTCTCTGGCATTGAGGAACTTCATGGGGTCGCAGTGCAGCATGGGTGTCCTCGACAAGCCATGCCCTCCATGTCTCGGGCAAAGGGTTCTGCGTGCGAGAGTTCCTCTGTGCAAGGCCATGGAGTGCTGGGATTTGGGGCTAATAACAATCTTTTTTGGGAGGGTCTCTGTGCACATATGGCAACACACTTGGGGCTCCTTCACACAGATGCCGAATGCACTGTTGTGGGTGTCTGTTGTTGAGAAACAGGGTGGCTGCACCGTGAAACTCCATGATCGCACATTGAAAGAAAATGTGATGGAGTTGAAGTGAACGCTTCTTCCACCCCATGAAAGTTTTCGCCCTATGTGGTGCTGTCCATATGTTGTTGGACTCCCCCTTCCATCAGCCCCAGCCAGCATGGCCGAAGTTCAGAAATGATGGGAGTTGGTAGTCCCAACAACAGCTGTGGAGGGAACCACATTGCAGAAAGGCTGATTTAACCCACCCTCTGGAAAAGACCATGAATCCACGGGTGTTTATCTGTTCTGTGTTTCCTTTTGACCGAGGTGATATTACACAGAAGACGACATGGCACAGAATCTCTGTGTTCAGGCCGGGGCTAAGAGATGTGGCGTATCAGTATGTGAAGAAGGGGTGAGTTAAACTGGGGGAAATCGGCGTAACAGAAGGGCGTTACAAAACCTCAGGAGCTTACTGCTGACATTCTTTGTATACCAATCTTCCCTGCTCAGCAGACATGGGGGCCTGTGGTCTTCCAGGTGTTACTCAATTACATCTCTCATCATTCCTGACTGTTGGCCATGCTGGCTGGGACTGGTGGGAGTTGGAGTCCGACAGCATCCAGAGGACCACAGGTCCCCCACTTCTGGTATAGAAAACCTGGGGTTGGTGGTCTGGCCTAATGTATGAACTGAGGCAGGAGGCCCCTGGTGATGAAATCACTTAGATGGTCTTAAGCAAGCCAATCTGGGCCTTAGACACAAGTCTACAATAAGGAGGGATACTAAGGCTTACCTAACTCACAATAAGGATGATGGATGAAATATGTTTTAGTGTTCTTTGGAGCTATTTAAATGCATTTTTTGTTGTTGTGGCCCTAGACACCTGACGGTCAGGACCCACCCTCTTCTTGTGACTATCTTGTTTTAATTCTGAAATTTTAAGTTGTTCTAACTCACCCTAGGACCTGCAGGTGAAGAACTGGTAATAAACATAGTAATTAATGGTGCTTATATATTTATTTGCACTGTCCTCTCCTATTTGTGATCTAAATCCAGCTAAGCCACCAGATATCACATGTACGATGTTCATTACACCGGAAGCCAGCGTGAGCTAGACTGGATAGTATATTTTGGCTGGGAGACCCAGATTCAAGCCCCCATGCAGAATCCCACTGCCTAACCTTCTGCCAGCCACTACCTGCCAGCCTAGGCTACCTCACAAAATGGGGCGAAGGAGGGAACCGTGTATGCTTCCTTGGTCTCCTTGATTGAAGGATGAACTATAGATGTTGTCAGATGTGGGTGTGGTTGCTCGAGAATAAACAGGCAAGACTCCGACCTGTCTTTTCCAGGCTTTATTCTTGGTGCAAACTATTTACAGTGAAGAGTGTTGTAAGTTGATGTCTGGCTCAGTCGGGGTTGGAATATAGATTATCCATGTGGTCCCTTCCAACTCTACAATTCTAGGAGTCTGAGTCTGCAAGCCCACTCACGACTTAAAATAGCCTGTGTGTGTGTGTATGTGTGTGTGTAGACCCAGGAGGACCCATTTCAGTAGCCTGCTGTGATGAGACACCCTCCGGTTTGCAGCCCCCCCCCCCCCCGCAGTGGCTTTTGAAATCTTCCTTCCCTCTCACACCTTCTGTGGTTACAGAATAATCAGATGAGCGCTATCGGTTAGTGGTAGCTCTTAAAGCACTACCAGCAAAATGTCACCATTAATCTCCCCTGTTGTCTTGTACTTGGCTTCTGGCAGTGCTCGGATCTATGTGGAAGGGAAGATAGACTACGGCGAGTACGTAGACAAGAACAACATAAGGCGGCAAGCCACAACAATCATAGCAGGTAAAGAACTTCCCATGACAAGCTAGGCAGGGCAAGTGGGGAAGGGGGCTGTGCTTGTTGCCCATGCATCCGAACCACCTTTCTCTTTTCTTGCTTCAAACAACAAGGCGGATTTAGATAGAACTGAGTAATGCCTTAAATGCCTAGCCCGTGCCACAAGGTGTCGCTGTTGGGTGCTCTTAGTGAAGACAGCTAAGTGTCTGCTCTGCGTCAGTTTTGCACATGCTTCTTCAAGTTCTCCCATTTTCTCGTTGGTGTGTAAGTCGTTTTTATTTTAGAAAGTTTGCAGGCAATGCATGCCCTTAAATGTATTTCCTCATGACGTATGAGCGTTCAGTCATACTTCATCCCATTGTACACATTTTGTCCTAAAATCCAAGTTCGTTTGTTTTCTAAATGCATCCTGATGTGTCTTTTGAGCTGAGAGCTGCATTCAGAAATTGAGAGGAGGGTAGAATCCAGAGAACTACTACTTCCTTGTCTGTGAGCTTTTGCACGCTTCCCCTCAGCCGACTAAGAGACTGGTCAGACTCTGTTTGCTTTCTCAAAGAAAGCGAGCCTTGTCTGAAAGTTCAGATTTCAGGAGTTTAGCAGGAAATACTTGAATGTCTGGCTGTGCCACCGATTATAGGTTTCCTCCCATCTTCCTGCGTTCTCTGTCCGACAGGGTGGTTGTTGGATGAGAGGCAGCTTGGAGAGGTGGCTAAGGAAAAGAGGGAGAAAACAATTCCCTTTTAATGAACAAAACACCCCACGGTATGTTGGTAATAACTTTGGGTTGTAGCCAGTGTTAGTCCTATTCAGGAGTAGACCCACTGAAACATATCAACATCCTTAACTTGGGTTCATTGATTTCAGTGGGTGTGCTCTGAGTAAAACTTAGCTGGATGCAACCCGTTATTAGGACCAACCCAAAAGTTGCAAAACATTTGTAAGCAGCTCACCGTGTAAAAGCCATTAGCTTTATTTTGGATAGGTAGTCCTGGAATGGCTGCACCCTCTGCTCTCTCCCCATGTACTGAGAACCCATGTGAGGCGGGTTGTGGGGTCAAGTTGACTAGCTCTACTGGCACATTAAGTAGTCATTCTCAGCAGCATCCACCCATTGGCTGGTATGTGAATGCATTCTACTTGCCTGCTGGAGAGTTGCGAACTTGCCTGCTCTGGATGGTGGTTTTCTTGTACGGGCATCTGGTTTTAGTCTTGTTTTAAATGCTTCTGCTGTTTTCATAGTTTTTAACTTACTGTATTTTTCGGTCTATAGGATGCACCTTGTTTTAGAGGGGAGAACAAGAAAATAAAAATATCTCCCTCTCTGCGCAGCGCCCCTTCAGCGAAGCGGCAGGAGAAATGGAGCCCCTTCCATTTCTCCTTCTGCTTCGCTGAAGGGGCGCTGCGCAGCTCTCCCTCTCTGCGCAGCGAAAGCAACATGAAGCCTCTGGAGCGCGGTGGGAGCACTCCCTCTGCGCTTTGGAGGCTTCGCGTTGCTATCGCTGAAGCCATGGAGTCTGCATTCGCTCCATAAGACGCACACACATTTCCCATTAATTTTTGGAGGGGGAAAAGTGCATCTTATAGAGAGAAAAATACAGTAATGTGTGCGTATCAACTTGGGATGGTCGCTTAGAAGGTGACTAATAAATCAGTGGTCTTTGACTCTGTGCTTGTGTTCATCCATGTTTGAATGCGTAACATCTCTCTTTTTCTCTCCTTGCAGATAACATTATTTTCCTGAGCGACCTTCTTAGAGAAAAGGAATGAGCGGTCTGTCCTGGGACCTGGTTTTCAGCTGTTCCTTTTTCCTCTTCTTTTGGTAGCATTTCCTAATTCTGCAATCATGTGTCTGCCTATAGTTTCTTTTCCATGATTAAAAATAACCTTTTGTATAAATAAGGAGGTTGGTGTGAGTGTTCTGTGTCTATTTTTGTAGCCTGTCCTCCTCTTTTCTTGATTCAGGCTTTTGCAGGGCTTTTTTTTCCAGCCGGAACTCTCCGGAACTCAGTTCCTGCACCTCTCAGGTGGGCGCCATTGCCATTCTAAGAGAACGAGGGAGTAATTCATGGTGAGTTCCGGCACCTTTTTTCTAGAAAAGAAGCACTGCGCTTTTGACATCTCTGTGTTTCACTTTGCAGAGAAAACTTCCAAAAGCAGGGTGTGTGTAAGAGAGAGAGAGATGTGTATTGTTTTTCACTGGTTAATTTTAACTGCTCTTCAGTGCTGTGGAAAATGTTGTGATTGGTTTCATGGATGGTGGGGAGCTATGCAAATCAGCAAGGCCCAGACCAGAGCCATATTTGATAGCAGGACTAGCCACATTCCGGCATTCTGATTACTTGTGTGTAAGCAAATGTGTGAGGAAGCTCTGCCTTCTCCACTGCATTCTGCTCTCCTTTTTTTAGCCCTCTATGAGCAAAGCTGAGAAATATTTATTTCTGGAACCCTGGTGGAGCCAGTCAGAGGAGGCTTCACTGGGTTAGATGGACCAATGGCGTGGCTCGTTATAAAGCAACTTCCAGTGTCCCAGGTCAGCGTCCCTAAGTGCCTCTCAGATCTGTATTCTGCCCTTTGTATAGCCTGGTCTCTGTTTGAGACCCAGCATGACCCCCTTGAAATTATGAGGCTGCCAATTGACCAGTAAGGTTTACTGCGAGGAGCCTGTTTCTTGAGATCCCTTAACTTGAGGGGTGCAGAACATTTTTATGTCAAGGGCCATATTCCCACATGGGTAATATGTTGGGGGCAGTGGACAAAGCTAGAGCTACTAATACACAGAGCTAGATGGATTAACTAAGATGGAATAAAGACCACCCTGCTACAACTTTTGCCAAGGCAAACACAGTTTTGAATCCCCATTCCTGTGCCGGTCAACTTGGATGTAAGCATACAGGGTTTCTTTGAAATAAAAGTATACAGAGGACTTGCTTATTCTTATAGTACAACAGACCAATACGGCTACAGTTCCGGAAAGCAAGTGAAAGCAATTCCTTTCTGCTTGTAGTGTGCAGATTCACACACTCTCCAAAAGCCTACCAATTTGTTTTTGGTCAGCTGGGGGGGCGGGGAGGGATTGTTTTCTCCAAGCCCAGGGCACAAAAGTATAACTAGATGGGGAAACCACTTTTAAAGGTCAGGAAAATTAAGGGCAAAATGAACAGGAAGGAAGCAACTCTGCTGGGATGGAAGGATTGGGGCAACTTCAGGAGGCGTCAGACAGAGGTCAGCTGTTTTTTAGCTGCAGGGATTGAATCTACGACTTGCACTGAGCTCAGCTCTGCCTTTCCTCTCTAGGTGTTACAGGATAGACACAGAGATTACATGTCCCTGAACTGCATTCTTCTGGGATCATGTTTAGTTTCGTGACCTTTTTATGTTCCTGTCGGTTCTCTGTTCAATATTTGCTTAGGTATGCATTGTGCCATCCTTTCCGCATCGCTCCATGGACTTGTCCCTGCCCTGGCCTCAGGCCCTCCCGACTGAAGCATGGCTGCATTGGCAAAGGGATGTGCGAAAGCTGACAAAGTGCAGGGGAGCCACCTTGGGAGGAGCGGGGTGTTGTTTGTAGAAGCGGGGGCAGCTGAATGTGGGGGCAAACACATGCTGGCAGTGTGACTCAGAGCACACTCTGGCCAGTGTTTGCAAAGCAGAGTTTGGGAATGCTGGATTCTGCTTTGCTTCCCTGTGGCTTCTCTGCCTCTTTAGGAGAGCAAATGAAAGAGCAGGACCCTTCTGACAGCTTCAGGCATAGGTAAAGGTAAAGGGACCCCTGACCATTAGGTCCAGTCCCGGACGACTCTAGGGTTGCGGCGCTCATCTCGCTTTATTGGCCAAGGGAGCCGACATAGTCATGTGGCCAGCATGACTAAGCCACTTCTGGCGAACCAGAGCAGCATACGGAAACAGCGTTTACATTCCCACTGGAGCGGTACCTATTTATCTACTTGCACTTTGATGTGCTTTGAACTGCTAGGTTGGCAGGGGCAGGGACCGAAGAACAGGAGCTCACCCCGTCGTGGGGATTCAAACCACCGACCTTCTGAACAGTAAGCCCTAGGCTCTGTGGTTTAATCCACAGCGCTACCCATGTCCCTCGCTTCAGGCATAATCGACAGCAAATTGGTAGCCAGTTCAGACCACTGAACCAGAGGTGTTAAGTGATAGCTCAATTGGCAGAGTGTGAGACTCTTGCTCTCAGCAGCGTGGGTTCAAGCCCCACGTTGGGCAAAAGATTCCTGTGTTGCAGGGAGTTGGACTAGATTTCTCTTGTGGTCCCTTTCAACTCTACAATTCAGTGCTGACCAGGTCTCGCTTCTCTCAGCAACCGTGCTGCAGCATTCTGAGATTGGCTTAGCTCCTTGGGTGGGAGACTGCCAGAATCCCCAGCGCAGGAACAGTATCATAGGTGAAAAGGAACACACAATTATTATTTTTTAAACTTCCCACCATCTGCAAATGGTACAGCCTGGCAAAACCGGCTCTGTTTGTTTCCTTTCCCCCTTCTCAACAGGCGGGGAAACGGTTTACAGGCTCCTTGCGCTGCAGAAAATAATACATTTCACTCTGAAATGGATTGTTTTGACAGTGGCCAGGGTTGATATTGTTTATCCATCTTTTAGGGGGAAATGAGGGATTACAAACAAGCACAGGAAGGCTGGCTCACTGACAACATTTGAGATGTGTTTGTGGAATGCACATTACCTGGGTAGTTTGCTTTTATCACATCCCCCTCCCTATTTTGTTTCTTTTAAGCGGATAGCTTTTTAGGTATACATCTGTCTACACAACCCACTGCGGCGAAAAACAATTCAATATTAAAATATTTTAGGGTGATGCAAAGGTAGGGTGCCACCTGGTATTGATTCAGACCCCTGGTCCATTCAGTTCAGTTTTGGGCTAGTGGCTCCTGGTGTTTCATCCTTGGCTGAAGAGGGCACAGATTGAACCTGGGACCCGCTGCGTGCAAAAGGGTGGGGAGGACTATAGCTTAGTGGCTTACCTTCTGTTTGGTGTACAGAAGATCCCTGGCATCTCCAGTTAGTGCTGGGGGAGAGCCCTGTTTCGTAGATGAGCCCAACGGTCTGACTTTGCATAATGCAGATTCCTGTTTTTGTAGACAAAGCAGCACCACCACCACTGAGCCACAGAACCTCTTCCCTATAATAGCCTATGGCTGTCCTGCAGCCAGCCACAATTGGAATGAATGGGCCTGTATTTTGCATGTGTGTTTAATGCACCTGAGTTCAAGGTTCTCTATACTGGAAAGTGAAAGCAGGGCACAGAGAAAGTCTCAGTCCTTGGCATTTCCCATTCAGAGGATTGGGCAGGAGGTAGAGGGAAAAGGGACCAGAGAGCTACAGCTACCAGCTGTCCTAGCAGTGTGGGGAGATGGGGAAAATGCCTACAAACAGCCACCACTGAGCTTGCTTACAGAGAGAAGCTGTTTGCACCTCCTGTTATGTTATGTTGGTAATTACGGTATGTAAATCTTGTCATGTTGTAAGTTGCCTTGAGCATTGTTTCAACTATGGAAAGGCGGCATACAAATAAAATGATGATGATGATGATGAAGAAGAAGAAGAACAAGAATAGTTAGGAAGGTGAGCATCCAGGGAGACATGGGCATGTTTAAAGGAGAGCGTTCAGTGCTTTTTTTCTGGGGACGACAACGCAGGCAGATGCATACCCCTAAACATTTTATGAATCTATGTTTGGCCTCATTGAGGGGCAGTATTTCAATATGAGTAGGAAAATGAGAGTACCCCTCTAAACATTTTTTGTAGAAAAAAAGCATTGGGTGTGTTTAACGCAGGAGTAGCTGAGCTCAGTGCAAATAGGAACTGAGCAGGAACAGCAAACAGTCTCTTGTGTATTGTAAATCTTTAAGGGTATATTTACTGAGGCCTTTTATGGATGTCACAGAGCTACAGTCAATCCCTTTTCCTGGAGAACTCTGGGAGTTGTAGCCCTGGGAACTGGGGTCTCCTAAAAACTCTCAGCACCCTTAACAAACTACAGTTCCCGGGACTAGATGAGGAGAACCTGTGGTCTTCCAGATGCTCCTTGACTGCAACACCTGTATTCTTGACCTTGCTGACTGAGCCTGATGGGATTTGTAGTCTTAACAACTTCCGGAAGGCATCGGTTTTTGGGGGGGAGGTTGCTGTAGACGCTGGCAAGTTGTTCATTGCGTGTGTGAAGCCTTCCTTACATTCTTACATTCGTGTTTTTTTAAAAAAGATTTTTATTGAAGTTTCACAAATTATATAATAACAAACAAGACATTAATACAAACAAACAAAGAAACAAAAACAAGTATAATTTCAATCCCTTATTTTCTTGTAACTTACTTCCCCGACTTCCTCATACCTCCCCTTTCTGTATTCCAATTTCCAATTATTAATTCAGCAAATCCTCTCCCTTATTATCCATTTAAATTTTTAGACTTTCTTTTCTTTTTACTTAATCATTACAGCTAGAAACCACATAATTTCTAAACCCACGTCATTCTAACATTCAATAATTTTACAATGTTTCCTAAGATAGTCCTTAAATTTCTTCCAGTCTTCTTCCGCTGTCTCTCTTCCCTGGTCTTGGATTCTGCCGGTCATCTCTGCCAGTCCCATATAGTCTATCACCTTCATCCCCCAAGGTGGGTAGTTCTTGTAACGAAGCCTTCCTTACATTCGAGAGTGATGTGCTGCCAATCACTTTACCTTGCCACACTGACAATTCCCTCATTGTCGACTTATGTAACCTATGAACAGGAGGGAGGCTGGACTCACTCCAGTTTGCAAATGGGTGTCATTCTGACCTCTTGGGTTTTGGATGGCTTGCTTGGTCCTTGACCTTTTCACCGTTGCTTGATTTGGCGGCTTCTGCAGGTTGGGGGATGGGATCAAAGCAGCCTTTTGAAATGCAGGTACTTCAGCTTCGCTCTTTCCTGTATGTATGTGTTTATAATGGGGGGATGGACACCTGTGGCCTCCAGATGTTGTTTAATCCAACTCCCTTCATCCCACTCTGCATGACCAGCAGTCAGGGAAGGTGAGAGAACATCTGGACTAGTCTAGAGGCTTGTCTAATGCCAGGCAGGGACCATTCTAAGATGGGTATGTTTAGCCTGGGGAATCGAAGGCTTGAGAGGTGATAGGATAGTCATCTTTGAACACTTGAAGAGCTGCCACATGGAGCAAGCTTGTTTTCTGCAGCTCCAGAGGGTAGGATCCGAACCAATGGATCCAAATTATAAGAAAGTCGATTCCAACTAGACATCAGGAAGAAATTGATGATGGTAAGAGCTGTTCCACAGTGGAACAGAGTCCCTCATAGGGTGGTGGACTCCTCTTCAATGGATATTTTAAAGCAGAGGTTGGATGGTCATCTATCAGGAATTCCTTAGCTGTGATTCCTGCATTGCAGAGGATTTGACTAGAGGATACTTCCAACTCTACAATTCCATTATTCTTTTACTAGATGGGCCCTTGGCCTATCTAGCAGACTTGTCTTACATTCAGCTGTAGCAGCTGCATATAATGAGGGAATTGGTTTAACCTTCCAGCTAGTCATATAAGGTTTTTATACATGCAGTTAAAATCTTAAGAGCTCTGTTAGATCAGGTCATGGTACATCTAATCCTGCCTTCAGCTTCATAGAGTGGCCAGTTAGATGTTTTCAGGGCAATGAAGCAGCAAGCCCTTACCCATTCTTTGTCCTCAGCATATCATGCCTGTCTCTGGATATGATAAGGAGTCATTATTTGACAATCATGGAGGTGCATTTTTTACTTACAGTGGCTCATAGCAGCTGATGGATCTGGGCTCTGTAAATTTCTATCTGATTCTTTTTTTAAAAGCTAGTTTATCATGCAGAAAACTGGAATTGTTTAAAAAGGGGGGAGCGCTAGAAGAACTAGGATGGGAGGAAGCCCGTTAAATGAAGAGTGGAATGTTTTAGGAGCAAGAGGGGGATGGAAAGAAAACAAAGAACCATTTGCAACGAAACTTTGTGGTGTGAAACCAGCTTATCCGGCCTGCAATGGCTGCGATGTGGGACCTGATCCCCTATGCCCTGGGCCATCTACATCACTGGGGCTCTGCATGTGTCACTGTGTGAGTACAGGATTGCCCTATGAGCCAATACCTAGCAAGGGAACTTTAATCTGATAAGAGAAGCCGCTCAACCGGTTCATGTGATCGCTCGTCATCGTTTATCTTCGAACTGTTCCAGTTCAGTTGTGAGCAAGAACAGAGGCGTAGCATGTTGATCTCTGTGGACGGACATAACAGACGATGTATTTCCCTGCCCCCCGCTCTGGCTGTTTATCTTTATGCAGAGGGCATTCAAGAAGCCAAAGTCTGGTCCAGGTCTGTTGTTCTGGATAGGCTTTGAAGCCAACCAATCTCTGCAAGGGAAGGGCTGTAGCTCAGTGGTAAAGCACGTGCTTTGCATGCAGAAGGTCTCAGGTTCAATCCCCACCGTCTCCTCGAAGAGAGTGCTACCTGAAACCCTAGGAACCAGCTGCTAGTCAGTGTAGACGATATTTAGCTGGATAGATTAACAGTCCGATTCTGCATAAGGCAGCTTCTTATATTCCCATGTTCCTGCAATGTACTATGTGCTACGTTTTTGCATGTGTAAAGGTAAAGGTAAAGTGACCCCTGACCATTAGGTCCAGCCGTGGCCGGCTCTGGGGTTGTGGTGCTCATCTCGCTTTATTGGCCGAGGGAGCCGGCATACAGCTTTCGGGTCATGTGGCCAGCATGACTAAGCCGCTTCTGGCAAACCAGAGCAGTGCATGGAAATGCTGTTTACCTTCCCACCGGAGTGGTACCTATTTATCTACTTGCACTTTGATGTGCTTTCAAACTGCTAGGTTGGCAGGAGCAGGGACCGAGCAACGGGAGCTCACTCTGTTGTGGGGATTCAAACCGCCAACCTTCTGACCGGCAGGCCCTAGGCTCTGTGGTTTAGACCACAGCGCCACCCGCGTCCCTCTTTGCATGTGTAAGAAGGTACAATTAAGGAAGAATGGGAACTTTTTACAAATTATCTAAAAAGACAACAAAATGATTTGGACTCCTTGGCAGGTTTTGAATAAACATCCACAAATTTATTAGTTGAATACATGATAGACAAGGCAATGATATGTACAATTTTATAATATGCAGAAAACAATATGTGCAAAGAAACCAGGGAGGGGAGCTGAGGGAAGTCCGGGGGGGGGGGAGAGAGGAAAAAAAGAGGGAGGGAATGTAAATGGTTATTTTGTTTGCTAAAATTGTTCAATAAAAATATATATTAAAAAAGAAGTAGGTACAAGAGGTAGTGATGGCCACCAACTTACATAGCGTTAAAACCACTTTGAGTTTTTTTTCTTTTTTAAAATAAAATAAATTCACAGAGAATAAGATTATCAACAGCTACTAGCCATGATGGCTGCCTCTGAATACCAAATGGGAGTGCACAATGTTGCATTTAGGTCCTGCCTGTAGGCTTCCCATAGACATAATGGTTGGCTATAGAGAGAACAGGATACCAGACTAGATGGGCTATTGGCTTGATTTAGTGTGCCCCTTCTTGAGTATTTATCACACTTCTTGCACTCTAAGGCCGCTTTCTACGTCCCTGTTCCATTGGAAAGCTGGGAAGGAGCTTCAGAATGACAGACATTACAAAGCAACACTGTGAATTTTGCAATATTTTCGCCGGGAAATAACTTGGCCTTTGAGCCAGTTGGAGTCATTGGCCCTTATCCAGATAGCCTTTGCAGTTTCCAGTCTGAGTTATGTGGAAACCCTGCCCTTGCCCTTGTGCTTGACTGGAATGGTTCAGTTAAAAGCACAGCGGCAGGCACATTGCCCAGTGCAAGGTTTTGGACGTTCTTAGAGTGAGTTTTCGTAGATTGCAGAGCTTTGTCAGCGATAGCTCTGGAGTGCTGTGCTTTCAGATACGCTGCACTGAGTAGCTACAGAGAAAGGATGGGGAACCCCGGCCCCTCTTGATGTTGCTGAACTACAACTCTCATCATCCCTGACCATTGGCCACACTGGCAGGGGCTGTTGGGAATTGGAGTCCAACAACAGCTAGAAATCTGCAGGTTCCCCAACCCATGATACAGGATATCAGCAGAAGGGTGGGGGCTATTCATAGAATGGGGTATCTTTTTTTTTGCTGTTGCTTAGTTCCTAATTACTCATCGTACGGAATAAGATGATTGATTCAGATAGAACGGGGTGGGGAACCTTGGGCCCAGGGGCCAAATGCAACCTTCTGGGCTTCTCTATCTGGTTCTTGAGGCTCTCTCCAAGCCAGACTCCTCACTTGTTCTGCTTTATACTTTGGATGTTCCTGAGCTAGACCCTAGTTGGCTCTGTTTTGGCCAAAAGGGCACAGGTAAAGGTAACGGGACCCCTGACCATTAGGTCCAGTCGTGACCGACTCTGGGGTTGTGGTGCTCATCTCGCTTTATTGGCCAAGGGAGCCAGCGTACAGCTTCTGGGTCATGTGGCCAGCATGACTGCTGCATCTGGCGAACCAGAGCAGCGCATGGAAATGCCGTTTACCTTCCCGCCGGTGTGGTACCTATTTATCTACTTGCACTTTGACGTGCTTTCGAACTGCTAGGTTGGCAGGAGCAGGGATTGAGCAACAGGAGCTCACCCCGTCGGGGGATTTGAACCACCGGCCTTCTGATCAGCAAGTCCTAGGCTCTGTGGTTTAATCCACGGCGCCACCCGTACAGAGCCCTTTATTAAAACAGCAACTTTCTTGGTTGTGTTCTTTGCGGGTTAGTTGTAGGCTGGAAGACTCTTTGGCCTCTAGAACGTAAGAACGCAAGGAAAATCTGCTGGATCAGGTCAGTGGCCTATCTGGAACAGCATCCTCTTCTCTCAGTGGCCACCTAGATGCCTGTGGGAAACCTCCAAGAAGGACCCAAGCTCATGAGCACTCTCCTCTATGGTGGTTTTTCAGAAACATTTGTGCCTCTGCACCATGTGTTGGGATTTGTATTCTACAAAGAGCAGCCACTTAAGACTGATCACTTGTACAGGCTGTGAGAATGTGAAGGTGAACTGACTGGGGAGGGGGTCATAGCTGTGTGGCAGAATGTAGACCTGTGGCCTGCTCAATGTTGTTGCACTTTAGCTCCCAGTAGTCCCAGCCAGTGGTCAGGAATAATGGAAGCTGCAGTCCAACACCATCTGGCAGGCCACAGCTTCTGCTTTACATGGAGAAATCCCCCAGGTTAAATCTTCTTGTCTACACATAATTACTGTTTGTTTTCAAGGAGTCCCACCCCCTCCAAAATGCATATAATTATACTTTACATTAATTACATCGGAAACATTAACACAACTATAACAGTGCAGTGTGCAGCTTTTAACAGTGTGAAGGGAGGCAAGCGAGAAGCAGAGGTTTACATGCAAACAGGGCCAGTTATTCCATGCTCATCGGAAAAGGCTCAGCAGAAGAGGTATATCAGTAATAAGCGCAACCAGAACTTCTTCCGAATGCGTGGCAGCTGCACAGCACCTCTCTGCCCAGCTCCATAATCATACATCTTTTAAACAGAAAAAGATGAATGCTATTTAATACAAACTCCGCTAAAGGTCATGTGAGCACAGTTGAAATTTTGCTTGCAAAAGGATCAGAAATGCAAACACCGCCTCACACTCTCTGGCCTAGCATTTCAGAATGTGTTTCACGATGTGAAAACCAGCCTCCAGTCGGCTGCTATAATCTTGGCTTTGGGTAGAGCTCTTGATAACATTGGCACACTTGTCGTCTTCTTGAGATAGGAAATGTCACACCTGCACTTTTTGAGGAGGCAGCACTTTTGTTGTTGAATACTTGCATGTAAAGTCTAGGTAAAAGTAGGAGGGCTGGCACTTCCACTAGGCTGAAGGGGTAGATGCCTCAGGCAGAGGATGCTGGGCTTTGGGTGACTGCATAGTCCCGTCCCCCCGTATCCCCTATGGTGTTCCCATCCTCATGACCTTCTGCTCTGGTTATTGCTGATCAGGCTGGCTATCTCCTCTAGTTCCTTTTTCACTCCAGCAGGCACTGCAGCTATGTGTGCATTACTCTGCTCACATGTTATGTTGCATTTGCCTGAGTGGGCTGGAAACAAAAGCTACATTGATGGGGCCTTGAAGTTGCCCATGGACACTTAGCACCTGTCTGAGCAGGCAGACAGGTCACAGTCTTGCATATTATGAGGAAATGTATTGCTATTTAAATTGCAGCAAGGATTTATATAAGGTGTGCAATTAAAAGGGATGGAAGAGCTCTGTTGCAACGAATCCATTTCTAAAAACCCTGGACTTTTTGCAGTTAGGTAAGTGATAGGGAAATGCACTTCATAAGTGAATGATTTCAAAGGAAGACACATAACCATCCTGCATTCAAATCAGGACGGATCTTCATTGTGCTATAATCTCCCCACAAACAAATCAGAAAGAAAGCTCAACTGATCTCCACATAAACAAATTGGAAAACAGGTTGTCTGGAAGAGCCTCAGGACTATTCGCCACTGACATCCCATAAACTGGGGATTGGGAAACGCATATGGTAGGCAGGTGGTGTAATGAAGACCAATTAATCAGTGCTCTTCTAAGGTGGCTTTTGTCCTTCAATGTGTACTGTATTGAAAGCTTGCAGAACTGGGTCATGCTTGTTGATTTATACACCACCTTTCTGCCAGTGCATTCAAGGTAAATTATAATTTTTCAAAGCCATGCTTTGCAATCTAATGCCATGATGTGGAAGGAATAAAGGTGGAGAGGGAAGGAAGAAGAAAAAAACAAGCAAATGTACCAGCTCTTTCATAACAGTTACATAATGAACTAGTGGACTATTTGCTTTTGTTGCACCCTTTGAAATGCACCTTGGAACAGAAAAAGGTGTCACTGTTATTCTTACAGAAGTACATCTAACTCCACCCTTTGGTTGAAGTGTACTTATGCCATTACTATATTGCTCTCTCTCCCCACCCCACCTGTTTTCCTGTAATCTGCACTGTACATGGGAGTCTTGTTGTTGTGTACATGTTAAGTGTGTCCTGCCGAATGCTGTGAAGTATGTGGGGAGAAACGTGTCTGTACACATACAGGGACATGTGCCAGGGCTGACCCAAATCATTTTGTTGCCTGAAGCGGAGCACCAAATGGTGCCCTCGCCCCCTGAAGTCCAAGGTACATAAGTATCAAAGGCCAGCCAAATTTGTTTTGGCTTCTGAGGCAGAAAATCCCACAACTCCCTCTCCCCCTCCCTGTCAAGACAAAATACAACAATGATAAATTAAATAGCTTACAATTTGCTGCCCTTTCGTGATGCCTGAGGAAGCTGCCCCACTGAGACGAACAGTAGGGCTGGCCCCATTACAAGCTGGGAAACTGTGGTTTGATAAAGCTGGCTTCCTGACATGTGTCCCTTGTATGTTTATTTAATAAGTCCCTCACTTTCGTGAGTCCATGCCATGGTTCCCACCCCCTTTGCTGTTTTCAGCAAACCACATCATATTTATCTGGCTGTGTGTGGGTGGAAGAAGGGGCTATACCATGCTAGGAGGAGGAAGGTTCTATGTCCTGAAAACATGGTTTATGAGGTACAAAAGTGAAACGAATTGCTATGAGTTCTAGTATGGGTCCTGTTTGTGGGCTTTCTGTGGATGTCTGCTTGGCCACTGTGAGAACAGGACACGGGACTAGATCACTGCCTGATCTAGCAGGGCTATCCTTACAGACAGGGCTGGATTTAGGTTTGATGAGGCACTAAATTACTGAAGGTAATGGGGCCCTTTATATGTCCAGCTGTCCTTTGTCAACAACAAATAGTCACTGTTTTTTTTGTGTTGAATATATGTTATATGGTAATTTATGGACCTAATAGTTATCTAAGCCATTTGCACATAACAAAATATGTACTTTATCATTGTAGGTTTTGTTTGTTTTTATCTTATATTTTGGAAATGTACATCCAATTTTTTTCCTTTAATTTTTTGGGGGGCCAAGAGAGTGGGGGCCCCAACCTATAGCTTGTTTAGCGTATATGTAAATCTGGCCCTGCTTACAGATCTATGAGTCTGGGGGGGGGAGTTATCTTTAGCAGGGGGAGGAAGAATGGGCATGGTTGCTCAGAGTCCTGCGAGCCCAGGGGAGCCTCGACTACTTAACTCACTTTCCAAATTCTTATCAGTCACTTTTTACATCTTCTAACCTAACTTCGACTTGTCCTGAGTTTTTCAACTACCCAAATGTTCTTTTTGATGTGCCCATATATTCATCCCTCGCCCCCGTTTCGGATCTGGCTTCCCCTCCCACACCTTTTCAGCTCTGCTCTGATGTTTGCTTTCTCAAGAAAAGAGAACTTTGCTCCCAGTTCCCTATAAAGCAATCAATCCGGTTCCAGGGAAACTCAGTGACAACTTGGTCCCGGGCACTGAGCTGCAAGGAAGAATCATAGCCCATTTCCTGTCCCCTCCCTCCTATCTCCAGAGTTAAGAGGTTAATTTCCCCCGGGTCTACTTTCAAGGCTTTATTTTTATTTTGCTCCTCCAAAAGTAGGCGGGGCTTTCCCCAAAGCTGTTGTCTTGTCGCTAGGTCATTGGCTGCGGCGCGCGCCACTTTCCGAACGTTGCCGGTCCCTCGGAGCGGCTGGAACATCCAGGGCGGAAGGCTATTGGTCAGGGACAGAGAGGGTCGAGGGAGGCGGGGAGGGGGGAAGAGGGCCTTTTCCCTGCGTGACGTAATCGGGACTTCCCCGCCCACATTCCACAGCTGGGGAAGTGTAGGAAGCGGCTGCGGAATAGGGAGGGTGGAAGAGCCAGGGAATCAGCGTCTGGATTCTGATAGGGCGCTCGCCTTCGAAGTTCTCGAGCTTGCCGTCGCTGATTGGCCAGAGCGGGGGGCGGAGCCAAGAATCTGGTGGGGGCTGGAGGGAAGGCAGCAGCTGGTGGCAGTTTGGGGTTTCAGGAGCTCTGGGGAAGGTCTCTGCCAGTTGGGAAACGGAGGTCTTGCTTGAAAGCAGATGCGCGCCCGAGATCTAGGACATATGGTTGCAAAACTAGCTGGCTGTTGCATTTATTTATTTTTTGCTAGTAGTAGATTGGCGAGAGTGTCTGACATTTTCAGTTATATTATTATATAGCTTCTATTTTATTCCTTTTCTAAAGGAGTAAGGCGCACAGAGGCAGGGGGCGGCGGCGTTTTTTCAGTCTTATGGCACAAGTTTGTTTTCTGTGATCGTTCCGAAGGGCTCCAAGAGTGCATATTTCTCCCCCCCCCCCGCTCTTGGTATTGCTGAGGTCCGAAATGGCCATGGATGGGCTGGAAAGCGGGGAGCAGAACCTGTTGCACTGGGACCGAAAGCTGAGCGAGTTGTCGGAACCGGTGGACTCTGATGCCCTGCTCTACAGCACGGTGAGAACACAGTCAAAACACTGGGACGGTGGTAGTGGTGGAAGGCATGGAAAAATGGGGCGGCACAACGAAACTTTATTCTGTTGGCTTGCTGATGCAGTTATCCACCCTGTAAGAAAATAGGCACAGTGTGTGGTTTTTTAAAAAGTAACTTAGCGGTGGGGTTTACTCTTTGTGGGTGGAAGAAAAGTTTTGGCTGGTGCACATCTGGCTTCAGAAAGTCACCCTGCTATTAGCAACCCCTTCCTGGGCTTTCATTATGTGGGAGGAGTCTCTTTTTTCTTGGAAAAAAAGTTATGTTGAGCTCATCTGGAATTGGCATCTCTTGCACTTTGTTTCTCCACCTCCCCACTCCCTTTCATGACTTAAGTTTTCCTCCCTCTGCTTTCAAAAAGAGAATTCTGCTCTGTCTGCTCATGGGTGTTAGAATAAGTGCCAGGTGTTGTCTGCTGTAGGGGCAGTGAAGAGTTCTCAAAACAGCTTTATGGTTTTTTAAAAAATGGTGGAGAGCCTGGAGTTTGGAATTTCAGCAGGGGGGGGGGAATTAGGAGCCGCTGACGCAAGGAGGAAATACCTGTACTTTGAAGGGTTATCTGTGTTTCTTGATGCAAATCTAATTACTGCCCACAAGGCCTGTTTGGACCAGCATATATATGTGTGTGTGGTTTAAGTGTGGGGATTCCTATTTCTTCAGAAGTGCTTGTTACGAAACTTTTGATTGGACTCTTTCCTGTTTCTGCACATTAAGAGGTTCCTATTAAGAGTTGTCAGCAAGAAAATAGCCGTCTTTCTGAGAACTGCAATAACGGTCTCATTCTTTGGGCAGCATTCCAAGCTCTGAAACTTTTGCAGACCTGGTTTCTGGTGTTCCCTCTGCCCTGCCTGCTTTTAGTTTGCTGAAAGGAAGTAAATACCCACGTCTCCGAAGAATATTTATGGTGGTTCTGCAATGGTAGCCATGAAAGCAAATAAGAGATAATCAGTGCTTTGTGCCAGATGTTGGGTTTTTTTCCTCTAGCTGGAAAGTGTGCACCAGCAACTTTATCCAAACTCAGTCTCTGCACGTACAACTTTATCCCCAGACTGCTGGAGAAAAAGGAGATCTATTTGAGCAAGCAAAGTTGGTGGTGTGTGTATCTTTTTCTGTTACCATCTCACTTTTATTTTGAGAATGCTTGGCACTTAAGGCAAGAATGACTTGGAGCATGTGCAAAGTTCCTCCCCACTGTAAAAAGTTGAGTTTTTTTTCTTTTTTAGAAGGAAAAGGCATCTGAGGAGAAAGCAGAATGATTTTTCCCCCTCAGGAAAAGAACCAACTTTTTGAAAAGTCAGAGGGAAAAAGTGCTTCCACCCGCTGTGAGGACATAACGTTTTAAAAACAGTCTCCCAAGTTGGCACTGGCTGCACACACAGTTCATATACACATATATACTAATGCATTTCCACATGGCAAATGTCCTATCCATCCAGACTAGTGCGGTGTCTGAGAGAGCAACAAGTCTCTCTGCATTTCACAAAGAGAATTTCCCTAGCTCTCTGGCACACAACACCCTACCTCTCAATATCCTGGGATGAGGGGTATCCAAAATATTAGAGGAGGCTAAGTTTCCCTGGCCCTGGTTGTTTACGCTTTATTTCTGCTGGTGAAAAGATCCGTGCTGCCCCAAAGCGAGCATACCCTTGTATCAAGCCTAGGTATTTCGACAGAAGATGGTGCTTTATCATAGTTTTGGCATCAGATGGTACTCTTGCCATTCATAGGGTACTAGGAACGCACCCTGTGTGGCTGATTTGGGACTGCAGAGTCTGGTTGCACTCTTCACACAGTAGCGTTCCTGGCAACACTTGCCAATGGCATGGACACTCCCCATTGCAATTAAACCAAAGTACCTAATAAGGGGTTCTAGATGTGATAGCCTCAGTGCTTCTCAGCAGTCAAGAGGCAATTAAGTTCAACCACTTTCTCTGCTTATGGCATTAATTCTTGGAGCTCAGCATGCCAGTCTGTGCTGTCCTAGACTGAACATTTTAGAAGTGTGGCTGGCTCCGTGTGTGATCTGTAATGGGTATATGGAAATTAATTTCAGCTGGGCTTTATCACAAGGACGTTCTTTCAGTGCATCCATGGCAGGTATATTTGCTAGGTGCTAGCGCAGGGTTTATTATTATTAATTAATTAATTAAGTAAGTAAGTAATTAAATTTGTCACTCATCCTTCCCTGGTTACAGTTTTAAATCCAGAATTAAAGATGGTTAAATCTTAGTTGTGGGAATATGGCGGGTCCTGAATTCTTTAGCATTTCCTGAAAGAGCTACAGTGATGGAGCCAGATGCACCTCTGTGTGGAAGGTAGCCATGGCGATGCTCTCCAGATGTTGTTGGACTGTGACTTCCATCATCTTGTATCATGGCCCACCTGCTGGGGCTGGTGAGCATTGGGAAGCCAATAATAACTAGCAGGGGTGGATTTAGGTTTGATGAGGCCCTAAGCTACTGAAGGTAATGGGGCCCTTTATATGTCCAGCTGTCCTTTGTCAACAACAAATTGTCACTGTGTTTTGTGTTGAATATGTGCTATGTGGTAATTTACAGACCTAATAGGTATCTAAAGCCATCTGCATGTGTTGCCATGCAACCAGTCCATGCAAAATGTAGGCACCCTATATATAGAAATGAGAACACCAGTGATATTTTAGGGAGCAGGCAGGGCCCATTGCTTACATCATAGGAGGCTACACAACACAAACACTGTTGTATGTAGGTTTTATTTTATTTGTTTTTTATCTTATATTTTGGAAATGTACATCCAGTTTCTTTCCTTTACATTTTTTTGGGGGGCCCCAAGAGAGTGGGGCCCTAAGCTATAGCTTGTTTAGCTTATACGTAAATCCGGCACTGATGTTGGGGCACCTTGTGCTAGTGTGACCTAAAACGGGCCCCAGGATAAGACTATGTAGATAAGGGTCTGTCTTGGTTCCCAGTGTTTCCCATTGAGTTCTGTGGGGTAAACCGGCTATGATTTGAGATACTCTGGAGAGAAATTGGGAAGGGAATGAAGCTCACAAGCCCAGGGTATGTTTAGTACGCATCCCATGCTATCCCTTTACTTTCTCCCCACATTCACTTCTGTTGAAAGGGATTTAAATACCAGCCTTCAGGGCAACATTGCAGAGGACGCAAAGCCTGCACGCCACCATTCTTGACATTGTTTTCCCTCCCCTGCATGTCTCATTCTGCCCTCCTGGCAGAAATACAGCATCTCATTCCTGAGGATACTCCTTTGTGGTCTTTCTAAGAGGGAAGCTCTCCCAGTGCACACACCTTGCCTATCAAAATGGCAGGGGTTTCCCCAAGTGACGTAATGATGCATTTGCATCATTGGTAGAAAACCTGCTTTGCTTGTAGAGCTTCAAATATTCAATCAGTACGTTTCTGAGCACAATTCAAAGTGTTGGTGCTGATCTTTAAAGCCCTAAATGGCCTCAGCCCAGTATACGTGAAGGAGCTTCTCCACCCCCATCGTTCTACCTGGACACTGAGGTCCAGCACCGAGGGCCTTCTGGTGGTTCCTTCACTGTGGGAAGTGAGGTTACAGGAAACCAGGCAGAGGGCCTTTTCGGTAGTGGTACCTGCCCTGTGAATGCCCTCCCATCAGATATCAAGGAAATAAACAACTACAGTGGTACCTCGGGTTAAGAACTTAATTTTTTCTGGAGGTCTGTTCTTAACCTGAACCTGTTCTTAACCTGAGGTACCACTTTAGCTAATGGGGCCTCCCACTGCCACCGCTGCACAATTTCTGTTCTCATCCTGAAGCAAAGTTCTTAACCCAAGGTACTGTTTCTGGGTTCACGGAGTCTGTAACCTGAAGCCTCTGTAACCTGAGGTACCACTGTATCTGACGTTTAGAAGACATCTGAAGGCAGCCCTCTTTAGGGAAGTTTCTAATGGCTGGTGTTTTCTCGTGTTTTTAATATTCTGTTGGGAACCGCCCAGAGTGGCTGGGGAAACCCAGCCAGATAGGCGGGGTATAAATAATAAATTACTACCATCATCATCATCATTGATACCCTAATTTAGGGAAAATCCGGACACAAACAAATGTTTTAGCTTTTTTACAAATAGAAAATTCCCAAAGTGGTTGAGCTTGGGATGGGGATGGAGACTGGAATTTTATGTTGCCGAAGATCCAGGATGAAAATCCCCCCCCCCCCGATGCCATTTCCAACCTTGAAATTCCAGGCGTATGGCAACCCTGCCGTAATCAGAAGTACTCTGCTGTGCAGAGTAGATCATTGTGGGCTTCTTGAAATTAAAACAAAAATCTATTGCTGTTTTTAGAATTTATATACCAACAGTCTGAGTTGGCTCCTGACTTCCTAACCCAGAGATCAGACACATTTTGCTAGCCCTGATAAACTACTTGGTCTCCCCCCCCACCTCTTTCCACTTTTCTTGAAATACATGGAAGCTGGTAATGGTTTTCAGCTGTATCCGAGATATGAGGTGGAAAAATTTCCCAGGTCTGTACCCAGTGCACCACCTCTAGATGGACTCCAACTCCCATCAGCCCCAGCCAGCATGGCCAGATGTCAGGAATGATGGGAACTGGAGTTCAGCGTCTGGAGTGCACCATGTTGGCTACACCAGGCTCTAGCGCATCAGAAATTTTTCCTGTATGAATTGCTCTAATTTGCATAGGATTCTCCTCACCAAAGAATACAGCACAACAGTGAGATGAATTAAAATTCATTGTCAGATTCCAGTTTTGCTCGTTTCTAGTAGTATCGTTGTCTTCTGTATTGCAATTCCTTGCAATTAATATAATTATAAAACATAAAACTGTCAGGTATTATTCTCTTCCTCTATCACTTGAAGCTTCTTCTTTTACCTTGCATAATGTGATTTTTGTGGAACGACTTGGAGGCAGGGGCATGTTCTGTGGGGCCTTCTGCTTGTGAGTTGGCAAGGGCATTAAAAAAGGTAAAGGTAAAGGTACCCCTGCCCGAGCGGGCCAGTCTTGGCAGACTCTGGGGTTTGTGCGCCCATCTCACATCTATAGGCCGGGGGCCAGCGCTGTCCGGAGACACTTCCGGGTCACGTGGCCAGCGTGACAAAGCTGCATCTGGCGAGCCAGAGCCGCACACGGAACGCCGTGTGCTAATGCAAGGGCATTAGCAGCAGGAAATTCTACTAAACTCTGTTTTACTGAAGAACTGGTTGGGGAGGTGTTGCCTTCCAGCATAATATTAATCCACTGGAATTCCCCTCCACATTTTCATTAGACTTTCAAATGCTGGAATGCAAACCCACAAACGCTGGTTGTTTTTCATTTAACTCCTGCTAAATATTTTTATCATCCATGACCCACACAGCTAGCCTGTTAGCAGGAGAAGCATTTTGGTTGCATGTATATAATCCTCATTGTTATTTTTTTGCTGTTAGCAATTCTGTCGTATCCTGAGGTGCTAGGGTAGATTGTTAACACTTTTAAATGTCACAAATGAAAACTAAAATTGTTGTGTGCGATGGTTGGTTTTTTAAACCAACAAAATCCAAACAAGACCCTGAATCTTAGCTTCACCTTATTTCCCACTATCAACTTCATTTTGGCCACTGCAACTGCTGTTTCAGGAATAATAATAATAATAATAATAGGATATTAGAATTGTTGGTAAAGACCCCTGGACAGTTAAGTCCAGTCGAATTTGACTATGGGGTGCGGCGCTCATCTCCACTTTTAGGCTGGCAATGGGACACTTCGACAGAAGCCAGAGCGCACGGAAACGCCATTGTAGAATTGTAAATTCGGAAGGGACCATGAGGGTCATTTAGTCCAACCCCCTGCAATGCAGGAATCTCAACTAGATCATAATGAAACCATAGAATTGCAGAGTTGGAAGAGCTATTGGTTGCTATTACAGTCATACCTCAGATTACGTTTGCTTCAAGTTGAGCATTTTCAGGTTGCGTCCTGCGGCGACCTGGAAGTACCTGAAAGGGTTACTTCCGGGTTTCGCTGCTTGCACATGCACAGCCAATCGCGACCCGCGCATGCGCAGACGTGGGTTGTGTTCCTTTCAGGTTGCGAACGGGCCTCTGGAACAGATCCCTTTCGCAACCAGAGGTACCACTGTATTCCAACAAACCAATCTGGGTTCCTGTGTCTGGGGTCTGGACATTGAATATGCACCAAAACTCTGGCAATTGGCTCATGTGAAATACTTTAAAACTCTGTCTTTAGCTGATTCTCAAGTGCCAGAGAATCCAGCATTTCTCCTTGGTGAATAGACACCTTGTTTTCTCCGCAGCTGCACATATTTGCGAGCCTCTGGAAAGGTAATTTGAAGAGCCTTTGCAAGTCGCTCTGAATAGAGCCAGTCTTCTAATTCCTCTTGACAGGTGAATCAAAAGTGAAGAAAGAAAGTGAGGGTCAGCGTCGACAGATAACCACAAATCAGGCCTCTTCTGCTGACTCTGCTTTCCGAATCGAACTTCGGCTAGGGATGGAAGCAGTATGAAACACCTGGTTTGAAGCACAGCTGCTTCAGCCATTTCGCAAGACCCTGGCCTGAGTCCAGGTAAAATTAGTCACTGCTGTGCCTCATGGACGCCAGTGGAACAAAGTTAGTTGCAATGACAAGAACCGAACAGTGCAATCCTGTGCATGTCTACTTAGAAGTAATCCCCATTGAGTTCAATGGGATTTCCCCAGCACCCTATCGACTGGCAAGTTTGGTAGAGAGAATACTCACTCCTCCTCTTTTAAAATTTGTGATTATGCATGAAAAATAAAGGAGCAGCTTGTCTTTAAACCCTGTTATCTTTTACAATGTTGATCCTTTGCTGGACCACTTAGTTGGTCAACCAGTGTCAACATATTGACAGGGATGGAAATGTCTGTTGCCTCATTGCTTGCAGGCAAATTTAAAAGGCAGGTTACTCTAACCAGGAACTTGGAAATGTCAACAGCTTACCTGAGCATTTGAGTCAACCTCTTCCTCGTGTTGTGGTTTTTATCCGCCCTCTTCTCAAGCAACCTGCCGTTCTGCAGTTTGTAGGAGATACATTTTTTTTCCTTTTAAAAAGAGGTGTAAGGAGGAGAACTGAGGGGAGATTTAGCAAACGAGCCAATAGAATTTGACTGTGATAATCTTTCCATTTATACATTTTTAAAATAATTTTTTGCAGATTTAACGAGGAAAGGAGGAAAAAAGATAAAATTAAATAAGAGAAGGAAAACAAGCCAAAATAATAATAATATACAAACAATAACAGTAGACCACCATCAGTTTATATTGCAGATACAATGACCACCAGTACACAAATCTTAAAATTAAATATGTAAGTTAATATAAGCCCTCCAGTTTTTGCTTTTTTTGCCATATAGAAGATGCACTTGTACAAAAACCTGTTTTAAGAAAATAGATAACTAAGGAGACAGCCAGTTCACCTGTTGCTTGAGAAGAAAGGCAAGACTAGGCAAGCCTCATGTCTATTTTACCCACACCCTGTGGCTGCTTTTCACTTTACAAATGGGACGAGACCGGAAAGGTTAGGTTGTGAATCTCCTGCCAATTTGTCCAGTTGCACCATAAGAAAGGAGTACAGTATACAATTATACAAGGGCGAATTATTTTAGCTTCTTATTCTTTGGCACATGGCCAACACAGTATTTCTCTTCTCAACCTTTTTTGGTTTATCTTTGGACTGCCGTGTTGCATTCATGTTTGTTTCTGGTATTTGTATATCAAACAATTTTTGTGTCAACGGAGCAAAGGTTTAAGCTGGAGTGACAAATGGGGGAACATAAAATATTTCTTGAATTTTAGACGCTCGCCTAGTGTCAATAGGCAAGGAGTTCCGAAGTGTAGGTGCTGCCACACTAATAGATGCAATTTCCTCCAACTGCAGTTGATTGAAGTGGTTGGCTGGGCATTTATGCAGTAAGGCGATCCCGCAAGTAAACATGCTTTTGCATATGTTGGAAGCTGCTCAGAATGGCTGGGGCAACCCAGACGGGTGGGTAGGGTACAAATAATAAGATTATTATTATTAGGTGTACACGATGGTTGCATAGTAATCTTGGGACCCACACATAAACCTCTCTTGACCTGACCTACCATTCACGGTTGGTGTAATAATAAAAGGAAGGAAGAGGATTATATGCATCACTCTGAACTCCTTGGAGAAAACAGTGGGAGGAAAACAAACTCTGCATTTTGGTCAAAGGAGTGTACGTAATTGGGATGAGGATGGCAAGGAGTCCATGGTTCAGATTCCAGCAGGCCACATGGCTTTCCTTGCTGCTTTTTTCCACCTAAAGTTCAGAGTTGAGATCATTCTTGGGGATGAGCTGGGGAAACTTTGAGCTTCCCTTATCTCTCTTCAGGTAAATTACTTGGAAAGAGCAGTGAAGTCTAAACACCCACTTGCTTTGACTTTGCTTTCCTGTTTCCTAATGAAAATGTTCAGCCCTGTGATAAGGTAAAGTTTATCTGAAGAGCTTATCTAGTGAGTGGTTTTTCTCTGTCTTTCTGAAGCTGTTGTTGAGAATCTGGTTTGTGGCCTTGTCCCTTTTTTGTACACAGCTTGATTTTTTTATATGCACACTGAAAAACAACAACAAATGACTCCATGTTCAAACTTAGGGGAAGGAGGCATGCATCTACATTGCTTTGCAGGAAATTAATGTGTCTTTCTTGATATCTCCAAATTAGCCACCTTATTTATTGCAAATATTTATATAACCAGACTATCTAGCTCAGTAGTGTCTGACTGGCAGTGACTTGCCAGGGTTTCAGGTAGGGGACATTCCCAGCCCTACGTGGAAATGCTGGGGAAGAAGAGGAGGAGGAGTTTGGATTTGGTATCCCGCTTTATCACTACCTAAAGGAGTCTCAAAGCAGCTAACATTCTCCTTTCCCTTCCTCCCCACAACAAACACTCTGTGAGGTGAGTGAGGCTGAGAGACTTCAAAGAAGTGTGACTAGCCCAAGGTCACCCAGCAGCTGCATGTGCAGGAGCAGAGATTTGAACCCAGTTCACCTGGTTCACCAGATTACAAGTCTACCGCTCTAAACCACTACACCACACCAGGGACCTTCTGCGTGCAAGGAAAATGCTCTACCACTCTCCCTCTCCATATGAAGAGCTAACACATGAGTGGGGGGCTGGCCCCAGTTCTGATGATCCTCCACTGGTTTCTTCCTGCAACCACTGTGTGCTTGAGGCAGGGGCTTACCATAGGCTCCTCCATGTGATCTGGAGCCCTTTGTGAAGATGCAAATTCAGCCAGTTCCCCTTCACAACTTTGCTGAAGTACAGAAGTTGTCAGGGTGGTGGGCACAGCTGTGTTTCTTGCCTGTGTTTGTGTGTATGTGCTGTGAATGCAAGGGGGCGATCCTAGTCTCTCTCCATTTGGAGACCTAATGAGTGAATAGGGTTGAAGTCCAGAACATAAGAAACAACTACTGTGTGCTTTGGGGGGGGGGGGTGAAGTAAAACTGTCAGAATGTTGCATGGAAGAGACATGTTTGGTTGCAGCTGGGGCAGATGCACCACGGCGTTTCTTCTCTGTGCTCCTCCCAGCGGTCATTTTTCCTCTGGTCGCTGCTATGGATAGATGACTTGACTGTCTGTCTGCAGGTACTGCGGTCATCTGCGAGGGGTTCCCATTTGGCAGGTTGATGTTGCCAGCCTTCGCATCATGTTTGCAGACATCTTTGTAATGCAGAGTTGGCCTGACAATTGGCCTGCTGCCACAACCCCCCCCCCAAAAAAAACAGCTTTTGTGATAATGAACCTTAATCCCCCTCAGCTCATCCTAGGGTTGTGGCTCTGGAGGCTCTCTAAAGCACTGCATGTAATGCCAGTACAGTGGTGTCTTGGTTTAAGAACAGCTTAGTTTATGAACAACTTGGATTAAGAACACTGCAAACCTGGAAGTAGGTGTTTTGGTTTGTGAACTTTGCCTTGGAATAAGAACATGTTTCGCTTCCGGTTGAGTGTGTTCCATTTGTAAATTGAGTTCCCCTCTGCTGTGGGAAAGCACATCTTGGTTTAAGAACGCTTTGGTTTAAGAACGGACTTCCGGAATGGATTAAGTTTGTAAACCAAGGTACCACTGTACATCGAACAGGCTATGGGCTTGTGTTAGCCAGAACTGAAACCAAGAAAGGCTGGTCACCATTTCTGAGAATGCAGGGAGGAGGAGAATACTACCGCAAAGGAAGAGTAGCCTTAAGAGGTGGAAAAATGGTAAAAAGTGTGTGGGAATCTAAAAGTAAGAGGTGCGGTCACTGAGAAGGCCTTCTCTTGGGTCCATTGGCAGCACAGAATACCTGTCAGTGGGACTGCAAAGAGGGTGTCTTGTAGCAGCTGTAATTTTGAGACCATCTTCATGGGTAGCATTCATTCAGGAACAGCTCGAAATAGGCACTTCTTACCTCTGATGGCACCTAGGCCTCCAGAGACAGAGATGGATCAAGGAATACCCCAGACTATGTACCTGTTCCCTCGGGGGGAGTGTGACTCTGTCTGTGGCAGGATGAGCACCCAGTTCCATCCCAGCATAGGGACAGAGAAGTACTCCTGCATAGCAGGGTAGGGCAAACCCAGATGCTGACTCATTGCCTTTAAAAGGTAAGGGATCCCTGACCGTTAGGTCCAGTCGCAGACGACTCTGGGGTTGCAGCGCTCATCTCGCTTTATTCGCTGAGGGAGTCCGCGTACAGCTTCTGGGTCATGTGGCCAGCATGACTAAGCCGCTTTGGCGAACCAGAGCGGTGCATGGAAACACTGTTTACCTTCCCGCCGGAGCGGTACCTATTTATCTACTTGCACTTTGACATGCTTTTGAACTGGTAGGTTGGCAGGAGCAGGGACCGAGCAACGGGAGCTCACCCGGTTGGGGATTCAAACTGCCGATCGTCTGATGGGCAAGCCCTAGGCTCTCTGGTTTAACCCACAGTGCCACCCACCTTTATCTGCTAATAAATCTTAATTCAATTGGCAGTTTTCAGAAGACGTTCCCTTTTGTTGCTGGGAATTTTCTGGGTGACCTCTGTGGCTGTCATTTTCAGATCTGCTCTGGAACGACTCACAAATGAAAGTAGGTTAATGCAGTACCCAAAGCCCGGGTGGTTCCCACTATCCAATCCCTTCCTTTACCAGGGAAACAGGACTTTTTCAGGGGTTCCCAGAGTCGGAACTAAAACTGATGTGGCGACTTCTTGAATGAAGTCATTGCATTAGCTCAAGGACTTCTGCCCTTGAAATGGGTGGGATATCATCCTCTACTTATCTGCTGTAGAGAGTTAAATAAAACCCCAAACAGATATGGGGGGAGAGGAAAAGGAAAGGAAGTCCTGCTACATAGATTACTTCCTCTAATTGGATAATTTTGTTGGCTGCAATCCCCAGTTCTGGTAATTCCTTTTTTGTGTTAACTAGCCACAGACACACCTCTGATAACAACAAAGGAGAAGCAGCAGCAGCAGCAGCATTGGAATAAGTTGCAGTGGCCTTTGGACTTCCGTATTCATTGATCAACGTTTAGCGCTAACAGGGTTTAAGCTGAGTTGGCTATTTAAGAAGTCATTCAAAAACACACCAAAAACAAATAAACAATTAAGAACATATGAAGCCGCCTTACACTGAGTCAGGCCACTGGTTTATTGAGGTCAGTATTGTCAGGACTTGATGGCAGCAGTAGGATCACAAGTAGGGTCTTTCCCAGTCCTACCAGGGATTGAAACTGAGATGGCAGGCACTGAATCTGGGGCCTTCTGCTTATGGGAACCAGGTGCTCTACCACTCAGCAACAGCTTCCTCCATTTCCCTGTTCTCTTGAGCAAGAGGACGCAATTTATTTGGCCCTGTCTAGGCGCTAAAATCATCATCACTATTATTATTTATTGAATTCATATACCGCCCTATACCTGGAGGTCTCAGGGTGGTTCACAGAACAAAATCAAAATATAAAACCACGAAACATATAATCAAAATAAAAACAACAACCCAATAACCCTCCTCCCCCATCATATGGTTGCCCTTAGGGGACCTTAGGGTTGTAAGGAAAACACTGGGGCTTAATTTGATCAGTAGAATGTTATCTGGTGGGCGGGGCTTGTGTGTTTTGCTCTGGAACCGGCCCCTCCCTTCCTTGTGTTCCATTAAGAATGTCAGTTAAGAGCAGGGGTCAGCAAACTTTTTCAGCAGGGGGCCGGTCCACTGTCCCTCAGACCTTGTGGGGGGCCGGACTATATTTTTTTTTGGGGGGGGAATGAACGAATTCCTTTGCCCCACAAATAACCCAGAGATGCATTTTAAATAAAAGCACACATTCTATTCATGTAAAAACACCAGGCAGGCCCCACAAATAACCCAGAGATGCATTTTAAATAAAAGCACACATTCTACTCATGTAAAAACATGCTGATTCCCAGACCATCCGCGGGCCGGATTTAGAAGGTGATTGGGCTGGATCCGGCCCCTGGGCCTTAGTTTGCCTACCCATAGTTAAGAGGGACTAACTGCCTCTTGTTTTCTTGCCTCAGACTTGCCTCATGTTGTTGTATTTAATTTCTCTCATCATGTCATTCTGTTACAGTTGCCTTCATTATTGAAACTTAGTTTACATTTATGGAGCCACTTATTTTTCTCAAAGAAAAAAAGAAACTCTTCTGAGGAAAGGTGTGGAATGTCCTAAATTGCATTAGTCAGAGAATATTATTCCCAGTTTGCCAGGAGGATGGATTTTTGTTAACCATCCCTCCTCCCCTCCGCCCTGTTCCACAACAAGGGTAGGTAATAAACCAATCAGTAATAACCCCAGAACTCTGGGACTTGCTTGCAGATGACCTCTGTATTGTTATCAGAATTCAGGTTTTTCAAGAAGTCCTTCAAAACCCTCTTGCTCTCCTCAGTGGGTCATAACCACAAAACCATCAGCAGACAGTATGATCATGTAGTATTGTTTTTCAATCTGGACTCCCAATTTGGTGGTGTTTTGAGGCGTATGGCTAATGGTTCTGAAGCTAGGAGGAACAGAAAGGGAGAGAGTGGAAACTCCCTTGTCAAATCCTCCCTGAGGATGAATTTATGTTGTCTATTTTTAATGTGGCAGAAGCTTCGGCGTATCCTTTTGTTTCAAGATTTTCTTTGAATTTGTGGCCAAATTTCATTTGAGACAGGACTGCCAGCATGCCTCCCTCTTCTAGGCGGTCAAAGGCCTTGAGGATGTCTAACACCATGACTAAAATGATGACTTTGTTTAATTTTAAAGGCCCTTCACTCAGTGATGGAGCAACCTCTTTTCATGCAAAAGGCCCCAGCTTCAGCCCCCAAGATATTTAGGGCATTTTGGGAAAGACTCCAAACTTTCAATCTGTAGGCCATACTGAGCTGAGTGGGCCAATGACCTGACTTGGCGCCCGATACCTTCCTGTGTTCCTATGGGCATGAAATCCAGTGCTGGAAACAACCATTTTCCACTGAGGTGCTCTTAGAAGGCTTGGGGAAGAGAGTGAAAATTGGTGCGGTCATATTGTTTCTTTTTCTTTTTCGTTTCCTTTTGAACTATCAATTCTTTATTGATTAAAAGATTTGCATGCCTTTACAAACATTAAGTACTATCTCTTAACAGATTAAAAAGAAGATATAAAATAGAAAATTTATACAGAAAAAAATAGAAGCAACAAAGATAGGAAACAAAGAAATCAAATTTTAAAAAGACAAAGTTATTTACATAGTAAAAGTACTCATCAGTACAATCCTTCCCATCCTTCTCATTATACTGTTTGATATAACATTCTTTTTTACACAGGTTTACATTGTATAATACAGTGTTTCCCAACCTTTTTTGGGCAAAGGCACACTTGTTTCATGAAAAAAATCTCGAGGCACACCACCATTACAGCCCCGTGACGTCAGCGCGCAGCGTCACGCCGGGAGGGACATGAATTGCTAGCAAATTACATAATCACCTCCTTGAGGGCTGGCTCATCTTCTCCGAAGGCAGAACCCCATTATTTAACAGCACAGACTCACACCATAGCCAAGACGAGGGGGGAAAACCTCAGTCATGCACAGTCATGCACATGTGGGGGCTAAATGAGGACGAAGACTGGGCAGAGAGCAGGGTTCAAATCACCCCACCTGGCCAGGACAATCCCTGGGTGCTCCCTTGGGCCACTCGCCTGACCCACCTCGCAGGGCTGTTGTTGCGAGAATAACACGGGGAGAACCATGCGCGCCCCTGGGAGCTCCTTGGAGGAGAAAGCGGGCGATGATTGCAATGCATGAAATATATGAGAGGCGACCAGGTTTTGCAGGTGAGGGGCCCCCGCCAGCCTCCGCTTCCAACACCCGGCGCAACGACGCCGAAGTTTCCCCCCGGGCTTGGCTCGGGGAGCAGCGCTGCTCCCCCCCGGCTCCCCTTCGCCCTCCCGGCTCTCTCTGCCGCCCACTGGGGACCCCCCTCACCTGCCAAGTCCGGAGCGCCGGTGGAAGTTGCATGCATGCATGCAGGGCGCCGCGTTGCCATTGCATTGCACTGCACTCCATGCAACACCTGCATGCATGCATTGCCTTGCACGCCCGCCAAGGGGTCTCCCCGCGGTCCGATGCGTCCCCTCCGGCGCGGATGCAGCATTGCAAAAATAACACACACCCCCGACGCAGCCCTACCTGGGGGGTAGCCTCCGCCGCTCCGCCTCCGCGGGGATCCCCGGGCTCCATCCTGCCGCCCGATCTCCACGGGGGCGCAGGCAGGCTGCGCGGGGTCTGCGCGGAAGAGCCCCTGCCCGCCCGGCCGCCGCCGCTGCGCTCATTCCATAGCTGGGAGAAGAGCGCTTCAAACAAAACGCCCGGCCCGCCAGGCCACGCTGGGAAACGTAGTTTGCGCACCCCGCGCGGGCGCAGAGCCCAAGGGCGAGGGGACTACGGATCCCGGGGGAGAGGCCGGGTGCAGCGATGGAGGGACGGGTGGGCGAGCGAGTGAGTGAGTGGCAGCCGCCAAGCCTTGGCCGAGAGCCAGGAAGGGCCTCCCCGGAGGAGGAGGAGGAGGGAGGCACAGAGCGGGAGGGAGGGAGGGAACCCCAGGGGTCATCTAGTGACGGCGCCCCAATCGAAAATTTGACTTTTTAAAAAAATAATCTTTCAAATTTTTTAATTTTTCCCGCGGCACACCAGGCAACATCTCACGGCACACTAGTGTGCCGCGGAACAGTGGTTGGGAAACACTGGTATAATATCATTTCTTCCTGCTTTGTATACATTCCTTTGATCTTTTTCTTTACAAATATCACTCAATTTCTGTTACTATGCAGTTACTTGTACAATAAAGTTTTTCATAATTCTTAAATATTATCCATTCTCTAGTTGTTTTTTTGTTTCGCTATTCCTCTAACTGATCCCGACAGTTTTGCTAATTGTAGATATTCTGACATGAGTCTCTGCCAATCTGTAATCTCTGGGAGCATTTCATTCTTCCAATTCCTGGAAGGAACATATTGTTTCACTTACAAACCAAACCAAACCTAGAGCAATGTGGCAGTCTTTCTGAGGAACATCTGCTTCTCTCATCTTGAGGTTAATTCTATCCGACTCAGCTGGTTACCTGTATCGGTTGTGTTTCTCTGTCCAGTTTCCAATAGCTAAAGTTTCCTTTCTCTATCACATGTTGTGTCTGCCTTGCCGTTTCCCCTTACAGCTGTGTTTGTAATCCCAGCAGTTTGAAAGCAGACTTTCTGTATGGAGGGACTTGGTGGCACTTGCTCCGGTTTTCATAGTTTAGCAGATCCATTCGTTAAGTTTGGTTATGGAAAACCAACCAGTTATGTTTGGTTGTGGGAAAGATTTAGCTTTACTGGATGACAGAGAAATGGTTATTTCTTTTTAAACTGATGTTCACGTAACAATTTGTCGTAATTTGAAGGGGAGGGGGAAGGATCTTGATATCAGATGACTGGATTTTAAGTATATGGGAATGGTAAATTTTAAGCTAATCTACCGTAGTTAAGGTAGGTAGACAACAGGATATTTTTACTGAAAAGCTAAATCTGTTGTCATGTATTGGTGGGGGTAAAAGAAAGCAAGAAAATGTTAGACCAGAGAGAGAGAGAGAGAGAGAGAGAGAGAGAGAGAGAGAGCGCTGGATAAAAGGCAAATATAAAATTGCTAGGGATTGATCATATATATATATATATATATATATATATATATATATATATTTGCTTTCGTAGATTTTCACGGGTACAGGAATGCAGGTTTTGGTGTCTTCGGGTGTCTTCCCGTGTAAGAGTCGGGGTGTCTGTGCGACGTTTCGACGAGGTCTCACTCGTCATCTTCAGGCTGGTGCTTTCGGCTTCTTGTTACTGGAACAGAGCAGAGTCTGGTGTTTGAGTTCCTATAAATACTGTTGAGGGGTGTGGTGTATAGCCTCCAACGTTCTGGGCAGAGAGGAAGTTCCTAGATTAGTGTGCCTTTTCTTCTTTTGTTCCTTAATTACTTGAGGGATATCTTGGGTGATTTCATGAGTGATATTCTGAATATCACTGGGTGGGTCATTAAGTGTAGATTAGTTGCTAAAGCTTTCGTGTCTTGACCTCTTGAGCTTGTGAAGAGTTTTTCTGAGAAGATGGCTGTGCTGCATTTAGTTGTGCTCTGGCTTGGCTTCGTGTATAGGGGCGAGCTGTGATTTTGTGCCTTGTGCCAGCCAGATCTGTGTAGGGATTGCAGGGGGGTGCAGCATCCGGAGGTGCCACTATAGTTTGGCTACTGGATGGAGTCTGTAATATGTCTGTGGAGAGGGTCTGGGTTTGGGTCTGGTGTGGTTGATTGGTGACGGCGTTCTGTGTGCCTCTGGTTCTGGTGTCGGTTTTTGTGGGGAGGGCTAATTTCCAGATGTCTGGCAGGCGGGACGTGTCGTCACGCTTGTTCATGTTGTGAGGGTGTTTCTCTATCTCGATGGCTTCCATGATTATTCTTTTGTGGTGATGTTCCATGTTAAAGAGCAATTTGGAATCTGCAAAATTAATTTCGTGTCCTGTTTCTTTCATGTGTTGGAAAAGAGAGGAAGTCCCAGACCCTCTCCACAGACATATTACAGACTCCATCCAGTAGCCAAACTATAGTGGCACCTCCGGATGCTGCACCCCCCTGCAATCCCTACACAGATCTGGCTGGCACAAGGCACAAAATCACAGCTCGCCCCTATACACGAAGCCAAGCCAGAGCACAACTAAATGCAGCACAGCCATCTTCTCAGAAAAACTCTTCACAAGCTCAAGAGGTCAAGACACGAAAGCTTTAGCAACTAATCTACACTTAATGACCCACCCAGTGATATTCAGAATATCACTCATGAAATCACCCAAGATATCCCTCAAGTAATTAAGGAACAAAAGAAGAAAAGGCACACTAATCTAGGAACTTCCTCTCTGCCCAGAACGTTGGAGGCTATACACCACACCCCTCAACAGTATTTATAGGAACTCAAACACCAGACTCTGCTCTGTTCCAGTAACAAGAAGCCGAAAGCACCAGCCTGAAGATGACGAGTGAGACCTCGTCGAAACGTCGCACAGACACCCCGACTCTTACACGGGAAGACACCCGAAGACACCAAAACCTGCATATATATATATATATATACACACACACACATACACAGTCGTACCTTGCGACTTGAATGTTTTGGCTCCCGAAAGCCGCAAACCCAGAAATGAGTGTTCTAGTTTGTGAATGTTCTTTGGAACCCAAATGTCTGACGCAGCTTCCGATTGGCTGCAGGAGCTTCCTGCAGTCATTCAAAAGCAGCGCCTTGGTTTCCAAAACTTTTGGAAGTTGAATGGATTTCCGGAATGGATTCCGTTCAACTTCCGAACTGATACTGTATATCAGTAGCTTTCTTTTCCAAAAGGAGGCTTTCTTTGAGAACTGTATGAAATGTGAAATTTTATTTCCGTCTTGCACCATTTGAAAAAAGATCCGGGGATAATGACACACGTGTGTTATGACTGTATTCCTTCTGCTCCTCTTCTTTGGTGGGATTTATGGAACCCAACCTCCTTGGTTAAACAACTGGAGAACGAAACATGCTCTTTAAATCCCCCCTCCGACCCTTCCTGTAAAAAAACAAAGACCACCACTACCAGATGTAGAAAACGCTGCATTCATAAGTCGTGCCCCACAAGTAACAAAAGACCCTTTCACGGAGTGAGCAAGCACAAGTAACCTGGCGCCTGCTGGCGCTCCAGATGTGAGATTCCATTGTGTGCGAATGCCAGACTCTGGCCGCCCTTGCTTGCTTTCTCCATCAGCAGCTGGAAAGTTTTACTCATTCACAACTCCCTGAAGGCAAAAATCCACAGCAGAAAAACAAGCCTTTGGTAGAAGAAACACTCTTGCTAAAGAAAGGCCTTAGCTCAGTGGGAGAGCAGAAAGATCCCAGGCAAGGCTAGGCAAGGAAACTGTTGGGGAGGGGGGCGCGCGTGTGCATGCAAACACTGCCCCGGCATTGCTGCATGTGTTGGCTTGCTGTCCCAGACTTCCCTTGTGTTATGCCATGTGTCTATTGTGAATGCTAGAAAACGATACGATAATCTTTATTGTCATTGTCCCATACAGAACAACGAAATTGAAAAAAATCTACATCACACATTCAAAAACCCACAAGCCTGCTATCCCAGCTTTCCCAGCCTGGTCAACCCCCTAAAAACTCTGATACCCCATAATTAAATACAATACACTCCCACAGAGACTACCTTACACTGCGTTGAAAACCAAAATTGCATTTGGATAAAAACTGTTTCTCAGGCGGCTAGTCCTAGTCTTTATAACCCTGTACCTTCTTCCAGAAGGCAGAAGCTGAAAGAGATCATTTCCGGGGTGTGCACTATCCTGCACTATCTCTGCAGCTTTCTTAAGGCACCTGGAAGCATAGATTTGATCCAAGGTGGGAAGAGTGCACCCAATTATTCTCTCCGCAGTCTTTACAACCCTGGACAGCATTGTTTTTCCCTGACTGTGCAGCTCCCAAACCCCACACACAGACCATAAGTTAATACACTCTCAACAGTACAATGATAAAATGCCATCAACAGGTCCTTTGAGAGATTACATACGGTATTGTTATGAAGAACATGGAGAGAGAAATGATATAGCACCAAAACCTTTAAAAATATCTTCCTGTAAGCAGAAAGGGTTGCCTCTCCCTAGAAAGACTCAAATGCTCAATCAAATGCTTCTGCAACCATAAAGTGCTATTTTGGAAGCCCAGTATGCATTGGCAACATCTTTTGAGTTTTGCAGAAGTCTGTGTAGTTTTCTCTGTGTAGTTTTAAGGAAGTCGCTCATGGACTTCACAGTTCAGTATTGAAGGCTTTGACCATAATCAACAATGTGGTCCAAAGGTTGCAAGGTTCATTGTGACACTGGAGAAGTAGAGCCAATGTCAAGTCGCGGACTCGCTTGCAAGAAATAACAGGCGTATTTGAAGCAGTTCAGCAAGTGGCATCAAGAGCAGAGAGATGAGATGAGAGCAGGGGAATGTGGGATTGCAGTGGTTCTCAACCTGTGGGTCCCCAGATGTTGTTGGACTACAACTCCCATCATCCCCGAGCTCTGGCCTTGCTAGCTAGGGTTGATGGGAGTTGTAGTCCAACACAGGTTGAGAAAGGCTGGATTATTGGGAGGGAGTGTCAGTAATTGCAGCTTTCTGTACCAAGGAGCCTTTACTACCAACATTTATACCCTACCCTTCAGCGATAATTTGCATTCTCGTAGCTCAGGGGTTGGCAAAGTTTTTGTGGCTTGTGCCGGTTCATGGTCCCGCAGACGCTGTGGTGGGCTGGAGTGCGCCCGCATGTGCAAACGCTATTTCCGGCGTTCCTTCCAGTGCAGAGGAGGCATGCGCAGGTTCCCATTGGCTGCAGGAGCTTCCTGCAACCAATGGGAAGCTGACAAGCATCGCGGAAGGTGGTCCCCACTCTGCTCCGCGCTGGTTTAGTGCGGCGCACGGGAGCCGACCAAGTGGGTGTTGGGGGTCCATGGGCCATTAAATGACCCCCATGGGCCGTTTGTGGCCAATGGGCCTTAGGTTGCTGACCGCTGTCTTAGCTAGTCTATATACATGATTGCAGCTCTAGTGACATTTTAGTCTTGGCTGTTCCTGTGTAAGATTGCCCAGGCTAGCTTGGTAAAACCTTTGCTTTTTTTGCTGTGCTAAAAAGCATAGAAGGGAAATCTGTTCCATTCTCTTAACTACCTAATCTGAAAGAACATCATAATCCATAGCAATGAACTGGATACCAGTTGAGGAAGACTCCTCTATAACTGCGTGTATTTGTCCATGATGGAATGTAGAAGAAATGGTAAGAAAAAAAGGAATTCAATGCACAAATTTCTTATCGGGGCAAAAGCACTGGAAATACAAATAATGCAAAAGGATTTGGTGTGCAAAACCCTGATGCTGAACTAGGCAGTAGGGAGGAAATGATTCATATGGAAAGAGGAAGTCTTGAAAGCAACAATGCTGAAAGAGAACCGCAAGGCCAATGGTGGATGGCAATAATAGGAAAATATCTGTCTGGGAAGAGGGCATTGAGGAAAATATGTACACATTTTGAGTCCTTGATTTCTGTGCTGTCTTGAGATAAGTCAGGCTATAAAAAGACATTTTACCATTTCAGAATGTGGATGCTTGATTATTGTACTACGGCATGAATTGGATATTGTGGAACTATATTTTAAATACTACTGGAAGTGGCCACTTTCATGCAGTGATTTATATTTGGACTGAGTAAAACTTAGTTAGCAGTTGGGATCTTAGCAGTTGGGATCTGCCTCTAGGTAGTTATGCATAGATAGTGTTCACTAAGAGTATGATGCTGTGTTCAGTTCAGGCCAGATAAGTTTGTCCAAGTTTATCTAAACTGTGGGTATCACCCCAATATCAATATTGTTCTTAATATCTTAATGTTTCTGGGGTTGCAGGTGTCTGACTCCGTGACAACTTGACGTTTTGCAACTGTAGAACTAATTTGGAAGTTGTTTAGAAAACAGAGCAGCATGTCAACGTATCATAGTAGCACTTGAGTTGTAGATGAAATATTAAAGATGCAATGTTGCGGCAGGTGTTCTAAAAGCAGGCATGGAATTAAAATTGATGCTGCTGGGAATGAGCGGGGGAGAGCGAGAGAGCCAACCCTGATTAGCAACATAAAGGGTGTTTTTCAGTTTCAGGTTTGTGCTAATTATATAACATGTGATTTTCAGTATTGGTGAGAGAATAAACATCTGTAACCCTGGGCCCTGCTTCCCACTCTCCTCTCACGGCACAGGCAGAGACAGTTGTGGTGGCTGAATTCCCACTGTGGTGGTAAACCTGTGTGTAGCCTGTACAACTTCAAATACTAGAGGCAAGCTTGTTTGATGGAAAGCTCTCCCCAGCATATGCCTTTGCAGAGTTTTTGGGATGCTGACCTGTATTTACAGTTTTTATTATTATTAAAATAATCTGTAAAACTACCCAGTGGATTAAAGCACACTGCACATTTAAAGCAACCCCACCCCTCAAAAAAATATATTGGGAACTGTAGTTTAAGGGTGCTGGGAATTAGATCGGTAAATGCTCTTAGGATGCTTTGAGGACTTATGCTTTAAATGTATGGAGTGCATGCAACCTTAATAGATCATAGAATTGTAGAGTTCGAAGGGACCGTGAGGGTCATCTAGTTCAACCCTCTGTAATGCAGGAATTTCAGCTAAAGCATCCATGTTAGATGACAGCATATAAATGTAATAACGACAATAAAATCAACATGTTGCGGTAGAAGAGTTGTAATAGTCTACTCTTTCCCCTGACATGCAAGCTTTACATTTGTAGGCATGTTCAAGTTATTTTTCCACCCATCCCAAGTCTGTAATTGTAGAGGCCCCAAACAGGCTCATCACCTCAGTGAGAACTGGGATCAGTGCAGCAATAAGTAGAGCATTTATGCTGGTCCTGATGCTAAAGAGTCTATTGTTAGCACCTTGGGGAGTTACCTGCCCCAGGTAAGTCTTCAATTGCATGACAGGCAGAAATTCTCAGGTACAACCCCCTTGCATTTCATATGTCTCAGAAAACCTGCTCCCTTTGCAAAGCATAATGCTCATGTGAGTTGCTTTGGCCTTCCACTTTGCTCCAGAATTCCTTATCTAGTTCTCCTGGAAGAAGGAAGTTTTTACATTCTTAACAGTCTTTATTTAGATGGTGATTGGCATTCCTCAGTTCACAAACGAACTTTGGTCTAGGGTAAAAAAACAAAAACAAAGCAACCCACGAAGCACTGTCTCATGGAATGGATACAAAAACTTAAATCACAGAGCTAGCTGATTTATAACAGAGGCTCCTCTAAGTGGAAAACCACCTACAGTGGTGCCCGCAAGACGAATGCCTCGCAAGACGGAAAACTCGCTAGACGAAAGGGTTTTGCGGTTTTTGAGCTGCTTCGCAAGACGAATTTCCCTATGGGCTTGCTTTGCAAGACGAAAACGTCTTGCGTTTTTTGCAAGTTTGTTTCCTTTTTCTTAACACCGTTAATACAGTTGCGACTTGACTTCGAGGAGCAACTCATAGAATGCGGTGTGGTAGCCTTTTTTGAGGTTTTTGGTGATTTTTGAAGCTTTTCCAAAACTTTTCCGACACCATGCTTCGCAAGACGAAAAATTCGCTAGATGAAAAAACTCGCGGAACGAATTAATTTCGTCTTGCGAGGCACCACTGTACTTGAACAGCGCTGCCAATCAGAGTTGCTTTTCTGCAAATGTATGCAGTTCTTCAGATTTAGGATTTCACCTTTTGCCAGAATGTGGTGCTATGTGTGCGCATGGACACACTTCCATGTGCAACTGAGTAATCTCATCTCCTTTTCTGGTTTGAGAAGAAGCTTGTGGCTGTGATTCTCACCCAAAAGGATTTGTTGATGTGATTCTCGATGGTGGTTGGGCAGACCAAAATACTTCTCTCAGTTTGTGGTGGGGAATCTGTGTCACTCGTAGATGACACAATTATGCTTTGATCCAGAGATACCTTGCGTGAGTGGAAAGCCCCTTCTGCTTATAAAACTCACACCCTCTGTGCCCATAATATGCTATTCCTGACGGTCTCTTGATTCTGAGGGGTAGCTTCTCCAGCATTTCTTATATTGGATAGTTTCAGCATACTCAGGAATTAAAAGCTTTGTGTCTCTTTTGGGGGAAGTGTATATTTTTTATGCATTCTGCAACTTCCATTGCCTGGAAAGCTGAATTGTGCAAGCAGGGTTCTATCTCTGGATTCAACTCTTTGCACGACTTCATTGAGCAGTGTGGGCAGATTATTGTTTGGAGGTGGCGGCGGCTATGGTTAAATCCTGCACTTCCTCTAAGAGGCTCAGTGTGACAAATGTTTGCAAACTGTAGTTAGTCTTAACTATGGTTTAATGAAACAAGACAGGTTGGGACAGAGCGCTAAACTGCAGTTAAAAATAGAAGTGTAAATTTCTGATTGTCTCCTAAGGGAGGGGGAATGAATGAGCCCAAGGCTCATTCTCGTAACAATAAACAATAGTTTATCACTGGCCACATTCACACGCAACACTCAGCCAAACCATGGTTTTGCAGAAACACAGTGTCTCCTGGGAAGGCGATTGCAGGTGCTTTGCTCCTCCTTGATTCTTTCAGAGCAAGGCTTGTACTTGCTTATACATCATGATTAAAGAGGAGAGAGCTGAACCACAATCCCAGGTTCGTACGAAGTGTCAAGCCATGCTTTGGCTTGACTGATGTGCTGAACTAACAGGACTGGTGAGATGCAAAGCAACTACAAATTCCTCTCCAGGAGCCTGCATGGTCACAGGAAAGCATAGCTTGGCTTAGCTCACCTGGTTTGCAAGTCAGTCACTTTAAATGCAAGCAATAAGTGAAAATGGCAAAATAGTATTTCGGTCAACTCTTGGTCATTTAATGTGCTATTCATATGCTGCCCAGCATGCATTAAACCCAAGTTGGCACATAACACACAAGTTGTGTAGTGACACAGTTTTGAATGGTCAAGGTCAGCAAAAATCCCTGAGCTTGCCTTGATTTGACTAGCATAAATAAGCCTGTGCATGTCTGTACAGAATTTAGTGGGGACTTACTCCCAATTAAGTGTGTGTGGGATTGCAGCCTTCATAGTAAGTGAAAGAAATTCACCTTTCTCAAGGGTCTGGCAACATGACTAACACAATACTTCTTGAAATATGAGCCTCAGGAAGAAACACATTTAGAAAACAACCTTAATTAGATGCACATGTTTACTGCCACCCAATCTCCTGTGCCAAACTCCTAAATATTACAGACTTTCCAGGTTCATCACACAGCAGGTTTCATTACCAAGCGAGGCAGATTTTTATTTACTCCTTTCTTGTCTATCCCCAGCACTCACAGTTGACTCTCACATTCAGGCAAGGCCATATAGGGCTAAGAATTGCTTATCTTCAGGAATAGAGCTGAGCTGTGTGCCTTCAGACTCTTCTCTGGAAACCCAATGCATGCTTCTCTCTGAGAGAAATCCCACTGTGGATGCTGAAACTCCAACATTTAGGATTGCAGTGTCATTTATTTTGAGTAGTACAAGCAAGCTTTTGGTATTGAGGTGACTTCACACAACACACCAGCAATCTTTTTATATTATAAGGAGGTGGATAATGTACCTGGGAGGGTGTGATGTTACTCCCTTTTGAAAGTATTTGACCTGCAGTCTCTGTTGTGGTGTTGTTTGCAGCTTACACAGTACATTTTTCACATTATCCTTTCTTGTGGAGTAGAGTGAGCAGAACTAACTGGAACCTTGCAAGCTTAGAGTAAAAGAAAGAGCCTTTCTGCCTATCCGAACATTATTATTATTTATTACTATTTATTAAATTTATACATCACCATTCACCTGAAGATCACAGGGAAGATCACAACATAAAAATACAAATTGAGAACACAAAATGCAGAATAGAACAACAACGAAAACAAACCAATGATCCCCCTCCCACAAAACACATTTAAAAGGCCATAGAACATTCATCAGCCAAAGGCCTGGTTACAGAGAAGCATTTTCTCCTGTAGTGAAGACGCCAGGCAAGCCTCTCTGGGGAAAGGATTCCACTAAAAGGGAGTCACTGCAGAAAAGGCCCGTTCTCTTGTTGCCACCCACCAGACCTTTCACGGAGGAAACACACAAAGAAGAGCCTCAGATGATGCTTTTAGGGTATGGGTTGGTTCATATGGGGAGAGGCAGTCCTTAAGGTATTGCAGTCCTGAGTTCCTTTTTATTTTTTTATAAATATTTATTAAAGTTTTCACAGTATTACATAATGAAAAAGAAAAAAGAAAAATACAAAATAAAAACCAGTTAAAAATAATTCCATCTTTTCATCACTTATCTTTCATTTACTTGTTTCCCTGACCTCCTCATACATCCCTTTTTTGTATTCCAGTTCAATTTATTAGTTCAGCAATTCCTTTCCCTCCTTATTATCCTGATCTTTAATCTTAATATATTGTAGCATTAAATTTTTACCTATTAAAAATCCAATTTTTCCATATTCTTTTATACCATTACAGCTAGAAACAACTTCAATCAAACATCATTCTAACATTCATTAATTTTGCAATATTTCTGTAAATAGTCTTTAAATTTCTTCCAATCTTCTTCCACCGACTCTTCTCCCTGGTGCAGCCCTGAGTTCCTTGTTGGTATTCATAATCAAATAATGTGTTGGGGCTTTCTTCTGAACTTGCACCCACTCCTCCCCAACCTCAAATCTCTATTTTTCACAGTGCAGGGCAGGAAGTTCATAAAGTTCATTTGACAACAGGACTTGCAAGTTGAGCTGGTACAAAGAAGCCTGGGATATAGGCACTGTCTGTTCACACTCTGGTTTTCAGGGGTTAACAGGTTAAATTTCTTGTACATTCAGTTCTTCTGGCTCTTCTCGCCAATATTTCAGGCAGGGAATCTTTCCCATCCCTACTTAGAGATGCTGGGGATTGAACCTGGGACCTTCTGCAGGCAAATAAGATGCTCTGTCCCTGAGACCATGGCCCTTCCTTGCCTTATATTAAAGGTAAAGGGACCCCTGACCATTAGGTCCAGTCGTGGCCGACTCGGGGGTTGCAGCGCTCATCTCGCTTTATTGGCCAAGGGAGCCGGCGTACAGTTTCCAGGTCATGTGGCCAGCATGACTAAGCCGCTTCTGGTGAACCAGAGCAGCGCACGGAAACACTGTTTACCTTCCCGCCAGAGCGGTACCTATTTATCTACTTGCACTTTGATGTGCTTTCAAACTGCTAGGTTGGCAGGAGCAGGGACCGAGCAACGGGAGCTCACCCCGTCGCGGGGATTCGAACTGCTGACCTACTGATTGGTAAGTCCTAGGCTCTGTGGTTTAACCCACAGCGCCACCCACGTCCCATTGCCTTATACTAGGCTAGGCTATTTGTCCGTGACATGTACTCTTGGCTAGCTGACTGGCAGCAGCTCTGCAGGGTCTCAAGCAGAGGTCTTCGCCATCACCTGGCAGTCACCTTTAACTGGCATCTCTGGAATTGAACTTTGGATTTTCTGCAAGCAGAGGAGGTCTTCAGCCACTGAGTTGTGGTCTGTCTTCAGCTGCTATAGTGTGAGACTCCTGCCAGGGCCTTATCCTCTTATCTCCCTCCCAGCTTTTTTGCACCAATGATTTAGGAAACAAACTTTGCTAATATACCTTCCTCTTCACTACAAGTTTTCTCCCAGTCCCACCTCTGGCTGCATAATTAACCTGACTTCTGGGTAGCAAGCAATGTGGCTGGGAGCTTTGGAGAGCCATTTGAATTCCCCTGTACTAAATACCGTAACTGGCCAGCGCACAACATTTTATGCTATCTATAGCAGGGCATTTTGGTCTTCCTGGGTTGCAGAAGTGAGAAGGGAACCTGCTGGTAGTTCCTGAGTTCCTGTTTTAAATATGTCAGCTCATGCCGTTTCCCCTGCAACATTTCCCAAAACCATGGAATCACTGCTATAACTGGTCTGCTTAATTAGCTATGGAAGGCTAAGGTTGCTGTAATTGGCATGTCTGAATTGTTGGTAGCAATGCTTGTTCATTTTACAAAAAGACAGACCCACCATTATTTTTTCTTCCTGGGCCATCAGGCTTGTAGTGAATGTCACCCAATGAAATCGTTATTAGGGGAGCCAAAATAGTACTCCACAGTTTGGATGTACTGCTCTATTAGGAATGGGCAAGATCCACCTTGCTGGCTTTCCACTAGACCGCACCCCTCTCATTGGCCACCCCCATTTCTCACTTTCTTCCTTGTATGCCTGCTACAGTCCTGGGTTCTCAAGCAATGAAATGTGAGACTAAAAAGCCCTTGCACTTATCAATGCTTAAATTGCCCTAATGAAGTGCTCTGGCACAGTCACCAGTGCCCAGAAGATCTTGTTCACTTCCTGAAGTACTCCTGCCTCATCAGCTCCAATCATGCATATTTGGAAGCGCTCCAGCAGCCTCTCCTTTCTTCCAAGTCAGTGTGAAATTTTTGAAGCAGATTGAAGTCCTCCTTCAAGGGAAGGGCTGTAGCTCAGTAGGAGAGCAACTGCTTTATGTGCAGAAGGTCCCAGGTTCCGTCCCTGGCATCTGCAGGTATGACTGGGAATGTCCCCTGTCTGATTTCCTGAAGAGTCTCTGCCATTCAGTGTAGGCAATGCGGAGTTCTATGGAGCAATAGTCTGACTCAACTTAAGGCAACTTCTGATGGTCATAGCTAAAGTTCACTGAAAAAGTTTTTTTGTTTTTTTTTTTTTGTTTAAGGAAGGGAACTTTGCACAAGTGGGAGTGAGGGAAGGTGGATTTAAATGAGGAAACTTGGATATCGTGTGTGTGTAGATGGGGAAGAAAGCCTTACTGGAATATGCACTTTTTGGTTAAGGTGGGGTTTTTTTTTGGGTGGGAACAAATGTAAAATTTTCATTGCTTTGTTCCCCACATTGAAATTGAGTATACAGTGGTACCTCGGGATGCGAACGCGATCCGTTCCAGAGCCCCATTCGCATCCTGAATGGAACGTAAGATGTGACGGCGCATCTGCATGTGTGTGGGTCGTGTTTTGCCACTTCCGCGCATGCATGTGACGTCATTTTGAGCGTCTGCGCATGCGCGAGTGGCGAAACCCGGAAGTAAAAAAAAAATCAAAACTTTATTAGCAAAGCCAACAGGCCACAGCTGTACAAAAATTAAAAATGAGAATAGGGATAAAAGGAAGAAAAGAACAGACAAAAGGAGGTCCGTCGGGTGAACAGGTCTGTCACTCAGATGGTGGCCCTCAATTTCACAGCTCTCTCGATGTACCTCGCGACCTTCTCTGTTATCTGACTGTTCGTATCAGATAATAGAAAATGCAGTGTAATGTCTGTTGAACGGCCGGGGTTGGAGAGAATGAGTGGAGTAATAATCTCATTCCTTAGGTCTTTGTAAAGAGGGCAAGAAAAAAGGACGTGGGACACTGTTTCCGTGTTACCATCTCCACATGGGCAGAGTCGTTTTTCGAATGGGGTCTTTTGGTAACGACCTTCGAGTACAGCAGAGGGAAGAACATCCCATCTAGCCAATGTAAAGGCACGTCTGTATTTTGGGATGGTTAGTTTAGACAAATATGAGGCTGGAGAGTCAAAATGAGAAGGGGGAAAGTAGGTATACCATGGGCACAGTTTCTTTAAGATAGTCAGGTTGTTTTGTCGTTCGATGTCTTTCAGGCGCTGGCCTATTAGACTCTTTGCTTTGATGAGGCCCATTGATAGTAGGGACTGTGAGTGCAGACCGCATGTAAGGAGTTTTTTATGCACAGATTTAAACCACTTGCTTTCGTGAGGATCTTGCATTACTAACGGCAGTAGACCAGGAGGATTCAGATTAAGACGAAGCCAATAATTAAATGTTCTCTGCCAGGTCCGAGTTTCCACAGATGGAAGGCAGGCCTCGAGTCGCAATGCTGCGTTTGGAACACAGGGGGGGACACCGAGTATTTGCCTTAGAAATTTGGACTGGACAGTTTCAAGACTGGAGCAATGGGTCCCCGTCCAGATTTGCGCCCCGTACAATAACTGCGCCAGAGGTTTTGCTTGATAAACTTCAAGGGCTGCTGGGATGTATCTGCCCCCCTTCGTATAGAAGAAGCGGGACAGCATCTTGATGCTTTGAGCAGCTTTTTCTTTGGCACATTTTTGGTGGACATCCCAGGACCCGGTCGACTGGAAAACGATACCCAGATATTTGAAGGCTTTGACTTGTTCAATTGTCTGGTTATCCATCCTCCAGCTGTACTGTCTGTGTTTCCTTGCAAAAACCATGATTTTGGTTTTCTGATAGTTTATTGCAAGTTGCTCTCTTCTACAGTATGCTGAGAGTTCATCTATGAGCCTATTTAAACCTATTCTTGTTCGGGATAGGAGTATCGCATCGTCAGCGTACAAAAGCACTGATATTGCTTTGTCAGCCAGTTTGGGGGCGTGGAAGTCCGGAGATGACAAACAGTTAACCATATCATTGATGTAGATGTTGAATAGAACTGGAGCCAGGATACAGCCTTGCTTGACCCCCTTACTGACAGGAACTGGTCCTATAAGATGGCCATTTAACGAAGTTCTTACATGCAGCACCGTGTCTTTGTATAAACAGCTGATCAGAAATAATAGTCTTTTGTCTATGCTAGAGGTGCTCAATTTGTCCCAGAGTCTTACACGTGGAATTGAATCGAAAGCAGCCTTTAGATCAATAAAGGCTGCATATAACACCCCACGGGATTTTTTGGCATATTTGTCAATTAAATAGGCTAGGGTGAAGCAATGGTCTATGGTGGATCTGCCTTGTCTGAAACCCGCTTGCTCTTCCGCTAGAATAGCTTCAGTTTCCAGCCAGCTAGTTAGCTTGGTATAAAGATGTTTGGCATATAGTTTGCTGAGTATAGGCAGAAGGCTGATTGGTCTATAACTCGCCGGATCTGTCATGGGACCTTTTTTGTAGATTGGGATAATTATTGCCTCAGTCCAACCATCTGGGAGTAAACCCGTTGAGTCGATCCAAGAAAATAAAGACGCCAGCAGGGGGGCCCACCAGCCAATGTTGGACTTCAGAAGTTCGGCAGGGATGTAATCATTCCCTGGGGCCTTGTTGTTCTTTAATTGTACGATTAAGTTCTCAACTTCCTTCGGAGTTACTGCTGGCCAATGAGGTAGGTCCTCCAGTTGAATGCATAGTTTGTAATGTTGGGCTTCCTGGTCATAGAACAAAGATTGAAAATGGCGCAACCACTCCATTGGTTCCACTGTACAGATGGAATTAGTGCGCTCCTGGTCCAGTAGACCAGATATGGTTCGCCAAAAGCAAGTAGTATCTTTCTCGTGCGATGCCTTAACCAACCTGTGCCATGCGGCTCTTTCAGCTTCCAGTTTCTTTCTCCTTAATAATTGTTTATACGACCGTCTCAGATAAATATAAGCATTAAGTAGGGGAGCAGTCCCTGATTTCCTGTATCTCCGGTAGGCTGTTCTCATTTGTCTCCTTGTTTGCCTGCACTCCAGGTCAAACCAGCTAGCTCCGTCCTTTGCCCTCTTTGTAGCGGAGCTATGTATCACTGTTGTTAAATGGGGTTTCAATCTTTCCAAGAGTAATTTAAAGCGTTCCATAATCGCAGCTGCTGAATTTCCTGATACAATAGCGGAGCGAATAAGCTTTAACTCCACTGACTGAAGAAGGAGGGTTAGGTTTTCATTCAATATTGGGGACCATTTGAGTCTTTTGGGGGCTGGTATATCCAAATTTACAGAAGGTATATATTGTGGCTCGGCAATAGAATAGTCAAAAGGCCCGCCTGCAAGCTCTAAAATTAGAGGTAGGTGATCACTCAGAGTATTATGGCCCACTTGAAACTTCCTTATAAAACTGTGCGCAAATCTTGAGATTAAGATATAGTCTATAACACTTCCCCCAGCCTTGGAGAAATGGGTATATTCCCCGGGGCGGTCCCCCTCTATATTGCCGTTTAATATCAGCAGTTCCCTCCGTCTAGCAGTGACGGCGCATCTGCATGTGTGTGGGTCGTGTTTTGCCACTTCCGCGCATGCATGTGACGTCATTTTGAGCGTCTGCGCATGCGCGAGTGGCGAAACCCGGAAGTAACGTGCTCCATTACTTCCGGGTTGTCGCAGAGTGCAACCCGAAAGCACTCAACTGGAAGAACATTCATCTCGAGGTATGACTGTACAGTTGTACCTTGGAAGTTGAACGGATTCTGTTCCGGAAGTCCATTTGACTTCCAAAAGTTTGGAAACCAAAGCATGGCTTCTGATTGGCTGTAGGAAGCTCCTGCAGCCAATCCGAAGACGCAGAAGCCCTGTCAGATGTTCGGCATCCAAAAGAACGCTTGAAAACCGGAACAGTCACTTTCGGTTTTCGATCATTCAGGAGCTGATTTGTTCAGGAGCCCAAGGTGTTTGAGGTCCAAGGTACGACTGTATTCACTAAAGAGTGTGCTGTAAATATGGTAGATAAATAAAATAACCATGTGTGCTATTTAAATGCCACAAATGGGTCTCAGATTGAAGTGCAGGAAAAACCTAGGAAACAACTGTGCTATGGTGTTAAGACAGCCCGGGGAGGCAGACACCAACCTGCAGTGCTTGTGAGGGTCAGAAGGCAGATCTGGCTGTTAATGGTGACTGTTGTAAAGTTAAAATTGATTCCTTTCCTACTGTTTCTGTTCGTTCCGTTTTGCTACTTTCAAGATCCTGAAAGAAAAACGGTAGTCTAGTGTTTTGTGTGTGCAAACATTTTTTTGATTACAGTTGCAGAATGCTAGTATTAGACTTCTTCAAAACATAAACTACAGATGTCAGAATATGCAAGGTTTCTGGGTCATCCAGTCTCTGTGTGTTTGTTTCTTCTTTTTAAACAAAATCCAATTCAGGCCAAAGAGTCATAAGCGTTCCCCAGTTGTCTGGAAATGGTCTAGTCACCGTAGGCGGTTTTTAAAATAAAATTTCTCTATCCAGCTGTGTGGTGCTCTGTAATTAAAACATTCATAGGCAGCCTAAAATATTGGATGGGAAACCATGCAGTTATGAGTGGTGTGTGTGTGTGTGTGTGTGTGTGTGTGTGTGTGTGCCTGTTGTGAAGCATTCTTCTTTGCTGGAGGATACAACCAGTTTAAGTTTCTTCTGGAGACGGGCCAGCTCTCCCGCCCCAAGGAATGCATTCCTGTCTAGCCTAACAGACCAGTAATGAAAGGTGGAGTCCAAAATGTGGTCTAGGACTTTTACTCATGTTTTTTCTTTCTTTCCCTGCTAAGGTTAGAGCAGGGAGCGGGGAGGCTTTTTCGGATGCCTGGTTCCCCTACCCCTCACTTTTCCATTATTATTTTAAGACAACAAAATTGCCTGTCTGCCTTTAAAGTGGGTTTTGCTGTTGCATCTCCTTTGCATTGGGCCATTTAACCCATAGGTGGCCAACCCACAGGCTGCTTCAGGCTCTTTTTATTGTGACCCTCATTTCCCTCCAAACTTGTCCTTTATTATTATTTTTTTAGCGACTATACCTATTTTGAGGTTTGACCATGGTTCAATGTGGCCTTTGACCTGAAAAAGGTTAACCACCCCAGTCTAGCCCGATACTTGGGCAACGGCTCTCCAAAGCCCCAGCAACCTTGGTGTGCCCTCAGACACCCCTCACCTGCCTGTTTTCTTTCTTACAACCAGACTAGGGGATAACACTGCTTGCCAGCTCTCCTCCTCCTTAGTCCCAGTGTCACCCTTGTAGAACGCAGCAGGGCAGAGGCTGGAGCAAAACTAGAAAGTAGTTGGCAGCGTTTTTCATTGGTTCTGGCTCAACCAACTGTTTGGCATCTCCACCTTCTGCCTCACCGGTCTCAATGGGCACCAGCCCCCACTGCTGAACTGCATCAGTGTTCACAGTTGGGCTATGATGGTCTTGCTCCTTGGTGGGAGGTCTGCAGGGAATTGAGGGGGAGAGCAGAAGAAGAGAGAGGCAGATGTTGTGAGCTGGAGAAGCCTGCTCTCACCTCAGGATGCGTGACTAACCATGATATCACAGTGGTTCTGGCCAGCACATAGACACTCCAGTGGTTTTCCCCTCCCTCCTTAACAGCCAACTGCATGTTCAGTCTGAACTAGAATCTGAATAAGCTTTTACTGATGTCATGGAGAAAGGCAACAGCTTGTTTATCTATCTGCCCTAAGGTGGAAAAAGAGGATAGCAAGAGCCATGCTGCTGGGCTCCTTAACTGAGAACGTTCTGTGTTTGTTTGGTGATCCGTTTTTTTAAAGCAGATTTGAAAGAGCCACTTGCCTGGTCGCCTTTGTCTAGTAAGGGTGGCAAAAAACTTAACAAAACTGCTTTTTTTAAAAAAAATGAAGGACTTACGATGGCCTAAAACTAACATTTATGTGCAAGTGAATTTATGAGCAAGACCATATATAAAGCTATGAGGTCCTGTTGGTTTTGCACTGTCAAAATGCTTGAATTATCTGTCTCTCTTCTCCCCAGGCATCTTGGGAACCCCAGTTTGTCCAGTCATTCCTTACCCGTGCCACTCATTTCCATCCTTCCCTTTGTTCTCTATCCAACTTCTCCCGCCCAAGTGCAGACTAGAGACCACGCAGCCCTTCATTGGGTACCCAAACAGTGGTGTTTGTCATACAAAGGCTAGCAGTAGTTAGCCAAATGTCACACATCACGCTGTGAGAGCTGCCAAGGGGAGTGACATGGAATACTGGAGTGAACTTTAAAATGTGAGTTGGATGCCTGAGTCTGCTGTTTCAGCTCAGCCTTCTTATACCACTCCAGATCCCCAAGCATATCAGTTATCTGAGCTAAGGGATAAATGATACATTTGCTATCCGCCAGTCAGCTCAAGAACCCTGATGTTCCAGCAGTGGCCACAGTCTTCCCATGGTTGAATCAAGCTATCTTTGTCTCAGATCGTAGTTAATGATATGAGCATTAGGCTCCACCCAATCTATCCTTTTCCTTTGTGTGTTTAAGTTTGCTCCCTCGGTTCTAGATATGGGGAAACCCCTAGTTTATCCAGTTTGCAACTTGAAGATTCCTGTTACTCACCCTGCTTAGGATTCTGGACTTGGACTGGAGAACCTTTCAAGTAGACAAGTCCTTCAAATAGAGGACTGTCCTTGGCAGAATGCATGACCACTCTAGCAAGGGGAGAATCATAGATTTGTAGAGCTTGAAGGGACCACGAGGATCATCTAGTCCAAGCCTATGCAATGCAAGAATCTTTTTGCCAATATGGGGCTTGAACCCACAAATATGAGATTAAGAGTCTCACATTCTACCAACTGAGGTATCACAGCCATAACATATGCTCCTGAGGCACAGTAACTTAGGTTTGTCCCGTGTGTGTGTGAGAGAGAGAGAGAGAGAGGGAGAGAGAGAGAGAATTGTGTGTGGTGGTAGTAGATTGGAGATAATAATAATAATAATAATAATAATAATAATAATAATAATATAATAATTTATTATTTATACCCCGCCCATCTGGCTGTGTTTGCCCAGCCACTCTGGGCGGCTTCCAATCAAGTGTTGAAAACAATACAGCATTAAATATTAAAAACTTCCCTAAACAGGGCTGCCTTCAGATGGCTTTTAAAAAGAAGATAGCTGCTTATTTCCTTCACATCTGAAGGGAGGGCGTTCCACAGGGCGGGTGCCACTATCGAGAAGGCCCACTGCCTGGTTCCCTGTAACCTCACTTCTCTCAATGAGGGAACTGCCAGAAGGCCCTCGGTGCTGGATCTCATTGTCCGGGCTGAACGATGGGGGTGGAGACGCTCCTTCAGGTATACAGGACCGAGGCCTCACTTTATCTTTTTAGAAAATAAATGTATCTCTAGTTTCCACCATATGTTTCAAAGCAGCTTACAGAAAAAATAAAACATGTAATGTGCAAATTTGTAAAAAGCCTCCCATAGGAGGGATGGTGCCTGCTTGATTTCTAATGGGAGAGCGTTCCATAGTGTTGGGCCGCTACATCAGGGGTCGGCAAGGTCTACCTCGCCTGGGCCGGCTCACTCCAGCGGAGATCCCTCCGTGGGCCAGATTGCGTGCGCTCCCGCGATTTTCTGTGTCTGCGCATGCGCAGATGTGATTTCCAGCACTGTGGAAGCAAGTCCCCGTGCTGTGCTGGTTTAGTGCAGCACGTGGAGACTCGCCAAGCGGGCAGCTCATGGGCCAAGCAACCCCCGTGGGCTGCTTGTGGCCCATGGGCCTTAGGTTGCTGACCCCTGCACTACATGATCACATTGGTCCTTGCTCCCCCAGATGATGTCAGGACTAGAAATATATTTCAAATATTTAGTTGCCACTTACGAAAGCTTAAGTATCTATCTACCTTTGATTATTCTTTTAGGTTTGATGATCGTTTACTTGCAGGTGGGAGATATCTCCTCCCCCCTCACTGAGGAGGAAAATGTATTCCTTGTCTTGGTTCCCCCCCCTCCTTACACATGGGACAAAGTAGATGTGTTCAGCATAAGAACCTGCTGTTCATCTTGCCAGCTCCTTCAGAATTTAAAAAACTGGCATAATTTGTATAGTTACACCAATAAAACTTTTAATCCTAAACCGGAGAACAAATCATTATTGTGGTTGGATTAATTGCACATTGTATGATAAATTTGCCTATTCGGGATTCCTTTTCTAATATCCTGTAGTGATATCTTTCAGATGATAAATTTGTGCAGCATGTTGTTTTGTCTGCTCCCAACATGATATCATTGATGCCCTTTTTGATTGTTTGTAGCTAGCTAAGTTTATGATACTGGCAATAACCTCAGTTTATCCATTCTGCCTCCCCTTCTTGGATTCTGGCCTGCTGGGATGTAGGTGGTGTTCACAGTTTGTGTGGTTGGTGGTCCCCTTTATGGATCAAGCATGAATCATTCAAGCTTCGTACTCAGCAGTTTTAAGGTTAAAGGCTGTTCTGAGTTCCAAACAGCTCAGAAATATGACATACCGTATTTTTCGCCCCATAGGACGCACTTTTCCCCCTCCAAAAATGAAGGGGAAATGTGTGTGCGTCCTATGGGGGGAATGCAGGCTTTCGCTGAAGCCTGGAGAGCGAGAGGCATCGGTGCGCACCGACCCCTCTTGCTCTCCAGGCAACAGGAAGCTATCCGCAAGCCTTGCAAGCCCGGTGGGAGTTCCCACGGGCTCACAAGGCTTGCGGGCAGCAGCCTGCAGCCCCCGCGAGTGTCCGCAAGCCTTGCGTGCCTGGCAGGAGGTCCCGCCCGGTGCGCGAGGCTTGGAGTGGCAGCCTGTCGCCCGAAGCACGGGGAGCCCTCCGGAGGGTGCCCCGTGCTTTGGGCAGGTGAGCGCAAGGCTTGGGGCAGCAGCCAGGGCGGGGGGGGGTATAATTTTTTTTTATTCATTTCCCCCCCCCAAAACCGAGGTGCGTCCTATGGGCTGGTGCACCCTATAGGACGAAAAATACAGTAGTTGAATTTTCTGTCTTTTGTCAGTCTAGATGGCACATAGCAGATGCTCACTGTAACGTGGCTACCTCCATGAATACACACATAAGAAGGCAAAAACTACCCTAGTTATAAATGAAAAGAAGATTGGCACCACCCAGGGAAATAGCAGGAGACCTTGGAAAAGGTGCTACAGAAATTAACTACACTCAGCCAGCTGATCATTCCCTGCTGCTGTTGTCTGAGGCCTGTTCTGATAGTTGGAGGGAGAAAGAGAGAACACATGAGCACTGCTATGTGCTTACCTGGGGTGAGAAGACCCAGGTTGGCCTGGTATGTGACAAAAGCCTTGATGAAAGGTGGAAGCACCCCCTTTTCAAGGCTTCCTCTTTCTAAAGTGTCCAAAATTTGATAGGCTGGCATAGTTTTATATTTTACTGGTCCTCTTTCTTATACAATGGTACCTCGGGTTACATACGCTTCAAGCTACAGACGCTTCAGGTTACAGACTCTGCTAACCCAGAAATAGTACCTCAGGTTAAGAACTTTGCTTCAGGATGCGAACAAAAATTGTGCGACGGCAGTGGGAGGCCCCATTAGCTAAAGTGGTACCTCAGGTTAAGAACAGTTTCAGGTTAAGAACGGACCTCCAGAACTAATTAAGTTCTTGACCTGAGGCACCATTATATCAGAAAGTTTGCTGCTGAGAAAGCACAAGAAGAGGGGTGGGTTCTTTTTTATTTTTATTTTTGGTAACCAAATGATAGAGATCATTCAAAGAGGACATTGGAACCTGTTCCAATAGGACTGGGCCATCTACCATCCTATATATACTTCTGCCTTCCCCCAACCCTCCAGAACTTTTGGTTTGCAGCTCCTGTCAGCTCTTATCAGCATGATGGGAGTTGCAGTCCAGAGCATCTGAAGGGCATCAGGTTTGGGAAAGAATTCCAAGAGAGGGGGCAGGTGACAGTAGTGCCAGGTGTCCTTGTCTGAACTTTTTTCTCCTTCCATATGGCCTCCTTCCATTAAGTGATTTGTGGGAAGATTTTGATTGGCTTACACTGGTTAAGGTATTTTTTATGTTGCGTGAAAGGATTTATATCCTGAAAAGTAGGATATTAGTTATAATTACGCAATATAAAGAAATTGGTGGCTATTAATACAGCAAAAGTGCTGCCCTATATAGGTGTCACCCAGTAGTTATCCTCAGCAGTTCTCAACCTGTGGGTCCCCAGATGTTGTTGGACTACAACTCCCATCATCCCTGAGCTCTGGCCTTGCTAGCTAGGGGTGATGGGAGTTGTAGTTCAACAACATCTGGGGACCCACAGGTTGAGAAAGGAAATGAAACAGGACATACTTGCTCGAAATGTGTTGGAGTAGGAATTCTGTTGTGGTTTCTCATAGCTCTGGTCAAAATGCCTTTGCATTAGGTGGATTTTATAACTTTGCGGGGTAGGGATTCCATAGCAGTATAGTGGATAGGTTCTCAAGTGTGCTTAGGCTGGGGATACCTAGATTTCAATTCCCATTTGCCCACAGAAAGATTATTGATCTTGCATGTCTCACTTATTTCTGTCTCTTAGGTCTGCTGTGAGGATAAAGGGGAAGGGATGACGGTTCATACCACCCTGTGTAGGGAGGGAAGGAAGGAGGGATGAAAATACAGTGGTACCTCAGGTTACATACGCTTCAGGTTACAGACTCCACTAACCCAGAAATAGTACCTCGGGTTAAGAACTTTGCTTCAGGATGAGAACAGAAATTGTGCTCCGGCGGCAGCAGGAGGCCCCATTAGCTAAAGTGGTGCTTCAGGTTAAGAAAAGTTTCAGGTTAAGAACGGACCTCCGGAATGAATTAAGTACTTAACCTGAGGTTAAGTAATTACGCAATCTGTCTTTCCCCTCATTCATCACTGAGCAGACTTTGCAAGGGGAGATGCCACAGGAAAGGAAGGGCTGATTTATCATATTGTTCCGCTACTGAAATCAGTGCACAACGAAAGCATAATAACAGTAAATCAATAAAACCACAAACATCTCAACCACAGTTGCAGCATGCACTTCCTTAATACGTTTTAGGGCCTCTCCAAACTCATGGTGGTGGGTTTTTTGGGGGGGAGGGGGCATATTCTGTAACATACCATTGAGACAATAATAGTGGATTAGTGGTGGATTTATACTGGACCATCCACACATCATTAGCTCAGTTGGTACAGCATGAGACTTAATTTCAGGGTCATGGGTTTGAGCCCTACATTGTGTGAAAGATTCCTGTATTGTAAGGGGTTGGACTAGATGGCCCTTGTGGTCCTTCCAGCTCTACAATTCTATGATTTTATGAACAAGAACTGAGCTTGTCCTACCTTGAAATAGTTGCAAGAACAAACAGCATTACAAGGGAGGTGGGTCACAATTTCCCAAAAGCACTGTGAGCACAAATCGTTATGAATGCACAATAAACAGAATGTCTGGAGGGGCTGTTATTATTAAAAGTTGTTCAAAACAACTTAAAATACTTCTTAGTAAAGTTTTAATATCGCTGGTTGGGGGCAACAGACACTTCAGTTTTGATGCTGAGGCGTTCTCGCTTGATACACGAGAGATGCACACTGATGTGCCATTGAGTTGTGCAAGCTGCTCTGCCGACTGGTGGTGACGGCTGGGTTAGACAGCGCATGTGATCAGGAGTTGTCAACACCTGGTCATTCCATACCATATTCTTGATTTAAGTGGTGTGATATTGCATGCCATCCTGCCTCTCTCTGCGTTTGTGAATCCCGATGACATGAAGACATGGCCTTAATTTGTCACACTTGAGGACAAACGAGCTGCTCAGCACGCGTTGGTTTGCTGCTAAATAAGATCAAACAGATAAGCTGGCTCCTTGGGATAAATAAACCCAGCAAGACTGGGCTAACCATTTTGCTAAAGTACTCTTTTGAGAGCAGAGCCCCAGTTAAGCTGGCTAAGGTAATTTTGACAGTGCTGAGGGCTTAATTATCCTGACTCGAGTCACTGGTAGTGAACTTGTCCTGTATGATGTTTTGGGAACCGTTGCCATTTTCTCAGCTGTGTGGGAATCTTAAAATGTGAGTAATCTCCTTGGTGAGTAGCTAATTTTACGGAAGTGGAAGGCAGCTTGCAGAATCTTGCCCTTCTCTCCGCCCTGCAATAGCTTCTCCAGAGGAGGGTTCAAGGGACCTACCAAACACTGTGGCCTGGGGCTGCAGTCAGATGGGGGCATTGCCTGAATTTGGGCAGTGGGATCTTTCAGTGTATGCACAAGTTGCCTGAGATTGGGTAATTTCCCTCCTCTCACTGGAGCCTGTAAGACTTAGCTGACAATGTTCAGTAGGTTGCTGTCCCTCTTTGCCTCTCACCTTCAGAGAGGCTTTGACCTGCGGAGGAAAAAATCAGTTGTTGATCTCTGCACCAGGACAGATCTCAGGAGTTTAACAGGGCAAGGTGGAGTGAGGAGGGGCAGAGATTGGAATGCACTGAAGAGGAGAGATAAAGTGGAGCCACGGAACATAAATTCTACACTTGGACCTCACATCTTCTTAATCTAGCACTGGTCTTGAGTATCAATTAGCCATAAAACTCTTTAAAGGTAATTATTTCGTCAGCTGCTTTCCCAGTATTATAGGACTATTAAAACCTTGCAAACATTCCCCCCCCTCCGCCCTTCACTCAAAGTTGAAGTGCAAAGTGATAATCGCAAAAGAATCTTAATGTGCCTGTACTTGCTAAGTTGTGGAACAGTTTTTTCTGTGTCTTCTCCCTTGCACAAAGAAATCAAGGTTGGGAAGTCTGATGTGTTGTGTTGGAACAAGCCAATGATGCTTATCGATTTGAGCTTGTGCAAAAGTGGAGGGGTGATACCTGCCGGATGGTGGTCCTGCTAGATAGACCAAGCAGTAATAAAACGGCTACTTTTGGTACAGAAATACCTTGCTTTTACTGACAGGCTGCAATGACAATTCCAGGCGGAAAGTTTCCAGATTATGGTAATGCAAACATAAGAAATGGAATATAATGGGAGGTACCTTGAAGAAGTAACTACAAAATTCAGCATTTTGGCTATCTACACAATAGCACTGTAAGTTCGGATAGTATTAGGGATGAGTTGATTCCCCCAGTTTTACTCTTGTAATAGTTCCACTGCAGCAGCTATTGCACTGTGCATTTTGTTGCACCCTGGTTGTCAGGGAAGGAGAATGTTGGAATGCTGATGACAGATTTTGTAAATGTGTAAAGTGAAGGGAAAGACCTTGCTTTCTTGGAAGAAGAAAATGCCTCATTCCCTTTATTTCCAGTGCTTAGGTGTAAATATTGTTGCTTAACCATAATACCCATAGACAAGCAATATGTATCAATGGGCTTGAGGAAAACCTGAAGTTTCCAGAAGTGCAAAATGAAAAAAAACAACATTTAGTTCAAAAAGATATTTAGAAACAAAACCCTAAAGGGGGGGGCACCCTCATTAGAGTCCATTGATGGGACTCTGATGGGGGTGTTGCTCTGATGAGCATGCTCAGTGGGTACAGAATCCTGGCGGGCTAGGGGGCAGAAAACAAAGTGGGAGGGGAGGGGAGGGGACAACATGGAGGAGGTCATGACTGGTTTTAACAATGAACAAGAGCACTCAACACTGCAAAATTTCTAAGCGTGCATTTTGCCTTTTTGCAGAGGTGCACCAGTACTCCGTTGCAAAGTGTAATAAAAAAAGGAAAGTATCCTGATTTCAGGAGATAGCGACAAACTTTTGATAGATGTCAGTATTTATGTATGTTTGTAGATGCTTACTGTTGGTGGTGAATAGTTACGTTGCTTTCTCCTTTTTCATTTTAAAAATTTGCCACTGCCCATGGTGGCAGTGAGTTTTTGTGGGCAGAGGTAGCTATAATTTCTCCTTCCAAAATCCCCCTAGGATGATGGAGGCATAGCATCTGCTGGCTACACCAAAGAGATCTATTTCCACCGCAAGTGGTTGGGCAAACCATTCAAAGTCTACCCTGAAATAGACCGTTTTTGACCATACCAAAATTGATGAGTTCTCATCCCCATCCACCCTCCTCTGCAAAATTTTCTACTTGTCGGTGGGTGTTGAATTCTGGAGAGGGGGCATTTCATCTTGACATTACCTCTTGATGCTGCTGTCTGCAATTCTGCAGCACAGCTGTTCTCCCTGAGTATCTATTTGGGCAAGCAGCAATAAACACAGAGTGCACCCTTCGTGCAGATTGTGGGCGTTGGACTCCTTGGGGGGTAAACACTGTCATGTGCAAATGTTGGGTGAAGTCATCTTATGCACGCAGAAGCAAGCACACACCCAACTCAAAACTGAATGTACCACATATTTCTAAATGACCTTCTCTGCTGTAATGCTCTCAAGAGTGTAATGTAGGAACACAGAAGGGACCAGAAGCCAATCGAGGCGAGATGCAGAAAAATGTACATGAGCATGTTCTGGCCTCAACACGTTAGGATCCACTACACAGTTTCCTGTGAATCCATCTTTAGATTTTAACTTGAGCAGGCAAACAACTTGTAAATGCAGGTAACCGAATGCTTTGTGGAAGGAAGATTAAATGCCTGAATCTGACCAAGTTAAGGGAGAGACAGGAGGGGTGATTTGAGAGTGCAACAGTTTGGGGAAAAACATTTCTTGATAATGTGGTGGATCCAGAATACTGTCACGGACCCCAGATTTTCAGATAGCCAAGTGGAAAGAAATCAAATTAAAACAGGTGGGAATTCAGGACATCCCCATTATGATGGTGACCTGCCACTCTTCCAACATTAAGAGTTAGATCTGTAAGCAGGCTAGAAAACCTAGCAAAGGGTATTCCCGAAGGGATTTAGTTCCACCCAGACATGATGTGAAGCTTAAGTTTTGCATGATTCATATATTTCTAACATGCACACCCCATCCATGATCTGATCCCTTTTGGGAAGTAGGTGGGTGGAGCCTGGAATCTCACCAAAATGAAATGGATAGTAGATGACATTAGCTAGCTAGTTAGCTATGTAGGCAATGAAAGCCTGCTAGAACACACACACTCTCTGTGTGAATGTAGATACCATTATGAATGGCATGTCCAGTTGGTAAAAAACTGTTTGAATGTAAAACAAAACAGCAACCCCCAAACCATGGTTTTGCAATCAAAAGTCAGCAACCCAGGATCAAGCTTTGAGCTGGGGACGGAATCAGGAGGTTGACCCTGGTACAAGGTCTGGGATGGGGGAAAGTGCAGGGTTCTGACAGCAAGAGACTTTGGCTTGGCTACTAAGGCCAACAGAAAATTGTGGACTCCTGACCCCATCAGTCTAACCCAGCAGGTAGGACATTCACCCAGCTCTTGGGCACATGGATTGTTGGCTGAAGCATGGACATGATGGGAGGTGCACCCAAATTTAAGGCTTGTGTGTGAGTTGCAGACCCAGATGGGGAGTTGCTGGTAAATACTTGGGCCCCTGTGACCCTAGGGTGGTGGTGCTGAACGTGACAGAGGCAGTAGGAGGTAAGTGGGGCATCTGGAGCAGGTGGGTCTGGTCTGACAATTCAGTTCTAGACACTTGTCTACCTCACACTCATTGTGCTGCTGCTGACACCCTGACTTAGTGGGCTACAGGCATGAAGGCCTGCAAATGTATTTCAGCTCATACTAGACTGGCGCTATCTAAAAATAATAGAATGTGACTTGTGGCATAGTTGCCAAAAAAAGCTTGGGTCCCTCTGCCTTGATAGTTTTATAGTTTCATCCTAAAATAACAGCAGATAAACTGGTTTTATTGCAAAGAACAAGGCGGTTACTGATTGTGATCTGTGTTCTTTGTAGCTCTACAAATAACTAGGTCTTCGTTTTAAGACATTTTAACAAGTGGGGCCTGTATCGTTTGTTCTTCCAACTTAGCCATTCAGTCTGGATTCAGCTGGTTTTTCCCCACTCCCAATATTATTTTCTACTTATGCAAATCTTTTAGTTCTCCCAACAAGCCTGTGGATACCTTTTCTTGTGCATGGATGGTGGTGTTTAGGTTAGGTAAGGGAGAAGGGAGGACACTCTTCTTATTTAGGATATGATGCTTAGTACCTAAATAGGGTAAAGTAGGTCAGGTTCTGGTTTGTCCTCCATTTCACAGTGCCAGGCAGTCATCCTGTTGCTGCTGGTACTGTATTGCATCGACTTAACTTTTGTTGCTAGACGTCTTCCAGGGTGCTCCGAGCTGCTTTGGGGATTTCATGCAGAGAAGTTGAGAGTTAACTGAAGTGTGGGCCTCGGCCTCCCCTACAGGGGTTCGTGCAATCAGACATAAATAGCTTCTTATGCCAGCGGCAGGCTCCATGAAAGGAATGTTTTGTCTGAAAGGCGTGGTATGTGGCCGGACAGACTGAGCTGCTGCTGGAGGCTCCAGCTGGGGCATGGCCAAGTTGTCCTTTTAAAAGCCTTGGTTCCCCGCCTCCCCTTCTTCATATTGAAGTTCCAAGGATCGGAATTCCATTTTTCTGCATTATTATAAGCTTCAGCACATCAGCAGGGTTGGGCATGTGGGAGGCAAAACCTGTTAATGACTTAAATAAAAGAAAACGCTCCCACTTTATGAGGAACATCCTCTGTCCTTTTCTGTGCGCATTGAACTGGTACATATCTGGTGCAGTGTAACCCCCAGCTTGCATTTATTGGGCTGGCAGAATTCACATTTCCTTTATTTTCCTAGGTTCCTGGTTCTTCTTTCCTCCACTCCTTTTCCCAAGTACAGGTTGGGTGCTTTTCCCTTTGGTACAACTACTTTAGGATTGTTGGAGGCAGTTTCAGTTCAGAGTGACCTGGACTTTCAACTCTGGCTTGAGGTCATCAAGACCTTCATACTGGGGCATCAAACTGACACTGGAGTTTGCTTAGTGCCTCAAGGACATGTTCAAGCTGGAAACCGCTGCATTTACCATGGTCTTAGGCTGTGCACACACCGTACAATGAAAGCACATGGCTTCCTCCAGTGAACCGTGGGAATGGTAGTTCACCCCTTGCAGAACCAAAATGCCTAGCATCATTAACAAACTACAGTTCCCAGAAGTCTTTTGTAGAAGTCGCATGCTTTCAATGTCTGGTGTGTTTACAGCCTGAAATGGTTCTTAAAATAACTTGCATCTAGCTAGCTTGTTGCCTCGTTTTAGTTGGATGTTTTCCCTCTCCAGGACACTGTAAAAGGTGTTCACTGAAATGCAGGGTGTGTTTCCTGGATTGTCCCCATTAGCAATGTCTCCTGATGCTAATGTGCTCATTAGTTGCCCTGCTTGTATTTGCACCAACAGGTCCTGCATATGTAAGATAACCCTAAATGGATGAGTTACAGATAGGTAGCCGTGTTGGTCTGCCATAGTCAAAATAAAAAAATTCCTTCCAGTAGCACCTTAAAGACCAACTAAGTTAGTTCTTGGTATGAGCTTTCGTGTGCATGCACACTTCTTCAGATACACTGAAACAGAAGTTGCAGAAGGATCTGGCAACTTCTGTTTCAGTGTATCTGAAGAAGTGTGCATGCACACGAAAGCTCATACCAAGAACTAACTTAGTTGGTCTTTAAGGTGCTACTGGAAGGAATTTTTTTATCCTAAATGGATGACACCAACACTGATGGATGACTGTTGTGAGGATGCAAACCGTCCAAGAACCACAAATGAAATTGCTGCCCAGGATTTGGCACTGAACGACTGTAGGGCCCCAAATGGTCAAAAGACTTTGATGCTTATCACTTTTATTTGTTTGCCAGTGTTTGTTATTTTGGTGAATGCCTTTATGTCACAGTGAAAGGACATCCTCAGTATTCTTTTTTCCTTTTCTCTCTCTCTCTCGCAGCATTTCACTGAACTCCTCGATGAGTTTTCCCAGGACGTTTTGGGGCAGCTCTTGAACGACCCCTTTCTGTCCGACAAAGATGAGATAATGGAAGTGGAGCTGTCACCTGCATCTCCCGCTCCCCTCATCCAAGCAGAGCACAGCTACTCTCTTTGTGGTGACTCGCGGCCACAGTCCCCACTAACCCACATTTCAGCCGATGATAACTTCAATGAAGGTATGGGTTAACGAGTTTTGGACTTCACAAAAGAGTTTTTACAGTCTGGGATATTCTAGTTGGTTGTGTTTTCATGGGAGCTGATTTTTCAGATGATCTTCTTTTAATTTAATGGCTAGGAAATACCTGAAAGGGGTCTCCTCTCCCTGCCTTCCTAAGATATGGTGTACTCTACATGTCTCTGTGTCAAGGCTAATAATGGAATCTTCCATTTGAGTTGGTCAAGTGAGACTGACCAAGAGAACTGAGTTTGGCCTTTATAAGTAATTGTTTTGAGGTGCTGGCTGCCTCTCTGGAGATCTGATGTGGAATTGGTTATCAACCGGAGTGTTTACGCTCTACTTCCACCTCTTCTCAACCTGTATATTTGTAAATAATTTCAAATACACACAAATACACTCTTTTCAAACACAATGTGCTCCCAGGAAATTGTTTGTTAGGCAAACTTTCGCATCATTGCATGATGGTTTCCATTATTTCCTAAGGGGACATTTTTCTCTGCCAGGGTCCTACTCGAGTGTAGGACGAGCTCCTGACATTTTCATCCATGCTTTCTGCCTGAAACTTCTGCAGCCAATTTGCAATAGCCAAAAAAAGGGAAATGTCAGAGCTCTCCTGCTCCCTGATTTTCCGCTCTCTCTCTTTCCTTCCATGCTTTCTGTCGGAAATGTCTGCCATTGACCAGCAAAACACAAGCAAGTAAGGAAGTGAGCAAACTGGCTGTTCAGATATCTAAATCAGCCACTTGTGTTCCAAGAGCGAGTGTTCCTATAGCAGGACCTGCCAAAAAACCTGCTCTGACTTCCTTCCAAAGGAAACTAAACCCAGGTTAGCTCAAAGAAGTAGGGTGAAGGAGGTTGATGGTAGAGTTGAGAAACTACTTCTAGAATTGTGCATTTTGGAGACTAGAATGTTAGGCGAGGTGGCTCTTTTGTCCCTGCATGAGTCCCTGCATATATGGTTTTTCTGCCCTAATGCCAAATGATTTTTCACAGAGGAGAGTCATGTTTCCTATCCTTGAATATGGTTTAACCCAGCCTTCCCCAACCCCCCAGTTGCCTTGGACAACTGTGCTGTGCTGACTGTGGCTGATGAGAGTAGTAGTTCAAAACATCTGGAGGGAACTAGGTTAGGGAAGGCTCACTGAATGCATATTGAATTGGTGAGCAGACCTATATTTGCATTTTTTAAAAAGATGGATCTGCTGTGTGTGTGTGTGTGCTATATAGGTGTCCCAGTCTTCTCTGAAAGGTGACTTGCAAAATAAGGCAGAGTGAAGGTGTTCAAATTCAAACTCAGTGAAGTTAAGAAGCAAGTTCCTTTTTAAGATGCAAGTATCTGAAAGGATACTGCAATGGAGTCTGCTCAGGTGCATTTTGAGAGTCACAAATTAAAAAGGCAGATGGAAAGAGATGAGCTAGATAGGAAGGAATATGAAATATTACAGGAAAGGAGACTGAATAGAATTTGCAGGTGGTCTGCTGCAGTTCTGTGGCCCTTGTCAACTCTTGTGAATTAGTATACAAGTGTGAAAACCAGCCGTATGTGCTGCTAAAAACCATCTCAGAGCAGCTTTATATAACAGTAACTGTCAGCTATCATACTTGCCAGAATTCCAAGTGGTAATTCACGACTTGTATTTTGTTTCTTGAATGATCAAGTACATTTAATATCTATATCCAACACGTTTCTAACATAAGGATTCTTTTAAGTGACATGAAAATGAAGCCTGAACATTGAAGGGTGCAAACTGCAGCTATCATAATTCTTTTTATATACCTCTTTCAGGCAGCCATGTCTTGAATGCCACATACAGCTCTAGCTGTCTCTTTTGAAAAGGGTATCATAGGTCTCAGTGGCATAGCGTGGGTTCCAGCACCCAGAGCAAGAGCAGGAAACCGAGTTGGTTGGGGTATAAATAATACATTATTATTATTATTATTATTATTATTATTATTATTATTATTATTAAGTGTCTTCATAACCACCCACTGATAGGCTGCAACGAAGGGGCAATAGCTCAGCGACATACTATTTTCTGTTTCTTTTTCTTTAGAAATGCTTGTACCCCTCAGAATTTTGCACCCAGGGCAGCTGCCCCTGTGGTCATGCCACTAGTAGATCGAGACAAAGATTGAGACAATGGAAGCTGACATGATAAGGGCCTGGAGCATCTTTCTGTCAAGAAAATACTTGCGAGGAGGCTTCTTAAGTTTAGGAGACGATTACTTGGATGGCAAGGCTGGAGGTGGTGAGAGGAGGTGATGGCCAGACCTATGCAATAGAAGAGACCCTTTTCTTGGGCCCCAGCCAGTCTAGCATGTGAAACCGGTGGGGTCAATGTTGAATGTAGCAGACAGGCAGGATTGTGTGAGGTAGAATGAGGATGTTCTTCAGACATATTAGTCCCCTTACCATTCATATCATGAATGGGGAAACCTCTGGGCTGTGTCCAGCTTCTGGCTCCTACCAGCCCCAGCCAGGAAAGCCCAATGGTCAGGGATGATGGGAATTGTAGTCCAACCACAGCTGGAGGACCTCAGGTTCCCCACTTCTAGTTTAGGGCTTTATAGGTAAGAAAAGTCTGTACAGTCGTGCCTTGGAAGTCGAGTGTGGGGTATCTTTTTGACTAAATTGTTACTATTAATGATTGCCTGCCCTCCACCCTAAGGTCAGGAGTGCGTTACAACAGCAGTATTCATGGCCTGAGCATTGGAAACTAGAAGGAAAGGCAGACTTTCAGCATCATTTTAGGGAAGACCGATATATAATGAACTTGATGTTATCTTCCGAAACAGAATAACATTTATCGTGCAGATCCGGAGTAATTTCTGGTTCACTTTATATAGGTAAAGGTAAAGGGACCCCTGACCGATAGGTCCAGTCGTGGCTACCTCTGGGGTTGCGGCACTCATCTCGCTTTATTGGCCGAGGGAGCCGGCGTACAGCTTCCGGGTCATGTGGCCAGCATGACTAAGCCACTTCTGGCAAACCAGAGCAGCGCACGGTAACGCTGTTTACCTTCCCGCCGGAGCGGTACCTATTTATCTACTTGCACTTTGAGGTGCTTTGGAACTGCTAGGTTGGCAGGAGCTGGGACCGAGCAACGGGAGCTCACCCCGTCGCGGGGATTCGAACCGCCAACCTTCTAATCAGCAAGTCCTAGGCTCTGTGGTTTAACCCACAGCGCCACCCGCGTCCCTTCTCACTTTATATAGTTGCCTTTTAACTTGGTGTGCTTTTAATTATGCAGTCATTGGTTCCCATTTCCATGCGGCTTTCTTCTGTGAGTGTGAAGCAGGCATTCCCAGCATCCTTTTCTCCCCCCCACACCTAAAAAAAAAAGTCTTGTGATGAGTCATACATCTGGTGACTCATCAAACACTTACTTTACTGCTCCAAGCGAGGATGCCTACATAAAACTCCTGCAGAGAATGGAGGTGGATAAGAGCTTAAGAAGTGGCATGCAAATGCCCCCCCCCCGCCCCCAGAATCCACCTCATATTTTTCCCCTTTCTTCCCCATGTGGATTCAGTTCTGTCTAAAGGGCAAAAGGTTCCCTTAAAAAAAAAAAGTATAATTGAAAATTGAATCTGGTTCCTATGGCAACAGAGTCCCCTTTGATTTTTTTTTCCTCATAGAGAAGTTAGATTGCTTTAAATAAATGATGGTCACACTTTTGTCCCCAAGATGCACCAATAAGAGGATTGTGTTTTTGCCCTCAAGGGTATGCATTTTCTTTAAAGATGGAGGAATTCATGAGTTGGAAGGGATCCCAAGGTTCATATAGTCTAACCCCCAGCAATGCAGGAATCTCAGCTAAAGCAACCATGACAAAAGCCACTTGTGGGCATTTTATGAACACGTGTCATTCATAAACGATGCTATGCGCTTTGTGCATTGTACCTGGGGATTTGGTTTCTCAGAATAATGTTTTGAAGTGGCCCTGGCTTGTGGGCCAGCTGTTTTTGCTTTTTTGTTTTAAGTTGAAATAAGTTACAGCCTGATGAAACTAATAATGTATTAAAATAGCCTGGGGTTGTTTGTTTTTTAAATGTCTGTGGCTGGCATCAAACAGTGTTGGCATTGGGCAGCAACATTTTAATTTCCCCAGGCTTTTAAACAGATCATTATTTTAATCAAATTGTTGCACTCTGTGCTAAATTGTTTTGATTACTTTAATTTGTGTTTATAGTTCAGCTTTTCGGAAGTCAGTTAAAAACTTTGTTTTGTTGGCCTTCCAGATGGGCCATAAACCTGTTTTTCAATTTCATTGACTTAAAAAACAAAAACAAAAATACCTCTTTCCAGCATGCTAGCTGAATTGGGAAACCCATAGGTCAAAAAACAATGCATAGATTGATTTATTTTATACTTTTATAGAACCTCTGTGGTTTGTTGTATGTATATGGTTAGGAGGTCTGAGTAGGTCATTCTAATAGTACAGCGTCAAAGCAGTACACTGTGGAGAGGGATGTCGTTCAGTGGGGGTGCATTGCACCCAGAAGGTATGAGTTCCAATCCCTGACCCCACCTGTACCCTCTGCCAGTTACACATAGATAAGGCTGAATTAGATGGACCCAAGATCTAACTTAGTATAAGGTAGCTCTCTCTGTCCTGGAGCTGACCCATGGTTCAGATTATCGCCCTTGGCTGCTCTCGAGCCAAACTGATGGCACACCAGATGTCACAGTGATACCAAACTATTTTTGTCTGCAAGGGCCTTACATACTTACTTCACCAAACCTGTTCTAGGCCTGACACAGCTTGCCTTGAAATAAATCTGTCCTTGATACTGGCACTTAAAATACTAAATTGTTTGGTGTCTGTCTGTGTACGTGTGCTGTTCAGTTGTACAAAATTCACCAAGGACGCGGGTGGCACTGTGGTCTAAACCACTGCGCCTCTTGGGCTTGCCGGTTGGCGGTTTGAATCCCCGCGATGGGGTGAGTTCCCATTGCTTTCTTCCAGATCCTGCCAACCTAGCAGTTTGAAAGCACGCCAGTGCAAGTAGATAAATAGGTACCGTTGCAGTGGGAAGGTAAACAGCGTTTCCATGTGCTCGGGTTTCCATCATGGTGTTCAGTTGCCCCAGAAGTGGTTTAGTTATGCTGGCCACATGACCCAGAAAGCTGTCTGTGGACAAATGCTGGCTCCCTCGGTCTGAAAGCGAGATGAACCCATAGTCTCCTTTGACCGGACTTATTTGTCCAGGGGTCCTTTACCTTTTACCAAGGTCACGCCAGCCTCCTGAAGTGCTTTTTTTGTGACTATACTCACTGGTGTCTTTCTTTGTTGCCTGTGGCAGCCATTTTGTGATGGCACCCACAGCACTTTTGTCTAGATATGAGTACCATCTCATTTTTAAAATAGAGAAAATAGAGAAACACATGCAGGCATTGATACTGACCATGGCAACCTTGAAATTAGTAACTTTGAGGGTATGTGACTGTTGTTGTTTAAATGGTTTTAGACAGTTTTTAAATGTCTTAATCACATCTTTTTTTTTTAAAGAACTTGTTTTCAAATAAGTTTCATTTTATTTTTGCATGCTTAAAGAAGCAGCTCTGCTATGGGGAAATCAGGTTCTGAGACCAAACCCTAGCAAAAAATGGAGCCTTGGTCTTGTCAGTTGAATTGGTGATTCTTTCCTTTTAAAAGTGTTCATTTCACCCATGCACTTGAGCTCCACCTTCCTTCCCCTCTCTGTTTAATCATTCCACGCTGCCTCTCTGGAAGAAGGTTCCAGTGTTTGGTTGCTGCACAGTGGTGCCTTTGTCAGGAGCAAGCCAGCAGCTTGTCTTTCATTATCTGTGGTGGTAGCTGGAGCAGAAGGGAGGGAGAGGGTGCGTGGGTGGGGAAGAAACCCCTGGCCCTGGACAACCGCTCAAAGAAACTATTTATAGATGAATGCAGCCTCTCACCTGGCAGAACAGAGCGGCGAGGCTAGCATGGCAGAAGCAGCACAAAAGGATTTTTGTCTCTGCCTTGGCATGTTGAGTGAAGACGCTGCATGGTATGGCACAGGGAGGCCTCAAACACTGTAACCGGCACAGTAATATTATTATTATTAATTTCTTTTATGAATAGCTTCCTGCGAAGCCACTTGAAGCAATATCACAATACAATAAAAGCGGCTGCCTATATAAAAACAAAAACTATTGCATGTATAAAAACAATTCTAAACAGATTCCGATACCAACGGGGATAAAAGTCTCATCTTGGAAGGCTTGTTGCTGAAAAGGAAAAATCTCTGACAGGCACCGAAACACAACAAAAACGGTGTGTGGCAGGGATGTAATGGGAAGAAGTTCCAAAGGGTAGGTCCCACCACACTCAAGCCCAGTTCTGACATTGTGGACCATAGCTGTCAACGTTTCCCTTTTTTAAAGTGAAATTCCCTTATTCCGAATAGGATTCTTCGCAAGAAAAGGGAAAAGTTGACAGCTATGTTGTGGGCGGATCTCCTCATTGGATGGTATCTTCAGGTTGTCATCTTCCATGGAATGTCGCGAGTATTTGGGTGTGTATGTTTTTAATATATCTGTGGTTGAAAGGAGCTCAGGTGAGTCAGAGCTGGTCCAATAACACGATGCTGCTGAAGGCAGAGGACATCAGCAGCATCCTTACCCATAACTTCAAGTGGGGTGGAATTCATCAGGACCTTTTTCTTCATAAGCAGTTAAATTAGGATTCTTGCATAGCTCTCATTTAAGCAGGGCTTGTGCAGGAGAAAGGAGTGGACTTTCCCCCCTGGTTTTGATTTGTTTAGACCAGGCAACATCTGCCCAAGATGCCTACCTTGCCCTATAGTTAGCTCTGTGGAGAAAGGCCTGTGCCTAAGACCCTGAAGAGTTATTGAGCTCAGATTTATTGGAATCATCGAGGTGGAAGGTGCTCCCAAGGGTCTAGTCCACCCTGCAGGAATATTAATGGTCCGTATTGCCAATGTAAGCCAACTCTTTAGCAAACCTGCCTCTTGTGGACAGGGCTCCTTTTGCGGTATGCAGGAGGGGAGGGGAAGGAAGTTATAGGAAAGAATAAACATTTCTTGTCTCCTCTGTCTTGCACATAAACCTCCAAGGACGAGCAAGACTCTTACATGGAGTCCTGAAGCACCACGTTTATTGGATATAGAATTAAACACCTGCTGCCTGTTGCTGCTTACGTGGTAACAGGGTGTTCTTTTCTAAACTAATTTGCACACCATTGATTTATATTGCATTGGAGGGCATTAAAGACTGGTATTCCTTTGGAAAACTAAATGTACAGCATTGCAGAAATGCAAGGTCAAGTTATAAAGCAAGATATGGACCTCATACTTAGGAAACTGAAAGCCCTCTTTGGAAGGACTTATGGAGGAACAACATGCATATATATCAAAGGAAATACAGCTAACTTATTAAAGAGCGTAACGTATGCCATGGGTTTGATATACAGTACAATCGGCTCTTCAGAGGAGTGTGTGTGTGTGTGTGTGAGTGTGTTTGCGCACCAAGAATCTCTTGAGCATAGATTCTATATATAAAAATTATGGTTACCATTCATTATACAGTTATTCTTCTTGGCAGAGCTTGGATTACTGTTTTGAAGTGTCTAATTACAGGATGTATACATATTTATTTTTGCTTGTAATCTTTTTGGCCTGGCCTATCGTTATTCAAATTACATCTTCCTTTGCCAGCAGGGGAGGTTAAGATTACACCACAAAGTAATTACTAGCATCAGGCCAACGCAGTCCCTCCCTCCCTCCTTCCTTCCTTTCTCGTTGCTGCTCATTTCGAAGGCCCCTGGAGCAGCAGGCCGCAGGGCTCTTTCGCTCTTGATTTCCACTCTTCTTCTGCCTTTGCGGCCAAAGCGCGTGGTAATTGCATTCTGCTGCAATAAGTATCTCCCTGAGCCGAGATCTTCTGCGTATCTCATTTCTGCTGAAGAGGCGTCGTTGGCAAAGATAACAACATGTATACTGCCTCCGATGAAGCTTCTGGGTGATACGTTTTGGTAAAAAGCCAGGGGGGATGAGGGTTCCGGTAGCTGCTCACCTTGATAGATGGAAAGGCTACCAGAATGCCTTGAGTCGAGACAGTCTATGGTGGCTGAGGAGGCTGCAGCCTTCCCAGATGTTGCAAGACTACAACTCCCATCACTCCCGATGGTTGTCCACTCTGGGTGGGTCTGGTGGGAGCTGGATTCCAACGACCTACAGGTGTCTCAACCTGGCATTATCCCAGCGATCACTGATATGTTAAACTCTGTTGGTGTGAGGACCTCATTTTCCAGAGAGCAAATTGGGTCTTGCTTTTTGGAAGTGGTTTCTGCTCAGATCTTGGGAGCTGATGCAAAGAAAGCACAATGCCAGCGGCAGCCGGGTTCTGTTGGCATGTGCGGACCCCCGGCTGCTTTGTCTAATGGCTTGTTTAGTCTTGTTTGCGGCTTCTGCTTGCAGCGTTCAGTAATTACCTCATTTTCTGTCCTCCGCCAATCCACCTTCACCCCAGGGCTATGCTTAGGCTACCGTTTAAAGCCCCAGGTTTCTGTATGAAGTAATAGCCTGGAAGGGGAGGGTAGAAAGGCTTTGCTTAATAAGTTAAATGCTTTCTCTCCAGGCTTCCTGTCCTTGGCTGGGGTTTGCTTTTGTGAGCTTCTTTCTCCCCTTTCATTTCTGCGAAAGTCTTGCCGGTTCCGACTGCTGGTTCTTAATATATGCCTGTGCCTTTCTCTCTCTCTCACAGGAGCCAGTGTGGTGTAGTGGTTAAGAGTGGTGGACTCGTAATCTGGTGAACCGGGTTCGCTTCCCCGCTCCTCCACATGCAGCTGCTGGGTGACCTTGGGCTAGTCACACTTCCTTGAAGTCTCTCAGCCCCACTCACCTCACAGAGTGTTTGTTATGGGGGAGGAAGGGAAAGGAGATCGTTAGTCGCTTTGAGACTCCTTAGGGTAGTGATAAAGCGGAATATCAAATCCAAACTCCTCTTCTTCTTCTTCTCTTCTCTCTTCTCCCCCTGCCCCTCAATCCCTTTTCCAGCAGACTTGGAAAATGACAACTGGTGTCTGGGCTCAGAGTTGTCTTCAGCAACCATCAAGACAGAACCTACCACGGGAGATGCACCAGGCCTTGCTCCCTCAGTCAGCCTCACCGCCACATCCAGCCCCGCGAGTCTGGAGGCCGAAGAGCCTCAGATGCAAGACGATGGCATGGTACTGTTTGGGGTTACTTCCCTTCATGGTGGCTTAACTGGCTCAACACGGATGGTGTCATCGGCTAATGAGGTGTAATGTAGTGGTTAGAGTGTTGGACCAGGGCCCAGGAGACCTGGGTTCAAATCCCCACTGGTCCAGTCATCTCTCAGCCCTATCTCACAGGGTTGTTGACAGAATAAAATGGGGAGGGGGTGAACCCTATGGACCACCTTGAGAGCCTCAAAGTGAAGGCGGGATACAAATGATATGGGGGGGGGGAAATGGGAGCATTCAGAAGTGGAGACCTGCTTGTTTTAGGCAGTGGTTCATTTTTCTATACAAACGGTTGCCTGCTTTACTGCATGAGGGGGGGGGGCTTAGTTTCATAGAGTATGACACTGCCCTTGCCTAGTTCTGCGTCCTTGCAGAAGGGAGTTGCCACAAGGACTCTTCGGCATCTCATGATTTCTGTCTATACTTTCATCCGCGTTGGTCGGAGAATTATTATTCATTATCCATTAGATTTATATACCACCCTTCATCACGAGATCTCATTGTGGTTAGCAGGATAAAAATACAGTGGTACCTCCGTATAAGTCCGCCCCGTCCAGCGTCCGCAGCAAACCCAGAAGTACCAGAACGAGATACCATATTTTTTGCCCCATAGGACGCACCGGCCCATAGGACGCATCAAGTTTTTTTTGGGGGAAATAAAGGGGAAAAAATCCCCCCCCCGGCGCTTGTGGGGCCGGCAGCGGGGAGAACCGCTCTTCTCCCCGCTGCCCGCCTTGAGATCAGGTCCGGTCCGGGGACAGCGGGGAGACGCGCTGCACCTCCCAGCTGTCCCCGGAGCTTCTGGGGCAGGCAGCAGGGAGAAGCGCTCTTCTCCCCGCCGCCTGCCTTCAGATCAGGTCCGCCTCCCCACTGTCTCCGGAGCTTGCGGGGCTGGCGGCGGGGTCTCCCCGCCGTCAGCCTCCAAACCACTTCGGGAGACAGCGGGATGGCGGCGTTCCGCCTCCCTTTGTCCCCCGGCCTTATGGGGCTGGGGCTGGGGCTCTCTCTCGCACCGACCCCTCTCGCTCTCCAGGCTTCAGGGAAACCCTGCATTCGCCCGATAGGACGCACACACATTTCCCGTTCATTTTTGGAGGGGAAAAAGTGCGTCCTATAGGGCGAAAAATACGCTACTTCCAGGTTTGCCCTCATGCATGCGCAGAAGCACAAACTGCTCCACGTGTGTGCGCAGAGCGGCGCTTTGTCAAGTGTCCTTTTTGTTGAGTGTCCAGGGCTCCAGAACGGATCCCAGACTCAAAACAAGGTGCCACTGTGCAAGGTATAAGCACCAGTAAGTAGTTAAAAACAACAAAACAATACCCCCACACACATACAGACACATTTAAATGTCTGTAGAATATTAATCAGCCTTAGGAAACAAAAAAAAATAGAAATGCAAAATACAAATTAACCCCTCCCCCATTGAACAACACCCCCCAAGTTAAAACCCTATCCCCATTAAAACCATAAGTTTAGCACAGGGGTGCTACCTCCAAAAGGACAGTGCCCTTTGGTATTGCCCCTTCGGTGGTAACCCCTCTGGGGCAGCCCCACCCCCAAGGCAGGCAGGCTTTATAGAGCTGCCCCATGTCTAGCTGGGGCAGCAGGTGCCCCTGCCACAGTCCTTTCCATGGTAGGTTGGGCATTTAGGCAAGCAGAAATGCACTGCTGCATAAGAGGGTGCGGACTTGCATATAATTTGCATGCACGAATATGTATCTACTTTGCAGAGGCAAATTGATAAAGCATTGCAATAATTTAAGTAGAGACTTAAATTCCTCCATGGTGAGGAAGAACTGTAACCAGGAAGCCTGTGTGAATGCTCAGTCTGCTTTCCTGATGCAGCCTCCAGGCTCCTGCTGCTCCCCTTTCGTAGGATTCTTTAAAGCAGACTTTAAAGCAGGTCTGTTTTCTGTGAAATGGGATGCACGGCTTCCTTGTTCTATGCTGATTATCTTGCTCATCTGAATTAACAAATTATGAAACTGGAAAGAAGGTGGGTTCTCTCCCGAAAGTCTGATGTCTCTTTCAACCCTTTCGTCTTTTTAGACCAAGCCGCTGAGTCACAAAGCTTTTCCAGAGATCAAACTGGAGCCGCATGAAGTGGACCAGTTCCTGAACCTTTCTTCCAAGGAAGGTTTGTTCTGTATCGCTGATTTCTCTCCACATGATGGGCAGCAAAGGAGAAGAGGCTTGGGCCCTCAGCTGTTGTTGGACTACAACTCCTATCATTCCAGTGGTCAGGGATGATGGGAACTGTAGTCCTTTAGTGCTGCTAACAGAGCGGTTTGACTTCACTCCTGGAGGCGTGCTGCATTGTCTCTCAACTGACAGATGCCAACAAAGATATACTGGTCTTAGTCATAGCAGCCTCCAATTTCCTCATTGGCCTGACTTGAAGAAAGATACTGTGCTTTGTTTAAACTGCCATTTCCTGTGATCTGCAAACCTGGAAACTGTGGTTGTAGCAAAGCTTTCAGCCTAGGCTCTGATGATGATGATGATAATGATAATGATAATAATAATAATAATAATAATAATAATAATAATAATAATAATAATTATTATTTATACCCCGCCCATCTGGCTGAGTTTCCCCAGCCACTCTGGGCGGCTCCCAATCGAGTGTTAAAAACAATACAGCATTAAATATTAAAAACGTCCCTAAACTGGGCTGCCTTCAGATGTCTTTTAAAGATAGGATAGCTGCTTATTTCCTTCACATCTGAAGGGAGGGCGTTCCACAGGGCATAGGTGGAGACGCTCCTTCAGGTATACTGAGCCGAGGCCGTTTAGGGCTTTAAAGGTCAGCACCAACACTTTGAATTGTGCTTGGAAACGTACTGGGAGCCAATGCAGATCTCTCAGGACCAGTGTTATGTGGTCCCGGCAGCCACTCCCAGTCACCAGTCTAGCTGCCGCATTCTGGATTAATTGCAGTTTCCGGGTCACCTTCAAAGGTAGCCCCACGTAGATCTTATTTTGTAAGAAGTGCTTTAGTCCTAACTTCCTGGTTCTGGTGCCATGGGAACTGTGATTTAATAAGCCAAGCATGTGAGGGAAGGGTGGGGGGGACAAGGCTTTTTTTGCCTTAGTTTGAAAACGTTGTATCAGAGCTGGTCCACCATTTTTTTCTAATGCTCTAAAACACACTTTCTGTTTGTCTCCCTTGCTCCATCTTCTGTCTCTTGCAGCAATGGACACTCTGCACATGCCTCCAACCCCTCCCAGCAGCCACGGAAGTGACTCAGAGGGCGGCCAGAGCCCAACCAGGTCCCTCCCACCATCAAGTCCCAAACAGTTACAAGCCACAGCTAAAGTGACCTCGCACACGGCTTCCGCACTCACCAATTCCCCTCTCTTAACGGCACCACATGTAGGGGACAGTTCTCTCTCTCTCTTAATGAATGCCATGTGTTTGATTCGCTATATTTTACTGTCATCACTCTGATTGCATATTACAATGGAAATCTCGTTCAAAATTCCTCCTGTTCCAAGAACAAGGTTGGTTTGTTTTAGCAGATGAAGGCTAGTTCTCTAACTCAGTGTTCCCCAACCTTGGGCCTCCAGCTGTTTTTGGACTAAACTCCCATCATCTCTCGCTAGCAAGACCAGTGGTCAAGGATGATGGGAATTGTAGTCCAAAAACAGCTGGAGGCCCAAGCTTGGGGAACAATGCTCTAACTGATACCAGGTATCACTGGAGGGTGCAAAAGTCCAGGCACCGAGTGACCACTAGCACATGAAAAATTGGGCCTGGAATTTGACATCTGACTTGCTGCGGAAAGGTGAAAATGGGCTTCTTATTTGCAAAGATAATTTTGGCTCTGCAGCAAAATTGGTCTCTCTGCTTGCCTAGTCAGGCGATTGGTCTTTACAGCTTAGAATTGTCTATACCAGGGTTTCCCGAACTTGGGTCCCCAGCTTGTTTTTGGACTACAGTTCCCATTATCCATGACCCTGTGAGCTAGGGATGATAGGAGTTGTACAAAAACTTGGAGACCCAAGTTTGGGAAACCCTGGTCTGCACTGGCTGACTTGCAGCAGCTCTCTAGGATCTCAGACAGGAAAATTTCCCAGCCCTAGTTGAAGACACAGGGGTTTAAAATGGGGACATTCTGTATGTAAATGAGATACTCTTCAGCTGAGCTCCTGGCCTTCCCTTATTTAAGACAGTCTTTGCATTTGGGTGCTTCTGTTCAGAAATGGAACTTCAGCCCACCTGAATCGAGGGACTGAAAACATTTCCTTCCACATGTTTTTGGACTCCCAACTCCTACCAACCCCAACCTGCGTGGCCAGTGGTCAGAGGTGGTGGGAGTTACGAGTTCAGCAACATTACCTGTAAGGTGAGTGTAAGCTCTTAGACCACAATGCTCCCCAGCTTTTTACAGGATAGATGGAAAGAAAAACAGGGTTTGTGGATGCAGTTCTGTCTAAACCATCAGTCCTGGATATGTTGGCATGGGAAGGAGTCTGTTCCTGAGGCTGGGCAGTTGATGATGAACGCAACAGCAGAATCTCACCTAAGCAGTAGAGGGGATCTGTAGAACCCAAAGAGCTGGAAGGACAGAACCGGCAAAGCAAGCTCAGTGGTTTCCAGTTTCCAATGGGTCCATAGTAGTATTATGCCTCTATGTACAGAGTTGGAAAGAAACCTCAAAGGTAATCTAGTCCAGTTGACAATGGCACAGGAGACCCCACATTTCAGCACCTGTAACAGGTGGCTTTCAAGGCTCTGCTTAGTATATTACACATAGCAAAATGGACTTTATTGAGCAGCAGCCTTTAGAGCCACACACCTTTGGAAAATAGATCCCCATTTCAGTGTTTTCTGGAGCTCTTTGCATGCATATTGCCAGCACGTGAGTTCACTGTTACGAATACAATTGTGACAGAAGCCTTTGCTCTGAGAATGCAGTTCCTGTCAATATTTAAGAACCTTATTTTCCTCATCCTCCCCCTTCGCTCTAACCCATTGTCTTTGTGTTTGCCATAGAAATTGCAGGGCACAGGTCCCCTGATCTTGACAGAGGAGGAGAAGAGGACCCTGATTGCAGAAGGGTACCCTATCCCTACCAAACTGCCCCTAACAAAAGCGGAAGAAAAAGCACTGAAGAAGATCCGCAGGAAAATAAAAAACAAGGTATGAGTTGCTATTAAACCACTTGGACTTATATTCAGGGTTGTTGGGGGGCGTTTTTTGTTGGGGGAGGGAGGACTTGGGCAAGATGCTGTTGGTGAGCCACCTTCCCTGGGCAAGTCTGCTACTGTTAATGGCACCAGTTTTCTTGCTGCCTTTCTCTGGACCCAGTCCACGTGGCTGCCCAGAAGGTGAGGCTGCTGTTCCGTCTTGCTCCTGCCATTGCTTGCTCACTCGGAGGTCAAGTGAGCAGACAGCAGTGAGAAGGACCTGCAGGCTCCAAGTTCTGGCAGCCTTCCTTCCACTGAGCCTGTGGGGTTGGCCAAGCGCCAGATAATGTTGGCCCTGTTTTGTTTCTCATACCAAGGAACTCTGCTATCGCCTTCGGTGTATTTGTTCAGGGTATTTGTTCCACTATTTTCCCATGGCAAAATCTGCCCACTGCAATGCCTATATAGAACAAAACACGATAAAGCAGAACATTATTTCAGGACAATCTGCTAGCATTATGAAAGGCATGTCTTCAAAATTTTAACAGGGTCGCCGTGAGATTTTTAAAGGGTCGTAGAACAACATTTCAATAGGCCAAGCAAAATAACTCCTGTTAATCAGCTTTGTGTTACATCAAGATGGAGCGATCTGCTAATCATTCATACTAATGCCTAACAATAGAAACAGGGGGGGGAAGACCAATGCAAATTGCAGCAAACATAGTCTTATCTTATCCAAAACTTGTTCTTGTTCCAGACGCCAACATCCTCCCAGACTGGGTGGGAGGGGCCAGAAAGAGTTGGGGGGAGCTGGAGTGGCATGGGGAACACTCCAGTGTGACATGAGATGAAAGACAGTGTGCTTTCCCCCTTCAAAATGATGGTTTATTCATATGCAAGCATGCACAGATTAAAAACTGATATAATAGATAGATTGGTTGGCAATAGCTGGTATGATTAACAACCCTAAAAACAACCAATAAGGGTGACATGATTTTACAGCTTGAAGCTGAAGTTGCTTCCCTTATCCATTCCTGAGTTCTAATTCTTCTTTTAGTTATGGCCTCTGTTAGGTGTGTAATCAGTGCTTTGCATTTCTCCTGTAGATCTCTGCCCAGGAGAGCAGGAGGAAAAAGAAAGAATACATGGACAGCTTGGAGAAAAAGTAAGCTTGCCAGAATGACCCGTACAAGAGAAAGTTGCGTTCTGGAATACAGAATCCCAGCCTCCCCATTCCATTCCCTCTCCTGCCTGGTTTTCTGTTCCCATTCTTTCCGAAGAAACAGTCAGTCAGCCAGCATTCCATGGTGACTTAAGCATGTTACGTCCTCATGGGGCTGTTTGTGGTTTCCCCCCTTCCTGTTTTCTTTTTCTGCAAATGCCTGGGGTACCCCCAAGGCTGCTGCTGCTTCCCTCATGTGCCTGGGTGTTGCTTTTTTGGCTTCATAAGCAACTGCGCTCACAGCCTGAACATTGGAAATAGAGGGGAAAATAGCAAGATTGCAGTGACGGCTGTGGAAGGGGTAGACAAAATGGAGGCTTCATAACTCAGTGGTAGAGCATTTGTTGTTTTTAATGCAGGGACTCCTATCTTTGGCTGAAAGGATCTCTCTGGGATAAAAAGCTCAGAGACCCCTTCACTGAGGCCCTGAAGAGCTGCTGCCTTTCTGAATACGGTAGAAGGGCCAGCAACATGACTCTATTCAAGCCAGATTTATATTCTCACCATGTTTATTTTGATGCCAGCAAGGAACCATCATGGCCACAAAGCCTTGGAGCTGTGTGTGTTTCACATGCCCCCTCGTGGCTCCTCATGGAAATACTACTATTGTTAGCACAAGAAAACAAGCTATAGCTGTTCGAGCACTTGGAGGTATCATTGCAGCCCTGTCATGGTCTGAAATACCTATGCTCAGAGCAGAATTTGGCACGGAATAAGCTGCTGAGATTATTTCCTTCTCTTGTTCCAGCGTCTCTGCATCTCCTTCTCCAGTGTACAGCGCAACTCTTGCTTACAAAATTGATGCACACACTCTTGCCGTGGTGGCAAGGGAGAGTCACCTTTTTCTGAATTAAAGGATTGTGACAGATTTCTGTCTGCTTACTAGCAGCAGTTCAGAAAGCATATCCCACTTCGCTTGTTCCATCCCAACCGAGGAAATAGCTTAACCTTTCTTTGTCTGCTTGTTCCCAAGGGTCGAGTGCTGCTCAAATGAGAACAGTGAGCTTCGCAAGAAGGTAGAAGTTCTGGAGAACACAAACAGGTGAGTTATAAAGCACTCGCAGCTGGCTATTTTGACTCGCCAATTGCATGAGCAAGATTACAAGCTGGAAGTGGAATAAGAGCAAAAGACAAGCCCATCTAGTTCACCAAGCAGATGGCCATGGGAAACCCCTAGCAGGGCCTGTGTACAATAGCACTCTCCCCTCCTTCGATTCAGAAGCACAGAGCTCCCAGCAGGGAAGGCACAACATAGGCTTCATGGCCAGCAGCCATTTATAGCTTTATTCTTCATGAATTTGTTTAACCCCCTTTCAAAACCATCCAAGTTGTTTTCCACCAGTATACCTAGCAGCAGTGAGTTCCACAAATTAACTTTGTGCCATCTTAAAGAAGCACTTCCTTTTGTCTGAGCTAAATCCTCTAGCATTCAGCTTCATTGAAACGACTCTCAGTTCTAGTATCGTGAGAAAGGGGAAAACACTCGTCTTTACCTGCCTTCTCCATACCATGCAAAATTTTATACAACTCTGTCGTATCAGGCCCTCGGCCACAGGGTGGGATGGGACATGCCCATTTAATCTCTGTGATTTCCAGAAACTGATACTCAGAGCCTCTGAAAGTGGAATCAGAACTTCATGGGAGGATAAGAAGTTAGAAATTTGTTGAGTGAGGACGAGGATATCAGTGGCTCCTTGCCATGGTTAACTAATACACCAAACTCTCTAGTTCAGAAATATGGTATGTGTGTTTGTGTGTTAAACATATGGGCACATTGCTACCAATTATATGGCAATTTGGACAATACCGCCTACACCTGCAGCTGGCAAGTGGCCAGTGCGGTGTTGCATATCAAGGCACTGACAGTGAGAAAGGAACATGGTGTCAGGACTGAGCAAATCCCATCAAGAACGTCTCTTCTCTTGCTGGATCGTGCACCTGGGCTCTGTCAGCTTCCTGCACTGTGACGGACTAGGGCAGTGAATCTGACATACATATTTTTTGAAAAGCCACCCAGATAAAGGAATGCGCTCATGCATTTGTTGGACGATATCGCTGGAGTGTGTGCCTGCATCTGGGAGCGGATTATCTCTTTGAGGATAAAGACCCAGAAGTGGTTTCCAAGTCTGACTGGCACTTGGTGTGTGTTGCTAATTGGATAGCAAGTGTTCCGAATCTCTGGATCTCGTACCGCGGAGGCAGCCTTGGAGTTTAGAAAGCGTCTCCCACACACGGCTTTTGTGCTGTTGAAGGCAGAACGGCATGTTGCCATAACAAACTCAGCTCCTCTTACCCAAGTTCATGGGTATGGTATCGGGACAGAAGAGGCATTTGTAACGCCTTGCAGATTGTAGGCTTACGGGTGGGGGTGCTTAACCATTCTTGCACTTGTTGATTATACCTTGCAAAGCACCCTCCTTTTGGTCTGTTTCCCCCTATGCTGAACCTTTTTATTTGTGCAACCTGTCTGAGACAGGAGAACAATTAAAAATGGCCTAGATGACTGGGGAGAAGGATCAAGCACTATCTACTTGCTGGTTAAAGTAAAGGTAAAGGTAATCAATGATTAGGATAAACAAAGAGGGTAAGGATTTGCTGAACCAACAAACTGAACTGGAATACAAAAAAGGGAGGCGTGAGGAGGTCCGGGAAATAAGCTAATGAAAAATAAGTAATGGAAAGAATGAGTTGTTTTTAACTATTTTTATTTTGTATTTTCTTACTTTTTTATTTTTATTTTGTAACACTTTGAAAATCTTCATAAATATCTTATAATAAAATAAAAAAATAATAAATAAAGTAAAGGTAAAGGGACCCCTGACCATTAGGTCCAGTCGTGACCGACTCTGGGGTTGCGGCACTCATCTCGCTTTATTGGCCGAGGGAGCCGGCGTACAGCTTCCGGGTCATGTGGCCAGCATGACTAAGCCGATTCTGGCAAACCAGAGCAGCACACGGAAACGCCATTTACCTTCCTGCTGGAGTGGTACCTCTACTTGCACTTTGACTTGCTTTCAAACTGCTAGGTTGGCAGGAGCAGGGTCCGAGCAATGGGAGCTCACCCTGTTGCGGGGATTCGAACTGCCGACCTTCTGATTGGCAAACCCTAGGCTCTGTGGTTTAACCCACAGCGCCACCCGCGTCCCTTACCTGCTGGTTAGGAGGAGCCATATTACAACAGTATTGTATGCCGACAGGTTCAATTCATGTCACCTCTAGCTACACGTTTCCAACTCTTGCTATATACAGTGGTGCCTCGCAAGACGAAATTAATTCGTTCCGCGAGTTTTTTCACCTAGCGAATTTTTCGTCTTGCGAAGCACGGTGTCGGAAAAGTTTTGGAAAAGCTTCAAAAACCACCAAAAACCTCAAAAAAGGCTACCACACCGCGTTCTGAGTTGCTCCTCGAAGTCAAGTCGCAACTGTATTAACAGTGTTAAGAAAAAGGAAACAAACTTGCAAAAAGCGCAAGACGTTTTCGTCTTGCGAAGCAAGCCCATAGGGAAATTAGTCTTGCGAAGCAGCTCAAAAACCGCAAAACCCTTTCGTCTAGCGAGTTTTTCGTCTTGCGAGGCATTCGTCTTGCGGGGCACCACTGTAGCTGCTACTGCTCCATTGAAAAACATGTTGAAAGGCATTGAGCCTTCACCTTCCTCGTCTGTATTGAGAAGGTATGGTCTTGTTTGGGTTTCTAAGCAACATTTTGACTCTAGTGACAGTAGTTTTGAATTTGGTTGGATAAAGATCATGTATAAAGGCCGTATTTAACCAACCCGCCACGCTAGCAAAAGTCAGTGCAAGGAGTGGAATGGGAATTTGTCTACCAGTGTGTATTCTGCACAGTCCCCAAATTTGCTCTTGAGGGTTGAAGGACCCCAAAAAGAGATTTAGGGAACAACACACAGGGAGGGAGGAGAGGGGGGAAAGGTTCCATTGTGCAAGGAAAATCATTGCACTGATACAGCCTTGACCTTAGCACTGGGTTAAATGCAAGCTATTTTCTTTTGTGGATTTAAGTTGAGAATAAACTTCCCTTCCTCCAGTTTTTGCAAAAGGGGACTTAATTGAGGCATTGCAATTTGTTGATTTGATTACACTGAACAGATTAATCATTAGTAAAAAAAATAGGTGATATTTTTTATTTCACTGACTGGCTGTCCTAATATTTTTAAATTTAATATTTGGATTGGAGTTTTCTGGTTCAGATGTCTTGCAAGTGAACCTTCCTTCAGCTCCATTTGCATTAAAATAGCATAAAGATGCTCTTGAGATTTTTACCATCTTTGGTCAACTGAGATATGCTTATCTATTTTCATCCCCAGTCTCGTCAGTGTTTGACAAGATGTTACATGTTAAAATCTGCAAAAATCTGTACTCTTCTAGCAGTGGCAGCATCCAATATAAGTGACTTTGTTTGTTCTGCAGTGTTTTTTGGTCCTTTCTGTGTGCAAACAATTGATTGGCCAAGAATGCACGCAGCCCTCCATCCAAAAAGAAATTGAGCTACTCTTGCTCTCCATTTGGCATTGGCATTTGATACACTTGGGATTGCTGCAGATGTGCATGTCTGGGCAAATAGCCCAGCACGGGTCTTCCTTTTTCCTTTTGCAAATGTGTTGGTGTCAAGTCCTTTTGAAGGGGCCGTTGCTGGGATGCTGCACATTTTGGCGGAATGAAATTGATCTGATACATTATCCAGCATTCCTATTAAACAGATTGCCTCTTAAGATTATGGCTTTGAGACTTAATTGGACATTTCCTTGTTGATGTGCCAGTGTCCCTTTTCTGGTTGTTAACTAAATTTAATAGTAAACCTGTCTTTGAAAGGGTCTCTCTCTGTGTGTAAAGGGGGCTTCAGAAAGCGAGTTGTAGAAATGCCATAATTGACTTCTGTACAGTGGAACCTTGGTTCTCGAATGGCTTAGTTGCCGAACAAATCGGCTCCTGAACGCCGCAAACCCGGAAGTAAGTGTTCTGGTTTGCGAATGTTTTTTGGAAGCTGAACGTTCAAGGCAGCTTCCGCTTGAGTGCAGGAAGCTCCTGCAGCCAATCAGAAGCCACGCCTTGGTTTTCGAACGGTTTTGGGAGTTGAACGGACTTCCAGAATGGATTACCGTAAGTTCGAGAGCCAAGGTACAACTGTACAGTTATTTATTTACAGGGCAGTGACAGAAACAACAACAACCCACCAGAACTTTGTAGTTTTCTGCTTTCCCAGAAAACACACGATTGATATTTTAAATGAAACATGAAGGTTTTAAATCTCCATGGTTTCTGCTAGCACTGCTTGATAAACCTTCTGGTGATCAGGTGTCTGTGCTGCATGAACATTGGCTTGGAATGGATGGGTATTCAGCACTGATTTATCTGAAATGGCTGCTTCCTTTAGAGTAGGGTGTGGAGAAACAATTGACTTTGCCCAATCCTTCAGCATCAAAACACAGTGGATGTAAAGAAGGCAGGAAATCAAAAAGACGGTGACTGGAAGAGCTCTTCCATCCTTTCCTTGTCAATCAGCTGCCCTTCTCTTCCACAATAGGCTTTAGAAAGGCTTTCCTTGTCCACTCTCAAGGCACTCTAGCCACAACACTTCTGCTACCATGGTTGATTATGACCATTTCCTTCCTTTCCTTCTGTGGATGGGCTAGTAGATTGAGTTATCCTGTTTATCCACACAACATCCCTGTTAAGCTAGGCCAAGAATAACTGGCCAAAGGCCAGCCAGTGAACTTCTGAACCTGGGTCACCTCAGTTGTGATCATGAATTCTCTCCTGTAGGCTACACTCCTCTGGTTTGTTGACTGTCAATCTTTGGAAGGGGGGGGGCTGCCTGTAGTCTTCACTTTGCACCTCATGGACCACTTACCCTGAGGGCACAATGAAAAAATAAAGCTAAATGGAAGGCAGGAGGCAAAGCTGTGAAATGGCTGAGCCCTCATTGGCCAGGGAAGTGCAAATGTGTGTGTGCGCACACACGTGCACACACACTGCTTTGGAGAAGGCAGTTTTTTTTGAATTGCACCCACTAAGTATGTCAGGCAAAGATCGCCATTTCTTTCAGCATCAGAGTTCCTGTTTTATGCTCTCACCTTTTTCTCCTCCCCCCGCCCACGTCTTTGAGCTATGCATCTACTTGCTTTACCAAAACCGTTGTGAATTTTAGTAAGATGCACTGCTGGGGCCTCTTAGCGTATCATCTACTCCCCACCCCCTCCCTCTTTAACTTCTTAAATGGCTTTTTCTCACTCAGCCTACCCCTTCCATTTTCAGTAGATAGCTGCCAAAATGAATTGTTTTCAGTAAACTGAAGAATGTCTTTTCTCTGCAGATGAGCGAGGCTTTTGACTTTGATTTATTCCCCTAGCACCACATTTTATATCCAAATGAAGCATTCAAGTTTGATAGAAGTTTTATCCTGAGTTGTAAAGTAGCCATGACCCAGCACATGAGCTGCTCATCTTAGTTTCTTGTTATTCCTTTGGTCCTTCCCCTCTCCTGCCACCTGATCCTTTCTAACCTGGAGATGCTAAACCTGGAATCTCCTGCGTTCAAAGCACATGCTGCGGCAGTGAGCTATGCCTCTGAGTACCAGTTCCTGGGAAATCCCAGGTGCGGAGAGAGTTGTTGTGCTCAAGTCCTGTTTTAAAAGGCTTCCCACAGGCATCTGGTTGGCCACTGTGATAGCAGGATGCTGCCCTAGATGTGCTGATGCTCTTCTTATGTTCCTATTCAGCACAGTGCACATAGGAAGCTGACTTAAGCTGAATCAGAGCTTTGTAGACTGGGTCTACCCCAGTACTGTTGACCCCAACTCTCCAGGGTTTCCCAGCCCTGCCTACGGGGTCTCCACTTTTGGGCTGGCCAGGAAAACTGGGAATTATTTGTGGTCTCCTGCCGCACCACCACCACAGTCCTCTTGGGAAAGGGCAGAGTCTCACCTCTGACTTCGCCCTGAGCTTTGGAGGCAAAGTCAGAAGAGATTCTGTCTCTTTCCCCAAGAGTCAGGCCTGGCTGAGAGGAAGAATTGGCGTTGGGTGATGCTAGATGACGGATGGGATACTTGCCAGAGGGCAGAAAGAGCCATCCCCGCGGCGAACACGGCAAGCGTATTTGTGGAGCCTTTTCCCCTCTGCTTTCAATTACATGGTGGCAGCTTCCCATCTCCAAGGGGTTTCTGCAACTCAAGCATATCACAGTGTGCAACAAAGCCCTAATTCTGGCTTCTGTATAAAAAGAAAAGCTGCTTCAGAGGAATGTTGAGCAGAGACGTGTCAGGGTCTCTTGTCCCCCTTCTCCAGCCAACAATTTGCCACTCCTAACAAAGTACATAAAGGTAAAGGTAAAGGGACCCCTGACCATTAGGGCCAGTCGTGGCCGACTCTGGGGTTGCGGTGCTCATCTCGCTTTATTGGCCAAGGGAGCCGGCGTACAGCTTCCAGGTCATGTGGCCAGTATGACTAAGCCGCTTCTGGCAAACCAGAGCAGCACATGGAAATGCCATTTACCTTCCCGCCGGAGTGGTACCTATTTATCTACTTGCACTTTGATGTGCTTTCGAACTGCTAGGTTGGCAGGAGCAGGGACTGAGCAACGGGAGCTCACCCCGTCGCGGGGATTCAAACCGCCAACCTTCTGATTGGCAAGTCCTAGACTCTGTGGTTTAACCCACAGTGCCACCCGCGTCCCTAACAAAGTACATAAGATCAGGCCAATGACCCATCAAGTCCAGCATCCTCTTCTCACAGTGGCCGAACAGATGCCTGTGGGAAACCCATAAGCAGGACCTGAGTACAGGGGCACTCTCACCTCCTGCAGTTTCCAGCAACGTCCTGCCCACATGGGCTTCAAAACAGAGAGAGGGATGCTTGCATAAGAAAGGTAGGTGTGTGTAAGCAGGAGTGATTTGGTTCTGTGAAATGGCAGCTAGGGAATGGATTCAGCACTGCATTCCCTCACTACTTTTCTGCTCAAAGTAGGCTCTTGTTTCATTGAGAAAAAGCCCCTAAATTTTACAAAATAGGAGGCTGCAGGTGAGCAGATTTTTTTTAGGGCAGAGTTCTGGTCCACATAGATCTCTGGTGGGAGCATTGGGAGTCCTAATTTAAGCCTGAACTTCTAGAGTCCTTGAATTCATTCAGACCATAATTAGAGAGGTGCTTGGTTGTTGTTGTTGTTGTTGGGGTTTTTTAAAAGGCAAATTTACATTTGGCTATAAAGGCACCTCTGGGGATGTATTTGTAACTTGAGCATGTAAAGAAAGATCGGACTGAAGTGTGTAGAAGAGGGTTGGGGAATGTGTTCACTTGGATTCCCAATTCCCATCAGCCCCAAGCAACATGGCCAATTGTTAGGGATAATTCAGTAACCTCTGCAGGCTCACAGGTTGTCCATTCATGGTGTAGAATATAATTCATGCATCTTGAAAACATATATGTTGTTTTCCTTGTGAGTGAAACTATAGGCTGCCAGATAAAGTGTGCAGTTGTTGGTTTTTTTACTTTTTTAAGTGGTTTGTTGTGGCAGGTCAACAGAAAACTTTAGCCCACTCGTAATTGGTCGAACCCAAATTGCTGGCACACACTTAAATCCTTCTCACAGAAGAGTGACAGTCCGGAGGCACCCAGAGACAGTTGAGGACTGAGCTCAGTTGCCCTAGCACAGGGGGTGGGGACCTGTGGCCCTCCATATGCTGCTGACCTACAACTCCCATGAGCCCCAGTCAATGTAGCCAGTGGTCGGGGATGATGGGAGTTGTAGTTAAGCAGCATCTGGAGGGCCATAGGTTTTCCACACCTGCCCTAGTTCAACAAATCCTCTTTAAAAAAAGAAGACTTTTGCAGTTAGGAAAGTGATGGGGAAATCCCCTGAAAAGTGTGAATGAGGCTTTATGATTAACGGGTTTTCAAAGGCATCAGGTTGGCCACTGTGGGAACAGGATGCTGTGGGCCATAGGCCTGATCCAGCAAGCTCCTCCTACGGTCTTACAAACACCCTGTGACCAGATCAGGATGGATCTTCCTTCTCTTGCAACCTAATCCCAAACGAATCAGGATACATGCTCAAGAAAGGCCGGACATAGGTTAACCTCCATGTAAGCTTTGTGCAAGGTAGTAGGAATGAATGCTCAATGAACAGTTTGTCTGGAGGAGCCCTCTGCTCTGTACAGGTTCAACCGATCTAGGGCCCCAGAAGAAGAAACAGTCCTCTATGTATTCTGGGCGTGTGCCTCTTCATTGGCAGGCCCAACAAATCAAGAAGTGTTGTATGAATATGACAAAGGGCAAAGAACAAGAGTGGTGCATGAAATGCAGAATCCCAGACCAACGCATGTTGATTTCTGCCGCTCTCCATCTTTCAGAACACTCCTGCAGCAACTGCAGAGGCTCCAAGCCATGGTGGCTGGCAAAGTGTCTCGCTCGTGCAAAGCTGCCGGCACGCAAACGGGGACCTGCCTCATGGTGAGTCCTGCCTATTCCATTTCTCCTTAGGTCCCTCCCTGGGCCAGCGATGGGTCACATTGTTTAGCTGGAACTGCATCTTGGTGGGGCGCAGGGGCAGGGAACCTTTTTCAGCCCAGGGGCCACATGCCAGCAGTGGGTTATGCCAAAGGCAGAAGTGTGTAGAGCAACAAATGCAATTTTTTAACTTTTGCACAGCGGGCTGGGCCCAAAATAACCATCTCAGATCTCCTGTATGCTTTTCTTTCTCCCCAATATGACATGTTCTGCCTAACATAAAAACCCCCCTGCACTTCTCATCTCAAGCTAAAAAGTGCTTCTTCCTGATGTGCTAGCTTTCTTTGGCCAGTGAGCATTCAACCATGCAATTCCCTCGGCATCATTGCAAAGTCATATTGTCCCCAGAGACCTGTTTCATTTGCTTCTAGGCTGGCTTTATTTGGCAGGCGAAAACTGAAATGTGCTTCTCTCCCCCCGTCCTTGCTGTATGAATCCAACAGGGGCAATTTGGTGTTGTTTTTGTTTTTTAAGCAGCTGTCCCTGCATCTACCAGTCAAGCCCCCACTTTGAGCTCCTATTAATTCTCCCCTTCCTGCCTGAGCTTTCCCTCTTCCAACATGTCCTGTCAGGCTGCTTTTTAAACTCATGGTTGTGTGTGCCTGTTGAGTCGCGAGGAGCCTGGGAAGTGCCCACTGTGATGTTATGAAACAACATTGAAATTCATGTCACAGCCTAGTCTAGCCAAGATGGATTTCCTACCTTTTTGAGTTTTGCGAGTAAGTAGCTCGGCTGAGCGGAATGGCTGCAGAGCTTCCAGCATTGCCATACTAATGTGGAACGTCTCTCCTTCTGTGGAGCTGAATCTGGATTGCATCTGCGCTCCTAGTTTCAAGCATCCTGTCTCATGATTAATGCAGCCTGGGGAAGGAAATCACCTCTGAACCACACATCATTTTCTTGGTTTTGATATTGCTCTGTATTTGATGTTTGAGCTGTAAGACTTTATTTCTGTTCGTTGGCTCAAGTGTAACTGAGTCTCTGTGTCTTTCCTTCCTCCCCCCCCCCCCGCCAGGTGGTAGTTTTATGCTTCGCAATAATTTTTGGCAGCTTTTCCCAAAGTTACGGTCCCACGTCCTCCATCACAAAGGCAGTGCTGCCATCCCAGCATTCCATCCCAGAGTCATATACAGCCTCTATAGGTGAGTGAGCATCTCTCTCGTGGTTCTGCAGATATTCAGTTTCCAAAAGGAGAGGGAGCTACGATTTGCCTCTGCCCTAAGGAGCTAGATCTGACATAAGGGGATTTGCATTGCATTTTGTGCCCAAAATGGTTTCTGTTCTTCACCCCCTCTCCCTCCTACCTGTTTCTGTACAGTGAGGTCAAGGAGTCTTCTGACTTATGAGGGGCCTCCTCACCCGCTGGAGGAACAGCACTTCTCAGATCGCAGCAACAGCTGGGACAGGCACCTGGAGGCCTCCAAGCACTCAGCTCTGCCTTCGGAATCCATGTCCAGGTCACCGCATGACCAAGTCACAGAGATCATGATAGCCAACGAAACGAGGCTAGAGAAGTCATTGCTGGTGGAGTTTCAGCAGCACAGGTGAGTGGGTGGCAAGGCAGTGGAGGGCATGGGCTGGTTGGACACAGAGGAATGGTAGGAGGAACCAGCTAGGGAACTTCCACAGGAAGAAGTCTTAGAGCCTGGGGAGTGGTTATGGTACCAGAATGAGTGGTCAGGGGGAGGAGACTGGGAAGAGGAGGTGTCAGAAGCTGAAGACCTAGCAGGGTTTAGTGAGCAGGAAGAGTTTCTGGCAGAGAATAAGAATAAGAGGCAGAAGTGGAAGCAAGAGAGGAGGTAGGCCAAGAGGCAGAAACAAATCAGGCTGGTGCAGAGTCATGGGTGTCTCTCCCTCCTGCTGCCACAAGCTTCTCTCCACCCCCCATCTCCCAGAACCAGAAGAGGGCTGAAATGGGCAGAGCAGTGTCAGGCTTCATGCAGGCACAGTCTCTGATTCCTTTGGGAAAGCCCTGGAGAGGATCTAGACGGCTGTGAGGAAGTGGGGACTTTCAGTCTCAGCAACTGATTTTCATGGAGGAAGACCACCAGGAATGAGCTGCTGTGCTCATTAGGCCTGATCCTCAGCCAAGTCTGTGGAAATTGTGTTTTTGCTAATAAGGAGTAAACTCCAACTTTGAATGGTGTGATTACTGCTCCTATGACAGTGTATGAGGGTGTGGGGAGGACAGGACCCATATCTCCCAAAGCCCCCTTTTTAACCTTTTACTGTTCTGGATGAGCTCTCAAAAGCTTATTGCAGAATTTGCCTCGTACCAAGTCAGACCATTGAGCAGTGACCCATCTAACTCAGTATTCCCTACACTGACTGGCAGCAACACTCCTGAATTTCAGACATGAAGTCTTTCCTGGAAGTGCCAGGGATTGAACCTGGGACCTTCTGCATGCAAAGCAGATGTTCTACGACTGAGCCACAGCCCTTGTCCAGATGATGCTTTAGTTAATCAGAGGGTGGATTTCAGCTGAACACGAGAAGAAACTTCTTAAGGGTAAACACTGTTCAGCAATGGAAAGGCATGGTGAGGTCCCCTTGCAGAGGCTGGACAGTCACCTGTTGGGAATGTTCTGGCTGTGGCTTTCTTGTACTGAGTAGGAGCTGGGCTGGATTGGGGTAGCCAACATAGAGCTCTCTCCAGATGTTGTTGGACTCCAGTTCCCATCAGCCCCCACAGGAATGGGTAATGGCCAGGGACGGTGGCAGTTGTGGTCCAGCAACTTTTGGAGAACATTATTGGGTGGCTACCTCTGTTTTCAACGATGTATTCACAATTGCAGGCATCTCTTAGGAGAAGATGGGCTCTTTCCTTTTCTCTTGTGCAGGTGGGAATCTTAGAAGTGGCACTGGTATTAAAAAAAATGCATTAAAAATAGTTGTGCATTTTTATTTTTTAAAAAATGAAAAACACTGCCTGATTAATTAGAGATGCCTTTTCCATTTTTCGGGGATCCATCTAACCAAATAAATGACTAAGCGTTGCAGCTCCGGATCGTCCGGCATTCTTTGCATTCAGAAGGTCCCAGGTGCCAGATCTTGGCATCTCCAGTTCAAAATGGTTTCAGGGAGCGAGGCTGGCAGGAAGGCTGCCACAGATCTTTCTGCTGTGCAGCAGAGCACATGCTTGCATTGTGTAAATTGCCACGGCTGCTGATAAGAGCAATGGAGAAAGTAGCCTGCACTGCGATTTGGGTTGCCGTTCTGTAGTACAGTGGTACCTCTGGTTGCAAACGAGATCCATTTCAGAGGACCGTTCGCAACATGAAAAGAGCAAACCTGCAGCGGCACGTATGTGCATGCGCGGATTGCGATTCGCTGCTTCTGCACATGCGCACGGCGTCATTTTGCGCTTCTGTGCATGTGCGAGTGGCGAAACCCAGAAGTAACCCTTTCTGGTACTTCCGGGCTGCCGCGGGACGTAACCTGAAAGAATGTAACATGAAGCAAACATAGCATGTGGTATGACTGTACTGCCACTTCTTTTCCTACATTTGCTTTACAGAGTCAACTCAGAGCTGGATGCAAACGAAACTCTGAAGATTGTCGAAATTGACAGAAGAGTTAATGCTACATCTTGAGATGAAAATAAAAAAGGGATTCCCTCCCACCCTTTCTCTTTCTTCCAACCAAAGGTCTGAGGAACTTGTCTCTGTCAGTAAATCCAGAGGCCACGAGGAAAGTGCCTGGTTGACTTTCTGCACTGGATTGGGAAGAAGTGGCTTTGGTCTCTGTAGCCCATGTTCTTTTCTCCCCTCCTCTCCCCACCCCCAGCCTCCGACTCACACTACTCAGTTTGCCTTTCTGCTTCTACAACCAAGGGGAAGAATGGAAGGAGAGCTTGTTGGAAGATGATGGGAGTAGGCATGCCTCTGAGTGGAGGTGCAGAAGGGATAACTTAAGCAGTCCTCACCATCACCGCAAAAATGACTAGATGCCTTCTTTCGGGTCTCTTAAAGGGTAACAAAATGTCCAAAAGTGGTTTAATGACTTATAGAGGGTTTTCTGAATTCATCCAAGAGCAGCTTCCCCTGATTAGGTGACTCTTAACACCATCATTTTATTCCTTTATAAGAGCCAGTGTGGTGTAGTGGTTAAGAGCAGTGGACTCGTAATCTGGTGAACCGGGTTCGCTTCCCCACTCATCCACATGCAGCTCCTGGGTGACCTTGGGCTATTCACACACCTCTGAAGTCTCTCAGCCCCACTCACCTCACAGAGTGTTTGTTGTAGGGGAGGAAGGGAAAGGAGAATGTTAGCCACTTTGAGACTCCTTCAGGTAGTGATAAAGTGGGATATCAAATCCAAACTCTTCAAATCCTTTTTACAGGGAAATGTCACCATGGTGTAGCAAACATGTCTCTTACGCTTTCCTGATAATTTGTCCTGGACCATTTCTGCATCCCCCGCCCCCGTTTTGCAATAGAAATGCAACCACAAAGAAGGCACTTCCTTTTGATTTTTTACCTTAGTGGTGAAAATGGGCAGGAATTGATAGGTTAACAGAGGTTATGATGCTTGTTCTGGAAAACTTCCAATTGTGTTCGTCACTGAGAACTAAGCTATATGTGAGGAATGGGAACTTTTCTCTCAATGCAAGCTCTAAGTGTAGGATCCCTCATGCAACACTGGTGCATGTGCTAGATTGAGTCTTCTACCCTAACCAGTTGCAGTTCTATATTCTCTTATCTAGGAGCGAGCTTCATTAAACATGGAACTTACTTGTGTGTAGACATCTGTAGGATCGCACTGTCTCAAATCTTGTAGCCAGCATTGCCTTAAACCTTTTTCCTCCCTCCACGAGGACTACAAACTTGTCCCTTCCTATAAAATGAGGGCAAAATTGATAGGAATCGGTCAAATCCACATGTTTCCATGTCTTGTAGCCTGGTCATGCAATAACTCATTTTCCTGATGCTACCTTATTAACCAAAGACACCCATGTTCAGTAGCAAAAGCTACATTGCCTTCATTCCCCCTTACAGCATTTTCCATTCCCTTCTATGAGCATGTACCAATTGTATGCTGGAAATACAAAGCAGTCACTGATTCCTTTGCTGCATCTGTCTTCATGAAGAAAACAGACAAAATTCAGTTAGTCTCTTTCTTGTCTGGTCTGCATGAGAAAATGGAGCCAGCCTGAACCAAATCTGCTTGGAGAAACCAATTTGTACCCGTTTCTCATACAGGCGAGAGGTCCCCAGGCGACTCAGATTCCTCTGCCATCCCTGCCGCCCCTCCTGTTGTAAATAGTATTTATTAGTTGCCTCATGATATCAGCTGGCAGCCGGAATGACAAGCAAAGGACGTGAAATCCCTCAAATGCTCTGGGTGACTTTTGAAAAAAAAATCTATAACTTGTTTTAGGCTCCTGACATTCAACTTAAAAATTGATGCAATGCAATGTCCTCACCCACTACCCTGGCCTCTTTGCGCCCTATTACGCTTTCTGTTCCATTGTGCATGCACTCACTTAAAGCAGACGTTGTGGTGAAAACCAACAAAGGCTTAAATCTCATGTTCTACTTGTTCTCTGCTACGGCAAGCTAAAATGACCGCAACGTCCTCTCCTGAGTGCCAGGGGCTGATTCTGTCTCCGGAAAATTCAGCAAACATCTGCCACCCTTTCCTGAATAACTTGTGATGAGGATTGTTGGCTACACTTGTGTGTCACTTTCCATACCAGTCACCATCTTAAATTAATATTGGAAGCAGTTGCATAGATGGATATCTTAACAGTGCAAAAGGTGTGCAGAACCTTTGGCTGCCAGATTTTGCAGAACTGCAACTCCACTTCCTTGGCCATTGGCCATGCTAGCTGGGGCTGATGGAAGCAACAGCCCTACACCTGCTGTAGAACAATGGTTTCCCCACCCGCCAAGGGCCTCTGCTAAAATTTTAGCTGCCTGTTTGGGTAATTGAAGACGATGCCCTTGGCTGCTGTCCTGCAGGGTTTCTCAAGAACAGCTATACATGCAAACATTAAGCAGTGGTTATTTCACACTGTGTATTGAACTCCATGACATCATCTGTCATTGATCCCACATACTTGTAGCAATTATACTTCTTTATTTTTTTTAAAGAAAGCTGATGGGTGGGCTTATAAAAGAAAGGGGCATTATTGTAAACTCTATATTTATGGAAGTCACGCTTCGGTCAGTGACGCTTCTTAATATTGCATAATCATTGACTAGCATGTAGATGGTGTGTTTTATTTGTGCATATGCTTCGATTCTGCGCTAGCTTTCCCTTTATATCTGCTAGTTTTACCGTGCAATTTAATGTTGAAGCAAATGCTTCCGAGCCAGATTTCAGCTGATGCAAATTGTTGGTTTTCCATTTTACTCCAAGCTGAAGATGTGCTCCCCACCCCCTTCTTTATTATTCTTCAGCTATTCTTAGCAACATCGTCCAATTCTTGATGATAAATCTGGGTTAAATGTCAAATTTTAAAATGCCTAAGTTCCCCTTTTAGGAATTATTCCATCCGTGGGGTTTTCTTTTCTTTTCTTTTTGTTTGAACCTTCAATTTTGAGGAGTGCATGCTGTCTAGACGCTGTTTGGCTGTCAGTCAAGTGAGTGAGTAACATTAATTTGCCACATCAGGAAGGATATCCACGAAGAACTTGGGATCTCTCATGTCACAAGTCCATTGTGCAAACTCCCACCACTGCACACAAAGCATAAGACTCTGTATATTTAGCATCCTTTTCCCCACTCGGTGACAAAAATAATTCTCCTCTAATTGCTAATTGGAAAGAGGCCATTTCCCCCCTTGTAGTTTTTGAAGGTGAAACAGTAGGCCACTGCTATAGTGACTAAAGGGGGGAGGAGATTGTTTTTCCAAAGTTACAAAACATAGGAAGCTGCCTTATATGGAGTCAGACAATTGGTCCAGTTAGCTCAGTATTGCATTTACTGACAGGCAGTGACTCTCCAGGATTTTGGGCAGGAGATAGTCCCAACTCTACCTGGAGATGCCAAGGATTGGACCTCAGACCTTCTGCTTGCAGACCAGATGCTGTACCACTGAGATGCAGCCCTTCCCTAAGTTCATATTTACTTACTAGTGGAGTTCTTCTGGATGTCTTTGCAAGCAGGAGTTCAAAGCCAGGGCTTCCGGATCCAAATCTGATTTCTTGCGAAATGAGAAAAAGGAAAAGAGAAATCCATCAGAAACAAGGTCCTGTGAAATTTGTGTTGAACGTCTTTTAAAATAAATGTAACTTAAATTAAAAACCAGCTATTTATCTTAAATTATTTGAACATGTTGACAGTTTTCACCATCTACTTAGATTTCTTCTTTCCTAATAGTCCCCAAGACAACAACAATCTTGTGCCATCATACAGAATGTGGCTTAGTTGTTAACTAAGCCTTACTCAGAGTAGACACATTGAAATGAATGGTCTTAACTTAGTCATGTTCATTATTTTCAACAGGCCTATTCTGAGTAAAACTTAGTTGACTACCACCTTAACTAATGTATTTTGGTATGTAGAGAGGAAAACTAAACAGTGAGATCAAAGGGGGAAATAATGAAAGTGCAGACTATAATAATTCAATTAAGGCTTAAGTGCCTGTAGAATTATCACAGTGATCATGCACAACAGCAGCACAATCACCCTTCCATTGCTAATTATTTCACCTGATGGAACACCAGCACTCTAGTCCTATATCAAAAAGTAACAAAATAATCTATTTAGGAACGTAAGTCACAATTTATACCCTGGATCACATAAATGATACAAGTGTACAATTCGTTCCCTTTGATATTTTTCTATGCAAAATTTACAGATTCTACTTGTATGTTTTAGTTGCTGTTTTGGCAAAATGGGGATCTCTGATGCAGAGCTTTGCGGCTGGCTAGAAATATTCAAATGACCACACTAGAATTCACAGGTTTAGATGTTCAAGTACAGTTTGCCACACAAGCACCCAGTCTTTTCTCTTGAGAATGGTTCGATGTGGTGATATAGGAGAGGTGATCATCATGTGCCTGTGTGGTCCTATAAATGTCATTGGACTCCCATCACCCACCGCCAACATCATCAGAGGTGATTGGATTTGCAGTTGAACATCTTCTGGAGGGGTCACAGGGTCTACACACAAAATGGTTAGCCTGTAAACTGGAAAGCCTATGGGTACCATTCCCCATCTGGTTTTCAAGAAATACCTGAGTTTGAGAATGTAAGCATTGTTCACATTAACTAGTTCTCTGAGGAAATGCTGAAAACTTGCACAGGACCCGGGGGAGGCAACTTTTATATGTACCCAGGACCTCTGGGGAACCACTTATCTATGAAGATAATCCCGTAAGACTGAGGGCTGGATCTGAGCAACCCAACCACAGGGACAGGAGAGATCTAGTGGGACAATTCACACTATCTACCTGCCCGCATTCAGATGCAGCTTCTAGCCAAAATAGACAGTTCCATCCTGCAACTGGATATGTCTAAAAGCTATGGCCACTGCAGAAAATGCTGAAGCACATTTTCAGGGTGCGCACTTAGTTGATATGGAGTGTTGACCAAAACTGATGGGCTTCAATATAACCATGAATTTGGTGTGACCCACCTGTATGCTGTTCTACAATACTAGATTGCAGGACAAGATCAGAGTGTGGGACAGGAAGGTGCCTCATACCAGCTCAGTCTATATGTCTGTCTAGCTCAATTTTGTGTTCATCATTCTGGTGCTCTCCTGATGTTTCAGGCAGTTGTGTGTGACTTCTTGGACACAAAGCACAATCATCTCCCCGCAGTGTCTTGGTTCACCTAAACCACCTTGATAACTGAGGAACCAGTGCTAAGTTTCTGGCAGAACCTCAGTTTTCCCAAGAGGGAAGACACTTTAAAATCCACCCTACTAAGGCAGGTGTTGTTAAAAAGAAAAGCTTGTCTCACTGCTCCTTCTTTCAGCCCCCTTCAAGCAGGTGCCCTCCCAGTGCTGTTGGATTATCACTTACATCATCCCTTTTGGCCAAGCTAAATGGGCTGTGGCAATTGCCTCTAGAGGGCACAAGGTTGAGGAAACCAGCCTTAATTCATAACTTTCTTCCCCTTTCTCTGGTTTAATGGCTTCCTCCACCATTGTTTCCATTATTTTGTAGGTATCAATATAAGAGAATAAGGAGGCAATATAGGAATTAGCAGGGAACAGAGCGAATGTGCATCTCTCTTTTAAGTTTTATTTACACACACCTGAACTTCATGTTGTAGGATTTTGGTACAGAGGTGAGTTTTTGAGCACTCATCTGTGATGTTGTATAGGCATGTTGGCAGAGCTGTCTGGTCATAACTGGTGAGGACTATTTACGGTTCTATAGTAGTCATGCACCACACAGGCATATTTGGTTTGATTCAATCAAATGATGATATATCTTAATTTTGTAGCATTAGCCGTGATGGGGACGTTCTTGTCCGTTATGTATGTAGAAACATGTGCAACTTATTTGATGTCTAATCCCCAAGAACATTGGTGATTTATCTTCAGCAGTGTATCTCTTGATTTTCAGACTTGTAACATTCAAACAGCATTTCCACCCTTTATCTTGGGTGTCATTCGTGTTTCCCTGTATTCCAGTTCCAAATGCCTTTTCAGGGCTGTAACTTAGATGGCCTAGCACACAGACTGCTAAACTTTTACATCTCAGTTTTTGTGATGTGCTGAGCAGCAGGCCCTATTCTAAACTGCTAGAGGAGGTTGTGCTGAGAATAGGATTATGGGTGCGATGGGTTTCTCCATGGATTTCTGTTTGAAATTTGGATTCCCAGTGCATTGCACCAGTGCTCCGAAACTGCTGGCAAACTCTGTGGAATCTGGAAGTTTTCAAAGAACCTAGGCGCTGTGGCTGGGGGAGAGAAGGAGGTGCAGTCCTTGAGCTAGCCCCAAGCATCTGCCCCATAGGGTGGATTTCTCCTCTTAATTTCAAAGAGTCTGTCTTCATACATCTCTAGATTGAAAACCTGGAGGTGGTTTATTAAAGGAGCATGACCAATCATGGCAGATGATCTTGAACAGGGCTTCCACCAAAGAAGATACCACTTACCTCACTTTGCACCATAAATCTAAATACATTCAGCCAGATTTAGTGTGCATGGAAACTCAAATTTACACACGCAGATCTCATCCAAGCAAGCATTTCCCATTGGCTTAAATACCAGAATGTGTTACAAGACGATATAGCTTAGATTTATTGCCTAACATAAAAGTTGCAGTTCTGTAAGTTCCATGCATTCGGATCCACAAAATGCAGTGGGTCAAGGCATATATTCACTGGGTGCAGGATTGCAACTACTCTATGTAGCCATAGAGGAGCCGCAACTGTTACACTAGGCCATCTAAGTCAGCCTCCTTCTGCCCAAATATTTTCATTTCCAGTACTCGTACAGCTATGTGAATAGGCAAATATAGTTTTTTTTGCTAGTCTGCATTTAAATGGAATTGTCTTTATAAAATATGGGAATTTAGCAAAAAGCATGAGAAGAGTTCAGAAAGTTTGGGTAAATTACAATAATATCCCCCCTTTTTTTACTTAAACTGTTAATGTTCTTTGTTGTGTTGTTTTTACTATGTTAAATGCCTTTTCTTTTTGTATTTATACTTTTTCTACATGCACTGCTCTTTTAGGTGTGTCCACATGTGATCATTCATATTTCAAACAGGTGGGAGGGTGGGTGGGTTAGGTAAGAGTTTTGTGTGTGTAAAGAACCTTTTATTTAGCAGACAGGTTTTAAACCAAGCAGCAAACTAAGGTGTTTTTTTTTTAAGTAGCTGAGTACAGTGAAAATATGTATTGCTTTATCTGTTTCCTTGCAAATAAATATTTTCCTAAAGAAAAGGCATCTCCTATCATTGTGCTGTTTATTTTCCTCCACATGTATTTACAGCAGTCACCTGCTTTAACCCAAACACCATGCTTCAATGCTTGGAGTACTTCTAGCTTCCTTTTCATGCTGACAGCCTATTGTCCAGTGTTACCTCCAAATGGTAAGAGATCAAAAGCAGTAATGTGTCTCACAGTCATGGACTTGCCTTTTGCTTCATAGAAAACACTGAACTAATCATTGTGTTTTGTTTACAAGATTTGTGGGGTATTGGGAGAGCTTGTAAAGCTGAAAAATGACTGCAGTTCAGCCAATACTCAGTGTTGCATGCATTTATCTCAGGTATATTTGAGGGCCACCTTTGACCAGTGGATATCCACCCCCTTGCAGATAGATGTCCAGCAGGCCAAGGGCAGATCTAACGAAATGCCAATCCATCTGTGTCTAAAATCTTTGCATCGAGTGATGACTCTTTAAAACTGCATGTTTTATTTTGCACTAAAAGCAGGCAGGGGGTGGGGTGAAAATTAAAGGAGATTAATGCATAAATAAATCCTGCGTGAGAGAGGATTTAGGCCAGCATGGATGCTCTGACCTACCTCTCCCTAATATATTTTTATTGACTGTGGGAGGGGGGGAGCAAGAGAGAAGGCAAATTTAGCAAATGGTGCAGGTTATATGCTAGATTAATAACCTAGTTTTATTTTTAAAAATAAATTTATTGCAGGAAGGATTGTGTTTCTTAGAGCATTGATTTACTTAAGTTTATTAAAACTTAGAACATTTTTTTTAAAGAATTCAAGAATATTAAAGCCAGCAAAACAAAAATACAAACATTTTGCTATATAAAAACTTGTGCTTTTTCTCTCTTTGTTTATTTTCTTACCAATAGCAGAGGCCTAGGTACCTCAAGTACATTTGGAGTACTCCTGGATACATGTTTATTAGCAGTCCAACACAGCTGTGGTTAAGAGTGCCTTTTACCAGCTTTGGCTGGTATGCCCACTGCAGCCATATATAGATTGGGATCTCTTGGCCACTGTAGTCTAGGCATTGGTAACCTCAAGACTAGGCTACTGCAATGCCCTTGTATGTGGGACCATTCTTGGACATAGTCTGGAAACTTCAGCTGGAGCAGAATGCAGCAGCTAGAGTTCTGATGGCTAAAGCATGTGACACTTTAACTAACATATGTTACCAAGTCAAGGTTCTTGTCATAATGCACAGTCTCAATTTGATCTCTGAAATCACCTGCTCATTATCTTAGAAGCTTGACTGGTCGGTCTCTCTCTCAAAGTAAATACATCGATACCAAGTAGATACATCGATATCAAAGAATAATATAAAGAAAGAAAAAAATAGAGAAGAAAAAAATGCAAAGAAAAGTAGACAGTAAAAGAATAAAGAAAAGTATAATATTTTAATACAATAAACACTATTTTACAAAATAATAGTAATAATAATAGACTTCCATCACTCTTACAACACTTCCTTTCACATTTCATATTTTATCTGTATTTCAGTATTATTTTCATCTTAATATATAGATATGTATGTTTCCCCTTTTCCATTCATGAGGAAATTCTAGACACAGCCAGATTTCTACATTAGAACCTTGTCTTTCTAAATAATCATTCAAGCACCTCTGTTCCTTCTTGACTGTATTCATTGGCTTTAGTCTTCTTATATCCATCAATTTGGCCAGTTCCAAATATTCACATAACCATTCCTCTTTGGTCTCTACTAAAAATCGAGCATTTAAATTAATAACCCGTTCCAAATCATCATCAATAATTCCCTTCAAAAAATCACTCATAAAGTCCTTTTGGTTCTAATGCAATAAATAACCAGTTGTTTCCCTGATCAGACCTTGCAGAAAGTTTGAATTATGGGGTAATTCCAAAATATATGCAATATTGTTCACAATCTGTAGAGTCTCCATGCAAGACACCATGCAGGTTCCAGTGTAATTTAGTCTCCATCCTATCTATTTTCTCACTTGGCTAAAAGAAAATGTGACTTAGAGCTCTGACAGGAGGTTACACTATAAGGACTTCAAGTTCCCTTCCATTACCATCATTCTATGGGTATTGTATTGGTGGCTGGTTGAGTGCTTGTAATGTGGAATAGTAGCTTCCGTTAAAAAGGAATTTAGGTCCACCACTCTGCCTCTGACAGCCCTGCAGCCCCAAGGTAGGGGTGAAGCTGGAACTAGCCAGAGGGTGGAATACCAGATCTCATCAAGACTGCCTAAATAACTTTGCTTCTCATCATGCCTTATGTGCATTAGTGCTACTGAGCTTTTGCTGAAAGGGATGGTTGCTCCCAGCAGGTACACATGAAGGTTCATTGACACTGCTATGGATTTTACACACACACACACACACACACACACACACACACACTGGTGTTGTACTCAGTGGTGATTCTGCACTGGTGGAAAGAGGGCTATGGGTTGGCTAATAGGCTACCTTCCCGCCCCTGCCGCCCTCAAGCGAATCTAATGGCTTAAGTAAGCTCTTGTTCCAGCAGGAAAGTTGCTTCTGGGCTTAATAACGCGTGATGGTTTCACCCGAAGCTGCCCCTTGCTGGAGGACCGCTGGCAACATATACTCCGCTGTCCAAAATCTTCAGCAAGCGCTTTCTCACGCTCTTTATTCCTGCTACCTAACGGGCTCTCAACACCCTTCACTCTCCACTGCGCTGATGCTTCCAGTTTTCTCCCCCCGAGAAGGACTGCTAAATAATAAAAATTAAAAAGCACTCCACCTCATCCTAACACACTGGAGACGTCCACGCAACTTATGCCCCTCCATCCCTCCAGTCCAAACGCTTCTGGATGCTGCACAAAACGGGGCGTCCGTCTGTAGCCCCGCCCCAACTCTCTCCCCCACCCCCCCAGCCCCATCCGGCACGCACACACAAAACAGAGGAGTCTGGCCAGGTTTTAAGGTGCAGCTGCTCCTGCTGTCATTTTCGAGCGGGCGTGGCGGGAGGAGCAGCAGGAGGGGAGGAGGCTCTGATTGGCCAGAGCGGAGGCGGGAGGTAGGGAGTTTCCCACAATGCCCCGCTGCAGCCAGTGCGGCCGCCGATGGATGCTGCGGGAAGGTGCTGCCATTTGCAGCCGCCTGGACCAGTGGCTCGCTGAGGGGAGCCCCGCTCCGGCAGAAGCAGAGGCAGGCAGGGAGGGAAGCACCCTTCTCACCCCAGTCCCCGGCAGCCCTTGACCGCGAAACTCCCCTCGCCTTCTCCTCCGCTTTCCTCGCGGGTCGCTGTCCGTTCAGCACCGCGATGAACCCGCCTTCCACAGCCGGCGAGGAGAAGGGGGCTGCGGGAGGCAGCAGCAACGCTTGCCGGGGAGCTGAAGGTGGCGGGGACCCTAGGAGTGCAGCCGCGGGAACAGAGGACCCGGAAGAGCCCTCACTAACCGCTCAGAAGGAAGAATCCTTGGAAGAGAAGCTGAAGAGTTTAACCTTCAGGAAACAGGTGTCCTACAGGTGGGTGAAGGAGGCAAAGCAGGAATGTCATTCCGGGTGCGCTTTCTCCCACGTGAGAAGGGGCATACACGTGTGTCTGTGGCTGAGTCTCCTTGAGCCTCATAATGTACCCATCGTCAGAAGTTCCCTAGGACAGAGTGATAGGGAAAGTCTTGTCTAGCTCCAATCTTCCAAGTTTCCCTTGTAATCTCTCAGGGAGATAGATACCTTAAGTGCAAGTGAATTTAGTGTATACTTGTCATTACTTAATGTAGACGAGGTCATTGCCCTTAGCTCACTTTTACCCCCTGCCCCACTGCTCCTTCGATCTGGGTGGTAGGTTTCACACCCAGTTTGGAAATTCTCATCTACCTGACTGTGAACATGGGACCAGCGAGGGGCTATTTACTTCAGTTGTGCTAATTCAGAGTTTTAATGGCATGATTTTATGCAGAGGGAAGCTTCAGGATGATAGATTTCAACCTTGCAATAAGTCAGGACCTACTGCTGTAACGTTCTTGTAGGAGAGGATAAAAAGCTTTGAGGATTCTGATTGTTGTTTTGGAGGGATGCGGTTTCATGAGGTTTTACCCCCCTTCCCCCCCTCCTCTGAAAGCTACATGGTATGTGGGCAGCCTTGCCTGGAGAGAGATAATCTTACGGTTGAAATCAGTGCACCAGGAATTCTGTGTCGCGCATAATGTGTGTTTCTGTGTCAGGTCAGTTTATGCACACACGGCAGCAAAACAGCTGCTGCCCCAAATGTTGCATTATTTTTTTTGGCACTTAGAGTGGTACCGCAAAGGACTTCACATTCCTACATGTAGACCTAATCTTTGTTGACAGCATTATATGTTAGACATTGATAGCATCATGTATGTGATACCGTAGCAATTCCCTTTGGGATTACGTGTGTGAGAAAATATTATAAAATCTATAGCTGCGTCTGTATATATTAGGAGACAAGTGATATATAAGGTAGCTGCTAAAGAGTTAATGTTATGCAGTAACGCCAATTTGTTATGCTCGAATGTATGTGTAGGTAGCACTGTAACAGCAGGATGTGGGAGTCACGCTGCCAGAATAATGTTGCAAGCAATGCCAGGGATTAGGGTGAGGGTAGCATCATAATTGTCTACTGGTTTCCCCCCTCCTCTAACCAATCTGGCTTGTGCTAAAAAAGAAATCCTGATCTTGTTTACAATCCCTCTCCAAACAGACAGCAGTGCCTCAGAAAAGATGGTGAGGGTTTAAAAAGGTCTGTTTGTGATCAGGAACTTCAGGATTATCCAGAGTGGGTTCAGAAGTGCTGTCTGCCAGGGAAGTGGAGTTATTCTGGAAGTTTTTGATCCCCAGTTTTAAAAATAGAAACAATTAAAAGAAGACAACTGAATCTACCTGTTGCTTTATTGGGGGGTGGGGTGGGGATGAAAATGTTTCCTTGGAAAAGCAACAGAGAACAATTTTGGGTAGCCTGTCCAAGGCTTCAGGAATCTTTTGAAGAAGAAATCCTCACATCAGTTATGAACCATTATGTAAGTGTTAGTATTTGCCCAGCTGTGTGGATGGTTACATTGTGTGCCTACTTCTTTTACTTTAATGCAGCTGTATTTTTCATTCCATTTTTTAAAAAATAATAAAATATTGTTACAATTCTGCCAAACATACTTCAGCAAATGGTAAAAGGAGGAAAAGACAAACATTGTATTGCTGATGCTTATTAACATTCTGGAAGTTAACACAAAAATCCAAACTACAATATAGACATACTTTAAGGAAAAGAAAAGAGAAAAAAAGCCTATTGGACCCCAGATACATTCTGTTTCTCAGGGTTAACACAACCGTCAGAGTGTGATAAAGAAAAAATATGTTTTATAACTTTAAGGGTTTCTAGATTTTAGCTTACATAATATGTATTGGTTCAAATTAAATTATCTCCAATAGTGCTACCATAAAAGTATTATGTTGAGATTTGTCATTCCAATATTTTATAAACTCATACCAAGATTCTAATACATTTCTTTGGGATTTTGCTACATCTTCCCATAATCTTTGAGCATCTATGATCTTATGTATAAGCACCCTCTGCCAAATATTTCCCATTTCTTGATCAACCCCAGCAACTAATATCCAAGTTGCCAGCAAAATATTTTCCATCACTTCCTTGTTTTCCTTCAGGAGTATTTCTTTTACCTTGCCCAAAATAAAAATCACGCCATCTCATTTTAATTTGTAAGTTGTGATTTGTTTAATCTGGCCCTCTGAAACCTGAAGTTAGAGACAAGCTAAATTAAAGTTTTTGGTAAATGTTTGGCTCTACTTTTATGATTTCCCCTGCAGTCTTCTCAAACAAGTCTCTAGGTCCCAGCTTCAATATCTGAGCAATTTTGTCTAAGCGTTAGCTTTGGTTTATGCTATGGGGTTAACTCTGTGAAATATCGGTATCTTGTGTAAATTATGACATGAGCCTCAGGCTCCAGTGCTGTATGACAGTAAATGTTTGTGTAAGGACACGGACAGTTATTTTGAGAAAACGTCTCTTAGCAATTTCTAATTAAAAATAACCAAAATTAGTTCAAGAGTGAGATAAAGGCCCCTGAATAACTTGGGGCATCACACTCTATGAAGGCAGCATCATGGTGATCCTACCAAATATGCCATAGAGATGAGTTGAGTGAATACAGATGATTGACTGGCATCTGTCTGTCTCAGGAGACAATGGAGGAGTGTGCCTTTGGGGGTGAAGTCAAGCTGTCAGAAGGTTGCAGTGCCTGCTGTGGCTGTTGTAGAGACTGATACAGGAGAGACATGTTTGGTTGCAGCTGGGGCAGATGAAGGTGTCTGGTTTTGCTGTTACCAGTGCACCATGGTGTTTCTTCTCTCTACACTCCTCCCAGCAGTCATTCCTCCTCTGGTCACTGCCATGGATGCATGACCTGTCTGTCTCCCGGCACCGCAGTTATATGCAAGGGATTCCTACACAGCAGGGTTGATGTTGCCAGCCTTCATGTCATGTTTGCAGACTTCTTTGCAACGCGGAGCTGGTCTGCCAACATGCCTGGTGCCTGAAGCCAGCTCCCTGTAGAGAGCATCCTGGGGAATACAGACAAACATAAGCATAAAGCTTAAACACACCCAGGGATTCTCTGGGCATCTAAATATGCCGTGCTAATTTCAAAGGAGAAGAGGAATTCAGAAACCTTGGTACCCCCATTTTGTAAACGAGTGCAAGTATGTGATAGTTTCAATGAAATAAATGGAACGATGCACATAAAATTAGGTGCCTGGTTTGGATGGATTGCTATTTTTCACTGGGGTAGCCCAAGGAATATGCAAGTTCTGTTCCCTTTCACCTGGTCCTCTCTGAACACAACTCTGTGTTCAGTTGCCTCTCTGAACACAACTCTGTGTTCAGTTGCCTCTCTGAACACAACTCTGTGTTCAGTTGCCGAAAATTTTTTGTGTTCCGGGTTAGATAAATCAGGTGTTGGAAACTGCAGGCCCAGGGACCAAAATGTGGTCTTCTAACCCTCCTTATCTGGCAATCAGGACTCTCCCCAGACAGACACTTCCTTGCATCTCTACACTTCCTACTAGCTTTGCTTCACACCCTTATTGAAGGTCTTTGACTGGCTGGAATGTGTTCCTGAACTCAGATAATATCTCTTGCTTCCTTGGATAGAGAGAGAGGGTGTAGAAACTAGCCTATTGCATAAGGGTAAATTTACTTTCATTGATCCACCTACCTTTGCCTCTGGTCCCACCCAACACTTGTGTGTGGCCTCCGGAAGATTGCCCAGAAGGGAATGTGGCCCCTGAGCTGAGAAAGGTTATCCACCCCTGAGATAATGGAGCCTTGCCTACTGTTTTGATTATCTCGCCTCCCATGTAGGTGAAATGAGAGGAGATTTCCAAGTTTGTGTTGACTAGTCATTTTGGCCAGCTTCTGCACCTGCTGGAGGTACAAGGATGGGATTTCAAAGCTGTAAGCTTGTGTGTGGAGATGGTTTTCAAACAGCCTGCTTTCAAATGCTTGCAGAGAGAGATCTGTTGCTTTCTGAAAGGTAGCATCAGCAGACCACTTGACACACATGGACTGGCTCTTTTGACTTTGTAAACAAGAGATGACAGCCTAGCTGATGAGTGCAAAACCTGGAGTGATTCATTCCCCGCTGACCTTAGTCAGTGACGCAAAACAATACATTCAATGGCCACAACCATCCCTGAAACATTTCTGTTGCCGCTCGCTGCCTGCCTGCTCCCCTTTTCCAACAGTTTTGAAACATGGAAGTTAATGCCAGGCTTCCTAGTAGCGGCCTGCAGCGGTCAGAGATGGCGAGTTCTACAGGTGGGTTTGATAATGATCCAGGTAGAAGTGCCTAATGCAGAACCACAGGCAATTAGTTGATTTCTGCATTTGAATCAGTGGGGCTGGAGAGTGTAGACTGCTGCACACATTTTATTGAATTTTGCTTTTCTATCTTTAATAGATAAAAAATATTACTGAAAACGTACCACCCTCTGATGCTATGAAATGTATTGGTGTGTGTGTGTGTGTTCCTGGAACTTCCTTCATTTCAGAGGTGACTATGCTCTTCTGCACTCCTGGGGAGTAAAAACCCCATTTGCCTTTTGCTCAGCTCGTGTGTAAGTGAAGCTCTGCTAAGTCAGGCTAATGGATCATCAAGACCAGTAGCACCATCAGGGTAGGGCTCTGGGAGAGGTGTTCAGACTCCCAATCTGTAGAAAAAGCAGAAGAGCTTGAAACAAAGCCAATTTACCACATTTTGAAGCATGGGAAAGAATATACATCGTCACAAAAGCATTGTCCAACTGGACTGCTGAAATAGTCTGGCGTCCTGTTTTCAGGAATGGGTGACAAGCCACACCCTCTGTAGCTACAACCTTCCTCTCCAGGTCACAACCCTCACTGGACCTGCCTTGCAGCCTCCTTGAGTCCTTTGCCTGTCCAGAATGTATCCTTGAGCTCCGATTATGCTTCTTGCTGTCCCGGATGGAGGAAAGGGAGGCGTGTGTTGAGTGTTTATAGAAATGACCATTGTATACAGAGGCGAAATTTCCATTCATCACTCTCCCCACTTTAGCCTCAGGCACCACCCATTACGTGGCCTCCAGCAGGATTTCAAGAAGGGAATCGTGCTGGATAAGGTTTCCCACCCCTGGAGTAAGCCAGTAAGCAGGACAAGAAGGTAATAATGGACTGTCACAGGAGTATACCGGTCAGTAATCATACAGTTCAAAGATGGAGTTAACTCCAAAAACACAACCTCCACAGACTTGGTTGAGTGTTAGGCCTAATGAGCACAGCAGCTCATTACCGGTGGTTTTCCTTCATGAAAATCTGTTGCTGAGACTGAAAGTCCCCACCCCCTCCTCAATCAGAGACTCTTCTCTGCCCTTTTCATGCCTCTTCTGGTTCTGAGAGGCAATGGGGAGAGAAGAGCTTGTTTCAGCAGCAGAGGGAGACGCCCATGACTTTGCCTGACTCATCTCTGCCTCTTGGCCTCCCTCATCCCATTCTTCTGTTTCAGCTTCTGTCTCTAATTCTGGACTTTCTTCTGCCACAGACTCTCTCAGCTCACTGAAACCTGTTATCTCTTCAATTTCTGACACCTCCTCTTCCCAATTTTCTCCCTCTTCCCACTCACTGACATCCCACCACCACTCCCTGGGCTCTGAGCCTTCTTCCCTTGGTGATTCCCCAGCTGGTTCCACCCACCATTCCTCTGTCTAACCATTCCATGACATGGACCTACCCTTCTGCCCTATAATCTATAATCCTCAAGGTTTTTCTAACGGCAAGGTTGTCCAACCTCTTAACTCAGAAGGAGTATGATATGCTTTATCCTGAAGTTATTTAGGGACTTCGCTCCTCCTTGGTGAGTTGTGTCCTTGGTCACATAGGGTAGAAAGGGGAAACTCACAAGACAGGAGGCAAGAGGCTACTATTTGAACTCTACATAGGATGGAATGAAGTTGAGAAACAGTGGGTTAGTTCAGAAATAATAGGGAACCATGCCTTCTCATAATGTGAACAAGCCACAGCAAGCCTGAGATGCATGACCTCTCCATTTCCCTCCCTTCCTCTCTCATGCCCATAAGAAGAAGAAAAAGAAACTGTTTCTCCTGATTTTAAATAAACCAATTCTTGACAGGAAAAGGGGGTTTGTTTAAGCTATAAGTTGTGAGAAAAGGGCATAATTATAGTGGTTTCAGATGCTAGCTTGTTCTCACTAACCATAGTTTCAACAAACCACAGTTCCTTGGGTTTGCACATCACAAGGAACTGTGATTAGTTTAAAATTGGAAGCAGATCATTCTGGCCTGCTTCTCTACTGCATAAGAGAGAATGGAGAGAGGAGAGGAAGAGTGTGAGCCCCAGGCTCACCACAGTACGTTCACCTCATGAGAAACCATGGTATCCTGTCTTCAAGATTAAACTGCTGACTTGCTGAATAGTATACAATTAAACCATGGCTGAAGAAGATAACATCTGGATTCAGATTTCTGTGATAGAAAATCTAGCTTTCCCAGGCCTGTGGCTCTCCAGATGTTGTTGGACTACAATCCCTATCATCCCTGACCATTGACCATGCTGGCTAGGGTTGATGGGAATTATAGTTGAAAACAACTGGAGGGCAATAGGCTGCTACAGCCACTGGATTCACCGACTGGCTTTCTGGTACAACAACCTTGCACCTGGTATTCAGAGGTAGTCAGCAGCTTAATCTGGAAATTCTGTTAACCATAGTAACTATATGGAAGTTTCAGATTCAGTATTCTCTCCTCTCTGCCTCTCTCTTCATGGGCCCATATGTTCTGTTCATGCATCAGAGCTCTTATGCCAATGAGATCATCTGGATGGAGGCAAACCCACACTAGCAGAGAGAATGAAAGATGTTTGAAATATGTGTTAGTGCAGGGTATCTATATATAGAGGGGGGGGGGGCAGAATAGCAGAAGTTGTTTGTCTTTCCTTGTGTGTGGGCATGCAGTGAATTCCATATCTTTAAGCACAGAAGGCATTTACAATAACCTTTAAATAACAACTTCCTGAGGTATGTCATTAATTCTGTTTGACTTGCCAGCATGCAAAAGAAAGCTGAATGCTTTTCTGCACCTCTTGATTTGCACATCTTAGTGCCTTTTGAAACAAGTTTATCCCATGAGGAATTCCCCCTTTCCGGCATTTATAGCAAAGAGTCTCAGTAAATACCTAGATCTGAACGCTTTCTCCCCACCTCCTGTGCCAAAACACCACTGCTGAACTGCAATGCCTCCCACAAATCCAATTTTTCCCTTTTCTTATCCTCCTCATTTTTCTTCTTCTTCACAATTACTGCCTTAAAAAGGGTGCTGCTGTGATGGATTTACAAATGTAAATAACTGCACAATGAGGCAGGAAGCTCAATTGGGATTAGCCACAAAGGTTGGTTTACGCAAGAGCACCGCAGCAGTTCCTCGAGGCACCTTGATAAGTTTCAAACGGTTGGCTTGGAGGCGCCCTGTGCGTGTGTGTTCGGTGTTGACAGCTAATGCACACCATTCATCTGCATTTATGGCTTCCATTATTGAGAAAAGCCTTCTCTGCAAAATAACCCAGACTCCTGCAATGGAGCTTAATAACTTCGGCAGTGAGTGGAAAGTGGGCAGAGGTAGCGGAGAAGGAAAGCAAGAGAGACTTGTCATTAAGAAGTGTGAAGGAGGCTTGCACACTCCTTCCTCATTTGTCAGGGCTTAGTATGAGCCCGAGCTCAGCAGGCTCCAGCCCCCAAACCTGTTTGGCGGTTCAGTGCTTAGAGAGAGAGAGAGAGAGAGAGAGAGAGGGAGGGGGGAGGGGGAGAGATGTGCATATATAGCACACATAGCACGACCAAGGGATGGAACCTTGTGCTGGGCTGTGCAGGGACAGGTAACATTCCTAGCAGCTCCTGTTGCCTCCCAAGACTGGGGCCGGTCCTACCATTAGGCAGAGTGAGCAACCACATCAGGGAGCAGATGCTGGAGGGCCGCTCCCAGCTGTTCCTCCCGAGTCCTCTACAATCACCGGAGCGCAGTGAGAGCCTCTCCTGCTCAATACAAACCCATGAATACAGATGAATGTGTTAGCTGTCAGCACTGAACACACACAAACACGCAAACACACACTACCTCTTGAAACTTGTCCAGGTGGCTTGAGTAACCGCTGTTGTGCTCTGATGTAAGGCAGCCTTTGTGGCTTAATCCAAATAGAACTTCCTGCCTTCTACATAGTGATTTGCATTTGTAACCACATCACAGCACCACCCTTTTAAAGGTATTAATTGCAAAAATAATAAAGAGGAAAGGAAAAAAGGGATTTGTGGGAGGCATTCCAGCTCAGCAGTGGTGCTCGGGCAGAGGAGGTGGGGGAAAGCATTCAGAGCTAATTAGCTACCCATCTATACCACTCTGAGTGCAAGAAAGGGGGAAAATCCTTTCTTGCATTTATCCTAAAGGGCAGGCAGGCTCATTTACCCTTAAGGGATCCCGGGTCCAAGCCATTTAGGGCTTTAAAGATGATAACCAACAATTGCCCTCCTCCATCCCGCAATGAAAAGGAAGCCAGTGCAGCTGTTAGGAAAGAAGGAAGTCACACCAGAACTGAGTCAGATCTAGCTCAGTACTGCCTACAGCAGCAGATCTCATACCCTCCAACATTTCTCTGATAAAAATAGGGATGTCTCATTCCATAATAATAATTTTACTACACACATTTTACTGGGTTGCCCCAGCCACTCTGGGTAAATTCCAACATATATAAAAACATAATAATTTTTTTTTTTTAAAAAAAAAAACCTTCCCTATAGAGAATTGACTTCAGAAGGCTCAGGGATCGGATAACTCCATACCCTCCAACATTTCTTCAATGAAAACAGGGACATCCTAAGGAAAAGTGGGACATTCCAGGATCAAATCAGAAACCGGAACAGCTTCTCTAAATCAGGGACATCCCTGGAAAATAGGGACACTGGGAGGGTCTGAGATCTTCATGGTTAAGAAAGCTACAGAGTGGTTGCCCGAAACAAGATAGGTCCCCTAAGGGTCAACATATAGCTTAACAACCAATGGTGTGCAGTTAGAAGCCCAACTAGATATGATGTTAAATGTGTATTTGGATGTAACTTGCAAGGATTTTTTTTTTTTAATGCAAGTAGCATAAGCTAGGGAAACCCACCCCCTGATAATTACAGGGATTGAAGCAGGTGGGATTTAACCATTTCCTTTCCTGCTAGACTTATGAAGGAAATAAGTGCGATTTGTACCTGGGAGGAAATCCTCAATGCCACCACCAACAGGAGATTTCACCTCTAAGCAAAATATTAATTTCAGCAGAAGGGACTTCAATCAAGACAGCAGTTAGGGGAGGAAATAGTTAAATCCCACCCACCACACCTGCTGTGATCCTTATGGCTGTAAACACACCCACCCATCAGATGATGCAACTTGGGTTTACAAAACCAAACCTGCATATTAAATGCAAAGAAACATTTAATACCATCTCTTGATTGGTCCACAAATGCAGTGACCATTTCCTGACTGCAGTGCAGGAGAGAAGTGGTGGTCCATGTTCTTATTTGCATCTGGGATAACTAGAATTAAGCTTAAATTAGGAGCGAAAGATCTTGGGTAGAGTAAGCAGTAGTTCTTCATGGTTTTTGTTTCGTTTTGTTTGTTTTTTTGCATGTACTGCTCTGCATGGTTCTGTCTTTTTGGTTCAATAGGAGGCAGAGAGAAGAAACCATTTTCTTCCCATGAGGTCCAGAATATGCTCCACCCTCCCATTTTTCAAAATGTGGCACTGATCCTGCAACATGTCATGTCTACCCTTAGGAGCTCCTTGCACTCGCAAGGCTCCTACTGCTGACTTACTGTGGAGCCTTTCCAGCGTGTGGAGTTCTATTCCATTTCCCCTCCCCACCCTCTCCCTTTTGTAAAACTATATTTAAAATATACAGATATTGTCAAAAGAAAACACCAATTCATGACACATCCATCTCGTTTGTAAATACAGTATTCGTAATGACTGTTTTTAAAACGCACAGATGTAATCAAAAGAAAATATAAATTCCTGACACATCAGTCGCTTTCATGAATATTCACCTCTGCTCCATTTCATCTGCAACTATGGGGGATCCTTGTTTGTGAGTTTGAGGGCTGCCTTGCTGATTGCGGCTGGGCATGTTTTCAAATCCTTCATTTATTTATATATCATATTTGTTAGTTGTGGTGGCATACATGGTTTTCTTCCTCCCCATTTTATTGTCTCAACAACTTTGTGAGGTTGGTTAGGCGGAGAGGCAGTGACTAGCCCAAGGTCACCCAGTGAGTTTCATGACTGAGCAGGGATTTGAACCCTGATCTCCCAGGTCCTAGTCCAGCACTCTAGCCGCTATGCCACACTGGTTTACTTAGTTACTATTCACTTCCAGGTTCATTGCAAAGAACTATTTGCAACTATTTGTGTAGCAGCTTTTCTAATGTACCTGATTGGTCCCGGGAGGCATATATTCCAGCCCTGCTAAACAGTATAGTTTGGATGCAAACAAGCTTGCTGTTTGAGCCAATGTAGCATGTCGCATAATCAGAGTAATTAATTCCCCAATGAGTCTGCACTGGTGCAAGTATAAAGAGGCAGATCATCTCGATGCTCAGTGAAAGACAATCAAAGCATTTGATTTAGAAAGTGCATTGTAGCCACTTTCCATTGAAGCAAAAGGTGTGTTGTGCCTGGTAGATTGAAATCAATTAAGTGTATTGTGTTGCCTGTAGTCGCACACTGTATTGAGTCTATGCTAAGTGGATGTTTGCAAAGCAGCTCAAAGGGTTTTGCATTTAATGATGTGTTTACATCTCTCTGCTCCTTTCCTTGCAGTGTCATAATTACAGTCGAGGTACATCCTGGATGTGTTTGTATTCAGCCTCTGTGAATTAAATGGACCCAGTACCCTTAAATACAGCCCATCCTCTAGTATTGACTCCCCCATCCTTCCCTGAAAGAGGAGAAGCTCAGTTGCAGGCCTTTACTAAGAGCCCTGCCGGAGAGCTGTATAAAACCCCGTAAAATAAGCCTGCTAAGTTACCAACACCTATGGGACATTTAAATCCACCAGTCAATGGCTGCATGACCTCCATGCGAATAATAACCATAGCAGCAACAGTCATATTCAGTCCTCAAATGATTCTTTTCCAGGAGCAGCTGAAATCTGCAGCTTTTAAGGGGCATGAAAACTGAGCACATTTGCATCCTGCTTTTTATTTTATGCAGTTGATTCAGAAAGTCTTACGATTTGCATCATTTATTCTGGTTTGGCAAAACCTTTTCACGTTCCATAATGGGGTGGTATTATAGCAACAGGGATACAGAATCTTGTGCTACCAGACCAACAGGGAAATTCAGCAGCAATCACGACTCCCTGTCATAAAGAGCCATCACTATAGACATTATCAAAGTTGACTATTCATAAATCTGACTCCTGGCTGGAGGGGAAAAACCCTTTCAGACAAAATTCAGGACCATCAGAGGCTCTTGAAATGATTTTAAAACTCAATGTGGCTTTTAGAACAGTTATCTAAAGGCAGATGGAATTAGTTTAGATGAGTTAACATGAGGAATCAGATAGTCCTGGGGCCCCATCCCTTTTCTTGTACATTCATGTGTTCATGATGTTGGTACTTATATGCCATCTTGCTTTCAATACCGTTTTGCTTGCAAAAGTTTCCAGGTGGGCATACTGTTTTGTTTCCAATCAGTGTGCACCCCATAACTTCCCAATGAAATCTTGTAGCCTTTATACACCGCAAATGTTCAGGTGTGTGTGTTGTTTTTAACTGGGGTTGTTTGTTTAAAATCATTTATGAACCACTTAATAACAAAATATCTGTTGTGCCATCATGCAAGTGTCCCTCCAGATGGCAATAAAAGGATAATGTTGGGAAGGCATCATGGAACAGCTAAGAAAGTGGAATGTGTGGCTGGTCCAATATAAATCCACCATTAATCCACTATTATTGCACCAATGACACATTGCAGAATTCAGTGGTGAAAAAACCTCCGTGCATCTGGATGGGCTCCTGTTAAAAAACAAATCTTCCCATCTAACACTACAGTCACAGTTCATCCCTGTGGATATAACTAAAATCTTGGAATACTCAGTACATGGAGGAGGGAAGTCTACCAGCCTGATATTGACCTCCATGATCTGCTTACCCCATGCACTTAGATTCTGTCTGAATATTGCACCAAGCAGAACTGTATTATATGATCTTAGCAGCTTATACCTATCAGAATGTTTTGGGCCAGGTGAAGTTTCTCGACTGCCTTCAAGGGAAGGTGCATGCATTGCAGCAGTAGAATCAGAAAGTCACTGAGGCATGAATGACATCAGGCAGATCTTTTGTCTTCTGGAAGGAAAATCACCTGAAGCTGCTGAGAGAAGCATTCCAGGCCACAGCTATTACCTGGGCTGCCAGCAGTAAAACTAGACCCAAAGAGCTTTGAAACTACAAGCCTGATCCTTAAGTGGTGATGAAAGGGCATGTCCAGGTTGCCACTCAGTAGAATTGAGCAGAAGCACCCACCCCACCCCACCTCCTGCAAATGCAACAGGGCTGGTTTCCTACATATTGAAGTAAATAAAGTAAATAGCTTCTAAAGCAGCTGTCCTGGTGCCTCCCAGATGCTTTTGGCTACAGCTCTCATCAGCCCCAGCCAGCGTGCCTGTGCTCCCATGAGCACCAGCATTAGACATCAGTGTTAGCTGGGACTGATGAGAATAGTAATTCAAAACAGCTTGGGGGCACCAGGTTGGTAAATGCTGATCTAAAGGGTAGGGTTTCCTTAAGGCTACTAATGAGACCACAAAGTTCATGTTATTTGGACCAAGGATTAGGGTACAGTGGTACCTCGGGTTACATATGCTTCAGGTTACAGACTCTGCTAACCCAGAAATAGTACCTCGGGTTAAGAACTTTGTTTCAGGATGAGAACAGAAATTGTGCTCCAGCGGCACGGCAGCAGCAGGAGGCCCCATTCACTAAAGTGGTGCTTTAGGTTAAGAACAGTTTCAGGTTAAGAATGGACCTCCGGAACTAATTAAGTACTTAACCTGAGGTACCACTGTATTATTAACTCACACTCTATTCATCACTGATTGTGGTCAGCTATTCCCACTGCTAGTATTGGAATGAGACTCAACTGCCAATCACCTTAGCTCTATGACATGAAATGGGGGTGACCGTGAGGTGTCTCACATTTTTTTTTTTTTTTTGCCTCAGGCAGCAAAATGTCTCCAGCCATTCCTGGTTCTGTGAAAATGTATCCTGCTTAACTGTAGGGGTAAAGGGCCTGGCAAGGGGTTCTTTTAAGACCCTTGAGATCTCAGCCATCTAACAAATTATATTAGGCACAGCTCCTCTCAATCAATTTGTAAAAGAAACTCATTTTGGTTTAGCAGTTCAGGTTTGGCAAGGTCAATTATTGCAATGAGCTTCCATGCCTTTTCATGTTGCTGTGTTGTTCTGGTCTTAAAAGCTTAACTAATAGCTCATAATAGCCTTTACCAGCTGTATGATAAAAGTAAACAAAGACTGGGGGTCTCATGCCTAGCCCTGACCTGGTAACAGACACATAAGAACAGCCTGCTGGATCAGGCCAATGGCCCATCTAGTCACAGAGGCTAACCGGATGCCTGAAGGAAGCCAGAGGACAAAGGAGACATCCCAGTGGTTGAAGACCTTGGAGCAGCAGGCAGGGTCTCCTCAAACAGCTGCTGAGCATCCTCATGCCTTGAGAGTCCCTCTGCTGAAAAAACCTTGGAGCAGCCAGAGGAAGTGGAGTCGCTTACCAGACCTTGAGAACACCAGAAGTCCAAACCGAAAAGCGACAACGTAGCATGTGTCTATGGACCCAGAGTAAGAACTCCTGAGAAAGTGATCTCTTCTGAATGAACAATCCCTGAAATGTTTTCACTACTAGCAGCTGTGGTTAGGAGGCCCCTATATAAGGTTTGCCTCTTGAACCTACCAGTTTGTGGAAGCTACAAAGGTCTCTAGCTCCTTGTTCCCAGGCTTAGTCTTACCCACTCCTTGCTTGGACACCCTGTGGCCTTGACTATTGCTTCACTTTGCCCCTGGGTCATGCTTTGAACCTGAGCTGATTCCCCGTGCTTCAATCTTGCTCTGTTTGTTTGGACTGCAATGGAGCTTTGACTCTGCTCTTCTGGGTGAGTGTTTGTGTAAGAGACATGCCTCTTGGGCTATGGGCTCTTGAGGGTTTTCAAAAGGGGAGGCAAGATAATTCTCAATATTTGGCATACTTCATTGAAAGCGGGAGTGTTGGTAGATTGGATGGGGGACCCACTTGTGCTTTGAGTTACTGATAGGCTTTGTGTAATCTGATACACTGCCATATTGGGAGAGAACAGGATACTTGGCTTTTAAGGCGCCCCTAATCAAATAGGCAATGCTGACAGGAAAGACAGTAGTATGGTTTGGCACAAAGCCCAGTCAGGGACTCTGGACAGTGTTGAGCCTTGATTGATGTTGACTGTTTGGAAGGTACAGCTGGGAATCTATTGCGTCGATGTGCCATTATGCACTGCTTCCAATTTGCTAATTGACTGGCATCTTCTATGCAGCCCAGTCATGACTCAGTGATGGTCAGACTAAGGCTTTCCCAGATATTAAAAACACAAAGCAAGTTGAGGAAGGGAGAGTTTCCATTTCCCCCAGTGCTCCCACCCAGCCATCTTTGCTTGCTTGCTGTGTCAACTCGGAAGGCTGCTAGAACCGCTCTCGTGTGGGTTTGGACCAAGAAGGTTTTGTTTTGTTGTGTTTGGGCAGGAGTAACACAAGAAGTTAACTACATTATTTGCCAGAGTCATGGTTCCCCAAGGTTCTGGCACTTTCTGAGATGTTTTGGAATTCATAGCAAGTCTTGTAAGGAAAAGGAGGGTAGAGAAGATCAGGTCTAGATCCAGGATGATGTAGGCCTTAGAGGGTGAATCTTCTGTGGCTCCTCATATAACTGCCCTCCTGATGCTGGAATGGCACCTGCAATGAAATATGCCAAGGATAAAATATTCATTATCACAAGAACTGTCTCCGCTGAGTCATTTACAAGCTGCCAGCAGCTGCCATGGGACAGGTCAGCTTTGACTGGTGGGCAACTATTCTTCAGAATGACCAGTTCCAACTAAGGTTTTTACTGCACTGATTACAAATGCCCTGTGGTAATTCTCAGTAAATTAGCTAAGGCTGAGGTGAATCTCAAATAACTACCACTTTGTGGGATATTTTTTGGCCTTGGGGTGTAGACCAAGTGGGGAAGGCCAGTCTTTCCCAAACTGGTTGCCCTCCAGAAGTTTTGGACTACAGTTCCCATGAGCCCTAGTCAGCAGAGCCAATAGCTGGGGATGATGGCAGGTATAGTATGAAACATTTGGATAGTGTCAGTTTGAGGAGCTGGGCTAAAGTATAAACTTACTGATATAGAATACATATGATATAGGTAAGGTAATTTTTTCATCACATCTCATATCTGCAAGCCTGTTGCAGTAAGAAACTGTGCTTATGTTTTTCTTCTTCTCAATTCCTGTGCTTTCATACCTGCATATCAAGCATGACCAAGATGTGTGTGTGGAAAATTGAATGACCCCGAATATATTTCTGTTGTCTTAGGACTAGTGTATGGGAAATTGAATGGCCCCTCAGAATGAAATAATTTGACCTCAAAACAAATGGTCTGGCTGTACAGTGGTGCCCCGCAAGACGAATGCCTCGCAAGATGGAAAACCCGCTAGACGAAAGGATTTTCCATTTTTGAGCTGCTTTGCGAGACGATTTTCCCTATGGGCTTGCTTTGCAAGACGAAAACGTCTTGCGAGTGTTCCGATTTTTTCCGCTTTCCCCCCTTTTTTCTAAGCCGCTAAGCCGCTAATAGCCTTTTAGCCGCTAATAGGCTAAGCCTTTAATAGCCGCTAAGCCTTTAATAGCCGCTAAACCGCTAATAGCGCTAATCCGCTAATCTGCTAATAGGGTTGCTTCGCAAGACGAAAAAACCGCTAGATGAAGAGACTCGCGGAACGGATTAATTTTGTCTTGCGAGGCACCACTGTAATCAAATTGGCCTTACTTAGTTGCAACTAGGTATGAGGAGCACATGCTCAGATGTCATGGAGTCATTAATTGGTAGGGGTTGGGGAGGCTGAGAAACAGATATATTGGGTGTGGTGGGAGAACCCAAGAAAGGCAGACCAGCAGTGGTTCCTTGCTTTTCCTGAATGTGTTTGACTGGGGTGGGGAACATGTGGTCCTCCAGATGTTGGTCAACTCCAACTCCCATCAGTCCCAACTAACATAGCCAGTGGTGAGGATGATTGGAGTTGTAGTCCAGCAAGATCTGGAGGACCACAGGTTCCCCACCCTGGTGTATGATATAGCAGTAGAATAAAACACATATAAAATAGTTTCATTGATTCTGTCCTTGGACATTACACCAGTGGCGTAGCGTGGGTTGTCAGCACCCGGGGCAAGGCAAGTAATTTGCGCCCCCTAACCCGTGGATTTGCGCCCCCTAACCCTAACCCCCAGATGTTGCGCCCGGTGCGGCCGGCCCCCCCTGCACCCCCACGCTACGCCACTGCATTACACTAAGAGTAACTTTAAAAGCACACCTCGGTTAAAATTGATTAGGGCTTCTGGAGTCCAGATAAAGTTTATCCAAGGCCTCTCTGTTGGCAACCAATTGTCCATTCCTGATAAGAAAAGGGTAAACTCTTGATTGTGTATGGAGAGAATTTCTAAAATTAATGACTGGAGGTGGTTTGCCAATGTGCTTGATGAGATTTAGGAAGCCTTTGTTAGGCTTGCTTTTTGAATCTGTGTCATCAAATGTCGGGCTGCATGATTTAATTGGCAGTTTTGGTTTTTGTTGGCGAATCATTGAGGTCACATTTTAATCAGCAGAGCTTCAAGTTGAGGGCACACCTGTTTAATTTTGAGTGTATTTTGGTCCAGGTATGTTACTGCAATAGGGAATAATAAAGCAAATATTAAGGATGGCCCTTTGGGTGTATTAAACAGCAAGTTATGTCAAACCTCTGCCAGCACCTCGAAAAGGCCTGCATACCGAGGGTTTGGTGAATATGCAGATCAATTTGTATTTAATTGATTAATTAAAAGGCAAATGATTAAACCTCTACAGTTGTTGAATTGGTTGGAAGCTCTAATTAAAAGCCATCAAATGGCGCTGCTTGAATTGTGATTCTGATGATTTAATATTTGATTCCGTTGCTGGTTTTTTTTTTAATGTGATATGACTTATTATGATGGTTTTTGTAAGCTGCTTCAGGAAATGTGGAGAGTTAGGGTAGAAGAATGTTTTAAAATCAAATAAACTTCCTTCCAAAAGCAACTCCCACGTACCTACGTGCTTCTTAAAGATCTGCCCATAAATGGAGTGAAACAGAGCACTTTGGGGAAAAGCAAGAACTGGCATGGGATGGAAATACGGTGAGCGATCTATCCAAACCAGGCCCCTCTCCTCTCCCTTGGCAGGAACCCCTGGGCTTTATTCCTGTGAAGACTCCATATGAAAAGCCCAGCTGAATTGGCCCATAGCCCCCTCTTAGTCTGACATCCTGTTCACAGTGTCCAACCAGGTGCCCATGCAAAACCCACAAGCAAGAGCAGCCTCTGTACCTGTGATTTCCAGTAACAGGTATTCAGAGCCATACTGCCCTCAACATTTGAGGTAGAACCCTAGCCATCATGGCTGAAAGCCACTGGTAGCTTGACAGCCTTATTCTCCATTAATTTTTTTTAGTTGTCTTCAGAGACATCACCTTGCCAACAAAAGTCCGTAAAGTTAAAGCTATGGTTTTCCCAGTAGTGAAGTATGGAAGTGAGAGCTGGACCATAAAGAAGGCTGATCGCGGAAGAATTGATGCTTTTGAATTATGGTGCTGGAGGAGACTTTTGAGAGTCCCACGGACTGCAAGAAGACCAAACCTATCCATTCTTAAGAAAATCAGCCCTGAGTGCTGATCCTGAAGCTGAGGCTCCAATACTTTGGCCACCTCATGAGAAGAGAAGACTCCCTGGAAAAGACCCTGATGTTGGGAAAGATGGAGGGCACAAGGAGAAGGGGACGACAGAGGACGAGATGGTTGGACAGTGTTGTTGAAGCTACCAGCATGAGTTTGACCAAACTGCGGGAGGCAGTGGAAGACAGGAGTGCCTGGCGTGCTCTGGTCCATGGGGTCACGAAGAGTCGGAAAATGACTAAACAACTAAACAACAACGAAGCCAACTTTTGCCCCAGTGTGCCTCACTTTACGCTTCCTTACACTGAATTGCATTTGCCATTTTACTGCCCATTCACCCAATTTGGAAAGATCCCTTTGAGGATTTTAATAATCCCTATTTGTTTTAAGCATCCTGAACAATTTGGTGCCATCAGCAAATTTGACTGCATCACTGTTCACCCTTAACTCTAGATCATTAACAAATTAAAAAGCGCAAGTCCAAGTACGATTTGTTGGAGGAGCTGACTTTCTACGTCCCTCTCCATTTATTCCTAGTTTCTGCTTCTTAACCAGTTACTGACGCACAAAGCACACTTGTCCTCTTAGTCCATTACTGCCAAGATTATGCAGGGAGTTTAGGGGAGGTTGTTTATCAAACGCTTTTTGAAAGTACAATGCCAAATCTCTGTTCTGTGCAATGTCTAGCATAATAGATTTAAATAATAGGGAAATAAGTTGTGGGCTAAATATTTTTGTTTCAATATTAGATATGATTCTTGCTATGTGGAAAGGTCTCTTCACGTTTGACAAATTGGTGCTTTTATGGATGAATAAGAAAATACATCATCATCATCATCAATTGTTTTGCTAGTACCCCTCCTCCCTTTTGGTGAATGCCTATTCTTTAAATTATTCATGTTTTCCTTTCAACAGTGGCCATTCATATTTATGTACGCACAACTGTGTGTCCTGAATATGTATCGCTGCATAATTTATCCTGCTTCAGGTTGCCATCATGCTAACAATTACATCTGTCTCTGGCTGGCAGCTTTAATATGGTGCAGCTTGCTTTGCAGTTGTGCTCTGCCCTGTCCATATCATGACTGCATAAATCATACAGGAGGAGAGAAAACCCTCTAAGCAAGTTCTCGGACCTTTTGGAGCTGAAAAAGAGAGTGGGATTATAACTGCAATAGCTACCTGGTTCACTGTCTGACTAGCTAAACCTACTTGGGACAAGGTGTTGGTGTCATGGGTGGTGCCTAGTCTTGGAGGTCCCGGGCCACAGAGAGGTTAGGCTGGCCTCAACCAGAGCCAGGGCTTTTTTGGCTGTGGCCCCGATCTGGTGGAACGCTCTGTGACAAGAGACTAGGGTTCTGCAAGACTTGACATCTTTCTGCAGGGCCTGCAAGACAGAGCTGTACCACCAGGCCTTTGGCCAAGGCACAGTCTGACCCCCTCCTTTGGTAATCCTCAAAGAACTCTAGCCCAATGGTTGCCATTAATTTGATTTTGAATTGATTTTAAAATGAATTGATTTTAGAATGCTGTATTACTTTTATAGTTGTTAGCCGCTCTGAGCCCTGCTTTGGCTGGGGAGGGCAGGATATAAATAAAATATTATTATTATTATTATTATTATTATTATTATTATTATTATTAGGAGTGGGCCTAAGTGTGATGAACTTTAGCAGCAGCCCATCCCATTTTGCCACCCGAGGCGCCCTCTATTTCCACTTTGCGCTGGAACTCCCCCGCTCTGGCTGAACTTGACAAGAGGAGGAGCATTGCACTAGACCTTGACGCTTGTCTTCTCCGTCCAAGGGTCAGGGGAGATGAGTGGTGATGCCGTGTGCCAGAATGCTCCCTGCAAGAGGGAGCATTCTTCCAGTGGCAGAAGCAGTGGGGCAGGTGTGGTGCTGCCTCTTCCTCATCTGCCGCCTGAGGCAGCCACTTCACACCCCCCCCCCATGAGCGGACCAATTTTCTTAGAGAGCATGCAGTTTTGTCTTCTGGTCTCTGTTAATGTTGCCTTCAGAGCCTGTATGGGGAGCCTTTGGCTCTCTAGCTCAGGGGTAGGCAACCTGAGCCCCAGGGGCCGGATGCGGCCCATTCGCCTTCTCAGTCCAGCCCATTGACGGTCCGGGCGGGAATCAGTGTGTTTTTACATGAGTAGAAAGTGTCCTTTTATTTAAAATGCATCTCTGGGTTAGGAATTTGTTCATTATTTTTTTCAAAATACAGTCCGGCCCCCCACAAGGTCTGAGGGACAGTGGACCCAGCCCATGGCTGAAAAAGGTTGCTGACCCCTGCTAGCTGTTGCTGAGCTGCAGCTCTGATCATCTCTGACCATCTATCATGCTTGCTGGGGCTGATGGGCATTACACCTGAGCAACAACCGGAGTTGTTTGGTTCCCCACACTTGTATGAGAGTAGATCCTTTTGTCCCATATAAGTGGCACACCTTGTGAGATGTCCACCTTTAAGATGAATAGCAGAAGGACGGGTCGCAGTGCCTGAATCCCTCCAGCTGCACACCAGACTACAGCTGGTTCATTTTAGCCAATAGAACCCAATGGGCAGCCATTGAGAACTGAGCTTTATCTAGGGTAAGGTAAAGGTAAAGAAGCGAGGTGTGCCACTTATATGGGTACCACTTATAAATGTAAATGACCGACTCTGGGGTTGCGGCGCTCATCTCACTTTATTGGCTGAGGGAGCCGGCATACAGCATCCAGGTCATGTGGCCAGCATGTCTAAACCACTTCTGGCGAACAAGAGCAGTGCACGGAAACGCCGTTTACCTTCCCACCAGAGCGGTACCTATTTATCTACTTGCACTTTGACGTGCTTTTGAACTGCTAGGTTGGCAGGAGCAGGGACGGAGCAACAGGAGCTCACCCCGTCGCGGGGATTTGAACCACCAACCTTCTGATCGGCAAGTCCTAGGCTCTGTGGTTTAACCCACAGCTCCACCCGCAGTCCTCTTTTGTATCTAGGGTAGCCAGATACAAAAGAGGACTAGACTCTTGCAAAACAGGGAGTTCCACAGCTATTGCTTACACAACAAGCTCCACTTGCTGAAATTTGCTCTTCTGCATGATTATTAAGGATGCAGGAACTCTCTTGCATTTGACCACCTAAGCCTCCCTGATCTGCACAGCCCATCCTTTCATTGGTATGGTCCTATGGTAAATTCAATTTCCTTTTGCCTTTGGATGGAGGAAGATAAAAAATGCGCAGGTGCCCCAGGAGAATCCGAGGTGGATCCCCATTCCACTCTATGAACAACTCCAGGTGCTGCTTTGGCCTGGAGTTGCCCGATCCATTATGGCCTCACAAACTGACATCACTAGGGTTAAGATGTAGGCCTTCGTCACCGCAGATACAGAAAGAGAGGTGAGCCTCAAGCTGTTCAGAATTGGTCTATTATTGCAGAATAAAAAGCCCAACATGCTTTGATTAAAATCTTCCTCGGGGGAAATATAGTCCAATGTTCTTTTTCTTCCAAGATAATTCTCTTGGGATATTTTCTGTGAAAGGATTTCCACCCTCACAACAGGGGTTGCATTTCTTTGGAATTCCCTTCTAAATTCTGCTTTGCTTTTACAAGAAGTTTCTTGTACAAGAAGCTTCTGGTTTTGTTTGAACGAGTTGAATTTGTGGCCTTCTTGCATTTGCTATATTCATTTACAGCGCAATCCTATACACGTCTACTCAGAAGTAAGGTTCTTTCTTACTCCCACATGCCCAGATTTATTTATTTTTTGTGGGGGTGGGGGGAGAGAGAAGAAAAGTGGGTCATAAATATTTTAAATAATAAATAAGCCACCTGGATCTTAAGCTCTGAGAAACAGCTTCCTCGCTTACATAGCATTAAATTAAAGACGGCTATACTGTAATGGGCTTGATGCTCTTCAGGTGTTTGGGACCTCAGCTCCCATAACTTCCAACCAACATGATCAATGTTCAGGGATGATGGAAAATTTAGTCCACAACATATGAAAGGCATTTCATTTCCCAGCCATGCTTTAAGATCATCATGCTTGATGGTCAAAGAACAAGCTCCATGGGAGGAAAAGTCCATGGTTTGGCTCTCCTAACGTGAGTGTCTTCTAAGAACAGCCAACACCCCTCCCACACCAAAAAAAGGCCATGGTGTGTGTGGGGGGGCAGAGGTTTAACCTATTTCCCCACGCCAACTCATTGCCTCAACAACTTCTATTTGCCACAGAGGGCAAAACATTGGCTAATATCAACTCCAGAGTGGGACAGTTTGGTCTGGAGTCATGGAATGAGAGGGAAGTGTTAAATCTCCTCCTGTTTTGCCACAGCCTCAAACTAAACCAGGAACTCCAATGGGTACTACCAGAGTATTAAAAAATTAGACCAGGAGATCTGACCACAAGCTTCCCATGTGATGTGGGACAAGAGAAATTACACAAGAGGCATGGATGAGAGATGTCCAAGTTGTTTTTTTAAAATCTTATTTATTGATTTTTTCAAGCTGCCCATTTTCATCCTAATCAAAGGAAAGGCACAAGAGGAGCCTAATCTAAAGAAGAGAATCTGTTCCACCAATGAGCTTGCTTTTTTATTATAAGAATGGCCAAATATTACTTAATTTTGATGGGATATGGGGAAATTCCATTTACCTGTAGCTTTAGAGTTCAGCAGACATCAGTATAGTCTCGTGTTGTCATACATATCTGGAATACTGCACCCACAAGCGTTGTCTGGGTGGAAACTGGTGAAATGTCCGGGAAAATCTTCAAAAATAGCTGTCTGGATTTTCACTTTTTGCAATATGGCAACCCTAGTATAGTCTCTCCCCTTCTCCCGCTCCTTCCTCCTTAATTTGTTAGGAATTACTGTGCTTAACGCTTGTTCTCGATATCTGATTTTTGTATTGAATTGGAGTAGTACTCTCACAAACAATGGGCACCAAGCAAACTGAGTCACTGCAGTAGAATCCTTGGGCGTCTTTTATACTCTTTTTAACGGAATAGAGCCAAATGGTAGAAATTAATTTCCCAAACCACTTGTCCTTCCTCTAGCTAATTGGAATTAACTGATGGTGTGCCAGCAACCAGGGGTGTCATCGACTGCCTGCATTCCTTGCTACCTCCATCTCTGATCTTTTTACTTTCTCTTTGGCTTGCCAAGAGAATCCTTCAAGCTAATAAAAGTCAATCAGCTATCTCATGCCCTCCAACATTTCCCAGATGAAAATGAGGGCATTGATGTGCCTGTAACACTTCCTCTCACACCATCAACTGCTGCCTTGAGTGTTACCCCATTCACAACTGCACTTCACTAAAAGCTCTTCTCTGCCTGCTCTACGTTTATTCTGATAATGGCATCCCCAAGTGGAATTCCCCCCAGATATACCCTAAATATGACAACGTGATGCCATGAGGGTATTTCCCCTGTTGGTAGGAAGCAAAGGTCAGTGGGTGCCATTAGGCAGAACTTTGGGGCAGAAGTCAAGGGCCCTCAAATGCATCAGTGATGGTATCAGGGTAGGACTTTGTGGGAAGAAGTCTGCTTTCCATTGTGGTGTCCACTACAGGGGGTCCAAGATGACTTGAGCATGATGGAAACCAGCAGGCAAAGTTCTGAGACATTATGGGAACATAATATAAGGCAAGATCAGGACTTTAGACTGGCAGAAAAAAACAAGTTGTCTTAGCCTTCTTTTGGAGCAACTGGCAGAGCTTCATCATCTGGACTAGGTAGTCAAGATGAAAGTTCCATCCTCAGAGTGCTGTCTCTCTTCTGTTAAAAGGACAGTGCATTTTTCTGCAGCTGTTGGTTTCCTCTAGGCCAGGCATAGGCAAACTTGGCCCTCCAGATGTTTTGGGACTACAATTCCCATCATCCCTGGCCACTGGTCTTGTTAGCTAGGGATGATGGGAGTCCCAAAACATCTGGAGGGCTGAGTTTGGGGATGCCTTCTCTAGGCGATCTGCTTTCAGCCTGCATGAACCTCTTGGGGGGAAAGCCCCTGGAGTTTTCCCTGATTCTATTAAGAGTATGTGGTCTGATCACCAGTTAAGTGGCAGAGATATCTCATTGGAATTCCAGGGACATGACATGGGTTCTAGTGCCAGAGGATCCACATGGGAAGTACTGGTAAGTGGATCTGTTGTTTTCTCTTCAGCTACTGTTGTAGGAAGACATTCCATCTGATGATTTCGAGCCCATGACACTAGTCCTCCCTCCAGGATGAACAGAAGGGTCTGGCTTACCATGTTTTGAACAAGTGAATCAATACATTTTATTATGTAAGAGGGCTTCCAATGAAACATTAAGTCCAGTGTCTAAAACTGCACCACTGGCAATAGTGTGAAATGATGGGTGAGGAAATGGTAAAGGGCCAGAGCTCAGTGGCTGAGCTTATGCCTTGGATGCAAAAGGTCCCAGGCTCAATCCCCAGTGTCACCAGGTACAGGTGGGAGTGTCCCTGCCTGGAACCCAGTTGGCAGTCAATGTTGATGATACTGAGATAGATGGACCGATGGTCTGGCTCGGTATCAGGCAACTTCCGATGCTCCTATAATGATCATAGAATTGTAGAGTTGGAAGGGACCATGAGGGTCATCTAGTCCAGCCCCCTGCAATTCAGGAATCCTTTGCCCAATTTGGGGTATGAACCCACAACCCCCTGAGATTGAGTCTCGGATGCTACCGCCTGAGCTATCCCAAGGATGTAGTGACATGATGTATCGCCGTACGTTATGGTACATCTGGGGAGAACCTGACCTAGGGATACCATTTTCAATTCCAATCCCATATCCCCAATAATTTGCACAGTTCCATCCTTAGTTTTAGGAGAACTAATGCAGCGTTCTGTCACTAGGTGTCACTATTCATTTGCTTCTTGTGTTAAGAAAGTAATACTGTCTTCTGTCCTTAGATGCTACTGTTGGCTGCATGAGTTGAGGACTAGCCTTAGGGGTTGGTGAGCTAGGCTCTGCTTTGGATGCCAAGCTGAAAGGGGTACCAGTCTGAGTTTAGTGGCTTGGTGTTGAGTGAGTGAAATTGGGTGGACAGAAGAGCAGTGGCTTTAACCTCCCCCCACCTGTGCAAGTTCTACACATTGTTTAGGTAAAAAAAGAATTTAATTTCCATGATTAGCTTTAAAGTGTGTTTGAGTTTTTCTTAAAATCATTTGTTCAAGATAAAAATCAGCACCATAAACACAGCAAACATAATACTAATGAAATTTACAAAAAAGCTGTAAGAGGTCCCATTTCAAAACTGGATTGTTGTTGTTGTTGTCACTTTTATTACTTTCAAAATACAAATACCCTGTGCAAATTGCATATAAAGACAATATAACAGATCCAGAATACCCTGTTGAACTGATAAGGAATGATGTCTTTGATTCCAATAATTAATAAAAAGTCTTCCATTCCAAAGCAAATTTTGTCAAGGCTGTCAATCTACCTTGTCTAAAATGACAAATAGCACTTAGCTGGTACATCAGCAAAGACATGCAGGGTGGCAGCAAAATTGGATCACACTTAGCAGGATTTTCATCTATGTTTTTAATGTTTGTAGTATCCTATTTTGGGTATGACAACCAGAACAGTATGCAAGCCTGGTCACACCAGTGATTTGTATAACAGCATTATTATATTGGCAGTTCTTCTTTTCAATCCCTTGCCTAATTATTCCAAACATGGAATTCACAGCTGTTTCACAATGGGTTGACATCTTCATTGAGTCGTCCCCTACCAAAAAAACCACACCTGTATTGTTATAGTGTGCTACCACTGCTTTGTGAGCTTTGGCTTGTGCAAACTGTATTACAGTACTGAGAGATCAAGGTTTCAAACCATGTTGCTCTTGGTGGATAGGAATGATGGGAGCCTCTTGTCCACCAGAGTTGATCACAAGCACATTTTGATGATATTCGACTTTGAGAAGCTATGCTCCTCATTGGCTGTTCCAAATCGAAATGTCAGGAGAATTTGTAGTGCTGCCCAGACATTTGGGAAGACATCGCTCACTTGGGTGTCATCGATGAACTGCTTGTAGGGCATCTCACGGGAGCAGTAGGACCTACTTGCTAAGTCGTACAAGTTGGCTTTTCCAATAGGATGCTATTTATTCTATGGCCAGCCCTGGATGAGGCATTTGACTATAGATCATGAGTGAGGACTCTGTAGCCCTTCAGATATCATTGGGCCCCAACTCCCATTGGTTCCAACCTGCTTGGCCAAAGGTCAAGAATAATGTGTTGGCTATTTGTGATAAAATAGACGTCTTACACAAGACTTGAAGATAAATCTTTACTTGTCAGGTTGGCAAGAGTTGAACAACAAGTATTACACACACACACACACACACACACACACACATGCACACACAAATGCAATGTGTTTTTTCTCCCTTGAATCCAAGAGAGGGTTTAGTCCTTTTTGTTTTCAAAACTCCTTCATAGCAGTGCATAAGGATGGACACCAGCTTGCCTGTCTTCACAAACCCCTCCAGACAGCATCTCCTTGAAGTCACCACACTTCCACATTCTCAAAGAATCAACTATCAGAATAAACAACTGACTCTCAACTGCAAGCTGCCACCTCCTTTCCCCCCAAACCATTTATTCTTTGTAAAACCCCTGGACAATTAAGTCCAGTCAAAGGTGACTATGAGGTTGTCACTCCAGGCCAAAGGAGCCGGTGTTTGTCCACAGACAGCTTCCCGGATCATGTGACTAAACTGCTTCTGGATGGAAGCCAGAGTGCACAGAAACGCCGTTTACTTTCCTGCTGCAGTGGTGCTGTGCTTTCAAACTGCTAGGCTGGTAGGAGCTGGGACAGAGCAATAGGAGCTCACCCTGTCATGGGGATTCTAACCGCCAACCTTCCGACTGGCAAGCTCAAGAGGCTCAGTGGTTTAGACCAGTGTTTCCCAACCTTGGGCCTCCAGCTGTTTTTGGACTACAACTCCCATCATCCCTAGCTAGCAAGACCAGTGGTCAGGGATGATTTGAATTGTAGTTCAAAAACAGCTGGAGGCCCAAGGTTGGGAAACACTGGTTTAGACCACAGCATCACTCGCTCCCTTACTTATATAGCATAAATGGGCATGGCAGTAGGACTGCATTGCTCCCCTGAAACTCCATCCAACTGGATGAGAGGGAGCACAGCACTGATGAGGTCAGCACAGTGCAAATGTGATGGCAGAGCCCATCCAGGATTCCTGATAGTGCCTGCTGCTGCGCCGCCGCTGCACAATTTCTGTTCTCATCCTGAAGCAAAGTGCTTAACCCGAGGTACTATTTCTGGGTTAGCGGAGTGTGTAACCTGAAGCGTATGTAACATGAAGCGTATGTAACCTGAGGTACCACTGTAACCGACTACAAGAGACTGAGCAAAGCTATATTTTATGATTTTGGTTTGAAACTTAACAAAAGCCATAGTTAGGTATTAGAAATCTGATTTGCTTTGATGGAGATGTTGGGCCTATTACAAGACAGCTCAAGCATCTTTTCATGTCAAAGCTGTACACAATGAACAGAATTTACTACTTGTAAGCATGTGAACTGCCTTAATTGTGTGGAAAAAACCCCATAAATAAGAGGGTGGTGGTAAATCAATGGCAGGTAGTGAGATGATTTCACCATCTCTCTTCAGCGCAGCATTTAAACACACACAGGCACAATAGAGGATGTCAGTATTTAGCTATTCAGTGACACAGTTACACTGATAAGTGGATAATAATAAAACAAGGAGGTAATAGGTTTGTTTTCAAGGATTAATTCTATACAGAGTAAGAACCTTCTGTAGTGCACTGAAGAGCTTGCATAAGGATCTGTTTTAGATAGAGAAATGATGGGGGGGATTAGACTTGTTCCTGAAATTTGAAAACACACACACACACACACACAAACAGAAATATTGTGCTTTTTGTCACTTCCAACTGCTGAGCCGAAAAACCTACCACATTTCTGATGAAACCTACAAGTCGCACATGTGAATGTGCATCTTGCAATGTTTGAGGTTGTTTTCCAGCAATGGTAATTACATGATATTGTAACTTAGGGGTAATGGACAGGATGAGAACCACCAAACTGAAGCTCAGTCCAGATTAGACTGAGGTACTGTTGGTGGGCGGTTGCCTAGACTGGATCGATGGGAGGTTGCCTGCTCTTGATGGGGTTCCACTCCCTCTGAAATTACTGGTACGTAGCTTGAGGAGAACTTTGGGATCCTTTGCTGCTATTTGGCTTCAGTGGCCTGGTGTGCCTTCCATCAGCTTCAGCTGTTGGCCTAGGTGTGCCCCTATCTGGACAGGGGTAGCCTAACTTCTGTTGTCTATGCTCTGGTAACCTCTAGGTTAGATTACTGCAATTTGTTATACATGGGGCTGCTTCTAAAGAATTTGGAACAGGGCCGTCTTTACCTGGGGGTGCAAGGGGTGTGGGGAACCCAGGGGCTGAATTCGGAGGGTGCCAGGTGCCCACCACTGAAGCTGCCTAAGCGCTTAACTATCTACCTGTTACAAAATAATAATTTTGATCAAGCTAGAAAAACAAAATACATATATACCTAGGTATTACTGAAATGTATACCTACTTTTTCACTAAAGAACTTTTGATTTTGTGCATTCATTTACCAAAGACGCGCTGTGCCTCGCCAGCCGTGGTGCTTGTCAGACTCAACAACGGCACTCACAACTAAATTTGGGGGTGCTGGGCGGATCTTTCCACCCTGGCGGTGCATATGCTAAAGACTTGCCTGGTTTGGAAACTTCAACTGGTGCAGAATTCAGCAAACAGGTTGCTCACTGGAGCAAGATAGTTTGAGCATATATCACTGATCCTGGCCTGATTGCGCTGACTACCAATTAGTTTCCAGGCCCAATTAAAAGTGCTGGTTTTTGACCTATAAACACCTCAAGACCACAGTACCTTTGTACTGTCATGTCCATATTATTTGTATCCTGCCCATCAGACTAGGTTGCCCCAGCCACTCAGGGCGGCTTCCAACAAAACATAAAAACACAGCAGTACGCCTTCTTTCAGAGTGACTTAAGTTGTGTTTTCTGTGAAGTTTCACAGCATGTAACAGAAGCACCTTGAGTTTTCTGTGTTCCTAAGTGTTAAGCTTTGGAGCACACAGTGGCTAAAATGTTCCCATTTCAATGCTGATTGGGGTGGCTCTATTATGCTGGAGACAGGGACTTCCCTTGACCCCACGTACAGCACTGGGCATTCATTATTACTGTATATATAGAGAAGTATATAACAGCTTCTGCTTTCAGGTTTTGCCTTTGTCAAACAATCACTGTTGAGATTCCTTTTATTGCTCCTGACACCTAGATCCCAGGAGAGAGAGCAGTTCTCTTGGGACGTGACTTAAATGAGCCTAAGTTGGTTGTTACTTAGACTAATGGGTTCATTTAAATGAATTGAAAGAGCCAGTTGGGAATTCTTAACCTTATGGCACGTAATATTTGATGGCAGGTATGTCATTTCTTCTCGGGTTCTTTGAAATCCTGAACCTATTGTGGCAAAAGGAGATGAGGAGTGGAGAATCTTCTGTGACTTACTTGAGGGGGAAAGTAATCTACTCCAGCGTAATCAAGGTAGTGCCCTCTGGATGTTGCAGGGCTCCAACTCCCAGCATCCCTGACCATTGGCAATGCTGCTGGTGCTGATGGGAATTGTAGTTCAGCAAACATAAGGAAGGCGGCAGCACTATGGCTACCCCAATCGAACTCACCAGGGCAGAGCAACGTCTTCCCTGTGCAGATATGTTTCCACCATCTGTTCCAACACAGCTGGGGATGCATCTCGGTGTATGTAGGTGGGCCTGGTCACATGGATCTTTCCCATAGAAACAGCACCCATGTATCTGACCCCATCTGCCTAGCTGTGTCAATCAGATGCAGTTCACAGTTGTGTGGGAGCAGAGCATGGAAATGTGACTCCCACATAGGCAGAAAATGGATTCAGTTCACATTTACAAGCAAACCTACCTAATTCACACTTCCTGAACCAACAAGCAAAGAGAGACATAGCTGTCCTTCAAACTTCACATCTCTCTGGCTTTAAGTGACGCAGTTCTCCAACACAAAAGTCTGCACATATTTGTGAAAAGGGATGTGCACGTCTACATTATGAGAAATTGCTTGCAGAAATGCACAACAAATTGTGTACATAAACGCATAAATTAGGAGAAATCCTCCAAAATGCATATAAATTTTTGTTTGGATTTGTGTAAAAGATTTTTGGAAGGGTTTTTTCCCTTGTCTTTTGATTTCCTGAAAAATACTAAAATACTTAGAAAATACTGGGCAAGAATTGGCTCACAAGAGCCTTTCAGATATAACTGTGGTTCTATGGAATAAATGGCATCAAAGAACATAATGCAATCAACAAATCTTAATATTGAGATGTTGCTGATCATCAACCAGTCCAATCTCAGTCAGTGTCATGGGTAGGTAGGGTCAGATTGGTAAGTGTCCAGGAATCTGATATTCCCTAGAGCAGGGTTTCCCAATCTTGAGTCTCCAGCTGTTTGGGAGTACAGCTCTCATCGTCTCTAGCTAATAGGATCAGTGGTCAGGGATGATGGGAATTGTAATCCAAAAACAGTTGAGACCCAAGTTTGGGGGAAAATGCTCTAGAGCAGCCTTTCTCAACCTGTGGGTCCTCAGATGATGTTGAACTACAACTCCCATCACCCCTAGCTAGCAAGGCCAGAGCTCAGGGATGATGGGAGTTGTAGTCCAACAACATATGGGGACCCACAGGTTGAGAAGCGCTGCTCTAGAGCCTCAGGATGATTAAGAACGTCAGAAGAGTGGGCTGGATCAGGTCAATGGTCCAGCATCCTTTCTCAGATTACTTGATTATCTGTTTGCCCTATCTCTGTCTGTCCTAAAATCTCTTTTTGAGATTGTATGGTTTCCTAAAACATAAGAACCTGATAAATCAGAACAAAGGGCCATCTGGTCCAGAATTTTGTTTCGCACAGAGGCCAGCCAACAAAAGGCCTTGTTGTGTCTTGGTGACTTTTATTCAGTCATGGTGCTTCTGATCCTGAAGGTAGTGTGGCCATCATGGCATGGAGTCTCAGACTTTTCCTCCTGAATTACTTCAGCTTACTTGGTTAGGACTGCGATGCGGCAGGTGGCGGCATGGTTGGAGCTGTGTGGACACACTTGCAGGAGCGCCAGATGGGTTCAACCTCCAGAGTCCTGACGTCGTTGCTGCCTTGTCCCACCTGTTCCATGCTGTCCAGGTGACCTGCAATGACACTGGCGTTGTGAGGGTAGCTCAGCCCATCACATGGGCTGCTACAGCATGTGAGCTTTTAACATTCCTATTTCCTGGTTTGTGAAATATTGATTGAGGCCAGGCTTTGTGAGTGTCCCAAACTGACTTGGGAAGACAGGAGACCTCTAATCATCCTGATTCTCCTTGTTATTTGGTCTCTGTGCACACACACACACACACACACACACACACACACACTGTTTATAAAAGCTTTAAAATACTGGTATAGCTTTGACTAATCAGCTGGTTGTAATTTTTAGAATTTTGGAACGTAATAGCCATCTGCAAACAATTTTTTATTTTTTAAAAATGTTTTGTTTAGCTACATATGATGCAGCACAGATTGATAAATTTGAACACATCTTGGGGTTTTTTTTAAAAAGTGATTTTAGTTGTTAATAAACATCTGTGCTGAGCAAGCTCATTTCAGGTTTATTAAACTTAATTGCTGGTGCATTCCCCCTCTAATAGCACAATGCAGTATATAGAAGCTTAAGCCCCCCTTTCCAGTGCTTCTGATGTCCTTATGCACAGCCACAAGAGAGCAGCTGATCCGCAAGTCTGAGAAGCTTCTAGGAGTGTGATTCAGAGGGGCTCAGATAGTAGCATTATTTCAAGAAGCTGCACATAATTCAAAGAGGCTGCACATATGTGGACTATGAAAAAGGGCATGATTGCAACATGAGTCATTGTGAGTTATATACAATGCTCAATTGGCTGTGCGCAAGTGCGCACACACAACTTAGTAGACTACAAATGCTACTTGTATGAAAAAGGGTACAATTGCTGATGTACAGCTCTCTGACAAGGCAGGGTTAAAAAAATAGGATTTCTGGAACTCTTCTTATTAAGCAAGGGTGATAAAGCAAGTTTTTTCTCTCACTGCCTTACTGTTTAATTTATATGTAAATGACCAAGCACATAATTACAAAATAATGCTTATTTCCTCCCCACTGGCATTGCCACACACAGTGAATAATTCCACGTTATGGTGATGATATTATGCTTTTCATGTTTCCCAGAACCTTACTCCCCTCCCACCTTGCATTCCCATAGCACGTGATTTAAAAATCCCCTTTCATTTTTTGACATTTCCATCATGTGGGTGGGTAATTTTTATTGATATCATTTATTATCACTGGAGTGATATACCATATGCGGGTTATTTTGTACCAGTGGGAGATTAGGAGAGCTGGGTGGATGAGATATCTCCATGGAATCCACCCCCCTGGCATAAAGGGTTGGATTACTTTGGCCAGTGAGTTTAAAATGCAAAACAATACATGATTGGGATATTTCTTCTCTTTTTATCAGGGTTGGCAAACATCTAAAATGTTCTCGGGGGTGGCAAAATGTTGTGTTGATGCTGTGTGTTAACATACCAGCGATGTGGAAGCAGTTGTAAAGCATGGAATTGCTTGCAGGTTCCACAACAGATGTATGTAATTAACATGGAGGTCTAAATTCCTCCTCCCAGAAAGAACACGAAGTCTAGGGGCTAAAAATACCTAACTCATGGGTAGACAACATGGTGCCTTTCAAAATTTGTTGGGCTAAAGCCATGGTCTTCCCAGTAGTGATGTATGGAAGTGAGAGCTGGACCATAAAGAAGGCTGATTGCCGAAGAATTGATGCTTTTGAGTTATGGTGCTGGAGGAGACTCTTGAGAGTCCCATGGACTGCAAGAAGATCAAACCTATCCATTCTTAAGGAAATCAGCCCTGAGTGCTCACTGAAAGGACAGATCCTGAAGCTGAGGCTCCAATACTTTGGCCACCTCATGAGAAGAGAAGACTCCCTGGAAAAGACCCTGATGTTGGGAAGGATGGAGGGCACAAGGAGAAGGGGACGACAGAGGATGAGATGGTTGGACAGTGTTCTCGAAGCTACCAGCATGAGTTTGACCAAACTGCGGGAGGCAGTGGAGGACAGAAGTGCCTGGCGTGCTCTGGTCCATGGGATCACGAAGAGTCGGAAAATGGCTAAACAACTAAACAACAACAATGGCTGATGGAAATTCTTCCAACAACATCTGCTGGGCACCATGTTGGCTATCACTGACCTAGCTCAGTGGTGGCCAAACTCGGCCCTCCGTATGTTTTGGGACTACAATCCCCATCATCCCTGACCACTGGTTCTGTTAGCCAGGGATGGTGGGAGTTGTAGTCAAGCATCTGGAGGCCCGAGTTTGGCCACCACTGACCTAGCTGCACTCTCTCCTGATATGCCAAGTCTTTAAACCTGAAGAAATAATTATTTCTCCAGATTTCAAAGCCTTTACGTCATAGATTCTAAAGGAGACAGGCTTGGGTTCAGTAACCATTTATATAGACCCCAGATTCTTAACAAATTTTGTAATTCTAATCTGATTATCCTGGAACTACTATTTCCCCCCACTATAATGCAGTGAGCAGTGGAGCTTTTATTATGCTCAGCAGAGACTGGGATACAGAAGAGTTTGGATCAATTATCTAATCCAAATCCAGTATATACAATTTGTGTCTTAAACTCAGATTTGGAATCTAGAGACCACTTTTGCTGTTGCTGTTCATTATGCAGAAGTTTTGCTTTGAGTCTTGGCTTTATATTTTCCCACATGAATTTGAAAAATAAACTGCTCCCATTTGCTGATTTGGATATCTTTGTTGATAAATGTTGAAGTAAGAAATTTAGGCCACAGTCACACCATACACTTAAAGCACTAAGATAGCACTTTGAACACTCATAGCTTCTCCCATATTTCCCTGTGAAGAGGGATTGATTGCTACACTCCTCTGAGAATTGTAGCCATGCAATGGAAGTAAGTGTCTCCTCCTAACAACTTGCAACCCCCTCAACAAACTATATCTCCCAGAGTTCTTCAGCGAAAGCCATGACTAGTATTATTTTGACCTCAGAACCACCGCAAGATTAGTATTGTGGAATTGGATATAACTGTTGAGTGACAAAATATAACTTTCAAGCTCAAAATCAAATCAAATATTAAAGGAAAGAAATGCAGATTGCAAAAGAAAGAACCACCGCAAGAAACAGAATTTTTGCCATTCTTGAAGCAGAGATTCAAATTATATAATGCCGCACACTTAGTTAATTGCATACAAATCTCATACTGTATCTGGTTATTTTTATACCCAACTATCCTACAGGCTTTTCCACCCACTTACAAACAAATCTATCTTTAATTTGCTTTCTAAAGCCTGCTGACACATTTATGCCTATGATTTCTCTCTTCCCTTTATTCAATCAGTATCCTGCTAGCAGTCTATATGAGCTTTTCAAAAATTCCTCTAATGATTGCGGAGGCTTTGTTAATGGTGAAGCTATATCATCGGCATACAGTTGAGTCCCCCTCTCCCTGCTCGTATTATTGCTTTCTCCTATTTTAATAGCTAATTTTAATAGCTTACGGTTCTATTGCTAGCAACAGCAAGAGAGGGTGAGCGGTTGAAGTCCTGTGTAGTTCTTTTGGTTAACACTAATGCTGGTGGTATAATCCCATTGATGCAAATGCTCCCTCTCAGACTTAAATAAATAGCTTGCATAGATAAAATTATGCTATAAGCTCTTTAAAATGGATGAAAATGTGCTTCCAGGGACTCGGCTAGATTGGTAAATAAAAAGCATTTTATATGCGTTGTATATGCAATATAACACTGTGACACCAGATGGCAATGTGGAGTCCCGCCTTTCCCAACTGGATTTCCCAGTATGAGTTTACAACACGTTTAACTGAAACGTTTCTTTGACGTGTCTAGATCCAGCCCAGGAGAATTTTTTTTAAAGAAAAGGAGAAGGATAAAAATTAGACAATGACCCATGGTGCAGGCATTTGACATCATCTAAGACAATGGAATCCAGACAAAGACCAAAATATATCAAAAATATGCCAAGCAATTATTTTTCCAATCAATGCATGGAGTCAATTTGGACTTTATTCTCATATCTCCTCCTCATTAAAAATTATCATACTCTTGAAAGCTATTTTCTCTGATTTCCCCCCACATTTAGATTCCAAATTATGCCCTCTTGAAGGATAATACCAGAAAATTTCAGCAGAACGCTGCTCATGAGTCTGTAGAGTTCAGGCAATCACAAACATTTCAAATTGTGCACTCTCTTACCCCCCCCCCCAAAAAAAAACCTAGGGTGAGATTCATTAAGAAAATGTGTCGAGGCCAGTGCTTTTTTTCTGGGGATACGCATACCCCTAAACATTTTGTGAATCTTTGTACTTTTATTCATTTACTGTATTTATTTTCCCCAATCTGAACTATAAAATGGTGATTTTCTTGAGTCAAAATGAGAGGACCCCTAAACATTTTTTTAAGGGGGAAAAAAGCACTGGTCGAGACCCAGCAGAGTCAGAGACCAATGGCATTGTCCAAACTTGCTGGTGCTCAGTTTTCTGAGGGGATGAGTTCCTTTAGCATGTTTTCTCACAGAATGTTTTCTCAGGCTGAAGATTCAAACTGGGAATTTAGCTCTGTGATGAATAAACAGCAGCTCCTAGGATTCTCTGTTTGAAGCCATGCACTTAGAAGAAGAAGAAGAAGAAGAAGAAGAAGAAGAAGAAGAAGAAGGGGAGTTTGGATTTGATATCCCGCTTTATCACTACCCGAAGGAGTCTCAAAACGGCTAACAATCTCCTTTCCCTTCCTCTCCCACAACAAACACTCTGTGAGGTGAGTGGGGCTGAGAGACTTCAGAGAAGTGTGACAAGGTCACCCAGCAGCTGCATGTGGAGGAGCGGAGACATGAACCCGGTTCCCCAGATTACGAGTCTACTGCTCTTAACCACTACACCACACATATGGTGTGGATGTGACTGCACTCTCAAATTCTGAACTGACTCAGTCTGCCCTCCTGGGCAGGTGTGTTTCTGCTCCTTTCCTCACTTTTCTGACTTCTAGCTCAACCCCTGGCTCCTGTCGCCTGCCAGTAGCTCAATCCTGACAGCTAGGGGACATGGTAGAGCATGACTGACTGGCTGTGGACTTGAGCACTCAACACGAGACAGGTAACCAATATAACAACATGTTAAGAGTGTTGTGTGAGTGGACCTTCAATTAGGCTCGGTCAGTCACTGATGTGCACTTAATATTTCTTTAGAATTCCCTACGGATGTTGGAGGATGGATTTGATTAGCTGCATCTGAATTGGAACGTGAATCTCAGTTTCAGCTGATCTGTGAATTCAAGCATCGGTTGATATGCTTTGGGCTGTAAACACTTGCTTGCAGGAGTTGAAATTTCTACATGGTGTAGCTTTGCAGAATTGATTGAGGTCTAGAATGTTTTCTGTTCTTTTTGTATAAAATTTTATTTATGGATTCATAGGTATATTGGCCACTGCTTGCAGCCAGAGTTGCTTGTTGATGGGCCGGCGGTTGATCAATTGTGACAGCTGCTCTGGACTTAAGAAAGAAATACAATAAACAGAAGCTAATTCTCCTTAGGCTTCCACCTCAGAATTATAATCCTATTTATGACATCACAATTGGTTGCTGTGGGAACACCACTGGTATCATGAAGAGAGAGTTACAGAGGGAATAAGCAGCTGGAACAGATGACCTTTCTTCTACAAAAATAAGGCTCCTGTTTTCATACAAAAAACAGGGGTTCCAAAAAAAGAACAACTAAGTGAAGTGCAGAAGATGCACATTATGGTTTCTAAAAAAATGCTGCTCATTGTTTTCCACTAGCTGTCTTCGAGCTGCTTTTAAAACAGCCAAGTCACACATAGAAGGGATGGTTTGCATGTGTGATTCATGGATCCCAGTATGGCGTTTTTTCCACTCCTTTCATGGATGAGTCTATACTCTCCTTTCCTATTCATATTGCTGTTTTTTCTGGGCTTCTGGGAAGGGCAGGATAATAAACAGATAATATAATGATGGTGATAATTCTATCACTCAAACTGGCTCTCCCCTTAGATGAGTGACAGAGCTACATAATGTTTATTTATTTCATAAAATGTATGTGCCACTTGGTGTGTGTGTGTTTAAAAAACCCCCTCTAAGCAGTTTGCAAAAAGAATGAAATTATTGGTAAAACAGCTGAAAGCAGTGATTTAAAATGTTCCAAAAACAATTAAAAAAATGAGGAGCTAAAGCCCAAATTAAAACACTTGTCCACATTCTACATAACTGGATAGTATTGCCTAAACAAACTGGGATTACTGTAGAGTGGCTAGGGCAACCCAGCCAGATGGGCAAGGTATAAGTATTTTTATTATGTACTGTGGTCATTGGGAGAGAGTCAACATAGGTCTGCTGTATTTCTTATAAGTTATAGTTTGCCTGTTATATGGCCTGGTATGGAAGTAAACAGACCATTAACTGTTCTTTAAATCTGAAGACAGCCTTTGATTGGAGCATCACACTTGGGACAGAAACGTTTTTGGTTCTTCTTAAATTCTGTTAGCCTTGATGCCAGCAAAGCTTGTCCCAAGTTTACCCTACTGGAGTTTGGGCTCAGCAAGTCACAGGTTCAGTTGAACAGGTGGAGATGAGGCACAAGGCTCCAGGAGCTCTCAGGTGCAATAAATGGGGAGGTAGCTGTGCCATTTTGTTATCTGACCCCAAGGAGACGTGATGCGAATCTTCAAAATGCAGGTTAAATATTACATTAAGAAGAAAAAAATTCTATAAAAGGTCTGAGCATTCTGAAAATCCTCAGAATGCTGTCTGGAATGATAAAACTGTACTTAGTATGATTTGTACAAGTGCCTTACAGGAAGAAATTACTCATTCTCAGATGATGGCACTTGAAAACCTCCCATTAAAAATGGAAGAAAAAAACATATGTAGACTTTAGCTTAAGGTCTGCTTCTAGTTTGGCTTCAGATTGTTAGTCCAGTTTCTGGACAAATTAGGAAGGCTGTCTCTTTGACGCTCAGATGTTCAAGTGGTAACCATTCTTTCTCATGATACATACATATCAATTTTTTATTATTTCCTACAATCAGGCCCAGTTTGGCTTCAGATTGTTAGTCCAGTTTCTGGACAAATTAGGAAGGCTGTCTCTTTGACGCTCAGATGTTCAAGTGGTAACCATTCTTTCTCATGATACATACATATCAATTTTTTATTATTTCCTACAATCAGGCCCAGCATCAGCACCCTTAGGCAGCTCCAGGAGCTCCAGCATCCTGGCTTGCCTGCCATTTTTATTTCCCACAATGCTTTGCCAGACGCATTGTATGAAATTTATATGGCAGCTCCTTAGCCACCCAGCGCTGACTCAGAGCACTGCTGTTGTCCTCCTGTTGAGATAGAAAGGGGTTTCCAAGAAGGTGCTTGGCCAAGGCCACCCCCCAGACCCTCATTTCAGGAATGAGTCACTGGCGTCCTTCTCTTGCAGGTTTGGAATCTGAAAATGCAAAGCCCCCGAGGGGCCGTGTGACATTTTGGTGACTTGTCCTGTTTTTCCAGGCTCAAGGTTTGCTCTTAACAATATTCCCTTCCCTTCTTAGTTATTGTGAGATATGTTACTGAGTGGTCTGGAACCAAGAGCGCTTCCAGACTTTTATTTTTCGGGTTGGATTCAATCACATGCCAGCAAATTCAGGTTGCACAATGACAGTCAATTGGGAGGTCTTGCACAATAAGCCCACTTGCAATAAGGAAAGTTTTAGGAAAATAACACTTCCATTGATGCAACACCATCTACTCTCCCTACAGACAAATAAGAATGTTCAATGAAAGGTCCTCTGGAAGCAGCCCAATTGGTGCATTTTTTTTGTTTCATTTTAGATTTTTACCTCTAAAGCCTGTGCTTGCTTTCCTTCCCCTCCTTGGAGTGAGGCAGCTTACTGGGCAAAGTGAGCCACACAGGAATCAAAGTGTTAAAAAATGAATCACGGAATATCCTGCATTAGAGGAATGAGTCAGCTTTCTTTCTTTTTCTTTTTTTTTGGGGGGGGGGGCATTGTTTGAGAATAAAAAATGCTGAATGGAAAGATTACCGAGAAGTCTACATTATTGAGGTGGTGATCTGTTGTTTATAAATATATGGGGAAATATTATAAGGGAGATATATTTTGAATACTGTGCTATGACAGGGGAACTCTCACTTGGCCAATGCAGAAGCAGAAGGGCTTTGGGAGCAGACAGAGCACTTTTACTCAAGGTGAAAGAAACTGATCACGCTCTGCGTAGGCACCAGAGGTCTTGATGAACTCAGGACAGCTGCACCCATAAAAGTGGTTGATGGCCCAGCTCAGAATGAGAGAGGAAATAAGTGCCAGCCGGCTGCAGCCGCCTCATCATTGGCCTTCAAAGCTTTGCTATCCGGTTAGCAGTTAACAAGAGACAGACGAAGGTTTAGAGAGTGATGGCTTGATGCCCTGCCCTGAACTTCGACTGCTGTGGTGGGGATGTTCTTTATGACTCTGGGCTGCTGTTTTATGTTATCGTCTCAGCGGTACTTATTACGGTGCTTCCCAAGTCTTGGATATCGTTACAAATTTTGATGATGAAATGCAGGTTTTGAGGGAAAACAACAGCACAACCATAAACCAAAGGCGAACGTAGTTCCTTTTCAACAGGGATGAGGAACCTCGGGCCCCAGGGGCAAAATGTGTCCCTCAGGATTCTCCCTTCCTCAGCCCCACCACATCTCTGGTGATCCCTGCTCTACACCTTCCTTGAGGGACTGGAATGGGTTCTTTTGAACTCGAATAATGGATGAGAGGACAGAGGTGCATGAGTGAGAGAGCGTGAAGAAACTTCATTGTTGTTGTTTAGTCATTTAGTCGTGTCCCACTCTTTGTGACCCCATGGACCAGAGTACGCCAGGCACTCCTGTCTTCCACTGCCTGCCGCAGTTTGGTTAAACTCATGCTGGTAGCTTCGAGAACACTGTCCAACCATCTCATCCTCTGTCATCCCCTTCTCCTTGTCCTTCTCTTTCCCAACATCAGGGTCTTTTCCAGGGAGTCTTCTCTTCTCATGAGGTGGCCAAAGTATTGGAGTCTCAGCTTCAGGATCTGTCCTTCCAGTGAGCACCCAGGGCTGATTTCCTTAAGGATGGATAGGTTTGGTCTTCTTGCAGTCCATGGGACTCTCAAGAGTCTCCTCCAGCAGTGAAGAAACTAGTTGCCTGTAAAAAATTGCATTTGTTGTTCTGCCCACTTTTGCCTCTGGCTCTGCCCTTTCCCGGCATGTTTTCTCCTGAAGGTGCCCAGAACAGCTCTCAGGCAGAAATGGTTCCCTGCCCACTGCCTTATGAAGAGACAAAGACAAAAATCCTCTAGCTGTCATAAGAATGTCTGGGGAAATAGCTCATGTCTGACTGGCTTGGAGGTATCTTTATGTGAAATATTTATGGCATGTTACGGGCTTTAAGTTTCTTATTTGACACCATTTATGCCTTTTGGTGATGTGTTTCATTTTCTGGTGGATTGCTGTATGGGTTGTTTATTTTATGTTCTGTACCCTACCTTGGTGAGATGTCACATGTGTGAAATAAGATGTCCGTGGGCTGGTTGAACGTAGAGGAATGGTGGGAGGAACCAGCTGGGGAACCACCAAGAGAAGAAGGCTCAGAGCCCAGGGAGTGGTGGTGGGATGATGATGAGTGGTCACAGGGAGAAGAGGGAGAAGACTTGGAAGAGAAGGTGTCGGGAACTGAAGAGGTAGCAGGGCTTCGTAAGCTGGGAGAGTCTGTGGCAGACAGAAGTCCAAAATCAGAGGCAGAAGTCAAAGTCGGTGAGTGGGAGGAGGGGGGCAAAGAAGCAGAGATGATTCAGGCTGGTGAAGAGTCATGACTGTATCCTTCTCCTGCTGCAACAAGCTCCTCTCCCCCTTCTCCCAGGACCAGAAGGGGGCTGAAACAGACTTGGAAAAAGCCCTGGAGAGGAGGGGACATTGACGGTTGTGGGGAGGTAGGGGCTTTCAGTGTCAGCAACTGATTCATGGGGTACGACTTACTGTGGATGAGCTGTTGTGCTCATTAGGCTTGACACTTTGCTCTTTGACATACAGTGAATATATCCCATCTCGTCTACTGGAGCGGAGGAGTGGTCATGGCAGGGGTGGTCCCCCTCCTGCGCTGGAAAGGCAGGGACAAGCAGCACCAGCACTATAGTTTGGCATTAGGTCTAAATGCCACCAGAATCTTGTGGGATGTAATCCTGACTTCTTTGCCCTCATACCTCTTTCTTAAATTCTGAGGAATATGAGGATTTCAGGTACTACTATCAACTTGATAAGAAAAACCATTTTGGCAAAAAAAAAAAATGGTCTTGGAATACACAAAGCATATTTATTCGTTCTTGGAATATACAAAGTTCCAGTGATCAGATTTAGTTGGTGGATTTATTTTATAGACGCCCTTAGACATCCATTTTCATTGCACATTCACGAGTATTTGTTTTCATGATGATATCAGAGCAGCTAAATGTGATCCCGATTTCAGTATTCTTTTGCACTTACAAAATTTCGGGGCTGTCACGCTGCTTTGTTTCCAATTGATGCCATAGCTTCCTGCTGAAATCCTGTCACTTTTTATACCACAAATGTTTATATTTTGTCCTGCCTTTGTTATGGCCCACCACACAGCAATAATGCAATACTATTGGGAAAGCATTGCAAACAGCTACCAGAGTGGATTGACATCTGGATTGCCAAGTATAAATCCACCACTACTGCAGTACTATTGTATTCTGGGATGCGGGTGGCGCTGTGGTCTAAACCACTGAGCCTCTTGGGATTGCCAGTCAGAAGGTTGGCAGTTTGAATCCCTGCGACTGGATGAGCTCCTGTTGCTCTGTCCCAGCTCCTGCCAACCTAGCAGTTCAAAAGCACACCAATGCAAGTGGATAACTAGGTCATGGTGTGGCGGGAAGATAAACGGCATTTCCATGAGCTCTGGTTTCCGTCATGGTGTTCTGTTGTGCCAGTAGCAGTTTAGTCATGCTGGCAACATGACCCAGAAAGCTGTCTGTGGACAAACACCAGCTCCCTCAGCCTGAAAGCGAGATGAGCACCACAGCCCCATAGTCGCCTTTGACTGGACTTAACCGTCCGGGGTCCTTTACCTTTTTACCTTACTATTGCATCAGTGACACGTTGCAGAATATGTCCACACATGAAAAAAACATAGGGGCCCTATGGCCCTGTGATGTGCTATATCTTAACATAAAACATCATTGGACATTTAATTAAAAAATAAATAATTTGAAATCTTTTGGTTGTTATCTGCCTCAAACACTCAGGATGGCAACAATACAAATGTGAAAATAAACTGACACACATCCAAATTCCCAGCTGGAAAATGGAACAGGGTGTGGAATTTTCCCTTACCAAGCAGCTTGAACTGGTGTTGAGCATCGCAGGAGAGGATTGCTGCACTCCTGGGAAGACTATCACTGTGTTTCATGAAAGAGCCAACTCTGTTTCCAGCTGCGCCTTTGATTTCCCATGTCAGTGGTACGCAGGCCAATTAGTCCCTCTTTTTCACTCCCTCCCCGTAAAAGCTACCCAGGCGGTGAAAAATACTATGATAAAAGGTCAGGTGTGAGCAACTAACCTACTCACAGAGGTAGCCTTAGAATGAGTCAAGGGAGGGTGTCTGCCTCAGGTGGCAGAGTCTGAGTACCACTAAGGGCAGCAAGTGGAAGAAAAACAGATCTGATCTGTGGGGCCCTATCCATCAAGAGAAAACATATACTATATATTAGCTGTGGACAGTTCAGTGAAATGAAAAGGATAAGGCTACATCAATGGCTACTAGCCACAATGGCTATGCTCTATCTCCACCGTCAGAGGCAGAATACTGGTTCCCGGGAATCCCACGGGGGGATGTGACTGTTGCACTCAGGTCTTGCTTGCAGGCTCTCCAGAACCATCTGGTTGGACATGTGAGAGTAGGATACTGGACTAGACTTGGCATTGGCTTGATCCAAGACATATTTATTTCAACAGCTGCCTACTTAGCCTTCTTTGAGCAGTGAACCTTTTTGATGCCTGAAGTAGAAACGTCCAAATAGCACATAGGAGGATGTCCTACATCAGATCAGATAGTCCATCGGATCAAGCACTGTCTACTTCATGGGTTGACAACATGGTCCACCATGAATTCTGATTGTTGCCCAATGTTTCTTACTTTGGCTTGCATGTTTTTTTGTTTTCCCCCCCTACCCAGTTCAAAAGGAAGTTCTGTGAATTTGGTCAATGATGTCTGGTTGACCTGTCGTTCATATACTACAACAATGGGGAACCTGTGGCCTTCCAGATGTTGTTGAACTACAGCTCCCATTGCCCTGAAGAGTTGGCCATGCTGTATGGGGATGATGCGAGTTGGAGCCCACCAACATTTGGAAAACCACAGGTTCTCTATCCCTGTTATATGTGAACCATGTGTCCCTGAAATTATTTTTCACAGTTAACCATCCAACTCAAATTCATTAATCCCATGTGGACTTTTTTATGTGCCTCAGATGATTGGAATTTGAGGATTATCTCACTATGTGTCATGTATGTTAGAGCATAGGTGTAGTGGAAAACCTCAGGTCTAGGGGCCAAATGTGGCCCTCTAGCCCTCTCTACCTGCCCCATGGGACTCTCCTAAGGGTTACCCCACCTCTTCTCTGGCTACCCCCATCACTGATACAACCTTCCACCCTCCTTGGGTGTTTGTGCCTGGCTGGAATGCACACTTGAACTGTGACGTTGCTTCTTGCTTGCTTGAATGGAGTTTTGATAGTGGTGTGAATGTGTTTGTAGAAATGAGCACAACGGTAAAATTTATATATATTGCTCCATCCACTTTTGCCTCTGCCGCCCCCATCTCTGTCATGTGTCCCCCCCCCAAGGGACTAGGGCCCTTGGGCTGATAAAGGTTTCCCACTGCTGCAGCAAAGGGAGCTCAAACAGTTCTCTTCCAAATCTCCAGATACATGCTTCTTTTCTTGTTCACCATGGAGAGATGAGCATTTCCCAGCAGAGCTCCCTCCTCTTCATGGGCTTGTCTGTTTCACCTGGTATTTCAGCACAGCATCCTACCTGCCTCTGTCCTTGATTTCCAGTGCTGAACTTCTTCAAGAGGCTGATCCTCCTTTCTATGGTTCCTGCTCTACTAGGTCATTTTCTTCCTCTTGTATAAATAGCTGCTTGGTCCCTGCTTAGCATCACTCTTGACTGCCTATTGGACTGGTGATCCTGCCTTTAGCTTCTGGTCATAAATGAACTGTGTGCCTGAGAGAATGGATTGATAATAGTATTTCTGACAGTTGCACATACTGGATAACTGATAGGGTAGGAAAGAAAGTTTTGGGGTGGACAGATTAGATCAAGCCTTACAATATTCAATTTGAGATGTCTGGAAGACATATCTAGTCCAGATGTCCTATGGAATTAATTTCTGAATCGTCTCTAAGGAGCAAGGGAGAAATGCCATCAAGCATATTGGCTTAGATTTGAGCTTTTGGTTCAAGTCAACCTGGGAAAAGGTATCAGAAGAATAAGAATTAGAAATCATCATCATCACCATCAATTTATTAATCAAATTTAATTGTTACATGCTCAAGTGCCTCTAAGCAACTTCAGTTCTATGCTATGGATTTATATACATTTGAGTTGGAAGGCACACCAAATGTCATGTAGCCCAACCTCCTGCCTATGCAGGAGACCCACTGCAGGTGTCAACATAACCACTGCTTAAAAACCTCTAAATAAGGAGGTTCCACCATTTCTCTAAGGCAGTCTGCTCTGTTGTTGAACAGAGCATAAAGATTGGCCATCAGGAAGCTCTTCCTAATGTTTAGCCTACATCCTTTCTGATGCAATTTAGATACACTGGCTCAGGACCTGTCCTATGGAATAACAACTATTTGCTCCATTGTGGTAGCCCTTCAAATATTTGAAGTTGGCTATTATTATATGTAGTTGTCTCTTCTCCAGGCTAAACATGCCCAGCTCTTTCAACTTTTCCACTTCTCACTCTTGGTAACTAAGCAGTGTCTCAAGCTGATGATGGGGAAAACCAACACACACACGTTTTTGTCCTAATAAATGGTGATTCCTACTCACATTAGACCTAAATTTAAACTCAAGGAAAGGAAGTGAAGACACTCCCCCCTCGACACAATGTGAGTCTTCTTTCCAATCACCCTTTGTTCTGTACTCTTGGCTAATGGGAGGAAGGTCTTGAGTGTGTGTTGCTTTCACACCACACTGACATTTCAGGGGCTTCATGGCAAATGCCGACAACTGGGATGAGGAGGAAATGATGCAGAAAGGGAAGGACAGCAATGGGCATCCAGTTCTGGGGACTGCCAAGCCTCCTGGGATGCTGGATCGGTGGAAAGCCAATCACCCTTGGAACAGAAGGAGGTGGGAGAGTTTCGCATTCCTTTCCTGTATTTGAAATGCTCTCCCGTGATTCTTGAGCAAAATGCCTCTGGCCCAGATCCATCTAATTCATTTTCTGTAGTTAAAATGCTCTGCTGTCTTTTCTGTGTGTGTGCAAGGGTTCTGGCCCCGATCCAGAGAAAGTTAGTCACACCCCCAAGCCCTGTTAAAATCAGTGGGGTGCCAGTCACGAAACTAGCTTGAGTCCCACAGATTTAATTTGCTATGATTTGGAATTTGGCTAATTTCCTCTGGATGGGACCTTACTCTCTGTGGGAATTTGATTGGGTTATAGTTTCAAAATATGTCGACTGCAGGCTGCTTACTGGAGTTGAGAAGAATCTGTCATCTTCTCCTGGGTTTCCTCACTTGAAATGTGTGTAGTGTTGAGGAAAACTGTGTAGGGAAGCTTTACTAGAGCATGGGTCAGTAAACATCAAAGGACTCAAACAGATTCTCAATGTCATGGTACTTTCATGTGAACATGATGCTCAAGATTTCTTGAAACCTCCTTATCTGTTATATATTCAGTAGGTTCCTGTGGTCTACTGGAGAGTTTCTCCTGCAAGTTCCAAAGATCTCAGAAGCCCACTCTACAATAATTCAGAGCAGGGCTTTTAGTGTGGGTGTGTCCCTGTTCTGTGGAACAGCATTCCTGTCGACATATGACAGGCACCAGCTATCTGCACTTTCTGGAAACACTTGGGGATGTTTTGTTGTGACAAGTTTTCCCAGCTGGAGGAATAGGTCTCTGCCATGGCTATCCATTTTGTATTGTTGTGGTTTTTTTTAAAAATATATATATATTGATTTTTCCATGTATACTTCTTCTAACAATATATCTTTAACCATTTTTCATATTTCGACCCTCCTCCCCTGGACTTCCCTCATACTCCCATTTTGTTTTATTTCCATATTGTTCACCCTGCGTATTGTTTTCCCAAATTTTCCTCAATACATATAGTCTTATTTTTTGTTGTGTACAGTTGTGATTGTTTACTCAAACCCTGCCAATGAGTCCATTTCTTTATGTTGCCTCTTCATATATGTTGTAAATGGTTCCCATTTTCTTTTAAAGTCTTTGTTGTCCTTTCCATGTAATTTTTTTAAATCTTTGTTCTGCATTGCTTTGAACTGGTTTTTATCTGTTTTCCATGCAATCAGTATGTTGCCTTGAGTCATGTGTGGAAGGCAATTAATAAATGGAAATATATAAAAGAGTAAGCATAATGAAAACGATTGAACCGATCAACTCTTGGAATCAGACCACCAATCACCAACAGATATTGGGATCAGGGTACCATTTCCAGATCCTAGGCCACATGGACTAGGATCCTGAGCTACAACTTCCTGTTGTGCTTCCTGTTAGTTTGGCAAGAGAAAACAAAGTGTTCATGGGACTGGTTGGGTTTGCCCAGAGCATCTATAAGCCTCTGAGCTGCCCTCCCAGTTTTATTATAACTCCTTTCAGTGAGTGGCACATTTTTGCTAGTTGTTTAATGAAAATAGTATTCAGCGTAGTGTCAGAGAATAGCAGGACTCTTTAAATACATTGGAATTCATTTATATTTCTCTCTTCATCTCTGTTGGAGCAAGAGCTAGCTTTGATACTACAGCTACCTTTGGTTTTTTGTTTTGAAGTACTTTAACGTTCTCTAGAAATATACAGTGATAAAAGATTTGGATCCTGTTTGCACTAGTAACAAAAAATAAAAGTAAAAATCCACCATATTTCTCTGCTATGGCCTCAAAACTATGAAACATAGCTTTTCAAAAAGTAACCGTGAAATTAATTTTGGGGGGTGTAATTGTTACGGGCTGAATTTGTGTGTGTGTGTGTTAGATTTGTTCCATTCTGCTCATAACTATGCTTCCCTGAGAGCAGATTTCATTTGACTGTCAGCTATCCCAGTTATATAATGTAGTGAGCAATAATAATAATAATGATAATAATAATAATAATAATAATAAATTAATTAAATTAGTAAGCCACTTTATGTTGCCCAGGACAACCCAAAGCAACTTACAACCAACCAACCTGACAACCCCCCACCCATAGATACATTAAAGAAGAAAAAGAAATAAACTAAAAACATCCCACACACTTCTAAAAGGCTACAGATAGTTAAGGGCCAAAGGCCTGGTATAGGTTTTGGTGCTAATGAACTTATGGAATATTATTTTAAGGGAAGGATTTAGTACATAGCAGTGCTGCTTCTCAAAGCCAGTCCAGGTATAACTTGGAATCCAGTGTGGAGCTCCTGTGGCTAATTTAAGAAAGGGAGTTTGTGTTTGTGTGCATGGCCATCTTTCTTTTGTGAATGCCCTGTGATTAAACCTGTGACTGATTTGCAGCTATAGGAGGATGATGTGGAGGGGTAACCCAGACCACTGGAGAAAGGTGAGCTCCTCTCTCAAATACACAGAACAGATAGCATATAAAGAGACTCCGTCACGCACACATGCTGTCCATAGCATGCCCAGCTCAAGGAAGACAAACAGCTGGTAATGTAATTCTTTATTGATAAGGCATGCACTTACAGTAGCTCCTAAGGTACACAGAACACACACAGAGGCTTTTGGCGACATTGCAATTGGCATCCCCTCCCCAGGCTTGTGTTCTGAGCGGGACTGCTTCAGGTTACAGACTCCGCTAACCCAGAAATAGTGCTTCAGGTTAAGAACTTTGCTTCAGGATGAGAACAGAAATCGTGCACCGGTGATGCGGTGGCAGTGGAAGGCCCTATTAGCTAAAGTGGTGCTTCAGGTTAAGAACAGTTTCAGGTTAAGAACGGACCTTCAGAATGAATTAAGTACTTAACCAGAGGTACCACTGTACCCTCAACTGGCAGGACGCACAAAAGCAGTCTGCAACTTCTCCTTCACTGAAGCTGTTGCTGTGCCTGCAAGTTTAAGCCCCTCCTGGTCCTGGGGGCAGCAGAGGAGGGGATGGAGGGTATTATACTGCTGCCTGCCCCTGCGCTATCTCTTCCTCTGTTCCTGGTGCACCCTGCGCTTCCTCTTTTGTCTCTGACTGCTTCTCCTCTTCCCCTTCTTCCAACCACAGCTCCTGCGCCTCCTCCCCCATCTCTGACTGCTCACTTCCCCTTCCTCCAGTCCAGGTTCTTGCCTCGCAGGAGGCACCCCCCCATTTTTGCTGCCTGCTTCCCCATGGTCATCCTCTGCCCCCCCACCTCTGCCCCCAACTCCTCAGAGCCCTGCCAGTCCCTGACACATACATAAGTAATTGGTAGATTGAGTTGAGCTGGAGCTAATTAAGGCTTTCTCCGAGACTTTCCAGGGCTTTCTCTAAAACTTTTAGCTTAAACTTTGTGATTATAATAATTAAGAAAAAAATGCTGAAACATAAAATACTAGAATTGGTAAAAGCTAATAAAAAACTGATAAAACTAATAAAAACCAATAAAAACCGCCCAACCGACGCGGAGCTCAAATCGATGTTTCCACTAACAACGCCATCTAGGATCCCTAATTGGTAGACCTCTAATGAAAGATAATCCACCACCTTCCACTATCGAACAGCTTGCATCATCAGGAATGCTTTTGTCCAAATCCCTATTCTGGTCATTTGAACCCAATGGTTCCAGTCCTTCCCTTTGAAGTGACAACAAACTCACCACGATGTGATGAGTGAAGCCTCAAAGCCGAATGTTGCCTGCAGAAATAAATGAGCTTTGTCAGACTAGGCAGACTTGGTGAGTGACGTCATATTTAAATCTTGCTTATGTTATTCAAATTAATATCCCACCAAACCCAGAGTGTGTATGGCTTGAGGCACCACACACCTTGGGTGTCTCTTTTGTGCAGCCTTTAGACTGAGCCCCATCCTAGATTTTTCACTCTCAGTCCATTCTCTTTTTCAGTCTGCTGGGGGTTTTATGGGTCTGTGTTGCTTTTTACCTGCTCTGCCCCCCTCCCTATTTTTGATTTGATTCTTTGCTGGCTGTGGAGTTGATTTTATCTGATTTGTTAATAATAATAATAATAATAATAATAATAATAATAATAATAATAATAATAATAATAATTTTATTATTTATACCCCACCCATCTGGCTGGGTTTCCCTAGCTGGTCTGGGCAGCTTCCAACAAATATTAAAATACAGTGGTCTGCCTTTGATTATTTTATAAGAAAGGCAGGATGTAAAAATGTTTTAAATACATTTGCTTTAGGGATTAAAGCTTGAAAACTGGTGGATTCTCCTTTATTGGAGGTTTTTAAGCAGAGGTTGGATGGTCATCTGTCAAGGATTCTATAGCTGTGATTCATGCATTGCAGGGGGTTAGACTAGATGACCCTTGGAACCCCCTCAAACTCTACAGCTCTATGATTAAAGCAAACCAGCCTTCCCCCACTCGTACAGAACAGTGAGCTAAGGCGCTAATATTGATTCTGAACCGTCATCTTGAATGGGCACTCAAAAACATGGGGCAAGTTGTGTTTTCCCACTGAGGTCCCCTTCAGCAATTTTACTTGTTTCTGTTTGCGAGAGATCCTTCTTGCAGTTTTTATTTTTAAAGGAATGCCACATCTTTTCTCTTTCACAATTTAAGAGGGATCAAGCTCATAACACATTTCATTCACAGCTTGCAGCTGGTATGTTCTTAATTTCATAATAATCATAGGTCCCATGAGATGGAAAAGAAATGAAACAAAACACTCAAAGCAGAAATGGAGCAGAAAGAAAACTGGAAAAAAATGACAAACAATGAGACACGTTTAAAAATAGTAGACAAACTGCATCCTTGGCTTTCATGACTATACACACTTGACTGAATGAAAAGCAAAGCTCCAGCTAGATAGTGCTAACTTGTGAGGAAATCTTTAGAGACATATTCATCTGTAACTTCTGTCATCCCAGCCCATCAGCCATGTTACCTGGGGCTGATGGGAGTTGTAGTCCATCAACATCTGGAGGGCCACAGTCCCCCCCACCATACCAAAAGTACAGGATTTAATATCTCCTAGAGCAGTCTCCCCCAGTCTTGTATCTTCCAGATGTTCTGGACAGCCCCAGCCAACATGGGGATGATGGGAGTTATAGCTCAAGAACATCTGGATTGCCACATGTTCCCAGTCCTAGAAGGAAAGGATTTAATATAGAGCAGAGGATGATACAGGCTGAAGAGTTTTCACTTTCTCAAGATGTGTGTCCCATCTGGACTTGATGTCATTTTCATTTGAAGAACTGGTGATTTTCACCTGCACCACTCAACGCTGTCCCTAAAACCAATCAAGCTTCTTCTACCACATCCCTTTCCCCTATCATAATCTTGGAGAGGGACTTGAAACCCTTCTAGCCAATTGCCTGCTTGCTGCATGAGCATCCCCAGTGGGGGAAGAGCTTCAGGAAGGGAGAGATTATCACCCATGGCTCTGTGGTAGGGCATCTGTCTTATACACAGAAGGTTCCTGGTTCAATTGCCAGTATCTCCAGATACTTTCCTAAAACCCTGGAGAGCTGGCAGTCAGAGTTGACAACACTCAGCTAATTGGACTACTAATCTTACTAAAGGTTCCATTGTTGAGCTTCTCTTAGCATCAGGATGTTCCTCCTAATGTTCAACTGAACATTTTTGTTGTTGTTTAGTCATTTAGTTGTGTCCGACTCTTTGTGACCCCATGGACCAGAGCATGCCAGGCACTCCTGTCTTCCACTGCCTCCCGCAGTTTGGTCAGGCTCATGTTTGTAGCTTCGAGAACACTGTCCAACCATCTCGTCCTCTGTCGTCCCCTTCTTTTTGTGCCCTCAATCTTTCCCAACATCAGGGTCTTTTCCAGGGAGTCTTCTCTTCTCATGAGGTGGCCAAAGTATTGGAGCCTCAGCTTCACAATCTGTCCTTCCAGTGAGCACTCAGGGCAGATTTCCTTCAGAATGGATACATTTGATCTTCTTGCAGTCTCTTGGACTCTCAAGAGTCTCCTCCAGCACCATAATTCAAAAACATCAATTCTTTGGTGATCAGCCTTCTTTATGGTCCAGCTCTCACTTCCATACATCACTACTGGGAAAGCTTTAACTATATGGACCTTTGTCGGCAAGCTGATGTCTCTGCATTTTAAGATGCTGTCTAGGTTTGTCATTGCTTTTATCCCAAGAAGCAGGCGTCTTTTAATTTCTTGGCTGCTGTCACCATCTGCAGTGATCATGGAGCCCAAGAAAGTATAATCTCTCACTGCCCTAGTGCTTAATTCAAATACCCCAAAACTGCCCCATTCTTACTCATTGTACTAGCTGGAAGAGGGTTTTAAAAAATATATACTGGGCAAAACACTCTGTCTTAAACCATGTTTGATCTCAAGTTTGCAGCAGATTTGGTTGGTGAACAGGTCAATACTTTGCAAGGATTTTTTATGGAACATGCTCATATGATTTGAATATACCGACATGGACAAAGTTGCAAAATCTGGCGTGGATTAATATCTTGGACTCTTGGAATAGGGAAGGCTTTTCATCTTGGAGTACTTCCCATGCCAGCAGCCTGGTACAGATGTCCCTGTAGCAGGGACTGGTTCGTTCTGTCCTTCAGGCCGGAAATGTGTGGCCCAGGTGTCCCTTCTCACTTGGCAGGGATTTCTGCAAGGAAGCAATTAGCAAGGGACAACAAGCTTCTTCCTGGGGATCCATGTGGCTAGGCAGAGGAAGCATAGGAAATCATGGCCTGAACTCATATTCCTGTTAATGAGGGCAAAACTGGACATGATGGCAGGCAGATCTGAATCCTGTGAAAAGTGTAGCTCCCAGGATCCCTGGCCATGCTGACGGAGTCCAACAGCATTTGGTTCCCTACACAGGTTCCCTATCCCTTCTGTAAACCAAGAACTAAGAGATGGTGTGAAGTGCAAAGCAGGCCTCTATATTACCAGTTAGTAGAAAGTATGTACCCACAGATACAGGAAGGTCAGAAGGATTGAACCAACTGGTTCAAAGTACAGCCAAGTGGCATTAAACAGACACTGTGAACCAACCTGCCAGCTGCCTCTTCCTGCTTCCTTTTGCCAGGAATGATGGGATGTAGGATTCAGATTCACTCATTGTTTTCCTCCATGGTACGGTTAAGGCTGAGGAGCAGCTCCTGACAAAACCAGAGCTGTTAGATAAGACAGTATTTGACTAATATTTCACACTGACTATTTCACGGCCCTCAACTGGTTTCAAGCATAAAGCCTGGCAAAAAAAATCCCCTTTTCCATTCTGCATCCAGCCTCATTAAGTGTGGTATCTCTGAGTCGATGTGTGTTTCATTGGCAAAGCTCCTCCTCTCATGCTGTGTATTTTGTTTCGCTAAAGTTGTGTGCCTAGCCTGCTGCAGCAAAGGTCAGAACAAAACCAGCATCCTCATACTGCCCCCCCCATACACACACCACTGTCCTCTAGAGCACAATGACTTACAGGGAGCTATTCAACCGAGCAGAAGATCTTGAAAGAGCTACACAGCTGCAGCACAGTTAATGAACTGATCTTTCACCTTGAGAGAGCAGAGGCCGTCTTTGATTCCGGACACTGAAATGAGTTCTCTGGTTTCATCCTTTCGTTGCACACCCTAATTCAAGTGGACCCGACCACTGCTAAAGATAGGCCTGCTGTAGGGGTTAGCAGAGGGTGTTGTGAGCCAGGAATGAGGTGGAACTCAACAGGGGTGTGAGTGTCAGAGCTGGCTGAGGCCATTGGACCATCGATTCGAAGCCCAGGCACAGGGACTTGTTTCTAAGCTCATTTTCGTAACCTCTAGATTTCACACTGTGGGACAGTCCTGTCTGCAGGAAGGGGAGAGGATCCTGTGAGGAACCCCTAGGGATTCCCTCCTGCACCAAAATCCACACAGCAGGGCAGTGTCAGGAACCCAGGAAGCAAATTTCCCATCTACTCTCCTGTCCTAACTCTGTAACAATAACACTACTAATAATAACTTTCATTGTTGTTATTGTTGTAGAATTACAAAAAAAAGGTATTCTAGCAACTTACAAGATGAAATGTTGCTGGCATCTGTCTGTCTTGGGAGACAATGGAGGATTGCGCCTTTGGGGGTGGGGTCAAACTGTTGGAAGGATTGCAGCGCCTGCTGTGGCTGTAGAGACAGATGTGGGAGAGACCTGTCTTGTTGCATCTGGGGCAGATGGAGGCATCACGTTGTGCTGCTTCAGGTGCACCAGGGCGTTTCTCCGCACTCCTTCCAGCGGTCATTCCTCCTCTGTTCACTGCTATGGATACATGACTTGTCTGCCTGTCTCCAAGCACTGTGGTTGTCTGCAAGGGTTTCCCACATGACAGGGTTAATGTTGCCAGCCTTCTTGTCATGTTTGCAGACATCTTTGTAATGTAGATAAAGCTGATTAAAAGCCCAATAATAATAATAATAATAATAATAATAATATTTTTATTCCATCTTTCCTCCAAGGGGCGCAAGGCAAAGTAAAGGTTAAGGTTAAGGACCCTTGGACAGTTAAGTCCAGTCAAAGGCAACTATGGGGTTGCAGCGCTCATCTCGCTTCAGGCCAAGGGAGATGGTGTTTGTCCACAGACAGCTTTCAGGGTCATGTGGCCAGCATGACAACCGCTTCTGGCACAACAGAACACCGTGATGGAAGCCAGAGCACACGGAAACACCGTTTACCTTCCTGGCACAGTGGTACCTATTTATCTGCTTGAACTTGTGTGCTTTCGAACTGCTAGGTTGGCAGAAGCTGGGAGCATCGGAAGCTCACCCTGTTGTCCAGATTCGAACGGCCAACCTTCCAATCGGCAAGTCCAAGAGGCTCAGTGGTTTAGACCACAGTGCTCACAATTCTCCCCCACTCTATTTTATCCTCACAACAACCCTATGTTAGGCTGAGAGTCTGTGACAGGCCCAAGGCTACCCAGTGAATGGCCATTAGAACCCTGCTCTCCTGGTCCCAGACTGACACATTAACCACTACATTGCCTTGGCTCACCACCTTGAGGAGGAGGCCGAACTGTCAAGGAAGAAAGAGCCCTGAAGCAAATGGAGCCCTCCTCCCATCACCATGGCTGGCAGGGAGTGCTGGTTGGTTTTGTGGGAAAGGTTCCCATGGTTGGCCTCACCCACACAGTCACATTATTCTCTCTCTCACACACACACATACACACCGCCAGAGCACTGTGGGATTATACCACAGGGAAGAAGCTCCCACACTGCTGGCTCTCTCTCTGTGTGTAGGGGACAGTAGGGAGGACTGAATTGCGCACCATGCTGCAGCATGAATCAAACGCTCCGCTTTTGCAGTCCTCCCAAAGCCTAGCATCTGATAAAGCAAGAGTGGGAAGTGTAAGGTCAGGATGCTGTGGAAGGAAAAATAACCAGAGGGAGAAGGCGCGCTGATACAAACGTATAGGTTATGCATTAGAATGTGTGGAGATGTAATAGAATTGTGTTGGAGGTAATGAACCAGAAAAGTGAAGATGTGAGAAGTCTGAGTCATTGAGAGGCTGATGGCATAATGAGGGGGCGGAACAGAAGAGCTGCTCTCTTGGGGCTCATTTGCATATTACAAAATCAGCGGCAAGGTACCGTTGGTGGCTAATCACCACGTTGCATGCTAAAAATGGCACCGAGTGTGATTACTACAAAACTTAGCAAAACTACCACGACTGTTGGCAAGTGCATGATAATGAAGACCAGTTTTTACCTTTTTGACAGGTATATATGTTCAGGCTTGATCATGTGCAAAGGAAAGGCATCTTAGGGGGCAGGATGGGGAGGGGAAATGAGCCAATTCAACAGCATTTGGTGCAAACATTTAAGAAAGGAGTCTGATGCATGCTTGCCAGGGACCAAGTCCTGCTAGAAATCACTGGGATGCACTTCTCGGTAAAGATGGCTAGGATGTGGCTGCTAAATGTGCCAGGAATGAGTGTTATTTCTGAAGATCTCACCCTGTACAGTCCTATGAGACACCTGGAGTGCACATCCCTATCAAGCCTTTAGGAAGTGATGGAGGGGAATGAAAGTTTCCCTGAGGAAATTCTGGAAAGGTTTTCTGAGGAGAGTTGGCTGGAAAGACTTGGAGAATGAGATTTTTGTTTGAGAGAGAGAGAAAAGAGAGACTGAAGAGAATACAGAGAGAGGGTATTGCTAAGAGGGTATATTAATTACAGTGGTACCTTGGGTTACATACGCTTCAGGTTACATACGCTTCAGGTTACAGACTCCGCTAACCCAGAAATATTGCTTCAGGTTAAGAACTTTGCTTCAGGATAAGAACAGAAATTGTGCTCTGGCGGCGCGGCAGCAGCAGGAGGCCCCATTAGCTAAGGGGTGCTTCAGGTTAAGAACAGTTTCAGGTTAAGTACGGACCTCCAGAATGAATTAAGTACTTAACCTGAGGTACCACTGTATATTTAATCCTCTACTGACCCATGTGTTAGCTAACAAAGGGGAAAAACTGTTTTAAAACCATGGGGCTAGCACATAAAATCATAGAATTGTAGAGCTGGAAGAGACCCCAAGGGTCATCTAGTTCAACATCTTGCAATGCAGGAATCTCAGCTAGTCCATACATGACATAAAGAGCCTCTGTAGCAGAGTTTAAATCCCACTGTTAGGCAGATTAAAGAAGCATAGGAAGAGGTTATTAACTTTCTTGTAATATGTTCCAGCTGCAGGAAGCAGCTGGCTCCCCTTTCTGCCTTCATGCAGTGAAACAGACCACACTCTGAAGTAAGTTAAAAATGCTCTACTTACTCAATCCAAAGTCACAGTCATGCATTATCCTATGTAGCAACAAGAAGAAATGCAGGTGAATGTTCTTGGGTAGAAATTCAACAAAAGCCGAATAACAAAATAATAAATATCAAATTGCCCACTGTTTCCCTATCACCACCTCCTCCTTTCAGAAAGCATGCCATTATTTGCCATTTGTTCCTCCTACTTGACTCAGTGCCATTTTGATATGGGACCTAGGTGAAATCAGCTGAATTTTTTTTTTAAAATGCATTTCTCTGTAAAACTACAGAGCTGAATTTGTGTGTCTGTGTGGGACCCCAAGGGGAGAACAGCAGTGGAAATAAACTGCCCTAAATATCAGCACATGATTTATTTATTTATGTATTCTATTTATTTGCAATGCCTCGGAATGGAATCTGCATTATATCAAAGGATTTCAAGGCTGTTTGGGGGATAAAGAAATCCCTGCCAAATCAACATGGAGAAGATTTGGTACAGAATGTCAGTAATCTGGGAGATTTCTGGCTGTCTGAACCAGCGGGGAATCAATGTAGGTAGGGATTCCAGAGTTTGTGATGAAAAGAAAAATATTCTGATAATGATGAAAGAGAGGGGTGAGGGCCGAGGAAAGAGGAAAGACCAAGAGTGAAGCTTCTGTCTGGACCCAAATTATTTCAGTGTCTTCTTCTTCTTCTTTTGGTATTTTTAGGATACATGCTTTCATGTGTGAAAACAGAGAGGTAAAGACAAAATAATGTCAGATAATAAATAACATGGGCAAGGCTGGATCTTTGGGTGGCTCTGTAAGTGTATACAGTCCTCTACATGTGTATTTCAAGGAGACCAGTGGTCAGTTACTGTAGTTTGAGTTGGAGGAAGCAACAAGTCCTGCTCTTTTGAGCAGGCAAAAGCCAAAGGTCTGTAGTTCAGAGCTAGAGTGGTGGTTTTGATGCATCTGAAAGCTATGCTCCCATCAGTGGTTCCTGTCATCCTTTCGAAACTTTCAAGTAATAACTATTGAAAATATTCAATATTTTTTAGAAGAATAAAGTTGCAGGGGTCCTCAGCTCCTGCATAAAAAGATAGTCATGCCTGTGCTGTGATGAAAGAAACACAAGTGCCATAAAGCATTTTGTTTCTTAAATGGGAGTATGAATAACATCCTGAAGTGGCCATTATTTGTATTCAATTTGTTTTCACTGCAAAATCAAGAAGGAAGAAAAATAACTTGAACTCTAATGCACTCAAGAGATCTGTTGATGCTACATAAATGTTTTTAATGGTAGTTATGGTTATGACCTACACATTGAAAGCATACAGAGCCGTTGCTATTCATATGTTTCGTGTCTAGTTGCTGTGTGATTTCTTTATTTGAAACAGAATTTTTGAGGGGTATTGAAGTAAAACAAATAGTAAAAATGTAAGATGGGATTGATAATAGATAAGTTAAATTGGATATGAATTTGCTGAACTAAATTTTAAGAAAAGGGATACAAAAAAGGGAGGCGTGAGGAAGTCAGGAAAATAAGTTAACTAAAGAGAAATTTAAAAAGAGGGAGTTTTGTTTTCTTTTTTATGTGCTTCCCCCCCTTTTTCCTGTCTTTTTTGTGTTTAATGTTTGTATTTTTGTATTTTGTAACTTTGTATTTTTCTGTTTTTGTATTCTTTTGAATCTCCTTATTGATAAAACCTAATAAAATATTAAAACAAATAGTGGTGATAAGAACTGAGGGTATATAAGACAGAAGACATCACAGAAGGAAAAAAGGAAGGGGAATGGGGGAGAGAGAGAAAAGGAAGGGAGAATGACTAGAGGAAGGATGGAAAGAAGGGGAACAAATGAGGAGAAGAGAGGGACAAAGGGAAAAGTGTGTGTGTGTGTGTGTGTGTGTGTGTGTGTGTGTGTGTGTGAAGCAATAGAGGGGTATTCAGAAGCCAGAGGGTTGAAAATAGTTTGTATGGGGAAATGCTACCTTTGACCCTTTATTTATGGAAAGGACCCATCATTCTAAGAACTTGTTCTCCTGTTGGTTGCTGATTTCTTAAGTGAAACAGATTTTGTTATTTGAATTTTGGTTCCTTTTTTTGGGGATGTGTGCTCCCATGTTCTCAGGGGCATTAAATCAGGACAGAGCACTATTCCCTGTGGTGGGCTATTCTTGATCTTGCTTGCTCCAGTTCTTCAGTTTGGTCTGCTTCTTACTGACTTGTAGCCTGATTAGAAGCTTGAACTATATACTTACTCTGCAATGCACTCTCCCCTCCTCTTTGCACCAAGCTTGGTGCCACTACTCAGGTGACAGACTGTGGAAAACCTCAAAACAGGGTATTTCTGGGAGGGGGATGAGTTGATGTGGGATCTGTTGGATCCTGTCCACCACTGTCACGTAATGGCACTGGGCTAGATTTGGGAGCTGGCACAGTGTTTTTTCCTGGCCTCTCCTTCCATCCCAGGGCTGTGGGTGCAGTGGTAGCCCTGCCATTTTGTTAGGTACACAGGAAGCTCCCTTATCACTGGCTCAGATCACTGCTCCATCTAGTTCAATATTGTCTACACTGACTGGCAGCACCTCTCCAGAGTTCCAGGTAGGAGTCTCTCCCCGGAGATACCAGGGATTGAACCTGGGACCTTCTGCATTCAAGGCAGATGCCATACCACTGAGCTCCTTGTTGGGGTTTGGACTGCCACACAAGTCTGTTAGGCGTTGTGCCAGAAGCCCACACTTCTCTGCTGGGTTAGGTCTCCCCAGACTGCTCTCTGTTTGACTGGCCCTCTCTGTCCCTGTCTGGCTAGAACCACCTGCTTCCTTATCTATTTATCAAGGCAGCTAGGATTACATCCAACAGATTGAGTGACCACACACCTATCACAAAAAAATGAAATGAAATTCATCAGAATAAGAGGACCTAGATCTGCATAAGATTTATATGTGCTGATTTATATGTGTAGACACAAATTTGGAAGTAATTGCTATAACTTAAATAAAGGTAAAGGTAAAAGGTACTCCTGCCCGTACGGGCCAGTCTTGACAGACTCTAGGGTTGTGCGCTCATCTCACTCTAGAGGCCGGGAGCCAGCGCTGTCTGCAGACACTTCCGGGTCACATGGCCAGCGTGACAAGCTGCATCTGGCGAGCCAGCGCAGCACACGGAACGCCGTTTACCTTCCCGCTAGTAAGCAGTCCCCATTTATCTACTTGCACCCAGGGGTGCTTTCAAACTGCTAGGTTGGCAGGCGCTGGGACCGAGCAGCGGGAGCGCACCCTGCCGCGGGGATTCGAACCGCTGACCTTTCGATCGGCAAGTCCTAGGCACTGAGGCTTTTACCCACAGCGCCACCCGTGTCCCTATAACTTAAATAGAAATGTCTATATCTCACCGTAGCATAGGATACTGTGGCCAGGTGAGCTGTGTGCCTGCTTGGACTGCTATCTAGGTGCTCACTGCTGATGGGGAGTTTCTGGACCCCTCCTGCTCTCCCTTACTAGGGTTCTTTATTTTGAAACTGGACAGCACTTCAAATAAAGGATGCCTTCAAAGAGGTGACTGTCCTCTGTAAAGTTGGACACATGGCCACCCTACCAACAGACTGCCTACAGCTCTAGACTTGACACTTCCTTGTGTGAAGTTTCTGGGACATTGTTCTATAAGGACTGATGGACATTCAATCTGGGGTCTAGTTAAGGGTGCTGTCTTAAATGTGTGTTAAGTGTCCGTGATGGTTAAGGCCTCAGAGTCTTCTTTAACAAGAGAGGAGACTATTGGTGTGCGTTTGGCCAATTCAAAGAAAAGAACGCAGTGCAAATTGCTGATGTTCCTGTTGAATTTCCTGCTCTGAATGATTTATTTTAGATGATAAGTCACTCCTGAAACTGACGGATCTCTTTTGACGTCCATCCATCCATTTTGCAACCTAAAGACCTTAAATAAACCTTAAGAGTTAAAAGGGCAATAAGAACATGATGTCAAACAATAAAGCAGATGACTAGGATTTGCAGAAGGAAGCTGCTAAGACTAGATAGTGGGTGCAAAGAAGCCGTCTGCAAGTACAACCTTACGAAGAAGCAATGTAGTTTAAAATAGCACTTTCTTACTTTATGCACATGCGCTTATTTCCTTACTATCTTCGGTTTGTGGCTGAGTGATTGCTGGAGATAGCACTTTGTTTGCACCTCACTTGATTGGCAGAGATAACCAGATTGATGGAAGGCTTTAGCATGCTCCATGATGAGCTAACTGCGTTTTGATTCGGGAAAGAGACAGATGATTTAAGATGCTCACTATTTGTCAGGGCATATTTTTAATCTCTAGGTTACGCCTATCAAACATTATTTTGGGGATTCCCAGAAATGTAAAACAAAGACTAGAATTCACAGGTACCTGTGCTATTGCATAAACACATTTCTCTTGAACATTTCTCTGACATTTCTAGGAAAGCTTGATATTTATTTCTCTTGGTTTACCCTTTTAGACTTAACAATACAATTGCTAATTTTACATTGAACAATTTGACTTGGCTGCAGTGCTCAGAGGCAACTGTGATCGAAAGTGACTGACTGCCTCTACCTGGAAAACTGACATGACATGCTCAGGAAAACCTTGCACGTCCTCCACTGCGATGCAGATTGCTTCCCAAACAGCCAACCTTTCTGTTCCTGCCTGACCTGTCGACCCTCTCCACATCAGCAAAACCCTCACAGCACACAAATTGAACACACTTCATTGCCCAGTGAGGGCTACTGAGGAAATGGGAAGCAAGGGGAGAGAGGGAGAGGGGGGGGGAGAGAGAGAGTCATTCCCCTCTGTTCAGTTCCTGCAGGAGGAAGAAGGTTGGAAGAGAGGAATGCAAGAAGATTCAAAAAGGATGGTGCTGATACCAGATCATTTAACAGGCAAAGCAGATAAAGATTAGGGTTCCTATGGCAACTGGTTCAGCCTCAGTGGGGATTTGGGGAGAGGCAAATGCGGAGTGAGCTAGTTTAACACAAACCCCCAACATTAAAGGAAACAGTCCTGACCTTTTCCTAGCTTCATCTCTGACTCTTCACTGTTGAAGGAGAGGCTGCTGCACAGTCTGTCTTCAATACAGGAAATAATGCCTCTCATATATTATTTTTTTGTGTGCGGAGGGAAGTAAAATGAGGTACGGTTGCTTCTGGGTACCTCTCCAAAACTCTACGTAAATGTATTGGTTCCATAAAATTGCCCTCTGCCCTTCCAAATGGTTATCCAAGGGGCTTACATTAACGTATAAATAACAGGCATAACATGATGTAAACAAACACCATCTATAATGTGGGGCAGGGTGGGGAAGAGACCATAGCTCAGGGAGTAGGATGCATGCAGTGTGTCCGGGACTGGGCACTGGCTGGGCACTGAGGAGTGGTGGCTAGATGTGTGGGCATTGGGAGAAATGGGATTGGAGACTGACTTGGAAGAAGGGGTCAGTGATCTGGGGGAGCCTGTAACAGCCAGGAGACAAGAGTCAGAGGCAGGAAAGCTGCAGGACCGGAGGGTGGAGAACAGGTGCAATATAGGTCAGGCTGGTGTAGAGTCAAGGGTTTCCACACCTCCTCCTCCTGCCCCCACCTCGCCTGCTCCACTGTCTCCCAGGACCAGTAGAGGGTTGAAGAGGGAGGAGCAGAAACAGGTTTCATGCAGGCGTAGTCTGCATCTGCTTGCATGTATCTCAGTGGAGGAGATACATAAACTGAGGTCAGGGCCTCTCTGTTGCTGCAACTGCCTCATCAGGAGCAGCTGAGAGATGTAGGACTGATGGACATGCTGTTCCCTAACTTGTAACCATACTTTCGACAATAAAGGGTTTGCGTCTCACTGTGGATATTCCTTGCCTGACAGCATCATGACACAGAAGTCCTCAGGTTCAATCTTGGCATCTTTAGTTGTTAGAGTCAGGTAGGAAGTTATGGGGGAAGCCCTCTGTTTAAGACCCTGGAGTATCCGTGCCAATCAGAGTCCTGGACTAGATGAGCCAACAGAGTGACCTTGTCTACAGCAGCTGCCTCCAATCAGCAGCAGTAGAAACCCAACAAGAAGAGTGTTTGAAAAGCATCTGCACAGCTCAGTAGGCTGGCCGCATGCCTGACTTTACAGAGGACCCGTCTCTGTTTGAAGGGCTGCCCAGTCACAGTCCAGTTTAAAGAGCCACGAGAAAGGAGAACGTAGGAAGTTGCCTTACACTAAGTCAGACCATTGATCCATCTAGCTCAGCGTTTTCTATCACCGACTGGCAGTGGGCATGTCCACCCCTACTTAGAGATGCTGAGGATTGAGCTTGGGCCATTCTGCAGGCACATCAGGTCTCTACCACTGCACTGCCACTCTTCCTCCAAGACCAAGAGCAGTGGCCTTGGAGTAGCCCACTAATACTGAGCACCTGGGCAGCAGCCTGAGCAGCCACACACAGGTCACGTAACCACTGTCTTCCTCACTATGGAGAGAGGCATGGTATCTCTATATAAATCACTGTGATTACACAGGAAGAGCCATGCTGGATCAGGCCCATCCAGTCCAGCACTCTGTTCTTGCAGAGGCCAAAACAGATGCTTATGGGAAGACCTTTTTCTGAAAGCACGTCTGTATATATTAATTAGCATGTGTATGCCAATATGTATTTTAATTAGCATATGCATACTGGCAAATTTGTGACCTCTTTTGTAGTGATTTTTTTTAAATGGAAAGCGTGTAAGTAGCTACCCTATGATTCAAGCATGGGAAAATTAAAAGCTTTAAAAAAAAAAAAAAAAAGAATAGGTGCTTAAAGTAGACGTTGATCCAAGTAGACATTAGCTACAACTACCTGCAGGGGAAAGCAAACACAACAAAATCATCCAGGGAGAAAGGTTTTGTACTTGTCTGCTCTTTGATGTGCTAGTTTCCCATTTGCAGAAAGATTTAAAAATCTAGGGGGGAATTAAAAATGCAATGTTCTGAACTGGTGTGCCCCCTAAATCTTCTGAAGATCATACTGTATGGTAAGAGTCTGCACTAAGCCTGGCATCAGTACATGCCTGTCCTTGGCAGCTAGCTGCCAGGATACACCTCTGATGCCGATCTTGGTTCCCCATATTACAAAGCAGCTGGGTTTGAGAGCTGTCATCTTAACACTCCATAATTTCTAGAGGAAGAGCTTTTCCGTGGCACGGTGGCAACCTAAAATGATAAACGGCTCATACCTTGGAGAAGAGGTCTTGCTGAGTGGGGAGAGCATCTGACTTGCATACTGAAGGCCCCAGGGTTTGATCCCCAGCATCTCAAGATAGGGCTGGGAATGTCTCCTGTCTCAGACTCTGGAAAGCCACTTTCGGCCTTCATTGACAGCTAGATGGACCCAATGGTCTGACTCGGCTTCCTCTGCTCCTAGATGTGACTGTCACATAAAATAATGAAATTTGTGTGCATTTCTGTCAGAAGGGCCCTCAAGCGCACCCTCGACGCCTGCTTAGCACCCCTGTGCGCTCTTACCTTGCCAAACCTGTTTTGTTTCTAAACACCATTGTTCAAGAATCTCAGCCCGTGCTTTTCACCACAACGATGCACTAAATTTCTGAAACCGATATTTGAAAATAACATTATAAAAGCCTAACTACTTAGTCATATATATATTTGCTCTGAGGACAAGGGAAGGACAAAGAAGATTAAGTATAGTTTTTGGTGAGATCAGCACAGCATGGAAAATAACTGGGTTTTTCCTGCAAACAGTACGAGGAGGACCCATCAAATGACACTTTCTCCAACCTGGGCTTTAGGGCACTTGAGCAATTTCCTTAATTAGTCTTTGTTTGTTGCTCTTGCTTTTTCCCCATAAGCAAATCAATGCAACCTCATGCATTTCTGTCTATGAAAAATAGGGTAGCCACTTAACTCATCTCTGAAAAAGAGGACGAAAGAGGGCATTGAACTGCATAGTTTATATGCATAGTCGCAAATCTAGAAATCATTAACATGATTAAAAAAAATACAATCCATCTCAGTATGTTAGGGAAGGCAGGTGACCTCTGTACCTTTTCAGTCTGCTGTCCAACTGCTACCTCTTGATGAGCAATTTCAAGATCTTTGCTTGCCCTTCTTAGTGTTCTTTCAGCTAGACTTAAACCCGGTGGCCCTTAAAATAGAGGGCAACTTCCAGTGTCCTTTGTAAGTAAGACACAGGGCCACCTGCGTGAAATAATCTCTTGGGTAGTGACAGAAGTTTTTCCCTTTGCAGTTACATAGGAACACATGAAGCTGCCTTTAAACCAAATCAGACCAACTGGCCAACCAGGAACTGACCATCAGTGTCTGGCAACAGCTCTCCAGGGTATCAGGCCATGAGTCTTTCCTAGCCCTAACTGGGGATTGTACTTGAGGCCTTCTTCATTCACAGCAGATGCTCTACCAACTGAGCTAAGAGCCTTTCTCTAAGGGTTACACATCTATTGGTGTGCAATTCGAGGGGATAAGCAATCTGGGATATCATCCCCATCATGCCTTGCATCTGAGTGCACCAAGGCAACAAATGTGAGAAATTCTACATCTGGTATCTCCATTCCTAGTGACAGTTGACACTGATGTAGAGAGACTGAGCTGATACAAGGCATCACCAAAGCATAATTATGGTTGATACTAACCTAGAGGAAGTGGATTTATTAGTCACTTGAAGAGCTCATCCGTCTCTTCAGTTATCCACTAGCCATGCTGGCTGGAGCTGATGGGAGCTCAAGCTCAGAAGGATCTGGTGGGAGATGACTATTCTGCTCATGTTCTTTTCGTTGGCTTCCCAGAGGTTGGCCACTGTGAGAGAAGAATGGTGGACCAGACAGGCCTTTGGTCTACTCTAGCAGAGCTCACCTTGCCTTCTTATGGAAGATCCCCATTCCTAATTGGAGCATCTTCTCTTAGCATTGTAGACATCCATCCCTCAGCAAGGCTTTGAAGAGGTTATAAAATAAACAGAAACCCAGGAGGTGAAGCTCTTCTCGGTGCAGAGATGCAATGATGAGGAAAGATGTACCTGCTTAGTTTCCTCCCACCCTGCCACTGACTGGACCCTGTCAGAGAAAAAGTTGACAGTGTTAGCTTGCTTTGTGCTCATGTCCTTCACATGGTTCCTTTTCCTCTGTCTTTAGGGATAGGGGACCTATGGCCCTCCATGTATTGTTGGACTACCATCCCCATCACCCTGATTAATGGGCCTCACTGGCTGGGGATGGTGGGAATTGTAGTCCAACAACATCTGCAGGGCCACAGGTTTGCACTCCCTATAATATAATAATAATAATAATAATAATAATAATAATAATAATAATAATAATTTATTATTAATACCCCACCCATTTGGCTGGGTTTCCCCAGCCACTCTGGGCGTCTTCCAGCAGAACACTAAAATACAATAACCTATTAAACATTAAAAGCTTCCCTAAACAGGGCTGCCTTCAGATGTCTTCTAAAAGTTTGGTAGTTATTTTTCTCTTTGACATCTGGTGGGAGGGCGTTCCACAGGGTGGGTGCCACTACCGAGAAGTCCCTCTGCCTGGTTCCCTGTAACTTGGCTTCTCGCAGCGAGGGAACTGCCAGAAGGCCCTCGGTGCTTGACCTCAGTGTCTGGGCAGAATGATGGAGGTGGAGACATTCCTAAAGGGACAGGGGGAAAGGCCACATGAATGTTGAACTTTTGGAGGCCACAGCTTTTACATCCCATGAACCAGGGTAAGGGAGCAAATGGGGATGCCATTCAGTTTCTCTTGGCATAAACAGGGCAGTCGGAAACAGGGAGCCACTGCCAACTGCCGCCTCCCCACTCCTGCTCTTTTTAATTTTTCTTTAAACCACCTTCCATAAGAGGATGAGCAAAGACAAAGAAGGTCAAGCGTTTTCTGCCTTATCTCTCTGCTCCACTATCCTGTAAGATGAACCTGTGTCATTTCATCTCTAATGGGCTTTGCTTATTGCTTATTAGCGTAGCTGTCGGTAAATAAACCCATTTGTTTTGCTCAAGAGCAACCCGGTATTGCAAGGCTATGTTGGGGGGATTTTTTATCCTGTTTGGTTTTTAAAGCATTAAATATTTAAAGCTTTCATTGTGGCATTCATTTCTTTCACTTGCAAAACACAAGACTAAGCTTTAAATGGTCTCTTTCTCTCTTCCCTGCTCCCTCTGACACTGAATTGCTTTTAGAAATGTGGATTCTTTTCTTCCACTTTGGATGTGGGCTGCCTAGTTTCTTTGGTTTAAGGAAACATTCCCCAAACTGGTGCCCTACACATGTTAGGGACTACATCTACCATCCACCCCAATCAGAGGGCGGGGTGGGGTGGGGATGAGGAAAGGCACCAGGTTAGGGAAAGCTGTCTATGGATTTTGCCTTAGCCTAGGAATATGTGAAGCAATAAAGACCATAGCACCTCTGTGTTTGTCCAGAGTGCCTTATTTCCCCTGCGCTGTGAGTTTCCTGCCTTATAATTAGGGCTGTAATTATAATTAGCTCAATAATTTTGAGGTTTTCCTAAAACAAGCTCAACAACTTTTGGGATGTCCTGGTTTTTGCTTTTTGAAATATGGCAACCCTATTATAATGCACATAATGCAAGCAATCTCTTGCTTTGGGTTTTGCATTGCCGTGGTGATTAGAAACAAGCCACCAACTTTGCTTTGAAAGAGGATTAGACAAATTCACGGAGAATAAAGCTAACAGTGGCTACTAGCCACGATGGCTGTGCTCTGTCTCCATCTGTGCTGCTGGCTCTCAACCTTCATTGAAATATATACAACAAGAAGTTATTCAATTTGTGTCATGCAAATCAAATTGGACCCAGTTTGGACCAGACCCAACATTTTCAATCAATGTGGACTGAAGGTTTTTCTGGGGTGCCTCTGGGATTGGGGGCCCTGAAGCTTAAGCTTCATTAGTTTCATAGTAGATCCACCCCTGATTTGCACATATACATTAGCATATGGAAATGTTTTGCAAAACTGCAATATCTTTTGCCTTTTTTTTGCGGGGGGAGAGATGGGATGATGAGTAAGTGGCCACCCTAAATACAAAAAGCTGGTGTATATATCAGCTTGTCTAGGGAGCTCAACTCCTTCTTGAGATGAATGCAGCAACAGGCTATTGTCCAAAAGCAAAGAGTTTACGTGTCGAGACCCCAAAGCCACTCCCTCATTGAGACATAACACACACAAGAACACAGATATTAGGTTAATGTTATTGGGCAAATTTTGGACACAAATTATTGATTACAGAATGTGAGCGGTATTGGCTTAGGCATTGAATGGACCCGACTATATCTCACTCCTGCCCGATGCGCAGGAAGTCCGGTAAGGGCAAACCACCGGAAGGGGGAGCGCTGTTGATGCATACCAACTCGAGCTCCTCCTGGTGTTCCCATCGGGGTCGTGTCATGGCCCTAGCCCAGCCCCGGGCTTCAGACAAGATCAACACCCCTGGATTCCTTTAACAGAATACCCTTAAGCTTGGAGGGGCAGGTGATGGCCACACCTCCCCTCCCCTATCACAAGGTCAGGCAATGCCTAACCGCAACCCTAACAAAGTTGTGATGATTGCTACAAGGTAGGCGAAAACCAAATGGCCAGTGCCAATTTACCAAGTGGAAAAATTCCTACCAGGCCCCTCAACGGAGACCAACTGAGGTCCATAGCAAGGCCAGTGCCTAAAACCTGCAAAATTAGGGAGGGAGGGTGGGTGATGGAGGAAGCGAGCCAAAGAGGATGCCCTCCGGCTCGCGCCTCTGCTTAATTGGTCCCGGCCATGCCCCCCCCCGGCCAGCGGATTGGCTGGCCGGGCTCTGACGTGGCCGGGATCCCCCAGGCAATGGAGGGACTAAGTCCCTCACCCCTGAAGGGGAGTGGGTGGCCACGCGGTCCACCGCAACTCCTCCCCAAGGGGAAGTGGATCGGATATATCACTGAACCAGACTGCGGTAAAACTGTTTGAATCTGCCATAAAACATTTCCACTGCCACTGCCAAAAAATGCAACAAGGCACAAGATTAGGGCAGGGCTTGAGGTGGGCACATGTGTGTTATGCATTAACCAGCAAGCCTACTTGCCTGTATTTCCCTCCCCAAGCATCTTTGTAAAGAAAGAGCAACAGGGGAGAAAGTATGAACACCTTCCCTTAGTTTCCCCTTCCCTTTCATCCGTGGCTTGGCTCTAGGGCTGCCCTCTTTTCTTGGAATTGCTCTGTACTTTTAATAGTTCCATGATAGGATTAATGCCTAGTCTAAAGTTAAAGAACCCAGTTTTCAAGAGGGCAATGCAGCGAAGGGAAAAAGCTTCTCCCTGTTATATTTCTGAGGGGGATGTGGGTGTTCAAGATGCGGGGTCCTTCTCAAGAGCAAGGGCCACACTTTACAGAACTGAGAAATGCTCAGATACATTCCCGGTCTTAGAAGTCAAGCCAATCTTTATCCCAGTTATGGTCCGCACCATTTCCCTAGTCTTAAATAAAGAAAAGAAGAAGAAAAATGAAAAACTGTACACGGTTCATCTGCTGTGACGCTTTCAGTCAGGTCAGGTGCCTTGCAGGACACTGACAGTGCCTCCCCCCTGGATCCTGCAGTCATACTGGAGGTGAGGGGTTTTCCTGGGTTTGAGTGAATCCTTTTCAGCTTCACCCAGGTCCCAGAAGTGGATTGCAGCTTGCCTGCCTATTTGGCCAGTGCACTTTCTGTTTGTTCCCATATTTCTCTTTGTTCACTTAAAGAAAGTAGATTTCCAGGGGGGCGCTGAGTAAGTATTTTCTGAAAAGGGGGTGGGAGGCCAAATAAGTTTGGGAAACTTTGGATTAGATGGCGCTCTGTGTCCCTTCCAACTCTATTATTCTATGACTGCGGGGGAAAGCTCCCCACCCTTCGATCTAAGCGCAACGCCCTGCTTAGAATAGGACCCTCCAGCCAGACCCCTCAACCCCAATTGCACACTGTCATGTTGCTGGTGAAGCCTCTCTCCCATCGTACTATTTAAACCAAGGAGAGCTCCTGGAGTGCTTTGACTCTCACATTTGCTCTTAAAAAGGGGGGTAAAGCTTATTCTTATTTTTAGTGCACCTGCAAAGCTAGCCTTTAAAATTTAATTGAGGAGGGTATTTTTAGGTTCATCTATATTTATAGAATCTGTAAAGAATGTAAACTCTTAACCTCTGGCTGGTACATCTCGCGGCACATAGACCTCGCTCTTCCCCTCCACCGCGGCTATCGAAAAGAAGCTGGCGCTAGGACGCAGGGGGAGAAGCTGGGACAGGCTCACCATGTTGTGAGTCTATTTATAGCAGGCGCGTGTCTACCCTCCTTGCCATTCTTTTCTTAGCATCGGCTGGACGGGCTCAGCTATCAATTATCCATGAAGCTAATGACAATATGAGCAAAGCAAAGGAGGCAGGTGCTCAGAGGAGAACGAGAAGGGGGTTGAGGGGGGTGGCAGAGGTAGGGGAACACGGATCCGAAGAGGCGCAAAAAGCGTATCTCTCTCTATGTCTCTGCTATTATTGATTGCCAGAGATGATTGCTAATTTAACCAATCCCTGCACAATGTTGCTGTGACTTTTCCCCAATTTTAATTTCCTCCCGTTGACTTTTCAAATCTCCGCCATTTTTCTTGACTGTGAAGAGCGATGGAAGGGATATTGCCATTGCGCTTTTGCGTCTCTTGTTCAGCACCAGCGTTAAATCCAAAAAACCCTTATCAGCAGTCGCAACAATCCCCCCTCTTAACTCACTGCTTTTAGTGTGAGAGTTTGCTTCCTGTTCTCAGAAGGGCCATAGCTCAGTAACATACCCTCCAACATTTATTCAGTGAAAATAGAGACGTCCTATTCAACCACAACAATTTGACTACAGTCATACCTCGGGTTACAGATGCTTCAGGTTGCGTTTTTTCAGGTAACAGACCCGCCAAAACCCGGAAGTACCGGAACGGGTTACTTCCAGGTTTTGGAGGTCGCACGTGCATGCAGATGCGCCAAATTGCAACTTGTGCATGTGCAGACGCACTGCTGCAGGTTGCGAATGCTGCGGGTTGCGAGTGTGCATCCTGCACGGATCATGTTCACAACGCTAGAGTTCACTGTATTTATATCCTGACTGGGTTGCTCCAGTCTCCCTGGGTGCTTCCAATACAAATAAAACATAATACAGTGGTGCCTCGCAAGACGAAATTAATTCGCTCCGAGAGTTTTGTCGTCTTGCGATTTTTTTCGTCTTGCGAAGCATGGTGTCGGGAAAGTTTTGGAAAAGCTTCAAAAATCACCAAAGTCTTTAAAAACCTCAAAAAAGGCTACCACACCGCGTTCCAGTGGCGTAGCGTGGGTTGTCAGCACCCGGGGCAAGGCAAGTAATTTCTGCCCCCTAACCCGTGGATTTGCGCCCCCTAACCCGTGGATTTACGCCCCCTAACCCTAACCCCCAGATGTTGCGCCCGGTGCGGCCGGCCCCCCCGCACCCCCATGCTACGCCACTGCCGCGTTCTATGAGTTGCTCCTCGAAGTCAAGTCACAACTGTATTAACGGTGTTAAGAAAAAGGAAACAACCAGGAGCTGCCAGCCCCTATAAAGGCTTAACATATGTGTCAACTACTGAGTGTAGTCACATTACCAAGAGAAGTTTGTGAATAGCTTTGTGGTTGCTTGATCCAGAACATGATTGCTGACCCATTTTTAACCACAGCATCTACTTCTGGCCCTTTGGACCTTAATCTGCTTCTGTTTGATCTGGACCGCCAAACTGTAGCCTCTTTCTGAGCCCGGAGAAGGCCAGAAACTCACTGACTCTCGGGTGTATGTTTCATGCTGGGTTAAACTATGCCAGGCTATACATGATGATGGGAGTTTCTAGGTAAAGAGGTTGTGACTCTCAACTCCTTACCCTGAATCTTGAGCAGTGCCGGCCCACCCTTGAGGTAAGGTGACTCGACTGCCTCTGACAGCAAGATCCATGGGCACAGCAGATCCCAATGTAGATCTGTTGTTACTGATGTCGATCTTCACGCACCCCTTCTTCCCTCGCAGGGAGGGCAGTGCCATTTCGTGGTTCACCTCAGGTGCCAAAATGTCTTGGGCTGGCCCTGATCTGGCGCTTTATGTGCAGACAAAACGCTCGATGAATTGAAAGGGAATGAATAAAGAGTTTTGCTAGAAGAATTTCTTCACATCAGTACCTGAGACCCTTGGGAAGCATGGAAGATTATTAAGTCAAACTGTGCTGCGGGTGTTACTTGACTCTCAGTAACACTGTAAATTCTGTTGGGAGATTGAGACCAGCGAAGCAACTTGGCAATGAGCAAAATCAAGCACACACCATGCATTGAAAGCTAGTTCTATCCTCCCCAATTGTAGTTTTTTAAGGGTGCTGGAAATTATACCTCTCTTTCTCTCTCTGTGGGTAAACTACAGGGCCAAGGATTCTTTATGTGTACATGTGCTTTTAATTTACAATGTGTGTGTGCAGCTTCTGTTCTCACTGAATTTCTGTTAAAATGAAATTTCCATTTAAGTTTGGAATTCCTTTGCCGGAGAAACGTCAAAGGAATGACAAAGAAAGACATGTTCTGATGAGAATAGCCAAATTCTCTGTATATGTGTTTCATAGAATTGTACAGTTGGAAGGGACGTTAAGAATAATCTAGGCCACACTCCTGCAATGCAGGAATATGCAGCTTTCCCATACGGGGATCAAACCTGCAACCTTGGCATTATCAGCACCACGCTCTAACCAACTGAGCTATCCCTAATTTTGAGAGCCCCTCTGCTCCTGCTGTCCTGTTTTCGCAGGCTACATTTCACTTGGTCATAGTTTCCTGGCGTTACTTTCTGATGTGCATTGTTTTGACGGAATGGATGCCCTGGCATGGAATATACAAAAAGCAGGATCCACGTTTACAAGTCATCACCAGATCAGTCAGACTGTGGCATGTGTTTATCACTTGGACAACCTTTCAGTTTTGATGGGGTGGTGGTGGTTTGCATGAAATAGGATGTGGAGGAAAGAACAAAAGGTATATCTCCTGGTTAGCTTCCCCCTTCTTGACAGCAGATCAGGTTCCATCACCACCACCTGCTATTTTAATCTACTTTCCAAGTGAAGGACTGTGACTGACAGTTGTATACATGCAATGCTTACTGGTTGGACATGCATCATTTAAAGAGACTCCTTCCTCACCCTGATCACCTTGCATCCTGCTTCTTTCAAAGGCTGGCCTCAAATGCTCCTGTGCCTTCCTTGTAAGAATTTTGTGGACATTGAGCTTTGCTCTTGTTTACATTGTGCTTGCTAGTTCATAACCTTTCTTTTTTTGGGGTGGGGGGGGTGAAGTGGACGAGGAGAAACGGAATACCACAAAGCCCTAAGCCTTTGGCTCGCCTTCTGTTAAGAGAGAGTGTTTTTGTAGGCTTAGGGGGTTTTTTTTGGACTGTGGCTTGGATATGAATGTGGGGTGCTTCAATCTTTTCCACAAAAATGAAAAGAAGCAGAGTGACAGCAGGTTTGCCATATCAAGTCCTTTGGAGAGCCGGTAAGTGTGTTTATGTGTGGGTTGGGTTTTTTTTTTTTTTTGGCAGCTTCTTATCTCTTTCCATTAGGTTACTGACTTGTACGGTTGCCAGAACCATTCAAAACGAAAAGGCTCATTGAATAAAAGGATGTCTTAGGAAAGGGTCATCCGTTAACATTCTAAGGAAATATTTGGTATCCTGGTTGAGTACCCATGCTCACCTATGCCTTAAAAGTTTTAAATTTAATTTCTTCGAGAGGAACGCATACCTTAAAAGCTCATGTCCCCTCTATTGCACATAGGAAGCTTCTATATCCTCCCCACCCCTGCATGAAAGGTCAGCATCTCAGTGGAGAAAGGGACACACTGTGCCAAGCAGTGAAATGGAGTTAAGCAAGGAAAACCCTTTGCCTGTGTCATAATATCCTATGTGTTATATCCATAGCTGGTTTCTGGATCAGGATAAGTAAGTGATGGGAACTGGGACTTTGTGTTCTTTCCAATCTTTTATACACTTTTAATAGCCCATGATTATAATGTCTTCCTGGTGTTTTCCCTGCCTCCTGTGCTTCTGCAAAGTGACACAAATCTTACCTGTAGCTAGAGAGACTAACATGTTACCATCCTGCTTCTTGCTGCCTCTCCAGTTATTTGGGAATTTTGTCTCTGTTTCTCTGCCTCTTCCTCTTTAGCTGGAGTTTGGCTAGTTCTCCAGTGTCCTTCTCTTTTTAACAGAAGCAGCTCTTTAAGATGATTGATAAGGTAACATTGATAAGAAGCAATGAGTTTGAGGCCTTGGTCACAATACAAGCTGCTTTGACTTTCCTGAGGTCAGCAGTGCCCCTTTCTAATTAGGTGTGCGCACAGTGGCTGGGCCATTGATTGCCATGTGCTCTGACAACACAAGGTTAGAGTCTGTCTGCCAAAGACTTTGGTCTTGCAAATTTCAGTGACATCGTGTGCCAGCCCAAAATTTAGTGCCCCATGCCTCTCACCCTCCGTTCTGCTCAATTCACTATGTCATAGTTGTGGCACCCTGCAGCACCCCCTAGGCTTGGCACCCAGTTCAGCAGAACTGGTTGTGCTGCCCTAAATCTGCCTCTGTTCAGAGCAACATCAGTTTCTTCTTTGTGCTGTGTTCCCCCTTTCATGGACACAACACCCATGTTTGCTTCCAAATGCCACCATGTTATTATTATAATTTATAGGAGCATCAATATACTTGGCAGTTTACAAAATAATGTTAACAAAAGGTTCCTGCCTCTAAGAGACTTACAATTTAAATTTAAAATATGTATGTGCATGCTGTGTGTGTGTGTAGAAACAGAAGATGGTGAGAGAGAGAGAAGAAAGGGTAACAAGGAATGAACATATACCTAGATGTAAAGGCACTATTATTTCAAGGGGAAACAGCAACTACTGCTTTAGACTAGCGACCACCAGGGAGAGAGGGCCTTTTTGGTAGTGGCAACCCACTTATAAAATAGGCTTCCCAGGGAATTTTGCCTTGTGTATCTTTGTGGTGTGCTTTTACACCAGGTGAAGGAATTTGTTCACTTGGGCATTTTAAACAGCTAGACCTTTCCTTTTTAAACCTCTGTTTTAACTTTGGGGCATGTGGGGAGGTTTATTTTAGTTCTCATTATGTTGCTTTGGTTTTGTAGCACTGCCTCTTGCTTTGTGCTTTGTTTCATTGTTATCTGTTGTAAGTCAGTGGAGGATGGCATGATGCATACTTTGCAAGTGCCCCAGGAAAAGCACTACAACCCGTGTTTTTTTGTGCGAGATCTTGGTGGCCATTTTGGCTGCCACGATCTCTTGCGCTCTCACACCCATGGAAAAAGTGCTTTGGGGGAGGGGCAAGAGTGAAGTGAGGGTCACATGACACCCAGGAGCATGTCCCGGAAGATGCACATCCTGGCCAGAAAAAGTTGGATGGTCTGGTGGTGGGATGGACTTACCAGTAAGCGAATCACTCCTGCTTACTTGCAGTAGGAGGGCAACAGGATGAAAGTGTCTCCGCAGGAGCGCTGGATTAGCTCAGCTGATGCGTTTGTCCTGCACTAACCTTGCTAACACCTCACCCCTCCCACCTGTAAGCAGCAGAGACCTGATAGAAGATCCAGGTAGGTATCTCCACCCCCCACTATGCTGGCTGCTACTCATGCAAGCTGTCCAGAGAAGTTTGTATTCTGGGGCAGAATAGAAATGTCCTATATCAAGAAGGCTGTGCAAGGATCCAGATAACTGACTGAGATAATGTAGCAATTGGAAGGGAGCAGCACAGTTCTTTTCAGGCTTGTCTGTCAGCACACATGACACCCACAACACACTCCATCTAGAAGCATCGCTGCTGATCTTGCCAAGCCTATAATGGCCAATAGAATATGCCTCTTTCCTAAATGAAGTCAAGTGCCCCAAATCACTTGACATTCATTCGGTTCTGTTTAAAATCCAGCTGTTCTTTAAATTCTCACTGATTACGCTTGTTGCTTTTTCGAGCTAACGCTCCACCTGGAAAGCTACAATTACATGGAGATCTGAACAATAAAAGGAAACCTTACATTCGAAACCACCTTGGGTAAAAAAAAAGGGGGGGGGAAGGAGCAGGGGAAACCCTTTCAAGGCTTTTCAACATTCTCTCTGACAAAATTCCCCCACCCCCTTTTTATATGCCTCTCTCTGCCCTGCTCTCTGGAAATGTGTAGGCTGTCCCTCTCTGTATTTTGGCAAAGCTATAGAGGAAGTAACAAAATACCATGCATATTCTGAGAGGAAACAAATCGTTAGAAGAATTCCATCTGTTTTGAGAGCAGTTTCAGCATTGGCCCTGAGAACTTCCTATGTACCGGTATCTCTCATCTCACGGGTACCATTGCTGTGCGGTGTATCATTAGCCAATCTTCTCCATGAGAGCTTTCCCAAAGCAAACATGTTTGGTGTTTCCTCTACTTTAGCCCACCCATCAGAATGGTATTTGAGTGCTCACAAGAAAGTGACAAGCTTGAAAGCACTTAAGAAGAATTGCAGGGAGAACATCATAAACACTCTCTGTTTTGTGGGGTGGCTGCTGTTAAGAAATAAATCTCACCTATGAGAGAATTATAGAGCAGAAACACTTTAGCTACAGAGCTAAAGGAGGAGTTGTCAAAAATTGAGTTCTGCTTTGAGATTCTTCTTTCTGTGAGAGAGTTTTGTGTGAATTACTTAAAGAGCACAAGAAGAGCTTGTTGAATCAGGTCAATAAACCATCTAGTCCAGCAACCTGTTCTCACAGTGACCAACAAGATGCCCACGGGATGCTCCTCTCTTGTGGTTTCCAGCAACAAGCATTGAGAGACATATTGCCTCTGACAGTGGAGGTGGAATATGGCCACCATAGCTAGTAGTCATTGATAGCCTTCTCCTCCATTAATTTGTCTACTTTTAAAAAACCATCCAAGTTGGTAACCTTTACTACCGCCACATGTCCTGTGTGAAAAGTCCTTCCTTTTGCCTGTCCTGATTCTTCCAACATTGAACTTGGTTGGATGGCACCAAGTTCTAGTACTATGAGGGAGGGAGAAAAGCATCTTGCTATTCAATTTTCTCACCATGCACACCTCTGCCATGAGCCCTCATTCCAGGGGCTGCTAGTCATTCTGTGCTTTGTTTCTGCTGCAAAATGGAAAATGGCACCTTCCAGCTGAAGCAGCAGTGGGCCTTCAGTGTTTAGAAGGTATTTCCCCACCCAGAGCTGGTTGCAGAAGCAGAGGTGGAGCTGTCACTCAACTACAGATGCCAATGGGAGCTCCCTTGGAATCCAAATAGGGGCTTCAGAGATGCAGTTTTTGTTGGGACCACATCAAGAGGAGCTCAACTTCTCACTATGGATGCGAGGCTAATCCGGTTTTCCTGTCACTACAATCTGCATAACAAAATCTGTACATGCTAGTTGAATTCATGCAATCAGTTCTATGCCCAGTTTCACCTGTGGCTTTGCATGTAAATGGTCCCTGGTTCAATCTCTGGCATCCCCAGGGAGCAAACAACTCAGGTAACAGATGATGGAAAAGATCCCTATCTTAACTCCTAGAGGGCAGCTTCCAGGCAGAGTAGACAGTATCTGGGCTAGATGAACCCAATAGTCTGCTCTGGTAGAGTACAGCTTCCTTTGTATTCATGGAGTACAAAGGAACATGGGTGGCGCTGTGGTCTAAACCACTGAGCCTCTTGGGCTTGCCGATCAGAAGGTTGGCGGTTCGAATCCCCGGGATGGGGTGAGCTCCCGTTGCTCTGTCCCAGCTCCTGCCAACCTAGCAGTTCAAAAGCACACCAGTGCCAGTAGAGAAATATGGCGGGAAATGTGGCGGGAAGACAAATGACGTTTCCATGCACTCTGGCTTCTATCATGGCATCCTGTTGCGCCAGAAGAGGTTTTGTCATGACCCGGAAAGCTGTCTGCGGACAACACCAGCTCACTCGGCCTGAAACCAAGATGAGTTCAGGGGTCCTTTATTTTTTACCTTTTACCTCTTAGAGTACATCTTTGGGTAGTGAATTCAGAAATAGCTGTCTGAAATATGTGCATTGTGAGACATGATTTCCAGAATTTGTGCAAATCCGCAGGATCCATTGCTTTTCATTTTGTTCATTTGCTCGTTTATTTACAACATTACTAAACTGTGCCGTCTGCTCAGAGGTGATGTATACTGATCAACCTCTTTATTTTAAACCATTACATGTGTTGCTAGATTGTTTTTGTGAAAGTAAATGCTAAGTCCAGGATTGCTGCCTCTCTGGTTGGGTTGCTCAAGGGCACAGTCATTTGGAGTATCTAGAAGTTTCTGGAATGCACATGTAGCTAACCTATGTGAGAATAGTTGAAGTCACCCATTACTATGATGTTTCCTCTTTTGGTTTTAGTCTTCATCTCAAGATCTCCCTGAGCATTTTGATCTGGGAAATGTTAGCACATCTCCAGTATGAAATTACTCTTGGAACCCAGTATCATCACTCACAATAATTCTTTGGGGGAATCTGCCCCTTTGGGGATTTTTAACTTGCTGGACTCAATGCTCTCTTTGATGTGCATAGTGACACCGACTCCGTGATGTCCTTCTTTATCCTTTCTATAGAATTTGTATCCAGAGATATCCATATCCCACTGGTTCTCTCTGTTCCACCATTCTAAGCGCTACTTCACAATGTGTCACTGAAATCTTAGGTAGAGTGAGAAAATGAAGGAAGGTAATTTTGAGTTTGCATCCTTACCAAATCAGGTCAATTTGTGGTACAGGCCTTTAGGGGAGATTCCTGCAATCACACATGCTGTTGGTTTTCTTTAAGTATTGCATTCTGGCTGTGCATTGCTCTAGTTCCTACCCTGACTCTGTGCATCTTTCTTCTCCACAATCTGGTAGGCTCTATAAAAAAGGAGCTTTTTGGTGGCTGAAATAGGTGCTTGCCAAGAGTGCTCTCAGGTGGTGCTCTCTGGGCTCCATTGTTGACCATGTTTAGGAGGAAGTTTATTCTGGCCTTTGAGCAACTTGGCTAGGGATGGTCTACTGTAGAAGTTGGCTATGGCTGTTGGCTGTTGTTTTCTCCTTTCCGTTTCAGTAATAAAGGGTTTTATAAGACCTGGAAATATCCTACAGAGTAACCTGAGATGCTCCAAGGCAGTAAATCAATAGGACTGGGTGATCTTTATACGAAGCTTCCACAGAGAATAAAGTGTGAAATAGCTGAAGTACTGATGAGGCTATGTGATATATCCTGACAAACAGCAGCTGCTCCTGATGACTGGAAAATTACTAACATGATGTGTGCTCTCAAACAATAGCCATGAGAGAACCTGGAAATCCTAGGCAGGGAATTCTCCTGTAACTGCTGGTGGGGATTACTGCTATAACTGAGAATAAAAACTCAGTAGGATGAGGCTGTGTTCTCGAAGCTACCAGCATGAGTTTGACCAAATTGCGGGAGGCAGTGGAAGACAGGAGTGCCTGGCGTGCTCTGGTCCAGGGGGTCACAAAGAGTCAGACACAACTAAACGACTAAACAACAAGAAGGATGAGGCTGGTCAAGTATCTCAAGTACGGATGGGAAAATCTGACAGTTTTGGCTTCTTTCTTTTCCTCATTTATCCTATCTTAAGTTCAGTTCTCCACATTGCCAGGTCACTTTGCATTAACCCCCCCCAAACCACACTGCATTCAAATTCACCAGCATTTTACTGCGAATTTCTCCCAATAAGGGCATTTCTGCATTCAATTTTGCGCAATCTCCACATTTTTGCAAAGCAATTTCCCCATGTATAATGCATTTTTTTTTGTATGCACACCTTACCCTGCTATGTGCATTTTTGTACACATTACTTGGCTTGAGAGGTGTACTGAAAAATTCTGAGAAATGTGAATTTCGAAGGGTGGCTGTTATTCAGTTTGTATTTCACAAAGTGTAAATTAAGTAGGTTAACCTTTAAACGCAAACTAAATTGGATTTATTCCATGCTGTTAAAAACACGTTTTCCCCCATGTTTTGAATTGTCTGCATCAATCTGGGGAGGGTCTGGTTGGAAGTAATTTGGATCTAAGCCCCCACCCTGCAACTCCTCAGCGTTAAAAAGAAAAACAGCATTGGTGCTCTGTTACGTTTGCATTTGAATACCGAGCACAGTCCCTAAATGCTATCAGTAAGCATTTGCCTTTCTTCAAAGCAGCACAGCTTGACCTGAGAACATGCAGTTTCTTCAACAGCCCTGTTGCTGATTCCCAGGTGTCCTTGTTAAAGAGGTGCTTCAGGTCAGACAGCAGTTCAAAGCTTAAAAAACAACAACCACCCTACTCTGCATTTACCAACCCTGTCCTGGAAGATTCAGGAAAGAAGAAAGAATAGCATGTAGTTACCGTAATTTCTGGAACTTGCTCCCAGAGTAGGCAGTGATGGCTACCAGCTTGAATGGCTTTTCAAAAGGACTGGGAAAATTAATGAAAGATAAAATGATCAATGACTACTAGCCATGATGCCTCTGCTCTGCCTCCACATTTGGAGACAACAATGTTTCTGAATACCAGCTGCTGTAAACCACAGGAGGGGAGAATGCTCTTGTGCTGAGGTCCGGCTTGCAGGTTTCCCACCGGTCACTGTGTGAACAGGCTGCTGGACTAGAAAGGCCACTGCCTTGATGATCCAACAGGCTCTCCTTATGTTTTTACCAGTTATGGGAGAGAAATGGGATTCTGTTCACATTTGAAGACTCACTTACTGTTGTAAACAAAATCCCTGCCCTTTTTCCCCTTATGGGGTATCCAAGAGCCCATATAGAGTCCTTACGTGGGTTCCCTATTGGTAGGAGAAAATAACAGAGGCCAACCAGAGAATATTGAGAAGCAAAGCAGCTAGTAAGCTTGATCTTTATTGATCTGTTGCAACAGGGTGCTCCCCTCACACGCAGGACAGGAGGAGGAACCTACAACAATAGTGCGCAAGGCCTTATATAGACATTTTGAAATTGCCACCCTGTTGATCAAGACCACCCACAGAAACATCATACATACATCACAGAAGGGGTGTGACCTAAGACCATCCCTCAGATACATCATATCTACATCAGAGAAAAAGACGGTCTAAAACAGAAATTTGAATATTGTTTTCCTCCTGTCCTTGTTTATCTCCTGTCTGGCAGGTTACTTGATTGGATACCCTGCTTACTAGATTGGATTGCCTGGGGAGCCTGGGCAGTCTTTTGTAATGATAAATATGTAGGTCCTGGGCCATGTCACAGGCTCACACCCTATTCAACCACAGCCATACCCTTAAGACAGGTTTTGTGAAGGAAAAGACAATGGGGAGGCTTTTCCATTTTCCTTTGACCTTGCAGAGAAAACATTTGGTCAGTTTGGGAATAAAAAATGGTTCCAGGTTGGTCTTCCTGTGCTGATCTATCTGTGTGCTTGGTTGGTACACTTATGAACATTTAACATATATCTAAGATCTAATGCATCATATATATAAGACGCATTATGTTTGGGGAAATTGCTCTGCAGAAATGCATGTATTAGGCAAAATTAAATTGCAGGCAAACATCCGTATATCTGGAGACATTTGCTGATGAATTTTCAAGGTAAATTAAAAAATAGTGATGCAGACTGATGTGGCGATGTGACAAAGTGAACCTAAGACTGGAAAAACGAGAAATAAAAAATTGACACCTTCACCCATCCTTAGCATTCACCCAGAGTAAACTTGTAATATGTATTATGTAAGCTGTATGTAGGGAGTGGTTTACTGTTAGGTCCCTCTGGGAGCTGAAGATCTGTGAGGGGAATAGGCATCACCTAAGTACTCTCAGTACCCTTAATGTTTCCGCAGTTCCCAGAATTCTTTGGGGGAAGCCATGAGTGTTTAAAGTGCTATCATAGTTCTTTAAATGGATAGTGGGAATGTGCCCATTGTCTACACATACAGGCAGTAGCTCTCCAGGGCTTCAGACAGAAATCCTTTCCAGCCCTCCCTAGAGATGCCAGGAATTGAGGCTGGAACCTTCTACATTCAGTCCATATGTTCCTTACCCATAAATGGCCTAATAGATAAACACTGTGGCTTTTTCATGGACCTCTCTGAGGAAGTCAATATATAAATGGAACACAGAATCCAGTGGACATAATGGGGGTTAAGAGCACTATTTGAATTATAAAGTGTGTGTGTGTGGGGGGAGAGGTGTTTGGTAGAATTTGTGCTTGCTCTTTCTCATGTGGAAGTTTTGATAAGAGGGCTCAACTCCCCCTTGAACACCCAGTGCGTTGCATTTAAAATGATGTGCATCATATATATTTTAAATCCCACACTTCCTTCAAGTTGCTCAGGGTAGAATATTAGTTTCTCTCCCTCCCATTCCTCTCATCCTGACACCCCGTGAGGTGGGTTACACTGAGAGACAAGGGGGACTTTGAGTGTGCGTCCCTCTGCTGTAACTGCTTGTCATGGACTGGCAGGATGATGGAGAGGAGGAGGAAGAGGAGAAAGAGGACCCAGAAAAGGGGTGTAGCTGGGACTGGGATTGGAGCAAAGGGGAAGGACGCACAAGGTGATAGAGGATGGCAAGGGGATGGAGGTCAGTGCACAAGAACCAAAGCAGCAGGACCCTTCACTAGAGGGGCCCCCTGTCTCCAAAAAATATGGCAGGCTCTGAGGCAAAGAGAGCAGCACTCTAGGAGGCTGAGGCAGGCAAGGGCCCACAGCCAAGCTCCCTAGCTGGCCAGGTGGGCCTTGCCAGCTCTGGGAGAAGGTGTGTGATTCCTCAGCTGGAGTAGGCTCAGAACAGGTGAGGGTCACATGTGTCATCAAGCCCAGATGCTTCAATCAGCATGCAAAGTACAAAAGGGAAGCAGAGGGGAGGTGCTGTGTCTGCTCAACTGCCCAGGTTGATGGACCTTGACTTGGATGCTTATGGACCTCTATGGGACTGTGCTTTGGGTTTGACTCTGGACTGTATCCTAACTGATGAACCTCAGATTTGGCCTACTTAGATGAGCCATGGACTATGTTTCCTGACCTTTGGACTTTGGAATTGACATACTGACTTGCTGCTAGGTAGGCTGGTGTTCAGGACCTCACTGCACCACATTGGTGCTCTCATGAGAATGCAGTCCCTGTTTGGGACCCTACTTCTCAATGAAATGCAGCAAATAAAATATGGGGAATTTGGATGAGGGGTGGTGGAATGGTACTCTGAGAATTGTAGCTCTGTGTGTAGAATAGGGGCTTCCTAACAACTAAGCAACCTTAACAAACTGCTGTTTCCAATTACTCTTTGGGGGAAGCTGTGACTGTTTAGCAGGATGCTGCTTTTAATATATTGGGCAGGTGTGGCTGTTGGATCAGTCCCGACCTTATCTATACTTCTGAAAATTTAATTTTTGATGCCATCCACAGATCTAATGCACACTGCAATCCCCGTGGCTCCGTAACAGTTTGCGGATGTTTGTGCTTTTGACAAATTTGAAACCAAAATAATTCTGTACTACTTGTATGCTACAAATGATTGCATCATGTGGCAATAAGCAATGATAACGGCTCATAGCAAGGCCCTGAACTATGCATTGCAACTGGTTAAACCTTTATTAAAGCCATCTATTAATTGCTTGTCAACCATGTATAAACTCTTAGAAATGAGATCCTTTGGACAAAAGTGTGACCTTAAATAATTCAGTGAGCAATCAAGAGAATTGTGGATGAGATCTGCAAAGAGTTATTACGGAAATGACAGCGAACAGAGCCCATGGCTACTTACTCAAAGTCCTTGGCTGCCATTGGTGTAGGGACTTGTAATTGTAAGGCTACTGGTGACCTCTGGATTCACCTTCACAGTGTCAGGAATGGCAAAGGGCTCAGGTCAAGCAGAACCAAGAGTCTCGGTGCCACAGGAGCATAAACCCAGCAAAAATCCTGAGTGTTGGCAGAATGCAGGAACATGAGTCAGGTCCATCTAGTGCAGAATTGTCCATACTGCCTGGCAGCAGCTCTCAAACATTTCAAGCAGGATTCTTTCCCAGCCATAGCTGGAGACACCAGGGATTAAACTTGGGGTCTTCTGAATGTAAAGCAGATGCCCTTTAGAAGCAAGTTTTCAGAGTTTCGTTGGCAGGCCAAAACAAAGAGTCTTCCTGCAGCCATGGATAAAAGGGTTTACTTTGGATCCGATTCCTTGCAACCCAGTTCTGTAAGGTGCTAGAGACCAGTCTGCTGTCCCCTGAACCAGGCAATAGGTCTACATGTCTCTTTCCAATGTCTGCCCAGCAGCTCCCTGCTGCTTCATGGACTGCTCACCTGGACTGGATGAGTTCTCAGCTGCCCAACATTCCCTGACTGGACCTGTCTCCATTGCTGCAAAGAGCTGGTTGGACAATGATGGCAACAGCACGAAACCAGATACATTTATCTATAGCATCTTCCCTACAAGAAGTTGTAGGAACCATCGTTTTGAATGGGTGCCAGGGGTTCTCTGCTCTCAGAGTTCGGGGGGGGGGAGGGGAGGGAATCACAGAATCATAGAGTTGGAGGAGGACTCAGATTAATTTCCCTCAACCCCCTTGCTCGTGCAGGAAATCCATTGGTACAGCATTCCTGATAGGTTAAAAACTTCTAACGAAGGAGAGTACCTTCTGAGGCAATCTGTTCCACTGCTTGCTTTGTCAGGAAGTTCTTCCTAATAGTCTAAATCCTTTTTCATGTAATTTTGTTCCACTGGTTTGAGTCGTATCCTCTGGAGCAGCAAAAAGCAATTTTGCAGCATCAGCTACATGGCAGCTCTTCAGATATTGGAAGATGGATATCCTATCGTTGTGCTAGTTTTAAGGCAATGATGTACACAGAACTGGCCATCTCTAGTCATGCAGCAAGCCAGGTGTTATTGCATTTCCCACTTTGACAAAATTCATGAGAAGATGCCAAAGTCTTCCAGTGCTCAGCTCCCCACATGGCCAGAGGCTACACTTAATTGGCTCTGCATGAGTTCAGAGCTATCCCAAGATGGATTTTTAAAGCAATCATAGTTGTGTATTTCTCCTCTTGGTACATGTAGCTATTTTCACTTTTTAAAGCATTCCTTAATGCTTCATGTTATATTTAAACTAATTGGCCAATTAGTATCAAATTGCAACATTAGACCGACTTTGGAGCCCCTAACAAAAGTATAATAATTGATATTTCCACCAACCTCTGCCTGTATTTCTGGGATTGAAGCATGGGGCAGTCATGCCCCCGACCCCAAGGGCTCAAAGCAGGGTGTTGGGTTTGTTGAAGGATAATTTAAACCCACAACTAGGTGCTATATTAGCAGGAGGAGTGATGCATGTCATCAGTTTCCACAGTTCAGGTAAGCAAAAGGGGGGAAAACCACTGCTTTTCTTTTTAAGAGTTAGTTTTCATTAAGGTTTTTTTGTGTTACAAAACAGATAAATAGGGAAAGGTACATCTATTGTCTCCACTTTCAATTCATAGTCTTTTTCACAGTTTGTCTACATTTAGTGAGAGACATTTTTGCCACAGATGTCTTGTGGTTGGGGGCAAAGACTGACAATGAGAAAGATTAGGGGGTCCCAAACTTGGTTGGTTTCATTCAGTTGATTGCTGTGTGGCTTGTTTGTATGCTTGTTGGCGGAGGGGAGGTTGTTGGGTCAGGTTAGCCATCTTGATTTGTATGCTGCTGGGTGGGATAGGCCGTTTTCCTGTTGTGCTGTGTATGTGATAAAGGGGAACCATACCAGGGTGAAGGCATACTCCTTTGTTTGTCCCCATGCTAGTTTAAGTTTATTAACTTTTGTAATAGGGCAGTTTCCCATAGGTTTTGGTACCAGTGGTCTATACACATAGGGAAATGTAGATATTTCAACAATTTCTGTATGTTAAACTTTCAGTACCAGGAATATTTGCTTATACAGTGGTACCTCGGGTTACAAATGCTTCAGGTTACAGAATCCGCTAACCCAGAAGTAGTACCTCAGGTTAAGAGCTTTACCTCAGGATGAGAACCGAAATTGTGTGGCGGCGGTGCAGTGACAGTGGGAGGCCCCATTAGCTAAAGTGGTACTTCAGGTTAAGAACAGTTTCAGATTAAGAACGGACCTCTGGAATGAATTAAGTTCTTAACCAGAAGTACCACTGTACTAAGGGAAATCTACAAATCAAAACAGTATAAAACAAACAAACAACAACAACAACTTTAATATAAATTTTATAGAGATGTATCAATATATATTTATACAGATTGAGTGTATGTGGAGGCTCACCGCTGTAAACACTCCTCACACATGCAGTCTTTAAGGAGACAACACAAACCCTAAGATCTTCTGATACCCAAACAAAAACCCAGTTCTGCCCCCTCTCTGCCCTTTCTCTGGGTCTCCACTAGCCCACTTGCAGACTGTTGGAATGACATGATCATTGCAGGGAGAGGGGAAGGTAAAACAGCCTCTGGTTATTTACTGTTGAGAACAATCTCCTTAACAACAGGAGATTTGCTAGGCCATCAAAGTAATATCCCACAGTCCTCCTGGTTCCAATAACTCCCTCCTTTCCAACTCCCCTCTTGCAATCACAGGGCTGTAAGAGTTGCCAATCCTTTTCTAATACATCTGCAAAGTGTGTTCATTTCTCTCTGGCCCACCAAACATGGTACTTTTGGCAGGTAAACTTGCAGCTTGCTCTCACTGTGAGCAAACAGGTTTCATATTTCTGAAACAGGTGCACCTATCTCTGGCAGAGATGTGTGCTCACTGAATGCTGATTTCTCCTTCGGAAAGCTACATGCCAAGAGTCTTTGAACTTCCATTTCCTTTAACAGTGCCTCACCAGGTACATTACATTCGTGGTCTGGCAGGCAGCCATTGTTCTAAGCTGTTAACAGGAGCTTATTTAGAATTCAGTCGCTTCTGTTCCACAAGGAAGTTGGGGGGGGGGAGGAACATCATCCCCAGATTTGATTCATCATGTCTGCACACTGTGAGCTATGCAGCCACACCTGATGAAATCGCATCTTCTGTTCACTATTAAAAGCGTATGAACCCTGAACAGAGCCCACCAGCTACTGGAATGGGGTAAAGGAACAGTTTGAAGCCAGGTTTGAGAGACAGAGAAGTGGTAGCAAAAACTGGTGTGTGTGTGTGTGTGTGTGTGTGTGTGTGTAGACTTAAGCAGGAGCTGTCTGGAAATCTGATGGAGGATATTGGCTGTGCTGCTTGCTGAAAGGGTCACAGCTCCACTATGCTCTGCTCAGGCGTAAATATTACAAGAACACCATAGATCTCTAGTGCTCGCTTAGGACTCAGATACAGTAGTCAAAAAACAGTGTTTTGAATGCGTTATAAACATGCAACACCAGGTGGTGCTGGAGAGCAAAGAAAATTTCTATGTGATTTTACATAGCGTTTTTTTCTTTTGTCATAACAGTTTAATTTCTGACTTATTTATAGGGTTTCCCCCTCTGTGTGTAGATCCACCCTTATTCTTTTGTACAAAAGCAAACTTAACTCTGTAGCATTGCCCCTGGAACTTAGAGAAGAGCAGGCATCTTTTTAATTTAATCCACATGAGAGCACAGGAAGCCGCATGATACTGAGGCAAACCATTGGTCCATCTAGTTCAGTATTGTCTACACTGACTGGCAGCCTCTCTCCAAGGTTTCAAGCGGAAGTGTCTCTCCCAGCCCTACCCAGAGATATGCAGGATTGAACCCGGGCCCTTCTGTATACAAAGCAAATGCTCTACCATTGTGCTACAGCCCTTTACCATTTTTATTCTCTCCCTCTTCTTCCTATGGAAATGGCAACATACTTCTATGGGGGGGGGAGGGGCAGAGAACATCCCCAGAGTTAGCAAACTTAGTTTTGCTCAGGATAAAAATACATCTGTATTTCTCCTCTGTTTTGACACAGCAGGATCTGTCTGCTGAAGTTCAAAGCTGTGTGTGTATTTTAGCCCATCTCTAAGAGGGCATGTCCTAAATGATACATCACCAAATAGCTTGTAATTTATGCCCTTTCCTCTCTCCTTTTTGTGCAGCTTCAAGCACCTAATCATTAAAGTCATTTGTGTTAAGGAGCTAAGCCCTTATTGCCATGGAAACGCAATTAAAACAGCTTTTGAAGTTTAGATGTCCTTTGTTTATCTGGTAGCATTTTGGTACCTTGCTCAACTTCTCTTTACAAGAGCAAACAAACAACATGGGGAGATAGGTATTTTATAGTTTTTCTTTTCATGTGGTAAAATGATGATGATGATTAGGGTTTTGATGTTTAGCTGATTAAGTTACAATCCTACAAGCAAACTCAGCATGTATGAGCAGGTGTGCATGGATGGCACTGTTAATGTGTTATCTATTTCAGAATCCTCTTGGTCAGTTAAAAAAAGGTGTTGTTCCTCCAGTAATCTGTTAGCAGATACTGTATGTATGTATGTATGTATGTATGTATGTATGTATTTAGAGGGGTACCTCAGGTTACATACGCTTCAGGTTACATACACTTCAGGTTACAGACTCCGCTAACCCAGAAATAGTACCTCAGGTTAAGTACTTTGCTTCAGGTTGAGAACAGAAATCGTGCTCCGGCGGCACGGCGGCAGCAGGAGGCCCCATTAGCTAAAGTGGTGCTTCAGGTTAAGAACAGTTTCAGGTTAAGAACGGACCTCCGGAATGAATTAAGTACTTAACCTGAGGTACTACTGTATTTATTTTTGAGGTTAAATGGGAACATAGTGATGTAGGAAGCTGGCTTATACCACATCAGGCTGTTGGTTCTTCTAGTTCAGTCTTGTCTACTGAGCTACAATCCAGGATTACAGGAGAGGAGTCTGTTCCAGTGTTCCATGGAGATTCTAGGAATTGAACCTAGGCTGGGACTTCCTGCAGGCCCTTCCCCACAGTTGTTCCGACTGACAGTCGTGGCTTGATCAGTCCTATTTTCCTAGAAAAAGAAGGGCCAGAACTCATCACAAACTTCTCCCTTGTTCTCTTAGAATGGCAATGGCGCCACCTGAGAGGTGCCAGAGCTGAGCTCAGGCTGAAAAAAGAAGCAGCTCTGGGCTTGATCAGGGAGAAAGAGCGGAACATGTGCTCTCTCGGGAATGGAGATGTTAGTAAATCAAGATAATCCTGGGGGTGCCTTGATAACCCTTTTGTGCAGAGAGCTTGAGCAGAGAACCATTATATTTACAGGCTTCCCTACACAACGATAACCCAGTTCAGTGTGCTTCTTATCTTCCCCCTATTCTTACAGGAAGGCACTTTCTTTAGAAACAATAACTTTGCTCGTGCTGAGTAAAAATGATAAATCTGCTAATAACCACCCTTATTTTATCTCTAACAATGCGCTTTGGAGTACACAAAGCAATAGGAGCACAATGGCTGTCAGCCCTTCCTACGCTGGGGCTGGCTTACAAATGTTGCTTGCATTTAGAAACGGAGTTTTTTGAGCATATTTGTGATAGAATTGCCAGGCACTGCAGTGCCATCAATCCTTCAGATTTCTGGTCCGAAGCCTGCAGGAGACAGAGTAAGAGCTAAGGCTCATTTAAACACAGGCAAGACCTTAATATGGTCCTTTATATAGCAACACGCCAACTGCAATATGAGTTAGCTGCGAAACATGAATGTGGGAAGACTTGAACTGGTCACACTATATAAACAAGCTATTATATTTTTATCACACCTTTCCCCCAAGCAGCTTGCAGTGGTGTACATAAGTCTCTCTCTCTCCCCGCAATTTACCTTCAGAACAACCCTGTGAGCGATAGGAACTGGTGTAAGAACACCCAGCAGTGGAGTCTAGTCCAGTAAGGAAAATGAGATCCTGCCCCACCAACCTCAGACTGCCCTCAGCCAGCCCCCATCTGCCTGCATTCTTACAGGTGGTTGAGTGGATGGCACTTGCTCTCATCTTCCTCAGACTCAGTGTTGCATTTACAGAATTCAACAGGGAAGAAGGTAGGAAAAACTAGAATTAGTGGGCACCCCCTCCTGCTGCGACAAGGTCCCCTCCCTCCTTGTCTCCGTAGCACCAGAAGAGGCATGAAAGGGGTAGAGGAGAGGTTGGCTGCATGCAGTCTCTGATTGCTTGGGAAAAGTCCTGGAGAGGAGAGGACTTAGACGGTTGTGAGGAGATTCACTCAGCAACTGGAATAAAACCACTAGGAAAGAGCTGTCATAATGGGGATTTTCTTTCTGTGGAACCTTCTGAATCAAAGCAAATTGTTTAAGAAACAAGGAAGGATAGTTCGATCCACATTTTCACCCTAGAGCATCCTTGTATGGTTCCTGTCCCACATTCCAGCCAGGCAGAAGCACCCAACCTTAGGCCTGACATTCAGCCAAGTTTGTGGAGATCATGTTTTTGCTAATAAGGAGTAAACTTCAACTTTGAACTCTGTGATTCCTGACCAACAGGCTCCTTTGACACCTAGTCAACTCTTTTCCCCAAAACATGACCTTGTTACTTGGGTGGATGGGGGACAGCGCTTGCATTCAAAGCTTTTTTTCTTGCCACACTGATCTGTTAAGGTGATGTTCCATTTTAAGAGAGTGTTGCTTCCTTCACTGGATGAAATCTCAGCAGTAAAAACCTCCTGGAGGGGGAAGGCCTGCAAGGAATGGTACTTCTTCATGCATGTATAAGGGCCCTTTGGATCATTTCCCACGCAATCAGGAATCAGAAGCTATTCCTCTTACCAAGGGGGTTGGGGATGGAACTTGTCAGGAATTTGTAAGCAAATACGGCAACTGATTGCAGAGTACTGGCTGACATCCTCAGAAGCATATTTCTTAACAACTTTACGTGTTCCCTGCTGAGGACTGTTTGGAAACAATCTCTTCCTGGTAGTCAGAATGAAAGAGAAACTGCTGGGATGTTGAAGTTGGTCATGATGATTTTTTTTTGCTGAGGGGTAGAGAAGGAAGCTGAAAGCTTTAAACCAGCATGAACCCCTCCACTCTCTCCGCAGACTGAAAATTTATGGACCAGTTGCCTCGTCCAGGTGTCGTTGTACATCTCTGAGTGATTTGCAGTAGATCAACGAGGATTTTCCTCTTCTAATTATGTAAGAAGCTGTTTTATACTGAGTCAGGCCAAAGCTATCTGGATTTCTGACAGGGAGTCTCTTCTAGCCCTAGTTGAAGATGCTGGGGATTGAATTTGGGAGGTAAGAGGGACATGGGTGGCGCTGTGGGTTAAACCACAGAGCCTAGGGCTTGCCGATCAGAAGGTCAGCAGTTCAAATCCCCGTGATGGGGTGAGCTCCCATTGCTCGGTCCCTGCTCCTGTCAACCTAGCAGTTCGAAAGCACGTCAAGTGTAAGTAGATAAATAGGTACAGCTCTGGCAGGAAGGTAAACGGTGTTTCCGTGTGCTGCTCTGGTTTGCCAGAAGTGGCTTAGTCATGCTGGCCATATGACCCGGAAGCTGTACGCCGGCTCCCTCGGCCAATAAAGCAAGATGAGCCCAGAGTCGTCCGTGACTGGACATAATGGTTGGGGTCCCTTTACCTTTACATGCAAGGTGGATGAATAACCATTGTTGTTGGGCTACAACTCCTATCATTCCTGAAAATAGGCTGTTCTGGCTAGGGCTGATGGTAGTTGTAGGTCAGATAACACCAAAAGCACTACAGGTTCCTCATTCCTGGTCTACATCAGTGTTTCCCAACCGGTGTTCCGCGGCACACTACTGTGCCGTGAGACATTGGCTGGTGTGCCGTGGGAGGGAGTCGGGCGAGTCGGGCGGTGAGAGGCGGCGGCGGCGAGGATCTGCGTCGAGCCGGGGGCGGCTCCGTGGTGGTGGTGCTGAGCGGCGGGGCAGCGCGTGCAAAAGGGAGGAGCGCGAGACAGCGGAGGAGGAGGAGGAGGCCGGCATGTCCGGGCAGCAGCAGCAACAACAGCAGCAGCAACTTCCGGCGACGGCTCCTCAAGCCCCGCCGCCGCCCCCTCCTCCGCCCGCTATCGCCGCCACCACCACAACAGCCGCCGCCGCCTCAGTTGCCGCCGTCCCTCAGTCCCTCGCTCTGCTGCCTCCTCCCACCCCCAAAGCTTGGAGGTTCCCCGGCAAGGGGGAGGGAAAAAACTTTCACTTTCGTGCGTCCCTCCCGGCGTGACGCTGCGCGCTGACGTCACGGGGCTGTGCCGCGGTGGTGTGCCGCGAGATTTTTTTCATTAAACAGGTGTGCCGTTGCCCAAAAAAGTTTGGGAAACACTGGTCTACATAATGCCAAGCAATCTGTTGTGAGCCATGCTTATCAGTCAGTTTATCTCTGGAATGAAAACAACCTTGTTAGGACGGAGTGAGAAAGAATGGACAAATGATAATAATCTAATGAGGAGGGAATTAGCAAATGGGGAGGGAATTTAGTCCTCAACCTTTTATGAAAGCCTTTGTCTGCCTTTCAGGTGGCAGGTACACATGCGAGAAAACATTAGCTCTGTGTCCAGATTCAAAATCCATTCCTTGTTTAATCTTTGTGGTGCTTCTAGAGTCTGCTGGAATATGCTCCTGCTTCTATCATTTCTGAGCTTGACTTGTGTTTGAGCCAAGAAGGATATATACTCTGCTTTTGGAATCCAGAATGTCATAATGGGGATTTTCTCTCCGTGGAACCTTCTGAATCAAAGCCAGTCATTTAAGAAACCATAAGGCGAGGGGGACTTCTGGTTTCCTGCCGACAGAACAGAGAGAGTGGGTCTGAAAGAGAAATTTGGAAGGAAGGAGGCCTGAAATGGGGAATTGTCCTAATGGGGAGCCTCTTTCGGAGGAGATTTAAATATGCCAAAGTAAGAAAAAAAGAATGGGTAACAATCTGGAAAATTGTTTTTTATTTAGGGGCCAGCAGTTGTAAATGAATTGGGACATCAGCAGACATGGATTAAGTGCTTGCAAAAAGCAATAATTAGGATAATTTTAAAAGGGGAAATAGCATGAAACCATAGATGTGTAATGTATGAAGTGGTCTGAATGTTTAAAATATCTGTGCTGCATACCACAAATTTAATTGTTTAGTACATAGTTGGAAAATTGAGTAAAGGAATCTGAAATTTAAGATAATTTGGTTTATCTAAAGAACCAGAAGAGGGGAGGGAGGGAAGTCTGGGGATTTGGGGGGAGGGTAAAAATCTGTTCTTTTTGATTACTTTTTAATGTTAATGAAAAAATGTGTGGGGTAATCTGGTATTGATACAATGTGGCATATATTGGATTTTTTCTTTTAAAAAAATTGAAAACTATTTTTTTTTTTTTTAAAAAAAGGAACCATAAGGCTAGGAAGGGTAGTTCGATCCAGATTTTCACCCCAAAGCATCCTTGTATTGTTCCTATCCCACATTCCAGCCAGGCAGAAGCACCCAAGGAGAGTGCAAACAGGGCCAGAAAGGATGAGACCAGGGAAGGCTTCTGAGGGCGAAGTAGTGAGGCCTTGAGGGCCACAGGCATCCCCCGGACCTGAGGTTCCTCAGCCTTGATGTCTAGCATATAAACCTGTGTTATACCTTTGGCCCACCTAATCCAGTACTGTATTGCCTTCTCTGAGCACAGTAGCAGCAACGGTCTAGGATCTCAGGCAAAGGATCTTTCCCATTTCCTGGTAGCAACAGTGCAACCCTATGTGTGTTTGCTCAGAACTAAGTCCCCCCCCCCGTGTTCAGTAAGACTTACTCTCAGGTTAAGTGTACATAAGATTTGCAGCCTGAGCTACACAGAATGCAGTTCTGAGGGAGCTGCAAAGCCCCTGGATTTGATGCTGATTCTGCAACTGACTCACTCTGAAAGTGAGGATAAATAATTCTGCTTTGAGCTTTATAGATAGAAAACAATATGTTGGCCTGATCAAAAGCCAGACTCAGGAAGCAGATGCTAATATCCTAGCCTGTGTTGGAAAGCGCTGTAACTGAGCACATTATGTCAGTGCCATTTTGCCTACACATGGAGTTTCGTGCCAGAATTTGACTCACTGCTTAATCGCCCCCCTTTAAAAATATGAGGATGCTTGATATATGTAAGGTGCTGTAGGAGGTGAATTCTTATCCAAATTGAAAGAATATCCTCCACAATGATCCCAGAACGCCCATACTTGGAATAAAGCAGGTTTGTTCCTCGTTAGGGCAAGATGAATTTAAACAAGACAATTTTATTCAAATGAATAAATGTACATACATTGAAATCTTCATTTAACACACACACACACACACACACATTAATCAAAGTAAGCCTCATGACAACCAGCTGTTTGTTTTTCCGCTACGGGCAATAAGTTAATGTTTTCCTAGTGTGAAGGAAAGGTATTAATATCTGTCAAGTGCATTTTGCAGTTCTGTCTGGTGTCTTTGATACACAGAATGACGCCTGTATCTCAAGCTTCGCTGGATGGGATTATTGGAGTTTATGTGTGCATATAATGAGTAGAGCATCTCCCCATTCTATTAAAGCTCGGTAGCAGCTCCAGGTGCCCAAGGCAGGGCAGTACTCTGGAAGTTGCATGCTGCCTCTCGGTTATTTATATCATCTAATCACATTTTTGGCATGCAAAATGCCTTTTGGTGACAATTTCTGGGGTTTAAATGTGGCATCTGAGGATGTTACTTGCTGGTATTTTCAAAAGGTATTTCCAATACACCCTTCCTTCTTCTCGCTTCCCTACCCTCTGAAGCCCTTTCCCCATACAGCCCAAGGCTTTTCTGTTTGTCCAGGGCAATGGGATACTGAGTTAGATGGAACGATGCGGTCTGACTCCATATAAGGCAGTTTCCTATGTTCCGGAAATGCAATGTGAGGTGATTGAAAAGCCTTACTACTCAATTAAGCGGCTCTGGCATCGCAGTGCTGGGAGGTACCTCAGAGAGCACTGCTGGCCAGACTAGACCTGGTGCCTCTAATCTGGTGTGCAGTCTCCCTTTTGGATCACAATTCCTGTCAACTCCAGCCAGTATTCTGCTGTGCTGGCTGAGCCTCGCGTGAGGTGCAGTCTAAAGCTGCTGAAGAGCATCAGGTTGAAAAACATTGAGATGGAGGGTACCACTACTACTAGGCCATGTAAGATAGTTCTCTGAATGGCCTTTACAATGTCATATCTGCCAACATTTCTCTGATGAAAATAGGGACATCCCTTTCCATAATGATAATTTTACTATTTATACCCCACACATCTTATTGGGTTACCCCAGCCACTCTGGGCAGCTTCCAACATATATAAAAACATAACAAAACATTAAACAATTTTTTTAAAAAACTTCCCTACACAGGGTTGCCTTCAGATGGCTCAGGGGTCGGATAACTCCATACCCTCCAACATTCCTCCAATGAAAATAGGGACATTCTGTGATCAAATCAGAAACCGGGATGGCTTCTCTAAATCAGGGATTTCCCTGGTGGGTCTGCAATCCTCCCCCCCCTCTCTGTGTATAGATAGATAGCTGTAATGCTTGTAGTCTCTTTAGGTCTAATGATGCTATCTTGCTGTGAAAATGGCTACGGTTGTCATGGCAACCAGCCCTCTCTCTCAAATATGGATGGGTCTTATGGTGGTATTAGACTGGGGAGCTTCTGGCTTTCAAACAACATTTCCTACATAAATGGTAGGGCACTTGGTTGCATGGGAAAACACTGGTTTATGGACAGAAAAGACAAATGTAATAGGCATTTAGGTTAGGCAGTGTGGTATAGTGAGTAGTGTCGGACTGGGAAGGTCAGAGTTCAGATTTCTGCACAGGCATAATAATGACTGGGTGACTTTGAATCCCCACTCAGCCGTGAAGCTTGTTGGGTGACTTTGGGCAGGTCACCATCTCTCAGCCTAGCCTATATAGCAGGCTGTGACGAAAACATGGAGAAGGGGAGATCCAAAAATGCCACCTCAAACTCCTTGGAGGAAAGGGGGACTATAAAAAGCAAATATCAAGGCAAAGTGCCTCTCAAGTAAGCTTTTATTTATATCAGTTTCACAAAGAGACTTCATGGGATTTCCGTTAATTTAAATTGATGTTATCCATGGAGGATTGACCAAATGGTCTTTTTTTTTTTAAGGAAGATGAGGCAGTATTAGGAATGCTAATGTCTACAATGTAGGTAGGGAAGCATCCTTCATTAAAGGATTTGCATTTCATACTCCACCCAGAGTTCTTTCTACTTAGCCCCAGATAGTGAGTGCTTGCATGCCCCCTTCATTGTATCCTTTGGAAAGAAAAGCACAGGTGAAGAAAAGATAGGAAGGATTATGCTACTGAAACAACAACAACAACAACAACAACAACAACAACAGAAGCACTATCCTTTCCCCCCATTTAGCAGATTGAGAAAAAATATCAGGGAATAGTCATGTGCTTTCTGAAAATCTATTTTCTTACCTCGGCTATTAGTTAAATCAATCATTCCATTGCAAGAGGAGGGAAACATGTACATGGCTAGTCAAGATGGTGTTCTCCAGATGTTGGTGAACTACAGCTCCCATCCTTCCTGGCCATCAGGGACCATCATGGCTGGATGGCCGCATAGGAGCCAGTTGAAGTTAAATCCTTCGAAAACGGAGGTCCTTTGGCTGGGTCGAGACAATATGCGATTGGGGGAACAACTCCCATCCCTTGCAATTTGTGCCAACGCCTTCCGTCAAGAGTTTGAATGTAATCTTCGATGCCTCCTTTTCTATGGAGGCACAGGTTACAGCTATAACAAAGGCGGCATTTTTCCATCTCCACCAAGCTAAGCAGTTGGTCCCTTACCTCTCTCACTGTGATCCATGTGGCGGTCACCTCCAGGCTTGATTATTGTAACTCACTCTACATGGGGCTGCCCTTGAAACCGACCCAGAAACTCCAAAGGGTGCAGAATGCCGTGATGAGACTCCTTACAGGGTCCTCACCACGGGATCACATTCACTCAGTGCTATACCAGCTGCACTGGCTCCCGGTGGAGTACAGGGTCAGGTTTAAGGTGCTGGTTTTAACCTTTAAAGCCCTATACAGCCTAGGACCCTCGTACCTATGGGACCGCCTCTCCTGGTATGTCCCGCGTAGAACCTTATGGTTTGCAAATATCAACACCCTAAAGATTCCGGGCCCCAGGGAGATGACCAGAGCCAGGGCCTTTTCGGCCGTGGCCCCAGCTTGGTGGAACGCTCTCTCACAAGAGACCAGGGCCCTGGGAGATTTGATATCCTTCTGCAGAGCCTGCAAGACGGAGCCGTTCCGCCAGGCCTTTGGTCAGGGTTCAGTCTGACTCATTTTCTCTTTGTATAAGAACAAGCATGAAGGAGGTTTCCCAGCCCGCTCTCAGGTCCTTATAATATCAGTGGAAACAATTGGTCCTGGCGAGTATTAACTGCTTTCAATTTTAACCTGAGGATTGTAGATTGATTGCTTGTTTTTATTATTTATATGATGTTAGCCGCTCTGAGCCCGGCTCCAGCCGGGCAAGGCGGGGTACAAATAAAAAAATATTATTATTATTATTATTATTATTATTATTATTATTATTATTATTTATTATGCCAGCTGGGGCCGATGGGAGCTGGTTTCCAACAACATATGGAAGAGGAGGCACAATGTGTTTGATTCTATGCTTCACAACCTCTATGTATGCAGAAATGAGCCAGAATTCTGCCCTGGACATCAGTACTGCAGTTTGATAGATTATTTTAAACGTCTTAATGGGCAAACCTCTTGTCAGTCTTCTGAGTGCTGAGCTGAGAAACTACAGTTTTCAAAGGGAAGATGTTAGGGGGCCAATAAGAGGGTGCATTTGCACGCAGCTTCGATACTGGACTGAACTGTGCAAAAGGGATTGTAGTCTGCTAAACGCATTCAATACCTGGGCAATAGACACTCTTTCCTTTTTTGAAATAGGTAGTACTAATGCCCCGGGGAGATATTTTAATGAGATTAATGCTGTTGGCTAATTGCATTTTATGCCTCTTAGAGACTCAGGCACAGCTCTGTATGCAAAGCAGTTCCCTTGAGGGTTGCTATATGGGATTTCCTACATGCCCAGAGTGTTAGGAGAGGGTTGATCAAAACAAGGCTTAGGGCAGAGAATCAAGCTCTCCCCTTATTGAATCAACAGTGGATCCTGTGATGTAACAAGTTGAGCTCTGAGTAATTTGTCAATGAAAATCGCCAGAGAAATGTTGGAGGGTATGGAATAGGATGTTCCTATTTTTTGTCAGAGAAATGTTGAAGGGCATGTGAAGTTAAGGAATGTAGCAAGACCTTTAAAATGGCAGTTGTTGCCTGTGATGTTCAGTTTTTGTTCTCAATGACTGGCTAGTTCAGGGGTCAGCAAAATTTTTCAGCAGGGGCCCTCAGACCTTGTAGGGGGCTGGACTATATTTTTTTGGGGGAAATGAACAAATTCCTCTGCCCCACAAATAACCCAGAGATGCATTTTAAATAAAAGGACACATTCTACTCATTTAAAAATACGCTGATTCCCGGACTGTCCGCGGGCTGGATTTAGAAGGCGACTGGGCTGGATCCAGTCCCCGGGCCTTAGTTTACCTACTCATTGGCTAGTTTTTCTTTTATTGGTTTCTCAGTTGTATGAATGTAGAATGTCAGATCTCTCTCACACTGTAATCCTATGCAAAGACAAAGGTGAACAGATGACGGTGGAATTTGCTGAGTCTGCTTTTCACAGCAGACCAATATGATGCATCTCCATTTGCAACTTCCAGCAGCTGCTTTAAGAGGTGTATTACCTCTGACACTGGGGGTAGAACATGACAAGTATTCAATTAAACTTTACTCAGAGCAGATCCACTAAAACAATAGAATCCTGAGGGTCATCTAGCTCAACCCCCTGCAATGCAGGAGTCTCAACTAAAGAATCCATGACAGCTCCCAGTTGCTCTGTCCGAGCTTCTGCCCACCCAGCAGTTTGAAAGCAACAACTCATCCATCATGGAGGTGATATTGGCCCAGTTCAGATGAAATTATCTTTGTACAACAGATCACATCCCCCCCCAACTAAAAATGAGTACAGTGTCTGTGTGCTCTCTCTTTTTTTCTTCTCTTCTCTTGCACCTTAATTCAGTGCTTCTGGGGTTTCTTAAACCAGAAAGATGTAGTGGGTTCAAATGTAAGTAGAGTGCAAGGTAGGACTGCAAACCATGGTTTGATCGTGGGTTGTAAGTAGAGCTTAAACCATTGTATCTTGATCCAGATGGAAGCAAAACTGGTATTCACCATGTTGTCCTCTCTCCTTCCTCAAGTTCAACTGCTTCATGTGCTGAAGTCCTCAGGGACCACATCTGACCTCCAGAGCAGCCACCAGTATATTTATATCCTGGCTTTCTCGAGGCTTTTTTTTTTTTTTGGTTCACATTCACTATTAATAACTGTATAAAAATAGAAGTCTATAAATTAGTCAACAACAGAAGTCATGTAAGGAAAAAAGGCTTCTAAAGTTCAGGTCTGAGGATTCTTCATGAAAGTATCCCATAAAATTGGTGATCCAAAGTCCTTCTCTTTGTTTCTCCTTCCCCATCCCAGATGACACCTCTCGTGGCACAGGATCATAGAGCAAGCTTCCCCTGTGGTTCCTTTAAAAAGGATCTATGAGTGATCTCCCATAAGGAGAAGAACTCCCTCAAGTAGGCTAGATCCAGGCCATTCATCATTAGAACAGAGGTCGAGACACAAGAGGAAGCAACATATCAGGAACATGCTGTTGTAAGCTAGGGCAGGGGTAGCGAACATGGTGCAGATTATGTTGGACATCAAATATTAGCCCCATCTAACATGGCCAATGTTCAGGGCTGATGGGAATTGTAGTCTGATGATATAGCATTGGCTACCCTTAGGCTAGGGCAAGCAGAGTGCTTTTGGACATTTGGCAATTACCAGATTACTCCCAATCCAGAAGTTATTCTGAGATACACACACACACACGCTCTGAAACGGGGGACTTGGGGGTAGCAGAATTTTCACCCTCCAATGTTTCCTTCAAGAAGATGTCAGCATGAGGGTAACACTGGCAAATTCAACCTAATAATAATAATAATAATAATAATAATAATAATAATAATAATTTATTTATATCCCACCCTCCCCAGCCAAAGCTGGGTTCAGAGCGGCTAACAATAGTAAAAATAGCAGAGTTTACATAAAGCCACAGTCAATTAATTGAAGTAAATTCTAAAATCAGTTCAGAATCAAATTTCTTACTTCTTTTACTTCTTACTTCTTACTCCTGCAGTGCTGCTGAGCCCGTCCCCAATTCTGTAGCCTGAAAAGCAATGGATTTGAAGGAGCCTTTTTGTTTTGTTATGTTGAGGCTGTCATGCAACCCATATCTCAGCCGGAAGTCTTAAAGTACAAATTGATTTAGAAATGTTTCCATAACAGTCCAGCATTGTTTACCTCCTGATTCAGAACCATAAATCCTTACCTGGCAGATTTACGTAAGTTGTTTCTGGAGAAACATAGCCAAGCGTGCTCTTGGAAAGTACATCATCACTAGATCACCTTTCAAGAGGTCTCAGCCAGTGTTGAGGTATTGTTACAAGAAGTTCACCCACTTCTAATCCTGACCTGAAATTGTATCTGAGGTGTGACATAGGACCACCTGTAGCCATTCGTCAGACATGTTTACCTTAGCTGGCCATGGTTCATTGATAGCTTATTGTTGGAGGCTGGGTAGACATTTGGATGCCCGTGAAATCCAGTTCAGGATTTGATTTTGGATGAGCTGTGGCAAATAATGCAGCCACAGTAATTCGTTTAACAATGATTCTGGGAATGATATTGGCTGCAGAATTTACCTTGCTAATTATTCACTTTTATTATTTATCATTTTCCTTCTGTTACTCAGTCCCCTAGGGCTGCTAATTAATAGAATTGAATGCAACTCACTTTAGAACAGGGAGTGGGGAACCTGTCTAGATACTATAGTACTTCCATCAGTCACAGCCAACAAGGCCAACAGCCAGGAATGATGGGGGTTGGAATTGAGTAATTGATTTTTTCTTAAAGGCTTACTGCAATCAATATATAGTAATGGTTTCACCCAATTAAGGGTGATTTTTAGTCATCTAATTAAATTAGTTTTAGTTGTTTGATTAACTCTGCATCTACTTTTAAAGAACTAAAACAATAGTTCTGAATATTTTTAGATGACATATGTACATGGGGAATGCCTCTTCTAAGATAGTGCAGGCACCTGCAATTTCTGTAAGTATGTAAGTTGCTTCATTAATCAGGCATGACCTGTTAGTCAGTTTAAAAGTTTTGTAGTCAATTACTCTAAAATTGATCAAGGGTTACAGCCCTAATATAGTCATTATTGTCACAGAGGGAGGAAAGGCACATTCAAACTCTCCCTAATGGCAACAGGTGGAGGGTTTCCATCCTGGTATGCTATTTAACTATGGTTTGTACAAACCATAGTTTCCTGTATTTGGATGAAAAGGGAAAAATACTTGCGCCAAACCATAACCAGAAATTTTACATTTGCTTCCATCATGAGAGGAAGAGGAGAAGGGAGAGCAAGTAGCAAGCCCACCCATGAATTGATCCATAGGATTCTCATAATGGCCAGCTATAGTTTATTGTTTCATCCAAAGTAGGCTGGTGTGCTTTGTTGTTGTTTAGTCGTTTAGTCGTGTCCGACTCTTCGTGACCCCATGGACCAGAGCACGCCAGGCAATCTTGTCTTCCACTGCCTCCCACAGTTTGGTCAAACTCATGCTTCACGAACACTATCCAACCATCTCATCCTCTGTCGTCCCCTTCACCTTGTGCCCTCCATCTTTCCCAACATCAGGATCTTTTCCAGGGTGTCTTCTCTTCTCATGAGGTGGCCAAAGTATTGGAGCCTCAGCTTCACGATCTGTCCTTCCAGTGAGCACTCAGGGCTGATTTCCTTCAGAATGGATAGGTTTGATCTTCTTGTACAGTGGTGCCTCGCAAGACGAAAAGAATCCGTTCCGCGATTCTCGTCGTCTAGCGATTTTTTCGTCTTGCGAAGCAAGCCCATTGATTAGCGCTACAGCGGTCTAGCGGCTTTCCGTGATCAGCTGTTAAGCGGGTTTTTCAGCGGAACAGCTGATAGGCGGCTTAGGAAAAGGGGGGGAGCGAAAAAAACCCGCGGGGACGCGCAAGATTTTTTCGTCTTGCGAAGCAACCCCATAGGGCAATTCGTTTTGCGAAGCGCCTCCAAAACGGAAAACCCTTTCGTCTAGCGGGTTTTCCGTCTTGCGAGGCGTTCGTCTTGCGGGGCACCACTGTAGTTCATAGGACTCTCAAGAGTCTCCTCCAGCACCATAATTCAAAAGCATCAATTCTTCGGTGATCAGCCTTCTTTATGGTCCAGCTCTCACTTCCATACATCACTACTGGGAAAACCATAGCTTTAACTATACGGCCCTTTGTTGGCAAGGTGATGTCTCTACTGGGCTGGTGCTCTAGAACATTGCTAATAAAGCAGACATTTCTCCAACATACTGTAGTACAGAAAGCCAGCTGGATGATAATGAGGTGGCAAAGAAATATATTTGGAAATGTGTTATTTAACGAGTGCCTCTTTCTCTCTCAATCTGGCTTTTCGTGCATGCCCTGGAACTCCTGACCTTTAGTGCTACCTAGTTTGAGAGATTTATACAATTTCACAGAATTGTCGGATTGGAAGAGATCCCAAGGACCACCTAGTCCAAGACCCTGCAAAGCAGGAATCACAGCTAAAGAAGACTTGACAGATGGCCATTTGTAAATAGCTATTGTATTACTGGAATGCTATTGTGAAAGAAAACCTGTTTGTTTTTCTTTGGGGGGCGGGGAGGCACTGTTAGAATGCTTAGGCCTTATGACATACAGTTGGAATGGGGTTCTGTTTGTCAATCACAAGTTCTGCTGCATTGCTTTCTGTTGCCAAGACCGAAGTACTGCTTATTAGCCTTTTCGTTTGCTTGTTTGTCAGAGTGGCAGCTAACGTTTTAATCTAGACCAAGGGTAGCCAACGTGATGCTCTCCAGAAAGAATGCTGTTGTTTTTTTTAAATTATAATTTTTATTAGTTTTCAATTACAATAATCCAGTAATAGCCACATTATATCAATGTCAAATTATAATACAATTCCTAATACCAACCATTCAAATACCAAATTATATAAACTCCAGAAATAATGGTGGACTACAATTCCCACCTCAGACCCTATTTTTCAGGGACATCCCTGATTTAGAGAAGCCATCCTGGTTTCTGATTTGATCCTGGAATGTCCCACTTTTCCTTAAGGGCAAGGTAAGGGGACCCCCAGCCATTAGGTCCAGTCGTTGCCGACTCTGGGGTTGCGGTGCTCATCTCGCTTTACAGGCTGAGGGAGCCGGTGTACAGCTTCCGGGTCATGTGGCCAGCATGACTAAGCCGCTTCTGGCAAACCAGAGCAGTGCACAGAAACGCCGTTTAGCTTCCCGCCGGAGCAGTACCTGTTTATCTACTTGCACTTTGATGTGCTTTTAAACTGTTAGGTTGGCAGGAGCAGAGACCGAGCAACGGGAGCTCACCCCATCGCGGGGATTCAAACCACTGACCTTCTGATTGGCAAGCCCTAGGCTCTGTGATGTAACCCACAGCGCCACCCATGTCTCCACTTTTCCTTATGATGTCCTTATTTTCATTGGAGAAATGTTGGATGGTATGGAGTTATCCGACTTCTGAGCTGTCTGAAAGCAATCCTGTATAGGGAAGGCCCCCCCCTTTAATGTTTAATGTTTTATTATGTTTTTATATATGTTGGAAGCTGCCCTGTGTGGCTGGGGCAACCCAATAAGATGTGTGGGGTGTAAATAGTAACATTATCATTATGGAATGGGACGTCACTGTTTTCATGGGAGAAATATTGGAGGGTATGCCATTGGTCCTAGCCAGCATGAGCAATGGTCAGGCATGAGGGGACTTGTAGTCCAGCAAACCTGTCTTGAGGGCACTGTGTTCGTCACCCCTGTTTTAAAGAAATGGAACTGAGAGGGAGTCAAATGTCCCCATTAAGAGGCATTAGGTATGTTTGACCTTGGTTGTTCAAAACAAGAAAGCAAAGAAGAGAAGGATTGGGCTTTTGCACAGCAAGTGGATGAAATCTGCTTCCATTGGCACCATGAAAGAAAAGGGAGAGTTTATTTATTTGTAGATATATTTATATACAGGCAGCAACCATTTTGTAAGGGGGTTTTGTTCCGGGCCCCTACACGCATTGACAGGGCATGCATAAGCCCACCCCATCCCACCCTATTCAGCTCCCGCCCCACCCCTTTCTGCCCCCATTCCCACTCTTCCAGGTCCCAAAGGACCTGGGCATCAGTGGTCAAGCGTCGATTGGACATGCCTAAAATGGCTACCACCTGTATCACCTTTCATGCCCCATAAGTTAGGTAGAAGGTGCAGGGTGCGGCAAGACCTTTTAAAGCAGGGTTGGGAAACCTTAGATTTGGGAGTCAAATGTAGCCTCCCAGGCCTTGCCACCTGGCCCACAGGTCTCAGCCTAGGACACACTCCTGTCACACCACACCCCTCACTGACCTGATTCTGCACACTCCTTTTTACCTGGCTGGAGAGTGTCCTTTAACTGTCTTGCTTGCCTGGAAGGAGAGTGCTGTGTGGACTCTGAAAGGCTGCTCATGAGGCAAAGTAATCTTTGGACTGAAAAATGTTCCCAGACCTTGTTTTAAAATATTTGCCATGGTGGTAGTGGGGGTGCCTTTTAGACTCCGCTTCAGGCAGCAAATTGTCCTGGGCCAGCGCTGAGGAGAGAAATATGTTGGGTGGGTATCCTCTCCCCCTGCTTGTTTAAAATGGTCCAATGAACACAGGAAGAATCAGTTTGGATAAGTGCAAAAATTAACGGTAACTTTTAATTAACTGTAAATTAACTGTTGATATAACTGTTTGCTGGTCCTTTCTGGTTGTGCGCATAGTGTTCTGCGCATGGAAAACCCCTTCCATGCATGGGGCACATGAAGGGTCAGGGAATTTCTGCTCACAGAAGCTGCTGCTATTACTTCTGCCTTCTCTGTACACTCCTCATGTGTTAGTGGCACATTTCAGGGCCAATTCATAATGTATAAATTGGCTCTGTCTGCCCTCTCTTGGTGAGTGCAATCTCAGAGCTTGTGTCTTGATTTCCCAGTTACTTGCAACCCAAAAGATAATTCAAAACCATCCATTGTAATGGGAAGGCAACGTTGTTATTAGACAGTGAAGGACCAGTCTTGCGCAGCTGGACTTAAAGAATTGTTTCAACAGTGGAGAGAAGGGCATTTTGTACTGTGCGCAAGGCCTAAGGAGATAGCTCCATCAGCGCAAGGCTTTCTGCTTTCCTGATGGAACAAGGTCTCTCCTCCCCTGTTCTGAAGGATCTCCTGACTGAGCCCATTTGGGGGTGCAGGTTGAGGATGGTGGGGTGGGGTGGGATGAGGGAAGCCTGGTTGCACTAGGAGAAGTCCTTGCATGGGCTTCCACTAGCAGTACAAGACTATCAACTACATATTCTAGATCAGAATCGCCAACATCTTGCCTTCCAGATGTTGTTGGACTACAGCTCCCATCATCCCGGACCATTGGCTGTGTTGGCTGGGGCTTGGAAAGGAGTTGGAGTCCAATAGCATCATCAGAGTTTCATGTTGGCAACGCCTGAGTTAGAAGTACAGAAAGAGAAGAAGAAACAGGCGACAGGCATTTGCATCATTGCAATACATAAATAGAACAGGATGGGTGCAGGGATACAGAGAGCCTTGGCATGAGTAATGTGAACATGCTGAATGTCCACAAGAGAGGTTAGAGGTCGAGGCTGCAGTTACTGGCCTTGGGATTGTTTGGCTTTCCATCCTAGCTATGTTGGAAGTGCCTTTGGGTGACGCTCCACCCAACGGCATTTGTAGCATTTTCAGGAAGTCACATTTATCTCTTTTAAGCCAAGAGAAGTAGAAAATGTTTCAGGTTCATATTGTGGGTGAGCCAGAACATCAGCCTAGCTAAAGCCTATTGCAGAAAATAGAGAAGATGTGTCTCTGTGTATCTTTATATTTAAATACACACATTGTGTTATAAGTGTTCATTGTATATTGCTATATTGTTTGTTCATAGTTATTGTAACTATTTTTAGTTTCTTGCTCTTGGCTGAAATGTTTTTCTTTTAATTGAATGTTTTACTTTACTGAATGGTAGTTATGAAATGAATCATTATTCCATTTCCCTGAAACACTGCTATTGTGTCTGTAGAGGATGTGCACTGGCATTGGACATATCAAAGATCCCAGAGGAAATCAGGCCAATTTGGATTGATCTGGGATTTTCCCAGAGTGGATGGAAGCAGGTCCAGATCACAGATCCATTAGTACACCAGCAGCTCTCCACCCCCCCCCCAACCACCATTCACAGATATTGAATGTATGGAAAGGGTTGAGCAGTGCAATCCTGTGCAGCCTATCCAGAAGGAAGACCCCCCCATCGTTCTACCTGGACACTGAGGTCCAGTGCTGAGGGCCTTCTGGTGGTTCCCTCACTGTGAGAAGCCAAGTTACAGGGAACCAGGCAGAGGGCCTTCTCGGTAGTGGCACCTGCCCTGTGGAACGTCCTCCCATCAGATGTCAAAGAGAACAACAACTACCAGACTTTTAGAAGACACCTGAAGGCAGCCCTGTTTAGGGAAGCTTTTAATGTTTGATGGATTACTGTATTTTAATATTTTGTTGGAAGCTGCCCAGAGTGGCTGGGGAAGTCCAGCCAGATGGGCGGGGTATAAATAAAAAATATATTATTATTATTATTATTATTATTATTATTACACAGAATCCATGGAAGAGTCATTACCTACACTGTTTGTGGAACAATGAATTATTCAACTGTACATTCCTTGGTTTCCTATGTATAGATTAATAAGGGTAAAATGAAATAATCTGGAATTATAGCTTCAGTTATATAGCTTCCTTCTTTTTTCTTCTTGCAGGAAAGCAATTTCCAGATCTGGCCTTCAGCATTTGGCTCCTGTTCAAAACCTCAACATTGCCATCACCAACGGCCCAGTGAAGGAGCTCAGAATGGCACTAGAATGGAGTGTAGGTGTTTCTTTTTTGTTCTGGATATTTAGTACTGTTATGTCCTTGGCGCAAATAATAGCTTGGTTGACATTTCTAGTAGACAGAGTTCAAATAACTGTAGGTTGGTGTTTGAATGATTGAAGACTGCCAAGAGCATTGCATGGCAGGAAACCTCTAGAATGTCTTCTTTATGTAGACAGGGTATAATAGCTGAGTTAGTCTCCTTTCTTTCCTGATACCTTTGCATTTGGGAGCCAGGTAGGGGCAGCTTTTGTCCAGTCACAGCTACTTTAAGATCCCAGATACCTAATTTTTTTTCTATTGGCAATCACTTCTCCATCAAGGAAGACCCTCACAAAAGACTTAAAACGAACCAACATTAATCTTCTGTGGGCAAAGGGTATGTCCCTGTAACATTCCCTTTGAATTTTCACACATTACATATTGCACAGGTGTCTCATTTTAAGCAGGACACCTTGGACTGACAAACGCACAGGACCAAAAGATGGGCTGCCCTGTGGGCATCCTGCCCTGTGGTGCGAGTCAGTTGGCTCACACCAGGGTGCAGGGCCAAAAAACAGAAGCAGACCTAGATTGCTCCCACACGTTGCCACTCTTCTTCCTCGTTCCGTCACAACACCTCTGGAAGCTGGCTTCTGGAATTACACTGGTGTCGGTGTCGGTTGGGCTGGCTGCACTGGCTTCAACTGAGGATGTGCCAGCCTCCCCCAAGGCTGCAGTGGCTTCTCCTGAGGCCATGATAGTGTTGGCCAAGGCGGCAGTGGCAGAGGTGATGGGTTGGTGGGAAATGGCAGCTGGCAAGTGGTCAGGAGGGGGGACGGTGAGGGAGGGAGTAGACAGATGGCAGTGAGTGGGTGCTTGAGGGATGGGGTGAGTGGGTGGGCAGTAGCGGAGGTGGGCGCGAGTGAGCAGGTGAACGACAGGAGTGGTGAGATGGTGTAGGGTGTGCACGCCAATTTGCTCTCCCAAAACATTGGAGCAGTGGCGTAGCGTGGGTTGTCAGCACCCGGGGCAAGGCAAGTAATTTGCGCCCCCTAACCCGTGGATTTGCGCCCCCTAACCCTAACCCCCAGATGTTGCGCCCGGTGCAGCCCGCCCCCCCTGCACCCCCCATGCTACGCCACTGCATTGGAGGGCATTTGACCGGCTGAAAGTTAGGTCATTCTTTTACTCTGTTCAGATCAAAGCAGGAAAGACATGAAAAAGTAGTACTTCATAATAAATTACAGGACAGATACAGGATATGGATTGGGTCTAACATAGTGTGTACAGTCATACCTCGGGTTACAGACACTTCAGGTTGCATTTTTTTCAGGCTACGGACTGCTGAAACCCGGAAGTACCGGAACGGGTTACTTCCGGGTTTCAGCAGTCGCGCATGCTAAATGCTGGGCTACTTCCGGGTTTCAGCTAAATCGCGCTTTGCCCATACGCAGAAGCGCTGAACCGCAACCCGTGTGTCCGCAGACGTGCCACTGTGGCTTGTGGACACTGAAGATTGTGAACGTGCATCCCACATGGATCACGTTCGCAACCCGAGCATCCACTGTACACCGTTTTCCAAACCAGCAGTGAGAGTGAACTGAATACAGAATAAATGGGAGTGCACACATTGCGTTTGTCTAATTGTGTAGATCTGCTTTCCTAAACGTCAGTAATTGCTGTGACCTCATTCATTAACTAAAATGAGAGCGAGAGCATCCATGTGATGTAATTGTTACAGTGTGTTGAACTAAGACCTGGAATACCAGTGTTTAAATCTTCACTCCACCATGAAGCTCCCTGGGTACCCGTGGGCCCATTGCCATCTCTCAACCTGACCTACCTCACAGCATTGCTCTTAGCATAAAATGGGGAATGGGGAGGTGTTCCAGACTGAACTTCTGGGAGGGAAGGTGAGATAACTATAAATTTTAAAAGTCTGGAACAGTCTGGCTTATCCCAAAATGAATGAAGAGAACCCTGCTCGCAGGCTCAGCTTCATGATCTTGGGTTCTACAAGGACTAGAGGCTGTTTTTAAAGAAGAAAGCTATATATCTGGGGAATATAGCTTATTCAGATAGGGGGCAACTGTAACATCCCTCCTGGATGTCAATTGGTGGAAGTAGTAAAGATAAACTTGCCTCTCTCTGCTGTCTTTCTTTGCCATTCAGGTGAATATTACAATGGATATTCTGACTGAGAGGTCACTCTTGGCTGATCACAGGGATCATGACAGGACATAAGGAAATATGGCAGTTTCTAAGTTTAAGCATTGATAGGTCTGTTGGCTGAAAAAAATAGCACAATTTAAATTGTACCTTCAGTGGCCTAGGAAGCTATATTTGACTGCGGAGGGCCAACATAATAGGCTCTTGACGAAGCACCCTTTTACGTTTCCCCTCTTGGGAAAGGTGGTGTAATTTACAAGGGCAATTGAGAATCCAGTGCTCTCACCTTTTCAAGGACGTCTGCATGAAGAGAAACGAGATGTCTTCCCAACTGGATTGTAGAAATAGGCCATTCTTACCTTTAGAAAAAAATCTAGCTAGGGATGTAATGAAGAAACGATGTGCACTAGAATAAGGAAAGGCAGATAGACTTTCAAAGTAAATATTGTTTTAAATCTTCTCTTTAAAATATAGATTTGATGGCCTGGTTGCTATACGTTTTTCTGACCAACCCCCCCCTATATATAGTTTAAATAATGTTGTTTTGGAAAAAGCTACTTCACAGAGCAAGTAAAAGGATTTGCTGAAATGGAGTAAGAATTTGTCTTTTTCCTCACTAGTCTGCCCCATTTCTTTAATGAGCTACTTTTATAGTAAGATAAATTCCTCTTTCAGCACACTGAAACTATCAGTATATTGAAAATGGTTTAGAAAGACACAAAGCTGCACAGTTAATTGAAAGTAATCTGCTGTTGGACACCATCTGGTTGGAAAGCAACAATATTGCTCGTGACTTTTTTTTTTTGCAGTGCAGAAGCCAAACTATTAGGCGTGATCAATGCATTTTGTATCATGTTGCAGTTCTGGATTCTCTTTGCTTAAAGCAGAACATCATAATTTTTTTGTTTGAAATTAAGCTGGTATTATGGCAGGAAGGAAGCTGGAATCCCCTTTAAGCTGCATTATTATTATTATTCTGGGTTATGATTGTTTGAAAATAAATATCCTCAGCTTAATATTAGTTAGTTATAGATCACTTCTCCCCCAATCTTGGAACCTACCTGGGAACATGTAATTCCAAGGTGGTCACCCATCCTGCCATTGACCCAGGTGGCTTTGTGGTGGCTTCATGTGCCTTCAATCCATACCCTGGGACCAAGGTTCCAAAGAAAGCTCAGGTGACCATGGGATGTTCTTCAGAGACACAGTGTAGGCACCTTCTCCCTCACCAGCCAAAAAGAATCCAGAAGCCACCATGTATAGATCATCCTTCTCTAGCCTGATGCCCTCCAGATGTTTGGGACTAAAGATCCAAATGTTCTAGCAAGGATGGTCCAAAATGTCTGGAGGCCACCAAGGTGGGGAAGGCCAGTCTATAGATGCACACAAAAATATTGAAGCACAGACTTGCTGGAGGCGCCACCTGTCAGATGTGAAGAACGAAAGCCTTAACTGCTTCTGACCATTAGCAATTCTCATAGCACATTTCAAAAAAGTACCATGTAATGCCTTTGGCAAATAATGTCTACCCATGAATTCAACCCTACATTCAGATTTTATACATGGTTTTGGCATTTCATGCTTTCTGATCTGCCTTTTGGGTCTGCAAAGATGGGAAAGCTTGAACGAAAATGTGTCTTTTCTCTTGAGTTTTATTATAAATAGTGGGTTTTGTGGTCCTAGGTAAAGGTAAAGGTACCCCTGCCCGAACGGGCCAGTCTTGACAGACTCTAGGGTTGTGCGCTCATCTCACTCTAGAGGCCGGGAGCCAGCGCTGTCCACAGACACTTCCGGATCACGTGGCCAGCGTGACGAAGCTGCTCCGGCGAACCAGCACCAGAGCAGCACACGGAAATGCCGTTTACCTTCCCGCTAGTGAGCGGTCCCTATTTATCTACTTGCACCTGGGGGTGCTTTCGAACTGCTAGGTTGGCAGGCGCTGGGACCGAGCGACGGGAGGGATTCGAACTGCCGACCTTTCAATCGGCAAGTCCTAGGCGCTGAGGCTTTTACCCACAGCACCACCCGCGTCCCATTTTGCGGTCCTAAAAGCAAGTAATGGATAGTTATCAGATAAAAACTAGTAGACATATTTGATACATTCCTTATGACTAGCACAATTGGTTGGTGTCTTCCTTCTGTTTGAGCAGGACAGGCAATGATGCTCTCTGGGCCTTATGGGATGCAGAGTGGGACAAACAGAAAGTGAGCCCATGAATGCTGGAATGATTGATGTGTATATATATATATATATATTTATAACTAGTGCTGTGCTAAAAAATCTCCTCCTCCTCCTCCTCCTCCTCCTCCTCTTCTTCTTCTTCTTCTTCTTCTTCTTCTTCTTCTACTACTACTACTACCATTTTCCATCAGTTGAAAGCAATTGCATTCAAACCTAATCAAAATGAATCAAATGTTGGGTGAAATTCTCATGGATGGGTGCAGGATTTTTGTCACAATTACCTTACTTACCTTTGATATGCTCAAGGGGTGTTTGTGAACCTTCCTTCCTTCATTCAGCACACCATCTCACCCAAAGGCTCTGCAGCCTTCACAGGTGTCTATGCTTCAATTAAAGCCTGGAGGTAGACATCACGATGCATCATGGCTGCAAAGTGCAGAAGAAATATTTACTGGAAAGAAAAAAAGCACATGTTGCCCCTGGCCACCTGGCAACAAGAATTAAACTTAACCTCATGCAGAGGACAATCCTAAAGATACTCTGTGGTGCCCTGAGAATGAAGTGGGAAAATGAAATTCTGTTTAGCGGGGGGTGGGGGGTGGGGAACCATTGAGAAATTGAAATATGCAATATGAATGTGTCAAAGGATGTTGGGCAGAGGGAACTATCTGTTGATAGTTCTAAAGTTATGCTTCATAAAGAGAAGTGGGGAATATGTTAAATAAAAGAACACTGGGCTTTTTCTACACTGGTAAAGTCCAGACATGAACCTTGTGTATGGAACTTAGTTTTCACCCTTGTGGATGGAATATGGCTTTCAATGTGCCTCGAATGTTTTATATTTTTGTAAAAAAAAAAAGTGTGCTTTTTGGTTGTCACTGCAGCTTTTTTGCATTTTGAAAAGCAGATTGAAAAATGTAATAAATGATCAAGCAAATATCAAAAAATCCCCAAACTGCACCAGACTTACAGCTGATCTTGATAAAGTAAGGGAGACTCCTGTATTTTAATATGCTTTTCAATGTTATCCAGAAGTAAGAACCATTGAGTCCAAGAGGGCTTTCTTCCAGGTAAGCACGCATAGGTTTGCTTTGTAAAACCCTGTATCAGGAGAATCTGGTCTATAATTTGAAGGCAGCTCCTTAAATGTTTACCTTGGGTCTTCTTGCTATTAAACATTACTGATAATGACTATACAGAAGGTTGGTTTTCCCCATCCCCCTGAGTAGCTAACTGAATGAATGAAAAAACATTTTCATTTTCTCAGGAAAATGCAGTGAATGGCGAACATCTCTGGCTAGAGACAAACGTTTCTGGGGACCTGTGCTACCTGGGGGAGGAGAGCTGCCAGGTCAAGTTCTCTGTAAGTGTTCCTTTTTCTCCCATAATTTCTACCCCAGTGTTCATATGGCCCTAGCTGTGTGAACAGACTTAGGGATGGATGGGTACATCCATTCAAATATTCAGTGAATGTGTATAGTTGGGGGACAGGGCAAAGCCTGCTGTATTGACGCTGCTCCCTTCTGTATGTGTTTACTGAATGCACAGAGGGATAACGGCATAATTGTTTTATGTATGATCTGCATGATCCCTGCGCATACAGTAGGAAACTGTTTGTATAACACCACCTCCTTCAACATGATGCTTTGGATTACAAGCCTGGGAAGCAGCACCCAGCTGTGCGGGAATCACTCTTGCTGGCTGAAAGGGGCTGCTTTGACAAGGCATCCTCTCCAAGGAACATGCTGGTGAATCAGCAGCCAGTAAGACGGAACCCCAGAGATGCCAGCTGATGGGCAGGTGGGTGTGGTTTTGCGAGTGGGGATGCCAGTACAGTGCAAACACACCAGCAGGAATGCCAGATTGGCTCTGCTGGTGTATTTGCACTGCACTGACCTCCCCACCACTTTGCCTCTTCCCTTCTCACTCCTATTAAGCAACAGAGACCAACCTGTTGGAAAGCTAGTGTAGCTGCTCCATCCCGTTTCCCAAGCTACTCCTGCCTGTATACTCTCTTTGAGTAAGCTGCTTTCTAACCACCAATTGAAACCTTTTACTATTCGTTCCAAACATCTTGGCAATTCAGTGTTTACGAGTGCTTTTATTTATAACCCACATGTTTCTTTCCTAACTACTGAGCTAGTCACCTTTGGAAGCGAATAGAAGTTTTATTATTTTGACAACAAAGCACATTGTCCAATTGCATACTGTCAACCAGGAGCAGAAAATCTTGAATGTATGACAAGAATAAATATGGGAGGGAGCGTGGAAGAGCAAGAAAAATGTTCACACCATATTATCTTCTCCTATATTGATGAGCATATGGGTACTATATATATTTCAGAAATCAGCTCTTCGAAGAAAATGTGCTGCTTGTAAGATTGTCGTCCACAATGCATGCATGGAGCAGTTAGATAAGGTAAGATGGTGCCACCTGCTGGGATATTTGTGCCAGGGAACAAGCTTAGGCAAAGGTCCCTGTTATTTACTTGCATAATATTACTATATATGACATTTCGACCTGTAAGGCTAATGCCAGGTCTTTTCACCATAGCAATAATTCTCCATCCATCATAAACTACCCCTACTCCTGCAAAAAGAAAAGAAAAGAAAATGTGAAGAATCTTTTAGTTGTGATGAATTCTAGAAGAGCAGCCATACTGGTTTGCAGAGGAAAGCAATGTCTCCAGGAACCTGCAGCATTTGTTACCTGAAAGTTTTTGTTGTTCAGAAATGCACTGAATGCAATGTGATGAATTAGGCTCCTGCTTATGGAAGCTTGTTCCACAAATTAAATGATTGGCTTTTCTACTGCCCAATCATCTCTGATATTATTTTACGTCTTCAAGTTTTTGTGTTACCCAGAAATCCTTACTGGGTAGACTCGGGATGGACAGATTATGCAAGAGTTAGATTTTCTTTGGGCTGGTTTTTCTTTTTGGTCAGGCGTGCTTCCTTTTCTGAGTCCAGGAGGAAGCGGATTGTATCCATGTAGGAAAGCCATTTCATAAAGAATCCTATGAATCCAAAGGGGTGTATCTGTATTACTTTCTTGCACCAAGAGCAAAGAGACCTCTGGCAATTTAAACACCCATACACAATCAGCATAAAGACCCACCAATATGAAAATATACTTGTAATTTACAACCCCCGCAATAAACATTAATAATACTAGAACTATGGAACAACCGGTTTTAGTTTCAGTGCTATTTTTCATTGTCATATTTGTCCTTTTCAGGAGTACATTACAAGAATATTTTCATTTTTCAAGGTCTGTTTGCTCTTTTTGTTTGATACACAGGGACCCTTATTGTATATTCATTCTGCTGCACCTTAACACATTTACTGTAGCAGAAGCTTTTGTGGTCTGGAGATGACTTTGGCCACATCCACACCATTCATCTAAAACACCAGAGTTCTCTGGGAAAAGGGATTGGTTTGTTAAACTACTCTGTAAATTGTAGCTCTGGGAGTAGGGTAGCCATATTTTGAAGAGCAAAAAAGAGGACACATTTGCCAACTTCTACTTTTAACTATGGATCGCTATGACGACTATCGTTTTAAATACCTCTACTATATGTAGGCTATAGAAGCTGTGACATATTGCTAGTAGCAGTGTTCTTAACTTTCAAAATAATAATAATAATAATAATAATAATAATAATAATAATAATAAATACATATTGCTCACTCACTTGCCACATGAAAGTATTTGGGCTCATGTTCACATCTTTGTGAACGTAAGTGTGCACAGAACAATTAAACTGTTTAACATGTACATATGGACTCTCCTTAAGGGCAGGGGAATGTTAACTCTTGCCCTCCCAGACTTCTTCTCCAAGATCTTGTAGCAAGGTCAGTGTCATTTTAGTTCAGCCACAAGAGAAGGGATTTTGTGACTCTCTGCTGCTAACTACCTTAGCCGGGTGCCTTAGATCTGAGTTTAATGCACTATTTTGTTTTTCTTGGGTTACTGTAAACAAAAAACCAAACCAAAAAACCCAGGCATTTTGCCAAATTAAAAAAATTGCCCAGACAGAAATTTTAATCCTGAAAAAGAGGACATGTCCTGGAAAAAGAGGATACATGCCAACCCTATGTGGGAGAGAAATAAGAGTCTCCAGTCCTGACAACTCCTAGCACCCTTAACAGACTACAACTCCCAGAATTCTTTGGGGGAAGCCATAGCTGTTTAAAATGGTATGGCCCTGCCTTAAATGTATGATGTGAATGTAGCCCTAATCTGATGCATAAATCAAAACTGTCGAATATGGGTGTAACATCAAAATACGCATGACTTCTTTTTTCTGTTACTGTGCAGAGCAGGGGAAGCATTAGAGGGTAGCACAGCAGCAGGTTCTGAAATGAAATGCTGGTTGAATTTTCTTGCTGACCTTTACCAGGAATTATAATCATTTCTTCCTACAAGTTCATTACTGATGACATCTAGCGGAGAGCCACATGCCTCCAGACACAAAAGATTCTGAAATAGCCAGGTTAGTTAGTTTATAAAGGAAAGAAACCCCAAGGTCAATCTGGCATATAAATCTGCCTCAAACTTTATCTTGTGGCAGCGGCTAATCCATTGCCTGGCCCAGTGCCCAGCATCTAGGCTGAATTTTAAACAATATGATTACAATTTAGATAGCTTTCCTATCTTGGCAAGATCTATAGAAGGGTCAAAAGCTTAATGGTAGCATTTGAGGCGGCTTAACGGCTTGGAGTGGGGCGCGCTGGCATGCATTCTCCAGGCCATATGTAGGTCAAGAGTACTTGTATTTTTTGCTTGGTCACAGAATCTCAACTTTCATTTTAAGAAACAAAGAAGCAAGCAAAAGTGACTCTCTAGGCTTCAGGGTTTCAGAAACAGGGTTAGACCCAGACTTCGCTCCCATGGGGTGGGCTGTCACACAGGATGAACAACTGAAGGTGGAGAGACTGTGTCCTTCCAGATGTCATAGAGTCATAGAATTTATAGAGTTGGAAGGGACCTTGAGGATCATCTAGTCCAACCCCTGCAATGTCATTGGACTCCAACTCCCATCAGCCCCAGCCAGCATGACCAATGGTGAAAGCTGATGGGAGCTGTACAACAACTCTGATTTGCAATATCTAGTTCTTGCTTTGGCATCATACAGGATGTACAACATACTCATATCATAATAGAGGCTCCCACCAGAAACTACAATTTTCCTCTATACTATATGCTTCGGAAGAATGTGTATTTCTAATGATTTCCAGCAGTATGCTCAATATGCCACTGTAAGAGACACAAGTACCTCAGAAGCCTGAGTTTTATGTTTGTTGGTTTTCCAGGCATTTTGCTGACATTAGTGTTTGAATTCTGACACTATATATGCACATCTGTCACTGTCAAGAGGGGATGAATGTTGTTCACGAAATGATTTATGAATTGTTAAATGCCTCAGCATTAAAACCTAGCTAGCAAACTAACAATAGCCCTTGTTAGATGCATTTAGTCCTGTTTTATGATGTGCAGATGTGCTGTTTTTATTGTACATAATGCAAAGCATGACATGTTTAAGAGTTTTTTTGGGGGGGAAGCATGAACTGTAATGATGAGCATTTAAAGAGAAGTGGGCAAGAATCAGAGGTAGAGCATCTGCTTTGTATCCAGAAAGTCCCAGGTTCAGTCCCCAGCATCTCCAGGTAGGGCTGGGAAAGACCCCAGCCTGAAATTCCGGAGCAGTGGAGGGTATGAGGTGTTTGGGGAGGAGAAGTACCTCTGGTAGGGAATACGTCATCCTCCTTCTGGGATAGTTTGTTCACCATTGGTCCCTACCCTGCACTCAGCTCTCACCTGTGGCTCCTAGAAGCTGTAAGCATGTGACAGCAGCCAAACCATGGACAATGGCTTCATCTGGTGAGAGTAGCTGACGGGTCTCCAACTGTTGGTGACTTAGGGACTTCCTTTGCATGTGAAGACAGGCTCTGGTAGAGTGGAGAAGACCAATAGTGGGCCCAGTAGCCAGGAAGGTGGCTTCTGTACATGCCGTAGAGGGAAGTGAGGGACCAATGGGGCTGACCAGTGTGGGAAGGTAGCCCATCTTGGAGAAGGAAGGCTCTGATCCTAAACTTCTGCTTCCTTGTGAGATATCTTCGGCAGAAGAAATGGCAAAGGAGTGAACCCCACAGAAATCCAGAGTAGAATCCCTAAGACGATGGGATGGCATCTTGTATGCCTCCTTCCTGCAACTCCTGCAGCCAAGCTGGTGCCAAACGTATTGCTCTGCGCACACACGACTGCACACCCTTGCTAGATTTTTGCAGCTGCTGGGCAGGTGGTCCGATGGATTCCTCCAGCAATCCTGCTGGATTGGCTAAGGCACCTTGTGGCTTGCAAGTAAATGGGGCAGCTGTTTTGTGGTGGCACTGGGCCCCTGCTCCAAGGGCCAGGTCCAGAACAAGCATATCACCTGTACTCCCGCCAGTCAGCTGCCCAGTCCTAGAGATCCATTACCATCCAATGTGGACCAATACTGAGTTTGTACTATACTGAGCCTGGAACTATAGGAACATAGGAAGTGGCCTAGGAAGGCAGACCACCGGTCCACCTAGCTCACTACTGTCTACAATATCTGGAAGAGGTTCTAAAGGGTTTCATGCAGCCCTACTGGAAGATGTCGCTAGGGATCAAAGCTAGGACTTTCTGCATTCAAAGTGGATGCTCTACAACTAAGTTACAGCCCTTTACCACCTCTTTTGGTGCTTGGGAGGGGTGGCCTGTTTCATCATGGGGATAGGCCTGCCATTATTACTCCTGTCTTCTTGCTTCCCACCTGGCAGATTAACTTTCGTTGCAAGCCAACTTTCCGAGAAGGCGGTTCTAGATCTCCCAGAGAGGTGAGTGGTTTGTGAATGTTACCTATGAGTCTCTTTGCAGGATTGTGGCCCATAAGCAACTGCTTCGGGGGGGGGGGTGCGGAGGGATACTTTCAGATCCAGTGGAGCTTTGGAAACTGCTTCTCTGCTTTTCAGTTTCTCCTGGTGCTCAGCCTTCCAGGCTGCAAACCAGAGAGTAATAATAATAATAATAATAATAATAATAATATTATTTATACCCCTCCCTCCCCAGCCAAGACTGGGCTCAGGGTGGCTAACACCAGATATAAAACAATTGATTGAAATACAACTTAAAAAACAAGATTAAAATACAACATTAAAATGCAGCCTCATTTCAGCAGAAACTCAAAAACTTTTTTGGGGATGAAAACATCGTCTTCACCAAGGCTAACTATCCAGACCGGTCCTACATGGGCCAGAAAAAAGCCGGGGAAGTCCCCAAGTAGGAGTTCCATCACAGAAGGAAAAAGGAAAAAAGAAAGAGGGGGAGGGGATCAAGTTAATTCCAAGCCAAAAGCCAGGCTGAACAATTCTGTCTTACAGGCCCTGCGGAAAGAAATCAGATCCTGCAGGGCCCTGGTCTCATATGCCTTTAAATCCTAAAAACAGCAGGCAATTGCTGCCTTTCGCCTCCCTGGTTCTGCTGTGCATCCTCTCCTTCATCTCTTGTGACATGCAGGACTTTAGGAAAGCCACATGGGAGGTGGAGATATTTGGTGGGGTTGAAGAAAGGAGATTGGGGAAGCACAGCAGAAGAATGAAAACACAATGTCAAAGGTGCACTTGGCATGGTTCAAATGGGCTTCTTCAGGCCTCCCCCCCGAACCACTTTAAAAGGCAGTTTTGCTTGCTGTCTGGGAGAAGTCTTAGACCTTGATTTGATTTCGATTTATTATATTTCTCTGCCACTTTTCATTCGAGTGAACCCCAAAGCAGCTTACGAAGAACAAATAATAATGATATAATAAAACATAATAGAGCATCACAAATACAGCGCAAATCATACAGAATAATTAACAAATCATCAGTGAAACAGATACGATGTGTAAAACACTGTTAACAAAGCAGCAACAACTGAATAATAAGCCAAACAGTGGCTTTAAAGCAGAAGTCATTATATGATTAACAAATCAATGCAGCATTTATAATCTATAAAACAAAATAAACAACATGAAGACAATAGCAACCAAAAATAAACTAAGCACTGTTAAGCTAATACACACTCTCCACATCTCCTTGACTCATAATTTTCATTTTATTTGGCTCATTAAAATACACATACATATAATGCCTCTGGCAGCAACTCCCTCTTTGAAGGTTCCTCAGGCTGCAGGTGGGGCAACACAGGGAGAAACCAACCACGCCCTGGTGGCAAACAGTGTCTCCTTCCCCTCACAGTTCTTCCTCTGGAAACAGCTCCCTTATGAAGGCTTCTAGGGCTGGAGGGTAAAGCAAGGCAGGTAGAAAAAGCTATTGCCTGCTGGCCAACACAGCATCTCTCTCCCCTCATCAGATAATGTCCCAAATTGCTTGAGCAGAGCCTTGAAGAAGCTGCTTCAGTTGTCCACTGGGGAGGGGAGAAGAAGACCGCAGGATCACCGTGTTTCATAAGCACTCTCCAGGATGGGGAATTCAGCCCAGAATACTAGATACACTAGTTGTGTATCATTTGCTCCTGATACCTGCTTCATGAGAAACTGGGCTCATTCTGAAAAGAGAAGCACATTGCAGATTGATTGACAGCAGCATGGCTTAGTGCATATGTAGTCTTAGAGCTCATTCACACTTCCATTTGCCTATCTGCTTTCTCCCAGGAAAACCCATGGTTGACCATTGAATTGGAGCAAACATTGATTGGGTTTCCCCCAGTTTGTCGGTCATTTCGATTTAGTGCTACAGTGTGTGTTCTCCAGGGGAAAGTGCTGAGACAAAGGCAAAACCACTTGGACTCCTATTTTCTAGGCATGGGATAAGCAGGAGTGTGGGCGAGCCCTCAATGTCCCAAAGAACAGAAGTCCAGCCCAGCTCCTGCAAGGCCTATAGTTTACACACAGGTCTGCTGCCCATGATTTTGCCTTGAAAGATGGAGTCAAGAATGTGGATTAGGCCTAGGAAGATGAGTAACCATGGAGCATAAATAGCTAGTAGATAACTCAGGGAGCAGGACCAAATCCTTCAGAAACCATCTGGTGCAGACATAGCCTTAAAAAAATGAATCATTTACTTTTACTTTTAATTTGTATGCCACCTTTCTATATTACTATGTGCAAGGCGATTTACAACAACAGAATATACAACAAAGATCACACACTTTATAATAATCTGATCCAATGCGACAAAGTCATAAAAACATAACTTTAAATTAAACAACTTATATCAAGTAAAGTAATATTCAACAATATATTCGAATATAACAGTGCACAATAAAATTAACTCACAAAGTATCAGTAAATAATAAACAGAAATTTGCTCTTAACAGTTACAATAAATGATTGCTAAACTATAACCAGTAGAAATAACAGTAAATCACAATGCATAAAAAAGCCACACTACATGCAAAACCATGTGAAAGGATCAAACTGAAATTGCCTTGGTTGCACTGGTCGATGATCGCTGGTGGGCTAGGGACCGAGGTGAAAGCTGTTTCCTGGTCCTGCTGGATCTCTCAGTGGCCTTTATTGACCATGACATCTTTCTGGACCGTCTGGAAGAGCTGGGAGCTGGGGGCACGGTTATGCAGTGGTTCTGCTCCTTTCTCCTGGGCTGTGTCCAGAAAGTGGTGTTGAGGGATGAGTGTTCAGACTCCTGGGCTCTCGCTTTTGGGGTGCTTTAGGACTCCATACTCTCCCCAATGCTTTTCAACATCTATATGAGGTTACTAGGAGAGATCATCAGGGGGTTTGGGCAGCATGTTCTCCAGCATGAGGATGATACCCAGCTCTACCTCTCTTTCAAATCAGAACTATGGAAGGTAGTGAAGGACCTGTGTGAGTGTCTGAAGGTGGTTGGAGAATGGATATAAATAGTAAAATTATTATTATTATAAATTGTGTGTGTGACACAACTTATACTTTTTAAAAATGGGATGTGGAGGAATACTGCTTTGAATACCAAAAGCCAAAATGCCTTATTTTATTTTCTGTTATGGAACATCTCTCTCTTATGTGTGCTTCAGAGCAGCTGACAGCTCCTATCCCTTCCTTTCTGAATTGCCTCCCAGCAATGCCAGCGGCGATCTCTAGGCTGCCATATGTGAATGGTGGCTTTGGAATGTAAAGTTCTGCACCGGATGCTGGGCTGTGTTTTCTTGTATTAATTTTATTCCTTGCTTCCACTGCCTCCCCCTGCAGAACTTTGTCCGACATCACTGGGTACACAGGCGGCGGCAGGAGGGGAAGTGCAAGCAGTGTGGAAAGGTAAGGATAATGTCGGGAGCAGCACAATTCATCTTGCTGCTTGAAGATGAATCCTGCCTGCCACCACACACCCCAGAGTCCATATACATAGGCCGATCAGACTGGCAATTTATTTTATTGACCAAAAATAAATAAATCTCTGGGTGACAGATGCATTTTAAGCAGGTGCCTAAATGTCAGTACTGTAGGTGCCTACCTGATGTTCATTAGAAGCACATTCCAGGAGGAAGGTGCTAAAATGCACCGATCTTGATGGACAAAAGCTGAACCTTGGGAGCATGTGAAACTAAGGTGTCCCTCCTGAGGATTGAAGTGACTGGGCAGGGGGTATACAAGGTAAGGCATTCTCAGAAATAACTTGGTCCTCAGCTGTTCTGGGCCTTATAGCAAGACCTTGAACTTGTCCCAGTAACATATTGCCTGTTGAATCTTGTTCCTTAGTGAATCTGAGGTCCGCAAGCAGGGTGTATGACAGGCCTGGGGCACATAGCTGTGGACTCTGACGGAGGGGAGTGACTCAGAAAGAACAGCCAAGGTGTTTTCTGCTGTTCTCCTCAGTTTCTGCCACCTGAGGCAATTGCCTCACTCTGTCCAATGACAGGACCGGCCCTGACTAATATCTACAGCATTTAAAGCTTTGCGTATCATTTATTCATTCAGTTCTCTAGTTGGCCATGCTCCTTGACATAACATCAATTCATTTTAAGGATTAGAGCTTCTCCCTTGTTCTTTTCCTTAATGGTTCCATGGACTTGCTCTGTCCCATATTCCACTCCCCCCTCCAGTTTTTTTTAAAACAAAATTGATTTCAGAAAGGAAGCATGTAACATTTGCTGTAGTTTCCAAACCTTTAGTTCATTTCCATCATATATAGTTTCTATTGTGCCCTTCATTGTCAGGTGATCTCTGGGTGTGATAAATACCAATACACACCAGCCTTCCCCCCCAACCTGGTGCTGTTTGAGTGTTTTGGACTACGATTCCCAACATCCCTGGCCATAGGCAATGATAGCTGGGGCTTTGGGGGTTGATGGGAGATGTAGTCTGAAACATCCAAAGAGTACCAGGTTGGGGTAAGACTATTCTAGGGGATATGAGTAGACTGGGGGAAGAGTTGGCCCCTTCTTCACACACACATGCATGCATTGTGCCTGCTTGAAGCACATGAAAAGGGCATGCACATGATTCCACTGCTATGCACCAAGATCCCTGGATTTACTCTAAATCCCTCTTCACCTGTACTGGCTGGGACTGATAGGTTTTGTAGTCCAAAGCACCATCTTAGGGAAGGCTGATGCACACAGTACAATCATTTGGTAGAGCATTAGTAAACATGAAATAGTATGAAAGATAATAAGTCTGATTGCTGATTGCACAGTGTTCTGATATTGTGCACTGGCAACGCAGGAAGAGCCTCGCAGACTCAAATCTCAAGATTATGAGAGACTTACATGGTTCAAGAGCTGGAAGCCTTAATAAAGCCTTCAACCCCTCGAGCAATTAAACAATATGATATTCAAAATTGTTATCAATTTGAGGCTTTTCAAATCTGCTTAAATGCCAAGCTCATCTTTCCACGTTCATTACAACCCCGGTTCTCAAGTTTAGTGAATTAGAAAAAAAATAAAATCAATTTGCAAGAACTGTGGAAAAGAATCAGAGTCCCATTATCTCCAAGCAGCATCTCTGCCTCTCGCATCACCCAGTCCTCTCAGCCTGTTTTGAATTATTACTTTTTTGTGAAGCAAGATAATTTCACCATCTTTCTTATTCTTTCTTTCCCCACTTCAAAAAAATACCCCAATAACATATCTCTTTATCTTTCTACGTGAACCAATTATAAAGTTCCTGCAGTTTTTGAAGACTGACTCTTCACTGCATCCCTAAGAAACAATTTCCTATTATATATGTGTGTGTCAGGCAGGAGTTTGGTAAAGGCAGAAGGTATTCAGATGCTGTCGAACCGGGCATAAGATACCTCCAGTTAGTGCGCCACTTTGCCAAGGCGTTGCCCCTCTGTCTTCCACCTAGTGCCATATATTATGTCAGGTATGGGGCAAGTAAGGATGTGACTGGGTCCAAGGGGTGGGAGTAGGAGGTGCTGTCAATCAAGTCCTGCGCACAGTGCTTTGCAAGCACTGGCATTGAGCCTGTGTGGGCAAAGCGGGTCACCTGACATCTGATGTCAGGTGATTGACAGATGGGAGGCTTTACCCAGTGGTCAAACTATCCCCACAGGGATGGGGCAGATAAGGCTCCAGTCTAGTAGCCAGATCCAGTTCCCCACACCTGTGTTGAAAAATGGGGAGGATTTGGGCAGAGGCTGTAGCTGGGTTCCAAAGAACACGTAGGTCCAAGTTTTGATTATTGTTGCTTGCAAATAAAGCAGGTCCTCTGGTTAAAGAGGGCAGAATACGTGGACATTTGCTCATGTCCCCAAATCAACAAGCGATCCTCTGTGCTCCTGCTCTTACCATTTCACAGTGTTATCATCCATAGACCTAGACAAGCTTCAGAAAAGGGCAACCAAAATAATTAATGGGATGGAGAGACTCCCCCCTGAGGAAAGGTTGCAGAGTTTGAAAATATTTTTTTATTTTCACAATTTATTTTCACAATTGAATTCCACAATTTTCACAATTGAATTCCACATTTAATCACAATAGTACTTCCCCCTCCCACCCCCAAATTCACAAATATATTTTTCAAAACCTTATCTTTGAGGTTCTTTAGACCTCATGACTTCCCTCCATTCCCTCTTCTTTATAAAGACAGAATTTGAGTTTGAGACTTTGTAGTTTAGAGAGAAGGCAAGAGGCGACATGTTATAAATGTACGCATGGCATGGAGAAAGCGAATAGAGAAATGCTTTTCTCCCTCTCTCAAAGCACTGGGACTCGTGTACATCCAATGTTGGTGAATACAGAAAGATTCAAGACAGATGAAAGGATGTACTTCACGCAGCGCATAGTCAAAGTATGGAACTTGCTTGCACAGGATGCAGCGATGGCCATCAACGTGGATGACTCTAAAAGAGGACTAGACAAATTCATGGAGGAGAAGGCCACCAGTGGCTGCTAGCTGTGATGACTAGGCTCTGCATCCAAGGTTAGAGGCAGTGATGCCTCTGAATACCAGTTGCTGCAAGTCACAGAAGGGGAAAGTGGTCTTGTGCTTGGGTCCTACTTGTGGGTTTCCCACAGGCATCTGGTTGGCCACTGTAAGAAAAGGATGCTTGACTTGACGGGCCATTGGCCTGATCCAGCAGGGCTCATCTTACCTTCTTATTTCTGCTTTGCACAAAGTATGCAAGGAGTTCAGATGCAGCCAAAAAGGGTTAGAAATTTGCATGCCCTGCTTCTCCAAGGTTGGGGGAGATAACTGAGGATGCTGTGCTGGAGACTTCCCCTGCAAAAAAATCTTGAAGGCATCAGGGCTTAGAAGAAACAATACCAGAGACTGGACATCTAGATTTAAGTCTCATTAACATTATGGGTGAATTGCCCATTGGATGAAGTTTCCCCAGAAATGGATTCTCTTATACCTCCATTGCACCATTTAAAAAGCAGGGCCGGTCCACTCATAAGGCGAGCTGAGGCAAGTACCTCAGGCAGCAGGTTCCACAGGGATAGAAGATCTGACCTTCAGGGAATGCCTTGCTGTTGCTGCTACTGCAGCTGCTACTGTAGCAACAGCTGTGACATGCTCCTGGGAGGCCAGATCTGCTGTCCCCTTTGCAGCCTCCCTATTTTATCTGCCCCTTGGTGGTCCTACCACAATTTAATCAAGGTCTGGTTGACAAAAGAGGAAGATACTCCCCTGTAGTCTCACTTGTAAGGAAAACAAAACAAAATGTTACCATGCACACAGTACACAACAAACGTGTGTTTTTTGGGGGGGGAGGCAGGACAGCTGTTCCATGTGATTGTTAGGTGATGGATGTGATAAACTCACCTTGTCGTTACAGGGCTTTCAGCAAAAATTCTCCTTCCACAGTAAAGAGATTGTGGCCATCAGCTGCTCCTGGTGCAAGCAGGCAGTAAGTGACTTTTGCCCAGTGAACTGTGTGAGTGCTTGTGATCGTCTCGCCAGCATGTTTTGGATGGTTCTGCTTTGATTGCACAGGCAGAATCTTTAATAAGAAAAGATCCTGCGGGCAGGCTCTACCTGGCTTATTTTGTTATTTTTCCACTCGGCTCTCCTTAAAATGCCAGGTATCTGTACTGTGAGAGGTGGACGTGGTGCATTCCTCTCCCACAAACATACTGAAGAACGTCTCCTTTTTCTTGAACTCATGGCACTAATAGGGCATTATTTTTCCTTTTATTTCCTTCCTTTGATCCATTAAGATGATTGTTTATTGATACAGCATACAAAAAAACCTGGCAAGAGAGTCAGGAAAGGGGAAATGCAAAATATTGAGCATACACAGAAGAGCATAAAAGCATTCATTTAAAGAAAAAGCACCTCATTTTTATAGGTGTGTCCCCCCCCCCACCCGGTATATATTGCTTTGCAATCCCTGTGCTTAGTGGTTCCTGAGCCAAGCGGCTGGCAGATCCTTTTGCGCAGCAGTTCCCAAGCGCCTGGCAGCCAGCTGGTTGTCAGGTGTTTTGGAAGCCCTGTTCAAGGGACCTGGACAGGCACCAATCATCTAATGCCATGATGGTGTCAGATGAATGTCCCACCTGCCTGTGAAAATTGGCTTGTGGGGATGGAAGAAGAGTAGAAGAGTTTGGATTTGATATCCTTCTTTTCACTCCCTTTAAGGAGTCTCAAAGCGGCTAACATTCTCCTTTCCCTTCCTCCCTCACAACAAACACTCTGTGAGGTGAGTGGGGCTGAGAGACTTCAAAGAAGTGTGACTGGCCCAAGGTCACCCAGCAGCTGCATGGGGAGGAGCGGAGACGCGAACCCGGTTCCCCAGATTACGAGACTACCGCTCTTAACCACTACACCACGCTGGCTCTCATATGGAGAGATGAATATCTGGCCTGCTGGGTCCGAAAGATCTATGCTAGTGTGGTGTAGTGGTTAAGAGCAGTGGACTCGTAATCTGGTGAACCAGGTTCGATTCCCTGCTCCTCCACATGCAACTGCTGGGTGAGCTTGGGTTAGTCACACTTCTCTCTGAAGTCTCTCAGCCTCACTCACCTCACAGAGTGTTTGTTGTGGGGGAGGAAGGGAAAGGAGATTGTTAGTCGCTTTGAGACTCCTTAGGGTAGTGATAAAGTGGGATATCAAATCCAAACTCCTCCTCCTCCTCTTCTTCTCAGCCCTGTTTTACAACATTATTTTCTCTCTCACACCTCTCTCCCTGTTTCATTGGTGCCTCTCTTTTCCTTTCTCAAGTTTCACAATAAGGTTACCTGCTTCATGCTGCAGCACATTGAAGAGCCATGTTCCCTCGGAGCTCATGCGGCTGTTATCGTACCTCCCACCTGGATCATTAAGGTGAAGAAACCTCAGGTAACTGCATGCCAATGTCTGTTTTGACACTGCTGGTTGGCTCGCTTGGCTTAAACACCTGATAGTTTGCCAGACAGGTATGCTTCACTTCCTTTCGTCCACAAACCCACCACCTTCTGCACTCATAAGTGTTATAAGCCATTATCCAGTCTTTCCAGTTACTCCTTTGGGAGGATTCCTTCACCATATTGTTTTGGATTGTGGAGAACTAGAATACTAGGCTTCGTGGGGTCATTGTTGGAAGCAATAATGAAATTCTTCTATCCTTCTTCCCTGTCTGAATGTAGCTGGAGGGGTAAGGAACCTCCAGCCCATGGGCTGAATTAGTACCACCAGGCTCCCCCATTTGGTCATAGGACAGGTTAAGATGCAGCTGGCCAGTGGGTGGTTGCAAGCCTAATATTAAGAAAAGAAAGAGGGGTAATAATAATAATAATAATAATAATAATAATAATAATAATATCTTTATTGTCATTGCCCCCTTCGGGGACAACGAAATTACTTGACTGCTCCATAAAAACACTAATTAAACAATACAGTATAATACAGCAAGGGAGATTAGATGACTTTCAAAGTCCGGGCTTCCCATTCAGGGCCGAGATCGCTCTGGAGAAGAAGCTGTTCTTAAGACGGCTCGTTCTTGTCTTCATCGTCCTGTATCTCCATCCCAACGGCAAGAGCTCGAAGAGACAGTGACCAGGATGCGATGGATCTTTTTACTATGTCCAGTGCCTTCCTATGGCACCTTGTGGCATAAATCTGCTCTAAGGTGGAGAGTGGGCAGCCAACAATGCTCTCTGCTGCCTTAACAACCCTGCACAACCCCATCCTGTCCTGGGTAGTACAGCTTCCGTACCACACACATAAGCCATAAGTGAGCACGCTCTCAATGGCACAGTGATAGAAGGCAAGCAGCAGTTTCTGCGGAAGATGGTTTTTCCTTAGTATTCTCAAGAAGTACAGTCTCTGCTGCGCCTTCTTCACAAGCCCCCTTGTGTTGACACTCCAGGACAGATCCTCTTGTAATTCAATGCCCAAAAATCTGAACGTTGTTACCCTCTCCACAATGAAGGCAATGAATCTATGACTTCATTGTGGCATCAGGTGATTGACATGTGTGTGGCTCCACCCACATGTCATATTTGGACCACGGTGTGTTTAGGGGGAGATAAGGATGGATCCAGTTTCCCGCTCCTGGAATAGAGTTAGATTTGCCAGATTGCATCCTGGAGATCCTGCCTGTACCTTTAAAGGTTCTGAGGCTGTTGGTTCAGGGCTGCATTTGCTCAGCTCTCTATTTAGGGCTGGACCAAGGACTTTTGCCGTCTGAGGCAAAGGATGAGATGGCTCCCTGCTGCCCATTCATCTGCCAAGACTGGGAGTTGAAGCTGGTGATAGAACAGCACCCTCCTGTTTAGGGGGCACATGGCAAGCCATGTAGCACACTCAGCCCTGCCCTCCAACTCCTCACCACTGCTTCCTGCCCCAAAGCATATGCCACCTGAGGCAGCTTCCTCACTCTGCCTAATGGTAGGGCCAACCCTGTCCCTACTCTGTCCCTCCATTGGTCCCTCCATTCATTCTCTCCTCTACTATCTGGTGGGTGTTTTTGAATGCTTAAGCATTTAGTTCTCTCTGGAAAGTGAGGGGTGTTTCCACCTCCTCCCCTGGTAACTTGTGTATATACATTTGGAAATGGTACCTTTGATTGTCAAGGGGAAGATGGTTTGGTGTACTTTGACCTGAAGAAATTGGGCAAGCTCCAATGTAGTATGAGTGGGCTTCTGCTTGCAAAATGGGGCTTCTCCTTCCTTTCCTTTCCTTCTGCATGCCCACAAAATCAGCTCCAGAGGGCTGGGCGACCACCTGGAACATATTTTGAGGACATTTGAAATGGGAACAGCAGAGGTTGGAGAAAATAAACCAGAAGTACCATTGCACGAGCAGATTCCGCTACACAAGATGGCCGACATCTTTGGATGTCTCTGCTAGTTTACTCTCTTTAGTGCAGTCTTCTGTGTACACGAGGTCATAAATGACCCAACAGGAACATTGTATGTCTTCTTCTGATCTTTAACTTCTTAATCCAAAAAGCAAAGAAAAACAATAACCAGTGGCTATGATTCACTTCCTGTGCCTGGCGAGATTTGGAACACAGACCATTTGGCACTTTGCACTGGGGGGGATAAAAGGTGGGTGGTCATCATGAAAGGGACTTTAACAACGGAGTCTCTTTCAAAGCAACCATCCTGGCCTGCCTTGGCAGTGTTTTCTGCACCTTAAATATATCCAAAGCAGTAGAACACTTGCAGTGGATGGCTGGCCATGAGAAGAGGAATTTATAAAACTCTGAAACAGAAATGAAATGTTAGTCAAAGTCATTGTGACCACTAGATTTCTATTAGAAAGTGAAATTGGTCCTCTAACTCACTTCAGCTTTACAACCCCACTATAAATTATTACCTTGGCCTAGGCTGGTTTTATTATATTTTTTGGAATTTGTTTTATCCTTTTTTTTTTTAGTAAAGTTGATTGTTTAAATAAATGTGCTTTTTATTGCTGTAAGCTTTTTTAGACTGGCTTTGCCTAGAAAAACCGCATACACATATCTACTAAAATAAAATAAATATGCATGCCAATATATTTCAACCTTTGCCTAAAAGGGAAAAAAAAGATGATTATTTGGCCTGTGTGGGTAATTATCTGCACAAGCCAAGTAATCACTTCCCGCCTTTTTATCTCCTATGAAAAGAGATTTGTACCTTTGGCATGCAGGGTTTTAATATTATTATTTTCTGATTCTTCCAGGCAATGCATAAAATAATATTTATGACACATACTCTTGGGTTTAATCAGGCCTCTCAAATACAACACTTCCTTCCAGCCTTCCTGCTATAATCTGAAATGGTATTTCTTTCTGTTAAATGCAGAGGCATTTCCCTTTCTGTGTATTTCTTTTGCACAGTTCCCTCAAGTAAAACAAGCATAGGAAAGTCACCATTGAGGGTTTTCATCCTGAAATCCACCTGCAATGCAATGTTGATCTATTACAGTGTCACAAGAGCACGGGACATGCGGGAGGAGGAAAGGTGGGGAAAGCCCATTGCTGTCGCCAAAGTCTGCCTCCCACTGTCAGAGCTCATCAGTTGAATCCCACCCAATACATTTCCACCACAGGCAGGAAGCTTCTGACTAGGTGACTTATGTGGCTTTTCAACTTGCTGACCAGGGGAAGCTTCAAGACCCTCACTTTTCTTTCTTATGGTTATCTTTAAACTGGACTCCAGCCAGACAGCTCTTCAGATACAAGAATCCCTTCCAACAGAAGGTTGTCTTCATATATCCCTTCAAATAGAGCAGTAGCCACCAACCTTTCAGACCTGGGGCTCTCCTTCAACCCAAATGTTGTATTTTGGGATCCACATCTTAATCATTGTTATTTTTAACCATATATTTGTATGGTGGCAGGGCTGCTGTTGTGACTCTTCTTTGATCTCACAGGTAGGTCTCAAACCTTGTCTCACACAGAAAAAAGGTGGACCCTCGCAGCTCTCACCTGGGAGCTTCTCTTTCTTCTCCCCATCTCCCATCCTGCCTGGGAGTCCTTCCCTTCCCCTGTCTGTCCCACAGGGTCCTTCACCAGCCAGCCGTCACCTTCATCTGTGTGCAATCCTTTCATTGACCCAGAGTAGAGGACATCTGAAGGGAAAAAGAGAGAGAAGGAAACAGAAGCAAAGGAGGGAGAGAAAAAGTAACATCACACGAGGCTTCTTTGGAAGGGAGCGCACAGTAAAGTGGGAGTGGCGTAGCTTGGAAAGGAATGAATAACTACACCAATAAATCCCATGAGGCTCAGCTCGTTTTATCTTATTCTGCTTCACCTTTTTACACAGATGGTCTCCACATTAGGAGACGAACCTGATTGGGCGGGAGACTGGAGCCCCGGAAGGAAAACGGGCGTCTCCTACCTGAATTGGGAGGGTTGGCAGGTACAACATGTGCTGTTATGTGAGTCTATGGGAGCATCTAGTATTCTTCTCCCTCGCAGCCTTGGAAAGTCTCCAGTTCTGAAAGTACCAGTCTGGTGGTCTCAGTCAGTGTGTGGCTTTCTCCATAACCGGTGGTGTGACAGTGTCAAAGCATGAGGCGCATGTCTTTTTCAACCCACGCATGTGTGGTGTTATCATTCTCCAAAGGTACTGCCACAGAGGTGTTTCTTATAGGGATACTTTCCTTTTCAGTTTGTTCTTTTTAAATACTCTTCCCCTTCTCCTCCCTCCCCCCTTAAAAAAAACATATATACAGAATTCACTGAAAAATTCGACCAGGCGGAAGAAGAGGACGTCTTTCAAGAGGAAAGCCAGCAAAAGGAGCAATGAGGTAAATCTTTAATGCACACTTTAAGGGTCTGACATTAGCTGGGGTTCCTAGAACTATCTGGGGGGCCTGACAGGTAGAGGTATCAGAAAAAGCTAGGAGGTTCTCTGAAACGTAAACTCTTGATGTCATAATCCTGTCAGTCAATGGAGAGTGTTTTCAGTCTCCACTGTTCCCAGGCCAGATATATTTTATTATAAACTGTAATAGCTGAAGTAATGATTCTTGTCCCTCTTCCTTTTGAGTGTGCAGTTACAGGACTGATAATGAAATCCAAGAGGATAAATTCTAGTTTGTTATGGAATCCTACAAAGAAACAGGGGGATTGGAGGCTGGCAAGTTCTCTGTTAGAATTCTCTTTTAGAGAAGACTAATCTTTCTCTCCCGCCCCTTCACAACTACATTGCTCAAGTTCCCTGAGGGGATGATATGACAATGAAATTTTATATTGTAAATATGGTCTAAGAGTAAGAAGACATTGGCACAAATAGGGCAACACATAACTTTTGCCGATTGGGGTGAATAGTGTCATTTGAAAGGCTCCATTGGTATCACAGTGGAGAACTATTGGAGAAGGAAGAAGATCATGGCAAGTAAGTAGTTGAAGTCTTGACCGCTACCACTGTCAATCAAGATGGTGGAAGGAGTGTGTATATAACCCATACAGCACTCTGTTTGGGGTCAGGAAACCAAACATTCACCCATCTGCCTTTCTTCAGTCACAAAGTGATACTGGGAGAGTCCATTCTCCCTTGGCAACTGCCTTCATGTCCTCATGGAGGACAGACTCATAGTTTGAAAGACTTAAGTCCATCTCTTCCCTCATATGTTATGTCTTCAATGTTGCTGTTAACATGATGGCACATGTGTAGCTTTTTGTGAACACATTTAGAACATGCAAGCCATCACCCACAGCTCTTTCGTAAATCTTGAATTATCTGGTGTCTCTCACTGGTAATTTTGCATATCTAATTCAGGGATGGAAGAACCTGTGATCTTCCTTCTCCCATGGCATCCCAAGTCAACATGCTCATCGCTTAAAGCACACTCCAGTGTCTTCTGTCACATTTTAATTTTCTTTCTTCTAGGAGAACAAAGGCCGTCCTTTTGTGGTAAAACCCATTTCTTCCCCACTCATGAAACCGTTGCTTGTATTTGTGAATCCAAAAAGTGGAGGGAATCAGGTAAACACGGAACACCGAACACATTGGCTACTTTGTGCATGTTGCGTCTTTGTCAAAGGAGTGGGTATAAAATGAATTGATTTCAAAAAAGAAATAAATGCTTCCATCTTGAATTAAATGCTTCTGGAGTGGAGGATTTGGCTTTCGGTAATGCATTTTACTGATCGATTGGCTTCGTATGCTGCCTTTCTGCCAAGGCACCTGAGGCAGTTTGCAGCATTAAAATATTAAAACAAATGCATTATATAAAATGTAGAGTGACAGAGTCCTCTCGTTCCAACTGGGAGCTGATAGCACAAGTAATAATAATAGTTATAATAATGATTTATTAATTGTACCCCACCCATCTGGTTGGGTTGCCCCAGCCACTCTGGGCGGCTTCTAGCATATATATATATAGAACACAGTAAAGCATTAAACCTTAAAAAGATTCCCTATACACGACTGCCTTCAGATGTTTCCTAAATGTTATATAATTGCTCATCTCCTTGACATCTGATGGGAGGGTATTCCACAAGGCGGGTGCCACTACTGAGAAGGCCCTCTGCCTGGTTCCCTGTATGTAACTTCACTTCTTGCAGTGAGGGAGCCACCAGAAGGCCCTCGGTGTTGGATCTCTGTGTCTGGGATCTTTTGGGCTGACCCAAAACCTCACCTTAGGTTCTTATGCACATGCAGGTCTTTTTTAACCAGGGGAAGATGGAGAAGGAGCTGCCCCAGCAGTTGTCCCAGGCTATTAAGAGAACATTTTACTGGCCTGAATTCAGAATTCTTTTTTAAAAATAATAATATTGCTGCAGCATTTGTCCAGGGATTCAAGAACTGTGCTTCAGAGAAGTTGACTGTTTTCTTTTCCTCTTTCTTGACAGGGTACTAAGGTTCTCCAGATGTTCATGTGGTACTTGAACCCACGTCAGGTCTTTGACCTCTCTCAGGAAGGACCAAGAGATGCGTAAGTTCTGAGATGTTTGATGTGGTTTGCTGTTCTGCACTTTTTTTAGCATTAGCACAGGTATTTTGAAGGGTACCTCTATATGATGGGCATTTTGAAGCAACCATTAAGAGATATTGGCTGGAATAAGCACATCTTTCACAAGGTGGTTCAGAAGAATTTATGAAAAGAAGGGAAGTTAAACTCCCTTTGTCTCTGTCACAGTCAGTCCCTGGGGAGAGAGTTCTATAACAAGAGCATCTCTGCTGAAATGCTTGGCTTCTTACCAGCAACCTACAACCTAACCAGATAAAGCTAGGATTTAGGATAAATCCAGTGCATGGATATATAGTCGGCGACAGGTGTGCTTCATAAGCATTCTGTGGAATGCAAATAAGTTGGAAGAGGAGCATGCAACATGATGTGTTCTGACTTTGCATACCTGAAAATGACAACAGAATATGTGCTCCACAATTCTTCTATATAATTCAATACTGAGATTGTGTATTAGAGGATCAGAATTGGGCTGAACTTTAGGTCAAAGAGAGAGATCTGAGCAGGGCTGGATTTAGGTTTGATGAGGCCCTAAGCTACTGAAGGTAATGGGGCCCTTTTTTGTGTTCAGTCAGTCAGTCAGTTTTATTGCACACAGCCAAAGACTGCCGCAATGTACACAGAATCATTTGACAATTAAAACAAAATATACTGAATTGATACAAAAGACTTAAAACATTTATATTATCAAAACATTACTCTAAACAGTACTCTAAACAGAGCTACAAAAGTACCCTAATGTACAAATCAAGACATTAAACAATAAAATTCATAAGCTAAAATCATCAATTTTGTGTTGAATATATGCTATATGGTAATTTATGGACCCAATAGGTATCTAAAGCCATTTGCACAAAACAAAATATGTATTTTATCAAAGTAATTGTTGAACTGAAACACAATTATGCAGAAGTATATTAATAGTGAAATACAATTAAGAAGAAGTATATTAATAGTGAAATAATTATTAAGTGCTAACTTAAAATGATTTTTATCCATAACAGACTTAATAATGCAAACACATTGGCATTTGGCAATAACAAAACTTTTATTTTATGTTTTTTATCTTATATTTTGGAAATGTACATCCTGGTTTTTTCTCCTTTAATTTTTTTGGGGGCCTCCCAAGAGAGTAGGGCCCTAAGCTATAGCTTGTTTAGCTTATACGTAGCTTAGCAGCTGCACGGAAGTGCATTTATTTACCCCACAAGTGAATGGCAGACACAACTTCTGTGAGACAAGTCAGCAGCTTCATCTCGGTGCATGTGAATTGAGCATGAATTTTACACAAATCAGATTTCTTGCAGGGAGAAACTAACTAGTGGTAAACTTCCGTGCTGCAACTTTTCATTATCTGAAATGCAGACCATATTTTTCAATGCCACAAGGTGGTGCTCTCTGATAGTTACTAGACCTCCTATAAGGTGCTGCTTTCATAGCACTTTCAATCGTGGACTGCTTTGTGTGTGGATGTTAAATATATAAAAGAAGCAAATAGGATTGATATAGCCAAGAGGGTCACTGGCAGAAATTGTGCCATGTTTCACAAAGCCACACATGTAGTTTGAATAGGGTTGCCATATTTCAAACAGTGAAAATCTGGACACAACAGTTGTTGAGCTGTTTTAAAGGAAAATTGCCAAAGATGACACTGCCGACATGGATATGTCCAGATTTCCCCAGACATTTTTATCAATTTCCATCTGGACACTGCTTCCGATAGCAGTATTTCAGGTATGTCTGGGAAATTCTGGATGTATGGCAACCCTAAGTTTGAAGATATGTGATACAGCAACATAGCTAAGCAGGTGTAAGACTTTCTGCATCTGGATGGGAGGCCAAGAACGAACCTGGTGAATGCTGCCTTGACTTCTATGATGGAAGAAAGATGAGATAAGAAAACTAATCATTTAATAATAAAAATAATGTTTATCTAATTTTTCACTCAAATAAGAATAAAAAACTTAACATATTAGTCTGCCCTTATTTATGCCTGTAATATTCTGTAATGATTCACTCCACTCCACTAGGCCACCTGTACCACACAGTTTCTGGGTATGGGCTTGATTATTGCCTCTGTTTCCCTCCAGAGTTAATAAAGTTTTGGCATTTTGATTGAAGCTCCTAGGTGAAATGGTGCCCTTTCTCCTATCCATGCTGAATGCTGTTGGAGTCCTACCCGTCCATCTCATTTGTCCTGTGATGTTGCTTCCCTTTTCCCATGTTGGGCCTTGGGGGGGGGGTCAGGGAGAGAGTGTCGGAATCTCTGCTATGACTGAGCTACTCCTCTGGTCGAGCCTTCGGAATCTCCTCCGACGATGATTAACGACCTGAGCCTTTTATAAGGCTCCAGCCACTTTCCCCATTCAGCAGAGTATCAAAGCAGCAGAAGAGACAAGAAGTTTGAGCTACATTGCTAGGTTTTATTTCTAACTACACAGACAGAAAAGAAATATATATGCTCTCTCTGTGAAAGCAGAGTGCAACCGAACAACAAAGGAAGAGGAAACCAGTAACATCACATCCATCTCCTGTCTTCCGTGAGACTTCCAACAGCCTGGAATCTCTGGAATGCAAAACAGAGTCTTGTGACTCCAAGAGCACTGCACAGTGGCATAAAGAGAAACCAACAGAGAGTCCATTTGGTGGACCCCACTTATTTTATGCTATACTTATTGGAATGTCCTAGTCTCATCGTTCTCTGTCAGCTGCTCTAACTGACCTGCCCATACCTGTTGACCCCTGGTCTTATTGTTGTACCTGGGTAGTTCACCTGCTTACAGTTGCTTGTTGGCACATTTTTCACATCTCTCTTTGCTTTTTCAAAGCAGGGTTTGCCAACTAATAGCCCCCAGGCTGAATCATCACATAACCTTTTTTTTCATGCTCGTTTTCTTTTTATAGGCTTGAATTGTACAGAAAAATGCCAAATCTTCGAATCCTGGCCTGTGGTGGGGATGGAACGGTAAGTCCCACAACTTTTTTTTTTTTGGGTAATAAGCAAAGGAGGGAAATTGCTGTGAGCCTAATGCATGAAAGGGGTCACAGCAACACTGACATACAGCACACACCAACTAAGAAAAAAAAGTGACGATGATGTTGAGGAGCAAATAGTCTGACCTGGTATAAATTAGCTTCCGATGTGTGCCTTGTTCCTCATGGGTGCAGCAGCATGGACAGAAAATAGCAGAAGGCTTCATAGTGAAGTTACTTCATGCAGGCAGCTGCTGGTCATTAAGGGTCAATTCACATATCCATGCACATGACTTGACTTCTCTATTCTTTATTACCGTATATGAACAGCGACAGCGTTATATGACTCCAATGACTCCAGCATTTTGTTAGGTGCTGGGAAATGAGAAGTTTGGGTTGTTATACCTGAGATGGTCCATCCATGCAAACAAGTCGCCGTGCTACAGCTATGGAGTGTAAAATCATGCATGTGTGAAGCTTGCCTCAGCATGCAGGAATAAAGTGTCAATAAATCAAGCAATGTGTGAACCAGGCCTTGGAATGCTGTACAGTATATGTCTGCTCTTCTTTGCTATAGAAGACATTTCTGGCAGATGGGAGATCATCTTCTGCCTCTGCCTCTGTCATAGTTATAGTATTGGGGGATGTCAGTCTGGATGTCATCTTTGGGATCTCTTCTAAGCTTGTGATTTATGTCTGCAAGAAGGGAGAAAGGGGCTGCTAAACTGGTCAAACCAGTCTCTTTATTAAGCCAATGGCTGCAGCCAAGTCTGTAAAGTATCCGGCTGCATAAGTAAAGATAGCAGGTGACTGGCTGACAACAGAAATGACTAACTGAAGATGGGCAGAAGTGGGAGCCAGCCATCCCTAGCTGGAGGAAGTGTCATTAGAGCAGGCATAGGCAAACTCGGCCCTCCAGATGTTTTTGGCCTACAACTCCCATCATCCCTAGCTAACAGGACCAGTGGTCAGGGATGATGGGTGTTGTAGTCCCAAAACGTCTGGAGGGCTGAGTTTGCCTATGCCTGCATTAGATTCCGTGAAGGAGAACAAATAACTGGCAGTCTTGAACTAGGCAGGGAAAAGAGACAGAGGTTTGACCTGTTCCCTGTGCTGAATTCAAAGTTATGGCTTTGCCCCACTCCCCGTCTCCCTGAGCAAGAGAGCAAGTTCTGTTGGAGTGTTATTGCTGTGAATCTTGCATCTTATGCTCAGCGCATGCGTGTGCATAAATGAAACCACACATCACAAAGGCCCCACTGTCTGATTCTACATGCAGAGATCCCTGAGATCTTGTACAGCTTGAGATATGTGATGCACGCAGCTGTATTTTAAAACGCTGGCTTTGGGTTTGTTGTTTCCACATTCCTTCCATTTCACATTTTGAGCTAATGGGGGCAGCATCTTCTCATTAATATGAGAGACACATGACTTATCTATGCTGAGGTTATGTTAGAAACAAATTAACGTCTCGTTGTTCCAAAAGCCATTAAATCTAGAAATGAAAATCTTGCTCAAATGGATTTAGTGAATATTCAATGAGACCAGATATTACTTTGCATTATTGAAAGAAACAGAAAGTGGGAGATTTTCCAGTGTACCTGCCCAATTGTTAACTTTTCCTCTTCTGGCAATAAAATGCAACATCGTCAACTTCAGGCAATCTGTATTCTAGACTCTTTCAGGCAGCCTTCTGATTTGGAACAATTCGGAGGGTGTCTTATCCAATTTTCTAAAGATCATGCAGAGCATTTAGGATCCATAATAATATACTTAATTTTTTTTTAAAAAAACTCAGCTGAAACCCCCAAAGCTTTATTTCTCAAAATGCAGCCTGCTGAGAACAAGTGGAGAATTTGGACTGGGGCTGTAGTACAACATGGAGGGTGAAAGGGAGATGAACCCTAAAGGAATCTAGGAGCAGGGAGAGGGAGAGAGCGTTGGCCACTGTGAGAACAGGATGCCAGGCTATAGATGGGGCCTTTGCCCTAATTCAGTAGGGTCTTATTATATTCTTATGGGGGTGCTGCTGTCCCAACTTCTGCCCCTGATTGATTTCCTCCCCAAACTTAAAGCCCTCCCCAAGCTGCTATTAGCTGTGACAGGGAAAACATGCAGGAAAACTTGCATGTTTTCCTCTTGGTGGAGAGGAAACTATTTGTGAATGGTAGCGTTTGTGTGCGATTTGGGTCAGGGCCATGGCACAGGGAGGAGACATGAGTGAAATAATTTGTTTGTACTGATTTATTACATTTGTACCTCAACGTACTTGCTGGGAAATCAAGGCAGGGTACGTGTTTCTCTCGACCTTTTATCCCCGTTAATACTCCTGTGATGTGGGTTAGGCTGAGAGTGGGATATCCTGGTTTTTGGATTCTTTAAATTCATAGTATAAACCACACACCAGCAGAAGTAAAATTGCACAGACTAGAGAATGGATGGGATATGTATTTGGAGAATCCCAAGTAGTGTGTCTTCGCCGCCCCATAGCCTATGATATCATTTCCTTTCCTGTAATATTTGATGTTTAGGTGGGCTGGATCCTCTCCATCCTGGATGAGCTGCAGCTGAACCCCCAGCCTCCTGTTGCTGTACTTCCACTTGGCACCGGGAATGACCTGGCTCGCACCCTCAACTGGGGAGGGGTAAGCAGATTGCATGTTTGGCCTCAAAATATTTTATCAGACATTCACTGGCTGTCATCTGAAAGGTGTGAGATCAAGTTGAAGCAGGAGAAGCTAAAGAGGTGTCTGAATCTTCCCTTTAGGAGGTGGCAGGCTTCTCCATCATCAAACCCAGTAGACCAGTGTTTCCCAACCTTGGGCCTCCAGCTGTTTTTGAACTACAATTCCCATCATCCCTGACCACTGGTCTTGCTAGCTAGGGATGATGGGAGTTGTAGTCCAAAAACAGCTGGAGGCCCAAAGTTGGGAAACACTGCAGTAGACGATTCCTTGATGGATACAAAGTACACATTTCTTTGCTTGGGTACCACTTTCAAGAGATAGGTGAAGCATGAAAGAGAAAGGGCTGCTTAATTTCCCCTTTCCCTTGCTATTTCCTCACATATAATGAATTTTTCTATGTTGTTTTCACTAATATCACCACCATCATTATTAAAGAGTTTTTTTATATGCATTTTAAGTGCAATTTCCCCTAAAATGCACATGTTTGCACACATTCTTTTTTGTGTACAGAACTGCATTGTAGCATTGAGAAAAGAAGGCATTTCAAAGGATAGCTGCATTTTGGTTAATTTATTGTTTTAAGATGTGCAAATTAGCTAAGTTTGCAATAAAATGCAAACTGAAGTGAATTTCTCCCTCACCCCTACCTCTATGGACAGAAGACATTCCCCACTAACTGATTTTATTTCCAAACCTTTAAGGGAAATCAACTTAGGTGTTATGTGTTATCAGACAAATAGCTGGAAGCCAAAGGGTTAAATAGGCACCCCCACCTCATATCTGCTCCCAGTCACAGTGCTTCAAGTTTGTTTTTTATTCCAAAACAAAAAACCGAAAACCGAAAACAAGCCAGCAACACTAAATAACTCATCTAGTTTGAGCCTGAGAACTTGGCCTATCACTCGGTTTTATATCATTCTTAATCATCCCCAGACCCGCAGAAAGAGGCGGTTATTAAACAGCGTCTTAAAAAAAATAATCTTTAGACCCGGGCAATATGGCCAACTATCGTCCAGTCTCAAATCTACCATTCTTGGGCAAGGTGATTGAGCGGGTGGTTGCTGAACAACTCCAAGCATACCTGGAGGTTGCGGACCATTTGGATCCCTTCCAGTCGGGATTCAGGCCTCACCATGGGTCTGAAACTGCCTTGGTTGCACTGGTTGATGATCTCTGGTGGGCTTAGGGACAAAGAGCGGTTTCCTAGTTCTGCTGGATCTCTCAGTGGCTTTTGACACCATTGACCATAACATCCTTCTGGGCCATCTAGAGGGGCTGGGAGCACTGTTATACATGGTTCCACTCCTTTCTTCTGGGCTTTGTCCAGAAAGTGGTGTTGGGGGATGAGTGTTTAGACCCCTGGGCTCTCACTTGTGGGGTGCCTCAGGGTTCTATCCTCTCCCCCATGCTTTTAATATCTATATGAAGCTGCTGGGAGAGATCATCAGGGGGTGTGGGCTGGGTGTTCATCAGTATGCAGATGACACCCAGCTCTACCTCTCTTTTAAATCAGAACCAGTGAAGGTGGTGAATGTCCTGTGTGAGTGCCTGGAGGCGGTTGGAGGATGGATGGCAGCTAACAGATTGAGGTTGAATCCTGACGAGACAGAAGTACTGTTTTTGGGGGACAGGGGGCGGGCAGGGGTGGGGGACTCCCTGGTCCTGAATGGGGGAACTGTGCTCCTGAAGGACCAGGTGCGCAGCCTGGGAGTCATTTTGGACTCTCAGCTGTCCATGGAGGTTCAGGTTAATTTTGTAGCTGTTTACCAGCTCCATCTGGTACGCAGGCTGAGACCCCACCTACCTGCGGACTGTCTTGCCAGAGTGGTGCATGATCTAGTTATCTCCCACTTGGACTACTGCACTGCACTCTATGTGGGGCTACCTTTGAAGGTGACCTGGAAACGGCAATTAATCCAGAATGTGGCAGCTAGACTGGTGATTGGGAGTGGCTGCCGGGACCACATAGCACCGGTCCTGAGTGATCTGCATTGGCTCGCAGTACGTTTCCAAGCACAATTCAAAGTGTTGGTGCTGACCTTTAAAGCTCTAAACAGCCTCAGTTCTGTATACCTGAAGGAGTGACTCCACCCCCATCATTCAGCCCGGACTCTGAGATCCAACACCGAGGTCCTTCTGGTGGTTCCCTCATTGTGAGAAGTGAGGTTACAGGGAACCAGACAGAGGGCGTTTTCGGTAGTGGCGCATGCCCTGTGGAATGCCCTCCCATCAGATGTCAAGGAAATAAGCAGCTATCCTATTTTTAAAAGACATCTGATGGCAGCCCTGTTTAGGGAAGTTTTTAATATTTAATGCTGTATTACTCGATTGGGAGCCGCCCAGAGTGGCGGGGAAAACTCAGCCAGATGGGCGGGGTATAAATATTATTATTATTATTATTATTATTATTATTATTATTATTAATCTCCTTTTGGTCTAATGTTTGGGAATTTCTGGGAGTAATACCCCCCCAATGTCTCTCTCACTGCCTCTTGAAAAGTGGTTGGAATATGAAGTTCACAAACAATCTTTGAATAACACTGATGATCCGGTATGGTTAGATCTCTGCAATACATCATCTAATATGAACAAATGCCAGTTGTTGACATTGGACTGTGAATATCTCTTATTTCTAGGGATACACAGATGAGCCTGTTGCAAAAATTCTCTGCCATGTAGAAGATGGGACCATTGTCCAACTGGACCGGTGGAACCTCCAGGTGGAGAGAAATCCTGATTTGCCCCAAGATGAACTAGAAGATGGAGCACGGAAGGTTAGTGTGAGATCTTCCTCTACCGGAATAAACCAAAGGAAGAAAATGAGGGTTCATGCAGGATGACAGGGGAATGCTGTTCAGGAATGTGAAGAATTTACAGTACGTTTCTGGCTTAAATAGTTGCAATTATTTACATGGTTGTTTACTGTTTCTAGAAAGGCAGAACTAGAGTCAGCCAATGATCACGAAATAACCCCTATCTGTTAGCAGCATTTGATCATTTAAAAGAAGTAAAATCAAAAGAACTAAACTTTTGAGTCCAGTGGACAGGGATCCACCGGTTCCTAGGCTGATGATGGCAACAGTCCCAATTCAGGCACCTGTGAGCTGTTGCAGCGAAACGGTATTCTTTACTGCCTCTGCAGCTTGGCTAATGAGCGCCACTAATTAGCAACAGTTCAGTAGCAACTTCAATGGTGCTCTGGACCAGACAGACCTTCTAAGCCAGTCTTGTAAACTTGAGGTGAACTGCTGTTCTTACAAGCTTCACCTGTAGCAGGAGGCATTTCCAGAGAAGAAATCTGAATTGCTTAAGAGAAAGGTCCTACATGCTGCAGGTGACCTTTTTGTGCTCCTTTTACAAAGTCCTCCTTTGTCTCCTTCCACTTCATATGAGGGACTGTCGCTGAGTGGTACAGCATGTGCAGAAGAACCCAGGTTCAGTTCCTGGCCTCTTCATTATTATTAATTATTATTATTATTATTATTATTATTATTATTATTATTATTATTATTATTATTATTTGCTGTAGCTGGGGAAATAATACTTCTTGCAGAGCTGCTGGCAGTCAGATCATAAAATATTGGGTTAGTGGAACAAAGAACAAGGCAGTCTTGCCCAAGGTGTCCTAACATTTGCCATTGAATATTCTTAATTTTTCTTTTCACACACAGCATTTCCCTTGTTCCCCTTGTCTTATCATTGCAGCTTCCCCTCAGTGTTTTCAATAATTACTTCAGCCTAGGATTTGATGCTCACGTTACACTGGAATTCCATGAATCTCGAGGTGAGAGAACAAAAACAATATCTTCTCTTCCTGAGCACCAGGGTGGAAAATGAATGGGTTGTGAAAGCCTTCCTCAAAGAGGTGCTTTACCTTATATAGCAGGCAGAGCTGCAACAGGTGTGGCTTCTTCCACTGCAGTACAGTGTGGGATGAGCTTGAGGTGGAGACTCTTCCTATCCCTCAGAATACAATAGAGGAGTTAAAGCAGGGATGATGAACCTGTGGCCCTCTCAATGTTCTTGGACCTCAGCTCCCATAATCCTTGACCCCATTGGCCATATTGGACTTGCAGGGTGACAGGTGCCCAAGGCTTGAGTTAAAGGAAAACAGGAGATGATTTAGGTCTCTCTTTAAGAGCTGAAGGTTTCTCCACACAAGCTTCTTATCAATCAGCTGGTTTTTGTGTGTGCAGGGATTACATGATGCATGCAATGTTTGCATTTGGATCTGTTTGTGGGAAGGCTAAATGTCTTCCCATAAACCTCTCATTATCCTACATTTTTAGTGCATAACCATCACTTTCCTACCTGCAAAACAATCTGTCTTTTAAAGCAGGAAGTCGATTCGTTGTGCCATATTGCTCCAATCTACTTTAATAGTCTAAACTTAAATTTGTGGTATGCATTTGAATCCCTCCTGCAAAATCTGGAGGTGACCTAAGAGTCTATACCTCTAAGCTGCTTATTCATGAGAAAAATCTCAGAGGAGACCTAGCTCCACCTCTTCCTTAAGGATTGCCAACTCCTTTCTGGCAGGGCTCATGTAGTTGGGGGTTTGGGCTGCTTTTAACTCTTCAAGGTAACTTTATATTATTTTATACAATGAGTCACGTTGACACTGGGCTTTTCTCCTCTCTCATGTGGTTTAGCTATTATGCTTTGTTTTGAAGTTGTTTTTATTTTAACATATTGCACACAGCATAAAGGTTCTCTGTTATGGGGTGAGCAATAAAACCAATCAATAAATGTACCCTTACCAGCTACACAGAAGGTAGATGTTTAGTAGATGAATCTTTTTCCTTGCATGGTGATCTTTACTGTTGCTGCAAAAAGTTTCACCTGATAAATGTCTGCCTGCTATGCAATGTCAAAGAAATAGGGCCCCTGCCAATAAACTATTGGAAATCCTACCGATCTTCTTTTGTAAAAAGGATTACATTTTGCCCAGGAAGTAGAGCAAAAATCTGGGCTGTCCTTGTCTGATTCTTCTGAAAATGATACACCATGCTATGAAAAGGTTGGGGATATATTGCGAAGACACAGGACATGCAAGACTGGCACTCCAGAACAGTCCCTGCTAAAGTGCATAATAATATTTGTCTTTGTTCATGTGAACAAAGTACTCCTGTCTGTTTTGAAACATTGCCCTTAATACTCATGTAGTTCCATACAGCACAACCCAGCCAAGCCCTAATGGTCAGTCATTATGATAGATGTCTGTATGCTAGGAAATCACACTGCTGATACTCAAGTTGTTGTTCAGTTGCTTTGTTTGGCATGTGGCTGATTTAACTACAAGCATGTTTGTCCTCCTTTTCATGCTATCACAAAGCCATGCAAAAATGTCCCCCCCCCCCCATTTTAAAAAAGAACATCCTAATGCCAGGCTAAATAAAGATCTGAATGCCTGACGGAAAGAGCGAATGCATATTTTATCGTGTTTAAGATGACTGTGAGCAGTAAGCATAATAATGAAGGGCCATGGAAGGGCAAAGGAATGAAGTGATGACAGCTGCGCGCTCATTTCCATGTGCACATGTGCTGGCGTGCATGCCAAATGTGCCTGGGACTATATAGTAGGGATGAGGTCCTGAGCTACTTTCTCACTTAGCAGAAGCATTATTTAATCATGAAGTCATATTGCGCTATAAAGAATGAATGGACATTATTCCAGGGATGCCAGTGTGTGCATGTATGTGTGTTTCTCTGTGTGCACGCACAGGCACACACACACTTTTAGAGGAGAGTGAAACCACTTTGGGGAAAAGCACGCTGTAGGCTTGGAGGTGAGTAATTTGGCCAGAAAGATTTTTCCCCTGTTAATTCAGAGTTTCCCACCCCTTCAAATTTATAATAAAAATGAATTTTTATACGTAATGTTAGTGTGGGGGACCCTCTGGGAGTTTGCTTTAGTGTCCTTATTGTTTGTGGACTTCCTTTTGGTGTCTCTGTGTGTTTCAGTCAGATGCTGTTTTCTAATAAGTAAGGAGGGTTGTTTGTTTGATTGAAGGCTTATCCTCTTGCTCCCACTCCCCGGGGGGGGGGGGACTGCTCCTTAGTGTTCAGTCAGAGCAAATGGCAATTTGGTTTTCTCCAGATTGATGTTTGCTCCAATTTAGCACTAAAGAGCAGCTTTCCCCTGGGAAAGGAGTGCAGCAAGGGTGTGTGCCTCAAAAGTGTGAGTCCGAGCAGAAAACTGCTCAGACTTGTGCTTTCTTGGCACTGGAGAAGTAGACTTGTGGACAAGCCCTGAGTGTACTTAAGTGCCGCTTTTCAACAATGATCTGCAGATTTGAGAGTGGTTCACAACATAAAGATATGATATTAAAACACAAAATAGAATATAAAAGCACAAGGCGTTGTTATAAGAAAAACTGCTCCTTTACCCTTCTGGGGTACCCAAGAAGACCGTATAGTCCTTATGTAGGTTCTCAATTGGTAGGAGAAAATAACAGAGGCCTACCAGAGAATATTGAGAAGCAAAGCAGCTAGTAAGCCTGATCTTTATTAAACAGTCGCAACAAGGCTTTGCTTCTCAATAGTCTCTGGGTGGCCTCTGTCATTTTCTCCTACCAATAGAGAAGCTACATAAGGACTCTGTATGGGCTCTTGGGTACCCCATAAGGGGAAAGGAGCAGTTTTTCTTATATATGCATCAATACTCTTTTCTCCTTTTTCTTAGAAGCGAAAGGGTAGGTCTTCCATTAATAATGGAATTACATGTCATTTATTAATCCAAATTAATACTTCTCAGTTGTGCATAAGGCCATCTCACCTCACCAGTCAGCACACAATGGTTTCTTGAAAGAAAGAAAGAAAAAAGATGGGCATTTCCCCTCCTTTTCCATAATAGACTGATATACAGTTCATCGGTTCCTTTTGACTCCCTTATCTAGGGAACACAGAAAACAAAGATGCATCCTTTTCACCCCTCCTCTTTAGTCAGCAGCCAGCAATGGCCAGAAACTCAGCTGTTTGCCTGCCAGAAGGAAAATAAGGAACTGAACCATCAAGGGCAGCGTACTGTTTAATTGACTTAGTAAAGACTCCTTGTATTCTGCTGTTTTCTTCTTCTTCTTCTTTATCACAGAAGCAAATCCTGAAAAATTCAACAGCCGCTTTCGAAATAAAATGTTTTATGCTGGGGTGAGTTGAAACGTATTTTCCTGAATCCAATTTTTTGTTATTTTTTTTTTGGGGGGGGACAGTTTATTGCTTGTTTTATTGCTTTAATTATTGAGGATCATCACCACTATTCTTTGGGACACCAACCAATTGGCTCAATCTTCAGGCTCAATCTTGAGCCCCTTTGAAGTCACCTGACGTCATAATGAAATTGGGTAATTGGCAGTTTCCATCCCTGTGCCTCCAAAAGTTCACTGGTTATCCTTTTGGAGTATTTTGGGCTCCTATTCCATGTCGCTTTCTGATTTGAGGAAACTTTGCCAATTAGAAATGTTGTATTCACTGAGAGCAACTTCAGTACTTAACTGTGCCCTGAAACTCAGCCTCTTTCTGTGGGGCAACTTCACTTAACAAGGCCTTATTTTCACCCAGATCCTTGAAGCAACAAAAATGAAATTCAGATGAAATTATTATATCACACTTCTTTCCCCCATCCGCTTTTCTGTATAATTTAGGCAGCCTTTTCAGACTTCCTTCAGAGAAGCTCCAGAGATTTATCCAAGCATGTGAAAGTTGTGGTGAGTATAAAAAGGGGAACTATGCTTTTTAAGGACATGTTGGAGATTTGGCTGGTAAAACGAGATGAGACAAGTTTCATCTTGATTGTAAAGCTTCATACATTTCGTGAAGACAAGTGGAAATTAGTTTCACTTATACTTAGTGAATCTTAGGAATCTGGGCTGGTACCTAGATTTATTGTTAGAGATTTATTGTTCCAGTGTTGTCAGTTTTAAGACGGAACAAGACTTCCATGCCTTTAACTGAAACAAAAAAAGGAAGGAGAAGGAAGGAAGGAAAGAAAGTGGGTGCAATAAAATTATTTCAGCAAGTGTGCTTTCTGGCTTACACCAACCTTCCCTCCTACCATGTTTATTTTTCCAGTGTGTACCCCAGTGTGTTTTATTTCCCACTAGATGTAATGGCACTTGGATCAAACCACATGAACATATCTGGAGTACTTGCTTTTGCCAGGGGAACATAGCAAAAATAAATACGGTGTGGGCTTGTTCCTCTTTGTTTCATCTGGGCTTCTTGTGTGATGTGGCCTTACATGTTTTTGTTTTTTTTTTTAAGTCCCAAGATCTCATTGAAATAAATCCACAGGTGTTTATTTTATAATAAACCTTAATACATACTTGTGTACTCTCTCTCACTCTCTTTGGCAGTGTGATGGCACAGACCTGACCCCAAAGATTCAGGAGCTGAAATTCCAATGTATAGTGTTTTTAAACATACCCAGGTAAGGACTTGTCCTGGGAGGACTTGTGACAAGGTGAGGGAACCCTAGGAGGGGAAACCATTTTTGAAAAATAGACAGTTACCCCATAGATCTAGGATTAGATCTCTAGCAATTACCTGAAAGGGCAGTTGTTACAGTTCTATCCCCCCTCTCCCCCTCTCAATCTCTCTCACACTGAATTGGAAGACATAATTGGAATAAACCAAAGGAAGGGAGGGAACAGCCTCCCATTGTCCTCTTTCCTCACTTGGAGGACCTTACTCACTTTTTGAGAAATTGTTGTACTTTGGTGATGTGAAGAGTTGAAACCAAAGAGGTGGTGGGGAGGACTGACCATATGAGTTTCCTCTTTGCCTTACTCTCTCAGACCTTATTCAAACAGCTAACTGTGGGATAAGTATGAGTGTGCAACCAGCACCAGCCCTGCAAATGGAGAATTGACCACCCTGGTCTGGATGATACAACTCAACAATTCAAGAAGGACACGGACAAACTGGAACGTGTCCAGAGGAGGGCAACCAAAATGGTCAAAGGCCTGGAAACGATGCCTTATGAGGAACGGCTAAGGGAGCTGGGCATGTTTAGCTTAGAGAAGAGGAGGTTAAGGGGTGATATGATAGCCATGTTCAAATATATAAAAGGATGTCACATAGAGGAGGGAGAAAGGTTGTTTTATGCTGCTCCAGAGAAGCGGACACGGAGCAATGGATCCAAACTACAAGAAAGAAGATTCCACCTAAACATTAGGAAGAACTTCCTGACAGTAAGAGCTGTTCGACAGTGGAATTTGCTGCCAAGGAGTGTGGTGGAGTCTCCTACTTTGGAGGTCTTTAAGCAGAGGCTTGACAACCATATGTCAGGAGTGCTCTGATGGTGTTTCCTGCTTGGCAGGGGGTTGGACTCGATGGCCCTTGTGGTCTCTTCCAACTCTATGATTCTATGATTCTATAACTCTGGTATAAAGCAGAGGTGTTCCTTCTGAAACCTTATCCTATCTGAAAGATATTTGTAGAAGACCTATGCTTGGTTTTGTTGCTAAAAGCCAAGTGGGCCAGATGTTCAGTGTTTGCTCAAATCCCACGTATCCTCAACCTCTCACATTCATGCTTGTGAGCTTTCCATGGGCATCTGGTTGGAAGCTGAACTAAACAGGCTTTTACTTTGAACCAGCTGAGCTCTCCTTATGTTTTTCTGTTCAGGTATTGTGCTGGCACAATGCCCTGGGGGAATCCAGGAGATCACAGAGAATTTGAACCACAGCGGCATGATGATGGTTACATTGAGGTCATTGGGTTCACCATGGCCTCCTTGGTGAGTCTTTTTCATCGATTGCCTCCTGTCTATAAGTCAACCAGAGCAAGAGCTAACTCACAGAGAATAAACCAAATGGCAGGTTTCCAACTATAACTGAGTATGTAGAGTGAATCTTCCTCACTCCTGGTTTGCCATTTGAGGGAACAGTGAAGGATGGGTGAACACCCCTTCCTTCTACACCTGAAAAAATGGCTTGCAGGAGGGACTTTGTTGCTATCTTAATATCTGATGCCATAATTATTGCCTCCTCCCATTTTTATTCCTTGTTTCTCTCCACGTCTTGCCCTTCCTTCCTTCCTGATTATTCATTCTGCAAGGAGAGGGGGACTAGAAGAGCAAGGAACAATCAGTTCTCCAGGGCATCAACCTTCCCCTACCTATTGCTAACTGTCTCCCCCACCCACATACCTTTATTGCTCCCAAGTGCCTTTTAAAAAGCACAGCAAGTCAAACTCTGAAGCTTGCAAATGTTGTTGGTGTGTGACTTCAAGGGTTAAACTTCATGTGGCATTAAACATTGTTTTTATCCATTTTAATTGGAATTAGTGACCATGAGGAGCCCCAATCAGGACCTTTGGTGGGTAGTCACAGGGAGTTTAACCCTTTCCACGCACCACCGTGGTCCCAATGAATATTGCCCTCCCTCAAGCTACTATTTGCACTCCTATTGGCGCATGTTTATTGTTTTGAGGAAAGGCAGAAGCAAAAAAGCCCAGAGCAGACAGCTCATAAATATCCACCATCCACCCTAAAAGAACCATTTGGGACTTTAAAAAGACCTGTGTTCACCAAGGAAAGGCAGATTCTAGTAAGCCTCGGACAGGGATCGAGTACCATCACGCTCATAATCTTTCACCTTATTATATGTATTTTTGTGCACATTCCTTGGCTGCAGAACTGCACTGCACAATTTGGAGAATTGCAAATTTCAAAGCACGGCTGGGTTTCAGTTTGCACATTTGTTTCCAAAAATGTGAATAAGGTAGATTGGCCTTTAAATGCAAATTGAATCAAATTTCTCAAAGTTGGTAGGTACTGAATCACCTGCTGAAAGCAATCCTGGAGCTCATAGGGTCTTGCAAATAACAGTACATTTTAGCTAGATTTGACAAATTGAACTGATTCCTCCCCTCTTTTTCTTTTTTTCTCTTTCTGTTACTAAGGCTGCTCTTCAAGTGGGAGGCCACGGAGAAAGGTTACACCAATGCCGGGAAGTGACATTGCTGACGTACAAGTCCATCCCCATGCAAGTGGACGGGGAGCCTTGCCGGCTGGCTCCCTCACTGATCCGAATCGCCCTGAGGAATCAGGCCAATATGGTGCAGAAAAGCAAGAGGAGGACATCGATGCCTATGCTCAATGAGTGAGTTAGCTCCATGTGCATCTTGGGGAAAGGGAAATGGCAAAGTTGAGCCAAGTCAGTGATGGATCAAAGACATTGGCCGAACTATGCCAAATGACATCCTGTCATTCTGCACCTGTCCAAATGATATGACATACCTCCTCCTTTCACCGCATATCCCACCTTTCTTTGTGCTTAGCATGCAAAGACAGCTATACAGCCAGAGGAGCAGGAACCCTTTTCTTATTCTCAATATATAATAACAACCCTTCCCTCCCCTGCAATTCAGTACTGGCTGCCAATACTTTAAATGTCAGAATAACTCAGGACAATACCATCACCCTAGCCTTCCAGCCACTTGTTCGTGGAACATTTACTGTATTCTGGTGAGTTTTAATGAAGCACAGCACACTTTTCTCATAGTATCCTTTCCAGATAATTTCACCCTCGCAGAGCCTTCACTCTGTGACATTGTTAGCCTGAAGTTAATCCAACCCTCAGTGCAAGACTCTCAATCTAAGCTGAAATGAACAACCCATCCCCTCCAACATTTCCCTTTCCTTAAAAAAATCCTTCACCGGATTTTATCTGGATCTATGTTGCCCAGGCATTTGGTGACATTTCCCTAATATAGGAAAACTCACTGGGTTTTGAAATGTTTTCCCTACAATATCTTCCCTCCCCTTACCAAATGACTTCGAGCTTTCCCCTTGTGTTCCTTGTGGGAACGAAGTTTATTTTTCATCCAAAGGGCTATTACTCCCACAGTTCCAACATCAGAAACTTTTAAATTGGTAGCACATAGTGTTTATGTATTGTATTAGAGGATTCAAAGTAGTTCACATAACCTCATAATGTGTAGAACACAACCTTCTAGGACAAATCAATATCATTCCTATATTGCAGATGGTGGAGGAGAAACTTTGAATTTGTCTCCTGTATTGTTTTGAGGAGGGTCAGGAAACTTGTAAAAAAGTGACAGTACGCATACTCCAAAAAAAAGGGCCCACGTAGCCCCCCATTTTTTTGTAGAAAAGTGGATTGTATGTTACTTATCAAACATTATAGGGACACGGGTGGTGCTGTGGGTTAAACCACAGAGCCTAGGACTTGCTGATCAGAAGGTTGGCGGTTCGAATCCCCGCGATGGGGTGAGCTCCTGTTGCTCAGTCCCTGCTCCTGCCAACCTAGCAGTTCGAAAGCACGTCAAAGTGCAAGTAGATAAATAGGTACCGCTCTGGCGGGAAGGTAAACGGTGTTTCTGTGCGCTGCTCTGGTTCGCCAGAAGCGGCTTAGTCATGCTGGCCACATGACCCGGAAGCTGTATGCTGGCTCCCTCGGCCAAGAAAGCAAGATGAGTGCCGCAACCCCAGAGTCGGTCACGACTGGACCTAATGGTCAGGGGTCCCTCTACCTTTTATCAAACATTATGCAATTCTTTTTTTATAATTACTAGACCTGAATGGGCTGTTCCATCAATGAACAAACAGGCCCTTCTACAATTTTCAGAAGCTTAGTGCCAGTGTAGTGTACAAGATCAGGTTTGCTCCTGAAGACGATCAGAACCAATGATAGTCAGTTCCCACCTTTTTAAAAACAACAACAACACAAAGCCAATATCAGGATTGTTGTCACCAGATATGGAACCCAGTAGTTGAATGCCCTTGTTTAACAGAGCCTCTTCACACCATCCCTTTTTTGCCCCTGAAACACAGATGAGCTCTTCAACAATATTGGCAGCTATTCATTTCTCTCCCCCTCTCTGCTTGTTTTCAGTGAAGGGAACTGATTTAAATTATGGGCTAGGAAATAAGAATCTGTCTCAAGATGATAATTGTGTGTGGTCTTTTTGGCTCCTTCTGAAAATATCATTACTGAATGGGTTGTGACTGGATTTGATTTTCATTTATTTTATTTATGTGGGTTTTTAACACATTCAGTGCCTCAAAATACTATGTTGTTGGTACAGCTTTACTTCCTGCAAGAAGTGACCAAATATGTATTGGAGAAAAGACCCCATGCTTCAGTTCATGCACTACAACAGAACTGGAGAACCTCCAGGTCCTCCTACCTGGCCCTTGGGACAGTGGCGTAGTGTGGGGGGTGCAGGGGGGCCGGCCACACCGGGCGCAACATCTGGGGGGGGGCGCTCGCACTCGCAGCTCTCTGCCCCTATCTGGCTCACTCTCTCTCTCTCACTGCAGTGCTGGCTGTGTGAATCCGATCCGAGCCGCTGGGTTGCCACCCACTGTGGAGGGGGTGGGTGCCAGGCGTGCGGTGCAGAGAGAGAGAGCGAGGGACTATTTGGGGGAGGAACAGTGCAGCGGCCACCCAGCGCAGCGCTGAGCGCGGGAGAGAACCACACCAGACCAGACCAGGCAGCAGCAAGAAGAAGCTGGCAGCGGCGGCAGGTTAGGGGTTAGGGGGCGCAAATTACTTGCCTTGCCCCGGATGCTGACAACCCACGCTACGCTGCTGCCTTGGGACCCTTCGCCAGCCCAGTGTTGCACCCTCCTTAAATGTTCTTGCCTGACTGAAATGTGTCCTTGAACTCTGATAATGACCTTTGCTTGCCTGGATTGGAAGGCAGAGAGGGGCACATGAGTGTGTGTAGAAACTAGCCTACCATTGAAGGCTTACATCTACATTTGTTTTGCCTCTGGCCCTTGGAAGGCTGTGACTTTCAGACTGAAGAAGATTCCTTACCCCTGTGCTACGGCGTGGGAATGTTAAGGCCTATATCATCTGCCTTCTCTCTTCTATGTCAATTCATCTCCAGAAAACAAGCCAGCAAAAAAAGAGAGAGAGAGGTTATGTGTGAGAAAGAGATAAGATCAGGCATCAGCTAAGGGACCTAGGCATAGAGTCCCCTGAAGACCAAGAGGAGACTCCAATTTCCACCAGCTCTCTTTCTCTCTGCAGTCACTTTGCTTCTAAAGATGCTGACCCCTGTAAACCCTTGCAGCCATGTCCTTCCTAGAGTGCTGGACACTGGACTGCAGATGGTCCTATTGCCTTACCATTTCTTCCTTACTTTTGTCCTACTTTACAGAGGGCGTCCATCTATCTGAAGATAGATTGAAGGAGTCCTCTATGTGAAGAGCTGTCCCATCTAAGTCTGAGAAAGAACCCTAAGAAGGGAGAGTAACCAGGGGCCTTGGAGTGGCCCAACCATAGGTAGCACCTAGACGGCAGGCTGAGCATCCATGGTCACAACCTTCCCCACTATGTTCAGATGCATTTAAATTATGGCAATTATTTTCTGAATGTGCATCTAGATGTATAAATTAGTACAGTGGTACCTTGGGTTACATACGCTTCAGGTTACATACGCTTCAGGTTACAGACTCCACTAACCCAGAAATAGTACCTTGGGTTAAGAACTTTGCTTCAGGATGAGAACAGAAATTGTGCTCTGGCGGCGCGGCAGCAGCAGGAGGCCCCGTTAGCTAAAGTAGTGCTTCAGGTTAAGAACAGTTTCAGGTTAAGAACGGACCTCCGGAACAAATTAAGGACTTAACCCGAGGTACCACTGCATACACAAATCCTTTGCAAATTGTCCTTTTATGCCCTCTTTTTAGTTATTTGGTGGTGTGTAAGTGGCCACTCTAGGTAGCAGGTACCTCAACCCCCTCACATGCCCTCCCCATTCACATACATAACATGAGAGGCCGAGTGGGCCTTACTTTAAGGGAGGGGGAAGTGACCTTGAATTTACCTCTCTTCAGTCTATTGCCTCAGACACTTTCTCTCTTACAGGTTTGCTTCCTGTATGAAAGTTGTTATAAGAAAGAAAAAAAACAAACCTGCTCCTTTTCCCTTATGGGTTATTTCAGAGCTCACATAGAGTCCTTAAGTGGGTTCCCTATTGGTAGGAGAAATAACAAAAGCTAACCAGAGTAAATTGAAAAGCAAAGTGGTGAGTAAGCCTGATCTTTATTCAAGGAACTGTTGCAACAGGCTCCCCACTCACCACACGCAGGAGGGAGCAGAACCCTGAACAATGGTGCGCAAGCTCTTATATAGACTTTTGAAATTGCCCACCCTGTAGCCCAAGACCACCCCCTAAAACATCATACATACATCACAGAAGGAAGCTGTCTACAGCAGAGGAGGCGGTCTACAGCAGAAATCCTGTTTGCCAGGATACCTGATAATGGTCACTGATTGCATTACCTGGGCAGCCTGGCCATTCTTTTGTGATGGTTAATACTTTAGTTCCTGAATCCAGGTCACAGGCTCACCCTATTCATACACAAATACACCTTAAAGAACGGATTTGCAAGTAAAAAGACAATGGGAAGGCTTTCCCCATTTGCTTCCCTTACTGCAGAGGAATATTTGAGGTCATTGGGAGAATCAGAATGGCTCCAGAATTGCTCTCCCATACTATTTCAGGCACATGGTTCATATATTTAGATATGTGTGCATTTATGAATACCGGTATTTATTCTGTATTTAAGACCTTAAAATTCTTTTAACAAAGTCAAGGAAATGCCTCACAAATGACTGTGCCAAGGGAAGGGCGGAGAGTCAGGCTAAGTCAGGGGTCTGCAACCTTTAAGACAAAAAGAGCCACTTGGACCCGTTTCCGAAGAAAACACAACAACTGGGAGCCGCAAAACCATTGCGACATTTAAAACAAATATATCTCCGGAGCCACGATCTAACAGCGGGCGGGAAGGTGACGTCGGGACGGTGCGTGACTAACGCACGCACCGCCCCCATGCGACGTCACAGCCAGTACAGCGCCCGCCACAGTGAGGAGTGTCGGGGCGCACAATGCGCCTCCTCCCCTCGCTAGTATCCGCCCCGGAGCCTCAGCAAAGATGTAAAAGAGCCGCGGGTTGCAGACCCCTGGGCTAAGTGCTCCTCTCTCACATACTTTTGTGGTTTACGGCGTTAATTAAAGGGTCCATAACATACTTCTCTTCCTCCTACTCCTACTCCTCCTAATAATAATAATAATAATAATAATAATAAACCTAATATAAAATGAGAACAGAATGAAAACTCCACAAGATAGAGCGGAAACAGAAGAAAGTGAGGAGTGCTAACTGAAGAGGCAGTGAAACAAAAAAAGTCTTCACAGCCCATCTATGCGCCATCATGAGGCTGCCACTTGGGCCTACTTAAGAGCTGAGTAGACTTTGGATGGCAGCGGGACACATAGCAATGGCAAATGCCAGTTTGTGAGAGAAAGCGGCCCCCAAAACAGTCTTTCAAATTGTTAAAGCAAAACCCCTGCCCCTTTCCCAAATCATATATTGAATGGGTGGGTTGCTGAATAGTGAGTGGCCCCAAGATATCTACTTTGGTCCTTAGGGTTCTGTTTACCAAAGAAGCCACGTACCATCAACTTCAATGTCCAAGTTGGAGGACAGGAAGCTGCCATATGAATGTGCTCAGAAGTACAGTGGTATGTCAGGTTAAGAACTTAATTCATTCTGGAGGTCTGTTCTTAGCCTGAAACTGTTCTTAACCTGAGGTACCACTTTAGCTAATGGGGACTCCCGCTGCTGCTGTGCCGCTGCCGCATGATTTGTGTTCTCATCCTGAGGTAAAGTTCTTAACCAGAGGTACTATTTTCAGGGTTAGCAGAGTCTGTAACCTGAAGTGTCTGTAACCCGAGGTACCACTGGAACTTTAACTGGAGTAGGTCATCACATCTGTCCTAAATGAAGGAATATTCTGGGGATGGGGAGCTTTGAGCATGTCAACAGAAGCAAGAATATTGACTGAAGAACACACATCTTATTAATGTTTGCTTGCTTCTTATGCACTGATGAGAAAAAAAAGCAGCTATAATCCCACAAACTAATAAAACGGAAGCATCTGGGTTTGAACCAGTTTTGGCCCTGACTTGTGGGCTAAATTAGAATAAATAATCCTGTTTAGGCGATCTATGGATTGGGCTGAGTCTTGCCTCCATTGCACAGTATGCAAGATGAAACTAGTTGATAGGAAGTGTCACTATGCTGTACGGAGCTGAAAACTATTTTCTACAGCCTACAATATTTGCTTAAAACGTTTTCCTTCGGCAAACATCCCTCTGAGTTCCTCCCCCAAATTCTTTGCAGGAAGCGAATATGAAACACATGCAAACATTGCTAGAGCAAATGAGTTTAAACTTTAAAAGTCTGGGATAATATTTACAGAATGTTTGGTTAAATTGGCAAACAGTGTCCACATTTAATATATGTTGAGTGAATTTGCATGCTTCCTGCTGGCTTTATCTTTTTGATGTTGATGATGACAGACCCTTCCGAGTTACATAACAGCATCCTTCTACTCTGGCGTATTCCAGGACTATGGGTGCTCTGCATGGCTGGAAATCGCCCCATTTTCTTTAATATCAGGAAGCATTCCAAATGCTGAATGGGAGTGCATGTTTCAGTGGGGCTGCATGCTTGGGGTATCATCTGCCATTGAAGGTGATGGGGCAGCAGTTCCTGTTTGCATGGAGCTTTCTGCGCTCTGTCAAAGGCTGTATTGTCCTTTTGTGCATAGCGACTCACTTCTATGACAGCTAGGTTAAGGCAAAGGTACCCCTGACTGTTAGGTCCAGTCGTGGACGACTCTGGGGTTGTGTGCTCATCTTGCTCTATAGGCCGAGGGAGCCAGCATACAGTCATGTGGCCAGAATGACTAAGCCGCTACTGGCAAACCAGAGCAGCGCATAGAAACTCCATTTACCTTCCCACCAGAGTGGTACCTATTTATCTACTTGCACCACCGGAGTGGTACCTATTTATCTACTTGTTGTCGAACTGCTAGGTTGGCACCTAGACAGCTAGACAGCTTAAATTTGGTAGTGGCAGTGCTGACCCAAGGCGCTTTGGTACCTGATGTGAACCACAAAATGGTGCCTCTCCCCGGCCAGGAAGAGTGAATATCTACATCGGGAACAAAGAGAGAGGAATCAAATCAACCTTACCCAACGGTTGAACTGGGAATCAAAGGTGGGTGCGGAGCCCAGGAAGCCCCAGAGGGCAGCCGCACCATTTCCTCCCTAGGGGTGAAGGAGCAGCAGTGTCTCCTGTTCGCTGAGATTCCACTGTGGAGGCAGCATGGGGGTTGAGGTGCCGAGGCGGTGGTAGGTCTGACCACTAGGGAGTGCATTGCAGCCACTGTTGCCACCACAGCAGCAGAAGCAGGCGATGTGTTCCTCAGTGGCTGGATTTGTCACCTGGATCTTGCCACCAGAGGTGGCCTACATCATCCAAGAGACCCCGGTCACTAGAAAAGTCTGTACTTTGCCCACCTCTCTTTCAAAACTTGCAACAGGAAGTCTTAACGGTGGCTACTTCTTTGGCTCAGAGCAAGCCAAAGTACAGAAGGGCAGGGTGGCTGAGCCATGGGAATTCTGTTCTCCCTTTGAAGCTGCTGAGTTGTGCGGCTGGCCAGCAGGATTCGCAGCAGCAAGGAGCATAGTTTGTCTAGCCATAGTTTATTGCACAGCCAATGCAAATCCCACATGTTCACTGATGTGTCCCTTACTGCAAAACCCACAAAGGGTGGGCTGCCTAAGTGCATTTTTAAATGGGGAAAGGGTTGGTTCAGGCTCACAAGCATGTTTCTGCAATAGGTATTGTCAAATCCTGCCATCCCCTCTCCCCCTTTACGTTTTGCCCCACCCACTTGTATGGAACAATGGGGCTGCAAATGGAAGAGACAAGGATACTATTGTCCATCTCAGACCCTGATGTTTCAAGGATCTGACGTGTGTGTGTGTGTTTAGGGATTTCCATCTTAGGAGATGGAGCCCCTAGAATTCTGCTACTCCAGGGCAGCCATCTCTGCTGTTTATTGATGGACACAAAGCCTGGAGCTACTATATATTTGAGCAGGGGACACCATGTACACGCAAATTGATCTCTCCACATGCTTTAGATTGGGCATGTGGGGGAGGGGACTGTGCAGCAGCTGGGAGCCAGTATTCACATTTTGGGGAAAAATATAGCTCTAGCTCTACCCCAGAATTTTCCCTCCCCAACTTCAGGAAAAACCTTGCATTTCATGTATTTATTTACTGCATTTCTTTCCCACCTTTCCTCCAAGGAGTTCAAGGTGACATGCATAGTTCCCCTCCGCCCCATTTTATCATCACAGCCCTGATAAGCTGAGAGTGAGTGACTGGCCCAAGATCAGGTTCATGGCTGAGTGGAGGTTTGAGCTGTTGTCTCCCGGGTCTAATCAGATGCTACAACCACTCAGTGGTGTCGCAACGGCAGTGTGCCCCAGGTGCCATGTCGGGGTGGGGGGTGACAAGAAGGCACCCTGCGGGGGCTCGCGACAGCATGAGCAGCCATCACACCGCCGCCGCATGCGGAGGATCCTCCCTCCATTCGCAGCTGCAAGCAGAGGACCCCGGCACTGGCAGCAAACCACTATGTACAGCGCATGTGCAGCATCACACGCATGTGCTGTACGTAACGATGCTGCACATGTGCTGTACATAGCGGTTTGCCACTGGCACCGCTCAAGCACTGTACAGATGGCACGAGCAGAGGATCCTGGCACTGGCAGCAAACCATTATGTACAGCGCATGTGCAGCGTCACACTCATGTGCTGTACATAACGATGCCGCACATGTGCTGTACATAGTGGTTTGCCACTGGCACCGCTCAAGCACTGTACAGATGGCACGAGCAGAGGATCCCGGCACCGTCCGTACGGTGCTGGAGCGGCACTGCCGGCAAACTACTATGTACAGCACATGTGCGACATCGCTACGTACGGCACATGTGCTGTAAGTAGTGACACCACACATGCGCCATACATAGCAGTTTGCAGCCCTAGGTGTCACGACGCCTTCATTCACCCCTGCAACCACAAAACTTCCTTTCTAGTCGTCCTGTGGCTAAAGGTTTGGTAAACTAGGACCTCTCTGCCCTCTGCAACTGCACTGAGTCAGCATCTGTTGTTGCCAAAAGCTATGTTTACAAGGATATAAATAAGAATGATGGGAAATTCTTTCAGAGGCAGAAGGTAAGGTGCAACTTAGGATAAAAGTTTAAGTGCTACCAATGTGCAGTGTCAATATTGTTTGTCTCCAGATAGGGGAGAAATAGGAGGTATAGATGTGAACAAAGAGATATCATGTTTGTTTATGGCTCTTATCTTTTGTCCATTTGTCTTCTGAGTCACGCTTGTTAAATTCGGTAGCAAAGTTTTACTGAAGTTAATCTAGGAGAGAGTAAATTTTGCTTTAGAAGATTTTCAGTCCGCCTCATGCATCATTAACAGAATTGCCAGCTAAACTCCAGTTCCAGAATCTCTAATAGACGGAGGGGAGGGCAAAAAATACCCATCCTACTGATGATAAATGAAAGAGAGGGAAATTGACTTGATAGTGACAACGCTGCAGTGCCGGCAGATTGGAGAACCTGGCCTGATATGTAATCTGAATGTCACTTTGAAGAGAAAAGTGCTATATAATCAGCATCCAGTTTCCCATCATGCACTTTATGATCCAAAGACAAAGTTGAAATGGGTTTCTCTGTAACACAGTCAATGAGGGACAACAGCTTCCTCTGTATTTTTTTCTTTCGGTTTGCATCTTTTTTTTGGGGGGGGGGGGAATATTCTGTGTGATGAAATGCCGTTTCGAAACTTGAACTATTAAAAAACTGTTAACCACAGAACTCCAGAGATCTCAGGCCAGAGAACCAGGGGTTCTGAAAGGATTTCCCACTGGCTTTTCCAGACCTGCTTAGATTCAGGGACTGTGATGCCTTCAGACCATTCTGTGGACCCAATTGTGGACTCACAATTTCTTACTTGGGCTATTGATCTAATAACAACAACAACACAATTCACCCTAAGGTACCAGGACACGTTACAACAAAACATAGCATTGCTATTAAGCCACAACAGTACACAATATTAAAAACAGTTTTAAACACCCCAAATCACAGAAATAAGGTGAGTCCTAAAAATATGCATCTCCAAAACCAGGGTGAAGAGGTGCTGTGTGAAGGCCATCACAATGTATTTTCATGTGGACATTTTTATGCACGTCAGTGGCTCCATTGGCAGCCCCACCCCTCATTCAGATGCCATCTGGGCCAAGTGTTTTTGAGCCCGTGTCTTGTTTGACTCATCTTCATGGAAACAGTTCATGGTTGGCCCAAAGCATGGAGCTGATTGCCTCAGAAATTCAAAATGTGTTGTAGGGATGAGGGGGAAGGGAAAGGAACCACTGAAGTGGGGTGAACAAGTGAGAGAGGTTGGGGGAGTTTGTGGCAATGATGTGCTTGTCTCTCTCCAAAGATGGTTGCATACATCCTCTTAGGATGAAGAACTGTTACCCCTCTTTCTACTCCAAGGTCTTTGTACTCCAAGGTCTTTCATACTCCAAGGTCTTGTAGTGCTGCAGGGCTCAAACCATAGGAACCTCATGAAGCCCAGCCAAGGTACCAAACCATTAGTTATGCTTTGCCTCCAATATTGGAGGCAGTCTACCTCTGAAAACCAGTTGCTGGGGGAGAGCACTGTTGCCCTCAGGCTCTGCTTGTGGGCTTCCCATGGGCATCTGTTTGGCCACTATGAGAATAGAAAGTTGGAATAGATGAACCAGCAGGACTCACCTTACAGTCTTATATTCTTAACCCTGCCATTGACAGCTACCTGCCTTGTTGCCTCAGAGTTCCACCATGCCCCATAACCAGATGCCATTTTCCTCCATTGCGCTTGCTGATACCTCCCATTGGCTTTTCCATTGATGGTTGTGCTGCCTTGCAGCTTAGCACACACCTCCATTTTGCCTCAACATGATGCCTTCCTTTTGTTTCTGTTTAAATGTTGTTGTATGTCTCTCTCTCTCTCTCTCTCTCTCTGGGCTTTTTCCCTGTCTGTCCATGCCGTTGTGCTGATCCTCTCTTGGCTGCACATTTCCTGCTGCCTATAGCATCCCTAAAGTGCCCTCTGCTGACCTGAGGAGAGTTTCAGCTCCCCCTGATTCCTTCGCCATGTGAGTACTCCTCTTTTCTCTCCCTTCTTTGAAATGCCCTCCGCTTCTCCTTGCTCCACCTCTTCCCACCCTGCATGGTTTGTTATGTGCTCATCCTTCCATCACCCTGAAGCACTTTCATCCAAACCTAGCATGTCCGATGAGGCAGCTCCTAGTGTGCAAAAGAGGAGTTTTAATTGGGCAGAGGTCATGTGGTGGTAAGGCCGCTGAAAATACTTGCCCTCTAAGCAGAGCTAGAGCACTGCCTGACATTCCTGTAGGATAATGCTTGTCTTCTGCCTCCATCCCTGATATGCTCTAGACTTTGGACCTTCTGAGTTACATATTTTCTCTTTTAATCTCGAAACTCTAAAAACTAAAATCCTTGTAAATGAAACTTAAAGAAGAAGGAAAGTGTTTATCAACACAAGTAGTAATTGAGGTGTCTTAAACTGGCTATGTTACTACGCACCCTTTGCATCTGTTTTGTTATGCTTCATAATTTGTGTTTTCAAAAAAAGCTCAATAATGGGGAAAAATCTGGTGGGTCAGGGGCATAGCTCAGAGAGCATCCAGCAGGCCAGGGACAGAGCTGAGGAGAAACTTGGGGATTATGGGTAGAGCCTGGCAGAATTGCAACTTGACTACCTTTTCATATTCCTACACACAATTTGGCTGGTGGGGCAGTTAAATACTTGGTGGTTGTTCCCTGATTTTCTTTTCTTTCTTTTTGGCTCTTTCAACAAAGGCCTCGAGGAACAACCAGCCCTAGTTTCCTGACTTCTGGAGGGAGATCTGTAAGCCAGGGTCATATTTACATGTACAGTGGTGCCTCGCAAGACAAAATTAATTCGTTCCGTGAGTCTCTTCATCTTGTGGTTTTTTCGTCTTGCGAAGCACGGCTATTAGCGGCTTAGCGGCTATTAACGGCTTAGCGGCTTTAAGAAAAAGGAAACAAACTCGCAAGACGTTTTGTCTTGCGAAGCAAGCCCATAGGGAAATTCGTCTTGCGGAACGACTCAAAAAACGGAAAACTCTTTCGTCTTGCGCGTTTTTCGTCTTGCGAGGCATTCGTCTTGCGAGGTACCACTGTAACTAGACATCACCCCCTCTCTAGGTCCTCAAGACATGCTTAAAGTGAGGACAAAGAGAACTTTGTCACACAGTACATGATTAATCTATGGAATTCGCTCCCAAAATATATAACTTTTGTCATTTAGGTGGCACACAATACAGATTGAATAATGCAATGAAATATCAAATAATGTACAATAACACCACCGCAAAACAAAATATTATTTTTTGGAACTTATATTCCACTTTTCCTCCAAGGAGCTCATGGTGGAGTACATAGCTCCTTTCCTCCCCATTTTATTCTCACAACAACCCTATGAAGCAGGTTATGCTGAGAGTGAGCGGCCAGCCCAAGTGAGCTTCATAGTTGAGTGATGATTTGAAGCCTGGTCTCTCAGATCCCCATCCAGTGTTTCCCAAACTTGGGTCCCCAGCTGTTTTTGGACTACAGTTCCTATCATCCCTGACCACTGGTGCTGCTAGCTAAGGATGATGGGAGTTGTAGTCCAAAAACAGCTGGAGACCCAAGTTTGGGAAACACTGTCCTAGTCCAACAGTCTAACCACTGCTCCACACTGGCTATCAGAATGCTGCCACATAGCTATCGACATAGAGATGGGAAGTAGGTGCATGAATACGGTGCTCGCTCCCCCTGCAATGTGCTTACCAGCGTCATGTTGTTTCCTAGCCTTGCAACGATTTCAGATCCACTTGACCTCTCTGCTCAGCTTCTCTAACATTTTCAGCGTCTCAGTTAATTTTTATACGTCAGGTCAAGACTTGAAGAAAGTAGCAATTTTTACAAAGGGACCTCAGCTAATTTGTTAGTCAAAGCTATTCTGTATCTCCAGATCTGAAAAGAATAGATTAATCAGGCAGCTGCACAATGACTGACAATTAGCATGTCTGATAAATTAAAGCACAAACCCAAGGGGAACTACAGAAATTGGATTTGGGATGCTAGTTGCTTTGAGATTCAAATGTTCTCCTTCAGCTTGGCAATGCGTGTTGTTTCTGAAATCCTGTTGGAATGACGTGGCTGAATTGGTTTTTGAGGAATATGAGTGGCTGGCTGCAAATAACCTTCAAATATTTTGGTCCATTTATCTTATGGAAATGGTCTTGAATTTTGGATTGTGAAGTCTACAAATTGTTAGCCAGTGTTCTACATCATTAAATGGTGTGTCCTTCTCTGAAATTGTACTGAAGATTTTGAGTTGGCATTCAAACCACATTCATTTTATATGGCCATTTGCCTGCAGAGAGAAAGCTCAATCTGCTGGCTTTTGTAAATATTTGGCTAACATCAGAATTACCTTATTCATCATTGCTGCCCACACAAACAGCACCTTGCTGCATTCATCAACATTCCTGTACTTTCTCAGAGTGTTAATTATTTCCTAATAAAACAGTAATCAAAGACATATTTTCTTTTATTGACATTCTGGGCAGGAAACAGTAATGGGCTGTTTCTGATCTATATAAAATGTTGTGGGAGCTGGAGATTTTAATGCCATTTACATCTCAAAAGACAGACCCAAGAAAGGCTATTACTGCTAGTGTCTGAAGTACCCAATACTAATTATTCATATGAACACAAAAAACAAACAAACACTTAGCTGCCTTCTCTGCCTAGCTGAAATCAGTACGATCTGCAACTGTATACCAGCCCATCTGAAACCTGATTTTTTGTTATCTGTGGAACTCTCAAAATGTTAATTCATTCATACCTGATCCTATGGAGAATTCTGCAGTAAGGGAACCTATGGAGACCAGGAATAATTGCCAGACAAACACAACATACATACACATTGGCTAATACATTGAAGGTGAATTGATTGTACTTAGCAAGTTGAAGCCATAACAAAATGTTGCAGTGTGGACGGTTCCAGGCAGGCAGGCAGCCAGCCCTTTTTGAATACAGTGTTACCTCTGGTTATGAACTTAATTCGTTCTGTAGGTCTGTTCTTAACCTGAAATCGTTCTTAACCTGAGGTACCACTTTAGCTAATGGGGCCTCCTGCTGCCGCTGAGCTGCCGGCACATGATTTCTGTTCTCATCCTGAGGTAAAGTTCTTAATCTGAGGTACTACTTCCAGGTTAGCCAAGTCTGTAACCCAAAGTGTTTGTAACCTGAGGTGTTTGTAACCCGAGGTACCCCTGTATTTTCATTCCCCATTCCCCAACCTTCAACATTCAGCCACCATTCCATAGTTACTGAGCATATTCAGTCCTTGATGGGCTGTTTTGGTGTCAAGCCACACTAAAAAAAGGACATATTTACACAGTGTATAGTTAAGCTATGGAATTCACTCCCCCAAGAGGCAATGATTGCCACCAACTGGGATGGTTTAAAATGAGGATTAGACAAATTAATAGAAGATAAGACTCTCAATAGCTACTAGGAAAACCTCGCTAGATTTAAACAAAAACATTTCCCCAAGCCCATTGATACCTCCCTCTTGGTCATGAGTGGTGCTATTTTTGCTAGGTACAAATCCTCACTCATAATATTATTAGGATATTAACAAAATATGCTAAATACACTGAACATGAAGGAACCGGTCTCCCTTGTAGCTGTTTGGGGGTACGTACCATGGGCCTCGGGACGCGGGTGGCGCTGTGGGTAAAAGCCTCAGCGCCTAGGGCTTGCCGATCGAAAGGTCGGCGGTTCCAATCCCCGCGGCGGGGTGCGCTCCCGCTGCTCGGTCCCAGCGCCTGCCAACCTAGCAGTTCGAAAGCACCCCCGGGGGCAAGTAGATAAATAGGTACCGCTTACCAGCGGGAAGGTAAACGGCGTTCCGTGTGCGGCTCTGGCTCGCCAGAGCAGCGATGTCACGCTGGCCACGTGACCCGGAAGTGTCCCCGGACAGCGCTGGCCCCCGGCCAATAGATGTGAGATGGGCGCACAAACCCCACAGTCTGTCAAGACTGGCCCGTTCGGGCAGGGGTACCTTTACCTTTACCTTTACCATGGGCCTCATTGCTACAAAATAAATTAATTCAAGGGGAAGTTAAGCACATGAAAATGTATTTGCATTTGTTGCATTTATATCCTACTGTTTTCTCCAAGGAGCTCAAAATAGTGTATATGGTTCTCCACCTCATTTGATGCCCACAAAAACCTTGTGGGGAGGTAGGTTAGGTAAAGAGGTCCTAAGTCACCCAACGACCTTCATGGCTAAATGGGGATTTGAACCCTGGTCTCCCAGGTCCTAGTCCAACGCTCTAAGCACTGCACCAAGTAAATCCTGCTCCAAGTAAATCTCCTGGAGACATATTGGAGGAAAAGAACTGTTGCTGATACACTATTAGTCTGTGATGTGTTGTCTCTGACTCTGTGGCATTAGACACACCTGCATGGATTTTTCGGAAGGCATTGCATGCTCATCTGCTGCGACTTAACTTGCCACCCAAACGAACATGTGCTCAGGTGTTTGCATTCCTTGCCAGTCACTCAGTGCCAACAGAGTTGATTTTGGGTTCAGTAAAAGCCTGTGGATGGTGCTACTGATGGTTAATGCTATATTGAATGCTATCTGTGATTAGTTTTTATATGCTGGAGCTTTGTGCTGAAATGTCACAGACCGTAGCTACTGTATTTCATGGGATTTTGGGTATCCCTGTTAGGGTGCCAGTTTACTGGCTGCTGGATAGGGGAGGATCACCCCAATAGATGACAGATATTTTCATAAAATTGGCTATTTTATATGAATAGGAAGCAGATATGTGACTAAATGTGTAAATAATTGCTGTAATTTAAATAGAGGGAGTCTGTGGGGAAACTTTGGCCAAGTATTCTGTATGTCTACACTGTGTCTCAGGAGACAACGGAAGAGTGTGCCTTTGGGGGTCAAACTGTTGGAGAGTTACTGTGCCTGCTGTGGTTGCAGAGACTGATACGGGAGAGACATTTGGAGACATCTTTGTGACATAGAGTTGGTCTGCCAATGGGCCTGGTGCCTGAAGCCAGCTCCTTGGGAATCCTACCACCTTCCATTTTGTGGCCATGACCAAGCCAGCATAGATATCACTGAGAAAGGAGTGCAAACATATTGGGAATGTGGGCTTGGGAGAGCACATCTTTGTTTGAGAGACTGTCCTGCCATGTGATGCCCCAACTCTTTTGGATGCAACACACGAGGAAGGTGTTGTGGAGTTGCTCCTGGCAGTTGCAAGTAGCCCACGACTCACTTCCATAGGACAGTGTGCTCAACACACAATTCTGATAGACCTTCATCTTGGTATTGGTTGTTAGCATCACATTCTCCCGTACCCTTTTGGAGACGTGAGCCATTGTCTTTAAGATGCCCCAAAACTCTTTTCTCTCTCCTCTGATGGAATCTATTTATGTTTTGAATGAGTAAAGCATTGTCAAAGAGAGCCTCATTTTTAATGTATCACTTCTAAGCTCTGACAACGAAATCTCAGTAGCAAGGTTAATTATTTTTCTTTTGTGGCCGCTGTTTTCCTTCTCCCTATTGTTCTAAAGGCAAGGGGATTTAATTAGTTTTGCATGTTTATTTCTTCTCCAGAAGATAGGTAATTCATTAATCTGTCACTGCAAACATGGCCCAGGGGAGATGTGCATTTTCTGAAGTTTAATTTCAGGGGATTTTTGTTTTTAAATGGAGGCAGATTTCTCACTGAATCATACCAGCTAAGTTAGAATTTCAATGGGATGTGATGTAGACTGTTTTCTTTCCTTTTTAAAAAATCTGTCAGAAATCTGTGACTGAATTCCTCCCTTGTCTGACTTTACGCAGACACTTGAAGGATAAGATATGGTTCACAAGACTTGTAAATAATTGGAAGGAGAATAAGGGTGTGTTTTTAATTAAAAGTTTTCATCCGGCTGAATCAAACTGGTGCTATGGCAGAAATGTTGTTTAGATGTCAGATGAGTGCTCTGGGTTCAACCGCTAGCCTGGATTCTCTCATTTTTTTCTTTTTGCATGTCAGTGGAGGCAGAAATACACATTCCAAATGCTGCTACAGCAGCAGTATTTCTACAGGGTCTGGATAATTAACCAGGCAGTGTTAGAGTCACACAGCTTCAACACAGGTGTGTGTCATATTGTCAGAGCGGTGTGTCTGGGTACATTTCCCCATGTGGACATGAGAGGAAGCTAGCACCTGAAGGGAGATGGACTTCAGGGGTGTTGGCCTGCTATAGATTTCATATCCTTTAGCCCTAGACATTGGGAGAAGGGACTTCAGGTCCATTGTGGGCTTCCTCTTCATCCCACCAACACCATCTCCTGGATCTATGGCTGTCCTGCCCTTTTGTGTTCTGCACTAATGCTAGATCCCATGAATCAAGGCAGAGCAGGAGTTTCAGGACCATGGATAGCTCCAAATGAGCTCCAAATGCTATGATAAAGTTTGAGAGCAACCTGAGCCTTTTTCAGCCTCTGCCCCCAGACTACCTCTCCCATGCTCTTCCCCATTGTGGGTAACTTCAGATTCTTATAGGGTCAGTCCTCTGACTGGAAGATGGGCACTCCTCTGTTCTATAGCCTCATACGTACATTGTGTGCTTCCTGCACCAGTGGACTGGTGATGAGGCAATTGGTTCTTCAGGTTCAATGGAAGGCACCCATGAGGGTCCAGGTTCCAGCCCTAAAGGCCCTGGAGGTATGAGAGGTTGTTCTGTTGACCCTTGGCTGTGAAGCCCAGTGATCTCATTTGCTCCAGCAATAGGCTCAGAGGCTAGAACCTCCTTAGCTGGAAACTCTGACTCTGAGTCTTGTTTGCAGGGTGAGGACATTGGGACTCTGCGGCCCTCCAAATGTTGTTGGATTACAACTTTCATCATCCCATGTTGGCTGAGGCTGATAGGAATTGGTAATCCAGCAGCATCTCAAGGGCTACAAAGTCCTCATTGTTGTACTATGGAGTGGCATGAGTATCTTCTTTGGCCAGATGCCTTTAGATGTGGACTCTAGTTCAGTGGCAGAGCATCTGCTTAGCATGCAGGTCCCAGGTTTAATCTGCAGCATCAGCATGTCACCTGCCCCAAACCATGGAGTGCATGAAACGTGAGCTGGCCAATGGTCTTGCTTTGTATAAGGGAGCATCCTACATTCCATTGTCGCTTCTAGTCCTCTTGTCCATGGGTGGAGAAGTGTTTTCAGCCCAAGGTCCACATATCCTCATGGACAATCTTCTAAGTGGTGCCAAAGGCAAAAGAGACTGGTGCAGTTGAATCCAGATGTTTCTGTGCAGACACCCCTCTCTAGCTGGCCAAACAAGAAGCATTGTCCCAATTAAAAACTCAAGGCTGGCAGTTGAGCAGGGATGTAGATAGGTGTGGTTTGGGAAGAGATCTCTGATTCTGGAAATCCCTAAGGGCCAGATAGAGAGGCCTAGAGGGCCTTATTTAGCCTCCAGATGTGAGGTATCTGCTGCTGCTCTGATCTTTTTTCTCTCCTTTGGAGCTTGGTTCAGAGTCTTTTATAGGATCCTAAACATGATGTCTGAAAAAGAACTGTACCAGCTACTACTCTGTTTCAAGGCCAATTTCAATTATGGACTTAAATGGATTGGATTCTGATTCTCTGTGTGTATGCTTCCTCCAAATGAGCTCCACCGCAGATCTTGCCAGCAAGAATCTGCTAAAAGGGCCACAATTCAGGGCCTTTTCTGTTGCAGCTCCAAAATTTTGGACTTCCCTTTTTCAGGGGATTTCTATGGCTCCATACCCCCCTCCCCAGATAAGATACGTTAGTTTATTTGCTACAATCTGTATCATTAATTGTAAATTTTGATCTTTTGTCAGTGCATGTTTTTTGTTGTTGTTTTTTTGGTTCTTATTTGCAAATTGCCTTGGGAATTGTTAATATGCAAAGTGGGACCACAGTGACTGAAACGGATACATAAATGAAAAATATCCATGGCATAGAGGAAAAAATGCTTGGGAAGAATTTTTAGAGTTCGCAGCTTTGCTTGTGTACAAACCCATTTGTGCAAGAGTTCATTTGGCTCATTGGTTACTGATGCTAACGGCCAGAATACATACATCTAGGCTTCATGCTGGGCAGAAAGTTACTGTGAATTTATCATTCCACCACTTTGGAAACCCAACTCTGTGGCAGGGTTTTTGGCATACAAGTGAGAATTCCAACAGCGTTCAGTGTCATTAGCACTGCCTAATACAAATAACTATCATTTTTGCTAACATGTTCCTTAGGAGGCAATGAAACAGAACCTCTTATATGAATACATAGCTATTGCATTTCCCAGAGATTTTCTGGTCTCAGAAATGCCCACATTGATTTGTAATTTATGACTGAGAAATCACTGCAAAGTCTACAGTGAACTGCATTAGTGCAACATCTCGTAAACCTAGTTTCTGGATTTGTTTGTCCAGTACTGGTGGACACAGAAAAAGACATAAGAAGAACTGGTTGAGGCCAAAGACCCATCATCATCCAGTATCCTGCTCCCACAGGGGTCAACTTAGATGCCCATGAGAAGTCCACAAGCAGGACCTGGGTGTAAGAACACTCTTCCCCACTCAGTTTGATTCCCAGCAGCTTTCTAAAGGATGTGGATAAGGCTGAAAGGGACCACAGAAAATCTTCACTCAACTTGAGCGCTGTATAAAATAAATGGCAGCTCTGCAAGAAGTGGCCAATGATTTCAAAACAAAGATGTTAGAATTAGATCGGCCAATATAATCCCTGTCTTAAAAATGCTGGAAGTGGTAAAAAATGGATTCTTCAGTATTATTGTGGACATCCTTTCTCTAAAGATACAGTTGCAAAATTAAATGTAAGCTTTATATTTGATATTATATATGAGTTTCCTCAGGTCTTCTGAGGAACAACAACAACTAGTTATCCAAATGGCCTAGGCAGCATTCAAAACTTAAAAGAATAGGGTACTCATCTCTGTATCTTGTTCTTACACCAACATATCCAGATAGTGGTGACAAGGTGCTTGTCTGAAGGGGAAGAGAGAGACAATTTCTAGAGCACTGAGGAAGCTGCCATTTCTTATTTTGTTCTGTGTCTATTAGTCTTTCAGTTTTTCACTGCAACGTTGCTGGAATACATTCCCTTTCTTCAGACATGGACTATTCAATTAAATACTTGTGTTGATAGAAGTCTGAGGACTTGGTTCATTTCGTTATCTGCTCTCTGGCATTTTTAAAATCACCTTTCCATATAAAAATGTGTTTTTATACCTTATCTCATATTGTACCATCTAATGAGAAACCACACAAAACCACGCAGGCACCACCCAAAGCAACAACCGCAGGTCAACACAAGTAAAATAAAAAAATGTAGCCCATATAATTCTTTAAAAGTCTTGTCAATATTTAATTTACGCCCCCTCCCTGATTTTCCCACCTCCTGCGACTTTAGAGGGCACTGGCACCATCCATCATATTGATCTTAATTTCTCAGTCAACTTCTTTTTGAATGTTAAATAAATGCCTGAGTCAAGAAAGGGGCTGAATCACCTGGCTTGCAGCCTGCTGTTATTCGCCTGCTGCTTTCTCCTCTATTCCCAGAGTTCTGAATCTCCAGATCTACCTACAAAAACAAAAGAAGCAGCAGGTAGATCCTACCCTGTTAGATGAGATGTCCGAATGCCAGCTAAAGCAGACAGCTGTCCCCTGAAGCTGCTCAGGAAGTTATGGGTACAGCTTTCTGTCTCAGACGAATCATGACAGCTTGCCTTGCATAGAGAGAGGGGTTGTTTTTTTTTTGGACATCTGAGGGCACCTGGACAGCATGGCAGCTGCTATTTAGCACTGGGGAATTATTGTCTGTCCAGAGCAATGTGAAAACCGTAATTATTTCAGCTGGTTTGGTTCGCTATTCTTAGAATCCTTTAAAATTCCAGCATAACCTCTGAAGCTCAGAAATGTGTTGTATTCCTCGTTGCTTGCTGCAATGAACAACAACGAGAAAATTATATATTATATATGTATTTTCAGTTCATGGTCTTAACCCGTAGTTACTGACTGTTACTTCCTGTCACTTCCAAGACCAGACAGTCTCTGCCTTTAGGTGCTGCTTTAATAGGGAGTTTGCGCTCAGGTTGTTTCTAGGTTTTTCAAATTTGTCCAGAGGTGACAGACCTGTTTATAGCAATCAACCAAGGAACAAATTCAGCTTCCTCAGAGATATTTGCTAATTGCCTTCTCCATAGACTCCAGAGGTCAGTAAAAATATATCGCCTTAGGTCCAAAAGGTCTGGTAGATTTTAAGCTAAGGAATAATGATGCAATAATTCATACGGTGTAAGTTTAATTTTTGAAAGGAAAGTGCTGTTTTGTTGTTGTTGAAGCTGGATGCATAAAGTAACAAAGAGCCACATGTCACAACCTGCCCTGAGACCAATATTAATAAATGTTAAGCCCATTTTTTTTAAAAAAAACCACACCATGGAAGAAGTCATTTAAGGACTATAGGCATGCTTTCTGTTCCCAACCGCTGACATCACCTCTGTGGAGGAGGCAAGAAAAATGGCCAGTGTGGAGCAGTGGTTAGAGTGTTGGACTGTGAAGTAGGAGACTAGAGTTCAAATCTCCACTCAGAAAAGAAGTTCACTGGGTGACCTTGAGCAAGTCACTGCCTCTCAATCTAACCTACCTCACAGAGTTGTTGTGAGGGTAAAATGTGGAAGGGAACACCATGTAACCTTGATTTCCTTGGAGAAAGGTATAAATGTAACAAACAAACTAACCAACTAACTAACTAATAAATAAAAATGGTTATATACCATTCTTTGTTTGCTTTGCATCCAACTGGTTCTTTTGAGAAACATTCCTCTAGCTTATATGCAGTGGTGCCATGAGGGCAGAATAAACAGACACCACCCCCAAAGTGTAGCACATATTGAAGTGAGCAAAACAATGTACATTACCCTCCCCTGTGATAAAACCATTGCCCAGAGTATAAACGTAGCTATTGCATTACAGAATGATAGCTAATCGAATCAGAGTAGTAGACCCATTGATATGAATGGATTTAAGTTACTGAGGGTTGGCATGGTCAGATATTATTATATAAAAAATATACACGGCTTGATTGCTCTAAAGTCTCTTGGATCTGTTGCAATGATAAGGTAGACTCAATCAGGGAGGGTGTCTTATCTAAGGTACCTCCAAAACCTGGAGCAGCATTGATGAGACTTCTGCTTATAATAAATTCCTTATTAAACTGTTTGATAATCATTAATTGGAATGTATGTGCTATTTGCTTCAAACAGTTATTGGCAGGGGTGAACTTTGAATGTCTTTTTATTCAACAGGAAATCTAGAATGTTTCCTAAAGTATCTGGAGTTCAGGATATGCCTGTCACTTTGTCTAGAGAAATTGGGTCAGGTGTGTTGTGCTAAGCTGCTAAGAGGAGCGGCTTGCAGGTGTGAGCTAGCATCTTCAAAAAGTTCAAGTGAAGCTCATTTGTTCTGGGTTCATCATATTGAGGACTGCTAAAAGCACAGCAATTGCATTCATTTGTCCATTCATTCATTTATAGGCACTGTTATGCCATTGTTAAATTATATTCTTAGGGCCGTGTGTGTTTGTTTGTGTGTGTGTGTGTATAAAATAAATCCATTAAAATATAAAATCAAGTTGAGAACAGTCAGCAAAATCAAAATTGTAGCTAAAAGCTTGGCGAAATGGAAAGGTTGTCTCCTGATTCAGAAAAGACAACAACAACAAAAGGGGTTTTTCAATATTTTCATTTACGGTAAATGTTTTACTTATTTATTTCCCTCCTTAGTTTTAATGAATGTATAGGGTGGTCTTTTTTTTTATTCGTTGGTTGGTTGGTTTTATTTTTGTAAAGATGCCTTGAGCTGCCTGTGGTGAGGGAAGGTGTCTAATAAATTTAATTAATTAAATAATAATCAGACAAACCTCTCTGGGGAAAAGCTTTTCCCAACTTGAGAACTACTTTAGAGAAGGGCCTCTCAGGTAGCCTTCCTCCTCATCTTAGACAGCTGGGTCTCCCACAGAAGGTCCTCTGTAGGAAGTCCTAATCTACAGCTGGGCAGATTTCAAAATTTTTATGGAAAAAAACCCAGCAGGTGCACACCAGATTTGTAACGGAAACGTTTCTGACTTTCTCAAAAGGACTTGTTGACCCCTGTGACCTTCAAGGAATGCTGTTCCATTGAATCAAAGGGTGAACTGTTTTATTTGCAGAAAGCTCGTGTTTTGAGATTGGCAGCTCAGTGCTCGTGGGGATTCGGTTTTTTATTTTTTATTTATTTTTTGCTTTTTGGCTTCTGTTCTTCCTCTCTCATCTTCCTCTCTTCCTCTTGCAGCTCATCCTAGAAAAATCAGATTCTCTCTTCTGGATGTTAGCTGTGACTCTGCCTAACATTTCTCTCGCTTTTCCTTGCAGTCCCCATGCCGTCTTAGAGCGCCTGAGGATCAGAGTGAACAGAATTAGTTTACAGGATTATGAGGGACTGCATTATGACAAGGAAAAGCTCCGGGAAGCTTGTAAGTATATATATAAACATATGGCTGATTAGTATAACCGCATTCATGTGTTCTCCTACGTATATAGGTAGCCTTTTGATATCGGGCTGACATGTTTTGGCTGGGCTTAGTCAACAGCCATTTGCTGTCAGGTGCTGCCTTCTTTGCTTTGTGCTCCACAGAAGCCGAGTGCATTCCTGATGCCTGGCAAGGTGGCTTTTATGAGGGAAAACATTGGGCCAGAAGGTTTGTGTGCCTTTATAGCATCTCCTGCCCTCCAAACCTATAGCTTGGCCATTTTGAAAGAGGCAGTTGGGATTTCCCTTGTGTTTACCAGCACATTTTCTTTTAAAACGCTCCTCCTGTAGTTGGACGCTTCCTGTAAACAGAAACCAGCTGATCTCTCTATGACGTTTAGTCCTTTGTTGCAAGAAGCAATCTCCAAAGCAGATGTGATAATTATAGGTATACAGTGGTACCTCTGGTTGCAAATGAGATCCGTTCCAGAGGCCCGTTCGCAACATGAAAAGCCTGCAACCTGAAGTGCCGTATCTGCGCAAGTGCACGGTGCAATTTGGTGCTAGTGCGCATGTGCGAAGCGTGATTTAGCACTTCTGCGCATGCGCGAGTGGTGAAACCCAGAAGTAACCCTTTCCAGTACTTTGGGTCACCGTGGAATACAACCTGAAAAAAGTAACATGAAGCCAACGTAACATGAGGTATGACTGTAATGGTTGAGCAAACAGGGAATCAAGAAAAGTCCTAAAGATAGAGATCTGGTGTGGCAATGGATAGCTGTGGTGGATAAGGCAAAAGTAGCAACTCCTCTTTTCAGAGCAAGCAGGCCACTTGTTTGGAAGAAACCCATACCTTATAGATATTGCCATCATTCCCTGCTGGTGCACTTTCTTGAGACATCTGGCAAGTCTGCATGGAATGGCGAAAGGCTGAATCACTCACTCCATTCTGGCATATGAACGATACAAATGTCTTATACCTTAAGGGCCTCATGCAAATACCCTTGTAGTCATGGAGAAGATTCCCATTAATTTTCCTGATTCTCAGTTAAGACCTTATCAGCCTCGAACTTCACAGCTATGCTGAGAAAAACAGTACACAATTTCTGGGAGAAAGTACTGTAGCAATTAATGGTCACGGTCAATCAATGGTACAGAAGTCCAAGGGAGAGGTCAGCCAATCTGGCGGTGCTGTTGACGGCAACACCTTAAAATGAAGTCCTTTTCCTTGGTGACATGCACGAAGTCATTAATCAGTACAGGATGTGGCTGCTTGCGATAACAGTTTAATAGAGTCTTGTTCATGCATCTGGCTCATTATTCATATTCAATTACAAGGACGGCTGTTTGTTATGTAACAAAGCTGCAGCTTCCTTTTTTTACAATATGGGATTCCCTGGTAATTACTGGATGGCAAATCTTCTAATTGGTTTGCTTATCTTCTTGTAGAAATATGGTTATTCTGTTTAGACAGTTTTATGCTCCCAGACACACACACCCAACACACACACACACACACACACACACACACACACACCCTTTTCACTGTTCACTGGTACTCTTTCCCAGAGCTGAAAGATGATGGTCTCATAATGGGAACACAGGTTCTTCTGACAAGACTAGTGCCAGCTCTTGCTACATATTTCCACCCAGAAAATTAAAGCCTTCGTCATGGGTTTTCCAAACATTCTTCATGAAGATAATTGTTAGGGTTTGTGGGGAGAAAGCATATTAATTATTGAAATTATGCTAGCTAATGTCGACTGCCTGGTTTGTGGTGGGAGAGATGTCTTGGATGGTGCTGAGCAGAACTCTTCATTGAGGAAAATCATTTGCCTGAGGAAAAATATTCCCAGATTGCAACAGCAGAGGTGATTCACCTTTGTAATGTTGTGGCGTGGTGCACGACAGTACCTCCAACACAACGGGGCAGTTTGGACATCATGATAAACCTTTGTTTATTGGAGGGACATGGAAGAAGACATTTGGGGACTGTAGACTTGCTTTCTGTCCCAGCTGTGATCATCAGCTCTGTGGAGAAGATAAGGAAAATAGCCAGTGGAAGCAATGGACTAAGACATGGGAGACTAGGCTTCAAATCCCCACTGGGTCATGAAACTCAATGGGTGGCTTTGGCCCAGCAACAGTCTCTCAGTCTAGCGTACCTCACAAGGCTGTTGTGAGGGTAGGAGAAAAATAGAAAGCAGAAGAACCATGCATATCATTTTGAGGTCCTTGGAGGAAAGGCAGGATATAAATCTAACAATAAATAGCCTTTGACTTACCCACTCATGCTCCCTTCTCCAGTGGTGAAGGTATTGGAAGTCTTCAGTTTTTGAAGAAAACAGCTTGTTTCATTTGAACCTGGCAAACTATGATTCACCTTATCTGTAGTTTGTTTTAAACCAGCCCACTTCAAACTAAGAGTTATGAAGACAGCTTAGCTTAACAAACCACAGTTAAGATTAATCACAGTTTAGGGTTCATGTGTAATGCTAAACCGTGGTTAATAAAAAATGGAAGTGAAAGCTTCATCTCCTTGTTTATGTGCCACAGGAGGAGTGAGAAGGGTGAGGAGACCATGAGTCTTTGACTTGCTATGGCTTCTCCCATCATGTTAAAACAGGAATAAGCAATGTGGGGCCCTCTAGATGTTGTTGCACTTCAGTTTCCATCAGCATAAGCCATCATGACCAATGCTGATGAGATAATTGGAGTTGTAGTTCAGCAACACCTGGAGGGCATCACTTTGGCTTCCCCTACATTAAGTCATGGTTTACTAGGATGTCCAGTTCAGCTTATTGTGGATGTCTCTCTGTTGTGGAAAAAGCTGTAGATCAGTCTCCAAATGTGTGGGTCATGACTCTTTCCCAATGTTCCCCTTTCAATCTTGCCCACCTAAATAGGCAGTAAATGATGAAAATCATAACATAGAAACCCGTTTAAGAATGAGCCATTTTATTATCCCTTTGGGAGCCCTGCAGGAAAGCTATTAAGATTTTTGCCTGAGACATGTCTTCATGATGGAGCATCAAATACTTCGACACCAGCGTAATAACCTGGATCATCCAAACTCAGAGTAAATAAATTTTGCTCTTCTTGTTTGCTTGAAATACCAATTTGATTCTATCAGTGGCCTCATCTGAAATTGAATTTTCTTTACTCCTGCATCCAACTCGTCATACATGCTGTTCAGAGAAGATTAATCTGGGCTCCACTGGGGGTAGACAACTCATTTTTGATATCCTTCCAAGAAATTAAATGATTCCATACTTTCCTTTGTAATATTGAAACAACCATATTTTTTTTACCTTTTTTACCCCATTTTTGTTACTCACTCCACTATTTTATTTTAGTTCTTTCTGTCTCCCATTAGAGCACTTTGGTGATAGAATGGAATAATATTCTTATAAGAGGTACAGGTATTCACTTAGGACAGTAAGTGTGTGTGTGTGTGTGTGTGTGTGTGTATGCTTGAGAGGTGAGGTAATCCAATCCAAGTTCCTTCAGTGTAACCAAATCATTCCTCAAAGATGAATTTGTCCAACCAAATTGCTTAGTTCATTTGTTCTTTAATGGTAAGCATTCTTCTGATGCAACAGTTTCCACTGTTTCAACAGTAATTTTGGAATGACTTCCAAAATCTCCATATAGGTGAATGTTACATCAAAGGGGAGCAAAATGAATTAGTGGAGAAAATAACAAAAATCTTAAATTTCTAATTTTTAAATGAGGCTTATTGTCTTAATGGCTGAACACAGGTACTCAAAAATGTGTGGGTGAACATCAGAAATTGAAAAAGCACTTGAGAATGAGTTTAATTCACCAGATAGAAGGGGCTTCATTCATCCCTTTGGCTACTTATCCATAGAAGACTTTGCTGTTGTATCTTCCAAGTGTCAAATCCTTTCCTCCTCGGAAGTCCTGGGTGACTTGAATTCTGGAGGCAGTTGCATGAAATAATCCAGTCTATACAAATAGGCTCAATTTGCATAATTTATTTTAATTGTAGCATTTTCACCAGGAATGGGGAACCTGTGGCTCTCCACAGGTATGGCCAATGAACAGGGATGATGGGACCTGTAGACTGACAACATCTGGAGGGCCACAGGTTCCCCATCCGGGCATCACATAGTAACTGCCAGTTGTATGCTACTAGCAAGGCCAGGCTGAGTCAAGCAGCTGTGCCCAAATATAGATCTGGAAGGTCTGACTCTGACCTCTAGCTCAGAGTCTGTAAAGCCAGTGCACCACATCTAGAAGCTGGACCCTGATGTTCAGCAAGGAAAGCTACTGCTCTGGATTTTCCAGAAGGCAGAAGAAGACAAACTTCCTAGTGTCTATGCCAGTCTGGTCGACCCACGGGAGTGTTTCTGTGCTTAGGGCTAACCATATGCCATGATGAATGCATTGCCAACTGCTGACCTGTGTTTTCTCCTCATTCTCCCCAGTGATGCAGTTCCAGGATGGCACAAAACCAGTATGCATTCTCTGGCAGCTATTGGGGCCACAGTGTCCCTTTCCTTCTTTAAAAGTGTATTGTAGAAGTACCAGTCAGTTGGGAGCTGTGATTTAAGTTCCCCACAAGGACCCAGCATGATGATACACCAGGAGCATTATGGGAAATTAAATTGGCAGTTCCTAGAACTCACAGAGCACTTCATCCCACCACCACATAAGCCTACTAGCGGCTGCTAGTGTGTGTGTGTGTGTGTGTGTGTGTGTGTATTTTCTACCAGTGAGCACTTTGCCAAGGGCTCATTTAAACCTGGAGTTTGTCCAGATTACCGAAGGCACGAGCGATGTGATGTCACCATGCTCAGAATTAAGTAGCCCCTGTCAACAGCACTCGGCCAAAAATGGAATGACTGCTTTGTTTCGGCGTAATATTTCAGCAGGCGAAATGGAGCTCTTGCTTCTGATAAAAACACACTCATTTCCCCTGTGCTGAAAAGTTTAATAGAAGAAAATAGCACGAGAATTTATGAACCAGCTCTCTCTTAGCCCACTTACAGGAACAGCAGTGATATACTGGTTATTGTTGTAAAAAGATAGAAACCAGGAGCTAATGAGGAAGCATCAAAATGAGATCCCAGCAAGCCCTTAAATCATAGTTCTTCAAATACTTCTTTTTATGGCATGATAAGCTAACCAATAATAGTATGCAAACAGACTTTACTCTGTCAAAGAAGCAAAGTTTGACAGCCATGTCCATTTCACATCTTATCAGTGCCTTGATGTTACTTTTGAAAACTTCTGACATTTGCACTAAGAACAGGGATGAAGAGAACCTTTTTCAAACTGGGGTCTGTATTCCCTAATTTCAAGGGTCTTGTGCCATTGGTGGGCAGGGCAATGGATGGGACACTGATGCTCACCTTTGTACAGTCCAGCCACGCAAAAGTAAGTGGCTTCTACAGTTAGCATCTCTTCATTCAGACATGCAAGAAACATTGTTATAGTTCAAGTGGACGTCCTAGCCAGGCAAAAGAGCTGGATGATAATGATCACCTGGAGGATAATGCATGAAATGAGTTATTGCATTTCATGGTCTTTGTGGATACACTGCTTATATTTTAATATTTTCTTCTGTAAATGTGTGTATAGATACTTGGCAAATGAGGATTTTCCTTAATGCTTCTGATGAAGTGGGCTGTAGTCCATGAAATCTTATGCCACTGCAGTTGTTTGTTAATTTTGCTTTTAAAAAATCCCTCCCAATATTTATGTACCTGCAGTTGAGTTCCTGCCCAGTTAATGGAAGAGAAGTGGGAGGCACAAGGAGGGCTTGGTCACTTAATTTGATAGTGTCAGTAGTGGCTAGTGTCTGCAGATCTAACTTGATAGGCATCTTCTGAAAAGTCTCTCTGGAGCATCTCACCCATGGACTGCATTTAACACATCTTGATGCCAGTGGTCTATTACTAGGGTATTTCCCCCCTTTCACATGAATAGGACAAAGTACTTCCACATTGGGGACGCGGGTGGCGCTGTGGGCTAAAGCCTCAGCGCCTAGGGCTTGCCGATCGAAAGGTCGGCGGTTCGAATCCCCGCGGCGGGGTGCGCTCCCGCTGCTCGGTCCCAGCGCCTGCCAACCTAGCAGTTCGAAAGCACCCCCGGGGGCAAGTAGATAAATAGGTACCGCTTACCAGCGGGAAGGTAAACGGCGTTCCGTGTGCGGCTCTGGCTCGCCAGAGCAGCGTTGTCACGCTGGCCACGTGACCCGGAAGTGTCTCCGGACAGCGCTGGCCCCCGGCCAATAAATGTGAGATGGGCGCACAAACCCCAGAGTCTGGCAAGACTGGCCCGTTTGGGCAGGGGTACCTTTACCTTTACCTTTTACTTCCACATTAGGAGGGCTGCACTGATTAATGTTGAGAAGAGTATCCTTGTTGCTTAAAGTAGTATTGTGCAACACTTGATTTATTGGGGGAAAGGTAGGGGGCTTTTAATGAAATACAGAAGCTTCATATACTGTTTCCTTCTCATTTTCTTCAAATCATTCCTTTCCCCATTCCAAAATATTATAGCTATGGGTTACAAGAGAAGGGGGCCAGGTCCCACTGCCTTGTATTCTGAGCACTGGCACAGGAGCTAAATTAAAGCTCCCATGAGATGTATGGAAAGGTAAACAGAGTGAAAATACATGGGGGAAAATCTTAGCCTGCTGTTGCTTCTTATGCTTTTAAAAGCTCTGCATTAAACAAAGTGCCAACTGCAGACTATTCATTAATTTCCAGCATGGCAGAAATGAATGTCAGAAACAGTCCTTTAATTCTTAAGCCATTGCAGCCAGCTTAGAGCTCATAATATGATCAACCACAAGCAGTTTGTGCTGCGTTCGATAGAAGAAAACTAAATTGTTTAATATGTAATCTTGAAGGTTTTTCATCTGTTTGAGGAATTTAAAGCTCTCCCATGTATTTGAAATGCACTGAGTATGTATTTTTGAAATAGAGTTGTTGTTATTCAGTTTCTGTGCACTACAAAAATACAGTGCCAATGATGCCTGGGTTAGTTTATTCTTTAACTGTTTCAGCACTGTTGTCAATGCTGCTGGGTAGAGAGGTCCATGCTCATACACACTCTTGCAAAGGTGGAAGGATTAGCAGGATTAGGGCAAAGAGCATAATTCACTAAGAATTCTACTGCACACTGAATGGGAGCTATGCAAGAACCACTGTGGTTCTACACTAGGGATGGACAACTGCAGCCCTCCAGATATTATTGAACTCCAGTTCCCATCAGCCCCAGCCTGCAGGACCAATAGTGAGCGGTGATGGGACTTGTAGTCCAGCAACATCTGCAGGGTCACAGGTTCCCTGCTCCTACACAGCTCTGATTCAGTTCAGTGGGGATTGAACAGGAGAACCTCCTGGTGGCTTGTGTCCAAAGCTCCTAGAAGACCAGGACACATGCAATTTCTTTTCTGTGTTTTTTGCTTTTTTACAAATGGGGATAAATGACCAGATGTTAATGAAAACCAGTGTTTCCATAGTGTTTTGAATTGCTTTACTGGATTTGCTCACAAATTTATTGACAGCTGCACGAGTTATTATAGCTAGGAAGTGGAAGGGGCAAGGTGAATATAAAATGGAAGAGTGGTATAAAGAGGTGCGGGATATTAGCTATTAATGATAAATTAACACACGCTATTAGGGTATGATGGGGAATACGCAGGAAAAATGATTTTGAGGAGATATGGAGGGTGTTTGCAGAATTTCTACTGTTAAAACGGAAAGAGGTCAAAACATTGCAAGAGGTGTTGAAATTTTGAGAGCCTGGATAATTAAAATGGAATGGTCTCAGGGGTGGGGTGCACATTTTATTCTTATTTATTTATTATTATTACTTTATCAAAATAAAAAAATATTTTTTAAAAAATTATAAATAAATTGCTTTACTTTGATTCCCCATGCTCTTTACCTTACTAAAATTCATGAAAGCCTGCTCCAATGAACAATGGTGTATGTAGCATGAAAATTTCTACTTTCTCTGTGGGAATAATGTGAAATATAGTAATGTCACTTTATGTTGTCGTGAACAGCCTTGACTAGATTTTCTGAATGAATCCTGATTTTTTTATTATTAACTATGCTAAGGTGACCACAGTTGAGATACGTCTGTTTTAAAGTATGACTACAATCCAGTACATGTTTCCTTGGAGTAAAACCCATTGGCTTTCTAGGTTGGTGTGCACCAGGCACACCGTAGGCGGCAAACCTATAACCCTCCAGGTGTTGTTGGACTCCAACTCAGTAAGCATGATCAATTTTCAGGGATGATGGGAGTTGTAGTCCGCCAATATCTGGAGGACCACAGGTCAAACGAGCCTTGTTGTATAGGATTGTGCTTCTAAAAAGATTGCACAGTACTGTGATTTCTTTGTTTTGCAATGTGCTGTAGTTATTATTATTATTATTATTATTATTATTATTATTATTCCTGTAGCTATTCCTCTGGGAATGATAGTTGTCAGAGGAGACTGTGATTTGGAGACCTGTCGCATGTATGTGGATCGCCTAGAGGAGGTAAGTTGCTGCAAATCACATACATGTACACAGGTATTCAGGGCCGGATTTAGGTTTCATGAGGCCCTAAGCTACTGAAGGTAATGGGGCCCTTTATATGTCCAGCTGTCCTTTGTCGACAACAAATTGTCGCTGTTTTTTGTTGCTGAATATATGCTATATATGGTAATTTATGGACCTCATGGGTATCTAAAGCCATTTGCACATAACAAAATATGTACTGTATTTTATCAAAGTAAGTGCTGAACTGAAATTCAATTAAGCAGAAGTATATTTATTGTGAAATACAATTAAGAAGAAGTATATTAATAGTGAAATAATTATTAAGCTCTAACTTAAAATGATTTTTTATTCATAAAAAACTTAGTAATGCAAACACATTGGCATTTGGCAATAACAAAAGTTCCTTTAGAAACACAATTTACAAAGACTCATAATCTAGTCTCTAGAAACTTGCTATAACATGAAATAATAATAGGTGTAAATATATGATGCAAACTACTACGAATTATAAATAGCAGAATGTAGGCACCTTATATAGGGGCCCATTACTTACATCATAGGAGCCTACACAACATTTTAATAAACGAAGAAGTTTGTATATTGCAACAAGTTAGCAAGGATGTTTGGAAAACGATGGAGGCTGAGGCTGGTTTTGGGACTAACCATTCATTGTTTTGATCTTTCTCCCTCTAGGATTTACAATCTGTAAGTTCAACAACACAGAGAGTCCACTACCAGGTACACCATAAATGGTTCCCAGTCTTTTTAAAAGTCTCTATTGTCCTTGTCTCTAAGTTTTCCAGCTAGCTTCGCCATTTCAGCGTAGTCAATCAGTTTTTCTTGCCATTCTTCTTTAGTTGGTATCTTGTCTTCTTTCCATTTTTGGGCTAGTAATATCCTAGCTGCTGTTGTGGCATACATGAATAGTCCTCTATATTTTCCTGGCAAGTCTTGACCTATAATTCCTAGCAAAAGAGGACATGACTCTTGAGAGAGGGCAAAGCCACATTCGCTTCCTTTTTATATAATATTTTCAGTTCATGCAAAGATCACCTGCAGCAGCTTCTGTTTGCATTTACAATCTGTTTTTGAAGGTTCATCCTCCAGCGTGCATTTTAAATATAATCTCGTCTGATTCATGGAGTTGCATTTTTAATCTTGTTCCGCCTTAAGGAATATTCTCTTGTTATCACCCTCATGCACTTTCCACATCATTTTCCCCAGCATGCTTGTGCACACGCTAAAATGAAGAGTTTAATAAAGTATAGCACCAGCAAGGGGACCTACCTTATAAAGAGAGAGAGAGGTGTTCTACATTTTTGAATTTTCTCATTTAGAATAAGGCTCATGCCATTAAGATCAGTCGGGATGGTCTCAGGCCAGTCTTTGCTGCTCTTTCCAAAGCGTGAAAAATCAATAAAAGGTGAAGTTAGTAATGGATCATTTCTTTCAGAGTGTTTCGTTTCCAAAAAATAGGTACATTAAATATTTGCATGGAATAGGTATTATTGTTACCATCACCACCATCATGATTTAATATATTACCTGCTGTTCACCAGCAAGCCCCAGTGTGAATTACTACAGTTTAAGAACAAAACAGTGAAAACTGTTCTTCCAAGGACCCTCAGTAACACAAGGAAACTGTTTTTTTTTTTTACTGAGTGTCCCTTCATAAAAAAGTAATAATAATAATAATAATAATAATAATAATAATAAAATTTTTTATTTATATCCCGCCCTCCCCAGCCGAAGCCGGGCTCAGGGCGGCTAACAACAATAAAACAGTACAAAAGTACAGCATAAACAACACTCTAAAATCATTCATTATAAAATTAATTAATTCAAGCCACTGGCAACCATTGGGCCAGAGCTCCGCGAAGATTGCCGAGGGAGGGAGTCAGGCTGTGCCCTGGCCAAAGGCCTGGTGGAACAGCTCTGTCTTGCAGGCCCTGCGGAAAGATGTCAAGTCCCGCAGGGCCCTGGTCTCTTGTGACAGAGCACCAGTTGCAGGGCACCAGATCGGAGCCACAGCCGAAAAAGCCCTGGCTCTAGTTGAGGCCAGCCTAACTTCTCTGTGGCCTGGGACCTTCAAGATGTTTTTATTTGAAGACTGTAAGTTTCTCTGTGGGGCATACCAGGAGAGGTGGTCCCGTAGGTACGAGGGTCCTAGGCCGTATAGGGCTTTAAAGGTTAAAACCAGCACCTTAAACCTGATCCTGTACTCCACCGGGAGCCAGAGTGCAGCTGGTATAGCACCGGGTGAATGTGATCTCGCAGCGAAGACCTCGTAAGGAGTCTCGCTGCAGCATTCTGCACCCGCTGGAGTCTCTGGGTCAGTCTCAAGGGCAGCCCCACGTAGAACAAGTTACAATAATCCAGTCTGGAGGTGACCGTCGCATGGATCACAGTGGCTAGGTCAGGGCGAGAGAGGTAAGGAGCCAACTGCTTAGCTTGGCGGAGATGGAAAAATGCTGCCTTTGTTATAGCTGCAATCTGCGCCTCCATGGAAAGGGAGGTGTCGAAGATTACACCCAAACTCTTAACGGATGGTGCTGCCGTTAATTGCGCCCCCGCAAGAGATGGCAGTTGCCCCCCCAATCCCATATCGCCCCGTCCCAGCCACAGGACCTCTGTCTTCGAAGGATTTAGCTTCAACCGGCTCCCACGTAACCATCCAGCCACATCTTCCAAACATCTGGTCAGTGTGTCTGGGGCCGAGTCAGGATGGCCACCCATCAACAGATAGAGTTGGGTGTCATCGGCATACTGATGGCAACCCAGCCCCAAACTCCGAACAAGCTGGGCGAGGGGGCGCATAAAAATGTTGAAAAGCATCAGGGAGAGTATCACACCCTGAGGTACTCCACACACCAAGGAGTGGCGCGATGACAATTCCCCCCCAAGCGCCACCCTCTGTCCCCGACCAGAGAGAAACAGTATAATATATACTGTAGCATTTAATTATTATTATGTAATTGTTTATACCCCTCCCCCTTTTCCCTTATGGGATTCAAGGAAACTTGAAGAAAGAAACAAGAATCACTAAAAACCTGGGGGGGGGGGACTGTTAAAAAATTAAACATTAATAAAATTAAAATTATATACATAGATAACATCTGTTTAAAACATACATATAATTACAATAACAACTGTAGTACTTATATGACCCCCATCTGCAGTGAGAAGTGAATATCAGGATGAAGGTTCCAGACTCGTGTTTCCCCTAACATCATAGATTTTCATGGTGCATAAAAGTTTTTAATGGGGGAATATTCAACATTATGACCCCCCCACCAGCAACCTGAAATTCTACAGTCCAGAAATGGGTTTATAATCTCATCTCTTATCTGTCAGGACTATACTTCTGTTGCAACTAACCTGGAGCCTTGACACTCTTCCTTGCAGCTAGCATTTCATAGGTGAGGGTCATCGTCTTTGACTGTTTGCCACTGAAATGGTTCCAGTCTCTTTTTAATCCACATTGTGGAGAGGGATAATGTAAAATATGAACTGGAGGGGGACGGGACAATGAAGTCGTTGCAGATGCTTGAAATGAGATTTCTTCCAGGACCTGCACATTTCGGAACAAATCCTTCCTCGAGGGGCTTTTGAACAGCAATTCTCATCAACAGCAAGGGAATTATTGTTGGATTCACTGCAGAGTTCTTTGCTTTTGATGAGGACTGCTGTTAAGAAGTGCTACAGAGGAAAGGCCCTGTTCTGAAATGTGTTGGGCTTGGAAAAAATCTTGTTCCAAGCATATGGAGTTGCTTCCTCTCCTCTTCCCTGTTTTTGGTGCTTTCCAAGTTTTGTGGTTGGTAAAATATGAACTCCCATATTGCCTTCCCTCTGGTGATGGATGTCTCCACCTGTACCAATCAGATTGGCTTGGACAGAAGTCAAGCTTTTCCCGCCACCTGCAAAGTGCTTCTCAGTGTAGTGCTTTGAAAAGGGCTTCTGAAGACCCCTGGGAGCAAAGAAGGTCACCTGACATCATTGCGATGTCAGGTGATAAGTAAGTGGCTCTCCCCACCTGTCAAATGTGGCCCACAAAGGGTTGAGAAAATCATGATTTGGCCTCCCAGGCAGATCCAGTTCCCCACCCCTGATGTATATCAATGAATCCCCCACCCAGTTCCGCAAGTAAGCCTCTTCGAATCCTCTAGTGCACCATCAGTACTTGATTATTACTCATTTTGAATGGACTCCTAGATTCTCTTCAATTTCTCAGGGAGTTATTTATGTATTCTCTGAGCATCTCTTTGAGCTCTCAACCCAAAGCAGCATTGTCTTGTTATCAACCTGTTATGAATTATAGAGAGAAAGGCGGACAGTACCTGCGCTAGAGCCTTTTAGTTAATAGAACTATCTTCCTGTCTCACTAATAAGGTGTCTGGGGCACTTTTAGATCTCATAAACAAAGTACATTTCATTCCTGGGGCTCCCTGGAGTTTGGAATGGGGAGAGTCAGCAGATAGCATCACCGTGAACCCAACTGCAAATGAGAAACTTGCCTCCAGATGCTGATTTGTGTTCCCTTCCTTTTTCTGTGTGTAGCTTGCTGCAGTATGTTTAATACATAGACACCCACCCTCATGTAAGTGAGAGCTCCACCTCCCTCTGGTTCAGCTGCTGTGTTTGGGTTGCCTTCTACAAAGTTACAGGGAGAGAGTCAATAGATTCCGTCTCCGAGTGGATGACTGCCAAAAGCGAAGGCTGCATTGGCTGTGCAGCTGCGCCCAGGAATCTCCCCTCCTCTCTTCTTGTCAAACTATCTTCATCTGAGTTATCAAAGTCAGTGTTTCTCATATATTCCTCATTCTCTGCATCTTTTACCTAAAGCAGTGTCTGCACTCAAGTTAATTAGTAGATCATCCGAGCAACAACTGCACTCTTCTCTGCAGCAGAGCCAGCAGGTCTAGGTGTGAGGCTGGCACCGCTGCGCCAGCAATCAATGGAGTTTTTTGGGGTGCCCCAAAAATGTGGCTAGGGATGGAGAGGTGCTGTGTCCCAGAATCCTGCAAGAGATTCCAAAGGATGCCTCTCAGATTAAAGTGCAGCCATAGCTGAACCTTTCTGTCTGCAATGTGGGATGCATCGAATATTGCAGGGTCTATCCTGTGGTTTATTTCCACCACTTTCAGTTGTACAATGTACCCTGGAGCTTCCTTTGGTGCCCATCACATCACAATTTTTAGGATTAACTGAGAATTCCTGTGCTGCAAGAACAATTACTGCTTGGGTCTACAGCAAAATGCTGTCAGATGGAGGTTTGCTGCTCAGTGCCCCAGCCAGCGAAAAATTCTGTCTTCCGGAAGAATCTGTCCTGTCCCACCTGCAGTTTTCTTCCCCGCCCCTCTCCAGACTTTCAGTGTGCTGAGGCAGCTGAGCATGCTCATTCCTTATTGGACCATTTTATTTTTGGGGATGGCAGGGGTTGCCCCCTTAACACCCCCCCTAAAATTGGTACTTCTGCAAACTGCATAGATGTGCATGCTGCTATCATCCTCCTCTTTTACACTGGACATGGTTTAGCTATAATCCTGTTGACACTCACCAAGTGAGGTTGGTGGTTAAATCAATTAATTAAGGTATTACAAATTCACCATAATTCCCCAGGGCTTGCTGTTTTCCATAGAAAGTAAACTCTCTGAAACTCGCACTCAGAGCAGGGTTCATGCCTAAACATAGGAAGGAGAAGCCATGCTTTGGTTGATTCTGGTGTGTGAAGTGGATGGAGGATTTATGTGATAGAAATAGTTCTTGCAAAAGCAGCACAAGTCAGGCTTTGCTTCTGGGTTTACCATATCTTTGAATCTCTTGGGAGCTTGTATGAGAAGGGTGTCGGGAGCATCATTTACTTCTCCATCCTGCATAACGAAGGAGGGAAGTGGATGATAGATAGACAACTTAAAACAAGCCCGGAGGCAGCAGCTAATAAGACGAATCTTGCAGCTTCTCATGGGACCAACGTAAAGGCCATTAACCACCAGCAGAAATCTCATGCCAAGCTAATGAGCATCAGCCTGGTCGTGAGAAATTAGAGATGGAGTCTTTCAATGAATTAAACCCTAATTGTTGTAACAGTATGGTTTTAGAAATTGCCCAGGCAGAGAGGGCTGGCTTCTTGCACACCAAGAATGCATGAGCCAAGAACAGTTGTTTTTTTGGAGTCGACCACAATCCAGATGGTATTTACAGTTCAGTTGCATATTTTTGGCCATGGTGCTAAGAGCCTCTAGCAGGCTGCAATGTTTAAACAACAACAACATGGGACAGGCTAGTGCTCCACATTTGTTTACTTTCCTCGGTGCACATTTTAGAGGCTGTATTTTAAAACTAAACACCCATTTAACATAACTCAGAAGATTTGACCAATGACATCAATGGCTAGCCATGATGCTGTATAATTGCTCCACTGCTGAAGGCTGTATGCCTCTTAACATCAGTTTCCGTGGAGCACAAATGTGGGAGAGTGCTGTTGTGCTTGTATCTGGCTACCAAGCTTCCCACAGGGATCTAGTTGACCACAGTGAGAAGAGCACACAGGGCTGGATGAGCCTTTGGTCTGCTCCTCTAGGTATGTTCTTATGACACTGCCAATACATTATTGCCCCGGTTACTGACTGCTCAGCTTATATGCAATTATTCTCATATCGATTCACAATAGCCCGGTATACTCCATCACAAAAGTTCAAAAATACCCATAGGAGTGATTCTCACTACTGAAAATTGGCCTGGCTGTGTGGCAAGCTCCAGGTATCGTACAGTTGGCTGAGCAACCATCCGTCACGGCATGGCATGTCCAGATAGATTTTCAATCTGCAATGAAAGTGTGTGGGTGTAATCGTCATTGCAGCCTAAAAACCAATTGGGGAAAATAATAATCTGACAAATGCATGGCTGTTTGGCTCACTCATTGATTTTATTGTCCAGCCGGGGGCAATTTTTCAGTCATGTGAATCTACCCCGAGGAGTTCATTCATGCATACATGTCACTCAGAGGCTCACACCTGAATGTGTGAGGTGATTCCTTTGGAAAGTGTTGCTTAGGAGATTCCATGGAAGCTCTTTCTCTGGGAAACTGATTGGTGCTGAGACTGGTTCAGTATTAGCTACACAGATTGGCAGCAACTCTCCAGAGTTTCAGACAGGAGCCCCTCATTTCCTACCTGGAAATGCGAGGGGTTTAACCTGGCACATTTTGCAAGCAAAGTATGTGCTTTTCCCATGAGCCTTTCCCTTTCTGTTCTGTTTCCCACATGCAAGTGTCCCTAGTGGCTGTTGCTATTATCACCTGGCAGATAGGCACATGGGAGCTCACTTTCCATATACAATCCCGATTAAGCATTTAAATTCACAATAAAGCAATATTTGCAAAAGTTTAATACAGTGGTACCTCGGGTTAAATACTTAATTCGTTCCTGGCGTTCATTCTTAACCTGAAACTGTTCTTAACCTGAAGCACCACTTTAGCTAATGGGGCCTCCCACTGCTGCTGTGCCACCAGAGCAGGATTTCTGTTCTCATCCTGAAGCAAAGTTCTTAACCCGAGGTACTATTTCTGGGTTAGCGGAGTCTGTAACCTGAAGCGTCTGTAATCCGAGGTACCACTGTATTGTAGCTGTTGCTGGACCATACCTTAAGCAGCACCCAGAGCATGGGTAGGCAAACTAAGGCCCAGGGGCCAGATCCAGCACAATCGCCTTCTAAATCTGGCCCACAGATGGTCCAGGAATCAGCATGTTTTTACATGAGTAGAATGTGTCCTTTTATTTAAAATGCATCTCTGGATTATTTGTGGAGCATAGGAATTTGTTCATTCCCCCCCCAAAATAATCCGGCCCCCCACTAGGTCTAAGGGACAGTGGAGTGGCTGAAAAAGTTTGCTGACCCCGCCCACTGCTTCTCCATCACCAGAACCCTGTGTTTACTTGAAGTAAAGCCATTTTTCACATGCAATCCTAAGCATGTTTATTTGAAAGCTAACTCTGCAATATCAACAGGACTTTGTAGGAAACATGTTGTTAGACAAAGCAATCCCTCCAGCTATCACCTTGAAAATAACTTTTAGGTTAAATGCAGTTAATAACCATATCTGCACCAACATTTCAGTGGCAGGATTTATGATAAAATAAAACTGCTATTGCAGCATCCCCACAAGATAACTGATATCTGTGATACGCTATATTACTCAGTGTTAAATGTGATGGATAAGTGTCTTAAGTGTGTTTTCCTCACCTTTGCACCAGGCCTAGCAAACTCAGTCCAATCCATCCTGTGAGTCAAGACTCGCTCCCATTAACCTTCTAACTCAGAAGGAGGAAGAAATTCTTATTGCCCGACGTTGATATATTTCATATTATTTGCAACTATGCGAATGGTGCAGTGTTACGGAAATATATTAAGACTCGGAAAAACTGTTCTTTGCCCAAGGGGACACACTTCTCTGCATTAAATAAATAAGTGGGAGGGGAGTTGACAAGGTAGCTAATTCTGGGGATTTGACTGTAACAATCGTGGAGCATTGGTGGTGGTAGGGAGCAAATTGCCTTTCAGATCTAGTACTGTACTTAATTAACTAATTGCCTGAACATGTTTATGGTGCCATCTCTCTCCCTTGCTTCAAGTCCCTCCTTCTGTGTGGCCTGTGAATTATCTTCTGAATCCTTTAAGCACACGTAGTGGCATTTGTCCACAACCCTCAATCCCCTCCACACTGGGAGCCAGAGTGGCGTAGTGGTTAAGAGCGATAGACTTGTAATCTGGTGAACTGGGTTTACGTCTCCGCTCCTCCACATGCAGCTGCTGGGTGACCTTGGGCTAGTCACACTTCCTTGAAGTCTCTCAGCCCCACTCACCTCACAGAGTGTTTGTTGTGGGGGAGGAAGGGAAAGGAGAATGTTAGCTGCTTTGAGACTCCTTCGGGTAGTGATAAAGTGGAATATCAAATCCAAACTCTTCTTCTCCTATCACCATTGCCTCCACAATGTCTGTCTTTGTCTCTGAGCTTCTTGGGGCCTTTCTGTTTTACCTATAAGTTGTCCTTTGCAATGATGGCCAAATATGAAGAACAACTCCTCCTCCTTATTTCTTAATTTTTTCCTCCCTCCTCCTCTTGTTCTATCCAGGACCAGGAAACCTCTTTCCCAAGAGCATTGTCGGTTCAGAGGCTTTCTCCTAGATGGTGCTTCCTAGATGGTAAGTGCAGAAGATGGTTTCATTCATCCTTGCAGCAAAGAGGACGTAGGCTGTTTATACACTAAACCTTTAAAGCACATTCCGAACACATTCTTTCTCTCAAAAGAAATCTGGACACTGTAATTTACCCCTCACAGAGTTACAATTTCCAGCAAGCCTTAACAAACTACAGTGCCCAGAATTATTTTAGGAAATAAATGTGCTTTACTGGTCTGAGGAATCTACTTCTACTCACATTGAAGAGTTTTGCCAAGGGTAACTGTAGTGGCGGACCTTGGTGTCTCAAATTTCAGTGGCACCCTGTGTGGCGCCAAAATCCAGTGCCCCCTGCCTCTTGTCTCCCATTCAGTTCAGTCCAGACACTGAGATCCAGGGCTGAGTGCCTTCGGGTGGTTCCCTCACTGCAAGAAGTGAAGCTACAGGGAACCAGGCACAGGGCCTTCTCGGTAGTGGCACCCACCCTGTGGAACACCCTCCCGTCAAGGAAATAAACAATTATCTGACATCTGAAGGCAGCCCTGTTTAGGGAAGTTTTTAATGTTTGATGTTTTATCACATTTATTTATTTATTTATTTATTTATATTCCGTTGGGAGCCGCCCAGAGTAGCTGGGGAAACCCAGCCAGATGGGTGGGGTATGTATGTCTGTATGTCTGTATGAATGAATGAATGAATGAATAAATACAGCAATAGAGCGAGCCTGCTCCAGCATCCAGAAGCTCTGAACCCAGTGCGACCATACCTGTCACATTCCCCTAGAGCAGCCTCTGATAATTGAAGCTTTTCTAGCTGTCCTTAAAATGAATCTTGAATCTACTGTCTGTTAAATCAATACATGTGTGTATTCCATTATCATCCACCATCAAGACGATCAGTTGTTGTTGACGATGTGTGTAATGTTAATTATGGAGAGTACGGCTGGTGTCCTGTATCACCTGCTATCTGAGATGTCACTTGGTAATACATTTCTCCCCTGCTACCCCAGAAGAGACAAGGGGGAGCCCCCGGGGAAATCCTGCCATTTTGGAAATATGTTATTATTAAACAAGAGTATTGTAACGCTATTTTCTTGCCTTATTTGTCTACTTATTTATTTCCCATGCTGGTCTTACAAAGTTTCAAAATAAAATGCGTAAATGAAATGCAGGTCCATTCTACACATGATTGCTAATATATCAGCTGTCCATCAAATGTCTTAAATCACACGCACAAACAACACATGGTCACATGTTACAGGGTAATCCTATTCATGCTTATTATAGGCTGTATGATTATATAACAGACAAATGCTGCAAGAACAAATACCCCAGGGTCTCAGTGAGCTTTATGTGCACATGTACTTTGCAAACACTTTATACTGTACACCTTCGGATGAAGGGTGTTGCATAAATTTAATGAATAAAATAAATGAATAGCATGGTTGAAGCATCAAAATAGAATTGTTGGGTGGTGGGTTGTTGTTGTTTTGGTATGTAAGAGTTTTTACTGCTGAGATTTTTGCTGAACTTTTAGGAGAAGAAGAAATAGCAAGCTTTAAGAACATTTTTCCTCCAGACCTTTTCTTTAATGTAGTTATTTCCTTCTTATTTCTAGCAACTTCGGCCGATCGCTTTTACCGCATCGACAGATCTCAGGTACACCACAGCATCTTTTCTTCCTTTCATTCCCCTTAAAGCAATCCTTGCCACCGTAGTGCTCTGATTGTATTTTGTACTCCCACCAGTCCCAGCCAGCCCAGTCTAAAACATCTGGAGTCTGAAACATCTGGAAGGCACTAGGTTGGCAAAGGAACTGCTTTAAAAGATTATGTCAGATGGTAAAGGTAAAGGTCCCCTGACCATTAGGTCCAGTCGTGACCGACTCTGGGGTTGTGGCGCTCATCTCACTTTATTGGCCGAGGGAGCTGGCGTACAGCTTCCGGGTCATGTGGCCAGCAGCACTAAGCCGCTTCTGGTGAACCAGAGGAGCACACAGAAACGCCGTTTACCTTCCTGCTGGAGCGGTACCTATTTATCTACTTGCACTTTGACGTGCTTTCAAACTGCTAGGTTGGCAGGAGCAGGGACTGAGCAATGGGAGCTCACCCCATCGTGGGGATTCGAACAGCCGACCTTCTGATCGGCAAGTCCTAGGCTCTGTGGTTTAACCCACAGCGCCACCCCTATGTCAGATGGTACAGGATTGGATTTACCATTATACTTCAGATAACAGGACAATAACCAAATAGCAAAATCTTGTTATATCTAATTGTTTATCAGTTGCAGAATTGGGGAAGATGATCAAGTGTCCATCTATAGGATACAATTGATCTGTGATGTTCAATGACCTCAGAAGGAGATGGACTCTCCTACCCTGGAAGTTTTTAAACAGAGGTTGGATGGCCATCTGTCAGGGACACTTTAGCTGTGATTCCTTCACTTCAGGGGTTGGACTAGATGAACCGTGGGGTCTCTTTCAACTCTACAATTCTATGATTCTAAGCAATGCTGAATTAAAATTCTAGGATGTGCTGCACATTTTTTTGCAACCCAAGACTCCAAATCTCAGAGAAAACTTGAGCCCGTGGTTTAAATGTTGGAACCTCAAATTCAAAAATATCGGAGACTCTTGCATTCAGTAGAGTATGAATTAAATAAAACACCCTGTGTGAACTGGCAGGAGACAGCCAAAGTCAAAAGAACATTCAGAGGCAAAAAGGATCTGCTCTGTCTTCCTGGCTCAAACCCAGTTTGATGTCTAATAGCACAACTTTCGTCTCCTTTCTTGCTTATCTTTCTGTGCTTGGGACAGCTGCATTTTAAAAAGTAAATCTCCGCGTTTATCTCCTTTTGCTGTTTACAGTCTGCCTGAAATCCTAATCCACTGCATGGGAGATAAGATAACTCTGGAAATTATGATAATGTTACAGGCCCGTACAAAATACATCTCCATGCTTTAAAAGCACATCAAACTAATGGTACCGACATTTGTCAGAAATGTAGCACTTTGTGTGCGTGTTTAGCACTTACTGGAAGTTTCGCAAACAGTAGTAGTAATTCTGTTTAGGCTTCCTTTTCTAAAAAACAAAACAACATTTATTGGCTGTGCAGCTGCAACAAACTAACTAAAGGTGTGTTTGATGCTTTCTGGGACTATAAGCAGAGCCCTATTGCATCAGACCAATGGTCCATCCATTCCAGCATCCCATCTACTGTATATATTTCTGCTGCAGTCCTATAGAATGTGTGGAGCTCAATGTGATGTGTGTATAAAGGTAAAGGTAAAGGGACCCTTGACTGTTAAGTCCAGTCGCGAACGACTCTGGGGTTGCAGCACTCATCTCGCTTTACTGGCCGAGGGAACTGTTTGTCCACAGACAGTTTTTCCGGGTGATGTGGCCAGCATGACTAAGCCGCTTCTGGCGAACAAGAGCAGTGCACAGAAATGCTGTTTACCTTCCCGCCGGAGTGGTACCTATTTATCTACTTGCACTTTGACGTGCTTTCGAGCTGCTAGGTTGGCAGGAGCAGGGACCGAGCAACGGGAGCTCACCCCATTGTGGGGATTTGAACCGCCAACCTTCTGATCGGCAAGCCCAAGAGGCTCTGTGGTTTAGACCACAGCGCCACCCACATCCACGATGTGTGTATACTTGGAAATAAATCCCATTGAATTCAACAGAACCTATTCCCCAATCATTTCCCTTTAGCATTTTTTTCAGCCCCATAACAATATTTTATGGTCGCCTGCTTCATTTTATAGGAGGGAATTGAAACTGGGAGAAGGAGCAAATGGGGCACTGCCCCACTAACCTCAGCCTCTGCTCAGCCAGACTCAACCAGCCTGTCTTCTTACTTACATGCAATCCTGGCAGTAGCACTGCCCATCATCTTCCTCCTCCTTAGTCACAGTGTGAACATCCAGGGAGTAGGATGGAGACAAAACTAGAATTAGTTGGCTCTGCCTGACATTAGTGCTGGCTTCACCTGATTTTGGTCTCCCTGCTTTCTGCCCAGCCAGTCCCAATGGGCAGCTGCCCCCACTGAGATGGTGACTTATAGCCACCCAGCGAGTCTAACACTATGTACCAATGGCCCAGTTCCAACCCACTCTTCACTGTTTGCAAGAGTCATGGAATCATAGAACTGTAGAGAGTTGGGAGGGACCCCAGGAGTCATTCAGGAATCTCAGCTAAAGCATTTATGACAGGTGACCAATCCAACCTCTGCTGAAAAACCTCCAAGGAAGGAGAGGCCACCACCTCCCGAGGGAGATTATTCCACTGTCAAACAGCTCTTACTGTCAGAAAGTTTTTTTCCTGATGCTTCGTTGGAATCTCCTTTCTTGTAACTGGAAGCCATTGGTTCAAGTCTTTCAATAAAAGCACCCAGCTTGTTGGTGGTCAGTTGAAATCTCTGTGCATATTGACTCCTCCTTAAGGCCAGCCATTCACCATGCACAAGATCCAGGGGTGGCTTTTGTTGTTTGTTTTTGCATTATATGGTGTGTTGGGAAATAAAAGACATTTCTGGTGCTGTCCCCTTAATGGACTTTTTTGTGTGGTGTTTGGACACACATGCTTGGTTATCTAAGGACATAAGAAGAGCTTGCTGGATCAGGCCAGTGACCCATCAGGTCCAACATCCTGTTTTCACAGTATCCAGTCAGATGCTTGTGGGAAACCTTTATATAGCACCCAACCACAAGAGCATTCTCTCCTTCCTGCAATTTCCAGCAACTTGCATCCAAAAGCATTACTGCCCCTGATCATGATGGCAGAGTGTAGCCAACATAGCTGATCAATAGGACTTTTCCTCCATTAATTTGTCTAATCCTGTTTTAAAGTATTGGTGACCATTATTGTCTCCTGTGGGAGCGAGTGCCATCCTTTAATTATGCATTGCATGAATAAGTTTTCTTCTGTATTTTCTATCTACAAGGAAAGCTTTTGCATGGGAAGGATTTTCAGTTCCCTTCCACGCAATGGCCATGACCTGCTAATCATGGCGAACACTTTCTTTATGTCTAGAAATTGAGTTCCATTGAGTTCATTGTGCACAAACTATGGATTAATCATTCACTCTCATGCTGTTGCTGCAGGAACATTTGCACTTCGTGACTGAAATTTCGCAGGACGAGATTTTTATTCTGGACCCAGAAATGGTGGCAACGCAGCCTGCAGAGACGCCGCCAGGAATGCCTGATCTGGTAGTGGAGCAGGCCTCCGGGTAAATTTCTTCTTTCCCCCCAGCATGAAGTGGGATCTGGAATTCTCTGTACATATCTTTCCTTTGTATAATGGGAGCTGCTCCAGAGGACAGTTTCATGCATTCACCGTTGTGAAGAGTACAAAAAGGGAGAAAGTGTTCATACAGGCTAAATTTCAAACCAGAGATGTGTGACTAATGTTTGCTCCTTTGAGAGATGCAAGGACTCAGACTACATGGGAATTAGGCATCCTGCTTGCTTCAGGTTACCCAGATACCAGTTATTGGTCCTGATGGTTTTAACTGCCAGTGACTTCTGAATTTTTGCTCCTCTGACTTAGACTTAATAAAGGAACATTAGTTTTATGCAACTTTATGCAAACTGCTTCAAAGAATTTAGAACCTGTTTGATTGGTGCTACTTTCCTAAAGGCATCCTGGGAATTTATTTGTTTATTTTGCTTAGAGGTTTCTTCACCAGAAATGGTCACAGTGCAGAAAAAAAGAAGAAGGTACAATGAAACATCTGTCTTATCTATTTCAAACTGAAGATTGTTGTGCATTGTAAGAAATGCCTTTTAGATTTTCACAACAAATCTTAATTGCATTTCATCAGTGTTGTGTCTGAAATAGTCCATGAGTGGCAACCCAGATGGCAGGAGTATCAGGAGTTCAGCTGAAGAGCCCTCTTGCAACCTTATAAGATTGGCAGGTGAAAATAATGGTTAAGGAAACATGCAAGAGTATGAGAAGAGTTGTGAATAATCAACTCTGCAGAGAAGCAAGGCATGGAATGATCATCTTCTGGGAATAGTAATATGGATGAATCAGACAGTTTCAGTTTGCCCCCACACCTGCAAAGGAGCCTCAGAGACACTACTGGAATTAGAGTTATATTTATTCGAAATAGAACAAGTTGGAGAAGCAGCAAACCAACTTCAACCCAATTAACCCAGCTTCAACTAAATTCAAGAAGTACAGGCAGGTGAGGGAAGCATCTCTCAAGCCTTCCTGGGCACATGTTCCAGCCTCAGACAGGAGCTCTCCAGCAAAGGATGTGGAGCAGTAAACAAACACCTTCCTTGCCAGGGTGCTGAGCAATCATCTAAGGTGTGAATGCCAGGCCTCGAAGATGCCTCCATGTCACCCCAAACACAAAGTACTGGCAGATCTCCGAAGGGTGTCCTCTACCCAATAACGCCTCATTTCCCTCATTATCTCTTCACCCATTCTTTCCTTCCCTGTCCATGCTTCATGCTGCAACAAGCACCATCCACACCACTGCAGGAATGCTGAATGAACTGAACAATGTGAAGCAGGCAAAAGGCAGGCGGGTTCCTAGGCCAATCAGGCTACACACCCACCCACCCACCCACACACCCACACACACCCACACACACCCACACACACCAAAATAAAATACCATTCCTTCAACGGATGATTTGCTAATGCCCACATTGCACACAGGAAAAGAGGAAGCTTGCAAACCAGTAAAGAGGAAGAATTGGCTTATTAAACCCTCACTTTGCTGTCTTAGCATGTGATCCCCTCATCCTCTCCCTTTGGAAGTGACAAGCTCCTGAGCTGCCTTCTGGAGCAAGGAAGGGGTGGGGAAAAATATGCACCCACTTTAGAGGTGGGAGTGAAATTTTCTCAGTCTCTCATTTAGCCCGTCTTCTGTTTGCCCCATGTCTGCTGCAGTTTGCAATTGCTTTTTGATTGTAAAACAAAACAAAACAAACTTAAAAGCAGTTCATTAAAAAGTCAGCATGTAAATTTCCCCCAATATACCAAGGCTGGCTTGCAACTTCACCTGTTAGAAAAAATCCCCAATTTATGTATTTTTTGCATTCAGTTTACTGATTTGTGTGCACTAATACATTGGTACCTCTGGTTGCGAATGGGATCTGTTCTGGAGCCCCGTTCGCAACCTGAGCAGAACACAACCTGCGTCTGCGCGTGCGCGGGTCGCAATTCGCCACTTCTGCACATGCGTGTGATGTCATTTTGAGCATCTGCGCATGTTCGAGCGACGAAACCCAGAAGTAACCCTTTCCGGTACTTCTGGGTCTCCGCGGGACGCAACCTGAAAATGCTCAACCTGAAGCAAGCACAATACGAGGCATGACTTTACACCTCCCCCCCCCATGCATTGTTTTTGGCATGAGCACAGAATTTCAACATTTGGAGAAGCACGTATTTAGCCGTGTTTCAGTTAGCGTGTGGGTTCCTGAAGTGCTAATTAAGTAGGTTCACATTTGAAAAGGTGAACCGTGCAGCACTACCCCACCCCACCCCCGCTCCCCACCCCACCCAAAAATAAAGCAAAAACTCCCATCTGAGAATAATGGTGTTTTCCATTTGGAAATCTTTTTCTCAGAATATCAGATCGGTGGAATCCTGCTGTTCGAAAGCGCATGCTGAGCGACAGCGGCCTGGGGAAGATGTCCCCTCACTACGAGGTACCTGAGAAACAAAAGGAGGCCAGCAAGACGCACATGCCGCAGTAAGAGCCCTCTGCATTTCTCTGCTTGACGCTGCATTGCAACCACCACCAAAGGCAATTTTACCTGCTCTTTTACAATGCGTTTTCGATACACTGTTCTGATGTGCTCTGCATTCTCTGCTTTCTTTCAATCTGCCTCATACTTTTTCATCTTTTTTTATTTTTTAAATCTACGTTGTGCACCCTTGATTCAAACTAAGCCAGGGCATATCTGAACCTGAACGAGGAAGAAGAGAATGTACGAAGCTGCTTTATATATTGAGTCAGACCATTGGCGTATGTATGGCATGTTAGGTGAAGGGCAGTACCTCTGGTGGGGGACATGTCCCCCCTTGGTCCCCACCCTACACTCAGATCTCACTCAGATCTAGCATGTGACAGCGGCCACATCCCAGGAAACAGTTTGACTGGGTGGCTAAACCAGGCGAGGGTAGCCGATGGGTCTTCAACCCTCAGTGAGTTAGGGACTTTGCGGAAGAGACCAATAATGGGTTCAATGGTTAGGAAGGCTGTTTCTGCACATTCTGCAGAGGGAAATGAGGGGCAGATAGGACTCATCAATCTGGGAAGGTATCCCACCCAGGAGAAGGAAAACTTGGATGTTAAACCTCCACTGCTTTGCAGCTATACTTAATTGGGATAAAGGCTTCGGGAACAAACCCTTAGGAATAACCTCTATCTGCTGTCTTGTGGGACACCTTTGGGAGAATGCGTATACACATGCAGTTGTACCTTGGTTTTCGAACAGCTTAGTTCATGAACAACTTGGAACTCGGAAGTAGCTGTTTCAGTTTGCAAACTTTGCCTCAGATGCTGAGCGTCCGGCGTGGCTTCCGATTGGCTGCAGGATGCTTCTGCAACCAATTGGAAGCCGCACCTTGGTTTCTGAATGGTTTGGAAGTCGAACAGACTTCTGGAATGCACTCTGTTTAAAAACTAAGAGTACCACCGTACATAACTATATGTATGCGCGCGTGCGCGCGCGCGCGCACACACACACACACACACACACACACACACTTGTCACAAGAAGCATTTTAGGTCTGCTTGAATTGGCCATGTCAAATCTTTATGGTGCTCTCAGTGTATCTTGGAAATTTATTTTCGAAACACTCACCAGGCTGTCCTGACCTTTCTTGGCTCACGTGGGCAAAGCACATCACAACTCCAAGACCCTGGGCTGGGGGCCTCTGGAATGCCTGAGCTATAAATCTAAACAGCAACACTTTCAAATTCTAGCTGGCCATAAATGAAGCTTCTCTGAAAGGAAGACAAAAAGGGGGGGGGGAGAGAAAGAGAATCCATTCCCTAACCCTTAGCAGCATTCCAGAGCAACTTGAATACAGTGGTACCTCGGGTTACATACGCTTCAGGTTGCATACGCTTCAGGTTACAGACTCCGCTATCCCAGAAATATTACCTTGGGTTAAGAACTTTGCTTCAGAATGAGAACAGAAATTGTGTGGGCAGCAGTGGGAGGCTCCATTAGCTAAAGTGGTGCTTCAGGTTAAGAACAGTTTCAGGTTAAGAACAGACCTCCGGAACGAATTAAGTACTTAACCTGAGGTGCCACTGTAATTGTAGGCTCATCCATGACAGTTTTTGTAACGGACAAGAAAGACAGGAGTGCACTCTGTGAAGAACAGCTAGTGATGGTTCTTAAGATGGTACAGTGGTGCCTCGCAAGACGAAATTAATTCGTTCCGCAAGTCTCTTCGTCTTGCGAGTTTTTCGTCTTGCGATGCACGGTTTCCCATAGGAATGCATTGAAAATCAATTAATGCGTTCCTAGGGAAACCACCTTCAGACCAGGTCCGGGGACAGTCTGTCCTCGGACCTCTTCTGAAGGCTGGGGGGGGGCAAGGGCTTTTCTTCCCACCCCCAGCATTTTAAAAAACCCCGGGACAGCGGAGGACTTCTCCGCTGTCCGGGCGATCTTAAAATGCTGGCGGGCGGCATTTTAAAATTGCCCCGGGACAGCGGAGGACTTCTCCGCTGTCCGGGGCGATTTAAAAGCCCCTGGGAAGGCAGGCAGGGGGGACAAAGACTTTCGCCCCCCGCCCGCCTTCAGAAGGTGTTCCCGCCCCGCCGCCCGGCTTCGGAGCAGCGTTCCGAAGCCCGGCGGCGGCGGGAGGAGGCGTTCCCGCCCCACTGCCCGGCTTCGGAGGAGGTCCGAGGACAGTGGGGAAGATGCGCTGCGCTTCCCCGCTGTCCCGGATATTTCCCTATGGGCTGTCGTCTTGCGAAGCAAGCCCATAGGGAAATTCGTCTTGCGAAGCGCCTCCAAAACGGAAAACCCTTTCGTCTAGCGGGTTTTCCATCTTGCGAGGCGTTCGTCTTGCGAGGTACCACTGTACATTAATCTAGAGTCCCAAATTTACTTGCATTTTCACCCCTTTTTTGGCCCATGTACATTCTTGCCCTCCTGGTTCAGAATTATAACATGGAGGCAGAAGAAGGAAGCGCATAGAATGAAAGCAATTGCACCACACACTCTTTCCTTCTGTTGTCTTGCATCACAATTTCTGCACAATTTTTATCTTTAGCACAATTTCATTTCCACCCCACCTTTCCTTCGGGGAGCTCAGATTGGCATCCGCGTTCACCTCTCTGCATTGTGCTTCTTGTACACCATGTAGAGATGATTGCATTTTGGCAGCATGCAAACTGTTTAAATAGCTTATAAATAAAATAAATCTGCAGAACACCCCTTTGAAGTTGGCTAGGTTGAGAAGACCATGGGGATTTTAACTCTGACCTTAGCCTGACTGTCTAGAATCTGACCATGGCTCCAGACTACCTCTTCAGCAGCTGATTTTTAAATTTATTGCTTTATTTGGCAAATTTTAGAATGACCTGCTGGTTTATTCACATATACAAGAAAAAAATGTTCCCTCTCTCCTATGTGGTCAGACTTCAGACTTTGTTTTGTGAAGGCCACATTTACATGATGCATGTCTTGATCTTGAGACACATGGGAGTTTTTCTAATTTATATCTGGTGTACAATTTATACATTTTTTGTCCAAACTGATTGCTGAAATTGACTTGATTTTTAAAAATAGAAGGTATTCAAGACTTTTGGCTCCTCAATCCTGATTTAAGCATCCTTTCTTATCCTCTTGATAGTGATGTAGAACTGTGGTAAATGAGGACTGAAATATGTGAGGACTGGGGCAGGATTCTCACGCATTTGTTCCCTCAGCATTTCCTGCATCTGCCACCAGGGGCAGGGGCTCTGACAGGTGTCAGCAGTAGCCTGGCCAGGAAGTCCTGGCCTGTGAAGGACTTAACATATGACTGCCAAAGTTGGCTACCATTGAGAAGACAGGGGGCAGTGTAGTAATTAGGGGGTTGGACCAGGACCTGGGAGTTCAGAGTTCAAATCTCCACTGGATGACCTTGAGTCACTAACTCACAGCCTAACCTATCTCACAGTGCTGTTTTTGTGGGTTATAAGTGTCAATAATTAGTAAGTAAGATCATACTCTCCAACATTTTTCTGATGAAAATGGGTACATCCCATTCCATAATGATAATTTTACTATTTATACGCCACACATATTATTGGGTTGCCCCAGCACTCTGGGCAGCTTCAAACATATATAATAACATAATAAAACATAAACGCACCAAAAAACTTCCCTAAACAGAATTGCCTTCAAGTGGCCCAGGGGTTGGATAACTCCATACCTTCCAACATTTCTCCAATGAAAATAGGGACATCCTAGGGAAAAGCGGGACATTCTGGGATCAAATCATAAACTGGGACAGCTTCTCTAAGTCAGGGATGTCTCTGGAAAATAGGGACACTTGGAGGGTCTGTAAGAGTGGTCATTGGAACATCAGATGAGTGAGGGAAAACTTAAGTATACCCAAGTAACATGGGCCTGTTTTATTGTATTTTAAATATATTGCAAACTATCACAAGAACTTTGGTTAGCAGGCTGGGTATAAATACTGAAAGTGAACAAATTAATATGCTAGCAAGAGTCTTGTTGAGCAACAGCAATGACAGCTTTGCCACAATGTGTGCTCCTTGCGATCTAAATTCGAAACATGCCAGTTTGGTTGTGCGAATGGGATCGGGATGCAGCCATATGCCCTACATCTGGGAAGGACTCCTCCAACCAAACTGAGTTTGCCTAATTTCAACTGATGTTGGGCTGCTTGTCATTTCCTGCCATCGTCCTTGGGCAAAAATACCAAACCAAAATTCTGTCTGCATTAATTAAACCTAGGCAAATGACATTTTCCTTGCATTTGGCCCTCTAGCCCTCCTGGTGTTTGAGGTCAGGGGTAGTTGGCACACAGCTGCTTCTGGTGAGAACAGGAACATTTTTGGGTGCTGTCCAGATGTGGTGGTGAAAAAAGAATATACTATAAAGTGTTGAATTGCTGCCATCCTCTCCCATTCCTATTCTCAGTGAATAATGTTTTTTATATAATACAAATTCCCTGAAGTGGAAGCAAGATTGCTCTTTCCCCCTCCTCCGAATCTTGGAAGCAGAGACTCTTAATTATGTTTTTGTAGCATCTCTGCACCTGACGCATCGTGGAGGAAATTTGCCCTGCTGACAAATTGCTCTGGCAGGTAGTGACACACAAAATGCACCCACATGCCAGGAGCTTACAAATTGGCATCTTCCAAACAAGCTTGTTGTTGACTAGCGCCACCTCCATTCCTTTCCTTTTCCCCTTCCCTCCTTCCGTCTCTGAAATGAACAACTAAGCTCCTAACCTTTCTTTGGGACTGATTTCAAGCAGATTGGCTAAGAACATCACTGGCCCTGGCACAAAAATGTTTTGCTGCAATTTAGATTTTAAATGCTCTTCGAATATTGCCAGTGACTAAAGCAAAGGCAAACAAAAAAACATTTTGACAGTGAAGTATAAGACTTTAAAAAATGTTGGAATACATTTTAGGATACAAACTCGATGTTGGCAGAGAAGATAGACATATGAGGCCTTTCCCATTCCTCACCATAATGTGAATTATTTTCTCCCCTCCATCCGGGTCTGAGTAGTTGCCTTGACCAGATAAGAATAGGTGGTTTCTTCAAAAGCATTTGCAAACTTCACTCACGATATCTCTTTCTTTCTTTCTTTCTTTCTTTCTTTCTTTCTTTCTTTCTTTCTTTCTTTCTTTCTTTCTTTCCCCTTTTCTGTTTATTATTCTGTTCAAGTGAAATGGTCAGAGAGACATAAAGGAAAAGAGCGAACAAATTTCAGGGTCATAAACATTTGTGCAATGAGTTTCTGTCTGAATAATGAAGAGGGAAATAGGCCCGTGGGAATCTGATCTCTGTGGAGTTCTTCTCACAACTCTGATCTGGGGTACAATGCAAAGTTCTGGCTTTGAAAGAAACAAATGGCTTGGGTCTAGGATACCTCGGGGATGGGCATAGCATCTGCTTTGCATGTAGAAGATTCCAGATTCAAACCACCACCACCCACATCTCCATTTTGGACTAGGACTATTTGCCCCATCTGAAACTCCAGAAAATGGCTGCCAGTCAGTGTCAACTGGTTTTCCTCATCCTTGGGTCTCCAGATGTTTCTGGACTACAACTCCCATCATTCCCTGACCATTGGTATTGCTAACTGGGGATGATGGGAGTTGGAGGTCCAACATCTGGGGACCCAGTGTTGAGGGAGGCTGAAGTAAATTTTTTGTTTGTTTATTTAGTTCATAAATGTCATTTCATTTTTAAAAACCTCAAAGCAGGTTACAAAAAATAAATCAGCAAAATCAAGAAACAACAACCATTTTGTAAACCAAGAAAATCTTTAGTAAAAATACATTAAAGAAAGAGAAACCCTCTAGGTGGCAGTAGAACATTGAGGATAGCAGCTTGTGTAATCGCTTCCTGAACTTGGCTGAAACTTTGCAGCAGACAGAAGTGGCAAAATTAATAATAATCTTGAACCAATGGTGGATATAACCCGAGCTGCAGAGGGGAGGAGGTACCACCAGAACTGCTACCCATACTTTTAAAGATTTTGGATGTTACGCAATCAGGATTCTAAATTGTGCAGGGACCCTGCCCTACCATGGAAATCTGCCCACTAAAGAAGTTCACCCTCAATCCACTGGAAGGTGGCAGAGTTAGGCCACCAGGAATGTGACAAATGAGACAGGGCCAATGAGTCTAACCCTGCCTGCCAGGGAAAAGCACGAGCCGGGAGGTTGAACAGGACTAGTACAATGCTGAGATTTTAAAAAATGCACCAGACTATTAACAAGAATAGTTGAATGTGCAGATGGAGACTAGGAATGAGAATTTAATGAGATTCTCAAACTCATAGATCCACAGAGATCTCTTTCTAATTCCCATCTCACTCCTTAGATTCCCCACCCCCATCCCTTGGTTCTGCTAAAACATGAATTATTCTTGTGCGATATTTTATGCACGATTATATATCCAATACATACATACAATATTATTGCTTTCCTAAAGTAATCATCACATTGACAGGAACCTGCAGCAATATGTATATAACTGTGTGGAAATGCAAATGGAGCCAACCAAGTTCTACTCAGAGTAAACCCATTGGAATGAGCAGGCCTAAGTTAGCCACATCCATTCATTTTTCAATGGATCTGCACTGAGTGGAATTTAGTTGGATGTATCCCATACTTATAGAAGTATACTGCAGAAATATAGCACAGTGTGGGATATGGCTCTTTTATAGGTACTATACATACAGTGCACATAGTTTATATGTCTACTGGGTGACCTTGGGCCAATCACAGTCTCTCAGCCTAGCGTACCTCACAGAATTGCTGTGAGAATAACATGGAATTGGGAGAGGGAACTACACAGGCATCAGGGACCAGCAAGACTCCGAGGGATGTGTAGAGGAGGCAAGGGAGCCTGAGAAATATCTAGAGGAAGGGGTTAGCAATTTGTGTGGTTCTGTGCCACCCACAAGGCAAGGGTCAGGGCTCTGAGAAGAGGAATAATAATATTTATACCCCACCCTTCTGGCTGGGTTTCCCCAGCAACTCTGGGCGGCTCCATAATAAAAACATGACAAAACATCAAACATTAAAAACGTCCCTAAACAGGGCTGCCTTCAGATGTCTTCTAAAAGTCAGATAGTTATTGATTTCCTTGACATCTGATGGGAAGGCGTTCCACAGGGTGGGCGCCACTACCGAGAAGGCCCTCTGTCTGGTTCCCTGTAACCTCACTTCTCACGGGGAGGGAACCAACAGAAGGCCCTCAGAGCTGGACCTGGATGAGGCTGTTTAGGAAGACTCAGAACTGTCAGAGCCAGATGAGGCCCCTTTGAAAATAAAAAATAAATGCATCCTGAAGAACTGGACTTAGATTGGAAAAGAACTAGGGAAACCAGAGTTGACAGATTAGCCTATCCTATGCTGGAGACAGATGCTCTGCTGCTATTTGTTTTTGAATGTCTGAAGGAGGTTTGAAAGAAGGACTGCTGCTTTTTTTTTGGGGGGGGAGGAGATTTTATTGTTTCAAAACCCTAAAATACCTCTTTAAGTGAACGTGTGCATGAGAAAACAAAATGGGTGTGAACTGCATACCATCAGATATGAAACCTCTCTCAAACTAATTTTGTCTCTCTTTAATGGACTGGATGTATATAACCTTTAAAAAATAGCTTTCATGTTCTATCCATTGCAGAGGAACAACTAGTGAGTTCATTGGAACCAGAGAAAGTGAGGTGTTTTGTTTTAAAAAGAGAAACAACATTCAGCCCCCTCTTTTTTTCTTGGCCAGCTAACTGGCAGAAGTGCTTATCAGAAGGAGTTAGTGGGTATGTGTAAAATGAATTACTCGAGTGGCAAAGAAGAGAAAGGCCATAAAACTCCATGGCAGTGCTATAAAAGTATTGTTGTTCAGCCTTTTAGATTCTTAAAGGCTTTTCTTTCAGATGCTGTGGGTGGCAGAGGGTTTCAGTTGCAGGGTTATTGGTAAAAATAGCTGCTTTACATCGGCCTGACGTTTCTCTGGAGGCTTTTGTCTTTATGAATAATACACCCGGTTGCCGGAATTTCTGTAGACTGTGCCTGGAGGAGGCTGGTTGAATTTCCATGAAACCTCAAATCCCATAGACTGAGCTCACAAGGTTGCAAATCCCTTCCTTCCCATACAAAGGCATGCCTACACTGCCGCCTTCCTCAAGCGACAAGCCTCCAGCAGACTGAAAACACCAGGAACAGTCTGACTGGCACAGAGTTTTCCTTTAATGCTAAGCTCCCTTGGCCACTGTTGGCCTTCAGTCAGTGGGCCTTAGGAAGAAGGCACAAAGCCCCAGGTCCATTCTGCACAAACAACGTGCTTTCTATTGCTGACCTGCGCTTGACTTTTGACAGCACTTTGCATTGGGCCCAGATAGGGTTGCCATATGTCCTCTTTTTCCAGGACATGCCCTGTTTTTCATGGGTAGAGTCGTCGTAGTGATCCAGAGTTAAAAATAGAAGTTGACAAATGTGTCCTCTTTTCTCCCTCTTCAAAATATGGCAAACCAAGCCTAGAAAGAAGCTGGTAGTCATGTCCTTGGATTGGTCAGGGTTAACAAATAAAAGGAGCCAAGCCTTCTACCATTTTCTACTGACTCCTGCTGGCTCCATTAAAAAAAAAAATTTTTTTTTTGACAAAGCAATAAGAATAAATGAAATAAAAGTAAAAATATGCACCCCACCCCGAGACCATTCCATTGTAACTATCCAACCTGCCAAAATTTCAATACCTCTTGCGATCGTTTGACCCCTTTCTGTTTTAACAGTACAAATTCTACAAACAATTTCCATATCTCCTCAAAATCATCTCTCTTGCATATTCCCCATCTTACCGCTTGCCCCATTTTAGGTTTGAGTTTTTCCATTTTCCAACTCAAACCTCACATTTTAGTGACCCCCACCTGGAGATCCAGCTGTCAATACCTTCTCCATCTCCCCTCCCTACCCTGTAGTTTTACATCTATCTTATGCCTTATCCTTGGCCTGGTTCCAACAGGTGCACACCATAATAGCAGGAGTATAAACTTTATAATTTTCTTAGCAGCACTTGCCATGGTGATTCCCCCCTCCTTCTCCTCTTTTGGTCTTTTCAGATGCAGAGCTAATTACCTCTACCTGTCTTGCTGTGATAGAAATGCTAGCGAGACAAAAAGGATGCTAAAGTAAATGCTCAGTTATGGCTGCAAAATGGATTATTGTATGCTGTTCTGTTCTGGATCCCAGTAATTGCAATTGCCGTTGGTTAGCTGTCCCTTCTGCCGTTGAATGGCTACAAGGGGCACTGAACTGTAGGGGGCTGGTGGAAAAGTTGATCTCATAAGCACTTGTGTAACATGCGTTCCCCTTCGCCTGCTTCTCCCAGGGAACACAGCTAAAGGAATGGTAGAGGTGGGGCTTTAACAAAAACAAGTCTCTAGCTGATTTGGTACCTATTCATCCCCACCGAAAATGGTAGCTAATAGTAGCTTCATGGGAGGGGAATTAAATTGAGAAAAGAGGGTAAGGAATCTGTACCCCTCCCAATGTTGTTGGGCTGATTGGAGCTGTAGCCCAGCAACACCTTGATGACCACAGATCTCAGGTAGACCTGATGCAGGTGGTGCTGTGGTCTAAACCACGGAGCCTCTTGGGCTTGCCAATCAGAAGGTCGGCAGATCGAATCTGCACAATGGTGGTGAGCTCTCGTTGCTCTGTCCCAGCTCCTGCCAACCTAGCAGTTTGAAAGCACACCAGTGCAAGTAGATAAATAGGTACTGCTATGGTGGGAAGGTAAACAGCATTTCCATGCACTCTGGTTTCTGTCACGGTGTTTCATTGCTCCAGAAGTGGTTTAGTCATGCTGGCCACATGACCTGGAAAGCTGTCTGTGGACAAACACCGGCTCCCTTGGCCTGAAAGTGAGATGAGCGCCACAACCCCATAGTTGCCTTTGACTGGACTTAACCACCCAGGGGTCCTTTACCTTTTTACCTCAGATAGAGGTCTTTCCCATCACCTGCTTCCTGGTGCTTTTAGACTGGATTTTCCAAGGACTGACCCTGAGACCTTTAGGAGGAAAAGCATGTGTTCCTGGAGCATGACTGGCATTATGGGGCAGGTGCCACAGAGTTGCCCTCCTGACAGCATAATCAATGCTGCTTAGCTGGGGAAGGCAGTGTAGCTTTGTTACAGGGGCACACTGTCGGAGCCAACCCAGTACTCCCAGCAATGCACCTAAGCAACACTTCCCTTACCACTGCCCTGCCCCTGCCCTTTCCACTAAGCTACTGTTCTTCTCCCTGATCATGTCTGTGATGCACACCAGCAGTTACTTTGAAGAGAAAAGTAAAGTGTTGGAAAATCTGGCCGCAGAACGTTCGCTCTGCATTCAGCTTGGCTAGGAAATCTCAGTGGAGCCACTGCTGGATTTTGATGGACCTTTGGTTATCAATTCACCTCTGACCTGATCCACAGAAGCAATTTCCCCCGTTATTTTTTTTCTCTGACTTGAGACTGCTGAAGATAGAAACTGACTGCACACATGAGGTTGAGATAATGGGTGGCAATAGCTTGTTCCTTGGGGAGGTAGAGATTTCAAGGCAGGTCTTAGAGATTGGGGGGCAGCCCGAAGACCCAGGGGAAGAGAGACGACAGCAGTTTATCCCTCCAGCTGTACCTGTTTACACCCTTCATTCTTCTCCTTATATTTTCAAATAATAATAATAAAGTACTCCTTTTTCCAAAATCACAGTGACGCAGAACTAGGTGGATGTTTCGTGAGGCTCATTCTGATGCAAAGACAGAATGAAATGGGATCTGAATTTCAGCAATTGTTAGGAGCTGAACATAACATAAGCTGTAGAAGTATTTAGCATCAGCCAAACTCTGCTTTACTAAGTGCTGCTGCAGAAATCCCTGAAAGTGCACTGAATTTCATTTGTTTTCCTTTTCATCTTACCAAAAAAAGACTGATGGGTCTTTGTTGGTTTACTTCCAGGTCTCCGGTTTCTTCAGAAGATCAAGGTGAGAATCTGTTTTATTTGTTTGCATGTTGTTAATTGTCCTATTGCAAACTCAGCTTGATAAATATGAATTTTGCTCAGGTTAATTGGATGAGAAGTGACTGCTAGCCCTTGGTCTGAATGGGGAAAGTTGGGTGAGCATAATATTTGGCATTTGTCTACCTAGGATATTCAGAAGTGATTTCTACTAATCCACACAATGCCTTGTAAGGCAGGGATGAGCATACTTCAGGTGTCTAAGATCTATTTGGTTTGTTTAGTAAATCCCCAGTGTCTCTACAAACCAGAACCAGGTGCAAAAGACACAGGACTTTACCTGAGCTTTCTGCTCATGCAGTGAGACTTCATTCTCTCCTCTCTGGAGCAGATTTTGAGGGTGCATGGGGAGCTGCAGGCAAGAGGGAAAAAGCACCAAGTTTTCCCCTGCATACATACATCTCTGGTGCAAATAGAATGGCAGCACTGGATACAGCCCATGCAGTTAGAATTAAAAAAGAGGTTGCCTCTGAGCTCATTCTCACTGAAATGCTGGGCAAATAAAGATAGATGTTTGGGTCTTGGGAATGGAACAACAAGGACACACCCATTGGCCCGATTACAGGTAGGTAGCCGTGCTGGTCTGCTGTAGTCGAAACAAAATAAAAAAATTCCTTCCAGTAGCACCTTAGAGACCAACTAAGTTTGTTATTGGTATGAGCTTTCGTCTGCATGCACACTTCTTCAGATACTTCAGATTCTTCATTGGCCTGAATAACTCATGACTGCCTGTTCCAACAAACAGCAGATTCCCAAGATTCCCATGTTTGTTTTCGTCCTGCTGTCTTGGACCCTTTAACACAAGGGTGGGGGAGCCAGTCTGCCTTCATCCTCATCCCCGCCAGCATGGTCAGAGATGATGGTAGTTGGAGTCAGCAACACCTGGGGGACCACAGGCTCTTCACCCTGCTTTAGCTGACCCTGGGACTTTCTGTATGGTTTCCTACCGTTGCAAGACTGAACCCAAGGTGTGCTAATAAGATGGGAAATCATAACTGATAGCAATGTGTTCATTTCAATGCATCTTGCACAGGAGAAGCTCTTGATGAGCTGTGGCCCAGTTTCTGAGCAGAGAAAGTTCTCCTTCCTTCCAGTCTTTGAAATGTCATTTCACAATGTCAAGAGAGCACACGCTATTCCCTCCCGTTCGGCCACGGCTGAGTGATATGTTTATTATGTTGCATTTGATCCTTGCCAAAACCTGACTCCATTGCCTCTTATTCCCATGCTTCAGAGGAAACATTACATTTTAATAGGTTGTCCTGGGTACCAGTATCATGCTATTTGTCAATGGGCAGTGATTTATTAGCCGGGCTTATAGGTTTTCTTTACATTATCGTATTACTCTGTCATTTTATCTATTAATTGAGTGTCAGGCAGCATATGAAGTGCTTCCTTATGGATCTTCTCGGCTTTAATCTCCAGTATCTGCCCCTACCATCTCCCTTTCCTTTCTGCCTTCCCTGTTTCCCTCCTTTGCACAAATTCCTCTCATGTTCCATTTACCACCTGTGCCTCTGTGACAGGGGACCAGCTCTACAGTTTGATCAATATCCCTAACCACTCCAGAACCATAAAAGCATTTATGAGCTTACTTTGAAATGGAGAATCAAAGCCGCAAGCACTCTTCACCTATCATACCAAGGACATTAAAAGCTTCTGTTTAATGACAGTGAAATAGCTGATTGAGAAATGTATTACAGGGTGGAAGAATGGTTACAGGCGAGAGCCTTTTATGATGCAGCAGGGTCAGAACATTTAGTTCCGATGCTTGTAAAATACTGTCTGTCATCCACCAGGAGAGGAATCGCCTTGGAACTTAGCTCTGCCTAGGCTTTGCCCCAATGCCGCAGTGATGGCTTCACTTGGCAAATGGGGGCTGGTTGCAGCAGTCCTACGTGTTTTCCCAGCTGTCCCCTCCAGCAAAGCCTCAGACTAGGATGGGCAAAGCATTTTGCTGCCTCCTCTGTACTCCAAGGTCAAACCCTGTGTCCTGGATCATTTTTGGGGATGATGCTCCCTGGCTCCTCGCTATGCTAGCCTGAAGCAGCCTGATTTGATCCCTGGGTTGTGTTTTCTCAGGCTTAGTGATGATGTGCTGTCACGGGGGCAATCAAGAAATACAAAAGATTTGTTTCTGCCATCGCTCATTGCATTCCCTTCTCCTTGCAGAAAGGTCATAGCAGGGACAGACTTTGGTAATCTTTCGTGATGTGGTTCCCTGTGTGATGTCAACATTTGGTGTCCCTCAATGAATCTTCTCAATTATGGATCTTCTCAGTTTTGCACCCCTGCACCTCGGCACCCTGCGTAGCAGAACTGCTCACACCACCCTAAATCTGGCACTGGCCATAGCTCAGTGGCACAACAACTGCTTTGCATGCAGAGGGTCCTAGGTCAATCCCCAGCATCTCCAGGTAGGATGGAAGAGACTTCTGTCAGAAACCCTGGCTGTGAAGAACCCTCAGCTAGGTGGACCAATAGGACCACTCAGGGAATGGCATCTTCCTTTGTGCTTAAATGGTAGTCCCAGCAAGCTGAGGCTCTCTCTTGGTTTATGGAATAGTTGTTTTTTTTTGGGGGGGGATTCATGGCTCCCCAGATCTCTGTTGGGGGTATGGCAGAGAGGAGCAGAGCATTGCTGGTTAGGCAACACATGTCCAAGAATGTAAGAACACCCATTTTCAAACCAAAGCTAGTCTAGCATTTTGTTTCCAATAGTAGCTAGCAAGATGTCTCCCAAAAGCATTAGCACATAGGTAGGCAAACTAAGCCCAGGGGCAGGATCCGGCCCAATCGCCTTCTAAATCCGGCCTGCGGATGGTCCTGGAATCAGTGTGTTTTTACATGAGTAGAATGTGCCTTTTACTTAAAATGCATCTCTGGGTTATTATATCTCTGGGAATTCCTATGGGGCATAGGAATTCGTTCACCCCCCCAAAAAAGAATATAGTCTGGCCCCCCACAAGGGACAGTGGACCGGCCCCCTGCTGAAAAAGTTTGCTGACCCCTGCATTAGCACATGAGGCCACTTCTCTCCCGAAGCTGAGCAGGTCTGGTCAGCACCAGAATGGGAAACCGTCAGGGAATCACAGGTATGCTGCCTTGTGTTGAATAATGGAAGAAAAGTGGGTTAGAAATGTAAATAAACAAACTCATGGGATCTGCTATTGGAGGCTGTGAACAAGAATGTGCCTTATGCCAAGTTAGACCATTGACTGATCTAGCTCATCATGGTCTACACTGAATGACAACGATTCTCCAGATTTGAGGAATCTTTTTCCTACTTGGAGGTAACAGGGATGGAACCTGGGATCCTCTTCATGCAAGGCGGATGCCCCACTGCTGAGCTGTGCCCCTTCCCCTATAGTTGCAAGCTTTAATCCGCAGATGAAACCATTAAAACTTTAGTTGATTGAGCAGTGAATATGAATCTTAATCAGTAAGGCAAACTTTAATTGTTTCTAGACTGCATTTATAACTCATGTTGCACCAGGCACTTAACAACAAAGCTTGAACACCACATTTTAATTAGTGTGGCTGAGACTTCAGGGCACTCTTTCTCCTTTCTTTTCGGGACTTATTTTGGTTTGGATATATTACTCTTACAGGGAATTTAAGAAAAAAGCAACACTCAAGGCAATCTCTGAGACAATGAAAACCGTAGGGACCCCGGTGTGGTTTGGTTTTAAAATCCTCCTTTAAGGCCAGGCAAAGAGGAGAATTTTCTTATGATCCTTTCTCTCAGAAACATCAACATTTTGAGGCTTCTCCCCAACCTGCCCCCCGCCCCCCTTGTTTTTTGGAGGTGGCAGGGAAGAGGGCCTGTACCCCCCCCGCTCCCGCTTTTGCTTCTAATATGGAAAAAGCAATAAAATATTAAACATGAGGTTGTTTTTTCTAGTATTGTATTGTAGTTTCTCCCCCCTTTTTTTTACTGAAAAAGTTACAAACTGAACATCTCCCTTCCCCGCACTTTTCGCCAACCCAAAGGCATTGTTCAGATGTAAACCATGATAGTAAAGTTTGTGAAAGTGGAGATAGACTGAAAGTTGCCAATATCAATATGAAGGAGAATGTTAACACAGCCATATATTACGGAATGAGGCAGGTACAGTTTGTCCTGTAGAGTCCTCGTTCCTGTGCTGGATGAATGACCATCAGTTCACCATAAAAGTCTCTCTCTCTCTCTCTCTCTCTCTCTCTCTCTCTCTCTCTCTCTCTCCCCCCAGCCTCACAAAGTTTTTGCATCAGTTTTTCAGAAGTATTTTAAATTGTTGTTAAAAGCAGGCTTGTTGGTGTTTTGTTTTGTTTTTTTTTAAAAATGATAATTTAATTGTTTTATCTTGTTTGTAAATCACTTTGCCTTTTCAAAAATATAAAATCAAATAAAGAGGATAAAGAGGTATGTAAATTTTATGAAATAAATATAATCTTGGCCTGGGTATATTACAGACATTGCAATGGAGTTGAATTTGTAAGATTAGCATTGAGGAAGGTCCCAAAGACCGGCGATCCTTAGCCACTTTGCTGCGTGGCTTTTCACACCAAATCAGTGCCCTCAAACTTCTCAGCAGACAACTCTGTGGGGCAAGTCTTTCATCCTGCAGTTTGTACAAGTCAAGCCACGCAGCCCTGACTAGGATTTACTTTAGCCGTCAGAACTGATAGCTGACTTGCATTCAGGCTACAGCTTCCCCTTGTCAGAGGCATTGGGGGGGGGGGAGACAAGACAAACCTATTGCACGGACTGCAATTCCCGTAGGGGCTTTGCTGACAAAGAAACAAGTGTCAAACTCTCGGTTTAAGCAAGGGCTGCCCTGTGGGATGTGTGGGAATTCTGAACAGGTGAGTGAAGTGCCACACAGCCCAAGGGAGCTGGTGAGAGAAGCTGAACGGGACCGGCAGATGGTTTGTGGCTTATTTTCTGAGCCTCCTTCGTAGCAAAATCTGCAATTCTGGGAAGAATGATTCAGGGTCAGGCGGATCTGAAAGTGTTGAATGGCAATCTGTTTCCAATCCTACTTGAAGACAATGCCTCTTCCCAGTTTTTGTCTTATTCTGTGATGCCGGAATTTGGGTTATAATTCTGATCCTACGTTCTTATACGGCACTCGTGGGAGACAGCCTGGCAAATTCAGGTTGTGCAGTTGTAGTTGACAGGGAGATCTTGCGCAAGAAACCTGCTCCTCCCAAAGATCTGATTTTTTTGCGATAAGGAAAGTGATGGGAAATGGCACTGAGAAGTGTGGGGTGATATTTGCTTTGATGCCACCCTATCTTCACAAACAAATCGGAATGAATGCTCATTAAATAGTCAGTGCCATTTGATTTCTCTGCAAACAGATCAGGATGAATGCTTAATAAACAGGTCATCTGGAGGTTCCCTGGCTTGCAAGAAGCTCAAAGTCACACAGGGAGTATCTTGTAAATAGCTTCCATGGTTAGTAAAGGTAAAGGGACCCCTGACCATTAGGTCCAGTCGTGACCGACTCTGGGGTTGCGGCGCTCATCTCGCTTTATTGGCTGAGGGAGCCGGCGTACAGCTTTCAGGTCATGTGGCCAGCATGACTAAGCCACTTCTGGCGAACCAGAGCAGCGCACAGAAACGCCGTTTACCTTTCCGCCAGAGCGGTACCTATTTATCTACTTGCACTTTGCCGTGCTTTCAAACTGCTAGGTTGGCAGGAACAGGAACCGAGCAACGGGAGCTCACCCCGCCGTGGGGATTTGAACCACCAACCTTCTGATCGGCAAGCCCTAGGCTCTGTGGTTTAACCCACAGCACCACCCGCGTCCTCCATGGTTAGTAGCCCCATATAAAGGCAGTCCCACTGAATGAGCACAGCAAAACCAAGGAGGGTCAGGCAGTCCTTCAGACAAAGGAAAAAGAAGGAATCTCAGTCTCCAGTCCAATGCATTCTGAGTGGGCCAGCAGTTCGTTCTTTTTCTTCTTTAAATTTTTATTTATCATTTTCACAGTTTTAACATTTTCAGTTTCGACTCCCTTTCCCCTCTTTCTGTGGTTCCTTACATTTTTGTCCTTTCCTGCATACTCCAAATTGCCTTCACTTATTCTTTTTAGTTGTCTATTCTCATCTATATCTCATCTATATCTTTAAAGCTGCAGGTTTTTATAATAATCCTGCCAATGTCTTGATCTGTTTACAGTTTGTAAATACTCAATAAACTACTTCCATTCCTTTCTAAAAAGTTTGTTGTCTTGATTTCTTATTCTTCCAGTAAGTTTTGCCATTTCTGCATACTCCATTAGTTTCTGTATCCAATCTTCTTTCGCCAGGACCTCTTCATCCTCCCACTTTTGGGCAAATAACATTCTTGCAGCTGTAGTCGCATACATACCGTATTTTTCGCCCTATAAGACGCACTTTTTGTCAGCATCGCCCTAGAGCCAGTGCACCAACTGGACTCTTGCACCTCAACCCCGACTGGGCTGGGCGAGCTGGGTAGCACCGCCAGAGACCTCCTTCCCGCAGGAAACGGTCACAGTGCTGTGGACTCACAGCTTAGAGCTGAGAGCACCGGATTCACTGTCTCAATAATTCAGTCGTTGCGCAGCAGAGTTTTGCAGAGTCTTGCAGAGTATAAACCACTCGGAGAGCAGCTCTGTAAAATATCTTCCTTTTATTCTATAACTACAACTATGGTACAAAACTATATACAGAGCTAAGTATTCTGAGCATAAAGCAATGCTACACTGAGAGTCTGCAGCTGCTCTTAGCAGCAATCTTATCTCTAGGATCTCTAACACTCTCACTCTCTCCGATACACTGACTGACTGACTGACTCTCTCTCACACACAGATATGTTGCTGGGCAGAATAAGTAAATAGGCAGGACACGCCTCCTCTTCTCTGTGGAGTCAGCAGAGATCATCAGGAGATGGTCAGGAGATTCTTGGGTATGGGAGGGGTGAAATCTCCTCATCCTCCCCCATTTCATCCGACCATTTCAAGAATCTTTAACATAACTGCAATTTGCACACACACTCCAAAAGTTGTTCTTTGCTTACAACCTTGGTTAACATATCTGCAGGTATCTCTCTTCCCCCGGCATATAAAACACTTTTACAATACCATTGAATAAGCAGCTTCTGGAAAAATCTTCACACACATTTCTTCCTTTCAAATACAAATTGACATTCCTAATTAGGCAGATTTGAACAAACCATTTTCAGAACTCAAATACACGCTTTCCTTCAAATATCAGGTAAGGAAATAAATAAAGTGTTTTGTGCTACTACTCTCAGCACACTTCATGCCTGGTTTAAAAAACCCACCAGAGTTGCTCGTGACCGCAGTCTTTGCAAACTCTTCAGAAAACCTTTTCGGTGGTACACCTTGGTTGTTCTCTCGGATCTGCGCAAAACTCTCTGAGCCTCTTGTTCTGGTGCTTCCTCCTCTTTGGGAGAATGGGGAGCTAAAGTATATGAAGCTGCTAAGTCTGAGTCAGCGTCAGACTCACCTGAGGCTTTTGGGCTCTGATAATCTGTGCCACCATCTGGAACTACATTGGCATCAGGATTATCACCACCAACGCTTGCCTCCCTCTTAACTTTCTTTGCCCCTTTTGCACCATCATCACAAATGGGATGATACTGAAAAACACCAACTTTGTCCCATTGTGGATTGTCATCAATACTCCTGGTCAGCCTTATGGTTTTCATGTCTGTGATCAGAACACGATAAGACCCTTTCTCATATCCTAGGAAAATACCATGTTCTCCACGCTTGCTCAATTTGTCACCTTGCGAGGTGTGCACCCAAACCTGCGAACCAAAAATTTTAAAATGCTTTACACATGGCTTTCTTCCGTGAAGCATCTCATATGGGGTGCAATTTACACTAGACTGGTACCTCCTGTTATACACATGACAGAAAAATGAAAGAGCTTCGGCCCAAAAAGGATTGGGCAGCCCCGAATCATGTAACAGCGTTCTGATTCCTTGCTGCAGGGTCTGGTTCACTCTCTCACATAAACCATTCTGCCAGGGTGATCTGGGCGTGGCGGTCCTATGCTCAATGCCCTGTTCAGAAAGAAAACTCTCAAACTCTTCTGAACAAAACTCTCCACCCTTGTCTGTGAAAAGAAAACGTACATTCTCCTTATGTACATTTCTGAGCCATTTACAAAACTGACGAAACTTGGTAAAGGCTTCAGACTTTTTCTGCAGCACATAGGCCCAAACATATTTCGAATAGGAGTCTATCAGAACCATGAAAAACCTTGAATTGCCTCTAGAGAGCGCTAGAGGCCCCACTAAGTCTGCATGAATGACTTCATATGGTTTCTTGGCCTCTCTCCCAGACTCTGTACCTTTGGGAGCTTGCCTTGCCTTACTCTCTGCACAAGAAACACATTTCATGTGGTAGGGACATTCTTTCAACCTCATACCCTGAACCATATCAGGCATTTTTGCCACAGCCTGGAAATTCAGATGAGCATAAATACGGTGATAATAATGAATACATTGGTCATGCAACTTCTCATTCTTATCCACAGATAAATTGCAACACTCTTTCTCAGTTGCTTCTGCAGTGCCTGTACCTGAAACAAAAGGCAATTGGTACAATCCATTTACACATTTTGCATACAGAATGAGCTTGCCATCTCTAAGAATTTCACAGCGAGATTTAGCAAACACCACCTTAAACCCTTGACGATCAAGCTGGGAAACACTCAACAAATTGTCCTGAATATCAGGTGCATACAGGACATTCTTAATAGTTGCATTCAGGCTCTTTAAGAACACAGTTCCCTGAGCCACACTCGTGAGAACTGTCCCATCTGCTTGATGAATTTCTTTCTCTTGCTTCTCAAGCTGAACAAAGAGATTCTTATCTTTGGCCATGTGGTTTGAACAGCCAGAGTCGACCACGAAGAAACTCCGCCCACGTTGACTGGAACAGTGAGAGATCAAGGCCTTTGAAGTAGCAGGTGCTTGGGGATTTGTTCCTTCTCCCCCTCTGCCTCTGAAGTTTCCCTTCTTCTTTGAAGACTTCTTACACTGGAAACTCAAATGGCCTTGTGTTCCACACGAAAAGCACCGCTTCAATTTCAAAGCTTTAGCAGCAGCAGTTTCACTTTCACTTTCCCCTGCTGAAGACTCAGGCACATTTTCAAGCAAATTTTTAACAGCACAGTTTTCCCGGCTTTCTCTAACAGCCTGTCTGCGATCCCACTCATTCAGGAGCACGCTAGACACATAATCTTCTGTTAGCCGGTCAGAAGGCATTGTAGAAATCTGGGCAGCCACTCCATCATAAGACTCATCTAGGCTATTGATCATCAGCATTGCAAATACAGCCTCTGAAATAGCCAGGTCTCGCTGAACAAGGTCCTGTCTGAGACGCTTTAATTGAGACAGATGGCTAGGCAAATCACCACCTTTCTCCAACTGCAGCCTGCATAGCTTCTTAAAGAAAATCACACTGGAACCAGCATTTTGTCTCAGATGCATATCTCTCAACTTATGCCAAACAGCTTGTGCAGTCTCTTGACCCTCTAAGTTCACCAGCAAGTGGTCTGAAACACTCAAAATAACTGTCCCTCGGGCTTTCATATCTGCAGCATGCCATTCAGCCCAATTATCTGCATCCTCATCAGGAGGGTCATCTTCTATCGTGTGAAATAGCTTTTCCCTCTGTAAAAGCGCTTTCATCTTTACTTGCCAAACTGCATAGTTTTCAGGCGTCAGGAGGGGAAAGGACAGAGCCATCTGGCCAGAATGTGCACAGGCCATGTCTGCTATTACTTAGAGCAAGACACTTCCCTCGTGCAACACAGATAAAGCCTTGACTCCTTCAGCCACTCTCTCTCCCACTCAGAGCGCAATTAACAGGCAAACAGGGATGCTATCTTCTTCCTTTGGCAGTCAGCAACATACCTCCATAAATCAAGCAGCAGCAACAGCAACAGCGGCAGCTTGAACACTCTGCTCCAAACAGTTCTGCTTCTGGGCACCGCAAATCAGTCCAGCATGCAGCGTCCGTTCCACCGTCCGGCAATCAGCAACAGAAACCTCTGGCGACTGGGACGACTGGGACGCCTGGGATGACTGGAACAACGCCAGGTCAGACGACTGGAACAACGACTGGTCCCATAACCGATGTCAGCATCGCCCTAGAGCCAGTGCGCCAACTGGACTCTTGCACCTCAACCCCGACTGGGCTGGGCGAGCTGGGTAGCACCGCCAGAGACCTCCTTCCCGCAGGAAACGGTCACAGTGCTGTGGACTCACAGCTTAGAGCTGAGAGCACCGGATTCACTGTCTCAATAATTCAGTCGTTGCGCAGCAGAGTTTTGCAGAGTCTTGCAGAGTATAAACCACTCGGAGAGCAGCTCTGTAAAATATCTTCCTTTTATTCTATAACTACAACTATGGTACAAAACTATATACAGAGCTAAGTATTCTGAGCATAAAGCAATGCTACACTGAGAGTCTGCAGCTGCTCTTAGCAGCAATCTTATCTCTAGGATCTCTAACACTCTCACTCTCTCCGATACACTGACTGACTGACTGACTGACTCTCTCTCACACACAGATATGTTGCTGGGCAGAATAAGTAAATAGGCAGGACACGCCTCCTCTTCTCTGTGGAGTCAGCAGAGATCATCAGGAGATGGTCAGGAGATTCTTGGGTATGGGAGGGGTGAAATCTCCTCACTTTTTCCCCTCCAAAAATGAAGGGGAAATGTGAGTACGTCTTATGGGGCGAATGCAGGCTTTCACTGAAGCCTGGAGAGCGAGAGGGGTTGGTGGCACCGACCCCTCTCACTCTCCAGGCTTCAGGAGAGCCCCAGTGCCAGCCCCACAAGGTCGGGGGACAGAGGGAGGCGGAACGCCACCATCCCGCTGTCTCCCAAAGTGGTTTGGAGGCTGACGGCGGGGAGAAGAGCGCTTCTCCCTGCTGCCTGCCCCACCACTCCGGGGACAGCAGGGAGACGCGCTGCGTCTCCCTGCTGTCCCCAGACCTGATCGCAAGGCGGGCGGGGGGGAGAAGAGCGCTTCTCCCCGCTGCCTGCCCCACAAGCACCTGGGGGGAAATAATTTTTTTTCTTTATTTCCCCCCAAAAAACTTGATGCGTCCTATGGGCCGGTGCGTCCTATGGGGCGAAAAATACGGTAAATAAATTTCTATACTGTTTGGGTAGTTCTAATCCTATAATTCCCAAGATAAATCCTTAAACTCTTTTAATTTAAACTCTTTTAATTTAAGTTCTCTACTCTCCTCTCTTAGCAAATTTCTATAAGTCGCCCAACTTTCCATCATATTTTTCTTTTTCACCACTATGACTTCAAAAGGTGAAAGCCAAAGTTGTGTTTTATCTCCAATAAGTTTTTGTATTTATCCCATATTCTATACATTTCCCCCCTAATTATATGGTTTGTGAAGACTTTATGTACTTTTGCCTTTTCATACCACAAATAAGCATGCCAACCAAAAATATTATCATGACTTTCCAAATCTAAACTATGTGGATTCTTCAGTAGCAACCATTCCCTCAACCAGCACAGACAAGATGCTTCATAATATAATCTCATATCCGGTAGGGAGAAACCTCCTCTTTCTTTCGTGTCTATCAGTATTTTATATTGTATTCTCAGGTTTTCCCCTTGTCAGATATAGTTAGAAATACCTTTTTGCCATTTGTTGAAGCAAACTGTCTTGCTGATCACCGGTATTGATTGAAACAAAAATAACATTCTTGGTAGTACATTCATCTTTATGGTCGACACTCTCCCTAGCAACGAAAGTTCTATCCTATATTTCATTCTATCCCATATTTGCAAATTTCTTTTAATATCCTCCCATGTTTTCAGATAGTTATCTTTATACAGCTGTAATCTGTTAACCATACACCTAAATACTTAACCTTCTTTTCAATTTTTAGACCTGATATATTTTGTAGTTTATTTTCACTCTCATCATTTATCTTTTTTACCAGGAGCTTGGTTTTATCTTTATTAATTTTAAGACTTGCTATTTCTCCATCTTTTTCTATCTCTTCTAATGCTTTTGGAATTAACTCTGTTGGTTTTTCTACAGATATCACCACATCATCTACAAATGCTTTTAATTTGTATTGTCTCTGTCCCACCCTTATTCCTTCAGTTTCTTGATTACATCTTATTCTTTGCTTCAAAACTTCTAAAACTAATATAAACAATAAAGGTGACAGCGGACAACCTTGTTTAGTGCCTTTAGTTATCTTACAGTTCTCAGTCAATATGTTATTTACTATCATTTTGCTGATGGTTCTGTATACATTGCCTTAACTCCTTTTATAAAAGTTTCTCCACAGCTCATATATTCCAAAACTTTAAACAGGAGACATTATCAAATGCTTTCTCTGTATCTAAAAACATTAAGGCTGCTTATTTTTTTGCATTTCTCACTTCTAAGTATTCTATTAGAACCAAAGACGGTCAAGAAGCCCTTCAGACAAAGGAGAAAGGAGGAATCTCAGTCTCCAGTCAAATGCATTCTGAGCGGGCCAGCAGTTCTTGCAATTAGGAGTGAAAGCATTTGCATACGAAGCCTTGATTAGCCTTTCACTCTGTGTTTGCTTTTAAATGTGCCATTACTCAATTGCTCTTCTCCCCTTGCCAGCATAACAGTGTTTTAATGAAGTGCATGGGATAGCCAGCCAAAATCGTACTCTCTCCACTCACACATCTCCTTCATCTTCCTGCTCCTGTAATCCCTCCCCAACCCCCATCTTTCTTTCAGCTTGACAACTATTTTCTCCCTTTTCATCGCTTCCAAAAGTGGCATCAACTTGTCATTGGGTTAGTTTTCTTCTTCTTTAAATGGTTGTCTTACAGAATACACTGGAGAAGCCAGCAAGTCTGGCGCTCTGGTTGCTCACAGCTTTTCTTAGACCAGGGCTAAGAAAAGAAACCTGTGGCCCTCCAGGTACTGGTGTTGGACTCCAACTCCCATCTGCCCCAGGAAGCACAGTGAGGGATGATGGGAGTTGTAGTCCAAAAACAAATAGAGGGATGATGGGAGTTGTAGTCCAACAGTGAATAGAGCACCACTGGTTCCCCATCCTTGAGTTAGACAACAAAACTGTCACTCTACACCTTCACAATGAGGACCTTTTCACATGTTCTGTAGGCTCTGTAACCCTCTGCACAGGTTTACAGGAAGCAACAGCCAATCCTGGTACTCAGATGGTACTCATCTGTATTGATACATGTCATTCACACATTAAATTGCTAGGTGTACACCTAAGCAACATAGTGTTGAATTGGCCCTCATCTCTACTTTGCAAGTTGGCTCATCTAGTCCAGTACTGTCTGCACTGACTGGTAGTAGTTCTCCAGGATGTCTTTACCAGCCCTATCTGGAGATGCAAGGGATTGCTCTTGGCACCTTCTGCATGCCAAGCATTGTTGCCCATTCATTTGAACGCACAGAAATAAATTCTTTTTTTAAAAAAATAGAATAAACATATGCACAAATCCTTCCTGCATTTTCATTTCTTTTTTAGATGTAAGGTACTATATTTACTTTGCTTGAATTATTCTGGTTTTATGTAAGCCACTTTGTGTTCTGTGTGTAAAAAGGCTGAGCAAAAATTAACAAAACAAATAAAACATTCCACTTGGGGGAAGATGTGGTATAACTATGCTCTGTCTGGGCTGCAATCTTATACTCGCTTACGTGGTAGTAAGCTCCATTGAACTAAATGAGGCTTAAGTTTGCGTATGCATGTATGGGATTGCACCATTGTAAGCCCTCCCTTTTTGTCCTGCCCCCTCCCCCATTTTAAACACTTTCTGGCTTGCTACTGTTCATCTAACAAGAGAGAGGGAGAGGAATTGGGGTGGGGAGAGACTTTCTTTCATCTATCCTTGTTGAATGAAGATTACAGGAATAAAGGAAATGCTCCATTTATCAGGTCTGCAACTGTAGTGTGATGGCTTTAAGACATTGCTATTTCTAAGAATAGAAATGTTATTTGAGGCACTGTCTCAAAACAATGGCTTATATCAAGAGGTTATAAATTGTAGTCCCACAAAGTGTCCCTGCCTTTTATCAGTTCAAGGTATGCCTATGAATGTTACGAGTTGCATTCATGTGCAAACATTTCCACTAAAAGTATCAGTTAATTTTAAAAAATAGAAACTTTTTAAGTAAAGCTTTAAAATAAAGTTTAAGGCTTTGGACTCAGCTACATTGGCAAAGAAAAAATGCTTTATATGCATTGTTTATGCATTCTAGCACTGTGGCACCAGGTGGCGCTGTGGAGTTCGGTTTTTGTCAACCCGATTTCTCACGCAAAGTTTGCAACGCATTTAACTGAAACGCTTCTTTGATAAGTCTAGATCCAGCCTATATTAAGAATGCTCACTATTGAAAGTGAACAACAGGAACAAGAATGTGACATACTGCGGAATTAGAACTTTTGACCTCAGATTTAAATGATAATGTTTTAAGACACTGCACTACAACCCCAGAACTGATAAATTGACCCCTCTGGGTTAGTTTAGTTTTGGTTAGTTTAATATTTGGTTAGTTTAATCTGTATCACCTACCTTAAGCAAACTGGGGTCACCAACATGGTGCCCACAAGCACTGTGGTTCCCAAAAAGGCATTCACTGGTGCCCTGGACAGCTTCCAGAGACCCTGAGCTTTCATTTAAAAAGAAGGAGCAAGTATCTCAGCCTGGACAGCTCAGTTGGTTACAGCATGATCCTGATAACACCAAGGTTGCAGGTTTGAATCCTGAATGGGACGGCTGCCTATTCCTACATGTCAGGGGCTTGAACTCGATGATCCTCAGGGTCCCTTCCAACACTACAATTCTATGATTCTAGCTCTCGTAGAAATGAAGTTATGGAGTAAAAAGGCAGGTACCTTCTAAGCAATTTATGTGAAATGAATGTGCTATGGCCGCCTTGTATATTTTCCCTGGTACCAAGGAATGCTCCCTGTTGCTATTAGTAGCAGCATCACTATTTGTGTGTGATCAGTATTGTGTGATTTCCACAATCAGGACCAGCAAGACCTGTCTGATGGTTGCGGGTGGTTGTTTCTTATTTTGTGTTATTCCTCACTCCCCATGACAGCCATTTTATGGCTGGTGCCTGCAGCGTACTCTCAAAATTCAAAACGTGCCCACTGGTCCAAAAAGGTTGTCGACTTCCAGTTTAGTACATGCTCGCATATGAAGTGGAAATATTTATGGGGACTATGAGAGCCACATCTTGTAGCCACCATGTATGCTTTCATTGCAGTTTTAGAGTCTCCTCTGCAGTGCTATGTTGAAATGAAATTACTGCAGTTTAGGGTGGCTTTTGTAGACTGATTGGCAAAAAATGAGAAGGGAAAGCTGTGCTAGAACTACCAGCCAAATAGGTAACTGTGAGAGCACTTTTCCAGAGCTATGCAATGCTTAAATGTTTTTTAAAAAATAAACAAACAGCAGCAGCTCTAGGGCATTGGCTTGTTGTAAATTACAGTGAACAGAACTTATTCTTTCAGTCCAACATCTGTTGCCAGTGTCCCAACATTTCTGAAAGAGAGAGTCTGTTTCTTAACAATGCCGATTGTGCAAGGTTTACCTAATTGACAGGGGGGTTTGGGTTTTTTTTTTACACTGGCAGCTTCAGCAAAGAGCACAAAGGTTTAAAAATGCATAGAAAAGCAAGTTACCTCTTTCATCCTCCCGGCTTCTCCCTGCTAGAAGAATGGCGGTCTATTGATGATCTAGCCAGCCCAGGGAAATGCGCCGTGTTGCCAACGTTGTATTTTGCCAGTTTGTTAGATGGGTAGAAGCCTTAGGTCTGCACTTTTGTCAGTCACACAAGGTTTTCTGTGGACTGTGTGTGTGTGTGTGTGTGTGTGCCTGTGTATAGCAAATCCACTTACCCAATCAAAGAGCACTAAAGCACTTCTATTTCTTGCTGCAAATGCTCATCTTAGGGAAAAGTCAAGAAAATAATGACTTGGTCTCCGTGTTTGTTGAATGGAATAATGCTTGGTGACATCTTCAAGGCCTGGAGATACTTTATGGCATGATAAAACGTGTGCATAATTCATGCTCTGTATTGTGAGGCAGCAACACTTGTCGCCCTCTGAATAAATGCATATTTAAAGGCCTCCTTTCGCCCATAATTGCACACTGATAGTGCCAGCCAGATTCTTTTTTTCCTAGAGCTGAGAGCCAAGCCAATTTTCAACGGTTTGAAGCCTGAGTTGCAACCATGCTCACATAGTTTAGAACCCGGGGGGGTGGGGGTGAGGGGCAGTGAGATTACCTGGGGGCAGTGCTCCAAGGCAAGTGAAGAGACAGGGGGGGCAGGGTGTAAATGACCTTTGAAAAAGCTGGTATCAACTCCACCAATTTTGTTGAATTGTTTGGGCCAAACAGTTTTAATTGAATTGCAAATAAATGTGCAATTTAGGGTCACTGCTTTGAATTTCATTGTGTTGTTATCTTCCTTAGTCGGTCATGCAAACCACTATTCTGAATAATGAACGGCCTCTCTCGGGAGGTTGTGGACTCTCCTTCCTTGGAGATTTTTAATGCAGAGGTTGGGTGGCCATCTGTCACGGATGCTTTAGCTGAGATTCGTGCATTGCGGGGGGGTTGGACTAGGTGAGTCTCGGGGGTCCCTCCCAACACTCGGCCACTCACTTTCCCAATGAAAAGGAATGGTATCACCAGAAAAGAGGACTCTAATTTGCATAAAACTCACAGGTGCTCATTTATATGTATACACGTACAGTGGTGCCTCGCAAGACGAAATTAATTCGTTCCACAAGTTTTTTCTTCTTGCGAGTTTTTCGTCTTGCGAAGCATGGTTTCCCATAGGAATGCATTGAAAATCAATCAATGCATTCCTATGGAGACCGTCCGGGCCTTCCCTTCTGTCCCCGGACCTGTTTTAAAGCAAGGGAAGGGGCAGTGGGGAGAATCGCTTCTCCCCGTTGCCGCCCCTTGGTTCAAAAGGGGTCTGGGGTCTTTTGAAGCAAGGGGCGGAGGGGAGAAGATCGCTTCTCCCTGTTGCCGCCCCTTGGTTCAAAAGGGGTCTGGGGACAGCGGGGAAGACGTGCTGTGCTTCCCTGCTATCCCCGGAGCTTGCAGGGCAAGCTTTGTTTGGCGAAGCAAGCCCATAGGAAAATGCGTCTTGCGAAGCGGCTAAGAAAACGGAAAACTCCTTCATCTAGCGAGTTTTTCGTCTTCCGAGGCGTTCGTCTTGCGGGGCACCACTGTATTAGATCTCTATAGAGTACGCGCAGGGCATCTCAACATAGCGGAAGAGACAGTGGCAGGGCAGCTGGGTTGCCTGTTCAGTCTGCTGTCCAGGGGTTAAGTACTGATGGGCAACTTCAAGGCCCCTGCTCTCTCTTCTTAAAGTTCTTTCTTTTTAAGCTGGACCTGGACTCACTGGCGAAGGAAGAGGGGGGCAGGGGGAGCACACCGCCCCCAGCAGTGCGATCCCAGTGGAGTGCCATCATGGCTGCCCCCTCTGCACCACGCCCCCAGGATGCGCACCACGTCCCTGCGGGCGGCGTGCCATGCCCTGGGACATGCACCAGCCACGCCTCCACCTGCTCTCTGCATCCTGGTGACAGAGTATTAATCTCCACAACTGCCTGGATTGGGCAGCCCTTTAATAAGGGAATCCCTACAAAAAGATGACTGCCCCCTGTAGAATAGGACACATAGCCACCCTATCTGGCAATCAGTATTCTAAAGCAGGGACCAGCAACTTCTAGGGGGGTCTGGGGTGCATCGAAAAACTGGAGAAATTCTTGCAGGCATCACACACCAACATGCATACCCACAACCAAGGACTGAGAATACTTTTCAGGTGTGTGTGTTTGTATATGTGATGTAGTGGTTAAGAGCGATAGACTCATAATTTGGTGAACTGGGTTCGCGTCTCCGCTCCTCCACATGCAGCTGCTGGGTGACCTTGGGCTAGTCACACTTCTTTGAAGTCTCTCAGCCCCACTCACCTCACAGAGTGTTTGTTGTGGGGGAAGAAAAGAAAGGAGAATGTTAGCCGCTTTGAGACTCCTGAAGGGGAGTGAAAGGCGGGATATCAAATCCAAACTCCTCCTCTTCTTCTTCTTCTTCTTCTTCTTCTTCTTCTTCTTCTTCTTCTTCTTCTCTCTGTGTGTGATGTTCAGTATCCCCCTCATACCCTACCCTTCAAATTGCTTCCACACCCTTCTATAAGAGCTTGCCTTCTACCACTTAAGAGCCATTTCCCCACCGTAGTGTCCAGTTCGCCCCTTAATGCTGCTGAAAAGCAAGTAGAATATTCTATACAGGGACGAGATGTTTGCGTTCATGGCCAGCAGAGGGAGTAAAGTTAACACTTCCAGGGATGCTTGTAATGGATGAATAGCTCTATTATTGTTTATATGAGAAATCTTCATTTGGGTTTTAAAATCCCAATGTATTGACAGCTCCATCCCTCCTTCGGAACTGCACAGACAAAAATAGAAATAATGAAGGCTAACAATGCAAGCTGAGTTTTATGGATTTATGGATCCGTGCTTCCAGTGTGAGAAAACAGGTTGCATGTGAATTGTTGCTTTGAGGTCTCCTAGCAATGTCTTAATAGATAACAATTTATAAAAGTTTAGCAATACAATATGTCATAAATAAACACGCTAATAAATAATACTTAACATCAGTATAGTGATTTCAAAAGTTCAAAACACTCTACATGCATTGCTCAGTTGAAATCCTTACAACTATCCTTTCAGGTAAATGAAGTATTGTTGTTCCCCATACAGCTGATAGGCAGACTGAGGCTGGAGGAGAAGAGCTTCCTTAAGACTATCTAGTAGACTATCTGGCAAAGGCAAAAGTAGAACTGGAGCTCTTGTGATGCACATCTCAGTCTCTTAACCACCATGCTATACCAGTTTTACATGCCCTCCAATATTTTTCCAATGAAAATAGGGATGTCCCATTCCACAATGATAATTTTACTTTTTATACCCCACACATCTTATTGAGTTATGTTTTAAGACGTGGGTGGTGCTGTGGTCTAAACCACTGAGCCTCTTGGGCTTGCTGATCAAAAGGTTGGTGGTTCGAATCCCCGTGACGGGGTGAGCTCCCGTTGCTCGGTCCAAACTCCTGCCAACCTAGCAGTTTGAAAGCATGTCAAAGTGCAAGTAGATAAATAGGTACCACTCCAGCGGGAAGGTAAACGGCATTTCCGTGAACTACTCTGGTGCTGGTGCTCCATTGCGCCAGAAGTGGTTTAGTCATGCTGGCCACATGTCCTGGAAAAACAGTCTGCAGACAAACATCGGCTCCCTTGGCCTGTAAAGCGAGATGAGCGCCACAACCCCAGAGTCGTTCGTGACTAGACTTAACTATCAGAGGTCCCTTTATCTTATAAAGCAGCAATAAATAATTTTGGAATTAGAGTTTCCACAAGTAGACTTGAAGAAGTTGCTTGGCTGAACCTGCTGGAGGTATAGTATCTGCTGAACAGGAAAAGATTCTCCCACCCTTTTTATTCATTTATCTGCCCCTTTAGAAACAACCAACCAACCCCACAATACCCAGCAAAGCAACACACGTGTCCCAGTTAATAGAGCTGCTGGGTGCTTTTTGGAAAACCTGTAAATAAGTTGTCATGAAATCTTCCTTAAGAGTTACTGTAGTTTTATTGTTTGTTTTATAACCCTTTTGGTTTGGATGTTACATTTTCCTGTGCTGCACATGGGAGATGAAGTGAGGAAATGTTCCTGAGACTCTTACACAAAAGTCTGATGCAAGAAGCATTTGAATCTTGTATCGCAAACATAGGCTCTCTGAGTGAGCAACACTGCTTAGTTTCTTTGCTTGCGTCCTTCAGTTCTTCCTGCAGTGATTTCTTTCTTTCTTTCTCCCTCTCCCTTTTACACATTTGTGGTGTTATTCCTGGAGTAATAATGAGCTCCTTGTGGAATTCTCTCCACGGAGGTGCCAGCCCAGTGCTGCACAGAGAAAATTCTGTGCCAATTTGCTTGCACTTCTTCATTTTTCAGACTCCAGTCAAGGCGAGGGTTTCTAGTCAGGAATATGGTGGTGCTAGAGTCAGTTCTGTTTCTGCACTAGGCAAAGGTGATATTTGGGGGAACCGAAATAATTTCAATTCTCATCTAAAGGCAAATCCATCAGAACTATACCTCTTTAAGCAATAGGTGAACTGATAAGCCTCTGAAATTTGCATTTTTACAGTTGACCTTTGACATTCATTGGGTTGTGGTGCATGAGAGGGTCTTCACTGTGATGGCCTCTGGGTTGTGATATGCCCTCCCTGCTAAGTTGTGTCTTACCCCATCACTGGCTGCTCAAGATGCATATTTTTGCAGAGCATAACTCCTTCTGCAGAGTTTCTGCTTGCTGTTTGATATGGTCTAAGTGATGACTTAGTGTTGACCTTGAATGTAACCCACCTGGAAACTGCATGGTGATGGGCCAACTATAAATCAGGGATAGGGCTCCTCAGTCCCAGAGTTCAAATGTAGCCCTCAACCCTCTCCATCTGGCTCCCATGACTATTCTCAAGCCATGTTCCCATGCTCCCCTCCTCAATTTTCCTGCTCTGAACCCTCCTCAATTGGTTTTCTCCTGGCTGGAATATACCATTGAATTATGATGGTGCCTCTTTCTTGCCTGGATAGAGCATGAAGAGAGAGGAGCATGAAGTGTGGCTGTATGTAGGAACATCTGACTTTTACTGTACCACGCCCACCACTGGCATGTGGTGCTTGAGAGGTTGCACATGAGGGAATGTGGCTCTCGAGGGTGAAAAGGTTCCCCACTCTTGCTGTAAATTAAAACAAACAAACAAACAAACAAACAAACAAACAAACAAACAACTGATTGGCTTAACATCCTTTATATACGGATATGGTTTCTTAGAAAGACAGGAAGCTGCCTTATACTGAGTCAGACTCTTTCTTCTTCTTCTTCTTCTTCTTCTTCTTCTTCTTCTTCTTCTTCTTCTTCTTCTTCTTCTTCTTCTTCTCTCGTTGCCGAGTAAGATTGTCTTCCATGATCATGGTCTTAATTTTGAGTCGTTAAGTGACTGCGGAGGCCAATTCTGGATCCATACGTCCTTCTACAATGGGGACATAGGTTTCCGGGCGGGAATTGATCACGGTCAGGGTTTGCTAAGCATGCCTTCCTCTTAGTGCGTTTCTCCCTTTTGTCCTGAGTTTGAGAGTCTTCAAAGCCCATGACACATTTGGTAAAGGCTGTTCTCCAATTGGAGTGCTTTCAGGCCAGTGTTTCCATGTTGTTGGTGTTTATACTACATTTTTAAAGATTTGCCTTCTTGACCACCAGCATTATGCTCTTAAAAGTTCGGAATAAAGTAGTTGCTTTGGAAGACGATAATCAGACATGCTCACAACATGACCAGTCCAATAAAGTTGATGTTGAAGAATCATCGCTTTGACACTGGAGATCTTTGCTTCTTCCAGTACACTGACATTATTTCGCCTGTCTTCCCAGGTGTTGTGCAAAAAATTTCGGAGACACTGTTGCTCCATCTAGCTCAGTGCTGTCCACACTGACAGGCAGCAGCTCCCCAAGGTTTGGGGCAGGCAATATTCTCAGCCCTACCTGGAGATGCCGGGGATTGAACCTGGAACCTCCTGCTGGGAAAGCAGATGTGCCACAACTGAGCTATGGCCCTCCTTTAATTGAAGCCTTCTGTAAGAATCCCTTACTGGGGGTGGGTGGGTGTAATGGATATTTGGTTGGGGATTAATTTTAGTGTAATTGTTCTGTTTTTGTTTTCTGTTGTTTTATTGGTTCTGTATAGTTTGTGTTTTGTTTTTAAGGGGTGGGATCAGGGCTGCCTGGGAGTGAGGCCCCAGCCAACACGATGGCTGGGACAAGTTCCACAGGGCGGGAAGCACTGGGACATCCGATCTTGGTGATCATGGGCAGGAGGCGGAGTTACGCTAAGACCAGACCATGTCATTACCGAGGAGGCAGGTTTAGTCGTTGTTTGAAGACTATCCCTGCCTCCGGGTCTGGCCTTGACCAGATGGATACTGGAATCAACAGGGGAAACCCACATAACCTGAAGGTGTTGCTGTGTAATGCCAGGTCAATGGTGAATAAAACCACTGCCATCCACGACCTGATTGTGGATGGAGGATTTGACCTGGCTTGTGTGACAGAGACCTGGTTGAATGAGACAGATGGGCCTGTCCTTGCTGCCGCCTGCCCACCAGGTTTCTCTTACGCACAGCAACCCAGGTCATGTGGGCGGGGAGGGGGGGTTGCAGTGATTTTTAGAAAGTCATTAGTCTGCACCAGGCGTCCTACTGGGAAGACCCAGTTTTCTGAGTGCATGTTCTGGAAGTTGGGCAATAGGGGCAGTACAGGATTCCTTTTGGTGTACCGACCTCCCCGCTGCACCAAGGATTCCCTGTCCGAGCTGCTTCAGGTCGTGGCGGATGTTCTCCTGGAGACACCTAGTTTGGTTGTCCTGGGGGATTTTAACATCCACGCCGACACGACCTTACAAGGGGCCGCTCGGGACTTCGTGGAAAGCATGGCCTCCATGGGGCTGTCCCTGAATAAGTTGGGCCCAACTCATAGTCATGGACATGCCTTAGACCTGGTATTCACCTCTAGCGACGTGGGTGATCTGACACTAAGTAAAAATGAAACCAAAGAAGTGCCATGGTCAGATCACTTCCTGGTGCAACTGGACTTCTCCGCGACCCTTCCCCTCTGCAGGGAGGTGGGACCAATTCGGATGGTCCGCCCCCGCCACTTAATGGATCCAAATGGTTTCCAGAGAGTGGTAGGGGATGCTTTATCCCATGTTGATGGCCTTTCAGCTGACTCCCTGGTGGCCCGCTGGAATGCGGAGTTAACCAGGGCTATCGACTGTCTGGCTCCGAAGCGCCCTCTCCGATTGCATGGAGCCCGGACAGCCCCGTGGTTTTCTTCGGAGCTGAGGGCGATGAAACAATCGCTGAGACGGCTAGAGCGTCGGTGGCAGAAAACTCACTCCGAATCTGACCGGACACAGGTTAGAGCTCAACGTCGAGCCTACCAAGTGGCGATAGCGACGGCGAAGAAGACTTTCTTCACCGCCTCTATTGCATCTGCAGAAAATAGTAGCAGGAGACTCTTTCAGGTGGTCCGCAACTTAACGGAACCACCTTTACCATCGGGGCCTTGTAAAGACCCCAAGATCTCCTGCAACGATTTTGCAACGTTTTTTGCAGATAAAATCACTCATATTCGGAAGGAGCTAGACACCACCGTGGGAGCAGGGCTGGGGCGGGAGAGTGCTAGAGCCCTGTCTGGTCAAGTTGCATGGAATCAATTTCAATCCGTTACCCCCGAGGATGTGGACAGGCTGCTTGGACGAGTGAAACCAACCACCTGTCTCCTTGATCCTTGCCCATCCTGGCTTATAAAAGCTAGCCGGGAAGGGCTGGGCGATGGGCTCTGCGGGGTGGTGAATGCTTCCCTCTGTGAGGGAACATTCCCAGATCCGCTGAAAGAGGCGGTCATTAAACCGCTTCTTAAAAAACCATCTTTAGACCCGGCCAATATGGCCAACTATCGCCCAGTCTCAAATCTTCCATTCTTGGGCAAGGTGATTGAGCGTGTGGTTGCTGAACAACTCCAGGCACGCCTGGAGGATGCGGACCATTTGGATCCCTTCCAATCAGGGTTCAGGCCTCATCATGGGACTGAAACTGCCTTGGTCGCACTGGTTGATGATCTCCGGCGAGCTAGGGACAAAGGTGAGAGTTGTTTCCTAGTTCTGCTGGATCTCTCAGCGGCCTTTGATACAATCGACCATAACATCCTTCTGGACCGTCTAGAGGGGTTGGGAGCTGGGGGCACTGTTATACAGTGGTTTCGCTCCTTTCTCCTGGGCCGTGTTCAGAAAGTGGTGGTGGGGGATGAGTGTTCAGACCCTTGGGCCCTCACTTGTGGGGTGCCTCAGGGTTCCGTCCTCTCCCCCATGCTTTTTAACATCTATATGAAGCCGCTGGGAGAGATCATCAGGGGGTTTGGACTGGGTGTCCATCAATATGCAGATGATACCCAGCTCTACCTTTCTTTCAAATCAGAACCAGTGAAGGCGGTGAAGGTCCTGTGTGAGTGCCTGGAGGCGGTTGGAGGATGGATGGCGGCTAATGGATTGAAGTTGAATCCTGACAAGACAGAAGTACTGTTTTGGGGGGACAGGGGGCGGGCTGGTGTGGAGGACTCCCTGGTCCTGAATGGGGTAACTGTGCCCCTGAAGGACCAGGTGCGTAGCCTGGGAGTCATTTTGGACTCACAGCTGTCCATGGAGGCACAGGTCAATTCTGTATCCAGGGCAGCTGTCTACCAACTCCACCTGGTACGCAGGCTGAGACCCTACCTGCCCGCTGACTGTCTGGCCAGAGTGGTGCATGCTCTAGTTATCTCCCGCTTGGACTACTGCAATGCGCTCTACGTGGGGCTACCTTTGAAGGTGACTCGGAAACTACAACTAATCCAGAATGCGGCAGCTAGACTGGTGACTGGGGGCGGCCGCCGAGACCACATAACACCGGTCTTGAAAGACCTACATTGGCTCCCAGTACGTTTCCGAGCACAATTCAAAGTGTTGGTGTTGACCTTTAAAGCCCTAAACGGCTTCGGCCCAGTATACCTGAAGGAGCGTCTCCACCCCCATCGTTCTGCCCGGACACTGAGGTCCAGCGCCGAGGGCCTTCTGGCGGTTCCCTCATTGCGAGAAGCGAAGCTACAGGGAACCAGGCAGAGGGCCTTTTCGGTGGTGGCGCCCGCCCTGTGGAATGCCCTCCCATCGGATGTCAAGGTGATGGAAAACTACCTGACATTCAGAAAACATCTTAAGGCGGCCCTATTCAGGGAAGCTTTTAATGTATGATATTTTAATGTTTTTTTGGTTTCTGTGGAAGCCGCCCAGAGTGGCTGGGGAAACCCAGCCAGATGGGCGGGGTACAAATAATAAATTATTATTATTATTATTATTATTATTATTATTATTATTATTACTGGTTAGGCATGTCACTAAGCACCTTTTAATGTGTTACATTGGTTGGTGTACTCCTAAATATGTAAAGTATTTATGCGGCAAGTGGATATTTGAAAATATTTGGGTTATACAGGTACATTCACCAGAGTTCTGGTAATTTCAACAACTCCTTGCACTCAGGGGCAAATATGGGTTTGGTGTTACATAATGTGTGAAACAGGGGCCAATGTGATGAGACGATTTTCATGGCCAGACTTTGGCAATCTTCTGTAATATGCCATCTTGTGCAAGGCCAAAATTTGGTGCCCCCAAATGGACCTTCTTAATTATCGCTCCTCTCAAATTTGCACCCCCTCGGCTCGATGCCATGTGCAGGAGAACTGCCCGCACCACACCAAATCCAGAGCTACCATTTTTCACAAGTGAGAGAAAAGAGAGAGAGGATCTTTTGGAAGTTCATATGCAGCTTGTACGACATGTGATGCTCTTTGATGCAGAACAGAATATGGAACAAGATGTGGGGTTGCTGCTGCTGTTGTTTTTACATTTGCAAATATGTGTTAATTTAAGTTTCAGGTGTAAAAATGCTCTTAAATCTAAGTTGCAATGCATAACAATGGCCTGGAAAGGTCATGCCTGTAGAATATAAGGCCTTTGGGGTGAGCCTCTTATTTTGTATTAATTATCAGAATCGGGCAACATGACTGCATTTGTGTCAATAATGATTATTAATGCTAATGTCCTCTTTTCTTTGCAGCACTTTTACAGTCAGTAATAGCTGGTGATTTTCTAAAAGTAAGTAAAAGAAGTCATTGATATTCCCTATACCCCTTACATGGTTGTTATTATTACCATTTATTTATTTATTTAATACAAGTTTTTATATCTCCAGGGTGATCAACCAAAAAAGGGATAAAAAATAACTAAAAATGTAAACATGGAGAAATAGAACAACCCCTGAAAGCCAAGGAATCTATGAACAGGATTAAAATGGCTGGTGGGGTAGCTTACATTTGCATCTAAATATTTGGAAAATTAAACCAGGACATTAAGATGGGCACCAGGCAAACCTCACTGGAGAGGAGAACTGGGGCACCATGGCCATAAAGCCTCACCTTACATCAGCCTTTGTCAAACTGGCTTGGCCTGATGGGAGTTGTATCTGGAGGGCAGCAGGTTGGCAAAGGCTGCCTTAGATGATGGGGGCACTAGCAGGAGACCCTCTAGTCAATAACTTCATAACAGTGGTACCTTGGTTTTCGTGCATCTCGGAAGCCAGACGTTTTGGTTTTTGAATGCCGAAAACGCAGAAGTAATTGCTTCCATTTTTGAATGCGCCTCGAAAGTCGAACAGTTTCCGCTGCGTGTTTTTCAATTTTTTCCCCAATTGAATTTGCAGCCAGCCCTTTGTGCCTCGGTTTTTGCATGTTTCGGAAGTCGAACGTTCTTCCAGAATGGATTATGTCCGAGAACCGAGGTACCACTATATATGGGTGCTTTGACCCTAAGCTATGAAAGGTCAAAACAGCACTTTGAACTGGGCCCAGAAATGCATTGGGAGTGAGTGCAGTTATCATAGTCCAGGCACAGTCTTTTCATAATGGCCATTCCCATTCTGCATTAACTTATCATTTCTGAACAGTAGTAATAATAATAATAATAATAATAATAATAATAATAATAATAATAATAATTTATTATTTGTACCCCACCCATCTGGCTGGGTTTCCCCAGCCACTCTGGGCGGCTTCCATAGAAACCAGAAATACACTAAAATATCACACATTAAAAACTTCCCTGAACAGGGCTGCCTTCAGATGTCTTCTGAATGTCAGGTAGTTGTTTATCACTTTGACATCTATCTGATGGGAGGGCGTTCCACAGGGCGGGCGCCACTACCGAGAAGGCCCTCTGCCTGGTTCCCTGTAGCTTTGCTTCTCGCAATGAGGGAACCGCCAGAAGGCCCTCGGCGCTGGACCTCAGTGTCCGGGCAGAACGATGGGGGTGGAGACGCTCCTTCAGGTATACTGGGCCGAGGCCGTTTAGGGCTTTAAAGGTCAGCACCAACACTTTGAATTGTGCTCGAAAACGTACTGGGAGCCAATGTAGGTCTTTCAAAACCGGTGTTATGTGGTCTCGACGGCCGCCCCCAGTCACCAGTCTAGCTGCCGCATTCTGGATTAGTTGTAGTTTCCGAGTCACCTTCAAAGGTAGCCCCACGTAGAGCGCATTGCAGTAGTCCAAGCGGGAGATAACTAGAGCATGCACCACTCTGGCGAGACAGTCCGCAGGCAGGTAGGGTCTCAGCCTGCGTACCAGGTGGAGTTGGTAGACAGCTGCCCTGGATACAGAATTGACCTGCGCCTCCATGGAAAGCTGTGAGTCCAAAATGAGTCCAGTCTTCAAAGGCAGTCTCACATATAGTGCATTACAGTAGTCTAGCCTGGAGGTTATCAAAGTGTGGATAACTGAGGCCAGGATAATTTGTTATCCTTCTTCAAACTCCAAATGGATACATATCTGATCACCAAATGCCAACTAGAATCACTTCTAGAACAAGAGATCTCATTGAGTGCAAGTATGTACATAAGTAAGTTTTAAGCACCTTCCACAGTCATCTCAAGGCAATGTACAAAATGTAGCAAAAGAAGCTAGAAAACAGTTTAAAACAGAACAGAAAAGAGCAGCAGCTCAGAAAAAATAGCAAGTGGCTATCCATGATAGAGACCTATTCATTCTGTTGGAAAAGCTTGTTGGAACAAAAATGTCTCCAATCATATCTGGAAATCTTTCATGCCTCCGATGAAATAAAGTAATACCTACAAGGCCTTATCCTGCACAACACACCCACCCTCAAGCATACTGAGTTACTTTATAAGCTGAAGAATTACTATTAAATGCTAAACACTCACAACTTCCCCAAGAGACTAGTCTTAGCAATACTACAACATCCAAACACTCCTAAACACATAGTTCAGTGCAGATGCAAGTAGCTACCCATGTAAGTAACAGGCACCACAGTCTATCATCTTATGATTTGATGTATGGCCAGTCTAATAGTACATTAGTTTCTGCTCTCCTTTGCACTTCATTGCAATTTCAGTATTTGCTGTGAATGCAGTTCAGATATTAAGCAGGTTCCAGGAATGACAAGCCTCTTCTATATCTCTCCTGCTGGGGTAGAAAGGGGAGGGTTTTCTCCCCTCCCCAACTCCTGTCATTATGCTGCTTATGCCTGTCATTGCATCACCTGTTTTTCAATTACTAAGGCACATTTCAGAGGTTACATTTTTTTCTGATCAAGGGATCACTGCCATAAATGACATTATGCCGTGTTATTGATTCTCTTACATTTATATCCCACACTTTGCCCGTCATGGAACAGAAAGTGATGCTCCTAAACAGATCCAAATCTGCTTACCTTGGATATTTTATGTGCTTTCTGACCACAGACTAGGATTTTTATTCGTTCACACAAGAATTTGAGGTGGGCTGTGCCACGAGAAGTTATTGCTTCTGGCTAATAGCAATCCATGAATTGGAGCTGGCTCAGTGGGTGGCGCTGTGGGTAAAACCACAGAGCCTAGGACTTGCTGATCAGAAAGTCAGCGGTTCAAATCCCTGCGACGGGGTGAGCTCCCGTTGCTCAGTCCCTGCTCCTGCCAACCTAGCAGTTCGAAAGCACATCAAAGTGCAAGTAGATAAATAGGTACCGCTCTGGCGGGAAGGTAAACGCCGTTTCCGTGTGCTGCTCTGGTTCGCCAGAAGCGGCTTAGTCATGCTGGCCACATGACCTGGAAGCTGTCTGTGGACAAACACCGGCTCCCTTGGTCTATAGAGCAAGATGAGCGTGTAACCCCAGAGTCGGTCACGACTGGACCTAATGGTCAGGGGTCCCTTTACCTTTACCTTTACAGTGCTTTAAAATGTTCTCTTCGTGAAGCTTGTGAAATGGCCTGGGAGACACATTTTTGTGAAGAACGTAATATAAGAATCAAATCCTGCATCCTGTTCTCACAGTGCCCAAGGAGATACCTATGGAAGGCTCACAAGCAGGACGAAATATAGACCTACCAGGCCTCTCTAAGCAGCTCCCAGGACTCTCTCCATCCCACATTTCTCACAAGCCTATCTCCATGCCCTCCTCAATTGCTCCTATCTGCCTGGTATGCGTGCAACTCACTCGTCACAGTGACAGCTAATGTGTGCATCAGTTTTCTGTGACCATCACATGCAAACCAATTCTCAGGACTTTCACTGGCCTAGGGAGGATGGGCTCTTATGCTGAAGGTTATTGGGGCTTCATCTGATTGTTGGCTTATTCAGAGAGCCCTGTGCTGCTTGTTGAAGCCCCAACAATCAGCTGATGGGCAGGGCTTCAAAGTTCATTGCAAAGGCTTTTGCAGGTGCTACCCATCGGTTGATCAGTGGTGCCTGCAAACCCCTTTTCAGCACAGCTGGAACTTTACCTGTTCCATACCAGACATCATATATGATCCCTGGTGCAGAACAGGTGAGTGGTGGCTTGTCCAAAGTGGCCTGGTGGACCAAATGGAGAGACATGGTGGGACCAAATTGGCCAACAGGCCAGAGGTTCCTCACCTCAGTTACAAACAAATTTAACAGAAAGTTGATAGGCCATTGTCCAACCTATTTTATATTACATTGTAAGGCGTATCTGTTCATGAAATGCTGTTAAAGATACTTGCTTATTTCTCCATTGCTCAGAGCTGAATCGGGAAGCCCAGCAAACATTTGCCTAACAGCTATTTCTGTTTTAGCAATGCAATTTGTTTAACGCCACATCTGCAAAAGGAAACCACAACTTTGCATTACTTAGACTTTTCTCTATGCATTTTTCTTCCAGTTCATAGACTGCTGCAAAAAAGGAGCTAATCTGTTAATCCAGGGACCTGACCACTGTTCCTTGCTTCACCACGCAGCCAAAACTGGGCACGGCGAGATTGTGAAGTACATCCTAGACCACGGTGAGTGAAGGGGTGGGTGCCAAGCTCTTCACATTCAAGGGGCCTTATTGGCTCTGATCAATTACCTGGTTGGAAGGCACGGGTGTAAAAAATCACTCTGTCTAGCCCTTCCACTGGCAAAGTGCACAGACAATAGCTTTTCAGATGCTTGGTAGTGGTATTGTAGAACCATTATTGCCAGTGATGCAAACATGTGTTGGTTTGTGTCTCATCACAAACCTTATTTGTTCAATAACAACATGATGAACTAACACGGCACTGAGAAAGAGTGTCACCGAAAGAGTGTTGCCTGCAGGCCTGGGACACTGGAAGGAGAGCAATCAGCACAACCTTACTTTCTCTTCATGCAACTGATGCATGAATAGGGATAAAGTCTCTGGCCAACTGGTTTTGTACGATCCCTTTGGAAAGGCTGAAGCATATTGGCACTTCTTCAGTAGATAGCCATGCATTTTGATGTGGTGCTTTGATGACCTTAGCAGCATGTCTATTTCAACCATTTGAGGGTGGTGGCCTCAGTACATGCCTCTGAAGAACATGGGATGAGTGACCAGAGCTTCAAGGGAAAAAAATAATAGGGGATGGGGAGGTTGCATTTATCTTCTATTAGTGAGGTGCTCAATGGCATCTGCTTGGACTTCCTTTCCAATGAACTTTTTAAAGGAAAACTCTGGGCTCACTTGCAGCCGTGCAGGGCTCTTTGCAGCCTGGGAGATGCTTTTTGACAACAACATACAAAGTAGCATGTTGATAAACACAGACCTGGGATCCTTCCATTGCTTAGTTTCTCTTGCAAGTTGCTAGATGACTGGGGAACCATATGAATCTCCTCAGTTTGGTTTGAGTATTGAGGTTCCTCCAGATCAAACGCACAGCACTCATTATTAGTGCAGCCACATAAGCAGAATCAATTGTATGGTTCTCCGCCACCTGCCTGCCAGCTCCCACCCATGGGATTGCGTATTCACACATGACATAGATGGATGGGATATCGCCATGGAGAAATGCATCTCCCATAGCTTGGAGTGCATGTGGAGAGGGTCTGAGTAACTGCATTATTCTTGGTTGGAAGACAGAGGCTTAATGTTGTCTGTGTTAAGAAAGAGGGTTGATTGGGAAGGAGGGGATTGCATTTATGGGTGCCATGTTGTTTGGAAATCTGGCTGAAATGGGAACCTTTAGCTTCCTCTTTTGTCTCCTTGTGAGGGGGCAGATGCCTGATTTTCCACATCTTCGCCCCACCTTCTTGGCCCACATACACACAGCACCATAGGGATTTTGACGTGCTTTGCTTCCTGGGAAACCACCAGTGTGTGTGGTGCAGCTAAAGGCAGGATAAAGGGGAAAGAATTATGAATTTGAGACGGGCTGACAATTGGAGCTGTTAAGGACAGACAGTGGTCCCCACAGGGAACCCTCCTGTTGCTTTCCCCTTCTGAGCTCTTTTCAGGCGAGATTCCCCTCGCCATTCTTCCTTTAATTCCCTGATCCTTTTCTTCACTTCTCCACCTCCCTGCACATTTCTCTCTTTCTCTTTCCCCGTTTTGTTTTTATTTCCCCATCCCTCCCTGCTGTTTTCCTTGATAGAAATCTCACTCATGCATTTCCCTTCCGGATTTCCATTGGGTTAGTTGGCACTCCCTTTCTCCTTGCCTTCCCGCCCCGCTCCCCCCCCCTTTCCTTTGCTCCTTGTCCCTGGGTAAAAGCAGCCAGCTCCCTGCTGTGGCAGGATGACAGTGCCACTAGCTTTCCCCAGTGCCAGCCTTTCCCACATCTGTGCGGCTTTTGTCCTGAGCCAGAGGAGGATTTGGAATGGTCGTCTGGCAGCAAAGGGGAGATTGATATATATAAGAAAGCGAGGTCCAGAAAAGGGGAGGAATCAGAGGGGGGCATGAGATGGTTGCTGGAGAGGCAGGCATTTGAGAAAAAAGGCTGAAATCCCATGCACATTTAGGTTGTATGCACACTATACATTTTAAGCACCTCCTCACCCCAAAGAATCCTGGGAACTGTGGTTAGCTAAGCATGCTGGGAGTTATAGCTCTGTCAGAGATAAGCTACAGTCAGGGCTCTGTGTGTGTGCTTCAAACCTCCTTTAAATATATCACATTTATGCATCTGTACTTGGGACATAGCTGTCAACTTTTCCCTTTTCTTGTGAGGAATCCTATTCAGAATAAGGGAATTTCCCTTAAAAAAGGGATAATGTTGACAGCTGTGACTTGGGAGTGAGCTCTATTTAACTCAGTGGACTTTACTACTGAATAATTTCCACTGGATGAACTAATTAACTCTTCTTTCCATTTGATTTCCTCCCCAAGCCCCACCATATTGTATCTTTATCTTTCGTTGGCAAACCCCTAGGTGGGCTGTTGTTTTCTTTCTCTGTTTTAACTTTCTGCTTGGTGCTTAACACTTTTAGACACTTTATAAATGACAGCGACGAAACAAGAAACAATCATACTAAATAATAAACAAGTAAAGGGCACTGGGCTAAAAATCAAGGCTGACTCCCCATCCCTAAGCTCCATCCTCTTAAAATTTCTACATTTGTCTTCTTCACCTTAAAGACATACTAAATTTCTCCCAGATTCAAAATTAGAATTTTATCAATGGAGGTTAGTAACTGAAGGTGAATGGAACACTGCCCCACTGACCTCAGTCTGCCCTCGGTCACTCCCCACCTGCCTGCCTTCATAGCTACAACCACTTTAAAGGGTGACGTTAACCATCATCTGCCTTCTCCTTAGTCTTAGGGTTGCTCTTGTAGAACTTGGCAGGAAGAGGAAGGGTGCAAACTAGCATTAGCTGGCCCTACCTGCCACTGGCTCTGGCTTGATCTACTGTTTGTCTGCCTCCCACCCTACCAGCCTCAATAGGCACCAAACACCAATGAATTTTAACACTCTGCATTGTATTTCCTTGTACTGGGAGTGGCCGCCGAGACCACATAACACTGGTCCTGAAAGACCTACATTGGCTCCCAGTATGTTTCTGGGCACAATTCAAAGTCTTGGTGCTGACCTTTAAAGCCCTAAATGGCCTCGGCCCAGTATACCTGAAGGAATGTCTCTACTCCCATTCTTCAGCCTGGACACTGAGGTCCAGCTCCAAGTGCCTTCTGGCAGTTCCCTCCCTGCAAGAAGTTCCCTCCCTACAAGAAGTGAGATTACATGGTACCAGGCAGAGGGCCTTCTTGGTAGTAACGCTCACCCTGTGGAATGCCTTCCCATCAGATGTCAAGGAAATAAACAACTATCTGACTTTTAGAAGACATGTGAAAGCAGCCCTGTTTAGGGAAGTTTTTAATGTTTGATCTTTTATCATGTTTTTAATATTCTGTTGGGAGCCACCCAGAAACCCAGCCAGATGGGTGGGGTATTAATAATAATAATAATAATAATAATAATAATAATAATAATAATAATTTATTTCCACTTAGTGTATTGATATTTACCATCTAAAGGGGAAGGAAGTGAAAATCCTCAGCATGCCCCTGAATTGGAATCCATTTTGTGTTGATGAACTTGAGGATTGCCATGTGATTTACCTTGTTTCCTTTGACAGGTCCTTCTGAGTTAGTGGATATGACAGACAGTGAAACGTAAGTCTTGACCACTTGGCTCTTCTATTTCATTGGTTTCATTCCAACTCACTTTTAGGAGTGTCCATTGGTCTCCTTTATTTTTTTAACCAAGCACCTCTTAAAATAACCCAAAAAGCAGTGACTTCCTGCTGTTTCTTTCCAGTTGCATAATAATGTCTTTCCTAAACCGCAAAGCATATGTAGATAAAGGGGCAAGTTTCACATTGATTGATGCAGATTTTTTTCTCTAGCTTCTTCTAACTTGTACTGTGAATTCTGGTGGTTAATGCATAGAAAACACAGAGAGTAGACACTGAAAAGATAGATGTACTATTCCCCTCTCTTTTGTAGTATATACTGAAATGGAGATTCTAATCTAGGGCAGGCAAGCCAGTGCAGTGTAATGGTTAGAGTGTTGGACTAGTAACTGGTAAACCAGGGTCCAAACCTCATAGAATCATAGAATCATAGAGTTGGAAGAGACCACAAGGGCCATCGAGTCCAACCCCCTGCCAAGCAGGAAACACCACCAGAGTACTCCTGACATATGGTTGTCAAGCCTCTGCTTAAAGACCTCCAAAGAAGGAGACTCCACCACACTCCTTGGCAGCAAATTCCACTGTCGAACAGCTCTTACTGTCAGGAAGTTCTTCCTAATGTTTAGGTGGAACCTTCTTTCTTGTAGTTTGGATCCATTGCTCCGTGTCCGTGTCTACTCAGCCATGAAGCTCACTGGGTGACCTTGGGCCAACCACTGTCTCCAGTCTAACATAACTCACAGAGTTGTTATGGGGAAACAAATGGGGAGGGGAGAGCAATGTAACCACCTTGTGCTCCTTGGAGGGGAAAGGCAGTACAGTGGTACCTCAGTTTACGAACTTTAATCCGTTCTAGAAGTCCGTTCTCAATCCGAAACCGTTCTTAAACCAAGGCTCGCTTTGTCTAATGAGGCTTGCCACCGTTCAGATTCTGTTCTTAGACCAAGGTAAAGTTTGCAAACCGGGACACTACTTTCGGTTTTGCGGAGTTCGTAAACCGAATAGTTCGTAAACAGGGCTGTTCTTAAACCGAGGTACCACTGTATATAAAATGTAATAAATAAATGAAATCAGTGCGGTGCCCTTCAGATGTTACAGACACCATTCCCTCCATCCCTCCATCCCTCCAATCCATAACAGTCATTGGTCCCCATATGCAGATGAAAGCCAAATGATGCAACAGCCTTGCTGAAGTAAAGAAAGTATGTCTATGGTCACAGCCTAGATGGGAGGTCACCCAGGAACCCTGCGTATGCTGTCTTGAGTTCTGTGGAAGAAATTGGGTGTGGGGGATGAAAACAGAAAAGGAGACAGAAGCCAGGGAGTAGAAGTTACTCCAGATTAGTTAATGCAGCTATGAATTTGTGTATGTGACATTAGTCATGTCTTAATTCTCCCACCCCCCAGTGTTTTCTGCTAACATTATCCTAGTCGTTTTAGTAGAAATGTTCTGGAAATAATATCTGGTTTCTCCTCACTGCACTCATTGTCTGAAGAAAAGAAAAGGGTATAATATAGTTTTTTGTGTGTTTGTTTTATAGAGCTAGCATTGAAGTTAAGTGAAAATTTGTCTCAGAATACGTTTTGATGAAACGCGAATTTGAAAAATGGAAAAAACATTGCTGGTGTTGGGTTTTTACCTCGGGTGTTATGCTGTGACTATCAAAATCTCTGCATTTGCATCTTCTTATCTGAAACTTGTTGCATTATATTCTGAACCTGTTTGTATCTGATACGAAATCCATCCACCTGCCTATTGCAGAATCCAGTTTATGAAACATCAAAAAGCCCATTCCCAACAAGTTAATCACACCCTTGTAAAACTCACCAGGAATTCTGGGAGCCAATACTCCTGTTCTTAAGTGCCACCAGTCATCCCTCCTATTAAACACAAAGTGCTTAGCTCAAATGTGGTACTAGATTAATTAATGCCCTCTGGCGTCTTTTTGATGGCTGCTGTAACAGCCTAGGAAGAAAAGAAAAGGAAGAGTAGGAGAAAAAGCACTCCCAAGAACTCTAGAGCTCCAATGCTTCTAAGCAATGCAAAGATAGCTAATAGACTTTGGTTCTGCTTAGCTTATGCCAGCATCTCTCTGCCTTTGAAAAGGAAAGGCACAATTTATTCCCTTCTGTACCTGCAAAGGTTCCAATATGGGGACTCAAATAACCTGTCCATTAGACAGCCTATGAGAATTAGAATTTTGCATTTGCAGGCACTGCTAAAGCCTTTGATTCAAGTCCAAGCAGAGACATGGCCTTGAAGTTGCCTTTTGATATTAATTTAAATTGGAGCACCGAGGTTTCAACATAATGCATATCTTTTTTTCCAGGATGGTGTGAAAGGAGTGCTCGAGTTGGAGTGTGTCACTCAGTCCCTAAAGGCAAAGAACTGTGTGATATAAATGATTCCAGATTTAAAGTGTTTTTCAAAAAATAATAATTAAAGAGCACAACCCCCAGGCAGAAGCCAAACAGACTGGCCAGAGGATGTGGGGGGGAGAGGGGTAACTCAGAGGCAGGAAAGGGGGAAGCTCACTACTGTTAGGGAATTCAATGAACAGGGCGGGGGGGGAGCATTCTTGTAGCTGGTTCAAACTGGAGCTTTAGTCTGGACAGCAACTTAGCATTCAGTACATTGCTTTCAGCATGCTAATAATAATAATAAAAATAAATCCATGAACACAATTGACAGCACCGAGGAGCCAGAGATCAAGACTTTAAAAAGTGTCTGTGTCAGCAGTACTTATAAGGGTGCCCTGGTAAAAGTGATTAATTGCAAAAAAGAGTGTTTCTTATTGATAGTTTTCTCTGTTGTACACACACAGGGGTGAGACGGCACTGCACAAGGCAGCCTGCCAGCGCCACCGTGGCATCTGCCAGTTATTGGTGGAGGCAGGAGCGTCATTGAGGAAAACGGATTCCAAGGTAACCAAACCAAACAAACCCATTTCAACAATGCTGTGGACAAGTGAAACCAAGATGCATCCAACTCAGCCAAAGAAACGGCAAAAGCTTATTTGGGAAGTGCCAAGTGAACATTTTATTTATTTATCTATTCATTCATTTACAAACTGTTTCAGGAAAGGCCCTCACAGACATTCATTATAATTAATTTACTTCCAAGTAAGTATGATTGAGACTACGGTCGCTTAGCTAATCAGTTTCTTTACAGGGACTACCGTTGCTTTAAACCAAGCGCACACCTTTGTGACCAATCAAACCAAAGACAGCTGGTGGGTTACTCTGTGTGATGACTCATCTAACTACCTGTCTGCCCACCATTACAAAAAACAACAACAATGGGGCTGTCAATAGGGCTACACAGGATACTATTCTAATTTCAGTTATTCACATCAGAGGGTAATGCATTTGTTGTAGCCAAACAAACCAAGCATCTGTTTGGTTTGATGCTGCTCAGTGTTGTGTTGTTCCCCAGGCTATTTCTAAGCCCCTCTTCTCTTTGTCTGTCTCTCTCTCTCTCATTGTAGGGTAGGACACCTCGAGACAGGGCGCAGAAGGCTGGGGACCCAGATCTAGCCTCATATTTGGAGAGTCATCAGAACCACCAAGTGGTTCCCCACGAGGACCTAGAGACTGCAGTGTGATATTTGTGGTGTGTGTGAGAGAGAAAATCCTAGGAGATCATGAGGCTGTGCCTGAGGCGTTCTCAGGTGTCATGTGAGGAAGGAGCTAATGGAATCCATGCATCTCTCGCTCTCATGCAAAATATTTGAGAAGATGCCACCAATTTCTAAGGGCTACGGAGACTTGCCACGGAACTCTCATGTTCCCAGACGTTAGCCTGCGGGGTAGTAGAAGGAGACTCAAAGGTCTGTGGAATCCATGGGCCAAGGAAACTTACTATTACTGCTCTCAGCAAGTAGCATGAACATCTCCCGTGTTCCTCTGTAGAAATTACTTGGAAAAAGAAGAAGAAAGGAAGGAAGAGTGCAGGGGAAGAAACAAAGTAACACAGATATCCATAATCCCACCAAACATTTTCCTACTACGACTCCTTGCCATGAACCTTTTGAATTTCCTTATGTTGACCCAACATTTTTCCTTCTTCACGCTTGCTTTCCACATTCCTTCCCCTTCAGTTTCCACAGTTGCACCTCAGTAAAGTGGTGTTTGCTTATCGGTGTGCTAAATCTTCATGGCTGCTCGGGAGGAAGGCAACGCTTTGAGGTGAGCCCTGGGTTTCCTTGGAAAGGCTGCACCTCTAAATAATAAGTTCTCACCTCATTGTCCTTCAGAGATTGCATTGCCAGATTGTTGCCATATTGAATACACACCAGAGCTGTTTCAGAACCCATCACAAAATGTATTATGAATTTGAGAGCGCACAAAGGCTACAATGTAAGGGTGGACCTGACAGAACTAGGTCAGGTTGTAGACTTGTCTCAAAGAGTATGCTACTCTTACTCAAATTCCTTTGGCATTCTGCAAAATTTCCCAGATGTTTGGTCTCAGGAGGAAACTCCACAAATTTGCTTCAGAGTTTGTTTTTGGCAAAATCTGATCACAACCTATGGATATGCTGAATTTCCTTGAGAAACTGTGCTCATCATAGTCACTTTGGGGGCCATTCTAGTAAGACATCTCAGCTCCCTCTTTGCTGACCACAACAAGCTGGCCATGCTTTGTCCTGAATCTTGTCTGGAATTAGCCACATTTGAGAAAACATTTTTAGGCTGCAAGAGATCAGCGAAAAATAAATAGCCATGCAGAGTATTTGATTAATGAACTTCAGCTTTTGCTTTTAATGACTACTTGAAACTAAACTGAAAACATTTGCTGTCAAAACTTGGCTTGGTGGTCACATAAATCTCCCTCTCTCTTGTTCTCTCTTTCTCATTCACACACACTCTCTCACACAAAATATACATATATTGACTGTGCAGTGCTAAGTGTGTTTGCTCAAGTCTCTCCTAATTCAGTAGGGAAGTGTGTTCAGGACTGCAGCCTAAAATTCCCTTACGGTGGAGAATATCAACTGCTGTATGCATTCAGACCTACAGAAGTTAAAAACAACAACGTTGTTTTTTTTTATAAAATTTTTATTGGTTTTACAAAATTTTTTAAAGACAAACGAACACTTAGAAAGACATACAAACACGTATAATTTCATAACATTTTTTATAAACCTCTTTTCCGAGACTCCCCCATACCCCCCCTTTCTGCATCCCAATGTCCATAATTTTTCTGCAACTTCTAAATATTCCTTTCCAACCTCTGTCATCTTAATCTTGTCCAGTGTTTCCCAACCGGTGTTCCGCGGCACACTACTGTGCCGTGAGACATTGGCTGGTGTGCCGTGGGAGGGAGGCGGGCGAGTCGGAGCGCGAGACAGCGGAGGAGGAGGAGGCCGGCATGTCCGGGCAGCAGCAGCAACAACAGCAGCAGCAACTCCCGGCGGCGGCTCCTCGAGCCCCGCTGCCGCCCCCTCCTCCGCCCGCCACCACCACAACAGCCGCCGCCTCAGTTGCCGCCGTCCCTCAGTCCCTCGCTCTGCTGCCTCCTCCCACCCCCAAAGCTTGGAGGTTCCCCGGCAAGGGGGAGGGAAAAAACTTCCACTTTCGTGCGTCCCTCCCGGCGTGACGCTGCGCGCTGACGTCACGGGGCGGGGCTTTAATGGTGGTGTGCCGCGAGATTTTTTTTCAGTAAACAGGTGTGCCGTTGCCCAAAAAAGTTTGGGAAACACTGATCTTGTCTATAATCTGATCTTGTATCACTGTATCCCTTTTTCCCCCCTGAAAACCTCGACATTCTAGCATTCATCAAGTTTATAGTAGTCCTTAAGATAACTTTTAAATTTTTTCCATTCTTCTTCCGCCGTCTCTTTTCCCTGATCACGGATTCTGCCTGTCATCTCAGCCAATGTCATATAGTCCATCACTTTCATCTGCCATTCTTCCAGAGTAGGTAGATCTTGTGTCTTCCAATACTTTGCGATGAGTATTCTTGCTGCTGTTGTAGCATACATAAAGAAAATTCTGTCCCTCTTTGACACCAATTGGCCGACAATGCCTAAGAGAAAGGCCTCCGGTTTTTTAGGGAAAGTACATTTAAGTACCTTTTTCATTTCATTATAAATCATTTCCCAGAAAGCCTTAATCTTCGGGCATGTCCACCAAAGGTGATAAAAAGTACCTTCGGTCTCTTTACATTTCCAACACTTGTTATCAGGCAAATGATAAATTTTTGCTAGCTTGACTGGGGTCATGTACCACCTGTAAACCATTTTCATAATGTTTTCCTTTAGGGCATTACATGCTGTGAATTTAATACCGGTGTTCCACAACCATTCCCAGTCAGCAGACATAATATTATGACCAATGTCCTGTGCCCACTTAATCATAGCTGATTTAACTGTTTCATCTTGAGTATTCCATTTCAGCAGCAAGTTATACATTCTTGATAAGTTCTTAGTATTGGGTTCTAACAATTCAGTCTCTAATTTTGATTTTTCCACCTGAAAGCCAATTTTCCTATCCTGTTTGAAAAACTCCATTATTTGATGATATTGAAACCAATTTTGTACTTTATGTTTCATTTTCTCATGACTTTGTAATTTCAATTTACCTCCCTCCTGTTCCAAAATTTCCCAATACTTCGGCCATCCGACCTCCATATTGAGTTTCTTCACTGCCTTAGCCTCCACGGGAGACACCCATCTGGGGGTTTTGTTTTCCAACAGATCCTTATATCTTATCCAAACATTAAACAATGCTTTTCTGACAATATGATTTTTAAAGGCCCTGTGCAGCTTAATTTTATCATACCATAAATATGCGTGCCAAACAAATGCATTATTAAAACCTTCCAAATCCAAAATATCTGTGTTCTTGAGGAGCATCCACTCTTTCAGCCAGCAGAACGCTGCTGCTTCATAGTACAATTTTAAGTCCGGCAGGGCAAATCCCCCTCTTTCTTTAGCATCTGTCAATATTTTAAATTTAATTCTGGGTTTTTTGCCCTGCCAGACAAATTTCGAAATATCTTTCTGCCACCTCTTAAAACATTCCATCTTATCGAGAATCTGCAAGGTTTGAAACAAAAATAACATTCTAGGCAATACATTCATCTTAATCACTGCAATTCGGCCTAACATTGACAATTTCAAATTTGACCATATTTCTAGATCTTTTTTGATTTCTGACCAACATTTTTCATAGTTATCCTTATACAAATTCAAATTTTTAGATGTCAGATAAACCCCTAGATATTTCACCTTCTTAACCACCGTCAACCCTGTCTCCTCTTGGAATTTCTCCTTCTCCATATCTGTTAATTTTTTTCCTAAAACTTTAGTTTTTTGTTTATTCAACTTGAATCCGGCTACCTGGCCAAACTAAAAACAACAACGTTCCCAATAATTATGGGACAAGTGTTATGCAGTTGCTTTGCCTCTGCTGCTTTCTCTAAGGTAAGAACTTTGTGATGAGGCCTGAAATGATGCCCTCATGCTATATTTCCTGTCTCTAGGATATTACCATAATAATAAACCCAACAGCTGCCTTGCCCAGTTTTTACATGAAGCATATGGTGTTAATTGCCACAGAAGCAGAACATTTCAGCCTGATCCCCCCCCCCCATGGCCAATTCTGATCAGAAAAAAAGCAAAGCCCAACCCTAGGATAAATTTGGGATGATTTTGCTGCTGGGAATAATAGTTGTATCTCTTGCAGTGTGACTGCCCATAAATCCTCTCACAATTTCACTGAACAAAATTATGTTGTGAACCAGCTTGAGATCTACGGATGGAGGGGAGACATAGAAATAATAATAATAACAACAAAAATACCCACCAGAATATTTTACTTCAGCACTGGACCTGTTCCCATTTCAGGGTCATTCCCCAAGGCTTGGGTTGACATAATCCCAGTGCAGATGAACCTATTGTCCACAAAACCTTGGGGCAGACACCAGCTGTGCTGCGCTCCCTGGATCTTTCTGATCTTTTCTCTTACAGGGGGCTGACAAAGAACTGTCCCCATCTATTTATGTGGCCATTCTAGCTTCTGTCCCAAATGGAAGAATGAAGACTGGGCAGAACACCATAGTATTCTTAATGTGGTTTGCTTGCCATAGCACCAATTGTATTGGCACAATGCTGTATATACTCAGTATTTGACAGTAAACTCTCTGATGCAGTTACAACAAATGAAGCAAGGCAGCAAGGCGTTTGCTTAATTTAGCAAGTTTAAGATGGTAGCAAGAGGCTCCATTGGTAAGAGGTACTCCCCACGAGCCATTAAAGCTATGTGCTTCTGTAGGATCAAGGTGGAGTTAACGAAAAATATCTTAGGGCTGCTGTAGCTCATAGGGGGTTGGCTTTCAATTACATTGTGGTTTTGATTTCCCATAGCCAGACTCCAGCTTGATCTCAGCCTCTCTCAGTTCAGCCTGTGCATCCAGTTCAGGACAAGATTATCATTTGCCCCCCACCCTTCCACTACAGATAGAAAAGGATGTTAGTGTCAGAATGGCAGCATTGTTCTTCCTTTGCAAAGGCCACCTTCCTCCTCCGGGAGACCCACACCCACCCACTGGGAGCTCAGTCAGGGGAAGTCACTGTGTAGCGGAAACAACATCCAGCATGGGAGCTGGATCAGAAATTGGCATTTAATCGTGCCTTTTAATATTCAAGGTGTCCGGAGGCACTTTGCAAAAGCAACATGTCAGCAACTGGCAGCCGGCATATCAACTGTGAGCTAGATAGAACTGCTATTATGTTCCTGAAATAGCTTAAAAGCAGCCAAGGGTGTTTGCATCTCTCTTTTCCCTCCAAGGAGGAGAAAGGTTAGGGCTGAGATTCTATTGTGTTTATTTCAGAAGAGCCACAACCTGTAAGGAACCCCACTATCCAGCAGTATTGTAGTTAGGTCTTGTTCCACAGAGGTATGATGCAACACAACATTAGGCAAACACAGTTTATGGTTAAGAAGCAACATGCCTGTACAACCACACTGGGAGCTAGAAGACTGCCTTTGTGGTGAAAGAATTTTACCAACCCCTTCCCAATGAATGTAAATGTGGTGGGGAGCATGGATCTTATTAAAATGAGCTGTGTGGCATATTCAGGACTAATTATTGTTTAAGATATTTGTTGATCCCTCTTCGTCCAAAGTTAACTCAGAGTGATGTATATCAAACATATCAACATCATAACACAAGCAACAGTGAAAAGAAAGATGGACAACTCATTAAAACACTTGATTCAGATATTTCTGAATCAAACTATTGAATCATGAGTTCAGAGCAACATATGTGGTCTGAGTTATCCCTGTTTAGGCTCTCAACAACCCATGCACAGGGCCTAAAGTCGTCCAGTTAGTTTTGGGGCAGTGGAGGATCTTAAGGTCTCATTTTTCAGCGGCTCTGTGTGATGCCAAAATTTGGTGCCTCCCACACTCCATTCAAAATAATAGTTGCAGCATCTCCTGTGGCACCTTCTGAGGCTCCTCACCTCTTGAGAGCCAGTGTGGTGTAGTGGTTAAGAGCGGTAGTCTCGTAATCTGGGGAACCGAGTTCGCTTCTCCGCTCCTCCACATGCAGCTGCTGGGTGACCTTGGGCCAGTCACACTTCTTTGAAGTCTCTCAGCCCCACTCACCTCACAGAGTGTTTGTTGTGGGGGAGGAAGGGAAAGGAGAATGTTAGCCGCTTTGAGACTTCTTAAAGGGAGTAAAAGGTGGGATATCAAATCCAAACTCTTCTCTTCTCTTCTTCCTCACCCAGTGTGACCAAACTGGTCATGCTCCCCTAAATCCATCTCTGTTTGGGGTTAAGCAGGGATTCAAACCAGTCTGCCTGGTTTGAGTTAAGGAGTGTGCTCTGTTCACTTCATCACACTGGCTTTCTCACTTGGCTGTCCGTTTTCTCCCCCAGTCTGTACTTCACTGTGCTGGTGTGTCCATGCAAGTTTTTGATAGTGCTTGGATTTACTGGCTGAGCACATCCGATCTCTACTCCAAATCCAGCAGAGCATGTGACACAAGCCATATGGTGAAATGTTGGGCAGAAAGCTTTAAAAAGCTCATTTTTATTCCAGTGCAGCCACCTGAACATCTGGCATAGTGCTAAAGCACTGAACCGGCAGTGTGTGATACTGCTTCAAGTCATGGATGCATGCCCACTAGTCATGCCCATGTCTGTGTTGCAAAAGGAGCAAGATATATGCATGCAGTCCAAGGAAAACATGACACACTGAGTCAGTCAGAGATTTTCCTCACACCTGCATCTTCTTAAAGGTGTACTCTCCTTCCACAGGATTTTACTTTAAACTCCCAAGCTTAATATACAGTGGGATAAACTCCTTTGAGAAGCACTGCAGAGGAAGATAAGGCCAGTCTCAGATGTCAGCAGGAACAGAAAGGTCCATCTTCTGGTCCAGAGAAGAGTCAGCAGCCAGTTGCATAGATGAATCTCTCTCCTCTCATAATGGTGGTCAAAGGAACCTGTGATTTTCTAGATGCTATTGGATCACACCTCCGTTCATCCCTAACTATTAATAATAATAATAATAATAATAATAATAATAATAATAATAATAATTTATTATTTATACCCCACCCATCTGGCTGGGTTTCCCCAGCCACTCTGGGCGGCTTCCAACCAAATATTAAAAACAACACAGTGTCAGATATTAAAAACTTCCCTAAACAGGGCTGCCTTCAGTTGTCTTTTAAAAGCAAAACATATTTTTCGCTCCATAAGACGCACCTGACCATAAGACGCACACAGTTTTTTGAGGGCGAATGCAAGAAAAAAAAAACTTTAAAGGGAGCGCTGAGCAGAGCCTGTATGCATCCAAGGCTCTGCTCAGCGCTCCCTTTCATGAGCCGTGTGGAGCGTGTGTGCGGCGCTTGCAGGTTTTCCCCCAGGAGGGAGAAGGGCAGCCCGTCACTTCCTCCACCTCCCGCAAAAGCCAGCAAGAGCCGCGCGCTCTTTAAAGGGTGCGTGGCTCTTGGGGGCTTTTCCCCAAGGAGGGAGAAGGGACTGACTTGGGGGCTTTTCCTGCCTGCCTCCCGCCTGCATTCGCTCCATAAGATGCACATACATTTCCCCTTACTTTTTAGGAGGGAAAAACTGCAGCTTATGGAGTGAAAAATACTGTAGTTGTTTATTGCCTTGACATCTGCTGGGAGGGCTTTCCACAGGGCAGGCGCCATTACGGAGAAGGCCCTCTGCCTGGTTCCCTGTAACCTCACTTCCTACAGCGAGGGAATTGCCAGAAGGCCCTTGGTGCTGGACCTCAGTGTCCGGGCTGGATGATGGGGGTGGAGACACTCCTTCAGGTATACAGGACCGAGGCCATTTAGGGCTTTAAAGATCAGCACCAACATTTTGAATTGTGCTCAGAAACGTACTGGGAGCCAGCAATGCCTGTGCTGGCTGGAATCCAATAACATGGAGGTCTCCACCCCTGCTGTAACATCTGTTTTGTAGTTGAAGTGTACTGGGTGTTCTCATCCATTAGATATTAAACCTTTCCAGATGTCTCATGGTCGGTTCACTAGAACACTGGGCAGGTGGCAGCATTGTGCGTGTAAGTGAAGTAGGTTTGTCTATGGCAAACAGGTTTCATGACATAGCTCAGTTGACTTTGGTCATTTGCTAGGGGACTATCCAATCTTCCCATAAGAGGACTGTACAATTGCATCACTTGACCATGATAGGATCTTCACATGACCTGCTCAGCACACACAGAATGCAGTCTTACCCAGAAAGAGATACCCAATGAGATATCCATTTGTTTAAGAATGCCCCTCCCTTCCCTTTAAATCCCATCTCTCAGAGTTGAGTCTCATTTAAATGTCGTACTTGAGTCTGGAAGCCCAAGTCTGTGTGCCTCATCAAAAAAAAAATGAAGGTTGCATGCATAACTCCCTCCCCCCCTTTTGGTAGCATTTCTCTTTAAAATGCACACAAATGACCAGAGATCAGCCGAAAGACCACTGGCACTTTTTTAAACCGCACATATGCACCCTCCTTACTTGACATGCATTTTGTACTCACATATGGACACCCAAGTTCAAACCATCAAATGAGACTTGGCCCTTAGCAACTGCTGAAGTCTTTGAAAGGTTGGGGAAAGAATCCTTATTCGTGTGTGGGGCTGGAAACCCACTTTAATGTAAACAATATGAATTAAGTTTAATTTGTTTTTACAAAGCTGGTGACAATGTATTTTGGATGACAATGCACTTATAAGAGGAATATACTTCTTGGACTAGTAGGATTTATCTTGGCCTTCCACAATCTGGTGCTGTTTTGGCCCACAACTCCCATCAGCCCCAGGCAGCATAGCTAAGTTGATTGGGACAGATGCAAGTCGCTGGGCTAAAAGCTCCAGAGGGCACCAGGTTGGGGAAGGCTGATTCTAAAGTATAGCCATTTACAAAACTGGCCTGGTCAGGACCTGATGATGTGAAATGTGGCTAATCCTAGATTGTCTTTGTTGCATTTTGGTTCCATTGTAACTCTTAAAACGGCTGTCCCATTCTACAGTACGGCGGGGGCAACAATATTTCATGTTATCAATAGATCACAATAAATGTGATTCTCTTTTGGAAAAATAATAATGGTTACAGTGGTTTTTTCATGTTTTGTCAATTAATGTGGGCGTGTTGATAATACTAACTTCATAGTTACTCCTGTCATTGTACATTTTTTTTTAAAAAAAAGCTTACAAAGGATAAGAATAACCAAAATTTATCTTAGAACCTTTGCAAAGCATCTGAAGTTCAACAGGGAAGGGGTCTGTCTAACTTCACTCAGGAGGGAGCTCTGCAACAGTGGGTCCACAGCACTGAACTCCATGGCTTCTGGTCATGTGCTGACTGGGGCTGATGGGAATTGGGGTCCAAAACATCTGAAGGGTACTAGGTCAGTGGAGTTTGATCTAGATGATAAAACAGTAAGATGGTCTCATGCCCAAAAGAGTGACATATGGCTGGATGCTTTTCGAAAGCTGAGTTACCATCCCTTCCTAAGCCCAATCACAACTTGTGTTGGGCTAATCAGGACCACCAGCCTTGCCCTGGTGTTTCCAAGTCACTAACCTGGCCTGGAAAAGGATGATTTTCTAGCCCAAAAAGGAAGCTTCCCTTAAAACACAAAGTGCTCTTTGTTTGACATCCACATTAGTAATTCAATGGACCTACAGAAAGGATTTGTATTTCAAAATGGCAGATCAAGGAAAGGGAGACATTGAACCAAGGCCACTATGAGAACATGGGTGCCATTTTGCAATCTGCATTTATTTATTTTTATTTTTAAAAAGTCCTCATGAAAACTCATCTGTGAATTTCTCCTAGTATATGCATCTTTCTAATACAATTTCACATAATATATCAATTTTTGCAAAGTAATTCCTCCTAATATAATGCATTTCATGCTATTTTCACCAATATATGCATGCTTATGCACTCTTTACCCCAGTATATGCATTCTGTGTACCACTGTGAGATCTTATGTTGAAGGGTGGTATATAAATTTAATAAATAAAATAAAAATATTTTCCCCTTGGCTGGAGATCCACAATACAAAATTCAGAGAAATGTGGATTTCAAAAAGTGTCTGTATTTCTGTTCACCTATTGCTTTGGAAATCAGGTAGGCCAGCCTGTAAATGCAAACAGAGTCAGATTTCTCCCTTGTCCCTAGCCCTGGCCCAGTGTTTCAGAAACATGGCTGTAAAACAGAAACAGCCTGGTTAGCTGGGGTATTGAAATGCAATTTCCTTCAAAATTAATTTGTGGAGCAACTCATCCAGCAGACTGCTGTGAGAAAAGGATGTTGATCCAGGAGGACTCACCTGATGTCTTTAACAGCAAAGGACAGCCATGCTTTGTTTTCTTGGCTTCACTGTTCCTTGCAGGCGCTTGGTTCCTGCATTGCTCTGTCGTCACATCGAATTTATTGCCTTGAATGCTATTAAAACTATTATGTTATGGGTGCAATATCTAATGCCCGGCACGCAGAACTTATCAATATCATCATTCTGTGTTACAGAAGGGACAATTTTATATGGGAATGAATAGTATTTTATGAGACTGTCATTATACCTAACTGCGTGGCAATGTGCTCTGATCGATAATAGAAGCCAGATTTATGTCTTTGACCCTCTGTTTTATTACCGACTGCGGGGGATGAAGTTCAGCAAGGCATTGTTTGTCCATCCTATTAATTATAATGCTCTGGCTCTGAGCTGTTTTCAAATCCAGATTGTCATGAATTTCATTGTGCAGGATGCATTCAGAATGCATCAAATATAAGATTGGTGACACCTGGGTTGCCAGTAGTACATGTGAAAAGGACCTAGGGGCAGGGCTTTCCCCCCCAGCCAGAACTCAGTTCCAGCACCTCTCAGGTGGGTGCCATTGTCATTATAAGAGAACAAGGGAAGCGTTTGTTGTGAGTTCTGGCACCTCTTTTTCTTGTCTAGGGGGCTTAGTAAACCACAAGCTTAACATGAGTCAATAGTGTGATGCAGCAGCAAAAAAGTGAATGCTATTCTAGGCAGAAGTGTAGTGTCAGGATCAAGGGAAGTCAAAGTACCACTCTATTCTGCCCTTGTTAGACCCCACCTGGAGTACTGTGTCATGTTTGGGGCACCAGAGTTTAAGAAGGGTATTGACAAGCTGGAAGGAGTGCAGAAGAGGGTGACCAAGATTATCAAGGGTTTGGAAGCCAAGATTTATGAGGAACAGTTGAGGGAGTCAGGTATGTTTTGCCTGGAAAAAAGGAGACAAAGGGGAGATACATAGAATCATAGAATCATAGAGTTGGAAGAGACCACAAGGGCCATCGAGTCCAACCCCCTGCCAAGCAGGAAACACCATCAGAGCACTCCTGACATATGGTTGTCAAGCCTCTGCTTAAAGACCTCCAAAGTAGGAGACTCCACCACACTCCTTGGTAGCAAATTCCACTGTCGAACAGCTCTTACTGTCAGGAAGTTCTTCCTAATGTTTAGGTGGAATCTTCTTTCTTGTAGTTTGGATCCATTGCTCCGTGTCCGCTTCTCCGGAGCAGCATAAAACAACCTTTCTCCCTCCTCTATGTGACATCCTTTTATATATTTGAACATGGCTATCATATCACCCCTTAACCTCCTCTTCTCCAGGCTAAACATGCCCAGCTCCCTTAGCCGTTCCTCATAAGGCATCGTTTCCAGGCCTTTGACCATTTTGGTTGCCCTCCTCTGGACACGGTCCAGTTTGTCAGTGTCCTTCTTGAATTGTGGTGCCCAGAACTGGACACAGTACTCCAGGTGAGGTCTGACCAGAGCAGAATACAGTGGCACTATTACTTCCCTTGATCTAGATGCTATACTCCTATTGATGCAGCCAAGAATTGCATTGGCTTTTTTAGCTGCCGCGTCACACTGTTGGCTCATGTCAAGTTTGTGGTCAACCAAGACTCCTAGATCCTTTTCACATGTACTGCTCTCAAGCCAGGTGTCACCCATCTTGTATTTGTGCCTCTCATTTTTTTTGCCCAAGTGCAATACTTTACATTTCTCCCTGTTAAAATTCATCTTGTTTATTTTTGCCCAGTTCTCTAATCTGTCAAGGTCGTTTTGAAGTGTGATCCTGTCCTCTGGGGTGTTAGCCACCCCTCCCAGTTTGGTGTCATCTGCAAATTTGATCAGGATGCCCTTGAGTCCATCATCCAAGTCGTTGATAAAGATGTTGAATAAGACCGGGCCCAAGACAGAACCCTGTGGCACCCCACTAGTCACTCTTCTCCAGGATGAAGAGGAACCATTGATGAGCACCCTTTGGGTTCGGTCAGTCAGCCAGTTACAAATCCACTGAGTGGTAGCATAGTCAAGACCGCATTTTACCAGCTTCTTTACAAGAATATCATGGGGCACCTTGTCAAATGCCTTGCTGAAATCAAGGTAGGCTACATCCACTGCGTTCCCTTCATCTACCAGGCTTGTAATTCTGTCAAAAAATGAGATCAGGTTAGTCTGACATGACTTATTTTTCAGAAATCCATGCTGACTATTGGTGATCACAGCATTCCTTTCTAGGTGCTCACAGACTGTTTGCTTAATGATCTGCTCCAGAATCTTCCCTGCTATTGATGTCAGACTGACTGGGCGGTAATTATTTGGGTCCTCTCTTTTCCCCTTTTTGAAAATAGGGACAACATTTGCCCTCCTCCAGTCTGCCGGGACTTCGCCTGTTCTCCAGGAATTCTCAAAGATGACTGCCAGTGGTTCTGAGATCACATCTGCCAGTTCTTTTAATACTCTTGGATGCAGTTCATCTGGCCCTGGAGACTTGAATACATCTAAACTAGCCAAATATTCTTGTACTATCTCCTTAGTTATTCTGGGCTGTGTTTCCTTTGCTGAATCATTTGCTCCAAATTCTTCAGGTCGGGCATTGTTTTCTTTATCGGAGAAGACTGAGGCAAAGAAGGCATTGAGGAGTTCAGCCCTTTCTGTGTCCCCTGTTTGCATTTCACCATCTTCTCCTCTGAGTGACCCCATTGTTTCTTTGTTCTTCCTTTTGCTACGAACATACCCATAAAAGCCTTTATTGTTGCTTTTAACCTCTCTAGCAAGCCTGAGTTCATTCTGTGCTTTAGCTTTTCTGACTTTGTGTCTACACGTGCTGGCTATTTGTTTGAATTCCTCTTTGGTGGTTTCCCCCCTTTTCCATTTTTTGTACACATCCTTTTTTAATCTTAATTCAGTTAAAAGTTCTTTAGATAGCCACCCTGGCTTCTTTAGGCACCTTCCATGTTTCCGTCTCATTGGTATTGCCTGACGTTGTGCTTTTACTATCTCCCTCTTAACAAACTCCCAGCCATCATGAACTCCCTTTCCTTTTAGTATTGTTGTCCATGGGATCTCACCCAGCACTTCCCTAAGTTTTATGAAGTCGGCTTTCTTAAAGTCAAGAAATTGAGTCCTAGTATGCTTGGCTGCTCCTTTCCGCTGTATAGTAAACTTCAGAAGAGCATGATCACTCGCGCCTAATGATCCTTCCACTTCTACCCCACTAACCAGGTCATCAACATTGGTTAGGACCAGATCTAAAATGGCTGTTCCTCTTGCTGCTTCTCCCACTTTCTGGACAATGAAGTTGTCTGCAAGGCCAGTGAGGAATCTGTTTGACCTTATGCTCTTGGCTGAGTTTGACGTCCAACAAATATCCGGGTAATCTAAGTCCCCCATTACTACTATCTCCCTTCCTTTTGCATGCTTGGCCATCTGTTCCAGGAAGGCATCATCTATGTCCTCCGTTTGGCTTGGGGATCTATAGTAAACTCCCACAATGAGGTCTCTGTTATTCTTCTCTCCCTTAATTTTGACCCAAATGCTCTCACTTTGGCTTTGAGGATCTAAATCTTGGATCTCTTCACAGGTATACACATCCCTGACATATAACGCCACTCCTCCTCCTTTCTTGTCTGATACGATAGCCATATTCAAATATCTAAATGGCTGTCACATGGAAGAACTGCCAGGACAGAGGACTGCTGGAGTGCCTTCTTGTATGATGGTGTGAATTCATTGTAAGAACACCAGGAACTGAGAATTCCTCATAATTCCTGATGGTCTGGAGCAGGCAACTTCAGTCCAGTAATCATTGTGAGCTACTGGGGAGCACTGAGTACTTTGAGAATATCAAAAGGACTTCTTTGCAGAGTGCATAGTTAAACCGTGGAATTTGTCCCCATAACATGTAGTGCTGGTCACCAATAGGGATGGCATTAAAAGAGGATTAGATAAATTCATGGAGACTAAGCCAATGGCTACTAGTTATGATAGCCATGTTTTCCCTCTGGTGATGAAGGCAGTATAACTTTGGATCACAGTTCATCATAAGATCATAGGACAGTTGAGCTGGAAGGGACCACAAAGGTCATCTAAGTCCAACCCCCTGCAATACAGAAGAAGAAGAAGAAGAAGAAGAAGAAGAAGAAGAAGAAGAAGAAGAAGAGTAGTAGTAGTAGTAGTAGTAGTAGTAGTAGTAGTAGTAGTAGTAGTTTGGATTTGATATCCTGCCTTTCACTCCCCTTCAGGAGTCTCAAAGCAGCTAACATTCTCCTTTCCCTTCCTCCCCCACAACAAACACTCTGTGAGGTGAGTGGGGCTGAGAGACTTCAAAGAAGTGTGACTGGCCCAAGGTCACCCAGCAGCTGCATGTGGAGGAGCGGACTACCGCTCTTAACCACCACACCACACTGGCTCTCCAGGAATCTTTTGCCCAACATGGGGCTTGAACCCATGACCCTGAGATTAAGAGCTTCATGTTCTATTGACTGAGCTATTCCAGCAGCTAGGAATAATGGGTGAAGAAAGAGCTGTTGCACTCAGGTCCTGTTTGTAGGCTTCCCATAAGCATCTGGGATGGCCACTGTGAGAACAGAAATGCTGGACTAGACGGTCCTTTGGTCTGATTCATCAGGGCTCTTCTTATGTCATCACACATGAGGGGAAGAGAGGATAGGGCATGTTTTATAAACGGTTCCCGAATTACAACTAGCACATCCCTAGTGATACTGCTGGAAAGGAAGTTTTGAACCTCCCCATTTTCTTTTTAGAACATTTTTCAGTCCCACAATGAAAGATGCAAGCTGAAAAGGAGAACAACAAAATATGTCTCCAGTTAAGATTTTATGAGCATCCAGAGCCCCAGAACTTGTTGATATCATATCATTCAACCTCACATCTGTTCCAAGTGCTGCAATAATATCACAAAGGGCTCATTCATGCCATCTGACCACACTGCAGCGTATCCCTGAGATGTGTATCGAAGGGCTGCCAGCTGGCAGAGAAAAGCTGTGGAGGGCAGGGGGAGAGTGGCAATGCTGTGCTTTAATCCAGAACTGGAGTTCAGATGGAATGGATGAGTTGAGAGAAAAGTCTGCAGAGGTTGTTTTCTCTCTCTCCTGTAAGTGGAAAAGTATTTTCTTTCCTATTTTTGTCTTCAATTCCCAATGCATACAAAGCCAACTTGATCACTGAGTTCACAAACAGAGGTTCTCAACTGGAGTGGAAAGAACAAAAATAGAAATGTTAATTTTTTAAAAGATACACTTTCTATCTTGGAGACTCTTGCAGAATTGTATAAAATATAAATCACGAAGTAGAATGCTGTCAAGTGATTGCTTTCCCCTCTCAACAGGAAAAGATGAGTGCTTCAGGCAGGTACGAATGATTAGGAACTCAAAAGAATTTGCTGAGCACACAGACCAAGTCAACCAAAACAGTCCCTAATTGTTATATGAGGCTGGCTGTTTCCTTGAAGAAAGATGGTGATTGACTTGTTTACATAAACAGGTCAATGCTCACCTTGCTCCAGGAAAACAAGAAGTCTTGTGTAATAATGATGAGTGATCCATCTTAACAAAACCATCAATTAGTTCTGGAACATTAGTTGCACTTTGCAAAGATAGCCATGCAACAGTTAAAAATATGACCCTATACACTGTCACCAAGCCATGGTCTAAACCACTGAGCCTCTTGGGTTTGCCGATTAGAAGGTCGGCAGTTCAAATCCCTGCAAAGGGGTGAGCTCCCATTGCTTTGTCCCAGCTCCTGCCAACCTAGAAGTTCAAAAGCATGCCAGTGCAAGTAGATAAACAGGTACCACTGTGGCAGGAAGGTAAATGGCGTTTCTGTGCGCTCTGGTTTCCATCACAGTGTTCCATTGCACCAAAAGCAGTTTGGTCATGTTGGCCACATGACCCTGAAATCTGTCTGTTACAAACACTGGCTCCCTCAGCCTGAAAGCGAGATGAGTGCCACAATCCTATAGTCGCCTTTGACTGGACTTAACCGTCCGGGGGTCCTTTACCTTTTTTACCTATACCTGAAACTGTCATGTCTGACAACAGGCCACAGTTTGCTGGATGTGACTCTATAAACAATTGTTCCAGCAGGAAGCTGTGGCTGATGGGACTTGTAGTCCAAAATATCTGAATGGTACCAGTTTGGCAGATCCTGTATTAGTGTTATAATTCTCTTGCTTCTTCAGGTGTTCATCTTTTCTCTTGTACTACTTCTCCTTTCCACTTCTTTGATGGGGCTCACATTTCTTGTATAACTTATACCAGCCAGTTCCCTTGAACTTCTCATGAGGCAGGACACTCCTTTGCAAAATGACGAAGAAGGCTAGCATGATCCACGGAACCAGATGGAGAAAAAGCCAGTTGTAGGGCAGGAAAGCATTTGGACCAGGTACCCAGAAGTTTCCCACGGAAAGTCTGCAGTAGGAAGGGCAGCACATTCCACCAGGATGTTGAAGAGAAAGAAATTCTTATCACGGTGGTGGGAAAACACTGACCTCTAGGCATAATTTGGTCCATGGGGTCATTTCCCCACAAGCTGTGATCACTATACCTCTACCTGCTATAATGGTAAAGATGTGGCTCCCTGCCAAAAGTAGGGTTTCCAAGCCCCACCAATCAGTGTGAGCCATGGTGATTGACAGATGGTCAAGCTACCTATCTGTCAAAACAGCCAACAGGCTTTGGGGGAGGTTAGATTCTGGCCCACCAACCCAATCCAATTCTCCATCCCTGGCTTATCAGGACAAATTGAACCAAACAGGCAGCATCAAGCAGCAGGTTCAGGTAAGGGACCTTTCAATTGCTCCCACATGTGATTATCGTAAGGTATGGAAATGTGGTGGTCCACAGAGAAATGAATGTTGATTTTCAGTATAATAAAGTTTGAGAGCCACTGGCATAAAGCAGGATGTGATCTCTTCCCACTGTCATTCTTGGCTCAAAGCAAAATCTAGTCTCCACTCTACCTCCCGAAGCAGGTGAGTGCTATATTTTAGGGAACAACTGCTTTTCTTCTCCTGTCGTGAGATTGCTCTGCTGTTTCTGATGAACAATGAGAGATTTGTGCAGAAGACGGTGCTAGTAGAAGAAACTCTCTAAGGAGCCCAGTGTAAATAACAGTCAGTGTAAAGCAGTTGGCTGAAAGGCTGAGCAACAGATCTGAATGTTCCCAGTCCAAATATTGCCTCTGGTATGAACTCAACAGATGGCTTTAGGCAAGATACTTTCTCTCAGCTTCAGCCCTTTATATCATCAACATGGGGATAATAATACTTACCTTGCAGGGTTGTTACAGGGATATCTGTGACAATGCAGCTGAAATGTTTTGAACACTCTAAAATGGGGCAGGTAACAATTTGGCTTTCTACCCAAAGTGGGGTTCGCAATCAACTGATCACCAGCCCTGTGCCTTTGCACATGTAGTTCGATTTCAAGCTGCACAGGTAAGGAAAAACACATCACCTGTCAAAATGGTCCATGGGGTTTGGGTAAGCTAAAGATCCAGCCCCTTGGCTGCAAAAAGTTATCCACCTTTTCCTCTGCTGCTATCCTATGTTGTCCCTTCCAATCTCTTGCATTTCCCATCCATTTTTAAATAGTCAATGTTCTGCACTGTGCTGTTGTTTCAGCACCATTTTCTGTGAAGGGGTTATTTTTTCTATAAGGTGATCCCAGCCAATCAGGAAATCACATAGTGAACAGGATGATGTCATTGACTCACATAGCCTATCCAACTGATGTGAGTGAGGGCAGATGAAGCTGCATTTCATGTACCTCTTCTTTCAGCCCCATTTTGGCTCCCAAGAGGAAGAGCAATGGGCAAATTCCTCCATCTGTACTTCAGCAAGAAAGACACAGCAGTAATGACAACTTGGATGTCACTGAAAGAGGATACAACAGATTCGTGGGGAATAAAGCTATCAGTGGCTCCTAGCCATCACTGCTCTGCTCTGCTTCCAGAGTTAGAGCCAGCAATGATTCTGAATACCGGTTGCTGGAAGCCAAAAGACGGGTGAGTGTTCTTGTTCTCAGGTGCTGCTTGTCAGGAGCTCAGCCTACACTCGAGTAGGACTCTGGCAGAGACACATGCCCGACTGGCATGTTCCCTCCCTCCTGGTCGATCGTTCAGGAGCTTCATTAGCTTCCTTCAGCCTGAACATCACAGCGACCGATGCCAACCGACACCGGCACACTTAGGTATCCCCAGAGTTTGCGCAACTTGCGTGACAGACCTCAGCAACTCAGCATTTTGGCTAATCTACTTTATTTACATATAAACACACAGAGAGCACTGCAACATGGCTCCCTCTCTCTCTAGCATCAGACAGCAAAGAGAAAAAGAACAAAGGACAATAGTCCCACTTCACAGAACACAGTAACACAAACATCCTGTTTCCGTCACTTCCCACTCTGTGGAGTCAAAACATATACCGTCATGTGATAGACAAAAATCCTGTGACTGCAGTCATGGAACAGGAATTCTAACACTGCTTGTGGGCTTCGCACAGGCATCTGGTTGGCAAGTGTTAGAACAGGATGCTGAACTAGAATGGGCCATTGGCCTGATCCAGCTCTTCTGATGCTTTTATGTTCTTACCAGCTCAAACTGTTTGCCCAATCAGACCAGTATTGTCTCCTCTGACCAGCAGCTCATTCAGATGGTGCTGTAATACACTCCTTGTTTGCTTACTGCGCAGCTTGCAAGTCCTTCCCCAAGTTAAATAATACAAATATTCAATTATGGGTTACAAAAGGTGTTGGCTATGTTCTACCTCCACTGTCAGAGGTGGTATATACCAGTGGCTGGGAATCTCAAAGTACCACTTGGTGGGCAGAGTGCAGTTGCACTCAAGGTCTTGCTTGTATGCTTCCTATAGGCATCTGGTTGGCTGCTGTGAAAATAGGATTCTGGACTAGAAGGGCCGTGTCCACAATCCAGCAGCTCTTGACAAAGAGCATAAGCTGCCTCTCTTGAGCAGCTTGTAATCACCCTGCTTTCCAGGACCCCATTTTTCTCATCTCTCGTGTGTGTGTGTGCGCGCGCATGCGCACTCTTGAACCAAAATACATTGTGCTGCTTCTTGTGCTGTGTGTTGTTGTTTTTTAAGCTTATGGTACAGAATAAATGCTTTCCTCCTGGAAATCTTATCTGTAATTGACTGAGTCACTACATGAAAATCAAGAGAGAGGGGATGCAGCTTGGAGCACTTTTAAATTCCTGCAGAAGCTGAAAGTCTGATCTCTCTCTCTCTGGAAGAGCAGATCAGTTGCTCAGAGTGTTTAGCTCTTGTTTCTCTCACTCTTCCTGTGCATCCTCTTAAGAGGAAATGTTCAAAAGGTGTAATGCTAACCACTCTGGGGACCAGTCCTATATTCATCAGCTGGAAAGTGTTATATTGCAAAACACACATATTCAAGCACTGAGGAATTCATTGCTGTTCTGGTATCTTCAAGGTCACGGTGACGTGATGAAGTTCTCTGAATGGAGTTTGATGAAACACCTCCCAGCGAGGCCAGAAAATACCTCTCATTTCCAGTATAGACCAGTTCCATCAGGCTCTGCCCTCACCTTTCAACTGCAGCAGCTATTCCATCAGGAGAGCAGTGGGACTGCAAGGCTTTTCCATCTGCTCAAAGAGCAGCAACATTTGGGGCCTCCTCAGTTTCTCTTAGTTTCTCATTCTTCCAGCCTTCAATTCCGTCCTCCACATTTCCACATCTGTTTGAAAATCCTTTATTATTATTATTATTATTATTATTATTATTATTATTAAAGAAGCCTTCATCAGAAAATTTCTCCCAATATACACATTTCTGCAAGCAATTTTCCCCACTATAATGCATTTTTTGTGTTATTTTCATTAACATATACACTTTTATGCATACTTGTTTTTATTGATAATTTTAATATTACTTGTAAACTGCTTAGAAGTTTTATTATGGACAAATGGCGTATATAAATTTTGATATAGCAGTTGGTGGAGCAAGAGACTCTTAATTTCAAGGTCATGGGTTTGAGCCCCACGTTGGGCAAAAGATTCCTGCACTGCAGGGGGTTGGACTAGATGACCCTAGTGGTCCCTTCCAAGTCTACAATTAAAACACAAAACACACACACTATGTGCCATTTGCAGATGCAGCCTTTGCAGAAAAGTATGACTGCATTTCAGCTGGAAAAGCAGGAACTCAGGCTCCTTTACTCCCAGAGCAACAGGCATTACGTTTAAGTGCAAGAGAGCCAGCAATGACTAAATAGGATGAAATTAATAGCAGGAGTTTGTTATTAAATATTACGCTGCCTTTGAAGGGTACAATACAATGCAAATATGTTTAATGGCATTACAGCCTTTGAAGGTATATCCAGTATTAATCCTGAAACACAAATATTGCAGCATTGTTGCTGCCAACAATGGTTAGACAATAGTGCAATTTATGCCTAATTTATGCCACCTTAATGGAGCCATCATCTCAAGAAGTTGTATTGTTCCTGTCCCACTCGTGAGAAATAGCCTGAGAATTGCTGATCAGGAGAGCAGAAGGCTGCAGCGTAACATCCAAGACTTCTTTGTGGATCACTGTAAACAGTGAAGAGGAAAGAGGCACGTGGGAATTTGATATCCACAGAACCCTGCTTCTTCTCATAACTTAGGTCAGGGATAAACACCACAGTTTGGATGACTGCCTTTGAAAGGTGGCTTGGGTCCAGGATACCTGAGGGAGGACTGCAGCTCAGAGGCTGAGCATCTGCTTTGCCTACAGAAGGTCCCAAGGTGGATCCTCAGCAGCTCCAAGGAAGAATGGGAATATCTGAAATCCTGGAGAGCTGCTGTCACTCAATGTAGACCATACTCAGCTATGTGGACCAATGATCTGGCTTGGGATAAGGCAATTTTCAATGCTCCTGGCAAGCAAGACTTACTTTGAAAATGGTTAAGTAGAGTTGATGTCACTGTAGAGACAAAGGTCACTTGGAGCAAGCCTGGGTGCTGAGGGCAAGGTGACCTAGGCAGCTGCTTCTTGCTCCAATTGCTGTTGAATCAGGAACTCGGGGCAACCCAACTGAAGCTTGTATCTGCTTCCTTGTAAGTCTCTGAGTTCAAAGCCCAGAGAGCAGGAAATTTGTCCCATGTAAAGTATTGCAAGTAGAACAGAAAAAAGAATCACTACAAACAAAAAGGAAGACCATACAAGGCTATCCTGAAGCAGCTAAATGATGTCACCCCATTGCGGGTTGTAAAGACTGAAACACTTTAAACTTATTTTTGAGAATGACACAGAAAAGCTGCTACCTTACAGGTCACTTTTTCTTTCTCTCGTACAGTACCAGCTGGTGCTGACTCCAGGTTCAAAATTACAAAGCCAGCTATTTTCTAGTCACATGTGCAGAAGTTATTTGATGTTAATGGTTCACGCAAAATGAAAATCTTATCAACTGGGGGAAGAATGCTTTTCGGATTACTTAACTGAGTTTTGGCCTTTTGTCTGCAAAATGTCAGAGAAGTGCATCTTCAAAAGAGACCATCCCATTTCTTTACTGAGGATTGCAAGCACATCTGAAAGTGGATGTGCCCATAGAAAGACTTTTGCTTTTCCCAGGTAGTCTTTCTGGGCCTGTTTTCCTGCTTCCACCTTTCTTCCATCATGGAACCCAAAGCTGGGTACATGTGATTGCCACACGGTCTCCCATCCGGGCACTGACCAGACGCAGACCTGCTTAGCTTAGGAAGCTGGTCACTTCATCTGCCTTTAGACCACAGCCTGTGCCAGTCTCTGCTGTGCAGGATCTGAAATGGTATGGTGGGTGGCTGTGCGCTCAGTTCTGTTTAAACCTCCATAGGTTTCTCCATCAGCTTACCTGCCTGCCCCTCAAGCCCCAGAGGCTGACTAATTTCTAAGAAGAGATTCCTGTCATGGCACAGGCATGTTATGAAAGGTAGACCGAAAGCAGCTCAAGCCCCATGCTCGATATTTCAGCTAAATAATTCAGGATCGCTAATGGAAATCTGATCATGGTAGATGAGGTGGCAGCTGTGGGCACTCACAGCTGACGCTTGGCAGCTCAATAACTCTGAAAACAACAGTGGAGGAGAAGGTGGGGGGAAATCTTTAAAATGGTCATGTGCTCTCTCTCTCTCTCTCTCTCTCTCTCTCTCTCTCTCGTTTTCCTGGAATGGGGTTGCTCTCTCCCCCCCAGCTTTATCATGCTTGCAGAGGCTAAAGGCTGGCGTGGATGAAAGAAAGAAATTGATATTTCTGGGCCATCTGGAACAAAGGGATAAGATCAAGATGAGTTGACCTGCTGATGGAGCCATGTGTGCAATTTTGTTTGCTTTGAGAAAGAGAGAAAACTTTTGTTGGTGTGGTGTGGCCCTATTCCACTTAGTCAGCCTTTCAGACAGATCAAATAAGGTGTATGTGTGTGTGTGTGAGAGAGAGAGAGAGAGGGGGGGAGATATGCTTGGTGAAATATACTCAGAGTCCTGTAGTGATTTCATACTCGTTATTGCAGCTTGTAAAACAGTGATTGAATTGCCCCTCAAACCTCAGGCTTTTATATACATTATTTACACAAGGAGTCCCGTCTGATTGGCTGATTCTGCTTCCCTCCTGGAGCCTGATTGGTCTTTCCCTGCAAGCCAATCAGTTGTTGCTTTCTAGGATCCTACTTGCCTATTGTTTTAGGATCCAAGATTAGTACATACCACTTGGGTATAAATACCAGAAGGGCCATCCATAGATCAGTGGTAGAAGAACAATGACCTGGGTTTCTTCTGTAGCATCTCCTCTACGACTAGAAACTTGACTGCCAGTCAGAGTGGAGCTGGTATGAGTAACTTAATGCCCAAAGCTGAATGTGGCCCTCCAAGTTTCTTAACCCGGCCCATGGGACTCACCCCACATCCTCCCTAGCCATGCAGCCTTCTGGCACTGCTTCACATCCTCCTTGAGAGTTTTACCTAGCTGGAAAGTGTCCTTGAGGTGTGATCATGTCTCTCAGAGTAGCCTCCCTTGAAGGGTCCTTGTGGGGGTTAAATGGGGAGGGGGAGCAGTTTGGAGAAGAAGGTGGACTATAAATGCAATAAGTAAACCATCCCCAAAGAAGCATTGTTGAAATGGTTTATGTACCTCCTTATGGCATAAGGAATGTCATATCAATGCATACTTTCAGTAGTGCAGTGATCTAGGAAACATACTTATTGATGAAATGAGGTGGGGTGCTCAGAAATCCCAACAGGCCTCAGATCTTATTTATGATGCGTGTTAGCTGTGATTCCAGAGGGCTAGACTAGATGACCCTTAAGGTCCCTTCCAACACTACAGTTCTATGAGTCTTAATGGAATGGGGTGGGGGGAAAGTTCCCGGCATCTCTTTGACACCTGGCTAGAGACTGCAAGCTCCCTCTTACTTCTGTAGCCACAGAACAGAGGGCAATTGATGATGCTACTTACCATAAGTACCTCGCCATAAATGGTGGTTCCTGATGAAAGGCATTCAAAATTATATATGAGCCCCCTCCCAAACTAGGCTGCATCTGAGACATCATATTAAGGTGGTATATTATATGCCTCATAATAGACACATTCATACCTGTCTCGAAACGGGTGAAGTTCTTTGGAATCATATTCCTTAATGCCACACTTGGGCATTTATTAAAGGAGAACACTTATGTTTTTACAAGAATAATTGCAAGTGTGCCAACATCTTCAGTTCTGAGGGGAAACATGCACCCTACCAAATGTCATATTGGACGGCTTTAAAAGAGGATTAAGTCGCATTCCTGGAGGGTAAGGCAATCAATTTCCCAGCAGCCATGATGGCTATGTTCCATCTCCACTGTCAGAAACAGCATGTCTCTGAATCCCACTTGCTGGGCATTGTATGTGGAGAGTAGGGCTGCCCATACGTCCAGATTTTCCCGGATATTACCGGGATTTCAAAGGTAGAAGTGACGTCAAGGGGGAATTTCCTTAAGGCGGAGGTTTGTCCTGGATCTTTGGCAAGTAAACCAAAAATCACTTTGTCTAAAAAAAAGCTTGGGGTGTCCTGGTTTTTACTTTTTGAAATATGGCAACCCTAGGAGAGGGGAGTTGTATTGTAGTCAGGTTCTGCTTATGACTTTTATCTGGGCATCTGATTGGACCAGAGTGCAGGGCCTTTGGCTCCTCTTATGTTCCCTTCCACAGATATTTTTGGGTACCTACCTCACCCCTTGGAGGACTAGCCTACTGGAGATGTTTGAAAGAAAGTAGCAGGTTTCAGATGAACACTTATGCTAGCTTTTTCTATCCTTCTTCAAAAGAACTCCATCATACCTTCCCTTTTACTCAATGAACTGCCTCAGGTAGGCTCAGGCTTCATAGTCTATGGAGATTTCCCAGCATGCCTTATTCTTGACCGATTCTGATCCCCTTTTCCTTGCAGGCTGTTTTCTCAGTCTATTTGAAAGTAGGGATTTGACTTCGGCAACTTTTATCGCTTACCTCTCCTCCCCCACCCTCTCCTTAAAAACATCGCCTTTATACATAATCCATCTGAAACTGAAGAGCTTGAAGGAAGCCCTGAGGGCAAGAATCAAAACCTAAGCAGAGGAATGTTTTGCTTTTTGCCATCACCGGCGAACAAACACTTTTTCTCAAGGAGGTTTGGCGTCACTGGTCCACCTGCTTGCCCAAGCAGGCGTATTATGTGGTCTCTTAGGAGTGGTGAAATAAACTGAGACAGAACATCAGGTGTTGAGTGATACAGGCCAAATCTTTATTGAGGTTGACATGGCAGTTGGGTAAGGAACAGTTGTTCTGTTGGGGCTGGGAAGTGCATAGCCCCTTCCCTGGGAGTCTCTGAGAATCGGGTTCTGTTGTGGTGCGAGCCAAGCCTCCAGGATCTCACTGGGTGACCAGGGTGAGAGATTCCTGCCAAGCAGAGGCCCTAACCCAAGCTTACTATTTAGTATTTCCTGTCCTATGCCCTTTCCACCCATGGTTCTTACCAAACCAGCCAATGCCTAATACAACTAAGCCGTATTTCACTGAGGGAAAGGTGGAAAATGCACCAACCAGAGGCCAGTTGAGGTTGGAAAGAAGAAATATCCTTTTCGGCCCTGTCAACCAGCGACTCAAAAAGCTCAGTGACAGTGAGACCCTAACCCAAGGGTGGGTGGGATGTTTGCAGGGCAAAATGGGACTAAGTCTAAGAATAATGCTTAGTACATGCCGGAACTTTGCATCCCAGATGCATGTAGTCAATTGTCTTCATTTACCATATTATAAGGCATATCATAATTCCCTCTGAAGGGGCAGGTATGTGGGTTGGGGTACTCCTGAATCATCTGCTGTTGCTTGAGGCTCAGGTGGCCTTGGTGGCACAGAGTGCCTTCCATCAGCTTCGGCTGGTGGCCCAGCTACACCCCTATCTGGACAGGGATGGCTTAACTTCTGTCATCTATGCTCTGGTAACCTCTAGGTTGGATTACTGCAACACATTATACATAGGGCTGCCTCTGAAGTTGGTTTGGAAGCTTCAGCTGGCCAGCTTGCTCCCTGGGTCAAGATGGTTTGAGCATAACACACCAATCCTGGCCCTACTGCACCAATTAGCTTCCAGGCCCAATTGAAAGTGCTGATTTGGACCTTTAAAGCCTTTGATGGATCAGGATTGCAATACCTCAAGGACTGCCTCTCCCCATCCCAGACTCTGCTGCATTCATCATCTAAGGCCCTTCTTCGTGTGTCTCCTCCACATGGTAGCAACATGGAAACAGGCCTTTTCTGTAGTGGGTCCCCATTAGTGGAATGCTCTCCACAGGGAGGTTCGCCTGGTGCCTTCATTATATATTTTAAGGCGCCAGGCGGAAATTGTATATGAGGAGAAATTCACTGAAAAATGCTGGCGATTTTTCATGAGGACTTTAAAAAACACCAAGTGATGTGGAAATGTGGAGAGCAGAACTTAATATAGTGGTACCTCGGGTTAAGTACCTATTTCGTTCTGGAGGTCTGTACTTAAGCTGAAACTGTTCCTAACCTGAAGCACCACTTTAGCTAATGGGGCCCCCTGCTGCTGCCGCACCACCGGAGCACGATTTCTGTTCTCATCCTGAAACAAAATTCTTAACCCGAGGTACTATTTTGGGGTTAGCGGAGTCTGTAACCTGAAGTGTATGTAACCCGAGGTACCACTGTATCTGAAAAAATGAGAAGCTGAGGAAATTTGAAATTGGCAGAATCACTTATCCCTAATTGTTGGCACTGGGCCCTTGTTTACAGATGTAGCTGTTGTGATCCTTTGTTCGTGTATGTGACTAAAATTGCAGTGTTCACCTGTGTAGACTGTTTGTTCAAGCTGTTTCCAGCTCTGATGAGCTTTGGCAAAATGCACCTCGGCCAGCTGTTGTAAAAAAGTGCTGACTTTTTGCTACGGACTGAGCAAAAAGGGTTGATACTCACTGGTTGCGCAAAAGCTTACAAACCGATTGGGTGCTTCCTGCATCTGAAGTTTCTGAGGAACTGAATAGTATCCTCTTACTTTCCCTCTGCACTGACTGAAGCCCCTTGAAAAAGATGTCATTCCTGATGGAGAGTTCCTCTCCGATTCCCCCCCTCCCCGCTTCCTGCCTTTCCATCGGTCTTGGTGGGAGAGACTGCCCCTTGAGTGACCTGCTTTTAATAAGCTTCCCAGTCAGATCACATGAGGGAACTGTGCTCTGCTCTCCCCCCCCTCCTTCCCTTTCTTTTCTCTCGCTCACTCAGTCACTCACAGTCTGCTCTTTCTATAGTCAAAGCAAGGATCAGGTTCCCTGCCTTGAGTAGAGAAATTCTGGGGGGGAAATTGAAAGAGGAAGAGGGTAAACTGAGAAGAAGAGGAGGAGGAGCAGAGGGACATTGGAAAGGGGGCAAAGGAAGAAAAGGAGTCAATAATTTCGAGAAGGGGAGAAAAAGAGAGAGAAGCGGAAAAGTGCTGCATTTGCCGAGTGAAGGTGTAGTGAAAGCTCAGAAGTCCTCACGGGGGATTGAAGACTGTTTAACAGAGACGGGAGATTTTGCAACTCAAAGTAAGTACAAGTGGATTTGGTTTGCAAAGGCTACTGCTTGATCTCTCTTCCCCCCTCTTTTCAGTGTAAACGGGGGTGGGTGCTCAGCAACAGACATCCTTAACTTCCAATGTTTCCATGGATTGAAGAAAGTTGATGGGGGACTTTGGAGTGGCTTCTGGATGTGTGTTTTGTGTTTTCCAACAGAGCGAGGGAGCTGTTCCTTCTGTGTAACAATAGCAGTGTTTGGTATTCCCCAGCAGAAGTTCACACTGAGTGCAGATAATATGAGCACCATTCATGAATTTATTGGGTCCTAGATGGGTGGCATGATGATGCACTGACCAGGCGAACCAGTTTGGGTCGACTCTGAGCAAATTACAAGGGGCAAAATGTGTGGGGACTTTTCCTGGGCTTTTCTCTCTGGTATCTTCTGCATTAACAGGCTGTAAGAGAAGTGTTAGAAGTGGAACGAGGGCCCAATTGTTCCCCTTGGATTCCTCCTGTTGTTTGAGCCCTGCTGGTGTATTGAGATGGGATGAAGGAGAGCTGAGTGACGTGCAGAAGAACCTGTTCCTCCACATCTCTTCCCGTGGAGAGTGTGCGCTCTTGTACCCAGCCATAAGCAGAGGGGTGGAGCTTTCCATATACTCTCATCGGTACCAGCTAGTGTTGGTCACTTTTCCTTCCGCTACATTGGATGAAATGACATTTAGAGGCTGACGGGGACAAGACTGCAGATGGTTGGATGCCAAGTGAGGTTTTCTAGCATAAAAAAGCAGCAAAAAGCTGCTTCTGCAACCCTATTTTCAAGAATCTAATTTAGCGGGAGTTTTACAAGGATGTTTATACAATGCAACTGTCACGAATGGGATGTTTTTAAAAGCTGCTTTTTCCCCATGCCACATACGCTTCCCAAGCTTGAAAGAACTCAGGGTAGTGTGTATATGTGTGTGATTGCGTTTTTTGTGTTTAAATTTTATATCTTAACTTTTTTCTACGGAAGCTAAGGTGGCACCCAAGGAAGTCTAGACAGTGTCCCAGCGACACTGACCAGACCCAGGCTTACTGAGGTGCAACATGGTTGCCATCTTACTAAACTGTACCTTCAAACTATTCACTGGCAGTTTGATTGTTCAATTGCAACACAGGGAACCCAATTTCACCTGTAGTGTTAGCAAAGCAGCAAGAGACTGGGCATCTGACGTACTTCCTTTTCACCTGCTATAGGAAATGGAAATTTTATCTTGTTCCATAGAAAGTGTGAGGATAGGATGAGAAGAAGGTCCAAGGAACGGAGGGGCAGCAATCACACAGTCTTCCATGGCCTCATTAACGTTGGGCTTTTTGGATTTCCAGTCTTCCATATGCGGTGCTGTTCCATTTTATTCTCCCCACTAGCTTGTGAAGAGGACTAGGCTGAAAGATGATGGCTTAACTAAGGCCACACAGTCAGGATATGAACCCAGGACTCAACTGAACCCTCTGTGCCAAGAATGGGGAGTCCTTGGCTCTCCAGAACTTGCTTGACTTCAACTCCTATCAGCCTCAGTCAGACCAATGGTTGAGGATGATCATAAGAGTCCAACAACCTCTCATGGGGTTGGGGAGGCACAGGCTCCCCATTCTTGTTGTGTGTGGTGCATAGAGATTTAAACAACTTGAGAAAAGGCCTGCTGGATCAGGCCCAACACCCACCTGGGCCAGCACTCTGTCCTCACATTGACCTACCAGATGCCTAAGGGAAGCCCACCCACAAGCAAAACCTGAGTGCAACAGGATATCATCTGTTCTGGCAAGGGGTTCAATGGGGTTCCTAATGATGGTGAAGTTAAAGGATTTTAAGCAGGTCATATAATAGTATAATCATGATTTTGTGATGATATATGATCATACAATCATGATAAAGTCAGGATAAAGTCAGCTCAAGTAGATGCCACCCTATGGCAAAACTAGTTGTGTACTTAATTTTAAATGTTTCCTTAACTGCATTTTAGAATAGTGGTAGGTGTTCTAAAGTTTCATTGCCAAGCAAAATCAGTCAAATGACCATTCACCCTGTGGTGCTGATGCTAATTAAAGAGAACTCTTCCTCTGGGAGATCAGCTATCTGAACTGTGAATAATAAATGATGACGCAACAGTAGACCAAGATGGGTTGGAATTAGATCTGGCTGCTCTAGATACCCCAACCTGCCCTTGCCAAACCCTAATCTTAAAATCAATTTTTAAAGACCACCTGGGCAACATTCCTGCCACCACTCTTGGTTTCCAGGCTGCAGTAGCTTTTATTAAAATTAAATATCTAAATCCAGTTTTCCTTAAAAAATACTGACCCACTAGTCTTCACTTATATTTAAATCTGGCATGGTGTTTTAAAATTGTATGCAATGGGATCTGAGAATTTGGATTTAACTATAGTTTAAAGCTAAGGCATCTGCCCCTTCTCCACTTCTTTTCCATCTCTCGCCATACATCAGCCTTTGTCCATCTGATGCCGTCCAAAAATTTGGACTATAACTCCTACCAACCCCAGACAACATGGATGGGAGTTGCAGTTTAAAACATTTCAAGGGCACCTTGCTATGCGCATGGACAGCTCTTTCACAGTGACACTAACTGCAGCCCATTTTGGCTTTGGCCAATGCACATGAAAGTGTACAGAGGCTGTTCGAGTGAACCCTACTATGGTCACAGTTAACACAAGGTATGACATGACATCATTGACACCAGTGATAATCAATGATATGGAGTGTCAAATTCTGAACTGATCTTACATTACACTTCTGCTTTAGTTAAATGTTACTGGGATCCAGGGGCAAGCCACATCTGGTGGCTCCAGATGTTGTTGGACTAGAATTCCCATCAGCCCCAGCCAGAGTAGGTAGTGGTCAGGAATGATGGGAGTTGTAGTCCAATAACATCTGGATGATACCATTTCAACTGCTTCTGGGTTAAAGTGATGGTGATAAAAAGGTGAGAGCCGAGGCAATCATTGGTTCATTGGGCAGTGCAAATCTCACTTTGTCATTCTGCTATGCGAGAGTCTACTCTCTGTATCCCTATGGTATTATATCCCCCCCAAATGGGCACTCAGTTGTCACTCCCTTCACCACATTACACTTTTCAGGGTAATGTAAGTGAAAAAGAAGGTTGCCCAAATTTAGAAAGGAAGTAGGGTAACAAAGGGAAGGGAGGGAGAGATGATGTTAGCCAGGGATGAAGGGCATAAAATTGAATTACAAATAATCAGGGGGAAATGCTGTCCTCCCCTGGAGGCTGAAAGAATGGGAGAGATATGTTGGTGGGACAAGTGTTACACTGTTGGACGTGCCTTGGCTCCACTGACATAGATATTGCAAAAGTGCTGTTAGGCTTGTGGGCCAGGGGTATGTCCCACATCTCCAGCTCTTTTGCTTCCCCAAACCATAGTGGTCAAACTGTATGCTAACCCTGTGGCTGGCATAGTTAGTTGCCTTCGACTGCATTTAATGGGGGGGGGGGAGAAAATGCTGCCTCTTACCTCCTGCTCTGAGCATTACAAAACAGCAGGTCAATAGATTTGGCACTAGCTATATCAGTAGATCTCCTCCACCCTTGGCATAAAGGAAAATTAGTTTTGCTCTGCTTGGCTGCAATCCTATACCCAATTAGCTGAAGTAAGTCCCATTGTGCTCAGTGGGGTTCACCTCTGTGCAGGGTTGCAAGAATTCATTGTTTTTTGTTCCACACTGTTTTCATCACATGCAGGCCTGCTTCCGTTCTGTTGCAGTTTGTCTACGTTATTTGTCTTGCTGTGTCATTATGTAGTTCCACCCCATATCCATTTCAACTCAAAAGAAACACAATGCAAATGCAGAAAAACATAATCAATTGCATATCATTTGTGCACTGAAAGCAACAACAACATCCAATACTGATTGTATTCACTGGATGGAGTTCTGTTCTAGACATGGGACAATAAGCAAACAATGGCAATTTCCGTTCCTGTTTCCATTTTCATCAAAGTTCTCTAACATTCCAATCTCTGAGGAGGCATGCATAGGATTGTACTGTTATGCTTTGGTTCAGCTGAGAATGAGGACTGAAGAATTAGGCCAAAGGTGCAATGGAAATAGTGATTTTTGAAAAATGTACCATCGATATGTTGCTGTGGGAAAGATAAAAGCCTGAACACACCTATTCTTGCTTGCTTGCTTGCTTGCTTGCATGCTTCGTTTTATTTTAAGAACGCAAGAAGAGCCTGCTGAATCAAGTCAGTGGCGCACTTAGCCCAGAATCCTGTTCTCACAGTGACAAGCCAGCTGTCTATTGGAAGCCCACAAGCATGACCTGAGTGCAAAAACTCTCTCCCCTCCTATAGTGTTCAGTAACCAGTATTCCGAAGCATACTACCTCCAGCCCTGGAATGAGAATGTAGCCATTGTGGCTCGGAGCTTTTGATAGCCTACTCTTCCATGAATGTTTGTAAACCTCTTTTAAAGCCATCCAAGTTGGTGGCCATCGCTGTGGGAGCAAAGGCCGTAGTTTAACTATGTGCTAGGCGAAGAAGTTCTTTGTTTTCTCCGTCCTGAATTGTCCAATGTTCAGCTTCACGGATGTCAGCAGGTTCTAGTGCCAGAGGATGTGTCCATTTTCTCCCCAGTTTGCATAATTGTATGCACTTCTATCACACCGCCTATTAGATGCTTTTTCTCTAAACTTACAAGCCCCAAATGCTGCAACCCTTGATGGCTTTGGTTGCCATTTTCTGAACCTTTTCAGAATCAGTGGCTGTGAAGAGATCTGGGGAAGCACACACACACAGGGGTGGGGAGGTAGAAACAGATTTTCCTCTCACAGTGAAAATCTGAACTGTGTGAAAATTCAGTGGTGCCCTAATTCCACCATCAACCTACTGCTGCCATGTGAGAAATCTGTTATGTCTGGAGCTTCAATCCCAGAATAATAGGCAGGTAGGATTTTAGATTGTAGTAATTCGACTGGCCGTTGGAGCTGTCCAGTCTGGCCCAGAAGGGAAGTTTGAATCAGCCTACCACGTGTGACCTGGGGTGTGAACAAAGGATATATACCCTAGGGTCTGGGAGGGTCCACACACACACAAGCACTGACAGACACACCCAGTGACTGACTGTTTCTATTACAAACTGGAATAAACTCTATGAAACTGAGAATTCTCTCAGAGTATATTTCAAAATCCATCTAGACACTTTGTTAGATTCAATTTAGGAAATGTTGAAAGAAGTGCTGGTGTGGAAAGAAGACCCCTGGACAATGAAGCACACAGCAAAACAAATAAATCTCAAAACTAGAAGGTTTGCATCTTCAATATGTGGAAAAAATAAGGAGAGTTAGCACAGGGTTAGCCAATGCAGTACCCTATAGATGTTGCTAGATCACAACTGTTACCATTCCTGAGCATGCTGGCTGCGTCTGATGGGAGTTTGGAGCCCAACATTTGAAGAGCGCCATATTGGCTGCCTCTGAATTTAGCACACAGAAATGCTTCCTTCCCACCTTTGCTTCCATAAAACTCAGAGGAGCTGATTTCTCCACTTGAGGTGTCCGAAGGTGGTGGAAGGAAATGCCCTCTCTCCCTACTTTCATCTGTGGCTGACCCTACAAGCTGTTTTCTTTCTCTGCCAGACACATGAGAAGCGAAGAAGATTCAGTGGACCCCCTGGGGAATTACCCCTGAAGGCTAATAAGATAATGGAACAAGTTCCATGATCTCAGCTAAGTGTGGATTTGATGAAACAGCAGAGAGCTCCATTTAGCTATTTGGTAATAACATCACTCTGAAATTATGGTGGATCAATATGGATAAATATTAAAAAGCTTTGAGGAAGTGGAGGGAAATAGAGAGGAAAGTATTGAGTTTCTGTCTGGACTTTTCTACGGACAGAGGATGCACTCAAGGAAGACAAGAAGCAACGATGGAGTCAGGGGCTGTCCTCATTGCAATGGCAACTGATTAGGGTCAAACACTGCCCTTTAATAGGAAGATGAATCCTGAGATTTCCTTTCCTTGAAAAACATGTCACCCCAATGAGAATTACATTGATTAAATTACTAACAGGTGATTATTAGTTTTGCATTTATTTTGTTGAGTATCCACAGTTACATTTTAAGGTCAATTTTGTGAGGGCAGCTAAGAGTGAGGGAGAATTCTTTTTTCTGCAGAAAACATCATGATCTTCTAAAATTATTAGCTCTGTGTGAACCAGTGTTGGCCTTCATACTCCTCAACAAATATTATTCCAAATGCACTTGGCATTAAGTAATGTGCAGTATCATAGAATTGTAGAGTTGGGAGGGTCAACTAGTCCAACTCTCTGCAAAGCATACGGTCCCCATCCAGTTTGAAATTATACTAGACCCTGCTTAGCTCTGCAGATGTGCTGGAAGTTTTATTGCTGCACCAGACCCATTAACATACTAGCCAATTGAACAGAAAAAGATGTATAATGTTGTACATAAGATCCTTCTCAGACACTGTGAGACTTTCCAGACATTACAAGCAAAGAGGATTGCTTAAGGGATTTAGCCTATGTGGATTCTGATTAAGGATGGAGGGAATTTAATTCAGTTTCCAAGTAACAATGAATTTACCTAATCCATACTCAGGGGCAAAGGAAGGCGTCATGACACCCAGGGCGGGCATCACGATGTAGGGTGCATGTGTGGCGTCGCTACGTATGACGCATGCACCGTACGTAGCGACGCCGCACATGCGCTGTGTAGTGGTTTGCCGCTGGCACTGCTCCAGCGCCATATGGACGGTGCTGGGATCCCTCCGTCGCCGCTACAGCCCTGTTCGTGGCTGCAGCGCCGAAGAAGGGACCCCAGCACCATCTGTACGGTGCTGGAGCGGCACCGGGGGCAAACCGCTACACAGCGCATGTGCAGCGTCGCTACATACAGCACATGTGTGCGACAGCGCACATGCACTGTACTTAGCGGATTGCTGCCAGTGCCAGGATCCTCTGTTCGCGGCCACAGCTGCGAACGGAGGATCCTACAAAGGTGGCTGCAGTGGCGCGATGGCTGCTCGTGCTGCCGTGAGCCCCCACGGGGTGATTTCTTATCTCCCCACAAACATGGAACCAGGGGTGTACTGCCCCCCGTTGCGATGCCACTGTCCATACTTTCCAAAGTACAAGAACTGAAACAGAGCCATCCTGCAAAATTTGCGCTTCTCTGAATTTTGCCTTGCAGTTCCCCAGCCAAGTAATCGACTGGACTGTACCAGAACACTTACATTACTGAAAATAACAATTGAAAAAGCATTATATATGGGGAAATTGCTTTCGAAATTGCAAAACTGCATGAGATTGCTTGCAACAAATATATATAATAAGCAAAATAGTATATAAAATTATGTAGATTGGGAGAAATGTGTCCTAAAATGATGTGCAAATGTGAATAACTGAACCTAAGATGAGGTGGGGGTGGGGAGAACTGATGGAAAACAAAACTGACATATTTGCCCATCCTTAATTCTGATGCAAACTAACCCAATCTACACTTCTGGGGCTCATGCAGATCAGACTTTAGTTGTTCGCCATATTTTGCACTTCTAGAATGTGCCAATACAGTGATCAGCATTTCTTTTTAAGTATAAGATGTATTTTTAAAAGAGCATTTTAAAAGAAAATGCAGCTAGAAATGTGTGTTTCTAACAGGATAGAGTGGACTTGCGGGAGAACAAATACATTTGCAACACTGATGATTTGTCCAGCCTGGCAGACAAGTGCCGTCAGCCAAATGGGGAAGCGGTATCACAAGTGACTTGATTGTATTGTCCAAAGCTGCTGTGAGCTTATGAAGATTGTCGAGCTTATTAGAGATAAGTTTGTGTAATGAAACGGAAAACTCCAGCTGATTTTGTGTTTTGTGTGTAAAACCACCATTGTTTAGGATCATAGGTCTTTGCAGACATCCACTGTGTGTATCACAAACACACAGCTGGGGTGGGGTGTGTTGCAGTGACCAGCCTGGACCCTGACCTATCCTGCAGGACTCCCAGTCACAGGAAAAATCTGCCCAGGAACCTGCACACAGTGGATCTGCCATTATGATCCCACTGTCCCTTCCATGTTCAGTGGAATGAACATTTCAGAAGTAGAATGGAAATGGCCGACAAGTTATTCCAACCTCAGTGTGTTAATAAAAGATGGCTGTTCACTTCCCCCACTACAAAACCCTGAAGAAGGAAGTCTACCATTTTTCTGGAGAAACTGTGGATTTCTTTCCTCATTGCTTTTCAATAAAACTGTATCTACACTTAAATGTAAAGAACATGGCATACTTCATAGTACTGTCCAGTTTCAGAAAATAAGATTGGTATGATACAAATGAATGCTCCACAACATCCAAATTCTCCTTCAGTGGGAATATCAGGGAGAAGTGTACTATCCTACTGTTCTCAATGTTCCAGACTTCTGTGGAAAGATACGTTTTTATGTGAGGAAGCATTCAAACTGTAGTCCTGCCCTTCGTTCTAAAATGGTATCACCCAAGCGTAATTCATCTGAATAGTCTAATATGCCTTGGTTCCAATGGTCAAATAGCCTTGCCCTTCAAAAGCATATTTTCCAAAACGTGAATCTGCTTCTCTGCTTAAACCAAAGGAGAGAAAGAAGCATATCTTTCTGGTAAGGTTATCATTATTTCCCCTAAAGGTAGGCAAGTATTTTCTGCTGGAGAATATAGTTTCAATTAATGGATTGGCAATATGTTATTAGCAGAAATATATGTTGCATGCATGGGATTCATTTTGTGACTTTTTATCTCCAAGAAAAGCATACAGCAATCAATATGTGATCTGGTATGAAACCAGGACACTGTAACCTAACATGCTCATGCACATAATTCCTCGTGGGATTCAGGTGCCTTGCTAGTGCTTGACCCATATCTTTTGTGTAATTGCCTGGGCTTTTATCTTCCTTGTCCACAGGGAACTAGTAGCCTTCATGATCATTCAGTTTCCTGGTTTTCTCTCAGCCACTCTACAGCTTGATCACTTTCTCTTTCCATCACCCAGCCACCTTGGTTTTATCTGATCTTCCACTGTGCTCTTAAACTCCATTGTTGACCTCAATTTTTGATGGCATGGTGTCCCTCTGCATTGACCTTTTACCTATTTCACAAATGTATATGCCACCTTTCAGTAACAATTTCTGGGGCAGTTCTCCAAGAAACAATAAAATCAAACACCTATAAAAACAAAACAAAACAGCAACATCAAATAATAATAATCTGATGTTTAAAATAAAAAAACATCCCTAGATATTACTAGCGGATATATCAATACACTTCAGCTGAGGGCATCAGAAAAACAGTTTATGATAGGGTTGTGCAGCCCATCTGCCCCAGCAAGGATGCGCAGTGGTGAGGGAGGATGAAAGTTGTCCAACAACATCTGGAAGGCCAGACATAGTTAATGGCACAAAGAAATGCCATGCATTTGGTGTAGTGCAATCACACCTTTTGTACATGTAACTTTTGAAGTAAGCAAAATAGCTCTTTTTTGCATGCTGGCTTCATTTTGTATTTCAGAACAGGATCAGCGCAAATAGGTTCCAAATATATACAACAGATGGATATCTCCAGTGGATTTCTTGGGTGGGTAGGTGGGAACTAATTCAAAAGTGGTTCTGGAGGATGTGTTATCAATACTGGCTTTGGAAAGTGGCGTATCTCTCAGCTGGAGTTGTGACACCCCTAGGCGCTGGGCCTAAAGGACAAGGTGGATACAAATATCTCAGGTAGTTTGGCTTCTTCCATGCTCTTTGTTTGAGCCAGAGCATAGGGAAAGGGCTAGATCATGGGTAGGCAAACTAAGGCCCGGGTCCCGGATCCAGCCCAATCACCTTCTAAATCCGGCCAGCGGACGGTCCAGGAATCAGTGTGTTTTTACATGAGTAGAATGTAAAATGCATTTAAAATGCATCTCTGAGTTATTTGTGGGGCATAGGAATTTGTTCATCCCCCCTCCAAAATATACTCTGGCCACCCACAAGGTCTGAAAGACAGTGGACTGGCCCCCTGCTGAAAAAGTTTGCTGACCCCTGAGCTAGACTCTCAGCATCTCTGAGTGTACCTCCCAAATATCAAGTCTTGTCAGTCAAGTTCCTCCCACTCCCCTCGGTGTGGGATTCAGATTTCTTGCTACTTATTAAGGTTTTATCTATATTTAGTACTATATACTCAGGCCATTGTGTGGTGGACGCACATTTGATATATGCGGTTTTATCCAACACATGCATTTTGTACTGTGCCCTGGTTTCGGCTGCACGTAGAATGCATCGTTGACATTTCTAAGTGTGCTGCAGGCTGGCGTAATTGCAGCTGTGACCATAATGTGATCGTAGCTGTGACAGCGTTGGGTTATTTTTTTCCAAGGAAAGAAAGGAATGAAGGATGGATGGATGAATGTACAGAAGGAAATAAGGAAGGAACGGACGCCCTGGAATTATATATGATCATGTACCCCCATGTGATTGTTGTCATTAATAGTGAGGTTTGACCAAAGCTTTTTGTGGCAATAGAAATGTCTACGTACAATACTACTATGAAATGAATCAATACATAAATCTTGAGCTGCTTCTTGGGTGTTTTTTGTCTGCACATTCATTTCGCAAAATTTCATGCACCACTTGATTACAAAAAAACAATGACCTCAAAGCGGGTTGCAAAGCAGTCCCTTAGTGTAGCAGTTGTACACAGTAGTCATGCAGTCTGAGATTTGATGCGGATGTTTACAAACTTGATGACTGATTTCTTTTTGTAGACAGGCATCTAGGAAATGTTGACAAATGCAAACCTTGCCTCTAATAGCGATAACTGTAGTGTGTTTGTGTATCTGTACCATTGTGACTACAGTGGCACCTTGGGTTACAAACGCTTCGGATTACAAACACTTCGAGTTACAAACTCCGCTAACCCAGAAGTAGTACCTCAGGTTGAGATCTTTGCCCCAGGATGGGAATGGAAATCATGCGCCAGTGGCATGGCAGCCGCGGGAGGCCCCATTAGCAAAAATGTGCCTTAGGTTAAGAACGGTTTCGGGTTAAGAACAGACCTCCAGAACGAATTAAGTTCGTAACCCGAGGTACCACTGTATTGAGTGTCAGGCAGCTTGTGAAAACTATTTCTCTTGGGGTCAGTCATATGTTTACAGTAAAGAGGGATTCTGGCAGAAAGCAGGTCAATAGCCTTTTCAAATTGATTCAGGGAACATTTCGGTCTTCTATTAAGCTCAGATAAGGCCTATCATCAGTAACAACAAAATATGCCCATCACTGATCTCTCAATATCTTTATTTTGATGATTGCCTAGTAGGTAAAAGCCAGCAATCTGTAAGGAATCCATCAACTGCCTACAATTTCCTTGGCTTGGAGTCACCTTCATCTATAGTGTTTGTCAGCTTAAAAAAAAACTAAAAACCCCAACATAGGGTCATGTTCAAAGTGCTTTTCAGGCTTCTGTAAATTTCAACTGCCTTTTAATTACTTTTTAGTTGTCACAGTGCCTTGTTCAATGCTGTGTTAAACAACCATACCCTTGATGTCATAACATAAAGCTTGATCAGGGTATCAGTGTGCTTATGTGGGTTTCCTGATGAGGAACAAATATGCCTACTTCTGGGCTTGGATCTCAAGCTGTTGATGTGCCCAAGTCACTCACTCTAAAGTGTCCTTTCACAGTTTGCACCCGTGAGATTTGCAATTGGTACCATGGACACCACAACCTCATGCCGTTAGCTTTCTGCTGTCAGGAGAGAATGATTTTTATTTTTTTTTAAGCCAACCTGCTTCTCCATCCTCTTGCTAGGAGTCCTTGCTGTTACTGAAGGAAGGCCTCTGAGATGCCTTGATTGTCTCCCAGTGGCCTGGGTCACCTGACTCACTTGTTTGTTTGGATTGCTCTGTTCCCGGAGGTCACAATGGTGTTTTTGTTTTGTGTGAGAGTCTCTGGCACTTCCACTAACAAATCGCCTGGGTGCAGCTGAGCCTACAGTGAGAACCAAGGCAAGGGTAGAAAAAGGAAAGAAAATCCGACCAGTGGTTTCCCTCCCAAATCAGAGTACATTTCAGTCAAGGGTCATGGGTTTTCTTCATTAAATTTCCCTCCAATTGCATCAGCATTTCCGTTAGATGTAGCACCATTTATTCCTAGACGAAATGCAAGGTTGTTGAAAAGCTGCTTTACACACACCAGAGGCATCAGCTTGCGATGGATATTGTGGGGGCCTGGCGTTGCATGTGTGACATCACACGTGCAACACACCACACACACACACCCGTGACATCATGTGTGCATTGTCGCATCATCGGGAAGAGGCCAGGTGCAGAGCTGAATGCAACTTGGCTACAATGGCCGGTGACTTCTCCTACCATGGCAGGAGGAAGAGGAGCTGGCCACTGAAGCCACACCACACTCATCTCGAGAAGACCCTTACGGGATCTTCGCCACGGGATCACATTCATTCAGTGCTATACCAGCTGCACTGGCTCTCAGTGGAGTACAGGATCAGGTTTAAGGGGCTGGTTTAAACCTTTAAAGCCCTATATAGCCTAGGACCCTCAAACCTATGGGACTGCCTCTCCTGGTACGCCCCACGGAGGACCTTACGGTCTGCATATAATAAAACCTTGGAGATCCCGGGCCTCATCCCGAGAGATTAGGCTGGCCTCGACCAGGGCCAGGGCATTTTTGACCTTGGTCCCAACCTGGTGGAATGCTCTGCCACAAGAGATCAGGGCCCTGTGGGATCTGACATCTTTCTGCAGGGCCTGCAAGATGGAGTTGTTCCGCCAGGCCTTTGATCGGGGCTCAGCCTGACTCCTCTTTTCTTTTTGTATAAGAACTAATATGAAAGAGGCCTCCCAGCATTCTCACAGGCCCATACAAGATCAGCGTAAACAGTTGGCCCGGTGAGCACTTACTGTTCTCAACCCTAACCCTGTGAAAAGCCATCTAATTAGACTTCAATTTGATTTTGACCTGTTTTTAGGAGGTAATTTAATTATTTAATTATTATTATACCAATGTTATATATCTGATGTTAGACACCCTGAGCCCGACTTCGGCTGGCCAGGGCGGGATATAAATAAAAGTTGTTGTTGTCATCTCCACACTTGCCCTCCTCCAGCCCCTCAACATTGTGGGGGAACCTCCCAAAAGATATTGGGTGGGTCCAAAACAGCTCTAACCCCATGCATTGGCACATACCCACACAAAAGAAAAATAGGGGTGTGTGTGTGGAATTTCCCTCACCAGAGTTCAACATGTAAGCTAGTGGTGTTGTTGCACTACAACTCCGAAGCAACACTAACTGTTGGCCATGCTGGCTAGGGCTGATGGGAATTGGAGTCCTGGGGGGCACCATAATGACCTCCACTGGTCTAAGCATACTTACTTTTCTATGGAAACAAATCCTTAATCCAAACCAGCAGCTCCCCGGCATAGTATGTATATGTAAGACTATGTGTGTATGTGTGCTACTTTGTTGTGAGTTTCCTCCCTTCCCCTTCAAAAAATATCCTAGTCCAGCGTACCGGGGGTGTGGTAGGGGCTGCTTGTTGGACCAACATCTTAGTTAAAGGTAAAGATAAAGGTAAAGGTAAAGGTAAAGGTAAAGGTAAAGGGACCCCTGACCATTAGGTCCAGTCGTGACCAACTCTGGGGTTGTGGAGCTCATCTCACTTTATTGGCTTCCGGGTCATGTGGCCAGCATGACTAAGCTGCTTCTGGCGAACCAGAGCAGCACACAGAAACACCGTTTACCTTCCCGCCAGAGCGGTACCTATTTATCTACTTGCACTTTGACGAGCTTTCGAACTGCTAGGTTGGCAGAATCAGGGACCGAGGAACGGGAGCTCACCCCGTCATGGGGATTCGAACCGCCGACCTTCTGATCAGCAAGTCCTAGGCTGAGGTCACACTAATAATAATAATTTTATTATTTATATGCTGCCCATTTGACTGGGTTGCCCCAGCCACTCTGGGTGGCTTCCAACAAAATATTTAAACACAAAAACCTCAAACATTAAAAACCTTCTTGTACAGGGCTGCCTTCAGATGTCTTCTAAAAGTTAGATAGATGTTTATTTCCTTGACATCTGACTGGAGGGCGATCCATAGCGCGGGTGTGACTACAGAGAAGGCCCTCTGCCTGGTTCCCTGTAACCTCACTTCTCACAGTGAAGGAACCACCAGAAGGTCCTCGGAGCTGGAACTTTGTGTCTGGGCTGAATGATAAGGGTGGAGATGCTCCTTCAGATAGACAGGGCTGAAGCTGTTTGGGACTTTAAACACTCAGAAACATAGTGGAAGTCAATGGAGATCTCTTAGAACCAGACTAGAGGAAGTCCAAACTGCAGTTACATCCTATGCCAGCCCTCTCCTGTTCTCAGGATAGGCAGAGCTGGTATGAAAAAGAGCCGTGCCATAGATCTGTATGAGCATAGATGTTCCAGGTGCGCATCCAGATGACTTTGCACAGGAACAAGCTATATTGTTGTGGCTAAATGTAATGCTGGGACATGGCCTAAATCCCATTAATTTTAGTGGAGGAGATTTAAGCACATACTTAATTCTTCCATTGAAATAGATGAGCCTTAACAGTGCTTAACTTTGGCTGGAGTATGCCCTATCATTATAATTAAATTACAGGGATACACTGTCTACCACACTTAGCAGAAAGGACAATTTAAGATAATAGCTCAGACATATTTCAAAGCTCATTCCACCCTGTTCTGCCTTGCCTCTGGAATGTGTATGTCAAAGAGATCCAGATATTCTTATATCTGGCATATTAGAATTATGGTTGTCTTGGTGGTAGCCAGAAGTCACTGTAGAGCTGTTGCAATTGAGCAGCAGAGATGCATTTTAAAGAAAGTTGCCAGTTCATTGGGATGACTTTCTCCATTTATTCCCAAATCCTCTTGGCCATGATCTGCAACTATTTTACCTGAGGATCACTTTGAGGAAAGCCAACGTTTCTTTAACAGAGTTTGGATTTCCCGAGCACTTTTGTGGTTATTCGTCTGAAGAGGTTTGAGGCTGCTGTTTGCCGGAAACTCCGCCGACTTTTGAGAGTTGGGCTGGTCCCATGATGCTTCCATTGAGTTGGTTAATTACTGTAACTCAGGGTAGTTCTTTCCATCCATGGAAGCAGAAAATAACTCTGCTGTGGGTATTTACAGAATGAACATTACAGGCAGCATTAGGCAATACTTGTCAGCCTCAAGGGCAGTATTGGTAATTTAGGATCCCGAAATATGTGACTATATATAGGCCATTTCAGTTGACTTTCAGTTGACTTTAGTTGATTTGGCCTGCCACTTCAGGGGGGTCAGTGCAAGCACCAAGTTTCTTTTTTTTAAGGGGAGGGGCTTCCACAGGACATCTGCAGTTGCCCCCCCTCCGGTGGTTCTACCCCAGAGGTAAGTAAGCTCAGGCAGGCCTCCCTATCTGCCTCTCAGCCATCTCCCTCACCAGTCCTGCTCTGCAACCTCTTTGACTGCCTTTTCCTGGCTGGAATGTGGCCTTGAGTCATGACCCTGCCTTCTGCTTGCCTGGATGTGTGTGGGCATCTGAGCCAAACCCTCTGGGTTTTGCATGGCTGGTATTTGCTTAGTCTACAAAGATAAGAGTCATATCAACTGCCCCACCCACATTTATATGTAAGCCTATCCACTTTTGCCTCTGGCCACACTCCAGAATGTTGACCATGAGAGAATGCCGCCTTTGGTCTGGAAAACTCTACCAGCATCTTGCTGTTCTTGCCAGCTGCTGCTGCTACTACTCTACTTCCTCATTCCTAACACCTGCTTGCTTGCCCAGCGGAGCCAGTGAGGAAGCACACAATGACAGCTACTCTTCCTCTTCCTCGCCACTGCTATCCTTTGCGAGCTCATTCTCTCTGGGCCAGAGGGAGGTGCATACGAACATGCAGGTTGCAATGGTGAAGAGCAAGAGAAGGTCCAGGGGACTCTTGTCAGTAGACCCCTTGTTGGGGTACCGATCCTAGGCAAGGGCCTGTTCACGCTGACCCTTGACCCCAACCCATGAAGGTGGTTGGTCCCCATGTGACCATCTTTAATCATTTCAATCAACTGCATAGCTTTGCATTGCCTGCACACTGCTGTGGCGAGATGTTCATGTGGTTGAAATTCGTCCTGGCCATGCGACAAGTTCAACATGCAGTACATCTGGATGCCTGGCCAAATGATCAATTACTGCCTTCTCTGGCCAGATTAGCTTATTGTGATCGGTGGCGGAGTTAATCATTTTTTTCTTCCCTACACAAGCTGGCCCGACAACAGACAAATCACTTGGCTGTCCAGCAAGTTGTAGTTATGCATTATTTACAGAGCTTTGAAAATTCTCTAGGTGCTGTGCAAAAATCAGCAAACAACACTGGCTCCGTCTGAAGGCTTGAAATGTAATACATGCCGCACATTGGGGGGGGGGGAGAATCAAGGCAAAAAGGAAAACCATCAAATCCAGACAGTGGCTCTTAACAGTTGTAATGTGCAAACCCCAACTAGGTCTAAGGAAACTTAATATATTTATTTAACATATATATGCAAGAGTACAGTATCTGGCTGATGGCCAATAGGATATGCAATAATAACTGGATAATCTTGTACAGTGGTGCCTCGCAAGATGAAAAGAATCCGTTCTGTGATTCTCTTCGTCTAGCGGTTTTTTCGTCTTGCGAAGCAAGCCCATTGACGGATTAGCGGATTAGAGCTATTAGCGCTATTAGCGGCTTTTAGCGGCTTATCGGATCAGCTGATAAGCTGCTTAGCGGCTTAGAAAAAGAGGGGGGGAAGGAAAAAAAACCCACAGGACCTCGTAAGACATTTTCGTCTTGCGAAGCAAGCCCATAGGAGATTCGTTTTGCGAAGCACCTCCAAAACGGAAAACTCTTTCGTCTAGTGAGTTTTCTGTCTTGCGAGGCATTCGTCTTGCGGGGCACCACTGTCTGGTTTTACATTTCTGTGCATTTTCAGTGTGTTATAACACTCCTTGTGCAGAAGGAGAAGCTGTCCAAATATTCCACTGACAAAGACTCTTGAGAGTCAAAATATGTTGGGCAAGGCATTTGGAATGCAGTTTCTGCTATTAATCTATAGTTGTCTTTTATATTGTTTCTAAACTTAAGTTTCGTGGTTTTTCTTACGTGCCTGTGAAGTGCCTCAAGACTTACTGGTAGGTGAAAGGTGATTCATAAATGAAACACAATAATAACAATCAATAATAATAATAATAATAATAATAATAATAATAAACTGGCAGGACTCCCTCCAGGGGAATCTCAGCCTTGATCCTTCATTGTGTTGAAGTCCAGTTGGTGGGTTGGGGATAATCCGAATAAATCCATAGCTCTCCACCATCAGTGTCTCAGAAGCCCCTTCGCTATTCCTGGGTTCCGAATTCCTGAAGTTGGTTTGTGTTCAAAACCCAGGTTTGCTAAGTTAGCACACCTGAAAAATGAAGGAGTGATTCTCATGGTGGTGTGAAAAGGGGAATTTGCCCATTTTGATTGACTAGGTCAGTGATGGCCAAACTTGGCTCTCCAGCTGTTTTGGGACTACAACTCCCATCATCCCTAGCTAACAGGACCAGTGGTCAGGGATGATGGGAATTGTAGTCCCTAAAGAGCTGGAGGGCCAAATTTGGCCGTCACTGGACTAGGTGATTCCATAAAGCCAATTTGCAATAATGCAAGTCATCTTGTCAAATCCTATGAAATCTTGACAGCTGCTGCATCATACCAGCTGCTTCATGGCTTGCATACCTGCCTGACCCTGAAGGTTCTGCATTTCTTCCTTGTGATCTGCAGAAAAAGCTGCAGCAAAGCAATGATTTAGTTTCTGGACAATCTCTTTATCCCCTTTGATTGCCCCTCCATAGCTTCCCAGTCTTCTCGGCCCACCATCTCTCCCACAAGGCATCTTATTTCTGGTGTACTTAAAGAAATCCTTATGACTTGTCGGCCTGCATTTGCCTCCTCGTTCTTCAAATTTGCTACTAGGCTTCTCTTAAATCTCCAATTTACATTTTGCCTGCCAACATTGCTCCTTTCCATCAGCATCACTTGGGCTGGATATCCAATTTCTTTTTAGAAGGGGACCTTTTCTTTTTTTACTTTCTTTCTTTGACTGCATAAGTTCTAATTTTCAATACCATCTCTGCTTGCTAGGAGGCAAGTGCTGGTTTCATAACTCAATTAGGATACCCTTCATGGCACATTTATAAACCTTTATCGCATCATCTTTTCCCCCTTCATTGTTCACTAATGTGTTAAGTAATTATTATAAAATCATGGAGCCCAACATGCAGCACTATGAAGTCTTAGAACAGGAACCTGTGGCCTTCCAGATGATACTGAACCAACTCCCAGCATGGCCAGCATTTGGCCATGTTGACTGGGGTTGCTGTGAGTTGGAGTCCAAACGCATCTGGAAAGCACCAAGCCAAGGATGGAGGAAGAAATTCGGATCATTTAAAGGTGAACTTACTTAGTTGGTACTTCTTGAAAAAAGCATGTGCTCTTTCAAAATTCACACTTTTCTGAATTTTGCAATGCATTTTTGCAGCGAAGTAATGTGTGCAAAAATACATTAACCAGGGTAAAATTTGCATTAAAAAATCTATCTATTGGTGAAGAGGGCATGCAGAATTGTGTATATTAGGAGAAATTCACCCTGGAATGCTGATGAATTTTCATGAGGACTTTGTTTAAGAAACACTACCTGACATGGAAATGTGGAAATGAAATTTAAGAATGGAAAAATGAGATACAAAAATTGACAGATCTGTCCTTTTCTACACCAGATTGGGAAAAATATCCTTATTTCATTATTGATATTCTGTCATATCCAGTTATCTTAAAATTTAAGATTCTTTCTCCCTGAATCTAGAAAAGTGGTGGAGAATCTTTGGTCCTCCAGATGTTATTGGGCTACAGCTCCCCTCATCCCTCACTATTGTCCACATTGGCTGAGGCTGATGGGAAGTTCATAATAAAAGGACCCACAAGTCCAGTATGACAAAAGCTAATTTCTCAAACAAGCGTGCCTTCACTGCATAGCCTTACAAGGCAAAACTGAGGAAACATTTAGCTTTTTAAGATGGACAGTTATTGAAGAAGCGTTCCAAGAGAGCTAAGTGCTGTGCTCGCTTCAGCAGCACATATACTAAAATTGGAACGATGCAGAGAAAATTAGCATTGCCCCTGAGCAAGGATGGCACACAAATTTGTGAAGCGTTTCAGAGAGAGAGAGAGAGAGAGAGAGAGAGAGAGAGAGAGAAGTGCTCAGGTGATATTATAATTAAATCAAGCTAGTGTATCTCATTTATTTTATATTTACTTCTAAAAATATGTATGTACCGTAAATTCACAAAGCATTTCACAACGACTTCACATAAAACAGGTACAACAGAAACCATATACAAAAAAGGTTAAGACCATAAAGAGATAACTGTTGTGGAGAGATGTATTCTTACTTGCTTGTGTAAGCCTGATGGGATAGAAAAGTTTTCAGCAGTTGTTTAATCAGTTGCAACAGAACATGCCTGCTGAATATCTGTTGGCAGAATACTTCAAAGGAATGGTTTGATGACACGAAAGGCTCAGTTCCTTGTTGTTATCAAATGAGACTCACCAACTCAGAAAATGACCAGTGATACTCTGGCAGGTGATTTCAGTGATGGAGCTGGAAGGGCAGTTCTTGTACCCTTTCATCCCAGTCTAAGACCTTTTGTGCAAGCACTTTTTCTGAATAGTTCAATCCCTCTGTTTTACCAATACGTCACAAGCCATGACATTATAGGTGTTACTCCTACATTACTGATGAATGCTCTGGCACTGCGTGGCCAAGGATGCCAGGCCTATATGTTTATCAAGAATTGTCCATGCTTACCAGCTTAATTTCAAGGAGGGTTGCATTACTTGATGAATTGTGCTCTGTGGGTGTTGTGTGCATTTTTCAACTTCATGCTAAATTCCTGATGTGGCCCTCAATAGAGACCTGATTCCAAGCCCCAACCATCCCTCCAGTCTAGGAGTTGCAATGTTAGGTTATCCCAATGGAGGTTTGGCAGTTATAAGAAAAACTTTAAATGTTTTTGTAAAAATAAAATTCACATTATGATGACAGACAGCACTAATCCAGTGTCCGTTCACAGCATTCTACCTAAAAGCTGCTTAAGTTAGTCTGTTCAGTACAGGGGAAAAAAATCTGTCTGCTAAGTCCATTCCAATCCAATTATCTTGCTTATAAAGAAACACAAAAAGAGAATACTTAAGGAAGAACTTGTGGAGAAGAAACTGGACCGTGAACAGTTTCTGCTGTAGATTTTCAAAGATATAAATTTCCACTTGGATCTTTCATAGTTTTGAGTCCTGTCTTTGTACCTGCACTTTCTTAAGTGCTGCTGGTGGGTGGGTGACTGAATATTTGAAACAAAACACAGCCATCATTTGAAACAAGCACTTCTCTAAATTTTGTAATAGTTCTCCAGCCAAGTAATACGGTATGTACAAAAATGAATCGTATTAGGGAAAATTGCATACAAAAATGTGTATATTAGGATAAATTTGCAATGAAATGATGATGAATGTTCAGGAAAACTTTTTTTTTTAAAAAAATCACAAACTGGAACTGAACTCAAGATTGGAAAAATGAGAGAACCCGCAATGGTTAGATTCACCCATCCCCATTTGCTATTGTAACAACTCTTGGGAGATCTAGATCTAGATCTGCTATAAGTTATGATTTTTGTTGCCCCCCCCATGTCCTGCTAATCAGCATGCTTATGTGTGTAAAGGGGGTGGACAGAGGGCTCCCTGCACCAGTGCACATATCTGCTTTTACAACGAAAGGGAACATTCACTTGAGAATGAATGCAATGGTATTTTAGGAAACATCATGAAGTGCAGATGTGCAAAGCCCTGTAAAACCCCCAGAAGCTCACCAGATATAGTTGCTCCTCTTCACGGTGGCTTTTTATTTTATTTTATTTTTTTACTAACAATCCCTGTAGAATCATGGCACTAATATTGCTCTGATGAGTGCTTTGGTGGTAGGGGAGATAACTCTGTAGCTGGCACTGAGAATTGCCTTTTTTAAAAAACCCAGAAGTCCCTGTTACAGCGATGCCACACCATCCCATAATGGTGTTTTATGGAGTTTGTGTGGGTTAACAGGAGATGTCAGAACTCTGTTCACACATGGTGAACCCACTATCTGGAATCTAGTGCTTGCTCATCCAAATTGAAAAAGACTCCCCTAGCACCTAATAATAATAATAATAATAATAATAATAATAATAATGCTATCCTTCCTTCCTTCCTTCCTTCCTTCCTTCCTTCCTTCCTTCCTTCCTTCCTTCCTTCCTTCCTTCCTCAGCCACTCTGGGCAGCTTCCAACAAAAGATTAAAAATACCATACATTAAAACATCAGTCATTAAGAACTTCCCAAAACAGAGCTGCCTTCAGATGTTTTCTAAAAGTCAGGTAGTTGTTTTTTCTTCATTTCTTATGAATGAGGCAGCAAAGAGGATGGGTGGGATTTCAGCCCTGTTACTCTGAGTCACATGTAACTATTACAGGCTAGAATTCTAACAGCACAACCTGTGAAATACCAGTGGACAACAAAAGAGGCTTAAAGATGTTCTCAAGGCAAATCTTTAAAAATGTAGTTTAAGCACGGATAACTGGGAAACATTGGCGGGACTTCCGGGTTGATGCGATCTGGAAATGACGGATTCCCTCCGAGCTGCGGAGGGAATCGGCTCTACCGAGGACGGGTCTTTGCCACGCCGGCGACGCGGGGACCCTTAAAAACCGCAGGCGCGGAAGCCTGCGGACTGAAGACTCGGCGGGTGCCTCAAGCGCCCCCTGATCCACGAAGAGCCTTTTTAAAGGCTGCGGAGGGGATACGGGGGTGGCGTGGCACTGAGAGTCGATCGCTACCTCGGTGGGGCGAAGCCGCGAGCCATGACCAGAGAGCGCTGACTTCCTTCCTTGAAAATTTGGACTGAAAGAATTACCCATGAGTAAGACGGATTGGGACTTTAAAATTTTTTACCTTGAATTGGAGACGACCGGGGGGGTGTGCTAAAAGGAAGTCCGCACCCCCCCCTTGCAGACGATCTAAGCAACGACATAAGAGCTAAGCTGGAGAGCCTACCCTTGGTGGGGTGAGTTAAAAAGGACACTAACTTTCAAGATTTAGCTAAAGGAAATTTTGTGCTGGAGAGTGGAGTTTTGGAAACCTTCTTTTTGTTATAAACAACCCCCCCTCCCGGGCTCGGGAACGTCCTGCCTTTGTGCCTGTGTAAGAGCTGCGGAGTTTGACAGCTGTCAAAGCTGTCAAACGGGCAGTTTAAAGTGGAAAAATCGCTATCTAAGACCCCTCTGGACTAAGACGAGTTATAATTGAGCCAAATTGTTGGAAACAAAGTAATAATAATAAGTTAAAGGGCTGTTGGACAAAAGACTAATAAGTAACCAGATTCCCCCTAGGGGGAATTCTGTGAAACTACAATGGATACAATGGCTGTGGATGGAAAGTTACTAGTGGAAATCGAAAGGATGTTTCAATTGGTGGGAATTTTACAAGAGCAGAGCTTGGCCATGAATAAACAACTTATGACTATGACCTTGGGAACAGGCAACTCTGCTGTCTGTATTGAGGACCTGAATGAGAAAGAATCCACAGCTGAATGGGAAACAATACTTACAGAGGTGGAAGAGACTAAACAAGAAAAAGAGAAAGTAACCTTGGGAAGCAACAACCAAAAGCTGACATCTGTGGAATACAAGCAAGGAGACTCTGGGAACATATCTACCACAAGTCTGCGAAAGACGCAGAAGAAGAAGGAGGAGGTCCTGGGACATTATGGAATACAGGAACCTAAAACAAAGAAATATGATTGGGGCCTCCGTTTGGACTTTGATTTTGAAGATACAGGCTTTGTGAAAATTTTCCAGCAGTTGCTTTCAAATCTCCTTGTGGGAAGAGAATATACTTTGATGGTGAAAGAACTTCTTCCAGACTCGACGACTGACATAAAGGTCTACCAACAAGACCGGCGGAGAGGGACTGAAAGAGACTTGAAAGCCTCGGACGTGAGGAACCCAGGCTGAGAATCTCGACTTTGGATTTCTATTGGGAAGGGACAAAAACCGGGGATGGGAGGGAGGGAAGAGGAGATTCTTAAAAACTCTTAAGACTTTTAGGTTTGGTTATTATGACTTTTAATTAAGATAAAATGAAAAATTGATGGAAGAGAACTTAAGCCCAACTTAGGAAAATCAATTTTTTTTTATTATAAAAGAGGTAATAAGATGAATAAGATGGTTAAGAGGAGAAATACCAACTTGCTGATATAATTTTGGGAATTGGGATGCACGAGGGGGGGTGGGGGGAAGTCAGGGAACAAGGTTATGAAACGAGGATTTGCTGAATTTATACATGTTTTTGTCTTGTGTTATTTTTGTGTGTGTTTTGTTTTTATAAAAGCAGAAAACCCAATAAAAATTTTATATAAAAAAAGAGGAAACATTGGCCTACGAGTGGTTCAGCTGGAGAACAGCCTTTAACAAAGGTGTCTTGGACTTTGAAGAAGCCAAACTCAGGGCAAAAGGGAGAAATGAGCTAAGAGGAAGGCAAGTTTGGCAAACCCTCACTGTGATGAACTCCCACCCGGAAACTTATGTCCCCACTGTGGAAGGAGGTGTGGATCCAGAATTGGCTTCCACAGTCACTTACAGACTCAAAGTTAAGACCATATTCGTGGAAAACAATCTTACTTGGCTACAAGTGATCACCAGAGAAGAAGAATGGACAGCACCAGTAAACTAGACATCTAAATTTAAAAGTTTAGAGAAATAATTATTACCAGTAATGTCCAATTGTACTTTTAAAGATTTATTTCTGGTTATTTATTTATCTATAAAAAAGTCAAATTTGTGTTTACGCAATCCCAGTGACAGGAAGAGTTATAGTAGGGACTTCTGTGTCCACATTCTTCCCCATTCATTGGAATGGTGGAATAAATTTCCACTTGGAATTTTCTCTCCATCAAAATGAGGAATTATTTCCTTCCCCCTTCCGTATGCTTACCTGACTTACCCAAGGTGGCAAAAGGGTGTTTGTGAGAGTCCTTTCTTTCATTCTGCAAATCACCTCATCAGCAGTTCATGCAATGCAGCCTTCCCAGGTGCCTGTGCTGCAATGAAAGCCCAGGGGGTGGCGTCATGAGAGAACTCTCGTGGGGATTTTTCAGATAAGGAAGCATGGGCAGCTGGCGAGGCTGCAAAGTGTGGGGCAAGTATTTATTGGGAAGAAAAAAATGTGCTACCTTGCACTGCTAAGCTGAGAACACTTGCAGCCACAGAAATTTGGAGGGATTGATGTTAGAATGAAGTTAAGTGGTTTAAGCAGCAATGTTAGAAAGGTGTATGTAAAAATGGATTGTTAACAGGTGAGAATCCAAAGTTATAATATATTATGTTAAAGGGCTAAGATAAAAACAAAGAGGGAAAGAAATTGCTGAATTAATTAACTGAATTGGAATGCAAAAAAGGGAGGCGTGAGGAGGTCAGGGAAACAAGGAAATGAATGTAAGGTATGGAAAGACTGATGTATTTTTTTAAAGTGTTTTTTATCTTCTTTTTTGTATTTTGTATTTTTTCTTTTATTTTTATTTTTGTCTTTCTTTTTCTTCTTTTTTTAATTCATGTAATTCTTTTCTTTGAAACCTTAATAAATATCATTAAAAAAACACACAAAGTGTGGGGCAAGTATTTATTGGGAAGAAAAAAATGTGCTACCTTGCACTGATAAGCTGAGAACACTTGCAGCCACAGAAATTTGGAGGAAATTCTAAAGTGCCATGGGAAATAATGATCTGTTTTGGAGGGGTGGAAAACATCTGAAAAAATTGAGATTTTGGCATGGCATGAATTTGAGCATCCCAAATGCTCAATTGGGTTTATGACATACTCATGCAAACAACCCCTCCCTGCAAAAAAAAATTGGGCAAGTTGCCTCATCTTCTTGATTTGTTGTTGAATGAAGCCCTTAATTTATAAAGAGGATTGCATTCTTACCAGTATGTCCTTTTATTTTCTTTCTCAGATCACATAACTTCCTGCATGAAGTCATCTTTTTCTTTCCCGTGTTCTCTTCCCCCCTTTCCCCTCCCTCCATCTCTTTCTCCCCCTTCCCCTCTCTTACGATTTGCTTTTCCAGTCGTACTTCTCTCTGGGTCTCTCACTCAGTGATGAATGAGTTTCATTCATCTTTCTCTCTGGTTTTTTTTGTTTTGTTTTTTTGTGGTGTTTTTTTTTGGTGTGAAAAGCTTTAGACTTCACTTGCTCCCATTTTCCCCCACTCGCTATTCATTGCCATGGTGACGGAAAAAGAAGGGGGTGGCAGAGTGGGTGGCAATGGGGTTGGAGGTCAAGAGTGGCCACTTTCTGAATTAAAGCTTTGAATTCCATTAGAGGTGGCACAATGTAACCTAGAGTAACTCTCCAAGAAATTGGGTGTCAAAAGAATCAAAGCAAAAAAAAAAAGGGGGGGAGAGAGATGGAGGGAGTAGACGAAGGGGGAAGAGATCAGGGAGAGAGAACGTTAAGCCCTTGCCGTCTCTGTCAGGATTACATTTGGCGACTTAATAGAGCCGTGATTCATTTGTGTAGCCATGTGCCATGTTTCGGCGGCCCAACTCTTCAAGTCTGCTCCCAAGTGATGGATAGTCCTTCCTCGACAATGCTAACAGATCTCATTTCTTCAAGTGGAGATTAGGGATGGTGGTGTGTGTGTGTGTGATTTGGCTTGCATCCCATTCACAGTAGCCACATTCGCACCATCCATTTAAAGCAGTATGAAACCACTTCAAACACTAGTGGCTTTCCCCAAAGAATTCTGGGATGTTTACTTTGTTAAGGGTGCTGAGAGTTGCTGGAGATCCCTATTCCCCTCCCAGAGCTACAGGCCAAATGTGCCCCCCCCCATGCCTCTATATCTATCCTTTAAGACTCTTCATAAATCACACCCTCTCTCCAGGTCATGCCCCTCACTAACCTTGCTTCTCCTTTTCCCCAGCCAGAATGTGTCTTGAACTGAAACAATGCCTTTTGCTAGTTTGAATGGGGAGGTGTGTGGTTGTGGTTGTGATGTAGAAAGCTTTGACATGGCTGCAATGCAGGACATTCGCAGGGAAACCAAAATGCTTGTTTACAAAGCTATTGTACTATGTATGCTTGTGAAACACGGACCACTTATAAATGCCATCTCCGACTCCTTGAAAGATTCCATCAACAGTGTCTCCGAAAAATTTTACACATCACCTGGGAAGACAGGTGAACTAATGCCAGTGTAATGGAAGAAGGAAAGATCACCAGTTTCAAGGCAATGATTCTTCAACATCAACTTTGTTAGACTGGTCATGTTGTGTGGATGCCTGATTATCGTCTTCCAAAGCAACTACTCTATTCTGAATTTAAAAATGGTAAGCGCGATGCTGGTGGTCAACAAAAGAGGTTCAAAGACCCTTTGAAGGCAAATCTAAAAAAAAATGTAGTATAAAGACCAACAACTGGGAAACACTGGTCTGCAAACACTCCAATTGGAGAACAGCCTTTACCAAAGGTGTCATGGGTTTTGAAGATGCTTAAACTCAGGACGAAAGGGAGAAACACGCTAAGAGGAAGGCACGCTTGGCAAACCCTCACCATGATCAACTCCAACCCAGAAACCTATGTCCTCACTGTGGAAGGCCGTGTGGATCCAGAACTGGCCTCCACAGTCACTTACCTACTCACTTTTAAAACCGTGTTTATGGAAGACAATCTTACTCGGCTATGAGTGATCGCCAAAGAAGAAGAAGAAGAAGAAGAAGAAGAAGAAGAAGAAGAAGAAGAAGAAAACTTTGACATGGCTGCAATGCACCCAAATGTGCTCTTGCCCCACCCCCCTTAATCCTTAGCCTCACCCACTACTGCCAAACAACCCACAGAAAGTACTCCATATGGGAATGCCGCTCTCAGACAAAGGTTCCCCGCCTCTCGCCTAGGGGATACCTGCCATGTTGTTTGAGAAACGTAGGAAATGGTGTGACAAGCTATACCAGGCTAGCAAATGCAGCACCCTCTAGACACTGCTTGATCCCCATCTCCAGTCAGCTCCAGCCAACACGGCCAGTGATGTGAGCTGCAGTTCAGAAACATTTGGGGGACACCACTTACCTATGCTAAAAATCACCAGTCCTCGCTTAGCTATAAACTTGCTGGGTAGGGAACTCGCCCACTGTCTCTCAGCCTCAACTCCTCCCCCAACCCTAATATGCAGGATAAGCACCCTGGCCTACTTTACTGGCTTGTGGCAAAGATTATTGGGGTAAACTAAGCACTTTTGAGTGCTTATGAAAAATGCTTCTTCTGCTGTGTGTAGGATCCAAGCAGGAAGGAAAGTCTCTAAAGTCGAAAACAGAAAGATAAGCATTTAGATGATTCAACTTGTGCTCAAGAAAGGTTATGATAGTCAAGAGGGTCAATTACTACAATGGGTGCAGGTTTAAGCATAGCTCTCCCTCCCCCTGGGTGGTGCGCTGGTTAAAAGTACATGAGCATTTCCCCCAGTGAGGACACACAGTAAATACATACTTTGGCATTCTTCTGTCACAAGAAAGAAATATGTGTGATGAATGATGCTAGTCAGGAAAGAGCACATTTATTATTATTATTATTATTATTATTATTATTATTATTATTATTATTAATTTACTAGTCACTTTTTTGCCATGGCAACTAAATGTGACTTACAATATTTTAAGGAAACACACACACACACACACACACACACACACACACACACAACACACTAAACCCAGCATTTAACAAAATCGGCCTCGCCAAAAGCCCCTATGTAGTTAAAAGCCAAATGAATATTTCTGCCTGGTGCTGAAAGATATGTAAAGAGGGCACCAGGTGTGCCTCCCCAGAGAGGGGAGGAGCCACCGCTGTTCTCATGTTGCCATCATTCAGACCTCCCGTGGTGGTGGGGAAAGGTATAAATATAGTTATCTGCTTTATAAGGACTCAGACGAATGGTCTACACCAACTGGAGGTGGTGCTGTGGTCTAAACCACTGAGCCTCTTGGGCTTGCAAATTGGAAGGTCAGTGGTTTGAATCCCTGTGATGGGGTGAGTTCCCATTGCTCTGTCCTAGTTCCTGCAGTTCGAATCTAGCAGTTCGAAAGCATGCCAGTGCAAGTAGATAAATAGGTACCACTGCGGCGGGAAGGTAAACGGCATTTCTGTGCATCCAGGGGTCCTTTACCTTTACCTTACCTTCCAGGGTCTTAAGGGGGAATCTTTGAAGTAGAAGGAAAAGGAAAGTATCTCCTGCACAAAACTAAGGCTCTGCAGATGTGAACCAGTTAATTTGTTTGAAATCCTGGCTGCGGTATAAGAACTAAATGCTGCATTTCCCATTACTTGTCATTTCATTTTATAGAGATTTGCTTTATTTCCTTCAGAATGGTTGCGTGGTTCATATGCAAATTGGACGGATTAGTTGACTAATCAATTAAAATGCACATGAGTCATCAGCTAAAGCCCTTTACACATGTTTGGAATGTGTTGACAGAGTGCGCAAAGGTGGACACGGGGTGTTCTGTCATCTCCCCCTGACCTCCAAGCCTTGATCAGCTCTGTGTATACAGAGCCTGCTCGTCCGCAGCTTTTATGCCAGCTTTGTGAACTCAGAGCTGATCAACATGTGGAGGTCAGGGACAGGGATTCAACATCCCCAACAGCCTTTGAGGGCTTATGTTTTCTTCAGGGAGCTGACAGTCCGAGTTATGACTGTTTTGCAAAAAATATGTATATACGCAAGTTATGTACTTACTCTGAAGTGGATGGTAATGGTGATCCTTTTCTCTTTTTTGCTTGGTGGCTAGAATACTGGGCATCTTCTGGAAGGGAGACGGTGCCTTCTGATGGAATTGAAAGTGAGCTGCAGAGAGCAGGGTGCAGCACACTGCAGGCAGACCATGTATTGTAATGTGCGCAGAACGCTGATTTATTGTGGCACCATTCAAGCGTGGGGCTATTACTGCAGGGGGACGGTTGTTTGTTGAATGCGTTTGGTGGCTGGGAAGCTCCCAGGAGGCCTTGCTGCCACACCAAGGGAAAGGTTCGTGCCCTTTCCCTTCTTCTAGGCAGATGCCTCCGTGCATCTGTAAGAAAATGTAGAATATATGGAAGCTAATGGCAACAGAATGTGTGTTGAGCTCAGTGTGCAGTGCAGAATGCTCTTATATGCTGCCCTGACAGGGTCCAACTATGTGAGGCAGCAGCTCCTGAGGCTCTTCTTACAGGAAAAGTCTTATCTCTGTTTACAGGGAAGGATGCCCTCCAACATTTCTCTGATGAAAATAGGGACGTCCCATTCCATAATGACAATTTTATTATTTATACCCCACACACCTTATTGGGTTGCCCCAGCCACTCTGGGCAGATTCCAACATCTATCTATCTATCTATCTATCTATCTATCTATCTATCATCTATCTATCTATCTATCTATCTATCTATCTATCTATCTATCTATCATCTATCTGTCATCTATCTATCATCTATCTATCTATCTATCTATCTATCTATCATCTATCTATCTATCTATCTATCTATATCTATCTATCATCTATCAATCTATAATCTATCTATCTATCTATCTATCTATCTATCTATCATCTATCATCTATCTATCTATCTATCTATCTATCTATCTATCTATCTATCTATCTATCTATCATCTCTCTAAATATAAATAACAGCACATAATAAAATATTAAACATTAGAAAAAACATCCCCATACAGGATTGCCTTCAGACAGCTCAGAAGCCAGATAACTCCATACCCCTTAACATTTCTCCAGTGAAAATAGGGACATCCTAGACATTCCAGGATTAAATCAGAAACTGGGACGGCTTCTCTAAATCAGGGACATCCCTGGAAAATAACGACACTTGGAGGGTCTGAGGATCCTGGATAGAGAAGTCTTGGAAGCAAACTTTTCTTCCGCATAGGGAACAGGGCATTTCTGCTTCCAGGGCTGCAGCTCAGTAGCAGAGTATTTGCTTGTAGATACAGCAGGTCTTGTGTTCAATCCATGACCTCTCTAGTTTGGGAGGGAGTCCTGCCTGAACCCCTGGACAGCTGCTCCCAGTCAGTGTAGACGGTACTGAGCAAGATGGACCAAGGGTGTGATTCAGCACAAGGCAGGTTCTTATGGCCCCCTTAAGCCCCACTCCCCACAAATCTAGGGGTGGACTTTTGTAATATGTCGCCTGAAAATCTTCTCAATGGAACTCATCAATTTTGGATCTTCTGAATTTTGTGCCCCCTTGGGTCAGTGTCCTATGCAGGGGAACTGCCCACACCGCCCTAAATCCAGCACAGCTCAAATCTGTTCCTGATGGTAGGGGAACATCTGGAATGGGATGGCATGTGGGGATCTCCCCCTTGTCAATCCATTCCTGTCCATTCCTGCAAGAGCAACCCAGGAACCAACCACCACATCCTGGATCCAGTCCTGTATTACTTTGGGGTGGGGTTAATGTTTAATTAGTTCTCTCACTCACTATATAAAGTTAATTAAACATAATATTTTATTATGTTTTTGTATATGCTAGAAGCTGCCCAGAGTGGCTGGGGGGCACCCAACTGGATGGAAGGGGTACAAATATTATGATTATTGTTATTACACATCCAATGGCAGGTGGAAGAAGGAGAAATTGTGTCTTCTTCATCCCCACCAGTCAAGAGTGTATGGGCAGGGGTTCAATTCTATATGGGGTGTTCCTTTGGAAGCTGTGCAGGGAACTGGCTTGTGAAGGATAACAATCCTTGCAGGATTGATACCTCTGTGAAACAGCTGTTGTATGGAGGCATGGATCCTGCAGGGTGCTGCTTCAGGAACAGGGCATCAGACAGGAAAGAGGCAATGTCAGGTTCCCACCTTCTCTTGGGAGTGATCCATGGCTGTCTCAGTCCTGAATCCCTCTGAATAGGCCCGATTTAGCTTGGGCCTCAGCTGAATCTGGTGTGGAGCCCCACTGATAGGCAGCGCCACACTTTAGACTGGTTGTAAGTAAGAAGACAGGTCGGTGCAGTGGCATAACATGGCGATTACAGGGGCAGTTGCCCGGAGTGCAAAATTGATAGGTGGCACAACATTTCAATGCCCGGTGCTGCCCCAATACAGCTGTGCATCTCCGTCGATGGACTCTGTGGGAAACATCTTCTCCATGTGAACCAGGAAGTGACCTCTCCAAACAGCGAAACAACTCTTCTTTTCTTATCTCTGCGGCTGCAGTCTCCTGGGTGATGTAGACACTGTTAGGCAGTTGAATGCACATGCGTACTCTGTCCATTTTCCTGCCTCCCACCCCACCCTCTGCACAGCCCTGGGCACTAGCAACCCACACTATGCCACTGGGTTATTGAGAGCTGATTGAGACCAGACTGAGCCTGGTGGAGCACTGCCCCATCTGCCCCAACAGACCACCCTCCGCTCCTCTGACATCACATTTCTTCAACATGATCTGGAGAGGGTACCTGGCTCTTCCAACACCTTCCCAATATTCCTCTGCATATTTGAGGTTTTTAGATCTGCTTTTATTTTTCCTGAGTTATTTCTGGAACAGTAAATAGGGGAGGTATAAGCCTTGAGCCTTGTGAAGTAGTTAGCTTAATCATCAGAGCTTGTTTTGGCAGAAAGCTGCTTACAAGCCCAGCTTGCAAAGGGAAGAGGAATCCATAAATAGTTGGGGGAGGAAAAGGGATAGGACAGCCCGCGTAACAGAGCTGGAAGCAGGTGGCAGAAATCCCACATCTTTGACGCAGAATGGGCGCAGTTAACTTCTCCAGTGGCCTTTAGACCAACGTAAATGTTTATCTGCAAGAAGATGAAGCTAAATTAAACTCTTGCCCTTTACTCGGTCCCTTCCTCTTTCCATTGCCAAAGACTTGTTCTCCTCCTCCTTCATTAAGGAAATGCCTGATTCTCAAAGGAGAGCTGAATAAAGCATTATTATTAATCATCCTTATGAGGACCATTTATTTGATTTCTTACCTGCCCTTCCCAGGGTGGGTTACAACTTCAAAACAATGCAAGTTTTAAAACAGTTTAAACAATTTAAAGTCAATAACAGTATGCATGCTATGATATGCAAATCTCAGTTTTGGTCTCTCGTAGCCTCTCATTTTCCCAATCTTAGGTTCAGTTTTTCACATTTTCACATCAGTTTTCTTTCTTTTTTTAAAAAAAAGCCCTCATGAAAATTAATTAGAAGTTGTGTGTAAACCCCCCCCCCCCGCAAACACATTTTTGCAAAGCAATTTCCCCTAGTAGAATGCATTTTCATGAATATATGCACTTAAATACACACTTTGTGCATTTTGGGTATACAATACTTGACTGGAGAATTGCATTGCAACATTCAGAGCAGTGTGAATGTTAGTTTGTGTCTTGTTTGGGAAAGCATGAATTAGGCTTGTCTTTAAATGCAGACTAAGCACATTTCTCATTCATCCCTGTATCTCAGTGTCAAAGAGCATCTGGGAGATGGTAGGGAGAAGGGCAACATTGTGCTGGTGAGCTCTTCCCAACACTGTGGTCCTGATGAAAGTAGCTCCTTCACCAAAGCTGCTGTTACTTGCCCCAGCAGTGAAGCTTCCACCAGCACTACACAGTTAATAGAACGATAATTTTTATCAGGGTTTGTGTGTGTGTGTGTGTGTGCGCAGAGTTAAACCTCCTTTCTCCCACACTGTAGTCCAAATCTAGATCAGCCCCCCACCATGGCCGTTACTATGGCCCCATCTGCACTATTCCCCTCCCAGAGTGGTTTAAATGATCAATCCCTCTTCCCGGGGAACTCTGGGAATTGTAGCTCTGTGAGAGGAATCAGGATTTCCTGATAACACGCAGCAACCTTAGCAAACTACACTCCCCAGGGTTCTTTGGGGGAAGCCATGACTGTTTAAAGTGGTATGATGCCTTTGATGCATAGTGAAGATGGGGTCTCAGAAGAAAAAAGGGAGACACATTCACTGCAGTCGCACCAGTTTGACATCACATTTAATTTGACCCCTCGGCTCTCATTTCATTGGGCTGGATTTCAACAACTGGTCTGAAGTTCAAATCTCTGCATTGGCTGTTCACATCCTGGGGCCTTTGGCAAGCAGATGGAGCAAGAGGTCCACCAGTTCCTTTTGGTGATTAGATGTTGTCAGCCTGGATCTGCAGCCGGCCTTTCAATTCCCGTGGGAACGTAGCCCTGATCTCCTTCCATTGCTTGGATTTACAGATCAGAGATTCACGGTAACCAGCTCTGCTGCTCTGGGACTCAGAAGGAAACCTTCAGACTAACTGCTTGGCTGAAGTTTTAATTTGCTCATCATCTTTGGCTGATGTGATTAGCAGCCGGGGCTAATTACCTGCAGAAACGCTCCCCTCGCTCTTCTCCTAGCACACACTCCAGAGAAGCAGCTTTCTGCCTCTTGTGGAGGAGAAACATATTTAAATGACAGGGCTGGATGATGGCTGAGTTCACATAAAGAGTTCCCCTGCTTACACACCGCTTTGGATTCTTTGATTGCTTCTTTGATTGCAGAAATGAACATTTGAAGGGTGCTTTCAATTTGCCAGGCCTGAATTCCATACTTCAGAGATGATTTTGTCATTTGGATCCAAACAGTGATTTGTTAAGAGGTTCTTCCCCAGCTCCCCCACCAAAATGCATACAGGATTTTATTTCCTGCTGCAACTTCTACCTGTGGGAAGGGCCATAGCTCAGTGGAGGAGCATCTGTTTTGCATGCAGAAGATCTCAGGTTCAATCCCCAGCTTCTCCAGGGAGGGTTTGGAAATCCTGGAGAGCTCCTGCCAGTTAGTGTAGACAATAATGAACTAGATCAAGAATGGGAGGCCTCTATTCCCCTCCCAGAGCTACAATTTCCAGAGCTGTTTTCAGTATGAATCCCTCTTCACAGGGAATTGTAACTCTCAGAAGTGAATTGGAGCCCTCTAACAACTCTTGAACCTAGCAGTTCGAAAGCACATCAAAGTGCAAGTAGATAAATAGGTACCACTCCGGTGGGAAGGTAAATGGCATTTCCGTGTGCTGCTCTGGTTTCACCAGAAGCGGTTTAGTCATGCTGGCCACATGACCCAGAAAAACTGTCTGTGGAGCGGACAAACATCGGCTCCCTCTTCCAGTAAAGCAAGATGAGTGCTGCAACCCCAGAGTCGTTCATGACTGGACTTAACTGTCAGGGGCCATTTACCTTTTTAAACAACTCTCAACACCCTGAACAGTTTCTGGCATTCTTTTGGGAAAGCTCCGACTATTTAAAGTGGCATGATTGCACTTTAAATGTATCGTGGGAATGTGTACTAATTTTAGTTTTGTCCCCATCCTGTTCCCTGCCCAGTTCTGCAAGGACAACACTCAGGAAGACTAAGGAAGAGGAAGTGAAGAGTCAGGGGCACCTACTGATCTGGATGTGAGTAAGGAGGCTGGTGGGCTTGGGGATCAAGACTGAGTTTGGTGGGGCAGTGCCCCATTTGCCCTAAGGGACCAACCTCAATTCTCTGCCCCTCCTTTCTCTGCCCACAAATAAAGAGACAACTTTTAAGAGCACACAGCTCCAGAGCAAACCTTGTTTGTTCATGTCCCTTCTGTAACAGCTTTCTCAGGGAGAGGACAGATAAGGCAAGATGTCGCCAAAACATCTCTTATCTTCCACTCTGGCTTTTCTCTCTATTTTCTGTTGCTGCCTCCTAATGCAGTGTGCCTCTTCCACACCACACACATGCAGTGGGGAAAGCTCTGTGGTAGATTTATTCAGCACAAGAGTAAGTCAGGTATTTGGCAGGCCTTCCTTTGATACCTGCTGCTCTCGATTATTTCTGCCCAGTTTTCCTTTGGGCATACTTTTTTTTTTTAATGGACATTCAATGTACTTTTGGATTTTTTTAAAAAAATAGTCATCTTCAAATATCTTAAGGGCTGCCACATGGAAGAGGGAACATGCTTGTTTTCTCCTGCTCTGGAGGCTAGGACTTGAACCAATGGCTTCAAGATACAAGAAAGGAGATTCTGACTAAACATCAGGAAGAACCTGGGAACAGTAAGAGCTGTTTGACAGGGGAATGGGCTCCCTGGGGAGGTTGTGGACTCTCCTTCTTTGGATGTTTTTCAGCAGAGGTTTGATGGTCATGTGTCATGGATGCTTTAGCTGAGATTCCTGCATTGCAGGGGGTTGGACTAAATGAACCTTGGGGTCCCTTGGGGTCCCTCCCAACTCTAAGGTTATATGATTCTATGATCCATCTTATCTAATACAGTGGTACCTCTGGTTGCGAATGGGATCTGTTCCGGAGCCCCGTTCGCAACATGAGCAGAACGCAACCCACGTCTGTGCATCTGTGCATGCACAGGTCACAATTTGCCACTTCTGTGCATGCGCATGACATCATTTTGAGCATCTGTGCATGCGCGAGTGGCGAAACTTGGAAGTAACCCGGTACTTCCAGGTCGTCGCGGGACACAACCTGAAAAGATTTAACCTGAAGCAAACGTAACAAGAGGTATGACTGGATTTCATACATTATGCCAAACTCGTTACCCCCTTTCCCCCTTTTTACATGTGAGACAAGAAACATGTGCCTGTTTCTTGCCTTTGCGGGGATCCCTCGTGACATGATGCTGTGTCCAAGGACAAGTTAAAACAGAGGTTATAATTAACTACATTTTCCCTCTCCACCCCTTTCTTTTTCACAAGTATTGAGTCACTTTTTATAGATACAGTTGTAAGAACTCAAAATAGGAGATACAGACTAGAAGTTTGTATCTAGTAGATTGAAGAACTTTCTAATTCACTCCAATGCAGCCTTCCTCAGCTGGTTCCCCTACAGATATTTTGGACCACAACTCCTTTCATCCTTGAACATTGGTCATGCCGGTTGAGATTGATGGCCAAAACACCTGAAGAGAAGTAGGTTGAAGAAGAAGAAGAAGAAGAAGAAGAAGAAGAAGAAGAAGAAGAAGAAGAGTAGTAGTTTGGATTTGATATCCCGCTTTATCACTACCTGAAGGAGTCTCAAAGCGGCTAACATTCTCCTTTCCCTTCCTCCCCCACAACAAACACTCTGTGAGGTGAGTGGGGCTAAGAGACTTCAGAGAAGTGTGACTAGCCCAAGGTCACCCAGCAGCTGCATGTGGAGGAGCAGGGAAGCAAACCCGGTTCCCCAGATTGCAAGACTACAGCTCTTAACCACTACACCACACTGGCTGAGGGAGGCTGGTCTGGAAGATACCTGTTCATAGAAACTAGCAGACAACTTCCTTGGTAAATTCGCTCAGGTAATGGCTGCATGAGCAGTGATGCCTTATTTGAGTATATCTACTCATGAATAATTTCCTTTATGAAAAGAGTGGGCTGACTGACCTTCACGATTTAACACGATCAACATATGCACCTTTGTGAATTGTATTTTCATGTGACAACAAGTTGATAGCATATATGGGTATAAATCAGACAATTGATATTTTTATCATTTTATGATCATGCTTCCCTCTGCCCCTCTGTGTATTTTGTACACAGATTGTACATTTGAGACAGTAAAACTGGTGACTTTATACCGCTTAGGGTGGGGATGTCCTGTTTGTTTGCTTTCATACATTCCAAGTCTTTGATTTGGGACTTCCTATCCTCTTGTCACTGTTGTCTTGAGGATGCTATGACGACACGAGAACAGGGTCATGTGAATCCTGTGCATCCGAACTTCCTATGAAGTCTTGCCTCACCACACCAAGCATGATAATTTTTGGGTTGTTCTCTAACATCATTAAGGAATTAGCACAATCCTATTTGCGTTTACACAAAAGTCAGCCTCACTGTGTCCACTGGGAATTTATCCCAAGTAGAATATGCATAGGATTGCATATGCATGTGAACTTAGAAGTAAATTTCATGGAATTCAGTGGGTCGACTTCTAGGAAAGGGTATATTTCTTGACACACACACACACACACACACACACACACACACACTTATATACCTTTGTGTTTTCCAACAGTTTCAAGGTAGCAGAGAATGCTAAAATATAGAACATCATTTTAAAAAAACAACAATACTAAACAATGATTAAAATGTATGGCTAGTAAAAAAGAAGAAGCTGCAAACTGCTCTATATTTCATTAGGTGCAAATAGATAGATGATAGATAGATAATAGATAGATAGATAGATAGATAGATAGATAGATAGAGTGAGTCATGTAGGGATTAGAGTGTCAGACTAGGACCTGGGAGACCAGGGTTCAAATCTCCACTCAGTCATGAATCCCACTGGGCGATCTTGGACGTTTCATAGTCCCTCGGCCTAATCAACCTCACAGCGTTGCTGTAGGGATTAAATGAGGAAGGGGAGAACCTTGTATTCCACCTTAAGCTCCTTGGAGAAAATAGTGGAATATTAATGTAATAAATAAAGTAGTGGTGAAAGCTAGTCGCACTTTGAAAATGTGCAACAGCAATAATTCTGTTGAAATCTTTTTGTCTGCTGAAAAATAAGCCATTTGACAATTTTGGCCACAATTTTGACTTCCAGCTGTTGCTCTCTTTTTCCCTCCCCCGTTTTTGGGTTCTGTAGGTTTATTTTATTGCAGCTGATCCTGACTTGAAAACAGTTTCAATCAAAAATGAAACCACTGAGAAAGGAGGAAAGAAACGGAGTTCAGAAAAAACCCCAAAGATGGCCCTTTTTAATAACATGAGGATGACACCGTTGCACCCCAGTGCATGTTATGATGGCAGAATTTAATTAAATCAACATACAAGTGAAAACTAATCATAACACCATTTATTTTTAGACAGAGGCAATCACCCACTGAGAGTCATAGAACACCTTGATGTGCGAGGAGAGGCAGGCTAGATAATGTAGTGTTAGGCACATAACTTTCCATATAGGTGAAATAAGCTTTAGCAAGGGAATAAATAATAAGGCATGGGCTGGAACGTAGCTATTCTCACAGTGACACATGTGGGTGGGTGAGTGGAGCAGAGCACTCAGAAAAGCACATTCTGAACTAGAATCCTAACCTAAACGATACTAATTAAAACTGCATTTTGTAACTGGAAGTTGTGGAGCAGTGCTCTTCAACCTTGGAGTCCCATCAGATGTTATTGGACTGCAACTTCCATCATCCCCTAGCAAGCTTAGCCAAGTGGTTGGGGATGATGGGAGTTGTAGTATGACAACATCTGGATACTCAAGAACACTGCTGGAGAGAGAGAGAGAGTGTGTGAGAGAGAGTGTGTTTTGAACACCGAAAATGAAGAATGCAGCAATAAAGCCGAAACTCACAGAAGAAGATTTAAAATTTGAAGCTTGGTCCAAATTAATTAATGAAGGCTATCCTTGGGAAAATAGCTTTTTACCTGAGAAAGCTGTTGTGAAGATACAGTGTTCATGATTGCTGGAACTCCTGGGTAGAGGGGTGATTATAATTATAATACTTTTTGGTACACCAGAACCCAGTGGTAAGCATATACCTTCATACCACTCTCAAACAGTGCAGAAGAGAAGGGAGCATCATGCTAGTCCCATTGTCAATGGTCCATTTGGTATCTACTCAGCTGGAAACCCCCTCTCTCCTAATAAACCAGTGCTCTCACCCATTCACTTGATCTGCACACCAGATGAAATGGACTTGATATCAATTTAAGCCTTGCTGCTGAGAGAGGGTAATGAAACAATGTCAGAGAGGAAGGAGAGGGATTGAATGAGTCTGGTCTTTCAGCGAAGATAACAATAGGTTAATGCAAAAAGAGAAGAGCTCCTTGTTTTAATTAAGACTCTCTCCCAGTCCCCAAGGACTTCTGCACGATGGCTGCATTACCAGATGTCCTGATTCCTTGGCTGCCATCCCATTCCGCACAATATCAAGCCATGATGTTTGAAATGCCCTATTGTCTCTCTCTCTCTTTCTCTTTTTGCGAGATCAGCAATAGCAGAATTAGCACAACACTCAGCCTGTGTCCCCTGATAGTGACTTGGTTTCAGGAAGTAACCGGAAAGGCAGTAGGTTTAAGATTTGGTTTCACTGTAGCAGGGAGGATAAAGATGTAGGGAGAAGCAATGTGTGTAGCCAGGACCCTGTGTGCTACTCACACAGAAACTCTGTGGATTAGTAGATTTCCCCTTGCTCCATAGGTTCCCTCTGCCCCAGAACCCTGTATGCTATCCATTTTAATATGGGAAATTTCTGCAATTAATGTTGGAGTGGACACTTTATCCACCAATTGCCATACTTCTCCCTACAGTTTACTAATACAGTGGTACCTCGGGTTACATACGCTTCAGGTTACAGACTCCGCTAAGCCAGAAATAGTACCTCGGGTTAAGAACTTTGCTTCAGGATGAGAACAGAAATCGCGCAGCGGCGGCACAGCGGCAGCAGGAGGCCCCATTAGCTAAAGTGGTGCTTCAGGTTAAGAACAGTTTCAGGTTAAGAACGGACTTCCGGAACGAATTAAGTTCTTAACCCGAGGTACCACTGTAAACACCAGCACAGAGCATACCCATGCTGAGAATGACATCCCAAAGAGGCATCTTGATGTGCACACAATTGCATCAGGAGTCTTTCTTTGTGCTCTGATTTCATCAATACACATGTGTTAGCAAAGTCCCTTAAATAATGCAGACAGTGTCCAGAGAGAAAACAAATCCTGATAACACTCGAGTAAGCAAACTGAACAAAAACAGTATATAATTTGAGGAGAAACAAGCGGAGAGGATTTGCCTCTCTTCGTTCAGGCCTTGCACATGGAAGGAAGACCTCCTTCAGAACTGCAAAAGTCAGTCAGAGCATGTGCTCCCTCAGGGAAGATCATGCCACTCTGCTTGGTTGCCAAGCAACACCTCCCACTCTTGCTTAGTTGCCTTGAACACTAACAGAATTAACCCTTGAATTTCAAACCACTGTTGCACTTCCAACAGTAGACACATCCATGATCTATGCTCACTTGTACATGGATTCATTTGCTACATCAAAAGGATAATAAAATAATAATAATAATAATAATAATAATAATAATAATAATATATTATTTATACCCCACCCATCTGGCTGGGTTTCCCCAGCCACTCTGGGCAGCTTCCAACAAAATATTAAAATACATTAGTCCTTCAGATATTAAAAGCTTCCCTAAACAGGGCTGCCTTCAGATGTGATTGTGTGCTCACATCCAGACAGGTATTATGTGTGTTTGAATTAGGACATCCACAATGACGTGATATTTTTGGTTGACCTAATAAAGGTATTGCAAACAGGAATGAGATGAACTGGACCCCATATGCTTGGATCCTGTGAATGCCTGGCTATCAAGGCTGCTTCCTTCTCCCTCTGCTCCAGTGGCCCATTTACTTACCTTGATGTTATGGAGGGGGAATCCCAAGGTGCACATCTTCAGGATTCCCCACAAGCAGGAGCAATAGCTTCATCTGCCAGAGTACCTGAGATTAGCATGGAGGAAGTAAGAAGGAATAAGGAAAATAAGAATGCAGAGTGGAACTTCCCAAACTACGGTCTGTGGACCACCAGTTGTCTGTAAGCTTCATTCATTAATATAGACATGGGATTGTCCATATTAAATATTCATATTGATTTGGAATTGTATTTTAATTTTTCTCCCACAGAATGAAAATTGTAATGCAATTAAAATAAAAGAAGGAACAAAAATACAATTTAAAAAACCGTACAGCATCTGGCACAGCATATTACAATTGCTACAACAGACAGAAAAGCAGTAAGTGGTCTGCCAAGACCACCAGCAATTTTCAAATAGTAAATGAGGGGAAAAGTCTGGGGAACATTGATGTAGAGATGAGACACATCCAGGGCTTTTTTTACAACCAGAACTCACTGGAACTCAGTTCCGGCACCTCTCATGTGGGCGCCATTGCCATTATGAGAGAACAAGGAAGGCATTCGTGGTGAGTTCCGGTACCTCTTTTTCTAGAAAAATAGCACTGGACACATCTTTCCTTTTCTTTGATGGGCTCCCTACTTCTGACTAGCCTTTTCAATAGCAGCCCTTCCTTGCAAGATGGTTTGCATTGCTTAAAGGGAAAGCCTCCATTTCAGCAGGCTGAGGGGCTCAAGCTGTTTGGCAAGCTGAACTTATGCAGTCAGAATTAAGGGCCACTGAGTTCAATAGAGCTATATATGGGAACTATATATGCAGGATTGCAGCTATATTTATCCAAATAAATTGATTCTTATTCTATATAGTGCTGCTGCTTGTGTGTGTGTGTGTGTGTGTGTGTGTGTGTGTGTGTGTCTGTGTCTGTGTCTCTCTCTCTCTGTGTGTCTTTGTATGTGTATAGCAACAGATTTGTCTGATGCTACCTGCCTTTTTAAACTCTTGGGGACATTCCAATGTTCTTCTGCAGATCTGCTCATGCTCTCCCACTGCTCTCAATTTTGTCCTGCAGCAGAACTGAGTATCCTCCAAGCTGCAAACAGGAGGTGTTTGCTGAGCAAGAGGATGAATGGACACCACCAGAGGTTCTGTGGGTTTTTTCAGGGTTTTTTTCCTTCCAGATTGAGTTAAAACAGCAACGTTCAGTTATCAGCGAAGCCTCAGCTGTGTGCGATTTATACTTCTCTGCAAACTGCAACTGTGATTAATGTGCCGCTAACTCCAAGTTGGGGGACTGGGGAAAGAATTAGTTTTCAGCATTCAGGCTTTGCAACACACACACAAGCACATACACACACCAATACCAATGGCTTTCTTTGGTACCTCTGTGTGACTTTTCAGGTCTCACCCCAAGTTGCTTCTACAGATGGTTGAGATTTAGATTTATATTTGTACTGAGGTTTGTTTTCCAGGAAAGCTCCTTTGCTAGAACTGCTAGTATAATAATATACCGTATTTTTTGCACCATAACACTCACTTTTTTCCTCCTAGAAAGTAAGGGGAAATGTCTGTGCGTGTTATGGAGCGAATGCCTGGGGGGGGGGATCTGCTGCAGTCGTGAGCAGAGGATCCATGGTTCCCCTTCCTTCCGTCCTCCGTGGTTACAAAGCATGGATCCACATGGATCCTCAGGATTTTTGCATTGGGCTACTCCAAACTCACTGTCAGATCACATGTCTGTGGCCACAGCATGAACCACAAAAATCATATATCCACTATTTCGTTTAGAATATTTTTTTCTTGTTTTCCTCCTCTAAAAACTACGTGCGTGTTATGGTCTGGTGCATGTTATAGAGCGAAAAATATGGTATATCTGTGTGGCTCTCAGGATTCCTTTCCCTTAACATGGCTAAATTTCTACCTACACACACGGAAGGAAGATGCTGCCAATTGGAGATTTCTCCCTGTGAGCAAAGGGTTAAATCTATCGGTGCCCTGAGTCTTGACCAAGGAATAAAGAGCCAGGGCTCAAGAGCTGGGCTACAACACAAGGGCTACAACTCCGCTGGCCACAGATAAGGCCTGCAACAAATTTTTACAGCACAGAGTGCATTTATTCATTTATCATTCCCCTTATATCCTGCTTTTCCTCTGAAGAGTCCAAGGTGGCAAATATGGCTCTCTAACCTATCCATTTTATCCCTCCAGACCACCCTGTGAGGTAGGTTAGGCTGAGAGCTTGTGATAGACCCAGCGAGTTTCATAGCCAAGTGGGAATTTGAACACTGGCGTTCCCACTCCTACAACCTTTCATTGTATTTTGTTTTTCCATTTGGGAGGAAGGATGGGATACAAATTTAATAACTAAATAAGTTGTGATAAGCAGCCTTTTGTGTGACAGCACAACGGATATAGTTTTTAAAGTTTCTTTTTATTTGCTCCATTAGTTATACCCTACCTTTCCCTTTCAGACAAATGCTCAAAGCAGTTTAACATAAATGTAATAAGAATTAATAATAATAATAATAATAGTAATAATAATAATAATAATAATAATTTATTATTTATACCCCGCCCATCTGGCTGAGTTTCCCCAGCCACTCTGGGCGGCTCCCAATCAAGTGTTAAAAACAATACAGCATTAGATATTAAAACCTTCCCTGAACAGGGCTGCCTTAAGATGTCTTCTGAATGTCAGGTAGTTGTTTATCTCTTTGACATCTGATGGGAGGGCGTTCCACAGGGCGGGCGCCACTACCGAGAAGGCCCTCTGTCTGGTTGTTGTTGTTGTTATTTAAAAAACAGACAAAAAAGACAAGGGGAGAGCAGATTTTCCTGAGAGTCACTAAAGCAGGTGTCAGCTTGACAACTCAAATGCCAGCTGGAAAATTAAAAGTATAATGATGGGGGCGGGGGCAGAATCATATATGAGAGTGAATGATGGTTTTTACTGGGTGTGCACACCGGTCACAAGATTCACCTTAAACCTTCTATCTGTAGTGTTGGGCAGCTTTAAGCCCTACTGAACCCAATGAGGGTTGCTCCCAGGCAAGCACGGTTGGAACTGCAGCCTTAGATTTCACATGTGTACAGGACCCAATCAGTACTCACTCCCTAGCAACTCTTCTCAGAGAGGCTTTGTTCACTTCATTTCTGCAGAAAGCATACAATGGACTGATCTGGAATCACTCAGTTCCTCAAAGTATTCTTCCACACTGGCTAGAATCAAGGGATAGATATGCCGTGTGCACCCCAAATAAGACAGCTTGCACTGGTGCCTCAGTCATTCCTGCTATACTAGATAGGCAATTTGGATCTTACACAAAGCCATCTTCTGTCACAGGTTGTCTCACACTGCAAAAGGCAGGCAGGAAGTGCTTTTGTACTTTCAACCAGAACCAGAAAACTCTCTTGCTTTGAGTAGCTCTAGCATGTTCCAGCAGAGGGCTGTGATGCATTGTGCTGGCAGAGAGAAAGAAGCTCACTGAATTAATCACAAGGACTCCTGATAAGAAACGGCGACTTCTTGAACACAACAGCATATTTCATATACAATGAAATGTGTGTACTTAATAAGAGAGAGAAAGCAAGAGAGAAGATTCTGGGAGCTGGAGTTTTGCAGTCAACATCCTTCACCGTGCAAAACACAGCAAACCCACTGTGACTTTTTAACCTAATTTTGTCAAAGAGGCCAGCCGTTTCCCTTCCACGGCATGGTTTCGCAAGGTTCCTTTGGGATGACGCACAAAACCATATGCCAAACCGAAACACACAAACTGGCAATAAACACTGTTCATGATCTCTGGGCATAGGAGGACACAGGCAGTTGTCACAAATCTCAAACTGACTACTGAAGCAAGAAATCATTCCATGCCATTTGGGTACCAGTTCTGCAGATACCATAGGGAATGATAGGCAGGGAATGGGGAGTCCACCTAGCTGGATGTTCCTCCTCTGTTGATTCCCAGTGTTATTCTGTGCTGAAACAATACACAGAGAAGGAGGCCTTCTGATCCTTGCAATACCCACCCATTCACCCTCAAGTGGGATCCATTTCCTTGTCCAATTGAGTTTGCGCATTCACTGCTGTAAAGTGGAACTGGGGAACCTGTAAGCTGGAATGCTTGCCTAGCAGAGAGTGATAGCAAGGGTCCTCCACGTGGAATGAGAAAGCTAGCATGTAATTAATCTTGTTGCAGCTTGTATATAAACACCCGGTACAGAGCTGCATATAGAGAGCTATATGCTTGAGAACTGCAACTGTTCCCAAAGGCAGAGGACCCCTGTACGCTTTCATTTTATTGTGCATTTGTAATGATGATCTGTGCTTGCGCTGGTTGTACATGATTCCCCTTTTCAATACAGTTTGCACTTTCAAAAGTTCACGAGTGGCTCTGCTGCTTCATTTCCAGTCAGTGCAGGTCTTGCAGCTTCCTGCTATAATCATGCTACATTTTTTAATACCACAAATGTCCTGTTGCTTTGGGTGGGGGTCACTTTCATTGCAACGGCTCTCTAGTTATGGTGGGAAACTATTCTTGTTCACCTGTCTTTTACAGATTATGACATATTCCTACATGGCAGATTTGAAGATGCCCTTAAGACCAGTAGCTTAACCAGGGGGCACCAGCTCCAGGGAGCCGAGCCCTTTTGCCACCCCCTTATATTTTTAGGGTAGATGCCACCCCCCCAATGTCCAAAAAGTGTGGAGGTGAAGCACAGACACAACTGTGTCACCGCTTCAGTGACTAGCTCCTTCACCTTCTCCTTCTGCCACAGAGGGGAAGGAAGGTCAAAGTAACATAGCTACCGCGTTTGTCTCCACCCACCGCTGCTCCCAACATCTGGATGTCATGCATTGCTCCCCCCATCGGTCTTGCAAGCTCCCCCCATCGGGCCACAGTTTAAGGACCAGCAGACGATGCTTGCAAGTGTTGTAGCCCAAACAGTGCCCTGTTGTTATGTCCAGACTAAAATTATTAATATGTGCTCCTTTACAATATTTTGAGTTGAAATTGTGAATGCAGGTTCTCAGCTGGACAGGGGACTCCCAACTGCTGGCGCCTCGGCTCTTGATAATAAGGGGGTCTTTTGAAGGTGAGCTTTGTGACAGATCTTGATCTGGAGTTGGCCTGAATGGTCTGGCTGGAAGAATGGGAGGCCTGTGGAAGCGAGCAAATGGTTGTTTGTTGACATGACCCCACAGGGAACCGCTGCCAAGAGAACACTTTCTCTCTTTGCCAGTTTCTTCATCCTGAAAATACTGTATGGTATTTTGGCACGTAATTATGGTCTGGCAACCTAGGGGCAAGAGAAGTGGCAGCTTTCATTATACCGCTGGTTGAGTGAAGCAGGAGATCTCCCCCTGCCCCATTTAACCAATGGATCATATTGACTCAGAAATCCCTTTCAATTTAAGAGACTCCCACATAATGTATCTCATAATGGAGCGACCAGCGGAAAGAAGACTGGCTATGAATCTGTTTGAAGAGTTTCCTGCTGTCTGTGGCCCACATAATATCTATATTTTATACACACCAAACTTACTCAAAATCATCAAAAGCAATTCAAAGCAATTCAAAAACAATCCATGCACACATATCCCAGGAGAGAGAGAGAGAGAGAGAGAGAGAGAGTGTTAAATAGGCTCTACCCTATGAAGAATTGCATACCCAAGAGTCAGTCAGAATTGCCTACCTGCAGAAGGCTCGCCTAAACAGAGACATATTTACCCATTGGCAAAGCCTAGGTAGGGAAGTAACCAAAGGCTATTGATATTGATAGACTATTCTTTAAGAGAAGGTGCCCAAGGAAAACATTGTCTGCATCCTCACTTGTCTTGCATTAGTAAAGGGGGGGGGTACAGAGCAGATCTAAGGGTGTATGGAGGGATATATGGATGCATACTCTGTCTTCAGATCATCGCGTGAATTTTCCCACTCCTTTTAATATTGTTCTCAGGCTGGAATATGCATGGTCCCTTGTTTCCCTTCCAGTGCTATAACTCTGTGATTCTTTGATTCCAGAGCAGAATCTGCCTTCCTGTCTAGCTAAACTGCTGACTGTTTACTGCAAATAGTAAGAAACAACATCTTGACAAGCAAGAAAAAGGAAGCAAGCTTATTTGTTCCCCCACCAGAGAATAGATAACATAAGCCTATATCTTGTGCAAAAAAGCCTAGTTTCCTTGGGCTATAATATTTTCTTACATGTGCTTTTTTGCAAAGCTCCCACTGTGTTTGTTTCCACCTCCCACGCCCTCTTTCTCAAACACACTCCCATCAGGATAGAATTCCCTCACCTGAAGGAGGCATAAACTGCTGATTGACTCATTAACAAATCCCATCAAAAATAATGTCTATTTATACTAACAGCCAGGTGGGGGAAGAGGGCAGAGAAATCAGCAGGGACTAAACAAGGTGTCATATAGAAGGATAATTACAAGGGGAGGAAGTTCACGTCAAAGGGCTGGAAAAATAAAGCATGTTAGAGTTGTGTGATTTATGTAGTTTTAGATTGCCAGCCCAACCTCCCTGCCTAGGCACCCTAGGTGTCTACCTGCGTAATAATATACTGCAATCTACCCTAGGCTTCTGCTTGCGTAATCTCAGTCTCCACATCCATTCACCCACCCACATGCACACTATTTCTTGATTTATATTCACAGCTCTTCTATCCATGCTTGGGTCCCAATCCAAAATGCTTCCTTCCCCACAACCCCAGGCTTTGGTCTGTGCTAAAAATTAAAACGGCAGCAGATCTGATTACAGCTCCTCCTCATCTCATCTATTTAGGATCACAATATCCCTCCCTCCGCAAAGTGAGATTTGTCTGTAATATGATCTAGCACACAGGGGGCATAGGAAGCAGGGTGCAGGGGGTGCGGATCACCCCGGGTCTGGCATGCAGTGCACCCGAGCCACACGTCTCTCCTAGGAGTGATGCGGTGGCTCAGGCCTTCATTGTTCGAAATGGCAGCATGGGATTTGCACCTGTCAGGCAGACTCCATGGGCAGCTTGCCACACTGCGCCCCTGGACAGATCGCTACGACGCCCCCATGTGGCACCCCTGTGGGTGGATCGCCCCGCCCCCATCACTCCAGGGGCTGGAGCAGCTAGTTACACCCCATTTAGCACAATGGTGGCTTTTTTTGGGGGGGGGGGGTGTAAAAGTCATAGAACCATTCAAATGTGCACTGCAGTGCGTATGTAGCTGAAGCTGTGTCTTGGGATGGGATCTGTCTAATGGGCAAAATCAGCCCTCCAGATGTTTTGGAACTACAACTCCCATCATCCTGGACCACTGGTCCTGTTAGCTAGGGATGATGGGAATTGTAGTCCCAAAATATCTGGAGGGCTGATTTTGCCTATGCCTGAGCTCAGCACTGGCAAGGTGGGTGGTAGTGTCATCCTAGGCCAGAACAATCCTCCAGGATTGTCACACACGTCACCTCCTTATGTCATGAGTGACCCAGCTTAGTTTGATACCCTATGCACAGGACTGAGAAAGATCCTTGGAGCGATTTTAACATGACTAATCAACATATGGGGGAACTATTGCAATTGCTTCCTCCTTTTGCAATGTGCAAGTGAGTCTCTTCTGCAGATGTCCAGTTCTTTGAAAACAAATTACTTACCCAGAAAGTGACTGAAAAGCCAGCTCTGTGCCTCTGTAATTACAATCACATGGTGGGCTGAAAAACAGAAGTCATTTGCAACAGTGCATTTGCTTTCGATGAATTAATTTTCTCTCTCGTTTCTTTATAGTTGTTCCCCTTCCCCCCCAGCCCATATCTTGAGTGTTTCTTCTATATATATATATTCCAAAAGGGGAAACAATTTCCAGGATGGATCGAAGCAGCTTGCATATCTGTGGAAAGATTAATAGAGGGCAGAGGTGAAAGGTCATATGTGTCCATCTTAAACAGCTTTCTAATAACATTGTGTTTTTCAAGACAGTCAAGGGAATAGACCATGAATGTAGGAGACTTAATGAACAAATCAAATCTAGGGTAGGGTTCCATTCCTCTGGGTATACCAGATAAATTCCACAATTTATGCAACAGAATTGAAGCCTTGTTTACACTGATTTTTAAAATATGCATACGTGCTGATTTGGAACACTTTGCAATCTTTGCCTTACATCTATGAGGGCAACTCCCTCTGAACACAGCGGGGCTCACTTCTAAGTAGACATGTTTAGGACTTCACTAGTAGACCCTACGTTTGACCTATTGTGCTGCAGATGTAATGGTTTAGTGGGTGTAACTCTTACCTTTACAGGTAAGCTACATCCCAGCCATGCAAAAGTCAGGATGGGCTTTACATCAAAGCACAAAAACAGACCTCTCCTTTCAGGCAAGAAAGAGGTATTATCATTGGCAGAAATGACTGGCAAAATCCGAGACCAGGGAGAAGAAATGGTGGAGGAAGATTGGAAGAAATTTAAAGACTATTTGCAGAAATACTGTAAAATTAATGAATGTTAAAATGACGTTGGACTGAAAAGAAGTGGTTTTGGTAATAAGGTTAATAAGAATAGGTAAATATAGGTAGTTATATGGATGAAAATATATAGTTATAATAGGTTAAGTTATAGAGCAAAGATAAATGAAAGAGGGTAAGGATTTGCTGAAAAGACTTGGAAAACCGGAATACAAAAGGGGGGGTGTGAGGAGGTCAAGGAAATAAGCAAATGAGCTCAAAGATGCTGAAAAATGGATTTATTCTTTTTTAAAATATTTTTTCCTTCTTCTTTTTCCTATTTCTTAGTTATCTGTTTTTTGTATTTTGTATCATTTTCTTCTTTTTTTTAGGTTGTTTTATTGTTAACTTTCTCGTTAGCTTGTGTTTGTTAGTTTTTGTTTGTTTTTTCTCTATGTGTAATTTTTTGCATAATCTCAATAAATATTCTAAAAGAAAGAAAGAAAGAAAGAGGTATTATCACAGCTCAAGGACACATTCCAGCCACATTCCAACACAAAACACTCAAGAAGGAAGTGGAACAAGCCTAGCACTCAGCTAGAGTAAATAGCAAATCGGGTTTCCTCTAGTTTGCCATTTCTTCTGATCTATTGAGAGCCAGTGTGGTGTAGTGGTTAAGAGCGGTAGTCACGTAATCTGGGAAACCGGGTTCGTGTCTCCGCTCCTCCACATACAGCTGCTGGGTGACCTTGGGCCAGTCACACTTCTGTGAAGTCTCTCAGCCCCACTCACCTCACAGAGTGTTTGTTGTGGGGGAGGAAGGGAAAGGAGAATGTTAGCCGCTTTGAGACTCCTGAAGGGGAGTGAAAGGCGGGATATCAAATCCAAACTCTTCTTCTTCTTCTTCTATTGCTTGGCAATGAGTGGGGCAAGGGGAAAACTGCTTGGACCCATGCCTAGAAGGTGCAGGTCAATTGAAAAACTGCTTGGACCCATGCTTTCTAGGCACAGCACAAGCCGAAGTGTGGACGAACCCATCAAGTAGCTCAGAGGCTACAGGCTTGAGTTCCCTGCACATAGTTCACAGTATAAAAGAGGCACGTGGACACTCACCCTAAACAATCCTGCACCTCCCTCATGATTCTTTCATTCAATTTTTATCAATGCAGAGGAGGGAAGCAAATCTCACCCTAGGCATGTTGTAGTCCACGGGTAGCCAACATGGTGCCCACCAGACACGTTGTTGGGCTACAACCCCTATCATCCCTGGCCATTAACCATGCTGGATGAGACTGATTGTGGTCTGACAATATTTGGATGGCATCACATTTGCTACTTGTGTTTTAGATTATTTTTTTTAAGGGCAAGTGGGGTAGCACTAATTTCCCCACTTGCCTGGAGTCAATTTCATTTCAGATGGTGCACCAAAACCTTCTGCATGCAGCACACCACCCGAACCAGGAGTCATTTTCCATTTTCTAGAAACAACAACCAAAAAATTGCAATTACATTTCTCCATCCCATTAGCTGCAGACAAAGCAAAATACAAAACCGTACAAAATCAATGCACAGCTGTATATTAAAGACTTCATACCAATCAAAGGGAGTTTCTCATTGACTTTGTATTGTTCGTTTCGTATCCACTGACCTGAATATAATTCATCAGGGAAGTCAATGCAGAACTCCCAGTGACTGGAATGGACTCTGAGCATTACGAGCTCTATTCAAGGAAGTGGGAGGGGTTTTGTTTTTCATTATCATCTGAATTGTGGCTTCATCACTTTGAAGCTGTGAACTGAATATTTGCTGGCTATATATAATTGTGATGGCTCAAATGACAGATTATGCAAACATGAATTTAAGTAATAATAAAGAAAACAATGGAGCACTGAAGAGTTGTGCCTTTGAAAATCCCAGTGCAGATTCAGTCTTGAATACAGAAAAAGGGTGGTGGATTTGACCCGCAGAGACTGGGGTGCAGATCCCTGTAGGCCTGTACCAGTTATTTTCCAATTTTGATTTGTTTGGTTGAAAATTGTGATGAGGAATAATTGGAAGGGACCACATCGAGTCCAACCCCCTGCAATGCAGGAATCTCAGCTAAAGCATCCATGACACAGGGCCATCCAACCTCTGCTTAGAAACCACTCTTACTATCTGAAAGAGCTTCTTAGGATTGAATTGTTGTTGTTTAGTCGTTTAGTCGTGTCCGACTCTTCGTGACCCCATGGATCAGAGCATGCCAGGCACTCCTGTCTTCCACTGCCTCCCACAGTTTGGTCAAACTCATGCTGGTAGCTTCGAGAATACTGTCCAACCATCTTGTCCTCTGTCGTCCCCTTCTCCTTGTGCCCTCCATCTTTCCCAACATCAGGGTCTTTTCCAGGGAGTTTTCTCTTCTGATGAGGTGGCCAAAGTATTGGAGCCTCCGCTTCAGGATCTGTCCTTCCAGTGGGCACTCAGGGCTGATTTCCTTAAGAATGGATAGGTTTGATCTTCTTGCAGTCCATGGGACTCTCAAGAGTCTCCTCCAGCACCATAATTCAAAAGCATCAATTAGATTGAATTAGAATCTCCTATCTTGCCATTTTTAAACAAAAGGAAAGGGGGGGGGGAGGAAGAAAGAACTATATTCTCCAATGAGTCTGTGAGGTACAAACAAATTGCTACCTGTTCACCAAGAACCCATTAGAAGTTGCTTCCTGCCACTAGTGATATGCTTTGTTGTGCCCTGCTTCTGATTAAGCACTTTGCTACTGTTAGAAGTGATATTTAAATTACTAGCAATTATCATAAGAGTCTTCTTTTTTTGTTAATAATAATAATAATAATAATAACGATAATAATAATAGTGGCAATTTTGTGCTTTCCTGCAGCTTTATTTGCATTTAATTTGTTTTAAGTAGTAGCATGGGAAATTTTAATAGAAAAGAATATATATTTATTATCTGCTTGTTTACTGTAGCTATTCTCAGAAGGGCTTCAGGGATGGGAATGTTAGCAAAAATAGTGTAGGAATAAGTGACTCACAGATAAAAATTAAACAAAGAATCCCGAGGCACAGTTAGGACTAAAAGGGGAAAGATCATCCTGTGCTTTGGCAGAGCTCTGTATGGGGGAGGTAGAAAGAAAGAAAGGAAAAGGATAATTTGGGGTGACAAGTTGAGGGATCATATCAGCCACTGCCTGAGAGCCATCAGCAGGGGACCCCAACCCTGCAGTGGAGGGTAAAGCATTTGCAAGAAGGCTGGACACGTGGATGCCTGAAAGCTGTCAAAAATAAATCAGTTAAGATAACAGAACTTTGCACCTCCAGGATATGGATTCTAAAAGCAACTGACACAAAATGAGTCTTTCATGCATTCTTTCTTTAAAATGCATACCAGTGAGAATATCTCCACATTATCTCACACTTTTACACACTCTTATACAGTTATTATGCCACATGTGTTGCCATTCATTTAGATATGGAAGAGGAAAGAAAGTGATGGATGATGAAAGTGACCGACTGGTGGAAGAAAGCATGGGAGGATTTTCAAAATCAGAGCTGCCCATCTTATAAGCACTTACTCAGAAGTAAGTCCCATTGAACTCAACAGGGCTCGCTTCATTAGCACATAAGAAATTCCTGCTGAATCAGACCAGTGGCCTATCTAATCTCATCCTGTTCTTGGGCTAACCAAATACCTATGGGAAGCCCACAAGCAGCAGCAGTCATGCATGGGAGTCATACACTTTGGAGCATCATCAGAGCTTATAGTTGGCATCTATGTTTCATTCCAGCATGCTTCACTAGTGCCTATGGTCATATAATGAAGGAAAAGCATATTCAGAGTTCTTCTCCCCCATAACTGGCAAATGTTGGTAGTGCCATTATATGTGTAACTCCGGCATGGGTAAGGAGATTTTGATGGAGTCCCTTTATGGGTGTCTCTAAGGTGGTACTTCTGTTGAATACTACCTTCATATTGTTTTAATGAGAGGCAGCATCTAGATGCTTTAAATAAACAAATGGTGCTGGATTTATTTGGCTCCATTTAATGTGCTTTATTATTTGTTTGTATGTTTTAATTACACCACTATTCATGAGATTTCAAAGTAGTTCACAAAATAAAACAATAAAACAACAAATAGACACCGAATAAATGAATGGTTCAATGAAGAAAACCACCACAGCATTCTTTGCTCAACAGAGACACGGGAGATAGGGAATTCAGGGAGCACAGAGTGCAACTGCTAGGGTTTTCCACAGTTCACATCCTGCAGATTCCTCCATGCATACTTCACTTCAGTACCAGGGACAGCTCCATTCATGCCTCCCCATTGCAGATAATCATGCAGTGGTTGATGCTGAAATGATTAAGTTCTCATCAGAGTATAGAGAGCTGCCTTATAGCACGTCAGATTATTTGCCCATCTAGTCCAGTATTGACTGCTCTGGCAGGCAGGAGCTTTCTGGAGTCACAGTTTGGAGTCCCCCCCCCCATCACCTTCTGCTTGATATATACAGGTGACAGAGGTTGAACCTGAATTGCGAAGCAGGTACTCTTTCACCAAGCTGCGAGTCCTTTGCTTCTTGCTAATTTTGTAGGTTCATTGGAACACCCATGAACCTTTCAATTAGACATTAAATGCCCAGTTCCATGTTTGGAAATGCAGTTGTTATGATTAAGGTGATGTTTTATGGGATGGCATGTTCTACATTTGAGAAAAGGTGAATGCCGGGGTAGAGTTCTCTTTCAGCAGACATCAGAGGCTAACATAAATGTAAAGAGATAGGGTGAGGCAGCGGCTCTGAATGGACAAGTGTGTGACACAAGGGGGTAATGTTCTGTTTTATTAACTCTCTGGTCTGCTAGGAGTTCTGACCTGGAACAAATGCATCTAGTTAAGACTGGAGACGGAAAAAGAAGTGACAGATAGAAATGTTCTTTGTTGTTGTTGTTGTTGTTGTTGTTGTTGTTGTTGTTGTTACCAGGAGTGGGGAACCTCAGGCCCAGGAGCTGAATGCAGCCCCCTAGGTCTCCCCATCCGGCCCTCAGGACTCTGCCCAGGCTATATACCTCCCCACAAACAACCCCTCACTGATGCTGTGCACCCTCCTCAACAGCTTTTGCCTGGCTAGACAATGTCTTTCAACTGCAATAATGCCTCTTCCTCAGATTGATGGATGGTGTGTACACAAACCTCTCTGGTCCTTGCATGGCTGAAATGTAGATACAAAAGGTAAGAGCTACATGCCCTGCCCAACTTTTGTCTTGGCTGCTGGAAGGCTGCTCACAATGAAGATTCAGGACAGAGAAAAGAAAGTATGAGGACAAGGATGGCTACAAGCCAGGATGGCTATGCTCCCCCATCATGGTCAGAGGCAGGACTGCTTCTGAATGCCAGTTTTAGAAACTACAGGAGTGGCGAGTGCTCTTGTGGGCACCTGGGTGCCTACTCTGAGTACAGGATGCTGAACAAGCTGGCACATTGGCCTGATCCAACAGGCTCACATTATGTTCCTATGCACAAGAGAATGTGGTCCTTGGGCTTTCTATGCACAACAAGGCAGGGTATTTTTGTTTCCAAATAAATGTTGTTGTTTTTAGAATAGGCATATTCTAAAAAGGGGGAGGGAGGGAGAGAGAAGCCCTGTTCTGCTAGAAGAAATCCTAGGTTCTCATTTCAGGGCTTCTCATAAACTCTGCTAACTCAAATGACTTCTGCTGATTACCTCATGCCTATTTCCCTTGCATTTTATTTCCTTTTCCTCCACCAGGGATCGATGGTGAAATGAACCATTACTTCTCAGTAATGCTTGTCCCTCATGCTCCTCTGGAGAAGCAACTTGACAGCACAGTTGTCTGAGGCAACCTCTTCCTTCTCATTATCCATCTCACGCTTTCGTGGCTCCGGCTACTGAGCTCTTATTAACTGCTGGTTCTCTCATTTTATTTCTCACTTCCTCTTTAACTGTCTTGTGAGCTCTACTCACCCCTTTAAACTGCTCTGAAGCACTCTTCCTTTTATCTGGTTCTCTTGTGCATTATCAATAAAGAGTGGTGGTCTTATTTTTTTTGCCCCTTTTCAGAAGCTGGCACTTGCTCCATGAACGCTAAACCAGGGATGGGAGGATGTGTGGCCCTTCAGATGTTGTTTGGCAAGTGGAAGTTGGAGCCAAAAAACATTCGGAGGGCCAAAAGGTTCCCCGTTGCTGCTCTAAATATGTAAAACTGCCTTGAACAGAGTCAGACCATATGGTCCTTGTTGGGCCTGGGATTTTCCACCATGGCAACCCTAACTCCCTGATGATTCTCCTCCCATCCCTTGTGGCCACAGGTTAAGCATGTTAGCAGAAGCAGCTGAAGAAAACAGACTGAATCCAGAAAACACAGGACGTGTCAAACTAATAATAATAATAATAATAATAATAATAATAATAATAATAATAATATATTTATACCCCACCAATCTGGCTGGGCTTCCCCAGCCACTCTGGGCAGCTTGCAAAAGAATATTAAAATACTATGATACATCAAACATTAAAAGCTTCCCTAAACAGGGCTGAACAAAACTGTAGCAGCAAAAATGCTGTACCTAATGGTTTACAGACCAAGTCCTATATATGGCAGCAGAACATACCAGGATAGGCTTCTAACAGAATGAATCTGCTGCCCCTTCTATACAAAATAAACCAAGGCTGGAGGAAATTCATTTTGCTCCATGCAACTACTAAGCATGCAACATGCCCTGTCCTCATTATGGCCCATGCAGGGATGTCAACTTGAATAAAATTGGGGGGGGGCATCCCAAATAATTGATCACATGATGTGGCACATGTACACCATTTAAATGGCAATGCCCATCAAGTTTGTTTGGGGGGGGCATCCTCCTCAAATATTTTAGGGGGGCCTGAAGGGACCTTGCCCCCTACCAGTTGGCTCCTCTAGACCCATGTTTTCATCCAGTGCTCTCTGGAAGAATCCCTGTGTGACTCCTGTCACTGTATCTACTGACTGCATTAAAACTTTTAGAACAAATTAACCCTCAGCTTGCACTCTTTGGTTTAGCCGACCCCCCCCCCTTTCATTGCTGCTGCAAGAAGGACTGCATGTGGTCCAATCACAGCTACCCAAATCTGATGTCACATGGACACCCCTGGACAGGAGTGACTTCATCTAGAAGCCAAGTCTCAGAGGTAGATGAGAAAAACTGGGAGGCAGAATGGAATCAAGAGGTCTTATAGAGAGAAGACAAGACAGGAGTGCCTCTGGTCCATGGGGTAACGAAGAGTGAAGAGTCGCACACGACTAAATGACTAAACAACAACAATAGAGAGAAGACACTTGGTGTGAGGAGGGAAGAGGAGAGTGTCCGTGGATTTTGTGGAGGAACTACAAGCTGTGCATCTAGCTGAAAAGCCTCAGCTTGAGGAAGAAGGCAGCAGGAGAGATGGCCCAGTGAGGAAGCTGAGCTCCACTTCCTCATCTAAACCCTTCTCTAATGGCCTCAGTGAGACTTTGAGGGATAAGAAGGACTCTTTGAAGAAGCAGAGCCTCCCCCCCCCAACCAAATCATGGACTTTCCTCCTTCAGCAGGTAGAACAACAGGTTAGGGGCAAGGAGAGAGAAGGTTCAGGATTATTAGTTGCACCTAGTATTAGTCCTACTCATAGTAGATCCATTGAAATTAGTAGGCATGACTCAAGTCCATTTATTTTAATGGGTCTTCTCTGAGTAGGACTAGCACTGGTGACCACCCTATATCTGTGACCATCTCTTTCTCTCTCTGATTGAATTCAAACAATTTCTGTGCAAGGTGGTACAAATCAGAGCAGGGATTGCTTCCAAGTGCTTCCTGGCATCTCAGTGGTCCAAGTGTAAAGAAGATGCTATAGGCAAATGTTTGCTTAAAGCAAAAGTAATGCCTCTGGCCCTGCCATACTGTCATAATGTTAGGATGAAGTGATGGGGGAGGGAAGGCAATGCAAACAGCAGAATGGTGAGAAAATGGAGGGAGACCTCTCTCTCTCTCTCTCGGTGTGTGTGTATTATGCATGATTTACAACACTTTCATCAATTAATAAACAATTCTACATTTGAATTGTCCTAAAGCTATTCCGAGAAAGGCCCTGTCTTACAGTTCCTACATTCTCAACAAGGACTCATTTTAGGTTCTGATTTGGTTGCTCTCTCCTCAAGCCCATACCCTTGGGCCAATGTTATGTGTCTGACTAGACATTTCCTTGCTTTGGGGCAATCGACCCATTTATATCCCTCTACCTTAACTTGGTGCTTAGTCGAGGAGTCGTTCTTTCACATTGATTTTACATTTAAATGGAAATGTATCCAAAACACATTTAAGAGCATTGGCTTCAGCCCTTACACGGAATCGTTCAGCCCTGCATTGGCATTGTGAATCCATCTATTTCAGAAACAGGAGCAGAACAAAAGGAGAATATTTATCCGGGATAATGAAATATTTGATTAGCTGCATGAACCAATTAGGCCAAGCAGGGATGAAAGAACAGAATGTGCCTTTGTGGGATTCTTTATTTCACACAGATCAAACCTTTCTGTAACTGAACTAGCCACCCTTTTCTGGAGATAGGAACTGTATTACTTGATGGGGTGGAGGGAAAGGATGGTTAGAGAGGGAGAGTGCCAGTTGCCCAAACCTCCAGGGCTCAGGGTCCTTTCCAGCATAGGCTTCTCTAAATATATTCAGTTGAACCAGACAGAAAATAGGGGGAAATGCATATCTTCTTAACACTTAGGTAGCAATAAGAGATCTCTTTCAAAAATCCTAGGGTTCAGGACATTGGAACCCACAGGCAGCTTTCAGGGTCCTGCTAAGGCCCACTAATAATGATAATAATTTTATTATTTGTAGCCCGCCCATCTGACTGGGTTGCCCCAGCCACTCCAAGCAGCTTCCAGCAAATATAATAATAATAATAATAATAATAATAATAATAATAATAATAATAATACATTTAAAACTTCCTTATACAGAGCTGCCTTCAGATGTCTTCTAAAGGCTGCATAGTTACTTGTCTCCTTGACATCTGACTGGAGGGTATTCCACAGGGTGGGTGCCACTGCTGAGAAGGCCCTCTGCCTGGTTCCCTGTAACCTCGCTTCTTCCAGGGAGGGAACCGCCAGAAGGCCCTCAGCGCTGGACCTCAGTGTCCGGGTAGAACGATGGGGGTGGAGATGCTCCTTCAGGTATACAGGACCGAGGCAGTTTAGGGCTTTAAAGGTCAGCACCAACACTTTGAATTGTGCTCAAAAATGTACTGGGAGCCAATGTAGGTCTTTCAGGATTGGTGTTATGTGGTCCCACTGCTAATTTCTGGTTGGGGCTCGTTTCCAGTGTTCCAGTTAGCACCTTCAAGTTTCTTATGATTTTCTGCCATAAGCCCATGGGTGCATTTAGCTTTCAGGGGATGCTAAAATGTCAGACCCATCTTAGAAAGACATTCCTTCATGTGTGGAAGAAGATGGGGTGGGGGATGCCTCTCCCAATGTGTTTCCTGCCACCTGTGGTTTTTCAAAAGCCTTGTGTTAAAATGAATCAATGTAATAATTAATATAACCAATCAATTGACTAAAACCCTCCGGAACCCAATGGGACCACCTGTTCTAAGAGATGTGTGATGCGTGCCCCCCCCCACGCCATGGCTTAATTTGACAGGCTATTACTGACTTGAAGTCCCTACCACATTAATCTACCTTAGTGTACATCTCTGTGCACAGACAACCCACAACCACAACATTCCCGTGTGGTGATGGGTGAATGTGACCAATTTGACTTCTCTTGGTTTCTCATTTTTCCAATCTTAAGTTCAGTTCTTCACATTTCTACATCACTTTTTGATTTTCTTTTTAATGAAAAATCATCAGCATTTTAGTGCAAATGTCTCCTAATATTTATATTTGTATGCAATTTTGCCCAACACACATTTTTTGCAGAGCAATTTACTGCATTATAATGCATTTCCGCATGTTATTTTCTACAAAGTATGCATTTTTGCACACACCTGACTCTACTATATGCATTTCTGTACACATTACTTGGCTGGATAAATTCATCGCAAAATTCAGATAAGTGTGAATTTTGAAGATGACTATGTTTTGGTTCTCACATTCTTCCAAAAAGTGGTAATTGGGTAGCTCCTCCTTTCAATGTGGATTGAATTCCCCACCTTTCACTACTCCCATGTCTCCTACCACTCTTACTTGAGCTCTCAAAGTATGTAGGCACAGGAATTCAATGCTGTGTTTTTATTTCAATCATGTTCCCCAGACAACATCTGAGTGTTCTGGCCTGGCTGGAATGTGTCGCTGAACACTAAAAACTCTTGCTCATCTGGATGTAGGATAAAGAGGACTGTGAGCATGGAGTAAGTTGCCTACTGTACGAAGATGAAATTCCCATCAATGGCTCTGCTCCCTTTTTGCCTCTGGCCCCACCCACTCGTAGCATGTGGTCCTCAGAAAGTTGCCCATGAAGGAATGTGGCCATTGGGCAGAAAAATAGTCCCCATCCCCATCCTAGCCTGTGGCCTGCCTTGCTTGTCTTTTGTCATATGGACCTTTGTGTTTTAGCTTCCAGATCTTGCCCTCAGCCTTTCTCCTGCAGAGGAGTGTCCCTGTTTTCATTGTAAAATGTTGGAAGTTTTGTGAGAGCAAAGTTAGCCACCACTAGATAAGCTATGTTGGGCCTCATACCGACAACAACAAAAGTTTTGTTCTTACAACTTGCTGAGGAGGAGATGGGAAGCAGCACTCAGAATCGACTCAGGCCCTCCTTTTGACAAATCACAGCCACACTACCATAATGGGCTCTGAGGGTCCAAATAAACCCCCTTTTCAGAAAACTCCAGCTCCCCCTACTGGTTTAAGGATGCATTCCCTGAAACAGTTGTGCCCACCAGAGACAGCCCTTTAGCTCTAAAGTAGAAGCACAACCTGTTTTCCTGTACTACTCTAGCACAGAATGACTTAATTGTCCTGAATGATACCTCCTAATGACCTATTGTGAGAAAAAGTGGAATTAGTAGTGGCTGGATGTTAAAACCTCTGGCAGCATGTGAACACAACAGACCTTCCATTAAAAACATTTGTACTTGATCATCCTGAGCTATCAAATCGTGGTTCTGGCAGCTTTTCCCACCAACCCATGCATTATTCTTTTGAATTAAATTTAAACACATCCTAACAAATGTTGATGAATAGCTAAAGCTGCTGTTCCTGGATCATGAAAATGACCCCAAGAGCATCATTCCCCAGAAACAGGTTTTGCCAAGAGTCCTCCCGCTTTTTAAAGAATTGCCTTTACAGTTTCCTTTTACATCATTAGCACTGTGTAAATGATAAACACGACTGGCAGCTTGCAGTTCATGTGTTGCTTAGTTGTGTTTTTGTTTCATACCTGCTAATTACCCACCGTACTTCTAGCAATCGGGCACAGGAGGGAATTATCTAAGCAGATGAAGTTTGTCACGCGAGGATGAGCGAAGCCGTACAAGCAGACGTCTCCCCTTCAGAGACATAGGAACTGCTTCCTGCTTTGCCCTTCCCAAAGTGAAAGCAACAACTCTTGGGAGGACTCTCTGAAATGGTTCAGAGAAGAGTGAGGTCAGGGCTGAGCAGCTTCACTATCTGCAGTGTTCCCATAATGCTTTGGCAACAAAATGTTACAAATCACGATTGGAGGTTTCTCCGACTTCCTAAACAGCCTCGGCCCAGTATACCTGAAGGAGCGTCTCCACCCCCCATCGTTCAGCCCAGACACTGAGGTCCAGCTCTGAGGGCCTTCTGGCAGTTCCCTCCCTGCCAGAAGTGAGGCTACAGGGAACCAGGCAGAGGGCCTTCTCGGTAGTGGTGCCCACCCTGTGGAATGCCCTTCTATCAGATGTCAAGTAAATAAACAACTACAGTGGTGCCTCGCAAGACGAAATTAATCCGTTCTGCAAGTCTCTTCGTCTTGCGGTTTTTTCGTCTTGCGAAGCACGACTATTAGCGGCTTAGCGGCTTAGCGGCTATTAATGGCTTAGCGGCTTTAAGAAAAAGGAAACAAACTTGCAAGAACTCACAAGACATTTCGTCTTGTGAAGCAAGCCCATAGGGAAATTCATCTTGCGGAACGACTCAAAAAACGGAAAACTCTTTCATCTTGCACGTTTTTCGTCTTGCGAGGCATTCATCTTGCGAGGTACCACTGTATCTGACTTTTAGAAGGCATCTGAAGGCAGCCCTGTTCAGGGAAGTTTTTAATGTTTTATGTTCTATCGCTTTTTATTATTATCATTATTATCTGTTGGGTGGGGTATAAATAATAATAATAATAATAATAATAATAATAATAATAATAATAATAATAATTCCATAGTAGGTGAATCCTTCTTAGGGAGATCAAACTACAAGCATCTATCTAGCCCAGGAAGGGGGAACCTTTGGCTCTTCAGGTGTTTTGGAATCCAACTCCCATCAGCACCAGATGGCATGGCAATAAGGATGATGAAAGTTGTAGTCCATATTTTGGGGGGGGGGGTTGTAGGCTCCTCATCCCTGATCTAGTCCATTATTGGACTCTGACTACCAGCAGCTCTTCATGCTCTCAGACAGAGATATTTATAAGCACTTGCAACCTGATCCTTTTTTATATATACACCAGCAACTTAAAAGCAAGGCAAAGCTTACACCCACCAATGAGAACTTCACCCAATTTTTCCCTCCCTGTTGATAATTTATGGATGCAGTTTCTTTTCCCATGGAGGCTAGTTGACCAAAAACAAAAGCAAAAGACCCAGAATGTCTTTTTGGCACAGCACACCATCCCTTTCTCTTCTCCGCAGCAAAAAAAAGGGGGTGGTTTGTTGCTGTGAAGTCATGTTGGGCTAGTGCAGGAGTTCTGTGCATCTCCCCGCAATGAAATAATCTCTCTCCTTTGCGCAATATGTTACAACACTTAGGTAAATGATGCAAGAAGCTCACAAGTGGGTGGGCATCAAAGGGTAAGAGGAAACACTGTGGTAACCAAGCCAATTCTTCTTGGCATTAAGGTACTCACTCAAAAGCCTATCCCACTGGAAGTAATGTGGTGCATTTAAATGTGCATCTAGCTGCAGGTGCCATTCCCCTGCGTCACATGACTTTCAGTGGGATGCACATGAGTGAGCATCTCAATGCCAGGGAACATGCAACCCACTTGCCTTATCCATAGGGGCAAATTTATTCTTCAGCAACAGATTGCAAGAATGATGACCATGAACAGGTGTGTCAACACCATCACGAGACTGGATGCAGTGGAGGTTGGGGTGAATATGTTGCCTCTCTCCATTGCAGGGAATATCCATCTTTGTGGGAAATTCAGCAGAGGGCTGCTCCCAAATGCAGCACTATGCGAGGCTACTTTTTCGCTGCCAAACAATTGAAGAGCGGAACATATGCCTTAGGGTCCAATATGGGATCGTCTCACCTTGAAATGAGATTTATCATAAGAGGCATGCCTGGTTTCACAGTCTAATGTGGATATATCGGAAGGTGGCTGAACTTTCCTCAAGACTCGAGCCATTGACACCATTCATCCCCAGGTCTTGCATATATACGGAGTGAATGGAAGCAATCAGTGGACTCTGTAATTGCCTCTCCCTGTTGCGGACAAAATCTGGATATTGTTGATGTGTGGGTGGGCTAAAAGATTTTGATCTTTGTCCATTCCAGTCTGAAGTGACTTGCTCCATAAGCCCCTGGACTAATGTGTGAATCGGAACTTAGTTGCCTTCTAGCTTTGCACTTCCCAAACACTCCAATGCAAAGGTCATATTTTTTGGGGGGAAGAAAGGTAGAAAAAGTATACTTGAAAACAAGTATTTTGAGAGAGAGAAATATCAGTGCCTGCTCTGAGAAAGAATGCATTTTAAAATATTTTTAATGAGCATTTAAATGTGATTTCCTACAAAAAAACCTTTTCTTTTAATGCCACAAATAAATGAGTCAAAAGGTATGGAATGGACTAAAGGGTGAAGGGAAAATGCTATGGGCTGGAAGTAGAGTGATTCACCATTTCCCAGGTGGGAACACAAAATCTAGAAAGCATGGAATATAGGGGGAATCAGTCTTTTTGACCCAGTGGGCACATGGGCAACCTCACTTCTCACTGGGAGCGAACTGCCAGAAGGCCCTTGGAGCTGGACCTCCATGTCCGGGCTGAACAATAAAGGTGGAGATGCTCCTTCAGGTATACAGGACCGAGGCCGTTTAGGGCTTTAAATGTCAGCACCAACACTTTGAATTGTGCTTGGGAACGTACTGGGAGCCAATGTAGGTCTTTCAGGACTGGTGTCATATGGTCTTGGCGTCCGCTCCCAGTCACCAGTCTAGCTGCCGCATAGGGCTGCATATGTAAGTAACAGCACCTTGAACTTGGCCCAGCAACAGCTTGATAGCCAATGTCAATCCTGCAAGGAGGGTGACTTTTTGCACCTTTCCTGAATTCAGAACAGATGGAAGAGTGGGTGTCCAATCCTGGCATCTAATGAAACGTGGGCATGTTTGATAGGGCATGTTCAGTGCCTGAGAGGCAAAGCAAGTGCAAACAAGCAGTGAGCAGGAAGAACAAACAGTCCCTCATGCATTGCAGATTCTTGAGCAAATATTTACAGAAACCTTTCATGGGCAACATAGGAGGTACCAGTGGGTACATTTGTGCCCACATTGGTGACCCCTCATGCAAAATTTGTCAAATGATGCTTGGGGAATGGAGTGTACATAATGGATTCTTCTTCACAGATTACTATAGTGTCATAATGGGGCTTTTCAGGGATGCTGTTACATCATCATCTCATGGCCATACAATTAGCTTTATTGCAATCAACATCTTTATGTATTAAAATATGTCCTCTAACACCGAAGAAGTTAGCACTTTATTCTCCCGATACTGGGCTTCCCTTCACAGTAGTGCACATCAATAGCAATTATGTGACTTTTCAGCGAGAAGGCAACCAGCAGGAGACACTTAAAAGTGCCAAATGACATTTTCAAACACATTTCATGGTGAGAATTGCTTCTTCCCTTGTCGGATTAGAGACAGAGTCCTTTTACTTTCTTTTCAATATGAACTTAAAGCCTTTGCTTTTGAAGACTGGAGGCTCGTTTATGCACTGCTTTTGTCTTGTGCTGAAATCAGAGCGATGAAAGTCAATTCCCCCATATCAGTCTGCATAAAATTTATTTGGGAGTGCACTGTCCTCCAGTTGCCCCCATCTCCATAGGGTGGGCAGTTGGAGGGTGGGTAGAGAAGAGATGGGGCACCTGTGGATCTCCAGATGTTGTCAGAGTCCTCTGCCCATCAGTGCCAGCAGGCAAGGCCAATGGAAAGGGATGATGGGAGTTGTAGTACAGCAACATCTGGAGAACTGCAGGTTATGCATTCTTGGGGTAGAGGACTGTTTTTTGGTGCAATTTCTAAATTTGAATCTATACATATACATTAGTATATGTAAATTGTATTCAAATCTCTGCTGTCTTTTGTTCTTTCTTTTGATGATGCATATCCCCTTTTCTGTAGGTGCATCGGGGGCCACCCTGCGTAGCATAGTATTAAGGGAGTACTCTCTCTTTCAAATGAAAGGTTTTATTATTATTAAATCTTTAAAAGGAAAGAAAAAAAATGTACTAAAGTTAACATAAAAACTGAAAAAGAGAGAAGAAAGAAGAAAGAAGAAATGAAAAGAAAAAGATTTTGTTTTTTAATAATTTTTTATTAGGTTTTACATTTTTATCATATTGCAACATATCAGATCATCAAACTCAATAATATACATTCCCCCAATTTTGCCCCCCTCCCAACCTCCCTCAACTTCCTCTTCTGCCCCCCCCCCCCATATTGACTCCCCCTGCTTGCTTTAAGGTATCTTCATATGGTATTTCTGTATTAATTGTTATTGTCTCTTATCCGTCTATCCTCATCTTTATAGTTTTTATACTTATTCTTTTGTTAATTGTAAGTGTTTACTCAAACACAATTTCCCCCCTTTTTTTTCTTTGAAAAGAAAAAGATTTCTGATTCCCTGTCAGCTACAGTATCTATAAAGGTAAAGGTAAAGGGACCCCTGACCATTAGGTCTAGTCATGAACGACTCTGGGGTTGCGGCACTCATCTCACTTTATTGGCTGAGGGAGCCGGCATACAGCTTCCGGGTCATGTGGCCAGCATGACTAAGCCGCTTCTGGCAAACCAGAGCAGCGCACTGAAACACCGTTTACCTTCCCACCAGAGTGGTACCTATTTATCTACTTGCACTTTAATGTGCTTTTGAACTGCTAGGTTGGCAGGAGCAGGGACCGAGCAATGGGAGCTCACCCTGTTGCTAGGCTCTGTGGTTTAGACCACAGCGCCACCCGCGTCCCATACAGTATCTGTATGCAAAAGATGTGCCCATATAATGATGCATTCTTTAACTTGTTCCTCTTCCATTTCAAATTTCAGCCAGTGTTTATACATTTTTGATATAACATGTTCATCATCGTTACACAATTGCATCTCAAAATCCATCTTACTTTGTTCCATGCCCATATTTTAATCCAACTTAAATCTCTCTACTAGTTGTAAATAAGAAAACCACTGAAACTTGTGACCTCCCATTACTAATTGTTCCATTAATTTATTTATTCTTATCATCTCCTTGATGCAACTCTAATAACTCTTGATAGGCTGATCATTTCTCTTTTCCTGCCACCATTTTCTGTATAAAGTTTCTATAGAAATCCGTTGAGGAGTGCTAAGCACTCTCAAGCCTTCCTCAGCCTGGTTCCCTCTGGGTATTGTTGGACTTATCTCAGACCATTGCTTCCTTTGGCTGCTGGGTATGTGGGAACTGGGCACCCAAGAGCACGAAGGCAGCAGCAGATTGGGAAAGGCTGAGCTTATCTTTTGACCAGTGGAATTAAAGGCATATTGGAGAAGTGGGCACTATCAGTGGCAAAACAGCATTAGAAAAAAGGATGAAGAAGATTATATCTCAACCTGCCCCCTAATTCTACACTAACTGACCAAGCTGGTGCCCTCTAGATGTTTAAGACTACAAGTCCCATCATGCCCAAGCAGCACACGTCTTCTCAGAGGAAAGTCCTATTGAGTTCAGTGCGACTTATTACCAGAAATGTGGGTTTTGCCTTGCAACCGGATAATGTGGTCTGCCCACATTCACCACAGCAAAAATCAGAGAAGGGGGAACTGCAGCAACAGAACTGCTGTGGAATCCAGATGCCATGGTTAGCATAAAAGCTGATAACTGAATAGCATGCGGCTGTTTCAACACAAACAGCTAAAAATGCCTTTGAGCTTCTCATAGGTTAATGCTTTTAGATGGAACAGAATGCAAAAGAGACACATTTTAAAATCAGAAGCACCTTCTTTTTAAGAAATTCTGCCCCCCCCATTTGCAAATAGGTTTTTCATGCTCCATATACAGGACCATGATCTAGAATCACCTTATACTTTGCTCTTAGATTATTGCTTTGGGGGTTTTGCTGGTAATATAAATTGCTGTTTATTATTGATACATTAACATTGTGTTTTAAAAGCTTTTTAAAATCTGTTTTGCTTAGGACTCAGTAACTACTTAGCTTGTTCATAATAAGTGTTCATAAATGCTGGAAAAAATGGATCCCACTTCTAGTGATTTGGGGGGCAGTTGTTGTGAACCTCTTCATATTGTTCTGAAGCTTCTATAAAGTTAAGGGGGGGGGGAAGTATGCCATAAGTCAGGCAGGGCCAATTTTTTTGACAATTCTTATATTCTTGGAAAAATCAGCATATTTGATGCAGCCAAAGTAATCATTCTTTTTCTCTCCTTAATACACATACTACTACAACAACAACACCACCACCACCTTAATATTCACAGTGTTTCAACATTCTTCAGTAGGGCTGTACAACCAATTTGTCTGAATCCCAAACTGAACTGAACTGTTCATTTTAACCATTTGTGCTGGATCTGGATTGGGCTGAGGTAGTGACAGATCGCTATAGGGACCCAAATCAATTTGTAGCCATTTATGCCAATCCATTATGAGAAAACCACATACCCTATTAGTGTCCCTATTTTCCAGGGACAGTCCCGGAATTTAAAAAGCCACAGGTGCCAACTCCTAGGGGCTGAGGTGTGTCTTCCACCCTCTCAATAAATTTTATAGGGGCGCTCAGCACCCCCAATATTGAGGGGGCTGAGGGTGGAGCTGAGAGCGGCACAGCATCAGCAACAAACTTCTACTGAGCATGAGAGAGAAGGAGCTGTGGCCATTGAAGCTGCACAGCACTGGGCTCCACGCTCAGCCTCCTGCCCACAATGTTGTGCTTCTGTCGCCACCTCCTGCCACTGCTGCCGCTGGTGCAAGGCCTGCTAGGCCGCTGCTGCTGCTGCCACCACAAGGCCCACTAGAAGAACCTTAAAGGTAAAGGTAAAGGGAACCCTGACCATTAGGTCCAGTCGTGGCCGACTCTGGGGTTGCGGCTCTCATCTCGCTTTATTGGCTGAGGTAGCCGATGTACAGCTTCTGGGTCATGTTGGCAGCATGACTAAGCCACTTCTGGCGAGCCAGAGCAGCGCACGGAAACGCCGTTTACCTTCCTTCAGGAGCGGTACCTATTTATCTACTTGCACTTTGCCATGCTTTCGAATTGCTAGGTTGGCAGGAGCAGGGACCGAGCGATGGGAGCTCTACCCGTTGCGGGGATTCGAACCGCCGACCTTCTGATCGGCAAGTCCTAGGCTCTGTGGTTTAATCCACAGCGCCACCCATGTCCCTGAAGAACCTTTGACTTTGTATCAAATCTGGGGGACATTTCTTGGAGCTCATCTTCTAGCTTCCTAATAAGATCCTTGATCTCCTTGCACATGAATGTGCTTTATTCCATTAGCAGTACACCATAAGTACAAACAGTGGTTTATTTAGTCGCTCTGGAGCATCTTACCTATATATTGTCTGCATATACCATGTATTGCCTTCTGATATATTACCCGCCTCTTTATTCCCAGAATGCAGAAACGGCAAGAACAGAGTCGTGTATTTACAGCTGTCCTCTTCGCGTTTATTTTCCTGCTAGCAGCCGTGAGCACTACCGAGGCAGGGAAAAAAGAAAAGCCAGGTAAGGATGCTATTGCTTATTACAAGTAATTTCAAAAAGTGGAAAAGTTTTCACTTTCCTTGTCTGTTTTATACATGTGTTGGTATATAAAGTGTTTTCTCCCCCCTCCCCTTTTCCCTACCTTGACTAGTTGGGGAAATGTTGGGAGGAAGAATTCAACATCTTGCTATGTTGGTCGTTCCACCATCACAAGCATTTCAGCTTGTCAGATGGAATGATATGCTTCCCTCCACATCCTATTCTGGGGTTCTCCTGCCCCCCCCAAGCCAGTTTTAGGGGGCACGAGGGGAAGAAGAATGTCCTACTGCAGAATTCTGTGTGCAAGATTCCTCTGATTTCACTCAGGTGAATCCTGCCCATTGTTATTAACACCACCACTTTTTTTGGGAGGGGCATATCAGTCATCTCGGGATGCGGGTAGCGCTGTGAGTTAAACCACAGAGCCTAGGACTTGCCAATCAGACGGTCGGCGGTTTGAATCCCTGTGGCGTGGTGAGCTCCCGTTGCTTGGTCCCTGCTCCCGCCAACCTAGCAGTTCGAAACCACGTCAAGTGCAAGTAGTGAACGGCATTACCGTGTGCTGCTCTGGTTCACCAGAAGTGGCTTAGTCATGCTGGCCACACGACTCAGAAGCTGTACGCCGGCTCCCTCGGCCAATAAAGCGAGATGAGCGCCGCAACCCCAGAGTCGGCCACGACTGGACCTAATGGTCAGGGGTACCTTTACCATTACCTTTATCAGTCACCTAAAACACTTTGTAGGCACATCACTACATCACAGCCATGGAGATGATGGATGGACAGCAATTGTGGTCTCAGGCTAGAGTGCTGGACTGCCACCCCACTCCTATGTGTGAAGAAAATATGGACAAATTTGTCCATTTCATCCCTCCAGGTTTCTCATTTTCCCAATCTTAAATTAAGTTCTTAATAATAATAATACCCTGCCCATCTGGCTGGGTTTCCCCATTCACTCTGGGCGGCTTACAACATATCTAAAAACATCATCAAAACATCAAGCATTAAAAACCTCCTGATATAGGGCTGCCTTCAGATGTCTTCTAAAAGTTCTATAGGTATTTATCTCCTTGACATCAGAAGGAAGGGTGTTCCACAGGGAGGGCGCCACTACTGAGAACTATTTCTGCAACCATTTGCAATTTTCTTTTATATATAAATAAAATCCTCGTGAATATTTGTTGGTACTTTGGCCTGAATTCCCCCCCATAAACCTATGTTCAAACTTCAGCTCTGCTGGGGGAAGCCTTTCCATAGGGTTTGCATGACACTTTCAGGAGCGCCATCACAGCAACCCAGGCACAAGGATCCATAGGGCATGCAGTTTCCCATGCATCCTGTAGACCTTACTTGGATATCAAAGTTCTGATAGTGAGGCATCGCCATTGTGAGGCCTTGCTTCCACAAGGGTTTTGTTTCATTTTAAGTGTGGGGCTCATAGGAAATGGGATTTGGGAGACCTCAAGGAGTGGTCACCCTCTGATTACATCATCAGGAGAGTGACTTCTCATTAGCTCAGAATGGAGGCCACCTAGATGCCTAGATTGAAATGAGCCCAAATTAAGTAACTTTGGTTGAGCCTACTGCAAATTGAGTCACATGTCTCTATTCACGGTAGTGGTCATCATTTGGTCATATTACTTATGCTATGGGATGAAAATGTCTTGTTTGGTTCTCAGGATTCATTTGAAGGATAGGAAAACTACCCAGGCTTTTCAAGTTCTGTGCCTCATTCAAAATTTGCCTTGTTCCTCATTCAAAACCTTACAGCAAATATTAGGGTTTTATTGGGCAGGCTCCTCAACTCTCTCTTCTCCCGGGGGACAGATTCAACTGATGTGAGAATGTCAAGTACTTTGTGCTTTGTTATGAAATACAAAGAAACCATTAACTTTTTTTTTTGACAAAGTGACTGGGGACTTGCTGAAGTGACAAGTTGCTGATGCTGTGTTTCATTGTAAATGGCAATGGAGGAATTGAATGCAGCAGAATCTGACATCCCTGGAGTCGTTGGCTTACAGCAGGGAAGAAATATAGCATCATATCTTCAAAACTGTCTGACTCAGGAAGGTCTTGGAATGGCTGCATCGCAACGTGAGGGAGGGGAAAACTTTTGAGAAAGAAAGGGTTGCTGAACCCCAAGATCAGTTAATTTTAGCAAAGAACTAGCTCTGATCTTAGACAGTTTGATCATATATAAGTGGTTAAGCAGGGGAATCTCAAACTTGCCTCAAGGTTTGTATTCAGTAGAGTACAGCAAGGATGCAGTTACCCAGTGGCATAGCACAGAGGCAGCTGCCCCAGGCACAAAATTGTTAGGGGTGCAAAGTTTTGACACTCAGTGTTGCCTCAATACAGCTCCATGCTTCCTTTGCTAGGCTTTGTTGATAACAACTTCTCCATGCAAACCAGGAAGTGACCTCTCCAGACAATAGAACAACTCTTCTTTTCTTATCTCTGCTGCTGTGATTGCTGGGTGATGCAAATGCTGTTAGGCAGTTGAATGCCTATGTGTACTCCATCCATTTCCTCCCCCTCCACCTGGCACGGCTATGGTTGCTGGCAATCCACGCTACACCACTGCAGTCACCTCCTGTCCCAAGAGTTAGTCCACACGAATTACTTTAGGTGCACCCTGACCTTTATTTTCTTCTGAGTTGTGTTCCTTGTGGTTCTTTCCAGAGAAGAAGGTGAAAAAATCTGACTGTGGAGAATGGCAATGGAGTGTTTGTGTCCCTACCAGCGGAGACTGTGGTTTAGGGACCCGTGAGGGCACCCGGACTGGAGTTGATTGTAAGCAAACAATGAAGACGCAAAGGTGTAAGATCCCCTGCAACTGGAAGAAGCAATTTGGAGGTAATGTTTACAGGGTTGAGATTAACCATTAGGCTAAGTATGAGTACATACCTTGAACCATTTGTTAGATTAGGCATTGCCAATATTTCTGAGCCAGAGGGCGCCTTTGGAATTTTGAGGAAGCGCCGTTGGCGCCGGCCACAAAGTGGCCACCATGTGATGACATATCAGAAAAAGGAAGCTGTGGAGACGTCATAGGACAAAAGTGAGTTTTCAAGCTCCATTCATTTCTCCAAAAGTTCAAAAAAGAATCAGAGTGATTTTATTTTTTTAAGATGGCCATGTCAGACTGAGTAGGTTAATTAGCTCATCAAAGTCTTTGGGAGAACAGGAAATTTTGAGCAACAGGAAGTCAGTTTGATGAGACAGTTAAATGATAAAGCAATGGTGAAAAGTAATTAGGAGCAACATTCTGTTGCCTTCATTTGCTGGAGATTTGAGCATATCATCCTACTAAATTAGGCATTTCTTTTTCATTAGGATTAAGATTTGTGGAGCGTTTATTTTTCTGATGCAGGGTGAAAGGAAAACCTAGTGAAAATGCAATATCCCACAAGGCAATTTTCTGTAGTAAAACATAAGTAAAGGCAGACAGGTGGGCAGACAGATAATTCATTTGGTTTCATGATCATGTTGAAAAATTCTGGGCATGAGGAATTCACTTTTTGCATTTGTGTGCGTGTGTGACTTGAGAAGTTCTGTGGCTCCCCAGACCAATGTGCGGAGTGAAACACAGTTACCCTTTGGATTTTGCACTTCTCCAAATTCTGTAAAGCAGATTTTGGCTTCAAAAAACTAAAGTCCCCTGGGAAGATGGATTGATTGCTAAGCTCCTTTGGGAATTGTAGCTCTCGTGAGGCGAATATAGTTTCCCTAACAACTCTCAGAACCCTTAATGAACTACAGCTCCCAGAATTCTTTAGGGGGGAAGCCATGACTATTTAAAGTGGTATCCTAGGCGTTTAAATGCATGGTGTAAATGTGGCCTCAGAGTGTGGCCCTACAGTCCAGCAACATCTGGAGGGCTAAAGGCTCCCTTGTTATGCCTGGTATAAAAGAGGTTGGTCCTAGATGACCTAACATAAATATTAGCAAAAGTAATTGGAACAAAAAAGCAATACCATTTTTGCCCTGTTTGGGAAGGAAGCTACCCTACATACAAGGATGTTCAAGTATTTTGTTCTTACCTTTCTTACCTTTCAACTGCTGATAATAAAATATTATGTGCTCACTTATTTTTTTTATTTTTATCTTTTTTGCAGCGGAGTGTAAATACCAGTTCCAGGCATGGGGAGAGTGTGACCTAAACACTGCCTTGAAGACTCGAACTGGGAACCTCAAGCGAGCCCTACACAATGCAGACTGCCAGAAGACGGTCACCATCTCAAAGCCCTGTGGGAAGCTTACCAAACCCAAACCTCAAGGTAACACACATTCGAAAATCATTGATGTAGAGCCTTTCCCATCATTCCATCATTGCTCTTGGTCTCTTTGAACTCTTGCCTTGGCAGGGAAGGGCTATAGCTGAGTGGCTTGCAGTACAGCTAGCCCTAGATTCAGTCTTCAACATCTCTAGTTAAAAGGACAGGTAAGCAGGGGGCACAGGCCTGTTTGAGAGCTGACTAGAGTTTTGCAGACTGTGTAAGCAGGAACAAAAACTCAGACCACAAAAGGGAAATGGACAACCCAGTTTTACCGAGTGCAAAACAATGAACATGTCCACAAAGCCATCATGCAACCATTCAAAACAAACATCCACAAGGCTTCAGTCACAAGAGGGAATATAATTACCATTCAAAGATGGCTCCCTGCAAGCTAAAACACACCTCCAGGAAAGAGTAATCTTCAAGAGAAGACTTTTCTGATTAGTCCAGGCCACCGATTCCTCAGTGGAACAGACAGACAGTCCTGCACTGTGTTCTCCAGGGACAATTGCCTCATATTCAACTGGCAGAACTGGAGCTATTTGTGTCAGATGTTATTACTTGCTTAATTTCCCCTATTTTTTCCTACACCCCACACTTGCAAAAATTGGCTGATAACTTCAAGGTACCCTTGCATGGAGGGACGCCGGTGGCACTGTGGGTTAAACCACAGAGCCTAGGACTTGCCGATCAGGAGGTCTGCGGTTCAAATCCCCGCAACGGGGGTGAGCTCCCGTTGCTCAGTCCCTGCTCCTGCCAACCTAGCAGTTCGAAAGCACATCAAAGTGCAAGTAGATAAATAGATACTGCTCTGGCAGGAAGGTAAACGGCATTTCCATGTGCTGCTCTGGTTCACCAGAAGCGGCTTAGTCATGCTGGCCACATGCCCTGGAAGCTGTACGCCAGCTCCCTCGGCCAATAAAGTGAGATGAGCGCCGCAACCCCAGAGTCAGCCACAACTGGACCTAATGGTCAGGGGTCCCTTTACCTTACCCTTGCATGGTTTCATTAACTACCACCCACAAAGCATGAAACCTCAATCAGATGTATTGGTATGCATCAGTCTGAAAGAGGAAGGATGGAACCAAAAGATGGAATCAAGCCATCTCTTTACATTGGCATCTTCCTCTGCCATTTCTGTTTTTGACAGAATCCTTCAGCACCCCTTTCTGCAGCTCCCATTGTTGCATCACCCTCTAGCCAGGTTGAACTAAAGACTACCAATGAAATGACTGGCTATGGCATTCCTTTAGAATAGATCTTGTCGATGCATCTTATATTGTCTGAAAGAAACTACTGATAAAGGAGATCTAGGATTTATAGAGAATTGACTGAGAGTAAGGTTTGCCACCATAAAACGCTTAGAGGCTTTGTTACAATTGAGAGGTATTTAATACATAATAAGTTAAGAAAGGGAACACCTCCTTTGGCTGTGAAGGATAGGGAGTGTTGCCGTAAAGATAAAACTAAGCCATTTTGTCAAGATCTAAGAAGAAAGGCAAGCTGTTGAAAAAAGTTGTGGAAAGATTCTTTTTGTTTTGTAGGTCCCCAAATGACAAATGTTCTGATAAGATAAATCTGTGAGCTTGGTTTACACTTGAGCTATATTTAGGGTGATCTTATAATAAGAAGGGCATTATCTGTCCTTCCCCTTCTTGTCTTTTAAATTAAAAACCTATTTATTCTGCCCTGAAACTTCTATAAACACTGAAGCAGTTCTAGTTTATGGTTTGGAATCCTCCCCTCCACCTCTACTTTTCCTTTCATTGGATTCCTTCTTTCTAAACCATGTCTATTTCCTTACCCTTCCTAGTGGTTGATTTTCGACTTTGACTCTGCAGCCAGGAACACGTTTCTGTTTGCCGTTTAACTGTAATATACAATGCCCAGGTATTGTTAGACACTTATTACTGTAATGATGTTTATGCTGCTGCTGCTGCTGATGATGATCAGGATTTTGGACAACTTCAGAAAAGTGAAAAATGTGAAGGAATAATTTACCATGTAAGCCCCAGAACACAGAGATCTGCATGCTCACAGGCATACCTGTGTCAATCCCAGATAAATAAGGTTGTTTTTTAAAAAAGGAGAAGTTCTAATTAATTGGGTCTTTTAATGAACTCTGCAGCTGTAACAAGTGCTGTGTGCACAGGGGAACTGATAGCAGGAACTGAAGCTGTGAAATGTACCACTGTGTCTAAGACAAGGAATTGTGTGCCCATCACAAAAGGTGCGCTGCATGGATGCTTGTTTACTGGTTCAGAGTTCCTGCTGCCACCTGAAAAACAGGAGAGCCTAATCAAATATCACAGTTTTCTTTTGGTTTACTTTCTCTGGATAATGAGACGGATGCAGGATAGAAAACAAAGGAGGCAGGAGCCCTTTAAAGCTGTGTGTCTCAAACATTTTACCTTCAGGGAAGACTTCATGCTGACGTTTTGTCTCTGTACTGCAGAAGATTTGAGGAAGAGTGGGGGAAGGAATCATGATGACTCCATGCAAACCAAGAGTAGAAGCTAGAAAATACCCACCACTGTTCTTTAGCTGTACATTGAGGGAACATAGTTCAGTTGGTAGAGCATGAGATTCTTAATCACAGGGTTGTGGGTTCAAGCCCCACCTTGGGCAAAAGATTCCTGCATAGCAGGGGGTTGGACTAAACGACCCTTGTAGGCCGTTCCAACTCTACAATTCTATGATTCTATATATATGTATATATCCTGCTGGATTGGGCGAATGGTCCAACTAGTCCATCATCCTGTTCTTGCAGTGGTCAACTAGATGCCTGTAGGAAGCCCACAAGCCGGACATGAGTACAACATTGCAATTCCCAGCAGCTGGCTTTAAGAGGTGTGCTATCTCTGATAGAAAAGATATGGCATAGGTATAGTGGCTAGTAGCCACTGATAGCTATATCCTCAATTAATTTGCCTGATCCTCCTTTAAGGCCATCCAAGTTGGTGTCCGTCATTACATCCCACGGGAACGAAAGCCATAGTTGGACTATGTGCTGTGTGAAGATCATTGATTCCTGTTCAGTGTTGACATGTGAGCCACAAAAAAAACCCCATAGGAACATAGGAAGCTGTCTTCTACTGAGTCGGACTATCAATCCATCTAACTCAGTATCGTTTACACTGATTACACCAACTAACTCTCTGGGGTTTCTGACCAGTGACATCCCCAGCTGTACCTGGCGATGCTGGAGAGGGAATCTGGGATCTTCTGCATGCAAAACATTTGCTCTAGATAGAGAGGATAAGAAGACCTCTGAAGATGGTTTGGGAAATTGGCTCACCGGGGCGAATTTACACTGATCTTTGCTCAACTGCACTGGCTGCCAATTAGTTTCCAGGCCCAATTCAAAGTGCTAGTTTTGATCTATAAAGACTAAAATGGCTCAGGACCACAATACCTTAAGCACAACCTCTTTCCATAAGAACCCACCTGGACCCTGCAACCATCACCTAAGGCCCTTCTCCATGTGCCTCCTCCATGAGTGGTCCAGAGGGTGTAAACACAAGAATGAGCCTTTCCTTCAGTGGCTCCCTATCTGTGGAACGCTCTCCCCAGGGAGGATGACCTGGTGCCTTCATTATTTATTTTTAGCTGCCAGGCAAAAGTGTTTCTGTTTAACCAGACCTTTGGCTTTGACTGATTAACATTCTGTGTCCTTTTAAAGTGTTTGTGGGAGAGGGGTCATTGGTTGGTTTTTGTTATTTTTTTATCATGTATTTTGTGTTCTCATTTTGTATTTTTTGTGTTGTGAGCTGCCCCGTGTTCTTTGGGAGAAGGGTTCTATACCAATCTAATAAATAAAATTAAAAGTTAAATAAATAAAACATTGTTTCCTTGCAATTAACATTGGTAGCTCAATTTATAGTCTGCATGCCAATAGATTTGGAGCAGCACCGCAGTGGTGCAGAATTTGATATTATTGCCAATACTGCAAACAGTAGAAAGGCAATTACCGGTATATTATGCAACACAAGGTGGTTTTACACAGATGTGGTGGCAGTAAAGTTTTGTTTTGCTTTTGTTTTGTTTTTAACAAAGTTGAAATATAGTAATTAAGAGAATGTGTTGAATGCTTCTATACCATATATAGTCATACCTCATGTTACAGACTCTTCAGGTTGTGATTTTTTGGATTACGAACCTGCTGAAACCCGGAAGTACCGGAACAGGTTACTTCCGGGTTTCGGTGGTCGCACATGCGCTTTGTAGTTCCCTACTCTCCTTGGCTTATGCAAATAACTAACAAGATCAAACAAATTGGCCTAAACCCTGAAAATCTTTTTATTGGAACTCTGAACAAGGCAAAAGCTATTATCACTCGGAGACTTTATGATATCGAATTACAACAAGAAGGCGCCCTACTCCCGGAGACGTATAGATGTTTAAAAGCTTGGCCTAATTTTGCAGCTGCCCCTTACTTAACTAACATCACTAACGAAGCCTATAGATGGGCTTTCTCTAGAGCCCGCTTTGAGACATGTGCTTTGCACATGTGCAGAAGTTCCAAATTGCAACCCGTGCGTACACAGACGCGCCGCTGCAGGTGGTGAACACTGCGGGTTGCAAATGTGCATCCCACACAGATCACGTTCGCAACCTGAGCATCCGCTGTAATCATCTGGTCTGTTTGCTGTAAGAAATGTGTTCCAGAAAGTCAGCAAATGGTAGTTTCAGATCTATTAGTGTCTCACAAACACTGGAAAATAGTTACGATGCCACAAAGCAAAAAAGGCATCACTATTGTTAAATTAATAAGTACCACCTAAAATACAATTTTTAAAAAATTCCCTTGGATACAGAGTGTTAATGGGGGTCTGCTCATGAGGTTTTTTTAAAACCACCAGTATAGGAGAGCCCTTCTAGATATTCCACTGACAAAGGCAATAAACACAGGGTGGGGACAGTGATGGGCTGCAACCTTTGTGTTCGACGCTTTCATTGATGCCTGAAAGGGGTGTCCATGCAAGCACCTCCTTCCAGATGTACAGTTGTGTACAGAGAGTGGAAGGTGAGTCCAGCTTCTCCACCCCCATCGTTCAGCCTGGACACTGGGGTCCAGCGCTGAGGGCCTTCTGGCGGCTCCCTCCCTGCTAGAAGAGAAGTTACAGGGAGCCAGGCAGAGGGCCTTCTTGGTAGTGGCGCCTGCCCTGTGGAACACCCTCCCATCAGATGTCAAGGAGATAAACAACTATCTGACTTTTAGAAGACATCATTCTGGGGAACCTGCAATGCAGGAATCTCAGCTGAAGCATCAATTCTTAATTTGTTAATTGCATTTATGGCTCATCTTTCTTCCTTGGAACTCAAGGCAGAGTCCCCTGGTGGTCTCCCATCTAGGCAGTGACCAGACCTTGACCAACAATGATGTGCTTTATTGTGGGCCTTCAAGCTGTATCCTGGGAGTTCTTTTCTGGTGACTGCTGCTTCCCTGAGATCCCCTTCTGTGGCTGCTGCTTGGCGCTTGTTAGAGTCCATCTGGACTGATGTGACTTGAAAGGCTTTTCCATGGAAGGGGAGCAGCTGAATGGGCAACTCATCACACATTGCCATGTCTCTGGTCCTAATTCCACCCCTAGGTGTCCCTCTTTTTTGCAGCTTGTGTCGACCGGGTGTTGCTACTGCTGTGGCCTGCAGTGCCGCCTTCTGCCAGCAGGTGCTGCTGTTTCCTGACAAGTGTCTTTCCACCAGGGTTCCAAAGATGAAGCAGCCCACATTTAAACAAAGATGCTTGTTTTTTAAAAAAATAGTACCCACAAACGTCAGCTGTAAACAGTCACAGGGAGAGAACCACTCATCTTGATCACTTGCAAAGACTTGTTAATAGGAGTTTGGAGACGGAGAGCACCTGAAAGTGCCTCTTGTGAAGGGTGACCCTATGAGTATCTTGGCTGAATTACCAAATCTATGAGAGAGCTCATCTAGTGGGCTGAAAAGGAGGAAGATCTTTTTTCTTTCTTTCTTTGAACTCTCCCAGGGAATCTCAGTAGAATGGGTCTTCTCAGCCACCCAAGCCACTCAGTTCAGCCCTGTAAATGAGAGGAGCCAAGTTGCTCTGTATTAAGTTTGCTCAGCACAAACTCAGCCCAAGATTATCCAGATTTGCATAAAGCGTATATAACTTATATGCAGAAAATGTGCTAACATATGTATTGCTGCACATTCATTAATCATTGCTATAGGCAACGACTGTGACCAGGTTCTTGGGGTACTTGCTAAATCTGTTGTTCAGAAGCTAACTGTTAATGGGCAGCTTCAAGTTCCTTGCTGTTCTTCCTTCCTTATACAGGGTGAGTCCTTTAAAAGAGGCCCCATGGATACAGAGTACACATGTTCCACGGGGCCTCTTTTAAAAGACTCACACTGTATTTACACTGAACCCTGGACAACCCTTTTTTAAAATAGAGGACTGACAGACCGTCAAATGGAGGATTGACCTTTGTAAAGTAAGGCACATGGCCATTTCGCTGTATAGGACTGCACTTTAAGAAGGACCATTTCCAGTTTGTATTTTAGGAGAACTATGCACATTACATCAGAGAGGGCCAGTGCTCTTTTTCTAGAAAAAGAGCTGCTGGAATTCACCATGAATGCCTTCCTTGTTCTCTTAGAATGGCAATGGCGCCCACCTGAGAGGTGCCAGAACTGAGTTCCAGTGAGTTCCAGCTGAAAAAAGGCCTGGGGATGGCTCACCTATGTGCCACAGGCCATATCCCCCTGCCAACATTTTAAAGTGGCTCCTCAAACCCCCTCAGATTTGTCTTTCTTAAATCTAGTTTTCTGCTTGCTTCTCGTCCACACATCCCTTGCTAGCTATTTCAGGCATTTTGTCCCCACATCTCTTTCATTTACCTTTAAAAGGCAAAGGGACCCCTGACCATTAGGTCCAGTTGTGGCCGACTCTGGGGTTGCGGCACTCATCTCGCTTTATTGGCCGAGGGAGCTGGCGTACAGCTTCCGGGTCATGGGGCCAGCATGCCTAAGCTGCTTCTGGCGAACCAGAGCAGCGCACGGAAACGCCGTTTACCTTCTCGCCAGAGTGGTACCTATTTATCTACTTGCACTTTGACGTGCTTTCGAACTGCTAGGTTGGCAGGAGCAGGGACCGAGCAATGGGAGCTCACCCCGTCGTGGGGATTTGAACCGCCGACCTTCTGATCAGCAAGTCCTAGGCTCTGTGGTTTAACCCACAGCGCTACCCGTGTCCCTATTACCTTTAGTAGGGGCCTTTTTTTGCCTCAGGGAACTGTCACTGCAAGAAGTTCTAAGACTTTGGGAAATGGGAAATGAGGTTTTCCTCCTGTTTCTTAAGACCTTCTTGCAATAGGGGGGCCATCATAAGAAGGCCTCAGGAAACAGGAATAGAGAGCAGCTGCTTTTAAAGATGAAAGAGCAGCAAACTGGTATTTAAGTTGTGAGTCTTGGTGTATAGTAGTGTCTCTTAGTTGCCATTGCAACTGCAATATTTTTATTCCCAAGAAGAGGTACTTGTAAGGTTATCTGCCTCACATACCAAAACAACTTGACTGGCCTTGGTTTCTTTATAGCTTGATTTGGGGAGGGAGCACCATTTACTGTTTCTGTTCAGACAGCAAAATGTCTTAGAGCTTCCATGGATACAGTTCAATATTCTATACTTCAGACATCCAAAGGTGAAAATATAAAAGCCAGCCTCATCTTAACAATGAGGAGTTTGGCTGATTTTTGTTTTAGTTGGTTTATCTGATCCTTGAGGTGAAAGAGTTCCATCCCTTCAATATCCCTGTAAAAGCACCCAAATTATGATTCTGATAACTGAAAGAAGAATTCAGGTCTAACACTTAATTGCAATGACCGTTCCCCACTTAAAACGGGGGGCGCCCTTTGCGTGGACACGCGCAGCCCCTGGATCTGGAGCGGCTCCATCAGCATAGGCTTGGCTTTGCCTTCCCTCAGGTGGGATACCTGGAGGTCTCCGCCTACCTCAGTCAGTTGTCCAATCCCACCTGGGGGAAGCGTTGCCAAGGAGACCAGGCCAGGTAGGGGAGGGATTACCTGCCCACACAATAGAGGGAGGATCTTACCTGGGAATCCTCACTTGGCTCCAGAGCTTCTCCCACCCTCAGTTAATGTCTTCTTTTGCAGGTTAACTTTTCTTCACAGGTTTTGCAGGTTAACTTTTCTTCACAGGTATGCGGGCGCTGCTACGTTAAGGTCGCTGTTAAAGGGCCGGAAAGGAATTTCCCTGCATTGGCAGGTTTTGCCTTTCCCGTAGCAAAACGTCACAACTTTGGCGGTATCAGGCCTTGGGCGGAATCCCTTAGTCCATCTTCCTCTTTGTGGCGGCGATACCAGGGTTCCCCGTTAAAGGGGTTTCTGAAGGGAGGCTTTGACCGTACACCGAAAGGTCATCATTGCTCTCCCCTGTGGCGGCGGCGTAATGGGGGCGGCTATCTCTGCTTGAACATATATTCTCCAGAGCCGGCCCATCCCCCCCCCCACACACTGGAAAACCCTGATGCTCCCTAGGTCCCCAGCTGGGGACTGGGGAGGGAGAACGCCCAATGCCTGAGCCAAGGTCTACCCACATAGCACATTGTCTTGAGTTGTTATTCCACAACCGCTCTGGATCTGGGGACTCTGCCTGTCCACGCAAAAAAACCCCACCCAAGCAATCAGTTTAAAACTCATCCATCAGTCCTATTAGAAAAATACAACCATAATAGGAAACGAGGCCCTGCATTTCCCTTCATGTGGTATTATTGTGTTTCTAGATGCATCTTCATGATGTATTATTATGTCCCTCTGTCTTTAATGTTGTTCATTAGGTGGACTCACAGGAATTTAGTATATATTAGCATTACAGAAATCAAAAGAATAAGCTGCTGCTCACAGTAATTAGACAGAAAAGTGAGGGATTTTCTCAGCTTCAAAAGGTGTTTTTTTTAAAAAAAGTATTATTATTATTTATTCAATTTGTATCTTATCTCAAAGGAGCCCAGGGTGGCAAACTCAATGTCATTACAATCAGTTTAAAACATTCTAAAAATATATATGAAAAAAGGCAATTGTGTGAAAATCTGAGTATGGAAGAAGCAACACAAGAACAGGGCCTTTTCAGTGGTGGCTCTCCATTTGTGGAATGCATTCCCTAGGGTGGCTCACCTGGTGCCGTCATTACCTTTAGGCGCCTGTCAAAAAAATTCCTTTATAACCAGTTAGCCTTTGGCCTAACTATCTGTGATCTTTAAAAGTGACTGGGATGTTTTTAATGCATCCTCTCCCCTCGTGTATTTATGATTGAGGGTTGTAAGTCACTTTGGGTTGCCTTGTGCAATATAAAGCAACTCACAAATGTAATAAATGATAATAGCAAATAATTTATTATTTCTGATTTACACAATATGTCAAATGAGGTGGATGGTGGTGGTAGGATTCTGGAGTTTACCACTTCTGACTGTGGGAGGACTGGGGACATATTCCGAATGCTCTCCCCATCTAAAAAATTCATTGCATGTTGTAAAGGATTCCTTCAGAGAGAAGGGACATCTGTTTGACAAGTGCTCTTCAACCTTGGGTCCCCAAGTCATGGTGGACCACAGCTCCAAACATCCCCAGCCAGGGATGACAGCAATTGTGGTCTAACAACATATGGGGACCCACAGTTGAAAAGTATTGTCTAAGCTAGTTGAATATATGCAGGGAGCTTTTTTTGTGGGGAGAACATTCAACAGTATCAAACACGCATACACATTTGACACCCTGAAGTGGTTCAGTTCAGGAAGAGTTTAGGACACTTTTTGTGCTGCTTGCGTGAACTAGCAATGCATATATATTTTTCTTTGCATCTTCCTTCAGTGGCATATTTTGGCATTCAGCAGTGCCCATCACCAGCAAGAGTGCCTGGAGCTATTATGCTTATTGTGATAAAAAGATCCAGCATAAGCAAATGTTTATTCTCATTACTATTCTAAATGGGTAAATCATTTCCTTCCTTCCTTTCTGGCTTCTACACCCCCTTCCTTTTCTTTCTTTCTTTCTTTCTTTCTTTCTTTCTTTCTTTCTTTCTTTCTTTCTTGTATTTAATTTCACCCTTCCTTCTTGTCTCCTTCACTCCATCCTTTGTCCTCTGTAAGCATCTCACAGGAATTTTCAACAGGCAATTCTCACACCTGTGGAATAATAAAAGCATAGCTGTACCACCAGTTTAAAACACAGATCCTATCAGTAGGTTAATGCAGCTGGCATGACAAAAAACAACAACACAACCATACTGCCCTTTTATAGAAGGAAGCAAGCAAGCCTTCTTGGAGACTTTAGCAAATCACTATAAATTTCTTTTCAATTTCTTTCCAGCCTTTTTTTAACCTTTGGAAGACAGTTGCTATGCTTCCAAACTGTTGTGGTGCTCATTCATCTTTCTATTATGTCAACATATATTTATTTACTTATAAGTTCTATATACCAGACCCTCCAAGTGTCCCTATTTTCCAGGGACATCCCTGATTTAGAGAAGCCGTCCTGGTTTCTGATTTGATCCTGGAATGTCCCACTTTTTCTTAGGATGTCCCCATTTTAATTGGCGAAATGTTGGAGGGTATGGAGTTTAGACTAATGTTGACGCTCTGATGGTGACTCCAATGGCAAAGCAATCAGATTTTGAAGCTGCAGAAGGTTATTCAGGAAGAACGAGAAGGTGAAAGAAGCTTGAAATTGTTGTGAAACTTTGGGAAAGAGGACATGTTCAATCTGCAGAGAATATCTAACGGGTTGTCTTCATCTGGAAGAACTGTCTATATTCAGTTCTGGCAGTTATGATTTGTTGTTTTATATATATATATAGGAATGAAAAGGAGAAGGGAATGCAGAAAGAGCTTGAATTCTAGGACAGAACTTTATGTGACAAGAAATGGCGGGTTGCTGCTGAAAATGGCAGCCATGTGCTGTTTTCTCTCTTCCCATCTATGAGGCAGATGACAACTTATGCCATGTCTTGGTATCGTTTTTGCTGAGTATTTTATTTCCCACCACCAATAGTGTGAAGCACATCAGACCACAAAGTAACAAGGAACGAGCTCTGCCTCCAAGCTATTGCTGCCTTAAGCTCCTTTGAGAGGCTGAGCGGGTTGTAAATGTAATAAAATAATTTAGGAGGAGAAAGAGGAGAAGGTTTAACTGTGCTTCAACAACAGCAAAAGCATGGTACTTTTCATTGCCTCACAGGCAACGTTTTCGACAGCCTTGCTTCTTGCAAAACCTATGGAACGGAACAACACACAAAGACGTGGGAAAATGCAGAGCAGTGTGCAACACAGAAAAGAGCTGTAGAAAGAGCAACTTGAGGCTTTGTGGGGACCGTGAAGATGTGTAGTTTGGATCTAGTGTAGATCTTGATCTTTCTGTAAAGGATACCTGTTTGGTGTATTCTGCTTGTATTCTGCTCATGGCCCAGACTTTAAGATTTCCAGCATTATTCTTGTAGGCTGTGAATTGAAGAGATGTGGGTCAAGTAGACATCCGACAGGGGAGGCTTTTCCCATTTCATTTGTCAGCGTGCTGCACATGCAAAGTTTCTGCCTGCCATACATCTGCTAAAGGCATAGCAGCCATATCAGAGAAAAGTTGGCAGCCTGCCCATCACCATGAAATGGGGCAGTTTTCCTTGCCCAAGCCGATCTCATTGTGAAGGAATATTTTGGGATTCTTCATCATTCTTGTAAAACCAGAGAGCCCGAGATCCCTTGAGCAAAGCCACAAGAGTTAAGTGACTGCTTCGTGTTTATAGTGCCAACTGAAGCACTTAGAGTTTATAAATGTTGGTGATACGAAGAGACCTGTCATATGCCAGGATCCAGGGGTCAATCAATTACAGCTGGCAAACATTCAACATCCCAACACTAGGCTCAGTTCACAAACCTGTTAAGCAAGAAATCTTGGGAATGAATTCCCCAATCCTAACCAAACATAGGAATAAGCCCCGTGGATTTTGTTGGGTCTAGGCGTGATGGATTAGCATCACTTCTTAGTAATTTGATAGCAATGCTCAGCAGTGCCGAATAGCTGCAGGCGGCCTTTTCTAAGCCATCACCTTTACTTTATGTATATAAACCTTTACTACAAAAGCAGCAGGGGGAAGGCAATTATGTTGAAGAGATAGTGCCCAAGGACTAGAAGCAACCCACAATTTAAAGCCACAAATGGAAAACAAGAGTCGAAGCACTACCTTTATTTTTCGCAATTTATTTTTCTCCGTAAGAGGAGGGGCTGGCTCAGTTTTAACAACTGTGAGTTGTTATGGCATCCTAAAAAGCCACGGAAGCCATACAAATGATGCTGAATCATGGCTCCAACCTGCCGAAGCAAACATACGTTTGGAGAAATCAGTGCACTTGTAGAGGAATTTAAATTCCTGCACAATAAGCCCTGTAAACTTGATTCATTGGACTGTTCTGATTTTGTTATCTTCCATTAAGGAGTCAATATGAAGGACTCCGCATTCAGAATAGCTGCTTATACTGTGACACAAACTGCATGCAATAATCCTGAATTTTAGCATCAACTGTTGTGAGGAGACGGAGTCAGGAGTAGGTTAGCAATAAAACACCTGGTGCCAGTGAAGTTAACTCTATATTCAAAGAAACCAAAACAGTGCAGGCCTAATGATCACAGCAACTCTTCCCAGTAGGTCTTGCTCCAGCGAGGGAGGTATGAGGAGGACTGATGGTCCTGCCTTCCCACTGGTTCCTTCCCCAGAAACTTAACATTCCTTCATTTTGTCTTTCTTTTCATTTCCATCTTCATTTCTCTCTGTGTTCTGGGAGACCAGGAGGAAGGGGAGCTGGTTACAGCAGGAAGGGGAGACTCCCTGGCTTCTTCACCAGCCTGTCTCATCTCTGCCTCTTGGTCTGCCTCTGAGTCTGGACTGCTCTCTGCCCCAGTCTCTCCTGCTCACTAAACCCTGTTGCCTCTTCTGCTCCCGACACCTTCCTCCTCCTCCCAGTCTGCTTCCTCTTCTCCCTCTGACCACTTATCATTGTCCCACCACCAATCCCCTGGCTCTGAGCCTTCTTCCCCTGGGGGGTTCCTTTGGGGGGTTTCCCAGTTGGCGCCTCCCACCACTCTCTGCATCCAGCCAGTCCATGACAACTGTGTAGCCTAGACTGGAACAGCCTTCTTCCAAAACTGAAATGGATGCTAATTAGATTAATCTGTGGCTGATCAAGAGAAAATCATGGGATGGTGGATTGTGTCCTAAACCAGAGATAGATGGCTTCCATCTTGCATAAGTTTTTTAAGTTTAACTAGAACCCCTAGTTATGGTATAAAATTGAGCAAAAAAGTCATGCAGTTGTCTAATTTGGTCACAAGTTTTCTAATTTGGTCCTGGGAGAGAGGAACTTCCTGGGAAGCAGTAGGTGGGTGGAGCGTTAGAAGGAACAGCTAGGTTATGGCTGCTGCCCCCACTGCCTCCTGGTCCAGACATCTCAGTTTGCCCAGTGTTAGAACTAGTCCTAATTTCAGATCACTCAGTGTAGGCCTGCCACTTCGTGTGATATGGTTTTCCAAATTATGTAAGTTATTTATTTAACAAGGTTTAGTAAAGGTAAAGGTAAAGGTACCCCTGCCCGAACGGGCCAGTCTTGACAGACTCTGGTTTATATACTGCTTAATAACTAAGTTGTTTACAAAAAAGTAGGTATAAATGCATTAAAAATAGCAATAAAAATAGTACTTAAGAATAGCAGGCACTATAAAATCAAAATGAGATAATATCAACAGATTATTTAAAAACAACTACCATGAATGCTTCTAAATATAAGTAGTGAAATTCCAACTCTACAATTCTATGATCCTATAACATGTTTGGATCGGCTTGCCTCAATAAATCTTTCGGTAGCTTGGCCTCCATCATCTGCCATCTCTCTGTCTTTGCCTCTCTTCTGGAAGAAAGAAAAATCTATACCCTTAGCAGACAGGGGGGAAATACAACCAGGATGTGGAGCAGAGAAAGGGGACTGGGGGTGGGAACCAGGGTCAAATAAGTTTTTCAGGGAAGTAAACCCAGTTTCCACAGTAAATAAGGAGGGAAAGCTGGGAGGTGTCTTGGTGTCTCTGTGTTTATAGATGTATGTGTAAAAACCTTTCTCTTGCTTTCCACTGAGCCGTGACCTGGTTTCTCCAGGAGCTGCCTGCTATTTTCGGTTTGTTCTAAGCTAGACCCTGAGACAATACCTCGCATGCCAAGTAGAGCTGGCACTTGTGATCAGAACGCCTCTGCCTGAACCAGAGACTATTCCTCATCACTCCTCCCTTGCTTCTGAGCCCCTGAATATTTTTTTTGAATTTTTATTTTAAGAAACATCCTCCTGTGTATTAGGTGTCTATAAAGTGGCATTGAATATATGCATTGGGAGTAGACCACTGTGGTGCTCCAGGTATGCTGTGGACTACATATCCCATCAGCCTCAGTCAGCATGCCCAATGGTAAAGGATGATGGGAGTAATAGTCCACAACATCCATAGACCATCACTGTGGCTACCTATGGAGTAGGTTATTGCTTTCTTGCAGGGGTGGCTCATCCCATTACGCTGCCTGAGGTGAAATGGGAAAGTGCCACCCTACTCTGCTGCCACCTCCTGCAGAAGCCCCCCTTGCCTGGATTCTGTGGTGGTGGCAGGTTCCCATGAGGTCTCATGAGATTTCAGCAAGATATCCCGAGATCTCACCAGAAATTGGCACCGTTGCCAGCACACGTCTGTGGAGGAAGCAGTGTGGGATGGCATGCCTTCCAACATTCCTCAGCTGAAAATAGGGGCATTCTATCCTACATCAGTATCACTGCTTTAAAGGGTTGGGCACCCCTTTTGCCCATCATTAGCCATGAGAAAGGAATGTGCAATTGTAGCTGTGATTTTAAGGGGGCCGGGATTAAGGTGGACTGGGTGCCTAATGATATCCTGAACATTAAAAGCATCCAGTATGACAAAGGTACTTTTGGATCAATAAGTGACCATTGGTATTGTTAAACAGTTGATGATGACTGAACAACCGAAAATGTTCAGATCAATGTTTGGTCAAGATGAGGAAACGAGCCAGAGGATGAAGAAGATGGATATGAGGTGGAAATGAGGAATACTCAGAAGCTTCAGACCAAATTGAGGAATCATTGGGAAGACTGGATCACGGAATCACTAAATTGAAGGAAGCAGATTGTGATGTGGAAATGGAAACAACCTCCGTACAAGGATTTTGAGGAGGAGGAGGAGGAGGAGATAAAATCACAGAGGCTGCTTTGGAGAACCATCTGGATTCTGATGAAGTTGAGAGGATAAAGACTTTGGGAATGGAGTCCTGGCTTTTCTTTACCTCTAGCAGAGAGAAAGTACTCTGCATACGACTGGAGCACAGCAAATCTTCTCTCCCTATGAGAGAGTTGTGGAGGCTGAAGATCCCCACCTTACAATTGCTGCCTAAATAATCTCCTTCTCTGGGTCTTTCCCAAGCAATCTGAGACTGCACTGACACACCTGTCTCTGCTCCTCACTCTTCATACCTCTTCTGGTCCTGGGAGACCAGGTAGGAGGGGAGCTGGCCACAGCAGTAGAGGGAGACACCCTGGCTTCTTCACCAGCCTGACTCATCTCCATCTCTTGGCCTCCGTCCTCTCCTGCTGCAGCTTCTGATTCTGGACTTCTCTCTGCCAGACACTCCCTTCTCAACAAAACCTGTTACCACTTCAGATTCTGACAGCTCCTCCTCTCAGATTTCTGCCTCTGACCATTTATTGTTGTCTCGCCACCACTCCCCAGGCTCCGAACCTTCATCCCTTGGTGGTCCCCCAGCTGGTGCCTCCCACCATTCCTCTGTGTCCAGTCAGTCCATGACATCAGGTCTCATTATTGTTTAGGAACGTTTACTTTCATGACGTGTATGCGGAAGATTGCCTCCTGGAGCTTCGCCCTCTGTATAAGGTTGCTCAGAAGTAAGTCCCACTTGATCCCAGGTCAGTGTTTGTGTGCAGTAGTACTCTTTGCATATTTACTCAATTTCATTGAGCTCGGCGAGAGCAACTGCTTCACCTCTCCTAAGAAACCTAGCCCTGCACAACCCTGTCCTATGAATAACTTACTCTTGCTTTCCATCTTAAACACGTCTACTTGGAAGTAAGCTCTGCCTCATTCAGTGGAATTAACTGGCATGGAGAAATGGAGTGAAGTCAACAAAGGCTGGCTGCCTTGCTTGGTGAAGGCATTGAAGGAGGCAGCGAGAAACACAGGCATAACTGGGCAACCACCGTTCCTTTCCTGACTGATAGAAGCCCTGCGGGGAGGAAGCTCAATGGGTAGAGCTCTCCGCTCCATTCCAGCATGTGCCTGGCAATGGAAGTTGAAAAGCAAGTCCTTCAGGACGGAGGTGTGAGGGCTCTGTCAGGGTCCTACAGTCTTCTTCCCAAAGCCTAGTAAGCACTAACTAGGCTTCAGGAAGAAGCCCTCCTTCCTCTTTCCCAATGCCTCTACCCTGCCTACCCCCCAACGGCCGGCTCTCTGTGACTAAGAGAGAAGCCATGATGGCTTAAGGGTTTTCATGACTATCCCAGCATTTTGTGGCACTTGGAGGGTATGGGCCACCTTATGGGTTCCTGCTTTCTAAGAAGATATGCTCAGAACAGCAACTTGTGGAGAAACCTAGGAAGCAGGATCTTCTATCCAAATCTCCCTCCATTTCATGGCCTCATCTGCAAGCCACAAAAGTAGGGACAAATTTTTCTCTTTTGATCTGGGGGTAGGATAAAACCCATCAGGCTGGTAGCTGCCATTTTTTATTTCCCCCCTTTTCACTTGTGATCATTGCCCCTGCAGCCTAATATCTACAGTGGTACCTCGGGTTAAGAACTTAATTCGTTCTGGAGGTCCATTCTTATCCTGAAACCATTCTTAACCTGAAGCACCACTTTAGCTAATGGGGCCTCCTGCCACCGCTGCACCACCACCACACAATTTCTGTTCTCATCCTGAAGCAAAGTTCTTAACCCGAGGTACTATTTCTGGTTTTTTTTTTTTTTAAAATGTTCAGGTACAGCTTTTAGATATTACAAAGTTTGATCCAGGGCTGCTCTAAGTGAGTGTAATTATCACATTTTCATAGTCTAAAATCAACTCTGTTTTGGTTGTTAGAGTGAAACATAACACTAGAAAAAAAAGGTGTGCTTTAGTAACTGGCAGGGCTGTGCACTGGCTCTGGATGACTCCTGAATCCTGCAACTCCTCAGGCTAATTTGAGTCAACTGGGGTTTTGCTTGAGCTGGTTGAGGCAGCCCTAGATTTCCCCAGGGTCGGAGCAGGTGCAAGGAGAGTCTGCCTTGGTGCTTTTCTTTCTCTTGCCTCCTCCCGACCCAAATTGAAGACTCTGCAAGGCTTTCAGTTCAGTTCAATTCAAGTAGGATCAGGGTCACTCCTGATGTTTGGGAAGAAACCTTTCTTCTTTCTTTGACTTTGGCTGTGTTTCTGATCATTTCTGGCACCAGGATTTGGGAGGCACTCGCAGATGGCCCCTGAACCTGGAGGAAACAAGGCATGCAAAGTGAGCATTCACTTAGGCTGCATCTGATCTTCTGGGATGCTTTTGTGAGCAATGGGACCACTGTTAGGGCAGTGATTCCTTAACTAATCCTAGGGCCCTAGCAAATGTCCAGCCATGGCACCTTGTGGGGTTGTTTCTGATGCTCTTGTAACACTTCCATTTTTTCTTGTGTCAACAGAGCCCAAGAAAAAGAAAAAAGAAGGCAAGAAACAGGAGAAGACACTGGAATAGTGAAGATGTGCTGGGCTACGCGGGAAAGGGACTTCCTCGAATGTAATCGGTTAACAAGTTTCATTGACACCTAGGCGTTTTATCCAGAAGTTATTTATAGCTTAATTGTACAATAGGAAGAAATAAACGTACCAATTCGCCCTCTTTATTCTTCTTCTTTTTTATTTTTTACTTTAGTGTTTTAAGTGTATAACCTTAACCGCATTTGTAGAAGTCTGCCATAAAAAGGCAGTAATGTCATTTAGTACCTGATTTACTATTGTATATTGGAAAGTATAGATTCACCCCAAATCCCCACCCTCACCCCTTTCCTCCTTTGGAGTCCAATCTTCTTAAGGCCTGACTCTGCATGCTAAGGGCAGGACTTATGACCCACATGGAAATCCCACAGGACGTGTTCTATCGAGGTTCCATGATGTCAGAATGGTCTGTCCGTATGCTGCGCAGACTGGCCGTCTTATGATGTGTAAAACAGACTTTTTACGTTTTATAACAGCAAGAGTGGGTCTCTGTCCCCAGACTGTACCTGCCCTGAAATAACTAACTTGGTTGTAATTTACACCTTTTAATAAAACAACTTAAGGCTCTAGTCCATAATGATTTCTTAATGTGTTTCATGTTTTCCCTCCCATGAATGAACAGGGGACAAGTAGGAAAATATGTTTGCATGGCAGGCTTCACTTTCTGCCAACACGAACTGAATGCTAAAAGAGCTAATAAGGTCATCCCCACCTGAAAATAGTCTGTTTATACCCCACCCATCCGGCTGGGTTGACAGTGGGTCAGTGCTGATGGTGTTCATCTTTGTCCTTAAGCAATATCTGCACCCAAATCCCTATGCCAGTCTTCCTCGACTTGCAGCCCTCCAGATGTTTTGGACTACAAGTCCCTTCATCCCCAGGCAGCATGGTGAATGGTCAAGGCTGATGGGAGATGTAGTTAGCAGCATCTGGAAAACACCTGGTTGGGGAAGGCTTCTCTATGCAAAGCAAGCTCTAGGACTTAAAAGTCATAGACACACTGCCTTTTGGCCAAAAGTCCATCGAGCCTAGTTCACTGTCTCCATTAGTGGTCAGCTAGCTACTCCCCAGGAGCTCACAAACAGGGCATGATGGGGGGCAATTGTCCCTTGTGTGACACGGCATGGCTTCCCTCTTATTGGAAGTAAATCTTGCCACAGCTTCTCTGTGCTATATTGACTTACGTAAACCTGTCAGTTTTCTTCTATTGAAATATTGATGATGGCTGGCATTTCAGAACAAAACAACAGAGTTCCACATAAGCAGACCTACCTTGCATGAAATAAAGTTCAGTGGATCTTTTCCCCCTGCTCTTTGAGAGTGTTTCTGGACGACACTTTCAAAGGAGGTGTCTCTCTTGTTAGATATTGAGTGTTCTGAAGGTGAAGGGAGTACCTTGAAAGTTACCCCAAATATACCCTCAAAGGTTCTGAAGAATGCACAAATATTCACAATCCTTATAGCTCGGTCTATATTTCTTTGAAGCCTTTTTAACCTTACCTTTCAGCCACAAAGGGTTCTCATAGCAGCTAAGGAAGATCAGTGATAAGACAGCTCTTTACCTCGGGTTTACAAACTAAGAGGCACATGGCACAAAAGGAAAAGGGATTGAGAGGGATGAAGAAAAAAAGAAGAAAATTCAGGCACCAGTTCTTACTTATGCTAGTTATTGGAACAGCCAGCTGCTATGGGAAACTGTTCAAGGAGAGGAAGAGACAAAAGTTGCTGTTCTCTCAGCAGAGCTGATTCCGTGGCCCAGCCTCCCTTCTCTCCCTTCTCTCCCTCATCTTGCTCCATGGTCAAGCAATTGCCATCTTGAACCATATGATAGCAGTACTCAGTCCATGTTGCTAGTTGCCAGGACCTGGTAAGTAATGGCACATTGTCTCTGGTAAAGGTAAAAGGACCCCTGACCATTAGGTCCAGCCGTGGCCGACTCTGGGGTTGCAGCGTTCATCTTGCTTTATTGGCCGAGGGAGCCGGCGTACAGCTTCCGGGTCATGCGGCCAGCATGACTAAGCTGCTTCTCACAATCCAGAGCAGTGCACGGAAATGCCGTTTACCTTCCCACTGCAGTGATACCTATTTATCTACTTGCACTTTGACGTGCTTTCGAACTGCTAGGTGGGCAGGAGCAGGGACCGAGCAACGGGAGCTCACCCCGTTGCAGGGATTCAAACTGCTGACCTTCTGATCAGCAAGTCCTAGGCTCTGTGGTTTAACCCACAGCGCCACCCGCATTCTCACAGCACCACCCACTTCCCTATATTGTCTCTGAATATAGAGCTATTGTGGAGAGTTGTTCTGAAGGATATGGCATCTGTGTCATTATTATTTTTCTCACAGAGTGCTAGTAGCCACCCCAAAATGTTGTGAACACCACAAGCATGAGTTTTCCTCCTGCACCCACAGTCTGGTTACAGAAGGCTTTCTTCACTTTCCATAAACATAAGCCAAGGCAGGCCCAGAAGATTTTGCCGCCTGAGGCAAAATGGAAAGTGCCATCTCCTGGTGCCAGTGCTGCCTCCTCTGTCGCTTCCAGCCGCATCCTCATCCCTCGCAGCAATAGCTTGCTTAGTAGTGGCCCTGAGTTTTAAAATGTGCATTTAAAAATTGGTGTTGGTTAGTATTTTTCCTAGGGACGCGGGTGGCGCTGTGGGTTAAAGCCTCAGTGCCTAGGGCTTGCCAATCGAAAGGTCGGCAGTTCGAATCCCCGCGGCGGGGTGCGCTCCCGCTGTTCGGTCCCAGCGCCTGCCTACCTAGCAGTTCGAAAGCACCCCTGGGTGCAAGTAGATAAAATAGGTACCGCTTACCAGCGGGAAGGTAAACGGCGTTCCGTGTGCGGCTCTGGCTTGCCAGAGCAGCGATGTCACGCTGGCCACGTGACCCGGAAGTGTCCCCGGACAGCGCTGGCCCCCGGCCAATAAATGTGAGATGGGCGCACAAACCCCACAGTCTGTCAAGACTGGCCCGTTCGGGCAGGGGTACCTTTACCTTTACCTAGTATTTTTCCAGCTTGCTTCACATTCCGCACTTACAAGTATCATTCCAAGGCAAATTTCCTCGACCTGCTACCTTGGTTGATGTTGCTGGATTGCAACTCCCATCACCATTGAACTATGTCTCTTCTGGCTGGGGCTGATGGGAGTTGTAGTCCATTGGGGGGGAGCATCAGGTGGAGGAGACTTCTTCCCGATACTCATGCCATCAAATATCTTGCCGTTTCCTCCTGCGACGACCCAAAACAAATCGATGCCAATGCATAATTTCAACAGCTTTTAGTGTTTGTTGATGCTCTGCGAGTGCCCCTATGCTACTGGGCTTGCGCTCATGCTTAGACAGCGGAGAAATCTTTTAAGTGGCTGTCAAGGTGTGTTTCTGTTTACAAAAGCAACTCCCAGGGACATTTTGACATTACACAGGGCAAGCAAGCTGAGACTTTCACCACATCAATAAGTCATTGTCCCAAAGGATATTTGTGCCTCACATTGTTCTGTCTATAAGAAACAAATCCTCTAACTTTAGCTTCATTGACACAAGCCTGTTATAAGCACTGAGAACCACCCAACACACCCACACACCCACCCCGGAGAGCATATGGTGCTGTACACAACTTCCGAGGAAAGATGATTTAACACAATCTAGAGAAAGCTTTGCAAGGTAATTGGTTTGAGAACAACACATTTCTCTGGTGAGTCCCCCATAATATGGAAGATCTCATTGCATTGCAATGCAATCTCTGTGGCAACCTTTTTTTCCCTTTTTTCAGGGAAAGGGCAGTGGTGGAGGAAAGCAGCTTCTATTTATATAAAGATGTTTGGTTTCTGGGCTGACCCAAGTCATTCTGATGGCCCAAAGAGCTGTAATGTGTGATCTAAGGGTCAAATGAAATGTGATACTCAGTGACACTTTTTTTTAAAAAAATGCAGATAGCATCTGCCTGGGGTGGGGACAATCACTGAGATTGCAGCAAGTGTTGCGGGGGTGGGGAGACCTCCCATCCTGTGGTCTTAATGAAAACCAATTCTCCAAAACTGCTCTTCGTATTAGGAGGAAACCTTCCATTAGTGCTAGTGGCAGCTTCCCTCCCAATGCAAATAGCAGCTTTGGATGAGTGATTTCATACCCAGGACAGAAAAGGGTTAACCCTACCACCACCACCACCACCTCTCTGCTGTAATCCCAGCAATTACTGTCTCTTCTCCAGGAAGAACTATTTGCATTTAAAACCAAAATGAAATGGTTATATTAAATCAAAATATTGATTTACTTAGCATGGCTACTCTGGCCCTAAAGGGTGTGACCCAAAATCCCTTTGCAGTGTTTCCAGGTGACACCTTTTGGGACCAAACTAGTTATGCTAGTAAATTCATTTCTTGATTTAATGTAACCAGGACTGTTTTTTTCATCCAGAACTCATCAGAACTCAGTTCTGGCACCTGTCAGGTGGGCACCAATGCCACTATAAGAGAACAAGAGAGGTGTTTATGGTGAGTTCCAGCACCTTTTTTTCTAGAAAATAGCACTGAATGTAACCATTTTGCTTTCCCAGAATCCCTTGCAGTGTTTCCAGGAAGGCTCCACCCTAGATCTCAAGGTAGAACACACAGTTGTCTTTCTCCACATTTTATCTTCACAACAGCCCTGTGAGGTAGGTTGGGCTGAGAGTGAGCAACTGGCCCAGGGTCACCCAGTGAACTTTGTGGCTGAGTGGGGATTTGAACACTCTAAGCATCATACCACTCATTGGCTCTCAAACTCCAACAGCCTTTGCTTAACTCACTTGTCATAATATATATTTCTGAACTGTAGGAGAGCAAATTTCTTGATTGTCTCTGCAGAGACCACAGAGTCTTAAACATCTTCCATCTGTGCATATATCAATAGACATACATAATCCTACTAATAAAGGAACACACAGAATGGTCTGTTTGCAGAGATGGAGAGAGCGAGAAGAAAGAGCCCTGTCCCAAAGGCAGCTGCTGGCAGATGTGCAACTAGTAGATCCTATGCATGCATCCATTCAGAAGCAATTCTGCCATAGGTCCAAACTAGATTTGACATCAAATGTGTCTTTGCACTTGCATTTGCATTTAGCATGCACATTTTAAATACATAAGTAAGCAAGCAAGCAACCACTGTGTGTGTGTGTGCTGGTAGACCTAATGGTCAGGGGTACCTTTACCTTTACAGTGCTTAGCAGTGGGTGGGCAGAATAGGTTTAACCACTTCCTCCCTGCTGAAATCCTGACAAAACAAATCTCTCCTCTGAAGATGATATTTGCATTGGGACTGACTCTCCCGCTGGCGCCTATAGGAGCTTTCCTCTCAAGACAAACAGCAGATTTGGAACAGCAGTTTTCTGTGAGACTCTCAGCAGGGCTGGAAACAGTTGAACTTCACCTCCTCACCTGCTGATTTCCTTCTAATGATCAGTTGCACCCACCGGTGACTGTCATGTGCATTTTTTTTTAAAAAAAGGCTTGGATTTGAATTCATTCGGACTTACTTTCCTGTAAATGTAATACTGAGATACTGAGGAAGTCAAAACGAGGAGGAGGAGGAGGAGAATAGCAGCCACGTTTCCCCCAGAGGGGAAGTGATGGTGAAGGAACAGCCGTGCTGTCAATAGGACTTCTTTTTCTTCACTATCTCCTCCCTTCTGGGAGCAAATGGCAAGCAGAGCAAACCTGTCTGCCCTGAAAATCCCTGCCTTTTGCAGCAACTGCTAGTAGAAGGCAGTCTTTGCTACCTTCTCCAGCATTTCAGAAGAGATGGAAGCAGATTCAGTTCTGTATGTTTCGCCATTCAGAAGCTAATGAGTGAAACTTACCTTCTGCACAGTCGAAGGTGTTTTAATCTTTACAAAGACTGTCACAGACATTTGCTTCTATAATTTAAACAATTATAATATCAACCAGAGTATATTGATCAAAAAAGCTGCTCATGTTATCTGGCTGGAATTTCTTATTTTATTTTTAAGGCATGGCGCCATAGCTTTGACTCCTTCTGTGCCCCATGGGCGAGCTAACCTGCTTCTCAGTCTGAATGCTTGCAGGGTCCCAGCAAGAGACCTGGTTTTCCAGTTTGCCTCTCTCCACTTGCTATCAGTGCTATGTGTCTTGCTGCTAGTCCTGACGCCTGGCAGCCTTTAAGGGCAGAGTGAGGCAGGGGACACACACAAGCTTCTTATGATAAGGGATGTTTTGTCCACGGGCAGTTTAGTGGGTGGCCTGGTTGGGTGTCATTGCTGCTCTCTGCTTGCTTATCAGCTCTGCTTCTAATATAAGCAAGCCTTCTGGCCTCTCAACAGGAGAATAAAAGGCTCTGGAATAGTGGCTGGGACAGAAAACAGTCCACAAGCACAGATCGAGATTGCTGAAGGGCAAAGAAAGCAAGGGGAGACGACTGGAAGAAAATTCTGCAGCACCAAGCGTCAAACAAGGAGGTTGCCAGTTATGCATCACCCCAAAGAGGTCCTAGGTTTGCCAGTGTGGTGTAGTGGTTAAGAGCGGTGGACTCGTAATCTGGGGAACCGGGTTTACTTCCCCTCTCCTCCACTAGCTGCTGGCTAGTCACACTTCTCTGAAGTCTCTCAGCCCCACTCGCCTCAAAGAGTGTTTGTTGTGGGGGAGGAAGGGAAAGCAGATTGTTAGCTGCTTTGAGACTCCTTAAAGGTAAAGGTACCCCTGCCCATACGGGCCAGTTGTGTTCGACTCTAGGGTTGTGCGCCCATCTCACTTAAGAGGCCGGGGCCAGTGCTGCCCGGAGATACTTCCGGGTCACGTGGCCAGCGTGACGAAGCTGCTCTGGCGAGCCAGCACCAGCGCAGCACACGGAAATGCCGTTTACCTTCCTGCTATAAAGTGGTACCTATTTATCTATTTGCACTTAAGAGTGCTTTCAAACTGCTAGGTGGGCAGGAGCTGGGACCGAACGATGGGAGCTCACCCCGCCATGGGGATTCGAACCGCCGACCATACGATCGGCAAGTCCTACGTGCTGAGGTTTTACCCACAACGCCACCCGCGTTCCTTGAGACTCCTTAGGGTAGTGATAAAGTGGGATATCAAATCCAGTCTCCTCCTCCTCCTCCTCCTCCTCCTCCTCCTCCTCCTCCTCCTCTTCTTCTTCATTTGCATCAAATTTGCAGCTCCTTCTTTATATGATGCAAATTTTGAAATACTTACTGTATGTTACATTGGTGCTTCCTAAAGTTGGTGGTACCACAACATTGAGGGGTGGGATTTCCTGGGATGACTAAGAAGCAAGGAACACTGGATGTGTAAATGATTACCAGACTTTCAAAAGCTGGTAGCACTGGATCAAGTTCATTAATTTTGTTGAATTTTAACTATATTTTGAATAAATGTGCGTTTGTTACTGATTTTGAATTTTACCGGGTTATTATCTCTTTACTGGGTCATGCAAACCACTACTCTGAATGATGCTTTTTATAGCATAGGGGGCACTGGAGACAGGTTTATGGAACCATACATTATCTCATCAACGGTACACCAGTCCTAACAGGTAAGTCAATATTGTTATTTTCATTTTTCAGGTGGCCAAATGTGTGTGCAAATAAAGCTAAGAGAGCACTGGGGTTTTCCTTTCCAAATTGTGCTTTGCATTCACCTGTGCCTCCTGCTTCCTTAATATTGGCGAAGCAGCAAAAGGATAACACTAAAGAAAATAAGCCTTAGCACACATTTGTTCAGGAAATACAATTTATTTCCAATGTGTGAATGTCACCTTCCTGCTGCAGCGCTCACTGTTTTGACAATTCTGGCCTTTACAAATTGCTAGTTGTGGTAAGAAGGAAAACTGTAGATCGTTCTTAAGTCAGACAATTCTTTTAAAGATTTTATACAAAACAGCAATGCAGCCAACATCATCATTAAAATAAAACTAAAGTGGGCAAAATGTCCTCCCAGTTTGCCAAGCCCATTTGCAGCCTGCAAAGTTGGGGTAACATTTTGGCTTTTTGGAAGGGGGGGGGAAGAGTGAAATTAGCATTAAAGGGGATAAATGTTCCTTCCCACTTCCTGATGGCAACAGCCACTCTTGCATTTGCTGCTGGAGACACTTCTGTACTTCTTCAATCAATCAGTCAATCAATCAATCAATCAATCAATCAATCAAATCCTTATTACACTCATAGACCAGCATAAGTAGGGTGGAGTACAATCATTTAGAATCTATAAAATGTTTTGGAAAGCTAAAAAGTATTGAAACAGAAGGTATATCTAAAAAAAACTATAAAAATCTAAAGGAAACTAAAAGAATCTAAAAGAAGGGTTAAGAGCATTAATGGATGTGGAAGAGCATGAAAAAATAGTGTATAAAAGACTATAACTATCAGTTTAGAGAGCACTCTGATGTGAGTGTTCATTGAATCTAGTTTGTGGCACACACCACTGTGCAGAATCTGGCAACATTGTATGTTGTAACAGGGTTGATATCTGAAAGCAGCAGGGAGGTATAGAATTGACCTGTGCGCCCTGGGTACTTATGGAGTAGTGGGGAGATGAGACGAATACGAATGTCTCTATAGACACTGGAGAAGCACATGCTCTGTCACTTCTATTTGAGTCACAGGGGCATTGTGTCTCCAAGTTGCGTGTTCAGATTCAGAGACCTCCCCCCTAAATAAATTCACACTTGACTCAAATTTTAGTTTTGGTTTTGGCAGAATTTAGGCCACAACTTTATTGATTACAGAAGGTGAGTGGTTGCATAGGCTCTGGTTCGACTAGCTCCCTGCACCCTTGCAGCCAGCGCTGACCCAGGGCACCAGCATAGATCAGCCAAGGGTGAACAGCTGGGTAGGCGAAAAGTCAGGAACAGACTATGTTCACCACCCAGATGCCCCCTGGACTCAGGCACGGGCACAACCCCCTCTCTGGGGTTGACCAAACCATCAAATCCCTGGATTCCTTTAACGGAATACCCTTCACACAGGGATGGTGAGACCGCTCTCCCATTCCTATCACCTGAACCAGTGCCTATCCGCAACCTTACAAGTTGTGACGATTTGCTACACGGCAGATGAAACCCAAATGGCAACAGCCAATCAGCCAAATGGGGAAATTCCTGCCATGCCCCTGTAGCAATGACAGATGACATACGACAGCATAGCAAGGTCAATCGCACAATGCCCTAAAATTAGAGAGAGGTGGGAGGGTGTTCCGAATGCACAAGCCGAAAGAGGAAGCTCTGGGTCACGTGCATGGGTATATATAGGTCCCTTGATCTGTTTAGATTGTGCCCCATTGACCAGATTGAACCCAACATTGAGGGACCTACCAATCGGGTGTTGTGGCTAACCAATCCAGCCACTCACAACACAGGAGGTCAGTCTCCAGGTCTCACCGCAACACATGCCCTCTTTTAGAGAGGACAAGATTAAATAACCTTCCTTTCCTCTCCTAACTCTGCTCCTCCTTGTGCCTTCAGTTCTGCGGTGGCATCATCCCATACTTGGGGAGGTGGGGAGCCTGGGAAATGGAATATTCCCATGGTACCTCAATCCTTAATATGGAGTCAATGCTATGTTTCTCAGGGTTCCTGCTACTTCCAGGACAGCATTCTAGGCATTAGGAAGGAAGGAAGCCTTGCACAGAGGCCTCTTAGCAAGTTGTCTCTATACCCCACCCCACCCCCCAGCAAAGCTCCTGCCTTGTTACCAGGAACTATTTCTGGGGAATGAGATGGTGAGGCTGGGTTGAGGAGCTCACAGGGGGTCCACCCAGGGTATGGCATGGTGTGGAACGTGGTGTTCACATCCTGCATTGTTCCCACTAGCATCTTCATTAGGACTCTGGCAGTGTCTGAATTCAAAATTTGATCAAACTATTTTCCACTGTGGGGAGGGGGCGGGTAATAGAGTTTGCAGAGACCAGCCAACTTCATTAGTGCAAAGTAAGGCTGCTGCAGAGAGCTAGTGGAGAATCTAGGCTCCACCTTGGAAAATGAGCTCAGCAGGGCTTCAGGAAAAGGAACTCTGTGTTCTTTAGACCCCTTCATGCAGTTCTTTGGCCTGAATATCTACAGCATGGGAATTACTTTTCACCAGCGTAAGATGGAGGGTGGGGTGGCTATTCTTTCTCCTTTTTGCTGGTTTGCCTTATGAACCACAGCCCATAAAATCTTGGACAGTCTTTGCTGCCAAGTAAAGATGAGCTTATAAATGAACAGGGAGGGGGGAAAGATTGATGGGGCTAAGGCTGGAAACATTCAACCTGCACCATGAAATAAACTCTGCATTTTCAATTATTCTCTTGCATAAATATGTCACGACAGGCAAAGCAAGTCTGGCAGCCTTATCAAAGGGAATTTGGAATTTGAGTTTGCAGTCCTCCCTGCGATACCATCGCAAGAGGCCCCCAGACTGTCTTCGGCTATCAAGGAAATAAACATATACTTTAAATAAATGCTTCGGCTCTGCTCCGAGAAAGTTGCCTTCAGGAGATATGTGTGTTTTCTGCAGTCACTCAGTGCTGCCAATCGCTTCTCTGGCCTACCTGAGGAATGACGGGGAAACTTTCAGAAACATTATTTTCACCCATTCCTTCACAGTAGTGATATCAATATTCTAGGACTCGCGTCTCTTTATTGCGTTTCCTAACAATTAATGTCTTTGCCGTAAGGTCCCAGAACAGATGACAACCTTATAAAAAACACAACATTTTGCTCATAATAATAATAATAATAATAATAATAATAATAATAATAATTTATGATTTGTACCCTGCCCATCTGTATTGCCTCCATTGACTAGCAGCTGCTCTCCAGATTTTTTTTTAAGACAGGGAATGTTTCTGATCCCATATAGAGTTACCTGAGATTGAATCTGGGATCTTCTGCATGCAAAGCAGATGTTCTGCCACTGAGATATGGCCCTTCCCCTTGGATGGAACAATCCTCATCTATACCACCCTGAGCTCCTTGGAAGAAGGGGGTAAAAAATCACAGTGTTGTTTACTCTTGTCTGCCAGTGGCTCTCCAGTGCCTTTGGAACGTGAGTTGTCAGAGAATGAAGCAGAGACTTTTTTTTTTGCAGTGGTGACTGGTGCTCTTTGGGACTGGTAGGGTAGAAAGCAGAGAAACGTATAGTAGATGGAGCCAGAGCCAATGACTAAGGACCCATCACCACTAAACATTTAAAATGGTACCCTACTACTTTAAACAGTCATTTGGGGAAGCCCCAAAGAATCACAGGGACCATAGCTGGTTGAGGGTGCCGAGACCCCTATTCTCCTTACAGAGTTGAAAGTCTCACAGTGGTTTAACAGTCAATGTCTCTTCCCAGTGCTTTTTTTCCTGGGGGGATGCAGGGCTACCCCTAAACATTTTGTGAATCTAACAGGACCAGAAACTTTTTTAAAACAAAAAACAAAAACTGTCTTCTCTAGCATGATGAATTCTCTAGTTCTGTTGAATAGCATGGTGAATCGTCAGTTCCATTGCTGCCCCTGATGGCAGCCTCATTTTCTGTCCCAGTGTTTCCCGAGTCTCAGACCGAAGTGAGCATTTAATGTGTGAAGTAGGATTTGGAATCTAGCACTTCCAATGTGGAAGTGATTGTGAGCTGTCAGCTAGGTAATGCGTGTTCTTCGTACTTTTGTCCATTACTGTATTTATTTCCCCTGATTTGAACTATAAAATGGTGATTTTATTGAGTCAAAATGAGAGTACTCCTAAACATTTGTTTAAAAGAAAAAAGCACTGTCTCTTCCCATGGAACTCTGTGAAATGTAAGCCCAGGGATACAAAAGCTGCAACACATCCAGTCCAGCATCGTGCTCTCTCAGTGGCTAATCAGATGAGTTTGGGAAGCACAAAAGTAGGGCCTGAGCTCAATAGCCTCTCTCCCCACTTGTGATTCCCAGCAGCTAGCATTCAGAGACATATTGCCTCTGATAGTGGAGGCAGAACATAGCCATTGTGGTTGGTTGCTCTTGACAGTCTTCTCCTTCATAAATGAATTTGCCAAGTCCTCTTTTGAAGCCACCCAAGTTGATGAGCACTTTCCCTTATTGCAATAGCATATTCCATGGTTCATCAATGTGCTGTGTTCCAGCACTGATCTTCATTGGGTGGCCCCATATTCTACTATTATGAGAGATGGAGAAGAAGCATCTCCACTGGTTTGTGCAATGGCTGCATTGACAAGGGCAAGAGCCACAGAAGACCTTTGGGACAGGAAGGTCCCCAGCAGTGACTTCAAGAGGCAACTATACTCCTGCAAGCATGTTTTCCGAGCACTTGTGAATTGCCAGAGAGTATGCTAGTACTCGATTGTTAGGTTGCTTATAAATGTGGTCTATGCCAGTCTTCAGTTAAATCTCTCGAGGCACTGTAGAATAAAATCATAGCAACAACAAATACATATATAACACACTGGAAAATTAAAATTAAAATAAAACAGCAGGAGCACCAATTGAAAACAAAGCCATAAAATTGAAAAATGGCCGTTGAAAACAGCTAAAAATAACAACAGAAGAGATAAAATCGTAATCAAGGCAACTTAGAACACAATCCTCTGGTCCCTGGGAGAGTGTTCCATGGGACATGGGATTTTTCAGATCTTCCTTTCCAAGGGCCAGAAGAGAGAAAGTTCTGCTCTTCGAGATGGAGATCTGACACTGTAAGCCTCCTTATCTGTGAGTGCAGAAATGTCAGCAGCCAGTACTTCTGTGATGTCAGAATTCTGATGTTGGAGGGGACAAATAGAAGGAGTCCCAGGGAAGCTTGGAATCAATGGAGACACAGCTTCCTTTTCAAAGGAGTGGGGGAAATGACACTCCTTCCTTTCCACTCTGCGGGAACAAGCCCTATCACACTTGGAATTGGGTGCTTTTACCACCTTCAATTCTGCCTTCCCAGACCTGGTAGGATTGCTCTGTTACACCAGGGATGGAGAACCTCTGGCCTGTGGATGAAACATGGCTTTGCAGGTCTCCCCATTGGACTCATGAAGCTGTTTTCAGCAAGCCATGTCCACCTGCCACACACCTGATGTCACACATGTAAGGGGGACGTGTGCTTTACAGAGGACTGCCCTCTGTTTGAAGGGTCTAGGATTCCTGATCACATGGAGATTCTAAACCCATACAGCTGAACACTCACACTTCAGAGCTTCCTGTGAAGGACCATATCTCAGAGAGTTGAGCATCTGCTTTGCCTGAGAAGGTCTCAGGTTCAATCCCTTGGATTTCCCAAGTAGGGCTGAGTGACCACTTTTTGAAACCCTGGAGAGTATCAGGCAGCTTCCTAAGCTCATGACATGTGAAACTCAGGAATGGAGCTGGAAGCCACGGGGAGATGGGTGCATAAATAGCAAGTGTTGAGTCTGTTTGAGCTTTTGGGACAAATCTGTATAAATATGGGGTACTCTGGGATCCAGTTGTAAGGTTTTGCCTGGTCCTCATTCTACAGAAGTGCACAAGTAGTCTGAAAAACAAACTGTTCTTTACAACTGTGTGAGCCCAACAATAAAATTTTACTATGGTTCTCCTGTTTTATTGTCGAGGAGTGATCATGAACTCTAGAGAAAGAGAAATAAAAAGAGAGAGAAAGATCAGCTGGCTCCTGGGCATTGGTGATGAGATACAGTCAGTCTCTCTGCTTATTTTTTAAACAAATTCCAGTTCAGCTTGGCTGCAGGAGCAAAAGCTTCCAAGCTTGGGAGCAATTTCCAATAGTTAAGCTGGCTGAGATATTGAGGATTTTAAAAATTCAAGCAACACGGGGCATCTAGCGAACATATCATACCTGTGTTTGTCCAAATGTGACCAACAGCCACCTGTCTCTGAATCACCACAACAGCTACTCACCTTGGGTTTTAGTAAAGCAAACAGTCTAATTTGTCAGCACCTAAATGATATGGAGCGTCAGAACAACTTGGCCACAATAAGAAAATTTTGCCCATGGTATGACTATTTTCCATCTTCCCATTTCAACTTTCTGGCACCCTATCTGCATAACCTAGCAATTCTAAAATATACACACACTTTTACTCTTGCACAGATTGAATGTGTTGCCCTCAGCTGTACTTGAGGGACAATTCCAACAGATTCACACGAAAAACGCTTATGTCCCCAAGAAGATGGCAGTACTGAATCGGTGGCACATGCCCTTCTGGCTTGCACTCTTTATAAAGACTTGAGGAATGAGATTATCACCCCTCTTTTATTGTCCATTCTGGGTCACCCAACCACAGCCACAGTGTCCTTCCTCTTGGCAGATCAAGATGAGCAGACGACAGCAAAAGTTGCAAGGTTTTTAGCTGGGGCAATAAGAATAAGATCCACTATTTGACTACTGATTCAAAACCCTAAAATGTATTTTATATAATTGACTTTTTATTTCTATTCTTTGTATATCGTATTGTTGTTTTATTGCTATGGCCGATGGCTGATGCAAATAAAGATTCATTCATTCTCTGAAGACAATGGAGGAGTACGCCTTAGTTGAGGTGAGGTCAAGTTGTTGGAATGTATCCAAATGTATCTGCTGAGCAGTCCGAAAAACCTCCAACATTGAGCCACTGAGAACACATTGCTGAGCTGGAGTTGTTATTAGATTACAGGGATGTCCTCACTGTGCATTGCGAGACCCTCATTTTTTTTGGAACCCTCTCAAATGCATGGCTTGTTCCTTGCTGAGGATAACTGTGTGAACTCACCTGATTGGAGAGTGGTGGGTCATGATCTGGATCAGATCTTGAGTCCACTTCATAACCCACAGTCCTGAAGATCCCTTTATGAGGTGGTTCAAGGGCTGCAGCACTGCCTCTCTCCTTTTAACCCATTCCCTCTTTAAAAAGCTCCAAAATGTGCCATCTGTCTGGCCAGGGCCTGGAGCAGCTATTGCATGAGGATCCTTACCCCCACACACTAGGACTTAATAATAGAACAAGTCATCCTGGCAGCAACAGGAATAGATGATGTTCTGTCACTCTCAGAGGGAATTGTAAGAAGAAGAATAAATTTCTAGTTGCCTTTAAATGCCACCAAGATGCATGTCCCATCCTGACTTTACCTACCAGAACTGGGTCAATGAAGAACCTCCAAAAACATCTAAAACCAAGTTTTGCAATATAGTGGAGAGCATATGGCATAATAGGCTGTTGATATAATATGTTCCTGTTATGAGCTGATGTTTCTGAATAGCCATCAAAGGCATACATTATGCCAGTTTGCAGTCGCTTACAATGAGTTTCATCTATTCACTTTTCTGTGATGTGCCACCAGTTGCTTTTTTTAAGTAAAAAACAACAACTCTTTTTATATATATATAAAAAAACAGCCACAGACTGTTACGTAAGGAGATTCTGTTACAGTGCTTTGTCAGATGGCAACTAAATTATTTGTGCATACCCACTTTCATTATTCAGAAACGAGAGCAGTCTGCATCAATAGAGCAATTGGAACGAATGGCTCCAGCCCTGTGGTTTTGACTGGGCAGAGAAACTGAGCAGGTGGAACCTAAGACTGGATTGGGCAGCATAATGGAACTTTTTCCTTACAGCTAATCCACCTGGAAAAGAAATTGGAGGCACTGTCAGCAGGATGATGGAGGGGTGGCTTTGCATTGCTGCTCCCAGCTGTGAACATAATTAACAGCTTAACTTCCCAGGCATCCTGGCATGCGTTGCTAGCGCTAAACTCCTTTTAAAGGGCCTTATTCCATGGTGGGCACAGGAACCTTAACAAAAATAAAAATTTAAACATGATTCTTGCCTCTCCCATCTCTACTCAACTTATTTCCTCTTGTCTCCTTTCTCAAGCTCTATTATTCTTGCACATGCAGAAAAGGATAATGATAATGATAACGATAATGTTCTTATTTATACCCCCACCCATTTGGCTGGGTTTCCTCAGCCAGTCTGGGTGGCTCCCAGCAGAATAATAAAAACACGATAAAACATCAAACAGAAAATAACTTCCCTAAACAGGGCTGGCAAGTGTGGCGGCAATTCAAGGAGAATCAATACTATATTTTGGAAAGAATACATGTTCTTATATAGCTGCATTGTATAATACTTTCTGGATGTCCCATGATCATATTATAAAGCAGTTGTGTAAATGTTATAAAACTTAAAAACTTCCAAGGAAGGAGAGTCTACAACTTCCCAAGGAAGTCTGTTCCATCTGTTAAGGTAATCTTGAATCCTGATTCTTTCTTCAGCGGCACTGGCTACCCCTCCAAGTTTGGTGGCACCTGTAAATTTGATGAGCACCTCCTCAATACCTTCATCAAAGTTATTTATAAAGTTGTTGAATGTATCACAACTCATTATGATTATTAAGTAATAAACTACAAAAAAACCACAAAATAATGAGTTGTGTAGTTTTCTCCTTTACTAGCTTAGAATATGCAATGTGTTAAATCAAGACACTGATTAAAAATAAATCAATCTCACCAAGCTCATCAATACTTCAATTGCTAATTCATTTTTTTATATATTATGTATATATTCAATGTCAAGAACTACTTAGGATAATGCAGAGTATAGCTTTGTGATTAGTCACCCATGTATGGGCAATGGGTATATATAACATTGATCCTAAAAACACACTACACTGCCTGCCTGTGTGATGGAAGGTATCTTTTGCCATATGTGCTGGACTTGTAATGAGGTAAAGGCTTTCTGGGAAATGATATATGAGTTTAAGAAAATGTTTAAAAATACTTTTGTTAAAAAACCAGAAGCCTTTTTACTCTTTTTACTGGGTATAGTAGGTGAAGTGATACCAAAAAAGATGAAAGACTGTTCATGTATGCAACAACAGCAGCAAGAACCCTTTTAGCCCCAAAATGGAAACAACAAGAAGTGCCAAAGAAAGAAGAGTGGCAGGTGAAAAGGATGGACTTTGTGGAACTGGCAAAGCTGATGGGGAAAAATCCGAAACCAGCATGATCAAGGATTCCAAAAAGACTGGAGTAAATTTACACAATATTTGAAAGATCATTGTAAGCAATTAACAACACTAGTAGGGTTATCTGAAGACTTGTAATGGGATTTTTTTTACCTTTCTACGTTTATTTAAATTTTGAGGTATTTTGCAATGAGTTATATTAGAACTGGAAAATATATAAAATGCTGTGATATAAAGGTTATTTTTGAAAGCCAAGTGATGGGAGGGAAGAAAATCAATAGGCACCAAAGAGCCAAAGAAGTAAAATAGATAATAATGATGTGATTATATATGTTTAAATGGAAAATTAATAAAAAATATTTTTTAAAAAATCAAAGTGCTGCTTGTGCTTGTGATATTCATACTTTTTGAACCAATATGCAAACTGAAACAAAGCTACAGTACCCTTAAAAATCCATATTTCTCTGAATGTGCTCTACAGTTCTCCAGCCAAACAATATGTACAAAAAAAATCACATATGGGGGAAATATGCATACAATGTATATATTGGTGGAGAAAAATACATTGTAAAAGGATGGGGAAATTGTTTGCAAAAATGTGTGTATTAGACAAAGCTGCATAAAAAAAAAATGTATTAGTTAGGAGAAATTCACACTAAAATGCTGGTTAAATTTCAAGAGAACCCCCGCTCTCAACAAAAGAAAAATGAAATCTGCAGAAATGTGGAGAAGTGTGCTAAAGTTTGGAAAAATGAGAAATGCGAAGAACTGAAATTAACAGATTTCCCCATCCTTTCCCACCTGGCCCTAAACAGCTTGAATCCCAAATTTCTTTCTGGAGTGCCTCCTCCGAAAGTGGGCAATTTTATCCTCAAGACTGACAGCCGTGTGTATGTGTCCCACAGCTCTGGCACACTGGTTAACTCTTACCTTTTGATTCCTGGCTCACCTCTGACAGCTGCATTCAGCTCAACCTTGACATTTAAGCACAGGCATGTAAGCAAGGCAACTCCCGGAATACTAATGAATTTAAGGAGTTTACCAAAACGATATCCCATCAAAAGCACATTTCCATTACAGTGGCCCCCTCGCCCTTTTTTGCACTCTGCCTCTTACAGCTCGTTCCTATTTACTCTGGAAATGGATTAGTTAATGAGGTGGTAGAATCAATTACAAAACACCGAGTGAGGCACTTGAAGGTTCCTAGCAAATATTTGTTGAGCTCAGACTGTTTCCCAAGCGGTGAACGGAAAAGTCAGCATTGCCACAGCCGTTTCCTAGACTGGGGGCTTTCAAATCTGCCATGGCGGTCTTCACCTTAGCCCAGGAAAGAACTGACTAAGCCTTCTTATATGAGAATAAAATAGCCTAACTTGTGACTGCCACTGTTGGACTCTGTGCCGGGATAAATCAAATGGGAGAGGATATAATCAGTGGGAGAAAAATTAGATTCAGCTCACACTGAAAGGCAAATCTATGTCTATGTAAGTAGGCATAGTTTTCCAGTCTGCCCTGTATTGCTCCCATGCAGCACTGCGTCCATTACATTCCTGTTCGTCTTCTTTCATAAAACTACATTATCCATCTGGCTGTCCTCTGTGGCAATATTAACTTACTTACATAAATTACATTGTCGTTATATTTTTCCGTCCCGTTCATTTCGATGCAAAGGAAATGCAAGGCAAGCAGGGGCAGGAGGTGTAATCAATTACATAACATTTGCGGACTGAAAGCAACAACAGCAAGTACTGCTCACAGAGTCATTGGATTGATTTCCATTCCAGACATGGGACGAAGATGCAAACATCAGTGATTTCCACTCCTGTTTTCTGCTTTCACTAGCATTCTCCAACATCCCTCATAGTCCTCTTCCCAGCAATATGGATCAAAACATGCCAGCTGCAGTCTTCTGGCAAGTGCTTTGCTGAACAAGGGCCTGTGAGATGCCGACACAGTTTGAAAAGCTGGCGATGGACAGAGCCTAATGACCCTTTGGGGAAAGGCTGTCAGGCCTCCAGAGAATTGCAGGCTGCTTCCATATCTTTGTTTCAGTCTCCTGTGCTGGAGACCAATTGGTTATGTATCATACACTTTCATTTCAACCATTTTCTTAGAATTTTTGGGAATTCTGGGGCTTCATCAGAAAAATGTTGAGGCTGAAACCAATTCCAGGAGCCTCCAAGAAATGTGATTAGCCTTATAGAAACTCTTTACTTCCTTCAACATTATCGGATGTTTCGCCTACAAAACAATCCAGTAACTATCTTTGAACATCGTATTGGGAAAACCTTTTGTGGCAACTGCACATGATTAGCATTTGGAGGTGGAAAGACCTGACTTAGTCTTTCCTCCTAGGAGATTAATTTAAGTGGTACCTATATTAATGAATACAGTGGTACTTCGGGTTAAGTACTTAATTCATTCCGGAGGTCCGTTCTTAACCTGAAACTGTTCTTAATCTGAGGTACCACTTTAGCTAATGGGGCCTCCCGCTGCTGCCGCACTGCCAGAGCACAATTTCTGTTCTCATCCTGAAGCAAAATTCTTAACCTGAGGTACTATTTCTGAGTTAGCAGAATCTGTAACCCGAGGTACCACTGTACTAAGGATTAGAAACCACCTCACCTCAAAGGTTAAATGTGGAGGAGGAGCAGACACCAAAAACATCTGGAATATTGGAAGCTGCCTCACTCCAAGTCAGACCATTGGTCCATCTAGCTAAATGTTACCCACACTGACTGGCAGTGGCTGTCCAGAGTTTCAGACATGGGGCATTCTCAGCCTTCCCTGGAGATCCCAGGGATTGAACCTGGGACCTTCTGCAGGTGCTCTACCACTGGGTTACAGCCTTTCCCATAGAGCTGGAGTACTTGGTCGAAGCGGGTTTGCTGGGAAGTAAGTGAGCTGCCTGCCTGCTGCTTCATAGTACCTTTTCAAGATTGAAAACTCTTAGCATTTATTTCCTCTGAGATTAAACCTCAGATTAAAAGGGGTGGAAGCTTACATATGGCATCTTGCTCTAACCATCTCATACAACCTTAAAAGGGTAATGTGACTATACGATACAATACGATACAATAATCTTTATTGTCATTGTCCCATACAGAACAACAAAATTGAAAAATCTACATCAGACATTCAAAAACCAACAAGCCTGCTATCCCAGCTATCCCAGCCTGGTTAACCCCCTAAAAACTCTGATACCCCATCATTAAATACAATATACTCCCATAGAGACTACCTTACACTGCGTTTAAAACCAAAATCGCATTTGGATAGAAACTGTTTCTCAGGCGCCTAGTCCTAGTCTTTATAACCCTGTACCTTCTTCCAGAAGGCAGAAGCTGAAAGAGATCATTTCCGGGGTGTGCACTATCCTGCACTATCTCTGCAGCTTTCTTATGACACCTGGGAGCGTAGATTTGATTCAAGGTGGGAAGAGTGCACCCAATTATTCTCTCCACAGTCTTTACAACCCTGGACAGCATTGTTTTTCCCCTGACCGTGCAGCTCCCAAACCACACACACAGACCATAAATTAATACACTCTCAACAGTACAATGGTAAAATGCCACCAACTATTTCATGATGAGCAGTTCTACTGAAATAGGACCAACCACCACACTTTCCAAGCATGTTTTTCGATGCTGGTCCATGGCTGCTTATTTGTCCGATCTCTGTTTATTTTGCAGCTATAGGTCATTTGACTGAAAGCCGTCTATCTGCCCATCACCTCTGGATGCACTTGGCAGGCAGCTGTTCAGCTCTGCCCCCAAGGGGAAAAACTGTTAACAAATATGTGAAAGCCATAAATTGCCTAAGACTCTTTGGCACACCTCCGGCACAAAGCAAGCATCAAAGAAACTCTCCACACAAAAGGGAAGAGTGAAAGAACTTCTCATCCACTCCTTCAGTTACTCCTCAGATCAGTCCTTCATTGTCTGATAGAAAAGGGAGCAGAAGGAACTGTGAAAGATGGCACATCCGGCATCTTAGATTACAAGGAACCTTGACATGGCTGCTTCCCTTATCACTGTACTGAACTGCCCTCAAGGCCCCAATTTGAATTAGCCTTTTCAGAAGCTGGGAGCAGGAAGCTAGCTAAACGTGGCAGCTTGACAGCTTTGGCCCATTTTGTATTGTACAGCTATCTCTCTCCATTAAGGCTAGTGTCATTCTGTCTATTTTTCTGCTTTGACTGGCATTGTCTAGGGGTGGGGAACAACACTCTCTTCCTTGTTGTCCATTTAAGTCTCCCGCTGGTAAATTTGGAACACTCAATGGAGAAAGATGATAGGCACTTGATGCCTGTATGTGTATGCTGTGTTGCTGGAAACGGAATGTAATTGTCTGTCCAAACTTGGTGCCCTTTCAGCTGTTTTGGACTATGACTCTCAACATCACAGCCCATTGGCCAATGATGGCTAGAACTGATAGAAGCTGCAGTCTGAAACATCTGGAGAATACCAGGTTCGGGAAGGGTGGTCTAGAGACTCACCTGAATTGGGATGCTGACAATTTTGCTTGCTAAGTTGAAAATATGGCCAGTGTTAAAACTGAGTTGGCAACCAAGATGGAGAATTTTGAGGGGCCATTTGTAGCTTGAGTTATTTCCAAAATGGGTCAACATCATGGCAGTCCTAAGACTAAGATCTATATATGGGTTCAAGAAAGAGGAGGAACAGATTATGGTCAGGAGTTGGATACACTAATGACATTTCTCCAGTTTGGGTGACATGATTTCCTGCCATCAGACCTTCAGTTCATGTATCTTGTATATTTTTCCAGGTTCTTATTTCCCCCACCCCAGTATAGAACTCTCACTTTGACAATGGAGATGAGCCTTTCAAAAGAATCCCTTTTGGTTTAGCAATGCCTAGTTTATTTCAAACAAAGCTGTGTAAGACGTCGTTGGAATCTGACAGGTCGTAACAACTGAGGCTAGACAGATACTTTAAGGAGGGTTGAGAAGATATAAATATCTGGCTGTGTCAGCATTCTGCTTAGCACCCCTTGGAGGCTGACAAAGTGAAGGGTTAAGGCTGTGCCTACTGAATTTTGCCTAAACTGAAAACGTGGGTGGGAATTTAGTTGGAAATTTAGATTAAGGCAAAATCAAGAATTCTAAGGGAAGCGAAATGAGTTCTTAGGAAACTAGTGAAAGTTCTTGGGAATGGGCCTTTCCCTAAAAACTAGTGATAAAGGAAGATATGGAGGAACCACATTTGGAATACTGTGTTCTGGTCACCTCAAATCAAAAAGGTTATTGTAGAGTTGGGAAAGGTCCAGAAAAGGGCAACAAAAATGGTCAAGTGGATGGAGCTACTCCTCTGCAATGAAATATTTGTTACCATAAAGCACCAATGCTGCAGCAAGCAAAGGCTCCAGCAGCTCAGTCAGCTGCTTGTGGCTGGAAAGCCAGACAGGATGTTTGTGACTGTTGCCATGGAAACAAAGGGGCAGTCCATTCTGTACTGAGCACCGGATGTTAGCTCAGAGTGTGTGTGTCATATGACCTGTACTGGAAGTACATGGGTGGAGTTTCTTCTTGCTGTTGTCGAGTGCAGACGTGTTTCTCTGTACTGATATGAGAGACAGAAATAAAGGATGTAAATAGTTTTCTGTCTGCTTCTTTCCCCTTCCTGGGGGACACCAAAGGGGAGAGAGGGAGAACGGTGTGTTCCTCTCACACATCTGAGATGAATCGCCGAGACCTCGCCTGCTTATCAGCAGATTGGAGACGCGGGGAGGTCGACAGGAATATCTGCCGGTGCCTACGCTGTGTCACATTCCTCTGACCCAGGCAGAATTCCAACATAGCATAGGCACCCTTGATATGGCTCTTCAGGTCTTTACGCTGAGGTCTTTCCCATCACTTGCCACATGATCCTTCTAACTGAAGATGTCAGGGACTGAAGCTGGGACCTTCTCCATGCAAAGTCTTTGCTCTAGCATTTAAGTACAATTAGGAGCACAGGCAAGCCTGCTGGGTCAAGCCAAGAACTGACTGAGTGGCCATCCAGATTCCTGTGGGAAGGCTGCAAGCAGGACTTGAGTGCAGCATCACTCTCCCTACTCCCAGTGTCCTGTTGGTATGCTGGTCTGATTTGCCCCCACTGGGGCTGTATGGCTACTGACCGTTGACTGCATAATGGAGAGCAGGATGAACTTGTCTTGCTCCAGAGCTTCCGAGACACCTTCTGCTTCTTTGGCAGTCACTTGTAGCCGAGTAAGATTGTCTTCCATAAACACGGTTTTAACAATGAGTCCGTAAGTGACTGTGGAGGCCAATTCTGGATCCACATGTCCTTCCACAGTTGAGGGACTGGTTTCTGGGTGGGAGTTGATCACGGTGTGGATTTGCCAAGCATGCCTTCCTCTTAGCACGTTTCTCCCTTGCATCCTGAGTTTGAGTGTCTTCAAAGCTCATGACACTTTTGGTTAAGGCTTTTCTCCAATTGGAGCGCTCACAGGCAAGTGTTTCTCAATTGTTGGTGTTTATACTACATTTTCAATTGTCTTTTATGACCACTAGGTGGTGACCCGACTGGCCGCAGTAATCCAGTCAAGGGAAAAGGGAGGCAGACTATGTTTAGGGTGCCTTTTCTAGCCCCCACCCCCCTTTCAGGGTGAGCAGAGTGGATCCTAAAAAGGGTTGCTCAGTCATGGATACAGCTGCCGAGCTGCTCAAATGCCTCGTTCCTTGAGTCAGGATGACTGATTTGTATCCAACGCTAATGTGCCGGTTCATGACTAGGGGCTTCCAGATTTCATGATCCTGCCGCCATTACCATTTGCAGATTGCAATGGGACTTTTGGGGTTTGGGATGGGTTTTTGGAAGATGCCTGCACGTGGATTTGTTTTATGTGTGTAAATCAGTGTACGCTGACCAACGCACAGTCTTCGCAGTAAGGTTCTGTTCGATGGCATGAGTAGTCACGACAACCGGTAGATTCTTATCTGATGCAGCCTTCATTCACCTTCACAGCCATTGTAACACACCGCTTGTCATCATCCGCCTGTTCTGCCACTGAGGACTTCTTGGATCATTCTTTGTCTAGCTCCTACCCTTTGACCTTACCGCTTTGGGTGACCCTGCTGGGAGGATGAGATTCCTGATTGCTTCACTCACAAGGATCATAGGAACATACAAACCCACTCACCATGACAAGGCGATGATCCAGCACAGAAGGTTGAAGGAGCATTCTGCTTATGTTCTAGAACAGCTACACAAATTCACTTAAAAAGTTCAGTCAGTTCCTGATAGTAGAAGTATTCTGATGTGCTTCTGCATATAACTCAATTGAGAGAAGGCAGAATCTGATTACTGTTGTGATCTCATTTTCCCCTACTCCCCCTGCGTGGAAGAACATACCCTGGACACAATGGTAGAAGCTTGTTGATGATCCGTAACTCCATGAACAAGCTGCAAAACACTGATTCATCACCAAAGAACTGGAGAGCATGGCCTCCGTCATTAACATTTCGTTTTGTTCCCTTTGCTGACACCATCTGATCGCAATCTTGGTGAAAAAGTGACCTCTTGCTAATGGTGCACCTGCAAGGAAATAAAACCCTTTTATGGGACCTCATAATTCTCACTAGAACATTATGGACTTTTCTTTCGATTTTTTTTTAAGCAAGCAAGCAAGGGTTGTACAAATTGCTCCCACAAAAAATAAATCATGAGATAAGAACCAAAAGCAGATGTTTTAATAGTTGAGCCAGTGAATTTCTGTCCCAGTTTATGAGTCGGTTGGGCAGACCAGGCACCCCAAAGTGTCCACCTATGGTGTTAATTAAATTCAAAAGTTGCAAACTTTTACAATAAATTATGCATAATATACATTGGCTTATTTTCAAGACTACAAGACTGGGAGTTGATACCCTCCACCACTGCACAGAATTACCCATTGGGCTCTCATCTTCACAAGTACACACTGGTGAACTTTGCTTTGAGGGATGGTGGGGACCTGGCTTGGGCCAATGCTTATATATACATTATATGTAATTATGGGTGCCGTGTGTCAGGGACTGTGCTGAGGAAGAATGGTGAGAGCCACCCCCTCCTCCTGATCCTGAATCTTCTCAGAAGCAGGAGGACAGTATAGATTTGGAACAGTGGTTTGCAGAGGGGCATCGTTCAGGAGGCAGAAGCTGGGAAATACTGGGTGGGGAACAGCTAGCAGAAGACACACTAGAAGAGAGAAAATTAACAGATTCACAGTCTCTGGATAGTATCCACCCTCCTTCCCCAAAGTCATGGAGAGCTCAGAAAGTGTCAGAACAGAAAGCGCAGAGGCTACAAGCTCAGAATACAAAACACAGAAGTGTGACACAGATTAATAAGGACGGAGGGGGGAGGTACATTCATTGGGAGCACCGCCATTCTGGGTAGATGCTTTCTGTTGTCTTTTGCTGTGTTTATTAATGAAACTAACTGGTAAGAATTCCCTCCCGTTTGATCTGAGCCAGTGTGGTGTAGTGGTTAAGAGTGGTAGACTTGTAATCTGGTGAACCGGGTTCACATCTCTGCTCTTCCACATGCAGCTGCTGGGTGACCTGGGGCTAGTCACACTTCTTTGAAGTCTCTCAGCACCACTCACCTCACCGAGTGTTTGTTGTGGGGGAGGAAAGGAAAGGAGAATGTTAGCCGCTTTGAGACTCTTTCAGGTAGTGATAAAGCGGGATATCAAATCCAAACTCTTCCTCTTCCATCTGCTCATTGACAGCCATGGGGGAGGAAGCCGATTATCCGAAGCCTGACACCATGCTGGAAGTTCTCAAGGATAGGAGGTGGAGGAGAAGACCCCACTTTTCCTTTCCCAGCGTTAGTGCATGAGATGAATGGAGGCAGAGAGGGAAGCCCATTGATCACACCACAATCTCTCTTTGCAACTTATTTATTTGCTCAGAAGTATAAACAAATCTGAGAAGCATCGTTAAGATAACAAATACAAATTAATCAGCCCTAGGACTTTATCCTCCTGCAGTCATTCCTCGCAACAGCGTAGATAACACCAAGTGCATAGATAACTCCAGTAGAGAAGGCGGCATGGGCTACATTTGTCTCCTGACAAACCATGGCTAGATCACCCTGGGAATACCATATATTTATTCACAGAAGATGTTTGGCCACTTCATTAATATCTTGTTAATATCGTGGTAGTTTACTGCTGAGGCGGGGCTTTTTTTTACTTGTAGAATTTTTACGAGCTCGTTTCAGTTTTCTTGCAGGGTTTTCAGGCACTCATCAGAGTAATGGCCTAATCAATATTCATTCTTTTTACAATTATTAATATTAATTACCCAATTTGTGGGTTAATGGGGGGGAAATGTAGAAAGCAATTTCAAAAGATTCTCGCTGTATTTTTGCTTTGGTTTAGGGGATATTGAGAATAGGGTTCTTTTTTGGCTGAACTCTGCGCTTTTTTCTTCTTTTCTGTGCTGCGCTTGACTTTACATTTTAAAATAGGGGTTCCCAAGCTATGGTCCTTGGATCACCAATGGTCTAAAAGCTCCACTCAAGTGGTCAATGGCATGTCTGTGTGGAGAGTGGCGGAAGCAGTGGCTGTGAATGACAGGAGCTGATGGTGCTCTGTCGCTTTAATCTGCCTCCAAGGTGAGAGGGATGGACTGTAGGTGGGGGGGGGGAGAGAGGCAGGTCAAAGGAGTGGAAAGGATTAGAAGCCAGAAATGAAGAGTGAAAGGAAACGAATAAATAAAAGTAAACAAACGAAGCAACAGAAATGCAATTCATACTGTACGTGTACAGTACCTAGCACAACACATTACAATTGCTACAGCAGACAGAAAAATCTCAGCAATTTTCAAGTGCTTCACAGGGGGAAGAGTTGGCATTAAAACATTGTTTTGGTCTTTGGTTTTACTTCATGTCAGTTGTGTTGCTTTCTTTTTATTTATTTCAAAGACTTCCAGGCAGCCTTTCAGCTGACACTTCCATGGTAGCTAAGAAAGGAATAAAAAAATGTTTTAAAGCAAATTAACAATTGAATCACAGATGGATGCTGCACACCCATCTCCACACACACCTTTTAACCTCACAACAACCCTGGGGTGTAGGTGATGCTGAGATCTAGCGGCTGCTTGAGTAAAGCTTTTATTTTGATTTAACAAAACTTATATACCACTTGATTATAAAGAGAGCTTCTGAGTGGTTTACCAAAAAAATTAAACATTAGTTAATGAGGATTTGAACTCAGATCTTCCAGTTTTAAATCCAATACAATAACCATGCTTTCATGATATTAATATATAAGAAATGGTATGATGTGTGTGTGTGTGTACACACTTCCATTTGATGGATGTCTATTTTCAAAAATTGCTTTTTAACCTTATCGTAATTATTATTTTTTTAACATGCTATTCATGAAGAGTTTCTTTATACGACATTCAGTTTTGCTATTACAGTGGTGCCCCGCAAGACGAATGCCTCGCAAGACGAAAAACTTGCTAAACGAAAGGGTTTTGCGGTTTTTGAGCTGCTTCGCAAGACGAATTTCCCTATGGGCTTGCTTCGCAAGACGAAAACGTCTTGTGTTTTTTGCAAGTTTGTTTCCTTTTTCTTAACACCGTTAATACAGTTGCGACTTGACTTCGAGGAGCAACTCATAGAACGCGGTGTGGTAGCCTTTTCTGAGGTTTTTGGTGATTCTTGAAGCTTTTCCAAAACTTTTCCAACACCGTGCTTCGCAAGACGAAAAATTCGCTAGACGAAAAAACTCGCGGAACGAATTAATTTCGTCTTGCAAGGCACCACTGTATAAATATTTTTAAATGGTAGATTTTCCTGATGGTCCAACCGTGCTGCATGAGAAATTACTCCTTTCCATACCCCAGGTGTTTTGCTCCTTTCCCAGTCATTTTCGGGGAGTTCCTCCCTTTTTTATTTCCATGCTCACTCTCTGTTCTTGGGCACCATTTGCCTGAAAGAAACATTCTAAATAAATAAAACGTGCCTTGGATTTAGCAACATGCTTCTTTTAACATCCTGGTATGACCTCCCATATAGGAACAGCAGGAGAAACCTGACTTCTTTTGCTTCGTGATATCAAGCATTCCCCCTTGAGATGTTTGCCTTTGACATCATACACCAGTTTTATTTGCTTCTTGTAGTCAAGTTTGCTTTGCTCCAACCTCAGTGCCTTTTTCCCAGGAAGAAGGAGGAGAGTTCGGGAACTTTAACTTCTTTCTTTGTTTGATCTTCACCAAGCTTTAATCTCTGGATCAATTATGAATTGCAGCAAGCCAGAAGCAGAATTAGTGCGATGGTTGTGGGTTGCGGTGATGGGGGTGTGTGCACACACAGAGATAGACAAAAAGAGAAAAATAATTTGCTTAAACATGCAGGATTTCCTAGCACTCATTCACCCAAGCATTATATTAAATACATTTGTCCAAGGATTTCTCTTTCTATTCAATTTCTAAATTTCTAAATTTAGTAAAGGTAAAGCTAAAAAGTTAAAGGACCCCTGGGCAGTTAAGTCCACTCAAAGGCAACTATGGGGTGTGGTGCTCATCTCACCTCAGGCTGAGGGAGACGGCGTTTGTCTGCAGACAGCATTCCGGGTCATGTGGCCAGCATGACTAAACCGCATCTGCCGCAACAGAACACTGTGATGGAAACCAGAGTGCATAGAAACGCTGGTTACACTTTCCCGCCACAGCGGTATCTATTTATCTACTTGCACTGGCGTGCTTTTGAACTGCTAGGTTGGCAGGAGCTGGGACAGAGCAACGGGAGCTCACCCCATCACAGGGATTCAAACCTCCAACCTTCCCATCAGCAAGCCCAAGAGGCTCAGTGGTTCAGACCACAGCGTCACTTGTGTCCCTCTATATAATTTAGTAAACAAAAGAAGGGAAAGTGAGGCATGTTGCAATGCTGTGAAAACAGAGGTGCATCTGGCAATTTCATTATATAGCTTCTAGTGAATGGTAAAAACACACTTCTTTACCCTGGCTTTTGACATTTGAACTGTATATTTTGAGGAGACACCTTATTTCTGTGATTGTGGGTTGTTTTATATGGTTTTTAATATTGTGTTTTAGTGTTGTAACCCACCCGAGGACCTTAGGATAGATAATAACAATAATTGCCTTTACTTCCAGCAAAATATACCCAGCTTCTTCAAGTTTTCTTCACTGGACTTGGTCTTTAGGTCACTATATTTTTCCTATCTTTTTTCTAATATGTAGCTATCATTGAACGTAACTCTTTTTCTCCCAATAAAGGGTAGCTGGCAACTTTAGTTGTGCATCCAGGCATTCAACTCTGGCAGTTTCCATGGCAACCCATCAAACTGTCATGCCAGTTTTCTAACATGCCATCATATCACAAATTCTGGATAGGCTGCTATGCATAAAATTCATCTTGCCATGCTCTTTATATATATTTTTTAGTTCTCTCCAAAGTCCCCAAAGACGCACTGTTTGCAGAATGAAGACATAATTCACTTATTCCATTGAACTCAAATTTCTATATACAGAAAAATAAAAGCTGGTGCATTGTTATACAACATTATTCAGAGACACAGTGTCAGCAATTCAGCAAAGGCAAGTGACAGCAAACATGGAAATCCACATCAGCCGCATGATGGATAATTGCACCCAGATCCCATAAATTCCCAGGAATGAGAATATGGCTCCTCCTTGTGGAGACATTTTCGTTTCTGAGGAACATTGATGGTTGTGGACTGGTAGCAGCCATTAATTTTTAACTGCGGGTTACACTTAAATATCTCAGGCTGAGGGCTGTTCAAAACTGCAATTCTCAAGATCATTTCCTCAGGAAAGATATGAGTTTTCTGGTTAGGAAAAGCAGGGGTTTTGTTTTTTTTCAGCTGGAGCTCACCAGAGCTCACCTTTGGCACCTCTTAGGTGGGTGCCATTGCCATTCTAAGAGAACAAGGGAGAAGTTTGTGGTGAGCCCCGGCACTTATTTTTTTCTAGAAAAACACCACCAGGTATAAAGAGGCCTACTCAGACTTGCTGCTGAATACCACCCTAAAGCAAAAACGTTTCCTCAGACTGCAACATCTGACCGTATTTTGAGGAAAGTTTTAAAATGAAATAGTAAATAACAACAACAACAACAAAACAACAACAACAACAACAGGTTGTATTCCATGACTAGCTTAGGCCAATCAATTGCAGTGCATCTACGCAGAGTAGAACTTAGGCCCCATCTGTAGTAAACATTGAAAGCAGTATCACATCACTTTAAACAGGTATGGCTCCTCCCCCCTCAAAGAAACTGGGAACTGTAGTTTCTAAAGGGTGTTGAGGGTTGTTAGGAGCGATTCTCTGAGCTCCAAGCACCGACTGAATCAGGTAGACAGCGGCGGGTCTTATCACCAGTTCAGCACTTTATTGATCATGGCCTGCCCGGCTTTAGGTGGGCAATAGTTGACCAGCGAGACACGATGATCTCTCCCACCACTCATGCTTTACAACAATCAGGTTGAACCTATAACTCATAACTGTTGTCTCCCGTTGTTGTTTCTGCTGCATTGGAACACCAAAGTGACTTCTCTGGAGCACAAGCCTGGGCAGTGTGTATGAAGGTCCTGGGCTGTAGCTGAGATTTCACATGGCAGAATCTGATGATCATAGAATTGTAGAGTTTGAAGGGATCCTGAGAGTCACCCAGTCCAATTCCCTACAATGTAGGAAACGTTTGCCCAACATGGAGCTCGAACCGACAACCCTGAGTTTGAGAGTCTCATGCTCTGCCAACTAAGCCATCTCACTTCCTCATGCACATACAAAAGTATAAGTCAAGCATGGTGTAGTGGTTAAGAGTGGTGGACTCGTAATTTGGTGAACCAGGTCCGCTTCCCCGCTCCTCCACATGCAGCTGCTGGGTGACTTTGCTGCTTTGAGAAGAAGAAGAAGAGAAGAAGAGTTTGGATTTGATATCCCGCTTTATCACTACCCAGAGGAGTCTCAAAGTGGCTAACAATCTCCTTTCCCTTCCTCCCCCACAACAAACACTCTGTGAGGTGAGTGGGGCTGAGAGACTTCAAAGAGACTTCAGAAAAGTGTGACTAGCCCAAGGTCACCCAGCAGGTGCATGTGGAGGAGCAGAGACACAAACCCGGTTCACCGGATTACGAGTCCACTGCTCTTAACCACTACACCACACTGGCTCTCCTTAAGGGGAGTGAAAGGCGGGATATCAAGTCCAAACACCACCTCCTCCTTCTCCTCCTCCTCCTCCTCCTCCTCCTCCTCCTCCTCCTCCTCCTCCTCCTCCTCCTTCTTCCTTAGTCTTCTGCCTGATATTTTAGATCTCTGTGTGTCTTTTTGTGGATGAGCTTTCCCTTCAGTCTAAAGCAGTACAAGCCAGACACAGATTTATCCCTTTATATGAAGCCTTGTTCAGGTGTTTGCCAAGAACATGTGGAGGAAAGGGCAGTGTCATGATCCTGGAATTGAGCATCAATCCAAACACACAGTCAGAGGCTGCAGAGGCGCAAGTTAAGGAGCTGTATAGAGTTCAGGGTTCTGAGGCTGCACCTGGGGATCATTGCACCTGAGGTCGTCCAGCAGGAGCCAGGCAGGTCTGAAATTAATTTGGATTCAAGTGGCACATTATACTGCAGTGATTGGGACACTTTCATAATGGCTTCCAGGGGAATCCCTTTTAGGCAGGGCAGGGCAGCTTTTCCTTAATGGAAAAGTGTGTGCAAGGACATCACTCACGTACCTTTAGAGTGTGCTGAAGGGTGGATTTCAGCTGGTGGCAAAAACCGCACCTGCTTGAATCGCTGTGCACCTGCTGAAATCCCCTTCCCTCCAGCACACCTGTGGGATCCCTGTTCTCCTTTGCATTCGACCTGCTCCTTGCCACACCATGCCATTTAGTACTAATTTTGTGCTAATGGCGCCATTAAATTGCAATTGATATGAAAATGTTATCCACTTAATCTTAATTGAAAATCCACCGGAAATGTTGCCGGTTCTAAATAGCACTTGATGATCACAAATTGCATGCGGAGGGCAGCAGCAGCAAATACTGCTGGTCACCCTCAAAGTGTGCATGGATTAGAACTTTTCTCAACTTATTTTACTGAATGGCATGGGCTGTAATCCTGACCCCACTTACCTGGCTGTAACTGCCAATGGATTCAGTACAATCATATCATAAGAGTATAAGGACAGCCTGCTGGAGCCGGCTAATGTCCCATCTAGTCTAGCATCCACAGGTTACCTATCTCTGGACTCATAATGGTCTTGTGTCGTATGTTTTCCATCATTACTCCTGTCAAAGGGAAAAGGGATTGCCTGGATTCAACTTCAGTTATCTTGGCTACAGAAACCCCCCAGTTATAATGGATAGTTGTTATTGAGAGCACAATCTGAGCTAAATAAAGTAGAGCAGGGTGTGATCAGCTTATAGATGGAAAATGATGATGATTTTTATTATTTATATATAGATCTCATACCCTCCAGCATTTATCCGATCAAAATAGGGACATCCCATTCCATAATGATAATTTTACTATTTATACACTGCAGATCTTACTGGGTTGCCCCAGCCATTCTTGGTGGCTTCCAGCACATATAAAAACATAATCAAACATCAAACATTAAAAACTGTTTATTGATTGCTGAATGATGTCATTTAGCCTTCAGTCAGAGTAGGGACATTATGGAACCTTGTAGAATGGTCCCAGGACCGGATTCAACACTTGGCATCATTGGGCATCTATCAGCATGTTGGCAGACTCCACCACTGAAGCTTGCTCTTTCATAATTTTTGTCTGGTCCAAGCAACACTGGTTAGCTGGCTTTTTCGGGTGCCACAATGCCCCCAATATAGCATTGCTCCAATCAAAATAGGAGCTAGACATGGCTGTTCAGACCAGCCAGGCAACTCAGCCAGGGCTCCCAATGGAGGACAGTGCCCCCTAGAGGGCACGGAGTCAACCTTCAAACTGACCCTGGTAGGAATCTGCTGAGATATGACAGCTCGGTTATAAGCATGCTCTTGTGTGTTCCTTGCTTAGTTGATTTCCGAATGTGCAGTGCGCCAAGCCCGCTGCTGTTTGCCTTTAAATGCAGCCAAACAGCCTTAATTGCTTTCTGCCAGTCGACTTGAGCATGAGTGTTTTTAAAAACCCATTTCCCTCTGCCAGTGGAACGCCGTTCTGTTGGGAATATTTCTGCCTTGGTTTATGAAGCGTCTTGTATTTTTTGCTCAGTAATAATTAACAGAGTTGATGTTCTCTTCCCTGTGTTGTCCCAACCTCTTAGAGAAAGGAAAAGCAAACTTGGAAGAGTAGGAAACTAAATTATGGCAGAATCTGTACTCTGTAGTGGGGAGCAAAGAAAGGGGGGTTGGAACAATCTGTCATTTCCCCCATAGCAAGAAAGACCTGCAGGAGACTCTGGAGATGGTGAGTTCTCAATGACAGATGAGTGAAAAGCATTTAAGAGTGTGTTCCTGCACTTCTGGGAAGCTTGTGAGAAGCTAAATTCTGTGATATGCTCAGTGTTGTTTTTTCTCCAGGGGGTACTCAGGGGTACGCAGTACCAGCACCTCTTTGTTGTTGTTGTTGTTGTTGTGGCACTTACTGTAACAACCTCATGGTGAATACCGGCACCTATTTTTTCTAGCAAAAAAGCACTACATATACAAATACAGTGGTACCTTGGGTTACAGACGCTTCAGGTTACAGACACTTCAGGTCACAGACTCCGCTAATCCAGAAATAGTACCTCGGGTTAAGAACTTTGCTTCAGGATGAGAATAGAAATTGCGTGGCGGCGGCGGGAGGCCCCATTAGCTAAAGTGGTGCTTCAGGTTAAGAACAGTTTCAGGTTAAGAACAGACCTCCAGAATGAATTAAGTTCTTAACCCGAGGTACCACTGTAGAGATTTTCTATTTTGAAGAGCCAAAGCTCACTGGAAGAGCATCTGCTTTGTATAAAGAAGGTGCCAAGTTCAATCCCTGGCCTCTCCGGGGCCACAGTCATGTCATACATTTAAAGCACAATGGCACTACTTAAAACAGTCATGGCTTCCCCCAAAGAATCCTGGGAGTTGTAGTTGGTTAAAGGTGCTGAGAGTTGTTAGCAGATCCCACCTCTCTTCAAAGTGCCCTAGGAAGGGGGGATTGATTGTTAAACCACTCTGGAACATATGCATTGTTGGTATCTGTTTACGTGCTGGTGATATATTTGGGAAACCTGTATATCTTTATAGTAGGTGTATTATATTATAGCTATAACAATACATGTAATAATGTGTGTTATAGGCATATACTAAAGCATACAATGTTAAAGCTATGGTTTTCCCAGTAGAGAAGAGAAGAGAAGAGTTTGGATTTGATATCCCGCCTTTCACTCCCCTTCAGGAGTCTTAAAGCGGCTAACAATCTCCTTTCCCTTCCTCCCCCACAACAAACACTCTGTGAGGTGAGTGGGGCTGAGAGACTTCAAAGAAGTGTGACTGGCCCAAGGCCACCCAGCAGCTGCATGTGGAGGAGCGGAGACGCGAACCCGGTTACCCAGATTATGTGACTACCGCTCTTAACCACTGAGAGCTGATCGCCGAAGAATTGATGCTTTTGAATTATGGTGCTGGAAGAGACTCTTGAGAGCCCCATGGACTGCAAGAAGTTCAAACCTATCCATTCTTAAGGAAATCAGCCCTGAGTGCTCACTGGAGGGACAGTTCCTGATTGAGGGCACAAGGAGAAGGCGACGACAGAGGACGAGATGGTTGGGCAGTGTTCTCTAAGCTACTAACATGAGTTCGACCAAACTGCGGGAGGCAGTGGAAGACTGGAGTGCCTGGCATGCTCTGGTCCATGAGGTCACAAAGGGTTGGACACGACTAAATGACTAAACAACAACAAAGCATACAATGGGCAATAATTGCTTTTATTTTCACCAGAGCTGGTTTTTAATAAAAAACACTTCTCATTGAGATCAAGGAACAATATGGAAATATGGGGGTGTCAAGGCTCTAGCAAGGCTTCGGGGAATTACAATCGCTCCCCCGGTGGCAGTAAAAAGGCAGATAACCAAAAGGAGTTCTTACCACATCATTTATTCAGTATTCACAGAGAGCAACAAAGGAACGCTGTCTTTATAATGATGCTGTTGCTCCCCTTCAGTCTCCCCCAATGTATATCACCCCTGCACAGGCTGGTCAGTGCTTTCTGCCTCTGATATTTCTGTTCTGCTACTCACACAGTCAGTCTGGTTTTGGGGAGGGGGGTCAGGAATGCTTTCAAGAGACACTGAGTCTGTTAACTGCCATGATGCTTCTCCTTCCTCCTGCTCCCCCAATATATCCCAGCTATTTCCTTCGTCAGCCTCTGAACTATGCCCTTCAGCAAACCACTGTTCCAAATCTATACTGTCCTGCTCTTCCCGGGAAGGTGCAGAGAAAGGTGGGGGCTGTCACCATTCCTCCTCAGTCCAGCCCCTGATGGCGCACTGGGGGTGGATCTATGCAGATAAGCTAGACATGGAGATTTTCAGAACAATCCATTCATGCATTGGGTTTTGCATTTGTGGGACCTATTCGAGCAATTCTGTTCTTCGTGGACATTTGGGAATATTAGAAGGGCATACAAAAGATGCTCTCTCACCCCTCACCATGTTTAGAGAACAGATCTGCAAACAGGTATGACCTGTTGTTGCCCTAGGTTGATATATTTCTCAGTCACAAACAGGCATCTCACCTTCAAAGTAAAAGCAGCCTCTTGATATTCCAGCATTTTCCATTGATAATGGTAACACATCCCCGTGTCTCTGAGCAACTGACAACCATGACATTTTGAAAAGGCAAGAGACTGGACCTCGCAATGTTTTATTTGACCTCTGCTTTGAAAGTCAATCTTGGAGAAATCTGTCTAGGTATGTTTTGCAAATGGTTCCAGGGGAAGTTGCTGCTGTTCTTATTATTTAAATTCATTATATGTATAAAAAACTTCTTCTTTTTTGAAAAGCACTAAAATGGTTCTTGTGTAGTGCAACAAGCAAGGGTGTTGGATTTGGATGTGGCAAACCAGAGAGGCCTTCCATCTTTCACTTCAGGCAGCAAAATTCCTAAACAATGTGTCTGACATGAAGCTATGTCAGGACATCACTTAGCAACCTTATAATCGTTCACAAGACACGGCACACACACACACACACACCACTTGAATGGCAGTGCCCATTAACTTGGGGAGGTGAGGTGGTCCCTCAAATAGGAGCCCAAAGGAGTTGGCCCCTATGAGTTGGCTCCTATGCTTAACACTCCTTCAAGTGAATAATTGTGGAGGAACATGCAGACCAGGCAGCCAGTAACTGGTTCAATACTGTTTTGGTGGTGCATAGGAATATAAGAAACATTGGTCCATCAAGCTAAGTACTGTCTACCTGGGCAGTAGTTCCCAATGGTTTGCTTCCAGTCCTATCTGGAGATGACAGAGATTGCTGGGGATGGCAACCAGGGTCGTCTTTAGCATATGCGCCCAGTAACCCCTAATTTAGTTTAGCTGCCCCCAAATTAACTTCTATTGAGCTTTTTGGGGAGGGGAGAAGTTTAGACCTTTTTTGGGGGGAGCGCTCACCTGTAACAACGACACAGCAGAAAAAAAGCTGCTTTTCCTGACTCGTCCGGAATATTTAATGCTACAGAGTAAGAGAGCGGGGGGGGGGGATTTTTGCTCCATTGCTTTTCACTGCTGCCAATCAAGAGGGACCGGTTTGCAGTTGGTATACATTTGGCGCCACCACCATTCAGCACCCAGGTTCCCCACACCCCTTGCACCCCAGGTAAAGACGGCCCTGATGGCAACACATCAAAGGTAGAAACCAGGCTGTCATCTTCCAGTTTTTGCTGTGCTCTCATGAGAAAAAAAAAAAAAGGGATATCCCAGTTTTTCCAGGGTGGTTGACAGGTATGGGATTGAACCTCAGACCTTCTGCACCACAGATGTGTGTGCTGACCTCCCTGCCACCTCTCCCCCATGGTAAGCCATAGTGACCCTCCTGCCAGAAAGCTAGGGCAGCAGCTATGTCCCACCTGCTGAGACTCTTCTGCTCCTGACCCTATTCTGTGCCAAGAAAAAAGCACACCAAGAACTCAGGCTAATATAAGTTTCAGTACTGGGAGTGGTCCCTACTTGCAAATCAATAGTCAATTGTAACAAAAACTAATCCATTCAAAAGTATGTATTCTGACAAGGATTGCAAACTCAAATAGATCCAGTTACAGATAGGTAGCTGTGTTGGTCTGCCATAGTCAAAATAAAAAAATTCCTTCCAGTAGCACCTTAAAGACCAACTAAGTTAGTTCTTGGTATGAGCTTTCGTGTGCATGCACACTTTGTGTATCTGAAGAAGTGTGCATGCACACGAAAGCTCATACCAAGAACTAACTTAGTTGGTCTTTAAGGTGCTACTGGAAGGAATTTTTTTATTTAAACTCAAATAGAGATTAGAAACAAACAGAGATTACAAACTCAAACTCATAAGGATATGTATAACACAATAATTCGTTACAGAATTAGAGAATAGAGTTTATGAGTAGAGATAAGTTCATGTTAGTCCATAGAGTCGACGAGAAGGTCTTAGTTTCAATCATTGAGCTGGTCAGAAGTCAATTATGGATCAGAAACCAGGACAGGGCCCTGTTTCGATGTATTCACCTTCATCAGCTAAGTGTAGGTAGATCAACGTGTATTTTGAGCTTTTCTGTGCGTTTTCACTTAGCTGATGAAGGTGAATACATCAAAACAGGGTCCTGTCCTGGTTTCTGATCCATAATTGACTTCTGACTTCTGCTCAATGATTGAAACTAAGACCTTTACGTCAAATCTGACTATGGACTAACATGAACATATCTCTGTGTGACTAGAATGCAGCCCACCAAGCACTATTAAAAGTCATTTTTGCTGCTGGGCCCCCTTTTGCCTCTGGCACTACCCACCTCTGAGATTTGGCCACTGGAAGATTGCTTATGAAGGAATGTGGCCCTTGAGCTGAAAAACAGATCCCCTATCTCTGCCCCAAATATGCTTCCAATAGTTTGCTTGACTGTCCCCATTCATAAGTTCCTGGGCTTTGGAGGAGAAAATAGAATAAAGCACTGCTATTGCTGTTTCAGCTTTCCCCAGAAGCGGTTCTTGTTGACGGTGTCTTCTCCACAAGGGCACTGACATATCGCTCTCTTCTGCAAGGACAGGCAGGGAAACCTGGGAACCCCCTTTGGGACTGCTTCCTGGTTGTAAACTGCCAATTGTGGGGAAAGGAAGCGTGCCGGCAAAGCAGAAAGCAGGCTAGCCAAAAGCTTTCCTAACTTATCCATTGTGTTGGGAGACAGATGCGTTCTGACAGCTGGTTTGCTGGAGGGAGGGAAAGACAGGCAGGAAACTATCACAGCACCTAGCCAAGAGATTTTCAAAGAGTGGCAGAATTGCCTTTGATGTTGTTTTGGGTTCTGGCATGTCCAGCTCCAGAAAAAAGGTATAAGAATGTGAGGAGAGGCCTGCTGGATCAGGTGAAAGGCCCATTCTAGCATAGGAGCCTGGGTGGCATAGTGGTTAGAGTGTTAGACTAGGACCTGGGAGACCAGAGTTCAAATCCCCATTCATCCATGAAACTTGCTAGGCGACCTTGAGCCAGTCACAATTTCTCAGCCCAACCTGCTTCATAGGGTTGTTGTGAGGATAAAATGGGAAGGAAGAGAGCCATAGTTTTTCCACTCCTCATTTTTGCAACAGGTGATCAAACCATGTGACTCTAATGTACAACCATTTCCCATTTTGTCTAAATCAGGAAAGCATGGTCATTGACTTCAGAGCAATCCACAGTATCAGACTATGGCTTGTAGTTGGATTCAGAATTGGTGGAGGCAGAGAAAATGGCTTGGTGAGCCAGATCAGACCTCTCTGGTCAGGAGGTTAACCACTCTCTGTTTTAGAAGAATATCTGATTTACTATTCTTAATTTAGGGCATGAATTGGTTTCATAACAAATAAAAATGACACCCCTCTACAATGGATTTAAATGGAAACCAATGTGTCCAGTATGGACAACTAAAACTTAATAGGTGGTGTTTGTGTGTGTGTGTTTTCCTGTTTTATCTGTTCATTTGTGCTTTTATCTTGTGTTTTTATCTTGCGAACTGCCCTGGGATCTTTATATAAATCTAATAAGTGAAGAAATAAATTCATTTGGGTTCCCTTTTCCCTTCCAGTATTAGCTGTCGAACAAAATTTGTCCTTCTATAAATGTCTGTCTTTCCATAACTTCAGCAGCGGTCTTCATTGAACATCAGTTTCCCGTTCCTGAGACGGGTGCCACTTCTTCATTTCAGGGACTTATTTCATGATGTTTGGCAGAATTGCTGTAATTACTGGTGTATGTCACACGATATCATAAGATGCCACAACAGCTCCAGTATCTAATACAGTTATTAAGGGATGTGTCACAACATCATTTGTCTTTGTCTTTGAAACTTTCCCTCCTCCACTGGATCTACTGTAGCTTGAAATTGCATAAGTCCAAGCAACATATATGATATATGATATGCATTGCATAAATAGGGCGAGGGAATTCATAAAGCAGAATCTGGATGTGATAAGATGAGCACACAGCCACTGCAATGTTTTTGCTCATGTTGGCTTAGGCAATCTCAACTCCCTGCTCAGGGCTTAACACACTACTCAGCACTTGTGTGTGTTAATTGCATTCCCACAATTAACATCACATTGGGCCTGATGCTTAGCTACACTTTTCCAGATGCTCAGGCTTTTGTTGGGTGGTGCTGTGGTTTAAACCATGGGCTTGCTGATCGAAAGGTTGGCGGTTCAAATCCATGTGATGGAGTGAGCTCCCGTTGCTCTGTCCCAGCTCCTGCCGACCTAGCAGTTCGAAAGCATGCCAGTGCAAGTAGATAAATAGGTACCGCTCTGGTGGGAAGGTAAACCGCCAACCTTCTGATTGGCAAGCCCATGGCTCTGTGGTTTAGACCACAGCACCACCCGCGTCCCTGCTCTTGGCCTTAGACACCTACATTATGGGCATAATATCACTTGCATACCTTACAAGGCTGTTGTGAGAATTACTGAGACATGTTTTTAAAAATTTGAACACTCAAAAAAAAAAGTTACATAACTCACAAGCATTATGATGATATAGTTAAAACTATTGGAAAAATCTAACCCTTCCCCCAATGTAAGCCATAAGTATTATTATGGCACAGTTGACGGTGTAAGAAAAATCTAACCAAATGCAAAGTCATAATTAATAAAGTGCTCATTAAATAAAGCTGAGCTTTTGATGGTTTTATGATTGCTTAATGGAGGAGACTAAAGCAAAGCCAGTCAAAGGCATCAAACAATTGAAATGTGAATATGCATGAATCCTCATCCATATTAATTCAGCAGCGTGCTCCTGTCAAGGCACACCTCACCCATTCTGCACCAACAGATTTTCAAGATAATCTGATGGCAACTTGTTTTATTATCGGATTGTCTGCTTAAGACAACAAAATTCCTGAGAGATTGCTAAGGGGACATATCTTTGGTTCTTTGTGGTATCTGAATAATTCAAAGTCAGATGTACAGAAGAGAGAAAGGGAAAGAATGTGTAAAGTTTCTCAGGGCGTTGCTTGTCTGTAAGTATTAATTAAAGGAAATGATTTAAAGCAATGTGAAAAGAAATCAGGGCCCTTTGCTTGCCTCCCCTTTCTGTTTATGGGGGGGGGGAGAACAAAACTCATAAGAGAATGAAGTAGAAGCAGATGCATAACCGTTGTGCCTAGTAACCATTAGAGGTCAGCACCTGTTGCTAAAGGGGCAGGACTCAGCTATACGGGGACAGAGCGTAGATGCTCAGGAGCACAGCTGTTAGAGGAATGAGATGCTGTGACTGATGGGTGGAATTTGGAGGGTCCATCCTGTTCATGTAAATCGGCCTCTCTCATCCTGCATCAACTCTGCTGAGTTTTCAGTGCCCCCAGGAAATGTATTTGCTCACCCAGGCCTTGGCTGGTGATTGATGCACCTGCCATTGAGAAACATCTGGCTGCTGTGGCTGTTGCTGCTTTAATGGGATTTATCAGATTTCAGCAGACTGTATAGTTGTATTATGTGTTGCAAACCATCTAGGATTTTCTTCTTTTTTAATGAAGATTGTTGAAATAGTGAGGAATTTGGGTGAGTGGTGTGGGCTTTTCTCCTGCAATTCCAGAAGCTCTTTGATACATCCTCAAAATTTCTGTGTTTTCCTTTGAAAACGGCGTCATTCATTTTCTCTCTGCCTATACCAAAGAATCCATTAGGTTGAGGACCTTCCTATGATTATTTTTGATAGTACATTCAAATGTGAATATTTCAGCTCTGCATCTCTGGGAAAAGCTCCTGAGTCTGTTGGCGTCTTCGCCATCCTTTGAAGAGGTGCTCTGTTTGGGGAATAGTCTTTTAGTCCTTACCTTGGAAGCGTATTAGAATAAAGACGAGCTCATCCTCGAAAAACTGCTCCTGGTTAAAATGAATCGTCCTCCCACCTCTTTGAGAATGGCTTCTGGCAACAATGAGCAAGTTGAGGGTGGGCAGTCGAGGGTGGGGGAGGGAGAGATGCACTCTGGAAATGTCAGAAATATGCTCCGTCTTGTGATATTTTAATGAGGCTGAGGCTTATGGTAATCAAGAAATTCCCTGCTCTGGAAAGGAAAGGGGGTTTATGTTAATCTGTTGTGACACCAATTGTTTTTTCCCCAGTGTGAAGTGATGGATCTTTTGCAGAATTGTGTGATGGCAGCTGTGGAGAGTGGCACTTTACTCACAAGACCTGGAGGCTTGCTAGATTTATTGGGGTAGAGGGAGAGAGCGAAGGGGATATAATAACAGAGCATATATATCTATTTCTATTAACTGCAGAATGATTTCACAGGCTCTTTCCTTTTTCCTAATTAATTTCCTTTCCAACCATGGCACTTCATTGCCTCAAGCTTGCTTTCTAGGAACTCCAGCTCCCCTCAGCCCCGGTCAGCATGGCCAATGGTCAAGGTAGTTTAACGATATCTGGAAGGCACCAACCTGGAGAAGCTGGTTTTAGGGTGTGTCAGGGACTCAAGCTTTCTATGGGGTCATTTTTTGGCAAAGCCTCTTATTTGCTCCTGAAGTAGCTCAGTTGGGTAGAACATGGTGCTGATAATGCTAAGGTCATAGGTTCAATCCCTGTATGGGACAGCTACATAGACCTGCATTGCAGAGGGTTGGGCTAGATGATTCTCTGGGGTCGCCCAACCCTATGATTCTATGAAATTTCACAATGGCTACATCCTTCACTTACGTGTGTGTGCTTTCTGATTGGTTAACTTGATGAGTGACAGTCTACATAAACCAGTAATAGATTGTATTGTTTTTAGGCACGTCCTCGTTGGTGTCCTCCAGGCAAAGGAGCAGTTGCAACTGCAATTGTTGGGGAAACATACAAAGATATAGTCAACCATCTGGCTAGAATGCATTTTGTTTCCTGTAGCAGAGCAGGTGGCAGGCGCCATGGATGGGCTGGTCTGTCTATTTCAGTTGCTGATTTCCCTCCCAGTCTTCAAGTTCAGTTCTCCACATGTTCACAACACTTAGTAGTTTTGTTGTTGTTTTTAAAGTCATCTTGCATTTTAGTGCAAATGCTTCTCTACAGACACATTTTTGTGGGCAATTTTGTAAACCACTTAGAAGTTTTATCACAATTTTTCTTAAAAAAATAAAATAAACACATTTTCTCTAACGCATTCATCTTTGCAAAACACTTTCCCCAAATACAATGCATTAGTTGTTTTCACTAATGGATGCATCTTATTTTATTTTATTTTTTGCACACATTTAGACCAGTGTCTGCCTTTTTGGCTGGAAAACTGCATTTCAGAATTTGAAGAAGTGCAAATTTCAAAGATGGCTATGTTTCTGTTCACATATTGTTTTGGAGAGTGTGAATTAGGGAGGATTGCCTTTAAAGGGTCGGATTTCATCTCCTTCCCTAATGGGTGGCAAACAAGTCTTGAAAGTTCCTGCTTCATAGGGGAAGGGAGTGACTCATTGAATATGAATGATGGTCAGAGGCACTTCTCTGTGCAACAGGCAGAGGGAGCTCTTCCCCATCACTGAGTCTTCTCGCCAAGGTTTAATCTGAGTTCAGCTGAGCTGGCAAAACTACCCAGAAAAAAGGTCTATTGATCATTTTAGCATTTCACCATCCATTTTACCACACACCAGGTGCCAACGTGCGGTAAAATGTATGGTAAAATGTAAACAAGGGTAAGGGTACCAGTGGCGTAGTGTGGGGGTGCCAGGGGTGCCAGCCGCACCGGGCGCAACTTCTGGGGGGGCGCGCTTGCTGCCTCCGGAGTCGCCGAAGAGCCTCCAGCGCAGGCTGTAGCAGAGCCGCATGTCTCGCGGCGCCCGGCTGAAGGCGCCCGGGAGGCAGCGGCTCTCAGCGCTCGCCGCGGTCCCCGCGCGTCAGGGCCACGGAGGGCGCGCCAGGCAGCCCCTCCTCACCGATGGGCAGCGTTCGCCTGCGGGGCTCGGCCAGCGCGCTGGGCTGGCCGCGTGGAGTCGCCGAGGAGCCGCCGCCGCCTGCCATGCCACCCTGGCTGCTTCAACCGCGTCCGACAGCTGGCTCGAGGCTCCTTCCGGCCGGGTCTCCTGACGGGGCGCTGCGGGCAGAGTCTCCGGCACCAAGCGCCACGCCGCCCAGGCTCGGGTCGCTGTCTGGACGTGCACAGCCCGCCAAACGCGCCATCGGCGGCGCTCTAGTGCCTGTGCGCCAAGACCGCCCACCCGCCCCGACGGGGCCCCCCCACCCGCGCCGGAGGCCGGCCAACGCACTGGCCCCAGAGCCGCCCCCTCCCTGCACCAGAAAGAAGCCGCGTCGGGACTAGCCGGGCCGGGGAGGGAGACCGAGAAGGCTGCGCCGCGACGCCCAAAGACACGCATCTTGGCGTATTAATGACCATGGTTAGGTGTTAGGGGGCGCAAATTACTTGCCTTGCCCCGGGTTAGGGGGCGCAAATTACTTGCCTTGCCCCGGGTGCTGATAACCCACGCTACGCCGCTGAAGGGTACACATGGTGTGGAATGTCATGTTTAGTAGGGACCTAGGTTCATCTCCCTACTCTGCCAAGAAGTTCACCTGGTGATATTAATTCACATCCTAACCTACCTCCCACGCTTGTTGCGAAGATTAAAAGGAACTCAGATGAGTCATGTGGGCCGCCCCAAGCCTCCTGATGTTTGTTGGACTCCAACTCCCATCATCCCTGGCCATTGAACATGTTGGCTGGGGCTGATGGGAGTTGGAGTCCAACAGCACTGAGAGGGCCACAGGCTCCCCCTCACTGCCTTAGAACAATGAAAAGCTGATTGGTTTGCCCCCAAGCCTTGCCGCCCTGAAAACTCTGGGGTGCAATGCATCTTTGCCTATCCATTATTCTTTGTCACTTGTGTGAATGATGCAAAGCAGGGTCAGGAGGCGCCCTGCACTGGAACCAGAGGCTGCCACTTATTCCCCCTTCAGGGCTGTGTCATATTAGCCAACCCAATCAGATTAGCAGTCCCCCTCCTTTGTATGGCTCATATCATTTCAGGTTAGTATTCATGAGCAGTAATATTATTGGAAAGTGACTTTCATAGCATATTAGCTAACGCGAATGCTAATGCAGACTGATGGAGGGGAGCTAATGTGAATGGGCTGTCAGGCTGCATTAGCACTGCTAATGCCATGCCTAACTCAGGTTAGATGGGCCATGAGTGATGAGCAACTGGCCACATTTCAGTGTAAGCTTCACCTGTACAAAAAGGATGGTCAGGGAGGGTCAGTGGTGAGTTTCCCTTCTCAAAGAAAAATCCATTGAGAATTCTCTGCGTGCTTCTCTTTTTTCAGATCAGTACTTCAGGAGGAGGTGCTCTCTTCTCTTCAATGACTTCTGTGGTTTTCAGACTTTTTGCTTTCAGGGAATGCTTTCTGCTAGGACTGTGTCAAGCCTCCAGCCCCAGTAATGCAAATCCCTTTCTCTCCTCCACCTATGCACCAGACAGGCACGGTCTCTGTTGTCTTTTTGGCTCCTATCAAAAATCTTCTTTTTCCACCAAGCCTTTTAAATGGTGGTCTTTTGTCTCATCCATATATGTGTTAGGGATATATACGGAATTGTTTTAAATTGTTAAAGAGAAGGGTGCATACATTGAAAATAGAATTGCTACCATATTTCGCAGGACTGAAAATTCAAGATGACTTTGGTGGGTGTTACTAAACACACACAGAGCCATGGCGATTTTGAATGAAGCTAAAATAATCCCATTCAGATCAGAACAATTTCTCAGGGGGCCGAGTTTGTATATCTCCAATTGAGCTAAATTTCACCTAAAGTGAACAAGTTTGTTGGATTTGCTTTGCCTGAAACATCAGTAGGGATTTCAAAGGAAGGGATTTTGTAGAGTGGATTGCTTAATCCAATCAAAATAAATGTAGCTTTTAAACCTTTTGAATCAAGCTTCCATGCTCAGTTGCTAATGTTACCCTTGGACAAAGGTTCTGCTTCCCTCCAATTTGTTCTGTGACCTTTTGCATCCATTTTTAAAAGAGCGAACAGCAAAGAATATGTTGAAAGGACCGAGCAATGAAATAAATAAAACAGATCAAATCTTTTTTTTACCAGAGAGAAATGGCTTTTCTCCTTCTCTCTCCCCATTAGCTGCTGATCATATGCACAGATCACACACATACAACTTATGTATGCACTGGTCCTGCACAAAAGTGAGAATGCATGTTTGACCATTCTCCTTCTGCCTCTCCACTAATTCACAATTGTCTTGGGCTGCATAAACCTTTAGAATAAGTGTGTGTTAACCTGTAGAATCCTTTGTGAGGTGAAAGCTGGCAAGGTTGACAGGGAGAAAAGAAGCAAAGACCACCCCTGTTGCAGACTAGTGGGATTCCTTCACTTTATATTGCACAGTAAAGTAGACTCAGAATGGATGGTTCTGTACACAATCAGTGTTTCCTTCCATTTTGCCAGGATAGTTCTTGCATGTCATGAACAGCAGATAGTTACACTCAACTTTCTAACAATGGAAAGTTGGGCTTACCCTGAAGTTTTAGTCTAGTATACAGGCAGGAGACCATCCTCTGGTTGGAGAAGGTCCAGTAAGCTTTGCATCCTTTCTGAGGAGGCATTTCCCATAATAAGGACATGACTTCAAGCATGCAAGAAGACGAGCCACAGACCCAGAGCAGGGAGACAGCTGAGAACAGGTGGCTTTCCAGATCTTGTTGGACTACAGCTCCCATCCTCTGTGATCAATGGCCATGATGGCTGGGGCATATGGGAATTGGACACAAGTATCCATTCCTATAGGGACGCGGTTGGCGCTGTGGGTTAAACCACAGAGCCTAGGACTTGCCAATCAGAAGGTCGGCGGTTCGAATCCCCGTGATGGGATGAGCTCCCGTTACTTGGCCTCTGCTCCTGCCAGCCTAGCAGTTTGAAAGCATGCCAAAGTGTCAGCAGCCACCATCTTAGATCTCTAGTAGAAGTTACTTGCTAGAAAATGATCTCCCATATTTACACTAGCTTTAGTTTTTTCCATGCGTTGCTCTGGTTCGCCAGAAGTGGCTTAGTCATGCTGGCCACATGACCCGGAAGCTATACACTGGCTCCCTCGGCCAATAAAGTGAGGTGAGCACCGCAACCCCAGAGTCGGTAATAACTGGACCTAATGGTCAGGGGTCCCTTTACCTCTACCTTTATCCATCCCTATCCTTGAGTATGACATACAACAGTTAAGTCATTGCATGAAGAGGGCTAATGAAAAAATACCGGGGGGGGGGGAATACAGTCAGAGATGTAGTTATAGCCACCAATGTGGATGAAATGGAAAGAGGTTTAGACAAATCCACAGAGGGTATAAATGTCTATTGGCTGTGGTGATTATGTTATAATACCTCCATTGTCCAGGGCAGTATGCCTCCAACTACCAGGTGCTGGTGGGAATCACTAATGGGGAGAGTGAGGTTGTGTTCAGTTCCTTATGTGGTGTGGCTCACTGTGGTCTGTTTTTGCAGGTTACTGTGGGAGGCTGGGGAACTGATTTATAACCAAGTCTCTTAACCAATAAGTTAGACTAGATAGCTTTTTGCTGCACCGCTTTCCAGCTCTGTGATTCTGTGGCCTCCCTGTAGCGCTCACTGATGGAAAATCGGCCTCTTCTGCAGTGACTTATCTCTAAAATTGTTTGCACACATGGAGAACTGAGTCCAGTGCTGAATTATAGTAATGGCTTGTGAGCTCTCTTCTCCAGATAAAGTTTGTTATCATTTGAGTTGAGACTATGGATCTCATGCAGCAGAAATACTTTCTCCAGGGACCATTGAGTTGGTGCAAAGACAACCTGTGCTCTCTCGCTCTCACTCTCTTTTAATTTGCAGAGTATACTAATTTCACATCTCACAATACAGTGGACAAATAAGCAGAAGTACCACATACAAAAACATTTTTATTAGTTAGTATATTTTGCTTCTTAATGCAATGCTCAAACTAGGAATACAACTTGGCAGAAGTACATACACATATATTGCATGTAGATTTTTGTGTGTGTGTCTCCAAAATATTTCAGATTCTCTTCAATTCAGCCTTACATGAGGTTTCTTATGTTGAAGCCCTGGCCTCTGAATGGGTTACAGCTCCACATATCCTGCATAATGCATCATAATGTCACTAATGCTGATTCCTGTGATCTTTCCTCCTATACCCTCCACCTTGGATGGACGGCAACATTATGTACAGATTCTCAGAGGTATCTCTCTCCATCATGCTTCACTTTCTCTGCATGAATACTGTGTAAATTATATGTATATCTATACAGATTATATAAATATATATCTATAATATATATATGTATATATGTATATTACGATGGTTGGGCTTTGCAAAGTCAACCATAACATTTGTGCTTATCTTATTTCTATGAGATCAAAGATATGGCATCATCAAGAATGCAGCCCGGACCCAGCAGCCTTGCCAATAATGATCTTAATTCAGCTCATTATCTTCCTTGCCGTCAGTGTCCACACATCCTTTATGAGTAATGCACTCTCTCATTCTTACAGTAGTTTTTAAGACAAGAATTCTAGCCTTTGTAAAGGAACAACAGGATTCTTAAAAAAGAAAAGGAAAGGAAAAGTGAAAACCCAAAACACAACCCAAAAGATCGCAGGAAGGATTGCACCCTTCGTACATATAGTTTGAAGAGTAATCAGACATTCATTGTAGCTTTATTTACATTGTAACTCAAAAGTTCAACAATATTACAGGTGTTGTATTATATCTGTACATAGCCAAGTGATGGTTGGGTCATGTCAAAACACGTCACTGGTAGGTATTTACAGATGGTATTTAGCCTCTAGCTCAACACTGTCCTCCTCAATATGGCACCAGTAGTTACAGATAAATTGTTGAAAGTCCATTTATTAATGACCCTTGGCAGCCCCTTACTAACACTATTATGCAGTTCGGTACAGGATGGCCAATCTTTGGGGTGCAACTGTAAAGATGACATGGAATCACCTGTGGCATCCAGACATTCTGTATCCTCCCAGAAGATACGGTAGGAGGGCATAAAGGAGTTTGTCTGCAGTCACTCTCGAGTTTGTCCCTTTGGCAGGGCTGGGGAAACACAGTTGGATCCCCCATTTCTCAACTGTCTATTTCCAGTAACTAAACATCATTTGGTCAAAGTGTGAGTACATCAAACACATGATGAGATACATTTCTCCACAATGGATACTGGGACCAGAACTTTACCAACATGTAAGGTTTTTCATACCACATTCTTGCCTGTGATCATATGACACGACATCCCTTTTTTTGTCTTGAGGATGGTGAGCACCTGCAGTTACTTATTGCTGGCTATGGGCGAAGGGTAGGGAGGGAAGAACCCACTTTGGAGCATGGTTCTTTCCGTAATCAACAATAGGAAACCATGTGTTAACTCTGTTCATGCTTGCTTCATTATTCTACCAGGATATTGACTGCCAGGAGGTCCCCCCTCCCCCCCATGTGATTTGGAAGGCTGTCTCCATGATTAGGAGAGCATCTCACATTCTCCAACTGAGCCATAATCATGCCAGAGAAGCCTTTTCCTATAGGGAATACCATGCGAGTATCCCTTCATGTGAATCGTGCAGCATCTAGCTGCCCAGATGTTCTGTCTTCCCAATGCTTATCCAACCAACAGGATGACACAAAAACTGGGCCTTTGTTGCATTGAATCCAGTAGAATTAAACTGCTTTAGGTAGAAGTGAGTAATTTTGTACAAAATGCTGATTCTTTTAGCAACTTGAGGGGCATGCAAGATGTTGGACACACCCAGCGGGGTTTGGAGTTGTATCTAGAGTAGATCCACTGAAATAACTGGGCCTAAGTTAGACATGTTCATTAATTTCAACAGGGCTATTCTGAATAGGCCCAGTATTGGAGACAATTTATTTTCTTGAAGAAGTAGAGCCTTCAAGAACCCCCTTCTCCCAATTCATACCCACCCAAGCACCACCCTAGTGGCTGGTCACCCACCCACCACCACAGAAAGTTTGTAGGGGTGCTGAGAGGACTGGGCTGTGTGGCTGCAATGTTGCCCTCTTAATGCCCCCACAGTGCCTCTGGGCCCTGTTGCAAGTGTGTTCACACGTTACATTCAACAAGCGTACAGTCTGTACACAGATGTGTACACAAACAGTTTGGCTGTCACAACGCTCTTCACTTTCATGAGTCCACTTGCCATGAGTTTTCATGACGTTTCATGAGTGTGCAGCCCATGTGCACAACCGCTGAGCTGTACAAATCAAAAAGAGTACACTCTCACACAAACACTTGTGCATGGGTAGAGACAGCTTATACTTGTGTTCATTGTATTGTCTAAACAAGACTAGAGGAATGCTATGTCAGGGACAAGATCCAAAGCCAATGAAAGGAAGAAAATGGCTGCTACTCTAGCCCTCAGCTGCAGTGGCCCCAGGCCTTGCCCAAACATGTTATGTGCCAATGCCAGCCCCGTCCTCAAGACAAGTGTTTCTCCACATTTCTGCAATATGCTTTCTGTTTTAGAAATGGGAGCTATGTGAACACTCAACCTGAAATGGATTTTACTATCTTGCTACATATATAAATATGAGACTGACTTCAGGTACAGTTGAAAGCTCTTGGCTTCTTGAATACATAGTAATGTCCCAGCTAAGTTCAGAGGTGTACACTCCAGCTCCCACTAGGCTCAGACCTTCAAACATTGCAAGAATGAAATGCCTAAAGGATGCCTCACATGAGAGAGGCCTAAATTTGGTAAGCTGCCATAAGATTGCTTTCATCCACACCAAAGTCCAGATTTGTTTCAATGCAGGTAGATGTTTTGCCATTCCACGCTGCAAAACCTTTTAGGAATCAATCTACAATGTTTTGGTAAAATGTCCACTTGCCAGAAATAGGGTTTTCACATGATACAATTCAGACGCATTGAAACAATATATGGAAACAGGAAAGAAGGCTATTGGTAGGGGAAGCAGGCTGGGGAATCTCTTTCAATTGCTTCCTCTTCCCTCAAAACGTCTGATGATAATGTTTCAAAGAGGGAAGCAATTGTAGGGGTTGTGTTGATGGCTTTGGATGTGACACTGAAGTAGGCAAAGGGGCTGAGGACAGGAAGCACAATTGTGTCACATTTCTACTTTTGTCTCTCTCCCTTTATAGCATCTGAATCAGAAACTTGCGCATATATCCCTCAGGGGAAAGATGCATTGTTTTTGCAGCTCCTCACAGATTTATATAGCTATTGCCTGGGAGTTAAAAAGAAGAAAAATGGGACTAGGAGCTGCCGACTTTTGAATTTGCCTGTTGCCATTAATTAAACATCAGTTTGATCTGTAGAAGTTTACAGGTGACCCCATTTATCTCCATCCAATGAAAAGCTTCAGCTTGATTTCTGGTATATGTCTTATGAGGCCACCTTGTCTCATTAATGCAGTTACTTTATCCCATGAAACACTTTTGATTTACAAATAGAATCATCAGAGAAACAGATGGGTGGAAGGCATATGCTATAGATTGGTGTTCTTCAACCTTGAGGTCCCAGATGTGGTTGGACTACAACTCCCATCACTCCCAGCCAGCTCAGCCAATAGTCAAGCATGATGGGACCTACAGTCCACCAACATCTGAGGACCCAAGGTTGTGGACAATGCTATAGATCAGTACTGAATGAGAAGCATTCTTGCAAGTGACCCTTTCAGAGTGATTTAGATGCTCACAAATTATTCCTGATATGATACGGTCTTGTTGGTGACAGCAGCAATAGGTGCCGTGGGAACACTTATTTGACCTCCCATCACCAATGTCACTGCAGTGTACTGGGAGGGAGAGGCAAGAGATAGTTGGTGAGGTTAGTGCGATGCAAACACATCAGCAGGAATGTCAAGTTGGATCTGCAGCACACTGACCTCACCCCTACCCCTCTTGATGATGGGAAGTCAGGTAAATTCCACCTTCCCGCTGACCACAGCTGGTTGGTGATCAGTCACCATTCAAGAATGACTGGTATAGAACATCAATAGTGCATCCTCTCTTGGCAACATAGCCTAGAAATAACCTACTTGTTTTCTCCATACAAATCTCATTTGGGAAAATCATAGGGCTGGTCATCCTTCCTTCAATGAGTAAGGATAATTGATAGCTTAACCTTCCAATTTTGCCTTGTTTGCATGCAAGGAAAAGGATCCCAAGTAAAGGGGTGCAGGATCCTTTCTCAGTGTGTGTAGATTCTGCAAACAGAGGTAGGGTTTATTATTGCTGTCAATGATTCTTTCGTCTCTTTCACTGCAGTGCCCAGTCAAAAGCTGCAGCAAGTTGGGAACATGTAATTGGCTTTGTCAACCTGCTAAGCAGTCAGGAGTCAAGTGACAATTGGGAAGCTCAAAGGCACCATTTTTTTTTTAAGAGAAGAAATTGCATTTACATCCAACAGAAGCAGACTTCAAAAGGGGAGATGTCATGATGTGAATGCCAAGGGGCCTTGTAGGCCTGAGACAACAAGGAAAGCCATGAGAAATCGAGCAATCCCCTTAGAGATTCCCAATGACTTAATCTTTACTTGAAAAGTGAAATCATTAAATAGCCAGGAGGGATTTGTTTCAATGGTTCTGCTCTTATTGATTCCCAGCCCCAGCCCCACTCACCAGAATGAATTAAAAATATTTCAGTTTTCAAAGAGAGAAGCATGAATCCTTAAAGGGTGAATAGTTTTGATTGTCAGACAAGGGAAGAGAGTTGGATTAGTATTGTACAAATATATGATACATCTATTCATTGTGTATATCTGCAGTTATTCTGTCTCGTGTGAGCAGTGTGTAATGGAGGGGGAATACAGAAGAGCATAGCTTGAGATTGTTTTCAGAACAGGAGTGATGGTGTCATTTATCAAAGTGAAATTGACAGACCTTCCTTGCTCTGGTAAGTGAATGAAGTGATAACACTTTCAGATCCTTCTGCAGTTTCTACATGCTCAAAACGTAAAAGGTAATATGGCTAACTCAGATCCATCGATTTTCAATGGGTCTACTCTGAGTATGATTTAGTTAGAAACAACTCAATAGTCTTAAGTAAATCCATTGATTTCAGCGAGTCTACTCTCTCTATGACTAAAGTTGGAGACTAACCTATGACTGACACGGATATGATGGGATATGTATGAAAATATAATTTATTTTCTGAATCACAGAAAATAACCTCCCTCTGAGATATATATATATGGCATAGGGATGATAAGAACAAAGCAAGGGAAGGGAAAAATAAGGCAAAGTAAGATGCTGTTAGAACTTTAATTCAAAAATTTTCCTTGTAAAGACGGACCTCACAGCCCTTAGTTTCTTATCTTTTAGGCATCAGCTTCCAAGCATTTTGGTTCCCCCAGGCATCTGCATTGTTTGTACTTCAAAGCAGGATTGGGGAGAATTGAAGTACTGAGGCATTTGCTCTGTTGTTTTGATTGCTATTTCAGCAATTGCCAGGAGGAGGAGGGATAAGGCAGTAAGGAGGTTGGTGCAGTGCAAACACACTGGCAGAGCCAATCTGCTGCTCCTGCCAATACATTTGCACCACACCTACCTCACTGCTGCCTTGCTCCTCTCCCTGATGGTAAGCAATAGCAACCCACCTTCTGGGGATGCATCATCAAAAAAGAATACAAAGGAGGACTCTAATCTACATAAAATTTGCATGTGTTAATTTATATGCATAGGTACAAATGTAGAAAGAATCACTATAATTTAAATAGAAATATACTACATCTCACCATAGCAGGGAAGACTATAAACATGTGACTTGCGTGCCTGCTCAGTCTGCTGCCCCAGTGGCTACCTAGTGGCCTTTGCTGCTCCCCCTTTTTGTGATCCTACAGCAATTGATGCAAATGGAACTTCTGTGAATTTCACAGCACATTTTATAATATGTGTGTAATAAATCAAAACTCTCTCTCTCTATCTCTCTCTCTCTCTTTTTCTCTCTGGCTTGGAAATTTTTTTTTTTTGAACCACTGCTGATTGTTTGCAGAACAAACTTATCATAGCTTTAAACTGATCTGGTCCCCAAATAACACCCAGTGAATATGGATTTTTTGTGTTCTGTTTTCTCTTGCCTACTGAGCATTCTACAAGTCTTATTGCGATGCAACAAAGGCCTAGTTTTGGCTGAGGTGGTAAATGTTAATTCAGGCTGTACTGTTTTAGATGTTTGGGGTTTATGTGATTGAATACTCCTCTGTATAAAACTGAATTCCTTCTACTTAAAACATTAGATAGAAGACGATGCTAGAATCCTTTTTGACATGTCAGTTTTCTACAACTGCATTCAGAAGTCACATCCAAATAATTGTTTGCAGGAAGAGGAGCAAGCCTTGTCTTCATGTGTTCCCTCCTGCCTCCTTGTATGCCCATCTTTGTCAAGTCACAGGATATCTGAAGTGATTAGATGTGGTTTGAATGATTGAATGATTCTTCCAAATCAGGGTTTGCATACAATATTTTGAATATTGTTTGCAGTCCTGGTATGGAGGAATCTTTAATATTACAGTTTGCTGTTTCAGATGTCACAGGCAATGTTTGTTTCACAAAATCTATTAAGCGGTGAATGCAAGGGGAACAGGTGGGAGTATGAACATAAGTGGCTAATTTCTAAGCGTCCTAACTGGATGTAGTCAATGTGGTACCGCCAGATGTTGCTGGACTCCATCATCCCCAGCCAGTATGATCAATGGTCAGGAATGATGGGAGTTGTAGTCCAACAATATCTTGAGGACACCATGATGGCTGGGTACATGGCTCCAAACCATGATTTGGAGAATCAGCGAATGTTTCATCTGAACACAACCTATGTGTAGGGATTCCCCCCCCCCGAATGGATTCCAGTCTGTCTCTCCCACCCCACAACTTGGGATCTAAAGTGATACAGCACAGTGACAGGTATACCACATCTGTTACTGAGAACTTGGGCCTGTAAACAAAGCCTACAAGGTGTGGTGCCTCAGTGAAAAAGCTACTATTTTGAAATCTTACTTTGGAAGACTACATACTGAGATAACTAATCAATTTATTTGTTTAGTGAACTTCAAACTGTTGGTGTTTCGTCTCTCCCAAGTTTGGGGGTGGGCAGGGAGAAGAACCTGTACAAAGGTAGTTTTTGGAAACAAAAAACTTATGAAGATTTATTTGCTTAAAGAGCAGGAAACATAAAATTAAGAGGTGATATGGATGGGCAAAATTCAATGGGGACCATTTTTCTTTCTGAAGTGCACAGCCTAAAGAGACTCATTGGGATGTTTTGCCATTTCACAGACCAAACCGACTGGGCTGCAAATGCCCCCAATGCTTCATTTCCAAAAGCCTTTGGCTAGTCACTGTGGCTTGCCAAATGATAAAGGGGCCACTTGGTTCCATTTTCCCACTCCATTGGACTGCCCATCAGTGCTATGCGAAGTCTGACCCAGTTAAAAAGGAAGAATCAATCACCATGTGGCACCCGTTAACCAATCACAGCTTCCAGTGGTTGCAACCTAGCCAAATCCCAGCACTTTTAAGTCTTCTTGACTTAAGATGGAGCAAGTGTAGCGTGTGCTTAAAAGCCTGGCTGAAACCATGCCCGTTATGAGGTAATATACTATTTTTTTTCTGATGCAGATTCAAGCAGCAGGAGAGAGGTAAATAATTAATAGTAACATCCATCAAATCCCACCACTTTTTAAAATTATGGAATCTGTTGAGCTGATTGGATTGTTCCGTGTCTCTCTCTTCCAGTCATTGAAGCATTCCATACAGGAAGGATATTGTTGAACGATTCCCCCACCACCACTGTTTTCAAATGAACATACACACAGACAAACAAAACTGGCAACTGCCAGGCCAGAAGAACTGACAAAGACGCAACCCTCAGTGGGCTTGTCCTTCTCACTGAAATGCCAGTGCTTTTATGCAGATCCCTTTCAGATGAAGCAAACCTAAACGGGCTTCAAACAAGAGAACACTTCCCCAAAGAAGAATGGATTCAACAGCCCTTCTGCATGAGACTACCAGAGATCTGGGCGTGTTGCCTCAAGTTCATATCCTCAGCTGGCCTGCCCACCCTTTCCTGCCTCTGATTCACTGACAGAAAAGTGGTGATCTCTGAAGTGTAGTTGTCGGAGATGGAGCACATGTCGTCCCCCCCTCCCCTCCACCCCATCAGTATGTGTCCTATAGCCTTCTTGGTTTCATTCTAGAGCATAAAGTGCTGTGGCATAGTTTTATAAAACTTTGAACTTCCTTCTCCCTTCCCCACACCCCGCTTATTACTGTTTTACCTTGTAGCTCCTATGTTCTTGTAATGACACATAAGGAGGTGCTTAAAGGTTTTCTTGAAGGTAGCATTGCAGAGCGCATAGCAGGCAGGATTGATGGTGCTATTGATATAGCACAGCCAGTAACCAATGGTCCATACTGTGTTGGGGATGCAAGACGCACAGAAGCTGTTGATGAGGACCATGACGTTGTATGGTGTCCAGGTAATGATGAAGGCCAGGAGAATAGCCAATATAGTCCTGGTCACCTTTTTCTCCCTGGAAGGAGGTGTCTTCTTTTTGGGAGGCTGCTTAGTCATCTTGACAATCTTACGTGCTACAATGTTCTGCTTCTCATCTCCATTTTGCCCATCGGGACCTACAATCTCCACGGTCGTGTTGGTAGAACCAGAACAGTCGCCTTTCGGGGACTTTGTGAGTATCCTAATACATGTCAATTTGGAGTTCTCCACTTTGGCATTGACTTGTGAGGCAGAAGCCCTGGTGTCCTCTTTGATGGGTTCATCATCTTTCACATTGGAAGCCACAGCGCTGACAGAGGTGGAGTCATTAGAACTTTCCTTCTCCTCTGCAGTAACACAATTTTCCATCACTGATTCCCCTGTGGCTTTACCATTCTGAATTTTACCATGTTCTACCCCATCTTCATTAGTTGGAACATTGTTATTGTTTGGTTTTACTATTTTACCTTGGACCAAGCTTGGAGAAACTGGATCCTGGTTTTGCCCACTCCCCTTTTTGTCTTTTTTAATCCTGCTCTTACTGGCGCGAGATATTTGCCAGTAAAGAATAGTCATGATGATAACAGGCAGGTAGAAAGCGGCAATTGCTGTGCCAAAGGTGACGGCTGCATTGGACAGGAATTGAATGTAGCATTCCCCATCGGGGACAGTCCTCTCCCCTACAATGAACTGCCAAAAAAGAATTGCGGGTGCCCACAAGATGAACGACAGCACCCAGGCCGCGGCGATCATCATACCTGCCATCTTAGTGGTCCGCTTGACAGGGTAAGTCAGAGGCTTGGTGACGCAAAAATATCGGTCAAAACTGATAATGAGAAGGTTCATGACAGAGGCATTGCTGACCACATAGTCAAGCGCCAACCACAAGTCACAAACCACAGGTCCAAGCGGCCAATAGCCAATCACAGTGTAAAGTGTGTACAGGTTCATGGAAAATACACCGATGATCAAGTCCGCACATGCCAGGCTGAAAAGAAAGTAATTGTTGACAGTCTGCAGGTGCCTGTTGACTTTAATGGACACCATCACCAGGATGTTCCCAATGATGGTCACGAGACTGAGGGAGCCAGCCACCAGGACGATGAATACTACCTCAACTGTTTTATAAGGACTCCCCAGAGGCATCACATCCTCCAAATAGCTTATGTTCGTCGAGTTATTCATGTCTGCGTCTAGCAAACTGGTAGATAAATATCACTTAAGCCTGCAGAGGAAAGAAAAAGAAAACAAAGATGGTGAGGCATTTCAGTTTATGCAATTTCTGGCAAATGTAGCTCAAGGAAAGGCGAGATGCAAAGGAATGAAAATCCCAAGGAAAATTCAGGAGGCCTGAGTTTCATCAATCAAAGCTCAAGTTAAATGTTTCATCTTACATTGATTATAATGGCACTTTGGCCTGTTTAGTTTCCCCTGGAAGATGCTAAATATGAATTAAGTTATTTAGGGGAAAGAACAAAAGGGATAATGTTAAAATGAAACACACACGTACACACGGAAATGTATTATTTATTATTTTAAAAAGTACACGTTTAATTCAAAACTCTGAAGTGTGGCCTCTTCCTTGTAATGGTTTAGCTGTAGGGGAAGTTTGATAATGACATGTGGAGGAAGGTGGCTCAGTTAAAGACCAAATTTAAGACACCTGCTGCCCTCTTTTAGTGTATCAAGTGAGACTCCTTCTGGAGATGTGCAAAACTCTTGAGGGACATTTTGGAGCAAAATCCTTTTATCCGTCTGCAAATTTTCATTGAAATACCCTGAACTGTCCCTTGACCCTGCCTTGTGTTGCCATTGCTGGCAGGCTCTCCTTCCATTGGGATGGTGTTTCCTACATGCTTTGGAAGATATCACTTCTGTCTTGTACATGCAGACAGACAGTAGCCTGTCTGACCAAAATGTAGAAGCACTACTCTGCCAGTGCATCTGTGCAGCCGGAGTCTCCCCAATGTCTTAGGGTGTTTTTTGTTTTTTACAAAACACCAAATAAATGCGATCTTTCAGTTGACTTGCCTAAGATCCAGGACAAAGCACCACCTTTCAGAAATCCCTGGCAATGTCCAAGGAAATCAGCACATCTGGCAGCCCTACACTGTCTCGACCCTTCTAGTGACACTGCTGCCAAAAGGCTGTTGCTGTGACTCCACCCTGCAGGGTGAGCTGGACCTGATGAGAACTCTTCTTCTGGTCTATACTTGATGACTTCTGCCTGCCTTGCAGAAGGTAGAGATCCTCTTCTACATTTAAAAAAACCAAACCCAATATAGCACCTTAGGGGACAGGCTGGACCAAGACACGGTGCTAATGATCACTCACCCCACCCCATCAAACATAGTACCCAAGAGTAGCTAAATTATTTTAACACCTGAAGTAGAAAATCTGGCAAGTACCTCTCCCACTCCCTGGCAGAAAACATACAGTAATAATAAATCGCATAGCCAGCTGCTGTTGGGTTTCTATTCCTCTCACTGTGCAGATATGTAGGATTGGTCCATCACATGTCTGTGTTATGCATTCCAGCACTGGAATCATGGGAACGGATGTTTACTGTACTCTGTTTCCATTTGTTTTTGCTTTCACTTCCCTCTTCTCTCCGAGGAAGAACAGAGAGAAGAGACATGTTTTCTTTTGTTCTGCCTTACGCTTAATAAAGTAGCTTTAGTGCTTACAACCCCAGCCTAGCTCTGTGTGCGTTTATCTCTGCTGGACTCTGAATATGTGCTCAGGGTCTCCAAGACATGAGTCATTATAAATCGTCGGGGAAGGTGATTCGGAACTCCCTAGAGCTGAACGCTGATGGGAGAGACAGGCTGGAATCATTCCTGTCCTGAGGGTCATCCTAGCCCCCGGCCGACCCAACAGTTGCTGCCCTTTCTGCAACACTCAAAATCAACTGCCTGAGGTGGCCACCTCACTGTGCCTAATGATAGGGATGGCGCTGGAGAATGCAAGCAATAAAAATGTGACACTGGAATATTTCTATGAAGTAGCCGTCCTTTGCTTCTGACCTGATTTCTCGCCAACCACACTCCCATTCCTGACTAGTACATGACAAAAGGAAAGGAAAAACTCATCCGTCTGGGCGTAAGCACAGCAAAGTGACTTCATTTTGCATACCACGGGAGTGAGAAAATTGTCTTGTGCTCCTAACCTGATGACAAGCACATTCCATCTCTCACTACATGAATCATACATTTTCACTGCCGATTTTGCCTTTTTGAGATAGTGGTAACAAAGGAGAAAGACAATATGACACACACACAGAGAGAGAGAGAGAGAGAGAGAGAGAGAGAGAGAGAGAGGCAAGAGGGAAATAATGTGTGATTCTCAAGGAAGTAGATGGATCAGGCCAACGGTCTATCTAGTCCAGCATCCTGCTTTTACAGTGACCAACCAGATGCCTCTGGGAAACCCCAAAGCAGGACCTGAGCACAACAGCACTCTCCTGCCTTGCAGTTTCCAGAAGCTACTATTCAAAGGCATACTTGCCTGTGAAAGCGGAGGTAGAACATAGCCATCATGACTAGTAGCCATGGAAAGCCTTCTCCTCCCTGAATTTGTCTCATCATCTTTTAAGTCCATCCAAGTTGGTGGCCATCACTACTTCTCATGGCAGCAAATTCCATAGCTTAATTTTGCACTATGTGAAGAAGTCCTTTCTTTTGACTGTCCAGAACCCTCCAGCATTCAGCTTCATTGGATCCCTCAAAGTTCCATTGTTATGAAGGGGAAATACCTGTGCAGATTATTCAACATACAGGGTGTGGGGAAATGTACTCTATGGCCCTGTAAATTTCATGGAACATGTGATATTAGAAATGTACATTTAGTGATGCTACCAGGGCAAGACTTGGGGGCAGATGTCCACTAAGCAGAATGAGCATGAGGGCTTACAAATGCAGCAGGGCTGGCTAATCCATTACCATCTAAAGATAAGGGAGTGTGAGTTCATTAAGTCCATAGTAGGGACTGGGGAGAAATTTGGCTCTGTTTGCCATTTAATGAGCAACGAGCTTAATTTGTACGTCTCAAATCAATATGCTAAACTGAAACACAGGTACCTTTCAAAATCCACACTTCTCTGACTTTTGCAATGCAGTTCTCCAACCAAATTGTACCAAAATACATGTATTAAGAAAAAGTTGGTATATAAATGCATGTATTAATGAAAATACAAAAAAATGCACTGTATTAAAGAATATTGCTAGGAAAATAGCTATATTAGATGCAAAATCTGACATTGAGGCAGCAACCCATATCTACTTTCAAGGAGAAAGCCCATTGATCTCAATAGGACATCATTCTGAGTATACATGACTAGGATTGGGTTACAATCCAATCCCAGTAATGTGTATTCATAATTCTTTTCGAGCTTTGCTAAGAATGCATTCTTCATGTCTCAATGGGTTTCCCAGAATAAGTTCACTGAAATATCAACTGTCACAAAATTTAACAAGGACTTGGAGGTTCTCCACAGGAGAAACATTTGAGGAATTTCAAAGAAAAGACAGATAACAATTCTGATGCTTATTTTTAAGTCAGTGGGGTTAAGACTGGGCTCCTGCAAGAGTAAGCTGCTATGAACATGGTAGGAAGGGAAAGACCTACCCCTAATCTGGGATCGAAATGGAGTGATCGCCCTGATCTCCTCTAAGGCCTGCAAGCGGGATGAAAGCACTACAGCACTTTCAGAAACATGACTGTCTCCAACATTCTGTATATCTATGGACGGGTGTATAGCTGTAGCTGCCCTTTGTGCTCCTTTAGATTCCTACCCGGTTTTCCTAGCTTCCTGTCACCTAGAATTTCCTGCAGGATCCATAACACCAATGGCATTTACAACCCTGGCATTTTCTGACTACCCTAATGATAGGATTTTTTAAGAGCACAGCAAAGAAACTTTTGTGCATGCTTTGAAGCAGCAAATGATGATTCACAGTTGTGTAACATTAGCTGAACAAATGTACATTATGCCTCTGGTGAGAACGGAAATAATGCCAAATAAAAATATTCCCCTGAGAGCAGCAAAGCTGGTTTATTAATGGAAGGCTATGGTCTGCCTCCCTATTACCTGCCTTTACTCCAGCCTGAGGAATTGCACGACACTTAATTACTGCTGGCTCACCGCTGTTCTAATTGTCTGGAACTGGTTAAAAGAATGACTTAAGCACAAATTACTCTAGATCAAAGCTGCCCTTCTGAGCAATTTCAACATCACTAGCCTGACAATCAGCTATTTATCCATATAGTGGTGGGAAATGTGCTTTGAAACAGGGATTGAGGCTGCTCTGGTGTTTGTTAAGGGTTGTGGGACTGGATGCTCACAACACCTCACAGTATATGCTAGGGCAGTGTTTTCCAAACTTGGGTATACGGCTGTTTTTGGAATACAACTCCCATCATCCCTAGCTAGCAGGACCAGTGGTCAGGGATGATGGGAACTGTAGTCCAAAAACAGCTGGAGACACACGTTTGGGGAACACTGTCTAGGGAAAGGGAGCATCAGGCCCAGGAGTTAAATGTAGCCATCAGGGCCTCTCCATCTGGACTTTGGGCCATGCCGCCTCTCCCAGTACAGTGGTGCCTCGCAAGACGAAAAGAATCCGTTCCGTGATTCTCTTCGTCTAGCAGTTTTTTCATCTTGCGAAGCAAGCCCATTGACGGATTAGCGGATTAGCGCTATTAGCGGCTTTTAGCGGCTTATCAGCTTATCAGATCAGCTGATAAGCGGCTTAGCGGCTTAGAAAAAGGGGGGGAGGAAAAAAACCCCGCAGGAACTCGCAAGACATTTTCGTCTTGCAAAGCAAGACCATAGGAGATTCGTTTTGCGAAGCACCTCCAAAACGGAAAACTCTTTCATCTAGTGAGTTTTCCGTCTTGCGAGGCATTCGTCTTGTGGGGCACCACTGTACACCATAGTAACTCACCTGCCAGCAGGGTATCCCAGTGACTCTGCTGTACCTGGTGAGCCATTTCTGATGGTTACATCTTGTAAACAAGCACATTGGGGAGAGAGAGAATACTGTCTTTCTGGTAGTACCAATTTCCTACCTGGAGGGCACCAGCTGTTTGTTTTAATGGAGCAATTCAATACTGTTGCCTCTCCTGCAGTCTGACGTGATACAGGCCACATTCACACAATACATTTAAAGCACTAAGAGACGACTTTAAACAGTCATGGCTTGCCCAAAAGGATCCTGGGAGCTATAGTTTGTTAGGGGGGGTGAGAGTTGATAGGAGCAGTGCTTTTTTAAAAAACAAAATGTTTAGGGGTACTCTCATTTCCCTACTCATATTGAAATACTGCCCCTCAATGAGGGCAGACTTAGATTCACAAAATGTTTAGGGGTGTGCGTACCCCTGAGTCCCTCCTAGAAAAAAAGGCACTGATTAGGAGACTCCCATTTGCTTTGCAGAGGTGCAATTCCTTGAGTTTCCTGGGAAGAGGGATCAAATGTTAAACCAGCGTGAGAACTGGAGCTGTGTGGGAAGTATAGGAATCTCCTAACAACTCTCAGCACCCTTAACAAAATTCAGCTCCCAGAATTCTTTGGGAGGAAGCCATGCCTATTTAAAGTGGTATCATAGCACTTTCAATGCATGGTGTGAATGTGGCTATAGTCTATGTCAGTCTGCATGTGTAAAACAGTTCAGCGGTTGGCAAGTGGGAAAGAGGCAAATGACATATGCTGCTGGAAGTGACTAAATGCCAGAAGATTCAGGAGAGCTCCTTTCCACGGCACATGGTTAAACAATGAAATTTGCTTTCCCAAGATGGCCACCGACTTGGGTGGCCTTGACAATATATAGGAGACAATACAGGGGAGATAAGTTTATCAATGGCTGCTAGCCACGGGGGCTATGTTCTGCCTCTATGGTTGGAGGCAGTATGCCTCTGAATGCAAGTAGCTAGAAAACACAAGTGGGGAAAAGCTATTGCACTCAGGTCCTGCTTGTAGTCTTCCCATGGGCATCTGTTTGGCCACTGTGAAATCAGGATGCTGGACTGGATTGACTCTTGGCCTGATCCAACAGGGCTGTTCTTATGTTAAATGAATGAGAATTCAGAAAAAAATATTCCAGGAGGATCAGAATTCTGAAACAGGAAGAGGCTGTGCAATTGTAGATTTGTGATTATAGATCCGGAAGCAACTGGAGCTGTCACTTAAAACAGAAGGGAGAAGCCTTTGTTCTCCTCCTCATGTCCTCTGCTCATTTTCTGTGTAGCATTTCACCTGACACTTCCTTCAGCTGCTAATGCAAGAGCCAGCAAAAGGAAAGGGCTAGTTAACTGCCTTCCAAGAGAAGCTCTGCCCATTTCCCCATTTGCATCTCAAAGAGAAGAGTGACAGGGAAATGCTCAAGGACGAATGATAAGAACAACCAAGAAGCAGAAAATGCTATTGTACTTGCTGGGATCATTTGAGGATAAATCCTGGATCAGAAAGTCCACTTGGAAACATGGTTTACATATATTTTAAGTATAGCAACAATCAAGGCATTCTGTCACTAGACTCGTTGGGAAGGCAGAAGGGATGGTGAGCATGGAGAACTTGGGGTTTGGTTTAGTTTGTTATTCCCAACTTTAAAGCTGGGACACAACTGAACTTAATTATGATAAAGCATCCACTGGATTCGGCTGCTCTTCTGAATCAAACTATTAACAGCTTTTTAAAACACCAAAGTGGAAGAACATAAAGTTCTGGGCAGCAGTTTGGAGGAAAGTGGACCAGAAAAAAACCATAGAGTAGAGGAAGCATCCAGGGGTCACTTGAGGTCCTCCAGGCCTCTTTATCTGCCGCTTGGAACTCTCTCTGGGCCACACCCTCTATCATCATCCTGCTGCATAAACTCATGGAATGCTTTTGCCTGGCTGGAAAGTGCCTTTGAGCCTCTTGCCTGCCTAGATGGAAAGATGGATGGGGGTGGGTGGTTGAGTAGAAACCTCTGGCTTGTGTGTAGCAGGAGCACAGGGTATTTAGCAAAGATCATCACATCAATTGCACATTTTTGCCTGTGACCCCACTCCTCATTGGCATGAGCCCCCCATAGAAGGAAATGCAACCCTCAGGCTGAAAAATGCACACACACCCATTCCTTGCCATAGAGTCTTACAAATGAAAGAGGCAAAATCATATTTGATTGCCAGACGGTGTGGATTGGCTACCTGCAGGGGGAAAATGGTGAGGCAAATCAGATGATTAAGGAACTCCCTCCCTGCCGAAGTGCAATGTCAACAGTCCACACCCCAAGCAGCAGCGGATGGCCTGGTGAGGCTGCAGCGCTCACTTGACCTCTGTCCACCTGACCTCTGAGTCACTGCAGTCAATGTCAGGACTTCGAACAGGAGGGGCACAACAGTGGTGAGGACAGGGCACTGCAAATGTGCTGACAGGGGCACCAGATTGCAATGACTAGTGTCAGCCCCCATGTGCTGCTGGTGGGTGCACATGATGGGCTGTTTCTTGCTATGCTTCAAGGCACTATCTGCTTGTGTGTGTGTGTGCATGTTTGTGTGTGTTGATGGGTGTTTCAGAGTTCCAGACTTAGGCTCTGAAATCCGTCACCAACGGCAAACTTTCCTTAAGCAGCCTTACCATGCATATGTGTGGTTAAAAGAAGGTTCTCTGTAAGCATTCAGATGGAACAATTCCAGATTCCAAGGATAGCATGCCTGAATAATCAGTCTCTTCACAGTCAACATTCTTTTGCTGCCAAATGGGAACTTGATCCCAAATACAGTACCCCATTACCTCTGAGCTATTTATTCCTATGATTTAAGGAATAGGGGAATTACTTAAGCTACCCACAAACTCCCAGGGACAGGCTGAAAAAGCAAAAAAAAAAAGAAGAAGAAAGAAAGCAAATTTGGATTGCTGACTCAAGCTGATAGCTATTTCAGTTTTCAATGCATGCCTCATTCACACAATGGAAGGTATATTTAACAGCTGAAGGAGCTATAGATCACTAGTTATTTTCCTTGATTTTCTTTTAAAGCACAACCTTTCAATGGCTTCAAGGCTGTTTTGCAATAAATAGCTGTTCCAAGGAATGACAAACGAAGGCAAGTGAGAGCTACAACTAAATGCTGCATTGCAGAGTGGAACCACTTATTTTAGTTTCTCCCCCAATTGCTGCAGGAATGAGGAGAACTGAACTGAAGGTAGGATACATGAAAAACCGAGTTAAATAAAATTAACAAATCCTTCCATCCCTCTCCCAGAATTTTCCTTTCCATTCTCCCCTCCTTTATGATTTTCCATCCTGCAAATGTCTCTCATGTTTCCCCAACCACTCTATCAATGAATGAAACTGCCTTTATCAAATGAGAGATAAAATTCCAGTGAAATTCTCATGGTTGGCCTATAGACTGAGTTCACCCTACCTTCAAGATGGCTGGGAGATTTTGTGAGTGCCCTTTCTTTCATCCTGCAGGTCCTATTTCTGGTGATCTGCACTTTATAGCCTTCCTGGGTGTCCACACTTCCTGAATGACACACACACTTGGGCTTTTCTGTAAGTTTCAGAAGCAGGGAAGGCTTTTTTTAAAGTGAAGTCTTATTTTACTTTTACATAAATCAAAGTGGGAACATTTGAAGAATCTCCTTTAACAACAAAATCAGCAACTGTACCAATCTCAGGTGCTTAGCATTCAGCTTCCTCCATTTCAGTTAAAGCTTAGGAGAAGACCTAATGAAGTAGCAAACCATCCGAGTGTCCCTATTTTCCAGGGAAAGTTCTGGATTTACAGAAGCCATCCCATTTTCTCATTTGATCCCAGAATGTTCCCCTTTTCCTTAGGACATCCCTATTTTCATCAGAGAAATGTTGGAGGGTATGAAGTAATTCCTCCTAGGGGTCCTTTTGAGATCAGGAAAAGCAGACAGCTGCAGAAGAAGAGGAGAAGAGTTTGGATTTGATATCCTGCTTTATCACTACCCTAAGGAGTCTCAAAGTAGCTAACATTCTCCTTTCCCTTCCTCCCCCACAACAAACACTCTGTGAGGTGAGTGGGGCTGAGAGGCTTCAGAGAAGTGTGACTAGCCCAAGGTCACTCAGCAGCTACATGTGGAGGAGCGGAGACGCGAACCCAGTTCACCAGATTACGAGTCTACCGCTCTTAACCACTACACCACACTGGCTCAGAAGTTGCAGAGTGTTGAATAGGAAGAAAAACACACCCATCACCCTCAATCATAATGTCAGCTCAACCCCATGCCCACAGAAATTCTATAGTCTCTCCTGTAAATAAGACAGAAAAGCAGAAGTCTATTTAGCAGAGGAAGAAAACTTTCAAGAAACTGGAGATCACATGTCAGCCTAGTACTAGTTCGAACCTCATGGCCATTACAACTGAAACTTCCTCTAGCCAGTGCTTTCCCCCCTAAAAATATGTTTAGGGGTACTCTCATTTTCCTACTCATATTGAAATACCTCCCCCTCAATGAGGCCAAACTTAGATTCACAAAATGTTATGGGGTATTTGTCCCCCTTTGTCCCCCCAGAAAAAAGCACTGCCTCTAGCAAACCTTTTATCAGTCAAATTTGCCTCACTCCCATCTCCATTGACACCCTAGTGCTGCCCTACACAATCTTCATTAGGTATCCCTGACACTCCACTCCACCCCGCCTCTATCTCCCCTGTCTTGATTATGAAATGCAGGACTAATTCACACCTACACAATGTCTTATTACTTGATGGCTTACAGGGAAATAATATATGCAAGCTTCCTCTATTGCATAAATATTGTACCTGAGTTGTCACTGGATGAAATGAAAGCTCTAGCTGTGAAGGCTGATTCGCACATGCAAATCATTCCCCAGCGCAACATTCAGTAAGCGAATATATGAGACACCCTGCCCATTACAAATAATCTAGGCTAGGACTGTGTGATTTTTGAGTGCTCTACAAAGCAGCAGTCATTGGAATAAATGTGCTTGAGAGTAGAAATAGCTAACAACTCTTTTAATTTTACCATGAATTTTCATTACTGACATCTCATCACTGGAAGACTTATCACTCAGCTTTGCTCAGCTGGTTGTGTGAAATGACTCCATCAAAAAACTCGGCATTAGTCTATCTTTGCTTCATGTCAGTTTTACATGTGTGAATTTGTAACTCTGTTCCGTTCCGTTTCCACATTAATATGCAGTTAACTCACAACTTATGCTTATTTAACATACGCAGTCACAGCTTTATGCATGTTGCAAAAAAATTAATAACTGTTAAATTTAAAATGATGCAAAAACGATGTACACAGGGGCAGTGGCCAGAAAATGGCATTTTAAAAGGTGTAGGTGGGAGAATAGGGGAGATTGGGGAGGGGGGGGGAACAGCCAGCAACCTTCATGAGAGTGCTTTGGTACAGAAGAGGCAGTTGGAGAGGTTGACTGGAGAATGGGCATATCTAAAAAAAAGTAGCATAAACACCAACAACTGGGAAACACTGGGCTGCGAGCACTCCAATTGGAGAATAGCAAAGGTGTTGTGGACTTTGAAGGAGCACTAACTCCAGACAAAAGGGAGAAGCAAGCTAAGAGGAAGGCATGCTTGGCAAATCCTCACCGTGATCAACTCCCACCCAAAAACCTATGTCCCAACTGTGGAAGGATGTGTGGAGCCAGAAGTGGCCTCCACAGTCGCTTACGGACTCACTGTTAAGACAGTATTCATGGAAGACAATCTTACTCAGCTATGAGAGGAGAAGAAGAAGAAGAAGAAGAAGAAGAAGAAGAAGAAGAAGAAGAAGAAGAAGAAGAGGAAGAAGAAGGGATGTGCAGAATAGTTTGGAGAGACATAAAAGGAGGTTAGAGTATAGGAGAGGTGGTTATACCAGTAAGTGCCATTTTTTATGGTTTTCAGGGGATTTCTGGCTTTACCTGATTTTGCTTATATGCGCAATGACCAGGAACATAATCCCCATGTAAGTTGTGAGTTACTTATACTATTTTTTAAAAATCCCAAACTAGAAATATTCATATTTGGAGACTATTAACATATGTATTTGTGATGGGATGATTAGCTGCTTGTGCTTAAAATTGTGCTCCCTCAGAGTTTGTGCGGCTCCACAAACCTCTGTGTGTGACAGAGCTCCTCAGACATGTCTGCTCTAGTCACTCGTAGAGTCTGACAGTGGCTGTCTGCGGAAGCGCTTCCAGCAAAGAAGCTCCTTAACGGAAACGCGTCTCCTGGACTCACGACGTGGCAGCTTCCGGCGAAGCATGGGTCTCCCTATGGTTGCTTCTGACACCTCCCCGCTGTTTTCGCTGGACGTGTCTCTCACCCCTCCCTCTCCCCTGCTAGTTCCTGCCTTGGCTGCTGCGTCCCTCTCAGCATTCCTGAGATCCTCCTCCAGAGACCCCTCCCTCCCCCTGCTGGTCCCTGCTTTAGCTGCTGACTCCCTCCCAGCCTCTGGGAGCCCTACCACCTCCCTTTCCTCTGATGTCAGTTCCCTGACATCCACCTCCCCTCCAGGGCCCCCTTCCCCCCCACCCATACTCTCTCCTCTGGGCGGTGAGGAGCTAAAACCCCGAAAGGAATCCTCTTCATCTTCAGACGTCTCGAACATTTCCCTCCATCGTTCTTCGTTCCGGCTCGCTGAATCCTCCTCCGCCTCGGAATCAGAGAACCCCTCCAACTCTTCTTCTTCGTCGGTGGTGGCAAAGTATTCCCTCCGGAACCTCGCCACTGGCTGAGGTTTACGAAGGAATCTCTGATGAAAAGTTTCTATTAAAACCTCGTCATCTACATCCTCTGCCATGACCCAGGTGTTTTCCGACTCCGGCTCCCCTTCCCACATTACCAAATACTCTACTTGATCTCCCTTCCACCTGGAATCGAGAATCTCCGCTACATGGTAGCTGTGTTCTTTTTCCTCCATAGCTGGTCCCCTATTGACCCTCCCTTCTCTGTCCCCTTTATACGGTGACAGCAACGACCTGTGGAACACTGGGTGCAGCTTCATGTGGTTCGGTAACCGGAGTCTGAAAGCCACTGGGTTGACCTGCTGCGTGACTTCAAATGGGCCCAGCCTTTTGGGTCTTAACTTCTTACAACCCCCTTTGAATGGTAACCCTTGGGTGGACAGCCACACCTGGTCCCCCACCCTAATGCTTTCACCTTCCCTTCTGTTTTTGTCTGCCTGCCTCTTATATTCCTCCTTCGCCCTGTTTAAATTAAGTTGGAGCTGGCGATGGATCGCTTCCATTTCTTCAACGAACTGTTCTGCAGCTGGAACGCTCCAGTTCTCCCCTCCCCCCCCCGGGAAGGCTCGGGGATGGCACCCGTGATTAGCCAAAAAGGGGCTCATCCCCGTGGACACGTTCTCTGCATTGTTGTAGGCAAATTCTGCCAACGCCAGCTTCTCCACCCAATCATTCTCTCTGTCATTCACATAACACCTCAAATATTGCTGGAGGACACCATTAGCTCTTTCCGCCTGCCCGTTGGTTTCTGGATGACGGGGAGTTGAGAAATTAACCTCTACATGCAGTAAGCTCATGAGCTTCCTCCAGAACCTGGAAGTAAATTGTTTCCCTCGGTCAGAAACCACCCTCAAGGGGGCGCCATGCAGCCTAAACACATTTTCTACAAACAATTTAGCGGTTTCTTCTGCTGTGACCGCATGTGAGCAGGCTATAAAGTGGGCCATCTTGGTTAACAGGTCTACCACAACCATGATGGCTGTTTTCCCTCTAGACCTTGGCAGATCAGTCATGAAATCTATTGCCACTGCTTCCCATGGTCTTTCAGGCGTGGGTAGTGGTTCTAATAAACCTGCCGGTGCCCGCCTCTCCCCCTTGGCTCGTTGGCATTGGTCACACCCTCTCACATACTCCCGCACATCTTCCCTGACCTTGGGCCACCAGAATTCCCTGGTAACCAGCCACATGGTTTTGTGTTGCCCAAAATGCCCTGCTGTGGGGCTATCGTGCAGTTGCTTGAGTACCTTTTCCCTCAATTCCCCTTCAGGTATATATAACGCTCCCTTGTAGTACAACGCCCCGTTTCTCTCCTCAAAACCCCCGGGTTTGTCTCCCTCCCTCCTGAGACCCCTGAGTTTGTCCTGGGCGTATTCATCCTGCACCGTTCCCTCTACCAGTTCCCTTTGCCCCACCAATGCCGCCCCACACACCCAGCGGTCCTCTGGAATGACATGGGTCTCTTCGGGTGCTCCCTCCCCCTCCAAATATTCAGGTTTGCGTGAGAGAGCGTCCGCCCTAACGTTCTCTGGGCCTGGCACGTAACAAATCTCAAAGTTAAATTTGGAGAACTCCTGGGCCCATCTCAACTGCCGTTGGTTGAGCACTCGTGCAGTTCTCCAATAATCTAGATTCTTATGGTCCGTGCACACTTGCACCTTATGTTGTGCACCAATTAGCAGGTGCCTCCATCTCCGGAAAGCCTCATGAATAGCAAGAAGTTCCCGGTCGTACACCGTGTAGTTCCTCTCGGATTTGTTCAGCTTTCGCGAAAAGAAGGCACATGGTCGCCACTCTGACTCCTCCTTCCCCGGCTGCAGAAGAAGCACCGCCCCTATGGCTCTGTCAGATGCGTCTGTTTCGACCCTCAGCTTTTTTTGTAAATCCACATGCAGAAGTTGTTCTTCAGAGGCGAAGGCCCTTTTCAGTTCCTCAAACGCTCGCTCCGCCTCCGCCGTCCAAACAAACTTCTTTTTACTGCTGAGACAGTCCGTAATGGGCGCCGTCAGGTGGGTGAAGTTTCGGATGAACTTACGATAAAAGTTTCCAAACCCTAGGAACCTCTGCACATCCTTCTTGGTTTTGGGTGTTTTCCATTCCAGCACTGCTTGAACCTTGCCGGGATCCATGGCCAACCCCTTGTCTGACAGGCGGTACCCCAGGAATTCCACCTCCTTGGTATGAAACTGACACTTCTCCAGTTTCACCCACAGCCTGTTGGCTTGCAGCCTGCTCAACACTTCTCTGACGTCTCTCACATGTTGCTCCTCATTCTCCGAATACACCAACACATCATCTAGGAAGGCCACGCAATTCTTGTAGAGCAAAGGCCCCAGTACGTGGTTCATGAACGATTGAAAACACGCGGAGCCTGCTTGTAATCCAAAAGGCATCACGAGATATTCAAATGCCCCCAAAGGGGTGAACATGGTGGTTTTCCATTCATCCCCTTTCCTTATACGTATCAGGTTGTACGCCCCCCTTAGGTCCAGCTTTGTAAAAATCTTTCCCTTCCGCACCCTGGTCAAAATATCATCAATCCTGGGCATAGGGAAAGTCGCCGGTTCTGTCACTGCATTTAACCGCCTGAAATCACATACAAGTCTCGGCTTGTCCGTGTGCTTTTTATCCACAAAAAACACTGGGCTACCCCCCGCTGCCTTGGACTCTCTGATGAAGCCTCTCTTCAGGTTCTTGTCAATGAACTCTCGCAACTCCTGCATTTCCCTGTCTGACATGGCATACAACTTGCCTACAGGAAGCTGTGCTCCAGGGAGTAAATTGATCTGGCAATCAAAGGGCCTATGCGGGGGTAGTTGGTCAGCTTCCTTCTCGCTGAACACGTCGCTGAGATCTGCATACTGTGGTGGTACCTTCACCTTCTCCATTACTTCAGTCCCTGCTAGGGTGGCTTGGGCCCCTGCTGAACCCTTTTCCCCCTTGCAGTGTTCTAAGCAATGTGCTGAACCGAAGGAAACCACTCTTTGATGCCAGCCCACCAGCGGATCATGTAGGGCTAGCCAGCTCATTCCCAAAATAATGGGAGCGCCTCCCAAGGTGGCCACATTAAACGCTATCAGTTCTGTGTGCCTTGCCACCCTCATTATCATTGGGACGGTCTGCAAACTGACTTCCCCTCCCAACAGCTCCCTGCCATCGATCGTGGTCACCTGCAGGGGGTTGCTTAAAGGGATCGTCTGTATCTGGTGTTCAGCAGCAAACTCCTTGCTCATAAAATTGCAGGAGCTGCCTGAGTCCAACAGCGCCTTTATTTTTAAGGGGTGTCCATTTTGCAGCTCTAGCGACACTTCAATCACTAGAGCAGGTTGAGGAGCTTCTGGCACGGGCACTTTCACTGCTCTTTGGCCTGGCTGCAGTGCCCCGACTGTGGCAACCAGGCGTTGGCTTTTACCTGCTCCGTTTCTCCCTGCTCTCCTCCCTCAACAGCCCCCACCATCCCTTGCCATTCCTTCCTCTGGGGGCAGACTCTGGCAAAGTGGCCTGGCTGTTGGCAGAGATAGCATTTCCGGGCCCCCTTTCCCTCCTTCTTAGCCCCCTCACTGGGCTTTGAAACTGCGTGCGCGGGGGCTGTTCCGACTTCCATCGGCTCTGCCGGCGGGAAAGCTGGCTCAGGAATGTCTGGAATGCGGAACTCCTTCCAACGTTCCCCTCTCCCTTCCCGCCTCTCCAAGGCTCTTGCCTCCTGGCGCGCTCCTATGGTCAGCGCAGATTTGGTCAGCTGATCCATAGACACCGCCCTGGGGCTCCGGGACAGTTCGTCTTTCACAGCCGAAGAAAGACCTTCTTCAAATAGCATCTGAATGGGTGCCGCCGATAAATCCCACCCCAATCTGTGAATCAGCATGGTAAACTCAGTCCAGTACTCACGGACAGATCGGCTTCCCTGCTTGCAAGCCATTAGCTGTCTGCGCACCACCCCCTCCTCAATATCGCTGGAAAACATGATATCCATTGCACGAAAGAACTTCATAGTGTCCTTTAGGATGTCATTGTGCGTTGCCATCAGGGGTCGAACCCAGTCCCGCGCCCCCTTCTCAAGATGCCCAATTACGAAAGCAACTCGCGATTCCTCATCAGGGAACTCATCAAACTGCACATTAAGGGCATATTGCATCTCTGTCCTAAAGGCATGGTAATCCTTGGGGTCCCCCCCAAACTTCTGCACCAATCCTGGTACCTTTCTGGGGAACTGTGTGGTTCTCCCCTTTTTGTCTGCATCCTGAGCCCTTCTCTCCTTGAGCCTCGCCGTCTGCAGCGCAAGTTGGACCTCCAATGCTCGGTATCTTTCTTCCAAGCTTGGACCAGCTCCACCCCCTGCTCCTCCGGCTCCGGCTCCGGCTGGGTTGCTCATGATGCTTTCTCCTGCACAGGCAGCGTACAGAGACTGTCAGACTGCTGTGATGGGATGATTAGCTGCTTGTGCTTAAAATTGTGCTCCCTCAGAGTTTGTGCGGCTCCACAAACCTCTGTGTGTGACAGAGCTCCTCAGACATGTCTGCTCTAGTCACTCGTAGAGTCTGACAGTGGCTGTCTGCGGAAGCGCTTCCAGCAAAGAAGCTCCTTAACGGAAACGCGTCTCCTGGACTCACGACGTGGCAGCTTCCGGCGAAGCATGGGTCTCCCTATGGTTGCTTCTGACACCTCCCCGCTGTTTTCGCTGGACGTGTCTCTCACCCCTCCCTCTCCCCTGCTAGTTCCTGCCTTGGCTGCTGCGTCTCTCTCAGCATTCCTGAGATCCTCCTCCAGAGACCCCTCCCTCCCCCTGCTGGTCCCTGCTTTAGCTGCTGACTCCCTCCCAGCCTCTGGGAGCCCTACCACCTCCCTTTCCTCTGATGTCAGTTCCCTGACAGTATTTTATCTCAATGCACACATTTCTAGATGTACCCCCCCAAAACACACACATATTTTTATGCATTTGGGAGATTGTTTTGATCCAAGAAATGCATTGCAAAATTCAGATAAGTACAAAAACCTAAAGGATAATTATATTTCAATACATGTTATTAGTTGAAGAGGTGCTTAGAATGACTGCTCCCCACTTAAAACGGGGGGCGGCCTTTGCGTGGACGCGTGCAGCCCCTAGATCTGGAGCGGCCCCAACAGCATAGGCTTGGCTTTGCCTTCCCTCAGGTGGGATACCTGGAGGTCTCTGCCTACCTCAGTCAGTTGTCCAATCCCACCTGGGGGAAGCGTTGCCAAGGAGACCAGGCCAGGTAGGGGAGGGATTACCTGCCCACACAATAGAGGGAGGATCTTACCTAGGAATCCTCACTTGGCTCCAGAGCTTCTCCCACCCTACCCACCCTCAGTTAATGTCTTATGTTGCAGGTTAACTTTTCTTCACAGGTTTTGCAGGTTAACTTTTCTTCACAGGTATGCGGGCGCTGCTACGTTAAGGTCGCTGTTAAAGGGCCGGAAAGGAATTTCCCTGCATTGGCAGGTTTCGCCTTTCCCGTAGCAAAACGTCACAACTTTGGCGGTATCAGGCCTTGGGCGGAATCCTTTAGTCCATCTTCCTCTTGCGGCGGCGATACCAGGGTTCCCCGTTAAAGGGGTTTTCTGAAGGGAGGCTTTGGCAGTACACCGAAAGGTTGTCATTGCTCTCTCCTGCGGCAGCGGCGTAACGGGGGCGGCCATCTCTGCTTGAACATATGTTCTCCAGAGCCGGCCCATCCCCCCCCACTGGATAACCCTGATGCTCCCTAGGTCCCCGGCTGGGGACCGGGGAGGGAGAACACCCAATGCCTGAGCCAAGGTCTACCCACATTTGAAATTTAATAAAGTTGTGGCCAATTTAATCCCATAGCACGTTGTCTTGAGTCGTTATTCCACATGACGGGGGGACCGTGCAGGATCTGGGGACTCTGCCTGTCCACGCAAATGCAGACCCAAGAAAATCCTTCTCTGTCCCTATCAAGAACTATTTGGTTGATATGAAGTCCTTGGGGTGGTTGATATGTAATAGCCATGAATTTCACACAAAAATCTTTGGTTGATGTTGCCTGTATTCATTGAGTAAGAGAGCATATATGAGTGAATTCAGTCTTAATTTTTCTGATGACAGCTTAGACTAGAAGGCTATTGGAGGCATGGCTTTGCCAAGTTTTAAGAAAGACACTCAGTGGGGTTTCTGAGTTTCATTAAAGGGCCTCTATCTTTCCTCCAAAATCTGAGAAATGTCCATAACTACAGATCTTCCAGAATGAAACTTAGTACTTGCCCATTGGACCAGGAATAGGGAACATGTGTCCTCCCAGATTTTGTTGGACTCCCAGTTCTCATGAGTCCCAAGCAGCCTGGCCAATGACCGGCAATGGACCTTACTGAGGCCCTATACTCATCTTCTGCCATAAATCTACATTTTCCTGGGATCACTATAGACTGAAACACCACAGGCCCACAGAGACACATGAATATTCATATCACAATGTATCTGTGCATATAGCTTTTAAAATTCACAACAGTGACTCCATTATTAATAAATCCCTAAAACACCATGGGTATGTCACATTTCATAAGCAATCTGTACCTGTTTTAATTACAGAGGCTGCGGCTGCAATCAAATTGAATTTTAACTTCACCACATATTTAAAACATCCCGGCAGGACTAATGCTGTGCACGACACAAGCATGGGATCATTAGCCTTTGGATTTGGGCTAGCAAGCCTAACAATGCTAGTGGTCTGCTGGTGACTCATTCAATATGTTTTCTCTATGAACCAGACAGTCACAGCCTTCTGAATGAAGTAGCTATAGAGGATGTAGATGGCGGCGTGCACAGGTATAAAAAAGCGAGACATTTCTCCCCATGAGCAGCTAGCCTCAGGCACTTCCTGCTACAGTTGTGTATATTTAAGAGAGGCATTCCAGGGGTTAGTAAAATCAATAATTGGCTGGCCCACCTTGTATCTTGTTTGTCTGCAGTAATAACTTGTATGTACTTATTAGCACCGAGAAACGGGCTAGCAATGGCACACTTGAGAATCGCTGCCAAAAAGAAATCTGATTTTTTTTCTCCGATCTGTTCCATCAAAATAGGCCAGCTATTCATTTCCCTTTTGACAGATCCCTCCCCCCTCCAATATTTAGGACATTTTTTAAGTTCTTTGTTTTGTTTAATAGCATATTTCAGATGACCTGGTTTAACATATGCAATCTGAAACGCAAAGCACAAGACAGGACAGAGTTAGAAAATAGGCACCCTACGAAAAGCAACACCAGTCACCAGGGCTGCATTCACATGGCAGTTTGTTCCACTTCCCCAACATTTCCATAACTGTTAATTTCCATATTATATTTGAGCTTTTACATGATAAAAAAATCCGCTTCTGGAAACCAAGCAGAATGTAGTAGAAGTGCCCAATTCTGTGTTAATTTGTTCCAGAAATAACCTGTTTGCAACCCCATCAACCCAGAAAATTGTGGAAATAAAATGACAGAATTTGGGGGCAGTATACCAGCATACAGTTCTTTCTTACCATTTTCACAGGTGTATCAAGGGAGAACAGAAGTACACATGTGCAGCTGTATGTGTGGGGAGAGTAGGGACCTTTCCAATGACATTCACTGTTGTGCCCCACCACACAGTGAATGAAATCTAGCATGACCCGATGGTATATTGAACAAAAAGCCAAAGATCCATAATGTAAGCTGTTACCGCAGCGTGAAAGGAATGTCAGAAAATGAGACAGAAGTGCTAGCACTATAATCCAGAATGCTCCCACAATACCTCCCACCCACACCTGAAAGCACACCTGCTGTGCATTATGGTCTTAGAGGTAATGGACAACCTTCCATGTCGTCATTTTTGCAGGATGTTAACAGGACCTGGTCAGTGGTGGACTTTGGGCTTTCTCATTTCAGCCGTGCCTTGTGTGATGCTCAATTTTCGTGCCCTCCCCTCCCCCGCCCCCCACTTCTTGCCTTCCCCCCTAAATTATTGTTGCAGTGTCCCCCTGGGCTCGGTACCAAATGCTGGTGAACTGCAGCAGTTCAAGATGCTCAATGTGGAAAGACTAAAGTGGAGAAAGATAAAATTATGTGTTTCCCCGTCCCACAGAGAGAAAATGGATTGGGAGCTTAACATGCAGGAATGGGGGTTCAATATTTCCACTCCAGTGTGATCCCAAAGAATAAGAATAATAATTTTAAAAATCTCCCCCAGGGCAATCCACTACATCACTATTTGCATGGGGGGAGGGGAGTGATGATGATGATGATAATTTATTATTTATACCCCACCCATCTGGCGTGGCTTCCAACAAAATATTAAAAAACAATACAGTGGTACCTCGGGTTACAGATGCTTCAGGTAGCATGGCGGCATCACGGTGGCAGTGGGAGGCCCCATTAGCTAAAGTACCTCAGGTTAAGAACAATTTCAGGTTAAGAACGAATTAAGTTATTAACCCGAGGTACCACTGTAGTGTGTCAAACATTAAAAGCTTCCCTAAACAGATGTCTTCTAAAAGTCTGGTAATTGTTTTTCTCTTTGGCATCTGGTGGGAGGGCGTTACACAGGGCGGGTGCCACTACTGAGAAGGCCCTCTGCCTGGTTCTGTGTAACTTGGCTTCTTGCAGCAAGGGAACTGCCAGAAGGCCCTCGACACTGGACCTCAGTGTCAGGGCAGAAAGATGGGGGTGGAGACACTCCTTCAGGTATACTGGACCGAGGCTGTTTAGGGCTTTAAAGGTCAGCACCATCATTTTGAATTGTGCCTGGAAACATACTGGGAGCCAATGTAGGTCTTTCAAGACCGGTGTTATGTGCTCTCAGTGGCCACTCCAAGTCACCAGTCTAGCTGTCACATTCTGGATTATCTGCAGGTTTCGGGTCACCTTCAAAGGTAACCCCACATAGAGCGCATTGCAGTAGTCCAAGCGAGAGATAACCAGAGCATGCACCACTCTGGCACCCCTCCCTGCATGCTACAGTCCCAATCCAAGTTATCCCTGAACTTGGACTTTATTTACACAAATAACCCGGATGTCGTTGTGTACGTGACACTGAATTTGGGCTTGCTCGAAGCCTAGGTCTGGGCATGTCCTTAAACGGTCTCTTTGAACTACTTTTACTTTTATAATGTAAAAAGACCCATTCATTATATGCAACTGTAGGCCTGCTGAGATAACATCCTCCACAGCTACATCTTGTTAAAAAGAGAGAGAGAGAAAAGCTCTGGCTCGAAAGAACAATGGTTGCTCCTCATTCATATTTAACCACTGCAATTCTCTTTTCAAAATGTGTTGGAAAGCTGTGCGATTCCTTAAACTGGAAGCATGCCAAGTAGTTAGGCAAAGCTTTGCTTAGTTTGGGAAAGATGTGAATTGCTTAAAATAAGAAGAAATGGCTTTGGAGATTCACGTGGGTTGGAAAGCCAGTCTCTCTGTACACTCTTTACATTTAAAGCACGTGATCCCTTCCAAAGAACCCTGGGAACTGTAGCTTGTTAAGGGTGCTGGGTATTATAGCTCTGTGTGAGGTAAAATAAAGATCCCAGGATTCTCTGGGGGGAGAAATGCACTTGAGATGTGCTTTTTTATGTACGGTGTGTATGCACCGTACTCTCCCATTTTCTCCCGTTTTCTGTGACCTTTCGGTGACCTCCGAACGAGACTGCAGAACTAATTCCTGATTTCTAGAAGGAGTCATTTGCTGAACTGCTAATTTATTTCCACCAGGAGAGATTATCTATTATTATTATTATTATTATTATTATTATTACTAAATTTATTTTAAATAATGCAAATAATACAATAAAACAAAAGAATACCAAAAAAGACAAAGGACAAAAGAGAAACAAAAAAAGAGAGAATATAAATAAGATTACATATATAATCCCACCACCTGCCTTTGACTGCCCCCTACCATATCCCGATTTCTGTTACCTATTATATTAAATCTTAACATTGCATTCTTTATCTTAATTATCTTCGTATCACATTTTAGACATCATTCTTCTTATAAACTCTACAGTCTTAATCTATACATATCAACATATCATTTTGTGAACAGTGTTTATCTATATAATCTTCAAAGCATTTCCATTGTAGTCTTAACTTTTGGGTTGTCTGTTAGTTTTGCCAATTGTATATAATCACTTATTTTACATATCTGCTCCTCTTTGGAGGGAATTATTTCATTTTTCCATTTACTGGCTAATACTGTTCCGGCAGCTGCTGTATAGAAAAATGACTTTCTTTTCTTGTGGAATATCTTTCCCCAATAGAATCAGTAGGTAAGCCTTGGGTTTCTTTTCTATGGGGCTCCTAAGCATATATTTTTAAAATTACTTCTTTTTTAAAATTTCTTCATATTCCAGAACCGTTTTACCTTTTTGCAGCCCCACCAGACATGGAACATTGTCCCTTCCAATTCTTGACACTTCCAACATAGGTTGGATTTTAATTTGTAAATTTTAGCTCTTTAATCGTATAACAGGCAGTAAACTTTATGTCTACCCGCCAGAGTTTTTCCCACTGTTCCAGATATATCGTATGCCCGATGTCCTGAGCCCATCTGACCATAGTTTCCTCAGGAGAGATTATCTTAAGGGTGTAAGTTCTATGAGGCACAAACCTGACTCTTTTGCCTTTGCAAAAGCATAAAGCACCAATCAACAGCAAACAGTCATGATGGAACGATGGCTGAAGCTACTGAGCTGATGACAAATGCTACCAGTATTCATTTTGTTTCATGTATTTATAATTACCTAGGAAAACCAATTAGTTGTGTAGTGCTCCATCTGCTATGGTTCGGTCCAGAATTTTGACACCTCTTTCTACATCTCATTCTATACATGTAGAACATCTGTATGCTCCAGGTAGTTAGCCCTTGGGGTGGAGGGACCTTAGCTCAGTGGTAGACACCTTCTTTGCATGCAAAAGGTCCCAACTTCAATCCCTGGCATCTTCAGGTAAGTTACCTAAAACCTTGGACAGGTGCTGTCCATCAGCAACACTGAGCTATGTGGATCAATGGCTCAACTTGGTTTATGGCAGCTTCCTTTGCTCCAAGAAGAGGCAGTGCCCCTTTTTCATGTCCAAAGTTACACCACCACCCAAGCAAAGAACATGGGCATGTTTACTGTGATCTCACAACCCTCTGCATCTGAAACTGAACAAAGCCTTGGCGATGCGGCATCCCTTTGCAAGCTGTCATGGATCTCGGCAAGGGGTGCAATGCCATTGATGAAGCTTGTGACTGATTTTGCTGCTCCCTGCTTTCAAGCACTCTTGCCCTGCGCCAAGGACTTCAAAGAAGCGCTTGAAAAGAAAATATTTGCACAAAGATAGCACGTGTACTCCATTTTTTCCTTTCCTCTCATGATAAAATCAGCTTCCAAAACATTGACATAAGAGACTTGCCATTGGAAGAAAGTGAAAATGAATTTTTGGGGGGGGATGAGAGAAACCACTTTCAGACATCTTAAAATGATGTATTTTAAAAAGAGCTCCCAATCCGAACGTGCAGACATCCCTTTGCTACTCTATTGACTCACTGACACAGTAGTCTTCAATATTTTCAGGCTGTGATCCACCTTTAACCTAAACATTTGAGGAGGACCTATTCCTTTTTTTCATGATACCTTAAACTGGGCTGTGATTTGGTGCATCTGCAGCGGCAAAACCTAACTCTTTTATCTGCCCCACCTGCAATAAAACATGTCTCTCCATGGCCATAGCAGGCACTCTAACCCTCCAATGGTTTGATTTTACCCCCGAAGGCACACTCTTCCATTGTCTCCCGAGACAGATGGATGCCACAAATAGCAACAAAGATTTGGGTGTAGGTCCTATCTCACCAATTGAAAATCATTGCACTGCTATATAAATGCAGTGGTGCCTCGGGTTAAGAACTTAATTCGTTCTGGAGGTCCGTTCTTAACCTGAAACTGTTCTTAACCTGAGGTACAACTTTAGCTAATGGGGGTCTCCCGCCGCCGTGTGATTTCTGTTCTCATCCTGAAGCAAAGTTCTTAACCCAATAACTTCTGGGTTAGCGGTGTCTGTAACCTGAAATGTCTGTAACCACTGTACTGTGAAGTTTGGCTGATCATTTCCCCTTTGATAAATCTTTCCCTGGTTATATACCCAATATGTGAAGGGACAGCATGAGTGATCTTGTGACTCACAGGTAAGAGTGAGCTGCAATTCTCACAATTGCAGAGGCGGAATCAATGGAGAATGTTGACATGCGAATTGCTGCTCACAAGATCCAGAATTTTTCACATGGTACATTTCTCCCAAGTCTGAGGAACATTAGAGAGAAAACGGATTGTGTGAACGAGCCATAAGGAAAATGAGAATATGATTAAATGAACAATTTAATTCCGCTTGCTTTACAATTTGTCATTGTCAAAGCACAAAGAAGACAGAGCCGGTGTTCCCGCAGGGAAATGAATATACCAACTTAGTTGATTTTGTGTTTGCTCCTGGCAGTGCCAACGCATCACAGATGTTATAGAATTGTTATAGCAGCTCTTGCTTTGACTGAGAATTTTGTGGGGCCTCTTTGGTTTCTGGTACAAAGTGACATAAAACCAAAATGCTAGAAAGCGACCAAAGGCTGTCCAAGTCCAATCCTTACCCCTAAGCCAGATGCAAACTAAAGCTAGTGTAAATATGGGAGATCGTTTCCTAGCAAGTAACTTCTACTAGAGATCTAAGGTGGCGGCTGCTGACAGGATCCAAGCTAAGACAGGACAGATGCTGATACAAGGTGAATCTTGTGCCCAAGATGGTGGAGTGTATCCTAAGCTCAGGGTCTTAGGGGAGCTGGAAGGAGCTGGTGCTGTTGGACTCAGGTTCTGCTTTTGGGCATCACACAGGCATGCAGTTGACCAGATGGTCCTTTGGCCTAATCCAGCAAGAATTTCTTCTGCTTTTTAAATAAATAAATAAATAAATAAATAAATAAATAAATAAACCAACCAACTTTTGAGTTCCTCCTTTTATTAGTTTTCATGGGGGAGCAGTGCTACAGAGCATAGGCACCAGGTTGCCCAGAAAGCTTTAGTCAGTAGCTCCATGTTGAGACTCATTTCAGCCTCAGTTGGCCTCATCTCCAGAGCCATTCCACTCCACCCTCCTCCAAAGACCCCCTCTGTTTCCTAGAAACACCGAAATGACAAGCTGAACATGAGCGGTTGCTTGCTAACATCACTTTTAGGGTCTCCCCCCGGTAGTTTCCTCACATTATTTATTGAAAAGCATTTCTATAAATAAATCAGTGGGTGGCGGTGCTTGCCTGACCAGAGTGGCTCCACCAAAGGTCAGGTGAGTACCATCATCCTATGCCACCATGCATTACTGTACTTTAAATATATATATATCCCTAAACAATATAGCAAAATAACATTAAAAATTAGAATGGTATAATAAAAAGGTAAAGGTAAAGGGACCCCTGACCATTAGGTCCAGTCACGGACAACTCTGGGGTTGCGGTGCTCATCTCGCTTTACTGGCCGAGGGAGCCGGTGTACAGCTTCCGGGTCATGTGGCCAGCATGACTAAGCCGCTTCTGACGAACCAGAGCAGCACATGAAAACGCCATTTACCTTTCTGCCGGAGTGGTACCTATTTATCTACTTGCACTTTGACATGCTTTCGAATAGCTACAAAAAAAGAGGGGGGGAAAGGAAGAGGCAAAAAGAGGAAATTAGAGCTAACAGGGTCCTATTATGGCCTGGACATCTTCACAAGGCACCTGAACCAACTGAGAGATGATGTTTCACATCCGTATGTAATGGATGTCCGCTCACCTTTTCCCAGTGGGTGGCAATGCGGCTGGGCAGCAGGGTCCCAATAGCATTCCAAGTCAGGGGGGGAGGGTTGCTGCCTCCCCCCTGTGTCAGGCCATCTGCATCATCTTGGCTGGGGGACTGGTCATGGGCTAGGACCATGTCACAGCCCCTATTTGATGTAAGTCATCGGGCACCCCCTATCGGGGGGTTACTCTTAAGTGAACTTCCTGCAGATGGGCAGGAGTAAAGATATAGCCTGACTTCACCCCAATGCCTAAGCCAAACTGTGCACATTTGTAACCAATAAAGTTGTGGTCTATTTGAATCCATAAGCCAAAATACTTCGTGTCTGGGTCTTTATTGTTCTCCTGGGAACTTTGGGGCAGGAGGGCCTTGGCACGCAATTACTTTTTGAAGGTTGAGAAAAGCAGTCTGGCCGATACCTTCCTTCCCCTAGCTACTAGGATTTCTGAATGATGATTCCCACAGAGCTCCATTACAATGATCCAGAAACTCTGCAAGTGTTTGTAGGCATAAAATTCAAATTGACCAGCTGTGTTTTGATTGCCGACTCCATTGTTTGAGGCTAGATACTCAATGAAGTATCAGAAGGGGAGTTCTGTTCTATGACAGCACTACAAATTTGGGATTGGGGGTTTTCAATAGCCCATCTGGGTTTTTTGAATGAAATGGAGAGAATGCAGACTGAGAGAGGTGCGAGAATATGTAAGACTGCAGTCAAGAAAGAACTCACTGTTCTTGCTAGGTTTATAACCAGAAAAGTTTTCCAAGCTGCTGTTAGTGCCGAATTCAACGCAGCAGGGATGTGACAGCTACATCCAAATCAAGTGGGAAGCAATATTTTTATCTTCTGTGTGAAGATTATATATAACACCTAACAAGGCCTGATGCTACTCATGCTAAACGCTGTTCCCATATTAGTGTCTATCATGGCTAAAATGTCCATAACTTCTATTACAGAATAATGATTGGATGTCCAGTTCTATCACAGGAACATGGGAAGCGAGTCAGATAATTGGTCTGTCTAGCTTAGTACTATCAAAACTCACTGGCAGCAACCTGTTCTTGTGTTGCCATCCTCTAGACCAGTGTTTCCCAACCACTGTTCCGCGGCACACTAGTGTGCCGCGAGATGTTGCCTGGTGTGCCGCGGGAAAAATTAAAAAATTCGAAAGATTTTTTTTTTAAAGTCAAATTTTCGATTGGGGCGCCGTCACTAGATGACCCCTGGGGTTCCCTTCCTCCCTCCCGCTCTGCGCCTCCCTCCTCCTCCTCCTCCTCCTCCTCCTCCTCCTCCTCTGGGGAGGCCCTTCCTGGCTCTCGGCCAAGGCTTGGCGGCTGCCACTCACTCACTCGCTCGCCCACCCGTCCCTCCATCCCTGCACCTGGCCTATCCCCCTCCGTCCCCGGCGCGGGGGCTGCCGGGATCCGTAGTCCCCTCGCCCTTGGGCTCCGTGCCCGCGCGGGGTGCGCGAACGACGTTTCCCAGCGTGGCCTGGCGGGCCGGGCGTTTTGTTTGAAGCGCTCTTCTCCCAGCCATGGAATGAGCGCAGCGGCGGCGGCCGGGCGGGCAGGGGCTCTTCCGTGCAGACCCCGCGCAGCCTGCCTGCGCCCCCGCGGAGATCGGGCGGCAGGATGGAGCCCGGGGATCCCCGCGGAGGCGGAGCGGCGGAGGCTGCCCCCCAGGTAGGGCTGCGTCAGGGGTTTTTTATTTTTGCAATGCTGCATCCGCGCCAGAGGGGATGCATCGGACCACGGGGAGACCCCTTGGCGGGCGTGCAAGGCAATGCATGCGTGCAGGCGTTGCATGGAGTGCAGTGCAATGCAATGGCAAAGCGGCACCCTGCATGCATGCATGCAACTTCCACCGGCGCTCCGGACTTGGCAGGTGAGGGGGGTCCCCAGTGGGCGGCAGAGAGAGCCGGGAGGGCGAAGGGGAGCTGGGGGGGAGCAGCGCTGCTCCCCGAGCCGAGCCCGGGGGGAAACTTCGGTGTCGTTGCGCCAGGTGTTGGAAGCGGAGGCTGGCGGGGGCCCCTCACCTGCAAAACCTGGTCGCCTCTCATATATTTCGTGCATTGCATTCATCGCCCGCTTTCTCCTCCAAGGAGCTCCCGGGGGCGCGCGTGGTTCTCCCCGTGTTATCCTCGCAACAACAGCCCTGCGAGGTGGGTCAGGCGAGTGGCCCAAGGGAGCACCCAGGGATTGTCCTGGCCAGGTGGGGTGATTTGAACCCTGCTCTCTGCCCGGTCTTCGTCCTCATTTAGCCCCCACATGTGCATGACTGTGCATGACTGAGGTTTTCCCCCCTCGTCTTGGCTACGGTGTGAGTCTGTGCTGTTAATTAATGGGGTTCTGCCTTCGGAGAAGATGAGCCAGCCCTCAAGGAGGTGATTATGTAATTTGCTAGCAATTCGTGTCCCTCCTGGCGTGACGCTGCGCGCTGACGTCACGGGGCTATAATGGTGGTGTGCCTCGAGATTTTTTTCATGAAACAAGTGTGTCTTTGCCCAAAAAAGGTTGGGAAACACTGCTCTAGACCTCTCATAGGGCCTCTGAAGATGATTACAGGGTCTAGGTTGCTTCGTATGAGGAGAGGCGGATCTGAGGAGGAGTGGAAGATGACTGGATAGCATCTTATACGACTCCTTCTGGCAACTCCTGCAGCCAAGCTGGTGTTAAATGTATTGCTCTGATTTCCTTTGGATCACATCAGCGAGGCCAAGAATGGGGTCTTGTCATCTGGGCAGCCCAGGACTCCATATTCACTGCCCAGGCTTGCACCCCAGGGAGGTCACTTTGGTGCTGCTAACCCAGTAAAAACATCACAGGAGGCAGAAGTTATGAGTTACCCGTTTCTGCAGCCACAACACGTGCTGTGATTCTCCAGCAGTCTGACTTCACCCCTAGAGGCACACTCCATTGTCTCTCAAGACAGACGGATGCCAACAACAAAATGGTATGACTTTTGTCTTTGCATATTGTAAACCGCTCTGCGATCCAAAGTTGGTGGTATAGAAATTTAATTAATAATGATAACAAGAATAATAAAAGGTCCTGCAAATGTTTCTTTAGCATTGCCAAATAGAGGCCATAGAATTCAGTGCAGCTCTGTCAACATGTCAACATAGAGGAGGAAATGAACATGTTAGTAACATAGGAAGCTGTCTCCTACTGAGTCCTTCTAGCTCAGTCTTCTCTGCACTGACTGGCAGTGGCTATCCAGGTTTTCAAACAGTGGCTCTCCAAGCTGTACCTGCAGAGGCTGAGAATTGGATCTGGGACCTTCTGCATGCCAACCGGGTGTTCTCCCATAATATTATGCTTCATGACTGGCTCTCTCATGTGCTGCCTTCCTTCTTAGGCTGAGTTATATTAAGCAAGGGGTATAATAACCCACCCCCAAGAGGCACCCACATTCCAGTAACGGATGAGGCAATGTCTCTGTATGTAATTGGGGCAGCACATTTTACATTTGCAAAGTCATATGCTGTTCTCAGTGAAGAAAGGCACTAAATGAGTATCTTTGTAAATAATAAAGAACCGGATAATTAGACTGTAAACAATATTATTATTCACACACGCACGAGGAAGAGACGGAGCCAAGGATTAATACTCAGACATTTTAATTTGCCTAATATTACGAACTAGCATAGCACAATCACAGCAAGCCAGAAAGTTCCCAGTTCAGATTGGCACCAATTATATCCAAAGGCTTCACTTCGTCCATTAGATGCCTCTTGGGGGTGAGCTGTTATACCAGTTGCTTAATAACTCAGAGGCCGTAAGAATATGAATGAACTGGTCTTAATAAAGTGAAGCATATCTTCAGCCAGGTAGCCTAATCTGATCTTGTCTTTGCCAACTGCTCTGGGAACCTTGCAATAAAAGGACTGCATAAAATGAAGCTGCACTATTTGCACAAGGACTTCTGCTTGTGCAAAGGAACTTCCCCTTCCTCTTTTCCTTCACCCCCCCCAAAAAAATCTGCTCTGGGTCCTCTCCCAGCCCTCTGGAGCAGATTTTTCTTCTTCTTTTTGGGGTGGGGTGGGGTAACAGGGAATGCCCAGGAAAAAGAGAGGTTCCACTTCATCAGCAGTTTCTGAGATGCTCTGTGTCTTTCCAAATTGACTCATTATTTGGGAAGTCTTAGATCTGTTAAAACAAGGCTCTGTGCCATCCCTGTTCACTATAAGGGGGAAACCTTAAAACAGCACTAAAACTTAAAACTGCACTTTGTGCAGAAGTGGGTGAAATTTGCAGGCATAGTATGGCTTAAGCCTGTCAAATTTTGGGCAGGTACAGTCAGGGGTTTTCATGCAGGGTATCTTTAAATACAATTCTAATATTACTATATATTCTATATATTCTATATATTACTATATAGTGTAATGATCTATAAAACACAATAATACCAAATATATCTTCCACTAAACACTGACTTTCAATTCTTAGCTTCTCAGCTAACTTTGTATCTCTTTTTTTTTGTATCTAGAATTGTCTGTCAAAATAAAATATTCACCCCTGCACACGAACACACACACACATGCACAAACACCTCCACTACAGGTCAGGGTTTTTCCTTAGTCAGCTCAGTTTCACTTTTTTAAAAAACACCATAAGTGACTGCTTACCAAAAAAATTTTTTAGCATTTAAGTCTGCAGCGTGACTTTGGACTTTAGAGAATCCAATGAGTCTAGACTAATCTCTTGGTGTTGTTTAGCTAATTTAAAAAAACATTTTATTTTGAGTACCACCAAAGGATCTCAAGGTGGGTGCAACTTTTGAGTATAATACAAAGGTCACTAATTAAACATGCTGTGTTCCAAAGCAGTGCCATATAAAAGATCCTGGAATATACATGCAAATTTGTCGCTCCAAAATCAATGAAGCCCTGCAGCGTCTCTATAGCACGCCAGTGTTATGAGTCTCTCCTTAAGAGCTGTGCAGCAGGAAAGAACTAATACAAAAAAATCCCCGCGTTCCTATCCAAACTTTGCTGAAACTTGTCCAACTATCTAATGCAGGGGTGGTGAATGTGGCCCTCCAAGCCTTTGGCCCCTGGGACTTTCCCCCAGGCCACCGCTCCTCACCGGTCCAGACTCACAAGCTGGGTGGTTTTGCCTGGCTCAGAGTGTCCTGGAATTCTGATAATTCCTCTTCCTTTTCTGGACGGAGGATAAAGAGGGGCACATGTAAAAACTATACAAATCCCCTCCAAGTGCTTCAACAATAAACCGCCAGCACATTTGCAATGCCAAGCAGGTTGCGGTATGGTTTCAAATTGGAGGGGGGGGAGCATGTTTTCAGATTCCTGCATTGCAGGGTGTTGAACCAGAAGACCCTTGAGGTCTCTTCCAATGCTATGATTCTATGAAAGGTAAGATTTGCATTTGTTTCTCTACCCACTTTTGCCTTTGGCCATGCATCTGGGGAGCATTTTCAGTCCTTTATGGGCAACCTTCTGGGGGATGCACACTAATAGTAGGTATGGCCAGAGGCAAAAATGGGTGTGACAATGGGTGTGATCTTATCTCAGTATATGGCTATATTCTAGCCATATAAAAGCCAGAGGTATAAAAATATGCACACCTTCATCTTCCCTCCAGCAAGCCAGAGGCTCTATCTCTTTTCAAGGACACATTCCAGCCAGGCAAAAGCACTCAAGGAGGGTGCAGAGCAGGGCTGTTAAGTGGGGTGGCCTGGTGAGGGGGCATAGTATAGTCTGGGGAAATTCCAAGGGCCAAATAGGGAGATGCATCTCTGCATTCGACATGGTCAATGAAACCAATCCAAAGTGGGCCATGAAGATAATGACCAGCAGCTGTATTGTGCTAACCTCAGCATCTCTTGGTCCCTCTCCCTCTTGGGTAAGCAGCAGCCGCTTCACTGCCCCCCCTTTCCCACCGACCACTCCTGAACATGACATAAGAACGTAAGTAGAGCCTTGCAGGATCAGGCCAAAGGTCCATTTCGTCCAGCTCCCGTTCTCACTGCAGCCAAGCAGATGGCCATGGGAAGCCAGCAAGCAGGAAATCAACGCACTTTACAGAGGAAGGAGGTTGAGGAGGGAGAATGCAAGCCTGAGAAAAGGCCCGGTGGCCAAACTTGTGGCATCAGAACCTGGTCCTTGTGAAAATGCACTTCCACACATTAAAGGTGCAATCCTATACAAGCTTCCTTGTAAATGTGTCCCATTGGACGCAGCAGACTCAACTCCCATATGAGTGTGAAGCCGAAAAGACCTTTCAGGAAAGACAGAGTTTCCACCTCACATAATATGACAACTCCAGGAGTTTTTTTTTTTAAGGGGGGGGGGTCATCAGGCCTGGCACTCTCAGCCTGCATTCCCCTGCCCAATCTGGTTACATGGAAGAGGCCGGACAGGGAAAGAGAATTGTCTTAGATAGCAGATGATCTTGGATTCTCTCTGCAAAGCAGAAATGGTAGCACTGCCAGGGCAATAGGCCCTCTGCTAGTCTTGGGGTGCTGGCAAATGCCCAACCTTGCCACCTTCTGCAAGTGTCTCCCAGGTAGGCAAATATTTAAGGGAAATACCTAGGCTTCTAAATTAGAAGTGCATGCCCTTTATTTTTAAATGGTGCTCCAGAACAAACCCACTCCCTGGCCCCACCTCTATATTTAGAAATGTGCAGCAATTCTGCAACGGCAATCGGCGTTTCGAAGCACACAGGGAGATACCATTTCTTAAAATGCATTAGGGCCATTCTGAAAGATAAAGGAGAAAACAGGCGCTGAGAAAGGCATAAGGAAAGATAAGAGGATTCATTTAATACAGCAGCACTGGTCTAAAACCCGGATCAAAGTCTTCAAGCTATACAGTAATGTCGGCGTGAGTCTCATGGTACGGGGCCAAGGATGGCATTAAATAAAAGGTGATTCATTCCTAGCATCCCTCCTGTCTTTCATCTTTATGAGCCGAACAGTAAGGGACTCTTTATTCCCTGTATCTTTGTTCAATGAAACTGTAAATAAGCAGGAGCTAAACTCCAGCTGTAATAACAAAAGCTAGCAAGAATTTAACAAGCCAGCGCTGGCTTTTTTGCTTTCTTTTTTGCTTTAAAACAAACAAACAAACAAACAAAATCAAGAACGATTTGCTTTTTTATTATTTCTTGCAAAGATCTAAATGCTCATTCTTTGTGTGGGTCTCATGCAAATGGTACAGGCCCTGGCTTCCAGGTTCGGGTCTTTAAACACTGCCTTGGAAAGCAGCTTTGGGTAGCCATTAAGCCTGTGATTGTGACTGTCCAGAAAGGGAAAAGGCTGCAGATGAATGGTAGAGCACTGAATTTTTCTCTTCCCTCTGATAGTTTTCTCTCTCATACTAATTGATGGAAAGTGATCAGAACATTAAGCTGGTCCCAATCAAGGTCATTTAGTGAACTTCATAGCCATGCAGGGATGTGAATTAACATCTCCCCAGCTTGCTAATAGCTGCACTAACTTTTGACATTTCACTATTTTAGGATTGCCAACTGGGTATTATGCAATGCTGCTCACTGTTGCATTTGTGTGTATTATTATTATATTATATTATATTATTAAAAAAGAGGCACTGCCTCTATTGGGCTGCACCAATGGGTTCTATTTGAAGCATTCCCACACCTCAAAATTTACTGCTATGCCAGTGGCATTTTATTATTACAACCTGTAAGCTGCTGCTTTGAGAATCATTGGAGTGAAAGGCAAGTCATAAATCTTCCACATATGTACATACATAAATAATATCTCCAGGTATTGCCATTACACTCTACATTAGGGAGCAATTGAACTTTTGCTGTTGGACCTTCTTTGCTGAAGTAGTTTAGTACCAATACTCCAACTTTCCTCATATTTTAAAATATACTGTAATCAGAAAATAACTTTCTAGTTCTCCACCAGGTTTTATGGGATCCACTGTGAATAATCAAAGCATCAGACAAACAGATTTCTTTGAAAAGGAAAATATAATCTACTCTTTTTCCTTTTAGTTTTAAACAGTTTAAGTGTGATGGCACTGAACAGTATTATCCCAGATGAAAGAGGAAGCTACTTAAGTAAGGCTACTTCTAGATGACCTGTTTATTGAGCATTCATCCTGATAGGTTTGCACCAGGTTTGCAGTTAGATGATGCTGGCTGTTTATTGAGCAGCCATTCAGAAACCAGGGAGAACTGCTGTCAGTCAGTGTCAGTAACACCAATCTAGTCCGACTCCCCTAGAAGGCAACTCTTTGTGTTCCTGAGATCTACCAGAATGCGCTTTCCCAAGGACCTCCTCCAACCTGGAACCACTGAGAACGATTTAAGCAAGGGGCTCATGCAAAGTTATTCAGTCCCCTAATCCCTGAGAACAAATTCCCTTTCCATTCTACTCATCTTAAGGGCTGCCCTTTGTCCACTTCCATTGCTCATTATGTAGAACTAGGAAGGGAGAGAGAGAGAGAGAGAAATGACAATCTAGCAAATCTTACACATACGTATATACAGAAATGAGTGGAATAAACTGCATGGTAATAGCATTTCATAAAGCTGCCCAGCCAGCCAGCTCCCCTGGTGAGATGCTTTTTATTATGTTCAGCTCCAAGTGTCATTTCCCTAATGCTGCCCATACATCTTGCGCTGGGTTACAATTCTAATCTATATTCACCTGCTCTCCTCTCCTCAGTAAAGAGGCACGGAGGTGGCCCAGCTACTTGCAAATGAAGTGTGTCATAAAACTGCATGGGCTCCTTTGCAATTTACTCTCCTGGCTTTTGTCCTGTTGTTCTCCGGGACTGCGGTGGACAGCAGGCAGCTGCAATAATGCATCCTTCATCTCCGCTGCTTGCTTAGCTCCATTCAGTGTTTGTGTGGTTTCGGCTTGCTTCTCCTAAATGTACCTGCAGGAAAGATGCCAGTCTTTGGAGATCCCACTGTGTGCCACTAGACAAGGCTTCCTTTCAGCAGAAAGCTGAGCGCTCCACTTTGGGGTGCGCAAGCAGAGAAGGAAAAATAAGCAAATTGGGCCAGCCCACTCAAACTCCGAGGAATGTGGATGGTTAGGGTTTTGGTCACAGGGATGTACCATAATGCAAGGTTGGCGCTAAAGAAGAGGAGTTTGGATTTGATATCCCAATTTATCACTACCCGAAGGAGTCTCAAAGCAGCTAACATTCTCCTTTCCCTTCCTCCCCCATAACAAACACTCTGTGAGGTGAGTGAGGCTAAGAGACTTCAGAGAAGTGTAACTAGCCCAAGGTCACCCAGCAGCTGCATGTGGAGGAGTGGGGAAGTGAACCCGGTTCACCAGATTATGAGTCCACTGCTCTTAACCACTGCACCACACTGGCTCTCAGTGTCACTGCAGTTTCTGGTGTCAGTGCGCTAGAAGTAACTAAGAAATAATAATTCTTATTCTTATTCTTATTCTTATTCTTATTCTTATTCTTATTCTTATTCTTATTCTTATTCTTATTCTAGAATGCCCTATACCTGTAGATCTCAGTGTTGGGATTTCATTCCTCCCATTGCTGGAAATGTGATTGTTTTCATCACATGTCTGTGTTGACATTCCATACTGTTGGAGTCATGAGAACGGAAGTTCAGTAACCCTGTTCCGTTATGTTGTACCATTGCTTTTCTGCTCTCTCAGAGATGAAGAAGGAGAGAGGAGCCATGATTTCCTTTGTTCTGTTTTGTACATGATAAAGTAGCTTAGAAATCCACACCTCCAATGCCTAGCTTCTGCTTGGACTCTGTTTTTGTATTGCATGCATATATCTTCAGATATATGTTGCAGAAGCACGTCAGGAAAGAAGAGTGATGAATCATCCCGAGGGTCGCTTGTGGGGGAGAATGCAGCTGCCTGGCATTTTCTAACTTGGTGCAAGAAGCCCAGTGAGGTCCAGCTCCATGTACCCAGGCACCAACACTCAGGGTGGTTCACAACATAAAATCACAACATAAAAAAATGCAAAATACATAATAAAAAAGACAAATTCAATAACACACACACACCCTTTCACAACACAGTTTAAAGGGGCATCAGATGTAAATCAGCCGAAGGCCGGGATAAAGAGGACATGGCTGATTCAGTAGGTCCTTCTTACTCTCTTAAGACTTCTTGGTGTTTCTTCTTTTTCCCTCTCCTTCCTGCCCAATGCCATGCCCCTAACAACTCTGGGTCAGTCTGCAGCTAACTCCACCCAACTCAGGCTAAGCCTGACTGTCCATGAATTGACCTGATTCAGTTCAGGATTTAGATTTTGGCCAAATCTGGGCACAGTCCTAGTTATGGAGACCATTCTACTGTCTTAAATAAGAACCTTTGTGGTCCATCTTGCTCACTATCATCTACACTGACTGGCAACAGCGCCTGAGGCTTTCAGACAGGAGGTTTCTGGATGTTCTGTATGCAAAGCAAATGCTCTCCTACTGAGATACAGACTTTATGAGTTTTGGCTCCTTCCCTAGGCATAGGGGTGGCATATCTCTCCCTCCCCAACACACAACCCCAGTATCACATGTGTATAGGATTGCTTTGCCCAAACATCATTGATGTTTTCTCCCCATGGAGTTCCAGATCATTTGCTAGCATTAAAGCCCACAACGCAAAATCCTTCCAACACAAAGTGGAAAGCGGGTGGGTGGAACAGTCAATTATACTTCAGATCCCGTGATGGGCAGAAGGAACAAGCCAGCCACCATGAAAATGCTTTAATTATATACTTAATCTGGGAGATGGCACAGGTGATGAACAAAAACAAAAAGCATTTCTTCCTTTGCTGGATAAAATGATTAGAGACAGGGTGTGCCTAAATGTCAGCTGTCCAGGTGTCAGCATAAAGAGTGATCTTCCAAGTATATATTCAAACACCAAACCAGGCAAGATGCCATTTGTACAATTCATAAAATAGTGAGGGCAGCATTTAGAAAGCCACTTGCAGATGTGATGTGTGCATGTGTGCTCATCCAGACGGGAACCTTGTGGACTTTAAACACATATCCCTCCTTTAGTTTCAGTATGGATTGGGGTTCCTGCACCTGCTGTTTGCACCTGAAGAAAAGGTCTCCATTGGTGCTCATGGAAATTTTACATCTAATGTAAATAGCAGGTGTGAGGGCCTCCATCTGGATTGGAACCACAGGGGCAGCGGGGAGGAAGTGAGGAAGTTGCCCTGTTCCTTGATCTCTTTGTAGATCAGGTCCCCTGCGCCTGCTATTTAGTTTTTAAAATCCATGCACATCAATGCTTCTTGGCTCATGCATGAGCTTCCTGATGATCACTGCTAGAAACAGAATGTTCAGCCAGACACAGCATGACACCTGGTCTGCACAAATATTTCATCACAACCTGTATGGCTTTCAGAAGAGGATTGCATGAAAGAGGAAGCTATCATTAGGTCCCCAGCCATGAAGACTATGCCCTCTCGCCACTGTCGGAGGCAGTGTGCCTCTGAATACCAGTTGCTGGGAATCACAAGTGCACCAACATTTCCCTGTGGGTTTTACTTTTATTTTAGAGAGTGAAGAACCCAAGGGAATGCCTATGGAAACATGGAGGGGGTCACCCACCCACCAAAATAAACATTGTTCAAGTCTTAAGAAATAAAAAGATTAAAATGCATTCCACAGAAATGTTCTCATAAGCCTGGTTTGGCAAATCCCAATACAGATAACACAATAGGCTTTTTTTAAAAATGCCCTGGCTGCTTAGTTTGATCACTGTTAGGTTATGACAGCATAATCTCGAATTGTTGTTTTCCAGCTGTTTTGAACTATAACTCCCATCAGCCCCAGCCAACATGGTTGAGGTGTCTGTGGCCAAGGCAGTTGTAGTCCAAAATAATAGGCTGGAGAAGGCTGTCATAACATGTGGTCCTTGAGCTAGTGCTGGACCACAAGTCCCACCATCCCTGCCATTGGCCATGCTATTGGGGAATTGACAATAATGTGGAGGGCCACGTTATTAATAATAGTGAGGATGATGATGATGATTTTATTTAAGGCAGGTAACCAGAAGATCATCATGAAATCAGCAGGGTAATGAAACAAAACAACGGACCCACCTGTGGCAAGAATCCATCCACAATGTCTGAAGTGTATTCAGCATTAGCCCCATGTTATCTCAATATGGCTATTGATTCAAGAGGTCGCAAAAGCATAGACTAACTGCTTACTCTCCAAGATAGGGAGCAGGCATATGTAGTTGACCGCAGTTGATTAGTTTGCAAGACTAATCTAGAAAAGGGCTTCCACACCATGGCAGAACATATTTGTAGATTAATCAAAAGAGTTTTAATAAATGCATCGAGTCTATCAGATACAGTTGTGATGGAAACAATGGACTACATCTAGGTTAAGGAACTTGAAATTAGGTCCCACTGAAAATAATTTGGGCATTCGTCATAAATTAATTCCCACTGCAGTGTGTGTATCCAACTCAACTGTTTTGAAAAGGGCTTGTTTTGGAATGGTGTTAGTATGGGCAAATTCACACCACAGATTTAAAGCATATTCACTGCACATTTTAAAAGCACCTGACTTTCCCCAACGAATCATGGGATCTCTGGTTGGTTATTGTAGCTCTCTGAGGGAGAAACAGTTCCCAGTATTCTTTGGGGCACGTCATGTACTTTAAAGGTGTGCTGGGTGTGCTTTTCAATCTATGGTCTGGATCTGCTTTCATAGCATGCAGCATTTTAAAATAGGTATCCCCTTATGTGAGAAAGTGAAGCAGAGATGCCTCTTCTAAGATGGTGTTTACCACCTGCAGTATTTATAAGCTCTTTATTTTTTTTAAAAAAAGAGGTTACCCTGTGTGGGGATACTTAGTTAATTTAAAGGGGTCTTAACCAATTAATAAAATAAAGGTAGCCCAACATAAAATTTAAAAAGGAAAAATACATTCCAGTTGGTTCTTTCTTTATCATCTCCAAAAATCACTTTTGTCTTTGGTGTTTCAATCTGCTGAGGGCTTTCACACTTATCAAGAAAGCTGGCCTGCTGATTGCTAATATTGCGACAATTATAAGCAGAGTCACTGGGCTGGTTGCACACAGGTGTCCTGCCGCTAAGGCATCGGAGGAGATGGGAAAGGGATTTTTATTTGATTTGGTTTTCCAAATGCAACATTAAGATGTCAAGGCTGGGTCAATCAGGCTGCAAGTGTCGGAACCACCTGTCTGGAGAGCACAATGAACTGTACTCCAAGATTTATTTTTTGCTTAGGCTTTCAGCCAACATACTTTCCTGATGTTATCGAGGCACATGGAGAAATATCCACACAGAGACATCTTCTTTTCTAAATTGGAATTGACCTTGCAATCAGCTATATGACCCCGAGCATCGGTCTAGTGTATTAGCCGCTGCGAGCCAGTTTGGTGCAATGCCAGAAGGTGGACTTTGATGTGTGAATCCCATGGGCAACTTGTTGCTCAGCTATGTAGCTTATTGGGGAGCTGCAAAAGGGATCAGGGGTCAGCATTGCTGGGAAGAGTGGGAAGGAGAAAGAGCCTTTTTGGTGCTTGTGCGTTGGAACTCTCCTCTCTGTATAGACACAACATTTTAGTCTAGAAACAATGCAGAATGAGGTTTTGATTTTTCTACATAGCCCATACACAGTCTAGGTCTATTGCTTTCTCACTGTCTCTCTCACTTGCCTCTGAAAAGCACTTCTTGAGAAATGGGTTTCATCCTGAACATAGAAGCTCATTAACTCTGCATTACTCCACAGTATGCCCATTTGAAAACAGATGTATCATCCGCGGCTTGGATAGCTCACTTGGTTAGAATGTGCTGCTGAAAACGCCAAGGTTGCAGGTTCGATCCCTGCATGGGACAGCTGCACATTCCAGATTTACAGTTCTATAGTTCTATGGCATGTGGTCCTGGTAGAACTTACACCTGCCCTATGACATTGTGGGGTGGGTATATACCAAGATCACAATCCCCAATTCCTCTTACACTCACTTGGGGCATATGAAGGGAGGCAAAGATGTGGCTAACCTAATCCTGGGTATGATTTTGAACTGCATATTAAGTAACCACACCCACTTTTGTGACCAGCAGAATCTAGAATCAATCTAGACGGGAAGCTGTATGTTGAAGATCAGCACGAATGAGTCCTGGTTGTAGCACCAAAATTGTCATTTTAAAATCAGACAAAGTAGTGTGTATGTTGCCTGAGATTCATTTGACCCTCTCTTTGTTGCCCTTCTGGTGGAAGGCAAAGACATTTTCATTCAGATAAGAATTCAGGCTATCAGGAGAGTCATAAAAACCCACCTTTCTCACTGCATGAAATTGCTCTTTGCTTTGTAGGACCGGGGATAATTTTTTGTCTGTATTTGAACAATTTTATTTGGGCTCAGCTGAACATTCTTTTAAATTGACTAGCTTTTACTAGGAGCATTTATTGTGATTACATTACACTTTGACCATGCAAGCTGCCCTGAGAGGGCTTTTGCTCGGAAAGGTGGTCTAAACATATTCTAAATAATGAAATAATCCCATGTTCTTCTTCCCCAGATGAGGTTGAACTATGACTCCCATCATCTCCAGCCAGTTTAGTCAGTTGTAATTCAACAACATTTGGGGACCCAAATCTGATAATTGCTGAAATAATCAATGATGAGTCTTGTTTCCTGGTGAGCATGTATAGGATTGAAGGCTGATTTATTTATTTTTAACTACTCATGCTATTATAACCATTTCCTGCGTTTTGGGGAAAAAAATGCCCAGGGCTTCTGATTGTTTTTAAAAATCTTCTCTTTTATGCTTACATTTTAATATCGCTGTGTTGTTGTTGTTGTAGTAGTATACTTAGATGCCTTGAGTGCCATAGGGGGGAAAAGAGGGGAAAAGGCATTTATTTATTTCTGTGTGATATTTTTATCCCGCCCTTCTTCAAAGGCACTCAGGGTGGCACACATGAGTCCCCAGTCCAGTTTATTTTAACAACAACTCTGGAAGGTAGGTTAGGATAAAAGAGAGGTGTGGGAGGGAGTGGCTGAAAGTCACCCAGTGGGAGGAGGAGGAGGAGGAGAAGGAGGAGGAGGAAGATGCCTCAGTCAGCTGCTCTCTCGTCCCCCCACTTCTCCCAACATGAAGCCATTTCAAGTTAGCTTGCCTCAACAAAGATGGGAATTCAGGACTCTCTGTGACAAAGTGAGAAGCTGTGAAGGCTTATGGGTTTTTGTGATGGTCCTGGCATTTTCAGGGCGGTTGGAGATTATGCGATAGCCTTCCTAGCGACTGGTTCCCCACATCCCCCCCCCAGCTCTCACCGGATGTCAGCCTACGGCTTAGCTCTGGCAGCTGTCCCTCAAACTCTAAGCATCAGAGGATATGTATAAGAGGACTCAACATAAGCAAGCTTTCCTGAGCATAACAGCAGGATTCACTACTCATTTCTCTGTGCACTCTAACCACTATGCCTCTAGTATATGAAAGGTATGCAGACGCCTCTTGCCTCTGAGAAACATTGCTGGCCAGATTCTGAACTGGTTTCGCCTCCATCAAAACATCACTGTAGGCAAAGTCAAGTCGCTGCTCAATTTGCCCTAAATTTCAGCAGCTCAAAGGGCACAGAAAAGACTGTCGTCAACGTCCAGGGTATGCCACAGTCTTGAGCTCCTTTGCCCTCTGAGCTGCCCAGATGCCCTAATTCATTCAGATGCCGACGTTCTGCATGACTTCCCAAACTAACGGCCGAGGGAGGTGGGCTGTCAACAAAGAGTCATTAAACCTATACCGTCTCCTAATTGAATTGCTAAAAATCAAATTAGGGAGGCCTAGTCGATATACTTCATCTCACTTCAACCCTACTACCCGTTCTCTGTGTTGTTGATCTTTTTTGGTGAAGTGTTTTCATTTTCGCAGACGCACTTCTAATCTCTGACCCTATTAACATGGTTTCTCTTGAGCAGTTATTTGCATTAGACTGAAAATCAACCAAGTAAGTTTGATTTTTAAAAAAACCCAAACACCCACAGCTTAGCTTCTGAGCAACCAAATACATACTAAGCAGGAAAGAAATATGCAATAACACTCCCCCCCCCCCAATAAAGCTCTTCTATTTTTCTGGAAATAAAAGGGAAGGGACTTTCTTTGTTTTGGTATTTTTCTTAACCACTCAGGCTAGTTAATTGTAATGCTATGTTATCACTCAACCTAAAATTTAAAAAGGGGGGATTAATTTATTTTAAGCATAACAGGTGGGAGATCAGAATAGAAAAACCGAGGCTATTCGAGAGTGTAAAATTTTACTGTGGATCCTTGCAGAACATTTCTGTAACTAGTGGAATAGTTAGGCATTTCTTGTTCGTTTGCTAAAAAGTTATAGATGGCTTCACATGAAACAAACAAACAATCTAAGTGGTATACAATAAAACTCATACAGCCTCCTAATTGAATTGCTAAAAATCAAATTAGAGAAGCCTGGTTGCTATACTTCATCTCACTTCAATCCTATTACCCATTCTCCAGACAATAATTTTCCCCAGACACCAGGAATTGACCCTGGGACCTTTTGCAATGAACCAGATGTTCCGCCACTGAGCTATGGTTCTCACTGGTACTTACCGGTATTTCTGGGTGCTAATTACTTCTGATTAATATGTAGGATTGCACTGTAAATCTCTATCGCTCCTGACACACACCCCGATACAATTCAGCCACATACATTTATTCACTGCTGGTGTTACAAAATTTGCTTTATTTTAAGTCAAACCCAATTACACCATATCTATATATATTCACCACACTAATTACAGGGGTGAGAATTTCAGGTGCTATTCATTCCATTTGAAAGCTCCTGCTGCATCTGGGGAAACACTGGGAATGCCAGCTTTAGCTTTTTTAAAAACAACAACCCTGACAAAAATCTTCCCCTCAGGAGTGGGCAGCGGAAAGTTAAATGATGTCAAACAAATAGTTAAATGACATTCTTTTAAAAAGAGCTAGGCATTGTCTGACTCTCTCAGCTATATTTCGCAGTCAGGTTTGTTTGTTTATCAAAAATCAAAAAATCAGATAGTGTAGGTGGGTGTTGCTATGACTAGTCTGATGGCCCAGCCCTGCGCTACAAACATGTTACACTGATAGATACTGGCATATAGTCAGGTGCTTAGGCTGCTGGAATTTTTTCACATCACTGTTTCAATTAGAATGCACTAGCAGATCTTTAACTAGGCACAGGACACCATTACTTCCGCTAAGGGCAAACTTGGTGCTGCTCTCAGCACAGATGGAATATAGATGTATTATTGTTGCTGTTACTATTATTATCATTATCTAGGAGGAGGAGAAACAGAGTGTCACACAATGCTTCTTTGAATACATCCCCAGGGCTGATTTGTTGCATGAGTTCTTCCAAGGAACCCCAAGAGAGGCAAGTTTGTGGAAGAGCTTTGCAATGTTATTTGGCCAAAAAGGGTGAGCATTAGATTCGAGTAAATACTGTAAGTTAGGTGGGGGGAGTTACAAACTAACTAAAACTATATGGAGAGATATTGTTTAAAATCCAGGTGAATATTAATCTTGCTTCTCGTGGTAGGTTGCTCCCTTACATGGCTTCCTACAAATAGAAAAATAAAACCTTTGCTTTGGAAGTTTCCCCTATTAAGTGCTTCTAAATTTTGTTGGGGAAATGAACCAAATTTCATTAGCATTCCACCCCAAAACAGAATGAGTTCAGGGTCCTGAGAGTTTCAATTACTTTCCAGTAAATCAGTTCATGACCTCTCAACAGCTTTAAATGGAAAGTTTTTAACCTTGAGCTAGAAAACCATGGGTGGCTCTCATAGCAGATTTCTGCAGAAAGTCAAACAGGTGAATGGAGAAAGACAGGTGATGGTTTCACCTATAAGCCACCTGACTATCTCAGGAAGCCTATTAACTTTTCGCCATCTGATAGGAAGCAACAAGGTGAGGACATGCCAAATGATTGAGGAAGACAATATTAAACACATCATAAACCTGGACAGCACTGAGCAGACAATGTGTGGAGATATGAAGAGTCATCCTGCCTCTCTGAATCTATCACAGTGATTTCCCCAAACTGCCTAGTTTTGTCATCCTGTTCTGTTCTGCTTTTCATATCAATGATCAGGAGAGAGGAAAAGGAATGCAGGATTTTCACACCTAGTGCTAAGTCAAAGTATTTGACCTAGCTTTAGGAGAGGGGGTTCTTTTGAGGTTGTAGAAGGTTGTAACCCTCCCCAAATATTGTATTATTTGGGGGTACTCTGGGGCAGGGGGGAGTGTACATACTTTTTGACAAGGATTCTAAGAGTCCTTGAGGAGCCAAATGGTATAGGGAAGATCTTGGTATGTGAGCTAACCTTTAAAGGAAGGGAGTCTGAGGAACTGAGGCAGATATTGGTGATGAAAGAAGAGGTTCTGGACATAATAGACAAAATAAAAATGGACAAATTGCCAGGTCTGGAGGGCATCCACCTGAGAGCTCTCAAAGAACTCAGATGTGAAATTGCTGACCTTCTAGCAACAGTATGTGACCTGTCCTTAAGATTAGCCTCCATACCTGGGGATTGCCCTGGCCTGGGAAAAGTTGTGGAAAACAGTGTTAGAGATAAAATAACAAAGCATATAGATGGACAAGTGTTGCCGAAACAGAGTTTATAAAGTCAACATTGCACGGTTAAAGTTGAAAGAGAAAAGTTTTTTTCCCTCCCTCGTAGGATGAGAACTCATTGACGTTTAAATGAATTGGAATGCTGGAAGATTCAGGAGAGATAAAAGAAAGTACTTATTCATGCAGAACATTGATAAACAGGAGGCAGTGATGGCCGCTGATTTGGATGGCTTTAAAAGAGGATTGGACAAATTCATGGAGGGCAAGATTATCCACTGATACTAGGCATGATGGCTATGTTGCACCTCCACCAGCAGGGGCAGTATGTCTCTGAATACTAGTTGGGAATCATAGGTAGGGAGGGTGCTGTTGTGGTCAGGGCCTGCTTATGGGCTTCCCATAGGCATCTGGTTAGTCACGGTGAGAACAGGATTCTTATGTTCTTATATCTCTGGGTAGTGATGGATGAACCTGTCAATTTCCATTATTCTCAGTTTCTCATTTTCCCAATAATAAATTTAGTTCTCACAAAAAGAAAAAAAGTCATCATGAAAATAAACCAGCATTTTAGTGCAACTGTTTCCTGATCTGCACACTATTGCAGGTAAATTCCCCATATATAATGCATTATTATGTTATTATTTTTTTTTTTGAGAATATATGCATTTCCATGCACATTTCCCCCTAATATACATATTCTGCACACATGGTTTTGTTGGAGAGTTTTGCATTGCAAAATTGGAAATATGCCAATTTCAAAGTGTGGTTTTGTTATGGTAATGTTTCGGGAGGTGCAAGTCAGGGAGTTTTGTATTAAAATGAGAAGCAATCTCTGGTGGTGGTGGTAGAATTTTGAGGGAAACCCAGCCTGATGTCTTTGGAGGAAAGGCTAGATGAAGAATTAAAAGGGCCGCCTTAACCATAGGCACCAGGGGTGTGGGGCACCTGGGCGCCGGGCTCTCAAGGGCGCCAGGCTGAGAGTCCGGGGCCTGAGTTGGAGTCTGGGGAAGAGCCCGCCCGTTGGTTGGAGTGCTGTGGCGGCCTCTTCTACTGTGGGCAGCTCTGTGCCATGAGTTCGGGGGCAAGCGAGCCAGCGAGGCGCTGAGGCGGCCAGCTGGCTCCAACCTCCTGTGTGCCTGGGATTGGTGTAGGGCCATGGAAAGGCCTGCCCAGTGCACACTGCTTACATCACGAGGTGCCTGGCTTCACTCAGTTATTGACACCAACGCCTCGGGCTGGTTTGTTGGGCTGGGCTCCTTATGTTTCCTGTTTTCTTTTCCTGAGCAGAGATAAGCATGGTGTCAGCTCCCTAAAAAATGGTCAACAACTCTGGGCAACCTGGAGGGGGGACACAGGGCGGATCTTTGCACACAGGCACCACATATGCTTAAGACGGCCCTGAGAATTAATGTGTGCAATCTATGGAGACTGGCTTTTATTATGTACTGACTCCCAAACCACCCTCCTAGTGACAAGAAATCAGTAGAAAACGCACACTATGCTGCATCTGATTTACACAGCATCTCCACAGGAGCAACCTAATCAGGGAAGGTTGCTTCTTAAGGAAATGACAGAGTATCACTTCGGTCCTCTGTGTATTCTCATGCAACTTCAAAGAAAACAACTAAGCTGGCTTTGGGTACAGTGAGCTGCTCCCTCCTGAGGCAGTGACGAAGAACATCCTAACTGTTTGAAACAAGGCAGCTGCCAGCCACGCTCCAAGAAGCAATAAGCATTGCACTGTATCCACGACTTAGTTTAATGTTCTAGGTCACAGCCTGCTTTCACAGGCAAGGTTGTGTGTTTGAAGATCTAATTATACTCTCTTTCTCTTGGAATATTTGCTCTAACCTGATAACAGAACTCTAATTTGTTTCTAAAAACTAGAGATGGCTGTTCCAGCTAATTTATATTTGAGAAAGATCGGGAAATGGTTTTGTTGTGGTGGTGGTTTTTTAAAAATGGGTACCCTTTTGAGGAGATCTGTGGTGTTGTCTTCTTGTTGGAGGCTGGTGGGTGTGATGTGACTTGAGTGACAGTGTGGAGAACTGAACCAGAGGCAAGAATGAGGCTAAAACTTTGGGTCTACATTGTCTTATCTAAGTTTATCTTAATCTACATTTTCCTTCACCAACCTGGCTCCCCTGTGATGTTTTGTTCTACAATTACCATCAGCTCCAGCCAACAGTGGAGCTTTCCACATTTACAAGAGACCTCTGGATCAGAATGACGTGATGTTTGTTTCAGAGATCAGATGTGCTTTTGCATTAAATCCATATTATAGGGATCTGGTTCACTCCTGTTCTTTGTCATCCAGTTGATAGTTTTACTTCCTGGATTTTCAAAGCAATTTGAAAATTGTTGCATCATAGCAACACAGAATGCAAAACTTGTCACAGAATCAAAGAATTGTAGAGCTGGAAGGAACCACAATGATGACCTAGTCCAGCCCCCTACAATGCAGGAATCATTCACCCAATGTGGGGCTTGAACCCACAACCCTGAGATTAAGAGTCTCATGATGATTACTAAGTGCTTCACACATGGCAGAAGCTGCTAGACTTTCCAAGCCTTAAGCAGGGCATTTTGACAGCCTACATGAAAGTTAATCTGCTTCCCCACACCTCTCCATTCCATGTACAGAAGCCAAATGAATTGGAAATTAAATCTTGCATCAATGCTACCAGTGGGATACAGTCCCTTGCCACACCTGAGGGCAGCAGGGTGGTTACGGGGAATGCATAGGAAACATCCCTCTGTCTTCCCAACTGAAGGGCATGACTAGGAGACTCAAGAAGCATAGCTGCAGGGCTCCAATCACTGTCCACACCCAGCAGCTTTCAGCTGCGGCTGTCGCCTCACTCTGCCTATGGGTAGAGCCGGCCATGCTTACACACATCACATACCTCCTGGTTCTTCTTTTTTGCCTTAAAATTCCATCCACTCCTTCAAGAACAGAAATAACAAAGTCAATGACAAGAACAATTCAACAGCGACCTGTGCTTTTGAGGACAACATTGGAATCACATCCCAGAGTGGCTATACAGCACCCCTCCGAAATCAAAGGTCACTTTTGAAAACCTTGCTCCTCGGCTCCCCTGCCCGCTAACAAGGATACAACAGAGGATATTTCTAATCTAGACAGGCAACTCAATTAAAATCCTCTTCCCTTGATAAATGTACATGTGATTAGGGCTCGTTGGGAAAGCCGTCCTTCAGGCTGCACTAAAAGAGACATTGTCTGGATATTGATGGGGAGGACACACAGCATAGCTAATGAATGTCTTGTCTCTTCTCCTTTGGAAAGAGATCGGAAAGAGGGCTAAAAAGCAGGGAGGGAAGGGGAGTGGAGAATCAGGCTTGCAGAGCTGGGAGTTGGGAGCAACCTCAAAATTAGCGGGCTATCTAGCCTCTGTTGAAAACCTGCTAATGAGAGAGACTCCACCAACCTTCCAAGGCAGTCTGCTCCATTGTGAAGCAGCTCACTCCCTCAGGAAGTTCCTTCTAGAGTTGAGCTCAAATTATCTCACAATTCGAACCCGTTGCCTTGGGTTCTACCCTCTAGAGCAGTGGTTCTCAACCTTGGGTCCCCAGATGTTTTTGGCCTACAACTCCCATGATCCCTAGCTCACAGGATCAGTGGTCAGGGATGATGGGAGTTGGAGGCCAAAAATAACTGGGGACCCAAGGTTGAGAAAGGCTGCTCTAGAGTAATAGAATACAAATTCGCGTCATCACCCCCTGATGATTAAATGGGATTCAAGGCATACCACCTGATTTGGTTTTTTGTTTTGTTTTTGTTTTCTGATCTCATACAATGGCTCCTCCTGTGGCTTTCTTATTTGGTCAAAGTGGGATGGTGCAAAACAAGCTGAATCACCACCTGACTTCCTCAGGACCTGCTGTGGGCTGGAGTCCTGACCTCATGACATTATTTCCAAAAGCTCTGCAGACAGAGCATTTTGAAACTGGTGGCCTTTATGCTTTCTAAAAAGACATAATCTTTTTAAATACAAAAAACCACCCACCTTGTTTTCATTTCCTCCCATACCTGTTAGGAGGCAATCAATGTCTGTCAGCTGAAGTTGTCATCTTTCAGAGAGACAAACAGTGCAGTCCAGCCAGGCATTCTTACACGGCTTGACCTCATTCATCACATGCCTTATTATGGCAGACCAATGGTCCTACTTGCTAACCGATGAATACAAATCAGTTTATACTGTGATAACATTCTCCTTGGGAAACCTTTGAGAGGCTGAGGGATGTCCAAAACTCATAACCTGATTGTTCTCTGCATAATAGCACCACTATTTTTCTGCAGCTGCTATATATTTACAGGTAGCTCAGGCTATATCTTCCTAGGCAGCATTTCATTGAGCAGCCAAGTAAAATATTCTGGCACAGGTCTTTGAGTAAATGGAAGTATCAGCCAAATGTGCAAGCAGGAGGTCAGGAACTAGCAACCCCTGGCCAAAAGGAAGCTCTTTTCCACACAGTGCATAAATTGTGGAATTTGTTCCCACAAGATTTGGTGATGGCCACCAACCTGGATAGCATTAAAAGAGGGTTAGGCAAATTCATGGCAGATAAATTTATTAGTGACTGCTACCCGTGCTGGTTTTCCCAGTAGTGATGTATGGAAGTAAGAGCTGGACCATAAAGAAGGCTGATCGCCGAATAATGGATGCTTTTGAATTATGGTGCTGGAGGAGACGCTTGAGAGTCCCATGGACTGCAAGAAGATCAAACCTACCCATTCTGAAGGAAATCAGCCCTGAGTGCTCACTGGAAGGGCAGATCCTGAAGCTGAGGCTCCAATACTTTGGCCACCTCATGAGAAGAGAAGACTCCCTGGAAAAGACCCTGATGTTGGGAAGGATGGAGGGCACAAGGAGAAGGGGATGACAGAAGACGAGATGGTTGGACAGTGTTCTCGAAGCTACCAGCATGAGTTTGACCAAACTGCGGGAGGCAGTAGAAGACAGGAGTGCCTGGCGTGCTCTGGTCCATGGGGTCACGAAGAGTTGGACATGACTAAACGCCTAAACATCAACAACAAACCCATGATGGCTATGTTGCACCCTCACTGTTGGCAGGGCAAACTTTGGTAATATGGCACCCTGATAAGGGCAAAATTTGGCACCCCCTCCAATATTTCTTATTTTCATGCCCTCTGCCCTCTCCCCTTCTGTTCTGTGCCCCCTTGGCTCAGTGCCCTGTGTGGGGGAACCACCTGCACTGTCCTCAGTCTGGTGTTGCTGTCAGAGACAGTGTGCCTCTGAGCACGAGTTGCCGTTCCACACAAGTAGGAAGAGTGCTGTTGCACTGATGGCCTGCTTGCTTGCTCCCCACAGGTTGGTCACTGTGAAAACAGACAGTTGAAGTGATGGACCTCTGGCTTAATCCAGTGATGTCCTCCTTGTGTTCAAATGCACTCCTGTCTCATTTGCCAATTGGAAAACTGTATCGTGAAAGGAATAGGAGTTGTGGCTAATATGTGCATGGGCTGGGAAGGAGTGGGGTCATCCATCCCCTTCCCAAAAGTGGCCTCCAGCTAATGTGATTGCTGTCCAGGTAATGTAGAGTTAGACACAGCTGCTATTCCCCAGGATTTCTGTAAATCCCTGCCAGTGATGGGCCATAGCTTAGTGGCAGAGCATTCGCCTTGTACATAGAAGGTCCCAGGTTCAATCCCCAGCACCTCCAGGTATTTATGTGAAAATACGCCTGTCTGAAACACTGGACAGGTGCTGACAGGCAGTGCAGTCCACACTGCTATGGTCTGATCTGGTGTAAGACACCTTCCGGTTCTCCAGCATTTTGCTTACTTGATTAAATAAAGGATGTAAAAAGACAAACATAACCAGATCTAGATAAGTGTGTGTGTAAAGAGAGAGGGGAAGAGGAAACCTCAGCATGTATAGGTTAGTGAATAAGTTAACTAGCCCTGCAGACAAGCGAGAAATCTGCATCACTGTGAGTCCTTGCAGCTGCATTTTTATTGGAACACTTTGTATTCCAGACACATCTCTGAATCTTTTGCCAGCCAGAAAGACACAGCTTAAAAGCCTCTCCTTTAATGACATCTCATTTGGGGAGGGGGAGGGACTTCTTCAACAGCGATGGATTTGCCCATGCATAAGGTCCAATAAAGTGCTGTTGGGTTGGTTTGTTTGTTTTGTAAAAAAATAATAATTTCCCCATAACAAAATAATACAAAAGATTAACAGCAATGTTCTGTTAGCAAATACACGGCAACAAGCACACTCAAATATGCTGAATGCCAGCTAGTGTATCATGGGTTCACTTGAACGTACAGACAGGGCCATCATGGGGTAGTGGTGGTGCATGAATGGAGCCCTGTGCTGTGAGAGGGGGAGCTGCGCACAGCCCTAGGCAACCACAGTCAGCATTCTTGCTGCCTGGCCAGCCCTGACATCTCCTATCCAACCAGCATGACTCTTCATCTCTAGCCTTCTTGGAGAGTGAAAGGCTTTTGCTGGTGCCACTGCTACAAAAGGAAAAAGAATTAGATAAGGGTCGAGACAATGAACAAAGCAGGGTGGTGGCGGCATCTTTGAGGTTTGCAAAGTACCATACATAAACACTAAGCAAAAGCCTCATTAAAATATTTATTTTATTTTATTTTATGATGGAAGGAATATTCGTTGCAATTTATGAAATGCAATTTCCATCCAACTATTACATTTTGTATCAGCATAAGCAGATTGCTCTAATGCTCACAACCACTTAGAAACAGTTAATGGCTCGGGGATGAGGCTGATCAGTTCCTGCCTGACCCTCTATGCTGTTGCTGCCCAGGTATTCAATCCCAGGTTTGTCTGCAGATGGCATAAAACAGTGCTCTTCAACCTTGGCTCCCCATAAGTTGTTGGGCTACAGGTTCCATCATCCCCAACCAGCTGAACCAATGGTGAGGGATGGTGGGAGTTGTAGTATATATAATAACACTCTGGGACCAAGGTTGCAGAACAATGACATAAAACTATAGCCAAAATGCATGTAAAGGAAACAATCATTTTCTTTTTAATACTGTCATTGTCCCAAATCCCTGCATCATTCATGTGACCTGCAAATGTTCTGACAGACCTCAGCAGACACCATCACAGCCATCATAATCTACAAGAATCATCTGAAAATATAGGTAGGCTAGAAGAAGCAGCCTTGGGAGGTAGATACAAAAAATGAGGTGGAATAGGGGAAGGGAGCAAAAGAAACTGAAGGGATTGAGGAAAATGTACGTCCACCAGCAGTACCCTTGGCAAGTGACACAATAAAGCTTTTCCCTGAAGAGCTCCTCTAGTGATTATAACTGGCAAAATCTCAAACCTTTAAAACTTCTGAAGTTTCGATTTACTTTTTGATTACACTCTAGCCAGAAGCACTGTGGCTCTTTGCTTTTTTTCATATTCAGGAAGAAAGACTGAAGTTGTTTTGCACTGAATGTGTGAGTGGAGAATCACTAATTATTCACCCCAACTGACTTTTAAAAAACACCACATTTTCATTGTTCATTTAAAGCTGATGAAAGTATAAAAGCAAGACACTGGATACTAAAGAGGACCCAGTGAAATGGAATAGAGGTTGGAATAATGTAATTCTGCTCTTCACCTAATTCTGAGAGCCAGTGTGGTGTGGTGGTTAGAGCGCTGGACTAGAACCTGGGAGACCTGAGTTCAAATCCCCTCTTGGCTTTGTGCCAGTCACCAGCTCTCAGCCTAGCCTTCCTCACAATGTTGTTGTGGGGATTATATAGAGAAGGGGAGAAACATGCATGACACCTTGAAGTCCTTGAAAAAAGGTGGGGTAAAAAAATGTGATAAATAGATAAATAAACAATTCTGTTCCCACTGGGCCATCATGAAAAGGGGAGTGTGCTACACTGAAATAAATCTTTCCCAAGAATCAACGGTATCTCTTCCACACAAATACTAAATAAAAAGAACAATAGTAGCTAAGATATATGTGCATTCTCCCCCTGCCCTCCAGGTCTTGCTCATAAATACAAAAAAAGATGGAAAGTAATATTGGCCACAATTTGGCAGCACAATTTGAATTGTGGTCCAGCAGTAGTAATGGAGAAGTTCTGTTTTTGTTCCTAATTTAATCAGATCCTACCTAAACTGCACTTTCCAAAACAAAATGCAGCTATCATTCCAAATTTGCTTTCGTCTGAATTTTGCAATGCAGTTCTCCAATTCAAATATATATTCAAATGTGTGCATAAAATGCATATTTAAACGAAAAACAGCATACAAAAATACATTTTATTCCAGAATAATGACTCTCAAAACTGTGTATATTAGAAGAAATTACACTAAAATGGTGATGAATTTCCTTGAGGATTTTGTAACTGCAAAAAGATGCAAACTGATGTAGAAATGAGATAGACTGAACTGAAGATTTGGAAGCGGGGAGAGGAGAAATGGAGAGAACTGACAGATTTGTCTGTCCAGCCTGAACAATGGTGATTTGTGTGATATGGAGTGGGGGAGACTTAAAACTCGTCTACATTCTGAATGTTCTCTGAAATGATTTTAAATGATAGAGAAACTTGATCTAAACTCTTTCCAGTTCACATTTCCACAAGTTAGCTTGTGCATGAGGAGAGGAGATTTGGAGCTAACTAAATATGATTCCATTTGCAAGATTAAGACCTCTGAGAAATATAATCGGAAGCAAGCATTACTCAACAGGAAGCTTGAAAAGAGGCGAGGCAGAAAGGAGACCTGCGAGCAATAGTGGACATTAATTGGATACAGGTTTTTCTGTGTGCTAGAGTGGCATCGGAAGAATGGCGCAATTGTCAACTACAATGCGGAGAAACATCTTATCATGGAGAAGAAAGGCGATCGCACATCTTGCCATAATCACATTGATGAGGCAGCATAGAGAGAAGCACATTCATTTTGAGGTGCCTCACACAAAGGTGTAGACAAAGATAGGGCATTTAAAAGAGAAGTGGGAGATAAGATAAATGGCTGGCTGGATGGTGGAGCCAAAAGGACATGGTGCACCATCTGCAATTACCAAATGTGGCAATATTAAGGAAGCAGGAGGATTTGCTTTTGCCTGGCTAAAAGGGCATACAAATGAGATGAAATTAAGATCTGGAAAATGTAGCTTGAGTGCCTACTTGCAACTGTAGTAATAGCGAAGGTATTTTTCTCCAAGGGAAGGGAGGGAACTCCACTTCCCACAGACATTTAGAACCAGAGTTTATAAAGGAATGAATTGAGGGGGGGGGGGAAATGTGCAAAGAGACTCATAGTCTAATCAGTGTCTCCCAGCCTTTTCGTCAGTATGATCCTCATAGTGGATTTTACAGCACTTTCATAGAATCATAGAGTTGAGGGTTATCTAGTCCAGCACCCTGTAATTCAGGAATATCTATTTACTTGGTGCTCAAAAACAGCTTAGTGGTTGTGCAGTTTTTAAGCATGCAGAAACTCCCTGGTTCAGTCCCCAGGAAGAGAAGATGAATTCCCTGCCTCAGATCCTGGAGAGCCACTGGCAGTCAGTGTAAATAATACTGAGATATATGGTCCAATGATCGGACTTGGTATAAATCCGTTGTGGAGTCTACTGTTTAGGACTTATTTTCTTCTTCTTCTTGAATAAGGAGAATTGGACAGGGACAACAACCCTGTGACCTTACAGACAGCGTTGGACTGCAGCTCCCATCATCTCTGACCAAGGCTGGGTGGGGTTGATGGGTATTGGAGTCCAACAACATCGGGAGAGCCACAGCAGGCTCCTCGCCCCTGGTTTGGGATGAGAATTTGTGCCAAGTGGTGGCTCAGTTTTTAGGGTTCAGTATCTGACTTCAATATGGGAGGATGAGCTATGAAGATTATTCTCTCTCTTCACACACACACACACACACACACACACACACAACTTAAGTTATTATAGAAATAACACACTTAAACACACATATATATCATGAAACATTCTGTCATATTCTTAGGCCATGATCTTCAATCCAGTTCAGAGAAAGAGGAGGCAGTGCCCTTGAAACCATCCCTTCCCAGTCCTAGACCATCCAGGCCAGAGGGTGTGTCCATGCCCAACTCTTCCAGCTCAGAGGACACCTCATGTCAGAGTTTTCCAAACTTTTCATATTGGTGGCACACCTTTTAGACATGCATCCATTTCGTGACACAGTAATTCAGTTTTACTAGGAAACTGGAGGTTGAACACTAACCTTTTCCTGGCCCTGGGAGGAGCGTGGGGAGAGTACATGCGACACACCCACACACTGCAGTCAACACGCTAACATGTTGCGACACATGGTTTGGAAAGCTCTGCCTTGCCTAAACAGTTTTCACCACCCCCATGCTGTAGGAGCCAGCAGGTGCAGAATAAGATAACCCTTGAAATAACAAATAGCTCCTTAAAGGCGGTGGGAATAACAGTGAGTATCAGGTTGGCCAGGCTTTATAAAACCTCAGAAAGCCTCAGCACCCTGCTTGCAATGCCATTAAGGTTACATTGGGTGCAGGCTGCTGAGGCAACAGCACTGTCTGAGGGAGGCTTTGCAGGCCCTGAGTCATATGGAGCTCTCTGGGACCTGGGCTCCTAGACTCTTATTTGGTCTACACTGTTCAAGTCTTAACAGCTTCGCTTGAAATGTGAGTGCCCTGGACTCTCCTTGACACATGTGCTTGCACAAACAGGGTGGCATCAAGAGATAGACAGAACCCTCTCTTAATGGGAGTTCTCAAAAGCCTAATACCACAGCGACAAAGAGAATAATTTCAGAAAGGAAAATGTCTTGTTACTGTGATGTAGATGGTCTGTTGCTTTTGGTTTTAGGGTGTTGCTGTAATCTGCTCTGCAATTTTTATTTTTAAAGAAACAGAGAGTGGAATGTAAATGTTTAAAATAAATGATTTGTTTATTTATTGGTAAATCAAGTATGTGCCAACACTTATAATAAACAACTCAGATAAAGTACCAGTTTACTCCTTATCTAAAGCTTAGCTCATAACAACTTATTTCTTACCCAAAGAATCCTGAATTGTAACACCGCAATAGCAACTCAGCAGCTCAGCAACAGAGCATCTGCTTGGCCTGCACAAGGTCCTGGGCTCATTCCCTGGCATCAAGTAAAGATGGGAGATACCCCTGCCTGAACCTTTGGAGAGCTGCTGCCAGCCAGTGTTGACCGTGCTGTATTGGATGGATGGACAAGTGCTCTGATCCAGTATAAGGCAGCTTCCTATGTTCCCAAGACAGTACAAGATGAATGGCAGCATCTTCTTCCAAGTCTAGGACATTATTTGTTTATTTATCTGAACTCTTAACTACAATAGCCTCCACAAGTGTTTGCAAAGATACAATATACAAAATATAAAAAACCACTTTAAACTATAAAATCAACATCAATTTAAAATGCTTGTTGGAATAATAAAAGAAGCGTCCAGTAGGCGCTGGAAGTTCTGTAGGGAGCAGGGTCTGTCTGACCCTCAGCTGAAAGGGAATTCCATAAAACTGGGGCCATAATACTTAACAGAGTGCTGCTGGCACATACGAGTTATGCATCTGAGCCATGGGAGACCATAAACAACGACTCCCCAAAAGACCTGTGATTGAGCAGGGATATAAGGGATTAGGTGGTGCTAATAGTAACAGTATTACGATGACCTGATAGACTGCGGTAGGTGAGACTCACCATGGCTGCAAAGGCCCAGTTTCCTTGTGTTGCCAAGCTCTCTCTCCCAGTCCCCTTTGAGAAAAAGTTCTTTTCTCTCAGCCAGAGCCTAGTTTGCCACCTGCCTCTCTCCCTTCCTCCCCACCCCTCACGTTCACCTCCTCTGCCTCTTATCTTTTATCCCATTTCCTGATTTAACACTAGAAAAGAAAGGAGTGTTAAGACAGACATTCAATGTGAGGAAATCAGTTCAGGATGGATTTATTTTAAAATAGATTTAACCTTACAGCTGGTTCAAGTTTAAAAATTCACTTTGACATATTTGCTCACAGTTGCTGACAAAAGGGAAAAAAGGACGACTTTGTGCTTGGGTATTTCTGGAAGAAAGAGATGGGCACTTTTTGGTTCTGCGTCTCTTCCTCCCCCACCAAAGATGCTTGAAGGATTTGAGCAAAACCAAGCTCAAGCAGGGGATGGGAGGCAGAGCAGTGGTAGAGAACACACCTTTGCATGCAGAAGGTCACAGGTTCAGTCTCTGTCATCTCCAGAGAAAGACCCTGCCTGAAACCATGGGGATCTGCTGCTAGTCAGTGTGGGCCATACTGAGCAGTGGCTTAGCATGGGGGAGGCAGAGGGGCAGTGGTGCCGGGTGCAAAATTATTAGGGGGTGCAAAATGTCAAAAGGAAAATTGCTGGCACTTCCCAGCTTACTGCTGTCGTCTTCCATGCTGTGATTTCCAACTCCCCAGATTCAGAAAGCCCCCCTTTTAAAAGAAACAAGCCATCACATGGACTCGCTACAAACAAACAAAGAAGCAAGCAGAAAGTTTGTTTTGCTTTTCCAGCCGCTTCTGATTTTAGGGTTCTTATGGACCAAGTTTGGGTACTGTAAACGTGGTCCATTTAAGCCCCACCTAGCAAAACCTCTAGTTCAGCATCCCATTCTCAGTAGACAATTGGATGCCTGTGCAAAGCCCACAAGCAGGACCTCAGTGATCTCCCCACCTGTGATTCCCAGAGACTGGGATCCAGAGACATGCTGCCTTCAACACTGGAGGTAGAATATAACCATGACGGCTAGTAGCTATTCATAGCCTTATCCTCTGTGAATTTCTCAAATCCTCTTTTCAAATGACCAAATTGTTTTACTCTGTTTTAACGCTGGATTTTAGGTGACTTTGGTATCTGTGTGCTATTTCGTGGCACGCTTGAAATGTTCTTGTTCTCTTCTATAACTAACAAATAATAAACAAAGCAGTCCTGTTCAGGCACTTGGAATATATAACAGTGGCCACTGGTGCCCATTAGAAGTGGTAAGCTAGAAGGCAAGGATACAATGAAACCTCGGTTCTTGAACTGCTCTGGTCCTGAACGTTTCGGCTCCCAAACATGAAAAACCTGGCAGTAAGTGTTATGGTTTTCAAACGTTCCTCGGAACCCAAACATCTGACATGGCTTCCGATCTGCAAAAAGCCTAGCTGTCAGCCAATTGGAAGCCGTGCCTCGGAATTTGAATGTTTCAGAAGTCGAACGTCCTTCTGGAATGGATTACGTTCGACTTTCAAGGTTCCATCTGTAACAACATTCAGTGGCCCTAGAGCCAATTGAAAGGCTGAGCCAACTGGCTCCAGTTTTGTCCCCATCTTTCTCCCTGCTTAGTTCCCAAAAATGAAACACTGAGACAAAGGAGGAGAAAACTGGCAGGCAGTGCTACCCCCAGGATTAGTTGTAAGTAAGAAGTCAGAGAGCATGGGATGGTTGAGGTCAGTGGGGCAGCATCCCATTTGCCCTAATGGTCCAGCATGAATCAGGCTGGTCTGATTCAGGTTTTGTGTTCTTATCTCCCCTACCCATAGGATTGCTTTGGCTATATGTCTTTTTTTCAGGGGGAGGAGATCATATAAAGAGAATGAAAAGCAAAGAGGAGGTTCAACTCATTTTACTCCCCATTTTGAAACCACTCCACTTTGCTGCTGTAAGAGGTGTGTGTATATGTGGAAGAAGGAAATCTTAGGATGGGAAGCAGATACTTTAAAGGGCTCTCTTGAAAAAATTATTAGCAATTGAAAGAAAGATCATATATACCCTTCCTGTGTGCATCTTGGCTATTGAAACATAATCAGAGTCACTATAAAATGCAGTGGTATGATACGAAGCCCATTGTACATTAGCCCTACAGATTGAACACCAGGCTTCACGCTTATTGCAAAAGCAATTTCTTTCTGGAGATTTAAAATCTTGAGTTAAACTGTGGGGGCAGAGGTTACAATGGCTTGTCTCTTTGTGCAGCTTTCAACACAATGGAGCACTGATTGTGGCTTTTTAGAAGACTATCATAATACAGATAAGAATAAGAAGAAACTGGGTTTTAGAGGATTGTAATGTTTGCTAGAAAGGAAGGAAGGAGCTTGGTCTATTTTGACATGACGGAGATTGCAAAGACTGTTGCAAAAGCAATCCAAGTTATCAATCATGAATGAAACATCAAAACTTCCAATTACTTCAACAAGGACCCAAATCACCCTGGTGATTTTTGCTTACATTTCATTCTACCAACAGAGATGGTATTTGTAATGCTTGTTAATTTTTGAATAAGGTACTGCAGTTATAGGCACATCAACACAACAACAAAACAGTGGAACTTTGTTCGGAAAGAAAAAAACAAACAAACCAATGGCAGCTTCAGTCCCTATAAAAGGGAGAATATGTAGCAATAAATTCAATGGCCAGGTGAGATTTTAGTTATGCTTGGCAATGTGCAGTGTGCATCTCCATCCTTAGAATGAGAGGAAGGTGTGCATCACTGCAGAACCAATGCAATGAAAGGATGCACTGAAAGGTTAACTGGATTTGACCAGTGGTGGTCAGCGTCCTTTGGGACTGGTAAAGCATAAGGCAGGAGGCCAACACTAGGTGGCGTCAACAACAGGCTGAACCAACTAATTCTAGTTTCATCCCTGGTCTCCTCACTGCTGAATTCCAAAAATGCAACACTGAGCCTAAGAAGGTCAGGGTGGCAGGAACTATGTAAAAAGGGAAGCAGGTGGAGGCCTGGTGGCTCAGCTTCTGCTAGATTTGATTTGGCCCACTGCCCAATGCAAAGCTGCAACTTGTCTTTGATTAAGCAAAAAAGTATATTCAATCTGTTCTATCTCAGATAACTGCTCTGTTGGACCAATGGCAGAGTCAAAATGTATTCGGCTAAATATCATATTTCCAAGACATAAGAAAAGCCCTGCTGGATTAGGCCAAAAGCCCATCCAGTCTAGCATCCTGTTTTCACAGTGGTCAATGAGATACCCATGGGAAGTCTGCAAGCAGAATGCAGCTCTTCTAATGGAAAAAGGGGAGGCAATGTTTCCTGATTTCTCCCTCTACTTTGCAGTCCCCAGTGCCCTCTGGGAATTGACTCTCATGCCTCCCAGCACAAGGTGGAAGGAGGGGTGCTGCAAAGAGAATGGTGTGCTGGCAGAAATTGCTTCCTCTTCTCTTTCATCAGTGGAGGTGTCTGCTGGATCCACAAGGACCAGGACACCAAGTGAATTCCACCCATAGCTGAGCACAGGACATGCCTGAGATGAAGGACCAGTTGATGCATCTTCCCCAGGACTAGCAGTTGAGACTTATTTCAGCAATGGTAGGGGGATAGTATTTTCCACTGCATTTGAGGCAGCGGACTAGCTTACAAAGTCCAGAGGGCCAGCCATGTAGGAGAACAGGAACCTAAGTTATACTGAGTCAGACCACTGGACCATATAGCTCAGTATTGTCTATGCTGACCAGCAATGGTTCTCTGGGCTTTCAGGCAGGGGTCTCTCCCAGCCATACCAGGAGATGCCAGGAAGTCCATCCACCTTTTATCTGGTGTATGGCGTTGCAGCCAGTCAGCTGAGCCTCAACAGTTTTCCAGCATAGGGGGAGGTACACTGCCTCTCCACCCCCTACACCACGGCCAGCCATGTCATCTGTGCTGGGGACAGTCCCAGCCAATCTGCTCCTAGGGTGGGTGTGGCCACGGGCCATTTAATCTTGGCATGGCTGGCCAGCACCCTCTTCCTTGCCTACCTAGTAGCAATCGTCACAACTTTTGTGAGGTTAGGCACTGAGTAAGCCTTTGTTCGGTTGGAGGGGAGGCTGTTGTCTTCTCCTGCCCCTCCTTAGTAAGGGTATCCTGTTAAAGGGGTCCAGAGTGTGAATACTGTCTGAAGCCTGGGCATGGGCTAGGGCTATGTCACAGCCCCTACAGGGACCCCTTGGGGTGGTGCCACCATCTGATGTATGTTATAGGGCACCCACTATCGGTGGTTCACCCTTCCGTGGACTCCCTGCAGACAGGCAGGAGTCAAGATATAGCCTGGCTTCACCCCAGTGCCTAAGCCAAACCACTCACATCTGTAACCAATAAAGTTGTGGCCTATTTGAACCCATAAACCAAAATACTCCATGTCAGTGTGATTTACTGTTCTCCTGGGAACTTTGTGGCTCGGGTGTCTTGGCATGCAGTTGAACCTGGGGCCTTTTGCATATAGCACACACAGCTTTATCTTCTACCTGAAGGAAATGGTCACTGGGTTTGGCAGAAACTGGGGCTCCTGCTGCTGTTTCCCCCTGCTGGCACCTGCCACCTGAGACAATTGTCTAGCTTTGTAATATGGTGGGGTCAGTCCTGATGAAGCACACTGAGGGATTTTCTCTCCTGCTTTTAAACTGCTAATGATATCTATCACTTTCTTTATTTGAAGTGTGGGGACCTGGTGGGGAAAATCTGTTAGACAGCGGCATCCTGGGGATGATGTATGGAAGCGTACAATGATTTTCTCCTCTCCCAGGCTTGCGATTTTTCATGTCCACATCAAGATGCCCCAGGCAAGCAGACCAATAATCTCAGAACACAAGGGGCTACCAAGCTGCTATATACACCACAAACTTCTGAGGCCTTAGAGGAGGCCTAGAAATTTGTATAGCTCAATCAAGATGGCTCTCTCCCCGTTTTCCCCACCACAGCAACTGTCAGCTACAAGATCATGATGGATTTTCTGGCCTGGGTAGTTGGCAGCATAGCTGGGTTATTAATAACATCTGTCTTTGCAGCTGCAATGCATTAATAGCTCTTCTGTCGCTAAAATGGTCTTGCCACCACTACCTACCTTCATATCTCATCATAAAAATGATATCAAGCATTTTCAGGATGTGTCACTTTCGAGAAAAACAAACATTAATTACATTAGTGGGTTGAGTTAGGAGAACAAGACAACATGGCTAAGATGATCTCCCTATTTTCATTAGGGAAAAGCCAATGGCACCAACCAAATTTGGAAAATTAAGGGCAGATAAAAGGAAGTACATCTTCATGCAGCACATAGCTAAACCATGGAGCTTGCTCCTGCAGGAAGCAATGAAGGACAACATCTGGGGTGGCTTTAAAAGAGGATAAGGCTTTCAATAGCTGCCAGCCATGATGGCTCTGCTCTGCCTCCACAGCTGGAGGCAATAATGCTTCTGAATACTGCTTGCTGCAAACTGCAGGAGGGGACACTGCTCCCCTGTGTCCTACTTGAGGCTTTCCCACAGGCATCTGGTTGGCCTCTGTGAGAGGGCAGAGTCTGCAAAGTCAGGCATGTGACTCACAGAACAGAGAACCAGTCAAGCCCTGCCAGATATGCTTTTACTTGTGTAGTGATGATGATTTGTGCTGATGTTGGTATAGGGGTGGTTATACACAGATCCTGCTTTCAAAACTACGTGCATCTGCAAAAGGTTTTCGGTGGTCATACTGCTTCCTTCCCAAGCAGTGCACACCTTGTAACTTCCCAGTGAAGTCCTGCAACATTTCATAGCACTGGTGTTTTGGCATTGCTGTTTCTGTCTATCTTTTGCGACACTACAGGGCAAGATGGCAAAAATGTGAAAAGCATCATGCAGCAACTAGTAACGTGGGGTGGACAAAGGATTGCTGCATCCAGGGGGTTTCACCAGATGACCCACATGGTCTCTTCCAACTCTACAACTCTATGTCCATTATAAATCCACCACTAACATGCTATCATTGCGTCAGTGGTATGTCACAGAAGACACCTACACAAAACCAGACTAGAGGTACCCACTGTGATCTCAAAGTACTGCCAGCGCCAAGCTTGAATCTTGCATAATTGCAGAGCAGCTCACGGCAGGATGGCTGGGAGACTGAACTGAGCAAAGGAGGTTGCGAAGAGGCCCTCCATGTCTCAGAGCAAAATGTGGCAATGAAGCATGTTTCTGGCTCAATGTCACCTCAGCTTCCTCCTCCACCACCACCACCATTGTGATGATTGCAACAAAACGTTAAAGCTCTCTTTCTCTCTCTCTATACCTGCCCATCTTTGCAAGCCCAGCCGGGTGGCTGAAAACAGAAGCTTTTGGCTTTCCCTCTCCATTCGTCAACACAAACAATAAAGCCCCAGTGATTAGAATTTAGCTGGCAATTGCGCTGATGGCATCAGAATAATACCCAGCTCATTCTTTTGGAGAGTATAATAGCTCTGCATTGCTAACAATAGTAAAAAAAATGGGTTTGGTGAGTCAATAGAGTGGAAATCTCTGAAGGACATGCAGATCCTGTGTAGTAAGAAAAAACTGGCTCCGTCCCCCTCCTTATATCCCCCTCTTTTTGTGCTTGGCTCTGATTTTCAACCAGAAGCTAATATTTGAGGACAAGAAAGGTTGTCAAATTGGCTCTATTTAAGATTATGAGAGGCTGTTAACCATAATTGGCAGAGCCCTTGGAATCCCTTGGTTCAGAGCGAGATGGTGGGAATGCCACTCTGAGAATGCTACACGCCTCTCCCAAAGGCCACTGACTGGGGTTCCCTCTCCATTGACCTTATTCTGTTGCTAAATCGGCAGATGAGGCAAACTGTGGCTTCTCCCAACCCATTTTCTCTAATGATTGGGAAAGGACTGACAAATAAGGGGGATTCCCCCTCCCCCAGTTTGAAATCTCGTGCAGCATTATGAACTTGACCGCAGATGCCTCTGCATTTGGGTTCAGCTGTTGATCCTGTTCCTGCTGCTGCTAGCCGGCTCTCCCTGCCAATTCCACAGCAAGCTTACCCTTGTGAAATGCAACCACCAGCATGGAGGGCTCACAGGATACAACGGAAGCATGGTAAGCCTTTCCTAGTCTAGATGTTCTTCAGAATTTGATAGGAGTGTCAACTCCTACCAAAGTGCTTGGAAGCAACCCTATGCCATGTGTCCTACTTTACAAAGGGCAGTCCTCTGCTTGAAGGATTGTGTGGTCCAAGTTTGGTTTGAAGATAAAGCAGCAATAAGAAGAGAGAGCAGCAGGAGCTCATTTGGCTGGATATATGCCTGCCTATTTGGTACCTTTTCATATTTTCCACTTTTCTCCTGCTAGTACAGTGGTACCTCAGGTTACAGACGCTTCAGGTTACAGACTCCGCTAACCCAGAAATAGTACCTCGGGCTAAGAACTTTGCTTCAGGATGAGAACAGAAATCGCGCAGCAGCGGCACAGCGGCAGCAGGAGGCCCCATTAGCCAAAGTGGTGCTTCAGGTTAAGAACAGTTTCAAGTTAAGAACGGACCTCTGGAACAAATTAAGTACTTAACCTGAGGTACCACTGTAATTTCTCTCTAGTTTCGTTGCATTGTTTCATTAGGATGGGCAATTGCGTTTCATAATGGGATGAGAAGCGATAGCAGTGATGCTAGGCTCCAGAACACAAAAAGAGCTCTCCCAGATCAGGGCCAAGGCCCATCCAGCCCAGTATTCTGCTCACAAAGTGGCCAGCCAGATGCCTGTATGGGTAGTCCAATAGCAGGACATGGAGCCACCAGCAGTCTCCGACCCATGTCCCCCGTGGTAATCAGAGGCATTCTGCATCCAACACTGGAAGTAATATAAGCCAGGATGACAAGTAGCCATTGATAGCTTTACCCTCTTATCATCTAGCATGGACAGAGCCTTCTGGTCATATGGATGAAGTGCCCCTAAAGGGAACTGAACTCATCAGCTGTTAAGTGCATGGGTTAAGCTTATCACTTGCTAAACGCTGCTTCTGCTGCCTATGTGAATGGGCCCAGAAAGGAGTGGAAAGACAAGGATGAATATAACCAGGGGTTATGTTACATGAGTTACTACCATCGTGCCAACTCTGGCTTACAATCTACTCTTCACTGCTGGGATGTTTGTGAGATGAAGGAAGGGAGAGCAACAAAGAGACAGAGCGAACACAGCAATGTGTCATTGCACATTTGCAGGGATGTTTAGCAAATACACTGAGCATGCAAAGCATAGTGCCCAACCACCCAGGATGGGAAGCTGATGCATAGTTTCTCATGGGAGATCTGGGACTCAGCCAGTGTGGTGTAGTGGTTAAGAGCGGTAGTCACGTAATCTGGGTAACCGGGTTCGCGTCTCCGCTCCTCCACATGCAGCTGCTGGGTGACCTTGGGCCAGTCACACTTCTGTGAAGTCTCTCAGCCCCACTCACCTCACAGAGTGTTTGTTGTGGGGGAGGAAGGGAAAGGAGAATGTTAGCCGCTTTGAGACTCCTGAAGGGGAGTGAAAGGCGGGATATCAAATCCAAACTCTTCTTCTTCTTCTTCTAAAGAAACAACGATTTGAATGGGCTATAAACATGAAACACCAGGTGGTGCCAGAGAGCAGGAAATATTTTAACACCATTTTCCATAGGTTCTTTTTCTCTCTCTTTTGTTATAACGATCTAATTTCGGACTTATTTATAGCATGTTTTTTCCCCCTGTGTGTAGATCCACCCCTGGAGATGCAGAGAAGACTGGCTAAGGTCTATAAGGAAGAGGAAGTGCTGGGTGAAACTCAAATAGGAGTGGGACCTCTATGTAGAGAGACCAGGTGTAGGGCTGGCCTAGATTTAGGGAGCCAATCCGGATGATATCCCAGGCCTGTGATCTTGTGATCTGTGAGTTTTAGAATCTAGGAATGCCCTTAGCCTTAGACAACAAGGTTGCATTACATCCAGCAGTTCCTTTCTCCTACAACCACTTCTGATATTCCCAACAGAATTACCTAAGAGCAGTTAGGTCATTTTAGCGTCTGGGCTTAATGGTCTCATGAGGGATCCGTTGTTCTGTGGAGCCCTGCTGCATTTGGGAAGCCTCCTGCTCATCCTTACGACTGGGGCCCCAAAGTCCCACCCCGATGGCTCGGCTGAACACGATACAAGGGTTCCTAAGACTATGTATTGAGGAGGAGCTTCTTTGAAAGGCACAAGGTCTCTCAACAATCTGGCATTTTGCACGGAACAGGTTTGTTCTTGACTATATGCTGTCCTGGGCTCCTTCAAGGAATAAAGAAAGTCACCATAATATATTTGCCATGCTGTTTGCTAAGCCCTCATGGCCACAAAAGCAGTAGAATGTTGAAAGGAGCCATTTGATCTGTCCATTATGGCACATAATGTTTATATCACAACTCATCAGGCACCAGCTGCAATGAATTACCCTGCAAAGCAAGATCCATATGCTGCAAAATGCTATAAACAATGTTTGTGTGTGTGTGTGTACACACACTGTTAGCTTAACTGACAGACAGAAGGGAGGTATAGGAACCTATACAAATTGTTATTTTAGTACTAAGCCTAATCCAAGTGGAGGGGGGGGAATAAGAAAAAAATAAAATATTTAAAGTTGCCCTTCCAGACTGAGGGTTTTGGGTTTTTGTTTTGTTTTGCGGTGTATACAGTATATTCTGCAACATGTTAAAAACAGCCCAATCAGAACAGCCCCCACGATATTCCACAAGCACTTGCAGGAGTTATTTGATGCTAATCAGAAGGAGGATTTCCAAGATTTAAAGAAGAAACCTTTGGCCCCTCTTAGGCTTTCATGTGTGCACCTGGTATATTCTGTAACATGTAATTGAGGGAATAATAGTGCATGAGTGGTAGATTAATATTGGACTGCCCATATATCATTCTGCTTTATTGTTCTATGAAGACACCCCCCATGCTATTACTCTATTGTTATCTGGTTTAAAATGTGCCATCCCAGGTTAGTTCCTACAACATAACTGGTGTGTCTGTTCCATGAAAGCAGTAGCTTTTATGTCATCACTTTGTAATCACTGAATAACATGAAGGAAATTATTTGCAAATCCCTGCCCCCATCAAAGCTAATTTTTGAATGTATTTATTTATAATGGGTTCTTGTTTTTTAGGTTGCTTTTCTGGGCAGATGACTATCCAAAGCAGCTTACAATTAAAAACAATAAAAGGACACACACACTTAAGCAAACACGTGGTGTTGCTTTTAACAGAGCAGGAGAGAAGATAATTCAACCAGACCCGTCATCTATTATTGTGCATGAGTAAGGGGGCACAAGTACTTTACTCTGGGCCCCATTGAACGCCAAGCAATTTTGAGGTGGCACAAGGCAAAAAGGACTCCTGGTATGCCCACTCCCTGAATATTTGTGAAGTGCCAATTGCTTCAGCATGGGCTCTTACCACTGCAAGCATCAGCTCAGCAGTATGCTAATAAAGGACTCCAGAGTGACTAATACACTAACACCACTCTGCGTGGTTAGCACCCTCTCTCCTTTCCCAGTCATTACAGGCAATTTGAAGAGCTCAGAGAAACAAATGGCCACTCAGCTGCCCGTCCTTTATGGATTTTCGCAGCGCATGGAATGTCACTCACAAAATATTGAGCCAGCGACCATGTAATTCTAAGTAATTGCACAATCCTGTCACAATGAATACAGGAGAATACAAACATATTGTCTACAGGAGTCAGAGTCTAACCCCATCCATCCCCTATCCTGCCTGTTCTTCAAGGGATAAAAAAGAAAGAAAGAAAGAAATGAAAATCTTGGGGAAAGAAAAAGACGCAGAAGATCCTCCATCTTAAATGGAATGCTGGTGTCAGGCTGGTCCTAGGAGGACAACAGTTTAGTGCACAGAGATGGGACATGTGTCTTGTAATTTCAAGTGTAATTTCTACCTCATATTTATCCTTCTCCCCAGAAACAAACAAACAGGTATCAGTCCCCAAAGAAAAAGCTAACCAAACGTTCTACCCGAGACTTCATCCTGCACACTTAATAGCTGCAAGAATGAAACAACAGCTTTTTCCTAGGGCTAGAGGAGGGTTTCAGTCAGTGCAAATTTTGTTCACTCCAACCTAATTTGTTTTCCCAGGGGAGGGAATACATGGGTCAGAACAAAATGACCCTTTGGATTTTGTACTGCTCCAAATTTTGTGACACGGTACTGGGTTAAAAAGGGGAAAAAATAGTACAAGATAAAATGCATTCAGAGATTGAGATTAAAAAAAAAACCATAATTATTATGTGCTTTGTGATAAACTACGTATTTAAATACATGTTGTTACCAAAATCAAGCAATTTCCCAAAATATGGAACTCGTGCCATAGACAATTCAGCGTTTCTTACTGCCTTTGTTTTGTCATGGGCAGCAGCTCTGAGAAAACTCAATTTCTTATCCAGGATGAAATAGAATGCAGGTACATGGGTCAGTGTGTCTGGCTGTTAACCAGGTGGTTGATGGTTTGAGCCCACCAAGGGACAGCTATGGGCAGCACTCCTGTATTGCAGGGGGGTTGGACTAGATGACCCTCATGATCCCTTCCAACTCTACAATTCTATGATTCTAAGATCCTAGCTAGTAAGCAGGTCACTCCATCACTGTCCTCCCCAAATATCCAAGGCTCACAGTGGCTACAGTCCAACACTGAGTTAGAGAGTATTGAAACCCTTTGGCACCAATTTCTTTACAAACATCATCCCACTCTGACCAAACAAAACAGCCTCAGCCCAGAATACCTGAAGGAGTGCCTCCACCCCCATTGTTCTGCCCAGACACTGAGATCTAATGCCAAGAGCCTTCTGGCAGTTCCCTCAATGTGAGAAGCAAAGCTACAGGGAACCAGGCAGAGAGCCTTCTCAGTAGTGGCACCCACCCTGTGGAACGCCCTCCCATCAGATGTCAAGGAAATAAACAACTATCCTACTTTTAAAAGACATCTGAAGGCAGCCCTGTTTAGGAAAGTTTTTTAATATTTGATGTTTTATTGTGCTTGTAACTCTGAGTCACCCAGAGTGGCTGGGGCACGGTAGGCAGGGTATAAATAATAATAGTAATAGTAATAGTAATAGTAATAGTAATATATTATTATTATTATTGTTATTATTATTATTATTATTATTATTATTATTATTATTTCTCACATAGCAGCTAATAACATATATTTAACACAACAAAATACATTAATTAATTACAAGTGGGAAATGATATTACATATGGAAAATATCACCCTTTTTCATTTTCATCTTCATTGCTCTTATTCAGAACAATCTGATACACAAGTTGCAAATATATTTCAGTTGTTTAATTGCTGTCCTTCTCAATACCATTTTTCTTCCATTTTTGGCCTTGTTGTTTTCATTTTCCCTCACTACTGATCAGTATGCATCCAAGTAAGTTCTGCTCAGGGTAGACCCACTGACCCTAAGCTAGTTTCAGTGGGTATACTCTGAGTATGACTATTAATATTATTTATAGAAATTTTATCCCACCCTTCATCCGAAGATCCCACGGCGGTTTGCAAGAGAAAAATACAAAATAAGAATCTAAAATACACAATAAAACAAAAACAAAGCTAACATTGGATACAACCTGATGATTTTTGTAATAACCCATGTGATTTCATGGGTGTCACCTCTGTCAAGATGACATCACCATGTACCCAGACAACATTGGATGTATTGTCATCACCATGATTTGGACATGCTAATGACTGGTAACAGTAGAAGTGGATGAATCTGCCAATTTCACTCTCTCATTTTTTCCAATCTTAAGTCCAGTTCACCACATTTCTGCATCCCTTTGCATTTTTAAAAGTCCAAATTCAACATAGTTATATGTCTGTAGTAACAAATTAACAAAGCCAGCAAATTCAAGTGTAAATCCCCAACTGGAAAATGGCAATCAGGAGATTAAAAGCCCCCACATTTGGATGAGAAGATAACCTTTTTGAGACACTTCCACCAACAAGTCATTTCAGCTCTATCTATATCCCACATTTCAGTTAAACTGGTAATGGTATCAAAGCATTGTAATTATTGTGGGGAACTGGGAGAGGAAACTGTCACCTAAGTAGACAAACTCAATGGTCTAGTTCTCATTGACATGCTAAACCTGTCTCTGGCCTTACTACTTCCAACTTCAGGGTGGGCAGAGCTAATTAAATGCTCTTCCATACCATAAAAAACAAAACAACCAACCCATCTACGCAGAAAACTAGATGTCTGGGCAGCCTTCCCCAATCTGTGGTCCTCCAGATGTTTGGACTTCAACCCCTATTATCCCTTACCATTGACCACGTTGGCTGTGGCTGATGGGAGTTGCAGGTTGGAGAAGACTGTGTTAGAGAGAAGGGTTCTAGTTTAGTCTTTCTCCCGGTAGTTTTCAACATGCAGTAGTTTGTTTATGTAATCTTTAAGACTGCATGAGCCTCATCATTGAATTCTGATGTGGTGGTACCCATACACACTTCCCCCCACCAGTGAGAACTAGGCCATTGATTTACAGACCCAGTGGCGTAGCGTGGGTTGTCAGCACCCGGGGCAAGGCAAGTAATTTGCGCCCCCTAACCCGTGGATCTGCGCCCCCTAACCCTAACCCCCAGATGTTGCGCCCGGTGCGGCCGGCCCCCCCTGCACCCCCCACGCTACGCCACTGTACAGACCAACATTCTGGTAATAGCAAATATCATGAAGGAACATCACATGCTGCAGTGGTAGTCCTTGTCCTTCTCTTGTCCTCTTCTAGTTGAGAGAATATGGATGCTTTGCATGATGACAGTCTGAAGACTTGCTTTGCTCCTTTGACTCTCAGCAAGAACAGAATCCCAATAGCTTCAGTACAGAGCAGAGAAATTACCTGGAGGTCGGCAGGTGCAGAGGGCCCATTTGGTTTCTGCTGCTCGTGAACAGCTCAACAGCATGGAGTCCTCCAGGTTGGTGTTTCTCTATAATCTTGACCCACCTGGAGATCCATGGTGTCGAGTCATGAACGTATCACACCAACGTTGACTTCCAAGGCGACCTGGGACTGTTGAGTTCCTCTTCACACCAAAGAAATGAAGATTTGACAGTTTGACTCCCAGTCTTCTGAATCCATGCTGGCTTTCACACAAACACTGCAATCTTATGCACACTTACCTGAGAGTAGGTCCCATTGAACTACGTGGGATCTACTTCAGTGTAAACATGGCTAAGATTAGGCTGAAAGAAACTCAACAAGAGGAGTCCTAATCAGGGTTGTGGAGCACACCAGTTATTTAAATATGTACAGAAACATATGGCATGATATAGAGTATACCTTTAAAAACAAACACCGTAGTTGGTTGGGTGGTTTGTTTCAAAATGACACCAAAGAAATGACAGTTATTGGACTTTTTTGTATATTGGTATTTCCCATTTTCTTTTATTTGCATCTGCCTGTTAATTATTTTCATAATTATGCCCAGTACAGCAGTTGACAATGTGGCACCTATGAAAGATCTCAGCAAATATTCCCTTAAAAACCCACAATTCACGAGAGACTGCTTGTTTTTCCTCCGCAGTTCCTGTTTGCACTGACTCAGGCTCTGTTACATTGAACACACACACCAAAACATGACCAGGAGCAAGACTAAAAGGAGGGACCCTCAATGAGAAACACACCCTAAAATATGTTTGCCCTAAACTTGTAATATGGACTTGAACGGACAGACTGTGGGTCAAAGAGGACTGTGAGTGGGTGGGGGATTGGCTGGCACTATGAACCTCCCCTACCCTGCAAACGTCCCATCTAGAAATATGGCTCCACCACCCAACACTGATGTCCAGCTCCGAGGCCCTTCTGGTGGTTCCCTCCCTGTGAGAAGTGAGGTTACAGGGAACCAGGCAGAGGGCCTTCTCGGTAGTGGTGCCTGCCCTGTGGAACGCCCTCCCATCAGATGTCAAGGAAATAAACAACTATCTGACTTTTAGAAAACATCTGAAGGCAACCCTGTTTAGGGAAGTTTTTAATGTTTGATGTTTTTTTGTGTTTTTAATATTCTGTTGGGAACCACCCAGAGTGGCTGGGTAAACCCAGCCAGATGGGGGTATAAATTTATTTATTTATTTATTTATTTATTTATTTATTTATCAAGGAAGGCTGGCTACAAGGTGACTCTCACCCTCCATTTAGTCTGGCTATTTGCACACATTACATTCTTCTGATATGGTATTTTTCTCAATGAGATGGGTTTCCCCATTCCTACAGTAAGCTTGTGGCTGTTTGTGTGTCTGATGTGGCCACCAACACTCTGCTAGGCAACCACACATTTTCATTCTATCCTTGTCATCGATGCTGTACGTGGTACCCTCAACAACATAGGAACACCTGCAGATAACATGCAAACTGGGCCTCAGAGTTTGTGCTCTAGAAAAACAGCAGCACCCTAAACGGATACCTTGTACTTGAGCTTCGACTTACAAATATAAAGGTCAATGCAAGAGATACAATGTTTTTAAGAGAATCATTCAAGAGAATATGGCTTAGTTGAACACCTTCCATTTTGTGGCCATGTCCCCTTGAATACGCAATGACTGAAACCACTTTTCCTTTACAGCAGGCACCAAAATGCACAGCGCAGCCGTTTTATCCATCTCACTGCAGATTAATGCCGGGACACACACAAAAAGCTTAACGTCACATTATATCTCTACATGCTTATAAGCACTCAGATGAAACGATGCAATGTAATGGGATCTTGGTGGTTGCCTTTGGAGTGGGATCCTTGATGACAGAATGTATTTCTGTGAATGGGCATTATCCCCAGGTGAACACGTTTACCCCGTGGAACAGTTCTGTTTAACCTTCAGGGTACAGCGCTCATGAGAAGAATTGGATTCTTCTTTTAGGTGAGGCCTCAAGAACAGCGGAATTGCATTTAATTCACCAGAAACAACCCCTAGAGACATGGTTCATTGCAATGGTCTCCTGGAGGCATACATTTCTCCTTGCTTCCTCCTTGCTCCAGGATTAGGCAGTTACAGTTTGCTTCTTAATCCACCCATTAAATGAATGTCACTGCATTTTAGAGGAAGACCGATGATGCCTCACAGAAAATGCTAAAAATATTTCATTTCCTAAAGGGAAATTCTGCTCCTCTTATCAGATATTTTTAGATAACTTCTCTCCCTTGGTATTGTATTGCTACGGACATTTGCTCAAAGGCAGCTTATGGGTTGAAGTTTGGGGGTATAAGGCATCCATATGTGAATACCTTATTAGGATCCTCGTGACTGATCAATGGGTATAGCATCTGCTTTGCATGCAGAACAACCTTGGTTTTTATCCCTGGGATCTCCTAGAAGGACTGGGAATGCCCCCTGAGGAGCCATGGCCAGTCAGTGTGGACAATGCTGAGTTAGGTGCACCAGTGATCTGATTCAGTATAAGGCAGCTTCCTATATTCTTACAATAGAATTGGCATTTCTTATATGATTGTTTGGGTCACAAAGATGGCACTGAATAGAGCAGCCTGATCCAGTTGAGATTTTGGGACTGATCTGCACATGCTCAAAACTGGAAACACCGAAAGGAGGGTCGTGCTGATAACACAAAGAAATGGCACAGGATCAGGAGGACATTCTATGCATCTGATGAATCAGACTCCAGCCCACAAAAGCTTATAAAACAATAAATGTTGTTAGCATTTATGGGGCCACATGACTCTTTGGTACATTTAACAGATGATTCCAAATGCTTTTTTTTTTCCAAAATGCGTTCTTTGGGGGATATTATGCAACAGTTAAATGAACACAACACTGCATTCCTTTTAAATTATCCACTTGTGGAAAGGCACCCATGTTTGGAGACAGATGCCTATGTGTTGCACATCATTGGTTTTAAAAAAAACATTGACACTGCCTGTTGCATTCAGCTTAGGGTGACAAAAAAGAGGAAATCCATCACTGGGGGGGGGGAGGACAAAAGATGAAATGGATTTGCATAGAATTTGCATGTATAGATGCAAATTTAGAAATAATTACTATAATTTAGATAGAAATGCATCTTAGCAGAAGAAGACCATGACCAGGTGACCTGTGTGCTTGCTCAGTCTGCTGTCTAGGTGCCAAGTGTTGGTGGGCAATTTCAAGGTGCCTGTTACTATTCTTTCTTTCTTTCTTTCTTTCTTTCTTTCTTTCTTTCTTTCTTTCTTTCTTTCTAGATTTGGACAGCCCTTCAACAGAGGATGTACTCAAAAAGAGAAATGTCCTCTATAAAGCACAACACAACTGCACCCTATTTGGGAACCTCTATCTATCTATCCATCTGTCAATCACACAATTGTTTCTCACCTTTCCACCAATACAGACCTCCAAAGGTGACTCACAAAAGTTAGCTAACTTGACCATGAAGATGGCAGTTACAGGAGGCGTGGGGCTTCTCCTCTCCTGGACCCATCTCTCTTAACATAAAGCTGCTATCTCTCCCACTCCACAGTGATCTCCAGAAAACCCTGGGGTTGAGGCCACTCTTGGTCTCTCATACTTCTCATGCTGTCTGTTAGGGATAGTTGAGAAATCAGCCTATCGTTAGGCAGAGTGAGGCTACCATCTCAGACATTCAGCGGTAGTGGCAGCTTCCTTCCAACCAATCCTTCCCAAGCCCTCTGGCCATTTCTCTTTGCATGGGACCAGTGTGTACCTTGTAGCCTCTAAGTCAGTGTTTCTCAAAGGATGTAGAATGCCAGACTGGTGGGGCAAGAGAGGATGGCTAGTGTGGCATAAAGATTCAAGAACAATCAATATTATATTTTGGGAATAATTCGTGTTTTTACATAACTACATTGTTTTATGCTTTCTGGGTGCCCCCTGATCATATTATAAAGTAGTTGTGTTCAGTGTTACAAATCTAGCACTGCTAGGAGTTGTTTCTTTTTGTTGTCCAATGTATTTCTCATCAATAAAAAAATTGGTGTGGCGCAAGCAAATTATTTTGAAGTGCGGCCCAGAGAAAAAAGTTTGAGAACCACTGCTCTAAGTTAACCTTCTGCCCTCTAGTGCAATGAAAGACACTGTCCCACTGCCTGGGTGGAGGCAGTCCATGGAATGTAGGGTAGGGAATGTCTTGTCCTTTGCCCCAGGCAGAAAAATGTCTTGGGCCATACCTGTGAGAAATGATTCCTTGATCCTGTTATGATCCTCTGTAATCATAAAACCGGGACATGTAATGACTTCTTTAGATCTACTGCATGGCTGCTCCCAGCACACACTAAGTAATTCATCAGCTGCCAAAAGGAGCATTGATTGATTTGCTTGCCCGTTGCCACAAAGCCATCCAGATGTGTTTGGTTTGGTCTATAGCACATGCTTCATGCAAACAACACAAGTACATTCAAACATAATCTTCTTTTCTGCATTGGCCAACACTCTCTTTATCAGTAAATGCCAGGCATTACCTGCTGGCACTGAAGGTCTCAACATTTGCCAACCACAGCCACATCAGAGTGGTCAATATTGGACTAGACAGGCAAAGGGTGTATAACTGTGGGTTCCAAAACTGGGTTCCAATGGTGAAAAATGTCTAGGAGACGAGAAATGCTGTTGATTTCCTTGCAACTTGTGTAGGTTTTTGATGAAAAGCTGCCCCCCATCAAACATGTATATTTTGACACAAAAATCAAAACATATTAATGTTTGGCTCAACTCTAGTGAAAAATCCATGGTACAGCCTCTTTGAATAAACCCTTAGCTTCTCTGAAGCTTTATGGCTTACAATAGGAGTCTTGCTTCATTTCTGTATCACTGAACCCTACACCTGAGTCTCTATGCCTCTTTTTTCTGCAAAGCACCACATCCCTTTGGGGGTTAGCCTGTTGGAGGCTACATACTGGTGGCAGTGGGTGAGGCTGGAGCCAGGGCTGGGAGGGGTTAAGACCAGTAGTGGGCAGGGCAGAAGGCAAAGGTGAGTTTGGCCTCTTTGTTTTTTCATCTCTTGTTTTGCAGCACCTTCCATGCCCTGTGCTCTCCATCTCTCATCCTCCCCCCCCCCCCCGTCAAATGAATAAGAATAAGCCAAGAGTCCCCATCTCAGGTTTAGATGACACTGGTGGCATCTCTGTAGAGCAGAGGTGGGAAACCCATGGCTTCCAGATGTTGCTGGACTGTAGTTCCCATCTGTCAGGACTGAAGAATTCCCCCACTCTCCTCTTGATGGTTTCAAGGAGCCAGGAGGAAACAAGATGGCTTTAATTATGATGCATTCAGTCTCTTATGATAACAGACAAGAATTCATGTCTTGCCAGTATAATGATGTTGCTCACTCTGACTCTTCCTCCTTCCCCCTTTGCCAGCAACACCTGCTTCTACGGAGTCTTCCCATGGACAAATTCCTCTGCACATCCTGCTCTTGTATCCTTACAAGACCTTTGCATTTGAGGGGAAGGCGGATCGCCTATTCTTTCTAATGAAGTATCCGCAATCTGCCCCATTTCTGTTCTTGCTTATGTTAAATCCTCATAACTAGGCTGTTCGCCAGTTTATCTTGCTCCTGGCTTGGCTGTAAATCAACACTCCCTCCCCCTTCCCTGTTAGCGGCAGGAGAAGGGGGAGATGTTCTCACTCACTCACCAGCCTCTGCATTCCAATCCCTGACACCATCCTCCATGACCCTTGGCCAGGCTGGTTATGGATGATGGGAGTGGGAGCCCAACAGCATCTGGGATGGGGGCACATTTCAGTACATGGAAACTCAAAAGCAGAAGACAAGTAGCCTTTGGCATTACATCACTTTCCTATAAGCTCTGTTAAAAGGGAGCACCTTTGAAACTCCAGTCTAAGGGTCCGATGATAAACTCAGAAGAAGCATGCAAGAAGCCCAACCTAGATTTCACCACCTGAGAAAAAGAAATTGGCATGCCAGAAATTCTGCATGGGATTTTCTAACATGTGAAGACCCTCTCGAATTCAGCAACATGGACATGTGGTGGACCCTAATGTCCTGTCTGTGCATGAAGATCTTCAACTGAGGCCCTTATATGAGTGTTGTCACTTCCTGGAATTGCTTTATGTTTGCACAAAGGGCTCAGTGGAGGATGCAGAAGGTCCCAGGTACATGCATGTAGAAGGTCCCAGGTACAATGCTTAGCATCTCTTAAGCAGGTCTGGGAGAGAAACCGGACCATAATGCTGGAGAGCCACTGCCAGTCTGTGTAGGCAATGCAGACAGAGCAATGGTCTAACTCAGCATGAAGCAGCTTCCTATGTTTCTAAAGAAGAAGAAGAAGAAGAGTTTGGATTTGATATCCCGCCTTTCACTCCCCTTCAGGAGTCTCAAAGCGGCTAACATTCTCCTTTCCCTTCCTCCCCCACAACAAACACTCTGTGAGGTGAGTGGGGCTGAGAGACTTCAAAGAAGTGTGACTGGCCCAAGGTCACCCAGCAGCTGCATGTGGAGGAGCGGAGACACGAACCCGGTTTCCCAGATTACGTGACTACCGCTCTTAACCACTACACCACACTGGCTCTTTATGTTTGCACAAAGGGCTCAGTGGAGGATGCAGAAGGTCCCAGGGCTTTTTCTGTGGTGGTGCCCCGTTTCGGGCGCAAAACCCGCCCGAGGGCCTTTTCTGTGGTGGTGCCCCGTTTCATGGCAAAGGATGATTTTTTTTGCATTTTGTTGTTGAAGTTGTACACCACTCTGGAGTCTGTAAAGACCTCCTTGGTGTAAAAAAGGTCATGTACACTGGGAGAAGGAAATGCATATCCTAGATATGGAAATGGTTTTCGAAAGCTCTAAGGATGCAAGAATTGCCGTATTGGATCAGATGAACTGATCCGTCTTGCTCTGTCATCCTGCCTCCCAGGAGCAGGCAGAGAGATGCTTCAGGAAGATCCGCAAACCAATCATGATGGCACAATCGATTCTCCGCCACTAACTGCCAGCTTCTGGCTATCAGAGGTATTTATATCCAAGTCATCTTGGCTGAAATAATGGAGCTATTTTGAAGAGTGCCCAGTGAACAGTTGCCTAATGAACGGTGACAAGAGTAGCCGAAGCAGACCCGTGGGAGAAATGAAGAATAAATAATAAAGCAGTGTCCAATCCATCAGCTAAATTGTACCTAAAGTGAGCGGTTTTTAACATTTTTCCCCCCATGAAGCATCAGCAAGAACCTGATGGATTTATTGAATCGCAGCAGAATGGATTGATTGCCTTCCATCCATTTCCAAGAGCAAAACAGCATCTGGGAAACGCTGTCAGAGTTCAACGCCAGCACATTTGGAAGTGGAGTTCCTACTATCAGATAGCAGCCGAAAGATTTTATTTTACTTTTTAAGGCTGAAATGCATGTGCTGTTCCCTTCTTCCGCATCCCTTTTTATTTCCCTTGGACTCCCCTATCTCCCTTCCTAGCCTTCGAGCAGCTGCAAGCGAGCACTTCAAATATTGCTGCAACAAGATTCCCTATCGCAGAAGAAAGGTAATTTGTGCTACTTTCAGTCACTTTCACTTAGATCTTGTCACTGTAATAGTATATTAGCCTCAAATGCACCAGCTGAGGCATATTGCTCAGAATTCCCTGCCTAGGGATGACACAGCAAAACAGAGAGAGAGAAGGAAAGGCTCACCGCTGAAAAACCAGAGAGCTTGCTTCCTTTGCCAATGGAACTTGTATCACAGTGTTTCTTTTCCTTGGTTCCGGTGGTATTAAATAACTCGAAGACTGTGCCTGGGGTGTCTCCCCACTTCTCCCCTCCCCCACATATGTGTACAAATGTGTACATGTGTGCACGCATGCGCACACACACACACACACACAAGTTTACATAGAAAGCTACACAATTCCATGGTAGCCAACTGAAGTTTATGCAGCAGCATAATAGCTTAACAGATTTGGTTTAATAATAAATAATGATTTAACTGAATTGTTTACTTCGGCCTGTTTGGATAGCCATCAGGTGTATCTTGCCCAATGGTCCGTGGCTTCCTTCTCAAAAAGAAATGGAAATATCATAGTAACCCAGGGGGTCACATATGTGATGTAGGCTTCTGTATAACAACTATAGGTGTTTATTTAATCAACAGTAATAACTAGAAAATAGCACTGGTGGCTGAATATGGCTGGTGATGACAACAGACACAATTGACTTCTCCTCTTTATGTTTGTATCAGTCAGTAATTGTCACAAGGAAAGCTACCCTATAAAAGGCTGGTCCAACCCTGCCCCTGAACCTTCAGGGCAGACTATGAACTATTTCATGGCGCAGTTTTGATGTGCAAAAAGAGTTTGTGTGTGTGCGCGCGCACACACACACTCGGGAAGGTGAGGACAGCAAGAGAAGCACAAAACAATCCATTATTTAGATCACTTCCTATGTGCCTATCTCCACCCAACTGGTCATAGAAAACCAATGGATCCATTCATCTTTGAACTTTAAAAATCTGTTTACTTGTTTTGTTTTCAAAAGTTTGCAGTATCTATGTCTCAGCTTTAGGTTCTTATGTCTGCTGAAGGCCCAGCCAAATCCAATTGTATTCTAGCTCTTTGTTTCTGAGGAATATTGAACTAATGAGAAGTCACTGTGACTTGAAGGGCTTTTCATTGTGCTGAGTCGCCTTCATTGTCTCCTCCTGTCAAAACCTGAGACGATTTCTCTAAGGGTGAGCCTTGGTTTAGAAGGCCAGCAAGTGACAGAGCTGCTCCAAGTCCTAAAGGAGACAGCAGATAGTACTGTTCATTTTAAGCACTGCCCAACTGGCTACCTTGTCATTTTACAAAATCTGTGTCAAATGCTATTATTCAAAGTACATTGTGATGGAATATTACTTGGCACTAATCACTGGTCTGTATAGTCTTTTCTCAATGCAGGCAGGTAGATAGGATCGTGATAGGAACAAAATGCTAGCAGGGAGGGTGGATGCAAAGGTTGATGATCATTTGCACATGCTAACATTGCAAAAAGACTTTAATCCAAGAGCCTCCAAGAATATTTCGGCACTTCCACATGGAGAGTTTTGGAAGTGTCAAATACGCTGAATCAGAATACATCAGAGCTTCTGGCTATGTGAGGCCTGTGCCAGTCTCCTTGCTCACTGATGCCAGTCCAAACCAACTAGTAGGAAACAGTCAAATCAGCCACTGTGGTCCCAAAATGCTGTGATACCCAGTGCCTCTTCCAGGGTAGCCCCATCAGTTCTCGCTCACACTTTGAGTGGTTGTAGATGGTATATGAAATGTGTGGTGGGAATGGGAAGAGGGATAGAAATTCAGTATGGTCCACATTGAAATGCAAATGTAATGAATTTGAAATTCCTGAAGCACTAAACTGACTGCAATGCAGCTATCCTTCAAAATTCATTTTCCTGATGCAGTTCTCCATCAAAAAGCTGCACAAAATAAATGTGTTTATTAGGGGAATGAGAGCACCAGAATGCATATATTAATGGGAAGAACATTTTAAATGTAATTATATTAGGCAAAATTACATACAAAATGAGGGGAAATGCTGATAATTTTCAAGAGAACTTTTTTAAAAAAATGCAAACTGATGTTGAGATGTCGCAAACTAAACTTAAGATTTGGAAAATGAGAAACTGAGACAAACCAAAACTGGGGGATTTGACCATCAGTGTGTGTGATTCCATTTCATATATCTGATGGTGGTTATAGTAGGGATTATTATTTTTTAAGACAGTCAAGAGATCTGATTGATATTGGCAATGAGATGTGCAAGGGTGTAATTACCACTTTCTACATGCATTGTTGTCCTGATGAAAATTTTCCCCAAGCTCCTTCCTTAAATTCCCTTAGCTGCAAATGAAGCTACACCCAGGAGTTATTTTGCCTTTAAGGGAACCCTCCATCTGCCTTGGCTTCTTCAAAACTAAGTTGCTTGGCTTTGGGGGAGGTGGTGACTGGTGGCATTGAGGAAGCAGGGAGTGAGCCCCAATTTGACATGGTCTCAGCTTGCAGAGAACTGGATGCGACTCAAATTGGGGCTGGTTTATTTGAATGGGGAGGTTTTCATTTTGCACTCCCACCTCCTGAAGACTCTTGGGGACTAAAATTTAAAAACATGCACACACACACACACACACACACACACACACACACACACACAGGAGTCTTATGAATCTGACAGCTGCAAGATACCTGTGCTGGAAATTTGATCCTATGACCCACGATACACAAGATGATGCAAAGGAACTCAATCAATACATCACATCCTACGTTCTGTGGTTAGGACATTGCAAATACACTCTGACCACAGGGAATCAGCAGATGATCCAATGTATGAATAGGTCGTTGAAGGAATAAGTGCTTGTTAGCCACTGGGCACACAGCAGTTCACTATCTCTAGCTCTCTGGAGCAATTTGCTTGTTCCCTGCAAAATACCAGCTTTCTAGAGTAAACAAAATCTCTGGCTGTTAGGGTGGCAAAGGATCCTTTGGCTATGTGAACTGTGTGAGCCACTACTAAAAACTGACTTCTTTGTGTGGGGGGGGTTTGAGGAGAGATGTAGACAATAGCTGGGACATTTTCTTACTTGCTCCAATCATCTCAGCAAGAGCTAGGCTCAGGTGTTGCAAGATGACAATTCAGATGCTGCTGTGTTTAACTATTTCACTCTCCGCGCCGAATGTGGGGTTTTGTTGCTAGCATCAAGAAATCATGGGATGATTCATGTGCAATCACTAAAGAACTTCCAGTGGAAAAATATATGGTTACATGCCTGGCAATAATGCTATATATAAGCTGTAAGTGTGTTGAAAAATGGGTTGAATACAGAGAGGGAATTCTAGCCACATGTTACACAATGTGCATGGCATACAGCTCTAGGATGCTGTTATGCAGATATGAGGAGACTGTGCTGCAGGTGATCTGATGTGTGAGGAAGGAGTTCAGTCCTATGATCATGGAAGAAAATAATGTGGGGGAGAGCAAGAATTTGTGGGAGCAGAATGGCAGAAAGAGAGAGAAAGAAGACAGCAATTCTCCAGTTGTTGCAAACTGTGCCCACTTTTGTCACTGCCCACCTTCGATCTGGGTCTGACCACCACCAGATGAGTTTCACCCCCCCCCTTGGTCAATGGCCCCTTAAAGAGTAAAAGGTTCTGCACACCTGCTCTTTAAGTTTTGTGTTGAGCCATAACTCTGTATGCACTTACAAGGCAGTAAGTCCCACTGACTATATTGGGACTTCTGAGAAAGGACGTGTGGGATCTATCCACAAGAACATTAGTAATAGAAAACTGTAGGCACCTTGTTCTCAATTTGTCTGAGCCTCACATAGCTGATTCACACCTGCACTGACATTGCTGGATGCCTCATTAAAGATGTGCAAACTCTACTTTCAGCTCTTTTCTTAAATGGGATGAATGTGTAAGGATTTCAAATCAAGGGAGTTCGACTCACAATGGCTGCAACTATTTTGAGCCGGGGAGAGGAGGGAAACCCTACCTTATTCCAAGCTATTATTTTTGGCTATTGACAGCATTGGTGCTCATCACTCAATGAATTGCATCTGTGCAAGCAAATGGTCTCTGTTGAAAAGTGAGGAGACAAAAGCTCAGTCTGTTGTGACCAGGATGTGATGGCTATTTTGCAAATGATGCAGCAGCAATTGAGTGATGACTTGTAAAGGCTGAGAAGTTACCTACTGCCTTTGCATTCTGCCCAGCAATCTCAAATGGTCTCCCTTTATGGATCCACCTTGTTCCACATTTACTGACAATTGGGAATCTGGTGAACACCTGCCTGTTCTGCTAGGCTACCTGAAGAAGTTTCTTATTTACTTGTAGATCAAGAACAGGGCCATACACCACCTGAGGTTCCAGTTTCAGGTCAAAGGCTCCCACTTTCTGGTGATTTGTTCTATATTTTATTTTATTTACTTATTCTATACCCTTTAGGCAAAGCCACCAACCCTCTCTCAGGCAGAATGGATATCTGCCCTCCCCAATTTGCTATCTACAGTCACATGTGTGATATTGAGTACACCATTTTGTTTGGGGAAGGAGGGCAATAGAGGTTGGAATCAGGGCTGTTTTTCAGCCAGAAGTCACTGGAACTCAGTTCCGGCACCTCTCAGGTGGGCGCCATTGCCATTATAAGAAAACGAGGGAGCAGTTCGTGGTGAGTTCCAACATGTCTTTTTCTAGAAAAGCTGGTTGAAACAATTTTAGGGAGGGGCTGCTTAGTATGACAACTGGTGGCTTCCTGTCTTTCCTGTTGCGCAATTAAAAATATTAATAGGGGCAACTCCTTTTTCTTCATCACCTTTCTTTTAAACATTTTAAAAGCTACTGCACAAGCCATGACTGGTGACCAGAGGCATATCCCAGCTGCTGTCATACGTGCCTCTCCAAATGCCTCTGGAACAATGCTAGTGTGGCACAGTAATGAGAGTGTCGGACTGTGACCTGGGAGTCCAGGGTTCAAGTCCCCACTCAGCCATGAAGCTTGCTGGGTGACCTTGACCTCAGTCACTTTGCAGGGCTGCTGTCAGGATAAAATGGGGAGGAGAACTATGTGAGCCACCTTGAGCTCCTTGGGAGAGGGATACAAATGTAATTAATAGTAAATAACAACAATAATTTTATTTTCTGGCATCTACAGCCCACCTTTCTTCTGCCTTTCAACCCAATGCAGACCACGTGTGGTTCTCAAGGGGTCTACCATCCCATCCTGGCCCAGACCTGTTTAGCCTCAGCAAAGTGGTGACCTCTCATATCCATCCTCTGGGATGGATAATGTCGTTCTAGGGACATTTGGAGGAAAAACCAGGTGGTGCTTGGAACTCTGTTCCAGCTGCCAGTGCTGGGGGATATGGCAGCTTTAACACCATAAAGAGAGAGAGAAATTGCTGCTGCCAAGACTGGAAGAGGCACTATTTTTAAAACTGTAAAAAAGAAACAGGAGGGGGTGGGTGGGTGGGAGGACACAGTCAGCTGCCATGGTAAGCACTCCCTTCACCAAGAAACAGTTTGCAACATTTTGGCCTCCGTCTCAAAACACACACCCTCCCTCCTCCTCCTCCTCCTCCTTCTTCTTCTTCTTTTGAGGGGAGGGCTGAAATGAATGTCACAGTTTGTAAAATCCACAAAACTGGGCAAACACAGCCCAGCACTAATGCAGAATGGCATTATTCCATCTCTGTACAGTTTTTGCTAGGTGATCTCAGGAAATTGCCTTACACCAAGTCAGACCAAGCTCACAAATGCTTCTGCTGACCAACAGAAGGGCTCCCCTGACTGGGAGGAGATCTTTGCTAGTCCTACCTGGGCTAAACCTGCAAGGATCAACTTCTTCTCTACCACTTGGCTGTGGTCCTTCCACTCCTGCAATGGGACTAGCCCTTCTTGACTGCTTATGCTGCTTATTATAAATAGAGACTTTACTCTGATTGTTTTGTTTTCATTATTGAGAAGGGGTGGGAAAACTGGAAAAGTAATAGATGATAGATATATAATAGATGGGACAGACAGACAGACAGACAGAAGGCTGATCCATTAGGGCAAATAGCTCACTGCCCTATCAATCTGCCCCCAGCTTCCTGTTTGCCTTCTTACATCTACTCCAGGCATTAGCTGTCAGTTTACTTCTTCTTGGGCTGCATTCACACCTCAGCTTATTCAACTTCTCCAGTGTTTCCATAACTGCTATTTTTTGCATTGCATTTGAGCTTTCAAATAATGTTAAAACCATTTCTAGAAAACTAATGGAATATCATGCAGGTTTACTGCTCAGTTCTGTGTTATCTGATCCTTTGTTATTTGATCCCAGAAAAATCTACTTGTAACCCCCTGAACCTCCAAAATAGTGGGGGTGAAATGACAAAGTTTGGGGTGGTATACTAGCGTGTAGTTCTTTCCTGCCATTTTCATGAACAGAAGCACATGTGTATAGAAAGCATGGTAGGGGAGTAGCAATGTTATCCAATGACACTCATTGTATCACATCGTACTCACTAGTGCGGATGAAATTTAGCATGACAAGCCAGTGTATTGGTTTAAAATCCACAGTTCCATAACACAGCAGGTACTGTAGTTTGAAAGGAATTTCAGAAAACACCAGGAAAACGAATGCAATATTCCACATGTCTGAATGCCCCTGCCATGGACTGGCAGGACGCTGATGAGTGTGCACTGAGGGAATTGGGGCCAGCGTTTGACTTGGGAGAGAGGGGCAGTGGTGGTGGTGGGGCCCCTGTAGGAACAACAAAGCATTCCTTTGGCTGGGGAGCACCCTTGACAGCACCCTTAGTCTCAGGGTCGCCAGTCTATAACTCAGCATGGAGCAGGATTAGTCGACTCTGCCTGCCATTGGCTCTGGGTCCGCTCCATGTTGCCCTCTCTGCCTTCTGCCCTACCAGTGCCAGCTTGCAGCAGCCAACACTGCACACAGAGAGATACAGTTATAGCTTTGTTGAGCCAGCAGGCACGCTGCTCAGATCTGCCTAACGGAAATACATGCCAAAAGGTCACAGCAGCATCGCCACAGTCAGAGTCTTATTTAGTGCCTGTGGTGAGATAAACATGTTGCATGGCATAGCAATGGCACGGTCCTTGCTCATAGGTCTTGCAATCTACCGTGGAGCTCATTTGCATTTTTCTTCTCTGCGCACCATCTGTCACTGCATGCCATCCTACTCTGGTGACTCAGATGGGCAAAGCTGGTTTGGGAGGTGGAGCTTGGAACATCATCATTCTCTCTCCATTCCTCCTGTCGTCGTCCCCCCCCCATTCCTCTTGTTCTGAGTCAGGATCTAGTTGAAAGCCATCAGCCCCTTGTGCAATGAGGTGGGCATCGATCAACAAGGAGACCTGAATATATCTAGGTGTGATCATATGGTGAGGGGGTGGGTGGAATTCTCCTGTGGCAACATGACCCTCTAACAGGTACAGCCTGTTTAGTGTCGATCGAGGGGGAAGATCCATGTGCCCTCAGTATCTTTATAGGAAAATGCTTATTTTATTTTTATTTTTTCCATGAAGCCTGTAGCTCTTCCCTCTCCATCTGCTCCTTACCCTTATTACAAGATGTCAGATTGCTTGGGCAGCAGGACACAGAGTGCATCTCAAGCACTGCTTGTAACATGGAAATGGGGAGAAGCCTCTCCAAATGAAAGACACACATCACAGAGAGGTCTGTGCACAGAAAGAACACAGCCCCCCACACCTGTCGTTCTATTAATATGAGGTACGTGATTCCCAGAAGGGAGCACAGATTAGTTTTTATGCAGATGAGCATTTAAAATGTTTGCTTCTCCCACTATGGGCATCTGCACCTGAATATGGTACAGTCTTGTTGTAAAATGTTGTAAATGTTCAAAAAAAATCAGAGCTATACCTGCAAGTGCTGGTAGTCATCTAACTGTGAATGTCAGCATCTAGCTGTGTTTGTGTCCCCCAAAATGGGAATAATATCTAGCTGTCTGTCTGTCTGTCTATCTATCTATCTATCTATCATCTATCTATCTATCTATCTATCTATCTCATCTATATCTATCTATGATCTATCATCTATCTATCTATCATCTATCTATCTATCTATCTATCATCTATCTATCTATCTATCATCTGTCTATCTATCTATCTATCTATCTATCTATCTATCTATCTATTTGGGGACATTTGCAAAATTCATTTGGGATTGTCATTTTACACTGGTGGTGATGGTGTTGGAAATCGACATGCACCTAATTTTATATGCTGCAACATATATAATTGAAGATACAATCGCTATGGAAAGTGTTGAGAAAATGCTCTCATTTTTTAATCTGTGCTGTGCAATTACCATTCTCAAGCTATATTAAAAACCTAAGCAACCAAAAGAGACTGCAGACTTAAGCACATTTATATGAATACAAATGGCAATGAAATCAATGGGATGCACTTCTATTTAAAAAAAAAAATGTGGTTAGGATTGGATTGCGTATCTTTCTTCAACACCTCTGCAAACCTACAGAAATAGCTTACTATCTGTAGTGTCACACATAAATTATTATGCACTCCCCAGTTCATATTTTATAAAGGAGTTTTTTCCTTCTATTTTAAGCAGGTGTTAATGCTAGCTTATCTTCACACTTGGCTGTATCATATGCTGAGAAAAAAATGTAGCTGTAAAGACACTGAAGACAGTAGAGCAGCAAGCAAATTCACAAGACGGTTGCAGTGGTGTGCTATATGGAATAGCTAACCCTAAGTCGTGGGTTTTCTAACTGTGTTTCCACCCCTTGCAAACTTCTCAGGAGTTCCAGAAGCATCCTCTGCCCCCATCTCAGACTACACTTGCAATGGAATGTGGGATGTCTTGTAGGAGGCAATGGGGAGGTGAAAGTGAGAGTGAATCCCAATAGGCTTAGTCAGTGTCCTGCAGAGCTGAGTAAGTGCTGAAGAACAAGTGGAGGCTGGTCCATTAGACGGAAGAGGTCATTGCCCCATCAACCTCAGTTCATACTCAGCTTATTTCTCTCAGTCTCAGTAAAGGCTTCTTTTCAGAGGAAACTCACAGGAACACAGTTCTGGCACATCTCAGGTGGGCGCCATTGCCATTCTAAGAGAATGAGGGAGGTGTTCATGGTGAGTTACAGCACCTCTTTTTCTAGAAAAATACACTGGTCCCAGTGTTTCACATCTGGAACTCAGCAGAGGGGAAGTTGGAGACCAATCTAGAATCAGTTGGCTCTGCTTTTCATTGGCTCAGGCTCCACTTATGGTTGGCTTCTCTGCCTTTCTGCCTCATCCACCCTACTGGGCAGCAGCCACTACTGCCTGGAGAATGTTCCACAGAATCTTCTGCAACATATTTTGGTGTGCCTGGAAGATGTTCAGAGGACAAGTCACATGAAAAGATTTATCTGAAGGCAGATGCAAGGAAACAGATTTGCATAGGCTTCCTTAATCACGATCCACAACTGAGCACTGCGTTGAGTTACCGGAAAGACAACCATTCCAACCTCACAGCTGCATAATTCCAAAAGCATCATATCAGCCTCAGCTAGTGTTATTCTAATACTGTGTTCTCTTGGAGTGCTGCATTGCAGAGATTCCAACAGTGGAAAGAGAAACTTAGCAGGAACCTCAATACATGGAACATGCTCAGCAAGGGTTCTACCATGGAGGAGCAAAAATACTGCACATATCATACTCTCTATGCTTTACTTCCCAATGAAATGCAGTCACGATTCCCATAATATGTCAGGGGAGAGGCTATAGGTCAGTGGCAGAGACATGCATTGCATCCAGAGTGTTCCCCTGGAATCACCCTGGTATCTCCAGGTAGGACTGGGAAACACCTCTCTATGAAACCCCGCTTGTCAATGCAGACAATATTCAACTAGATGGACCAACGATATGACATAGCATGAGGAAGCTTTAGGCGTGGCCCTGATCTGGCGGAACGCTCTGTCACAAGAGTAGGGCCCTGCAGGACTTGACATCTTTCCACAGGGCCTGCAAGACAGAGCTGTTCCATCAGGCCTTTGGCCAAGGCACAGTCTGACCCCCTCTCTCCTTCTGTAATCCTCATAGAACTCTAGCCCAATGGTTACCATTAATTTGATTCTGACAGTTCAATTATTTGACTGTGATTTTATGTAAACTGTGCTATTTTTACTGTTGTTAGCTGCTCTGAGCCCAGCTTTGGCTGGGGAGGGCAGGATATAAATAAAATATTATTATTATTATTATTATTATTATTATTATTATTATTATTATTATTTCATACTGGATACTTCTTGTAGCGTCAAGATACAGCATTGGATTCCTCTAGGATGACATCATCTACCTGCTTCAACACAGACACTGACTTGGAAATAATCTCCATTCTTTTCAATGGAATTTAATATACCATAGTTAAAACTGTGGCATCTGGCAAATGATCACCTGAACCTTGGTTTATGATGTCACAAATGGTTAAAAGCAGCATTCAAAGCAACAGAACATTGAGAGCAGCTGGGATTTTTGCTGCTCTCCCCTCATAGCTCTGTAGCTCTGCAGCAGTGACAGCTCTTGAACCCCACTTAAGAAAAAGGTTTGACCTGCGTGTATACTAAGTGATGGTTAATATTAACTAATGTCTGGAAACCAAGTGGAAACCTTGGCTTTTGAGCAACCTTTAACTAAAGTTAATAAATCCTACATAATACTAAACCATGGGTTCATACATAATGCTAAACCACCATTTAGCATTATGTGCAAACCAGGCCACTATGTGTTTTCATTAAATCGTAATTGCTTGGTCTGTAGCTGGAACTGTTGTTATTTCTCTGTACTTCTTCCCATTAGTCCCCTCTGCCAGTATAAATATGTGCACTGAGTTTGGAAATTATCCAAAATTACTCTTGCCACCGTGAGACAGTCATGAACATGTGCACCTCTCAGAGCATAGATGTACAACACTTCCTCAGAAGAAGTTTTATTGAAAATCCTTCCCTTAACACCCCTCCAGATGTTTTACCTGGTCCTTCAAATTCCCTTGGAATTTCATCCTGGGCAAAAATCCAAGAGCAAGTTAGAAACGCATCTATACCCCTGAGAAATTTTGCCAATCACACTGAAATTATTTTATTAACTTCCTCAGAAGCTCTCACTGATGTTTCACTGGAGCAATTCCTTCCAAATTAGCTTTGGATGGGATTCAGACGCAACTCGATTTCACATTGCTCCCCCCCACCCTTGCTCACCAAGGGAAGAGATGACCTTTTCTCTCATCTTTTTACAAGCAAACAGCTAAAGATGTTTCCTCAGTGGCCACCGATGGTTGGAAGACGTTTCTTCAAAGGCTTTTAAAGTCTGGCGGTTACTGCTATTTAAAAGTACTGCACACAAAAGAAAAATATCAGCAGGCTTAGGGGAACCCCATGTTTTGCAGAAAGGTTTGCAAAAGATATATTGGGGGCCTTTTTTCAGAAGTGTAGATGAAAAAACAACAACGTAGAATTGAGCTGCTCTTCTGGTACTTGCACCATGTATGAATATTGTTCGTGTGAGACAGAATGTTAAAGAGAAACTCAATATACATTCTACATGATGTAGAATATTATCCACCTGCATTACTCATTTGAAGCACTATCACAACAGTCACAGCTTCCCCTAAAGAATCAGGGGAACTGGAGTTTGTAAAGGGTGCTGAGAGTTGTTAGGAGAGCCCTTTTCTGCTCCCAGAGCTGCAATTTCTAGTCCCCTGGGGAAAAAAGGATTGACTGTTAAACCACTCTGGGAATTGTAGCACTGTTAGGGGAATAAGGGTCTCCTAACCACGCTCAGAACCCTTAACAAATTAGGCATTTGCTGGTATGTCCCCAGTGGATTTATTGGATTGCAAGTCTCATTCACTTTATCACATTTGTCTTCCCAAATCACTCGGCTCAGTGGGAAATTAACATCACATCTTAATGATGTACCCGAAGAGACTTAGCAAACAGCTTCTGCATCCCTGCCTTGGACGTATATGTATGAGCTGATTTTGATTCATTGGCTGGTGCATTGATTGTAAGCTTACTTGGGTTTTCTTGATTTGTGTTGAAATGAATTGTTATAAAAGAGATCTTACATTGTGCTTCATGCCATTTTTTACCTTGTTGTTGAGTCTGGGTCAATATTAAATATGCTTGTGGACCTGATCTGCACCTCTCAGTTTAGTCTGTGGATTGGGATTTAGCTGTTCCCTGGATGTTACACTCCTTTGAATGCTGTGATGCAGTCCTTGACTATTCAGAAATATTGGAAATGATGGGGAAATGTGTATTTTGAAATAAAATAGTTTTAGAAATTGGTATGAAAATCTGTACAGCGCTATTCTTTAAACAACAGAACAAAACACAAATTAATGTGGAAGCAGGGCAGAATGGCCTTAGCATACATATTCAAAATTATCAAGAACATCAACAGACTGATTAATGAATCCTTAGTTCAAGAGTGTGTACAGATTTCAAGCTTGTGGGATCTACTCTGGTTTTTAAAGGTAAAAAAAAGTTAAATCCAGTTGCAGACATCTCTGGGGTTGGGGCCCTCATCTCGCTTTACAGGCCAAGGGAGCCAGTGTGTGTCCACAGACAGTTTTTCCGGGTCATGTGGCCAGCATGACTAAGCCACTTCTGGCAAAACCAGAGCAGCACACAGAAATGTCATTTACCTTCCCACCAGAGTGGTACCTATTTATCTACTTGCACTTTTTTGGCATGCTTTTGAACTGCTGGGTTGGCAGGAGCAGGGACCGAGCAACGAGAGCTCACCCCGTCACAGGGATTTGAACCACTGACCTTCTGATCAATAAGCCCAAGAGGCTCAGTGGTTTAGACCACAGTGCCACCCGTGTCCCATTTTGGTTTTTACTGGAGCCCAACGATCCACCAACCACATAATGGTATCAGAGACATAGAAATAAAGAATTCTGAACCCAGGAATATTTCTTGAGTATCAGAACTGAACTGAATTTGCATCTGTTCCATGCACAAATCCATTCCTTGTTATCCTTCCAGATTTTCATTTTGTTGTTGCTGTTGTTAAACAGTCAAAAGTCAGAAATCAGCTAGAGGACTATCGGCATATCCAGATTTACATTTTGCCTACCCCTCTCTTCGGAGATATCTAACTTTACTACGTAATTTAGATTTTGCCTTGTTATTTCTGTTGCTATGCTTTAATATGATTTGCAAATGGATTGTCCAGTCTGATGATGTCTACTCAGAAGTAAGTCTCACCAAATTTAATGAACACACTTCCAGTTAAGTGCATGCAGGGAATTATCACCTTAGTGTAGTCTTGACTTGACCAAATGTGTTAATATGGGATGTGTTGATGGGACAATGAAAATAATGATTCTTCCTTGATTTAAGTTTTGCTGGCCTGGACTGCCTTGTTAATGAACTGCCTTGGAACACTGTTACATTTTATTAAGCATTATTTTCTTCTCATACATCATTCTGATGTTGTGAGCCAGTTTGGACATTCTTTAGATTGAAAAAATGCAATTCTAACAAACCAGTCAGTGTGGGCAACTGACATTACCCTTTCTCTACCTAAAGAGTGAAAGAAGTAAACCTGTAACACAGATTGCAATGCAAGGCATTTCTGCTCAGAAGTTTGATGCCTATGCACCTCTGCACAGAAGTAAATCTCACTCAGAGCTTTCTCTGTGGTGGCTCCCAGCTTGTGGAAAGACCTCCCCTCTGAGGTGTGTCTTCCATCACCACTGTATGATTCTCATTGCTTTGTCTTTGGTTGAATGAGTTGTCTTCCCTCCTCCTGCAATGCTGTTCTTTATTGCCTTTGGGTATGGGTGTGTTAATTTGGCCACCCCCCCCAAGGTTTTATTTCACGATTTGAATGTAAATTGTGTTTTGTTTAATTGTAGCATTTTTGTATCTCACCTCGGGACCATTCAATTAAGTATAAAATATAACTAAATACTCCCAGGTAAGCATGCAGGATTGTGGCCTCAAATTTCCTGGGGGAAAGACTGCCTCTGGAGAAGCGCTAAGCTATTTTGAAAACTAATCAAACACTAACCCTAGAGGGGTGGATGGGTGTTGCCCTGATTCCAGCAGCTTATTTAGCGACATCTCAATGAAACTTTGCATATTCATTTGAGAGGGGAAGAAGACGTGAAAGGAGGCAGGGAAAGAAAAGATACAGAGAGAAGCTTTTGCGCATTTCACATCGGGGAAAAGAATAGGATTTTTTATAGGTGGCAACTGCAATAACCTAACGGACTGAAACATATATATTTTGGATCTGGGCTGTGTTTCTCAGCTTTCATTTCCCTGCTCTAAAAAGAAAAGAAGGGGGGGCAGCTTGAGAATGCAGAATAGCAGTTCTTACTACTGTTAACGTGGAGAGGCTTTTCATGCCCACGCGCAGCTGATGGCGTCAGTACTGACTTGCAGAAACTCCCCTGCAATTTATTGCTGCCATCCACCATCAGCAATTGTAATGAATGCCAAATGTGGATTAGTTTGCAAAGTGATTTACTGTCCTCGGGCTGCTCTTCTGCAAAACAGGTGGGGCCTGAAGGAAAGGTAGCTAACAGTGCCATCTGGTCCGTGCTTACACAGAATTAGATCTCACGGGGTCTGGTAGAGCTAGAGAGGATGCTTTGTTTAATATAATGACCACCCATCAGGGATGCTATAGCAGCAGATTTCCTGCATCAGTAGGTGCTTGGATTAGGTGACCTCTGAGGTCTTGTCCAGCTGTCTGGTTCTATTCAGTTATGCCTAATATATGTGTTGTGTGTGTGAAGGATCAGGCCAAAAGCACATCTAGTCCAGCACCCTGCTCTCACATTTGACAAGGAGATACCTATGGGAAAGCGCACAACAGCACTTTCACACCCAGCCACCCTGGAAAACGCAGGACATCCCATTTTCTCTCGTGAGAGAAAATGGCTGCCATGATCGTGTGCGATTACAGGCTGCATTTTTTTCCCGAGCTTGGCATGCAAAAAAAGAAGAAGAAAATGCCTGAAAAAGTGAGTTTGGGGGAGGGCATTATTTTGTGTGGGTCATGTGACTCGTGTGGGGGTGCAGACCCAGAAAACGGTGTCCCAGATTTGGACCGTGTCATGTTGGAAGGTATTTCCCCTCCCCTCTTGTGGTTTCTATTCTGAAGTATACTGTCTCCATCAGTGGGAGCAGAGCACAGCATGCCCTCCAACATTTTCCCAATGAAAATAGGGGCGTCCCATTCTGTAATGATAATTTTATTATTTATACCCCACACATCTGTCTGGGTTGCCCCAGCCACTGTGGGCAGCTTCCAACGTATATAAAAACACAATAAAACATTAAACATTTTCTAAAATCCCTATACAGAATTGCCTTCCGATGGCTCGGGGGTTGGATAACTCCATATCATTGCTTGCTTGCTTGAATATATATACCGCCCTATCCCCAGGGGTCTCAGGGCAGCTCATAGAATAAAATCAAAATATAAAACCACAAAATACATAATCAAAATAAAAACAACAACAACCTAACAACAACAACAAGGTTGGGGAAAGCTAGTTTAACAGCAGTGTATTTTCAGATGTAGTCACATACTAAAAAGGTCAGTGTCACAAAACATGGAACTCTTACCAGACTGCAAAAAAATCTCGTGGGTCACACTAAGATTTGGTATTCAAAAAAACCTGGGGACACATTAGCATCGTCAGTGGATACTAACTAGCAGCTGCTCTCCAGAATTTCAGGTGGGAATATTTCCCAGACTTAACTGTAAATGCCAAGGATATTACTTGGGGCCTTTTGCATGCAACGCATATGCTTCACCATACCCTCCAACATTTCTCCAATGAAAATAGGGACATCCTAAGGAAAAGTGGGCTATTCCAGGATCGAAACTGGAACAGCTTCTCTAAATCAGGGATGTCCCTGGAAAATAGGAACACTTGGAGGGTCTGGTGCAGTCACCAGGGCAGATAGTCACTGATGGCCTTATTTCTCATGAATAAGTTGTACCTCCCTTTCTGACCTTGATGCCTGACCCTGTTGTGGCAGCATGACATACTGGCGTCTCTATATAGGGCTTGAGAATGATCCTGCCTAGAAGCCTGGTGAACTGCTGCCAGTTTGAGTTGGATGGACGAATGGTCTGATTCAGTTCAAGGCCGTTTCTGAGGTTTCTTGACTTGCTCCCCATTTATTATCCAATAAGGGGAATCTGGGTGGTTGGAGCTACACTGGTACCTGGAAAGATATCAAAGGGAAGAGGCTCCCTGCTGGACAGAATGTAAGAAACAGAAGGCCAGAAGAGACATCTGTCAGCAATCAAAAAACTGGTAGTGAGAATGAGCAGAGGAAAAAGAAGCAGATTGCCAGGAGCTGCAGAAGAGAGAAGAAATGAAGTTCACATATTGATCTGAATTAACTAGCAAGCCTTTGGCTGTAGGCCCCTAGTCAGGAGATTAATACCTCTGAGTTATTAGCTGTAGTATTGATAACTCTTGGATTGGCTAGGCAGTTGTAAATTTCTTCAGCACAAGAATAGCCCAGCTTGATTACTAGACATGAATCTTTCCAGGCAGCTCCATTTCGCTCTGTCCAGGAATTAATTAATTGTGGCAAGCTTCAGTGTGATGTCCTTTGGGAACAATGGGTTGCATTCAAAGCTAGCCCTACTCAGAGTAGACTCATTGAAATTAATGGTCCTGGAGAACTTCATTCCATTAATGAAGGTCTATGCTGATTAAAATTAATTTCGGTACTTTCCTCTCCCCCTTAGTTTTGTATAGTACTGTTTTATTTCTGTGATGGACATTGCTCTCTCTACCATGTGTTAAATTCAGTTGCCTTGTTTGTATTGTTTAGTATAATGTTCCATATAACCTTGTATGGATTTATTGTCTGCATTTATTGGAATTACGATTATTTTAATTGTTCTCAGTGTGGTTCCCCCCCAATTGTTACATTTATCACTGTTCAACCAGTATATTATGAGTAGTGATGGGAGAAGAGATTCAATTCAGTTTGCATCTAAGCCCCATTCTGTGCCCAATAAGCACAGGACGCCTTAGCCTGGTGGTGCTGTAGCCCATAGATTGCAGCAAAATACTGGGCAAGGTTTTGCCCAGTATCTTCTCTGTGTGATGGGCTCATGGGAAAAAGCTGTCCCATGAGCCCTTGCTGAAGAGGGGAGGGGAAAGCCTATACAAAACTGCATCCCCTGGAGCTCACAGCCATTTTGCTTTGAGAGCTGCCCACCCATCCACCCTTAAGTTAGAGCCTTCACTGAGCAATTTTGGGTCATTGGTTGACAGAGCCAGAAAGGATTTTTTTCTCTCTCTCAAAAATGATTGACACTCGGTTGGGGGGTTTTTCCTGCCTTTCCCACAGTGAAATTATGGCTTTCCTCTGTTAGGTGGAAGAACATTGTTTGTATGAGGGCGGAAATGGCATTGGTCAGGATCAACACAGTATAGAGGGCCCCCATAAGGGGCCTGAGGGGAGGATTGACTATGGCAAACTTAAGCGTGGGTTCGGTATCTGCCTGGTTGGAATCTGGCTTGCACCACAGCAAGGTTCAACACTGCTGACTCCCGTCGAACAAGTTTGGAGCAATCCAAACCCAGCGGATCCATTCCATCAACATGGGGCTTGTGGAATAATGGGCTGATCCTGGGACCCAATGCCATGCCCACCCTAGCCCTGCCTGTCACTGTCAATAAAGATTTGGCCTGATTTTTCCCATCACCATTGTACAGTCTGGCTATTTTGCTGCTCTCATGAGTCACATAATGTGTCTGCCTGGGCAAAAGAGGACCTACTTTAATTTACACTTTCTGAAACCAGATGTGAAATACAGCCATCCTTCAAAATTCACACTTGCATAATGCAGATCTCTAGCCAAATAATGCATACACACAAACTCAAAAATCTATTGGGGGGTGAGTTTGCATAAAACACATAGAGTAGTGGAAACAGCATACCAAATGCATTCTACTGGGGAGAATAGTTTTGCAAAAATGTGTCTATTGGAGGAAATTGCATTGAAAATTATATACAGTAGGAGAATTTGATACCAAAATGCTGATGAAATTTCATGAGAACTTGTTCTTAAAACCCCACACACAAACTGATATGAAAACCTGGAGAACCAAGAAATGACATATTTGACCCTCCCTACTTGTGAGCCACTTTCAGCCCAATTTTGTGGGAAAGTGGCAAACAAATAGACTGATGATGATGATGATGATGAATTCTCTCTGTGCAGGAGGCAAAACTAAGCCTGGGAGAAGAGAAGCGAGGTGGAAGGAATGCTTGACAATGAATACAATTGGAACCGAATCTTGTTTTCTAAATATAGGGACAGACAAATCTGTAATGGAGAGGAAAACAAAATAAACATTGACAGAGCTGGCTCTAGGCTTGCCTTAGGCTCAGGGTTTTGCTCAGGGGTGTTTAGACCTCTGAGGATTTGAACAGTCGAGAAGTAAAAAAAATAAAGAAAAAAGCTTTGGGTCCTCCTGATGCTCAAGATCTTAACTGGGAAGGTAGAACCCACTGTAAATAGAGGTCTTATTTTCCTAGGAAAGGCACTGAAGACCTGAGCGTTGAAATAGTAATGCCTACATTCTACTCTTTTAAATAGCGATCAGTGTCAATATGTCCCTGGTGATCAGATTGCAAAAAGCTCAACACCAAAAATGGAAATGGGAAGCAGAAGAAAGAGGAAAGTGTATATGCAAAAAGCCACGGCTTCTGGCGAACAAAAAAAGGGAACGAAGGGAACTGTCAACATTTACATGGTGAAGATTAGTCAATTGTAGCAAACAGGAGAACAAAGATAACCTCTAGCCTTTATAGGGACTGCTCAAAGAAGTGCAGAGAGAGAGAGAGACATGATCCGAGAGGCATGAAATCACAGAGATGGAAACAAGCAGTGAACAGGAGGATGCCAGATGTACAGAGGAAACTGGCCTTCTTTGGTGGAGAGGGTGGATGGATGAGCCCAACAGCCATATTCCACTCCCACAAAAAAAGTTTTGATAGAGAGGGAAATAAATGAGTCTGCTCCATTAAAACTCCAAAGACAATGCTGGCATTCAGAATAGCATCCTCATGTATGTTGAGGGGCCTAGACTCTGTATATAGCCCAAAGCAGCTTGACAAGACTTCCACCTTCTTATGATTTGTGGCTTCTGAAATGTTATGGAAGTGGCAACTGCAGGGCATGGGCATCCCAGGGAACTCTAGCCCTGGGCCATTTCCAGAATGGACCCAGGACCTAACAGGGGCTTCTTGGATAGCAGTAAAGCGAGATGAGCGCAGTAACCCCAGAGTTGTCTGTGACCTTTACCTTTATACTGAAGTTCAGAAAGAACTGAGAAACCAAACTGACAGATTTGTCCATGCCTAGCCATAAAATGCCACCTAAGTACTTCCTGCAACTCAAGGTAGGAGATTGTGGAAATGGTTATCGCTGTGGAAACACAGGGTGGTGATCAAGTCTCTTGGCATATCCTGATATCCTCCTTTTGTGCTCCCAATGTGGGGTGCCAATTCCTCAGCCCCCTCCTATGCATGGGCAGTAGGGCAAGAGGAGCTTCGCAGGTGGTATGTCTCATTTAGATCCCTCTTTTCCAATCGTGCCCGTTGTTCTCTTCGCTACAGCTAAGGTGGTACAGTAAGAGGATAGCTGGAGATGTTTTAAAATTACAGGAAAAGGGCAACAATCAAGAGGCTCATGGCTGTTCTTTGTATCACCAAGTGGGTTTTTGGCAGGCATATTGAGCTGGCCTGAACCCAAAAGGAAAAACAGAGTAAAGACGATTGCTTGTGTAGGAGTGTAAGCCATTGTGTGTGTGTGTGTGTGTGTGTGTGTGCGTAATGCATCCTCCCAGAGACCCTATAATGATTTCCCTTCAGCTGATCCCAGAAAAATAGACTGCAAGAATAAACTGCTGCTTCGAGAAGCAAGGCATTATTTTCAGAACTTTATCTCCCCTCTAGTAGGGGTGTGCCAGATTCCACCTCCTTCCCGCATTTAGTTATTCCATTCATTTTCATCATTGTAAGGTTTGTTAGTCATTTCTTCGCTTTGCATCACATTCGTTTTCAAAACAGAATTCAGTCGTTCCTTTTTCATTCCTCCAATTCATTCATTATTTCCCATGGCTTTCAAGGTGAGACTCAGACCATCTTCTGCAGCCTATAAGTGTTACCATCCAACTGGCATGACATTTCCAGGCATTCTAGTATTCCTTCATAAGGTCAGGGCAGCCAAATTTTTGACAGTTTGGCAGAGGAGGCCCCATTTTAGAGGCAGTTGAAATGGTACAATATACATCCTAAAAGCTCACCATTGCTATATATTTTTTAAGTGTGAGACCTAGCTGATCTTTTTCTGCTTGTGCACTCCAGCTGACACTCATTAAGTAACATTAGCTGCATTGCAACCTGTGGTACAACCCTGGCAGAGACATTCACAACCTGTAGGAGATTATACTATTTGTTCCTACTCACTGAACACATCAGCTGTTGGACCGTGAAAAATGACATCCATATTTAAGAGAGTCTCTGGCTGATCATCACAAAATATGAATGCAAATAAATCAATAAGTGGAGTTCTTTCTTCTCTGGTTATTTTTTCTTCCTCACTCTTTAAATTAGTGTATGCCTTAGAAAATGATTCCCCTTCCTACCTAGAATCAACTGACATTTGGCTTCTCCTCTCCCATAAATGCCTCCATCAGCAGTCATGTCACCTGATCATTCACTAGCCATTATGAAGAAGGATGAAAATGCTGGTCACTGATTTGCTTAGCTGTGATTCCTGCATTGCAAGCAGGTTGGACTAGATGACCCTTGGGGTCCCTTTCAACTCTACAATTCTATGGTTGTACGCTCCTTTGTTTCTGTGCTTTTCTTCCTCCTCTCACACATGCTTTTCTTCATTTTATATCATGTTCTTTAGACTATAAGTCATCATTATAGAATGTCAAGCAGATTGAGGCCTTTGACAGGGAAGCAAATGTATTGTATCAATTTAGATTTTTTTTATATCTAGAGAGAGAGAGAGCTCACTTTTCTATTAAAATAAGACTCAATGTGGCTTACACCACAAAACAAAAATCCAATACACAACAGCTATATAAAATACTGATTGCAATATAAAACACTGTATTACATATCCAATACAAAACATGTGAAGTGCAATAAGATATTCCAGTTGCTGTTTCTCTTGCTATCCTCTGCAGAACCAAGGCTCCAGGACTCTGACCCAGATCCTGCACAAGACCCCCCCTAAAATGCTCTATTCCCTCCAGTATCTACCCAAAGGCACTGGCCCTCGGCAGCCATGGAGACTAGCTACCTGTATCTGTAGTGATATCATGCATGCATAGATTCCACTATCTGCCTGTTTTCTTATTTTATGCAGATATCATTGCTTATGGGTCTTGAGGTATGAGATGGGACATATGGGGGGTTGGACCACTTTTGCCCACTTGATAAACCTTGTTTATGTTGTCCTTGCCTCTCTCTCCCTCTTCTGTGTCACACCTGAAATTGAAACCAGAGGATCTTTGCAAGTGATAAAATACATGCGTACACACACACACACACACACACACACACACACACCCTGTTATAAAAGAATTAGGGACTGCTGGGAGGATAGCAACAGAACAGCAAGACAGATTGAAGAACAAACGGTTGTACTCATTATTTCTAGACGGCGACCTGAAGAAAACCAACTGTTTATGAAGACTGCCTCATTCGTTAAATGGGAATGTAATCATGGGTGCTCCCTGACTTTACAGAGAAAGTGGGAAAAGAAATAAACAAAGCTTACTCATTACTATAAGGGAGAAGTGGGGAGGAGAAATATGCTTCTGATATCTTTATGGCTTTCAGTAAGAACTAAATCGGTCCACACTGGGATGACTTGGATCTTAGATCTAAATGCTGGATCCTTCACAAATCAGATTCGAGAAACCATGCAATCCTTCTCCCCCCTCCCCGCAAAACAAAATCTACTCAGGTGTTCAAAAACATGTGTAGAGGTTCAAATCGTGCAATGCACCTGAAAATAGTCAAAGGGAAGATTGTGGTCACATTCAGCTAAACAATGTCAGACTGTCCCTGCAGACCTTCATGCTCAATGTACAAATATGTAGGAGAGAAAGAGAGGCAGTACATCTGGGGACATTAAGGACAAGGGTCTGCATACAAGCTCTGGTGCCTCTACACAGTAGCCCTCACATGTTATCCTACATGATTGAACAGACCTCTGCCTGTAATACATTCTGCCACTACTGGTGCTCTCTCCATGCTCCCACCATGCAGTGCACAAGAAATGACTATGGTTCAAAGAGACCAGGCGGTGAGTGATATGCTAAGAACCAGAGGGAAAGCAGGGAGTTGGCCAAGTGTAGTAGCAGACCTCTGGTCCTCAGGGGGGGGGCTGAAGTGGGAATGTGGGAATGAAACCCCTACCAATACCTCCCGGAAGTCCAGAGCTACCCCGGGGTCAGAATCGCAAACTTCATGTCTATCCTGTGATGAGTGCAGTACCCAATGGCGGCTTGTACATGTAAATGAGCCATCATAAATCTAACCTAGGGATAGAATGGTCATAGATCCTCCAGCACAATGGGCTTTCCGTGGAAACATTTCACCTATTTGGATACGAGATATTAAGTGGTGAAAGCAATAATGCACTGAGCTCCTTCCACCCATGATCATCCAGAATTGCCACCTCCACCTTCCACTTGATCCCCAGGTACATTTCTGGTGGGGCTTCACCAGGCACTCGAGAACAGAACCCAGGTGGATCAGGCCAATGGCCAATGATCTAGTCCAGCATCCTGTCTTCACAGTGGCCAACCAGATGCCTACAGGAAGTCCACAAGCAGGACCTGAGTCCTACCACATTCTCCCCATTAGTGATACCCAGCCACTGGTTTACAGAGGCATATTGCCTCCAACAGTGGAGGAAGAACATAGCTAATAGCCACTGGGCTGTCCCCAGAGATGTTGCTGTCGGATGCAAAGGACAAGATGGTACCACAATGGAACTGGCAGTTGAACCTAACACTGCCACCCCTCACTGACCCTGAGGCAGGATGGGGGAGGGGGCATTATAGGCCATGTAGCAACAGATGGAAATGGATGGGAGGTTTAAGAGGAATCACCATAGACTGCTGCTGCCCCAGGCAGTCACCTCACTCTCCCAGTCAAACTCACAAAGGCTCAACCCCTTTCAGAGAAAGCAGAGAGCTGCTCGTGTATCCTTAGGTAAGTCATCAAGGCTGTACACATTTAGGTGTGTGAACCTGAATATTCACAGCTCAGAAGTACCATGAGTGAATTTTGTATTTCTGTGATTCACATATTAGCTCATTAGTGGAAAAGGCACTAGAGCCCTGAAGAAAATTCTTGTTTCTGCTCTTTTTGCTCATAATGTAACATCTGAATTGGCCCCAAGCCAATAGCCTAGAGAGCAAATCTAAATCCCAGTATAATTATGAGAACATAAGAAATTGCCTTTTCTGAACCTAATGTAGGTCCATTTAGCCAATATTCTGTTTCAAACAATGGACAGCCAGAAGCCTCTGGCACTCTCACTCTGGGACTTCCTTCAGATTATGGCTGCTTCTGAACTTCTTCTCATCTGAATTGCTTCCGGAGCACAAGGATGCTTTTGGCATCCTCTGTTCTTTCTTTCTTTTTAAATTTCTGAATTTTGTATGTACACAGGAACTGCAGGCAGTTTACAGCAAAGTTGGGGAACCTGTGGCCCTGGCTATGTTTTTGGACTCCAGTTCCCACCATCCCCATCCAGCATAGCCAATGGCCAAGGATAATGGGAATTTCAGTCCAGCTACATCTGGAAGGCCACAAGTCCCCCTTCTCAGGTTCCCAGTTCTTTTCTATCTCCCTCTTCTGCATTACTGGCACACAAATGGGCACGGATAAAACATGCGCCGCCACCACACCAGTGTTGATGTGATATAGTTGAACCAAGCTTCTCTTGGTGTTTGATGCTTTACCACCGGATAGAAGCACATGTGTGCAACGGTACAATAACCTTGATGCAATCACTCCCATCTTGCAAAGAGGGGGAAGGAAGAGAAAGAGAACACCAATTCCAGAATGCAGGTTAGACACTTTCCTAGTGGAATGGTGGTGCAGGAACTTCATATTGCTAGCTCCCCCTTTATGGAACTCCCAGCTGAGATCAGATTGTCCCCACAACCACCTTAAAACATTATCATTTCATCAGGCACCCAGTTGTTAGTGGCATACTGCTACAAAGGAAACATGTTGCTTGACGCTGCATTTTTGAAGTTGGGTTATTTTTTTTTAGATTGAATTTTAAAGACAGTCATTACCTGCCCTGGGAGGAGAGGCAGGGTATAAGCACTTCTAATGAACAGCTAATCTAAAATTGCTTTTGTACTTGCTACTTTGGAATTTGATCTGTTCAGGATCACTCATGCTCTGGCTGAAGAGTACAGTGCTGTACCCATGAGGTCACCCACCTTTTTGGATCCATGAGCACATTTGCAAAGTGGATAAACGGGCACAGACCCCACGCAAACCTTGCAGCCATATGCATGCCACAACCTATCCCATGGGCCAAAACAGGATATTTATTGCAAGGATTGCAGAAGTGGGCAGCAGGCACCCTGCAGGCACCAGGTAAGGCCACAGTGGGTACACATGTGCCCATGGGCATCATGTTGGTGACCACTGCCTTATACTGTCTACATAGCTTAGAACACAATGCTAATGCAGCACAGTAGGCAGACCTGGAGGAAACAGTCACGATCTTCCGGCTCACCCCATCTACTTTTGTATAACAGAGAGACAGGGAGAGAAGCTGAATGGGGGGGATGCACAAGACTCTATCAACCCTGAGCAGAGGAAGAGTGATGAGATTTTTTTTATAAGAAACCTAAAAAGATGGTGGGGGGAAGGATGGATTGCTTTTATTTTCAGGACAAGACCTGCACCAGCCAGCAGCTAGAAAATAAAAACAACTTGTGACAGGCAATAACCTGTTTCAGCAGCAAAGCAGCCATTGTAATGAAGCCACAATCACTCTTCAGATCTCTCGTGGTCTCACGTCTTTCTTCTCTTCTCTGAGAAACTGACACTTCCAATCTATTGTAGATCTCTTGTTCCTGAGCAGGGAGTTATGCTCCTGAAGTTTTTGTGTGTGTTTGTTTTCTAGACGAGGAGTCAAATCAGGGTGGCCATTTACGCATTGTTGGGGGGAAAGAGGACAAAAACTGACATTGATTCGCAGGAAAGGTGCACACAACAATTTAGACACAGAGTGACAAATTTAGGAATCATTACTACAGGCAGGATCCAGCAAAGTGCTTCCCCAATGCAAGAATTTCTGTTTGTTCACCATAACGTCCCCTCCTTTTTCCCCCATGTGTGCCCCCTTGCTTTTCTCAAATCTGCTTCAGGGTGATGGGACACTCAGAGCAGCTTTAGGAGGCATGTGGAGAGAGGAGACAGTGGGGAAGGTTCATTGCGCAGCCAAAAGTCCTTGCTCCAGTAGAATCACTATAGTTTTCAAAAGAAATATAATACATCTCCCCATAGTGGCCAAGGTTGTGAGTCATGGCAACTTCAAGTCTCCCTTTGGCTCTCCCTTCTAGGGGAACCTCATCATTAGATAGGGTTGCCATTTCCCGGACATAGCCAGGATGCGGCCGCTGTAAACAGCATCCAGGCAGGAATCGCTGAAATGTCCGGGAAAATCTGGGCGTACGGCAACCAATGTCAGAAGTGTATATTTTGGCAAACATCTTTTAAAATAGCTCAAGAACTTTGCTTTTCTAAACATGGCAACCCTACATGAGAGTTGACTTGGATGGGACAGCCCTTCAAATAGAGGACTCCTTCAAACAGAAGGCTGTCCTGCATAAAGTAAGACACACAGCCAACCTAAGTCAAGCTTTGACTCACACATGGGCAACACTGAAAAAAGGAGGACACCTTGGAATAAACACCAGCCAGGCTTTGGTGCAGCAGCCATCAAAAGCAACAAGTTGCTTGTGCCAGTTGCAAAAATGGTCTCTTTTCAGCCCCCCACAAAGACTTCAAGCATATTTTGTCCACAGAGATAGGTCAGACACATAGCAGTAAGCTGAATTAGCCGCTGACGTTGCAATCCATATCCAAACTTACATGGGAGTAAGTCTCACTGAATGGAACGGAATGGAAAGTCTCACTGAATGGAATGGAGCCAGTGTGGTGTAGTGGTTAAGAGCGGTAGTCACGTAATCTGGGAAACCGGGTTCGTGTCTCCGCTCCTCCACATGCAGCTGCTGGGTGACCTTGGGCCAGTCACACTTCTGTGAAGTCTCTCAGCCCCACTCACCTCACAGAGTGTTTGTTGTGGGGGAGGAAGGGAAAGGAGATTGTTAGCCGCTTTGAGACTCCTGAAGGGGAGTGAAAGGCGGGATATCAAATCCAAACTCTTCTTCTTCTTCTTCTTCTGAGCAGGCATGCACAAGTTTACATTATGAGTCTTGAAAATGTGCCCCCTGGGTCTTGCGCTTGTTTGTGTGATTCAGCCTTTGAACCTTCAAAATGGGGCAATATTGATGTACACTGCAATATTGTATTATTCTGAAACCTCTTAGAAGAAGCAACAGTGGACTATATGATTTTGCGCTCACCCATGAAAATGATCCACTAAGACACCCTCCTCCCATCATAGCTTGGACAAGAGATTCTTAAAAGAAAAAAGAAAAAAAAGCCATGAGTATTTTCATTAATCAGACAGAGATATGCCAAGATTCTCAACACACCATTGTTCAGTTTTCAGGTAGACATTTTGAAAACAATCTTTCTGTGCAGCACTTTTCTTTTTTCTTTTTAATTCCCAGAAATGGTACAGCAAATGAAAACTGCAACTTGGGGACATCACACACCCTCTTTTTGTTCTCAGAACAATCAGTTGACAAGCCAAGAAGTCTGGATGTTCAGGAAGGTAAATCGATTTTATCTGATTTCTGTACCAAACACCTGGGCCACAGAGAAAGCTTTGTGTATTTCAACACTTCAAACAACTAAGTTAGGCTGGTAAAAAGCTATAACCGTTGCTTATTTTATTCTAGCAGAGTAGATGTGTTATTCTGCAGCCCTCAGACAATAGAGTCTTACAGCACTTTTTAAAAATACATGAAGTGTCACAGGCAACCATCTACCTTATCAGATCTCAGAAAGCTCATATATCTTAGAACGAATATTGATTTTGAAAATTTGAGTTGAATAATAATGCTGTTCTATATTCTACATTTTATATCTGTAGTAGACATTGATATATATATATATATTAAAAAATAAAACATTCCATCAAATTTATAAATCTTCAAACTAACTACATGGTTCGTTACAAAACATCATTTTTAAAAGACCTCTGAAACAAAACTGATAACACTTTAAGTATTTCAGCTTATGTAAATGTAAGCAAGGATAAAATTAATGATAATGATATAACCAAATACCTTGCATAGGATTAAGCCTATCAAGCATATGAGCTTATTGAAGCCAGGTTTATTATATTCCTCCCCCTTAGGATTAAAAGAAAAGCCTTTTGTTTGACAGAAGAGTGAAAGTGCATACACATTTATTCATGCACCAAAAAGAATGGAAAGCAGAAATTAACACAGCTGTCTTAATGTAAGCCAGGTATGTGGACCAGCGGTGGTGCTTCAGATGTTGCTTGACTACAACTCGTGTCAGACCCAGTTAGCATGGTCAGTGGTCACAGATGAAGAGACATTTGGAGGTCCACAGGTTTCCCCATCCCTGATATAAGCAATAAACGTGTTCCATAGTCTCACATAGGTTGCTTAAAATACGGGCCTGATCTTTACTATGCCTTAAAAGCAGTATTGTGCCACTTCTATCTATCATCTATCAATCTATCATCTATCTATCTATCTATCATCTATCTATCTATTAGTTTTTATATATATTTTACAAACAAAACATAACATCTCCTCTCATCTTATACAACATTTTGGCTATAAGCCTAGGACTTCCATCAACCACGTCTAATGATTTTCAACCTTCATCACTTAGCCTTGCATTTCATTATTTCCACTATTACTTTCAACAGTCCATAACTTAAAATCCATTCTCATAAATTTCCCCTGCAATATTTCATATAGTTCTCCTTACAAAACTTCTTGTAATCCTACAAGCGTAGTCAATTGATTGCAATTGTTTTTCAAGTATTGTGCCACTTTAAATGGTCATGGCTCCCCACAAAAAAATCCTGGGAACTGTCGTTTATTGACAGTACAGTGGTACCTCTAGTTATGAACTTAATTCGTTCCAGAGGTCTGTTCTTAACCTGAAACAGTTTGTAACTAGAGGTGTGCTTTCACTAATGGGGCCTCTTGCTGCCGCTGCACCGCCGGCACATGATTTCCGTTCTCATTCTGGGGCAAAGTTCTCAACTTGAGGTAACTCTTCCAGGTTAGCGGAGTTTGTAAGTCAAGGTACCACTGCACTGAGAGCTGTTTGGAGAACCCCATTCCCCTCACAGAGCTACAATTCCCTGGGAAGAGGGCTTGACTGTTTAACCACTTCAGAGCCCACCTCCAGGCCCCCAGATTCTGGTAAATGGAATAGTTGGCCTTGGAAGGAATCCTATAAGTCCCACCACCCTGAGCAACAAACCTGAGGCCCTCTCCATCACCTTAAAAGTGCCTGTGAGTGATCACCACATCCCTATCTAACTGTCTTACACACACACACACACACACACACTGGCCAACATAAAGCTGTTTAGATGCCCTCAACACAGCACTCACAACCAGGTACAAGCCCCTATTAAGCGACAATGTAGACACCCAGGGAAAAGTCACATTGGTCTGCTTGTCAGGCAAAGTGAAATGAAATCCTACTCATTCCAGTGCAACTGGTTCACCTACAATATTACAGTGGTATCTCGGGTTACATATGCTTCAGGTTACAGATGCTTCAGGTTACAGACTCCGCTAACCCAGAAATAGTACCTGGAAGCCCCATTAGCTAAAGTGGTGCCTCAGGTTAAGAACAGTTTCAGGTTAAGAACGGACCTCCAGAACAAATTAAGTACTTAACCCGAGGTACCACTGTAATCCCTTGTCAGCAGCCTGACATCACAATAACATTAGGCTACTTGGTTTTCCCCACGCAGACAATCACCACACTTTGCATATAATTAAGTACCAAACAAACTAATACATGCAATCATGGGCTGAGTTTGAAGTTTTTCCTGTTGAATTTTTCATTTTCAATAAGAGGTCCAAGTAGTATGAAAATTATGTGCAAACGGATTATGTGAACACCCTCTGTCCTGGACACGACACACTGCAAAGGAGGGGTGGTGTCATGATTTTGTAAGCTCCCAAGTCTCCAGGGAAAGTAATTTAGCCCCTGAGATAGCCCCCAAAGGCTATCAGAGCCACTCCCCAAACCTCCAAATCAAAAGTTCAGGCAGCCTCCCTTTATACAAATTGTGTGAGTCAGCCCACCCATGTGAAGTGGTAACAGCAACACCCACCCACCCACTGTCACATGTGCATGGAGGGCTTACAAAAGCATTCTTCACTGCTAGACCGAAAAGTGATAGAAAGCAAGAGGTGATTGTACATAATGCAGAGTAGCTGAATCCTGTTGGAGCCTAAGAAAATAGGTGGGGTATGCTAAGAACATAATTGGAGCTTGTTGGGTCAGGCCAAAGGCCCACCCAGGCTAGCATTCCTGATGTCACAGTGGCTTGCCTTGCCAGACACATTGAAATACTTAATTGTCACTTGTACAACTTGTATACAGTGAGATTACACAAGCACCCCCCACTCAGCTCTCTTAGTCTTAATTCCCCTCGTTTACTGACGCACACCCACCAAACCCAGAAGCCAGTTGCCCTGTTGTTATCTTTTCATTCAGCCCATGGATAGAAGCTGTTCTTTACCCTATTGGTGCAACTAATCATGCTTCTATATCTTCTGCCTGAGGGCAGGAGATCAAGAAGGTGCCGGCCAGGGTGTGAATCATCCCTGATAATTTTCCTCACCTTCCTGAGGCAACATTCTTCCACAATGTCATCTAGCTGATTCACGGGACAGCCCATAATGTGCCACCCTCTGTAGGCACTTCCTATCAGTTGATGTCAAACCAGCATACAACACCGTGATGCAGTATGATAGGACACTTTCTATTGTGGACCAGTAGAAGGAGATCATCAAATGTTGATTGACATCATTCTTTCACAATACTCTGAGGAGATGGAGATACCGGTAGGAAACCCAACCCCATGGTTTGCTGCTACTGGTATCCAGATGCATTACTGTCTCCAGCCATGGATCAGTTTGCTATGGAAGAATGGAAGAGTATGCGGAAGGAAAGGAGCTCCAAGCCATAAATTAGGTCAAGGAGTCAGCAGCATCGAACCTGTAGGTACACATGCACCCACAAAGGTATTGGCCAGTGCCCACAGCTGTAGTCCCTTCTGCTGCTCCTCTCACTGAAATTAGGCATGCAAGAAGCATTCATTCTTTTGTAGCCAGTAGAAAAGGTTCCGGTGTGTGTTGACTTCGTGTGTGGGTGGGTGTCTGGCAGCCACAGACGTTTCTCCACTTTGCAAATGTGTCTGTATGCTAAGAAAGGTTGGCAACCTCTGAAGTTAACGTTGCATGATCTGGCTGCAAGGATCCATTATTTGTTCAGATCTGGATATAAAATACATTGCTAAATAAATTTTTGGCTACTTTTAAACTCATCCCCCCCCCACCTCCGCTCCTCTGCTGCCAGATTTGTGAGGATAACTCACTGACCCTTGCTAATTGGCTAAAATACATTTTTTACTTAATAGGCTTTCCATAACGCAGGGGCTTTTATTGAGTTTTCTGTTGTTAAATATCCCCTCTTCTCTTTCTATCTTTAGGGAGTGGGAGAAGTATTAGCTTCTGATTTCTGAGTCCATAAAGGAAAGATTAAAGTCCATTGGTGGCTTAGAGGTCAGTCTGGCTGACATACAGATATGGAGATGTTGAGAGTTATTAACTGGATAGTAAACTTAGGACAGGAAATGGGTGAGCTAATCAGATCTCTGCTGTTGACCTCCTTTGTAACTCTGATCAAACTTTGCACTTCTTCAGCATAAAACTTTTAAGGTACTGTAGCAGCGGGAAGTATGAGATAGACAAATTGCTCAGCTTTCAGACTAGGTATAGACATTTATTTGTGTTTACACTGCAGCATGGCATAACATCCTGTCCTGACTGAAACCTTTATCTGGTCTTCCCAAACCTGATTCCCTCAAGATGCTTTGGACTACAACTCCCATCATCCCTGACCATTGGTTATGCTTGGACTGATGGAATTTGTAGTCCAATAATATTTGGAGGGCACCAGCTTGGGGGAAATTGCCTCGATGTGTTAGAAACACTTCATGACGAACAAGTGAGGTATAAAGAATGCATGGTATCCTAGATGTACACACACATTGAGAATGAGCAGGGAATACCTAGGCTGCTTTGTCACTGAATTTTTCAAAGAAGTCGACACAGAAATGGAAGACAAACATGAATGGTTACAGAAGATACCCACCAATATTTTAAGAGAATAAAGCTTAATGAATGGCCAACTTGGCTGAATAGCAAGGGAGTGATCATAACCTTAAACATATTTTTTTTTTTGGGGGGGTGGAGAAATCCCCTGAAACACAGTTATCTTCCTCAATTTACATTTGCAATTTAACCAAGATACTCTACCAGAAGAAAGCTAACCAATTGGTCTGGACTTAGACCCACAAGGCCTATGCTTGGGATGTTACGTAGAGCGCCACCACCGAGCTCTGGCTAAAGAAGGGTACTACAGAGTAACCAGCCCAGCAATAAAGAAAGTCTCTTGAACATCAATAGGCCAGAGTAGATTAATTGTAAGTTAAAGCCGATCCACAGCAAAACTTCTGGGTTACAGCTGCTGTCTTAATCTGAACAACAAGGTGACTCTGCTACTGTTCCCCATCTCACCTTCTTTCAGCCTAACTACACCAAGTCCTGTCTTGTTCTTGCACTTCCAGAATGATGGACTAGATGAGTCTTGCGGTCCCTTCCAACGCTATGTTGGAATTCTATGTTCTCAGACACATGGATTTTGAGAAAGGAACAGGTTTGAAGCACTAGCTCAGAGAGGGGAAAGAGCCATGCTTGGAGTGGGAGAACTGATGCATTGAAAAGAGATGAGGAAGTGGGGTTTCCCCACAAGGGCCAAATCTATGTTGTCCAGTACAGGAAGTTAGCTAAATCATTAGGTGATTCTTTAAAAATGTAATCTCTTAATATTGCAGCACAGCAATGCCACTTTGCAGCAGTGCTCAGTGGGAGGAAGAAAGCTCATTAATTAGCAAAACAACCAAAAACAAATATATGGGGCAACCCGTGAAGGGGGGTGGAAAATGAGCCATCAAAATAAGTAATTGATTTTTGCCTTATTTACTCTCATCACCTTCCACTGCTACTTAATCATCCATTCTCCTTCCTTCCTTCCTTGGCTATGGGAAAGAAATGTGACATAACGAGAGAAAATGCTGTCTCCGAGACTGCTGCAGCAAGATGTTCTTTTAAAAGCCAGGAACGCACTCCTGGGATATCCCAGTTACATTTTCTGCCACCTTGTATTAACCCCTCCCCCATAACAACGCACCAAGCCAGCCAGCCCTCAAAGAAGGGCAGCAAGAATTCAAGCGAATGGGGAAGCGTTTCATCTTTATTCATCCCGCTTGCCTAGTTAGAATCAAAGAAGAGCTGAAACCTTCCTTTACCTTTGGAGACTTGGGTTCAGTGTTCAGTGCTCTAGCCGCTTGTCAGGCGTATCATTGGCCTCTTCTAAGCCAACCGGAGGCATGAAGGGAATGCTGTTCTCCTGCAATGCTGCGTCGCCTGTTCTCCTGATGCCATCACCTGTAGCAAAGGTGGGAAATGTAGAATCTAAGATTCCCTCCAGATGGATTATGTTTGTGTGTGCGTATTCTGCAACATGCCATTGATGCAATAATTTGAGGCTTTTTAGTTTAGAGAAAAGGCAAGGAAGAGATGGATGACATAGTAGAAGTTTATTAAATAACAGTGGTGCCTCGCAAGACGAAATTAATCCATTCCGCGAGTCTCTTCGTCTTGCGTTTTTTTTGTCTTGCGAAGCACGGCTATTAGCGGCTTAGCGGCTTAGCGGCTATTAGTGGCTTAGCGGCTATTAACGGCTTAGCGGCTTAGCGGCTATTAACGGCTTAGCGGCTTTAAGAAAAAGGAAAGAAACTCGCAAGACGTTTCGTCTTGCAAAGCAAGCCCATAGGGAAATTCGTCTTGCGGAATGACTCAAAAAATGGAAAACTCTTTTGCCTTGCGCGTTTTTCGTCTTGCGAGGCATTTGTCTTGTGGGGTACCACTGTATGTGTGGCATGGAAGAAGTGGGCAGATATTTTTCCCCTCCCTCTCTCATTAGACAAGAATTTGGGGACATCCAATGAAGCCAAATAGATGAAGATTCAGGACAGACAAAATAAAATACTTCTTCACACAGTGCATAGCCGAACAATGGAACTTGCTCTCAGAAGAGGCAGTGATGGCCACCATCGTCGATTTCCTGTTAGGCCCATTATCAGTGAGGACAGAGTTGGAGGTTTTTAAGCAAAGGTTGCATGGCCACCTGTCATAGAATCATAGAACTGCAAAGGACTAAATGATCCACAAAGGTAATTTAGTCCAACCCCCTGCAGAATAGGAACCTTTTTGCCCAATGCCGAGCTCAAATCCACGACGCTGAGATTAAGGACTCAGCTATACAGCTGCAAATAAAATATTCTAAATGTGTTGAAAAGTGCAATATGAAAACGTGACACTAGATGGCAAGAGTGAGCTATGCAATAATCAATGTATCTTTCAAAACTTTTTAAAAATATATATTTTCATAGCGCTTTTTATATATGTGTACATTCCACCTAAGAGGCTCATGCTCTATGGACTGAACTATCCAGCTGTTCATGGATGCTTCAATTGAGATTCCTGCCTGAACATGGACTAGACCACCCCTGGGGTCCCTTCCAACTCTACAATTCTATGATTATGTGAAAATCAGGACAATGCACACATACATTTGTCATATAAAAATTACAGAGATTCAACAGGTAGCTATGGTTCATGCACCAACTGGGAATGTCCATTCCACAACTCTTGCCTCTCTGTCTGACCCATAGGGCTCTCCCCTCACCCTACCCACAGACCCTCTGCCCAGGTGCCCCTTGGCAGCACCTCAGAGAGTTTTTGCCTGGCTGGAATATGTTAGTGAACTCTGTTAATGCCTCTTGCTCACCTGGACGAAAGATAAAGAGGGAAGAGTGTAGAAACTAGCATACCGTGCAAAGGTTACATCTACATATGTTGATCTGCCCACTTTTGCCTCTGATTCCACTCACCACTGGCATGTGGCCCCCAGAAAGTTGCCCAGGAGGAACTCTGGCCCTTCAGCTGGCAAAGGTTACCAAACCCGGCAAAAGAATGCTCGACAAGTTTCCCAATTAAAATATTTCACATTCACCGAGAATAACTATTATATCATTTTTACAAGCCAGTGACATGACTTTTTGGCTGCACTGCTGTTCGCTTTTGTTCATTCCAGTGCTGTATGAATCATACCCAAGTTATGGTAAAACAAGGTCTTGTTCCTTCCCCCCCCCCCCAAGGAGGAAGATGTTAACCTTTGCCAGCCGCTGAAGTGCAGTCCCGTAAGTTATACATCCATTCGTCTCCACAGGGCGATTTGAAAAATCACACCATTTTTCACTCCTGGGTTCAGCTCTTCAATTTGCTCAAGATGGAAAACGGAGAAACTTGTTTTAGGAAATAATGAATAAATCACACAGCTCAACTTTTCGTCCCCTCTCCAACGCTCCATTTCAGCTTCTCAATATAGTTTTGAGAAAACTGCCAAGACCTTCCAAAAGAACAGTTTGTTTCTATCCTACTTCGCAATGGCCTGTGATGGCATTTTTGCCGACCTTCTGGGAAATCTCTGACTTGTCCGTGAAACCCACCCAAACCATGACAAGTGGGGATATTATATTGACCTAAGCATGGTGGCCCTGATCCTAAACCATATTCCACATTTTGAAGATGAAACAGAGCTAACCCCTCCCCCCCCAAAAAAAAAGGGAGAGATGTGCAAAGTCTCAGCAGTTTTATTTGGAAGCAGCTCAGGAATATTTTTACATTAAAAAATAAAAATAAACCTCCTATTGTCAAACAAGCTCTGATTCCCAACCCCCAATAATTTTAAATTAATTCCTAAATTGCCCATCAACAATATAGTGGTAACTGTTAGGGCCAACTGAACATTGAGCAGGGGTGGTTCCCATTGTGGTGTAGCACTTAGAGCATTGGACTAGGATCTGGGAACCCAGGGTTTGAATCCCTATTCAGCCAGGATGCTCACATGGTGATCTTGCTGTCTCTTAGCCTAACAGGGTTCTTATAAAGATAAAATGGTAGGGGAGGGGGAAGAACTCTGTATTCCACCCTGAGCTTCTTGGAAGAAAGGTGTGGTAGAAAAGTAATAAATAGAGACTGCTCTGTGAAGAAATAACTTAAGTCAACATGATTCTCCCATTCTGCAAAGTGCACTGCCCCACTATAAATACCGGCAAATAAACAGCATAATACAGACCGTCTATACAAATTGTATATATTGGCTTTGGCATCCCCCCACCCCATTTTTTAATTATGCAACGTTAATTCAGGGCTTCAGGCGCTGAGTTACATGGCCTTCGATCCAAAGGTGAGAACAAAAAGCTGAGCAACTGCCAAAAAGCAAAGAAATGACACCGAGAAACTGTTCCAGAGGAACACATGGTCTCTCCCACACAAATGTGATTGCTGGGCGTACACATTCCCACAATCTGCATGAAGGGGTGACACATGGCAGCAGAAGAAAAGACATTTGTTGACTCAAACACGCAGCATAAACAGGCAGGGGGACAAGGAGGAGAAGGGATTAAATCTCCCAAGGTGAATTGCAACCTTCTAATCTGCATGTTGCTGTTGAACCAATGAAGAGACTTTCCAGACGGTTGCCTCTAATGCAGCAGTTCTCAGATGTTGGATTACAACTCCCATCATCCTTGAACTCTGGCCTTGCTAGCTAGGTGTGATGGGAGTTGTAGTCCAACAACATCTGGGGACCCACAGGTTGAGAACCGCTGCTCTAGAGCAATAGAAAACAAATTCGCTTCATCACCTCTGATGATTAAATGGGATTCAAGGCATACCACCTGATTCTGTGTAGCAAACCTTAGAAATTTGTACTTCCCCACATTTTGAGATGCAGTTCTCAACCCCCTAGAAATGCATTAAACTGTGTATAGTAGTGGGAAAGGTGCATAAAAACACATTAAAAAGAGAAATTTTTTTAAAGTACTTAATTCGTTCCAGAGGTCCGTACTTAACCTGAAACTGTTCTTAACCTGAAGCACCACTTTAGCTAATGGGGTCTCCCGCTGCTGCCGCGCCACCGGAGCACGATTTCTGTTCTCATCCTGAAGCAAAGTTCTTAACCTGGAGCACTATTTCTGGGTTAGCAAAGTCTGTAACCTGAAGCGTATGTAACCTGAAGCGTCTGTAACCCGAGGTACCACTGTATATAAAAATCTGAAGCTGCATTTCGCACCACATCCTCTTCCTGCAAGTATCCTCCTGTTGTGTTCATTTGGCAGCGGTTGCCCTGATCTCTTGACCTGCCAACTGTTAGCAAGAAAATTGAGCATTGGCAACAAAAATGTGTCCTTACTTCTTCTGACAATGTCCCCATCATGCCGTGAACCTTTTTCTTTCCTATTATTTTATCTGAAAGGCTGTGCTTTCCCCTCTGTGATTGTGCAATGCACACCTCTTCTGGACATTTATGGGGTATTTTTTTGGGGGGGGGGAAGCTTCATCAATTTCACAAAGCTTCATCAGCTTCACAAAATCTGCTTTCTCTTAGCAACTCTGCCACCACCAGCTGCCTGTAGGTCTCCTACACAAGAAGCTGCCTGCCTTCTGCTGAGTCAGAACATTGGTCTGTCTAGCTCAGTATCGTCTCCTTGTCTATTCTGACTGGCACCAGGTTTCTAAGGTCCAAGCCCTGCCATGTTGTTCCAATAATAGGGATAGGTGAATTTCACCCTCCCTTTCTCATTTCCCTAGTCTTAAGTTCAGTTCACCAAATTCAGCAGCATTTCAGTTCAATTTTTGCCTAATATTCATCATTTGCTATGCAGTTTTCACTAATCTGCACCTCTTTGCAAACCTGTTTTCCTTGCTGTGGTGCACATTTGCATGTTACTTTCATGCATGCATGAATTCTAATAAACGCTTCAAAGAATGGCTACATCTTCACGCTCATTACTTGGCTGGACTACTGCATTGCAATAATTCACAGGAACGAACATTGCAAAGAATGACTCTGTTTTGGTTCCTGTATTTTATTTTATTTTTGTAAAGTGTGAATTAGGAAGATTGCAAACTCAATGCAAACTTGGTCAAATTCAAGGGTTAGGATACAAGACCTGATTCATGTGGAGCCTACATATGAGATGCAGACCATCTTGCTACCTTAAAGAAATCAAATTTTCCTTGCTGGGAACATAGGAAACTGGCTTACACTGAATCAGACCAAATGGTCCATCTAGCTCATCTAACTTACACTGACTGACAGAGACTCTCCAGCATTTCAGGCAAGTTTTCCCTCAGTCCTACCTGGAGTTTCCAAAGATTGAATTGACATACAAAGCAGATGCTCTACTGCTGAGCTTTTGCTTGAGACTCCCAACCCAACACCCACACAGTACCACTTCTCTCTTCCTCCCAAACCCTCCTGAAAATCCATTTTTTTCCCCTGTGAAACCTTTGGCCAAAGGCCAGAACTAAAGCTGATGGATGGAAATGGTAAGAAAACAGATTCCATTTAAACATTAGGAGAACTTCCTTTTGGTCAGAGCTGTTTGACAACGGCCAACTGCCTCGTAGTGATTGTGTGTGTGCAGAGCCATCTTAAGTATATCTGGTGCCATGGTGCAAAGATCCCTCCGGTGCCCCCCCCTTCCCAGAGTTTTGGACCTTTTTTTTAGGGCTGGAGGAGGCGGGCAGCCAAGTTCTGGAGGGCATCAGACGAGAGTCCTGGGAACACCGAATGAGTGTGCTGAGTGAGTGAGGGTGCATGCGTCGCTCCCGCTGAGAGTTGGCTTGGTTTTTTCCCTTTTAGCCTTCTGGCATCCCACAGAATTTGGCGTCTGCAGGCTAAAAGGGAAAAAAACGAGCTGGCGCTCGGCGGGAGCAGTGCACACACCCTCTCTCAATCAACGTACTCGTTCGGTGTTCCCCGGTCTCTTGCCTGGTGCCCTCCAGAACTTGGCGCCATGGCGCCCCGTGCCACTAGTCTCTATGGGTAAGATGGCCTTGTCTGTCTGTCTGTGTGTGTGTGTGTGTGTGTGTGTGTTGAACACAGAAGCTGCCTTATCCCAAGTCAGACAACTGGTCCATTTAGCTCAGTATTGTCTACACTGAGTGTAGTTCTCTGGGATTTCCAACAGGACTCTCCCCAATCCTAACTAGAGATGTAAGGGATTGGACACAACTTCTTGTACAGGTTTCTTTCAAAAACAGATGAATATGGAAATGAGACAGAACAGGCTTAGGCACAAACACATGACATCAACCAGAGACCGATGGTTCTATTAATTAACTCCATGAGAAATGTCCTTTCTGTTTTCAAAAGAGGTGATTTTCAAAAGAGGTCTATTCTGTTTTTCTCCTGGTTGCTTCAATATGACATCGCCACCTCTTGCTGCATGTTGATGGATTTGAGGTCACAGGGCAGATAAAACATTTGGACATTCTTTTTGAAGGAGCTTTCTTCTCTCATGTTATGACTTCTCTGCTAGAGTCCTCCCAGTTCCCTCCCAGTGGATGAGCCTTGGCAAATTACGTTTGTTTTAATGAGAACTGAATGGAGAGCCCTTCCAGTCCTCTCTCTCCCTAATGACAGCTAAACAGGTCAGTTATCATTAATGTCAGAAGCAGACTGGACACTCAGCTCTGGTGTTACCTATAAGCTTCTCCTCTCTGCTTCCTTGTTCCCATGCGAAAAGAAGAGAAAAGGACTTCTAAGTGTTTGTGAAGATAGGGAGGATGATCACAAGTGAGGTGCCCGGTTTATTTTCTTGCCACAGAGGCTCAAGTGCCGGCCCTCAGCTGACAGTGTCAGGTTAAATATAGCGCACAGATTGACTTCGGCCTCCCCTTTAATGTCACTCTTGACAGCTTTTGCCAGCTCTGAATGCATCATTAAAGCCATAAAAGCGGACATACTGGTAGCAAAGCATGCCGCTAGGACAGAGACGGAGAATTGCCAGGCAATGAGTAAGGGAAGTAGGGGAGCAAAAAAATCTCAGACCCCCTTTTTTGCATCCCCACCCCCAAATACTTCTCCCCCAGCCCCGTTTGATTGGCGTATAGGCTAGCGATGTCACCAAATGCTGTCTTTCCTGGCTCAGAAACAAGGTGTCTCGGTGGCTCCAGAAGGCTTGCCCTAAATAAAAGGCAACCATCACAACCCTGAAAGTTATTCTCTGGCTTAGATTTCAACCCAACCCAAAGAAGACGTCATTTCCTCCCCAGTGGAGGCTGGCCCAATATGGCAGATATGACACTGCCCCAGCAACCTCTGTCTTCCCTCACCAAGCCCCCAATTGCCTGCCTTTTTATTTACCTAAAATTATAGGGAGAGGCACTGCCTGCTAATTTCTTCCTCCATAGTTTCAGGATTGGCCTTTGTAGAGGAGGAAGGTGGGAACAAAACTAGAATCAGCTGACACTACCTGTCATTAGCTGTACCTCTGCTTGTCATTGGCTCTGGCTCCACTTTGATTCACTCCAGCTCCACCTGCTATTAGATTCTATTGGCTCCACCTCTACCTGCTGTTACCCCTACTTACTGCTGACTTCCCTACCTTCCAGTCCATCATTCCCAATAAGCACCGGCCACTACTGGTTCTCCCTCCAGTCTGCCTCCAAACCTTTCCCACCCCATCTCAATTACTTTCCTTGGTGCTGGAGAAGTAACAGGATGGTGGGGGGAGAGAAGAGATGCTTCTCTTTCCTCTCATCTCAGGCTTTTGTTTGAATTAAGAATCTCAAGGACTATATGACGCAGTGTGAGAGAGAGCCCTTGAAGGCAGATGGGTGAGAGGGAGAGGAGACAGAGGTTCGGAAACTTGGTAGAGGGAAGGATTAGACACTGCTGCATCCCCAATATCCATCATCTGACATGCAATTGAGTCTTATGCAGCTTTGAATTGGGCTCTGTCTGTTTTGGTGGGAAGCAGTACAGGTTTCCAAGCATGACTGGTAAACAAGACAAGACAGGGCTTCCACTCTATGATAAAACCCTTTTGAATTCTGCACCCTAAATTATAAACCAAGACAAGAATGCTTCTTCAGCCTGATCAATTGTACACATAGAACCCATGTGCAAATACCCTCTTAAAGGTAAAGGTTAAGGGACCCCTGATCATTAGGTCCAGTTGTGGGTGACTCTTGGGTTGCAGTGCTCATCTTGCTTTACAGGCTGAGGGAGCCGGGGTACAGCTTCCGGGTCATGTGGCCAGCATGACTAAGCCGCTTCTGGCGAACCAGAGCAGCACACGGAAACACCGTTTACCTTCCCGCCGGAGCAGTACCTATTTATCTACTTGCACTTTGATGTGCTTTCAAACTGCTAGGTGGGCAGGAGAAGGGACCGAGCAATGGGAGCTCACCCCGTTGTGGGGATTCGAACTGCCGACCTTCTGATCGGCAAGTCCTAGGCTCTGTGGTTTAACCTACAGTGCCACTCACGTCCCTAAATATTCTCTTAGCTGTGCATTATTAATTCTCCTTCTAGCTACAGCAAAGGGCAAGTAGATATGGAGAGATTCTCTCTCTCTCTCTCTCTCTCTCTCTCTCTCTCTCTCTCTCTCTGACACACACACACACACAGAGAGAGAGAGAGAGAGAGAGAGAGAGAGAGAGAGAGAGGGGTCCACTAAGCTCAGACTCCCCCAGCTTTGGAAATTTCACCCGACATTATCTACATAGATTCAAGCAAATGTTTGCAACCATAAGCAATAGAAATTTTGTGGTGGTTGTTTTAAACACCTCTGGGAGTCTCATAACACAAGATGAAGCCCTACAGAATCAGACCAAAGATCTAGCTAGCCCAACACTCTAGTTTCTAGGCAATGAAGGCATGAGCTCTGTTGTGCACCCACCACCTCACACATTATATACTGCCTCTGAATATGGAGGTTCCATTTAGCTGTCAGGGCAAAAATAGTCATGTCAAGGATGCTCAAGTCTTTTGGAGGTCTAGTCACAGAATTACAAAGTTATTCGACCTCCAGTTTAACAGGCTGTAAAGCAAATTGCCATATGCCTTGCCTTCTCCCAAGGACATTAAGAAAGCACAGGATATAATCATTATTCTTATTAACTCTGAAACCTTGGATGAAAAGTAGATGCTTGGAAAGGATGCTTGCAGTCATCATTGGGGGGGGGGACATACTTCTAGTTCCCTGGTACCCAGTGAGAAGCATGATATGTCAAGTACCTTGTGCTCACGGAAAGCAAACATAAGTCTAATAAATGGGAGCTGGTGATTTCTACTCTATATTTAAGTTCACAGAGCCAGAGAAGATGTCAAAGCAGAATAAGAGACTCAGGTTGTTCATGTGGCTGCTTTTGAGGAAGGGGAGTTCAACAACATACACACAGAGTTACAATTCTTGCAGCTAAGGGTGAATGTGCATCTTGGAGGGTGATCGCGAGCCTATCAAATGATGTAAACTGTTCTACAATTCATTCATTATTATCTCACCCACATCTCTCTAAGAGGGTGAAAGAGAGGGTCAGTTCTGGAGGTCAGATAGGTGTGAAGGAATCTGTCCATTTCAGGTTTTCATTTTCCCAACCTTAGGTTCAGCGCCAGGTGTCTCTGCTTCAGTTTGTTATTTCCTTTCTCTTTCAAAAGCCTGCCCCAAAATTCATACGCACTGGGGCCAGCCATACTCTCTCATCAGCCTACCTTACCTCACAGGGTTGTTCTAAGGTTAAACTGGTGGGGGGAGATGGAGTGGATAATCAGGATCAAATGTGGATCTGTGATAAATTAAGCTGGTATGATGTGCTTGGCCTTGGGCAATGCCTAAGGCAACTGCCCAGGTTCCTACGTTGACATCACCTCAACATACTGCGTAACATTGGTACTTCCAGGACAATTGAGACCATAAATATGTTGCTGCATTTCTTCATTTTATTTTATTTTATTTTATTATTTTTTATAAGAAGGATATTGACAAGCTGGAACTAGTGCAGAGGAGGGCAACCAAGATGATCAAGGGTCTGGAAACTGAGCTTTACGACGAAGCCTTGAAGGAACTGGGTATGTTTAGCCTGGAAAAGAGGAGACTGAGAGGAGATATGATAGCCATCTTCAAATATCTTAAGGGCTATCACATGGAAGAGGGGGCATGCTTGATTTATCCTGCTCTTGAGGGTAGGACTTGAGGCAGTGGCTTCAAGTTGCAAGAAAGGAGATTCCAACTTAACATTTGGGGGGGGGGACTTTCTGACAATAAGAGCTGTTTGGCAGTGGAACAGACTCCCACGAGAGGTGGTGAAGAAGAGTTTGGATTTGATATCCCGCTTTATCACTACCCGAAAGGAGTCTCAAAGCGGCTAACATTCTCCTTTCCCTTCCTCCCCCACAACAAACACTCTGTGAGGTGAGTGGGGCTGAGAGACTTCAGAGAAGTGTGACTAGCCCAAGGTCACCCAGCAGCTGCATGGGGAGGAGCGGAGATGCGAACCCAGTTCACCAGATTATGAATCTTAACCACTACACCACACTGGCTCTCCTTCCTTGGAGGTTTTTGCTATCTGTCATGGATGTTTTAGCTGAGATTCCTGCATTGCAGGGGGCTGGACTAGATGACCCTTGGGTCCCTTCCAACTCTAAGATTCAATGATTCTATTATTTATATCCCGCCTTTCCCTCCAGCCTGGAACTCAAAGCATATTGCACCAATTAAAGCATGGCAGATAACATACAAAAAGCTGATAGCATACAGAAGGTCATCATTAAAAAGCAAATAGAATTAAAACAATATAACAAAGAAATGCATCAAAATACAGATAATAAAAGCAGCACAGCACTATACTTTCCTTTTTTTAAAAAAGGCCTGTCAGAAAAGAACATTCTTCACCCGCCAGTGGAAGGACAAGGAAGCAGCCCATCTAGGAAGAGAGTACCAAAGTCTAGGGGCAGCCACCAAGAAGACCCTCTCCTGCTTCCCCACCAAGAGTGGTCACACAGAGAGAAAGGCCTTCCCTGAAGATCCCAGAGCCTGGGCATGTTTGTATGGGATAATATGGTCTTTCAGATAGCCTGGGCCTAAGCTGTATAGGGTTAATCAGTCGTAGTAATAATGCATGAAAGGAAGGAAGGGAAATAATGAAATAAAAATAAATGAGCATGCTCATAGGAGGTAAAGAAACAGAAAGAAAACTAAGGATTATTTGCATCTTGGCACAGAGCAGAGGATGTGGAAGGGCTATCTATACCCTTCCGCCTTCTTTTAAAAATACCCTCACTGATAGCTGTTGAGGTGTCCAAGAGGAGGTGATGGAAAAATCTGGGAAACTAAACAAGCAACCATGTCACAAGTCCTAGATGGGACAGCCAAGAATGCCAAAGGAATTCAGAAATGAAGTGGCCAAGCCTGATAAGAAAGCTGTGCTGTCTAGATCATTTGGAACAGACTCGGATGGCAGAGACCGGGTAGTTTTCAAAAAAAGAAAAGAAAAGGCCATCAGCTGTTTAGCATGAGGAATTGCCAGGCAGGACCTGCATCAAAATGTAAAGGAAACTGCCTTATACAAAGCCAGATCAATTGGTCCATCTAGGTCAGTAGAGCCCCCACTGACCGGCAGCAACTGTCCAGGATTCAGGGCAGGAGACTTTTTTCCAGCCCTATCTGGAGATGCTTAGGTTTGAACCCGGGACCTTCTGCATGCAAAGCAGCTGTTCTACCACTGAGGTATGCTCTGGTTCACGGGTTCAACCAGCCACACATTCTTTCAGGAGACCAAAATGGGATTTTTGTTGTTGTTCTGCGATTGTTGAGCTTCCCCAAGCCAGCTTATACCTTCTGCTTGTGCATCAATAGTGTCATTTCAGCTACATAAAGTTCAGCAAACAGAGCTCATAGTATACAGGATATCATTGTTGAAGACCTGCCTACCTAAAGTGGCTGATATAGCGAAGAATGCGAGAAGAGTCAATTTAATGTGTTTATTCATTGCACTGGTACACTGTCATTTCTAAAGGTGCTTATGGAATTCTCACTTTCCAAATATCTCTCCGACTTTGGGGCTTTGATTTACCTGAACTTGGTGTAAAATATGCAGCGCTCAAATTACTGATGAGTCAGAGGGAGATGCCTCCTGCACTTATTGTGGTGGTCCTCATACTGGTTTATTTAGAAGGTATGATTTGACTGAATTGGGTGGGCAAGCAGAAGGCGAGGTTAGTGAGTTTCATTAAGTGGTCCCTACCTCTGCCCCAATAACTGGAGACTTTACAGCGCAATCTTAACTATGTCTACTTAAATCCTGTTAAATGTAATGGAGCTTCCTCTCAAGGTTTAGGATAACAGCCTTAAACCACCATTTGAGCAGTTGTTGTCCCATAATTAGGTTCTGAAGTAGGAAGGATCTCAACCAGGAACTTTTCAAGCATCCTCTTCTGTCAGGAGTAAGGGCACCTCTGGCCTTCTAGATCAGGCATAGGCAAACTCCGGCCCTCCAGATGTTTGGGACTAAAATTCCCATCATCCCTGACCACTGGACCTGTTAGCTAGGGATGATGGGAATTTTAGTCCCAAACATCTGGAGGGCTGGAGTTTCCCTATGTGTGTTCTAGATGTTGTTGGGCTCCAGTTCCCCTCAACCCCAGGCAGCATGGAAAATGCTGAGGGAAGGTGCTGACCTGGCTGGAAATTGACATTTCCAGGTACCCCAACTTCTTGCCTCTCCCAGAACACCCCTCATGATGCTGCTTTCCTAGTTTTTTTATTTCTTTGTTTGGCGTGTGTATCTTGCCTACATTTTGGATTTTTAAAAAGTGTTGTCTTTCGCTTGCTTATTTTCATTTGGAGGGATTGTCCAATCTTTTTGGGGGGGCAGCTTTTGGAGACTGTTTACATATTTAGTCTTTGATTGGGGGTGTTTTGCCAATGGGGGGAGCATTGCCTAATTTTGTCCATTCTTCACTTTTTTTAGGGGGGTTGGTGTTATGTCTATTGTTTTAGGGGGGCACTATGAGGATCATCAGGTTTTCTTGTGTGAGATGGATATCCTGTGGTCCCTACGGGGATTTCTCAAATTCCCAAATGCACCTCTGGGCCAAAAAAGCTGGGGACCACATGGTCACATTATCGGGGGGATTCAAGAATACGTGACAAAAAAGATTAAAGGCACTGAGGGTATGTGGAGGGGAGAGAGAATGCACCCTCATAGAAATAAAATGTGAGCAGACTTGTGGGTTGCAGAATCTCCAATAAAGCAATACAAGGGATGTCAATTTTAATTCTCTCGGTTTCTTATTTTCCCAGCCTTGAGATTCAGCGGGTTTTACTCCTAGGCGAGTGACGTTGGCATTGCAGCCTTATCTATTTATTTCAATCATGTATCTTCTACCCATCTGCCGAAAGGCACACAGCCCAATATAACCGCATAAAATTTTAAACGCACAATAAAAAAAAAAACAATTAACAACATTAGAGGACATTACAGCAACACCAACAAAAGGGGGAGAAGATAATTGTTATCACAATGGGGGAAGCAATAAAACTTGCAATATGGGAAGGACAAAGATATTAAAGCAGGAGAACTAATTAAAAGTCTGGGTAAATAAAAGTTGTACACTTCATTTGAAAAGTCTGCAAGGATGGGTTTAGATTGGCTCTTCAGGGATCACCTTTCCGATACCAGAAAGGGTGTCATCTCAGTTTTCAGCATGGTGACAAGAATTTTGACAAGAGTTAAAGCCACCTTGGAGTGTTTGTGTGGTGCCTTAGGAGCTAACTTCTTCTAGTTATGTTGAATTACAACTATTATTTATTTATTGCCCACCCTTAACCTTAAGCTCCCAGGGACAACAAAGCAAAACTGAAATATTAATTGAGGCAACATTATAAAAAGACACACTTCAATGGAATTAGTGACTTTGGGATGCAAACTACTACAGAGGTCTACTTAATTGTTTGCAACATTAGACGTTCAGCCCGTAGAAGCAGTGAACAGGTGAGAGTCATAATAGCTCCCAGGAAATAATCATGGTCTGGGATAGAACAAAATAACAGCACTGACTCCAGCCTCCTGAAGTAAGGAGTCTCTCAAATTTCAACAGATATGAGCAGCCCCTCAATGCAGTCTTGCCATGAAACTTCTGGACTGCACTATGTGCTGTGAGACAGCTTTGCACAATGATGCTCCCCTGCATCTGCAGACAGCCATCTCACTACCGACATGATGCCATGGACCAGCTTATGATGCCATTCAAGCACAAAACAACCCCTCTGCAGCACCACAAATCCAATCAATGGTGTAACATTGGAAAATGTTGATCACTTCTCCTACCTGGGCAGTTATCTCTCCACTAGGGCTGACAGTGATGCCAAACTCCAGCATCACCTGTGCTCTGCGAGTGCAGCTTTCTCCTGGTTCAAGTGCAGAGTGTTTGAGGACCAGGACATTCGCAGGGAAACCTAAAGGTATCATGGGTTTTGAAGAGGCTCAAACTCAAGATGAAAGGGAGAAACGAGCTAAGAGGAAAACACATTTGGCAAATCCACACAGTGATCAACTCCCACCCAGAAACCTATGTCCCCACTGTGGAAAGATGTGCGGATCCAGAATTAGCCTCCACAATCACTCACAGTCTCACTTTTAAAACTGTGTTTATGGAAGACAATCTTATTCATCTATGAGTGATCACCAAAGAAGAAGATGCCATTCCAAGTCACAGCTGATGCATCCCAAAATCAGGATAAGTGTGTGAATGGGCAGCACCCTTCCTAGGAGGAGGGGTCGGGGGCAAATCACAGTGTGTGGGTCTCCCATTGCCTTGATGTTTCCCCGATTTTCCTCCTCCTCTTTGTGGTGATGGTGGTGACAGTGGTTTACTTTCTGTTGTTGCTTTGCCGTCATTTTAGTGGCGGCAGCCTGTATCTCCTTCCCCTCTCTGTGATACTGGCAGTGTGAAGCCCTCGGATTTCTCCTCCCTCCTTGACATTTTCTAGGAAGGGAGGAGGTTGGGATCCTGCTTTCAAGGTCGATGGGAAATGCTGTTTATGGCTGCTTATGGCTGTCATTGCCAGACATGGTGGCCCCCAAAATATGGAGGCCAGGGTTATCAGAGCTATTTCATTCCCCCACCCCTATGTTTTGGTGATTCAGACTTTAATAGATTGGCCCTTAAGACCTGTCAAAACCAATGAATAACAAAGAAGAAGGAAGAACTAATATTTCATGCTAGCTAACAATGGTGGGAAAACTTGAGATTCAGGAAGCATACCAATATATTGACTTTTTTTTTAATACTCCGAAGGTCTTGTAATTAAAATGAGTTATTGTGCTGCAAATAACACAGCAATAAACTTGTTCTGTGGGATTCTTTAAATGTTTTACACTGTCCTTTTACACGTTTCGAGGTCCTAAGAACGACTAATCCTGCTGTTGCCTAACCCAGTTGTGAATAGAAGCAGAATGATCCTGCACTGGCTCCAATTGTGAAGCAACCAGCCAGCCATTTTTGGAATCTCTTTTATGTTTGTTCCCATGGTAGGGTCTCACCCTTTGAACGCCTTGCAGAATTAGTAAAGAGCTCAGGTGATTCCTAGTTCTCTCAGACATGACCGGGAGGTAGTAAAGAGAGGCAGACATTAACCAACACACTTCTCATTACTCAGTTCTGCTACCCAATTCATTTTGCTTCAGCCAACGTATTCTTCTGTAGCAAGAGGGTCAGAGGCCTCAAGTCCACCAGGTAAATACAGCCATCCAGACACCTCTCTCTCTGCCTCTGGCCCTCAGAAATCTCCTCAGGCCACACCCTTTTCTAAGTCACACCTAAGAATGTAAGAATAGCATCTGTTAGCTCAGTTGGATAGAGTGTGGTACTGATAATGCTGTTATAAGAATTCTAAGGTCTCAAGTATAAATTAAATGTTCATAAATGTACAAGGCAAACACATACATAAGTATATAAGCCACATGTCTGAAATAGTACAGGAGAGCAATCCTGAAGCCATTTTGACTCTCCCAAATTGACCTCAATATATTTCTCTGAAAGGAGGGAGGAAATGGGGAAAGCCTTCCCTTTGTCTTTTTGCTTACAAATCCTGTCTTAAGGGCATATTTGTGTATGAATAGGGTGAGCCTGTGACCTGCATTCAGGAACTAAAGTATTAACCAACACAAAAGAATGGCCAGGCTGCCCAGGTAATGCAATCAGTGACCATTATCAGGTATCCTGGCAAACAGGATTTCTGCTGTAGACTGCCTCCTCTAATGTAGACCACATCCTTCTGTGATGTATGTATGATTTTTTTTTGGGGGGGAGTATAATATATGTGTGTGTGTGTGTGTGTGTGTGTGTGTGTGTGTGTGTGTGTGTGTGTGTGTTATAAAGGGCTTGCACACCATGGTTCTGGGTTCCTCCTCCCTTCTGCGTGTGGTGAGTGGGGACCCTGTTGCAACAGTTAATAAAGATCAGGCTTACTAGCCACTTTGCTCCTCAATATACTCTGGTTGGCCTCTGTTATCCTCTCCTACTGATAGGGGACCCACTCTATACAGACTCTTGAATACCCCATAAGAGGAAAAGGGCAGCTTTTTTCTTATAACAAAGCCAAGGTTACGAGTTTGAACCTCATTTGGGTGCATATTCCTGCATTGCAGGGGGTTGGAATAGATGACCCATGGGGTCCCTTCCAACACTATACTCTGATGATTTGTTGCTGGATCAGACTTCCTGAATGTTTCCTGAATTCTCCTCCTATGAATCGCTCTCTGGATTACGGGTTTCCAAATTATTTGGTCGTGTGTGTGTGTCTTCATTTTTTCTTTATTGGGATACTTGCTGAAATTGCTTCTAGTAACCAATTATAAAGTAACCAATTCTTTTTAAAAAAATAGAGTCACACATCATGGCATATAGAGTGCTGGGCCCACCGTTTGCCACAGATTTCAATTCACGTATTTTCCTATTACCAACATATATTTGTAGTTATGTGCATTGATAATACACCCCCCTGCCACTGCCACCCCCTCCCAAAAAGAGAGATTATATCAATGAGATTCTGCATACTTATGCTGAGATTGCTTTCGTGAGGTATTTTACCTCACAATGGGAAGCAGGACATGGGCGCATCAGTAAAAGGACAAAATGTATATGCTGCAATTCTGGATTGAATGTAAAAAGAAGCCAAAGTGGGAAACCATTTCAGATGCAAAACTTGATATTTTAGTAATCTTAAGCAAAATAAATCTAAGGAAATATGGAGTGAGATATAATAATTCCATCTATGAAAATGTGGAATGTGGGATTGATATTATATCATTATATCTCATGCTGTGCTTTCAGAGATATTTTCTGCTTGAGAATATTCAGGTATTCTGCACCTGTGTGGTTTTCCATCTTTTTTTCTGCTAGGTGGTACTGAATGGTAAAACATCTCCTATGTAGTTAAACTGAAATTGGGGAAGAGTAGAATTTCAAGAAGAGGAAACCCACAAAACAATTAAATATCAAATAAGGGATGTCATAAGAGGTAAATATCTGATTTACATTGTGTCAGGCCATGGGATTATCTACGTAGATGAGTGTTGTCTCTGGCTACATTCAAGCCATACATTTAGAGCAGTGTCATGCCACTTTAAACAGTTATGGCTCACTCCAAAGAATTATGGGAGCTGCGGTTTGTTAAGGGTGCTGAGAGTTGTTGGGCCACCCAGTGGCGTAGCGTGGGGGGTGCAGGGGGGGCCGGCCGCACCGGGCGCAACATCTGGGGGTTAGGGTTAGGGTGCACAAATGCACGGGTTAGGGGGCGCAAATGCACGGGTTAGGGGGTGCAAATTACTTGCCTTGCCCCAGGTGCTGACAACCCACGCTACGCCACTGAGACCACCTCAGATCCCCTCTCAGAGCTACAGAACTTTGAGCGGTTTAACAGTCAAGCCTTCTTCACAGGGAACTCTGAGAACTGTAGCTCTGGGAGGGGAATAAGGTAGGGTTGCCATATTTCTGAAAGTATAAATCAGGATGCCCCGAAAGTTGTTGAAGTTTTTTTTTTAAGGAAACCCCTAAAGTTGTTGAGCATTTCTGCCTTTGGAATCCCGGTAACATCTGGGAAAATCCAGACATATGGCAGCCCTCTAATAGAGGCTGCTAAACAACTCTCAGCAGCCTTAACAAACTCCAGCTCCCAGAATTCTTTGAGAAAAGCCACTCACCACTACTGGAAACCATTGTCCATTTGGAGTCTACTTTTTTCTCCATCTCACAAGCAAAAGAAAACATTCCTAGCAGGTGTATACATGCAGGGGGAAGTGAGGGGATCTTAAGACCCAGCTTCATATTTTTTTTGTAACTGAGCTCTTTGGTAACAGTGAACATGTGTGTGTGTTCTCTCTCTCTCTCTCTCTCTCTCTCTCTCTCTCTCTCTCACACACACACACACACACACACACACACACACACACATGAATACTGCACATGTAGGTCATCATATAAAGGAAGATAAAAATGTTTTAGTGGGTGACTTCAGTCAAGCTAACGTGCTTGGGATTAATCAATAGCATTAAGAGGTTCCCGTCAGGCATTTTTAAAGGGGGGAAAAAGCAAAGGAAACACAAAGCTGGGGGAAAAAATGAGTCAGAGGGATAAAAAAAGAACTCAGTGGTCAAGTTCATTGAAAGAGAACGGATGTGCAAGAATGAACAACAGTTGCCAAAGGAGGTTGATGTTCTTGAAAAGCTCTTATAGAATATAAGGTGATTTATCCAAGGGTAGTAAATGCATTCCCATAATTACAAATTCTGATGAGCAGTAGTTAAGCTTGCAGATTTCTGCTTTTTTTTTTTTTTTGAGGTTTTTAAACAGAGGTTGGACAGCCATCTTTCATGGATGCTTCAGTTGAGATTCCTGCATTGCAGGGGGCTGGACTAGAATGAACCTTTCCAACTCTGCAATTCTATGATTCTATTACTTGTACCAATCAAAGGGGTTTGAGGTGCATTTATTCTAGGAAACCAATTAGTTGCAGGAGATCTACCAATACAGCACACCTGGACAACCTAGGCGTCATCAAGCAAGCAACCGATGTCTCCAGATGTTTTGAGCTGTCATTCCCATTATCCCTATGCACTATAGAATGAGCTGCTATGTGCATAGGTATTTATGGTTGGGGTGTTGGTTACAGATAGGTAGCCGTGTTGGTCTGCCATAGTCAAAATAAAAAATTCCTTCCAGTAGCACCTTAAAGACCAACTAAGTTAGTTCTTGGTATGAGCTTTCGTGTGCATGCACACGAAATATTATGGTTGGGGTGGTTACAAATTTGTCCAGAAAACATCAGGTACAAAAATCATGACACCCAATTGATGCTTACAGTTCCATAGAAATTTTGGAAAGTACATCTGGACTTCCCTGTTTTGACAGCTTAACAACCCATACGTGCTATGTGCACAGAATGTGGCTATCTGGTTATGAAAAAGTGACACTCAAAATATATGAACTGGCAAAATGGGTAGGTTATCCCTCCTATTGACTCCAGAAATGACTGACTTCCTTGCAAATCTCTCTCACACACTCACATTCACACACACACACTGAAATCAGTGGCTTGCTTATGGCAATTTAGACTCCAGATGTTTAAATGGTCTTGCATTGGCTTATCTTTTTCAGCAGTAGTGTGTCTCAATTTGAAGCCCTTGCATTAATATGCAAAGCCCTGAACAACTTGGGCCCAGATTACCTGCCTGAACCCTTATATCCCAGCCGAGTCAACTGGCCTCAACCAGAAGTCTGCTATTTAGTGTCACTGGTACCATACTGTGGATGACTCTTCCGTCAGAGATTCAGCAGGCATCCTTGCTTTAGACTTCCAGGCGTCTCTTGAAGACTTTATGGTGGCAGACTTATGCAGTTGTTTAATTTTTTCTTGAGGAGCCAGTCATTTTAATGATTTTTTTGGTATTGTTTTAATGGTTTTTTGAAAAATGTTTTGGTGTTGCTAGACACTTACCCGATATTTTATGAAAGGACAGTATATAAAGACTTCTACAGGTCAATAAAAACAAATAAATCCTACACATATCTGCTCGGAAGAAAATCCAACTGAGATTTTACTCAATTTGAATTGAGAGTAAATCCCCTTTGTTCTCTAGTCAGTGCATATAGGAATGCAGTCTTACAGTCCAACTGCAACCTTATCCACTTGCTAATTAGAGTATAAATTTTTATCTATGTATTAAATAATTACATTAGGGCTGCAATGTTCGATCAACTGATCAATCAGTTAAAAAACTTTTAATTGACAGTGGTGTCCCTCGCTAATTGGGCAGCAGGTTTGAATACACACACATACACTTTTGGTAAAAGTGCTTTTAAAAACTGCAGATAGTGATTGCCCCCAGCACTTTTTCTGACAAAGAAGGAGGAATATTTCTTCCAATGTGATACCTTCCTGACTCATGAATATATCATTTACAGTCCTATCCTATACATGTATGCTCAGAAATAAGTATCATGGAGTCCAATGGGACTTATTCTTATATAAGTATGAATAGGGCAGCAGCCCTGAACACTTCCTGTTTCAGAAATATTGCTTTTACCCATCTAGTAATGTATGTCAATTGAACTATCTGTTTAAATCCATCAACTAAAAGTCATATAATCAATAGTGTGAAGTGTCATTCAGTGGGCAACAGCCTTAAATTCTATAACAACTTTGGGTGTTGCTACATAAAAACATTGGATTGTTTCCAATGCTGGCTTTACTCGGAGTAGACCTTCATTTAATTCAATGAAACTAAGTTAGAGCCATAGCCACTAACTTCAATGGATCTAGAACAGGCTTCCTCAACCTCAGCCCTTCAGATGTTTTTGGCCTACAACTCCCATGATCCCTAGCTAGCAGGACCAGTGGTCAAGGATGATGGGAATTGTAGTCTCAAAACATCTGGAGGGCTGAGGTTGAGGAAGCCTGGTCTAGAAGAGCTGTGGATACAACTCATCAGTTCCCTGTTGTTGTTTTTACTTACTGCCATATCAGGGTATCATTGGCATGTGTAATTGTTAGCAAAATGTGATTTATAAATAGATAGCTAGATTCATAGTTAAAATGTTCCACATCTCAGGATTCCTTACAACAACTCTGTGCAGCAGGCCAGTGTTTATGTCCTGCAAATGGAGTTAATGAGTAAAGAGTTCTGAGCTGTTGGCTTATCTAAGGCAGACTACTGAGTTCAAGGACTGGGTGAAGTTTGAAATATGGGCTTCCTGGATCACTCGCAACTCAATGCTCTTTGCAATTACACGCCAGCCACTAATTTATTTTGGATATTTATAGACCTATCTCTCTGCCAAATGGCACTCGGAGAGGCACGCAACATTAAACAGCATAATTTTATTTTATTTGTATTTTAAAAAACCCCCACACATAAACGATCCTAGAAGCAGAAAGATCCAGCTGGACTAAAGCTACCATAAATACATCTGTGATGAGCTAAAAACATGGCCTGGTCCCATGTCATCCCAAGAGACATTTTTCACCTGTCAAACAGCAAGGGAAGAAGCCAAGCAGATATGGCCAGGATTCACATTCTGTGATGTGGGCACTAGCTCTGAGAAAGCAGAGGTGAGTGTCCTCACCAACCTCACTTGGACAAAGGACCGGATGCAACGCAGCACATCTCTAGATGGAAGAATCAGAGCCGGCATCAGAAGTCGGCATTGTTGGGCCCCTGCCAAGAACTGCTACTTGGTAGAAGGTCCAATACTAGCATCCGAAGCCTCCTGCTGCTCCTTCTCCTTGTTGCTCACTCTCTCCAGGTGAGCGACGGGAGGAGCTGTAGCCTCCCACAAGCTTAGTCCTCTACCCTTGGAGAGGTGGTACAAGTGTGTGTGCGCATTATGCCCTCCAAAGGACTCACTCAAAGCAGCTGAAAAATATAGACGAAATTGTGAAAATCACAGCAATTCCAATGTTAAATCGATTCCCAAATCCAAGCAAGGACTAAAAAATCAGCGTCAACAGAGGAGCACAGGAAGTTATACAGAGTCAGACCACTGGTCCATTTATTGCCATCATCGACTCCAGGGTTTCAGGCCAGGATCAGTCCTAGCTCTATCTGGAGATGCCAGGGATTGAACCTGGAATGTGTTCCACATGCAAAATAGCTCAGTTGGTTAGAGCGTGATGCTGATAAAGCCAAGGTTGCAGGTTCGATCCCTGTATGGGTCAGCTGCATATTCCTGCATTGCAGGGGGTTGGACTAGATGATACTCAGGGACCCTCCAACTCTACAATTCTATGATTAATAATAATAATAAATTTTATTTATACCCCGCCCTCCCCAGCCAAGGCCGGGCTCTGGGCAGCTGACAACCAATAATAAAAACAAGTTGAATGAATACAACTTAAAAACAAGATTAAATTAAAACATTAAAATGCAGCCTCATCACAGAAGGAGAAAGGAAAAAAGAAAGAGAGGGAGGGAATCAAATTGGCTCCAAGCCAAAGGCCAGGCGGAACAACTCTGTCTTACAGGCCCTGCGGAAAGAAATCAGATCCTGCAGGGCCCTGGTCTCATGAGGCAGAGCGTTCCACCAGGCTGGAGCCAGTGTTGAAAAAGCCCTGGCTCTGGTTGAAGCCAATCTAACTTCCTTAGGGACCTCTAGGGTGTTGCTATTTATGGACCTTAAGGTCCTCCGTGGGGCATTCTAAGTGCTCTTCCATTGACCTTTGGTCCCTTCCCTCAGCCCCTATGAAAAGAGGGGGCAATGGTAAAAAGTGATCCATGGCACTCTCTCAAAAATCCAGATGAGCCCGTGGGCCTGCAAAGGTGAGCAACCCTTAATAGCAATAAACATCCCATTGGGTTGCTCTTGGAATGGGGTCCAAAAGGGAAGGCAAGTGGAGTGGAAGTCACAAGAATGGCAAGGAGGAGAATGTGAGCACACATAGGGAGGGCAGAGAGCATCTTGTACAAGAGAACCCCAGAACCTAGAATTGGCATTTGTAGAGCATCTGGTACCCTTGGGGATTGCAAAGCAGACATTCCCATTAGCCCTGCACACACTGCAGAACAGAAGTCGCTTCCCCGAAATGACACTTGCCGAGTGGCCTAGGTAATCCAATCTCACCAGGCTGCTAAAGCCCATGGGGCACTTAGGAGGTTACGTGGAGCAAGAGCACTAAAAGCCAGAATGCAGTCATCGTAACCGAAAGGATAGTGAAGCTGATGTTCTCGGAACAGCAAGCCCAAAGGTTGTAGATGTGTCATTGAAAGGAAGGGGAGCGATGTCGCCATAAACCATGAGATGGAGGCATTCAGGTACTTAAGGCGGAAGAGATCGTGGGATACGTTGCTCCATAAAAGAAGAGCAAGGGATCTGCATTGTTACATCACTCTCCCCACTAATGGCAGACTCAGTGCCGACAGGACTGGAGATTAAACGGGGCCACTGAGAACTAATAAGGAGAAATCAGCATGTTCAGGGAATGCTGGCTTTTTTGAAGCAGTACAGTAACACACACACACACAACAACAACAACAACAACAACAACAACAACAAGGAGGAATCCTCCACCCACCGCAGAGCAGCCCATTAAGATTAAGCATATTTGGTCCAGAAGCAAGGGAACGCTATGTCCATTGCAAATGAATGATGTAAAACTGAAGGAGGGAGTGGGGGCGGAAAAGGATTTGGCCTGTCCGAACCCTTAACAGCTTATAATCAGTGCTAGCTGGTGCCTTTTGGGACTGGTAGGGTGGGAGTGCTAAAGGTATTAGTTTAATAGGCATAAAATGTAATTGTTTCAATGTTTGAATTTAAAATGCTATGCAGAGAGGTGTCCATCAGGCAAGAGGTTTGTCTCTGGCGAATGCGGCTGGATATTTCCATTTTAGTCTTTAGACTAACTGATGACTCATCACCATAAACAGGAGCTGCAATCTCTCTTCAGGAAAGTGAAACCGGAGTGATGAACAAGCATAGCATCTCCCTCCGGGATCAGAAAGAGGAAAGTTTATTGAACTGCACCAAGGACTAAAAAGAAGATGGGACCGCATTGCTTGTTTAAGAGCAATGAGCTATTTTGTATTTTGCAAAGTTTATTTGTAACCATCTTTAGACTGTTTCCAGTAAAGCTTTGAAAATCTTTATTGTGGTGGAAAGCAAATTCATTTTGTACTCTACACGAGGTCCAAATCAAGGAATCCACTTGCAACAACCTTAACGGACAGGCCCACAGTAGGTGCAGCCAGAGCCAACGGCAGGCAGATTCCCCCATCTCAATTGGCAGTAAGCCTAAAGTCAAGCAGGTGGGTGCAAACTGAGGTTGGTGGGGCAGCCTCAGCTGCTTATAAGATTGCTTTTTTTCATTTATACCCCACCTTTTCTCCAAAGAGCTCAAGATGGTGTACAGTGGTGCCTCGCAAGACGAAATTAATCCGTTCCGCAAGTCTCTTCGTCTTGCGGTTTTCTCGTCTTGCGAAGCACGGCTATTAGCAGCTTAGCGGCTATTAACGGCTTAGCAGCTTAGCGGCATTAAGAAAAAGGAAACAAACTTGCAAGAACTCGCAAGACGTTTCGTCTTGCGAAGCAAGCCCATAGGGAAATTTGTCTGCGGAACGACTCAAAAAATGGAAAACTCTTTCGTCTTGCGCGTTTTTTGTCTTGCGAGGCATTCATCTTGCGAGGCACCACTGTACATGATTCTGTCCCTCCTCATTTAATCCCTGAAATAACCCTACGGGGCTGGTTAGACTGAGAGGCAGTGACTGGCCCAGTGAGCTTAACCATGGCCAAGTGGGTATTTGAACCCTGGTCTCCCAGACCCTAGTCCATCGCTCTAACCACCACACCACACTGAAGGCATTGGTGGCTAGTTGCAACCCTGAACAGGACCACTCCTATGAGTGGGCAAAGATTTTTCTGCCACATTTTGTTGCAGGTCCCACTTTGTTATATTCCTCTAGCAGGAAGCTTTGGCTGTCCGTTGCAGCAGTGCCATGTTTCACTTGCAGTTTTGAGTGTTCTCCCATGGGAAAGCTGGAGAAACAGAACAGCTGCCCATTTCTCCCTATGCAACCATCAAGGTGTGTTTCATTAGCAGCCAAAAGGATGCCCTTCTTATCTGCTATCTGGATTTCTGTCTTATCCTGTGTCTTCAAGCTGTCTCGGTACATTGAGTGTTGCACAGCAGCAGCAAGTTTTATTTGGAAAACCTCCTTTACCCAGATGAGGACGAGTGTCTCTGAAAGTCTCAGATGCTTCTACTGTGTCTCCTCAAAAAGTGAAATTAAAAAGGAAACCATATATCTTAAAAGACCTCTTATTATTTGAGACGGGGTTTGGATGCAGTTTTACTACGCCTGCACAGAGAGAGAGAGATTTTAAGCTGCCTGCAGTTTTTGCATGCCAAGCTGTAAAAAAAAAAAAAAAAAACTATTTCTGATGCAAATCTGCAGTCACATTGGCCAGTAAAGACTCACTCACATACCAAACTTCTCTCTCTCTCTCTTTTCCACCTGCTTATTACTGGGGGACTCAGAAAGTGATTGAAGTCCAAAATACATGGGCACCCCAATGTCCCAGGGTGTGTTCACATCATTGCTTTTGAGCACATCAAAGTTTTTGTTTTCAGTGCATTTCACAGCCCTTTCTCCCCTAGCAGTTCACATCAGCATAGCTTCATTAGTGTCAGATTCATTTCTGTTGGCGTGCAGACCAGGGACATTGACAGGGTGGCATGTCTTGACCCTATACTAGTCCACACCTTGGCTAGAGAGGAATCAGGAATGGCTCGAGGACTCCAGCTGGCGTGAAACTGGTTTGAGAAACAATGCATCAAACGGTGGTATTTTATAATAAAACGCAGGATCCATATGCAATTTGGATAACTGCCACATGAATGCAGATTAAAAAAACCAGCACTGTGAGTGCACATTAAAGGAACTGTGACCACGGGCTTGGAGCTTTGTGCGTTTCAGCAGCAAAAAAGGAGGAAGAAGACCAAGGGAGAGGCAAACAGAAACATTTCAGAATAAAGCTGAAAGCCACAGTAGCCAAACATAAATAAAATGTGTTTCACACTGAAGAGCTTTCCCCTCCTGATGTCTCTTGGAGACCTCGCTGTGATCCACATGCTAGTTTCAAAGGTTCCATTAGGAAGAAAGCGTTGTTTCACTACAGTGGGATGCTGATTAATTAGGCTCCAAATGAGTGAATCTTTGATTTACTGCAACCAGGTTCCCCATTAAGCAGGGAGAGGGGGGGGTAGAAGCTCCACGGCAGCATTTAATTTGAGGGCTACCCCCACCCCCAGACCTCAAGACATCTTCAGATGGAACCAGCTTTCTGATGACGAACAGAGGATAAATAAAACTTCTTTGCAGCGACGAGGAGCATTCCCCCCCCCCCAATTATTATTTTAAGAACCAGCCACTCCTTCTTCTAACACATACAACAGCTTCCTGGGCTGAGGGCTGCTCTGGCATTTGGAACAAATGGACTATTTTTTTCTCCCCCGTCTTGCAAATGTGCTGAAGGTTTTCAGTTTGTGCAACAGCAGCTGCAGCGTGGAAAAAGTGGGAGGATTTCTCTAACACGAAGGGGACAGGGGATGAAATACTAACCGGTGACGGCCACACTGCCCCAAAGCAGAATTCCCTAAGTGTGGGAGTGGCCAAATGGTAGAAACTGGGACCTATTGGTAGGTCTTCAAATGGTCAGCAGTAGATCTGCAAGGGGGTAGTAGGAGATCTACTGGGAGATCTCTGAGTGGTTTGCAGTGAGAGCTTCAAGGATGATAGATTGGGACCTATTGGTAGACCTAAGATTAGTTTGCAGTAGATATGCAACAACAACAACACACACACACACACACACACACACACACACACACCCCTATTCTAGGCTGATGAGATTAAGGAATCTTGTGATGTGGAAAACCAGGAGTGAGCTTTCTGTGAGCTCTGTACTGCTACTGATGATTGGACAAGCAGAACAGTACATTCCTGGTTGGAACATTTGCCATTTTCCATCAACATCCCAAAATTTCACCAAAGATAATTTTTAAAAACAAAACTCTTTGCATCAGGAGAAATGGACTGGATCACCCATGGTCTCAGAATGGGCATGGATTAAAGGATTAAAGGATTTTCATCTACCACATTTAAACGATACATGCCTTCAAAACTGCATGCACACTGGGGTAGAGGAAATGTACTCTAGGCAAGAAGACTCTCTCTAAGAAATCATTCTTAAGGAAATATGGAAGAAACCTGCAAATGACATAGCTGCTCAACATTAACCAATGCTTCACTGGCAAGGAACCAAAAAAGAAATAGAAATAATTTCCTTGGCTGAATTAAATCTGAAATCAAACACCAGGAGGGAGACCTGGCCTATGCCTTCTTGCTCTGGAAGACACTCTAGTCCTTTACTCCCTCTCCTCAGCTCTGTGCTGATGCTGCATCATAAGAGGAAGCACATTGATTACAGTCCTCAGGCCTATTATCCCAGAGCAAGCGCCTTTGAAATTGGTATGCAAGTGGGATGCTTGCAAGCTAGTGCTGTTCACCTGAACGGAGCAATACCCATGCACCATATGGTTGAGGAAGCCCTGGCGGGTGATCTAGTGTATATTGGGGTGGGTAAGGGCCATAGCCCAGTATCAGAACATCAGCTTTGCATACAGAAGGTCCCTGGTCCAAACCCTGGCAGCTCCAGAAAGGTCTGGGGAAAGACCCCTGGGAAACCACTGCCAGCCAGTGTAGATAATATTGTGCTGGTGGTCCAGCAGTCTTAGTGGATACTGGGCAGTATCCTGCGGAATGAGCATTACAAAGGCAGATGAGGTAGGATGGGAGAAAGGAGTCAAGTTTCCTCTAGACACAGAATTCCATCTCTTTCCAGCAGTGGCGTAGCGTGGGTTGTCAGCACCCGGGGCAAAGCCTCCTAACCCGTGGATTTGCGCCCCCTAACCCTAATCCCCAGATGTTGCGCCCGGTGCGCCCGGCCCCCCCTGCACCCCTCACGCTACGCCACTGCTTTCCAGTCTCCCGCCTGCAATTTTCCCAGATACCTGTTCTTAGAACCTGAGAAGCTCCCCCTGCCAAACCACACAGTGGTGCAGTAGATTACGGACAGGCAGGGACAAAGCGCCACCACTTATTTAAGAGCGGAGACAATGACGAAGTCTCTTGGGGTGTTAATCGCTAACCCCCTGCCAAATGAAGTCGTCCCCCACCCCCAAGTGAAATGCACCAAACGTAGGAAACGTAGATTACGCTAGCATGCATGGCTACATGTTTAAACCACCACGGTTGCTTTGAAAGATTCCAAGAACTCTTTATGAGGACCAACTAAAAGCATCACAAAATAGTAAGCAACCTTTTGAGCTTCTCGCAACTCTTCGTCGGGCTGAATGTTTAGCAAAGTGGGAGCAGGGGAAGAATAAATAAAACTGCCTCAGCACTGAAATCATTATGTCAGCATTTAGGCAAAAGTTTGTTTTTGTCCTAATATCTTAGAAGGGACATGGGTGCAGGAGCTCAGTCACGAGGATTGCTACACTTCAGAATTTACCACTATGATGCTGTCCTTATGCTTCTCTAAGCCTTTGCCAATCCACCCTTTAGAAGTATACTTGGCATACATAAATGTCATTCATACAAGAGGAGCTTTCAGTTGTAGCCTGTAGAGTGGTCCAGAGACTTTGTCCCTTCCTTCCTTCCTTCCACTGATACATCTCTGGTCCTATTGACTGTCACCCCCCACCCCCCTGCAGAGAGGTATCTTCTCTTAAACTCCATTAGCGGCATGTGAATCTCATCCAGTACAATCTTTCTGCTAAATATTAGGAAGCGCTAAAGCTGCCTTAAAAGGTGGTGGGTCTCTCCTTTGCTTATCTAAGCAAAGGCTGGGTGGTCATCTGTCAAGGATGCTGTAGTAACACCCTGCATTGCAGATCCTGCATTGAGCAGGGGTTGGGGTAGTTGACCTCTGAGGTCCCTTCAACCTAGGCTTCTACCTATTTCTTTCACAAGCAAGACTACTTACATGGGCAAATTCAACCCGGACAGAAAATTGGCTTGCTTAAAAAGTGATCAAAGGTGGGAAAGGAGGAAACCCACTACTACACAAATTATATTTTACTGAAAATGCAGTGATAGCACAGTCTCCTGTGGTTGGCTACTCTTCCTCCACTCCACTGAATTCTGCACCCGATTTTCCTACTGGGAACATCTGAAGCTGCCTTAGAGTGACTCTAACCATTGGTTCACCTACCCTTGTGCTGTCTATTTGAACTGGAGGTGGCTGTTCAGGAACTGGGACTGAGGCTTTTCCCAGCCCTTCTGTAACTGATGGTACTAAGAACTGGACCCTAGCATGGACCTTTCCTACAAATACTACAATCCTAAATAGGTCTACTCAGAAGCAAGTGAAGCTGACTTTGGTGAGGCTTAGTCTCATATAAGGATGTATAGGACTACATCCTCAATTGTGCTCATCTAGAACTCAAGAGCCTTTGCTTAGGATGCCAGGCAAACTATGAGTACAATTTTTCTGACATTAAGTGCTTTTAATGCAGTGGTCCTAAAATGCACGAACTAAATTTGCTAGTAGGAAGCAAACTCCAGCACTTACTTCCAAATATTCTCAAATTGGTTCTGGCTGAACAGTCTTAGCAATGGGATCAAGGAAGTTGAAAAGTGTTTAATACCTGTCAGGCTGCAATGTCCCCATTCCACCATCCTGTTTTCCCCCATCTCCAGTCCTGTAATCTTCCTGATAAGGGATTACCCCTCCTCTTTTCAGACCGCCCTGATCCCAAACTTTGCTCTTTCAGCAATCCATTTTTTGAAATAAAATACGCAAAGCATATTCCTTGGCCTTCCTGCCTGCGTCTGTGTGACAGGACTCAACGGAGCAAGCCCCTTGAGTTAACTGACACTGACTCCCGAGTAAGTAGATACAGGATTGCAATGTTAGTCCCACAAGCCAAAAGTACTTGGCGGAGATCATGCAAACTCTAGTCCGCAAAGCTTATACCATAATAAATCTGCTGGTCTTTAAAATGCTACAACTATTTACCGCCACCCTACCTATTTTGGAGCTACTCCAGCCTACCTGGAGTAGGAATGCATTATTTTGAGGAGATTTGCTCTTGTTTCATGTAGAAATAGCCCTGTTTCACCAGACGATTGAACCTGGAAAAATTTCTAAAGTCAAGCCTGCAGTCCTCATGAATTTGGAAACAGGAACTGGGTGGGGAGCAAAGGGTTTAGGAGATAAATGCAAGATAAACAGTAGATAAATCGCAATAACTTTTTATTAGGGGGGAATCTCCTCCTACCTGTAATCCAGTTTCAAGAAGTTTCATTCCTTTTCCACACTGTTGCAGATTTTCAGCAAATCGGGAAGTCCACAGAAAGCTGGGAGCGAGATGGTGAAGGAAGGCGACGGCGGAAGAGTCAGAATCCAGCGGTAGCCTCGGTATCTTGTTCTTCCATATCTTTCCAAAAAGGGGGTGGGGGGAGGAGGAGGATGAAAAACACATTAGTTGGGGCTGTAGAGGAGGTGGAGAGAGACGAGCGCTGGCTGCAGTCCTAGGCATGCCGACTTGCGTGAGTAAACCTAAATGAACTCAGTGGCTCTTTCCCTGAGAGTAAGCCGTACGTGCACAGGATCTTGCTGCACAGCTAGAAAGCGAGGAAAGCCGCTAGCTCATCATGCCACAGACAACAACCACCGCTCGATCCTCCGCTTACCTGAGCCAATATTTAAACCCCCACAAACGCTGGAAGCCTGTCTCCAATAAGCATCTATACAGGACTCGCCCTCGAACCCCTCGTCTTAGTTTAAGCAGCGGTCTCGGATTCCCACCCCGCTTCACGAACTCGAACTCACAGCTCGGTGCTCACGCCAGTTTCGCCCGAAGACTCTGCTCCCAGTCCCGATCGATTCCAAGAGAAGCCCTCTCCTTTACACCAGGCTTGTGGATCGCGCTGTGCGCGCGCGCGCCCAGGCAAGCCACCCGAGGTCCTGTCTTCCTCAAACCCGAGGCATCTCGCCTTGCCATCAGCCAAAAAAAAAAAAAAACCGTCGGCCGCGGGGCAGCAGCTACCCACGCACCCCGCTCTCGAATTGGCGCCGCTTGTTGCAGCCCCACTCCGAATTGAAACCGCTTTCCAAAGGCACACAAGCCACATAAACACCACCACCACCCCGAGCTAGGAGAGACTTAGAAAAATCAGGCATGCTCAACCCAAATAGCAGGAGTCCCTTATGCAGGAATGATGATGATGATGACAAATGATAAATAAATAATAAATGGCTATAATGATGCTTGTCTCCCGGATTCCTCCCCTTCCCCCAAAGTTCCCCACGAGCAGAAGACGCGCTTCCACCTTGGCAGGAGAGCGAGCGCCCAGGCGGTGACCCCGTCGAGGATCTCGCCTCCTCGGCATGGGAGTTGCGGGCGGAGCTCCGGAGCGGCGGCTGCCGGCTGGCCAGCTTCGCCCCGGCTTGGCTGTTTTCGACTGCGCGCCAGTCGCGACGCTCGGAGGCGGAGTGCGAAGGGGAAGGGGACGGAGACGGGGAGCGAGCAAGCAGCCGGCAGGCGCTGGCGTGCGGGGCGCTTTTCTCTCCCGCGGACGGGATTAGACGCGGCTCCTCCAATGGCCGTGGCGCTGCTCGCTGATTCGGCGCCACTTCCGAAGGGAAGAGGGGGGGTAGGTTGGCTTTCCAGCCGCACCACCACCCCCATTTAAACACCCAAACAAAAACAGGGGAAGCGCGCGCGGGCGGGTGGGGAAGAATCTCAGATTTTCACATCGGAGATCCATTTTGTTTCTCTTTGTTTCTTTGGACCTGTTCACCGCCTCCCCAAGAAAGTGCTCCTTCTCCAGATTTCCCGACACCTTGGCTTCAAGGGGTGCATGAGAGAGGTGTATGAAATTTTGTACAGTTTGGGGAGAAAGTGGATAGAGAGAAGTTTTTCTCCCTCTCTCAGAACGCCAGATCTCCTGGACATCCCGTGTAGCTGAATGTGGGAAGATTCAGAGCAGGGAAAAGGCATTATTCACCCTAAGCTACTAAGGTTCACCCAAGAACTAACTTAGTTGGTCTTTAAGGTGCTACTGGAAGGAATTTTTTTATTTTCACCCTAAGGTAGTTAAACTATGGAACTCACTCCCGCAGGAGCAGTGATGGCCACGGACTTGGGTGGCTTAAACAGAGGATTGGAGAAATGAAAGGAGGGGGGCAGTTTCACTCAAGTCCTCCTTGAGGGCTTCCCATAGGCATCAGTGAGAACAGGACCAGATGGACCTTGGGCCTGATCCGGCAGGGCTCTTCTTATGTTCTTACATTCTGGGCATGTGCAGAGTTCTTATTCATTTCTTTAAAAATATTTATAAACTGGCCCTTCATGCATGCAGATACAAGGATGGGGTGTTAGAAATCAAACACTCATGCAGCAGCAACAGAAACAGAAACTGAGGCAGAGGAAAACAACAAGCAGATGAGGTTCAGAATTCACCACCAAAACTCTTAAAAAAAAAGTATCCTGGCAAACAAACCTGGTGCCAAAAAGACTACAGTGTCATTTGGGGTGGTGAGGTGGGTATAGAGCATTCCACAACCCAAATAGTGCTACAGAGAAGGCTCGCTCCAGTAGATGAAACCTTCTGCAGCCTGGTCTTCTACTGACTTGGGGGGCTTCAGCTCCCATCAGCCTCTGCCAGTGTGGTTGGGGAAGTCTGCCTTAGATGATGGAAACTTGGAAAAGGCCCCCTCTGGGGACCTTAAGGCATGGGCAGGCTGCTTTGCCCATCAGGTATTTGGGTCCCAAACCATTTGAGGATTAAAGGAGAGCTTGAATTGTGTCCCAGCCACCTATGCCGTTCAGAAAGATAGATAGATGATAGATAGATGATATAGATAGATAGATAGATAGATAGATAGATGATAGATAGATAGATAGATAGATAGATAGATGCAACCCTGTGCACAACAAACATTCTTACTGTACCTTTCACACAAATGCTCTGGTTGGTACCTTCCTCAACTCCTTCAGCTACAGGGAGCCCAAAGTGTCTCTGTCCTACCCTACAAAGTATCCGGGTGAGTTAAATACCAAGCTAGTGCAGCAGCAGCAGCGTAAGAGGCCAAGGCACACTATTGCAACCCTCCGTTCCTTGACCTAAACCAAACCTAAGTTATTCAATAAGCTACAAAAAAACCCACACAACAGTTATGCAAGTAGAAAGCCAGCAGTATACGTCACATCTGTGACTATCTGCATGTTGGACAGAAGTTGTAGGTCTGTCCTCAGCACAAAGACTCTACAGGAAGAAATGTGTTCCCTGGGGGCCAGAGGGCAGACCTGTAGAAGCTGAGAGAGGCAAAGAGGTTGGTGGGTGAGACCTTCAGAGACATAGCAGTGTCCCACTTCTACAGTGATGGCTTCCCTGTTGTCAGGGAGAAGAGGAGACTCAGAGAAGGAGGGTGTCACTCTGAGGTAGAGGGAAATGGTTCCTTAGAAGGGACTCATTCCATGAGGGATGAGCAGCCATCATCTTGCGCTGAGGATTCTTCTCCAGCATGTGAAGGAATCCTGGTGGCAGGAGATTTGATCAGTAGGAACATAGATGGGTGTGTGATGGCCATGCGGACTGCAGGGTGAATTGCCTATCTGGTGCAAAAGTTATGGATGTTGTGTCGTCCATTGTGCCTGATAGTGGAGGACTCGGTGGTCATGATGCATGTTGGCATCAACATTATGGGGAACTATAGTTGTGATGTCCTGGAAGCAAAATGTAGGTTGCTGCATAGGGTGCTTAAAGCCAGGGCTTCCAAGGTAGCTTTCTCTGATATGCTCCCAGTTCCACTTACAAGGCCAGCTAAACAGTGCAGCTTGGAGGTCTTAGTGGGTGGATGAGAAGACAGTGTCAGGAGGGATTTGGATTTGCTGGCACCAAAGAACATTTGGGAACAAGCTGGACCTGTACAGGCTCTAGTTGAACTGTGATGGAACCAGACTGGTGGTGCTTAAAATTATTATTTTTTCTTTTAAGTGTCAGAGAAGCTTTTAAACTGATTACAGGGGGGAAGAGGGAGCTGATAGGAGCTGAGTAAGGATTGGTTCAGAACAAATCTTCCCCCTGGGATGAAGATGGAGGGGGGGGGGAGTGAAGAATTAAATGTGGGAGGTGGGTATAGAACTAAGCACTGTGAGTTCAGCAACTTAGAGAGGCCAAAGTACGGCAGGTCGAAACACAAGCTCCAGGAGAAACACTTGGAAAGAGACTCTGTATATTTGTCCATATGTTAATGCTAGAAGCCTCTGAGCCAATATACCGTATTTTTCTGTCTATAAGACGCCCCCATGTATGACGCCCCCTATTTTGGGGGGACTCTGGTTTAAGAAAATGGGGAGAGATCTATCCGTGTATAAGACGCCCCCAAATTTTGGACATTTTTTTTAGGGGAGAAACCTAGTCTTGTACACAGAAAAATACGGTAGGTGAACTGGAATTCTTGGTCTTGGAGGATTGCATTGAGGTAGTGGGCATACCATATTTACTCAAGTTCAATTCACCATCAAATCTAATGCGCACCTCAATTTTCAGAACTTTGAAACATAATAAATAATAATAATACCTTTATTGTCATTGTACAACCTGTGAACAATGAAACAACAAAAAAGTATTTGCTGGCGAATGTAAATGTGCCATTGAATCTAATGTGCACCTTAATTTTCGCAACGTAATTTGGCCAAATAAGGTGAGCATTAGATTTGAGTAAAGATGGGGACAAAAAATAATAATAATAATGGTGGAATAGAGAGAACCAGTGGAACAGCATTATCTCTGGATAGAAACTCTGTAGGAGGGGCAGGGCAGGGGGTCCTGGAGGTGGTGTCACTCTGCATGTCACAGAGGACACTGAGCCCAGCAAGCTAGAAATCCCCAAAGGGGTAGACTTCTCCTTAGAATTGTTATGGGGGGTGATACCAGGACCCAAGATGGATGTGTTATCCTTCCCCAATCTTAAATGCTCAAAGATCTTGAGATTAAGAATGGAATCAATGATGCATCCAAAATAGGAAAGTTTGTTTTAACTACCCTCGCATGACCTCTGATGGTTCTGATAATGAGATTTAACCTTGAATATTGAACTTAGAATATTTACATAGTGGGCAAATGCCATGTCTTTGTTTAATTGGTCAAATTGGCAAACTTTGCCAGAAAATCATGGTAGACTGTAGGCGTAAATCTGCTTTGGGGAAATGAAAGCGTTGGACTTTCCAGTTCCAAGCAATTTAACACCTCTTTACACATGATATATAACCATCACATTTCAACACACAAATGAATCCGATGGTCTGCCCCTTTGTAATTCTCTTTTGTTTCTTTTAATCAGGAAATCTATTCACATACAGAATCCTCTGAATTTTGTTGCTGCAGGATGGCACAATGTGGAGATTCTGAACAATGATTAATTAAATTCCAAGGAATATGTACAGAGTCAATATTTCTTTGATGTCCAACAATCAAAGATCATGCATTGTTTGTGGGTTCCCAGAGCCACAGGTCATCGACCAAATAATTTTTGCTGGTTCCTCTGCCCTGAACATGCACAGAATTAGTTTTGAAGCAGCATTTTAAGTAAGATCATTAAGTAGAAGAAACACAATCCACATTACTATGCTTGTTCTTCTCATAGGGCTGAAGCTATCCTTCCCCCTCCATAATCTCAAATAATTTAGGTGAAGCCAGAGATAAATATTTTCTTAGATGACAGTACGTTCCATGGGATTGTAATACTTTGGCTCCCTCTTTGTTACTAGGGTTGGGGGAGAAATTCACTTCATATTTAAAGGTAAGTCTATCATATCCATACTTTCTGAAATAATATGAAAACTACAACACTGCCATCCTTCAAAATTTGCAGTTATCTGAATTTTATGATGCAATTCTCCAACCAATGTTCTAAAAATAATAATCATATATGAGGTAAAAGTGGGCATAAAATAAATATATTAGAGGAAATAGCATACAAAATATACCACTGCTTGCAAAATGTGTGTCAAAACTGCATACAAAAATGTGTTTGTTGGGAGAAATTTGCACTAAAACAATGAAGAATTTTCATAAAGATTAAAAATAAATCACAAATAGTTGTAGAATTGTGGAGAACTGAGTTTAAGATTGAAAAAAAAATGAGAAACTAGGAGAACTCAAACTCAAAGATCCTTCCATCTCAATTTGTTATATTTACCCATGGAGAATTATGTTGCCTGATCTTATCCATGTGTGTGTGGAGAGAGAGGCTGCTATTGTCTCTGTCTCTCAGCATTCAATGCTTGAGGCAGCTGGTTCACTTTACCTAGAAGACTCCCTGGAAAAGACCCTGATGCTGGGAAAGATTGAGGGCACAATGAGAAGGGGACAACAGAGGACGAGATGGTTGGGCAGTGTTCTCGAAGCTACCAACATGAGTTTGACCAAATTGTGGGAGGCAGTGGAAGACAGGAGTGCCTGGCGTGCTCTGGTCCACAGGGTCACAAAGAGTCGGACACGGCTAAATGACTAAACAACAACAACAAAGGGCCAGCCAAATGAATGGGCTGCTGGTGGTATTTTCAATAAACCTATTGTCAATTTCTTCTCCATATTGTCCATCATAAACTTGTGCATAAGTGGTTGTGTTTAGTGGAGACCATGTTGAAGGCAGCATGGGGGGAAAAATGAGTTCATCAAGTTAGAAATTCCAAAAGGGGCAGGATCCTCCACAGAATTATTTTGAGTGGCGATACTGGTCCTCATGAGTAATTAACTCCTTGGGACATGCTATTATCTCCCTGATCAAAATATCTGGGGGGTATATTGAAATGTACAAGATACATAAGTATTTATGTGAAAGACTGTATACTACTTGATTTATACAGCTCAGCTCTTGTACACAGATTGTACATTTGCTAAACGGTGCATGTGAATGGCTGTATGAGTGTACAGTTCAACTCTTTGTGTGCATGGGTAACACGTGAACAGCCCTTCTGCCTCTAACAGTAGGCTCTAACAGTAGCCCTCTCCCATAATTTCTCCCCTGCCCTTCAGAAGCACAAAGCCTCCAAAAATATGCAGCTACATATTGCTGACTATTATCACTACCATGATCCACTGACACACCTGTCCTCTAAGTCTTTGTCTAGTCTCCTTTCAAAGCCATCTAAGCTGGTGGCTTAAATAAATAGATAAATAAATATTATTTATACCCAACACATCTGGCTGGGTTTCCCAAGCCACTCTGGGCAGCTCCCAACAGAATATTAAAAACACAATAAAACATCAAACATTAAAAGCTGCCCTAAACAGGGCTGCCTTCAGATGTCTTCTAAAAGTCAGATAGTTATTTATTTCTTTGACATCTGATGGGAGGGTGCCACTACCGAGAAGGCCCTCTGCCTGGTTCCCTGTAACCTCACTTCTCACAGGGAGGGAACCACCAGAAGGCCCTTGGAACTGGACCTCAGTGTCCAGGCTAAATGATGGGGGTGGAGACACTCCTTCAAGTGTACTAGCCGAGGCAGATTTTTTCTTGTGTCTGTGGTTTCCATTGAGTATATTATGTGGAAAATCGTACTCTGTTCAGTCTATCCTGAATCATCTCCCAATCAATTTTATTCATTTACTTAAGACATTTCTATTAAACAATGCTTTCTCATAGTAGCGTGCAAGCATAATTAAAGCAATATAACACTTAAAAAACTCAATTACAAAACCAAAAGCAGCTACATTTAAAAGCCCAGCACACACTTCTTACCCAGAAAACAATGGACTGAAACACACACAAAAGTTTGTAATATTATTTTAAAAGCTAAAAGAGGGGTTGTACATATTTTACTTTGGAAAGAGTGTCAGAGATATGGGGCCACCACTGAAAAGAGTCTGTGTCTCTAGTGCCCACAAGTCTGATGAACATTTGCCCTTGTCAGTCATTTGGTCTTGGAAAGTGTGAGATATAAGGATGAATTTGAGGAAGAAAAATGAATCTAAAAACAAGAACATCTTCCTAATTTGGTGGGAAATACCTGTTTTGATCAAGAAATGCAAAATTCAAAAAGCAGATGCCAAGTGACATTTTAAGACATGATGGGTCTTAGCCCATCCTAAAAATGCTTACTCAAAGGTAACTCTGAGTTCACTAGTACCTAGTGTGGTGGTGATGATGGAAGAGGGGAACTTAACATTGAAGGTGCTCCCATGTTACCTTCAATGCATATATAATCTGTGAACCTGTATGCACAAATAGCTGAGGTGTGTAAATCATTAAGTGTCCACTCTTCCACACAAGCACTTGTACGTGTGTTCATTGCAGTGTGTGAATAAGCCAAGAACTAGACCAGGACTGAGGAACCTGTGGCCCTCTAGCTACTATCAAACTCCATGTCCCATCAGCTGCAGCCAGCATGACCAATGGTCAAGGATGATGGAGTCCAACAACATCTGGAGGGCCATGGGTTGCTAGATAAGCAATGGCTTCAGGGGAGGGGGCCTTGGGCTAGATGCCCTTAATAGCCCCCCATCATGAGTGGACTGATGTACTTACTACTGTCACCACAGTGATGGGAGAAAGAGTGATATGGGGGGGGGGGGTCAGATGTGGGCTTTGGTCCTAGACCTTTGGTCTGATTCAGCAGGGTTTTTCCTACAGAATATTTGACCCCTCTGGGTAGGGAGAAGTGTGGGGAATAATATGTTATTGCTCCTTAATCCAGTGGAGGCTTTTCTGAAAACCCTTCCTTGTGCTGAAATATTCATGAAGCCTGCCTTCTTGGCACCCCGACAAACGAATTAGGGTGAGGAGATCCATTTTGGCAAACAACAGTTAATTCTCCTTGGGTGAAAACCATTCCATTTTAATTAATAGTCATTAGACTGAAAGAAGCTTTTACTTGGCTTTAGGGAATTGGCCATTTTGGCGGAGGAGTGAGCTAGATATAAACATAAAGCATTTGTTGTGTTGGTTTGGTCTACTCTCCCTTTTTTATGGCATGTTATTTGAAATAAAACTGACTCCCAAGAATCCCCTCCATTGAATGGCATTTATTTAGAGCACACAGGGGCTGTGGAGACCCTGCATAGCTTCACAGCTTGAATGGAGCCTCTGTTTGAAGGGAAAACATGAAAAGGCATGCAGCTAGATAAAGAAATAGTAACCTTTATTTGAATCGGAGATGGCCGGCAAGTGGCCCGTGAACTTCTTGCCTCCATCTTTTGACAGAAATCACCACCTTACATCAGCGAAAGGGTACCTGGTGGTGGGACATGCTACTCTTGAGTAGACCACCACTATGGTGGCAATGCAATATATCTATATCACAGATGGGATAAAATGAATTTAGTTTGTCCAATGTGTTAGATCAGGGATGGCGAAATGCTGGCTCATGGGCCAAATGTGGTCCTCTTCTGACTTTCCTCAGAATTGTCACCAGACCACCTCCACTCTGTCCCCAGGTTACATCCCTCACTTTCACACCTACCCACCCCATGTCCTTAAACTCTGATAATGCTTATTGCTTGTCTGCATAAAGGGGTGTGTGTGACTATGTGTGGAAAATAGTCTTCTGTACAAAGGTAAAAAAAAATACATTCATTGCCCTGCCTTCTTTTGTCTCTTGCCCCACCCGTCTCTTGTAAGGTTGCCTCAGAGGGAAGGCATCCCTTGAGTTACAAATGGTGATCCACCCTCATCTGAGATCTTTGAAAGGGAATCAGCATATTGCACACCAACAACCCCATCCAAAACTTACCTTCCCTGAAGCAAGTCTTCTCAAGCTGGATGGCATTAGCCCAAGTAAACATGCTAGAGGAGCTGCAGATTTATTTTAATCTAGCTGATTAATTGTACCTGGAAATAATGCTATATAGATCTTTTTTCCCTCCAGGGAGATAAGCTTGTTTCACTTGTTAGGCTTACTTCTGAGCACCCACACATAAGATTGCAATGCAGATGTCTCAAATGAGAGGTGTCCTAAGACATTGCCTCTCATAACCCATGAAGCTGCACACTTTATGACTTTGGAAAGCTATCCTGGCCCAGATACAAGCAGTGGAAACTTGTATCATGAACTGGCAGGAGGATGGGGAGGAAGAAGAGGATCCTGGTGAGGGGTGTAGCTGGGACTGGGACACACTGGGTCAAGCAGGGGATGGAGAAAAAAGTACTCACAGGGTGACAGAGGATGGCAAGGGAATGGGGGGTCAGTGCACAGGAACCAGAGCAGCAGGACCCATCACCAGAGCCGAGGGGTCCTGGTATCCTTGAATACGGTGGGCTCTGAGGCATAGGGAGCAGCAGGAGACTGAGGCAAGGAAAGGCCCATAGCCCAGCTCCCTAGATGGCCAGGTGAAGCTCACTAGCTCTGGAAGGAGGTGTGTGATTCCTCAGCTGCAGTAGGCTTGGAACAGGTGAGGATCACATGCTTCATCAAGCCCAGATGTGGCAATCAGCAGGCAAAGTAGAGCTGAGGTGCTGTCTGCTCAACTGCCCATGTTGATGGACCTCTGCTTGGATGCTCCAGGACCTCTACAGGACTATGTTTTGGGTTTGACTATCTTTCATGGCTGTTAGACTTAAGACTTGGCTTTACCCTGGATTGCATTTCCTGACCTTTGGATTTTGGACTTTGCTGGAGTGGATTAACCATTGGACATTGGACTTGGCATTCTACTGACTTGCTGCAAGGTAGGCCAGGGGGTTCAGGACAACTTGGGACTCGAGGAAGAATATTTTGTATGGGCTCAGATACAAACTCTTCTAGATGCAGTACTGAGATGCTGTCATCCTTAAGGCACGGCCTTCCAATAATGCAGGAATATAGGGAACTGCCTTCTCTCACTGGTCCATCTAGTTCAGGTGCACTGACTGGCAGCACCTTTCTAGGTTTTCCTTGCCCTAACCGGAGATGCCAGGGACTGAGCCAGGGGCCTTCCTCATGCAAAAGATGTACTGCACTGCTGAGCTGTCATCCTTTGCCAAAATGCCACATCCTTCCCCATCCGCACCAAATTTCAGACTTTTGCCTGTGCCGTGTTACTGTGTAGGTACAAAGCAACAACCACTTTGGATTTAATTATGCTCATTGCTGCAGAGCATTTTCACACATGAATCATAAAAGCACTTCAGTGATGATCTGGAATAGTTTGATTACTTGCAGTATTTTTTTTCATCGTAGCTCAGTAGCAGAGCGCCTGCTTTGCATGACGGAGGTGCAATTCCAACATTTCTAGTTAGAGCTGGGAAACAGCCTAAAACCCTGTAGAGCCAAGGGCAGTCAGTGTAGACAAGGGGTGGGCTGACTTCAGGTTTGTTGGATTTAGCTAGATTTTTCACTAGAACTCTGAGGTCTACCAACTGGAACCAGGTACAGTTAAAATGAAAGAACAGGGTATGGCTGGCTGGCAATAGATTAGTAAGGGATTCTGGTTCTCAATGCCAACAGCAAAATAAAGGACATTTCTCCCCTTTAGTTAGGCTGCTGAAATGAAGAAAGCTTGGATTAAGGAGTAGACATTTGTATGAAACTTCTGTTCTGGTACACAAAAGTTCCTAGGCTCAATAAGCTGGTAGAGCCACCCTGTTATTTAATTTGAATTGTACGTCTTTTGTGGATCCCTGGCTACCTTTTTCTCACTGCTGGTGTAGTTAATACTGAGCCACATTGACCAACAGTCTGATCTGGTGCAGTATATGGCAGCTTCCAATGCTCTCAAGTTTTTCCTGACTTAAGCTGTCTCCACCCAGCCAGCATGATGTAATAATGGTTAGAGTATCAGACTAGGACCTGTGAGGCCACGGTTCAAATTCTCACTCAGCCATGATGTGCAAAGGGGTGCCCTTGGGCCAGTCCCAGCCTCTCAACCTAACCTACCTCAGAGGGTTGTTGTGAATTGGAGGAAAAGAACAAGGTGTGCCATCTTGAATTCCCTGGGGGGGGGAGTAGGATATAAACGCAATTAGAAATACATAATAAAGCACAAACACCTGTCTAGCTGGGATGTTTGGGGGAAAGTTCTGTGGTAATAATAGCACACTTTTCAGTACAGTACATCTGTTCACAGGTGACATGTAAAGCACAATATGTTCGCAATGGAAGCTAACTCTATTTCCCTCTCGAACCTTCATACACACACACACACGCACGCGCGCACGCGCGCACACAAACACACACACACACACACACACATATATATATATATATATATATATATGCTTTCGTAGATTTTCACGGGTACAGGAATGCAGGTTTTGGTGTCTTCGGGTGTCTTCCCGTGTAAGAGTCGGGGTGTCTGTGCGACGTTTCGACGAGGTCTCACTCGTCATCTTCAAGAAGCCGAAAGCACCAGCCTGAAGATGACGAGTGAGACCTCGTCGAAACGTCGCACAGACACCCCGACTCTTACACGGGAAGACACCCGAAGACACCAAAACCTGCATATATATATATATATATATATATGCTTTAGAACATTCAGAATGGCACTGCAATTCATCCAAATAGCGAAAGACTTGCCATTTCCTGTATCTTTTCCAGATCTGTGATATGATATCCTTTCCCCCCCCCACTTTATATTTTTTTTTAGATGGGACGTCCAGAACTGTAGCAGGCAGGCAGAATGAGAAGTACAGCTCCAAATGTACATTGGCAGCTGTAGTGTTTTGTGTAAGGAGACACAAGGATGTGATCAATAAGACTAGACAGCCCAATCTTATGCTCCACTGTGCCGTAGGCACACAGCCTAAGATGTCTTGCTAGCTTCCCACTCACTCTGGCACTGGAAGCCAACTATAGCTAGGTACCAGTAGCCAGTGGTGCTTCTGGAGTAGCATAAAAGGTTGAGGATGGAGAGGAGGTGGAGGGGAGTGGCTGTGATGCTTTTAGCTGCGTCAAGAAGCTCTGGGTGAAGAGGCAATGATCGGCATATTCATTCCAGCTTGTAAGCTTCTCAGGCAAACCTCCTTGCTGGAGACTGGAATGGTGGGCTTAACTAGACATTGGTCTGGTCTTGCAAGAGGGTTGGTGTACTCTTATCCCACACTCCCCTTTTACAACCCTGAGACTAGGTGCCAGTGTGGTGTAGTGGTTAAAGTGATGGACTAGGAAATGGGAGACCAGGGTTCAAATCTCCACTCAGCCATGAAACTAACTTGGGTGGGTCAATGACTCTCAGCCTAACCTCCCTCACCAGATTGTTGTGAAGGGAAAAGCTATGTATGCCACACTGAACTCCTTGGAAAGAAGGGGGGATAGTATATGAATGAATGAATGACTGAATGAATGAATGAGTGCACAGGCTTCCTCCACAAACCAATGCATTCCAATGGCCATTTAGATGTCTGTGTGTGTGTCTTGTCTTTTGTGGAGAGTCCTGAAGAAACATAATAGAAGCAATTTCAAGTATCTGAAGAAGTGTGCATGCACACGAAAGCTCATACCAATGAAAAACTTAGCTGGCCTCTAAGGTACTACTGGAAGGAAATATTTTATTTTGTTTCGACTACAGCAGACCAACACGGCTACCTACCTGTAACTAGAAGCAATCAGTTACTGTACTTTGTGTTTAATGCATTCCAGTGGCCATTGGGAGAGCCATTGTACACTGGTGGCCTTTTGGAAGAAAGCAATGACAGTTCATTTATTTTAGTATGTCCGCTATAACAGTTCTAATTATATTGAGACAGAGGGAGCTGCCTTTAAATGAGCCAGGTCTGAGACCACTGATCCATCTATCTCGGTGCTTTTTACACCAGAGGTAGCTGATGTGGTGCCCTCCAGATTTTGTTGGAGTAATTCTGGCCATGATGCTTGGTGCTGATGGGAGTTGTGGTCCAACAACACTGGACCGTGGTCAACAGGCAATGCATGTGTCTTAATGCTGAACTACAGTCCTTCCCCAGTGGCCAAAAGCTGCAAAAAAATAAGCAGCTTTTGCAGAGACAAAATATGAGAGAAAAGAGGGGTAGACGTGGGTAGCTCTTCCCCATATGCTAATGAAAAACAGGTTGCTGTGTTTGGTTATGTAAGACTCCATCTAAAACAGAGGAGAGGATCAGGCTCTAAGTATTTTCTTTTCCTGGTAGAGCTCTGAAAACACCTATACATTTGTGCTATCACAGCTGGTCTGATGGACAGGCTAGATGGCGACAAGTTGATTTTTATACGTTTCAATCGTTCCTCCTCTTGTCAAAGCTCTTTATTCAAGGTCATCATTAAGTTGCTAAGGGGGCAGCAGTGGGGAAAACAACACTCACACTTCTGCTGTCTCCAGTGAGCACTGTGAATATTTGATTATGCACCTTGATTCCTGTAGAATTAATCATGCCTCAATAATCAGATGCGCAAATCAGTGTTTTCAACTGCAAGGTGGATTAAGAGCTACGGCAGGCCTACTCTGTCTATGTGCTCAGCTTCCCTTTCTCTCCGATGCCCCTGCGTCTTTTCTTGGGGGTGACTGACCTCTTTGCAGAAGTCCTCCTGTCCATACAAAATAGAAAAAGCACAACATAGCAAAAGTCGGGTAGCACCTTAAAGAAGGTGGCAAGATCCAGAGCATGCCTGTTTATTAAAATACATAACTTGATTGTAAAAAAACAAACAAACCCTCAAAGCAGTTTGAAAAAGCAAACAGTGAAATTAAGAAAGATTTACAAACCTACTTTAAAACATCCAAGAGTTAAAATATTCACTCAATCAATCAATTAAATTAAATCAATTAACCCCAATGGATTAAAAACAGAATAAAACATCAAATATTGAAAACTTCCCTAAGTTGCCTTCAGGGCTGCCTTCAGATGTCTTCTAAAAGTCAGATAGTTGTTTATTTCCTTGACATCTGGTGGGAGGGCTTTCCACAGGGCAGGCGCCACTACCGAGAAGGCCCTCTGCCTGGTTTCCTGTAACCTCACATCTCGCATTGAGGGAATTGCCAGAAGGCCCTCGGAGCTGGACCACATCATTAAATGGGGTTTACTCTCAAGTAGGGATGGGGCAGAAATTCAACTCAGTTAGCATTGGAACACGAGCCAAATTGACACTTTCTTTATTTTTTTTACTAATTCACACTTTCTGAAACAATATGTGAACTGAAACACAGCCTTCTTCAAAATTTGCATTTTTCCAGATGTTGCAGTGAAGTTCTTCAGCTAAGTAATGTGTCCAAAAATTTGCCTCTTGGGGCAAAGTGTGCATATAAATGTATATATTTGTGAAAATGACCTTTTTAAAAAAGGATGATGATAGGGCAAATAGAATTGCAAAAAGTGTACATTAGGCAAAAATACATTATGTATATTAGGAGAAATCTGCACCAAAATGCTGATAGATTTCCATTAAGACTCGTTTAAAAAATAAATAAATTGCAATCTGATGTCGAGAACTGGATTAAAGACGGGGGACATGAGAATCTGAAAGTAACAGGAGTACTCATTTATCCTCCAAAGTAAATCTGTTTATGATCAGTCATGTACTGCAATCCTACACATGTCTCACTCTTAGGTAAACATTTTGTAGCCTTGTAATCCTATGTGTGTTTACTTAGAAGCAAGTTTCTCTGTGTTCAATGTGGCTTACTCACTAACAGGTGTGTTACCTTCACAGACAGCAGCTTTAGAGTAGGATCCCATACATGCTTGTTGAGAAGGAAATCTCACTGAGCTCCATGATGATAGCAATGATGATTTTTCAGATTTATATATTGCCCTCCACCCAACGATCACGGGAAGGTTTACAACATAAAAACACAGAACGCATAACATAATAAAAATGAAACAATACCCCCCATAAGCTTTGCTCTCCCCATGCAGTTGAGGTCTCAGATTTTGAAATTTAGCAGAGAAGAAATAAATGTTTGCTGCTCTGTCATCCTTTGAGAGAGACTGGCCAGTCAGTGCGAGTAAAAAGTAGACCACACTTCACCAGTGTGAAGCCCCTCAGATGATGTTGGACTACAACTCCCATCAGGCACCGTCAGCACATCTGATGGCAGTTGCGATCCAGCAACATCTGGAGGGCACAAGGTTGGCAAAGGCTGGAGTAGACCTTGCGGACACAGAGTTGATACTTTGTGGTGTCTCTGTACCTGCCAGTCCAGCTCTTGTTCCGCTACCATCTCCCAGCAATAGACTGCAGTCTTACTCTTGGAAGAGTCACCACTCTGGCAATCGTTCAGGGGTAGGTTCTCAGCTATCTAGAAGTTAACAGAACCACAGTCCTTGCTAGCAAGTGGGTCAAATCAGCCATGGTATTCTTGTGGAGCAGCTGTCCAAGTTAGGGATGGGTGGCACTACTTGTCCTACTTGGATGGTCATTTCCAGAAGGTGATGTTTGGGGTGTTTTCTTCAGCCCCTCCCCATGCTGTTTAACATCTGAGTGGGGTCATCTGGAGGTCTGGAGTACATTGTCAGCAATTTGCTGATGACACACAGCTCTACTTCTCCTCTGCATCTGCACATGAGGCAGTGGATGTGCTGAATCATTGTCTTGCCCTGGTAATGAGAGCCAATATCTGAAGTTCAATCCAGGTAAGACTGGGTGGCGCTATGGTCTAAACCACAGAGCCTCTTGGGCTTGCCTATCAGAAGGTTGGCGGTTTGAATCCCCGCAACGGGGTGAGCTCCCGTTGCTCGGTCCTTGCTCCTGCCAACCTAGCAGTTCGAAAGCACGTCAAAGTGCAAGTAGATAAATAGGTACCGCTCCGGTGGGAAACTAAACAGCGTTTCCGTGCGCTGCTCTGGTTCACCAGAAGCGGCTTAGTCATGCTGGCCACGTGACCCGGAAAAACTGTCTGCAGACAAACGGCGGCTCCCTCGGCCAGTAAAGCGAGATGAGCACCACAACCCCAGAATCGTCTGCGACTGGACCTAATGGTCAGGGGTGCCTTTACCCTTTACCTTACTGTTAGTGGGTGGTTTCCTAGGCCAGATGGATGGGAGGTTGCCTACTCATCATGGGGTTATAGTCCCTCTGAAGAAGCTGGTACACAGCGTGGGGATGCATCTGGATCCATTGCTGTCATTTGAGGCTTGAGTGGCCTTGTTGGTGTGGAGTGCCTTCCATCATCTGTGCCACTATCTGGACAGGGATAGCCAAACTTCTGTTGTCTATGTTCTGGTAACCGCTAGGCTAGAATACTGCTAAACATTATATGTGAGACCGCCTCTGAAGACAGTTTGGAAACTTCAGCTGGTTCAGAATTCAGCGACCAGGTTGCTCACCTGTACAAATTGGTTTGAGCCAATCCTGGCCCAGCTGCACTGCCAATTAGTTTCTGGCCCCAATTCAATATGCTGGTTTTGACCTATAAAGCCTCAAACCAACCTGGACCCTGCATTCATCACCTGAGGCCCTTCATGGGCTTCTTCTGTGAGAGTTCCAGAGGTTGGCAACATGAGAACAGGCCTTTTCTGCAGTGACTCTCCACTTGCGGAATGCCTTCCCAAGGGAGGCTCACCTGGTACCTTTGTTAAATGCTTTTGCCTGGTGCTTAAAGATATATCTACTCCCAGGCCTTTGGTTAATTAAATAAGCTAGCCCCTAGATTGTGTGTGTGGCAGGGTATTGATTTTGTTTGCTACTGTGGCATGTATTTATGTGTTTATATAGGGTGGGGTGACATGCTTGGTATAACTGAAGCATCAGAGCTGAAATCGGAAGAGAACAATTGTGGTGTCCTGACTGGAGTGAAAAATGAGACATGCAAAAAGCTACATGCTGTAGTCCTAAGGAAATTGCCATGGGGGGGGGACTCTTAATGTGCTTCCTAGAGCTACGTTTAGCATTGCATCTGTCTTGAAACATATTGATAGACCTTAGAGATTCTAGTTTTAAAAAGAAAAGAAATATGAGACCAGACTTTTAAAGCCATCTAACTCTTGACTTCATAGTCCAATTTCTGGACTTTGCAGTATTTTTGTTTGTTTTTCATTAGAACACACATGAGCTCCTTTGCTGCCTTCTTTGCTGCAGCATTCATATCAGAAGCAATTAGGAATTATGTTGTATTAGTAAGCCATTTCTGCAGATCTCTCTCTCTCCCTCTTTTTCTTTCTCTGAAATCCTGTGGCTCTCTGGTAAACAATGTTCTTTTAAATCTGGTATGACATCTGTCATCAACAAACTCAATTTTTTTTTTAAGAACAGAAAGTGCGCAGGACTCTTGAAAGCTCTCCTGGAGCTGATACAGGGGAGTAGCTAAAGCTGCAATCCTATGCATGCTAATTTGGGAGTAAATCCCACTGAACTCACTTCTGAATATACAGGCATGAGGATTGCACTACAACAGTCTGATCTATGAATCAGGTAATGCCTTGTTTTTGTCCACCCCTGCATGCATTAAGAGGCTTTAGGCAAGCTACTCTCTCTTAACCTCAGTTTTCTATCTGCAATAAGGAGATAATCACAGCATGCGCGCCATACATTTAAATCGCAGTTAAAGCACATGCCTTCCTTCAATGAATTTTGGGAACTGGAGTTCACACGCACAGAGTGTAATAATTAATAATAATCATAAATCATCATTCTGTGCAAGCCCCAGCCAAATGGATGTAAGTGTGATATTACCCTTGCACAGCATTCCTAGATTCTGGTGATGCTTGTTCTGGAGAAATTCCCAGAAAAGTGCAACCCTAGGGCCACCTGTGACCATGGGCCCAATGGCACCCCTGAAGGCTTTTCCTGGGGCCCTCACAGCTTTGGTACCTCATCACCACTCACTGCTCCCTTTATCATGAGATGGCAAAACTAGCTATGTCTGTCCCCCTCCACCTCTGCTCCTGGAAAGCACATAGAGCAGAATAAGGAAGTTGAAAGAGTGGCACGCTTTCTCACATCTTTCAACTCTGTGTGCTTTTGAAGACTCAGTTTGGCACCTGAGTAGCTGGGCAGAAAGCAAAATGACTGAGAGGGAAGCAGGGGTGGGAGGGGAAAGGGAGCAATTTGGGAGACTGGGGGAGGTAAATGGAGTGGGTTAAACCACAGAGCCCAGGACTTGCTGATCAGAAGGTCGGCAGTTCGAATCTCTGCGACAGGGTGAGCTCCCGTTGCTCGGTCCCTGCTCCTGCCAACCTAGCAGTTTGAAAGCATGCCAAAAAAAGTGCAAGTAGATAAATAGGTACCGCTCCAGTGGTAAGGTAAACGGTGTTTCCGTGCGCTGCTCGGGTTCACCAGAAGCGGCTTAGTCATGCTGGCCACATGACCCGGAAGCAGTACGCCGGCTCCCTCAGCCAATAAGCCAAGATGAGTGCCGTAATCCCAGAGTCGGTCACGACTGGACCTAATGGTCAGGGGTCCCTCTACCTTTAGGGATAGGGAGAGAAAGTGGAGTGGGAGAAACATGCATTCATGGATCCAACACAGGTTGGATCCATTAAAATGGAGCCTCTTGAAATTTCATATATTTTCTTCCCTAGGGTTATCCACTCTTACGAAGTCCACCAAATTATAGATTACATTGGTCTCCATTTACTGAACCATAAAAACTACAAGATGTTGGCAAGCATAAGATCTGGGACTTTTTATGGTGCAATGTAAGGTTTAATTTGATGACCTTTTGTCGGGGGGAGGGGGGGCTAAGTAAATTTATTCAAATGCAAAAGGATCTGTTTTAATTACAGTGGACCCCACTTTTACCCAGACCCTATGGGAAAGCAAATAATCTGTGGTGCCCACCTCACTCTCAAAATATCCAAATGTGCTCCACAAGATTGGTGGCTCCTGTTGTAAGGTTACCTTTCTATAGACCAGGCATCCCCAAACTCGGCCCTCCAGATGTTTTGGAACTACAACTCCAGTGGTCAGGGATGATGGGAATTGTAGTCCCAAAACATCTGGAGGGCCAAGTTTGGGGATGCCTGCTATAGACACTTGATTGAGTGTATGCACCACAGGACATTCTTCTGCATAAATGTCAATGATTCTGTGTTATGTAAGCCAAAAAAGGTGAAGGAAAGGGATGGTTTGGATCCAATGAGCTATGAGTGGAAGGAAAATAATTGCCAGCGGTGTTCCACAAGTTCTTGCACCAGAACTTACACCAGAGTAATTTCAAGCAGTGCTATAAAATTATCTAGAATCTGATGTTTCTGTGGGCACAGGTAGTTGAACAAGGTAGAAGAACATATCTGGATCTGGTTTCATTCTTCTGTAGCCTACGCAGCTTACAGACATCCTGTTTACTCAGCATTTATCCTGATTTGTCCACCCAAATCAATGTTTGTGGGGAGAGTCCCAAGGGCCAGACGAAGAGGCTTAGAGAGCCACATTCAGCCCCAAGACTTGAGATTCTTCACCCCTCTTCTAAACTTAAGTGAACTTAAAATGCCAAACCACACATGTTCAGTGTATGATTAGGGTTGGCAAGCTCTGTTTTTGTCTTGCGTATCAGGATTACAGAAGCAGTTGCAAAGCATGGAATGAGGGGGTATGAGGGGGAAGAGAAATGTCAGTTGTGTGTTTTGCAATTGCAATAATATGCATGGCAATCTAAATCCCTTGTAAGACTCTTAAGTCCAGGGTCTAGAATTACCCAGTAACACCACTCTGCCTTCTGCATGCAACAGAATAATAATAATAATAATAATAATAATAATAATAATAATAATAATTTATTATATAGTATACCTTTGGCTCAAACCACTTGACACTGCTAGTTTAAAAAGCCAGAGCTTGTGCTAGAACACTGAAATGGGAATGGGGTATTATGGTATGTGGGTGAGAACTCAGATTTAGAAATATATGACCAGCACACAAACAGTCAGAAGGCAAAGCCCACATTTGAACATGGAGCATGGAAGACACAATCTTGGGCACACTTGCTTGGAGATAAGCTCTCATGAACAAAGTGGGATTTGCTTCTGCGTAAACATGGTTATGGTTGGGCAGTAATGGTTATGGTTGGGCAGTAATGCATTATGCTGAAACACTTGTCCGCCGAGCCTATGCATATCTGCTCAGGAGTAATTTTCACTGACTCCAATAGAACACAGAACTGCTGTCTAGACATGCTTACTGGGTGTTAAGTTTCCCTGTCAACAGAACTCAATTGGAGTCACTCCCAAGAAAAATTGTATTGGATCGTGCAGCATGACTAAACCCCTTACTAGTCCTAAACCCCTTACTTAGAAGAAAGTTCTTTTGCAGGTATATGCAGCTTGTGGACCATCAGACATAAGGATGCCACCCACCAAGAGCCTTTTTATGGTGACACATACGGGGCACAAGAAGCCTATTTGTTTGGCTGCTGTCTCAGACAGGCAGGTCATAATATTTGGTGGATGTTCAGATTTTGCTGGGTACCAAATTGTGCATTGTGTATTTTAAGACTAGCCTTAAAGGATGCCTCTCCGTTCCCTGTTAAGGAACTGATCAAATAAAGAAACAGCAGTGACAAAATGTTAGACGATGGGCCCGTAGGTGACGTTAATTCATGTGAGGATCATCGTTACAGAATTGTTTTCAGTGCTGTTATCATCATTATTAGTATAATAGCACAGCACCATTCATCGGAATGCTCCAGGGGACATCCAAGACACTCAGATAATTGAATGCTCAGTTAAATGAGGAAGGTTCTTTTCCTTACACATGCATTGGCCCTAGTCTAAAGCGTGTAGAGTTCAAGATGGATTTTAATAACTCTGCACCCAAAAAATTATGGACACTTTTGCACAGTGCTAGTTCAATTATAAGAGCAGTTTTTAGACCGGCAACTATAACTCGTGAATGTCTTTTCATGCAGTATAGAAGCCAATTTCAAACTGAATGCACATTCTAGGCTGCCTGAAGATTTTCATTTGAATCCCTGATGCCGGAAATGAAAAAAGCCAATGTAAGCATCATTTGTGGGAATGGCCTGAAAGTTCCAGGCAAGAGACATTTGGATAACTGGGCAATTTCTGCAGTGTATTACCATTTAAACACTATTTTGTGGCAGTATCTTCAACAGCAGCAAAGCAACTTAGTCTCGTTTAGAAACACATCAGGAGCTTCAGACCACCGAATTTCTCGCCTGAAAGGTAGTAGCCACAGCATTTGAAGGCTTATCCATGGTGTGGACTTAAACTAATTTAACAGTTACTCCTTTTGACTAGGGAACTTGGTGAACTGTAATACTGTTAGGGCATGGAGAGGAAACCTATAGCTCTCCAGATTTTGCTAGGCTAAAACTTCCATTGGTTATCCGGTTGGTGCTGGTGAAATCCAGTAAAATATGAAGGACCACTGGTCCCTATTCCTCTCTTTTAGAAGGAGCTGAGCTCTCCTGCAGAGAATTATGGGTGTCCTTACCAAATGACTAGTCCAAGAAGTCTTTAGTGAAATGCTGATATATGCGTATGTGGTATGTGCACTTTTGAAGTGCAGATACTATGTCATTCCTATATTCCCTAGAAAAACATGAGAGCTCCAATGAAAAGGTCTGGTGGACTTGGAGAGATTTGGAACATTACTAGAATGGTACTGAAAAAATCCTCTTCCACAGTGGGTCTTGCCTTTGTTGTAGGAGTACCTACCACAGAAACTATGACTCTGCAACTTGCCTCAGGGCTGTTGGGAAGTAGATCTGGGTAAAAGAAGTTGAGCTGCTGAACTATTGTCATGGATCGCAGGTCAGTAGTACATAGCATGCTTTCATTGGTGCAGAAAAGGATCTAGGGGTCTTAGCAGACCACAAGCTTAACATGAGTCAACCTTCTGATGCAGCAGCAAAAGAAAAAGCTAGTGCTATTCTAGGCTACATCAAGAGAAGTATAGTGTTCTGATCATTGGAAGTAATAGTCCCGGTCTATTCTTCCTTGATCAGACCACACCTGGAGTACTGTGTCCAGATCTGGGTGCCACAATTTAAGAATGAGATTCACAAACTGGAATGTGTGCAGAGGAGGGCAACCAAGATGACAAAGGGTCTGGAAACCAAGGTTTATGAGGAACAGTTGAGGGGGAATGGGTATGTTTAGCCTGGTAAAGAGGAGACTAAGGGGAGATGTGATAGTCAAATATCTAAAGGACTGTCAAATGTAAGATGGAGCAAGCTTGTTTCCCCCTGCTCTGGATAGTAGGACCTGAGCCAATGGTTTCAAGTTACAAGAAAGGAGACTCCCAAGTAAACATCAGGAAGATCTTTCTGATGGTGGGCTTCACTTTCTTGGTGGTTTTTAAGCAGAGGTTGGGTGGTCATCTGTCATGGGTGCTTTAGTTGAGATTACTGCATTGCAGGGGTTGGACCAGATGATCCTCAGGGTCCCTTCCAACTCTACAATTCTATGATTCTAGGAACATATTGAAAACTAACCTTGCTGCATTTGGGGACCTTCCTGCTTAACAGGACCTGGGCATCTGCCCTAAAGTTCTACTTGGATGATACTACAGCATGCTTCATATGCAGGAACACCCAGCTGTTCCAATTCAATGGGACTTATTCACAGGTAAATGTGTTCAGGACTTGAGCCTAGTAGACTCGTGATGGTTCTGACTCACTTAAGCAGCAATAGTCAGACTGGCTCCTCCGGTTTGGTTGCAGGCTTGAGAGACCCTGGAAGAACCCTTGCCTCTTCAATTAGACACAACCAAATATCTGACTATGCTCATGTACACAAGCATAGCCTTGATAAACCTTTGTGTCTATCCAAGATAAGAAATAACTGCTGATTTTGAATTGGCAATGCTGGCTGATTCCATTTCCCTCATCTTAGAAATCAAACCAATCCATTTATAAATGTGATCTGAGATTTACTTAAAAAACAACAACTTTGCTACCAAAGAAAATTAGAGGTATGGATAAAAAGGGAAGCGCAGCAGGGGCAAAAATGTAGCTGATTCAAGGGCATCCGAATGACCATAAAACTCTGGAAATGGTCCCTCGATCTGAATGCCTGGAGCTCTTGACTGCAAAACCCCAGAGCAGCCAAGGCAGCACTATTAAGGCTATCTAACCGGAACGTAAGCACGATCTATTGGAGGGAGAGATATTTAATAGAGTTTCTGACTAGAGCTTAGCCAGGGAATGACAGTCACCATCTCTCTCCCCCCCCCCCAAGAGCTGTCCCATCTGACCTTCCCAGAAGTGTTTTCTCAAGACCTCTGCAATAACTGTTCTGAAGGCATCCCTGATAGGCACCCACAGGGGCACAGAGATGCGTTTCTGGAGCATTGCTGCACTAGGGAGGCTGTTCAGAAAACATTTTCCTACATTATGGTGGGGGGCTGGAGCTTGTCGGTTCATATTTTGTCTGCCCACATCAACTCTGCCATGCTTCTATCTTCCTTGTCCAGTCCCAATTTTACTTTATAGTTGTAACCAAATCTCAATGCCTGATCCCATCAGTACACAGAACCCAAGCATTGGGTTTAACTTCTTTGTTGCATCTAATTCCAGCCCCTGCTGGTTTCCATCTTTCATGCTTTGGCTGCACTTTACTCCACTCCTCCTATGCATAATAACCCCCTCCTGCAAGGCTGAAAAAAAATGCTATATAGAAGTTAACTAAGCTATTTTTTGCATTTTTTCTATCACTGCACTGAAGTCTGCAATCCTATGTACACTTACTTGGGAATAACCTTTAGTGAAATTTACTTCTGAGTAAATGTGGAAAGGATTGCATTGTCCATAAACATCTTCCTTACATCAACTGTGGTGCTTTTTGCACCTGTGCTACACTTGTTTTGCAGCTGGATCCATACTCAATGCTTAGAATAGACCCATCAAAATCAGCGCGGACTTAACAGACTTGTTTCCCCGGAATTTCAGAATTCCCACTGAATTCAATGGGATTTGCTGTCAGATAAATGGGTATTGCAGCCTAAGTTATTCATGACTATCTTAAAGTCCCATTGATTTCAATGGGTCTGCTATAAACATAACTAAGGCTATGTACACACTGCTGTTTACTGCACACCCAGTACACTCCCAACGATGGTTTAGGAAGTTGTGTGTGCACATAGGACAGGATGGTGGCTACAATCTACACCTATCCTGTTGTTTCTTATGAAATACTGCATTCTGGTGCATTTTTCCCCAAACCAGCTTCAATCCAAATGGAGAAAAAGAATGACTTAGGCTGTGTAGACATTACCAATTTAAAACACAGCTAAGATTGCAATCCTAACCCCATGTACTTGTGAGTCAGTATCATTGCATTCAATGAGGATTATTTATGAGTAGAAATGTTTAAGGTTGCCCTGTAAATTTTGATCCAATCCTTGATACTGGCTTTGGAATCTAGCACTCCCTTTTCCTTCCTTTACTATACATAACTCATTCGAAGCACCAAACTCCCACTTTGATTTAAACTTCTGCATCTATTTTATTGTACTCCCCTTCATGAATAAACATCAGCAATGACAAACTTCTTTGTCATCCGTTCTCCTCTCTACCTTCACCCGCCTTCCAACCTTCATGCATCTCAGTACCTCCACTGCCTCTCGCTCTCCCAGCGCCAACCCTTCTTGGGAAAGATGCTTCTGTGGGCTCCTCCACACATGCACTTCAACAAGTTCATCATGTGTGAAAGAGCCTTCTCAGAGTACACATCTGGATGGAAGGACTTTCCACATTTATCTACCTACTTATTTAAAGAATGTGTACCCTGCTTTTCACTATATGTCCCAAACGGCTGGCAGAAAGATAAAGAGAATGTAAATTAATCAGAAAATAGAACCATTAGAAATACTACAAAATAACCCCCCTTGCGTCCCTGCAGCCTAGCTAACTCACACGTCTGGCTGCCTCCAGACCTGAGTACATCAATTGACTGGAAAATTAAGTCAGGGTTAGGGACCCAAGAGGAGTGGCCCCCTTGATGTTGCACACCTCCCATGTTCCCTGACCATTGGCCATGCTGGCTCTGTGGGCTGATGGAAACTGGCAACCAGCTACAACCGAATTAAGCGATTTACAGGGAAGGTAGGCAGATGCAGAAGAGCTTCTACACCTTCAAAAGCCGCGTCGCAGAAGAGGGTCTTCCACCGGCGGGACAAGCCATCCCTGGGAACTCCCTTCTTTCCCTAGGAGACGACTAAAGGTGTAGGACCCCCGTCCTCTTCGCCCACCCCAGGCCAATGCGTGGCCATCCAGAGCCTGCACTACCGAAGTGTGAGCGAATGTCAAGTTCGGGGCAGAGACGAGATTCGTCGTGCAATGTGCGCAATGAAAATAATCTACATTAACGCGGATGGGAACAAAAGACGAGCGAGCCAGACGTTCCTTGAAAAGCAGCGGGTGAAACGGCGAAATGCCCTACCTTGGAAAGACAGAGGCGCGCGCTGGGCTAGCTGCGGGTCCATATCGGGCTGTCCGTTGGAGAAGCAGAAAGTGCCCGAACCCCAACCTGGAAGGGGCCCTAGACCATCGTCGGAGGGGGAAGTGGGGTGCGCTCAATCAGGGGACGCGTTCAGTCAAGCCGCTGTTCAGAAAAGCGCCCCACCAGCCTCTTTCGCTGCCCAGCCGAGAGCCGCTCAGGGCGCCCCCCAAACCTGCTGCTCGCTGGTGGAGAACGCGGCGTTGTTTTCCTCCAAATCCTTCCAGAGGCGTTCAACGCGGCATTAGTACTCGAGAGCCAGGCGCTCTTCTCCACACCCCCTACTCCACCCCCACCCCGATGACGGCTGTTGGCGAGACCCTTGAGTGCCTAGCAGCCCCCAACGCGCCAGCAGAACGATCGGGACCAGATTGTTAGTGATGGAAGTGACAAGCCGGTCGCAGCTTTCGGAGAGGAGGACTGCGCGAATGTCTCGCATTTCTTTGGGAAATCTTTTGCTTTGCAGAACCCAAACATAAGCAAACACACACACGCGGATCAGGGGTGACATAGGAACAATAGCTCTGGGTGAGATCGCCCCATCGTGTAAAACGAGACCATTCCAATGTGGTCAAGCGATCTGGCCATAGGGGAAGTTCGCTAGGCTGCAATCCTATGCACGTTTACCTACGAGTAAGCACCGCGGAATGCAGTGGGGACTTGATTCCGAGTAAACGTGACCGAGACGGGGTTTTGCACAACTGCCACCCCATTTCCATTTACTTGGTAGGAGTGACTAGGATCAAATGGACTAAGCGAGGCTGATTTCCGTGTTATGCATGCACACGTTCTCTTAAATTGTGGATCTGGTTATTAACATGCATGCAGTTCTTCCCCCCAAAAAAGCAAAATAGGCATGGGGGGGGGAGTAGGCAGGTGGGTTGGAAGCCCAGGGGAAGAGGTTTCCCCTTCACAGGTCACTCGAGAGTGGGGCGTGAAGGTTTTGGTCAGACATAGCTCTGTGAGCAAGCAAGGTGTTTGTGCAGCCTGACAGATCGTGGCCGGCTGCCTCGGTACACTCGGTATTTGATGACATATTCAAACATCACGGGGACTTAAGTGAGCGCGAAGGGTCGCATACGCTGAGAATGACCCCGAGGACCCTTACAGATTTAGCCGCAAAGCATATTTACAGAGGCTGAGATAGCAGCCCTTTCGATAAACAGAATTTTCCATGGATTTACTGCGAGCGGGGTTGGAAGTTCTCTTAGCAAGAGGCTATGCCCTCTCCAAAATCCTCCGATGAATATACAGCTGGGGGAAGGGGTATGTGTGTGTGGCAAAGGAACACATTTACGACATGCATTTGCAAGAGTTTAATACACAATCAGTTTCCCGCGGTTGTTGTAACTCCAGTTGCACCTAAATGCCTTGCTTTTGGAAAGGGGCCAGCAGTTTAACAGTGTAATAATTACCGGATTTATTGAGCAGGTTACTGCGTGTAGAAGCGCAGCCGCATATGACCTAAACTCCGGCGAATGTGAATGCCAAGGCTCAAAGTCAAACAGAGGCAATGAACGTAAAACGTCGTCCTATCGCTCCCGGGATCGGGACAACTTTCACGGAGCAATTTCAGCACGCTGGACAGCTCCATGCCTCGCTCCCTTGCCTTCTAGCTTGGAAGGTGCCCCCAAAGGACAGTTCCTCAAGGATTTTAGCAGGATGTATCTTTCAAAGTCTTTATCTTTCTCGTCATTATTGTTTATAGGGGACAAACTATGGTTTCCCTGTGAGTTGTTTCTACATAAAAATGAGCTTATTTTTTTTCTTTAGGGTTGATAAACTTGGATCCCATCTCCCTTTTCTCCTCCCTCGCACCATCTATATCCAAAGGTGTGTGGGGGGGAGTAGTCCTATTAGTTTGTGATCCTCAAAACTGTGAGTCTTGTAGCGCCTTAAAGACAAACAAGTTTTATTATAGCCTAAGCATTTGTCGTTTAGAGGCCACTTCATCAGATCAGTACTAGTTCTGGAAAGCATATTCCTTTTTGAATGCTCCAAACCCTTCTTAACTTCAGAAGCTCTATCTATAAATATTTGTCTATGGGAAAAGGATAAATAAGTTAATTTGGTAGGACATGCTGAATTAAGGATCAGGCAGTGTTTGCAGTTTACCCTCTCAGGACATGTGTGTGTGTGTGTGTGTGTGTGTGTGTGTATGTGGAGAGAGAGAGAGAGAGAGAGAGAGAGAGAGAGAGAGAGAGAAGTAATCAACAGGAACAGTCATTTCAGCATCCCCAGGAATCATCTAAGTACCTGGTGTACATGCTTGAGATACTTTAAGAGAAATTACTCACCAATTTTGTCCCATTGTGCTCAAAATCAGAGCAGCCATTTCCCATCCTTTCAATGTTGGCATAAAGGGAGTGAGGATTCTACTCTGCATTAATGGTTTTATCGGAACTGGAGAGAGGATGGTAGTTCATCTAGATAACTTCATACTGGATACTCAGATCATTTGGTGTGTGGCACTGGGTGCCAGAATGGTTAAGAATTGCTTTGATGGTTGTAGGGTTATAGGAGTGCACTAGTAATTTGAGATAACCAGTAATTTCAAATATCATGATTGAGATGCTTATCATTCCTTTCCCCTTCCACTCTCTCAGCATATTTATAGCTGTGTATGTGTGTACACACACATACACACACACGCACACACCAATTAGTCATGATTGGAAAATTGGTACTGTGGCCTTTCACTGGAAATGCTATTCTTTTTCTTGAAGTACCATTACATTTCCTTTATTCTTATTTCTTTCTTTGCTTTCCATCTCTGTTACCATATACAATTTCTCCTTTATTTTCCACAAAGCAGAGCACTTAAATGGGCAGTAATTATGGTGGTTATTAAATCAGATTTTTGTTGTTGTTGAAGAAGAATGCTCTCTTAATGCACGGGGAGAGGTGTGTTCTAGACCTTAATAACCTGGGAAAACATAGTTAAGACTGAAAGAGGAAGTATCAAGGATACTTAGCTTGCAAAAACCTCACCTCATAAACCAAATATAGCCTGTGGGTCATCTGGGGGTGGGGAATATAATAACTTAAATGGAAAGATTCATTGACAACTTTGAAGCACTAACAATGAATATTTCCCTTTACATTCATACCTCTAGCCTTTTTCTCTTTGGACACCACTGCATATAGCCTTTAATGAAAAATCAGTACTGTTTCTTTTTAAATGGTTTACTGAAATAAAGGCTCTGCTCTGCTCCTAGAATACTGGTTGTTTGCACAGTGCAAGGATTAAAAAGGCTTACCTGCCCATGCTTGCCGATCCCTTTAGAGGAAGTGACAATGATGATTTATAGAGCATGCATAGCTCAGTTGGTTGAAGCACGGTGCTGATAATGCCAAGGTTGCAGGTTTGATCCTTGTATAGTACAACTGCATATTCCTGCACTGCAGGCGGTTGGACTAGATGATCCTCAGGGTCTCTTTCAACTCTACAGTTCTATGGTTATATCACTTGGAGATGTCAGACTTACTGAAGGCCCAGTGTGGAAGGTTGATGCTAATTACAGATGAATTGCGGAATAGTAGAATATTGGTCAGCAGAATATTGGTCGCTCACCTCTCCTATTAGTAAGTGGGTATACTATGTGCTGGGCTCGGGTGGGAAGATATCAAATATAAGATGGGGGAGCTTCTAGGTGCACAGAAATAAATTTCTTAAGCCTAATACATTCTTCAAGTGCACTCTCAGATAGGAATGGACAAATCTGTCAATTGCTGTTCTCTTATTTTCTCATTTTTCCCCAGTCCTAAATTCAGTTGTCCACATTTTCAAATCAGCTTGCAATTTTCCTCATGAAAATTTGCCAGCATTTGGGTGCAACTTTATCTGAAGGATCACATTTTTGTATGCAGTTTTGCCTAATTTATGCATTCATGCAAGCAATTCCCCCCAATATACACTGGACACTCAGGTTGCGAACATGATCTGTGCGGGAGGCACGTTCGCAACCCGCAGCACTGCAGCTGCAGCTGCGCACGCGCAAAGCACCAAAACCAGAAGAAACCTGTTCCAGTACTTCCGGGTTTGGTGCGGTGCACAACCCGAAAACACACAACCTGAAGCGTCTGTAACCCGAGGTATGACTGTAGTATGTTTTTGAATGTTATTTTCAACAATAAATGCATTTTATGCACAATTTATCCTGACATATGCATTTGTGTACACATTGCTTGGCTGCACTCCAAAATTTGAAGAAGTGCAAATTTTGATCGGTGCTTGTGTTTCATTTCACTGTTCGCATTTTTGTTTCCAAAAGTGCAAATTTCGTAGATCCGCCTTGAAATGCAAACTGAATATAATCACCCCACCCCATGCATCCTTACTCTCAGACACAACCAACTCTGTGGCAAAAGAATCTTCATTGGTGTAAAACATGTCATACCGGCAACACATTCCTCCCATCTTATCATCCATTGCATCACAGACCACTCCACCATGCTGGGTGAATCAGTAGTGCTTTGCCAGTTCTCATTTAAATGGCTGGCACTGAAATTGCATTGAAAGTCCAAAGAAATGGAATAAAATATGCCTTTCAAAATAGATGGAAGGATACCAGAGAAAACACTAGAAAGCCATTGTTTTGGCAGCAACATTGCATGGATTTTCCAGAGTACCCAAGTATGTGGGAAATGTCACTTCTGGTGCAAATGACTAGAGTGGAGATAAAACGAAAGAGACTTTATCATACAATCAGCTGTGGAAATGAAGGTAACTTACATACGAAAAGAAAGACTATTTAAAAAGTCTGGGAAATGGTCAGTGTAAAGTAGGGACACATCCACACCAAAGTGTGTACCGGCGAAAGCCTTGACAGAGTAGAACGGGGTGGCATTGCAAAAGAAATCAGATTCATTATGGAAATGAGAACATGACACATGCTGAACAGAATTCACGTTCATCAAGTAGAAATCATAATGTAAAAAAACAAAGAAACCCTCAGCAGCATGACAGGTTAGTAGCTGAGCATGAGCAAGCAATACTCCTTTATTTATTTATTTTGTCCCTCCAAAGGGAGAGGATCCCTACAGAGTATGAAATACATCATCAAGTTTGATATAGGTCAATGCTGTTCAGACAAATGTCTGGGAAGTGTGACGATCATTACATAAACTGCTCTCATAATGGAGAGATTCCTGTATAATAGAATGTTCAAGGGAATTTTTTTGTTTCTGTTTTCAACAAAATGTCTAAACTGGTGAGTATCATTTTCTAGAATGTTTTCAAGATAGCATTTTTCAGTGCAACAGTCTATTTTCTTTCATATCAATTTACAAAGCTCTCCTTGGACATGGTGTATATTGTTTTCAAATGCATGGAATAGTGTATCAAGACAGGAATCCTATAGCCTGTGGACAGATGTGTGTTTTAGACAACGGCTGTAGCTGGAGATAGCTGAGAAGTGAAAACACATTCACAGTCCAATACAAGACATAGCTACTTAGAAGCCAGTCCCATTCAGTTCCATGGGACTTAATCCCAGGTTAAGTAGATGATTGCAGCTCTAAGTCTTGACCATCCATGCTGGGTCCATTATTTACTACTGCCTCCTCCTTTCACTCTGGGGTGCTCTGTTATATTTCACCAGTCAGAGCCAGCAGAAGTCAGCAGATGCAGTAGTGTACAGGAGGAGGCAGCAGTGGTACTGATCAATGGCGCCACTGGTAGGACTGATATCAAGTATACGGTAGGCTCTGATCACAGTGAATGGTTCTGTGCACCTGTTAGCCATTTTAATTCCCCACAATGCTATGGAGCTACCATTTGACAGTCAAGGAAAACGTCAGTGCAATACATGATTTAGGGAAACAGGCTAGCTATCACTGTAAAATAAAAAGAGAGCTAGATTGCCTAAAACAATAAAAATCATCTTTTTTGGGGGGCGGGGAATTATGCTAATCCACTGGATGTTCTGCTCCGCAGAGCTCAGAGAGAATCATTAATGACAAGGGCGCATTGTAGAGGTTTCTCAGTTTCATTGAGTAACCTATGCATTTGGGTGGGCAACCTTTTTGAAGCTGAGGACAGTAACACAGGGAAGTTCATAGCTGTCTAAGCATAGCACGCCATTCACTGTTTCTATTGACTACCAGGACAGATCCAGATTCAGTGAGCAGATCCAGCAAATAACAATTCCCCTGCTCCCTGTTCAACTGTTTAGTGACCATGTCTTGGAAGTAAAAGTAGGGCTGCTTGTTTTTCTGACCAAGTTTCACCTATAAATCTTGCCGTTTTGTCAGTCCTCCACTGACAAAAGGAGGAAAACTAGAAAGACCATTCTGGGAAAGTCAATCTATATCCCCTTTTCACCCAGTCCATAAATGCTACTGTTGATATTAGCTTACCTTATACACTTGTAAGCATTGCTTGCATTGCTGATAAAATTGTGTTTCATCAATATTTTTCATTACAGTGTACACACAAACACACACACACGCGCGCGCACACACACACTGCTTAGAAAGTTTTGCAATTAAGCAACTGCTAAATCTTTCTAAATAAAATAAACATCCCACATGGACTACTTTGAAAGAAGCTTATCATATCTTGAGCAATTTTATGTCTCCGTCTGAATCCAAGTCTATTATTTTTTTCTTTTCAGTTTGAAAAATAGCATTTCACACACATTCTTTTTTAAAAAAAATCAATCTTCTTTAATATGATTATTACAGAAAAGATTTGAAATGCCCTGAAGAGATCTAATGGCTTTGCAAATTCCCCACCTTTATTGAAATCTAGCCTGTTTCTTTCCAGAAGAGCAGAAATCTATCTCAAACAGGAGTTTCACAACTCATTTCCTCCCTATCTCCTTTTCGCTATCCACAGTTTTGTGTAATTAGGTTGCATTAAAAGTACATTGCTGATGCAGGTAACCCTTCAGGCATAAGATATATGCAACCTTTCTGGTATTGCTTGATGAAACTGTCTCTAAAATGCTACCTAAATTCTGAACTCCCCCTCCAGCAATACATCACCTGAATTACTTTACAAAGCTAGGAAGGGCCTCCCTTGAAGAGGCTGGTAACAGCTCACAGGCTCCAAAATTGGGTAAGGGAACTCTGAAGGGAACTGGTAAACAGAAATAAGCTATGGAACACTTAAACACCAGATGGCTTGAAGATGCCAATGTGGTGGACATGCATGTGCCAGTCTTTAATATGGGGTGGTGGTCGTGATTGTCTACTGTATTTAATGGTTGTTGGTTTTTTTTTAATTCTAGGCAATTTTGGGCTTTTATTGAAATGATTATATATTTATTAGCTGTTTTGTTAATTATTATGATTAAGAGGCAGGATACAAATATACAAAACAAAGAACCCAATCAACCTCTGACGCCAGACCCGAGCATTCACAAAAAGTCATAGAGCCAGCCTTGTTTATATTCCACATTTCAACCTGAGAATGGGCTCTCGTGGCGATCTGTATATAAATACTGTAAAATAAACGCCACCAGAAGATCACTGAAGCCTAATGTGAAATGTGACAATAACGATGACCCTGGGTTGCCTAATTATGTGCAGACAGGATATTGAGTGATTGTCACTGAAAAGCCATTTGGACTCGAGCATGCTTATGGCACATTTTTTAGTATATTGTAAAAAGATAATGAAAGTGAAACCATATACATTAGCAGTTCTCAACCTGTGGGTCCCCAGATGTTGTTGGACTACAACTCTCATCATCCCTGACCACTGGTCATGCTGGCTAGGAATGATGGGAGTTGTAGTGCAACAGCATTGGGAACCCACAGGTCGAGTAACACTGTTATACATGTCTACCTGATTTCAGTAGCATAAATCCTAATTGATTTTGTTCAGCTCACTCCCAGGTAAGGCAAGGAGGCACAGGGCTGCAGCCTGAGACGTAGACCCAGTTAAGCCTTTCTCCATCCTGCCAAGTTATCAGAACAAGTCATACTGTGCAACATGCCATGAACCAGAGATAGGATTTGGACATTCCCAATGAGGGAAAGGAAGTTTCCATTATCCACACTGCTGCAAAATTCAAAGAAGGACTTGTGTCTATGTAAAATGGCCGGGGGGGGGGAGTGCAAACTCATGGTACAGATACTGGAGTTGGACCAAAACCCCGTCACTTCTGACCATTTGCCATCCTGCCAGGGGCTGCCCAGCAACATCCGGAAACCACAGCCTGTGCATCGTTTCATCCTAATTCCCCTTTGATGTTGCAGAGGAAGTGAGAAAAAATTAGTTAAAAACCTTTTAACTAGGTATTATCACTTGATAATCAGCTTACTAATTAAATGTAGATCTGTGCGTATTAGCAAATCCCCTTTGTATAAGTGTATTGGGGAGAGGGGTTTTTCAAATTTAAGGTAGGCCAGCATTTATTGATGATAAGGGGGCGGGGACCCTGCTCATTGTTAGAAGGAAAGGTCATGAGTGGCTTTTAGAAAAATTATTGTCTTTTTAATTTGTGTTGTTGGGCTGTTGACCCATATTTCATATACTGAATATGCGAAGCTTTCTGCCCTGTGTTTAACACCAATACGAAAAGGTCATTTTAAATATTCTCCTTTGTGGTCTATGAATGTAACAAAAAAGCTGTGCAAAAAAAAGTAGTGCATTCTTAATTTGGTGAGAATTGAAGCAGGACAGGTTTTGTGCATCATTGACTTGGGATCCACCTGCAGTCAGCATGTGGCCCTCAAGAGCTTACTCAGGAGATAATGTGGCCCTTGATTGAATAAATGTTACCAAATGTCTTAAGGAGGTAGCTAGATGTAAAGACAGAATTCCAATGTTAGCTTTGCAATAATACCTATACCAGTATTTACAGAGATTCCATGGCAGAAGGACCTCTTGCAGGAGAGAATCAGTTGGTGAGATCAAGCTGGTAAAGGCCAGTCAAAGCTGGCCAAGTCATGGGAGGCCAAGTTAGGTAAAAGTCTGTTCAAAAGCTTTCTTATGTGAAGGGCAGAAGGAAAGAGCTCTTGGACAGCTCCAATATGAGCCTTATTGTCTCCTACTATGGTAGTTAGAGAAAGAGCATAAGACACTGAGATAGTGGGGAGCTAAACCCAACTGAGGGACGCGGGTGGCACTGTGGGTTAAACCACTGAGCCTACAGCTTGTTGATCAGAAGGTTGGCGGTTCGAATCCCTGCGACGGGGTGAGCTCCCCTTGCTCGGTCCCTGCTCCTGCCAACCTAGCAGTTCGAAAGCATGTCAAAGTGCAAGTAGATAAATAGGCACCGCTCCGGCGGGAAGGTAAACAGCATTTCCGTGCACTGCTCTGGTTCGCCAGAAGTGGCTTAGTCATGCTGGCCACATGACCTGGAAGCTGTATGCCGGCTCCCTCGGCCAATAAAGCGAGATGAGCGCCGCAACCCCAGAGTCAGCCACGACTGGACCTAATGGTCAGGGGTCCCTTTACCTAAACGCAACTGAAGCTTTATGCAAGCTGGCAAGCTGTGTAGTGTGTTTGATTTCATCACCATCCACCCACTGGTGCTGACTGGCTTCACTACCATCAACTCAATGAAGAGTCATTACCTGCTTTCATAGATGGCTGACTTTTTACAAGGTTTGGAAGATGGAGGTATGTCTCCATCCATGTTTCCTCCCCATCAACGGAGAGAAGGAAGGTTAAATCCTGCAGGGAAGACACTTGCAAATGAGAGCCCTGAACCCTGAAGGATTGAATCCTCTGCTCAGCTGCTGGGCTCTGCCTCCTCAGGGCATTCTATGCAGGGAACATGCAGGCAAAGCAGACCCTGCTTCTTTCCCACCCAATGCCATGCCCTCTGACAAATCACTCAGGGCTGCCCAAACCAGGGCAGTCCAGAGCTGTCTCAACCCAAATTGGACCAAGCCAGGATTCCTCTGCACCATCTCAGTTCAGTTTGGAATTCAAGCTTTGGCCAAATCAGATGCAAAGCCCCAGTAAGAACATAAGAAGATTGCTGCTGGAGGTCCATCTAGTACAGCATCATAATCTTGCAGTGGCCAACCAGATCTCTATGGGACACATGCAAACAGGACCTGACTGCATTCTCCCCACTTGAGATTCCTAGCGTGCTACCTGGCATGACACCAGAGAGAGATGGCTCTTATGGTTGCTGGCTTTATCCTCCTTGGATAAGTTGGTGGCTATTACTACATTTTGTGGGAGGAAAGTCTGAAGTCTAATTATGTGCTATGTAACCCCCTCCCCCCTCTCTCAAGCTTACCTCTGGTTGCAGCAATGTTTAAAGCAACTCTACAGGCACAGAGTTCTTCTATACAGCCAGTTCTTTTTATTTATTATATTCATATCCCTACCTTTGTTCCATCAGACTCAAGGCAGGATTCCCAGGTGGTCTCCCATCCAAGAACTGACCGGCCCCAGACCTGCTTAGCTTAGAAGAGATTGCTGAATTATGTGCCTTGAGACCATGCCTTGGGACCATTCTTAATTTGCTTTGCTTTGCTGGCCTTTTTTTACAGCGCTGGGCTCTACACTTTTTATTCAGCTTCAGAATACTGAAGCAATAACTGAGAACATGGATAATTGAGGAAGAAGTGTAGCCGGTGCCTTTGTTCCACTCTTGTCAGTGGGTATTTCCCCCACAGAAATGCTTCCTTTGTACATATTTTATACACACATCTTTCACTCCAATTAATTTGTTCCTGAGCTTGAGCATCTTTCCAAACTTTGTATATTATACTCAAGGCTTCATTGATGACAGGCCCTTCAGCTTCTTATTGACATTAAAGGAAGATATTTGAAAAGATTCTGACAAGCCCTAAGCAATAAGAAGTAATCCCTGGAGGTGGGGTGGGGAGAGGAAGTCCAATTACTAGTCCCAGGTAATTTTTCAAGCTTTTTTCATAACCATGCCAGTGGGGGAAAACATCAGTGTGACAGAGCAAAAGGTTAAGGGCGCTATTCAACTAGGTTTTACTCAGAAATGAATGGTCCTAAGTTAGCTTCTTCATTAATTTCAACTGTTGAAGCTTAGCTGAATGCCATCCTAAATCTGTTGCCTTCTGCTGTAGGATGTTCCAAAACGAATGGCTTCTACATCCACATATGAGGTCCTAATACACTTGCTAAGGAACTCTATGCAAGCAGGGGGTTCTCTGGGTTACTTCAATGCAAGATGAAGATTCATTAGACTGTAAACATGGAAACAAAATCTGCCTGCCCTAGTTCTTTGGCAGAATTTTGCAGTACCCAGTGACTACCTGAAGGGATGGTTTTCATGCTACTTTCTCTGTGTGGATACATCTGGTTGGTCACAGGGAGAACAGGATGCTGGACTAGATACGCCATTGAACTGATCTAACAGGCTTTTTCCCCGTTCTGGCATATATCCAGACACAAGATATAAGCAGGTTGTTTTGAGGGCACAGGAAGCTATAAGAACTATCAGGAGATCATGTGTGCCTCAGGTGAGAAGGCACAGGATGTCAGAAGCCCAGTTTAGAATGCTGGCAGGGTTAGGTTCTCAGCAGCTAGAGAAGCTGCAGGAAGTAGGAAAGACTAGTTGGGCTAACATCTGTAGCCCTGAGAAAAGGCCACCTCAGAGTCACAGTTCTGGGGGTGGGAAGGAAAAACAGGGGGCCAGGAAATCAGTCAGGAGGCAGATGTGGAGGGCAACAGGAAGACAACAAAGAAGCAGATCCAGAAGCTGTTTGGAATCACAGAGGCTTTCCCACCCACAGTTGCATAGTGGCATATACCCATTGCATAATAACACAGGAAATTACCTTATACTGTGTCAGATCATTGGTCCATCTCTCTCAGTATTACCTACATGGACTGGCAGTGGAATAAGGAGTAAAGCTTACACAGTGAAAAAACAAAACCCCTACATTAAGTTCCACCGGGTTGCTACTGAGCAAAATCAAACCTTTCACTGGAATCTGATAAGTGCTGGTACATTGGGCAGGTTTTTCAGCATGGCATGGACTAACGTTGCTCACCAGATTAACACAGGCATCCATATCTGCCCCCCAAAAAACATGTATAGCATAGGTCTACAAGAACATGAGCACAAAAAATGGCTTGTGAAGAAGCTACTGAATTCATCATACTAAAACGAGGCAGTGAATATTCATCATAAAATGCATTCCATTTGAAAATTAATGAGATGTTTGGGTTGTTTTTTTCTCATTAGTAGTAGCCTTCAGCTCTTCCTGATGAAGGTGTTTGTATCATCACCATCCTTGATTATGCTGAGAGTGGTCCCACCGGTTACCCTGCCATTGTCCAGCTAATAAAGTCCCTTGGAGTGTGAGGATGCACAGGTGCAGCAAGGCATTTCATGGCTCCAAATGTAGATGAGGAGATCAGAATCCAGCTTGTGACAGAAGGAGACTTCTCCATGCCTACCTGCTCCAGTCTCCCTGTGAGCTGAGCCAGCTGACTGAACTGCATTTGCTTTAGGACTCTAACTGTAAAAACGACTCTCCCTTGCCACTGGAAACCATTCCAGCGCCATCAGCTGCATGAGTGCTTTATTGGCCACACAGAGATTTCAGAGCCATTAGCACAGAATCAGACCTCACTAACTTTGTTTAATCACTCCCAGGCTCCTCTCAATTCATGCCAAGAAAAGGAGAGTAATGAATCACTGCTATTTATGTAATGTTTATTACCGGGAGAAAGAAATCAGTGAATATGGTTCTGGATCTGGTTTGGGTGGTGGTGAGGGGATCCAGAAAATGGGGTGGAGGCATTCAGCCATTAGATTCTCCCCAGCCACATTGGATGATATCCAGACTCCTCCAGGGTCCAGAGGAAATCTGAAGTGGGTGTTTTCTACAGCTGATGTTCCCAGAATCACTTACTTGGTTTTATGCATTTATTATGGCATTTATACCCTACCTTTCCTCCAATGAACTCAAGGTGGTACACAGGATTCTCCCCCAAATTTATCAGAACAGCAGCCCTGCAAACTAGGTTAGGCTGAAAGGCAGTGAATAGCCCAGGGTGACCAGTGAGCTTCACAGCTGAGTGGGGATTTGAAACCTGATTCCCAGGACTATGTCATAGCCCAGGTAGGGCTGGGAGAGACTTCCTGCCTGAAACCCTGGAGAGCAACTGTCAGTGTAGGCAGTTCTGAGCTAGATGGACCAGTGGGTCTGCTAAGGCAACTTCCTCTAGCAGCTGGTTCTCTACTGTATGTAAGGCTTCCAGAGATGTGAATGCTGGCCCTCTGACTCTCAATAGACAAGGACTTCAGAGCACTAGTGTTTCCTTAAACGTTTCACTCTTCAATGCCTTACCACTGAACCAAAGGCTTCTCAAATTATGTAGGGGGTGGGAATGACCAGACTAAAGTTGGGTAGACTCCCCTCACCTCAAATGTGAATTGGGGTTGATCTAATTAAAATTTGGTGATGGTCAGTGGCCATTCAGAGTTAATCCACTCTGAAATCAAACACATTCATGTCTATCCATGCCTGCAGCAGTGTCCAGGGCCTGAATCCTAATTCTAATTCATGCTTAGAGAAGGCTCCCCTTTGAATGCATTAACCAAAACATCATGGCCATAAAGATGGGGCCTGGAGGAGGAGCTTTGTGACTTTGGAGGCAGGGCTAAGTGTTCGGCCTTCTACACACGAGTAATGCATGAACAGGGCTTATATGCTGTTTGCCTCTAGGATTGCTAGCTTTTGAACTGGCACCTGAAACTGTTCTTTTAGCGTATGTTTGATCTGCAGACATTAGCAGTGTTTCTATGCCAGGAAACACTGCTGCTCAAAGCACAAGAGCAGGACAGACTCGTTAGTTTTCTCATCAGTTGGCAACCCTGTTTACTTTGGAGCCTTGCTCCTGCCTCCTCCAGCAACAAGTCAGTTTGCAACTCTAAAAGTTGTAAGCATCAGCTTCTTTTCTTTTTACAAAAACAACTCTGTACTAATATTTACTAATTAATCTTTCATTGGGATTAAGTAAAGTATTTAGCAAGCTGGTATGCTTTAGTTTATCCTACTTTGTAGATAACAGGGGAAAACAGATAAAATATGTTAACTAAGGCATCCTGACTTGCACATTAGTCCCCATTTTCTTGCCAGATAACAGTGAGCTACACTTAGTGCTGAATCTCCATTAAAGGCCCTCTTCTACCAGAAAACCTTTCACCCAAACAGATCACGCTAACAGATTGCTAAGGTTTCTGTGACACTCCTGTTTAATGTTTAGTTAAAGGGTCGTTCCACTAGGCAACCAACTGGCTGTTCAGGCAGGTAGCTGAAAGGCCATCCAAAATCATATTAGCCAACAGCTGCTGAAAGAACTAATGCCAACCGAAGTCTAAAGCCCTGTAAAAGCCATGCTAGGCTGTTCTCGGAAATGTTGCCTTTATTGGGGGCTGCAGACACATTAGGGAAACTTAGTAGGAGAAAAGTACAAAAGGAGAGAAATGGGTTCTCTAACCCAGACAGTAGCACATCAGCTCTGTGCTGAACCTTGGCAATACAAAATAAAAAAATTCCTTCCAGTAGCACCTTAAAGACCAACTAAATTAGTTCTTGGTATGAGCTTTCGTGTGCATGCACACTTCTTCAGATACCAAGTGTGCATGCACACGAAAGCTCATACCAAGAACTAATTTAGTTGGTCTTTAAGGTGCTACTGGAAGGAATTTTTTTATTTTGACTATGGCAGACCAACACGGCTACCTATCTGTACTTGGCAATACAGATTGTTTTCAAAGAATATGGATCTCCCATGGCAAGCCAAAGAGGTTCAGATTGTCCTTAGAATCCTGGCAACCTGGAGAGCTGTCAGTCTGAGTAGGCAATACTGGGCTGGAGGGACATATTTTCTGACCTAGGATAAGGAAGCTTCTTGTGCACCTTTGGGACAAAATGCTGTAAAGGGTTGCCAGGTGTTCAAAATGCCATTCATAAAGAGTCAGAATAAGTAGTGGATAGAGCCAGGGATGTTCTGAAAAACTGATATTGTCCCTGCTGAAGCAGACCACTGTCCCAGTCGACCATGTCTTATTGCCCCAGGTTCCCTATCACTCAGCTGATTCCTACTCGCATGCCCCACCTCCAATGTATTTATTATGAAATAGCAAATGCACTTTAGAAGGCACGAGAGATTCAAAATACTGTCTTGTTTATAGGGATTATTTTCAGATGTTGTTGACCATCCATGTGTATAAGATGTCTGTAGGAATGAAATGTCAAGATTTGCTTCAACTGACAGGAAAAACAACAACTCTTAAGTCTCTCCACGTACTACAGAAGCTCTCAGATTGGGTTCAAGATAGAGGAGGCTTTTCGTCCCCCCCCCTTTTGTATCATAATTGCTATATAACTTTGGGATTCAGTGAAACCTGTTTGATTCCTGTAACCTGTACTCCTCTTAAAAACGTTCTCTTTATGCCATATCTATGGATCTGAAGGCAATGCAGCCCCCACAGACAAAAGCAAAGGAAGAAATGCTACAATTACTAAGTCATCTTTTTCAGGTTGGCTCAGGGCTAAAGTGAAATACAGGCTTTGGAGACAAAGAGGGTCTCATTGTGCTGATGTGAGTGTATCCACGAATAGAAACAAGAAATGTGTACCTTTGTTCTCAAGGATCTAATTCATATTTTCTAAAAGAGGAAATGGATTAAAATTCCATAGAAATTAAGTCAGATTTTCCATTTTATTTTATTTTTTTAAAAAAGTGTGCTTGGTTTAGGCTGCAATTCATAGCATTGTGCACACCCCAATCTCCAAGCATTGAGAGATCCTGGGGGTGCCAGCACTTATCCAAGGGTCGGTTTCATGGAAATAAATGTCATTGGAGACTGTGATGTCTTTAGGATATATGGTTTTATTTACACATGTATACAACCTGAGCATAAGATGGAAGGGCTGACAGCATTAACACCCCTGCCCACTAATTAGCAGATAAACAAAACCTCCACCCCATCCCTAGCCCAATACCATTCACAGTAATCTAAAACCTGCCCCTTTAACCTTCCAAACACCAGCTGCTGCAAATCAATGGCGGCTGGATGTCTTATCTTCTCAAAGCAACATAGGATATGCTCCACCTAAGGCTGCACAGCTGCCCATCAAATGGGGGGGGGGGAAGGGGGCACATACTTAACTTTCTGAAACTGATGAGATTTTAAAGGGCTTAGCTTTGAATGTGCGAAGGAAATTATGGGGGGGGGGAGTGCTTTGTAATTGTCTGTTTAAAGTTTAACTTTCTCTGTAACGTCAGAGTAAAGGTTGTTAGCTTGTCTTGTAAGCAATCAAGGACCTTGTGCCATGTGTGCAGTTGGAAACCTTGCATTTGAACAAAGATTGTTAGCTTGGACTTTGTGCCACGTGTATGGTTGGTGCCAGTTGTCAAATACAAAGAGAATTGATGGGTGCATGTACCTTACTTTGATTGGTTTGTTGCTTAGGATCACAGAATTGGAAGGGATCTCAAGGGTCATATAGTCCAATTGCCTGCAATGCAGGCAAGTTATAGAGATGCATAAAAGTATATTGTTGTTTAGTCGTTTAGTCGTGTCTGACTCTTCGTGACCCCATGGACCAGAGCACGCCAGGCACTCCTGTCTTCCACTGCTTCCTGCAGTTTGGTCAAACTCAGAGTCTGAAGGGCAACAGTTGAAGAAGGAGCAAAAAGGGTTTTCTTGTGTGTGTGTGTTTCTTTGTGGCTGGTTAGCTGTTTTCCCTGTGTAAAGGTCAGAGGGGGCAGGGTTTCTGTTGAGGCAGGGGATTAGCTGTGGGAGGAGCTTATCAGAGTCTGAAGGGCAGCAGTTGAAGAAGGAGCAAAAAGGGTTTTCGTGTGTGTGTGTGTGTGTTTCTTTGTGGCTGGTTAGCTGTTTTCCCTGTGTAAAGGTCAGAGGGGGCAGGGTTTCTGTTGAGGCAGGGGATTAGCTGTGGGAGGAGCTTATCAGAGTTTGCAGGGCATCAGTTGAAGAAGGAGCAAAAAGGGTTTTCTTGTGTGTGTGTGTTTCTTTGTGGCTCATTAGCTGTTTTCCCTGTGTAAAGGTCAGAGGGGGCAGGGTTTCTGTTGAGGCAGGGGATTAGCTGTGGGAGGAGCTTATCAGAGTCTGAAGGGCAGCAGTTGAAGAAGGAGCAAAAAGGGTTTTCATGTGTGTGTGTGTTTCTTTGTGGCTGGTTAGCTGTTTTCCCTGTGTAAAGGTCAGAGGGGGCAGGGTTTCTGTTGAGGCAGGGGATTAGCTGTGGGAGGAGCTTATCAGAGTCTGAAGGGCAACAGTTGAAGAAGGAGCAAAAAGGGTTTTCTTGTGTGTGTGTGTTTCTTTGTGGCTGGTTAGCTGTTTTCCCTGTGTAAAGGTCAGAGGGGGCAGGGTTTCTGTTGAGGCAGGGGATTAGCTGTGGGAGGAGCTTATCAGAGTCTGAAGGGCAGCAGTTGAAGAAGGAGCAAAAAGGGTTTTCTTGTGTGTGTGTGTGTGTGTGTGTGTGTGTGTGTGTTTCTTTGTGGCTGGTTAGCTGTTTTCCCTGTGTAAAGGTCAGAGGGGGCAACAGAGCAGTTATACCCATCTTTTAGATTTAGGGGAGCTAGTCTCAAACGTTTGTTGGGGGAGACCTAGGTTTTTTTTGTGGGGGGGGGGAAGTTATTTGTCCTGTCCTCAAGCTTTTTATGATGGAGGACCTCTGTAGCCACCCCCAATGACACGATCTCAAGATGGAAGGGGAGGGAACAGCTGCAGTCGCCTGCGATTCCTGCGCAATGTTTGCCATCTTGCCAAAGGTTGCAGGCAGCTTTACCTGCAGCAATTGCATGTTGATTGCCCTCTTAAAAGACAAAGTCCAGCAACTGGAGGAACGTGTAGCTACGCTCCAAAGAATTAGAGAGCTGGAGCTCTTCTTGGAAGCAACAGAGCACACCGTCTCCACCAGGGAGGAGACAGGGGACTCCCCTGAGAAGGAGGCTAGTTCACCAACACAGGAGCCAGATATATGGAGAAACGTGACTCAAAGAAGTAGGAGGCCCAGGGTTCACTCTGATTGTTTAGAAATACACAATCGCTTTGAGGTCCTCTCCCCTAGCATGGAAGACGAAGAGCAGACTCCATTTGAGGATCTCTCCCTCATTACAGTCGATCAGGTATATGAAGACGAGCAGCAAAGTCAGTCCTCAGGGAATGTGCAGGCAACCTTGGAACGGACAGCTCACGGAAGAACCCCGACCAAACCCAAGAGGAGGCGTGTAGTGGTGATAGGGGATTCCCTACTGAGGGGAACAGAAGCAGTGATCTGTGGGCCTGACAAGATGTCTCGGGAAGTGTGCTGTCTCCCCGGGGCTAAGATCCAAGATGTAACTGAACGACTGCAAGGAATCATAAAACCCACTGACGAATACCCCTTCCTGTTGGTTCATGTGGGAACCAATGACACTGCAAGCAATAGCCTCCAGAAGATCAAAAGAGACTACGAGGCTCTCGGCAGGAAATTGAAGCAACTAAATGCACAAATTGTCATCTCGTCTGTCCTCCCAGTTGAACGACGTGGCCCAGGGAGAGAGGGGAAAATAGTGGAAGTGAACAGCTGGCTTCGCAAATGGTGTAAACAGGAACGGTTTGGATTCTTAGATCACGGACTGCAGTTTCTTGAAGATGGACTTCTGGCAAGTGATGGGCTGCACCTCACAACGGTTGGGAGAAATGTTTTTGCCAAAAATCTCAGAAACCTCATCAGGAGGGCTTTAAACTGACTAATGTGGGGGAGGGAGACAGTGCTCCTGAAGGTAGGAGCCTATCAATTAATGAAGATGATCATCCAAATGTCATAGACCAAATGGAGCAAACAGCACGCGGACCTAGTGGAGGGAGGAAAAAATCCTTAAATAAGAGACACGGGGGAATGATTAATGGACTTCAATGTCTGTACACTAATGCGCAAAGCATGGGAAATAAACAAGATGAGCTTGAGCTCTTGGTACAGCAAACTAAATATGACATAATAGGCATCACTGAAACCTGGTGGGATAAGTCCCACGATTGGAATGTAATAATGGAGGGATACAATCTATTTCAGAGAAACAGACCAGACAAGAAAGGAGGAGGAGTGGCGTTATATGTCAGGGGTGTGTATACCTGTGAAGAGATCCAAGATTTAGAACCTCAAAGCCAAAGTGAGAGCATTTGGGTCAAAATTCAGGGAGAGAAGAATAACAGAGACCTCATTGTGGGAGTTTACTATAGAGCCCCAAGCCAAACGGAGGACATAGATGATGCCTTCCTGGAACAGATGGCCAAGCATGCAAAAGGAAGGGAGATAGTAGTAATGGGGGACTTCAATTACCCGGATATTTGTTGGACGTCAAACTCAGCCAAGAGCATAAGGTCAAACAGATTCCTCACTGGCCTTGCAGACAACTTCATTGTCCAGAAAGTGGGAGAAGCAACAAGAGGAACAGCCATTTTAGACCTGGTCCTAACCAATGTTGATGACCTGGTTAGTGGGGTAGATGTGGAAGGATCATTAGGCGCGAGTGATCATGCTCTTCTGAAGTTTACTATACAGCGGAAAGTAGCAGCCAAGCATACTAGGACTCAATTTCTTGACTTTAAGAAAGCCGACTTCATAAAACTTAGGGAAGTGCTGGGTGAGATCCCATGGACAGCAATACTAAAAGGAAAGGGAGTTCATGATGGCTGGGAGTTTGTTAAGACGGAGATAGTAAAAGCACAACGTCAGGCAATACCAATGAGACGGAAACATGGAAGGTGCCTAAAGAAACCAGGGTGGCTATCTAAAGAACTTTTAACTGAATTAAGATTAAAAAAGGATGTGTACAAAAAATGGAAAAGGGGGGAAACCGCCAAAGAGGAATTCAAACAAATAGCCAGCACGTGTAGACACAAAGTCAGAAAAGCTAAAGCACAGAATGAACTCAGGCTTGCTAGAGAGGTTAAAAGCAACAAAAAAGGCTTTTATGGGTATGTTCGTAGCAAAAGGAAGAACAAAGAAACAGTGGGGTCACTCAGAGGAGAAGATGGTGAAATGCAAACAGGGGACACAGAAAGGGCTGAACTCCTCAATGCCTTCTTTGCCTCAGTCTTCTCCGATAAAGAAGACAATGCCCGACCTGAAGAATTTGAAGCAAATGATTCAGCAAAGGAAACACAGCCCAGAATAACTAAGGAGATAGTACAAGAATATTTGGCTAGATTAGATGTATTCAAGTCTCCAGGGCCAGATGAACTGCATCCAAGAGTATTGAAAGAACTGGCAGATGTGATCTCAGAACCACTGGCAGTCATCTTTGAGAATTCCTGGAGAACAGGCGAAGTCCCGGCAGACTGGAGGAGGGCAAATGTTGTCCCTATTTTCAAAAAGGGGAAAAGAGAGGACCCAAATAATTACCGCCCAGTCAGTCTGACATCAATAGCAGGGAAGATTCTGGAGCAGATCATTAAGCAAACAGTCTGTGAGCACCTAGAAAGGAATGCTGTGATCACCAATAGTCAGCATGGATTTCTGAAAAATAAGTCATGTCAGACTAACCTGATCTCGTTTTTTGACAGAATTACAAGCCTGGTAGATGAAGGGAATGCAGTGGATGTAGCCTACCTTGATTTCAGCAAGGCATTTGACAAGGTGCCCCATGATATTCTTGTAAAGAAGCTGGTAAAATGCGGTCTTGACTATGCTACCACTCAGTGGATTTGTAACTGGCTGACTGACCGAACCCAAAGGGTGCTCATCAATGGTTCCTCTTCATCCTGGAGAAGAGTGACTAGTGGGGTGCCACAGGGTTCTGTCTTGGGCCCGGTCTTATTCAACATCTTTATCAACGACTTGGATGATGGACTCAAGGGCATCCTGATCAAATTTGCAGATGACACCAAACTGGGAGGGGTGGCTAACACCCCAGAGGACAGGATCACACTTCAAAATGACCTTGACAGATTAGAGAACTGGGCCAAAACAAACAAGATGAATTTTAACAGGGAGAAATGTAAAGTATTGCACTTGGGCAAAAAAAATGAGAGGCACAAATACAAGATGGGGGACACCTGGCTTGAGAGCAGTACATGTGAAAAGGATCTAGGAGTCTTGGTGGACCACAAACTTGACATGAGCCAACAGTGTGACGCGGCAGCTAAAAAAGCCAATGCAATTCTGGGCTGCATCAATAGGAGTATAGCATCTAGATCAAGGGAAGTAATAGTGCCACTGTATTCTGCTCTGGTCAGACCTCACCTGGAGTACTGTGTCCAGTTCTGGGCACCACAGTTCAAGAAGGACACTGACAAGCTGGAACGTGTCCAGAGGAGGGCAACCAAAATGGTCAAAGGCCTGGAAACGATGCCTTATGAGGAACGGCTAAGGGAGCTGGGCATGTTTAGCCTGGAGAAGAGGAGGTTAAGGGGTGATATGATAGCCATGTTCAAATATATAAAAGGATGTCACATAGAGGAGGGAGAAAGGTTGTTTTCTGCTGCTCCAGAGAAGCGGACACGGAGCAATGGATCCAAACTACAAGAAAGAAGATTCCACCTAAACATTCGGAAGAACTTCCTGACAGTAAGAGCTGTTCGACAGTGGAATTTGCTGCCAAGGAGTGTGGTGGAGTCTCCTACTTTGGAGGTCTTTAAGCAGAGGCTTGACAACCATATGTCAGGAGTGCTCTGATGGTGTTTCCTGCTTGGCAGGGGGTTGGACTCGATGGCCCTTGTGGTCTCTTCCAACTCTATGATTCTATGATTCTATGATTCTATGATTCATGCTGGTAGCTTCAAGAACACTATCCAACCATCTCATCCTCTGTCATCCCCTTCTCCTTGTGCCCTCAATCTTTCCCAACGTCAGGGCCTTTTCCAGGGAGTCTTCTCTTCTCATGAGGTGGCCAAAGTATTTGAGCCTGAGCTTCACAATCTGTCCTTCCAGTGAGCACTCAGGGCTGATTTCCTTCAGAATGGATAGGTTTGATCTTCTTGCAGTCCATAGGACTCTCAAGAGTCTCCTCCAGCACCATAATTCAAAAGGTGATCAGCCTTCTTTATGGTCCAGCTCTCACTTCCATACATCACTACAGGGAACACCATCACTTTAACATATAAAAGTATAGAGATATATAAAAGCTGTGGAGACCCTTTGCTCAGTGCAGTTCCCTTCAGACTTGCTTCAGTCTTACTGCGCAGTCTAAAATAAATTAGGGTGCTTGCCAGGTGCTTTGCTTTAGATCCCTTGGTCTTGTCTTTTATTCAAGATTCCTACCTGGGAAATGAACCGCTTGAATGGATTCTCATGACAGATGAATTATGCCCACACTTGTTAAAAAAGAAATGTACCTGGGTGGCCCATTCCTATGCATGTTTCTTTGGAAGCCCAACTGAGTTCAGAGGGCTTGCTCACAAGTAAGTAAGCCTAGGACTGCAGCCATAATTGTACCACTGCTCTCTATTTAGCAGGTCTTAGTATGCTTAGTATTTTCTCTCTAGCCTTGAGAACAAAAACTTGAAATGAAAAGCAGACGCTGTCATTAATTGGATTAACTTCTGAGAAACTCAGAAGCAGAAGGTCCAGTTCCCCATCTTTAGCATTACACAAGAATGGCTCTATGGACTGCAAAGAAATGAATTAGAAAAAAAAGTTTAGAGTGTTCTGTTATTAGATCAAAAGATTATTATAATAAATGCTGGGTAATTACTGTAAAAATGTTTATATTCAGCTATTTAGACATATTCCTGAACCTCTCTTTGAAAAGATTATTTGAAAGGATTCGTTTCCTGTTTTATTCATCCCTGCCCCCCGTGAGTAATTTATTTTTTGTAAGGGTATTTGCAGAACATAGAAATCGCGGCAATGAAGGTCCACACAATGTAGGAATAGAATTATTTATACTGGTATCTTGAAATCTCTTTAATTACAGGTTCATGTGTTCTAACCCCCTTTTAAATACATCCGGTATTACAACCACATAAACAGAAAGCAGCAAAAATAACACAGAGCAGGCTGTATCTTAAACTGCAACAGAACCAACAATTGTTGGAAAAGAGAGGGAAAGGACACAAGGAAAGAGGCTGCTCTAAACTCTTGGAGCAGCGAGTTCCATAAATGGGGTGGACCATAGATTAAATCCTTTCACTCATTCCCACCAACCACTGATCCAATGGCAACAATATATGCCAGAGGACTATGTAAATTCATCTGAATGGATATTCTGATTCACATGGGAGGGGACAACCCCTTTGGACAGCTTGGTGCTAAGCCAGAAAGGGCTTTAAAGGTAAGGTGGTGAAGGACAAGGTCGGAAGGTGGTGATTTACCTGTCGTCTAGCACAGATATAGCCAACATGGCATTGTCAGCATCCGTGCTCTGGGGTGTCAGGGAGTATAGCAATGGGAGAGAGAAATCTGAGTAAAGGGGGCTTGTAGCTTTACTAATATTTTGAAAATGATCAGCAGCAGCAGAGCAAAAATAAATCATGTTGTTTCCATACCCTCAAAACAAATAATTTCCATTCCCCTTCTGAGCTGTTCAGTAATAGTACATAATTATTCTCTTGATTGCTCACTTCAAAAATTGTCACTGCTTGGAATATAGCAAATATCCCCCCAGGTAATGGGATTAAGCCTGAAAAGATTTTCTTAACCGTGTCACACATATAGTTCCTTAAATTCTGTATTTGTTCAGGGTGTTCTTTCAGATCTTTCTGCAGAACCAAAGTACATTCCCAGGAATGAAACACTTCCAACTATTACATACTGCTCAAAAAAGAAGAAGAAAATGCTTGAATTACAGGTATTATTATTATTATTATTATTATTATTATTATTATTATTATTACAACCCTTTACAGCCAGATACCGTGAATGATTATTCAGAAGCAAATTCAAGAGAGATTAAAGGGGCATACTCCCCAGGAAGTGTGCAATAGATCACAGCTTTCATCTGAGAATTCTCTTCCTTCAACTCCATAGTTGAAAAAAATATTTTAAAGCTTTTGTAAATGCACACACATTATTAGGAGCAATGATACAAGATCTAGTCTTTCCAAAGGGGTGTGGAGTTTGAGAAGGGAGAAGGGAGAAGGAGCACAGAGAAAGAGTGCAGAGATCAGGCAAGTCGGTGGAAGAAAGGGTGTGGAGCAAGAAAAGAGATTGGGTGGTCAGGATGGTGTGGTGTGTGTGTCCCAATTTGCCCTCCCAAAATGTTGGAAGACCTGTCTGAAGGACCATGAGTGCCCCACCTCTGCTTCAGATTCTTGTGGTCTACAAACAGTGGTGTCTAAGGCCCATTGGAACCCAAGACTAGGTGGAGCCACAGCCAAGGACAGGCAGAGCCAACATATTCTAACTTTGTCCCATTCCCCCTACAAGGGTAACACTGAGATGAAGGAGAGGGCACTGATGAGCAGGTCTACTTACTGGAGGGCAGATGTGTGACAGCATGCTGAGGAGAAGCTGAAGTTGGTGGAGCAGTGCCCCATTTTCCCTAATGGGTCAATTTCCTCTGGAGAGAGAGAAAGAAAGAGAGAGAAGGAAACCCAGACCTTCTTTACTAGTTGCTGGGAACCACAGGAGAAGAGAGTGCTCTTGTGCTCAAATCCTGCTTGGAGGTTTTCCACAGGCACCTGGTTGGCCACTGTGAAGAAGAAGAGGAGTTTGAATTTGATATCCCGCTTTATCACTACTTGAAGGAGTCTCAAAGCGGCTAACATTCTCCTTTCCCTTCCTCCCCCACAACAAACACTCTGCGAGGTGAGTGGGGCTGAGAGACTTCAAAGAAGTGTGACTAGCCCAAGGTCACCCAGCAGCTGCATGTGGAGGAGCGGGGAAGCGAACCTGGTTCACCAAATTATGAGTCCACCGCTCTTAACCACTACACCACACTGGCTCTCTTCTCACCACACTGAGAAGAGAATGCTAGACTAGATGGGCCATTGGTCTGACTCATCAGGTTTGTCTTATGTTCACACACTTTTTGAAATTCTGTAAGACAGCACTGTGGGAGAGCATCTCTCACGTGGCTGAGTTTGATTATAGAGGGGTTTTTCATTATTTTTCCGTTCCTCCAAGCAATTAGTGCTTTCAACTCTGGCATATTTCAAACTCTGCCTAACTTTATACGGAGATATTGATGAGCCCAGTATGGGTGGAAGCATATCCACCACATACAGATACCATGTAGTTGTAGGTGGGATTTCACATCCGGGAGGGCCCTTGCCCATTCTCCACTTAAGGTATTGGTAGCTAGCCATTTCTCGACATCCTGGCAGGCTTATCTCTGTCTTGCAGTTTCTTGCTCCACACACAGTTTTATTTTCAGCCTGAATTAATTGAGGTTTTTTAAGGAAAAAAAATAAAAACCAGGCACTCTCCTATATTAGAAAGCACCCAACAGTGTGTCCACGGCAACAACAAATAAATAAATATATACGGCAGCAGGCATTTGCAGAGTTGGGTCTGCGTCTTCTGTTTGTTTGTTTTAGAAACAACTTTTTTCCTATGAAAACAGGGCAGATTAATAATGCCACCCTTTTCCCCAGCATACAAACAGCACCAAGAAGTCCATAGAATAAAAGTTTGCAAACAATTAAATGTGTGCCTCAGGGAAGTCGACATGCAGGTCCTTGACTAACGGAGCTGGAGGGTGAATGTAGAGGAGCAAATAATTAAAACTGAGAATTTTTATTTTTGCAAGGTAATAAGTGGAGATGCCGGCAGCAGGAGAGGCATGGGGGAAACATGGGGGAGCAGTTTTGCAGTTGGCCCTTCATTATCAACCAGCCTGTATTTCACTCTGCATTTTACCAGATGCTGGAAGCCATAGGAGGAGAGACTGCTCTTGTTCTTGGGTCCTGCTTGCCAGTTTCTCACAGGCATCTGGTTGGCCACTGAGAGAACAGGATGGTGGACTAGATGGGCCAATGGCCTGATCCAGCAGGGTCCTCTTACATTCTGACGCTCCCTCATGCTATGTGGCATTTCATGGTAGGGTGTGTTTACAAAATGGAGAAGAATTAGAAACCCCCATCAGACACTTAAATAGACAGTTGAGCAAAATCTCCTCTAATGTTGAAGCAAAACAGTTTGCGGAATATCAAAATGGTTGGGTCAAAGATGGGTGGGGGTGGGGTCGGGTGGCGATGTTTCTATTTTACTTGCTATATGTAGGGTTTGGTGTCAGCATTGCTTGTGCAGGTTCTTTGATGTTCACTTGTGTTCCTTTGTTGTTGAGAGAGGTTGGAGTTGGCCTAGGGTGTGGTTATTCATTTGTGGTTGACTGTGGTGATCTTTGTTTTCGTGTGTGAGTGGGGTGGGTGGGTGTTCTGGGTCAGGTTAGCCATATTGATTTGTATGCTTTTGGTGGATTTTTGTTGTTGTCTTGTTGGGCTCTGTCCCCCTTTTCTTCCTAATGTCTCAACAAATGAAACTGATTTGTAAAAATGTTACATGGGGGAGAAATACGAGAGAGAGACATTGCACACACTTTTGTAAATCAACAAAATCTTTAATAAAAAGAAAAAAGAAAGAAAAAAGAAAATGATTGGGCCAAATGTTAGCATTTGACTATTGTCCTTCTGTTTTGAACATCCAAATGGAAATTATGCTGAAGTGCAGTCATCCAGTCTGTAATGGATGACTGCAACAATTTCAGTGTGTTGTTGGGTATGAGTAATTAGGACATGGTAATTGATTGAAAATGTCCAGTTCTCTGCATCTGCCAGGAACATGTTTTCCCCAAAAAGAAGCTCAGTAGTAGATTCTCTGTTTTGCATGCAGAGGGGCTCCAAGTTGGATAATATGATCATATCAAGTCTGCTCCCCCCCCTTAGTGTTGCAACAACACATAGATGTCCAGGTTTGTGTGTGTGTGTGTGTGTGTGTGTGTGTGTGTGTGAGAGAGAGAGAGAGAGAGAGAGAGAGTGCAAAACAGCACCAATGAACTGAAGGAACCAAAATCTGTGGTAAACTCTGCATGTACAAAGTTTGGAAATAACAAGGAAGAGGATTCCAAACTTTGGGTGACATCTGGCTAAGCGATATTCAGAGCTGACTCATTGGGTTGTATCTAATGTTAGTCAGACTCAGAGCTGAGCCTTTGGAATCAATGAACATGACTAATTTAGGACCATTAATTTTAATGGGTCTACTCTGAGTAGGATTTAGTTGTACACAATCAACTAAAGTTAATGTCGTTGATTTCAGTGAATGTGATTAACATTGGATATTCCCTATTGCTTCTACTTTGGCAACAAGTTCTTATAATCTGGAAGATCCCAATTCCAGGAGAAAATTCATATTACAGTAGTACCTCAGGTTAAGAACTTAATTCGTTCTGGAGGTCCGTTCTTAACATGAAACTGTTCTTAACCTGAGGTACCACTTTAGCTAATGGGGCTTCCCTCTGCCGCCGCACAGCTGCCACAGGATTTCTGTTCTCTTCCTGAAGCAAAGTTCTTAACCTGAGGCACTATTTCTGGGTTAGCAGAGTCTGTAACCTGAAGTGTCTGTAACCTGAGGTACCACTGTACTGGAATTTCAAACACAACTGTAATTTAAATAGTAAGACTACAATGCCACTTATTTGGGAGAAAGTCCCATTGAACTTAGTAGGCATGTATAGGACTACACTTTATTGTGACAATCTGCAGCATTTGCTTATCACAGAATCATGGAATTGTAGAGTTGGAAATGACCCTAAGTGTCGTCTAGTCCAACCCCCTGCAATGCAGGAATCTCAACTATGGAATCATCCATGACCGATGGCCACCCAGGCTCTGCTTAAAAACCTCCAAGGAAGGAGAGTCCACCACCTCACATGGGAGTCTATTCCACTGCTGAACAGTGTCAGAGACAAAATAAAAAAATTCCTTCCAGTAGCACCTTAAAGACCAACTAAGTTAGTTCTTGGTATGAGCTTTCGTGTGCATGCACACTTCTTCAGATGACTATGGCAGACCAACATGGCTACCCACCTGTAACCAGTGTCAGAGAGTTCTTCCGGATGTTCAGCTGGAATCTCCCATCCTGCAACCTGAATCCATTGCCTCAGGCCCTAGCCTCAGAGCAGGAGGAAGCAAGCTTGCTCCATCCTCCATTTGACAACTCTCTTAACACTCAAAAGTGTTCTAAGATTAACATGATATGCCCCCCCCAAAAAAAAAACATACCTCCAACAATACTTCCCTGATGTATAACATGTAACTGATAACCATTCCCTGTTACTGTTTAATAGTGTATACTGGATTGTTCCTTTTTTCAAATTATTGGTACATGTGCATCATGCCCATTCTTTTTTACAAGGTTCTGTGCAATGACAAAAGGTTCTTGATTCTGACCTATTTAAGCCTGCCCCATTCATTTAAACTAGGCTCGGTCATCTCACAGATTCATTATAATTTCTGTTTTCTCTCCAACAATAAGAGATGTTCAGCCACTCTGTGAACTTATGCTGTGGTCCTTTTTCTTTCCCTCAAAATTGCTTCAACATTTCACCTTCAAATGTCACTTTAGGTAACATTCAGTGGGAACTTTATTAAAAGAGGTTCTCTTTTTTAGCTTTTTTAATTAAAAATATATATTTAAAAGCCAGTTTTATTTTATCTGGTTGGTATGTAACCGGATTTGCAATAAAACAATAACCAGTAACTGATTATGCCCAGGCCCTGCCTATGTTTACACAGGAAGTGCCATTTGATTTGATCTTTAAGTATTTCACCCCAGTTGCTATAGTATCTAGTCATATTTTACATAAACCATATTTTTATTTTTGCTCCTGCCTGCGTCTACAAGATGGACTGTTTGTCCCCAAGGAACGCACCTATCAGATAAGGGAGAAAATAAGCATTCTGTAAGACTTATGCATGCAAGTTGCTCTACAGAAATGAGATGCCACAGACTTGGCCATTATAAAGGGAAGTGATTCCAAGAAAGGACAGATTATGCCAGGTGGGATCTTGGAGATATGAACTTACACATATTCACCCATTCATCAAACAAATACTGAAACTGAGATGTCTTCAAGAGAGAGATGCCCTTCACCATAAAAATGCTGCCAAATTTGATGAGGTCTAAGTCAAAACCCAGGGATGTGGGTGGCGCTGTGGTCTAAACCACTGAGCCTCTTGGGCTTGCCGATCAGAAGGTTGGCAGTTTGAATCCCCTTGCTCAATCCCAGCTCCTGCCAACCTAGCAGTTCGAAAGCACGCCAAAAAGTGCAAGTAGATAAATAGGTACCGCTCTGGCGGGAAGGTAAATGGCATTTCTGGGTGCTGCTCTGGTTTCTTCAGAAGCGGCTTAGTCATCCTGGCCACATGACCCAGAAAAACTGTCTGTGGACAAACGCCAGCTCCCTTGGCCTGTAAAGTGAGATGAGCGCCGCAACCCCAGAGTTGTCCACGACTGGACTTAAATGTCAAGGGTCCTTTACCTTTACCTTTAAGTCAAACACCATGCACATATACTGCTGAATTAAAACCAGTCTAATAATAATAATAATAATAATAATAATAATAATAATAATAATAATAATTTATTTGTACCCTGCCTATCTGGCTGGGCTTCCCCAGCCACTCTGTGCGGCTTCCAACAAAGATTAAAAATACATTAAAATGTCACACATTAAAAACTTCTCTAAACAGGGCTGCCTTCAGATGTCTTCTAAATGTCAGGTAGTTGTTTATCTCTTTGACATCTGATGGGAGGGCGTTCCACAGGGCAGGCACCACTACTGAGAAGGCCCTTGGCGCTGGACCTCAGTGCCCGGGCAGAACAATGGAGGTAGTGACGCTCCTTTAGGTATACTGGGCTGAGGCCATTTATAATCACAGCAATACTAATTAATGCTTTCCAGAGGGAAAGCCTGTTAGACTGTTGCAGCAAACATAACAAGTATTTGCTTTAATTCATCCAGAGCTTGCATGTATGCAAAATTACCTTTCATGTCGGCAGGAACTGGCTATGACCCAGTCAACATAGCACTGCTAAGAAAAGTGACAATATAATTAGAGCTTGGATGTATGCAAACTGAGCCGAGTGACACTCTGGTTCAGCAGGTGATAAGAGAAAAGGTGATAGCAGAATAATCTTCACGCTGCTGAGTAAATTAATACCTGCAGCAGGACTGGAGTCATTGTCCCTCTTCAGACCCAAATGATTAGAACTGAACTCTTTGACCATCTGCACTCCAGTAGTTTCTCAGTAGAGTTTCTATCCGAAGTTCCTTTAAATGGACATGTCAAGATTAGTCACAGAGTGGCCTTTCAGGCTGAAATGTTTGACTCCTGGTATCTGAATATTGACAGATTAGTGTGTGTTTATTCTTTTATGCAGGGACTGGCCCATTTGTCCTGTGGGGGACGGGTTTGTTACAGGGTCTGCTCCCTTCGTTTGTGAAAAGTAGTAACATTAACATTTTGCAAAATGATTCTATACTGCTTTACTTACTTATTTACTTGTTGAATTTTGTACTCTTCCCATTCATCCAAGGGAGCTCGGGGTGGCAAACACCGAAACATAAAAACAGTTCAATTTAAAACAAAACAAAAAACATTTTCCAACACTTCTAAAAACAATGTAACACCGTCTAAAAACATTTAAGGCAAATGGTTTTTAGATGAGCATTTAAAAGCAATCACATATCCTCAGTTATTAATCTCAGGGCTGCTGTCTCTCAGGCATCACATGGCTGAGTAACTTTTAAAAATTCCTCCTGAAACAGAGGTGACAGATGACAGAAACAGGCACAGCTCATCAGAGAAGCTGTTCCTCAAACAGGGAACCCCCACTGAGAAGGCCCTGTAATGGGTTATCACCAAATGGGCAGCAGCCAGAGGGTCATCTCTGTCAACCGTAGGCCTTAGATGGCTGGTATCAGGGGAGGATCTCTTTTACGTACTTTTTCTGGAGCTACTTCTAAAAAGTGGCCATGTAGACTTGTAGCTGAGCTGAACTGTATCTCAGAAGGGATTGTACTTAGAGGAAGGGCCTTAGCTCAGTAGTAGAGTTCATGCCTTATACACAAAAGGTCTCTGGCTCAGATCCTAGCATCTCCAGGGAGGACTGGGAGGTGTCAGGATTCAGCTCAAACTCTGAAGAGCCACTAACAGCTGGTGTTAACAATACTGAGTTAGGTTGTGTACACCTCATGCTTTTAAAGCACACACACAGCCAAGATTCCTGGACTCTATAGTTCTCCACTACAAAGACCTACAATTCCCAGCACACTTAATAAGTCACAGTTCCCAGAATTCTTTTGGGCAAAAAAATGTGCTTTAAATGTATGGTGTGTACACAGTCTTAGATGGACCAATGGTTTAAGTTAGTATAAACCATTTTTGTATTGAAGGCTCTTTCATATGTTCCTTCTGTTTTCCTACACCCTCAGAATTGGCTCAAATGTTTCAGCCCTCTCCAGAAACTTGGTCCCCCACAATGGGTGCAGCAGGTGGTGGCTGTGGCATTTGAAAGCCCCTGTTCATGTGGGTTGACCTAAGCACATAGACACTCGTCACACCTTCATAGAAAGAAAACAGCCTTTTCATTCAGGGAGGCAGAGGATCAGACACCTGGTTGTTGAAATGGAGAGCGGCCCTCATTACCCATGCCAATCACATCCCACCCTGCTGATAATTGCCAGAGAGTGCAAGAAGGTACCTGTAATCATAAAGTGAATTAAACATATAAATAAGGTTCGTGCTGGTAATTGCAAGCGAAATGAAAAGGAGTGAAACAGAAAGCGGAGACGAAAAGAGAGAGCTAAATGAGAATTTGATGAAAGACTTTGAAGAATCTTCTGTCTTAATTGATGAATTCTATTCAGAGTTATGCATTCATGGATAAGGAATTGACATGGGGCAAGGGACGGTGGGAATTGAAAGGCATATATTTAAGATTAAACACATATGCACACAAAGACACACTTAACCTGATGAGACAAAAATTAGTTTGCTTCACTTGATGTGTCCTGTTTCTTTTGTTCGGCTGGTCAAAAGCACCACTGAATTCAGGAGGGCTTACTTCTGAATAAACCCGATTAGGGCTGCACCTGTAGAGCTTCCTTGAACTCACTGGGGCTTATCTCCACATAGGCATTCATGGGATTGCATTGCAAGGCTGGAGTAAGACTGTTATGTAGACTTACATCTACACAACCATGCTTTGGATTGTCCCCCACAATCTGAAATAAGGACATAAGATGACAACGTTATTAATGACCTGCACAAGGATTTGCAGTGAGGCAGGAGTGATTAATTCAGTCCATGTGGACAACCTTACCTGGGAGGGATGTTGGAGCCTTCTTCTGATTCAGATCATTGGCCACTCCAGCAAAGTACTGTCTACTCCAAAACCCTACCTGGAGATGCCAGGGATTGAACCAGGAACCTTCTGAATGCAAAGCACTTGCTCTAATGTTGAGCTACAGCCCTTTCCTTGGACAAATGGAGCAGTTCACTCTGTATCCTCTCTGAGTACTGGATCAGAAGATGGGCTGACTCTTGCCCTTTCTTGCCTGCTCACCAAAAGGGAACATGAAGAAGCACCTGATTCATCTCCCTTCCCTCTGTTCAGAAGGATGAAGCCTCCAGGCCCAAAAGGATGCTCTCCTTTCACCCCCTTTAGTCAACAGAAAAAGAGAGGTAGGGGTAGCCAGCATCTCTTCACCATGCCGGTGCCTCAAGGTGACTACCAGGGTAGCAATCTCTGCCCACACTACCTAGCCATTGCAATGAAGTCAGAATGCGAATCAGGCAAATGAACCCACCATATCCATGATTACAGACAGTATGGAACAGGTTAGAAAAGACATTTGCCTCAGTAAATTATGGGAAATACCACTCCCAATTCTACTCAGTCTCCTAATGCAGAGCCCCCAGAAGGACTTCAGTCTTGAGTTTCCAGATGTTCTTGGACTGCAACTCCCATCATCCCTAGCCGTTGGCTAAGATGGCTGGGGATGATGGGAACTGTAGTGCAGTGACACATGGGGACCCAGGGTCAAAGAACTCGGTCCTGATTGGGTGACTGGCTACTCCCGTACTCACCAAAGAAAAGACTGATTTGTTGGGTGGTCTGGTTGTGCCACCCACAGCAAACAAGAAAAGATTTTACCTTAATTAACAACAACAAAAACCCCTTCTGTGTCATTCTCTCTCAGACTAACTGACCTCACAGGGTTGTTGTGAGGATAAAACGGGGAGGCGGAGAACTGTGGATGCCACCTTGAGCTCCTTGCAAGAAAGGTGAGATAAAAAGACAATAAATGCCTCCCCCTACTACGCAACTGGATTTGTAGTTTTTCACAGAGATCAACCAGAGTTCAATTGACAACAAAGGGTTGACATTAGAACATTTGCTGACATGCACCTAGAAATCAGCCCGAGTGTTCTCTGTGCATGTGCAGAAAGGAATCACATTTTACATCCTGAGCTAAAGAAGACATTCAGGGGAGGGGGGAGGCATTCTGAGCCAGACACATTTGTATTCCAAAGCAGATAATGATGAACTTGGGTGACGTCTCTTCGTTCCATTTCCTTTTCCCCCTGCCCTTCCCCACAATAGATCAAGGAGGAGAAGCCTGTTGCTGGGCTGGGCTGGAGGATTTGATTTTCAGGTCTGGAGTGTCTTTATCAGTAAAGTAAGAGTCCAGAAAAAGAGAGAGAAATAGATTAAGTGTGCACTGGGAAAGGATTTCTTGGAGCTCTGATGGGGATACAGGAGGATCAAAAGAAGCAGACAGCTGCAGAACCAGCCCAGCTTAGCGGGCTATTAAGAATACAAAACATATTTATTTTCATAGCTCCTTTCATACACATCTGCAACCCAAAATGCCTCGCAAAATTAAACAACGCATGCTGGCTGATGTTAGATGGTGTAAATTGCAGGAAGGTGGGGGAAATGAGTCAAGCGGCTCGCAAGCGCAGCATGGAGAATATATTAAGCTCAGGCAGCCAACAAAAACTAATAAGAGTCAAATGAAGAGGTGAGGGCTGAAGAGTGAAGGAATGTTTTCCTATGGCAGAAGGAAGTTACCTGGGTCTTCTTTTTTCCTCCTTTTGAAGATGGGGACAACATTGGCCAGCTCCAGTCTGCAGGGACCTCTCCTGTTCTCCAGGAATTCTCAGTGATTATAGACAGAAGCTCTGAAACTACATCTGCAAGCTCTTTTAGCACCCTTGGTTGCAGCTCATCAGGCCCTGGGGATTTGAACTCATTTAAAGTAGCTAGGTGGTCCCTTACCACCTCTTCCTGTCTTGGGCTGCATCTCCCTCCTTACATCGTTTATTCTGTTATCACCAGGTTGGGCATTGCTTTCCTTCTGGGTGAAGACAGAGATGAAGTAGGTGTTGAGCAGTTCCATCCTCTCTCTGTCACCCAATAGCATTTCTCCATCTTCTCCACCCAGAGGACCTACCATTTGCTTGTTCTTCCTTTTGCTTTGAACATCGCATTTAAGCAAGAAACCTTTAAAAATTATTTGTAACATCTCTTGCAAGCCTGAGCTTATTCTGAGCTTTGGCCCACCTGACCTTCTCCCTGCAGCTGTTGACTCCTAGTGCATATTCTTCCTTCCTACTTTCCCATTTCTTCCATTTCTTATAAATGCCCTTCTTAGGAACTTAATAAGAGCCTGCTGGACCAGGTCAATGGCCCAACCTGTTCTCAAAGTGCTCAACCAGATGCCCACGGGGAAACCTGCAAACAGGACCTGACAACAACAGCACTCTCTCTACTTAAGATTCCCAGCAACATGGAGCACATTGCCTTCAGCACTGGAGATAAAGCATAGAAGCTACTGATCCTCCAGGAATCCTCTAGTCCTCTTTTTAAACATTTATTTGGCCACCAAGACACCTGTAGGGTACCTATTGGGGGGGGACGGGACTGGAGTAGATAATGCTGGGCTTGATGGGAAATCAATCTGATCCAATATAAGGTCACTTCCTACATTCCCCAACAGGCAGATGTGCCATGGATTAGATAGATTCCTCCTTCCCACTGTCAGGTGGAGAAAGGTCAGTGTCATTTGGACAGAACAACACAAATTGCCTTTAACTGACCTAATGAGTTACATGGATTTCCACTTGCACTGGTGTTTCAATTAGGTCTGTGTTTCTCAGGCTTTTGATCCCTTAGAAGACTTGTTTTTGCAAGTGGAAGAATGGAAGTAAGTGGCAAGGCAAGAATAACATGGGAGAACTAGGGCCCTCCCCTTTTTGTTGGTAATTTTTATTAAATTCTCAATTTTGCAATTCCAAATAAACTTTAAAATATCCAGCGACTTTCCTTCTTCTCTTTCCATGGTTCATTTTACTTATCACACATCCCTGCATATTTTGCTATAACTATTCAAATCAGTTTTACACTTTTACATCCATCAAAAATTATTTACTCTGTTGAATTTATCTTAATGCTGCCAGTGTTTTCAGCTGTATACAGTTATTTTCCATACGGTCAATAAATGTTTTCCACACTTCTTTAAATGTATGTTCTTCTTGCTCTCTTATTCTATATGTTAAATCTGCAAGTTCTGCATATTCTGTCAATTTAAGTTACTAATCCTCTTTGGTGGAGACCTTGCTCATTTTCCATTTTGGGGCTAACAAAACATGGGCCGCAGTTGTTGCATACATAAATAAGCTTTTCTGACACCTAGGAATTTCTGTCTGGGTTATTTCCAACAAAAAGAACTCTGGGTTTTTTAGGGAAAGTAGTTTTAAACATTTTTTCCCCAATTCATTATAAATCATTTCCCAATACACTTTTACCGTCTTATATGCCCACCACATACGAAAAATCATTCCCTCTGCTTCTTTAGACTTCCAACAAATGTCTGATTCTGTTTTATAAATCTTAGCCAACCTACTCAGAGTTAAATACCATCTATGAATCATTTTCAAATAGTTCTCTTTCAATGAATAACATACAGTAAATTTCAAGTCGCTTTTCCAGAGTTTCTCCCAGAGACTGAGATCTATATTGTGTCCTATATCTATTGCCAAATGTGTCACTGAATATTTAACAAGTTTGTCTTTTGTTTCCCATTCTAGCAGAAAATTTATACATTTTTGACAAAAGTTTATCCTTATTTTGTAAAAGTTTTTTTTCTTCAAATTGTGAGCTTTGGTCTAGAAATCCATTATTTCTATCTAATTTAAGCAAGTCATATAACTGGTGATATTGTAACCCATCCGTAACATGGCTCCTTAAGTTTTCCATTGATTTCAGTTTGGGTTATACACACACACATACACATAAAATCCAGCAGTTCCCTGTAGGTTGTCCATTGTCTGCCCATACTAACTCTCTTAATTGTAATTGCTTCAATGGGAGATAGCCATAAAGGGCCCCTTTTATTAATACAGAACAGATCTGTGTGTAAGGAAAATGATTGAGAATCTAATCTGCAAGTAGCTCCTAAAGTCACATTCACACCATACATTTAAAGCACATGAATTCTCCCAAAGAATCTTGGGAACTGTAGTTTGCTGAGGGTGCTGGAAATTGAAGCTCTGTGAGGGGTAAACACAGTTCCCAGGATTCTTTGGGAGAAGCCATGCGCTTTAAATGTGGGTGTAATCTAAGCCTGATAATGTGGGCAAGCTGTCCCCATTGCTGAAGGTAAGGGGTAGCTGTGTCTCACCTTCTTCAAACCCCTACAAGGCTGTGGGAGGCCTTCCTGCCCATGTCTCCTTGGTGGCGCACAACTCTTCAAGGACAATACAAGTTTAATGATTTAATTTATTAACTCCATTTATATATCGCTTGACTGTAAAAGTGACAACCTCTAAGAGGTTTACAACATATCAGGAATAAAACATTAAAATTCTTGGTAAAAAAAACCAGGTACTGTGGTACCTCTTGTTACGTACTTAATTCGTTCCGGAGGTCCGTTCTTAACCTGAAACTGTTCTTAATCTGAAGCACCACTTTAGCTAATGGGGCCTGCTGCTGCTGCCGCGTGATTTCTGTTCTCATCCTGAAGCAAAGTTCTTAACCAGAGGTACTATTTCTGGGTTAGCGGAGTCTGTAACCTGAAGCGTATGTAACCTGAAGTGTATGTAACCCGAGGTACCACTGTATTTTAAAATATTCAAAAGGTGATTAAAATCAACAACAGATAAAAAGAGAAAATGTCAACCTGTCTAGATAGGCTTTCCTAAACAAAAATATTTTAAGCTGGCATAAAAAACAATAGAGTGACGGCAGCTGCCTGGTGTCAATCAGCAGCCTCACCACTGCATCCTCCACCAGCTAGAGCTTCCAGACCAGGCCAAAGGGCAGCCCCATGTAGAACACATTGCAGTAATCCAGCCTTGATGTTACCAATGCATGGACTACAGTGGCCAGGTTATCCTGATTTGGATTCAGCCACAGCTGGCATACCTGGTGAATGTGTTCTCATGTTCAATCTGCTGCTCAGGTCGTTTGGGCTGTCAGGCCAGTCCTGATCCAAAATAACAAAAAGCAAAATATTCAACAGAAGGACCAAAGCTTAGAGATTGTGACAAAGACACAGCAAACAACAACAGCAACCAGCACAACAGCTGCCCATCAGCCTTTATAGCTCTCTGGAGTGCTTCCCTTTCATTTCCACTTCTTGTGGGGTTGCAGTGTTTTTGCATTCTGCCACTAGAAATACCTTATATATTGGGGTGTGTGCCTCTTTAATTGACCCTCCCAGCTTTTTGCCATGCTGCTAGAGCCAGTCCCCTAGAATGAAATCAATGTTAATGTCTTCTGAGATGCTGGTATGTTCTTTTTAATTGATGTGCCCCCTTCTTTCCAACTCCTCCCTCCTCCCCCCCCCAGTTTTATTGTGTTCAGGTGGAGGGGGGGATTGATGAGCCAGTCAGACCCAATCAATTACTTTTGCTCCTTTCTGCAATAACTAAATTTAATAGTGCTTTGCTGGCACAGTTTAATTACTGGCACAAACACCCTAAAATCTGCAAGCAACATCTTGAGTGACAGTGATGGAAAGCAGGTGGCCTGTCTGTGCTGAGCTCCAAGAGGCAGGGCACATTAGGTCAGCGCAAGCAAGCGATATGGGGAGGACCAGTAAATATGAACACAATTCTCCCTCAGCTCCTCAACCTGGTGCCTTCCGGGTGTTTTTGGACTACAACTCCCATCGCCCCTGACTATTGACCATTTAGACTTTGTCTGATGAGAGCTGAAGTCTAAATCTTTTGGAAGCCGCCCAGAGTGGCTGGGGAAACCCAGCCAGATGGGTGGGGTATAAATAATAAATTATTATTATTATTATTATTATTATTATTATTATTATTATTATTAAATATACCTGACAGGCCATGGGTTACTTGTTGCTGACCTGAGCTTGCCGGATGTGTCACTTTCTTAGCTAAGTTGGCTAGAACGCGGTGCTGACAATTTCAAGGTTGTGGGTTCGATTCACCTGCAAACTCCTGCATTGCAGGGGGTTGGACGAGATGACCCTTGGGGTCCCTTCCAACTTTACAGTTCTATGCTTCTATGATTTCCAAAGCACCACACACAGTGTTATTGGGACAGGCTGAGCGAGCAGCCAGCCCTTGTGCTCAGGTGATGCTTACATGTTTCACACAGAGTCGATTAAGGTTTGGCAGACAGCCAGAAGGCAATCTGAAGGAGTAAGTCTGCCTGGTGATAACAGAGACATGGAGACCGCTCCCTGATTGGTCAAGCTCTCTCAAGGGAGTGATAATTAATGGCCTACTAACTGGAATGTGTTAGTTCAGTGTTTGAGTTCAGAGTTCTGTGTCAGTGTAGGAGTTGTGAGTCGTGTCAGAGAGAGCTAGCAAAAGATCTGTGTTCTGTTCCTGTAAATGGTCCACTGTATATAATAAACACCTAACTACAAAATCCTGGTTCCTGCTTCGTCTATCCTGTCTGCAGCCAAGTCGCCAATTGCTTCCGTGGATTCTGTGTATACTCTGCTAGGTCTGGCTAAGGTCCTGCAACTAGTCAGAAAGTTGCAAAACACCAAATAGGTTTTGCCAATAAATGCTTCCCTCCATGCTGCAACCCACATGAAACACAGAAAAACGTGCAAATTAGTAATGTTAAGCAAATGCACCCCGCACTTGCAGTTTATTCTAATCATCACTGCATGATATGTGTGTTGTTCACATCATCGCCAATGTTTCTTTGTTTCTCAGACCTAGTCCCTCTTATATACAATATTAAAGGCTGGAAGTAGATCACTATGTGCGTAGTCTTGCCTCCAGTAATAATACCAGCTTTCGAAGTAGCCAAGCCCCTGCATGAGTTCTTTGTCTTATTAAGAACAGGAGACAGATTGCATTGTCACATGTGCCCTTTTCAAAATATCTCAGAGGATCTGTCCTTCTATTTTTGGTATCACTTGAACAGCTAGGCATTAGAACTGAAGCTGAAGTAGAGATTTGAAGGTGCTAAGGATCTAGTCAGATGAAAGTAATGGGGATGGGAAACCCAAGACCAGCAGCCTGCTTGACCTGTTCTATTTGGGGGGGTATCCATTGCTAATCCTAGTCTCAGCAGAGGTGTTGAAATGAATGAATATGACCAACTTAGGTTCATTGATTTCAGTCAGTGGTATTCAACATTGGCCCTACTCAGTAAACCCATTGAAGTCAATGGACACAACTAACTTATGCACATAGATTTCAATAGCTCTACTCTAATTAGGACTTAGTTGAATACAGCCCAGTGAGTCTACTCTGAGCATATCTAAACCAAATTGGATACAATCTTTTATTTTATGTTATTCCTTATACACCCCATTTTCTTCCATCATGGAACCCAGAATGTCTCCCACCCAGGAACTGATCAAACCCAGACCTGCTTAGCTTCAGCAAGGTGGTGACCGCACAAGCCTTCAAACCATATCCTGTGATCCATTATAAAGACATCAAGCACCAAATTAGACCCACCATAGTCAACCTGGTTCATCCACCTACCAAGCCAACCACATCATATATATGCCAAAAGTGGACTCTAGTCCATGAAAGCTTATACTACAATGTTGTTTTCAGATTTTTAAGGGGCAACAGACTCTTTGTGGATCCTCTCTTCATTGAATCATGGAATTGTAGAGTTGGGAGGATCCATGACAAATGACCATCCAACCTCTGCTTAAAAATCTCTACCACCTTCTGGGGGAGTCCGTTCAAGTGTACACAGTTTTGAATGTTAAGAGGAAGCAGCAACAGAAGGTCTATGAGTTACATCCATTTTTCTGAACTTCCAGTAGAGCTTCTGGAGTGGCCACTCATGTATTCTTCCCCATGCTAAAATGTGTGTGTTGACCACATGACTAGAACTCGCATATCTTACTTTGTATGTTACACAAAAAGTGTTGTTGTTGTTTAAAAAAGGAAGTTTGTGCAATTTTGGGGGATGAGCCATAGGTCAGGGTTGGAGTGCAGAGTTTGCATAGCATCTCCACTTACAAGGACCACAGACAGGTTACAGGGCTGATTGGGGGGAAGACCTCTGACTGGAACCTTGGAAAGCCTATGCCAATCAAAGTAAATGGGTCAACGTACTGACTCAGTATAAGCTACCTACATGAATCCAACATCTGCCAGGAAAAAGGGCTGTGGAGACCAGGGTATTCATTTGCCAGTCACTGCATTCAGCCCACATCAGCAGAGAAACAGAGCAGCTGAAACGATGCTTCTTTATTGGACTCACTGATTGTTTAAAAGTTATGAGGGTTTGAAGCAAAGATGGGCTGGAGGTGGAATTGACAATTTTATATGATTTTGCGCTTGATCAGAACAGCTGTAAAATGACAAAGTATAAGAACATCCAATAAACTTGCTTTTGCTCTGAATACTTATGCCTGAAGTATCAGAACATTTAAGGGGCCAGGTGGTACAATAAAAGTTACTTAGCCCTCACCATGCTTCTCAGTAACAACAAGGCAAAAGCAGGCATAATTTAAAAAGAGGAGAAAACCTCTGCCCTCCCTCCCCCAGATGTTGCTGGACTCCAGTTGTGATTCGAGGACCCGATCCCCGCTTCGGGAATAAAGACACGTGGACACAGTATGTAAGGTTAATAGGTAAGGAAAAGGCCACAACGACCACCGGATTCCTTTAGCGGAATACCCAAAATTGTCGGGGAAGGCGATGGCCACTGACTTGAAGAAAATGTGTGTGCAATGGCGGGGATGGCTGGCGCGGCCGCATTTGAGCGGCAAGCCATGCCCCCGCTGAGCTTCCCTGTTGGGTGCACCACAGTCTCCCGCTCACAACCCCTCCCCTCCAGGAGGAGGCGAGGCTTTCCCATGACCCCCAGCCAGCATGGCCAATCAATGGTCAGGGGTGATGGGAATTGTAAGCCAACAACATCTGTAGTCAGAGGCAGATTTAGGGGAGTGGTCCCACTGGGCACAGAGCTTGGGGACACTGCAACTATGATTTAGAATGGTGTGTGAGGGGGCCACTAAATTGTTGCATTGCCAGGGCACCACTGAAAGTCAAGACCCCAAGGCAGAGCTGTAGCTACAGGGGAACTAGCCCAGGTTATTTTTACCTGGGTGAAATAAAGCCTAGTTTCACCACTTCCCCAAGGTTCACCACTACTGGAGTTGTCACAAGATCTCCATCTATGACTGGAAATTAGGAATTGACGATGAAAGAAGAATGGCAGACAAAATTAATGGACTATGCAGAATTAGATAAAAAGACAGGAAGGATTCGAAACCTGAGGGACCAGAGATTCACAGAAGATTGGAAGAAATATACGAACTATTTGAAGAGCAACTGTAATCAACAAATTACACTAGTAGGACTACAAGAAGTTTTGTAAGGAGGAATATATGAAACATTGGAAAGTAGAGAAAGAATAGAGATATTAGTTATGAGATTTAAACGTAATAGTGAAAGTAAGAAATGTAAATTAAGTGAATAGACTGGAAAATTTTCAGATATGATTGATGAAAAACTATATAAGATATAAAATGATATCTTAAAAAACTAATAAAATTTATATAAAAATAAATAAATTACTATATATAAAAAAGAAAGGAAATTAGGAATTGACATTTTACCACACAGATGATCCTGGCTGCAGCTTGTTCAGCTGTCATGACAATTGCGGGTAATAGGTTTGATTCTATGAATTTATCTAATCCTCTTTTAAAGCCACCCAAGTTGGTGGCTATCACTGCCTCCTATGAGAAGAAGTCCTAAACCTTCCAACATTCAGCTGCAATCGATATCTCCTAGTTTTAGTGAGAGAGGGATAAAAACGTATCTCTACCCACACCCATGCCATACATCATGTTAAAATGTCCTTCCAGGCAGAAGCATTTGCAGGTACTGCATTTGCAGTATGCTGAATCAGTGTGCCTGATAGTCACAATCCACATGGGAACATTGCTAACTCCCAGGTTACACCCAGCACAGATGACACGCCCTCTCTGGTGCAAAATATTGATCCTATGAAGTACCTTCTCTCTTTTTCCATGAATTCCTTGTTCTCCTTCCAATTCTGGAGCTATATAACCTTCCTGAGTTCCTGAGAGTGTAGAGGGGATTCAAAGCAAGAACTGCCAGCTCATAGCTAATGCCCTTAACTACAAAGCAGTTATTGTTTTATTACCTTTTTCATATATGTTGGAAGCTGCCCAGAGTGACTGGGGCAACCCAGTCAGATGGGTGGAGTACAAATGAATTATTATTATTATTATTATTATTATTATTATTATTATTATTATTATTATTATTATATTTCCTGCTAATATGTAGTGAGTGGTTATCAATGACCTCTTGATTTATTCCAACACTTTGTGTGGTTGTTGCTGTTGTTGTTTTTTTAAAAAATACGCATAGAAGTGAAATCAGTGTGATCTTCATTGAAATGAATGGAGGCTGCACACAGCATGGCTCAAGGGACAATAGCTCCCATGGTTTCTGTTGTTACTATTTTACTTGGAGTCCTGAGTGCTACCTATTTAGCATTCATCATAGTTATATACAATGGGCTCCCGCAGCTATCCGCACTGCTGCATTTAGCAAGGAAAATGCAGGAAGCACTGAAGGAAAAACGAACAAGCAAAATCTGTCAGATCTAGCAATCTGGGAAGAGAATCTCAAAGCCTGGGGTAAGCCTGGGGTGGCATATACCAGAATCCTGATGGTTCCACACTGTCATCGTCATCATCAAACCTTTATTGGCAAATTACAAACATTCAGAATAAATAGCCCAATGCGATCTTGTCCAGCAAGGGTAGGGTCCTGTAGCGTACTTTGGCGGCAGAAAATCAAATAGAGGAACTTGGCTACTGTCTTGGTGAGCTCCTGGTCTCTCCCCTGTAATAAGAAGCGTATAGCCTCTGTCTAGGTAGTCTAAGAATTGTTGGCGGAGATAATTATCATTCAACATTAGCCCTGTCCCTGGAATTTTGGGGGGGCCAGATCCAGGGTGGGCTAGTATTCCCCAGGTTGACCCAAGATGGGTCAGCCTGATGTCCTCTGGATCAGGGCCACAGGGTGGGTTGTGGCAGCTGTGCACAGCCCCAGCAACTATCCTGTTTAGGGAAGCTTTTAATGTTTAACAGACTATTGTATTTTAATATTTTGTTGGAAGCTGCCCAACTACTACTACTACTACTACTACTACTACTACAGTGGTACCTCAGGTTACATACGCTTCAGGTTACAGACTCTGCTAACCCAGGAATAGTACCTCAGGTTAAGTACTTTGCTTCAGGATAAGAACAGAAATTGTGCTCCAGCGGCGCGGCAGCAGCAGGAGGCCCCATTAGCTAAAGTGGTGCTTCAGGTTAAGAACAGTTTCAGGTTAAGTACGGACCTCCGGAACGAATTAAGTACTTAACCTGAGGTACCACTGTACTATTATTCTGCAAGCAAATCAGGATAAATACTTGTGGTGGCATAACCACCCCACAAACAAGATGAATGCTCAATAAAGGCAAGACACAGGGCTTATCCACATTTCCTCTTGTCTTGCTTTCCCTTGGGGGAAACCTTTCTTTAGCACTCAGTCAAAACAAAGAGCAATTCATGTTTTCTCCGGATTGATGTTTGCTCTGATTTAGCACCAAAGAGTGTGTTTTCCTTGAGAAAGGAGTGGGACAAGGGGGAAACCATTCACAAATATACGTAGACATGTGGGTCAAGTAGAAAGCCACTCTGACTAGGCAATGGACAAACTATAGTGTGGAAGAGCCCATAGTCTCACCTCTGTATGTTTGTGCAAGCAAATCAGTATGAATGCTTAATACACATGTGCCTTATTTTGGAGCTACCTCTGTAGTTCTCTAAATTTACCAGATAGTGGAAATAGAAATGCACGGTAACTACTTTTAACAGAGCTAACTGCCATCCCCAAGGTCTGTGTGTGGCAATGATACAAACATGTCATCCTGAGAGAAAGGCAAGTGACAAAACAGGAACCCATTAAATCCTCAATTGGCTTATAATAGTTAAACATAAGTGCTAAATGGAAGGGGGGGAAATCCCTTGGCAGAGCAGATTAAATGTTCAATTCATTCATTCCACCCAACACCCTCAAACACATATGTATGTAAATGGAACTGAAAATTGCCATGGTGGTTTCCCAGGGCTGTAATGAGCAGTAACAATAGGTTCTAAGGTTTTCCCCAAAAGCAGCTAAAAGAGAAAAGAGAAGAATTAGCTTTTGTTTAGCGGCTCGCTATCACCCTGCACTGTGATACCTGCTTCGGCAAATTTCAAAGGAAGGAAAAGGAAGATCACTGTGGGTTGATAATAGATTGCACATCTGACCCCACCTTCTTGTCTGTTGAGAGCTCCTTTTCTTCCTGCTTATCAAGGACAAAGCCACATAGCTCGGCACTATCTCTCTCTATCTGATTATCTCTCTGTCATGATATAAAACCCAGTAAAAAGAGATGTAGGTGTTTTTGTGTTATGATAAATTGGAAATAAATAGAGCTGAGCTGAAACAGGGCTCTGTGGTGTCCTATGTTCTGCTTGGGCACCTGACTTCCTGTGTGATCGTAGCCTTTTTCACCCATTCAGCCAAAACACATTATGCCCATTAAACCAGTAGGATCAATATGGAATTACTCAAGCATTGCTTTCACTTTTTGAAAAGAATGATGTGGGTTCTGGGAACATACAGCCTAGCTCTGTCCAAACTGCTGTAGCATCCAGCATGTCTGTGGACCACACGTTCACTGGTAGGGATTGCATATACAGTGGTACCTCAGGTTAAGAACTTAATTCGTTCTGGAGGTCTGTTCTTAAACCGAAACTGTTCTTAACCTGAGGTACCACTTTAGCTAATGGGGCCTCCCACTGCTGCTGCTGCGTGATTTCTGTTCTGTTGTCATACTGAAGCAAAGTTCTTAACCCAAGGTACTATTTCTGGGTTAGCAGAGTCCGTAACCTGAAGCGTCTGTAACCTGAGGTACCACTGTAGTGGTTAAGGATTGGGGGCAGGGGGAGATAAATCTGCTTCTGTTCACAGTTAAAGGTGAACTGACCTAATTCACACATTCCAAAGCAATACAAGGACCAAAATGCAGCCATCCTTCAAAACGCGCAATCCTCTGAATTTTAGAATGAATTGAATACCCTCCAACATTTCTCCGATGAAAATAGGGATGTCCCATTCCATAATGATAATTTTACTATTTATACCCCACACATCTTTCTGGGTTGCCCCAGCCACTTTGGGCCTCTTTCAACACATATAAAAACATAATAAAAAAACAAACATTTTTTTGAAAAACCTCGCTATATAGGTTTGCCTTCAGATGGCTCGGGGGGGGTGTGTGTCAAATAACTCCATACCCTCCAACATTTCTCCAATGAAAATAGGGATATCCTAAGGAAAAGTGGGACATTCCAGGATCAAATCAGAAACCGGGACGGCTTCTCTAAATCAGGGAGAGCCCTGGAAAATAGGGACATTTGGAGGGTCTGAGAAAGCACTTCTTCAGCCAAGTTATGTGCACAAAAAATGCATATCCTGGGGTAGATAATAAAAATCCACATATTAGTGAAAACTAATACACACACAAATAAAATAAAAATACACACAAATGGACTATATTGGGGTAAACTACTCTGAATAAATGTGTACATTATGCAAAAATGTACACAAGCATGAGTATATTGGGTTAAATTTGCATCAATATGTTGATGACTCTCTCTCTCTCTCTCTATATATATATATATATACTGCAGGTTTTGGTGTCTTCGGGTGTCTTCCCGTGTAAGAGTCGGGGTGTCTGTGCGACGTTTCGACGAGGTCTCACTCGTCATCTTCAGGCTGGTGCTTTCGGCTTCTTGTTACTGGAACAGAGCTCTGTTCCAGTAACAAGAAGCCGAAAGCACCAGCCTGAAGATGACGAGTGAGACCTCGTCGAAACGTCGCACAGACACCCCGACTCTTACACGGGAAGACACCCGAAGACACCAAAACCTGCATTCCTGTACCCGTGAAAATCTACGAAAGCATATATATATACTGTATATATATTAGAATCACAGAGTTGAAAGAGACCTAGTCTATTCCAGCCCCCTGCAATGTAGGAATCACAGCCAAATCCACAAACTAAATGTGGAAATGTGGAGAATTGAACTTATGCTTGGAAAAATGAGAAGCAGAGAGCACGCAGATTTGGGAGACTCACCCATCCCTATCCACCAGCTGCACATTTAGTGAGTGTGAGACTCTTCTCGTGGACATAGAGCTCCTTTATACATGCTGGGAAAGAGGAATTATGCCAGGGCAGGATCATCTTCATGAGCTCTTCTTGGGTACATGAGTAGGGCCCCTTCTGATACTCGCCGCCATAAGAGGGTATGGTCAATAGGATGCATGGCCAATAGGAAAACAACATCACACCTCCCTCAACACATGAGGGCAGTTCATGTCAGTCCCGTTTGTTAACTAGGGAACTGTTCTATAGTTTCAGAGGAGAAGGAGGTGACAACAGCACCTTAGGCCTTGCAAAGTTTGCCCTCTGTCTCTGTCCTGTGTCTACTCTATTTCCAACATAAGTGAACTGATAGAGGGCAATCTCAGAGCTGAAGAGATGGAAAGCACTATCTGCAGGGGAAAGACTTCCAGAAGATGGACCCCAAAAGGGTAACTTTGCTGTGCCTTCAGACTAATGAGAAGATTAGGACATGAGTCTCGTTTCCCTGAAAATGATGCGTGTACAGCTAGTCTAGCTTTGTCATTTTAATGGCCTGGAGCTGGAGCAAACAGCATTAATGTATTGATAGTTTGGCACAACAAGGAAACATTTTTCTCTTTCGTTTATTTAATGGCTTACAGATTAATTGAGTTTGAGGCAAGCTTGGACATTTTTCAGGTAATCTGGTGTGTATTAATTCACCAAATAGTGTTCCTGTGCAAGCTCATCCAAATGTGTGCATGTGTGCATGCCTATATAGTTAAATATTTAAAGCAAACCTCACCTCTTTGGAAGAGGAAGAGAAAATACGCATGCCATTGATGCAGTAATCTCAGGAAAAAGGCGAAAATCATACGGGAGAAAACAGTATACTCCTTTAAATGTGCTGAAATCGTCATGGGGGTTCCTTTTGCAGTGAACTGTCAAACCACAAAGCAATCTAGTAGCTGATTTAATGCATGTCCCATCTGAAACTCAGCACATCTTCCTGGTTCAACTCAATTTCCAGTGACTTTCCACAATGCTATCTGCAGTGATCTAAACACCAGGGTGACATGTGCAAATCTCCTGAAAAGGTCAGCTCCTGTTGACGTTGATAGATGTTATTTGGCATTAGGGGACAATTTCAAAGCTGGGCAGATGGAAGGTAGTGTCACGTGAATCGGTCCTGAGATAAAATATCAGCCATATAGATTTCAAAATAGGAGTCGGAGAGCTGAGCTGGAGCCAAACTAGAAATGTGAAAGCGGACTTTAAAAACAAAAACATGATTTGCATGTTTCCAATAAAAGAGTCGCTTCTTTGATTCCATTCATGAATTGCTTCCTATGAGATATCTTTAACAATGAAAACATCAGCAACTGAAAACATTTATAAAACAATTTCATATATAAACAATTAAAATAATTCCTTTAAAAAAACACAATTTGGAATCCAACATAGATACAGAGTGGCTGGGGCAACACAGTCAGATGGATGGGGTACAAATAATAAATTATTATTATTAAATTATTTTTAAAACTTGGATAAAGATGTCAGCTTAAAAGGTTTCAATAGGCAACAAGGCACACTGTGTTCTGTGGGGTTTACTTTCAGCGTGCATAGGATTGCACTGTCAATCTGCAATCTTATATCTATTTACTCGGGAGGAAGCCCAGCTGAAGAGAGTTTACTTCTGAGCAAACACACATAAGATTGCACTGTTAGACTTGGCAATACAATATTTCTAGAACTCTTTCTTCCCCACTCCCAACGTAAGGTCACCACTATCACTTTATCTTGCTTTACCCTCATCAAAACTCTGCCAGCATCCTTGTCTCAAAATAAACTCTCGGTCTTTTCATTTACAACAGGTAGAATTCCCACTGCATGTTGCCTAAAGCAAAATCTGGAGGCACATTTACAGCTTCCCGCTCAGATAAGACATCTGAGGAATTTCAAGGGATGCGGGAAGTGTTTCAATGAGACTGGTTAGGATGCATCTGGGAAATAGGTTTGTGTGTGTAGTTTCTGCTCTTATTTGAGGACAGGAGCCAAAGGTGATGCTGGGTTCCTGTCTTGTCTGCATCAGGGGTGGGGAATGCCAGGACTGGGGCCAAATGTGGCTCTTGAAGCCTCTCTAGATAGCCCTGGGAACTCTACTCAAGCCACAACCCTCCCTGTCCCTGCATCAAATCCAAGTGCTTCCATTTGCCTGTATCCTTTATTTTTTGATTATTATTATTATTATTTATTTATTTATTTATTTATTTATTTATTTATTTATTTATTTATTTGTACCCCACCCATCTGGCTGGGTTTCCCCAGTCACTCTGGGCAGCTTCCAACAAAGTTTAAAAATACATCAAAATGTCACACATTACTGGGCCGAGGCTCATGACTCTTCCTTATCAGGGTGGAGGATAGAGAGGGGTGTGTGAGCATGAATAGAAGCGGGCCTACTGTACAAAAGCTGCTCCACCCACCTCTGGCATGTGGTCCTCAGAAGGATGCCCAGAAGGAAATGTGGCCCTCAGCCTGAAAAAGGTTCCTGATCTCTGATGGCGGAGGCTTTCAGTGGGCTGATAATATCCAGTTCTATCTGTCCTTTTCTTCTCGTTTCAAAGGGGCATTGGAAGTCCAATGGGAAGCCCAGGTCGAAGCACATGGGAACCACAACCATGCTGAAGCTAAGCAGATCTGGGTCTGGTCAGTGTCTGGGAAACTGGGCTTAAGAGAAGCATGTAGTTGTGCTTAATTGAGGTATATGTTGCCCAGGACAGTTTCTCCCCTTTACAAATATGCCCAGGGGTCAAAAAGGCTTGGTGAGCCCTGTGCTTTTTGAAATATCTCAGAAGGGCTCTTGAAGTAGAGTCTTTTGCATTCACGAAAGGAAACAGCATTCTTTGAGTTATTTCAGTGGCCAACAGAACATGTTATTTAAGATATAATGATGCTGTCACTGAACAGAAATTGATGCCTGATCCTTCTCAGAGCTTGTGTACTTCTCCTGGGTGGTACTGCCAGCGTGGGTCATGTTTTCTCTGAAAATGAGGCTATGGCCTTATTTCTATGGAACACAAGGTCCTATATGACTCGTACTATTTAGCCTGAAGCTGTGGATTGATCTTTTTTCGCTAGCTGTACTTTCCCAAGGGAGCCAGAGCAGCACCTCAAACAACTATGGACTTGCTTGGACCTTAAGAGTAGACCTAACAAGGGAAGAAAGGACTATGACAATATTTTACTTCCATGCCCCTCTGTTCTGAATTCTTCTTCTATCACAGCAAAGCAAAAGATGTTTTCTGTGAATGACCTGAGATTTTCGAGGGCTTCTTGAAAGGCGCTGCAGGAAAAGACAGCAAGGTCTGTAGTGCATCTAGTAGCTAGCTTCAATTGAGGTTTCCAGAATGTTTTAATAGAACTCTTAGAGAACCCCCCCTATATATTTACAGCAGCAGCATCCCAACCCTTAAAAACAGTGCAATGAAATGTCTAAGCCTTGATTAATTTTTTCCTGCCGATAACGTCTTGTGGTAAGAGGACTTAAGGAATGATCTCATTCCCAGTTCAATTTCTGCCAAGAGAGATTTTTAGACATTTCTTTTGGTAAGAAAGCTTTCTTAAGCCTAAGAGGAACCAAGTGGAAAGTTCCCAAAAGCTGGTTTTAAGAGGCTGATATTTTGGGGGGAAAGAGGCTGCGGGTTTAGACCCTTCTGTCCCAAGACCTGGTTGATCAGGATGGAAATCTTCTGCATTCAAAAATGGTTTCATTTCCATTTTCTGGTCTTAAGGGGAAAGAACAAAATATTGTTGGCTGAGGAAGTTTTCATGTTTTTCCAGAAGGGATTGGGTGGGCTTTTGAGGCATTCAGTGGATACTAAAGTTCATTTCCTCGGTGTTAGAATAATTGTATTACAGTAAGTGCTTGGAATGAATTCGTTCAGTTCAACAAAGTTCACTGAATTTATTCTAAAATCTCTGAACTACACATGAAAGTAGTGTTAAAATTCCTGCTCCATGATTGCAGTTATGGGATTGTTGTCTATCACATGACGGTATATGTTTTGACTCCACAGAGTGGGAAGTGACGGAGACAGGATGTTTGTGTTACTGTGTTCCATGAAGTGGGACTATTGTCCTTTGTTCTTTTTCTCTCTGCTATCTGATGCTAGAGAGAGAGGGAGCCATGTTGCAGTGCTCTGTGTGTATTTATATGTAAATAAAGTAGATTAGCCAAAATGCTGAGTTGCTGGGGTTCTGTTACGCAAGCTGTGAAGACTCTGCGGATCCCTAAGTGTGCCGGTGTCTGTTGGCATCAGTCGCTGTGATGTTCGAGCTGAAGAAAGCTAATGAAGCTCCTCAGCGATTGACCAGGAGAGAGAGAACATGCCAGTTGGTCATGTGTCTCTGCCAAGGTCCTACTCGAGTGTAGGACAAGCTCCTGACAAGTAGATCCCATAACTGCCAGCTGAACTGAATGTGAATTACGTTCATTTGGGGGTAGATCTTAAAATGATTTGTTGTTCATTCTTTTATGTATGGTTTCTTGTTTTAACTTTTGAGAGGTTTCAGCTTAAAAAGTATGTGCAAGTAGGGCTATGGGTAACCCCTGTATGAAATCCTGGAGGGCCATAGCCAGTCAATGCAGACAATATTGAGCTAGATGAAGCAATATTCTGCTATTTCTGTCATCTTTCCCTCTCCTTGCCACCCACCTGAAATTAGTCCATGGACTGCAACTTCCCCACCCTTTTATGCCACCGCAGGTCATGACAGGGCCTTCTCAGTGGTGGTTCCCACTTGTGGAATGTCCTCCCTGCTGAGACACATCAGTCTCATTCATTATCAACATTCAGGGAGACTTTAAAAGCATTCCTTTTTACCCAAGTATTTAATGCCTGAAAGATACTGTTCCCAGCAATGTTAAAATGATTTGCCGTGAAGTTATGTACCAGTTTTAAAACGTCTTTAGACATTCTTAGTTATTTTTAATTGTTTTGAATCTATTTTTATTTTATTTTTAATGGTGTTGCCTTTACAGCTCCGTTGTCTCCCTGGACCCTTTTGGGAGGAACAGCAGAATAGGAATTTAACAAACCATCCTGATCACTGTGACCTCAGAGCCCCATCCTCCGATGCACTTTCTCAGCCGAGTGGCACATCATATAATGCAATCAGGAAGAAAAATAGACCTACCTGTGCCTGCTAGAAAAGGAAAATAAAAGTCACAGTGGCACATCGCTGATTTAGAGTCATGCTTGAGCAAAGACAAGAACAACTTAGTAAGGATTTAGCCAAGCATCTTTTATTTTCTGCTGGGTCATTTTCCTTTTGGACTCAGCAATGAGAAGAATTGTCTATTGATTTCGTGAATATTCACTGCATAGTGTTCAGCAAATTCTCACTTGCTGAGTCGTACTGTTAAAAAAAAAAGCTAATAGGGAAAAAGTAATTGGCACTGACTTGGTCTGCATGTTTCACATTTCCTTTTTAAAAATAGGTATTCTGTGTAAGGTTACTGTATGGCACAATGTAATGAACCCTGCCTGAATATATGCTCAGAATTAGACTTGTCGTTAAAGAAAACGAGTGGAAATCTTCTAAAATGTGTGAGATGGAAAGAAAAAGTTCCTCACCTCAGGAAATGATTCCTGCCTTCCCACCTGTCTTGCTTACATCACCCCACAGCCTCCAACTTGACTCACTTTTCATCGCATCTGCCATCACTCTGCCCCCTCCTATCACCCACAACCCAGAATCCCTTTCATTTCCCCCTCCCCCCCACTTTCAATACCTTGAATTCCTTCACAACCCTAGTCTTCAAAAGTGCCCTTTCCTCTGACCTCTTCACTTTAGCCGCAAATACACATTACACAGGCTGTCGCTACACGTGGACACGTGTTTGTGCGCAGGAGTATTCACTTGTTCGTTTCTACGGCATGCAGGTGCTGACTGTACGTTTGTGGGATGCAATGCGTGAACCCCCTTTACCTCCTTTGATGAGATGTGAGAGACTTTTCATGCTGAGGAGCTGGACTGAGCAAGCAGGCCAGCATGTTTTAGCAAACCAGCCCTTCATTCACCAACTCCCCCCGTGAAAGAACATTTCACCTATCTCATGTGAAATCATAATTATCCCCATGCCCTTTCAGAAAATGAACTTGGGCTTTGCTGTTCCATGGATGCAAGCAAGAGTCAACACTGCCATACATTCAGAGTTCAGTTTGAAGCTTATGAAGTAAAGCTGAGCAAATAAACCACAGCAAATAACACATTGTATGAATCTCTTTCTCTCTCTCTCTCTCAGCCCATACTATTTCTACCCAAGACCTTATGGCTTTCTCGGAATTAATTTGTTCATCATAATTATTAGTGGAACGCATTCCAGTGAATAGATCTCCACCTGCAGATAGATAGGGGTTTTTTATTTCAAGCATTCAGCTCAGGTAAGATAGCTGCTCCGACCAGAAGCATTTCATTATCTTTTTCTTGCATTCTGTAACCAACGTTTTCCTGGGGAAATACTAGGCTTTCTGTCTTATCAATATGAGTCCTACAGCGCTGTCGCCATCATTACCATCACCGCAGTGTTGACACATCATCAATATACAATCCTTATCCCAGGCACCTGAAGTATTTTTCATTAAAAATTTAATACAAGAAGTTGGGAAGAACGATGGTTAACTCATAGCCTCATCTTCCATGCCCTCTTTCTCAGGAGTGCTTCCAAAATTCTCATTCAAATATCTTCCAAGATTCTGAAGTTCAGAATTACCTGTTTGTTTTTTTCTGGTGAAAATTATGTGTTAGGAATTCTCACTTTCCACCAGAATGAAGTCATGAGAGAGTATTTGGGATCTCCAGCATTTGCCCCCCCCCCCCACTGCATAACAATTGTACTTTGTTTTTGATTCAGTTAATTATTTTGATTTATTGGTTTGGAGATCCTGTCTATTGTTATATTGTGAAGAAATATAACCCATTTTCATGACAGTTTGGTCTGTCATGTGTCTGCATTTTGCAATACCTAGGAGATTGCAGGTGGTATCGAGCCAGTGTAAAATTTCAAGCGGATTTTGATGTTACTCCTTGGGAAGACACTGGAGGCTTTCAGGGAAAGCCAAGAGCCTTTTGATGCCTGGCAACATTTCTTGGGGGCTGTGATGGTTCTACACAACCCTTCAAAAATATAGAGAAATTTGTCCCTAAAATAAGAACTAGAAGCTGATATCTTGTTAACAAATGCACAAAATTCTTTCCCCGGGATCCACTGGAGAACTGGAATGCTCTGCGACCAATGATTAAATGAGGGTCTCAACAGCCCCTTCTTCTCCATTTAAGGTTGAGATTATATTAATAGGTTTCTTTCTCTTCCTTCAGCAATATTCTATCTCCTCAAGCTCCTCTTAAATCAGAAGCTGCCTGTACCTAATCATTATATTCATCCTACAAACTGCCTTCCTTTCCTCTTGGTGTCATCCTATCTAATGGGAAGAGCCACTTGACATCCTATGCTCAACAACTCTGCATATCATGTACTCATGATGTAAACTCTCTATTGGAGTCAAATCAGTTCTCATCTGCCAATTCAAAACAGTGCTAAAGTTGCTCATCGGATATGCTCTTGCCTTCCTTTCAGAGAAACATTTATTCAGGATCTACATTCTGCAACTCTGCATTTACTAGAAAGAAAAGGCAATCCTGAATTGTTGAATTCGCTCCTGCCATAGTGTTGCATCCAGCATTCTTGTTGTACAATTGTACAGTATATGCATGCTTAGGACTTACCTCTGTTTTAAATTATATAGTACAATACATAAAGTCTTGTGAAATATAAATATAATTTCATATCATGCATCCATATGCAAAAAGTCAGTTATGACTTAAGGAGCATTGCACCCACTTATTGGGTGTCCTTGGTTACTATTCTATTTTAAATAGAATGTCAAATGTGAAAATAAAATACAAGGCTGCTCCTCATCTTGGAATTTTAAAGCCCAATAACAGACTCCTTTTCTTCAGTAAAAGGGGGGAAAATGTATCTGGTGCATGCCCTTCAATATCTATTTCATAATATGTAAGGTTTGTCTTCAATGCTACATTCCAGGGGTGGGAATATGGGAGCAAGGCTGATCCCGTTCCAGTAGAAAGGGCCAAAGAACAAGTCAGAGCCAGAGGATAAACCAGCAGGCAAAACTGTGGAGCAAGCCAGAAGTCAAGAAAAACCATGAATATGGGAACCCACCAGATCTCAGGGAGACCTTGTGCTGTGATTGGAAACTCAACTGGAAAAGGAACTGTTCCATTTCCCCAGCCAGGAATGCTAGAGGTTGGGACAGAATTGTTTCTTCAGCAATGAGACAGCTTGTATTGGAAGCTTATGTAGCAGCTGGTGGTTCCACCCCTTCCTGGCTCTCAGCCAGGCCCTGATCTAGCCTTCCATGTTCTTCCCGCTCTGCTAACTGGGCATTTCAGCTGCAGTGCTCCTGTCTGGCTTCTCTGAAGCTCCTGGGAGTTCTGAAGCTCTTGTCTGTCTCTTTGTCTCTTCTGCTCATTGGGGAATATGAGGAGCAACCATGAGCCAGCCTGGAAGCCAGGCAACTTGTGTGGGGCCCTCCAATCCTAGACCAAGGATATCTGAAGCCATTGGCTCATTAGGGTTGCTGGTAGCATGGTGATCTACTGCAAGGACCCTGTTCCCCTTGCCCCTCTCTGAGAAGACCTTATATTGTAGGTCTTGGCAAGTCTGAACCCTGACAGGCTACTCCTTCCTGCCTGAGAGGATAGAATGTCCAGCCTAGGAGGACAGAGTCTATCCAGGGTCTGAAGGTACTTCAGAACTGGTCACTTGCAGTTCAGAATTACACTACATGGGAAGCTGCACACAGACCCAGCAGTCCTTGACACATGGATAGCTAGGCGGTATCTGGCAAGTGGGTGATTAGTCTGTGGACCTGGGCAGACATAGGTCTGAAACAGCCCTGCTCTTTGTGTGTAGCTAATATCATGCCATCTGTGGACATACACTTTTTATCTTTTGCTCCCTCAAAAAACTGTGCTGGGATGATTCCAGAAAAAGTTCCCCACATTGTCTTTCTTTCCTAGGGAAATATAGAGCTCCCCAACAACCATACAACATTTAGCCTTAAGGACAGAATGGTTCGATAGTCTAATAGTGACTAAAGTCTGCTTTTTATTCTAACGGAATCAATAGCCACATCCTGAGCCTCCTCCTGCAACCCATAAAGCTGAGTTACTTGCTGCAAATGGAAATCTTTCCCAAAATGCCATTGCGTTTTAATAAAGTGAAGGTGTCAGTGGGCTAGTGCTTAACAGGCATTAATCCAATTCCTGAATGGAAAAGTTGACAAAGCCTCAGCCAGCAAACAAACTGGATTAAGAGCCCTGTCCAATACCGTTATCTTTGTGTCCCCGATTAGATCGGAGCTTGTTTGCTGTATAGATTCTTGCATATATAAAGAGGCGCATGGAGTGACATGCCCAATGCATTATGCCATTGTTGATTGGGCCCCTGTTGCTGCCTCATAACTTCAATGCTGCATTTAGTTTCTCTCTGGAAGATTGTCAGGGCATAGATTGGAAGGGGCTGAGGTGCACCAGTTAGTTGCCTACCAAAAGTCTTAGACTGGAGGGCCTTTGTGGCAGGCACCACAACCAAGGTGCCTTATTCACTGCACCATCATGGCGGAGGAAGGAGCTGCAGCCTCCTTTCTGCTGAGCTGAAGGTAGGGATTGATGAATCCATCAATTTTGATTTCTGCCTAATCGACACATTTTTATTTTTGCAAGCAATTTTCCTTAGTATAACATACTTTGTACTTTATTTTCGCAAACTCATATGTATGCTTTGCACTAATGTACACATTTTGTACAGTTGGAGAACCACATCACATAATTTGGAGAAGTGTGGCCATTTTGTTGGTTTCATATTGTTTCAGGGAGAGTAGATTAATTTGGTTCACTTCCACAGCTCTGCCCCACCACACACACTGTGATTGGTTTTTCCCCCCTTCTGTCTTACTCAGTAGGATAGTCCTTGATTCTTGGAAAGATAAGCAATGATCAGTTGCTTTAAGCTGGAGAAGAGTCAGTGTCAACAGGATGAAATTCTGTGATTTGATCACAGCTGAATCCAGGCATTTGAAACTAGGACAGAAGTGCCAAACCCTGCTGTTTTCATACTATCAATTCTCTGCTTGCAAAAGTATTTATGCCAAGACACAAGGAAAGCGGCAAAATATTTATGTCGAAAGGTGGGCATCTCTTAGGCCTGAGGACAAGCACTGCAATAAACTTCTTTTAAGGTGTAATCATCACTTTTGGTAGGCTGTCTGATAATCTAGCAGAGAGCAGCCACGGGCGCAGAGGGAATGACAGGGGACACTTGTGCATCACTGCACATTTCCTTAGGCATTAGTGAGCATTAACAAAACAATGCCTGTATTAAAATGGTTAGACCACACAATATATCCAAGAGAAATGCATTCAAAGCTCATTTGCTAACATAAAAGGATGAAGACAGTTAATCCCCTTCTTGTGGCCATTTTTGGAGCTATAATGCATGTATGATCAAAACAAATAGCTTTTTCCCCCCTTTGGGATTATCCTGTGGAGGACTCCATTACAAGGCACCAGTACCTTCTCAAGAGCCTGCTATGAGTGGCTGGGTTTTCAATAACTAGGATGTAGGGCAATGACTTTGCAAAAGCCCAACTTTGCAACTTATGTCATCATGTGAGAATAGTGAGATGATATAACTGGCTTCCATTGGAGAAGGTGTGCATTGGGGCTCAGTTGGGCTATCTTAACTATGGCCATTGCATGCAAAATCCAGAAAGGGATGATGCATTAAAGCAGCGATACCCAAAATGACTCCCTGAAATGTTGTGGGACTTTGACTGTTTTCATCCTTGATCTTTGACTGGGCTTATAGGAGTTGCAGAAACATCTGGAGGGTCACATGTTTCCTATGCATACAATAAAGGCATCTGAAAGGTATTAAAGTGTCAAATAGCCTCACTGCTATTTTCCTTAAAAGTGAAGCAGAGAGGTGGGGAATAAAACAAGCACATATTGCTTAAAATTAACCAAAAGCTCCAGGAGGGACAGGTTTCATGAGCTAGATCCAGACCATAAATAGCCAAGCAATGGTCCACAAACCACCTCTGGATCCAAAGTAACTTTATTTTTAAATTGAATTTATACAAGTAAAATCCTAGAATCAGTTTTCAGAGGTCCTATTCCTGATTTTCTTACAAAAGCATATTCCTTTCACAACCTTTCACAACCCCTCTAGTATTAGCAATATTTTGCTAGAGAGTCCCTACATCGAATACTGGCGTAGAGCTAGCAGCTTTATACAGCCATCACATTTGGAGCAAGAATATTGTCGAGCAAAGTCAGGCTTTGGACAAACAGTAGACGTCAGTAGAAGGTGGCCATCGATCTTCATGCCATAATTGTTTATGGCAGTGAAATAGGGCAATATATTATGATCACCGGCCATGTAGAAGCATTAGTATCCATGAACAAAAGTCATAATAATAGTTTGAGATGTGACTTCTTAGAAATAATCACCTTTGAGTTGAATGGGACCTCTTTCCATACAAATGTGTATATACCACAATTCTATTCAGCAGAGGTCAGGAGCCTTAGGGCTAGGGGATCAAATTTGGCTCCAGGCCTGTCTACCTGGCCCTCCAGACTCTGCCCAGGTCGCATCCCTCACCAGCCTTCCTTTGCACTCTCCTTGGGTGTTTTTGTCTGGCTGGAATGTGCCATTGAACTCTGATAATGCCTCTCATTTGATTGGATAGAGAGGGATGTGTGTATGTGTGTGTAGAAATTAGTGATCATACAAAGGTAAAATTTGCATTTGTTGTTCTGCTCACTTTTGCCTCTGGCCCTCTCTGCCACTTGCATGTGGCCTCCAGAAAGTTTTCCAAAAGGGAACGTGGTCCTTGAGCTGGAAAAAATTCCCCACTCCTGCTATACACCCAGTGCCGGATTTACATATCAGCTAAACAAGCAGTATTTCACTATTGATATGCTTCTTAATTGTATTTCAGTTCAACAATTACTTTGATAAAATACATATTTTGTTATGTGCAAATGGCTTTAGATACCTATTAGTTCCATAAATTGTAGTGATGTATGGAAGTGAGAGCTGGACCATAAAGAAAGCTGATCACCGAAGAATTGATGCTTTTGAATTATGGTGCTGCAGGAGACTCTTGAGAGTCCCATGGACTGCAAGAAGATCAAACCTATCCATTCTTAAGGAAATCAGCCTTGAGTGCTCACTGGAAGGACAGATCGTGAAGCTGAGGCTCCAATACTTTGGCCATCTCATGAGAAGAGAGGACTCCCTGGAAAAGGCCCCGATGCTGGGAAAGATGGAGGGCACAAGGAGAAGGGGACGACAGAGGATGAGATGGTTGGACAGTGTTCTTGAAGCTACCAGCATGAGTTTGACCAAACTGCGGGAGGCAGTGGAAGACAGGAGTGCCTGGCGTGCTCTGGTCCATGGGGTCACTAAGAGTCGGACACGACTAAACAACTAAACAACAACAACACACACACAAAAAACCAGTGACAATTTGTTGTTGACAAAGGACATTTGGACAAATAAAGGGCCCCATTACCTTCAGTAGCTTAGGGCCTCATCAAACCTAAATCTGGCCCTGTATACACCTGAGAGTGAGCTCCATTCAATTCAGTGGGCCGAACAGTGATTGTGCCCCCCCCAAAAAAAACTTGCATCAATTTTATACTAACTTAGTTCCCTTGGCTTCCCGCAAAGTAACCTGTGGGTTGTATTTTGGTGACATTACTGTGAGCTTTCTGTTCGATCCCTCCTCCTCAGAACCACCACTCATGGTTAGCTGAACATTAAACCAATTTAAATCTGCAGAGTTTATGCCCTGCTGATTGTGCCAGCCACCTTGTTCATCTGCCAGGAGTATAAGAGCAGTGGCAAGAGATTTCTGTAGGGATCCTTTAGGGTTAGAGATGCAGGTTAACTCAGAGAAAGTATTTACGGCATGATTGGCACGTCTCTTGTTCTTCGAAGGGACAGTGGTAAATTGACTGACCCTTTCACCCTTCACTAGCAAGGCATTTTAAAGCAAACCTGCTCTATGGTTTCCATGACATACTCATGCTTTGGGGCTTGGCAGGGACTCCCAAGTGGTGCATTTTAAAGCCACCACACTGAGGATAATCAACCCTCTGCAACCAGTGAGCTATTCATGTTTTGTTCTTTGGAACAACTGGAACAAGTGCACTGATGAGCCAACAGAGCAATCAAAGGCAATACAGAGCTTTCATCTGAGTTGCTGTTGGTCGGGAAATAATTCAGCAACGGAGGCCAAACTATCTGCATCCAGGAGTAGAACAAAATGGCACATTATGGGTTAACTTGGATTCATGACATGGGCTCATGGACACATGATTTCTGATAAGGTAGGTAGTTGTAATGGTTCAATCAAATACCCCCACATGCTCCTCCCACATAACCACAAAGTTCCAGCATTATGAGGCAGCTCTTAAAGGATCCAGGTTGCAATGGTTCCAAAGGTTTGGTTGGCTGTAAGTCATTTTGGGCTGCACTGGGCAAGATAAAGTGATGAGCAAATTTAATTTTAAAAAATAATGAAATGGTTTCAAATGACATTTGCATTGTAGTGTAATTTAATAAATAATAATAATAAACGATAGCTACAGATCCCATCAACTCAAGCAAGCATGGCTCATTCAGGACCAGGGAGCCCCCCACACCAGCTTGCCTCCTGTCCCCCAAAAACAGTATTTCTGTCTTGTCAGGATTCACCCTCAATCTGTTAGCTGCCATCCATCCTCCAACCACCTCCAAGCACTCACACAGGACATTCACAGCCTTCACTGGTTCTGATTTAAAAGAGAGGTAGAGCTGGGTGTCATCTGCATACTGATGAACACCCAGCCCAAACCCCCTGATGATCTCTCCCAGCGACTTCTGTGTTCAACAAGTATGTACTTGTAACATTTTAATGGTATCATGAGAACCTACCTGGAGAGTTTTTTAGTCCCTGGACTAAAGCATAAATTATAGAATGAGTGAACTAGGCAACCTTGGTACAATCTGTGTATTTCTCAGCCCATGTATCCACAGAGGAAATATACTGTGTGCTGCTATTCAAAAAATACCCAAAACTTGCCACATTTTGCAAGCTACAAATGAATCTTTTCATTAATAGAGGGAACATGGAGTAGTAGTAGTAGTAGACTTGGTAAGTCAGTATTAAGGATCTGCAAAATGAGCTTTGTGAAATTCCGTTCACCTATCTCACAACCGTTCCTTTCCGAATGATATCTTGCAACTGTTGGGGCCCGCTGTCATCAAAGCGTGCACTTCAATTTCTTTTACTGCACACATTTTCTTCAGAGGGGAATGGAATGCATGAACAGCCACCTAATGCTAGCCTGAAAGGCCCACTCCATACTTAGAACAACTGCAGGAGAAATCTCTTTTTTCCATTGAACCTCAGAACTACCTTGTGGCTACATGCTTTTTTTGAGATTAAAACCAGTCATTTAACAGCTTCTGCTCTTCTCACCACATGGCAAATCTGAGTGCAGGAGTCTATAGGTGAATTTTTAAGCATTTGTATCTGAATAGTCATTGCTGAGATCACTGTTTCCCCAATTCTGTGCCTCTGTGAACAGCGTTATTACCTTGTTTTATCACTAGATGGCAGTAGACTTAGTTGTATCTGGGTGGAGTCAGAAGTTTCTTCTGTCTGTCCTCTTCCTGTTGGAGAGAGACAATAAAGTCCATGCCTAACTTCATGACTGGTGTGGATATTGGAAAGGAAGATTTGTTATGCATCAAAGGTGGAAATAGGATGGAAAATAGTAATAATGAATGTCTGCTAGAGCTGTCCACCAGACATAGCCCAAGCCCAAGCTGAATCGGTCCACATTGGTGTCAAACTGCAAGCAATAGTCAGAATATCCCCCAAAATTTGTAAGGTGCTTGTGGGTAATTTCAGAAGCATATACCCTCAGCATAAGGTAGCATTCTACACACAGGGAAGAGCAAAGCACACACAGAAAAGTACATTGAGCTATGATGGATCTCTTGCCCTTCACACCTTTGAATCAGCCTTGGAAGGATTCCAGTAGTCTTTAGGAGCATAATATCTATGCTTACAAAATGTACACAGTGTCGGTTGGAGAGAAAGTGTTTGTGTGTGAGAGAGAGAGAGAGTGTGTATTTTACTTCAGGACCAGAAGATTTATGGATGACTGAGATGGCTTTGGTTTTATTCTGCACATCGCTAATTAATTTGTCAGGCCAGTTTTGAACGCAGGATCTTCATGATGAAAAGTTGATGTAGAAAGAATGCAGCTTGATATTCCAAAGTCGGAGAAGCAAAATTGCAGAAATGACAGCTCCAAATTGAACAGTGTTTCGTAAAGGAACGTATGCAAAGTGAACAATAATTTTGCTGCTGTTTTGGTTTGTTTGTTTGTTTAAAAAAAGAACAAAACACCCACCAGTGTGCAATTATGACATTCTTTATTTGAAGTAGGAGCTCGAGCCTGTGATCTGCACTCCAAGATTTGTGTGAAGTGGGAGTTGAACGACAGTGTTTCAGAACTTGTGCAGAGTACCTATGCCTCACAGCTGATCACTCACAAATAGGGTCAAATGTGGGAATGGAGAACATTGGCACTAAAAGTTCTCTGTTGTGAAGTCTTGCATTGAAGTTTGAGGGCCGAAAAGAAGAAGAGAAGAGTTTGGATTTGATATCCCACTTTTTCACTACCCGAAGGAGTCTCAAAGCGGCTAACATTCTCCTTTCCCTTCCTCCCCCACAACAAACACTCTGTGAGGTGAGTGGGGCTGAGAGACTTCAGAGAAGTGTGACTAGCCCAAGGTCACCCAGCAGCTGCATGTGGAAGAGCGGGGAAGCGAACCTGGTTCCCCAGATTACAAATCTACCGCTCTTAACTACGACACCACACTGGCTCCTAACATTGCCGAGGAAAGGCTTTAGATCAGTGGTAGAACATTTGCCTTGCTTGCAGAAGGTCCCAGGTTTAATCCCCAGTATCTCCAGGCAGAGCTGAGAGTGTCCTCTGCTTGGAACCCTGGAGAGCCGCTGCCAGTCAGTGTAGACAAAACTAAGTTGGAAGGACAAAGGCAGCTTCCTGCCTCACTATGTACCACTGCCTGTTTTGTGGTCTCTATGTTCTACCCGCTGCCGGTGATGGAGTGCTGGCATTGATTGGCAGTGGCCATCCCCTTGCTAAGATTAAAAATGAACCTGACTGTAAATACAGGAAATAAAAATGAATAATAAAATATATTGTAGCTTCTAAAATTATGTGCTGTTGATCTGTGCATGAACAGAAGCTGTGCTGCGGAAAGTGCCTATAGAAGCTAGATAAGGACAGCTGAAGTGTTTTGGATATGTGGAGATCTGGGAAATGCAAAGCTAGAGGCTATATGCTAGTTAGAAGAGCTTAAGATATGTCTAACTAAATTCGCCATACTGCTTTGAAAACCTAAGTGTTTGTCTCTGTAATTCAAAAGGCCACAAAACAGACATTTATCCTACCATACAAGATTATGGGAAGGATAGATTCATTCATGTGCCTAAATTGCTTTCAGTTCATTGAATGGAATGCAAGCTTTCCCCCTAACTCTCAGGCATGGAATCATTGTTGCATTGGCAAGGGTTTCAATACCTTAGGGGGTGAACTCACAATAATCTAAAATAGAGGTAGCTAATGGCAAGCCTTCCTTATATTTTGGACTACAACTCTTGTCAGACCCAGCTGAGGATGGTGGAAATTGTGTTTATGGCCCTTGACCTGCATGGGTGACTTGGGGACGGCTGGCTAGGCCAGGAAGATGGTCCCAGGCTGATTCAGTCTAGTAAGATCATTCTTTAAGAAAACTTTTCTGGATTCTCTCTGGTCAATTTCCTCATGCCCCATGAGTCTTGCATTTCGTCTGCAGGCAATGAGAAGCCTCACAGAGCATCTATCATCCCCAGGAGAGTCTTCTGTTGCCTGTTACTGCACCCAGCTGATACCCCTGAAATGGAGGGCGTATGGAGAACCGTCCAGTCACCCTTCTTCCCCTGGCTGTTTGGAGAAGGACACTATGGGCTCTGCTACATGAGGAATAGCCAAGAGACGATGCCCAAATGTTGATGGACCACAGCTCCAACCATTATGGACCACTGGCCATGATGACTGAGGCTGATGGGATTTGTAGTCCATCAGCATTTAGAGGGCACCATGTTGGTTACCATCCATACTTAAGGGCAGGACAATGTGGTCTCCTACTCAAAATAATAATAATAGAATAATAGAAATGTAGAGTAGTAGTAGTAGTAGTAGTAGTAGTTTTAGTAGTAATAATAATAATATAATTGTAACCTGACCATCTGACTAGGTTGCCCCAGACACTCTGGGCAGCTTCACACAGAATTTACACAAACACAACAAAACATCACACATTAAAAGCTTCCTGAAACAGGGCTGTCTTCAGATGTCTACAAAAAAGGTCATACAATTATTTATCTCTTTGACATCTGATAGAAAGATGTTCCACACATTTTAATGTGTTATAATGTGATTATAATGTGGCTCTTAAATTCTGACTGATAATGTTTTTGTTTTGACTGTGTTATAATATTTATATTTCTGTACTTTTAATTTGATTGATTTTGGTTATCTATATAATTTTGTTTGTTGGGTTCATTTTTATTGAAATGCTGGATGGGAATGCTGAAAATACATACATATAAAAGCTTAGTCATGTCCTACTAATATAATACCACCTCAATCTGAACATTGGGTCATGAAACTCCATTAGATTTCTATCCCCAACCCAGACTAATAGTCAGATGATGAACCATGAAATAAATTCAACATATGTGCAACACTCTCTGTAACTGGGAAAGCCTGCCTTGAGGATTCTTTCCTCAGACTTCATCTTCTGCTTTTGAAAACATCACAATTATTTGTTTTTCAACCGCAGGAGGTACGCAAAGTACAGATTAATCAATTAAAGGCTTTAAACAGCTGGATGTTTCTTAGATGCTGCGGGGGGCGGGAAATATTAACGACCTACTTAAATAACAAAACAAAAAAGATTTGCAACTGAGGTCTTGTCTGCACTGTATACATTTAAATCAGTATCCTACAGTTCTAAGCAGTCATTATAGATCTTCAATAGATTGAGTGCATGCAGTGGAGCAGGATCACACCCACTGGCTCTGCTTGCAACCTTTGTGCTAAGAATAAGGCAAGCATTCAGTTTAAGCAGGGATGCCTAACTATGTAGATAATGGATGCTCACAGACCCCTCATCTCTTTGCTCAATCCTCCCCACACACATTCAAACTTATACATAATGTTATATATGTGGGAAATTGCATCAAGCATAACATAAATTATTGTGTTTTTAATATTCTGTTGGTAGCTGCCCAGAGTGACTGGGGAAGCCCAGCCAGATGGGCAGGGTATAAATAAATTATTATTATTATTATTATTATTATTATTATTATTATTATTATTATTAGACTAGTTAGTGCATGAAGGGGTTAAGAGCACAGGGTTAGAGTCCTAAGTTCAGCTAGGTCATGCCCTCTCTCATCTGGAGAGGGAGAAAGTGAACCCTTCTCTTCCTTTCCCTCACTCACACACTCTGTATACAACATGTAACCGACATAGGAGGACTTGTGTTAGCTTCCTCCCAAGCTTAGACCATGTGCTTGGAACTATATTCTGTATTATCTACCCAAGTGTATTTTGCCTACGTTCTCCTTGCAGCTGCATGGGACAACACATGTATCAGACCTTTGAACCTATAAGTAAATCGTTTTAAACTTACTTAGAAGTGTGTGGTCTGTTCCTTGCAAAAGTGGTAGAAAGAGGGGAGTGTTGTAAACAGGATAAGAAAGGTCTAACAACATATATTCCTAACACTTGACTTTTGTGAGTTTAAACTCTGTTGGGTCTTTCTGTGTGGTAGCTCCACATTTTGAATCTAGGCACCCAGTCAATTCTTTTGTTGTACACTCACCCACACGGGATTCTTATACTGAATCCCCTCACAACATAGACACACAAAAAGCAAATCCACTTTAGATGCTGAAGACAGACCTTGGATCCATTTAATTATTCTCTCTATATCTGTTCTGATCTATGAGTAATCTTTCTTATTTAAATTCCACTTTGAAAAAACCCATTTAGAAGCTTTGTCTAATTTTCTTCCTCTAAGGAATGGCTAGGTTTGAATTAAAGAATTTGCTTGGCATTAGTGTTTAGCAAATATCTGTTGTTTTAAAAGAAGTGCAGTTAAAAATATCTGTTAAAAGAGGGTGTTTTAAAAGAAGCTTAAAGTCCTTCAGATAAATATTTCAGGCCCTTTGCAGATATTCAGTGGAACACTCTGATCTGTGTGATCAAAGATAAAATACCATGCTCGGAACAACTCCCTCTATGGCTTTATTTAATTCAAATTTCCTTGTTGCTAAAGCCTTGTCATGTGTTCTTTGTAAAGGAAAATTTACATAGCCAAGGGCCAAATGTTATGGACCTGGAATTGGGCCATAATGATTCAGAGAAGTGGTAGCCAGTATGGTGTCCTCCATAAATTGTTGGACTACAACAGGCATGGGGAACCTTTGCTCCTCCAGATGTTCCTGGACTCCAGCTGCCATCATTCCTGACCATTGGCCATGGTTGCTGGGGCTAATAGGTTCCCCACCCCAGGACTATTGCTCTCATCATCACTGACCACTGACCATGCCAGTTGGGGCTGATGGGAGTTGGAAACCAGCAGCATCTAGAGGCACCATATTGGCTACTCTTGACTCAGAAGACAGGGAAGACTTGCCAGAAATCTCTACAAACACCTGTCTTGTTGGAAACTCTGTGAATGGAGCCCATTGAGCCAGCTTTACCAGCATCTGATCTTGAGAACTCTTCAACATCAAAATCTTCTGTGGTTTAGGAGATTATCACTACCACCCACCAGAAGTGAGCAGCAGCCCTGCTGGAGCCACATCTGGGGAAACCCCAACAGCTTCCCTTTGAGGAGGCAGAGGTAGTGAGAACATCCGGCCTGTGGAATTATTAAAGCACTCAGTTGAACACAGAGTCTTGCTCTATCCTTGATCTCAAAGAGCTGACCAAGGTCCTGATTTCTGGCATCTAGGTTTACTTTCTGGCCAAGCTTCACCACATTCCTAGCCTGGAACAGGTTCCTTTGTGAATTTGCTTGTGAGCAACCCAGTCCAGCTCTGATCATGTGTTCAGTGTGTTACACTTGACTTGTGCCAAAGTTTGGAAAGGGATGGACATTCCTTGGAAACAGTGGTGTTAGGTAGACAACATCCATTCCTGAGTGTAGATTCATGGTATATCTTGGCTGTGAGTCCTAGAAGACCTGTTCTCTGCCTTGCAGACCTTTTCCACCTGGTCTGGGAGGGCAAGGCCCTGACTGACTCCAGCTACAAAACTTGCCTTGCTTCTGACAACTGCTCTGGTTGCAACAAGCACGGGATGGGTTAGAAATATCTGCCTCCTTACAGCCCTAGTTCCAAACCAACATGTGATAGAAGTGTGGAAGCCTGTTTGTGGGTCTGTATGCTTACCTGCATACCACAGGTAAGATATGTGACAAAAATGTTTCCCATCTCACTAAATATTCAATTTTATTAAGAGTTCTGTCATGTTGTTGATTGGCTGTAGCTTAACCTGTGGAGGTTATCTGTGAGGAGGAGAACATGGAATGAAAGTGGGTTCTCATTAAAACCACAGAGAATAAATGAGCAATTGTTTTCAAGGAAATGTGTTTTTATTAATCTTATTCACCACCTGCTGCTGCTACAGCGCAGTTTGCTATGCAAGCAGCACTATAGTGACACCTAGTGACAGAAAACAATATTTACAGCACAGAAAAAGCATCCTCATGTTCTAAACCACAGACGCTAAAGCCTGGAGAGTAAGGAACAGCCTCAAATAAACCTGATTACAGGGAATTATAGAATCACAAAGTTGGAAGGGACCCCAAGGGTCAATTAGTCCAATCCCTGCAATGCAGGAATCACAGCTAAAGAAGCCCTGGCAGATGGCCATCCAATTTCTATCGCATCACCTCTTAGTCTCCTCTTCTCCAGGCTAAACATACCCAACTCCCTCAACTGTTCTTCACAAGGCTTGGTTCCTGACCCTTTATCATCTTGGTTGCTCTCCCTTGCACACGTTCAAGCTTGTTGATATCCTTTCTAAACTGTGGTGCCCAGAACTGGACACAGTACTCCAGGTGGGGTCTAACCAGGGCAGAATAGAGTGGTACTATGACTTCCCTTGATCCTGACATTATACTTCATGATCTGGTTTGGCGTACACACAGCTCCTGGTTCCTGCTATATATTTATTAGAAAATAACAGTCCTCTGTGAACATCACCTCTAGATTGGCTCTAATTCAGAAGGTGGACAGGCAATGTTTTATGGTCGTCATTTGTGTAGCCTTCCTTTCCTGGGGATGCTGATGTTCTTATTGTCTTAGCACACCACCTGAAACATTTCCAAAGGTCAAACTCAGCACATTCCACACTTTGCTGTGCTGAGTGAGGCCTCCGCTTGATAAAACTGGGCGTCATGTCTCTAACTGTGGGTGGTGCTTCAACTTCCAAGTGAAAGCAAAGGAAAGAAAACAAATAAAGTGCACATCCTCAATTCTTAACCGCAGTTCTTGCCATGTGATGTTTGAAATCTCCTGCAGGGAGCAGCATGAGACTTGTGCCTCGATCACCCTTATCTTACCCTCCTTAGGAGTGATTATCATGGGATGTAAAACGGCCTCCACCTTATTTGTGCTCAGCAGTGTTGTGTACTTCCATAACCTCCCTGTGGCTGCAAATTTACATAGAAGGATGCAAGAACAGACTGGGTGATGTAGAATGTTAGACATACTCAGCGTAGGCCCATGGAAATGAGTGAACTTAGATAACTGCCTTGTGTCTGTTGATTTCAATGGCTATTCTCTGAGTATAACCAATCTGGATACCTGTTTCTTTTTGAGAGTCACTATGCTGCCTTTAGGGATGTGGGTGGCGCTGTGGGTTAAACCACAGAGCCTAGGACTTGCAGATCAGAAGGTTGGTGGTTTGAATCCCCGCGACGGGGTGAGCGCCTGTTGCTCGGTCCCTGCTCCTGCCAACCTAGCAGTTTGAATGCATGTCAATGTGCAAGTAGATAAATAGGTACCGCTCCGGTGGGAAGGTAAACGGCGTTTCCATGTGCTGCTCTGGTTCGCCAGATGCGGTTTAGTCATGCTGGCTATATGGCCTGGAAGCTGTACGCCGGCTCCCTCAGCCAATAAAGTGAGATGAGCGCCGCAACCCCAGAGTCGGTCATGACTGAATCTAATGGTCAGGGGTCCCTTTACCTTTACCTTTTATGCTGCCTTTAATTAAGTCAAAGCTTCCTTTAGTGAGGATACATCATTGGAGATGGGATGAAGCAATTTGTCTTTACCGTGCTCTCTGACTCCATAGGAAGTAACAAACAACCCTCTTGTTTTCATATAAGCAAGCAAGCAAACAAACAAATGCAAGTGGGAGCTGCAGCAAAATGTTGCAGCATTGGGTGTTCCCTTTCAGGGTACCACATATCATTACCCCTCTGGTATTCCCTATAAGTGGAAGTTCTATCCAGACAAAAAAACACTCTTGAAGGAGGTGCAACGGAGCAGGCAGAGCTGGCCCTATTGAACCCTGAAGTTACACTCCTCTGCACTTGTTGTTGTTTAGTCGTTTAGTCGTGTCCGACTCTTCATGATCCTATGGACCAGAGCACACCAGGCACTCCTGTCTTCCACTGCCTCCCGCAGTTTGGTCAAACTCATGCTAGTAGCTTCGAGAACACTGTCCAACCATCTCGTCCTCTGTCGTCCCCTTCTCCTTGTGCCCTCCATCTTTCCCAACATCAGGGTCTTTTCCAGGGAGTCTTCTCTTCTCATGAGGTGGCCAAAGTACTGGAGCCTCAGCTTCAGGAACTGTCCCTCCAGTGAGCACTCAGGGCTGATTTCCTTAAGAATGGATAGGTTTGATCTTCTTGCTGTCCATGGGACTCTCAAGAGTCTCCTCCAGCACCATAATTCAAAAGCATCAATTCTTCGACGATCAGCCTTCTTTATGGTCCAGCTCTCACGTCCATACATCACTACTGGGAAAACCATAGCTTTAACTATATGGACATTTGTTGGCAAGGTGATGTCTCTGCTTTTTAAGATGCTGTCTAGGTTTGTCATTGCTTTTCTCCCAAGAAGCAGGCATCCTTTAATTTTGTGGCTGCTATCACCATCTGCAGTGATCACGGAGCCCAGGAAAGTAAAATCTGTCACTGCCTCCATTTCTTCCCCTTCTATTTGCCAGGAGGTGATGGGCCCAGTGGCCATGATCTTCATTTTTTTGAGGTTGAGCTTCAGGCCATATTTTGCCCTCTCCTCTTTCACCCTCATTAAAAGGTTCTTTAATTCCTCCTCACTTTCTGCCATCAAGGTTGTGTCATCTGCATATCTGAGGTTGTTGATATTTCTTCTGGCAATCTTAATTCCAGCTTGCGATTCATCCAGCCCAGCCTTTCACATGACGAATTCTGCATATAAGTTAAATAAGCAGGGAGACAATATACAGCCTTGTAGTACTCCTTTCCCAATGTTGCAACAACCTGCCTTTCCTGGTGACACACTCACTTTGACAAGCCTCAGTTGCAACGCCATCTTCTGTTCCCATGCAAAGCTTGTTAGACTTGGGAGCGATTGCACCACTGCTGTGGGTCATAAACCCTTCTGAGATGTGGAATTTGCTGGATCCTCTTGTTACTCTCCTAGGCAGTAACCGGGGGGGGGGGGGATAAGCTGCCGTCACTCAGAGAAACATTTACAACAAGAAGATTCCTGCCTGCAAGACCTTACATTCTGCTTGGCGAGGGCAGTAAAGGGAGGCATAGGAAGTATGAATAGTAGTCAGACAAAATGTAACGGTGGGCCTGAGAGATCTTTTGAATCTCTATTGGCTTGGGATTAACTCCAAGAACATAGTTAGGTGAAAAGTTGGTAGCGACATTAACCATGCGGATGAGTCTTGCAATTGTTTGCACAGAATGGAGAACAAGCTATTGTCACTCATCAGGAACAAAGGGGCGGGGGTGGGGAAACTGCAAGAGCCAATTGCCATGCCAAATATGGAGATTTTGTCAAGAGCTTCATTCAGAGAACTGGATTTCTTTCCAATTTCCCCTAGCGAACGTTTGATGTGTAGAGATTATTGCTATGCAGTCATGTAGCTGCAGATGGTGTCTCTTTGCTTCGCTGCCTTCTCATTCCACCTTACAGTGGGCCTAGAATTGGGGAAGGATTAGTGGATGTTTGCAAAACCTTTCACAATGATGCAATCCTCCATCAAATGGCCAGGGAGCTCATGGATTTGTCCAAACCAGGGGAGAAAGGCTTTTCTTCCTTTGATGATGCCAAGCCTTATGTTGCGTTACCATGTCCCTTTTTAAATCAATCAATAAATAGGAGAGCATCTAGGAGGGAAAAAGTAAGGGATAGACAGCTGTCCCAGCACAGCAGAGAGAGAGAGAGAGAGAGTACACATATACATATACATACACATACACATACACATATACATATACATATACATATACATATACATATACATATACATATACATATATGAAAGCCCCAGAAAACATGCATTCTCTCATGACAACAGCACTCCTTAGAACTGATACTGAAACAAAGGAACAAGGGGAAAATATGTACAGTGGTACCTTGGGTTAAGTGCTTAATTCGTTCTGGAGGTCCATTCTTAACCTGACACTGTTCTTAACCTGAAGCACCACTTTAGCTAATGCTGCCTCCTGCTGCTGCTGTGCCGCTGGAGCACGATTTCTGTTCTCATCCTGAAGCAAAGTTCTTTACCTGAGGTACTATTTCTGGGTTAGCGGAGTCTGTAACCTGAAGCGTATGTAACCTGAAGCGTATGTAACCCGAGGTACCACTGTATAGTGTTTGCAACTCCAGGTTTCAACATCTCTTTTAATAGTTAAATCAGTAATTCTCTACCCTAAAATGCCACAGTGAAAACACAAATGCTGTTTTTTAAACTTTTTAAAAACTTGGTGTTTGTTGTTGTTGTTTTGTTTGTTTGTTTTGTAGTGACAAAATATCATTAAATAAAAAAATGAGGCAACCCTGTCATGCACACATGGAGCTATCAAGTGGGCCAGTTATTCCATTCTGGAAATCCGTTTGACTTCCAAAACATTCAGAAATCAAAGTGTGGCTTCTGATTAGCTGCAGGAAGCTCCAGCAGCCAATCAGAAACTGTGGAAGCCCCATCAGACGTTCGGTTTCCAAAACTAGTTCGCAAACCGGAGCAGTCACTTCCTGGTTTTCGGTGTTCGGGAGCCAAAACATTCGGAAACTAAGCTGTTTGAAAACCAAGGTACGTCTGTACAGTCTTCTTCCCCATTGCATTTCTATTTAAATCATAGTAATCATCTTTAAATTTGCACCTATACATGTAAATGAGCAGGTGCAATTTTTATGCAAATCTATGCCTCCCCTTGCCCACTTTGGTAACGCGTAAGTGGTTCCCTTATAAACAGCCCATTTGTTAAAAGGGAACGACAGCAAGTAACTAGGAGATGGGATGGCAACAGGCCATTCTGAGCTATTGAAAGAGCCCCGTTTCAACAAATGACTCCGAGTTCCGTTTTAATTTACTTTTTTGTTTTGGCTGTAAAAATGTCCTCCTACATCCATTTAATAAGAGGATTATCTTACAGCATACCTCATATGAAGCCTTCCCGGCAAGGACTTAATTCTAAGAGTATTGCAAGCCGTCCTGTTTCATAATGCCTCGAACAACATCCCCCATGCAAGGAAGCAGTTGTGAAATTAAATAATGGGCACCGTCGATTTGGCTTTCCAGTATGCTCCAAATCACTTCTTTTTAAATTCATGCTTCATAATAAAAATGCAGGCCAAGAAGACTACTCCTTTAATGGAGGATATTTCATTTCTTGACAGTTTTACAAGTGGGAGGGTGCTAATGAGTGTGACCCTCGAACATTGGCCTTTGTATTAAAAGAAGGGGGGGGGACAAGGTAAATTATAGAATCGTGTTATTTCCAAAATTTGTTGCTGCAGGAGCAACTGAGATTTGTCAGAGGAATGTGGTTTTCTACCCCAAGAATTCCTAGCCTATGTTGAGTTTTAATAAGAGGCTTTCTTAAAACAATACCAATGCAATCAGCGAACTGCTTCTATAGATCCTACTCTTGCCTCTCCTTTCTTTCCTTGCCTAGTTTCTTATACTGCTACCAGTGGTGTACTAGGGGAACTCAGAATGTTTTGTTGTTGTTGTTTTCAGAGCAGGAGTGATGATGTCACCAGCTAGATTTATTTATTTAATTTATTTTACATCTTTCTTCCAAGTTTGTCATACATGCTCCTCCCCCTCCTCCTCCACATTAGATCGTCACAGCAATCTTGTGAGTTGGTGAGGCTGGGAGACAGTGACTTGCCCAAGGTGCCCTTCATTCCTTGGTGGGAATTTGAATCCTTCTCTCCCAGATAATGGATGAATGCCCTGCCAAGTGAATGAAGCAATAACAAGGCTCTCAAGTTTGCTCATGACAGATTGGGGTAGAGGAATTCAGAGAAAATAACGAAGCAGAAGGCAGGTAATTCTTTCTCCTTCTTTAATGGGATCACTTCTTCACACTGGCAGTTCAACTAACACTTCCTTACAAGACTGTTTGCATTTCTAATTGAAAGCAAAAGGTTGCAATTCAGCTGGCTGAAGATAATATAATAATAATAATAATAATTTATTATTTGTACCCCGCCCATCTGGCTGGGTTTCCCCAGCCACTCTGGGCGGCTTCCACAGAAACCCAAAAAACACTAAAATATCATACATTAAAAGCTTCCCTGAATAGGGCCGCCTTAAGATGTCTTCTGAATGTCAGGTAGTTGTCCATCACCTTGACATCCGATGGGAGGGCATTCCACAGGGCGGGCGCCACCACCGAAAAGGCCCTCTGCCTGGTTCCCTGTAGCTTCGCTTCTCGCAATGAGGGAACCGCCAGAAGGCCCTCGGCGCTGGACCTCAGTGTCCGGGCAGAACGATGGGGGTGGAGACGCTCCTTCAGGTATACTGGGCCGAAGCCGTTTAGGGCTTTAAAGGTCAACACCAGCACTTTGAATTGTGCTCGGAAACGTACTGGGAGCCAATGTAGGTCTTTCAAGACCGGTGTTATGTGGTCTCGGCGGCCGCCCCCAGTCACCAGTCTAGCTGCCGCATTCTGGATTAGCTGTAGTTTCCGAGTCACCTTCAAAGGTAGCCCCACGTAGAGCGCATTGCAGTAGTCCAAGCGGGAGATAACTAGAGCATGCACCACTCTGGCCAGACAGTCAGCGGGCAGGTAGGGTCTCAGCCTGCGTACCAGGTGGAGTTGGTAGACAGCTGCCCTGGATACAGAATTGACCTGCGCCTCCATGGACAGCTGTGAGTCCAAAATGACTCCCAGGCTACGCACCTGGTCCTTCAGGGGCACAGTTACCCTATTCAGGACCAGGGAGTCCTCCACACCAGCCCGCCCCCTGTCCCCCAAAAACAGTACTTCTGTCTTGTCAGGATTCAACTTCAATCCATTAGCCGCCATCCATCCTCCAACCGCCTCCAGGCACTCACACAGGACCTTCACCGCCTTCACTGGTTCTGATTTGAAAGAAAGGTAGAGCTGGGTATCATCTGCTGGCAAACTCTCCATGGGGATGCTATTGTGTTGATCCTAAAAACTGGGATGGATGGATCTCTTTGGGTGTTCGGGGCGCAGCATAATGGCTCATGGGAACTTCCTGCATGTTTGGACTTTCCTTAAGGGCTTAGCTGTGGACTGTCATTGGTGATGGTGCCCATGTTGAGCTCCTGAGCTTAAAAATGCATCACCACGACTTTGATTCACAGCCGTTATGTTCTGGATACTTGCAGGCCAAGCTAGTCATTTTGTACATTGCTCGAAGCTAGGAAACATATAGCAAATTGCCATACGTCAAGCAGAGGTGGATTTAGGGGAGTGTGACTGGTTTGGTTGCACTGGATGTGCAGCCTTAGGGGCGCCGTAACTATTTTGTAGAATGGGAGGTGAGAGGCAGGGGTGCTGGGTTTTGGTGTCACACAGGGCACCACTGAAATTCGAGACCTCCAGGTCTACCACTGTGTCAAGTCATACAGGCAATGGCTCTCCAGGTTTCAGATCCTGGAGTCTGGGACCTTCTGTATGCAGTTTCTGCTTTGCCATGATCTGTGTCCCTTCCCTCCAAAGCCTCTCTATGCATACAAACCTTACCGCCCTACCCCATGCATATTAACATGGTAGTAAGTCCCAGGCAAGCATACACTGGATCCACCTGCAGTCTTAAACACCACATTAGAGCACATCAGAACCACAGGACAGAAACACAAGTAAAGCAAGTCGCTATTATAGCACATCATTGCCGCTGGATAACCTTCACTGGGCTGCAAAAACAGAGGACACAGAGACTCACAAAAGCTAATCATCTGCTGAGTTAGCCGCAGCAAAATGTTCAGGTTTAATTGCTGTGGCTGATTACTGTGTTTTAATATTTTCATTATGGTATCCTTAAACCACAGCAATTTGCTGCCTAATGAGCTTATTACATTTCTTTGAGATAATACTCCAGATAATACAGAGCCACAAAGCCTTTTCTTTTCTTTGTCATTCTTAAAACCCGTTATGATTATGCCCTTCTTTTTGTTGCTGCTGTTATCGTGTGTAACTATTAAGATCTAAAAGAATAATCCACGGTAAAATGATTTATTCAATAAACCCAGTCGTGCTAAATATCTTTACAGACCATGTATCCAGCTAAGGCATTTTTAAGTGCCGTGGATTTCAACTGAAAAGTTAGGCATGTAGCTATTAATGCTTGTTTATATTAATTATTTTATATTCTGGCTAGGGATGTGTAAATATGTCAATTTTGGTTTTTCCTCCATTTCTCATTTTTTCCCCATTATTCAGTTCTCCACATTTCCTCAACAGTGTGCAATTTTTAAAGCAGTTCTTACGGGAAATTGTCAGCATTTTTGTGCAAATTTCTCCTACCGTGTGCATTTTTATATGCAATTTTGCTTAACGTGCACATTTTTGCAAAACAATCTCCAGTTAAGTAGATTCACCTTTAAATGCAAATTGATTTTCTTCCCCACCCTCAACTGGGCTCACACAGTGCTGAAAACAAATCATAAAAAAGAATGAGAGATTTATTTGCCCTGCTCCCTCCATCCACATTGGAGCCATTCTGGCTCTCATTCCGTTCTCCCTGGACAAGATCAAGGTTTTATTCTGTGTCACATTAACGGGGGGGAAACAAACAAACACATGCCCAGATATAATTTTCTTTTTAATGTTATTGACTGGAAAGAACCATTCAGACTCCACTCAGTTTCAGAGCTACTGGAAACCTCCTTCCGGGAAGAAGCTCCTGCTTCTGTGTAGTGTCAGAAATTCCAGCTGCAGCTTCTATGCAACATCTCCCCTTTGTCTCGCTAACACCAATTTGATTCCCTTTCGATTAGAATGTCTGCATGAGAGTTAATGTGCATCTGAAGTTTCAGTGCTATCTATTGTGATGAGCGCTGATGGATGGTAAAAATAACAGGCGTTTTCCAGGACAGCTTGAAATAATCTTATATTTGCCATGATCAGTTGAGTTGTGTTGCATCAATACAAAGGAGAGCTTACATGGAAAGTTCTTCTTACAGGAACAAAAAACTGAAGATAATGGTAGAGTGTGGTGCTCAGTGTTAGAAACACATAGGAAAGCTGGGAGCTAAATGGCACTTTATACAGAGGTTATGGGCGCAACAGGGGAATATCTAGGCACACTTTTTATAACAAGAATACAAAGCTGAAAATGAATGAACTGCAGCTAAAATATTATGTTCATTTTTCACTTGGTCTAGTCCTTCCCCTGCCCACCCCCGTAACATTCTTAAGAGGGTCTCTTCTCTGAGAATCTTCAGAGAATAGCTGAAAGTGGGGAGGCAGGAAAAAAGCTCGTCCTTTCCTTCCACTCTGCAGTTTTAATCTGAAATCTTAGGCACAGTTCTGTGCCCAGAGCTCAGAAACTGCTCGCACTAATGAAATTCCCTGTCGCAAAATGTGCCTAGAACAGGCATAGGCAAACTCGGCCCTCCAGATGTTTTGAGACTACAATTCCCATCATCCCTGAACACTGGTCCTAGGGATGATGGGATTTGTAGTCTCAAAACACCTGGGGGGCGAGTTTGCCTATGCCTGTTCTAAAACAATGGGAGTTTCAAACCATGGTGGCACCTCTTCTACTAGCTATGATGACTATATTCTACCTTCACTGTCAGAGGCATTATGCCTTTGAATACCAGTTTGGGGGGTCACAATCTTGCAGATTTCCCACAGGCCACTGTGAGAACAGGATGCTAGACTAGATAGGTCATAGATCTGATCCAGCAGGCTCATCATTTGTCCTTGAAGTTTCTTTCCTAATAGGTGAAGGTCTAGTGTATAATTAGGAGATTGAACCTCATGTGTGTTGAAAGGGAGGGAGAAAGAGATATTGTGTATCCTCCCACCTCTGACCACACTGTAGAAAGCAGGACTGAATATTCTGCTTCCCAGCTGGTGAGTGGAGAGTGTAATCCTGCAGGGTGCTACTAGTAGCCATGGAAAGCCTTGTTCTCCCTGGATTTGTCTAATCCACTTTTAAAGTCACCTACCATCACAACAAGGGACGCAGGTGGCACTGTGGGTAAAACCTCAGCACCTAGGACTTGCCGATCGTATGGTCGGCAGTTCGAATCCCTGCAGCGGGGTGCGCTCCCGTTGCTCGGTCCCAGCGCCTGCCAACCTAGCAGTTTGAAAGCACCCTCGGGTGCAAGTAGATAAATAGGGACCGCTTACTAGTGGGAAGGTAAACGGCGTTTTAGTGTGCGGCTCTGGCTCGCCAGAGTAGCTTTGTCACGCTGGCCATGTGACCCGGAAGTGTCTGTGGACAGCGCTGGCTCCCGGCCTCTAGAGTGAGATGAGCGCACAACCCTAGAGTCTGTCAAGACTGGCCCGTATGGGCAGGGGTACCTTTACCTTTACCTTTACCACCACAACATCATATGCTCTGTGTGAGGAAGTAAAGGATGGAGACAACTCTTCCTGAGAATATCCTACATTCAGCCAAAACTTAATTGGACTGGAAAATTAATAGCAGCTAACTTGTTGGCTAAGGCACTTTCACCGCTGGAATATATGAAGTTTTGAGAGTCATGTTCCCTTTTCCCATTTAAGGCTCTCCACATTTTTTTATTATTTCTTCCAACCACATCTTTTAACACCACCCAGGCTTCAAGAATGTTTGCATCTTAGAATTAAATGACTGTATATGTTGGAACAGTTGCAAGGGGTGGGGGGGAATGAAACAAAACAGTGTATCCTGACAGTTTTAAGAAAAAAAAGGTAGAGTGACTGCCAAGAGCTGCTCTTGTTTATAAAGCATGAAGCCTCTTTGCAGATTGGACTGATTTATGCAGAGCACAGCTTCCCCCAGTTAAATAGATCTTTCCCGAGCTCCAAAAGCATACAACACCCCCCTCTTTTCATATACTGGATGGCTGCACATATTGCTGCGCACCTCCAGAGTACAGCGGTATATTTTTGAGCTGGAATTCCTCTTGGAGATCAATTCTCCCTGCTCCCTTCACATTTAGCAAGAAAAGTTTCTATCTAGATGAGATGGGAGGAAAAACAATAACCTTCTCTCACCTCCACCCTCTCTCTTGCCCCATTACAGTCAGCTTTCATAACTGTCCCTTGCAGTGGGTAACATGTTTATGGTCTGCTCCTAACCTGCCAGCAGATGATGACTTAGGGTGGCTTACATAAACTGCTGCTGCGCCAGCACTTCAACAGGTATTTCGTCAACACAGCACAGAAATGTTTCTGATGGATGTGTTGATTAACATCTAACAAAGTCACCCCAAATCCCTGCTGCCCGGCCACTCACGGCAGCAGCGGTGGAAAGGGAGGAGCAGGCAGATTGGGCCCAATACTGGCTGTGAGACTGACTCACAATCCAATGGATCTTAGGTCAGTTCAGTCCCAACCTTCAACATTTTGGGACTTTCTGATGGGCTCTGCTGGTACAGAAACCATTGGTGGGCCTTTTGCCTGGCCTGCCTATTGAGGAGGCAGAAGGGACTGCATTCAATTTTTTCTCAGAGAGTTGAAGGGCCAAGAGTCATTGGGTGTGTAGAAACAGGAAACAGTCAGTGGAGGAAAGGATGAACACCCCTACTCACCACATTACCGATCTCAGTTGCTCTTTCTCAGTGTTGAGCTTTTAAAATAAAACAAAAGGATTGGAGTGGATAAACATGTCTTTCCATGCCCTACCAACTGATGCTTTGGGGTCAGGGGAGGACCCTGCTATGTCCTGAGTCTAGCAGCAATCAAGGAACCATCTACACTACAGATTGAAAGCAGTATCATACTACTTTAACCTGTCAGCATCGCCCTTGAGCCAGTGCCACCGACTGGACTCATCCACTTCAGCCCCGACTGGGCCAGGCGAGCTGGGTAGCACTTCCAGAGACCACCTTCTGCACAGGAACAGGTCTAAGTGCTGTGGACTCACAGCTTAGAGTTGTGAGCACTAGATTCACTCCAACAAGAAGACAGTCGTCGCACAGCAGAGTATAGCAGAGTATAGCAGAGCATAAAAGACTCGGAGAGCAGCTCTGTAGAATATCTTCTTTACTCTATCTACAACTATAATACACAACTATGTACAGAGCTAAATGAGGTCTAAACGAAAATGCTGAACTGCACTGAGTGTCTGCAGCTGCTCTTAGCAGCAACCTTATCTATACACACGATCTCTCTCTAACACTCAGTCTCTTTCTTTGATGTGAGGCTGGAGCGAAATAAGTAGAGAGCAGAAACTGCCCCCTCCTCTCTCGAGAATCAGCAGAGAACATCAGCAAATTCTTGTATATGGGAGGGGTGAAATCTCCTCATAATCAACCTTGGCTCCTCCAGAGAATACTGGGAAGTTTGTGAAGAATGCTGAGAGTTTTTAGGGGACCCCTATTAAAATTCTCAGACTTTTCTGGGCAGAGGGCAGGATTGTTAAACCACTCTGGAAATGTAGCTCTGTGAGAGGGGCAAGTATCTTCTAACAACTCTCAGCACCTTTAAATGAAGTACAGTGGTACCTCAGGTTACATACGCTTCAGGTTACAGACTCCGCTAACCCAGAAATAGTACCTCGGGTTAAGAACTTTGCTTCAGGATGAGAACAGAAATCGTGCTCCAGCGGCACGGTGGCAGGGGGAGGCCCCATTAGCTAAAGTGGTGCTTCAGGTTAAGAACAGTTTCAGGTTAAGAACGGACTTCCGGAACGAATTAAGTACTTAACCCAAGGTACCACTGTACAATCCCCATGATTCTGGGCGGGAAACCAGGACTACTTAAAATGGCATGGCACTGCTTTCAATGGATGATGCTGATGGGGTCCAAGCCTTTGAGTGGAGGCTACAGGATCTCCCTTTATGTAGCTGAACAAGAAGAGAAACTAGGTTCCGGGCTTGGCCCCCACTGCTGTAGACAAGGAATTCACTGAGAGTGACAGAGAGCAGCTCCCAGAAGAACTTCCTGCACCACCAGGGCTTGTAGGGCACCTTAAAATTCTTTAGGTTATCCACAAAGTGATGGAGCTTAGGAGAGGTAGTCTTGGGGACAGAGGCTTCTAAAGGTTCAGTCTGTGCTCAACCTTTGCTGGAGTAAGTTGTTTACCTGGAGCTATCTGTGGTCCTTCAACTCAAATCCTGCATTGCCTGTGGGCTCCAGAACCAGACAAGAACATGGTGGACTCTGAGACTGAAGGAACATGTGGGAAATGGGTGAGGTAGCTTAAACATCTGATTGAGGAGATGCCTGGGGATGTATCCTGTGGAAAATATCTCTCTCTCCCCCCCCCCCCACTTTTAATATGATACTTGACTTCTCTCCCTGGAGACCCAAAAATGAAAGATAAAGCCATGAAGTTTTAGGTCAGCCCCATACCCTGGCAACCCTCATCTGTAGTCCCCTCCTATAGTTCGGAAGGTGGGCTAACAAATGTGAGTTGGCTCATGAATGTTGTCATCCAGTGATGGTTGGTGGGTGGGATTAGCTGAGCATGTGTTCTTTTAAAGAGCTGTTCATTGTGCAGAGCTCAGCGGCCAAAGCTTTTCACAGCAGGACAATAAGCATGATCACCTCTTAGTCTCTGTGCATAAGGTTGCTTGTAAATGACAACAGCTAGCATGTCCTAAAAGAGATTAGCAACCCCAGGTGATTTGGGCACATGCCAACAGCAGTGGTATGGCAATTTGGTGCCAAACTCTGCATGCGTTCAAACCCTCGGAGGTGATTGCAGTTATGCAATTGGCTTCAAGGTATCTTAACACACACCCCTCCCCACAAACTGGTCTCTCCTGATGTTACTGGACTGCAGCTCCCATCATCTTTGACGATCAGCCACATTGGTTGGACCCGATGGGAGCTGAAGTACCAGCACATCTGGAGAAAGGCTGGTTGGGGAAGGCTATATTAAAAGCCCTTAAACTCTTCTGGATGTGGGTTTTCTTTTGAGATGACTTTGAACAGTGCCAGTTTCAGATGACAGCTGTCAAAAATCAGATGTGACTATGACACTCATGCTAATAATAAGCCTTTGTGTTGAGGAGAGAGGGGGAAATCCAATGAACAATTCATGTTCCCCGGATGGTGCGAAGAGCATGATTCTTCTATGACTTATTTACAAGGGAGACGTCACATTTTGAAGTACAAACAGAGCCATCTCTCTCTCTAAAACTCTTTTAATGTCCTAAGTACATAGTGTGAAATCTGTTTCCGATGCAAACAAACAAGGCTTGAAAGCAGTGATCTTCTGCATAGCCACAAGGCATATTTATTATTTATTCTGCTTTTGTACAGCGCTTTGGTTTTGAAGATGCATTAAAGATTCTATCCGTTTGCTGGAGCCTGAACTTCTTCTTCATGTTCCTGAATTCAATAGTTCACATGCTTCATCACTTTATTGACTTTTTTAAAAAGGGGGAACTGGATAGCAGTTATCAAACTATAACCTCAGGTATTATTGGATTTTTAAAAACACAGGGTTATGAGTACCAGTTTTAGAGATGGAGCTCTTGCCAGTCTCTGAAAAGCTTTGAAATCAGGAGCAGAAATGAAATTATTACAGTCAAACTGATCCTCTAATATATTCTGATCTTGTTTTCTTTTAATATGCCACTTTGTAATTTGATGTGTCTTTTTGTTTATTTTATTGCTTTTATTTTTCCCCATCTGGGGAAGCTTTATGTGTTCATTAGTGTACAGAACGAATCTTGAGACTGGTTCCTTTAAAAAACACCGAAAAACCCTATTATTTTCCAGGAGAGTTGGCATTAAGTATTATTATTATTAATAATAAAATGTATAGACCTCCCTTCATCCAAAGATCTCAGAGTGGTTCAAAAAACAATTGGAATATGTATCAGGACAAGCTCTTGTCATGTTGGGGAAATAGCAGGGCAGGTAAAAGGAAAGGTGGGGTTAAATCTGCAGCCCAGAAAAAAGTAGCTATCATAAAGTATTCTAGACCAGGGCTGGGAAACCTCAGGTCCTCCATATGTTGATGGACTAGAACTTCCATCATCCCTGACCATAGGCCATATGGTCTGGGGCTGATGAGAGTTTGAGTCCAACAGCACCACAGGTTCACCAGCTCTCAACTAGGTGGGGGACCAGAATTATATTTAGTGGTCTCACTTCTGACCTCCACATGTTCAGAAAAAGGTGGAGCCTTCTCCTCAGATGTCACGGATCATGCTGAGGAGCGATGCACTGAGGACGAATGGTGGGAGCCACCCCTCCCCCTCCTCCTGATCCTGAATCTTCCCAGGAGCAGGAGGACAGCATAGAATTGGAACAGTGGTTTGCAGAGGGGCATAGTTCAGAAGGCAGAAGCTGGGAAATACTGGATGGGGAACAGCTAGGAGAAGAAACACTGGAAGAGAGAGGATTAACAGATTCACAGTCTCTGGACAACATTCCTCCACTCCACCCAAAGTCAAGAAAAGCTCAGAAGGTCTCAGAACAGAAAGCACAGCGGTTACAAACTCAGATTACATGGCGTAGGAGTGACGTAGATTAATAGGGACAGAATGGGGTGTGATCCTTAACTGGGAGCACTGCCATTTCTAGGAGATGTGTTCTTTGTTCTCTCACTGTGATTATTAAAGTTTCTAACTAGTAAGACGTTCATTTCTTTGATCTTCTTATCTACTGCCATGGAGGGAGGAAGCCGATTCCCTGAAGCCTGACATCAGCCCACTCACACCAAACATGGGGCAGGGAGCAGGTTCAAGATCACATCCACTAACCATACCTTCTCACACTTCCCACTGTGGCCATACCTCTGGGAGTCCTGTGTTTGTGAACTTGAATGTATGTGGTCCCACTTTGCACTACCCCAGAGTGTGTGGGTTCTGGGGGTGGTAGCCAAGTGATGGGAGTGTGAGCCTAAAGGTGAGTTTGAAAACACAGACATCTGTGTTGATCTATTTCTAGATACCTGTGCACACACCATCAGCCCACCAATTGCTGCAGTACGAAGCATAATACCAAATTTACGAGGATCAGCTGACAGTCACAGAAGAAATATTTCCAGAATAAGTATGGCATGCAAAAGACACTGAGCTTTAACAAAAGGTCTTCAGTCGACTGAAGCGCAACCTTCAGCTCTTAATCTGAAATCCAAACAAGCTTGCAAAGAAGTGTTAGCGTTAAAACTGCTAGGGTAGCATTGGCACCCCATCAAAGGAAAGGAAAGATGAATCTAGCCTCTGGTTGATTCTTTCCCCTCATCTTCTGACTTACTCTGTGCTAGCTTTTCCCAGTCTGGTCTCCTGATACTCTGGACTACAACTGACAACCCAGCCACATGGGTGGGGTATAAATAATAAAAGTATTAACACCTATCAGCCCCAGCCTGCATGGTGAAGTCTCAATATCACTTCATTTGCTTGCGAGTAGAGTCCCGCACGGGTGGTGCTGTGGGTTAAACTGATCAGAAGGTTGGCGGTTTGAATCCCCACAACCGGGTGAGCTCCCGTTGCTTGGTCCCTGCTCCTTCCTACCTAGAAGTTTGAAAGCACATCAAAGTGCAAGTAGATAAATAGGTACCACTCCAACGGGAAGGTAAACGGTGTTTCCATATGCTCTGGTTCACCAGAAGCAGCTTAGTCATGCTGGCCACATGACCCAGAAGCCGTATGCCGGCTCCCTCGGCCAAAGAAGCAAGATGAGCATCGCAACCCCAGAGTCGTCCGTGACTGGACCTAATGGTCAGGGGTCCCTCTACCTTTAGAGTCCCCCTGGTGCTCCAGCACATGATGTAGTTAAGTGTTGCTCTGAACATAAGCCCTGGGGTTGTGCATTCCCACTCTGCTCCAGCACTATTCTTCACTTTTAAATTGCAAACTGCCTTGAAGGCCTCTGATGAAAAGGCGGGACTTCACATGTTTTAATAAATCAATGAAATGAAATCCTACAAAGGAGTATTGGGGAAACAGAAGCATTCCCCAGCTATTCGGAGGAACGAGATATCTTTGAGCGAGAGTGGGTGGGGCAATATTGAGATAATTACGGACTGAAGATTAGGCATTCTCTCACACACACACACCCGTGCTCATGAAACAAAAGGGGGAGCTCAGCACAGCCCATTTTAAATCCCATTATCTGGAAGGGGATACGGAGTGCCAAAAGATTTATCATGAGCAACTTAAGCCTCCCGCTTTCTGACTGGAAGATATCCTGTCCTCATTTGTGGCCTTTCCAGCATCTTGTTAACTTTGAAATAATTGAGCCTCTGTGAGATTGGCAGGGGATCAGCGCTTTCTAAAGCGAGAAAGGAGACTCAGAGCGGGTGGGAAAAGAGGAGACAATCTCCTCAGGCTGGATTGCTTCAAGAGCCATTACCTTAAACTCAGTGTATTGCCTTATTAATGCACTGTTCTTAACAAGGGTGTCAGCGAGATATAGATCTCCAAATACGTTGCTGTGGAAACCAATGGTTCATTACCCTCCCTTATTCCCATGACCTTCCAATAGATAGATAGGATAGATAGATAGATAGATAGATAGATAGATAGATAGATAGATAGATAGATAGATAGATATAGATGATAGATAGATAGATAGATAGATAGATAGATAGATAGATAGATGATAGATAGATAGATGATAGATAGATAGATAGATAGATAGATGATAGATAGATAGATAGATAGATAGATAGATAGATAGATAGATAGATAGATAGATAGAGATAGATAGATGATAGATGATAGATAGATAGATAGATAGATAGATAGATAGATAGATAGATAGATAGATAGATGATAGATAGATAGATAGATAGATAGATAGATAGATAGATGATAGATGATAGATAGATAGATAGATAGATAGATAGATGATAGATAGATAGATATAGACAGACAGACAGACAGACAGATAGATAGATAGATGATAGATATATAGATGATAGAGATATATAGATATTTAGATATAAGGAGAAGCATCCTTCTAGGTACAGACTCTATATATTCTTTAGTTAATGTTTCTAGTATTCTCTTGAAATGTGGGTAATTTCTTTCTTTAAAAAAATGAACCCACAAACATTGGAAAATTTATTTGAATGGACAATATACCAGAATGAGCTCTTTTCTAAACTTTTCTGCTATTTTCTTTTTCTTCCTGTAATAGAAAAGTGCTGATCAAACAATCATTAGAAAGAATTGCCTGGATGGAATATTTATGCCATATCCCAGCTAGTGCTGGTCTGAGGTATTCAGGTCCAGTAACATTTCAACTGACAGTATCATTTAGATACCCATATAGACATAAGAACAGGTTATATTAATATATGTTCAAATATGATGGTGCTCTGCTAAATTCAATGAGTCTGTTCGATTCAGAGGCAATAAGCATGCTTTTGGGTGAAGACTACAAGTTATTAGGGACCAATTAATCAAAAATATGGGTCGATAAAAAGGACCCATATTGTGATCATGGTATCTCACCTGTCAGGTAAGTATGTGGTGGGCATGTAAAAAAATTAAAACCTTTTGGAATGACATTTATACCCAGCTTCAAATAATGCTAAATGCCTCTTTTCAAAAAACAAACAAACAAACAAACCAAAATCTTTTTTATTGCGTATCACTGCACCAGATATAGCCAGGAACATAAGAAAAATATTTCTGTATGCCACCACTGCTGTGAGAGTACTTACAGCAAAACATGGAAGAGTGACAAAATCCCCTCCACATCTAATGGTTATTAAAGTTGCTAGAATATGCTGAATTAGGTAGTCTATCGGAAAATATCAAAGATAAGCCAAAACATGAGTTCACTGATAACTGGGAACCTCTAAAGAGCTATTTAAAAAATAAGTGTTGCAATTTGAATTCAGTTGCAGTGTTTGAGTAATCTCTGTAAATAATTAAGGTTATAAGGGTAAAAATAGACATGTATTTTATTAGTTTGTTATCAATAAGTTGATAACTTAAAGCAATAGGTTTACTAGAGTGAGAAGATGTTGAAAAGGACGGGAAGTCAAAACTATGTACCAAACTTATGATCTGAAGCCTTTTATTTTTCTGCTTGAATTTTATTTAGATAATTTTGATATATAGATACTGTAATGATATGTCTTGGATGTATGGATGTAATTATGGATAATAAAGCATTAAAAGGGGGTATTTTTTATTATTAATTGCTCATTTTGTTAGCTACTTAACACTCTCTGTTTTTGCTAAGTTGTTTTGATCATTAGAGCATATTCCCAGGCTTTCCTTAACGATTCAACCAGTGTTGAAACTACCAGGGGGACTGTAGCGATAGAGAAATCTATACATTTCTGTTTCTCTCCAGTTCCCAGTTTGCATCAGTTCTAGGGGAAAACATCCCTGTGAAAATTCACCAGCATTTTAGTGTCTTTTTTCATCCTGATATTCACTTTTTCTTTTCTTTTTTACACATGACTCGGTTGAAGGAACTGCATTGCAAGATTCATAGAAATGTGAATTTTGAAGGACAGCTGAATTTCACCGGGGGCATGCAAATCAGGTATGTTTGCATTAAAATGTGAGGTAAGCCTCGCCTCTAGGAGGTAGTCGGAGGTGGGGAAGAATCTCTTCCTGCTGCCACTTCTACTGGTGATTTGAAGTCTACCTCTCCTTTAAATCAGAACCAGTGAAGGCGGTGAAGGTCCTGTGTGAGTGCCTGGAGGCGGTTGGAGGATGGATGGCTGCTAACAGATTGAGGTTGAATCCTGACAAGACAGAAGTACTGTTTTTGGGGGACAGGGAGCGGGTTGGTGTGGGGTATTCCCTGGTCTTGAATGGGGTAACTGTGCCCCTGAAGGACCAGGTGCACAGCCTGGGAGTCATTTTGGACTCACAGCTGTCCATGGAGGCGCAGGTTAACTCTGTGTCCAGGGCAGCTGTCTACCAGCTCCACCTGGTACGCAGGCTAAGACCCTACCTGCCCGCGAACTGTCTCACCAGAGTGGTGCATGCTCTAGTTATCTCACGCTTGGACTACTGCAATGCGCTCTATGTGGGGCTACCTTTGAAGGTGACCCGGAAACTGCAATTAATCCAGAATGCGGCAGCTAGACTGGTGATTGGGAGTGGCCACCGGGACCACATAACACCGGTTCTGAGAGATCTGCATTGGCTCCCAGTACGTTTCCGAGCACGATTCAAAGTGTTGGTGCTGACCTTTAAAGTGCTAAACGGCCTCGGTCCTGTATACCTGAAGGAGCATCTCCACCCCCATCGTTCAGCCCGGACACTGAGATTCAGCGCCGAGGGCCTTCTGGCGGTTCCCTCATTGCGAGAAGTGAGGCTACAGGGAACCAGACAGAGGGCCTTCTCGGTAGTGGCGCCCGCCCTGTGGAACGCCCTCCCACCAGATGTCAAAGAGATAAATAATTACATGACATTCAGAAGACATCTTAAGGCAGCCCTGTTCAGGGAAGTTTTTAATATGTAACGCTGTACTGTTTTTAACACTGATTGGGAGCCGCCCAGAGTGGCTGGGGAAACTCAGCCAGATGGGCGGGGTATAAATAATAAATTATTATTATTATTATAAGTCTCTCAGCAGAACAACAGCATTCCTTAGAAATTATGTCCCAGCAATTTCCTCACGATCCCTAGTCAGTTCCTTTATTTCAGTGTAATGACATAGTATTTTAATGAGGTTGCATCCAGCCATTATCTAGAGTGCTGCTTGCTGTTCTTCCTTACTCTTTTAGAGTCTGCGAAGATACAGGGTGGTCATACAAGTGATTACATACTTTTATGTCAACTTTCGTCATGAGGATATTATTGTAACTTATTATTCCCATGAAGGTTCTTATAAACTATTACTCTACAAATACAAATTGGAAAAAGAAATAAAGAAATGTTGCCCCAATAGGAGGGATGCTATGTAATGAGACATAGCACTTAAAGAGGCACCAAAACTTTATAGATTTATATGTATTTTTGCGCAAAACAAGAGCCACACACAAAGGAAACCATGTCGCTGCATATTTACATGGTACGGGTTGTTCTACAGAACCCACTCAGACATTAATCACACTATTTCTGTTATTAGTTCAGTAAATCTCTCCAGAAGGGAGTGCAAGGAAGTTCAGCACCAGACAAAGATTTTTTTATTTTTTATTTTAACTCCCAGACATTTCATTGTTGAGGTTCTCTCATTTGCTCCTTTGGGGTTTGATGTTCTAAGGGTGAATCATAGTGTTATGTTGTGCTAATGTCTTAATGGGGGATTGGGTGGGTGTGTTAAAATAAGTTTGCATTTAAAACCAATTTCACATTTAAAGCTAATGTGCATTTTCTGAAACAATACATGAACTGAAACATAGCCACCCTTCAAAAGTCACACTTCTCTGAAGTTTGAAGTGTAGTTCTCCAGCCAGGTAATGTGTACAAAAATGCATATGCTAGGGTTAAGTGTGCATAATTATGCAAATAACATTTTAAAAATAGCACACCCAAATGCATTTTGCTAGAGGAAATTGTATGTTTGACAAAAGTGCAATATTTGAAGTGTGTATATTGGGAGGACTTTGTCATTAGATGCTGATGAATTTACATGAGGACCCTTAAAAAAATAACAATCACAAAGTGATGTGGGGAAGTTAAGATTGGAAAAATAAATCAGTAACAACAATAATTAGAATTCTTAGAATACATTTTCTCCCGAAACATTTGTGGATTTGCATGATGGTTAATCTCCATATCTGTGAATATTCACTTAATATTGAGCTGAAAAACCCCATGTGCATTTATATAACAACATTTGGTAACAGTAACAGACATCAGTTATTTGACCACTTTGCTGTAGTAGTTAACTTTTAATAACAAATGCTGAGATTCATTAGGGTTGAGGCACAATGAGGCAGCCATTAAGGACAAACTTTGGTGATATTAAAGCAAGCTATATTTCCAGTGACACACAGGTGGTATGTCACAGTCACTAAGCCACATTGAACCAATGACTCCTTGTCCCTTATTTCTGGTGGGATACATTCTAGATACACTGAAGGATCAATAGGGCAACCTCCCTTAAAACAGGGTATCCTACACCTAAATCAAACCAGCAGATTCATGTTTTACTTCCATCAAAACCCTCCAAGGAATTTCTAAGCCTAACCAGATAATGGGCACAAAGGTCAGTTTCTCAAGCTTGGAGTGAACCACCAATTCAAGGAGCTGATTCCAGCTCTCAGGGCATTTCCTTCCTCTATAGTCTTCTAGGTTGTCTGAATGCATTTACAGCTCTTACATGAAGATGACCATGGCTTTATAGCAGATGAGAGAGCCTGTGTGGGATTAAGCCGGGAACATTTTATCAACGATATAGCTGTAAGCTATAATAAAAAATAGTAGCAATGATCCACACTTGCATGGTGCCTTTCATCCTTGGATCTCATCTGAAAGTACTGTGCAAATGTTAATTAAGCCTCTGCCATCACTGCAAACAAAGCAAGTATGATTGTGTCCACATTTTAAAAAGGAACAGAGAAGTTAATAGACCTCCCCAAGGTCATGCGTTGAGCAAGAGGAGAAGGCCTTGGAAGGCAAGAAAGGTGGAAAGTGACCAGGAGGGGAATGACCAGTTTCATATATCTCCTGTTTTAAATTTGGATACTCGGGTCTGTAATGCAAAGTAGTCCAGCTAGGGGCTTTGGGAGCTTTTGTGTTCAGAAGAAAGTGAAAAGGTGATGTGGTAGATGTGAATAAAATTATGTGTGGAGTGTTGGATAAGGTGGATTGGGAGAGGTTTTTCTCCCCCTCTTATAATACTAGAATTCAGGCCCATCCAATGAATCTGAATGTAGTCAGACCAGAGCTGTTTTTCAGGGGCGACTCAAGGGTAAACAGTACTGACACCTCTTTTTGTTGGTGTTAAGAAGTGTGGAACCATGTGACAACTTCATGGTGAGTACCAGCACCTCTCTCTTTTTGGTCAAAAAGTGACCAACTATCAAAAAAATGTGAACTTACTATCACCCAGCTGAGAGGAACATTGGAGGACTATATGTCAGAACCTTATGGATAGTCCTTACTTCTCAGAACTGAATCCTTTTTTGCCCCTGAATAAGAGACAACTTTGGGATTGGCTCTTCTGGGTTGAATACAGAAGGGATCTGCCTTTACTTCTGGAGTCTTGCCATGGTTCTCATTTCTAAAAACAGAGCATTTCAGGGCATGTTATTTGACCAAACTCATGCTTGCTGCCTTAAGAAATGCCTTTATGGAGCTCAGATGCCCACAACATTCTTGGTTGGCCACCACAAGAAGGTTCCATATGATAACAGACTCTGCATATGTGACCAGCCTCAGGTGGATGGCATCATACATTGCTTGCTAATCTGCTATTTATATGGGGAGCCAAGAGATTGATTCCTGAAACCTTTGCTAACTCCTGGAAGCAAGCTTACTATGACAGAAACAAGTTCGCTTTCTTTTGTGTGATGCTAACAGATTTGTGACACATAAAGAGGTGCTTTATGCTCTGATCTCAAGAAGAATTAGAAAGAGGGAGCTAGACAATATTGCAACAAATTGTGCTGAAGATTCGGAGGTGTAACAGAAGTTAAGCTAGGTATGAGCTCACAAATGATACTTATAAATGATGACTCCCTTTCTTTAAGTCATTGATGCCTTGTATTATGTAATTGCTGTATGCTGTATATTATGGTTTGCGGTTTGGCAAATGGTGATGGAATTGTTGTGACCTTTGGTTAATATAGCAAACTCCTTGGTTGATGTTAAGGATGAATCTGCCAATTTCAGTTTCTCATTTTTCCAGTCTTAAATTATATTGCCATATTTCTGAAGCAGTTAGCATTTTTTAAAAATGCTCAGGAAAATTCAGCAGCCTTTTAGTATTAACTTTTCTGAACAGATACATTTTTACATACATTACCCATTATGCTTACATTTTTGTATGATAGTGTGTGAATAGCAGTGTAATGCTATTTTCACTAACATATGCACACTTTCCTCTAACAGATGTATTCTTGCACACATTATTTTGTTGGAGAACTGCATTACAATATTCACAGAAGTGCGAATTTGGCAAGAAGACTGTGTTTCACTTTGCATATTGGTTAGAGAAGTGCAAATTTGGTAGTTTGTGACTGAAATGCAACAAAACTGAATTTCTCCCCCATCCCTAGAAAACATCAGGAGACAGTTTTGCAAAATTGCTTTCTTTATCAAGGTCAATGCTCAGAAATTTTGCAGAAAAAAATCTTTTCAGAATGCTCAGCTTGGCTCTAAATCCTGTTGGTTTATGAAGCCCCTCATAAACAAATTGACCAGCAAGAGGTGGAATATACTGACAGAAAGCTCAGGTGTTCTGCCATTTAATTGATATATCAGTCATTCAGTGTCGGCTCAAGGCAAATTTATAACCTTAAAGGTTTTCAGCAGATGCACCTGGAAAGCTCTTTAATTTGGTGCGTGGTGCTTTAATGGTGTCCACAATTAAGCCTTTCAGTAGAAAGAATGTTCCCATTATATTTAATGGTGTATTGGGACATAAGCACCATTGAAGAAATGCTACGATTTGTCTCTGCCGAGGTTGCTATCAAGGTTGCTCCTTGCTATCAAGACCCCCTGAGATCAAAAGGAATGCAAGGCCCTCCTGTAAATATATTTTGATCTGTCTGTGACTACCTGAGTGAACAGTCATTTGAAAGGGCATTTGAGAGCATTTCTCTGTGCTTCCCGGCAATTACCCCTTTTTTCAACAGTGATGCTCTATGATGAACCAGCCATTGCAACTGAGCAAATATAATCTGTTCCCTAATCTGTTAGGGCATGACTTTGCAGTGGGCACACAGTCAACAGGTAATAGCAGGGATTTTTTTATTTTAAAAAAGATTGCTGCCTGTGAGGCTACAGACACAGTAGCATCAGGAAAGAGGGATGCAATTTGGACTCTGGCGTCCACCCTCCATACCTGTTCTGTCCCAGGTGAGGAGGGAAGCCAGACCCTTTGATTTTAGTAGTGCCTCCATCTTTTAAAGTAAGGTTGATGAACCCATGGCCCTCATAACATTGTTAGACCACAGCTTCCATTATTGTTGACAGGGATGTCCAATGCATTTTAGAGAGCTGTGGGTTCTCCATTCTTGTTTTCAAATTACTTTTTTACAAATCTAGCATTATTCTAGACACATGTTGCACTCCAACCTTGTCCCAAATATTTAGTTATGCTGTGAAGCTCCTGCCATCATTGAGATTATAGCCATCAGTACTCATACAAGTGACACATTACAACAATATTTTTCTCCCTCTGTGTAGAAAGAAGTTTAATCAAGGTTTAATCATGATGCTGGCAAAATGGTAGTAGACATTTCATGAAGCAGAAAGATTAAATATTTTGGTTAAAAATAGAGTGTCTTTGCATGTCTGAATTAATTAGGTGTTGGGAGTTTTGTGAGCCATTTGATGCTGGGAAAAGACAAGATCGGTAGTGTTTCTAAATGAAATGAAAACTCCCATGGATTTTTCGAATGCCTACAACAACTTGGCAGACAATACATTCAGCAGAGTTAGGCTGACATTTCTCTCTCACACACACCCCCAAAAATAATTTGATAAATTTTCTAGTAATTTTCTTTCTCCAAGCTCCGCTTGAACTATTGAATATTCATCAAATTGGCCTGCTCATCATAAAGGATGAGAATTTTTAGAACTGTGGGTCCAGTTTTATATGGATTGTATAACTGTGCTGAAGGAGGCAATGACTTGACCCCTACTCCTTCCATCTTCCTTTCTTAATCCATTGCTTACTTCAATGCCAATATAAACTTACAATACATTTTCATTCAGCATTAACTGAGCTGAAATTTCTCAAAACACATTTTCCAAATAATTTTTCAGAGGGTTTTTGTTTGACCCTCTGAGAACTGTTGGGGAATTAATTCTGCTCCACTATGGGGAGTATTTGGCTTGCATACCAAATTTCATTAGATACATATAGGGTGGAGAATGTTGAGATGCCATATATTCATAGAATCATAGAATCATAGAGTTGGAATAGACCACAAGGGCCATCAAGTCCAACCCCCTGCCAAGCAGGAAACACCACCAGAGCATATTGATACTGAAGGGTGCTCTGTTTCAGGGGAAAGGTCTGCAGAAAGTGTCCCTCAGATGTTACTGGACTACGGGTCCCATCAGCCCTCTTGGCTCAGGTAGCTGGCCATAATGGGAGCTGGAGTCCAACCATGAACAAGCAGGGGATGGTTCCTCCTCCTTCTTAGCATCAGGGCAGCCTGCCAATGAGGCCATGTTAGGCAGCCACCTTGGGCAGCAGGATCTGCCTGATCCACAGAGGAGTAGATCCGACTCCCAATGCACAGGTGCCACTGCCATGCAAAGGTTTGCTCCTCTAGCTGCTGGTCTTCTCTCTCCTTCTCTGGCCTCAACTTCCAGTTCAGTTTTGGTTACCACTTCCTTTTTTCGCCCAGAGGCTGCTGTGTGGAAGCTGCTACAGGTGAAATACAATCTTAAACTGTTTATTAGATTACAGTAAGATTTTCATCTACCACAATCTCTCAGACATGGAGATCTTATCATCGAGTTGTTTAAAAAGAAGGTGTGTAACAAGCGTATTGTGGAAAAGCTACATATTGATTTTCCCCTCGTCCAATTTCAGCCTCAGAAGACTGGCAAACTTCTAAATAAGCCTTCAGAACTAAATTGTGGGTTTAAAGTATTAGGGGAGGATGAGATTAAAGGATAATTATCACTCAGATGGATTGCTGGTATAATATTCTGTTTGGCATTCTGATTGTTGCCTAAAGTTAAACTAGTGCATAAATAACGTTAAGTCTCTTTGGAGACAACCTAGAGCAATATGTTTTTTCCATTTATTTTGCTTTCCTGATCCCATGGATTGGCTAGAACTGCAGGATGCTAGTGTGTAAAAATGCAATCCTAGGCTTAGGGACATGGGCAGCCCTGTTGTTGGGCTGAAAGGGGCAGCAGAGGTGGCTGGTGACCATTGGAACTAGTAGGTTAAAAAGCTGAGCCAGAGAGAGGTGTGGCCTGAGAAAAGTGGGTGTGGTCTCAAGAACATGCAAAGGGGCCACCTAGAGAGGCATAGGGGGCTGGATTCCCCCCCCCTTGGTTTAGAGCCTTCTCTACAATTAAATCTAATCTGTTATGTTCATATTAACAGCTACAGAAGGTTACAGAAGTATAATATGGCGGGCTAACTGTAAAAAATACAGAATTTAGAGGAAAAACACAGAATGAGACTAAAGCATGAAGAATGGACAGACAAGAGCAGTAGTAATTGGATACAATTACAAGGTAGGTGCATGCTTCACTACAGAAATCAATTTATTTATACGGAGCCTTGCCTCACAGTCTCGATACGTAAGTCAAGAAGATCAGAAATCAATACGTACTTGGGCAATCATTTAACAATAGCAACACTAATAAAACCAACACAATTTTTACCCCAGAACCATTATGTGCTGATATTTCCATCTTGGAAAAACTGATGCTAACAGTGAGAATAAACTGTGTACAGCATATAGAAATTCAGGTTTGAACAAGAATTTGACAGGAGTCAGCAAAGGCCCCACCTCTCCAACCATGCAACCATTCTAACACTGTATGAAGCTCTGGAGAAAGTCAGAGTTAGTGCATTAATATTCTTGATTAGGCTTTTCCGGGTTATGCAGGCCTTTCTGCTGGTGCCTTGACTGTTGTTGTTGTTTAGTCGTGTCCGACTCTTCGTGACCCCATGGACCAGAGCACGCCAGGCACTCCTGTCTTCCACTGCCTCCCGCAGTTTGGTCAAACTCATGCTGGTAGCTTCAAGAACACTGTCCAACCATCTTGTCCTCTGTCGTCCCCTTCTCCTTGTGCCCTCCATCTTTCCTAACATCAGGGTCTTTTCCAGGGCGCCTTCTCTTCTCATGAGGTGGCCAAAGTATTGGAGTCTCAGCTTCAGGATCTGTCCTTCCAGTGAGCACTCAGGGCTGATTTCCTTAAGAATGCCTTGACCATAGGTCTCCAAAATTCTTGAGCCAAACTGGGTTCAAGAAATAAATTATAAGTGTGCATCCCTAGACACATACCATTCTGGTCATCATTGCGTGGTGCTTCTCCCCTTTTTGTCATTTTGTATTCAAGACTTGTACATAGCCCCTGTGAGGTACGTTAAACAGAGAGAAAGTAACTGACTCAAGACCAGCCAGTGAGTACTGCATCAAGTGAGGATTCCTACCCAGATCTCCGCTGTCCAATACTCAGTCTAATCACTATACCTCACTGGCATCTATGTGCTTTGTTTTTAATTCACTGAATCATTAAACATCAAGGGCTCCTGGAATAGGGCTGGGTATAAGCCCCAATAAGCAGGTTACATTTCCCACCACTATAGAGTGCATAGGTGCATTAACAAAACCACAAAGCATTGTAGAGCAACTTCTACGGCCATCAGACCAAAAGAGGACATGAAAGGCATTAGCATGCTTAGATAATCATCTGGGACTGGGGAATGACAACTGGCTTGGTGTCAAAAACTCTGCTTGCAACTCTGCTACAGATCCAGTTCAACAGGCCATCTTGGCAAGAATCAGTTTGTCATGGCTTAGGATAACAGACTTCTCTCACCCGCTTCTCCTTAATCGGCTATTTATTACATGTTGTGTCCACTGGTATTCTAAGTTCCTTTGAAGTTTTTCACACTGTAATGTGTATTGAAAATAGGACTAGTAAAATAAGAAAAGGGCCTTTTTTGGATGTCTGGGTATGATCTTACAGGGGGCAATGGAGGATCTGACGATTCAAACAATGGCTAGATCACACTGCAAAGAAGAATAAACATCGTTTCAATCTTGGTGACAAATCCATTGGGTTGTAGCCATTGCTAGTCCTACTTGTCGCTGTGCCTTTGAAACAAAAGGGCAAGGCTAACTTAATTTCATTAATTTAGTTGGTTTACTCTGAGTAGGACTTCATTGGCTACAATCCTTTACTTGCCATGTTAGTTGTCTTGGTGGTAAGAGCAGTTTGACCATGGAACCAATGGCCCAGAAGGTTTGGGGGTCGGCGATTCAAATCCCCACGACGGAGTGAGCTCCCGTTGCTCGGTCCCTGCTCCTGCCAACCTAGCAGTTCAAAAGTGCAAGTAGAGAAATAGGTACCACTCTGGTGGTTCGCCAGAAGCGGCTTAGTCCTGCTGTCCACATGACCCGGAAGCTGTACGCCGGCTCCCTTGGCCAATAAAGCAAGATGAGCGCCGCAACCCCAGAGCCTGTCACAACTGGACCTAATGGTCAGGGGTCTCTTTACCTTTACCTTTTACCCCTTCTTAGAGATCTTTCGAGCAGGGGCTGGATGCTAATCTCCTAGGGGTGCTCCTGCTATGAATTTTCTGGACTCAGCAGAAAGTTAGACTGGCAGCCTCCAAGACCCCTTCCAACTCTATGATATTGGACTTCCCACTTGAATTTTGTGATCGTTGTATTGCTTTAACTTTTAAACTTATGTGAGCTACTTGAGCAGTGTATGGTTGAAAGGTGGGATAAATAATTTTAATAACAAAACAGAGGAAGCCGCCTTGTACTGAGTGAGGCCATTGATCCACCCAGACTACATTGATTGGCAGCAGCTCTCCAGGGATTTTAGGCAGAGGTCTCTCCTAGCCAAACCTGGAGATGTTGAGGCTTGAACCTGGAGCCTTATGCATGCAAAGGAGATGCTCTAGTGCTGAGCTATGCCCCTTTTTTGTAACAGTAACAACAGCTGGATGTGTTTAACAGAAGGAGGAGAGGGAGATTTTATTTGCTGAAGAAGTTTGATGTTCCTCCCCTACTCCCCCACCTGCTATGTAATTCTAAACTCCAGAAGTTAGGAGGCAAATGCATTTGCCTTTGAAGAAAGCTTGAAATCCTGAACCATTATTTTTTTATATATAAAAAAGTAAGTTGTGAACATGGTGCAAAGGAAAATCAACACCTTTTTGACCATTATGAACCAAAGAAGTGATATACCAAGGGATTATTACTTCTTCCAGAAAGTTATAAGGCTTACTGAAACGAGGGCTCATAATGAAAGTGCATCGTCTCTTCATCCATAACTGGAGCATTGAGACGGCAAAGCTATCGTAATGCAGGACCAGTGGGAAATAAACACACATCAATAAATCTTATTATTTCTATAACCAGGCTGCAACATGAGCAATTTTAATGAGAATAATGAAAGGTCTAGCCTTATAGTTTATGCTACAGGCATACTCTCTGGTGCGGTTTAGTAGGTCAGATGGAGTCTGTCTAATGCCTTTTTAGCCATTGGGTGCTGGTGGAGTTGGGAAGTCTTCTAAAATACTGATCTTTCCACTTTCCATGATTTAGGAGCTCAGTGTCCCTTCCAGGCTTTAAAAAATCTATGGAAAATACATCATAATCTTTTATTATAGATTGCAAAATAACCTTATATCCTACCCACTGAGAGATTTTTAGGACCAGATCCTTAAATGGTGCAATTTCAGCTTAACTCAATTGACAGTGAAGCTGTAGTGGCATATGCCAGTTGTTGGTGCCCTGTGGAAGGGGTATAAATGGCTACTCACTTCAACATGGTCTAGAAATTAGTCTTGGATGCAAGGTTTAATCTCCATGATCACTTTTCCAGGACAGCACTACTTCCAGTAACATTTATAGCTTTAGTCTTTGGGCTATATGCAGCAAGATTTGAATTTGTAACTTTCCCCCATATATAAGTTCATATCCATCAAGTATTACTAGGAGAACTGCACCATCAGATCCCTACATTAAATACATTCCTACATTTTATTCTGTGAGACCCCCTGGGTATAAGGCGGAATATAAATTTGATAAATAAATAAAATAAATAGATGTCAGAATCTCCTGCTGCTATGAGACTTTGTAGGATTGGTCTCGCTAGAGGACTCTAGGAAGACAACTTGACTTGGTTTCATGTAGTCTGAGAAAGTGTCTGCAGGCCAAGCAGAGTTGTATTAAGCATCCCATGTGCAAGGACTATTACTCCTCATTTAGCAAAATTGAAAGATGTATTTGGTGGGGAAAGAAAGCAGAAGGGCACAGATATGGAGCCACCATGCTGAAGAATCAGGCAGACTCACTGTGGAAGCCCGTCCTGAATGTGTTCACTCACTCTTTCCCTTTCCCTTTCCAGCTCCAATGATTCCTCAAAAACTGAGCTGACTTGTCAGGCATTGGGTGAGTGGAATATGGCAGCTGTCATGTTTTTATGGTGGCAACCATATTTTTCCACCCACACAATGCCCAAGAAGTCAACTCAACTTCTGAGACATTGTGGAGAAAAAAACTTGGCCAGCACTGGGATATGCTACCACAACTAAGGTTGTGCCCCATCCTCCCTGCACAGAGTTCCCAGTGAAGAGAGAGAGATTGTTAGACCACTTTGAAAATTGTAACTCTCTAAGGGGGAAAGGGAGTCTCCTAACAACAAACTACAGCTCTTATGAGTCTTTGGGGGAAGCCATGACTGTTTAAAGTAATATCATAGTGCTTTAAATGTATGGTGTGAATGTGGCCTAGATGGGTCTTTGGTCTTGTCAAGTTCTTCAGAATTGCTACCTTTTCAGCTCTTTCTGTGAAAGAAATGGGAATGCAAATGTTTCATAGAAACTTGAAGTCAACCTTCCCAACATACATACTTTGAATTTCATAGCTGTATGCCGCATTGTTATACTGAGAGTAAGCGTATTTATAGCATGTGCCTTCCCCCAAAGAATCATGGGAACTATTTTATAGAGCTACAACCTCCAGCACCCTTAATAAAATTGAAGTTTCCAGGAGTCCTGGGGTAAGGGGAGGCATGTGTTTTACATGTTTTTAAAATGTATGGCGTGGATGTGGCCTAAGGAAGGAGGTCATCTGGGCATGTTGCTGTAGTTGTAATGATGACAAACAACAGCTAGTGACCTAGCTTTGAATGGTCCTATCATCTTGGCTCCATTTTCTATTTCCTACCCTTAAAGCACATGAAGATGGGAAAATTCTGCTCTTTGCAAACTTCCAGTTCAAAAAGAATTTCAGATCAAAAAAACCTGGCTATCAATTCTTGGTAGCTGTGACTGAAAAAAAAAGGTTCACAGCCACAATCTAAAAGCTTCCTGGGCCTTTGCTTGCTTCTACCTTGCTGTATGTAGAATCGTTTGATGCATCTTTCATCTTGGGAGAGTACAGGACTTGCACTCCTGAAAATCCAGTAATTCTCAGTTCTTGGTCATTCAATTCACTTGATGAAGTCACTAGTGAGAGGCTTTGATTTATGCTGAAATGTTGACTCTGGCTTTAAATATGCTCTTCTACATGTCCATTACACAAACCGCCCCCCCCAAAAAAAAACAACAACAACAGTATGAGCATACAGTATTTATATCCACTTTGGTACTGTATCAAGAGTTCAAAGCCTTTAGGCAAGTTTCCGGTTCAGAAAGGTACATATTTGTAATACAGGGCTGACCCCAGGCATTTTTCTGCCTGAGGAAGCAAAATGGTGCCCTCTCTACATTCCATGTACAGAAGACAATGGGACTGGTGATGGAAAACTATCTTCCACCACATTTTATGCCATCAGGCTAGCTTAGGCAGTGCAGGGCTCCTGTGTGCTGTACACAACTACCAGCACCTTGCTGTGACTTTCTCTCTACTGAAAGCCACTGGCTTTGAGGTGTTGCAAGGAGATCTTGAAGGAGATCACTGTGTTAGTCTTCTTCTTCTTTGGCGATCACTTGTAGCCAAGTAAGATTGTCTTCCATAAACACAGTTTTAACAATGAGTCCGTAAGTGACTGTGGAGGCCAATTCTGGATCCACATGTCCTTCCACAGTGGGGACATTGGTTTCCGGGTGGGAGTTGATCACAGTGTGGATTTGCCAGGCGTGCTGTCCTCTTAGCACGTTTCTCCCTTGTATCCTGAGTTTGAGTGTCTTCAAAGCCCATGACACCTTTGGTAAAGGCTGTTACTTTTGACAATATGTGCAGCGCACAACCTTGCTATTACAACACACTCTTTCAACAGAAAAATAAATTTAAAACTTCAAACCACTGGCAGCTCTTAGACTATGTTATTGTCTGTGCTAAAGATCGCCGTGATGTGCTCCTTACCAGAGCTATGACGAGCGCCAACAACTGCTGGACAGATCACCGACTAATATGCTCCACGATGTCTATCAAGATTACACCTCAACGCAAGCTTCATGGAAGGAAACCAAGACACAAAATGAACACTCAAGCCCTTCAAGAGGAACACTGGACCAAACTGTGTTAGTGGCTGACCATTCACACATGCAAGTCCATCAGCTGACGGTGCTGTTATCAATCATGCAAATGGCTGCATGAATCAGCCCCCAAACCTTGAGACAAACAGCTATGATGCCAAGGTCTACCATCCCGAAATGTGATTAATGGAACTGAAAAGCAGAATTAACTTCTAAGCCTGTCTTTCAAAGTAAGCAGTTTGAAGATTGTGCCTTGCCTTTCCCTTTGTCTGCCACACTAAGCTTGCATGCAGTGTTGGCATTTAACAAAAATAACAACAAAGAAAGCTAAAAGAACAAAAGAAGGAAGAAGAGAAAGAAAGAAAGAGAAAGAAAGAAGAATAACAAGGAGAAGAATTAGCAGGAAAGAACACAGCTTGATTTGATGATCCCAGGGTGAGTTTGTGATGCTGACACACAGGGGCAGGGGTGTGTGTGAAATATCTGTAATCTTCTGCTAGCTTGTAAAGGCATCCAATTTGTTCCGGAAGTCATGGAGAGACAATAAACATGGTGCCCTGTGAAGCCAGATTCAATTTTCTGGGAAGAACTACCCTTTAAGCCAATTAAGTTGAGATGGGGGGGGGGAGTGATATACATATCAAAAGAAAACGTTAAACTTGAAATTACTTCTTTGCCTCTCTCTCTCTGTCTGGGGAGCAATTGCATCTCCAGTGAAAATAAGGAGCCTGGATATTCTGTAAGTGAAATTCGCCCCCCCCATTTCCCCAGCCCCATTAATTATATATCATAATCACTTGGTTAAAGTCCAAGAACCCTAGAGAAGAGCAAGGGCAACGCCGATTGAGAATTCTCATCCTTCCTTCCTGAATTACCATCAATTGATCAGAGATTAATCTCACTTTCTTTTGTAGAACTTATTTTTATCACTTATGTAGTAACATCCAAGCTCATAACATTTTATTCATATTAACAAATTAGCATATTGTGGTGATTAGCGCTGCTCGGTGCTGTAGCCCAGGGAAACGAAAACTCGACGTTCTGTGAAAGCTCCATTTAATCTCAAGTATCCCATTTGAAGGTTCCGATCAGGGAGGCTTGATCCCCTCAGTGTTAAGGGCATTCCCAAGTCCACCTCTGTGGTGAGATCTGAAAACAGGCCTTCGAAACTTCTCTCCTTGATGAACTCCCCCCTCCCATCTGAACGCAGCCCATGTTGTGATCAGCCAGAACTCAAGCTTAAGGTGGCCTTCAGCACATCTGGTGGGGATTCAGTCTTCTTAAATTACAGTAATTTTTGCTCTATAAGACTCACTTTTTCCCTCCTAAAAAGTAAGGGGAAATGTGTGTGCGTCTTATGGAGCGAATGCAGGCTGCACAGCTATCACAGAAGCCAGAACAGCAAGAGGGATTGCTGCTTTCACTGTGCAGCGATCCCTCTTGCTGTTCTGGCTTCTGAGATTCAGAATATTTTTTTTCTTGTTTTCCTCCTCCAAAAACTAGGTGCATCTTGTGGTCTGGTGCATCTTATGGAGCGAAAAATACAGTAATTTAATTTGAAATAAGAAGAGCTTGCTGGATCAGACCAAAGTCCCATCTAGTCCACCATGCTGTTCTCACACTGACCAGTCAGATGCCCACAGGAAACTCACAAGCAGGACCTGTGTCCAACTGCTGCATTTCATAGCAACTGGTGTTTGGAGGCATGCTACCTCTGACAGGTAGACAGGTAGAACATCACCACTTAAATTTAATACTCTTACATTTATCTCCCACACTTCTTCCATCACGGAACTCAGGGTGGCATGGATGTGGCTCCCAGGAGGCCACCTATCAAGGCAATGATCAGACTCAGTCCTGCTTGGCTTCAGCAAGGTAATGCTCTCATGTGGCATCAGACCATCTTTGCCATAACTAAGCTCAAGCAGGTCAGATGGCACACCTTGAACCCTAGAAAAGTATAATGATATGACATGCTTGCTGGCCTAAGTAATTTTGTGGTTTCTTCTTCCTCCTCTCCATTCCCAGAATGTCTCTACCAGAGGAAGTCTCATTTTTACTACCTGTCACTCGTAAACGTCTTTGTTTTGTCCCATTTGTGTTATATAGGGATATTATGAGGATGCTTCAGTTAAATCCTTAGGTACGAAGAAAAATAACTACCAAACTTTTAGAAGACATCTGAAGGCAGCCCTGTTTAGGGAAGCTTTTAATGTTTAATAGGTTAATGTATTTTAGTGTTTTGTTGGAGTGGCTGGGGAAACCCAGCCAGATGGGCGGGGTATAAATAATGAATTATTATTATTATTATTACAAGGGTAAGGAACCTTAGACCTGAGGGCCAAATGCAGCCTCTAAGCCTGTCTGTCTGGCCCTTGGGATTCTATATGCTCACTGGGCCTATAGCGCACTTGCATTTTGTGAGGTTTGAATGTGCCTCTTCCTTGCTTGGATGGAGGATAGCGTGGGCCCTGTCCACTTTTGCATGTAGCCCCTAGATGGCTGCCCACAACGGAATGTGGTCCTCAGGCTGAAAAAAGTTCTTCATTTCACTGGAGCAGGAATGAGAAGTATCTTGTATCATGCACACATCAGGAGGCTCTATATGAAATGGCCAAGCCCAACCAACTCACTACCACCAGTTTTAGCCAAATCATGCCTCCTGTAGCCTCCTTAAAACTACAGCCAAGGTCGTCACTTTATTAAGACAGTAACGAATAGAGGAGAACAATACAGAGTCATGAGAAATAAAACAACAAAGATTACTGTAGCATCTTAAAGATTGACAAAGTTATGATGGCACAAGCTTTCGTGGACCAGAATCTACTTCATTAGATGCATGGAATGTTATCCTGCATATGTACATCTTGCATGTTACACATATAGTATATCACACATGGGAAGACTGTTGGAGTGAATTCATAGGGAAATGGCATGAAAATAGTATAGACTGTGAAAATTGCACTAAAGCTTAATATATGTAAAATAATTACAGCGACCATCCACAAAGCAATGTTGATAATAACATAATCATCCTGGGATCATCCAGTTAATTAACAACTGAAGTGGAATGATCTCAATTCAGGCAACAAGTAATACAACTGGATTACTTGATATTTTGTAATTCATTAGTTCTGTGCTGGAATTTCCTTGTAAAGTGCCTTTAAAGGCAGGGAGTTGATGACCAGTGAGAGAACCTATGCAATGGTGGTTTACCAAATGACAGATTTAGAGCAGCAGCAGCAGCACTAGTTTTTGTTTTATTATTTTTAGAGGGGCTACCTTTCTTGTATTTGTTATTGAATTGCTATTATTTTGAGATTGTTTCGCCTATACAGATGCAATCCAATAATGTCAACGTATGAAACTCCGTTCCTAGTCTACTATCAAGTACTGAAATCAATTATAAGAACAAATTATAACAAATCCTGATATGATGAATACTGAGCAAATGAAATGAATACCAATGACAAATACTGGTATTGAATATTTGGTGAATCCTTGGCAAATATTTGACTATTCAAAGGATATGGAAAGTCAACATTTGTAGAGAAGAACTGTTGGGGTGAAATTAATTTGAGCTGTAATGAAAACTATGTTGAATACATCTATGTAAATTTCCTAGAAATCAAAACAGCTGGAAAAGGTCCATAGGTCAATGGGTAGAGCACATCTTCTGTATACATGAAGTCACAGATTCAATCCCTGATATATCCAGGATCTTAGGTAGCAAGAGCAGATTGGCCAATCTAGCTCAAAAGCAATTTAATTCAAGATATGGAAGCTTCTTTTATTTATATGGGGTTGACTCAAGCCGTAGCCATCCTTCAAAAGCTGCTGCTATTCAAATTTTGTGATTCTCCAGTGAAGTAATGGTTACAAAAATGTGTATATTGGGGGAATGTGTGCATGAAAATGAGTATTTATTAGTGAAAATAACACAAAAATGCATTGTACTATGGGAAACTGCTTGCAAAAAATAATGGTAAAAACTGCATCCAAAAAAAATCTATTAGTAGAAATTTGCATTAAATTGCCGATGAATTTTCATGAGGATTTTTTTTTTAAAAAAAATGCAATTGCTGATTTAAGAATTTTTGTATTTCGGGGTTATATTTCAAACTGCCCTGTGATCTTCGGATGAAGGGTGGTATAGAAGTTTGAAGAGGAAGAAGAAAGACTGAAAAAATGAGAAATGGAGAAATACAAAACTGGCAGCTCCTTATTTATTTTATTAAACAAATTGTGCATATTTCCTGACTGCAAAACATAACCAAACAAACCTCCTAAGTGGTTTACAAAAATAAATCCCTCCACCCCTGTGTGGGGCTTATTTGCAGAGATGAAGCCATGGCTATTAGTGGCCACTGGCCTCCCTCACTGGGTGGATCTGTCCTAGAGAAGGAAGAACCATCTGTGTTGATTCAAACTGTTCTCCATTGCTGCTGGTCTCCTTCTTTGGGCAGGAAGCGGAGAAGATTATCTTTGAGTTCCTTCCAAGGGGAATTTTTCCCACCTCTAGTAGTTAGATGTTCTTTTTAAAGTCAAGCTTCAATCTGCACAAGTAAAGAGCAAAGCTCTTGTGGTACATCACATTTCCAAAGAACAACCTGGTAGTTAAAGTACAGCCTTCCCTTGGAGCTGCTTTCCCCCTCCCCATCATTAGCAGGATATTTGTGCAAGACAAAAACTCACTTCCCTTTCTCATCACCTCCCTCCTACTTCCTGAAAGAATCAGTGCACCAAGGGTGATAATGATAAGCTGTGATGTCACCCGCTGGACTATGATGACATCAATGGATTAATCAGGAGATGTGCTGATTAAAAGGGGGAACGTGGAGCTATTTATACACAGGTAAATGCGTTCCCATAATAGGCACTGATGAGCAAAGACAGCGCAGGATAATTAAGCAAGTAACACAAGATTTGAATCCAGGTTAGTTAGATATACAGCTGGGCCTAATGAAATGGATATTTAGTTGAGATTAAGGCAGTCTACCTAAAGGCAGAATGCCTTTAGCATTGTAACAACTTACATCTTGGTCCTATATGTGTCTGCTCACACTGAGTTCAACAGGACTTTCTCCTTGACAACAAGAGCATTGGATTGCAGCCTCTATTTTTTTTTATTTGTCCAACTGCATACTTAGCTAGTAGTAGCATCATCACCATATTTATGTATTGATTATTTCATTTTCATACTGCTCTCCCCTTTAAAGGAGCACAACATAAAAATTAGAGTATATAATAAAAATATCTAAAACTTGCAACACTAAAAAAAACCCTTGTGTAACAAAGCAAGATAATAACAAAACTGTTGAATCTCAGAGCCAGATTCTGCTCCAAATACCAAATCAATAAAATATGGTTTTAAACTGGCATCTGTATATTGAGACTGTTGTACATAACTGCACTTACCTGGGGAGGAGTTCCACAACTGGGGTGCTGCCACCAAGAAGGCCCAATGTTATGAGGAATAGCTGAGGGAGCAGACAATGCTTAGTCTGGAGAAGAGAAGACTGAGAGGAGATATGATAGGCATCTTCAAACATCTTAAGACAGGGGTCAGCAAATGTTTTCAGCAGGGGGCTGGTCCACTGTCCCTCAGACCTTGTGGGGGGCAGGCTATATTTTTGGGAAGGGGAAAAAAAGAACAAATTCCTATGCCCCACAAATAACCCAAAGATGCATTTTAAATAAAAGGACACATTCTATTCATCTAAAAACACGCTGATTCCCGGACTGTCCAAGGGCCGGATTTAGAAGGCAATTGGGTCTGATCTGGCCCCGGGGCCTTAGTTTGCCTACCCATGTCTTAAGGGCTCTCACATGTAAGATGGAGCAAGCTCCTTTTCTCCTGTTCCAGAAGGTAGTCCCTGAACCAATAGTTTCAAGTTACAAGAATGGAGATTCCAACTAATCATCAAGAATAACTTTCTGATGGTAAGAGTTGTTTGACAGTGGAGCAGACACCCTTGGGAGCTGGTGGACTCTCTTTCATTGGCGGTTTTTAAGTAGAACTTGGATGGCCATCCATAATGGATGCTTTAGTTGAGATTCCTGAATTGCAAGGACTTGGGCTAGGTGACCTGAGTCCCTTCCAACTGCACAATTCTATAATGCTATGATCTCCAGTCTGGGTTTGTTATCTGGGTTTGATAGCACGGATTGGGCTAATCTTGGTGTACCTGAAAATGATATCAAATCAGCCAGATTCTCTGGGAGCTACTTCCACAAGTCAGCAGAACAGTGACGTGTTGAAGCAAGTGGCGTTGGCGGTGAAAATAACAGCACTTCCGACTCTGCAGTCCTTTGTTTACTAGGGAGTTTTAGTTCCCATTTTGATTAATTTGCTTGATGATGCTTTTAAACAAGTTTTATGAAACTGCTTGAAAAGCCAAAGAAAGGAAACTGGCAAAGGACTTAATGGGAGCTTATTTTAAAGACTTGTAAAGAGCTGTAAACAGATTCAGAAGTAAACACAGCAGGAAGCAGCCTACAGGGATGATACGGGGCGGGGGGTATTTTTACAGTGTAATTAGAAGACAGAATGAGAGAAAAACACATATAGTGCACTTGTTTCCTGGCTATGGAACTAAATATATAACTAATCGTTCAAAGTCCTGCCCTTTTTTACAGTGTTGTTGATTCGCTCAAGCCACTCTTGACACCCACACGCTTGCCACTATGCCTCCTCAAACCCCAATTTCTCCACATATGAGACGAGTGGTAAAGTTGGTGGTAATGCATTTTGGCTCTGTTCTAGAATAAAACATAAGGCAGGAGAAACAAGGGCAATCCAATGGGAGAAACCCTCTCATCTCTGCAAACTCCTGATAGGAATTGTCTCTTTAAAAAAATTAGTTTCCACCACTAATGCCTCTGCTTTCACTGCAGAGCGACTTTCTACTTTCACTGCATAGTGACAGTGTCATAACCTATAAGGTTAAATCAAAGTGAGGTTATTGCTAGTGGAAAACATGTCAAGGGCCACTGGCTGTTGCAGCACACTTGAAGATGCCACTCAAATGGCTTAAAATCTGTTGCACGTTTGAGTGAAAAATGAATTTGCAATTAATCTGAGCCCTCTCAAAAGACACTCATCAATTTATCCCATTTTCATTTTGCTGGCAAGTAAAAATATATATGTATATATATATATATTTAATAGCATTCTCTGGCTGATGTTTTACTACTTCCCCGCTGCTGTCTTGTGAGTCTAGGAATGGGCTTGTCATTTCAGAATATACCCTGTCCACTTTATGATATGTTTGATGGTATATTTATGATTTGTGTTATAATTTATTATGTGATTTCCATGCACCGGTTCAGCTAGGCATTGATCCTATCCCCACCCCCCATTAGACATCCTTATGTTTTGCTTCAGCAGTGAAGCACACAGTAAACATTTCTCTTTTCTCCCTTACACTGCCATTCCATTCTTTATAGCCGCTTCTGCTTCCCAGATACTTTGCAGCAAAAGGTAGTTTGCCAGCCCAGAACACACACACACAAAATATCCTCAGCTTCTATAGCTTTGAATCTTAAACTCACCTGAAAATTATACTGCCACCAGGAATCAAATGGAATGGGGAGAAATTTGATCAAGTTCAAGCTTCCTAATCCATGCATTCCAAAACTAAGACACAGCTATCCTTTGAAATTTGCACTTTTCTGAATTTTGCAATGCAGTTCCCTGGTCAAGTCAACTAATTAGAATGCATATATCAGGGTAAAAGTAAGCATAAAAATGCCTGTTAGTGAAAATAACATACAAAAAATGCATTGTATTAGATAAAATTGCAAAAAATGAACCAAAAATTGGTACACCCCCCCCCCAAGCATACAAAAACATGTACGTATGTAAAGGCAAATTAATGAAAAATAATTGTGAATTTTAATGAGGACTTCTTTTTTGAATGTAAACTGATGTTGGCATGTGAAGAACTGACACACACAAATCCTGCCCCCTTCCAAAAATAAGGAAAGGTTGCAGCATTTGGGACTTTTAGCTTAGAGAAGAGGAGAGTAAGATGTGACATGATAGAAGTTTCTAAAATGATATATGCCATGGAGAGAGCAGATAGAGGAAAGATTTTCCTCCCTCTGTCGTGGCACCAGAACTCATGGAGATCCAGTGAAGCTGAATGCTGGAAGGTTCAGGGAGGCAAAGGGCAATATTTCTTCAGGCAGCAATGACCGCCAACTTGGGTGGTTTAAAAAGAGGTTTGGGCAAATTCGCAGAGGAGAAGGCTCTCAGTGGCAACTAGCCAATGGCAACTTTGCCTTCATGGTCAGAGGCAGGAATGCAGCAGAATTCCAGTTGCTGAAAACCACAGGAGTGCAGAATGCTCTTGTGCTTGAGTCCTGATGGTCACTGTGAGAAGAAGAAGAAGAAGAAGAAGAAGAAGAAGAAGAAGAAGAAGAAGAAGAAGAAGAAGAAGAAGAGTAGTAGTAGTAGTAGTAGTAGTAGTAGTTTGGATTTCATATCCCGCTTTATCACTACCCAAAGGAGTCTCAAAGCGGCTAACATTCTCCTTTCCCTTCCTCCCCCACAACAAACACTCTGTGAGGTGAGTGGGGCTGAGAGACTTCAAAGAAGTGTGACTGGCCCAAGGTCACCCAGCAGCTGCATGTGGAGGAGCAGGGAATCAAACCCGGTTCACCAGATTACGAGTCCACCGCTCTTAACCACTACACCACACTGGTTGCCAGACTAGGTGGGCCCCTGGCCTGACCCAGCAGGCTCTTCTTATTTCCTTAAGGGCCAACCCAAGAGTTGACACCGTTTTTATGCTTTTGTTGCTGCTGCTGCTGCACTTTAGGCACTCGTTATGCTAACGACTGAATGCCACGGATGTATTTATAAAAATAAATGAGCGCACAAACAACTTTGCACTGCCAATTCCCTCCAAGATGAACCAACCTGAAGACAGAGCAACATTTGGCTTGCTTGCAGCAAACGCTGCCGTTCTGTTTACAGCCAGAGATCCATGTATGGATCTCCTATTTGGAAGGAAGCGTTTATTAGACCAAACGCTTCCAATTCCCCAGTTGTAAGAAGTCATCCCACTTTGTATCTAATTAAGAGATCAGTGTTCTATAAAATGCGTGGACTACCCTGTTGTTGTGCCCATGGGTGACTGACGGAATGCAGATTATCTATGACTAAATTCTCCGAGCCCCTAATTAAGGGGTGGGGAGAATCTAAGCCAGTATGCCTTTAATGCTGTCATGCAGTGTGCAGAGCATGAATTATGGAGCAGTGGCTAGTTCTGCCAGATTTGAAAAATAATTATCTCCAGTGTAGCAAAGCTGTGCTTTATTGATAGCGATTGCTGCAAAAGGAGCGTTGCACAAGGTTAGCGCCATCTAGTGGAGGCCAGAACTATTTCTGTGTGCCGGTAAAGGGGGGGGGAGACTGCCAATGATGAATTTGAGGGGTTGCGGGGCTCAAAACACCCCCAAGCCTTCCTCAAAGCCTGCAGTCACAGAAGAAGCAAGTCAGTGGATGACACAGCACTGTGCAGGAAGGTGGGAAGAAGTTTCCAGTGATGAACTAGTAAGCATAGGCAGGAAAACTCCAGCAACTGCAAGACTTTTGAGTTAACCATTCCAGCTCAGTGGCAGAGCATTTGTTTGCATGCAGAAGGTCCCAGGTTTGATTTTCACCATTTCCACATTGAACTGTGAGAGATCCCTGCCTGAAATCCTGGACAGTGGTTGCCAGTCTATGACAAATGGGATCTTCCTTAATGAGGGTCCTGGTTGCACATTGGCCCCTAAGGCATGCCTGCTGGGAGAGTTGTTGCCGGGCGTGGCCCAAGCCTTAACCATTGGGCCCCAGGGTTGCGCCAGGCTGTTTTGGCCAATCAGGGCGGTTGGCGCGATTCCTGGGGCCTATAAAAGTGGCAGCGTGACGTAACTGGGGGAACTTGCATCACGCTGCCGAACACCCACCCTCCCTCCCTAATTTTAGGTGGTGGTGCTTTGGCCTTGCTTTGGATTGGGTCGCCTGCTTTGGAGCAGGGGCTGGGTAGGATTTTTTCCCATTTGGCAGATTGGATGTAGCCACTCGGTTTTCGCCTACCCCCTTAGCAATCATCACAACTTTGTAAGGTTTGGCTTATTGAAGTGTGTGGGAGGGGAGGTGCGGCCATCACCTGCCCTTCCATGAATAAAGGTATTCCGGTAAAGGAATCTGGGGGTCCTGGATCTCGTCCGAAGTCCGCTTGAGGGGCTAGGGCCATGCCAGGACCACAGGAACCCCGGGGTTAGCTTCGGTTGGATTTCATTGATGTTGCTCCCTCGTTTGGTGTTTACCAGAGAGACAGGAGTCAGTTATAGTCTGTTGCCAATGCCTAAGCCAACACCGCTCACTTTGCTGTAATCAATAAAGTTGTGGCCTAAATTTTGCCCAATAACTTAAACTAAAATTACGTGCCAGTGTGAAGTTGTTTTCAGGAGAAGGGCTTGGGGGCCTCGAAGTGCAACAATATTGAAATATTGGTCCATTGTTAAGGCAGCTTCCTATGTTTCTGCAAGATCCTACAAAGCTGTATCTCAATGGAAGAACATGTGGTTTGGATGCAGAAGGCAGCAGGGTCAATCTCCAGTACTGGCAGTTCAAGGATCCCAGGGGGCAAGTGACAGGAAAGACCTCTGGAGAGACACAACTGCCTGTCAGTGTAGACAAGAGTATACAAAAGAGTGTCAGGCAACTTTCTGTGCCCCTAATTGCCTTCCGGCACTGGGCTGCAAGTTAGGTAAGTGCCCTGCATTGCTTGAGTAATGCATGGGACCACAGGGGGATCTGCTCAGCTTTGTTGGTTTCCAAGCTCAGACCTTCTCATAAACAGCTTCAGAGAGTTGCAGCTGGACAGCTCTGACTCCTTAGAGTGGAGCCACCTTCCTCACTGCGGCTTGGCAAACTGGGCCTGCCTCTTTCACACCATAATAGATGCAGAAGGCTTGCCAACAGAAGCTGTTGTGGCTAGAATAAGGAAACCACAGAGCCTCAGCCGGCTTTCTTGTGGTGAGCCCACAAGGGCTAGAGTTCGGCATGCTTCCTAAGTGGAAAATGTGCCGTGAGTTTCTGCATCTGTGCACAGCAACCCCAGGTGGCGAACAACTGAACTGCATCTTTAGTCTTGTGAGCTGACCTGAGCGAAGAACTGCCATGCAAAATTCAGAAAAGTGCAAATTTTGAGGGATGGCTTTGTTTCAGTTTGCATATTGTTCTGGAAAGTGTGATTTGAGATTTGTCCAGATCCGCTTCACGGTTCTAGCGAATACTATAGTTTGTTGGTGTGGATGTAACTTCACATTGACTTGCCACAAACCAGGAAGGAGCTAATTCACTGGGAAGGAACTGATCTCAGTGAGGAGAGCATCTGAGTCTGAGGCTACCTCATATAGTTCCAAACCATGGCTTTGCATTACATATAAACTGAGCTGCTGAAGTAAGGGTCAGCAGTTACAGCAGGGACACAACTCTCCCAGACTGGAAAACAGCCTCATCAGGCAATGCCCGCTATCAGCCCCAAATATACAACTACAATGAGAACTGCAAATATGAATTTTAGGGGGCTTGGTGCTCTGGTCTATGAGGCCGGATCACAGGGCAGAACTTACTGAGCACAAGATATGGGGCAACCCGCTTCCTCTCACTTGGAATGCAGTATTTCACCCTCCACGTTATAAATTGTTTGTTTTGCTTTATTTCTCCTGAAAGCCCTTCTGGCCATGCCTTGATTTATTTATCTAAGAATTTATGTAAGGATATTTGCACACACATTCAGAGAGAGGAAATCCGGTCCAAATTACCATGTGTCAATACCACCAAGACCTCTCGCTTCCTCCTTGCATGTGGCCTGAAACCACATCAGACGGAAATTAATGAGCTCTTTGAGTGCTTTGAATGTCCTCAAGGCCCACAATAGGATTGCTTTATAACAGACGAGACGGGACTGCGGGAGAGTGATGTTTTAAAAGGAGAGAGAGGGAGAAAGAGAGTGTGTGAGAGAGAGAAAGAGCAGAAGGAGCAAAGTTTGTTCCCGAGTAACAGTGATGCTGTTCATCTGCAATTCATTGTACTGGTAGGTGTTGTCACAATATTACACTCGCTTTGCTGCTGCACAGTGATTAAGATGTTTCTTGTAATTAGAAGATCCAGGCAGAGCCAGTAAGCCAGGTAAAGTACATGGCAATTAGGGATCCAGGAAAAGGGAGGGCTTTCTAGGGTGGAAGAGATAATGTCTCAAACAGCTCTTTTCATTATGTGGCTGGGTTAAAAGTAAAGCCAGACACTTCAGTGTCAGAGTCCTGGGCCCTGCTGGCTGTGGAATGGGGCACTGTTTTTGCACCACATGGTAAGGCAAGTTTCTCACTTGGCGTTTTGTTGGTCTCATTCTCAAGATCCATGCTGTTCTGTATTCTCTCATTAAGGGAGCGGAAGTCATCTTCAGCTGGAAGCAGGGCCTTCTCTGTGGCACTGAGGTTGGTCACGTTGTCTGTGACCCAGGCAGACCATTCCTGCTGCTCTCTGATGCCAGCAAGGCTCCAAAGAGTGGCAGACAGGGCCAGCTCAATACATTTGGGCACTTGAGGCAAACAGCAAAATGGCACCTCCCTCCCCACTGGGAAAGAAGGAACGAGTGAAGATCTAAATCATGAACAAGGAGGGGGAATAAAGCTCTACATCAAGATCTGTTGCCCCTGGGGAGACTGCCACCCAAGGTGGTCATCTGACCTTGCCTTATGAGTGGGCCAGCCCTAGTGGCAGAGCTACTGCTTCGGGCACAACCCAGCTACTTATAGGGGCAGCAGCAAAAAGGTGATGGGGGAGGTCAGGTAGATTAGAGCCTGATTCTTGTGCCAGCTTCAGACTGACAAAGCCATCAGGCCAAAATCAGACCCAATGGATCTCAGCTACCACTAAAGATCGTTATAGTCACATCCTTGTATTAGTCCAAGAGGTGTGAGTTAGGCCCTTTCGCTTAAAAATGTGGACTCAACAAAATTCTCTTTCTTCCACAGTATATTCCACAAAATCAGGGTTTCAAATTCAGCAGTGTTCACCAATCTGACATTGTTCACAAAGGATCTCAGGTTCTAGTCTAACGATACTTCAGATGGTGATAAAGACTTTGTAGGCAAAAGGAGGTCATTTTGTTCTCGCACTTTAAAATAATGACAATCCATGAAGTTAGAACCCCTTCAAAAGGGTTTCATAATTGCAGTATTGTTTCTGTGGGAAAAAATTATTATAACTGTGGTGGGGAGAAGTTCTCCCACATCCTATTGTTATGATATCTGTACATGGATGAGGTGGCAGCATTTGAACAGATTATTTATAGATCTTATGATCAACCTGATGACACTTTCTTCAAGCACCAACTTGGAATGATTTCCAGATTCGTTCTTTATAGTTTGAGATTTATATTGACAGCCCCCTGATTCACTCGTAGAAAAAACCTGATGGCGTCTAGCAGCTTCTTCCTAATAGAATTTACCCTTGTGTTATTTACTTCTTGCATTGCATTTATGGGAAGAAGAAGGGGGAAAAAGAATCTTGAGGTGCCTTACAAATCCATAATGAAAACCAATCCATGTTGTATATAGCTGTGCGATTCAATATTAGTTAGCTGACCTGTCGCCAATGTGGCCTTAGTTGAAGATAACCTATAGCTAACTTAGGCTGCAATCCTAACTCATAGCCAGCAGTAGCACAGCTTGATGAAATGGAGCTGCTCAAAGCACATCCACAGATTCGGCCCTCATGCCAGCTAGGAGAGAAAGTGTAGGGGGTCCGAAATGTCTTTTTGCTGTAATGGTTCCCAGGCTGGCATGGCAAAGAGGCCTGGAATGGCCCCTTTGCCATCTCATGATGGCAATTCTCACTCATCCTTGGAGGCATCTGGTTGGTCAATGTGGAGAAAATGATGCTGGGCTGCATGGATCTTTGGTCTGACCATGCAGGAGTCTTCTTCCACTTTTACAACTTTAGGCCAGTGAACTTTCAGACTACTCAGTAAGAAATGAGAAATCCTGAATTTGGCGTTAAGAGTCACTGCACATGCTGTGGAAAAGTGGCCCCGGGTGATCAAGTGGTGTTACACATTTTTGGCCTATAGACCAAAAGGGAGGTGTAACACATTTTATGAGCCATGAAGCAAAACCACTGAAAAGCTGACTTGTGTGATTTTTTTTTCCTATTTTGGGATGGCGTGTGTGTGTCTATAAGTGTAAGAATGTTTGTGAGAGAGAGGAGGGGATATCTAATATTTGGTTCATTTCTGTTCTCTGAAAAAAAAGTCTTCTGAATAAAATAACCCAGTTTACTTATAGTATCTCAAGAACCCTCTGTCTCTAGGTCTGATCTTCCATCAGGAGGGAATCTGGTGCTTCTCATGTTCTTGTAAAATTCCTGCCAACAGAATGGTTTAAGTGGACACTAGGCCACAAAAGCTAGCACTGTGATATTGTTATGAGTTTGGGTGTTTGTGGGTGCACGGTACCCATAATTCATGGATTTAGTAAGTGTTAGAATTTAATCAATGCTTGGAGGTTTAAACTGGAAGTCATACTTTGCCATGCCTAATTTCCAAAGGAAACACGAACCTTGCGCAAGCGCCTGGAACTTCCTGGAAACTCGCACTACTGTGGAGATTGGGGGTGACATGTAACAATATATTTGTTAGCCTTTCTCAGGTTCATCGGATGTTTTTGCTGCAGCAAAATAATGGTGCTACCTTTCTGTGAGAGCTTTCACCAGATGAAGCAGGAAACCTGCAAATGAATGCAGGGTCCCCCACCCCATCCCAAGGGTGGGGGGTAAATAAAAATCACAGAAATAGATCAGACCCAGAACACATGATCACACACACACACACACACACACACACACACTTTTATAACAACATGTTTTTACCAGCCAGTCATCCTGAATCCCTTCTGTAGCCCCTGAAATGGTGCCACACTACAGCAAGCATCAGCATACAGAACAAAACAATATGTTTCTGTAAAAGAGACAGGTACCTTCCGAAATACAACACCACAGGCTGTTGTAAAGGTATAAATAACAAAGCAAGGCTTGCTGCTGTCAGTAGGAGAAAAAGAAAAGCTGCCAACACACAAAAGCAGCTATTTACATTGAATCCATAAGGTCTATAAGGATACAGTACCAAAAGAAAAAGAAAAAAAGGACAGAGAAGACCGCTATGCAGCAATAGAATGACAGGAGAATATCCATTTCTATTTATGCCCAGAGCCTCCATATATAGCTTTCATGGACCCAAAAGTTAGCAGGTAGACCAGAACCATTTAAATCCATGTGTATTGCAAAATAGTTGATAAAAGGGTAAGAATTGTGGAGATTAAAAAATATGCATCCATTGCAAAATCAATTTATATTGAATTGCTCTTTTGATGTGAATGTGTTGAAGTGAGGGTGAGCCATGTCAGACCACTCCACCATCCTACCCTTTGCTGGGAAATGGCTGTAACTTAGTGATAGAATATCTGCTTTTCATTCAGAAGGCACCAGGCTGAATCCTTTGTATTTCCCGGTAGAGTTGGGAATGTCCCCTATATGAAAGCCCAGAGAATGGGTGCCAGTCAGTGTGTTATTCTCAGATTAGTAGCTTACGGAATACAGGATGTCCATAAACATATGATAAACTTTATTAACGATATACAAGATGAGGACATCTTTCTGGTATGCAGAAGGTCCCATGTCTGAAACCTTGGAGAGCCAGTGAATGTAGAAAATCCTTAACTGGATGGACCAATGACTCAGGATAAGACAGCTTCCGATGTTCCTGTGAGTATTGAATGCAGGGGGGGGGAATGTATTGCATATCTAATGATCCTGAACCAAGATGGGATTGATGCCAATAAAGTCCAATGTACTTGAGTGCTGGAGCTCATCTACCTTTTAAATTTCATAATATACCCACAGCATGCCTATGAAGCGGTGGTATAAATAGGCACCCTTCCCTGGGTTATTGCTTATGTAAAGCAGTTCCGATGGTGAAATGGGATGGGGTGTGTGTGAAGAGCTATTTCCTCCAGTGCCTAATCAGGAAACTGCTTTAATAAATGCATTGTTCACTTCTGAGCATTTCCATTCAAATGCATTTTTAGCCTCCGAAACGTTGTCGCTCATCATGCAAATTAAATGGGGCTTCCCTTTGCTTCTGCCTGTGATGGAATATCAGAGCCTGTCAAAACGCCGAGACAAATTACCTTGTCTTTCCTGTCATCCAATTTCCAAGCATTTTTTCTTTTCTTTTTTTCCCCAGAGGAAGTTACTGCAGAGCCAAAGGACTCTTCCTCTTAAGGACTTCTTGCCTACGAGGGAGCCACCCGGAGAGCGAAAAATAGTATAAGGACATGCAGTGCTTTTTTCCCCCTTAAAAAAATGTTTAGGGGTACTCTCATTTTCCTACTCATATTGAAATACTGCCCTTCAATGAGGCCAAACTTAGATTCACAAAATGTTCAGGGATATGTGTACCCCTGCATCCTCCTCCCAGAAAAAAACCCACTGAGGACATAAGAACGTAGGACTTTTTGGACTACAAGTCCCATCATCCGTAGGTAGCAGGACCAGGGATTGTGGGAACTGTAGTCCAAAAGTAGCTGGAGACCCAAGTTTGGGAAAGACTGGTCTGGCCCATCCCCCACTGCCCCTGGATTTGGGATTTGTCCTTGAACTCTGACTATGTCTCTTGCTTGATGGATGGAACATAGAGAGGGATGTGTGAGTAGAAACTAGCCGACTGCAGAAGTTAGGTAAATTTGCCTTTGTTTCTCTGGCTACTTTCCCCTATGGTCCTACTCAGCCCTAGCATGTGGCTCTCAGGAGGTTCCCCAGAAGGGAATATGGCCCCTGGCATGAGAATGTTACCCAACCTCTGCACTCTTGCTACAGAATGGCCTTGGAGATGCAAAACATCCACAGGATGAGCAAGGCGTCCATCTGACAGCAGCCGAGATGATGGAGGTGGTCAGAAATCAGGCCATGGGTTTCATCCAATCACTGGCACGAGAGATAAGAGATAAGGCTGGCACAGATTGGGGAAGAGCTTGCAGGGAAGGCAGGACTCAAAGTACTTGGAGATAAGCCCTGGCATAGATGGTTCTAACCTGGCATGGGTTTCAATGGATGCTGGCAAGTCAACACGTTGCTGCCCCCATTGATTTCTTCCAGTAAAACAGGATCAAACCTCCAACTGGTTAAACATCGGCTTTGGATTTGCACTGCGATAATCTTCCCAGGCATCAGCTGACTGTTCAATGTAGAAAACCAGATGTAGAATTTTCCCCACCTCTCCCCTTGGGCTCCGGCAGCCAATTCAGGGCACTAGGTACAAGGAGGAGGCAGAAGAAACCGTGCCAGCCACAGTATTCATCAATATGTTCCACCACCTCTGGGTTCCTAAGCTTTCCTTCCAGTGTCTGTTCTGGATCAGTCATGCTTGGCTCAGGTTTCTTCAAGCCTGTGTTTGGAAAGAAAGACGGATGCAGAATGAAAGACTACTTTAAAGTCCTTCTCCGAGGCCAGGGACCAAAGTCGGAATTGCTGTTTTTCCGGTTATTATCCCCAGTTATCAACTCTTATTTCTTCTCTTGAAATCTGTGCCATTACATTTGGTAATGGTGGGGCTTAGCTGAGAGCAGGAAAAGGCAGCTAATGCTGCAATCCTGAACACACTTTCTATAGTAACATAAGAAGAGCTTGCTGGATCAGGCCAATGACCCATCTAGTACAGCATCCTGCTCACACAGTGGCCACCCAGATGCCTCTGGAAAACCCTCAGGCAGGACCTTATAACAGGGTCAGACCCGCTGAAAACATTCATAGGATCCGATCACATGAGTGTAATCCTATGCATTGTTACCTAAGAGTAAGCTCCAATGAACTTAGTGGGTCTTAGGTCACATCTACAGCATACATTTAAAGCACATGGCTTCCCCCCAAGAAGCCTGGGAAATGTAGTTTGTTAAGGGTGTTGGGAATTGTGGTTCTGTGGGGGTAAACTCCAGTTCTCAGGATCCTTTGGGGGAAAGGACTGTTCTTGAAATGTGTGGTGTTGCTGTGACCTTTCTCTCAAACAAACATGAAGAGGATTGTGTTGCACAGCAAAGCTAATTCTGGGGGAATTCAAGAATGGCTAATGAGAGCAACCAGCTCCAACCTCTTCAAACACTGAGATTCTCAGACTGAACAATAGGCTTGTTTACCTATTTCCTCCCAAGATAAGGGGAAGTGGACATAGCTAAGCCTGGCAGGGCAGCTTCTATGGTTTTAACCCCTTCATGCATTGATTAGACTTAAGCAGGCTGGCTATCTCACACTTCCTACACTGTTAACATTCTCTGCTGTGGAGGTTGGTGTGCATTGAGACTGGGAGCCCAACAGTAGGTGGAACCAGAGCCAATGACAGGCACAACCAACTAATTCTAGTTTTGTCCCCATCCTCCTCCCGACTGAGTTCTACAAGGGCAACAATGAGATGGAGGAAGAAGAAGCTGATCGCCTGTACCATCCCCAGAACTGGAATAAATTAATGAAGCAGCCAGTTGGTGTGCTGCCTAAGGGCAGGCTGAGGATGGCAGTGCAGTGCTCCATTTGCCCACATGAACCAGCCGCCACTAGTCTTCCATTTGTAATCTGATTTGTTAACACTGCATGAGCTTTTTGCTGTCAAGGGAATAATTAAGTACAAAGCAATATTCAATCTTCACGTGCTGCAAGCAGAAAAGGGTTTTGTTGTTGTTCTTTTCTTCAAAATATATTGATAAAGTAAGCAAGACAAGATGGGCTGATTGATCCTGACACTGTGCTCCTGGCTGAACAAAGTATTTTGATAATACTGACCGGCTTTCTATAACCAGAGCTGACAAGAGCATTAGAAAGAGGCTCTTTGAGAAACTGTGAGGGTAGCCATTGACGCAGATTTGTACAGTAAGGTCATAAACATATTCATGCCAGGCTCAATTCCATCTCTAGTTCTACCTCCACCACGTAACTTCTCCCTGAATGGCTTTTCTGACAAATCCTCCCTTAGGATATCTAGCACATTAGGGCTATATCATTTCTACCCACTTATCAGGCATGAGATGATTGCCCAACAATGTAGCATCTTGTGCACAAGTGTCGTTTCAGGATTACATGGGTCAAAGAGAAAGACGGTGCCCATTTACCGTATTTTTCACTCTATAACACGCACCTGACCATAACACGCACATCGTTTTTAGAGGAGGAAAACAAGGGAAAAAATATTCTGAATGAAACAGTGGACGTATCATTTTTGTGCTTCATGCTGTGGCCACAGACATGTGATCTGATGGTGAATTTGGGGTGACCCAATGCAAAAATCCTGAGAATCCCTGTGGATCCATGCTTTGTAACCACGTTTTTGCACCATTGCAGCCCCAGGCAACAGTGGGTGCGTGATTTTTTGGGGGGGGCAGGCTGTAGCCATGGACATGCTATGTGCTCTGATGGTGAATTTTGGCTGACCCAATGCAAAGATCCTGAGGATCCATGTGGACCCATACTTTTTAACCACGTTTTTGCACCATTGCAGCCCCAGGCAACAGTGGGTGCGTGATTTTTTTTTGGGGGGGGGGACAGGCTGTAGCCATGGACATGCTATGTGCTCTGATGGTGAATTTTGGCTGACCCAATGCAAAGATCCTGAGGATCCATGTGGATCCATGCTTTGTAACCACATTTTAAGTGGGGAGGGAAGGAAAAACACAGAAGGCTAAGAATGCAGGAGAGGGCTATAACGTGAGGAAAGGAAGGCAAAAGTTTTCCCCCACCCACCCACACAAGCCAGCCAGCGTGCTCTCTCTCTCTCTCTCTCTCTCTCTCCCTCTCCCTCTCCCTCCCACCAGCATGACAGAAGAAAGCATTTTAACTGCATTAAGAACTATTTAGCAGCGAAACCTAAGCTTTGCCATCCCTTAAGAGGTACAGACACTGTAATCTTCCAGATCGCATGAATTTACAGGCAAAACACTGTTTAAGGATTTCATCCTTTTAAATGGAAGAAAGCATATTTGAATGCTGTGTGTCTCCAAAAACAAAAAGCAGGAAGTCAAATCAGAATTTTAAGCCGAACCTGTAATCTCTCTTCCCTTCACAAACATTGTTCCTCCGGAGCAGGGAGAGGATAGAGCGACGCTCTGCTTTCCTCTCTTCTTGCCTGGAGGGGAGGGGCTTTCCCTGCTCTTTGTTCCGTTTGAGCAAACACAGCAAGGAAACAGAGAGGGCGGGCAGTAAGACCCTGAGGCAGAATGCAGGAAAGCAGCCACTTCCTCTCTCACGGAGCTCCCTTCTCCCTGAAGCGCGGTTTGATTTTTGCCTCATTTTTCGGCTCCAGGGACCACACATTCGCTGCATAACACGCACAGACATTTCCCCTTCCTTTTTAGGAGAAAAAATCTGCGTGTTATAGAGAGAAAAATACGGTATTCCAGCGCCACCTTTTCTCTCTGCTCTGTGTCTCTCTCTAGCCCCAAAATAAATAAACCCACCCAGTCCCAGAGTAAAGATATCTTCAAAAGCAGCGTATGGGAAAGTAGCTGTTGGAAAGGTTAGAGCCAATTCGAAGTGGATGGAGAGCCAATTCAGGAAGAAGCAAGCTGTAGTTTTCAGGATCTAGGGGCATTACACACTATTTAGGTGGATTCATCCATTCCTAGAGGACAGTTCCCAAGAGATAGTGCTGGAAAACTGCTGTTCCATCTTGTAGAAGTTAGATTATGAGGAGCTGCAAGGGCCCACCTTGTTTCCAATGTTGTCATTATTCACATGGGTGGGGGACCTCAATGGGAGACATCACTCCTCCAGGCCGCTCTGTCTAGCCCTCAGGACTCTTCTCAGGCCACACCCCTCCCAAAGTCATGGAGCTTTTACTTGAGATTGGAATGTGCCTTTCAGCTGTGATTATAGAATCATAAGGTTGGAAGAAACACCATTGGTCATCTAATCCAACCTCCTGCAATGCAGAAATCACAGCTAAAAAACCTCTGAGAGACAGCTGTCCAAAAGCCTCCAGTCAAGGTGAGTCCACCACTTTCCAAGGGAGTCCATTCCACTGTCACACAGCTCTTATCATCAGAAAGTTCTTCCTCATATTTAGTGAGACCCTCCTTTCTTGTAATTTGAATACATTAGTTTGGGCCCTCTGGGGCAGCAAAGAACAAGTTTAATCTGTCATCTGTGTAGCAGCTCTTCAGATATTTGAAGATGGCTATTGTATCACTTTCTCAGTCTTCTCTTCTCCAGGCTAAACATACCTAATACCCTCATAATAATTCATTTCTTGGATGTAGAATAGGTGTGTGTGTGTGTGTGTGTGTGTGTGTGTGTGTGTGTGTGTGTGTAGACCTACACCTTTTGCATGCCTGGAATGCAACTTCTACCACTGGTTCTTCCCCATGAACCACTTGAACATTTCTGAGTGTCTTTGTGGACCACTGACTGCTTTTTCTATCTGTTGCACCAATTGCAAGGCACTGTACTACATCCTGAATGGATTTACATCATAACTTTACAGACATGCCAGGGACCACCTGAGTGAAATTTATGGACCATTGGTGATCCAGGGACCATGGTTAGAGAATACCTGGTCTACATTATAATGAGTCACACCCATTGCTCCACTCCACCTGGCATTCACCTGCCATAGGCATGAAGTCCCCAGATTTCCCCATTAGGGAATATGGCCCTGAGTCTGAAAAAGGTTCCCCACCTCTGCTATTGGCAGGAAAGGCATCCCAGATATAGGAATGGCTCCACCATCCAGGAAGGCCAGTGGTTCACTTCATGCAGAAGGCAATGAAGGGAGATGGTGCACTTCCCCGCCAACCACAGCCTGCCCTTGGCCAGCCCCCACCTGCCTGCTTCCCTAGTTACAACCAGTCAGGAAGTCATTCTGTCTCCTGATGATCTCCCTGTTTTGTACCCTACCAGTCCCAAGGGGCACCAGCCTCCTCTGGCAAAAGGGCTATAAAGACTTCCTGTTCAGGCTACCTATTTTGCCTGTGCAGGAATGATAGTCTTTTCCAGCTCTGATATCGCTTGACGGCTCAGTTCTGGGTAGGTATGCATCCAAAGCCAAATCTAGAAAATTCACATTTTCCGAAACAACATGTGAACCAAAAGTCATATTTATCTGAACTTTCAGGTGTAGTTCTCCAATCAGTATTTACAAAAATGCACATATAACGGTGAAAATGTGGATAAAAATAAAGATATTAGTAAAAATGACATCTGAAATACATTGTATCCAGGGAAATTGCTGGCAAAAAATGTGTGCATTAGTCAAAACTGCAAAGAAAATGTGCTGATTAGGAGAAATTCACACTAAAATGCTGATGAATTTTTCATTAGGGTTTAAAAATAAATAAATTGGAAATTGCTGAAAAATGTGGAGAACTGAATTTCAGATTGGAAAATAATAAATTGAGATGACCAAAATTGATGGATCCTTCCACCCCTAGTACTAGAATAATTCATTTACACTTCATAATTATATGGTGCTTATATATTGTTATAAACTAGCTGAAATGAATGCTTTGCTAATTGCTGTCAGATTAGATTGGACATGCCCTCTCCTTATGTTCCTGAAGTTTGCCTTCCTCCTTTTTCTAAAGATGCAAAATAATGAGGCAGAAGCCACCCAGAGTGGCTGGGATGACCCAGTCAGATGCACAGGCTACAAATTATTATTATTATTATTATTATTATTATTATTATTATTATTAAGCAGATGCACACAGGAGCTGGCCAAGCATGATGCACTATCACCCAAACTTATGTAGAGCCAAGGACTCTGCTTTTACTCTAGGCTTGCAAGTGAATGTTATTGTGCAACTTAAATCATGGGAGCTGCAGAATCCATTCGTTGCCATTAAGTCCAGGTCCATAGCCTGCTATTTCTGAGGACTATCAAACAGATGTTGTTATGCTGGCTGTCAACTGCAATTCCCACGAAGGAGAGTTTCAAGCATCTGCTCAACATTAGCTCAAATATACATAGCTGGAGGTGCGGGCAGGCAATTTCCTCAGCGGATTATGGCACGGGGTGGATTATAAACCAGAATACAGAATAATAGAGAGAGTGAAAGGATGCAAACACTGACCCACTTCCTATTATGCCTGCAGCCTGCATTAACATTCATCTTCTCTTCTTTCAAGGAAATCAGGGTGGCGTACACGGCCTTCCGGGCCCTCCTTTTTTCTTCACAACAATCCTGTGAGGTGGTTGTTGTTGTTTAGCTGTGTCTGACTCTTCATGACCCCAGGCACTCCTGTCTTCCACTGCCTCCCGCTTCGAGAACACTGTCCAACCATCTCATCCTCTGTTGTCCCCTTCTCCTTGTGCCATCCATCTTTCCCAACATCAGGGTCTTTTCCAGGGAGTCTTCTCTTCTCCTGAGGTGGCCAAAATATTGGAGTCTCAGCTTCAGGATCTGTCCTTCCAGTGAGCACTCAGGGCTGATTTTCTTAAGAATTGATAGGTTTGATCTTCTTGGGACTCTCAAGAGTCTCCTCCAGCACCATAATTCAAAAGCATCAATTCTTCGGCGATCAGCCTTCTTTATGGTCCAGCTCTCACTTCCATACATCACTACTGGGAAAACCATAGCTTTAACTATACGGACCTTTGTTGGCAAGGTGATGTCTCTGCTTTTTAGGGTAGGCTTAAAGAGGGAGATTGCAACTGGCCCCAAGGTCACACAATGAGCTTTTTTGCCTAATGCTGATGTGGAGAACCTGTGGTACTCCAGATGTTTCTGAATTCCCATTACTCGTCCCTGCCCATTCTCCATGGGGTTGATGGGAACTGTTATCTAAAAACAGCTGGAGATGCATAGGCTACCCATCACGGGCTTAGTAGGACTTCCTGCTTCTAGTCTGACCTAATAATCCAGGGATGGAGGAAACTGGCCCTCCAGATGTGATGGAACTCCAATTCTGGAGGGGCTCATTCTCCTTCGCTGATGAATAGTTTCATCCTTTGTCGCCACATTGCCTGCCATTTGAACATAAACTGATGTCTTTAAACCTCTTGGGCATTTGGTACTGGCACAGGATTCCAGGATTGGGTTTATTTTATTTTATTTTAATTCAAAAGAAAAGAAGAAGGAAGCCTCTGTAGGAAATGTAAGTGCAGCCTTTGCAAAGAGACAAGCTTGCCAAGTGATGTTCATCGAAAATCCCCATTAGATTTTAATACCAGGGAACGTCATGAACATTTACACTCTCCATTTGCTATGGTATGTATAATAGGATTAAGAGGCTGATGCGATACAAAATCAAGTACTTTATGTGATCACGCGTTCCAGTGTAAAGACCAACTTTCATTATGGGTTTTCATGTTAATGTAATATAATAACACGCTCAGTGGTTAATGTGTTTTTGCAAAATAACTGCTTTTTTAAAAAGGAGAGGAGAATATGGTATACATTTCAAAGCATCAGGGGAAAGAATTCATTAAAGCTCTCCAATGCCCCCCTTTAAAATCAAAATATGGAAGAAGCAAAAATAAAGTAAAAAATAGGACATTACTAAGTTAATATATTCTCCTGAAACTCCTTCCCAGTACATCAGCTACCCTAAAATGTGTTATTGGCTTTCTGAAGACACCTTCTTCAAATGTACTGAATATAACTGATGATTTCAACCTTCTATTGTTCACATGTCAGAATATATTTGCTGCATTTTTAAATAAGTGTTCTCTCTCTCTCTCTGGCACTCACTAGCACAGAGTACCAGCACCTCTGTTTTTTACCCATAGCATCCACATGTTCTGACACCCATGCACTTCTATCAATATACAATTACTGGCACTCATTTTATTTTTTTACCACAAGTAAAGATACATAGATAGCAGTAGCAGACTTAGGCTATGCAGGCAGGAGAAGGCTGGATTCCCCCTGGTCTACTTCACATATAACATTAAACCATAGTTTGGTTAGCAAATACAGTGGTACCTTGGTTCTCAAACTTAATTCATTCCGGAAGTCCGTTCGACTCCCAAAATGTTTGAAAAGCAAGGCGCAGCTTCTGATTGGCTGCAGGAGCTTCCTGCACTCAAGCGTAAGCTACGTTGGACGTTCAGCTTCCGAAAAACATTCAAAAACCAGAACACTTACTTCCAGGTTTTCAGTGTTTGGGAGCTGATTTGTTCATCAACTAAGCTGTTTGAGAACCAAGGTTCCACTGTATCTGGTTCGCTTGAATATCAGAACTGAACTCAGTAGACTGACCAAGGTCTGTTTCCTGGCAAGTGGCAACAAAGTGAAACTATGGCTTGTTGCTGGCTTATGAACCGTGACTTGTACTAACTATGGTTTGGTGTTATGTGTGAACCCAACAACCTTTCTTAGCCATGGTTTGTTTCACAACCCCATCCCAGATGCTTGCCAAGACTTGCAAGAGCATCAGGGCGGGGGCGGGATCAAAGCACCTGAGAAACAAACCATAGCTTGCTTTTCTGTGAGATGGCATGCGGTTTGTTGAAGAAACCATGATTGGAATAAACTGTGTTATCACAAGCCATTTTTTTAATTGAAGCTGTAAAGTGAAGCAATATGACTCCCACTCACCCCAGGCTCTTCAGTTCTGTTGTTGTAGTTGAGGATTCTGCTTTGTGTGCACAAGTATCTGCTTTGTGTGCACAAGGTCCCGGGTTCAAATCCTGGCATCTCCAGATAGGGCTGGGAATGTCCCCTGTCTGCAATCCTAGAGTGCCACTCAAAGTCAATACAGTGGTACCTCTGGTTAAGAACTTAATTCATTCTGTAGGTCCGTTCTTAAGCTGAAACCGTTCTTATCCTGAGGCGTGCTTTCGCTAATGGGGCCTCCCGTTCACATCCTGGGGCAAAGTTTGCAACCAGGAGCAGCTACTTCTGGATTAACGGAGCTTGTATCCTGAAGCATTCATAACCAGAAGCTTTGGTAACCAGAGGTACCACTGTATAGACAGCATGGAGCTAGAGGTAAAGGTAAAGGGACCCCTGACCATCAGGTCCAGTCGCTGATGACTCTGGGGTTGCGGCGCTCATCTCGCTTTATTGGCTGAGGGAGCCGGCATACAGCTTCCGGGTCATGTGGCCAGAATGACTAAGCCGCTTCTGGCGAACCAGAGCAGAGCACGGAAATGCCGTTTACCTTCCCGCTGGAGCGGTACCTATTTATCTACCTGCACTTTGATGTGCTTTCGAACTGCTAGGTTGGCAGGAGCAGGGACCGAGCAACGGGAGCTCACCCCGTTGCAGGGATTTGAACCGCCGACCTTCTGATCGACAAGCCCTAGGCTCTGTGGTTTAGACCACAGCACCACCCGCATCCCAGCATGGAGCTAGATTGACCAATATTCTCACTCAAGAGTAAGGCAACTTCCTATGTAAGGTTATACAAAACCTGCAACAAACTGTAATTAACAAGCCACTTTGAATTAACTAATCAGCAATCCATGTCCCCCCCCACTCCATCCTAACCAAACTTCTTTTAACCATTTTAAATTGTTCAACAGATGCCACAAAGAGAGAGGAGCAAGAAGAAAAACTTTTATAAATACATTTGCAATTCTTTTTCTGATATTTTAGTTTCTATGGAACTGTTCCTTATTTAAGACATGTATTTTAAGACACGGAGATGCTCATTTGCAGGTTTATTATCCACACCTGTGTCCCATGTTCAATTGCTTAAGAATGTTTTCTCAGGGGTGGGTCGTTAAAGGCAGTATTTTGTTGTTGTTGTTTTAAGTGAAATAAAAAGGCTCCAGACCTATCCAAGTCCCCTGGCACACCTTCAAAAACAAGGCGGGGGGAATCAGGTCTGCATCTTAATTCTCAATCTCCCCTTTCTCTTCCATTTTTTCAATGGGAGGAATTTCCTGACTGAAATGGGTAAGGAATTTCCTGACTGATAGGCCGCAGACAGTGAGAATGGGACCTTACTATTCTTCTACTCTAGTATTAAGCACAGGAGCCCCTCAGGGATGCGTGCTAAGTCCCTTTCTCTATTCTCTGTACACATTTGATTGCACCCCACTGTATAAGTCCAACACAATCATCAAATTTGCGGATGATACAACAGTGGTGGGTCTCATCAGTGAGAACGATGAGACTGCTTATAGGAAAGAAGTACAGGGGTTAATTCAATGGTGTAAAGAAAATAATCTTATGCTTAACACCAAAAAAACCAAAGAACTCATAATTGACTTTAGGAGAAAGAAAAGTGTATTTTTACCATTGCACATAAATGGCGAGGAAGTGGAGAGGGTTGGTAGTTTTAAATACCTGGGCATTTATATCTCGGAGGACCTCTCATGGACTGCAAATACTAATATGGTTGTGAGGAAGGTGCAGGGGAGGTTGTATTTCCTGAGAATGCTCAGGGGACTGAATCTATCCCAGCACCTACTTCTGTCCTATTATCATAGTACCATCGAGAGTGTCTTAACCTATAGTATATTATCGTGGTATGGGAGCAGCTCTGAAACGGACAAAAAAGCTTTACAGCGAACAATTAAAATTGCCCAGAACGTTATTGGGCTCCGACTACCAACCCTGGATGAGATCTTCACGTCTCGCATCTTGAAGAAGTCACAAAATATTCTGAGAGATCCCACCCACCCTGCTCACAACTTCTTTGAACTATTGCCTTTGGGCAGAAGATATAGGACAATGAAAACACAAACCACACGCCTTCTGAATAGTTTCTATCCAAGAGCTCTGATTGCACTAAATAATGATCTCAGGGCCAGTTGCAAGGTTTAGTAGGTAGGGAGTAGAAGGAATGAGACAGGTTTTAGGTTATGTTATGCCTTTAATAGGTCATGCTATATTCTGGATTATGTTATGTTTTATAGATTATGTCTAAATAGGATGAGAGTTCAGAGATACGTGCAAATTTATATGCGAACCCGGTCTTTGGGTGGGTGTTTGATTTTCGTTGTTGTGTATACTGTGTATATACAGACAATGACAATAAATTTATCTAAATCTAAATCTAAATCTAAATAATGTTTTGTAAAAGGTGAAAGATTTATACAATCTGAAGAGAAACCTGAGAAAGCTTTTGACAACATTTCTTGGAGTTTTATGAAGAAGAATCTACATGGGATGGGGGTAGGCCAAGGATTTGAGAATGGTATGGGTGCAATATATTCTGAACAAAAGGCTAAGCTAATTGTAAACAATGTGGTTATGGAAGAATTTAAAATAGAAAAAGGGACACAACAGGGGTGCCCAATTTCCCCTTTGCTTTTTATATCGGTCCTGGAGGTTTTGCTGAACATGATTAGAAGGGACCAGCTGGTTAAAGGGGTACAGGTCGGAGTTAAACAGTACAAACTTAGAGCATTTGCAGATGACTTGGTACTTACATTACAAGAGCCAGACACCTAGTACTAAAAGAGTTTTAGAATTAATTCAAGAGTTTGGTCAAGTTGCAGGATTCAAATTGAATAAATTAAAGACTAAGGTACTAGAGAAAAACTTAACAGCTACTGAAAGGGAGAGGTTCCAGAATGAAACGGGTTTAACTGTGGTTAAGAAGGTGAAATACTTGGGGATTAATATGACAGTTAAAAATGTGAACTTGTTCAAAGACAATTATGAGAAATGCTGGACGGAAGTAAAAAAGGATCTAGAAATATGGTCAAATTTGAAGCTTTCACTGTTAGGCCGTATTGCTGTGATCAAAATGAATGTATTGCCTAGAATGTTGTTTTTGTTTCAAACATTGCAAATTGTGGACAAGATGGATTGTTTCAAGAAGTGGCAGAAAGATATTTCGAAATTTGTCTGGCAGGGCAAGAAACCCAGAATAAAATTCAAGATTTTAACTGACGCAAAAGAAAGAGGGGGATTTGCCCTGCCAGACTTTAAACTTTACTATGAATCAGCAGCTTTCTGCTGGTTGAAAGACTGGCTGCTTCTTGAGAACACAGACATTTTGGATTTAGAAGGCTTCAACAATGTTTTTGGGTGGCATGCATATTTATGGTATGACAAGGTTAAGGCCCATAAAGCTTTTAAAAATCATATTGTCAGGAAAGCATTATATAATGTCTGGATTAGATATAAAGACTTGTTGGAAAATAAAACCCCAAGGTGGTTGTTGCCAATGGAAGCTAAAGCTGTGAGAAAAATCAATATGGAGGCCAAATGACCAAAATATTGGGAAATTTTGGAACAAGAGGGGGATAAAATGAAACTGCAGAGTTTTGAAAAGTTAAAGGACAAAGTGCGAGATTGGCTCCATTATTATCAAATAATGGAGGTTTTCAAGTTGGACAGGAAAATTGGCTTCCAGGTGGAAAAATCAAAATTAGAAACAGAACTGATAGAACCCAATACTAAGAATTTGTCAAGAATGTATAACTTGCTGTTGAAATGGAATACACAAGATGAAACAGTGAAATCAGTTATGATAAAGTGGGCACAAGATATTGGCCATAACATTATGTTTGCTGACTGGGAACAGTTGTGGAACACCGGTATGAAATTTACGGCATGTAATGCCCTAAAGGAAAATATTATGAAAATGATCTATAGGTGGTACATGACCCCAGTCAAGCTTGCAAAAATTTACCACTTGTCTGACAATAAATGTTGGAAATGTAAAGAAATTGAAGGTACTTTTTTCACCTTTGGTGGAGGTGCCCAAGGATTAAGGCTTTCTGGGAAATGATATATAATGAAATGAAAAAGGTATTTAAATATACCTTTCCTAAGAAACCAGAGGCCTTTCTCCTGGGCATTGTCGGCCAATCGGTGCAAAAGAAAGACAGAACATTTTTTATGTATGCTACAACAGCGGCAAGAATACTCATCGCAAAGTATTGGAAGACACAGGATCTACCCACCTTGGAAGAATGGCAGATGAAGGTGATAGACTATATGGGACTAGCAGAAATGACTGCCAGAATCTGAGACCAGGGAAAAGAGACGGCGGAAGAAGATTGGAAGAAATTTAAGAATTATCTTAAGAAATACTGTAAAATTTATGAATTTTAGAATGATGTGGTTTTTAAAATCAAATGGAGTACAGCTGTAAAGATTAAGTGAAAGGAAAGTAAGGATGATAATTAGACAAAATTAAGGGTGAGGATTTGCTGAACTAAATTTTTGAAATGGGAATGCAGAAAGGGGAGGTATGAGGAGGTCGGTGAAATAAGTTTTAAGAAAATAAGGTACTGAAACTATACTTGTTCTTTCTTTTTATTTTGTTTTTGTTTGTGTTTGTGTGTATTGATATGTTTGTTATAATTTGTAAAATCCTAATAAATATTTATTTTAAAAAAGGAATAATGTTTTGAAAAGTTGAATAAATATGAAATATACTGTCAGGGAACTGACATCAGAGGAAAGGGAGGTGGTAGGGCTCCCAGAGGCTGGGAGGGAGTCAGCAGCTAAAGAAGGGACCAGCAGGGGGAGAGAGGGGTCTCTGGAGGAGGATCTCAGGAATGCTGAGAGAGACGCAGCAGCCAAGGCAGGAACTAGCAGGGGAGAGGGAGGGGTGAGAGACACGTCCAGCGAAAACAGCGGGGAGGTGTCAGAAGCAACCATAGGGAGACCCATGCTTCGCAGGAAGCTGCCACGTCGTGAGTCCAGGAGACGCGTTTCCGTTAAGGAGCTTCTTTGCTGGAAGCGCTTCCGCAGACAGCCACTGTCAGACTCTACTAGTGACTAGAGCAGACATGTCTGAGGAGCTCTGTCACACACAGAGGTTTGTGGAGCCGCACAAACTCTGAGGGAGCACAATTTTAAGCACAAGCAGCTAATCATCCCATCACAGCAGTCTGACAGTCTCTGTACGCTGCCTGTGCAGGAGAAAGCATCATGAGCGACCCAGCCGGAGCCGGAGGAGCAGGGGGTGGAGCTGGTCCAAGCTTGGAAGAAAGATACCGAGCATTGGAGGTCCAACTTGCGCTGCAGACGGCGAGGCTCGAGGAGAGAAGGGTTCAGGATGCAGACAAGAAGGGGAGAACCACGCAGTTCCCCAGAAAGGTACCAGGATTGGTGCAGAAGTTTGGGGGGGACCCCAAGGATTACCATGCCTTTAGGACAGAGATGCAATATGCCCTTAATGTGCAGTTTGATGAGTTCCCTGATGAGGAATCGCGAGTTGCTTTCGTAATTGGGCATCTTGAGAAGGGGGCGCGGGACTGGGTTCGACCCCTGATGGCAACGCACAATGACATCCTAAAGGACACTATGAAGTTCTTTCGTGCAATGGATATCATGTTTTCCAGCGATATTGAGGAGGGGGTGGTGCGCAGACAGCTAATGGCTTGCAAGCAGGGAAGCCGATCTGTCCGTGAGTACTGGACTGAGTTTACCATGCTGATTCACAGATTGGGGTGGGATTTATCGGCGGCACCCATTCAGATGCTATTTGAAGAAGGTCTTTCTTCGGCTGTGAAAGACGAACTGTCCCGGAGCCCCAGGGCGGTGTCTATGGATCAGCTGACCAAATCTGCGCTGACCATAGGAGCGCGCCAGGAGGCAAGAGCCTTGGAGAGGCGGGAAGGGAGAGGGGAACGTTGGAAGGAGTTCCGCATTCCAGACATTCCTGAGCCAGCTTTCCCGCCGGCAGAGCCGATGGAAGTCGGAACAGCCCGCGCGCGCGCAGTTTCAAAGCCCAGTGAGGGGGCTAAGAAGGAGGGAAAGGGGGCCCGGAAATGCTATCTCTGCCAACAGCCAGGCCACTTTGCCAGAGTCTGCCCCCAGAGGAAGGAATGGCAAGGGATGGTGGGGGCTGTTGAGGGAGGAGAGCAGGGAGAAACGGAGCAGGTAAAAGCCAACGCCTGGTTGCCACAGTCGGGGCACTGCAGCCAGGCCAAAGAGCAGTGAAAGTGCCCGTGCCAGAAGCTCCTCAACCTGCTCTAGTGATTGAAGTGTCGCTAGAGCTGCAAAATGGACACCCCCTAAAAATAAAGGCGCTGTTGGACTCAGGCAGCTCCTGCAATTTTATGAGCAAGGAGTTTGCTGCTGAACACCAGATACAGACGATCCCTTTAAGCAACCCCCTGCAGGTGACCACGATCGATGGCAGGGAGCTGTTGGGAGGGGAAGTCAGCTTGCAGACCGTCCCAATGATAATGAGGGTGGCAAGGCACACAGAACTGATAGCGTTTAATGTGGCCACCTTGGGAGGCGCTCCCATTATTTTGGGAATGAGCTGGCTAGCCCTACATGATCCGCTGGTGGGCTGGCATCAAAGAGTGGTTTCCTTCGGTTCAGCACATTGCTTAGAACACTGCAAGGGGGAAAAGGGTTCAGCAGGGGCCCAAGCCACCCTAGCAGGGACTGAAGTAATGGAGAAGGTGAAGGTACCACCACAGTATGCAGATCTCAGCGACGTGTTCAGCGAGAAGGAAGCTGACCAACTACCCCCGCATAGGCCCTTTGATTGCCAGATCAATTTACTCCCTGGAGCACAGCTTCCTGTAGGCAAGTTGTATGCCATGTCAGACAGGGAAATGCAGGAGTTGCGAGAGTTCATTGACAAGAACCTGAAGAGAGGCTTCATCAGAGAGTCCAAGGCAGCGGGGGGTAGCCCAGTGTTTTTTGTGGATAAAAAGCACACGGACAAGCCGAGACTTGTATGTGATTTCAGGCGGTTAAATGCAGTGACAGAACCGGCGGCTTTCCCTATGCCCAGGATTGATGATATTTTGACCAGGGTGCGGAAGGGAAAGATTTTTACAAAGCTGGACCTAAGGGGGGCGTACAACCTGATACGTATAAGGAAAGGGGATGAATGGAAAACCACCATGTTCACCCCTTTGGGGGCATTTGAATATCTCGTGATGCCTTTTGGATTACAAGCAGGCTCCGCGTGTTTTCAATCGTTCATGAACCACGTACTGGGGCCTTTGCTCTACAAGAATTGCGTGGCCTTCCTAGATGATGTGTTGGTGTATTCGGAGAATGAGGAGCAACATGTGAGAGACGTCAGAGAAGTGTTGAGCAGGCTGCAAGCCAACAGGCTGTGGGTGAAACTGGAGAAGTGTCAGTTTCATACCAAGGAGGTGGAATTCCTGGGGTACCGCCTGTCAGACAAGGGGTTGTCCATGGATCACGGCAAGGTTCAAGCAGTGCTGGAATGGAAAACACCCAAAACCAAGAAGGATGTGCAGAGGTTCCTAGGGTTTGGAAACTTTTATCGTAAGTTCATCCGAAACTTCGCCCACCTGACGGCGCCCATTACGGACTGTCTCAGCAGTAAAAAGAAGTTTGTTTGGACGGCGGAGGCGGAGCGAGCGTTTGAGGAACTGAAAAGGGCCTTCGCCTCTGAAGAACAACTTCTGCATGTGGATTTACAAAAAAAGCTGAGGGTCGAAACAGACGCATCTGACAGAGCCATAGGGGCGGTGCTTCTTCTGCAGCCGGGGAAGGAGGAGTCAGAGTGGCGACCGTGTGCCTTCTTTTCGCGAAAGCTGAACAAATCCGAGAGGAACTACACGGTGTACGACCGGGAACTTCTTGCTATTCATGAGGCTTTCCGGAGATGGAGGCACCTGCTAATTGGTGCACAACATAAGGTGCAAGTGTGCACGGACCATAAGAATCTAGAGTATTGGAGAACTGCGCGAGTGCTCAACCAACGGCAGTTGAGATGGGCCCAGGAGTTCTCCAAATTTAACTTTGAGATTTGTTACGTGCCAGGCCCAGAGAACGTTAGGGCGGACGCTCTCTCACGCAAACCTGAATATTTGGAGGGGGAGGGAGCACCCGAAGAGACCCATGTCATTCCAGAGGACCGCTGGGTGTGTGGGGCGGCATTGGTGGGGCAAAGGGAACTGGTAGAGGGAACGGTGCAGGATGAATACGCCCAGGACAAACTCAGGGGTCTCAGGAGGGAGGGAGACAAACCCGGGGGTTTTGAGGAGAGAAACGGGGCATTGTACTACAAGGGAGCGTTATATATACCTGAAGGGGAATTGAGGGAAAAGGTACTCAAGCAACTGCACGATAGCCCCACAGCAGGGCATTTTGGGCAACACAAAACCATGTGGCTGGTTACCAGGGAATTCTGGTGGCCCAAGGTCAGGGAAGATGTGCGGGAGTATGTGAGAGGGTGTGACCAATGCCAACGAGCCAAGGGGGAGAGGCGGGCACCGGCAGGTTTATTAGAACCACTACCCACGCCTGAAAGACCATGGGAAGCAGTGGCAATAGATTTCATGACTGATCTGCCAAGGTCTAGAGGGAAAACAGCCATCATGGTTGTGGTAGACCTGTTAACCAAGATGGCCCACTTTATAGCCTGCTCACATGCGGTCACAGCAGAAGAAACCGCTAAATTGTTTGTAGAAAATGTGTTTAGGCTGCATGGCGCCCCCTTGAGGGTGGTTTCTGACCGAGGGAAACAATTTACTTCCAGGTTCTGGAGGAAGCTCATGAGCTTACTGCATGTAGAGGTTAATTTCTCAACTGCCCGTCATCCAGAAACCAACGGGCAGGCGGAAAGAGCTAATGGTGTCCTCCAGCAATATTTGAGGTGTTATGTGAATGACAGAGAGAATGATTGGGTGGAGAAGCTGGCGTTGGCAGAATTTGCCTACAACAATGCGGAGAACGTGTCCACGGGGATGAGCCCCTTTTTGGCTAATCACGGGTGCCATCCCCGAGCCTTCCCAGGGGGGGAAGGGGAGAACTGGAGCGTTCCAGCTGCAGAACAGTTCGTTGAAGAAATGGAAGCGATCCATCGCCAGCTCCAACTTAATTTAAACAGGGCTAAGGAGGAATATAAGAGGCAGGCAGACAAAAACAGAAGGGAAGGTGAAAGCATTAGGGTGGGGGACCAGGTGTGGCTGTCCACCCAAGGGTTACCATTCAAAGGGGGTTGTAAGAAGTTAAGACCCAAAAGGCTGGGCCCATTTGAAGTCACGCAGCAGGTCAACCCAGTGGCTTTCAGACTCCGGTTACCGAACCACATGAAGCTGCACCCAGTGTTCCACAGGTCGTTGCTGTCACCGTATAAAGGGGACAGAGAAGGGAGGGTCAATAGGGGACCAGCTATGGAGGAAAAGGAACACAGCTACCATGTAGCGGAGATTCTCGATTCCAGGTGGAAGGGAGATCAAGTAGAGCAGTGTTTCCCAACCTTTTTTGGGCAAAGGCACACTTGTTTCATGAAAAAAATCTCGCGGCACACCCGCTCCGGCCCTAAATAGGGCAAGCCACGCCCCCTCCAGCCAGCTGATTGGCTGGCCAGGAGGCGTGGCCGGATGGGATTCCCCTGCTCTCGCGGGGGCTGAGATGGGATTCCCCGCTCATGTGGGGGCGGATGGGATTCGCTCGCTCGCCGCCCCGCGTGTGCTCGCCGAGCATGCGCAGGCCCAGTAGCGAGCGGCGATGGGGCTAGCCGGAGAAGAGAGGGCGAGCCCCCTCCGCTCCGGCCCTAAATAGGGCAAGCCACGCCCCCTCCAGCCAGCCGATTGGCTGGCCAGGAGGCGTGGCCGGATGGGATTCCCCAGCTCTCGCGGGGGCTGAGATGGGATTCCCCGCTCACGTGGGGGCGGATGGGATTCCCCGCTCACGTGGGGAAGGGCGTGATGCCCGCAACCCCACCTCCTGGGGCAGGCCCGGAAGTGCAGGCCCAGTAGCGAGCGGCGATGGGATGTGGGAGCTCGCTCGCTCGCCGCCCCGCGTGTGCTCGCCGCCGCTGCCCCGCCTCTCACCGCCCGACTCGCCCGCCTCCCTCCCACGGAACACAAGGCAACGTTCCACGGCACACTAGTGTGCCGCGGAACACGGGTTGGGAAACACTGAAGTAGAGTATTTGGTAATGTGGGAAGGGGAGCCGGAGTCGGAAAACACCTGGGTCATGGCAGAGGATGTAGATGACGAGGTTTTAATAGAAACTTTTCATCAGAGATTCCCTCGTAAACCTCAGCCAGTGGCGAGGTTCCGGAGGGAATACTTTGCCACCACCGACGAAGAAGAAGAGTTGGAGGGGTTCTCTGATTCCGAGGCGGAGGAGGATTCAGCGAGCCGGAACGAAGAACGATGGAGGGAAATGTTCGAGACGTCTGAAGATGAAGAGGATTCCTTTCGGGGTTTTAGCTCCTCACCGCCCAGAGGAGAGAGTATGGGCGGGGGGGAAGGGGGCCCTGGAGGGGAGGTGGATGTCAGGGAACTGACATCAGAGGAAAGGGAGGTGGTAGGGCTCCCAGAGGCTGGGAGGGAGTCAGCAGCTAAAGAAGGGACCAGCAGGGGGAGAGAGGGGTCTCTGGAGGAGGATCTCAGGAATGCTGAGAGAGACGCAGCAGCCAAGGCAGGAACTAGCAGGGGAGAGGGAGGGGTGAGAGACACGTCCAGCGAAAACAGCGGGGAGGTGTCAGAAGCAACCATAGGGAGACCCATGCTTCGCAGGAAGCTGCCACGTCGTGAGTCCAGGAGACGCGTTTCCGTTAAGGAGCTTCTTTGCTGGAAGCGCTTCCGCAGACAGCCACTGTCAGACTCTACTAGTGACTAGAGCAGACATGTCTGAGGAGCTCTGTCACACACAGAGGTTTGTGGAGCCGCACAAACTCTGAGGGAGCACAATTTTAAGCACAAGCAGCTAATCATCCCATCACATATACATATGAAGTTATATTCGCCAATGATTGTCATTTTAGCTTACGGTTTGTTATGCTATTATGTAGGTATATCTAAAGATAAGAATATTTTTCTAAAAAATAGGAGGGATTTAGCAACTCAGGAACAAATGGAATGTTGTAGAGTCTTCCTCTGCCCTCATTTTCATTCTCTCTGTTCAAGTCTGGCAGGACACAGGCTAAGAGGGGCGAGCCAGCTTCAGATTCCCACTTCTCCACCAAGTACTGCAGATTTAGGGGCCCCTCCAGACTGGTATGTTTGGGTTTGCAGAAGATGTTTTCTGCAACATGTCATTGATGCATCATTGGTGGCTCTATACTGGACCATCTGCACAGCATTCTGCTTTATTGATTCTTCTTTTGTGGCACCCTGCTTGTGGTTAACGCTTAGCTGGAATGAAATATTCAACGCAGCAATAGAGAAATTAAAATAATAATTTATTTGTCAGACAAATAAATGAGAGACACAGTGGTATATGGTTACCAAAAGCTCTGCCCCCTCCAGCCCTGATGGCCAGCACTTATATTTCCTCAGCCCAGCCCCCTTGCTCCTCCTTTGGCTGTTGGGAAAAAGCACCAAGGCAAAAGCCAGCTCCAGGTGGCTGGAATGCAAAACCGGATGTTGTTGTTTTGCACTGTACTGTTGGAGAAAAGGTGGAGCCTATTCTCTGTACTGAGCACCGGATGTTAGCTCAGTGTGTCATCTGACCTGTGCTGGAAGTACAGGGGAGGAGTTGAGTCTCTTCTGATGGAGTCTGAAGGGAGCAGAAGCATTTCTTTGTACTGTTGAGTGACAGGAATAAAACATGTAAAAAGGACTCCTGTCTGTCTCATTTCCCCTCCCTGGGGACAATGCAGGGAGGGAGAAAGAAGCAGAGAAGCAGAGGGTGTGTTCTATCTCACGTCTAATGAGAAGAATCGCCGGGTTTGTTTACCTAGCCTGCCGGGGTCGCAGACGGAAGGTAAACACAGTATCTCGCTCAATTGCCTCGGGGGAGGCCAGGTACCTCTGACTGTGAGCGAAGATACTAACATTGGCTGCCTCTGTCCAATCAGCCTGGTTGAAATTCCTATTGGCTGTTTGCTAGAACCAATCATAAAAGATACACCCACTTCCTATTACCTTTTATGGAAGACAAAGAGCTATATTTCCTTCTATCCATAAATGGCAGACAAGTAGCCATATATCTTACATTTGCCTCGACCAGGCGCCTTAATTAACATTTCACCTTTTGCCCTATTGCCCTATTGCCCCTTCACTCCAAAACAGATGGCTAAAACAGATGGCTCATGGTAACAGAGATCTTGGGTTCACCTTCTCACACACCATCAATGAAATAAGAATCTAACATAAGAACCTAACATTTCTTACTTTCTAAATCCTTTGCATAATTACATTAAGCCAATATATTTCATACATAACATAGATAGATTTTTAGAAGAAAAGGAACTTAGTAAAAACAGTTTCAAAAGCAGCCTCTTCAATTTACACCCCCCTTTCCCAGCCAGCTGCTTTTCCTATTAGCTCTTGCCCTTTAACCTTAGGAAGATATGGCTAGAGTCTGATGGGAGGCACATGGTATTATTTTCTGTTAAACAATAAATCTTACTATTTACCAACTCTTAATTAGTGTTTTTGCAGCTTGATTGTATTCTGTAATATGTATGGTCAGTATGACCTTTGCTCCCAGCCTGTAATTCCCTTTTACAACTTTGAGGTACTGCTATAAATTGGGGGGGGGGGGCTTGAGCAGGAAGATAAACAACTGCCAAAGTACTTAGCCAGCTGCTTTATGTCTGGCATGAAACATACAAACATTTGCAAATATATCTTTAAGCTCATTTTAAAATACAGGCCTTGATCAGATGCCTCATTTTCATGCTTCCCCAATGTTAACACAGGGCTGCCATAAATTCATAAAAACATGGACATCGCCGAGATTTTGATTCCAAAAATGGCATCCAGGAAACCCGGAACTTATGGCAACCCCTGTTGTAAGTGGGGGTTTTCCAACAACTTTCTTGTCCATATTTTCACTTTTTGAAATCTGGCAACCCTAGTTAACACATTCTTTTCATCTGGAGGGGCATTCCTGCAGGGGAGCATCTTATCCTTCTCCTCAGTTCCCAAAGCTTCTTTGATAGGCCTCGACTCTAAGTGGGGGGGGAGGGAGTTGCCATTTGATTAAAGGAGCACATCCATCGCGTAGATACAAGAAGCTGTTAATTTAGCATGGCTGGTATTTGCTTTCTGAAGAGCTTTGGTGGTGCATGACTGAGTCGCCTCCCAGCTGCCCTTTGACTGGCTGCCGTTGTGGTTCCTAATGAAGACAAGCATGCCACTTCCATCATTTTGGAGTTGCAACGAGTGAGAATTAAATGTTGACTTTGTGATGGATTGGAAAGAATATTGCAAATGGGAGACAGGCTGAGCTACAGAATCCTGGCGTTGTTGTTTTTGGGGGGGTTTTAAAAATTTAACAAAGTGTTAGAATTCATGGTCTTGTGAAGATGACAGTTTTGCTGTTTAATCCTGATCCTTGATCTCCCCTCCCAAATAAAAGTAGTCATGTCTCAGTTATCAAAGAACTGGTGCCCACTCTGCATTTAAATGGAAACAGACTTGTTGCATGTTAATGTTTACATCTGGAGAATTCTTATTTCAGTAACTTTCCTACAGTGCTTCTTTTCCATGTTGTTGTTTTTTCCTGAGCAAACATCATACTTTTGAGGAGGACCACCTTCAGCTATGGCCCCATATGCATTTAAAGCAGTATCATTCCACTTTGAAGTGTCATGGTGTTTCCAAAGAACCATGGAAAGTACATACCCTCCAAGTGTCCCTATTTTCCAGGGACTGACCCGGATTTACAGAAGCCATCCCAAGTTTCTGATTTAATCCTGGATTGTCCCACTTTTCCTTAGGACATCCCTATTTTCATCGGAGAAATGTTGGAGGATACTGAGATATGTGACTCCCCAAGCCAAGGAGAGGGACGCGGGTGGTGCTGTGGGTTAAACCACAGAGCCTAGGACTTTCCAATCAGAAGGTCAGTGGTTTGAATCCCCGCGATGGGATGAGCTCCCATTGCTCGGTTCCTTCTCCTGCCAACCTAGCAGTTCGAAAGCCCGTCAGTGCAAGTAGATAAATAGGTACTGCTCCAGCGGGAAGGTAAAGGCGTTTCTGTGCGCTGCTCTGGTTCACCAGAAGCGGCTTAGTCATGCTGGCCACATGACTTGGAAGCTGTACGCCGGCTCCCTTGGCCAATAAAGCGAGATGAGCTCTGCAACCCCAGAGTCAGTCACAACTGGACCTAATGGTCAGGGGTCCCTTAAGCCAAGGAGAAATGTAACTATACAACCTTTAGAAGATATCTGAAGGCAGCACTGTATAATGAAGTTTAGAAATGTTTTTATGTTCTTTTATGTTTTTATATATGTTTGGAAGCTGCCCAGAGTGGGCGTCAATGGGAGAGGCATCATCATCATAGGATGTCCCTATCTTCATCAGAGAAATGTTGGAGAATATGCAAATGTAATTTGTTAAGAGTGTTGTTAAGCCTGTTAGGAGATGCCGATTCTCCTCATGGAACTACAGTTCCCTGGGGGAAAGAATTCACTGTTAAGCCGTTCAGAAGCTGAATGGACTGTGTGTAAAATTTTCCTTCAATATTGGCAATGGAGAACATCATTGTATGTCAGCAAGCTAGTTAGGGGACATTGCCAGGACTCATGCCACACACACACACACACACACACCTCTGTCCTCTAATGCCTCACCACTGCTTCCTGGTAGGGTCAACCCTATTTTTGAGCAGGGGGGCATGTGAGAGGGGGAAATCTAGATCTGTAATCTCACACACAAGAGGTGTGACTCATAATGCAGCTTGAGGTATTCCAGGAAGAATGCCATACACTTACTATGATGTGGACAGTGGGAAGTACTGGGAATAAAAATGAGGGATGGGGCCAAAATCTGAATCCTGAACAGGAAGCAGGCTTATTAAGGGGGATCTGGGCTTTAGCACACTTGCCTGAGAGCAGAATCCACATATGAAGTCCAGAGGTCAGAGAATCCAGATGATCAGAGAGCCAAGGGTCCAGATGGAGAGTAGGAAGCAGCAAGGTATGGCTGGGAACCATTATTTCCAGCATTTGACTGCTGCTGAGAGCTCTGTTTAAGAAGGCCGGAGCCAGCTGGTTCTCATCCATGCCTTCTCCTCTGTGTCCGTGAAGACTGGTCAGCTGCAGGTGGAGTCACTCCGCCTTCTCACCCTTCAGGCTGCTGTTCAGCAGGTAAAGCTGACTCCTAGCCCATGACATCAGGAGGCTGTGGACTCTTCTTCATTGGAGATTTTTAAGCAGGGACTGGATGGCTAGCTGACATGGATGATCTTGTTGAGGTGGCAGGGGGTAGACTTGATGAAACTCAGGTTCCCTTCCAACTCTACAATTCTATGAAACAAATATAGAACACATGTCAAATCAGTAGATCAGCTTAGACATCATCCACAGCTGGCTTACCCCTCTGGGCACCTGAGTGAAAAACCTGACGCTATCATGGAAAATGAAGCCATATGAACAAGTAAAAGAATATGTATTTGATTGGTTGCATTACTATCAGATAAATGATATGTTCAAAAAAGATTTGAAAGGGAAGGGCTATATAGAAAAAGATTCAAAATTCCAAGCAGAAATAGTAAATAATGATTGTAAGATAATCTCAAAAATGTATAAAATGTTGTTGGAATGGTATACGATGGATGAGGAAGTTAAGTCGGTAATGATTCATTGGGCCAGAGATTTTGGGTATAATATATATTTTGAAGACTGGGTTAAAGTATGGAATGAAAATTTGAAGTTTACAGCATGCACCACGTTAAAGGAAAATGTTATGAAAATGGTATATTACACTGGTTAAATTAGCAAAAATGTTTAAAACTTGTAATAAGTGTTGGAAATGTAAAGAGGAGGAAGGAACCTTTTTTCATATGTGGTGGGAATGTAAGAAAGTGAAGGGGTTCTGGGAGATGATATATAATGAGTTAAAGAAGATGTTGAAATATACTTTTGTAAAGAAACCAGAAGTCTTTCTCTTAGGAATAACAAGAAATGAAATTAATAGAAAGGATTGCAAACTTTTTCAGTATGCAACAACAGCAGCGAGAATATTAATGGCCCAAAAATGGAAGCAGGAAGAACTACCGACTTTGGAGGAATGGAGAATGAAGTTAACGGACTATGCAGAACTGGACAAACTAACTGGAAAAGTAAGATATCAACGAGATCACAAGTTCATTGAGGACTGGGGGAAATTTTCAGAGTATTTGAAGACTGTATGTGATGAACAAACAATGCTAGTGGGTTTTAAAGAAGCTTTGTGAAAAAATAAGGAATATTGCAAGAAAGTAAATATGTTTGTAAAGGTATTTTAAAAGGCGATACTAAATTTGGGGAATGCGTAGATAAAAATTTAAATACGGATGATTGTCAAAGAAGCTGAGGGAAGTCCAAAAGATGAAATATGTTATTTGGGAAATTGTTTGATTGGCGATATTTGTGCAAAATCTAATAAAATTTTATTTAAAAAAAAAACAAAAAACCTGATGCTATCTAAGAGCTGGAAGGCAAAGTGACCCATTCAAGCAATCTATAAAGGCTGGCTGAATATTCCATGGACTTGGAAAATGGCATTCCGCTTGCAGGTTTCACAAATCACCAGTCTGACGGCTCTTTAGGATTGGACCATGTAGATTGCTCAATGTTATTGACTTCAATAGGATTTATGGGCACGTTAAGGCAGTGGCATTACAGTGCTATATAAATGACAGACTATAATAGCATAGAAATATATGTAAACCAATCTTGTCCCGGCTCTTAATCAAGCTGAGCAGATAACCCGCTAGGCAAACAAAATGAAGCAAAACTCAAAAATAGCCCGAGAGCCCCCCACGACTTCATTAGAGCCTCTCTATAAACAGAAAGATTAGGCTGTTTTGCTATTGCGGCTCAATGAATATCTGTGGCCTCCGTGTGGACCGTGTCATTATTCTGATGCCACCCTGTCTCTTCTTCCCATTAATCAGAATTCGTCGGAAGGTAAAGACATGATTCTGCTGCTTGCAATAATTACTGCGGCTGGCTTCCACACACACACACACACACACACACACACACACACTTCTGCCCTTCCCCTGAAAGACTATCAGCTTAAGTAATTATTTCCCCCATAAAATTGACTTTTGAAGGAACTCAAGGAAGCCTCTGCACTACTGCAAAATTGCATCACCCTCCAATTAATAAGCAACTCCAGAGAACACAATTAGAAAACAGAAGGTTTGGAGATGAATGCCTGAATGGTTGAGAGCTAGGCTGATTTTGCATTTAACTCTCCCCTCTCTTTTTTTTACAAACAGGCATTGGCACAGAAATAATAATAATAATAATAATAATAATAATAATAATAATGTCATTATTTATTCCTTGTCCTTCTGGCTGAGTCACCCACATAGCAGTTGGGGGTCCTGAATGGACTGCCATATTTTTTGAGAGGGGGTCGGGGTCCCACAATGTCCAAAAAAGTCAAGCGAAGGAGGAGGATGAGCATGGCGCCAATCACAGCATGGCTTCATTGGTCAGCTCCTTCACTTCCTCTCCTCCTCCTCCTCCTCCTCCTGCTGCTGCTGCTGCGGAGGGGAAGGAGAGTTGAAGCTGCTCTGCTGCCATGTTTGGCTCTGCCGTGGCTCCTCTTGTTGTCCTGACTTTGCACACATGATATCAGCCCCATCCCCAATAAACCCCCAAGCTGGCTCCTCTGGTTCCAATGCAAGGCACACTATTAAAATTAATTTAAAATAAATTAAAACAATTTATGATCAGGTGACTAGAGGGTGTGTGGGTGTGGGTGTGTATACTGAGGTCCAGCTTCAAGGGCCTTCCAGCAATTCCCTCCCTGCAAGAAGTGAGCTTACAGGAAACCAGGCAGAGGGCCTTCTCGGTAGTGGCGCCTGCCCTGTGGAACACCCTCCCATCAGATGTCAAGGAGATAAATACCTATTCAACTTTTAGAAGACAACTGAAGTCATCCCTGTACAGGGAAGTTTCTAATGTCTGATATTTTATTGTGTTTTTAATATTCTGTTGGAAGCCACCCAAAGTGGCTGGGGAAACCCAGCCAGATGAGCGGGGTATAAATAAATATTATTATTATTAATGTGTGTGCACCTGTGCATGTGTTTGAGAGAGAGAGTAATGTAAGTTCAGCTGTTAATGTGTACAGTGGATGCTCGGGTTGCAAACGTAATCCATGCGGGATGCATGTTCGCAACCCACAGCTGCATGTCTGTGCACGTGCGGGTTGTGATTCGGCGCTTCTGCGCATGCGCAACTGCCAAAACCCAGAAGTAACCCGTTCCGGTACTTCCAGGTTTCAGCGGTCCGTAACCCAAAAAAAACCCGCAACTTGAAGCATCTGTAACCCTAGGTATGACTGTATAGCAATATAGCAATATAGCAATATAGCAACAAGTTATTATTAAATAAATAGAGCCATTCATTGTGCACATTTACCACCAGGTCTCACAGAGAATGTGCACATAATCTGTCCATGAAGAGGAAACTGCCAGTCGATATATACAGCATGCATATCTTGGTTTCATTTTGCACGTTCTCCAGGCACTGTGCACGTTCTCCAGTCAGTATGCATATTCTGTGAGAAACATGCCTTTGTTTTCTATCTCTAATCAGAAAGTGTGCAATCTGCCCCCTCCACATCTGCTTCAAGTCCAGTGCCCAATCTTATATACTGTATTTGGCTGCTAGGTCTGAGGTACCCCACCTCTGCCCAAATGGATTTTCTTCCAATTCTATACACACCTACTTCAAATGTCTTCATATTCCTTTGGCTGGGATGCAAATGTTTGTGGGAAGATTGCCGGGGGAGGGACTCCATCTTTTTATTAATAATATTTTCCCCCTATATTTCTGTCACACAATGATTACTTTGTTAGCTTGGTTCGGAGGATGATTTATGACTATTCCACCAACTTCTTTTATGGGACATGTTGGTGGTTTCAGACTGACATTAGCTCAAGCAGCTGTTGTCTATTGAAACAGGACAAAGGAGCCTTTTCAACAAGATGCTTAAACCTGCAATAAATGGAGGTGAAACAATGAGGAACCCTTCTAGAACACTGCAAGTCTTCTCTGGAATTTGGGGACTAGTAGCTCCCAGCTTTTGCTATCTCTTGTACATAAATCCATTAATTACAACACAGGTGCAAGGAGGTAAACAAGTTTATCTTGCCAGTGACAGTTCAATCAGTAAGCAGATTAATGTGCATACATGGTTATGGCAAAAGGCAAGATCGGTTGGAAGGGGGGCAGGGAGAGAAATGAGTAAAAAGGTGCATGCCAATAAAATCAGCACACCGATAAGGAGCCAACATTTAAATGAGATAAAATGTGTGCAGTATTAGAGAGAGAGAGAGAGCTAAAAAAAAAAATGAAACAAAAAATGATTTTCCAAAATGAAATCTCTCTGGGTTCATCTAAGTTTTACTCAGAGTAGACCCATTGAAACTAATGAACCTAACTTTGTCATGTTCATTAATTCTAATGTATCTTCTGATAAAGCATTGTGGACGCCACCCTCTGAGTGAACTTTCATGGCAATGTGTCTTTCTTACCCCATCAAATATACATACATACATACATGTTGATACAGTCATTGGGACAGCCAATGTACTGCCTTCCAGATGTTGTTGGACTACAACTCCCATCACCCCTTACTATTTGCAGTGCTGGCTGGGGCTGATGGGAGTCCAACAACATCTAGAGGCTACCACATTGGCTACCACTGTACTGAAGATATCTGTATATATTATTTTATAATTATATCTCACTATTCCAGGTAGGAAATGAGAGCAGCGTAAAAGGAATTGTCCCATTTTATCCTGACAACCACCTCTGTAAGATAAGCTATACTGAGAGACGTGTCCAAGGTCACCCAGTGATCTTTCAAGCACAGATGGGATTTCCTGGTTGAAGTCCTACATTCTATTCACTACACCATACAGTCATATCTCAGGTTGAAATAGCTTCAAGATGAATATTTTTGGGTTGTGCTCCACGGAGACCCAGAAGTAACGGAGCACATTACTTTTGGGTTTTGCCGCTCGTGCATGCGCAGACGCTCAAAATGACGTAACGTGCATGCGTGTAAGCGCCGAATCGCAACCCACGCATGCGCAGACGCGGGTTGCATTCGCTTCTGGATGTGAATGGGGCTCCAGAACGGATCCTGTTCGCATCCAGACGTACCACTGTATTGGTTCAAAGTGGAAGCTTAGTTCTCGAACTTAATCCATTCCAGGAGTCCATTTGACTCCCAAAATGGTTCAAAAACCAAGGCACAGCTTCTAATTGGCTGCAGGAGCTTCCTGCACTCAATCAGAAGCTGCAGAAGACACATCAGACATTTGGCTTACGCAAAACGTTGGCAAACCGGTAACACTTCCAGGTTTTCGGCGTTCAGGAGCCAATTTGTTTGACAACTAAGCCGTTCGGGAACCAAAGTACCACTGTACTGTTCAGAGCTGTGTTCATGCATTTCGGTGAATGCATGTGGCCTTCAGTGGAGAGACAGTGGGGTTTGCACATGACCCCAAAGATCCCTGCTTGTGCTGACCTTGGCTTCTTGATCATGAAGGTCTACTACAGACATTCAGCTGAGTGTGGTTGGAAGCCTCATCACTATCAGAAATCCTGATAATGCCCAATCATGAGTAAGATGGCCATGAGTCCTAAATTACAGAGGACACTCTTCTATTTGAAGATGTCCTCTATTCAAGAGGCCCTCTTTTTGAAGGGATGCCCAGTCCCTGTCTGGTTTAAAATTAAAGAACCTTAAAAAGGAAAAGCAAGCAGGGCTCCGGGCTCCAGGCAGGGTCTCCTCGTGAGCCAGAGGACTCTCCATCTCTTGGTATGACTTTAGTTATTTAATTATTTCCCAGTGCCACACATGTGCGCGGTTGCATGTGGAGGAGATGTTTGTATTGCATTCCCATTTATACAGCAGCAAGTATTTCTAAATTCCCATTCAAACGTATTATGCAAATAAATTTGCATTATGCAAATATATGCTGTCATTTTTTGTGGTGCTCTTCCTCTTTTGGGACAACTCAAAGCGGACATTCTAGTTATGAGTGCCTCTTAGAGGTGGACCAGTGCTGGTGTTTATGACCAAAACCTCATGGCCGGCTACATTCCAAAACAACACCTTCTCCTCCCTCTACCAAACTCCCAAGTTTCTTCTGGAGATACTTTTGAAACTTTTTCTTCTCAGCAGCTTTTAGTGGCAGGAGGTAAACCAGGGAGATTGAGGAGTTACAATACCAACTGAGCACTTTATTTCGATAAATCCTCAAGCCAGGCTTTGGCAGAGAGACCAAACAATGAACTGATGCAAATGCGCCGAGCTTTTACTAGCATCTACCAACTTCCTCTTCTTCCCTATTACTCTGCAGGTCACATTCCAGGGATTACTTGGCGGGTGAGTGGGGGGGGGCCTTGAAAGAGATACATGCAGTCAGAGGAGAATTTGTCGTGACTGAGCCTCAGCTGCAGAATTTTCTAGCAAGTGTCCCCTTAATAAGATTAAGGTCCTTTGCTTTGTCGTCTCCCAAGGTGGCATGCCGTTCCATTCTGGCCTTCTTCCCTCCAGACAGCAGGATAGAAAATTGCTGAAGAGGCAACACACCAGAGCTTTCCTTCTTTGATCATCCCTACAGAGCATGATAAGGTAACCTTGGCCTTGTGTGGATCCCGCCCACCCTCCCCCGTTCCTTTTTCAAAAAGCCACCAAGCACCAAAGAGCGGCTGCCGCTTTGATTCTGACTTTAAATGAAACAAGACGCCTCTCTGCTGATCTGTACAAAGAGGAAAAAGCAATGGATCTTTTAAGTGAGCAGCAACACACATTTTAAAGGGGAACACCTATGAATATGCAAAACAGAGACATGCATCCGCTTCCAAAACTAGGAATGGGTCAAACTGTCCATTTCAGTTTCTTGCTTTTGTGGCCCCTGTCCAGCACTCAACTCCCATCTGTGGCTCCTAGAAGCTGTCACCATGTGACAGCGGCCACACTGCAGGAAATGGCTTTGACTGTCCAGCTAAATCAGGTGAGCTTAGCCAATGGGTTTCAGACCCTCAGTGAGTTAGGGACTTCCCCCGCATGTGAAGACAGGCTCCGGTGGATTGATTGAGAATAAGAGACCAATAGTAAGTTCAATGGACAAGAAGGCAGTTTCTGCACATGCTGTATAGGGAAATGAACCCTACACAAATCTGGAGTCTCCAAGGCAGTTGGATGGCACCTTGTACACCTCCTTTTGGTGACTCCTGCAGCCCAAGCTGGTTCCAAACGTATTGCTCTGCTTTCCTTTGGTTTAAAGATAAGGTGCCATCAAAAGGGATAGGAAGAGCCCGGAGGTTGTCCATCAGCAGTTAGTAACATGCAGACTCAGCAAGCACTCAGGTTGTCTTCCCCACTGTGATAAGATCTATTTTGTTTAAAATGATGGTCCTGATTTCAGAATGTGAATCTGCACATATAAATTGCCATGTGCGATATTTAGCCAATATTTGGATCCTTTTTGTATGTGATACAAATCCCCTTCTTTTTGTGGCAATTCATAACTGGCTCCCACAAAACGGACTTTTGATCTGCCTTGCAGAACTGGCTGACAATCTGCTTAAGCACTCTTCTGAACGCACTTAGGAACAACTTAGTATATGCAGCTGAAGAACTGGGGGTTTTCCATTGGGGTGTGAAACAGAATTGGGAAGGGCCAAGAGGATACAGGAGCATAGGTAGCAGCCTTATACAGATCTCAGCTACAAGTCTCAGTATTCTCCTTCGGTGACTGGTGGAAGATTTCCAGGATTTCAGGCAGTCTCTCTCCCAGTCCTATCTAGAGACATCAGGGATTGAACCTGGGATCCTCTGCATGCTCTACTACTAAGCCACGGCCTTTCCCCAACAATCGTGGCCAACACATGTCCCAAAGTAATCCCAAGCATCACACTGAATCAGGAATTGGATAAGTTTTCAGGAAGACTGGGCTGAGAAACAGAGGTCATAATCCAATGCAGAGCTTTTAGTGTGTTCACAGGCATTATTAGTTCAACATTCCTAAGAGCAATCCCATATGGTAGGTCGGTGATGGGATTTGACCCTCGCTAATTAGCTTTGGTCCTCTTTCTGTGACCAAAGTCTGTAGTGGGGGTTGAGGACTGGAGACATCTGCCAGGCCTTCCTCCTCTGGGAGAGTAAGTATCATAGAAAGGAGGACAAAATGGAGGGTTCGTACTGTTCCGCCTAGCCTAGGGTAAACAATCTGCTGTGTTTTGATGCATTGCGGCCGAAAGCCTTCATTCTCCAACAGGCGCCTAACAGCCCTAGGAGGAATCCAGTCTGTCGGTATACCACAAAGCCACTTTCTACCTAATGGCTGTTAAATGTACACACATGGAATTGTCTAGCCAAGGCTCAGCTTGAGTTCTGATGGAGTTTTGAGTCCTGTAATGTTTGAATGCTGCACAGGGGGACTGGAGAGAACTCTCTTCTGAAGCTGGGCTCACTGTTTCCCTTCTGCGGTGACTTGAAATGTTGTGTACTATAGGGAGACTTACCCTGAAGCAACATCATATGTCTATGGTTTTGCATGTTAAGATTCTGTAAACATTGTAATTAACCAAAGGGAGAGCCTCTCCTTTAAGGGAAACTGCACAAGGAGGCAAAAACAGCACATTCCCCCACTGGAGGAGTTAATGGAATCTCTTAGCAGTACATTTTGTTGTGTTAATGTTGTTAGTGCAACCATAACTGTTAGATAGACATAAGCATTCAGTCATCCACAGTGGCCTGCTAGATACCTAGCTTTACACACATTTTCTGGGCTGTGTTTACACAGTGCCCATGAATGCACATTTTGGGGTGATCGTGGCCCCCCCCAGCACTTTATTCGGGGGGGAGCACTTTTTCAGGGCAAGATCTCAATGTGATATCACGCAAGATCATGACACCCAAAATGGTTGCCATGCTCTTGCATGAGAAAAAACAGAATTCCCGTTTTTCCCCAGGACTCTTGTGGGGTATGCTTTGTGTGTATGGCGTATTTATAATCTTTACAACTGGTTTGAGATATCTGTGGCCTGTAGGCCAAATCCAATCCAGCAGTCTTCTTTATTTGCCCCCTGAAACTCTCTCTAAGACATTCCTATTTCCCCTAGGCCAGGGGTGAGGAACCTTGGCCCACCTGATGTTGCTGAAATACAACTCCCGTCAGTTCCGGCCATCATGGTGTCAGGAGTCCAGGTTCCCTGCTTGATAACACAGTAAGCATAGGTAATTAAAAATGAGGATTTATTGCAAAAACAGATAGCTCCGGACAGCTCTAACAAAGCCTCTGGCATCATTACTCAAGATGACCCTTCTGAAGATTCTTTCCCGTGTCTACAGAATATATTGAACTTTCTCACCTTACGTCTCTTGTTTTGCTTCCTGTCTAACAACCCTCCCATTCGCCAACTGTGTGGACTTATTGGATCAGCTCCAACCTCTTCCTGTTCTGAGCTGTCTCTGAGTCTATTTGCTCATGTTTGTGCTTCCGGCAAGCTGTGGCTGTGTTCTAGCCTGCCTTCAGTTACTGCCTTAACAGCTTGCGTGTCAAAGTCAGGAAGAGCCAAATTCTGCAGCTGCCAGCTCTCCCCTGTCTGACTAATATCTAAGCCTCTCTGTTTCTGGCTGCTTTCTGCCATTGGCTGCAAACTTTCGCTAGGAGCTGGCTCATTCCTGACACATGGTCAATGTTGATGGGATTTATAGTCTAGTGACCTCTGGATGGCCAAAGGTTTCCAACTTCTGCCCTAGGCCAGAATTTGTATACTGAGAAAGGTCTTCCAGTTGGAGTCCCTCGTTTTGTGGAAGTGCTCTACCTGCATCTATCCATATACATGTGGAATTTCTTCCCACATCCATTGAATGTGTGGACCATCATGGCAATTGGTGGGGCTAGACTCCCTCCACATATTTTCCCCAGCCCATGTTAGCATAGTTTATTGATAAAGGCAAGTGAGTTATATGGAATTGAATATCCCCCTTTTCTCTGGGTTGGGCCAAACGATCATTGTCTGAGACTAGCCAGAGGAAAAACAACACTTTAAGCACAGCTAACAAATGAAAAGCAAATTTTGTTTAATAAAAAGGTCCTTGGGAATAATTTGCCCAACTACATTTCCATAACTTTTGGGCGGGGGGCATGAATTTTGAATTTCACGATGATTCATTTGAATCTCCAGTTCTATATTTAGGCTTCTGAGTCCAAAGGAATAGACATATCTCCAGCAGAGATGGCTGCAAAATGTTTGAAAGGGGGAGGAGAATGACCTTATTTAGATAACCCTCTGTAGACATTCTTGACATAGGTGCTGTCATATTGAGAGATGAGGAGAAAATGAATCTGGTGGTATTTGTTCTAATTTTGGCATTTCCTGAATTATACTTAATGATAACCCAAAGCACCATCACTCAGATTTTAAGATGGACACTTGATACTTTATTTTGCCTGCTTAAAATTCCTTAAATGCACTTGAATGACAGACCCAAGCATGAGTTCTGATCTAATCAGAATCAATTTCCTGCAAAAAAAGAAGAAGAAAAATGATGGCTATGGAATGCAAAGTATTGTGGGTAATAGCATGCAAAGTATTGTTTAGAAAGGGAAATTAGCTTTTGAGGAACCTAAGGAATTTCATAATCAGTGCTCTCCTAACTAAGGGCATATCTGCAGTTTAGGGTATGTGGGGAAGAGTGTGCTAGCTCTGCCTCCCTACATGAGATTGAGTGACTGTTTGAAGCGAAGAAGCTTGAGAAGTGCTTCCATAGGAAATCAGGGCTCTACATTGTTTGGGGGAGAGCCAGCTTTTGCTGAAGCAAGCTCCTTGTTGAGTGATGGATGAATCTGTCAATTTTAGTTTTATCCATTTCTGATTCCCCCCAATCTTAAATTAAATGTTCTCCCCAGGGTGGCATACTGAGTGCTATCACTGACTACTGTTAGGCTCCAAGCAAAAATGTTTCTTTTCAGCCAGGTTTTGGGCCTTTGACTTGGAGAGTTTTAGATACTGTGGCCTCTTTTGGTGGGTAGGGTGTGTTAGTCCACCTGTGTATAGCAATGTACTTAGCTTTTATTTTGGTTTACTTTTATACTGGCTGTGAGCAGGGCCGGATTTAGGTTTGATGAGGCCCTAAGCTACTGAAGGTAATGGGGCCCTTTACATGTCCAGCTATCCTTTGTCAACAACAAATTGTTGCTTTTTTTGTGTTTAATATATGCTATATGGTAATTTATGCTATATGGACCTAATAAGTATCTAAAGTCATTTGCACATAACAAAATACTGTATGTATTTTATCAAAGTAATTGTTGAACTGAAATACAATTAAGAAGTATATTAATAGTGAATTGGGGGGGGCAAGCGAGTGGGGCCCTAAGCAATAGCTTGTTTAGTTTATACATAAATCCGGCACTGGCTGTGAGTCGCTTTGAGTTGAGTCCCCATGCCCCTCTCACTGCTGAAATTAGATTAGAAAGAAGCATTCTCTAGTACCCAATAGACTAGACTGCAAAGTTGTGGGGGTGAGAGACAACATTTCAAACAAGATGAACAAGCCAGGCAGAAATGGATTTATCCATTCTTTGGATTTATAATTATTTATAATTAATTTACTATCATTCCTATGGTAAAGTTTTGGATATATTTTTTTAAGTACTGTATTTTTTGCTCTATAAGACTCACTTTTTCCCTCCTAAAAAGTAAGGGGGAATGTGTGTGCGTCTTATGGAGCGAATGCAGGCTGCACAGTTATCCCAGAAGTCAGAACAGCAAGAGGGATCACTGCTTTCGCTGCGCAGCGATCCCTCTTGCTGTTCTGGCTTCTGAGATTCAGAATATTTTTTTTCTTGCTTTCCTCCTCCAAAAACTGGGTGCGTCTTGTGGTCTGGTGCGTCTTATAGAGCGAAAAATACGGTACTTCTAATCTTTACAACATTGTGATGCTTAAGCTTCAGATCCAGAAGTATATGGATTTAATAAACAATTAATAATAATAAAAATTAAGCATTTGAATAGGTCTCTCCGCAAAGGGTTTCAATTTTTTAGGTTTTTTTTTTTAAATTATCAGCTGCCACTTTCTGTGTTGTTAACTGGGGCTTTTTTAGCTGCCACGAGAAATGTGTGTGGAAGGTGATAATTAATAAATAATAATAATTTGCACATCACTGCATCACAGTTCATCACAATCACTCTCTTCTTTTTTGTTTCAAAGCCTGCCCCTACAAACCCACCCCCTTTCCTGTGATTGCTGCCTTCCTATGCCCCCCCTCGCCCCCACACACTTCAGAGTGGCTTCTCTTTCCTTCTCTTCCTTCTTCTGAAGATGATTTCCCCCTTTTAACTTCAGCCTTTGATCCAGCCGCTCTGGTGGAATTCTTCCTGTTGTGCAAACTTAAGTTCTGTCTGATAAGCTCTGCAGACTCTGTGTAGCTCTCCCTGCCCACTCTGTGGGCTTCGCTGTTAGCAACTAAATTGCTTCTGAAACCACAAAGCCCCACTACAACCTGTGCTAATGGTCAACTTCATTTTCTTTGCAACACGCTTTGTTAGAGAGGTTTTTTATTGTTTTTTTTTTTTTTTGCTTTTTGCAAGGCATCCTCCCTCCCTCCAAAGATAATGCCAAGCATTTCCCACATCGCTGTTTAATAAAAGCGCTTTGACTTGCAAGAGGAAAATGCATAATTTTCTTTAATTTACCAAGGAGATAAACGTCAGCCCGTTATCTGTGAATTAATTGCCAACTCCTGTCCTTGGCATTTAGGGGAATCTCTATAAACTTCAGGGATGAGTGTCAGCAGATATTTCACAGCTAAACCACCTGGGAAGAATGTTTATTTCCTTTGCCAGGTCAAGAGAGGTTGGTGAATTTTAATTACATCTCTGCTCCAAGTCAGCCTTTGCCAACCCGGTGCTCCCTAGATAGTTCTCCGAGAAAAAAGAAGCAGACTTCAGTCACAAGGCTGGTTTCTTCCACATGCCATCTTCTTCACTAGGAGCATCTCAACACCGGACAGTAGACCAGGAAGCTCCAGGGTAGGGATATTCTATTCTCCTTACTGCAGATTGGGAGTATAATAAAAAAATTAAAGTCTTATATATGCCTGTTGTCTTTGTCCATGGAGTTTTCTTGGCAGGGATACTGGAGTGGCTTGCTGGTTCCTCCTCCAGGTGGATCACGTTTGGTCAAAACTCTCCACTATGACCTGTCCATCTTGGGTGCCCTGCTCGGCATAGTTCATAGCTTCTCTGAGTTATTCAAGCCCCTTCGCCATGGCAAGGCAGTGATCCATGAAGGGGATGGTGTGCTCTGGTCCATGGGGTCACGAAGAGTCGGACACGACTAAACGACTAAACAACAATATAGATATATAATAAATGTTCATAGGTGTACCAGCCAAGCACACACATTATGTTTTGACCACATGTCTGGAGCAGCACAGGAAGACCGGCCTGAAACCATTTTGACTCCCAAACTGACCAAATGTTTTCTCTGCAAGGAGGGAAGGGGTGAGGGAACCTTCCTATTGTCTCAGGAATTGGGTAATCACCATTTCAAAGGAACGGGCAGACTACCAGGAAAGGCAATCAGATAAGGCATTATCAGATAACCTGGCAGACAGGAAAAACAACAACATTCAAATTTCTGTTGTAGACCGCCTTTTCTGTGATGTAGGTATGATGTTTGTGGTGGGTGGTCTTGGGTTACACCTCTTCTCTGATGTATGTATGATGGGGTGGTTTTGAGCTCCAGGGCAGGTATTTTAAAATGTCTATATATAGGGCAGGCACACCTTCGTTCTGGGTCCTCCTCTGTCCTCCTGAGTGTGAAGGGAGCACCCTGTTGCAACAGCTTTAATAAAGATCAGGCTTACTAGCTGCTTTGCTTCTCAATACTGGCCTCTGTTATTTTCTCCTACCGATAGGGAACCCACTTAAGGCCTCTATACGGGCTCTTGTATACCCCATAAGGGAAGAAGGGCAGATTTTGTTTATAACAGGAGGAAGAGGGGAAGCTGGGAGGTATCTAAATGTACGAGTAGAAGTGCTGGGTTGGCTCTGGTGGTGCAGTTAACGTTACACTAACCTCCCCACCGCCTTTCCCTCCCAAGAAGGAACTGCAACTGAAAATAGCACAGCAGCACAGCACCCTTGCTGGCAAGCTGCCCCTGGTCTTGCCCAGACTCACTGTCATTCTTCAAAACAAAACAAACCCTCATGGTTTATTTGGGGGGTTGAGGTAGACTCCCCTTCATAGCACTCCGTTCCAAACCTGATAACTCAAATGGACTTTCTGAATTTACATTCCAAGAAATTTGAGGGTAGAGTTTTAAAAGAATCATCCTGCCACACACTGTGAGGGGTTCATTGAACTTGTTGGCAGCAGAATTTTAAGATGCAGCAAATTGCAATACTTTATGAAGGATAAAAACCGTGGAGCCCATTGCCTCCACATGAGTGACCATAGGAATGAGTTTCCACCAGCCATTGGTCAACTGAGCAGCTAAGCAATGTTTCCTGCCCATGAGGTATTACCAGCCAATTTTGCTAGAGCACTTATTTGCATGCATGGACTTCCCTAGCTGTCCCTAATGGATCCTAAATGACACATTTGCCCTTGATTCTTCTTTAACCTCCAGTGCTACCCAGCTAAGGATTCGTTTCTAAGTATCTGCAGATATCATTTTATTCATCCATTTGAAGATGCAGTAAATGATTGGCACTCTCTTAGTCCGTTGCCAGTTGCTTTGGTTTAATCTTTAATTTAAAACCTTTATACTGAAACTCATGAGCCTATTTCCCTCTGTGCTTATACAATTGCTTCTAATTCTTCCAGATCACCCCAACCCCCTTTTAACAGCTGTCTAGGTTTACACTCTGGGACGCGGGTGGTGCTGTGGGTTAAACCACAGAGCCTAGGGCTTACCGATCAAAAGTTTGGTGGTTTGATTCCTCCCGACGGGGTGAGCTCCCGTTGTTCGGTTCCTGCTCCTGCCAACCTAGCAGTTCGAAAGCACGTCAAAGTGCAAGTAGATAAATAGATACCACTGCGGTGGGAAGGTAAACAGCATTTCCATGCGCTGCTCTGGTTCACCAGAAGCGGCTTAGTCATGCTGGCCACATGACCAGGAAGCTCCCTCCTATATCGTATCATAACCCTCATATATTGTACTGGCATATCAGTTCAATTGTCAGTTCACAGTTGCAAAACAAGTAAATTGGACTGTAGCCAACTTAGTTTTGCTTAGAGTAGATCTACTGAAATTAATCGACCAAAGTTAACTATGGCTATTGGGTTCAATGGGTCAACACGTGGTGCTGAATCCAACTTTAGTTCAGAATCTGTTACTACTGGCTTACCCACAACATAGACAACTCATGAGCTAAAAGTACTTGAAGTAACAGGTCGGAGCTAAACAGTACAAATTGAAAGCTTTTGCAGATGACTTAGTACTGTATTGACGTTACAGGAGCCAGAATCTAGTACTAAGAAAGTATTAGAATTGATTCAGGAATTTGGTCATGTGGCAGGATTCAAGTTGAACAAGTTAAAAACTAAGGTGCTTGAGAAAAATTTAACACCGATTGAGAAAGAGAGGTTTCAGAAGGAGACAGGTTTAACATTGGTTAAGAAAGTAAAATACCTGGGGGTTAATATGACCACTAAGAACTTAAACCTATTTAAAGACAATTATGAGAAATGTTGGTTAGAAGTGAAAAAGGACTTAGAGATATGGTCAAATTTGAAGCTTTCCTTGTTAGGTCGAATTGCTGTTATAAAGATGAATGTATTGCCAAGAATGTTATTTTTGTTTCAATCATTGCAAATCTTGGACAAAATGGACTGTTTCAAGAAGTGGCAGAGACACATTTCTAGATTTGTCTGGCAGGGCAAGAAGCCCAGAATAAAATTTAAAATATTAACTGATGCAAAGGACAGAGGTGGATTTGCCCTGCCAGACCTTATTATGAATCAGCGGCATTTTGCTGGCTGAAAGAATGGCTGCTTCTTGAGAACACAGACATTTTGGATCTAGAAGGTTTTAACAATGTTTTTGGGTGGCATGCATATTTGTGGTATGACAAGGTTAAAGCACATAAAGCATTTAAAAACCATATTATCAGAAGAGCATTGTTTAATGTTTGGACAAGATATAAAGACTTACTTGAAAACAAAACCCCAAGGTGGCTATCACCGATGGAGGCGAAAGCTCAGAAAAAAATTACCATATTTTTCGCCCTATAGGACGCACTTTTCCCCCTCCAAAAATGAAGGGGAAATGTGTGTGCGTCCTATGGGGCGAATGCAGGCTTTCGCTGAAGCCTGGAAAGCGAGAGGGGTCGGTGCGCACCGAACCCTCTCGCTCTCCAGGCTTCAGGAGAGCCGCAGCGCCAGCCCCGCAAGCTCCGGGGACAGCTGGGAGGCGCAGCGCGTCTTCCCGCTGTCCCCGGACCTGGTCTGCAGGCGGGCGGCGGGGAGAAGAGCGCTTCTCCCCGCCGCCTGCCCCGCAAGCTCCGGGGACAGCTGGGAGGCGCAGCGCGTTTTTAGATGTCCTGAGCCAACATGGCTCTGCCTCCTAGCCACCCATTGCTATGAGTCTGACTTTCCTCCACTTCAGTGCAAATTATTGTCTGCCATTGTCTTGGGGCCCAAAGTTATTAGAAGCAAGAAGCACCTACCAGGGAGCTTGAAATATAGTGATTTTCCCATTCTTATGCAAATAAGGCCATCAGCTGATTCTCACCACATGAATTACCACCCCAAATTGTTTTACCGCCCTTCACAATGCTTTTGTTCACAGGAATGTCTGCCGAGCTCCGTTATTTCACACGACCCCCCTTATTCACAAAGAGTTATGAGCAAGGGCACTTTTTCCTGTTTTGTTTTGCTATTTACCATTCAAAAGCTGCTATTATTTGCTTCGTTGCCCATCCGGAAGGAAAAATGATACCTGGCGAATTCTCCCCACTGCCAACCAATCCCGTGCTGTAAATAATGGAGGATGAATAGCGAATTGCTGGTGCACACACACACACTGTTTGGAAGGAAGGCGTCCGCGGGCTGGAATTTGTTTGCATAAACTATCAGTCAAACAATTACCCAATGACAAATGCATTCATAAAAAGCCCCAAATAGGTGTGTTGTTCAATTCATGGCGAGTGCTAACTTCTCACGTAAATTATGCACAGAGAACAATTCAGCCATGAAATTTGCTGTTGACAAATTCAAGGTGTTTCTTTTGGGGGACTTGGAGGGAAATAATTGGAGCTACTCATACACCTGGTTGGGTTCTAAATTAACTATAACCACATGGCAGCGGTTAGGAGGGAGGGGAGACTTTATCAGCAGTGCTCCCAGAACCTATGGGAAGCCCTGTTCAACACACAGCAGCACAGTAAGCAGTCATTTTACCTGTGCTTCAAAAGGGACGTGTAAAACTGTGGGTGGGAGGGAAATGGTCTAAGTTGTGCTGTTGCTTAAATGCACAATACAGTGGTACCTTGGGTTACAGACGCTTCAGGTTACAGACTCTGCTAACCCAGAAATAGTACCTCAGGTTAAGAACTTTGCTTCAGGATGAGAACAGAAATCACATGCCGGCAGCACAGTGGCAGCAGGAGACCCCATTAGCTAAAGTGGTGCTTCAGGTTAAGAATGGTTTCAGGTTAAGAACGGACCTCCAGAACGAATTAAGTACTTAACCCGAAGTACCACTGTATTGGCAATGGAGAACATCCTCCATTGTATGTCAGCAAGCTAGTTAGAGGACATTGTCAGGACTCATGTCACACATACACACCTCTGTCCTCTAATGCCTCACCACTGCTTCCTGGTAGAGCCAACCCTATTTCGGAACGAATTAAGTTCTTAACCTGAGGTACCACTGTATTGTTCAGTTCTGACCTTGAAGAAATGTGCATCAGGTATTTTTAAGATGTAAGGCAGGCAAGAGAGGTTTTTTAAAACATGGCAAGATGTATCATGGTGGGACCACACCCTTTTTTCTGCTCACATTAACGTGGTTGAGCTGTAGGGGAAGAACCCAAGTTACCAGAGACAGAGGGTGGGGCCTCCTCCAGGTGAACTGAGAAGTTATTCAGCCCAGTTGCTTGCACAGATCTTACATGGAGATTAGACTATGGTTTGTAGTCAATGTGAGTCCTACTCAGAGTAGACCCACTGAAATTCATATACATGATTAATGTCATTGTACCTATTCTGAGTAGGTTTTCTTCTTGCTGTTGCTGCTGCTGTTGCTGCTGTTATTAAATTTCTTGCCAGCTGGCTACAAGGTGGATTATAACCACCTAAAATTCAGAATTAAGGATGGTTAAAGCCAATTAGACACAGCAATTGGGTTGGCCAGTTGAGGAACAGGCAAGTGGGAGGGCCAAGCATTGGGACCAGCTCGTTGCACTAGGCCACTTGTGCCTTGGCAGCTGCCTCCAAGAGCCACCTGGTGGCCCCAGCCCTCCAAAACTGAAACGCACACACACACACACACAAACACAGAGAGACAAGCAGACAGAGTCCTACATAGTGCTGCAGTGTAGCGTGTCATTTCCCCCCTGTATATCCCTAAGCAATAGTGATTGATTAAGTTTGGTTGCTTTAAAATAAATGGGCTCTCTTTGTGTGTCACAGCTAGTGAGGCAGAAAAGATTTCAAATGGCTTATAAAAAGGAAGGAGGAGGGGATACATTTTGGCCACAGAGAAATATTGTTTTCCTCCCCACTTGGAGAGATAGCTGTCTGTTCAAAACCCAGAACTTGGCATGCCATTGCAGGCTGCTTTTGAATAGGTTGTTTAAATACAGCTTCTAGTTATGCTTGAAGTGAGCAACAGATTTCCCCAACATATGCAGAGACTTGGAAAGGAAAATAAAGAAAATTACAGCTCAGTAGCATCCCTTGTGAGTAACAGACGTGTAGGTACTTTATAGCACAAAGACAACATGTTGGAACCAGGTGCCATGAAGACTATAAATATACATTAAACGTACTGAAATTAATGTTGCCAAGTGCATTTTCCTTAAAGCTAAAGAGGTGAATTTGAAAGGGCCTGCTTTGAAAGGGCCTTCTCTCTCTCTCTCTCTCTCTCTCTCTCTCTCTCTCTCTCTCTCTTTCTCTCTCTCTCTCTCTCTCTCTCACACACACACACACACACACACACATTCAGTTAATGACAGTGGCATCCTTGCAATTGAGGGAAATGCCAAAACAATACGTATGAAAATAATGAGTTGTATCCAACAGAGTAGACCCATTGAAATTAGACCTAAGTTAGTAATGTCCATTAACTTTAATGGGTATACTCTGGATGTAGTTAACATTGGATACAATCGAATGTCTAGTGTTCCAGCCCCACTGAGAACTCTCAACTGTGGATTAGAGTGCAATAGCACATCAATGTGGCACTTAAAGGGCATACAACAAAAGACGACCACAAAAACATCATCAACAGTCATACCATTCCTCAGTTCTCTTTAATTTGTGTCAATGTGAGTGAAACTAAGTAAGGAGAGGTCCATTGCAGGGGGCTGGACTAGATGATCCTCAGGGTCCCTTCCAACTCTTCAGTTCTGTGAAAGTATGCATATTTTTTTCCATTATGTGCATTTCTTTGTCCGCAGATTTTGGTTGGAGAATGGGGTCACAAACTTTGGAGAAGTGCAAATGTCAAATGATAGCTGTGCACAAGTAAATGTCCCATTCAAAAGAATACTGCCCCCCCTCTCTCTCTCTGGCATTGATGTAGGTATAGTTCCTTTTAATGGGCAGTTCAGTAATGGGCAATAACACCAGTGAACGTTGCCAGTTGACAAAAATGCATCTCTTGCTCCTACCTCCGTTTCCCTACTTATTCCAAAGACTCATACTCGTAATTCCCACTCAAGTAATAGGGAATGACAAGGAGTGTGTAGTTAGCCAATTAGCGTACATGTTGGGCTCTTGCCGAAGGCTGCAAGGCTGTGCCCAAATGGCTCTGGTTGCTTGGGAAGTGCTATAATCACTCATAAACTACCTGCCCCAAGCAATGTATTGGCAATCTGGTATCACAGGACGGAAAATCATACACAAGCTGGTTGATTTGTGCACTTATTTGCCTCAGGGCCAGCCCACTATTAAATATGAGATTTGTCCCTGGCATTGGCCCAGCTCCTGGGCATTCCTGTTGTTGTCAGTATCTGCCACACATGCCGCCATTTTAGATTAATGAGAGCCTTCTGTCCATTTTCTCAGTTCTGGGAAGGCTTGCAGCTCCAAGGGCAAGCGTGACAGCTGGCTGACCACACACTATACCTCTAAGAGAGCTGCTGCTTTAGTAATTGTCTGTCTCAAACCAACACACACCCCAAGTGTCCAGTTGTAAGCAGGACATCCAGAATCACAAAAGCCGATCCCAGCTTCTGTTTGCATCCTGGAATGTCTCGGTTTTTGGTCCAGCACTCTGGTGCAATTTTGTGGACAAAAATGATGGAGTCGGATGAAGGAATTTAGGGAATGCTCATCCAATTTGCAGATGACACCAAACTGGGAGGCGTAGCTAATGCTGCAGAAAATGAAACCAGGATTCAAGATGACCTTAACAGACTGGAGAACTGGGGCCAACCTAAGAAAATGATTTTCAGTAGGGACAAATATAAGGTTTTACACATACGCAGGAGGAACCAGGTGCACAAATATAAAATGGGAGATATCTGGCTTGCCAGTAGTATATGTGCAAAGGATCTAGGGGTCTTAGTAGACCACAAGTTTCACATGAGTCAGCAATGTGACACAGGAGCCAAAAAAAGAGCTAATGCTATTCTAAGCTGCATCAGCAGAAGTGTAGAGTCCCGATCATAGTACTGCTCTATTCTGCCTTGGTCAAAACACAACTAGAGTATTGTTTCCAGTTCCAGACACCACAATTTAAGAAGGCTATTGACAAGCCAGAATATGTGCAGAGTTTGGTCTGGAAGCCAAGCCTAATGAGGAACAGTTGAGGGTGTTAGGCATGTTTAGCCTGGAGAAGAGAAGACTGACAGGAGATATGGTGGCCATCTTCAAACATCTAAAGGGCTGTCACATGAAAGAGGGAACAAGCTTGTTTTCTCCTGCTCCAGAAGGTAAGACCCAAACCAATGGCTTCAAGTTACAAGAAAGGAGATCCAACTACACTTCAGGAAGAACTTTCTCTGAAATCATGGTAGTTTGAGATTGTTCCAGATCAGGTCAAGGCACTCCTGGATCACTCTGAACCAGGGGTACCTGTAGTGACCTGGAGTTTTCAAAACAGTGGAGAACAGTTGGTTGGCAAGAAAGGAGGGCAGGAAAAGGAGGTAATTATTGTCAGGAGCCATCCTACACTCAAGTAGGACCCTGGCAGAGACACATGCCCGACTGGCTTGTTCTCTCCCTCCTGGTCAATCGTTTGGGAGCTTCAAAAGCTTTCTTCTGCCCGAACATCGTAGCAACTGATGCCAACAGACATCAGCACACTCAGGGATCTGCAGAGTCTTCGCAGCTTGTGTAACAGACCTCAGCAACTCAGCATTATGGCTAATCTACTTTATTTACATATAAAACACTTGGAGCATTCTGACTTAGCTCCTTCCTCTTTCTCATCTGTCAGCAAAGAGAGAAAGAAGAAAGGACAATAATCCCATTTCACGGAACACAGTAACACAAACATCCTGTCTCCATCACTTCCCACTCTGTGGAATGAAAACATACACCGTCATGTGATAGATAAGAATCCCATGACTGCAGACATGGGAATGAATCTCCAATAATTATGTCCTTCACACACACACACACACACACACACACACACACACCAATTACCCAATCCTATGGCTTTGCAAGCCCCCAATCTAGTTCGGGGCCCAGGTCGTGTTGGGCCTGGAGTGACTCAGTCCAAATCAGAGCCCCATCAGGAACCCTGCATCTACCCCCAAAGTGAATTGGGGTGTCTTGCACAGCCCTTGCGTGAGACACAATCCATATGCATATGCCAACATCACAAACCATAAATTATTGGGATTGCACACTGTTAACTCTTGGGATGGGCTGCAGGGAGCTTTCTCCAAGAAAGCACCAAAAGAATGAACCAATAACGACTCAAACAAATAAATGCTCATCTATCCTGAAGGGAGAACTGATTAGGATGTTCCATTTGTGTTGAAACTTCAGCACCTAGATGCAGCAGGCGAAGTATCTGAATTACCTGAGATGCATTCAGACTGTCAGTTCCCCTTAGCTTTGGCATTTGTTAACTTCTTCAGTGTTTATGCCACTTTGGGTTGTCAGCATAAATTGCTATTGCCAACGCAATGCCACATTGCCTCAGTACAGTACGCAATGAGTTATTTAGTGTGAAATCATGTGGCATGAAGCACAGGCTAATGGCACAATTTAGATCCCCTTTCTTTCTTCCTTTAAAGCAAATTCTCCACTGGAACAAAAAAAAAAGTGTGGGATTTATTTATTTTTAAGAATTCTGTTTAAAGCAGGATCCCAGATGCTCACACGATCTTGCTAAGCTCTAATAATCTTCAATTATCAAGCTGAACAGTTGTTTACACAAGATGACCTTTTCTGGAAATGAAATGTGAGTAAATAGCAGAGATCCTGGGATGGAAAATATTGTTGGCTTTGAAGTGTGTTGGGGAGGAGGAGGACAAGATATATTAAGTTTTGTTCAAATGCTATTGCTGAAATTCCTTCTCACCTCTGGGACAAAAGGAGAACATCAATGTGTAGTTAGATATTGCAGTATCTTCACAGAGTTTATGCGGAGAGCCCTCCATCATATGAAACTTCAGGCAGTTCCCCTGTGGACAAAACTCTGTCTGTCCAATTAAGTGTCTATAGCATGGATAGGAAATGTATTTTTACATGACACCAAAATCTCCATTAGGGGTGCAAGATTCCTGCAGTTGCAGGCATGCTTACCAGGGTTAACCCCTGTTTTGGAACAATAAGGCATGGCAGAGAATGTGGTGTCTTTATGATATATGGTTTTATTAAAACATATATACAAATGTGTGGTTTTATTTATATATACAGCTGGAGGGATAGCAGAGCATTCACATCCTATGAGGCTCTGGCTTCCCCCATAAGGGCAGCGTTAGATCCAAAGGACAGCAAGAAGCCCTCCTCTGTGTCTCTTTGTTTCAGCCTGTCATCCTCAGCTCACTTGGAATTCTGCCCCTCCTAATTCAGGAATTAGGGGAAGATATGCCAGCCAAGCATTTAAGGAAATCTGACCCTCCCGCCACAAACATTGTGATAAAAATCTTCCTTCATATAAGAATTTCCTGTGTTCCATTTGGAAACCTCTAAGTGTTGTGTAAATGATGGTGCTGAGTATTAGCAGCAGTGGAAACTTTCCCAATCACATACTCACCAAGTGTCCTGGGAAAAAGGAACATCCTGGTTTTTTCTCACGAGACCGTGGTGGCCATTTTGGATGTCGAAAGCTCGCAAGCTCTCACACTGTGCACGCTCACTGTGCTCTTGCCTTTTTAAAAAAACTTTTCTCTGGGCAAGAGCATGGCACAGGTCATGTGACTCACCTGGAAGCATGACCCGGAATACACATGCCTTGGTTTTTTATCTGAAAAGGTTGGGTGGTATGCAGTCAGAGTCTTTACCCCAGGAAATAGCCTGTCATTCAATTCCCATGCAGCTGCTTTTTATTTACTATATCATCTATCTATCTATCTATCTATCTATCTATCTATCTATCTATCTAATCTTCTTCTTCTTATCATCATCATCTCTGAGAACTGTAAATGCCTGGGAATTCCTGTGCTGGAAAAAATACAGTGGTACCTCAGGTTACAGACGCTTCAGGTTACATACCCTTCAGTTTACAGACTCTGCTAACCCAGAAATAGTACCTCAGGTTAAGAACTTTGCTTCAGGATGAGAACAGAAATCGTGCTCCAGGGGTGCAGCAGCAGCAGGAGGCCCCATTAGCTAAAGTGGTACCTCAGGTTAAGAATAGTTTCAGGTTAAGAACAGACCTCCAGAACAAATTAAGTTCTTAACCCAAGGTACTTTACTTACTGCTGCTTAAATATGCAAATTTTAAAAAGCCTTCACTGAAATATGGGTATGTGCTGCCTGGGGCTGATGGGAACTGTAGTCCAAAACAGCCAGAACACACCAGGCCAGACAAGGCTACTCTAGGCTGTGGTCTCACATCCACATTGCAGCTCTTAGTGTGCACCTGTCCCTGGCCACATCCACACCAAACTTTTAAAGCACGAGGCTTTCCCCAAATGAACCCATGAACTGTTGCTTGTTAAGCATGCTGGAAACTCTAGCAGTGAGACATAAACTATGTTTCCCAAGACTCCTTGGAGGAAGCCATGTGCTTTAAATGTGCTTTAAATGGTGTGAGCATGACCCCTGTTTGTTTCCCTCAGAGCAAAGTCATATTGTTCTTTAGAGTCCCTTCCCTCCTCACTGTTCTGTCATTTGTTAGCACTCTGTACTAACCTTGGCATTAATATGAATAATGCTGAATTATTCAAGAGCTAGAAAACAAATTTCCAGCAAGAGACTTGAGGAGCGCAATGTGTTTGCTTTATGGCGAAGAAGTGATTTCATTAAGTACCCTGCATAGATGGGAAATATTGGGCACAGAGGCCTCATTGTTTAAAAAGGGGGAGGGGGGGAGGGGAAGACTTAACAAGATTCAGAAGGCTAGAATTGGCAAACTGCTTTGAAATGCATTTTACACAACAAGCAAAAGGGTACGGAGACATTTCGGAGTTTGGAGGGGATGTCTGACACAATTTGTTATGTGTAAATGGATGGGTTTGATCATTCTGGGGTTACCAAAAGCTCTATGGATTGATTGTCTGAAACTTTGCTCACCCTTTGGGCATTAAGTGAGTAGCTTGTGTTCTGTTGCTGTTGTTGTTACAGGTGAGCAGTGCTTTTTTCTGGGGGGGACACAGGGGGACGCACACCCCTAAAAATTTTGTGAATCTAAGTTTAGCCTCAGGGACGCGGGTGGCGCTGTGGGCTAAAGCCTCAGCGCCTAGGGCTTGCCGATCGAAAGGTCGGCGGTTCGAATCCCCGCGGCGGGGTGCGCTCCCGCTGCTCGGTCCCAGCGCCTGCCCACCTAGCAGTTCGAAAGCACCCCCGGGGGCAAGTAGATAAATAGGTACCGCTTACCAGCGGGAAGGTAAACGGCGTTCCGTGTGCGGCTCTGGCTCGCCAGAGCAGCGTTGTCACGCTGGCCACGTGACCCGGAAGTGTCTGCGGACAGCGCTGGCCCCCGGCCAATAGATGTGAGATGGGCGCACAAACCCCAGAGTCTGTCAAGACTGGCCCGTTCGGGCAGGGGTACCTTTACCTTTACCTTAAGTTTAGCCTCATTGAGGGGAAGTATTTTAATATGAGTAGGAAAATGAGAGTAAACTTTCTTTCTTTTTTAGAAAAAAAAGCACTGCAGGTAAGTATTCTATGGTATACAGTGGTACTTCGGGTTACATACGCTTCAGGTTACATACACTTCAGGTTACACACTCCGCTAACCTAGAAATAGTGCTTCAGGTTAAGAACTTTGCTTCAGGATAAGAACAGAAATCGTGCTCCGGCGGCACGGCAGCAGCAGGAGGCCCCATTAGCTAAAGTGGTGCTTCAGGTTAAGAACAGTTTCAGGTTAAGTACAGACCTCCAGAACAAATTAAGTACTTAACCCGAGGTACCACTGTACATGTTTGGACATAAGAAGAGGGTGCCAGATCAGGCCAAAGGCCCATGTATTCCAGCATCCTGTTCTCACAGTGTTCATCTAGAAGCCTATTGGAAACCCACAAGCAGAATTAAAGCACAAAAGCACTCTCTCCTCCTGTGGTTTCCAACAACTGGTATTCTGAAACATTCTCTGCCCATGGATATCATAGCCATCATAGCTAGGACCCACTGTCTAATCCATCCAAGTTGGTAGCCATCACTGCCTCCTGTGGCAACAAGTTCCATAGTCTGCACGATCATTTATCTCTCTACAATAAACCATCCTTACATGTGATTCTGCAGTCACGGGGACAATGCTGCTGTTGAAAGTTGCTCTCCTCAGCTGCCAGCCCCATCCTTTGCCAGGGAAAAAGGGGGACCAGTGAGTATTGCCTGGACAGGCGGAGTCCCCAGATCCTGCACGGTCCCCCCGTCATGTGGAATAACGACTCAAGACAATGTGCTATGGGATTAAATTGGCCACAACTTTATTAAATTTCAAATGTGGGTAGACCTTGGCTCAGGCATTGGGCGTTCTCCATCCCTGGTCCCCAGCCGGGGACCTAGGGAGCATCAGGGTTATCCAGTGTGTGTGGGGGGGGATGGGCCGGCTCTGTTCAAGCAGAGATAGCCGCCCCCGTTACGCCGCCGCCGCAGGAGAGAGCAATGACGACCTTTCGGTGTACGGCCAAAGCCTCCCTTCAGAAACCCCTTTAACGGGGAACCCTGGTATCGCCACCGCAAGAGGAAGATGGACAAAAGGATTTCGCCCAAGGCCTGATACCGCCAAAGTTGTGATGTTTTGCTACGGGAAAGGTGAAACCTGCCAATGCAGGGAAATTCCTTTCCAGCCCTTTAACAGCGACCTTAACATAGCAGCGCCCGCATACCTGTGAAGAAAAGTTAACCTGCAAAACCTGTGAAGAAAAGTTAACCTGCAAAATAAGACATTAACTGAGGGTGGGTAGGGTGGGAGAAGCTCTGGAGCCAAGTGAGGATTCCCAGGTAAGATCCTCCCTCTATTGTGTGGGCAGGTAATCCCTCCCCTACCTGGCCTGGTCTCCTTGGCAACGCTTCCCCCAGGTGGGATTGGACAACTGACAGAGGTAGGCAGAGACCTCCAGGTATCCCACCTGAGGGAAGGCAAAGCCAAGCCTATGCTGATGGAGCCGCTCCAGATCCAGGGGCTGCACGCGTCCACGCAAAGGGCGCCCCCCATTTTAAGTGGGGAGCGGTCATTATTGATGAACAGCTTCTCTACTGATCACAATATTATAACCTCTCCAAGATCCCTCAGAAAATAACGGAGCGTTTTTTCCTGAGAATTCTTCAAGCAGGTTTGGGGGAACACAGCAAATCACAACATGAGAGTATCTCTGTCCTTTTATATTTATCATAATTTTATGTTTAATTCTTGGCTTTTCCCCCTGCCAGATATATTTAGAAATGTCCTTCTTCCATTCTTTGAAGCAGCCTGAGTTATTAACAATTGGTATTGATTGAAATAAAAACAGCAACCTGGGTAATAAGTTCATTTTGATAGCTAAGGTTATGCCAAGTAGGGAGAGCTTCATTCTCCCCCAAATCTCCATCTCTTTCTTGATCTGCAATTCCTATCCCAGGATTCCTTGGGGAAAGCAACAAGACTTGAACTGAGAGTTTCCTAAGGGACTGCTTATTTCATATTTTCCTCTTCAGCAACAGTGCATCTCCAGCCGGACATTGCTGAGAGCACTGCAAGCTGCAGAGATGTGTTTAGTTTGGACTAGAAAGTGGGCTTTTACTGTGGCTGCTCCAGCCCTCTGCAACTGGTTCCCAAACGAAATGAAATGAGTGTCTCACTTCTTGATATTTAGGCTACTATGGAAGACTTTTTAAAATTTTGTTTAAGAAGACTTTCCCTGAAGTGTGATCCAATCATATTATGGAATATTAATTGTACATCTGTAGTAATGATTTTCTTGTGCTTGGAATCTGCCATGGACTAGCTGGATACAGAGGAGTGGTGCTCCCCAGAAGCAAATATGGTTTGGCCCTGAAAACTAAGAATGAACCAGATGCAATCTGTTTTTAGAACCTCAGCTTTGCCAAGGGAAGTCACATTAATTTGTGGGGGGGGGGTAGGTTGGGGAAGCAACCCTGCATCCAAATGGAGACAAATGCAAGCCCTGGAGATGAAATTGTGGGAATTACTTGGAGGGGAATACATTTTTATCCTTTTGCTAAAACGAGCGCTACAGAATTGGGCTTCCGTTCCATCTTCTATGCATCTCAGGTGAAAAGCATTCTTTTGCCACGCTTTGTTCGTTCCCATTAATCACACCTATTCTTCAGGTAAAAGGGGGGAAAGAAATTACTCAAGCAAAGCAGAAGCACCTGCATAAACAACAACAAGGCGACAGCATCTCATCTGGCAACCTATTTCTGGAACCGGGAGGGAAATGGTTCCGTTTGCTAAAGCATTTGTTTCAGAACTTTCCGCACAAAAAACAAAACCAGGACCGCAGCAAGCTGGGTGCGTTGCTGAGCACATGGACTGCTAACGACCCAATCTGTGCCGCAGTGTTTTATGTTCGGAATGGCAATGCAACACCGGCTTGATTAATTAAACAAAGCCAAAAAGATAGGATCGGGAAAGAATAACATGGTATTAACTCCATAGTAATAAACAACGGCTGGGCGAGGAATATTAATTGCCTGGGCGGGTTTTGCATTTCTTAGGCACTAATAATGCACTGAGCACAGACACCGTACTGTGGCCCACGCTCAGAATGACAGCTCTGGAGTAATTACATAGAAATTGACAACCTATTCTGCAGCGTATCGGGTTTCTCGGCAGCGCTGGCATGTCATGAATCACACCATGTCACCTTTAGGCATATATGCAAAAGGTATATCATTTATTTCTACAATTGATCATTAAAAATGAAAGCTGAAGAGGGTGAGCAATTTTTAACACAGCCCCCTGGAAGTGGTATTGAAACAGAGCAGCATAGCAGTGATTTGTTACCTGAAGAAAGGATACAGAGAGAGAGAGAGAGAGACACCCATTGAATTGTCACCATTTGTTCTTAAAGGGTTAATTCAATGCCAGTTTTGTCTGCACCATTAACAGCTTGAAAGAAATAGGTGGTTCATCCCTTAAGATGTTTGAGATTCATTCCTCACCTCTGCCATATAGAGTATGTATCGTGTGAAACGTAGTTACCATTCACAGAGTGCGTGGAAGACAGCCTTGGGTCATTTGACCCCTTAGTTCACTTTTCCCTCCTACAAAAACTACACAACACACTCAAGTTTAAAGTTTTAAGAACAAAGAGCATTTAGTGTACGTGCATTTGCAGATCAAATATGTATACGATGCAGGTGGATGTTTCTTTTAGTTGCTAAAACATCTTATTAAACTGTTGCTGACTAACAAACATTTACAGATGGACTGATGCTCTGACTTGGAGGCAGACAGCAGTACAACACAACATACCTGCTGCTCACAAAACTCACAAGACTGTTAAGACTCACAAGACTGTTAATAACAGGGTTCTACAGCACGGGTGGCGCTGTGGGTTAAACCACTGAGCCTCTTGGGCTTGCCGATCAGAAGGTCGGCGGTTTGAATCCCCACAACGGGGTGAGCTCCCGTTGCTCGGTTCCTGCTCCTGCCAACCTAGCAGTTCGAAAGCACGAAGTGCAAGTAGATAAATAGGTACCACTCCGGCAGGAAGGTAAACGGTATTTCCGTGCGCTGCTCTGGTTCGCCAGAAGCAGCTTAGTCATGTTGGCCACATGACCCAGAAGTTGTACGCCAGCTCCCTCGGCCAGTAAAATGAGATGAGCGCCACAACCTCAGAGTCATCCACGACTGGCCCTAACGGTCAGGGGTCCCTTTACCTTTACCTTTACAGCTCTTTCAGACATTAACCCTTTCCATATGTATTTTGGATGCTAACAGGGGCCAATATAGGGTCAGAGAACAGGGTGCTCCCTGATCCTAAACTATTGCACAGAGGAGTGCTGGAGAGTTCAGTCATGCTGGATGCTGTTTCACCAGTGCATTCTCTACAGGGAACATGCTGGTGAGACGGACCCTACAGAAGCTGCTAGCTTTTAGTCTCATCCCACCCTGCTGCCTGACTTCCCTGCCTTTTGACAGCTCCAGGTGGGCTGACCTGGGCTGATTCAGGGATGTCTCTACTCAACCCAGCCAACATCAGGATTGGCCTAGATTGGGCTGGTTTGTTTTAGGGTTCATCCAGATCTGATGCACAGCCCTAGTATTCTATCCTGAAATACACATTTTTGTTTTCAGTACATTGTATGTAAGACCCACATTCTCATACAGCTAATGGTACATTTACAAAATTTGAGAACTGTAACACAAAATTCAAAGACGTGCAGAAACCAAAGGATTAGCATTTTAACCTGAGTTTGAACCCGGTCTTGTCACTTTAAAAAATGCACCAAAGGAAATCCTCAAGCACCTGCAGTTCTGCGGTTTCTGAAACTAGCAACAGCCAGAATGTGGTTGTGCTCAAAGCCAGTTTTGAATTATTTTCCTCTCTGTGAATGGAATGCAGAATATATTATTGCACTGGGGAGTCTGTGTGGTCAGAAACTGTGTGGCAGGGCCACTGCACCACTGCACCTTACTTCCCCTATTCCCCCCCTCTGCCTTTGTTTTACAGTTAGAGAAATCTGAACATCTGTTTCCCCAGCAACCAGCTGGAGAATGAGCAATTAGAAATGTAAACTGGAGACCCCGGATTGTTTCTAAATGGAATGATTGCTTAAAAGGGGTTTCCTCCTGCAGCTGCTGAATGACTCCAAACATTTTGCCCTCCTTCCGTACAGAGGAGTGGCATGTAATGCTCCCTTGTAAATCGAAACACAAAAGGGTGATGGAAATTAAATTAAGTCCCTTGTGTGCAGTCACATACCCAATTGCAAGATAGAACTCAAAAGTACCTCTAAAGCTTAAAAATAACACACTTCTCTAGTGCTTACTTCTGTGCTATTATGCTACGAAAGGTTATTCCATTACCTGAGGAGACACTTTCATGTGCAAACCATAAATTAACGCATGACAGCTTGCTGTAGGATATATAACATCTACAGTAAACAAACTATCTAAAATGATGACAACATTTTCCCTCGTCTCAAGTGTAAAGGCAATTCTAGGAGGGATGCATGAATCGAAAAGAGTGGTGATTCCAGAAATGACTGTGACATCTATGGGAAGAATCCAGCCACAGTTAAGCACTTGATTGATTGATTGATTGATTGATTGATTGTGCTGTATTTGTGGACCACTCTTCACACAAATGTATCCCAGTGTGTTGAAAGGGAGTACAATGAAAAGCAATTATATGAACCAGGGAGCAATCCTACCTTTGCTGGCTGAAGAGGCTTCAGCATGTATTGCTTCACCAGTGAAGATCGAGGTCTAAAATACAAGAACGTAGGCATCAGACTTCCCTGAGAAGGAACTGCCCCCCACCCAGTTATTTGTCTGAGAATCCAATTCTGGTTTCTTCTTAGCTCTTCTCTTCTCACCATCAAAATGTTTATTTCCCCCATACAAATCAGTATCCATTTAAAAAAAAAAACCAAAGCACACCTTTTAAGCACCTTGAAACTTTATGGAATTAAATATCTGTTTGGTTCTTTTAAAAAATGGAATAATTTGTTTTAAACTTAAAAATGGTGGGAGGGCGTTTCGTGACGTCGAAAGTGCCAACTATTCACTATTATTGCCATCTCTAAATACTTGATCCTGAGGAGAAGCCCAGAAGTGGCCAACTAACTTTACCGCAGGGGAGAGAAACATCAGACCAAGAGGCATCTGTGGCCCTCTGAGCTGCTCTATTTGAGCCTCAGAATTATTCCCAGGCCACACCCCTCTCCTCAGACCACACCTCTGCCCATGCCTGCTTTGCAGCCCAAACATTTTAGTCTGGTTGGAATATGACCTTGAACTCTGATTAGCATCTTGCTTGCCAGGGAGGAAGATAGAGACAACTCTGTGTGTAGAAACTACGCTACTGCACGAAAGTAAAATTTGCATTAGGTGCTCTGCCCACTTTGGACTTTGGCCCCACCCACCATTGCCACGTGGCCCTTGGAAGGCTCTTCCTTACCCTATACTCCAGAAGGGATGGTGTACACTGCAAAATGGCAGGGGCTTTGGGAACTTAAATAGCCCCATAAGCCACATCAGTGCATGTACGTGTGATGTCTCACTGTGTCCCATCTCAAAGCTAGGGGGACATACAAAAGCCACTTCCACCCACAGACTTATCATGTCTATGGTTGGGGTGGCCACAGGATCAACCCCGTCATTTGATTCACACATGGTTGACCCTGTAGGGTGGGATCCCCCCATGCAGAATGGCTCCCACGCTGCCAGGCATTTGCACCAATGACAACCCAGTGTGTCCGACGTCTGAGCAAATATGCAACGGATTGGCAGGTAGTTATTCTGTTGTTCTACTCAGTTTGCCTTCATTGCCTTTGCAGATTGATCGGGAGAAAGTGGTTGGTATTGAAAAACGCTTAAGACCCTGGAAGCAAGAGCTGGTGATAAGTGGTTGGGAAGTATTGAGACTGGCAGAACTCAGGCAAGACAGTGTCCGCTTCATGGGTTTGATGTCAATTATTATTTCTTACGGAGCTCTCAGCCAGTGACAGAATACAAATGGAAACCTATAGGTAATGCCAAAAGCTCTCTGAGGACAACGCTCCGACTCTGGTGTCAGTCAACCAGCCTTCAGAAATAGAATGCCTTTAGCACCTTCTTTGGCAGGAAACTTCAGACTTACCTGATATGATGAAGAACGTTGGGTATGGGAGGAGATGACACCTGCTCAGTGGCAGAACAGCAGCCTGAGCTCATCATTCATAAATGTCTTAAAGATGAGAGATTATGTGTCTTTGTCACAACACAGGAACAGGAACAGTAAGATCTAGATTGCTTTTCTGTCACCTTTGACTCCACCACTGCCTGAATGAAGACACAAGTCAGTAATGGTGTAAAAGGGCAACAGCTTTATTATAGTTAGCTCATTTTCCCACCTCTCTCATAATACGAGAACCTGGGGTCCTTTCAGTCACATCTACACCATACATTTAAGGCCCTCTTACCTCATTTCAACAATCATAGCATCCCCTCCAAAATACTAGGAACTGTCATTTGTCGCACTGGGAAAATGTTAGTTCTGTTAAGGCTACATCCACACCATATATTTAAAGCACTATGATACCATCTTAAACACCCACGTTCCGCCTCCCCAAAGAATTCTGGGAAGTGTGGTTTGTTAAGGAGGTTGAGCGTTCTTAGGAGTTCCTTAATTGCCAGAGTTCCCTGTAAAGAGTGATAGGTTGTTAAATCATTCTGGAAACTGTAGCTTTGGAGGGGAATAGAGTTCTCCTAATAACTCTCAAGCTCCATAACAAACTACAGCTCCCAGGATTCCTTGCGGGGAAGCCACTACTGTTTAAAACTGTGTTGTAGTGCTTTAAATGTATGGCTCTACACTTCCCAGAATTCTTTGGGCGAAGTTATGGCCATTGAATGGCTTAAAATACATGGTGTGTGTGTGGCTGAAGAAGAAAGTTGGGCGATTTAGGACAGACAAGAGGAAGTATATCTTTATGCAGTCCATAGTTAACTCCTGGAGTTCACTGAGGAAAGATGCAGTGACGGCCACAAGGTTAAAAGGCTTTAAAAATGGATTAGAAAAATTCATTGTGGATAAGGTGATAGAGCCATAGCTACTGTGAAACTATGTGTGGTAGGTTTCTGAATATCGGTTGTTGGGAAATGTGAGTGAGAGAGCACTTTTGCTTGTAAGCTTCCCAGAAGCATCAAGTTAGCCACTGTAGGTTTCCGGATGCTAGACTTGAATACTAGGTGAATAGGTGAGAGCTGTTTCCAAGTTCTGCTGGATCTCTCAGCGGCCTTTGACACCATCGACCATAACATCCTTCTGGACCGCCTAGAGGGGCTGGGATCTGGGGGCACTGTCATACAGTGGTTCCGCTCCTTCCTCCTGGGCCGTGTCCAGAAAGTGGTGGTGGGGGATGAGTGTTCAGACCCCTGGGCTCTCACTTGTGGGGTGCCTCAGGGTTCTGTCCTCTCCCCCATGCTTTTTAATATCTATATGAAGCCGCTGGGAGAGATCATCAGGGGGTTTGGACTGGATGTTCATCAGTATGCAGATGACACCCAGCTCTACCTCTCCTTTAAACCAGAACCAGTGAAGGCGGTGAAGGTTCTGTGTGAGTGCCTGGAGGTGGTTGGAGGATGGATGGCGGCTAACAGATTGAGGTTGAATCCTGACAAGACATAAGTACTGTTTTGGGGGGACAGGGAGCGGGTTGGTGTGGGGGATTCCCTGGTCTTGAATGGGGTAACTGTGCCCCTGAAGGACCAGGTGCGCAGCCTGGGAGTCATTTTGGACTCACAGCTGTCCATGGAGGCGCAAGTTAACTCTGTGTCCAGGGCAGCTGTCTACCAGCTCCACCTGGTACGCAGGCTAAGACCCTACCTGCCCGCGAACTGTCTCGCCAGAGTGGTGCATGCTCTAGTTATCTCACGCTTAGACTACTGCAATGCGCTCTACATGGTTGACCCGGAAACTGCAATTAATCCAGAATGCGGCAGCTAAACTGGTGACTGGGAGTGGCCGCCGGGACCACATAACACCGGTTCTGAGAGATCTGCATTGGCTCACAGTACGTTTCCGAGCACGATTCAAAGTGTTGGTGCTGACCTTTAAAGCCCTAAACGGCCTCGGTCCAGTATACCTGAAGGAGCGTCTCCACCCCCATCGTTCAGCCCGGACACTGAGATCCAGCGCTGAGGGCCTTCTGGCGGTTCCCTCATTGCGAGAAGTGAGGCTACAGGGAACCAGACAGAGGGCCTTCTCGGTAGTGGCGCCCGCCCTGTGGAACGCCCTCCCATCAGATGTCAAAGAGATAAATAATTACCTGACATTCAGAAGACATCTTAAGGCAGCCCTGTTCAGGGAAGTTTTTAATATGTAACGCTGTATTGTTTTTAACACTGATTGGGAGCCACCCAGAGTGGCTGGGGAAACTCAGCCAGATGGGCGGGGTATAAATAATAAATTATTATTATTATTATTATTATTATTATTATTATTATTATTATTATTATTACTGAGCCTTTGGTTTGATCCAGCAGGGCTCCTCTTATGTTACTATATAGACAAAGTAAAGTCATACCTTGGTAGTCGAATGCCTTAGTTGTAAAAAAAAATCAGCTCCTGAATGTCGCAAATCCAGAAGTGAGTGTTCTAGTCTGTGAACATTTTTTGGAAGCTGAACGTCCGACATGGCTTCTGTAGCTTCCAATTGGCTACAGGAAGCTCTTTCAGCCAATTGCAAGCCGTGCCTTGGTTTTCAAACCATTTCAGGAGTTGAACGGACTCCTGGAATGGATTAATTTTGAGAACCAAGGTACGACTGTAGGTAAGTACATGTTGATACATAAATAACAGCTATATTGAAACTTAGTAGATTCAGGGTGCAAAAAATGTCCAGTTCCCATTCAGGCATTCATTTTTAGGGTTACTACACAATCGTATTCATGTCTATCCAGAAGTAAATCCTGTTGAATTCAGTGGGTAAGTGAAGTTAGGATTGCAGACTTAATCAAATAAACAGAGAACAAACAGTACTACAATTTATAGTAACATTCAGCATAATCTGCTTTGATGACTCTTTTTATGGTAGCAAATGATGGGATAACTGGCATGGCGTCGGCAAATCTATCTTCCAAAATGCACATCTTAAAAGGGTGAGGGATAAGTATAATTGGGCTACGACGAATTGTTCATCAGTAACAACCCATGCTAATGAGACATTTCCACCAGGCAGCTGGTTATTATGAGATGATTGGTACATCTATGTAATGCTCGTGCTGACACATCTGTAACAAAAAAAAACACATCAGATTTCCAAAAAAGCTTGAAAGTTCTGTTCGTGGACTTTCCCAATTAACTCAGCATCACAATTCATTTCAGCAAAAGGATTTGCACGGCTTAAGTTAATTGCTGATAACGCTATTCGTCACAACTTCTTTAACTCACCGTGTGCAATGTCTAAAGATTTTTTTAAAAAGAAAGAAAGAAAAGAAAAATAAATTATACCGCTTTGAAAAATAGTCACTTTCTTCCCCTTAATCAGAACTGAAAGTAGGTTATGCTATATTTCCTGAGAAGTGTGTGGGAGGGGAGAACTATAAAGACAAAATTCTGACTTTGCTTATTTCAGAGATGCTTAGGTCCAATCACTGAAGTTGACAATGACAGCCATATATGATGATATATAGCTACAGAGACCACTTAGCTACTCTACCTGTTAAGTCAGTTGGCCAGCCAGCCTGGCTCCTTCCCTTGGACCCTTCCCCCTCCCCTCCCCTCCCCCCCAGCCTTCTTGTACTTCCCAGGAGCAGCAGCAAAGGAGGAGAAGGAGGCAGTCACAGTCAGCACCTCTCTCTTATAATACTAAAAATAATTATATTATTTAGATGCCACCCATCAGACTGGGTTTCCCCAGCCACTTTTCTCTCCGTTTCTCCCAACATTAAACCATTTCTGGTTAGCGTTCCTCAACAAAGATGAGAATTCGGGACTCAGTGTGACACAGTGAGAAGCCATGGTGGCTTAAGGATTTTTGTGACGGCTCTAGAGTTTTTAGGGCAGCTGGAGACTATGTGTTTCCATAATGCAATTTCTACACCGCAGTGGGTGGCTGTGTGAGAACAGAGGGACCATACATTACATAAGATGTGTTTGGAAGGTAATTCCAGGGGGCCACAAAATGAGAGCAGAGTGGATTCATGTTCTGTTCCCTTCGTTGCATCCGCACTGTAGTTCATTCCTGACATTTGCAGTGTGAAAGGAATGCTAGAAAGCAAGACAGAAGCACTAATCCTATCATCAGTTAAAGTAATGAAATTAATGCCGTGTACAAATGCAGCCCTCGTCTGCTCACTGCAGTGTATCATGGACAGACATTGTGCCTCTCATTATTAACATGTAGGTGGGATTTTAAAACATTCTGGTTCACCTTGGCATTGGGTGGCTGAAATATACTGTTCCTGGCAACCTTGAAATGCTTTAACTGAGAGGATATTTTATTGTTTTCTAAATTGCTCCATTGAGCCCCGATTTACTGCTTTGGGAGAAAGAGCAGGATAGAAATTTAAGAAATAAAGAAACATAAAGAATATGTTACCAGTCTTCTCAAAACTGATTGAGAGACATGACACAATGTCATGTGGTGTCCTGACGTCACACTTGCAATGTCACACAATGTCCTGAGGTTGCGAGAAGCCAGGAGGTAGAGCTGTACAACATCTGAACATGGAGGAGGCCTGTTCCCCTAAAAAAATAAGGGGGGGCTGTTTCAGTCCTTAGGAGCCGATGTGTACATCCATTAGGATACAGTGGTACCTCGGGTTACATACACTTCAGGTTACAGACGCTTCAGGTTACAGACTCCGCTAACCCAGAAATATTACCTCGGCTTAAGAACTTTGCTTCAGGCTGAGAACAGAAATCGTGCTCCGGCAGCGCGGCAGCAGCAGGAGGCCCCATTAGCTAAAGTGGTACCTCAGATTAAGAACAGTTTCAGGTTAAGAACGGACCTCCGGAACGAATTTAGTACTTAACCCAAGGTACCACAGTATAGGAGAGGGAGAGAGGGTTGACTCTGCATTGACTCTGCTGAACTAGCTACTCTCCAGAGGTGGGGTGGTGTTGCTCAACTGGCTTCTCAATGTGGAGTCCGCTACATGTAACTGAGAGGGGAAGGGGAAGATGGCAGAGCTTTCCTACTGCTGTGCCCACACCCCACTGACTTCCCTGCCACACCTCCCCTTTTTCTCTTAGTTACCTGCAGCAATCTCTGCTTTAGGAAACTAGGTAAGGCACACAGACCCATCCCACTGCACACTGCCAGCTGCTCCTGCTCCTCTCTTGGTTGTCACCTGCAGTAGCCATTTCACAAAACTATAGAGGAGGGGAGAGACTTCAGGGCCTTTCCCTCCAGTCCACTGAAAGGCTAGTAACTGCCCTTGAACTCTTTCCACTTTCAGCTGGTCATCACAAGAACTCTGTAGCAAAGAAATTGTACCTGAGTTTGGCTCCCTGCACCTCCTCCTTCCCACTCCCTTTTCCTTTTGTGCCATGTCCCTTAGATTGTGTCCCACTCTGGGAGCCATTTCTGGCTGAAGGGTAGAATCAAAATATCTTAGATAAGCACCAACGTGAATTTGCAACCTCTCCATCTTGATGATGCCATCGTACACCGTTGCAGTTGCACTCACTCTGCAACAATGGGACGGTTCCCTTGCCATCTTTCCAAGTGCTTTATTCTTATTTGGGGATTAGCGTGTATGTGGAAAGCTGACATGTGCAAAATAACCCTCTAGTGTAGAGAGAAATCAGCCATTTAAATCAGTCTCAATGTTAACAAGACGATCCATTTCATCCCCCAATAGAAGCTAATGAATCATTGTAAAGTTATTGTGGTGGAAAGACACTGGCTGCTGGCAATTAGACGGATGAGAAATGTTATTCTCACAAGTGGGTACTTTAAAGTAATTATTTACCATTTTGTGTGATTTTTTTTGGTGTGTTTTTTCTGTTTTAAAGAAAATATCCAAGCATAACTAAGCTTTGATTACCTGTCATCTAAAGATGCACAGTCTCGCAGGGATATTTACAAAGATGTTATCAGTGGATTTGCCGCTCAGAAGAAATTTGAAGCAGACTCCTAAACAAAGTTTGGAGCTGGCCTACTTAACGTGGCAGTTTTAAGGTGAATGTTTTGTGTAAAGCCATCCTAAATTGACATATTAGGCAGCTTGGCCATGACACCTGGCCTTTTCTATGCTTGATGCAAATCGACAGAGCTACCATAATTCTTACAAAAGGCCATTAGTTACCAACAGCAGTAGGAAAAGACCAAAGCTATCCATCCAATCGCCATCACTTGATGCTGCTGCAGAAGACCATTAACTGTCAGCAGCAAAAGAAGCCAGACCTAGATCACCCCCACTTTGCCATCATTGCTGTTGTGACTAAAATACCTTCCTAAGAAATGGGCCAAGCCAAGCTCTCCATCTTCCCATCAATAATTATTTCTGTAGCCAGTGTTGTTGTTCTTGTTTTAGGGAACAAAGTGTCAGTACTCACCATGTTGCTGCTACAGCAAGTGCCACATTTTTAACATTTGGGGGAAATGGGTGACGGTACTGCGTTCCATTCAGTACCCCCAGAAAAAAATGCACTGTCTGTAGCTAACTTTCACAGAATCACAGAATTGTAGAGTTGGAAGGGGTCCAAAGGATCATCTATAGTCCAACCCCCACAATGCAGGAATCTTTTCCCCCAATGTAGGACTCAAACCCATGACCCCAAGATTAAGTGTCTTATGCTCTACCAACGGAGCTATCCCAGGTCACCTTAACTTGTCAACCTCTTTTGCAGCTATGGAAGTCGGGCCCTCATTTCTTCAATGTGGGGGAGAGGGTACTACAAAGATTGCCCACTGGTCCAGTTGCCTGGACCTCAATATCTTCTGGAAGGCTTCTCCCACTATGAACCTACCTGAACCATTACATCATCTCCCAAGGCCCTTCTCCATCACCCCTACTCTGAAGGAGGCTTGGTGGGTGAAGACAATGGAGAGGGCCTTTTTGCTGTGTGCTTGAAACCTCCCCATCCCCATTTTTTGTCTTATTTGATAGCCAACCAGCTTCCACTCAAAGCAGACCCGCTGAAATTAATGGACCCCAAATTAGTCCCGGCCAGTAATTTAAATGGGTCTACTCTGAGCACAACTGGCATTGGGTACAATCTGTCTACCAGCTCCACCTGGTATGCATGCTGAGACCCTACTTGCCCGCAGACTGTCTCGCCAGAGTGGTGCATGCTCTAGTTATCTCCCACTTGGACAACTGCAATGCACTCTACATGGGGCTACTTTTGAAGGGAACCCGGAAACTGCAATTAATCCAGAATGCGGCAGCTAGACTGGTGACTGGGAGTGGCCACCGGGACCTCATAACACCAGTCCTGAGAGATCTGCATTGGCTCCCAGTACGTTTCTGAGGACAATTCAAAGTGTTGGTGCTGACCTTTAAAGCCCAAACGGCCTCAGTCCTGTATACATGAAGGAGTGTCTCCACCGCCATCGTTCAGCCCAGACACTGAGATCCAGCGCCAAGGACCTTCTGGCGGTTCCCTCATTCAGAGAAGTGAGGTTACAGGGAACCAGGCAGAGGGCTTTCTCGGTAGTGGCGCCCGCCCTGTGGAACGCCCTCCCTTCAAATGTGAAAGAAATAAGCAGCTATCTTATCTTTAAAAGACATCTGAAGGCAGCCCTGTTTAGGAAAGTTTTTAATATTTAATGCTGTATTGTTTTTAACACTCGATTGGGAGCCGCCCAGAGTGGCTGGGGAAACTCAGCCAGATGGGCGGAGTATAAATAATAATTATTATTATTATTATTATTATTATTATTATTATTATTATTATTATTATTATTATTATTATTCCATTGCTCATTTGTTTTTTTATACAGTGGTACCTCAGTTCTGAAAAGAAATCTATTCCGGAAGCCCGTTTGGCTTCCAAAACGTTCAAAAACTGAGGCGCAGCTTCACATTGGTTGCAAGAGCTTCTTGCACTCAGCAGAAGCTGCCTTGTCGCAAGTTCGGGTTCCAAAAAAATTTCAAAAAAGGAAGCATTTACTTTCGAGTTTTTGGCATTCGAGAATTGAAACATATGACAATGGAGGCGTTCGAGAACCAAGATTCCACTGTACCACCTGATAAGTTGTGGGTGGACATAGCAGACGACACAGCGATTTCTCCAAAGCAGCTCTTTATTTGTAGGCTGGAACAGAACTGAACTGAAGGCCTCAGTCAGCCTGCTTATATAGAGCTCCAGTACCTTGTTACTGTAACAACTTTCTAAAACTATCCACTCACTGAATGTCACTTTCGATCCTTCATTTGCATAACTATCTACAGCATCCCCCTGCTGGCCCAGGGTGAGAACTTCAGTACATAACACCACCTATCGCTTGAGAGATTCACAAAAGATTGAAATGCTTTATATATGCTTTTAAATAAATAAAATAAATTCCAGTCATTCTCAACCTTGGGCCTGCTGGGAGCTGGAGTTTAGCAACATGTGAAAGACCGTGTGTTTCCCTCCCTGATTTCATGGCGTGTGCTAGAACACCAAAATGTAAGGATCTAGTCCATCAGAGGCAGTAATGATTCTGAATAAAGGTAAAGGAAACCACCCGAGTGGGGAGAGCTCTTGAGCTCAGGTCCTGCTTGAGGGTTGGCGATTCTGAGATCAGGATGGTGGACTAGATGGGCCATTGGTTTGATCCAGCAGGCTTGTCTTGTGTTTTCATGTTCTTATGTAAGAACATGCCTGTTGTCTAAGAAGGCAGTGTTTGCTGAGAATCCAGCATTTAGCAAGTCAGGCTCCATTAACAGCTTGGAAATTAATTCAGCAGCATGTAAACATGATTTCACGCAGTGTCTAAATAGCTGGCGTCCTACTGTGCGTAAAAACGAATATATCTCGATTTGGAAACTGTCTGGGTTCATGAAAGAGCTTGTGCTGCTGTTCTTTGTAACATCTTTATGCAAAAAAACAAACAAGCAAACATAAAACCCTCCACTTCTAAATTAAACAAGGCATGCTTCTATGAAAGAGCAGCTTAGTGACAGGAAACTCTTTAAGCCTTCTCCAAGAAGGCGGTGTTCTGTTCACAGGTTCCGATTTATTTCTATTTATTTATTACATTTCTAAAAATTGATTTTTGTAATGTCTCCTGTTACCAAGCCATGGTTTTAGTCATTTTGGTGTCCCAGGGGAAATTAAGAAACAGTAACGTCACTAAATTTGCAGTAGGCCAGGGAATAAGCTCATATCTCCTCTACAGACTCCTCTTATCCATTCTAAATATACCCAGCTCCTTCAACCGCTCCTAATAAGCTTGGTTTTCAGACCCTTGATCATCTTGATCACCCTCCTCTGCACACATTCCAGCTTGTCGATATCCTTCTTAAATTGTGGCACCCAGAACGGGACACAGGCCTCCAGATGTGGTCTGACCAAGGCAGAGTAGAGCGGTACTATGACTTTCCTTGATCTGGACACTATTTCTGTTGATGCAACCTAGCATAGTGTTTCTTTTTCTTTTTCCTTTTTCTTTTGCATCACTCTATTGACTCATGTTAAGCTTGTGGTCTACTGAGACCCCTTGATCCTTTTCATGTAGTACTCTCAAGCCAAATATCCCCCATCTCATATTTATGCAGCTGGTTCTTCCTGTGTATGTGTAAAACTTTACATTTGTTCCTATCAAAATTCATTTTGTTACTTTTGGTCCAGTGCTGCGCTCTATTAAGGTCATCTTGAATCCTGATTCTGTCTTCTGTGATTCTGTCTTGTTGGCTCTCTTGTCTGTGAGTGTATTCACACACTTGTGTTTTCCTGATTACAGTGGTGCCCCGCAAGACGAATGCCTCGCAAGACGAAAAACCCGTTTTTCGATGCGCTTCGCAAGACGAATTTCCCTATGGGCTTGCTTCGCAAAACGAAAAAGTCTTGCGAGTCTTGCGATTTTTTTCGCTTCCCCCCCCTTTTTCTAAGCCACTAAGCCGCTAATAGCCTTTTAGCCGCTAAGCCTTTAATAGCCACTAAACCGCTAATAGCGCTAATCTGCTAAGCCGCTAATAGGGTTGCTTCGCAAGACGAAAAAACCGCTAGACGAAGAGACTCGCGGAACGGATTAATTTCGTCTTGCGAGGCACCACTGTATAAAGCTAGCACTTCCATCCTGGTTTTGGTTTTTTACATTTTTACATTCCTATCACACTGCTATACCTGTTGCATTATGGAACTGTGTTTTTTTGGCCAATATACCAACAAGTCACACTAAATTTATTTCACCCCAGTGGCTGTGGTATGGCATAACAACCAGCACTACTGGGCGACATTGTTATTCCCCAATGTTTTCTGCATGTGCGTGATTCATGAAAACAGCGAGAAAGAACTTTGTGCTTCTATACCACCCCAAATTTTGTCACTTTACTCCTACAATTTTCTGGGTTAATGTGGTTGCAAATAGATTATTTCTGGAACCAATTAACACAGAAATGAGCACTTCCACTGGATTCTGCTAGATTTCCAGAAGTGACTTTGAAAGCTCAAATACCTGTATAATATAGAAATTAGACCAGGGAATGGAATAAACAGCTGTGTTAATGTATCCAATGTCCTTTTTGAAATGAGGTCCCAGAACTGGTCCAGATCTGGCCAGACCAGGGTGGAATTATTACTTCTCAAGACATTGACATTACCTCATTTGCTGAATTGATTTTTATGTAAGATGAGGATCTTTGTTGCTACCAATGTCTGTTTCTTTAATACTATCTGTCAACAAAAAAGGAATTCTTGGAATTGTATTGCATATTTATTGCTATTTATTTATTTAAGGCACAACAATGCCAAGAAAACATTAGCATTTCCCCAAAGGGTCCCAGCATAATCTGTATTTGTGACAAGTCAATGTCATTAAAAATAAATAAAATAAAAACAATTGCTGTTACTTCTGCTGTGGATCACTGAATGGCCTTTGAAAAGTGTAGCATACCTTTTCATTCCTCTTCCATGGTAATGGGGTGAAAGCAACATTCCATGAAATTGTCCTCGTCAGGACAATGCCTAATTGGTGCTAACTGCTTTAATGTCTTGAGAAAGTCAATTAGATGGTTGTTTACGTGGGTTATGAGTGATTTAAGCATGAGCTGCCCCGGCACCTGTTCACTTTCATTTTACTTTTTTGTTGTCTGCCGATACGCAGTTGCACACTGATATGCATAGTATAGCACACACAGGGCTACAGCAGAGATAATTCAGTTTGTACCTTAAAGGTTAATTATGTTAAAAGTAAGTCAGCTAACCAAGTGGGGAGGTGGCCGAGGTGTTGCCTAGCAAGCACAGAGTGGCATAATGTTTGCTGAGATAGCACATGCTGTGCTTGGCTGTGTAGTTCTGCAGGAGTTTTCCCTTTGTATGTTTAGTTGAATGTCTCCCTGCTATGTACAAGGCCTGAATATCAGAAAGAACAAAAGCTCTCTGTTGATTTGTCCTAAAATTATACACTGTCTTTGCTCAGTTTCCTCAGTAGAGAGCTATCAGGATTTCTTTTCTCTCCGTCTGCGTAATTCACTATGCTAACACACGGCTCTGTCCTCCAAGGTCCTGAAATCACTCCCCCACTCCTCAGAATCTGCTGCCTGAGGTGCATATTTCGTCACAGGCATCCACAGGGATTTTCCTGGGGTGAGTGAAAAATAAAACCCTGAAAGGAAGGAGCAAGCAAGTTTCTCTCACACACAAAATGAGAAAATAGTGCCTGTACATGTTGCCTCATCTCTTAGGGTCTATACATTCGTACCTCGGGTTACGAACTTAATTCGTTCCGGAGGGCTGTTCTTAACCCGAAACTGTTCTTAACCTGAGGTGCGCTTTCAGTCATAGGGCCTCCCACTGCCGCTGCACCACCGGTGTGCGATTTCCGTTTGCAACCCAGAGCAACTACTTCCGGGTTAGTAGAGTTCATAACCCAAAGCGTTTGTAACCCAAAGCGTTTGTAACCTGAGGTACCACTGTATATGATAGAAATGCAGGTTTGAAAACACACACACACAAAGGAAAACTGGGTATCTGTGGATTATGGTTCATTTGAGGGGCAACTGACTCCCACCCCATGGACGCCTGTGCACTTCGCTTTGCCTAAGGGTAGGGTCGGCCCTGCAAACCTGTCTCAAAAAGAATTCATCTCTTGACAGTTTAATTCTACCAAATCCTAAGGCCCTCTGGTCATACAATACAACCCAGCCAATGCCAAAGAGAAGGTCCTTCAAACAGCGTATCAAGTTTACAGCTCCTTGGGTCTACACAAACAAAAGGCACCATCTTGGTAAAAGGAATTCACCCAAGCCATAGCATGAGAATATGGAGGATGAATGACTTCCTCTGCTCCCAAGAAGTCCATGAAGGAATCTCGTCTACAAAATGGGCCTCTCATGCACACGTTCCTGGTCCATTAACATTCTCAGAATGTAAAAAGAGAGAGACCATTCTCAGAGTGCCTTCAGCAGCAGTAAAACGACAGAGCCAGTAAAGAAATGTGCTTCTGGTGAAGAAGCGGTTATAGCTTACCAGTACTGATAATATCATCACATTAGAAAAGCCCAGACACAGTAAGATGGTCAGGATTGGAATCAGTTACAAAGTCATAGGCTCCAGTTTCCCTGTTTTCTGGTATAACCTGATAAAAGAATTTTGCTGGCCAACAGGGGAAGCCTGTACTTCTGGTGACTTTGGCTGTCAGAATTTATAAATATGTACAAACTTCTATCTTTAAAAAATTACATTCAATTGTATGCTTTGAAGATATTAAGATGTGCCGTTCCACTGCGCTGTATGAGAGCAATCAGTTTGCTGCCAAATAACAGGGATTTTTCTGTTTTCATTTAAAGGATTGAACATTATCCCTTTGCTTCTGGTTTTTTGTGTGTTTTTTTCAGGGTGAAAAAGATGGATTCAATGCTGCACACTTTGATCATTTTAAATACACATCAAGCCACTGTGTTTAATCAGACATTTTGCTGGAATGTTGGCTGCTTCTGAGGATTAGTCCACAAGATCAAGTGGAATAAAAAAGAGGGGGGAGAGAGAGAAAAGCCTAACCACTTTTTGATAAGATTAATCGTGAAATCTTCCTTAACGATCTGGATTTTGTTTGAAATTGGAACAACTTATTTCATCTTTCGCAGAGTATGCATGATCACCATATTTTGCAAATGTGTTCAAAGTGAATAAAGAGTTTGTAGGGGAACCACCAAGCCCGTTGCTTGTCCTGTAAGCAGAACATAAAAACATGACACAATCTGAACCAGAACTAGCTGGCACATTTGGCTAACATTGTCCAAGGAGTAAAAGTGTTCATACAGGAGGGATGGATTTCAACACATAGTCAGGTAGCTCTTTTTCACCTCTTTACATTTGAGAAAGTATTTGCTCGGTATGTGAATTGGAATTCCTCTTAAGATAATAATAATAATAATAATAATAATAATAATAATAATAATAATAATAATTTATTATTTGTACCCCACCCCTCTGGCTGGGTTTCCCCAGCCACTCTGGGCAGCTTCCACAGAAACCAAAGAACACTAAAATATCATACATTAAAAGCTTCCCTGAATAGGGCCGCCTTAAGATGTCTTCTGAATGTCAGGTAGTTGTCCATCACCTTGACATCCAATGGGAGGGCATTCCACAGGGCGGGCGCCACCACCGAAAAGGCCCTCTGCCTGGTTCCCTGTAGCTTCGCTTCTCGTAATGAGGGAACCGCCAGAAGGCCCTCGGCGCTGGACCTCAGTGTCCGGGCAGAACGATGGGCGTGGAGACGCTCCTTCAGGTATACTGGGCCGAAGCCGTTTAGGGCTTTAAAGGTCAACACCAGCACTTTGAATTGTGCTCGGAAACATACTGGGAGCCAATGTAGGTCTTTCAAGACCGGTGTTATGTGGTCTCGGCGGCCGCCCCCAGTCACCAGTCTAGCTGCCGCATTCTGGATTAGCTGTAGTTTCCGAGTCACCTTCAAAGGTAGCCCCACGTAGAGCGCATTGCAGTAGTCCAAGCGGGAGATAACTAGAGCATGCACCACTCTGGCCAGACAGTCCGCGGGCAGGTAGGGTCTCAGCCTGCGTACCAGATATAAACTAGTCTAGGTTAATCTTAAAATATAAACTAGTCTAGGAGAGCCAGTGTGGTGTAGTGGTTAAGAGCGGTAGTCTCGTAATCTGGGGAACCGGGTTCGCGTCTCAGCTCCTCCACATGCAGCTGCTGGGTGACCTTGGGCTAGTCACACTTCTTCGAAGTCTCTCAGCCCCACTCACCTCACAGAGTGTTTGATGTGGGGGAGGAAGGGAAAGGAGATTGTTAGCCGCTTTGAGACTCCTGAAGGGGAGTGAAAGGTGGGATATTAAATCCAAACTCCTCCTCCTCCTCCTCCTCCTCCTCCTCTTCTTCTTCTTCTTCTTCTTCTTCTTCTTCTTGGTATTATGTTCATTCTAACAGCACTGACTTTCCCCCACAGGGTAAGGTTCAATGACACCCATCTGTCAATGTCTATTGATACCTCATGATATATTTTGTTGATTTTGTTGATGTTTGATGACACTAATTTAGATAAGCCTCATGTTATTAATATGCCTACATATTTTATGTTGCCTTTGCAAATATGAATTTGGTATTGTTTAAATGTTTGAACCAAAAAGTTATTTCCTATTAACATCAACTCTGATTTGGACCAGTTTATAGTGTGCCCACTATATATTGCCCAAAACATCTATATTTTGCATTAATATTGGAAGAATACTGTGAGGTTTCATGATAAACAAAAGAATAACCATCTGCAAAATGCTTAATCATCTGCCTTGCTTAAAGGAATAGCCTTCTCCTAGTAACATTGCCATGCTGCCAGTCAGGCACGGTTGTGTGATAACATCCTTGTGCATTAAAGATAGCTAATGAAAACAATTCAGGATGAGGGGAATGCATGCAAGCAGGGGTGAGTGTGCAATGGTTGGAGTGGTGGACTAGGACCTGGGACACCAGGGTTCAAATCCCCATTGGGTGGCAGTCTCTCAGCCTACCTCACAGGGGTAAATTGGGGAGGGATGAGAACCTTGTATGCCACCTTGAGCTCCTTAGAGGAAAGGTGGGCTATAGGAAATGTAATAATAAAAATAAACAAGCAAACATAAGACTCTCACTGATTGGTGGCTCCAATCCCCATGAGCCTCTGCTGACATTGCCACACACATGACTTACTCTTAGGGTCCACTTTTCTACACGGAATCTTTGTGCAAGTTCTGAGCACTATGGAGAAGTTCTTTTCGGCCTTAGGGAGGGGAAAGCAATGATCACCTTTCCAACTTTCTTCTGCTTGCCTAGATGAAATATAGATCAGAAATATGTGTTTTCCAGGGAGGTTCCCAGTCATACAAATGGAGATCTCTCTTAATGATATTCAGCAATTATCTTAGAAATATAAGAGAGCCTGTGTCAATATGATTCCTCATAAAATTCTTAAACTCTCCTTGAGCAGGGAGATAGTATGGATCTAAGAGCAGAGCAAAAAATAATAATGAAAAGCTGCCCTTTGAAATTTTGCTTTTGCACTGTGTTACTTATACACGGCTTCAAATCCCAGAAGAGGACACAAAACAGCAGGTGAAACCAAACTGCTCCAGGAGTCACACAAGGAATAGGATAAGAAAAATGATGACTTCACAAACAGCAGTGACATTGCTGAGGTAATGTAGATGATGGGCACATTATCAAGCTGAGTCAGACTTAATTTGTAACCTTTGCCTAACCACTCAGCGTAAAAGAACTGATGCATATTAAAGGGAAATGATTACATTCCCCCCCCCTTTAAATAGTAGACCTGTGAATAAGGATGGGAATATCAGTTCATTTCTGGTCCTTGTCCATTTTGCAGTTCTGCATTCATAAGTCTGCCCATTTTGCACGTACTCGTTCACAAATCCATCCCATTTATCAGCATATTTTTTTCAAAAACAGTTACAAATATCCTTGCTTTAGTGTGTATTTAAATAAGTATTTATCACAAGATGCATATCATTTATCATTTAAATACTTATTTTGTTTCAATGCATACATTTCAAAATGGCTTAATTCCTATAACACACATTTTGAGGAACTTGGGTACTTTTTTTGGAGCTGAGAGTGGCACACTTTGGTGCAACTACGATGAGTCTTGGACAGGCTTCCTCAAACTCGGCCCTCCAGATGTTTTGGGACTACAATTCCCATCATCCCTGACCACTGGTCCTGCTAGCTAGGGATCATGGGAGTTGTAGGCCAAAAACATCTGGAGGGCCAAGGTTGAGGAAGCCTGGTCTTGGAGCTCAAACTCACTCGCCAAAGTTGATTGTGCTCCTGAAAAAAGATTGCTATCCAAAAATGTGATGGGCTCAATAAAGACACTTCTGCTGTACACCTGCATTCTTACTCCCCCACCAACCACTGCATTTTGTGTCTTCTCATTTTTCCTTTCCCCAGAATTAGAAGAAACTGCCAGCTGCCAGCAGCTTGGTAATGGGGCAGAGGATGAGAATTCTCTCCTTTATGTACAAACGATGGGAAGTGATGGCAGAGAAAGGGCATCACTTACATATAAGTTAGGAAAGCAATTCTTAATTCCCAGTCTCATGTTTAATACAAACAAAATATCCACACTAAACTAAAATGCTTATTAACAGCTCGCATGCAGCATTTGGCAACAATTCAGCATAATAATAAAATATAAATGGTTTGTATTCAGTGATCAGTATCTCTGTTGGTATCTTTCTTCACACTGTTTCCTAAATAGATTTGGACAAGTACTGGTCTACGTTTTATTACTTTATGGATGGCAAGATGTTGTGGTTTTAGGTATTCTTTTTACAGAAATGGGTTGGGCTGCATCCAGCAGTGTTTTCCCGTCAGTGCAAGGACATCTGCCCACACAATGGGGATTCCTCTCTCCTCCTCTATCTGTGTGCACACGCCCCACAGAGGAAACCCCCAGACCAGACCTGGAAGGGCATGAGAAGCAAGGAGATAGAATGTCCCATTGTGCAGATGGAAGTCATTCTGCTAACGGGAAGACTTTGTTGGATACAACCCAATATGTTTGTATAGAAAGAATACTCCTGAGCCAGAACAGTGGTCCCTGTCCAAGGTCCTAACCTTGCTTTACTGTACCATACCCTTAGATCTACTGGCTTCCATCTTGCTTGGGCCATCAACTTTTGTTGGTGTCAGGACAGAACCAAGCAGCCATTCAAAGTGTTGGTGCTGACCTTTAAAGCCCTAAATGGCCTTGGTCCAGTATATCTGAAGGAGCGTCTCCACCCCCATCATTCTACCCAGACACTGAGGTCCAGCCCCGAGGGCCTTCTGGTGGTTCCCTCACTGCGAGAAGTGAAGTTACAGGTAACCAGGCAGAGCGCCTTCTCAGTAGCGGCACCCGCCCTGTGGAACGCCCTCCTACCAGGATGTCAAAGAGAACAACAACTACCAGACTTTGAGACACCTGAAGGCAGCCCTGTTTAGGGAAGCTTTTAATGTTTCATGCATTACTGTATTTTAATATTTTGTTGGAAGCCACCCAGAGTGGCTGGGGAAGCCCAGCCAGATGCACAGGGTATAAATAAATTATTATTATTATTATTATTATTATTATTATTATTATTATTATTATTGAGTCATCACTTGATCCAAGAATAGAAAATGGATACAATTAAAACCAATACTCTGTACAGCTGTTGGGGATAGATTTCAACATTCAGGAGAAGCACCTGAGACTGCAACCTGTTACTGTGAGAAAGGTGGGTGGGCTAACTGCAGCAGCTGTTGCACCTCGCCATCTGATTCGGTAGGCAGGGGAGAAAGAGGTTGCTGCAAGAGACTCTGGGTGACAGGTCAAAGGGGCCTGGGCACCTGACCATCATCTCTGGCATCATCTCTGAGTTCAGCCTTTGCTGTCACAGGTGAAGAGCCATAGCTCAGTAGTAAAGCATTAGTTTTGCATGCAGAAGGTCCCAGGTTCCATGCCACATAACTCCAGGTAGGGCTGGGAATTCTCCTTGGCCTAAACCCCTGAAGAGCCATTGCCAGTCACTGTAGACTCTCCTGAGCTAGAGGGACCAATGGGCTTGATTCATAGGACAGTCTCCTATGTCCCTATGGGTTTGGGAACATGCTGAACCCCGCAGCATGGATGCACGCCCTGTGGCACACGAGAATACTGCATCCAGGTTGTGGCTTGCTGTTAATCAACAAGAAGGTCAGCCTGTTTCGCCTAAGGAAGCACCATGGGTCATTCGTAGAACATCTGTTTTGCATCCAGAATACCCGAGGTTCAATTCCCAGCATCTCCTATCTGAAAGAGAGGAGAGTCGCTGCCACTCAGTGTAGACAACACCATGCTAGATGAGAAAGATGTCAGATTGTTTTTGTATGCCACAACTGCAGCTAGAATTTTGTTGGCCAAAAATTGGAAATTGCAAGAAGTGGAGGAATGGCAGATGAAGATGATGGACTTTTGGGAGCTAGCCAACCTGACCGGAAGAGTCCGCGACCAGAAGGAGGAGGAGTACCAGGAGGAATGGAAGAAATTCAAAGACTATTTAGCTAAATATGTTAAGATAACTTAAACAGAATTACTTGCGAGTATCACAGATAGGCCTGGGATTTAAATATGTGATGTTGTAGAATACTACGTTGTTAAAATGAAAAGAAAGATGTTAATCAACCAAATAAATTCTATGTGAAAATAGTTTTGGAAAACTGCTACAATGATTTATATGGAAACTCAGCCAGGGGGATTTGAGGAAGTCACCTAACAATGTTAACAAAGTGGAATTATTACGGTTAGGATAAATGTTTGTTTGTTTGTTTTGTAACATTTTCTTTTCGTGTTTGTGGATTTATGTGTCATAAATTTGGAAAACTAATTTAAAAAATTGAAAAAAAAACAAAACACCATGTTAGATGGACCAGTGGGCCTGACTCTGATTAGGAAGCTTCCTGTGTTCCTATGGACCAAACTAGATGTGACGTTACTGTCATGAATGCAACTAACATGCACATTTTTTGTTATGTATATCGACAACAATGGGAGTTTCCCTTTCCATGCAAATAAGCACCAACAGAAGGCAGTGTTTGCCACATCCTCCCCCTTCCCATGTGGTCCTGGAGTGAGCCCCACTCACCTGTCAAAGTGCCCCCTGTGGGAGCAGGGAGCATGGGATCCATCTCATCAGTTAGATCCTGTTCCCCACCCCTGACCAACAGCTCCAGCCCGCATAGTCAATAGGCCAGGATGATGCCACAAATCTGGAGAGCATCACCCCTGGTAGGAGCTGTTAGTTGTATAAGACACTGCTGCCTTGCCCCATATTTAGAATATCAATGCAAATTTATAGCTGCTCTTACCTGTGTGGGAGACAGAGAACCAGATCTGGAAGAGCAACTGTGCCTTGCTGTGAAAATTCCTATGTGCCTATTCTTTCCTCATATTGAATTATTCAGACTTAATTGGCTATTCTGTTGCTTTGTGAAGGTCTTTAGGTTTTGGGTTTGTTGTTTTTGTCAGCATCGAATAACCTGTACTCGGGCTTCCAGATTTAAATGTCAGAGCGAGAAGAGGAAACACAATGGTTTTTCCCCCCTATTAATTTGGGCTATTCTTTTACATTCTGAATACAGTCAAATCCCAATTACCTGGACCCCCGCTATGAGATACTCCCTTTCTATTGAGCTGCCACTGTGGCTGCCCCTTCTGTTGATTCTCAATTCTCCAGATTCCCAATTATGCAAACATAATTGGTGCTACATAAACAAGATAGGTGATCAGATTCTGCATATGGTGTTAAGAGTAATCCTCCGTCGCTTCTTGCTCAGAATATTCAGCAACTAAATGACAAACAGAAAAGCTTCTCCACATCTCTTTGTCTATGACAACCTTCACTCCAAATCTTCTTCATTCTCAAATTTAGAATATACTGGAGGTCCCTCATAAGAACATATGAGGTTATTGTGTCAGGCAAAAGGTTCATTTGGCCATACCCATACCATCCATCCTACTTCCCTCACAGAGCTACAGTTCCCATAGTTTCTGAGGAGAGGGATTGATTGGGAATTGTAGCTCTGGGAGGGGAAATAAGGGTCTCCTAATAATGCTCAGCATCCTTAATGCATAACAGCACCCAGAATTCTTTGGATGAAGTCATGTCTGTTTAAAGTGGTATCGTAGGGATTTCAATGTCTGCTGCGAATGTGAGCCTAGTCCAATATTCTCTTCTTTCAATGCACAGTGTTTACAATGTTTTCATAACAGAATATTATCTCTGCTATCTTTGTGCTTGGCTTCTATCGCTTCTGTCTGCCCCTTAAACCTCCAAAAGAGAGTAATTAGTTTACATACACTTAATAGAGATTTTGATAGCCAATTGACCGAGATCCAAACTGTGTCTCAACCAGAGCCAAGGCTTTTGTGTATGGGAAAGACGCTTCCAGCTTATATACTCACTATTCATTCCTCAAGATTTTCGAGACTGTGCCCGTGCATTAAGTTAGATCATCAGAAAGCTAATTATCTGGATCTAATTGCCTTAGCTCCACGTAGGATTGCTTTTACAGAATTAAGATTTAATGTCATGCCCTCTGCTTTTTTGGACAGGGATAATAAGAAATTTCCTTTGGAACAGTCTTTTTGTGTATTTTGTAAAACTGTCACAGGGGATATAAAATCATTGCATTCTTCCTGAGGGTCATCTAGTCCAACCCCCTGCAATACGAGAATCTCAAACAAAGCAGTGTAACAGCCTTGAGACTGATCTACTGACTCTTGAGTTAAGGGGGAAGGAAGTTCATTGGGAAAACAGGCAGCCTGAGTGAGCTCAAAGGACCAAATGGTAAGTCTCAGTTTCCAAGCATCTACTGAGAGTGATGCTGTCTAATCCTGACTGTGGGAAGAAAATCAGTTTAGTTCACATTTTAATACAAACCTACCTAATTTGAAACACAGCTATCCTTCAAAATTTGTCCTTCTCTAAATTTTGTGGTGCGTTCTCTGTCCAATTAATGAGTACAGAAATTATTACATCAGGGAAAAGTGAGCGTAAAAATGTGCATTGGTAAAAATTCCATTTAAGGCTCAATGCATTAAAGCAAAATTGTTGCAAAAATGTATATATTGGACAAATGTGTATATTGAACACTAAAATACTAGGAATTTTTTAGGATGTCTTTAAAAAAAAAATCCAGAGTCTGTTCTAGTATATAAAGCAGCCTCATCTGCTCCTTTCAGATTTTTCAATCTGAATTTTGCCTGGAGAAAAAATTGAATTTGGAGAATCTTCCATGGGTGAAACATCTGAGGTGGTGGTGGAGAAGTTTCCAGGAGGAAAAGAAAATATTTTAATATGCCTCGTGAAGAATGTACTGATTTAAAAAGATGAGCTAAAATGATGTAAAAGGTGCGTGTTTTCCCTGTAATCAAAGGTGATTTATTTATTTTTTGTTCCTTCAGCATAATGCTTTAGACATTTATTTCCTTGGGCACGGTGCACAGAAGATCTGTAGGGAGCAAACAGCAGATGTTCAAGGAATACTGAAATGTTGATCTGGTCATTTTACTAGCTGCATGATCAATATTTATTCCAGCCTTGATGAATTTAGCATGCCCTTCTGGAGTCTCTTTCCCCCCAACCTCCTGCAGTAATTGCATTCAAAAAAGTGCTACTTTGTACAGGGATAATTATAACAGCGAGGCAATATACAGTGTGCATACAGAAAGCGAGCTGGGCATGGGGGGGTGTCCTTTTTTTCACCTACCTTGCACTCCCGCTGGTGGTCAGGATGTGTCAGCAAGGTGCAGGAGGGTGGAAAGTAAAGACGCCACAAAACTGAAAGAAAAAAGGCTGAGGGAATTCACTTCAACAACAACCTTTCCCTCGGGTTAATAACAGCCATCCCCTCCCCAGCAAAATATCGCAGTGAGCAAATGAATTTGGGGAAACTGACAGCGCTTGTTTTCCTCCTTTCTGTTTTCTTTTTTGCAAATCACAGCGCTTTGGAGTTTGCATGAAACAGTTGCACGGCGCAAGCGAATATGGTGATAGCTAATGGCCTCTTGAACGTCACACGCACACAACTTCTGCAAAGTAGCTCCTTCCCTCAGTCTTGGACTAGACCCGTGGTTCCCAACATGGGGCATACGCCACATGGGGGGTGGGGGTGGCGACCACACAGGGTCCCCGGACATTTCACCATCTATTGATCCCTGTGCCACCACTTTATTTCTCGCTGCCACCACCCCACCCAGGCCCTACCTGGTACAATACTGACTCCAGTCAGGGTTAAATTGGAACATAAACTTCTGTTTATTTATTGCAGTTTACAAGCGTGTGGTTTCATAAACAGTATCAGTCAATTACGTTCATGGGGTGCCTATCCAGACCTATAACTTCCGCTACCTGCTGTCACTCACTAAACCACCTCTCAGATATTTACTTGTCTTCCTAGCTCCTAACTGTTCCTGACTCAGCTTATTTCGCTACACTAACTCAACCTACCCACAGACTCTATCCCAATTCACTCCCACTCCAACCAACCACCCAACTCCCAACGAACTCCTCTTTGCCCCTCCCAGAGCTGGTTTTATAGTCCCTCTGACTCCACCCCCCCCTGGGTTCTGATTGGGTAACCTGTTTAACTATTTCACCTCCAGCACTCTCATATGTTAACGTCACAGGGGGCAATTTAATTTTTAAGAGGGGCACACTGAGTTATTAACAGTTAATGGTCTTTTAGGCTTCCTCCACGTGAATAGGAGTTCACTTTTTGAATAATAAGAATTATTTGAATAATAAGAATTATATGTCATGGGGGTGGGGGACATCAGGATTTTAGAGATGCCTAGGTGGGGCATGGCCCCCCAAAAAGGTTGGGAACCACTGGCCTAGACCCATCTGCAATGAGGCATCTTGTCTTTTATTCAAAAGAGGCTGGCTAGAGATCAATGGGTGCTTGTGCCCATTGTGATTAGGGTGGAATCTACACACATATTTAAAATGTTGTGACAATACTTTTTTTAAATTGTTTTGAAAAATGCATTCAATTTGCTATAGCTCACTGTCGGTGTCTACTGTCACAATTGTATACTGCACTTTACAACACATTCAAATCGTTTTAGTTGCGGCTGTGTCCTAAGGGGGGGGCAGAAGGCAGGGAGGAGAGCAGTAAGTGGAGCCAGAGCCAATGAAAGGTGGAGAGTCAACTAATTCTGGTTTCTCCATCCTCGTCGCTGCTGAGTTCTGCAGAAAATGAGGCCCAAAGGGAAACCCTGTATAACCTTTCCTATCTAGGTGGGACCATGGCCTGGAAAGGGTGTCAGGAGCCTCCAGCCTGCAGGCAAAATATGGCTTTACAAGTGTCTTTGTGTGGCCTTTTGGACTCTCTCCCAGGCCACACCTTTCACCGGTCCTGTATGTACCTTCTTGAGGACTTTGCTTGGCTGGAACATGTCTTGGAACTATAACAATGCCCCTTGTTTTCTTGGATGGAAGATGGAAAGATGTGTGTGTGTGCAAGGGGAGGCAGAAACCTCTGGCTTTTATGCAGTTCGAATGTAGCAGCTTTCTATCATTGTAGCACAGATTAATTGCTTCTATATTCATGCAACTGTTATTTCGTGTTCAGAACAAGCCTTGTACAGGGTGGGAAATATCATCAAGATAGATTCACCATTTTCTTGTGGATGTTGAGCCATATTAGAATATTAAATTGGGGAGTGGTAGATGGTTGGGATGACTTAATTAATCCAGCTTGCTACAGAGAGTAATTGTCTCATTAATGTTCATGTACACTCATGTACACATCAATTTGATTTAATTAATTTTTATAATGAAATATTTTTAGATTGTGTGATTATTTGACTGATTATTTGATTATTTGATTATTTGATTGTTGTTAGCCGCCCTGAGCCCGGCTTCGGCTGGGGAGGGCGGGATATAAATAAAATTTATTATTATTATTATTATTATTACTGTACAGCGATAAGAGTCACACCAGTTTCTTGGAGCACTTTCATCTTTGGCCCCACCCATTTTTGCCTCCCATTTAGCCCACCTCTGGGATCTGGTCCACAGAAGGTTGTCCACAAGGGAATGTGGCCCGCAAGCTAAAGAAGGCTCGACACCCCTGGTCTGGAGAATACTTTAGGTCTCTTCAACCTTTATAGACCAGGACCCACTTTTAACCCAAACATGCATTTGAGGGCCAATTTCTTCAGCTTTTGCCATCTATTTGCATGGTGACCATGCCCCTGTCACATCTTGCATTGGTTCTGACCCACCAATTGAAAACTAGTGTTCTAAACTGCAGCTCCATGGGGCGTCGGTATGCAGAACTGATGATTGCTGATCTACTACAACCAAAAAGCAATTGCCCTGTGTCTCCTTCTCAGTAATGTCTAGGATTATGAAAATGCAACATGACCTATCATCACATGATAAGCTTCATTGCCTCCAGAATCAGCAGCCAATGAAATGGAGCACAGACAGAGAAACTTGTAGCATAAGGAGTGTTCACATGTTACGTTTGCTGAGTGTACAGTCTGTGCACACTCATTGTATAGTATGAAACTTGCACACAGGTTATATAGTATGAAACTTGCAGAGGAATTCACATGCAATACTCAGCAAACGTACTGTATGCATACACAACAGCTGAGCTGTAGAAATGGACAAACACAAACATTTCTCACAAACATTTGGAAAGGCAGGTTGTACCTGAGTTCAGTGTGATGTGTGAACATGCCTATGACAAAGTCATTTCACACCCTTAGTATGACTAGGCTTCCAAGGGCAGGAGGTGGGAGATAGCCTGGCCTGGGAACTTTCTGGAAATCCCCATAATAAATGTGCAAAATAAAATTGACCTGGGGTTGTTTTCAGCAGTGGCCACATCTGTGCCATAACATTTGTTGCAGCCTGAGATAAAGTAGCCACAAAAGGCATTCAACAAAGAGCCTGGCTGCCATTGAATTAATCACTCCTGGGAAGACTGTTTTCTAGCTTCTGAGAATTTGCTCTTCCAGAACGAAGCCAGAGACAAAATCCATATGACCAGTGTTTCTAATCCAGTCTGACCAATCGCTTCACTGCTTGGTTTTTGAACATCTCAAATAGCCCTCAGAGATTGCCTGGAACATGATCTATACTCAGAATTATTCCCAGATGTTCTTTGATGAATAAATTAAAATATGTGTTTGTTGGGATGGAGAGACGAAGATGGACAAAAACACAGAAAAGGGATGAGGGAAAATATCATAGCATGAATTATTTGTTATACATTATTCATCCCACTGTTCTGAGTGCCAGAAAAAAATCAAAATACTCTCACGAAGGCCTTCAGCCTTTAGCATGTATGTGTCTGTTGAGAGGGGTGTACCATATGAAGAGCTATTCTACTCTAGTAAAAGAGGAACATTTGGAAACCAATTTTCCTGAGAAAAGTCTGTGTTTGTTTCCCCCCGTGAATTCATAATACTGGAACTCTGTCATAACCTGAGAATGCCATTTTTCTTATTGTATTTTTTCAGCAGGAGGGCCAAAGTGGCATGCTCCAGATGTTGGACTACAACTCCCATCATCCCTGGCCATTGGCCATGCTGACTGAGCCTGATAGGAGTCCAACAAAATCTGGAGTGGATGACATTGCCTAACCCTGATTTCTCTAGACAAGGAAGTTTCATACCCCCAAAAATACTATTTCCTGTTGCTACTGTCTTGAAAGTTGACAAGCAAGACAAGCACAAAAATAAAACCACTGGTTCACACATCACTCTGGTTCCCAAACCCCTTTTTCTCTCATGGACCACTTGAAAATTGCTGAGGGTTTTGGAAGACCATTTATCTGCCTGTTGTAAGCAATTGTAATGCACTGGGGCAGGTGCTGTGTGATTTTTAAATGTGCTTCCATTGCTTATTGCTTATATATTGTATTGTATTGTGATTTGAATTTCATAGAATTCAGACTGTAGTTCAATAAAATACAGTGCAAAAATGTAATGAAATACAATTAAAAATCAATGTGACTATTTAATGCAATGGATTTGTCCATTTTGTCAATTCCACACACCTTTTGGGTGAACTGCTGGGTTAGGAATGACACAGCAGTCACTGCATGTGTTGTTCAAAGCTGTTGCTCCAGCTATTCTTCGCAGACATGCTGTGAACCACTTGAATGAAGCTTAGGGACCACTGGTGGTCCATGGACCACAGTTTGGGAACCTCTTCAACATTCCTTTTCTGTTCCAACTCCTCATTGGGAAGGCCAAACTCACACCTAGACAATAGGAGATTGAGATGGAGCAGCTGAAGGGGTCAAGCATTTCATTCGCCTTGCTGAAAATCACTCCTACCTGTAAAATAAAAACAGGATAGGTGTATTAGCCATCAGTGGGGTGTAGCAGTTGGAGCATAGGCCAGAGCTCTTTGGGGAAAGCCCAGGACAGAAATGTGGGGTGTTACATATTTTGTTTCACATTCTCTTCAGGTAAAGAGTTGTGGAACAAGAACTTATGAGCATAATTTTTAACTTTATAATATGTGAACATGTTGTATACCCCTCTGTGCTTCCATTTAAATATGTATAAAGAGGGAGAGAAATGAGAAGGCATTGCGGTTTCAGAAGTACAGACTGGTGTTTGTCTGGTTCCTAGAACAATTGGGATGGGATGCTGCTAGGAGCTTCAAGGCACCACCCGAATACTGAGAGCGAATAATAATAAGCATCGTACAAGTGCATAGAAAAATAATCTGTCAATGCCCCATAGGTCTGTGTTTGATGGAGCCCAGAGCTGTTAAGAAACATACACACATATACACCAAAGAGCCATATGTCAGCTGTGCACATCTCCACCAGCTCCAGCCCAATCCCCAGTGCTGTCAAACACTGAGTCAGAGAAGAGGGGAGAAAGGCTTATTTATTTATCTCTATCCACAAAGATCAGGAAACTGCTCTGGGGGAGGAAAAACTTCATGGCTGAAGGATATTGTCCTTTATGCTTCCTCCACACTCCCTGCTTTGATCATTTCCCCATGGCGTTTCTCAAGCAGGCATCTACCTTGGGGTCAGAAAAAGACGACTACGAGTAGCTTCAGCTAAGTTTCCTTTATTTTCTTTTATTCTCCAAGAGCACAAAGGTGCTGTGCAAGTTTAGTGAGTCTAACACACAACCCAGGCTGGAGACAGGGGAGGTTGACTTATTCTCAGATTCTGAGCAGCACCAGTCCTTTCTTATTCTCCAAACAGCACCAGATGACAAAATGGGTGGCGGTTCAATAACCACATTATTTAAACATGGATAAATCAACCGTGAGTTGAATTTATAAGCATTTTGCAATGGCCATTTTCAAAACAAGCTTTACATTATTGCAGTTTTGAAATACTCTATGTCAGAATGATGATGCCACACCAGCTTTCTTTGCATGGGCTAGTATGAATGTTGTGCAATTATCGTATGCTCAGAAGGACAGTCTCAGCTGATCTTTAGAATGCCAAGCATGATTCAGCTCTAATCGCAGGAAACCACCTGCATGTAACAAGGAGTATTGCAATGGGTCTGGGAACATGCATCCACATGTGTTGGCTTTGCATGCAGAAAGTTGACTCATACACAAATCTCTCTTTCTAGATTGGGGAGAAAGTTTGGACCTATCAACACCCTAACTAATAAAGCCTTGGGATTCAGTGCAGGTTAGAATAATATGTTTCTACTGTTGCCAATTGCTACAGCAGAATAAGAGGTCTAATGGTGGGGGGGGGAGAGGCAAGAGTTCAGAAACCAGAAAAGTAGAGCCAGGGGAGAACACACAGGGCAAAACAAGGTTAAGCAAGGCAAAGTAAAGCCAAATCCAGGTTCTGGGGGGAAACAGAACAAGGTAAGTTAAAGAAACCAGGTGTTTACAGTGCATATAGCAGATGTGTACATCAACCACAAGACTTGATCCATATCCCAGTTTGGCACTTCAGAAAAGAGTCTGCTTCTGTCTGAAATGCTTCAGACCAATTTGGCTGCAGGTTTGATTGCTGCCTGATTGGACTCACAGTCCAACTCCAAATCCAGGAGATAAACAAATATGTACTTTTTTTCTTTTTACAGAAGTGGACAGAGCTTGAAGGCATAGTAGCCTTAATAGTATATTAATGCCTGCCAAACTGCATGCAAATGAGTTTGGGGGGTTTTTTATACTTTAACTGTGTGCTGAAGAAACACCTACCCCCCCCCAAGACAAATAATTATAGCGTTTTATTTTTCAGCAGAATTAAATAAAATTTGCAGACACAGGAGTCCCTTCTGAGGTGATGAATCATACAAAATGTCAGAAGGATAGCTGTAGCAGGTTTCTGCAAGGAGAGCCTTTACAGTTTGTGGATCACCCGTATTGTTTCATGAGTAATTTGTATGAAAATAACTTACTTGAAAGAGGCCTTCATAGGTAAGTTACCAAATTACAGACAAGTCAGTCCAGAGAAGGTGAGGAACTGCACTAAGCAACTTTAAATTTAATGGTGGGGAGTTGAGAGGAATAAAAAGAACAGCTTCAGACTTGGGTTCTGCTCATCTGGCACCAAACATCACAGAAACAAAGTAGAAAACTAATTTGACAGGAGTAGGTATGTGGGCATGTGGTGCAGAAGCAGAATATCTGAATGTACAGCACTTTCCAAGCAAGCACCACTAGCAGAAAAGCACTGAACAGACAAGAACAAGGTGATACACCAGCATCCCTTCTCCAGAGCACTGTGCTCGGAGAGCCCAGCTAACATCATTCCCTTTAATTAAAAGCCAGACCTGTCAATGACAAAAAAAAACTCTATCTCCCTTCTCTCGCCCTGCCATTTTCCAGGTATGGCAAGCATGTCTGCAGCATTTTTAAAAAAGATCTCCAAAATGCATCAAAGCACTTCAGAGGCCCCCACTTCAGCTCAGGGAAATTTAGAGAAATCCCACAAGCCCTACAATCTGTCCAAAGTGGCCCTGATTCAGTTCTTAATTCCAGACTCAGCTTTTCTTTCCCTTACCCATCACACATAGCATCTCAGAAAGCTTCATGGGACACTGACATATCAAAGAACTAAAATACAAATGTTGTTCCAGCAACACGCAAGCCCACACAGATGCTTCGGCGGGATTGCAGCTCCATTTGGGTGGCTAGCTCCATCCCATGATATCCCTAATCTCTTCAGTTAAAGGGACCTGGCCTGCTCCGACAGCCATAGACTTTGACAGCTCAAGAGAGGCCGAGGTTCTGCTAACATTCTGGAATGGAGTCATAGGAGGGCAGCGTGTCAGCAATATGTCTGGAAAACTGCTGGCAATATGGAGTTCTCCTGCACTCAAGTTTCTGGGGCACTAGAGATACCTAAGATCAGCTCTGAGGACCCTTCCTTTTTCCAGTCTGATACCACCTCCAAATGCATGTGCTCAGCCCCACCCCTCAATGGGAACTCAATACCCCCAGGTCATGACATGTTGCCCCAAAATGGCACTGTCAAAATTGTGTGTGTGTGTGTGTGTGTGTGTGTGTGTGTGTGTGTGAGAGAGAGAGAGAGAGAGAGAGAGAGAGAGATGTGGTCCTTCTAGCCTCTCTATCCTTTATAAGCTTTTTTGTTAACATGACGTTTAGGTGAATAGCTGTTTGCCCAGAAAAGCAGCTTGGACCGTCTGACCTGGGGACAAGAAGCAGGGATATTTTAATTGAGTCTTTTGAGGAGATGGGCAGATAGAGTTTTGTGCTGTTTCTCCCTCCTCTCTGTTTAAAAACTCTATGGATCCCAACTCATGAAAGATGGGATAAACAACCAGGTCTCGGCATAGGCAAATGCCTCGTAAAGTCTTTTCTGTCTTTCTCCATTGTGATCCATCAGTGCATTGGCTTCAGCTGTTTAAAGTCCTTGCCTTCTCTTAGGGCCCAGAGCATACTCTGAAAAGGCAGGGGAAGCCAACTTCCGGCAAATTTCCATCCTGAGTGGCTCAGAGAATTTTATTTTTATTTTTTTCATAAATTCCATTTTGCATGCTTCTTTCACTATTTAGCTCTTATCTGGAGCCTACAGGTTTTTCTCTGGGACAATGGCATTTGCAAGAACCAGACCATGGCTTCCAATAATTTTCCTAGGCATTGTGAAAGCTTTTGGTAGCCGGTGAATATGTGGGAGAGAAATCAGCCTTTATTTGTCTACTCTATGTCCTTTTTTTCCAGTGCTTTCTCACTTAGTGTAAATAGGGCTATTTACATGAAAATGGTAATGCTTATGAAGTAATAATGAGAGGCAAAAATGTCAGAGTACTGTACAGAAAAAGGCTGGTGCAGAACATTTCCCTCCCTCCGCAGTTCTTCCAAGTTTCAGGATTGCACTCTGTTTACTGTTTCACTAAATCTGCACAGTTTTGAAAAGACTACTTCTCACACTCCATCCATCATTCATTAGCATCATCTTTGGCTGCTGCTGACTGGGGCTGCTTACAGGGAGCATGTGACTCCCTTGATAAAGCAACTTCACTGACTACCAGCCCATTTCTGGGCATAATTCAACATGACTTGGACCCAGGCTACCTGAAGGATCATGTCTCCCTATAGGAACCTGTCATATGCTAAGATCTTTGGGTGAGCATCTTCTCTCGTTTCCATCAACATCAGAAATAGAAGAGCTTTTTCTGCGGCTACCCCCATACTGTGGGATTCCCTCCCAGGAGGGATAAGATTGGTTTCCTCTTTGTTATCTTTCCATCTGCAGGCGAAGACCTTCCTATTGAGACTGGCCTTTGGAAAATAAGGACTCATCCACACTTACCTTTTGCCCTGCACTTTCTATGCACTGGCCTGCACTTCCAAGCCCCCTGACTGAGCACTCCTCCCACCCTGCTGCTTTCACCAGGAAAACATGTTCTTTAATGCTGAATCAGAATAAATGGCAATTTAGGTTTACCACAGATCTCCATTTGCTCTGAATCAGCAGTAAAGAGTGGGGTTTTTTTTAGGAAAAGCACCAGGGCAGAGAGCTTTAAAGCAGGGACCTGTGTCTAGAAACAAAACATAAAAAGAAGTCTGAATGAGCCATAAGGTTCAGATTAGGATGGTCACTCTCAGGGCAAATTATATTTTAATTGCTAGTTTAAAATATGTTGTCATGTATTTAAATTATTGTTTTTAACTAGTTTCTTTTTCTTATTCTGTATTTTGCAATTGGTGTTTTTAAATGTTGTAAGCAGCCTTGGAACCCATCTTGGGGGAAAGGTGGGATATAAATATATAAAATTAAATAAAACAATTAATAGCATTTCCCAGTAATTGTTCACTCAAATGTCTCTGGGAACCGGCAAACAGGACCTGAGCATGACTGCGCTCTCCCCTCTAGAGATTCCAGGCAAGTGGGATTCAGAGGCAGTGGAGGTGAAACACAACCATTGTGGCTTGCCTTATCCTTCATGAATTTGTCTCATCTCCTTTTAGGGTCATCCAAGTCAGTGGCCATTGCTCTACCTTGTAGCAATGAATTCTGCAGTTGCACTGTGTAAATAAGTATTCCCTTTTACCTATCCCGAATTTCACAACATTCAACTTCATTGAATGGCTCCAAATTCCAGTATTATGAGAGAGGGAGGAAAACTTATTTTATATGCATCTATCATGGCCCAACTTAGTCACATTTTTAAAGAACTAATAATCCCCAAATCTTGCAACCTTGACTCATAGGGAGTTGTTCCAACCCCATGTTCACATTGAGTGTCCTTTTTTGAACATTTTCCAGTTCAAATTTTTTTAAAAAAATTGATGAGAGGTGACAAAAACTGTTCGCCATATTTCAGGTGAGTTTGCACGATAGTTGTATAAAAGTCTTATAATATTGACAGTTTTATTTTCCATCCCTTTCCTAATGATCCCAAACATGAAATTTGCCTTTTTCACAGCTGCTGTGTATTAGGTCGATATTTTCATTAGCGGATTGTAAACAAGAGGAGATTGCCAGCAATCTTGTGACCTGCTCAGCATTCCTATATGGTCCTTTCCTCTTGTAGCCATGTGCAAGCCCCTTCTATGTGGGGCTATCCCACAACACTCCTCTAGGGCTGTGAATTCTGCCGCCATGTAAGTAGGGTTAATAATATGGGTCTTTTCCACCTAAAAGGTAGAGAGCTGAGGCTCAGTAGTGGAGTATCTGCTTTGAATGCTGTTCAGTTCCTAGCAACCCCAAGAGAAAGACCTGTTAAATATAATTGTTTAATTGAACAATGAAATGAGCACTCACACTATACAGTGGTACTGTCAATCACATTGTGATATTTGTACAGTGGTACCTCGGGTTACATATGCTTCGGGTTACAGACGCTTTAGGTTACAGACTCTGCTAACCCAGAAATAGTACCTCGGGTTAAGAACTTTGCTTCAGGATGAGAACAGAAATCGTGCTCTGGCGGCGCAGCAGCAGCAGGAGGTCCCATTAGCTAAAGTGGTGCTTCAGGTTAAGAACAGTTTCAGGTTAAGAACGGACCTCCAGAATGAATTAAGTACTTAACCCGAGGTACCACTGTATTGTGGGTGCCTTTTGCAGGATTGTGTGCGGTGCTACAGTTCCCAGGGAACTTGCTAGTAGAAGGGGGCTGGCCTTCAGAGGTTCACACCCAGCCTCAGCTTTAAGTTTCGTTTCCTGGGAAGTGGGGCCAGACCCATTATAAACAGGGGGAGGAGCCAGTATTAGCCAGGCAGTCTGCTCTGGAGATTCACCCTCCCTACCCTCCCTTGGTTCATGTTTTCTTGTTTGCAGGTTAACTTTTTTATTCCTGTTTAGCAGGCACTGCTACGGTTTTGACTGGTTGCTGTTGAAGGACCGGGAAGAAATTTCCCTGCATTGGCAGGTTTTGTCTTCCCCGTAGCAATTCGTCACAACTTTGGTGGTTATGGCCTTGGGTGGAATCCTTTAGTCTTTCTTCCCTATAATGGGGCGGGGGGTGAAGTGCTGACTCACCCCCCTGCGGCAGTGATTCCAGGGTCCCCTCTTAAAGGGGTTGTCAGTGAACTACCCTGCGTGAGGGGATATGGATATGGGCTCGGCTGCCTGCCTACACTTACATCACCCATATCCCATTTACCCTGATGTGCCCCAGTTCCCCAACTAGGGGGCTGGGAGGGATACTGGCCCAAGGCCTAAGCCAAGGTATTTCTACATTCAGAAGTTTAATAAAATTTGGCCTAATTTTAATTCCATAACGTTGTCAGAGTCTTTATTTCCTTTCCCACATTCCCTGGGAGCTGGGGCTGTCACACCTGGTTACACAATGGAAAATAATTCTGTTATGTCTGTATGTGTGCTGCTAAAGGTATAGCATTGGAAGATTCAGTTGAAGCTAAGCAAGAGCAGTGGAGTGCCTAGCAATTAAATGATCAGCTGAGAATCTGTCTCTGCTAGCTCTCACGAGCTTCGTTAATGTGTGACCCCAAAAACCCAGGTCACTCCCAAACTGATGCTAGTTTTGTGTCATTTTGTGCTGCGAACTCCACATTTTGTGCTGTTCCCCCCGCTGCAACTGAGTAATTGACAAAGAGAATCGGGGTCATAAGTTAATGCCAAAAAATCCAACCTTGGAGTCAAACTGTCTCCAAACAGGTGCCACAGTTTTGGGCTAGTTTTGGGCTGCAAAACCCATGTTTTGTGGAGCCCCACAAACTGAGTAATTGAGACTCAAACTGGAGTCACAAGTAAAGCGCCAAAACCCCAACCTTGTCCTTTGGACTCCAACCCGGTGCCAAAGTGATGTGCTGGTTTTGTGCCATTTTGTGCCCCAAAGCCCACTTTTTGAGCAGCCAATTGATCTGAGTAATTGACACTCAAACTGGAGGCCACTCAAAACCCAACCATATCCAATTGACTCCAGTTCCCATCAGCCCCAGCTAGCATGGCCAGAGGTCAAGGATGATGGGAGTTGGGACCCAAAGCTTTCCTCCTCTGCTTTACACCTAACACACTCTTTAGATGCCTTCCTTATTTTTCAAAGGACAGTCCTGAGTAGTGATCTTGTCCTCTATCTAAATGGGTCCTCTGTTTGAACAGCTGTCCTATCCATGTCCAATTCAAAGATAAATAATTATCAACCACCACTACCAGGTCTTAGTCTTCCTTGCTATGGTGAGCTGGGTTGTATTTCTGTTCCAATTATAGTAATCATTTCTAAATTCGCAGTTATAGATAGAATATGCAAATTGTATGCATATTTGTTTCCTGCTTGGCAGGGGGTTGGACTCAATGGCCCTTGTGGTCTCTTCCAACTCTATGATTCTATGATTCTATGATTCTATGATTCTATGTGTCTTCTTTTATCCCTGCTCTCTTTGGGTGATGGGTAAATGGCCACCCTAATCTTAATCCCCAACGCACCCTCTTTTAGCCAACAGGGTCAAATAACACCAGTCCTAAAGGATCTATGTTGGCTCCCAGGACGTTTACGGACATAATTCAAAGTGTTGGTGATGACCTTTAAAGCCCTAAACAGCCTCGGCCCAGTATACCTGAAAGGAGCATCTCCACCCCCATCATTCAGAACAGACACTGAGATCTTTAGCTCCGAGGGCCTTCTTGTGGTTACCTCACTGTAAGAAGTGAAACTACAGGGAACCAGGCAAAGGGCCTTCTTGGTTGTGGTGCCCACCTTGTGGAACTCCCTTCCAAGAGATATCAAGGAGATAAAAACAGTGGTACCTCAGGTTACATACGCTTCAGGTTACAGACTCCGTTAACCCAGAAATATTACCTTGGGTTAAGAACTTTGCTTCAGAATGAGAACAGAAATCGTACTCCAGCGGCACAGCAGCAGCAGGAGGCCCCATTAGCTAAAGTGGTGCTTCAGGTTAAGAACAGTTTCAGGTTAAGAACAGACCTCCAGAATGAATTAAGTACTTAACCCTAGGTACCACTGTAACAATAAATACAACTTTTAGAAGACATCTGAAGGCAGCCCTGTATAGGGAAGTTTTAAATGTTTTAGGTCTTATTATTCCAACATTTGTTGGAAGCCACCCAGAGTGGTTGGGCAGGGTACAGATAATAAAATTATATATCTTGTTGTTGTTGTTGTTGTTTCTAGCTTCCTAACCTGTTCTGTTTTTCTCCAAGTGGAATTTTCCTCTTATTTGTATTTAATTAAAGTCCAACGTGTTTCTTGATGCCCAGGCAATTTCCTATTCATCTCTGAGTGACACCAGACATGTCTCAGATACAGAATTTACAAAGGATCAAAAGCCTTTGATCTACATCATGGAACCTTAGTTTACTTCAAGGCATTAATAAACCTGTTTGCTTCTGCTCTGTAGTGTCCCTGAGCTAAAACAGGGTTAAGACTTTCTCCCCCCACTTTTATTTGAGAGGCTCTTCGAAGCTGAGAAATTGATTTAAACATAATGCATTTGGTGCTGACCAGAAGGTCCCGATGGTCACCATATATTTCTCACCGAACATCACCGAGTGGTATTCATGTTTAAAACAAACTGCAGACAATAAAAACTCCATGTCCCAAGGGAACTAATCTGAACTTTGATGTGCATGGAAGACACCTGGTAAATCATAGTTCATTTGTGGACTTTGGTAGCCTTGGACAGCGAGGCAATTTGTAAGAAAAAGAACTCAAGTCATGTTAGGGTGAAAGTGAGTGTCTTAAAACAAATATTTTTGGAGGCAACACACAGTTATTTCCTTAATCCAACATGGGGACTATTATTCCAGAGTCGTCACCCTCATTAAGGACTACTAACATTGCAATTTTGTACAAGTCTACTCAGAAGCAAGCCCCGTTGAGTTCTGTAGGACTTTTTTCAATGTAACTTTGTATAGGATTATAGCCAAGAGTTCAGTGAGGCTTGCTTCTGAGTAAACATGTATATGGATTGCATTGTAAGCAATGCTATTTTTCTAGAAAAAGAGGTGGCAGAACCCACAATGAACACCTCCCTTATTCTCTTGGAATGGCATTGGCACCCACCTGAGAGGGGATGGAACTGAGTTCTGGTGAGTTCCGGCTGAAAAAAGCCTTGATTGTAAGGGAGGTGTTCTGATGAAGATTGAAGCTGCATTTATCTATGATTTTGTTCTGATTTTCCTCTGACAAGCCTTCCCACTTTATTTTTACAGCTAATATTAAAAATCAATTCAGTTTGTCAGCAGAACTTTCTGGATCATCTAGCAATCAGTAGGAATGAGCAAATATTTTGAATGTTTTTACCCATAATCCTATTCCATTCCCACATTATTATGTGAATTTTTTTTAAGTCTAAAAATGTATTCAATCTGGTTTTCTATCAAAATACACATTTAAATGAATATTTTGATTGGTTTCAACTGCCAAGAACTGCATTCCCACATTGGGAGGAGAGTTCAGTCTGATGGATAGCTAAATTCTGACCCACGTGGAAGAGAGGTCTGAAAAAGGTTGTTTTGGCCTTACAATATTTTGTTTAAACAAAAATGTGCTGAGGGTCAGTCTTGATCTTCCATGGAGCCAAATTTGGTCTGCACTTTCCTACCAATCATCTGATGTCACTCCAATGAGGGGTGACATCAGCTGATGGACAGGGTGGCAGGATTTGATTCTCTGTTTGCTCAGCATGCCAGCTCCCAGCAAGATTTAACTGATGCCCCATGGAATCCTGCTCAGTTCTTATCTGTGAGCGCCTGTTCCTAGTAACTTCACAATTCACAAGATTATTCAAAATGATTTCTACTTGAGAAAGATAATCAAAGGTTGTTGTGTGACTTATTCTTGCTGTTTAGCAGTTTCAAGTTATGTGGATTTTCATTTTTTTTCTACCAAGCATCTGTTTTTGAAAATTAAAATTAGCAATTGGGGTCGGGCTGCAAGCCTTGCCTAGGGCACAAAATAGCCTGGTACCAGTAATGAGGGTCTCATAGCAGATTTTTCAATGGCCAGTAACTGTGGCAGGACTGGATCAAGAGCATGATACGTCTTCTGTTGGCAGGTCCTGGTGGACCCCTTGCTCTCAGCTTGGTAGAACATCATCTTGTCCTTTTCTGGAAGCAAAATGATGTGAAGACCCTTCTATGCACAAATGCCATGGAGGTGTCTTCTCAAATACAAGGTGCCATTGGGTACTACTGCCGGCCCCACTTATGACATCCCAAACCTGATGTCCATGCACAGAACATGGACATCTGCACAGGGTTAGTCTCCATGTCTGCGTATCCCAATTATTCGTGGGCAGAACAAAATATTGTGCTCAGTAGTGGCTGACACAGGTGTGACATTTTGGAGGTGGGTCTATAATGTTAGTCAGGCCACTGAGACAAAATGCGCCGGACTTCAGCCCAGTTAACTCATGCCTTAATCTGGCCTTGACTGCCTGGGAAAACAGCTCAGAATTCTTTTGGCTGAGCAACTCTACGGTAGAAATAATAACGTGAACTCTTCACTGGGGAGATTCCCATCTGCTAAAGCTGATATTAAGTGCCCTTTCATCGCTAATCCATAGATTCAACAACTCCCCTGCTCCCTATTTTTAACTTGCAAGTAATTCCAGTGGCACGTCAAGTGTGAATATAATTATAGTCTAAGAATATTACCACTTCTATTGTGTTCCCCACTCCTTCTTCAGATAAGATAGAACTGTTCAACATGAATACATCCTGAATTAATATTGCCTGCAGATAATGAAAGGGGCTGATTGGAAAATCCTTATCAAGTTAAAAAGTGATTGAGAACGAAAGGGAGTGTGCGCCTTTTGAAAGTGGAGTTTAGATTTAGCAACTTGTGGAGTCAAAGATGTCCCTGCAAATTGGTGGAGGTGTAAATTGAGAGAGGGCAAGGGGGAAGAGGATCTTGAAAATACCTGAACTCGATTATATTCCGATCCAAAGTTCCCTTCCATTTTTCATTGCACGCAGGTGTAGTTTAATGTTCATCATTCAAGAATTCTATGTCAAAAATGCTTCTGCTGTCTCCACCCCACCCACAAAGAAAATACTTAATATATTTTAAGCTGCAATTCTAAACCTACTTGTTTGGGAGGAAGCAGAGCAAGTATTAGGTTTGCACTGTCAATGATGGTTCTTCTGTAGTATGAGAAGGCAACATTTTCCCTACGAAAGGCAACATTTTCCTAGGGTCTGAGAGATCCATGAGTAAATTGTCTCCTGGTGGACCCACTCGTCCAACAGTGAGTCCTGGGGCCTATCTAGTGGAGGTGGCTGTGATACTCTGAGCAGCACCAGACAGATGAGTCTAGGTATCATTTTAATTTCTTATAGTGCCATCATGCAGAATCACTTTGGGGCACTGTGGGAAATTTAAGTGGTGGCTAGACCCAGCCATCCAGTGCTGCTGCTTGAGGCACTGGGCAGAACATTTTTTTTGAAGAAAGGGTCCAAAGGCAAAGAGTCCAAAGGCAAATGTCAGTAGTGAGCCCTGCTGGGATGCTGGGGCCCCTGGCATCTGCCCAGGAGTGCCAGTTGTGGATCCCAGTCCTGCTTTTCCTAGTGCTTGTCATTTAGGGAGGTTGTTCCCTTTCCCATAATGTACAAATGCAGTGTGTTTTTTGTAGAGAGGAAATTTGTAGTTTAGAAGGGCAAGATTCACAATCAGGTTTCAGAGGTCTGCTCTTAGATATATCAAAGATTAATGGCACAATCTTCCGTATGTCTACTCAGAAAGAAGTCCAACAGAAGTACAACAAAATAACTGAATATAGGACTGCAGCCTAAAATGCAAAAGAAAAAAAAGAAAAGTAGTGAAGGAACATTTGTGGGGCTTCTTTTCTTTTGCCAAAGCTAACTAGAACTCAGCCAAACATTTGTGAATATGATTGTCATGTTGATGCTTGCATTTTCAACCAGGGAGAATTTGTACGAAAACTATGCCAAAATCTGTTTTGCTCTTTTTCTTTTCACTCTTGGGTTTTTTAAAAATACAGTTACTTTTACAAACACACACAAAGTGAGAGGAGGGAGAGATGTATTTGACATGAAGCATTTGCTATATTTGCATTTTGGCACTGATTGTGAATTGGTGCTGTTAATTCACTTTGTGTTGAACTTCATTGTGTGTCCTTGGTCCACTGTCAAATAAACATGACCCTGATAACTGAAATGACAAAAGGTGTACACCTTCATTCCATCAAGCTAACAAGCAGTTTTACAAAGTTAGGCACATCTGGGCACATCGAATGCAAACACAAGCCCCAATGCACAATCATTTTAAGCAGTCATAATTTCCAGTGTCACAGCTGGAAGTGCTATTATTACATATCTAATATTGCCAGTGGCATAGTATGGGTTGCCGGCCCCCAGGGCCGCATGGAGGGGGTGGGAGGGAGGGAAACAGGCAGAGTATGCATGTGTATTCAACTGCCTCTCAGCATCCTCAGTCTCTTGAAAGTTGGACATGCCTGACCTGGGAGATCACAACCTCAGAAATAAGGAAAGAAGAGTACTGTATTTCCATTGCCTGGGGAAGTCACTTTACGTGAGTGGTCCAAAACCAGAATTTGTGGGGCTTTGTTTCCACATCAGCCCCAAGGTTCTGAGCTCTCGCAGCAGTAAATAGTCATGGCCCTCTACCTCCCACCAGAATCCAACCTAGAAGTCTGAATTTTCTGTTTCTATAGGTCTCTGAACAGCCATCGATTGTATTTATAGATATAAGGTATCTTGTTTAGAGTTCTGACCTATAAGGGTTGGCTTCCCAAGTTCCTGTTACTGTTTTGGTACATTGGGCGAATGAGACAGATTGCTAGTCAGATCCTTTCAGTTCCAAGCTGATGAGCTGTAGGATATAGAGATGAAATTTCTAACTGGTTAATTTCTTCCTGCATCTTTAGTTCATCTACTAGGAATGATGGCAGTGCTGTCTAAAAGAAAGTACTCTAAGAGTACTGAAGCAAGAGGAATCTTCACATTCATTTTTTTTCCTTAAAGAAAATGCTGATGCTATTAGCAGCTTATTCAGTCCCCGGCACAACAAAATTCATCTGGGAAAGGATATCACAGCCTGCAGCTAGAATGAATATCTCAAGGGCAGCCTAATATACCTCACTGCAGCCTAGCTGTCCTGAAGTCGTGTTTGCACCCTTGACTTGGAAATATAGCGCTGTAGAAGATCAGAGAGCCAAACACACATGTGCCTTGTTCCTGGCAGTGATTGGCCCTTCACAGGTCACAGAACATAAAACAAGGACAGAGCTCATCGCAACCCAAATGCAGTCCCTGCAAAGTGGACACTTCAGCTGGTTCAGGCACAATATTGCTTCAGTGAAAAGATAATCTGAGTTCCTAATCTTGTTTATGGGTGGACCAAGGGAATCATGTACTCCTTCACCATTTCGGCTCTGGAGGACAAAGCTATCAACAAGCTGCTAGCAACAATGGGTATGTTCTACCTTCATGGTCAGAGGCAATACGTCTCTGAATACCAGTTGCTGGAAATTGCAGGTGGGCAGCATGTCCCATTTGCAGGCTTGCAGTTTCATCATACGTACTTAAAAAGGTAAAGGTAAAGGACCCCTGACAGTTAAGTCTCTGGGGTTGCGGTGCTCATCTTGCTTTACCGGCCAAGGGAGCCAACGTTTGTCCACAGACAGTTTTTCCGGGTCATGTGGCCAGCATGACTAAGCCACTTCTGGTGAAACCAGAGCAGTGCACGGAAACACCATTTACCTTCCCACCGGAGTGGTACCTATTTATTTACCTGCACTTCTGATCAGAAAGCCCTAGGCTCAGTGGTTTAGACCACAGTGCCACCCGCATCCCTATGTTCTTATGCTGTGCCAAAGAATCATCCCATATTTTTGTTGCATTTTCCATCAATTAATGATATATTTTCATTTGAAAATTACTAAATTGGGGGGAGAGAGAATTGCACTGAAATTCTGATGGGTATTTGACTGTATTTATTACCTACCTCTTGAGATGACTGAGGGGTGTTTATTCAGGTGTCATTTTCTTCGTTCTAGAAATTGTCTCCTCATGGGTCTGGACTCTGCAGTCTTCCTGAACATCGATGAAAGCTCATGATGAGACCCCATGAGGTAAGTCCTCCCATGAAACTTGTTCAGATTAGGAAGTGTGGGCAGCTGGGGAGGGTACAGAGTGCTGAGGAAAAGTGGAAATCTGGACAGAAAAGTTGTTGAGCTTTTTCCCATTTTTGAGCTGTTTTTATGGGGAAACAGCACTGACGGCATGGGCTGTCATACTTCTGGATTTTGCTAAACATTTTCCCGATTTCCACCCGAACCAAGGTAGATACAGCTGGATTCCAGGTATGTCTGGGAAATCCTGTGTGTGTGGCAACCCCTACTGGTGAGCCACCTGTCTTCATCCCAGAGGAGATGAATGAATGCCATGAACTCTCCCTGCACACTGCACTGAGAGCATCAGATATTTTTCATTTCATACCCCCAACTCATCCCTGCTTTGCAGATCTCTCCTTAGCAGTAGTTCATCACAGAGCTCATTTATGGGCTCCTGAACACTTCCTGAACACCCAAAGTCGCTATTTGTTTACATTAGCATGCAGTCTCTGAAAAAGAGGAGGCAAATGAGTGAAAACCAGTGACCTTTAATGAAAACAGTATTATTTGGAAACAGAAAGTCCACTTCATTCAGTCACGCATGGGTCACGGCATTCATTTGATTCATATTAGAAACACACTTCTCTGAAAATAGTCAGCTGGAATGGTGTGGTTTTTTATTCAATCTTTGGAACTTTATTAATCGCACTCTTTAATTAAAGGCTTATGTACACAACATAGCTCCTCCTGCATGTTGCTATCTCTAATCCCGCTAATCCATCTAAGGTTCATAGGCATACAGAAACAGTCGGGGGCTGTGTGCATATTTTTGTCCCAAATTACTCTTGGGTTGTCGTCTTTGTTTTCTGCGGCATCTATCAAAATGTCCACTGACTACAAACAATAAACAGTTATCTAACTGAAGATACACTAGAGTTCAGATAAAGCTTGCTGCTCAAGTGAAAATTCATTTGGGACAGGAAGTGCTTTATACTCCTTCCTGCCTGATCTAGAAGGTTCTTCCCCTGAGAGAGGCTGCAGTTATGTGGCTCGTCTCCACCTAGGGCACTGGTCTTCAGGTCCTAACAACAAGGCTTTGATTCCTTTTGCACATAAACACACACACCAAGCCTTGCTGCCCCTGCAAGGTGTGCTTGCATTTCTGTGGTAGAATGTCCTAGAGACATTATAATGTTTCCAGGGAAATGCTGCCCCAGGAACACGGGGAGGGCATTTTGCTTCCCCCACCCAAAACCCCCCAAAGCCTTGCAAAAATTGCCCGGCACTAGTTGATACACAGATTGAATGTGGCTTTACAAGACTGGCCCTTTCTACTAGGAAAGTGATATTTCATGCCAAGCCTGAGTCTGAAAAGCTGGAGGATCTCATTTGAAAAGATGTCATTTTCCTCTGGAAGACCACAGGCCCCCCTGAATTCTCATTTTGTGTCACTGCCACCGTTTCTATTTTTAGGGATTTGCTTTAAATCCTCTTTCCATTGCCATGAGATTTCCCCAAATGTACCGCCCTATATCAAAGATATGCAGGCATGTTTTCTTGCACCGCATAGAATGGAAAGCAGGGATGAGCTGGGGATGTGAAATGGAAAAAAAGAAGAAGAAATTGTCTCCTGACAATCCCAGCCACACAGTTGTTATCAAAGAGCTGTGCAGGCAAAGTGGGATTTAGTCTGCCTTCCTGGCTCCCCTCCCCTGTCATGCTAAGCATAGGCATCTGTGGACATTCATCTTTAAAAACAGGGCTGCGGGTGGTGTTACAAGGACGTTTAAAAAACTAGCCACTTGATTATGGATAGCCACATTCTGAGGCTACAGAGTGTAAAAGGAATGCCCTCCAAGAGTTTTGTCAGAAGAAGAAAGGACTTTTTAAATAGGGTTCCTTCTAAGAGAGGGAAATGCACTGGCCCAGCAGAATAGAATCTATAGAGACCCTACAGATCATCCAGCCCCCTATGCAAAGAGGAATCTACAATCCTGATGGATGGCCATTCAGGCCCTGCTTAAATGCCTCCAGCAAAGGAGAATCTTCTATCTCTGGGGCCATTCTGTTCCACTGTCGAACAGCCCTTATCAATAGGCAGCTCCTCTCAATGTTGAGGTGAACTCTGCTTCCTTGCAATTTAAGAGAATAAGAAGTTTCTCAATGGATCAGGCCAGTAGCCCATGTAGTCCATAACCTTGTTCTCGCCCTTGTGGCCCCCCAGATGACCATGGGAAACCAACAAGCAGGCAGTTAGAGCAACAGCACTACCGTGCTTGTGAGTCCCAGCAACAGATTTTCAGGGGCATTCTGTCACCGATATGGCAAGTAATTTATAGGCATTGTGACTGGTACCCATTGGAGTCAGTGAACACGGTACAATGAATTTGAAGGAAACTTTCACAGGATCATGTGAGAATTATGCAATCCTGTTCACACTTACTTGGGATTAAGGCTGCTGTCCTTAGCACACGTACCAGCAGAGCTTTTTTTCGGGGGGGGGGGAGACGCGGGAACTGTCCCCTCAGAGAGAGAGAGACGGGGAGAGAAAAGGGAGGGCAGAAAGCACAGACAGGTGTGGCGACAGTGGCTCTAGGCTCACAGAATGGCCAGCAAGGCAGCTGGCAAACAGGCAAACAGAGATAGCTCTGCTCCAGTGCTCTCTAGCTCAAAAGAGAAAACACGGCTTACCAAGGAGTAAGCCCCATGAAACTCGGTGAGACTTACATGCTTGGGCCCACCTTCAGAAATAGGCCCTGTGCTACACTCAATGTACAGCTGTGTCACACACACAAATGGGGGAGCAAAATAAGGCTAAGCACAAAGAGTTTGGAGTAAATTAGAAGAAGTCATTTTGTAATGGGTCTCCTGGTCTCAGGGGAGAATAGAAGTAGCAGTTAAACGCAACACTAGTTTTTATTTGCCAAGTGCAAGATGGATTTTAGGCTGCATGGGGAGAAATAAATCCCCAACGTGCCACAATGATAGTCTAGCAATTGTCTGCAGGTATATCTCCTTTCTCTATCTCTCAAACATCTCTTCAAAGAAGCATGGCTATGGGCTTTGGTTTTCTAATATAAACAGAAGCTTTGAATGGGTTGCTGACTTAGTGACACAATTAATCTCCATTATTCCTCCAAGGTGGAGACTAGAGCTTTTGGAGTTCTCATTGATCACAAGCCACAGAGGCCAAGGAGAAAGAAAAATCCCTATATGTTTGACCTTCTCTACCAGAGATCATCTGAAAGGGTATGAATCATGTTTATCAGATTGCAGTTGATCAAGCTGCTTCATGCATACCTTAATGACTTTGAACATGGTTCCACCTTAGAGAATTTGTTTTAGCCAAGAGAATGGTTACAGAGCTTTTCCTGAGTTAGTATAAATAAATAATAATAAAGTTGCCTCAATATTAATAAAGAAACAAAGTTTGCAGTCCTGATCTAACAGAGGATAAAAAATTTGATTTAGTAACTAATTTCGTACATGTACTCAATCCATTCTATTTCTACACTTATTTGCAGTGCAAAAATGTATTTTAAAACTTGTCTTTTAATGTATTTTGCCTCGAAAAGTTGTGTTTTTCTTTCTAAATGTGCACAGTTTTTCTGTTCTTGGAAGTTAGAAAAATGCAGAATCTCATTCAGATTCTCCCATTGGTCTGGGAATTGCAGTTCAGATTACTTCATATTGAAAATAATTTCTTGGCCATTCCTAGACAGAGGCAGTGTTCACGTCTGAGTAGAGCATAAGATTGGGTCACAAGAGTCCTGTGACTTAGCCAGGTCATTATGAGATGGCCCACTAAGCTTAAGACAGCTATGTATTTCACCAATGGTTGCCACTTTTTGATGTGGACTGTAATGGTTCTAGGGGTTGCTCGTGTGTAAATCGGCGCCACACCTGGCTGGGTTGCCTGAGTGAACCCTTTCTGTCTGGACAGCCACTCGCCCGTGGCTGTCTCAATCGCTGGCAGAATCCGTCAGTGGGCATTTCTTGAACTTCTTCCAGCAAAGAAGCTCTTTGACGCCTAGTCTCCGCCTAGTCTCCGCCCAGTCTCCCTGCGCGGAGGGTGTGGGCAGCGGAGGACCCGTGCTCTCCCCACTGGTCCCCGGCGAGGAGTCATGGAGCCACCTCGCCGATTCCCCCATCTGCCCCCCTTCTCCACTGGTGCTACGCTGATTTCCTCCCCCCAAAGATGTGCTGCTTCTCTCCCTCCCGGGACGCTCTCCGGAACCCCTCTGGAGCCCTCCCTCTCCCTCTGGCTCCGATGGCAGTTCCCTGACATGGACCATTAAGCCTTCATCTGAAGCAGGAAACAAGTCTTTCTGGGCTCCTCAGTCTCATTCTTGCATGTTTTCATACTTCTCAGTTAGCTTCGTACCTAAGAGGAAAGTTGGGGTGGGAGGGATCCCTCAACCACTTCTCTCCCTCCTTAGCAGGAAAGGAACAACAGAAAACTTGCTTCCCTTTCAAGATCAGCTACATGAGGTAGATGCCTCACTCTGCCAGATGGTAGGGCCGGCCCTCTGGTACCGCTGTACTGAATAGACAAGATGAAGGGGGAAAGGAAAGGAAGGTAAGCATACTGTGCTTCATATTTACCTTTACTGTGGGATCAGTGGAAGGAATATGGTTTTAGAATATAAGGTAACCATGTAAATTCACCCTTAATCTTGACATTCTCATCGACCTGCCAACTGTCCAAATTTCTTTAGACGTAAAATGAACAGACAGGTGCTTCAGCTTGAAAAATGTCAGCTGCGATCCATCGCTCGGTGAAGAAAACCCTTGCTTGAAGCCCAGTTTTATGTGTGTTTAAGCAGTTCAAGCTTATGCAGAATGCTAGTCTTGCTTTTGCCCTTAGGCTTAGTAGCAAGACAGTTCTGAATGGTTAGAAATGTTGAGTTGACATGGTTTTGGTACCAAAAGGGAATCCTTAGTCCTTCCACCCTAAAATATCCACTTCTGGTTTTCCTCCAAACCTCGGTTTCAGCAGCCCAGTTTAGTGGTGGAAGGGGGTCCTTCTGTGGCTGCTAAACCACAGGGAGTCACAAATTCTCTATAATCTACTTCTAATCTGTCATCAGTCTACCAGTGTACCAGTATACCTCAATCCACCTTGTGCCTGCTCCCACCTTACAGAAACCCCTGGAGAAAAGAAAAGAAACAAGAAGGTAACAGCTTTGGACAGTGAAGCTGCTCATGGCCTGGTGCAAGAAACGATGTCATGTTTCCTACAGCCAGCTGTAACACTCAGGGAAGGGAGGGAGGGAGGAGAGGCAATGTTGTTGCATGAAAAACATGTAAGCAAGTTTGACACGCCAGTTGCCTAATCTCCAGCTTGTCTTACAGAACACCTGAGATCTGAAAATTCACCTAGACAGCTTGGTAGGTAGCTTATGTAGTGCCCAATAGCTTTTTCAAAATGTGTAACATTTCTAGATGGCATGAAAAATAATAAACTCTCACAGACATGACTGTTCTCGAACAGGAAGAGGGAACCCCGTCCTCAGGCTCTGTTAGATAATCAGAAATCGAATGTGTATGCACATATTAAGACATACATTCCTGAGAACATAGGCTTGGTGGATATTTACAGTGTGCATATGAAAATGCTCACCACACACACACACACACACACAATGTGTGATCCAGCTCTGGAGGCAGACTATATCACCTGTCTGCTCTGCTATTCTATTCTCTCTTTCTTTCTCTCTCTCATGCTGCTATACTGGTTTTTACTTTCATTTTTGCATTTTGTAATGGTGTGGTGTACTTTTTTTGCTGCAACTGGATTTTGCTCTAAATGAGCAAAGTTTTGCCATGCTAGGGATCTAGGAATGAACTGTACAATTTAATGCCTTCGTAAACCTCTACTGAAGACTTTTCTGCTGCCTGTGTCTTTTTGGAATTTACACTAAAGTTCCACGACTCTACTATTCAAGCAACAGCCAGGCAAGTCCTGAGTTTTGGGGCTCTGATTCCTGATATCTCTGGCCTTCAGATGTTGTTGGACCACAACTCCCATCATCCCTGACCACTTTCTTTTTATTATTTTGTATTTTGTGTGTGTAGTGTTGAATCCCAACCTGGGAGAAAGGCAGGAGATAGATAGATGATAGATAGATAGATAGAAAGATAGATAGATGATAGATAGATAGATAGATAGATAGATGATAGATAGATAGATAGATAGATATAAAATAAGTAAATAATCAAAAGTTGTTTCATCCTTAGGTTTGTATTCAATTTTTGTGTGCTTTCCCATTAAAAGAATTCACAAACTCATAAGGTAGCATTCTGTGATGCTAGAGGTACATCATGGATCCCATTGAAAGATATGCTTGAAATCCTAAAATAGAGATGTAAACTGCCTCTGAATGATCTGTGATGAAAAGGTGTGGGATATCAAACTGAACTTTACTTGGGTAGCATCTGTGCCTTCTGGAATCCATTACCAGCTGAAATGAGATGTTTGCGTATCTATTGAAGACACTTTTGTTTAAGAAGGCTTCCCCCGCGTTGTGACCCAGTAATTTATGGACCATTAATTGTGTGAGTAGAAATGGCTTTTTTTTAAAGTGTTTGTAGGAATGGTTCAATTGTTTTTAGAACATTTTTTGGATTTTATTTTATTTTCAGCTACTTGTACACTGCTTCAATAGCTTCAGGGTATGAAGTAGTTTATTATAAATATGTAAAATACATCAATAATGTGGGAGTAGCACCCATTCTTTCCCCAATAGGCTGATTCACTGTTCTCATGCATATTTTCCCGAGAACAACCAAATATAGAGGCTGAATTCAACGAAGACTATGAATCATGCATTAGGATTCGACAGGAGCAGCTTAAAATGGGCTTATCGGCCAAATCTACTTTAGCCTGTTTTAGCTGATGTGCATTAAAGGTAGCCAGAAGGAAGGGGGGGAAGGAGCTAGGGGAGGCAGAGGAATTGGAGATGATGTAGAAATGGAGAGGAAATAGTCCAGACATATCAATTCCAGCATAGCTTAACAGACAACACACACATGCTGTCCATAATGGATTATTGCTTCTGAGTTTTTCAGTCAACACCAAACAGGTGCATCCCTTTTCAAGAGCAAATACACCGTGGTTATAATAAAGTATGTCATACAAAGCAAAATCTGTTTATGTTTTCATTGATTGCATTGGGGCTTTTGTCCTACATACACAAACACACACACACACACACACACACACACACACACACACGAGCCTGCATCAGTGTTTTGCCTGCAAAATTCCAATTTACACACACACACACCCCTCACTGATCAGGGAACCTAATCAGCACACTGTGAGATGACATCTTTTTCTCTTCTGTGTCTCTTTCCCCTTCAATCACCCGTCTTTTCACCATCACCTTCTCAATCATGGCTCCTGCCTTATTTGGGACAGGCTGTAGCACAATCACACAGTGTATGCTTTGCATGTAAATGGTTCCACATTAAGTCACTGGGAAATCCAAAAGAGAAGCTACCTGTCATTGTAGACTACCTGTCATTGCAGACATTGTGGCCTTGCATATGTTGTTGGGCTCCAAACGCCATAATAATAATAATAATAATAATAATAATAATAATAATAATAATAAATTTTATTTATATCCCGCCCTCCCCAGCCGAAGCTGGGCTCAGGGCGGCTAACAACAATCAAAATAGTTCAACATTCTAAAACATTCATTATAAAATTAATTAAATCAAATTAAAATCAAATTAATGGCAACCATCAAGCAAAATTTTGTGCAGATTGCCAGAGGAGGGGGTTAGGCTGCGCCCTGACGAAAGGCCTGGTGGAACAGCTCTGTCTTGCAGGCCCTGCGGAAGGATGTCAGGTCCTGCAGGGCCCTAGTCTCTTGTGACAGAGCGTTCCACCAGATTGGAGCCGCGGCCGAGAAGGCCCTGGCTCTAGTTGAGGCCAGCCTAACCTCTCTGAGGCCTGGGATCTTTAGGGTGTTTTTATTTGCAGACCGTAAGTTTCTCTGTGGGACATACCAGGAGAGGCGGTCCCGTAGGTACGAGGGTCCTAGGCCGTATAGGGCTTTAAAGGTTAAGACCAGCACCTTAAACCTGATCCTGTACTCCACCGGGAGCCAGTGCAGCTGGTACAGCACCGGATGGATATGATCTCGCAGCGAAGACCCCATAAGGAGTCTCGCCGCAGCATTCTGCACCCGCTGGAGTTTCTGGGTCAGTCTCAAGGGCAGCCCCACGTAGAGCGAGTTACAATAATCCAGTCTGGAGGTGACTGTCGCGTGGATCACAGTGGCTAGGTCAGGGCGAGAGAGATAAGGAGCCAACTGCTTAGCTTGGCGGAGATGAAAAAATGCCGCCTTTGTTATAGCTGTAATCTGCGCCTCCATAGTGAGGGAGGTATCGAAGATTACACCCAAACTCTTCACGGACGGTGCTGGCACTAATTGTACCCCCGCAAGAGACGGGAGTTGCCCCCTCGATCCCATATCGCTCCGTCCCAGCCAGAGGACCTCTGTCTTCGAAGGATTTAACTTCAACCGGCTCCCACGTAACCATCCAGCCACAGCTTCCAGGCATCTGGTCAGTGTATCTGGGGCCGAGTCAGGATGGCCATCCATCAACAGATAGAGTTGGGTGTCATCGGCATACTGATGGCAACCCAGCCCAAAACTCCGGACAAGCTGGGCGAGGGGGCACATAAAGATGTTAAAAAGCATCGGGGAGAGAATCGCACCCTGAGGCACTCCACACACCAAGGAGTGGCGCGATGACGATTCCCCCCCAAGCGCCACCCTCTGTCCCCGACCGGAGAGAAACGAGCGCAGCCATTGAAGGACTGTGCCCTGGATCCCCACGTCGGCAAGGCGGCGGTCCAGGAGTTCGTGATCGACCATGTCGAAGGCTGCTGACAGGTCTAGAAGAATCAGCAGCCCCGACCCGCCTCGATCCAGCTGCCTGCGGAGATCATCTGTTAGGGCGACCAGAGCCGTCTCGGTCCCATGACCAGCGCGGAAGCCGGATTGGAATGGATCGAGAGCAGATGTTTCATCCAGAAAGCCCCAGTGAGCATGTCCAAAGTTCAGGGAACTGCAGCCCAGCAACTTCTAGAAGGCCACAGGTTCTCCGTCACTGCTGTTGACAATCCGGAACCAAGATGGACCCAAGGTCTGTCTTGATATATAGGGCAGCTTCCCAAGGGACATAAGGGAGGTTTGCATGTTGATAAAACCATGTGTAGCAATGGATATGGATTTGTCACAGCTGGGTTTGATATGATCTCAAAATATGAAGGACTGTTCATTGTGTGTTCTCTAAGGGGGAAAGGAGGAGAAGCTCTTTGCTTCACTCTATAGCCAGCTCTCAGAGGTTGTGGCTAGATTCTGTATGGTCATTTGCTCTGAGGGCAGCCCTCTTAAGGGCACCTATTGCCATAGCAATGGGAAAATTACTCCTTTGCTGGGGAAGGACCATGGCTCAGTGGCAAAGCATCTGCTTTGCATGCAGAAGGTCCCAGGTTCAATCCCTGTTGTCTCCAGGTAGGGCTGAGAAAGACACCTTCTCTGATACCCTGGAGAGCTGCTGGCAGTCAGTGTAGACCTGGGATGGGGAACATATCTGAGCCCAAGGGCCACATTCGCTTCTGAGTAAGCTTCTGGGGGCCACATGCAGAGCCAGAGCAAAAACAGACAGAGCAACGAATATAAATGATACCTTTATCCAGTAGTCCTCACACACCCATCTCTGTCCCTTATTCAGGGACCATCCCTGGTGTTGACAATGCTGAGCTAGAATGTCTCCCCTCAACATTCTCTACATCCTATCCCATGTTATCCTAGGATGGGGAACAATAGGCCAAGTGCTTGAGTGAGTTTAGGCTGATGCTGGCAGCTAGAGACACAGAGGCATGTCTTACTCTGTGCTGGACCCAAATCTGTTGCTCAGGGCTTACTTAGGAACCTAATGGGGAAGTGAGATCTGTTGGAATGTTAATGCTGTGAGCCCCTCCATCCAATGCTTAGGTTGTATGTATGCATAAATAAATAAAACCAGGTATCTTAAAGGCATCACAGTCTCCACCAACCAAGGGAACTGAACCCTGGGTAAGCACTGTAACCCTTAGAGACTCTTGCTGCTGGAAGATTCAGGTGCACAAACAGGATTTTGTATAGTCCTCTTCAGATTCAGTGTAAATAACACATTTGGATTGTTTGTACAGGACTTATTCTACTGCTCTGTTTTCAAAAAGTTCTATAGAGTATTATGAGCAAAAAAAAAGTCTTAACTTATGAATTTTTCACATTTCTGAGGAATCGGAGTGAGATTTCTTTCTTTTTAGATCACTTAAATAAGAACAGAGAAAACAGAGAAAAAAATTAGCAGGGTATGAAAGAGTAAAACAGTCCTACCTTTTTAGAACTAAAGTCATCCACATCAATGTGAAATATAGACTAGCACATTAATTTTATACATTAGGTTTTATCTGCCTTTCCTCCTAGAGAAATTGAATGCTGACACCACTCTGACAAGGAGATATCTTTTGATACATAATAAAAGGTTTAAAGCAATGTAAGTTTTTCTAAACTCCAGTAATTCTGCCATAAATTTTGTCATGTTCCCCAGCCTTGATCTCTCAAAAAAATGTGGAACGACCAAGGAGAAAATGGACGGGGGGAACTCAGGCCTATCAAGTGAAGCTGAATATCAGGAGATTTGGGACAGATAAAATAAAGTATTTATTCACAAAGTGCATAGTTAAACTACAGAGTTTGCTCCCACAAGAGGTAGTGATTGCCACCAATTCAGGAGACTTTTAAATAATACTGGACAAATTCATGGAGGATTGGGCTACCATTGGCTACTAACCATGGCGATACTAACCTCCCTGCTGAGTTCTACAAGGGCAACACTGTCACTAAGAAGCAGGAAGATGGCAGGTAGTGCCAGCCCTGGAGTGGTTGTAAGGAAGTTGGCAAGTGGGGGCTGGCTAAGAGTAAACTTAAGTTGGTGGGATCGTGCCCTATTTGTCCTAATGGCCCGCCTGTGATGCTACTGATGCAATCCACCCTAAGGCAGGACTTGAGTAATGGCCACTGGCTATGCAGCTCTTCTTCATCATCTTTGGCAATCCCTAGTAGCCAAGTAAGATTGTCTTCCATGAACATGGTCTTAACAGTGAGTCTGTAAATGACTGTGGAGGCCAATTCTGGATCCACACATCCTTCCACAGTGGTGACATAGGTTTCCAGGCAGGAATTGATCATAGAGAGGGTTTGCCAAACATGCCTTCCATTTAGCTCGTTTCTCCTTTTTGCCCTGAGTTCGTGCTTCTTCAAAGTTGATGATACCTTTGATAAAGGCTGTTCTCCAATTGGAGCACTTGCAGGCCATTGTTTCTCGTTATCAGTACTTATGTCACATTTTTTTAGATTTGCCTTGAGAGCGTCTTTAAACCTCTTTTGTTGTCCACCAGTATTTTGCTTTCCATTCTTGAGTTGGGAGTAGAGTAGATGCTCAGGCATCCAAACAACATGACCAGTCCAACGGAGCTGATGTTGAAGAATCATTGACACTGGTGATCTGATGGATCTCTTCACAGAAGGCTGACAATCTACAGTAGAGAGATACTCCAAAACTGTGGGAGAATCACAATGAGATGTGGGGAGATTATAGCAGTGGAGTAGAAGAACTAGTAAAATGAGATACTTCAGTCATGGAATGATCATGCAAATAGAAACAGTTGGAAAAATTATTACATTCTAGATCATCATTCTGAGGTAAAGTATTTCACAGAACAATTTCTTTTTAAAAGAATTGCATTCCAAATATTCTCTCTCTCTCCATTCCCTTCCTCTCACATGTATTCTCCAGAACTTTCCTTCACTAGTCAGACACCAGGGTGCCAGAATGAAGACAGAAGAGCTTGAAGAGACCCCACGCTTCATGTGAAGCCTTTAGCATAGCCCCCTAGTTTCCCTGCCTTACTGTAACTCAACCTATCAAAGTACTTTCATCCTAATCATAAAAATGTCCCCCAGGGTCAATGGCATATTGCTTCCCTGTTTACCTGACTCCATTTCCCTCGCCTTCCTCTGCCATTTCCCCTGTGTCAAATTGTAAACTCCTTTGGGGCTGGGTCCTGTCCTTTTGTACTCTGTAGAATGCCTTTGCACAGTGATGGATAACAACAACAACAACGTGCATGGTTATATTAGAAGGTTGACCAACCTTATGCGCCTTGAGTTTCTTTCTTGCCCACCTTTTCATCAAAAGACAAATTATAAAAATGCCTTAACTCATAGACTTCAACAGACAGACACACAAACAAATAAAAGACAGAGAGCTGTCTGGTGACAATATATAAATCCTATTCATTCTTGCAAGGCAATTTCCCACCCAAATCTTTCTGAGACTGTACTCTTCGAGATTCTCCCATTTGTTTAAAAAATGGGGACTGGAGGGAACAGAGTAAGTGAGCAAAAGAAACCATATATTCAGGCCAAAAATATTCAAAGATAACAATAATAATGAAAGCTGTGGGTGTTTCTCTCCCGCCCTTTGGAGCGGGGAGAAGAAGATAAGACAGATAATAATGTTTGTGGAGCAGAATGCCGCTTAGGCTGATGAATGAGAGGGCATTGCAGTTTATAGAAGCAGCCGTCTGTGGGGGCAAGCCGTCAGGGGAGATGTCAAACAAAATAAATCTGTCTAGTCTTGTTTTGCTTGAAGTCTGCCATATTGAAAATGGGACCGTCCATCATAAGTTACTTTTTGTGTGTGTGCCAGTAGCGTCATCCTGGTATATACGGTAAGCAAAAGCACCCAGGGAAAGGGAGGGAAAGGGTGAGCAATACCAATGTACTCATGCGATGGTGGGACCGCATGGTGGTAGAATCCGGAGAAAATAGGCCACATTCACACTACACATTTGAAGCACCATGATTCCACTTTAAACTGTGTAGCTTCCCCCAGAGAATTATGGGAGCTGTACTTTGTTAAAGGCGCTGTAAGGAAGTTGTGAGGAAATCCCTGTTTCCCCCACCAGACCTACAATTCTCAGAATTGTTTAACAACCAATACTTCTCCCAGGGAACTCTAGGGAATGTAGTTCTGGGAGGGGAATAGGGGTCTCCTAACAACTCTCCACACATCTAACAAGCTACAGCTCCCAGAATTCTTTGAGAAAGTGGTATCATAGTGCTTTCAATGCACAGCACCAGTGTGGTGGTAGAATGGACCTTACCACTTCACAACACTGCTAATGGGGAATACTGGGTTGTGTCCAATGTTAGTAAGACTCAGAACCGACCCACTGAAATTAACAGGCATGACTAACCATTAACGGTCATTTTAATAATTAATTTCTACTCTGCGTAGAACTTTGTTAGATACAACCTACTGTTTTTGAATGCTCCCCATTGGTGGTTGTGGAATGGGAATCACAACTGGGGATAGCACTGTTGCATTCGTATCCTGCATCTGGGCTTCCCATAACCATGTGGATGGCCACTGTGAGAACAGGATGCTTTGGCCTGATCCTGCAGGGCTCTCCTTACGTTCTTCTGGGATGGATTCAATGCAAGTAGCAAGCAAACACTGGAGAGAAACATTTCAGCCCACCTTCCTACCTGCTATTCACCACCTGCACATGTTGTGGCAAATGTTGCTTTGTTTGCAGGAGGGTCATTTTCATTCAGTCTTTTAATTCACACTCTGCAGATGCTGAGGCATATTTTTTTCTCTGTTACAGGACATTTGTCTTTCTTTTCCCCTTTTGTGTATGTTTCAACAAACACAACTCCCGGCTTTTGCAACAGTAGAAGACAGGAGATTGTAGAGTGAACAAATGCTGGGTACAACCAGCTGACTGAAGCAACACATGTAATAGCAGCAGGGGAGGGCTTAGCCATCAGCCTCCTTGGAATCAGATCTCAGGTGTTGCAAACATGTCTCTTTTTGCATCCATGCTGGAGAGTCTGCAGTCCAGCCCACTGCAATATCCTGCTTGCTGTGAGTCCCACCATACTATTCTAGGCATTTTATGCCCACCGTTTTTACCTAGATTCCTAGAAAATATGCCTAGTACAAGCACATCTGTGACATTATTAGGTACTTGAGGGCCGCAGGGTCTTCTCTTCACAAGCAGGAATGAGTGTGTGTTTTAGGGAAATGTTGTACTTCTCTCTGCCTTTACATCAGTTATCATATGGCTGAAGCTATGTGAACAATAGCCTTGCCAAATGAACCCCTAAATGCTGTGAGCTGAGTTGTGTGCCTGCCTTTTGTGGCCTTGGCTGGCAGCAATGCCCACAATCCCTTCCAGGATGACAAGACTTGTCTCTTTATGTTTTATAAACAAAATTGTCCAAATTGGCAAAGCTCGGCAAATCCTCCAATTTCTTTTCAACGTAATATTGCAGTGTCACTTTCTGTTGTTTTCTCTGCCAAAATGGGGACAGGAAGGCTTGGAGGTTTTGCTCTTTTTCTTTTTCAACAGAATGGTTATTTTAAGAAAGAGATCTACATTTTCAGATAATCTTTCAATTTTGTTCCACAGTGTTTAGTATTGAAAGAGGCAAGAAGGGCCCTGCTGAACCACATTAAAAATCCTAGGCTGGATCTAGACACGTAAAAAAAAGTTTCAGGAAAACACGTTGTAAAGCTCATATTGGAAAAAAAATTACCGAAGGATTGAACTCTACAGCGCCATCTGGTGTCACAGTGTTATAACGCATTGAATTTTTATTTAATTTTTAATTTTTTTAGTAATGTAGCTGAGTTCCTAGTCAGGCATCCAGTTTGTAATGTTGGCTCTAAATTCTATTTTTTATCTAGCAGTGGCGCATCTAATAGTCATGTATTTGCTGATTAATTGTTTGTTTGTTCCATTTCTCAGACAGGCATTGTTTCCCAGAGAAGGCGGGGGGATGTCAGGGACTGGACTGAGGAGGAATGGTGGGGGCCGCCCCACTTCTCCTGAACCTTCCTGAGAAGAGGAGGACAGTGTAGATTTAGAGCAGTGGTTTGTAGAAGAGCATAGTTCAGAGGCTGCAGAGGACAGAAGCTGTGGAATACTAGAAGAGCAATAGCAGGAAGAAAGAGAAGCACCAGGAACAGTGGTGGAGCAAGCCAATCGGGCACCTGGGGCGGCGTGCGTGCCCTGTGCCCGGGTGAGGGGCCAGCCAGGGCAGGACGCTCCACAGGGCCTCCGAGGCGTCTGCCTGCCTCCTCCCACACAGCCGCCCTACAGCTGAGGGGGAGGTGGTGGGCAGACCATTTGGGGCCTGCAGGTGCCCAAGCCACCACATAACTCCCAGGAAAGACAAGTGGTTTGCGCGTGGCTCAGGCGCGCTGCAGGCTCCACAGTCAAGAAGAAGAAGAGTTTGGATTTGATATCCCGCTTTATCACTACCCAAAGGAGTCTCAAAGCGGCTAACATTCTCCTTTCCCTTCCTCCACCACAACAAACACCCTGTGAGGTGAGTGGGGCTGAGAGACTTCAAAGAAGTGTGACTAGCCCAAGGTCACCCAGCAGCTGCATTTGGAGGAGTGGAGATGCGAACCCGGTTCACCAGATTACGAGTCTACCGCTCTTAACCACTACACCATGCTGGAGTGGTGACACTCGGGGAGGCCCGCCCCCACCACACACCCCTTCCTCTGCCCCTGACCAGGAGGGAGGCAGCCAACAGGCTCAGTGTCTTTGGAGAGCATTCCAGAGGCCCACCCCCTCCAGAACTAGGTGTGCTGCAAGAGCAGCTGAACAGAAAGCTCAGAAACAGAAAGCCCAGACCAACCGGTGCAGGAATGACGTCGTATGAGAGAGACGAAGGTGGGGTGGGAATTAACTTGGAGCAACACCATTTCTAGGAGATGCATTTCTTTGTCACTTGCTGTGATTACTGAATAAACTAATTGGTAAGAACTCTTTTCTTTTATCTGCTTCTTTGCTGCCACCGTGGGAGTGACAAGATTCATGGAAGCCTTGACAGGAGAGGGGGCTGCCATAGGTTTAGGAACAAAACAGACAGGGCACATGAGGAAAGGGTGATTGCTTAGTGGTATCACATCTTCCTATGGGCCACTACAATTACTGGCATCTGTCTGTTCAAGAGACAATGGAGTGTGCCTCTGGGGGTTAGGTCAAACTGCTGGAGAATCACAGCGCTGCTGTGGCTGCAGAGACCAGTAACTTGTAACTGCTTCCTCTTGCATTGTTTTTGCTGCATTAGCAGCAGCAAAGTGACCTCACTGGAGCGCAAGCCTGGGCAATGCGCATGGAGGACCTGGGCTGCCCAGATGACAAGAGCCCCTTTTGGCCTCACTGATGTGGTCTAAAGGAAAGCAGAGCATTACATCTGGCACCAGCTTGGGTACAGGAGTAGCTGGAAGGAGGGGTACAAGCATAGGAGCCAATTCCTAGAGTTTGAGGTCCCTTTGCCTGCCATAAAATATTTGAGGGGGCCAGCCCCCCCAAGTTGATAAGCATTGCTATTCTAATGTTGTGAGTGCACTTCATCATGTGATTGATTATGAGGGGCGGGGATTACCTCCCCCCAAATGTTATTAAAGTTGACACCCCATCACTCAAGGCGCCATCCAATTGTCTTAGGGACTCCACTCTGAATTTGCATAGGGTTTACTCTCTAGTCTTTCTTCTCCCAAAGATGTCCCACAAGGCAGAAAAAGCACTGCTTTTAGCTATCCGACTGCTAAACTGTATAGGGCTTTTTTCACATGTGCGAGATAGATGTAGATGTAGATGTAGGACGTGGGTGACTGAGTCTCTTGGGATTGCCAATCAGAAGGTTGGCGGTTCAAATCCACACAACGGGGTGAGCTCCCGTTGCTCTGTCCCAGCTCCTGCCTACCTAGCTGTTCGAAATCATGCCAGTGCAAGCAAATAAATAGGTACCACTGCGGCGGGAAGGTAAATGGCATTTCCGTGCACTCTGGTTTCCGTCACTGTGTTCCGTTGCGCCAGAAGCAGTTTAGTCATGCTGGCCACATGACCCTGAAAGCTGTCTATGGGAAAACGTCGGCTCCCTCAGCCTGAAAGCAAGATGAGCGCCGCAATCCCATAGTCGCCTTTGACTGGACACACACGCACATATATATATATAATTAGCTGGTGAGGATTAAGGATGGCTACCAAGGACTCTGATCTGAAAGTAGACTCATCTTTTGGTCTACAACAACAAACAAAAAAGAGAGCATAAGAACAGAATGCTGCTGAATCTGGCCAATGACTCATCTCGTCCAGCATCCTGTTCTTACAGTAGCCAACCAGATAACTATGGTAATCCTGAAAGCAGGACCTGAGCAGAAGGACAGTGATTCCCAACAAGTAGCATTCAGAGGGACCCCTGCCTCTGACAATGGAAGGAGAACACAGCGATCATGCCCAGTTCTCCGAAACGCTCTCAAAAACGTTCTCAGACTGAACGAACGACGGGTCGATTTTGACTGAATAAAGCCAACACAGAGGGAGGATTTGAATGTAATCCTTGGCATCCCAGGGTATGAGGAAATTCTTTTTGTTATTAAGATGTTAAATAAAGGTAAGAGTTTGCGACCAGCTAAGAGCAGATTAAATGGATCTGCAAACAAGGTTGTTTTCCCACCCCTGAGCAGTTTCTGCAGTGTGTATTCCCTAAACAATATGGTACGCGTTGAAAATATACTTTCCAAAATAATAGGAAAAGGCTAATGTAAGTGAGCAAGGGAGACTGCAGTTCCTGCTTAGGAAATGAAGCAGGCAATGCAAGCAACGTGTTAGAAATCTAACTGCTCCTTTAATTATATTCCCCTTAGTGTGTAATATTGGAAAGGGGAGTGGATGAGATGAATATTCTTGGCGAGACTTTGTGCAAGTTAGGAATTTATCTGAAGTAGTTAAAGGTCTTAAGAGGTCTTACGGAAATTGCTAGACAAAAATATTTGCAAATATTGGCATGTTTCAAATCCCACTATATAAAAAGGCCCACCCACCCCACTCACACATGAAAACAAAGTTCACCACAGCCAATCACAAACAAACAACCACACCCTAGGCCAACCCCAACCTCTCTCTTTTTTTAAAAAATGATATTTATTAAAATTTCAGAGAAAAAAAGAATTACACAAAAACAAAAAACAAAAATACAAAGAAAATACAGGGGGGAAAGGAATAAAAAACACTTAAAAAGAAGAAAAGGAAAATGAATCAATCTTTCTAAAGCTTACATTCATATCCTTGTTTCCCTGACCTCCTCATACCTCCCTTTTTTGTATTCCAGATCAATTATTTAAGTCAGCAATTTCTTTCCCTCTTTGTTTTCTCATGATCCTTTAACTTAATATACTGTAACTTTAAATTTTCATCTGTTATCAATCCTTTTTTACATACACCTTTATAGCATTACTGCTTAAACCACCTAGCTTCATTCCAACATCATTCTAACATTCATTAATTTTGCAATATTTCTGTAAATAGTCTTTAAATTTCTTCCAATCTTCTTCCACCGACTCTTCTCCCTGGTCTCGGATTCTGCCAGTCATTTCCGCCAATTCCATGTAGTCCATCACCTTCATCTGCCATTCTTCCAGAGTGGGTAGGTCTTGTGTCTTCCAATACTTTGCTATAAGTATTCTTGCTGCTGTTGTGGCGTACATAAAGACCTCTCTCACCACCAAAGGAACACAAGCAAATAATAAAGAGAACCTGCTCAAGTGACACTGACACAAAACCCCACACATACATTAAGTAGAATTAAGCATTGCCACCCGACCCCACCCCCACTCACTCCACCTCTTTCCCCCTTTATTCCTAATGTAACACTAACGTCTCAACAATGAAACTGATCTGTAGAAAATGTAACTTGAAAAAAGAGACATTGCACATTGTCAGGGAACTGCCATCACTGCTGGAGGGAGAGAGCAAAAGCCAGAGGGATTATAGAGAGCCTCCAGGGATCGGGAGAAGCAGCTCCTCTTCTGGGGAAGAGAATAAGCACAGCTCCAGGGGAGAGGGGGTGCAGGAGTCGGATGTGGCGAGGCAGTCCCACGACTCCTTGCCTGGGACAAGCGGGGAAGGAAGGGGTCCTCCGCTGCCCACGCCCCCTCTGTGCAGAAGGCTTTCGCGCAGAGAGGGAAGGAGGAGACTGGGTGGGCATCCGTCAAGGAACTTTTATGCTGGAAGAAGTTTAAGAAATGCCCACACACGGATTCTGCCAGCGATTGAGGCGGCCACGAGCGAGTGGCTCTCCAGACAGATAAAGTTTACATCAGCAGCCAGCCAGGGAGAGGTTTGCCCTGCTTGCGCATGAGCAACCCCTAGTAAACATAACACACATACTTTTGTAAACCAAGAAATCTTTAATAAAAATATTTATATATGAAGTTCAGGACCATCATTAGTATATGTGGTCCATGTCCATGCACAAGTCATGTGACCCATGCAAGAGCATGGTGCCCAAAATATGTGAATGTTTTGGGCACCATGCTCTCGCACATGTTTGGGTCCCCCAAATGGGATATCCTGATTTAATTAGGACAGTTGAGGGATATGCATTAATGCTTAGTTATACACATTTGCATGCTAAGTGGCTGAAATACTAAGTGGTGTGCATTAAATTGCTCGCATTGGTCAATGTTCTTGCCGGGAGTGCTATGGAGACAAATGGCCTAACTTCCTTAATTTGGTTGGGTAGAACAGCAAGCATCTAAGGGTGGCATACATAATTCCCCTCTTCCCCATTTTATCCTAACAACCCTTTGAGGTAGGTTTAGGCTGAGAGTGAGTGAGTGGCCCAAGGTCTCCCAGTGAGCTTCATGGCAGACTGGGAATTCAAACCCTGGTCTCCCACATTTTAGTCCAGCACTCTAACCACTTCACCACACTGGCTCTCAAAGTATGAGGTGATTGAAGTTACTGAAATTCTGAACTGGTTTGCCATTGCTAATCACTTGACTCAATGAACTGCATGAACTAAACACAAGACATTCTGCATGCAGAGCATGTGCTCTGCCACTGAGCACTTCACCTATTGGGGCTAATCCATACTAAAGGCAAACCCAACAAAAAGAAAAGCAATTGAGATTATTTCTGTGTGCATTTTAATGGGCTCTGGATGAGATCACCCAGTGCCTGACAATAATAAATTGTGTTCTCTTATCACTTTATAAGGCTATTCTTTCTGGCTTCCCTGATAAAAGATGTGGTCACTCCAGCTGGGCTGCCTTATTAACTATGTTTCCTTGTGTCTGTTATCACTGAGACTGTGGTCAGTAAGATGGCACCTTTGGAGTCATAGGAGGAGGAGATTGCCTATATTGGGACCAGCCCAAATGTCACAAAGTACTGAGGAAGTTTTTGGGTTCTCCAGAACTTTTCCTCAAGCTAGATATAATGCAAAACAACAAGTATGGTGGGAGGGGGAGGGTTAGGACATGATGGGAAAGTCCCAATATTTGCCATTTGTAACAATCTTAAACTGGAGTGCACAAGGTGTTGTCCCAGGAGAACCAACAGCCTGCCTCCATTCTTCTCCCAAAGGAACGAGAGTCATCAATTACTCTTCAAGTAAGAACACCAGCAAGGAAAGATCAACCTGGCCAGTGTTGGGGCTGTCAGACTAGGGTCTGCAAGACGAGGGTCCTAATCGCCACTTGGCCATGATGCTCACTGGGTGACCTTGGGCCAGTCACTGCCTCCCCCACCTAACCTACCTCACGTGAAGAGGGGGAGAACCTCACATGCCACCTTGAACTCCTTCGAGGAAAAGATGGGATATAATTGCAATACAATCACACCTTGGTTTCCGAATAGCCTAGCTCTCGAACGTTTTGGCTCCTGAACAATCAAAACCCAGAAGTGGGTGTTCCAGTTTTTGAACGTTCTTTTGGAAGCCAAACGTCCGAGGGGGCTTCCGTGGCTTCTGATTGGCTGCAGGAGCTTCCTGTAGCCAATCAGAAGCCATGGTTTGGTTTGCGAATGTTTTGGAAGTCGAATGGACTTCCGGAACGGATTCTGTTTGACTTCCAAGGTACGACTGTACATCAATAAAATATAAATGTCCCTTTATAGCTCACTGCTTTGTTTTGGAGAACTGGTGTCCCTCTACTTTTTCACTCTGCATCTCTTTTCTTAGGACCATAGGAAGCTGCCTTATACTGAGTCAGACCATCAGTCCATCTAGATCAGTGCTGTTCTCACTGACTGGCAGCAACTGTCTAGGGTTTCAGGCAGGGGGCATTCCCAGCTCTACCTGGAGAAGCCAGAAATTGAACCTGGAACCCTCTGCATGCAAAGCAGATGTTCTACCACTGAACTATGGTTGGGTGTGAGCAAGACTATCATCAAACCATCTAGCTCAGCCTTTTTGACTAAGAAAGCATTCTCTATATTAATCCATATACTGTCTATTGCAGCCGGTGACAGATCACTCAGGTCTGCAAGATTCTGTAAGATCAACCCCCCCAAAATGTTACAATAAATATTGGGGGCAATTTATGCAACGGTCAGCCTATCACAGACATATTAGAGATTAGAAATATGCAGCAGAATGCTGGGAACCACATATACCATATTGAATAGGGCTGCTGTGAATATTTATACTTGATTTTGTATTTAAGTTGCTATATATGTATTTACAAGACGGTAGTTTCTAATCAGAATAAATAAATAAATTGCAAGAAAAGCATATTTTAAAAATTGATGTCAGTCTCTGGAGCCCTAGCAAGAGTGGAAGGAGGAGAACAATTTCAAAAAGACTTAAAGGAAAAATGCTTACTCATTTGTACAAATAAGAGTAAGTAGATACACATCCTTCCTTGAAAGCAGAAAAGCAAACTGTGCGGAACTCCGTTTATCTCGTTCAAAAGAAGAAAAGGTTGAGTTAGCATAGAAACCTGCTGAAATCCATAATGTGGAGTTCCAAGGAGCACAGGAATTTCAAACATCATTTTTAATCCACTTGGACTAGTCGCACTTCGGTGTGCTGTGCTTTAATGTGAATAAATGTACAGCTTTTGTCCTCAGCAGGGGAGACTCTGATCATGAATTATATTACCCAGCCTCTAAAATCTTCATTCTGTATATTATAAAATGTGCTCTCCTATACGGGCAAGGGTGCGTCAGCAGGGAATTTATGCAAACTGTTGCAGGTACATTAAAATACAGTTGCTTAAGGTGCACTGTAGTGCGTAATCCATTAATCCAATATTTTCACAGCGCATCTGAAATGCAGTTGTTTATTATCAGAGGTTCTGCACCAAGTCCTAGAAATGTAATTTGTGAGGAATTAAATGCAGCTGAGGGCACTGCACGTTTGCCCCGTTTCACTTGAGACTCTTCGAGAAGTGCTAAAATGCGTCGCAATAAAGTAATTATGACTGCAGCCCTAAACCCCATTTACCTGAGAGTGACACAGATTGAAGCCAGTGGAGCATACTTCTGAGTCGACATGCTTAGGATTGTGCCCTCACCATGTGCTTTAGATGGCAACTTATTACAAAATGTAGCAAGCCAACCCTGCTGCCATTTTGAGTAGGGCTGTAGACCACCGCCCCAAAGTCCTACCCTGCTGAGTTGGTAAGGCCACTGGAAATCTGAACTAGGTATGTTTGGGAAACCCATAAGAAAACAGGATTGTTTATCAACTATATTTTGACTGCCTCCCCCCCTCCCATATTCCTCTGATGTCTTACCTGCAAAGGATCCCCCAACTTTGCCTGAAATGCAAATGCCCTCCCATGTCCCATTCTCCATACTGTCCAGCCCAAAAGTCTGCATAGCCACCTCAGCTTTTGTAGTTGGAGTCAGTCAGGGCCTGCCCTCCCAGGTCAGGTGGAAAAAGGCCTGCAACTGGGCTTCCACAACTCAGAGCTAAGATGGTCCTATGTCCATTGGCCATGCTGGCTGAGGCTGAGATGATGCCGCACAAAATCTGGGGGCCACAACATTAGCTACCCCTGACTCATGAGACCCTTTGCAAAGCTGCCTGTTTTTCTAAAGTTCCAATTTGAACCACAGATCTACACGCAAACCCTAATATTAGCTGGCTGCTGAATTAATCACCCTGTATTTCATTTGGCCATACGTCTGGATTTCACAAAGGTGTCCTTTGAGGGTGGTTTCAAGGAAAAGGTAAAAACATGATATATTGGCCTCTAACCTCAGTGGAGTTCCGTTCAATTAACGTCTGCCTGTTCCCCAAGAAGGAGCCGGCCAAATATTTTATTTCCCGGCAAGCCTGGTCATGCATAAAATAACTGAATCAATGCCTGACTTTTCCATCTAGAATCAAAGCTATAACAAACTCTAAACAAGCATCTTTCATTCCTAATATAGTAGTTGCAACCATCTATTATAGTGTGGCACAACATCACATACTGAAAGGTGAAAGAATCCTCTGTGGCAGACATCAAAGAGCCAAAGGCTGTACCCAGATATTGAACAGCAAAGCATCTTCAGCCCACAATAATATTTTGGTTTATGCAATTAGGCAGCCCAGTTCTACAGAGCCAGGTTAGGTGGTGCAAGCAATGCCTATACAGGAGCTTAGTGGGTCTGGGTCTGGTTGCCGCTACAAGGTCACTTTTCATAGCGCTGTGATAGCAGAGAAATATTTGCCAGCCCAGCAGTGGACAATCAGAGATGAAAGATGGGATACAAGGGTAGCAATTATCATTCTGTGCTTGCAGTGATGCAAACTGCAAACCACAACAACCTGAAAAGTTTTCTTTAAAAATAAACACACAAGTTTCTATCCCTTAAGACTGCTTGGAAAGTCTGTGGACGATTAATGCCTAGAGCAATCTCAGAGCCTGGAGAGGGCAAGGTCAAACAGGACTGTGTTATCACAGTGTGAATTCTTGGCCACATCTACACCATACATACATAACATACTTAAATGACTTTAACAGTCATGGCTTCCCTCAATGAATCACGGGAACTGTAATTTGCTAAGGGTGCTGCCCTCACAGACTTACAATTCGAACAACCCTTAGCGAACTGCCATTCCTAGGATTTTCCATGTCTGTTGAAGTGGTATAAGAGGTGTGACGTGGATGTGATCAAACCATTCAGTGAGACAAGCAAAGTAAATACGTTCATGATGGGTAGGTCAGAGAACTGAGTTTTTGCGTGTTGAGTCCCACAAAGCCACCCCCTACCAATAAAATCACACTTCACGCATCATTTTTGTTTAAGGTTTTTGGCATAATTTTGGCCACAACTTTATTCAATACAAAATATGTGAGTGGTTGCTTAGGCATTGGTTATGACTATCTGTCCATGCCCAGGGACAGCTGACTTCCGGATTCCAGCGAAAGCCAGTATGGGAAACAAGTATTGGGTGAGAAAATATGAAGCTGGGTATCAGTCCCTCACTTCTCACCCTCATGTTCCTGTGGGGCTTACCCGGCCCAAGTCCGACTCCGGGGACAAGGACGAAAGGATGGTAAGCCCCTGGATTCCTTTAACGGAATTCCCTTTCTGCACCACCATTGGAGGGGTAGGCACTTACCCCTCCATCCACCAATTTTTAACCAATGCCTAACCGCCAACCTTACAAGTTGTGACTATTTGCTACGCAGTAGGCGAAACCCAAATGGCACCAGCCAATCTGCCATATGGTAAATTCCTACCAGGCCCCCGCACCAAGGCGGACGACCCCTAGACAGGCATAGCAAGGTCAATTGAACCAACAGAAACCCCCCCCTTCATTAAAGGGAGGGTGGGCGGGAGATCCGTTGCAGAAGCCGAGAGGACGCTCCAACGTTGGGCGTCCTGTATTTATACCCTCGGCCCCCTCCTCCAAAATTTGCAACACTCAAAACTCCCCAGTAACTCAGATTAACCCTTTATGGTCTTGGTTTCCAACTCTGCCTAACAACTACAAGGTGGCTTATGTTTCCCCAACCGCAACACGTGCTCTCATTTTCAAGGAGAACACGATTTCTTGTTTTCAGTTTGAGGGCACAAGGTGTAGCAGCCTTGCAAATCGGGGGCAGATTGCACCACAAAATCACACAAGATCACAGCCGCCAAAATGGCTGCCATTCTCTCTCAATAAAAAAGGGATGTCCCGTTTTTTCCAGGACACTTGCCAGGTATGCATTTTGGCAACAGTCCTGTTGGCACTCACCACTTAAATCTGCTATTGGGAGAGATTATCATCATCCCTGTGGTTCAGCATATGCAGCCCCTCTTTCTTATTCCGCTTTCCCCAGAGGCGTCTACCGAGAGCACCTGTATGGATGCCCAGCATATAACTGGAATCCTGACGCCAGCTTGACATCTGTCCTTATTTTTGACTGACTTATTGAATTCAGATCAGCCAGTCCAATTGTCACAGGGGCATTTGCCAGTAGCTCAGAGTGATTCCCGCCCCCACTGCCACCCCCACAATCAACCCTTAGAGAAGAAGTTTTTACTGTTAACTTCAGTTTCTTCTGAAGATGCGTTCAAGTAATTAACCCCTTAATCTACACGTGCCCCTTCTCCTCCATGTGACACTTACAGATATTTTCACATCTCTAATAGCTGTGACTTTGGCATTAAGTCTGTTAATGAACCTCCTCATTTCATTTGCGCTTCCGCTATAATGCTTCCCTCTAATTTGGTGACCTAAGTGCAGATATTAGGAAAAGTAAGAAACAAGCACTGAGAAACTCATTAAAATAACTCAGTATTGCAAAAGATTAGTGGTCGTGGATAGAATTAACAAATGACAACCAAGAATTGCTAAGATGCCAAGAAGAAGAAGAACAACAACCAATGCATCTTTTTGTTTAATTTTCTAGTCAGAGCAATAAACTCAATGCAACTGTTTTATAATCCTTAATGCACCTTGTTTACTTGCAATATTGATTGTGTAATATTCAGGTACAGTATTCTTGAGAAGTAAAGAAGGGGAGCTGTAACCTCTGGTCCTTCAGGTGTTGGGAGGCCAGCATGACCAATGGTCAGAGTTCATAGCACTAGTAGTTCAACAACATCTGGAGGACCAGAGGTTCTCCATCTCTAGTTTATTTTGGACTGTTATCTGCATCACTTTCAGACCAAGTGAATCACACAGATTTCCTACACTGGTATAGTGTCTGGATTCCATCTGCCTTGGAGTCCAGTCCAGAAAGGGGGAAAAAGCAAGCCTAAGGGTGCAGTCTGAAAAACATTCACCAGGAAATGAACCTCATTCAGTGCAATGGGACTTGCTTCCATCCTATGTACTAAGACCAAACTCATTCTATGAACGCCAACCTATATATTGCTCAAACTGTGACCATCTCTTTTTCTGCTTTTTTAGATGTGGCAGCCATTTTGGGCTTATGCCACATCCTCATGGCAGCCATTTTGTGACTGGTGCCCACAGCACCCTCTCAACATTCCAAATGGGCCCAGTGGCCCCGAAAGGTTGGCCACTCCTGTTCTAAGCAATGCTTGCTCTTCACATATTTTTATTCAGCTGTTGCCCTTACTAAACACCAGAAGACTTAACCAAGGCTATGAAATACTTCCTCAGCCAAGTTCTGCTGCAATTGATTTTACTTGCACCTCAAGTTTCAATAGCTCTATTATTCAGAGTGAGATATGGGACAGGAAGAGAGCAAGAGCAAATAATGCCATTTTCTTTCCCTTCCTTATAGATCCACTCTAGATTCTCCCAGCAGCAGCCAAATAAAGCCATTAAGACTGAGCACCTGCATTTTACCAAATGGGAAGAGACAGTTTCTTTCAGAGAGGGACTTCATTTGCATTCAGTTTGCTCTGCCATATTCCAGGGGAACATTTAACTTTTTTGTTACTCTTTTTGTAGGACAGTAAATTCTACTCTTGCTGACAGATGGAGAAAATAGCTGTTTCTGGAGGGAATAAAGGGGCTTTTTTATTTCCCATTTCTCTTTTACAGTGGCTGCTATACATATTTAAAGCCCTTGTGCCATTTTCTGGAGGATTTAAATTATATCTCACACACCCACAACCACTTCCCTTGGTGTGCTGGTGGTGCTCAGTACTTCCAAGTCGATCCAACGTACTTCCAAGTCGATCCTCATTAGTCCGGTCTACCAAAAATCAATTGGGTTTAGCCATTTGTCTCCCAAGCACTCCTGGCAAGAACATTTGGTAATGCAGTAAATTTGACTTGCAGAGGTTGGTGTCCGGATTACTAAATTGAAAATCCAAATAAGTAAAATTAGTTAAATGCTTATCATTATTACTGTGGGCGGGCAGGCAGTGTTGGTATGTTTCAGGGACCTCAGCAGATGGGAAGCTTTGTGAACACCCATCCCTAGCAGAGGTATCTTGGTTTGCAACTGTTATGGATTACAACCATTTTGGATTACAGTGGTACCTCTGGTTACGTACTTAATTTGTTCCGGAGGTCCATTCTTAACCTGAAGCACCACTTTAGCTAATGGGGCCTCCTGCTGCTGCCACACCGCCAGAGCACAATTTCTGTTCTCATCCTGAAGCAAAGTTCTTATCCCGAGGTACTATTTCTGGGTTAGCAGAGTCTGTAACTTGAAGCATATGTAATCCGAGGTACCACTGTACAACCATGTCAAACCCGGAAGTGCATGTCCCTTTTTTGGGATTACAACCCATTTTTTTTGGAGGCCCCATTGGCGAAAGCACGCCTTGGGTTACAACCTGTTTTGGTTTACAACCGGACCTCTGGAACGGATTATGGTTGTAAACCAAGGTACCACTGTACAGCAAGGTACAATGAGGTTGCATCAAACCCCATTATAACATGATCCCTCAGTGCAGCCCTTTGCTTTTTTCTGTAAAAGTGAATGGCATTCACTTATGCTGATGAAACTCAGCATGTCAACAGTGCCAAAGCTCAAAACCAGGAAGCTTATTGCCTGCTTCCCTGAAAATATGGAAAATGCAAATGTAATTTAACTAGATACCGGGGACATAAGTTTTATTTTCTCCACACACAAAAAACAAAACAGACATACAGGAACCACAGTATGACTTTCTACGTGTCTCTGGAAATATCTTTATTTCCGAATGCAACTGTAATTGCGATGCCACCTTTATTTCTTCTTCTTGCCGCTTCCCTTGGGGATCTTTGTGCTAATTATAAACGTAGAATCACAGAATTGTAGAGTCTGGTGTTCTGTGCTTGTTTACCTATATATTATAATAATTAAAAAAATCCATTACATTAAACAAACAAACTGGGACTTTGTGAACCCCCTCCCTGTACCGTGTCAATTTCCTTGGTCATCAGGTCCAATCCATACTGAAGCACGTGTGATGGTGTGTCCTGAGCTTGTCCTGGAAATCATAAAATCATAGAATGGTAGAGTTGGAAGGGACCACTAGGGTCATCTAGCCCAACCCTCTGCAATGAAGGAATCTTTTGTCCAGAGTGGGGTTCAAACCCATGATCCTGAGATTAAGAGTCTCTTGCTCTACCATAGCCAACCCCTCTTCCTTCCCCCTAAACTGAGATGACAGTAGAAGCATGGCCTCAATGGAAGTTTCTCTGCAATGACAGCATCCCAAGCACCAATGACATCTAGGGACATGTAATTTTCCAGGAACCTGGTAGTCCTCTCCTGTAGTCCTTGCCAAGTGTTGGTGTGGATATGTGTGGCAGTTTCCCCTGCTGCTGCATGTTGGGGGTGCAAGAAAAAGTCTCCCTTTGTGCCAGTGAGATAGAGGGGAAAGGAGGAGAAGTCTCCCCCAGCAGATGGTGATGGTGCCTCCACTTCCTGTCCTCCTCATGCCGAAGCAACCTATTCAGGCTCTGAGGTGGACTCCTGCAATGGCCAACTACCAAGTCTAGGCTCAATCTATGTACCTCTTCTGCCCCCTGGCAACCCAGACTGTCATTACAGTGTGACAACAGACCTATACAAATATTAGAAAGAGAGAAAAAGTGGATGTCCTATCGGAAGATCGAAGGATAATGCATGTATTAAAGGAGAATCTTCAGATCTCTGAAGATCAAAGGAGAGTCTTGTACGTATGTCTGTACGGTCATACCTCGGGTTAAAGACGCTTCGGGTTAAATCTTTTCAGGTTGCATCCCGCAGCGACCTGGAAGTAGCGGAAAGGGTTACTTCTGGGTTTCGCCGCTCGCGCATGCACAGACACTCAAAATGATGTCACGCACATGTGCAGAAGCAACGAATCGCAACCCACGCATGCACAGAGGCGGGTTGCGTTCTGCTCAGGTTGCGAATGGGGCTCCGGAATGGATCCCGTTCGCAACCAGAGGTACCACTGTACGTATATGGATTTCCTGCCCAAACCATAATAAACTGTAGGATGCTGGATACATTTGAACTGTAAAAACTAAGGCTGGGGGAAAATCTCGAAACTTTCCAAATGGTTACAAAAGAAATATCTACAGCCATGATTCATAAGATGTCAGCTCGGTATCTCTCTCTAAGAGTGTACAGACAGTTCGATAGGGAGGGCACAATCTCTCTCCAAACTGGGTCAAAAGATGGAACTCCAGAACTCATTACTATGCAGTCGGCCATCCAGTCTCTGTGTAATGGACTTTTTTTTTTTGCTTTCCCCAACTCTGAAGAAGTGTTTTCTTTTGTAGGAGAGCATTCCACAGAAGTCGCTTTGAGATTAGAAAAGAGAGAAAGAATTAATTGAAATATTATCAATGGAACATCTCAGTTCATTATGCTTTTGATTCAAATCAGTCCATTAATGCATTCTCATTGAGCAACAGATGGCCGACAGAGAGTTGGTACTATTATAGGTTGGTCTCTCACATGAAAGACCTATACAAAACCCCTGATTGCAATTACTACCCACTCTACCATGTGTGCAAGACTCTCTTTGGTTGCACTTGACAGAAGACACATACATAATAGTATTTATTACATTAGGTGGTCTGATATCTGACTTCACATACCTTTTTCATTATACACAGGGAAAAAAATATGTGTATATTAGCATGTATTTTGCAATTGGCATTATTTGGCAGTTGGCATGTAATGGGAAGCCATTTTGATAAGGGATGCAGGTCGCACTGTGGTCTAAACCACTGATCCTCTTGGGCTTGCCAATCAGAAGGTTGGCAGTTCGGACCCCTGCAATGGGGTGAGCTCCCGTTGCTCTGTCCCAGCTCCTTCCAACCTAGCAGTTCAAAAGCATGCCAGTGCAAGTAGATAAATAGGTACCACTGTGGCGGGAAGGTAAATGGCATTTCCGTGAGCTCTGATTTCCATCACGGTGTTCCATTGAGCAGGAAGCCGTTTAGTCATGCTGACCACATGACCCGGAAAGCTGTCTGTGGCCTGAAAGCGAGATGAGCACTGCAACCCCATAGTTGCCTTTGACTGGACTTAACTGTCCAGGGATCCTTTACCCCTTTTTCACTATCTGATAACTAGCATACAGTAAGAACAAATTTGCTGAATCCTCTTTCAAAGCTGCCTAAGTTAGTGGCCATCACTGCCTCCAGTGGAGGTGATTTTCATAGTTTCAACTACGCACCGTGTGAAAAAGTACTTCATCAGTCTTGAATCTTCTAAGGTTGCGGAAACCAGGTGAATGGAGAATCTGAAACCCTTAACAAAGCACACTTCACAATGCAACATTTTGTGGTATATTTGCCTTGCGCTAGAAGCAGGTGGGGCACCGCCGCTAGGCTAGCTTCCTGGATGGTAGGTCACTCACTACTGGCACTAAGGAGAAGAGCAAGGGAGCAGGCAGAGAGATGCGGTGCAAACGCACCAGCAGTGGCAATCCAGTTTGCACCATGCTGACTTCCCAGACTTCTTTATCCTCTCCCTCCTCCTAAGCAACAGTAACCCACCTACTGGGAAGCAAGTGCAGCCATTAGCTCCTCCCCCAGCAAGCCACCCCAAACTTGTACCTTACATAGGCCTCATATGGTCATGGCAGGAGTTTGCCATGACTGAGCTCTGCTTTGTTCTTCCACCACAGGCATGCACTTCAGCATGCCTGGGAGAACCCATTGGCTGTGCCTCTGTAGCTTCAGCCCAGGCCGATCTGAATAAGCACAATGGCAAAACAAGGCAATGCAAATGATGGAAGAAAGAGAGAGAGAGAGAGAGAGAGAGAGAGAGAGAGAGAGAGAATAAAGCCAAGAGCTCGAGATCATCACTTGCCTTTATGGACTGAAAATTATCTGGCTGCAATATAATTAGACATCTATAATGATTTGGGAGTCATGCTTCCTTAATGTAAATATCAGCGATATCATTTTTTCCCCTCTGCTCCCTCCCTCCACTTTCCCAGCCTAACATTTTGAATTTTCCTAATCACTTATTAATTATGGGTCTCGAAGCTGAGTGAGTAGTTCAATAATTTATACAGCCCAGAGACTCATTAAAGAATAATTAACCACACACTAATTATTCATGGCATTTTCATTGCTCTCGGTTTCCTAAGGAGTGCCCTGATACAGAGATCGGATTTGGGAGTGGGGGGTGGGGTTAAGGCACCTGTTTATCTGAAAAGTGACGAATAAATATATAAAATAAAATGAACCCATGCTAAATAAATAAATAAATACCCCTAAACATGCTGATGCGGCCCCCACCTCAGCCATGGGTACATGCGTATGAAGGCAATCACAGGATCAGAGTAGTCCTGTTTACTTGAGACAGTTTCCCACCTGTCGTCCCCAGCATTCAGTGAAAGGGGGAAACATTATCTGAGGGAAAAACAGGATCCCTCCCTGGAGCAAAGCTAATGTGGGGAAGGTGTTGTACATGTGCAGAGGCATTTATGGGCTCCACCAGTCAGCCAATGTTGGGGGGAGCTGGATCATTGTGTGCCCTGCCCTGTGTGGTTGAACCACTGAACTGCAGGTGGCAGATTTCTCGGTAAAGGACCCATATTCAGCGGTGGAGGGAGCCGCTTGGGCGCCTGGGGTGGTGCGCCCAGGGGTGGGGCGAGCCACCCAAAGGCACGGGGTGGGCGGGGCCTCCAGAGTCTGCCTGCTTCCTCCCACTCAGCCACCCCATAGCTGGGGGAGGAGGCAGCGAGTGAGGAGAGATGTGTGGCTCGGGTGTGCTGCAGGCCCCACGGTGAGTGCTGCCCAACATTTTGTCACCCCCCTCAGTGGTGACACCCAGGGCTTCCCGCACCCCCCACCCCCTTCCTCCACCCCTGCCCATATTACAAAATATGGCAAGCACCATCTCTGTTGCCTTTGGGGCACTTATTGAGTACTTTCTCCCCCCTGCCCCCAAACCCTTTTACTGTAGTATTTGTATCTGCACTAGATACGAAAACTGGCTTTTTAAAATATATAGGAAGCTCTTTTAATCCTTTTTTTATATGACTTTCTTTTAATTGCTTTTATATGTGAAACTGTTTCCAAGTGTTTTATGTCGGTCGGGGAGGTTGCACTTGTTTATATTGTTAAATCGCTTCGAGATATCTTGCTGGAAGCGATTCAGAAAGGAAAATAAATAGCCAATGAGTCGTTTCAGCAGGACTTCAGCTTCTTCACAGACCTGGGCAGGTGGAGGGTTTTGTATGGACAGCCTCCAAGGAGGCTTTGTCACTGTCAGAAAACTCTGCACCATTTGGGGGTTGGATTCTGCACCCTGGTGTGGTGGAATTCAATGGTGGCGTGGATGCTGTCTTTGTGAGATGACAAGGAAACAAAACTTCTGAACATCTGTGACTATGGAAAATCCCATAATGCTGTTGGTTAGAATAAATTAAATGCCCTTATGGGGTGGGACGGTGCCAAAGATCTTTCCCCACTTGCTAAATTTTATATGCTCACCTTCTAGGTGAAAATGTTTTATTTACATTTACATACCCTCCAACATTCCTCAGATGAAAATAGAGGCATTTCTCACTCTGATCCTCGTCGATTCCCCCCCATCCCCCCCGCAGAGCTTTGTATCTTCAAGCAAATTATTGTTGTGATTTGTTGCTTCTTTTAAAATATCAGTACCTATGAATTAAAAAAAGATTTTAAGCCTTTCCCACCTGGCTGCTCACCTTTCGACCAGGGATCCTGCAGTGTGGAATTAACAGCTGAGAAGGCAGGAGTGAAAATAATCCCATCGCAAAAAAAAAAAAATCAGGCTTACTCTACCTCTGAGCTAGGAGTGGAAAAGGAGGGGTAAGAGAAACTCCACACTGAGATCTATACCTCCCTTCCAGGGACAACACACACCATGTTTTGTTTTCAGCTGGTGATGAGCAAACTGTAACATATTTGTAACAGTCTGATGATTTGGGGAAATAATGATGGGGAATCTCAGATTATTCCTCTCTCTTTTTTCCTAAACTCCTCAGGATTCTAGCAAAATTCTGTGCACTGGTGACCATGAAAGAAGCTTTATGTTCTTAGTGTCAAAAGCAACTTTTTCAAATGTCAGTTGTCCAGGGACCAGTGATAAGCCATTCTTTCAAAAGTTCCTTTTAAACTGCCTTGGAATCCTAGAAGTTTGCTGAAAAGCTTGAGGTATAGAGACTTGCCAAGTCCTCCTGGGGCTTTGGGCTCTGCTTTATTGGTTGCATCTGTCACAACACACACACACACACACACACACACACACACACACACAGGGCTGGCCCTACCATTAGGCAGATTGAGGTGGCAAGCTTAGGCAGCAGAAATGCTGAAATGGTGGCAGTGAGATGTTGAGAGACATAGGCTATGTGTGACACATAGCCTTCCTTGCACCCCTCAACTGCCTCTCAAATGTGATGAGAGGTATTATATTATATTATTATTATTATTATTATTATTATTATTATTATTATTATTATTATACAACCCATCTGACTGGGTTGCCTCAGCCACTCTGGGCAGCTTCCAACATATATAAAAACATAATAAAACATTACACATTAAAAGGCTTCCCTATACAGGGCTGCCTTCAGATGTCTTCTAAATGCTATATAGTTACTCATCTCCTTGACATCTGAGGGGAGGACGTTCCACAATTTGAGTGCCACTACCGAGAAGAACCTGTCCTAAAGTTCACCTTAAAAAAGCAGTTCCCATTATTCTTTGGGACAGGCCATGTGCTTTAAATGTGTGGTGTGTACATGGTTTCACAAAAGCACAGGGCTTGGCAAGGTAAGGACTTTGCCTCAGAAAATTGCTACCAGTTAGCACAGACTGACACTGCTGGGTTAGTTCACCTTCAGGTGTACTCTCACCATATCTGGTAGATGTTAGACATTTGTGGGGGTAGCAGAAGGGAGCTCATAACACATAGGCAGGCATCAGAAGTCGGTGCAAAGCAGCCAAAATCAAAACATGAGGAGCATAAGATGTGGGGTGGGGGTAGGGTTTTAAACATTGCCAGCAAGGCCAGTGATTAGGCATAATGGGAGTTAGAGTCCCAAGACATCTAAATGACTACAGGTCCCCTACATCTCTAGGTTGTAGCCATGACAGGCATCTAGATAAACGTTTTCTAGGCGCTTTTCTTGACATGCGAACATTGCTTGGCCATGGCAGCTGGGGCAGCTGGGAGTTGAAGTCCGACAACATCTGGGATGACGCAGCTTCCCCAGGCCTGGTCTAACTGATAACATTCCTACTAATCCTTAGGCAATGCGCTCTAATAATGAACAGCTCCACTGCTCAGAAATCTTCCCCCCGCCCTCCTCAAACAACTACCTTAAATCTTCTGTCTTAAATTGTCTTTTCAGCAATTCAAATGAGATACGTCTCTCCGGAACAAAGGGCGGATTCACACAATTTATGCTTTCCGCACAGGGATTGAGGCTATTGTGTGATAATCTTGTTATTTGAAACATCCATCATCTCGGCTATTATCACGTTCAGACTTTCATCGTCACATGCAAGGCACACCTGTCAATGGGAAGGGATTTACTGTGTCCTGCTGACAAACCTTTGCAGCGGCACAGAACTGAGGAGAAGCATGACATGAAGCAATTGCAAAAGGCTACCTTTTAAAAATAAAAAAGTATTCCCATTTGGCACCAGTGTTGAAGGGGGGCATGGTCATAAAATGGATTCAGAGCTTTGACAACTGTGGCATGGAGACATCATTGCAACGGGAAGCTGCCTTATACCAAACCAGGCCATTGGTCCATCTAGCTCACTATCGCCTACCTTGATTGGCTGCAGAGGACTCCCTCAGCTCAACCTGGAGATAGTGGGGACTGAACCTCGGACCCTAATTTGTTTACTAATGCTGCACTGTTTGTTCGTTACAGGAATCCCACCTACGAGAAATGAATGAGAGGAACAAAATTAAAAGATAGTCACAAATGAAAATAAAACTAATGGGAGAAATTAACGGGAATGTTTCCATTCCTTTCTCATTCATTCCTTTCTCATAGAAGGGATTCTCAGTGGGGTGTATTTACCATAGGAGTCGTCCCCCCGCGGGGGGGGGGGCGTACAGACAAAGAGGCCTGGCGGGCCATATTTATCTCTATGACCTGAGGTTTCACATCCCTGCAATATGTAGACTTCTGGCGGGGTGAGCAATTGCGCAAATGCCAAGTTACCCATAAAGTGTCCTATTCTGAAGCCAGTATACTGTATTTCCTTTCTCCATTTCTCAATTATTTCCCAAGTGGCATATTGATTCCTTTGAAAATCTCCAGTTTTAACTTCCTTATAAGTAGCATCTTATGGCACTTTAGAATTAAGCAGAAGCATCGTGTTCTTTTTATATGGCACACTGGAGGATAAAAAAAAAACCAGAAGCACTTGTAAGCTCCTGGGCTGTATATTTCCGAATCTCAATTTAAATGCAGATTTTTTGTATTATTATTTTTAATGCAAGTCCCCAGTTAAGAATCCAGGAAAGAGGTCTCTTACTTGATTAAAACACCAATAGCAAAAATATTTGACTTAACTTTGCTTTTTGTACTGCATGAACTTAGCTAATGTGAGTCCCAAGGAAGGCACCGTTTAACAGACCCCCGCTTTCCTGGGATATTGGAGGTAATGGAATAAGGCTTATTTCCACATATCAGATTTCCACTTCACTTACCTATAAAGAAACTAATATATTTCAGCCATCGTGTGAATAAGGAGTTTTTCTGTTCTGCTAAATTAATATTGGTCAGCAGAGAACGGAGATAACAATGCAATACAATGAAGATTAGTCCTTCACTGCTTAATGAATGCTGTGCCTTCAGAGATTCAACAGCAGTTTCCTGAGAAGTTTTTGCATGTTTTGCCTATGGAAGTCAGGGAAGGGACTGATCTAAAAAGATTGACTGTCCAACTGAGCAATCAGAACTTTTCATAGGAAGGAGTCCACCATCCGAAATGCAGGACCAGTTCACACATGCACATATGGGCACGCTGCCTTGAACCCGCGACAGTGGATGCCCACAGCGTGCTGACATCACTTGCGCATAGCACGGGGTGTTAATGCATCATGGGATAGTACTCGGGGGGCAGCCCCTTCATTTAAAATTTGTGGGTGCCCTGGCACCTGGGGCCCTGCATGACTGGCTCCCATGTGCACATACATCTCTTGAACTCTTATTACTTGATTCCCAACATGCGACATGGGCACTGTCTCCATCCTTTAAAGCAGGGTTTGGGAGCATGCAGTCATCCACATGTTGCACCATCAGTCCTAGCCAGCATGGTCAGGTATAATGGGAGTTGTAGTTGTGCTCGCCCTATGAAATGGTCTCCCAGCAGATGTCAAGGAAATAAATATCTTATCTGGCTTTTAGAAGACATCTGAAGGCACCCCATACAGGAAAGTTTTAAATGTTTGATGTTTTACTGTAGTAATAATACAGTGGTACCTTGGTTCTCAAACTTAATCCATTCCAGAAGTCTGTTCCAAAACCAAAGCGTTCCAAAACCAAGGCATGCTTTCCCATAGAAAGTAGTGCAAAATGGATTAATCCATTCCACCCCTAAAACTGCCATTTAACTTCAATTCTACTATCTAATGAGACCACTGATCCATAAAATGAAAGCAATAAACAATGTACCGCAGTCACACAATCAATCAGTAGCTGGACTGGGTTGCACACAGTCATAAAAAGAAAATGAAAAAGCCACAAAAACAAAAACGCAAAATAAATAGCAAAAACAGGCACTCAAAACGGAAGCGTGGCAGTCAAATCAGAAGTGCAACACTCAAAACAGAGCACATTCGGCTTCTGAAAAAAGTTCACAAACCAGAACACTTACTTCCGGGTTTGCAGTGTTTGGGTTCCACGTTGTTTGGGTACCAAGGCATTTGAGAAACAAGGTACCACTGTAACAATCTTTATACCCCGCCCATCCGGCGGGGTTGCCCCAGCCAATCTGGGCAGCTTCCAACAAACATATTCCCAGAGTAGTTTAACGACCAATCCCTCTTTCTCAGAGAACTGTGGGAATAGTATCTCTCGGAAGGGGATGAGGGTTGGGGGTCCATTCCCCAACCCTGCGCTAGCAGCTCCCGTCGCTCCCCACCATACCAGGGACATCTTCACTCCCTTTCTCCCTGTGGTGTAATGATCACTTTCAGTGTGATGTCAGCCTTGTGCTTGTGCCCCAGTTATGGGAAATTATCTCATACAACGAGCCCCCTACAATGAAGTGAATATTTTAGAAACTTATCCTTACATTTGCAGTTCACGGAGGCCATAGCAGAGAGACGCATCTGTGTCTGCTTCACCACAATCTTTTACCCACTGAGATTATGTCCTGTGTGACACAAAGGGCAAATACCAAATTGTAAAGTCGCCTGCTGTGCGACAAATCAGTTCAATCTATGCCATAAATCAGCAGATGCGGCCCAAGAAGTGGAGCCAGAACTCTCTATCCAGCCAACCTTCCCCTACCTGTATTTTCTAAAATCATATCCCATAACTTACTTCTCATTCTGCACACTCTGTCACGGCAAATGCGTGATTTGGCTTGCTTAGCTCTCCAGCAGTCATTCTGCTCTGAACCCAATTGTCAATTTTACTTCAATGACCATGTTATTGCACTAGAGGAGTTATTAAGCCTTTTAGTAGACTTGCCACTTTTTATTCCTATCCTGGCAAAAGCTTGTGTTTTATTGGCAGCAGCATCACAGGTAGAATTTCGACAGGTAATGTTTTGCTGAAGCTTGGGGGGAAATCATCTGCCAAGAATGAGAGCTAAAACCACTCATTTTTAGGCTTCAATCTTATGCATGGAAGTGCTTAAGTGTGCATAAAAATGCATGTATTGTTAAAATAACATACACAAATTTATTACATTGGGGAAATCGGTTTGTAAAAATGTGTATATTAAGAAATAGTGCACAAAAATAAATGCATATTAGGAGAATTTATCACTAAAACACTGAAATTCTCACGAGTACTTTGAAAAAAAAGAACTTAAGGCTAGAAGAATGAGAAACACGGAGCGATGGAAATGCACAGATTTAAATACTATATTGCGCTTCAGATATGGCAAGTAAATGTCCCAAGGTTGAAATGGAAGAGAATCCTGGGTCCTTGTGAACTCAATGAAGTGTTAGCCAAATTTGGATTACCCAGACTATGGTATTAATGGCATCAAACCAGCTAGTCTTAATGTTTTCAGGATCTGTTAAAAATGTTCATTCTCCCCCACTCCCCCAAAAACAATAGTAAAATACCCCTATTTTGCTTGCAGAGCTAGTATTCAGGGTGGTTTAACAACCAATCCCTCTTCCCAGGGAAATTGAGGAATTGTAACTCTATGAGGGGGGTAAAAGGTAAAGGTAAAGGGACCCCTGACAGTTAAGGCCAGTCGTGAACGACTCTGGGGTTGAGCACCACAACCCCAGAGTCATTTGCAACTGGACTTAACTGTCAGGGGTCCCTTTACCTTTACCTTTTATCCTCCTCATAGAGTTACAATTCATGTGGCCAGCATGGCTAAGCTGCTTCTGGTGAAGCCAGAGCAGCGCACAGAAACGCCGTTTACCATCCTGCCGGAGTAGTACCTATTTATCTACTTGCACTTTGACGTGCTTTTGAACTGCTAGGTTGGCAGGAGCACCTTAAACTACATTTCCCAGGATTCTTTGGGGGAAGCCATGACTGTTCAAAGTGGTGTAATAGTGCTTCAAATTTATAGCACAGATGAGGCCTTTATTGGGAAATGAGCTGTGGGTTGTTGTCTCTCCAAGATGTCACCCTTCTCATTATAGGTACTTCCAGACTGTTGCTGTTTTCAGGCGGGACTCAACTGCATGCCACATATTTAAGCTTGTGTGAGTGCAGTGGCCTGCGTCTCCAAGAGATCAGACTTTTTGTGATAAGGAAAGTGATGGGGAAATGTGTGAGATAACACTTGCTATGATGCAAAGTCATCTAATCTCCTTGCAAACAAATCATGATGAATGCTCAACACACAGGCCATCTAGAAGTCACCTATATTCCTAGTGATGCTGTGCATTCTTGCTCCTTTTCATTTCTCTCCCCACCCCCGTCTTTTCCTCATCCTCTAAAACAACACAATGATATTTAAATTGAAATCCCCAGCTACAATGGATTTTGCTGATTAGAAATGGAATCATTCCGATGCAGTACCTTAATCTTCTTTGAAAATACACCTGGTGCTCTGTGCAGCTGTAAAACAGCAACATACGCACACAAAAGCAACAGAAACTTAATGTAGAACTCCTTCAAGCACAGCACTAAGGATTTTATGCTATAACACGCTACATTTGAACAGGAAAGTACAAATGTGTGATTTAAATAAATTACTTTGCTTCTTCCTCCTGGAGATTTGGGCTTTTATTTCTCTCCACTTAAATAAGAGAGAATCAAACACCAAAATAATTCTTACAGGCATGTAAACAAAGGCTGTGCACACACCATTTAAAGCACATCCACCCATGTCAAATAACTGTGGGAACTGTAGGTCTCTCAGAGCTACAATGTCTAGCACCCCCTAACAAACTACAGCGCTCAAGATTCTTTGCTGGTGGTGCTGAAATGTGATTTAAAGGTATGGTATGTGCACTGCACAGCCAGAAGTAAAGTAATATGCAATGTGCAATATTGTGATGTGCAACAATTTCTAGTGGCTTAAACCCAAAATACTGAAATCTTTAATAATTACAGCGAGAGAACAAAGAACACATCTCCAAGAAATAGTGGTGCTCCCAATTAAGGGACACTCCCCCCTCCGCCCCTATTAATCTGCACTTTCTGTTCTGACACTGACTTTGGGGAAGGAGGGTGGATGCTATCCAGAGACTGTGAATCTGTTAACTCTCTCTCTTCTAGTGTTTCTTCTGCCAGCTGTTCGCTATCCAGTATTTCCCAGCTTCTGCCTTCTGAACTATGCCCCCCTGCAAAACCACTGTTCCAAATCTATGCTGTCCTCCTGCTTCTGGGAAGATTCAGGTTACCTCCGGCTGCATTGACACAGCAGTGCATTCTTGTTTTCCCCGATGGTTCCCAAACTATTAATTTCCTCATTATATTTGAATTTTCACTCCCATGCTTCCACTGTCAAATAAAGCACAAGAAAGGTAGGGGAAATCGAATAAACTGTTGTGCAAATGGCCCCTCACTGAAGAGACTTCCAAAGCGTAGCACCAGCATGGAATACCATTTTAGCAAGTACAGTGGTACCTTGGGTTACAAACACCTCAGGTTACAGACTCCACTATCCCGGAAGTAGTACCTCAGGTGAGCCAGTGTGGTGTAGTGGTTAAGAACGGGTGACTCGTAATCTGGGGAACCTCGTTCGCGTCTCCGCTCCTCCCCATGCAGCTGCTAGTCACACTTCTTTGAAGTCTCTCAGCCCCACTCACCTCACAGAGTGTTTGTTGTGGGGGAGGAAGGGAAAGGAGAATGTTAGCCGCTTTGAGACTCCTGAAGGGGAGTGATAAAGCGGGATATCAAATCCAAACTCCTCTTCTTAAGAACTTTACCTCAGGATGAGAACAGAAATCGCGCCATGGCGGCAGTGGGAGACCCCATTAGCTAAAGTAGTACTTCAGGTTAAGAACGGTTTCAGGTTAAGAACAGACCTCCGGGATGAATTAAGTTCATAACCAGAAGTACCACTGTACAGAAAGGAAGCAGCTGGGGGGGATGGGTACACCTTGGTGTTGTTACAAATTGCACAAGTGTCCCCATCTGTGAAGAGATGCACTCAAACAGGTTGAGAGTCGTGGCAGCAGGCTGCTGCTGCTTCATCTCAGGCTTGGTTCCAAAGCCACCTCTTTGCCCATTTTGAGAGGAACAGCATAAGAGGCGGAGTGGATCCATCGCCCCAAGCAGCAAAGGCTCCTGCTCTTCACATCTGCTCAATTCCTGGGGGACAACCAAGCAGGCAGGCTCTCTGAACCTCTGTTGCTCAGCCTTCCCCTGCTGTGTGTTCATGTTACACAAAGGAGAGCTTTTGTCTTCCATTCCTTTTGAGAATGGGAGGCAGAGACAAAGGTAGCACCGGGTAGAATGCCACCTTTGTTTTGTTTTTTGTGCATTATTTAAACAGTCCACAAAATGGGGACGCAAGGCAAAAAAGACTGCACAGGGGGAAAAAATTTGTTTTTTGTTTAAAAAGACAATATAAGTTTCAGATCACTAAAAGTTTGAACAAATTCTTTCTTTTTAAGGAATGGGGGCATTTTCTCATCATGTGCTAAGGCTGCACTAGCTCCAAGCTTGCAGATGCAGCAGTTGCATATGTGCAGAATTGGTGCAGTGGGGACAGCCTTGCAAGTAGCTGTGAATGAATGGATGGAGTTACTTTACTGATTATGCTGTTTATATTTATGTTGTTGTGGAAATGAAATAAAAACATTTCTGAAAAAAAGAAAGAGGACATCATTGGGCTGTCGTTATGGAGCAACAGGGGATGTGCATGAATGGTACTTGTTAAGGAAAGGAAAGCAACAATGATCAGGGATGGATTTAGGTTTGATGAGGCCATAAGCTACTGAAGGTAATGGGGCCCTTTATATGTCCAGCTGTTCTTTGTCAACAACAAATTGTCGCTGTTTTGGGGGTTGAATATATGCTATATGGTAATTTATGGACCTAATAAGTATCTAAAACCATTTGCACATGCAGAATGAAGGCACCCTATATATAGAAATGAGCAAACCAGTGATATTTTAGGGAGCAGGCTAGCAGGCTAGCATTACTTACATCATAGGAGCCTGCACAACACAAAACACTGTTGCTGTATGTAGGATTTATTTTATTTGTTCTTTATCTTATATTTTGGAAGTGTACATCCAGTTTTTTTCATTTAATTTTTTGGGGCGCCCCCCAAGAGAGTAGGGCTATAGCTTGTTTAGCTTATATGTAAATAGGGCACGGGGAACGAAGTTGGGTTGTATTCAACAAAGTCATTCTGCTTAGGGAAGGACCTCCACTCATGCAATGGACTTTCTTCTCCCCTCCCTCTGTGTGCCTAAGCAACTAAAATGACTCTGAGCTTTCTCTCCCTCAACCCTCTAGGGCAGATTTGCAGAGGGGGGGCATTGCAAGGGAGATCTCATTGCATGAATGGAAGTCCTTCCACAATTCCAGGGACTCGGTTGGATGCAATAAACTGATGCAGGAGACGGGAGCAACTTCTCCCTTTTTCTTTTCAAAAGGCTGTGTGAATATTTGTGCTGTAAAGTGCAGAAGTGCTCCCCCTGTGACCAACAATTTGTGGGTGGGTGTTTCTCAAGTCTAATCTTTCTCTTTTTTAAAAAAAAGTCATTTAATTGCTCATTTTTGATTCAGTGGGTATACATCATTTAAAAAGAAAGGACAACAAAAGAAAACAAAAAGGCACACCACTGACACAGGTATACAAAAGGGGGGGAAATAGCGTAAATATAAATTTTACAATACTGAATATATTAGTAAAATGTATTTATTTAAAAAACCCCAATGGAAGAGCTTTAACATCTAATTTTAAGGAAAAGAGTAAGGGGAGGAAGACAAACAAGGTAAGTCAAGGATGAGAAAAACAAAGAGAAAATACTAACTAAAGCTACTTCCAGATGAGTTAGGGTCTACTCTAAGCTATTATTTATTGATATATTTTTAAACGTATTTCTCTGCTGCCATATCATAAAATATCTGCCTGATGTACAATAGTTAAAACAAAAACTATGCAAATAGTAATTAAAGTGGTTAGCTAACTAATCCAAATTTTTTATTTAAAAAAATCTTCAAGAGTTGCCTGAAAGTCAGGTTATACCTTTCGCTGTATTTTGATTTGAGTATATATATTCACAGTGACCCATTTTCTTACAGTATTTCTCCTCTCAAGGAATTTACAGCATGGCAATCCATTTTCGGCACTGTTGTGGCCCGAAATGCCATTTAAAGTGAAATCTGGGAATTTGGGTATTAAAAATTCAGTAATTGCCAGCGCCTGCTGGAAGTAACTAAAGGCCAACTCTTTGTTGAAAGCAGATCGGGACCAACAATCACCCCTGTTAGTGTATTGTAATGACATGTCGCACTCTCATTCGCCATGGCTCCGGAAAACAGTGTAGCCTGTGAGCAAAACATAGAGAAGAACAATGTTAATCACTACTGTTCATTATTCATGAAGGCCTATAGGTGTAAACAGTTTACTGCTGGCAGTTCAGGAAATGACAATGCCTGCTCCCAGAGAGGAACAAAAATTTGGCTCAGTCCGCCTTTTCATGCGAAACTGCCCAGTTTGCAGCTCCTGAAACAATACGCAAACCAAAACACAGCTATCCTTTGAAATTTGCACGTCTGGAAATTTTGCAGTGTCGTCGCCCCACCTCACAAAATTGGCAAAAATGCATATACAGTATTGGAGAAATGTATACATTATATGGATGAATGTACATATTAATGAAAATAACATACAAATATGTATTATGCTACGGAAAAATTACTTGCAAGAATGTGTATTTCAGGCGAAATGTACACTAAAAAGCTGACAAAATTTTATGAGGGCTTTTCCTAAAATATCACATATCAAACTGATGTGGAAAAGTAGTGATTTACATTAGGTAAAAACTGTTTTCCCATTCAGATTCCTGCAAAGTAAGCATGGTTGGGTTCAAAACTGCATCTGTCTCTTTGGGGGGGGGGAGGGGGAATGAAGCACACGCTGTTCATTGGAATAACAGGAAACTAAGCCATGTTTGTGTAGTTTTAACCTATTCTGCTTCTGTAGTGCCACTTGATTAAGCCACAATATTGATTTGCTTGTACACCGTCCTTGTAGCTCTTTAACCTCCTGACTTGCTGACACACAGTTGATCTTCCACACAATCCCCATGCTAATGACAAACACTATTGACCTGGAAATCCTTCTGCCTGATCCCAAATATTTGCAGCTGCTGAGGGGGGAGGGACAAGGTTGTTAGGGGATCCCCTCAGAGAGCTAGAATTCCCAACGCCCTTAACCAATTACAGTTCCCAAGATTCTTTGGGGGAAGCCATGACTATTAAATGGGGGTAAGAGTATTTTAAGTGTACTGAGCCTCTTGGGCTTGCCAATCAGAAGGTTGGCGGTTCGAATCCCCACACCAGGGTAAGCTCCCGTTGCTCTGTCCCAGCTCCTGCCAACCTAGCAGTTCGAAAGCACGCCAGTGCAAGTAGATAGGTACCACTGTGGTGGGAAGGTGAATGGTGTTTTCATGCACTCTGGTTTCTGTCATGGTGTCCCGTTGCACCAGAAGCAGTTTAGTCATGCTGGCCACATGACCCGGAAAGCTGTCTGTGGACAAACGCCTGCTCCCTTGGCCTGAAAGCGAGATGAGCACCCCAACCCCATAGTCGCCTTCAACTGGACTTAATCATCCAGGGGTCCTTTACCTTTACCTAAATTAACTGAAAGGATAAAATACAATAGCCACTAATAGAGGAAGGAAAGGATGGGAAACTGAGTAAGGCTAAAGAGGTATGACTCATCAAATCAGTTACCCAGAAAGCTGGTGGGTTCACCTTTGCTGGAGCTCTGCAAGCAAAGGTTGAGTTCACATCAGCTGGGAATGCTCTGGATTTTCTCCTACATGTCCCACTAGACTCCCACCAATTCTGTGATTCTGTGATCAAGAAATCAAATAACTGCATGGCGCTCCAGACTAATGGGGCTTTGTTTGGGTGAACCCTGAAGATGAGGACAGACAGTTACCATGAGAAAGCAAAATTCACAACTGCAGGATCTGATGCAACCAGGAACTGCTGCAAGTAAAAACCAAGCACCAGAACCCTTTTGGCAAAGAGATCCAGAAGACTCTCCGGCCGACGGATCCATCCCCAGCTGAATGTGTTAATGGGATAGATAAAAATGACAGTCTATTTAATAAGCTGCGGTTCAGTACCTTGCTTCCAAAATAATCTTCCTGTTTTCCTTTCTCCCCTTTTGCCCTTTTCTTGTTTCCAACTCTAATTGGAGATGTCTCCCTTCAGTGCAGCAGCTTCATCATTCTATCTCCAAGGATTAGCTGACAGGGAGGGGGAGAAATATAATAGGAATTTGCTAGCACTGCCCTGAAATAACATTTCATACCCAGCTTCAGATAAGCCAGCGTCTTCCTGTTCTCCCTGTTCAATAGATTTCCTTTTTACAGGGCTGCTGCTGCTGCTGCTAGAGTTTAACATTTGTCCAGCTAAAATAAAAAAGGGAGAAGGTTTTCAAAGTCTCTGCAAACTCAGCATGTCCACCCAGTTGCTCTTTATGCTCCGTGGATAGGATTCTAAGGGCTGCCATCCTAACCCCATGTACCTGGGAGTAAGGCCCATTGAATTTAATAGGACATAAAAATTTAAGAACATAAAGAGAGCCTGCTGGGTTAGGCCAATGGGCCATCTAGTCCAGCATCTTCTCACAGTGCCCACCCAGATGGCTTTGGCAAACCGTTAGGCAGGACCTGAGCACAATAGCATCCTCTCCTCCTGTTTTTCCAGTAACTGGTACTCAGAAGCATCACTGCCTCAGACCACGGAGGCAGAACATAGCCATTGTGGTTAGTAGCCATTGACAGCCTTCTCCTCCATGAATTTGTCTAATCCTCTTTTATACCACCTTGGTTGGTGGCCATCGCTGCCTCCTGTGGGAGCAAGTTCCATAGTTTAGCTAAGCACTGTGTGAAGAAGTGCTTTCTTTTATCCGTCTGGAACCTTCCAACATTCAGCTTGGATGTCCCCGAATTCTCACAGAATCATAGAATTGTAGTGTTTGAAGGAACCCTGAGGATCATCTCATTCAACTTTTTGCGATGCATAAATATGTAGCTGTCCCATATGGGGATCAAACCTGCAACCTTGGTGTTACAAGTGCTGCATTCTAACCAACTGAGCTATTATGAGAGGGAGAAAAGCTTTTCTATCAAGAAGACAACAACAAGAATCCGCTGACAGCATACAAATCAATCTGGCTAACCTGAGTCAAATACACACACACCGCTCACACACAAAATCAAATCTCACTACAGCCAGCCAAAGACAACCAACCACAAACTATGCCACCCCTGCAACCTCTCTCGCCACCAAGGAAATACAACAAGCGAAAAGTAAGAGAACCCACACAAATGACACTGACATGGAACCCCACACAGCATAACCACCTGACCCCTCTTTCCCCATTTTCTTCCTAACCTAACACTGTATGTAACACACAACAAATGACTCGCAACAAATGAAACTGATCTTTAGAAAACACAACTTGAAAAAAAGAGACAACGCACATTTTTGTAAAGAAATCTTTAATAATTTTTTTTAAAAAAAATGGTTTACTTAAAAAAAAAACTTTTCTATTCATTTTCTCCATGCCCTGCAAATTTTACAAGCTTTTATCATGTCATCTCTTACTTGTCTTTTGTCTAAACTAAAAACGACCAAACTGCTTTTGAATAGACATGGTTAGAAATGCAACGTTACCATTTTCTGTGTCTGTCCAAAAGTTGTCCTTGCAGCAACTTCCTGGCTCACGGCAGACTCAGTTCACCGTAGATGAGGAGCCTCTCTTGCCCCCTCTGCCCGATAAGAGTTTAAGGCTTAGGTTAATTGCAGATGCAAGATAGCATATCATTATACCTGTAAATGAAGGGAGAGCTAACAGTTACTCGCCATTCTCTTCCCACATGCTCAGCTGCTCTCTCGATCTTTGTCTTGAAAGTCATTTGAAAGTCAAATGAGCTTTGAGACAAAATGGGGAATGAATACCAGGACTGGCATCAGAAGTTGGCACTGTTGAACAGCGGCGACAAGAGATGGGCACCAACTTGGATGGCTTTAAAAGAGCAGACAAATTCATGGAGAATAAGGCTATTGCAGGGGGGTAAGAGCTATTGCACTCAGGTGCTGCTTGTGGGCTTCTGGTTGGCCACTGGACTAGATGGTCCTCTGGCCTGATCCAATTGGGCTCTTCTTTCCTTTTTATCCTAAGGCCCCAGTGCCTTAGGAGGGTCTGCCAGAACTGATCCCTGCTAAGCCACTACTGAAAAACAGCAACTGCCCCAGTCAGCAGTGGTAAAGGTTGGGTGCCAAAAAGGTTTGAGTACCTGTGCTGTGTCTCCACCTCCTCCCCATCAGCTCCCATCCATTCCACATGCAGTCCTCTCCTATCCAGGATCAGTGGTCAGGAAGCACTTGCCATTCCATCTCCGCTCGTTCAAATACCAGTCCAAAGAGCAGCAACTGCTGCCTTCTCTCTCCCTCTGGGCAATGTGAATTGGGCTTCACAGGCCTCCTCATCCTCACTGTCAGACCTAAAAGGAGAGGACAGGCAAGGGAAAAGAAGTGTTGGCTGCCTCTGGACACCAACACTCACTCTCTGTCATGGACGGTCAAAGTCCTGGCGGAGGACATCGGCACTGGGGGCAAGACGGCAGGGTGGGAGCAGGAACGGGAGTCAGGAAGCCAGGAGTCCGGAAGCGAAGCGTCCGAGGGTCATAGAGCTGGGAGTCAAGGGTCCGAGGGTCAGGAAGCAAGGAGTCAAGAAGCCAAGGGTCCGAGGATCAGGAAGCAAGGAGTCAAGAAGCCAAACGCAGCGAGGCAGGAAGCATGTTGCTGTGGCAAATAGCCAAAGGGAAATGCTGACCTTATATCCCTTCCTGGCTCTTGCCACCAGGTGCTGTGAGTTACCAATCGGCCTCACCTGTGTGGCCGCACCTTGCCTCTTCAGAACAAACTTAGGAAAGCCCCAGTCCTGCAAAGCCCTACCAGTCACAGGGCCTGACTCCTGCAGGCACTCCTGACACTCTCAAGCCTTAGAATGGGGGTGAGGCAGAACAGGAGCCCTCCTGAGGGCACTTCACAATTCCCCCCAAACCTAAAACTGGGACTGGTGGATACTGAGGCATGTAGGTCAGCCCCCCCCAAAAAAAAACTATTGGCATCGGGGGGGGGCAGAGTTTGAAACTCTCATGGCACCAAAAATGTACTCATTTCACAGAAGGAAACCTGGCAATACTGAGTTAGATGGTCAAAGAGACTGACTCAGCATAAAGCAGCCTCCGTTGATTCATAGAATTGCAGAATTGGAAAGGAGCCTGAGGATCATCTAGTCCAACCCCTTGCAACACAACTAAATCTCAATTAAAGCATCCATGACAGGTGACCATCCAACCTCTGCGTTAAAACCTCCAAGGAAGAAGAGTCCACAACATCCCGTGGGAGTATTTTCCACTGTCAAACAGCTCTTACGGTCAGAAAGTTATTCCTGAGGTTGAGTCAGAATCTCCTTTCTTGTAACTTGAAGCCATTGGTTCCAGTCCTACCCTCTGGAGCAGGAGAAAGCCATCTTGCTGCATCTTCCATGTGACAGCCCATCAGATACTCGAAGATGGAGATCATATCTCCTCTCAGTCTCCTCTTTTCCAGGATAAACATACCCAGCCTTCAACCACTCCTCATAAGGCTCGGTTCCACACCCTCATATCTATCTTAAGCACATCCCCATTCTTGCTGTCCAGTGGTAGCAGAGATTGCATGTATAGACAGACATCCACCTAGATACAAGCTAAGAGCTTAACCCACTGAAGTTGCAATTGCTAACCAGTTTCAAGGATTCAGCATAGCCCCAGTCGTGAAATCAGCAATTGGGGTTCTGTAGCCCTCCAGGTGTCATTGGACTCCAACTGTCCCATCAGCCCCAGCTAGTGGTCAGGGATGATGGGAGTTGTGGTCCACCAACATCTTGAGGGCCACCAGTTCCCCAACCTTGGTGTGCATCCTTGAGGATGATGGGAGCTGTAGTCTAAGAATTTCTGAGGACCCAAGATTGAAGAACACTGGTGTAGAGACCTTGTTTTGTGCAGAAGTCTCTCTCTTTCTCTGTTTAGGGGATTATACTCTTGCACACCATCTCTAAACAAGGGTAGGGGGGAGGAAAGAGTGAATAATGATTCAGCGATCGTTTTCCCCTTCTGCCTCAAAGGATCTAATTCTCTCCCCCTGCCTCCCTGAAGCATAGCTTTAAGAAGCTCCAAAATAACATTACAGCAGAATAATATACAGAAGCAACTTACAGAAGCTTATGTGAAACCAGATAACCTTTCAAATCCATTTATCAAAGCAGCTGCATTTTTTTTATATCAAGGCAAGTGACAAGATAATAAATATTGATCAAAGGAAGTTAGTCTGTATCTATAACATTATATTACATTTAGAGTGAAAAAACACCACAAAAATACCAGAATACATTTATAGGAAATGGACAGGGTATATTAATATTATTATTTAGAAGCTACAGTTTGGGTAGAAATTTGCACTTGTTTGACTGTGCATTGGACATTATACAGCCATTACAGTCCAATCCCATGCATTTTTATTCCCAGAAAAGTTCATCATAATATTTATAAAGCACCGAAAACTGCTAGATTAAACATTAAGAACGGGCCTTTTTCACAGGCTTACAGTCTAATTATAAGTTAAGTGAGGTCCCAGCCTTCAAATTTGCAAGTTTGCTGTCTGATTACTGGGAATGGGTTTGCTTTGAATGGTTCTTATCACTAAGGTTTTTGCCTTAAAGCAATGCCTGACTCCAGCCTGGGACTTGACAAAATGATGTTAATGTCTCTCGATGGCTGTAGATGGTCCCCTGAATAAGCAATTCACCTGCAGGGCTGCTTTTGGAAAGGAATGCTTAGCAGACTGTGTATAAGAAGGAGCAGATGGCAGTTTTGCTTTAGCTTTGCTGAGGCATGGCTTTCCCGCAGTTAAAGATGGGAGCTCCACACATCACTTAGCATAGCACTATATGATCCAACAATACCCTTCTTCTTGGCCAAAATTCTTCTGAAATGCTTTCTCACAAGTAAGTCCCATTGCCAATTGTAGTTGTTCTTTAGTCGTTTCCGACTCTTTGTGACCCCATGGACCAGAGCACTCCAGGCACTCCTGTCTTCCACTGCCTCCTGCAGTTTGGTCAAACTCATGCTGGTAGCTTCGAGAACACTGTCCAACCATCTCGTCCTCTGTCGTCCCCTTCTCCTTGTGCCCTCAATCTTTTCCAGGGAGTCTTCTCTTCTCAAGAGGTGGCCAAAGTATTGGAGCCTCAGCTTCAGGATCTGTCCTTCCAGTGAGCACTCAGGGCTGATTTCCTTCAGAATGGATAGGTCTGATCTTCCTGCAGTCCATGGGACTCTCAAGAGTCTCCTCCAGCACCATAATTCAAAAGCATCAATTCTTCGGTGATCAGCCTTCTTTATGGTCCAGCTCTCACTTCCATACATCATTGCCAATGGTGTCCTGCAAACTCCCATTTTGCACAGTTTCTCCTACCCTTTTGCAGGGGCAGAGGAAGGGGGCGGTGTGGGCGGTCTGCCCTGGGTGTCACCACTGAGGGGGTGACAAAATGCCAGGCAGCACCCACCGTGGGGCCTGCAGCACGCCCGAGCCACGCGTCTCTCCTGGGAGTGACACAGTGGCTTAGGCACCCACAGCCTCTGTGCTGTCCCAAATGGTCCGCCCGCCTCCTCCCCCTCAGCTGTAGGGCGGCTGAGTGGGAGGAGGCAAGCAGACTCCTCAGAGTCCCTGCGGAGAGTCTTGCCCTGGCTCTCCCCGCCCCGTGGGTGGCTGGCCCCGCCCCAGGCACCCAATTGGTTTGCTCCGCCGTTGCCCTTTGGTTATCATTGTTTCCCAGTCGATACTTGTTTGTGGCTATTTTGTTAACTTCAACAAGGTTTCTTTTTCCACTTTCACCAAGGGATCACGACCATTTTGGGTTACACAGTGACTATGAGGGTTTGTCTACATGATGATGTCAGGGAAAGCAAACCAATCACATTGCCCTCTCTGTGAAGCCCTGCTCCGGCTTTGGCCATGGCAGAACGCACACTGAAATAGATCTTTGGATAGACATTTGAATGTGCATTCAAGCACACATCCCATATGAAAAAGTCTGCATTCAGCTGGAGATCCTTCCAGCTTATCATTCATTATACCCATTCTTTTAATTTTTCTTGAGTTGGTTAGATGTTAGATAACAACAAAATAACATTTAAATGTTATTTCTTTTTCTTTGCATGGAGACAAGGTAGGACAGTTCATAAAAACAGCATGTGAAGTTACTTCTGTAGCTGACAATTTCAGCATTCCCCCCCTTTTTTTTGTTTCCAGCGAAATTGATTTAATGTTTCCTTGTTTTTCTGTTATACCCCACAGATCTGAGCACAGACAAACTCATTTGTTTGAAATGTCCCAGTATTTAAGGCTTTCAAAATTTATTTTTCAGTTGGGGGAGAGAGAGAAAGAAATCATGGTAAGCTATCATTTATTTGATATCCCATTTCCACAGCATTTGCCTCACATTACATCATCAGATCCCATAACCTTGTGATAAGTCAGTGGAGCTGTCTTCTGCCTTTACAAACCGATGATGTCAACATGAAATAGTTGGGGTAATTGTGGAAGCTTATCCCGTATCTCCAATATTGCTATAAAACATAGATTAAAAATTAAACAGATGAAAAAGTTTTATGTCCGCGGTCAAAGTACCATGATAATACTACAAATGGTACTGTAATTCAACTTTGTTCTCTAGTACACCATGAAATATTGCGGGTAATACAGTGGTGCCTCGCAAGACGAAAAGAATCCGTTCTGTGATTCTCTTCGTCTAACGGTTTTTTCGTCTTGTGAAGCAAGCCCATTGATGGATTCGCGGATTAGCGCTATTAGCGGCTTTTAGTGGCTTATCAGCTTATCGGATCAGCTGATAAGCGGCTTAGCGGCTTAGAAAAAGGGGGGAAGGAAAAAAACCCACAGGAACTTGCAAGACATTTTCGTCTTGCGAAGCAAGCCCATAGGAGATTCGTTTTGCGAAGCACCTCCAAAACGGAAAACTCTTTCGTCTAGCAAGTTTTCCGTCTTGCGAGGCATTCGTCTTGCGGGGCACCACTGTATTTAGCCATTGGACATGGATGAGATCTACAACAAAATGTTATAGGCTACTCACCTCTAAATAGGTTACCAGCCAATCAGCAATGCCCTCCATCCAGTTTTTTTTTTTTTTATCTTCCAACTCACAGTGAATGGTCCAACACTAACAAGCCTACTCAGTCTTCATTGTGCTGATTTTTGATTATTCAATTAGGTCTGGAGGTAGATTTTTATGAACTGCAAACCTTGAAGGCCTCCTTTCCTTGTGGATACCTGCCTCTTGTTTCTCAGTTAATGCTCACCACCTGAGTTCACTATTAGTAGAAGTGATTACAGGAAACAAAAGAGGGTATGTAAAGCTACGTCTATCAATGGCAGCCACTGGGCTCCCAGTTCCATGATTAGTGTGTGAACTCCCTTTCCATGCCATCTTCCTGGCGAGTTACTAAGATATATTAAACACAGCTGTTCAACAAAGGTAAGCTGGCAATCGGGCACATGAAGAAAGAATTTGGTGTTAATGCAAGGGGCAGGGCCTTTCCAGTGGTGGTGCCAATGCTGTGGAACTCCCTTGCCAAGAAAGCCCACCTGGCCCCATCCCTAAACGCATTCTGTTGTCAAATCAAGTTTTGTCTTATGGGTAGTGGTGGCTGTTTCCACTGCTGCTATCATTTTCTATTGGTTGGCTGCTATTTTGTAAACAGTGCTGAGGTTTTATTACAATCAAATTGTGTGTAAATTTTGTGAAATATATAAAATATTTGTTTTATTTTGCTTTTGTACTTTCTCTGTACTGTAATTCATATGCAATCTCTCCTTATTTGAAACAAACGAATTCTGCTCCCTTTCTGTTTGGGTTCTGTTTCAAATGTATTTTATTTCATTTTCAGCTGCATTGATTTAAAAGCTTAAATTTTAAAATCTTATTTATTTAAATAAATAGATTATTATATGGTTAACAAGATACAAAAGCACCATATTATATGGTTAACAAGATACAAAAAAAAGAAGAAGAAATCAGTTAAAGCTCATTATTCAAATGGGGGGAATATTTAAAATAACTGCTGAAATTTAAGATGTTTTCACAAGGTGCTGGAAATTCAATTTAAATCAGGGGGGTGGGGAGAGGTCTGTCTGATCTCATGGGGGGGAGAGTACCCCAGCATTGGGCCCACAATATGGAATGCATGGCTCCTGATTATTACAATCAATATATCCAAGCCACTGATTGATTGATTGATTGAAGTAGGCAATAATTTTTAATAAACGAATTGCCAAAAACACAAGGACCAAAACCAAACACACCTTCAACTAGGACAAAAGAAGGAAACTAGTTAGGGAGACATTTGGACAATTAGAGGACGGAAAAGTGTGAGGATTTCTAAAGGATTAAAAGGTTTCAGGAAGGCTGAAAGAATTCTTTGCATCTGTCTTCACTGCAGAAGACATTAGACAGATACCGCTGCCTGAACCAATCTTCTCAGGAGGAACAATCTGACAAAGCGAGTCAAGTAGAAGTGATAAGAGATGACGTCCCAGGGTTTATTGACAAATTAAAAATTAACAAGTCACCAACTCTGGATGGCATCCACCCAAGACAACTCATATGTGAAATTGCTTCTTCTCAGAAAAGATGCAGCTTGTCACTAAAACCAGCTTCTGTGCTGGAGGATTGGAAAGTAGCCAATGTGATGCTGATCTCTTAACGTGATGCTGATTTCTTTATATGGGTATTCAGGGAAGTGTGCCATCAAGAATGTAGGGGGTCACTTAGCTTAACATCAGTTACATTTAAATCAGTGGACATTCTTATGATTAAATTCATCAAACGTAGAAGAACAAGCTGTGCTGAGGAATGCTCAGCATGGCTTCCACAAATTCTGGCTTGTGGGCTTCATTGGATGTGTCAACAGATATGTGGATAAGGATGTTTTGATAGATGAGGAGTAGGGAGTCTTTCGCCCTTCAGATATTGCTGGACTGCAACTCCCATCAATCTTAGCAAGCATGGCCAGTAGCCAGGGATGAGAGGAGTTCTAGCTCAGCAACATCTGGAAGGCCAAAGGTTTCCCATACCTGTGGTAGATGATATATACTTAAGAATTCCCAACAAAGTCCCTTACCTGAGTGGGTAAACACAGTAATTTAAACTTGGTGCCTGCATAAAGTTAGCAATCGTGGAGCCTAAAAGTCGTCTAATAATAATAATAATAATAATAATAATACCCCACCCATCTGACTGCATTCCCCAACCACTCTGGGTGGCTTACAGCATATATAAAACATAATAAAACATCAAACATTAAAAACTTCCCAATACAGGGCTGCCTTCAGGTGTCTTCTAAAAATTACCGTATTTTTTTGCACCATAACACTCACTTTTTTCCTCCTAGAAAGTAAGGGGAAATGTCTGTGCGTGTTATGGAGGAAATGCCTACGGGTGGCATGCCTACGGATTTTCCTTCTCTAAAAACTACGTGCGTGTTATGGTCAGGTGCGTGTTATAAAGCGAAAAATACGGTATGTCGTTCTTTATCTCCTTGACATCTGAAGGGAGGGTGCTCCACTACCAAGAAGGCCTTCTGCCTGGATTAGAAACTAGATACAGGAAGCAGAGTGTAGGATATTTGGACAATTTTCACAATGAGGGGAAGCAATTTCCATTTTTATATACTGGGACCAGAGATGAACCAACCTATTAATTTGCTTGTACACTGTCCTTGTAGCTCTTTAACCTCCTGACTTGCTGACACACAGCTGATCCTCTACACAATCCCCATGCTAATGACAAACACTATTGACCTGGAAATCCTTCTGCCTGATCCCAGATATTTGCAGCTGCTGAGGGGGGAGGGACAAGGTTGTTAGGGGATCCCCTCAGAGAGCTAGAATTTCCAACGCCCTTAACCAATTACAGTACCCAAGATTCTTTGGGGGAAGCCATGACAGTTAAATGGGGGGGTAAGAGTATTTTAAGCGTACTGAGCCTCTTAGGCTTGCCAATCGGAAAGTTGGCGGTTCGAATCCCCACACCAGGGTAAGCTCCTGTTGCTCGGTCCCAGCTCCTGCCAACCTAGCAGTTCGAAAGCATGTTAAAGTGAAAGTAGATAAATAGGTACCACTCCAGCGGGAAGGTAAACTGCATTTCTGTGTGCTGCTCTGGTTTCACCAGAAGCGGCTTAGTCATGCTGGCCACATGACCCGGAAAAACTGTCTGCGGACAAATGTCGGCTCCCTCAGCCTATAGAGTGAGATGAGCGCTGCAACCCCAGAGTTGTTCATGACTAGACTTAACTTTCAGGGGTCCTTTACCTTTACATTTACAGGAAATAAGAGACTCGCACTTAATATGCTTTGCCTGTGCTGGTGTTATTGATGTCTTGGCTACAGAGCATTTGTGATGCACGGTGTGAAATCTAAGCTAGCAATTGAAAATATCAAAGATCAAAACCATATACAAAATACTGCACAGGAATTGTAGAACCTGTCAGATCCAAAGGGCTTTATGCAAATAGCTTTTCCTTAAAAGCCTTGGCATTTCCCACTCTCATCTGAAATGCTCGGCCATTCTTCTGTTGCGAAAGCATGCCTTTCAGCCACAATTCATGAAATCATGGGAAAGCACTCTGAAATATAAAACTCAGCAAGGAAGTTTTGTGTCGGAGTAGTTAATGTGGTACCTTCCAGATGTCGTTGGACTACAATGCCAATCATCTCTGACCATTGGCCATGCTGGATTGGACTGATGGGAATTGAAGTTCAGCAACCTGCAGAGGGCACTGCATTGATTATCCCATTACAGAATCACGAGAGAAGCAAGAAATAAAGATTCTTGAGATCCAACCTTTATTTATGCAGGTTAACAGCATTTGGGAAAATATTTATTCACCCTAATTTCTCATTTCAGCTCACCATGAGCTGAGTCTGTGAGTTCAAGGTATATTGTTGTACTTCTCCCTCTCTGGAAGAGTGAAGAATATTGAACATCATTGTCTAGCTTCCGGCGATCATTCATTGAAAAACAACATATTATTCCTACTCGTAGCTCAAATTCATTCCATACCTGCCCCCCAAAAGCAGGTACATTCTCCAGTAAGCTGAAAGTATTTTAAATGTATCCCAACCGACAAAAGGAGACGTGCTTACAAATTAGTCAATGTTTTTCCAAGAAGGAATACTGATAAAGGGATTAGTATCCAGAAACTATGGCCACCTAGCAATTTGGTACTCAACTTGTGGAAGCTCATAAATATAAGCAGCAGATTTTGGGGAAAGCAAGAGTGTTCAGATTTGCACTCAGGCAATGGACCTTGCACCAGCTACTTATTAACTGACTATGAAGAGTTACCTGGGAAACCAAGACAGTAATAATAATAGCAATCCTCATTTAAGGGCCTGTGGCACTGCTTCCTCAAGAGCTAGGCCATTAATTTGGCAAGACATCGCCTGATCTACCAAGATCTAATTCACAGTTTTGTTCGTTTCGTAGCACATTGTGGTTTCTAATGAGAAGACTGTATTTTAACACTTATTTCTATTGGCAAGTCTGAAAGCATAGTTCCTTTTCTCCAAGGCTATGCTCCCGAGCAACCTATTTTTGGCAGACAGCTCAAACTTGATGAGCAGGAAAATTGAAATGTACCCATGCTTAGTCTGTGGGCAAGGATGGAGAGCCTGTGGCTTTCCAAAAATTACACTGTCTCCTATGACTGACCAAGCTGTTTGGGTGTCATGACCCTTGAGTCCAGCATGGAGTCAGAGGCTGAAGAGGCACCAGCTTAGGGAGTCAGACCAGGTTCTGACCTCTAAGCCTGCTGCTGAAGTTCAGGAGACCCCTGGGTCTGCCAGTTGACAGATAAGCCACAGGACAACCTCCTATAGAACCAAACTATAGGAGTCTTCATAACCCTCACAGAAATTTCCCTCTGACTCTGAAGAACCTAGGGCTTCCCACCAGTTCAATGGTGCAGGGCAGGAGGCCACAGAGTGTAGGAGACATGTAGGGCTTCATCCCAGGAAGTCAGCCCTTTAAAGATCTAATTGTTCCATAAGAGTGTAAAACCTGGAGAGGATGTGTGGAGAGTTGAGGCTTTAAAAGGTCCAGTCTGCTTTCAAGTTCTGTCAGAGGCAGTTGCCTCCTCGAGGCTTTGCAACTCCTGGCCTGCCTTGCCCTGTAAGATCTGACATCAGACAATTAATCAGAGCTTACAGGGATGGAAGTCCAGCATCGGGAGAACCACTAGTTCCCCATTACTGATTATATAGATGACACACAAAATAGAAGTAGACTCCCCCCAACCAGAACAATTTATTGATCTTATCAAATCTCTTGGCTTCTGTCAGGGAACTGACATTGGAGCGAGAGGCAAAGGGGAGGCTCCCAGATGATGCTGGCGAAGGACCCAGCAGCAGGGGGAGAAACAGCTCAGTAGAGGGGGAAGCCATTCAGCGCAACACCGGGGGAAAAGGGAGGCAGACGGGGGAATTGGAGAGAGGGCTCCAGGACTTTTCACTGGACATCAGTGAGGAGAGCCCAGGTCCTCCGCTACCCACACCTTCCCTGCGCAGAAGACTCCCACGCAGTGAGAGGAGGAGGAGACTGGGTGTCAAACAACTTTTATGTTGGAAGAGGTTCAAGAAACGCCCACTGATGGATTCTGCCAGTGACTGAGGCAGTCACGGTGAGAAGGGGCTGTGCAGTCAGAAAGGTTTAACAAGGCAAATTAACCGAGAAAGGCACCAGCTTACGCACGAGTAACTCATACCTATTACAGCTTCCTTTGAAAATTATTATTCTCCAAGAGGCATATTATCTTAGTTTCTTTCCCATTTCAGTTTAGGTGAAACCTGCTGGCAAACCTAGGAATGCATGAAATCTATTAAAACATTTTAATATTTATGAAATGTTCATTTCATAATCATAAAAAATGAGGGGTGCATTCAAATATATCAGGTGTTTTGCCAGAAGAAGGGACCTCACATTCATTTTTACTTTTGAATGGCAACTCTAGTTTCATTTAAATCTAAATAAAAGCTTCATTTATTTGTCTCAACAGTTTGTATGCCACTTAAAGTTGTCACAGAGAGGCTTTACAATCAATCCTTCTTCACGGTGAACTCTGGGAATTGTAGCCCTGTGAGGAAAACAGGGGTCTCCAAATAGCTCTTTGCATCCTTAACAAGCTAGAGTTCCCAGGATTCTTTTGTGGAAGCCATTGAAAGTGGTATCACAGTACTTTAAATGGAGTTATTGTGACCATAGCTGGAATTCTTTCAAGCAGAGGAACCCATTTAGCCAATGGGTTGGATCTTTACCTTCCCTGCAGGTTGTGTGATAGGTGGCTGGGCCATCCAACTGTTAATTCCCCCAATGCCACAATGACATCAGGTGACTGCCAAGTGTGGGACTTCCTGATAGTCAGAAGGGTTATGACACCAAGACTAGTCAGAAGTGCAAGATGGTAAGGTCCAAGGCCAGTCCAGTTGCAGGTAGTTCCAAGGGTAGAACGAGTGGTACAGGGGTATACTGTGTGTATGACATCTGTATGGTTGTTGCAGTTACACTGATGACTGCAACACAGTGCATGAATTGGGGGAGGATGTTGGAGATTCATTCCCCGTGTCTGTAGTCTTGGGATTGTTGTCTATCACATGACGGTGTATGTTTTCATTCCACAGTGTGGGAAGTGACGGAGACAAGATGTTTGTGTTGCTGTGTTCTGTGAAATGGAATTGTTGTCCTTTGTTCTCTCTCTTTGCTGTCTGATGAGAAAGAGAAAGGAGCTAAGTCAGAATGCTCCGAGTGTTTTATATGTAAATAAACGTAGATTAGCCAAGATGCTGAGTTGCTGAGGTCTGTTACACAAACTGGAATACTCTGCGGACCCCTGAGTTTGCTGATGTCTGTTGGCATCAGCCGCTGTGATGTTCGGGCAAAAGAAAGCTTTTGAAGCTCCCGAACTATCGACTGGGAGGGAGAGAACATGCCAGTTGGGCATGTGTCTCTGCCAGGGTCCTACACGAGAGTAGGATGATCCTAACACTGCCTAGTGCTGTTCACAGAAGCCCCAGTGATCAGCTGTCAGGGCTTGCAAAGGCTTTCTTTGTTGTGATTGCTGCGATGCCAGCCAGGATGGGGCAGGAGCAGCAGCATCTGTCAGATGGAGAATAGCAGGGTTCCAAGATGTCATCTGGTGTAGCGCAGGTGGGTGTGGCTTGGCCAAAATGAAAGACCAGGTGGGCTAAGTAGCTTTAGAGGCCAGAGGTTCCCCACTGCTGCTCTTTAGGACCCAATCCAGCCCAATCCAGCAAAACCTAATGAAGACTATGTTTTCAATGTACATTTACTCCACTAAAAATGATGGTGGCACATAAACAGAAAAACAAAACAAGCATTGTGCCCTTGCACACAGGATCAGATCATTTATCCCACCTTTTCCCTAAAACTGCTCAAGACCTCTTAAAATGCAAATGAACATGAAGATGCCAGTTTGTTGGTTTGTTTTAAATCAGCTAATAAAAATAATACAAGCAATGAAAGGTTATGTCCATTTATAAACTCACATGCCAGCAAAGGAGATAAAATCTAGCCAAATGCCTGTTGAAGGAGGAAGGCTTACTGATCCCTCCTTTGTAAAAAGGGGATATTGGATGGAGGCTTTGAAAGGTTATAGTTTGAGAAGCCATAGAGATCAGACTTTGGATTTGAGGGTTGTTCCCAATTAATGTTGCTACATTGCCCCTGCATTACATTTAATTTTTCCAGATCAAATTTACACAAATGGGTAACAGTTATGCAGAACGATAATTTTAAGGCCATTCCGTGGTTTACTTCAAACTGCCAGCAGAGGTCAGATGAGATGGCTTCAGCGAGAAGCATTACATGGTGAACCCATCTTGCAAAAGAAGGGAATAATTAGAAGAAAAATCTTACATATTGCTCAGTTGTGAACTATGGCATCTTGCATAAAACACCTTTTCTTTTCTTTTTTACTAACACAAAAGCATGATATTGAGGTCTGCTATAGCATTTAATGACAAATCACACTATATCATTTAGTGAAAAATGACTGCTGAGGAAAATTGTGGTTGCAAAGAGATTTGTCTATGTAAAACAATAGAGATTCTGGCTCTCCATTTTTCTTTCTTTCCAAAATAGCACACATTGGTAAATACCTTTCAGGGGAAATTTAGGCATTAATCTAAATGAGGTCACTAGAAAGAAAATGGAAAGTTGCAGATAACTCTTGAACATACTTTTGTTTTCATTTATTTACTATGCTGCTTAGTATAATAAAAATCTATGGGGTTCACATAATAAAAATGTTACATGTAACAAAACTTCATAAAAACTAAGATGCATCTGCACAGCACAAATAAAACTGAGTCACGTGAAAAATTAAGAGTCCAGGGAACCTTGGGTAAACAGATACATTATCCAGTGCTGGATTTTGGGTGGTGTTTTTCCACACAGGGGGGTCGAGCAATGCAAACAGAAAATAATGATGATGATGATGTCTATTTTTATACAGGTACCTGCTGAAAAGATCCATACAAATGGAAACTGCACCAATAGGAATTATTGTGAAAATAAATAATATTGGGGAGAGGGGGGTGTGTGCCAAATTTTGTCCTCACTCAGGGCAGTGTATTACCAAAGTCCTGTATTATCAATAGGTGTTTAAAAGCCAATTACACAAGGGAGGGAGATCCAGAGGGTGGGTGATATCACCAAGAAGTCCTACTTCCGTATTTTCAACTAGGTAAAGATTTGCTGGCCATGGAATGACCATGCAGGGTCTCCTCTGAAGATCTTAAAGATCAGCTTTGTCTGAGGTGGTCAGCTAGCTTTCCTAGTCCCAAGATGTTTAGATGTCTTAAATCTTAACAACAAAACTTGAAGTTGACTTAGTAGCTATAACAGCATGACAAGCATTAAGGGGGAAAACCATAACAGAATTGGAAGGAACCCCAAGAAGAGTTTGGATTTGATATCCCGCTGTATCACTACCCGAAGGAGTCTCAAAGCAGCTAACATTCCCTTCCTCCCCCACAGCAAATACTGTGTGAGTGTGACTGGCCCAAGGTCACCCAGCAGCTGCATGTGGAAGAGCAGAGATGTGAACCCAGTTCACCAGATTACGAGTCTACCGCTCTTAACCACTACACCATCTGGCCCAACCCTTGCAATGCAGTGGTTTGGGCCCTACCTTCTGGAGCATAAGAAAATAAGCTTGCTTGTGACAGCCCTTTAGATATTTGAAGATGGCTATCATACTGCCTCTCAGTCTTCTCCAGGCTAAACATACCCAACGCCCTCATAAGGCTTGGTTTCCAGACCATTGATTGTCTTGGTTGCCCTCCACAGCACACGTTCCAGCTTGTCAACATCCTTCTTTAACAGTGGTACCCAGAACGGGACACTGTATTCCATGTGTAGCCTGACTTAGGCTTGCCAGCGTTCTGCTTTTTATTGCAAGCAATTTCAGAGTGGGTTACAAGTTCAAAGATAAATATGCCCACATAAAACAACAATGCCAGTAGTAGAGAGGTGGCAGCACTTAATCTGATATTAAACTCCGGCAAAGACCTGGGCAAAAAGCCAGGTCTTTAGTTGATGCAGAAAGCTCAACAACATCAACACCACTCAAAATTCAGAGGGGATGATGTTCCAGAGCTGGGACACTCAAAAGGCTCTCTTCCATATTACCATTAAGCAAACTTCAGAAAACAGTGGGGCCATAGTTAGAAAGGTATATCCTGTTTTTCTTTGAAAAATAAACTCAAAGTGCTTCACACCATAAAAATTCATACATTAAAAAACCCAAGAAATCTGCAGGCAGTGACTCTAAGAGCGGTTTAGAGCAATGTGAGCATGCAAGCAAAACAGAAAAAGTCTATAATTCAAACTGAATGCTAGAAATTGAAACAAAAAGTTTGAAAAAGTTTTAACAGGTCTTTTTTCTTTTGCTCATCTAAGAGAAAGAGAAAGAGACAGTAAAACTGAAAAGCTTCTTCATCTTATTTTTGCAGAGGGATCTCAAACAATTCAGTGTGTTCTCCACCTGGCGCCATAGGGGGAAGGGCTTTTTATTTTTGGATAAAGACGCTCCTTCTCCAAATCCAAAATCAGTGGTGTCAACACTACACTCAAACTTCTAAAAACAGTAAGAAACGACCTTCAAAAAACAGTAGAAACAGTACAAATCCTAAAAACAATCCTAAAACTTATAATTTCAGGGTTGCCAGGGGCAGATGTTTCTACCAGCAAATGCCTGGGTAAAAAAGGAATGTTTTCAAATTTCCCCTAAACGACAATAGTGAGGGAGACTGAGACACTCCACGAGGGTGCGCATTTTACAGATTGGGGACCAATACTGAGAAAGCCCTCTCACAGGTTTCTGTCAACTTTGGCAACCCCTTGTGACACTGCCACCAAGAGCCTCCCCTGCTGGTCGAAGGCCTGAGATAGTTGATATTGGGGAAGGTGCTTGTGGTGATCACACAGGGTCCCCGGTCTATTGATCCCTGTGCCACCACTATGATCACTTCCCCACTGCCACCAACCCGTTTCTCTCGGGTACACACGGAGTCCAGACAGTTGTTAACATTAAAACAAATAATCAGTTTATTTTATAAGCATGAACAAGTTTAAGGTTTCAGATAATTTTTCTTGTCAGTTTCTTATCCTTCTTATCTTATACCGGCCTATACCATCCTAATACTTCTAACTGATTATCCCAACTGTCTATCTGCCTCCTCCTAACAGTTACACTCACTCTCTCACATCAAAACTCGACCAGCCCAGACTTATCCTCCCTCTTTCTTTTCCAACTGACTTCCCAACAACTCCAACTCTAACTCCTCCCCTTGGGTTCCCACTGGCCAATCACTTCACACTCATTTAACCCTTTCCTTATGACCCACCTAGGAGGGCAAATGCCACAGTGCTCTTTGTGGAACTTCAGTCCCAGGCCATTTAGGGCCTTGTTTGCTAATACTAGTACAGCACCTTGGCACCTGCAGGTTCACCATGGAAGTCTGGAGGATACATATGATGACACCTTGATCACGCAGGGATCCCACTCACATGGGAGTGCTTAAATACCCCTCAAGGGGTGGGGGCAGTGGAACCACTCTGCTCTACCTTAGACATGAGGATATATTATATGTGAAAGGGTTTTGCACATTTCAAGCAAGAGAGATATAAATATCGATCTTTCAAAGCTTTATTTAAATAAATAAAGTAATCCAGGTATGTTTTATGAGATGTGTATGGAATTTCAGTTTTCTATCAGTCACAGAACCATCCTCTTCACTTTTATTCCCTCTCCCACTTTAATGAGCGGCAGGGTGAGTGTCCTACTTCTTCTCTAGTTAGGAGCTGCCCACTTTCTTGAGCAGTAGGAAAATCCAGGAACAGCCTCTCTTCAGTTTCCTTTGTGAGATTGGAGAACCACAGCTGTATCGCTAAGGAAGGACAAATATGTCCGTTTCAGTTTCTCCACACTTCTGCAGAAAGTTGAGGGGTTTCGGGTGTTGCTATTTAAAGTTCATCAGTACAGTATTCTACTGTGAATTTCTTCAACAGGCACATCGTTGTACACAGGCTTGATTGAGTTACATATTTCTGCAAGTGGTTTCCCCTTGTTTAAATGCATATTTGCCATTTGCACCAACATATGCTTTTTTGTGCACTCATGTCCCTAATATATGCATTCTTATACACACTGCTTGGGCTGTAGAACTGCACTACTAAATATGGGGGAAGTACAAATTGCAAGGATAGCTGTGCTTCTTTCACATATTGGTTTGAGCAGTGTGGATTGGGTAGCTTTCCATTAAAATGCAAACAAAATCGTATTTCTCCCCCATCTCCTTGCATGTGTGTGTGTGTGTGTGTGTGAGTGAGAGAGAGAGAGTGCGCGCACACACACACAGAGAGAGAGAGAGAGAGAGAGAGAGAGAGAGAGAGAGAGAATGGGAAAGCAGGCCAATATGTAGGCACTGCTCATCTTAAGAGGAACATTAGGTTTTCCCCAGAGGAAAGTGTTCCCTTAGATGCCCTCAGTCAGCTGCAAAAACTTCTCTCTCCTTCACATTTCCCCCAACCCAGGAGGTAAGACGTAAAACTATCTATGGGCCACCAGCCAGCAATGCTTATTGAGCAAGCATCTCCTAGTCATCTGTACCCTTTGAAAGAAAACATCTTTAGCTGTTAGCTAAACAAGGCCAGAGAAGAGGTCACCTCTTCACTTGACACAACACACACACACCCCTTTCACAGAATCAGCTCATGCACGCAGACAAATGGTTGACCAGAGTTAACACCTTCCAATGAAACAAACCGGAAAGGGGTAAAGATGATTGGCACATTCCTTGCAGAGATTGAGGCAGGTGTCAAACCATGGCGACAAGTGAAATTTGACATTTACCTTTGTCTCTGCTGAGAAACTGTATTGAGTCTGACACAGCGCTGCAGTTTCCAGTGGGAAAGGTACCTCGTGGCAAGCACAACGCTAAGTACATGCTCAGAAACTGGGCATCCGACAATTGGTGTGCTCTTAAGAATTTATTAAAATCAAGAGCAAATCATTTTCGACTCGGAGCAGCATCTGTCTCCAATATTTTGAGAGCAACTCTTTAAAAATTAACTGGGATGAGCGCCAGCGTGTTCGAAAAAGGCAAAAGACAGAAGACATGCAGTGAGACATATTGGTTAAACGATATGCAGTAAGATATGTATATGAACACAAAATATTCAACGGGAGGTTAACACAAGAGGACGTCTGGATGACTTCTGTAGCCTTCAGGGCTGATCTACATTTTCAACAGCACCAGTCTTAAAACATCTCTGCTGCAGCACTAGGAGATGGGGACTTGTAGGGATAATGCAGTGGGCCTTTCCCCTTGCAAAGCCCTAGTTTTGTCCCTCAAAATAACCCAGCAGAAAACCTGGTGAGGAACTAACTATAAAAGTCTCAGTCTCCGCTGCAGTTCCGCTGGGTTAACAGCTCCCTTTCAAGCTAACCATTCTCCTGAAACTCTTTCAGGTGAACCTTGCACATCTGGTGATAGGCATGTCCACAGAGGTGTGCTTGTTGGCAGCACATTCCTGCCTGACCTTGTCAATGACAGGTGTATCCATGGGAATGGTCAAGTAAAATATGTATTTTTTATTACTGTGGGGTTTTTTAAGAACAAAAACTTTTTGGCATTACAGAATCTCAGCATGGCTTCCCTGCGAGTGGTCATATTATATTCCAGAGAGAGAGAGAGAGAGAGAGAGAGAGAGAGAGAGAGTTTTTTTAAAAACCTGGACACATTCAGCGACACCCAAAAACCTTTTGGAATCAAAGTATCATTGCACTGGGGGCCCTATGAGAACAGTTAAAATGACTTTAAAATATGTGCTACAAAAAACCTCCAAGGGGCTGGATACTGACCACAGGGTGCAGGTGAGTCACCCCTGTCCTATGCTAAAGGTATTTTTGGCCATCTGCATACTATCCCTTGCTTTTTCCTGCAGGACTGATTACAGTTGTTAACAGTCGTCAACAGGTTTACCATACCCATTGAGTCAATCACCCATATCCTACTAGCCTTCTGAGAAAAAACCCACCCCACCCTCCCACTATATATTAGGGTCTGGTGACTTCTGTTTTAGTGTATCTGAAGAAATGTGTGTGCACACGAAAGCTTATACCCAGAACTTAGTTGGTCTCTAAGGTGCTACTGGACAATTTTTTTAAAACTTTATTTATTTCGACTGCGTCAGACCAACACGGATACCTACCTGAATCTAGACCCCTGTCAGGACTGAGCCATGAACAGTGATCTGAGCTGAGACAGGCACCAAGACTTGTAGGCCCAACCAGGAACAAAGAGCAAGATGGAAAGAGAATATAAACCATGGGTGGGCAAACTAAGGCCCAGGAGCCAGATCCAGCCCAATCACCTTCTAAATCCAGCCTGCAGACAGTCCAGGAATCAGCGTGTTTTTACACAAGTAGAATATGTCCTTTTATTGAAAATGCATTTCTGGGTTATTTGTGGGGTCTGCCTGGTGTTTTTACATGAGTAGAATATGTGCTTTTATTTAAAATGCATCTCTGGGTTATTTGTGGGGCATAGAAATTCGTTCATTTCCCCACCACCACCAAAAAAAATATAGTCCAGCCCCCCACAAGGACAGTGGACTGGCTCCCTGCTGAAAGTTTGCTGACCTCTGACATAAACAGTGAGACAGGAGTGAGGAACGGATCAGGACCAAAAAACAACAACATTAACTAAGCTTTCAGGAAATTTCCTGGAACTCAGGTAGACCTCAAGCAGAGCTCAGCTGGAACAGGAAGTCTTTTATACTCTTTCTTGTCCAGGACATAACTGTACAGTACTTTATTCAGAAGTTGCCACCTGCAATGCAACTGTCCACCACATGGTGGGGTCGCTTGCAGAGCCAGTAGCTCCTTACACACTGCCTCATGCTATCAAAAACATGATCTAGAATGGATTGTAGATGTACCTAGCCCCGGACCAGCTAAGAAATGTATCCACCTGGGACATCAGAATTATTTTTCAATGTAAGCACAGCATAAAGTCCTAGAAGTGTGGGGGATATCAAGGGACAGCTGAAAGCCATTAAAAAACAGCAATAAAAGAAACTTATCAGAATGGTGACATTCACTTCAAAGGATGTAAACACTGAAGCAATGATGAAGTAGCATTAGCTATTTTCTTGCAGCAACGAATTCTTTAAATACTTCCCCCCCCCCTTAGAATGAATATGGATTCCTCCCCCTTGTCACCATGCTGAGCAATCAATATCCCTGGCTCTGCTGAGAAATTAAAACATGGCATGAATAAATCATTACAGGCATGGGAAAGTAGCCATGGATACCAATTTGCTTGGCAGGAGGAGGAAGGAGATAGCAATGATTAACAGTAAGAAGGTATCATGCACTCTGATCAAAAGAGACATTCCCCTATTTGACAATTTTCAAGGCTTAGAAAAAAAGTTAAGAAAGATAAATGACCTGATCAGGGACTCCCTTTTGGCTTTATAAGCTGACAGGACGCAAAGGAGGCCCTGTATTCTTTCAAGCACCGCAGCAAGGCAAAACTTTGTCCTTGCCCCAACCGTGCAGGGATGAGCAACACTTAATAGGTTCCTTTCCGTGCCTTCCGGGAGGCACACGGAGGAGAAGGCTATCCATGGCTGCTAGCCATGATGGCTATGCTCTGAAACCCATGGAGTGGGGAGTGCTCTTTTGCTTGGGTCTAGCTTGTGGGTTTCCTACCAGCATCTGGTTGGCCACTGTGAGAACAGGATGGTGGACTAGATGGGCCATTGGCCTGATCCAGCAGCCTCTTGTGGGTGGGGCAGAGGGAGAAATGTGAATTCTACCTTTCTGCAGTAGTCACACCTTGGTTGTCAAACGGCTCAGTTGCCAAACAAATCAGCTCCCGAACACCGCAAACCCAGAAATAAGTGCTTTGGTTTGTGGATGTTTTTCAAAAGCCGAATGTTCAATGCGGCTTCCACTTGAGTGCAGGAAGCTTGTGCAGCCAATCGGAAGCCACACCTTGGTTTTCAAACAGTTTTGGGACTCCCAAACGGATTAAGTTCTAGAAGCAAGGTAGCACCGTAGCTTGCAAACCTGACTTAGGATGTTAGCTGAACTCTAACCTGCACTAAGCCAAACCATTGCTTAGCTCCTGGCAGTGTGTGGCAGGAGCAGGAAAGGGACAAGTGTCCAGAGTTTGAGTCTCATGCACCAGCATGTGTGCTCTTTAAACCATAGTTAAGCTTTAATGATGGTCTAAAGCAGTGGTTCTCAACCTGTGGGTCCCCAGATGTTGTTGGTCTACAACTCCCATCATCCCTGAGCTCTGGCCTTGCTAGCCAGGGGTGATGGGAGTTGTAGTTCAACAAAATCTGGGGACCCACAGGTTGAGAAAGGCTGGTCTAAAGTGATGTGCAATTGGGGAAAGCCTATGGCGGCCAACTCAAGGCTATAGCCGTTTTGTTTGACATGGCAGATGCTGTAGCTGTGCTTCCTTTTCTTGCCAGTCTACCTTGTTTAAATTCCTTTTTACCCATCACATCATGCTCTAGCAAAGCCAGCTTTGCTTACAAACCAACACCCGACAAGGAGCCACAGACAACCCTTGCTTCCTAATGAACGAACGAACCACAGGTTTGCAAACACAAGCTTGTGCACTTTGTATTTTCAAGTTATCTCAGGAGTCCCTGGAGTTGTTATTGCTGCTGCTGCTTGTCACTTCTAGGACAATGTTGTGGTGGTTCCTCTTCACATTCCCTCCAGGCTCCTGCAAGCAGTCCAGATTCTCTGACTACCTTTCCGCAATTAAGCTAGTAGCGGGGGGGGGGGTGTTTGGGAATTGCTTATCTCATTCCATTGAAAAGTGACTTATCTCCCCAGCACAACTATTCAATAACTGCTTCACCATGCAGTCTGCTAAAATCATACACAATTAACATGTGTATTTTTTTCTTTCATTCACTCTGGACACCCAGGCACTTTGTTCTACAGAAACGATAGATTGTGAAGAAGTCACCCAGGATCATTTGTTGGATGCTCTCAACCAGGAACTTTGCATGGAAGATGTATAGAACTCCCAGCATCCATCTCTATGTAGTCTTGGGATCTAACAGTGGTGGGTTCTATTGACTAAGGATTCAGTATAAGGCAGGGTATAAGATATTGCTGAACTCCATGTCCCATCAGCCCTCATTGCCAGACATGCTGGCTGAAACCAGCTGCTCTTGGGCCAGAACCATATGGCCTTGTCAGATAATATGATGCTTTTGAATTATGGTGCTGGAGGAGACTCTTGAGAGTCCCATGGACTGCAAGAAGATCAAACCTCTCCATTCTGAAGGAAATCAGCCCTGAGTGCTCACTGGAAGGACAGATCGTGAAGCTGAGGCTCCAATACTTTGGCCACCTCATGAGAAGAGAGGACTCCCTGGAAAAGACCCTGATGTTGGGAAAGATGGAGGGCACAAGGAGAAGGGGACGACAGAGAATGAGATGGTTGGATGGTGTTCTTGAAGCTACTAGCATGAGTTTGATCAAACTGCGGGAGGCAGTGGAGGACAGAAGTGCCTGGCGTGCTCTGGTCCATGGGGTCACGAAGAGTCGGACACGACTAAATGACTAAACAACAACAAGTTTGGATTTCAGAATGCTGGACTGATGTCACAAGTGTGGAACTTGCCTGTGTGCTTGTTTCTGCACAACCTTTACATTCTGGAAAATCACTGCAAAGACAATGGTCATCTGACTCCAGTGGCAATGCTTTTTATTATTATTTGAAAAATATTTACTGTGTAGTTAGTCCGTTGAGCTCTTCAATCCTTTTCAAGAATCTGCAGGGTCTATAAGATTATACAGAGACCTACCCTTATGATTTCAGTGAAGATGAGCCTTAACTGTTGTTTCCATACAGAAAAGGCAAGCTCCTCATCAGGATAAATTGCAGTCCCGGGGAGACTGGCGAGCTAAACTGCTGCAGCAGCAAATCTCATAAGTGAAAGGAGGGCAGCTATGCAACTGACCAGCAGCCGAAGTCATTAGCAATCACAGTAAGGCACCTCTTCACATTGCCGCCCCACATGAATTCACATTATTTGGGAGGCACAGCGGGTGTAATTAAGGCGGCGATATCTGGCTGCAGCATAGCAAGGCTTTCGCAGGGAAAGGAGCAAGAGCAGGGCAATGCAACACTCCCCCCATCTGGATCCGAGTCGAGCTTCTCATCAGACACAATGCAGGAAGCTGCACAAAGCATATTAGGGAAACCAAGATGCACACCCTGGGGGTGGAGTGAGATGTACCCTGCTTCGAAACATGGGGGAGGAAAACACAGCCCATGCCACACATATATGTATAAATAGCTGTCACTGAAAGGATTGCACCGGCTCGGGCTCTGCATTCAGGGGAAGCAACGAGTTGCTGCATTAATTATCAAGTAATTTAGAAGCTGCTCAAATAAGGAATAGAGCAAAAACATACCCCAAAAAGAGATAAAAATAACAAGGCTAACATATGAAGCAATGCAAAGCCGCTGATTAAAACCTACCACCTGCCACCTAGAGTGGCACCTGGTATTGAGGGGGACCAGAATAGAAGCCTCGTGCTCAGTGTAATAAATGTCACAGCAACGCACTTGCTCCCACCGCCTGTCTGGGTTATGCAAGACCTGTGGCACATGTGAACAGAAGCAGTTTCTGAATATATATATGAGAGAATATGGAGGTTTGGGTGAAAACATCACCCTGAATTTATTTTTTAAAAAACTGTGCTAGATTAAACAAAACACGGCAATCTAACAAGAGTCCAATGCTGAAATGAAATATGTTATCAATGCAGAAATGTAGACAGCCACTCTGCACATGTGGAGAGAACAGGAGCTGGGCTTTCCTCAGGGGCAGCAGCAAAGGAACACAGGAAGCTGCCTTATGCCAGGTCAAGCTATTTGTGTGTTTGACCCAATATTGCCTACACTAGTAGTGGGGAAACTATTTCAGCCTGAGGGCCACATTTTTTCCTGGATGACCTTCCAGGGGCCACGCACCAGTAGTGGAGAGGGCCAGAAGCAAAAGTGGCAGAGCAACTTTTGTACCTTTGTGCAACACTACATTCCAGCCAAGTCATATTTGAGAGAGGGAAACACACACAAAAACACACAAGCACTTGAGGAAGATATGGTGAGATTTACACTTTCAGCATCAAGAAAGTCAGAGAACGAGAGGAAAAGCAATCAAGAATGGGCTAGATTCTTCTCTCCTTTTCTTTCATAGTGTTCCTACTTCAAACTAGTAGTTTAAATGTTGTTTTTGCAAGCCTAGTTGTTTTTTTGCAAGCCTGTTTGCATTTCTAATGGAAAACTAAAGGTGGCAATTCAGCAGGTTGAAGAGCTTTTGTTAACCTTCCACCTGTTGTACATCTCAAACTTGTACAGTCAGAAGAAGCACTGAGTTCAATGGAGCTTACTCCCCAATACTTGATGAACAAAAGCACAGACAATGAATCTAATTAAACTGGGTATAATGCTGTATACTGCTGCTCTGTTTATGTGTGTTTTAATGGATCAGCGCATCTGCCTGAGTTTTTGGACTTTTGGGCATGGTTAAGGACTTTAGGGGCTACAATGATGAGTTCTTGTACTTCAAAATTTACTCCATGATTACAGTATTCAATACAAAGGTACTATCTTCTTTTTCTCCCAGCATGAGCTCTAGAAAATGTGTTCCACAAATTGGCAGCATGATTCATTCTTAACCAAAGAAGAGCTGGCTATGAAGGGCACTGGTTGGCTATTTCATTACATCATCTACAATCCCCAAGAACATCTTTTTAAAACCTTTATGGGTTTGTTCTTTACTAAGATGAAGGATGAAAGTATAAATGAATAAATCTTCACGTGCCTGACTGAAGCAAGGGGTGCGGGTTAAACCCAGTGGCTGAACCATTGTACTGGCACATATGCTTCTTATGCAAATTTTGCAGAGGGTCTCATGCAAGGGTGAAGAATCTGCTGTGACCGCTCCTTAAATATTGCATCTGTCTTCACTAGTACAAAAAAGGATTAGAAAAAGTCATGGCGGATAGGTCTATCAAGGGCTATTAGTCATGACAGTTAAGTGTGACAAATGGATTAATGAAACAAAACAAAGATGACAAAGGAGGAGCAAGAAAGAGGGTTTATAAATTTATGAACTGTGTGGAGAGAGAAACTGCTTCTCTCTCTCTCTCTCTCTCTCTCTCACACACACACACACACACACACACACAATAGAAGTCAGTGAAAGTAATCAGCAGTAGTTTCTGGACAGAGAAAAGAAAATTCTTCACAAAATGTATAATAACCTTACAGGATGTATTACAAGATGTAGGGATGACACAGATGTGCAGTTAAACAACTGTAGACTCCTGCTTGTATCCAGCTACCTACTACTCAGAGGTAGACCCATGGCATCTACATTAGCCATGTGAATTAACTTCAATATGTCTACTCTTGAGTAATATTGCATACAACCCTCTAAATATAATGGGGGGAGAGCAAATGTGTATTACTTCAAAATGTGGTAAGTCAACCCTGCTGCATTTCCCTGCTCCAAAGACCTGCCACTAACAGCCTTCCTAACAATTTGGATTACAAGTTTCATCATCCCTGACCATGGGTCATAGTGACTAGGGCTGATGAGGGATGCAGTCCAACAACATCTGGCAGGCATCAGGTTGGGGAAGGTTGCTATTTGGGAATATTTTAAAGACAATCCTTCTATGGGATTTTTTTTTAAAATGAAAGCGTGTAAGTACAACCCAACGAAAGATGCAAATAACAATGCAGCCAAGTTATTTAGCTGTGAATTTACATGATCTTTAGGGGGGTGGATCCAAAACTGAGCTCACTTCCATTCCTTAATGGCACTGGGCCTGATGAAACTTCCTACCCACCTTCTGCCCTGGCTACCATCTCTGGCCAAGCTGCAGATGTGGAAGTCACCCCTGTACTAAATAAAGCCCCACGGGGCTGGGTGGGTGGGAGTCATGATTGCTCCCTTCTTTATTTGGAAGATTTTTTTACCTTGCTTTTTAGCTCAAAAAAATTCCAGAGCAGCTTACAAAAATCAGAAGTGAAACAGATTCAGATATCTTGTACAGTTTTTGACAGATCCTACTCAGAAGAAAAACATCTGCTACTTCCTGTCTCAATTCTGCAAGTGGACAAGCCCCGTTTGCTCACTGGAAAAAGATTTTGCCGCTGTCAGCACAGTCAAAGTCAGTAATGGTATGAAAGTGCACACTGGATTTGAGTCAGAGCTATTCAGCAGCAGAAGCAGCATCCAAGTTGAGATTGCCCTGGCGCTTATCAACTGCACTGCAAACATAGCAATATTAAAATTAGACAGGCACCTTAGCTGTATTGCGTTTGATGCTTGCTAAAAAGTTTTGTTAGACAACCCTGTACCCAGACCAGTAATTTTATTCTATTTCATTGTTTTTAGAACTGTTGATTTTATTGGCAAATTCTTATGAAAGTTCTAGATTATTTTATGCAAATCGCTGAGCGGATTCTTTTTCATTATGCAGTATAACATTTTGCTAAATAAAACAAATATTTCCTATCCACTGGACAGTATGTTTGTGCTGTCTTTCTGATACACAGTAGTATTCAAGGCAGCTCATGCAAAGAAGAACCATTTTCAAACAAAAACAAGAATGACCATCACCAGATTAGGAACAATGTCTCAAAAAGAGCAATAGAAGCAACACAAAAAGCTGTTCCAGCATAAGCAAACTACGCTAACAGATATGCCCTCTAAGTAATGCAGAACAGAATAATCAGAAAGCTTGGTTGAACAGGAGTGTTTACCTACTGCTAAAGGCAGTGTTGTAGATGCTAAAAGGATCCCTGTTGGAAGGGTGTTTCATAACAGGGGTGCAGCCACCGAGAAGGCCCTCTGTGGTTAGAACTCTTGGATGTAAGGCATTTAGAAAGAAAGCATAGTTCTTGCGTAGATAACAGGATCTATCATCAGGAGGTTTTGTCCTGATTTATGTGATGGGTTAGGACAACAGGAAGTTATATAAGGCCGGAGGGCTCTAGGGGCTAAATGCAATCCTAGTGTCCTCCGCAGCCCAAATCAGGCCTATCAAGATGCTTGAAGTTGCCATGCCCATGGCAAAATTGGTTGTGCCTCCTCCTTGCACAAGTCACCTCTGCTTGCAAAGCACCATTGAAGGGAAATATTAGAACTCAGGGAAGGAGCACTACCTCCTATTTCCTGAGTGTTCTGACCTCCTAGCAATGGGAGATGTGCTGGAAACTGAAAATACCCCCCTTTTAAGCTCGGTTTTGATTCTATTGCCACTATTGTATCAGTGATACTTCACTGTGTTTGCATGGCTCTTTGATCTTTTGCATTTTGGCTATTGGGTCTCTGTTTGCTTCTATATTTGTAAGCCGCTTTGGTTGATCCTACATCAAGGGGGAAAGTGGCATGTTATTTTTTAATTTTTTTAAAAAAACACAGTGTTATTCCAATGCCTCTGGGATATTTGTAGGTTGATAAGCATATACAAATATATAGGATCAGGGTGCCAAACTCAAACATTAACCATTTTTGAGAGGTTATGCCTCATACCTTTTTTAAAAAAAAATAATAAAAATTCTTAAGCGAAAAAGGGGTAAGACTGCAGAAAAATATTGTATTGCTCACCTCTCCATTTACTAGTGAAATCAGTCATTATTCAGGCCAAAATGTTCCCAGATTTTTGTTTTCTTGGAAGCAACCTCCTTTGCTAGTCCTATTAATTTTAATGAGCACTTAACCCCTGTCAGGAGTTTTTGTTTCAAAAATTCTTGAAGCTCTTTACATTTTCAAGGTTCAGCAGTACAAAGGCGAAAGGAGAAAGTCACTGAAATAAAACCCAAGGATCCTCTAACATGCTTACCTTCCATTAATGAGGCATCGCTGGCAGGTCTCTCTATATTAATGGTGCCTTTTCATAATCATGCAGCTGTACCGAACTGTATTAATTTTTGAGAAACTTGGCTCCAATTCCTGCTGCCCTAGCTTTAAGTTCTTTGCTGGCACTCCCCCAGAAACTTTCCTTCGTTCACCTACTCATAAAACATTTTGTTTCCTACCACTGTTACTTAGAAGACACTGTACAGAGGTTATACATCCTAGAGATAACCCACCTTCTATACAACACCAATACCGTATGTAGCAAACCAGCTAGCAGATCCCTGGTAGATGTTTCAAGGAGACTCTGCTGATTGATTGTCACTTGTTGACAAAAGGGAAGCAGACCTTCTTGGTGACAGCACCAACCTATGGAATGCCCTTAAGCAATTTGTAAGGCGGAGACAGTATTCACCTTTAATTGCCGCTTAGAAACATTTATGTATACCAAATATTTCCTAGACTGGCACGTAATTTTCAGTGCTGTTCAGCTTTCTTTGTGCTATATAGTTTTGTTTCCATCTCAGTTTAAATGAAACATTATTGAAAATTGTTGAATTTTTATTGCTTTTATGCACATTGCTTGGGTGTTGCAATATATAAATTTATAAATCAGCAATGTACTTGAAGGCTTCTGTGAGCAGAGGCTGTCCTGTCCAATGGTAACAAATGTACTACATGCACACAATAAATTATAGCAACATTATCAACCGACTCATGTGCCTCCTCCCTCTCCAGCCCTTATTCCTTTTGTGTCATGCCTGTTAAGACTGTAAACTTTTTTTGTTTGGTACTGACCTGTTAAGATACAGGGAGCCTGTTTGGATGAAAAGCGGGGTCCTGTTGATTTCAATGAGATTTAAACCCAAGTAAGTGAACACAGGAATTATTTTATTACATTGATATCTTACCTTTCCTCCAACAAGCTGACAATGGCATACATTCCACTTCATGCCTGAGTGGGTATTTGAACCCTGGACTTTAAAAATATTTGTTGACTGCCCTTCATGAGGGAAAAAAAATCAGACAAAGCTTGAATAAGAACTAATTCATGCAAAACACAGGTACAATTTAAAATCAGCCAAAAAAAGGAGAGATAAAAACAAATCAAAGCCCAAACAACTAAAGAATAAACTAGAACCAACAACAATCTTCCCAAAATGGAAAATGTTAAAATGCCTGGAAGAACAGAGGGAACTCTACCTGGTGCCAACTGTGTCTCCTTAGGAGGAAATTCCAGACTCAGGCAAAGGAAGAAACTAAATGCACCTCTACTAAAGAGCAGAAATGTTAAGAAAATATTCCCACCTCCTATTTTCCTTGAAGTTTTGGCATTTGTTCTACGATCTGAAGAGCTATTACGGTAATTCAACAGCGTGATTACACCTCAGCAGCCTTGTATAGGATTGTCCTGTCACAGCATGTCTACTCAAAAGTCTGTCCCACTGAGTGTCAGAGTACGGCTGTAATCCTAACCCCACTTTCCCGAGAGTAAACCCCATTGAACTCAACAGGCCCTACTTCTGAGCAGGCATGGTTAGGTCTGAGCTACTGGCGTGCACAGGGTTGCAGTCTAAAGCTGCACTTACCTGAGAGTAAGCCTTGCTGAACTCAATGGGACCTAGTTCTAAGTAGGACCTGCACGTATACTTAGGGGAGCAAGCCCTGTTGAAATCTGGGGGGTGTTACTTCAGAGTAAACCCTGAGAGCATCGAGCTGCTTTCGAGACCTTAAATTACAGTACAGTATTGGTGAATCGGAAAGCCTCACCACCCATCACAGCCAAAACCATTTACGCATGCGCGAACACGAAAGCTACCCAACGATTTCGCCGGTTTAAGTTTGAACGAGCTAACCTGGAGGGAATAAGACGCATGCGCACTGCTTTTTTTTAATCCGCCGGTCCATTCTCGTTTCCATGAGCGACTTGGACGCTCCTTCCTCCTTGCGCATGCTCCGCAGCCCGTCCCTTCCTTACGGCGCAGAAGGCAGAGGGGGAAAAGGCGGCTAAAGCGGCTGAGTACCGGATACCGCCCCCATGGCGCATGCGCGCTTCCGCGGGCTTGTCTCACTTTTTTCTGTGGGGGCGGGGCGAGCGAGCGAAAGCGGTGTGAGGAGAGATGCGAAAGGCGGTTTTTTGGGGGGTTATTGTTATTTTAAAAGCACACTTCGTTTAAAGTATAAACGACTCGAAACGTTAATGGCGGACCCAAAGTTTCCCCCTCTGCCGGCTTCTCCGTGAGTAAGGCGCGCGCAGCGAGCGCCGTTGGCGTGGCAACGGCCGTCACCGCCGCGAGAGGCAGCAGTCCAACCGCCGCCGCCACCAACGCCGCGCCCGCTTCCGGTCCAGCCCCGCCCATCTCCTCCTCTTCCTCTTCCCCCGCCCCTCGTCGCGCGAACGCTGCCAGGCCCTCTCGCCGTGTCCCCTGTCAGGGCGGCAGCCGCTATGTCCGACAAGGAGTTCATGTGGGCCCTCAAGAACGGAGACCTGGACGAGGTGAAGGACTACGTGGCCAAGGTAAGGCCGCCGGGGGTGGGTGGGCGGGGAGGGAGGGCGGGAGAGCCTGGGCGCCGCTTCCTGGCCTTGAGGCAGGGTTCCCCTTCTTCCTCACAGGACCCGCCGTCATCTTCTTCGCAAACTAAAGGTGCCGGGGCTCAGACCCGAGCTCTTCCCCTACTACTCTCTGGAGGCTGTGTGTGTCGATGTCCACACATGCTCAGGGGTGCTCTTGCCTCACTCCAGGGCACCGGAAATGATTTGGATGGTGGGTGATCCCCTCCCCGCCCGCCCCCCTTCGTCGTGGGGCTACGGTACATCTTTCCCGACGCCGTGATGGAAGCTGAAGGGAAGGCTTTGCCTCTTCCTCCTGTTAGAGGCCTAGTCCCCGCCCACCCTTATGCTTGAGCTTGCTTGTGGAGAGCGTGCCATCGTTCCTCGTCAGTTTTATAGAGGTTCAAGCATCCTCCCTCTTTCCCCAGATCGCTCTTTCTGAACCCTTCCCCCCCCCCAAAAGGTTTAGAGGGCAGAATTGCCCCACTCCCAAATTATATTGAGTGAATTGTATGCTGCAAACGTAAAGCCACACCCTTTCTTTCTCCAATGTGTGGTCCTTACCTGCTATATCTTTACTTGTATTTTATTTTATTTAGCATGGAACAAAATATAATCGCTGCATGATAAGAGTGTGAAGGAAATGAGATTGGTGTCCCGACATCCTGCTGGGTTTTTAATTGAGCAAATGGTGATGAACTAAAATAGCAATGGAAACATTGAATGGAAGACCTTAGTACCCACTAGGTTTTTATTGAGCCAAAGGTGATAAAATAAAGTAGCATTGGAAAAAACTAAGTGGGGAGGATTAAGACCTTAGTATTCTTTAGCCAGTCCGGTTGAGAGTGTATAACAAGTTGTGTTAAGAACTAATTAATCCATCTCATAAGAACTGGAGAAGCATGCATGAGATGCAGCTTTTGCCATTCAGTTATATATTCTCTCTTATTCAAACATTTATTAAAAAGTGGGCATGACAGCCTCTTGTGCTGTTCTGTGCAAGGGTAGAAGTAAGAGCTGGTCAGCAAAAGGATTTCATTGTCTACTTTCATGTTTCTGGTGGCCAAATAAACAAATAGCTGATCTGCAGAGCCTTCTGCCTCCAGGGCTAGTGGTATAACTGATATCAGAAATAGGGTAGGCAGATTTATAAGAGAGCCAGTTTGGTTTAGCGGTTGGTGTTAAACCAGTGCCTGAGAGACCAGGGTTCAAATCATTGCTCAGCCATGAAGCTAAGTGAGTGATGCTGGTCAGTCACAGTCTCCTAGCCTAGCCTGCCTCACAGGGCTGTTGTGAGGATAAAATGGAGGCAAAGAGAACCGTGTACACCAAATTGAGCTTCTTGGAGTAAAGATGGGATAGAAATGGTGGCTTTCAACTACCAAAGCCTGGCTGTAAAATTGGGTGTCCTTGGACAAGGTGCAGTTTCCTGGAAATGGAAGGCAGTGGAGTTTTGGTAGAAGTTGGGTCCAAAAATGATGTTAGGGCAATAGTTCTAGGTGTTAGGGGCAATTTCACATTTAATAATGTAGAAATAAGTGAGGACACTGAAGCCCCCTGGGGCTCTTGTGTTCAGGCATTTTTGGCAGCTGAGGCTACTTAAAGGTAAAGGGACCACTGACCATTAGGTCCAGTCGTGACCGACTCTGGGGTTGCTGCGCTCATCTCGCTTTATTGGCCGAGGGAGCTGGCATACAGCTTCTGGGTCATGTGGCCAGCATGACTAAGCCGCTTCTGGCGAACCAGAGCAGCGCACGGAAACGCCGTTTACCTTCCCGCTGGAGCGGTACCAATTTATCTACTTGCACTTTGACATGCTTCCAAACTGCTAGGTTGGCAGGAGCAGGGACCAAGCAACGGAAGCTCTCCTCGTCGCGGGGATTCGAACCGCCGACCTTCTGATCGGCAAGTCCTAGGCTCTGTGGTTTAACCCACAGCGCCAGGAGGAAACCACTTGAGGATAGAAGCTGCAGGCTAGGAAAGTTCTGCCCTCCTCATCAGTGTTCCCCTTTTGCTTTTAAATTACATAGACTTGCCCAACTCATTCACTAAATAGTTGGGACACTTCAGTATTTAAATCCATGAAACTACTGCCTTCCTGTGTAACAACTTTGGAAAGTACCCAAGTATGGTTGCTTTCAAAGTATGCTGTTTAGCTGGGTAGACCTTTGGTCTGATTAGTGTTGTTTTATATACTATAGAAGTAGACTATTATACTTCACAAAAGTTTTATAGGATGAAGGGATGTAGGCTTCATAAAACGTGAATGTCGGGGAAGAGGGAAAGTAAGTGTATCTATAACAAAATCACTTCACCCAGCTTGTAGCTATAGATTTGTGTAGGCTCTGGCAAACAATTTTGGACAAAGTGCCTGCTGTAGACTGATACCTGTACTGAAGAATACTTGTTGAAGAATTTAGGCAGTCTATGTAGGACATTTGTAAATGATGTACAAATTCCAGGATAGACATATATCACTTTGAAAATTAGATTTGTATACAATATCCTTATTGTGTTAGGGTTTGGTGGTGGTCATGTTAATCAATTTCTATATTAACAACACTTCTATTTTTTTAAGGTGCCCTGGGTACTCTATGTAGAAAAGCAGGTATTAAATGCTGTATTAAATACAGCAGGTATTAAATAACAATAGCAATAGCTACAACTGTGGGGTTCTTTCCAGCTTGAAATAGCATGCAGAGAGTTAAGAGAGATGCACTCATCTACTTTTCCATCCTCCTCCTCTAGGCTAATAAAAGAAAGAAAGCTGCCATCCCTAGGGTGCAATTAGTAATATGGAATGCGTCTTTGTCTGATCCTATGGTATATATGGTACAACAGGACATTATAGTGGTGATCATATTTGTGTGAAGTAGTCATAAACATATGTTCAGCCTCTTCTATTGAGTTCTGAAGGTATGAATCTGCTGGTTCTAGGTTCCATTTTTTGTATTTGAATTGCACAGATGTCTACTTAGCACATTACTTAACATCAGGAATAACTTTCTGACTTAAGAGCTGTTTGACAGTGGAACAGACTGCCTCAGGAGGTTTTTAAACAGAGGTTGGATGGCCATCTGTCTTGGATGCTTTAGTTGAAATTCCTTTGGGGTCCCTTCCAACTCTGTGATTCTATGATAAACCTATGTGACAAGAGAAGCTAATCAGCTTGCCATGCATGTACAATTGACTGCAGTTAGGCACAAATACTTTAAAAATGTGAATGGGCTTATAATGGGGTTTGATTTGACAGGTCTTGATTCATAATAAATTAATCAATAGTCAGACTTCATCTTGAGTACTGTTTCGAATTCCTGGGTGCTGCACTATCAGAAGAATGTGAACAAGTTCAAACAAGGTTTAGAGGAGAGCAACAAAGACTATATGGTCACTGGTATGAAAAACCAGTCCTGTGAAGAAAGGTTGAAGGAACCAGGTTTGTTGAGCCTGGAGAGGAGAAGTAGTTTAAGAAGGGGCTTAATTGCACTTTTCAAATATTTGGAACGCTGTTGTGTAGAAAGGGACAAAGTCTTGTCCTCTGTTGCCTGGAGGCAGTAATGAGTATGACAATGGAGCCAGTTACCTAGGGTTTTGATGAGCTCCTCCCTGGAATTCTTCAAGCATAGGATGGATAGCCATCTGTTAGGGATACTCTAGCTCTGGATTCATTGCAACAAATGGGGTAGGTCTAAAGCACAACTCGGGTCAAGTAGGATTCTGTGAAAACCTATTGGCTGAACTCAATTTTCTCTATGAAAGTCTCATCAGCTCTGATTGAGTCATGAGTATATTCAACTAGCCCGATAAATACTACTATCCCTCTGTGACTTGTAGTCCATGCATTTCTGATGCTATCTGCTGTACTCAGATGTGTTGGACTGCACTACAGTAGATCCTTTCTGTTTCTGCTTGATCTGTGTCAGCTCCTGATAGCAGCCTCTGCTGGTTTCATGTTCAAATTTTTCTAGTGCTCACTTTAAACATTTTTCTTTTAACTGTCCCTTTCTCCTCCACCCCAAACATTATTTCCAGATTTCCTGTTTAGAGACTTTGGTTAGACCAGGGATAGGAAACCTGTGGTCCTTCAGGTGTTGGACTACAACTCCATTCATCCTTGACCTGGGACAGATAGGACTAGATGTTCAGCGATATGTAAAAGGCCACATTTTATATTATGTTTTTGTTAACAAGATTTATATGCTGCTTGATTGTAGCAAAGCCTAAGCAGCTTATAAGAAATATTACCATTATAAATAAAACAGTTAAAAATAGGTAATTGAAACATTTGTATAAAAAGCAATTACAATCAGCAGTAAACACATTAACATCTACTTGTCTGAATAGCTTCCCTAAACAAAAATATTTTAAGCAGAAAAAGAGTACAGTGGTACCTCTAGTTATGAACTTAATTCATTCTGGAGGTCCGTTCTTAGCTAGAGGCGTGCTTTCACTAATGGGGCCTCTTGCTGCTGCTGCGCCGCCAGCACACAATTTCCGTTTTCATCCTGGGGCAAAGTTCTCAATTCAAGGTAACTCTTCCAGGTTAGCAGAGTTTGTAACCTGAGGCGTTTGTAACTTGAGGTACCACTGTACAATAAAAGAGCCTGATGCCAATTCAATAGACAGGGAGACTTTTGTTTTTGCCTGCTCATATAGCACATCAGCTTCCTGTTTTTCTGGCAGATTTGACAAAGAGATTAAGGGTTGGAGAGTCTGAAGCAAAGAACTGAAAAACTCTAATTAAAACTAAGGCCCAATTCAGACAACTCTTCTCCCTTCTATTGGGCCTGTACTTGTGTTGGATTAATGTACCTGTTTGCTGTGAACATTTCAGTATCAAAATGATTATATTGTGGTTCTAAGATTCTTGTAATCTGACACACAGAAAGGGGCGCACTGACATACAGAAAGGCTCAACCATGTCGCCAGCCATTCCTGGATGAGATGTTCTTGCTTCCAGAACTAAGGAGGCCTGGTCCAGAGTTCACATTTCCTCATTTGCTGCCTCTCTTGTTTAAAAAGCTAGACGGGGCAGTATACACAACACTTCATCAGTTCTCCCTTGTTTACCACTCACCACAGGAATGTAGCAAATTTGATGTCCTAGATCTTAAATTTGCCTTAAATCAGATAATTTGTCAGTTTCATCAAGGTAACCACAGTTCTTGGGTTGAGTTCTATTAACTTCCACCAGCGCATTTAATTTTAAACATCGTAACATTCCTCGAGTCTTCAGAGCTTTGAAAAAACTCAAATCTATGTCTTGTATTTCTCTGGGCAAATTTATGCTTCTCACCCGATAATTTAGTTGCTCTTTTCTCTACTTTCTGTAGTTCCTTTTCTTTGACATAAAGAAACTAGAGCAAATAGGTGTTCTAAAAATCAGCCTGCTATAGATCGGAGTGGGCAATCATTTTCCTTCTTTCTTTTTCTGTTGAGGCCTGCATTCTTTCAGGAGTAATGTCTTGGACACATGCCAATTGTGAGAAGGGCTGACTTGAAGGACTGGACTGGGACAGATCCAAAAGAAGACCCCCCCTTTCTCTCTCTCTCTCTCTCTCTCTCTCTTTCTCCTTCCCTCCTGCTTTCTACCCAGCAGGAGCAGATCACTTGCAGAGGACTTTCGAAATTTGTCTTGAGTTCTTTGTGTGATATGTGGACTTTAGATTTATATTTTATAGGAGTTTGTTACTTTGTGTCTTCTCAGTTCCTCTCCGAATAATGTTGGTCTTAAGAAAGCCAAGTTGCTGACTTCTGAGAGCTTGCTACTTTCATCTTCAAGATCTTTTTCCTAAGTAACTGCAGCCAACCCAGAACCTTTTAGTGTGTGAGAGAATTATTCTACTATCTGATGGTTTACATTCACCGTGAAGAAATATAAGACTTCTGGGATAGGTTTTCAGTCTTGAGACACTTCAAAAACTTTAATTGGAATCTAGACTTTCATTTTTACTTCTTCTTGAAGGGATATACTATAAGAATCCTTTTCTTAGAATGAATAAATAGGTTTTCTTATACTGACACATATTTCCCTTAGGTTATGCATTACATGTATGAATAGAGGAGGTAATATTGACCTGAAAAGAGCCTTTAAGTGCTTATTAGTTAGAAGCTGAGAAGAAGGTACATGAAGTGGATTTTTATATTGCTGTTCAGGATAGGAGTTGGTATTATCAAAACAAGAGGTGCATTCAGTGGTCTCAAGTGATTAGGGCATTAGTGCTGATGAGCATTCTGTACCAGTTTGACTGAATTCAGTATTCAAAGAAATAATCTTTTAGTGTAACAAAAGGGAAATGCAAAAGACAGGCAAAAGCAAAGATAGTTGGCTTGGCTTAATAATCAGAAGGAAAAGCAATGAACATTTTAAATTATAAACTTAGAGTTGCACAATTAAAAGATTTATCACTAAATTTATTCATTGTGCTTTTTAAATGTTCTGATGTCATGGTGCATCAAATGAGTAAAGACAATAAAAATTTAATTCAGTCTTATAATTTGAGATGCAAATGAATGGAGGAATTTAAATGATTAGACTTTATCAAGAGTCTTATTCAGAGCTGGAAGCACAATATCTATATGGTCTGGAAGCCTTTGAGTTCTAATAAATGAAAGGGACATTCAGCATAAAATTCTGAACCATAAAAGAAAAGTCGCTACCAGTACTTTAGAAATACTGTTGTTGTGCCAGAAGTATGCCAAAAAGTATATTGTGACAGAGTAAATTGCTACATTCTTGGAAACTGCTAATTATTTGAGTTAAGGAATTTATTGGGTCATTGAACTTGGGACATGACGCAATCTTTTAAGATGCTTGTGGTGTGTGGATCCTTCAGAATTTTCATACAGTGCTTGCTATAAGGACTCTATATAACACTTGAAAGTATAACAAACCAAAGACATGGACAGTATACAGAATTTGGTAGTAACTTTTAATCTAATCAAGAAAAACATTAAATTTTGTGGATATTATGTCTGTTAATAGTTGTGTAGAACCTCTAGGTTCAGAATCACTATACTGTACCAGGGAATACCAGTTGCCTTTATGGACTTCTTGGTTGCTTCACAAAGCATCTTGTGGCCTATGGAAGAAACATGATGTAGAATAGGGGTCAAAAAACTTTTTCTGCAGGGGGACGGTCCACTGTCCCTCAGACCTTGTGGGGGGCCGGACTATACAGTGGTACCTCTGGATGCAAATGGGATCCGTTCTGGAGCCCCGTTCGCATCCTGAAGCGAACGCAACCCGTGTCTGTGCGTGTGCGAGTTGCAATTCACTATGTCTGTGCATGCTACTGAGAGGTCATGCTTCCAAAATATCTACTTCTTAAATAACTTCTAATAGTATTAGTAAGATTTCACAGCTACATTAATACCACCTGCTGTACATTTATTAGTCCTAATAATGGTGAACCTTCAAGCTATGAACAGATCAAAGTTTGGGAAAGTTAAAAGAGGTGTTGAGGGATGACTGGAACAGGAAAAACAAATTGCTTTGCAACAAGCACTATGGATATAAATTTTGACACTCCTGGTTCTTGAAATGAGGCATTGCTTTGCAGACTACCTTCCCCATATTGCTGTAATGTCTTGAGCAAGTGTTTTGAGCAAGAGTTTTAAGCAAGTGTTGTCTGCTATGTTTGAGTAATGACCATAGTTAGATCTCAGAGCAAAATTTGATGTAGAATTATATAAAATTATTAACTTTTTAATTCTGAAGGGTGAAGATGTTAATCGGACACTGGAAGGTGGGAGGAAACCTCTTCACTATGCTGCAGACTGTGGACAGCTTGAGATCCTGGAGTTCCTTCTACTAAAAGGAGCTGATATGAATGTATGTATGTTGATTAAAACTCTGTCTAGTTCTGGTTTAGTTCTGTCTTTGACTGAAGACAAATGATAGTTTTCTGTGCATTTCAAAACAATGATGTAGAGGCATAGTTGTCCTTGGATGTATATGCATATTATTAGTAGTAGTAGTAGCAACAGCAGCAGCAGCAGCAATATTTGCTCCACTGTTGCTCCACTGTTGCCTCTTGTTCAAACAGGTCTTGCATGTATTTTAAACAACACAAAAACAGACTATTCATTGGAAGGGATCATGAGATGCGTCCATAAGTAAAATGCTTCTTATGCTACATTCAGCACTGTGAAAACTAATATGTCTCCAGTCTTCAGTAACTGGCCGATAATTAAAAATAACTAATCTGGTTAATCTGAATGGCTCAGACATTTGAATGATTCAACAGTTCACTACACAATTTGTATGAAGTGAGTTTTTACGCTTCCATTTTATTTGATACAATGCAATTTCTGTCTGGTTCATATTAGACCTATGAGAGGATAAATCTGCTTCATTGTTAGTATTCTAGTAAGATAATAGTAGTTGGTATTATCTTAGAAACTGCTTTCTGCAGTAACTGTGTTCTACTCAAGTTAAAGTCTGCCAGTTTTCTAATGTGTTTTGTATACTAAGTTTTTATGTAAATATTTTCGCCCCGTTCTTCAACCCAAAAATATCCTAGATGAATCAGTAACAAACAGGGCAACATCTACCCTTAGGCTTGCAGTCTAAAAGCCATGAAACAAAAGGGGAAAAGAGTCTTTAGGAAATAGGAAATCAAGAAAATCCATGCCCAAATTCTTAAATGTATGAAGTTCCTATGATGACTAGCTGAGATGAAACACTTCAGGGAGAATAGGAGACTAAAGGAGATACTTTTTTGGAATGGCCTTGCCTCCCATCCTTCCCCCTGCTGTAGCCTGATGTAATTCCATTTGGTAACCAATTCCAATAATTAACAGCATTTATAAACCATTTCAGGAAAACTAGGGACTTGCTTTTGCAGAAGTAAAGTGTAGGTCTGGACTTGCTTTCATTTAGCAACATTGCAGCTGGCTAAATATGTTCTGTGTGCAACAGTACCCTTTTTGGCAGGTACCCACCTGCCAAGAATGTGATATCTGAGCATTATTAGATATAGTATATTGTAGATGGAATTTATTGTGTAACTTCATTTCTCTTTCGTACAGGCTCCAGACAAACACAATATCACTCCACTCCTTTCAGCAGTTTATGAAGGCCATGTGTCTTGTGTGAAGTTACTCCTGTCAAAGGTAAGAAGCGGAGACTTGCCTGGTGGTTTGTTAATCATTCAGCAACTTAACAAATGAAATGCCTTCAAGCATTTCATCATATATATATATTTTAAAAGCCTAATATTCATTGGGTGGAATCCAGCTACATCATGTTGGGAGTAGACACATTGAAATCAATGAACTTACATTGGTTATGACTTAGCAGGTGAGAGGTAAGGATGCTTAACCTTTCCTGTGTCTACTATTTCTCCCCTGCAATTTTCTCCTCTCTGTTAAGTTGCTTACTGATCTCAGTGGCTCTTTCCTATTACTTAGTCAGTATTACCCAGTGGGCACAATACAAAAATGGAAAAATGGAAATCTGTGCCCATAGGCTTACAATATTAAAATAGACAAGAGACAGAAGAAGAGAAGCTAAGGACAAGGCTTTTAACATAACTTGGGAAAAACAAAGCGTACAGTCAACAGCGTCTTCCTTTTTGCTATGATTTAGTCTTGAAAGTCCCCTTAGGTAGCTATCTTCTGAGCTGTTCTGATGCTATAGAATGCTAAATGTAACCGCGGTGAGAAGGATAGGCAATTCAATGTGACTACAAAGTAGAGGCTAGTCAAGCAAGGAGAGAAACTTCCTACAGGAAGTTTTAGAAGAGCCACATATTTAGTATATAAAAGCTTGTTCTAAGTGAGAGCTTGTCACACCATTGTACTGCACAAAACAGGCGAATCTGATTGGTGACTGGCTCTTCGTGGTTTCTTTCGCAATACTGCTACCTAAAATTACATAGATGAAGATGCTGTTGAGTCAGCCTTCAGCCTCCTGCATACAAAGGATGTGCTCTGTTACAAAGTTTGGGCTACATGTTTTCTAGCACACTGGATAGACAATCTGGAATGTGGCCGAATTTGGCTGAAACCATTTCACAGACCACACACTTCACCTCTGGTCAGAATCAGAACCCTGCTTTGGAAAATCTGAAACTTGGTGCCCCCAGTGACTACAATGGGGAAATCAACAAATAGCTATAGTTGTTCTGCTCTCTGACATAATGAGATAAAACTTGTAGACATAATAGTCTCTTCTATAGGACGAAATTTGCCATATTTCACGCTGACAGGTGTAATGAGGAGTTGTATTGGGCAGCCTAACAGTTTATATATAACTATATAACCCTACCTGCTTGTAAAGCCCCCAGAGATCCACTAAAATCATTTTCTTTCAGGCAAAGAAGGGTGTATGTGTGTGTCCTCTTTTCTCTGTTTCAGAACTTGGAAGCCCAGATCTCATTACTGGCTCTATAGTAAGAGCATCTGTGCATCTAAAGCTCTTCCTGCACACATCCCTCCCCATATTATTTCAAGAGGGGAGGGGAGTATCCTCCTTTTTGTGGGGGGGGGGAGCCCTGCTCATCACTTGCATTTTTATTATAAGCAGTGACAAAGTAGGCAGCAGAGGTGACAAGGGCAGCTATCTCCCAGCACCTCCAGAAACTCTGGTACCTATATCTTTTTACCCATCATAAGCTTTTTGCAGGGTTATGATGGTCCCAGAAAATGGTGCCTAGCCCTCCTTGTATCAGCAGCCAGGGAGAAAGCACAGGGAGAGCTTGACTCAGGTTATGGGGACTCAGTGGGACTTCATGTTCCTGTCTGCCTTGGAGACTGGGTGTGAACCATGAATTATTGGTGCTTCTCAGTCCATTATTTGAAGCCTTCAGTACTGCTGCTACTTGACACACAGTCACAAAAAGCAGTGGAAAAACACTGGAAGACTTTCTGGTAAGTTCCACCTTGGGTACTGACGGGAAGTTAAAAAAAAAAGAGCCCTGTAAAATCCTCTGGTTGAGAGCTACAGCTGTCAGTCACAAAAGTACACCCCCACTTCCCTGGTATTTTCTTTACAGGGAGAGCATCTAGGGGTACGAGAGTACGAATTTTCAGTGTTTGTGCATTTGAATAGGTTCTGAAATGTTGGAAACAGACAGAGTTGCCTTGGAACAGTTCAGAAGGAAATTGCTTTGCTTTGGCTGACTCCCAAATATATGAAATGTCCCACTTTGGTTCTGGATTTGGAATTTGTCTGAAGCAAATGCACACAGCCCTAGTATTTGGTTGACTTTAACATTCTCAAACTAAGGAAAATAAAGCCAATTTATTCTGAGAGCTTTTCCCCTTTGGAGGTTGTATAGGACACATACCATCTCATGATAACAAAATACTGTGGTTCTCTGGAGTTAAAACTGTGTGTGTTTACTTGCTGTTTGTCTGAAAAATATAGAGAGATATTGCTAGGATTCACTCATACTAAAACTTCAAGCCAGCAGAAGTAGGTTATGAATTGTATTATTTGTCCTTAAAGTACCTGTGGAGTCAAAAGTCTGTAGATTCATCTTTTGACTTTAAAATAAAGGCTTGGAAGCTAGTTAGTGTCACTTTGTGCTTTTTCAACTCTGGTACTGAGTATATGGGAAGGGTATAAAAAGAACAAAGGGAAAATTTGGAGAAGACCTTCAAGGTTATTTTTTTGTCAATGCCAGTAGTTTATGCGTTTGATTCAGAAAGTATATTTGATCACATCAGTATGAGTTTGTTCTATCACAAATGAGTTGATTGTGTGGATTACTTTAAAAAAAGAAGAAAAAAAAGCAAAGCAATTACAATGTTTAGATCTCAGTGGATCCTGGATCACTGAAATGTGGCTTGCTGTGCTAAAACTCCCCTCACCTGCTGATCACTTCCATAAGTTTGCTGCCAAATGTTTTGTTGTTTTAGATCGATCTGCCTTGATTACCCTACACTGAATTGATGGCATCGGTGCATATGCATGATTGCATTTCTCCCCCATTTTAACAATCTTTTTAGTCCTATAATTGAAACATTGTTTGTATTTGAGATTTATTTATTTTTAAGTACTGTTGGTTTTCTTTCTATACTTTTCCTTGTATCTTGACAAAACCTCTTGAGTTTCTAGTTTGAGTAGGAAACATTCCTCAACCCTTTACCCCAAAAGCAAGACTCATTATTTCAATCTGCAGGCTGGTTAAAAAGAAATTAAATCTATGCTAGCTTCATAATGCAACATAGATGTTTACTAATCTTGTGGAACATTAAGACCCCTGTAGGATCTTCAGCAAAGAAAACGTTTGTTCCTTAATTTTCCCCCTTCTGCAAGTAGTACAGGAGCACTCAAGCCAAACGTCATTTCTTGCCCTCTTCCCCTTTTGTGTTCTTTTCTCATGCCATTTTCCTCAAATGTACTCCAAATAATGTGGAGACTGACATGCTCAAATTGATTTATTATTTTACCTCAAACTAAGGTGTACTTGGAAAATTTTCAAGTGTGGCGATTTCAAGTGAATGAGTGTTCCCAGACATAGCTGACATACTAATCATAGTGATTGGCTATAGTCTCTTACAGCCTTGACTTTGACAGAGTGGAGCCATTAAGCATCTTTGGGCCATACTTCTGTGCTTGTGGTACTCCAGACCCACCTGACATCCCCTTTAAAAGACAGACAACCCTGTGGAAAGTTGACAGTCTAACTTGAAGGAGTACATCAACCTTTCTTCTAGGCCAATGTCTCCAATAATTAAAGTTCTTTTAACTACCACATTTACTTGAATGTAATACTCGCCTTTTTTGGCCAAATTACGTTGCAAAAATTAAGGTGTGCATTAGATTCAATGGCACTTTTACATTCAGCAGCAAACACTTCATTTGGTTTCAAGGTTCTGAAAATTGAGGTACGCATTAGATTCAGTGGTGCATTAGACTCGAGGAAATATGGTAGGTTTTTAACTAGACAGAATTTCAATCCTTTTATCTCTGAAATGACTGCATCTAGGAATAGTAACTGTTGTAGAGCTTAACCTTTTCCAACATTTTGTAGAGGTGCATGTGGGTGTGGAGGAAATGCTCTGCAAGTCTGATATTTATATTCCACTGTACACCTACATATATGTACGCCTACATGTGTGTGTGTGTATATATATATATATATATATATATATATATATATATATATATATATATATATCTACCTGTACACCTATATATAAAGCTCCGGGAGAAGGTTACTTGTAGGCGAACAGGTCAGTGTCATCTAGAGTTCTTTAATTTCATTTTCCTTCAAAGGTTGCAACACTTGGGACCAGATTCAACTAAATTGTTGCACTAGCAGGAACCACCACGAGTCCTGCTAATACAACAGGGCCACCCATCCTCCTTCTCTCACCCAAAACTACTTGGGGGGGGTGTCGGGGGGGGGGAAACCCTACCACCACTTGTGGGGAAGGGAGAGAAGAGCAGTCCATCAGGCAAGCAGAAATGTTTGCACTGACAGAACAATCACTTTGAATTCCACCCTGGAGCTGTGGGAGGTCTTTAGCAGAATGGATCCCAGGCCACTAAAGGTGTATGGTAAAACTCCAGTGTATATGCAAAGCCAGTAAAGGCTTTGGAACAGGATTGTGGCTGTGGCTCTGTATCAGAAGAGGAGTCAAGTAGGCAAGGTTTGGGAACCATGGTTTCACCTGGATTTAATTGGCATTTTGTCTTAAGATAACTAGAACTGAGTCTTTTGATTGAAAACTTTAATGTATATTAATACTTTGAAAATACTATTATTCAAGTGGGCCCAAGAGGCTGGGGTGTCTTCATGGGAGCATGAAGCTTTCTATAACTTAAATGTGCCATTTGGATTGTGATATTACTTAAAGCCTGTCTTTTTAATGGTGAATGAATTGAAAATGATCTCTCTTGTTTAACGCACATACCCTAGTCAAGCCAATGTGACTCTAGTTTAAGAAATTATATAGACTGTAAAGTAAGAAAGCAAACGTACCAGGACCCTCTCACGAGAAACTGCTTCTGGTACATGTAATTCCACCTTTTCTCTAAAAGTGACAGCTCTTCTCATCTCTTTACAGGGTGCTGATAAGACTGTGAGAGGGCCAGATGGTCTAACTGCCTTTGAAGCCACTGACAATCAGGCAATCAAAGCTCTTCTCCAGTGACGGATGGACTGAGATCTAATGTCTCTCCTGTGGCCTCACACTGCTGCCTGTCTGTCACTCTTTGTATCTTCCAGCTTCTTCAGCTAAATATTGGGGAGGGAGGAAAAAAAATCACAGTAAATCAGACTAGTTAGGTACCTCTATCAAAAAGACAACCTGCTTGGAGAAAGTAGAAATCCATATAATTGGTTTCTCCTTAGGACTTTGTTCAGGGTACAATTTTCCCCCCATTTCTAGCAAAATTGAACCTCTGCTGGAGAAGGGGCGAAGAATGGAGTCTGAAATTTAGTCTGCAAACTTTCCTTGTTCTTCTAAGACTTGCTGGAAGTTTGTCAGACAGAAGCTCCATCCCTGTACTTTCTAACTTGTAAAGGCAGTAGCAGCCCTGTGCTGCTATGCTGTCATCTCCCAGTCAAGGCACTGGGATAACTGTATCCCTGTGCCTTACGTAGGTTGTGCAATGCTGAAGGCTTTGGTTTATCATTCCCCGGTATTTAACAGTTGGATGCCACACTAATTTTGGGTGCCTATTTTAACATGGAATATACAGTGATAGCAGGAATGCATCTCAAAACGGGGTGCCAAGGGATGATCAAAATCGTGTGGGGTTTTTTCCACCATCCAAACATTTTGTGAAGAACCAGCCAGATGATAGACAGTGCCTAGTTCTGGGTAAGAGTTGCTGTTCAAAGACTTCCAGTTGGAACTTCCTCACCCCAGCACATCATAATATTAACTGGAAGAAAGTGACAGCTCCAGACCTATTGGTGCTAGAGGATGATGACTTTGCCCTTCAAGATTTAGACTCAAAGTATCTTAATTACTAAAGAAGGAATGGCTCTCAGTTTAAGTTAATTTCATTCTTTTAAAGAAGGCAGGAGCTTCCTTTGCCCTAGTTTCATCCTCAACACATTGATCTTGTAAAATGCATATGTCTCTGAAATAAGATTTGAGTCACTGCTGTGGCATTGTCTATGAAAAATGTAATTTGACAGATTAAATAGTCATGTTTCCAAAGGAAACCCTGCCTTTATTGCTGCCCAATAAAGGATGCTTCTTTCTACGTGACATTTCACAAATACTCTTCAAGATGACATTTTTAAAGAACATTCAGGCATAAGGTTTTGTAATATGCTAATGTGTTGATTAGAAGATGCTGGGGCAAATAGCACTTGGATATTCTTCCTCAGAAACTATGGATAAATTTTGTATCATGTTGAAAATTTCCCACTGAGGCTTCTACTGACTTTGCATCAAGATGTGCAATACAATGTCTTCATTGTCATCCAGGTAACTGGCGTGTGCTTTTGTATACACATTTCATAGTATTGAATGTACCTTTTCAATTTTGAAAGCATTTCATTTAAATGGGAAAACCCTCTGTATACCCTAGTAAAACAGAATTAGGAATACGGCCTCTATAGACAATGCAAAATTGCTGGATAGCGTTACATCTTAAATTGCCATTTATTTGTCCCTTTTTAGCACTGATACCACCCCCAACATTCAAATATTCAGCATCAAAAGGGGGAAGAAACTAGATTATTTAAAGGCTTTCTTAAAAGTAGAACCATGTTAATCTGGTTTTGTTTTTTGTTTTTTTGTATTGGTGCAGGAATGTGATATAGAAATAGCAAGCTTTGCATGCAGAGTCTGTGTAGTCACATGTTCACCTTCCTATGCGACACGAAAGGCGTTGCTTATGAAGATGCTAATTCAGTAAATGAACATGTTCAGATTAATTTTAAATCAAACGTTCTTAGTCATAGTAAGCATGATCCACTTAATATCTCCTGAAGTCAAATGAAAGATCTGATGGATCAAGGGAAGGAGAAATTGAAATTGTGCTTCATGACTGGCTATTTCATAACCCTGTGTCCATTCGCCTTCAATCCTCCTTAGATAGTATTAGATCACTTTGAGCCTCTTTCATGCAGTTCGTTGCCCAGACATTTGAGGCTCTGCCTGCTTGCCTTTTGTTTAAAAACTATCATGTTGGCGTTTTGCACAGTTCTTTTTTTCTGGCGCATCTTTATTCGCAACTAGAAATGGATTCTGATGTGTGGCTATAATAAAGTATATTCTAGCCACTTGGGTCAGAATACGTAAGTGTTTGCTCTAAGCCAAACCAATGTTTCTGAATTTGCTATGGCATAAAAGGTCCACCCACTGTTTTCTGTCTTAGAAATTAAGAAATCAAACCCAACTTTAGATCTTGGTGTGAACAGATCATGTACTATTCATATCATATCCTGCTTTTCAGAAGAAAAATGATGGCTACCAATGTCTCATGCTAGCTCTTAGATAGTGAAAACTCTTGGAGTAAATGCTTTTTCCAGGTAGGAAACTTAAGAGACGTCAAAGCTAGCACTCTAGAAATCAAATTCTAGCACCAATATCTTTCCTTTCCTTTCAGATTTCAATTTAAAATAACGACTTGCGGTCTTAAAGCTTTCTGCTCCCCTTTGTATAGGCATTGCTTTCTTAACTTAGTTCTTTAATGCAGTACTAAATGGGTTAATTGATGGATAGAAGAAGCTGGTAAGAGTGGAATGTCCTAGTTGAGCAGTTGCAGTGTTGCATGCTAAATCTCAAACTGAACAGTCTTATATTTTATAAATGGGGAAAACAATCACATCTTTCTACCCAATTGATGGAAGAAAAATAGTGCTTTGTGCATTTTGATATTTGACCTTTTTCCACAATGTAACTATTTTGACACAGTTTGGTTTATCATTATCATGGTTCATAGACATTGGATTGCTAAATGATACTGTGTTAAGTTTGTGTTGCAAGAATGAATGGAATAAACTTGAATTGTGCTATAGAAAAATCTGAAGCTTTATCTGCCTCTGTATACTTCCCACGCTGTTCTCCCTCGACTGCCAACCTTATAGAATTATAGCTCTACTATAATCCTCCGCATCTAGCACTTTGCAACTTCATTAAAATCCTTTATGAAACCCGTTTTGTGTACCCCACTCTTACCTTGATATTATGGTAGTTAAAATGGCAAACCTCATATTTTGGGAAAGGCCTATCTTGATTAAGTACTTGGAAGCTCCCAGCTCAAAATTATAATCCTGCTGCCTCTGATTTTATGTTCGATTCTTCTCTCATAGTTAGATGAGGATTCAGAACATGTCCCTTAACACACATTACCTAGATCAGCAAACCTACAATTTTGGGGGATGCTCAGAACTCTACATTACAACTCTTAATTTTCTGAAAAGAAACATTCCCATATTAAAGGGATGTGTGAATACAGAATACATGCATGCATATGCCTCACTTAAATTGCAATTACTTGATTACCCAATGCCTGGGCAGGTTCAGGCATTCAACCCAGCAATAAATTTCTGTTTTTGAAGAGCCTGAGCACTGAGGATTAATGCATCTGGTGTTGAGTTGAGTGTAGTTATTTGCATATATGAATGTATCTGCAATTAACCTGACTCCCATGATTCTCTTGTCACACACACCCCACGCAAAAAAAGAAGAAGAAGAAATGATGGCTTTAGCAAGTGGTGAAGTTAGGCAGTGTTCTTGTTGTAAACATAAACCAGCCCCTACTCCAAAAGAAATTCCAGGGCCCAGAGCTCCCTCTCTTAAGAGTAGCTGGGAAACATACAGGGCTCCTTTTGGTCTGTGAATTATAATAGCTTTTTCATAGTTTTTCCAGTTAAGCTACCATAGCCTCCATCTCTGCAGTGTATGATGATTCACAGCAGGGCCTTTAAAAAGACATGTTGCGCTGTGTCCAGTTTTCCTTCTAAATTATTTCACTGACAGAACTGAGATTCCTTCATTTTCCCATATTATTTACACACATCATTTGAAAAGCATAGATTTTACACTCTGTTCTAGCTACCCCTTTACAGGAAACTCCTATCAGCAACCCATGAAGCTCACCATAAGTAGCTCTTATGAAGGGTTGTGCCTCTAAAAATGGTACAGTATAGCTCACTGAAGAGTACAAGATGTGGCTCTAACTTGGTGACTTACCTGAGTCTGTGGGAAAGTGCAGCTTCTAGTGAATTGCACGTTTTATTGATTAGTATGCAGCACAGTTCAAAAACCAATGTGCGTTTGAGAAGTTGTACCAAATGGTTGCCCCTGGAAGTGTGGTTCGGTGGGGATACAGAATGTGAAGTTGGCCGTAATGCAGCTCGCCCAAGATATTGCCACTTACTTTTCAAAAAAAAAAAGGTTTCTAGTCCTCATGGCTGCAAAGTCATGCTGAAGAGAGTGTGGGCAATACCTTTTCTGGTAAGAGGGGCAGTGAAATGTCTCGAGTGGTTGGTGTGCTGGGTTTCAGCATCCTGAACTTGCCTCTACTCATGATTTGTGTAGCCCAAACGAATCGTGCAAAGCAGCAAATTGCAAATTCAGTTGTGCAAATGTGCATAATTTATACAAAATTAAAGTTTTTTGTGTGCAGTTCTTTTTTTATGAAGAAGAAAAACGTGTGGCACACATGCAGCCCTGCCTTTTGAATAAAGTAATGGGAGTAGTCTGTAAACACCTTAAGAAGGGTAGAGTTGAGACCAGAAGAGATCTGAGGTTCCAAGGACCACAAGCTTGTGCAAAGGGGACTTTCCTGAATCCTTCCCACTGCAACATCTTTACACTCCCAGAAAAGCAGTTCCTGGGAGCTGAGGGCCCTCTTCAGGTGTCAGGTATAGGGAGATTAGCTGAAATTGGGGAGATAGGCACACGGCTCTTGCATTGTTAGCAAATGGCTTTGTGGATCCATTCAAATCAGGACTTGGAAAAAACACTTGTGTGATGTTCGTGGAGAAATTTAATTGGAATGATTAATAACAAGCACCACCATTAGCACATGGTTGCCAATATTGCATTTAGACTTGTACCAACAGAACTCTTGACTTTTAATTAAATTTGGACCGAGGGGTGGGGATTTTTCCAAACCAAGTTTCTTATCATTCACCCAGCTTACATTTAATACCCCTGCCCTTCTGTGAGAAAAGACAGCTCACTCTTAATTCGCAGTGCAGAGATATGACAAAGCTATGGCACATGGCGGGTTTTGTACCTTTACCTTGTAATGGAGAGTAGAAGGTATTTCATTATGTCCTTTTGTAATAGGCTGATGAGTTCCCTTGTAATTAACCCAAGTTGCCCTCAAGCACATGCAGGAACAATGGCGCTGATTTCTCTCGTTATGACCCTTAGCACTTCGCTGCAGGGAAGCTTGTTTTTAATCTTTTGTTGGACATATTGTCCCCAAAAAACAATGGAAGAGGATACAAAAGTCTTGGAATAATGATTTCACAATTGGTATTTCCAATTCAAATGAGTGTTCGGAGTGAACACATCTAGAGCTTTTATAATGTAGGAAAGATGGTGATGTACAGGGAAGTTGGCAAGGGTCGGAGGAAAACAGTACAGATGCCAGCTCACAAGTTTTGGGGAATAACGTTGCTCTTAGCATGACCCCAGATAGCACCCCAAATTTCACTTTGGGTGGTAGCACCCTTGAGTGTTGCTTTGAAGTTCACTTTAAAGGCATTTATACCTTGCCCTTTAGCAAAGAAAAGGCTCTCAGAGCAGCTTATGAAAAGCAGTAATGAGTCAGTCCCTGCCCTTAGGCGCACATGACACACAAGGAAAAAGAGAATGGAAGGGAGGAGGCGAAAGCTGTGACTTCTCTCTCCAGGCCTCTCCTGTCTCTGGACTTGATTTATCCCTCTATCTCACACAGACGGCAGGACCGCTGCGACTCTGCATTTTCTGCCCAGGCCGGCCCCAGCAGATGTTGCCCAACAGGAGTGCGACTGGACAGCAGATTGATAGTCACAAAAGCAACCTTAGGAACAAGTTCTTGAAGGGGTCAGCAAACTTTTTCAGCAGGGGGCCAGTCCACTGTCCCTCAGACCTTGTTGGGGTCCGGACTATATGTTGCCATGATTATGACCCACATTTTTGACAAAAACCCTTCTTGGGACCAACCCCAACATTGCCCAAATGTGATTTTTTTTTTGGGGGGGGGGGGTTTCCCCTCATACACCCATGCTGCTTCCTTTGCGTTTTATGCATTGACAATTATTAATTCTCTTGTAAGGTGGGGTGGGGGGCTGAGGTCAGTGCGCCATTCCTGTCAGCCCTGGAGAGCATGTGTGCATGTGTGAGTGAAGGGAAAAGCCGTTGGCCACGCTAAGTCAGCCTCTCAAGCAAAAATGTTTTTTTTTTCCCCGCGTGAGAGAAGACAAGGTGGCAGCAGCTATTTACCTTTCCATGGCTCGCACTGTGTAACTAATGAGTGGCCTCCCCAGCAGAGCGTAGAACTACTTTGGAGTGCAGCCGCCAGGCACTCTCCACATCCTCTGGCATGCGACAGACAGAGAAGGGGCAGCTGCCCACCTCACTTTTGACCCACAAGCCTGGCTGAGTTGCAAAAACCATCACACGTGTGCGCTATGCCGGCTGCCTGGATTCCCGGACTGTCCGTGGACAGTCTAGAAGGCAATTGGGCCTGATCCGGCCCACGGCCCTTAGCCTGCCAACCCATGGTATAGTTCTTATAACACAGTTATAGAGTTCTGTCTATGCGGATTCTGGCCTTCTAAAAGAGCAGCAAGTCATCACCCATGTTCGTGGTGGATTGGGCTGTTGGAACAACCATCTTTTTCCAGAAGCATTTACCCTTGCTCCCCTGATCAGATCCAGGAGCAGAGCTCATGACCAAGTCCAAACCAGGAAGCCAGAGCAGCTCCTGCCACACAGTTCTTCCATCAGACAGGTGTCTTGGCAGCTGTTAGAATCCTCACTGGAGGGTGCTTGATTGAGCTCTTCATCCTTGTTGCCATTGTCAGTGACTAACCTGGTTCTCCATTTCAGAAAGCCTGGCCAGAGGCTTTCTCTTTTGGGTTGACTCTCCCCTTAGGACTCTGCAGAAGACAGCTGGGTATTTTTGAACTTGCCTATTGAATGAGAAGTCTTAGCTGCAGATAAATTGCCGACATGGCTTCTGGAAAGGTAAGTCCCGCCTCGCTAACCTTTTCAAGTTCTTCAAAAGTGTCAACAAGCATTTGGTAAGGATATTGCAACAGGCATGATATACTTGGGCATTTGAAAATCTCTGAACAAAGGTTTGTGAGGAAACAGCCATCATAGGATAAGAGAACAGATCTCTTACAGCAGAGTTGGAGAACCTCAGGGCCATGGTACCCTTCTAGCTTCCTCTGTCTGGCCTTCAAAAGTCAAGACTACGCACCTAACCGGTCATTAATATTTTTGTCTAGCTGGAATATGGTGTTGAATTTTGATAGTGCCTCTTGCTTGCCTGGGTGGAGGGTAGAGAGGAATGGATGAGGATGTGTACATTCATTGCTCCATTAAGTCCAGAGTCTAAGATTACCTAACCACCCCTGCTTCAAGATCAGGGATGGGTTATCTCTGGCCTCCCATATGTTCTTGGATCGCAACTCCCATCAGCCCCAGTCAGCATGGGACAGTCCAACTACATCTGAAGGGGCCACAGATTCCACTTACCCTTGCTCTAGAAAATCTCAGAAGTGGTCTCCAATTTAGCTGACTGTGGGAAGTGGCTAGAGGCTTCATATTTATATCTCTATTACATCACAGTCTTGAGATCAGCAGCAAGCCTGCGGTGGAGAACTCTCCAGCTGCTTGGCCTGTATAAATAATGAGGATTTGCCAAACAGTTGGCTCACAAATTGGTTCTTCTCTCTTGTCTATTAAGGAAATTCAGCGCTCACTTAACAGACAGTTGCTTGGGGAGCAGGGAGCTCTCTCGTTCCCGCTTTGCAGAGCTCAAAAGGTTTTTCTGTCAGAGGTGCTTCGCCAAAAGAGGGGCAGGTAGCACAATGCGCTGCAAATTAATGTCAAAGATTTCCCTGTGCGCTTCCCAGAGATGAGATTCTGTCAACTGCATCCTTTCTCTGCGTTCCTGGGTTGACCTGTAGCGTTCACACTGTTCCTCACTTGCCGCCGCCGCCTCCCTCTTTTTCATTTCTGCAGCATTCAAAACTTTACTTTATCCCATCTGGGGGTTTTTCCTTCCCTTTCTAGAGAGGTTGAAAAACAGCTGCCTTTGGAAGTTATTGTTAGTGTGCAAAGCTATTGCGTTGTACCTGCTGTGAACAACTATCCCGCTACAATCTGCGTCTCACCTGGAAGCGGGTTGGGAGATTCTTTGACTTAAATGGAGGAGAAAAGAGGTTCCTGAGAACAAAAGGAATTGCATTAGATACACAGAATGCAGTTCCGTTATCTTTTGACACAGTGACAGATTGCAGCCTGACTTGTTTTTTGTTTTTGTTTTTTAAAAAACCAACCACAAGCCTGAAGTGACAATCATAAAATCAAAGAATCTGGAGAAAGAGGGAGATGTTTATGATCTTTGGTGGTTGTCAAAGGCAGCTTATGGAGATTTCTCTTGAAATGCAATTCTTCTAATGCTTTTGATTAGTGTTGCTCTCCGGAGCCACGGTCTCTGTCCCAAATGTCTATAGGACTTGATTTTTTAAGAATTTGTTTGTCCTCTGATGTAAAGGTAAAGGTAAAGGTACCCCTGCCCGTACGGGCCAGTCTTGACAGACTCTAGGGTTGTGTGCCCATCTCACTTAAGAGGCCGGGGGCCAGCGCTGTCCAGAGACACTTCCAGGTCATGTGGCCAGCGTGACGAAGCTGCATCTGGCGAGCCAGCGCAGCACACGGAATGCCGTTTACCTTCCCGCCAGTAAGCGGTCCCTATTTATCTACGTGCACCCAGGGGTGCTTTCTAACTGCTAGGTTGGCAGGCGCTGGGACCGAGCAACAGGAGCGCACCCCGCCGCGGGGATTTGAACCGCCGACCTTTCAATCAGCAAGCCCTAGGCACTGAAGCTTTTACCCACAGCGCCACCCGCGTCCCTTGTCCTCTGAGGTACTGTACTGCAATGGTCCCAGAGGGTGACAAATACTCAATCTAGCTAGAGGGATATTGCCTTTCTTTTTCTCCTGGTAGGAGGACCACTTATGCAGCACCCAAAAAGAGGAAATGTACTGCCCAAAAGGAGGTCGAAAGAGGGTGAAGATTTGCATAATATTTAAATGTGCTAATGTGTATGCTTACATGGAAAGTTAGATGGGAGTCAGTGTACTTTTAAATAGAATACATCTCACCATCGTGGGGAAGACTGTGATCAGGTGGTCTGTGTCACCTGCTCAACCTGTTATCCAGGCCCTAACTATAGATTGATCATTTCAATGGTTCTGTTGCTCTCCCTCCTTGAACTTCTTTAGATTTGGACCAGACAGCCCTTTAAAGAGAAACTTTCGAATAGAGGACTCTCCTCTGTAAAGTACAATACACAGCCACCAACATCCAGTCTTACCCCTTGCGCGAGAAGGCCAGAGGTGCAGTGATTTTCACTCATGTAATAATAATAATAATATTACTTATGCCCTGCCCATCTGGCCACTCTGGGTTGCTCCCAACAGAATATTAAAAACAAGATAAAACATCAAACATTAAAAGCTTCCCTAAACAGGGCTGCCTTCAGATGTCTTCTAAAAGTCAGATAGTTGCTTATTTACTTGACATCTGATGGCAGGGTGTTCCACAGGGCAGGCGCCACTACTGAGAAGGCCCTCTGCCTGGTTCCCTGTAACTTCGCTTCTCACAAGGAGGGAACCACCAGAAGGCCCTCGGAGCTGGACCTCAGTGTCCGGGCTGAACGATGGGGGTGGAGATGCTCCTTCAGGTATACAGCACGGATATCAGGCATCTGTTTGGCCAATGCGAGAACAGGATGCTGGTCCAGATGGAGCACTGGCAAGAAGAAGAAGAAGAAGAAGAAGAAGAAGAAGAAGAAGAAGAAGAAGAAGAAGAAGAAGAAGATATCTCCCGCTTTATCACTACCCGAAGGAGTCTCAAAGCGGCTAACATTCTCCTTTCCCTTCCTCCCCCACAACAAACACTCTGTGAGGTGAGTGAGGCTGAGAGACTTCAGAGAAGTGTGACTGGCCCAAGGTCATTCAGCAGCTGCATGTGGAGGAGCGGGGAAGTGAACCCGGTTCACCAGATTACAAGTCCACCGCTCTTAACCACTACACCACACTGGCCTGATCCAGGAGGCTTTTCTTTCATTGTTAGGTTCTTAGTCCTGTCCCCATCTTCCTTCCTTCTGTTTTCTACAAGCAGGGGTGAAGCATGTGGGTTGCCAGGGGGGCCGTGACCTCGGGCGCACAATTTTTGAGTGGCAGCAAACCAATCACCCTCACAGAGGTGCCCCCAGCGCAGCCTGACCTAGTGTTCCTCTCTGCCAACCAAGGGCCACATCTGCCTGCCAGGCTCCTCCCTCCCTGTGTTGGGCAAGCAGACAGCTCAGTGCAGGCCCACTTTGCTCCAGTTGGGGTGAGATCCCTCCAGCCTCAGCAGGGGCTGGGCTAGAGTCCTGCCCCCCAGTGTGTGCACCCCCTCTGCTTGTGCAACCACCGGCCCAACACCTGATGCTATACGGCTGTCTACAAGGGCAAAAGAAATAAAAAAAAATTGTCCAGTAGCACCTTAGAGACCAAATAAATTTGTTCTGTGGGACGTGGGTGGCACTGTAGGTTAAACCACAGAGCCTAGGGCTTGCCGATCAGAAGGTTGGCGGTTCAAATCCCCATGACGGGTGAGCTCCCATTGCTCGGTACCTGCTCCTGCCAACCTAGCAGTTCAAAAGCACAAAGTGCAAGTAGATAAATAGGTACCACTCCAGCGGGAAGGTAAACAGCATTTCCGTGCACTGCTCTGGTTCGCCAGAAGAGGCTTAGTCATGCTGGCCACATGACCCAGAAGCTGTACGCCGGCTCCCTCGTCCAGTAAAGCGAGATGAGTGCCGCAACCCCAGAGTCGTCCGCGACTGGATCAAATGGTTAGGGGTCCCTTTACCATTTACCTTTATGTTTGTTCTTGGTATGAGCTTTCGTGTGCAAGAACAAACTTAGTTGGTCTCTAAGGTGCTACTGGACATTTTTTTTATTTTTTATATATATTTCTACTGCGTCAGACCAACACGGCTACCTACCTGAATCTAGATACAAGGGCAAAAGTGAGGTTTAAAGGAAGCTGACAGCCAGGCCCCCACCCACTGGACTCGTGAGTATGAAGGCAGGGTGGATGGGGGCAGGCTGAGGTTTGTGGGTCTGTGCACCATTTGCCCTGACGAACCTGCTTCCTCTGGACTGGCTCAATATAAAAGAGAGGGCTTTTTGTAATGCAAGTTTACTTTTCAGTACACAACAAACTCTGCAAACTTGGAAACCATGGACAGGAGATACCAGTTTTGCAGCTGCTGCAAAGCACCTGCTGCTCAGGTGGAACAAAGGCCCGGAGATCTTCTTTCCACTCTTTCCCTGAACAAAAGAGGATGTCATTCCTCTAGCAGCGATGGAGTCATCACTTGTCAGCTTCTTTTCACAATCAACTTTAATGTCACATTAAAACAGATTGAGTCTGCTGGAAAGCCTGTCCTGTCCCCCCCTTTTTTTTCTTTCTTTCTTTTTAATTGACATCCTGCACTGGAACGTAGTGCAGGTGTAAAACAAAGTTTGCACTTCCACGCTGATGTCTCCAGGGGCAGCTGTCAATAAGGAAACTTTGCAGAGAAGTGCAAAGGAAAACCTTTGGAGCAAGGGGGGGAAATCCAATCCGCTCCCATGCATAATGACTGGACCTTTCATTGTGGTGTTTTTATATTTCATATTACATTTATAGACAGCCTCAGATAAATTGCTCACAAGGTCATTTGATGCTCTGATACGACCCAATAGCATACCCCCCAACATTTCTGCAATGAAAATAGGAATGTCCTATTCAATTATTATTATTATTATTATTATTATTATTATTATTATTATTATTATTCCCCTCCCATCTGACTGGGTTGCCCCAGCCACTCTGGGTGGCTTCCAATATATATTAAAACATAATAAAATGTTAAACATTAAAAAAAACCTTCCCTATACAGGGCTGCCTTCAGATGTCTTCTGAAGGCTGTATAGTTCCTTATCTCCTTGGCTCAGGAGTTGCAAAACTCCATACCCTCCAACATTTCTCCAAAGAGGATAAGGACTTCCCAAGGAAAACTGGGACATTCTGGGATCAAATCAGAAACCAGAAAGGCTTCTGTAAATCTGGGACTGTTCTTGGAAAATAGGGGCACTTGGAGGGTCTGCAATATGGACATGAATGAATGTGAAGTGCCTGGCATTGTGCGGAATACCAATGTTTCTAAATTCCCAGTTGCTGGAAATGACCGGAAGGGAGAGTGGTCTTGTGCTTGGGTCTTGCTTGCTGCTTTCCCAGAGGCATCTGAGTGGTCACTGTGAGAAAAGGGTGCTGCATTAGATGGGCCATTGGCCTGATTCAATAGCCTCTTGTTATCTTCTTAAGTGGGGATGCGGGTGGCGCTGTGGGTTAAACCACAGAGCCTAGGACTTGCCAATCAGAAGGTCGGCGGTTTGAATCCCCGTGATGGGGTGAGCTCCCGTTGCTCGGTCCCAGCTCCTGCCAACCTAGCAGTTCGAAAGCATGTCAAAGTGCAATTAGATAAATAGGTACCACTCCGGCGGGAAGGTAAACAGTATTTCCATGCGCTGCTCTGGTTCGCCAGAAGTGGCTTAGTCATGCTGGCCACATGACCCGGAAGCTGTACGCCAGCTCCCTTGGCCAATAAAGCGAGATGAGCGCCGCAACCCCAGAGTCGTCCGCGACTGGACCTAATGGTCAGGGGTCTCTTTACCTTTACAGTGGTGCCTCGCAAGACGAAATTAATTCTTTCCGCAAGTTTTGTTGTCTTGCGATTTTTTTCGTCTTGCGAAGCACAGTGTCGGGAAAGTTTTGGAAAAGCTTCAAAAATACCAAAGTCTTTAAAAACCTCAAAAAAGGCTACCACACCGCGTTCTATGAGTTGCTCCTCGAAGTCAAGTCGCAACTGTATTAACGGTGTTAAGAAAAAGGAAACAAACTTGCAAGACGTTTCCGTCTTGTGAAGCAAGCCCATAGGGAAAATCGTCTTGCGAAGCAGCTCAAAAAACAAAAAACCATTTCGTCTAGCGAGTTTTTTGTCTTGCGAGGCATTCGTCTTGCGAGGTACCACTGTACCTATATTCTTAAGTGAGACTTTGCTGTTTAGATGCTAAGTTATATAAGGAAAAAGAACTGCTCCTTTTCCTTTATGGGGTACCCAAGAACCCATATAGAGTCCTTTTGTAGGTTATCTACCAGTAGGAGAAAATAACAGAAACCAACCAGAGAATATTGAGAAGCAAAGCAGCTAGTAAGCCTGATCTTTATTAACTGTTGAAACAGGGTGCTCACAACCACATGCAGGAGGGAGGAGGAGGAGGACCCTGAGCCATGCGTGCAAGCCCTTATATAGACATTTTAAATTGCCCGCCCGAGTCCAAGACCACCCCCAGAAACATCATACATACATTACAGAAGGGGTGTAGCCCAAGACCACCCCCCAGATACATCATACCTACATCACGGAAAAGGCGGTCTACAACAGAAATCTGAGTGCATTGTTTATCTCCTGTCTGGCAAGTTACCTGATTGTATTATCTGGGTTTGGGCCACTCTTTTGTTATTATAACTACATAATTCCTGAATCTAGGTCACAGTGGGTCACAGGCCCACACACTGTTCATATCTTGACTGTGCCCTTAAGACAGGATTTGTGAGGACAGGATATTTGAGGAAAGAGACAATGGGGAGGTTTCCCACTTTGACCTTGAAATTCTTATAACATAAGCAATCCTAATCGCTTTTCAAACTATGGAGTACAGTCGTACCCTGGAAGTTGAACAGAATCCGTTCTGGAAGTCCGTTTGACTTCCAAAGCATTTCAAAACCAAATCACAGCTTCTGATTGGCTGCAGGAAGCTCCTGCAGCCAATCAGAAGCCACAGAAGCCCTGTCGGACATTTGGGGTCCAAAAGAACGTTCACAAACTGGAACAATCACTTCTGGGTTTGCAGCATTTGGGAGCCAAAATGTCCAAGTTCCAGGGCGTTTGGGTATGACTGTACTTTAGTTCATGCACATACCTGAGTGCATGAGCACCAATCATGGAATTCGTTTCTTGCAAACTTTCCGAAGAACCGGTTTTGACGCAGAAATTGGGAGGTCCCTATAAATTCTGAGGTGGCTGTTGTGGGCTGAGTGTCTCTACTGCAGAGGACAGCTATGTGACAGAATGTAAATTTCCAGATGGCATTTTTCCCAGGAGCAGCGGTGAGAACCAATTAATAATTTCATGGTCATTTAGGCAGAAAACCATCACCTAAAAAATCCAACAACCACGCACAACTTGGTGGTTCTTCGCTTCAGAGAGTTGTGGCTTACAGGGTGAGCAAATACCATCTAGAAAGAATTCAGCAAAGCTTGAAATAGAGAGTGCAGAGAAAAACAATGTTAGATCTTCTTCCGAGGAAATTCTCCCGAGCACTGAAAGGTTATGCGCAATGTGTCACAAAGCTCGACAGCTCTTTCTCTGCATGGCTAGTCTGTTTTTCCTCTCTGACTTCATCTTTATACGTGTGTGTGTGGTTAACCATCGCAGCTGCTGGATGTGAATTTAATCCAGTCAATTTAATGATACAAATCTGAGCAATTCAACTTTTTTCTTTCCTTTAGAGTACAAGCACAATGCTCCAGGGTTCCCAAAACGTGGTCTGCACATCACCAATGGTCTACATGTGGCCCATGCTGTGCCTGTAGATTTGTGGTTGAAGATAGGAGATGATACCTTCATTGCATTAAATAGTCAAATTGATTTTCAATTTTTAATTTGTTTGCCTCTTTTGTTTCGCACATTGCATTTTGTTGCATTACAGTCTGAATTCAAACTGCAGTACAGTAAATTACGAAATATAAGAAAGCAGCATCTAGCACAGTGCATTACAATGGCTACAATAGGCGGAAAAATAATTAAGCAGTCTGCCAAGACGCTCAGCGATTTTCAAGTCGTCTGGGAGGGGCGGGGGGGGGAACACTGACAGAGCTGTTCTTAATGTAATTTCCAGTGGCAGATCTGTGCTCAGTCCAGTCCTCTGGGTTTACTCAAAAGTAAACCCCACTGAGTTCAATGCTCTCAAGCAAGCATGTAAGATTACAGTCACAGGGATGTCATTTAACTGTGAAATGTGTTATGAAAATGTGAAAAAAGTTAATGCAACTTACCTCAGGGGTAGGCAACCCATGGCCATTGAACTAATTTTATGCAAGTGGGGGTAGCCCAAAGAGGAGAAAGGGGGAGGAAAAAAACAGATGGAACAAATAAGAATAAGAATAAGAATAAGAATAAGAATAAGAATAATAAATTTTATTTATTCCCCACCCTTCCCGGTTTAAAAACCGGGCTCAGGGTGGATAATGGCAAATATAAAATATTGATTAAAATGTGACTTAAAAACAGCATACAATACAACATAAAATGCAGCATCAATATCAATAAAATTCAAAAATTCAGGGATCATTTCAGGGTGGGGGGACCCAGTCAGTAGACATCAAATGATCACAAGGGCTAAACTGGCCAAGTTGGTCCTACTAGGGCCAGCAAGGAGACCAGGGAAGAATTTAAATGTGGGGTCCCAGAAAGGGTTTCTTCATAGAAGAGGAAAGAGAAAAAAGAATAGAGCATCAGGCTACTTGAAATTGAAAGCCAGGCGGAATATCTCTGTCTTACAGGCCCTGCAGGAGGGAAGTCGATTAAGTTTGAGCAAACTGTCCCTCCCCTTGCAGCCAATTGGGTGGGGAGGAAGAGAGAGAAAGAAAGGGATATCAGAAAGAGAGAAAATAGAGTAGCTTGCCTACTTTGGGCTCTGGTCCCACCTACCACAGAGAGCCAGTGTGGTGTAGTGGTTAAGAGCAGTAGACTCGTAATCTGGTGAACTGGGTTCGCTTCCCCGCTCCTCCACATGCAGCTGCTGAGTGACCTTGGGCTAGTCACACTTCTTTGAAGTCTCTCAGCCCCACTCACCTCACAGAGTGTTTGGAAAGGAGAATGTTAGCGGCTTTGAGACTCCTTAGGGTAGTGATAAAGCAGGATATCAAATCCAAACTCTTCTTCTTCAGGTTGCCCCTGAGTTAACGCAGCAGTCAGCCAAAACAGGAAGATTCTGCTGCATCAGGCCAATGGCCCATTTAATTTAGCATCCTTCTTCTCACAGTGGCCATCCAGTGGCCTGGGGGAAATCCGCAAGCAGCATTTGAGCACTCTGTTATCCTGTGTTTCCAACCAGCTAGTATTCAGAAGCTTTGCTGCCTTGCAGGCAGAGCATAGCCCCCTGTGGCTAGAAGCCATGGAAAGCTCTCTCCTCCATGAATTTGTCTACCGGTAATTCTCTTTTAAAGCCATCCAAGTTGGCGGCCACCTCCTGAGTTGTATAGTTTGATTATGTGCTGCAGGAAGAAGTACCATTGGCTGGATCCAGCAGGGCTCTGTCGTTCTCGCATTCCTCCACAAAGCAGCTGATAATCATTGGTGAAAACATGCATATAAAATGACAGAATGTGGAACAGCTAAACAATGAATCGGCCTAAAAAGTAGGGTACGGAAACAGAATATATGACACAATGCAGATATTGAAATAGTATAAAAACCAACAAGAATTGAAATTAAACAGACTGGTTTGGAAAGGCTTGGGAGGGAGGGAAAGTATGTCAAAAACAGAACTAAGCTGAGACTCGCTTCACTTCTATGCAGACACAATTCCAGAGAACTGGTGCCACAATGCCGAGTTCACAGCAGGCTCAGTTCACAGCACAGGGGTGTGTGGCCGATCGACAAATCTTCACCCACAGTGGTGGGATGTAAAGGGAGAGGTGACTTCTCAGAAACCCTGACCCAGAACCATACAGAGCTTTATGATACCAGTAGCAAAAACCTTGTATCCAGTTTTGTAGCGGCCACTGGCAGCCACTTTCAAACAGAGTGGTCTCCTGTTGCTGATAAGTGGCCCCAGGAGATCAACCATGCCGCCGGAATCTCCCAGCGATACCACTTCAGCTTCCAGATCAAGTTCAAGGGCAACCCCACATGAAGCATGTTGCAGTGGTCAAGTCTAGAGGTTACCAATGGATGGATCACAGCACGTTAGAGCACAACCCACCTCTGGGGGACCACAGGTTCTCCATCTCTGATGTAGACAATATTGAATTAGGTGGACCACTAGCCCGACTCAGTATGTTCCCATATTCCTATAGTACTGTAGTACCCCTTCATGGATCACTGCCTTGCCGTGGCAAAGGGGCTTGAATAACTCAGAGAAGCTATGAGCTATGCTGTGCAGGGCCACCCAAGATGCACAGGTAATAGTGGAGAGTTTTGACCAAATGTGATCCACCTGGAGCAGGAACCGGCAAGCCACTCCAGTATCCCTGCCAAGAAAACTCCATGGACAAAGACAACAGCCCCGAGTGCTCACTGGAAGGACAGATCGTGAAGCTGAGGCTCCAATACTTTGGCCACCTCATGAGAATAGAAGATTCCCTGGAAAAGACCCTGATGTTGGGAAAGATGGAGGGCACAAGGAGAAGGGGACGAGAGAGGACGAGATGGTTGGATAGTGTTCTTGAAGCTACCAGCATGAGTTTGACCAAACTGCGGGAGGCAGTGGAAGACAGGAGTGCCTGGCATGCTCTGGTCCATGGGGTCACGAAAAGTTGGAAATGACTAAATGACTAAACAACAACAACAACTGTAGTACCCACTAGCTCCTCTCTCTCTGTCTCTCTCTCTCTCTGTCTCTCCCCCCCCTCCCCAGATCAGCTTTAAATTCTGATTGCAATAAGCCTTTCCACCAAAGGGTTTTTGCCATCTTCTGCTCCGTCTCAGCTCACAGACCCAGATCAGCCTTTAATATAAGCGCTGCAGTTCATTATAGCAAAATGATTGCCGTATGGCCAAATGATCCATCCATACAGTGCTAATATTCTGTGTGTTTACAGGAGGGGGCAGGCTGGAGAGGGGGAAATCCTAAAGCTCTAGCGATATTGAATTGATAACAATTAAGCTGCTGTAAAAAAGAAAGAAAGAAAGAAAGAAAGAAAGAAAGAAAGAAAGAAAGAAAGAAAGAAAGAAAGAAAAAGATTTGCAGGTTCTGTCACACTGAGAAGTTATCCATTTAACTCTTCTATTCATATATAGCACTCAACAGAAAAAGTATGTATGGAAATGGAAAGCTGAGGGGCCCCAGCCCTCTCCACTACAGTGCCCTGGCTAATGAACTTCGGTTTACACTGCCAGGCAAGGTTCTGCACCAAAGGACTTTAACTAGTTTGCTATAATGTGACAACTGCACTTGAGAGGCTGTTTGTGCTGCTACTCGAGAGAGACGGACAGACAAATGAGCTTATGCTCAAGAACTTTAATTAAAAAAGAAAGAAAAACCCCACAGTTTCATATTATCATTTAAGTGAACAATATTTTTCATTCGGCTTTAACACATTAATTTCTCTCACACTTGAGGTTTTGAAATGTACCAGTTAAATACTAATGTAAAATTTTTATATTTTTTTTTTTAAAAAAAATCAGGTTCTGGAATGTGTGGCTTTGGAAAGCTTTGGCTGCAGCTTTGAGCTGCCTGTTTTCGTCTGTTCATTTTTTAATGCCTGCCTCGCATCGCACGAGATTTTAGTGGCATCTTTCAACACATCATCTTGCTGCAGGAAATGTCATCTTGGAACACTGCTGAAAGTGTGGTAGCAGCGGCAGCATTTAGCAGACACAGAGTGATGACAGACAGAACGGTTTGGTCTTTCAAGTTCATCTCGGTTTTTTTTTTAAAAAAAAAGGATGGGGCATAAATTTAGTTCAGTTCCCATTTTCAGGCGAACCTGCCTAATTTGCATTTCCTGAAACCAGACACGAGCTGAGACAGAGCTATCCTTTAAAATCCACACCTTTCCAAATTTTGTGACGCAGTTTTCTAAACAAAACATGTGTGCAAAAATGAGTATATCAGGAGACGCGTGCATAAACACATATATTATGACAAAAACATGTAAAAATGCTTTAAAAACGCAAAAGAAAAGCTTGCAAAACTGTGTATGTTAGTAGAAATTGCTTGCAAAAGATACGTATGGTAGGAGGAAGGCACACAAAAATGCTAAATGCTGGTGAATTTTTGTGAAGACTTTTTAAAAGTTGCAAGCTGTTGTGGAAGCGTCAAAAACAACTAAAGTTTTGAAAGATGAGAAACTAAGAGAAACTGAAGTCGACAGAATCGGGTGATGTTTTTCAGATGTCTCATGGTGATAGTGCCCTCCCCTGGGGTGGAGAAGACAAGAGTCAAGGCCTTGTGAAGTACTCCTCTCTCACTGAATCTCAGTGAGAGGGGGCACTGCAGTGGCAGAAGTGGTGGACCAGCCAGGGCCGTCTTTACCCGGGAGGTACAAGGGGTGTGGTGCACCCAGGTGCTGAATTCTGGGGGGCACCTGCCACTGAAGCCGCCGAATCAACATTTTGAGCGGTGCCCCTAGTGGTGTCTTTCATTTTCACATGATTGCTGCTTGCTGCTTTTTATTTTTTCATGTTCGCTGGTCCCCTCTAAAAACAACTTTGAGCTGCCCCCCTAAAAAGACGGCCCTAGGACCAGCAGGGGGTGGCATCATCTTCCCCTTTGGCCTCAGGTGGCGAGTTGGGGTGGTCCTCTGCTGAGCCAGACAAACACCCTATACATCTCCTACGGAGCAGACTGGGGGACAGGCATGCAGAGAGAGGATAGAAAAGGAAAGTCTCACTGAGCAGGTGGATACATGAAGTGTTTGATACAATACCAAGGAGCTTGTTCCCAGGTTAGTAGGGTTAGGATTGCAACCTAAATCATACCCTGCAGAGACACATCAGTGTCTATTCTTAAAGTTACCCATTGTCCTGTGGTTCCACTTGTGCAGCGGTTCTCAACCTGTGGGTCCCCAGATATTGTTGGACTACAACTCCCATCATCCCTGAGCTCTGGCCTTGTTATCAAGGGGTGATGGGAGTTGTAGTTCAACAGCATCTGGGGATCCACAGGTTGAGAAAGGCTGCACTAGTGGAAGTGTCTTGTCAGAGGAGTTCCATTCATGGGATGCATTCATAAGTGGATGGGGTACGAAAGCATTTGGGTTTGGTTTCGTTTTTTACTAGTTTACCCTTCCCTTGCTACCTTTTCCCCCTTCAAAAAAATCTTCTCTGGAGAGTTGGAGGACTCTCCAGAGCAGCATAGGGGGCTGCAGAGGGGAGGGGGGAACCCACCCCACTCTCGCACTCCAGCAAGACCACCCCCTGGATCCCACTTCTCCTCATGAATGGAAGGTGGCCCTCCGATTCACAGAGAGTTTGTTAGGATCCAAACTGTAGTGTAAGCATAACTAAATAAATGCAATAAAAGGTTGTTGTTGTTGTTGTTGTGCACAGAACCTTGGTTTCCAGGGCTCCACTTCTGATTTTTCCATAGCTTTAGCTGTAGCTTTTCCAGGAATGTTTTGCTAGCTGGAAAATTTTACTCCTCCCCCCCTCCCCACCAGAGCAGTTCACAAACAACAGGGAAAGCAGATACCTCATGCCAGGAATCGATGCATGTGTGAGTAAATAGCTGCTTAATGATAAAATGAATGCTAATGGGATGCTGCTATGGAGATCACAGTTTGTAAATAAAATTAAGGCTTAATGAGAGAGGTTGTTTAATGAGACGGAAGGGGATGAATGTTGGAGAAGGAAATAGATGAAGGTCCAACTCCCTTGGCATTCTTTCGTCTGACTTTCTGCCTCGGTCTATTCCCCTGTGCTGGAAGTGGGACTTGGTGTTCTCAGCAGGGAAGCAAGCAATGTTGGCCCACATACCATTCGTTCCACCTCGGGCCTGCTTCTTATCCCACCCCTCCCAGCCAATCTCCACCTGCACAGCCTTGCCTTTTCACACAGCAGCCCAATAATTTGGTAAGAAACTTAGCAAGCACTTCTTCTTTGCTAGCTTCAAGATTCAGGCCGCACATCGTGGTCTAGTGGTTAGAGCGCCAGACTAGGACCAGAGAGACCAGAGTTCAAATCCTCACTCAAATCCCCATGAAGCTCACTGGGAGACCATGGGCCAGTCACAGCCTGGCAGGGCTCTTGCCAGGATTGAATGGAGAGGTGGAGAACCATGTGCCCCACCCTCAGCTCCTTGGAGAAACGGTGGTGTTATGTACTGAGCTGAATCCTAGAACAATAGGATCCAGAATGCAGCAGTCTGATTGGTCTGCAGAAGCCACCCAATCCAGCTCCAGGTGGAAGTGAATCAGTGACCTCATTGGCCCGCAGGAGCAGCCAATCAGGCATCTGGAGGAAGAGAATCCGCAACCTGATTGGCCTACAGGAGCAGCCCGGAATTAGCCAATCACGCGGGGCCCATTGTGTAAATAATGTATATATAGCTAGATGTTTTGGGGAAAGCTTCATTCATTTCTACTACGAGCTGAATAAAGAGCATGAAATTCACACTTGACTCTGAGTGGGCTATAAATACAATGATGAAGAGCAGAAACAGAGGACCCAAAAATGGTATCAACATTCCTCTCCCCAACAGCCAGCCCAGTCATTGGTGATGGTGGGGAAGGAGCCTAAATTAGCCACCAGCTCAATCACTCACTAAGGAAAGCTTTTTGTGTTTCTCCTTTGTTCAAATTGGAAGGAAGGGCGAGAGTCCAATCCTGGCAATCAAGGACACCCACAGGCCGCAGCCATCTCCCTAACTGCTCCTGTTATACAGTGGTGCCTCGCAAGACGAAATTAATTCGTTCCGCGAGTTTTTTCGTCTAGCGAATTTTTCGTCTTGCGAAGCACGGTGTCGGAAAAGTTTTGGAAAAGCTTCAAAAATCGCCAAAAACCTCAAAAAAGGTCCTCGAAGTCAAGTCGCAACTGTATTAACGGTGTTAAGAAAAAGGAAACAAACTTGCAAAAAACGCAAGACGTTTTCGTCTTCTGAAGCAAGCCCATAGGGAAATTCGTCTTGCGAAGCAGCTCAAAAACCGCAAAACCCTTTCGTCTAACGAGTTTTTCGTCTTGCGAGGCATTCGTCTTGCGGGGCACCACTGTACATCCTCTTCCAGTGTGTTTCCATGCCTGGCAGGAAACTTTGATAGTACCTCTGGCTTGCCTGGACAGAAAGAGGTATGTACCCGTATAGAATACTTTTCTGACTTTTGTGTATTTGAAAGGTAATGGTAAAGGGACCCCTGACCGTTAGGTCCAGTCGTGGACGACTCTGGGGTTGCATGTTCATCTTGCTCTATAGGCTAAGGGAGCCGGCATATGTCCGCAGACAGCTTCCAGGTTATGTGGCCAGCATAACTAAGCCGCTTCTGGCGAACCAGAGCAGCGCACAGAAATGCCGTTTACCTTCCTGCCGGAGCGGTACTTATTTATCTACTTGCACTTTGACGTACTTTCGACCTGCTAGGTTGGCAGGAGCAGGGACCGAGCAATGGGAGCTCACCCCCTCACAGGGATTCGAACCGCCGACCTTGATCGGCAAGCCCTAGGCTCTGTGGTTTAGACCACGGTGCCACCCTGTAAATCACTTCCATTGCTCCACCCACTTCCTCCGTGGCCCCGCCCACCACCAGAATGTGGCTCCCGGAAGAGGGAAGGCCAAAAACGTTTTCCCGTTCTCGTTTAAAGCATCCTGAGAATGAGGCAGAAAAACCAAGCCTCTTTCACGGGCAGAGGAACACTTTCAAGATGCTGAGGGACAGGTTTCATCATGGTCCATGTTATGCACACACAACTTTCTTGTCGCTTCTCTGCGGGTGACAGAGACGCATGCCTAAGCAGAGAGGAAATCCATAGAAAGTAGACCCGGGAGGGTTGTACGAATCATCACTCCAAGAAGAGAGGTCACTTCCCATTCCGTCCTGGCTTCCTACAACAGGCTGTTTCATGCTTGGCTCATTTTGCATGCTCTGCAATCTAATGACCAGCAGAAACCTGTCATTGCCTGACCTCTCTCTTCCCTGACAGGAGGATTTGCAGATGATCAGAGCCGGAGAACAGTGCTCCCCCAGCCCCAATTCCAAACCCAACTTCCTTTTCAGCAAAGAAGTGATCCCCTCTTCTGAGTGGTAATTTTGGCTATGCTGCACTGGTTTGACATCACCACCCCTTTGGCGGGGGGGGGGGATGACAACAACAACACAAGCTTGCTGCTGCCTTATCCTGTAGCTTAAAATTCCACCTGCTCACCCCTCTCTGCAGCAACCTGATTGCTTCATCAGCCACTTTTGCCCTGTATCTGGGGGTGGCAAGGACACCTCTAAATTACATAGGAGAGGGGAGGAGGAGGAACGATATATATATATATATATATATATATATATATATATATATATATATGGTTTGGACAACAAGATTGGGTAATCCATCAACAGGAGTATCCCTGCTGGAAATATTGCTCTTCCAGACAAAGGAAGTATCCTGCTGATACTGAATACTAAAAGGTTCTTGAGTTCTCTGTGCTCACCCTGAAGGCAGAAAGGGAGATTGTTTTGTTTCCTTTTGCAGGATATGGTCTGGTGAATTTTGCTTGCAACTTTGTACAAGTAAACGGAAAGCAAGTTTCACTGCTTATTTTTTTGTTTTTAACTGCAGAGACCTGAGCTACAACAGGGATGATAGGTAAAAAAGGTAAAGGACCCCCGGACAGTTAAGTCCAGTCAAATCCGACCATGGGGTTGCGGTGCTCATCTCGCTTCAGGCCAAGGGAGCCAGCATTTGTCCGCAGACAGCTTCCTGGGTCATGTGGCCAGCATGACTAAACCGTTTCTGGTGCAACAGAACACTGTGACGGAAGCCAGAGCGCATGGAAATGCTGTTTACCTTCCTGCCACAGCGGTACCTATTTATCTACTTGCACTGGTGTGCTTTTGAACTGCTAAGTTGGAAAGAGCTGGACCAGAGCAACAGGAGCACACCCCATAGCAGGGATTTGAACCGCCGACCTTCTGACTAGCAAGCCCAAGAGGCTCAGTGGTTTAGACCACAGCGCCACCCACGTCCCTTGTAACAGGGATGATACAGCTTCCTTGGCACATCAGAAAGTGGCTTGAAGAGGCCCTGTCTGCACTGTACAGATTTAAAGCTATTCCATACCATTTTAGATACCCGTGGCTTCTTCCCCCGAAGAATCCTGAAGTTAAGGATGTTGAGAGTTGTTAGGAAACTCCTGTTTCCCTCACAGAGAGCTACAGTTCCCAGGGAAGAGGGATGGACTGTTAAACCACTCTGGGAATTGTAGCTCTGTGAGGAGAACAGAGGTCTCCTTACCACTCTTGGCACCCTTAAAAAAATCACACTTCCCAGGATTCTTTGGGAAAAGCCGTGACTGTTTAAAGTAGTATGATATGGCTTTAAATGTATAGTGCACATGCAATGTTAGAAACAGATTGCCAGTACAGTTAAGGTGAAGCGACGTTTGGCAAAAGGCTTAGGACAGGTGATCTGTGCTCATAGTGGTGCTGCTCTCCATCAGAGCACCTGGTTCGTGTTTTAGACAGCTGCCCTCCATTTTTATCGCTGTGACGTTTTTATACACTTGCTTTTTTTATATGTACTCCCTCTTTTGGTTTCGTATTTCTTTCTGTTGCAAAGCTGCCTCTGAGTGCGGTCTGAGGGCGCAAATCATAAACTGATTGGCTGGACAACAAAAATCACTTCCTAGGAAGAAGGGCCATACGTCAGTGAGTGGTAGAGCACCTGCTTCTCTTGCTGGGAGTCCCAGGTTTCATTCCTGGCATCTCCAAAGAAAAAGATCAGGAAAATGGGAAAGGCCAGAGAGCTGCTGCCAGTCAGAGTGTGGAACACTAGGCTAGAATTGGGCACGTTTTCAGGGAAGAGCCACAGCTCAGTGGTGGAGCACGTGCTTTGCATGCAGAAAATCCCAGGATCAATCCCCAACATCTCCAGGTGGGGCTGGGAGAGAACTCTGTCTGAGAACTTTGAGAGATGCTGCCAGTCAGTGTAGACAATACTGAGCTAAACAGGCCAATGACCTGCCTTGGTATAAAGCAGCTTCCTGTGTTTCTCTGATCTGACAGCTAGTTACAGCTAGTTGCCCTGGGACTGTGGAACTAAAGGGAAGCATGTTATGAACATCAGAAGAGACTGCTGACTCCTCTTATGTTTTGACCCCTTCCATCAAAGGACTAAAGGCTGCAAGCGCTCTCTCTCTCTCTCTCTCTCTCTCTCTCTCTCTCTCTCTCTCTGTGTGTGTGTGTGTGAGAGAGAGAGAGAGAGAGAGAGAGAATTCCTTCCCCTCATCTCATTATTACAACCTGCTGTATTGTAAGCCACACTGAAAACCTTTTCAGTTGAAAGGCAGGGTATACAAAATGAATAAGTAAAGCCTGGTTTTGAACTTCTTGGCTCACAATTCACATTCTTAGGCAGTGGCAGAACAGTTCAGCCTTCCAGGACACCCTGGAGCCAAGATACTTCAAAGGGAGACTGCACCATGAAAGTGCTGAATTACAGTACATCAAGAGTTTTGAAGCTATCACTTCTGGAGTGAGCCGAACAAAGGATTTTTAGCACCTTATCTGTGTCAATAGGCTTACCAATGCCGACATGTGATGTTTCCTCAAAAACTGTTTTGTGTTATGCATGTAGTCCTCAGTGCCTGCAATTTTCTGCATTTTACTTTTGACAGCCCCCATCACCCGACCACATAGATTGCTGTAACGCTTCATGCATCCGAGGATTGGGGCTCAAGCACACCAAACCTTGTCTATAATACATGATCAAATGGTTGGTTCTTAGATCCTTTTGCTGCCCAAGACTAAGATGGCCCCTTCTCTGGAAACATGTAGACCAGACAAAAAGAGCCACTTGGACCCGTTTCCGAAGAAGAAAAAACTGGGAGCCGCAAAACTCGTCATTATAAAAATAACTTTTTTGTCACTTTTTTTATTTCTTTGTTTGACCCCTCAGAATTACTCCTCCTCATAGAAATAAACGTTAAATTAACAAGTTACCTTTTTTGTGTGTGTGTTCTTCACTCCCCTTCAAAACAGTGACCAGCGTACATGCCCCCTTTCAATGCAGTGACCAGTGTACATGCCCCTTACAATGTAGCGGGCGGGCGGGAAGGTGACGTCGGGACGGTGCGTGACTAACACACGCACCGCCCCCATGCGACGTCACAGCCAGTACAACGCCCGCCACAGTGGGGAGTGTCGGGGAGCACAATGCGCCTCCTCCCCTCGCTAGTATCTGCCCCGGAGCCGCGGCAAAGGTGTAAAAGAGCCACATGTGGCTCCGGAGCCGCAGGTTGCCGACCCCTGATGTAGACAATCCTTCTGACAGTAAGAGCTGTTTGACAGTGGAACAGACTCCCTCGGAAGGTGATGGAGCCTCCTTCATTGGAGGTTTCTAAGCAGAGCTTGGATGGCCACCTGTCATGGATGCTTTAGTTGAGATTCTTGAATTGTAGAGGGTTGGACTAGAAGACCCTCAGGGTCCCTTCCAACTCTACAACTCTATGATTCTATGACACTGAACTAGTTCTCAAAAGTGTCCCCTAAAAGTTGAATGCTCTTTCCCAGTATTTCTGCGTCAACCCACACTCCTTTGTCACAGCTGTTATAGCAAGCATCAAGAAGAGAAGTCTGGCTTTGCACTTGCCATCCTTGAAAGCAATTTGTGGAGATTAGGGCTACTTTGGAGAGACGTAATTTGAAGGTTTTGGGGCTGGCTATCTGGAGTGATTTGTGATTGGCCAGGGCTGGCTAGCAGACTCTTGATAGCTGCTTCAGAAACGACAGCAGCAGAAAAAGAAAGTCGTTCACAAATGGAAACTCAGTTTTGTCCCTTATCTCAGTGCCTTTTGTTTAGAGAGTCAGAATGTCTGGCAAAGAGGCTCAGAGTCAACTTCTTAATGTGCATTTCAATGATGAGAACTGGCTGCTCCCCACATGAATAAACTGGGACCAAGTGCCGCAGATGGCAAAGAACAAGTCTGCTGCCGGAAGATAGTCTCAAGTGGACCAAAGCGAAGTGACCTTGCAGTGACAGGGGAGATCTGCAGGCAAACATCATGCACAAGCAGCTAAAGGTCTAGACTAGACTCCACAAAGGAATCGCTTGCTGATTTGTTCTAATTACATTCAAAGTGGGGAGGGAAGGAACCTCCACAAAACTTTTAAATCACACTATTCCTTCTAAATTCCTTCCTTCTTTCTTCCTCTGTCCCATTTCAGAGTAGTGGGGAGGGCTCATTTAGATTTAGGGGGGCAGTCAAGATTCACAGCACAAGTTTGAAGCCAGAAGGTGGGGGTGCTGGGAGTTGGGGTCCAGCAGCTTCTAGAGTGCCATGGGGCCTCATCCTGCATCCCTTCTTCAATGGAAGCTCCTCCTCCCTTGTGCCCACCCAGATTTGAGACCCAAGCAGTGCTTTTTTTCTACAGTAAACTGCTGGGAGTAAGTTGCTACAGTAAACTGTTGGGAGACTCAGGGCAGCCCCAGACAGATACCGGTTTGACAACAGCCACATTCACGTCCCGCTGAAAACTAAAGCAAACTGTCTCCCTAGCTGGTTTGGGGATCATCCCTGGTTCTAGGGCAGGTCAAATAAATGGACCCCCACCTCCCTCATTCTCTTAGATTCAGGTGGATGGCTGGGACAGCTTTTGCACAAATGCATGCACGTGCAATGGGAGAGGCCTGACTTGAAAGCTTAAAACCTGCCGCCACTACGGGGGAGATGGAATGAAGCAAAGGAAATACAAATTGCCCTTGCCCCATAGCTTGACCAATCGCAACTAGGAGTGGCTAGAAGCTAAGTGGAGTCATAGCTCTAAAAGGAAGTGTAGACTGGCGCACACTGGCCAGCTGCCATTTTGACTTGAAAAGTTCATTTTGGGCTGCTCAGAAGTATGAAAAGGCAGGAAGCAGGTGGGGAGAGCAAAGGCCCACAATGGCAACCACCTGAGAGGTGCTAGAACTGCACTCTGGCTGAAAAGACACACCAGGCCCAAGTATTCCATGTCCTTGCTCTTTGCGTCACTTTAATCAGTAGCATTGTAAGGAGCGGGGAGCCCCATCGAACAGAGATTAGAAGAAGCGTTACCTGAATATATTGGCAAGTCCCACATTTGAAGAGGTTGTTCATATTGCTACCCCTTGGAGCCGTGCTCTATAAAGGTCAGGCAGCCAATGAATGGGGAAATCTCGACATAAATTGATTAGCCAAAAAAAAAGCTAGTAAGCAAAGGAAAGGACGTGCTAACCCTCAAAAGCAAATTACTTTTAAGAGATGATTTGTTATTACTCTTTTGATTTCTCAGGGTGATAGATGGATTTGGCATAGGCTCACTTTGCAAGTTGCGGGTCTTACTGTGTGCTGTTTGGCTTTGCTCTGCTAACACAATAAAATATGAGAAGAGGCTTTCGAAACGAAACAAAACAAAAACAACGAAGGGAAGGAAAAGGCAGGGAATGCTCACGGTTCGCAAACCAGGCCTTACAAATCACAGTCAGTTTTCTTTTCCCTTCCTATTTATCGCTGGTGCAAGAAGGATATATATATGTCTATATATAAGTACACACACACTTCCCCCTGGGATGCAATATAGAGAGAACTCAGGCCCTCATCATTCTCCAGAGATAAATGGTACCCAGTGGTTTCCTCCCCTCCCTTGCCCAGCTGCCTAGCAGGCTTATCAGGAGAGATAGCAACAAAGACAGAATTAAAATAGCCTGTGGGTAACCAGTACCCATAGGTCTAAGGAAGTAAAAACTGGGGAGCAGACCTACAGAGAAATAAACAGGGAGGAGCTGGTTGGCACAATCCTGACCCCTGCCTAGTCTGCTGTCCACAGCCAGCGAGAGCGTGTGTATGTTTTTACCTGCATAAGTTTGTTGGTCCAGTGAGATATCTGCCTGTATTCTCACTACATTTTTGAGAAGCAATTTCCCTTCATAAGCTGCTTTTTGCTATATTAGGTTTACTAATATAGTGTTGTAGGTTGGGGTGTGTGGGTCAGTCTGGATGATACCTTCCAAACCTGTGCAGCTGCGGTAGAATTGATATGTGGGAAAGGAACCAAATCACTTCCTTTGTTAAGATAGGGAACTAAGCTAGCTAGTTAAGTACAGTGGTGCCTCGCAAGACGAAAAGAATCCGTTCTGTGATTCTCTTCGTCTAGCGGTTTTTTCGTCTTGCAAAGCAAGCCCATTGACAGATTAGCGGATTAGCACTATTAGCGCTTTTAGTGGCTTTTAGCGGCTTATCAGTTTATCGGATCAGCTGATAAGCGGCTTAGCGGCTTAAAAAAGGGGGGGAAGGGGGAAAAAAACCCGCAGGAACTCGCAAGACATTTTCGTCTTGCGAAGCAAGCCCATAGGAGATTTGTTTTGCGAAGCACCTCCAAAACGGAAAACTCTTTCGTCTAGCGAGTTTTCCGTCTTGCGAGGCATTCGTCTTGCGGGGCACCACTGTACTGTCGTTTACATTAGAAAAAGGTTGCCCTGTTGCCATAGAGACAAATTGGAGTAACCTCCCCTCCCAGTTGGAAGTGATATCTCCTTGTAAGGTCGGAGAACAAGAGCCCGGGTGTTGTGTGAGTGTTTTGACTGATGCTGGAAGTTGACAGCATTTGGCCCCGAGCCTGAGGTTCTTTCCTGCTCCCGCTTTAAAAGTAAGGTAAAGGACAGTTAAGTCCAGTCCCAAACGACTCTGGGGTTGGGTGCTCATCTCGCTTTACTGGCTGAGGGAGCTGATGTTTGTCCGCAGACAGTTTTTCCGGGTCATGTGGCCTGCATGACTAAGTTGCTTCTGGCAAAACTAGAGCAGTGCACGGAAACGCTGTTTACCTTCCCACCGGAGTGGTACCTATTTATCTACTTGCACTTTGGCATGCTTTCGAACTGCTAGGTTGGCAGGAGCAGGGTCCAAACAACGGGAACTCACCCCATCATGGGGATTCAAACTGCCAACCTTCTGATTGGCAAGCCCTAGGCTCAGTGGTTTAGACCACAGCACCACCCGCACCCCCTGATCCCAAAGAGGCTGCAGAAGATCAGAGAAAATCAGATCCTTGACCATACAGAGGCCAGCTACCAATAAGATGCACTGATTATTTGGACCTAACTTCCTAGTGTCTCTCACCCTCTTAAGGTGTTGTTTATCCCCTCATGAGAAGCTGCCATTTTTGTCAAGCCAAATGGCAGGCTCCAATTCCAAGGGGTGCCCTGGGGTCCGCCCCATTTAAAGAAACAAGAGAAACAAATGCAAGTAACAAGTGGCAGGCACTGGATGGCTTTAGCTACTGACAGAAGTCTGGATGTATTGTTTGTGCCTGAAAGAGGCCAGTTCTGAAATACACTCCCTGTGATGATAGTTGGAGCTGTGGATTCTAAAGCATGATGATGGATTCAACAGGCACCCGTGACTGTCTGACCCCCACTTCCAGTGTTTCTTGGCAATATCTGTGTTACTGGTAGGGATGCAGTGAGCCACGAGAAGTTGACTTCTCTTCCTAGAATATATAAAAGTTACTTGCTTAACACATGGATTGGGCCAATTATGTGGAATTCCTAGGCCTTTGACATCCGAGGTATGTGTTTTCAAGACCCACCCTATTCCTGTGATTGTACTGTGTTTAAACTACATTTAATTCTAAATTCTAAATTGGTGCAATCCACCCTGGGACCTCCTGCTGGTGAAGAGCAGGAACAACAACAACAACTTGTGGTCTTTAGCCAAGGTTGTGTGGCCTTCTAAATGTTGCTGGACTGCAGCTCCCATCATCCCTGACCATTTGCCATGATGGCTGGGGCTGATGGGAATGGATGCCCAACAACATATGGAAGGTCACAGTTCCCTGCTCCTGTGTTGAGCAACCCCCTTCTGTTTCAGTGGGACTTGGCACAGAAGAAACTACCGTACAAGTGGATTGTACACAATGCCTCTACCAAGCTTTCACCACCCCCCAGAAGCTTCCTCACTTGGAACCCATGCTGAAATGGTGCACTATTGCAGAGATTAAGTGATTTGATGGGTGGGAAAGGGGAGGTCCCCAGGCCATTGTTTTCCAGCAGCCACTGGCTGGGGAGCTTGAGATGTTTCAACTTGACAACTTGGTGTAAGGAGGTAGAACCAACCAATTTATTTCCCACTGACAGCTCCAAGTCTCCGGTTCCCCTCCGCTTCACGCCTCCCTTGCATTTGCCACTTGCTTCCTCTCTAATTGCACGGGGCTACTGAAAACGGGCAACGAGAACTGTTTCCTGTCAGCCACACTTAATTACATTGTTACCCATCAGAGCGGGTGACGTTCTCGGGGGTATTTTCCAACGCACACCTCTTCCTGGCCCTATCTTTCTTTTGGCTCTCCTACCCTGAAATGAAACTTTCCTAGCTTCGAAATTAAAGTTCCAAACTTATTTAATGAGGGAGAGAAAGAAAAACGGTGTAGGGGAAAAGCATGTACAATCCCCGTAAGAACAATGGTGTTTATTCTCTGAAAGAGCTCAGCGTGGAGGGCAAGATAAAACAGACGGTGCTGGAGAGTGATTCGGCAATATGCTTCTCTACTATATATTGATTATTTTTCCCTCTCCTTTTCAGTAAGCAGTCAGCATGTAGGAAAAGGCCTGTGGGGGTGATTAGGAGAAGTAGCTGTTTTCAGTGGTGTAATATAGTGCCTAAAAGACTTGCGTTATGAATCAAGCAGTCCCACTTTGCTTGAATCTCACCTCTGCCTAGGTCAGTATAGCTAATATGGTGCACCCAGATATTAATGGATGATAATTCCTCTCATCCTGGCCCAGTTGATGGGGTATGGCTGCTAGTTACAATCCCACTCTCCCCCCAATTCATTAGCACTGCTAAAAGTCTGCACCAGATATCTTTCTGCAGTCTGGTTTTTGCCCAGGCTTCTGCTCTGCACACATGCAAATTTGTGCCTTGCGTCTGACTGTGCCAGCAAATCACGCACAAGCACACACCTGCATTGCGTTTGCTGGCCTACCCAATCAGCATTCCCTTCCTGCAGGATGATATGTCAAGCTTATCTTGACACCTATATGAGAGCCACCATTTCTACTCATCTATGAACGATGCTGTTCTGCAGAAGAACAAGGGAGGGTGATATGAACAAGATTCCTAGATCGGGAACATAGTCCGTATGGGACGATCTTAATGAAATGTAAGACATCTCAATCAATCCTTTACAGGACTCAATTTAGCCTACAGATCAAATTACCCAGCCAAGCAAATTCAAGGCTTTTTGAAATGTAAGTCCCATTTAACCCTCTGCGGTGAGTCTAAACTTCACTTCTACCCATGCATTTCATCCTCTTTTACAGTGTGTGAAAAGCTTTTGCAAAATGTTGTTATAACAGTTATGTTTTATCAACTATTCCATGTCATGCCCATGATTTCTCAGCATAGCCATGATGACTCTGCTCTGCCTCCACAGTTCAAGGCAGCAATACTTCTGAATACCAGTTACTGGAAACCCCAGGAGGGGAGAGGACTCTTGTGCTCAGATCCTGCTTCTGGGTCTCCCATAATGGGCATCTAGTTGGCCACTGTGATAAGAGGATGCTAAACTTCATGGGCCATTGGCTTGATCCAGCAGGATCTTCTTATGTTCTTAAAAGTCAAAGTCCCTGCCTATAGAATGAATCAATGCAATGAAGAATCATAGAATCATAGAGTTGGAAGAGACCACAAGGGCCATCGAGTCCAACCCCCTGCCAAGCAGGAAACACCATCAGAGCACTCCTGACATATGGTTGTCAAGCCTCTGCTTAAAGACCTCCAAAGTAGGAGACTCCACCACACTCCTTGGCAGCAAATTCCACTGTCGAACAGCTCTTACTGTCAGGAAGTTCTTCCTAATGTTTAGGTGGAAGATGCACATTAAAAGCAGATGCTTGCTTCAGGCCAACCATCATCCAACCTCCCCACAAGCAATCAGAATGAATGCTCATAAAACAGCTATTGTTGTCTAATGAGGACAAATGCTCAATGAACAGGCCTTCAGGAAGCACCCTTAACATCAAGCAAGTGCTATCCCACCCTTTCCAGTGTATTTCCTTACCACAGGGAAAAATCTGATATTTCAGGGAATCGGGTATGTTGTGCAAGAGATCCAGATCACCTTTAATTCTGCAACCTGAATTTACTGGCATGTGATTGAACTCCATCTGAAAATAACAACAGGTTAGAAATGCCTCGGGTATCTATGGTCTTAGCAGCTGGTTTTGTAGCCCTGGCTCCAGAGTTCTCATTTCCTTCCTTCTCTGGTTTATCATTTGAGGAGCACAGGGAGAAATTGTCTGAACGTTCATTGTTTGGAGATGTGGCCTGACTTCCTTTGCTTGTAAAGGAGGCCTAGGTCTTGTGCCGCTGAGTCACGAAGGAGGAGGGGGCACGGAGGAAGTGTCCTCAAGGCATCCTAAGCAGCCTTGCCTCCATAATTGCAGGACGGATCAGACCGAGACTGTATTAGCAGCTGATAAAGAAGGACAAGCCTTGGGTTCATTTGTATTGTTTGCTTTGTCCCTGCAAATTGCTTTGCACTCCCAGTCGGAGATTTGTATTAGAAGGCAAAGCAAATATGTGAGCCACGGTAACGGAGAGCCGAGTTTCACCTGTAATGTAAGACTTAGCCTGTCAAATAAGCTGTGCCATAATTGGATGGACCTGTGCCAAAGGAATTTGGGAGGCGTAATTGTTTCAAAAGGGAAAGTTTTGCTGAACTCAGTAGAACGAAATTGAGAAAAATGTCTTCTTAAAAAAGAAAAAAACCCCAACAACTGCTTTTATGTTTAATTGGAGGGCTCCCAAGTGCCATCGCTCAAGAACAATGTGCTTTAAAGGTCAGGGTAATTCCTTACATTGGTTACATGATTCACTTGAGGACTTGTGTGCGGTACTGGTTTTAGTGTTGGCAGCTATTAAAGAAATGCCCACCCCTCTAATTGAATAATTGGCCCAAAGACCGTCCAAACGAATCTGAATAAGACTGCAAAGAGAAGCCCAGTGAATGCTTACAAAAAAGAAATGTCTAAAGTTATTTTCCCTCCCCTGTTAAATGTGAAAAAGGCAATGGTAAAGGTACCCCTGACCACTAGGTCCAGTCGTGGACAACTCTGGGGTTGCGGCGCTCATGTCTCTCTATAGGCCAAGGGAGCCGGCGTTTGTCCGCAGACAGCTTCCGGGTCATGTGGCCAGCATGACTAAGCCACTTATGGTGAACCAGAGCAGCACACGGAAACACCATTTACCTTCCCGCTGGAGTGGTACCTATTTATCTACTTGAACTTGACATGCTTTCGAACTGCTAGATGGGCAGGAGCAGGGACCAAACAACGGGAGCTCACCCTGTTGCAGTGATTCAAACTGCCGATCTTCTGATCGGCAAACCCTAGGCTCTGTGGTTTAGACCACAGCGCCACCAACATCCCCCTGTTAAATGTAAGATGGACCAATTAGCCATTCCATTAGAAAGACTCATTTGCTTCCAGAAGGTGGGTAAACCACAGAAGATAAGTGCATAAAAACCAGGAAAATGAAGATTTACATTTGGGTTTCACCCCAACCTTCTGTCACCATCACGTTCCCTTAAATGCACCCCACCCCAGTCATTTATGACACTCACGAGTGCCCTCTTTTTTATTCTTCCCCCATCCTCCTTTCCCCATTCCTGAATTTAAAACCTTAGGAAGCAGCCAATGAAAACAGTATGATGATGAACTAGTGCAAATATTTAGATAGATAGATGATAGATAGATAGATAGATAGATAGATGATAGATAGATAGATGATAGATAGATAGATATAGATGATAGATAGATAGATAGATAGATAGATAGATAGATAGATAGATAGATAGATAGATAGATATAGATGATAGATAGATAGATAGATAGATGATAGATAGATAGATAGATAGATGATAGATAGATAGATATAGATAGAGAGAGATATGATAGATAGATAGATAGATAGATAGATAGATAGATAGATAGATAGATGATAGATGTTAGGGTGTGAAACCTAAGACGCTGGCAAGTTAGCAATGTCATGTAACTTTAAGTAGTCAAGCTCGTTAAGTTGTTAAGTTGTTAAGTTGCTCAGTATATAAAGAGTGTTTGTTTTCTCTGTGTGTGGGGCGTGAAGTAAAAATGTCCGAAAGCTCCGGAGGTGTTTCTGTTATCTTTCTGCAATAAACCTGTCTTTGGAAAGACAGGCTTCCCTGTGTCGTTATTTCTTTGCTGCTGAGACTCTGAAGCTTGTACTGCAACAAGAATCTCTGCACTGGACTTAATTAATACTCTGCAAAGAGAGCTGTTGCTGGTGGCGCAGTGGAAGTGTTTACTGGACCAGTACAAACTCTCTTAGGTTATGGATCCTTCTACGTTTCTACAGCTGTATTGTGTGCAGAGAAAGTGAAAGCAGCTTTCGGATGAGAGAAGACCGGCTTGGTCGTAAATCCAGCTCTTAAAGGAACTGGGAGGCTGGAGGCGTCTGAAAAGTGAGTAAAACAAATCCCAAGGGGAAAGAGAAGAAAGGGCGCACAGAGGGAGTAGCAGCAGACCCCAAGAATGGCAGCGGAAAATTTCCAGGTTCCCTTTACAAAGTTGAACTCTGCTAATTACGTGCAGTGGTCTAAGAGGGCTCAAGTCTGGTTGGAGGCCAAAGAAGTGTGGGCTGACTATGTCCAGAGGCGAAAGCCGTTTGTGGCTGTTGCAGCAGATGCCACAGCAGAGCAACAGGCTGCTGCACATGCTCAGAACAGGGAACATGATAAAATGGACACTAAAGCTAGATGCATGTTGATGGTATCGATAGACGATTCCCAATTACCTCATGTGGAAAATTTAAGGTCTGCATTTGAAATTTGGGAAGCTCTTAGGCGAATTCACCATAGAGCCACGCCCGGAGAGAAGGTGAACATTATACGTGCTTTGTATGAGTTGAAACTGAAGCCAGGGGATAGTGTGGTTGAACACACGTCACAGATGACTGAGTATTTCAACCGACTGTCGTCTTTAGGTGTGAATTTTCCTGAAAATATTAAAGTTTATACTCTGCTTAGCAGCCTGCATGCAGGGTTTGAAAACTTAGTACTAACTTTACAAGTTTTGCCAGAGGACCAGCTGAATATGAATTATGTGACTGGTAGATTGTGTGAACAAGAATATCAACATCATCGAAAACGTATTGATAATTCAAATACCCCAAGGGTTGGATGTTCAGATAATTCCCAGCGTGGGGAAACTAGCAGGCAGAGCTGTAAGGAAGCCTCACAAGTGTCTGCTATGGCCAGCAAGTCATGTTTTCGATGTGGCAGCAGGTTTCATTTGATAGCAAAGTGTCCAGAAAAGCAACAGGAATTGCAACAGTCCAAGGCCAGTTTCCGGAGTTACAGGGGAAGACGACGTGAGAACTACAAGAATCAACGATCCAGAGGGGGAGCAGGTGCTGATAAGGGACTATCTGCAATGGCAGCACAACAGAGTCCTAAAAGGAGCCAACAAACTTTGAAGTGGATCATTGACAGTGGAGCAAGTCACAGTTTAGTTCCAGCGACATCTAGTGGCCGCTTGATGAACTGCAAGACATTGCCAGTTGCAAAAACTGTGACTATAGCAGACAATAGTAAACGAGAAATGAACCTTAAAGGCACAATTTATGTTAACTGTTTGCAAACTAACCTTCCTGTTTTTGTTCTTCCAGGAATGAAGAATGGACTTTTGAGTGTGTCATGCCTGGTAAAAAGTGGTTTTAAGGTTGAGTTTGAAAATGATGTGTGCACCATTTCGAAACAGGGGAAGGAGCTAGTTAAAATTCCCTGTGAGGATGGGCTTTTTGTTTTGGTTGAAGAGCAGTTAGCAGCAGGTAGATGTTCAACAGGTGAAGCGCAAGCTAAGTGTGTAAATAAGGCTCCTCATACAGGTTGTGCACATCTACTACACAGAAGGTTAGCTCATATATGCTTTAAGTATGTAAGCAAGATGCCAGATTTAGCTGAGGGGTGTAACATTAAACCCTGTCCAAATTTTCTGGATTGTTGTGCTTGTAAACATGCTAAGGTTAAGACATGTAACTATCCTAGATCTGATAGAGTAAGCAAGAAACCCTTTGAACTTGTGCACACAGACGTGTGTGGCCCTATGCCAGTCAAATCGCTTGGAGGTGCGAGATTTATGCAAATTTTGGTGGATGACTTTTCAAGGGCTAGTTGGGTTTTCTTTCTGAAAGAAAAATCACAAGCAGCTTCCATCCTGATGGATTGGATTGCAGAAGTCGAATGTAAATTTGACACCAGGGTACGTAAAATACAATCAGATCGTGGTGGGGAATATGTGAACCACACGCTGGAGACGTGGTTAAAAAGGAAAGGTATAGTTCATAGACTTACCAATCCCTATTCACCACAGGAGAATGCAGTTGCCGAAAGAAAATTTCGAACATTACAGGAAGCCATTACTGCTTTGCTGTTTGATTCTGGACTTCCACAGCGTTTTTGGGCTGAGGCTGCACTGTATGCGAATTATACTTTTAACAGAGTGTACAATAGCACAGTAGGCAACACTCCTTACTTCATGCTGTTTGGAAAAAAACCAAAAATTGATCATCTAAGAGTTTTTGGATGTCGTGCTTATGTGCTGGTGCCTAGGGCACAACGTAGGAAAGGCGATCCTAGGTCTAAAGAAATGATTTTCTGTGGTTATCAAGCAAACACAAAAGGTTGGAGATTTGTGAATGTAGAAGGCAATCAAACGAAAGTCACAATCAGCAGAAGTGCGGAATTTTGTGAACAGGATGGTTGGAATAAGATTCATGGAAATCCTGACATACTATTTGATGTGGTGAACAGTAACTATGAAACTCAGGCCCCAGGGCAGGTGTTAGTTCCAGAACAGACTGAGGAATTTGAGTCTAAGGACGAGGGTGAGAAATCGCCTAGTTCACCCAAGTCTGTAAAGTCAGAATCTTCTAGCTGTAAAAGTTCACCTGTACAGCAAGAGAGTCGTGTAAAGTCAGAATCAGAAAGTTCTTCGACTACTAGTGATAAACAGGTGACGACTAGTGATTCTGGGTCAGAGGGGGAAACTGAAGGAACATCGCAGGAACTGTTAAGGCGTTCCAAGCGTGCCAACAAAGGTATACCTCCTGAAAGGTACCAAGCTATTAGTGTTTGGGCTGGTTTGGCAAATTGCGAACCTGAAAGTTTTGAGGAGGTTGAGCAATTACCCCAGGAGGAGGCCAGTAGGTGGCGTGAGGCCATGCAAAAGGAGTTGAATTCTATGAAAGAACTGGGTGTGTTTTCCATCACCAAACTGCCAGAAGGTACCAAGGCAGTAAGTTGTAGGTGGGTGTACAGGATAAAGACAACAGCGATGGGGAAACCAGAGTACAGAGCAAGACTTGTAGCTCGAGGTTTCACGCAAAGAAAGGGGTTACATTATTCCGAAGTCTATGCACCCACTTCAAGGAGTGAAACCCTACGGGCACTATTAGCAGTTGCTGCTCAGAAAGGGTTCAAAGTGAATCAATTTGATGTCTCTACAGCTTATCTTCATTCAGACTTGGCTGAAGAGCTCTATATGGAGCTACCGCCAGGATTGAAAGTTGGTAAATCAAATCAGGTATGGAAACTACATAAATCTATTTATGGACTCAAGCAATCTGCTCATAATTGGAATGAGTGTTTGAATGACGTTTTGGTAGGCATTGGTTTTCGCAGGAGCAAGGCTGACAATTGCTTATATTTCAGAAGTTCAGGAGATGCTCAAGAAACTTTGCTTGTTTATGTAGATGACCTGATTTATACTTCAAAGACACAAGAACAAGTAAGAAAACTAGCCAAAGAGTTAAATAAACACTTCAAAGTTAAGAATCTTGGTGATGTGAAGGTCTATCTTGGTGTTCAGATAGATAGGACCAAAAATGGCAGTTTTCTACTGAATCAAAAAGGCAAGATATTACAAATGCTGAAAAAGTTTAACATGACGGAGTGTGCAGGTGTTAGAACACCAATGGAAATGGGTTTTGTAAAAGACAATGAGTTCAAGGATAGTGCTGAATTCAAGCGTGCTGAAATCTTTCAGTCAGCACTGGGAAGCTTACTTCATCTTTCGCAATGGAGTAGACCAGATATTGCTTATGCTGTTAACTTACTCAGCAGAGAAGCTTCGAAACCTAGTGTAAATGCATGGAAAGGAATTCAGAGAGTGTTAAGATATTTACAATACACCAAAGATTTTTGCCTTGAATTATCTTCGGAAGGACAAGCACAGATTACTTGTTGGGCAGATAGTGACTGGGCAAATTTAAAGGATAGAAAATCAGTGTCTGGCTGTGTAATAAAATTTGGTAACTCTCTGATTGGGTGGAGATCCAAGAAACAGAACCTGATTGCTTTGTCGTCAACAGAAGCTGAGTTCTGTGCCTTATCTGAATTATGTAGAGATCTAGAATTTTACAAATGCTTGGCACAAGAGATGTATGAAAAGGCCATCACTCCAATCACTGTATGGGGTGATAATCAACCGTGTCTTAAGTTAGCACAAAATGGGCAGTTTAAAGGTCGTACAAAACATTTGGATATCCGCTTTCAAAATGTTTGTCAAACGGTAAAAGCGGGAATTGTTAAATTAAATTACTGTCCCAGTCATGAAAATCAAGCTGATGGTTTTACAAAACCGCTTGGGTTTCAGCGGCATGAAAACTTTTGTGAAGAAATGGGTCTGAAGTAATTTTTGTTTTTTGTATTGCCAGCGAGAGGGGGTGTTAGGGTGTGAAACCTAAGACGCTGGCAAGTTAGCAATGTCATGTAACTTTAAGTAGTCAAGCTCGTTAAGTTGTTAAGTTGTTAAGTTGCTCAGTATATAAAGAGTGTTTGTTTTCTCTGTGTGTGGGGCGTGAAGTAAAAATGTCCGAAAGCTCCGGAGGTGTTTCTGTTATCTTTCTGCAATAAACCTGTCTTTGGAAAGACAGGCTTCCCTGTGTCGTTATTTCTTTGCTGCTGAGACTCTGAAGCTTGTACTGCAACAAGAATCTCTGCACTGGACTTAATTAATACTCTGCAAAGAGAGCTGTTGCTGGTGGCGCAGTGGAAGTGTTTACTGGACCAGTACAAACTCTCTTAATAGATAGATAGATAGATAGATAGATAGATGATAGATAGATAGATAGATGATAGATAGATGATAGATAGATAGATAGATAGATGATAGATAGATAGATATAGATGATAGATAGATAGATGATAGATAGATGATAGATGATAGATAGATAGATATAGATAGATAGATAGATAGATAGATAGATAGATAGATAGATAGATGATAGATAGATAGATAGATGATAGATAGATAGATAGATATAGATAGATGATAGATAGATAATAGATAGTGTCAGGCTTTGGGGGTCCCTCTTTGGCTGTAGAAAAGCAGTACAAAGAGAAGTCAGCTCCTCCTTTTTGGAGGGGCTGCTTTGCAGGTGGGAATCCAGGTCCTCGCAGTGGCCTGGCAGTGGGCGGAGTATCGCAGCCCACATTAGCAGGCACCCCGGCCACATCATGCCACCCCCAGCCGGCTAATCGGGTTTGCCTGGAGGCATGACTACATGACTACGACCCCTTAAATTGCAGCATGGGGATATGGGAACTTTAGGATTCACTAAAACAGTTTCTTGAAGATGGACTTCTGGCAAGCGATGGGCTGCACCTCACAGCGGTTGGGAGGAATGTTTTTGCCAAAAATCTCAGAAACCTCATCAGGAGGGCTTTAAACTGACTAATGTGGGGGAGGGAGACAGTGCTCCTGAAGGTAGGAGTCTATCAATTGATGAAGATGATCATCCAAATGTCATAGACCAAATGGAGCAAAAAGCACACAGACCTAGTGGTGGGAGGAAAAAATCCTTAAATAAGAGACACGGGGGAATGATTAATGGACTTCAATGTCTGTACACTAATGCACAAAGCATGGGAAATAAACAAGATGAGCTTGAGCTCTTGGTACAGCAAACTAAATATGACATAATAGGCATCACTGAAACCTGGTGGGATAAGTCCCACGATTGGAATGTAATAATGGAGGGATACAATCTATTTCAGAGAAACAGACCAGACAAGAGAGGAGGAGGAGTGGCGTTATATGTCAGGGATGTGTATACCTGTGAAGAGATCCAAGATTTAGAACCTCAAAGCCAAAGTGAGAGCATTTGGGTCAAAATTAAGGGAGAGAAGAATAACAGAGACCTCTTTGTGGGAGTTTACTATAGATCCCCAAGCCAAACGGAGGACATAGATGATGCCTTCCTGGAACAGATGGCCAAGCATGCAAAAGGAAGGGAGATAGTAGTAATGGGGGACTTTAATTACCCGGATATTTGTTGGATGTCAAACTCAGCCAAGAGCGTAAGATCAAACAGATTCCTCACTGGCCTTGCAGACAACTTCATTGTCCAGAAAGTGGGAGAAGCAACAAGAGGAACAGCCATTTTAGATCTGGTCCTAACCAATGTTGATGACCTGGTTAGTGGGGTAGAAGTGGAAGGATCATTAGGCGCAAGTGATCATGCGCTTCTGAAGTTTACTATACAGCGGAAAGGAGCAGCCAAGCATACTAGGACTCAATTTCTTGACTTTAAGAAAGCCGACTTCATAAAACTTAGGGAAGTGCTGGGTGAGATCCCATGGACAGTAATACTAAAAGGAAAGGGAGTTCATGATGGCTGGGAGTTTGTTAAGAGGGAGATAGTAAAAGCACAACTTCAGGCAATACCAATGAGACGGAAACATGGAAGGTGTCTAAAGAAGCCAGGGTGGCTATCTAAAGAACTTTTAACTGAGTTAAGATTAAAAAAGGATGTGTACAAAAAATGGAAAAGGGGGGAAACCACCAAAGAGGAATTCAAACAAATAGCCAGCACATGTAGACACAAAGTCAGAAAAGCTAAAGCACAGAATGAACTCAGGCTTGCTAGAGAGGTTAAAAGCAACAAAAAAGGCTTTTATGGGTATGTCCGTAGCAAAAGGAAGAACAAAGAAACAGTGGGGTCACTCAGAGGAGAAGATGGTGAAATGCAAGCAGGGGACACAGAAAGGGCTGAACTCCTCAATGCCTTCTTTGCCTCAGTCTTTTCCGATAAAGAAAACAATGCCCGACCTGAAGAATTTGGAGCAAATGATTCAGCAGAGGAAACACAGCCCAGAATAACTAAGGAGATAGTACAATAATACTTGGCTAGTTTAGATGTATTCAAGTCTCCAGAGCCAGATGAACTGCATCCAAGAGTATTAAAAGAACTGGCAGATGTGATCTCAGAACCACTGACAGTCATCTTTGAGAATTCCTGGAGAACAGGCGAAGTCCCGGCAGACTGGAGGAGGGCAAATGTTGTCCCTATTTTCAAAAAGGGGGAAAGAGAAGACCCAAATAATTATCGCCCAGTCAGTCTGACATCAATACCAGGGAAGATTCTGGAGCAGATCATTAAGCAAACAGTCTGTGAGCACCTAGAAAGGAATGCTGTGATCACCAATAGTCAGCATGGATTTCTGAAAAATAAGTCATGTCAGACTAACCTGATCTCGTTTTTTGACAGAATTACAAGCCTGGTAGATGAAGGGAGCGCAGTGGATGTAGCCTACCTTGATTTCAGCAAGGCATTTGACAAGGTGCCCCATGATATTCTTGTAAAGAAGCTGGTAAAATGCGGTCTTGACTATGCTACCACTCAGTGGATTTGTAACTGGCTGGCTGACTGAACCCAAAGGGTGCTCATCAATGGTTCCTCTTCATCCTGGAGAAGAGTGACTAGTGGGGTGCCACAGGGTTCTGTCTTGGGCCCGGTCTTATTCAACATCTTTATCAACGACTTGGATGATGGACTCAAGGGCATCCTGATCAAATTTGCAGATGACACCAAACTGGGAGGGGTAGCTAACACCCCAGAGGACAGGATCACACTTCAAAACGACCTTGACAGATTAGAGAACTGGGCCAAAACAAACAAGATGAATTTTAACAGGGAGAAATGTAAAGTATTGCACTTGGGCAAAAAAAATGAGAGGCACAAATACAAGATGGGTGACACCTGGCTTGAGAGCAGTACATGTGAAAAGGATCTAGGAGTCTTGGTTGACCACAAACTTGACATGAGCCAACAGTGTGACGCGGCAGCTAAAAAAGCCAATGCAATTCTGGGCTGCATCAATAGGAGTATAGCATCTAGATCAAGGGAAGTAATAGTGCCACTGTATTCTGCTCTGGTCAGACCTCACCTGGAGTACTGTGTCCAGTTCTGGGCACCACAGTTCAAGAGGGACACTGACAAACTGGAACGTGTCCAGAGGAGGGCAACCAAAATGGTCAAAGGCCTGGAAATGATGCCTTATGAGGAACGGCTAAGGGAGCTGGGCATGTTTAGCCTGGAGAAGAGGAGGTTAAGGGGTGATATGATAGCCATGTTCAAATATATAAAAGGATGTCATATAGAGGAGGGAGAAAGGTTGTTTTCTGCTGCTCCAGAGAAGCGGACACGGAGCAATGGATCCAAACCACAAGAAAGAAGATTCCACCTAAACATTAAGAAGAACTTCCTGACAGTAAGAGCTGTTCGACAGTGGAATTTGCTGCCAAGAAGTGCTGTGGAGTCTCCTTCTTTGGAGGTCTTTAATCAGAGGCTTGACAACCATTTGTCAGGAGTGCTCTGATGGTGTTTCCTGCTTGGCAGGGGGGTTGGACTCGATGGCCCTTGTGGTCTCTTCCAACTCTATGATTCTATGATTCTATGATTTTGTCATCCAGAGCATCAGAGCAGTCAGTATTTTAGAAAATTAAAATAGGAAATTGGGAGGGCACAAAAACATTTCAAAATCATGTTATTACAGCAGGGGACCACAGAAGTAATGTCTTTGGTGTTTTTCAAAGTGGCACATTTGGGGGAGGGAGTCTTGAAGGCTCACAAAAGAACCTCTTCAGACACCAAATGAACCACTGGTTAGTTCCCCCCCCCCAACCGGGTACAGACAGATGGACCAATAGTGTGATTCAGTATAAGTCAACTTCCTATTCCCAAAGCTGTGCTAGGCTAATATATCACTTTTATCCTGAAGCTGTAAGAGATATGCCATGCTGCTGCTGGTAATGGAAGTGCAAGTGTGCCTGCTTTGTTTATGGAATAAATGTTGTTGAGAATACGTGTTGTTTTCATTTTAAGCATATAATTTTAAAACTCCAGCGCACATGAACTTGGATTCACCTTTTTTTAAAAAAAAAGTAGTGCATGACTCAATCAAAATGCCCCTGAGCTTTTGTTAAAAAGTAGATTTATTCTTCAGCCACTGACATAACTCATGAAAAAAACATACCCAAGGAATAACAGCTGACTTGTAAATTGTTCCATGGCCAGGAAGGTGACTACTTCTTCGCTGTATTTCTCAAAGCCCCCCCCCCCCAGTAAAAAAACCCCCTGGTGGGTTTTGGGCGGTTTTTTGCAGGGATATTTTGCAACATATCATTGATGCATTAGTGGTGGGTTGGTACTGGGCCATTCATATATCATTCCTCTTTATGCTACACCTCCCCACCAAAAAAATGCATTTGTTGTATGAAGAGGTACAGAATTTTAGTCCCTAACAGAACTTTCTTCAAACAGACACAAAGATAAATAATGCTACATACAAATAGTTGCATAAAACCATTTGCTAGTCCAAGCACAGCTTCGGCTTCTTAGTAATATTAAATTACTTCAGACAGAACTGAAATTGAAGGTTTCTCTTCAAGTTACAAGAAAGGAGGCTTCTCCAGCTAAACTAAACTACTGAACTTAGTCTGCATGAGAGGAGACTGAGAGGAGATACAATAGCCATCTTCAAATGCCTAAAGGACTGTCACATGGAAGGTACAGTGAAAAAATTTTCTCCTGCTCCGGAGGGTAGGGCCCGAAACATCAAGAATAACTTTCTGACAGTAAGAGCTGCTTGACAGTGGAACACACTCCCACAAGAAGTGGTGGATCCTCCTTCATGGTAGGTTTTTAAACAGAAGTTGGATGGTCATCTGTCATGGATGTTTTGGTTAAGATTCCTGGATTGCTGGGGGTTGAACTAGATGACGCTCAGGGTCCCTTCAAACTTTACAATTTTATTATTCTGATTCCTGAGCCATGCCCTTCCCAGTTCCACTCCCCCCACCCCCATCCCACTGGAACTCCAGAAGCAACTCTCAGCTTTCATGGCTCTGTGAGGTTCCCTCTGTTTTCAGTCAAGCCTGTGGGCTGAGGAGAATGTCCAAAGGAAAACTGAGCTTTTGCTCCAGATAGACTTGCAGCCCATGTGACCTGCCATGGGCCAACATCCAGCTCAGCCACGCAGGCAAGGAGAGGTGGAGGCTTTGCCTAGGGATGTGCTGTGTCTTGCATTAGGTCTGCCTGCTGCCTTGGTTTTTTGCTAGTGAGCAAAGTAATGAAAATGAGAGAGAGAGAGTGATTTCCTTTTGACCTCATTAGACTTTGAGGCCAACCATTACATCCTCAGGGAAACACAAAAAAAGGACATGGGATTGAAAAAGCTCCTTAGTGCTTTTTATTTTTAAGGTCTGCCTTCTCTTCAGATTTGAAATGTCCCCAAGAAACAGTTTTGGCTCAGATGTCATTCCGTAGAACTTCTTCGTTCTAAGTACATAACCAGAAGGCTGATCGAGTCAAACGATTTACAAATAGGAATGAAGAGGAAGGGCTGTAGTTGAGCAGTAAGAGTTTCTCGATTGCATGCAGGTTTGAGCTGGGAGAGAGTCTTGTTGAGAAGCTGCTGTTCAGGCTGCTACCTTGCAGTGCACTTTGAAAGAGACTTGGCAACCAACGGCATGTAGCTGATTGTCGGGTCTGACTGAGTCAAAGCACTTTGCAGGCATCCCCAATCAGCTGAACGCTGGTACCTGCAAAATCCTGCACAAAGTCTCTTTGGAAGGGACTCAGCAAGACCTGACAGTCAGGCGGCACTACCAATCAACAGATCGTTAGGACCTCCAAGCCCCCTTTTGACTGAGCCAGGTTTTTAACCTGCCCCACACTTGGTATCCCATAGGAGTCAAAAGAGCTCAGGACTTAAATGGACAGATATATTCTGTACCATACCTTTAAAATACATTGTTCCCACCCCAAAGACTCCTGGGTATGGTAGCTTCTCTGGGGTTCTGGGAACTGTAGCTCTGAGGGGTGTAAACTACAGTTTCTGGGAGCTTTCGGGGAGGGGGGAGGGAAGCAACACGCTTGAAATGTGTGGCATGTATCTAGGCATCACCCCAGCTGGTATAATAAGGCAGCTTCCCACGCTGTATGCTATCTGAAGGACGCGAGCAAATTGTTTCTCCTGATTGCCTTGAAAACAAAAAGGCGCCTTGTCCTAAAAATGCCACTGGGAAATGTCCCGAGTCTCTTATGCAAAAGACTAAATAAATTTTAAAAGTGTGGCCTTTGGTTGCCGCCTGGCCTTGCTTTGACTAATTCTTGTAACGCTTTCTGAATCTCCAGCCTTCAGCCAGTCGTCAAGCTGCATTTTTGGGCAAGAGGCATTGGGGTCACAATGATGACTGGACCCCTTCGTTTTTCACAGCTGACCTGCAACATCGGTGGTGGGGCTTTCTAATTGGAAGCCAACGGAGGGAGCCAAGGAACCGTAACCCCAGTACTGCTTCTCCTCCACTAGCTCCATCCTCTTTCGGAGTGGTGCTTTCCTCTTCAATTAATTTCGGAGCGAGCAGCGAGCGGTGGCACTCCCGAGTTCTGCTCTTCCTCCACCGCGGCTGTCAGTCAGGCTGTCACTCATTTCTAAGGCAGAAGGAAAAGCAACGGGGGCTGGAATCAAATTATTTTTAATGATCCCTGACACATCCTGATCGAGCCTTTTCTTCTTAGCCAGGGTTAAGTGTCAGGGCAACGCGGCAGCTTTTGTTGGAGATAGGAAAATAAAGCAAATAATAGCAGCGTTGTGTCCTCTCGGTGTGGGCTTCTCTCAAATGGCCTGTTTTGCAAAACAGGGACGCAGCAAGTCGCAAAACAATTGTTTCCATTCAGTTGCAATTTGAAAGACACAGCAACAATCGCTCAGCCTTACGTGGGGTGCTGGTGGCCTGGCAGGAGGGGGGAAAGAGTGGGAGGAATCTCTGCTGTAACCGTCACCAGCATATTGTGGACCAGAAGTGGGGAACCTGTGGGATTCCAGATGTCCCTAACCATTTGCCATGCTGGTTGAGGCTGATGGGAGTTGGCATCCAATGACATCTGAAGGGGTACAGGTTCCCCAGCCCCTGAATTAGACAAATTCGAGCAAGCTAAGTCTATAATTGGCTCTTAATCATAATGCCAGAAGTGGGTGTCAGGAATAAATTACGCGGAGTAAGGAAAATTAACTCTTTATTAGAAGAAACAGGATCTGCTCAGTAGTGCCAGGCCTAATGAGCACAGCAACTCTTCTCAGTAGGTCTTGTCCCTAGGAGGCAGTTGTGGAGGTTGAAGGTGCCCACCTTCCCACAGCTGCCTAAATCTCCTCCACCCCAAGCTCCTTCCCAAACAACCTGAGACTATGCCGACACACCTGACTCTGTTCCTCCCTCTTCATACCTCTCCTGCTCCTCACCCTGGCTTCTTCACCAGCCTGACTAATTTCTGCCTCTTGGCCTCCCTCCTCTCCAGCCTCTGATTCTGGACTGTCCCCTGCCACAGCCTCCTCCTTCTCAGTAACCCTGTTACCGCTTTAGCTTCTGACACCTCCTCCTCCCAGTCTGCCCACTCTTACCCTCTGAACACTCAATGTCATCCCATCGCCAATCCCTGGGCTCTGAGCCTTCTTCCCTTGGGGGTTCCCCCAGCTAGTGCCTCCCACCATTCCCCTGTGTCAACGGCACATGATAGCTTTAAATGGAGTTCAAAGGAGATACCTCAGATACCAGGAACAGACGACTGCAGAGACAGCTCCATGCCTCCATGCTCTGCTCTTCAGTGTGCTGGGCCCAGGGGTAACCCGTGAAACGTGGTCCAGGACTGGTCTAGAATCCAAAGGTTCCACTAGGAGTCAGTCCGACAGGGCCAAGGCAGGACACGAGGCAGGAAACCAGGCAAGGACAGGTACAGGATCTCAGGCAGGATCTAGCATACAGCAATGTTGCTCCCGCAACCTGGGGCAGGGTCCGACAGCCTTTTATCTTTGTCGAGGTCCTTATCCCCAACAACTCACCTCCCTGTTTCACCCAAAGGCAAGCACTCCTCTTGCGAGTATTCAGGTCTCTCCTTCTCTCAGACCTTAGTCTCTGCAGCTCAGGAGACGTCGGTGGGTTACTAGACCCAGGGGCCACCTCAGCCTCCCCTGACCCAACCGGTAGTGGAGCAGCTGTAAGTGATGGCCCAGCTGAAGGCAACAAGGAAATCCCCACATCTGGAGCCAGGGCAGGCTCAGGCCCCTGACTCAGCCCAGCAGTGTTTGTTGCAGGGGAACCTGTGCAGACTGGGACTCTTCAGGACCAGGACCAATACTTGGTTCAGATGATACCTGAGACAAAGGATCTGGTGCAGACTGAGACTCCTCTGGTTCCAAGTCCGAACTGAAGTCCCAGGCCATCACATTCAGCTTCCAACAAACATCTGGTTGACCACTCTTGAAGACCAAATGCTTGGTTAGATGGACCTTTGGTCTTTTCTCACAGATCTGTTCTAGGCCAGTGGCCCTTACCTAGCCCTTACCTAGCAAAGCGTGCCAGGTTCAGTCCCTGACAATTTCCTTTGAGAAGGGTAGAGAAAGAAGCCACATGCTCTTCCAGGATATTCCACTCTTATCTGTCCCCCCACCACCACCTCAAGCCTTTGCTGGTTTTCTGGTTTTTCCCTTCAGCAGTCATACAGCATTCTGTTCAGTCCTCATTGGACTGTTTTGTGGTCTTCCTTCCCTTAGGTCTTTCTCCTCCCCGAAACATTTTAAAAATACTTCAGACATTTCTTCACAAGACACGTTTGCCTACAGATACCGGATGTTGGTTATCACAAACAAGGAGAGTGCTGTGGCCCTCAGGTTCTGCTTGTGGTCTTCCTTTGGCAAATACCTGGCCACCATGCGAACACGATGCTGGACTAGATAGGCCTTTGGCCTGAACACAACAGGGTTCTTATGTACTTCCTTCCAGCTGCCTTTCTCCTGACAGAGCTTTCTCACTGTTTCAGAGTCCAGCTGGGAGAAAATCATGGGGTTTTTCCAGCCAGAATTCACCAGAACTCAGTTTTGGCACCTCTCAGAGGGCCGCCATTGCCGTTATAAGAGAACAAGGGAGTTGTTCATGGTGAGTTCTGGCATCTCTATTTCTAGAAAAATAGCACTGGAGAAAATCATCCTGTGAAGGGACTGCACAATTGGGAGGAGAAGACTTCAGCACCCGTCTCCCACCTTTAAGTCATCTGCCTTAAAACACCCCTTCCTTTCTCCATCTCCCACTTTACAACTATGTCACAGACCCACCCCCCTTCTACCACATGGCTTTACCAGTGGTGAATGCCAAAAAAAGCCTTTCGCTCCCCCGAGAGTGTTCAAGGCCTCTGTTTCTCCTGTAAGCCACAAGCTGATTAACATTCCTTCAACGATATCCACTCCTGATTTGAAAGAAAGACACCTTTGATTCTGGCCTGGTGCGCACTTCTCAGTTGGGCTGGAATGAAATTCCTTGAATTCTGAGCTCGCTCCTTCTTTTTTCTTTCTTTCCTCTTCATTAGCATGGTTGCACAGTGTCCTTTGCTTGATAGGAATAATGTCTTCTAACAGGCTTTCAGGAATGTAACTCTCGTAACTCTCGGGGAAAAGAGAAATGGCATTGATGCAGGATAATTTGTCAGCAAGTTTTAAGATCCGCAGCCATTCCTCTTCTCTGTTTCTGTCTTCTGTTTTCATCATTGGCATTCTCCTAATCTCCCAAGATTGCCCTTCATTTCCCCCAGACAGCCGAATGCCCTTCTGCTCTGGAAACATTCTCTCTCTCTCTTTCTGAGTTCATATTTATTTTAAATATTTCAGCCAAATGATGAATAAGGGCCTGGAGAAGAAGTTGAACTTTCTCTCTGTCTCTCTTCCGAGATATGAAGTGATTTTTCATTTCGGCTCTGGGTCTTCGAAGGCCTTAAAAGCCCTGGCTCTTTATCATAAAGGCTGTACGCAGAAGTGGAAGGGGGAATGAGATGAGTATTTTATTTCAGGGGGGGGGGGGAGAGACCAATGGTCCTCATGAATGCAAGCTTTTTGCAGCACCCACACATCCAAAACAACAACGCATCTCCCAGATTTGCACTTTTCATAGAAATTCTCATCAATTAAAAAAAGCCTGTTGCAAACAATCCTGTCATTAACAATGCAACTCATGCAAACTATTTTAATGTTTCTGTTGATTATGTGTTATGTTTTTATATTACCTTATTTTTGCAAGCCACCCTTTGGCTGTTTTTGGCCACTCCTTGAATTTGTCCAATTTGCCCATTCTTCTTTAAAGCTATCCAAGTTGGTGGCCTTCATTGCCTCCTGAGCGAGGGAGTTCCATAGTTTTACTATGTGATGCATCAAGAAGTGTTTTCTTTTCTCTGTCCTGAATCTTCCAAGGGTCACCATCACTGGATGTCTACAAGTTCTAGTGTTACGAGAGAGGGAGAAAAACTTTTCTGTATCAACTTTCTCTGTGCCATGCACCATCATTTTACACATGTCTATCACCTCATGTCTACTCACCTTTTCTCTAAACTAAAAAGTCCCAAACACTTTAACCTTTCCTCACAGGGCACTTGCCAGTGTGGTGTAGTGGTTAAGAGCGGTGGACTCATAATCTGGTGAACCGGGTTTGCCTCTCCGCTCCTCTACATGCAGCTGCTGGATGACCTTGGGCTACTCACACTTCTCTGAAGTCTCTCAGCCCCACTCACCACACAGAGTGTTTGTTGTGGGTGAGGAAGGGAAAGGAGAATGTTAGCCGCTTTGAGACTCCTTCGGGTAGTGATAAAGCAGGATATCAAATCCAAAATCATCATCTTCTTCTTCCATCCCTTTGATATAATATAATATAATATAATATAATATAATATAATATAATATAATATAATATAATAAATAAATAAATAAATAAATATTTGTAGCCCGCCCACTCTGGGCGGCTTCCAACAAGGATTAAAAATACATCAAAAATATACATTAAAAACTTCCCTTCAGATGTCTTCTAAATGTCAGGTAGTTGTTTATGCCTTTGACATCTGATGGGAGGGCATTTCACAGGGCGGGCGCCACTACCAAGAAGGCCCTCTGCCTGGTTCCCTGTAGCTTTGCTTCTCGCAGTGAGGGAACCACCAGAAGACCCTCGGCACTGGACCTCAGCGTCTGGGCAGAACGATGGGGGTGGAGACGCTCCTTCAGGTATACTGGGCCGAGGCCGTTTAGAGCTTTAAAGGTCAACACCAACACTTTAAACTGTGCTCGGAAACATACTGGGAGCCAATGTAGGTCTTTCAATACTGGTATTATGTGGTTTCAGCGGGCCCCCCCAGTCACCAGTCCAACTGCCACATTCTGGATTAGTTGTAGTTTCCAGGTCACCTTCAAAGGTAGCCCCACGTAAAACGCATTGCAGTAGTCCAAGCGGGAGATAAGTAGAGCATGCACCACTCTGGTGAGACAGTCCACGGGCAGGTAGGGTCTCAGCCTGCATACCAGATGGAGCTGGTAAACAGCTGCCCTGGATACAGAATTGACCTGTGCCTCCATGGACAGCTGTGAGTCCAAAATGACTCCCAGGCTGCGCACCTGGTCCTTCAGGGGCACAGTTACCCCTTGAGTTTGATCCCTTGAGATATCGCGGTGACCTGCTTGCAAATTACGCTCCCATCTGAAGTGCCCTGTGTTGCTGATTAACTCAGGTGGATGCTTGAGTGATGCATATCCAGCGATGAAATTATTGTTTCAGAAGATGACATTTTGCCAGCAGGGTGTGTAAGGCCTTGTATCAGCATCCTTGGTCTGCTGCTGGGTCTCAGTACCCATCCAGGATCTACTGTTGATGCCTGCTGCAACCTTGGGCAGCTCTGTGGGATGCCTAGGACACAGCCCTTTCCCGCCTAAGGAGCTATTGCAGGGGCCTAAAGAGTTTCCCATATGAAGTATGAGAAAGAAATCAAAATTTATTGGAAAAGAAAACACCATGGCGGATTTCACCCATTGAGGTACTGACGGTTAAAAAATTAAATATGGAGGGAAGGTGGGCTACATATGAAGAGATTTTGATGGAAACCAAGCAAGGTTGAAAACTTAAGCCATATGATCAAATTGAAGGTTTATTTACAGGTTGGTTGCAATATCATCAAGTGAACGATATATTTAATGTAGATAAGAGGAAGGTTGGTTTTGAAAATAAAAAATCAAGATTCCAAATTGAGCTGTTGGAAGGCTGAAGTAAATTATTATACAAGATGCGCAATTTGTTGTTAGAATGGTTTACTAAAGATGAGGAAGTAGAAGAAGTTATGATAAAATGGGCACTAGATTTTGGGTATAACAGTGAGTTTGATTCAGGGATAAGATTGTGGAATGAGAATTTACAATTTACAGCAGGTATGGCATTAAAAGAAAATGTAATGAAGATGATGTACAGGTGGTATTTGACACCAGTGAAGTTAGCTAAAATGTATAGTATGAGAGATAAAACATGCTGGTAATGTAAAGAATCAGACAGTAACTTTTATCATATGTGGTGGACCTGTGACAAAGTAAAATCATTATGGGAATTGATCTATAATGAATTAAAGAAGATGTTTAGATACACCTGCCCAGCAAAACCGGAAGCATTTTTGCTAGGTTTGATGGGAGAGGAAATTACAAAGATAGATCAAAGATTATTTGTGTACGCCACAGTTGCAGCGAGAACTTTATTGGCTCAAAAGTGGAAGTTACAGGAGGTACCTACCATTGCTGAGTGGCAGGCGAAGATGATGGACTTTGCAGAACTGGCCAGACTGACTTGCAGGATTCGAGACCAGGATGATCAGAAATTCCAAAGGGACTGGAGTAAATTTATTGCATATTTGAATAACTGTAAAAACTTGACACTAGCAGGATTGAAATAAATCCTACAATGTGGACAATAGGTTAAAGATGTAAATTGTGCGATTGGATTAGAAATGGAAAACCTGCTGAAGGGAAGGAGGGAAGTCATATGCTTGGCAGAGCAGAGAGGTTTTGTGTTTGACATTGTAATGTTGCAATGTTGAAAATGTTGTTTAAGGAGGAAAATAATAAAAATATCTTGAAAGGGGGAGGGAGAGTTTGGTCTAGGGAGATTGGGAGGGAGATTGGAGGAGATGTAACAGATCCAGAAATAAAAGAGACTGGAGCCTACAGTGAGAAAGAAGGGAAGAGAAAGAACCACCCAGAGAGGATAGTAGAGCAGGGGTAGTCAGCGTGGTGCCCTCCAAATATTGTTGGAACACAATGGCTATTGGCCAGACTGGCTGGGGCTGATGGGAATTGCAGTCCAGTAACATCTTGAGGGCACCTGAAGTAGGAGGTTGCACAGGTTCTGCTTCACAGGGGGAACCAAGAGCCAAAGGTCAGGATTCCCTTGTTAGACCTTCCTGTCTTGTATGGATGGCAGGGGAAAGAGCCAATGGGGATGTAAGGGTGGGGCCAGTAGATGGGGCTCCACTCTTTCCCCTATGCAGCCAATCAAAAGAGGGGAAGAGGGGAGCACCATCCAGTGGGCCCGTGCCCACAACCCCATTGGATTTGCCCCCTGACACCCATGTAAGGGGAAGAAGGTCATGTTATTCAGATGAGGGAATATCGTCCAAGTAGGACTTTTGTCATGTCTTGCCACATTTCATCTCAGAGTTGACTACTGTCCTAGACAAGGAGACAAGAGCAGATTATTTGCTGATTTAGACCATTTATCTTGCTGGTGGAGTTTGAAAGATTGCTTCCCTATGTTGAATTTGCATCCCTAGTTCTGGAAAACAGACTTACAGATGGAGTTTATTTGTTTTACTTACTTATTTTTAGCTTTATAAAACTGTAAGGTCGCTCAAGGTGCCCGGGAGTACAGCAATATAGAACAAATGCATTAAAAAGAAACTTTGCTGTGAAATGAAACACAGCCATAATAAAATCCGTCTCATAATAATAGCACCAGCAGAAGCCAGATGAAATCTGCCAGTATCCATTAACCTCCTCTAAATGTTAATTCCCAGTGGTCAGATATACAGGAAGTGGGTGATGAAAATAGGAAGAGCATTTGACTCTGGAACATTTCAATATTGTTTTAGGTTTATGATGGGACTCTTCTAATTCCTGGGCGCAAGATATTGAATTGAGCATGTTAAAAAGACAAGCCAGGAGCCAGCCCGGGGATGGCTGTTAAGATGGGTCCTTAGCTGGGACAAAGGAACCGTCTATAAGCCAGAGGGCAAATGGGAAGGGGCCCTCTCTCAACTCAGAATTAGTTAGAAAGACAAAAACCTCTGGAGTAAAATTTTTGAGGTTTCCTGTGATGTGAGCTGGGGGAAAACAGGGCAGTGTTCAAAATGCTGCCAGCTGCAGAGCATCAGAGAAGCATGTTGGGTTTCTGATTGGATCCAATACTGTGGCTTTAAGAGGAACGAGACCTTTTTAGGGTGCGAATGTCGTGAGTCCCTCCACAGTAGGCTCAGGTTGTATATACAGTGTTACCTTGGTTCTCGAACTCAATCCGTTCTGGAAGTCCATTTGACTTCCAAAACTTTCGAAAACCAAGCCGTGGCTTCTGATTGGCTATTTGGCCCTGGAAACAATGCCAACAGCCGAAACGGATGTTCAGCTTCCGAAAGACGTTTGCAAAACAGAACACTTACTTTTGGGTTTGCGGCATTCAGGAGTTGATTTGTTCGTCAACTAAGCAGTACGGTAACCAAGGTTTCACTGTATGAGTAAATAAACCATATATCCTAAGGGCACCACAGTCTTTGCTGTGCCTAATTTCCAGGCCTGGGACCCATGGAATTGTGGAAGTTGGGGTGGCATGTAACAATATGTTCTTCTGTGGTTGAAATTTTATCTACATTTCCCTGGAAGTAAGCTCCATTGACCATAATGGAGCTTCCTTCCGAGTAAACATTAGGTCCAAAAAGAGGAAATACATCACCCAAAAAAGAAACTAATTTAAATCCCTTTGCTCTAGTGGGAGGAGGATTTAATTTGACTAAGCCTGCCTTTGTTAAGCTTAACCTCATAAGAATACTCCATGTCTCTAAGGCTCAGAGTGCTTTTATCATGTGCGGAGTGGCTTTCCCTCTCTACTGCCTAACATAGCTGTGCTCTCTTATCTAGACTGAGGAGAAATGGCTTCCATATTTCTGTTATTGGAAGCAATAGTATGAATAAAAGCTGTCCAGTCCAAAAATATGATTCAAAAGCTTTACCAACAGAACTTGTTTCAAAACAGACACTTAAAACAACAGTGTTACATGCAAATAGTTGCATAATATTATGTGCCTATCCAAGCACAGGTACTGCATCTTAGAAATAGAAGATAGCTTTATCTGGAACTGAAATCAAAGCTCTGTCTCTCTCACAGCCTCCATCAGAAGCCTGAGGCTGTGTTCCTGGAGAGAATCATTTGCACATCCTTTCTTCTCCAGTGCCTCAGAGAGAAAACAAAGACCAACTCACACAAAACGAAGATTCGCAACTGAATATCCCACATGATATAAGCTAAATACGTAATGAGAGAGCAGCAGAGATACATTATCGGTTAATTATAAACTTCTTAAGTACTCTGTTGCTGCTGCTGCTTAGTTTCAATGGAATTTTCCAGTGTTAAACCTTTAGCCATACACATACAGAGGTTTTTTCCCCCATTCCAATACACAAATAAACAAGTATACTTAACATTCCAGACCAGAGTCATGCCTGGCAGGCAGATTTGATGTTTCTTTGAAAATTAACCACTGCTTTAGAACCTACACAAAGTTGCTCCACCCCCCACCACCGAATAAATAAATAAATCCTCAGCATTCCTAATTGTCAGGACTGACCCAAGACATTTTGCTGCAGGTGGAACTTCCCTTCCCCCTATACCTCGGTTTAAGAAAAGTGCATACAGTGGTACCTCGGTTTAAGAACAGCCCTGTTTATGAACGATTCGGTTTACGAACTCTGCAAAACCAGAAGTAGTGTCCTTGTTTGCTAACTTTACCTCGGTCTAAGAACAGAATCCGAACGGTGGAAGGGCACCGGCAGCAGGAGGCTTCATTAGGGAAAACGCACCTCGGTTTAAGAACAGTTTCGGTTTAAGAACGGACTTCTGGAACAGATTAAGTTCAGAAACTGAGGTACCACTGTAGTGTTCAAGGCCAGCCAAGTGACTGTCATTCAGCCCAGACATGGAGGTCCAGCTCCAAGGGCCTTCTGGTGGTTCCCTTACGGTGAGAAGTGAGGTTACAGCGAACCAGGCAGAGGGCCTTCTTGGTAGTGGCACCCACCCTGTGAAATGCCCTCCCATCAGATGTCAAGGAGATAAGGAACTGTGCAACCTTTAGAAGACATCTGAAGGCAGCTTTTAATGTTTTATGATGTTTTTGTATATGCTGGAGGCCTCCCAGAGTGGCTGGGACAGATGGACAGGGTACACATAATAAAATAATAATAATAATAATAATTATTATTATTATTATTATTATTGGTGCTGGACATGAGGCAGAAAATCCCACAAGTGCATCTCCCCAACAGTAAAAATATAATAAACAATCATAATATAATATAACCATTTTCTGCCCTTTCGTAACACCCCAAATCAGTTGCTTGAGGCTGCAACCTCACCATGTCAAATGGCAGGGCCGGCTCTGCTAATTGTCCGGCTGTTCTGCCAATGGAAGAAGGCATGAAAACCCTTTACAAAAAAGAGTGCATCACACAAAAGAGGACAAAAAGAGGCAGCTGATCTGTATAACATGTGCATATGTTCACTTAAATGTCTGTTAAAGTATATCCATGTTGGCAAAGTAGGAGAATCTAGAGAGAAGCCAGACCCTGGGAAGTTTCCTTTTTCCACTCTCAAGCAGGTTCTTGCAATCTTGTCTTTCCACTTGCATTCTAAAGGGATGCTAATCTCCGTCAAGGTAAAAGGGGTGGCAGTGGACATCAGTCACACAGAAGCGCATGAGCTTTATCATTCTGAAATCTGTGGTTATTACACTAACTGCATAAACGCTGCAGCCAAATGGAGACTCAACAGAGATAAGGGAAACAAAACCTGCATAACAACGAAAGGGAGTCAAACATCCTTCTTCTTCTTGGGCAAGGACCAACTTGATTTCTGTGTACAGCTCCCCAGAAAATGGTTTCCATGCAGAGTTTCTTCTTCTTCTCACTTACACCTGAAATAGTATTAGAAATGACAGGGAAACTTTGCTTCCCAGCTTGTATTGGTTTTATATTATTTGCGGGGAGCGTGTTGTCTTAGCACTTTCAGGGATAGGGTTTTATTTCCTTGTTGGGCATATGGGTACTTTGGTTTTAAATCCCTGAGGAACTCCTGATCCCGGCCGTGCAGAAAGAGACAGGCCTCCCGTGGATGAAGGATTTTAAAATGTGCTCCGTGATTGTGCATATGCTTAGAAAGATGGAGCTGTGAGTGGAAAGGGGAATGTCTAAGCATGTATGGGACAGGCATGCTCCACCATGCTCTCCCCCCTGGTATGGATGAAATATGGTGGATGACAATGCAACTAAAATTGCTACATTACAAACGATGCTTTGTGAAGTGTGGACATGGCAGCACCTTCTCACAAAAGTGGAGAGAGAACAACAAGAAAGTAGTAGGAGTCTTCCATGCTGAAGTCATTCTCAAACCTGGTTAGAAACCCAGTGCTGGATTTACGTATAAGCTAAACAAGCTATAGCTTAGGGCCCCACTCTCTTGGGGGGGAAAGGAAAAAAGTGTTTGCGTTATTAAGTTTGTTATGAATAAAAAATCATTTTAAGTTAGAGCTTAATAATTATTTCACTATTAATATACTTCTTCTTAATTGTATTTCACTATTAATATACTTCTTCTTAACAATTACTTTGATAAAATACATATTTTGTTATGTACAAATGGCTTTAGATACCTATTAGGTCCATAAAGGTAAAGGTAAAAAGGTAAAGGATCCCTGGATGGTTAAGTCCAGTAAAAGGCAACAATGGGGTTGCGGCACTCATCTCACTTTCAGGCCAAGGGTCATGTGGCCAGCATGACCAAACCGCTTCTGGCGCAACAGGACACAGTGATGGAAGCCAGAGTGCATGGAAACACTGTTTACCTTCCCACCACCTATTTATCTACTTGAACTGGCATGTTTTCAAACTGCTAGGTTGGCAGGAGCTGGGACAGAGCAATGGGAGCTCGCCCCATCACAGGAATTCAAACTGCTGACCTTCTGATCGCAAGCCCAAGAGGCTGATTGGTTTAGACCACAGTGCAACCGGCATCCAGAAATTAGGTCCATAAATTAGCATATAGCATATATTCAACAACAAAAATAGCTACAATTTGTTGTTGACAAAGGACAGCTGGACATATAAAGGGCCCCATTACCTTCAGTAGCTTAGGGCCTCATCAAACCTAAATCCAGCCCTGTAGAAACCTGATCATCTGACTGTAAACTCTTCCCTTAAATCCCAGATGGTGGATTAGAGCAAGGCAGTTATATCACTACCAACTCGGGAATAAATATTTTTCAAGAAATTTACTGCAAGGACTTCAGTAGCAAACTGTCATAACAGATTAATAAATGAGCAATTTTACCTTCATCTGCAATTATGAGCAATTAGAGAAATTATCTAAGATGCTTAAGTGAGCCTTCTCATTCTTATTTTTTGAATTCAATTGAATATAATTTTCAAACCTTTATTTAGGGTGAATCAGAATGATTAGAGTACTCAATCACATTTTCAGTCATAGTTTCCAGTAACTTCAAGGATTGATTTCTCCCATAGATCATTGTTCCTTTGTTCATAATGGAATTCAACTTATCTGTGCTTTACTTACTAAACGTTTTGAGTGATGCAAATAGTCCTGAAGGCAAGGCGTTCCTGCTGATTGTTATATTTTTGAATGCAGCATTCTTATGGTTCAGTCCTATACATGCCCACAAGGAAGTAAATTCTATTGAGTTCAGTGGGGCTCACTCCCAGGTAAGTGGGCATACACTTCCAAGGGTATAGGACACTCAGTGGGTATAGGATTGGTACTTGCATAAGATTGTGCTGTGAAAAACTGATCAAGTAGCAAGCTTGAATAAACAAAGGCACTGGCTCTATCTGTACTTCACATTCTCACACCACTTAAACGGCCATGGCTTCCCCCCAAAGAATCCTGGGAACTGTAGTTTGCTAAGGGTGCCAAGAATTGTTAGGAGACCCCTGTTCCCAGGGAACTCTGGGAATTGTAGCTCTGGGGAGGAAAACTCCAGGGAGGTGAAATGAGGGGTGATGTCTGTCACCCCTGCCTTTGTGACAGTAGCCCATGCAGGACAAAGATGAGGTAAGTTCAATTGGATCCTTATGACCATTCCCAAGGACTGCAGGAGTGCTTCCTTTAGTTTTTGGGCTCCTCCAACTACAGCACATTCTGCGAGGATCTGGCTTTCCAATGCAGCTGTGAAATCACTCAACAAAAGACATGTTAAGCATGTAATGTTTCTAACAGAGCAAGTGACCAGCTTCCATCCATACTCTCCTGTTAGCATAAGAAAAGTGTGCCATCTCGTGGAGGACAAAGAACCTCAGCCTTCTGATTTATTCTGTCGCATGCCTCATTTGATCTGCTTGCCCCCAGGTTAACATTTAATTATGTTGCGCAAAATGCATTGAGAATAATTGCAGGTTGCGGGTATCAGTCAACATTAAAATCCTTTCGAGGGAATTTATTTTTATAACCTTGCCTATTAGAAAAATGTACAGAACTCAGCACAGAACTTGACAGCACTGACAGACCTCCTCTAGGAAGCGATAAAGTGTCAAAGTCACACTCCCTTTTCCATGTGGATTTGAAGAAAATATATTTGGGGATGTAATGCCTAAAGAACAAGGTTTTCGGTAGGATATTTATTTTTAAGAGCACAAAAAGCTGCCTTTCCCCCAGGCCAGATAGTTGGACTACCTAGCACAGCGTACAGTGACTGGTTGTCTGGGACAAGGAAAGGGCTGAACTATAGCTCCCCCCATCCACGACTACTGACCACGCTAAGTGAGATGGGTGGGAGTTGGAGTGCAACAACATCTGAGGGTTCTCCATCCCTGATCTAGGGCTTTAATCTTCTCTAACCCTTTCTAGTCTCAGGCCACACCTGGAATCCTGTGTCTAGTTCTGGGCACCACAATTTAAGAAGGATATACAAGCTGGAACGTGCGTGGAGGAGGGCAACCAAGATGATCAAGGATCATCTGGAAACCAAGTCCTACTAGGAACAGTTGAGGGAGTTGGGCATCTTCAGCCTGGATAAGAGGAGACTGAGAGGAGATACGATGATAGCCATCTTCAAATATCAGGTGGAAGGTGGTAGCAGATGATGGGAGTGACCTGTGCCTTAGACCAGCCTAGGTAGACAAATAATCTGACCTTGTGTATGCTGTGTTCCTATGAATTAGGATTAGGTCTTCACCTGGTATGCCCTAAATGTCACTGTCACCTACCCACTGGTAATACTCAGCTATAAAACTCAGAATGTCTCAAGCTCCAGGGTTTGAACTATAGTGAATTTTGACCTGAGGGATTTTAGGCTGGGGACAAAATTATGCACCTTTACCTGACAAAAGGAGAATTGTGTGGAAACCAGGAAATGGGGAAGGGGATTGTTGTTTTGTTTTGTTTTGTGAATGTATTCTGTGTTTATATCTCGTATTTTTATGTTGTGAACTGCTCTGAGATCTATGATATGAGGGATGATATACAAAATTAACTAATAATAATGATAATAATAATAATACAGTGGTACCTTGGGTTACAGACGCTTCAGGTTACAGACTCCACTAACCCAGAAATAGTACCTCGGGTTAAGAACTTTGCTTCAGGATGAGAACAGAAATCATACTCTGGCGGCACAGCGGCAGCGGGAGACCCCATTAGCTAAAGTGGTACCTCAGGTTAAGAACAGTTTCAGGTTAAGAACGGACCTCCGGAACGAATTAAGTTCTTAACCCGAGGTACTACAGTAATACTGCACAGCAAAGTAAAGGTAAGGTGATGAACTGGGAATGTTTGGTGTGTGAGGATTTTTCTTTTTATTTTACTTGCAAATGTATGATCAGTAGTTGATCTTGGTGTGAGAAAAAAAGGAGGCAGCCTTGTTTTCATTCCCATCAGTTCTCACCAGCCAGCGCCACACTGTAGGAGGCATTCCTCAGAGCACAGCACTGATAATGATGTGCCTTTTCCTGACTATGAGCTATTGTGTACTGTGCAGAAAGGGAGATCGGCGGAGATTGTTTTCTGCAGTAGGTTTCCTGAGGACAAAAAGAGACACTGTTCCAATTTCTCTCTCCCAAGTCTTCAGCTTGGGAGGGATAGATTTAGGATTTGGAACTTTTTAACAGCTGGAGAAGTTGGGGTGAGACTTCAGTTTTCAACTTGGAAAAACGTAAAACCTTTCAATTTATGCTTTCCAAGTACTTAGGCTGTATACACAGTAGTGGTTAACCTGACATTCCCACTGCTGGTTTTTGAGTCGATGTAAACATGATATGTAAACATGACCCTGATGTTGGAAAAGATGGAGGGCACAAGGAGAAGGGTACGACAGAGGAAGTGATGGTTGGACAGTGTTCGCAAAGCTACAGGCGTAGCTACAGGAGTTTGGCCAAACTGCGGGAGGCAGTGGAACTCAGAAGTGCCTGGCGTGCTCTGGTCCAAGGGGTCACGAAGAGTCGGACACGACTAAACGACTAAACAACAACAACAGTCCTCTCCTCCATGAAATTGTCTTCTCCTCTTTTACAGCCATCTAGGTTGACGGCCATCAGTGCCTCCTGCGTCAGGAAGTTTCATCATTTAACTATGCGCTGTGTGAAGAAGACAAGGCAAGCATCACAAGAGCACAAGGTAAGGATCTGTGGGGAACCAGGTTTCTTATTCCTAGACTTGATCAAATATATATTAGTGGGTATCACAAACCAAAGGCCTTGCTACCTGTCCACCTGGCAATCAGAAAGACGGCACTTCCAGGTGATGTACATCCTATGCCCTTGCAAAATGTGGTTCTTTGGGGGGGGTTATTGGGTTGGTCTTTTTATTTTGATTATATATTTTCTGGTTTTATATTTTGAAATCATTTTTATTTGATTTTACAAATGTGAATTAATTACAATACCAAATACATTTTAATAAAATGAGATTTCTCTGAATCTCAAGACCTCCCCCCCCATCCCCTCCATGGGTCCTATTGTCAACATTTCCAACTGCATGTAATTCCATAGTCTATGTTTTATACCTATCTATATTGTCCAACGGCGTTTCCGTGTGCTGCGCTGGCTCGCCAGAGCAGCTTCGTCACGCTGGCCACGTGACCCCGAAGTGTCTCCGGACAGCGCTGGCCCCCGGCCTCTTAAGCGAGATGGGCGCGCAACCCCAGAGTCGGTCACGACTGGCCCGTATGGGCAGGGGTACCTTTACCTTTACCTTTATATTGTCCATAGTATTTGTTACATTACAAGTGAGATTAAAATCCTACTAATGTTTTTATCTGCTTACAGTGGTCTCTTAAACAAATTATAATGGTTTTATATCTTGATTTTGTTCTGTGAACTGCCCTGAGACCTCTGGGTATAGGGCAGTATATAAAGTCTAACAATAACAGCAGCAGCAGCAGCAACTATACCTTTAAAACATATTCCAGTCTTATTCTCTCTGCCAAAGAATTCTTGACCCTGTAGTTTACTCCTCAATGTTACAATTCCAGCAACCCTAAACAAACTGCAGTGCCCAGAATTCTTTGAGGGAAAGACTGTGCTCCAAAGGTACAGTTCTCACACAGCCCCATACTACTGGTGCTAGCATACCTTCCTTTACCTATTTGTTGTGGATCAAAACAGAAATCCTGCTTACAGCATGAGTGGGCAAAAGGCGACTGGCAAAATCAGCACCAGATGCCACAACTCTCTGCTTTACAGCTTTGCAAGGGACAAGCATCATATCTAGAACGGCAGCTGAGAATCCAAAACACTGTCTACACAGACAAGCAGAAAAACAAACCCTTTGACACTTTCTTCAACATCTCACAATGTCATCTGGATCTTTGTCTTGGCCATCAGCAGTAACTGGAATGTTCCAAACATTGCCTTTGTCCCGGTCTTCGCAGCTAGCAAAACACTATCTTGTTTTGAATACCTGCTGAACTTAAGTCTAGAGTGTACGCCAGCAGCCTGAATCTTTTTTTTATCAAGGTGTTAATTCGAAACAGCTCCCAAATCTGTAACAGCCACTCAGAGGAATGGTGGCCAAGGGATCAAGGCATAACCCCTCAACAAGCCTGAAAAATCATCCCCTAGAATGTTAGGCTAGAAGCTGTTTCTCTGCTTCTGAGGTGATAAGTTCTGCACTGTGAGTCATTTTCACATGGGCGCATGAGGGGCTGGTGCAACATGTGATACCAATAGCGCATCCTGCATGATGCCATAGTGCTTTACCAGATGCACTCCATACATTCACAACAAACCCTCCATCTCTTTGCCCTCTCTGGCTAGATTCCCCAACTTTCCCAGCCTTCCAAACCCCTTAGCAACAGTTGCCGTGTGTGCCCAAAACTGCCTCACCCATGACAACTTATCTTTTGCTAATCTCCTGCTTTCCTCAGGCTAAACTAGCCTCATGAAATATGTGAAATCCAAAACAGAAACATTAAACAAACATCTCATTGCAAACTCGCATGGATAAATATAGATCATCTGCCACACTTGAATTTCCCACAATGCCCCAGAGCAATGCTAAGACAGGAGCAGGACTGTGAATTTTAAAAAGATGGGTAGATCCAGCTGCCTGGTGCGGCTTGGAGTCCCTGAGCAGGAAAATAAAATAAATAAAGGGGGAACAGGGGACAGACACCAGCAGTGGGGGCAGCCTTGTAGCCCTTGGCAGTTGCCTAAGGACTGCAAATGTCGAATCAGTGTCTGATATAATAAAGTCACATGGTTGTCATCTTTTGGAAGCGTGGCAGGGCTCCTATGCCTCTTGATAAATTAGTAACTGCATCACAGGAAGCAGTTTTAACAGGCCCGGATTTTCCCAGCATGACAATGCAGTGATGAGGACAAGCCGCATCTTTTAAATTTCTGCATGCCACCCCACTAGTAGAGTCACAGGTTTGCTGTCACAGAAACACACACACAATGATCTCCATATAGAAGAGCTGTAACTGTTCCCTGACTATTTGAATCAGCTATAGAGTCGGCAAGGTATCTTTTTACATTTTTGTTTTCTGCTTCCACTCATAAAACAAGCAAAACATATCGAGAAGACTGAAGACTCTTATCTGAATGGGGAGAAGCCTTTCTTTGTAAAACGTAGTGACATTCCAGGGGGTGGATGGGAACAGGGCAAGCATTCCTCACCAGCCAAACAATCCTTAAAACGTCACATCTTACTTGCCAGTGTGGTGAACTAAATTTAAGCTTGGGTGAATGTTGAGAAACTGAGATTCATACCTCTCTCCTTCTGGATAGCCATGCATAGACCTGCACTCAAACAGAGCAATTCTAAGTAGGGTCAGGAGGAGCAATGTGGCAGAGCTACTGCCACATCTAGAAGCATGCCAGATCATTTTGGCTGGGGCAAAAACTGTGGTTAGTCTTGCCAAATTGTCCATCTTGCCAAGTTCTCTGTGGGCACAGCAGGGGCATCTTCAGTTGTAGACAGCCCCACCCCCAATGACAGGTGAGTCCTCCTATCATATCCTTACCCCCCTCCATCAGGCAAGATCAGAGCATCAGGATTAGTCTCCAGAACACATTTTTGCAATATCATCTTGAATTTACCGATGAGCAAGCCTTATTGCAAGCTGAGATGCTGCTCCAGCTTTCCTTACCCATTTCATTTATGAAAGGAAGAGCCCACCCCAGGTAACCCTTTGAATATTGCGAAGAAACTAGAAAATCGCTACTCCTTCCATACAACAAAAAGGAATAAGGTATGCTATAAATTAACTAATGAGCCCATCGGTAAATAAGCAGATTTATCTAAACTCATTAAAAAAGCTATAAAGAAAATGTTTGATCAGACAGAGCAAAAATGATTAGCTTGCTCTTGGATTTGGTGCCGTTGAATTAATTTTACATGAATAATGATAAAAGAAAATAGAAGTTCAAATTGATTTTTGAGATTATGCCAAGAGTGTCAGACTACTGAACTTTTTAAAATATGTGAATTACTTTCAAAACGAGTACCAAAGCTACTCAGATCATACCAAATTATTTAAGGCGTTCAAGAAGTGGGCACACAATTGGCATGTTCTCTCATCTGGATTTTATTATCACAAGGCAAAAGCTACTGTTTTCTACTCTGGAGAAAATTAGTTACGCCTTTCTTATGGCATTAACACAATCCCGTTATGTTCTAGCGAGCTTCAGACATCTTCTATCATCACAAATGTTTCATTATATAGAAGAATGAAATGTTCATTCTTTATTTTTTTATTTTTAAATATATTTTTATTGGGTTTTACGTAACAAATTTGAATTCAAACATTACACATCAACATAATCATTTAGGATTCCCTGAGTCCTTTGATTCCCCTCCGCCCTTCCATAGTTATCATTATCAATCATTTTTTCCAACTGCCTCCCTTATTTCCTCGTTTACAGTGTTCTCTTAAGTATATTGTAAATTTGTCCCATTCCATCTTAAAGTTCTTCTCTTCCTGGTTTCTGATTTTCCCAGTCAATTTCACCATTTCGGAATGGTCCATCATCTTCATCAGCCATTAGTCTCTGGTTAGAACTTTATCGTCTTTCCATCTCTGGGCCACTAGTATTTGCGCTGCTGTCGTTGTGTACAAAAATACAGTGGTGCCTCGCAAGATGAAATTAATTCATTCCGCGAGTTTTGTCGTCTTGCGATTTTTTTCATCTTGCGAAGCACGGTGTCGGGAAAGTTTTGGAAAAGCTTCAAAAATCACCAAAGTCTTTAAAAACCTCAAAAAAGGCTACCACACCGCGTTCTATGAGTTGCTCCTCGAAGTCAAGTCGCAACTGTATTAACAGTGTTAAGAAAAAGGAAACAAACTTGCAAGACGTTTCTGTCTTGCGAAGCAAGCCCATGGGGAAAATCGCCTTGCGAAGCAGCTCAAAAAACAAAAAACCCTTTCGTCTAGCGAGTTTTTTGTCTTGCGAGGCATTCGTCTTGCGAGGTACCACTGTAGTCATTTCTGCTCCTTCAGAATCTCTGCAGCCTCTGGTTTTTCCACAAACCCCTTTGTCCAACTCATTGTAAATCATTTCCCACAATGCATTTGTTTTCTTGCACGCCCACCAAATGTGGTAGAATGTAACGTTCATTCTTTATAAGCCCTATTCAATCATTCCCTCTCATGCAATTCCAACTGTCAGGGGGTGTCAATCTTTTGTCCTGCCCCTCCATTGTGTTCTCAGAGGCCTGTCTCTGCAGGTCTCCATGTATTCAAGCTGAACTTCTGCAATGGGGATGCTCTACTTGTGTTCGATTTCTGAATAGCTCAGAATCCTACATGGGTTCTTAACTCTGATTCTAGAACCCTGAATTATCAGGCTGGTGTGAGGGTGACCCACTAAGAAAGAGGACTAAGGACTGTGAAGATTTGAGTTTGGCTCATAGTAGCTCATTATTTTCTGAACTGAAGGGCATTTATTGTTTCTTCCCCAATTCCAGATTTTGACACCTTCACTAATTATTACCACACAGGCATTCATTAGGCAGCCCTTCTTTGCTTTATTATCTTGGGAATCAGTTGTGGCACTATTCAGAATTATGAGAAAGTCATAGACCAACTTGCTCCTTCACAAGTTCAAACTTAATTTTTACAGAAGTTCCTACTTTTAAATAGATACACGTTAGGAGACTTGGGGACCTATTTATCAGCTGCTCTTATTTTCTTTGGTGTGACTTAACAAGCTTCTAAGTAGTTAAAGGATTGTGACCATATGCTGGTTTGCGACAGAAGTTTGCAAAGCTCATATTTCTTGTTTCTCTTACGATCAAAATACGTGTTAACATCTGGAGATTATGGTATTGTGGCAGACGGGATAAATACTGTAAGACAAAAAATGCATGTGAATAGCTGATTTTGCATTTCTCAATTAAGGCTGCATTTTAAACTCTTAGTAACACTTTTTGTATAAATGTTTTAGATCATAATAAAGTTTTGCCGTTCCTGGTGCAGTGATATCTTCTGCTCATTGTAGATTACAATTTTGTCTTGTTTATGTGCTGGCACTAAAACAACTGCAGCTGGTGTGATGCTGATGTGCTAACAGCTACCCTACCCAAGACAAGAGCAATTCCCATAACTTCTGGCTTAAATATTTCAGCTGTTAATTTTCCCAGTTCCAAGAAGTGCAAACTTTAATCGATAATAAACTAATTACAGATCAATCTATTAATAGATTAAGAAGTGACATGATAGAAATGTATAAAATTCTGCATGCTGTGGAGAAAGTGGATACAGAAAAGTTTTTCTCCCTCATAAAGCTAGGGACTCAGCAATACATCTGCAAATATAACATTTTGAGTGTGTTTTAAGTGCATAATGCAAATGTAACACTAGATGGCAATGGTGAGCTAATGGGAAATTCCATATATATTTTAAAACTTTTTTTTAAAAAAGCATTTTCACAGTGATTTTTATATTTGTCTAGATTCAGCCTAGAACTTGTGGACATGCAATGAAGCTGAATGTTGGAAGACTTGGGACAGACAAAAGAAAGTCCCTCTTCACACAGCGTATAGCTAAACCACCAACTTAGATGCCTTTAAAGGGGAATTAGACAGATTCATGGAAGGTAAGGATAATAATGGCTACTATGCCATCCACGGTCAGAAGCAGTAAACTTCTGAATTGCTGGAAATCAAAAGAAGTGTAGTAGCTGGTAAGATGTTGCCAGTGTAGCACCATTGCCCTCCCAGCTTCCCAACATAATAGGTCACTAGTGTTTGTCAAGAGAGAGGGGAAAGGTGAGGCCCAGTGTGGTTCCTGGCAATGGGAGCACATACAGGGCCTTCTCGGTAGTGGTACCCTCCCTGTGGAACGCCCTCCCACCAGATGTCAAAGAGAACAACAACTACCAGACTCTTAGAAGACATCTGAAGGCAGCCCTGTTCAGGGAAGCTTTTAATGTTTGATGTATTATGTTTTAATTTTTTTATTTTTTATTTTTTTTTTAAGCTGCCCAGAGTGGCTGGGGAAGTATAAATAAATTATTATTATTATTATTATTATTATTATTATTATACATACAGACATCATTTTATTTGCATGTCACCTTTCCATAGTTCATTTTTTTTTATAAATACTTTTTATTGAATTTCTTTAGTACACAAAGAAAAGAAAGAAAAAAAGAAGAAAAAAAGAAAACATACACGCAAAAAGAGACAAATACATTCAAAAAAGTTACATCATAAAACATAAAACATCGACTTCCTTCCCTACTAATTTCGGGTTTTACTTTTAACAATTTCGTTTTTACCGCTGGTGTTTGTTTCTAGTTTATACATCGGGAGTTTTATAACAAACCCGCTGTAGTTGGTACGTTTTTAAAATTACTTTCAAAATAAACCATGAATTTATTCCAATCTTCTTTTAACTTTGTATTTTTTTGATTTCTGATTCTTTGAGTCATTCTTGCCAATTCAATAAAGTCGTATAGTTTTAACTGCCACTCCTTCACCGTTGGGAGGTTTGTGCTTTTCCAATTTTGAGCGATTAAAATTCTGGCCGCTGCTGTTGAATATTGGAATAAAGTTTTATCTTTTTCTTGAATTTCTGTCCCAACCATCCCTAATAAGAAGGCCTCTGGGTTTTTGGGAAATGTATATCTAAGTATCTTTTTTAACTCTATATATATCTGATCCCAAATTTTTTTTATTTCCTCGCGCGTCCACCACATATGTATAAAATTGCCTTCTTTTGTTTTACATTTCCAACAGGTCTTATTTACAGTTTTATACATTCTGCCTAATTTTTCTGGTGTTAAGTACCATCGATGTATCATCTTTTCTAGGTTTTCTCTAATTGCAGCGCTTGCCGTGAATTTTATTCCCTCATTCCACAGTTTTGTCCATTTTCCATATTCTATACTATGCCCCAAATCCCTTGCCCATTTGACCATAACTTCCTTAATTTCCTCGTCTTTCGTTTCCCATTCCAATAATATGTTGTACATCTTAGATAATATTTTGGATTTGCTTTCAATTATTTCGATCTGAAATTTAGACTTCTTTTCGTTCATTCCAATTTTCTTATCCTCTGACCATTTTGCATTTATCTGATGGTACTGTAGCCAGCCTGACAGCCTCTCCTTTAATTCTTCATATGGTCTTAGCCTCCAGTTATCTTGGGATCTTACCAGTAGATCTTCATATGTCAATTTTCGCTCTTCCAGGTTTATTTTTTTGATTGATAAGATATCTGTTGGGGATAGCCACCAAGGTATTTTCTGTTCTAGCAGTTTCTTATTTTTTTCCCAGACTTCATACAAGGGGCCTCTGATAATATGACTCGAGAACCTTTTATGTGCTTTTTCTTTATTTGACCAAAGGTAGGCATGCCAGCTGAACCTGTTGTCCGCCCCTTCTAGGTCTAGTAAGTCCGTGTTCTCTAAAGTTATCCAGTCTTTGACCCAACAGAGGCAGGCCGCTTCATAGTATAATTTTAAATTTGGTACTGCCAACCCTCCTCTCTCCTTTCGGTCTGTAAGTAATTTGAATCTAATTCTTGGCCTTCTTCCCTGCCATATGAATCTTGAAAGAGTTTTCTGCCAATCCTTAAATAATTTGAGTCCTCTGATAACTGGTATGTTTTGAAATAGGAACAACATCTTAGGGAGTATGTTCATTTTTATTGCTTCCATCCTACCCAGCCACGAGAGATTCACCCTGTTCCAGACATCCAGATCTTTTTTCACTTTGTTCCATGTTGCTGTATAGTTGTCTTCAATTAAATTTATATTTTTGGGTGTAAGCCAGATTCCTAAATATTTTATTTTTTTGGCTACTTTAATTCCATATTGGGATTCTAATCTTTCTTGCGCATCATTTCTCAAGTTCTTCGTCAGCATTTTTGTTTTAATTTTGTTCAGCTTGAAGCCTGAAAATTTACCGTACTCCTCCAATATCTCCAATGCTTTACCCATGCTTTCTTGTGGCTCTTCTAAGGATAACATCAGATCGTCCGCGTACGCTTTTAACTTATACTCTTTAAATCCTAATTTAATCCCTTTTATCTCTGACTTTAACTTTATTTTGTTCGCCAGGACTTCTAAAACTAAAATGAACAGAAGTGGAGAAAGAGGGCAGCCCTGCCTTGTTCCTTTTTCTATTTTAAATCTCTTCGTAATGTTGCTATTTATTAGCAGTTTGGCATGCTGGTTTGAATATATTGCCCGTATTCCTTTCAAAAATTCACCCTCGATCCCTGCCTTTTCTATAGATTTTAATAGAAACCGCCAAGAGACGTTATTGAACGCCTTTTCTGCATCTATAAAAATCAAAGACGCCGGTATATTGTTATTGATCTCCAGATATTCAATTATGTTTATAACGTGCCTCACATTATCTTTCAGGTATCTGTTTGGGAGGAAGCCCGCTTGATCTTTGTGAATTAAATTCGTTAGACATTTTTTCAATCTGTTCGCCATAATATCAGCATATATTTTATAGTCATTATTTAATAACGATATTGGCCTGTAGTTCTTCATGTTCTGTTTATCTGTATCTGGTTTAGGAATAAGTGTTATGTAAGCTTCCCTCCACGACTCGGGTATTTTCCCTCCTTTCAGAATGTTGTTCATGGTTTCGCACAGTACCTGTTTCAGTTGATCTCCTAAGACTTTGTAATATTTGGCTGATAAGCCATCTGGGCCTGGCGCCTTTCCTGATTTCATTTTTTTTTATCGCAGTTTCAGTTTCTTCTATGCTTATCGGTCTGTTTAGTTGGGTTCTTTCTTTTTCTGTGACAGTCTTCCCTGTACAGCCCTCTAAATATTTTTCTATTTGTGCTGGGTCCTCTTCTCCTTTTTTATATAACTCCTCATAGAATTTAAGAAATTTTTTTTGTATTTTTTTTGGATCTACTATTAATTCTTTTTCCACCATTATTTTATTTATAACATTCTGTTTCTGTCTTTTCCTCAGTTGCCAGGCCAGGAATTTCCCCGTTTTATTCGCGGATTCAAAGTATCTCTGCCTCATTGATTTGATTTTCCACTCTATTTCTTGGCTCGTTAACATTGAATATTGTCTTTGTAGTATTTTTATTGTTTGTATACTTTGTTCATCTTTTGGGTGTTCTGTTAATTTTTTCTCGTGCTTCCTTAGCTGTTTGAGTATTTCTTCTGTTTTTTGCTGCCTTTTCTTATAGTTATTCTGCTGGATGAAAAATCCTCTTAAAACCGCCTTACTGGCGTCCCAAACTATTTCTATGTTTGTTCCCATGTTGAGATTCATCTCTAAATACTCTTTTAATGTGGCCTTGGCTTTTTCGATAACCTCCTCGTTATCTAGTAGGTATTCATTTAATCTCCATCTAAAGCCTCCTTGTGATTCTCCTTTAAGTTCCAAGGTTATTGAATTTCCATAGTTCAAACTGTGCTCAAGGCAGCTCACACTGTGAAAACAGTTCATAATTGCAACGAAGCAAAAGAAGTCATAAACAAAAAGTGAAACCACAACCAAATTGAAGAATCTCCACATGCCATATTTTTCCATGTATAAGACAACCTTTCTCCCCCTGAAACTTTCTAGTGATAAGTTGGGGGTCGTCTTATACATGGGTTAATATGGTAAGTAAGTGGGGGCTGGAGCCATGGCGGGAGCAGGGAATGTTAGCGAGGAGGCTGCTTGCTTGCTCTTCTCGGCTTAGGAAGAGTAATTTTGGGCTCCCCAAAATAGGGGTCGTCTTATACATGGGGTCATGTTATACACGGAAAAATACAGTAAATTGTAAGATCTAAAATAAAGACACAAAAAAATAGTATCAATAACAGCAAATCTCCCCCAACAACACCCCCAATCCAATCCAAAAGCATTGGATTGACTATGCCATCACATGCCACACCAGATCAAGCCCTCTGTGCCTCACTCCTCTCTCCCAGTAAGCCCCAGTTGGGAAGCTGGGAGAGCAACAGTGCCCTACCTCACTGGTTGCTATCACACTCAGGTTTTGCTTGTAAGCTTCCCACAGGTATCTGGTTGGCCACTGTGAGAACAGGATGATGGACTAGATGGGTCATTGGCCTGTTGTTCCAACAAGGCTCTTCTTACATTCTTAAGTAAGCCAGAGATCCAATGTGGGCCTCCAGGCCTGTTTATCTGGCCCTTGAGACTCTTTCCAGGGCCAAACCATCTCCACATGCACCCTCCTTGAGAGCCAGTGTGGTGTAGTGGTTAAGAGCAGTAGTCACGTAATCTGGGGAACCGGGTTTGCGTCTCCGCTCCTCCACATGCAGCTGCTGGGTGACCTTGGGCCAGTCACACTTCTTTGAAGTCTCTCAGCCCCACTCACCTCACAGAGTGTTTGTTGTGGGGGAGGAAGGGAAAGGAGAAGGTTAGCCGCTTTGAGACTCCTGAAGGGGAGTGAAAGGCGGGATATCAAATCCAAACTCTTCTTCTTCTTCTTTTGCATGGCTAGAATGCAAACCCTCCAAGTGCCTCTATTTTCCAGGGACAGATTTATAGAAGCCGTACCAGCTTCTGATTTGATCCCAGAATGTCCCACATTTCCTTAGGACATCCCTATTTTCATCAGAGGGTATGGAGTTATGTGATCCCAGAGCCAAGGAGATGATACAACTTTTAGAAGACATCTGAAGGCAGCCCTGTATAGGGAAGTATTTTTTTTAATGTTTAATGTTTTATTATGTTTTTATATATGTTGGAAGCCACCTAGATTGGCTGAGTCAAACCAGTCAGGTGGGTGGGATATAAATACAGTGGTACCTTGGTTCTCGAACTTAATCCATGCTGGGAGTCCATCTGATTCCTGGAACCATTCAAAAACCAAGGCGCGGATTCTGATTGGCTGCAGGAGTTTCCTGCACTCAGTCGGAAGCCACAGAAACAGCATCGGACGTTTGGCTTCCAAAGAAGGTTCAGAAACCAGAACACTTACTTTAGGGTTTTTGGCGTTCAGGAGTCAAAACGTATGAGTACCAAGGCATTTGAGAACCAAGGTATGACTGTAACAACATTATTACAGTCCCGGCTTCGGCTGGGGAGGGCAGGATATAAATAAAATTTATTATTTATTATTATTATTATATTATGTAATAGGTAAAAGGTAAAGGGACCCCTGACCATTAGGTCCAGTCGTGGCGCTCATCTCGCTTTATTGGCCGAGGGAGCTGCCTTACAGCATGTGGCCAGCATGACTAAGCCGATTCTGGCGAACCAGAGCAGCGCACAGAAACGCCGTTTACCTTCCTGCCAGAGCAGTACCTATTTAACTACTTGCACTTTGACGTGCTTTCGAACTGCTAGGTTGGCAGGAGCAGGGACCGAGCAATGGGAGCTCACCCCGTCGTGGGGATTCGAACCGCCGACCTTCTGATCTGTAAGTCCTAGGCTCTGTGGTTTAACCCACAATGCCACCCGCGTCCCATATTATGTAATAGGACATTCCTATTTTCATTGGAGAAATGTTGGAGGGTATCAGAATGTGCTTACCTGGATGAGGCAGGTATGTGAGCATGTGCAGAAACTAGCCTCTCTCCCCGAAGGTTGCCCAGTAAGGAATGCAGACCTTGAGCTGAAGAAAGCTCCCCAACCTACCCTGAAGGCTGGCAGTACTTCTGAATGTCTCGCGTCCCTAAAAGAGCAACTCTGAAATAAGCATTATGACAAGAGAAGCCTAAGTGGCATTTGAATCTTTCTTCACTGTGCAGCGATTCCTTTCGCCGCTTTCTATTATCTAGATAAAGCTGCACTTTAAATGAAATATGGGAATGACGAGACTATGGAATGCGGATGGGACTTACCAGAGAGATTTGGAAGAAGAAAAAGGAAAAGGCTCCGTTCAGAATCTCAGTCTTTCTGCCATATCAAAGAGCAAAGCAGCAGGCCAGAGGGGGACTCTGCAGCTTCCATTTAAAACACAAGAGGTAAAAGAGTGCTTGAGGGGACACAGCGCTACCATAATATAAATAGCTTTGGCTGCCAGAAGCAAACAGATTGTGGCATATTTGCCATGCTCTCCCTTGTGTTTCTTTGAAACTTGCCACGATGTTCATTTCAAAGAGTCTGCCAGTTGCTAAAATAAACCCAACAGCCATTTTGTTGGGGGATTTTGTAGAGAGGGTAGGGGAGAAGCAGTATTGATTTGTACAAAATTCGTGCATCTTATCTGCTTCTGCGAGGCTTCATTTTAGAAACCGTAAGCTGGTCTCAGGTTATGGCTTGAAGGAACATAGGGCCATCACCTTGCTGAAGCTAAGTGGGTCTGGTCAGTGGCTGGCTGACCACAAAGGGAACTGCCTGCTTGCCACATGGGGTTCCATGGCAGATGGAAGGTGGGTTATAAGTGCAGCAAACAAACAAACAAACAAACAAACAAACAAACAAACAAACCAAATAGCTCCCTACCATCATACCCACATCTGGTACCAGCTAGACCAAATGGGAACATCTTCTGGAGCTTCTGAGAAATGCTCAGAATCCAATGATTCATGAGACTCTGTAGGGATATTCACACGTTGTAAAATAGTCATGGCGATTGCTCTCTTAAATGCTCTGGTGGTGCCAATGGCACACAGATGGTACAGCCACAGCAGTATTGTCTCTTGATCATAATGGTTTCAACGGACTGTGAGGGAGTATGTTATATCTAGAGCTGCCAACCCATTTAAGGCCCAGTCCTACATGGGTCAAGATAATAGTTAATTATTCCTAATGCTAGGGTCCCAAGGGCCCAACTGTCCCCCTCACCCCAGTCGTGGTCTGCCTTCTCTCATACTGACTGAGGCTCAGGTATGCTGCACGGCCAATGCAGAAAGATAGCTGAGGGACCATAGCTCTGTGGTCAAACACCTGCTTTCATGTAGAAGGTCCCAGGTTCAAGCCCTGTCATTACCAGTTCAAAAGGACTGGGTAGTGGGAAAGACCTCTGCTGACTTCCCTTCATTGAGAGATATAACTAGAGATGCATGCTATTCAGGTCTCAGCTTGGCAACTTTACAAGGAGGCCTGCATGGACGTAAGAGGATTGTTCTCAGTTAGCTTTGACTTTGATAAGGTATTGATCAAAATATGCAAGCAGCTCAGCCCCTGGTCAAAAGAGCATAAAACCCTATTTGGTCTTAGATCAAGATAGATCAAATGTAAAAAATTATAGACCAATCTCTCTACTTAATGTGGATTATAAAATTTTTGCTAATATATTGGCCAACAGGCTGAAGAAGGTTATGTCAGGATATATCCATAAGGACCAGGCAGGTTCTCTGCCTGGAAGACATATGAAAGATAATATTAGGAATATTGTAGATATTTTGGAAAAGTTGGAAGCAAGAAAAAATTGCAAAGCAATGTTAATGTTTATTGATGCGGAGAAGGCCTTTGATAACGTATCCTGGAGTTTTATGACATACAATTTAGAAAGTATTGGGGTTGGTCAAGAGTTTTTAAATGGTATTAATGCGATCTATCATGAACAAAAAGCTAAAATCATAGTAAATAATGTGGTATCATAGGAAATTAGAATTGAGAAGGGTACCAGGCAAGGGTGCCCACTTCCCCCCCCTGCTTTTTATTTCGGTCCTAGAGGTCTTGTTAAATATGATAAGGAAAGATGAACAAATTAAAGGTATAGTACAGGGGTCTGCAACCTTTAAGACAAAAAGAGCCACTTGGACCCGTTTCTGAAGGAAAAAAAACTGGGAGCCGCAAAACCATTGCGACATTTAAAACAAATATATCTCCGGAGCCGCGATCTGACAGCGGGCGGGAAGGTGACGTCGGGACGGTGCGTGACTAACGCACGCACCACCTCCATGCGACGTCACAGCCAGTACAGCGCCCGCCACAGTGGGGAGTGTTGGGGCGCACAATGCGCCTCCTCCCCTCGCTAGTATCTGCCCTGGAGCCGTGGCAAAGGTGTAAAAGAGCCACATGCGGCTCCGGAGCCGCGGGTTGCAGACCCCTGGTATAGTAGTAGAATCCAAACAGTATAAATTAAAAGCCTTTGTAGATGATTTGGTGTTGACATTAAAAGATCCAGACTCCAGTGCAGTAAAAGCACTGGAGACGATACAGGAGTTCGGACAGGTAGCAGGATTTAAGCTAAATAAGAGCAAAACCAAAGTATTAGAGAAAAATCTGGACAATGAGGAAAGGAAATCACTACAAGAAAAGACGGACCTACTCTTTGTGAAAAAAGTTAAATATCTGGAGGTTAATCTGTTGGTGAAAAAATTGAATTTATATAAAGATAATTATGAGAAATTATGGGATGAAATTAAGAGAGATTTAGAGATATGGTCGAATTTAAAATGGTCATGAATGGGCTGGATTTCTGTGATTAAGAAAAATGGATTGCCAAAGATGTTGTTTTTGTTTCAAGCCCTCCCAATTATTGATAATGTGAAATGTTTTAAAGAATGCAGAAAGCTTTATCTAGATTTATCTGGCAGGGGAAAACACCCCAGAATTAAATATAAATTACTAACAGATTCAAAAGAAAGAGGGGGATTCTCCCTGCCAGATTTGAAGATTTATTTTGAAGCAGCAGCTCTTTGCTGGGTTAAGGAATGGATACAACTAGATGATGCTGATGTTTTAGACTTAGAGGGATTTGACGAACTGTTTGGATGGCATGCTTATTTATGGTATGGCAAGGTAAAGGCCCGTAATGGTTTTAAAAATCAGGTAATTAGAAAATCTTTATATAATGTTTGGATAAAATATAAAGATCTCTTAGAGAGGAAAACACCCAATGGCTTTCGTCAATGGAGGCAAAGGCCCAGAAAAAATCAAACATGGAAACCAAGTGGTTGAGATACTCTGATCTGTTACTGGAAGATAAAGAAGGATATAAACCATTAAGGTTTAAGGATTAAAACCATTTGATCAAATTAAAGATAAAATAAATTGGCTACATTACCACCAGATTAATGAACTGTATAAATTAGATAAGAAAAATGGTTTTGCCTCAGAAAAAACTAAGTTGGAAACGGAGCTGTTGGACTCTAAAGTTAAAAATCTGTCTAAAATGTATAATTTATTGTTGGAATGGCATACAAAGGATGAACAAGTTAAATCTGTAATGATAACTAGCAAAGATATATCATAATAGTGACAATCTATGCTGGAAATGTAAAGAAAAAGAGGGTACCTTTTATCATATGTGGTGGACCTGTCCCAAGGTGAAAGACTTCTGGGAGAAGATTTATAATGAATTGGAAAAAATGTTGAAATATACATTTATTAAGAAACCAGAGGCCTTTCTTCTTGGAATAGTAGGTTTGGAATTGCCAGAAAAAGATGTTAGATTGTTTTTGTATGCCACAACTGCAGCTAGAATTTTGTTAGCTAAGAATTGGAAATCACAAGAAGTCCCGACAGTGGAGAAATGGCAGATGAAGATGATGGACTTTTGGGAGCTAGCCGACCTGACTGGAAGAGTCCGCGACCAGAAGGAGGAGGAGTACCAGGAGGAATGGATGAAATTCAAATACTATTTAGTTAAATATGCTAAGATAACTTAATTGGAAAAACTTGCAAATACCAGATAGGCTTAGGATTTAATTATGTGATGTTAGAGAATAATATGAAAAGAAAGTAAGATGTTAAGTGATTAAGTTAATTTTATGAGAAAATTGGTTTTGGAAAACTGATTACAATGATATACATTGAAATTCAGCCAGGGGGATTTGAGGAAGTCACTTAACAATGTTACTAAAATTGGATCAAGTACAGTTAAGATGTATGGAAAAAATAAAAATAAAGCCCTATTTGGTCTTGTTTAGGATGATCTTCCCTTGTTCAAGACACGTTTTACAAGGCTTTCCAACCTGCTGCAGAGTTTGCTTAGCAAATTGCCTTGACTCGCCGCTAAACTCTTCCCTCTTTTAAACAAACAAACAAATTAAATCACCAGCATTATTTCACCAGTCCTAATATACTAGAAATGTGCGCCAAAGTTCAACTTCTCCTTTAATGGGGATGCAGTGTAAATAAAAGATGGCCTTCGGCTCCTTTGCATAGCCCAGCTGTTAACTAATGTGAGAGATTAAAATGTGTTTAGGGGCGCTGAGCAAACACCAGATTAAATGCTGCTATGCTGTCCATTGAAAGTCTTTTCAGCAGTGAGGTGCTTCCGCTGTTGCTTTGACAAGGTTCTCTTTGGGTCAGAGGCCAGACTTCATTTAGCGATCCCCAGGCAGAAGGTTTCCAAGCAACTGGAAATGGATGTCTTCACACTGGGTTCTTAAATAAAAGGGCATGTAAAGATGAAAACTTGGGACTCGCACTGGAGATTTTCACTTCTGTGTTCAATAATATTGTTGTTACCACTTTTAGTAACACTAAATGCTTGCTGCTGGGTTTTAGTACTTGTTAGCATATGATGATGATGATGATGATGATGATGATGATGAGATGGGGCTCATCAACCTGGGAAGGTTGCCCATCTAAAAGAAGGAAAACTGATCCTATATGTCCACTGCCTTGTGCTCTTGGGCAACATGTGTTCAATGTCTCTCATCCCATAGTTGGCCCACTTTCTTCTCCATACCCTCCAACATTCCTCAGATGAAAATAGGGGCATTTCTCACTCCCCAACAATTGACCCACCTTGACCGCCCTTTTTTTTTGCCCCTGCCTCCAGCAGAGCATTTCCTATCAGAAGATGGACAAGTCTCACCAGCACTATACCAATGGGGAACAGAACACATGCCCTCCACCGTCCAGAGAAATCCGGACTTCAATCCCAATGTTATTTTATTTTCTTCTTCTAAATCGTTTTGTAAATCTTCTAATTTACAAAAAAGAAAAACACACATGTCAGGGAACTAACATCGGAGCCAGAGGCGGAGGGAAGGCTCCCAAGTGATGCTGGAGAGGGACCCAGCAGGGAGAGAGGCAGCTCATCAGCTGGGGAAGGAAATCAGCGCAACACCAGGGATAAAGGGGGGCAGATGGGGGAATCGGCGAGAGGGCTCCAGGACTCCTCGCCGGACACCAGCGGGGAGAGCACGGGTCCTCCGCTACCCACACCCACCCTGCGCAGAAGACTTCCGTGCAGGGAGAGTAGGAGGAGACTTGGCGTCAAACAGCTTTTATGCTGGAAAAGGTTTAAGAAACGCCCACTGACGGATTCTGCTAGCGACTGAGGCAGCCACGAAGTGAAGGGCTGTCCAGACAGAAAAGGTTTAACAAGGCAACATAGCCAGGAGTGGTGGCAACTTACGCACGAGCAACCCCTATATTTATTACAACACACACCCATAAAAAGAAATTTAGAAAGGGGCAAGATTACTGTATTTTTTGCTCTATAAGACGCACCAGACCAGAAGACGCACCTAGTTTTTGGAGGAGGAAAACAAGAAAAAAAAAATTCTGAATCCCAGAAGCCAGAACAGCAAGAGGGATCCCTCTTGCTGTTCTGGCTTCTGGGATAGCTGCGCAGCCTGCATTCGCTCCATAAGACGCGCACACATTTCCCCTTACTTTTTAGGAGGGAAAAAGTGAGTCTTATGGAGCAAAAAATATGGTAGTTGTAGTTGCACAAAGCATGAAAAAGATCAAGAGGGCCCTGCCCTCTGCCTGCATCTCAAAACCGGTGCATCATGTGGCGCTGGGCCATGGCAGCAGCTTCTCCTCACCTGCTCAACAGCATCCACTATGAGCTGCCCAAGGGAGGAGGCCTGCAGTGGAAGCCATGGAGAGGCCATGGAGAGGCCACAGAATGTTCCCTTGCCACCGCTGTTAGGGGAGAAGTGCCGGCTCATCCTCTTCTCCAAGCTTGGCAGCGGTGGCAGCACTGGTGAGGGAAATAGAGACATTCTGGGATGAAATCAGAAGCCAGGATGGTTTCCGTAGTTGCGTGGCAAGACCCTCAAGCCAACCCCCCATTAGGGCAAATAAATTCACACAGACACAGATATTTTGTTTAAGATTTTTGGCCACAACTTTATTGATTATAGGAATGAGAGCAGTATTGGCTTAGGCATTGGCAAGACTATAGCTGACTTCTGCCCCCTTTGCAAGAAGTCTGTAAGGGTAAACCACTGAAAGGGAAATTGCTTCGGGGGAACACGCCTGCATCTCCCCTGGTGTTCCCAGAGGCCTGGCATGGCCCTCACCCTCAAGCGGACTTTGGACAGGAACCTTTAATGGAATACCTTTGAAAATGGAGGCGCAGGCGAAGGCTGACCTTCCTTCCCCCATTCACCATAAGCCAATGCCTAACTGCCACACAAGCCAATCGCTCACTGCCAATATCCTCACTCCCACAACAAATCTAATAAACTTTTTACAGTTCCAGTGAGTCATACATCACTACCACCATCCGACAGGGGCACACCATCCACCCTAAACAGGGGCACATTTCTGAAAGTAATTGATGGGTGTGGAATCAGCACTGCCACCCAAAGCAAGCACCCTCCGAGAAGCAGTGCAATCAACACGCCTTCTGGCTCTGTCTGTAGCAGCTGGGCATGAACTCTTGCGCCATGTGCGCCTTGCCAGGAGCTGTGACCAAAAAATGGTTGTGGCAGGAAGGACCTTCGCTAGCTCCTCCAAGTCTTTGACAATTCGAGTCCGCAAGTCCAAGCTCATAAAACCAGGCAAATCATTTTCACATTGGAGGGGATGCTGCCAAGTCACTTGCAGTCTTTTTTCTGGATTCAAGCAGCAATACTTCTTGGGGAAAGCAGGATAAGAAAAGCAGGGGCCGGGCAAGGTGGGTGCAGTGGGTGCGGTTCGCCCCAGGTGTCACCTCTGAGGGGGTGAAAAAATGCTGTGCGGCACTCAACATCTGTGAGAGACACTGTGGCTTTGGCCTGCGCAGGCTTCCCACTGCCAAAACAGTCCTCCCAACGGCTCCCCCTCAGTTGTAGGGCAGCAGGAAGACTCTTCGTTCCAAGGCACACAATCTCTGCAAAAAAAAAAGCTCAACAGCTCTGGCTCCCCCCCCCCCATGAAATAAAGTCAAAACATTTATACAGGTAAAAAAAATAAAATTTCAATGTGGAGGTGGGTGACAATAAATTTTCTGCACTGGGTACCACCTGACTTTGCTACACCACTGAAGAAAAGTGGAGGTTATTATTATCTCTCTTTTTTACTGTGCCTGCTTTCTTGCTCAGAGATGGCAGCTAAACATGTAGCAACAGCAAGAGGGAAGAGCAGGAGAAGGGCCAGGAGACTTCTGTAATAGTTGGCAGTGGGCCCCTTACTGGCGTGTGGGCCTCAATCATGCCAGCCTTTGCTACCAGTCCTTTCCTGGTGGGGCTGATAGTGGATACTTGTACCTGTCTAAGCAGCTGCCGCATGAAGTTTTCTCAATATGTGCTATTGCTTTTCTTCACTGCTGTGGCATCACATCCTGCTTTGGGATGGGAAGCAGCTCAGGGGTAGAGCAACTACTTCGCATTCAGACGGTCCCAGGTTCAATCCTCTGAAAGAGACTCCTGCCTGAACCCCTGGTTTCATATGTGGTGGACCTGTAAAAGGGTAAAAAGAGTATTGGGAAATAATTTATAATGAATTGAAAAAAATGTTTAAAAGCACTTTTCCAAAAAACAACAACACCCAGAGTCCTTTCTGTTAGGGATAATTCCCAGGTGTCAAAAAAGGGTTATTTATGTAGAGTGGTACCTTGGGTTAAGAACTTAATTCGTTCTGGAGGCCAGTTCTTAACCTGAAACTGTTCTTAACCTGAGGTACCACTTTAGCTAATGGGCCTCCTGCTACCGCTGCACTGCCACCACCCAATTTCTGTTCTCATCCTGAAGTAAAATTCTTAACCCGAGGTACTATTTCTGGGTTAGCGGAGTCTGTAACCTGAAGCATCTGTAACCCGAGGTACCACTGTATGCCACTACTGCGGCCCGTGTTTTGTTAGCCCAAAAATGGAAAACGAGTGAGGTCTCAACCAAAGAAGAATGGCAACTTAAACTGATGGAATATGCACAGTGTGCGGACCCAACGTATTTAATAAGAGAACAAAAAGAACATACGCTTAAAGAAGATTGGAAAAGGTTTATTGAATATATGGGGGGAAATTGTGTACATTTGAAAACGTTGGCAGCATTAAGATAAATTCAGGTGTTAATGCACTGCAACTCCCAGCAGCCTCAGCCAGGGATGATGAAAGTTCCGCCACATCTGGAGGGCCAGAGATTTTCCTAGCAGTTCTGTGGAGAATCCTGATTGAGATGAACCAAAGCTCTGACTCAGTAAGGCAGCTTCCTTCATACTGATGCTTAGCACATGTTGTAGGGAGCCCTGTGCAGATAGAAAATGAGCCCTCCAGAAAATAAAGGAGTGAAACCTCCTTTATATGGGCTTCTTAATTAGTTTTTAAACAAGTGCATTCTTCCTACTCATTGTGAGCACTAAAATTTAGGGAGTTTACGAAGTTCCAGACAACAGACAAATAATTCATTCTCTTCTCCATGGTCTTGTCTCACCAGAGTGCACTTTAAGGTGACTTCTTGTCAGAGGGATAAGATAAATTTTGCTGCAGTCATTTGTTCTCCGGCATCCTGAATGACAAAGGGCAACTCATGTTTTCCAGCTAAACAAAACTGCTGAAGTTCAGGAAATGCGACGTATTCATTGTGAATTATAACATGTTTGTGGAATCCAGTTGTTTCAGAGGTTTACAGTAAATTGCAAAAAAAATGTTCTTTGGGTGGTCTGAGCAGGAATATCCTCTCCCCTAAAATTATAATTGTTATAATCATTATATATTTATTTATTTACTTGCTTTCTCCCCACCTTTCTCCCTGATTTGTAAGGCAACTTACAAATAAAACCAAGAACTGCTAAAAAGAGAAAAACTGATCATTAAAATACAATTAAACATTGATAGAATTAAACCACATACATATATAAACCATTTAAAACATACCAATGTATTATTATTGCTAAAAATGATTCCACACCAGCCATTTTAAAGGAGATGTGCATTTTCCAAATCTTAATTTCTACTTGTTTTAGTAATTGAGTTTGGGTCCATTCATTGGGGTCTGAATAGAGACAATGGGTTTCCTGTCCTGCCACATACGTTAAAACATTTAGCTAGGCTAAAATGATTGTGTTAGCACCTATTACTGCTATTATTGAATATTCTCTATGGCTAGACACCAAGGCTGCTGTCCCATATGCACTTTCCTGGGCTTTATACACTCTATACATTTAAAGCACATTTAAAGCGCATGGCTTCCTCCCAAAGAAGTCTGGGAACTGTAGTTCACCCTTCATAGAGCTACAATTCCCAACACCCTTAACAAGGTGCCGTTGGCTTTTCCATGGTAAGGACAAATTCAGATTTATTTCTTTTTTTAAAAAAAAAGGTACTTCCGCATAGTGCAAATTCATATGCAACCTGCGTGCTTTTACTTTGCTTTATTCCATTTTGCAGCTTGGGAGAGCACAGGCTCTTTATTTCAGCCTTCTCCTTGTGTCCCCAGCACTCTACTCTGAAGTAGCATCATTTTCTCTTGGTTGATCAGCTCCATTTACGCCGTCCTCCCAGTAGGTTGTTCCCATCAGTAAGAGCTCTTGTGCTGTATAAAAGGCTTCAGTGACAGCAGTCCATAGTTTGTCTGGGAGAAAATTGGAACTTCAGAAGTATTATCTTGCCGGAACATATGCTTGTGCCTATTTTATCTCTCAAGTTCTTTCCCATTTCTAGCTATTAAAGACAGGAGAATAGACACGTTCTTCATGGCAAGGACGGGACAAAAGAACCCATTGTTTTGGATGCATAACCTGTGAATCTTGCAAAGTGCCCTTCTAAATGCTGGGCTCCTCCACCCACTTGCAATGGAGAAGTAGCTCAGCTGTTGGTGTTTTCCGCTGGGCTTACTGTCAAAATAAAAATAAGAAGGCAAGATAGGAGATGAAATAGAATGGGAGGGAGGAAAGAAGGGATCATCCTTCTTTAATTTATAATTTCAAAAAGGATTATGTTAAATTCCCTTTCCTTTCTCAGTTTTCTAATGTTTATAGTTAATCTCACTTTCAGAATAGCTGGCATCTGCTGTAGCGTAATCCCTCTCTCGCGTTCTCTGCCCCCCCCTTTAAATAAAATATAGACATCCATTCTTGAAAGGTAGAAGACGGAACGTTGTAGCTTTAATTCTTCTTTATTTGCTTCCAAGGAAAGGTTTGTGCAAACAGTTGTAAGAAAGTGAAAGGCAGAGCAGCCATAATGCCTGCTGTTTGGATGCTGATGAAAACAGAGCAAGATGTAACTCTTTTTAAATTCTGACATCTAGGATGGGGTAGGGAACCTTAGGCACACAAATTAGATGTCTCTACATCTCTCTGCCTGGCCCTTGGGTTCCAGGCAGATAACATTCCCAATCCTTCCTTGAGATTGCCAGGATTGAACCTGTGATCTTCTGCATTCAAAGTATGTGCTTAGCCACTAAAATATGGCCACTTCTCACAATTAGTTTGTTTGTTTTTTAAATGCATTTTATTTTGTTTTATGGTTTTATGGTTTTATGGTTTTATGGTTTTATGTTTTATGGTTCAATGAGAGCATGAAAGAACACTGCATTCTCTCCTTAAATATCACATCCTGAACTTGCAGAGTACAGTTGTGGAGAACAGCAGAACCCACCCAGTCCTGCCTGCCACATCACCCATGAGCCAAAATCTAATATTGAAATGCTGTCGTTTCAGCAGAATGCCTAAATCCGAGATGAGTGCTGAAAGCATGCACAGAATAGATCAAAAATGAAAAGAAGCAGCAGAGAAGGTGAGGCAGGTCAGATGAGATGTGTCCTTCCATGTTTGACATGTTCAAGGATGCCTTTAGCTACCACAAAGGGTCTGGACATTAGCAGTGCTCCATCCAGCTATGTATGTGCTTAATGCAGGGACAAAAACAAGGCAGGTATTTTCTCTTCTTTCCATTGCTTTGGAAAGGCCAGACTGGAAAAAGCTGGGAGAGGAGACAGAGAGAATGTATATTAAGAAAAATGATCATGTGGACACACCCCTAAAATGTGAAACGTATTTTTAGCGTCCTGCCAAAAAAATGCGTAGCAACACCCAATGAACACTCATTCATTCACTCTTCTAACCAATGCCCAAATGAGTAAATCTTCTGAGAGTTTAATGTATAGCTCCTGAAAATGTCATGGTAAGCTTAGAGCAGAGGTGGAGAACTTGGTGTTGTTGAAACCCTACCATCCTTGACCTTGACCATTAGTCATGGTAGCCACAGGCTGCCCAACCCTGTGTTAGAGTGAGCACACTAAGCCACACATATTTCAAGTTCCACAAAGGACGAGCTTTTCCCCAGTAAGACTGTGCAAAGAATTTGCTGCTCGTATTCTAGACTGTATGGTTTGTATTTGTACATATGCATGTACAGTTGAAATACATAGTTCAAGAATTTACATATATCTCTGTAATTGGTTTCGGTCTTCTGGAAGACCCAAATCATTACAGCCCATGTAACTGAGAGCAGGTGTTGTGTAGTGGTTAGTGTGTCAGACCAGGACCTGGGAAATCAAGGTTCCAATTTCCACTCAGCCATGAAGCTTGCTGGGTGACCTTGGGCCCATCACCACCTCTCAGCCTAACATCCTTCATGGAGTTGGTATTAAATGAGGAAGGGGTGAACCATTTAGGCCACTGTGGACTCGTGGGAGAAAAAGGTGAGATATAAATGCAATCAACCAGTCAATCAAATTTTCTTGTGGCAAACTAGCATGCCCTGGTAAACCGCCTGAAGAATTACTGCTCTATGCTGAGAGTGTGACAACTGTTTATTTGGGTGTATAACAGAACAAACTCAATCTAGTGTAGACTGTAAATTGTCTGGAGCAGCCACCATGCTGTTTCTGAGCTCTGTGAAACACCCTTTGGCAGTACTATTCAAGGCATTTGCTTCAACCCTGGCAACATCTTCCCCATCCTCACACTTAGCATCTGTTGTTGTTGTTGTTGTTGTTGCTGCTGCTGTTGTTGTTGTGTTCCCCTTGAGGCTGAAAAAGTCAAACTAACCAACCTAATTGTTGATAATCTGGCTACAGGCTGCTGCTGCTGTTCAACCTGGTTTCACTGCTACAGAAAAGGCGCCACTTAGTATGTCTTTACAGTATCAAATCCCATTCACTTTTAAGGGTCCGACCTCCTTTCTTTGGATTCTTTTAAATAAATTTTAAAAAACCCTGCTTGATAGCATTTACTGAAAAGACACGCTGGTGCTGTTCTGAAGAATTAATCATAAATCCTTCATCTGTGAACATTTGGAGTGCTGGTTGTTGACTTTGCAAGCTGCAAGGCAGGAAATTCTTCACATTGTTGACCTTCCTTTATGATTCTAGCAGCATTTTGTGGCATGGAGCTATCGTCTGATTTGTTTTGGAACATGTTCCCTCCATAATATCCCTAGCAGCCTTCTCTTTTATTTAGTGATGGGTTATGGCCTCAAAGTTTGGATTGGCTCTTGGCCACTGGATTCCTGCTAGGGGGCTGTGGAGGATCCCAAGTAGCAGATTTGCACTTCAGAACTTAGAAACCTCCATACACAAAAACAAGGGGGACTGTCACCATCCCAGTGGATACAGAGACGGGAGTGATCTTCACAGGATGCAAGACGCAAGCGGCAGTCCGTGTCTTAGCCAGACTTTCCCAACCGGATGTCCTGCCTGAACCCATGGAGAGCCACAGCTAGTCAGTGTAGACGATAAGAGCTAGATAGACCAATTGTTTGCCATCACATAAGGCAGCATCCTGCATTCCTATGTTCCACTTCCCAGTGATGGCAACCTGGCTGACATATGTGTGACCACTGCACAGAAACTCCCAGCTAACAGGATTTTGTGGGCCATCAAGGTGGCTTGAAGAATCCTCCCTACATATTGAAGAACTGTCCCAACAAGGATACAAAATGAGAAATGTTCAAAGGGCGTTCCGATCCCTTCAGCTTCTTAGGAGTTCTTGTATGAGCTTTCCCTTCAACATATAAACACTTATTGCGAGCAACTTTAGGCCGAGACCAAAAAAATCCCAAGAACCCCTGGTTACTAATGAGATTCAGCTGCCAATCATCTGTTTTTCAAGTAACTGTTCCTTGGAAGTCTGTGAGCCATCCTTTTAAGGGGTGAAAAGTTGCCTTTGAGCTGATTAAAGGCATCTGGAGGGGGTGGGGATCCTCTTCCCGTGGTTGATTCAGCCAAGCTGATGCTGCTGGAAGAGGTACAGCTAATCAAGCCAGTGCAAAAACGCAGGAGTCTTGGGTTTGAGTCGTGGCTTAACCTCAGAGGCTGGGAACATATTTCATCACAAGGTCTGCATTTTCTAGTCTTCCAGAGGCAGTGGGTGGTGTAGGAGGGCTTCCACTCCTCACACACACCTCTCCGGCCTTCATCCAGGTAAGTAAGAGGAGGCATTAATACAGCTCAATAACACATTTCAGTATGTCAAGCCACTTGAGAGGTGCAGAGGAGGATCAAGACCAGTGAAAGTTGTGGCCTCTGGAGAGAATGAGTAGCTTAGGAAGGAGACTTCGAGAATGGTCTCCTGTGGGAGGTTGTGGACTCTCCTTCCTTGGATGTTTTTAAGCTCAAGTTGGATGGCCATCTGTCATGGATGCTTTAGCTGAAATTCCAGCATTGCAGGGAGCTGGACTTGATGACCTTTGGGGTCACTTCCAACTCTACAATTCTATGATTCTATGAGAGAGCTCAAAGGGCCGGTGAGAGAAGCCCAGAGGGGTGCATTTGGCCCCTGGGCCTTAGTGTTTTCTCTCCCCAGCTTTGCAAAGTCATTATCATAAATCAGGCTTCCTCAAACTCGGCCCTCCAGATGTTTTTGGCCTACAACTCCCATGATCCCTAGCTAGCAGGACCAGTGGTCAGGGACAATGGGAATTGTAGTCTCAAAACATCTGGAAGGCTGAGTTTGAGGAAGCCTGTCATAAATTATTTGATTGTGGGGAGCGCAGAGAGAGGAAATGCAGCAGCAAAATCAGACACCTTCATCTGCCCCAGCTACAACTAAACATGTCTCTCCTGTATCAGTCTCTACTGCCACAGCAGGTGCCGCAACCTTCCAGCAGTTTGACTTCACCCCCAGAGGGACTCCTGAGACAGACAGCTGCCAACCAACCAACTAACCCATAGGCATCTGGCTGGCCGCTGTGAGATCAAGAAGCTGGACTAGACTATGCAGACATTGGTCCTGATCCACTGGGGTTGTTCTTATGTTCTTATGTTCTTATGACCATTTAGCTTTTGTAAGAAGCCTTTGGAGTCTACTTGATTGTCCAACCAGTTGGGTTGTATGTTTTCCTGAAAGTCATTCAGACAAGCATACCCTCTAATCAGAGTGATGTAACTAATACAGTACCAACCATATCTGACCCAGATAAAGCCATAGTTAAGTTTAATGATGGTTAGGGGCAACTGACCCCTTTTTTCAGCAGCCTCCATTCCTGAGAATTCAGTGATACTTTGCACCACACCCAGCTTATATTTGACACTGGTAGAGTCAGAAGAAGCACCCTTTTCAAGGTATCAAGGTATCTCCTGGAGATTATGCCCGGTCTTAGGTCTCAGGTTCAGTATCCAGCAACTTCAGGTGTCCCCTGCTTGAAACCCTGGGCATTTGCTGCCAGTCAGTACGGTATTGAGTTTGACTAACTCAGCTTCCTATGTTCTGTTGTTGATGCAAAATGTGAGTCCAGAATGGTACAGTGGCACAATCTGACCAAGACACCTTTGCTATAGCTCTTAACCATCTAAATAAGGCACAGTGGGCTTTTGATCTGCAGGCCCAATCTTCCCCACCAGCACTCTCCCTGAGGCACAAACCCTTCCAGTTTCCCATTCGGCAGGGGCCTACATAGCAGGCTTCCTTGTTTCAATATTGTGTGCCAAAACATTCCGGGCAGCAGCAGAAAGCAGCAAAATCTCTTTGAGAAACCCATGTGAGATCTCCCTTCCTCCTCCTCCTCCTCTCACGCTGAGATAGTATGAGATGCTGTCTGAGACATGTCATTGCTCTGTTCTCCCCCAGCGGCATATAAGGAGAGGGTGCAGCTGGGGGAGGCTGAACACTCAGCTGAGAGCAACTGACCTTGATGCCTAGAGACAGAAGCATACCAGACCCATGAACCACCATGGAAAAGGGAAACTGATTTCAAGTGGAGAATGTGCTTAACTGATAAGAGGACTGAAGTCAACTCCATGATTAGAGGAGCGGAATTGTAAGGGCTTCTGTAACTTAAAAGCAGCAAACACTGTGCTTGATAAGTGGCAGTGCCCTATAGTAAGAAGAGTCCTCAACTTTTCCCAAGAGGAATAAAGGACTGGCCAGAACCTTCCAGTGAATAATAGGGCTCTGAGGTCATGTCGAGCCTAAACAAAACTGAAGGGAATGCATTGAGCAATCTCACGGATAGCACCCCAGATGTAAGAGTAACCAGGAAGCATCTGGGTCCATAATATAAGACCTTAGTCTAGACCAGCCTTTCTTAATCTTGGGTTCATGGGAGTTGTAGGGACCCAAGGCTGAGAAAGCTGGTCTAGACTGAGATGCCTTAGAGTACTACCTTTCCCAGGTTCTCTGATGACCGAACACCGCTAGGAACATAGAAAGAGCCTTCTGGATCAAGCCAGTAGCCTATCTAGTCTAGTATCTTATTCTCACAATGGCCAGTCAGATGCCTATGGGAAGCCCATGTGCAGGACTCCTCCTGCAGTTTCCAGCAAATGGTATTCAGAAGGATGCTGCCTCCAGCAGTAAAGGCAGACCATCAGGGTTAGTAGCGCTTTAGTGGCGCTGAAACAGCAATCTACTGTAGTTACCAGGGAGGGAGAGTTATCCCACCAGTTTCCAAAGACACCTTTCTGATTCCCTACTGGTGTCTTGGCCTCCAGGTGGATTTGAGAGAAGCAGGCTGGCAGCAATGGCAGGTGAACCCCAATATGGGCTAGGCCTAAATTTGAAAGGGTCTGGGTTTGTTCCATATCGGGATGAACCTTCTTGAATTAAGAGAAGGTTGTTTGTACTCCAAACAACCTATCCAGCTTTCCAACAAGTAAATGACTGTTTTTTGCTTCTGTAACTTGGTCAGCTCACAGGATAGCTCCCAAATTTCCAGACATCTGGGAAAGAGTTCAATGTGCTAAGCAGAGATGAGTTCTGTCTTTGGGAGGTTGGATCAAACCTCTTAAAGAAGGGACTCCTGGGGGGATCTCAAAAATTTATCACCAGCATCCAAGAGATTGTCAGCCTGGATTTACGGTGTACTTTCTTATGTACAAGTAGCTGGTACTATTATATGTGTTCCAGTTACACTGACACTCCAAAGTGGTCTATACTTAGCAATTAAAGAGCCACAGAGGAATTGAAGAATTAGAGGCTTCCTTCCAAGGCACTGCTAACTATTGTTTATGCAGCCTTAAAACCACAAAGCCCATGATGCAACTTGACCGGGAATGCACAGGATTGAGTGCAAGTTCATGCCATTAAGATATTTAAGAAATTTTGCATGTGGATAAGAGCACGAGGCCTTTGATTAAAGAATGCAACTGAGAACACATTGGAGGCATGGAAACACAATGGGAAGCAGCTGAAATTGAAAATGGCAGATGAGCCTGGAGACATGAACTGGGAATGAAATTGATTTATGACCAAGTCATGGGACGCAGGTGGCACTGTGGATTAAACCACAGAGCCTAGGAGTTGCTGATCAGAAGGTCGGCGGTTTGAATCCCCGCGACGGGGTGAGCTCCCGCTGCTCGGTCCCTGCTCCTGCCAACCTAGCAGTTCGAAAACACATCAAAGTGCAAGTAGATAAATAGGTACCACTCCGGTGGGAAGGTAAACAGCGTTTCCGTGCACTGCTCTGGTTCGCCAGAAGCAGCTTAGTCTTGCTGGCCACATGACCCGGAAGCTGTACGCCGGCTCCCTCAGCCAATAAAGCGAGATGAGCGCCGCAACCCCAGAGTCGGCCACGACTGGACCTAATGGTCAGGGGTCCCTTTACCTTTACCTTTTACATCAGTGTACCAACCTACCCACTTGTTCTGACAAAAGAACAAAGACACACTCATGTCTGAAAAGCAACAGGTAAAGAATGCTGGAGTTTGGTATATATCATCACAGTGGAGTGCAGAAATAGAGAGTCTAGTAAGAGTGCTGGTTGAAAGAATAAAGAAGGTCTATTCCTCATGGCTAAAGCCTCAGCGCCTAGGGCTTGCCGATCGAAAGGTCGGCGGTTCGAATCCCCGCGGCGGGGTGCGCTCCCGCTGCTCGGTCCCAGCGCCTGCCCACCTAGCAGTTCGAAAGTACCCCCGGGGCAAGTAGATAAATAGGTACCGCTTACCAGCGGGAAGGTAAACGGCGTTCCGTGTGCGGCTCTGGCTCGCCAGAGCAGCGTTGTCATGCTGGCCACGTGACCCGGAAGTGTCTGCGGACAGCGCTGGCCCCCGGCCAATAGATGTGAGATGGGCGCACAAACCCCAGAGTCTGTCAAGACTGGCCCGTTCGGGCAGGGGTACCTTTACTTTACCTTTATTCCTCATGGCAAACGAAGTTATTCTGTGTATAAGCTTACAGGTGGCCAATATGGAGTCAAGAGGTTAACACTAACGCTTGCTAACACTAATGGACTTGGAGAAGAAGTAGGAAGGAAGGAAGCCTGAGAACACAGGCCACATATCAACAAGTAGTTCTTTAAGGAAGAATCTACAAGAAAAGAATAGGCTGCCTTTCTGTCTATTGCCCCCGACTGGTTCAGGTAACTTATTGCAAGCGTTGTTGCTTTCCTCATAACTAAGGAGGGTGCCTTGCTTGTTTCCCAAGGGCTCCAAGAAGATGAGGAGAGGCCATAGCTCAGTGGTGGAGCAGGTGATTTTTGCAAGTAGAAGGTCCAAGATTCATAGAATCATAGAATCATAGAGTTAATAGACCACAAGGGCCATCGAGTCCAACCCCCTGCCGACCCTCAATGTCTCAAGTTAGAGAGAGAGAGAGAGAGAGAGAGAGAGAGAGAGAGAGAGAGAGAGAGATATCAAGTAGCAGTTGATGAGAAAGACCTCTGCCTAAGACCCCAGGAAATAGGCAATGCTGGACCAAAACAGGCAAATAGTCTGACTTAATATAACTAAAAGCAATCCTATTTGCAAGGAGCTCAAAGTGGCATCCAGGAAGGTAGAAGAGCCAAACCTGGTTAACTTCAGCCATAGAACTACACCAAGTTCCTATGGGCCATTTTTTAACCTGATGGTTCTTAAAAGGTATGTCTTATGGGTGTGATCTGGAACGAACTGCACTAGCATCACGTGGCTTGCTGGGACCATTGATGCATTCACACACGTATATTTACACTGGCTCCATGCAAAGGGAAACGTTCCCCTTCTTGTATTTTTAGCTGAGATGACTTCATGCTTCCAGAGCTGCATTTCCTTCATTAAAATGTACACACCTCGTTGAGGATTCCCCAAATAGAACAGTGCCGCGAGACTATATGCTAAGCGGAGTAGCCAGGCAACGGCTGCATCAAGAGACTGAAGGCTCATTCACCAGAGGGTGTTTCCAAAGTAGCTCTTGGCCCAAGGATGGTTTCGCCTGTTTACATGGGGCTGCCAACACCAATCAAGCTACGTGCGCAGCATGTGCTGCAGGCTTGGTGAAGGCGGGAGCTTTTTTCATGTACAAGCCATTTTCTGTGTGAATGCCAGGTATCCACAGCATAGTGTTAGAGGGCCCAACTAGGACCTGGGAGACTGGGGTTCAGCTCCTCGCTCAGCTGTGAAGCTCATGGGGTGACCTTGGGCCAGTCACTATCACTTCGTCTAGCTCACAGGATTCTTGTGAGGTGAAAATGAAAATGGGGAGAACCACGCGTTGCACCTTGAGCTGCCTGGAGGGAAAGATGGGGTGACCTCAGCTGTATGTTCCACTGATTAAATTTTATATTGATTATTGTGGTATATTCTTATACTGTATGGTGTTTCGGTGTTTTTATCTTAAACGGTACATAAGTGCTAAATCAGGCACAGGCAAACTCCGGCCCTCCAGATATTTGGGACTACAATTCCCACCATCCCTGACCACTGGTCCTGTTAGCTAGGGATGATGGGAATTGTAGTCCCAAACATCTGGAGGGCCGGAGTTTGCCTATGCCTGTGCTAAATGAAATAGTGGTGGGCAGTGTTGGCTTCCCCTTGCCGCCCCTGTTTTCTAACAGGGGGGAAATGTAGCTAGACTGCTGCTTGGGACAACAGCAGCAGCACAACGCTTCTCAGTAGCCAGCAGAGGGCACCCTCCCCAGCTGAATCTCTGTAGAAGGATGGCAGACCAGGAGTAGGCACCGACACAATTCAGATTTGTGGCATCTGCTTTGGCTCTTACTAGAACCATGAGGCCCACCAACAGGAACCAAATGCAAAATTGTGGCTCAGCTGGGTTGCATTTGACTAGCTGCTACTCAGAGTAAACCCACTGAAATTAATGAAGCAACATTACTCTTGGCTATTAATTTCAGTGGGTCTACTCCACTGACAGTTCTTATTAAGAAGGAAGGGTGAGGGTGCCTATGAATACATACTCACCCAGGGAATTTGTGATCAGGACAGTAAACAGTATACTTTCCCCAGCAATCTAATCTGGGGGAGAAGGTGCGGGGAGTTTTGGTTTGTTGCTGTTGTTCAAGAATAGGGAGTCTGAAGGCCTTGCCAATCTAACAAACATCACCCAGAGATTTACCGGTAGATCCCAATCTACATTCTGCCCAGCTACACTCTGAACAGCATGTCAACAATCTTTACAACTGCCTCTACAAAAATTGGCTAAGATCCAGACACTGTTTGTACTCTGCACTGAAAAGGAAAGAAAAATTATGCCACAAGGTAATCACAAGAAAAGCAACCTTCCTCTGTTTCATGTGTATGTTTTGCACATAATAAACATGTACGGCTGTTGTCATGCAACAGTTCACTAGGCCCCTGACTCATGGTGCTGTGAACAACATCAAGATGGCAGACTGGGTTCTCAGAGATGCTGCAGCATCAGAGGCTATGGAAGAGTGAACTAGAGAATGGAGGCTTATTATTTCCTATAGAATTCGCCAAAAATCTGCAGGGGGTGTCTAAATCCATTTTCATAATGACACTTAACATTTGGAGCAATCTAGCCCTGGGTTACCAATGAAGTGCCCACCAAAAGTTGTTGGAATACAGTTCCAATTACCCTAGTCAGCATGGCCAATGGACAGAACTACAATGGAAATTGTAGTTCAGCACACACCCCAAAAAATCTGGAGGGTGCTATGAATTCAATGGGAGAGAATTAAGCCTTGCTTAAAGATGTGCCATCAAAAACAGCAAACCTTAAAAGCACTTAACTTTTCGGTCCTGGAGGTGTTGCTGAACATGATTAGAGATGACCAGCAAGTTAAAGGTGTAAAGGTCGGAACCAAACACTATAAGTTAAGAGCGTTTGCAGATGACCTTGTATTGACCTTGCAGGAGCCAAACACTAGTACAAAAAGAGTGTTGGAAATAATCCAACAATTTGGACAGGTAGCTGGATTTAAATTGAATAAACAAAAAACTAAAGTCTTAGGGAAAAACCTAACAGATATGGAAAAGAATAAGTTTCAAGAAGAGACAGGTCTGACGGTGGTTAAGAAGGTGAAATATCTAGGGGTTAATTTAACATCTAAAAACTTGAATCTGTATAAGGACAATTATGAAAAATGTTGGTCAGAAATTAAAAAAGATCTAGAAATATGGTCAAATTTGAGATTGTCAATGTTAGGCCGAATTGCTGTGATTAAGATGAATGTATTGCCTAGAATGTTATTTTTATTTCAAACTTTGCAGATTATTGACAAGATGGACTGTTTCAAGAGGTGGCAGAAAGACATTGCGAAATTTGTCTGGCAGGGCAAAAAGCCCAGAATAAAATATAAAATATTAACAGATGCAAAAGAAAGAGGGGGATTTGCCCTGCCGGACTTAAAATTGTATTATGAAGCAGCAGCATTCTGCTGGCTGAAAGAGTGGATGCTCCTCGAGAATACAGATATTTTGGACTTAGAAGGTTTCAATAATGCATTTGGCTGGCATGCATATCTATGGTATGACAAAATCAAAGTGCATAGTGCCTTTAAAAATCATATTGTAAGGAAAGCGTTGTTTAATGTTTGGATGAGATATAAAGATCTGTTGGAAAACAAAACCCCTAGATGGTTGTCACCCTTAGAGGCTAAGGCCCACAAGAAAGTTAATATGGAGGTCGGATGGCCAAAGTATTGTGAGATCTTAGAACAGGATGGAGAGAAACTGAAATTAAAGAGCCATGAAAAACTAAAACCCAAAGTACAAGATTGGCTCCACTATTATCAAATAATGGAAGTTTTTAAACAAGACAGGAAAATTGGCTTCCAGGAGGAAAAATCAAAACTTGAGACAGAATTGTTAGAACCCAATACTAAGAATTTGTCAAGAATGTATAACTTGCTGTTGAAATGGAATACACAAGACGAAACAGTTAAATCAGTTATGATTAAGTGGGCACAGGACATTGGTCATAATATTATGTCTGCTGACTGGGAAAGGTTGTGGAACACTGGTATTAAATTTACGGCATGTAGTGCTTTAAAGGAAAATGTGATGAAAATGGTCTATAGGTGGTACATGACCCCAGTTAAGCTAGCAAAAATTTACCATTTGCCTGATAACAAATGTTGGAAATGTAAGGAAACTGAAGGTACTTATTATCACCTTTGGTGGACATGCCCGAAGATTAAGGTTTTCTGGGAGATGATATATAATGAAATGAAAAAGGTATTCAAATATACCTTCCTTAAGAAACCAGAGGCCTTTCTCTTGGGCATTGTCGGCCAATTGGTGCCAAAAAAGGATAGAACTTTTTTCATGTATGCAACAACAGCAGCAAGAATACTGATCGCAAAGTATTGGAAGACACAAGATTTACCCACCTTGGAAGAATGGCAGATAAAAGTGATTGACTATATGACATTGGCGGAAATGACGAGCAGAATTCGTGACCAGGGAAAGGAGACTGCGGAAGAAGACTGGAAGAAATTTAAGATTTATCTTAAGAACTATTATAAACTTGATGAAGTTTAGTCTGTCGAGATTTTACAGAGAGAAAGGGTTGCAGTAATATAAGATTAGATCAAGAAAGGACTATGATGAATTAGGATGGGAAAAAACATTTATAAGTTGCTATAAAATTTGGACATGAGGATGCAGAAAGGGGAGGTATGGGGAAGTCCGAGGAAAGAAGTTTATGAAAGGACATTTTGAAATTATATTTGTTTGTTTGTCTGTTTTTCTTTTATGTTTGTTTGTTATAAAAACTTTTGTAAAACCAATAAAAATTTTATAAAAAAAAAAAGCACTTAACTTTGGCTGGATCATGCTCATTCTTCAAACTGCATGCTGTGAGAATATGAATGTGGTCTCACTAAAAGCTCACTACATCTTCCATAAATGTGTCCGGTTTGTTATTAAATATTGTTTTACAAGAGCATCAATCCAAGTCAAGGATTGACTTCTACACACCTTCCACCCAGTAGTGACCTGATTGGCTGAAGTCTTTTCCAATGTTCTCTGTAAAATAAATTGGCACCGAGAAAAACAGAACATTCTCTCAATGAGCACGACCCACTCCCTCATTTATGCATCCAATGTGTCACTCCAAGAGCACAGGCTTTGATCACGAGGACATGCGTATAGCAGACTGCAACCCTAAAGATTTAATAGTGCTCCTTAATACAGCTACTTCTGTCTGTTGACACAGGGAAATTCCAACTGGCCTGACTACTGAATGGAACTGAAATGCAAAAATGTAATGATATTTATATACCCCCACAGCTGCCAGCAAACTCACATGCGTCATGAGTCATTCCAGATGTGGATATAAAACAGAGCCCGTCTGTGCAAATGAATTCCCTGATCCCAAAGAGACTTGGTTTAAGGCGAGGTGCCGCTAGTTTGTCAGGAAAAAAATTGCGCTCAGCAAGTTTTTCCTGCTACCAGGAGGGAAGAGGATAAGAATTTGCTGGCTGTTACAGATACAAGGAGAAGGTTGGGAAGAAAGGCCTAACCTATAGGCACAGCTAGGGCACTATTTTTGGACAATCAAGGATGCACTTGAAGACGCTGCTGCTGCTATTGTTATATTACAATGCTCATGCCACTGTGCCTCCCAGGTGGAACCGAGGTAAGAGTTATAAATATAAATTGCTTACAGCAGAGAAACAGAGGTGTTTGCACAGGAGAGATCAATTGAGGGCTCCCTCTCCCCATCTCCCTCTACCAGCTCTTGAGAGTGGTCTGCGTATTTGCTTGTTTGCTTATGTTCATCTATTCCCATCCATTTCATAAAACAGCCCCCCTGTTTTCTTTCTTGCAAAAAATTAACTTTAACATAGATTCTCTTCCATCTGTAAAAGGTGGACATTGAAACCACAGGGTACCTATCTGGAATTAAGTCCCGTAAACGAACACTACTAATTGGTCTCATATGTTTCTACATTGACTCTGTTCACACAAACAGAAACCCTGCAAGCCGAAGACCTGAACTGAATTATTATTTTTGCTACACTCAACCACATGCAGCTGTGCATTTTGAGCCTGGCTGATTTTAAACACATTGCGGTGGAATCCTATCTTGAGCTCTGCTTTTTCTCGCAATGTAAAGGGAAATTAAGGAAGAACGGTTGATTCCTCTTTTAAAGAAATGTTGCCGTGCCTCTTTTATTTCAACTTAACTTCACACGCACCCGGCTGCCACCATTATTTATTATATGTATATCACCATTCTTTTATTGATCTCAAAGAAGCTTGCAAAACCAGAGCCAGAACCGCTTAGCTTCAGCAAGGGGTCTCTGTACCATGTGCCTTTAAACCCAGCTCTGGGCCTCATCTCATCTTAGGAAAGCTAAGTAGCAGCATTTCTTAAAAGAGGAGTGTATATTATTCATCCACCTCTATTCATATATTACCGCAGCAGCTTAGAAACAACTTCCCTATAGCTTCATCCTATGTCACCACCTAGGTGTGAGCGCAGAAAGGCAGGCAATGGCACCTTATGATACATTGCACCTTAAAATGATCAACTATAGCATTGCCCCATTTGATGACACCAGAGCAATACTTCAGATTGGCTCCTGTTGTGGGTTCTGGTTGCAAATACTGTGCTGCTGTGGCAATCCTTGTACTCCATCTAATACATTCACTTGCTGATATACTTGGGCTGCCCCAAAGGAGGACTCCAGAAGGCTTCTGGAGTTCTTCTGGGAATTTAAAAAGGGAGTTTAAAAATGGATAATACTTTTTCACTTTTTCACAGTGGAGATGTAACCACCTAGGTGTGAGCGCAGAAAAAAAGGCAAGGCTAAATTGGGATTGAGCCATACAACTCCCCTGACGTGGTCTTCCATTTTTCTGAACCTGGTGCCCTCCGGATACTATGGACTAGAACTCCCACCAGCCTCAGTCACCAATGACCATTATTTGCACAACATACGGCATGGACTAGTTGGGGGGAAGATTGATTGACATATTATTAGGATGCTGCTGCAGTCCTGTATAATTGGGATCAGGTGGGACACGAATCTGCCCCAGTGGCGTAGCGTGGGGGTGCAGGGGGGGCCGGCCGCACCAGGCGCAACATATGGGGGTTAGGGTTAGGGGGCGCAAATCCACGGGTTAGGGGGCGCAAATTACTTGCCTTGCCCCGGGTGCTGACAACCCACGCTACGCCACTGATCTGCCCCAGAACCAGAATGCTTACATGCAAAGTGGTGGTACAGAATGCATTGTATACCTGCGAACCAACAGAATCATTCAATGCTTCTCAAAGCTTATCCTGCTGTGTTGCTTGTTGCTATCAGTTCCGATAAGAAAAGTTGATTTACTTCTGAAGGTGATAGCATAGTGCCAAAGGCATTTGCTCCAGGTAGCCAAAATGACTCTTGGTTATGGTGTGCAACCTCCCCAGCCCTGCCTCTGTGCGTCCATTCATCTGCCACATAACAATTTCTCATGGCACTAATACGTCACACCTTAAAATGATCAACTATAGCATAGAAAGCTTCTGGAGTCCTTCTGGGAATTTTAAAAGCCAATGGGAGTTTAAAAATGGATAATACTTTTTTACTATTAAAAGTGCAGATGTCAGAATGAGAACTTTTTACTTAATCTAGGTTCAGCCTGGGTTGTTACCATCACGTACATGTAAAAAAATTAATCTGTAGCAACACAGAGATCTACATTCCTTTCTAGGTTATCCAGAAATCAGTCAGGCCAGACACATGTGTAGAAGGTCAATAAGTGATATGCAGGAGCCATGGTGCTTAACACACATGAGTCAGTGTTCTCCGCGCCAGTTGGGTGGCCATGAACCAATTTGGAGAGCCTCCTGGGGGCTAGCCTGGTTAGCTTTGGCTCCATCAATGGCTCTTCTGGTGACTCACTGGTAGACAGCCAGTTTTTGTGCCAAGGAATTCTGAATGGAGGAAGGAGATCCAGCAGTTGGGGCTCTTACACTTGAGTGCAGGGATGGGAAACCATTTTCAGCCTAAGGGCTGCATTCCTTTCTGGGCATTTTTCCAGGGAACCATGCTGGTGGTGGGTGGGGCCAGATGCAAAAGTGGGCAGGGCAACAAAGGTCAGTTCCCCCTTTGTACCATAGGCTGGTTTCTACACCCACCCACCCATCACACCATCCCGTACCCCTCAACCATCTCAACTTGAGCCGGACATCTCAGAATTACAGAACCCATCCTGGCTTCTGATTGGATCCCGGAATGTCCCATTCTTTTTGGTCCAGCGCTCTGGTGCAAGTCAGCTGGCTCCCGCGAGAACTTGGGGGGGGGGCAAAAGAAAAATGAGCATCCTGGTTTTGATCAGTGAGATGTTGGAGAGTATGCCATCCAGTTAAGCCAAAAGCAGGATCAGAGTCCAAGGTCACGGGCTGGTCAGGCCAACCACTCCCCACAATCTCAAGGAGGATGCAGAGTCGGGGCAGTGATGTGTGTGAGCTGGGGAGACTCCCAAGGGCCCCATTTGGCCCCTGGAACTGAGATTCCACTTCCCTTCCTGAGTGCATAGCAGTGATGGCATAAGTGGCCTTCACAAGAGTTGTGGTGCACTTGGCAATTGCCCTCCTGCATGGTGCTAAAGTATATTCTTTATTTTTATTTTTAATACACATATATCTCACCTTTTCTCCAAAAATCTCAAGGGGGGATGCTTAATTTTCTTCCTCCCCATTTTATCCTCACAACAACCCTGGGAGGTGGGTTAGCCTGAGAGTGACAGGCCCAGGGTCACCCAGCAAGCTTCTTGGCTGTGTGGTAATTTGAACCCTGGTCTCCCAAGTCCTAGTTCAACACTCTAACCACTGTGCCACCATCTGGCAAGCACACTGGGCCTCTCGTTCAGTGGCAGGGGCTAAAAGCCGCCCTTTTGACACTGCTTCTCTCTAAGGTATATTAGCAGGACCCCTTCAATTGTCACTCCATATCACTCCCAGTGCTGGGGTACCATACACGTTCATTTCTTAGGGTTATTGAGGATTTGTGAGCATCATTTAGAGGAAAAAAAGCATGGTAACTTATTTGTGTGTTGTACTGTTTATGGAGGCAGGCAAACGACCACTTGCAATAATCATCTTGCTCATATACAGGGCGCCGGATCCATCTCTACTCATGTGCAAGAACCAATGGCCCCAAATAGGAATGCCTGACCCCGTCTGCATGAAAAGGCACATCCGGAGATGTAGACTGGGAAGCAGATGAGTTTCAGCTGGATGTGCTTCTGTGTCCTCAGATCCCCCTTAGAGAACTGGATATTTAACTAACGGGAGTTTCCCTTTTCGTTTCTGATGGGATCAAAATGTTCCACTGTGTTCGAAAAAGCTCCCTGGAAATATTTAGAGCTTGGTATGGAATATGGCAATATCTGGTTCGTTTTGCTGGTGATTAATAGTGGGGGCATTGTTAAGGGGTGGCCAGGACCCAGATTGCTTGCCCTTCCCACTTTTTAATGTAAAATGTGGCTTACAGGGCAACTGATCACGCTTCAAGGCCATAGAGACCCCAGTTTCCTTAAGGTGCCCAAAGGCATCTATGCTTGTAAATTAGCAGATTCCAGATGGCATTTCACCAGGAGTCCTTTAAGCACTGCTAGGTAATAGGGAAAGTCAAGTTCATGGGTTACTTTGAGGTCCATGTGGCTAAAATGAAAAAAAGAAGAAGTCTGTAATAATGTCCTAACCTGTTTGATCTCTCCGCTGTTATTTGGCACTTGGTCTGTGTTTGCTTTGATTGCACTGTCTGTAATGGAGAAGAAAAACACTTCTTAGCCAAGATTGTTGGGACTGCCCCAAAATCCACAGGTTTTCAAGAGAACTTTGGCTTACAGGACAAGTTTAATTTGTAATTTTTAAAGAAATTAAAAGAGAGAAAGCCTTTGCCTGATTTGGATATTTTGAAACAAATTTGTCCATAGAATTGTACAGTTTTATGGGGTATCGTAGGTCAACTAGTCCAACTCCCTGCTTGTTGCGGGAAACCCAGAGATAGAGAGATGACACCCTTTAGGTGTCACAAGATGGCAACTTCCATCATTCTTGTCCATTGGTTGTGCTGGTTGGGACTTGTGAAAGTTGGAGTCCAATAACATCTAGAGGCCCACAACTACTGCCCAGTGCCATTCCACTTGAAGACCTCCAATGACAGAGGGTCCATACACTCACTCACTCGCTAGCTAGAGATGGGCGACTCTGTCAACTTCATTTCCCCCTCGGTTTTTCATTTTTCCAATCTCAAAATTCAGTTCTCCGCACTTCCATATCACTTTGTGGGGTGGGGGGCGGATTTAGTCCTTATGAAAATCCTTCACCTTTTCCATGCAAATTTCTCCTAATATAAACATTTCTGTATGCACTTTCCCCTGTGAACTTTGAAGGATACCTGTGTCTCAGAGAATGCAGATCTGGCATAGCTGTGTTCACACATTGCTTCTGAGAAATTTGGCAGGTTCCCCTTTCAATGCAAACTGGATCAAATTTCACCCCCCCCCATCCCTACCAGTGAGTAATTGATTCCATTGTCCATACTGCTTTTTGTTGTTATCTTACTGTTCAGCTGAAATCTTTCATCCTGGAATTTAAGCTCCTTAGATCATGCGCTGTTCCTTGGGGCAACAAACAAGTCTTTGCCCTCTTTCTAGGTGGAATCCTTTGGAGAGTTGGGACTAGATCCTTAGGGATCCCTTCCAACTCTATGATTCTATGCTTCAGGTATCCAAAGTATGCCTACACTCGAGTAGGACCCTGGCAGAGACACATGCCCAACTGGCATGTTCTCTCCCTCCTGGTCTTTTGTTCGGGAGCTTCCAAAGCTTTCTTCAGCCCGAACATCTTAGCAACCGATGGCAACCGACACCAGCACACTTAAGGATCTGCAGAGTCTTTGGAGCATTGCATGACAGACCTCAGCAACTCAGCATTTTGGCTAATCTACTTTATTTACATATAAACACACATGGAGCACTGCAATATGGCTCCCTGTCTCTAGCATCAGACAGCAAAGAGAAAGAACAAAGGACAATAGTCCCACTTCACAGAACACAGTAACACAAACATCCTGTCTCTGTCACTTCCCACTTTGTGGAGTCAAAACATATACGGTCATGTGAAAGACAACAATCCCATGACTGCAATAATGGAGCAGGAATTCTAACAGTTCCGCCTCACCCTGCTCCGCTTCTCCAAGTTAAACATACTGAGCTCCTTTACCTCTTTTCTTAACAAGACCTATTTTCCAATTTCCATCTTTGTTGACCTCCTTTGGACCACTTTTTCTACATCAAAGATGGGGAGCTTGTGACTCCCATATGTTATTGGATTACCTGTCCCATCAGCCCCTGCTCTATGTCCTTCTCAAAGTGCAGTGCCCTTCTTTATTCCAAGCTTGTTGCTGAATCAATGAGACATCTTGGCTTGGTTACAGTGCAGTGTTGGGAAGGGGTGGGTGGGATATTATTATCCCCCATATTTTTAGTGGCCAAAATTTGGTGCGGCACTAATCTGAACGCTTAAAAAAATGTATTTCTCCCCCCCCTCCCCAAGAAGCTGTAAACGAACAATAATTATCCATTGTCAGTTGAATCAGGGCAGGATATATTAAGGACAGATGTCTCTAATGAGCCATATGCAGCATTCTCCATGGAATGAGGACTATGCAGTCAGTGACATCTGAAAAAATGGGTTGCCTGCACACGGCAAATCCAGCTAATTATTAACATTTAGGGTTCATTGTGAATAAGTGCAGCATGAAATAACCACAGAGATGTGGTAGATATTTTTGGAACGACTTGTCTGCCAATCCTGGCTAGGGTTGCCAAATGTCAAGGTTTTAGCCTCCTTCTTAGTGTCCCTAGGAAAAGGAATAAAATCTCAAGGAAAAGCTGTTTTTTCTCAGGCCATCTCTATCCCAACCAACCATTCGGCTGGTTCAAGTATCCTGAAGCTTTGCAAAAAGGTTACATTAGGCTAAAATGCAGTCAAAGCAGTGTATATTTGGACTAGGTTTGCACTGAAATGCAGATGTATTTTCACAAAGGCTTTTTTTAAAAATTGCAAACTGATGTGGAAATGTGGAGGATTGAATTTAAGATTGGAAAAAGAAGAGACAGGGAGCAACCTAAATTGTCAGATTTGCCCATCTTTATGGGGCAAGATGATTGTCAGATTTACTCATCCCTACCTGAATCATAGAATCATAAATGTTTCAAGTTGTTGAGGACCCTGAGGGTCATCTAGCCCAACCCCCTGCAATGCAAAAATCTCAACTAAAGCATCCATGACAGATGGCCATCCAATCTCTGCTTTAAAAGCACCTGGGAATAAGATCACCCATCCCACTGAATTCAGTAGGAAATACCTCTGAGTGGACAGAGTTAGGCCTGCACTTTTAGTCTGGATCTAACCCCAGATCAGTCTGGATCAAACCCAATACCTCTAATTCCACATAAATGCAAATATTCACAGACACTTACAGAAGCTTCTTGTCTACAGGGTCACACTTTTGGCTTGCCTGAGGTTATGATTATCTTTTCCACGGCTCTGCCCCAAGAATAAAAACAAATCATGCCCAGCTGGAATTGGCACTCACTGAAGTTCCACAGACCAGCTATTATTCTGATTCATTTTTAAATAAGAGTACTGCTTTCTAAGATTATGAAAGAGCTGAATTCATATAAGCAGGAGACAGTAGACTCCTTTTGCAGCATAAAATCTGCTCCTCCTCCTTCTAGAGGGAGAAGAGGGAGTGATTCCACCCGCAATAGCCTAGCCTGCTGACCACTCCCTTTCTCAAACCCACCTAAGGGCAATTTTTGCCAGACGCACGAGAGCCTGAGGGCCCTTAGCCATTAGGCTCATTGCCAGGGCCTCACCTTCTTTAAGAGGAAAAGAGCAGAGAACACTGTAATGAGAGCAGCATTTGGAGAGATCGCTTGTTCTCTGTCTGGAGTCTGGCTTTATGTCATGTTCTCTGAAGAGATCATTTGGTGGAGTCGGGTTTTCCTTTCTAGACTTCCTGGAAAATGGGGGCACTCCACCCTTAATTCCATGATGGTGGGGCTCATCTGCTGAGCCAAACTGCCCCGTGATGTCAATGACCTGCTTGGAATGAATTCCTTACAGCGAAACAATTTTGCATACAACTGTGCTGTTTCAAAGGATTTGCAGCACAATCCTACACAATTCAGTCGGGCTTATGCCCAGGTAAGTGGAGTTGGGGCCTCATCTTTAAATCTGCATCTTCAGATTTCAAAGCATTCTACAAATTGCAGCTGTGATTGAATTTGGGAAGTACCGTACTTTTTGCTCTATAAGACTCACATTTTCCCTCCTAAAAAGTAAGGGGAAATGTGTGTGCGTCTTATGGAGCGAATGCAGGCTGTGCAGCTATCGCAGAAGCCAGAACAGCAAGAGGGATTGCTGCTTTCACTGCACAACGATCCCTCTTGCTGTTCTGGCTTCTGAGATTCAGATATTTTTTTCTTGTTTTCCTCCTCCAAAAACTAGGTGCGTCTTGTGGTCTGGTGCGACTTATAGAGCCAAAAATATGGTATGTGGGTAATTCTCTTCCTCCCTGTCCGTTCTCCATCCTTTGAAAGGATATTGCATGATCACTTCATCTAATAGCAACTTACAGTGGTGCCTCGCAAGACGAAAATAATCCGTTCCGCGAGTCTCTTCGTCTAGCGGTTTTTCCGTCTTGCGAAGCAACCCTATTAGCGGCTTAGCGGATTAGCGCTATTAGCGGTTTAGCGGCTATTAAAGGCTTAGCGGATAAGGGTGCTGACGACCTAGTGCCGAGAGTGGAAGGTAGATTTATCTTCCCCATGGGAGTGAAAATCAACTGTCCTTTAACAGTAGGAATTGATAGCTGAGCAAAGAACCATAATTTGGATTATAAGATTCTTGCTTTACTAAAAATTCCTTAAATACTGAAAAAAGGGGGGGAAATGGATGTATTTTGGGATGCCATACTGCAACATTTAGAGATGTGGAAAATCCAGTGGATGCTTATATTCTTCTTCAGGAGGTGCAGTTAAAAGCAGTTCGCATTGGAATTTGCAATGGTCAGATTCTGTCACCATGCCAACACAAATAGTGGAGGCCATGTCAACAGTCCCCACCTGAAAGTACTGTCTGATGCAACCAGCATCTCCATGTGATGCCCACCAGGAAGAGTGGCCAGTTATCCTCTTTCATGCTGGTTTCCCACTGCTTGTCTTCTTTCGCTGTGTGCCTGGCAGGCAGCAAAGCCAATGCACTTTGAATTAAGCAATTTCCCAGGGCCATTTGAGGATTCACACGGTGCACAGCACAGCAGCGGGCTGGCAGTGACTGCAGCAGGATGCAGTGCTGGCTTGTTTCCGAATTGAAAGCACCCACCATGCCTTCACCCACTGACCACCTCCTTCCATAGTAAAAAGAAAGAAACCAGAACCAGCAGAGCTGTTCTAGGTTATTGTGCAAGCTACACCTGATGTTGCTAGACTCTAAATCCTATCAGCCTGGGTCATTGGCCATGTTGTATGGGATTGATGGGAGTTGGAGTCCTCCAGTGTAAGGGTAACCACTGGTTCCCCATCCCTACTTTAGCGGGCTTGTTCGATCTGCCTACAGGCAGACATTCCTTATAGTATGGATGTGGAACCTATGGCTATCTGGATGCTCTTGAACTCTGAACCCCATCAATTCCAGATAGCATGACTGAGGGAGGTTCTTCAACAACACCTGGAGAGTCACACATCTGGTTAAAATATTAGAACAGTAAGAAAACCACCAAGAAGCAGTGGGGTCAGGGCACAGCAGAAGGGCACAGCCAGGTTCAGTCCATGCCCTCCCCAATTAACATAGGGATTAGCAGCTGGTGATGGGAAAGACTATATGCTGGAGATCCCAGAAAGGCATTGCAAGTCATAGTAACTGCTGCCTCCCACATTGTTTTTTCTGCAATAGCAGCACTAAAGTGACCAGCACTGAGGTGACCTCTCTGGGACGCAATCTTGGGCATCATGTGTGGAGGTCCTGGGCTGCCCAGAGAGCAAGACCCCCCCCTTTGGACTCATTGATGTGGTCCAAAGCAAAGCAGAGCATTAATTGTGCTGAGAGTTTCCCAATTCAGTGTATTTTGAAATCCAGTCCTATGCTGGATCAGGGATCTCCTGTCTCCCAAGCAGTCACAATTACTGTACATGATGTGAGTCGGAGGCATCATTAAAATAAATTAGTGCATGGTGAGATGAAATAATTGTTTTACATAAACTCCTCCAGGGGAAGAAGACGGAGATGGCAAATCACATTAATCCTGCCATCCTATTCTCTGATACGGAACAAGTGTCACAGCTCTGCGTTGGCGTAGGGGGAAGCCGAGTCAGCAGAAAAGTTTCTGCGTGGTTTTGTAAACACTGCGCCAAATATTGTCGGTACACCTTTCTCCATCTCAAGATCGTTTCTGTTTTTGCACAATTTGCAAAATGAATCACTGGCAATTGGTGATGATGCATTTACTGAGTAAAGCCAATGGAAGAGCAAGCTAACGAAACAAGAAACCACGTGCATAAATGGGAGGAGATAGAAGTCTTAGCGTGCCCAGTGGCCTGGGATGGAAGGGCATGAGGTTTTCAAGATCGCCTTTTGGCAGCCATAAAATAAAAGCCATAAATAATTAGAGAGCCAGGGAACACCCAACAATTCCAGGATCAAATCAGAAACTGGGATGGCTTCTGTAAATCAGGGGCTGTCCCTGGAAAATAGAGACACCTAGAGGGTCTGGAAACGGTGGCACGAAAGGAAATCTGTGTGAGCCCTTAGTCGTTTTGCAATGGATTAATTCATCTATCCCTCAGGACTAGACCTTTCCATGAGTTATGTTCCCCAAAGAACGGTGCTTTAAAAGTTATTAATTTGATCATTGTAGCCTGGATCCCTGCCAGCGGTTGTTTAGCAAATAAACATTGTAACTGCTGGGTGATTGAAGTTTTAATTACTAAGCAATTAACACTTCAAGATTTCAAGGCAGAACATTGTGGGAAAGGTGCTGCAGCTCAGGCAGGAGGGAAGGGAATGCAAAGGAGAGCAGAACCTAAAAGGAATGGAGGAGGAGGAGAAATGGAGGCCTGGATTGCAACCCCCTTCCTCACAGGGCCGTTGTGAGGATGACACGGTGCGGGGGACTGATGGACATTGATCAACCTGAATTCTTTCTACTCCAGCATCCTGTTTTTTCAGTGGCCAACCAGATATATAAAGAATAATAAAAAAGGACTTCTGATTTAAAGATCTCACCCCCATAGTGTGGGTCCAAAGGGTTGAAACAATGAGCAAAATCTTTATCTCCCACAGGAGATAGAGATGGCCATCAATTTGGATGGCTCTAAAAGAGGATTGGGGAAATTCATGGAGGATAAGGTTGTTGTTAACCAGTAGTTCTGATGGCCACGCTCTGCCTCCACGTTGAAAGGCAGTCCTGCTTCTGAATGCCAGCTGTTTGAAACCACTGGGTGGAAGATGGAGTGCTCTTTTGCTCGGGTCCTGCATGTGGACTTCCTACAGGCATCTGGTTGGCCACAAGATGCTAGACTAGATGGGCCATTGGCCTGATCCAGCAGAACATTATGTTCATATGTTCTTACTGTGCTCCCATTAGCAGTTAACCATGGCTCAGAATCCTTCGAGTCCAAAGCCTGGATCTCTTGGAAGTTTGAAGGTTCAAATACCTTCTTGAAGCTATTAACAGCAGTTACAGCTTCAGCTGCTTTAGCAAATTCATCAGCAAATCTCTTTGGAGGTCTACCTTTTGTGGCTCTTTCAGACCTGCAAATTAGACGTAAGTCTTCAAGGCTCTCCTCTTCTTTCTTAGGAGAAAAGTGGCCTATAGTGAACAGTGGTTCCTCCAGTTTTCGATCAGAGCCTTCAGAGGGTCGCAGAGAGGCCTTAGCACTCTTGAAATCCTCTGAACCATCTGAGTCAGTTTCAGATTCAGAATCAGAACCTTCATCAGTGGGTGTGGGGTTTTGCTGCTGTTTGCGTGTCGAGGTCCCCAATCTACCCCCCCAAATAACTCACAACGGACACATAATTTTTGTTTAAGATTTTTGGCATGATTTTGGCCACAACTTTATTCAATTACAAACTGTGAGTGGTTGTTTAGGCATTGGTTAAGACTATCTGTCCCCCTGCCTGGGGACAGAACTGACTTCCGGGCACCACCGAAAGCCAGTGTGGGAAAACAAGTCGGGGAAGAATTGGAGCTGAGTCACAGACCCTCAATTCTCACCCACAAGCTCCCCGAAGGCTTGCCGGCCCTAGTCCCATTCCAGGGATTGGACGAAAAGTTGGCAAGCCCCAGGATTCCTTTAACGGAATTCCCTTTCCGCAGCAACCATGGAGGGGCAGGCCCATCCTATCCTAACCCCTCCTCCACCAATTTATAACCAATGCCTAACTGCAACCTTACAAGTTGTGACGATTTGCTACATAGTAGGCAAAAACCACCTGACCGGCCAATTTGCCAGATGGAAAAATTCCTACCAGGCCCCTGCTCGAAGGCAGACGATCCCATGACAGGCATAGCAAGGTCAACACAACAACCCCTTACTCTAGGGCGGGTGGGCGGGTGATCTGTTGCACACAGCAAAGAGAAAGTCCCAAGCTGCGTGCAGAGTATTTAAACATTTTACCCCTCCCACCAAAATTGCAACATAACTTTTCCCCCAGCAAACCAATCACTGCCCCCATGCCATCTTGGAGAACCTGCCTGGCAACAAAGGGGTGGCTCAGTAGACCCCACCGCAACACGTGCTCTCCATGAAGGAGAACACGCTTTATCCTCAGACTCTTCACTGTCATCAGGATAACATTGGAAAATTCCCACAGAGGAACCTCAGGCCTGGATGGATTGAATGCGGCCCCCTGCCTTCTCCATCTGGCCCTCAGAATTCTCCACCTGCCACACCCCCTCTCCTCAAGCACACCCCTCTATGCCTCTTGTTACACACCCCAAGTGTTTTTGCCTGGCAGGAATGTGTCCTTGAACTCCCATAATGCCTTGTGCTCAGAGGGGAATTTGAGCCTCAGACTGAATAATCTTCCCCATTAGAGCAAGAAGGAAAGTCTTGGAATATGGTGTTAGATGGAAGGAACAAAATGGCTAAAAAGGGAGCCATTATTTCAGTTTAAGCCAAGGTTTGTCAGAGCTCAGATACCAGATTTATTATAATTATCAGTGCCGGGCAGAAGTTCAAAAGGTATGGTTTAAATGAAAGGCTGCATTTCTGCCTGATGAGCAGCAGCTCTGAAAAACAGCGGCCCTGCCAGGCTGGGCTGGGTAGCAGGGGCAGCTGCACAGTGAGAGCAACAGCTTCTTTCTTATCTCTCCCTTCCTCCCCAGCGATGCTCTTCCCATCCGCTCAGCGAGTGAAGAGGTCTTCGGCAGCTCTCCTCAACCCAGTGCTTCAGAAGTCTCAGGATGATGTGGACCTTCTGTTCGAGGTTTAGTATACACCAGAGAACCATCTTTCTGTGTAGAAATATACCAGATATAACAATATCGTCAAGGCAGCACAGAGGATAAGGAGCTTGGTTCAGAGCCTGGATAGCCTGGTGGGACAGAAGCACTTGTTGACTCACTGCTGCTTATGAAGGGGAGGGGTGAGGTGGCAGGGCAGGCAGCACAGCACAAATGCACTGGTAAAGCCCACCTGGTGCGCCCGCCAGTGTGTTTGCACCATGCTGCCTTCCTGCTGTCTCACCCATCCTCCTCCTCAGTGACTCACCTGCTCAGAGGGCAGGTGAGTGCCTCTGCCCTACCATGCTCTATGCCAGTGTTTCCCAACCGGTGTTCCGCGGCACACTAGTGTGCCGCGAGACGTTGCCTGGTGTGCCGTGGGAGGGAGGCGGGCAAGTCGGGCGGCGAGAGGCGGGGCGGCGGCGGCGAGGAGAGGCCGCCCAGCGTGGGGCTCTCGCCGTCTGCCTGCCTGGCTGCCTGCGTGGCGCTGACGTCACGGGGCTGTAACGTGCCCCACATAGGCACACGCGGGGCGGCGAGCGAGCTCCCTCCCACATCCCATCGCCGCTCGCTTCGGCCGGCCTACTGGGCTGTCGCAGGCGGAAGGCCTGCGCATGCGCGAGGTTTTCGCGCCTTCGGGATTCCCTTCACACCTTCCTCCTCCCGGGTCCTTGAGAGCGCGGGAAGCGGCAGCGCGAGACCGGCGTTGAGCCTGGTAGGTATTGCGCTTGCCAAGGCAGTCATTTGGGAAATGAAAACTTGCAAAGCAAGCAACCAGTTCAATCTGAAGTACGTGTATGCTTAATATCCTATATCTGCACCTCCCCCACACTTGGTGCCATTTTCATCTACACATGCAGCAGAGTAAGTTGACCCAGAATAGTACCAATTCAGATGGCAGATGGGAGAATGACAGTGCTGAATGCTTTCCCATGTAGAACAGTCCCTGCAAATAAAAACCTAGCATATTTGGAAGAGGGATGCTAGCCTAACCATTACCTTCTATGCTGTTACTATTTTTTTAATTTTTTTTACATAAGTAAAAAGTGACCTTTCCCCATCTGGCATGGTGGTGTGCCTCGAGATTTTTTTCATGAAACAAGTGTGCCTTTGCCCAAAAAAGGTTGGGAAACACTGCTCTATGCTACTGGAGGAGAGGTGTCATGACATTTATTTGCAGGCTTTTGCTCTCATGTTTAAGAGCAGCCATCCATGCCACTGAAATAAAGTTACGGACATTAGGAAAAAAACCCTGAAGAATCAAGTTTACTGTGATTAGGGAATGAGGCATATGGAAAGCCTCTCTCGCACATCAAATATAGAATCACAGAATCATAGAAGTGTAGAGTTGTCACTGTCAATCTGTAGCTTCATTGCTGAATCCAATAAGCATGCTTAAAGTTGTCACCATAAAGCAGGAATAGGGAACCATCGTCCCGCACAGCCTGCAAATGTCCCGGAAAAAAACAGGACATCCCGTTTTCTCATGTGAGAGCATGGCAACCATTTTGGGTGCCGTGACTCATACAGGAGCATGGGTGCGAAGACACACGTCCCAGTTTGGGGATTCCAATATGTTGTTGTTGTTTTGAATATTTTATTAGTTGAATATAAGAACAACATATAATCAAATACAAGCAATCAAATACAGTGGGATTCCAAGATGTTGATGGGTATGCACCCCTGGCTATTGGCTGTTCTGGCAGGGGCTGATGGGAATTGAAGTCCAACAACCTGTGGAAAGCCACGGGTTCCGTGGCCCTGCCCCAGAGCAATATTTTAACAGAAATCGTAGATGGTGGTTAGATGCTGGCTTCAGAAGAACGTGGTCTCAAACACAGCTGAGTGATGGGCTACAGCTGTAACGGCTGCTGACCTGCCTCCTGCCATTTTATTTTTAAACTAATCAGCCCCTTTGTCTGCTTTATGTTCCAATAAAAACAATCTAAATTTAACCTAAATGTTATGCATTGTTCCTGTGGGAGGCTGGCTGGGTTCTCCCAAACAGCAAATGAGCCAAGTTTTGTTTGGAAGGTACCACTCCAAAATACGGTTGCCCTGCCGTCTTTTGGGACAATTTTGCCTCATTCCTCCTCTGTGTGTTTCTGCCCCAGCTTCTTCTAAGTGAGCTGCAGATCAACGACGACCTGAAGATCTCTGTCAAAGATGAGGAGCTGGCTTCGATGAGGAAGGCGACTGCATTTGACACTCTCTGCAATGACGTCATCCCTAAAAGCATCACGGACATTCGCCGACTGAATGCCAGGCTGCTGGGTCACCCTGGGGTGCTAAAGAAAGAAGATTTCGAGAGGACAGTGTTGACCATGGTCTACACAGCCTATAGGGCAGCTCAGTCCCAAGGTCACCAGAAAGACACGTGGGCGGAATCCTTTGTGGGTCTCTACAAGGCCCTGAAGCACGACTTGACATTCTCAACCAGCCAGACGTCCTCATCTCAGCGGACTTTGTAGTCCAGAAATTTACTTTAATAGGAAGCACATCTGCCTCTTTGCTTTGTTTTTGTATATATAAAAAGTTTAGGACTGCAGGCGTGGAAAGATTCTTTATTCTCTAGCTCCTCCTAGAGGGCACCTGTTGAAAAATCTTTTACGTGCTTCTGAAATTTCTCCTTGTCTGAATTTCTCCCTGGATTTTGGGAGTTACAAATTGCCTGTGCCTGCTTCTGAAATGGAACCAATGAGTTAAGAATCCTTTCTTATTCTTTTCTCCTTTAAATAATCCAAATTTTGTATGAAGCCCCATGAATGCAGAGTTTTCCACAGTCTTTCGTAGACATAAGTGATTTCCCCAAAGCTCCGCTCAGATTAGATTGGAAATTAACTGAGTTCTCCCAGAAGGAAAAATGAGACAACTTACCTTTTTTTTTTTTTTACGGAGCCAGTCTGAGGACTCAAAACACCATCTCAGTCCTGCCAGCCTGCTGTCTCCCAAAACTCTCCTTGCAAGCTGACCTCAACCCCCAGACACACTTCATTTTCTTTGTCTGACAATCAGTGACCAAATGGGGAGGGCACAGGAGAGAAGGGAATATTGCTCTGTTTCCTTGTTCCCTCCCCAACCTTATTCACATATTCCTTCTCTGTAAAGTGCTAACATCCTGGAGTCCCATCCCAGGCTAGGCCTGCTTCAGTTTGTTTCTTAGTTTAATGCAAGCCTACCTGGTTCACATTTTCTGAAACGATCCACCAAACTGCCCTTAAAATTGGGTCAGTGAGAAAGTGGGAGAAACCAAAATGGACAGATGCACCAATCTGTCCATCCCAGCTGACATTAATTTATATAAAGAACCAAGGACATTTCTCTGGCAACCAACATGCCCCTTTGTTTTCAGATACTATGGTAGCCACAAAGCCCAAAACACCACGGCACACATTTTCTCTCCCACTCACTGGCAAGTGGAATCAGTATAAACCGTGCAAAATCTGTATAGGGAAAATTAATTTCCATAGACTTATACATCAAGATCAGTTAATCTGATCCTAACTTTTAGGGTACCTTCTTTTTACTCTAAGTGAATGAATCATTGGTTCTTTGATGTTCCCTCTTGTTACTCCCTCTAGGTTCATGTGAACATGCATAAAAAGTGTGTGCTTTGATACACATATATCCAGGGTCAAAAGGCCTCAGAGTTGTTTGTGCAAACAGCAATGCAGGGCATTTTTAAGCATGCCTATTCAGGATCATCCTGTTGTATTTTATAGGTCTTTGTCCCTCGTAAGTGTGCATACAATTGCAGCCTTAATTTTTTTTCCCCCAACTTGAAAACTGGTGAATGTTTGGGATCCACGGTGGAGAAAATACCCTTTCAATAAAATTCTCATTGATGAATTCATTAGCTTTTCAGCAGGGAATAATAGGGTTGTGCATTGGCTCTGTGTGCACCTCAGGTAATGAGGCAAATTGGTGTGATACAGGTCACAATATCATGCTCCTGAGTTAGATCAGGCTATTAACAGGTGAATTAGGGAATCCCCAGGGAAGTAGTTCTGTTGCCTCGGTTCCCCCATGCCCCAAAAATTCTGTGCATGACCTTCCTTTCCTTTCCTTTCCTGAAAAATGAAATCAAGTTGAATGGTAAAATGTCTAGCACTTGAGAGGAGAGGGAATATATAGGAGAGGGGAGATGGGGGATCTTTCATTTTGATGGACATTTTGATTATCTTTTAATCAGTGAATTATTTTCCCAGTGCACTTCACTGTCAGTGATTTAAAGGAGGAATGTTGAAGTAAACATGTGGTCTGCCTTTCTCCTCCATATTCTGGCTGCAAGAACAGGGCATAAGCAGTAGAGTTAGGCTACTGGGGTCTAAGAAAATAATCCCTTTTCCTAACAAACCATCAGAAATCATAATGCCCTCTCTTTTTTCTTCAAGTGGGGTACTTCTAGGAAGTGGGGAGTGGGGAGAAAAAGCAGTGACTTTTCTATTTTGTTATAACAAGATAAAATCACCTAGCATGATAGCCCCTGGACCTATCTAGAATCATAGAATCATAGAGTTGGAAGAGACCACAAGGGCCATCGAGTCCAACCCCCTGCCAAGCAGGAAACACCATCAGAGCACTCCTGACATATGGTTGTCAAGCCTCTGCTTAAAGACCTCCAAAGTAGGAGACTCCACCACACTCCTTAGCAGCAAATTCCACTGTCAAACAGCTCTTACTGTCAGGAAGTTCTTCCTAATGTTTAGGTGGAATCTTCTTTCCATTGCTCCGTGTCTGCTTCTCTGGAGCAGCAGAAAACAACCTTTCTCCCTCCTCTATGTGACATCCTTTTATATATTTGAACATGGCTATCATATCATATCTGTCCGAACTTTGGCAGGTTACTTAACTGTCCTTGTGTCCCCATTTCTCAAATGGATTGCCCCGATCAAATTAAGAGAGGGAATGTGGTTTTTTGTTTTCCCACATGAAAATGGTAGTCTGACCTTGTAGGAGAACTGCTGTAGCTACCTGTCAGAAATTTGGCAGTATTCATTCCTTCAGAAGTGAGAACTGTGCCTGCAATTTGCATCCAGTTCTGGAATAAAATAAAACAGTTAAATACTTTATTTCTTTCAGACAACAAACAAACAACAAACCACCTTAAATGTTCCCTGCATGGAAATCCCTGGATGCATCTGTTTGAACTTTGGCAGACTTGATCCATTCTGCAAGGGCTATTGGGCCTACAAATTACATCCACTTGTGTGAAAAGAAGTCATAGCCGCTTTTAGATTTCCCATTTTGGTCAATGGGAGCTAAATAGAGCGTTGGGCTTAACAGGTCAGATTTGGACCCAAATGTCAAACCAGAACAACACAGACCAGATCTGAAACAGATCAGGCTCCTTCGCATTGCTAGATACAGATACAAAATGAATATTGTGGTTGCTTCACATGCCTAGAACATACTTTTGGTTTAGCTTGGTTAAGAGATGATGACACAATTATTTTGCAGTTACCCACTGTAAGAGATGAAAACTGAGTTATCCAGGTCTCACTTTCCTCAGAGATTGGAGATGATATTAAAGGAATGGGGAGATAATCCCACAATTTCTGCAAATTAAACGAGGAACCTTAGCAACAGTGGCTTTTGAAGCCCCTTTGCACAGAAATGGTGGAGAGTCAGCATTTATTTTCTAGGAACACTAATATTTATATATATCTCCAAAAACAGAGCACTCGCAGTCAGATTGAAAGGGCCCAAGCAGCGTCAACGTCCTAGTATGGCTCCAAGCCTAGAGCTGACTCTGTGTGGGCTCAGACATCTGTTCAGCTATGGCAGATCAAAGATTCTACTAGCTGTGTAATTACACCATTCCTGGCTGTTCCTGTCCTGTGATTGAGTAACTCTGTGGTGTGAGTCATAATTTTGCTGCATCCCCTGCAGAATGAATAGTTTAGTTTAGGTCGCATTTGGTCAGCCAGTCAGAGAACCAACAGCAGGCAGCTAATCTTGTTTGACATGCAGCGAGGAAAGGAATCCAACTACATGTGTGTAGCAGGACCACATCTGTGTCACGGGACTCCAGTGATGGGACAGCACACTCCATTGGATCTCAGGAACCAGGAAGCTCAGAAACCAAGCAGATAATAAATTTAATAAAGAATGGGAAAAAATTATAAGTTACTTAAAAAGCAACTGTAAGCAATGAAAAACATTGGCAGGATTTTTTAAAAAAAACCACTTGCAATGTAACAAGAACTATGGTATGAACTGAGTTTATATGATGCAGTTGGAAAGAATAACTATGGAACCCGTGGAGGGGAAATGGAGGGAAGACGAAGGATTCAGAGAATCCTATTTGTATATAATTATGATCTACATGTGAGTGCAAATGTTAAATGTAAAACTGAATTTAATAATAATAATAATAATAATAATAATAATAATAATAATAATAGAAATTCCCCTTGGACGTCCCTTCCGCCTTTCAAATCCTGGTAATATCTGGGAAATCCCAGATGTATGACAGCCCTACCTAAACATGCTGTCTGTGGTGCATTGGAAGAAGGCAGTTAGGAGAGACAGACAGCCCAGGTCAGCAGAATACAAGAATTGCCACCACTAGGGTGCTGACTCTGCTGAAACTGCTCCATAGACCTGGGATTACCGGTAGCTGCCTAGATGCCAGATTGGTGTGTGCAGGAATTCAGAGGTGTCGAAGCGACTGCAAGTGTTCCCATTGACAGTAAAGAGCTAACTCTCTGCCGTGTGTATTCTTTGGCTGCGAAGTGCCATTCATTTCTAGGCAATCTTACAGGGAGTCACATGCCAGTGCTGGGCAGGGCCAGAGCCAAAGGTAGACCGAGCAACACATGTATATTTTAAACTTGTATAACCCCTCTATCCCCCATCGAGGAAAGCAAGAGGCATTATCAAAGTTCTAGGACCCATTCCAGCCAAGCAAAAACACTTGGGGGGGGGGCAAAGAAGGGGGAGAGTGCCAAGGTCCAGAGAGAGGGGGGGGCATTTGGCCTTCAGGCCTGGGCTTCATCACCCCTTCTTTATATAGAGAGCCATTGTTAAACTCTAAAGCACATTTCCCAGCACAGTGGGATTTCTCCCACAGTCAACATGGAGTGTTGTTGATTTAAGAGCCGGCGTTGCTAGCTCTCTGAATAATACATATACAAACAAAGCATAAAACACCCTCAGGCTCCCAGTGGATCAATGAACCTTAGAAATAACTCTTACAACCCTCTGCTTCCTGCTTGTAAAATAGAGCTTTGTTGGCTTCCACCCTCCTCTTTTACTGTGGGTAATGTCAGAAGCACAAAATATGGGAATGACATCCATAAAGGTCTATTTTATTTACTAAAGCATCTCTAACGAAGAAGCAAAACACCCGTGCTTTGAGGCACGCTTGGATTCAAGGTACATTTATCAGTGGAGATAAGCAACAAGGCCAGCAGAAAGTGCACACAAGGTATTTAAAAGCCCTTATCTCCACCATCTAATTTAGTTTTCTTTTTAAAAGAAAAGTCTTTCCAGGTGCTCAGAAAAGCTAGAGAGGCAACCAGGAGATAATGAGCTGGTCGCCAAGCATATCCTTAGAGCAGGAATGCAGGCATACCCTCCAACATTTCTCCAATTAAAATAGGGGCGCCCCATACCATAATGATAATTTTACTATTTATATCCCACACAACTGAATGGGTTGCCCCAGCCACTCTGGGCAGTTTCCAATATATATAAAAACATGACAAAATATTAAATATTGGGGGGGGGGGCATTCCCTACACAGGATTGCCTTCAGATGGCTCGGCAGTTGAATAACTCCATCTCCTCCAACATTTCTCCAATGAAAATAGGGATGTCCTAAGGAAAAGTGGGACATTTCGGGATCCAACCAGAAACTGGGATGGCTTCTCTAAATCAGGGATGTCCCTGGAAAATAGGGACACTTGGAGGGTCTGGAATATAGAACTTAGGGAAGGGAATTCCACAGAGGCCATCTTGTCCAAAATCCAGCAATGGCATTAGCAGGCTTAAGTTACAGAAAGGTAGATGTCAGCTGAATGTTGTAAGATACTTCTTGATGGTAAGAGACACTTGACAATGCAACCAACTATCTAAAGCATTGGTCTTAGACTAGTAGGTGGACCCACTACCAGATCATGGCCTGATCCTGCAACAGCAGCACCTCTCTCTCTATCCCCAAATGCATTTCTGGGTTAAAAGTGGATCCCAGATCAGAAAAGGCTGAAGACTACTGACCTAGAGGGATGATGAGCTGTCCAGTGCTGGAGGTCTTCAGGTAGGTTCCTCTGGATTTCCTACTTTGAGAAGAAGCATGCACACGAGGTGACAATGATGCAGCTGACCTTCAGTCAAAAGATTCTGATTTTACTCAAAAACAACAACACTTTGGCAACGTGCCCCAGATTCTGGCCATTAATGCAGTTGCACACATAATTCTGGCAGCAAGCACAGAACCAAGAAAGCTCATCCAGCATTTTATTTTATTTTTAATTCCAGTCAGTTGAAAACAACCCTAATTTCAAGTTTCACTGATTTTCTAACTAAATGCCAGTCCTCTATGAACTCATCTACTCATTGCTTGGGAGTGGGGGAGTCACTTTAAAAATATATTAGTACTTTTCCTCTTTGGGATGGGGAGGTTTACCACTTCACATCTTTTTGCTATGAACTGTTTTTTAAACCTTTCTTCTTTGATACATTAAAAACCTCTGGCACATGAACAAAGAAGGAAGCCATTAAGGGAGTCGCAAGTCTCATTTATGCATCTATACATTTAATAAATGCATTTGTTTACATGATTTTTATCCCGCTCTCCAGCCAGAAAAGGCTCCCAGAGGGAGTAGGGCTGGGCAAATCTGTCACTTTTGGTTTCTCTCACTCTCCCACTTTTCCAATCTTCAGTTCCATTCTTCACTTTGTTACATCAGTTTGCTTTTTTAAAAAAGAAAAAGAAAAAGTTCTCAAGAAAATTCACCAGCATTTCTATGGAAATTTCTCATAACAGACACATTTCTGCATGCAATTTTCACTAATATACACATTTCTCCTAGGCATAGTCTTCCTGCAAAATTCAGAAAAGTTCAAATTTCGATCAGGGGCTGTGTTTCGGTTCACATTATGTTTCAAAGAGAGAGAGAGAATCAGGTAGATTCACCTTTGCATGTGAACTGAATTGAATTTCTCCTCTATCCCGGCCTACACCCCACACCAAGGCTAAGAATGAGTAAATTTCAGGGTAACAGGCAAAGTGTGGTGTGGCCATTAAATAAATCAAAAATAAAAGCTAGCTAGCTTTTTCCAGTAGCATTACTAAGTGTGTGTAAACAGGACTCAAGCTCCAGAAGGAAGGCAAACCCATCCCTCAAGGGGTGAGCTGCAGTTGACTCTGTGCACCAAGGTTCAGCGTACTTTCAAGCCCATCGGAATATAGGAAGCTCTCATACTGAGTCAGACCACTGGTCCATCTAGATCAGTATTGTCTAGACTGACTGGCAGCAGTTCTCCAAGGTTTCATGCTGGGCACATTCCCAGCCCAACCTGGAAATGTCACAGATTGAACCTGCAAAAGCACATACCCTCCAACATTTCTCCAATGAAAATAGGGATGTCCCATTCCATAATGATAATTTTACTATTTATACCCCACACGTCTTTGCCCCAGCCACTCTGGGCAGCTTTCAACATATATAAAAACATAATAAAACATTGACCATTAAAAAAAAACCTCCCTATACAGGATTAAGGGACACGGGTGGCGCTGTGGGTTAAACCACAGAGCCTAGGACTTGCCGATCAGAAGGTTGGCAGTTCGAATCCCCACAACGGGGTGAGCTCCCGTTGCTCGGTCCCTGCTCCTGCCAACCTAGCAGTTTGAAAGCATGTCAAAGTGGAAGTAGATAAATAGGTGGGAAGGTAAATGGTGTTTCCGTGCGCTGCTCTGGTTTCGCCAGAAATGGCTTAGTCATGCTGGCCACATGACCCAGAAGCTGTACGCCGGCTCCCTCGGCCAATAAAGCGAGATGAGTGCCGCAACCCCAGAGTCGTTCGCGACTGGACCTAATGGTCAGGGGTCCCTTTGCCTTTACATACATGATTGCCTTCAGACAGCTCGGGCATCAGATAACTCCATACCCTCCAACATTTCTCCAATGAAAATAGGGACGTCCTAAGGAAAAGTGGGACATTCCGGGATCAAATCAGAAACTGGGATGGCTTCTCTAAATCAGGGATGTCCCTGGAAAATAGGGTCTGGAAGCAGATGCTCTACCACTGAGTTGTGGCCCTTCGTCAAATATTTCTCTACTATAATTGTCTCCCACAGAGATTTAACTGCTTGAGAACCTGGGGCAGGAGCCAAAGGTTACAGAACAATATGGCCCCTGACTAATATTATGGGCACCACTATTTGTACAGGCCTGCTTTATGGCTAAAGTTGCAACTGGTGAACAACGTGAGGTAAAAAGTGAATCATTCTGCATTGCCAGTGGGGAGTTTATATTTTCACAGCCATTCCTTGGCCTTGAAGCAGTCACACTGCCCAGCAGCTGAGGTGGGGGGTGGGGCCAGGAGTTGGGGGGAGGGAGGGAATAGCACTTGTCTTGGAAGGATATTGGTTTCCCCCAATGCCATCCTCTTAGCAGGCGGAGTCTGGGCTCCTTTCCATCCCTCCCATTGGTGAGCTGCAATAGGTCGGGACTTCCTCTCAAGTTTTTATCTCAAGATGAAGGTAATCTGTGTAAGAATTGCTTCTCTGTGCATTCCCTGAGAACTGCTGATCTGAGGGTAGGGAGGGAAAGGAGCAGAAAGATAATCTTTAAGCAGTTGAGAAATGTTACAGGAAAGAATGCAAAAAGTATAAAGGGAGAGAGAGGGAGAGAAAATACTTCTTCTTTTTTTAAAGCTGTGGATTTTCTTCCCTATTTTAATTTGTGCTAAACTGAATGCCTACTCTTTAGTTGAGGTGCACCTGAAAGTGGGCATACCTGCAAGAAGAAGAAAGCGAGGCTCAAAAAAACATTTGGGTTTCTGCCTACCTGATTCATACTCCAAGCAAACAAACGTGATGGGAGGCGAAAAGAAAATGGGCTCCACGGAGGCCGCCTGGTGATTTTCCTGGTGGTGGTCAGAAGGAAGGACATTATGTTCCTCAGACACTTATGGTGCGATGGTCATGAGGAGGCACTAGTCAGTCCTACATAAAGGCAGAGACTCTCCAATGCATTTCGCAACGTCCCCTTAAAGGAGAAAAGAAGCAAGAGCCGCCAATAACTCTTCCGTAGAAGGAGGGAACCATTTCCCCAGGGCTGGAGGAAGACCCTGAGGATTCCCATTGGGTCATCAAGGAGGTACACCAGGAACAGAAGGATGACAGTAGTCAAGGAGCTGCTCCGCGCCAGAAACCTGTTGCTGGTTATCCTGATTCCACTCTTGTTGCTTCCTTTGCCTCTCTTATATCCCAGCAGTGTAAGTACTTTGCTTCCCCGTCCTCTCATTTTCACCATAACTGGATTGGGAGCCAGCCTGGTGTAGTGGTTAGAGTGCTGGACCAGAACCATGGCTGAGAGGGGATGGGATGAACCCAGTCACTCAAGCTCAGCCTAACCTACCTTCACAGGGTTGTGTTGAGTATAAAATAGGGAAGAGGAGAACTGTTTACGCCACCTTGAGCTCCTCGTAGGAAAGGTGGGTTATAACTGTGATAAATAAATTAATGTGCTCAAGGAGAAAAGTTAGCAGGCCAACTAGGCAAAGCATTCTTGGCAAGCAGTCAGGAAGGTGTATGCGGGGGAGCAGGGAGAGATGCGGTTCAATCCTCTACTCAGAAGTAAGCCCTATTGAATAAGTGGGGTTCGAATGCAACATTAAGGTGGCAGCCCCTTTTCCTCCGTTGCATGGGATCTCCATAGGACGCTACTCAGCCTTGATTATTTATTTCACTGATGAATCACTTCACGAAGCAACTTCACAATGCAACAAAAACATCTCTAAGACAATTGTGTATGCAAAAGGAGTTAAAACAGTTGCATATATAAAACAATTAAAAACAGTTTTAAATATATAAATTAAATTCTTATAGCAAATTGTTCTGGATTCCAGCTTTACTCCAATGAAAGTGATGCTGTTTCCAGGGTGGACTCATAGAAATGTAAAGTTGGAAGGCGCTCAAAGAACTCTTGACAGATGACCATCCAAGCTTTGTTTAAAATCCTCCAGTGAAGGAGGCAGTCCATTCCACTGGCAAACAGCTCTTACAGTCAGAAAATTCTTCCTAATGTTTAGTCAGAATCTTCTTTCTTGTAATTTGGATCCATTGGTTCAGGTCCTGTGGAGCTGCAGAAAACAAACTTGCTCCATCATACATGCGACAGCCCTTCAGATATTTGAAGATGTTATAGAGCTTTGAGGATGGAATGCTCAGGAGGTTTTCGGTCGCTGAAGCTAAGTGATGCTTGTACTATTTTCTAGGTCAGCCTTTCTCAGCCTTGGATCCCCAGGTGTTGTTGGACTACAACTCCCACCATCCCTAGCTAGCAGTGATGATGGGAGTTGTAGTCCAACAACATTTGGGGACCCAAGGTTGAGAAAGGCTGTTCAAGGTTGAGGCCATGTGGTGTTAATGTGTCCCACGTTGTTGGATCTGTTGCATTATCCGTAACTTCTCAGAAGTGTTCAGCAAACTTGCTTGACGTGCTGTTCGACGTGCTTTCATTGTCTGCCAGCCTATCTATTTATCTGTCATCTACAAACTAAAACAAATATATAAAAACCATTTCAAATCCAATACTGATACTCAATAATAATGAGAAAAAATGTGCTCTGCACATGCCCAGAAACATGCTGTGATTACATGCAGGGCTGAGCTGCCATGCGCCTTTTTCCAATTAAGTTCTGTTTACAGTCTTGGATTCTAGATTTAAATATGCAGCTGTGAGTGCAAAAATACACAAGGAGAGGGAAACAGTTCTCCTTGGTCTCCTGTGATAATCTTAATCAAAGAATGAAGCTGAGTTGCATTATCATTTGAAGTGAAGGAAAAGGCAGATGAAATTTCCTCATTAATTTTGGAGACGAGTTTCCTTTCGCAAATGAATTTGCACTGCCGCAAATGCTCTCTAGGAAGGCAGCGTCGCTAACTTGGCAGTGTTTGTTTTAATGAAGTCGAGTTGCACCTTTTGATTAATTTGTTTGCAACTTGTTTAATTAATGGTGTCCCCTTGTTTATCAGGGTTGGAGTGAACAAATGAACAAATGGGCAAATTAGGCAAAGTCGAAGTCAGCTAAAACAAATTTCAACCTCATTAAACAAGTAAACGAAGAGCGAGGCAAAGGAAGATAAATGAGGGTTTTTTCCTTTCCTTTTGCCTCTCTTGAGCTGACAAGAGTTAAGCAATTACAAGCTTACAGACCTGGTGCGATGATGAAGATGGAATGACGGCATGATGAATTTAAAAAATCAAATTAGCCAGCAGGTAGTTACTCAATATAGAACTAAATAAGGGATGGGCAGGTCTGCTTCCAGGCCATTTTACTTTTGTATGCTTTTGCCCACAATTCTTTTCCTTTCCTGCATTAATCTGCATTTCATATTCATATTTAAATGTGTATTTTCCTCTGAAAATATCTTTTGAAATTGGGAGTGGCAAACCCTTTTCAGCTCAAGGGCCGCATTCCCTCCTGGGCAACATTCTGAGGGCCACATGTGAGTGGTAGGCGGGGCCAGAGGAAAAAGTGGGTGGGGTAAGCAAGGAAAATTTTACCTTGGCTAGTTTCACCCAGCCCTCTGTCTCCTCCAACTGAACAAGCAGTGGGCATTACTAGTGCTTAAGGGCACATTACAGCCTGGCAAAAGCATTCAGGGTGCAAAGCAGAGCTAATAAGTGGGATGACCCAGAGAGAGGCGGTTGGTGGCCTTGGGGAGAGTTATGAGGGCCTGAGGCAGTGGCCTACAGGGCCACCCTGACTTAAATGCATATTTTGCTATATTTAAACCTCTAAGAACTGCATCACAAAATTTGGAGAAACGCAAAATCAAGTGGATTGCTATGGGCTGATCTGCACCTTTAGTCCATAGAGGCACAGAACAGGAAATTCCATATATTTATTTCATGGAAACATTTATACGCTTCCCTTCTAATGCCCACAAATCACTCACAATGCCCCACATACAGCTTAAAATCACAATTTTAGATCAGTGGGAAAACAACTGTTTGAAACACTCAAAGAATAGTTAAAATCAGCCACAAGCTGAAAACCAGCTTAAAGCACATGCCAACATTCCACATGTCTGGATAGACTTGCCGAAACAAAATTGCTTTTAGCGGGTGCTGAAAAGATTACAGGGAAGGTGCCTGCCTCAGTTTCCAAAGTGCAGGTGCAGCCACACCAAAAGAGAGATTTCTTCCAACTGCTGAATGAGTATTATGTGAAACCTGTAACAGTGCCAAAGGGGTTTGAGTGGGTATGCATGGAGTAAAGCAATCTTGCAGGTAAACTGTGACAGGCCTCATATACCAGCAGTAACACCTTTGAACTTGGCCCAGCAGCAGACTGGCAACCAGTGCAGGTTTCTGGGCTGAGGTGCTCAATGCTCAACCTCCCCTTGTTCTTTGGCTGCAGCAGTTGGCTGTCAGGGCTATTGTGCCCCTGCAGATGGAAGTTCTCTTTGGCTATCATGGCAGAGAAGTGGTAATAAACCTCTTCTCTGTGGTTTTGCGAATTCATGGAATTGTCTGAAGCTGTGCCGACGAGAGTGGAAGGACACCAGGTTGGAAAAGGTGGCTTTAGGATTGGGAACCGTAACTCAAGTCAGAAACATCATGCTATTAAATGTGCTTGATCAGATTCAATTCAACTATAGGCATTAGTACCTCTCTTTCTCGCTCCCTGCTCACTTTAATTCTTTTGTAAAAGCCTAAAAATTCAATTAAACCATTCCTGGTTTTTCTCCAGTTTTCTCCATGCACGTCTCTCTTGCGCAGAGCAAAACACAAGATGGATGTTTGCACGCTTTGTTCTCTCAGAGCTTCCTACAAGCTCCACTCATATCTCCATCCAGAAATGCGAGAGATATTATAATACTTCAAGGACACATTCCAGCCAAACAAACACACTTGAGAAAGTTGCAGGGCAGGGACAGTGTGTTCCTATCTTGTATTTTTATGTTGTGAACTGTCCCATGCTCTTTGGATAAAGGATGATACAATATAAATAATATAATATACAGTAAACCCACAACTTATGTGCCTTTAACTCATGTGCATTCAGCTTTACATGCTTGGCAAAAAAAAGATTAAAGGGGAGGAGGCTGGCATCTGGGGAAAATGACTTTGGCAATCCCACCCATTATTGAACCCAATATGTTTTGACAATATGCCATTTTGGCTTTAGGCACAATCCCCAGAATGTAATTCCCAGATAAATTGCAGGGCTTACTGTTATATTAGGGGTTATATTAGGGGTTATGTAGATTTGCAAAAATGTGTATATGAGGGGAAATTGCTTACCGCATTATTATTTATTAAATTTCATCCAAAGTCCACAGGGCAGTTGACAACATAAAAACACAAAAATACACAACATGGTAACAAACAAAAACAATAAACAAAATGCAGAATGATGCAGAAATGTTGAGAGCTGAACTTGGGAGAAATGAGAAACTGAAATGAACAGATGGACGTCTGCCATGGGTTCGTTAGTTGAGAGTCCTGCATTCTAGGGGGTTGGACTAGGTGTCCCCTCCAACTCTACAGTCCTATGAAATCAGCAGATTCACTCATGCCGAATGATAAGGCATCGAACCAGCACCCAAGTATCCCATGTCTCCACTGGTTTCCAAAACACCATCTTTAGAAGCGAGACTCAGCTGCAGTGCTCCCCTCCCTCTGGAGCATCATAAGCTGCAGTTTAGAATGACTAATCAAACTGATCCTTTTGTGTTCTGCACGAAGAATCGAAGCACAGACAATAATTTAACATTGCGTAACTCAATCAGAAAGAAAACCCTGCGGTCTTTCTCGGTGGATCAAGTGGAATGGAAAGAAATTAGCGCAGAGTGCCTACTCACGACAAGCTGGTTTCTAAGCACTTCTTCATTCAATAGCCCAGTTATCCGATAGCCTAGTTACTTGATCATTAAATAGCCCCATGGAGGCCGATTATGGTTTAGCTGAGATTAATAAAACGGCTGTTGTGAATCACTTTTCTTCCTGATGGCTTGCCAGTCAGCCCTTTGCTGTTAGTCATCATGTCTGCATGGCATCTTGAGGTCCAAAAGTAGTGTGGTAGTGGACAGCTGCTGCTGTGAAGAGACAATGCGAGTGGTTTATTGTCCTCGTGCCCTGACTGTGAGCTTCTTGATTGGACGCTGTGGGAACGAGATGGACAATGGTTTGGTCTGATCCTGGAGGAATGTAGGAAGCTGCCTTATACAGAGTCAAACCACTGGCACATCTAGTATTATCTATGTTGATGGACTGCAGCTTCCCCAGGTTTCAGGCAGGCGTCCTTCCCAGTTGTCCTTCCCAAATCTGGAGATGCCAGAACCAGGGACCTTCTGCATGCAAGACCACTCTACCACTGAGCTTCAGTCCTTCTCTGTAAGAGGGTTCTTCTTTATTATTATTATTTTTAACTTTAACCATAGCAGTTCTAAAGCTGCTCAAAAAACCAGCCACAATGTGTGGATTAAAACCTGAGAAAATGACAGGTTTGTGAGGCTGGTGGGAGAGCTTTGCTTTCTTCTTCCCTTACCTATGAAAACAAGGAAGGAAAACAAGGTCTCTTCCATTCACGATTCTTCTAAGCCCAGTTAGTCATCCTGAACTAGCCAGATCCCAAATATTATTGAATCACATCTCAAGAAGTAGCTCCACCTGGGATTTCCACTGATACTATCACTAGACGTGTGGTGACCAATAGAAAAGGTTTTGAATCTTTATGCTAGGGTTGCCATATTAATTTCAACCCCAGGACACTCCATAATTGTTGAGCTTTTTATATATATAACCAAAAAAGCAAGATTTTTTTCAATTGACTTGCCTAAAATCCCGGACAAAGCACCACCTTTCAGAGCACACACACACACTCCCGGACATCAATTTCACCTTTGAAATCCCGGACCTATGGCAGCCCTACTTTATGCTGGATAGTAGGATAGTAGGGGTCTTCTTATGTTCAGCCACTTTGATACTTGCTTTGGTTTATTGTTTCATTTTTGACATTCATAAGCGTCTTTGCTAGTAGAATATCCATTCTTTACATATGAAAGATGCATACATTAAGCCTCATTTAAATCTCTTCTAAAAATCCATGTCTGCCAAGTCTTTCCTGAATTAACATTGACTGAATGAGTCTTTCCCCTCCCCTGATTATCTGTTGCCATTTAATGAGCCCCTTGATCCATTCTCTTTCACATCCAACCTTATCCTCCCTCTTTGGGGTGGGGGGGCAGGGGGGTGCTTCCACAACAGCGTGGCAGGAGAATGGATCCTTCACCTTTGCACCCCTCTGCTCTCAAGTTCTAGGTGTTTCCCCACTCAGTTTAGTTTCATTTCCCAGAAAAGAAGGAGGTGAGGGGATGAGATGAGGCAACATTCAAGACTTCAAGGATCACCTCTCCCCACGTGAACCAACCGAGACCTTACAATCATCATATGTGTGTCCTGCCTTGGAAGGTTAGGAGGGTGGCAACATGACAAAAGGCCTTCTCAGTGGTAGCTTCCTGCTTGTGGAATGCTCTCCCTGGGGAGACTCGCCTGGCACCATCAATACAATGTGAGGCCATGCATGAAAACGTTTCTTTATTGCCAGGCCTTTGGCTCTTAATTATCTGTGGCCTGGTGGAATTGCGATGTTATAATCCTGTCTTTAAACAAAAGGATTGTCTTTTATATTTTTTCTTTTATGTCAGTTTCAATGTATGTGTTTGTTTATATATTGTAAGTCAATTCTGGAGAAAAAGCAACTGATGAATTTAATTTGTCGTAATAATAAAAAGTTGAAAGTTGGGGAATCTCCAAAACGGTCCTAGCTAACAGTACCACCTAACTGAGCAATGTGAGAGTTTGCCCAGAAGCACCCAGATTTGCCTCATTATTTGAGGGACACACAGAACTGATGTACACCCACCTCCTAGAATCTGCACCATAACTGCAGAGAATTCATTCAGCTCCTCTGCAGTCTCCCTGCCCTATTTTAGCACACCCTTCACTCCCTTGTCGTCTAGCGGTCCAGATGCCTCCCTGCTTCTGATTCATTGTTGGTCTTCATGCTTTGATTTAGTGCGGTTTGCACAGTGCAAAGGTGGCTTGTGAATATTTTTGAATAAAGCTGTTTACATTCAAAATATCTTTCCGCTTGCCTTAAGGTCAGCTTGCACTCCTTCGGCCAGATTTTTGTGTTCCTCTTTTGTTTTCCTTTTTCACTCTTCAAACAGCAAACCTCCATCCTATCGCTCAACTCCATATGACAAATTGCTCTGGAGCTCCTCTCCGATTTCAATTCTTTGCAGTAGAGTCAGAGGTTGCTGTTTGGAAAACAAGCAGAATATTCTGCGGCGTGCACAGCTCTAAGCCATGTGCTTTCCTGAATCGCAGCCAGTGTAAATATCCTGCCACATAACCAAGTCATCAATGCTAGCAGTGAGTTCAAAAGATCAGAGGAAGAAATGTCTGTGGCAAATAATTTATATTCCCTGCTGTGTGTTTTGGGGATAATCTTCATCAGATGTACACCGATGGCGTATCATCACCATCAGTTGTGGACATGTAGCAGGAGTTCCCACTGAATTTCACTTAAATGGGAAACATGGATAGCTTTAAAAGAGGATTAGACAAATTCATGGAGGATAAAGAATAACGGTGGCTACTAGTCATGGTGGCTATGCCCTGTCTCCATGCTTGGAGGCAGAAATGCCTTTGAATACCAGTTGCTGGAAATTGCAGGAGGGCAAAGGGCAACAGTTTGGCCACTGTGAGAACAGAATGCTAGACTAGATGGGCCAGCACACTCTTCTCAGATACTGCTGAGCTACGACTTCCATCATTTCCGACTATTGACCATACTGGCAGGGCACTGCTTGCCCATCGCTGACTTGAAGGTTCCTGTTCAGATGAAAAATCTAAGGGAAACAAAGACACTTAAACAGCAAAATGTCTTGAGGGCAGTAGGAAAGAATCCTGTAGATCCTTGATGGTCACTAAGGACTCAGATATACAGCTGCAAATCAAACGTTTTAATTGTGTTGCAAAGTGCAATATAGAAATGTGACACTAGGTGGCGATGGTTAGCTATGGCAAATACAATATATTATTCAAAACGGTGGGGTTTTTTTTTTTAAAAAAAAGCATTGCCACAGCGTGTTTTTTTTATATGTGTGTAGATTCCACCTAAGTTTTGCCCTGAAGCCCAGGGCAAATTTGGAATTTCCTGCTTGGTTGTGAAACTTCTGAGGATTATTGAGACAAAGTGGGGAAAGGATTTCAGTGACGCTAGTGACATATCTTAGGGATGCTCTGCACATCCTTAACGTGGTTAGCATTCCGTAAGGATAGAGTCAGGTGCTCTGGAGTGAAATGGCAATTGTTTAAATCAGTCTTCCCCAAATTGGTGCCCTCCAAATATTTTTGGACTCCTAGTTATGGAATGATCTCCTTAGCCTTATTTTGAGTGCAGTCCTATTCATTTGTTCAATTTCCATCCTTCCTATGTTTTTATATATGCTATAAGCTCCCCAGAGTGAATGGGGAAACCCAGCCAAATGGGCAGAGTATAATTATTATAATTATTATTATTATTATTATTATTATTTCCATCAATCTGTGCTCAAGGTGGCCAACAGTTGCAAAATATAAAGCAAAAACACTAGAAAATTACCAAAAACTGGCAGAGGAAAGCATACCTAAAACCAACAAAAACATCCAATACACAGAATAAACAGCAATTTATTTACGATGTCCACAAATGATCAGCTTCAAGCTGGTGGGAAGCTGCCAGTCAGAGCAAACAATAGTGGACTAGATGGACAAATAACCTGAATCAGTGGAAGGCATTCCTGCCAGTTTATTAAACATCCATTGTGTTTGGCCCATTGACTGCATTCTCTTACACTGGGTGAAATGGGGCAACCCATGATTTTCACACGCTTTTATTTCATGCATGCATATCAGAGCTTTGGGTCACAGCAGCTGCCAATTCTGATTGCTTCTGCTTCTACAGGCGCTTGAGAAATGGCCTCTGTTCTTTAATACAGTCAGATCCCCTAACGAAGGAATAATAATGGACCCTGTGCTGGAGAGCTTAACCATTTGAATCAGAGTTACATAATGGCTAAGTACCAAAACAAAGTTAAGGATGGAAGATTATAGTACCTTTCCAAGAGTGGCTGTGTGCATGTCTAAAGCTGCAGGCACTAGAGCAGCCTGGCCTGGTTTTTCATCTACACAAGCGATGAAGCCAGTTTCTTCTGTCTGGACCAGGATAAAGGTGGTGGTGATGTTGGGAGAGATGGGCTCCCCTTAGCAAGTGGATTGCACACCAGAATCTCTCCTTTCTACACTTGCATCAATGTAGACTGAAGGAGCATCTCTCCCTATATAATCCTGCCAGGGCTTTCAAGTTGGTTTGGGACGTTCTTTCAACAATGCTGGCATAGAAGGAACTGTAACTCAATGGAGGGTCTTCTCAGCAATAGCAGCCAGTTATCAAATACTCTACCCACTGCACTTAGGTTGTATATTCTTTTTGGCAACCAATGAAGACTGTTTTCTTCCACCTGGTCTTCTGAGTGGGCAGTTCCAAGCCCAAGAGATACTTGAGTTATATACTGAATAGATGGAGATGTTCAAGTTTATTGGGTTTGACACTGCTGTAACCCACCCTGAAGTCCGAGTGATGAGGGGCAGGATTTAAATCACCTAATCAGTGATGGCCAAACTTGCCCTCCAGCTGTTTTGGGACTAGAACTCCTATCATCCCTAGCTAACAGGACCAGTGGTCAGGGATGATGGGAATTGTAGTCCCAAAACAGCTAGAGGGTCAAGTTTGGCCATCACTGACCTAAATAAATAAACAATAAACCCCCTGAGCAATTTGCCTGCAACAGATCTTCAGTCCTTCTTCCATCCACAGCACCATCAGCCCTGAATAATTTGCCTGGTAAGTAACTCCCCTAAACATGCCGAGTAAGTAGATAGGAATGCCTTGTAGCAATAAATTAGAGGATGCTCTCAGTTGGTTGTGCAATGTCTATTTATTGTCCTTGCATTTGGACCTGCAGTTTCTGTTTCTTTTAAACACTGTATAATTTGAATTGGGGATTATTCTATTGATTGTTGTGTAAACCAACTTGCAACCAATCTACAGTGGTGCCTTGGTAGTCGAACAGCTTGGCTCCTGAACAAATTGGCTCCCGAACGCCACAAACCTGGATGTGGGTGTTCCAGTTTGCAAAGGCTTTTCGGAAACCAAATCTCCGAAGCAGCTTCCACAGCTTCTGATTGAGTGCAAGAAGCTCCTGCAGCCAAACAGAAACTGCACCTTGGTTTTCGAACTATTTCAGGAGTCGAATGGACTCCTGAAATGGATTAAATTTGAGAACCAAGGTACCACTGATAGCAAAAAGCATTCTATAAATATTGGAAATCAACCAATCAATAAACCATGTCTAGGTTCCACTGATAGCCTTTTCCTCCATGAAGTTGCCTAAGCCAGAGAGAATGCCATTGCTTCACTACAGCTCAATTGACTTTCTCCTCCCTTTCTTTCTTTCAGGAAGCCTCGTGTGGCTATGTGCTGATCGTGACGGCAGTGTACTGGGTTTCGGAGGCAGTCCCACTTGGGGCAGCAGCCCTTGTTCCTGCTTTCCTCTATCCACTGTTTGGAGTCATGAAATCCAGCGAGGTCAGGCTTTACGTGTCCTTTTCTTATCCGTGCTACTGGGGCCTGAGTCACCTGTGCATGTGGGCCCTTCAAACAATTGCAGGGAGGACATAAGGAAGATGGAGAAGCTGTGCTCTCTGTTGGGCAGGGATAGAACCAGTGGGCAGAAATGGCAAGGAATCAGATTTTGGCTAAACATTAGGAGCAACCCCCTAATGGTTTGAGTTATCTGGCAGGGCAACAGATTGCCTCAGGAGGAAGAGAGAGAGCTGTCTGCTGCAGGTATTTAAACATTGGCCAGGGGGTAGGAATACTGAGGCTGTAGTCTGCATTGCAGATCTTGCACTGAGCACGGGAGCTGGGTTAATTGATCTCTTTAATGCTGTGATTCTATTATGTCGGATCATTCCGTGACTTTGTATTTGAAGGTTGGGGCCAACTGTATTACTTTCTCCCTAGTACTGGAGAGCAGCAGGCATGCACATTTCTCTTTTCAACACATAACACCTGCTTTTACGACTAAGGGATGTGCACTGCAAAATTCATGCTCCTTGACTAATCTGTATTTTTGGACAGAGCAAAGAACACTTCATTCATTATTTACATTGTTTTAATGCTACCCATTAACAACAAGTTCTCAGAGTAGAGTTTCTTTTAAAAAATATGTGCAAATGCAACATGAAAATAGAGCGCCTTAGTTAAAAAGGTTCCTCACAGACACTTTCATGTTCTTTTCTCACTCTTCTTGGCTTGTGTCTGCATCATAAACTTTCTCTCCGACCTCCACCCCAACCCCTGGTTAGCACATGCAAACCATTGTTTTAATAAGCGTAATCTTGAATGGAAAGAAAAGAAACCATGTCAACCAGAAGCACAAAAGCCTTTATTATTCCACTTTATCCCTTTCATGCCTCTTTGCAGCGTGGCAGATACAAAGACTAATGCACACGGCTCTGTGCAATAGGCAGCAGGTTTCTCCAGCTTGAATGGGGAGAAAACCTTCGTCATGCTTTCCAGTTTACCCTAGTGACTTGGCTCTGATTTTCCAGAACTGCCGTGTGCTGATGCTACTGAGGCTGAATTCCTTCAGAGCACATTTAAAGTACATGGCTTCCCCACGGAATATTGGGAACTGTAGTTTGACAAGGATGCTGGGAATTGGAACTCTGAGAGGGGTAAACGATAGGTCCCAGGATTCTTGCAGGGGGGTGCAATGTACTTTACATATGTGATGTGTACGCAGCCTCAGTTTTTTTGGGGGGAAGCTGCCAACCCATTGTAAGCATGCTTATTTGGTAGCCAGTTCACACGTTGCCAGCAATGGCCTGGGAGTCCCTGAAGTGTGGGTGGCTCTGCAGATTTGCTGATTGGATTCACGGATGACTTTCCATAAGTCCTAAAGCAGTTTTCAAGAATGTAATACATTAATGAAAATGCATATTAAAAAAATGACAAATGATGACAAAGTTGGCACTGGGTAGACCTTCCCGTAGAGAGAATTCCAGAAATCGGGAGCTACCAAAGAAAAGGCCTGTTCTCTTCAACGGCCCTTTGAGGTGACTCACAGAGAAGGGCTTCAGCTGATTATTTCAGGGTTTGGGCAGGTTTATATGGAGAAAGGCAGCATTTTAGATATTGGGGTTGGAAGCTTATTAAGACTCTAAAGGTCACTTTGGGGCCTGTTTCTTGAGGATTTCTTTAAAAATAAATAAATCAGAAATTGTTGCAGAAACGTGGAGAGACTGGAAGAATGAGAAATTGAAAGATACCCAAACCAGCAGATTTCTCCAGCTCTAGACAGAAGTCTAATTCTGCTGTGGTTTATGAATCAGACTGAACAGGGGACATAGGGGACAGGGGGGAAATAAAAATGAATGAAAGTCTAGGCAGGGGAGGGGAAAAGCTTTTTCTAGCTGTTTCTACACCTGCTCCTAGGATGTTTCTCTGCCAGCAGTCAGCTCTCCCTAGAGGTTTATCAACCCTCACCTCGTCTTTTCTGCAGGTGGCTGCTGAATACATCAAGAACACCACCTTGCTCCTCATGGGTGTAATTTGTGTGGCAGCCTCTGTTGAGAAATGGAATCTGCACAAACGGATCGCCTTGCGCATGGTGATGGTGGCCGGAGCGAAACCAGGCATGTGAGTGAACCTGCTTTTTCACAGCATGGAGGGAGAGAGGAAGAGTGTCATGGGCCCTCCAGCAGCAGGTGGAGTCACTTCGCCTTCTGCTCCTTCAGGCTGCTGCTCAGCAGGTGAAGCCGACTCCTGACCCATGACAGAAAGAGGGAGAGGGAGGGAGAGGAGTTGAAAAGAAAGACACAGCGCTGTCATTAAAGTGTCAAGTGGTGCTTATTAGCCAGCGAGAGCACTGCTTCAGGAGCCCAGTGGGCTGACAGAATGCAAGGCGCACACTTAATAAATAAGTCACTAGGTTTCCAGATACATCACTAGGACAAGTGTGGCGTCTGCTTCAATAGGATGAAAATATCCTTCCCTTCCTCTTCCTGCCAACTTCTTCTCTCTTTGGTCCATCATCTTATTGCTTTGTTGATTCTGGTTTAATTTCTGCTCTCAGTTCATTTAGATCAGGGTGACTGGGGCAACCCAGCCAGTTAGGGAGGGTAATGATGATGATGATGATGATGTTTCTAGCCCATAGGTCATATGTAGTCCTCCAGACTCCCCTTTCTGGCCCTCAGGACTCTTTCCAGGCCACGCTCCCCTTGAACTGTGTGATAATGTCCCTTGCGTGTATTTGTGTGATGTGTGTGTCGGACCTCCGACTTTTGCATGGCTCAAGTGTAGCCTACTGTGCAAAAGAAAGAGCCACAGCTGTTGCTGCAACCACTTTTATCTCTGGCCCCTCCCACCCTTGGGTTTGTCCCTTGAAGGACAACCCCACAAGGGAGGGCAACCCTTAACTTGGACAGGGCTACCCACCCTGGCCTCTTTCCTCTTTGACACCTCTTTAAGTTGTGCAGGGCAAGTTCAATAATAATATAATAATATAATAATTTATTATTTCTACCCCGCCCATCTGGCTGGGTTTCCCCAGCCACTCTGGGCGGCTTCCAACAAAACACTATAATTCAATAACCTATTAAACATTAAAAGCTTCCCTAAACAGGGCTGCCTTCAGATGTCTTCTAAAAGTTTGGTAGTTAGTTTTCTCTTTGACATCTGGTGGGAGGGCGTTCCACAGGGCGGGTGCCACTACCGAGAAGGCCCTCTGACTGGTTCCCTGTAACTTGGCTTCTCACAGTGAGGGAACTGCCAGAAGGCCCTCGGTGCTGGACCTCAGTGTCCAGGTAGAACAAAAATTCAAAAGTGCATGAATTCACTCAGAGCTTCCGGAAATCCCCACCAACCCCCATTTCCTTCTAAGCCACATGCATCTAAACTAGGCTTTCCTTCGTGAATCTGCAGTTTTCCCCAAAGGGCTTTCCTTTCCCATTCTCTAGGCTGCTCCTTTGCTTCATGTGCTGCACGACTGTCTTGTCCATGTGGCTTTCCAACACGTCCACCACAGCCATGGTGATGCCCATTGTAGAAGCAGTGCTGCAGGAGTTAGTGAATGCCGAAGATGACCGCGAGATGAATGGTACCACTGGCAACACCATCCTGGAAGAACGGGAGACTATAGGTACATGATGGTGACACCCACTTCTGTCCATTTATTTATAAGCATTTACAATCCGCTTCACGTTCCAAAAATCTCTAAGCAGTCAGTGTGCGGCCGGTCTGAAAAACAAGCAATATATTATTATAACAGAAACAATAATGCAACCAAAGGGAGGGCCATCACATCTGTTTTCCATGCAAGAAGCTCAGCCCTCTGACTCTCCAGGTAGGGCTGAGGGACAACCTGGACTGAAGCCCTGGACGGCCTCTGCCAATCAATGTGGGCGATACTCAGCTAGGTGGACCAATGGTCCGACTCGGTATAAGGCAGCTTCCTGTGTTACTGCGCAAAACTAATGAAATGGCAGTATAAAAACACCCACACAAAAGCAAACAGAACAGAAATTCAGAGGACTCGAGACTTGTAAAACTGGATCCAAATTGGGAAAGTCCAGGCAAAAAGTCAAGTCTTTATAAGATGTCTGGAGCTGTTCCACATATGGCAGAGGGAAGGACATTTCACAGTGCAGGGGCAACAGCAGAAAATGCTCATTTTGGGGTCACCACTCTATGATATACTGGAGGGTGTAGTGCCATGAGTATAATTTCCCTAGATGAACTAAATGAATGAACAGGTCTATATAAGGATAAGCAATCTTTGAAATAATTTAACACTCTCTTGTTCATTTGATTTGATTTGATTTGATTTTTTTAGTAACTCATAATTATAATTATATTTATCTTATTTAAATGCATTTTTAAGCAGGGAGGGAAGGGTTGAAGGCTAAGTCCAATCCTAGCGTACAAAAATTCTGAAATGCATATAGGAGAAACAGATGCCACCACTCCACCCCTTTTTCTCCTGCTACAGGTCTCGGCGAAAAGCGTGGGCAAACGTCCCTGGAGCTCTTTTTCATCAACGAGGAGTAAGAATGAAGCCCGTCCAGCTCTAATGGACATTTGAACCCTTTCAGGTCACAATGAGATAAAATATAAAAGCAGGACCAGCAAATGGCATGATCACAAAGATTTTATTTTATTTAAGGGTTTTTAGATGTTAAGGGAATATATAATGGTATGTATAACATGAAGCAGACACACTTAGGAATGGTTCATGGTAGTGGTGGTGGTGGTGGTGGCTGGAATTTTGTGTGCAGAGTGGCATTTCATTTGTTACATATATTTAGGCACCAGGTGAAAACATTCCCCTGTTCCCCACCTTTGGCTAATTAAACAATCTATGGCATTTCAGACTGGGGGGTGGGGTATCATTTTTGTATGTTACTACCTTATGTATTTTATTTTATTTTATTTATTTATTGTATTGTAAACCACCCTGTGATGCTTGGATGAAGGGTGATATAGACATTTAATCAACAGCAATAATAATAATAATAATAATTATTATTATTATTATTATTATTATTATTATTATTATTATTTCAAGTGGGAATTAAGGCTGTGTACACACTATACTTTTAAAGCACATTCAAAGCACACACCCCAAACAATCATTCTGGGCCCTGTAATTCACCCCTCACAAAGTTACAATTCCCAGCAACCCTTAACAAACCTCAGACTTCTTTGAGGGAGGGAAATGCGCTTCCAATGTGCTTTAAAGGTATAGAGTGGATGCAGCCAAGTAATTTGCTTTTCTTTCACATCATTTGCTTATTTTAGAGCTTTTGTAGTCTGCCCATTGCCAGAAGGTCCCAGGGTGGTGAATGCATACATACATATGAATGCCTACAGTCAGTATATACATTATGTGTTTGTGGTGGCAAACACCAATTGGCTGGGCTGGTGGGATGACTTGGAGGACTCAGTTTGCTTATAGAATGAAGCAGTTTGCAGTCAAGCTTCTCTAAGCACAGGGACAATTGTCAGTTGGACTAAAACCTCTCACAGGTGATTGCCAAAGATGGAAGGCTGGAATCCTGAGAGATGCACAGAAGCTGAGTACTAGCTCACTGGATCCCCTTCCCATGGGCCTTATCTTGATTCCAAAAGCCCACTCTCCCATTCTCTTTAAAGATGACTTACCAATCAGCGTATGGAACACCGAAAGCCCAGGAGAAGAATGAAGAAATGAAACCAGTCCTCCTTTCTCCCTTTCTCTTGCCCAGGCAAGCTCCTCACTCACCATACTGGTTCTGTGCAGCAGGCTAAGAACCAGAGCTAGGCAAACAGAAGCAAAGCTATGGCATCTCTCGTATTTCAACCTGTGACTTTCCTGTAAAATAAAGAGGTGGTGCCATGGACATATCTCTAACCTACCAATCTAGGGAAGTTCATATAAAGCTATGGTCTTCTTCAAAGAACCCTGGGAACTATGGTATAAGGGTTTATTATGATGTTAGTCTCAGTGGCGGGGAAACTGGTGCAGGGCAACTCCTTCCTGCCATGTTCAGCAACATTGGAAGCCCCACTCCACATGAAGCAACCGGTTTGCCATTCCAGCATTGTACCTTCTCAGAACTGGACACCACTTGGGTGAACCACAGTGGTGATCTGGCTTGAACCAAGTTTCTACTCTGCCAGGAAACTCCTTTGGGCCAATTATTGTCAGCCTAGCCTTCTTTACTGGGTAGTTGTAAGCATAGAATTGGATGACCCCATCTAGAATGCCATATTTCATTTGCATGGTATGCAATTGTACAGCGGCAAATCAACATTAATTATCCTCTTTTTTTGCAGTGCTACAACTGCTGACCTCAGCTCTCTGATGCATTCAAAGGTATATTTTTGTAGGCTGAATCCACTCTGTAAAATAACAAGTTGATTCTACAGAAAGCAACACAGGATTGCATGGTTTTCTTCCCTTTAATGTGTCTGGAGGAGCACAACATTCTATGCTTAGAGGAATGCTGCACTTCTGTTCTGCTTACAGAGGTCTGATGTGGCTGCATGCACAGCGCAGGCCTGTAGTGTGAATCAGGGGGAGACCAGAGGTCAGTGGTAGAACCCACTTGCTTGGCATTCAAAAGCTCCCAGGTGCAGTCGCCATCGTCTCCAGGCAGGGCTGCAAAAGACCCCTGCCCAAAGCCCTGAAAAGTCACTGCCAATCAGTATGGAGAGAAAAATACCAAGCAAGATGGGCTGAGAGGGATGGTGAAGAAGATATTGTTTGCCTTTTAGGGAGAAATGACTTGATTTGAGAACAAAACTGACATACCTGGCCTCCCGTAAGGATCAGTGACCTGACTTGGTCTAACACAATTTCTTAGGTGCCTTGATATCTTCCCCAAGTTGTGCTACAGTTTTACTTTAGGCTGGGGGGCATCAACTGATTAATGGGGTGTTACTACCATTGTGGAGATAGAATGTGTTGGTGGTTTCCAATTCCCATGTTCACATACAAAACTTGATCTTAGTGCTTAATGACTTAACAGATGAATATACGAATTACCCTCATTTATCATGTTTGAGGTTATGTAAATGCTCTCATTAGCAAGCCTTCAGGTACCACAAAGCTTGAGAGAGAAAGCCAGTTACACAATGTTTTTATTGGGCCGGCTAACATTGCATTCACTTGGGAGTAACACCTTTCATATGCCCCCATCCTTTGGGTCAAGCAGTGTGCATTAATGTGTGGGTAGATTGATTTACCAGTGGTCAGGGACCTGAATCCGATTCCTCCTGAAGCCTCTGATCCTAATGTACAGGGAATGTGTTAACAATCCTTTTAATCCACTAACCAAACCATCCACAAATGGAAGCATTTTTTTCTCATAGGCAGTGATTGCTCTTTGGAGATGGGGGCGGGCAGGGGAACCTCTCTTGTTGTGAGTCACCAGGTGTTTAAGGTTTCAGATGATCAAGTGACTACCTGATAATTACAATACTTAACATTGGGTATTAGGTGACTACATAAGCAGTGGTTCTGTGAGGGGGCTGGCAAAAGCCGATTTTTGAAAGAATCGTACTAGCAAACACTTGAAGGTGGCTTAATCCTGTCCCCATTAGCACTCCATTTCTAGATCCCTTGGTGCTTAAAAGTAGAGATGCCTGCTTAGGTTATAATTTAAACCCACATGTAGAATTTTAATACAAAATGCAAACATATCTCCTGAAGCATGGGAAAGGAACTAATTTTTGAAGAGCAGTCACTTTCTTTCTACCTTTTCTATTTTGGGCAAAAGTGGAGAAAGGATGTTCTGATGTTGGCTGTCTCATGCCCTGTCCACACCTGAGAAAAAAATGCCCCCTTCAGAAGCATGGGATGTCTTGCCAACCCATGCATTACATAAAATTATTGCACTCACACAATCCCTCATCTTCTCATGCGCTTTGATTCACCCACTGACTTCCTGGTCAATGTGGCTGCATGGTGTGCATTAAGAATAACATTTTATTTGGCCCTAATTGTTTGGTAAGTGTTGTCTTGACTTGAAAAGACCTACTCTACATCAAAACCTATTTTATTACTGGATAAGGCAGCAACTTTGATAGTGTTTCTGTAATTGCACCAGTGGCGAAGCTGCATGCTCTGGAACCGGGGGCAGAGAGCAGGCTGGTGTGTGGCTGGTGTGTGTCCTAGGGGGTGTGGCGTGCTTCCCGGGGGTGTGGCACCTGGCACAGTGGGGGGCTGCGTGGCACGTGTCCAGGGGGTGGCCGCGATGGTACCCCCCTCCCTGATGATGCAGGGGGCAGTGCACTCCCCCACCCCCCCACCCCGTTCCTCCGTTCCTCCGCCAGTGAATTGCACAGAATATTTCCGATAACATGAAATATCCACACAGGAATTTCAAACTGGCTTCCATCCAACTGGTGTCCTGGAATGGCACTGAAAGAGTTGTTTTCTAATGAAGGGGGATTTCTCTTCCTATATATAGAACATGAACGGCGTACACATGATTGCCAACACAAATGGAACTGTGAGCTACAAAACCAATGGGCAGCATCTCCCTCAGGTAAGAACATTCTCCGCTATTGAGAGAGACAATGAATAACCCCAGGTTCATTTATCACCATTGCTTGGAAAAAGCAGAACATTTGATGACAGGGACTGTTTGTGTTTGTGGCCTACTTGCTCTGTTCCTGCCACTGCAGCTAGGCAGTTCGAAAGCTGTCCCCAGGGGTCCAGGATAAGAACATTCAGCTTAGCATGGGAGCTGTCCAGTGCAGAGCCCCAGGGAGCACAGAAAGACAGATGTTGTTTCAGCGATGCTTCGGCTGCCCTTGGGCAGCTTAATCTGTATTGTGGCCCTACCTTACCTGACCTATCTTCAGCATAGCTGTCCCTTTTCTTGCGAAGAATCCTATTCAAAATAAGGGAATTTCCCTTTAAAAAAGGAAAACGTTGACAGCTATGATCTTCAGAGTCCTGACCCAGAACATGTGCCTTTAGAGCCCTGCTTCCTCCTCATGCATAAGACTCGGGAATGTTTGAGATGCTGCCAGAGAAGCACTGTGCTTCCAGCTCTGTTCTCCAGCTCTTTTCCTTCCCTTGGACCTCTGTACCTCGGGGTGATCCTGCAGGGTACGAAGCAGGGTGATGAAACCAGTGAGGCTTCTTCCAACCCTATTATTTTTTTTAAAAGTGGTTAGTCACTTTATCTTGCCCAAGGCAACCCAAAGCGACTTCTAAACAAGCAAACAGACAACAACCCCCCACATAAATACATTAAAAACAAAGGGGAATGGAAATACATCAAAAACATCACACCCAGCATCTGACAGTATCCTCAAGCAGGACACAACCCTGGGTGATGATATTGGAAGGGCTCTTGGTGGCTGCTGACTCCCTTTGACCCTGGCAAGCACTAAGCCCCTTGTCCAAAGTTTCATTCATTTCTGCTCTGATCCCACCAGGAAAGTGGGGTGCATTTTCATATGCATAATACTCCTACTATTTTTTGATATTAAACAGTCTATCATGAAGTGATATTTCCCTCAGTGTGTAGGGCTGGATCCTGACTTGACAAAGTGCCCTGTTCTCCTGTGTTGATAACCCCACCCTTCTTTGACTTAAGTTGTAGCCCTAACAGTGTTCCTAATTAGTCATCAACACCAGATGATTTGTCTGTCATATACTATGGTGTCACTCTTCAGCGTTGTGGAGAACTAAAATGGCAGCTGGAAGACTCAGTCACCCAGTGTTGATCAGACTAAAATATTTTAAAGGAGGCCCATTTCAATGTCAGCCCCTGCTGAAGTGTTGAGGCTCATGTGGCACTAGACTTGGCTCGCGTCCCATTTGAGAGATGAATGTTAGATTGAGAGAATGAGAGAGCAATTTGCCCAAGACCATTCCAGACATGATTAATTTGAGGCGGAAAGTCTGCCAACTATTGCCCTGGACTTCTCACGTGACTTGAGGATTATGAGCTCCCAACAAAACCCGTCTGAACTGAATCTTTCCCGCAAGGCTGCATGTGGCTCAGCAGCCCGATTACTGTTGAGCCTTTATTTCTGTCACTGACGAAGCAGTTTTCAGGGAACTAGAGAAGACACCTGTTCTGAATCTTTCTAGTTCTTAGAGAAAATAAGCTGTCTGCAGAACACAGGCATCCTGGTACACAGAAAGCATATTTATCAACCCATCAATGAAGCTCAGAGAGCCCTTTCTGCTCTTAACTTAGCTTCAGTGGAAACTTCCAGTTAAACCCTTTCACCAATACTCATAGCCATTCCCATTTCAGTGTGAATTAAACCATTTATGCTTAACAATATCTGCCCTGTGATTTTCTGCAGTGCTGGTTGGTGTGGACCGCCCTGCATTTTGCTTTCAATTTAAAAATGTCCACCCTGCTTTTCCCGGTGTAGGTCTCAAAACAGCTTACAACACCCAAGAGTCACAACATACAGACATGTGTTAAATGATGTGGTTTCTTTACAGGCTCAGATCCTTGTTCTGCCACCTCAGCCTCAAAGTTTAGACCTAAGCAGTAAGCCTCGGTACCCAACCAAGCACGACCAGATGGTCTGCAAGTGCCTCTCGCTGAGCATCTCCTACGCGGCAACCATTGGGGGACTCACAACCATCATCGGCACCTCCACAAACCTCATCTTCCTGGAGTATTTCAACAAGTGAGTAATGCATGCACAGTGCACGTTTAGTAAGGACCTGGTAACCTGGTGTGGTTCCAAGCCATGTGAAGTGAATGGCAGGAGTTGGTAATGCAGGTGAGCTGTGCACAAGCAAGCTGTCAGCTAGCTCTGCTGGGGCTCTTTTTATTAGCACAATATGCAAAGTCAGTCAGATACATTTTGGACTGTGACCTTTACACATCTTCTAATCCCGAGATCGTGGGGTGGTACAAAGTTATTTTGGCACCTGTTTCCACTGCGTCATTTTCCCCTTGAACAATGTATGATGAAGGAGACAAAGGTCACAGACAGGGCATGGCAGACCACTAAGAGAGCAAAGGTTAAATAGAGGGCATGGTGTTCAGACAGCTATGGCTTGTCTGCGGGTGGAAGTGTGCTCCACACCTGGCGGTCATTCCTTCACCATGAAGCTGGTTCCTATTGTGTCTGACCCTTATAACAGCCCTGAAAGGAAGCTAAGGCAGTCCCCGTATAACAGATGGTGAGCAAAGACTGAGAAATCGTGACCTGCTTCAGGCTCATCAAGAGAGAGTGAGTTCTCGCTGAACTAGCGAGACTTTGTCACTTTGAACCAGCAGACTTTGTCACTGCTTTTTTAACCGTACCCTAGACGGAACATGCTTCTTTTTTCATTTCTATTTACGCTCTTCTCTAATTCTTTATCACTACAGGCTCTGGAATTGAAGGGGAGGTGGCAGCAGGGAGGGGGGAATCTTTTTGTTTCTGGGACGGCTCCATCTGTTCTAGTGATTTGTTCCCCCTGCAAAGTAATAATCTTCCAAGTGCAACATCATTATGCTTTTTAATGTAGCAAATTATGTTAACAATAGATGGGAAATTAATGAAGCCAAAGGCATGCCTAAACTACTTCAAAAGAAAAACGATCTGATTTTATGAATATTTTCATGCAAATTTACTGTTTAACGATTAGCAAGGGGGGGGGAGAGGAGGAGGGAATAAAATGCCTGAGAGGGGAAAGCAGAATTTAAGGACGGTGCTCTGAATTCCCCCCCTCCGCCCCCTCAAGATCTCTTATATAGAGTTCTCCACAATGGAACCTATTGTGTTTGCTCAGCCAACCAAAGAGCCAAAACTTGCTATCTCTCAGGTTACCCTGAAGGCCATTTCACAGATTACACATCCAAGGCTGAAACTCGGTGTTATGACCCATGCTTGGCATGCAAAAGGAGCCAGGTTCAATCCAGGTAGGACTGGGAAAGATTTATGGAGAGTCAGAGTCACCAATACGGAGCGAAATTAACTAATGCTCTGACTTGTCTATTATGGAACTTACGTCAAGGGAGTTCTGCATAGCAACTTCCTTATCCTTCTGATGCTGGCAGATGAAGACTTTTCATAGAATAATAAAATTGTAGAGTGGGAAGGGACCCTGAGGATTGCCTAGTCCAACCCCCTGCAATGCAGCTGTCCCATATGGGAATCAAACCTGCAACCTTGGTGCTATTAGCACCATGCTCTAACCAACTGAGCTATACTAATCTTCTTGGGGGCTGTTCATTTGTTTACTTGGTATTTTAAAGGCATCCTGAAGCAGGCAGTACACAAGGTGAACTTGAAAAGGGAAAAGGTCCCTGATGCTGCCTGAAAAAGCATACTACAAAGTGGCTGTTTTTGATTTCCTTACAGCCATTATCCCAATGCTGAAGTGGTGAATTTTGGAACCTGGTTCTTACTCAGCTTACCCATCTCCCTCATCATGCTGGTGCTGACCTGGTTTTGGATGCATTGGCTTTTCCTTGGATGCAAGTAAGTGGGGTCTGCAAGATCTTCGTAAAAGCTCAGCACAGCTCAGCAGTAGAGCATATGTTTTGCATGCAGAAGCTCACAGAAACGTCCACCATTTTGCATCATTGGATGTCCAATACTTTTGTCATGGGAAGGCATCTAATGGAGCTGAATTTTGGGAGATTCATGCATACTTAAACCATGGAACTCACTCCCACAGGAGGCAGTAATAGCCACTGTCATAGTCCTGTGCTGCCAGCCACAGCAGAGCTCAGTGGAGGGAGAAACCAGCCAACCAGCTGTGTCTCAGGGGGGAACTCCGTATACAAGGTCCAGTCCAGTCCTAAGGTCAGGAGTATCTCAGTTCATGTAGTCCAGTGGTTCTCAACCTGTGGGTCTCCAGATGTTGTTGGACTACAACTCCCATCATCCCTGAGCTCCGGCCTTGCTAGCTAGGGGTGATGGGAGTTGTAGTTCAACAACATCTGGGGACCAACAAGTTGAGAAAGGCCAATGTAGTCAGACAGTCCAGGGGTCAAGAAAGCTGAGGGTCCAAGGTCATGAGAAGCAAGAAGCAGCAAGGTTTGGCCAGTAATGACAAATGTTGTTTCCAGCAACTGAATGAGGCTCGAAACCCTGCTTAAGAAAGCTGGAGCCAGTTGGTTCTCATTAGGAGCAAGAAGGCTGATCATTAGCGGGTGGAGTCACTTTGCCTCCTGCTCCTGCAGGCTACTGCTCAGCAGATGAAGGTGACTCCTGGCCCATGACAACTACTAACTTAGCTTACTTTAAAAGAGGATTAGACAAATTCATGGAAGAGGGCGCTATTGATGGCTACTAGCCATGATGGAGGCTAAGCTCTGGTCCCACTGTCAGAGGCAGTATGCCTCTAAATACCAGTTGCTAGGAATCACAGGAGGGAAGCATGCTGTTGTTCCCAGGTCCTGTTTGTTGGCTTTTCACGGGCACCATGTGCTTGCAAAAGTGCAGTTTTGTTCTGGTTGACTGTTGAGATGCTCATGTATCCTTGCTCCTCAGATGAAAGATTGGAAGGTATCTAAGGTAGGACCTTGTCTGCGTTGGCACCCACTCTTTGGAATTCTTTGTCAAAGGATATCTGCCTAGCAACTTCCATGTCCTCATGTTGCTGGCAGGTGAAGATTTCCCTTAGAACCATAGAACTGTAGAGTTGGAAGGGACCATGAGGCTCCTCTACTCCAACCCCTGCAATTCAGGAATCTTTTGCCCAATGTGGGGCTCATGACCCTGAGTTTATTAATCAATTATATTTGGAGGTTTTATTTTTTAAAAAAACCAGAGCCTTCTGTTCTTCAAGTCACATTGAGAACTATGCTAAATAAAGAAATAGTTTTCATGCTAGTACATGAATAGCTGGAAGATGTTAAACCTCTGGTTGCCCCTGGCTTTTTCTGGCATTAAATATGAATCTGTTCCATGTGCTTTACCATTCAGTCCCATAAGTTGTCTGTTCCCTAGCAAAAAAAGGGGGGCTATAGTAAATCAGAAATAATTTATAATCCCACGACAAGTCCTAACATGATCCACAGTTCTTTCACAAAGAGCATTTGCATTCCACATTACAGTTCCAAATATTCTTTCTAACAAGGGTTGGTTTTTTAAAAAATCCGTAAGGGAATTAAAGCGTTAGCAACCTATTATGAAACATTAGTGGATTCTGAGGCTCATTAATCTCTGACTCCTGCTTACTGCAGTTCATTCAGGAATATATTCCCCTGGAAACCTGATGCTGCAATAGTTCAAGAGGAGGGAATATGTGAAGACACCAAAGACTATTCTTTCTGACCTAGACAGTGGGTCAAATGTGTAGGACAAAGCAAGGGAGAAGATGGGGGCAAGAAGGTCCTCTGGAACAGGGTTTGTTTGAGCAGAAGCTTGATTCTTATCGTGACAGTGTCAGGGTTTGGTGACATGCCCCTGTGCCATCCTGGCATTGCCAGCATCAACCCAGTGTGGCATGGGCACTGTCATTTATGAGGGACATCATGGGGAAGAAATTCAATTCAGTTCACATTTGAATGTGAATCGACCTAATTCATAGTCATCCTTAAAAATTTGCCCTTCTCTGAATATTGCAATGCAGTTCTCCGGTCAGGTAAACATATACAAAAATGCATATGCTGGGTAAACTGGGCATAAAAAATTGTGCATGCATACAAACATGCATTATATTAAGGAAAAATGCTTGCAAAAAAATGTTTCTAGAAGAAATGCGTATAACTTTTCATGAGAACTTAAAAAGAATTTGCAAACTCATGTGGAAAACTAAATTTAAGGCTAGGAAAATGAGAAACTGAGTGAAACCAGAATTGACAGATTCGCTCCTTCCTACCTCAGATTGACTTAGATAACAACAAGAGGCTTTGGAATTGTCACAAGTATGTAGAGGGCAGAGCCAGAGGTGAGGCCAGACTGCTTTAAAGAGGAAAGGGAAACTGAAGGGCAGGAGGCAAGAGAGAGTGAATGCAGCACAAGAAGAAGTCAGGCTAGGCAGGTTAGGAGAAAGAAGGCTGGGACACCCTGCTTGATTCACCTGCCACCCAGAGATCAGGCAAAGAAACCTGGACCTTGCATGGCAATACCCAGAATTGAAGATGATGAGCCCTAGTTGAGTAGGTCACTTACCCTGCTGAGAACCACATAATTAAACTACAACTATTGCACCATAGGGATGTGGGTGGCACCATGGGTTAAAACACAGAGCCTAGGACTTGCCAATCAGAAGGTCAGTGGTTCGAATCCCCGCAACGGGGTGAGCTCCCGTTGCTTGGTCAATGCTCCTGCCAACCTAGTAGTTCGAAAGCACGAAGTGCAAGTAGATAAATAGGTACCGCTCCGGCGGGAAAGTAAACAGCGCTTCCGTGTGCTGCTCTGGTTCACTAGAAGCGGCTTAGTCATGCTGGCCAGATAACCCGGAAGCTGTACGTCGGCTCCCTCGGCCAGTAAAGCGAGATGAGCACTGCAACCCCACAGTTGTCACCATTAGGGTCAGGGGTCCCTTTACCTCACCTATTGCACCTATAAGTGATATGTAATGGCCACCAACTTGGGTGATTTAAAAAAAGGATTAGACAAATTCATGGAGGATAAGGCTATTGGAGTCTATTAGACATGATAGCTAGGTTCTGCTTCCATTGTTGGACGCAGTAGGCCTCTGGGTACCATTTCCTGGGAATTGCAGGTGAAGAGAGTGCTGTTGTGCTCGCTTCCTGCTTGCAATATCTGGTGGATCACTGTGAGAACAGGATGCTGAACTAGATTGGCCCTTAGTCTGATCCAGCAGCTTCTTTTTATGTTCCGTGTCCTTGTCCCCAGGTACTTTGTGTAACTGGATTTCAGCACTTGGTTCCACAAAATTAGCCAACTTTGTGGGAGGCTGCATCAAGGGCAACTTTTCCTTGGTTCCAGCTGCTCTTTGCAGCATGGAGGAGCAGGGGTTGTGGTGGAATCCTGCTTGGAGAAGTACAAAGAGGTACAAAAACAAAGACGCACCAGAGGAGGAAGCTACCCTGTAAATTGGGTCACTCCTGTGAAGCTTCAAAACTAGCCAAGATTCCCCAGTGCTGTTGATTCAGAGAAATGAATATATATTTTCTGGCTGTGATGACAGACTCCCTGACTGAGGGTGAGTGAGTCAGAGGCTAGGAGATAGAATGTCTTGGCTCTCCCAAAGGATGCCTTGTTTCCCAATAAGCTGTGCACTCAGAAAGAAGGACGCATGAAGCTGTGTCATCCCACGTTGGTGCTCAGTGGTAGCCAACATGGTTTCCTCCTGATGGCTGGACTGCAACTCCCATCATCTCTGACCATTGACTATGCTGGCTGAGACTAATGGCAGTTGGAGTCTGACAGTTTCCGTGTTGGCTATCCCTGCTCTAGCCCTTTGTTGTTTGCTCTGACCAGCAGTGGCTCTTGAAGGTCTCCAGTAGAAGTCCTTCTCATTGTCTGCTCCATGACCATTTAAGTGGAAATCAAACGTGGGGGTTTCTTCATGCAAAACTTGTGCCCTGCTACTGAGCTGTCCCTTTCCTGAGGAGGCTAAAGAGCAAGAACAGGTTTATTGTGAATGGAGAAGCATTGTCGATTCCGTGAGTCACCTGACCGATTGCTGAGTCAGTGGAGTTTGGAGAATAACAGCGGCATTATGTTTGAAGTTCTGCCTTTTGGCCAGCTGCATCAGCAGTATTCAAGAACGGCGGCCAGCTGGCTTGATGTACTTTCTTCTGATAAGCTGCTACTGCTGCAGTAGAGTCTTGTTGCTAGAGTCCTGACCTGAGTGCTGTGGGGCTTACTGTGATATGCTCTTTGCTCAGGTGCAGATTGCACCAGCTTTTCATGCTGTGTTCAGAAACATTTCTTGCAAAACACAGGTGGTAGAGATGTAGGGGCCAGCTCATTTTAGCTCAGAGGTGAGGAATCTCTGGCCCTCCAGATGATATTGGATGCACTGCCTTCAGTGCTCACTATCGGCTGCTGTGTCTGGGGCTGGTGGGAGCTGGACTCCAAGAACATCTGAAAAGCCATCCCTGTTTCAGTATGCTTTTAGTTAAGGTGCTGGGCTGGGTATTTAAATTATTGGTAGCCAACATGTTAGTCAGATGTTGTTGAACTACAACTCCCATCATCCTTTGGTTGCTAGTCATGCAAATACATGTAATATAAGGGGCTGGATTGGTGATGCTGGACCACAACTCCCATTATTCCCAACCATTGGTCAGACTGGCTGGGGCAAGGGGAGCTGGGAATCCAAAAACATCTGAAAGGCACTACATTGACTACCCCTGGTTTAAATGTTATTATCTCTGTAATTGTTAAAATATGTTTTTAGGTGTGTTTTATGTTTTTCATCATGTGTGAGAGATACATTAGGAGGGCTTGCCCTGAAATATTGGGAATGAGCAAAGAAACAAATTAAAGTTTGCCAACAGCAAAAACCCCTGCCTTATTTTTGCAGATCATCTACAGAAGTGTTGTCATTCATGCTTCACTTTGGGGATGTGATAGTCTTTGCGTAAAAGTACACTGTATATTGCACACTGCTCTGCAAATCCCATTTATTTCTGTGGGATATCTGCAAGAGATTTTCTTAGTTTACTCACAGTTACAGTTTTTCCTTACATGCCCAAAAAATGGTACAGTTTGGGTGGGTTTGAGAGAGGGATTGTAATTGGCTCACCTTTATCCAGTATATGGATTTCAAGTTGAGTGATGAAAATAGAGAGTATTTGGTGCAAACCGAGTTATACAACTCTAATTGCTTTCTGTTTCCATGCCTCACATTATTTTCAGTTTTAAAGAGACATGTTCACTAAGCAAGAAGAAGAAGACCAGACGGGAAGAGATGTCTGAGAAGAGAATCCAGGAAGAATATGAGAAACTGGGAAATATTAGGTAAAATCATAGAGTCATAGCTTTGGAAAGGACATTAAACATCACCAGGTTTAGCACTCACAGCATCCTGTCTAGTTTCTGCTTAAATATCTACAGCAAAGGAGAGATCCACCACCTCCAGAGTCAGTCTGTCAAACAGCTCCTATCAGTAGGAAGTTTCTCTTGAGCTTCAGCCACAATCTGCTTCCCTTCCATTTCCACCTAAGGGGAAGGGCTGTAGCTCAGTGGTAGAGCACCTGCTTTGCATTCCGAAGGTCCCAGGTTCAATCCCCGGCATCTCTAGGTAGGACTGAGCATTTTCCTTGTTTGGAACTTTGGAAAGCCATTGCCAAGTAGCGTAGAAAATACTGTGTTCAATGAACCAATGGTCTGGCTAGGTATGCAGAAACTGCCTATGTTACCTCTTGAGTCTGTTCTGTCTTCTAGTCCTTTAAATATTTGAAGAACTGTATAGGTTTTGCTTCTCATGCATAGGCATCGGAGAATTTGATTCAATTTGCATTTAAAGGCAAAGTTACATAATTTGTACTTTCTATAACATTACATGAAGCAAAACTCAGGTGTTCTTTGAAGTTCACACTTCTCTGAACTTTGCAGTACAGTTCTCCAGCCAAGCAGAAATGCATGTATCAAGTTAGAGTGCAGCTAGAAAAGCATATAATTAACATTAATGAACATGACTTACAAAAATGCATTATATTAGGGGAACCTGCTTTGTAGAAACGATCATACAAGAAAAGAATTGCTTACAAAAAGGTGCATGTTAGAATAAATTCTGATGGATTTTCAGGCAGACTCTTTACTTTGAAAAAATCATAAACTAATGTGGAGAATTTAAGATTGGGAAAATGAGAAACTGAGAGGATGGAAAAATTGCCCGTTGCTACACATGCACAGCTGTCAACTGAGGAGCTGAGTGTTTGGTTTTTTAACTAAAAAAAAAAGAGCTAACTGCTAATCGGTAAAATCTTTATTTATTGGCCTCTCTAGTATTAAATGCTTCCCCTTGTCCCATTTCCTTTCTAGTTATCCAGAGTGGGTGACAGCGTTCTTTTTCATCTTGATGACTTTGCTCTGGTTTACAAGGGAGCCTGGATTTGTCCCAGGCTGGTCATCCTTCTTTGGAAAGTAAGTTCCTAGTTCGTAGCAATAACTTTTCCAAGTGGACTTGGGAGGGGCAGAGTGGGCAAGAAGGACCTGTGTAATATTTGGTGCCATATTTAATACTGAAATGTCAACGAGGCCTCCAGCGCCACATTTGGTGTCAGGCAAACGCCCCACCACCACCGAGACCATTCCATTGTAACTATCCAACCTCCCAAAACATTAACACCTCTTGCGATGGTTTGACCCCTTTCCACTTTAACAGAACACATTCTACAAGCACCCTCCATATCTCCTCAAAATCATTTCTTCTGCATATTCCCCGTCTTACCTTAATGACACATGTCAATTTATCATTAATAGCTATATCCCACACCTCTTGATGCCATTCTTCCATTTAAATTATACTTGCCCCTTCCACTTCCTAGCTATAATAATGCGTGCAGCTGTCAATAAATTTGTGGGCAAGGCCTTCAGTCTACGCTACACTTAAGCCATTTATGGCAATAAATGCGCTGCCACAACTTACAAACGTAGTTTTTCAGTTTTTCTGAAGATACATATGTGAAGCTTCAGCCCCAAATATCTGAAGGGCCATCTCCTTCCCTCCAGACCCTCTCAGGTTGTAAGATTTGAGACATTCTTTGTTGTTGTACCACCTTCAGAGCTTTGAGGGATGACAACTCAGGAGAGGGCATCTTTTGGGGCTGCCCCCATGCTGTGGAATTCCCTCCCCACAGAGGTAGATTTGGCACCTTCATTTTGTAGTTTTCCTAGCATTTTGAAGACACCTCTCTTTGTCATGGCCTTTGACACTTGAGATATATATTAGGACCCACCCTGGTGTTACTTTTCCTATAACATGTATAAAATATATGGCGTGGTGTTTTGGGGATGTAACATGGAGTCTAAGAACTGCAAGAACATGAGCAGCATGCCAGTAGAACTTGCAACAAGCCATTAAGAGGAAACAGGAGGAGCCACACAGATCTCTGCTGCCTGTTTTCCCTGCCTTCTATAAAACAACTCCCATGTCTCTTCCCTAGGAAAGGCTATCGGACCGATGCCACAGTCTCTGTTTTCCTTGGGTTCCTCCTCTTCTTGATTCCAGCAAAGAAGCCATGCTTTGGAAAGAAGAGGAAAGGTATGAGGGACTCAAACATAAGAGCACTCGACACATCTTGTATTAGCTCCTTTTGGTCTCCAGCCACACACAAAGTACGGTACCTGCAGGGGAGTTCACACATTCAAATCGGTCGCAACAGTGAGCTTCAGATAATACTTGTTTCCAGATTGGCTCCCATTGGGAGCATTTGCGTAACATACATAGGTAAGAGGCAATGATGTATGATGATTAACCACATGGGGGCAATTCCAGCCATTTGCATTCTAGTTTGCTTGTGAACTCTGAGGCTTTCCTGAAAACTGGCTGTCAGATGATGGTGTGGTTGCTCGAGAGTAACCAGGCAAGACTCCGACCTGTCTTTTCCAGACTTTATTCTTGGTGCAAACTATTTACAGTGAAGAGCGTCTTAAGTTCATGTCTGGCTCAGTCGCTAGCAGAATCTGGGAGTGGTCGGTTTTTGTACCTCCCCCAGCATAAAAGTCGTGTCGCCCCCAACCTTTTCCATCCCTCCCTGCACCAGAGCCTACTGCACAGAATGGGCGCTGCCAGGGGCGAACTTCCCGCCTCTCCGGTTTGCTCGGCTTGGTGTTGAGGCTCTCCCTAGCATCCTCTGGTCCCTGCACCTCTTCTCCACTGGAGGTGGGGCTTTCCTCCTCGCCGGAAGAGGAACTGCTTCGCAAGATTTTCGGAGGCTCCCTGTAACACAACTGCCCTTCCATCTCTCGCCTCTGAGCTGACGGCAGCTCCCTGACACTGGCCTTACCTAAAACGATGCCCTCCTGATGTTTGGGACTACAACTCCCATCAACCCCAGCAGCATACAACCATGCTGGCTAAGCTATATGGGAGTTGTAGTCCAAAACGTTGGGTAAGGCTGCTGTAAAAGAAGGCAGTGGTCTTCTGCTAGATTAATAAATTCTTACTTTTTATAGGAGGGCCAGACTTCTTTCCCTGAAGCTATTCTTTTCACTAGACTCTGGGTGGGACCAGCTTCTATTTTCTCAGCTCTTTTCTCCCATCAGGCTCCCCTCGCAATATATAGCATCAAAGGCCAGGTTAAAGACGTGTATCTTAAGCATATTGCAGAAGCTAAAGGTCTAAACAAACCTTTTGGTGGGGGGGGGATTCCACAATTTAGGTGTTGCCTCTTCCTTACCTCAGATTCTCCAGGCTTGTTTCAGCTGGGCATGATCACAGTTTGCTTCACACACTCACCACAGCAAATTGAAAGCAGAACAGGAACAACAATTTGCCCCTCAGAAGAAAATGTTGGCCTTTTGCGACTGCTAAGTGAGACCACTTTTAACCCAAGCCTTCTTTTTCGGCACATCCTCAGTGTATGCGGTTTCATATAGGCTCCAGTTTCTAACTAGATTTGTGGGTTTTTTGTGGTTTTTTTTAAAGTTCAGAGCAAGCAACCAATGCAGAGGGAGGATGTCTTCATTCCTGTCAGTCCTGTTCCAGGACTCTGTGTTTCTTTGTGAACATTTCCTGACAGTGTGTTCCATGCCAATCTGAGTTTGCAAAGGAACCTGGGGAAATGACAAATTTATTTTTCTATGTGTGTTTTGTTTTGACTCAGGAGATGTTCCGAATTCCACCAATGTTAATGCAGGGGAACCAATAATCACCTGGAAGGACTTTGAGAAAACCATGCCCTGGGAGATTGTGGTCTTGGTTGGAGGAGGTTATGCTTTAGCAGCTGGATGCAAGGTAACACCATTATCCCCAGATAAACCCCTGGGCTATAAAACTGGGATCCACACATGTTGGAGCGCCTTAACAATGATGTAACTCTCTTCAAGAGAATGCTGTTTTATCTCAGGTCACACACACCCTAGTCACTCAGTTCCACTCTTTCTGGTGCCCCAAAGATACTATTCTTTGAGCTTCCTCCCTCTCTGTTTTTCTCCTTCCTGTTCTACAGATGTCCCTATGACACTGGACTGAAATTATACTCTGAAGACTGATGCCTGGATGACTTTCATTGTAATATTGGGGCCTAGTCAAAGTTAGAGATGAAGTGAATTCAGCACTGCAGTGAATTCCCTGCAGTTGGAAATCCTCACCCCAGTTTGAGACCCTCGGTCCCTCCCGAATTTAGGAGTGGGTCAAAAACATTGATTTCGTTCTATTAATTTGTACACCATCCTTCATCATGTTGACATGATCTCCAGGATGGTTTCCAGCAATACATAAAAATGCATTGAGCAAAACTTATAAATGCAATCCAGTTAGTAAAATCACAATAGACCTAAAGCATGAAGCCAAAGAATTCCTGGTGGCTGCAGGAAGGCCCCAGGCTCAATCCTTAATTTTAGTTTTATTTTATTCCATTTATTAGATTTATATACCGCCCATCATACGATCTTAGGGTGGTTCACAGAATAAAATACAGGATAAAAACAAGTAAATAGCTAAAACAAAACAGCAAAACAATAACCCCTGCTTCCCTACTCTACCCTGAAGGCCAGATTAACATAAGCATACTGAAGTGGAAGCAACATGAAGATCATTTTTTTCAGCAATCTCCCATTACGACGAGAGATCCCCCACTCACTATTCTGAACAACTTTTTTAAAAATAAAAAAATGCAAGAGTGCACTATACTAAGAACACACATACAGTTTTGCAGAAATAGATTACTGTACAGGGATTGCCAAATCAGAATTGTAGGGTCATCTTAAATTTATGAGGAAAACCTACTTAGGGAACAAAAGTTATTGTGAGCATTTTAATCTAAATATAATCATTGCTGCAATTATTAAGAAAACTATAGTAACCAATGCCTTTTCTCTGGCTTCTGGCCCATGTAAACTCTCTGAAGTTTCTCCACCAGGCATCAAGCCCACTGCCTCCTCCTGCTCCATGACAGGAAGGTATCGGAGAAAGTATCTCCAAGCAGGGCATTTGAAAGGTGGGGGCAGAGATGAGGGAAAGCCCCATTGTGTTATTGAGGGTCCTTGTGCTATCTTCTGCTAATTTAGCTGAACCCAGGCCACATAGCCCAACTTGGTACAGTGGTACCTCGGGTTAATAACTTAATTCATTCTGGAGGTCCATTCTTAACCTGAAACTGTTCTTAACCTGAAGTACCACTTTAGCTAATGGAGCCTCCCGCTGCCGCCACGCCGCCGCTGCACGATTTTTGTTCTCATCCTGAAGTAAACTTCTTAACCCGAGGTACTATTTCTGGGTTAGCAGAGCCTGTAACCTAAAGTGTCTGTAACCTGAAGCATCTGTAACCCGAGGTACCACTGTATTCAGTTATGTGTGCTCAGCTCAGTGTAGTGACCAGTCCATTCTGTATTCCTGCAGAGTAGTGGGACTGATGTCTTGAAAAGATGCTGATGGACTGGAGATGCCTGACTTCAGTTTTTTTCACTCACTGTCTTTCCCCCACAGACTTCCGGCCTTTCCACATGGATTGGGCGACAAATGTTATCCCTGAGTAGCCTTCCCTCTTGGGCTGTCAGTCTGTTGGCCTGTGTCCTGGTCTCCATAGTAACAGAGTTTGTTAGTAACCCAGCAACTATAACCATCTTCCTACCTATTTTATGCAGCATGGTGAGTACAGACTTTGGATCAATTTATTAACAATCAGTCACCTAGTTACAGATATGTCTCAAGGCAACTTGCAGACATGTCTTTAAAACAGCTAAAATGGTTTATAAAGCAGTACAAATACAACTGAAAATAAGTTTGAAAACGATACAAAACGAAGACCCTAAAACTTGCCAAAACAAACATATTATTGCAGAGTAATCCTACACGTGCGTACCTAAAAGCAAGTGCTCTCAGATATAAGATTGCTGCCTTAGTCCTGGAGTCAGCAACGCTTTAGGACCCAGAAACTGTTGTGGACACTACAAAATATCCATTTCACAGAAGAAAACTGGATGGTGCTCAACCGCCCCTCCCAAATAGAAGGCAAAACACCAAGTCCCCTCCCACAAAACAAATAAAACACAGACCAAAAAAAGTAACGTTCTGCCCCCAACCTAAGGCAACCTCCCCCTCCAGGGCAAACAAGCAGAACCTGCACCCCCGCCAGCCCAAATTTTAAAAATGAAAGGACAAAGGGACTTGGGTGCAGTGGTGCCTACAGGTGCCACTTTGGAGGTCCATGCCTTGATCTAATACTCTATCCACTAAGGGACGTGGATGGTGCTGTGGTCTAAACAACTGAGCTTCTTGGGCTTGCCGATCAGAAGGTCGGCAGTTCGGATCCCGTGATGGCGTGAGCTCCCGTTGCTCTGCCCCGGCTCCTGCCAACCTAGCAGGTCGAAAGCACACCAGTGCAAGTAGATAAATAGGCACTGCTGCGGCGGGAAGGTAAATGACATTTCTGTGTGCTCTAGTTTCCATTGCGCCAGAAGCGGTTTGCTCATGCTGGCCACATGACCCGGAAAGCTGTCTGTGGACAAATGCCGGCTCCCTCGGCCTGAAAGCAAGATGAGCACTGAAACCCCATAGTTGCCTTTGACCGTCCAGGGGTCCTTTACCTTTTACCTTATTCTATCTACTACCTGACATTGGCTCTGAAAAACAATGGTTTCCTGCAAGGAATAGGTTTTGGTAGTCTACTACTTTCTTTGACTACAAATGCTCATATCTCCCCTTTCTCTTCCCAGTCGGAAACCCTACAAATCAACCCTCTGTACACCCTGATCCCTGTCACCATGTGCATCTCTTTTGCGGTGATGCTGCCAGTGGGCAACCCCCCAAATGCCATTGTCTTCAATTATGGGCACTGCCAGATCAAAGATATGGTAAGTACCAAGAGTGATGCATCCAGAATGATCAGTGATCAAACTGGTTAGATAAGGGGCAGTGATAATAATCACTTAACACTGCAACTGTTTTGTTGTGGTGCTTAAATGATGGTTTCCCCCCAAATTTGAAACTGGGTAGCATCTATCATTTCAATTGTGAGTTCAGATTGGATGTCAACATTTTTGTGAATTGCACAAGGAATGTGCTTGAGGAATCTTGACTGGGGACCAAGGAAGAGCCTCTTACCTCTGTACAAAAGGGTAAATAATTTTACACAAGTGCCAAAGGTTTCTAAACATGCACCCCCTCCATCCTCCATCCAGATATTATCTCAGTTCTGTTACATGTGTATGTCGGAACCCACATGCCCATGACCCCAACATGCACTTCTACGAGAGCAATGAAAACACTAGCATAGAGACAGGCATGTGTTGGTTTAAATGCATGCATACCTTTTACCTTGGGTCTGAGGTTTCCTGAAATAAGGCAATACTTAGAGTCAGCTTCTCAGCCAGGTGTTGTGCAGAATGAGTTACCTGGATATGGCACAAAGGCAAAACCAAGAGAATTACCCTGCCCCATTATCAGCAGCTTCATCAATGAAGTTACTAGCACAATTTACAAGCAGACTGGATCAGATGGACAAGGGCCAAAGGAAGGTGTGGTTGTGGGTGCGCTTGTGTTAAAATGTGGAAAACAACCACAATACAAAAGAGATTTCTCACCTGCTCTAGGATGAATTGAAATCACACCACCCCTTGCTAATGTTGAGGATTTTGTCCAGAACATTTTAGAAAAATGATTAACCTCATAATTTCATTGAAAGCATGTCTGCCTGTACCCCTTGCTACCTTGAGAGGAGAAGTCCTGCCTTAACTGACATTTAATGTGGTCTGTTTCCCTTGTTTTTTTTTCATTCATAGATCAAAGCTGGCTTTGGTGTCAATCTGATTGGTCTAGTGGTTGTTACGGTGGCAATAAATACTTGGGGAATTAGACTCTTTCACTTGGATAAGTTTCCAGACTGGGCAACAGCCAGCAATGTCACTGGCCCATCATAGTCAGCGTCCACAGAACTTGCTGGCTCACAGCAAGTTGGGAGCAAAATATTTGCACAGCTGTTAAGAAAGGAAAACACTTGAGTGTATATTTGTTCCATTAACCTGAACTAAGTAAGAAGTAACTCTCTTGGAGGTTTCCTTAATGATCATCATATCTCCACCATCTAGTACTGAAGGGGCTGGGGAAAGCATGCATTATTCTTGTCTTTCAGCAATACCATGGAATTGCTTTGATCCCCCACCCCCCATCTTTTCCACAGAAAACCCATTTTTGTTCTACAGAACACTCAGCCAATTTGTCTTCTTTACTTGATACATAAATCACAGTGCCTACAGTCCCAACATCCAAAGTGTGTTTTGAAGACTGTATCCATATGTATATATCTATAGAACATTTTTTTAAAAAGAAAAAGTAAAAAGTTGTATGTGGAGTTATTTATTTGGTAACAAGAACCAATTTGATCAGCCAATTGCTCAAGGCCAGAGGGTTATCTGCACAGCTGCCCTTTGGTCCAGGAAGAAGACCAAGTGCATGGTAGACCAGGGTTCAAATCCCACCTCGGCCGTGAAGCTCACGGAGTAATCTTGGGCCGGTCATTGTCTCTCTGTCTAACTTAACAGGGTTCCTGCAATTATAAAATGAAGAGGGGAAAGAACCATATAGGCAACCTGGAGCTCCTTGGATGAAAGGCAGGGCATAAATGTAATAATAAATTAAATAAAAACAGCCAGAGGGCATCAGGCTGCATTATGCACTCTTGTGATGGTGTGTTACCAAACTGCTAGCATGAAGAAGGAACCCAGTGATAGAAAAAGCTGGGGAGGCAGATATCCAGCCTCTGGCTAATTATATTCCTCATTCTCCAACTTTGATGCTCATGTGCCTTCTGTGGCAGATGATGTTTTTTCAAGTAAAGTTTTTTCAAGTAAAACTTGAAAGCCTCATCAACACCACATTCACTTGCCAGAGCAAGGAGCATCTTTCAGATGCCTGGCACTCTTGCAGATGATGCAGCATTCCTGTTCTAAATATATATACATTCCTAGATCTCTGTTCTCCTTCCACTACACTACACTACACTACACTACACTACACTACACTACAGGGGCAGCCTTGAGGTGGCAAACCAGACTCCCAGAGAGAACAATTTACACCTGAATCTCTCCCAAACTAAATACCAGGCCTCTACAACAGGCATATTATTTTAATAACTGATGTAACCAGAAACTCTTGGATGTGTACAGAAATAAATAGAGCCTTTGTTAACCACAGTAACTGTACTAGGATCAATTTTTTTGCGGGGAGGGTTCCCCATTAAAGGGGAGGGCTCCTCTGATGCTAATAAAAATGTCTATGCTGTAGAAATTGCTTGTGAATAAAATAAATTATTCAAGCTTTGGAAATTATTGTGATCTGTAGACATATTAATGGAGATGTTGAAAGCCTGGGTGAGTACTCTGCGGCAGTGCTTTCCCCCCTAGAAATATAGGTGCCGGTATTCACTGTGAAGCTGTTACACACTTTGTAACAAAACAAACAAGAAAGGTGCCAGTACTGCGTACCATCTAGTACCTCCTTGTGGGGGAGCACTGCCCTGCTGCCCTCTGTGGAGATGACATAGCAGTGCCACAAGCCTCCACATGTAGAGATGGCTGGCTTGCCAAGTGACGGAGACCTAGTTCACACTTCATCTCATCATCCTGGGATCCACTTCCCCTACAGTGACGTCTTCCCACACTATTCCAGCAGCATGCAGAGAGACCCAGGTTTAAATGGCCACTCAGGCATGAACCCACTCAGTACATCAAGGGTTCTTCAACCAGGGCTGTGAACTTCATTCTGTTGGTCTATGGCACGTCCGTGACCAGAAGGGAGTTGGCAGTCATGATGGGAGAAGAAGTGGCCACCCACTGAGTTGTTAATTTAAGTGGATGATTGACAACAAAGAAAATTCTCTGCACATATAGACCAAGTTGCAAACAAACAACAACAAAATAGAAAACAGCTAAACTAGTAATGTCTTGAGCAATATATAGGAAAGCAACTGAATTAGAAATGCCTTGGGTAATTTATTAGGACACTTGTTTTGATTATCCCAAAGTTAAAGAGGCAATTCCAGGGCAAATCACTTCCAGATTCAAAAGTCCTGTCCCAGCTGGACACAGAATGCCACCATTGTTGCCCAAATATATACATCCTATTAAGTGCATCTGAAATAATTTTACCATTCTACTAAGAGAGAGAGAACTGGATTTGAGCCCCAAATTAGCTTCAGTGTGACAACTGTAAGTTATTGATTGTAGATAACGCCACAGCTCCATTAAAACAGCAAGTTTTTATCTGATGTTTGGAGTGCGGCAGAAACAAGATGATCTAGAATCATAGAATCATAGAGTTGGAAGAGACCACAAGGGCCATCGGGTCCAACCCCCTGCCATGCAGGAAACACCATCAGAGCACTCCTGACATATGGTTGTCAAGCCTCTGCTTAAAGACCTCCAAAGGAGGAGACTCCACCACACTCCTTGGCAGCAAATTCCACTGTCGAACAGCTCTTACTGTCAGGAAGTTCTTCCTAATGTTTAGGTGGAATCTTCTTTCTTGTAGTTTGGATCCATTGCTCCGTGTCCGCTTCTCTGGAGCAGCAGAAAACAACCTTTCTCCCTCCTCTATGTGACATCCTTTTATATATTTGAACATGGCTATCATATCACCCCTTAACCTCCTCTTCTCCAGGCTAAACATGCCCAGCTCTCTTAGCCGTTCCTCATAAGGCATCATTTCCAGGCCTTTGACCATTTTGGTTGCCCTCCTCTGGACACGTTCCAGTTTGTCTGTGTCCTTCTTGAATTGTGGTGCCCAGAACTGGACACAGTACTCCAGGTGAGGTCTGACCAGAGCAGAATACAGTGGCACTATTACTTCCCTTGATCTAGATGCTATACTCCTATTGATGCAGCCCAGAACTGCATTGGCTTTTCCATTCCATTTAGTTCAAAGATGAAGGACTCTCTCCCATCAGCCCCAGTGAGTCAATAAATATGGGGGGAAAGAATGGTCATCCAACAGCATCTTGAGGGCCACAACTTCTCCACCCGTAAGCTAGTTAATTCTCCGATTTGCTCTGCTCTCATTCTTCTCCTAACATGAATTCTAGAATTGCAGTGCCTCAGTTTGCTACAGCTTCCAAGTCCTTCAGCTTCATTGGTATCTTTTCCTCATTCAGATGCATTGATAAAACTCACAAAGAAGTAACCCGGACATGACAGTACAGATGGAAGCATTCAGGCCTGGGATTTGCAGTGTTTTAGGAACAGAGGCTGATAGGAAGTTGCCAATACCCTGAGTTAGACTACTGGCCCATCTAATAATAATAATTTTTATTTATACCCTGCCCTCCCCAGCCAAGGCCGGGCTCAGAGCGGCTTACAAGCAATAATAAAAACAAGTTGAATGATTACAACTTAAAAACAAAATTAAAATGCAACATTAAAATATTGAAACATTAAAATATTAAAATATTAAAATGTAGCTTCATCGCAGGAGGAGAAGGAAAGGAAAAAATAAAGAGAGGGAGGCAATCAAATTGGCTCCAAGCCAAAGGCCAGGTGGAACAACTCTGTCTTACAGGCCCTGCAGAAAGAAATCAGATCCTGCAGGGCCCTGGTCTCATGAGGCAGAGCGTTCCACCAGGCTGGAGCCAGAGTTGAAAAGGCTCTGGCTCTAGTTGAAGCCAGTCTAATTTCCTTAGGGCCCGGGACCACTAGGGTGTTGCTATTTATGGACCTTGAGGCTCTCCGTGGGGCATACCGGGAGAGGTGGTCCCATAGGTATAAGGGTCCTAGGCTGTGAAGGGCTTTAAAGGTCAAAAGCAGCACCTTAAATCTGACCCTGTACTCTACCGGGAGCCAGTGCAGTTTGAAAAGCACTGGGTGAATATGCTCCCATGGCAGAGACCCCGTGAGGAGCCTCGCTGCAGCATTCTGCACCCTCTGGAGTTTCTGGGTCAGCTTCAAGGGCAGCCCCGCGTAGAGCGAATTACAGTAGTCAAGCCTGGAGATGACCGTCGTATGGATCACCTGTGGCCAGGTCGGGGCGGGAAAGGTAAGGGACCAACTGCTTGATGTGGCGAAGGTGGAAAAATGTCGCCTTGGCTGTTGCTGTAACTTGCGCCTCTATGGACAGGGAGGCGTCAAGGATTACACCCAAACTCTTAACGGAAGGCAATGGCACTAACTGGGCCCCCGCAAGAGAAGGGAGATTGGTCCCTCATCCCCATGCCATCCCAACCCAGCCATAGGACCTCTGTCTTCGAAGGATTTAGTTTCAATCGGCTCCCACGAAACCATCCAGCCACAGCTTCCAAGCATCTGGTAAGTGTGTTGGGGGCCGAGTCGGTGTGGCCATCCATCAGCAAGACAGAGCTGAGTGTCATCAGCATATTGGTGACAGCCCAGCCCAAAGCTCCTGATAATCTGGGCAAGGGGGCGCATAAAAATGTTAAAAAGCATCGGGGAGAGAATTGCGCCCTGCGGCACTCCACACACCAAGGAGTGGCACGACGACATTTCCCTCCCTAGTGCCACCCTCTGTCCCCGACCAGAGATAAAAGAGCACAGCCAGTTACGGGCTATGCCCTATGTCCCCACATTCGCGAGGCGGTGGTCCAGAAGATCATGATCGACCATGTCAAAGGCTGCTGACAAATCTAAAAGGATCAGCAGTCCTGACCCGCCTCGATCCAGTTGTCTACAGAGATCATCTGTTAGGGCAACCAGAGCCGTCTCGGTCCCAAAACCAGGACGGAAACCGGACTGAAATGGATCTAAAGCCGATGTTTCCTCCAGAAACCTACCAAGCTGTTCAGCAACCGCTCTCTCAATTACCTTACCCAGTTATGGAAGATTTGAAACTGGGCGGTAATTGGATAGCTCTAAGGGATCTAATGAAGTTTTCTTTAAGAGTGGACACACTACTGCTTCCTTCAGTTCCCCTGGGAATGTCCCCGTGTCAAGGGACAAATTGATAATTTCAACCATGATCTAGTCAGCCATGTCTACACTTCTTGGTAGTGGTTGTTCTTTGGGATTTCAGAGTAAGTTCTTTCTCATCCTTACCTGGAAATGCCAGAAACTAAACCTGGGACCTTCTTCCCAGAAAGCACACCGAGCCAGAACCTTTCCAACATTATCAGGGACTGTGGGCTATTTTATTTGCTATAAAGTACTGTATCATCTATCATCTATCTATCATCTATCTATCTATCTATCTATCTATCTATCTATCTATCTATCATCAATCAATACCTCTTGCAAGCATTGCTCAAGGTGCTACACTTGCTAGACCTTCACAGACGAAAAATCACAGCATGGGGAAAACTGGTGTTTGTATCGACCTACATTTATTTTATTTTTTAATTATCTTCCATGATTTTTTTAAAAGTATAACAACAAACATACATATCCTCAACCCTGCCTGCTCCCTTTCTTGCTTTGAATGCATAAGTGATTTCAGCCACAAATTCAGCACTGACATTTTACATCTCCCTTGCCTCCCTTTTCACAGAAATGGGCATTGCCAATAGACTAGAAGAGAAGCATACCTCTTTCGGAAGTAGACAAACATCCCTGGTATTAGAATTTTGTTTGTTTGTTTTCTTGCAATGAGAAGCAATGTAGAACCACTCTTCAAAGAAACTGCTAACATTAAGAGCACCTACTCTACAGAGCCCAGGTTCAGTTTTTGGCATGTCCAGGTAGCGCTGGGAATGCCCCCTGCCTGAAACCCTGGAGAGCTACTGCCAGTCAGTGTAGACAATATTGAGCTAGATGGACCAAGGGTTGGGAGAATCTCTGCCTGCAGGCATGGAAGTAGATGGAGCTTTATGCTAATCCTGGTCTGTGTTTGCTACTACTTGAACCTTCATAATTATGTCAGCACCACGGACCAGGGTGCCCTTGCCAAATAGTTCTGGCACTTCAGAAACCCATTAGCGACTTTCGAAAGCCATTGCCGCTGATGTACAAAGGATTGCAGATCTCGAAAGAGACGGAAGAAGTCCGCTCAATTCACATTAATGGGTACTGACATCAGAATGTCTCTTGGCTTTGTTTAGAACTAGCTTTGTTTGCCTGAAAGTTAATTGCTTGGCAGATTTGAATAAGCAGGAACTTTAAAAATGAGGTCGAGGGGACCCCTCAGTTTTTCCTTGTAGTGTATACAGAATGGACACTCTGCATTTCTGGGAAAGGAAGCAAAAACATTCTTTGATAAAATGCCTGTGAAGGAATTCAAGTTCTTTTAGCCCAAAAAAATTCTCATTTGAAGAAGGGATTTCTTACCACGGCATAACAACGTGCACCTGTATGTCACAGACTCAAAATATAGTAAAAAGGAAAAAAGGAAAAAAAGGAAGCTCTAGGACAGGCATCCCCAACCTTCGGCCCTCCATATGTTTTGGAATACAATTCCCATCATCCCTGACCACTGGTCCTGTTATCTAGGGATCATGGGAGTTGTAGGGATCATGGGAGTTGTAGGGATCATGGGAGTTGTAGGCCAAAACATCTAGAGGGCCGCAGGTTGGGGATGTCTGCTCTAGGACATAATCCAAGAGAATTGCTGGTTTCAGTATGTAAGGTTGTATAAATATATACCTCAAGCTCCAGTCAAGGGAATAATCTCCCAGTTAATTCACTGTGAAGTAAACACATTTTAATAGTTGAAATAGCTCACCATATTTCAGTATTTACACTTCTCAGACACACACACACACACACACACACACACACACACACACACCATGACCACCCAGATGTCTTCAAGAAGTCCATGAGAACAGCAACAATGGCTACAGAGATGGCAAGACTCTGGTTGTACTCGGGCTTCTGTGATGGGATCTTTGAAGCCAGAGAGTGGAAACGATAAGTCCGTGGGCCAGGGAGCAATGACAATATGGCTTTGTCCTATCTGGGGCTGATCCTGGGTGCAGTTCCCCTTCTGACATGGAGTCCACAACCTCACCCACTGAAGAAGGAGCATCTGCCCCCAGCGTCATCACACTCAACACATACTTCATCCTCCCTCTAGGGAGGAATTGTCAGAGTTCAAGGACACATTCCAGCCAATAAAAGAAGTTGATATGGGAGCAAAGGTGTGGGAAGAGCCCCAAAGAGGCCACATTTAGCTCTCAGGCCTCAGGCTCCACACCCCCGACCTCCAATGTACCCATGCTAATGCCTCAGAAATCTGCCCAGTGGAATGAAGCCCATGAGTTTCCATGGCGACTGCTGCAGAGAGGGATCCCATGGACCACCTTGATGCAGATACCCTCCCAATTGTATGTACAACTTTGGGAAGGGGCAAGCATGGGCCGAACACCCATGGCCCTGTACTCCCAGTTCGCACAGTATTAACTGAATGTAAGTGAATGTCTGAATAGTGGACACTCGTTCATTAGGGTGAATGAGGCACTGATCTACCCACCTCAGTCTGCTCTTACCCCCTCATACCTGCTAACTTGCCATACATCTCAGGAGAGGCACCCTTATGGAACTCAGCAGAGAGCAGACCAGGGACAAAACAAGAATTAGGCCACATTCACACCATGCATTTAAAGCACTGTTATGCCACTTTAAACAGCCATGGCTTCCCCCAAAGCATTCTGGGAGCTGCACTTTGTTACTGGTGTTGATAGTCGTCAAGAGACCCAAATTGTCCTCAAAGAGTTACAATTCTCAAAGTAGTTTGAGAGACAATTCCTCTTCACAGGGAACAACTTTGTTATTGGGCATCTTGTAAGACTTTTAAAAAAGCAACCAATGTTGAATCTAAGGAGCAACCATACAAAATGCCTGAGAGAAGAAAACGGGTGAAAGCAAGACCGGAAACTATTACAGAGTTCTCTGATTTGCTCAATAAGTCACACTCCTTTTGCATGGAAAATACACAGCACAAGAATCAACAAGGTTAAAATAAAATAAAAAAGCCTCTCACTTCAGAGGGGGGAAAGAGAGGAGGACTTTTATCTGTGATTTAGTATATTACAAATAGGTTGTACAAAAAAATACTGAATTAATTTTTAAAATACCATTAAAAATCTTTGGATGCTAATTCCTGACGCATTTTAATTTCTTTCATGAGTCACTTCTACAGCCAGACCATTACTGATTGTCACACTGGAATAATTAATTTCATTACTCTACTCCGAAATCAAATTAATACTGAATAGAAAATATTATTGAAAACAAACACTGAGAACAATAGTCCAATCTCTCAGTCTCTCCCTGCATGGTTTTTCTTATTACACATGGGGTAAAAAGAAAGAAAGAAAAAGAAGTCAAATATCCAGAAAGTGCTAGAAGGTCCCTTGGATGTGGTGACACTTCAGCCTGAGAGCAGCTTGGTTTTTCAAGACTACACATCTGGAGGAAATCCAGAAAAGCCACATGAAGGTTTGGCATCTGCGACCTAGTGGCAAAACTACATGATCTACATTTAATACAGAGACAACTAGGTAAACATCATTTGTCGTTTGGAGGTTTCTTTCTAGCTTCCACGTCTCTCTTGATGTCTTCAATCTTCTTTGAAATGTTCGGAACCTGTTTGAAAGCAGAACAGGGTATCAGAATCTTCTACTGTTCACAGAATTCATTGTCTGTAGCATGGCGATACCATCATTAGGCCAACCAAAATGTCACAAAGCAGTGAGCAAGCTTTCCATTTATCTTCATCAGTCTGTGTGGTAAGAAAGGCTGGGTGTTTGGTGGGTGGGCACGGGGAAGAGAATTATTGTTTGGTTCTGAAACCCTACAACAGAGTTTCTGTCTCTCTTTTGTTCTGGTGTTCTATACGTAGTACACTTAGTGTTAAGGTTTAGACTTAACTTAAACTTACAATAACTTATAATAAGTCTGCTGCAACTGGATTTCTTATAAACAGTGCCAATTCTGAATGTATTAGATTTGTGACCATTATGCTCATTTGCCTTCAGTAGCAGTAAAGCTCTAATGGATGAAATACAATTGCCTCTGGTCTATTTTGGGGGAATCCTGCAATGTGTTTATGTTGTTACTCCGCTAACTATACGTTGGAATCTGCTCTGGATTATATTGAGTAGTATTTCAATGACACTGCCAACCTTTCTGGGCCAGTGGAAGCACTGGGATTTTGAGAAACTGCTCTGGGCACCTGTTACAAAATGGCTGCTGTGGAGGCTACATCACACAAAATGGCTGCCAACTCTAAAAGGGCAGAAAAAGATACCACACAAAGAAATGTTGTGGACCTGCCCCCCCCCTTCATCAATTGTGTGAGGGAGGAAGCACCTACATCAGGTCCTGGTTGCAGGCTTCATCTCATTGGCCACTGTGAGAACAGGATGTTAAATTACAGTGGTACCCCGCAAGACGAACGCCTCGCAAGACGGAAAACCCGCTAGACGAAAGGGTTTTCCGTTTTGGAGGCGCTTCGCAAAACGAATTTCCCTATGGGCTTGCTTCGCAAGACGACAGCCCATAGGGAAATCTCCGGGACAGCGGGGAAGCGCAGCGCGTCTTCCCCACTGTCCTCGGACCTCCTCCGAAGCCTGGCGGCGGGGCGGGGACACCTCTTCCCGCCGCCGGGCTTCGGAAGGCTCCTCCGAAGCCGGGTGGTGGGGCGGGAACACCTCCCACCGCCGCCCGGCTTCGGAACGAAGTCCTCCGCTGTCCCGGGGCGATTTTAAAATGCCGCCCGCCAGCATTTTAAGATCGCCCCGGACAGCGGAGAAGTCCTCCGCTGTCCCGGGGGTTTTTAAAATGCTGGGGGTGGGAAGAAAAGCCCTTGTCCCCCCCCCCCAGCCTTCAGAAGAGGTCGGGGACAGACTGTCCCCGGACCTGGTCTGAAGGCGGTTTCCATAGGAACGCATTAATTGATTTTCAATGCATTCCTATGGGAAACCGTGCATCGCAAGACGAAAAACTCGCAAGACGAAGAGACTTGCAGAACGAATTAATTTCGTCTTGCGAGGCACCACTGTACATAGACCACTGGCCTCATCCAGCAGGCCCTTCTTATCTTTTTATGTGTGTTAGATAAGGGTCAATGCAGCTGACTCCGTTTTTGGGCTCTCCATAGGGGAATGGATATAGGGTCTGTCATGATGGGCTTCTGCACTTCAAAATTTGCTGATAGACAATTGGTACTGACTTTTAAAATATATCAGATCAACAAGGAAACAGGACAGAGTGGATTTCTAAGTGAACACGTGAAAATGGTATGAACCAGAATATGGAACTGCCTTCCCACAAAACTGCAACCCCATAAACAATGTTAACAGAAGCTCAGCAGTAGGAAACTAGCAAAATAATACTTACATCATAGTTCTGGGCCAGATACATCCCAACTACATTGCCAAGTGCAAAACCAACCTAAAGAAGAAATAAAAAGGATAGACAAGGATTATACTTTTCTCTCATCTGGTGAATGTGCTTAAGGATATAGCTTCTCTTCCATTAAGCTTTTTAAAACAAAAAACAACAACTTTTTTCCAGTTTCAAAACAAACCTGATACTCATTAAAGTGTTTGTCACATTCTCAGCTGCTGGTTTTTGCCAAGTGGTTTCTGCTGCTCATAATGCTTGCTTCGGAAGTTAAGCTACGTAGCAAATACTGTAATTAATTCCTTCAGTCATGATTTTCAGTACAAATGCAGGGATTTTGAAAAATTTCAAACACTTCCTAGCACTTGACAAGCACCAGGGGATTTTTTTCATGGGAGTGGTGATGTTATGTAACATGCTAAAGGCATTGGGGTGGGGGTCCCCCTCCTTCTCCTTACTGCCATTGCTGCTTGCAAAGGAGAAAGTGAAAAATGGCTGCTGCTTCCTCTTTGCCGCAATTGCCTCTCACCAACTCATCCACTCGGGGCTGGAGCAGAGGCGATCAAAGGGGTGCCAATAATTGAACTGAGGGGTAGTAGAGCTGGCAGGGTCTCTATGGTGGGCCCCTTCCCAGGTCATGGACCATGCCATGCCCTGACCCCTGACACTGGATCCAATATGACTGCATGCCCACTATGAAATTGTCATAGATCTAGGATGGGGAACCACAGACTCAGAGGCCAAATGTGGCCTTCAGGACTCTCCCCAGGCTGCACATGTCTTTCACGGGGCACATCCTCCTTGAGTATTTTTGCCTGGCTGGAAATGTGCCACTAAACATCGACAAGGTCTCTTGGTTTCCTGGAAGGAAGGCGGAGAAGTGTCTGTACACAAATCGACTTTTGTGTGGTAGAAATGCACAAAGGTTTCATCCACTTCTCTGCCTATGTTTGCATCCGCTCCCAACCACCACTGGTATATGGCCCCCAAAAGACTACCCATGAAGAAATGAGGACCTCAGGCTGAAAAAGATTCCAAAACCCTGACTTAAGACAGACTAAAGGTTTATCCTAACCCAGCAGTGACCACTCTATGCAAAAGGGTTTTTGTTTTTCCCAATCCAGCATCTGAGAGCTTGGGCCTCGTAAACCTCTTCCATCTGGATGATAAAGTCCTCAAATCTTGTATGTTAAATGGATAAATAAATGTGTCGCCAAGTGGTGAAAATATTTCAATGCCTGTGGTTGCTGGTTTAACCACAAGAGGATCTATTTTTCAGCCACAAAAGAAATGCAGATTTTATTGCCACTGGGTGTAGAAAAAGCTGTGGAATAAAAAAATATGTACAGTAAAGTTAAAATTGCCTTAAACAATTAAACTTGGAAAAGTGGGGACACTATTTCAGGAGCTGAAATCACACTTTGTAGGAGCTAGTCAATCTAGTGCTTGCAATAGGAGAACAAAGCCAATTTTGGATTGTGTGCGCCATGAAAAATTCAGTTTCACAACCCCCTTTGGCCCAAGGTCAGCCAGTAAGCTTCATGGCTGCATGGGGTTTTGAATTGTGGTCACCTGGGTCCTGGTCCAGCACTCTCAACCACTACACCAGATTGGCTTGAAGAAATTGTAGGTTATAAACCATACATGTCACCCTCACGCTAGGCACCTAAATGCCTCTCCAGTCATCATCTGAGAAGAACAAGTATGCAGTGAAGTCCTCACTGTTCAAGACTTTGGGGATTGGGGTTGACAACAGCATCTTAACACGTGGGTGGAAGGAGAAGAGTAGGCTAGAAGGAAGATGGGAACTTCTTTCTGCCCACATTCACTTGATTGCATTGTGCTGCTTCCCCTCTGGAGATTCTGGCGCCACCACTTCTTAATCTGCTGCCATTAGGTCCTGGGAGAAACTGCCTTCAAATGGGGTTTCTTCCCACCTTGCTAGAGTATCATTTCTTCCAGCAAGGAATGAAGTGGTCATCCTCCAAGTCCTTGGCAGACGTGGAAGAACAAGAAGCAGGATTTGGGTCAGAGGAGAAGTAAGGGAAGGTGGTAGGAAGTGTGCCTCCTCTCCCAACAATGCCTCAGGGCAGAACAGATTTTAAAAATGTCAGATTGCTAGCAAACAATCTGCCTAACCCTTAAAATCTTGCACATAAAGTTGCTTGTGGATTGGAGCTTGATGTGCCAATATCGGAATGCCAACTTTAAGAAATAATAATTAAGTATGAATTGTTTCCTAATTAACATCTGGCTACTAGGCAGCAAGCAGGCAACAGAATAATAAAGAGAGCCGGCGTCTTCTGTCATGGTCATAAAACACATTCTTTTGGGGGAAATACCATGATTAAGAAGGTTCTATGGAAAAATAAAAACTGGTTCCTCACTTTTCCATACCACCAGTTATTAACTTAATATATGACTCTTCGGGAGGATGGTACGTTGCACTTATTTTCGTCAATTGGCACATTAACAGGCAACATTCTTGTTACGCATTTTCTTGTACGGGTTACATTTTACTTGAAAAGCTAACAAAGCTTCCGCCCGCCCCGGCCCCCGCCCCCCACCATGTGGGAGTTTTGATATTAATTAATTAACACATGCTGCATGTAGCTAAATAGTATTTAATACTAATTTCAGTGCTACACAAAGATAAACATGGTCTAATACTCATTTCAGTGCTGAAAGTCAAACAAATAGGTTGCATGGCCATGTGCTTGATAATAGCTCCTATAAAACTGCCTTGTTTTTTTTAAAAAAGTTTGTATTACATCCATTTTACTTTCTGTAATATGGTAAAGGAAAAGGGACCCCTGACCGTTAGGTCCAGTCGTGACCGACTCTGGGGTTGCGGCGCTCATTTCGCTTTATTGGCCGAGGGAGCCGGTGTACAGCTTCCGGGTCATGTGGCCAGCATGACTAAGCCACTTCTGGCGAACCAGAGCAGCACACAGAAACGCTGTTTACCTTCCCGCCGGAGCAGTACCTATTTATCTACTTGCACTTTGACGTGCTTTCGAACTGCTAGGTTGGCAGGAGCAGGGACCGAGCAACGGGAGCTCACCCCGATGTGGGGATTTGAACCGCCAACCTTCTGATCGGCAAGTCCTAGGCTCTGTGGTTTAACCCACAGCGCCACCCGCATCCCATTATGTAATATGGTATTTTATGCATATATGCTGCTTTTGCTACCCTTGAAGATGCTCTGTCTGTATATGTATGAATGAAGCCAGTTTGAGGACGGTGCCAGAACTTGAGTCTGATTGTCCTGCTACAGCTCTCAAAAGACACCCCCAGCGGCTTGCATGATCTGGAGGTCACTTAGGAATCACAGTCTCAGGACAGTCCAGGACACAATGGCCAATTTCCAAACAAAAAAAGCCATCCTCTTTCATACAGCAAAAGCAACACTCTTGAGTTTCAAAAGTAAAATAGGTTGCTGTTTTTCAAGTCACTGGCTTCTTTTTACAGTCACATTAAACAAAGAACATTGCCTTGTTTATGATTTGCTGGACTCCACTGCATGTGAATGTGCCATCACAAAACACAAAGTTATTTGCTGCATTCCTTGCTCTGAAATAGTGCAGTGCCTGAAACAGGCCAAGAGACATTTAGTCTAGCTGGAAGCTAAGACATCATTTGCATCCAACTCTTCTCAAAAAATGCCTCACAATGGCACCGTATCTCCTTTAACTAACATCCTAACAAGATTTCCATCCCATGATCCAGCTCCATATATATATATATCCCTACTCCTAATCCACCCCTTCATGGATCACTGCCTTGCCGTGGCGAAGGGGCTTGAAGAACTCAGAGAAGCTATGAACTATGCCGAGCAGGGCACCCAAGATGAACAGGTCATAGTGGAGAGTTTTGACCAAACGTGATCCACCTGGAGTAGGAACCGGCAAGCCACTCCAGTATCCCTGCCAAGAAAACTCCATGGACAAAGACAACAGGCATATAAAAGTTATGACGCTGGAAGATGAGCCCCTCAGGTCGGAAGGTGTCCAACATGCTACTGGGGAAGAGCGGAGGACAAGTACAAGTAGATCCAGAGCTGATGAAGCGGCTGGGCCAAAGCCGAAAGGACGCTCAGTTGTGGATATGCATGGAAGCGAAAGGAAAGTCCAATGCTGTAAAGAAAAATATTGCATAGGAACCTGGAATGTAAGAACCATGAACCTGGGTAAGTTGGATGTGGTCAAAAATGAGATGGCAAGAATAAATATTGACATCCTGGGCATCAGTGAGCTAAAATGGACGGGAATGGGCGAATTCAGTTCGGATGACTATCATATCTACTACTGTGGGCAAGAAACCCGTAAAAGAAATGGAGTGGCCCTCATAGTCAACAAAAGAGTGGCGAAAGCTGTACTGGGATGCAATCTCAAAAATGATAGAATGATCTCGATACGAATCCAAGGCAGACCTTTTAACATCACAGTAATCCAAGTTTATGCACCAACTACTGGTGCTGAAGAAACTGAAATTGACCAATTCTATGAAGACTTACAAGACCTTATAGAAGTGACACCAAAGAAGGATGTTCTGCTCATTATAGGGGATTGGAATGCTAAAGTAGGGAATCAAGAGATAAAAGGAACAACTGGCAAGTTTGGCCTTGGAGATCAAAATGAAGCAGGGCAAAGGCTAATAGAGTTCTGTCAAGAGAACAAGCTGGTCATCACAAACACGCTTTTCCAACAACACAAGAGACGGCTCTACACATGGACATCCCCAGATGGGCAACATCGAAATCAGATTGATTATATTCTCTGCAGCCAAAGATGGAGAAGCTCTATACAGTCAGCAAAAACAAGACCTGGAGCTGACTGTGGCTCAGATCATCAGCTTCTTATAGCAAAATTCAAGCTTAAACTGAAGAAAGTAGGAAAAACCACTGGACAGGTAAGATACAATCTAAACCAAATCCCTTATGAATACACAGTGGAAGTGAGGAACAGGTTTAAGGATTTAGATTTGCTGGACAGAGTGCCTGAAGAACTATGGGTGGAGGCTCGCAACATTATACAGGAGGCAGCAACTAAAACCATCCCAATGAAAAAGAAATGCAAGAAAGCAAAGTGGCTGTCCAACGAGGCCTTACAAATAGCGGGGGAGAGAAGGCAAGCAAAATGCGAGGGAGATAGTGAAAGATACAGGAAATTGAATGCAGATTTCCAAAGAATAGCAAGGAGAGACAAGAAGGCCTTCTTAAACGAGCAATGCAAAGAAATAGAGGAAAGCAACAGAATGGGAAGAACCAGAGATCTGTTCAAGAAAATCGGAAATATGAAAGGAACATTTCGTACAAAGATTACCATAATAAAGGACAAAAGTGGTAAAGACCTAACTGAAGCAGAAGACATCAAGAAGAGGTGGCAAGAATACACAGAGGAATTATACCAGAAAGATATGGATGTCTCGTACACCCCAGGTAGTGTGGTTGCTGACCTTGAGCCAGACATCCTGGAGAGTGAAGTCAAATGGGCCTTAGAAAGCACTGCAAATAACAAGGCCAGTGGAAGTGATGGTATTCCAGCTGAACTGTTTAAAATTTTAAAAGATGATGCTGTTAAGGTGCTACACTCAATATGCCAGCAAGTTTGGAAAACTCAGCAGTGGCCAGAGGATTGGAGAAGATCAGTCTACATCCCAATCCCAAAGAAAGGCAGTGCCAAAGAATGCTCCAACTACCGCACAATTTCACTCATTTCACATGCTAGCAAGGTTATGCTTAAAATTCTACAAGGAAGGCTCAAGCAGTATGTGGACCAAGAACTCCCAGAAGTGCAAGCTGGATTTAGAAGAGGCAGAGGAACCAGAGACCAAATTGCAAACATGCGCTGGATTATGGAGAAAGCTAGAGAGTTCCAGAAAGACATCTACTTCTGCTTCATTGACTATGCAAAAGCCTTTGACTGTGTTGACCACAGCAAACTATGGCAAGCTCTTAAAGAAATGGGAGTGCCTGATCACCTCATCTGTCTCCTGAGAAATCTCTATGTGGGACAAGAAGCTACAGTTAGAACTGGATATGGAACAACTGATTGGTTCCAAATTGGGAAAGGAGTACGGCAAGGCTGTATATTGTCTCCCTGCTTATTTAACTTATATGCAGAATTCATCATGCGAAAGGCTGGGCTGGATGAATCCCAAGCCGGAATTAAGATTGCCGGAAGAAATATCAACAACCTCAGATATGCAGATGACACAACCTTGATGGCAGAAAGTGAAGAGGAATTAAAGAACCTTTTAATGAGGGTGAAAGAGGAGAGCGCAAAATATGGTCTGAAGCTCAACATCAAAAAAACGAAGATCATGGCCACTGGGCCCATCACCTCCTGGCAAATAGAAGGGGAAGAAATGGAGGCAGTGAGAGATTTTACTTTCTTGGGCTCCATGATCAGTGCAGATGGTGACAGCAGTCACGAAATTAAAAGACGCCTGCTCCTTGGGAGAAAGGCGATGGCAAACCTAGACAACATCTTAAAAAGCAGAGACATCACCTTGCCAACAAAGGTCCGTATAGTAAAAGCCATGGTTTTCCCAGTAGTGATGTATGGAAGTGAGAGCTGGACCATAAGGAAGGCTGATCGCCAAAGAATTGATGCTTTTGAATTATGGTGCTGGAGGAGACTCTTGAGAGTCCCATGGACTGCAAGGAGATCAAACCTCTCCATTCTGAAGGAAATCAGCCCTGAGCGCTCACTGGAAGGACAGATCGTGAAGCTGAGGCTCCAATACTTTGGCCACCTCATGAGAAGAGAAGACTCCCTGGAAAAGACCCTGATGTTGGGAAAGATGGAGGGCACAAGGAGAAGGGGACGACAGAGAATGAGATGGTTGGATGGTGTTCTTGAAGCTACCAGCATGAGTTTGATCAAACTGCGGGAGGCAGTGGAGGACAGAAGTGCCTGGCGTGCTCTGGTCCATGGGGTCACGAAGAGTCGGACACGACTAAACGACTAAACAACAACAACACTCTTAATCCAAACTGCTTCTCCTTGCCCATCCAGCATTTCGGTACATCTGTCCTAATTTATCTTGGTTCCAACACAGTCATGCTTACCATTCCACTCTTAGAAAACAGATTTATAGACCTCAGTGTTCTGCTTCGCTTGCCATGTACTTGCGGGTATCGAGGGGTGTGGTGTGGGAACAGATTGCATCTCAAAAGCCGCACCCACTCACTCCTCTTTCCCCCCTCCCCCTTTGCTTTCAGGCCAACAGAACATAAAATGCGTACCGGCACCATTCCATCGATTGGTGGTCGGAAAAATTGACTGCTGTGAGGCAGTTGCTGGAGCATGTCAACGGGCAAAGCTAACCGCAGATCAAATATCTATATGAGAACAACATGGTCTCAGCTGGCTCTGTCTATTTTAGGCGTGGGGAAAACTTTGGCCACCCAAATGTGGCTGAACTACAACTCCCAGCAGCCAGGGAAGAGGGGAATTGTTGTTCATTGACATCCGGTTTATTTGGACACACCTATCTTCATGTTGATGGGAAGCCTATCTTCATGTTGATGGGACGCGGGTGGCGCTGTGGGTTAAACCACAGAGCCTAGGACTTGCCAATCAGAAGGTTGGCGGTTCGGATCCCCGCAACAGGGTGAGCTCCCGTTGCTCAGTCCCTGCTCCTGCCAACCTAGCAGTCCGAAAGCACGTCAAAGTGCAAGTAGATAAATAGGTACCACTCTGGCAGGAAGGTAAACAGCATTTCCGTGCACTGCTCTGGTTCGCCAGGAGCGGCTTAGTCATGCTGGCCACATGACCCGGAAGCTGTATGCTGGCTCCCTCGGCCAATAAAGCAAGATGAGCACCGCAACCCCAGGTCCGTTATCTTCATGTTAAGAACATATGAATAGTCAGCTAGATCAAGCCAGTGGTTAGTTTTGGCCCAGTTCTCCATTCTGTTAAGGCCATCTTGCATCCTGATTCCGTCTTCCATGGCATTCTGTGTCAGGTGAAGCCTGATAACAGAGCCTATGGGTGGGGAGAGGGGTGGTGTTTCTATCTGGCAAGCTGCGATGCTTTGTGCAGATGGAAAGTTCATCACAGCACAACACTGAATCCCACCCTCAGAGTTTAGGGTAGTGGCAACCATGTACTCTGGCCCATTTATTTCGGAGTTCATAAAAGGTCAGTTCCTGAAGCAAAATACCCTCCCCCTGTGGGGCCTACACACAGCTCATTTTCCGATATTTTAAAGTACTTTTTACTTGCTGCGGCATCTGCAAGTGGATTTAAATAGTCTTAGGAGGGAAAAAGCTGGCAGCCCGTTTGACAATCGGCAATTTGCATGCCAAGTGAGGCCTGCAAAACATTGGCTGGAGTGTATAGGGCTTCCCACAGTTATCCTAATTTTATGCATAGTCCTTTAAAAAAGCACATAGTTACTTTGTTCTTTTGAAAAACAAAAGCCCCATTTATGAGATTATCCCTTTATCTGCCTGCAGCAGTCTTAACTAGGAAGGAGCGGAGTCCCGACACTGTATGTTACCAAAACAGGGAAGAGAAGGCAAGGCTGAATATGTCAGCTTTTCCCTCTTCCATTCTTCCGGTTCTGAGACACTAATCAGAAAGTCTTCTACAGGAGTGATTTTTATTGTGGATTTGCAACGCAAGAGAACACCAGACATCTACTCCATCAAAGAATACTTAAAGATGCCCTCTCTGTTGCGAGTCTTATCTGTCGTTTTGTCAGAGGAATAAGAGACAACGCCAGAGAAATAAGAGACGTCCTTCGAACGATTCCGACTTTGCTTTGGATTGTGAAGCATTAAAAAAAGAAAATCAATAGCAACAATAACAAAAGGCCGACTCTCAACAAAGATCAGCATCTGAGCTAGGTAGCTGTATAAATAAAAGAGAAAAACAAATTAAAGTCTGATTTACTGTAAAATTACACAAACACCCGCAATAGTTTAATTAAAAGTCTGGACTTGGAATTAAATATGGACACAGGGTGCCATTTGCAACAGCCTTCCCTAGTCTGTTTGTCCTCCAGATGTTTGGGACCACAGATCTCATCAAAGCCAGCCAGCATGACCAATGGTCAGATGCAGTCCAAAAAAACATCTGGAGGAACCTGGTTAGAGAAAGTAGCTTTAAAGGTTGCAAGACTCTCTAACCACGTCTCTGAGCCACAATCACCAGGAGCATCACATACAATGCCCATGAAAAACAGAACTTTAACATGTAGACCCTCCACACAGAGCAACTTTATTAAAATGGACAGACAGATGTGCTGCCTGGGGGCTGATGTGTAGGCCTGTGATTTCCAAACTGTGCTGCAAGAAGATAGTAAGATCACCTCCCAGGGAAAGCCTAGGTGAACAGATGAGTTTAAAGTAGGTGCCTAAATGCCAGTAACTAGGTGCTCATCTGATGTTCACTGGGAGCGCATTTCAAAGGGAATGTGCCGCCACACCCAATGCACAGATTGCCCAAACTTCAAAAACCTACTGCGCATCAGTTTGCCCAAACTTCAAAAACCTACTGCGCATCAGTTTGCCACCCTATGCGTCTTCCACGGAACTCTTGCACATTTTAGAGGATGCTACTTCCCTGTATTTTCAGGAATCCTTTTTTTTATTAGCAATTTCAACATGACAACATATCAAACCATAACGTATTCATTATTTTTCCCCTTCCCCCCCAAACACTCCCTCCCCTCCCCCAGAGACGTCCCTCAGCTCCTCTCTCTGATTTCTCAGCATATATTATTCTCTGCATATTGTAAAATTATACAAATCCTTACATTATCTGTCTACCATGTTATCAACAGTAACTCTATGTATGTTTATTCAAAACCTGCCAAGGAGTCCAATTCATTTTGTTGTGTTTTTAAATAGTTTGTATAAAGTTCCCATTCTTCCTTGAAGTCACAGTTCTCCTTGTCTCGCAATTTGTACGTCAGTTCAGGAATCCTTTTTAATGGCTATGTTGAGATTATGTTGCTTGGGCATCCGGTTGGCCACTGTGGGAACAGGAAGGTGGACTAGGTAGACCCCTGGCCTGATCCAGCAGGATTGAGAGCCAGTGTGGTGTAGTGGTTAAGAGCGGTAGTCACGTAATCTGGGTAACCGGGTTCGCGTCTCCGCTCCTCCACATGCAGCTGCTTGGTGACCTTGGGCCAGTCACACTTCTCTGAAGTCTCTCAGCCCCACTCACCTCACAGAGTGTTTGTTGTGGGGGAGGAAGGGAAAGGAGATTGTTAGCCGCTTTGAGACTCCTGAAGGGGAGTGAAAGGCGGGATATCAAATCCAAACTCTTCTTCTTCTTCTTCATCGCATGGTTGCCTTGGGCCAGTCACTCACTCTCAGCCTGATCTACCTCACAGGATTGTGGCAGGGACATAGGAAGCTGCCTTAGACTGAGTCAGAGCATTGGTCCATCTAGCTCAGTATGGTCTATCTATGCTGACCAGCAGTAGCTTTCAATGGTTTCAGACGGGTGTATCTCCCAACTGTATGTGGAGGTGCCAAAGACTGAACTAGAAACCAGCATACAAAACATTGTTCTCTCCCACTGACCTATGGCCTTTTGTGTCCTGAGTTCCCAGGAGGAAGGGTGGAATAAGAATGCAGTTCTATTGCGTCTTGCTCAAGCACACAGGATGCCTTTCAATAAGAGACCCGGTGGCTCTGTTTATGGGACCGTGGTCCTAATGTTTACTGCAAAAGAGACACATGAACCTCTGAACTTTACATGCACCTTACTAATGCCTGATCAAAATATAGCCAAAGCTCAGAAAGCAAACATCTGTGTGGCATTGTATTTCAAGAAGTGTAAGAATCAGGGGTGTCATGAGTTACCAAGGGAGTCCCAGGAATACAGCAGGAACAATCCAGTGGGAAATTAAAGCACGTATTTCAATTTCAGTGGGACAATTCATTTCAATGGGACAGTTAAGACCACAGAAACGGCTTTGAAGTGCTTATGTGGCTGGCTCAAGGTTGGCTAGGATTAGTATCCTGAGCCGTTATGGAAGATCTTGACAGGGTGAGTAATCAGGTGATTGCAGGGAATCTCTGGCCTGCCCGGATTATAATGGCCAACCAGCAGACATCCAGACTTCTACTGACTATGGATAGCTCATTTGGTAGAGCATAAGACTCTTAATCTCAGGGTTTCATCCCCATGTTGGGTAAAAGATTCCTGCATCAAAAGGGGGTTGGTCTAGATGACCCTCATGGCCCCTTCCAACTCTACAAGTCTGTGATTCCGGTTCTCAATGCTTCACTTGAAAATGCTGGAAAGTTGTTCAGCTCTTGGTACAGATGCCCTGGCCAGAAACCATTCCGTCTCCAGCATCCCACCTTTCCTTTTTAACACGGCACTAGAGCAAGCAGTAGTTGTTTTTCTTTTTTAAAAAAAAAGTTTTTTATTTATACAACAAGAAAAAAAAACACACACAAATACCAAATTACACACAAATTACAAAAATAACCATAGACACATAATTTTCTTAGCAAACAATAAAACATCTATTGGTCTTAACACTAAAGACCCAACTTCCCATCTATTCCATATTTCAAACTCATATTACTTTTTGCCAGTACACTCTTTTATCATAATTAAACTTATTCTCAATAAATCTAATTTCTTATATCTACCTTGCAAGTATTACTGAAGTTCCTCGAATGCAGCAACATAATTTAAGCTACTATATTTATTTAAATTCTGTTGCAGCATTCGAGGAACTTCAGTAATACTTGCAAGATAGATATAAGAAATTGGATTTATTTAAACTACAGTAGTTGTTTTTCAATAGGGTAGCAACTATGCATCATGGAAAACAGCAAGAGAGAACACCAATGTGCATAAGATTTGCATTTGCTAATATATATGTAATACCTCATGAGAAGAGAAGACTCACTGGAAAAGACCCTGATGTTGGGAAAGATGGAGGGCACAAGGAGAAGGGGACGACAGAGAATGAGATGGTTGGATGGTGTTCTTGAAGCTACCAGCATGAGTTTGATCAAACTGTGGGAGGCAGTGGAGGACAGAAGTGCCTGGCGTGCTCTGGTCCATGGGGTCACGAAGAGTCGGACACGACTAAACGACTAAACAACAACAATACAGTGGATGCTCGGGTTGTAAATGTCATCCATGCGGGAGGCACGTTCGCAACCTGCAGCACTCACAACCCGCAGCGCCACATCTGCACACATGTGGGTTGCAATTCAGCGCTTCTGCGCATGCGCCGGAACCTGGAAGTAACCCGTTCCGGTACTTCCGGGTTTCAGCGCATCCATAACCCAAAAATGCACAACTTGCAGCGTCTGTAACCCAAGGTATGATTGTACATTATTTGCAGTACACCGATACATGTGGCTGATTTACCTATCCACATGAGGGTGTGACTACATTTCTGAAACAATATTTAGAAATTTGAAGTTTAATTAGTTCAACATCCAGGTTGAAACATAAGAAAAACTCTGCTGGTCCATCTACTCTGTCATCCTGTTCTCAATGGGCAACCAGTTGCCAGCAGGAAGCCTGCAATCAAACAGGACCACAACACAACAGCCCTCTCCCGAAGGACTTGAGACGACATGCACAGAATTATGCTGTTCAGTCCCACTGATTTCAGATGGGGTTTATTCCCAGGTACGTGGGTCTAGGATTGCAGCAGCAGCTCAGTGAAACAAACAGGGGAAGAGTGGAAGGCATGCACCTTATCAGGGACGAAACGAGTTGAACTTTGGATATGGACAAGTTAATATCTTGTTTTTCTAGAGACAGCTAGAAAAAGAAAAAGGAAACCCACAACTTGGAAACTTCTGGTATGTTGTGGGCACTAACAACCACTGGCCCAGCAAACTGCCTGGCTGTGTGAAAGGTCACAGGGATAAATATGTCAAAATGCATTAACAAATATCAGGAGCTAGCTCCAAAGCATTTAAGCAAAACTGGTGCAAAGATATCGTTGCATAAATCTAAAAGGAAACTGCACAGGCCCCCAAATGGATGAAAGTCCAGGGAATCCCAAGGAGAAATTTGACAGGCAATTAGTAATTGTGTTGGTCCCCAATAATGAGGAATACACTGTTAAGATGGCAGAGCACCCAGTTTTGAGATGCGATATTGAACACATCAGGCATGATCTAGCCTACTGCAGGAACCAGCAGGGCAGAGGTGGGGAATGTATAGCCCTCCAGACATTGTTGGACTACAGCTCCCATCATCCCTGGCTGCTGGCCATGCTGACTGGGGCTGAGTTCAGCAACATCTGGAGACCCACCGGTCCAATAGTTCCAATATATATACAGGACACATTTAAATGGCTTTATTTAAAACAACAACCAGTGTTGTTTTCTGAGATATGTTAAGGGGTTGTACGGCCTCTGGAAGGCGTTGTCAGGCTGCATGCAATAGATAGCTTAAGGCAGAGGGCATACAAAGATGACAGTGTGGGAAAGCGGCTTGATTGTGTTTGAAAAGACAAAATAAGCCCAGGAATGTATCAAGAAGGTGCTAGGATCAAGCAAGGGGAGATGGCTGCCATCTTGATGCCCTGCTTGTGAGTTTCCAGAGGCATCACTAATGGAAAGAGAACATCAGGCTGACCAGACCTTCCTCAGAGCAGTTATTCCGCCCTTATGATTCGTAAGTGGAACAGAAGAGCACTTAACCCATGTGAAATGATGCTGAGAAAATACTGAACAGTGTGATTACAACAGCAGTTTACAAACACTACCAAATAGGTGCCATATTACTGAGCTGCTGTCAGCTGCCACAAATGTGGGTCAGGAGAAAGCTTTCATCCTTAGAACAATTGGGATGGGGAAACATTAGACGCCTCTGTTTTTGTCTCTGTTTGTTTGTAAGTTGCTTTGAGTTGGCCTGGGAAAGACAAAAGCGACCAACGAATCTAATAAACAACAACAGACCTTGGGCTTGGGAAGGGATATATAAGTTTCCAGGCTCACAACACAACCTTCTTTGTGTATCTACTCAGAAGTTTGAAGTCAGAGGGACGCACTCCCAAATAAATGTCTTGCCGTGCAATCTTACACACACCTAGCCCACTGCTTTTCTTGGGGTTTACTCCCACTTACAGGCTTGCACTCTCGATGCCTTAATTTATTCCTCTGCTCATTTAAAAGGCGGGGGTGTCTTTCATAGGCATAACCACCATCTTTCTCTTCTAGTAGCCCAATGTGACTGCAAATTCGCCTCTCTTCCTCTGCCCTCAGTAGATCGCGGTCGGAAGCCGGGTGGCCTACTAATGTACAGCAAATTGGTAAGAGTTTCTTGACTCCCACTCTGTTTAACAGTGGCAGCGACAGAGAGACCTTCCCAACTAATGAAAGGAAGACAGTTAACCGAGGGGACACTTTCCCCTGAAAGCACCGCGAGTTGAGTTCAAGTTCTGGAACTGAAAACGGGGATCTGTGCCCATTCTAACTATGTGCTCTTTTGCGCCCGGCCCTGGTTGGGGGGTCTGAGCAAGAGAGAGAGAGAGAGAGAGAGAGAGAGAGAGAGAGAGAGAGAGAGAGAGAAATCCAAAGGGTACCTCCGATCCTGATGCCTGCCCACCCCTGCTCCAAGCCAACCCAGCCTCTGCGCCCCTGGGAAAAGACTCACCAAAAACTGAAACATGGTGCCTGCGCGCAGCCGCCTTTTTCCCCCCTCCGTTTCCAGTTGGAGAACCTCGCGCGCAGCACAGAGCCTCTTCTCTTCCGGGTGCCCGCCTCCCAACCCAACTCCGGCTTCCCTCACTGGCTGAACCTTTAGACGGGCCTCTCAGGAGCCCTATCCGGGGCTCCTTGATCTCGGCGGCGCGCAGCTTAGGCAGCCTCGCTTCCTCCTCTCTCTGCCCTCGTAGCTCCGGGAAGGAAGCGCGCGCAGGCTGATGATTCAGCGGCGAAGGTGGCGCTTGGCTAAGCTCAGTTTACGGCGCCGACCGAGCTGCTTCCGTTACGTTGCTTGGCCAGGACCTCCATACACGCAGTTCCCAGGCTTGCATCCTGGGGAGGAAGTTACTTGGGGGCTGCTGGCGCAGTGGTTTGACTTCACCCCCCAGAGGCGCACGGCATTGTCTCTGGAGACAGACGGATACCAGCAACAACAGTACCACCACCTGCGGGTCACAGGGAGGTCTACAATATAAAAACACAAAAATGCGTAACAGTAACAATCATAATGATACACACACACACACACACACACACAGTTTAAAAATCCATAGAAAGTTAGCCCAAGGCCTAGAAGAAGAGGAATATTTTGAATGCTGCCTAATGAAGAAGGTGCCAGGTGAGCCTCCCTGGGGAGAGGATTCCACAAGCAGGGAGCCATCCTTCATCATTTTGGTTGTTCTTTTTCAGAACTTTTCCCAATTCTTACAATTGCCTTTTGGAAGCAAGGTGACCAGAACTGAAGCCATGCAAACCTATGCATATCTGTTGTTGTTTAGTCGTGTCCGACTTTTTGTGACCCCATGGACCAGAGCACGCCAGGCCCTCCTGTCTTCCACTGCCTCCCGCAGTTTGGTCAAACTCATGCTGGTAGCTTGAGAACACTGTCCAACCATCTCGTCCTCTGTCGTCCCCTTCTCCTTGTGCCCTCCATCTTTCCCAACATCAGGGTCTTTTCCAGGGAGTCTTCTCATCTAATGAGGTGGCCAAAGTATTGGCGCCTCAGCTTCAGAATCTATCCTATACAGTGCTACCTCGGGTTACATATGGTTCAGGTTACATACGCTTCAGGTTACAGACTCCGCTAACCCAGAAATAGTACCTCAGGTTAAGAACTTTGCTTCAGGATGAGAACAGAAACCGTGCTCCAGCGGCGCGGCGGCAGCAGGAGGCCCCATTAGCTAAAGTGGTGCTTCAGGTTAAGAACAGTTTCAGGTTAAGAACGGACCTCCAGAACGAATTAAGTACTTAACCCGAGGTACCACTGTAATTATATGTGTGTGTGTTTCTGTTAACAATGTGCTTTACTGTCCCAATCAAGAAACTTGTTAAAAATAAAAGTTTTTTGTAATTGTAGAATGACAAACAATGCCATTTTTCAGATGACGGAATAAAGTGTGTGTGTGTTTCGTTCCACCACTACATTCCACAAATCTCCCATTTTTGAATGGAACTTCAACAAAGTTGAATGAGCCAATGGAGGGCACAGAGGAAGTTGTTTGTTAATACAGCTGATAAACAGAACTTATGTATCAAAATGGTCATGTTTTGTCTTAGCTGTTAGAAATTCGTTCAAGTTTGTTGAATAATGAAATTTTACAAAACAAACACAAGATGGCACCAGAAATCCACATTAGTGGATTTTTCTCAGTGGTGATACTTTATTCATTTAATGACCACAGAAACGGAGTCATAATCTCAAATCTGCAGGGGGCAAATCTGAACATTTTCCCATCCAGCTATATACCTGTGACTCTCAGGGAATTTTTGCACTCCAACTCCCATCAACCCCTTTCATTTTATGCTTATATTTCCTTCGGTATTCGATATAAGCAAACTTTGTAAATAAACCTAGCACAATGACATTTTGGGCAATGGAAGCTAGATGGCAATGTTTCCCTTTGCAAATAGTTTAATCATTCCTCCACAATAATTAGGAACATGTTCAGCTTTTTCAAGTTCTGGGTTTTTTTGTTTGTTTTGCAATTCACATACATGGATGATAAAGTGTAACAATAGCTTAAATATGTTGTGCTTTCCTTCCCAAAGCCACACCAGACTTTCTGTTTATTCCAGAACAGGAGACTTTGTTCTGCCAGATTTCTTGAATTTAGCAGAGCAATAACTCTGGTATTCAGCGACACATCACTTAGCAAATGTGCAGATCCCTCTGGGGAAATTTCACTGGTCTTATGCAAAGTGATTTGGTATTTTTCCAAATTCCTTGGGTGGTATTCATCTGAAGACCCCCACACACACACACACACTTTAGTCTTTGGTTTTGACTGGTATTTGATTGGCAATGTTCACCAGAGGGGTCTGCACATTTGCTAAGTGAAATTATTTATCCAGGTTGGCCTTTAACTGCGGAGAAGGACGAAAGGCTCAGTGGTAGAGCACATGCCTTGAATGCAGAAGGTCTTAGTATCTCCGGGTAGGGCTGGGACAAAACCCACTCTGAAACATTGGAGACCCAATGCCAGTCAGTATGTGTAATATTTAGCTAGATGAACCAAAGATGATCTTATGTTCCTGTTTAAATCAGTCCTTATTAAGAGGAAGGGCTGTAACTTAGAAGCAGAGCATCTGCTTTGCATGCCAAAAGTCCCAGGCTCAATCCCTGATGTCTCCAGGTGCAAGAACACCTTACACGTACCCACTTGACCATTTAGATCAGGCATCCCCAAACTCGGCCCTCCAGATGTTTTGGGACTACAACTCCCATCATCCCTAGCTAACAGGACCAGTGGTCAAGGATGATGTGAATTGTAGTCTCAAAACATCTGGAGGGCTGAGTTTGCCTATGCCTGATTAAGATGAACAAAATTGGCACTACAGGTGTCACATAATTCTTATTCCACATTTGTAAGAACTCGATCGTTGGGCAGCCCCTGCACTTTGGAACTATTGAGATTAAACAGGCTCCTTCAACATACTCTTTTTGGTGCCTGCTAAAAACATTCCCGTTTAGACAAGCCTACCCAGAGGCTTAGAAAGTTGAGGTGACTTTAATTTGTCTTAGTATTCTAACTTTTGTATGTTTTGCAGCAGGGTTGTAAAATCCGCCTCGATTTTATTGCCTTGTCTTTTTGTAAACCACTTTGAGGTTTGTTTTTACAATTCAGCGGCTTATAAAGTTAATGAAATAAAATAAAGAAAAATGAACCAATACGCCTCTGCCAGGCAGTGTAGCATTACTGAGGTAGGTGCCCAGATTCCTTTTTCCAGCAGCAAATCATTATGGGCATAGGGTGGTACACTTCTACAATTTGTTTAATTGCTCCAGCATCAAGATCCAGTATCAGGCATTTCAAAGATGCTGCAACTTGACCCAACATAATAAATGGACTGGTCCCCCCTGTTCTGCTCCATCTCAGTGACATAACTAGTCCCAGAGTCCACTTTTCTTCTTGCTATGCAAAGCAAATAACTGATCTTGGAAGTGCTATATTCTCGGTTTGCCACAGGCAGTTTTCTATTTCTTTTGCTCATCTGACTTTTTCTTTCTGCCACCAGCTTAACTGCGCAGGTTTTTTTGCTCATGCATATTAAAACTGTGCTTTGTGGCAGGGGATAGGGGGGAACGGTTGAGAATGCAATTACGCACACAATTGGATCAGCAAGGAAGAGTGTGTGCGCTCATGGTTGCCAAAAATTAAATTTAGTTTGCTGTCTCCCTCCATGAGCTGAAAAATGCAATAAAAACGAACTATTTCCTGCTTTTCATGCAACCTGAAATTTGCTGCCTGAGGTAGCTACATCACTCTACATAACAGCAGGGCTGGGCCTGAGAAGAAGTCCCTGGAAAGGACTTCCTTGCATGAGATGTCTGGTCTTCCCAAGCTATCCTATATACTTGATTATTCTTTGTTTCTACATCCTGGTTTGGTCCTTGTAAAAAAGACTCCTGCATTGCAGAGTTTGGACTAGACCAGACTCGTGGTCCCTCCAACTCTACAAATCTACAATTCTATGACTCTATGATTCTACAGACTTCTACACAGAGTGATTTCTGAACATTTTGGAAGTCGAATGGACTTCTGGAACCGATTCCGTTCGACCTCCGAGGTACCACTGTACTTCTTAGAAAGTGGGAAGAAGTGCTCTAAGATCTCCTAGCCCTGGTACAATACTAGATCTCTGTTTATTCCTTTTTGCAAAGACAAACGGTGCTTTGCTTTTGGACCTTCCTACACCAGCGCTGCCCTAGAAAGTAAAAATGCTTCTCTCTCTCTCTCTGTGTGTGTGTGTGTGTGTGTGTGTGGCAGAGTGGAGTTTGTTTATTCACTTGCGTGCTGAGGTCCCCAAAACACCCCTACCCCAATAACTCACACATCACACATAATTTTTGTTTAAGGTTTTTGGCATAATTTTGGCCACAACTTTATTAACATACAAATTGTGAGTGGCTGCTTAGGCATTGGTTATGGCTAGCTGTCCCCCCCGCCTTGGGGGACAGCACTGACTCCCAGACTCCGGCGAGAGTCAGTGTGGAGGAACAAGATCAGGGATAACTGGAGCTGCGACACAGACCCTCAGCTACTCCCCGCATGCTCCCAGGAGCTTACGCGGCCCGCACCCTGCACCAAGGGTTTGGACGAGGGGGATGGTAAGCCCCTGAATTCCTTTAATGGAATTCCCGTGCAGCAGCAGCATTAGAGGGGCAGGCACAGCCAATCCATACCCCTCCACCAACCAATTTAACCAATGCCTAACCGCCAACCTTACAAGTTGTGACGATTTGCTACGCAGTAGGCAAAAACCAATTGGCACACACTAATCAGCCAAAAGGAAAAATTCCTACCAGGCCCCCGCACCAATGCGGACGACCCCATGACAGGCATAGCAAGGTCAAAGCACAAGCCCAATCAAGGGAGGGAGGGCGGGTGATTCGGTGTCCACAGCGAAAGAGAAAGGAACAAGCTATGGACCTTGTTTAAATAACCTCTGATCCCACCCTAAATTGGCAACATCAAATTTACCCCAGTAACACCAGCCACCAATCTGATCCAAGCCCCTTGAATCTATACTGCCTGGCAACCAAGGGGTGTTTTGTTTGGCCCCATCCGCAACACGTGCTCTCCTCTTAATGAGAACACGCTTTATAATCTGCTTAACATTCAAGCAAAGTCTCTAAGCAGTATACAAATCTCAATATAGAATAACAGCAATGTGAAACCATTACTAACCATATCATTTTGACGAAACAAAATACAAATTTAGCAACCACATTCCATGGTCAGAGACAGCCTGGGCAAATAAATAGGTGTAAAACCAATCATAGAAGGAGCATCTCCTATGGCAGAAGGAAGAGCTGTCCAATGTTTGTGTGCGCTCCCCTCCACTGTGTGTGCAGGTGCTGGCATGTGGCCCTTGGGTGAAGCTTCAGTGTGGCCCTCAAAGCCCTGCAGTAAGCCTTCCATTTTTGTTGCTTGCCTTGGACTGGGGAAAAATGGAGTTCAGCTACATTTGGCTCAGATGGTTCATGAATTGTGGATATCTGATGCAGAAGAACCATAGGAACACAGGAAACTGTCTTATGCAGAGTTGGACAATTGGTCCATCTAGCTCATTCTTGTCAACACTGACTGGCAGTGATTCTTTGGGATTTCAAGGAAGAATTCTGCCTGGAGATGATGGGGATTGAACCTGGGAACTCCTCACTCGGCTATCACTCGGCTGCAGCCCCTCCCCAGCAAAAGGGGGGTACATTTTTTTTTACAATTCAGAGCTATGTTGTTGTTGTTTTGAATATTTCTATTAGGAATTTCAACATAACAATTTATCAAAAACATATCATCCTCACCCCCCATTTCCCCCTCCCTCCTCCCCAAAAAGAAAAACCCACCACCCATCCCCCAGACTTCCCTCAGCTCCTTTCTCTGGTTTTTCGGCACATTTTAATTTCTGCATATTATAAAATTGTAAAGATCCTTAATTTATCTATCTATATATTACCAATAAGAAGTTTGTGGATATTTATTCAAAACCTGCCAAGGAGTCCAGTTCATTTTGTTGTAAAAGGTTCCCATTCTTCTTTAAACAATTCAGAGCTGTGTTGGACCCCCACAGAGCCAGTCATCAGATGCAGAGAATTCAATCGAGTATCGCATAAAAGGAGCACCGATACTGTCAAGTTACTGCAAGAACCAACTGACTGTGACTCAGCCAACTTCACCAAAGCTTTGCTACCTTCCTAGAAGATCTGGAACCTCTATAGCTGCTTTGAAGGCAAGTCTGGATTGTTGGAGATGCTCTCCAAGTTGCAAAACTGCTTGGAAGGTAGCTACATAATCCAAGTGGCTGAAATTTGTTCACTGGAGTCGCATGGGACCATGGGCAGTGCATGGTTTTTTAACAGTAGCCATGCAACCTCAAATTGAACATGAAGATTTATTAGTGATGCAGCAGAAACTAGGCACAATTATCAGCAAGCTGGGAACTGAGATCTGCGTATCAACGGAATGAAAGCAAGGGGGCTTCAACTGTGATTTTATTTTATTTTATTTTATTTCATTTTATTTTATTTTGGCAGCACAGCATCCATAAGAGCTTTGCATTCGCTCGCTGCCTGGTGCAAAGTTACTGCAGGTTTCCAAAAGCACTCAACACAACCCAACAGCTTTGTGCAATTCAGGGTTCAGCTTATAATGAGCCTTATTGTGTTGTGCAGCGTGAGTTACATTTCCAAAGTCCTTGCCCCTGAGTAATTTTCTCATCACACTGTGAAGCCCTGTGTTCTCGGTATCATTCTGTTTCTATTAACCAAAATATGTTATCGTCTAAGCACTTAGCAGTTGGATTCATCAGGACGTATGTATATAAAACTTTTGATTGACCAAGCAAGTGCGCTAATTAATCTGGCACACACACACACGTTCACAGAACTACAGATGACAAGCATGATCTTAGAAGAGGCGCATGTGGCCTTCTCTCTCAAACAGGAGGAAACAGCTCTTTTGTGACATCTTAACTGACTGAATGTTCATGAGCATCGTTACCTGAACAGTCATAGTCTGCATTGCATGCATACTGTGTTCAGTTCCCAACGTCTCCAGATAGGGCGAAGAGGGATCTGAAATCCTGGAGATTTGCTGCCATGCCATATGGGCAATACTGAACTAGACAGACCAGCAGCCGGACTCGGTATAAGGCATCTTCAGCAGCATGAAGTTCGCTTAACTTCCAACCATATTGATCAGCCATAACAAGAAATATTAAATTGTCAGAAAAAAATCACATATTGGTGGTCCCTGGCTTTTACCAGGGATCGAGCCTTTAGTGTGGCAGGTCCTACCCTGTGGAACTCCTTGCCAATAGAGGTCCATCCATGCCCATTTTTAGATGCCTCCTAAAAACTATCATTCAGACAGGCCTTTGGAACCTGAGATTCTTTGCCAACTAGCTCTTATTGAGATGTTTGACGCCTTCATTGCAAGGTGGTGGTTTGAGTCTTGCGATATCTTACAGGAAGGTGCAGTTTATAAATATCTAAATGAATAACAGCATATATCCCAGGTTTCAACATTTTGTTTCTGGGAACAATTCAGAGTTGTTGGTGTGCACTTTTCAAAGCCCTCAATGGCGTAGATTCCCGGTACTTTTCTCCCAAATTATGCTGCCTGCTTGCAAAGACCTGATGGAAAGCCTTTCTTTGTATTTGTAATCACAGAAGCACAAGTGAGCAGAAGAGGAGGAGGAAGAGGCCATCTCAGTGGCTGTTCTCAGATCGCAGAACACCTTGCAGCTGACTTAACAGTGTTCTGAGAATTGTTGAAGAAATTCTTGTTTTATGAAGGCGACAGTGGGTCATAGCCAGTATGTTAGTCCTACTCAGAGTAGAGCACTTGAAATGAACGGATGTACCTAATTTATGTCTGCTAATTTCAACAGGTCGACTCTGGGTTGCATCCTACTAAATTCTACTCGGTGTGATTTATGATTTAATTTTAGTAGCTCGCCTTGTCTCTCTTACTGGCTGTTTCGTTTTATTATTTTATTTGTTAAGTTATATATGGCCTGCCAACCCATCACAATAGTTCTCAGGGTGACAAATCTCTCTGCACATGTCGGACAGGCAATACTTAATTGCTGCAAAGCAAATAGGAAATAAACCCAAATAAAAGGGGGGGGGAACCCTTCCTAATGAAGCACAGTTAACACTTTCACGTGTGGCATAACAATGGGTCTCTGAATGACCTTGTGTAAGAGCACTTGGCATCCACTCTTATGACATAAATCTTAAATAATAAGCTTTTTCTCTTTGACAAAAATGCACCTGCTCTCTCAAGGTTGCTTGGGCACAGGGCAGATAGGAAGAAGCAATTAGTCCATTCCATGTATTTATACACAACAGACAACACAGTAGTTGCTAGTTTGAGTTTGGTATAATTATTTTGTTAAGAATAATAATTTTAAAGGTACAGATTTTAGCTTCAAAGCCTATTTTCCAAAACGATATGTATTTTCTAAGATGATGGTACAGTCGTACCTTGGAAGTCAAATGGAAACCGTTCCAGAAGTCTGCTTGTGTTATGTACTGAAGTTCTCACCTTGGGCCAGCAGGGGGATACTGTAGATAGTTATGCAAATAAGGGATCGAAAGTGACGTTCAGTGATTGGATAGTTTTAGAAAATTGTTACAGTTACATTGTACTGGAGCTCTATATAAGCAGGCTGACTGAACCCTTCAGTTCAGTTCTGTTCTGGCCTGTGAATAAAAAAGAGCTGTTTGAAAAATCGCTGTGTCGTCTGATATGTTCACCCACAACCTAACAGTTTGACTTCTAAAATGTTTGAAAACCAAAGTGCGACTTCTGCTTGTCTGCAGGAAGCTCCTGAGGCCAATCGGAAGCCGCGGAAGCCCCGTCGGACGTTCGGCTTCCAAAAACAGTACGCAAACCGGAACAGTCACTTCCAGGTTTGCGGCGTTTGGGAGCCAAAACAATCGAGAACTAAGCTGTTCAAAAACCAAGATATGACTGTACTTGATTTATTTCAATATATCTTGAAGAATTTATATGTTACATGTCTGCTTTCAGCTAGCTGCTACCTACCTGGCTCCTCAGAATATGTTTTTTTTAAAGCAACAACAACAATGCTGTAATCCTATGCCTTTTTATAGCTGCAGGTGAGTTAGTAGAGGATTTCAACCTGCAGTCCTATACCCATTTAACCTGGAAGTTACCTTCATTGAATATATTAGGAATTCTTTCTGAGCCGAGATGTATAGAATTGTGCTGCAATGACTGATATAGTCTTTCCATTCAAAGCTGCAGGCCAGGGGTCAGAATAACTTCCTAATACGGCCCCATCCAATTGTATGGGTTTTATACTGATGCACGTCACCCCAATCTCTGAGTGGTGGGAGATTCCAGGGTTTCCACATGCTTACCCAGGGCCTGACACAAAACCCCACATATACATTAAGCAAATTAGAAACATCACCTACCGACCCCACCCCCACTCGCCTTTCCCCCCTCCACCTCTCCCCTTCCCCTTTCTTCCTAATGTAGCCTAATGTCTTAACAAATAAAACTGACCTATGGAAAATGTAACTTGAAAAAAGAGGCATTGCACATACCTTTGTAAACCAAGAAAACTTTAATAATAATAATAAAACATTGAGAAAAGAGGGCTTAATACACCAAACAGTGCTCTAATGTCTCTTGTCTAGTCACACAACTATCTGACATCTTCTAAGACATCTGAAGGCAGCCCTGTTTAGGGAAGCTTTTAATATTTGATGATTTATTGTATTTTAATATTTTGCTGGAAGCCACCCAGAGTGGCTGGGGAAACCCAGCCAGATGGGCGGGGTATAAATAATAATAATAATAATAATAATAATAATAATAATAATAATATGTTGTTGTTGTTGTTGTTGTTGTTGTTATACAAGCAGAATTGTACAGAAACATGTTTTCTTCCTCAGGAAAATTGCTGGGCAATTTACCAGACAAAATAATATGATGAGCTGGATTTGGGCAATGCATAGTACATACGCATTTGATCCACACTGTTTGCGAGCACACTCTGAGTCACAGGTGAAAATTACCAATAATATGAAATCTCCACATCAGTAATAGAACCAGAAGCTGACGGAGGATTGTTCTTGCCAAGTAAAGTGGTGAAGCCATCAGAAAAGTGCTGTGGCGTCACTGTAAACCTTTGCTAAGTGTCATCTTGATGATTCATCATGGCGGTGGCCGGGGCTTCTGGGAGTTGTGATCCAAAGCATTGGGAGAGTTCCAGACTGGCAAAGGAGAGTTCAGAACTGGTAGAATCTTGAACCTTTTTTCAGGAAATACTGAAAATCTTTGAGGATGTAAATTTTTACAGCTACATCCTCTAAGAAACACCAGCTAATTATTTTTTTATTTGACACACCTCTGAATATTAAGTGCGAGGCCCTGGGAGGGTCATTAAGTAAGAATTCATTTCATTGCTGTTTGTCCTGACATGTCAGTTCTGAGTGACTCGTAACATAGCAACAGGCTGCAGCTTTTCATTATCTTCATAATCTGCTACCTCTCTAACATCCGAAGGTGACATTTAAGTCAGGCTGAGCTTTGTTCTTAAGCTGGCAAAAGCTTTACTCTTCTTATCCGAAGCACGGAGCAGGTTTTGAGCAGGCTCATCACCCAAGGCAAACTCGCTGTGCTTACAAAACAGCTTAAAATAATACTGATATTAAGATGAAGGAGGATAAAATATAATTACACTTAAAAAATAGCGATTATGAGGCCAGCAGGAGTGCGGCAAGATTAGGCCATTTTTGCCTTCCAGGTCTACAAACCCAAATTAATTTCTGCCTATCGTATCCAGTGAAAATATTTAAACAGAGGGCAAAGGCACATAAAACCCTGAGAAACTTGAGTAGCAGAATTAATTAGCTGGATTCACAAAACGAGGACACATCATGCTTGATAAACGGTGAGATTTTGGCTTCGGGAACAGTTTACCAATCATAATTTATATAATTCAAGTGGGACACTGTGCAGGAAAGGACAAACCAGGTGGAAAATGAAGGGAGAGAGGTTTATGATTTAAAGAGCTAGAGCAAAAATCATGAAGGGTTTGAGTAAACCAGGAAATGTTTGAAAAGCTCAGTTTAACTTCTGACTGGCATATTTAATGTCCCAGAGGAAATCTAACTTGTGGCATTCCGGAATGGCTCAGCATGAAAATCTTTGGAGCTATGAGCTATGCTACTGAGGATAACAAACATTCAGATGGTTCTATCCAGATATGGAAGGCTTACATGTGGGAAATATAAATGATGTTCCTCCTAACTGCTGACATACATATGGATTTCCCCAGACATTTTGGTGATTTTTGCCCAGACACTGCTTGTGGCTGCAGTATTCCGGATATGTCCAGGAAATTCCGGACCTTTGCAGCCCTACCAAACTGGCGGTGGGGGGCAAGTGTCACTAGTTTTGGGTCCCAGCAGCCGCCCAAGGGTGCACACCCTTCGAGTGTCCTTATTTTCCAGGAACAGAAGCCGCCCGGTTTCTGATTTGATTATGGAATATCCTTAGGATGTCTCTATTTTTATCAAACTGTAATTTGATGAAGAGCAGCTTTTTGAGTTGTGGTAGACTAAGAGATTGAGAGAGAGAGTAATCGACCCACTGAGTGAATTAAGAGCATATGGTCTTACATGGCAGCATTTGTAAACAGGCCAGGCCATCATCATCATCATCATCATCATCATCATCATTATTATTATAACAGAACACTGAACTAAAACAGAATAAAACTTCAAACATTAAAAATTTCCCTAAACTTCTCTCCCCACTCCCCCATTTCCTTCATTGTATAATACAAGTTATGTTTTTATACCACATTTATAATTTTTCCCAGTTCATTTACTGCCAGTTTGTTTAGCCTTTTAGACTCCATCATCAACAGCTCCATGTTGTATTTACATTATTTCATTGTTAATGTGCATTTTTCTTTTTTCTTTTTTTTCTGCTTTTGATGTTAAGAAAAAAAATATTTTTTAAAAAGAGCATTTTTCTTGGTTGCTTTTTATACATCGCAACTACGTTCATTCTTGTCCTGTGTTCGCCCATTCTGCTTCTGTTTGTCTTCTGCCCAAACTACAAAATTTGTCTGTCCGCTGTAGCAAAATTATGGAATTAACGTAAATTACATTGCTATTATGTCATTCCATCTGATTCCTTTTATGGCAAAAGAAAACACAATCCAAATTGGGGAAATATTATCAGTTTCATAGCATTTGCAGGCTGAAAGCAGCAGCAGTGAATACCCATCCCATTCACTGGATTGAGTTCCAGACATGGGGCAAACCAGTGAACACTGGGCTCTATCCACTCCCATTTTTGTTTCTGTCAGATTTCTATGACATTCCCTAGGAATGAAGATGTCCCTGAGGAATACTCAGGTTACCTCAACCACAGGAGAGTGCTTTGCACTGTGACATTTTAAGCAGACTCTCTGGATGACAATTGGCATGTTGTATCAGAGATGACAAGGCAAGTGGGTGGCACTGTGGGTTAAACCACTGTGCCTAGGACTTGCTGATCAGGAGGTTGGTGGTTCGAATCCCCGTGACGGGGTGAGCTTCCATTGCTCTGTCCCTGCTCCTGCCAACCTAGCAGTTCGAAAGCACGTCAAAGTGCAAGTAGATAAAAAGTAGGTACCACGCCAGCGGGAAGGTAAACAGCATTTCTGTGTGCTGCTCTGGTTTCGCCAGAAGTGGCTTAGTCATGCTGGCCACATGACCCGGAAGCTGTACGCCGGCTCCCTCGGCCAATAAAGCGAGATGAGCGCCGCAATACCAGAGTCGGCCATGAATGGACCTAATGGTCAGGGATCCTTTACCTTTACCAAAAATGAGGAACTTATGTTTCTCCAGATGTTGCTGGATGCTACCTTCTATTGACCCTAGTCAGCATGGCCATTTGTTGGAAATTATGGGAGTTGTAGTCAAACAACATCTGGAGGTTCAAAAGTTCCTCAGCTCCTTGTTAAAAGATTGGCAGACACTGATCTTATCTATTAAGTATTGGAATATCACTCTTCAAGATCAGAGGCAACCATATTTGTTTTGCAAGAAGGGTGTGTTTTGTAGTGAGATTGTGATTGTTTTCGCACCCACCATTTGTTTTAGTTTTTGAAATAAAAAGTTTTTAAAAAGAGAGATTAAAAAAGACTGTAGTTTGATTCCTGGGGAATGTGTTGTGTATGCAGCAGTGTTGCTTACCTTGAGAAAAAACGTGTAGATCACCCAGATGTGCTCATAACTCCTGAGTAATTAAAAAATCACTTCTAATTAATAAAGCGTGACAGGAAGAGCAAAGGGCTGCAGGGAAGCAGGCAGCTTTGCAGACGTTAACAATGCACAACAGGATTCTGATGGGATCGTAATTATGAGCCACAGGGAAAGTTGCAGCTGGTGAAGCAAGCATGCCCTTGTATTCAAAGAAACAACCCACTTGTAGTTTTGTACATTGTGGACATGTGGATCTGTTGGCGCAGGGTAGCAAAAATATTCGGTATTTGCAGACACGGTAGACCAGGATGGGGGGGGGGAGGTCAAGGAAAAGTAGCTTGAGAATGCATTAAACAAAATGTCCGGAGGCGGCGCGCTCAGCAATGGCGGTCCTCTTCAGCTGCTGAAGAGGGGCTCCGCGGAAAAGGGTCGTGCGCTGCGGCACAGCGACGACCCACTTAGAGAAACCACGGGTAGAGTGAGCTCGTGGCCGTGGGGTTCGGCGGGCACCAGAAGCGACCTCGGAAACGCAGAAGAGACCCCGTAAGGGGTATCGGAACGTGGAGGGGGTAGCGGTGCTGTGAATCCATCGCTCTTTCCGCGGAAGTGAAGCCGCGCGGCTGCTGCTGATCAGCGCTGACCTTTCTTCCTTAAACAACTGAACTGAAACAACTTACTCGTGAGTAAGAAACTTGAGGCTTTATTTGAACAAAATCTGGCGAAATTTGGCTGAAAGCGGGAGACGCTAAAAAGGAAGTCAGTCTTCCGGCTCTGTTTAAAGTATCGAGCAAAGATTTTTCTAAAGCGGAAGCATTGAAAGGAGGTTAAAAGAAGTGGGAATTTACTTTGCAAATTCGGTCTGGACTGTTAAAAACCTAGAAAAAAGTTATAACAGCTTTATAAGTGGATAAAGACTGTGGTCCCCTTTTCTATTTACCCGTGGATTACAAAGTTATGAAACCTGGTTCTCGGTCTGCATGGATACAAGTAACATCGGACTGCGGTAACTGTATATAAAATATAAAGTTATATTGGGCTACTTTGTACTGGAAAAAAAAGGAACTGTTGCATGCACCTTTGTTTGGAACTTTTACTCTCTGCAGTTAAATTAAATGGAGGGTTCCCCCCCTGTTCTGGACTTTATTTAAATTCTTTTTTGTGGGAACTTAATGGCAGAAAATTTCTAACCTCCCTTCCTAAATTTTTTGGGAGCTCCCCCTACTGGATTATAGAACTACTGGTCTCTGAGAACTGCCGGTTGATTTGGAATTTCTTGTTTTTCTATATATTTGGATGTTTACTTTCTTTTGGATTCTTTTCCCATGGGATTTACAATTTGACCTTGAATCAGGGACAGCTGTGGAATGAGTGGCGCACCAAAAACAAGGGCTGGAAAGAAAGCGAAACAAACTGAACTTTTGCAAACAACCTTGCCTGTGCAGCTACGCAGATCGTCAGTTCCAATTTTGACAGGTCTGCAAGAAGGACAATCCATACAGCCACCTCTAGGGGAGATGGCTGCTGGAGGGCTAGATCCTGTCTCTAAAGAAATATTGGACCAATTGGCAGCTTTGAATAAGAAAGCTGATGAACAAGCAGCTAGATTTGATGAACAATCTGCTAAATTTGACCAGGTGACAGCCTCAATTAATAAATTGACAGACCAGGTCACTAAGAATACACAGGCAATAGGCAACATCGAAAAGACTACAACAGAAAATCGAAAATTAGTTGAAGAAGTAAATACAAAAGCAGACGAAAATAAAAAGAGGATAGAGGAATTAAAAGGGGAGGTAAGACCACTGAGTAGACAGGTCACTGAACAGCAAGCGTACCTGTCCCTGGCTGAATTGAAAAATAGGGAAAACAATCTCAGGCTTAGAAATATCCCAGAATCAGAAAAAGAGGACTTGATTGGCTTTTTGACAACAGAAATATCTAAATTCTGGGGATTGGCAGAAGAGAAGGACTTTAAAATCGTCACCGCCTTCAGACTAGGAAGAGTGGTCAAGAAGGATAAACCAAGAGATTGCTTGATCGTTTTGAGATCTAAGCAAGAAAAAGATAACATACTCGGCCTGCATTTTAAAAACTCATTGGTGATTCAGGGAAGGACGGCAGAAATCTTCAGAGACATACCAAAACAGCTATTGGATTTAAGAGCTACATATAAAGACCTAGCAAGCTTACTGAGAAACAACACAATCCCTTATAGGTGGGAATTCCCTCAAGGATTATCCTTTACCCTGAAAGGGAGGAAGGTAAGAATCAGAACAGCAGAGGAGCAAGAAAAGTTCCTAAACGACCACGGGGAGGACCTTCGGAAAGGAGTAGCAGGAGCCTGGCCACCTCCTTCGTTTGGCCTCAACCCGGTTCCACCTCCAGGTAAAGAAGACAAAGGAGACACTCCCACTGACAAATAAATTGATCCAGGATGGCTCTGCAGCTTCTTAGTTGGAACATTAATGGCGCAAATTCTCCCGAAAAAAGGAAAAAGATTTTTCATATATTAAGAAAAGAACAATTGGACATCATCTGTCTTCAAGAAACACACGTGACTAGGCTCCACAGGAGAGTGCTAATTAATAAGAGATTAGGCCAAGAATTTATTTCATCAGGCAAGGTAAAAAGAAGAGGAGTGGTGATTTATGCAAAGGAGAGCCTAGCACCAAAATTGGTGTTTAAAGATGAACAAGGAAGAATTTCGGCGGTTGAAATACAATCACAAGGAGAAAAATTCTTGATAGTTGGAATATATGCACCAAACGACGGGAAATCGGAATTTTATAAGAAGCTGCATGAGACAATGCTGGACCATATTGACTATACCAACATCATTTTGATGGGAGATATGAATGGGGTAGTCTCCACTTACATGGACAAGTCACAAAACCAAAATTTGAACAAAGACGGCAGACTTCCAAAGACCTTTTTTGAACTCACAGACAATATGGATATGATTGATATTTGGAGGACAAAGAACCCTTTAGGTAAGGAGGGAACATTCTTTTCTGAGGCCCACCTATCATGGACAAGAATCGACCAAATCTGGATATCTAGAGGGCTGGCTCCTAAGACAAAAAAAATAGAGATCTGCCCTAAAACTTGCTCCGATCATAATGCTTTGAAAATGGACTTGAGACTCACACCAGCTGGATCCTTCAGATGGAGAATGAATGACTATTTGTTTAGAGATCAGGAGATCGTGAAGAAGGCCCAAAAAACGTTGAAAGACTATTTTGAAATAAATTTGAATACTTCGGTGGAAAAGAAAACAATCTGGGACGCGAGCAAAGCTGTTATGAGAGGGTTCCTGATACAACAGAACACTATTAAGAAGAAACTCTGGAATGGCAAAAAGGACAAGATTCTGGACAAAATAAGAGATGGAGAAAAAAAGCTGAGACTAAATCCAAAATCAAAAGAAGTTTTAAGAGAAATAAAATTCTATCAAGCACAATATACGAAACTGATAAACCAAGAAATTGAATGGAAAATTAAACAGATGAAACAAAGATCATTTGAATCGGCAAATAAATGTGGGAAGCTGCTGGCATGGCAGCTGAAAAAGAGACAAAAATTGAACTTTGTTACCAATCTGGAGGTTGAAGGAGAGTGTATTCAGAAACCAGAAGAAATTAGAAAGTGTTTCCAGAGATACTTCAAAAAACTGTACACCCAAGGACCACAAGTAGAGGTTGAAATAAATAATTTTTTAAAAAGTCACGGCCTTCAAAAGTTAACGCAAGATAAACAAACAGCCCTGAATCATAAAATAACACAACAGGAAATTGAAAGAGCCATTCAGAACATGCAAATAGGCAAATCCCCAGGCCCAGACGGGCTTACCTCCAAATATTATAAGACACTGAAGGAATATCTGACACAGCCACTAATGGAGGTATGCAATCAGATTATGGAAGGGAAGGGGGCACCAGAATCGTGGAAAGAAGCATTTATTACTCTGATACCAAAATTGGAATCTGAAAAGACTCAACTTAAGAATTATCGTCCCATCTCACTCCTAAATGTGGATTACAAAATTTTTGCTGATATTTTAGCAAACAGACTGAAAAAAGTTTTGAATGAAGTAATTCATAAGGACCAAGCAGGCTTTCTCCCTGGTAGGCACTTGTCTGATAACACTAGGAATATTATTGATGTTTTGGAGCTACTACAGACAAATATGAATACGAAAGCAGTCCTGATTTTCATAGATGCGGAGAAGGCCTTTGACAATATATCTTGGAATTTTATGAAGAAAAATTTGGAAGGGATGGGAGTGGGAAGGGTGTTTCAAAATGGTATTGAAGCAATTTATTCAGAACAAAAGGCTAAACTGATAGTAAATAATGTGGTGACAGAGGAGTTTAAAATTGAAAAAGGGACACGACAGGGGTGCCCCCTATCACCCTTGCTATTTATCTCTGTCCTGGAGGTTTTGCTGAATTTGATTAGGAGAGACCAGCTGGTGGAAGGAATACAGGTCGGAGAAAAACAATACAAACTTAAGGCCTTCGCAGATGATTTGGTTTTGACATTACAGGAGCCAGAAACTAGTACAAAAAGAGCTTTAGAGCTAATTTCTGAGTTTGGTCGGGTGGCGGGATTCAAGTTGAACAAACAAAAAACTAAGGTTTTGGCAAAAAACTTGACATCTTCAGAAATAGATGGGTTCCAGAAGGAAACAGAATTAAATGTGGTTACAAAAGTGAAATACCTAGTGGTTAACTTGACTGGGAGAAATTTGAATTTATTTAAGGACAATTATGAAAAATGCTGGTCGGAAATTAAAAAGGACCTAGAAACTTGGTCAAGATTGAAACTTTCCTTGTCAGGAAGAATTGCAGCAGTTAAGATGAATGTATTGCCAAGAATGTTATTCTTGTTTCAAACCCTTCAGATCGTGGACAGAGTGGAATGTTTTGGAAAGTGGCAGAGGGACATCACGAAGTTTGTCTGGCAGGGCAAAAAGCCCCGAATAAAATTTAAGATACTAACAGATGCAAAGGAAAGAGGGGGGTTTGCCCTGCCGGACTTAAGATTGTATTATGAAGCTGCATCCTTCTGCTGGATGAAGGATTGGTTTTTGCTAGAAAACACTGATGTCCTAGATCTGGAAGGGTTTAACAATGCTTTTGGGTGGCATGCATACCTGTGGTATGACAAGATAAAGTTTCATAAATTGTTTAAAAACCATATTGTCAGGAAAGCTCTATTCATTGTCTGGACTAAATATAAGGACTTACTCGAAAGTAAGACCCCGAGGTGGTTATCACCGACGGAGGCTAAGGCTATAAAACTACGTAATATGGAGAGTGGCTGGGTAAAATACTGTGAGATAATAGAAAGAGATGGTGATACCTGGAGGTTGCAGAGTTTTGAAAAATTGAAAGGAAAGGTGCGAGACTGGTTTCATTATGCCCAAATTTTAGAGATCTTTAAAAAGGACAAAAAAAATGGTTTCCAGGTGGAAAAATCAAAACTAGAGACAGAATTACTTGAACCTAAGACGAAAGTGCTTTCAAGAATGTATAACTTGTTGCTTAAATGGAATACACAAGATGAGACAGTTAAATCAGCCATGATAAAATGGGCACAGGACATTGGGTACAACATTATGTCTGAAGACTGGGAAAGGTTGTGGACCACCGGTATGAAATTTACGGCATGTAGTGCCTTAAAAGAAAACATTATGAAAATGGTATACAGGTGGTACATGACCCCAGTCAAACTTGCAAAGATATACCATTTGTCTGACAATAAATGTTGGAAATGTAAGGAGGCTGAAGGAACATTCTTTCACCTCTGGTGGACATGCCCGAGGGTGAAGGCTTTTTGGGAAATGATTTACAATGAGTTGAAAAAGGTGTTTAAGTACACCTTTCATAAGAAACCAGAGGCCTTCCTCCTGGGCATTGTAGGCCAGAGAGTGTCAAAAAAAGATAGAACTTTCTTTTTATATGCAACTACAGCAGCAATAATTCTTATAGCTAAATACTGGAAGGCACAGGAGTTACCCACGCTGGAAGAATGGCATTCGCAGCTGATGGACTACATGGAATTAGCCGAAATGACCGGCAGAATCCGGGATCTGGGAGAAGAGGCAGTGGAAGAGGACTGGAAAAAAATTTAAGGACTATCTACAAAAACATTATAAGTTATATGAATGTTGAGAATTTGCTAAGCTTTTGGGAAAAACATGCTTCAGTATTGAGATTGGTAAATGATGGAAATTAAGTTATGATTTTGAAAAGTATAAATTACAGATTATATAACTAAATGAAAACACAAAAACATATAAAATAAGGTATTAATTTGCTGTTTATTTTTATTGCAAAGAAAGCAGGGGATGGAGGACGTGGGGAAGTCCGGTTGATTATGAAAACTGATTTGAAAAAGTGAATTTTTCTTTTCTTTCTATAATTCTTTCTTCTTTCTGTAAAACTGCTTTTGTTGTGTTACTGACGATGTATTCTTACCCTGGAAAAAAAGCAATAAAAAAAATCATTTAAAAAAAAATAATTCGTTCTGGAGGTCTGTTCTTAACCTGAAACTGTTCTTAACCTGAAGCACCACTTTAGCTAATTGGGCTTCCTGCTGCTGCTGCACCGCTGCTGCATGATTTCTGTTCTCATCCTGAAGCAAAGTTCTTATCCTGAAGCACTATTTCTGGGTTAGCAGAGTCTGTAACCTGAAGTGTATGTAACCCGAGGTACCACTTTATTTGGAGCCATCTTGACTCTCCCCTCCAAAGTACTGTTCTTGGGGCCCAATTGTTGCTCTGGTGTCACTGTCTGGTTCTTCCAAGAGAAACTTGGAAGGACGAAAGCAGAATCTTCAGTCACATTGACACCCTACATTTAGAGCATTCGCCATAGTGGTGACTTCCCCCCAAGAATCCTGGGAACTGTAGTTCATTAAGAGTACCAAGAGATGCTTGGAGACCGCTCACAGAGCTACAGTTCCCAGCACCCTTAATGAACTGCATTTTCCAGGATTCTTGTGGGGAAGCCATGACAGTTAAAGTGATATAAGAATGCTTTAAATGAGGATGTGGCGGTGCTCTGGGTCCTGATAGAGATGTCAGAAGCCCTCATTTTCTGTTCTGCTCTGTATGTCTTGCATGCAGCATGGTTTCTGTTCCGCTGCTGTTCATCCTCCTCCAAAAACCACATTATTCATCTCACTGTCCGTATTCCCAATTGCAAAATTTGGGGGAAAAGATACCACATTCTCAAAGTTGGCAAAATTTCAAGCAGCCGCTTGGAAGCAGCCCTGTTGAAAGGGCCTTCAAAGCCATTCCAGAACTCACTCTTATTTCCAACTTGTATTCTTTTGCTCTCTCAAAGCATCTTTGTCAAAATGATGTCTACTCGGATTCAGCGGACTAGAATAAAACCATGTAGCAATCCCACAGCAATCACACTGGATGGCAAAAAGAAATACTACCCAAAACAGTTGCCTGTCTGGGATCACTGATGCAGAATATCGCATCTCGCAGGCTTTCGTTCATGAACATCATGAATCTATTTTTTTGCTTTCTAGTTCCCTGTCAAAGTGTCTTTGTGCCATTACTATATACAAGCAAAGTTCTTGCTCCAAGCATGCTTTTAAATCCTTTTGGTTCTTATTGCAAACAATCAATAAGGACTCTTTGAAGTCTGGGATGATCTCAGTCTAACCTTACATTCCCCCGCACCCTTGTGAAAGCAGAGAATAGTTTCTGCTCTGAAATAGTTGTTCCAATGTAGATTTATTGGTCTGCTTATGGTGTTTCAACTAATCAGTTATTATTGCCCAGCTGTACAGCATTGCTTTCTAAGATTCATGCAAAACCATACATGACTGACAGCTCAGAGTAAGGTTACCAGATTTTTTTCCAATGAATCCGGGGACACTTTAAATAAATAAATAAATACTACACGTTCGGGACGTTGATGCTGCAGCTATGGTAGTGGCAGAGGGGCAGCCGTCGCCTTGACCTCAACCGCCTTGTTTCCCCTTCCTCTGAGGCTTCTATCTCCTTTCTCCATGAGCCTGGACAGCCCCTGAGTTGTTGGTTCTTCAGTGGCGGTGGTGGGGAAGTGGTACGCAGTGGGTCAGGCATGGAAGGAGGAGAAGGAGGGCCGAGAGCAGCGACGGTGAGGCCATCAGAGCATCCCCAATCCCATTCCTACTTGTGTGCAAGCAGGAGGGGGCGGGGATCCCTCAGCTGGGAAGGGAGAGATCATCGCCCCGCTCCTGCTTGCATGCAAGTAGGAGTTGGGAGGCTGCTCCGATAGGCAGCATGAAGCCTTCCTTCACAGCTTACTTGCTGGGGTCAGGGAAGGTGGAGGCAGCCCGGAAGCTGCATCTTAGAGCCCCTGCACCACCATCATATGGGGACTTCCAAGCAGCTCCTGAAGCCAGCCAGAGCCAACTGCTCCAGGCTGCTGAGACTGCCGCTGCTGCTTTTCCCGGGGACATTAGATGAAATCCGGGGACATTCTGGGGATGGAATTTGTACGGGGACTTATTCGCAAATCCGGGGACTGTCCCCAGGAACCGGGGACATCTGGTAACCCTAGCTCAGAGGCTCAAAATGAGATCTGGCTGCAAGGTAAGGGACAGGCAGTTGAGGTTCCTGATGCATTTCCCATGTGTCAGGGGCAGGAGTGTGTTCCATACATCACTGGGAACAGCCCAGGGCTGGCACTACTTTGAGCCTTTCCAAGGCAGTCAACTCAGGCAGCATTCTGGGAGGGGTGGCAGATTTGGATCTGGCTGCTGCACCTCCCTCCCTGCCTCCTTCCTGCTTGCTTGCCATAACAATGCTTCCTTCTCCCTGGGGCAGTTCCTTCATCTATGCACATACTTTCCTATCCTCCATTCAGGCAAGTGCTCATGTGACGCCACTTCCTCACCCCCTCCCCAAAACACTTCTCCATTCCGCTGACTGGCCTCTCTCCTCCTTTGCAGCAAGGTTTTCTGGCTGGAGATTGCAGCTGCTCTCCTGTGAAGCTGGGCATCTGTCTGCCCATCAAGAGGAAGCTATTCACACTGAAATAGTTATGGAAAGGAAGGGGAAATAAGACAATGTGAAATGGGAAGGAGAAATGCAACAGGGACAAACTGGAGAAGGAAAGTGTGGGGTATCTCTTTAACAAACTTGGCACAAGAGTTTCAGGGGCGTCTTCATCGATGTTTGGATGCTGTCTGCCATTTTAAATCAAGATGGCGGACCAAAATCTGCCTTTGGCATTACAATAGCCATTTTTGGCACAGCACAATCACACGATCCATTTGAAAACCAGGTTTGTTTGTTTGTTTGTTTGTTTGTTTGTTTGTTTGATTATGTTTGGTGGCAGTGGATGTGCCTGACATCAGCTTCAGCTGGGGGTCTAGCTGCAGCCATAACTGGACAGGGATAGCCTAACTTCTGTGGTCTATGCTCTAATAACCCCTATGTTAGATTACTGCAGCATGAAGCTGCCTCTGTGAGAGGTCCAGAGGGTGGGGGAGCCGCTAGGGGATGCACTGGAAGATGGCCGAGAACACCTTCTCTCCGACTCACACGAGGTAATTAAGAGCCTCCCTGTGTTACCCCAAGGGAATGGGGAACACTGCCTTGCCTGCTGTTGCCATATATCACCCCCCAATTCGAAAGAAGGGGGTGAGGGCACTAGGCACAAAGCCCTCGGGTGGGTCGGCTCTCCCGGACGCTGTCTCTGATTGCGCAGCTAGTTGCAGAGCTCAAAATAAACAATTAGAAAAAGAAGCAAATGCACATACTTCAAGTGAAGATCGGGAGTAAAGACTGCTAATTAATGGGATCTCTGTGAAGCGGAGCGACGGGCTGGACAATAAATCAAAAGAAGACTCATCATTAAAAGATTGGAATGTCGAAGCGAAACAGAAAAGGGGGGAGGAAAAAACTTTTCTTTATTTGTCTTATGTGAATACCCAATAACCCCCCCCCCAAAGAGAAAGAATCATTGCAAATTACCAATCACAAGCAGGAGATTAAGAACTGTGTGGAAATAAATTACTAATCAAAGAGAGGACTTGTGGGAACATCGGGAATGGAAAGAAAGCTTTGTGACGCAGTTACAAATGGAGATTTGTTACTGCAGGCCTGCCCACAAGAGGACGAGGGGGAGGAGGACCATGGTCATCGGAATGTGAATGTATGGTTATCAGAATGCGAATTCGACTTGGCAGGGCCCCCTGAGAAAGTTGATGACAGACTGGCAGGCCTGTGGAAATCAATGGATAGACTGTGGGAATGTTCTGTACGGAGGTGTGGAAATGGCGTCTGTCCTTTATGTGATATGGCTCTTGGAAAAAGTAAAATCCACACAGGATATGTTTGTTTTCAACCCGCTTGTGAAGATTATCAGAGATCACAAAGAAAGGAATATATGATAACAACAAGAAGATGAGGAAAATAACAAAGAGACTATCTGGACAGAACTGTGTAATTAAAGCAGCAGCAAGAGTGATGTTTGGATCCCTTTCGGAGCTTGAAGTATGCGTACCCCCAACAAAATTTTAAAAATTTGGCTGTATAATTAGGAACTAATGTGATTTGGAATTAATGTGATCTGATTGGCCTGTTAATATAAAATTATTTTTTAAAAAAATGAGAGGTCCAGAGGGTGACACCACTAGAACGGGCCTTTCCTGTGGTGGCTCCCTGCTTGTGCAATGTTCTCCCAAGGAAGGCTCACCTGGCACCTTCATTACATATCTTTAGGCACCAGACAAAAGCATTCCTCTTCTCCCAGGGCTTTGGCTGATTAAGCAATCTATGGTCTTTTAAACTGTGAAGGGAATATTATTATTATTGCTGCTACGTTGTTATTATTATTGCTGCTATTTTTGTGTTTTTATATTGTAAACTGCCTTGTGATCCTCACATGAAGAGTGGTATAGAAACAGAACAGATAATAAGTAGAAATCTGCCCCTTTTCTTTTCCTTTCTCTGTCTCTCTACAGTCTGCACTTTGGCTAGCAATCAGGTCAACATGGAGCTTTTATATTTAGACACATCTTCAAAACACTGCGCCTTTTAGCAATAAACATGTCCAAAGACTGACAAGAAGAGGAGCTAATATTGTATTTCCTTATTAAGATACATCTGCTTGAAAAGCCCAGGGTCTTCGATCCGTCAAGGCTCTCCCCTGAGACATCGAGGAAAAGCCTAGCTAAGCCATGATGACTTATTGCAGAGGTTAAAACCTGCAAAATGTAGTCAGACAGAGTATTGTTGCCTTGAGAATGTCTTTGGCTATATTAAATGGGTGTACAAGGAAAGCTTACTGAGAATTCGAAGTCCTTCTCCAGAAACCCAGAGCTAAGCCCTTGATTATTATATTGTGCTGCCTGCTCTTTTGACAGCAATTTCACTGGCTTTCATTTCAGAAAAAGTCATGCAGATAACAATATGTTAAGAGCTGCTGGAAAGTTTTTGCACAGCTGTTTGGAGTTCTAGTCCACTGGGATCATTTAATAAGTAATCTCTGCATCTCATTTTTTTTAAAAAAAAAATCTTTCCTTTCTTTCTTTTACTAAGAAGTCCAGCTACTCAAAATCTCAAGGCAGATTTGCACTAGATGTCTCCCATATTGACTTGCTTCCCAATCGTATCTCTTCTCAGTCTTCTCTTTTCCAGGCTATAACCTATGTGTCCTTTGCGGGTGGGTCAATCAGCTGATCACAGCAACTCCTTTTGGACTGAGCTAGGTCTTCACCTGCCCCACACCTGATGTCATACACAGCAGTCTACTACACTTTTAACAAAATTGTTAACAGTACAACAGATCCAGAAAAGAAATCAGGACTGACACAGCAGCAGTAGAGACAGGGAAAGTAGCAGAGTCATCAAAGAAGGTTGGTTGCGTTCCAAATGCCTTGGTAAATGGAAAAGTTATTACCTTATGCCTAAGTGATACCACCATGGGGCAACTGAAGGTCACATAATCATGGGGCCACCACCAAGATATCCCTGCCTCATGTTGCCACTTACCCAGGAGAAACTAAGGCTGGGGAAACAAGCAGGGCACCTCCAACATACCTTAATAGCTAAAAAACATTTTCTCTGGTACATGAGTCCCAGCTCACCCAGTTACTTACCATTAGGCCAGAAAAAGAAGACAGGCAGGAGGAACTCCTGAAGCAGTGGCTCTCCAGCAGAGTATGCTTTTCCACTGAGAGTGCGGCTTAGTTTACTAGCTCCAGCACACCCAGTAGTGGTGTCGGGATAAAATGTTGAGGTGTGGCAGCTCCTCCTGACAGCTCCAATAGCCTCACACCCATGGAGAGACCCTAAAAACGTGCAGTTGTGTTGATCCAGGTAGAAAGATAGACCTGCAGGTGCTTCATTCCAGCAGGCAGTTACATTTTAACTATGGCTTCAATGAAAGCGCATGACTTGCCCCAAAGAATCCTGGGAGCTGTAGTTTGCTATGGGTGCTTGAAATTGCAACTCTGTGTAGCATAAGCTACAGCCCCCAGGATTATTTAGGGCAAGTCATGCACTTTAAATGTATAGTGTGTTTTCTGCTTCTGTCCTGGCTTATCAATTGTAATCATCTATCTGTCTATCGATCTATCATCTATCATTTCTGTGAAGGTTTTGATTTAGATGTTCTATTTTAAAAAAATTGTTCTTTTAACCCTCCTCCCATCTCAGAATCTCTTGCGGCTGGTCAAGTTTCTAGGCTTTTGGTGTTAGCTTTTTCCCCTTACTGTAGCCTATTGGCAACATAATATTTTGCATTTGGAGAACAAGCACCAGATACTCAGATTGGGGGGAGGGGTGACCCTACACTGCTCAACTGAAGGCAGAGTAGGGAATAATGTGGCGTCTGAGGTCTGTGCATGGCATTTGTACAAATCAAATTGGACATACTGTTTTCTCCAGATGTAAAGCCCAGTCATAAATTACATTTGACCAGGCTAACTTCCTGACTTTTCATTAATAACTTTGAAGGAAACTAAAGAGAATCCCATCAGGCATTGAAGAAGGAATTGGGGGGGGGGAAGCATCCATGCAAAAAACGAAATACACGATTCTCTTCTCTTCTAAGAATGAGAAATAAAAAACCCCTCCTTCCACTTCCTTCTTGCTTTCCTCTGTAGTGATCTGGAATCCAATGAGCAACGGAGGTCTCCTACTTCAAACTGCAGCAGTTTGGTGGGAACGTCTAATGGCAACCAGGAAATTGAGCTGCAAAAAAAACTCAGCCTTACAATTTCTCACCTGAAAATTTTCTGTAAAGGGCGGGGGATGGAGGGGGACTGAAGGACCTGGCTGTAGCGCCAAGTGTTACAGCTAAAAGAATCGTGCATGATAAATCAAGAGAAGTTGTTCCAGATGACTAATTCATACAGATACCTGATAGCAGTGAAATGAAGTTTCCGTATGAATTCCTGCTTCCCCAGGGACAGCAACTTGATTTGTGCTGGAGATCATCACCTGCCGCCTGAAATAGGTTTTGGATGGCAAAACATTGCTTCTGCCATCCTCAGTTTTCAGCAAACAAAGAGGCAATCAGCCCCACATCTGTCTTGTGATGAGAGTTGGCAATGATTGTGTCTCTGGACGACATGACCGTTTTGATATACTACAGTTTCATGGCAAGTGGAGTTGAATCTGCTAATCTAAATGGTGTGATACAGACACTGGCATATCTCCAGTACAGTGGTACCTCTGGTTACGAACTTAATTTGTTCTGGAGGTCCGTTCTTAACCTGAAACCATTCTCAACCTGAGATACCACTTCAGCTAATGGGGCCTCCTGCTACCGCCATGCCGCCAGCGCACGATTTCTGTTCTCATCCTTAGGTAAAGTTCGTAACCCAGGTACTACTTCCGGGTTAGCAGAGTCTGTAACCCAAAGTGTTTGTAACCTGAGGTGTTTGTCACCTGAGGTACTACTGTATGTGCAATGGGTGCATCTCAGGACGTCTTGCTCCTTGCACATTGCCAAGAGGCCAAAATCCCATGTAGTACAGAATTCTTGGGTCCAAGCTATTTGAGAGACTCTATTCCTTCATATTCCTTCACTCCTTGAGAGTCCCATGGACTGCAAGAAGATCAAACCTATCCATTCTTAAGGAAATCAGCCCTGAGTGCTCACTGGAAGGACAGATCCTGAAGCTGAGGCTCCAGTACTTTGGCCACCTCATGAGAAGAGAAGACTCCCTGGAAAATACCCTGATGTTGGGAAAGATGGAGGGCACAAGGAGAAGGGGACGACAGAGGACGAGATGGTTGGATAGTGTTCTCGAAGCTACCAGCATGTGTTTGACCAAACTGCGGGAGGCAGTGGAAGACAGGAGTGCCTGGTGTGCTCTGGTCCATGGGGTCATGAAGAGTCGGACACGACTAAACGACTAAACAACAACAACATTCCTTCATATGAACCTGCCCAGGTTATTCCTGCATTGCAGAGGGTTGGACCCTTGAGGTCCCTTCCAACTCTAAAATTCTATGATTCTATGAGATCTTCAGAGGAGGCCCTTCTCTGGGCCCTGCCACCATCATAGGCATGATTGGTAAGGACACGGGAGAAAATATGATGGAACACAACATATAAAAACAAAACCAGCAAAGATATCCATAAGAACATAGTTTTAAAAACATCATTGAATGCTGACTGGATTAAAAAGAAAATTTGTGGTCCAAAGGCCTGTCCCGACAAGGAAGTCTTCAAGAGACATCCGAAAGAAAGTAGAGATGGTTCTCATTGAACCTCTACAGGTAGGGAGTTCCACAGGGCAGGACCTGTCACACGAAAAGCTTGACCCTAGTGATGATCAGCTGGACTTTGGGGTTGCGGGGAACAACCAGAAGTGTCCCATCAGAGGATCTCAGTGATCAAGATGGAGCATAAGGAACCAGCTGGTCCTCAAAGTAATTTGGACCCAAGTTGTCTTGGGCTTTTCACCTGGCTTGGTAGCAAATTGGCAGCCAGTGCATCTCTCTCAGCTTGTGATGACCTGATGAATTTTCAAATGTTGGTACTCTTTCCTCCATTAGAGGGCTGTAGCGCTCAAGAACATCTTCTTTGTGTCTTGGTGCTTTCTTACATGCTTTGATTGCCTTTGCCAAGGACTTTTTAATTAGTGTTATGAATGCGATCAGGTCATGTCTAATTGTGTTGCCATCTCACCAAGTGGAAGCAACTGTACTATTCATCGCCAACACTGGGGCTGACTATAAACAGGGATTGAACGGGAAACATTGGAGATAGTCTACACTGCTGAACTGTTAGGCTAGGGTTTGGTTGGTTGTTTTTGTTTGTTTTTTAAGATTCTGCTTAGAGATTTCCCCTTGAAGCAAGAATGAGTTTCTCAAATACATGGGTCAACGCTGGCAAACATTGGGTTCCTTCCTCAGGTATGAGGAATTCCAAGTGAAAAGAGTTTTGATATGATTGTGCAAATGCACGTTGCACGTATGTGCATTTGTTTCATTTGTAAAAGTTGCATTCATATTTGATAGAGATTGGGAAGAGAGATTTTTGTGGAAGGGCCTTGGTCAGCTGTAGAGCACATGCATTGCATTCAAAAGTCCTAGATTCAGCACTTGGTGTCTCCAGGTAAAGCTGAGCAAAGATACCGGCCTGAAAACCCTGGAGAGCTGCTGTCAGTCAGTGTTGACAATACTGAGCTAGATAGACCACAGATCTGACTCTGTGCAAAGCACCTTGTATAGGTGTTGTATAGATGTTGGAGAATTGCTTTATCTCTCAGAAGAATGTGTTGCAGTCCTAAGTTGCCACGGTAGGAAGAGCAAAAACTTGCTGTTTGTCCCTGGCACAGCACTATTCTTTGAGTCTTTCCCAGTTGTTATATTTACTCAGACTCAAGACAAAACGAAAGCAAATGTTTTGCCTTAGCCTTCTTTGTTCATTTTAGTTGGTACTCCAGGGACCTACAGCCCTTCTGAATGAAATGTTTATTGTTTCTGCAAGGGCTACAATGAAAAGAGAACCAAAAACAACACAGTGCCCAGCATGTTCTGTCATTGCTTGTTTTTCTTTTCTGCTTCTTTTATGTCAATTTGCAGAATTCTATTTTTGCTAGTCAAAAAGCATGTTGTTGCTGTTGTTTAGTTGTTTCGTCGTGTCCGACTCTTCGCACAGGGAGTTTTTATTCCTGCTTTTGCTTGCTTGCTTGTTTTGTTGCATATTTCTTCCAGCTGACCACAGAATCTTTTTCTTTATATCAAAGCATAAGCACTGGGCCACGTTTGATGCAATTAGTTCACACCATTGCAACCCGGGCTCCAAATTCAGTCTACTGTTAGTGATGCATAAGTCTTTGTAGACTGCTTTCCCACATCACTGAAGTTTGGTCACTTTTATTATCCCAAAAAGCAGCCAGCGAAGTGGCTTGCTAGTATGAACCACTGGCCAACACTGCAGGGCGACTGAGGAAGGGAAAATGAATTCCCATCTTTAAAAGAAACCAGGAGGTGGCAGAGTGCTGTCTCAATCAGCTCCATGCAAGTGCACATTTTCTGGATAGCTAGGTGCCCCTTGTCATAGATTGATGACATCAGCAAGAGCAGCTGGACAATTAGTTGCACAGTGCTCCCTGATTGGCCTACAGCACCTGTTGCAATCTCTCTCTCTTTAAAAAATGCCTCTTCCCTCTTTGACCCCTAGACCTCTCTGGCTCTCCAACCTCGACAGGTTCAGATGAAAGGAGTAGACGCCATTGCAGATTATGCCAGGGAGTGGGGAGCCTGTAGGCATGTGTATAGCAGCACATGGCATCTACTACTACTACTACTACTAATAATAATAATAATTATTATTATTATTATTATTATTATTTATTTATACCCCGCCCATCTGGCTGGGCCTCCCCAGCCACTCTGGGCGACTTCCATAGAAACCAAAAATACACTAAAATATCACAGATTAAAAACTTCCCTGAACAGGGCTGCCTTAAGATGTCTTCTGAATGTCAGGTAGTTGTTTATCGCTTTGACATCTGCTGGAAGGGCATTCCACAGGGCGGGCGCCACTACCGAGAAGGCCCTCTGCCTGGTTCCCTGTAGCTTTGCTTCTCGCAATGAGGGAACCACCAGAAGGCCCTCGGTGCTGGACCTCAGCGTCCGGGCAGAACAATGGGGGTGGAGACGCTCCTTCAGGTATACTGGACCGAGGCCATTTAGGGCTTTAAAGGTCAGCACCAACACTTTGAATTGTGCTCAGAAACGTACTGGGAGCCAATGTAGGTCTTTCAAGACCCGTGTTATGTGGTCTCGGCGGCTGCTCCCAGTCACCAGTCTAGCTGCCACATTCTGGATTACTTGTAGTTTCTGAGTCACCTTCAAAGGTAGCCCCACATAGAGCGCATTGCAGTAGTCCAAGCGGGAGATAACCAGAGCATGCACCACTCTGGTGAGACAGTCCGCAAGCAGATAATGTCTCAGCTTACGTACCAGATGGAGCTGGTAAACAGCTGCCCTGGACACAGATTTGACCTGTGCCTCCATGGACAGCTGTGAGTCCAAAATGACTCCCAGGCTGCGCACCTGGTCCTTCGGGGGCACAGTTACCCCATTCAAAACCAGGGAATCCTCCACACCTGCCCGCCTCCTGTCCCCCCAAAACAGTACTTCTGTCTTGTCAGGATTCAACCTCAATCTGTTAGCCGCCATCTATCCTCCAACCGCCTCCAGACACTCACACAGGACTGTCACCGCCTTCACTGGTTCTGATTTAAAAGAGAGGTAGAGCTGGATATCATCTGCATACTGATGAACACCCAGCCCAAACCTCCTGATGATCTCTCCCAGCGGCTGCATGTAAATGTTGAAAAGCATGGGGGAGAGGACAGAACCCTGAGGCACCCCACAAGTGAGAGCCCAGGGGTCTGAACACTCATCCCCCCCATCACTTTCTGAACATGGCCCAGGAGGAAGGAGCGGAACCACTGTATAACAGTGCCCCCAGCTCCCAGCCCCTCAAGACGGTCCAGAAGGATGTTATGGTCAATGATATCAAACGCCGCTGAGAGATCCAGCAGCACTAGGAAACAGCTCTCACCTTTGTCCCTAGCCCGCCGGAGATCATCAACCAGTGCGACCAAGGCAGTTTCAGTCCCGTGATGAGGCCTGAATCCCGATTGGAAGGGATCCAAATGGTCCGCTTCTTCCAGGCGTGCCTGGAGTTGTTCAGCAACCACTCGCTCAATCACCTTGCCCAAGAATGGAAGATTTGAGACTGGGCGATAGTTGGTCATCGTGGCCGCATCTAAAGATGGTTTTGTAAGAAGCGGTTTAATAACCGCCTCTTTCAGCAGGTCTGGGAAGGCTCCCTCATGGAGGGAAGCATTCACCACCCCACGAAGCCCATCGCCCAGCCCTTCCCGGCTAGCTTTTATAAGCCAGGATGGGCAAGGATCCAGGAGACAGGTGGTTGGCTTCACTCGCCCAAGCAGCCTGTCCACATCCTCAGAGGTAACAGATTGGAATTGATCCCACGTAACTTGACTAGACAAAATTCTAGCCTTCTCCCGCCCCGCACAGTGGAGTCTACTTCTTCCCGAATCTGAGTGATTTTATCTGCAAAAAACTTTGCAAAATCATTGCAGGAGATCATGTGGCCCGTACTGGGCCCCGATGTTGCAGGTGATTCCGCTAAATTGTGAACCACCTGAAAAAGTCTCCTGCTGCTGTTTTCTGCAGATGCAATAGAGGCGGTGAAGAAATTATTCTTCGCCGTCGCTATCGTCACTTGGTAGGCTCGACGTTGAGCTCTAACCTGTGTCCGGTCAGATTCAGAATGAGTTATCCGCCACCAGCACTCTAGCCGTCTCAACGATTGTTTCATTGCCCTCAGATCTGTGGAAAACCACGGGGCTGTCCGGGCTCCATGCAATCGGAGAGGGCACTTCGGAGCCAAACAGTCAATAGCCCTGGTTAACTCCACATTCTAGCGGGCCACCAGGGAATCAGCTGAAAGGCCTTCAACATGGGATAAAGCATCCCCTACCACTCTCTGGAAACCATTTGGATCCATTAAGTGGCGGGGGCGGACCATCCGAATTGGTCCCACCTCCCTGCAGAGGGGAAGGGTCGCGGAGAAGTCCAGTTGCACCAGGAAGTGATCTGACCATGGCACTTCTTTCGTTTCGCTTTTACTTAGTGTCAGATCACCAACATCCATAGAGGTAAACACCAGGTCCAAGGCATGTCCGTGGCTATGGGTTGGGCCAGACTTATTCAGGGACAGCCCCATGGAGGCCATGCTTTCCACAAAGTCCCGAGTGGCCCTGTGCTGGTCCAGGGGGGAGGTTACCATGGGGTGAGGTCCAGGACCTGAGTCGAGGGTTGGCAGACAGTCCTCCATGGGCGAAGCGGGGTCCACAGTGAGGAGCCGGGCAAGGACAGGAACTCTGGGGGAACCGGACTGGATGCTGGCCGAAACAGCCTTCAACAACGTTGCTCCCGCAACCTGGGACCTGACTGGCCTTTATCTTCTCTGAGGCCAGGGGCAGTCCCGGCCCCCAGGAGCCCCGCCTCTCCTGGCCTTAAGGTGAGCACTCCTCCTGAGAGAAACCAGTTCCCTCCGCCTCTCTGCTCTGAGCCACTGCAGTTCAGGAGAGGCTGAAGGGTTACTGGACCCAGGGGGAGACTCACCTGTAGGCACTGAGTCCTCAACCACCTCCGGAGCCAGAGTGGCTTCACCTGGTGCCTGCTCCTGAGGATCCAGCACAGGTGCAGGCGCTTCAGAATCAAGGCCCTGCCCCAGTTCAGCCGGCCCTGGAGGCGGGGACTCCTGTGCAGGCTGGGATTCCTCCGGTTCAGCCTCTGAATCGGATTCCCAGGCCATCACAGGCCCCTTGTAAGGTCGTGTCGGCATGGATGTTAAAATCCCCTAGGACGACCAAACTAGGTGTCTCCAGGAGAACATCTGCCACGACCTGAAGCAGCTCGGGCAGGGAATCCTTGGTGCAGCAGGGAGGTCGGTACACCAAAAGGAATCCTGTACTGCCCCTATTGCCCAACTTCCAGAACATGCACTCAGAAAACTGGGTCTTCCCAATAGGACGCCTGGTGCAAACTAATGACTTCCTAAAAATCACTGCAACCCCCCCCCCTCACCGCCCACATGACCTGGGTTGCTGTGCGTAAGAGAAACCTGGTGGACAAGCAGCGACAAGGACAGGCCGATCTGCTTCATCCAACCAAGTCTCTGTTACACATGCCAGGTCAAGTCCTCCATCCATGATCAAGTCATGGATGGCAGTGGTCTTATGAATCATTGACCTGGCATTGCACAGCAGCACCTTCAGGTCATGTGGGTATCCCTTGCTGATTCTAGTATCCATCCGGTCAGGACCAGACCCGGAGGCAGGAATAGTTCTCAGACAACGACTAAACCTGCCCCCTCTGTAATGACATGGTCTAGTCTTAGCGTAACTCCTCCTCCTACCCGTGATCAGTGAGATCGGTTGTCCCAGTGCACCCCCCCCTGTGGAACATGCCCCAGCCATTTTGTGGGCTGGGACCCACTCCCCGGCAGCCCTGACCCCTTCCCTTAAGAACAAAATAACACCTCAAACAAACAAACAAAACCAATAAAACAATACAAACAAAAAACTGTAAAAATTATAAAAACATCAAAATCAAAAAAATTCCCCAAGCCCAACCAAACATCCATCCCACCCCCACCCCCCACATACAAAAAATTCAAAAGAAATTTTTAAAAACATTTTAAAAAACACTCTGTGCCCCTCCAGCAGTAACAGCAACTGTCCTAGTGAGGCCTGTCAGGCCCCGCCCTGGGCCAGGTGGCAAGTGGCAAGAGCAGGGCCCTCAGGCACTCACACAGGGGAGTCCTCCTGGGCAGCAAGCAGCAAGCAGTCCTTTTGAGGCCCGTCAGGCCCCGCCCCTGGGCCAGGTGGTAAGTGGCAAGAGCAGGGCTCTCAGGCATTCACACAGGGGAGTCCTCCTGGGATAAGAGTGAGGCAAGTACTTTGGGTGAGGCAATTAGTGTTGTGGGGGAGTCCATTGTAAATAGGAATATGAGAGTGGTCACAAAAGCAGGGCTACTGCAGGAAAGTTTTAAGGAACACTGTAGGGACTAAGAGGAAGCAAGGACATGGAGAAGCCACCTGTTCCATTGGGGTTTCTGATGCACAAAGGATAAGGCTACATAAGATAAAGTCTCTTCTAGAATGGTCATGCCAGGTAAAGGTCACATCTACACTACACATGGAAAGCATATGGCTTCCCCCAAAGAGCCCTGGGAACAATAATTTGTTGAGGGTCCTGGAAGTTGTAGCGCTGTGGGAGGTAAAATACTGTCCTCAAGATTCTCTGGGGAAGCTCTGTGATTTAAATGTATGGCATAGATGGTGTGGACGTCTCAGCAAGGTCACGTCAGACAATGTCCGATTCTGGAGAGTGTGCCCTGACTTGTAATACACATTCAGATTCAGAACCATGGAAAGTTCCCAGTAAGCACTGCTGGGTGTGTTTTCTCCAGTGCTGCTGTGTCGTAAATGTATCCCTCTTTCCCCCGACAACCACCCTCCATCAGTGAATAAGAAAAGCAACTACATTCAAAAACTATCAAAAGGGTAGATAAAATTTCAGTGAAATTCCCACTAGTGGGGTGTGCTTAGGAGAATCTTTTCTGTCGTTCCTTCTACAACGTCCCATCTACATCTCTGCGTCTTGTTGGCGGTTTGCACTCTGCTGCCTTCCCGGGTGTCCACTCTTCAATGAGACAGTTCCTTCCATGTGGTATTTTCACATCAATAAGCACAGGCAGTTGGGGAGGCTGCAAAGTGCTGGCAGAAGCGCTTACTGGGAAGAGAAAAAGAGAGAAAATTAAATATTGGTCTTCCTGTTGACAGTTTAGACCCATTGGATTACATCCTATCTAGCCAGCTTCCTAGTTGCAGTCGTGTGTATTAAAGTGAAATGGGCTGAATTCCATATGGTTGACCAGCAATAATAATAATAATAATAATAATAATAATAATAATAATAATAATAATAATAAATTTACACCAGTAAAATTACAGTAAAAACATAATGGGGGGGACCAATTTAAAATACAGGTTAAAATGCAAATTAAAATGCAGCCTCAATTTAAAAGTAGCCCATAGATCAAAACTGTAAGGGGAGGGGAAAACATAAGGGTCAGACTGAGTCCAAACCAAAGGCCAGGCGGAACAGCTCTGTCTTGCAGGCCCTGCAGAAAGATGTCAAGTCCCGCAGGGCCCTAGTCTCTTGTGACAGAGCATTCCACCAAGTTGGGGCCAGTACTGAAAAGGCCCTGGCCCTAGTTGAGACCAATCTAACCACCTTGCAAAATGTTGTCATTTGTGGACCTTAAGGTCCTCTGCGGGGCATGCCAGGAGATGCAATCTGAAGCAATGAAAGCAGGGAGGAAAGGAAAGAGACAGCTGGTTGCCAATTCTGGGTTAAAAGTACTGAGTCAAATTACAAATATGTTTTCTTAGGGCAGGGTAGGGGAGTAGGGCTAGGAGAAGCATGACCCTAAAACCCTGGAGAGCCACTGCCAACCAGTGTGATCAGTCCTGAGCAAGGTGGATCAGTGGTCTGACTCAGTATAAGGCAGGTTCCTAGGCACCTTTCTGTAGGAAGTTGTTTTTTTGAAAACAGCTGGTCATTATCATTCAAATCACTTTACTTACTGGCTCTCTTTCCTGCAAAAGAAAAAGCATTTGAGAGATGGAATGTCCTGTACTCTTGTTTGATCCATCCAGTTCCTGTGGAGTCTATTAAACCTGGTAGCCTGAACTTATAAAAGGTATAATTTCCTACTTATCTGTGTGCAGTAAATGCTGGGTGGGTGACCAAGCTTGTTCTTCAAAATCCCTGCTTACTTTCAGATAAAGCAGAGGGCAGGTGTGCATCAGGGAAGATGGAGGCCAACTCATGTCTTATAAATGGGAGATCACAACTTTTTTCCAAGAAATGTAAAAGGTCAGCTGTGGAAGGATTTTATTAGATGATGATGATGGGGGACAATTCGAATTTCATTAAAGTGATGGCTTATTGCTTATATTCCTTTTGGGGGAGAATTGGTTGGGATGATGTGAACATCTAGCATACTAAGTTTGCATTGCTGTCCTGCCTTCCTCTAGCAGCAACTTCAGTCTACAGATATTGCGCTTATCGCTCACTATCCTTTGCTGTTTCTGCAATCTAGTCTCGAGTCATGTAAAAGCTTGGGGCGGTACTCACCAAATTGGTATCGAGGCCCTTGCAGAGAATTACACAATCCTTTCATTTGTCAGTGACCTTTGCAGCAAAAGTGGAGCCTGCTGCTTATTTGCCAATAAACTTTTGTTAGCATCAGCTCATGTGCTAATGTACAATGTCTTGACAAGAGGTCTCAATTGTTTAGCTACAGTTTTCTCATTACCCGTTTCTTATTTAAACATGCCAAAAGAACTAGCTTGCATTAGTTGACTCAGTCACAATGGTGTAAATTGCCTTTTAGTTCACTGAACTTTGTTTTTTCAGGCATCACATTTTCCATCCTTGAATGGAACTGCTCCAGCAAAAATATAATTCTACAAGTATCTCAGCTAGCGCTATTAGCTTGAAAATGATCTGCATTTTATTCCACTGTGGAGTAAGGGACCCAGGTATCTTTCTTTATCAAAATAGGGATATCAAAGCATTACGATGCCATACCCTCCAACATTCCCATGATGAAAATCGGGACACATTTCTTTGATGCTGCGCACTTGCAGGAACCAGATAACTCTTGTGAGAGTGCAACACCATTGCAAATGCCAGCACCAGATACAAGCGCCACCTCATCCTCTTCCCCAAGGTCTTCTTCGAGCTCAGCAGTGGTGGTACTGGAGGGAGAAAACAGGAACATTCCTGGATCAAATCAGAAGCCGGTGTGGCTTCTGTAATTCCATGATGTCCCAGGAAAATCAGGACACTTGAAGGATATGCAGTGCTTCCTGAAAAGAGGTTGAGCCTTTGTGATTGTCATTGGGAACATGCGGTTGTAACTGTGTAGCATGTGATTGTAATCAGGAACATGTGATTGTAACTGCGTACCAAGTGATTGTAATTGGATAGCATATTCAAGAGCCTCTAGGCCACATGTCACCAATGTGGCACTCACAGGCACTAGCATGCCCCTAGTACCTCCTATGGTGCCCATGAAAGGTCTCAATAAATAGCCCTCAAAATCCCCACTGGACAAGAAACTGTTTACTCTTCTTTGCACTGGCCCAGCCTCTCCCACCAGACATGCCCATGTCTCATTGGATGCCAGAATTGAACTCCCACCCTCCAATTTGTTCTGAATGGAGGAGAGATGTCCATAGCTGCTCTCTGTGAGTGGCTAATATAGGTGCATTTTCCCCCATTGATGGAGCAACGGGGTAGTGAGGAGCCAGGTCTGAACCATTCTGAGCTCCTGTCTCTTTTTCTGCTCTTTTAGATGTGGCAGCCATTTTGTTGTTGTTACATCACACCCCATGGCACCTGTTTTCAGCTATGCCATGCCCCCATTGCTGCCATCCTGTGGCCAGTGCCCACAGCACTTTATGAAAATTCCAGACATACCCATTGGCCACAAAGGTTGTCAACCCTGTTCTAGATGCCTCATATAGAAGGGAGTGTCTTGAAGAGGAGAGTCTGGAATGCTCTTTGGAACTGAACTCAATAGACCCCCATGTTAAAGGTGTGGTGCCAGGCTTTTGCTCAGTCCTTGGGCTGAGTGCAACCTCTGCAGGAAGATGTCATACAATTCCCATTGGGGATACGAAAATACTGGGTCCAGTTCAGGCCCGGATTTAGGTTCAATGAGGCCCTAAGCTACTGAAGGTAATGGGGCCCTTTATGTGTCCAGCTGTCCTTTGTCAACAACAAATTGTCACTGTTTTTTGTGTTGATTATATGCTATATGGTAATTTATGGACCTAATAGGTATCTAAAGCCATTTGCACATAACAAAATATGTATTTTATCAAAGTAATTGTTGAAATGAAATACAATTAAGAAGAATTATATTAATAGTGAAATAATTATTAAGCTCTAATTTAAATTGATTGGGGGCCCATTACTTACATCATAGGAGCCTAGACTACACAAACCACTGTTGCTGTATGTAGGTTTTATTTTATTTGGTTTTTGGGGAAATGTACATCCAGGTTTTTTTCCCCTTTAAATTTTTTTGGGTCCCCCAAGAGAGTTGGGCCCTAAGCTATAGCTTGTTTAGCTTTTAAGTAAATCTGGCACTGGTCCAGTTCATGGCTGCATCCTGAGGTGTTACAGCTTGAAGCAGAGTGTAACAACAAACAAAAGTTGAGAAGCAGCTGTACCTGTTGAAGGTCAACCTTGCCAGGTTGTTGCCCTACCCTGGAGTTCCTTCAGAGGTGTTATGGGACAGGGCAAGCTGAGTGGCGCTCACAGCTTGTTCTGCTCTGTGACCCTCAGCATCTGCCACCCGAGGCAGCTGCCTCACTCTGCCTAATGATAAGGCTGGTTCTCAGCTGTGGTAGTGGGATCTTCTGAAACTTGTCAAGGTGATCCGTAAACCCACTTCTGTCCACTGGCTTATCTGACTTGTGCCAGCAGTGAAATGCTTGTGCTTTATGCTGCTATTTAATCTGTCTGGGGAGTCAGATGTGCAACTGTGAATCAACTGGCTTCCACAGCTTCGTGTTGGCAGGCAATAATCACCTTTGCTCATACTTGTGGCCTCCTCCTTTGGTTGCTTTTTGCCAGGGTCAAAAGTGACAGCCTTCGACAATGAAATCAGCAGGTAGTTTAAAGGTATTGCTTAAAGAGGAGATAGAGGGCTGGATTAAGCACTGGCACTCAAAATGTGTGCTCCAAATGGAGTAAAGACACATCAGTATAACATTTATATAAGCCTGAGGTTGTTCGGGAGGGAGAATTTTCCACCAAAGCTCCCACTAGCAGTAAGAAAACAACCCCTTTGGGCAATTGTTCAGAGAAGGGGGCTGAAAACAGCAATTCATTACCCTTTCTCTTGCTTAGCCTTATAACACTGGATGGCTGCATGATGTCCCATTCAAAATGAGAGGTGGAAGCAGTGTCTTCCCTCTAAATTGGCTTTGTCTGATGGTCACTAAATATGGAGATTTCTCCTGTTCCTTTTGCGTAATGCTTCTACATTGTATACTGCATTGCCTGTCCTCCAAAAAGGGAAGGCAAATTTCTATAACTAATTTCTGAAATTAATTGCTCTTGCATCAGCTCATTGTTCCTGAAGCAATTAAAATGATTTTCCCCCCATGTAAAAGAGCCGCTTACAGTTCTAGCCATACGACTTGGTAATATTTTTAGTCAGTAGAATGGTCCCATCTGAGCATGGATTTGAAAGCATAATATTTACTTCTGTTAAAAATACCAAAAGGGCTGTGTTTTACTTTATTTTTTAACGATATTTTGCTTATGATTAAGCAAACTTATCTCAAAAGTATACATTCAAACCAGCCTAGTGAGTTTATGAGAAAATTGATGTTGTGTTTCTTTTAATATATTTTGAAACAAAAAGTTCAACAATAATGTCCAACATTATGCTGCTCTCAAACTCCTGTAATGGTATTTCTTTATGCTCTTTATATTTGGTTTATTAATAAACTGTTTTTTAAAAAAAAATGACAAAGAAACAGATATGCATAAATGGTTCCACTTTTTGGAAAAAAAGGGCTGTTTGGGAGAGAAGCTACAGAACGGGACCTATAATTGTATTTGAATCTTGACTGGGGTGCACTTTCCATTGCCCATTTAACATCCTCTATGATTTATTTTGGAAACACACTGTTCTGTGAATCTAAACATCTAAATTCAGAAATGGGGAGTGTGGCGATCACACAGGGCCCTTGGACGTTTGACGGTCTATTGACCCTGTGCCACCACTGTAATTGTTTTCTTCGCTGCCACCAACCCATTTCTCACGGGGACACATGGAGATCAGACAGTTGTTAACATTAACAAATAATCAAGTTTATTTTATAAGCATGAACAAGCTTATGGTTTCAGTTAATTTTTCTTGGCAGTTTCTTAATCTTAGTTCCTTAACTGTCCTATTCGTTCCTAACAACTTCAAACTGATTATCCCAACTTTCTATCTATCTGACTCCACCTAACAGTTCCTCTCACTCTCTCACCACACAACTTGACCAACCCACAGACTTATATCCTCCCTCTTCCTTCTTCAACTCCCAACCCTCACTGACTTTCACACAACCCCCACTCTCACTCTCACTCCTCCTATCAGTTTCCACTGGCCAATCACATCACACTCATTTTAACCCTTTCCTTATGACCCACCTAGGAGGCAAACACCACAGGGAGAAATGAGGAAGCATCTCTAGATGCCAAGGTCCCATCATATCAGTTATTGTTGGTTGTTGTTGTTTATTGAATTTATATACCGCCCTATACCCGGGGGGTCTCAGGGCGGTTCACAGAATAAAATCATATAAAATGGCAAGATACTCAATGACAATAAAACAACAGATCAATAGCCCCCTCCCCCCCCAAATCACATTTTAAAAGGGCATAGGATGTAAATCAGATCAGCCAAAGGCCTGGTTTAAAATGAACATTTTTGTCTGGTGCCTAAAGGTGTATAATGAAGGCGCCAGGTGAACTTCCCTGGGGAGAGCATTCCACAGACAAGGAGCCACTGCAGAGAAGGCCTATTCTCATGTTGCCACCCTCCAGACCTTTTCAGGAGGAGGCACACGAAAAGGAGCCTCAGAAGATGATCTCAGGGTCATATGGAAAAAGGCTGCCCTTGAGGTTAAGAGATTTCTTACTATTTGGGATGACCTGAGAATGAGTTCCAAAGCAGAAACACAGCCTAGGTTGAGGAAAAGCTGTGAAGAAGAGCATAAAAAGTTACAGCTGAGGCTATCTCAGGCCCTCCTGATCCTGAAAATCTTTGCAGGAAAATATTCCACGAAGCACTGTCTAAAAAATGCTATTTGCAGTCCAACTTCAAACCTACTTGAAGCTCAGTTGGAACAAGGAATGCTCAACATAATTATATCACTGACCCAAAGCTTTGGACTTGATGTGTATATTGCCTTCAAGCTGGGTAAACAAGAGCAAATGTACCAATTATCAGACTTCTGTACATTTCGTTTATTTCCCGGAAGGAGCAGAGGCCAGCCATAAACACGTTGCTGTTTTCTCATAAGACTCTGAATTCACTCCTCTAATTTATTCATGGAGTAAGCTATTGAAGAACTTATAAATAAGTCAGGGTTTGGCACAAAAGGCTAAAAGATTAATGAACTGAAGGAATAAAAATTCTCGAGCTGATAAAATTAACCTCAAAGCAGTGGAAACTGTTGGTGGATAGTACAGTGCTCAACTGTTTAAAAATGCATATTTGATCCTGTATCTGACCTTTGATTTATTAAATGTAAGTGCAATGTGCAAAAACTCAACTTGGGTGCCTCTCTCTCTCTCTCTCTCTCTCTCTCTCTCTTTCTTTTGGGGGGAATGCTGAAGAAAGGCTGTTGCGTTAGGAGACCAGAAATAACAAGACAAGATACTGAATATAGTGTAAAACTCAGGCCACTTTATTCTGTGGGTTAAATCACAGAGCCTAGGACTTGCCAATCAGAAGGTTGGCGGTTCAAATCCCCGCAATGGGGTGAGCTCCCCTTGCTCGGTCCCTGCTCCTGCCAACCTAGCAGTTCAAAAGCACATCAAAGTGAAAGTAGATCAATAGGTACTGCTCCGGTGGGAAGGTAAAAAGTGTTTCCGTGCGCTGCTGTGGTTCGCCAGAAGCGGCTTAGTCATGCTGGCCACATGACTCGGAAGCTGTATGCCAGCTCCCTTGGCCAATAAAGCGAGATGAGTGCCGCAACCCCAGGGTCGGTCACAACTGGACCTAATGGTCAGGGGCCCCTTTACCTTTTTTTAAGAACATAATGAATTTATGCAACTGCATGGGGGGAACTGAAACTATGGGGGGGGGAAATCCCCAAGCTCTGTCAGGCTCCTAAGCATGTTGACTGGGTGAGCCTAGCTTGCAGGGAGTAACATTTGCCTTGAATTCCAACCCTTTCCCCCTGCTACACCCTTAAGGTGAAGAAGGAGGTCCTCCTGATGCATGCCTCTTTGATGCCACAAAACCCCATGCAAATGGTACAGGTTAACGTCAGAAGTGATCCATACCCCATGGACCACAGAGCTTGATGTGTAAATTTCTCTTAACCATGCCTCCAGATACTCAGCCTCTGTTTCAGCCTCATAGGAACATGGGAAGCTGCCTTACACTGAGTCAGATCATTGGTCCATCTAGCTCAGTACTGTCTACACTGACTGGCAGCAGTGGCTGTTCAGGATTTGGGGCAGGAGTCTCCCCCAACCCTACCTAGAGATGTCAGGGATGGGCAGGGTGTTGTGGATAGAATGAAAGTGAAGGAGGGAAGTGGCTTCATGCCAATCTTCTGGTCCCCACGCAAATATACTTCTACCCAGATCGCTTCTGGAGCAAGACACAGGAGCTGTATTGTGGAGCTAACTGGCAGTGCAATTTGCTACCACTTGTTGTTAGAAGAAAGAGACATGATTAACATTGCGCCTGATGCTGGAGGTACCATCTAGCCAACGGTGGCAAGGACCAGTGGCAAACCGGGGTGGAGCAAGGAATGTAAAATTTACCTTTGTCCAGTAGGCTTGCTTCTCCCTACTCTCACATGCCCCTCTCAATCCTCCATCCAGACAACCAAGAGAGGCATTCACAGAGTTCAAGGAAACATTGCAGCCAGGGAAAACACTCAGGGAGGGTGAAAAAGGAGGGCTGGGGAGGGGTGTGTCACCTGAAGAAAGTCTTGAGGGCTAAACAGAAGGACTTAGGAGGCCTTGTTTGGCCTCAAGGTCTGAGGTTCTCCTACCCTGTCTCTGCACCCCATTCTATCTCTGTATTTTTCTGTGGCCTATCAGAAACTGCTTAACGTTTCCACAATAAAGCTGTTGTGATGCAGGTTATAGAAGACCACAACTTGTACAACATAGACGATTCTCGTGGCAGTCTTACGCTAACAGGATATACCGTATTTTTTGCTCTATAAGACTCACTTTTTCCCTCCTAAAAAGTAAGAGGAAATGTGTGTGCGTCTTATGGAGTGAATGCAGGCTGCACAGCTATCACAGAAGCAAGAGGGATTGCTGCTTTCACTGCGTAGCAATCCCTCTTGCTGTTCTGGCTTCTGAGATTCAGAATATATTTTTTTCTTGTTTTCCTCCTCCAAAAACTAGGTGCGTCATGTGGTCTGGTGCGTCTTATAGAGCGAAAAATATGGTACATTCAGCTCCGTGTAGCTGTTTCAGCCTTCAGCCTTTACTCTGTTAAGAACCTTCGCAAAGGTACAGCTGCAGAAGATAATGTTCTGAAAGAGCTATGGAGCACTAAGTGCCTCCGATGAAGATTTTGCTACAATACTGATATCCTATGAATGCACACAGCTTTTTTTCCTGATGTGCTCAAAGTGCTTCACTTATTTCAAAAGCAGCAATGTGTCTTATAGCACCAGAAAAACAAACCAGTATATTGTGGCATAAGCTTTCATGGACTAGAGTCCACTTAATCTGAAGTGTCATCTTCAGTTTGTAGGTATGTATACATGTCGGTGTAGAAATGAGGGTGTTGTAAGCAATATGATCAGAGGGAAATAAAAAGCAGAAAGTATGGAATGTGACAATTACATTTAACATACATTTTAATCACAATTAGGTTAAAGCAGTACTGCTCACACAGTGGTTTCAATGACAAAATAGACTGGCATTAGTAAGCCAGAGGTCGTCACTGACCAAAAGATTTGGTTTGGAACCCAATTTGGCATTGTGGAAAAAAGCAGGATTCAGCCCAAAGCACATCAGAGACAGCCCAATTCAGCTCAGGGTCTAAATTTGCAAAAAGTTAAGATTTGTGCATCCTTGATTCACTGTTAGGGGTTTTTTTTAAAAAAAAAAAAAGCTGTTGGAAATTTGCAGTGAATTTTGCAATGGAAATGGATTTCCTTGCCTCTCTGTTGATGTTTTTCTCAACAGTTTTATTATGAAAACACCATACATTGTGGAGGTGCACCTAGGAAAGTAACATGTAGAATTTTAGAAGGGTGGGCACTGAAGGCAAGATCATCAAAACATGTACACACCAGATTTGGGGTTGTGTTCTGCTCAATTGAATCAACTTACTCTGTATGTGAATACTTGCCTACTTCAGTCCAGAGCTGGAACTTTTACAAGGGCCATTTAATATCCATTCTTCACTTGCAAGAAATTAATCCTTCCATGTGACAGCACCTACTTTGCCTATTTATATCAGGCAGGCCCCTTCTCTGTATTGATTCTGGCAAGCTCTATTGTTTAGCCAAGACTACCCAGTCATGTAATTTTATTATTTATATTTGTTTTAAAACTGCAAATCACTTCACATATTTCAGGATACTGTTGCACTGGTGGAGCAGGAGTAGGGGGGGGGGAAGCAAACCTACGAAACCCTGGAGCTCTTCAGAATACCCATTTTTCTTCATTGTGACAAATGAAGAAGAAGAGTTTGGATTTGATATCCCGCCTTTCACTCCCTTTAAGGAGTCTCAAAGTGGCTAACATTCTCCTTTCCCTTCCTCCCCCACAACAAACACTCTGTGAGGTGAGTGGGGCTGAGAGACTTCAAAGAAGTGTGACTGGCCCAAGGTCACCCAGCAGCTGCATGGGGAGGAGCGGAGATGCGAACCCGGTTCACCAGATTATGAGACTACCGCTCTTAACCACTACACCACACTGGCTCTGGATAACACACTGGATAACAGCAGTTGCTTTCTGTCAAATAAGTTTTTAACCTTGAACAATCCAGCAGCAATCTATTAGACTACAGTATATGGAACATGCTTGCCACTCATGGATGTTTGCTGCTGTTCAATTAGCTACAGGACAGCTATTTTATTTACAATTTAAATGATATTTTGCACTGCAATAATTACTGAAGGGGGAGAAAAGCCATGCAGACAGCAGACCTATCACGAGGGTTACTTGGGGACTTTCACTTCAGTAGCCATTGTTCACTCTAAAATAATAATAAATGCAAAGTGCTAGGCGGCCTGAGGCAAACTGGTCTCTTCATTACATCCTAGATGACTTTTTTTGGCTTGCATTTTGGGAAATTAGCTGTAATTGCATGAGGGTGGGGAAATCACTTTTTTCTGGTGATTTTTCATGTTGTTGCTCTCAGTCGTGTTCAGCAGGGCCGGCCCAAGACATTTTGCTGCCTGAGGCAAAGGAAAGGATGACATCTTCCTCCCACCCCATTCCACATGCGAGTGTCAATCAGCCTGGCAAATCTCTCTTACTTCAGCACTGTAAAAGGGGACAGCACCTTCCATTGCACCTGAAGGACAGCAAGCTCGCTTTGAAGGCAGGCAGCATGGCCCCACAAGGCTCCACAAGGCTCTGTCTTCCAAACTGCCTACTCTCATCTACTGTCTGAGGAGGCTGCCTCATTTGACCTATTGGTAGAGTCGGCTCCAGTGTTAAGCAGCTTAGGCTATTTTTAAAAACATGTTCAATTTTAAATGTTTTATTGTGAGCCATTCCCCCCCCCCCATCTCTGGATAAGCTGCATGTATGAGGAACTATACTTCTCTCATCCCTATACAGAAAGATTGTCTCACCCCTTATATACCCAAGTGATAACAGTACAGTGGTACCTCAGGTTAAGTACTTAATTGGTTCCGGAGGTCTGTTCTTAACCTGAAACTGTTCTTAACCTGAAGCACAACTTTAGCTAATGGGGCCTCCTGCTGCCGCCATGCCACCGGATTTCTGTTCTTATCCTGAAGCAAAGTTCTTAACCTGAAGCACTATTTCTGGGTTAGCGGAGTCTGTAACCTGAAGTGTATGTAACCTGAAACGTATATAACCCGAGATACCACTGTACTCTGCCGGAAAGGGAATCCTAAAGGTAAACCCATGACTCTTCACCAGCCTGACTCATCTCTGCTTCTTGGCCTCCCTCCTCCCTCTCTCCTGCTTCAGCTTCTGCCTCTGATTCTGGACTTCTCTCGATAGTTCTGAAAACCTTTGTGTACCTTTGCTTTTTCATACCATAAATATGCATGCCATCCAAATCTATTATCATGACCTTCTATAGCTAAAATATCTGCATTTTTCAATATTATCCATTCCTGGATCCAGCAAATGCAGAACACTTCATAATATAGTTTATAGTCTGGCAGGGCGAAGCCTCCTCTCTCTTTGACGTCTGTTAACAGTTTATATTTTATCCTTAGTTTCTCCCCCTGCCAGATAAATCCAGAAATATCTTTTTGCCATTCCTTGAAGTGTCCTGCACTGCCAGTCACCAGTATCAACGGAAATAAAAACAACATTCTTGGCAATACATTCATTTTTATTACTGATATTCTTCCCCAAAAAGATAGATTCGTTCTATCCCAAATCTCTAAATTTCTCTTTATCTCTTTCCAAATATTTACATAGTTATGTTTGAATATGTTTATATTCTTAGTTGTCAACCAAACCCCCAGGTATTTAACTTTTTATGTATACATAAGTCTGTAACTGAAGAAGTGTGCATGCACACAAAAGCTCATACCAATAACTAACTTAGCTGGTCTCTAAGGTGCTGCTGGAAAGGATTTTTTTTATTTTGTTTCGACTATGGCAGACCAACACGGCTACCTACCTGTATCTGTAACTTGTTGCAAGTCCTTTTATATTGTTCTGTTGATTCTGGGCTTCTCTCTGCCACAGGGTCTCCTTACTCACCAATCCCTGTTACCAATTAAGCCTCTGACACCTTCTCTCCCCCCCCCCCCGTTTTCTCCCACTTCTCCCTCTGACCACTCATTGTCATTCCAGCACCACTTCCTGGGCTCTGAGCCTTTTCCCCCAGCTGCTTCTTCTCACCATTCCTCTGCATCCAACCAGCCAATCACATCAATGGATTTGGTTGATTCAATAATATATGATATCATATAAGATTCATCCCACGCATGAAAGCAATGCGTTTTGTTTTATTCTGCATTTAAAAGTATACTCGGCCTATTTTTATTGCACCAGCTGTAATATTTGCTGCCATTGTTGTTACCCCAGTAAACAACAACACAAACCCAGACTTTTAAGGGGATATTTTTTATCATAGTCTGTGTCTGTTTTGGGTTTAAAGTTGTTGTTTTGTTGGGTTTAAAGGTGTTGTTGGAATGGTTTTATATGTGCTTTTATTGTTAAATTGCTTGGAGATGTTAATAGGGAGAGATTCATAGTTGGAAACAAATAAATGCCTTATATAAACAAGCAAAGAGATATAGCTTCACTCCTTATCTGTACTTTGAGTGTATTTCAGCTACCTCACAAGGTTGTTGTAAAGATTATCGAGATCATGGGATGTGGAGTGCTTTGAAATGTTACATATGAGTTAAAAGCAACAGGCATCACTTTCCTTATTGCAAAACAGCTCCCTCCTGCAGGCACTGCTGCTTTTGAGCTGCATCATGGAAGCTTGCACTGTTTGTGGTTTTCAAACCATAAGAGGTTACGCAATCAGGCTGGCATCTCTAATCTTACATATGTAGTGGTGCATTATATATCTACCAATAAGAAAGAAAAGAAGAGAAATTGCTTGCTTTTCATCTCTTCCTTTCATGAGGTTATGTTTTGCTTCCCGTACTGTCGCCTAGCAACCTTGTGTGCACTTTCCAAAAGGATGGTGCAAACAAATGCTGACCTCCAGAAGGATTTGCATTTTGGAGGGCTATTACATAAACACACTGTTGTTATCAAGGATCTGTCCTTACTTGGGCCCAGTGCTTTGGGGGGGGGGGAGAGGAATGTCGGTACTCATCATGAAGTTGCAGCAGTAAGTGCCACACTTTTAACATTTTTTGGGGGGGGTGCCAGTACTGTGTACATTTGAGTACCCCCAGAAAAAAGTGCTGCTTGGGCCTGGTTTGGGCTCAAAAAGTGAAAATTTGGTAAACTCTCATTAAAATACAAACCAAATGATTTACCTGCTCCAATCCCTATTTTTATCTGCACTCCCTAAACTGAACAAAAAGTCTCACTTCTGGCCTGATAACAGTATGTTTCCTTTCAACTTCAAGGCCAGACATTTAACTTTATGTGCTAGCCAAAAAGTCGTTCTTTTAATTAGTCAGAACCATCATTATCTGAAGCTGTTCTTGTACATGAGCTTAGATGGATAAAAAGGTCTATATGTTTGCCTTAATAATTTCAGGCTAACAAACCAGAGGTGAACACAGACAAGGTTGCAGCATGTCAAACACAAAAGCATCTGCAAGTGAAGGCATCTCCCAGAACTTTATATTTTCAGTCATTTATGACTCAAGCAGGGAACAAGACTTTAATAGCTAATCCACTAGTCTTCTTCTGAACTCCTTATCTGTACCATATATTATTCCTGTAACAGGCCTCAGAAACATAGGCAAAGGCCACATTCGAACAATACATTGAAAGGGTTATCATACCACTTTAATCACTCAGCGCCCCTATTCCCCCACACAGAGCTACAATTCTTAGCAATCCTTGTAAAGGGGAATTGATCTTTAAACCACATTAGAGTGCTTTGTCAAAAGCTTTTTGAACGTGCAAGTACATAATGCATAACCGCCAACATTTTTCCGATGAAAATAGGGACATCTTAAGGGAAAGCAGGACATTCCGGGATCAAATTAGAAACTGGGACATCTTCTGTAAATCTGGAACTGCCCTGGAAAATTGGGACACTTGGAAAGTCTGCATAATGCCAACTGCATTACTTCTATCTGTAGAGTTGTTGACACTCTCAAAGAGTGTCAAATAGGTTTGTGAGTTCTGCTTCAATAAGGCTTGATCTTCTATATGCTTGGTTATTTTATCTTTAACAATGCTTTCCACCACTTTTCCCAGGACATGTTTTAACCTAACCAGCCTGTAATTTCCAGGGTCCCACTTCTTAACACTGGTGTTGCTGCTACTCACCTGGACAGGGGGACGGTGGGGTGGTTCCAGAGTTGGGGTTGCACGGGTGCGCCAGCAAGACCACCACCCTAGAAGTTCTGGCAGTGTGCCTGCATGGCCTCAGCCTTTCCACATCTGCTCCAAAGCCCCATCCAGGTAAAGCAGGGGCAATGCCGGTGTCAGGAGGAAGGTGGATCTGCATCTCTGCATGTGCCATTACTAGCAAGAGCACAAAGGCTTCTGGGGCAAAAATGAGTGCTGATCATTACACAGCCAAAATGGGACCACCTATGCACAGGAGTTTTTGTGGAAGTACAAAAAAAAACCCCATAATCGGGCACAAGCACCAAGGAGCTGTCAGCCAAAAGAAAAAATTACTGGTCATTTCACCCTGGAGTTTAAAACCTTAATAGTGGCTTTTGCCACCACTTTGCTTTCGTAGTTCTTCATGCGCTGTCCCTAAACCTGAGTGTCTAAAGGCCAAAAAAAAAAAAAAGTACCTGGGAAGCACTGAGGAAGCAGCTTTTCTCGCCCCATCAATAATCAATAAATCAATAAATATTATATTGACTTGCCTTCAAGAGATACTGCAAGGTGGGATTCCCAGCAAAAGTTGTGAGACACTCTACAAATGAAATGTGGTGTAGAAGTAGAAAGGAGGAGAACTCCCAGTTATTTATGTTCTTAAAGTTTTCTGCCTGATGTTGCCCGTCCCCCTCTCTGCCAAGCTCTTTGACGCTTCAGCGATGGAGGTTGTCATGACAACTTGATGCATGTTTACAGCTATGACAACGTACCTCCTTGTGAAATCTGTGGCGATAGGCACACCCTTTCCTTGTCGGGAGAGCATTTCACAAAGCAGATGATAATAAACTGGGCTTGCACCGTTTCCATCTACTTTTGGTTTCGTGAATATACCATGGGAAAGAGATCCTTTGTAAAGCCATGATTATCAGGGTTGTTTTTTGTTGTTGTTTTTATGAAATAACAACCAGTCTCTACTCTGCTGTGCCTGTCACTCTTCCCCAGGATCTGCTTTGCACTCTGAGCAGGCCCCTCAGCTCTGATAACGCCTCTTGTCTGCCTGGAAAGACGACAGAGAGGGGTCTGTGACATCGTCTAGAAACTGGCCTCCTGCAGAAAAACAACATTTGCTGCTCTGTCCCCTTTTGCCTCTCACCCTGCCCATGCCTGGCATGTGGCCCCTAGAAAGTTTCCCAGGAAGGAATATGGCCCTTGAGCTGAACAGGGGCATCTCCCTTGCCTGGAGTAGAGGATGCAAGGCTAGGTGAACAGTACAAAAAAAACCCTATAAGGCATTTCCCTGTGCTGCTACCGCCCTGCTCTAAGATGCTGCCATGAATTTGCCTTCAAATCAGAATTTGAAACAGAAGTATTGAATAATGATTGTAAAATATTGTCTAAAATGTGCAAATTGCTGTTGGAATGGCATTTGAATGATGAAGAGGTAAAGTCGGTTATGATACACTGGGCCAAAGATTTTGGGTATAATATACAGTTAAAAGATTGGGAAAAACTTTGGAAAGAAGGATTAAAATTTACAGGATGTAATGCTGTAATGATGTATAGATGGTATATTACACCAATGAAATTAGCCAAAATGTATAAAATAAGTAACAAATGTTGGGAATGTAAAGAAAAAGAAGGATCTTTTTATCATATGTGGTGGGAATGTAAGAAAGTAAAAAACTTCTGGGAGACGATATATAATGAGATGAAAAAGATGTTAAAATATATATTTATTAAAAAAACTAGAAGCATTTTTACTTGGCATTGTAGGAGATGATATTAATAGACAAGATTGTAAATTGTTTTTATATGCAACAATGGCAGCAAGAATATTATTGGCACAAAACTGGAAACAAGACGAATTACCGACAAAAGAAGAATGGCAAATGAAATTAATGGACTATGCAGAATTAGACAAATTGACAGGAAGGATTTGAGATGGTTCACCTTCTAAGGCTCATGGCTCCAGGTGTTCACCCAACCAGGCTGCGCCACATCAGGAGATGCTGCACAGCCCGGAGTGACTTACTGTCAGGCCTCCATGGCCCCGTCAAGATTTGGGGGAGCTGAGCCCCATCCCAGTGGACATTAGGGGGCTGCAGAGGCCTCAGCTCTATGGAGTTGGTGCCCCTGATCTGACTTGGAACTTCCCTAGTGTTGTGTACTAAGCTTGGATCCTAGATCAATAGGCAGGTAGGCTCCTGGAATGCAACAACCTGATTGGCTTTCAGGAGCAGCCCAATCAGACCCTAGGAGGAAGTTCATCAGTGTTATGTACTGAGCTGAATCCTAGAACAATAGGATCCAGAATGCGGCAGTCTGATTGGTCTGCAGGAGCCACCCAATCCAGCTCCAGGTGGAAGTGAATCAGTGACCTGATTGGCCTGCCAGAGCAGGCAATCAGGCTCCTGGATGAAGTGAAGTAGCAACATGATTGGCCTGCCAGAGCAGCCAATCAGGCTTCAGCAGGAAGTGAATCCACAACCTGATTGGCCTACAGGAGCAGCCCGGAGTTAGCCAATCACGCAGGGCCCATTGTGTAAATAATGTATATATAGCTAGACGTTTGGGGAAAAGCTTCATTCATTGCTACTATGAGCTGAATAAAGAGCATGAAATTCACAGTTGACTCCGAGTATATTTCAATTAGCCTATTAAGCTGGTAGGATCCTAGAATGCAACAACTGATTGGACTGCATGAGCAGCCCAATCAGGCTCCAGGAGGGAAGCAGAATCAGCCAATCAGATGGAACTCATTGTGTAAATAATGTATATAAAGCTCGAGTTTTGGGGGGTTCTGTTTTATGAGCTGCAATAAAGAGCATGAAATCACTACGCAACTCCGAGTATGTTTCACTGGTGACAAAGGTGGGATTCAAACCCACGCAAGAAAGCACCATGCAGACATTTCAGCAGACTTTTGTTCCAGTGAGCATTTTCTTTCTTAGCCAGAGCCGGTCACAATCTCTTTCTTAGTCTCCTATCTCAAGCAGGACCGGCTCTACCATTAGGCAGAGCTAGGAAGCTGGTTGTGGGAGCAGTAGCTGGGGGCAGGGCAGGATGATGCCCTGTGCCTCCTCAGCTAGCCTGTTGCCCTCAGGTACACTGAAGCTTGATGTTGAAGAAAGAGTTAACTTCTGGTATACATGGCATCATTATGTGGAGCTTAAGGGGAGCATCTGGTTCAATCAGTACTTTGTATATATATCCTGCTAATCATTTTTGGTTTGCACCTTAAAATAACTGCTCCCAGACAGCTGTTCTCAGGAAGCCTTATACTATTTTAATCATTTTCAAGTTTCTTCCATAGCACTACATAAGTATTATTTCACTGTCAATGTGCCATATCTCTCAGTGGTTCGTCTGATTCACTAGCAGTCAAGCTATGAAATCACGGCAGAGTTCAGTTGTGTGAACAGACTGATGTGTTATGACAGCGGGGTCCTTTTTAAAAGTGAACATAGTTTGATCTCTGCCTTCCTCCTCATCTCTTGCTAAGCATACGGTCTGGGCTGGCTGACTTTACATCTCAATACAGCTCAGTCACATACCCGGAACAGAGCTTATTTTTAACTTCCTCCAAATGCAATAGAGCAGCTTATGTTGCCCTTCACTTACGAGGTTCATTATCTGCAATTTTGAGATTGACAGGACAGAGAAATAAGAAAAGCAATTGATTGATTGATTGATTGATTGATTGTCTGTCAATGAGCACATTCCTGCCGCTGTTAACTCCTTGATACACTAGGCAGGAGACTGTATGAAATTTCACTGATGCTTTATTCGTCACAGAATGAAAGAAAAGCAAAGTTAGATTGTGCAAAGACTGGGACCCCGAAGGAGACTTGTGAATGAGAGAGACATTTGTGCTTTCCCCATGCAAATATGGTGCCTATGTCCAGGGAGGAAATTCATTCAGTTAGGATTTTAATGTGAACCAGCCTAAATCCTGACTCAATATGCTACCCAAAATGCTGTTTCTCCTCCAAATTTGCACTTCTCTGATTTTTTAAAATTCAATTCTCTAAACAAAAAAGGCCTACAAAAATACATTTTTAAAAACTGGAGTGGGATATATATGTGTGTGTGTATGTATGAATAAAAATAATGCAGAAAAATGCATTGCATTTGGGAGCGTTGCTCACAAAAAGTATATATTGGTCAAAGTGGAATAAAATGCATATAATAGGAGAAATGTGTGTGAAAATGCACATGAATGTTGATTTGGGGGGGTTCTTTGTTTTTTAAAGTAAACTGGTGTGGAAATGGGATGAAATGAACTGAAGACTGGAAAAATGAGAGAAATCAAAGCTGGCACTTTTGTCCATCTCTTACTCGTGCCATATCTTCCCATCAACCCCTCATAAAGCTATTGAAAACATATTGGACAACAGTAAAGTTGCACCGCAAATGTTAACCAACATAACTGTCATGACTTCCCCTAAAGAGGTTCAAGAACTGTAGGCTGCCAGTGGCGCTGAGCATTTTCTGTTATTTTGGAAACCAGGAAGGTCCTAGGGGCGAGGAATTCAGCCCTGCATTTTATCCATTAGGGTTTTTATTTCTCTAGGTCTTTAGCATAATGCCAGGAAAAATCTCCAGGACCATTTTTAAGAGCTAGTCTTTCTAATGAATAACCATATTTACATGCTCGTGTAAATATGTTGCAGTTTTCCGGAAGATAATTAGAACTCTGTTTTAAAAATAAAGGAAAAGAAAAGCAGTAACTCTTCTTTTATTCTCTGACAAAGTTAAAATGGCTCATTAGTGGCATGCAAATAGAGGGGAATGAGTAAGCTGCGTGGAAAGAACCCTCTCAGCTATGAAAGTGAGTATCCCTGTTGCTGATAATGAGTTTGCATGTGTCAGAATTAAAAAGACCGCTGAAGGTTGAAAGCTGTTTGTCAGAAGACTCTCCTGGGAAAGAGTGTTGATTTTTTGTTTCTTTCGTTACTCCATTAATTTTTGCTATTAAAAGCCTCATTCATATAATATGAACTTTGCTCCAAAATGCTTCAAAACTTTGAAACTCTTCTTGAAAACTAGGCTGGAGGAAGTTAGGAAAAAGGCCAAATCTTCAGTTGGGTTAGGAAATAACAAGCCTCTCATTTAAATTACTCTGATCTTAATTCTTACTATTTTCTAAGTACTGGATTACATCTTCTTTTTGTTGCTAACGTTTTTCTTCAACGATCACAATATAATCTTCAGTATGCAGATAATACAGTGTGAATTAAGCATTGTTCTCTGAATTGAGCATTGTGTATGAATACTAGTTCATTTTTTATTACACTGAGTCAGTGGTCGTTACTGCACGTGATGCTTTAACCTGCTGATCCCATTGTGTTGCTTAACTGCAAATATGAACCCAGATCAGATTATCAAATAAAAAAACATTATCCATTCACTAAAATTACACTCATTTTCATTCTCCTTTTTTCCCCAGTGAGAGACTTAGTAGCTGTAATGTCTGTGTTTTCCATCCCCTTGGCATGCACTGTTAAGGCATCCATATACCCCTCCAAAGAATAAGACCTGTCAAATTTGAGGCAAGAAAAGGGATTTGTGCAGCAATCACATCACATAATGACTTGGTGCTATAGGGCAACCTAAATGATGGTGTGCTCTCCCTCCTTGTCCCTCACCCCCCTCATCTGCTCCATTTGAACTGCACAAACTATGGTTTGTGCAAATCTATAATGAAAAATTGTATAGTTACATCTGAAATTGCCCGTCTAAAATTTCTGCTATGTTTTTTGGGGTGGTTTTATTTATGCAAATTCTGTGGGATGTAAACACAGGAGCAGTCAATGACAACATTCCTAGAGTGTACATGTTAGAACATGGGGAGGGATGTCTGTCCAGCAAGCAGGTAAACTTCCTGGGGACGGACTTCCTCCGCATGTGACCAGAGGTGGGTGTGGCCTCACCTGTGCAGGTAATGACAAAAGCACAGGGCAGGCAGCCATCTCTCTCTCTCTGCCATTTTTCTTCAATGAGGAAACATCTAAGGATGCTCTCTTGGCTCCAGCCAAGAGAGGAGATAAGGACTATCTTGCTACAAGATAGATTCTAAGTATATGTAACTTTTTTAAGCCTGTCTGCCGTCTGGGATCATATTGTGAACAGATCGTGAGTAAACTCTTTTATACTTTTATAAAGACTGTGTTGTGTCTTGTATTTTAAGAGGGAACAAAAGGGGAAATTACCAGAGTAATTATTATAGAGGTTCTAGCGAACCTGTGCACACGTTACCGTTGCGAACAAAAGGGGAATGTCTATAAACTCTGCTGATATTTTGGGAACTTGTTAGCACAAGTTGGACAAGGATATAATTAGTCAATATATCCTCTCCTGCACCCCAGAACATTCCCACAAAGGGTTAGTGGGCCCAGTATTGCATATTTCTGCGTATTTTTTGAAGGATTGCATTGGATTGTGATTTTGAGTTGAGTAGTATTTTTCTGAGTTAACTTCCTGGTAAGCACATGGTCCTTTGTTCCATTGTGCAGTGGGGATTAAGCAACCCCCCCTTCCCTCAGAGTTCACAGTGACCCAAGGCAGTGAAGAATTGTTTTGTATTTTGAGATTTTTGAGATTTTGATTTTAAAATTTTGAGAAATTTTGAAATTTTGAAGAATTTTCAAATTTTGGATTTTAAGATGGCTAGAGCAGCTTTTGATAGTGATGCAAAGCTAGGAATGCCTGTGCTGAATGAGTACAATTTCATGCACTGGAAGCAGCGCTTGATAGCGTGTTTAGATTATAAGCATATTTTGGAAGCTTTAAAGCCTCAGCCTACAGGATCGTCTGAGGAAGATTTAGCCAAGATAAGTGCTTGGAAACGCATGAACAGCGAAGCTAGACACATAATTTTGAGCGGACTTCGTGATGAGCAGCTATCATTAATAAATAGTACAGATGATGCAACTCAAATCTTAAGAGATATTGAGCGCGTGTATGGAGAATCTAGCATAAACAGCTTCAGAAACTTGGTGTGTAAATTAACCAGATTGAGGATGAATTCAAAAGAGGAATTCACAGAGCACATCAACAAGTTTACTGAGATTATTCAAAGAATTGATCTGACTCCCAAAGCTTTTGATGAGGATACAAAGATAGCATTTTTGTTATCATCACTTGGACCACGCTTTAGCGCATTTGTAAGTCTGATGGATCATAGACAAGGTCTGACTTTTAAAGACCTGATTGGTTATTTAAAAGAAGAATGCAGAGATAGAGCTGAATCTCCAGTGAGAAATGCTAGAAGCAAGGACAGCAGTTATGCATCTAGGCAATGTACAAAGTCCAAAGAGATGCCTAAGAAGGTGATTTGCTTCAATTGTAACAAAGAAGGACACATTGCAAAGAACTGCAGAGCTCCTAAAGCGAAGAAACCCCACCCCTTTCAGCCAAAAGGGGAAAAGAAGGGGAAATGTGAATGCACATGGTTACTGCAAGAAAGGAATTTAGCTGTCCAGAATCGTGAAAATAAACGTAATAAAAGGATTTTAGATTCAGGTGCCAGTTTGCATTTTTCATATAAAAAGGACTATTTTAATGAGATTAATGAAATAAATGATGAAGAAGGATCTGAAATTGAGATTGCAGATGGTAACATTGTTAAAGCAAAAGGTGCAGGTTCCATGAGCCTGAAATGCAATATAAACAATGAATGCATTGAGAACACAATCTCTAGAGTTTTGTACGTTCCAGAGCTGAGCTGCAATTTAATCAGCGTGTCCACTTTGGACAAGAAAGGTTTCCAGATCACATTTGGAAATGGAGAATGTAAAGTGACTAGAAATGGCAAAGTGTTTGCTCGAGCAAAGCTAATAAATGGTGTATATGAGCTTGATCTTTCAGAGAACCAGTCTGCAAAAGTGGCACATTCCAGCCAGAAGGATGAAGCAGATCTGGACCTATGGCACAGAAGGCTAGGACACAGGGACGCCAGCGTCATTCTGGATCTACAGAAAAGAAATCTTGTAAGAGGTTTGCAGGTAAAGCAGAGCAACAAAGCTCCAGCAAAGTGCATAAGCTGTATTACTGAGAAGGCTATAAAACCTTCATTTCCACGTTGTGCAGAACAAAGAAGCAACAAAGTGCTTGACATCGTGCACACTGACATATGTGGACCCATGAATGTTCCCTCACTGGGAAAGAATAGATATATTTTAATATTTCTGGATGACTTTTCAAGATTTTGTGTTGTATATTTCCTCAAAGAGAAGAGTGAAACAGTGGACAAGCTCCAGGAATACATTGCCATGGTCAAGAACAAATTCCAGAGAGCTCCAGCTGTGTTAATGAGCGACAATGGAGGTGAGTACTGCTCAAATGAAATGCAGGCTCTCCTGGCCAAGGAAGGAATTGCACACGTAACCACAATTCCTTACACACCACAGCAGAATGCCATAGCTGAGAGAAAGTTTAGGTCCATTATGGGCATGACAAGCTGCATGCTAAAGGATGCACGTTTGCCACACAAGCTGTGGGCCGAAGGAGTGTACACGTCGGTCTATTTGCAGAATAGACTGCCAACTAAAGGTGCAGAGCGCACACCGTTTGAACTTTGGCATGGGAAAGCTCCCAATCTGTCGCACATACGTGTGTTTGGAAGTCCGTGTTACTTCCACGTGCCCAAGGAACACAGACACAAGCTTGACTCCAGGGCAAAAGCAGGTATCCTTGTGGGATATGCTTCTGGAGGCAAAGGATACAGAATTATGGACTTACAAACTGGTAAGACAAATGCATACCATGCGGTTTATTTTGATGAATATGGAAAAGTAGACACTAAGAACACTGTTGTGGATTCTTCAGATGAGTCAGAAAGGACTCAAGAGTTTGTATATTTCCCTTTTGAGACCCCACAAAGTAATTATCTGCCTTCGAGTGTTACAGCGGCCCCTACAGGCGACGCACCAGAAGACGCACAGGACCAGAACCCTGGCGGCACCAGAGATGAAGATGAGGACTCAGATGGGGACATGCCTGTGTTGGAGGAGGATGAGGAAGCTGATGCGGTCGCACAACCAGAGGTCAGGATCTCATCCAGAACCAACAAAGGTGTCCCACCAGTACGGTTGTCCTACTTTGCAGGGTCGGCGTTTCCACAGGAACCTTCCACTTGGGAAGAGATACAGGAGATGCCAGCTGCAGAAGCCAGTCTCTGGAGGAAGGCCGCGCAGGAGGAGATGGATGCACTGCATCAGAACAAGACCTGGACACTCACTGAGCTGCCTCCCGGTAAAAAGGCCATTGGCAGTAAATGGGTTTTCAAGGTTAAGAAGGGGTCAGAAGGAGAAGTGCAGCGCTACAAAGCTAGACTTGTGGCACAGGGATTTTCACAGCGTTTTGGTGAAGACTATGATGAAGTTTTTGCACCAACTGTGAGGTACAGCAGCGTAAGAATGCTTTTAAGCATTGCAGCCTCCAAGAAAATGAGGGTGAAACACATAAACATTGCTACCGCTTTTCTACATGGGCAGATTTCAGAGGAAATTTATATGAAACAGCCGAAAGGTTTTGTAAAACCACATGAGGCACATCTAGTGTGCAAACTGCAGAAAGGACTTTATGGACTTAAACAGGCTGCCAGAGCCTGGAACCAGAAGTTGCATAAAATGCTGACGCAACTTGGGTACAAGCAAGGCGACGCTGACAAGTGCTTGTACGGTAAGTCAAATAATGGACAATTCTCATATATCTTAGCTTTTGTTGATGACCTGATTATTGCCACAGCAAGTGAGAAAGACTATACACAGATAGTAAAACACCTTAGCAAAGAGGTGGAGGTCAAGGAGCTAGGAGATGTCCAGTACTACCTCGGGATCCAGGTGGAAAGAGAAGAGGACGGCTCATTTCTTCTCAGCCAAAGACAGAAGATCCACGAGCTAATTGAGCACATGCAGATGCAAGACGCACATCCAGTTGCTACACCGATGGCTACTGACTTCCTGAAGAATCAGCAGGATTCGAAGCAGTTGCCAGACAACAATGACTACAGGTCAGCGATTGGTAAACTTTTGTATTTAGTTACCACATGTAGACCTGACTTAGCTAATGCTGTGGGGATTCTTAGCAGAAAAGTTAATTCTCCCACTGAGCATGATTGGGCAGGTGTAAAGAGGGTGGTGCGATATTTGAAGGGTACCATGAATTGTAAATTAAGGTTACTAGCCGTCAGAGACCCTAAGTTGGTTGGGTATACTGATGCAGATTGGGCTGGGGATAATGCTGATTATAAATCAACAAGTGGTCATGTTTTCATGTTTGGGGATGGACCTGTTGCATGGGGCAGTTATAAACAGAGCTGTGTAGCATTATCTTCCACAGAATCAGAATACGTTGCAGCAACAGAAGCCTGCAGAGAGATCGCCTGGCTTGATCAACTCATAAAGGACTTTGGGTTGGTGAGAAAAGGGCCTGTCAGCTTGCTAGAGGACAATCAAAGTTGCCTGAAGCTGACGCAGAGTGAGAAGTTCCTGGCCAGAACAAAACACATTGGGGTTAAATACCACTACGTACGCCAGATGATCCAGGATGGACTTGTGGAACTATCCTACTGCAGCACCCAAGAGATGACTGCTGACATCCTGACGAAACCCCTACCAAGAGAGAGTTTCCAGAATCTACATGTCAAGCTGGGACTCTGGGTGGTTGAATAAAGTTGTTTATGTTTTGTATATGTTGTATTGCCTGAGAAGGGGTATGTGGGATGTAAACACAGGAGCAGTCAATGACAACATTCGTAGAGTGTACATGTTAGAACATGGGGAGGGATGTCTGTCCAGCAAGCAGGTAAACTTCCTGGGGACGGACTTCCTCCACATGTGACCAGAGGTGGGTGTGGCCTCACCTGTGCAGGTAATGACAAAAGCACAGGGCAGGCAGCCATCTCTCTCTCTCTGCCATTTTTCTTCAATGAGGAAACATCTAAGGATGCTCTCTTGGCTCCAGCCAAGAGAGGAGATAAGGACTATCTTGCTACAAGATAGATTCTAAGTATATGTAACTTTTTTAAGCCTGTCTGCCGTCTGGGATCATATTGTGAACAGATCGTGAGTAAACTCTTTTATACTTTTATAAAGACTGTGTTGTGTCTTGTATTTTAAGAGGGAACAAAAGGGGAAATTACCAGAGTAATTATTATAGAGGTTCTAGCGAACCTGTGCACACGTTACCGTTGCGAACAAAAGGGGAATGTCTATAAACTCTGCTGATATTTTGGGAACTTGTTAGCACAAGTTGGACAAGGATATAATTAGTCAATATATCCTCTCCTGCACCCCAGAACATTCCCACAAATTCCAGTGGCGCTGAGAACCATAGATCAATCATGAAGAAGTGCTTGTATTTCTTTAAAACCTGCTAGCCAGCTCTTCACATCTTCCTGACACACTGTCTTTCACTCAGGTCTTGGTCTGTCCCCAAACTTCAGATAAAACCAAGAATTTGTTTTCATTGTACCAATTAAAAAAGCAATGGGGAAATGACCGCTGTTTCTTCTTTTGCAGCTATATTATTAACACTGGAATTACATTTTCGGGAGTGGAACTCCAGCAGCAGCACAAGAGAAAATGATCCCCTACTTGGGTGCTCTATTTGAAGCCCAGCATGTTTTCGTTACTCTCAAGAATGCCAAATTGCACATAAACACAGAGTTGAAAAGTCCAAGCCTTTCAAAACAACCACGGCAACTGGGCAATTTTTAAATAGCATTGCCATTATGGAAATCAACGAAGGAGTGCAGCAACTGTGAAAAGCCACCATGGCTTGACACCCAACGATAAGCTTCTATCAAGTGCAGGAAACCTAAAGTCCTCCAAATATTTGCTAGACTTCAGTTCCCATTATCCCTGCTCATTCGCCACATGGGCTGAAATTGATGGGGGTTGGTGTCTATGTCAGGGACTGGGAAGAGGAGGAATGGCGGAGACTGAGTCCCCAGCCTGACCCTTCCAGAGAGGAAGACAGTTCAGAATTACAACAGGGGTCTGAGGGAGATCAGAGCTCAGAGGCAGATGAGGGAGAAAGCTGGGAAATAATGGGAGAGGAGGAGGAAGCACCAGAGAGCGGACAACTGATGGACGCAGTGTCTTTAGTAAGCATTCCAGACCCCCTCTCTCCCAGAACCCAGTGAGCACTGATAGTAGGAGAGCAGAGAGCTCAGAGGCAGAAGGCACTTCTCAGAACCCATAATAAGGATGCATAAAGGGAGAGAAGGAGGGGGTGGAGAGTCATTCAGGGCAACGCCATTATTTCAAGAGGCAGAAGTGCAAGCCTCTCTGTGAACATTGAACAAAAAGCAGTTGGTAAGAACTTTTCCTTGTCTTATCCATTCCTGGCGACCTGCCATGGGGGTTGGATCCACTGCTGCTGTTAGGGATTTATGACTCTCCTCTCACACCAAGACACAGCCATTCGACAGGTTTATAGTTTCTTGGATTTATTGGGTAATTACACAGTCGCTCAATTGGAGCCCCTCCTTAATCATTCCTTCTATAATAATAATAATAATAATAATAATAATAATAATAATAATAATAATAAATGTTATTTATATCCCGCCCTCCCCAGCCAAAGCCGGGCTCAGGGCGGCTAACAACAATAAAACAGTACAAAAGTACAGCATAAACAACACTCTAAAACCATTCATTATAAAATTAATTGAGTCAGATAGCCCACATGCTTGCCCCCCTTCCAACAAAGTAATTTCCGACCCAGACCCCGCCCCCTTCCTGCAGAACTGACATCTATCCTGGAGTTTGCTTCTGCACCGACTGCGAGGAGATTCTGGGAAGACTGGCTCCCCGTCTTCCCCTTCTACGTACCTATGGGACTGCCTCTCCTGGTATGCCCCACGGAGAACCTTAAGGTCCACAAATGATAACATTTTGGAGGTCCCAAGTCGCAAGATGTTTAGATTGGTCTCAACTAGGGCCAGGGCCTTTTCAGTAATGGCCCCGACTTGGTGGAACGCTCTGTCACAAGAGACTAGGGCCCTGCGTGACTTGACATCTTTCCGCAGGGCCTGCAAGACAGAGCTGTTCCGCCTGGCCTTTGGTTTGGACTCAGTCTGACCCTTACGTTTCCCTCCCCCTTTGATCTATGGGCTACTTTTAAAATGAGGCTGCATTTTAAATTGCATTTTAACCTGTATTTTAAATTGGGGTATTTTTTTCCCTATTATGTTTTTACTGTAATTTTACTGGTGTTAGCCACCCTGAGCCTGGCTCTGGCCGGGGAGGGCGGGGTATAAATAAAATTTATTATTTATTATTTCCCCTCTTGGGCCAATCCCAAATCAGACTCAGTCAGCCTCATGCTATCCTTGGAATCTGCAGCCAACATTCCTGAGAGGGGAGGGCTATTGTCACTCTCCCTGTGTAAAGACGCTCACTCCCCCCTTTCTCCCTCTGAGGTCTTGCCAGCACTTGAAGGATGCATGCTGGCAGAGGGAGAAGGCATGTTCCCGACAGCCCCCTGACAGTCCAACAACATCTGGAGGACGCCAATTTCCAAACTCCCTTTTCCAAGCTCCTGGTTGGGACTGGAGCCAAATCTGATGCATCTGGGCTCAGTGATATTTATTTATTTCATTTTGAAAATTGAGATTGAGAGCCAGTGTGGTGCAGTGGTTAAGAGCGGTGGATTTGTAATCTGGTGAACTGGGTTCGCTTCCCCACTCCTCCACATGCAGATGCTGGGTGACCTTGGGCCAGTCACACTTCTCTGAAGTCTCTCAGCCTCATTCACCTCACAGAGTGTTTGTTGTGGGGGAGGAAGGGAGAAGGAGATTGTTAGGCGCTTTGAGACCCCTTAGGGTAGTGATAAAGCGGGATATCAAATCCAAATCCAAACTCCTCATTTCTAACCATACTTCATCAAACAAGCTGCCCCAGAGCACAGACCATAATACCACTGTGAGAACAGGTTGCTGGACAAGATGGGTCATGGACATGATCCATTAGGCTCTTCTTATAGATCTTTCCACTTTATTCAAAATGAGCAGGTTTTTCTGCAGTTGCCCAGTTACAGCTGCCACTTTTATTATCATCTTATTGACAAGCAAGTTAAAATAAAAACACATACTATTCTCCAGTTTCTCTCCTGTTCAGCAGAAGGCCAAGGCAAGCCCTACATATCACTCTAGCCTTCAAAATAGGGGATAAGTGGATTTTGAAGTAGCACTTAGTTCTTGGCTGGGTACAGAAATTACTTTTTAGTTGTTTCTATGAATTATCTCCTTGATGCATCCCTGTTGCTGGGGCGCAGGCCTGCAAAATGGTAACAGCTTGTACGCGCTCTCTCTCTCATCAAAACTCTTACATCAGAAAATGGTGCTTTCAGATAAATTCTCTTCTAGCTTCTTTTATATGTTGTATTGCAACAGTAGGTGAAAGCAGAATCTACCAATCCTGTGGAGGAAAAGAGACCGATGAAATATAGGGAAATTAACAGAACCTAATTATTAAAATTTAAAAAGCTTTCATAGCCCTCCCTGGAAAACATATCTGATCTGTGTAAGAAGATAATGCAGCCAAAGCTCCTAAAGGTGAGACCAGCAGAATATTCTCCTCTCTCTGAAGCTGACTATTGTCATATCAGCAACTTTCATCAAGTTTGATGCAAATGGACAGACACTTTGTGTCAAATGTGATTAAAAGGTCCCAAACAACAGGCCTTTGTAATGCTGGGCTACAGGCATAGGAACATTAGAAGTTGCCATATGGTTCTTAATTGTAAACTATACGCTGATCTCCATCAGCGATTTCTAGATCAACTCTGTATCCCCAAATGGAAACCAGAGTTGGAGGTCATACATTTTCTATTACTGGGGAATGATCAGGAGCTCACCAAGTTAGTTGCTAAATATCTCTATTTCGTTTTTTGTCGTTGAAATACACTGCAGACATCTGATCTCCCTGGAGACCTAGAGATGTGACAATAGACTGCTCTGCCTCCTTTCTTTTAGCAAATGTTTTGTGCCACTGGGGAAGTGCTAATTCTGTATTGATTTGTTTTGGATGTTTCTATGTGATGCCAATAAAAGGTTTGATGGTGATGATGATTAGAAGTTGCCTTTAAAGGATACTTGCAAAACCATATTGGAAAATCAGAACTCCTATTAGAATAAACAAGTTCCGTTTTAAATACTGAAATACTAAATAAGATGGATAACCATGTGTAATATAAAAAGAAGCATGAAATTAGGTTAAAGGTGTGTGAAAAAAAGTAATAGAAATGGAAAGAAATTGCAATTGAGTAGATTGGAAGTCTAACACAAAGGTGGGGTGTGGGTGGTGGATGGTGATGGGAAAAGGAATTACGGTATCTGTGGGACTGACTGAATGTACGTATGTTTGAATATTTTTAAGGATTGTATGAAATGTATGTTTGTATGCTTGTATAAAAAAGGGGGGAAGATTTAAAAAAAGAAGTTGTCTTTTATCACCTTGTTCATTATTTACAATTACTGTCAGTGTCTCTCCAGGGTATCAGGGAGGGGACACTCCCAGCCCTATGTAGATATGCGTAGGATTGAACCTGGGACCTTCTCCATGCAAAGCAGATGACCTACCCCTGAGCTGTGATGCAGCCAGTTTAGTTATGAAACACACTCTTAGCTGCTTCTCTGGGGCTACATGACTGTCACAATTCCTGGCTCAGCAGACGTGAGGTGGTTGCATATGTACCAGTATATTAACCTCAGACATGGGACTTGTCTACCACTGGTCTTCAGAGGTGCCCAACTTCTTCTGCTTCCCAGTTTCCAGTCATTGACCTAAGACACGTTTACTTAAGGAAGATCACAGAGGGCAAGTCTTCTGTCCCCTCCTGCTGCCCTGCAGTCACAGAAAACTGGTCAAGAGGGATGCAGCCCTCCTGAAGGATGTGAGATGAGACACAGGTTGCTTCTGATGAGATGAAGGTACAGAGATGTCAGGGGCTGGACTGAGGAGGAATGGTGGGAGCCCGCCCCCCTTCACCTGAACCTTCCCAAGGGCAGGAGGACAGTATTGATTTAGAACAGTGGCTTGCAGAGGGGCATAGTCCAGAGGGGAAAAGCTGGGAAATATTGGGTGAGAAACAGCTAGAAGAGGAAACACCAGGAGAGAGACAGCTGGCAGATTCAGTCTCCTTCTGACCCCCCTTCACCTAAGACTGGATGGGCTTTGAGAGTGATAGAACAGAGAGCTCAGCAGCAACAAGCTCAGATTACCCAACATAGGAGTGACGTAGATTAATGGGAATGGAGGGGGTGAACCTTTACTGGAAGCAACGCCATTTCTAGAGAGATATGCATTCCTTTGTCTCTCACTGTGATTATTAAAGAACACTCCTTTCATTTGGTCTGCTTATTTACTGCCACTGGGGGAGGGATCTGATTCCCCAAAGCCTGACAAGAGGAGACTTTCTTTCCGCAAACTTCCTTGGATTGTCTTAGAATCCAAGCACCTTCCAAACTGGGCAAAAGTTCTATATTAGACAGCGGGTTTGAACTCTAGCACTGCTCCTTCATAGAAAGAAGATTCCACCTAAACATTAGGAAGAACTTCCTGACAGTAAGAGCTGTTCGACAGTGGAATTTGCTGCCAAGGGGTGTGGTGGAGTCTCCTACTTTGGAGGTCTTTAAGCAGAGGCTTGACAACCATATGTCAGGAGTGCTCTGATGGTGTTTCCTGCTTGGCAGGGGGTTGGACTCGATGGCCCTTGTGGTCTCTTCCAACTCTATGATTCTATGATTCTATTATTAGGCTTTGTTCATACAGAGGTGTGCCAAGATAATTGCACCATGCAATGCAGCATGCTTAGGATATGGGTTCATCCAGACCTGCTGCCTAATACACTTCCTTTACATCAGGGACGGGAACTTGTGGCCCTCCAGATGTTGCTGCACTGCTGCAGTTCCCATCATCCCTGGCCATTGACCAGGCAGGACGAGGGAGATGGGAGTTGGAGTCTAACAACACTGTCACTTTAGAACCTGCTCAACAGTATATTGCAGTTCCCTCATCGTTGCATCTTCACTGCTGGCTGACTGTTTCCTTCAATACCAGGGGTGTAACAGCAGGTGAGACCTGATTATAACTGGAATCCTGCTGTTAAGTTAATCCGTTTTTTCCAGCTGAGATTTCAAGCAACCAATTTAATTTATTTATTTATTTAAAAACCAAGTTAATGTGAGATGTGTGTGTTGCTTACCATTTATTCATTTACTGCTGTTACCTTTCTATATAGCTTTTTAATACACTCTCAAAAGGCTGCCACCAAGGTTTCTGTTCTTTCATTCGTGTGTGTGTGTGTGTGTGTGTGTGTGTGTGTGCTTGGATTTCATTTACTCATCATCTTATTCATGGAATTGTTTCTGAATGATGCTGAGATCCAGAATTTGGTACATCCATGATCCCGTGATTACAGAAAAGGTGAAAACAGGACATTTGTACTTCATACTTGTGCATACAAACATAGGGTCTCAAAGTGTTTGCAAAATATTGAAGGTATCTCTGGGCCCAAAAGCTAAGCAAACAGACAAACAAAACCTTATTCAGGCACAGGAGCTCTGAAAGGACAAGTAGATAAGACTACGGGGACCACCTGGTCACAGCTCAGGAGTACAGCTTCTGTATTGTGTGCAGAAGGTCACAGCTTCAATGCCTGGCATCTCCTGGTGGGGCTAGGAATGTCCCCCATCTGAAATTCTGGAGAGCCATTTCCAATCAATGTACTGAGCTAGAGAGAGCAATGGTCTGACTCTGCATAAGGCACCTTCTTATGTTCCCCTCATGCAGGTCCTTCCAGGTCCACCATTTTCTAGTGTAGCCTGCATTTCTAGACTCCCTAATCATAATAGGAGACTTCACAAGTGGAAGAGGGTCCCAAGGTTTGAGGGGGACCTATGCAAGTATAGCTGTGTATGTGAGGGGCTTTCTCCATTGGGGCAGGAACCTACGTTGATTCTCAAATCAGGGCTCAGTCTGCACTATACACCATGCCAGTTTAAACAGTTGTGGTTATCCCCAAAGAACCCCCTACAGGAGCTGTTGTTGGTTAAGAGTGGTGAAAGTTGTCAGGAGACCCCCTATTCTCCTCACAATTGCTATAATTCCAGAGCACCCTGGTGAAAGCGGCTGATGATTAAACCACTCTGGGAATTGTAGCTTCTACCAGGATTCTTTGGTGGAGAGCATGACTGCTTTGTGAGGGGTTCTCCTCACAACCCTCAGCAGTCTTAGCAAACTACAGTTCCCAGCATTCTGTTGGGCAGCCCCTCAACATATTACACCATTTGCTGGGCCCACAAGCCTCTTTCTGTCCATAGCTGCAGCATTTCCGCAAAGGTTTCTGGAAGCTTTTTCAGATCATGCAGTAGCTGGAACCATTGCTCTTGGCACCTGCAGACTGCCTTAAAAAAGAATAATAACTCTGACCTTGTGCAATGCATTTTTCTCATTGTCTTCTTTCCTCCTGCTGTTCTGGCTGCAGTTGGAGATTTCGACTGCAGTCCTGCACACAAGTGGGCTGCTAATTCCTATTCAAGTTAAAAGGATTTAAGTAGCCTAACTGTGAGCAGGTTTTCCATTATTATCCTCTACCTGCCTCCTAATCTCACAAGGAGTAGCTTGTCCATTGATTCCTCCTTTTCATTGGCTTTGGAGTCCTACGTATAACAGTATAATGTTGGCCAAAAGCCAACAGTGCCTCGAACTATTATGAGTTGAGCCCAAATGCTACCACCTGGCTGCCACCCCCCAAAAAATTATTTTTAACAACAATAATAATAATAATAATAATAATAATAATAATAATAATAATAATAATAATAATAATTTTATTTATATCCCGCCCTCCCCAGCCGAAGCCGGGCTCAACAGTAGCTTCAAAGCAAAGCAATGGTTTTTTGTTTTTGCTTTTGCTTTTTTGCTTTTTAAAAAGAAACACTCCCCACTCCCAAATTAATATATACAACTTTAGCATTGATTTTCTTAGTGTGTTGCACCTGGGGTTGCTGGTAAGGAAATAATGGGCCCTTTCATTGATGTGAAAAACTCACTTTAATCAGGATCTGTTCATTTGCCTTCATTCAATATATTGTAACAATATTGAATATTTCATTGGCACTGTTCATCATTTCTAAAGAATGTTACTTTCAGTGGAAACAAATTGACGCACACAATCCCTTAGGACTGTGATGTGCTACAAGCCCCGCATGTTTGAGAGCATGTATGCACATTTCTTTCCTTTCTTTTTTTAAAAAACACCTTTCTCTGTATTCAAAGCCAATGAGATTAGGAGCATCTTCAAACACCAACCACTGGGCCAACCCCCTTTGAAGTGAAGTCTGAGGCTTTGATTTCAGGTCACTCCCCATGTGGCTATCTTTAAAGTTCATCAGAATTAACATTTGCTGGTATTTTTTCACCTCCCAACTCTGACAGTTGGCACAATCATTAAGAATGGATAATAATGCAACTAAACCTCAAAGTTCCATTAAATCATTTAATGCCACATTGTTCTGTAATGAGCGTGGCATTTTAGTCCTTCTATAACATCGAATGCTTTCTTTTCCGTGGGTTTGGGAGGGGGGAATTTTGATTGTGATTGCACTAAAGTGGACAGACATGGTCTGATAGCTCTCTCAGACTCAGAATTGAGGATTCCTATTTAAATTAAAGATAACAGGCGGGATTAGAAAAGGTACAGTGTTAAAGAAACCACAAAAGAGGCATTTCTAGCTTGGGGCTTATGGAACTTGGTCTTCCAATAGTTGTCATTCATGAATGAATATCAGAATCTCATCTGACCATCTTGAGAAGACAGATGTTTTCAAAGTGATGCAATGGATAATTCCACCTCATTCTGCGGGGGAGGGGGGGACAGGGGCAGTTAGGTATCTAAAAATTATTCTATTCTATTTGTTTTGTTTTGGTAGGAATTATTTATCACATTACCTTGAAAACATTTGTCCTGTTCTGTGTATCTCTTTGAAAAATGTTCCCTACTGTGTTCCGTCCAGCAGGTGGTTTTAAAAATTAAAACTGAAAGACTTAAAAAGAGATTCTGAAACCCAGAAGGCATAATTTGAGATGGAGCAACATTTATCAGAAGGATATGCAGGTTGCTATTATTGTTACTTCTAAATCCAAGTGGATTCAGTGAATCATCCCCACTCTCTGTGAGCTGTTTGCCTCCTCCCCACCACACCTCCCCCTATAACAACTTTAATTCAAACATTTGTATAACATTTTACCTCTTAATCCACTGTGGGTGTTAAACCTGCTATGAATATTATTATTACTGTTAATCGAGATTTGTAATCTCCTGCTAGCTTCAAAGTAGAAAAAAAAGATTTGCTTCTCTGCCTTGTCATCAAAACAACTTATGTGATGTAGACCACTATTATTTTCACAGGACATCCAAGGAACTTCAATTAAGTAGGGCAGAGTGGAAGGCCCCAAATGGCACATTACATTAGACCAAATGCTGGGTCTATGTGTGAACCCTCATACTAAAGAGTAAAGGACTTTGCCCTTTACTCCCCACTGTGATCCTGACCTAGATCCCTCTATCACCACCCCACTGGTAATTTGCATTGGTGGAGACTTCCCATTCTCTTCAATTATCCCCTACAGTGGTACCTTGGGTTAAGGACTTAATTCGTTCTGGAGGTCCGTTCTTAACCTGAAACTGTTCTTAACCTGAGGTACCACTTTAGTTAATGGGTCCTCCCGCTGCAGCATGATTTCTGTTCTCATCCTGAAGCAAAGTTCTTAACCCGAGGTACTATTTCTGGGTTAGCAGAGTCTGTAACCTGAAGCATCTGTAACCTGAAGTATCTGTAACCTGAGATACCACTGTATTCAAATTTATGGAATAGAAAAGCCTGGCATTCATACATAGGTAAAGTAACACACAGCTTGATTGTAGTACAGTATTTGAATGCCATCACACCACACCAAATCCTACGCTCACTCTTACCTGCAAAGCTAGACATTATTTGGGATAAAGGGTGAGCTGCAAGAGAAAAACATAGAGTTGAAATTACCTAAAAATATACCTACTGGATCAAGCAAAGGCCTATCTATTCCATTATCTTGTTCTAATTGTGGCTAACTACAGTGGCTAGCTAACCTATGGAAAACCCACAAGCAGAACCCAGCTGCTACAGTCAGTGGCGTAGCGTGGGTTGCCAGTGCCCGGGCCTCATGGTGAACTGGGGGGAGAGAGGAAAATGGACAGATTACACACGTGCATTCAACTGCCTAAGGGTGGCTATGTCACCCAGGAGACCACAGCTACAGAGATAAGAAAAGAAGAGTTGTTCTGTTGTCTGGAGAGGTCACTTTCAGGTTCAAATGGAGAAACCAGCAATGGAAGCACACAGCCTTATTGAGGCAGCACCAAGTGTTGAAATTCTGCACCTGGGGAAACCACCCCTGTGCCCCCCACACTACACCACTGGCAACTGTACTCTCCCCATTTGTGTTTTCCGGGAAGGCTGCACAGTAGTACCTCTGGTTACAAACTCAATTTGTTCTGGAGGTCCATTCTTAACCTGAAACCTTTCTTAACCTGAGGTACCACTTTAGCTAATGTGGCCTCATGCCGCAGCCATGCTATTCTCATCCTGAGGTAAAGGTCTTAACCCGAGGTACTACTTCCGGGTTAGTGGAATCTGTAATCCGAGGTACCACTGTAGAACTCTTGAGCAGATGCTTGGAAACTGTTTTGGAATTCTTAAGGGTTAACTAACTAGAACCTGATCTGGACAAGATTGAAGCATTGTGGGTCAGAATGTTGTCTGTTCAAGATGGAGTTGCATTCTCTCTCAAAAATTAAGTAGTACAAAAAGTACCTGTAGTATCACAGGTGTTGGTGGTGACTAGGAGCATCGTATATAAGTTTCTGATGGACTGATTCTCCAGCTATAACCCTAACTAGTCTCCAGAGATTTTATTGCAGCAATCCATGCCTGGAAAATATATCCAGACTGGTCTACTACAATGTACTCTACATGGAAGATGGTTTGATAGCTTAATTTAGTGCAGTGGCTAAGGGGCCAAACTCTTTGACTATATTACACTTATTTGCACTGGTCCTAGAATCATAGAGTTGGAGGGGAGCTATCAACACCCTCTCCGTATCTATTATTGTAGGACTGTGAAGACATAACTTTCAGTGTGACTGCATATCTAGAGCAGTTCTTGAGCACTCCTGAAATCATCTCTAGCTCCAGGTATTTTAGTCCCTTGTGCCAGTGTAAGCAAACGTCAACAATGCCTCTCAAATCTTTGCCAAACAGCAGAGCGTCACAGCAGCTTAATCAAAGAGAGAATGTCCTCTCTGCAATGGAATTTACAAAAGGGCAATGTTACAAAATGCAAAGTGACCTCGGAAATATCAAATTCGCTTGGCTCCAGAGCCTCATGCCACAGAGATATCATTCGAACTGACAGTTTTTAAATGTTTGACCTGATCTGTCACATTGCTACATGTAGCATCAGTTTGCAGAGATGTGGCTTTATCCCTTCAGACATTGGAGGATGTGGTAGCGGCAAGCTCTGTAATACATCTGTAGGTACTTAGCTCATGGTATTTAAAGAGCGTCTCTGAGCAGAGATGCCATTACTTTATGCGGGATGAGAATCAAATTTGGCATTCCTTTGCTGTGGATAAAGAGATGAGATCCAGGGCTCAGCTTCCAGGAACTAACTCCGTTAGAGAGGATAAACAAACCCAGCTTGCTGTCGCTGCCCCCCCCCCCCCGCATTCATCTCTCCCACTTTTAGCCTGGAAGAGTGTAGCAGAAATTGACTAGATTGTTAAGACTTCTCACCCTAACCGATCATTTCATTCTAAAGCTCTGCACTTGAATGCAGGTCTTTTTGTTTATGTTTTAAATGCAAATAGCTGCTGCCAGGTGATTGAAATTGATCGAAATACTTTGTCACTTGTACAACTTGTATACAGTGAAATTACATGAGCAACCCCCACTCAGTTCTCTTAGTCTAAATTCCCCTCGTTTACTGACACACACTCACCAAACCCGAAAGTCAGTTGCCCTGTTGTTATCTTTTCATTCAGCAGCCTAACAGCCCACGGATAGAAGCTGTTCTTTACCCTGTTACAGATAGGTAGCCGTGTTGGTCTGCCATAGTCAAAATAAAAAAAATCCTTCCAGTAGCACCTTAAAGACCAACTAGGTTAGTTCTTGGTATGAGCTTTCGTGTGCATGCACACTTCTTCAGATACACATATCTTCAGATACACATATTGGTGAGCTACTGGAAGGATTTTTTTTATTTTTACCCTGTTAGTGCGACTAATCATGATTCTATATCTTCTGCCTGAGGGCAGGAGATCAAGAAAGTGCTGGCCAGGGTGTGAATCATCCCTGAGAATTTTCCTCACTCTCCTGAGGCAAAGTTCTTCCACTATTTCATCCAGCGGATTCACGGGACAGCCCATGATATCTTGTGCCGTATTCACCACGCTCTGTAGGTACTTCCTATCAGTTGATGTCAAACCAGTGTACCACACCATGATGCAGTATGAAAGGACAATTTCTATTGTTGACCGGTAGAAGGAGATCATCAAATGTTGATTGACATGCTCTGAGGTGGGGAGGCTAAGGAACAGTGGGACCATGGAGAGGAGGAAAGGGGCAGGATGTTTAACTATTTCCTGCTATGCAGAGTCCTGAAGAAAAAAATAATCTGCCTTCCTGAAGCTCAATATTGTCTCCCCCATACAGAATATGGGTTGTTGTTGTTGTTTGGAGAGAGCAGTTTTTCAACAGGATGAAGGGCAGGGGGAAATCTCCACATTAATTGGAGAATTATTATTATCAATTACTTTAATTTATATACCGTGCTCTATCCAAGGATCATAGGGCAGCTTACAATAGAAAAACACAATAATACATAACATAGTAACAAACAAAAACACACCCCACCCATAAATTGTTTAATACACCAAAGGCTTGAGAGAAGAGGAATGTTTTTGCCTGGTGCCTAAAAATATGTAATGAAGGCGTCAGGGGAGCCTCCTTGGGGAGAGCATTTCACAACTGGGCAGCTACTGCAGAAAAGGCATGTTCTCGTGGTGCTGCTCTCCAAACCTCACATGATGAAGGGGCTGAGATGATAAGCACAGGGTCCAGGTCAGTTCATATGGCGAGAGGCATACACAGACCCTCCAAGTGTCCCTATTTTCCAGGGTTATCCCTGATTTAGAGAAGCTGTCCCGGTTTTAGATTCGATCCCGGAATGTCCCACTTTCTCTTATGAAGTCCCTATTTTCATTGGAGAAATGTCGGAAGGTATGGAGTTATCCGAACTCCCAAGCCATCTGAAGGTAATCCTGTATAGGAATTTAAAAAATATTTTTTACTGGTTTATTATGTTTTATATATATGTTGGAAGCTGCCCAGAGTGGCTGGGGCAAGCCAGTAAGATGTGTGGGGTATAAATAGTAAAGGTATCATTATGGAAAGGGATGTCCCTATTTTCATTGGAGAAATATTGGAGGATATGCATACATGCAATCAACATCATGCTTAACTCTTTCATTATCAGTGTATACATGCTTAATTTTGCATGGTAGAAATAGTGATGGGTGGAGAAATGAGTTTCAGCTCACATTTCAAAGCAAAGCTGCATGCTTTTGGGGGGAGGGCACCATCTTTTCTTTCACCTCAGGCAGCAGAATATAATGAGCCAGCCCTGTTTGTATCATGTAAGCCAGACAAATCGGGCTGCACACAGTAACAGTCAAGAATCCAAGGCACCAAAGCAAACATCTCTCTCAAATTAAGATCTAATTACAATAACAACAGCAGTTCAATTAGCCATTCAATTAAGTAAAAATGGGAGGGGGGATCATATTAGTACATTTCACAGAATGTATCCTTTGGCTCCATTCTTAATGAGGGGACGGATTGTTCTCCCTGCCAGAAAACAAAAGCAGGAAAAGAACATAAATGGCATCCGTATTTCTCTGAACATAAAATGTGCACCTGTGTGAGAAAGGTTTATAATGCTAACAAAATACTCAATGGGGAAATAAATGCAATCCGCTTGCAGCACCCAGCATTTTTCTTGCTTATATGGGCACAAGAGAGATCTCTCAAAAACCTTGATAATCAGATTAGCTAACCTTTCTGTATTTGGCAACCTTCCAGAAAACAAAATGAGCACATTTGTAATGCGGTCTTGGCTCACCACTCTGGCAGCAAGATATGGACTAGCAAATGGGTGTCTATATGTTGGCTTGGATAAAGCTCAGCTGCTTTGCTCTGCAATGAGTGAGGCCTAGGAAAGATGTCTGCTTGGTAAACTCAAATGGAAAACATGCACCTTTTCTTTCAACATTTACTAGGCTTCAACCAAAGTGCTGGGTTTTCATCTATAAGGTCCTGCACAGCTCAGGACCCAAATACCTTTTGGAGTGCCTCTTCTGATAGTAGCCTCCAATTATAGCTAGTCAAATGCTCTTGGGAAGCCCAGAAGGAGAGTAAGAGAGCTTGTCAGGGTTAGCTCTAAGGATCTAAGGGCGCCCTGGGCCCTGGCAGCAGTAGTAGGACCAGCTTCCTACAACTAGCGGCAATGTAACATAACAGGTTGAGCTGCTATTTTACTCACAGTGTGGAAAATGGGCCAGGGCAGGGATTAGTCTTGACAGAGTTCTGGATCCTGGTAGCAGCCACCAAAAGATGTCAGATGTGGACACCACTCCTGAGTGCCATCACTTTGCACAACCACAGGTGAAGCAGCCCCTCAGCTGTAGCAAAATTAATGTTTGAGGCTGAAGGACATCTCCACGCAGCGGTGAGAAAACAAAGGGTGTTTATTGCTAGCAATAATGGCTCAGTGGGATCACTCTCCAAAAGCTGAGCCAACCCAAAGAGTGGGGTCTTCTTAATATACATAACTGTTATCTATTAAAGCAATACATATGCATAAACTTCCTCCAATCTAAAGTTACAACACAATACATTCCTTTCTACCTGAGGGGGTTAGGACATTTGAGCAGAGCACGTCTCATTGTCAAATGTAGACACTTAGGAATGTTGTTTACAACCTTGGGACTAAAGCTGCTCCTAGCACAAGATAAGGCACTACAAAGAAACAATAGACACAAGGCCTCTAGCCTGGCTAGTTAGCTGAGCTTATAGGTCTCTATGTTCATCACAACCTTGGAGTGAATCTCTCATACACGCAACTCAAAATGCCCACAACTTGCTCTCTGTGAATAGGATGGCAAATGGATCAGGACATTTTATTTAGCCCCATCACAAAGAAAGCCCCAGGTTTATGATTTGCTTGAGAGATTCCAAGTCTGATCATGTCATAGGCTGAGGGTTTCTAGGGTACAAACTAGAAGATCTCCCACGAGAGAGTTCGGCATGTGCTTAATTCATTCCCTCCAGAATCAATGGGACCTAAAAGTCTTGAACTTTGACTGGACTATGTCCAAAGTATTCGCCTCTCTTTCTGAGCCCGGGCCTTCAAGGCTTTCCTACTTAGATCTCAAAACAACTTGAAGCTGCAGCTTTGAACTCAGCTATCCAGGAATGCTCTTCTTAACCCAATTGAAATTCAACGTTTTCAGAAGCACCCTTTAATTCCTTGCTACCACACTTGTTTATTGAAAGCAGGGGGGGGGGTGGACTCCACACAGAGAAAACACTTGAAAGGAATATGAAAACATTTCAGCGTTTTGCTTTAAGTGTAAATTATTTCCACACCAATTCAATTTATGCTGCAGAATGAGGTAGAGAAAGACATTTCAACCATTCCCCTCCACCTTATCAGATGAAAGTCGGTATCTGAATGATGGTTTCCTTCATTCTTTATTGCAGGATATGTCTTCTGGTTTTTGATTTCTACAGTGTTATTCAAAGGCCCTGGCTGGGTCAGTAGTTGACACAGTGAAACTGCCTCAATTTGAGTCCAGGACTTTCAGTTCTTAACAGCAAAATCTTATGCCTCTGAAATGGGTGGGGGGAGAGAGAGAGAACTGCTGAGTGATATTCAAGCCTGGGAAAATTAATAGAATTAAGAAAATTGCTAAATAATAATGGCACCATTATAAGTTATAATCAAATTAAAAATACTGTATTATGAATAAGAGATGTTTACCAGTATTAGAATACCTGCAGATTAATCACATTACAACCCAGATATTAAGAAAATCTGTTTACTTTGAGACCTTACACCATGCAAGGAATTACTAACAAATGTAAATCTCAAGGGCTGTTTGACAACATGGCAAATCAGTCTCCCCAGGAGAAACATGGAATTGGTGATGGGAAAGGATCTGCATTGTACCTGCAATATGAATCTGAAATATTTTTAGCATAAATTATTAGCAATATGATATCTCATTCCTAAAGGATTAAGTAAAATATAACCATTTTCTTGCAATCATTGTTGGCAATGTCAGTATGCTGATGCAGACATTTACCACGTTAACAAAACTGATCCTAAAATTAAACAACATTGGCAACAAATATTCAAAGAAATTAAAAATATGATAGAATAAGAACTATCAAATGACCCATTAATGGTATTATTTGTATGTATTAAAATAAAGCCACCCAAGAGGATCAAGAACTTGCTTCCAGCTTGTATTACCATAGTGCAAGCATGGAGAAATTCTGAAACACTTAGATTAAGACTGGTTATATAAAATCAGGGATATTGCATCAGTGGTCAAATTAACAAATATTATCGGGGTCAAGACAGTGATAAAAAGTGATAATAATTTTATTGAAAAACTGAGCGCATTCGTGGCTTATACAGTTGGGACTGAAATTTAATATTAAATACATTCTTGGGTGAATTCTAATAACAATAACCTAATAAGAAGAAAAATCAGATGAGTGAAAGAACAATGATTAGTTAAATAAGCAAACAATAATAAATGAATGCACACTTATGTTGCAATTGTATTCCCTATAGTTGCTAACTGGATTGTTGTTTATTGTCTGAAATATTGTCCAAATAGATTTTCTTGCATTAAATAGGCACATAGATACATTTATACTACTTTAAGTTTTAGAAATATGTGTTTATTCCCTTTATACAGTTGAAACACATAAAATGAGAGAGAGAGAGAGAGAGTTATAGTCCTCGCCTGTTGTTGCTCTCCAGCAACTTGACATAAGTGGTTTCATTCACTTGTGCTGTTGGAGATTCTCTATAACCATCATGGAAAATAGGAATTGAATCAGTGCCTAGGATCCTGTGTGTACAGAAATAGAGGGTGTTTAGCACTCTCAAAATACCTGAAGGACTGTCACAAAGGAGAGGTAAAAGGCTTTGCAACCCTAGAGAGCAGAACTAGAGTGAATGGGCTGAAGCAGGGGTGCCAATTTGAATAAAATATTGGTGGATCCAGGTAAGCCCCACCTTGCATAATCGATCACAGGACACAGTGCATGCACACCATTTGAATGGCAATGCCCGTTAACTTTGCAGGGGGTGGCCCCCTCAAAAAAAATATGGTGGGGTTGAAGGGACCTCAGCCCCTAGGACTGAAATTACAGGAGGGTAGATTTTGGCTGAACATTGGGTGAAACTTCTTAATGCTAGGAGCAGTACCATGCTCTAGTTATCTCTCACTTGGACTACTGCAATGCACTCTACGTGGGGCTACCTTTGAAGGTGGCCCGGAAACTACAACTAATCCAGAATGTGGCAGCTAGACTGGTGACTGGGGGCGGCCACCGAGACCACATAACACCGGTCTTGAAAGACCTACATTGGCTCCCAGTACGTTTCCGAGCACAATTCAAAGTGTTGGTGTTGACCTTTAAAGCCCTAAAGAGCCTCGGCCCAGTATACCTGAAGGAGCGTCTCCACCCCCATCATTCTGCCCAGACGCTGAGGTCCTTCTGGCGGTTCCCTCATTGTGAGAAGCAAAGCTACAGGGAACCAGGCAGAGGGCCTTATTGGTAGTGGCACCCGCCCTGTGGAATGCCCTCCTATCAGATGTCAAAGAGATAAATAACTACCTGACATTCAGAAGACATCTGAAGGCAGCCCTGTTCAGGGAAGTTTTTAATGTGTGACATTTTAGTGTATTTTTGGTCTTGTTGGAAGCCGCCCAGAGTGGCTGGGGAAACCCAGCTAGATGGGTGGGGTACAAATAATAAACTATTATTATTATTTAACTGGAGCTGGGGTGACCTCTCCATCATTGAAGGACCTCAAGCAGATGCTGGGCAGCAACCTGTTGGGCATGTTCTAGTTATGGGTGTCCTGCAATGAGCCATAAGTTGGGCTAACTGGCCCACAATGTGCCTTCCAGCTACATCATTCCATAAAGAAACACAGGGCTGTTGTTCATATTGTAAGTCACTCTCTCTATATGCCCCAACAATGAATCCCTCAGGAAGCGTGCATTTGAATGAGGGCTGCCAAATGTCCGGATTTTCACTGGCAACCCTAATTTGAATAGATTGCAAAAGTCTCTGAAATGCGCAGGGTTCCATGGTAGAAAAGTTAGGAACATAGCAAGCTGTCTAATACAGAGTCAGACTAATAGCCCAATGCAATTCTGGGCTGCATCAATAGGAGTATAGCATCTAGATCAAGGGAAGTAATAGTGCCACTGTATTCTGCTCTGGTCAGACCTCACCTGGAGTACTGTGTCCAGTTCTGGGCACCACAATTCAAGAAGGACACTGACAAACTGGAACGTGTCCAGAGGAGGGCAACCAAAATGGTCAAAGGCCTGGAAACGATGCCTTATGAGGAACAGCTAAGGGAGCTGGGCATGTTTAGCCTGGAGAAGAGGAGGTTAAGGGGTGATATGATAGCCATGTTCAAATATATAAAAGGATGTCACATAGAGGAGGGAGAAAGGTTGTTTTCTGCTGCTCCAGAGAAGCGGACATGGAGCAATAGATCCAAACTACAAGAAAGAAGATTCCACCTAAACATTAGGAAGAACTTCCTGACAGTAAGAGCTGTTCGACAGTGGAATTTGCTGCCAAGGAGTGTGGTGGAGTCTCCTACTTTGGAGGTCTTTAAGCAGAGGCTTGACAACCATATGTCAGGAGTGCTCTGATGGTGTTTCCTGCTTGGCAGGGGGTTGGACTCGATGGCCCTTGTGGTCTCTTCCAACTCTAGGATTCTATGATTCTATGATTCTATGATCTACTTCAGTATTGTTTACACTGACTGGCAGTGGCTCTCCAGCGTATCAGGCAGAGGTTTATTCCGGCCTTACCTGGAGATGCTCAGCTTAGGACCTTCTGCATGCAAAGTGGAGGCTCTAACATTGAGGCGCAGTCTCCCATGTTCCTGCAGAAAAAGTGCTCTCCAAAAGCGAAAGCTATCCCAAAACCAAATCCTTCAGCCACGGTGACTCGAGATCCTTTGGGTTCAGAAGTCCTAATTTGAGGGCTATTTTGAATCCATGCATAACCTAATAGGTCACACATCCAATATGCAGAGCTCATTCTGGCATTTTGCAGGAAACTGCAATACATAGTTTGAGAACAATCCAGTTGTCATTTAACCGCCATTCACTCCGGTAATGGTCCTCCAGGAAATCGCAGGTTTAGAAGCATGTTGCTAAATAATTAAATGACCCAGCTGCCACAAATCCAAATAACGGGGGAGGTGGGGGGGGTTTCCCCCAAACAAAAACCTTTGCATTTGATTAGCTGGCTTTCGTCACAACATTATCTGAAAGCCTGGAAGAAAGTGAGATGGAGGAGAGCTAATTAAAAAGATTGGACGTGACAACACTGATATTTTTGAGGAACAGAGATATCAGAATTAACGCGAACAGCGCTGTGTTTCCAGCATTTGTCACATGAGGGTTTTAAACTGATAATTAACTTTGTGTTGCTTTTTTCACTTGTTTGCCCTCATGGTACTCTTTACAGATGACATCGTACAAGACGGGTGCCATATTTCATGTATGCGCACGCCGCCCCACACCTGGCTCCTTCATTCTCAGGATTTTAACAAGAACCCAGGGATTGAAATAAAGAGCTTTTTTGAGGATATGCATTGCTTACTAATGATGGAAGCAGCATCCTAATTGGAGCTTTAGAAATGTTAATGCAAAATGCCATAAATCACATGTTAATGTGTTTGGTTCTCTAATAGCATATAGCTTAATGAAGCCCTTTTCCTCCTTTCCTTGATGTGGGTGGTCCTGTGATAATAATAATAATAATAATTTATTATTTATACCCCACCCATCTGGCTGAGTTTCCCCAGCCACTTTGGTCGGCTCCCAATCAAGTGTTAAAAACAGTACAGCGTTAAATATTAAAAACTTCCCTGAACAGGGCTGCCTTCAGATGTCTTTTAAAGATAGGATAGCTGCTTGTTTCCTTCACATCTGAAGGGAGGGTGTTGTACATAATTTTGGATGCATGGCCACACTAGATTCAGCTGGTTGTTACTGTTCCCTTCTTGGGCAAGGTTCTTGGGCAGGTAAGCACTGGCGAGATCCAGGCTCTCTTGGATGTGACCAATTTTCTAGATCCATTTTAGTCAGTTTATAGACTTGGTTTTGGCACAGAAGCTGCCTTTGTTGTATGATTGCCTTTGCCAGAAGAGAAAAACTGAAGTGTGCCCTGTTGATTCTTCTTAATCTCCCAGCAGCTTCCCAACACCGCCATCATGGTATCCTTCTTGAGCAATTGTCCAGGGTGGGCCTGTGTGATTCTATTTTGTGGTGGTTGCATCACGTGGATGGCTATTCTCAGAAGATGTTGCTTGTGGTGGTCCTGTAAGAGTCAGTTTTATCCCCCGTACAATTTAACATCTCCATGAAACCACTGAGTGGGGTCATCTGAAGTTCTGGAGTGCAATGTCAGCAATATGCTCATGATACACACCACTATTCCCCCTTTACATCTGCAGGTGTGGCAGAGGATGTGCTAGGTCAATGCCAGGCCTTGGTAACAACAGCCAATAAAATGAAGCTTAATCCAGACAGAGTGAGGCACTGTTATTGGGTGGTTCCCTGGAGGTGATGGGCGGAGCCTGACCTTCTCTGGATGGGGTTATAGTCCCTCTGAAAGAGGAGGTGCATAGCTCAATTAAAGGAAATGGCAAAAAGCAAGAGATTTGAAAGAGAGTAAAACTTTGTCAAAGTCAGTACAGTGGTGCCCCGCAAGACGAAAAACTCGCTAGACGAAAGGGTTTTCCGTTTTTGCGTTGCTTCGCTAGATGAATTTCCCTATGGGCTTGCTTCGCCAAGACGAAAATGTCTTGCGCTTTTTTTAAAAAGCCGCTTGAAGAGGCGCAGTTGCGATGGACCGTGCTTCGCAAGACGAAAAACATCGCAAGACGAAAAGACTCACGGAACGAATTCTTTTCATCTTGCGAGGCACCACTGTACACTAACACCATTGCGTGTTTCGCTTCTCATAGGTTCTGTTTTCAAACAGAACTGGCAAGAATATTAATTCTTCATGCATACAAGTACCTGGAGGCAAAATGGAGGAAGGAGGGTCTTCAGCTCTAAGGCTCATTTCAAGGCAAGTTTTTGCTCTATAACCAACCCTCAGTACTTGTTTTTATCCCTCTCCTCCGTTTTACTCTTTAACTATTTTTAGTGCTTCCTCTAGTGCTGAGTCCTGTTGTTTTAACATTGTTTTATCTCGTTATTTTACTGCTCTAACTCCCCCATATTGGGAGGCTGCAAGAAGCTGGGCTGGCCTGGGTTGAGCACCTTGCCAGGCACTGCCAAATGAAAGGTCGCGTCAAACTTTATTAGATACAAGCTATAAATTAAGGAAGAGAAACACACACACCCAAAGTGGTTTTTTCCCCTGCTGGATGGCACTGACTGGCCCTGCAAATTCAAGGCCAACATATCTGGAGATAATTGACTTCAGCAAGCCATCGATAACCAACTATATTTACTATGGTGCTTACTAGAAATAACTGCAAAGATCTGGGAATCATGCCAGTCCCGTTAATCAGTTCCCCAGAACCCCAAAGGAGACAGAGTAAAATCCCTCATTATTTTCTCCAAAAGGAAGAGAGAAAGAGGGACCTGAATGGGTTAATCTTAGATGAGGTTATTGCTCCCCCTTCCACTGTGCTGGATTGGTCAACTCAGCTTAAAGAGCTCCGACAAGATCCCGAGAATATAAACAACTCAATAAGCCTGGCCCAAGAATTGGCCTTAGCTGAGAATACCTACAAGGCAAATACAACTCATATAACGACACAAATGCTGCCTTCTGAGCTTGGAAATGACCTTCAAAGTCAGCAGGTTACTTCCAAAGGTACCCAAACAGAGGAGAGAGGTGGCTATCTGCAGGACCAGGTCCACTTAATATGCATGGACCTATCCAACATGAAAAAAATCTTAACGATAACAAATGGGTTACTTCTGACCCTAGTGGAAAATTCTGCACCTCAAGAAAGAGACACAGAGCCAAAAATGAACAACCTCCCCGAACCAGCTGCTATAAATCATCCAGTACTCAGTAAGAAATCACAAAGACAAAAACCTGAAGCAAACAAGAAGAAAAGCAAAAATGTCACATTTCATGTATGCGCATGCCACTCCACACCTGGCCCCTTCATTCTCAGGATTTTAACAAGAACCCAGGGATACTTCTGGATCTATTACTGTCACCTTGGTAGTATGGAATGCCCAGAGTGGTTTAACTATCAATCCCCCCTCACTGGGAACTTTGGGAATTGTAGCTTTATGAGATCAGGGGGCTCCTAACATTCTCAGCCCCCTTAACAAACTACAGCTCCCATACTTCTGTGGGAGAGGCTATGGCTGTTTAAAGTGGTGTCTTAGTGATATAAATGTGCCCTATATCAGCCAAGAGAAGTTGGAAAGCCACAGGTTCTGCAGCCCAGGACTAGAGGATTGTTCCTCTTGTGTTTTATCTCTCTGTAGAGATCTATCCTTCCCCCTCCACCCATTTCCTTCCCAAGGGGGGTTCCCTAGCTGGTGCCTCCCCCTCCACTCCTCTGCATCCAGCCATTCCATGACAGCTCACTAGTAGAAACAACTTACTCATCCCCTTTTATTTCACAGTTCCCAGCATATCCACTTGGCAACCCAACTTGAATCCACAGAGTTGAAGCTGCGTGTCTATTGCTTTACAGATGGCTAGAAGGCAGATCTCTTCTGATTGTAAGGAGCTTACAATCTAAAATTCAGTTCAGGGGAAGGAAGTATAGACTGGGTAAACAGGGAAGCAGTATTTGGTTGTTTTACTCAGAGCAGATTAATTTGTGAAAATGAATGGGCCTAATTTAGTCATGTGCATCAATTTGAATAGGTCTACTCTTAAGTAAAACCAACTTTGGATACAACCAAGGCTGGATTAAAGTGGTTGGGGGCCCTGATGCGGTTCCCAAAACAGGGGCCCCCTCCCCCCCCCAAAAAGGAACACATGAAATAAGTTATCACAGAAATAGTCTTCTGGTTTCTTAAAGACTACCACTTTTATACCAGCATAAAATTTCATGGAAAAAATGAAAACAAGCCCCTGAGCACTCCCAGCAAACTGCAGATGGATATTTTTCTTTTGTTGTCAATATTGTTAAACAGAAAGAAAATACTCTGAGCGTGTGCACTTAATGCATTGCTGTTTCCGTTCACTTCCTACCTTGGGCCAGTGACCAACTTTCAGCCTAACTCACCTCACCTGGCTGTTGTGATGACACTCAGCCATGAATCATGGTTCTTGACTTCTCTCTCTTCCCCTCTTCCTCCCAACTTGCTTTTTTTTTCTTCCCATAAGCAACTTTTGAAAGACAAGTAAGAACTATGCAGTAAAGTACAATGACTCAAGAGTTGGTCCTGTTACGTTCTGGAATCTCTGTTTTGTAATCTAGCAGAGAGGTCTACTTTGGGCTCTTGCACTTACATTCAGACACATCACCCATTGCAGTAGCTTTGCCTTGATGTTTCCATTCTGCCTTCTATTCATTGCATTGCAAATTTGAGGGTTATTTCTTTGCTCGGTTCTTTGATGCATGACCAAATTAGGACTGTTGCCTACAGCTCATGGAGGCGTTTCTCTTAATGGAGGCTTATGAGTAACAGAATCAAGGATGTCACTCTTCAGAAAGACTCAGCTCTTCCCATGTGAGTAACAAAGAGGAGGGCTTTGAGTCATCACCCCTTTCAGCAGTTCACTGTGTCAATCATCCAGAGCTCCAGCATGCCTCCAGGTAACCATTATGATTGACAGGTAGGAAAAGGATTGCTGATGGGCCTGTTTATTTTTAGAGCAATTGTGACAGCAAGAAGATTGGGAGAGAGAGAGAGAGAAAGAGGGAGAGAGAGGAAGGCACCAGTATATGGATCTCGGAGCTCATACGAAAAGTGAAATTGTTCTCCGCAAACTTTTCTGTACAGGAGTGCATAAGGATGGACATAATAATGTAAGAACATGAGATGAGCCTGCTGGATCAGGCCAGTGGTGGATCTAGTCCAGCATCTTGTTTACACAATGGCCAACCAGATGCCTGTGAGAAGCCCACAAGCAGGATTGGAGCACAAAACACTCTCCCCCCCCCCTGTGGTTTCCACAAATTGGTATTCAGAATCATCTCAGCCTCCAACTGTGGAGGCAGAGCCCAGCGCTGATGGCTAGCAGCTCTCTCCTCCATAAATTTGTCTAATCCCTCACAGCTGCTGAGGACAGACCCAACAAGAGCCACAAGCTCAACAAACAAATCAACCAGCCCAACTGGAGCAGGAGCTAGCCTCAGTTGGTACTTCCCACAGGGGCAAGTTCCTATAAGTTGTCTCACTTAGAGAGCCAGAATGGTGTAGTGGTTAAGAGCAGTAGACTCGTAATCTGGTGAACCGGGTTCACGTCTCTGCTCCTCCACATGCAGCTGCTGGGTGACCTTGGGCCAGTCACACTTCTGTGAAGTCTCTCAGCCCCACTCACCTCACAGAGTGTTTGTTGTGGGGGAGGAAGGGAAAGGAGAATGTTAGCCGCTTTGAGATTCCTTAGGGTAGTGATAAAGCGGGATATCAAATCCAAACTCTTCGTCTTCTTCTTCACTGTGGGTCAATAAGGGGACAGTCCGACTGAAACAGGCACTGGTGTTCTCTTTGCTTCCCTCCCTCCCTTAGGGCCTGGATTGTTTTCTAAAATGTAGGGAATAAAAGGTCACTTTCCCATCATCACCATCTTCATTTTATTTGGTTCTAAAGTATGATTAACTTGGGAACCAGGCCCTTTTCCAGGGATCTTCTGATATACTGCAAACACTGCAAGAGCGATTAAAACTAAACATGAAACTTCTAGAAGTTGAACTTTCGAAAAACAAATTAATTTCAAATGAAATGGGGGAAGGATCTGAGCTCGGCAGTACCAGAAACTCTCCCGCTCAACAGCCATCAACTCTAAGAGTTTGGCATAATAAATCTTTGGGGACCAGCAAGAATATTTGTCGTGATTAATTGAAAAAAATAAGAACCCACTTAGTGCTAATGGTTGTTGGGGAATAAAAATATGGAAATCAGTTGAAATGATGAAGCTATCAAATTGAGAAGGGTGAATACAGATAGAAACGTGTGGAGCATCAGGCATTATTTCTTCATTAACAGAATGGGGAACCTAATGGCAGTGCTGACTCAGTCTCTTTGTTTTCTTTGTTTTAAATTGTTTTGCTTATATCAAGATGGTTGGCATTTATTAAAACAAAACAACTGGAAATATATGTAGTTCTGTGCTTTTGCTTCAGGCATAGAGTCAAAGAGCTGGAGGCTGAAGGAGATCCAACAGCCTAGAGGCAGGTCTCTAGATGGTTGAATCTGTCCATTGCAATTCCTTTACATTTCTCATTTTTCGAAGCTTAAGTTCATAGAATCATAGAGTTGGAAGAGACCACAAGGGCAATCGAGTCCAACCCCCTGCCAAGCAGGAAACAATTAGCAAAATTTCCACATCTGTTATTTGTGAGCTTCCTTGATATAATGCGCTTTTGTATACGATTTAAACTGATATGATACATTTTTATGCACGCTTTCCACTAGTAAATGCATTCCGTCCCCCACCTTTTTCCATTGGGGAACTATATCCCAATATTCAGCGAAGTGTGAATTTCAAAGGTTTCACAATAACTGCATCAGACCTGAGGAAACCATTCCTTAGTGAAAGATTAGATGGAGGAAGTTAAAATCAGGTTCCTTACATTCGCAGTGGATTAAAAGACATCAGTTGCAATATTAGAAATGTACGCCCAATATTTCTGATCTGACAAAATGAATAAGAGGACACATTTGTTACTAATCTCACCAATGATTAGCTACTTGTTTCAATTTAGGAATAGCCTGGAGAAAGAGGGAGTCTGTAAAGTAGACATAATTCAAACAGAGATAAAACTGTTGAACTTTCTTCCCCCTGTTTCCTTGTCACTGTGACATTATATTGTTGACTGATAAGGTTTAAGTGATTACACTGGCAATGTAGAACTGAATTGGCACAGATGCTAGCAGTCGTTTTGATTTCTCTGGTGAATTGAGACCTAAGCAGCACATCCAAGGCCATGACATTATATATTGTGTCTTGTTTTACGCTTATTCCCTGTTGTTGTGGGCTTTCAAGAGAGTAAAGAGGGTGTCTGTCTAGAAATGAGGTGGGTGTTATGTTTTAGGGGTGCAATGGTGACCATAATTCCTGTTAATCATTTGTACTGAATTTGGTATAAACCAGAAAGTGATAGATGTGGTTGATCTTGTATCTTATCTTCAAAACTATTATCATTCTGATCTTAAACATCTTTTCCACCAATCTTAAGTCCTAATTATTTCATTCGGACTTCCTAAAAAATATACAATTGCAGCCAGCGTTGATTAAGGCTGATTAAGGTTAGGAGTAAGGCTTAAATTAACCAGACAACTCATACGAAGCTGTCAGTTGTGGAAGACCTAGTGGCCTGTTCTTTAATGGTGTGGTTTGCAGGAAAATGCGTAATCTCATGATACTATAATGCTGTAAATATCTGACATACACCTTTGCCATACTGCTTTCGACAGCTACTAAAAATATTTTTGGTTAGGCAAGCCTATCCAGCAGACGTGGAACTTTAGTGTGCATGTTTGTTTTAAAACTGTTGATTACTGTGTTAATTGCTTAACCAACACAAGATGTCAAGAAAAGGATTTGTTTTTTCATATGTGGTAGGATTTGAAAAAAACCGAAGGCTGAAAAATTGCACATAAGACTTTGTTTCCTGGCACAAAGTGAACTCTATCATCATTATTAGACAGTCCACATAGGCCCCATTTGCCTATGTCACAGCTTCCCCTAAAGAATTATGGGAGCTGTAATTTGTTAAGGGTGCTGGGGGTTGTGTGTAGACCCCTATTCTTCTCACAGAGCTATGATTCCCAGCATTCCTCATGATGGTTAAACCACTCTGTCTCACCAGAGTGGGGGCCATGCACTCTTCAGGAGATGGATCAGCTGTGAAGTGTGGTTTGTATACCTGTGTGTGACTGTCCTGTGTGCATTTTGTGTGCATTTTGTGTGCCCGAGAGAGTGTGTGTGGTGTGTCCACACTCATTTGTGACTATGCCCACTGCTGACATTTGATCCTTGCAGAGTACACCCAAGGGTGATTGCATCTCCCAGACCAAAGAAAAGTGAGCAACCCCTGGTTTAAGTAAATCACATGTTACTCTGTACCTGGACTGAAGAATGTCAGTGTGACTTGCTGATTATTATTTTCTTAATCTTAACCTTTTCACATTAATAAATTGAGCTAGATGAGTTCTTTTCTTTGGACCATTCTTGAATTCCACAAGGACATTCTGTATTGAAATGCCAATATTTCTTTCCCTCTAATTATGACTGCCAGGTAATGTCATGGGTGAACCACAATGTTACATTTAATGAGATGAAATATGACGCACACAGTTCACCACCAAGTCACATATTTCAGGAGCACATTATTAAGAAAAGGGAACTGGACAGGTTTTGGTTTATTTTAAGGAACCAGAAAGTTTTTGACCTTAAACTGTATTTACTCAGTTAGAGTGGGAATAATTAGATATCCATATATGTATATAATTTAAAGCGATCTTAGGAATGTTGGAATCTCAGGCTACTGTTCTTTAAAACAACAAAGAGATGAAGTTGTTGCATCCTGATGACAGATCCTGCATTGAGCAAGAGGTTGAACAAGGACTTCCGAAATCCCTTCCAGCTATATAATTGCATTTTTTGCATGGCAGTGTGGTCCATTATTATATGACTGTATTGCAATATTAAGCCTGAAATTCTATACAGCACAGGTGGGGGATGTTTTTGGTATTCACCCTTGACCAACTGTGGGCTGTTTGCCCATGGTGGGCCAACTTACATATTGTTACGGAAAAGGAGCAATGCGGCAGCGAGCTGCAGCTGGCTGGAAAGCAAAACAGGAAGGGAAAGTTTGGGACTGTACCGTGGGAACAAAGGGACAATCTATTCACTGTGCTGAGCACAAGATTTAGCTCAAAGTGTCATTTGACCTGTACAGGAAGTACAGGAGGTGGAGTTTGTCTCTCTGCTGTTGGAGTTTGAAGAGAGCAGACGCGTTTCTCTGTAATGCTGCAAAGACAGAAATAAAGGCATGTAAATACATTTCTGTCTATCTCTTTCCCCTCCCTGGGGGGAGCAGGGAGCAGGGAAGAGTGGTGTGTCCTTCTCACGTTGAGAAGAATCACCGATCGTGACCTAGCCTGGATCCTGCCGGGGAATGCAGACAGGGAGGTCAACCAGGAGATCAAGCCGGGTGCCTGGAGAGTGACCAGTTTCTCCTGATAAGGCTGGATTTTCTGACACATATATCCTCATGCACATACAACATAGGCCCATACAGAACACACACCCATTTATCCTCTTTTCTGCTGAAGAAGGGTGAGAGCCAGGAGGGAAAGTTCCCAACACACTCCACAAGTACTCAGCAGATATGGAGCCCAATGGGGCCTTTCCCAATGGGAAGGGCCAGACAAATACATTTTGGCACCTAAGGCAGACACCAAAATGGAAGGAGATGATGGAAGGAGTGAGGGAAGTGTTGCGAATCAAGCCTTTATCAGGAGAAACTGGCCACTCTCCAGGCACCCGGCTTGATCTCCGGTTGACCTCCCTGTCTGCATTTCCCGGCAGGATACAGGCTAGGTCGCGATAGGCGATCCTTCTCAGCGTGAGAAGAACACACCACTCTTTCCTACAGCCCCCCCCCCCAGGCAGGGGAAAGAGATAGACAGAAACGTATTTACATGGCTTTATTTCTGTCTTTGCAGCGTTACAGAAAACACATCTGCTCTCTTCAAACTCCAACAGCCGAGAGAGTAACTCCTCCTGTACTTCCTGTACAGCTCATATTACACTCTGAGCTAATTCCGGTGCTTCGCACTGTGAATAGACTGTCCCTCTGTTTCCCATGGAACAGTCCCAATATTCCCATTATGTTTTGCTTTCAAGATAGCAGCAGCTCGCGGCTGCATTGCTTCTATATCATAACAGGAAGATCTACATTAGGAAGAGATACTGACACTGGGTTTTGCTGTCCTGGTGAATCCTGCCTCCTGAGGTGGTCACTTCACCTTGCCTCATGGGGGGGCTGACCCTGAATAAAGATTGACATCGGGATCTGCTGCCCCAGGGTTTCCTGCCGCCTGAGGCAGTGGCCTCTCCTTACCTCATGTGGCAGCAGCTTTGCCAAGGGGGATGCTTGGCGTGTTCACTTGCCCCTTCCAAAAACAGCTGAGGGCTTCTTCTTTTTTAAGGGTTCCCTCTTCCAGGGCCAGTCATATTATCACTGCTGCCAGTGCTGCTACTGTTGCTCATAGGGGCAGAGAAAGGCAGGTTGGGGTGTTATTTCTCTTCCCCACTACCTCTGCTTCCACTGCCACAAAAATGGTAGGGGCTTGGTGGGTTGTCCAGAAAGGCTTAGCAGGACAGGGCCAGCCCACAAGCCAATGGTCTCCCCCACAAGATATATAAATTTACTTGAGACTAAGCTCCATTCAGATAAACAAGGCTTCCAAGGAGATGTTCATTGGATTGTACTGTAAGAGAGTTAAACAGGTATGCATGTAGATAGATGAGAGGCAGGGGACCTTAGCCCAAATGCAGCCCCCCAAGCCTCTATGTCTGGCCCTCAGGACTCTCCCTAGGCCACACCCCTCCCTAACCACACCCATCTACTGAGGCCACACCCCGCATACGCTCTGCTCAGTGTTTTTGTTTGGCTGGAATGTGTCATTGGGCTCTGATCATTCATCTTGCTTGTTTGGTTGGAGGGGTGGGTAAAAGGTTTTGGGTGTATGTAGACTTTTGCCTGAGTGTAATGTAGCCTTTTGTACAAAGGTAAGATCCCCACCCGTTGCTCCACCCACTTTTGCATCTGGCCCCACCCACCACCAGCAGGCAGTCCTCAGAAACTTTGCGCTGGCAATAGTATAGATCTCAGGCTGGAAAGGAAAAAGTTTCCTATCTCTAATATAGATCGCTCCCTGGAACCAAGCAAAATGCTCTCCAAAGGACATTTGCCATTTGGAAAAGGGAGTTCAGGGCGACATGAATTACAGTCACTGTTTTCCTGCTGACCTGCCAACATTTCTGATGAATGTCTCGGAAGAATACTATGCGATATGAAAGCTTTTTCAAGGAGTGTGTTCTGTGGCAACTTTTTGACATCACACTGAGAACTCCACAGGAGATCCTCTTCAGGCCAAACTGAGAAAGGTGCATTTCCACAGCTAATATAGCACTCTGAGACCCCTCAATGTTTTGGGACTTTGACAATAGAGATGACCCTTGTGCATTTATGGCTTTTTCCAGATTGTGGATTTTCTTATTATTTAATAAGGCTGCATATTTTTTCTTATTTCATGGCATTGCGATTTTATGTGCTGGTTGTCCATCAGGTTTAGCTTCTTGGTGCATTCTTATAGACGTTGCTGGGGAAATTTATCGTTCATACCTGTTACATTAATAAAATTAGGCCTTAGATTGTTTTAAGAGCCAGTGCGGTGTAGTGGTTAAGAGCGGTAGTCTCGTAATCTGGGGAACCAAGTTCGCATCGCTGCTCCTCCACATGCAGCTGCTGGGTGACCTTGGGCCAGCCATACTTCTTTGAAGTCTCTCAGCCCCACTCACCTCACAGAGTGTTTGTTGTGGGGGAGGAAGGGAAAGGAGAATGTTAGCCGCTTTGAGACTCCTTAAAGGGAGTGAAAGGTGAGATATCAAATCCAAACTTCTCCTCCTCTTCTTCTTCTTCTTCTTCTTCTTCTTCTTCTTCTTCTTCTTCAGGGTTTAGGTAACCCTGTGCAGGAGGTATTATCTTAACAAACCTCTGAAGGGTTCTCATACATTGCTTAACATTAGTTATAAACATTAGTTATCACAGGAGCCATCTCTGGGGGGCCCTGAGTGCCTCAGGACCCACAACATTTCCACTGTGGATGCCTGGCTGGACGACCCAATGTGTCGTGCGTGTGACGACACACAGTGTCACATAGGTGCCATCTCCATGGGCCCGTGGGCAGAGACCTCCTCTGGAAGATGTGCCCTCTGTTGCCCCATCCCCACCGCTCCAGCAGTGACCAGGCCAAGGCCTCCACCGAGAGGCCTCCATTGAGGCCCTCCAAAGCTGCAGACACACACTGGAAGCCAGACATACAGCTGTGATTTCTGTGTGGCAGGACTAGATGAGCCTTTGGTTTCTTTCCACCTCTCTTGCAGGGTTGTGGAAAGAAGGAAGGAGCCATAATTTTACTTGTGAGCCTACAATTTGATATCTTTTTAAAACCACTGGAAAAAAGTTTGTTTGTGGACAGCTCTTTCAGTTTACGAATTCTGAAGTTGCCCCTCCATCAACAACAGTATCCTGTGCCGGCTTTGAAGAAGGAGCTCCTGTGAAGTCCTGGAAAGGGAGAGTTTCTCATATATTGTATATCACTTAAAGAAGGCTCCCATTGCATCAGTACAGGAACAGCTGTGCAGGAACATCCAGGAACAGCAAGAATACCCCTTCCCCTTGCTTTGTAGTCTCCAAAAAGGCAACGTGAAAAGAGAGCCATTCTCATTATAGAAATGGTAAACAAAATGGGATCCCGTTACATGGTGTCATTTGTATTTGAGGGCCATTTCAGAAGATCGGTGAAGGTTCCTGAAAGCAACCTCCTTGGGGAAATCAACTACAGAAATGACTGCAGCAGCAGCAACATTTGACATCAGGACTAATACTGCCAGGGAGATAAAGGAGAATTGTTGCCAAACTTCTATGGAGGAAAACCTAGTAGTTTATAAGAAACATGGGCTTTGTGGTAGAATTTTGTGGACTTGCTAGACTTGTTTGTCCTTGCTAGACTCTAGGCCTGAAACAAAATGTCATATAAAATTAAGATTGAGAGAGAATTCCAGAATCAGTTCAAGTTTTTTTGAATGTGGAACATTTTTTAAAAAAAAGTTTTGAAATTTGAGTCTCCAAGCAGGCAAAGTTGATGAATTTCAGTACAAAGTGATGACCTTCCAGACTAATGTTCTTATTCAAACTTAGTTATCCAGCAACTTTTATGCATAAATGTTCCAGCATAGTTTTTGACTCAAAAATATAGTAAAGTACATTTATATTATTTTACTACAGTCGAGCAGAATATAAATTTTATGAAATGAAGAATAAATTGAAAATATGCATTTTAGGAGGAAAATTCATTCAGACAGGTTTGCACTAAAATAGTGTAAAATAAATATTTAAAGGTGGATTTATTGGTGGGTATTTTGTTTTTATTTATTTTATAAAACATATGTACCGCATGATTGTAAAATAAAAAAGAAGTATAAAGTTATTGGTAAAAACATTTAAATATTTTAAAAAAATAAAACTAGCAACAAACTAAAAGAACACCAGCATTCTAGGTATCTGAGTAGGCTTGTCAAAACAAAAATGACCGCTCCCCGCTTAAAATGGGGGGCGCCCTTTGCGTGGACGCGTGCAGCCCCTAGATCTGGAGCGGCCCCAACAGCATAGGTTTGGCTTTGCCTTCCCACAGGTGGGATACCTGGAGGTCTCCGCCTACCTGACAAAAAGAGTATTATGAAGGTGCCTGCCTGATATAAATAGGTGATATCAGGTGATTTTATGGGTGATTTGTGCACAACAAAATCAACAAGGAAACATTTGCCAAGAATTAAGTAGGCTAGGACCAGACAGTTCTGTAAATTAGATTTTGATGCAACCCCAAGACATTATTGAGTATTTATCACCATTTTCTTTTGGTCTTCTTGTTATGGGTAAACTGGCTCAATTGCTAGAGACAAAAAAGCAGACCAAGAGCAGCAGCAGAACATCCAAGAAACAACTGCATAGAGAACTGGGTACCAATCATGTTTATTGGTCATCTACCCAGAAGTTCCCAGAATTCCTGTAAGTCTTTGTATCAGTATTTGAGGAAGGCACCTGAGGTGGACCCCAAAATTGTGTCCTCCTACCCACTAGAGAAGAAGGGATGAGTGAAGATCCACATCAGGAACAAGGAGGGGAATAAAAAGCTACATCAAGATCTGCTGCCCCTGTGGAGTCCATCACCCGAGGCAGTCACCTCACCTTGCCTCATGGGTGGGCCGCCCCTGGCTGCCATTATATTAATGTTGAACTATGTCATCTTACATATACTATACAATGGGCATATTCCATGGGACATAAATGTCCATCCAGACCCGTTATTTTGCTAACCTGATATTAAATGCAATTCACAAATACAGAAACAGGATAGAACTGATTTATGAATGAACATAGGTGAAACTGGGATGGGCCACATCCACACCACACATTTAAAGCACTATTATGCTACTTCAACAACAACAATAACACCACCACCAACAACAAGAACAATTTATTATTTATATGCCGTCCATCTAACTGGGTTCCCCCAGCCATTCTGAGCAGTTTCCAACAAACTAAAACATTAAGCACAGTAAAACACCAAACATTAAAAACTTCCCCGTACAGGGCTGTCTTCAGATGTGCTTCCCCCAAGGAATCACGGGAACTGCTGTTTGTTAAGGTTGCTGAGGGTTGTTAGGAACCCCTATTCCATTCCCTGAGCTCTCAAGAGTGGTTCATGTATGATAAGGTGTCAGGGAACTGCCATCAGAGGCACGGGAGAAGGAGAGGGTCTCGGATTCTGCAGTGCACTAGAGGGAGACTTAGCCGGGAAGAAGGGGAAGAGAATGAGTGTAACACCAGGGATCCAGGAGAGCAACGGGACAGGGAGGTGCAGGGGCTCCAGGACTCTTCGTTGGAAGTTAGCGAGGAGAGCCCAAGCACCCCGCTGCCCACGCCCACCCTGCGCAGGAGACTCCCACGCAGTGAGAGGCGGAAACGATTGGGCGTCAAACAACTCTTATGTTGGCAACGCTTTAAGAAACACCCACAGTCAGATTCTACAAGTGACTAAGGGCAGCCACGCTACTATGGGCTGCGTAGTCCGGAGGGTTTAACCAGGCAATCCGATGCTCAAACGGAGCAGGATTACGCACGAGTAACTCCCAACCATTACATAAGGCTATCAGTGGCTACCAGCCAGGATGGCTCTGCTTTTGCCTCCATGGTCTGAGGCAGTGATGCTTCTGAACAGCAGTTGCTGGAAGCCACAGGGGTGAAGAATGCTCTTGTGCTTTCAGGCTTCCCTTGGGCACCACCTGTGATAACAGGATGGGCTGTTGGCCTCGTTCAGCAGGTTCTTCTTACTCTCTTCCTTCCTTGGACTGTGGGTTGGTTTTAAAACTTCTAAATCCGACATTCACTGCAAAGTTATGGGGTGGGAGAACCCCATAAAATGACAGTAAGTGCACCCTTCGCTTTTCACCCACATCCATAGCATAAAACATGAAGCCATAGGATGTGATTGAATCAATTGCACATCCAGCCCACCGCACAACCTGGGTTTTAAGCAATACTAACAAAGAAAAAACCATATAGCATTGTTTGAGGGACCTATAATTAAAGAAGTGATTTAACTGCTTGTTTGTCTGATTTGGCAAATGGCAGATTTTCTTTTTCTTTTTCTTTTGAGCTACCGAAGCTGTAATTACACTGCATCAGGAACTGTACATTCGATAATATTCTGTTGTGCATGCATATGACTGACTGTAACACTTAACTTTTCTAAAAGAATAATAGCAAAAAGACCAAGGAGGTACAGAAACAATGTGCAGTTCCGCAGTCTCCCCAAACTCTTCATTTAGCTGTCTATGTAAACATGCCAAGTTGCCATAGTAACTGCCACATCAGGATACTACTTTTTTTTTTGTACCTCTGAGATACAGAACACTTCCTTTGCCAAAAAACAAAGAAAAATGGGATGATGAAACACCAGCATTTTGTACAATTTAAGAACATGATGGGCTTTTGAAAGCATATATGAGAAGAAGGCAGGAAATGACCCTATAGCCTTGTTTAAAACATGCAGATTAGCCTGTTGGATCAAACCAATGGCCTATCTGGTGCAGCAGTCTGTTCTCATGGTGGCTGTCCAGCCTCTTCATGTGCATCATCTTCTGCTGTGTTGGGTTTCAATATTAAATGGAAAGCAGCAGATAATTTGCCACAATGCTGCTTCATCAGCATTACCTAGTGTGACGTTCATGCAGAGCCCTTGGTCGTCTCACGGACTATTGACATGTACACCACTAATCCGCTGCCACCAACCATGTCCTCCCTGGTAAATCACTTAGTCTCAGTCAGGTTCTTAAGTGAACAATGAAGATTGTAGTTTATTGCAAACACAAATAAACTTTAAATGCATTCGAAACGCTGTTACCCTTTACCCTCTTAGTCTTATTTTATTCTGTCTCTAACTCTTCTACCTCCCCTCAGACAAGAACCAACTGCACTGTCTATTTCCATCTGTCTGCCAACTGCTTTCCCAACTGTCTTTTCCCAACCAACTAACTAAACCTCGGGCTATAAACAGGTAGGCTGCACCTCTGGCTTTTCTATTGGTCTACCTATTAACCCTTTCTCTCCCCCTGTACAGACATTTTCAAACAAACAGGCAAACGCCACACCTCGGAAAATAGGAAGGAGCCTTGTACCAAATCTTATACACTGGAAATGCCCATCTTGGAGACACTTGATATTGAATCTGGGACTTTTTTATGTGCATGTGCCTTACCACGGATCAATTGCCCTTTTTCAAAGAGTATTTCACATCATTCTGCATTCAGAGCAGGCTGACAGTATCACTTGCACAGCCGGCCTTACAGCAATGCACCATCCTATCTGCTCCTGTTATCTACACAAGTTCTCACTGCTACTGCCACTTCTTCCTTATCTGGCAGTGGGGGGGGGGTGGACAGGAGGTGCCCATGGTGGACCCGGATTTAGTACACGACCCTCCACACCACCCCACCCCTCTCCACCAGAGAAGCAAGGAAAGGTAGCTGCAGTGGCAACATTGGCTTCTGGCTTCCGGCAAAATCTGCCCCCCACCCACACAAAAAAAGCACTTGGCATGAATCAGAATCTTAGATAGCCTTATTTTATATATTGATTCTAAAAGTGCAGATTTGAAATGAACACTAAAGACTTGCACTCACTGCCATCAGAGTCAGTAGGAGCTTTTTCTACTGACGCAAATGTGCAAAACAGCAACAACAATAAAACCCCAAAACTTGCTAAAAATTATCCACAACAGTTCAGGCTAAAGTGGATTGTGAAGAAGTGCATAATAACGCAAAACATGTAACGAAATGAAAGTAGCGGTGATGTGCAAAGTGGGGGAAATGAATCCTAAATACACTTAGATCCTGCTGCGTTCTGCGTTAGTTTTAGCATGAAAAACAGATTTTGGTGTCATTGTGGAAAATGTCTCGGAGAATCATCGCAGTGGTGTGTTGTTGCAGCCATCAAAAGGTCTGCAGAAATTAGCGAATATGAGGAATGAATACAACAGTCTTGAAAATGGCATGCCCCTGTAGGTGAGAGTGGGTTGGCAAAGTGGTTTGAAAGCTATTTTATTATTTCTGTCCCAGTGTCTCACACCGGAATTAGAAGCTTTCTCCCTTGCCATGGCAATTCCTCAAAGAAAAAAACAGATTGTGGAATGGCCAGGGCCAGATATAGGTTTGATGAGGCCCTAAACTACTGAAGGTAATGGGGCCCTTTATATGTCCAGCTGTCCTTTGTCAACAACAAATTGCCACTGTTTTTTGGGTTGAATATATGCTATATGGTAATTTATGGACCTAATAGGTATCTAAAGCCATTTGTACATGCAGAATGTAGGCACGCTATATATAGAAATGAGCAAACCAGTGATATTTTAGGGAGCAGACTAGCAGGCGGGGCCCATTGCTTACATCATAGGAGCCTGCACAACACAAAACACTATTGCTGTATGTAGGATTTATTTTATGTGTTTTTAATCTTATATTTTGGAAATGTACATTCAGGTGTTTTTTTCCTTTAAATTTTTTTGGGGGCCCCAAGAAAGTGGGGCCCTAAGCTATAGCTTTTTTAGCTTATACGTAAATCCGGCACTGGGAATGGCCTTTTATCCCAAGTACTTCTTTCTTTGGATGTGTTGGATTCTCCTCAGGGAGACACATCTGGAATTCATGTCAAACTTCGTCTGTTGATGGGAAGTATAAGCAAAGTCATAACAAATTAAATTTTACTCATGCAAATAGTCTTGAGTGATGGATCACCCCAGATGCGATGATCAATAAGAACCCTTCCTCTCCAATATTTAGGCCATATCAATTAGCAATACTAGGATTAGTCTATGAAAATAGGATAGAGCCTGGTTCTCAAGAGATCCCATTCAATTTTATGGAGCAAAACTGGAAAGCTTTCACAAGAGAGTAGTGGACACAGTTCCAAGGCTGAGACAGGGTCCTCCCAGGCAGTGATGGCTCAATGCATGATACTGCCTGGAGTAAGGCATAAATGCATACCCTCCAAATTTTCTCCAATGAAAATGGGGCATCTTATTCATTCATTTATTAATTCATTTTCCACCCATCTGTGTTGCCCTGTAAATAAATAATCCTGTCTGACAAACCCCTAAGCACCCCTAGCTACTTCCCTAGTGAGGCCCTATCTGGCAGTTAAACTGTCAAATTCTACCTTTACCAACCCTGATTGGTCAAGGGTCTCAAGGGTGACGTCCCAATGGTTGGTCCATGACACAGCCATCCAGTGCCCAGAAGCCTCCAGGTTATTGTGCCAGCTGTTGTGTGAGTAGACAACTGCAGGTAGTTTGGACTGCTATAGTCACATGGAGACCTCTGAATATATGTTGGCTGGTTTATAAGCTGCTGTTTGAAACAGACCCATCATTCTCACATCATTAGGTTGTGTATGTGTTGTTGTTTTTTAAATGTACCATAGCTGTAGGAAACAGCACCATTCAGTGGAAGAGAATGTAAGCATATTCTTAATTTTCTTTATGGATTATGTACTTAAGAAGAAGCACGACCAAATAGTAATTCAAAGGACATTTAAAATGTTTTCAACAGACATCACAGAGGAACTTTATCTGAAAATCTCATATATTTAATGCCTACAGTTTGCCAATACAGTGTTTATTTCTATACCTTGGCCACACAGCAGGAGAGCCATAAATAAATATAGCCTCCACTGTTGGTTAAATGGCTTTGGCCAAAAGCTCTGATTAATGTACTTACATGAGCCAGTTGACATTAGCCCTCCTAGTCTATCGAAAAGTAGAAGTGACTTCCAAGTGTTATAATTGCTATGCTTTTTTTTTTGTCTGAGTGGCTAAAGTGGTTCTGTACAAGCCAGAAGCAAATGCTGAATGCAGAGCTTTGCTGTGGTTGAAGCAGATTTGCAGCAGACACAGCTCTGCAAATATGAAGTAAAAATGGCCAAAAAAGAAATAGTACCCATAACACCTCAAAGCATAACATAGAGATCCTGCCCTAATTTTGCACTGGATGAAATGTCTCCAGCTTCCCTTGGATTTACTTGGATATGACCCGAGTTCTATTTTTTTAAAAAATGGAAAGGAACTGAGATAATTGACGCTGACATCAAGACTTGTACAAAGATCCTCAACCCCCCAGCACTCACCTGTGTTGCAAAACGATTCAGGTAGGGAATTAAAGAAACACCAAGTTGCCCTTTAACAGGTTTATTTGCTAGATAATAATAAAAAGCACAAAGCATTAAAAAGCTATTTGAGTTGCTGGGGAATTCCCTCCTGAACACCAGTGCATCCTGTCACTCCTACATTCCATTTTCACTTTTTTTGGTTGTTGATTGTGAAAGCTAACATGTATACCTGAAGGAGCGTCTCCACCCCCATCGTTCAGTCTGGATACTGAGGTCCAGCTCCGAGGGCCTTCTGGCAGTTCCCTCACTGCGAGAAGTGAGGTTACAGGGAACCAGGCAGAGGGTCTTCTCAGTAGTGGTGCTCACCCTGTGGAACGATACAGCATTAAATATTAAAAACTTCCCTAAACAGAGCTGCCTTCAGATGTCTTTTAAAAATAGGATAGCTGCTTATTTCCTTGACATCTGATGGGAGGGCGTTCCACAGGGCGGGCGCCACTACTGGGAAGGCCCTCTGCCTGGTTCCCTGTATCCTCACTTCTCGCAATGAGGGAACCACCAGAAGGCCCTTGGCGCTGGATCTAGAGCAATGGGGGATATTGGAATATCTGCTACAGTTTCCCAGGCATCAGAAACCATGGGGAATTTCAAAGACCCTAGTAGGGAGGTCAGGAATCATAGGAGCTTCAGTTCCCTCTAGTTGCTGGGATACTGTTGTGAGCATCTGTTCCTGTTTCTGCTTCTGCATAAGTTCTAGGAGAAGGTGCAGATGGGAAGCTCCCAGGTCCCGTCATTGTCCTGGTAACATGATAAGAAGTATTACAGGGCCACATTTATGAATGGACACAGGGAGGAAATGTATTATTTGTGTAGAGGATTGGGTTTTTCCTAAGTCCATTCTTAATTGAGCCAGGATTTCTGGAGTGCCTGGAAGCGGGGGCGACAATGACACCCGTCCATCACTGTGAAAAGTGTCTTTAAAGATCCTTTCTGTTCAAGACCCTTTTTTTAAAGACTTCATTTTCAATTATTCCTATTCAGGGAGGCCGATCATAAAAGTTTCCCTCTCCTCAGCCTGTCCTTTTGTCCTTACCCTTCTGTTCCTCGCCCAATTCATCACAGTTCCTTCTGCAGCACTAAAAGCAATGGAGGGTGTGAAGCAGTGGGATGCCATCCACTCTCCTGATCAGGCTGCCTGCTGAGACCAAGTGATTTCAAAACACAACTAACATTTGAGAGCAGTGAAAACACAGTGGGAGGATGCCATTCGGCAACAATCACCCTGAAGCTGGTCTGGAACACTCAGTTGGATTACCTCTATTGAAGGAGCAGAACCCTCAGAGCTGCTCAGATCTTTTCCCAGGCATTCTCCTATTGTCTTGTGTGCCAGAGGAAGGAATGGCATAGAGGCAGGTAATTGGTTCAAGCCTGCCATGGCCCTCATTGATTTACCTGTCTGCCAGGTGTGCAGAAACACAAAGCTGTGTGGATTCCATGCGTTCCAAGGAGATGCCAAAACTTCACATCTGGCACAGAAGATCTGCTTCCTCCTGAGTTCTGCAAACTTTAATGGTTTTATTGTTGGGAGGAATGGGGATTTTAGCCACTGGCATTGTGAAAAACAGCTGGATTTGTGTGTCTGTGTGTGTATGGTTTTGTGTGTTTTTTTGAAAAAGAGATAAGTTGCTCAGCTATCAATCTGACTGAGTGGCCTTGGGCAAAGACACTGTCTCACAGCTGAACCTACACATAGTGATGTTATGAAACAAAAATACCATTCTGATAGCCAAACTAGACATGATGCTAAACATTGTCACTTGGAATCACATTAGAGGTTAGGTTTTTTTATAAAATAAAATAAAAGAAGAAGATATTAGTAGATATGGGAGGCATTTTTACTGGGACCACTATGCATGGAGAGGTCCTGATTAAAATCCACACACATACAAGCTGTTATTCATCCTGGGGGGGAAAGCATTGGTTCTTGGAGGAAAGTGTGAGATACAAATGGAAAACTCTTAACCATCTTATGCATATTTGGAAGTTATGTTCTACAAAGATGCCTAGAAGCTATTCCCAAGTAACTTTGCACAGTCCTTGAGAGCAACCCTTTTATTGCAGCATCAAGTTTGGCCTGCCAAAATTCGTCAAATTTGTTCAGTAGATTAAGAAACTTATTGATTAGGAAGATTAAGAAAAATGAGGTGCGCTGGAGGATAAACCAAGTTAACAAGGTGAAAACTAATAAGCACAAATACACAAACAGAGAGAGAGAACAAAATCCATATATTGACAAGCTGGGATGTATATAGTAGAACCTAACCTAAAGAGCTGAATTTTGCACTGAATTAAATGGACAACATATTGTAAGTAGGGTGTGCTCTGTGTGTATTGGAGTTCTGATGCCTGCAGCACTGTCTCAGGGCAAGACAAATGTTACAAAAAACCTATAGTGAATCCATATTTGTAATATTATAATAATACATTTTGCATGGAATATTTGTTGAATCTCAGGCTTTGATGATAACCCTTCAAATGTTATTCTCAAAAATTCTGAGGCCATTCCTGAGGGAAGGAGTACTATGGAAATCATCCAAATGAACATGCCAAAATTAAAGAGATTGGTGGAAACAAACAAACCCCCACTAGATCCTCAACAATTGAACGTGTTGATTTGTTTAGGGAGGTTTATAAATGACTTGTGATATCATTTCCTGAAAGGAAAGATGAGGCATACTGATCCACCCCCCTCTTACTTTAGGATGGGGGTGGGGTTTGATTTAGTTAGTATTTAAAGGCAAAGCAACCTAACTTGCACTTTCCCAAACAATACATAGACTAAAATGCTTCAAAATTTACACCTCTCTGAATTTTTCAATGCAGTTCTCCATTCAAGTAACGTGTACAAAAATATATGAAGTGTGCATAAAAATGCTTAGTGAAAATAACATAACAAAAATCAAGGGAAATTGCATTGCAAAAAATGTGTGTGCAAAAATGTGTTTATTAAAAGCAATCCACACTAAGATTGTTGATTAATTTTCATGCAAACTCTCAAAATAAATAAATGTGGAAATGTGAAGACATGGAGAACTGAACTTAAGATGGAAGAATGACAACTTTTGTGTGACTAGTAGAATGTCTCGGGAGATGGAAATATTCTCCCAATTGCTTCTGAATGTTGCCATTTTCTATGTCAGCAAGCAGCACCAGTGGCAAACCAGCAGACTGGTATCCATAGTTAGATGCTGATAGTCACTAGGGCTGTTCAAAGCTCCCCTGAAAATGTTGTTACTCTTATCAAAACTCTTTTAATTTCTCCCTTATAGATCTCCTACGTTTTGCCCAGGCACAGATTTCCAAATTCACCAGATATCTATATTTATGAGGCTTTGCATCTTTACAGACTGTTAAATGGTATTTACTAACTCACAGGCTGGAAAACATCCCTTTAACAAAATGCATCTTGTAAATATGATTTACATTATTCACCCAATATCAGCAAGGGATACCAGCAGAGACCTGCAGGCAGTTATGTAAGCGCCAAGCAGATATGTACTCTGCATCTCCAACCACGTCTGTTTCACAAGACATATCCAGGATCCATTACACTAGGTGGCTGTGTCTTTTCATTGCAATTGGGACGTGCTTTCTTCATCTTGGGCTACTAGTTCTTAAGTGTGCCTAGTTAAACAAGTTAAAATGTAATAAAACATAGAATAAAACACTGAAGCTAGTGTGTGCTAGTTGTCTGGAACAAGGTCATTGTCTGCATTCCTAACTTAATTTGAGTGACCGATGGGCCCATGGAGATGGAGGATCCCCCATACTCTCCAGGGAGGTCTCTGCTGGCTGCGCTCTCACCTCACCTTCCTCCTCCACTATCTCGTAACTAGGCAATTCTTCCCCTTCCACCTCTTCTTCAGAGAGAAGCTGATCAAACTGAGTGCACACTTCCCAGTCTTCCTGTTCCGACCATTCCCTGACACATAGTGAACCAGGGTTTCCACATACTCCAAGTATTTGCCAACATAAAATTCTGCCTCTTTGTAACCCATAGCTCAAAATCTATTTAACAGAAGGGCAAGAAACATGTCTGCATTTTAAAGAGACATTCACCCTGAAACATGTTTTAAGGGAAGCTTTGCTGCATACCTACCTTTGTGGCAACACTTGTTCCTTTAGATAGAAAGGAAACCATCGCAAGTGTCTCATTTGCTTAAGGTCAGCTTGAAATATTACACTTGCAGCTGCATTTAAAAAAAGTGATACATTTTATCCATTGCGTGGTATATAGAGAATGGCAGGTTGTTCAGGAAAGAGCAAAGCCTTTGATTTCTCACCTTGTGAATGTCGGACTTGATGGCTGTGAACATCAGGCTCCAATTCAGAAGGTTTAGTGGCCTTAGGAGGATGCCAGCTCTCACCTTAATGGCAAAGAAGCTGCAAAAATGGCCCCAGTCATCATCTGAGTGACAGCAGGGCAATTTCAGCAACAGCAGTAGCAGGTGGTTGGCATGGGGACAATAGGCAGTAAGCGATGAGACATCAGCTGCTACAACTCTTTTATCTTCTCATCCCTGGGCTGAATAACACACATGTACATGTACATCATTTCACTGCATTCAGTTATGGAAGGTGCATGTGTGAAATGGTATCGAAGTGCCAAGGTGATATGAAAGTTCTTGTTGGTGTTTGATGTGTGATAGGCCTTTCCCACATGAAAGCCATCAATTTGGTGCTAGAATAATAAAATAACTGGGCAATCCAATGGGTTCGGTAGAGCTTACTTCCTACTCCGAGCATTTAGGCTTTCAGCCTAAAGCTACAGCCCCAGACTTATTTATCTGGAATTAAGACCAACTGAACACAATGTGACTTGCTTCTGACTAAGTATATTAGGGAATTCCGAAAGAAATCAGAGTGGAAATTGCTCATGTTTATTTATCCATTCCATCTACGGAACAGAAATCAATCCAGCACATATGATCAGTATCTCCTGCTATTGTTTTCAGTCTGCAATTAATTAATTCAGCATGTAATTAATGAGGTGTGTCCCCACCTTACATTTGCATTGTTTTTTCTTTGTGCTGAAGTGAACGGCCTTTGCATCCAAACAAATGGTGCAGAATAATGTAATTAATTGCATAATTAGTTGAATAACTAATTATGTAAAATTCCACCTTAGCAGACTGCAAGATGAATAACTAGGGTTTTTGTCAGAGGCCAAACTGCAGAAGAATGGAAACAGCACTGCCTGTGATGGACACGGGTCAGAATGCTAATTGATGCCTTCTTTCATACCTGCTTCTGAGTATATGTGTACAGAATTGCACTGTTAATCTTGTTGCAAAGCAATTCAGGCTGCAGAAGTAAATCCCTTTGAGATTTCGGAATGTACTTCTGAAAAAGCATCCATAGAAATGCACTGGAAATTGCCTGAAGAACTCACTTGTGTGGGGTAGGAGGGTATTCAGGCAAACCCTCTTAAGCATTAAAATCATTGTGAAGGTGCTGCAGATTAGCCCCAATCCCCACTGCAAGCACACCCTCCAGCCCCACCCTCTGCAGATCACATGTTCAGCCACTGTGGGAAGTGGCTCTACACACATACCAGTGTATGTACGCAGAACTCCCCTAACCTCCGTGTGGTAAAAAGGTCAAGGTAAAGGACCCCTGGATGGTTAAATCCAGGCAAAGGTGACTTTGGGATTGCAGCGCTCATCTCGTTTTCAGGCCGAGGGAGCTGGTGTTTGTCAACAGACAGCTTTCTGAGTCATGTGGCCAGCATGACTAAACTGCTTCTGGTGTAATGGAACACCATGATAGAAACCAGAGCGCATGGAAGGTATGAAGTTATCCAACCCCTGAGCCATCTAGAGGCAATCCTGTATAGGGAAGTTCAATGTTTTATTATGTTTTTATATATGTTGGAAGCTGCCCAGAGTCCTGGGCAACCCAGTAAGATGTGCAGGGTATAAATAGTAAAATTACCATTATGGAATGGGATGTTCCTATTTTCATCGGAGTAATGTTGGAATGTATGCCTGCATTTGGGAACCTGGTGGAGGAAAGGAATTAGGCTCAAGGAATCAGCGACATGTATCATTTCTGCTTCTTTACTTTTGGGGATGGAAAAAAAATCGGAGCAGCACAAATGCTCACTTCCTTGAAACGAGTTACAAAAATTCCTGGCAACTGTATTTACAGCTTCATCTGTCACAATAGTTAGACCACAGTTGCCTAGGCATTAAAGTGATGCAATGAGCTATCAAATCACTTTAAGAAGGATTCACAACATCACTGCCAGTCAGATCATACTTTACTTGCCCAGACAAAGTTCACCGTTGTTTTTAATATGACACGCTACAGCCCAAATCTATGCATGTCTGTGATACAGTGTTCAGTAGGCCTTAATCTCTATTCAATTAACTGTATTTGTCTACAATCACACTATGCATTTAAAGCACGATGATACCACTTTAAACTGTCATCGCTTCCCCCAAATAATTATGGGATCTGCAGTTTGTTAAGGGTGCTGGGAGTTGTTAGGAAGTCCCTTTCTCTTCACAGAGCTGCATTTTTCAGAAAATCAATCCTGCTTCTTGGAAGCGAAGCTGTGTGAAGGGTACACAGCTCTCCTAACAACTCCCAGCACTCTTAACAAACTATAGTTCCTAGGATTTTAATAATCAATGGTTTATATAGTAGATAGGTAGCCGTGTTGGTCTGCCATAGTCAAAATAAAAAAAAATTCCTTCCAGTAGCACCTTAAATACCAACTAAGTTACTTCTTGGTATGAGCTTTCGTGTGCATGCACACTTCTTCAGATACACTGAAACAGAAGTTGCCAGATCCTTCTATATAGTGAGAAGGTGGGGATCTCCCATTCCCACCTATCTCCCATTCTGCCTATCTCCCATCCCCACCACCCTTCTGAGTAACACCCCTCCCCACCTTCTCACTATATAGAAGGATCTGGCAACTTCTGTTTCAGTGTATCTGAAGAAGTGTGCATGCACACAAAAGCTCATACCAAGAACTAACTTAGTTGGTCTTTAAGGTGCTACTGGAAGGAATTTTTTTTTATTTTGACAATGGTTTATATATTTATTGTATCTATAGTTGTGAATGCATCTGATAGTGATTTATCTTTATATTCTCAAGTTTCTTTTCTCTCCCTACCCCATATTATGTCTTAAAGCCAACCTGCAGCTGATGGAAGTTGTAGTACAAAACATTTGAAGGGCACCAGGTTGGTGGATGCTGGCCTACACAGTAGGTAAATGATGCAGGATTCATACAGTCATGTAAACAGGGGCCTTTTCTTCTGTTAGAGGGGAAACAACTGCCATTCCTCAGTTCAGTTTCCTTGTGTGGAGCACAGATACACAGCTACCAGTGCAGAAATGCCTAGGGAAATACCGCTGACAGATACTCAGGGAAGTTGGGCTTAGACAAAGAGCCCGCAATAATTCCTTCAGTTCCCTTTGGGAAAACACTTCCACCCTTTTTGACAGAAAGCGAGCGGAAGAAAAATAGGTGACATTTCCTCTCAGAGTCGTCTGGAAAGAGTCCTAAAGTATAGCCAATTGCACTTCTTCATACACCATGGTGTGCTGTCAGACAGCAGCATGAGGAGAAAATGATGAGTTCTGCTGTTTGATCAATCAGTGAGAAATTAAGTTGGCCTACCTTTACCTAAGTGACATGGCTGCTCCTGGCTGCTAGTGACAGTTATTAGATACTTTATTGATGTGAAGTTCGGTAGCCCTATTGGACCGCAACTCTACCAAAGGAAAAGAAAGCAAACTTACTTAATAGAAAATCTCCTCAGTGTCAGCTGGATAGCTGGGTGTGATACTCATTTTATTTGTTTTTCTTACATTTGTATATCCCACCTTCTTTTTGTCATGGAACCCAACTGCAGTGGCAACCAATTCTATGGCCAACTCAAAGTGCTGATTTTGACCTATAAAGCCTTATGGAGCTCAGGACCACAATGACTATATGTGTGGTTTCTCAGTTTCCAGTCTTACTTCCAAGGAAGTATGCACAGAATTGCAACCCTCCACTTTTCATCATCATGAACCTATTTTGTCATTAAGAACATCTTCTGCGGCCTCTCTCCATGTTCTCTCATCCAGCAATTGCCTCAAGCAACAGGGGCAGCAAATTTAGGTGCCTCCCCAGATCTCCTACTTGCTTGCCCCACTGGCCCATTCACCCATCCAGCTGCCAACCAGGCTCTCATCTCATATATAGTATTCAAGAGCCACCCTCTGCCCTCCTCCTCTCCACTGTGCCATTTCTTCCCCATCTGCACATCTCTTGTGGGTGAGATGCAGAGTTCAGTGGTTATCTTCCTATTGAGGCAGCCAAGGGTGTCTGTGAGGGGTCCTTCCTATCATCATACAAATCATCTCACCAGTGGTCTGCCTCTGAGCTTATCCAGACACCCATGGAGCCATTTGATATCAGGACACACAGGCGGCCAGGGAGGGTGCAGAGTGGCGGAGAAGTGTTTACTGGAAAAGTAAAAAAATGCACATCACCCTTGACCACTTGAGAAGGCAAGCTCAAAACCCTGCTGCATGCACAGAAATTCTAAAGAAATTCTTAAAATGCCCTGAGACTCAGGCAGAAAAATGAAAGCCCCTTCCTCAGGGAGGAAGACCTTTAAGAAATCAGAGGACCGGTTGTTTTTCTGAGAATTTAGAGCACATATTTGGTGTGTGTGTGTGTGTGTGTGTGTGTAGAGCTGGAACCATCAAGATTCTAATGTGTGTGTGTGTGCATTTTTAAAAAAAGCTTCTAGTCCTTGTGAATCCTGGAATAAATGTGCACACATGATAGCAAACTGTGGTGATGATGAGCCGCGATGATGACCAAAGACTGAAGTGAAACAGATTAAAAAGCTCAACTCAGCCAGCCTCCAGAATGGATCGTACGATAATCCCAAGAACAACAGACAGAAATGAACTGTCACTTTCTCTGTGCCACCGCATGGAAGTGAACAGTAAAAGTTAGGCAAGGTTAATTGCTCTGTAGGGATATAATGTTGTTTTCCTTTATCCTTCTTCCTTTCTTTGAGCAAAAGAGATCTGATTGAGAGCACTCACAAAAGGCTTTTGTTTTCTTAAGGTTCATTTTCCCTGTGTTATAATAACTTCCCCCCCAAAAAAAAAATAAAAGAAATAGTGGCTGTGTTGGTGTGTCATGGAGAGAAAAGGATGGAGCATTCTGGGCTCTGGTCCAGAAATGTCTGTGTGTGGCAGTAGCTGCTTAAGCACAATAAATGGCTGGGGACAAGTTTTGACATCAGCAACAATAACCTATCTTGAAGAGATAAAGGGCCACACAAGGTGATGTCGTCTGAAACAGATACAAAGGAGACCATAAGGTACACGCACACACACAAAATGCTTTAAGTGAAAGTCTCAGAATATTTCAAGCCTACCAACTCTTCTTAAGGAGAATAATTGCTGTCAGGTGTAGTTATGTAGTGCTTATTAGAGTTTCATTGATCTCATGGTGACATTGGTGCAGCAATTGACTGTACAACTTGCAGTTCCCATGAACTTCGATGATTCTGTTGGATCAATACATTTTTGGCGCATCTTACCTAGGAAACTATGGGACGCGGGTGGCGCTGTGGGTTAAAGCCTCAGCGCCTAGGGCTTGCCGATCGAAAGGTCGGCAGTTCGAATCCCCGCGGCGGGGTGCGCTCCCGCTGCTCGGTCCCAGCGCCTGCCAACCTAGCAGTTCGAAAGCACCCCCGGGTGCAAGTAGATAAATAGGTACCGCTTACCAGCGGGAAGGTAAACGGCGTTCCGTGTGCTGCGCTGGCTCGCCAGATGCAGCTTTGTCACGCTGGCCACGTGACCCGGAAGTGTCTCCGGACAGCGCTGGCCCCCGGCCTCTTGAGTGAGATGGGCGCACAAACCCCAGAGTCTGTCAAGACTGGCCCGTTCGGGCAGGGGTACCTTTACCTTTACCTTTACCTAGGAAACTGCTGGGACGCGGGTGGCGCTGTGGGTAAAACCTCAGTGCCTAGGACTTGCCGATCGTATGGTCGGCAGTTCGAATCCCCGCGGCGGGGTGAGCTCCCATCTTTCGGTCCCAGCTCCTGCCCACCTAGCAGTTCAAAAGCACCCCTAAGTGCAAATAGATAAATAGGTACCGCTTTCTAGCGGGAAGGTAAACGGCGTTTCCGTGTGCTGCGCTGGTGCTGGCTCGCCAGAGCAGCTTCGTCACGCTGCCCACGTGACCCGGAGGTGTCTCCGGACAGCGCTGGCCCCTGGCCTCTTAAGTGAGATGGGCGCACAACCCTAGAGTCGGACACAACTGGCCCGTATGGGCAGGGGTACCTTTACCTTACCTTACCTAGGAAACTGCCTTAGACCAAGTCTGATTATTGGTCCATCCAGCATGGCATTGTCAATGCTGGATCTTTCCCAGCATTACCTGGGGATGCCAGGGATTGAATCTGGGACCTTCTATATGCAAAGCAAATGCTCTACCACTGAGTCCTCCTCATTAGGCTCCATGTTGTCCCTTGTAGAACCCAGCAGGGAAGAAGATGGAGACAACATGACAATCAGTTGGCTCTGCCTGTCATTGGCTCTAGCTCCATCCACTGTTCATTTCCCTGCCTTTCGCCCTGCCAGTCCCAATGGGCATGCGGGTGGCACTGTGGTCTAAACCACTGAGCCTCTTGGGCTTTCTGATCAGAAGGTTGGCGGTTTGAGTCTGTGCAATGGGATGAGCTCCCGTTGCTCTGTCCCAGCTCCTGCCAACCTAGCTGTTTGAAAGCACACCAGTGCAAGTAGATAAATAGGTACCACTGTGGCGGGAAGGTAAACGGCGATTCTGTGCGCTCTGGTTTCCATCACAGTGTTCTGTTGTGGCAGATGTGATTGAGTCATGCTGGCCACATGACCCGGAAAGCTGTCTGTGGACAAACGCCGGCTTCCTCTGCCTGAAAGTGAGATGAGTGACGTAACCCCATAGTTGCCTTTGACTGGACTTAACCATCCAGGGATCCTTTACCTTTACCTTTTCTTTTACCCAATGGGCCATCACTGGGTGTAACATGTTGCTATATGCTACAGTGAACTCACCATTAGGCCAGACCTGTTATCACTATATCTTTATTATATCTTTATATATACTTGCTTGTTTTCCCTAATGGGTCTCAAGATGACTATATTTCTTTGATTTTATATTACACCCCATTTTCCAGCCAAGATTGGCACCCAATACAGCTACCATTAAATATATGCAAAAGATATAGTATCTTAGCAATAGATGCTGGTGCTTGCCAGCTTAGCTGGACTGTGTTGTGTGGTAGATTCTACTCCACCAGCCCCAGCCAGCATGGTCAGTGGCCAGGGATGATGGGATCTGTAGTCCAGCAACATCTGGCAGGCCTCTTGTTCCCCATCCCTGCCTTACAATTGTCTTCATTTTCTAGGTTTTAAAGAGGCTGTGGAGCATCACTCTTGTGGGAAGGAAGTGCTTTGTAAAAGGGAACATGCTCTCGGCTTCTACAAAATTAATGGTAATTAGTCTCAAATGAAAGTACTTGATCTTACTTGTTCCTTGCACAAAAACATAGATCCAGGATTTGTCCAGTGAATTCTTGGTGGTTTTCAGTTTTAAGATTACCTTGGTCTTAATTCATTCCCACTTGAAATGAAATGCATTCGTTTATTTGGGGAAATATCAAAGACACACAAGGGAAGATCTATGTCATTTCCCCCCTTTAGTTCCTTCTTTTTACCAGGGACTTTTTGTTATGTGAACAAACAGTATATTCGAGAAGCTCTTGTGATGTCACAACCAGATTATGCAGGGAGCCAACTATATCAGTGGCAGATCAAGGGCTCTGGCTTCTTCACTGCTTCTGGAATGACGACCACTCCCTGAACTTGTCATTCCAAGTAGTTGCATGTAGTTTATTTTTAACATCCATGTATCAATTTTTTATTTAGAACATGCTCTTCAGTGGAAAAAAGCTCCCAGGATGGCTTGTATGCAGTCAATTAAAACAGGACAGTTTCTGCCTGCAGGGTTCTAGAAGACATGGCACAAAAGGGGAAATGATCGGGGATGGAAGGGGAAAACAAGCAAACTCAGGCACCAATTATTAAAGTTAAACAGTAGCTCTCATAATGACCAGCTGGAATGGAAACAGTTCAGGGACAAGAGGGGTCTGATGGAGCTGGTCCTTCAACACTGCTGATGGAATGAGTCTTGCTTCTCATCTCTCCTGCTGCAAAGGGCTAGAGATCAGCTGAACTAGTCCTGACTGCTCTCTCTTTTTTCCAATAGTTTCCCCACCTCCATTTCGTGCCACCTTTGTAAGATGCCTATTTATCTTCAAATGTATTGAGAGAGGAGGAGTCAGCAGAAGATAATGGATGTGTACTTAATGCTTTGTATTTCTTCAGAGTTTGCCCTTTTCCTTATATAACCAGAATTATTCACTTCCGTAGTGACTCAGGATTAGGAATGGTTTCTTCAACATGGGGAAGCAGGAGAGTTTAATTCATTCTTTCATGTTGGTGCGATACATTGTAGTCATGGTGGTTGTTTATTTTTAGTTAAAACCATGAGTTTAATGGCAGAGTTTCAAAAAATGACCACATTTCCTTCAATTAAAAACACACTGCCTGCAGTGACTCTATCACCGCCTGAAACAATAGGCTTAGAGCCCTGCAATTAAGCTGAAGTGAGTTTCCAGGATCCCCCCCCCAAAAAAAGAATACCAGTTTAGTTTGCTTTTTTTATTAATAGAATGCCCAAAAAAAACCTCCCAGCTTCTATTTAGAGAAAGGCCAGAGCTGCTTTATATATAAATATACAATGGATGATTATGAACCTTTACAATTATTATTCTCCTCAGATATAAAAGTGAAACAAAGCGTTTCAGAGCATTTCCGGACATAAGTTATGATTCTCAAAAGGGATATTGTAGACTTGGAAAGGGCTCGGGAAAGGACAACCAAAATGATCAAGGGGGTGGAAGATGCAACATTTGGGACTTTTTAGTTTAGAGAAAAGGTGAATTAGAGACAGCATGATAAAAGTTTATTAAATTATGAATGGCACAGAGAGAGTAGAGCAAAGTTTTTCTTCCTCTCTATATATCTATATCAATCTCAATACAATACAATATATTACAGACTCAGGGTCAAGTTCCCCTGACTTTGCACACTAAGCAAAACCTAACTACTAATTGCAAAACAGTAGGGGAAATGTGACGGCTTCATCAAACCTACCTATGTCACCACACAAACCAAAAGCAACATTATTGGAAGAACGGAAGGATTATTGAAAGGAGATGCATTTTCATCATGTTCCCTCCAGATGAGAGTGTCGTGTTCATGACACTATTTCACTGCTACATGTGCTGACTTTAGCTTAATTTGTTAGAGCTGGAGGTGCAAAAGACGGGGGGGGGGGGGAGCAGTCCAAGAACACAAGGAAGGAAACCTCTAGACAGAGAAAATATGGTTTATTAGACCCAGAGCATCCAGACTGAAGATTACTTAGGGAAAATCAGGAGTGGACCTTCGTGTGGAATGGCTGAGAGCTTAGGTATGGTTAGGAAAACAAATCTGGAGGGCTGCACATGTGCTCAGAGGTACCCTTTACCCATATTTAAGGCTGCCAACCTTTTGGGGACCTGGAAACTGGAGAAACTGGAAACTGGAGAAACTGATGAGTGCACCACAGGCACACACAACGAAACCATGCACAAACCACAACTTTCTATACCGACTACAAGGGAACACTTCTTTCAAGTCTAATCTCAGAAGAAGAAGAAGCAACAGGAAGGAAATTGTCATGTGTCAGGGAACCCTTCAGCAGGCACATGGACACCCATGGGTGCCACATTAACAACCCCTGGTCTAAGTGTACACCTGCTCCATTGAGCCATTGTGCAGATATTTGGCCCCAGTGGGTAGATTTCAGGGATCAAGGAAAAGAAAAGAAGAAAAGCAGATCCCACAAGTCTAAAGTCTGCCCACCCCTCCTCAACATGACTCTTTAGCCAACCCTCTCCCACTTACAGTAGAATAAATTATGCAGCAGAAGCAAATATTTATGTATTATGCAATATTCGTACAGGCTGTTTCAGCACAGGTTTATACGTGTTTAAGTTAGGCATTTTTTGTAGTGGAGAGTTAGTGGGATCCACACACCAGGAAATTTCAAATCAATCAGAAATGTGTTAGCATTGAAAATTCATTACAGTTTTAAAAGCCATGACTTAGAGGGAATAAGCAACCTTCAGCATTGTGGGACAATTCCACATCATAGATTCAAGAGGGAATATATCACGTTTCACAAACTCTTTCTTAAATTCTGAACGTCAACCCAGCATGAGCACTCAAGGCAGAAATGATACGGTGTACATCAAATTGTAGCTCTTACCTGGATGATAACAGTGGTAAAGAGAGATGTTTATGGTTATTCAGCTGGAGGTAATCCAAAATTCTGATGACACTTAGTACAGTGCTGCTTTTTTATAATCAATTTCTCTGTTTAATTTCTGTTCACAGATAGTGGCTTCATATAGGGTCTAACTAAATTGATAATAACGGAGCACAATGAGGAGTGCTGTTTTGTCTGTAATGTATTCCTCATTGCTGACTGAAATGAATAAGTATTCTGTTCAGCCTTCTTCCTCTACCCTAGAGGTTACCAACATACCACCTCTACGAATAGTCTTGGTTAAATAGGTAAAGGTAAAGGTACCCCTGACTATAAGGTCCAGTCACGGACAACTCTGGGGTTGCACGCTCATCTCGCTCTATAGGCCAAGGGAGCCGGCGTTTGTCTGCAGACAGTTTTTCTGGGTCATGTGGCCAGCATGACTAAGCTGCTTCTGGCGAAACCAGAGCAGCGCACGGAAACGCTGTTTACCTTCCCACCGGAGTGGTACCTATTTATCTACTTCCACTTTGATGTGCTTTCGAACTGCTAGGTTGGCAGGAGCTGGGACCAAACAACGATGGAGCTCACCCCATCGCTGGATTCGAACCTTCTGATCGGCAAGTCCTAGGTTCAGTGGTTTAGACCACAGCACCACCAGCATGTTTAATATCCCCTCACAAATCCACAGTGCATGAGAGGCTTTTGCTCTTCCTGCTCAGTTCCTGTTTGCATTGGTTCAGCCTTTCATCCACTGAACATCCCCCACTTAAACATGGTCACATTACATTTGGTGCCTGAATTGGACACCCACTTTCCCATTCATTTTGAACAGAGGAGAGTCACAAACAGCTTTTCTCCATGAGCTAGCACAGTGGTGGCTGATTTAAGTCCCTTTTCCCCGCTGGTGGGAGTGGATAATGGCAGGGAGATAGGGCCCTCTTTTTAGACGCTTCTACCTGTGACAGCCATGATGTCATGCGTATCTCAGCTTCATCTGCCTCTGCTCCAGAAGCACCTGGTGTGATTTCACAAATGCAACAGGAGGAGGAGGAAGGGAAAAAGATGAGGGGCTGGAAAGCAGGCACTCAGGGATGAAGGGGAGAGGTTACAAACCATTATATCTCCAGATGTCAAAGAGGAGGGAGCAGATCTCTTGGCCTATTCTACTGCCCTTCTTGGGGAGCCCAGAGCCTCATCAGGGAGTCAGGAGGACTTCTTTGTAGCTTAATGGCATCTTTGTAACTGTATAGCAGGCATTGGCAAACTCGGCCCTCCAGATGTTTTGGGACTACAACTCCCATCATCCCTGATCACTGGTCCTGTTAGCTAGGGATGATGGGAGTTGTAGTCCCAAAACATCTGAAGGGTCGAGTTTGCCTATGCCTGCTGTATAGCATCATCAGTTATGTGTCTTGGAATCTTGAATTTTGGACCTGTACTGCTATTAGCCTGAATAAAGTTTTTCTTTCTTTCAAGCACTGGCACTGTGTTTTTGAATGGGATCTTGGCACATTTTGTTTTATGCCACACCCCCTCCACTGTCATTTTGTGACTGGTGCCCATAGAAGTTTATCAGTTTTCCAAGTGTACCCACTGGCCCCAAAGCTGCAATCCTATTTGGACATAATTAGGGGTAAGTCCTAGAAAACACAGCACAATTTACTTTTGAGCAGACATGCAGAAGATTGTTCTCTTACTCTGAGTCTTTTGAAGAGAAGGCGAGACAAGAAGTGGCAGACTATTGATTTATTTTTAAGGAAAGGGAGCAGGTGGGAAAAGCAAAGCTACAGTAAGAACATGCAATTTCTTCATGGCTTAAAAATGTCCATCTGTTCTTGTTCCCCTGAATACTTAAATGGTGATAGATAGATAATCTGCCTGGTTCCTGAAAGCTCAGGACAGATCGCATGAGATTTTCCACTCACTGATTCTGAATTGAGCAATGGCCCTTTGCAATGCAAATTCATCTGCCAAGTTAAATTCCAACCAGACCCTGTTTTCCTTCCATTCATTTACTGCTTGCTTTATATCTTGGTTCCAGCAGTTTTCCTGCCTACATGTTTCAGTCAAAGTTGTGTTCCTTCGTTGGTTTTGGAGTCTGCAGGGTGAATAAACAACTGTCCTTGTAAAGCATCAGGGGTCTTGAAATTGGCACTCAAGCAGCAGGACACAGGTGTCTTACCCTTTCATCTGTGGTGTTAATTTGCTAAAGAAGGAAACTGCCAGCAGTTTTGCCAAGTTATCGCTCTGGAATTATTGTCTCCTTACCTTTGACTCCTCCATTATTGTTCAGAATCCTCATATGGAGTGGAGGAGAAGGTTCAGCTCTCGCCTCCACCTGCACCATCTGCCTGTTTTTCTCAGGCAGCAGCAACCCAAGGAGGATGGTAGGGTTTTGTGTTGGGAATTTGATATGAGATACACATTCATAACCCTAACCCTAATTATTATTATTATTATTATTATTATTATTATTATTATTATTATTATTACCCTGCCCATCTGGCTAGGCTTCCCCAGCCACTCTGGGAGGCTTCCAACAAAATATTAAAATACAGTAATGCATCAAACATTAAAAGCTTCCCTAAACAGGGCTGCCTTCAGATGCCTTCTAAAAGTCTGGTAGTTGTTGTTCTCTTTGACATCTGGTGGGAGGGCGTTTCACAGGGCAGGTGTCACTACCAAGAAGGCCCTCTGCCTGGTTCTCTGTAACTTGGCTTCTTGCTCTGAGGGAACCGCCAGAAGGCCCTCGGCACTGGACATCAGTGTCCAGGTAGAACAATGGGGGTGGAGATGCTCCTTCAGATCTTGACCGCAGTACTAGTCACCAGAGAGAAGCAGAGTAAGGTCCAGATTTTACTGTTGTAGATGATATAGGCTCAGTAAAACAGCTCTGGATGTATTTATATACAGACAAATAAGTTCCAGCTTGTAGGCTCTGGTAGGTACAGAAATGTACAGAGACATACAAATATGAAGTACGGTATCTCTGTTGCTCTAAATAACTCAAAAAAACTCAAGATATAATGCTGGACAACTAACAGACTCAGACAGATTCAAACAACCATATTAGTTGACATACATTAATCATAGATATAGTTGGGGCACTGGGCTGTTGCCACAGCAACTGGCTCAGTTGACCTTGCACCTGTGATTAGCTCATGAAGGAAATTAACTCCTTCTCATGTCCAGTTACTCCAACATTTTGTGGGTCTCCCATGTCATCATGGCTCTCTTCTCCCCGCACCTGACTTCCTTTAATATGATCTCTTTCAGATTACATCATGTCTCTGGGGTAGGAAGTAGAGTCCAAGAGAACTGCTGCTCTGTAGCATCTGCATGCCCTCCCAATGAATGATGGGAGCTTGACCCAAAAGTCTATGCCATGATACATGGGTTTCTGGGGCAAGTTCCAATAAGGAAATATTTGGGGCATTATTAATTATTATTACTATTATTATTATTATTATTATTATTATTATACATTAGTCACTGGTTGCTCAAAGGTCTGCAAATGACTTATAATGCATTTAAAAACATAAACATAAATACAATATTTATACCATTAAAATTATACAAAATATTAACAAATTCACACAAAACACCTACAGTTCATTAATATATATATATATATATATATATATATATATATATATATATATATATATGCTTTCGTAGATTTTCACGGGTACAGGAATGCAGGTTTTGGTGTCTTCGGGTGTCTTCCCGTGTAAGAGTCGGGGTGTCTGTGCGACGTTTCGACGAGGTCTCACTCGTCATCTTCAGGCTGGTGCTTTCGGCTTCTTGTTACTGGAACAGAGCTCTGTTCCAGTAACAAGAAGCCGAAAGCACCAGCCTGAAGATGACGAGTGAGACCTCGTCGAAACGTCGCACAGACACCCCGACTCTTACACGGGAAGACACCCGAAGACACCAAAACCTGCATATATATATATATATATATTTGCTTTCGTAGATTTTCACGGGATATATATATATATATATATATATATATATATATATACTATATAATAAAATTGTAATGATGTCATCATGCTGTAGTTTGCAAGGGGTGGCATCCCCTAGCATGTATGCACTGAATTGCACTGACCTGGGTCTTAAGGGTTACATACAATGGATTCGGATGATAGTCTTATGTAGCTTAAGTTTCACATATGAGGATTTGAACACATACGTATATGAATCCAGTATTAAAAACCAGAAATAGATGCAATGCTTAAACTTGCTTTTTCAGAGGTGACTTTGCAGGAGCCTTTCTTCTTGACTCATGACTTGTTAAAATGTGTGTTTTGGATGGAATATGCACAGAAGTAATAATGCCACACAGCTGACAAGGATCTATTGTTTAATAGCAAGGAGCTGCGCAGAGAACCTGCACTTGGACCAGAGGTTAATTGATGGAATATTTCCACAAGGCATCTGCTTGCTTAAGCATTCTGTTCATGATGTTAGCCTGTCCTGCATTTGTGATTGCGTCTCCCAGAAAGAACAAAATATAGGAATGCACAAAAGTTCAGGAAATTCTTTCCCTAATCTACAGACTTCTCTTGTTATTGCACCTCATGCAGAGAACATTACTATTAACAGTTTGTATCTTAAGATAAATTTATCTATTAATGTATTTATTTATTTATTACATTTATATGCCACTTTGTTTTCCAATGAGTTTGAGGTGGTGTACATGGTTCCCCTCCTCCCTATTTCATCTTCACAACAACACTGTGAGGGAGGTTACACTGAGAGATGGCGACTGGCCCAAGGCGGCCATCCCACTGAGCTTCATTAGGGAATTGAACCCTGCTTTCCTAGGTCATAGCCCAATACTCTAACCATTACGTAAAAGGAACATTTTCATTTACCCTTTCTACAGCCATCTGCAACATAAACACCCCAAAAGCCATCTTCTATGGGAAAGGGTAGTTCAAAAGCACCCCTAAGTGCAAGTAGATAAATAGGTGCCGCTTTATAGCGGGAAGATAAACGGCGTTTCCGTGTGCTGTGCTGGCTCGCCAGAGCAGCTTCGTCACGCTGCCCACGTGACCCGGAAGTGTCTTCGGACAGCGCTGGCTCCCAGCCTCTTAAGTGAGATGAGCGCACAACCCCAGAGTCGGACACGACTGGCCCATACGTGCAGGGGTACCTTTACCTTTATGGGTGCCTCTTGAACTATGTGGGGTCAGGCATAGGGGCTGCTGGGGGAACACTTTCATTCTGTGAACTTCCTTAGAAACTAAACCCAATCTGGGGCAATTCCTCCCCCTGCATCAGTCTCCCTTCTGCATTGTTCAGAGGGATCCCTGACCTTCCAGAGAGAGATTTTGGGGGTGCAGCTGGGTTGCCTGAGGAGGAGGGGATGAGACACTTTCTTTCCATGAACATTTTCACATTAACTTATCATCAGATCCAAGACAAGGCTTAGAAACATCAGTGGAGATTATGAAGTTTCTCATTTTTCCTATCTCACACTCAGTTATTCACATTTTAGCAGCAGATCATGATTTGTTTGTTTATAAAATCTTCATGAAAATCAATCAACAGCTCTACCTGGGGGCACAGTCATACAGTGGTTCCGCTCCTTCCTCCTGGGCCGTGTTCAGAAAGTGGTAGTGGGAGATGAGTTTTCAGACCCCTGGGCTCTCACTTGTGGGGTGCCTCAGGGTTCTGTCCTCTCCCCCATGCTTTTCAACATCTACATGCAGCCGCTAGGAGAAATCATCAGGAGGTTTCGGCTGGATGTTCATCAGTATGCGGATGATACCCAGCTCTACCTCTCTTTCAAATCATAACCAGTGAAGGTGCTGAAGGTCCTGTGAGTGTCTGGAGGCAGTTGGAAGATGGATGGCAGCTAACAGATTGAGGTTGAGGTTGAGATTGAGGTTGAGGTTGAATCCTGGCAAGACAAAATTACTGTTTTCGGAGGACAGGAGGCGGGCAGGTGTGGAGGACTCCCTGGTCCTGAATGGGGTAACTGTGCCCCTGAAGGACCAGGTGCACAGCCTGCAAGTCATTTTGGACTCAAAGCTATCCATGGAGGCACAGGTCAATTCTGTGTCCAGGGCAGCTGTTTACCAGCTCCATCTGGTACGTAGGCTGAGACCCTATCTGCCCGCGGACTGTCTCGCCAGAGTGGTGCATACTCTAGTTATCTCTCGCTTGGACTACTGCAATGCGCTCTTTGTGGGGTTACCTTTGAAGGTGATCTGGAAACTACAACTAATCCAGAATGCAGTAGCTAGACTGGTGACTGGGAGCGGCCACCAAGACCACATAACACTGGCCTTGAAAGACCTACATTGACTCCCAGTACGTTTCCGAGCCCAATTCAAAGTGTTTGTGCTAACCTTTAAAGCTCTAAACAGCCTCGGTTTAGTATACCTGAATGAGTGTCTCCACCCCCATCGTCCTGCCCGGACACTGAGGTCCAGTGCCGAGGGCCTTCTGGCGGTTCCCTCACTGAGAGAAGCCAAGTTTCAGAGAACCAGGCAGAGTGCCTTCTCGGTAGTGGCACCCGTCCTGTGGAACACCTTCCCACCAGATGTCAAAGAGATAAATAACTACCTGACATTCAGAAGACATCTGAAGGCAGCCCTGTTTAGGGAAGCTTTTAATGTTTAACAGACTATTGTATTTTAATATTTTGTTGGAAGCCGCCCAGAGTGGCTGGGGAAACCCAGCCAGATGGGCGGGGTACAAATAATAAATTATTATTATTATTATTATTATTATTATTATTATTATTATTATACCTGGGGATACTGTTTATTGAACCTGGGCAGATGCTCTACCACTGAGCTATGGCCCTTTTCCAATATCAGTGCACAGGTTAGTTAAACTAGATTGTTCATAAGGAGAAGAGGAGCTGTCACACATAGCTGTAGCTGATCACCCTGATTACAGCTGTTTCTAGACCAAACTGCAGATGCAAGGAAACATTTGTGTGGCTCTGCTTAGCTGTCATACAGCAGAGATGCAACTTTAAAAAGTTACCCAAATCTATTAAGCTCAGACCTCTTCCATCAAATTACAGCTGGGAAAGTCTAGCAAGAAACCTGAAAAGATACATGGGTTTCATCAAAGCCAGAGAATGCACCAGGAGAGAACTGTGTATCTGTAAGGGGTTTCGAATCCCCTTGCAAAATGGTAGATAAGATCTGCACATTGATTGATAAAGAAGAAAAAGATGCATGAATAATGGAATAATCATATTCAATGGAAACCAACAGAATTTAAAAGGGATGCATTGTTACCAGAGGAGATGAAAATGAAGCAAGATTGGAAGAAAAGTTAGTAAATAAGAGAACAAAATCTGAGAGTAGATAGAAAGAAGAAGGAAGGGGTTTGGCATAAAAGACAAAAATAACTAGAAAGGGGGCATTTCTGGAGAAAAAGACAGTGCTCCGGAGACTGGAGAACAGACATAAGAGTGTTAGCATGAGAAAGAGCAACAGAATAATAAATAAATCAACATAATTCCTATGTAAGAGTGTATATATCTTTCTCATTAGTATCTGAATGGGGCTGCTGAAGTGACAGCTACTCATGCTTTAGAATATTATCAATATTTAATATGTGTAAACATCTGATAATTAATGAATAAAATATTGTATATAAGATGCTGGCTCCCAACTCACCCAAAGCCTTATGAAAAATGCATGCCTCCAAAGACTCATTAACCTTTCTGTGCAATAGCTGGTAAGCTTGTGATTCAATCCAGCAGTGGAAGGATTGTAATGATTTCGAGGGCGGGGGGTTGCTTAGGAGGGGTAACAGGATTTCATTGTAAAATGCACTCTGAAGGCCAAAAGAACAGCATGGGATAGGGAAGCACAGCCGGTATTTTTTTAACAATGGACTGAAGGAATGGTCACTTACTACGAACGAGATTCTGAGAAATTCATGAATGGGTTGCAGCATCTCTGAAAGCAGTGGGGGTTGCTCTGTTAGAGTGAACAGATCACAGCTCCACCAACCTCAGTCTTTCGTCAACCAACCTGCATCTGCCTGCCTTCTGACTTTCAACCTGCCAGGGACTAACAATACATTCCTAAGCAAGTCTGCAGAGATACTACTGCAGAGATACTAAGCATGTCTGCAGAGATATTTAAAAAGATACTTACTTGGAAATAAGTCCCATTGGAGAAAGAGTGCCTCTCACATCTCAGCAGACATGCTTAGGTTTGTAAGCTTTAGGGTGGCGCTGCGGTCTAAACCACTGAGCCTAGGGCTTGCCAATCGGAAGGTCAGCAGTTCGAATCCCCACAATGGGGTGAGCTCCCATTCCTTAGTCCCTGCTTCTGCCAACCTAGCAGTTTGAAAGCATGTCAAAGTGCAAGCAGATAAACAGGTACCGCTCTGGTGGGAAGGTAAACGGTGTTTCCGTGCACTGCTCTGGTTTCGCCAGAAGTGGCTTAGTCATGCTGGCCACATGACCCGGAAAAACTGTCTGCGGACAAACGCTGGCTCCCATGGCCAGTAAAGTGAGATGAGTGCCACAACCCCAGAGTCATTTGCGACTGGACTTAACTGTCAGGTGTCCTTTACCCTTTTTTATCTTTAGCATTGAAGCATGAATAAAGCCCTCTCCGCGTTACTTGCATGTAGAGGGAAAGACCATGAGTTTATTTGTTTGCCACTTTTCAATGGTAGAATCATGCTCCGAGTGACCCACAACAACATACAGAACAGAACATTTTAACATAATTCATTAGCAGATGCTTTTAGCTATAACCTGTATTTGGTTGATTTTGATTTGATTTGCATTATCCATTGCAACACAGAATAGAATTTGAACAAAAAGTCGTGTTACTATCAACAGGGCAGACAAACATCTCAGGGCAGACTAAAACAATGCTTAATGATAAAATACAAAACACCCAAATAGCAGCAAAAAACATACTGCCCCCCAGGCATGGGGTGTAGCAAGGCAGGTGGAAAAGATTGCCCTTCCAGCTGCCTCCATCTTTGTCCTCATCAGGTTGAGGTTAATAAGCCTGACCATTGCTGGAACCTCCCATGATTTTGAAGACTGACTAATCAGAGCTCTACATCACACAGGGAGCTCTGAGTATAGAAAAGTCTCCCTGCTACAGATGTTGACCTCAACATGATGGCAGGAGGATGACAAGCAGTGTGACTTTGGGGGTGGGGGGGATGCATGGCTCCAAGACCCCTTTCAACATACTAGCCTTCTGCACATGAGTTCAGTGGGACTTACTTCTGAGGAGGCATGGTTTAGCCTTGCCCTGTTAGACTGGATCCAACCAGTTGAGCTCGAGGTTGCAATCCTGAGCACAGGTACTTAGGAGTAAGGCTAACTATACTCCACACATTTAAAGCACCTGAACAGAGAATCGTGGGAAATGCAGTTTGTTAAGGGTGCTGGGAGCTGCTGTTCTGTGAGTGGTAAACTACGGCTCCCAGAATTTTTTGGTAGTCGGAATGTGCTTTAAAATTAATGGTGTGCGTGGTGTTTAGTAGTGGTACAAAGCTTCACACTTGCTTAACTCAGCCATGGACTGTGTTGTGTTCTTCATAGCCCTTTGTGGAAGTCACTCTTGTCTGTTCCAGCACCATGGAGAGGGATTAGAAGTTTGGAGGCTTTGCATCTCACTGTGAATTCTGTGCCCTGAATCTTCTGCCCAGCTTAAAAAATATTTTATGATTTCGTGTGTGTGTGTTTTTGCCAACAAACGTAATTTGCTGTAATTGCTGTTATATTTTATAGGGCATTCATTCTGGACACAGCATAATCATTCTCTACACAGTATAATGAAACCAATCTAATGGCTATAAGGGCTTTCTCCCCTCTGTCTCCCTCTCTCCCTTTCTTTTACACAGAAGTGAAAACTAGAGGCCCTTACAATTACAATGAACAAAATGTTTTCTCTTTGGGGCTATAATTAATATGTACAGACACATTAGAATGACAAGTATAATATGACAGTTTGCTAACAAAAGTTCAAAAAAATATTATAATGGTCCCCTCATGAGCAACGCAGGGACCCTGCTGTTTTCCTTGTGGCAATATTTACTAATGCCAAACATGGGCAACTGCCAGCCTTAGAGATTCAGAATTAGAGTCCGTAAAACAGCACACATACTGGATCTCTCTAGAAACTCTGAGCAAAAGGAAACATCATAGCTCAGTGGTAGAGCCTTGCATGTAGACGGTCCCAGCTTCATCCCTTGGCCTCTCCAGGCTGAGAGAAGCCCCTGTCTGAAATTCAGAAGAGTTGTTGCCAGTCAGGGTAGAAAATACTGAGCTTGACTCAGTATCATGTAGGTTCCAGACACTCACCCATCTAGACACTGACAAGACCAAGACCTGATTATCTCTACTTACTTATCAGATTTATATCCCATACTTTCCTCTAAGATCAAGATGACGTACATCATACCCTGCAATTGTCCCCAAAGAAACAACACACCCCATTTTCTCCCACAAGAGCACGGCAGCCATTTTGGGTATTGTGATCTTGCCTGAAAAAAAGTGCTTGGGGGGAGCAAGTTCTTGCACAGCACTTCAAAGTGCATGTTTTGGGATGCTGTGTGAGCATGGCCCTGGAAAAGTGTGTCTTTTGGGCTCCGCAATCTCACGTGACTTGGGTAGGAGCATGGATGGGAATAACCAGCTAAATGCCATCTTCCCAAATTGCCCTCTTCTTTCCTGATCGCAGTGCATTCATTGAACCACAGTACTTCCATAATGTCAGGATTGAGCTTCAGTTTATTGACCCATGTCGAGCCCATTTTCTCATTGACCCTCAACTAACCCATTACAAAGCCAGTTCAGCACTTCAGTGGCCTTACCTGATAAGTAGTAGAGCTCAGGGTCATCAACATACTTTTGAGACTTCACTCCTGAATCTCTTGATGATCTAATCCAGAAGCTTCATATAGATCTAAGGAAGACAAAGATGGAGCACTGTAGGACCTCATACCAGTAGTGCCAAGGGGCCAAGCAGAATTCTTCCCCACTGCAAGTACCTCCTTCTGGAACCTGCTCTGCAACTAGGAAATAAACTATGGGAAGATTCATATTGGAGTAGGTGCTTATTGGAATATCCAGACTCAGACTATTCTGGATCCAGTGTTGGTTTCAACTTTCCACTCTGGGGAAGATAACCAAGGCAGCCACACTGGTTTTGGTTGCCACGCCTTCCCAAGTGTTGCTCTTTATGTTCTGAGATCCTAGAGAACCAGAAATAAAATACCCCTCTTCCTCAATGGATTTTTTAAAAACATACATACAGAAATATATCTTCTGAGCAGCATTGGCTCTTGCTGTGTTCTATGATTTCAGAATTACCTTTTCGTCTCCCCATCATGACCCCAATGCTCTTGCTAATTCCTTCAGAACATTAGAGGAGAGCTTTTGTTTCACAAAGAAAGACGCAGCACTGCTACAGATTTGGCTCGGGTCCCTAGTTTCTCAACATTGTGGATCTGGAACATTTACAAGCTCCCAGTACAAAAGGTTCCCTAGCCTACCTGCAAACAGATCAACACATCCAGAGTCATGTGTGATCAAAGTTGCCATGCCTGTTTTACCATTATTAAGAAACAAAGGAAATCAAGGGGCATTTAACATGTTGCTCAGTCCATGCTCAAAGTGCTGGCAATGGTAGCTCCATGAAGGGGCAACTACATTTCCTGGATTCCTTGGGGGAAGACTTGTGCTTGAAGCGTGCATTCATTATGCTTTGAATATATCATGTAGAGCTGCCCTCAATATTAGTTCAACTTTAGTAGCCTGTCATTCTGTCACAGGCAGGAGTGTTCTGTGTCTTTGTAAACAGAAACAAGGATTATTTTGCTATCATTCTAGCACTTAACTGTGATTAACTTGTCTCTTATTACCTTCAAATTAAGGATTTGTTCAATGATTACTTAATGTTTGCATATTTCATATTTAAAGTGCTGCTACATTGGATTCACACACCCCCTTCTTTCCATTAAACAAGAGCAGAGTTTCTTCCTGATTATACCATTCCCAGAGCATACCACTAAGGGGAATTGGCTAAGCCCGCCCAGAGCCTGAGAATACGATTTCCTCAATTCTTCCAGGGACAGGTCCAGCTGCTGCTTTGCAAATGCTAATGGGAGGAGAGACCTGCTGCAGAAGCATAATGCTGTGATTCGGAAAAACCGCAGCCAGCCTCAAGTCCTGGGAGGATTTTGTTTTGTCTTGTTCCACTGAACAAGTGTTAACTAACTTGGCACCTGCTGCTCTGGCATAAAGAAGTCAAGCTGTTGCCGCACAACAAACAGAAACCAACAAGCTGATGTTTCCCCAGAACAGGAATCGCATATCCAAGGCTCACCAGAGATGAAGTCATTTGGCACCGGCAATGTTCCTGGCAAGCAAGCTTCCTTATGTTATAAGAAAGCAGGGGGAATTGCTCACAGATGCACCGGAAGGCCTGTAATTCAGTGATCGAGCTGAAGACCCCAAGATCTCCTGCAACGATTTTGCAAAGTTTTTTGCAGATAAAATCACTCATATTCGGAAGGAGCTAGACACCACCGTGGGAGCAGGGCTGGGGCGGGAGAGTGCTAGAGCTCTGTCTGGTCAAGTTGCATGGAATCAATTTCAATCCGTTACCCCCAAGGATGTGGACAGGCTGCTTGGACGCGTGAAAACAACCACCTGTCTCCTTGATCCTTGCCCATCCTGGCTAATAAAAGCAAGCCGGGAAGGGCTGGGCGATGGGCTCTGCGGGGTGGTGAATGCTTCCCTCTGTGAGGGAACATTCCCAGATCCGCTGAAAGAGGCGGTCATTAAACCGCTTCTTAAAAAACCATCTTTAGACCCGGCCAGTATGGCCAACTATCGCCCAGTCTCAAATCTTCCATTCTTGGGCAAGGTGATTGAGCAAGTGGTTGCTGAACAACTCCAGGCACGCCTGGAGGATGTGGACCATTTGGATCCCTTCCAATCGGGATTCAGGCCTCATCATGGGACTGAAACTGCCTTGGTCGCACTGGCTGATGATCTCCGGCGAGCTAGGGACAAAGGTGAGAGTTGTTTCCTAGTTCTGCTGGATCTCTCAGCGGCCTTTGATACAATCGACCATAACATCCTTCTGGACCGTCTAGAGGGGCTGGGAGCTGGGGGCACTGTTATACAGTGGTTTCGCTCCTTCCTTCTGGGCCGTGTTCAGAAAGTGGTGGGGGGGGATGAGTGTTCAATGATACCCAGCTCTACCTCTCTTTCAAATCAGAACCAGTGAAGGCGGTGAAGGGCCTGGAGGCGGTTGGAGGATGGATGGCAGCTAATGGATTGAAGTTGAATCCAGACAAGACAGAAGTACTGTTTTGGGGGGACAGGGGGCGGGCTGGTGTGGAGGACTCCCTGGTCCTGAATAGGGTAACTGTGCCCCTGAAGGACCAGGTGCGCAGCCTGGGAGTCATTTTGGACTCACAGCTGTCCATTGAGGCACAGGTCAATTCTGTATCCAGGGCACCTGTCTACCAACTCCACCTGGTACGCAGGCTGAGACATTATCTGCCTGTGAACTGTCTCACCAGAGTGGTGCATGCTCTAGTTATTTCCCGCTTGGACTACTGCAGTGTGCTCTACGTGGGGCTACCTTTGAAGGTGACTCGGAAACTACAACTAATCCAGAATGCGGCAGCTAGACTGGTGACTGGGAGTGGCCACCGAGACCATATAACACCGGTCTTGAAAGACCTGCATTGGCTCCCAGTATCTTTCAAACCACAATTCAAAATGTTGGTGCTGACCTTTAAAGCCCTAAACGGCCTCGGCCCAGTATACATGAAGGAGCGTCTCCACCCCCATCGTTCTGCCCAGACGCTGAGGTCCAGCACTGAGGACCTTCTGGCGGTTCCCTCATTGCGAGAAGCAAAGCTACAGGGAACCAGGCAGAGGGCCTTCTCGGTAGTGGCGCCCGCCCTGTGGAACGCCCTCCCGTCAGATGTCAAAGCGATAAATAACTACCTGACATTCAGAAGACATCTTAAGGCAGCCCTGTTCAGGGAAGTTTTTAATGTGTGATATTTTAGTGTATTTTTGGTTTCTATGGAAGCTGCCCAGAGTGGCTGGGGAAACCCAGCCAGATGGGCGGGGTACAAATAAATTATTATTATTATTATTATTATTATTATTATTATTAAGCATCCGCAGCCTGGAGAGGCCAGCCTAGGGACCACTTGCCCATTGCACACTTTGAATAAAGTAGAGCGAGTCCCCCTGGGAGCCATGGGACATGATAATGTTCTGTCACTCTCACAGGGAATGGTACAGAACAAGCATGGCTGCCCCTATGTAAACGCTTCACCCACACAATTACCTCTGAGAGTGGTGCCTGTAGCACATTGGTACAGCACTCATTTTTCATGCAGAAGGTCCCAGCTTCGATCCCTGAGATCTCCAGGTCTTTCAGAGATTCCCAGTCTGGAACTCTGGAGAGCTTCTGCCAGTCAGCATAAAACACTGTATGTGCTAGATGGCCCAGGATTAAGCAGCTTCCTATATTCCTCCTTCACCAGAAATGAGTGCAGAACCTCTTGAGAATGAAACCTGGCTCAGTTCCAAAGGTAGGCAAATTCCAAAGCAGGTGGGAAACCTTTTTCAGAGTGAGGCCCACATTTCCTTCTGGGCAGTCCTCCAGAGGCTACCTCCCAGTAGCTGTTCTCTGCTTCCATAGTTGGAGGCAGTAATATTTCTGAATACCATTTGCTGGATGCCACAGGAGGAGAGTACGGCCTTGTGCTCAATTCCTGCTTGCAGGTTTCCCGCAGGCATCTGGTTGGCTACTGTGAGACCAGGATTCTGAATTAGATGGACCAGTGACTGATCCAGCAGGTTCTTATCATGTTCTTATGTCCTTCATGTGGACCAATGAATGTAGAGTTTACCTTTATACGGTGGTGCCTCGCAAGACGAAAAGAATCCGTTCTGTGATTCTCTTCGTCTAGCAGTTTTTTCGTCTTGCGAAGCAAGCCCATTGACGGATTAGCGGATTAGTGCTATTAGCACTATTAGCGGCTTTTAGCGGCTTTTAGCGGCTTTTAGCGGCTTTTAGCGGCTTATCTGCTGATCGGATCAGCTGATAAGCGGCTTAGCGGCTTAGAAAAAGGGGGGGAAGGGGGAAAAACCAGCAGGAACCAGAAGCAAGCCCATAGGAGATTCGTTTTGCGAAGCACCTCCAAAACGGAAAACTCTTTCGTCTAGCGGGTTTTCCGTCTTGCGAGGCATTCGTCTTGCGGGGCACCACTGTATAGCAGAAATGTTTCTACACAGACTCACACACCCCTCCCTTTCCTCCATCTGGTGGCGGTGAGTCTGAAGCATTATCACGTTTCAAGGGCACCTTCCAGGCAGGTCAAATCGCTCAAGGAGGATGCACAGCAGGTCTCCTTTGCCTTGCAAGAGAGGATGTGGCCAGACAGAGAGGGCTGAGGGTCCACATGCCTGCCCCTTTCCTCTTAAAAATTTACCATGTTCGCAGACTCTTTGAAAAAGAGGCAGACAAAATGAGCACCTATTTCCCACGGAATTAAGATTTCACCAGAAACAGCAGGGTTTGGCACAGGACTGATTAAAGATGCCTGGGACTGCACAGCTAATCAATCCATTTAAAAGATTTATGTGCCAGCTTTCTGCCTGGCAATGGGCATCTCAGGTGGCTGGCTGGCTGGCTCAGAGAGAAAATTCAAAATGCAATAAATGCATTAAGATAGAATCACAAGGAAAACAAGGAAAACAGTGACGCTGAAAAAGGTCAACAACAACTGTACAATATATGCAAACAGGATATAAATTAAATTGGTAACTAACGCGAACATAGCCCAATCTAGACTCCCCTGAGAGGAATGGTGAGCTATAACAACAACCACCTGTATCCATAAAAGGGCCACAGGTGACAAAATTCAACTCAATCTCTCGTCTCATCTCTTTATTAACTGTTCTGTTTGATAGCTTGGGAGCTCACCTGGAAATCCTCTGAAAGAAGTAGGAACCTCCTACTGGATTGACTACTAATAACCCTGAAATTATTGAGGGCACAAGGAGAAAGGGACGACAGAGGATGAGATGGTTGGACAGTGCTCTCAAAGCTACTAACATGAGTTTGACCAAACTGCAGGAGGCAGTGGAAGACAGGAGTGCCTGGCGTGCTCTGGTCCATGGGGTCACAAAGAGTCAGACACGACTAAACTACTAAACAACAAACCTGAAATTGCCAATTTGGCATACTCTCTTTATATCATTTTTTTAAATCGTAATAAATCATAATGCTATGGGGGTACAGTTTTTGTTTGTTACTAGGGTATGTAATTTTGTGTTTTTGTATTGTAAGCCGCCCTGTGATTCTCAGATGAAGGGCAGTGGAGAAATTTAAATAATAATAACAATAAATAAATGGCTTTGTTTCTATTGAAGTTTCATCCAGTTCCTTGGAGTTCCCATCAATGAGGCATAAATTGCTGGATATAAAATGTTTAAGACATAAAGAAATAATTATATTGGAATCACTACCAGCAACGCTCATTTCTGTTCGTGTGCAGCCATAAAGGGAATTATCTGCAAAGCAGCTACCTCTGATTCAACTTGTCAGGTTGTTGGAATTGCCATAGGAAGTTTCAGGAAGCCTTCCTACCCTTCACAGGAGTTCATGTTTCACATACCGCAGAACCCCCCAATGTTTCTACCGCCTTTCAGCTATCCATTGATTCCAGGTTTTCAAAACTCCCAATTCTGCTAGCCTTTTCATGGATCACTGTATGTACTAAAAAGCTTTATTTATTTATTTATTTATTTATTTATTTAAATTTATATCTAACCTTTCCTACAAGGACCTAAAAGTGGCATACTGATTTGCCAGGTCCTGGGTCAAGAATCTAACAGCTTCACCACACTGGTTCTCAAATTACCAAGCTGAGAACATGGTGACTTGAGATTAGGGATTCTGTTGGAACAGAGAATACATGGCACATCCTCAATATACACTTTTAAATGTACATGTGCAAAAATCAAACACACTTAAAGGATCTTTTTAAAAAAAAAACAACTAGAGACAGTTCAACGGGTAGCAAGAGAATTTCCATTTCTTACAGTTAACGCTTTTCCATCTCCTCTCCCTTCCTCTCTTTCTTATGTATTCTCCCACTTCATCCTGCCCCTCCCCACTGGTGTTTTCAGTTAACTTCAACCATGATTAAAGGTTTTTGTTTTGCCATTTAATTAAGGCACTATAATGCCATAAATGCTTTCATTTGGGAATTACAAAGCATTAAGCATGGATTTTTTAAAAAAAAAAAGTCTGAGAACTATTATAGTCATTAGCTGTTGCTATAATTTGTCCTTTTAAGTCCCTGTTTATTCAGTCTGAAGGGCATGGCATATTTTTATTTTGTGGTATGCATCTCAGTCACAGAGAAAAGCACAGTGAGATAGCCAAATCAGGGATTGGATAAACAGTGGCACAGGTGGCTCATATTTCTGTACTTTCCATTGACTTTCATAGGTATGAATTCAATACAGCAAACATCCAACAAGAGGGATATTGATTTGGGATGTGTTGACATAGCTGGCCCCTTGAAAGCAGAGGCCCATGGTATTGTAAGGAACCACAAAAGGGTGTTCTCTTTCCTAATTTGTTGTCATGGGCTGGCTGCATGCAGAGGAATGGTGAGAGGCACCAGCTGGGGAATCCCCCTCGCAAAAGGAACCCCCAAGGGAAGAAGGCTCAAAATTGGGGAGGATTGAATCATAGAATCATAGAATCATAGAGTTGGAAGAGACCACAAGGGCCATCGAGTCCAACCCCCTGCCAAGCAGGAAACACCATCAGAGCACTCCGGACATATGGTTGTCAAGCCTCTGCTTAAAGACCTCCAAAGGAGGAGACTCCACCACACTCCTTGGCAGCAAATTCCACTGTCGAACAGCTCTTACTGTCAGGAAGTTCTTCCTAATGTTTAGGTGGAATCTTCTTTCTTGTAGTTTGGATCCATTGTTCCGTGTCCGCTTCTCTGGAGCAGCAGAAAACAACCTTTCTCCCTCCTCTATGTGACATCCTTTTATATATTTGAACATGGCTATCATATCACCCCTTAACCTCCTCTTCTCCAGGCTAAACATGCCCAGCTCCCTTAGCTGTTCCTCATAAGGCATCGTTTCCAGGCCTTTGACCATTTTGGTTGCCCTCCTCTGGACACGTTCCAGATTGGGGGTGGGATGATAATGCATGGTCAGAGGGAGATGAGAGAAAGTGCTCACTCAGCTTTGGGAAGGAGGTGAGAGGACTCTAGACCCTGTCTGAGCCTCATGGCTCCTTCCCAAAGCCCAGCACCTCACTTACTGGGCTTTGAGACCGTGCCCCCTCGACTCAGCACCCAGTGTGCAGATAGCTGGACCAAGGAGGTCCTGGGCCACTGTCTGATAGCTCTGGCCCTGCCACTTGCACAGTGATGAAGTTCACATCAAAATCAAAACCAAACTACCTTTATTTGGGTTTTAAAACAATGGGAAGAAAAACAAAAAGACTTGGAAGTGTGTGGGGGGGGGACGACAACAAAGAAAGTGGTTTATTGATCCAGTGCATTTCAGACCCTACTGGCCCTTCTTCAGGTAAATACAAAATCAATTAAAAACATGCATAATTGCAGAACTGAATGATACATTTTAAAAATCATTCCAGATTAGAAAAAGAGAACAAAATTTGTTTTGAATGTGGGGAGCAAAGTGCTCTTCTTGTGTTGTCTGGGGGAGATATATATATATTTAAAACCCGTTATTATTTATTTTATGTAATGCAGGCTTCAGATCTGAAGTTATGGATATCTTTTGCAATTAGGGCCCAAAACATGCTGGATCAATAATCCACTTGTTGTATCTCTCATTGCCCTTTGTTTTTGTTTCCAGTTACTTTTGTGCGCTCCTCATTTTTGTTGGATTTTACTGCAGTAGGCAACACAAGCAAAAACAGATCAACTGAAGCAGCCTTGCTGGAAATGTGAGAGAGCAAGCAAAAAAGTTGTAGCACACACCCAGCACTGAAAAATCAGTTAAACCCCTAGAAAATACTTTTATATTTTTTTTAAAAAAAATGCCCTCAAACAGCTCCAGTCTGACTTAAATCCAGCCAAAGCTCTTTGAGAATATGTACTAAGTTATAAGCAATAGATCACAACCTAGGCAACTATCGTGGCCTTTCTGGTGGGCCTGTGTGCAAAATTCAGTTACCAAGCAACTGCTCAGAAGTAGCTTTCACAAATTAACTCTTTCCTGAGTGACCTAGCCTGCCTCTCATAAGCCTTTTACATAATAGAATCATATGGTTTCTTTCTTTCTTTCTTTCTTTCTTTCTTTCTTTCTTTCTTTCTTTCTTTTAAAAAAGTATACTGCTATTTACTTTAAAAAGTAAAAGCAATTTACAAGCATAAAATAAAAACCACATAAAATTTAATGTCAGAGATCATCAATTAACTCTTACTGAAATAGGTTTTCTTAATTGACTGCATTAACTTGGCGGCAGCATAGAAAAGCTTCCAGCAGATGTTTAAAGGTTAAAAACAGAAAGCACCTGATGGTTCTCCATTGGCAGAGCATTCCACAGAATGCTGTCCAGTGACAGTAAAGGCTCAGTTTCATGCTACTGTCAGATGAGGCTCACCCATCTGAGAGATGACCAGGACACTCTTGTAGATTATCTTAGTGATAAACCTGCAGTTTAAGGGCTCAGGTGGTTCCTAAGGTACCCTGGACCTATGTTGTTCAGGGCTTTGTAAATTGATACAGATGTTTTAACGATGGTTGCCAGATTCTATATGGCTGCAGCATTCTGCAGCAGCTGGTGCTCTCAAACCAGGGCAAAGGGCAGCTCCACAATGTTATCTATCCTCAAGTGCAGGAATGGTCAAAGCTGGTAAACCAGACCGAGCTAGTAGAAGGGACTCCTGACCACTGAATACCCTTAGGTCTTATGACTGACAGAGATGTGTCCAGGAGTATCCCCAAGCTATGGACCTGCTCCTTCAAAGAGAGTCTGACCTGATTCCAAATATCTGACTTGTCTGCCTCCTGAACACTGAAACCGCCCAAAGATCCTCCATCTTCCCAGGATTCAAGCACAGTTTATTGGCCCTCTTCTAGTCCACCACTGTCTTCAGACACTAATCCAGAGCTTTCACAGCCTCTCCTGATTCAGATGAGTTGACGTCATCATTGACCTTGGCTGGCTGCAGTGGCTCAAGAGGTAGCCCGCTCAGTTTTTTGTTCAAACTGGCCAGTCGTGGTCTGGGGGGGCAAAACCAGCATATGTGCCAGCTGCACTTGGAGCCATCAAACAACCCCACACACCCTGTATGTCTGTACACAGTCTGAGGGTGCTTCTAGATTCAGCTTTGTCACTGGAGGCCCATGTAGCCTTAATGTCAGGATGCTGTCAGCAGCTTCCGGCTGGTTGCCCAGGAAAATATAAAGACAAGGGAAAGTTTCTTACCATCCTTTTTTATTTCAATATTACAGAGAAAGGGTATAGAACCCAGTCTCTAGGATAATGACAATGTCCCGAGTGAATCTCCACCCCCCGTCTCTCCCACTTCCTCATTCGTCGCTTCTATGGGTGCTGCTACATGCCCTTTGTCTTTGAGCTCTTTGCTCTCCTACTTTTAAGGCTCGCCAGGTTCTGGAATGCTTTCTAAAGACACCGTGTCAGCCAGCTGCTGCTCCAGTTCTGCCTTTTCTCCCGTTATTTCCCAACTTTCCCCCTCATCTGCTTCGGAGCTGTGTCCTCCCGCAAACCAGTGTTGTAAATCTATACCGTCTTCCTCTCTCTCCTCCCTGGAAGGATCAGGATGGGGAGGCAGTCTCCACCATTCATCCTCTGCCGAGTCTCCGACACTTAAAAGGTAAAGGGACCCCTGACCATTAGGTCCAGTCGTGACCGACTCTGGGGTTGCAGCGCTCATCTCGCTTTATTGGCCGAGGGAGCCGGCGTACAGCTTCCTGGTCATGTGGCTAACATGACTAAGCCGCTTCTGGCAAACCAGAGCAGTACACGGAAATGCCTTTTACCTTCCCACCAGAGCGGTACCTATTTATCTACTTGCACTTGACGTGCTTTCGAATTGCTAGATTGGCAGGACCCTGACACTTAGTGTCCTTTTAAAAAATGTGTTTGTGGGAGGGGAATTTCTAGACCAGGAGATGTTGTCAGTCATTGGATTACTGCAATCTGGGGTTTACCTCATGCTGGGAAACTGCAGTTAATGCAGAATGCTGCAGCGTGGAAGCTTATAGGAGTGAAATCCTGCCACCACATTACACCGCTACTCAGAGATCTGCACTAATTGCTGATCTGTTATTGGGCCACGTTCCAGCTATTATTGTTGGTATAGAAAATCCTTAATGGCTTCGAGCCAGTTTACTTGCAGAGGAATGGCTTATCCCATATGTGCCAAATCAACTGTTTCAGTCTGCAGAACTTGCATTGTTACAAGAGCCACACAATACTCTAGGCGCACACTGGCGGAAGAAGAGGCATGCAGGGGGGAGCGCACCGCCCCCGGAAGCACGATCCCGGCGGGGTGCCATCATGGCTGCCCCCCGCCTGTGCTGGCCGCCATGCCCCCATAGGCGACACGTCATGCCATAGCTGTCAACTTTTCCCTTTTCTTGTGAGGAATCCTATTCGGAATAAGGGAATTTCCCTTAAAAAAAGGAAAATGTTGACAGCTATGCACCACGCTCCCAGGACGAGTGCCACGCCCCTACGGGCAGCACACCACACCCCTGGGACACTTGCCCGCCCCGCCCCCACCTACTCTCTGCCCCCCACCACCACCACGCCAACACAGTTATGAAAAATCAATCCTTTAGTATGGCAGCACCTGTTCTTACGAATTCCATCTTACCTTATTATGTTGTTGTTGTTGTAAGGATTTCTCTGTGAAGTGCATTTGAACACTGACAAAGCACCGTATTAACACCAGCCGGTAGCAGTGTGTTGTTCACTTACATAAGTCTATAAAAATACTTCTAAAATTGGTTTTAAAATTTTGATTGCATTGATCTTTAGGGAATTGGGCAAATCAATAATTCAGAAATCTAGAGACGTTTCACTTTCCTTTTTTGTATATAATACATTCACGGTGCTACAGACATTTCCCTGAAATGTTAGAACTACAAAGTTTCCGTTGGTGACTGTCTGGATTTTTACCAGTCCTGCTTTGCTTGTGAAATTGGTTTGAAATGCTGCATGGGGCTGACCAGAAGGCGGGCAGAGGGGTGGAGAAGGCAGGAAACAAAGAGGAATTATTCTGGTAAAAGTACAGCATTGAATCATATTATAAGCAGCACATGTCACACCTTTGAGAAAACGGATGCATTTTCAATTTATGAGCTGTGTCACTCAGCTCAAACATATTGACTCATTTTTATCACTGTATGGTAGTTTCCCTGAAGGAGGAAGAGTCGGTACCTTAATGGTGGAGCATTCACTTGCAGAAGGCCTCAGCATCATTGTTTTGCATGCAGGTCCCACAATCCTTTCAGGGCTGGCCCTCCCATGTGGCAGGGTGAAGCAGCCGCCTCAGATGGCAGAAGCCAAAGACACCTCACGGGTGTCCCACTCACCCTACTACTTCTGCTGCTGGCAAAGAAGTGGCTCTACTGCTGGGATACTGCCTCTTCAGCTTCCCAGGTAAGGGCAGAGAGACAGCATGTTCCTATTTTGCCTTAGGCAGTGAAATGGGCCACACTGCCACTGAATCCTTGGCATCTCCTGGCGGGACTGGGGAGGTCACTGTCTGAAATCCTGTCAGTCAGTGTAGATCATGGGTAGGCAAACTAAGGCCCAGGGGCCGGATCTGGTCCAATGGCCTTCTATTTTTATTATTATTATTATAATTTATTTAACATAATTATTACAAAATATAAGCAAAATATTGCAAATACATACATACATACATAAATACATATTTCAGATAAGCACACATATATAAAAATGAACAAAAGAGAAGAAGAAAAGAAAAAAGAAGAATAGAGAGAAAGAAGAAGAAAAGTTGGAAGAATTTATTCCAAATTTATTCTACAAATATCTCAATATGAAAATATTTATAAAATTTCATTGCCTTCTAAATCTGGCCCGCAAACGGTCCGGGAATCAGCTTGTTTTTACATGAGTAGAACGTGTCCTTTTATTTAAAATCTCTGGGTTGTTTGTGGGGCATAGGAATTCGTTCATTTTCTCCCCTCCAAAATATAGTCCGGTACCCCACAAGGTCTGAGGGACAGTGGACCGGCCCCCTGCTGAAAACGTTTGCTGACCCCTGGTGTAGATAATACTGAGTTAGATGAACCAATGGTTTGACTAAGTGTGAGGCACCTTCCTATGGTCCTTTGAAATGGACATTAAAATTCTGCATGCACTCCTCTTTCCACAGAGCTGGTGCATCTTTTGGGAAAGAATGGGAATAAATGCTGTGTGCTCTGTGGTCCAGAGTGGGCGCTACTTGAGGTCACTCTAAGGAGGAGGAGAAACAACCTCTTCCAGCAAATCGTCGATGCCAACTGTTGTTCTATTGAAATAAATAAATAAAATAAAATTGTCCAGTAGCACCTTAGAGACCAACTAAGTTTGTTCTGGGTATAAGCTTTCTTGTGCATGCACATTTCTTCAGATACAGTGAAAGTCACCAGACCCTGTTCTTCTATTGATTATTTTATTGTGCGCTGCGATCTCTCATAAATTCTCAACTGAAGGGCAATATAAAGATGTTTTAAATAAGTTTAAAAGAAGCACATATGTGGTAGAGACATGTACACCTTCTTTCAAGGTGGAAGGCAAAGGTTTGGATGAAACGTACCGTACTTAATTTAGGCTTTTTAGCTAATGAAGAAAGATTAGCAGGTAGCTAGAAAGTCAGGTATGATGAACGTCTATTCTTGACATCCCTTGCCCTGCTCAAGATTAGCTGGTGGCGATGAATAATTTCCTTTCACAGGTCTTTCATGTGTCTTCTGAACAACTGGGTGCAAATTAACTACAAAGGGAACCTGATTTCTTTAAATCATTATTCTTGCTTTGATTCAAGTTTTGATTTCAGGCTACTCCATTATGGCACAATTCATTTATCTCCATAGATTTTAAAGAGGATTTTCCCTGATCACTTCACTGATTAATACACCCATTATCTAAGTGCTCCTTTATCTGTGGTTACAGATTTATTGAGCACAGACAAAGAGGCATACTTTAGTTTTTAAACCTTGGGTGCTGCAATCCCAACCCTACTTACCAGGTGAAAAAGAGGAAAACATTTGATAGAAGAGGGGATTTCAGCAGGTGAAGCTTGTCATATATTTGACCCCCATCCTCTTTTTCAGTTGCCCCCCCCCCCAGTCAGAAGGTTGGCTATAGGGTCTGCAAGGCCACTTGGGGGAAGCTACAGTGCTCATCACCTTGCCCACAAAGGTCCGTATAGTTAAAGCCATGCTTTTCCCAGTAGTGATGTATGGAAGTGAGAGCTAGACCATAAAGAAGGCAGATCGCCGAAGAATTGATGCTTTTGAATTATGGTGCTGGAGGAGACTCTTGAGAGTCCCATGGACTTCATCACTGGAAGGACAGATCGTGAAGCTGAGGCTCCAATACTTTGGCCACCTCATGAGAAGAGAAGACTCCCTGGAAAAGACCCTGATGTTGGGAAGGATTGAGGGCACAAGGAAAAGGGGACGACAGAGGACGAGATGGCTGGACAGTGTTCTCGAAGCTACTAACATGGGTTTGACCAAACTGCGGGAGGCAGTGGAAGACAGAAGTGCCTGGCGTGCTCTGGTCCATGGGGTCACAAAGAGTCGGACAAGACTAAACGACTAAACAACAACAACATGGACCAAATATCACACAAGACTTTATGTGTGGGGCAAGTAAGGGCAGGGCATCAAAGAAACAACTAGGAGCTTAAAGTGGGCTTCCGATTCTTCATTTGTGGAAATAAGTCACACTCCTATTTTTATTTTTTTAATATAAATTTTATCAGCATATAAAACACATACATATACATTTACACAGTACACATACATAACACACTACCTTATTTTCATAACATAAAACATACCTACATTACTCTATATAATACCTACCTATACTGTACATATCAACATACCTACACCCCTACCCCACACGTGAACACCCACCAAGTGACTTGACTTCCAGCCATTCTTGTTACACTACTTTATTTTTCCAACTAGCTTAAACGCATTTCATTATTTCTTTAATCCCTTCTTTTATCTTGACTTTACTCTCCTTTCACTCTAATCCTTTTCTTGATTCACTCAATATCTGTCAGAAATTCTACTTTTTCCACATAAATCTTGATATATTCCTTAAAGATAGCCCACTCCTTATTCACTTTTTGTACCATATCTCCTCTTATCCTCCCTGTTAGTTCAGCAATATGGAACTAGTCCATCATTGTAGATAACCAGTCTGTTTTAGTTGGGACACTGCTGCCTTTCAGAAATAAGGCACACTCCTAACCACACATCAGCGAAAGCCTGCATTTTAAAAGACTCCCCCACCTCACTCTCGCTTCCTACAGCAGCAGCAGTGGTGATGGGGAAACAGAAGGGAGAAATAACTGTCTTTCTTCCCTGCTGCTGCTGCTGCTGTTGCTGTTGTTGCTATACCATTGAGATAGAAAATTCTGAATTTTAAGGATCCTGCCATCCTGCTTCCCGCAGTGGCAGGGGGTGTTTGGGAACCCTAAAAAGGAATTTGATAGGTGGGTGGAGCAACCAACCTGCCAGTCATGTGACATCATGGTGGGGTTTGTTTGTTTTTTTGTTATTCTCTTATGTATTTTATTATTATGTTATCTATTCATGGGTGTTTATATCATGGACCATGATGTATAATTTTTATAAATGATAATAATAATAGGTGGGTGTCCCTCCCCTGCCTAATTTGGCCTCTGAGGCCAACCCTGAAAAGGATCTCGACCACAGAGCCAAGAAAGTTCCCTACCTTTTGTAAAGGGTCTAGGTCTTTCTCACTCCTAAAGAGACAAGAACCAATAGATTTGTCTTTAGAACAATGAAAAATGCGCACACATATTGGATCAGGTGGCTGTGTTCTTCGCAGAAAAGTCTAGCAAAGCAGTTAGGAAATGTCAATGTTGTAGAAACCCGTGTTCCATGACATACTTCAACTTTCTTTGATTGCACACATAACATTCAAACTGCCTAAATCCCACAAAAATGAATGGGGAACAAGCATTCCCTTCAGTGCCAGGCATTGGCCATAGGGGTTTACTATTCTGCATGTAAAAAGAGCTATGTATTAATTTAATTTCTGCAACCTGTTCCTTCTTTCTCAGTGGGGAGGCAACCTGTGAAATGAAGGTACCCAGCTGTTGCTCAGCTCACATTTAACCCCTTACAAATGGCAGGACACTTCTGTTCCCCACACAAAAGCCAGCGAATGTGTGAACTCCCCCAAAATCAGCCCCGCAGAAATGAATGGAACACAGAAGCACTCAAATTCCTCTGGATTTGGGCCCAGTGTGTTCAGGTATTTGATAAAACGGGTGTGGGTGTTTCTGTGTGTGTTTTTAAAAAGTGAATTCAATTCAAGGCTTCTTGAATTTCATTATGTAAAACTGATTAATTAAATTGAAAAGCAGCAGGGAGCTACAGAATGATTTTGTGACTAATAAGACGTGAGATTCTTCCAGTAAACAAACATTTGTTTTGCCACCAAAGGTAACTTTTACACACACAAGCACCGATACTAGCAGAGAAGTTATTTGAGGATATGCTTGCTTATACAGTATCTACACAAATTCTGTGGAAGGATTTGGGACAGAAGTAGAAGGTCTGTCAGGTAGGGTGCATTTTTATTGAGCAACCATAAGTGATTTCTACTCTACCCATGCATAAATAAATCCATTAAGTTTGTTTTAGTATGAAAGTATAATAGATATAGGGCACAATTCTAATCCAGGTTTAATTAACCCAGTGCCTCTACATGGGATGTTGGGTGGGGGTGAAGACCAGATGGGGTAAGGTTGGGGGGAGGATGGAGGAGAGGGAGAGGCATGCTTTAATTCATTGAGGGGGACAGGAGAGAGAAGGAGGAGGAGGAGGAGGAGGAGGAGGAGGAGGAGGAGGAGACATAGGAGGAGGAGGAGGAGGAGGAGGAGGGAGGGAGGGAGGGAGGGAGGGAGGAAGGAAGGAAGGAAGGAAGGAAGGGAAGAAGAATGGAAGATGGGGAGGTGCCTGCATCCCTGCATGAATCTTATGGGGTCCATGGAAATGTTTAGATAAAAAGAGAACATGAGATATGCAATAATTATTCCTTTTTATCTGGTGAGATTTGCATCCCACCCTGTCCTGGAAGCTTGTGAATATTTCATTGCCTTTAGAAAATGTACAGTTGCAAGGTGTATAAAATCAATATATAGATGAGGGAGGAAAGTTGCTGGGAAAGCCTGCTTGAATGTTTGATGCCGTCCTGAGCAGAAGAAAGTTCTTTGGAAACAATGAAGATCCAGCAAAAGGATTCAGCTAACAAGTCCTGCTAGTGAAAGCCTGCACAAGGACTTTGGCTAGCTCAGTGGGGCTCTTCCCCTTCTCCACCCCTCACTCAGCCCCAGATTGGTTTGGGGTGTGCGTCAGGAGAACCCCCAGAACAACACATGGGGGGAGGAGAGGGGCAATCATTCCATCTGGCAAGCCAAAATGCTTGCACTGTTTTAAACCAGTTTGCTATAGGGCAATGTTGAATCCCCCCCCAAAAAAAAAAACTTTGTTTTATATCACTTCTTGGTGCAATGGCCCCCAAACAATACAAAAGAAAGATATATATAGCAAAGCAAAATGACCACCAATCACATTCATGAGTTGCATCCATGTTCTCACTAGGGATGCAGCCCTGCAGCATTCTGTTATGACCAGGACTGCACATTAACTCACAAAATCCCCACCCTCACCACTGGCTGGTACCCACAACCAATCGCCCATGGGGGAATACTCTCACCCTCACCACACCTTGAAAGATAGCCCCCGTGAAGTGACTTTCCTTTCGTGGTTCCCGTCAGGGCCAGTCTGCCAGTGGCAACCCATAACCAATGGTTGCCTCCCCAAAATGGGCTTCCCTCCCTGGAGACCAGTCTGTTTCTAAGAAAGGCAGCCCTAGTGGGCAGCAGCACACACAGATATATATTCCCTTCATGTGCCATGTATGGCTCTCCTCAGTGCTTCTGTGATCTGGCGCCATCTTGTTGCCTGGTCTTTTCTTACTTTATTTTGTGCCAAGTTTGCGTGTTGATAGCATTGGTGATGAGCCATAAAATCCATATTTCAAAAATTCCTGACACCTGAAAAGTTGTTGAGCTTCTTTTAGGAAACCACCCAAATTCCCCCCTGAAGCCATTTTTACACATGAATATCAGGACATGTGAGGAATTTTCCTGACGTATAGCAAGCCTAGGTTCACCTCCTTAGCTCGGACACATTGCAGGAAACAGATAAGGCATCTCTTTACCTTCTGGAAAACATTAAGACTCTAACCATCCCCTTGATAGGCAAGAAGGCTGTGATCTCACAACTGTTCTACGATGTATTAGAAACTTTTACAAAGAAACACTTGGCACATGTGTGTATGCATAATAATGCAAACTCCCTGTGGTGGATTACCATGTCACTCTTCATTGGAACCCATGAAAATTGATACATGAAACCAGGCAATGAAACTGCAGGGAAGATGGGGGGAGTGTTCTAACTAAGAGGCCAAAAGGAGACGATGGTGAATGATCACAATCACACATTTCTTTAGTGGAAATAATATTAAATGTGACTCTTGCGGCTTTGATGTACTTTGAAGAAGATTGCCTTCAAAGAACAATCACAGATTTGTCCGCTTTCTTCTTCTGACCAAGTCACAGCTTTTGTCTAGAATTCAATCAACTTCCATTGCTTTTATTGCTCATGAAGAAGATTTGAAATAACCTTTCCTTGTCATCTGTTACAAAAACAATGCCACTCTTTTTTACAGCCGAGTTTCTGCATTAGGAGCAGAGGAAGCTGCCTTATACCAAGTCAGGCCGCTGGTGCATCAAGCTCAGTATTATTGACACTGACGAGCAACAACTTAATAGCTGAAGAGGGCTTTTTAAGGCTATATTCAGCTTTCTATGGATTTTTCCCCTAGGCAATATAAAGGCATAGGAACATTGGAAGTTGACTTATACCAAGTCAGACTATTGGCAGAGGCAGATTACAGAGAGCTGGTTCAGGTGCACCAGGCACAGAGCCTCAAAAAGGAGGCACAATATAGAAGGGGAGGTGGGGAAGCACCACATTTTGGCATCGTACAGAGCACCACTAAAATTTGAGACTCCTAGGTCCGCCACTGCCATTGGTCCATCTACCTCAGTACTGTCAACACTGACTTGCAGTGGCTCTCCAAAATTTAATGCAGGAGTCTTCCCCAGTCCTACCTGGGGAATGAACTTTGAGCATTTATCTGCAAAGGCTGTGCTTTACCATTGAGCTGGAGCCTGTTTAGCCAAACCTGTCAGCTCTGCAATGCCAAAGACATCAAGTCTGTTGGAACAAAGGTTGATTACAGACAGAGTTTCTTTTTTTGATATATCGGGAAAAGGTCCTGGTGGAAATTACACTGCTGAATTATTGGGTTACAGTAAAGAAGGATATTTAATCAGAGATGATTTAAGTCTCTCGTGTAAGGAAATGACAAAGCTGCCCAGATAATATAATTCTTGTGTTAAGCTCTGCAAGACAATAGCCCAATGAGAACTGCATTCCAATCCAAAGTTAAACAGTGAGGGGTTTGTAGTAACTTGCTATCCCTCTATGTCCCTTACCTGCCTGCAAAATGTGGGTAGGGGTTGTATCCTTGCCTGGTAACAATGCACCAGTGCTTTTTCTCTAAAAAAAATGTTTAGGGGTACTCTCATTTTCCAACTCATATTGAAATACTGCCCCTCAGTGAGGCCAAACTTAGATTCACAAAATGTTTAGGGGTATGTGTACCCCCAGAAAAAAATAAAGCGCTGACAATGCACCAAAAAGTTGGCATAGCAGACTGGCTAAAACATCCCACATCCCAATCTCATTTTGTCCATTAATCTGTCCTCTAAAAGCTGGTGCTGTAGAAAACAAAAAGTTTCATATTTCCACTTAGGTAGGGAGTGTCAGCCCATGACAGCTTTTGGGGAGATAGTGTTCCTAGATATTAATTTAATAACGAAACACGACTTGACTGCAATCCCTTCATTATCATCACTGGGGATATGGAGGGGGCCAAATGAAGATAGTTTGGATAAATAACTTATTGTATGCTTTTTGTTAGCTGCCAGGATGGTTATCACAAGAAAATGGAAACATGCATGTTAGATACCTTGTCATCAATTAGCATCACTTCCTCCCTCACCATCATGGCTAATAACCTTTGATAGCCCTCTCCTCCATAAATTTGTCTAATCCTCCTTTAAAGCCATCCAAGTTGGTGGTCATTCCATAGTTTATCTATGTACGGCTTAAAGAAGTACATTCTTTTATCCATCCTGAATCTTCGGATCATCGCCATCACCATCATCTGACTGGGTCACCCCAGCCACTCTAGGCAGCTCCCAACAAAACAAAACAAAAATAGTGACAACACAATACATTATCAAACACTAAAAACTGCCCTGAAAAGGGCTGCCTTCAGATGTCTTTTAGAAATCACATCGCTGCTCATCTTTTTGATATCTGCTGGGAGGGCATTCCACAGGGCAGGCACGACTATCAAAAAGCTTCATTGGATGTCTGCAAGTTCCAGTGTTGTGAGCGAGGGAAAACAACTATTAGCTTTGTTTGGGTATTTGCTGTGAAAATTGTATCCACCATCACAGCTCCACAGTCTTTCCTCCTTGCTGTCTGCATGAAGGGAGAAGGATGTCTGCTGAGGAGAGGCTTCTGTAAGTACATAGATTACCTATGATGTAGACCCTTGCACAGTTCCTGACTTTTGGTATGGTGGTGGTTGTTTTTAAAGAGAATCTTTGGCCATTTTAGTTTTTATATCTCCTATTTTCATTGATGGATGGATGGATTGAATTTATATTCCCTGCTTCCTCCCAAAGGAGCTGATTGATGGCCACAAGGATGTCAGCTGATCAATACATTTTGTGCTGCTCCCCTTCATTATTGCACAAAAAAAGCCATAAGACTCAGGGATATAAAATGTTCTACTACACAGATGAGATACTTTGCGTGGACAGGCGGAGATCCCCCAAACCCAGGCGACCCCCGGATGGAATAATGACACCCGACAATGTGTTATGGGATTAAAATTGGCCACAACTTTATTAAACTTTCAGACATAGGAAGACCTTGGCTTAGGCATTGAGCGTTTATCCCTCCCAGTCCCCGGCCGGGGATCTGGGGAACATCAGGGTTATCCAAAGTGTGTGGGGATTGGGCTTGAACAGCTGTTCAAGCAGAGAGCCCGCCCCCCCATTTTGCCGTGTTGTAGGGGAGAGCACTGACAACCCATTGGTGTAAGGCCAATGCCTCCCCTCAAAATACCCCTTTAACACGGAACCCTGGGGTCCCCGCCACAGGGGGGCATGGGTCACCACTCCACACACACACCCATTGAGGGAAGATAGACTAAAGGATTCCGCCCAAGGCCTAAAAACCACCAAAGTTGTGACGTTTTGCTATGGGAAGGCGAAACTTGCCAATGCATGGAAATTTATTCCCGGTTCCTCAACAGCAACCATCAAAGACTGCAGCAGTGCCTGCATAGCTGTAAAGAAAAAGGTTAAACTGCAAAAGAAGGCATAAACTGAGGGAGAGCACAGTGGGGGAAGTTCTGGAGCTGACTGAGGACTAACAGGTAAGTTACACCCTCTATTGTGAGTGTGGGGAGGTCCTAACTCTACCTGGCCTTGGCAATGCCCCCCCTCCCAGCCGGGATTGGCTAATTGGCGAGGCTAGGCGGGAACCTCCAGGTATCCAGCTCGGGGGGGGGGGCAGCTACCTTGCCGGGAGTCTCGTAGTCCCAGGGGGAGCTGCATGCAACCACACAAAAGCCACCCTGCGAGTTAATGTGGGCAGCAGTCATTGGTTTTCAGCTAACTAGTACTAAAAGCACCTTTGACCACTGGTGAAGGAAGAGGAGTGCGGGGGGAGCGCGCCGCCGCAGGCAGCACGATCCTGGCAGGGAGCCATTGTGGCTGCCCCCCCCTGCACTGGGAGCCATGCCCCCCCCCAGTGCCGGAGCATGAAGCTCTGCCACTGCCTTTGACATTTGCTTTTCTCTGCATCACTTTCTGTTTTAAACTATATTCACCTCACAGTTTCCACACGAAGCTCTTTTATACTAATTCAGACCACTGGTCCATTTAGCCCAGTGCATCCTGTTCTGACTGGCAGGGACTCAACAAGGCTTCTTTCCATGGCTTTGTGTATATATTAAACAGCTCTGGGGGCAAATTCAAACTCTTTGGTACCCCGCAATCAAGCTGCCAAAGGAATGGCAATGATCACTCAGTTCTAGTCTCTGCAAATGGCCTTGGAGGTAGGAACTGGTCCACTGTAAAACAGTTCCCCCAACACCCATTCTTTGAATTCACTCCAGAAGGATTTCATGGTCAATGGTCTCAAAAGCTGCTGAGAGATCAAGGAGAATCAACACAGTTGCACTCTTTCTGTCTCCCTCCCAATAAAGATCACCTGTCAGCGTGACCAAGTCTGGTTCAGACGAGTACAGCTGGGCAAGACCATATAAAAAGGGGTTCTCAGAGATTCACTGGCTTCCATTTTGTGACCAAATCCAATTCGAGTGTTAACTTTAACATACAAAGCTTGTTTGGATGTAGGCTAGAGAGGGGCTGCTAGGAACTAGCCTACTGTACAAAGGTAACACTTGCATCCATTGCTCTGCCCACTTTTGCCTCTGGCCCCACCCACCACTGGCACATGTAAAGCAATCCTTACATTTTTTTTCCTCCGCATTACATGCAGGGAACTTTTTACAGAGTATTCAGAAATATGTCACTGCTGCCAGCAGTGTGCAATGGAATGGGGCAGAAATGGTAGCCATCATTCTGCCTAACATGTAGAATATGGAGGAATCAATGTCCCCTTTGACCCATTAATCACAGCAGTACTGTTGGCAACATCCCCAAGATTGGCAGTATGGAAGAGGGAAACTTTGGTTGGAAATGTTTAGGAAATATTTGTTCAGTATGTTTAGCCTCTAGCACAAGCAATTTACAGTCATACCTCGGGTTACAGCCGCTTCAGGTTGCATTTTTTCGCGTTACGGACCATTAAAACCCGGAAGTACTAGAACGGGTTACTTCCAGGTTTCAGCAGTCGCGCATGCGCAGAAGCGCTAAATCACACTTTGCGCATGCGCAGAAGTGCCGAATCGCAACCCGTGTGCAACACTGAGGGTTGTGAACATGCATCCCACACAGATCACATTCACAACCCGTGCATCCACTGTACAGTGGTACCTCGGTTTAAGAACAGCCCTTTTATGAACTATTCTGTATACAAACTCTGCAAAACCAGAAGTAGTGTTCCGGTTAGCGAACTTTACCTCGGTCTACGAATGGAAGCCGAACAGTGGAATGGCGCCGGTGGCGGGAGACCTCATTAGGGAAAGCACGCCTCAGTTTAAGAACCGCTTTGGTTTAATAACGGAGTTCCAGAACGGATTAAGTTCGTAAGCCGAGGTACCACTGTATTTAGTAAGGCCCACCAGCAACCCAGCAACTATAGATATCTGAGCAGCATCAGAAGCCAAAAAGAAGCATGCAGAACAGTCTCTCCTAGCACTGATGTTCTAAATGCCTGATTGATTGTTTTTTCTCTCTCTGTGGACCTCTTCTCATGCACTGGTAGCTCATTTCAGATTTATGCCATTTCCTACCTGTCCACATCCATCTTGATTTAGTCATTTGAAAGGTTAGTGGCTGGAGAACAGCTTTGACAAAGCACAATGGCCTGGCTGCCCAGTAACAATACTTGTGGAATATAAAGTGTTGCATTGAGTTTCAATGTATTCGTGCTTCTTTGAAAAGGGAGAAGGGGGATGAGGTCAGATAGAAAGAGCATAATAACTAAGGTCGGGAACGACCCACATCCTCTCCCAGAAAAGGAAACTGTCAACTGCTCCTTTACATGAGCGTTAATTTAAACAGCTGTACATTTCAAAGGCCCACAGGGAGCAGAAGTAAATGTTACAATACTCACAACGTTGTTGCTGAAAATGGCAGCCCTGTCTTGAGTATCCCCCCTTCCATTTTGTGTGATCTCGTACAGGGTTAAACAATGGGGTGCCCTCCAGCCATCATGGCCATTGGTTGGGGATGATGGGAACTTTGGTTCAACAACATCTGGAGGATGCCATGTTGACTACCTCTGATCAAGTACAATTTTATCCTGCATCCCAATGTTTCTTAAGCGTGCATTTCCCCCACCCAGCCCACCATACATAATTGGTTGCCATTCGTGGTGGGGCAACAGCATGATGATGGCATGTGATGATGAGATGTGTTATACTGTATGTTACAGAGATAGGTGGGGAGCTTATGGCAAGATCACACATTCAAAGTACCAATATATGTCACTTCTGTGGACAAAGAGACCATGAGATCAAGACAGGCATGGTGGGTGTGATCCTGCTCCCTCCTCCTTATGTTGATTACATCCAGTCTCAAACTGTGCATATTACTCAGCTCAGTTTGGAGGGCAAATATGCATGCCTGGTGAAGGTGATCACATCAGGAGGTGTAGAGTGGAATGGAAGAAAACTTTGGTCAATAAGCTCTCTGGCTCATGGTGCAGTAAGCCTCAGTGTTTGCTTTAAGAGGAGGCTTTGCTGCACAGACTTGTTCACACAACCAAGTATGCCAAAGCTAGGAGAGAGATGGTTAGATCAAAGCAGACTGTGCTTCAGGAATCATGGACTTCAATCCTACAGAACAGCCTTTGTGCCCTCCAGAACTCACAGCAACCCCAACCAATATGGCCTGGTTGGAACTGTAGCCTAAAACATCTGGATGGTACCTGGTTGGCAAAGACTGCTGCAGAATATGCTTACAACTTGTGTGGTATAGAAGTAAAGGCGGCGGTCTCTTGCTGCATGAAATAATTTGTTGATGCCTTGACTTTTCTCTCATGCACAAAAAAAGGAGTTGATTCCAGACTTGAGGTGGATTTCATTGGCATATTTTGTAATATTTTCTGACAAAAGCATGTTCTTTATTTCCTTCAAAAAGAGGGAGACATAAACACTGTTTTCATCCTTTGTGCTCTTTCCAAGTGGGTACTCTTCAGATGTGGCACAGAGATAACATAATAAGATTCCCTCCTTTTTTACTCAAGGACAGAAGCATCTTTAGAGACAATACAATGCCTCAATCACCAGGATTGAAAAGAGCCTCCAGCCTATGTCAGAGAGTGATAGAGTGGGGGGGGACTTCAAAGGACATTGCACATGACTAGAAGGTGGACAACAAAGGGTTTAAAGCACTTGAGGCTGCAAAACTCCAGGTTCTGTTGCCAGGCTAGGTCACGAATCGGGTCTGACAATTTCCTGCTCTATGAGCCAGAGTCAAAAAACTACTGCCTCTTTCTGTGCTGGCTAGCTGCTCCCTGGAACAATGGCTTGCACGTGCAGGAAATATTATTCAAATCAAGGGTGCTGACAAAGAATCACTGCCCATCTACCACAGAATCCTTGCAAACTGCAGAAGTTCCTGGAAAATATTCAAGGGCAGGTATTCAATTCACATGGGGCACATGTGAATTGTCTGTGGGATCTCCATATTGTCCTCGGTAAATTTATTTAGAAGCATTTAGGAACCGCTTAGTATTTTTTAAGAAATACTGTGTGTGGTATATAAAAACAAACAAATTATTTAAACAAAAACACAACCTAAACCAAATAAAGCAGCATCATAAAAGTGTATACTGTAAAGTTAAATAAGCCAGGGATTCAGTGGATTCAAACACATAAAACAGGGTCTGATTATATGGGTCAGGGAAAACCTGGGCAAAAAGACAAGTCCTGTCTAGGGACGGACAAAGAGCATGATGGGGCAATTAGAGGACAGCTAGTCACATGAACAGCTTCATGTGAGCATCTTGTTCCAACAAAGTCTTTAAGGGCTAGGTAGCCTCTCCCACCTTCTACCCCTTCAATTTGGAATGGAAGGTTTAAAGGGCCATACTTTTTGGATTGGAGCCTAATGTTCCTCCTCTGTTCTGAGAGTTCCTAGCATTTTGCTTACACTGATAGGTAGACATAGGTTCCTGGCATCAAGTTGGACATTTCTTTGTGGAAGCAGATTTTCTGGGTATCCTGACTCAGGGGTCTTATGCTTGAGAGGTCTTGATCAGCAGGACTCAGGCCTGACCATGATGGCCGGGGACTGGGTTGTTCTCTGGTGCTGATGATTTGATGAATTGAACCCTCCTCTTTAGGTCAAAATTGGAAGCCAGGCTGCAAAGGTCCTGATATCTCCCTCCAGCGCACTCGTCTGATGGAGCTGGCAGGCTTCTCTATGCCAGAACTGAGGTTACTGCTCCAGGGAAGTTTTCTGACATCCTAGAGCAGGTATACTCTACATGATATCCTCCATATAGAACTCCCATCAGCAGGCAGCCTGGCCAATGGTCAGTGATGCTTGGAGTTCCAAAATATCTGGAGGGGACCACATTGGCTAGTCTACACTACAGATCGCATCCGGTATTCCTCTGCAGCTTTACAAGTGGGTCAAGGGGTTTTCCAGGAAACATTGTCCACCAGTACTGATCACCTATGTAGAAACATAGAAAGCTGCCTTATATCTGAGCAATTTCTCCATCTAGCCTATTACTGTCTGCACTGATTGGCAGCTGCTCTCCAGGATCTCAGAAAAAGGTCTTTTGTAAGTGGCGCTGCCTGGTCCTTTTAACTGGAGATCCTGAGAACTGAACCTGGGACCTTTTGCATGCAAAACATGGGCCCTACCAGCTACAATCCTTCCTCAATACTATTAATTTCTATAGCACCATCAATGTGCAGAATGTTTTCTCACCACTAATGCTGCATCCCACAATTCTGCCAATATTTATACAAGATTGCCCAAGAGATGTATAGCAACAAGTCTACTGTTGCTAGACAGCCTTCAGTAATTAGTTGCCCAAAATACATTACCGAACCAAAGGGACTTAGCATAATATTGTTTTCTATTTACACCAAGTAGAGATTTAGTCATTCGCAGTAGCATGTATATTTACTGTGAAAAGCATCTAAGGGGCATATAAGCCAATGTTTTTTTGTGAATGGCAGTTTGTTCCAGAGCACCCCCTACTAGCTTCTTTATGTAAAGCAATGTGTACCAATACACATAGACCACGATCCAATCACATTTCCTTCAGATCACTGGGTTAAGAGTTAGGCAAATGCAGCACCACCCTTAGTATTTTTACTCTGAAGCAATTCCCTCTAATGTCAGCAGTTTTTTTCTTCTCGGTAACATTGCTCAGTATCATACTTTAGTAGTGTTTAACTTTGGCTGAATTGTGCATTTGAATATATATATATATATATATATATATATATATATATATATATATATGCAGGTTTTGGTGTCTTCGGGTGTCTTCCCGTGTAAGAGTCGGGGTGTCTGTGCGACGTTTCGACGAGGTCTCACTCGTCATCTTCAGGCTGGTGCTTTCGGCTTCTTGTTACTGGAACAGAGCAGAATCTGGTGTTTGAGTTCCTATAAATACTGTTGAGGGGTGTGGTGTATAGCCTCCAACGTTCTGGGCAGAGAGGAAGTTCCTAGATTAGTGTGCCTCTTCTTCTTTTGTTCCTTAATTACTTGAGGGATATCTTGAGTGATTTCATGAGTGATATTCTGAATACCACTGGGTGGGTCATTAAGTGTAGATTAGTTGCTAAAGCTTTTGTGTCTTGACCTCTTGAGCTTGTGAAGAGTTTTTCTGAGAAGATGGCTGTGCTGCATTTAGTTGTGCTCTGGCTTGGCTTCGTGTATAGGGGCGAGCTGTGGTTTTGTGCCTTGTGCCAGCCAGATCTGTGTAGGGATTGCAGGGGGGTGCAGCATCCAGAGGTGCCACTATAGTTTGGCTACTGGATGGAGTCTGTAATATGTCTGTGGAGAGGGTCTGGGTTTGGGTCTGGTGTGGTTGATTGGTGACGGCGTTCTGTGTGCCTCTGGTTCTGGTGTCGGTTTTTGTGGGGAGGGCTAATTTCCAGATGTCTGGCAGGCGGGACGTGTCGTCACGCTTGTTCATGTTGTGAGGGTGTTTCTCTATCTCGATGGCTTCCATGATTATTCTCTTGTGGTGATGTTCCATGTTAAAGAGCAATTTGGAATCTGCAAAATTAATTTCGTGTCCTGTTTCTTTCATGTGTTGGAAAAGAGAGGAAGTTTTTTCTTCTTTTTTGACGGCATTCTTGTGTTCTGCGATACGTGCATTTATTCGTCTGTTTGTTTGTCCAATGTACGTGGCTGGGCAGACTTTGCAGGGTATTTCATAGACCCCTTGGTTTTCCAGCTGGATTTTGTCTTTTGGGTTTCTGAGGATATTGGCTATTTTTTGGTTGGTGCAGAAGGCTGTTTTGATATTGTGTTTATGGAGGATTTTGCTGATTTTGTCTGTAGTGCCCTTGATATAAGGAAGGAGGGCCATGCCATTGTTTTCTTCTGAAATTTGTATATTGTTTTCTTGTTTTCTTGTGAATTTGTATAATTGCAAAAGCCTATAAGCGGTTGACAAAAAATATAAAATATACAGTGATACCTCGGGTTACAAATGCTTTGGGTTACAAACACTTCAGGTTACAAACTCAGCTAACCCAGAAGTAGTACCTCAGGTTAAGAACTTTGCCCCAGGATAAGAACGGAAATTGCACGGCAGCGGCGGCAGCAGGAGCACCCATTAGCTAAATTGGTACCTCAGGTTAAGAACGGTTTCAGGTTAATAACGGACCTCCAGAATGAATTAAGTTCGTAACCTGAGGTACATTTAACAGAACTTGTATGCTGTTTAACTGCAAAAGCTTCTGAGCAGTTAACATGAAACATAATACACCCCCCCCAAAAAAAAAACCACACACACAAACACACACACAAACACACACACCCCTACATAAAATTAAGGTTGAAAGCAAGTTGTTAAAAACAGCAGTTAGAAAGAGCATAGCGTATCAAAATTGGCATTTGAATTCAGCAACCATGGGAGAGGGCTACTTCTGAGCTTCAACAGGTATCTGGGGAGTGGCTGGGTATAAATAATTTCTTATCATCAACAACAACAACTCTGGTTGTCCAATGTGAGAAAGAGGATGCCTGACCAGACAGGTCTTTGGTCTCACCTAGCAAGGCTCTTCTTTCATTCTCATGAGAATAAGAATCTTCCCCAAGTTCATCACTGTCTTGAGATTATTTTGCTCTTCATATTCTGCTATTTTACAGTCTGCTGCCTTGATCAGATAATGTTAATGTAAAAAGCAACCATATATAACATGCATGTTGTAGAAAGACTCATTTTCTGAGAATGGTGGTTGGGGCGGAGGAGAGATCTTCACTTGACAAACTTTGTGGTAACAACTTTGAAATGCTGACAATAAGAACAACTTGCATTAAACTTACTGGCCATGATCTGCCACTGAGCGAAGTTACAAATAAACAACTTAAACTTGTGGTTCAAAAACACAAAGGTATTAAAGCTCGTGTCCAATAATTACCTGAGTGTTTAGAAAGAGCAGCTCCTCCATTATCTTTCCCATCCCAAAAAGTCCACTTCAAAGGTCCGTAATGAATTGGAAGGGGGGTGATTGCAGTTAATCATAGCATTATCACAATCTGGGTCCAAAGAAAGCAATTATTTCCTGTGTGTGATTTTGAAGGACGCATCAAAGCATTCAGGTTTTAATGAAAAGTGAAATTAGACAATGATGGCTCATTCAGTGTCATGCCAGGTTCCATCTCTTCCTTTGCAGACTGCTGTGGCTGGAGAATGAGAGACTTTGACAAAAACATGCTATATTGGGAAGCGTTGGATTCTGAGCCAGGCTAGCCAGGCAAGATTAGTAAATGCATTTTCCTTTAAACCTGAGGATCTAAAAATATCTTTTCAAGAGGAGCTATTCATGTGGTTCATACCATCTGAATTGATTCCATAATAAAATTTATTGGTCTTTCAGATGCAACAAGACTCCATTTTCATGCAACTAGACTAACATGACACTTTAAAAAAAAGTATTTATTTAGTAAATTTATTTACCACCCTTCTTCATAAGATCTCAGGGAAGTTCACAGAATAAATAATAATAACTGTGGGGTGTGGGGAGTATTGTTTTTCTTTGTTAGTATGCTATGCATTTATGTGTTTTTATATTGTAAACTACCCTGTTATCCTTGGAGGAAGGGCAACATAGAAATGTAATAATAATGATGAAGACAAATGCCCTTCCGGAAATTAAGAATGGACAAATATATCCATTTCAGTTTCTCTTATTTTTCACAACATTTTCACATCACAGTTTGCAATATTTCTTAAAACGTTCTCATGAATAATAGTTGTTGTTGTTGTTGTTGTTGTTGTTGTTGTTTCTTACTGACCCTTCACCATCAGGTCTCAGAGCAGTTTACTGCAAGTTTAAAATACAATATTACAAACAGTTTAAAACAAATTGCAATAGGGTACAATTATATATAGTGTCAAGGGTGAAAAGGTATGTCTCCCTTGAGTGGGGCCACACTTTGGTAATATGACACCCTGAGTAAGGAAAAAGGTTGGTGTGCCCCCCCCCCGAAAAATATTTATTATTCCACAATAATTCATTTTAGTACAGTTTACCTAAATATAGGTGGTGGTGGTGGTGGTGGTGGTGGTGGTGGTGGTTGCTGCTGCTTGCACTCCTGGCCAATATCATCAACCAGGGCAGTTTCAGATAGCTATTTATAAATGAGCCATGGCTGTTACTGTTTTAAGGAAATAAATATGTGGCATGAATATATTATACAGCATTATTTATTATGCTCGTAGAGAGAAAAGCAGGCTGACTTCATTAAAATGTTAAAAATTTTATCAGCCTTAAATAGTTAATCCATGAAAGGTACAAACAGCTCTGTTAAAGACTTTCAATAGGTTACTTCCTGTTGTGAAATATCTTCAGAGTCTTTTTTTGCATAGATGGAGACAATTATTATTATTATTATTTTTAAAAAAACCAGAAGGGAACTGAGAAGACTGGGTAACATTGTGATGTAATGGAGGGCAGAAAAAGACATTAAACATGCACCCCTAATTTCAATAATTAGCTCTGGTAGTAATCAGCCTCTCAGGGGCAAAACTAGGCTTTATATCACTCGGGTCAAATACCCAGTTTGGCACACACCCCACACGTGCATGTGTGTGTGTGTGTGTGTGTGTGTGTGCGCGCACACACACACACACACACACAGCCTCTGGAGGCTTACCCAGGGCAAAACAACCTGACTAGATTCCCCGTCACTAACAGCACTTTGTTAGCTGATAGGCTACTGAAATCTCCTTAAAGTTTGCATTGGTTCTGAATATGAAGAGGCGGGGAGAACATGTGGAGGCAAGAAAAAGGATAAAGGGTTCTATTCACCAAAGGTATTGCACTAGGGGGACAACTTTGACTCACACAACGAAAATGCCTTATAACTTTCCAACCTCACGCACCCTCTGTACCCTCCCAAATCTCTTCTGGGGGTTCCTTAACTTTCCAGAGCAGATTTGGGGGGGCGGTGTGGGGAAAGACAGCATGTTTTGTTGCATGAGTGGAAGCTGCTCTGCTCCCACAAAGATTTTGTTGGATACAACCCAAAATACAGAACAGAAACTTTATCTTACAGACCACCTGCCTGGTGGGCCCCTGTGTCCTTTAATGTGAACCTGGACACAAGGAGACAGCTTTACACTTTGTACGAGTTGTTGTTCTGTCTTAAAGAGTGTCAACACACCTGTGCGTTAAACTGGTTTACAAGGAGATTCTATACAGTACAATACTATACAATACACTTGGCTTCTTTTATCATATAATTCTGGTCTACCATTTGTACTGAGTGCCCTCTGCTGAAATATAAGATGAAGTTTTTAATTATTTAGTGCCCAAAAGTGCAATCCTTACAAAACATATTAAAGTTGATGCTTAAAGGCTGGTTGTTATTTAAAAGATGAAAGTAGTGATCCGGTGACATTTGCAGTTGTTGAAGCAGATTATTATTTTTAAATAACATCTACATTTTATAAGAATTGTTTCAGTGTCCCCCGTCCTTATGAATCCATTTATACAAATGTAACCTGTGTAGCATTTCTATAACTTTAACATCCTTCTTCTAATACACTGGGGGTTCTCTTCCTACATTACCGGGGCTATGTACCAACTTGTAAGCAGGGCAATTACACAGGTCATTGTGGGCCGGGAGTTGTTCTTTCCCCCCAGATAGATTACAATGAGGTGTCAAGGGACCATGCAGAGAGTCTGTGGTGTTCTATGAAGAGAGCTTTAATGTAGGCACATAGCAACTGAAAGATTGCCATGGTCATACAAGCTCCTGGAATATTGATTAGTATTGGTTCTAGTTTCTAGGTATTGTAAGATAGAAAGACGGTATACAAATTAAAAATGATGGTGATGATGATGATGATAGGTTCTAGGATGAAAAGCACCTTTGTCACACACATACAACTTTGCAGTGTTGCCAAGTTGTGTGGCTTGTGCAGAATTGCAGTGTAATGGGCTCTGCTGCTTCCACAAAATATCCAAAGTACCAAAATGAGCAATGTCTTTCCAAACTTCTGGGTAGCTCTGTGAATTCTCCTGACACCCTTCATGTTACACTTGTCAGTGGTGAGCATAGCTTCCCAAAGCTGGAGCTCATCAAAATGTCCTTGCTGTGAGATAAATTAGCCTCATTTAACTAACATGCTCAATTCTAATTAATGCACAAAGGGGTTAAGACCACAGAGTTAGCTATCCTCCCAGGCTTAGGGAGATCTCTCCCCCTCACTCTGGGAGGAAGGGTTACCAAACCCTTTGTTCTTTCTAATTCACCATGTGAGCTCTATCAGTTATACTGCCTGTCTTTTCTTGCTGCTGTATGGGAAAGCACATGAATCGGACATTTGAAAAGTTCGTAAGTAAACCATTTTTAACTTACCAAAGGTGTGGTCTCTTTCTATGCTAAGAGAAGTGGGTAACTTTCAAAGCAACTCAGGGGATATTTTAAAGGTCTAGCAGCCTTTAAAATTCCATGCTTCGCTTTGTTTCATGTTTTGTGATGTTAAATCTCTGCTGAGGTCCTTTCACCAAAGAGTACTTGCCCCAAACCTGGATCTAGGCATCTAGGGAATTCTCCTTTTATTATACCCAGTATTTTACTTTTACAGAAATTAAACCAACACTTGCGACCTGCCGTGGCAGATGAGAGGCTGCCAACACTTGCCATTCTATCATCAAGAGCAACATCACTTGATACCTCAAGCTCTCAGCCACTGAGCTACAGTTTACACAAGCACAGTTTCACAAAGCCACACTTGGAACACGCTATTCAATTGCGCACCTCTGCAGCTAATAGCATGCATGTGTTTTACTTTTCAGAATCATCCACCACCCACTATTTAATCCTCACTGCCAGCTACTGATGTAAGCCAGAAGCAGGCATTGGTCAACTCACCGGAGAATTCTTCTCTCAATACAGTCAGGTTCCGACTTTTCATAAAGCAATGCATGATCAGGACAACATGGGGCATTTTTGCTGGTCCCAGGCACCCAGTCCTTCATATCTAAATTGGTGCCTGAAAGTATAAGGGAAAGTATGTAGTAATAAAGCAAAATGTGTAACCTCACACAACATCACTGCTAATCATGAAGCAAGTCCATTGTGGCATCAGCCTTATCTTCTGATTTTCTGGCTTTGCCGAGCATGGGCCAGCATGAGGTAGCCATTACTCTGATCTTAAACTAGCAGGAATAATAATAATAATAATAATAATAATAATAATAATAATAATAATAGAATGTAAACTCAATCCATCTATGTAACATAAAACAAACAGGCTGCCATTTCTGTTTATTGCAATTATTACCCAGACAATTAGCATGCTCTACAATGCAACATATAAAGTCCAGATGTGAACAGCTGCTTAAATAATTATGCTTGTATTCATCCATAGCTCCAAGCTAATAAGAGTAACCCATAAAGCTTCCCATTTGCCCTACAATGAGAAATGCCATGCCTATAAAATCCAGGCTTTGTGTCAGATCTCCTGTGACCACATAATGCTGTGCTGGGAAAGGCACAGTGCAACATAGTGTGCGTCAGAATGCCAATTCAAGCTCCTACTTCCCTCTTGTCAGGAAGGAATGAGCTGTGATGCTCAACATGCAGAAAATGAGAGTCCTGTGTCAAGGTGTTCCCTCTCGCCCTGTAATGCTGAAGTGCCATTTCTCCATGTTTCCTGCAAACCAGTGGCAGCCAATATGATATGGAGCAGAAGCAAGTCAGCATAGCATGTGACATATTATCTGTTTTAACTATTTATATCCCCTTCTCCATCCCAGATGGGCCCAAAGCTGCTTAGAAGAATTAGACCAAACATCGACCCCAAAGAATAATAATAATAATAATAATAATAATAATAATAATAATAATAATAATAATTTATTATTTGTACCCCGCCCATCTGGCTGGGTTTCCCCAGCCACTCTGGGCGGCTTCCATAGAAACCAAAAATACACTAAAATATCACACATTAAAAACTTCCCTGAACAGGGCTGCCTTAAGATGTCTTCTGAATGTCAGGTAGTTATTTATCGCTTTGACATCTGATGGGAGGGCGTTCCACAGGGCGGGCGCCACTACCGAGAAGACCCTCTGCCTGGTTCCCTGTAGCTTTGCTTCTCGCAATGAGGGAACCGCTAGAAGGCCCTTGGTGCTGGACCTTAGCGTCCGGGCAGAACGATAGGGGTGGAGACGCTCCTTCAGGTACACTGGGCCGAGACCGTTTAGGGCTTTAAAAGTCAACACCAGCACTTTGAATTGTGCTCGGAAACGTACTGGGAGCCAATGTAGGTCTTTCAAGACCGGTGTTATGTGGTCTCGGCAGCCGCCCCCAGTTACCAGTCTAGCTGCCGCATTCTGGATTAGTTGTAGTTTCCGAGCCACCTTCAAAGGTAGCCCCACGTAGAGCGCATTGCAGTAGTCCAAGCGGGATGTTGAAGGGTGGGTTAAAATATTGTGAATAAGTGAAATAAATAGTGATTAGACTCAAGTTCTTCCATAAGACTCCTAGTCTTCTAAGTATAAGATTTTTTCCTGGAGTTCAATGAAAGCCCATTAATCATTCTACATCAATTATTTATTTCCCTCATTCATAAAAGCATGCATTCCCCAGAGAATGCTTGGTGAACATAAGGAATGTAACATGTAATAAATTAGATTTATCCATTTTAAAGTTCTTATTGATTAAAATGGCTTACCTGATGAACCAGATAGCAGATTTCTGATGATGATGATGATTTTAAAAACTGTAGATGGCAAGTCCCACCTTCAAATAGGCCTTCCTCACTTTCTCCCATAAAGGAAGAAAGACTGTATTTTTTTCCCCGATATCCATGCATGCATGCATAAGCCAAAACCAAAGCACACCTCTTACTTTAGAAATGTTGTTCTTATTTATATGATTATACATGCCATAGATTAATCAACTAAAACTTAATCAAGTTAGAATTTTTTACTTGGGTAGCAATGCTAGCAAAAATAGGTACAAACATGTCCTGAAAGCACAGATCCAACTCTGGTTCCTTATACAGAGCACACTGCAATTTTCCTGAAGGACAAGAAATTATTTATATTTATATCAATATATGGCTGGAGATTTGTTTGCTTTGAATGGCATCCTTCAGTCATAGTCCTGCGGAATCTGCTCTACTGGACCCACCAAGTGAATCCCATTTACTGCACAATCATAGGAGCATAGGAAGTTGCCTTATATTGAGTCAGCACTGACTGGCAGGGACTCAATCCCCGGCCTGTCCAGGGAAGACTGGGAAAGGCCATGTACCCCGGACAGTCCCTGCCAGTCAGCGTTGGCAATGCTGAACTAGATGGACGGATGAGGAAGCTTCCTGAGCTCCTATGACTATGCAATAAATGGGAAATGAAAAATCCACCTAGCCTGAAATAGGCAGACCTAACTCCCATCGAAAATACAAAAGGGTTGCTCAATGGGAGCAAGCTATATCTACCTGCTACCTTATGCAGGGTGCCTGACTTGGTGCTAGGAGAGATAATTACAAAATAATGTCAATGGACTAGAACAATGTAGCTGTATAATGGTCTCCTGCTGCTCCATAAATGTTGAAGTGCAGTTCATTTATCAAGAGTAAATGTCAAGGCAAAAAAGAAATGATTTTTAAATATATATGCAGTTTTAATCCTTCTGCCTCCAATTTGTCTCTATAACTCTCATACAGAAACCAAAAGGCTTGATTGGGTAATGTAATGGTTTTATCCAACTGATGCAGCAGAAATACTGTTTCCTGCAGCTTATTCATTTACCTCGTTGTGTACTTGTGGTCTAAACCACTGAGCCTCTTAGGCTTACTGATCAGAAGGTTTAAATCCCCACGACGGGGTGAGCTCCCATTGCTCTGTCCCAGCTCCTGCCAACCTAGCAGCTCGAAAGCACACCGGTGCAAGTAGATAAATAGGTACCACTGCAGCGGGGAGGTAAACGGCATTTCCGTGCACTCTGGTTTCCGTCACAGTGTTCCATTGCGCCAGAAGCAGTTTAGTCATGCTGGCCACATGGCCCGGAGAGCTGTCTGTGGACAAACGCCGGCTCCCTCAGCCAGTAAAACAATATGAGCGCCGCAACCCCATAATCGCTTTTGACTGGACTTAACCATCAAGGGGTTCTTTACATTTACCTTACCCTCCCTTACTTCGAGAGCTCAAGGTAGGTTACAGTGCTGCACAAATATAAAAGAATGCACAAACGTTCCAGTTCTGCGACTGAAAGATTCACAACCAAAATTGGAGTAAACGCTAGGGGTTTTGTTTGTTTTTTTTGTTTTGTTTTGTTTTTTTGTTTTAAGCAGAGCACACATGAGGAAGGGCCATGGTTAATCATTAAGGACATAAGAAGAGCCAGCTGGGTCAGGCCAGTGGTCCATTTGATCCAGCCTCCTGTCCTCACAGATGCCCATGTTAAGCCTGAAAGATCTTTCTTTAATAGCTTACCAGTGATCTGTAGGTTTCAGTTTTTTATGTGCTTCTGTTGTATATGTAACTGTTGTCAGCAGCTCTGGTATTTTAATGAAATAGTGGAAGGTAAGCCATCCTGCAAATAAATAAACAATCATTTCTAAAGGACAAAATGATGGATACTGCACCTACACTTCCCACACTTAAGCAGTTCGTGATTTATTTTTAATCTGTGAATCAACAATTTGGTAGTCAACTGCAGTGATTAATTCAGGCAGCCTAGCCAACCAAATTAACTTGATGCGAGGAAATTAAAATTAACCCATGGAAAACTTTTTACAGGAGGGCAGGGGTGAAAAAGCCAATCAGTTAGAACCCCAAAATTTATACTTACCTCACCCTCCAAATGAAACCAGCTAGCCACACACTCTTATAAAGCAGCTGAAGAGGGTGAGGCATTGTCTCTGTTGAAGGATGCCATGGGAAGAGGTAGAGCCAAGTTAAAAGAAGCACGTCCACTCCCATTCCTCATTGGATGGCTGTGTGGAGCCTTGCAGCATCACAATATCCCACCCTTGTGCTATGCTATGCTATGCTATGCTATGCTATGCTATGCTATGCTATGCTATGCTTTTTATTTTATTTTATTTTATTTTATTTTTAAAAGGGGACAGACACAAATTTGTCCCAACCTGCATGCACAACAATACATTAAACGCTGTCAAGTAAAATGTATGTATTCATGTGTAAGTCAACTTTCAGTTCAGTATAGCCTCTTGGGCTTGCTGATAGGAAGGTCGGCGGTTTGAATCCCCACGACCGAGTGAGCTCCTGTTGTCCTGTCCCAGCTTCTGCCAACCATAGCAGTTCAAAACATGCCAGTGCAAGTAGATAAATAGGTACCGCTGCGGTGGGAAGGTAAACGGCGTTTCCATGCGCTCCGGTTTCATCATGGTGTCCCGTTGCGCCAGAAGTGGTTTAGTCATGCTGGCTACATGACCCGGAAAGCTGTCTGCGGACAAATGTCGGCTCCCTCAGCCTGTAAAGCGATATGAGCACCACACCCCATAGTCGCCTTTGACTGGACTTAACCATCCAGGGGTCCTTTACCTTTTTTTACAATAAAATGCATTGCAACAATGCAACAAAGCATTGTATCGAATTAATGCAAACCACCAGCGCATCAGCCAAGAACCAGTAAAATCCATGAATCCACAAAACCCAGCAAGTCATTACAAAAACAACTGCCCTGTTATAAAAGATGCTGGAATCCTTGACCATTTATTTTTAAGTCTTCACTAGGTACCATCAAAAAGACATAATGGTTGGCAGTGGTGGCTTGTGCCTATTGGGACTGGCAGTTGACCCTGCCAATGACAGGCAGAGCCAACTAATGCTAGCTTTGTACCCCTCCTCCTCCATGCCAAGGTCTACAAGGGGAACAATGAGACCAAGGAGGAGGAAGTTGAGTGTCAGAGCCACCTCCAAGGCAAGTAGGAAGGTGGGCAGGTGGGGAGGATGGGTGAGGGCAGATTGAGGTTGATGGGCAGAGCTCCTTTGCTCTTAAGGACCAACTTCCACTGAAGGCTGGTACCAGACAAACTTCTCTGTGAAGGGGGTTCCACAACCAAGGATGTTTCGCTCTCTTTCATTCCCACCTTCCTTTTCGTTGAATTTTTGAAGCCCAGGCTTTCTTCCTCACATTCTAGGGAAGGATTGCACCAACAAGGTATTTTTCTTTGTTTGTTTATAATGTGGAAGCATGTCGAATCACAAGTGTTTCCACTATGAAACAATATATTTCAGAGCACCTCTCGTAATACAAATCTCCCTTCACTCTTCACCTGAGACTTTCCTCCAGGAGCCCCATCTGAGGCAGGTTCAGAGGACTGCAACAAAGGAAAGGACCTTTTCAGTTGTGACTTTCTGTTTGTCGAATGCTGTTCCCCAGTGAGGTCCACCTGGTGCCATCAGTAACATCCTTTTGGTGCCAGGTAACAACTTATGCCTTCTCCCAGGCATTTGACGCATTAGGATGATTTTGCTCTCTGTAGATAGCACGTTTCTGCTGCCAGAGTCTTTGCTGCTGCTTTATTGGGTCTGTTTTACGTATGGCTTTTATTGTACAGCTTTTATCGTAATGTATTCTTTTCTGACTGTTTGCCTTGCTCTGCGCTTTTAAGATTGTATATGTCTCTGGGACACTCCTTATGTGTCGAGTGACTAATAAAATGAAATTATAATGATAATAAATGAAGCAACAGAGGGAGGGGGCAGGGAAGGCAAAGTGAAGAAGAAGGAAAGAGGCAACGTGCATAGCGTGTTGCATTCTATGTGAAGGAACACCTAAAAACGACTTGTGCTGGATGTGCCTGAAGCAATTTACACCATCCTCTCCACCTCCCTTCACTCCTGCTACTCAAGGCAAGAAAACCTCTCAGGAGTGCAAGATAAGGAGTCCAAATGCTAACTAGCTGGCTGAACCTCTCACTGCTCAGCAAAGGGGCCCTGGGCTGGGGGGGGGAGGTGGAGGGAGAATCAATTTAAATTTCAAACCTAAATTATTTTGGCACTGTTACTATCCTGCCATTGCAAACAAAAATGAAAATGGTTGTTCTTGTTGTTGTGTTTAATTCCTTTTTGCCTTCTAGATTTTTTTAAAAACCTGCAGGTAGCCCTGATTCTGGGCATCAGCTCTAATTCACTTCCAACCCCTACAGTTCATATGTGCAAAATAGTTCAGACGGCATGGAGCCACACAGCTAACAGAAACACAGGCGCCGGGTTCCACCCAACATGGAGGGGGGATATGTGTGTGTGACGTCATGCAGGAGGAGGAGGTCCAACAGGGCCGTCACAGCTGTGGGAAGGCCTGACGGGGCCTGCTGTGGCTGCAGGTAGGTCCTGCAAGCGTTGCTGCGGCCACAGACCACAAAATACTGAGGGGGTCCAGCCCTCTCGTTGAAAATTAGGGGCCTTCAACCACTCGGCCACCCCTGGAAAGCACCCCTGCAAGACAATGATGATGGTGATGATTTGCTAAGGTTGCAAGACGTGTTACAACAATTAAAACACAATGTTAGAAGCAGTGCAAAGCAAATTAAAATCACAGAAATAAGATTAGACTCGTGAGTTGTTGTTGCTGCCGCTGCCATTAATTGCTATTTAGTGGTTTTTGTAAGTTATTGCAGTGTTGTTTATAAGGATTGTGTTATTTTATATACTCCTTTTCTCTTATTTGATTTCTGTTGTGCAAAGGGCAGCACCCAAGCCCATCTAAATAAATGAATAAAGCCAACACATTCTCTCCTCCCAAGTCTCTGTCCCCATTTAGCAGCAGAATCAGATCCTGGCAGGTAAATGTATAGGTAAGGTACCTAGTAGGTACAGAGAGAGAATTCCACTCCATGGGATCTGAACTGTGAGTGCGGTGGTACGAGAGCAAGAATGAAAGGATTGTGGGCTGCATTGCAGGATTATTGTAAGTCACTATTGTTCATTCTTTCTATGCTGTCTGCAATATAGGGTAACACCCAATACAGTGGTACCTCAGGTTGCATACGCTTCAGGTTACAGACTCCGCTAACCCAGAAATAGTGCCTCAGGTTAAGAACTTTGCTTCAGGATGAGAACAGAAATCGTGCTCCAGTGGCGCAGCGGCAGCAGGAGGCCCCATTAGGTAAAGTGGTGCTTCAGGTTAAGAACACTTTCAGGTTAAGTACGGACCTCCGGAACGAATTAAGTACTTAACCCGAGGTACCACTGTACTTGGATTTTCAAACTTGCTACATATACACTGGTTTGTAATTCCCCATGCATGATCAACGGGGGTAGGTTGGCTGTATCTGCGGGAAGGCAAAAAATTTTAAACAAATGCTTTTTTAGCAATCTTTTTCAATGGGCTCCTTAATTCCTGAGGCAAGGCTGGGTGTATGAGTGTTTATATATGGCCAGACTTGGAAATATTCACGATCTGCATTTGTGAAGGTCACATTTACATGATGAAAGCCCTACCCTTGGGGGTTTATGTGAGTTTTTAGAACTTGGAAATTCCCAGGCAAGTTAATTACTTGAGTCAGACACTGTGAATTCTATGCACATATATAAAAAAGGGGGGGAGTTTGTCAATTTCAGTAATCTACAATCTCTGCCAACTGTTCATCATCATAGCAACTTTCTTTTTGAATGCCTACTCTGAGGAACACAAGCAAAATAACCTGCTAGCATTTCTGAGTGCAAATTACAAATTGAAAACCATTTTCAGGGGTAAGAGAGCTTGCCTCTGAATACATTCACATATTGCAAACTAGATAAATTTGCATTGGAAGCCTGATTAGAAAGAAAAAAAGAAGGAATTGGAAGCCTTGCTCATTCCAATACAAGCCACGCAGTAGGTCACACATCAATATTCCAGGAGAGAAAGCTAACAAATGACTTTCCATGTGATACACACCCCCAGACCCTAGCTGGGCATAATGTCAGAGACCAGGCATCAGATTTCTCTTCATCAGGTAAAGGAGGCAAGAGGCCAAAGGGCAAGCCCCAGAAACACTGCTAACCAATGAACCTGTGGGATCAGTGCCCCGCCCCATTCAAGGATGTGGCACTAACATCTTCAGACTCAGAGGATTCCCCTGTAAAGAGAACAGTCCAGGCACCTGAGGCTCCCCTGCTCCATTGCAGCAGGAGATTAATGAAGAAAGTTGGACCCTCTTCATCAAGCAGAAGCTTGCAGCATGGGTGGTGCAAACCATCAGGTTCCACCTGCAGCTGCTGCTGCTATATAAGGGCTCAGTTTCACCTTGGTCCTTGCTGGAGCAACTTCAGAGCTTTCTTCCTGAGATCCTCATCTTGCCTTCCCCCCAGCTGTGCCTCTTCTTGTTGCAGAGCAGGACGCCTTTGTGGGTAGGCTGAAAACTTTGGCACCGATATTTGGGCTGAGCCAAAACGGTGCTCCCTTCACCGCCCCATTTATAGCATGCAAATGGGTGGGAATAATAATAATGATAGTCATTTTATCATTTGCATGCCAACCATCAAACTTCAAATGTTTAGTGATTTGGGGGATGAAGTGGAGGGCATACCAGCAGAAATGGTAAAAGAGCTCTCGTTGGTGGCCACCAACCATTAGCTGCCATTGATGATGAGCCAACCAAGAGCATGGCTGCTGGACCAGAAGCCTGTGGAAACTGAGCTAGGAAGCTTATGGACAACTTCCCCCAAGCCTGTGCCACCTGGTAAATCAAGTACTTTCTGCTTCACCGTGCCTACCCAATGTCATAGGGACCATGTCAGGTCAACAGAACAGAAGACAAGATTTGCCTTTGAGAGGCAAAGCCTGGTCCTTTAAGGATTCACACTTTTCAAGCAAAGGGATTGGAGTTTTAGTAGGATTACCAGGCATGGCCAAACTTGGCCCTCTAGCTGTTTTGGGACTACAATTCCTATCATCCCTGACCACTGGTCCTGTTAGCTAGGGATGATGGGAGTTGTAGTCCCAAAACAGTTGGAGGGCCAAGTTTGGCCATGCCTGGATTAGACGGACTAAAGGGACACATCAGGCTTCAGTTTTCCACTTGCAGCTGTCCATGGCCCTGTCTTGCCTCATGATGGACTGGAACACAGGCTGGCAGCTACTGTTTTTGCCCCGGAAGCTATCTGGTGGTGATGCTGCATGATGATGTAGCAATATTCCCAGAAGGCTTTGTGAGACGAGGAAGAGGAGAGCAGCTAGCCAGAAAGGCAGTCCTTGCTGCCCCTTAACCGCACCCCATTCTAAGCATTAATCTAGATTAACATTTGCTCTTATTTTTTTGGTCTTGATTTACCTCCTGGCAAATAGCAGAGACTTCACATTACCTTCTGATCACATCACAGTAGCAACATGTGCTTCCACACACACACAAAAAAAACACCTTTAATTTTGTCTAATTTGGTCATTTTGCCCATATGTCATTTGTAAAATTAGAGGTGATTTCTGGATTTTAATTTGGGGCCATGTGAGCCTGCTGCTTGGTTACTAACTTCATTGAGGATAGGTGGATGAGATCTTATTTTAGGTATGCTACTCCTATTATCCTCAATAATGCTGTGCTGCTAAAATTGCTAGACAAGTACAACAATTAGATATCATTCTGCGGCTTGCAGTTTAAAGCTAGAAACAGGAGACATTGTAGAGGAGAGACAAGGAAGAAAACAAAGGAAGATGCCTTGTGCACTGTCAAATATTGGTTCAATATTGTCCACAATGAGTGACAGTGGCTTACTAGAGTTTCAGGTGGGACAATCCCAGCCCTATCTGCAACCACTAAGATGCTCAGCCACTGAGAACATAAGGACATACACTACTGCCACGTGCAGTAATTCTCTGAATGTCAGTTCTAATGGGGACAGTGCTGTTGTGCTGTCCAAAAGGATAGTACAGAGCTAGAAAAGATGCAGAAAGGGGGTGACCAAATGACCAGGAGTACCTTCTAATGAAAGACGAAAGATTGGGGCTTCTTGGGTGCCTTCTAACCTATGTTTTATGCAGAGTAGACACATTAATTTTCATGAATCTACTCTGTGTAAAACTTAGTTGATTACCACCTATTATTTTTAATTGTTGTGATTGGTCAAATTCGTCTTATTAATTTTCTCAACTGTATTTTAGTTTAATTATTTTCCTTGGGGATTGTTGTTATTACAAGCAGGGGTGTAAATCCAATTATAAATATTGTGCTATAAATATCACTTATGGTCTAGGCACAATTAATCTGTATGCCAGGGGTGGTGAAACAGTGGCTTTCTGGATATTATTGGACCACAACTTCCATTATCCTTGACACTCACCATACTGTCTGGGGCTGATGAGAAGTCTAACAAGGCCTGGGGGTGGGCCACTGACTCCCCATCCCTGCCCTATCCAGTCTTGCTTAAGAAAAGAAGAGATGCTTCACTAGAACAGACCAATGCCCATCTTGTTCAATACTCTTTACAATAATTTAAGCATCCAAAAGATGTGAGGTGATCCTCCAGTGACCTACTGATGTCCCATTTCCCCACCTACAGAACTGTCAGGATTCATCACCACCAGCTGTGAAGTGATTGTGTGGTCTAGAATCCACCTATTACCACCCACCTATTACCACCCATTACACATTGCAATGAAAGGTTAGTAGGGGTAGGGAAACTTTCTTTCCAGGAATTCTGTCCTCCATTGGCTGACCTACCCATTGAGGGGCCCCTGAGTTCCCCAAAAGTCTAGTGCAGGCTTCCTCAACCTCGGCCCTCCAGATGTTTTGAGACTACAATTCCCATCATCCTTGACCGCTGGTCCTGCTAGCTAGGGACCATGGGAGTTGTCAGCCAAAAACATTTGGAGGGCCGAGGTTGAGGAAGCCTGGTCTAGCGTAGCAATTAGAGTGTTGGGCTAGGATTCAAATCCACCCTCGGTTATGAAGTTCACTTGAACAAGCTTGAACAAACCACATTTCATCCTAACCTATGTCACAGGGTTGTTGTGAGGATAAAATGGGGAGGGAAGTGTCAGTCTACACCACCTAGTGCTGCTTGGAGGAAAGGTGGAATCTGGATGCAATATAATTAACAAAATCCAATGAAGCAGTGTACAGTATAACGATGGAATTGGTGCACTTTTACATTTAGCTGAAAGTTAAACCACACACTTCTTTGACTCGACTCAGGAAAAGCCAATGTGATACCCTCCAATGTGATACCCATCAACTATCACTGATTGAGACTGATGGGAGCTATAGTCTAAAGGATATGGAGGGCACCACGTTGCCTATGCCTGACATAACTTATTCTACGAGGGGTCTACCACTTAGCAAATGGTTCCAATAGCTTGCAGAAGCAGAGCATTCTGAAGAAGTTGGCGATGGTGGAGAATAGAATATGGATATCATTTTCTAGGAAATGGAAAATGTAGCATTTCACAAAACATTGGGATTGCAGAGGAGCTGAGGGATCCCTTGGGAAAAGGCCATATCTCTGAGACAGAGCACTTACTTGGCATGCTGTACGTCTTCAGGCAAGGTTAAGAAAGACACCTCCCTAAAACCCAGGAGAGATGCTGCTAATCAAAGCAACTACTGAGCTAGATGGACCAATGATCTGACTCAGTATAAAACAGCTTCCCTTCCAAATCTAATCCAAGCCATCACCTAAAACATCTAATTCACACGCAAAAAATAATAATAATTAAGTCCAGGTTTACTCCCTGACATCTCCAGTTAAGTGATCTCAGACAGCAGGACACACACGGGAAAAGAGAGGGAGACCACTGCATATTTATTTATTAAGATATTTATATACCACCTGTTATGCTAACATTTCAAGCCAATGCACAGCAGTATCATAACATACAGTACAAAAATATACAACTACAATTCAGAATCAAGTCCAATCAAGGAATCAGTGAGAATTCTTAAAAGTCTTCAAAAGCGTATCATCCACAGCCAGCAAAGGGCATGGTGAGAAGGAATGTTTGCAGCATGCACCAACCCAGTGCTTGCTTGCTTGCTTGCTTGCTTGCTTGCTTGCTTGCTTGCTTTCCAGAGCATGGTTACCACCACAGGCCCTCTTTCTTACTATTTCCAGAAAGACATCTGCTGGCTGTAGGGCAATCAGCAGATCTCAGTGATCTGGCAGGTGTGTCTGGGAGAAGGATCTCTCTCAGGTAACTTGGTCCCTAAGGTGTCTTGTGCCTGGAAAGCAGGCAATCCGATGAACTGATTCACCATAAGGCTCCTTATGTGCAAACTCTCTGCTCTATTTTTAGTAGCATACGATCCAAAGCTTCAAGAAGACTTTCAGGTTTCTCAGCAATTTTAGGACACTTCCACCCCAACACTTAAACCATCCTCTCTTCAGCATGGATGCAAAATTACTAGTCAGTAAAAGAAATTGACAGTTGATCTCAGTGGTGTGCCATTATGTGTAAGAATCCCCTAGGGCTGTTTCATGATTCACTTGGTGAATTGTTCTACACTGCTCTGTGTCATTTTAAACACAGGGATGGTCTGTGGAATTAACAGCAGTGGACACAGTTCAGGTTCATTCAAAACGATTAGGAGTCTTGACATTTCATTCAGTGTGGGATGAGATAGTAGCCAACTCTGCATTAGACTGAAGGACCATTACAACACAATTAGCTAAACCTTTAATTCCACATATGAAGCAAAAGTTGTTCTTGAAGAGAGAGAGAAAGAGAGAGAATACTTGTGGGGGATTTGCACCAAATTTTAACCTACCTTGTTGTTTTTTAAAGATCCTATGATACATCAGTGGTGGAGAAAAATAGATTCAGAACATGTTGCAAATAGTTTAAGTGGATGAGCTCTGACATTCAGAATAGGTGAAGGGATGGCACCTGACTAGTTATGTCTCAAAAGATGTACTTTTCACTTTAGATTGCTGCCTGCCCTCAACCTTCAAGATTGGAATAGTTTACGAACAGTAAAATAGCTGCCCAAAGAAAACGAGAAGAAAAATGATTTCCCATTAAAGTATAAAATTCCACATCAGATTTAAGAAGAGTTTTATTAAGTTGTGCCTGATATGGAGAGAGGGAACAAAAGGGATTTGGATTTTTAACAAAATCCTCTCTCATAATTTCAAAACTTGGGGTCAATCAATGAAACTGATGAGTAAGAGATTCAAGACAAAAAGAAGAAAATACATCTATATGCAACGCTGAAGTTTCTGCACCAAGAGATAGTGATGGACACTAGCCAATGGTTTGTCCACACTTCCACTTGCCCCATGCCTAGAAAGCATGGGTCCAAGGTGTTTCGCCTTTACCCTGCCACTTTCCCCCAGAAAACCCACTCTTTAGCACTAAATCAGAACACTAAAGAGTGTTCTTTAGTGCACTAAAGAGCACTAAAGAGTAGGTTTCCCCAGCAGAAAGTGGCAGAGCAAACAGAGGTGTGGTTTAGTTCTTAGATGTCCTTAAAAGAGAATTTGCAGAGGCTAAAAGGGATTCACAGAGACTATGTCTATCCTATATATGAACAGCACACTTATTCTCTGAGAGTGGATCCTTATGTAACAAAAAAAAGGCTTGAAGGAACCCCACCTTCTGTAGAAGTTACAAAAAAAATCCATAAAAAAATAATCCTAATGGAGGAAAACCAGAAGGTGGGATGGAGTTTCCAGGAAAAGGCTTGGATGGAACTCTGACTTAGAGAACTCCATGACATTTTGTTGCAGCCCCCACTAGCTGTGGCTTTTAGGCATGGTGGTGACACGAAAAGTCCATGTTCAATATGCCTCTGAATGTCAGATACCAAGAGGAAAGAACTTCAAAGTCATGTCCTCTGTCCTTTCCACTGTCTTTTCATGTGAAGAGCTTGCCTGTGGTCAAAAGACACTTAAGACTTCATATAGCCCAGGGTGGAACCCTAGTACAGTGGTACCCCGCAAGACAAATGCCTCGCAAGACGGAAAACCCGCAAGACGAAAGGGTTTTCTGTTTTGGAGGCGCTTCGCAAGACGAATTTCCCTATGGGCTTGCATCGCAAGACGAAAGCCCATAGGGAAATGCTGGCGGTCGGGAGCAAAGACTTTCGCCCACAGCCGGCCTTCAGAAGAGGACCTCTTCTGAAGGCCGGCGGTGGGCAAAAGTCTTTGCTCCCCCCCCCCGCCTGCCTTCCCCCCGCCTGCCCCGGGCGATCTTAAAATGCTGGCGGGTGGGAGCGAAGCGTTCGCTGCCGACCCCCAGCATTTTAAAATCTCCCCGTGTCCCGGGGAGATTTTAAAATGCTGGGGGCGTTCGCTGCCGACCCCAGCATTTTAAAATCTCCCCCTGTCCCGGGGAGATTTTAAAATGCTGGGGGTCGGCAGCGAACGCTTCGCTCCCGACCCCCAGCATTTTAAAACGCTGTTCCGAAGCGGGGGGGGCAGGAACACCTGCCCCAGCCGCCCCACTTCGGAACGCTGTTCCGAAGCGGGGGGCAGGAACACCTTCTGAAGGCGGGCGGGGGGCGAAAGTCTTTCTCCCCCCTGCCTGCCTTCCCAGGGGCTTTTAAATCGCCCCGGACAGCGGAGAAGTCCTCCGCTGTCCGGGGCGATTTTAAAATGCCGCCCGCCAGCATTTTAAGATCGCCCGGACAGCGGAGAAGTCCTCCGCTGTCCCGGGTTTTTTAAAATGCTGGGGGTGGGAAGAAAAGCCCTTGTCCCCCCCCCCCAGCCTTCAGAAGAGGTCCGGGGACAGACTGTCCCCGGACCTGGTCTGAAGGCGGTTTCCCTAGGAACGCATTAATTGATTTTCAATGCATTCCTATGGGAAACCATGCATCGCAAGACGAAAAACTCGCAAGACGAAGAGACTTGCGGAATGAATTAATTTCGTCTTGCGAGGCACCACTGTATTCAAAAGCTTGGGGGTTGCTCCATGAAAGTGCTGCTTGACTAGCAAAAACACGAGAATTGCCATGCTGGACTACCCAAGATCCCCCTAGTCCATCGTTTATTTCCCAGTGGCCTCCAAATAGATGCCTGTGATTCTAAGGTGTATGTAAAAATGGATTGTTAACAGATGAAAATTTAAAGTTATAATTTATTAAGTTAAAGGATTAAGATAAAAACAAAGAGGGAAAGGAATTGCTGAATTAATTAATAGAACTGGAATACAAAAAAGGGGAGGTGTGAGGAGGTCAGGGAAGTAAGGAAATGAAATGTAAGGTACGGAAAGATTGATGTGTGTTTTTTAAAAAATGTTTATTATCTTTTTTCTGTATTTTGTATTTTTATTTTTTTTTCTTCCTTCTTTTCTCTTTTTCTCTTTTTACTTATGTAATCTTTTCTTTGAAACTTTAATAAATATCATATAAAAAAACACAAATAGATGCCTGTGATTAGTCACATGCCAGACATGCAGATCATGACCTTGCATTATGATTTATCCCCAGTATCCAAGACTCAGATCCACACTGCCATTGAGATTCTATGCAGCCCTCATGGCTGAGGGACCCATCCTCTGTGATGTTGTCCAATTGTTTTTTTGTTTTGTTATGTTATACTCAATAGCCTGAGTTAATGTCACACGGTCTGAAGAAGTCCTTTCTACTAGATGCATGCTAAGGAGTCTGCCTGAGCATGCAAACTCTGTACCTGATGCACTCAGACCCTGCCTTCTGTGTTGAGCAAGTAATGGTTGTAGCGATGAATATTCAAATGCGTGTAAGTAGAAGCTTCCTGCAACACAGGGAAGGTCAAAGACTTCGGGGGGGGAGGTGTCAATGTATATCAGGATCTTGGGGTGGGGTATGATGGCCTGGGAAACCGATTCAGAGGCTGAACCGGAGGAATCCCAGCCTGCACAGGAGTCCCCGCCTCCAGGGCCGGCTGAACTGGGGCAGGGCCTTGATTCTGAAGCGCCTGCACCTGTGCCGGATCCTCAGGAGCAGGCACCAGGTAAATCCACTCTGGCTCCGGAGGTGGTTGAGGACTCAGTGCCTACAGGTGAGTCTCCCCCTGGGTCCAGTAACCCTTCAGCCTCTCCTGAACTGCAGAGGCTCAGGGCAGAGAGGCGGAGGGAACTGGTTTCTCCCAGGAGGAGTGCTCGCCTTAAGGCCAGGAGAGGCGGGTCTCCTGGGGGCCGGGACCGCCCCTGGCCTCAGAGAAGATAAAGGCCAGTCAGCCCGGTCCCAGGTTGCGGGAGCAATGTCGTTGATGAGCTGTTTCGGCCAGCATCCAGTCCTGTTTCCCCCAGTGTTCCTGTCCCCGCCCGGCTTCCTGCTTCGGACCTCACCTCGCTCCTTGTGAACTGTTTCCAGCCCAGTGACCCAGGACCGGACTTTGACTACGCCAACGGTAACCTTCCCTCCAGGACCAGCACATGGGGTTTGTGTGAGTGTCCCTGCCCTCATCCACACTGTGAGAATCCACATGTTCAGGCAAATCCAAATAATGGAACAGCCTCAATGGGTATCCTTTGAGTTCCAGTGATATGTTAGAGGATTGGAAAAATTTCAAGCTGCATCCTATGTCAGTGCTCCTAACATGGTTTGATTGGTCTGGTGACTTCCACATGATGTTGGACTACAACTCCCATCATCCCTGAACGTTGGCTGGAACTGATGGAAGGTGTAGGCAAAAACCTCCAGAAGGGCACCAAACTGGGGACAACTGTCCTACATGGAAACTTTTCAAGCTCTTCTGACAACATGCCTATAAAATTCAGGCACACACAAGCATAGCTGTCAACTTTTCCCTTTTCTTGCGAGGAATCCTATTCGGAATAAGGGAATTTCCTTTTTAAAAAGGGAAACGTTGACAGCTATGCACACAAGCGATTGTTCTAACTGTGATTCATCTACATAACTTATATGTTTGAAACTCTCTACATTGTTTTATTTTACTATTATTATTTTCTTATATTACAAAACAACAAGGACAACATGAAAGCAATCAGGCACCTGCCACCCTTTCTGAAGATGTGAGGTCAGATTACATTGGGGTTTACATCCCTTAAATTGTTGTATTCCGGTTGTGTGAAGGAAGGAAGGAAGGAAGGAAGGAAGGAAGGAAGGAAGGAAGGAAAGAAGGGGATACAGCAGGAAAAAGAAGGGGGAAAGGTAAGGGATAACAGCACCTGTTGGATTTCCACCTAGTGCAGAGTTCTTAAATGCACAGGCACCATCTCACTCTTACTCTCTTCACATGCACGCAATCCCCAGATGGAGCTGGGCCTCAGTTGCGAAGTTGCAAAGCGAGGCTCCCGAGAGCCTGTGCTACCTAGAGGGTGGACAGACTCCCCTGCTCCTCTTTGCATGGAACATCAAGGGACCTGCCTGCACACAAGCGCCCGGCCCTCTGCGGCTCCTCCCTCTCTCTCCCCATCCCCGAAACACAAGCGAGAGAGCGCAGAAGCCTCCTCGCGGCGCCTACCCGCCCGGACCCCACCGTCCAGTCCCAGAGCTCGGCGACCCTCGCCTGCACCTCCTCTCCCATTCACCCGCGCTGCGCTGCCATTGGTCCAAATTCCTACCGATCCTCACAAGGCACAAAAAGGCGTTGCTCAGTGTGCTTCTTCTTCTGTTGCTTTATATATATATAACAAACCTCCCCCCTCCCCTCCACCACCCCAATTATCCATCCTTGTTCTCCTGATGGTGACTCTTCGCTCACTTGCAACGTGTCCTTTAGACTGTTCTCTCCTCTCCAGCGTACACGCGTCTCTCCCGCGATCCCTCCTCCCTTCTCTTTGCGCTGATGCCTTGAGAGCTGGTACCTTCTTTCCCTCTTCCTTCTCTCTCTCTCTCTCCTCTTTTTGGATGCCTCGCAACAATAATACCGCTGATGACCATCCAAGAGGAAGCAGGTGGAGAATGAAGCATCCTTTGCCCAGGAAAGCCATGGCTTAGCTCAAGAAGGAAAAGGCAAGAGAGGCGCATCGGAAAAGAAAAATAATAAACACCAGCGCGCGATAGAGAGAGAAAGAAAAGGGAGTCAACATGAGTTTCCACAAGGAAGACGGGATGGGCAGCTTGTGCCACAAGGCTCTGCAGATCATCTCCGAGTTGTGCCTGGGAGGGCAAGTGGAGTTGGAGAAATGTTCGGGCATCTTCCCGCTGGAGACCACCAACCAAGGTATAAGCAGCGCAGGTAGAGTCAAGCCTCTAGCTCTCCTTGCGCATCCCTCGGCGCGCTCTGCTTGCCGCGTCCTCGGCCGCCGCTTCTCCCCGCCTCGGTCTTCCCCATCCCTTGTGTTTTCCTCCCCTGACTCGGTCTCTCCTGTTGATCCTCTGCATCGCATCTCAAGGAAGGAGCGAGAGGACTGGAACCGAGAGGCGTGGGGTGCTGATGGTGGTGCTGATGGTTGGGGGGGCGGACATACGCTTCCTTCCACTAATGGCAGCCGCGGCAGTGGGTTTGAGTGGGCGTCTGGAAAGTTGAACTTTCTCTTTTTTTACCCTTCTACTTTCTTCCTTCCGCTTCCTTCCACCTTCCCCTGGCTGGGGAGAGCGAGAGAGAAAGGAAAGGGAGTCCTTTCCAAATTTCGGCAGGACATTTCCGTGTCCTCGAGGGGCTGGTGCGAGACCAAACAGAAACGTGTGTTTTGTTGTGGCTGGCTAGCTAGCTAGATGCACGTCGGAAAGTGCCCCCCGGGGTGGGGGTTGTGCAGCCTCGCTGCGGTTCAGGCTCCAGCCGTTCTAGCACCCCGATTCCCCGGGAGCGCAAACGGCGTGGAAGTGCTTCTCAAGAGCCGAGTTGCTGCTGACTCGGTAAAAGTAAAGGAAGGAATAAGGAAAATCATTCAGAAGCCACAGGTACTTCATATGTATGCTTCATTCTCCCTCCGGGAAGGAAAAGGGAAATCTCATGCTAGTGTATGGGGAGGACCTTTTATGTCTCTTATTTTTAATGGGACCCCCCCCTCGCCCTTTGGAAAGGTAAAGTAAAGAAAGATCCGGTTCTCCTAGTGAAGCACATTAAAACACAGGAGCTGATATCCGGTAAATCAGTGCAGTGGTGTAGCGTGGGGGGTGCAGGGGGGGCGGCCGCACCGGGCGCAACATCTGGGGGTTAGGGTTAGGGGGCGCAAATCCACGGGTTAGGGGGCGCAAATTACTTGCCTTGCCCCGGGTGCTGACAACCCACGCTACGCCACTGAATCTTGTTTGTGCTTGCAAAGCCATTTCCGACTATGGGGAGGAGAGGGTGTTGCGGTCTAGCCCCTCCTCCCCAAGCGCGGGGGCTAACCTTGGCCCCCGCGAGAGTTGGGGGAATCCCTGGGCGTGCTCGCGACCCCGCCCGCCTATCGGCGGGCCGGGGGGAGGCGTGGCTTAAGGTATTTTAAGCCGGGCACGCCCAGGGTCCGCCCTCTTCACTCCCGACCAGCTGAGAGGTTTTCCCATCCCACCCACCCTTAGACGTTTAGGTAGCCGTAGGTAGTCATGACCTTGCTATGGACTTCGGTTGGTCGCCGCAAGGGGCCTGGTAGGAATTTTTCCAAGTTGGCGATCTTCCGCCATTTGGTTTTTTCGCCTACCTCGTAGCAAACCGTCACAACTTTCCCTGTATTGGCGGTTAGGCATTGGCTGGGGTTCAATTGTTATGCAAATGGATGGGGGGGGAAGGAACGCCATCACCTTCCCCCAGGAAATGGGGTAGTCCGGTACAGGACTCCGAGGGGCGTTGTCTTGTCCGAAACCTACCTAGGTAAGGGCCCCCGGCACGCCCCAAGCGGTGACACCCGTGGGATCCTAGTTGGCGTACTCCAACGGGGGCCTCCCACGGTTAGTGTTAACCCTTCCCGGACATCATGCCGGGTAGCGGATAGGAGCCAATGCCTAGGGCCAATACCTTCAATTCTCTAATCAATAAAGTTGTGGCCATTTCATGCCCATTAAACTTAAACATTGTGTCCTGTGTCTTTCTTTCTGGGGGAGGGGTTTTGACACGCAACAGCTGCAGGACAGGCGGAAATGCAACTGGTGCAGCTTTCCCCCAGGGCATAGAAATGCAGAAAGTTGTGCGTGTTGACTTTCAGTTTGGCACACAGCTCCTTAAGGGTGCAGAGCCTCCAGAAAGGGAAGAAGAGGAGATGGTGACCCCATAAGAGGGAATGTGAGGGAAGGAATGCATTCTGAATGTCCTGGAAGCAGGGCAGTCCTCCTATTTGCTTCACTTGTTGAATGGCTGGACCTTGGGACTCTGATCCAGGACTTAGACCTCCTGCCTAGCTCTGCTTTGGTTCAGAATTGTTCCATCTTCAAAACAAATGTCATATATCTTGGCCGATGTAGCAGAAATGCAAGAAGGAGCTGAAGGCATTTCTTATCTACCCAAAATGTTCTCTCCTGTTTCCTTCCATCCATCCCTTGCTAATGAACTCTAATGAGATTCACCAGAGATTTTAAAAGATAATGCCACCTTCGTCTGTTTCAACATTTTCCTTTCTATTAAAAAAAAATCTGATAATAATTGAAGGGCAGGAGAGAGATAGTTATTCTCTAGTTGTTGGGGATGGGGCGGATGAGCTTAACTTTTGGTTAAAAAAACTCTGCTGGAGGATGTATAGATATATCTCAAGCATGTGCACGCACATATATGAATGATTATGTGATTGATCTCCCTGCCCTGTGGCCCTCTTGACATTCTTATCATTGCTCAAATTGGCACACAGTTTCTGTCAAGCTGGAGAGCAGGGCAACAGGTGGCAGGAAGGAGAAGAGCTTGAAAGTACCTGTTGCTGCAGGAAGAGAGAGATTTTCATGAGAGACAGAGACAGGGAGGAGGGACAAGGAATGACTTCTGTTCCTGTGGGTTTCCTTAAAAAAATTCAGTCGGTTTCAAAAAATAATAATCATGCAAACATAAAGCTTATGTGTGGATTAGCCATCTAGTCCAGAATTTTGTTTTCCCAGCGCTGATCAGCCAAGATACCGCCCTAGTTCACAAGCAAAGGGATCATAGCTCAGTGGTAGAGGCACATGCCTTGTGTGCGAAAAGTCCCAGGTTCGGTACCCAGCATATCCAGATTATTGCTTTGCTTTTTAAAAAAGGATCAGGCAGCAGATCATGTGAGAGACCTCTGCCTGACACCCCGGAGAGCTGTTGCGAAGTCAGAGCAGTAGACTATAGATGCACAAATAGTCTGACTTTGTATAAGGCTGCTTCCTATGTCCCTTTGCAGGTGATGGGCTTTGTATTGGCATTGTATGTACCCAGAACCTGTTGTATAAGAAGTGTATTGTTGCATGTCATGAATCTACGAAGGAAAATGCAGGGCAGTGCCACTTGAGGAACAGCAGTGAAGGATCTATATCCTAATAAGCACATAAAGAATATTCTGGCTATACCATAAAAATTACCACCAGCAAGCATCATTTTGTTGGGGATTTGTATGCCTGTATTTCAGCTCTGTATTGATGAGACAGTACCTCTTATGCAACCATGTAAAATAGTGATGCAACATTTTGTGGCCATCATGGTTAGGGCAGATGGTGCAGTGGTTAGAATATTGAGTTTGGCTGCAGAAGATCCTTCTGTAGTGGCACTCTCCACTTCAGCCTTCCACTTTTGAAGATCAGTGGGGGGGGGGGATACTTGCTAAGCATGATAGAATGATAGATACCACTAGGTGGGAAAGTAAACAAGCTCTTCTTTTGTGCTAGGTTGTTGCCTGTCTGTATACCTGTAGATTAGTCATCTGGATTTGTATTGGGGCTAGGTAAGGGCAATGAAGACTTGCTTGTAACTCTTTAAACAACCCTATATAAGGGTATATTTTATTATTCTCATACAACGTTGCTGGGGATCCTTTGTTAGGGATCCTGGGGCAGCTGTTATTGCTTCTTCCCTGGATGAACCACAACACCCAGACTCTCAGCTTTCTTTTTTAAAAAAGAGAGTAAATTTCCAGTATTTGTAGAACCCAAGGTATGAGACAAGATGTACAAGTGCTGTTCTTCTCTCCTCTCCTGTTTGTGAGAAATAAGGCTGCTGCCCTCCTTTCAGTGTGTTACTTTGCCCCCCACCCCTGAAGATGCCCATGAGTGAGAAAACACTTAAATGAAGGGCCCATAGGAAAAGTCAATTGGGGGCCACAGCCAACAGTGGATGGAGCCAGAACTGATGGCAGGCGGGGCTAGATCCAATGTGGGAGGAGGCAGAGACAAAAGAGGGCAGAGTTCACAGCACTGCAGGGTGAATGAATGAATGAATGACCAGAAATACAGGCATATACAGCGATAGAGAACATGTAAACTATACATAGGTTAAAATTAAACTCTGTAAGCTAGAGCACGGTAAATAATACAGATATAAAACAGTTAAAATATGGAAGTTAAGGATTGCATAGCTCTTTCTTTCTGTACTACCCCATACTTTTAGAGTTGTCTGGCAGTGTCCACAAAGCCCAATGACATTGAGGGCTGTATGAAATGGGAAGCCCCACACCAGGTGACAGCCATAAAGGTACATGATGCAGTCATCACCACAAGTTCTATTCAATGCTAGGCCTACTCAGAGTAGATCCAATGAAGCTAACAGACATGATTTGTGTTTATTAATGTTCTGGGATCCCAACTGAAGGAATGTCAGGGCTTGGCTTTGCACAGTGGCCTGGGGGGGGGGATTGGAAATTGGGAACTGGTATCCAGGACCAAAGAGCAATCAGGTTCAGAAACATCAGGAATCCAAGCAGAAGCCAGGACCAGAGTGAAGGCCGCCAACTTGGATAGTTGGATGGAGGAAGCCTGGATAGATCTGGAAGGATTTTCAATGGGAGGTTGCAATTATGGAGTTTCTGGATGCTTAGCTTATGTTGGCACAAATAATAAGAATGGTCTGAAGGCACATAAGGCTACAACCTTGCTATGATTAGGAGGTCTGGGTCTGATCAGTGCCTTCATGGATATGGAGTGGTTCCTTGGAACCACTTATACACCACCCTGGGTTTCATTATGGAAGAAAGGTGGATTATAAATGCAATGCAATAAAATAAATAATTGAATTCTTTTTAGCATGACCCTTCCCTGGTTATTATAAACATGCATTCTTCTCTTCTGTATACCAGCATCTGTTATACTATTATACCTGTTTAGGGATAAGTCCAGTCGCTACACATTGCCAATCAATTTTATCCGGTGGGAATATTTTTTTAAACCCACAGCATGAGTGCGTATTTCAGCGACAAATTGACTTCTAATTATCCTCAAGGAAGAATTTGTATGTATTTACATACACACATTTCCCCCCACTTCTATACAGAGCTTATCAGATGACAGTTGTCAATGGTGTTTACACTGAGTGGCATTAAAAGTCAAATCCAGTTAATTAAAAGCTGCCTCTCCAAGTTGACACAAGATAAGGAATACCATTTCTAAAACCTTGAATAGGCATCAGCATCTAAAAGTTCTTAAAAATCCAAAACAGTGAGACAACCATAGATGTCCTCACAGCCTCTGAGTACCATAATTGGTGCTGAACGGCAGTAATTACAGTGCTTAGTCAGGAGTTACCCTTAACACCAAAGTACATTTCTTGTCCTGGAAGCCAGAGTACATTTGCACTTTTCTTGTCTTGATGATTACATAGTTCCTTTACAATGTGGAGAGCTCACTTACCTGTCAGGAAAACTGAGCACCAATAAATTCCAGTAAATCCAACAGGAACTCTAAATATACTAGAAAGCTACACTCACCCAATGCCAGGAGAGACCCCCAACTGAAATCCTGGGCAGCCACTGCTAGAGATTACAGACAGTACTGAACTATGTGGATCAATGGTCTGGCTCAGTGCACAGCAGTCTTTACATGATCTTCTGAGCACTGGCAGGGAGGTGGGTTTACCTGGAGAGAGAGAGAGTGGATTTTGCCCAAAAGAACCCCTGAACATGGGGTTGATTTTATCTTGGTATGATGCCTTGCAAGAACCATCTGCTTGATAGTAGCACAACCAACAGTTTTTCATGAAGATGGTTCAAAATGGTAATGCAGATAAGTTATGGGGAGGTATGATTCAAAATATAGGTAAAGGTAAAGGGACCCCTGACCATTAGATCCAGTTGTGGCCGACTCTGGGATTGCGGCACTCATCTCGCTTTATTGGCCGAGGGAGCCGGCGTACAGCTTCCAGGTCATGTGGCCAGCATGACTAAGCCGCTTCTGGCGAACCAGAGCAGCGCATGGAAACGCCGTTTACCTTCCCGCAGGAGCAGTACCTATTTATCTACTTGCACTTTGACGTGCTTTTGAACTGCTAGGTTGGCAGGAGCAGGGTCTGAGCAATGGGAGCTTACCCCATCGTGGGGATTCGAACCGCCGTCCTAGGCTCTGTGGTTTAACCCACAGCGCCACCTGTGTTGCCTCTGAAGTGCACAGTGTCCAGAATGTTTTTAAAGGAACTGAAGTCCTCATTTGACATAAGCAAAAGTGGCTGCCCTTGAAAAAGATAATGGTTGTGTGGGATGTTTTTTCCAAGCACTGTGCCATTGTACAGAAGTTGAAAAGGGAACTGTTGGCTACCCTATTTAGCTGAGAGCAACTGTTGGGATATTCCGAAATTGGCCTGCATCTTTTTCTCAACAAAAACAAAAACAACATGCCATCCATGCACAGCTTGAGTCCATGTTACAAAACCATGGCACAGTAGCCCACCAGTTCCTTACAACAGAATAATGAATTGCAAGCGGTGCTTTTCAAATGTGTTTTGTGGTGCATTGGGAGCGGTGGAACACGAAAGGTCAACTTGACCCAGTTTGACAATTATTGTTTTTCTGATTCAAAACATAACAAACAAATTATGTCGGACAGGAAAACAGTGACAATCTTGCGTCTGAAGTGGCCTGAAGAGAGATGAAAGCTCTTTCTGAGGTTCCCCATACAGAAAGGCAGGTCATCATCATGATATTGCATCCATCAGATGATGAGCACGCATGGATGATATGGTCTCCATAAATGTGAGGAAGCATGGTACAGTCTCTGGTTAACAACCAGTTATATTCCATATAGGAATATGATGGTCAATGATGATCAACACAGACCATCTTCCAGCCCACTTAGCTCTGTATCAGTATGATGTGGTTTCTCTTCTTCTCTCTAGCTTTACCTAAGAGCAAAAGAACATAAATAGTGCCCTGCTGGATCTTGCCAATGGCCCACCTAAGTCCAGCATCCTTTTCTCACATTGGCCAACCAGATCTACCTAGATAATTTAATATTTGTTTATTCTTATTCTTTTCTTCTTCATCATCCACCTATAACAACGTACAAAACAAAACATGGCCTAATTCACAAGCTTACAGGCTTCACCAACCATTTGTTTTGGGCTACAACTCCCATCCATCCCAGCCAGCAATTCCAATGGTTAAAGATGATGAGTGTTGTAGTCCAACAGCTTCTGGAAGGCATTAAGTGGGGTTAGACTGAACCAAGATGAGACATGACACAGAAAAAAGAAACAAGAAGAAATGAAGCAAAAGAGAGGGTAAAGAATCTAAAGGAATTCCTGAGGAAGCCTGAACTGAGTAGCCCATTCAAAGCAAGTTTCAAATACATTATTTGTTTGTTTTTATATTAACCTATTAACTCTGTTATATGGGCAGTTGTAATATATTGTAAGGGCTTATCCTCCAACTCAGGCATTGTACCTTCTTGATATCTGAGGTCATCATCTGAGAACTTTCCATGAATGTCCTCATGCAAAGTGGGTGGCAATGAAGGAAAGTGCCTTCTCAACAGTGCCCTCACCCCGGGTGGAATGCCCTCTGCAGAGGCGCCCACCTGGTGCCTACCTTAAATTATGCATGGCATTGAGGTCACATCAGTGAGGCCGAGAGGGGGGTCTTGTTGTCTAGGGAGCCCAGGACCTCCATACACACTGCCTGGGCTTGTGCTCCAGGGAGGTCATTTCAGTGCTGCTAAATCAGTGGTTTGACTTCATCCTCAAAGGTGCACTCCATTGTCTCTTGAGACAGATGGATGACGACAACAATCAAGAAAGGGCCTCTGTCATAACGCTAGAACCAGGGGTCATCCACTGAAGTTAAATGTAGGGAGATTCAGGGCAGACAAAAAGAAATACTGCTCCATACAGTGCATAGTTAAACTATGAAATTCACTCACAAAAGAGGCAGTGATGTCCACCACCTTGGATGGCTTTGAAAGAGGAGTGGATAAATTAAGGAAGAGTAAGGCTATCCTAGGGACACGGGTGGCGCTGTGGGTTAAACCACATAGCCTAGGGCTTGCTGATCAGAAGGTTGGCGGTTTGAATCCCTGCAACGGGGTGAGCTCCCATTGCTTGGTCCCAGCTCTGCCAACCTAGCAGTTCGAAAGCATGTCAAAGTGCAAGTAGATAAATAGGTACCACTCCGGCAGGAAGGTAAACGGTGTTTCTGTGTGCTGCTCTGGTTAGCCAGAAGCAGCTTAGTCATGCTGGCCACATGACCCAGAAGCTGTACGCCGGCTCCCTCTGCCAATAAAGCGAGATGAGCGCCACAACCCCAGAGTCGGTCACGACTGGACCTAATGGTCAGGGGCCCCTTTACCTTTACCGTTAAGGCTATCCTTGGTGGATCTGCTGTCCCTACAGAGTTGAAAAAAGTAATACCAGTTGCTGGAAACCACAGGGCAGGAGAGTGCTGTTGTGCCCAGGGCCTGCTTGTGGGTGGTCACTGTGAGAGCAAGATGAAGCACTGGCCGGATCCCGCAGGCTCTTCTTGTGTTCTTAATGCTCTTTTGCTGCCAGGAAAACACCTTTTCATTTTCCCTTCCAAGTTATGTTGTGATTCAAACATACATTTAGCACAATAGATTTTTCACCTTTGCTTGCTGATTCAAATTGTTTCAGGGCTGTTTTTGTTCTCTAGGCATTTTTGGTATTTTAAAAAAGTAATGCATTTTGATCTGTTGCCATTTTTGTTTTGGTTACCTTGTATTATACTTCCTTGTTGTGCTTGTTAGAATTTGCTGTTTGTGTTGTAAGCCACCCAGAGAACCTTTGTGGTTTGGCATCATCATCATCATCATCATTATTACCTAAACAAACAAACAAATAAAGGTCCTGGTCCTGATGCTTCAACTGGAAATTTAATTCCTCTACAACCTCAGAAGGGGGAGAAGCAATGGGAACGCCTGTGTAATGTATTGATGTAAATCAGGGATGAAGAACCTCAGGCCTAGGATCCAAATTTGGCCCTTGGAGACTCTCTTATCTGGCCCTTGGAATCCTCTCTTGGCCACACCTTCACTTGCCTTGCTTTACACCCTATGTTTTTCCCCCATGGTTAGAACCTGATAGTTAGAACCTGCACTCAGTAGTTCCTCTTGCTTGCCTGGATCAAGGATGGGGGGGAGGGGAGAAACTAGCCTACCTTACAAAGGTGAAATTTACATTTGTGGGCTCTGCCCAATTTTGCCTCTGGCCCTGCCTATCACTGGCATGTGGCACTCAAAATCTTACCCAGAAGACCCTCCAGCTGAGATAGGTTCCCACACTTCTGGTGTAAATAATGCTTGCCTGTGTGCATCGGTGTAAGCAGCAGAAGTCCATTTGGGATGCAAGAATCCCCTCTGAGAGAAGTTTGTGCATCATGTTTTCTCTTTAACTTTCTGCTTCTGCTTCCATTTGTTTTCTCTAGCCCTTGTCGTGCTCTTAATGTGCTCTCTACTGATTATGAAATATGATCAACTCTTTTGTTAGAAACACTGTTTGTGCCATTAATTGTGTCATTATTCATCCCGCATTACATAGAGGCATGAACTGTTGTGTCCTGGTGTGTGCCAGATGCTGATGCTCCAAGCTGGGTGGTGTAACTGTGGGATAGATCCATTTGGATGACGTAGCTATGAGATAAATCAGCCTCATATAACCAACATGCTTAACTCTATTTAATGCATGAAAGGGTTAAGACCATAAAGTAAGTTGTCCTGCCAGGCTTAGCTAAGTCACACATCCTCAACTTGCATGGATGGCCACACCCACTTTTGGCTCCACCCACCATGGGGTGGTAGCTGGTGAGAACAAGGAGCATCAAGAGAAGGAATAACTGCTCCCTCACCTTCTGTTGCTGCTGACCCTGGGGGAGGGATCAAGTGGGAGCTCATGGGGTCATATTGACAGACCTCCATCCTAAAAACTAGAGCCTTCACTGTCAGAAGGTCACAATCCATGCAAGTTTATGTTGGACTTACTTCTGAGTAAATTAGCAGAAGGTTTGGACTGCAAAATTAGTCTACCAATTATATCCATTACATCTTTGATGATTCTTGTAAGCAAACGAATTAAAGCTATCTGGATGATATCACCTTGTCTTCTTGTTCTTTGCAGACATCTCTGTCAGCTTGCTTGCAGTCGTCGTCAGCTTCTGTGGGCTTGCCTTGCTGCTAGTCTCACTTTTTGTCTTCTGGAAGTTGTGCTGGCCGTGCTGGAGGAGCAAGCCGATAACATCGAACGCAACAAGCATCCCTCAGAGCACCTCCAGCGCTCCCACTGAGTTTTTGGAAGCTAATGAGAAAAAAGAAATTATTAAAGAAAACGGGAAGCCCTCCACGAAAATCCTTGAGGCGGCAATGAAAATTAGCCACACTTCACCTGATATTCCAGCAGAGGTCCAGAATGCTCTGAAGGAACATCTAATCAGGCATGCACGCATGCAAAGGCAGATCACTGAACCTGCATCCTCATCAAGGTAAGAGAAATAGAAGCTAACACTTTAAAAACAAAAAAAGCACCTAAGAAAGACCATTTGGCTGAGAATTAAGGAATGGAAACAGATGAACATCACATTCTTAGCCTTGTGCCAAGGATATAATAGATGCAGGAACAATAACCCTAGTAATATACACACTGATTTCTCTGACAATTTCAATCAATTTTGTGTATGTGTGTGTGTGATTGGCAGGTTTACATAGGTCATTTTTAAAGTCTGTATCTCCCAAGCACATATATCCTTATTAAGGAAAGAGACCGTAGCAGTAAATTGCACATTAGAGTTGGTGATATAATTGTACAGTGAGGGGCAAAGCTCTTTTACATCCTAATCCCAACCATGTTTATTTGGTTACATGCCCAATTAAAACAGATGACTGTTTGCCAAAATAATAGGTTACCATGGTATGCAACCTGCAACCGTATGGCAGACCAGTTGACTGTATTGTCCTGCAAAAATAAATAAATTGATGACTAAGATCTTGCCACGCCTCAACAGGAATCTGGGGGAAACAACAAGAGAGTAGTTAAATGTCCCTAACCACTTAGCAGGATGACACATAGTGTATAACTGCCATAACAAGTGTTTCCCCACCCACAACAAAGAATTTTTCTACTTGGAAAATGTTTGCCTGTGTTCATGCTCTGACATGGTGATATCAGTGACATTCCTTTCTAAATCAGTGTGACTCAGATTGCAGCATAGATATCAGATACTAGTTGCACAATTCATAAAACATTACAGGTTCCCAACTTATGCTCCAGTCCTAGGCATGTTGCTTGCTATTGCTTGCTTGTTTTATTTGACACATTTATATTCTAACCCATGCAATTACAAACTTTTGTGACATCACTAGCAAATATTACATAACGTTTCCAGTCTTCCTTAATTCAAAGTACTTACTTTGAAATATCCCTGAAAGCTCTCATATTTCAAGGATGGGGAGAGTGCATGAAAATATGAACATCAATAAAAGGTGGTGTCATGTTATTGTTGTGAGGGCCCCATAACAGCTGAGGCACAAAATATGTAAAATGAGACACAATACTGGAGCAATTTCAAACTTAACTGCTCTTAGTGATCAAGTCGTTTTTGAAAATAACAGCAACTCTTTTAACAGTTAACATTTCCATCCTTAACTGACATCAAGACATCTCTGAGAACAATATCATTGCACTTAGTACCACCTGTAGCCATCAATCAAGGAAAGATTTTATGAATAGAGTGACAGAGGCATCTAATTTTAATGCACAAGGAACATCAAGGCGTGAAATACACATGTCCTCCTCTGCAGATGAAAGAATTTAAGTAATGCTTTTTTCAGACACAGAAAGAGAAAATGACAGCTAGGAAGCGACAAGTGCCATGAGTGAAAAGTGCCATGAGAACAAACAGATAATCATAGATCCTGAATGTAAAAGTTCTGACTTTTTGCTTAGTGAATTATTTACAGTGGTACCTCAGGTTGCATACACTTCAGGTTACATACACTTCAGGTTACAGACTCCGCTAACCCAGAAATAGTACCTTGGGTTAAGAACTTTGCTTCAGGATGACAACAGAAATTGTGCTCCGGCAGCGCAGCGGCAGCAGGCGGCCCCATTAGCTAAAGTGGTGCTTCAGGTTAAGAACAGTTTCAGGTTAAGAACGGACCTCCGGAACAAATTAAGTACTTAACCAGAGGTACTACTGTACATTATTGCATTTATGTGCAATAAATGCCTCTTTTATATTGGCACCAGAATAAACCAGTACAAATGTATCCAACAAGTGGGCACCATAATTGTTGAGTTCACGTATGAGTATAGTGCATATGAGTAAGTGACCAATGATCTCAATGATATAAGCTCATAGTATAAATGAAATGCATAGGACACAGCATAGGCACTAGGGGAAGTCATGTTTGCATGGATTTTGTTTTTCAGCTGTGCAGGCAGCATATTTGTACAAAAGGACCAAGTTCATTTTTTCCAATGGTACTTTACCATAAAAAACATGGAAATGCATAACATAGTAACAAACAAAAAGAAAAACTCCCCCCACATAATTTATTTTTTATATGCACTGAACTATGTATTTCAATTATTTATATAAGTGTTCTAGTATATATAAGCATTCAAGTACATATTTCTTTCATTATCTGTCTGTCTGTCTGTCTGTCTGTCTATTTGTAGGCCCCTTCCAACTCTACAAGTCTATAATTCCATGAAATCTGAGTTAATAGAAGTCTGTTTCCACACACTGAGCACACAACTTTACAACAACCAGAACTTAAATATCATAGCCAACAATGGTCAATGGTTATGTTTTCCATTCATTGTACAGTGGTACCTCGGGTTAAGAACTTAATTCGTTCTGGAGGTCCGTTCTTGACCTGAAACTGTTCTTAACCTGAGGTACCACTTTAGCTAATGAGACCTCCTGCTGCTGCCGCGCCGCCGAAGCACAATTTCTGTTATCATCCTGAAGCAAAGTTCTTAACCCGAGGTACTATTTCTGGGTTAGCAGAGTCTGCAATCTGAAGCGTCTGTAACCTGAGGTACCACTGTACACATTAACCCACTGATGCATTTAAATGCAGTGGTACCTTGGGTACCTTTGCTTCACGATGAGAACAGAAATCGTGCTCCAGCGGCGCAGCAGCAGCAGGAGACCCCATTCACTAAAGTGGTGCTTCAGGTTAAGAACAGTTTCAGGTTAAGAACGGACCTCTGGAACGAATTAAGTACTTAACCCAAGGTACCACTGTATATGATTTGGTTTGCATACAAAACATGCTGCGCTACATTTAGACCAATGGTTCATGCACCCTAAGGTGAAATATCATATACAGCTTACACTAGACAAATATCTTCCATTTCCTTGTATAAACTCTATACACATGGAATAATACGCATCAGTTGGTTAATATTTATTTTATAAAGCAATTGTTTTAAATTATACTCAGTGCGTGGAAATGGACATGTATTAAAAATTTATAGGCTACCATGACTTCTGAATTTACAAAAGCATTTACTTTTGCACTTGTTGACCAGGGAATATGCATTCTTTTCTACCTTTGCCCATCTGAGTTCCATCAGACCCTATTGCTGAGGTGGTCCAACCCCATGCATCTCAGATCTCAAACAGACAGACATCTGTCAGGATGTCAGGAGCATTGGGATGTCAGGAGCACCCATAGCAAAGCAACCCTACATTTCCCAGTGCTGCTGGCATCAGCAGCAGCCGCCACCTCCAGGGACCAAATCTCCATCTATCCATCCATCCATCCATCCATCCCTCCCTTCTGCAGCTGGTATCAGAGCTTCAGCAAGTTGAGTGGCTGGATGGATTAGACAGAGACAGAAGCTGGTTGAAGGTTCTTGGGTGGGTAGGCAGAGGGAGGGAGGAAGGATGGAGGAGTGGAACCTCTAATTAAAATCCAAACTGAAGAAGAAGCTCTGTGTGTGTGTGTGTGTGTGTGTGTGTGTGTGTGTGTGAGAGAGAGAGAGAGAGAGAGAGAGAGAGAGAGAGAGAGAGAGAGAGATGCTTGCCTCAAATTTACAGCTCATATTTGTGGCAAGCATTATGACTAACCAAGATTCCTATCCTGTGCCAAGGAAATCTGAAGCTCAGTGAAGTCTCTGTTGGTAGCTGGTTGGTTTCCTGCCATAGCTGCCAGTGCTGTACCAGATCTTATTCTGTTATGTATCCCTGCGTGAGAATAATCTTTAAAAGCTGAGGTACTTGCCTGGAATCTAGTTTCAAGGTGTTGTCGGCAACGTGTTGCCCCTTGTGTGCTAGGATAACAAAAAGTGGTGTGTAACCCTTTCTCGGCAAATCTTCCAAATTCTCCCTCACATTTTTAATAATAACAATAATTAATTAATTATACCTTGCCCATCTGGCTGGGCTTCCCCAGCCACTCTGGGTGGCTTCCAACAAAATATTAAAAATACAATAAAACATCAGACATTGAAAACTTCCCTAAACAGGGCTGCCTTCAGATGTCTTCCACTGGAATCACTGTCACTAGCAAGGATGTCTTTGACTGACTCAGTAATGAAACTGACTAATGAACCTAAGTAGTTTCCACCGAAAAGCAGCTTAGATAACCTCACATCATGATTTTTCTAGACACAGTCATCTAATATGGAATTTCATTGGTATAGCTGAGGGGAGGAGAGTTGAATGTGAGAAATCTTAATTGGAACACTTTACATCCTCTTTATGTTTTATGGTATTAAGGAAGGGGCCTGCTTATGAAAAGAAATCATTTTTCAAGTCTCTGGATCCCCAACAAGCAATAAATGACACCAGAATAAGTATTTCCACTTTGCTGTTGTTTATCTCCAGAGTGCAATTTAGCTTCACTTGAGAGTCCATGGCAGGCTGAAGAATATCCTTGTTGATATGGTGGGGGAAGGGGGACAAAGAGAAGCAGACATTAATGGCAGGAAAGTGCTTTGGGGGCAATGTATCTTAATCCACTGCACCAAGGCGAGATCAACAGTGTTTTCTCCAAAAATAAAGTGAATTTAGGAGTGGAGTGTTTGAACATGAGGGGCAAAAGACTCTCAACCCTTGGTGTGGCCAGCCCAATACATTTTGAGGCCTGAGGCAGAGCATCAAATGATGCCCCTCCCCAAGTCAAGGGGCATAACCTAAGGGAAGCCAAAGGTGACAGACTCCCTCACTGAAAATGGAAGCTCAGTAAAGAGACCAGTTTTCTGGGTGTTTAAAACTATCCCTGTGAACAGCAGTAGAGAGGCCTGCTCTAACTGTTTGTGGTAGTATTTCTTTATTAAATTGCAGCCAGTGAAGAATGCCTTGTGTTCACTTATTATCCCCCACTCAGAGGTTCACTGTGATGTGGAAGCACTTCTGATGCAAAGCTAGTTCTTTTATTTATTTGCACTCAAGGAAAGTTCTAAGCTTGGTGGTTTTTCATGTGAGGCGCAATGCTTCATATCAGGCAAACACTCTTTACCAAAAAGTTTAAAATCTTAACTGGCACCCTTGTTTAACACTAGTCTCAGGATAGACTATTTCCACCTAGAATGGCTGCTAGTATTCCTATACCAAAACACTCTCACAGCCCCTTCTAAGATTTTGACTTTCCTCTCAGGGAATCAAACTGAGTTGCCCTGCCTAGCTGACCCCTAATCCCTATCAGAACAGGTCCCCCTCTCCTGCATGCCCCTATCTCTTTAACTGTCAAGTGCTGAATTTTTGACTCACCAGTCCTTCATGATTAACTGACATTCTGACTAGCTCTGATTGGTTGCTGGGTCGCCAGCAGGCTGACTCAGGGCCTGTCCATCACACCAAGGTATTTTGAAAGCCAAGGTAAAAAAAATATATGCCCTGGGTTCTGGAGAGCGCCTCTCTAAAGTTTCATAGCTTATTGTAAAACATTAAAGCAGAAGGAACTAACCTATGGGCCTTCAGATGTTGTTGGACTCCCAGCTTCCAGTACCTCTGATCATTGACCATGCTGATGAGAATTGAAGTCCAGCAACATCTGGAGAGCCACCTCTGCTTTAGCCACTGCAATAGCAGTGGTGGTGCAAGAGCTTTCCGAAACCAACCTGCCGACAATGCTTTGCTCTATAGAAGGACCTTGTGTACCTCAGAACAAGACATGAGCAAGAATGTCCCTGAGGTGAGCAGTGGAAGGAGGAGGTGCCACTGCTGGAACACACATAGGCCGACTTCACCTCAGGTTCTGAAATGTCTTGCATTAACCCTCCCAATCTTTCAGTAATATGTGGTAGTACATGGGCTTTTTGTTCATTTCTTCTTTTGTTCATCATTTTTAGCCACTATAGCAAACCACAGCAGCGACTTACGCAGCCTCACAGCCATTATGCCCAGAATGCCTTGCTCTGAGTAAATACCCCCTTGACCTTTCTAAGGGAGGAGGTGGCAGGCCAAGCCAGTGGACCAGTGAAATGCCAGTTTGCCAGGAGGGAGGCACAACCACCTCCTGAGGCAATTGCCTCCATTTCCCTAATAATACAACTGCCCCTGGGTCTTATGATGTCTAGCCTTAATGTAATTAGGTTTTCAGAGAGCCAGTGTGGTGTAATGGTTAAGAGTGGTGGACTCGTAATCTGGTGAACCTGGTTCGCGTCTCCGCTCCTCCACATGCAGCTGCTGGATGACCTTGGGCTAGTCACACTTCTTTGAAGTCTCTCAGCCCCACTCACCTCACAGAGTGTTTGATGTGGGGGAGGAAGGGAAAGGAGAATGTTAGCCGCTTTGAGACTCCTTCAAGTAGTGATAAAGCGGGATATCAAATCCAAACTACTATTACTACTACTACTACTCCTCCTCCTCCTTCTCCTCCTCCTCCTCCTCTTCTTCTTCTTCTTCTCCTTCTCCTTCTCCTTCTCCTTCTCCTTCTCCTTCTCCTTCTCCTTCTCCTTCTCCTCACAATCTGTGCTTTCCTATTGTACAGACTAATCCATGGAATTTGGAGTGGATCCTAACTCTAGTCTTCCTTGCGCAATCCTGAAATGTGGGTTAGAAGTATGGGGTCCAAGTGTAGGCATGCGCTGAAACTGCTCAACTGAATAATACAATATGTTTTTTGGATGCAAGACTTTCTTAGTACTCTGACCCCAGAGACCCTTCCATGTCAGAATTCCGGTTCAGCCACTTGCAGCCGCAGCCTGACCCAGACGGAAGGAAAATCTCCAGATACAATTACTAGCAGAGGCATTTTTTAAAAAAGAATGGTGGGGAGGTTAAAATGAGTTTTCGGGCTTTGTGAAGAGGTGGAAAAGCAATAACATGCAAAATATTGCAGACATAATTAATGGCAAATTGTCTGAACTTCTTTGTCCTTGCTCTTAATAGAACAGCCAGGAAGGATTAAATGAAAATCAAAATGGATGGCAACTATTAGAAAACCAAGATTAAAAACAAATGATACCAAATAATACATATTCTCAAGGGGTGCTGAAGGTTTGGCCAAGGGCTCAGCAAGGCAAATTGAATATGTTCTACTTGTTGGACTCGATTGTTTTAACCAATCAAGGAGATTCCTTCCGGAGTTCCTGAGTGAGAATCTTACCATTTCTGTAAGTACAAGAAAGCAGGTTTTGAATTAGGGAAAGAGATGCAGAGGCAACACAAAGACATTCCAGGTCAACGTGTCAGTTAAGTCATCTCTCATTCAAGCATTTCTACACATGTTGAAGCTGAATGGAAATCAATGTAATGCAGAGGTAACCAATGTGCTCTCCAGCTGTTGCTGGACTCAGCTCCCATCATTCCTAACTAATAGTCATGCTGGATGTGGCAGATGGGAGTTGTAGTCCAACAACATCTGAAGGATGTGGGAATGTTCTGGGGTGCAGGAGAGGATATATTGACTAATTATATCCTTGTCCAACTTGTGCTAACAAGTTCCCAAAATATCAGCAGAGTTTATAGACATTCCCCTTTTGTTCGCAACGGTAACGTGTGCACAGGTTCGCTAGAACCTCTATAATAATTACTCTGGTAATTTCCCCTTTGTTCCCTCTTAAAATACAAGACACAACACAGTCTTTATAAAAGTATAAAAGAGTTTACTCACGATCTGTTCACAATATGATCCCAGATGGCAGACAGGCTTAAAAAGGTTAAAATACACTTAGAATCTATCTTATAGGAAGATAGCCCTCTCCTCTCTTGGCTGAGAGCCAAGAGGGCATCCTGCTTCTTCGAAAGGTGATGGCAGAGAGAGAGAGATGGCTGCCTGCCCTGTGCTTTTCTCATTACCTGCACAGGTGAGGCCACACCCACCTCTGGTCACATGCAGAGGAAGTCCGTCCCCAGGAAGTTTACCTGTTTACTGGACAGACATCCCTCTCCATGTTCTAACATGTACACTCTAGGAATGTTGTCATTGACTGCTCCTGTGTTTACATCCCACAAAGGACACCACGTTGGCTATCTTTGATCAAATGGAGGCATAGGCAAACTCGGCCCTCCAGATGTTTTGGCCTACAACTCCCATGTTCCCTAGCTAGCAGGACCAGTGGTCATGGATGATGGGAATTATAGTCCCAAAACATCTGGAGGGCAGAGTTTGCCTATGCCTGACCTAATGCCTGGTTCACACATGCCTGTTCAACTACTGGTGTCTCATCACTTGGCTATTAGCATCTGGTGACTCATGGACAGACAGAAGTCATATTTGATGCAGCGGTTAAATAAATAAGCAGCTGTTATCTGCTTTAACTGCTATTTTGCTATTTTAAATCTGGGGGGGTTATGCTGTAATTTATTGATTTGCTTTAACCTGCCTTTGGAGGGTACCTACAAAAGTAAGCTGGAAATCCATGAAAAGGATCCATCAGCAATATACATGCACATGTGAATCAGCCCTGGCACGGGAACAGAGAACTCTATGGGAATATATCTCAAATGGTGAATGGCACAGCATTCTATATAAGTGAGTGTTTTAAGTTCCCATGCTGGTTCGGAGCATCCAAAACTGAGTCCGTGTGTCTACCTTGCACAACCAACAAATCAGATGAAGCTGAAGGAAAATGCTGTGGAAAACGCCTTTGATTCCAAGAAAATGGGGGGGTCAAGAAGCACTCCCACCAGGTCCATCCTAAGCAAGCAAACTGAAAACCCATCTACCACAGACATGATTGTCTCTCTGAGACCCTCCGAGTCTCCTAGATCAGATTTGTCAAGTAAGTTTTTGGGCAATGGAACTTGCAAGAGCAGGGAGGGGAAATGGGAGCAGGGACAGTTGTGGAACAGTGGAGAGCTGGGCAGAGATTGGAAGTCCCTAGATAAGGGTGGGGGCAGTTTGACTATATTTAGTCTTCTGTGCGCCTCCAAATGTATGTAGAGGGTGACTAGGGATGCACAGAACCTGCTGGAGGAATCCAGCCGGCTGTTTTCTCTTCCGCTGCTTCTCTGCAGCCAATTTCCATTTTAAAAAATCCACTGTCTGAATTGAGACTTCGCTGCCATTCTATGAGCTTCCAACCTTAACCAGGTTGCCAGGTGTCTGAAGGCTTTTGTAGTCCAGGATCTAAGTGCTGGCAAAGGTTGCATTTTTTAATTCACCCGGGGAGCTGGAGAGATGAAACAGTGCCCCGAGCAATACAACAAATCAGAGTGCAGTACACCAGCCTGGGAAAACAGGGCAGCAGGTGTGAGCCATTAACGTTGCGGCATCCCAGCTACCTAATTGGCCGCTCTTCTGATACTTCGGCGCAGCAGTCACACGAAGGCCCATTGTTCCTGCAGACTCGGAAAAGCATTCCCATGTTGCCATGGGAACGGCGATGCATTTAAATAATTAACGCATCAATTAGCCCTATCACTGAAATGTTGTGACTCGGAACCCGTGCAAACTGCCGTGGCATCGGGACATTGGCTTACTAAAGCGAAAGTGCCACTTTACATTGCACGCGCCTGGGAATAACTGTTAGTGGCATATATAACATTGCAGCACTTCAAAAGATGGGAGGGTATGGCAGAGGGAGATTGCAATTTAGTGATTACATCATTCTGTATTTTGAAATGGGCGTTTTGAATTTTAACAGAGCATTTGGCAACTTGGAAAAGACATCTCACAGTCCTTTGAAAGGAAAAAGCAGGGGGTGAGCAGATGTACGGTTACTCTTTCAGAAACAGGGCAGCTGAAAATGGCTGTGGCAATATAAAATCATAGAATTGAAGGGTTGGAAAATGTACCCCAAAGGCCATCTAATCCAACTTCCTGCAATGCAGCCACCCACAGCTAAAGACTCCCTGACAGATGGCCGTCTGTTCAGAAACCTCCAGTGAAGGAGTCCGTTCTGAGGGAGTCCATTCCACTGTCAAACAGCTCTGACCGTTGGAAAGTTCTTTCGCCTTTCTTGTAATTTGAATCCATTGGTTCAGGTCCTGCCCTCCGAAACAGCTCAAAACAAACTTGCTCCATCTGACAACTCTTCAGATATTTGAAAATGGCAGTTCAATCACGTCCCATATCATCATCAAAGAAAGACAATCGTAAGACCTTTGCTATTTTAATCTATAGTCTGTCCCATTCCAATGGCTCAGACTGAGAGACTGCCTCCTCCTCCTCCTCCTCCTCCTCCTTCTTCTGCTATTATTATTATTGCAAAATATTCATTATTCCAATGTCCAGACATGAATGCTGTCGCTTCTCAAGGGCGCCGACTTGGTCCCCAGATTATGGGTGCCCAATGGCGCCTACAAAGTACAGTGGTACCTCGGGTTAAGAACTTAATTCGTTCTTAACCTGAAACCTGAGGTACCACTTTAGCTATTGGGGCCTCCCACTGCTGCCACGCGATTTCTGCTCTCATCCTGAAGCAAAGTTCTTAACCCAAGGTACTATTTCTGGGTTAGCGGAGTCTGTAACCTGAAGCGTCTGTAACCTGAGGTACCACTGTAATGTGACGTCATGACATCACGATGTCACATTATGTCAGAGAGCAGCAGCAGTGCTTCTGAGGCTTCATGGGGCCTCAGAGCTCATGTCAGAGGTCTCACACATGACGTCATGAATACTGGAAGTCACATGGGAGGCCTGACACAGCCTCAGACATTGATTCCAAGGCCCCATGGTGTGGGGGCCCAGGCACCCAGGGCCCCGTAGAGTTGGCACCAGTGTTCCCTATGTCGTGAAAATAGCACCGTCCATGCACAAAAGGTAAGTATCCACAGGCTTTGGGAAACAGTAAGTTTGCAGAAGTCCAAAAATTAGAGCCAATGAGGAGAGGGTCTGCTCAGCTGACTGTAAAGGGGGAGGAATGGAAAATCAGGTGGGAGAGGGAATGGGATTGAGTATAACAGACCAGAACAGAGAGACTGAAACAGTGAACACAAACACAACACAGTGCAGCATGTTAGTGCTGGTCTCATTTGTAAAGAATCCTAATCAGTAAAAGCTAAAAGTGGACAGGCTAAAACAAAGATAACTTAAAACAGCAGAGCATTAAGTTTTCCACTTGGCTGAAAACGGGAAGAGAATGAGCCTGTTGCATCTCTCAAGATCCTGGGTACGAGCCCCACATTGGGCAAAAAGATTCCTGCATTGCAGGGGCTTGGAAGAAATTACCCTTGTGGTCTCTTCCACCTTCTGTGATTCTATCTCCCCAGGGACTGCATTCCATCATTTGAGTGCCAGCACCCAAAAACCCCTTGTACTTGCCCATCATATTTTCAGCAGAGATGGGACAAAGGGCAGGCCCTCTCATTCCGCTCTCAGGGCGTGGTCATGGTCATATGGCAAACAATGGTCCTGGGGATCTCGTCTGTCATGGACTTTCAAAGGAGCCCTTCAGTTTGAGCCTTCAAATTAGTTACTTGGTTACAGACAGCAAACATAGCTGGCATAGGTTCAACATTCTACGGCCCAGTTCGTGAGCGACATTTTGGACAAACTGCAGCTTCTGCAGCCACACAGAACAAAACAGCATGAGAAGAGCTGGCTGGATCAGGCCAATGGCCTATTTATTCCAGCATCCTGTTCTCACAATGGCCACCCAGATACCTGTGGGAAATCTTCAAGCAGGACCTGAACACAAGAACATTCTGCCCTCCTGCAGCTTCCAGCAAGTGGTATTGCAGTAGTTCAGTATGGATGTAACTAGGGCATGAATGGCAAAGGTCAGGTCCAGCTATTCTAAGTAACGCCACAGCTAGCCAAAGATGGATAAAGCCCTCCTAGCTACCTCCACAAGCATGACTATACAAACAGACATAACTAAACTAATATTATTACATATTTGATTCCAGGATGCTAAATGCGCTCCTTCTCAACCTAAGCTACTTCACAGGGTTGTTGTCGGGGAGAAGAAATGGGATATTCACTGCCTTAATATCCTTGGGGTAGGATACGAATGTAAAAAATACATGAAATGGGTGCATAAGCCCAGAGTGCATTTACATATTGATAAACCACAGCTGATTGTTGCATCTGAATGCAGTCAGAGTGCTCAGATGAAATGTGATGAAGAGACAGTGGGAGTAAACAGGCTTACATCTGTGCGGCTTCTACTTAGTTCAGTCTGACATTCCTGTTCAACAAAAGATGGCTACAGTACTTGAGGGTTTTCCATTTAGCAGACACTCTGGGTGTAAATGGAAAGAGTGCTTTTTCATGAAGTACAACACAATAGTTTCCTCATGGACATTTTGTACTCCCGGTATGAAAGAGTGAGTGTCACAGCTGGGTCTCTTCTTTATTTCAGTGCACTCTAAAAATGGAGACCCTGAAGAGTGCTAAACAGGTACAGCTACCTTCCCCATGCATGGATAACAGGGGACATGCAGACAAACTACCTAATGACATTACATTTTGTGTACGAAAGCAATTAGCAGACTGGCAAATTCAGCTTTGATAGGGGTGAAAGAATCTTGACTAAATTCAGTAGGGCTGGGGAGAATGAGGTGTTAAGAACGTTTAGGGAAAATCTGTATGTCCTTGGAAAAATAAAAAAGTACAGGGTTTTGTTCATGCAAAAAAAAGAAAAGTGGTTTTTTTTAAAAAAAAACAATGTTTTAATTAAGCAATGTAATCTCCAGGGCAAAGTACTCAACAGAACATTTGAACATTGTTCCCCCTGCCTTATTGAATTCAGATCCGGCTAAACATCAGTGGAATATTTACCTTTGTAACCTGCCCTCCATTCTCATCCTTTTCTGCATATTGAAAAAGAAAGGCTTCCTCTCTTTTTTAGGTTGTTAACCATCAAGCAACCAGCGGAGCTTTGTGGGGTTTGTGGCACAATCAAGTTTCTGGAAATGCTTCAAATTAATACGGATAGCCACCTTATTAATGAATTGGACCCAGAATTCTTAAATGTCACTGACCTGCAACTCTCATCATCCCTGGACATAGGAACCAGCTCCTAGAAGTCAAGGTCTCTACACACACACACACACACACACACACACACACACACACCAATAAAATACTTGAGGGGGCTGCCCCCCCAAAGTCGATAGGCATTGCCATTCAAATGGTGTATGTGTGCCCTGTCATGTGATTGATTATGCAGGGGCAGGACTTATTCCCCCCCCCCCACACACACACAATAAAAAATCAGGTTTGCACCCTTGTCCCTGGAGATCTTGTTTGGTTAATTCACTTGTAATGGTTATCATTTGTAGCAGCCAACAATTGCCTGTGAGGTGGGAACAGACTATGTCCAACACATTCTCTCACATGTGGGTAGGCAAACTAAGACCCGGGGGCTGGATCCGGCCCAATCGCCTTCTAAATCCGGCCCGCGGACGGTCTGGGAATCAGCATGTTTTTACATGAGTAGAATGTGTCCTTTTATTTAAAATGCATCTCTGGGTTATTTGTGGGGCCTGCCTGGTGTTTTTACATGAGTAGAATGTGTCCTTTTTAAAAAAAAATGCATCTCTGGGTTATTCGTGGGGCATAGGAATTCATTCTTCTTCTTCTTTCAAAATATAGTCCAGCCTCACACAAGGTCTGAGAGACTGTGGACCGGCCCCCTGCTGAAAAAGTGTGCTGATCCCTGCTCTCAGTGGTCTCTGCCATGGTGTAGGGTCTCAGCTTCTGTTGTGCAACTTGACACTCTTGTTTTTGCCTTTTGCTGCTCTAATACACACTGACCAGAAATAGGGTACCCATTTTCCATCAAGATTCTTTTTTCTAGGTTAAGCATGGCCATTCCCTTCAGTCTACCAAAGCGTGTTCTCCATAATAGAGAGCACGTGTTGCGGTGGGGGCCAAAAAGGTCACCCCACTGTTGTTGGGCAAATTGGCCACATGCTGTGATTGGGCAAGGAGTGTTGCTGGGGAGAATGTTATGTTGCTAAAGTGTGGGAGGGGTCAGAGGTCTTAAATGCAGGGTTCGCAGCCTGAGGCCTTCTCTTGGGCTGCGTGCACCGGATCACCCGCCCACCCTCCCTGAAAAGGGGGGGGGGTCGTTGTCCTCTGACCTTGCTATGCCTGTCATGGGGTCATCTGCCTTGAGGCAGGGGCCTGGTAGGAATTTTGTCCATTTGGCTGATTGGCTGTTGCCATTTGGTTTTTGCCTACTGCATAGCAAATCGTCACAACTTGTAAGGTTGGCAGTTAGGCATTGGTTAAAATTGGTTGGTGGCAGGGTAAGTGCCTACCCCTCCAATGGTGGTGCGGAAAGGGAATTCCGTTAAAGGAATCCAGGGGCTTGCCATCCCTTTCGTCCTAGTCCCTGGCATCGGACTTGGGCCGTGCAAGCCCCCAGGGGGCATGTGGGTGAGAGATGGGGGCCTGATGCTCAGCTTCATTTCTCCCCATATGATTCTCCCATACTGGCTTCCGCTGGAATCCGGAGGTCAGTTCTGTCCCTGGGGCAAGGACAGATAGTCGTAACCAATGCCTAAGCAACCACTCACGTGTGTGTATTTAAATAAAGTTGTGGCCAAATTCATGCCAAAAACCTTAAACAAAAATTGATGTGTGAAGTGTGAGTTATTGGGGTGGCCTGGGGGACCTCAACGCGCAAATAGGATTTGCTTTCTAAACCCTTTGTAATTTTTGTAGCTCTCCTCTATATTTGCTGCTGCTGTTGTTTGTTGTTGTCTTCCAAATTGTCAACATTCTTCTTGAACTGAATCATTGAATTATCTTCCTGGATTACCTAGTGTTGTTAGTAATTGTTCTCTCTAGAGAGTTATAACAATAATGGAAACTTGTTAAATGTGAGTGGTTGATTTACTCCTCTCATTTTTGGTTATTCTCTTTCCCTTTGAGATTATCAGTGTTAATTTCTTTGTCTTTGCGCATGCAGGCACAATTCCTTCAGGAGGCATCTGCCAAGGCAAATGCAGGTGTCCAGCATTGATTTTAACATGGGGACAGATCCTGTTTTACAAAGAGGGGAGACAACTACCAGCATTGGAAGGATAAAACCGGAACTTTATAAACAGAAGTCTGTGGATTCAGAAGGCCAGAAAGAGGATGTGAAAACTTGTGGGAAACTCAACTTTACCCTTAAGTATGATTATGAAAATGAGATGCTTTTGGTTACCATTGTCAAAGCCTTGGAACTACCAGCTAAAGACTTCACTGGTACATCAGATCCCTATGTGAAAATCTACCTTCTTCCAGACAGGAAAAAAAAGTTTCAGACACGGGTTCACAGAAAGACGTTAAACCCTATCTTCAATGAAACCTTTCAGTTTCCTGTAGCCTATGATCAACTTTGCAACAGGAAACTACATTTCAGTGTATATGACTTTGACAGATTTTCTAGACATGATATGATTGGAGAAGTCATTCTGGATAACTTTTTTGAGGTCTCCGATCTCTCTAGAGAGGCCACAGTATGGAAAGACATCCATTGTGCCACTGCAGTAAGTAGCATATCTCAAAATGTGATACGCGATATAAAAAGATCATGAATTATTATTCGACAGCATTGTACTTTGTAGGACAAAGATCATTTCACCAATATACTAAGATTCAGATGCATACTTTCCCCACATCAATAACTGCCAGATAGAAAGATGGTAAATATCCTGCACTTTACAGTTGGAAGGAGAGTGTTCAGTCCTGTCCTATCTCAGATAAGAACATACCGGTAAGTGTCCTGCTAGTTCAGATAGCATTCAGTTTTCACAACGGCCAACCAGATACCTTTGAGAAGCTCACAGGCTCCTGTCCTCTCGGCAGCTGATATTAAAAGGCATATTTTTTCTGATCCTCAAGGTAGTAGTACACAGTTATCATAACAGGCAGTCATTGATAGCCCTACCCTCATGATTTTGTCTAATCCCCCTTTAAAGCTGCCCAAGTTGGTGACCATCACTACAAATTCCACTGCTTTAACTAAACACTGTCTATTTTACAAGAGAGGGATTAGTTATACCTATCCACTTTTTCCACACCATGAAGAAGTATTGTGTGAAAAAGTACTTTGTTTTGTCTGTCCTGAATCTCCCAACTTTCCGACTCACTGGATGACCCCCCCCCCGGTTCTAGTATTATGACAGAGGGAGAAGTTAGGCCTACCAAATTTCTCCACAATATACATAATTTCATACAACCCTAAAATGGTTCCCTTTATTCACCTTTTCCCCAGCTAAGTTGTAAAAAAAACTCCAACTACTGTAAGCTTTCCTCATGGAATAATTGTCCATCTCCTTGATCATTTGTCTGCACCTTTTATAGATCCCAGTACAGATCTTTATGGGATCCATTGTTTAGCTCTTTCCCACTATAAAAAACGGTTCATCTATTCCTAATTTTTGTTTCATTACCTTTGAACCAGTCATCACCATTAAAAAAGTCCCGTCATCCTTTGGCTTCTCAGCTGCATGTTGTGAAGGAGAATGGACAATGTCCATCAGAATGTCAATGAGAATGGACAGGCATGGAGTCTGTCATGAAAGAAAATGTCCTTGAGGCAGTGAAGGAGTATGATGCTCTTCACACATTGGGAGCAGGATGTGTGCAAAATGGAGATAATCTCTTTCTGATCACATTAGAAATGTCTGCCCCTGAAATCATGATTTTTAATCAATCAATTTACTCTTAGATATCTAAAAAGAAAGCAATACATTAATGTCACCCTGATCTTCAAGGATGAAATAAATGGGCCACGGGTAACAACGTAATTTCAGGAAAAGCCATAGAATGAACCTTAGACAATTATATACCAAAAACAGGGTTATTTACAACTTGGTTTGACTCACAGCAGACTCACTGAAATTAATAGACCCAAGTTAGTCATGTCCATTCATTTCAATGTATGAAATTTCAACAAGCCTTTTAAACAAAGATCTGTCCCAGTCTGGAATTGTTTAAAATATGTTTTAATTCTTTTAGCCCTTGTATGTTTGCTGCCCTGAATTCCATTAATAATACAATGACATACCCTCCAACATCCTGCTGATCAAAATCAGGATGCTCAAATTTTTTTGGTCCCAAGTTCTCAAGGGAGTTAGCTGACATCCCTCTTGGCAATCACTAACTGATGGCCAACTCCGTCTCCCTTTCACCCTCAAATGCTGAAGGCAGTGTGTCATTTGGGGGGAGGAAATGGTGTCCCTCACCACCACCACTTTTTAAAATGACACCACCACACACATATGCCCTGAAACAACGTTGTTCCTGGGGCATTCAAGGAGGCGAATGACAAGTGCCAACCAGTAGCCACCAAGAGCTGCTCCTCAGTTATTCTTAAAATAAAGTCCAGCAACGTCTGGAGAGCCACAGGTTCCCAGCCACTGCTCTAAGCATCTCTGAGATACTACATCAGTGTTTCAATGAACTGAATATGGAGAAAACGGTACACAAAAAGAAGGGGAGAGTTTTGTTATAGATAGCACTCCTCAAATATATAGGGGTGCCGCATTGATATGCCTGTTCTAGAACATACAAATAGGTGTCAGCCCAACCTAATGCTGTGAATTTAAGGGTCTACTCAGAAGTAAGTCTCATTTAATTCAGTGGAGCTTACTCATTTAGAGGCTAGGCTTGTAACTTTAATCCATGCCACACTGCAACTTTATCCATATCCTTTGATACGCCTGCGACTTAAGTAAATACTGCATCACATTAAATACTTCAGACTGCAAGGCTTTCAAATTACATCTGATGGTTCTTAAAAAATATCATAATGGCCCACCAGCATGCAAAAAAGAGTGAGAGCATCATACCCTATACAGAGCCTCAAGGATCATCCAGTGCTTCATTTTGAGCAAGACTTTTGTCCTCTAAAATAGAACACTATCGTTAGAGACCTGCTAATACGCATGCAGCTGAACATTATTGCTGTTCTTGCCTTCTGACATTAGTACAAGTGCCTTCAGCTCTCCGAGACACACAAGGCCAATTATAGTGTGTGGCTTACTGTGGCTGTATCCCGATTTGCTGGTAATGAACTGCTTTTTAGAATTTTAAATAATAACCTTGCCGCTTCGCGGAAAAAGAAGAAGCACGGATTGAGAGCTCCAACCTTTCAGCTGGAAAAGAGTTGCTGTGTGCAGCAAGCAAAGTTTTCTCTGTAGCTTTAGTAACAAAGGTCAGAGTGGTTATCCAGCTAGCTCAGCCTACTCTGGATGACACCTGGTCTCCAGGGTCTCGGGTGGAGACCTTTTATTATTTTGCACCACTTCTATATGATCCACTTAATTGGAGATGCCAGGAACCAAACCTAGCCTTTCTACAGGCAAAGCAGGCCCCCAGCACTGATCTAAGGTTTGCAGCCTTCAAACGTGTGGGCTATACCTTGGGGTTTTACTAAATCATCAACATCCAGCCCAAACCAGGTGCAAAGTAGTGGTGTAGGGGATGAGATGAGACGTACTCTTAGAATTAAGGAGCAGGGTGCATCTGTTCATGTGGCCAGCACAGAAATTTTATATTATTTGCCAAAACTGAGCTCAGAGTCATTTCACCCAAATATTCATTTCTGGTTGCCCCCATGAAAACCTTTCTTTCAGCAGTCTACTTTAGCACCCCCACCCACAGGTTCTTTTTGCAGTTACTATTGTTAAACAACTGGAGGAAGCAGAAAGCCCTGGCATTCCCCTGGCTAATCTACTACAAATCACCCAAAATAGTTGACCTTCCCCTGTTCTCCTGTGCCTACACAAGTTTCTTGTTTCATCATGAGCAGTTTCCTCCTTTCAATGGCGATTCCAAGATTTTGGAGGCATTCAGGCTTCTTGCCATCAGTGGAGTCCATGAACTCCTAGCTGTTCAACACAAGATCAAGAATCAGGGCATGCTGAGTAGCCTCAGCCTTGATGTTCACCACATCTGTTGCCCCTTGCTCCACCCACCACTGGCGTGGAGGTCCCCCCATCCAGAAGGTTGCCCATGAAGGAATGTGTCCCTCAAGCTGGAAAAGGTTGCCTATCCCTGTTATAACCTATGTTTTTGTTTGTGCTTGTTTTTTTCAGGAAAGCATAGATTTGGGGGAGATCATGTTTTCCCTTTGTTATTTGCCAACAGCAGGGAGGATGACCCTCACAGTCATCAAATGCAGAAATCTTAAAGCTATGGACATCACTGGCTCATCAGGTAAGTGCAATGTTCCTTTTCGCTTAGCTTCACCTGTGGGTAGTGATGACTCTCTGGGGAAGGGCTCTTAACATCAGGATTTCAGGGCATTTGATCGTGAGTTCACAGACGAGGAGAATTAAACAATACGTGGATCTCTTATGTTTCTTTCCATCACTTTTGAAAACAAAAAGCAACACAATAGACAGTCTGAGTGGAAGCAACTGCTTAGCCCTCTCCTTTCCTGTCAGTTCCCAACACCCACAGCTCAAAATTGCCTCCCCCAAGCTGCTTTTTCTTGAGCAGGGGAAAAGATTCAAGGGAGAGAGAGGAATTCTGTATCTTCCCATACTTGCTTGCTTGCTTGCTTGATTGATTGATTGATTGATTGATTGATTGAGGAAGATTACTCTGAGCTGGAAAAGTATTTGGGACACCCTTCGTCTGCCCAGATGAAACCTTCCCTCTGTTTGCTTTGGGTTTTCTGCTGCTCCAGAGAAGTGGACACGGAGCAATGGATCCAAACTACAAGAAAGAAGTTTCCACCTAAACATTAGGAAGAACTTCCTGACAGTAAGAGCTGTTCGACAGTGGAATTTGCTGCCAAGAAGTGTGGTGGAGTCTCCTTCTTTGGAGGTCTTTAAGCAGAGGCTTGACAACCATATGTCAGGAGTGCTCTGATGGTGTTTCCTGCTTGGCAGGGGGTTGGACTCGATGGCCCTTGTGGTCTCTTCCAACTCTATGATTCTATGATTCTATGGGTTTAAACAATGTCTGAGACTCTGTGTCATTTTAGCTTCCGGATAACAAACAAAGGAATATCATCATGTGCTTTATTTCCTCATTCCAAGACCTTGACATATTCCTGATAAGTGTCACTTAGTGCACTACAAACGCCATTAGCAATGTTCTTAACTTGTGACGGCTTCTGTGCATTTTGCAGCTGCTTTAAGATGCAATTCTATACATACATACTTAGAAGTATGTTCTGTTTAGTTTGCTGAATTAGTTTGCTATCCACACTTCCATTTGTTCCGTGTTTTCTTCCGCTTGTCTTGGTGAAAGATAAGTACAAGTTTTGTCTGGGATTCTGAGTCCTCATACCACACCTTACTCTGCAGTGGCATAGCGTGGGTTGCCGTCACCCAGGGTGGGGCAAGTGTTGCATCCCCCTGGTGGACTGGGCAGAGGTGGGGAGCCTACAGAGCCCACAAAGGGTGAACAGAGCTCGGGAGGCACTTTCTCACCTTCTTCTTCCTCCCTTCTCAGAGGGTGGCAGTGGCAGCGCCTTCCCCCTTCCTCCCTCTCAGCCAGGCTGGTTGGCGCACAAATGGCAGTGGTTGAGGCACAGGGGTGGGGCCACACTGGCAGGAACTCAGACTGGCAGAGCTTGGGGCTGCCCTCAGGCAATCTGCTGTTGCCCAGCAGCCCTGGCCCCCCTGCTGCTGTTGCCATGGTAGCTGCCTGCTGCTCCATCTAAGCCTTCTTCTCCTGGGGGTTGCGCTGCTAGTGCCTCCCACTGCTCCTCTGCATCTAGGCAGTCTATGACAGTAACAAGAATAATAATAATACTATAATAATAATTTATTATTTATACCCTGCCCATCTGGCTGGGTTTCCCCAGCCACTCTGGGTGGCTTCCAACAAAATAGTAAAATACAATAGTCTGTTAAACATTAAAAGCTTCCCTAAACAGGGCTGCCTTCAGATGTCTTCTAAAAGTCTGGTAGTTGTTTTTCTCTTTGACATCTGGTGGGAGGGTGTTCCACAGGCCGGGTGCCACTTCCGAGAAGGCCCTCTGCTTGGTTCTCTGTAACCTCACTTCTTGCAGTGAGGGAACTGCCAGAAGGCCCTCGGAGCTGGACCTCAGTGTCCGGGCTGAACGATGGGGGTGGAGACGCTCCTTCAGGTATACTGGACCGAGGCCGCTTAGGGCTTTCAAGGTCAGCACCAACACTTTGAATTGTGCTCAGAAACATACTGGGAGCCAGTGTAGGTCTTTCAAGAATTCAGTTTGTTTGGGGGGAGCTTATATGAAGTTGCACCACACAGTCATTATCATAACCATTCCGGTGCCTTTTCCCATCACTCTTTATTGCAAAAAAAAAAGTCCGAATTTTCAAGGAGGTGGTCTCACAAAAGCACCAAATCCACTTTTAATTAAGACACTGGAACTTGCAGGGATGTGACTGAATCCCAGCCAAAAAGAGTGGCAATCTGCTCCCCAAATGACATTGAACCTGGTTTGGCATGTTGGGCTTTTCATCACCCTGAATAAATAGGTGCCATTTCTGGATACAAGGACATAAGGCAAGCCTGCTGGTTCAGCCAATGATCCTATTCTCACAGTGGCCAACCAGATACTTGTGGGAAGCCTGCAAACCGGACATGAGCACAAAAGCACTCTGCCCACCTGTGATTCCCAGCAACTGGTATCCAGAGGCATAATGTATCGGACAAGGAAGGGAGATCATAGCTATCATGGCTAGCAGCCATTGAAAGGAGAACATGGCTAGCAGCCATTGTTGAGCATATCAGCTACTGTACATTGGCGATAGGAGACAGGCTTTGCGTGCAGAAGGTACCAGACTTAATTCATGGTGTCTCCTGCTCAGACTGGGAAGGATCCCTGCTTGAAACCCTGGAGAACCACTGCCAGTTGGTGTTGACAGAACTAGATAGACCCATGTCTTGACTTCATACAAGGCAGTTTCCTCTGCATTTGTGGTGGAACCAAACCTTCCTTGCCTTCTACGTGAGAACTGTTGGTGTCCTCCTACCCAGTTGTGTTGACCTCGGTTCCTGTTATCTCAGATCCATACGTCAAAGTGTCCCTGATGTGCGATGGTCGGCGCCTGAAAAAGAGAAAAACAACTACAAAGAAAAACACTCTCAATCCAGTATACAGTGAGGCCATCGTTTTTGACATCCCTCCAGAGAATGTGGACCAAGTCAGCCTCTCCATCGCAGTTATGGACTATGACCGGTATGCTACATTTTTCTCTTTTTTGATTTTTTTGCGGGGAGGGGGATTCAAGAAGAACAGGTGCTATAGTAATCTGTTGTTGTTGTTGTTGTTGTTGTAAGAATAATAATGACAGGTGTTATCTTTATACTGACCTAAAGCAGGGACTTGATGGGTATACAAGGTATAAGGCAGTCTGTCAAGTAAACTGCTCGTGAGCTGTAGACAGCTTTGCATGTACCAAAACCTTGTATTTTGCCCAATAGCAGATTGGTAGCCTAGACAAGCCCAACAAGCAAGGCGTTATATGCTGGCAGTAGTTTACCCCCACAAGCAACCTAGTCACCATATTCTGCACCAATCCAGACCCTCCAAGTGTCCCTATTTTCCAGGGACGTCCCTGATTTAGAGAAGCTGTCTTGGTTTCTGATTTGATCCCGGAATGTCCCACTTTTCCTTAGGATGTCTCTATTTTCATTGGAGAAATGTTGGAGGGTATGGAGTTATCCAACCCCAAGCCATCTGAAGGCAATCCTGTATAGGGATTTTTTAAAAAAAAAAATGCTTAATGTTCTGTTATGTTTCTATATATGTAAGAAGCTGCCCAGAGTGGCTGGGGCAACCCAGTAAGATGTGTGGGGTATAAATAGTAAAATTATCATTATGGAATAGGACGTCCCTATTTTCATTGGAGAAATGTTGGAGGGTATGCCAGTCTTTGGACCAACCTCAAGGGTAGCCCCACAGAGAGTGAATGGCAGCCTTATACATATGATAAGTAAAGAAATACAGTGGTACCTCGGGTTACATACGCTTCAGGTTACATACGCTTCAGGTTACACACTCTGCTAACCGAGAAATAGTGCTTCAGGATAAGAACTTTGCTTCAGGATAAGAACAGAAATCGGGCTCCAGCGGCGTGGCGGCAGCAAGAGGCCCCATTAGCTAAAGTGGTACCTCAGGTTAAGAACAGTTTCAGGTTAAGAACAGACCTCTGGAACGAATTAAGTACTTAACCCGAGGTACCACTGTAATGGCAAGTAGGTAGACACTTTCACAATAGGTTAAAAACTGAGAAATGAACAACTATCTAGCTTTTAGAAGACATCTGAAGGCAGCCCTCTTTAGGGAAGTTTTTAATGTTTGATGTTTTATCGCATTTTTAATATTCTGTTGGGAACCGCCCAGAGTGGCTGAGGAGGCCCGGCCAGATGGACGGGGTATAGATAATTTATTATTATTATTATTATTATTATTATTATTATTATTATTATTATTATTATTATTCCACACTGGCTGAAGAGGAAGCCAGCCCTGCTTCCCACCAAACTGCTGCTGTGCAGGCTTGCTTCAGAATCCTGAATATTAAAGATTAATATTAATTATTAACTATTTTACCTTTCCTTACTAAATGTACAATAGATCTAGCTCTCGGGGCTAATGGTGCTTTTCACCAAAAATAATAAATGTTAAAGGGGCACATTTGAAAGTGTGCCGGGCAGTATAGCACAGAAAATCCACTGTTGTCAAGATACCTGCAAAACATAATAGATGGACAGAGATATGTTCATGCTGACACCTTGCCGAAACAGAACAGGTGGCAGTGATTGCATCATTACAGCGCAGTTGGAATGATTGATTGATTGATTGTTTGGTTGGTTAATTAAAATTTAGTACTGTGTCTGCTTTTCACCACCATCAACATAGAGTGGGATATACACATATACTCAGAAGGGTGCCCCATAGAATTCAATGGGGTATACTGCAAGGTAAGTGTGTACTTACCTTGTACTTATATATATATATAATGTTCCTAGTGCTTTGGGGTGTAAATATCCAGCTTGATCTGTCGCAGAATGTGGCTCCTCTACCTATCATTGGCATTATTTGTGGACGTGTGGCATTGTGGATAATCTTTAGACGTTCTGCTCTCCACCTTTAATCCTAGAGTGGGACACAATGAGGTGATTGGAGTATGTAGGGCTGGACTTGACGCTGAAGGCCTTGGAAGAGACCACTGGAATGAAATGCTGGCGTACCCCCGCAAGCCAATAACCCACTGGCATCCCTTGGTAGAGGTAAGAGGACTACAGCATCTCTTCAGCAGCCTATTCCTCATTATCACTATTTTATGTAATACCTTCTTCACAAATTTGTTGTTGTTTAGTCATTTAGTCGTGTCCGACTCTTTGTTACCCCGTGGACCAGAGCACACCAGGCACTTCCACTGCCTCCCGCAGTTTGGTCAAACTCATGCTGGTAGCTTCGAGAACACTGTCCAACCATGTCGTCCTCTGTCGTCCCCTTCTCCTTGTGCCCTCCATTATTCCCAACATCAGGGTCTTTTCCAGGGAATCTTCTCATGAGGTGGCCAAAGTATTGGAGCCTCAGCTTCAGGATCTGTCCTTCCAGTGAGCACTCAGGGCTGATTTCCTTAAGAATGGAGAGGTTTGATATTCTTGCAGTCCATGGGACTCTCAAGAGTCTCCTCCAGCACCATAATTCAAAAGCATCAATTCTTTGGCAATAAGCCTTCTTTATGGTCCAGCTCTCACTTCCACACATCACTACTGGGAAAACCATAGCTTTAACTATATGGACCTTTGTTGGCAAGGTGATGTCTCTGCTTTTTTCTTCACAAATAGGTCTTTCTATTTCATGAGGCAGCATTTTTGTCAAATAGAAATGTGAAGGGAGACAAAAAAAAGAGGTTAAGTGCAGAACAACGTACGAAAGAAGATGCTAAAAATCTTTTCCACCAAACAAAGCTGAGAAGCCCTGTTTTGTATTAGGCATTTCATTAAATTATTTGAAAAAGCCTGTAGAAGAGAATGCAAGTTCAATTTTTCAATGGCTTTCTTTTACATTCTATGCCACCTGTTAACAACATTCATACTGGTGTATTTCAAACAAAAACAAAACCAGAAAATCTGGGATTGAATTCTCTGCTGTTTCTTTTCCTTTCTTTTCTAAAAAATAATAATGCTGAATAGGATCAGAATTACAGGAAAGTTTTTGAAAACACTTTATCAATGCAAAAACCATTTCCCCCAAATTAAATGCCATTTGCTCTGTTAGGAGAGGCATATGGCATTAACCCCACTGTAGCATGGACTAAAATGAGGACAAAAAATATTACTGGATGCTTCTAAAATATGTGCAAGAGTGAAATCCAACTTTAATCCCAAAAGACAATGTAAACGTGTAAAGAGACTGTACATTAAATGGCCAAGATACAATAATATACAACCACATCTATCCAGGATAATGCCTGAATATCAAACTGATGTGACAAGCAATAAATTGATAATGTTTGAGGTCAGACACATTGCAACCCAGTGTGTCTTCCTCATTGGTCGAGACATTTTTAACACGCAATTTGCCACACACAAAAAAATAGCCACTTTGCTAATCTATATAGACGATGAGTTAAACTAACCACACATAACTGCAAAATTGCTATGCACACCTGGGGCTCATGAATATAGAAGATGGTGCTTTTGTAAAGATGCCCAGGGCATCCTCCAGATCACCAGTTTTAGATGTCAGCTGCATCACCTATATTCTCTGACCCCAGGATAATGCACCATTAAATATTCAGATCCAGTAAATATATCTTCCTTTTGGACCAACATAAGCTTCTAGAAGACTCTCCAGTGCTCTCTCATGTTGAACAACTGGCAATAATTCAATCTTGATTAAATTTGGTGCCACAAGATGTGGTGGTGGCCTCTATCTTAGATGGCTTTAGAGGGGAATTGGCTATCTCCATGGGATAAGATGGGTCTGTCAATGGCTGTTGATCACAATGGCAAGGTGGAACTAGTAGTCCTTTGAATGCTAGTAGCTGGGGAGAAAAGTGTGGGGAGGGCTCTTGTGGACTTCTGTGAGGAAACTGGTTGGCCATTGTAAGAAACAGGATGCTGGACTTGAAGGACCTGTGGATGCAACAGGACTCTTCTTAAAATATTTTATTTCTTCTAGTTGCCAGGCCGAGCAACCAGTTTTGACAGTCAAGGATCTTGCTCATCACCAAAACCACCACTTACACCCTAGCTTGAAGAATGGGTTCTTGATGACCAGCTTCACAACAAGCTCACCATCTCTATACGCTACAAAAGGTTTGGGTCCAGCTGATGACCTGCAATCGGATTTTTGCGTTTTGATCCATTGTATTTCTACTGCATAATAATACCATTAATTCTCATTCTTAACTTACCTTTCACTTGAATACTTGTTAAAGATGTCATGAAAATACATCATTTCTTTCTTTGTTTGAACAAGGCATTCAGAAGGACACAAGTATAGGTGGGTTTAAGGTCTTGAAAGCAACATAATGCTCATGATAGCACAAATTGTGTCAACATAAAGCTTTCTGTTGTACTTTCCTTTCTTGTGAACTCGCCTCTAAGTGGTGACAATTTTATATATTACATAGAGGCAAAAACAGGTTTGCCACTGGGTGAATCTTATATTGGGAACTGCAGTCTATCACAGCTCCCTAATGAGTGTGCCAAACAGTCATACAGTATTTTTACATGTACACTAGTATTTCTTAAAATCCTCCCCCTTTCTGAATGTACTGTACATTCTGTGGTTCCAATACAGAGTGGGATTCCAAGAGCCTCCTCAAGGAAGTTCACATGAGCATCAGCACTTCCAAGAATCACCAATCCGCCCCCGCCCCCTGCAGTCTCCTTCCAATTGTGCTCAGGAAGCTGGGGTGCATACCAACACTGAATGGGGGTTGTATCCAATATAGTGCTAAAGTCACTTTGCGGTATATTTGTTCCACTGGTGAAATGTTTGGCAGGAAAGAAATGCAGTTGCACCAAAAAACTACATAAACAGGTTGCTGGTAACTTCTCTGTAAAATAGATTGTGCAATCTGTTGTGCAATGAGTTTCCTTGAGCTCAACAGATTCCTCTGTTGTGCAATGTGAAAACTCGCCCACCTGCTAGTGCATGAGCCCTTGCCCTAATACACAGAGAACATTGGCTGCAGCCCCTGTTCTCCATTGGGTTGTCCCTGTTTGCCGGGTTGAATCTGGGCCTGAGAGCCAGAAGAATGCCAGCCGTGCAACTGAGGTGCAGAGCTGCAAGGGAAGATTTAGTGTAGACAAGAGCTTTTCGCCTTCTCTCCCTTATGCAACCCAGCTGGAAAGGTTGGTCTGCCCCCCAGTTAGCCATTCAGCCAAGGAAAACAGGAGCTGCTTAGCCACGGATGGCCATCTGGCAACCTCCATCTGCTCCTGTGATTTCTCACACCCTTTCCCCAAAGTTTAAGAAATGCTGGTGTGCGTCAAGATGTCTTATGTGTAAATGTGAAACTGAAATGTGTAAAGTAACTTGTGTTTGGGCCCAATGTGTGCTGTGTTATTAAATGCACCTTTGCATTTAAAGTGTGTAGGCTCGGGGGGGAGGGGGCTTTTTAAAAAATGCAGCCCCAGAGGATGGATCTGATAAGTATTGGGATTGTAGCAACTGGGGAAGAGGAGTTCTAACTCTCTTCCCTACTGTGGTCCTGTCAAAGTTTATTTCTCTGGATCTGCTATTTGCATTAGGAAATTCCCAATAATTATCAGTCCAACAGTCCCTGCTTGCTTTAACACACACACATACAAAGATGCATTAACTATCACACCAAGTTTGGCCTTTAATTTGGCACTTTAGCCTCTAGGGCTTTGATATAGCTTTGCTCTGCTATATCAAAGGGGCAACTCTTTGACACTTTATTGTATTTCAGCTTAGCTTCATTGATGTGATTGACCTGGAGGATTCATAATCAGATGTTTGGATGCAACAAGAGCTTAGCATAAGCATTTATGAAGCTACAGTGTGAATTCAGATCATTAGAAGTTGGGGCACACTGATGTTCAGGCAACCAGAAATGTAAAGCCTTCAAAGAGTAGCACATTTGGGAGGGGGCGGGGAGAGAAAGAAAAGAAAAGAAAGTGGGCATCCATTCAGGAAGGCAAAAAGTCTTTCAAAATGGTACCAGGATGCATCTTGTTCTGGGATGCAGATTCAGTGTTGTAAGTTGGAGGGCTAAAATCTGTTTTGCTTCAATGTAGCAGGAAGTCAGCAAGCCAATCTTTGTTGTCTCCTAAATTTGAAATTAAGAAGTTGAAGCTTGTGGAGCTCTGTTCTCCCGTGTTAGTTTATGATGGCTTAAAACATTCTTGTGTTGACTGCTGACAGCATTCCACACAAGCACACCACTCATTGCAATAGATGTTTGGAAAGGTCAGGGTATTCAGGAGAACCATTGAAAGAAACTCCAAAATTAAAACATTTGTGCAGCAGAAACTCACCAGAGCCTGCTGTTTGTGAAACCCTAAACTCTTGTGCCTCGCTTCAGGTGTGATAGAGATTTATCTCCATGTAGGGAAAATGTCAGGCATGAAGCATCCCTCTTTCAGAGCTGGTCTTGCCATGAGACAGAAAGAAGTAGACAAGTGCAGAGCTTGATATAAAGGTGATCGATTGCTGTGAGGACTTCAGGTTGATTCTTCTTTCTGCAAATCAGTTGCCTAAATTGATTTGGCCCTTTTGCTTATCACATTTATTTGCCAAATGTCCAATATAAAATCTATGTATGGGCTTCATTTAAATATTCCATTATTTTCAAAACCAATCATGGCACGGTCAACTTGCAACTTATGCACATTTAACTTGGCTGGGGGGGGGGGGAATTAACCGGGGGCGAGGAACTATCACAATCCCACCCACCATTTGCATGCACATTGGGAGAGCATTTGGAGGTGCTGGGAGAGTGTGTTTTGACTATCCATGATTTTGGCTTTGCGAGCTATCCCCAGAACATAACCCCTGCATAAGTTGCAAGTCAACTGTATACACAGTGGTTTGGATCCAGGCTGAAGCCCTATTTAGGCGTTAGAAGTGCCCGTGTTTGAAGGGTACATGGTGGGGGAGTCCCTGGTCCCAATATCTGCTCTAAGCCTTTGTGCATTTGCAAGGGATATTCCAAATACATTCAGCAATACATGTTTAGATATTTCTCTGCAGTTGTGACCCTGGATTATGCAGAACCTGAAACTGCCGGGATGATTTTAAGCATGTTTTCATCTCCTTTAGACCTTCATGCTTAATGCACAGAGGTTAGGAGTGATGGTGACATTGGGGGCAGGACCAACATGCGCAGCCTTGCTTCCCAAGCACCCACCCCCACCCCCAATGTTCTTTGAACACAAAAATTGACAATGCCTGAATGGGGCTTAAGTTAGTCACACTTCGGTCCCAACCACATGAAATCAAATGTGGAGCATTAGTCATGACTAATCAATAGGACTGAGATCAAGAGGACTCCAGATCCTACCCATAGTACGCACAGTTGCACCTTGGATATGTCTGTTATCACTTTAATAAACTAAACTGGGGGTTTTGTAAAGGACATTTGGGTGTTTAAAGTTATACTCTACTGGTGGATATGACTGATAACTAATGGTGGTGGCGGGCAATTCTGTAGAGCAGGAGTGAGGAATTTGTGGTGCACTTGTTGGACTCCCATAGATCCCTGGTGTATAGGGCCCTAGACCATGATGGCTAGGGCTGATGGGAGTTCCCTATCCCTGCTGCAGTGGTAGCAAATGGTCAAGGTTCAAGTAAGCCTCCTTCCTTGTCTACCCCAACTGTTTCATAAAGTAGGCCGCAAGTAAACCTGCCCTCCTGCTCTGCTGTTGCTGCTTCCCTCTCTCCCTCTTTCTATCCCTCTTCCCCACTTTTAATTTTAGGACAGGAAGTAACACAACTTCGATTGTTTTAGGCAGCATTCGCAGGTCATGTAAAGGACAGGCTAAAATAAAGATGGAGGGAAACAAGGTGGTTTGGTATCATCTCCTTTTGCCGCCATCTCTCCTGTTTCTATCACATGGAGGGGGAAGAACAGGTGGATAACAGTTGCTTCAAAACTACCACACATAGACTTTCCAACCAGTAGCAGTAACCCAGATATTATCTAGGGTTTTCTTCAATATCCTGTTCCATTTTTAAAAAATGGGTACTTGTCACAAGTTAATGTTTATGGTACTGAACAATTGTAAGCTACTTGTGCGTCACCTTATGGAGACGTACCTCAAACTATCAACTTTATGGTCACAGAAATCTGTATGTGTAGATTGATGCTTGCAGAATTCTTGTGATGTACTCTTTGAATATGTCCTTTTTACTTGCCATCATCACAAATACTTTCCAAATGCTGTTTGTTTTCACAAGCATCTACATACTATCTACATAGCTTTTTTCAGAGCTATTCTGATTTTTCTCTTCACATACTCTCAGTAACAAGAGGGCCTTTCTGCTATTTCTGCTATGTTTTTGGTGATGAAATACTGTAAGATTGAATTTCAATATACTTTGCACTGTTTTACGCCTACTATCCAAAAACAAAAACCCTATCAAGTTCATGAACAAATGTAGCATTAGTGTTCTGTAAGGAACATATACTTTTTATTGTTTCGTCGGTTTCTACTGCTATGGCATAGCTTTTATTGTAACTTGGAATAGATTTCAAGGGCCATTGTTTTATATAAATTATTACCATTATTATTAGGTTGCATCTGTCAAAGTCATCACTTTAGCAATAGGATTTCTGCCTGCACAACAATAATCCCTATCCCTGTGTGATTCCCATGCCCCCCCCCATCTGCTCTGGAGGACTGGGGCTACACCCAGAACAGATCTTGGTGGGAGGAAGAAGGAGTTCCATTCAGGTGGAAGTCCTTGCATAAATGGGGCAACTTCATGGGATACAACCTATTGTTGCTGTTATTTTTATCCAACACCAAAGGAAAAATATTTAGTTGTGCCCTTCTCCTCAGTGTTGTCCATGTAATGATGCAATCCTATGCACACTTAATTGGGTGTTAGTCTCATTGAACTCAGTGAGCCCCAGTTCAGATGTATGCCCACCCAACAGTCAGTTTGCATGTTGAGGGGGTGGGCAGCTGGACACCTATCCCATCCTCACACTTGTAGAATGGCCCGAATTGCAATCTCTCTCTACCAAATTAAAATGAAATGAAATAAATAAAATGTAGTGTTAGAATTGGTTCTATCAAATGGGCCATCCTGGATACGGAATGCCTGCACCTCATGTTATTTTTATATGTGGTGGATGGTTTACATCTGCTTCTCAGCCATGCAAATGGATCAGCGTGTAGGTAGGTGAATAGGAATCAGCTGCACAAAGTTCCATGGGCATGAGCCAAATAGGGGTCTTAGGCACTTGACAAGAATGCAGCCTACATGTCTGATTCATTAGCTCAGGCTTGTGTGTGAGGACTCCAATGCTCATGCTTAGATGAGTGAACTGGAGATACACAGATGTTTCCACGGCACATTCAGGTCTGATAGCACTGAGCTTGGAGTGCTAATGAGAGCTGCACGAGCTTTGGATTAGGATGTATGGATACAACCCTGCGCATGACATAAACTCGTTGAATTAATGGGACTGAAGGCAAGATTGTATCCCAGGTTTTCTGCAGTGTGGAATCAAACACTGGGCTCATGTACCCTGACCTGTAATATAGACAGACCTAGCAAAGAGGATCTATGTGTATAGGTCCCAGTATTCATTACAGGTTATACACACTGAGAGGGAGACTGGACAGTGCCAAGGCTGATTCCTGCACCAAACCATGCAGTTGGTCTATATGCCTAAGCTGACTGAGTCAGCATTTCTAGACACCTTAATTAATGTGCATAGGATTGCAACCTGTGCTACTAATGGTGGTTTGCATTCCTTTGTGACAGCTGTGACTTGCATGCTTCTCTAAAACAGTGACGCTGCTTTGTTGGTACTAACTCAAGCTGGAAACATCATTTTTTAGAAGGGATGTTCCTCTTGGTGTGCTCATTCCATCATGCATTGCCAACAAGTCTTGAATAATTTTGTATTGTTTCAAAAGCCTGCACAAGCTGTTTGAGCAGAGGTAAAAATGGGACAAAATAAGTATTACCCCATTGGGAGTAACTCCTCTCCCAAAATAAATATGATCCAATTAAGAAGACTAGTTGCCTGTCTTTAGCCATAAAGGCTTAAATTCTTTTCACCCAGTTTTGGGACTAAAATGTCAGCTGCCAGTCAACTGCTATTCATTTACCAGTGATGTTTTTCAGTAATGCAAGTATGGGTATTTTTTTTTATTTAAAAAACCAGCAACAGTCTTTGGGCTCAGTCCTGCACAGAACTATGCATCTGTTTATCAACTGAGCTATCTACTGAAGTCAGTCAAAACTGCTCATCTGGTCATAGCATGTGCATAGAATCTTTGCAGGACACATAAATTCTTCCCAAGCTGAAAACTATGGCTAAATTAACATTAATTTCTCATTTTTGAAATCATGAACATGCTGACTATAGAGAGGAGCAAACAAATCCAATAGAATTTCTGGTTTCTCTTTCTTTACGTTTTGTTGGGTGACCCACATGTGAACCCCTTTTCAGCTATATGGCAAGCGGACAGGTGAATAATTGCAAATAAGTTTTTCATCAGATTATTTTAGGGAGCAGTTGCATTTTGAAAAGTACATATAGATATTTTCAAGAACATACGTTTGTATTTGCACTGAAGAAGTAGAGTTCAGATATACTTTGCTGAATATCAAGGCATTATTACCAATATGGAAAGCAGGGATCTGTGAAGGTTGACCCAGGATTCAGCCAGAATGGGTGAGGCAAGGCCTGGGTCAGATTGGGTCCACTGTCCTACAGTGATCTGGGGCTTTCAAAATGGGGAGGGAGTCTGACAGTGAGAAGGGGGCGGGAGAGAAAATGTGTGTCTTCTACAGAGAGAGAGAGAGAGTTTGATTAGAGTTCAGAAATGTGATTGGCACTGCTGAAGACTAGGCTAGGGGGTATATAGCAGGAACACCTAGACTGAGTTTTTATGTAAATGTTTAGGCAGTGCCCACATGTTTCTCCTCCTGCTGAGACAAGACAATCATTCTTAGTGTGAAATGAGGCTTTTGCATATATACATTCTTATGTGAATCGTACAGCTGTGCATTTGTCCCCCCGACCTATTGGGAGGTCCAATCTGGTGTTTTGGATTAGCTGACCTGACTGGGGTACATGGGCTGAACTGATTGGGAGGGTCTTGCACACATCATGTAACCAGGGAGCAGGAGATAGAGGAGGAGATTTGTGCCTCATACTCCCTGCCTCCTGTATGCTTAATAAGGTCTGTTTGGGAATGGGGGGGGGGACAGAAAGCTGGATTCCCCCCTCCATTATCTATATATTTTTCCACTTGGCTGAGAAAAGTTGTTGTAGAAGAATTCAGCTTATCAGATTCTGAGATAAGGGCAGGGAAATTCAAAAGCCTCTTCACTGATCAATAGCCAAACTGCACCTGATTTTTATTTAGTTTTGTTTTTTTAAAAAAGACAGAACGCAAATGCTGTAATATGGAATAATGATTTCAACATAGCACAAAATACTCCATTCCGTTTTGCTTTTGAAAAATACTACACTTTTGAATGATAGCATAGAGATTTTAATACTTTGCATGCCCTCAGGTCCTGGTTGTGGGCTTCTCAGAGGCATCTTGCTGTCCACTGGAAATGCAATGCTGGACTAGATAAGCCTTTGGCCTGAGTCAGCAGAACTCTTCTTACGTTCTTAAGACCAACAGTATTTCCTATATGTAGAATCTATAATATTGCTTTTAAATCATGACTTTCAAAGTCTATTTGCTGCTGTGCTTTCTCTATTTGCAGTAACTGTTCTTGTGCTAAATTAAAACAACTTTTTTTCTTAAAAAAAAGAAAAAAGTATATAGTAATAGATTACTTGACATTTCTTTCTATGTATGCAGCAAAAATGAATGTGTGCCGAGTGGCCAAATTATGGGCATTTATGGGGGGGAGTGTTCAGTGTAACAGTTTGTTGTGTTAATTAAGCTGTTCAAACAGCACTATGTGTTGGATCACTGCAAGAACTTGACAGTACGAGCCAAGGCAACATCACATTAAAATTTACTAGCATGAACTGGGAAGTGTCTCTTGTAAATGTATTTAATGTTGATATGTTCAGATTATAAGCACTGGTCCCTATGCAGCACTCATTCATCTAATGGAGCTTTGAGATATTCTGCTCTGTAAAGCACCATTGAAGTGAAAGGGGCTCGCTAAAAAAAAATTGCCGCTAATGCTTAATTTCATCTTGAATGCTAGACATCCCTTTGAATGGAGGGAGCTCATCTGTATGCTCGTTAGAATGTTCATGTGAATCAGACACCTCCATGGAGCTGAATGGGAAGAGAGCTCTGTGGCAGAACTACATTGAGGGCAGCAAAAAGAAAACATGGATCTGGGAGTTCTAAATGTTGCTTCTTCATTCCAAGGTGGTGAGATGAGGATAGGCAATGAAGTGGAGAAGCAATAGGCTGGAGAGGATAGCTCCTGCTTCTCCTACCCAACCAATGCTTTTCTCCTTCTACCAGCTGCTTTTCCTAATTGAAACCCTTGTTGGGAGAAAAGCAGGTCAGAGCAACTTAGGAACACAGGAGGATAGGAAGCTTCCATATACCAAGTGGTCCATTAGCTCAGTCTTCTCTTTACTTATTGTCAAGGCTCTTTTCCAGCTCTACCTAGAGATGCCTGGGAGTGAATCTGGGAACTATTGCATTAGAAGCATGAGCTATGGTCCCTCTGGAAACAACAGAGGGAGCTGACTTAGAGCACATTGTCCAAACAGCTCAATATTGCCACTCACCGTCTGACAGTGACTTTCCACAGTGTCCAGCAGAGGTCTTGCCTGTCACTGGTTAACTAGAGATGCCAGGGATTGGACCAGAGAAAATTTGCACGGAAAGCACTTGCTCTGCCAATTGCTGAGCTCACATAGCAGGCAGAGCCATAATTAAACACCCTCTTGAAATATACCCCCATTGTTCTATGCTTAGGGAGGCTGCAAACTCATCCATCCCAAAAGAAAAATGAACCATCAAAAGAGAGGATAAAATAAGGTTCAGATTTGCCTAAATTGTGTTAGGAATCGATTCGGATTTTGAGATAATCACTATAATTTAAATTAGAAGTTGGGTTGAAGAGAAAGCTGCTTTGGATGGGCTTGCCTGGAAAAGCCATTTTAAAGTAGAATTAAATGAGACTTGAAAGAAAGGTATGCAATATGTTTCACCATAGTGGGGGGATAACAGATCAGGTGACTGTTCAGTCGGCTGTCCGGGTGAGAACTATTGAGGGGCTCTTCAAGGTTCACCCTTCTGATGGTTATATTCAACCCTTCAAACAGAGGACTGTCTTCTGACAGCCTTTCAAAGAGCAGGCTGTACTATGTAAAACACAGCCCATGGCCACCCTATTTGCAATGGAGAACTGGGGTTCCCCAGCCTACGTTTGCTGCTTTCAGTATAGTACCACCTTGCATGGGCACAGGCATTCACAAACCTGGAACAATTTTTCCAGATGAACTGTGTGCTTATAATCTTCACCAAGTTTGTATTTCTTCACATATCTCGTGTAACTCAAGCAAGCCATCAACAAGAAGCGTTTGCCTTGTTGCCCAAAATGGTGATCGAAATAACTAGATCATAGCTTTCCAAACCTTTCATGTTGGTGGCACACTTTTTAAACATGCGTCATTTCGCATCAAAGTAATTCAGGTTTTACTAGCGAAATAGAGTTGGGACGATAACACAACACTACACACCTACGCACTGCAGCCAACACACAGTTTGGAAAGCTCTGAACTCGATTGTCACAGCATAGCCAGAATTCAGAATTCAGATGTAATGTATTCTTTCGAAAAATTGTTTCCTTCTGTAATGGACCGCTGTTTGCATGAAAGGTTGTGAGAGCGTCTGTCTTTACCAGCCCCCTTGCACTTGAAATGTCTATATATTTATATGGGAAATGAAGAAACAAAGTTTACTTTTGATAACAAATAAGAGTGAAATTATTTCTCAGTTTAAAATGTATACAAATTCTGCTATTTTCTTCTTCTAAAAAATTTTGCTGCACTTTGTCCACCTCACACTTCTGTGCCAGTAGGAATTGATGTAGGCTACAGGGCATAGCACCGAGAAACCCTCAGGGTCTCTTCCAACTCCACAATTCTGCGATTCCACATCAGCAAGGCTACCCACTCTCAGCTATCAAGCTATCCAACATACTCACAAAGGCTTTTCTTCCATTTATCACAATGGAAGCACTGAGGTTCTCAATTCTCCAAAAACACAACCTTCAAGGGCTTTACCATCCCCAGAGCATTTCTTGCTTACACTACTGGGTTGGTCAGAAAATTTCTGGTCTGGAGAGAAGGATGAAATTTCCTGCAGACAATCTACACCAGTGTTTCCCAACCGGTGTTCCGCGGCACACTAGTGTGCCGCGAGACGTTGCCTGGTGTGCCGTGGGAGGGAGGTGGGCGAGTCGGGCGAGGAGAGGCGGGGCGGCGAGGAGAGGCCGCCCAGCGCGGGGCTCTCGCCGTCTGCCTGCCTGGCTGCCTGCGTGGCGCTGACGTCACGGGGCTGTAACACGCCCCACATAGGCACACGTGGGGCGGCGAGCGAGCTCCCTCCCACATCCCATCGCCGCTCGCTTCGGCCGGCCTACTGGGCTGTCGCAGGCGGAAGGCCTGCACATGCGCGAGGTTTTCACGCCTTCGGGATTCCCTTCACGCCTTCCTCCTCCCGGGTCCTTGAGAGCGCAGGAAGCGGCAGCGCGAGACCGGCGTTGAGCCTGGTAGGTATTGCGCTTGCCAAGGCAGTCATTTGGGAAATGAAAACTTGCAAAGCAAGCAACCAGTTCAATCTGAAGTACGTGTATGCTTAATATCCTGTATCTGAAACCTGTTCTGCCCCCTCCCCCACACTTGGTGCCATTTTCATCTACACATGCAGCAGAGTAAGTTGACCCAGAATAGTACCAATTCAGATGGCAGATGTGAGAATGACAGTGCTGAATGCTTTCCCATGTAGAACAGTCCCTGCAAATAAAAACCTAGCATATTTGGAAGAGGGATGCTAGCCTAACCATTACCTTCTATGCTGTTACTATTTTTTTATTTTTTTTTACATAAGTAAAAAGTGACCTTTCCCCATCTGGCATGGTGGTGTGCCTCGAGATTTTTTTCATGAAACAAGTGTGCCTTTGCCCAAAAAAGGTTGGGAAACACTGATCTACACCATGGGTAGGCAAACTGAGGCTTGGGGCCCGGATCTGGCCCAATTGCCTTCTAAATCCGGCCCGCGGACGGTCCGGGAATGACGGTCCTTTTATTTAAAATGCATCTCTGGATTATTTGTGGGGCATAGGAATTCGTTCATCCCCCCCCCCAAAAAAGTATAGTCCGGCCCCCCACAAGGTCTGAGGGACAGTGGACTGGCTCCCTGCTGAAAAAGTTTGCTGACTCCTGATCTACGCCTTGCCCTGCCCTTTCATTCTGTTGTGTTGTTGTTGCTTTTTTGGAGGGGGGGTTAGGATCAGAACAAAAATTAGTACAGGCACCTCCCCATTTTTTGCAGTTGGCATATGTGTGATTGCTGATATGCACAGTTGTTTGGCACTGCAACGGACTGGGGCAGGGCAGACAGACTGATGGACATTCCGCTGGCATGCACGGTGCCTTGGAACAAACCCCATGTAGACAGGGAGTTGTCTGTATTTTAAATATACTGGCTGTCCATTAGGAATGAGGAATAGAGGCACTGATTGCCACATTCCAATTTATAATATACTTGCAAGGTGTTAATCATGTGACAGATAAGAGCCCTAGCTTATCTGAGGGTGCTTCCAGATTACCTGTTTATTGAGAATGTCCCTTGACTTGTTTTAAGGGAGATTAGATTACATGGGCTGTTCAATGAGCTTTCATTCTGATTTGTTTGCAATGGCATTGCATTAGAGCAAATGCTATCCCACAATTTCCAGGGTATTTCCCTGGCAATTTCCTTATCACAAGCAATCTGATCAACTAGAATTGTGCAACCTGGACATGTCAGCATGTGGTTGAATCCCACTAATAATAATAATAATAATATATCCTGCCCATGTGGCTGGGTTTCCCCAGCTACTCTGGGTGGCTCCCAACCGAATATTAAAAACACAATACAGCATTAAATATTAAAAACTTCTCTAAACCCAAAAACAGTGACAGCCTGGAAGCATCCAAAATCTTAATCATGAATGCAACAAAAAAATCTATACGCTCTTAATAACTGATGGACACTGCGTATATTTTGTGCTCGCGTAGCTATATAAAAAACTCCAGGAGCACAAAATACCCTGGGAAAAGTCAGCCTCCTAAAAGATGAACCGGCAATGACTGGTCAATTTAGGCGACATCTTTCTTCACGTTACTCCTCTTATTTCTTCCTCCTTCTCTTCGCCCAGATCTATTATTCTTTTCTACCAAGAGTAGGAGACATCAAGTGTTAGGGACAATGGTTGTCAAAAGATGAGGGATTTGCCTGCCATCCCATTTTGCACGCTGCAAGATTCTCCAGGGACATTGTGTTCAGTTTCTCTCTGTACATGGAGTTCACAAACTCTGTCATATACCCCTTTAGAAAAATCATAACCACCTCAATGCTCTTTAGAGTCCAGCCAAATAGATTACAGCTCTATGCTGTCATAACAGAAGTTCATCGCCCTCAGGCTGCCAAGTATGGAGTCAACAGGTTTGCTTAGCAATCTGCCTTTGTAAGGTTGGTTAGAGGTCCAAACAGGACACTGATAATCACTCCATTTCTCCTCCTTTATAATATTGTATTCAGGGAATCTACTCCATGGAAATGAGGTGGACAAAGTCTGGCTTTTGATATATATTTTATTCATCAGAGACTATTTTAGCTTTTACCACAGATATATATATATATATATATATATATATAGAACAGACATGCTTATTTTTTAAACAAAGTGATTATAAGGATTAACTGTCTGAAATGGGATGGTGGGGGGACTCATGCAGGGATAGCTAGCTGCTGGAAATCTTGAAAGCAAAAACTGTAATAGTGCACTTTTTAAAATAAGTTTTTTTTAAAAAAATACATAAAGTTGGTGTGCTACCTACAGCCTGGTACAATGCCCACTATAGACTTCTATCCACACGGTTAATAGATAAGATGCTCCCAATGGATTCACAAGACTGGCCTTTCCCAACCTGGTACCCTCTAGGTGTGGTGGGACTTCCATCATCCCTGCCCAGTGGCCATGCTGACTGAGAATGACAGGAATTGTAGACCAAAACACCTAGAGAGCAGCAGGTTTCAGTAGGCTGTGCTAGGCTTCTGAATCTCCATTTTCCTTCCACCACGAAAGTCAATGGACACCATTTCTAGATATATACTTATGGAACTGCCACGTGTGTTCTCTGGCCTAATGGAAGCTCCTGCGGGGGAAGAAAAATGTAGCACACTTCAATCTGGAATCTAGGGTGCATGCATATGGACACAAACATAGCCCATAAAACCTTGCTTTACAGGATAATAGTCCTGTCCCAATAGAGGATACTGGGTTTGCATATGCTACAAATGTGCTGAATTGTGCATCATTCCGGCATGCCTCCCACGTAATCCTATTTTATTACAATGGAGCTAAGGCAAGGCTAGGAGCAGCCACTATTCCTACGAGCAGTTTTGCCAATTAACTTTGGTATATGCATCAGTTTATCAGGCTCTGAGCAGCCCAAACTCAACTCAACTGAACTGCCTATCTGTGTGGAATAATCTAAGTCACAGGGCCAGGTCAATGTAGCCTATGAAGGACGAATTTGTTCTTCAAACCATCTGCCTAGTCTTTGCTATTTGATGTTGGCTGAATGGGATCTTTTCTGGTACCCTTTATGCAGTGTTAATTCTGTGACTTTTTCAAGGCAGTTTGTGGTTTGGTACTTAGCCATTGTTCATGTTGGCACCTTTGGCTTCTGCATTTGATAGACAGAATTTTTTAAAGCACACTTCTCCCAACTCCCAACCCATGTTCCTGGCTTTTTGTATGCGCTATAAACCGCCGTTTGTGGAAACTTGAGAGTATATAATTGTTATTAATGATATAGTAACTGTATTTTTGCACTAGCCTTTAAGAGATGTACAACATGTTTCTGTATTTTTACAATGTATCACCTAGAATGTGTGAAAAATCTATTTGTCAACTGAGAGAGAGAGAACTCAAACTATGTAATGACAACACCTCAAATATACGTTAACAAGTGTACAGTTTGTGATAATTTTATATCTTAAAAAAACAATAAACATTTGATATAATTTTATTCTATTTGTTTCATATGTATTTTGAAGAAGAAATAAAGTAATCTAAAATTACCTACTTTGCATTTCTTGAAGTCATTCATGATGGCATGTTTGCTTTTGTGTCAATACAGAGATAACAAATACAGAATTTGGCTATGAAAGACCAGCCACTGAAATCTAGAAATTAGGTAAAACACAGATATTAGTATATTAATAAGAATTAATTCATAACTCTAAAGGTCCTGAAACCAAGAATAATAAAATTGCAAATCTCATTAGAAAGCAACATAAACAATCTACCATTTTTCCACTCTTCGTTTTTCCGCATTTCCACATTTAAAAAATGCAAAGTTAAGTCCTCATGAAAATTCAATGGAGCTTGTGCATAGAACTTCAACTTAAATTTCAGAGGGTACTTATTTCCCCTGACCTTTCTTGAGTCATCACAGATCAAACATCACAGATAGAACATTAATATGACCTCCCACCACCTCAAACACAAGGAAACGACCAGTGGGAATCAATTCACACACTCATCAGGTGGTATACATGCATTTCTGTTCAAGCCCCAAGAACAGTATAGTTGTTCATGACTTTCAGCTCTATTAATATTCTTTACTAGTGTTGAATGTAACCACAGCCAAGCATGCATTTCCTAGTATGAGCAAGCTTGGGGCTACGGATTGTGTCTGTGTTAAAAGTGCACTTATTGTTCCACCTCTGCAAATGTGTGCAAATGGTTTTGTCTTAAAACAGGTGACACAAGACACCAGAATGGATTTTGCAACATACGGAATACTGCAAACCCCAAACACTGTTTAATTACTGCATTTATATCATCTTCCTGCTAAAGCACTCAAGCTGGGTTTATAGTTTATAAAACAGGGGTTGGAAATCTTTTCAGCCCAAGAGCCACTTTCCTTCCTGGGAAACCTTTCGGGGGCCACATGAATGGGTACATTGACCGTTGCTGGAGGCAGCGCTCAAGGGGGAGGAGTCAAAGGGCAGTTGGGCCCAGCCAGGCCAGTGGAGGGGGTTTGGCACTGTCCCGCCTCTTCCCTGCCCCCCCCCCAATGCAGCCAAGTAAAATGACTACTGATTTACTGCTATTTACTCTTCTGCTGCCAAACAGCCTATGAAATGTTGCAAACAGAAAGCATTCATAATTTGGATGTGATTTGTTTGAACGTAAAATAAATTGCCCCATGCTGTGCTCATTGGATTCCTAAATGGAGAGGCCTGATTTATTGATTTGGATCTCTACTCTTATCATGTTTCTTATCTCCAGTGACATCAAAATTCATCTGCTCCTACCAAACTGTCCAATTAAGAAACAAAATGCAATTTACCTTGGAGGCCTGTTGTGGGAATTCATGCTTGCAGTGGAGAAACTGATTATTTAAATTCACTGCCAAAGATTTGGGTGCAACTGCTGCTTTGGCTCTTTCCAGGAGAACAAGGACACAGTGCCCACTGGGACAGGGCTGGCGTATAGAGATGAAACAAAATACACCCATTTTGTCCTTCGCACATTACAAAATGTACAAATGTACACAAGTGAAAGTGCAGGTAACCAAACAAAATACAACCATACCTTGGATCCTGAATGCCTTGCAAGTCGAAAGTTTTGGCTCCCAAATGCCGCAAACCCAGAAGTGAGTGTTCCAGTTTGTGAATGCTCTTTGGAACCCAAACGTCTGACGTGGCTTACACAGCTTCCAATTGGCTGCCGGAGCTTCCTGCAGCCAATCGGAAGCTATGCCTTGGTTTCCAAACATTTTTGATGTCAAACAGACTTCTGGAATGGATTCCATTTGCCTTCCAAGGTACCACTGTATGGGCAATTGATAAGAAAACAGCACAAGAATTCTCACCTCCACAAAGGAACCCCCACCACTTCTTCCAGCTAGATATTGAGCACCAGTCAACTTGCAGTATAGCTGAGCCAGTGTAAGTTTGCAACAGTCTTCACCAACCAGGCAACCTCCAGAAGTTCTCCAGATGTTCCAATCCCCACCATCCCTGATAGTTGGGCATAGTTTCTGAGGCTGATGGGAGTTGAGGTCCAGCAACCTGCACCAGGACCATGGGCTGAAGGGCAGGTAACATATGGCAATAATAGTAACAGCAACAGCAGCAAGAAGACATCCAGTTGGCTATGGCTTGTCCATAATACTGGAACATAGGAAGCTGTCTTCCACCATTTTATCATGCAAGATATATATAAATTTAATAATAGCAAGTCAGACCACTGACCCATCTTGCTCAGTATTTATACAGTGCCTGGCAGGGGCTCTCCAGGGATTCAGACAGGAGTCTTTCTGGAGATACCATGGATGGATCCTGAGACTAAACCTAGGACCTTTTGCACATGAAGCACGTGCTCTACCACTGATCTGAACTACTATCAAGAGTTTTGCTCTGTGTTCAAAATAATAATAATATAATAATAATAATTTATTATTTATACCCTGCCCATCTGGCTAGGTTTCCCCAGCCACTCTGGGCGGCTTCCAACAGAATATTAAAATACAATAACCTATTAAACATTAAAAGCTTCCCTAAACAGGGCTGCCTTCAGATGTCTTCTAAAAGTCTAGTAGTTGTTTTTCTCTTTGACATCTGGTGAGAGGGTGTTCCACAGGGCAGGCGCCACTACCGAGAAGGCCCTCTGCCTGGTTCCCTGTAACCTGGCTTCTTGCAGTGAGGGAATCGCCAGAAGGCCCTCGGCGCTGGCCCTCAGTGTCCGGGCAGAACGATGGGGGTGGAGACGCTCCTTCAGGTATACTGGACCGAGGCCGTTTAGGGCTTTAAAACATGGTGTAGTGGTTAGTATGTTGGACTAGGAGCTGGACTAGGAGCTGGAAGACCAGGGTTCTGAGCCCCACACAGTCACTGGGTGGTGACCTCAGATCTGTCCCCATCCCTCAGCCTAACCTACCTGATGGAGTTGTCAAGAAATTAAGCAGGATTCAAGCACATGAGCACTCTTGCCTCCTGCGGTTTCCAGCAATTTGTATTTTGCAGCATTGCTGCCACAGAACATGGAGGCAGAGCACAGCCATCATGGCTGGTAGCTATTTATAGCCTTGTCCTCCATGAATTTGGCTAATCCTCTTTTAAAGGCATCCAGATTGGCCACCACTCCCTCTTGTGGGAGGAAATCCCAAAGTTTAACTATGTGCTCTGTGAAGGAGTACTCTGTTTTAAATTTTCCAACATATATGTATGCAATAATACAAATCTAAATGTATAGATAATCTTTCAACAAAACAACACCACCACAAACTGGCTTATAAGTATAAAACCAAATTTACTAGAATAATAGCTAGAATAGAGACGGACTTGTAACCATTCAAACAACAAACATACTAAGGTGCCATGTGCAAGACAAAGCCTGGAGATACTGTAAACATAGAGCAGATAAATGTACAACTGTATCTTAACTAGTTACATGTGCAGTAAACTAGCTACATGTGCAGATAATCTTTCAGCCACAATGCAATACCAGTTATGGCAACAGCCCACACTAAGTTTGTTTTTTGTTTAAAAACTTGTTCTGGCAGAGCCTGGTCTCCATTCCAGCTGTGACTGCTGCTGATCCACTCCTTCCCAATTATACTAAAAGCTGGTGCCCATCTGCAAGGTTGTCATCACTCGCTGACTTGTTAATACCAGTGATGACTTGTATGCATGAACGAGGTATTAGAGGTGAATTAACCTTTCCCAGTGTCAACCCACAGAAATGTATTTTCGGTGGAGGCAGCTCACGCACGTGACTGAAGGTAAGCAAAGACGGAAAGAGCCAGTGATGAGAAGTTACATAAATAAAGGAGTGGTGTGCCTCCCTTGCCTCATTAATGCCAGAAGTGAAGCCAAGGGCTGGGAGACAGAACAGACAAAAGCAGTGTCGACCCTACCATTAGACAGAATGAGACAGCTGCCTCAGGCAGCAGATAGTGACAGATCCCCATCTAGTCCTCTTTGCTGGAGGAGAAATGTGTTGCTGCCATACAGCCTCCCTCAGGCGAGGTGGTGGACACTGGCCCATTGCCGGCGTTGAAGTCCAGGTGGCTTCTGTACATAAAAACGGAGGGAGGGCACCATCTTGTCCACCCCAGGCAGCAAAATGTCTCAAACAAAAGGGAGTCCTTCTTCACAAAGTGCTTAGTTAACCTGTGGGATTCACTGCGACAAGGTAGCCTAACCAACTTTAAAAGGGGATTAATCAATGTGGAGAATAAGGCTATCAATGGCTGCTTTCAGTGAGGGCGATATGCCAACTCCAAATTGGGAGACAGTGTGTTTCTGAATGTCCAGTTGCTGGAGAACAACAGTGGCAGACGAGAACAGATTCCTTAATTTCCTGTTCGTGGTCTTTCCAGAGGCAGAAAGTTGGCCTCTGTGGGTAGCAGGATGCTGTTCTAGAGAGGCCTTTGGCCTGACCTAGCAGGGCTCTTTTTATATTCGTTAGTGTAACCCGGTCCAAAATATTTCCAAAAGGGAAACCAGGGGTAAAATTCAGGGCATGAGCCCAGCCTGCCTAGCTATCCTTGCATTGGGTTGTCAGTAGTTAACCTTTTACTTGAGATAGATTAGCGGGAACTTGTTTTAATCAAAATAGCATATATGGTATATAATATTTATGTCACCCATTAAAAGGACTACTGAAGGTTCTGGATTGCCTCAGATTCTTCACAGAATCATAGAGTTGGAAGGGACCACGAGGGTCATCTAGTCCAAACCCCTGCAATGCAGGGATCTTTTGCCCAATTTGGGGCTCAAACCCATGGTTGTATATTGGTTTAGCTCACTTCTTGGCCTGGGGTGCTCAAAGCTGAGCCCATGGGTAGCAAGGAGAGTCATGGCTTCATCTAACGCAGGGCTCAGCAAACTTTTTCAGCAGGGAGCCAGTCCACTGTCCCTCAGATCTTGTGGGGGGCCGGACTATATTTTTTTTTGGGGGGAATGAATGAATTCATATGCCCCACAAATAACCCAGAGATGCATTTCAAATAAAAGGACACATTCTACTCATGTAGAAACATGCTGATTCCCAGACCGTCCTCAGGCCGGATTTAGAAGGCGATTGGGCCAGATCCAGCCCCTGGACCTTAGTTTGCCTACCCATGATCTAATGTGTTAGGTGCCTAATATCACCTGTGGAGGGCCACCTAGTTCCTGAGCAACAATTCCACCTCTGCATGAAACTGCCACAGAGGAAGGTTCCTGCACTATAGTCAGACAAGCATGAATGAATATCCATATTTGAAATAATTCAAAATTTGACGCACTCCTACACACACAAGCGATTGATCAGACCTTCCAGCAGTTTTGCTTCAGCAATACCTCAGTGTCAGATGGCTCCCGGACCAGCCTCTGAACCTCTACAAAATTGTGACAGTTGTTTTGTCAGAAGAGAGCTCAAAACTCTGTATTGGGCTATGTTTTCTTGGGAGATTTCCTGTCCTGCTCCAGACAGTACCAGTCCTTTGAAATACAACCTCTGATCTTTTCAAATCTCACTCACGTCAGTGGGCATTACAAATGACTGCTAAGTTCCTGGCAATGGCAGTCCTGCCAAGGAGTTTTCCTCATGAAAAATGGTCTGATGCCTCCAGAGTAAGGAGCAAGCTGAAGAAGTCTTAAAACGGAAAAGGAAAGCGACTGGGCTAAGACCTCGCTAGAAGGAAGGTTATGTTCTCATAACAAGCCAAAGTTCAATTTGTTTCTTAAATTTCCTCCGCAAAGGTCAGCAAAGGTTTCTATGGAGAGCATCTTCAAAGCGTTCTGCTGGGTTGTTGAAAGAAAGCCGTCTCCCATGGGAAGCTATAACTAGCCCAATCACTAGAAGGGAAATGAGCCTATCACTTCATCAATGCAAAAGCTCTCAGAGTGGGAGCTGATAGCAAGTTAAATAACATCTCTGACCGTGTATCAGTTGCAGCCAATAAGGCCTAAAATAATGTCTTCTGGCTTTGCAGTACCTAGTGTTTCAGAATTCAATTAGTCACCAGCAGTATGCGATTCCTCTTGTGATTCACTAGCAAAAAGCTTGCTAAGGCCAATATAAATCAGAATGCCCCAGGGTGGGAGCACGAAAGTGCAGCTAGATTTTCAGCAGCTGCTTTGCCCAGGGAGAAGGAAATTTGATGAGTTTTGTCATCCATCTTCTGCAGCGGTGCTTGGAAACAGCAGCAGTCAGAGTCATTCACCATTGCTTCAAAAATCTGTGACCCTTTTAGACTCTCTTTCTCTCTCTCTCTCTCTCTCTCTCTCTCTCCCTCTTTCCTTCTCTCAGTGGTCCTAGAATATGGAAAGAAGCATTATTCAAAAAGAGTAAGTGGTTATTTGAAAGAAGTTACAGAAAGTAATCTCTGCTTCCAAACAATATGGAGCTACATCTTCAGTTGCATTTGGTGTCTGTTCAGAACCCAGGGAAAAGCTTTGAAGTTTCACAGCTGATGATAGTTTGTGGTGTTCAGAAAGGTCCTTCTCTCCATTTCCCCATGCTTTGGGAGCTTCTTTCAGTTCCTGCCAGGTAGGGATGGGGGAGAAACTGTATTCAGTTTGCATCTGCAGGTGGACCTACCTAATCTGCATTTCCCAAAATAATATGCAAGCCTGACACAGCCAAAATTCAAAATTCACACTTCTTAGAATAGCTCTCCAACCATGTAAGCCAGGTAATGCATACAAATTTTTTTTTTTGCATGTTCTTGGGTAACGTTAGTGGAAATAACATACGCAAATAACATTAGAAAAAGTTGTTTTGCAATTATGTGTATATTCAGAGAATATTCACACTAAAATGAATTTTCATGATACATTTTATATATATTATAGACAGACAGACAGACTGCAAGTCCTGGAAAGCCTTTTCCACCTGGCCTGGGAGTGCAAAGCCCTGATTGACTCCAACTACAAAAGCTGAGCTGCTGAATAGACTCTTGGGTATTGTTTAAGGGGTGGGGGCTGTTGGGAGTGGTGCTATTTCTGTTGTTAATATTTTGTATCTTTATTTTAGAATTTATTATGAATTATGTGGAAACTGATTTGGTTGAGTACTTTTTGATGTAAGATTTATTGTTTATTACGTTTATTAATTGCATGTTATTTTTGTAATTGTATAATTTTTTTCATGTTGTAAGCCACCTTGAGCATGGTTTTAACTATGCAAAAGGCAGCATACAAATAAAATTATGCATGCATGTATATTTGGAGAACTGAATTTAAGTTTGGAAAAATCAAACAAAGGTTTGAACATCCCTACTGCTACCCACCCCACCCCACCCCACACAAAAATGCCCCCCTTCGCTCTTCCCTCTTACTCTTCAGTAAGCAATGCTTTGAGAACACATCAAAATGATGCTTGAGACCTGCATGGCATGTGAAACTCTCTGGTTCCTCTCTCCACCTATTTGCATGATGACTAATATCCCTTTGCCCATCACATGAGCAATTATCAAGCCAGTTATTGTAATTATTTCCTGGGATGTGCGCTGTAAAATGTGCTTGCCTTGAAACTATTTGTTAAACAACAGAGACTGTGGAGCAGGAAGTGGGGGGGAGGGGGTTCCCTTTAGGTTCTGTTGTTCTTTCCTGGCAGTTTAATTGCACCACTGTCAGATGGATCACAGTTAATATCACTCCTCTCTCATCCATGCTGTCTGACTGTCTTTCCATTTAATATCCACATTTGCAAAGTATTATAAAGCAAGCAACGATAAGTGATTAAACGGTGAGGACTTGAAATCACAAGGACTGTGTTGAAGGAAAGGGAGGGAGGAGATTGGGAGATACAATGGGCGATAAACACAGAAGTTGTTGGAAACTAATATGTTGATTGGCATGCACTAAAATTAAGAAGATTTCGCTTTTAAAAGAGTGGGCAAACAAATCTCAACTCTGAAATGAGCTTGCAGCTCCAGTTCAATTAGGAGAAATGAAATGGGTGAAGGGCAACACCCTTAGCCATCAAAAACCTTCCTCCATTTTTCAACCAAGCTCCCTTTGCTTGTGCTAAGCAAACTTTGAGTTTCAGCACACACACCTTTTCTACCCCCATAATCTCAACTGTAATATACATGGTGCAACAGCTGTTGTCTTCTTGCAAGTTTTGCCTCTTTCCTGTTTTCCAGTCTGGCCTGCGACTCCACTCCCACCCCATCTCTTACACCATCAAGGTCAGTAGAGCCCTAACCTTGCGGACACCTTGGTTCTTGGCTACAGGTTGGCACGTTGCAAACACACCAGTAGGATTGCCAGATAGGCCCTGCTGGTGAGTTTGCACCACACTGACCTCTCCACTGCCTTGCCTCTCCCCTTCTTCCTCCCAGGTAGCAACAGCAACCCGCATTCTGTGAAGCTAGCACAGAGGCTCCGCTGAATCCAACAAGCTTCTTCTTCTTAATAGTTTAACGTGGGGTCTTTGGGGAGGGAGAGTATTCATAACATTTTTTATCCTGACTTCTTTTCTTTTTTCAGAGGGAGTACTTTGCCATACTGAATTGTCCTGTGTCTCTTGTTTGTTTGTTTGTTCATTTTTGTTGTTTTCCAGTCCAAAGTGTGGTTTGCTCATAGTTAACAAGGTCATGTGAGGATGCTTCCAGAGGCTCAGATTTACACTTGGGTGCACCACTGAGTCAAGAAATCAATGGGAAAGCAGCGAAATTTCATAAAGCTCTCCTTAATGTTGCAGAAGCTGTTCTCATAAACTCTAGGAGGAATAAACAGTAAAAGCAGGAGCTATAAATTTGGTTGCCTTCCCAAAGGTTTTGGTGTCATCCAGTACTTCATCTGTGTGTGGACTTATAGTTGAAAAGAGGTTGATGATTTCAAAAGATGGCTTGTTTTTTAAAATTCTTCTGATAGTATGGCTATGCCTCCAGGGCCTCCTCCTTTAGAGCTGATTTTGGGTTTATGTTTAGATCATGAAAGACAATTTTTAGAAGTACATCTTGCTTTTAAACACAAAGACCATCTCTACCATAGGGATACTGCCTATAGCAACTGTATAAAAAATGGAAACCCGAACACAAAATCAAAGAAGCTATTGAGACAAACAATTCTTTAATGCACCTGACTAATAAATGCATATTTTTCCAGCTTCTTGATGCTTAGTTTTTTATTGCTTTGGAGGACAGAGACATGCATGTCCACAAAGTCCTTTTTTCCCTTGACATTCATTTCTATTAGCTATTCCCCTGAAGAAGAGAAATTTGCTCAAAATGCATTGGGAACTCTGGAATTGCTTTCATAAATCTTTGTACACCCCTTAGGAGTCTGCTGTTAGCTTTGCCAAAGCCTAGTAGAATCGCAGTGATATTTATTTTTCAGCTTTTCTGGATTGCCTTAATACCAAAAGTATCCGACACAGACCAGTCTCTCTCGTTCTCTGGTGAAAGAATCACCAAGTTATTTTTGCTCTTTTTACCACGAGTCAAGCCATCCATAGCTTGCCACACTTTACAAGTGACCCAAGGTTGATTTCACACGTTGTATTACTTACATCATAATTGCAATTACCAAATGAATAACATTGTTGCGTGCACTTTAAGCGGCAAGAGACCCAGGGTTCAGTTTCCTTGGAATGAAGATCAATGGAGACTGTGATGTCTTTAGGATATATAGTTTTATTTACACATTTATATAGAAGACTCCCTGGAAAAGACCCTGATGCTGGGAAAGATGGAGGGCACAAGGAGAAGGGGATGACAAAGGACGAGATAGTTGGATAGTGTTCTCGAAGCTACCAGCATGAGTTTGACCAAACTGCGGGAGGCAGTGGAAGACAGAGGTGCCTGGTGTGCTCTGGTCCATGGGGTCATAAAGAGTCAGACACGACTAAACGATTAAACAACAACAACAATAGCCTGAGCATAGAAAGGAGTCACTCACAGCATTAACACCCCAATAGATCTTGCTTCCGTCTTAGGTTTCCAGAGAATTCCCAAGTCATAGCTTTGGGTCCAGACAGAACAGTCAGGCCTCCAGCTTCCAACATTAGTCCAAACTCACACAGAGAATTCTGGCTATTGTTCTTCTCCCTAGGATGATGCAACATTCAGTCAGATATGGAGGATGGGGAGAAATATAGTTTAAGAGTGCTGAGAATTTTAGCTCTGGTTTTAAGCAGAGGAAGCCTTTTGGATTGAAAGCACTGGAGGAAGCACTTTGAATCCCAACTGCTTCCTCCAGTACCTTGGTTGCACCGGGCAATGCTAATCAAATGATTCGCCCTTTCCAAGCATGGCTCCATGTCAGAACCAATCAGAAGCTCCCTTTAAGCTCCTGCTTGTTCTTTTCTAGCAGCATTCAACCCCTTATAGCCCAGACACCTCATACAGGGTCTGGTTCAAGTATTAATTTGCAAGGGCTTAACAATTTGGGAATGGCTTTGAGGGCCAGATTGGGACCTATGCTGAGCCCAGCTGGGCTAGCATGGCCTAGAATATCCCAATCCTGCTGTAATGGATGATCACTTTCTTCCGAATAACTCAGCAATGCTCAGTAATTGCAATATAACTTCCTTAGAGCTTCTCACAGAAACTGTATTCTCTATTTTCAGGAAGAAGTAGAAGAAGGAGAAGGAGAAGATGATGATGATGATGATTTGTACCCCGCCCCACTCTGGGCAGTTTCCAGCATATACAAAAACATAATAAAACATTAAACATTAAAAACTCCACTATACAGTAGTATCTCGGGTTAAGTACTTAATTCGTTCCGGAGGTCCGTACTTAACCTGAAACTGTTCTTAACCTGAAGCACCACTTTAGCTAATGGGGCCTTCTGCTCCCGCCGCACCGCCAAAACACGATTTCTGTTTTCATCCTGAAGCAAAGTTCTTAACCCGAGGTAATATTTCTGGGTTAACGGAGTCTGTAACCTGAAGTGTATGTAACCTGAAGCGTATGTAACCTGAAGCGTATGTAACCTGAGGTACCACTGTACAGAACTGCCTTCAGATATCTTCTAAAGGTTGTATCGTTATTAATCTCCTCAACATCTGATTGGAGGGCATTCCACAGTGCAGGTGCCACTGCCAAGAAGGCCCTCTGCCTGGTTCCCTGTAACCTCGCAGTGTGGGAACCACCAGAAGGCCCTCAGAGCTGGACCTCAGTGTCCGGGCTAAACAATGGGGTGGAGATGCTTCCTTCTATTGCCACTTGTTGTATATAATCAAGCCTACACTTTTAATGTTGAGAATTAATGTCTAGAAGAGGCCTCTTTGCTCTTCTGCATCCAATGCCAGCGACTAATAAAACCAAGCAATGGGTGGAATCACAGACGATCACTGTTACCGAAGATGGGGAGGAAAAGCTGGTATGTACATGCCTTGTTTAAAAAATAATACCCACATGTGCCAAGCTCATTCTCCCCCCTGCCACCCTACAGGTTCCTCTTGTTTTCCTGGAGTAGCTTTAACTATAGGAGGGCTAGAAGCAAAATCTATCAAGTTTATACTTCCCCCGCTAATGTCTGTCTGTCTCTCTCAGCTCTTTCCGCTCATGAAATTGACAATGACATTACAAGCTTTGACATTTTCCTGACCACAAGAAAGACAGCTGCAATAAAAAATACCAATAACTGGTAAACATCAATCAGAAAGATGGAGCACTGAGATTTCAAATTATAGATATTTATATAATTTGAGATATAACAAAATGCTGCAGTGGGGGAAGAAGAAGAAGAAGAAGAAGAAGAAGAAGAAGAAGAAGAAGAAGAAGAGTTTGGATTTGATATCCCGCCTTTCACTCCCTTTAAGGAGTCTCAAAGCGGCAAACATTCTCCTTTCCCTTCCTCCCCCACAACAAACACTCTGTGAGGTGAGTGGGGCTGAGAGACTTCAAAGAAGTGTGACTGGCCCAAGGTCACCCAGCAGCCGCATGTGGAGGAGCGGTGACGCGAACCCGGTTCCCCAGATTACGAGACTACCACTCTTAACCACTACACCACACTGGCTCTCAGTGTGGGAGGGTTGCACCTAAGCAGAAGAACATCTGCTTTGAATGCAGAAGCGGCTGGTATCAATCCCTGGGACCTCCAGGTAAGGCTGAACGATAACTTAGTCTGAAACCCCAGAGATTCACTGCCAGCCATTGCAATCAATACTGAGCTTGGATGGACCAATTATCAGACTCAGTATGAGGCTGATTTCTATGCTGTTCAGGATTTTGCCCACTCCATTCTGTTCCCCACTCCTCAGATTCCATCCCCCTACAACTTGCTCAGTCCTCGCTGGGCTGTTAGGGGCTCCCAAAGGGTTTCCCCCCTAAATATTGGGGGCGGGTTTTGAAAAAAATGGCTGATCTCTATCTCTGGTATGCTGGGGGTACTAAAGGTAAAGGGACCCCTGACCATTAGGTCCAGTCGTGGCCGACTCTGGGGTTGCGGCGCTCATCCCGCTTTATTGGCCGAGGGAGCCGGCGTACAGCTTCCGGGTCATGTGGCCAGCATGACTAAGCCGCTTCTGGTGAACCAGAACAGTGCACAGAAACGCCGTTTACCTTCCCGCCGGAGCGGTACCTCTTTATCTGCTTGTACCTTGACGTGCTTTTGAACTGCTAGGTTGGCAGGAGCAGGGACCGAGCTCACCCCATCGCGGGGATTCGAACCGCTGACCTTCTGATCAGCAAAGGGAGAAAGGTTGTTTTCTGCTGCTCCAGAGAAGCGGACACAGAGCAATGGATCCAAACTACAAGAAAGAAGATTCCACCTAAACATCAGGAAGAACTTCCTGACAGTAAGAGCTGTTTGACAGTGGAATTTGCTGCCAAGGAGTGTGGTGGAGTCTCCTTCTTTGGAGGTCTTTAAGCAGAGGCTTGACATCCATATGTCAGGAGTGCTCTGATGGTGTTTCCTGCCTGGACTCGATGGCCCTTGTGGTCTATTCCAACTCTATGATTCTATGATTCTAAGTCCTAAGCTCTGTGGTTTAACCCACAGCGCCACCCACGTGGGGGTATTTTGGCTATAAAAACAATGGGGCAAGCACACTGAACAGCATTGCAGGAAAGTATCACTACAAACACAGAGAGACTATTTTGAAAAGACCAGCAAAAGCATGCACACAAAAACCATTCAAATAGGAAATATCAGTGGAGTACAGGCATTTATTTAATTACACTTATACCCTACTTTTCTTCCATCATGGAGCTCAGGGAACTGCATGTAAAAGAGCTCCTCCCAGCAACAGACCTGATTGAGACCTGCTTAGTTGTATAAGCAGGTCTTTGTTTGGTTTCAGAGCATTTTGAGCCAGGATGGAGAACTTGTGGCCCTCTAGATGTTGCTGGACTACAACTACAAATCACTGACTATTGGCTATGCTGGCTGTTGCTGATGGGAGGTAGAGTCCAATAACATCTGGGGCAGCATCTGCTTGGAGGACATCAATTGTGAGGATGGAAATGTAGGTAGGGAATTTATACTATCTTAAAGAGGTGTTTCCTTGTTAGAGTAGACCAACGCCAACCTAGTTCAACATTGTGTTTCCAATGGGATCACCTTCCTGGTGTTCATAAACCAAGCTTGGATGTAACAGCCACCCTCCCTTTGTTTATCCCCATCCCAAGTAGGGATGGGCAGATCATTCCGTTTCTGGTCCATGTCAATTTTACATGTATGCATTCAAACATCTGTACCATCCCATTTTCATATTTATCTGTCATTTTCTTAAAAAGCCTGGAACTTCGCTCCTAAACATGTACCAAAGTATGCATCTTAACATATTTTATCTCAGCGCATGTATTTCCAAACACATTTTATCCTAAAATATGCAAAAAAAAAGTATGCATTTTAGTATGGAGTTTTTGAGCCAAAAACTTTGTCACAAAATTTGGAGAAGTGCAAAATCCCAAGTATAATTATGTTCTGATCTGTGTATGAGATCAAATTAAGTGCAGATTAGGTCAGTTTACTGCAGATGTGGACCAAACGAAATTCTCTCCCATCTCTATCGGGTATACTTCATGAAAACATAGAAATTCCATAGAACCCCAGATGGGTGGGGTAGAAATAAATTATTATTATTATTATTATTATTATTATTATTATAGCAAATCATTGTTAATAAAATGACGAATTTGCCTACCCCAGGATCCACTCCATATTATGGTTATAGATTCCATAGGTTAAGATCTATATTGTGAGTTTGGGTCATAGCTGTCAACTTTTCCCTTTTCTTGCGAGGAATCCTATTCGGAATAAGGGGATTTCCCTTAAAAAGGGGAAAACATTGACAGCTATGGTTTGGGTCAACTTCATGGATGCATGCAGTATGAAGAGATCCTGCAGTGGATCATACAAATGGACCGCACTGGCCACAGATGAGATGCGAAGCCGACCAGGATGGCACAGCAACAGTCTATAGCACTCGTCTGAGACATTTGAATGAAGTGTCATTTGGTTTCAGATCCAACTGTGAGCAAAGTGCTATGTGACAGGGTGACTCTGCCTCTGTTCCCCTTAAAATAAAGGCGGTAGAAAATGAAGAGGGAGCAATGGCATAGAAATGGGCTGGTACGCGAGCTCTGCAGGAAGTTGTGGATAATTGCATACTGACTTGTATCTAAATTTATCTGACTAATGAACGCTTTTCTTGATAAGTAAGGCTATCCAAGGTCTTTGCCACCCTGAGTCATTGTCACATGTCCCTATAATCCAATGACTTCTTGTTATACCACTGCAAAGACCAAGTATTGCTTTGGCCCTAATTTATCTACATTTAATTACATTTCTCACTAAGCTGCATTTAGAATGGTTTAGGTATTTATGCATCTCATACATACTCATCTGTGTTGTTTACAGATGCCCAAATCCAAGCAGGGTCACTGAGACAGACCTCTACATGTATCTACAGGCTAGATGATGAAGAAGAAGAGTTTGGATTTGATATCCCGCCTTTCACTCCCCTTCAGGAGTCTCAAAGCGGCTAACATTCTCCTTTCCCTTCCTCCCCCACAACAAACACTCTGTGAGGTGAGTGGGGCTGAGAGACTTCAAAGAAGTGTGACTGGCCCAAGGTCACCCAGCAGCTGCATGTGGAGGAGCGGAGACGCGAACCCGGTTCCCCAGATTACGAGACTACCACTCTTAACCAGTACACCACCAGAAACCGGGGAAGAACTTCCACAGGCCTGTCAGGAAGTCAGGGAGAGCACCAGTCAGTTGTTCAGCTGCATTTTAGTCTACCAAAAAGCTGTTGTTATTTGGTAATTAACTTTTTATTGTATTTTCAACAGTGCATTGCGGGGGGGGAGGGTTCTAGATTACGGTACCCCTGGGATCACTTCGAACTCTGCAATTCTATGATTCTATGACTATATACAAAAAAATGACAAGAACATAGAAAAAGAGAGGAGCAAAGAGGGAGAAAGAAGAAAGGTGTATGGGAAATGCACACAGAAGACAAAATGTATCGAGGAGTAAGTGGTCTGTCATGGAGCCCTTCCTGCCCCTGTTCCTTCTCCCTCCCTCTCCTGTTAAGTTTTTGATGGAATGTATTTTGGTTTCTCATCGCTATTTTGCAATGTGAATGTTTTGAGAACAGTTTTAAATGTTTTGGGGCCATTGGAAGGAGGTGAAGTCTGCCTTGTCAGCTTGGGAGGATAGTGCTTCGTGAGGCATTGGGAAGGGGTGGCCAATGGATTATCTGCCCATGGCCAGTCTTCAAAGCTACACAGGTTGTCTATAAAATCTGGTGGTTTGGGCAGAGTTTCTCTGAAGCTTGTGCACAGACTGATCAGCCGCAGGGCTATGCAAACTGGGGCGACCTGGGAGAGTCGCTTTGCCGCTTCTTGAGGGCTTCCAAGTGGCAGGTTGAAGTCTTTGCTTGGTATGAATGCATTGCTTGCTGTTTTAGAATAAAATCTTTCATCTTCTCACTCACTTGTGCATTTTGTATTGCTTCTCAATCTCATCTTAAAAGAACCACCTTGCCTTTGGCAAGACAAAAGGGCAAGGCAGTGACACGATCAGCACTCCAGATTGGCTCCACCAGTCAGTATGTTTGCACCAGGCCAGACTCACTGCCACCTCACCTCTCACCCTCTACTTCCCAGAAAGTAGCAGTGATCAGAGGTCAAGGAAGTGGCAGTCACCCAGCACACCATAAGCTGCTGCATTCATGAATTGACCCATACTGCATGTGATCAGCAATAGGCTCATGTTTACATGGAGCTATTGACTAGAAGAAATAATGTCTGTGTTCTAACTTATACACTAAGCGGATTAGACCTGAGCATGATTTATAATATATACAGGCACAATTTATTGGATAGCTGTAGCTACATCCTCTCTGCTCAGTGACACAGTCTCACCTCTGTGTCCCTAAGTAACTCCTGCCACTACTTAGCAACATCACTTGCCTTCCAAGAACAAACACTCGGCTAGAAATGTTCCAATAGGGGCTCTAATAAAATAGTTATTTGGTGTATACAGTAATTTACCATCATTACCTGACATTAATACAATATCCTAGGGAGATGGGTCATTATTACAAGTGTTAAACAGCAGAGAAACTCATGCAGAAAAGGACAATACTTTGCCGAGAGCTGCCAGGCAAAGGCATGACTCAACAAGGACATGACCCTGGTTGTCAGAGAACTAAGGCCTTTGTTAGAAAATCTATTCTCTTGGGAGTAGAAAACGCTGCGTAGGCTACATCAAAATGGCTGTGATCCTAAATGTATTTCTCCAGGAAGAAAGGTACATTTCCTACATGGAGGTACATTTCCTACATGGAGTTCTGCAACCATGTGAGCTGCAGGACTGATTCTAGAATCATTGGAGGCTACTTGTTTTTCCTATGTAGTCTACACACAATCTAAAATAATAATAATAATAATAATAATAATAATAATAATAATAATAATAATAATAATAATAATAATTTATTATTTATACCCCGCCCATCTGGCTGAGTTTCCCCAGCCACTCTGGGCGGCTCCCAATCAGTGTTAAAAACAGTACAGCATTACATATTAAAAACTTCCCTGAACAGGGCTGCCTTAAGATGTCTTCTGAATGTCAGGTAATTATTTATCTCTTTGACATCTGATGGGAGGGCGTTCCACAGGGCGGGCGCCACTACCGAGAAGGCCCTCTGTCTGGTTCCCTGTAGCCTCACTTCTCGCAATGAGGGAACCGCCAGAAGGCCCTCGGCACTGGATCTCAGTGTCCGGGCTGAACGATGGGGGTGGAGACGCTCCTTCAGGTATACAGGACCGAGGCCATTTAGGGCTTTAAAGGTCAGCACCAACACTTTGAATCATGCTTGGAAACATACTGGGAGCCTATTGCCCTTGAAAAATGCTTTCTTGGAAACTGGTTTCATTCCAAAAATAAAAGCTCAGTGAAGATCAATTCCACATTACCCCTCAGTGCATCCACAGCACAGAGGAACACATGTGCATTAAGCTTGGATTGGCCATTGTTTTTCTGGCTAGGTTCCTATTCTTTCAGGCAAAGCAAACCAAAAACCATGGTTTTGTCAACATGGAAAGCTGGTGTAGTGTAGTGGTTAGCATGTAGGACTAGGACTGGGGAGATCTGGGTTTGATCCCTGCTCAGCCATAAGGATTCACTATCTCTTAGCCTAGGCATAGGCAAACTCGGCCCTCCAGATGTTTTGGGACTCAACTCCCATCATCCCTAGCTAACAGGACCAGTGGTCAGGGATGGTGGGAACTGTAGTCCCAAAACATCTGGAGGGTCAAGTTTGCCTATGCCTGTCTTAGCCTAACCTACTTCATAGCAACAGCATGTGACATTAGCTGCAACCCATAAAAGTAGGTTGTAGCTTTCTGGGAAATGCCGCTATTTTACGTGCTTTTGCTTAAACCCATGTCCATCCGATTTGAAAACAGAAGCTATGGTTGTATACATTTCAGGCAGCCATAGTGCATGAGCAGGTGGCAGCTTCTGTGAATTGGAGTTTGGTGTTGGGAAAGTAAATCAGGTAAATCAGGTGAAGACATCTCCCCCCCTCTGATCTGAACAGCAAGATAAAAAAAGTAACTTGCAATGCAGAAGGGCAGCGAGATCCTTGCTGTGTTTCAAACTGCTGGTGTGTATATCAATCTATATTCAGTGTGTGTCTGTGTTTGATTGTTTTTCATTGAGTATATTTTTCCAAGGGGAATTTTGCTTTGGACTTCCCACTCCGAAACATCCTCAACTAGGTAATCCCACAAACGTGAGAATTCCTATTGTGTTTGTTCTGAGATAGTCATGATTTCCAGAGAAGTATGGGGAGTAGCTGTGTTGCAAATGAGAGCCACCTGCTGCAGCAGCCCAGAGCACAACATATAATGCCCTAGGAACAGATCCAGCTACAGTCTGTGAAAGCAAAGGAATTGGTGTTGTTTTCAATCATTGAGTTTAGTGGGCCAACAGTGCAATCCTAACCAAGCCTACTCAGAAGTAAGTACCACCGAATTCAGTAGGGTTTACTGCAAGGTAAGTGGAGCCTTAGGCATGACTAAGTTAGCTCATGGCCACTGATTTCCATGGGACCTTTGTGGTTCATTTTCTACCTAAGACTCAAGTCAGCCTTCTAAACACAGCTATTTGACAATCTCTTGGGAAACGAGAGGTTGGCAAGACAGAATCACAAGCTAGAGGAAACTGCAGCTGCCCAGATTTCCTTTATAGCTAAACTCAATCTGTCCACAAACATTTGTTGAAAGGAGCAAAGGCTAATGAGAGGACCAGTTGCATGCTGGCAGAATTGTTATAAAGGTCATGACTTATTGTGTGTAACAGGAAGAGATGAGGTGGGGCAGAGACTTAACGAAACACAGCTGAATAAAATAGTTGGAAGCTGTTAACAGCTGTTATTCTTAAGAACTTGTTTAAGCCCTGTATTTGTTAAAAAAAGAAAAATCCAGGTCAGCTGCAAATTAAGGTTATAGTAGTGCCAAGATTTTAAGTCAGGTGAATCATGGCTTTAATCTACCCAGCCAACCAGCCAAAGGGGGGAAAGAGTGGATTCTACCATCCATATAAAAAGAGAAGGAAGCAACAAGGAAGACTGATTTCGCAAGCAGCATTTGGGGAGGCTGGTTTATGAGGGTTTTACAGTAGGGCTGGTGATCCAATTTCCTTTTCTGAATCACTTTTAGTTCCAAGGAGAGACATTATACTGTAAAAGCAGTTTGCAAGTTGAAAGGGGAACAGTTTAACAGCTTGATGCTGCAGAGGGTTATTTTAACAGCAGAAGTTGAAATATTGAAACCTGCTTTTACTTCTAAGGAGGGACATTGTGCTGTAAAGGTAGAATTTGTTACTAGATAAGGAGCAACAAGTAACAAGGGTTATTTAACAGTAGAAGCCGAACTATTGAAACCTTAAATTTACAAAGCAAATATCTCTCTAGATCTTCTTAACAAACTCTCCAGTTTGGGCAAACCTTTTGTGTACTTGCTCTTATCTTAGGAAGGTGCAAGGCAAAGATAAAGGACTGGTAGAAAATGCCTTTTTTTCTAGATACAGTTGTTTTATCTTTTCAAATCCTAGATAAGCTTTGTGAGGTGATAGCAATTAGTTACCTAGGAAACAGTTGCATTATAGTAGAACTATATCCAAGAGGCTGTAAGTGTTTGTTTAGAGAAACAATAGAGGCCCATGCTTCAGGCTTCTATATATTGACAGGAGGGGCAATTTTCAGATATACCTGGGTCAATTGTAATATTCCACTAAGTACAGTTAATGGTGGAAGCTCAGTTGCTTCAACAGTAAAGAAAGCAGTGGTCCTTAAGAGAAGAATAGCACTCCTGCAGCTAAGCAAACCAAATGCCCATGAACTGAGAACAACAAACAAATATCTTAAGATTAGATGCTCAGTGTAATACTTGAGATTCATATACAAATTTATTGAACAATGATAGGTGGTAGAACAGCTTATTTTTTTTCTACATTCAAGTTTCCTTCTTCCACATCTTATATGTAGAGGCAGCTAGTGCCCCAAGATGCTGTTAGCTTACAGAGTCCCCAAATTCTACTCACTCTCTCTTCAGGTCTTCCACAAAATGCAGTTTATTCTCTGCTAGTAGCCATCTTGCATCCTCCCTCTGACTTGCATATCCTCTGACCTCATCCTCTGACCTCATCACTTTGCCTTAAGTGCATTTAGGAGGTGTTTTCCTAACGAAACAAACAAATACCTTGCAGTTTGGTGGACCATAGAGAAACATTTGCAGTCATTCTGTACTAGCCCCCTCTCTCTTCTCCAAACTTAAACCATATGTTCAGAAAGATACCTGGTAGTATTAAAGGCACACACCTGGTAGCTTTGCCTCCTAAAGAAACATACTCAACAGCTTTTGAATTCAACTTTCAGTCTGTATTTGGAGAACTCACTAGCATTTTTCTTTGCCTTCAAAAACTGTTCTGTTCATTCCACCACCATTACTCCTTTTTTCCCTCTTGAAAGCTTGCATAGTATGGTGGCCAGAACTGAATCAACCAGAAAGACCCCACTTCAAACCTCTAGGTGTCCTCAGCAAGCTATGTCCCCTTGTCTGAGATACGCTGCCCCTTAATGATGACAGAAAATGCATGTGGACAGACCCAAGATGTTCTAGGCTGATATACAAAATGCAAATTATTCTACTGATGCACAAAAGTTTGTAACCTTTTTTTCTTTTTTTTTGGCTTAGCCTCCCCTTTTTATAGAGGGTAAATCCTGGGATCTTGTATACAATCTGCCTGAACTGCAAGATTTAGCTAATATACAGAACCACTAGGAAGTGTAATAAGAGCTTTTAAAAGATTCTTATTCTTTGGTGATCACTCATAGCTGAGTAAGATTGTCTTCCATGAACATGGGCTTAACAGTAAGTCTGTAAGTGACTGTGGAGGCCAATTCTGGATCCACACGTCCTTCCACAGTGGGGACATAAGTTTCCAGGTGGGAGTTGATCACAGTGAGGGTTTGCCAAACGATACGATACGATAATCTTTATTGTCATTGTCCCATACAGAACAACGAAACTGAAAAAAATCTACATCACACATTCAAAAACCCACAAGCCTGCTATCCCAGCCTGGTCAGCCCCTAAAAACTCTGATACCCCATAATTGAATAAAATATACCTACATAAAGACTACATTAGACTGTGTTTAAAAGCAAAATCGCATTTGGATAGAAACTGTTTCTCAGGCGGCTAGTTCTAGTCTTTATAACCCTAAACCGTCTTCCAGAAGGTACATACCTTCCTCTTAGCACCTTTCTCCTTTTTGCCCTGAGTTCATGCTTCCTCAAAGTCCATGACCCCTTTGGTAAAGCCTGTTCTTAATGGCTTGTAAAAACAAGCACCGTGTTACGTAACTCCTCCACAACTGATCACCCTCTTCCAGATTTATTTATTAAATTTGTATCCCACATCTTCTAGCAAAAGGAGCCCCTCTTTTCTTGGGATATTAATTCTTAAAGGTTAGAAACTGTTAAAGCTAATATAGGGATCACTAAAGAGTTACTTTTGTTATTTATTATTATTAACTTTGTTTTGAACCACCTATGCTCTTCAGATGGTGGTATACATAATTTTAGGAATATGAATATGAAGTTAGGAACAAGGTTACAGCCAAACAAGTTCATTATGAATACAACCAGAGCATCTGTAATTCATCAAGAAGCTGTATGGAAGGCAGAAAAACTCCGCCTTGCAGTATCAATAGTTACTGCTGTTGTAAAATGATCGCTCTGCTTATTTTGCATAACTTTAAGCTTTAATTTAATTGTATCTTTTGCATCCTATTAACGCTTGACCAAACGGGAGCTGGGCATGTTTAGCCTGGAGAAGAGGAGGTTAAGGGGTGATATGATAGCCATGTTCAAATATATAAAAGGATGTCACATAGAGGAGGGAGAAAGGTTGCTTTCTGCTGCTCCAGAGAAGCGGACACGGAGCAATGGATCCAAACGACAAGAAAGAAGATTCCACCTAAACATTAGGAAGAACTTCCTGACAGTAAGAGCTGTTTGACAGTGGAATTTGCTGCCAAGGAGTGTGGTGGAGTCTCCTTCTTTGGAGGTCTTTAAGCAGAGGCTTGACAACCATATGTCAGGAGTGCTCTGATGGTGTTTCCTGCTTGGCAGGGGGTTGGACTCGATGGCCCTTGTGGTCTATTCCAACTCTATGATTCTATGATTCTATGAAACGGTGTTTTCCCCCTCTCTGCACTCATGTATATAAATCAGAGTACATAAAAACTATTAAAAATAGAAACTGGATTGTTTCTTTTTAGTTTTAAATGCAAATACTCAGTTTCTCCTTTTAAAAAACATTTTATTTCAAGCTTAAGTTATATCCAGTTCTACAATACTAATGACTTCGCACTCACCCACCATCAATTTTTAAAATCCAAATTTCATACATACGCATTTTATAAGTCCACCAAATTATCATCGTCTTTAACAGGTTTCATAATATGTTCGGGGGGGGGGGGTCCTCCTTTAAATTCAAACTTTGCTGTGGACTTCACATATGGAAAGTAACATTTAATAGTTGCCTAGAAGAGTGAATGTCAGCAGGTATTTCTTGCAAACATCTGGGAAGCTACACATGCTAAAAAATCTCTGCTGCACAACTTTTAAAGATGCAGCAACTCTATAGCATTTTTGTTGTTTGGTTTTTGTGAAGGTGCAGCTGGACTTAGGCAAAGTAAAGTAGAAATGAAGAACACCGGAAGGAGATTAAGAGAGAACTGTTCAGTGCAAGCTGAGAGAAGCAGCAGTTTTGGAATGCTAAGCTATTGAAACATAGTTTAATCCTGCCCATGTGCTTTCCTCCCACCTTGCACAAAAAAAAATAGGTGCTTCCCTTTTTCTGCTATCATTTACCCCCTGCCTTTGCAAAACATACTTGCACACTTTTGCCAAGAATCATAAAATGGAATGTTCTTGACTGGTCTCATGGTCCTCAGTAGCTAGAGAGGTTAAAATAAAAAAACTCTTTGTGACTCGGGGTCAGGACAATAAAGACTGACTTACTGAGTAAAAACCAGACCTGATGCAATTTTGCCTATATAGCATTGCTGAACAGCATTCACATGAAGCCTGTTTTGGGGACGGGCAGGAGGGAAGTAAACTAAAGTTGTGAAGAGCCAGGTTATAGAGAAAGTGGCAGTCAGCTCCAGGGGAGCCTTAGGAGGTGGTGGTGCCACATACGAGAAAAATAAATAACACAGCCAGCTCAGTCACCCCCTACCCCAACCCAGGCAATGCACACCAACTTCCTTGGCCCTCTGCTATTGTGAGGTATTGAGGTAATGAAGAACAGGGAAACATACTGGACTGAGGTTCTGGTACGATCTGAACATGCTCGATAATGGTGGAGAAACCTAGGTAATACTGTGGTGAAACTTAACCCTGCAATAAAAATCTACCAGACTACAAGGAATTTCCTTTGTCAAAAGCCAGCTAGTACGCATGATCTCACTGTTTGCAATTCAGACCAATCACAAGGAGACAACATGTGCATACCAATGAGCTTCGTAAGCAAGAGAGAAAGAAACAAAATGATCTGATTGGGTGACTGAATTTGTACTTTCTGTAAATGAATATAAAAACTGTTGGATCCCTTTTGTTCGTGGTCCAGTGTTTGCAGAGCAATCCCACTGGATCAAAACATCTGCACAGAAATAAACCTTAGACTCCTTTTTCACAAACCCCACCTCATGTACTTTTTGGTTTACTCATGAGAAACTGCTGCAGGAAAACCTGCTCCCTATCTTTCCAGAGGAGGGGAAGTGGAGCATCTATGTTGGTTAGTGGAAGCTCCTGAAAGGCCTTACAAAAATTGTGCCCAGGAGCATTACAACAGCTATGTCGGGCCAATGGAAGCTGAGTCTTCTCCCTTTGCTCATGCACACATTTGTGCCTCTCTCCCAGGGACTGGTGGGAGTTGTAGTCCCAGAAGGGCACCATGTTGGTGGGGCCGGGAATGCCACCACCATTCCAGAAGCTGCTTCCTTGGCTTTTGTCCTCTGGCCACAAGAAATTGGGGTGCCCTGGGCCAAAGGCAGAGTCCTGGGCACTTCCAAGGAAAGCGGGGATGTCCTGCTTAAAATGGGGTGCTTGGAGGGTATGTTACAGTGAACCAACACCACATCATTCTTTAATTTGACTTGCTTAATGAATTCAAAACATTCAGGAAAACAGGAGATAATGTCAGCCTCTGGCAGATCAACAATAGGGATGGTCATATACAATCATTGGGGAAGGCATTTGTAACTTCATAGGCTATGTTTGGAACATGGAAAACCCTATATTTTTGCATTGTCTCCAGGTCATGTGTGGTGGAGGAGGAAGGGCAGAATCTACCCCAGCATGTGGATAAAACTTTTATGGAGAACACTGGACTCTTCGGTGTATAGTGTTTATCTCACCAGAACAAATTGCCAGTTTATTTTCTGTATTCCAAAGTTACCGTATAATAATAATAGTAATAATAATAATAATAATTAATAATAATTTTTATTAATATCCTACCCTCCCCAGCTGAAGCCGGGCTCAGGGAGGTTAACAACAATAAAATAGTACAACATTCTAAAATCATTTCACTATAAAATTAATTCAAATCAAATTGATGGCAACCATTAGGCTAAAGTTCTGTGAAGATTGCCAAAGGAGGGAGTCAGGCTGTGCCCTGACCAAAGGCCTGGTGGAACAGCTTTGTCTTGTAGGCCCTGCGGAAAGATGTCAGGTCCCGCAGGGCCCTAGTCTCTTGTGACAGAGCGTTCCACCAGATTGGAGCCACAGCCGAAAACGCCCTGCCTCTAGTTGAGGCCAGCCTAACCTCTCTGAGGCCTGGGACCTTCAGGATGTTTTTCTTTGAAGACCGTAGGTTCCTCTGTGGGACATACCAGGAGAGGCGGTCCCGTAGGTACGAGGGTCCTAGGCCATATAGGGCTTTAAAGTGTATAAGATGATCCCCCCCCCAACTTTTCCAGTAAAAATATAGAGTTTGGGATATACTTGCCGTATAAGACTACCCCTCTTCCAACGCACACCAAATAAAAATTAAAAAACCAGTCTCCAGTCCAGCTTGGAAATCTGCTCCACTTTCCAGTAGCTGGGGGCTTCTGGGGCCAATTTTCAAGTGTATTTCTGCTTCATCTAGAGAGCTTGGTGTCCTCTGATTTAATTTGCTGTCGTTTTATCCTTTGGTGGGGAGTTGCTGCAGGAGCTGCTGCTGTAGCCGGCGTATAAGATGACCCCCAACTTTTGAGAAGATTTTCCTGGGTTAAAAAGTAGTCTTATACGCCGTACATTTAAAAATAATACACCACTTATTGTCACTGCTTAACAGCTCAATACTTGTCCCCAATATTGCTTATTCCAAGGTACAATGCTGTCATGCTCCTCCTCCTAATATAATTGGGACAATAAACCTATTTGCAACAATTTTTGAAACAGGCCTATGATAAATCCTTGAAATCCAGTTTATTCTTTGGGTTCCAATGGCATATTTGGTTACTAGAAAGGTCATTTATGATGGCAGTATCATATCAAACCATTTTGAGCATCCAACATCATAAACACTTTATATTGTTTATGTCTGTATAGTGGTTTCAAAAGCCAAATCATAAGAGTTGACTCGTAATCTGTAAATGTCTTCCTTTTTAAAAAGAAAATGAAAACCAAATGGATGAGAAGTTTATTGTAAACTGCTTTCACCTAGTCAGGTTGACTATAACTGTACAGGACACCTGCATAGAGACTACAGATTCTGAGATAGTAGTATTAACTTGCCACATGACAGCTTCGAACAAAATGAAAGAATGCAAGAACTTGAATAGAAAATGGTGGAAGACTTGTTCCCTATACCTGTGACCATTGTACAGTAGGCCAATGTGGAGGCTATGCAGACTCTGTCAGCAAACCGGGTCGAAAAATTACCGTACTCCACGTTAGCATCTCACAATTTCTTCTTCAGGGGAACTAGCTTTGTCGACAACAGGAAGTAGATGGCAAGGCTGGCTCTTTTTGAAACTAACATGTTTGCAACTTGCTCTATGAAACTGGCCAAGTTGGTATCCTACTCCAAGCCTGCAAACTTATGGGTGTTTAAGTTTAGGTGAGCCTTGTAGTAGACATTGAACCAAAGAGAATGTTGGTCCAATTTTTCTGCCTGTAGAGTTCTTCTGTTCTCGTCCATAAATCCAAAGGACTGGTTGAAGTCCTTGAAGTGAAACTCTTTGTAAAAGCCATTATAGCTAGTAAGGATGACACCAATGTCATCTTAAATCCCAGCCCTTTCACCACCACCCTGAGAAGTATTCTCAGCATGAGAGGATAGCTGTTTGCTCCCCAAGGAATGGATCCCTTCCAAGAGACTGTCTCTACTCCCTCAAAGAAATCCACCCTTTCCTCATGGCTCAACTAACAAATAGGTTAAGAGGTAACACCAAACAATTATTTTCTCAAAAATAGGAAATGTGTAAGAGATACTTACAAAAAAATAACAGTGACATATTATCTATGGTAGTGTTTGAATGACCCTTGTGTACATAAAATATTACGAGATAAAGGAAAATCAGAATGCTAGGTTGTAAGAAAGTATTAGAAAGTATATTAAATGTAAGGTAATAATTATAAGTACATTCAAAATCACAAATGTCAACTATATATGATGGGAAGTCTATATTTATTTTACTTCAGTTTGTTGTTGTTTTGTTTTATTTTACGTACCATTATATGATTTTAGCTTAGCTGATATCTAAGTGGAATTGCTATCAATTGCTTTCTTGTGCAATGGTGCTATCAATTGTTTTCTGTATTTGGTTGGAGACTTCATTTTTTACAGTCAAAACTTCTGCCTTAGATCTTTGAATTACCGGTAATAATGGCATCAAATTAAAAGAGCATTTGTTCAATATGGCTATCCATTTGTGTTTGAAATCCACATCATTTTGAAATGAAGTAGGTGCCCTTTGTAATCTTAAGCCTCTAGGAATTCGACTATTTTTAAGGTAGTTACTTAAAGAGGCGGCATGGAATTCATATTGAACCTTACGTATACGTGCATTCAAAAGTTGAGTAAAGTCCATGGATAGTAAGTTCTTATCAAGATTAAAAGCAGGTATGTCACTCAATATTTCATGAGAATCCAAATCTGAGAAAGCTAAAGTTTGTGCCCATTTAGCCATGGTACAACAATATACAACAAAGGAAATCCCCTGTGTGGCAAAAAACAGAAAACTCTGAACAACCGCAAGCAACACATGGCTAATAATGTTCTGACAAAATATTTATAACATTATATTGTTTCACAAATAATAAGCAGAAACTATGTAATCCTTGCATCAAGTCACAAATAATAGGAGTCAAATAAATGTTCCATGAATAGAATTAGAAAGCGTAGTCAGTCAGCATCAGAGACCTCTGAGATGAAGGCAAATTAATAATAAATAATAATAATAGGGGGGGCCACTAGGAGTGCATCGGAAGATGGCTGACAATAACATCTCTCCGACCCACAGGAGGTAATTAGGAGGCTGTGATGGGAGTAAATAGCCTCCCTACCCCCCCCAGGATTGTGGGGGGGCTGCCTTTGCCTGCTGTGCCCTATACCACCCCGGAATTTGTGGGGATGGGGGCACTAGGCGGAATGCCCTTCTGTGGATTTCGGTGCTCCTGGACGCCGTCTCTGAGCCGCGCCGCTAGCTGCAAGAACTTCAGAAATAGTACCTTGGGTTAAGAACTTTACCTCAGTATGAGAACAGAAATTGCGTGGCAGTGGCAGCGGGAAGCCCCATTAGCTAAAGTGATACCTCAGGTTAAGAACAGTTAATTGATTATTAATTTTCCTGTAGCTGATAAATTCTCAAAAGGTATGCCAGAAACTACACTGGTACCTCAGGTTACATACGCTTCAGATTACAGACTCCGCTAACCCAGAAATATTACCTCGGGTTAAGAACTTTGCTTCAGGATGAGAACAGAAATGACGCTCCAGCGGCGCGGCAGCAGCGGGAGGCCCCATTAGCTAAAGTGGTGCTTCAAGTTAAGAACAGTTTCAGGTTAGGGGGGCCACCAGGTGGCGCATTGGAAGATGGCCGACAATAACATCTCTCTGACCCATACAAGGTAATTAAGAGGCTGCTATGGGAAGTATGCAGTCTTCCTACCCCCCCAAGGAGATGGGGGGGCTGCCTTGCCAGCGGTGTCCATCCACAATGCACCCCAGAGGGCACGATTGATTCCAATCAGCGCGTGCTGGTTAGCTTCAGCTCGGAATTATAATTGGAAACATACGATTGGAATGAAGCTGAAGCACATACATCAAGTAACGCTCGAGAGATAAGACTGCTGATTAATGGATCTCTGTGACCAGGAGTGACGGACGGATAAGTAAATCTTCTGATGAATCACCATTAAGAGACTGTATGTTTGGAATGAAGGGGGGAAGTGGAGGAAAAAAACTTTTTTCTTTGTACTATGTGATATTAATAACCCTTCACCCCAGAAAGAAACAAGATCGTTGTGTTTTACTAATCACAAGCAGGAAGTTAAGAACTGTGTGGGATGGAATATAGCTAAAGAAAGGATTGGTAAACAATGAGAACAGAGGAAAATTCTATGACGCAGTCAAAAAATGGCGTCTCACCAAGACAGGCTTGCCGGAGAAAGGAGGACAGGGGGAGGAGAATCAGGACCATTGGAATGAGAAGGATTGCTGGAATGTAATTTTGACCTGACAGAGCCTCTTGATATACTGGGCAAGTCTGAGAAAAGTAAAGGACAGATCGAAGATTAAAAAAAATAATTATGGAAGCGAGAAACAGCGGCTGTCCCTGAGCGATATGATCTTTGGAGAGTACAAAACCCACACAGAGCATGTCTGTTTCCAATCTGCTTGTGAAAATTATCAGAGATCGCAAAGAAAGGAATATACGATAACAACAAGAAGATGGAGAAAGTAATAAAGGACTATCTGGATTGAACTGGATAGAACTGTTTAATTAATGCAGCAATATAAGTGATGTTTGGACTCGTCCGGACCTTGATGTATGGGTACCCCCAACAAAATTTAAAATTCGGCTGTATAATTTGGAACTAATGTGATTTGGATAATGTGATGTGATTGGCCTGTTAATAAAAATTATTTTTTTAAAAAAAAGAACAGTTTCAGGTTAAGAACGGACCTCCGGAATGAATTAAGTACGTAACCAGAGGTACCACTGTATGTGCACATGAAAGGTTTCCATTCTCTCCCCAGCCTCTCCACTCCACCTCTCACCAAGAGATCAGGTTAGGCCCACACCCTTTCTCCCAGTTGCCCCTTTTGAAATATATGACAGGAAATGCCCCAGCCCCACCCACCCCCAGGAATTCTGGGTGCTATAGTTTGTGGAAGGTGAAGGGGGCGGAGTTAACACAGTGGCCGATGGAAGGGCCAATCTGGTCACTTGGAGTGGATCACATAAATTCCAAACCCAAAGGCTCCGCCCACAAACTGCTCGGTTTTTGCTTACAGCGCTTAGCGCAGAATGTTGCTGATAGATTCAAAGAAAGGAAAGGAGATCGAAAGAGGAAGGGCAAACTTTCTTTATCCAGAGCATTAAGGGGAGAGGCTTAGGCCGCTTGAAGGATTGAACTGGGTTGCCTGAGGGAGGGTTATCTTTTTTATTTAAAAAAAATTGAATTAATACTGGACTGTCTGAAAAATGTCTGAAAAAATGCACTTGAAAAAACATCCATTTTCTTCACAAGAGGAGTCAAGGAATGTATGAAAGAAAAGAAAAATGGTGTCTTTATTAAAGACAGTGAAGCTGAATGCTTCTCTTGCATCAAAGTTCAGAACAAAAACGATAAATAACTCCACTATAATTAAGTTCTCCCTACAACAGAACAACAAAGCATTGGCTTTGACTCTCAATGCTGCAAAGACAGCCAGTCAAAGACTAACTTATGAAAAGATGCTATTGCAGAAAGAAATGGAGTTGTGTCACTTAGAACAGCTTTTGGTGCAGTGAAGCATTTTCAAAGTGAACAAATATATTAATGAACTACACCAATATATGAACAGCTACTTGCAAATAGCAATGAAGCTGAGCAGACCTCCTGAGAATGGTTCATGCTCTGGGATGCTGGACTGATATTACCAAAAAAAACCCACCAAAACCCACCAGAATGCCTAGATTATGCAAATCTAATTGAAAAAAACACGTAAACGTAATAAGCCATATAGTAACAATTGCAAAGTTATTTTCTAGAAACTACTTCTTAAAAAATTAGATACAGCTTCTTATAATGTAAAAATCAACATTGTGGCACAATATATTAAAATGCAGCTTTCCAGTTGACCACAAAATCCAGTATGTACAAAATACAAGTCCTATTGTCAGTGCCGTAGTACATTCTTTTCTAATTTCTTCATCTTCTCTTGTATTTTTCTGTCTGTTGTGGCATGAAATAATCTTCTAAGTGTCTAATGAAGATGGTTGGGTTGGCAGACAAAAGAACGTGACACTGATGGATGCTGGCACAGGCAGACAAGACAAGGATTCCTGGGTATTCCTGTTTCGTCCGAAGGGGCTTCATCAAAACACAGCACAAGGAAAAAGAGCACAAGGTCCTGAAAGATTTGACCAGCTCTGGACAGCACCTGCAACACAGCCAAAAAGAAAAAGAAAAGAATTTTCGTGTGCAGAGTCCAAGCTTAACACCAAACAGAGACATGGTAACCCACAGACAGTATCTTCCTAGAAGCTGACCAGAGGATCTGGAAAGTCCAAGAAAACCTAAAAGAAGTTAATTGAACCAAGTTATGAATTCATGGCTTTTCCTTAGGGAACAATTTTGTTACTGTTTTTAAAACTTTGGGGTCCCCAGTATTCCTTCTTACCTAGTCTTTTTATCCTTGTATTTGCATTTCATAAATCATTTTTCCCTGGAAGAAAAAAATAGTTTTATTAATCTGGATTTCCAAGATAGCCTACAAAAGAGAACCATAAAACAGATCAAAAACATCAGGGAAAAAGCAATTATCATAGCAGCAGTTAAAATACAAAAGGCAGTAGATATAAAATCAGTTAAAATCCTGGGCATTTTTTATTTTTTATTTATTTTGAAAAATGTCTAAAATGTGGCTCTCCCAAAAAAGGCTAGAGTATCCCCTGCCCAACACAAGTAGTGTGCCACCTCCTCCCTCCTGAGTAGTCTCAACGCCTATTTAGCTGAAATTAGGGGCAGAAGCAAATAATGGAGATAAAACTTCAACATGTTTAATTCTGGTTTGTTTGACTGGGGGTTAAGATCACTATCCTAAACACCCAGTGTTCTTTGAAATTAGATAATCTTTCTACCAAATTTCCTCTTTCTTTTTGTGCATAGCTGTCAACTGTCCCTTATTTGGCGGGAAACTCCCTTATCCCAGCGCCATGTCCCGCTGCTGTCCCTTATTGATGATGTCCCTTAAATTTCCCGGGTTTCAAAGGAAGCAGCTCCTCTCCCTCCCTCCCTGCCGGCCAGGGAGGAGGGAGGCTCTAACTGTGTTGCTTGGCTGCGTTGCTCACCCAATAAGGAGTCTAAGAACGACTGGGGGGTGCAGCTTGCATGCCTTGTGCCAATCAAATCGCCTTTGCTCAGCGCTTCCCAGCGGATAGGTGACGGTGGTTTTCCTTGCTGCATCCCCTTTGCCGGGCTGCTACGATGTGGGAACCACCGCTTGAGGCTTCGTTTGGCTGCTGGCTGGGCTTTCTGCCTTTGGCTCAGAGAAGCTCAGATGTTGAACATACCTGTGCTGGGAAAATCCCTTATTTTGGCTGCTGATCCCTTATTTTTGAGGCTGCTGGTCCCTTATTTTCAAGTCTGTAAGTTGACAGCTATGTTTCTGTGCATGTGTGCCTTATGCCAGCATTCACCAATCTGGTGCCCTCCAGCTGTCCAGCCTTGCTCTCACTCTGGATGTACTTGGATTGCATTTTAAAAAGTTCAGGGAGCACCAATACAGCTGCTTGCCAAGGGTGCAAGAAACCCTAGGTACACCTCTGCAGAAAATCTAGTGTATTCGTGCTGAAATGAATAAATCATAAATGAAGTGGTCTGACTATAATTGCAACTTGTTCTGCACGTTGCTGGATACAGTTCAGAGTGTTGCTTCCTTGACCTACTTTTATAGTAATTGTGTATATATCTGCCCATGATAGCAGAGAAAAGGGTCGCACTGTTGTGAATAAAATGCACTATTCACTCATTTCAATTGCATAGCAACCATCTTTTATCTTTGTAATCATAGAACATGCACAATAGAAACAACCCCATTGTGAGAAGCTCTTTTTCAATACAGTGGACGCTCAGGTTGCGAACGTGATCTGTGCGGGAGGCACATTCGCAACCCACAGTGTTCGCAAACGCAATCCGCAGCACCGCATCTGTGCACACGTGGGTTGTGATTTGGCGCACAAGCGCCGAAACCCAGAAGTAACCCATTCTGGTACTTCCAGGTTTGGTGTGGTGAGCAACCCGAAATCGTGTAACTTGAAACGTCTGTAACCCGAGGTACCACTGTATATATAGTAAAATGTGTAGCAAAAATCATTATACATCCATCATCCTTGCTTCTCAAGCAAAACAAGAAAGCAAGTGAAATAAAGGGGGGGGGAGAGAGAAAGGAACAAGAAAATGGTAAATGAAAAGGGGAAATAAACAACCTAACTCAAGTATACGTTCCCATTTACTAACACTTTGAGCTGTGACCCACATAACTTTCTGATACAGGAGTAGGTTCTTACAACTCCCTCTTACAACTCATATGTTATCTACAACCAGAATCAATAATGTAATTCAGAGAACGATTGGTCAGTTTTACAGTCATGGCTCTCTTTTTCACGAAACATTGCTTCTGCTGCCTCTGATGCTGTTGAGACAACCCTCCAGATACTCCACTCTGCATCTTCCAGCAATCACTTGTGCACTTGCAACCCCTTTGAATTTTCAGTTGCTTGAAACCTTTGTCCTGTAGCAACTCGCTTTGGGGACTTGTGGGCTTGTTTTGACTCAGTGTTCCCATTCTGCCATTAAGCGCCCATAAATAAAGTCCAGCGATAATTGCACCTCCAGCAGGGATTCCAAATTTGTGATAATAACATCCCACATGTCATTCAAGGAAAATAATATAATGTATGCTTTGCAGTGACTGTAAAGTCCATGACCTGTGGATGTAATTCACTGAACAGCACTGTCTCCTTTAACAGAATTAGATTTGCGTCTGGTTGCAATTCTGGGAGTCTCTTCCCTCACAGAGTTGATCATTTTAACAATAAAATACTGGAGTTTAAAAGTCTAAAACTGGAGAATCTTTACACAGAGATTATCCTCAATCTCTTACACTGCAGATTCCTGTGTTTAGGTGTGTTTTTACTTTTAAATCATTGTGAGGGACACAATTTTGCCTGGGGACAGAGCAGAGGCCCAGACCCAAGCCACTGTCTTTATCTGCATGCACCCTCCACCTTTCAAGGTTTACTGAAAGCCATTCTTCCTCTTCCTGGGGGCCAATTGCTCACAAGCAGAGTAGTTTGGAGGTGGCAGCTCCCTTTTGCTTGACCCTGGCGTTTTGTGCACAGATTCAATAAACACACAAGATGTAACCGGCTGTACTTTTGAATAAATAAGGTATACTATCCATTGTATCAAATTGTAGATTTCAACAGAAGTCTCAAAGTTCAACAAAAAAGCAGAAGACCCAGTGAATCAGTTCATTCTCTAGTCAGTTCTTGCATAAGGTGTCTATTCCACCTGTCTGTTTGTAGAGTCCAATAATCCACATGAAGGGTTGTTACAGTTCCACAGAATCCTTTCACAGAGTCTAAGACAAGGATTTCCGGAATATTAGCCTTGTTTCGCCATCCTAGGCTTCATCATTAGTGCAGGCTCTAGGTAATGCAAATAAATACAATTTGGAATCTCACACATTTTTACAGGAAAAAATAATATAGAAACCATAAACAACTGTACATACCATATGTAATATTGCAAGATAGTGGATCTTATAGCATAGTAGTGGTTGCAGTAAACAGCAACTGTAACAAAGGAGGATTATATGGACAAGCACATATTGGTTTGAGTAACAGGTGTTGGCAATCCACAGATACAAATTTTTTCTTAAAGTGATCCATATGGCACAACAGAGGTAAAGCAAACTTAATCCATGCTCAGATGTTATACATGTAAACTCATACATAAATGTAATCAATTTTCAGATTTAAAGTAATAGCAATCCACAAATATAAAATTTGTTTTTCAAAGCAATCCACTCGGCCCACAGAGGTAAAACAGATTTAGCCAATGCTCAGGTGTTCTACATATAGTGCATTACTATATGTAAACTTGCCAGATTTTCAAGGTGAGAGCATTTTATTTGAGCCACTGCAGTATTTTAATACTCCAGAGAGCATTTCCACAGCTGACAGTGTTGGCTTAGTGGTTGCCTAGAGTAATTATCCAATATTTCTTTTTCTTCTTTTAATTATATCCCAAGGTTGGCTAAGTACAGCTTCATTACAAACAAGTCCATGCAGGGTCACTGCAAGATTGGGAAGAAGAAAATGTGGGCGTATCAATCACTTTGATGAAAAGGTTGATTGAAATTCATCCTCACATACCACCAAACCTCTAATGTCTCTGGAACACAGCCTATTAATATGGTCTTTTAACTTTATCATTGTGATAAAAGATAGCAGCAATGTTTCAGTGCAAAGCCTTTTGCAAAAGGATTATCACTGTGCATGGTATATGCATAGCCACCTTATACGCTTGATAAAAAATTTTATTCAATGTCAAGCTCACCAGTTGATAGTTATGAAGTCCCACCAGATTGCATTGGAATGTTCCACAGGTTCTTTTCCTTCCATGACTGAGACTCTGTTATGTTCCCAGCAACTGCTAATAATAATAATAATAAATTTTATTTATATCCCGCCCTCCCCAGCCGAAGCAGGGCTCAGGGCGGCTAACAACACTAAAATAGTGCAACATTATAAAAACATCATAAGAATTAATTAAAATCAAAATTGATGGCAACCATAAACTAAAGTATTGTAAAGATTGCCAAAGGAGGGAGTCAGGCTGTGCCCTAACCAAAGGCCTGGTGGAACAGCTCTGTCTTGCAGGCCCTGCGGAAAGATGTCAAGTCCTGCAGGGCCCTTGTCTCTTGTGACAGAGCGTTCCACCAGGTTGGAGCCACAGCCGAAAAAGCCCTGGCTCTAGTTGAGGCCAGCCTAACCTCTCTGTGGCCTGGGACCTTCAAAATGTTTTTATTTGAGGACCGTAAGTTCCTCTGTGGGGCATACCAGGAGAGGCGGTCCCGTAGATACGAGGGTCCTAGGCCGTATAGGGCTTTGAAGGTTAAAACCAGCACCTTAAACCTGATCCTGTACTCCACGGGAGCCAGTGCAGCTGGTATAGCACCGGATGAATGTGATCCCGCAGCGAAGACCCCGTAAGGAGTCTCGCCGCAGCATTCTGCACCCGCTGGAGTTTCTGGGTCAGTCTCAAGGGCAGCCCCACGTAGAGCGAGTTACAATAATCCAGTCTGGAGGTGACCGTCGTGTGGATCACAGTGGCTAGGTCAGGGCAAGAGAGGTAAGGGGCCAACTGCTTAGCTTGGCGGAGATGAAAAAATGCCGCCTTTGTTATAGCTGCAATCTGCGCCTCCATGGAGAGGGAGGTATCGAAGATTACACCCAAACTCTTAACGGACGGTGCTGGCACTAATTGCACCCCCGCAAGAGATGGGAGTTGCCCCCTCAATCCCATATCATCCCTTCCCAGCCAGAGGACCTCTGTCTTCGAAGGATTTAACTTCAACCGGCTCCCACGTAACCATCCAGCCACAGCTTCCAAGCATCTGATCAGTGTGTCTGGGGCCGAGTCAGGATGGCCATCCATCAACAGATAGAGTTGGGTGTCATCAGCATACTGATGGCAGCCCAGCCCAAAACTCCGGACAAGCTGGGCGAGGGGGCGCATAAAGATGTTAAAAAGCATCGGGGAGAGAATCGCACCCTGAGGCACTCCACACACCAAGGAGTGGCGGGATGACAGTTCCCCCCCCAAGCGCCACCCTCTGTCCCCGACCAGAGAGAAACGAGCGCAGCCATTGAAGGACTGTGCCCTGGATCCCCACATCGGCGAGGCGGTGGTCCAGAAGTTCGTGATCGACTATGTCGAAAGCTGCTGACAGATCTAGAAGAATCAGCAGCCCCGACCCGCCTCGATCCAGCTGTCTACGAAGATCATCTGTTAGGGCGACCAGAGCCGTCTCGGTCCCATGACCAGCGCGGAAGCTGGACTGGAATGGATCCAGAGCCGATGTTTCATCCAGAAACCTACCAAGCTGTTCAGCAACTGCTCTCTCAATCACCTTACCCAGGAATGGAAGATTCGAAACTGGGCGGTAATTTGATAGATCTAAGGGATCTAATGATGTTTTCTTTAAGAGCAGACGCACCACTGCCTCCTTCAGTTCCCCTGGGAATGTCCCGGTGCCAAGGGACAAATTGATGATATCCCCCAGGGGGGCCCACACCTCATCTGGACATGCTCTAATCAGCCAAGATGGGCACGGGTCGAGAGGACAAGTGGTGGGCTTTCCAGCTCGGAGGAGTCTGTCCACATCGGCTGGGGATATCCGGTCAAAGTGGTCCAATACTGGACCCGAGGACAGTCGAGGGGCCTCCAGTTCTTTTATTGTATCCAAATTGGCAGGGAGGTCATGGCGGAGCGACAGGACCTTCTCCGCAAAAAAGCTCGCAAATGCCTCACAGCTGTGTGTCGAATTGTTATTTAAATTTGGCTGTCCTTCGAGGGACGTTAAAGACCGAATTATACTAAATAATTGTGCCGGGCGAGAGCTAGCGGATGCAATGGAGGCCGAGAAGTAGGACTTCTTAGTGGCCTTCACTGCCATCTCGTAGGTTTTCATAAAAACCCTATAAGATGTTCTTGAGGCTCCGTCACGGGCACCCCGCCATACTCGCTCTAGCCGTCTGAGGTCCCGCTTCATTTTCCGGAGCTCCTCAGTAAACCAGGGAGCCCGGTTTCTGCGGGGTCGCAGAGGGCGCTTAGGTGCGATCTCATTGATGGCTGCCAGGAGCTGGGTATTCCAGCCCTCAACAAGCTCAGTCAATGAGTCGCCAGGGGGAGAAAGGTCCCGCAAGGCTTGACGGAATCTATCAGGGTCCATCAGCCTCCGCGGGCGAGCCCAAATCGGCTCACCACCTAAGCAGGGTGGGGGTGGAACATCAATCCTGGCTTTCATAGCATAGTGATCAGACCATGGCACCTTCATCGAAGGAAACATGATCACATCTATACCGACGCCAAAGATCAGATCCAGCGTGTGGCCTGCTTGATGTGTGGGGCCCGAAACAAACTGGGAGAGCCCTAGTGTCGCCATGGAAGACACCAGGTCCAGAGCCTGTGAGGAGGGAGCGGCATCGGCATGGATGTTGAAGTCCCCCAATACCAATAGGTTAGGGAACTCCAAGGCCCAGCCGGCCACCGCCTCCAGCAGGCCTGACAGGGTGGCTGCTGGTGCGCTAGGTGGCCGGTACACCAGCCAGACAGCCAAGCTCACCTCGGAGCCCCACACTAGGCCAACACATTCAATGCCGGGGATCGATGGCGGTGGTAGAGCCCTGAAAGAACAATCTTCCCGGATTAATAATGCCACCCCTCCCCCCCGGCCCACAGTCCATGACTGGTGGAGGACGGAAAAACCCGGGGGCGCCATCTCTCGTAAGGTAACAGTATCCCCTTCGCGCACCCAGGTCTCCGTCACACAAGCCAGGTCGACCCCCTGCGAGATGATGAAATCTCGCAGGGTGGCGGTTTTGTTGCCTATAGACCTGGCATTGCACAACACCAGTGATGGAGGTGAGTAATCCTTTCTCACCCTACCCTCGTCTCTCGGGATGGGGCGCAGATTGGAAGGGGTACGAGCATATCCGTATCTCGATCCCCTTCGCCTATGCCATCTGCCCCCACCGCCATACCTCCCTCGCCCCTCCACAGTAGGAATCCCAAGCCTCATACTCGCCTCCATTTACAAAATATAAAAGCAAACAAACAAACAAACAAACAAACAAACAAAACAATTACACCAAAACAAAACCAATCCCCACCCCACTCAACAAACCATCCCACCCCAACCCAAAATAAAACAAAACAAAATAAAAATACATGGATAAAAAACCACCGTTTCTGGTGGTACAACAAAGTAAAAAGTAAAAACACTTGTAAAACACTTTAAAATATATAACACGCTATGTCCCATACATATTTATACCATAGTTTTATAAGCCTTGCAAGTTCTTCCATTTTTTTTAATATACTCTGGCAGTTGCAAGAAACCATGCAAGGCTGTCCTTCACAGAGGCTATCATACCTCTCTGGGTGCTTCCTGGTTATCAGTGGGGCTGAAAGGGCAATAGCAGCCACTCCCCGAATCCCATCAACATCAACAGAAGGAGGGCTTTATGAGTGTATTGTGCAAGGTCTCTTTGTCCCTTTCTTTCAGATGCAACTTCCTTTCCCAGGCTGGCTTCTGCAGGGAGGCTAGTAAATATTTCAACCATCCTCTGCCTCTGAAATGTCTGCCTTAAGCCAGTTTTCTCCTTCAGAATATTGCCACTCAGCCTGTGCTGTTTCACCTTTCAGTTGAATCTCAGCCTCAACTCGTCGTAAAACTTGAAGACAGTGTTACATTTTGGATATGAATGGGTAAAAAATGTGCAAGAATTCAAGTTCTCCTTTATTTTAAAATGCAGCCTCGGGGCAGGTTTCAAAGTACCTCTGAATATATATATATATATATATATATATATATATATATATATATATATATATATATGCTTTCGTAGATTTTCACGGGTACAGGAATGCAGGTTTTGGTGTCTTCGGGTGTCTTCCCGTGTAAGAGTCGGGGTGTCTGTGCGACGTTTCGACGAGGTCTCACTCGTCATCTTCAGGCTGGTGCTTTCGGCTTCTTGTTACTGGAACAGAGCAGAGTCTGGTGTTTGAGTTCCTATAAATACTGTTGAGGGGTGTGGTGTATAGCCTCCAACGTTCTGGGCAGAGAGGAAGTTCCTAGATTAGTGTGCCTTTTCTTCTTTTGTTCCTTAATTACTTGAGGGATATCTTGGGTGATTTCATGAGTGATATTCTGAATACCACTGGGTGGGTCATTAAGTGTAGATTAGTTGCTAAAGCTTTCGTGTCTTGACCTCTTGAGCTTGTGAAGAGTTTTTCTGAGAAGATGGCTGTGCTGCATTTAGTTGTGCTCTGGCTTGGCTTCGTGTATAGGGGCGAGCTGTGGTTTTGTGCCTTGTGCCAGCCAGATCTGTGTAGGGATTGCAGGGGGGTGCAGCATCCGGAGGTGCCACTATAGTTTGGCTACTGGATGGAGTCTGTAATATGTCTGTGGAGAGGGTCTGGGCTTGGGTCTGGTGTGGTTGATTGGTGACGGCGTTCTGTGTGCCTCTGGTTCTGGTGTCGGTTTTTGTGGGGAGGGCTAATTTCCAGATGTCTGGCAGGCGGGACGTGTCGTCACGCTTGTTCATGTTGTGAGGGTGTTTCTCTATCTCGATGGCTTCCATGATTATTCTCTTGTGGTGATGTTCCATGTTAAAGAGCAATTTGGAATCTGCAAAATTAATTTTGTGTCCTGTTTCTTTCATGTGTTGGAAAAGAGAGGAAGTTTTTTCTTCTTTTTTGACGGCATTCTTGTGTTCTGCGATACGTGCATTTATTCGTCTGTTTGTTTGTCCAATGTACGTGGCTGGGCAGACTTTGCAGGGTATTTCATAGACCCCTTGGTTTTCCAGCTGGATTTTGTCTTTTGGGTTTCTGAGGATATTGGCTATTTTTTGGTTGGTGCAGAAGGCTGTTTTGATATTGTGTTTATGGAGGATTTTGCTGATTTTGTCTGTAGTGCCCTTGATATAAGGAAGGAGGGCCATGCCATTGTTTTCTTCTGTGTCTTGGTTTTTGGGGGGTGTTTCTTTTTGGATTAGCTTCGTAACCCTGTTTTTCTGGTATCCATTGGCGATTAACACATTTGAGAGATTCTGTAACTCAGTTGTCAAGTGGTCTTTGTCAGCCAGGCGTTTGGTTCTGGAGATGAGAGTCTTGGCTACGGAGTTTATTTGTGCAGGGTGGTGGTGTGATTGTGCATGTAAGTAGCGGTTGGTGTGTGTTTTTTTCCGGTAGATAGTGTGTCCTAGGGAGCCATCAGGTTTTTTGTAGATTAGGACGTCAAGAAAGGGGAGTTGGTTGTTGTCTTCTATTTCCATAGTGAAAAGAAAAACTAGATAGCTTCCTCACACATCTCAACAGCCTACACCCCAAAATACAATTCACTATGGAAATAGAAGACAACAACCAACTCCCCTTTCTTGACGTCCTAATCTACAAAAAACCTGATGGCTCCCTAGGACACACTATCTACCGGAAAAAAACACACACCAACCGCTACTTACATGCACAATCACACCACCACCCTGCACAAATAAACTCCGTAGCCAAGACTCTCATCTCCAGAACCAAACGCCTGGCTGACAAAGACCACTTGACAACTGAGTTACAGAATCTCTCAAATGTGTTAATCGCCAATGGATACCAGAAAAACAGGGTTACGAAGCTAATCCAAAAAGAAACACCCCCCAAAAACCAAGACACAGAAGAAAACAATGGCATGGCCCTCCTTCCTTATATCAAGGGCACTACAGACAAAATCAGCAAAATCCTCCATAAACACAATATCAAAACAGCCTTCTGCACCAACCAAAAAATAGCCAATATCCTCAGAAACCCAAAAGACAAAATCCAGCTGGAAAACCAAGGGGTCTATGAAATACCCTGCAAAGTCTGCCCAGCCACGTACATTGGACAAACAAACAGACGAATAAATGCACGTATCGCAGAACACAAGAATGCCGTCAAAAAAGAAGAAAAAACTTCCTCTCTTTTCCAACACATGAAAGAAACAGGACACGAAATTAATTTTGCAGATTCCAAATTGCTCTTTAACATGGAACATCACCACAAGAGAATAATCATGGAAGCCATCGAGATAGAGAAACACCCTCACAACATGAACAAGCGTGACGACACGTCCCGCCTGCCAGACATCTGGAAATTAGCCCTCCCCACAAAAACCGACACCAGAACCAGAGGCACACAGAACGCCGTCACCAATCAACCACACCAGACCCAAGCCCAGACCCTCTCCACAGACATATTACAGACTCCATCCAGTAGCCAAACTATAGTGGCACCTCCGGATGCTGCACCCCCCTGCAATCCCTACACAGATCTGGCTGGCACAAGGCACAAAACCACAGCTCGCCCCTATACACGAAGCCAAGCCAGAGCACAACTAAATGCAGCACAGCCATCTTCTCAGAAAAACTCTTCACAAGCTCAAGAGGTCAAGACACGAAAGCTTTAGCAACTAATCTACACTTAATGACCCACCCAGTGGTATTCAGAATATCACTCATGAAATCACCCAAGATATCCCTCAAGTAATTAAGGAACAAAAGAAGAAAAGGCACACTAATCTAGGAACTTCCTCTCTGCCCAGAACGTTGGAGGCTATACACCACACCCCTCAACAGTATTTATAGGAACTCAAACACCAGACTCTGCTCTGTTCCAGTAACAAGAAGCCGAAAGCACCAGCCTGAAGATGACGAGTGAGACCTCGTCGAAACGTCGCACAGACACCCCGACTCTTACACGGGAAGACACCCGAAGACACCAAAACCTGCATTCCTGTACCCGTGAAAATCTACGAAAGCATATATATATATATATATATATATATATATATATATATATATATATATTCACCTTACTATTTTCACCTTTTTAAAAGTGGCCTTGTTTTGTTTGTGCTTAAAGAAAAAGAAAGAAAAAGAAACAAACACTTTCATTTTGTCAAGTTTCTTCCAATATCTTAGTGTTGTCTCAGCATCACTTTTTTTGGGGGGGGGTACATAGTGAAGAGTTGGAAATAAGTGGAGAGAACAATAGCACACTTCATTAGACATGATTATCTTGGCAAATCAATTAAAATGTAATAATATAAATAACTACATGATTTGTAAGAGGACTGTGTGATTTTGTTAGTTTCTCGGTGAGATGTTTTCATTAATTTAAATTAATAAAACAGTATTTTTTGTTATATTTGGCAACTTAGTTGACTATGTCTGTTTTTTCATGTTGTGAGCTTCCATGAACAGAATTTACTACGGAAAGGTGGCATACAAATAAATGGTAACATGCATTGTCTTTTTGCTTTTAGAACTTTATTCATATGCAAATTTATGTGGATTTTAATCACAACTCATATGATGGAACAACCAAGACTTATTTAATAGGCTGTCAGCCTTTAGCTGTTTCATTAGAGTTTTAGTGCATGCATTTTGATGAAAAAGTGAACTCTTATCCTTAAAATCTGGATTCTGACCCCTGTCAATCAATCTCTGGTGCTTATGTCAGTCTGCTGTTCTCTAATTCTGAGAAAGAAAACTTAAGCTTTGAAAGTAGGCTATGAGGCACAACATCTTGATTACCTAGTAAGCATGAGCGGAATAAGATCCACTTCATCTGAACATTACCCACTTGGCTACTGAATTTTCTGCACTAATAACCATGAAAATAGTGTGTGCCGCTTAAGAACAAGACTCTAGAAATCTCCACAGCTAGCGATGATCTAGGAACTGAACTTCATCTTAAAACTGAATTAACTGTTATGAAGCAACATACATCCAAATTGGGACCCCTGCTGTAAAAGTAATTACATAGGAGCTCTCTGCTGTGGAATGTGCCTAGTAATATGTCAAAAAGGGGAGGGGGATGCTTGCTCCCATTTGCTATTGAGGACACATTTATAGGACAGAGTCAAATGAGATAGACAGCACCCACAGTGCTGCCAGGGGTGGCTGTACTTAATCTGTGATGGGGACTTGCACCCCATAACCAATGGGACACCACCACCAGTGCTACACCACACAGACAGCTCAGCCCATGACTGTTTTGCCAAATGCAAACAGGTTCTTTTCCTGATGGATCTTTGATAAACAACAAGCCACTTTGGGTGGGGGGAGGCTGAGCTTTATTGAACAAAATGGGCCTTTATACCCACCTGCAACAGTGCAAAGCCTTCCCAGAGACAACCAATGAACCCCCTTTTTTCTAAGCACAAACACACAAATAGACAAACAAAAAAACCACCACAAAACATTTACCCAAACAACCAATGTAGAGTACCAGATCATTAACCCAAATCCCTCCTCACAGCTGCAAGAGCCTGAGGAACAGCGGATCTTTTGTCTGGCTTGCAATATGGCAGCTTTGCCCCATATCCAGGCCCCCTCTGGCCCAGTCCTATTATTTATACCCACCCTGGGTAAGCAAGGCTTCATGCCTCAACAGCCTCCACCTGTAGTAATTTGTGCTGCTTTTACCGCCTCCCAGTCCCATAAGCTGGGCCATCTCCAAGGGCAGAAGTGTTCCTGCAAGGACTTAAATGAAGAATTTCCATGTTTTCACTACAATGGCCACATACTTTTGTCACTGGAAATACAGCCACGGAATCAACCCAACAAAAAATGATGGAGAAAGCAAGGTTAGGCAACATGGGATATTTTGTATTCAAAGCAGCATACAAAACTGGGGGGGGGAGGCACATTGAGAGAAGGAGTCCCCCAAGTGCAATGATCCCTCGATGCCCAAGGCAGCCAGTTGCTCTGCTTCCGCCGCCACTGTTGCAACTATGATGATGGTGTAGGCAGTGGTGTAGCAAGGTCAGGTGGTACAACTTCATCAACTCCATCCTCCACCCACCCTTCTGACCTTGCCTGAGGAGAAGTTGTGACAATCCTGTATCACACTGCATTTCTTCAATCATGGCCTTGACCCTGGCTGACTTTAACCAGATCAGCTGTGCTCGGAGCTGGAACAGACCCCTCTGGAGACTTAGAGGCAGAGGAAACAGCCTCAGTCCCCTGGAGAGCACTCTCCAAAGACATGCCCTCAAAGCTGAGCACACTTTTCCTACTTCCAGACTGCAGGCTAGAGAATGTCGCAGCACGCTTGCGACCCATTCCCTGGGCGGTGCACTGGGAAGAAGAAACCTCATCCAGAGATGGATTTTCTCACCCTGGGAGGGAAGCACTTTGGCCATTGCCATAACAGGACATTTTCTGGCCGTAGTCCTGTAAAACACTGTGACCCACATCCATAGATGTGAGCACGCTTAGCAGAGTACAGCAAAAACAGTTGCATTGGAAATGTCGCATCAGAGTCTTTATTTACAGAAAAATAAACCAAAGTATCATGACGAGCGGTAAGCTGCATCTTCTCACACAGACAGTCTCGCAGAAGAGAGTGAGAGAACAAAGGGCAGAAGTTCTCACAGACTTACTGCTGTTCCCACACATACAACCGTATGGAATGTAAACAGGATCACATGATCCAGCGATGGAGAATGAAACACTGACATGCCAAGGCGTGATGAGCCCTCCCTGAGAGACAGCCATTCTTCAACCTGGGAGGAAGCTCTTTGGTGGATGCCAGAGCATATCACGCAGTGGCGTAGCGTGGGTTGTCAGCACCCGGGGCAAGGCAAGTAATTTGCGGCCCCCCCAGATGAGAGAGAGTGAGCCAGGTAGGGGCAGAGAGCTGCGAGTGCGCCCCCCCAGATGTTGCGCCTGGTGCGGCCGCCCCCCCTGCACCCCCCACGCTACGCCACTGATATCACAGCCTCCCTGGGAGTTGCCCTTTCTTCGCTTCTGGTGACTCTGGGGATCAAATGTTGGATGAAACAAAAATACTGGGACCTTTCTTTGGAAAGCTGCTCGGGGACCTGCAATGGAGCACTGCCCAAGGAGGAGGAAGTGTGGGAGACCTGCTGGGAAGGCTGCTGGGACCCCGACTCTTCCTGGCTAAGGGGAGCAGCTCTTCCAATGGTAGCTCTGGGAACAGAGGGCGTCAAAGTGAGCTGGAAATGAGAAGGCTCAGCCAGCTGGGAGCCAGAGGTCTTTGTGATTGCACCCAGGGATTCGTTGGACAAACTTTTATTCTCCATTCTGTGGACACGAAGACAAGTCTTCTGACCACTGTACCAGCTGGTTTCAAAGGCTATTTTTATGAAAGCTTGAAAAACAAAGAAAACACAATATATAGAAATCAATGTCAGATATCAAGCATTTTTAAAACATAAAAAAGAAAAGAAAAGAAACAGAAGAAAAGACTTCTGATTCTTCATTTATCAACTTTAAAACTTGTGCAAAACTTACTTCATATTAACACCCAATTCTTCTACTTTCGATAAACCAACCTCCCCCCCCCCCGGGTCTTCGAACCCAGATTATCACGAGTTCATTCCTTTTTGTGCAAAAATGGGTTTCCCATCATTAATAAATGTCAACAGTGATTTTTCTGTAATTAAGCATATCAACTTCACTATCTCAGCCAAATCCATTTATTTCAATAACCATTCTTCCATTGTAGGTAATAAGTCCATCCATCTTCATGCATGCAACAATCTGGCTGCTGTGATCATATACTGCAGGTGCCTTCCTTATTCTTTCTCTAGTTAGAATCATAGAATTGTAGAATTGGAAGGGACCCTGAGGGTCATCAAGACTAACCCTCTTCAATGCAGGAATCCCAACACATGGTCCCCCATCCAATATGAAACCACACTGGACCCTGCTTACCTTTGCAAGTGTGCTGGCCAATGGCGTAGCAAGGTCAGGTGGTACCCGGTGCAGAAAATTTCTTGTCACCTCCCCACACACACACATTGAAATATATATATATATATATATATTGCCTGCAAAAATGGTTTGACTTTATTTCATATTTTCTTACAAAGGAATGTGGATTCTGGGCCTCTGATAATAAGAAAGTGACTATGGACAGATATTTAAATCTACAGGATGGATTGTGTTTTGGCTTGTGTTGTTTTATTTATATTTATTGTTTATCGGCTGGGTGAGGACTGCAGGGCCTGCTCCCTTCCAGGGCCTTCTCCAACTGGCCCAGGGGGCGTGGCCCAGGCCCTTTCTCCCGGCTATAAAGGGACTCCTGCTGCAGGGAAGCCTCGGACCATCGGCTGGGTGAGGACTGCAGGGCCTGCTCCCTTCCAGGGCCTTCTCCAACTGGCCCAGGGGGCGTGGCCCAGGCCCTTTCTCCCGGCTATAAAGGGACTCCTGCTGCAGGGAAGCCTCGGACCATCGGCTGGGTGAGGACTGCAGGGCCTGCTCCCTTCCAGGGCCTTTTCCAACTGGCCCAGGGGGCGTGGCCCAGGCCCTTTCTCCCGGCTATAAAGGGACTCCTGCTGCAGGGAAGCCTCGGACCATCGGCTGGGTGAGGACTGCAGGGCCTGCTCCCTTCCAGGGCCTTCTCCAACTGGCCCAGGGGGCGTGGCCCAGGCCCTTTCTCCCGGCTATAAAGGGACTCCTGCTGCAGGGAAGCCTCGGACCATCGGCTGGGTGAGGACTGCAGGGCCTGCTCCCTTCCAGGGCCTTCTCCAACTGGCCCAGGGGGCGTGGCCCAGGCCCTTTCTCCCAGCTATAAAGGGACTCCTGCTGCAGGGAAGCCTCGGACCATCGGCTGGGTGAGGACTGCAGGGCCTGCTCCCTTCCAGGGCCTTCTCCAACTGGCCCAGGGGGCGTGGCCCAGGCCCTTTCTCCCGGCTATAAAGGGACTCCTGCTGCAGGGAAGCCTCGGACCATCGGCTGGGTGAGGACTGCAGGGCCTGCTCCCTTCCAGGGCCTTCTCCAACTGGCCCAGGGGGCGTGGCCCAGGCCCTTTCTCCCGGCTATAAAGGGACTCCTGCTGCAGGGAAGCCTCGGACCATCGGCTGGGTGAGGACTGCAGGGCCTGCTCCCTTCCAGGGCCTTCTCCAACTGGCCCAGGGGGCGTGGCCCAGGCCCTTATTTGGAACAAACTTTTGGGGAAGCTGGGAAGTGTTCTGCAATTGCTTCCCTGTTCCAATGTGTTTTAAAATGTCCTCAAGCAGTCGGTGGCAATTTAAATTTGTATTTCTTTTTTTTCCCTTTTTTCTCTTGCTGGGGGTGGGTGGGTGTAATGGATATTTGGTTGGGGATTAATTTTAGTGTAATTGTTCTGTTTTTGTTTTCTGTTGTTTTATTGGTTCTGTATAGTTTGTGTTTTGTTTTTAAGGGGTGGGATCAGGGCTGCCTGGGAGTGAGGCCCCAGCCAACACGATGGCTGGGACAAGTTCCACAGGGCGGGAAGCACTGGGACATCCGATCTCGGTGATCATGGGCAGGAGGCGGAGTTACGCTAAGACCAGACCATGTCATTACCGAGGAGGCAGGTTTAGTCGTTGTTTGAAGACTATCCCTGCCTCCGGGTCTGGCCTTGACCAGATGGATACTGGAATCAACAGGGGAAACCCACATAACCTGAAGGTGTTGCTGTGTAATGCCAGGTCAATGGTGAATAAAACCACTGCCATCCACGACCTGATTGTGGATGGAGGATTTGACCTGGCTTGTGTGACAGAGACCTGGTTGAATGAGACAGATGGGCCTGTCCTTGCTGCCGCCTGCCCACCAGGTTTCTCTTACGCACAGCAACCCAGGTCATGTGGGCGGGGAGGGGGGGTTGCAGTGATTTTTAGAAAGTCATTAGTCTGCACCAGGCGTCCTACTGGGAAGACCCAGTTTTCTGAGTGCATGTTCTGGAAGTTGGGCAATAGGGGCAGTACAGGATTCCTTTTGGTGTACCGACCTCCCCGCTGCACCAAGGATTCCCTGTCCGAGCTGCTTCAGGTCGTGGCGGATGTTCTCCTGGAGACACCTAGTTTGGTTGTCCTGGGGGATTTTAACATCCACGCCGACACGACCTTACAAGGGGCCGCTCGGGACTTCGTGGAAAGCATGGCCTCCATGGGGCTGTCCCTGAATAAGTTGGGCCCAACTCATAGTCATGGACATGCCTTAGACCTGGTATTCACCTCTAGCGACGTGGGTGATCTGACACTAAGTAAAAATGAAACCAAAGAAGTGCCATGGTCAGATCACTTCCTGGTGCAACTGGACTTCTCCGCGACCCTTCCCCTCTGCAGGGAGGTGGGACCAATTCGGATGGTCCGCCCCCGCCACTTAATGGATCCAAATGGTTTCCAGAGAGTGGTAGGGGATGCTTTATCCCATGTTGATGGCCTTTCAGCTGACTCCCTGGTGGCCCGCTGGAATGCGGAGTTAACCAGGGCTATCGACTGTCTGGCTCCGAAGCGCCCTCTCCGATTGCATGGAGCCCGGACAGCCCCGTGGTTTTCTTCGGAGCTGAGGGCGATGAAACAATCGCTGAGACGGCTAGAGCGTCGGTGGCAGAAAACTCACTCCGAATCTGACCGGACACAGGTTAGAGCTCAACGTCGAGCCTACCAAGTGGCGATAGCGACGGCGAAGAAGACTTTCTTCACCGCCTCTATTGCATCTGCAGAAAATAGTAGCAGGAGACTCTTTCAGGTGGTCCGCAACTTAACGGAACCACCTTTACCATCGGGGCCTTGTAAAGACCCCAAGATCTCCTGCAACGATTTTGCAACGTTTTTTGCAGATAAAATCACTCATATTCGGAAGGAGCTAGACACCACCGTGGGAGCAGGGCCGGGGCGGGAGAGTGCTAGAGCCCTGTCTGGTCAAGTTGCATGGAATCAATTTCAATCCGTTACCCCCGAGGATGTGGACAGGCTGCTTGGACGAGTGAAACCAACCACCTGTCTCCTTGATCCTTGCCCATCCTGGCTTATAAAAGCTAGCCGGGAAGGGCTGGGCGATGGGCTCTGCGGGGTGGTGAATGCTTCCCTCTGTGAGGGAACATTCCCAGATCCGCTGAAAGAGGCGGTCATTAAACCGCTTCTTAAAAAACCATCTTTAGACCCGGCCAGTATGGCCAACTATCGCCCAGTCTCAAATCTTCCATTCTTGGGCAAGGTGATTGAGCGTGTGGTTGCTGAACAACTCCAGGCACGCCTGGAGGATGCGGACCATTTGGATCCCTTCCAATCAGGGTTCAGGCCTCATCATGGGACTGAAACTGCCTTGGTCGCACTGGTTGATGATCTCCGGCGAGCTAGGGACAAAGGTGAGAGTTGTTTCCTAGTTCTGCTGGATCTCTCAGCGGCCTTTGATACAATCGACCATAACATCCTTCTGGACCGTCTAGAGGGGTTGGGAGCTGGGGGCACTGTTATACAGTGGTTTCGCTCCTTTCTCCTGGGCCGTGTTCAGAAAGTGGTGGTGGGGGATGAGTGTTCAGACCCTTGGGCCCTCACTTGTGGGGTGCCTCAGGGTTCCGTCCTCTCCCCCATGCTTTTTAACATCTATATGAAGCCGCTGGGAGAGATCATCAGGGGGTTTGGACTGGGTGTCCATCAATATGCAGATGATACCCAGCTCTACCTTTCTTTCAAATCAGAACCAGTGAAGGCGGTGAAGGTCCTGTGTGAGTGCCTGGAGGCGGTTGGAGGATGGATGGCGGCGAATGGATTGAAGTTGAATCCTGACAAGACAGAAGTACTGTTTTTGGGGGACAGGGGGCGGGCTGGTGTGGAGGACTCCCTGGTCCTGAATGGGGTAACTGTGCCCCTGAAGGACCAGGTGCGTAGCCTGGGAGTCATTTTGGACTCACAGCTGTCCATGGAGGCACAGGTCAATTCTGTATCCAGGGCAGCTGTCTACCAACTCCACCTGGTACGCAGGCTGAGACCCTACCTGCCCGCTGACTGTCTGGCCAGAGTGGTGCATGCTCTAGTTATCTCCCGCTTGGACTACTGCAATGCGCTCTACGTGGGGCTACCTTTGAAGGTGACTCGGAAACTACAACTAATCCAGAATGCGGCAGCTAGACTGGTGACTGGGGGCGGCCGCCGAGACCACATAACACCGGTCTTGAAAGACCTACATTGGCTCCCAGTACGTTTCCGAGCACAATTCAAAGTGTTGGTGTTGACCTTTAAAGCCCTAAACGGCTTCGGCCCAGTATACCTGAAGGAGCGTCTCCACCCCCATCGTTCTGCCCGGACACTGAGGTCCAGCGCCGAGGGCCTTCTGGCGGTTCCCTCATTGCGAGAAGCGAAGCTACAGGGAACCAGGCAGAGGGCCTTTTCGGTGGTGGCGCCCGCCCTGTGGAATGCCCTCCCATCGGATGTCAAGGTGATGGAAAACTACCTGACATTCAGAAAACATCTTAAGGCGGCCCTATTCAGGGAAGCTTTTAATGTATGATATTTTAATGTTTTTTTGGTTTCTGTGGAAGCCGCCCAGAGTGGCTGGGGAAACCCAGCCAGATGGGCGGGGTACAAATAATAAATTACTATTATTATTATTATTATTTATTTAATAAAATTTATTTTAAAAAACCTGCATAGTGGTTTACCAAAAAAAAACATAGCAGTAAAATCAAGAAAAAATAACAATCCTACTTTAAAACATACAAAAGCTAAAATGTGTCAAAACACTACGGACACCATTGCACAGTCATTGCTGGTTCCATCATGATCACCTGGCCACAACCCCGCTTCCTCTGGGGGAAGGCGTATCGTGGCAACTGGGATAATGCTTCCCCTTTCCAGGCAAGGAATGATCCATGAAGTTGTTTGCCACTTCTGTTCATTTGAAAGAGATATGCATCCTAAAGCAAGCCTGGGGTGGTTTATTGAACAAATAAAGAGTTAAAAAAATTAAATTAAAACTTCTCACTAATAAATTTGGTCAGGCAATTTTTCTCTCTTTACAGCTTGTAATTTTTCAAAACAATAATTAAACTTGGTTACTTTATTCCATGTCAAAGTGGGAAAGGTGCCAACCGTTTTAATGCAGAAAATGATTTGAGTGTACTTAAAGGAATCAGCTGTGATAAGCAATTAAGCCTGAGGTGTAAAATGTCATTTAAAGAACACCTTTTCAACTACCAAGACTAAGAACTTGGAATTGACAAATGGGTAAAATATCTGTCGCATTTAATCTTTCATCTTCTTGCGTCTTCCATTGTATTCTTTGACTTTCTCATCATTTACTTAGATAATATAAATCTGCGTTGGCCCCCATCTCTGCAGGAACAGCAGGAGTCATAAGGGCTGTTTCACTCAGCGGCATTGGGTTCAAGGGCAGGTGGGGTTGCCAAAGTCTTTCTCCCCGGATGCCTGCCCCCCCTAAAAAAAGATGAAAACTGCTAAGTACAGGAAGCTGGATGAACACAAGTAAAATGCACATAAGTTGCAAGTCATCTATAATATCATCTTGCTACGTCTCCCAAAGACTCCCAGATGGAGCTGTAAACACTCTGGATAATATTGCTACCGAAACATCACAATCACATTGTCGTTCCTGTTGCTATGGGAAGAAAAGGGAAGGGGAGAAATGCTGTACTGTTATTACTGGGGGGGTTACAATTCTGATGTATTCTGCTATATATTTACAATTAAACAGAAAAAAAATGACATTAGTAGCTGCTTATCTACATCAAACTGCCTTGTGGATAAGCCCTTTGCCGATTTAAAACTATGCCATGGAACCTGAAAATGTTGTGTATTATTTGGTTGTTCCCCTTCTTCTCCCATTGCTCATATTGGCTCTTGAATTTCTTACAAATGTGTGAGCTTGGCTAAGAAGTCACAGAATCGGTTTCTAAAATGGAGGCTTTCCTGTGTGAGACGAACTCAAACTCCAAGTGCCTGCTTGAATTTAGAGAGATGCATGAGTAAGAGAATTGCTTGAGAACCTTTGCATGCTGGCCTTTTAAAAGAACTGCAAGTGTACTCCTGGAAATATGGCCAGGGCTGGCTTTATTCATCATCCAGGCCCAAAAGAACCTGACTTGGCAAAGTATTTCTTCTGCTTCTTGGAGTTGGAGAGCTGGGAGCCAGAACATGATCCCTGGTTGGAAGACTCCAAGCGTACCAGAGACTCTTGTGGGGTTTTGTCCCTTTCTAAGAGTTTTGACAACCCAACAGTTGAAGAATACTACAAACTAGAGATGGAGTGGGTTAGGATTTTTCTTAGCAAAACTTGCCGGAGTGTAATAAATGCCTTTGAGAAAGATGGAGCCAAAGATGGAGAAGCTCTATACAGTCAGCAAAAACAAGATCTGGAGCTGACTGTGGCTCAGATCATGAGCTTCTTATAGCAAAATTCAAGCTTAAACTGAAGAAAGTAGGAAAAACCACTGGGCCGGTAAGATGCAATCTAAGTCAAATCCCTTATGAATACACAGTGGAAGTGAGGAACAGCTTTAAGGATTTAGATTTGGTGGACAGAGTGCCTGAAGAACTATGGATGGAGGCTCGTAACATTATACAGGAGGCAGCAACTAAAACCATCCCAACGAAAAGGAAATGCAAGAAAGCAAAGTGGCTGTCCAACAAGGCCTTACAAATAGTGGGGGAGAGAAGGCAAGCAAAATGCGAGGGAGATAGTGAAAGATACAGGAAATTGAATGCAGATTTCCAAAGAATAGCAAGGAGAGACAAGAAGGCCTTCTTAAACGAGCAATGTAAAGAAATAGAGGAAAACAATAGAATGGGGAAAACCAGAGATCTGTTCAAGAAAATTGGAGATATGAAAGGAACATTTCGTACAAAGATTACCATAATAAAAGACAAAAGTGGAAAGGACCTAACAGAAGCAGAAGACATCAAGAAGAGGAACTATACCAGAAAGAAATGGATGGCTCGTACACCCCAGGTAGTGTGGTTGCTGACCTTGAGCCAGACATCCTGGAGAGTGAAGTCAAATGGGCCTTAGAAAGCACTGCTAATAACAAGGCCAGTGGAAGTGATGATATTCCAGCTGAACTATTTAAAATTTTAAACGCTGATGCTGTTAAGGTGCTACACTCAATATGCCAGCAAGTTTGGAAAACTCAGCAGTGGCCAGAGGATTGGAGAAGATCAGTCTACATCCCAATCCCAAAGAAGGGCAGCGCCAAAGAATGCTCCAACTACCGCACAATTGCACTCATTTCACATGCTAGCAAGGTTATGCTTAAAATTCTACAAGGAAGGCTCAAGCAGTATGTGGACCGAGAACTCCCAGAAGTGCAAGCTGGATTTAGAAGAGGCAGAGGAACCAGAGACCAAATTTCAAACATGCGCTGGATTATGGAGAAAGCTAGAGAGTTCCAGAAAGACATCTACTTCTGCTTCATTGACTATGCAAAAGCCTTTGACTGTGTTGACCACAGCAAACTATGGCAAGTTCTTAAAGAAATGGGAGTGCCTGATCACCTCATCTGTCTCCTGAGAAATCTCTATGTGGGACAAGAAGCTACAGTTAGAACTGGATATGGAACAACTTATTGGTTCAAAATTGGGAAAGGAGTACAGCAAGGCTGCATATTGTCTCCCTGCTTATTTAACTTATATGCAGAATTCATCATGCGAAAGGCTGGGCTGGATGAATCCCAAGCTGAAATTAAGATTGCCGGAAGAAATATCAACAACCTCAGATATGCAGATGACACAACCTTGATGGCAGAAAGTGAGGAGGAATTAAAGAACCTTTTAATGAGGGTGAAAGAGGAGAGCGCAAAATATGGTCTGAAGCTCAACATCAAAAAAACGAAGATCATGGCCACTGGTCCCATCACCTCCTGGCAAATAGAAGGGGGGAAAATAGAGGCAGTGAGAGATTTTACTTTCTTAGGCTCCATGATCACTGCAGATGGTGACAGCAGTCACGAAATTAAGAGACGCCTGCTCCTTGGAAGAAAGGCGACAGCAAACTTAGAGTGTCTTAAAAAGCAGAGACATCACCTTGCCAACAAAGGTCCGTATAGTTAAAGCCATGGTTTTCCCAGTAGTGATGTATGGAAGTGAGAGCTGCAAAAGAGCGGCCACCCTTGGAGACCGGGAGGATTGTTTATTTAAGACTGAAACCACTGCCTGGTTGTCCGTCCAAAAGCAGACCCTGTGGTCTTTGAACTGCTCAGTCCATAAATGAATTGCCACTACAATGTCGAAAAATTCTAAGAATGTTATATCCCGCAGTATAGGTTTACCCTGCCACGATGAAGGCCACCGCTGCGCACACCACTGACCTCTGAAGTAGACGCCGAATCCCAAGGAACCTGCTGCATCGGAATGCACCTGAAAATCTGCCTGAATAGCCATGCTATCTTGCCAAAGAGAGATGCCGTTATATTCGTCCAAAAATTCCAACCAGACCCGGAGATCTGATTTTACTGCTTTAGAGAGACGCACCCTATGGTGTGGTGCCGGTAAGCCTGCTGACAATTTCGCCAGTCGCCCGCAGAAGGGGCGGCCTGGGGAAACCACTCGACAGGCAAACCTAAGAGGGATTGGATTTGTTTAAGAGTAACCTTCCTTAGTGGAATAGCTGTGAAATAAGCTCTTTCAGAAGGAAAGTGTGATGTTTGAGCAATTGTGTCAAGCTCAATGCCTAAGTAGGTCATAGTTGTGACTGGGCCTTCCATTTTTTCGTTAGCCAAAGGGACACCCAGCCCCTCGGCCAAGGACTTGAAAGCGTGTAACAGGGTTGCGCAGTCGTGTGCATTACTTGCGATGAGAATAAAGTCATCCAAATAATGCCCCACCCCCTCAGAACCGGTTTTAAATTTCAAAGCCCAGTCCAGGAATGTACTAAATGTCTCAAAGGCTACACAGACAATCGAGCATCCCATGGGCATGGCTTTATCTATGAAATAAGCCCCTTCAAATTTGAAACCCAACCTGGAAGGAGGCGAAAAGGCGAAAAGGCGAAAAGGATGATGGTGGGCGTGAGCCCGCAACCCACCCCCCTCCTGATGTCGGGAGTGGCTTTTTCAAAAAACTCCCTTCCAGTTTAATTGTTAACACTAAAAATGAAAACTGCCTTGCCTCTTCAGCATGTTGTGGAAAGCCAAAAGAAAATTCTAGGTGTTCAGGATTTTCCTTAGGAACAACATGAAAGTGTAACAGCTAACATTGCTGTTAACGCCGATGAAAGTTTAATGCCAACCACTCTTGTCTTAATTCTACTTTAGCTGCATCCAATCCCTTCATTTTTCTGTGTCCTTCAAGTTTGACTTAAAGGTTGTTCTATCCTTCTGAATTATTATTTGTTCCCTTGTTATAACTTAGTGGACCTTGATGAAATATTTCCTGTTGACAGCTCTTACCATTTGTAAATTGTCATTTTTTTTATATGTCTATAATGGCTACAAAAGCTTTATGCCTTAGCAACAGTAAACTCCTTTTTAAACAGGAAGAAGAAGGCAGTCAGGGTTAGTGCCAGCTAGGTTTATTGACAGGAAGAGGGCTGAAAAATTAAATTCTTTTGAAACTTACCTTGATTTTCTTTTTTTAACTAAGTACATTCAACATGATCTTCATAAAAAAGAGAATTTTTCATCCAGATCTTCCGCTTCAAAGAAAATCCTTCCCATGTCAGTGCTTGACAACATAGCACTTGACATACTGAACTGACATAGCAGGAAATAATGACAAGCATCTGAGCATTACAAAAGCACCTAAAACCACAGGAGAACAATGAGTGTAGATAACTGTTGGGTTGCAGAGTGCAAATGAAGTCATTAGACACCAGTCCCTGGGGATTCTAGGCCATTAGTTCACAGGTCTTTTCAACTCAAACAGTCAAAACACGGAAGGTCCACAAAGCAGTGTGATCTCTACAATGTCAGTATTCTGCATAAAGGATTCAAGCAGATCCTGGAAATTTCATATCCTCCAACATTCCTCATGGAATGACATGATTCAGAGATGGTACGGGTATATAGGGGCTTGATTTTATTGTGCAGATATTCTGATGATTATGATCATTCTTACTTCCTGGTCTCTTTTTAATTCTTATACCAGATAGCTGCATTGTTATATATTGTATTTGTGTGTTTGATCCCCCCCCCCATATTATACTCTGGAAAGATAAGAGATTTTCTTAAAGGACTTTTTGCAGACAGAAAAGTGCCAGGGAAATGCATTGAAAAGTGTGGGGTGAATAGTCAACAAGGAGATACCCACCTTGCAAGCAGACCAAGATGAATTCAGGATGAAATGCTCACAGTCATATAAACTTCCTGAAAACATATCAGAATGAATGCTCAATAAAGACTGTGCATAGGCTGTGAACGCATTACTACTTACTCCATAGAATCATAGAGTTGGAAGGGACCCCAAAGGCCATCTACTCCAACCCCATGCAATGCAGGAATCACAGCTAAATATTTCCTGTCAGGTGGTCATCCAACCTCCAATGAGCTCCAGCTCCAGCGCATTCCCACTGCTGGTGTTTGAAGCAGTGTACACATGGCTTCTTGAGAAATGAAACCATTTGATGTGCTTTCCTTCAAAGCAACTTTCATCTGATTAGAAAACGGAAGCTGCAGTTACGGTGAGGTATATACATATCAGACAGGCATTGCACATGCACAGATCATAGCTCATGTGCTGATGACGGCTTCAGTGGATTGGCGTTTGGTGCAAGGAAACAAATCAGGTAATGGGCATTAGATGGAGACATCGCTCCTCTCTCTCTCTCTCTGGTGTGACTAGCAACATAAAGGAAACTATTTGAAACACAGCAGGGGGAAAGATTTTGCTGCATTTCAAGCCAGTAGTGCACATAGCCATAGTCAAACCTTCATTGAAGCTTTGTGCAGGCAAGCCAGGATGACTGATCAATAAATAGGTTATGTAGAGGAGCCCGGAAACAGCAGCAGATGGTCTTCTTCTTCTTCTTTTGGGGGGCACTCGTAACCAAGTAAGATTGTCTTCCATAAACACAGTTTTAACAATGAGTCCATAAGTGACTGTGGGGGCCAATTCTGGATCCACACGTCCCTCCACAGTGGGGACATTGGTTTCCGGGCGGGAGTTGATCACAGTGTGGATTTGCCAAGCGTGCCTTCCTCTTAGCACATTTCTCCCTTGTGTCCTGAGTTTGAGCAGAGCAAACATGGTGGGAAGTGCCTGCCTTGAATTCTGTCTGCAATCCTAAATTTAAGGGTATGAGGGGTCTAAGTTTTATGTATGCACTAAGTATCACAAAAGAATTGAAATGAAATAAATGCTAGTCAACCAAATGATCAGCTAACAAATATGTTCCAATCAAAGAGAAAATTATCAGACATAAATGAATTCACTACACTAATCCCCCCCCTGATTTTTATTTTTATTTTTATTTATTCTCTTTGCTTGGCTTTCCCTGGAAGACAGAAAAGCAAAGGAATGTTTTGTAGTTCCTGAGATGGGGAACTGATACCAGTGTGCACTTCTTCTTCCTCTAACGCAACATGGTATCTGCTGAGAACCTCATTTGGATGTCTGCTACTTGCGGGTCCAGGAATGACCGCTCCCCACATTAAACAGGGGGGGCACCCTTTGCGTGGACGTGCGCAGCCCCTGTACCCTGGAAAAGTGAAACCATGGAAAAGTGAAACCATGAGAGGAAGGGGGCTAACACACAGTTAAGACAAAAAGTAAGACACAAAACACTGTGCTGAGCTCAAAATGATCTTCATCAGCCTCTCCCATCACTCAAGGAGGATTCAGAAAAGGTATGCCACCTTCTTCAAACTTCTGATGGTTTCCCCACCACTGTAACATTCCAAAATGTCCTAAAAGCTGCTGGTAGTATTTTAACGCTTTTAACAAAAACTGCATGTTTTATGTTTTACTGAATTTTTACTTGAACGACTGCTAGGCATTAGCAATGACCAAATAAAAATGCATGCATGTACAGTACATAAACAGCCTTGGCCTTTATGGCAGCAACCCTGCATTTGTCTTTAAAAAAACAGTCCCAGCTTCTCTCTTTCTGCACCAGAAAAGGGAACTTGGCCACAGGTACATCAAGCTCATTAGGAGCTGTGCTGCTGCGCAGAGTTAAACCATAATGCAGAGAGAAAGCAAGCTCTTACCAAAAAAAAAACCTTCCTGTAGCTGAGCATGCCCATTTAAAAAATAACAATAATAATGAAAAGGATTGTGGAAGACAGAAGAACTTGTGTGCGACTAAGTGCTTTCTGAGCTGAGCTGCGCCTGTTCACTTAGTGCTAGCACTTTGCCCAGTAAATGTAAAAAAATAAAAAAGGGTGCAGCTCATTTCCTGCAGGTTAAGTGCTACATGAGCTGTCCTCTCTGTGGAACATTGCTTTGAATCTCATCCCCAGGTCATTAACGGAAGTGGGTTCTTTAAAAACACACACAAATTAATGGAGATGGAATGGGAGGGGCTATTTTGTACATCAAAAAAGCCCCTAACCACCCACCACCCCACAGCACATTTGGAAGAGAACCCATCCAACGAGAAAGAGAGTTAGCATTGTATGTGGAAACTTACTTCCGTTGTATTACAGCTCAGGTGTAGCTAAAAAGTTGCTTTGGTCTCCATTGGCCCTGCCTGCTTCAATGTATCGTTCTCATTGAAAGGGCATTTTGGTAGGGATATCAGAGCAGCAAAAAACATCTAGACCATACCTGAGTGGTTTTATGGTGGATATTGGTTGTGTATGTATGTGCGCACACAAGCCGCATTCACACCATACATTTAGGGTAAAGCACTATGATATCTCTTTAAATAGCCATGGCTTCTCCTGGCATTTAAGGCTACTCTGTGCTCTTTTTTACCTTTGTGTACCTTTGTAGCACCCTCCCTCCATCCCTCTCTTTAAGATATGGGCTTCAGCTAGCCACCTTTTCTGAGGCCGAGTAGCAATTTTAGGGGAGGCCCTGGTTGGCACCTGGGACTCCCACTTGTTGCCTTGGAATAATTTGGTTGTTTGGGATGTGCAGGCAGGTAAGGAAAGGCAAGACCTCCATTCACCGCTACCTTGAGGCATTATGGAGGTAAGGGATACTCTTGAGTCATCACACCTAGCCTGAGCCTTGCACTGCATGATGAACTCTAGACAGCAGGGCCCAGACGCACAGGATAGACTTCACTTATCCAAGGCTCATTTAGCAAGGAGGGAGATGCTTCTTCCAATCCTTGGTTGGGGAGCAAAAAAATGTGTTGGCTTACATCCCCAGGGCAACAAGGGATGCGACAAGAGTGAAAAGTTTTTAAAGAAAAGATTTAGGAATGCAAACAACTAATGCCCTCAGTAACCGTGTGCTTCGTTCACCTACTGTGATGCCATGAATGTTGTCTCTCCACCAGCTGTGTATTACCATAAATAAAGGTACAGCTCATAGAGACGAGATACAGAATTATTGGGTCTCTTTACCCGGAATAAACCCTAGATTTGGTATTTCCAAGCACGTACTCATTTAAACAAGGCATATTTGTATTCATGAGTGCCCTCTGCTGGTAAGAAAAAAAAGCCAGTTCCTTGCCTGATCGGTAGATGTATGCTCAAAGCTATTAAGTTTGTGAGAACGGACTTCGTTCATGAAGAGTGTGTTTGACAAAGTCTGGAAGCTTCTACATTTTGGATTTTGCTTTGAATAAAGCATATTCTTTATTTGTTGTGGTCGTATCAAGCTAAGTTATATTCATTGCGATCAATAGATTTAAAGGTGTCTCAAAGTGATGTTACATAATAAAAAAATAATTAAGACATTGTTGCCCTTTTTATAGCTGGTTTCAAACTTAAATGAAAATATACTATTTCAAGGAACCTAAAGAGGTGCATATACCAATATTTCAAGCAATAAATCTTACCCACTTGAAGGACACAGCAAAAGCAAACTACCCTCTCAATTAACAGAAAACCCCACAAAAACCCACTCTTTAAAGGTCAGTTGGAAGAAACATCAATCCAGAGAAAACCCAAATTGACATTTGCTCCCGTCCAGCTTAAAAGAGCGGTTTTTCACAAGGAAAGCTCAGAGTGCAAAAAAGAAAAAGCAAGCTTGGATTTGGAGCGTTGGAGTGTGAACCTCTGCCTGGAAAGAGCAGGGCAAAGGGTAAGTTTGGAGAAACTCTTAAGTTCTACTAAGGGCTCAGCACACTTCTGTTTGGCCCATGACCTCCAGGCACGAGTCCAAGAGGTTTTTCTTTTATCTTACCATTTTCTTTGGGGGGGGGCACTGTTTGCTGCTGAATCGAACCAGACATCAGTAAGGTTTGCTGCTGATTGATGTTTGTTCCACTTCAGTGGTAAATGGTTGGTTTTTGAAGGGAAAGTGGCAGGACAAAAGACCCAAGCCTGAAAGTCACAGGCCAAACGAACAAAGGAAAGTTTGGATGAGCCCTCAAAGCAGACCCACTGAAATGAATTGATTTGTTATTCATATCCATGGATTTCAATGGGTTTACTTGAGTAGAACAAAATTGGCTACTGCCCACATTTGGAAGCCCCCTTCAGACCTTCCTCGTCAGTGAAGGAAGTTGTGGGGTGGGGTGGAGTTTTACACATGTCCCTACTCCCCCTCCCCAGTTTAAGCTTTGAATAGGATGGCACACATAAGTAAAGGAAAACATAGGCAAGTGAGCATTAAGGCCAAGTACAAGTGCAGTCTGTATTTGGGAGAAAGAAAAGTTAGGGGAGAAAATGGGTGGATAGGACAACTAATTGTTTGTTCCTGTGCATTTGTTGTTGATTCTGAGATTATCGCAATTAAGACTCTTTGGGGTTTCCAGAGACTCCTGCTGGGAACCTTTCCACAGAACATCTGTTGACAGCTTAGGCTACCACTTGACTGCTTTAAAAACATACTTACCTTAAATTCAGAAGTTTTCAGGCTGTTGCATGGTGTTTCCAGTTGCAGTCATGAATTGGATACAAATTTGGACCCCTGTGCCATTCTATCCTATTCTCCTACAGTTGCTATTTTTATATTGATTAGTATCCCTTACCAGCAGCACAAGAGGCGGAGATTTAACTTGTGAAGCTGTTTTTAGCATAGAAAGAAACTGATTGGAGGTGGTGGATGGGAGCTGCAACTACTTAATAGCTAAGACAGGCCCAAGACATTTCACTGCCTGAAATGAAGGTCAAGATGGTGCCTCCCTTGTACCCATTCAGTGTTCAAAAACCACCCCAAGGGTGTCCTCTTCTCCCCCTAAGTGCAGCAAGGTAACTTAAGGGACATAGGTCAGTCAACGCAGCATGCCCTGTTCTGCCCATTACCCACCCTTCAGCATTTGCCATCTGAGGTGACTGGCTCAATTTGTCTCGTAGCAGGACTGGCCCTCTTAATCGTAGCACGCTGGGCTCCTGTTGACAGATAGAAACAGTGTGTTAAAAGTAAAGAAGACCATTCATAACCCTTTTTCACAATATTAAGACAAAAGACTGGCCAGTATAGGAACTTTCTGCCTTCCGGAATTGATAAACTTCATCGATATCCCTGTAGAAGACTATGAAGATATGAAATATCCCACACAAATTAAACACAGCAAACAATGTTTGCCTGTAACTTTTTTTTAATATTTTTTTATTGCTTCTTTCCAGGCACAGATATGTCATCAAATGTACAACAAAAGCAACGTTACAGAAAAAAGAAAAGAAAGAGTTAGAGAAAGGATTCATCTTTCCAAAACAATTTTTCATAGTCAACCGGACTTCCCCACATCTTCCCCACCCTGCATTCTTTACAATAAAAATAACAGCAAATTGTTACCTTATTTCATGCGTTTTTTGTACTTTCAATTAATTATATTTTAGGTTTAAAGTACTTATTGTCAAGTTACTTTTTTTCAAAATAAATCATAAAAGTTACTCTAAACTTTGGTAATTTCATAATTATACCTTAGTTTCCCCATCTTCAAATTTTGTTGCTGAAGCTAATCTTTCCCAACCTTGCAAATTCTCAACATTCATATAGCTTATAATGTTTTTGTAAATAGTCCTTAAATTTTTTCCAGTCCTCTTCTATTGTTTCTTCTCCCAGATCTCGGATTCTGCCAGTCATTTCAGCCAACTCCATGTAGTCCATCAGTTGCGTATGCCATTCTTCCAGCGTGGGTAAATCTTGTGTCTTCCAGTGTTTAGCAATAAGAATTCTTGCTGCTGTAGTTGCATATAGAAAGAAAGTTCTATCCTTCTTTAACACTTTCTGGCCGACAATGCCCAGGAGGAAGGCCTCTGGTTTCTTGTGAAAGGTATACTTAAATACCTTTTTTAACTCATTATAAATCATTTCCCAGAAAGCCTTCACCCTCGGGCAAGTCCACCAGAGGTGAAAGAATGTCCCTTCAGCCTCTCTACATTTCCAACATTTATTGTCAGACAAATGGTATATCTTTGCAAGTTTGACTGGGGTCATGTACCACCTATATATCATTTTCATAATATTTTATTTCAAGGCATTACATGCCGTGAATTTCAAACCGGTGGTCCATAACCTTTCCCAGTCTTCAAGCATAATGTTGTACCCAATGTCTTGAGCCCATTTTATCATGGCTGATTTAACTATCTCATCCTGAGTATTCCATTTAAGCAGCAAGTTATACATTCTTGAAAGCACTTTAGTCTTTGGTTCAAGTAATTCTGTCTCTAATTTCGATTTTTCCACCTGGAAACCTATTTTTTTATCCTTTTTAAAAATCTCTTGAATTTGGGCATAATGAAACCAATCTTGCACCTTGTCTTTTAATTTGTCCAAGCTCTGCAACCTCCAGTTATCTCCAATTTTTTCTATTATCTCACAATATTTTGCCCAGCCAACCTCCATATTAAGTATTTTTCGGGCCTTTGCCTCTATTGGTGAAAGCCACCTCGGGGTCTTGTTTTCTAACAAGTCCTTATATTTAGTCCAGACAATGAATAAAGCTTTCCTGACAATATGGTTTTTAAACAATTTGTGAACCTTTACCTTGTCGTACCACAGATATGCATGCCATCCAAAAGCATTATTGAACCCTTCCAGATCTAGGACATCAGTGTTTTCTAATAAGAACCAATCTTTCATCCAGTAGAAAGATGCAGCTTCATAGTATAACCTTAAGTCCGGCAGGGCAAATCCCCCTCTTTCTTTCACATCTTTTAATATTTTAAATTTTATCCTGGGCTTTTTGCCCTGCCAGACAAACTTCGAGATATCTTTCTGCCACTTTCCAAAACATTCCACTCTGTCCACAATCTGTAGGGTTTGAAACAGAAACAACATCTTTGGCAATACATTCATCTTTACAGCTGCAATTCTACCCAACAAGGAAAGTTTTAGTCTTGACCAAGTTTCTAAATCCTTTTTGATTCCTGTCCAACATTTTTCATAATTGTCTTTAAATAAGTTCAAATTTTTAGCAGACAAATTCACCCCCAGGTATTTCACTTTTTAAACCACATTTAACTCCGTTTCCTTCTGAAACCCATCTATTTCTGAAGGTGTCAAATTTTTTCCCAAAACCTTGGTTTTTTGCTTATTCAACTTAAATCCCGCCACCCGACCAAACTCATAAATTAGTTCTAAAGCTCTTTTTGTACTAGATTCTGGCTCCTGTAATGTTAAAACCAAATCATCTGCAAAAGCTTTCAGTTTATATTGTTTCTCTCCGACCTGTATTCCTTCTACCAGCTGGTCCTTCCTAATCAAGTTCAACAGCACCTCCAGGACTGAGATAAATAACAGAGGGGATAAGGGACACCCCTGTCGTGTCCCTTTTTCAATTTTAAACTCTTCTGTCACCACATTGTTCACTATCAATTTAGCCTTCTGCTCTGAATAGATTGCTTCTATGCTATTTTGGAACGCCCGTCCCACTCCCATCCCTTCCAAATTTTTCTTCATGAATTTCCAAGAAATGTTATCAAAGGCCTTCTCAGCATCTATAAAGATTAACGCTGCTTTCGTGTTCATATTTGTCTGCAATAGTTCCAAAACGTCAATAATGTTCCTAGTGTTATCAGACAAATGTCTACCTGGGAGAAAGCCTGCCTGGTCTTTATGAATTACTTCATTTAAAACTTTTTAAAATCTATTTGCCAGAATATCAGCAAAAATTTTGTAATCCACGTTTAGGAGTGAGATGGGACGGTAGTTCTTAAGTTGAGTCTTTTCAGATTCCAATTTTGGTATCAATGTGATGAAGGTTTCTTTCCACGATTCTGGTGCCCCCTTCCCCTCCATAATCTGATTACATACCTCCATTAATGGTTGAGTCAAATAGTCCTTTAGTGTCTTATAATACTTGGAGGTAAGTCCATCTGGGCCTGGGGATTTACCTAGTTGCATGTTCTGAATGGCACTCTCAATTTCCTGTTGTGTTATTCTGTAATTCAGGGTTTTTTGTTTCTCTTGAGATAGTTTTTGTAATCCATTAATTTTTATAAATTGGTCCATCTCAATCTCTTCCTGCGGCCCTTGCGTAAACAATTTTTTGAAGTATCTCTGGAAACATTTTCTGATTTCTTCTGGTTTCTGAATACTTTCCCCTTCAACCTCCAGATTGGTAACAAAGTTCAATTTTTGTCTCTTTTTCAACTGCCATGCTAGCAGTTTTCCACATTTATTTGCTGATTCAAATGATCTTTGTCTCATTTGTTTGATTTTCCATTCAACTTCTTGGTTTATCAATTTCGCATATTGTGCTTGATAAAATTTAATTTCTCTTAAAGCTTCTTTTTACTTTGGATTAAGTCTCAGCCTCTTTTCACCGTCCCTTATCTGTTTGCCTGTAACTTTACACCATTTCACTGGAGGACAGCCACTTACAGATGGTATGTTGTGTATGTTAATGTGCTCTAGGCATAAGAACTAGCCAAGATGGATCTCTGTCAAATTTACGGGGTAGAGTTAGAATGAATGGGGAGGCAGAGAAAGGGGAGAGAGAACTCATTTTTATTCAGTGCCCCCCCTTTCTTTCCCCTGAGGCAAAATAATAAAGAAAGCCTTTAGCCCAGGCTTCCTCAACCTCGGCCCTCCAGATGTTTTGGCCTACAACTCCCATGATCCCTAGCTAGCAGGACCAGTGGTCAGGGATGACTGGAATTGTAGTCTCAAAACATCTGGAGGGCTGAGGTTGAGGAAGCCTGCTTTAGCCTCATATCTCGGACCCATGGGTTGTATCCAACAGAAAATAATTGACATGACCAGCTTAGGTCCATTCATTTCAATGAGTCTACTCTGAGTAGGACTTAGTTGGATAAACCCCAATGACTACTGTAGAGACAGAGGGACTGTTGGGAGTGGGGATAGGTGAGTTTTGAGATAGTTCCCGAACACTCACGTCTATGAGCCCAAGTTCTCCTTCCCCACAATCACCTAAGAGGGGAAAGGATGGCTCCACCTAGTGTCTTTGTAACAGTATTCACTGGCACAGAGTACCATCACAATTTCTTTTCTTTCTTTTTCTTTTCTTTTTGCTGCCATGGCAGCCATTTTGTGCTGGCAACCAACACACTTTTTTTCCAAGATAGAAGTACTGGCTCCTCATTTCTTATCCAAAAAAAGAGCACCAGCTTCACCTGCCTTCAGTCCCAATGTGACTATTGGTAGCATGCATTCACAGCTCCTTGTGCTGTCTCCACTATACTAAGGCAACACAACTGTCTTCCTAGCTCCTTACTCATAGATACAAGTAGGACCCAAAACAAATGTTGCAGTGTGGAAAACTCCTGTTTGGCTCTGCCCTTGTCCACAACAGTCCAATCCATTCACCGTCTGTCTTGGTTTTCTGTTAGTTTTCATTACTGCACAACTTTAAAAAACCAACCCCAGAGACTTTGCAGATGGGCTGGGGAAACCCCAAATATAGCTCAGTTAGGACGAAGAATACTCAGTAGCCACAAAATACTAACTATTTGTTTTTAGAAGAAGAAGAAGAGTTTGGATTTGATATCCCGCCTTTCACTCCCCTTCAGGAGTCTCAAAGCGGCTAACAATCTCCTTTCCCTTCCTCCCCCACAACAAACACTCTGTGAGGTTAGTGGGACTGAGAGACTTCACAGAAGTGTGACTGGCCCAAGGTCACCCAGCAGCTGCATGTGGAGGAGCGGAGACGCGAACCCGGTTACCCAGATTACGTGACTACCGCTCTTAACCACTACACCACACTGGCTCTTTTATTTATTTTTATTTATTTTTTTTGCTTCTTTTGTACCTAGACTAAATCCATATGGTCCTTGGCATGTTAGCAAACCCCTCCTGAGAGCCCGTGTGGTGTAGTGGTTAAGAGCAGTGGACTCGTAATCTGGTGAACTGGGTTCGCTTCCCTGCTCCTCCACATGTAGCTGCTGGGTGACCTTGGACTAATCACACTTATCTAAAGTCTCTCAGCCCCACTCACCTCACAGAGTGTTTGTTGTGGGGGAAGAAGGGAAAGGAGAATGTTAGCCACTTTGAGACTCTTTAGGGTAGTGATAAAGCAGGATATCAAATCCAAACTACTACTACTACTTCTTCTTCTTCTTCTTCTTCTTCTTCTTCTTCTTCTCCTTCTCCTTCTCCTTCTTCTCCTCCTCCTCCTCCTCCTCCTTACAGTTGTTTAGGGCAAAAGAGAGGAAGCAATATGCACATTTAAAAGGTGGCAGAAATTTTTAAAGACAGCAATGTATATCTCAAAAAGGACAAGTAAGCTGTCATCATCCAAAAGCTTGCTATTAAATGCTTGATATTTCATTTTGCAAAGTAAACATATTTTCTTCCTGGTAGCACAACCTAAGCAATTGCTGGCACCTTTCTTCCCCACCCTTCTCCCGAGGCACTTTTTTCTCCTGAGAAGGGGGAGGGTGAGAATGAGTGTGTCATTTTTTAGCCCCTATGTAAACATGACGGTTGCCATAGGAACCAGAACGCAACTATGATTACTGCCTGTAGCTGTCACATTTGCAGGAGCCCAATTACTTTGCCCATTACTTTAACTCCAAGGGAGAACAAGCACAATACGCATTATTAAAGCGACCGTTTTTTTCTTGTTGGCAAGCAGAGGGCTGGGCTGGAGATTCTGTGACTGACAGCACGCAGCTGTTCCTGTCCTATTGGGTTCCATAATTGCAAATCATACACAAAGAACCAGTGGGTGCAAGGGGAAAAGGAGTTGAAGGGATGAAGCAAAACTAATGTGCAAGTTTCCAGTGGGCAGCATTTGTCTGGCGTATTTGGGATAGCAAATGCACTCTTCCCCCAGCTTTCATTGGCTAAAAGATCCAAGAAGAAGAGAATTCCATTTTCTCTTGAATGTGTCCCTTGTCTCACTTGCTTGAATCAGGTAATCAACTATCAAGTGTGAAACAGCAATGTAAAATGCAACTTGAAATCCAGAAGGGGGGATTTTCAACTGCATTTTCAGCAGCTAAGTTGTTTCTTGCAGAACTCACAGGAATATGAATGATAGGAAATATTATACTTTATCGCTTTTAACATGTCAGTTTTCAACATGTTGAGAAAAGGAAGTTATATTATTGAGAGGAGCTTATATCATTTCAGTTTTTGAATGTGGATCAAATATAAACAAAGCAGACTGCATATCTAGCATTAGTGTGAAATTCCACAAGAGTACAGGCAGAGAGTCTCACCACATACTGTAGTGGGCCCGCATTATACTTTCTTTCTTCTGGGCCAGTCTAGGGGAAATTGGCTTCTTGACCCTAGCTAAAGAAAGATCAACAGGAACAGAAGATAGTCTGCTGAACCCTCTTAATTTACAGGGTCTTGATTAGAATGATATTACACATTATTTTCCTCTGCATATGGGCCACAAATGGACAGTGAAGCCAAAGCTTTATACACATTACGAGATTTCTGTACCAATAATCAACCCATATTGTTTTAGCCAAATAAAATTAACATTTTCAAGCCTTAACACAAACTGGATTTTAATTAAATTCATGGTTCCCAAGTTCAGGGGATTCAGCCATGGATTCAAGTGAAGTGTAAAGAGTGAGAAAGAGAATCACCTACAGTGCTGACCTCAGGTGACATTCCACCCCCGCCCTGAAGTCTCTCCTGTCCTTGCCTCCCAAGAGGTTAGACTGCCGTATGTCCCATGAACTGGCCTGAAACCCCAGCAGAATGACAGTCTCTTCTATGTTGTCCAAGCCAATGGCTGTTGAAGTAGGCGAAGCCACTTTAATGTGAAATGGCTTCCGCCAGCAGAGATGGAGCAAACCATCTATTTAGAAGTAAAGCCCTATTTAGGTCTCAGTCTGGGGTTGTCTATGGGTGAAGCAACATTTGAATCTGTGCATATGAATAGCAGGACTGTGCTCCACATGGAGCTATCCAGGGTGCTGAATCTTTTTCTTTTTTCTTTTCTTTTTCCCTTTGCCTTATTGGAAACTGAAGTTTCACTGGCTTTGCTTGCCTGGCTGGAATATGAATTCTTGCTTAGGAGCCTCTGCTTGGGCTTGAACCCCCATGTGGCTGAAATCATCACCTAGGACAAAACACATAAACAAAACTACATCTATAAACTTCAGATAAAATAAATCTGGACACTTTATACTCTAATTCAGTTTTTTTTTTCCTCCAATAATAGGAAATGCGATTGATTAATCTGATGAGCCACATGAAACACAGCTGAAGCCTTGTTTAATTAAATGAGCAGAGAAGAATTTAAATGAGCAAAGGCTGAGCCGACAATGTGATAGTCTGATGTTGACACCCCTTGACAATTGGAGAAGCTGTGGTAACTTGTATAAAAGGCATCTGCCTACTTCCACTGGAAACTGGACCTGAACTAGATGGCCAAACTAGATGTGAGGAGGCTAGTTAGGTTTGCTCATCTGACTGCCCCATTTTATGTATATGTGTGAGGCCGATCAGAGTTGGTGCCAAGTCTAGGAGGACCCTGGGCAAACTGTCCTTGATGGGCACTTTTCCTTAATTGTGAAGAGTTTGCAAGTGGTTGCAATCTTTTTGCGCCCTCCCATCAGATGTCAGGGAGATAAATTACTATTCATCTGAAGGCAGCCCTGTACAGGGGAAGTTTTTAATGTTTGATGTTTTTATTATGTTTTTATATCTGTTAGAAGCTCCCCAGTGTGGCTGGGGCAACCCAGTCAGGGGTAACAACAACAACAACTCCAGAACAAAAAATGTTGGAATTGCTATTCTTTGATTAAAACAGGGAATCTGAGGGCAGAATGATTAGCTAAGGTTCTCTCAACTACAATCAACATGATAGTGTATGGAGCTTCTGACAGAGTTGTAGAGATAAATCACAGAATAGATGTTTTATATGAGTGTATGTAAATATGGACAGTGTGCCCCTACAACTTGAAAGACTTTCTATGCAGTATTTCTCTGTGGCATACTCCCCAGAGAGAGATTACCACAAAGACCTGTGGGGTTGGAAGTCAATATCTAGCTGCACAACCAACCCAGGGAATACTGGCTATCCATCTGCTTGTCAGAAGGAAAAAGACTACTTAAATTCCTGGTGTGTTTTTTTAAAAAAATGCTGTTGGCATTCTCCAGAACACCCGCTGATTCCCAAGGCCATCATGAAATTTCAAAGGAAACAATGCCAACAATCCCTTTCACCCTAGACAACTACAAATCCTAGGCTCTGTGGTCTGTAGCTACCTACCATTGCATAGTTATTCTACAGCACTGCCGTAATGGCCTAGTGCTTAAACAGGTTCAAGAACTGTATTCTTATTACTTAGAAATAAATGATCCAGAAGGGGAACAAACTGTAAACAAAAAGAAGAGTATGTCCAGACATTTTTCAGATATGTTCCAACCAACACAGAGCTGCGTATCCTGCAGCCGTTTTCATAGCTGTGTTTCCCAAGAAAGCACCCTCTGGGGGATTAAATAATTTTTGTCCTGCTGCTGCTGCTGTTGTTTTCTTTTGTACCTATAAAGCAATCACATGCAGTCAGTATATTGAGCTAAGGACATTTTTGAAATTTTATTGTTACAGCTGCAGTGGGAAGCAATACACAGCAGAAATATGATAAGCTGATGCAGGGAAGAGCGCAATCTGCCTTTGCAGACCATCTTGGCTGTGAGTCCTGAAAGAGGTGTTCCCTCCCTTGCATACCTTTTCCCACCTGGCCTGGGAGGGCAGGGCCCTGACTGACTCCAACTACAATAGCTGACGCTGCTGGATAGACTCTTGTTCAGCCCTTGTTAGATTGGGGAATTTTCCCCCACAGGGATTTTTTATTTTATTTAAGAACAAAAAGGATTGTATCTCTACAAACCTAAAAGTTCTCCCAAGGCTGCCAATGTTTCCCTCTTCTGTATGGTGCTGCTAAGCAATGGCATCCCAGCCTGAACATTAAGATTAGAAAGATTTATAGTGAGCTCAGGGGTTGAGTTATGACAGCTATGTAGCCAAAATGAAGCTGTTGAGGTGCAGAAGGGAATACTCAGGTTTGCAGGAGTGGATAAAAACTAAGGAGAAAAGATATAAGGGAATGCAAAAACTGCAAAGAACAGTGGTGATGGAATGGTGAGTGTCTGTTTGAGCTGGAGGACCAGAAAACCAGGCAGGAAAGGGAATGGAATGGAATGGAGTGTTATTGGAGAGGGCATGGCTGAATGGCTGAAACACTGAAATACTCTGAGCTGCAGCAACTAGTTGCAGGTCCCATTTACAATTAACTGGTTTCTCAAATAGTCGTCCATCTTGAATCCTATCAGAAAAAAGAGCAGCTCTTCCCCAAGGGGTTGTCATCCGGCATCTGACTTCTAAAGCTTCATATAAAAGTGATACAGGGCTACAAAAAAAGAAACAGAAAAGAAGTCAAACTGCCATTTACACATTTTGCTCTTGCAGTTTGCAACTCAGAATCACTCCTAAAAGTGCCAAGAACAGATGGAAGGAGCCAGCTAAGTGCTGCAAAGGGATTTCAGAAAAAGGACAGGAAGAAAAATGGAGATTAAAAAACGAATAGATTCTGATTAAAGGGGAAAGCTACCTTCAAAGACAGAGGAGATTTTTTAAAAGTGGGTCTGCTGGGTCATATTCTTTTGTTCAGAGGGAGAAATGTCTAAAGTACTAGGAAATGCTAATGCTGCCTCAACATTCCACCCCTCTGAGAATTGTAGCTCTGCGAGGGGATAGGGGCCTCCTGACAACTCTCAGCAACCTTAACAAACTAGAATCCTTTGGGGGAAGCCATGGCTCCTTAAAGTGGTATCTTTAAATGTATGGTGTGGATGTGGCTTACATCCCATTCACAGATATCCCACGCTGATGTGGATTTAGCTGAGTACCAGCAAGTTAAGGAGGAACAAAGAACGAGTGCAAGGTTTTAAACAGCGGTGGGGAACCTCAGGCAAACTTCCAGGCCTCTTCATCTGGCCCAGGGTACAGTGGCGTAGCGTGGGGGGTGCCAGGGGTGCCGACCGCACCGGGCGCAACATCTGGGTCCAGAGGGAAGGGACAAGTTCCTTCCTCCGCCGGGCTCCCCGCCGCCACCGCCAGCCTTGCACCCTAGCGCGCGCGCCCCCCGCCGTCGCTGTGGCTGCGCTCCGCTCACTGCTCGCAGGAGGAGCAGCCGCTGCAGCAGCGCCGCCACCGACGCCTGGCCGGGCACGGGCAGCCTCTGCACCCTGCCGCCGCCGCCATCCCCTCGGCCCAGCCACAGGCGGCGGCTGCTTCTGCCTCCATCCTCCTCCGGGCAAGCAGCGTTGTTTGCGCGGCAACTCGCAGGTTGGGGGTTGGGGGGGCGCAAATTACTTGCCTTGCCCCGGGTTAGGGGGCGCAAATTACTTGCGTTGCCCCGGGTGCTGACAACTCACGCTACGCCGCTGCCAGGGTATGCCCTTCACTGGCCTCACTTTGTCCATCCCCCAAAAGTGTTTTTGCCTTGCCGAAATGTGTATTTGAACTCTGCTAATGCTCTATCTTGTCTGGATGAGGAGAGGGAGAGGTGAGTGAGTGTTTGTAGGAACAAGTCTGCTATATATAGGTAAAACCTGAATTTGTTGCTCATTTTGCCTCTGGCCCCACTGGCATGTGGCCCTCAAAAGCTTTCCTGGAAGGGAATGTGGCCCTTGTGTCATGGCAGAATACACTCAAGAAGGGTGCAAAGCAACGCCAGCAAGGGGTGTCACCTGAAACAGTGCTGTGGTCTGGGGCGAGGGCCAAGGACCAGATAAAGGAGCCTGGGTATGAATGAATGTTTATTCGGCTTTACGCCCATCATAAAAACACAACACAACAAAACAAATCAAATAAAACAACGGGCTCATACAAGCCACAAGTAATATAACACAATTCACAGCTCACAAGGACAGATATTAACAATTCAAAAGAAAAATTTAAGATTAAGATTAAAATTTAGGCACTACACTAAAATCAATGTCTGATGTCATTGTAGAAAATTCTTATAACTATCAATAATCAGCTAACATTCCATTCCGTCTCTTGTACGAGAGGACGGCTGTTAGGAATTTAGCAACCTGTAATATAATATATATAACCTGTAATATAGGGATCCACATCTTGAAGAACCCAGGCAAGCTGTAGGTCTACTGGTTTGTCAGCCATAGGCTGGATTATGGAGTTTAGTATACTAGCACGAGCTGAACTGTACGTAGGGCAGATAAACATAACATGATGTAGGGATTCAGGTGTTTTCATTTCACAAGCACACGTTGAAGGGACTTGGCCCTTGGTGAATCTATGTCTCAGCACATTTGTTGGAAAAACATTGAACCTAGCTCTAATGAAAGCATATCGGTGAGACACTGCCATAAGCGATGTTAAGTAGGACGGAACACGATAGATAGGGGTTATGCCGAACACGATAGATAGGGGTTACGCCGCCGCCACCGACGCCTGGCCGGGCACGGGCAGCCTCTGCACCCTGCCGCCGCCGCCATCCCCTCGGCCCAGCCACAGGCGGCGGCTGCTTCTGCCTCCATCCTCCTCCGGGCAAGCAGCGTTGTTTGCGCGGCAACTCGCAGGTTGGGGGTTGGGGGGGCGCAAATTACTTGCCTTGCCCCGGGTTAGGGGGCGCAAATTACTTGCGTTGCCCCGGGTGCTGACAACTCACGCTACGCCGCTGCCAGGGTATGCCCTTCACTGGCCTCACTTTGTCCATCCCCCAAAAGTGTTTTTGCCTTGCCGAAATGTGTATTTGAACTCTGCTAATGCTCTATCTTGTCTGGATGAGGAGAGGGAGAGGTGAGTGAGTGTTTGTAGGAACAAGTCTGCTATATATAGGTAAAACCTGAATTTGTTGCTCATTTTGCCTCTGGCCCCACTGGCATGTGGCCCTCAAAAGCTTTCCTGGAAGGGAATGTGGCCCTTGTGTCATGGCAGAATACACTCAAGAAGGGTGCAAAGCAACGCCAGCAAGGGGTGTCACCTGAAACAGTGCTGTGGTCTGGGGCGAGGGCCAAGGACCAGATAAAGGAGCCTGGGTATGAATGAATGTTTATTCGGCTTTACGCCCATCATAAAAACACAACACAACAAAACAAATCAAATAAAACAACGGGCTCATACAAGCCACAAGTAATATAACACAATTCACAGCTCACAAGGACAGATATTAACAATTCAAAAGAAAAATTTAAGATTAAGATTAAAATTTAGGCACTACACTAAAATCAATGTCTGATGTCATTGTAGAAAATTCTTATAACTATCAATAATCAGCTAACATTCCATTCCGTCTCTTGTACGAGAGGACGGCTGTTAGGAATTTAGCAACCTGTAATATAATATATATAACCTGTAATATAGGGATCCACATCTTGAAGAACCCAGGCAAGCTGTAGGTCTACTGGTTTGTCAGCCATAGGCTGGATTATGGAGTTTAGTATACTAGCACGAGCTGAACTGTACGTAGGGCAGATAAACATAACATGATGTAGGGATTCAGGTGTTTTCATTTCACAAGCACACGTTGAAGGGACTTGGCCCTTGGTGAATCTATGTCTCAGCACATTTGTTGGAAAAACATTGAACCTAGCTCTAATGAAAGCATATCGGTGAGACACTGCCATAAGCGATGTTAAGTAGGACGGAACACGATAGATAGGGGTTATGCCGAACACGATAGATAGGGGTTACGCCGCCGCCACCGACGCCTGGCCGGGCACGGGCAGCCTCTGCACCCTGCCGCCGCCGCCATCCCCTCGGCCCAGCCACAGGCGGCGGCTGCTTCTGCCTCCATCCTCCTCCGGGCAAGCAGCGTTGTTTGCGCGGCAACTCGCAGGTTGGGGGTTGGGGGGGCGCAAATTACTTGCCTTGCCCCGGGTTAGGGGGCGCAAATTACTTGCGTTGCCCCGGGTGCTGACAACTCACGCTACGCCGCTGCCAGGGTATGCCCTTCACTGGCCTCACTTTGTCCATCCCCCAAAAGTGTTTTTGCCTTGCCGAAATGTGTATTTGAACTCTGCTAATGCTCTATCTTGTCTGGATGAGGAGAGGGAGAGGTGAGTGAGTGTTTGTAGGAACAAGTCTGCTATATATAGGTAAAACCTGAATTTGTTGCTCATTTTGCCTCTGGCCCCACTGGCATGTGGCCCTCAAAAGCTTTCCTGGAAGGGAATGTGGCCCTTGTGTCATGGCAGAATACACTCAAGAAGGGTGCAAAGCAACGCCAGCAAGGGGTGTCACCTGAAACAGTGCTGTGGTCTGGGGCGAGGGCCAAGGACCAGATAAAGGAGCCTGGGTATGAATGAATGTTTATTCGGCTTTACGCCCATCATAAAAACACAACACAACAAAACAAATCAAATAAAACAACGGGCTCATACAAGCCACAAGTAATATAACACAATTCACAGCTCACAAGGACAGATATTAACAATTCAAAAGAAAAATTTAAGATTAAGATTAAAATTTAGGCACTACACTAAAATCAATGTCTGATGTCATTGTAGAAAATTCTTATAACTATCAATAATCAGCTAACATTCCATTCCGTCTCTTGTACGAGAGGACGGCTGTTAGGAATTTAGCAACCTGTAATATAATATATATAACCTGTAATATAGGGATCCACATCTTGAAGAACCCAGGCAAGCTGTAGGTCTACTGGTTTGTCAGCCATAGGCTGGATTATGGAGTTTAGTATACTAGCACGAGCTGAACTGTACGTAGGGCAGATAAACATAACATGATGTAGGGATTCAGGTGTTTTCATTTCACAAGCACACGTTGAAGGGACTTGGCCCTTGGTGAATCTATGTCTCAGCACATTTGTTGGAAAAACATTGAACCTAGCTCTAATGAAAGCATATCGGTGAGACACTGCCATAAGCGATGTTAAGTAGGATGGAACACGATAGATAGGGGTTATGCCGAACACGATAGATAGGGGTTACGCCGCCGCCACCGACGCCTGGCCGGGCACGGGCAGCCTCTGCACCCTGCCGCCGCCGCCATCCCCTCGGCCCAGCCACAGGCGGCGGCTGCTTCTGCCTCCATCCTCCTCCGGGCAAGCAGCGTTGTTTGCGCGGCAACTCGCAGGTTGGGGGTTGGGGGGGCGCAAATTACTTGCCTTGCCCCGGGTTAGGGGGCGCAAATTACTTGCGTTGCCCCGGGTGCTGACAACTCACGCTACGCCGCTGCCAGGGTATGCCCTTCACTGGCCTCACTTTGTCCATCCCCCAAAAGTGTTTTTGCCTTGCCGAAATGTGTATTTGAACTCTGCTAATGCTCTATCTTGTCTGGATGAGGAGAGGGAGAGGTGAGTGAGTGTTTGTAGGAACAAGTCTGCTATATATAGGTAAAACCTGAATTTGTTGCTCATTTTGCCTCTGGCCCCACTGGCATGTGGCCCTCAAAAGCTTTCCTGGAAGGGAATGTGGCCCTTGTGTCATGGCAGAATACACTCAAGAAGGGTGCAAAGCAACGCCAGCAAGGGGTGTCACCTGAAACAGTGCTGTGGTCTGGGGCGAGGGCCAAGGACCAGATAAAGGAGCCTGGGTATGAATGAATGTTTATTCGGCTTTACGCCCATCATAAAAACACAACACAACAAAACAAATCAAATAAAACAACGGGCTCATACAAGCCACAAGTAATATAACACAATTCACAGCTCACAAGGACAGATATTAACAATTCAAAAGAAAAATTTAAGATTAAGATTAAAATTTAGGCACTACACTAAAATCAATGTCTGATGTCATTGTAGAAAATTCTTATAACTATCAATAATCAGCTAACATTCCATTCCGTCTCTTGTACGAGAGGACGGCTGTTAGGAATTTAGCAACCTGTAATATAATATATATAACCTGTAATATAGGGATCCACATCTTGAAGAACCCAGGCAAGCTGTAGGTCTACTGGTTTGTCAGCCATAGGCTGGATTATGGAGTTTAGTATACTAGCACGAGCTGAACTGTACGTAGGGCAGATAAACATAACATGATGTAGGGATTCAGGTGTTTTCATTTCACAAGCACACGTTGAAGGGACTTGGCCCTTGGTGAATCTATGTCTCAGCACATTTGTTGGAAAAACATTGAACCTAGCTCTAATGAAAGCATATCGGTGAGACACTGCCATAAGCGATGTTAAGTAGGACGGAACACGATAGATAGGGGTTATGCCGAAATTTAACGGCGAGCAGGCTCCACCACCAGCTAAGAAATTTTGGCATAACTCCGCGTCATCCAGCCTTTGATTTATACACCTTTTTGCCACATTTAGATCCTGTTTGAGCAATTCAGTGGGCGAGATCTCATAGGACAGTAATTTGGCATGGATTTTTCCTGACCACAAATTTGTGAAGTCATCCCGCCACATGCATTGAATGAGATAGTGGTTTGGGAGTTTATGCCATAGGGATATCCAATAAACCAAAACTCTCCTCCATAGAACTAACTCCGCTGAGGGGATCTTCATTTCTAAGTGAATAGCCGCATTACTTACGCATGTTGGTAATTTTAGTAGTCGGCGTAAGAATTGGCTTTGAAGCGACTCTAAAGGTGAGAAGTTTACAAAGGCAGCCCATAAAGGTGCAGCGTAGGCCATTGTGGCCATCATTTTGATGCTATACACTTTCAAGGCCGCAGGGATAAATAAGGCCTCCTCAGAATAGAAAAAACGGAGGAGGGAGTGTGATAGGGCTTTTACCTTATTTTGCAGGTATTCAATGTGCGCTTTCCACCCTAAATTATATTGAAAATAAATTCCTAAATATTTAAATTTATGTACTTGTTCGATTTTTGTGCCCTCTAATTTCCATGAAAAAGTTTTCGACTCCTTGAAAATATCAGTACTTTGGTCTTGGTGTGGTTGATAGACAGATGATTAGAATGGCAATATGTCGCAAAAATCTTTAGTGCCCTCCTTAAACCCACTCTGGAATAAGAGAGTAGTACCGCATCATCTGCGTAAAGAAGTAAAGGACAACGATAGTCTGCTATACGAGGGGTGTGGATAAATTTTTGTGAGTCGGCTAATGGATTCCTCATATCACTAATAAATAAATTAAAAAGAAGTGGCACTAAAATACAACCCTGGCGTACACCCTTATTTACTGGCACTGGATTAGTTAGGTCTCCAGAAGGGGATAATCTCACCCTGGCCACAGACCCGGCATAAAGTTGGGAGATAAACCACAGGAGCCTTCTATCTATTCCCCACTTGGCAAGTTTATCCCATAGTAATTTCCTCAGAATACTATCAAACGCAGCTTTCAAATCTATGAAAGCTGCACAAAGTTGGCCCCTTCGAGGTGTCGAGTATTTCCGAGCTAAGTGATAAAGAATAATTGCTTGGTCTGTGGTGGATGGGTTTAATCTAAATCCAGCTTGCTCATGCCCAATCAGGTCAGCCTCAACTGACCACTTCATCAACCTTGCCAGCAAAAAACGAGCATATATTTTCCCAATGGACGATAGCAGACTGATATTCCGGTAATTTCCTGGGTCACCGGGAGGGCCTTTTTTGTAGATAGGAATTATGATGGTCTCCTTCCACGTTCCTGGTATTAAGCCCGTGGCATTTATTGCGTCGAACGTTTTAGCTAAAATCCCTGCCCACCATGCAGAATGTAGCTTTATAGCCTCAACAGGGACCAAATCTGGCCCTGGGGCCTTACCAGTTTTCAGCTCAGCTATCAATTCTAGGATTTCAGCAGGGTCAGTATTGGGCCAGACGGAAAGGGGATTAGAAGGTCTCCAGTGAGTGGCCGGAGCATCTGCCACCGAGAAATATTTTATCAGGAACTGCTCCCATGTAGGGGCCGGGATCACCGTTAAGGGATATTTCGTGTTTCTTCCCTTTATTAAGGACCAAAATTTCCGGGAGTTATGAGACTTTGAGGCAGAAATTATAGTCCACCAGCGATTTAAATGCCATTCCCGTTTGGCTGATTTCTGGGCCTGTTTATATGCTTTTTTAGCCAGGGAATAAGATGGAGGTAAGGCCAGAGCGCCAGAAAGTTTGTAGTCATTATATATTGCATGTAGATGGAGTCTGGCTAATTTACAAGCAGAGTTGAACCAAGGGGCGCCAAATCTAAAATAATCGTTTTTGACTCCATATGTTGGAGAAGTAAAAAAGCGAGTTAAAACTTCTATCAAACATGAAAAAAACATACAGGTAATAGGATCACGCGGGACTATTCCTACATCCGGCTGATCACCAGGAAACTTTTCTCGGATAAAATCCGTATATCTATGGGCGAGGGCAGGGGACCATCTAGTCCCCTTTATTTTAGTGGACGACTCCACAATCACCGGGCTTGGGAGGGAGCGCTCGAGCAACTGCCAGTCAACACGTAACTTGGTTGTCAGGGGAAGATGGTCACTAAATTGAGCATTATCAATTTTAAAAGAGGTGACATTCAAAAATAAATCCCGGGAAACCAATACATAGTCGAGAACACTGTTTGATTTTAACCCCAGATGGGTGAACTCTCCTGGTATAACTGGAGGACATATGCCATTTAATATAATTAAATGAAGGCGTGAAGTCATCTGATAAAGCATCACTCCCGCCTTATTGACTTTTACATCCTTTGATATTCTAGTGGGGATATATACTAAATCATTAGTTTGAGTGCCGGGGTCAACCCACCATTTAGACTTTATAAGAGCCTCCCGATTTGAGGCTATCCGAGCGTTAAAATCGCCCCCAATAATAGAGGGGACATTAGGATATTTAAGATAGCAAGAAAGCAAAAAATCCTCAAGGGAATCCCATCTAGAAGTAAGATCAGCTGCTAACCCTCCCGGAGGGAAATAGACATTTGTAACCAATAAAGAGAAGTTTCCACCAGAGATCAGTCCGGTAATAGCGTAAGGTGGTAATGTATGCACTAGTGATAGTTTAGCCCAGAGTTTAAGGGAGATACCAATTGTAAGGCCACCTCTAGGGCGGCCTCCATTCGTTGACGGGCTAGCAGACAGGCATATAAACTCATAGCCATTTAACTCAATTTCTTCCTCCACCCAAGTTTCTTGTAATAGTATGATAAGAAAGGAATTAATATATTTTTGGAATTCTGGATCTAGTTTTTTACGTTTCCATCTGGCAATGTTCCAACTTAATATTGAAGGCTGGGGTTTCCTCGTTCCTCCAATTGACTGTCATTTGGAGGGTTGGCTCAACTTTAATACGGGCAAAGGCGAGCCAATAAGAAAATCAGTTATCTTCCTCTGATGAAAAACCTCTCGTAAAAGCTGAGTGGGAGGATTTACAAGGTTATCTGACTGTTGAACTTGGCCACTCGATCTACTAGGAGTAGGATCTTGAGCAGGGGAAGACCCCTTTTCCAGAGGAGTTTGGTGGGCCACCCGGTGAGGTCCAACTATCTTGTCAGAAGTTTGGTCTCTCTGTAGCCTGCTGCTGCTCATTTGGGCTACATGATTTATGTGGCCTGTTGGATCTTCAATCAGTTCCGTCACTGGTCTTGCTGTTAAATCCATAATACTCGGTGATGAGGGATGAGGCTGGGCGAGTGGGCTATTTGGGAAGGTTGGCAAAGGCACCTCTTCTCTTGATTGGTCAGTGCTATAAGAAGGTTCCAGGTCTGGCATCGATGAATGAGTAGAAGGGGATTTTTCCTGTTGTGTGCTGATTTCTTCAAGTATGTTTATCGAGAGATGGTCATGTAAATCTATTAAGAGCACGGAGGGTTGTTCTGCTTGGAAGGGAGGACTAATAATTGCTTCTTGGGGTTGTATCTTATCCTCCATTATCGACATACATTTAGCATTAGATATTTCAAAATTCATATGATCTGGTTCTTCTAGGATGTCATGTTCACTGTACGTAGAAGTTCTGGCGCTGAGCTTCCTAATAAGTTGGGTTTTAAGCAATTCCAGCCTATTAATAATTTCTTTTTGTTCCACCACTGGTAAATCTGCAAAGGAGGCAATGAGTTCGATCTCTTCTGGTGGTGTCAGGCCACTTTCCGGATGGTCAGAGTTCTTTGCTAGGGGACTGGAGGCCACACAACTCTTCTCCTGGGGCAGAACACCCACTCTGGTATCCACTGGTGGATCGGGTTTCGCAGATTTTAAGCCCTCTTTGGTTATTGCCTCCAACAGTAGGGGTTTAGGCGTAGGGTCTATAAAGGCTCTCATTGGAGCTATCCCACAGCGAAACAAAAATGCTTTCCTTCGTAATATGATAGTGGGAGTTTTTGTGGATTGGAACGCAAGCAGGACTCTCTGGAGTTTATGGTGATGGACAAGGGGGAGGGCTGCACAGAGGTCAATTTGTGATGCCTCCATATTTAAAAGCACCTTTAGGAGTTCCTTGGCACCGCCCAGAGTTCTCCATCTTGGGTCTCCGTTTTGTATGGTTAGGCTCACTTTCCTTGGTGTTAAAATCAAGGATTGATGACCTAATTGAAAGTTAAGGTTGTATTTAAATTTGTTGGTACATTTGTTATTTAACGACAAACTCCTCGTCCCCTTCCTCTCCTCAAGGGACTTAACACCGGCTGCAGCTGAAGAAGTAGTGACTAGTTTTTGTTGGAGGCTCCTTATGAGGAGAGACTACACTCTTACTGTTGGCCACATCGCTTGTTGTTTGTGGTATTATTCGCTCTTCGTCTTTAAGTACTGACACGCAATCAATCAGAGGGTTAAAACGGTTCTGAGTTTCTACCATGTAGGAACAATCCTGTAGATTACTCCCTTCTTTAAAGTGACATGGTTCAACCCTTGTTTGCTTTGATCTCGGAAAGGGAGCGGGGACTGTCTCCTCAGAATCTCTAAGACGTTTCCCATATCCCATAGTTCAGATATCGAGAAGAGGGGGGATAGTATTTTAACGTCAGCTCAGGTGAAGGAAATATATATATATATTTCCTTCAAGCCTACCAGCATTTGCAGTGGGGGTATATTTGACTGCCTGTTCATATGAAAGTCGGCGTCTTCCCCTTCACCCTCACAGGCCGGTAATTTAGTTCAACAAGGAGGCTACCAGTAAGCAACACAGTCCGTTCCTTTGAAGTCCTACTCCCACCAGGACTAAGACTAATATAAAAATTCTCCTTCAGAGCTTGTCGCAGGGCCCGCCACGGGTCGGTATCAGATAGAAGGGAGTTGTTTGCTTACTGCACCTTATCCAAGCCAGAACCAGGTCTCCGCATCAATGTATTAATCCAAGTTTTTAGCCAGTAGAGAAAACAGCAAGTCATTCACATCAACAGGCTTCATCAGACATCCGTTGTTGCAATAGGACAGATTGAGCAGTAAAACCATAAACTAAAAGCACAGAGAAGCGATGAGGTGATAAAGCAGCTGGTAAGACGTTAGAACTGTGAGTTTAAAACCAAGAAGTGGCTAAAAACTACTTAAAAGCTTAACTGAAAGCAGAAGAGTCTGGCTAGGCTGCTGTCTTTGTCGCCATCTTGGCTCCTCCTCCTCTGGGACTGGAGCCTGGGTAGGGGTACATTTGGATGCCAGACCAGAGGTTCCCCATACCTTTTGTAATGTATTCCATTAAATCCTATGTGCAACCCTAATGAAAAGTAGTTTATCTAGTTGGGTCTGACACTTGTTTGCCTATCTTTTTTGGTGTCTTCTCGAGGATTTTAATATTATTATTTAGCATTGTAATTTATTAAATTTGTATACCGCCCTTTATCCAAAGATCACAAGGTGGTTCACAACATAAAAAAAGACAAAATACATATTAAACAAACAAACAAACCAATAACCATGCTCCCAAAAACACATTTAATGGCCAAAGAACATTAATCAGCTAAAGGCCTGGTTATAGAGAAATGCCGTTGTCTGGAGCCTAAAGATATGTAATGAAGGTGCCAGACAAGCCTCCTTGGTATTGCGAAGGTTACTGGTATTTTAAGAAAATAATGAAAAATAGTGACAGTAAATGACATGACATTTCAGTAATCAGCTTCCAGATTTTCACCTCTATGGCTTCATGCTTTGGTGACACAAGTATTTTCTTTTAAGGATTACTTTTGTCTAGTAAATTTCAATTGGAGGTGAAGTGTGACCTTATAAAATATTGCAGATTTCTGCGAACATGGAAAATGTTCCCTAAATACCTTGCATTACATACAGAAATATATCTATATATTGTCACAGGTTTGGGGGTACTAAATGCCTGGGCTCAGTAAAAGTTAGAATTTAATTAGAGTTTATGTGTTAAAATGGAGTATCAGGCCTGTCTTAAGATGTGTGTTAGATGCCTTAATCCTTTGATTAGCAAGTGTGCAAGACTAATTGTTGTTGTTGTTTAGTCGTTTAGTCGTGTCCAACTCTTCATGACCCCATGGACCAGAGCACGCCAGGCACTCCTGTCTTCCACTGCCTCCCACAGTTTGGTCAAACTCATGCTGGTAACTTCAAGAACACTGTCCAACCATCTCATCCTCTGTTGTCCCCTTCTCCTGGTGCCCTCCATCTTTCCCAACATCAGGGTCTTTTCCAGGGAGTCTTCTCTTCTCATGAGGTGGCCTCAGCTTGAGGATCTGTCCTTCCAGTGAGCACTCAGGGCTGATTTCCTTCAGAATGGATAGGTTTGATCTTCTTGCAGTCCATGGGACTCTCAAGAGTCTCCTCCAGCACCATAATTCAAAAGCATCCATTCTTCAGCGACCAGCCTTCTTTATGGTCCAGCTCTCACTTCCATACATCACTACTGGGAAAACCAGCTTTAACTATACGGACCTTTGTTGGCAAGGTGATGTCTCAAACTTCCTAAATTGTGTATTAGGTACTTCTTAATCCTAGGAAATCAACATGAGTTGAAAGGTAATGGATTCAGCCAGGGAGGTACCGGTACTACCCCTCCTTTAATACCCCTTATATAACTAATGCAATACACACATGTGGTAGTAACCAAGTAATAACGATGGCTAAATAAAACGCTTTGCTGAGTATTGCAATGAACTATAGAAACTTCAGGATCAACAAGTAGCTTGTTAACTACTGAAACATATGTGCTGTAGAATTTGCCCATATGAATCATTGTTCCTGTCTCAGTAAAACAACAAAAAATGACTTTACCTTACAAGTTATTAGGGCCTCATCTGTCAAAGTTTAAAACAAGTGAACTCCTAATTTAATTGTCACAAAATTAGATTCAGGGATTAGGCTATTGTTAATGTGATTATGTTGATTATTGGTTGTGATCTCATTAGAAAGCGTCCTAGATGTCTGCAGGCTCCTTCTTCTTCCAATGTGAGGTTTTTTTTAGCATCAAGTTCTTTGAATCACAGTCTTTAAGAATAATGTCAGTAACGTGACACTGAATTAAAAAATGTTCGTCAGTTTCAATCCCAGGTTCTATTGATGGGATTCCAGAGTCTTTTTTGCTTTTGTTCTGTGGTTTATGATTATTTTAAACTATGTAACCTCGCATGAAACTGGTATTCATTTAATCCAGGAATGGCCCTACCATTCAGTCTAATTTAAGGAGTTTGGTTTAAGGGCAACAATTTGTCAATTATTTTATTATCATTTTACCATCATAGGGAAAATTTAGATTTTCTTTCTCAGGCACTCAAATGTCCACTCACCTTCAAACAGAGACATAGTCACTTCAGATGATTGGCAGGTGGGTGGCTCCAGTGCATGCAAAACAGTGGACAAGTCATCTCTGTCCAGAAGGGGCTTTAGCTGGTGAACTTTCAAAACAGGAAACAGGCATTTCAAATCATCAAGGCTACCAGTGCCTCCGGTGACAATGCCAGATCCACTATACCTGAAAGCTACTGACCTGCTCCTTCCAGGGGGTATAACCCCATTCAAAAACAGGCCACCTTCCTACCCCATGGACACAAGAAGATGGACCACATAGCACCTCTTTCATATCAGACTTCAGCTTCTATTTATTCAACCACATCCAGCCCATCTCCACCTGCAAGCACTGGTCCAGCATTTGATCTTCCTCTCCTGATTCAGATGGAACAGACAGATAGAGCTGGGTGACGTCCACATATTGATTCCACTTCATTCCCAAACTCCTGTTGATTATTCCTGGCAGCTTCAAAACAATGTTAAATGGCCATGAGGGACAAATGAATCTCTATGGGAAATACCAGTTGCTTCCCCAGAGGGGATAGAGCTAGAAGCTCTGCCTTTTGCCTGTTTAAACCACAGGTAGCTCCATAATAATAATAATAATAATAATAATAATAATAATAATAATAATTTATTTATACCCCACCCATCTGGCTGGGTTTCCCCAGCCACTCTGGGCGGCTTCCAACAAAGTATTAAAATACAGTAGTCAAACATTAAGAGCTTCCCTAAAGAGGGCTGCCTTCAGATGTCTTCTAAAAGTCTGGTAGTTATTCTTCTCTTTGACATCTGGTGGGAGGGCGTTCCACAGGGTGGGTGCCACTACTGAGAAGGCCCTCTGCCTGGTTCCCTGTAACTTGGCTTCTCGCAGTGAGGGAACCCCAGAAGGCCCTCTGAGCTGGACCTCAGCATCCGGGCAGAATGATGGGGGGGTGGAGGCGCTCCTTCAGGTATACTGGGTGAGGCCGTTTAGGGCTTTAAAGGTCAGCACCAACACTTTGAATTGTGCTCGGAAACGTACTGGGATCCAATGTAGGTCTTTCAAGACCAGTGTTATGTGGTCTTGACGGCCGCTCCCAGTCACCAGTCTAGCTGCCACATTCTGGATTAGTTGTAATTTCCAGGTCACCTTCAAAGGTAGCCCCACGTAGAGCACATTGCAGTAGTCCAAGCGGGAGATAACTAGAACTTAAACTAAACACCCTGCTCTTGAGCTTACAGCTGTTTCTCTTTTTAAAAAAATGATATTTATTGGGAATTTAAAGTTACAGAAAAGAGAAAAGAAAGAAAAGCAAAGAAAAAAGAGATTAAACAATACAAATCAATAAAAAGAAAATAAAAAGTACCAAACATACCATACAGCAAAATCAAAAACAAGAACAAAAAAATAAATTTAAAAACAAATCCAATATTCCCATACCCTTATCTTCATTAACTTATTTCCTCGACCTCCTCACACCTCCCTTTTTTGTATTCTAATTATTAATTATCTCAGCAAATCCTTTCCATCTTTCCTTTAGTTGTCTTAATTTATTTTAGCCTTATCTTACCATAAAAAACCCTAAAACTTAAAAACTTATTTATACATAACTCCTTATAACATTTCTACTAAAGACTAATAGTTTCATTCCAAGATTTTCCTAACAGTCGTTAATTTTGCAATATTTCTCTAAATGAATTTTTAAACTTTCTGCCAATCTTCATCCACCGTCTCTTCTTCCTGGTCTCGGGTTCTGTCAGTCCTTTCTATCTGTTCCATCTAGTCCATCAACCTGGTGATCTTATGTCCGAGGCTCTTAACTCTTTTCCATGTCCCTTCTGCAGATCTTCTTCATAATTGTACCTGCACTTTACTTTGTCTTCTGCTGGTCTTGTTCTTAATTTCCTACCTTTGTCTCTGAGGAGTAGATCTCGGAGGAACAACCTAAGAGTGTCTTTATCCCTTCTCGGCCAGTCAGCCCATTCTCCATGGTTAGCACTAAAATCCAAAAAATATTCCAAAACATACTTCAATGCCCCTCCAAAGTTGAGTGCCTCAACCACTCCAATCTCCTCCTGGCCCAAAACCAAATCCCAAAGGTCAGAGCATCCCTGCATAGGAGGATCTGACCAACTTGCCATCTCCAGTCCTGACAGGACTCTGTCTCTCCAAGTCTGCCTCACTCCAGATTCAGTCCTCAGAAACGACAGCTTATGCTCCTGCAGGGCCGCATCTCTCTCAACTTGTATTACTTGAGGTTCAACAACAACCTCCTTCTTTGTCTTCTCCGCAACTTGCCCTATCAGGGCAGATTCCTGGATCAGTTGTTGAGCAGGTTCTATATCAGTACTCACTGTTTGACCGAAATTATCAATTGCAGTAGTCATCAAATCCATCTTCGCATGAAGTTGCTCCAACAAAGCACTTGTCCTGCACAAAGCAGACACTAAGGTTTCCTGTGTCAACATTCTTATCCAAGGTCAGAGCCTGTTTCTCACGCTCTCTAATCTCTACAGCTGTAGAGTTCCCCAGGTCCACTCCAACAACAGTTCAAAAGCTCCCTTTAGAGGAAACAATTTCTATTTGTATCCATCCTTTTACAAGCAGATCCAGCAACAAAATTGCTTTCGTTTTTCAAATCTTTGTTCCTTTTTAGTGCAAAAGGAAACATTGGAATCAATATGTTTCTCTTATTTAACTATCTGTCAACATGCGTTATTATTCACAGTCAATGAACTTTCCCCAAACATCTATCTTTGACAGCCCGTTCCCAGGTTCAAAACAATAGAAATTTATCTTTCTTTACTCCCTCTCCTGCAGGCTTGAACTATTTAAGATTTCCCCCCTCTTCTCCTGCTTCCAAGGGGGGGTTGTAGTTTTAACCTATGGAAATTTAGTCCTTTACAGATGACTTTCCAGACTTTAGCTTGCGATGTCTTTGCTTCAAGCTGTTTACAAAAGCGGAAGGTGGACTTCCTGTTTAGACCTTCCCGCTCCTGTGCCAAATTACGAAGTTTAATAATCCAATTTTCCGTTCTACTCACGCGTACTTGTTTAGAGTCCAATTGTCCACAGGAAAAAAGTCAGCGCTCTCCGACAACAGCAATGCGGCTTCACTCCGTGAAAAGAGCAATCGATTCAAAGCACCGCGCCGCTCACCCCACGTCACTCCGGATCCCCGTAGTTGGGTTTCCCCGCGAGTAGGGGAGGCGCTAAAGGTGCCAGCGGAATCCCAGGTCCACAGGCTTCTCCCGCCTGTGGTTTTTGATGGGTCTCCGCCTCGCCGTGGCGGTCCAGACCCTGATTTTCACGGAGCGGGTTCCTCCAGATCAGAGGAAGCCGGCCATTGCCGGTGGCGCTAACCCGGAAGTCCGAGCTTACAGCTGTTTCAGGCTTCACTCAGAGCTGTCCATACTCCTGGCTCCTTGCCTGAACTTTTGCCCCATTTTCCGGTTTCCCCCTGCAACACGGGGGGGGGCATGGCCCTCTGGGTGCTATTGAGCTCCAATTCCCATCATCCCCAACCAGCATGACCAATGGTAAGGCATGATGGGAGTTGTGGTCCAGAAATATCTGGAAGACCATAGTTGTGTCCCATCCCATCCCCACACTTTTGTAAGAAATTGAGAGTAGCAAGTGGCTGTGCTAAGCCCTTAAAGTTCAGGGTGAGTTTATGTAATAGGTTTTGTGAGGAAATGTGCCTTTATCCATTCTCCCCTTTCCATGCCTTCATTTTTTTATTATTGTGGCAGTTTTTAAAAGGGGGGGGGACAGTGAAGGACTAGTGTCCTTTTGACTATAGAAGTCAAGATTTAGGAGAAAATGATTATTTAGTGCTTTGAGGGAAAGGAGTCGCTGATTCAATTTCCTAAGGTCCTTTAATATAAGCCCAAGAACTCATTCTGTCACAAATGCAGATTCCTGGGCTTTAATTTGGCCCTTAATTATTTCCAGTTCCATTTCTGAAGAGTAAAATGTGGCCTCCCCCCTCTGCTAACATAAAGAGGCCAGTCTCTGGTTCCAGACTAATGAGGCTACCCTGTGCAATCGTCTCTACAGCTACGATTTATCACTTCTGTAGCGCCATCAGGGAGCAAGCGCTACAGTTATAGAGGAAAAATTAAGCCTCTCTATCAAGCATCCTGATAATGGTTGTCTGAGTAGCTCAAGTCACCCGGGGTCCTTCTAAGCCCTGTATAAGGTGTTGACTATGGGAACATAGCTGATGCTAAATGTGAAGATACATTAGTTTAAGATACGTAGTTTAAGAGTTATCACTCGACTTTCTTTTCTCACAAGAAGCATGCTTAAGGATATGGTTGTGACATCTGGGGCCAGGATTTCCTTCTACATTAAGTGTGGGGAACTTTTGGGCCTCCATACGTTGCTCCCATCATCCCTGATACATGTCAAGAATCCTAATATCAGAGGTTGTCTTTATAAAATAAAATAAAATTGGCAGGATTCTGCAAAAACATTAAATAAACTCTCAGGTTTTTAAAATTTATTTATAGCATTCATACTGTGATGCAGGTGGCGCTGTGGGTTAAACCACAGAGCCTAGGGCTTGCCGATCAGAAGGTTGGCGGTTCGAATCCCCGTGATGGGATGAGCTCCTGTTGCTTGGTCCCAGCTCCTGCCAACCTAGCAATCCGAAAGCACATAATGCAAGTAGATAAATAGGTACCGCTCCGGCGGGAAGGTAAACGGTGTTTCCATGCGCTGCTCTGGTTCACCAGAAGTGGCTTAGTCATGCTGGCTCCCTTGGCCAGTAAAGTGAGATGAGCGCCGCAACCCCAGAGTCGTCCGTGATTGGACCTAATAGTCAGGGGTCCCTTTACTTTTACCTTATAGCATTCATATCCCATCTTTTCCTCCAATGAGCTCAAGATGGAATACGTAGTTCTTCCTCTCCTTGTTTAATGTCCACAACAACCCTGAGAGGTAGGTTGTGATGCAAGGGAGTGACAGCTCCAAGGTCGCCCAGTGATCTTCATGGATGAGTGTGGATTTGAACCCTGGTCTCCCAGGTCCTCTAACCACTGCAACACACTGGCACACTCACTTTTTAAAACATTGGTATTTGCTCAGCATTTCCATGTGATGAAAGAAATATTTAACCTGGAAGGCTGCTGTCTTCATGCATCTCTCTAACGAATATTTAAAAAACCCTTCTCACTGCCACTTCCATAGTTTCTGCAGCTGCATAGATTTTATTTTTATTTTTAACAGCACTTAAGTTATAGACAGACAGAGGACAAGTTCTTGACATTTTATCTCACTATTCGTATCATTCGAAGAAAAAGAAGCAAATGTCTAGACTCCTCTAATTTCTAATGAGACATTTTATGGCATTTTGAATACAGAGCTCATTTATGTGGTGCCTTCAATAATTTATTCCCCCTCCCCTTTAGGTTTTTGTTGTTGTTGTTTTACATTTTTATTACAACCGCTTAGAATTTATATTCACATGTAAATGTATTTGTACACAATAAACACAGAACATTTCACCAACATCTTTCCTCCGGATGTGCAAAGAGGAGACCAAGGAACCCCACAATGTTAACCTTCCCCTGCTCAATCTGTGCAAATCCCTGAAACCATTTCCATCCTCATTAGAAGTTTCTTCTTCAAAGGATCTAAAGCTGCCTGTTTCAAGAGTTTTTGCTTTTCTCCTTGAGGCAGGGACAAGGGAAAATTTTAAAGGCAAATTTGTCTCATTTGACTTTCCAAAGCAACAGGAGAACCGAAACCCCAGCCATCCTTCGAAATTCTCACTTATCTGAATATTGTGATGCATCTATTGGAAGTGTGCGTAAAAAATAAATACATTACTGAAAATGACACGCAAAAGACGTGTTATTAGGGGGAATGGCTTTCAGAAATGTGAACATCAGTCCAAACAGCATACAAAAATGTGATTATTATTAGGAGAAATTCACGCTAACATGCTGGTGAATTTTCATGAGGTTTTTTTAAAAAAGGAAAAAGAAAGAAAAGCTAATTGCTGCAGAAATGTGGAGAACTAAATTTAAGAGTGGAACAATGAGAGAACAGAAATTGAGAGATCCTTTCATGCCTGTAATCTCTGGTCGCCTGGGAAAGGATAAGGTGGAAGGCTGGAAGACAATTGCTATCCTGCCATTGCAAGGAGAGGCCTGCCCAGTGTTCTGGGAGTCAGCGGAAGAAAATGAAAAGTAAAGATCAAATGTGCCTTCCATATTTAATTCAGACGGGACATCTAGCCTGTGCCCCAGTTATCAAAATTTAGGAAACAACTGCTATAACCTAACTCTTGAACTTCTATTAGACAGAATCCAAAGAACTGCACAACTCATTCATTGTGCCCAAGGTGAATTTTGGCTTGTGCTTCTGCACCAGCAGACTAGGGATGGTTAGTAGCCTGGGGAAGGTCCCAAGGGCCAGATAAAGAGTCCTGGGGGCCACATTCAGCCCACACCCTCCTTTAAAGCCATAAATACAATTCATGAAAATGACAAAGTCAAGATATCTAGGGATGGATATAATAGCAGCTTGCTATTAAATCTATAATGTGTCGTCTATATTCAATTTCTTCTCTTCAGATGGATGCACATATATAAGCAATCATTTTGCACTAAGCAGGAATTGTGAGGAACATTTCCCCATCCACAGTTAGCAGCGGTATTGGCTGCTATGAATCAGTACATGGCAAGCTTCTCTAAGTCATCATTAAAAGATGCTTTAAGGATGTGCTCTGCCAACACAAATTAGAATGATTCAATATGGGCATCACGGTTCACATTAGGGACTAGTGAATCATCACCATTATCAATGGTGCCACACAAGAGGGATGATGATGGGTCCATAGTTCCAGGAACTGCTTTACAAAATTTCATCCATTGCTTATCTAATGGAAAGAATCTTAGCACCGCGGAGTCCAGATGGTCTAAATAAAAAACGACCTACAGTGTAGAAAAGGGTGCCATAACCGAAAGAGAACTTAGTGTAGTTATTGGAAGATTTTTAAAAATAATTGGCAATGGAAGGAAGATGTTCCAAGAATCTAGATGAGAGTAAACTGGCTTGAAATTGGTCACCTGGGTAAAAGCAACTCTGGAGAACGTGGGTTAGCGGAGCTGAACACCTGGGCTAACAGATGGCAAATGCAAGATGCCCAATGAATAAGCCACACAACAGAGAAAGAAACAGAAGAAATGGGAGGGAACAGTTTGACCAAGCAGCAGCCAAAGGAACACAGGAAGCTGTCTCATACAGACTCAGTATTGTCTACGCCAGGGGTCTGCAACCTTTAAGACAAAAAGAGCCACTTGGACCCATTTCCGAAGGAAAAAAACCTGGGAGCCGCAAAACTCGTCATTATAAAAATAACTTTTTTGTCACTTTTTTATTATTTCTTTGTTTGACCCCTCAGAATTACTCCTCCTCATAGAAATAAACGTTAAATTAACAAGTTACCTTTTGTGTGTGTGTGTTCTTCACTCCCCTTCAAAACAGTGACCAGCGCACACTCCCCCTTTCAATGCAGTGACCAGCGTACATGCCCCTTACAATGTAGTGGGCGGGTGGGCGGGAAGGTGACGTTGGGACGGTGCGTGACTAACGCATGCACCGCCCCCATGCAATGTCACAGCCAGTAAAGCACCCACCACAGTGGGGAGTGTCGGGGCGCACAATGCGCCCCCTCCCCTTGCTAGTATCTGCCCCGAGCCGCGGCAAAGGTGTAAAAGAGCCACATGCGGCTCCGGAGCCACGGGTTGCTGACCCCTGGTCTACACTGATGGGCAACAGCTCTCTGGGGTTTCAGGTTGGAAACATCCCCAATCTGGAGATGCCAGGTTACCTGCTACATGCAAAGCAGATGTTCCAGCACTGAGCTACAGTCCTTCCTGAGCTACTGGGGACCTGGCCTCAGACTACTGGGAAGACTGCTGTCAGCAGCCACCATACTGACCCATGCTCTCACTCAAACTTCTTGCTTCTTGTTCTCAATGAACATCTAAGGGAAATACAGTGGTGGAGTAAATATGTGCCATTTGAAGCCCTGTACAATGAAGGATACTTGAAGCAAGTCCCGCTAAGTTCAATAAGGCCTACTTTCATGTAAATTCTATACCCAACATACTTGGGCATTATCCCTATTAAGTCTTGTGACTCAATATGCAGCTCTGGGTTGCAAGGGTACAAAGCATTTCATGTCCATTCCAGTTATCCTTCCAGAAATCCCATCACATAGGCCAACATACTTATTCCTGTATTCCAGATTGGGGTTTGGCCACCCAATGGATTCATGGAGAAGGCAAGATCTGAACCAGGGATTTGGCGTTTTGTAGCAAGTGCTGTTAACTAGTAGGTTGAAAACAGTGCATTTGAAACACTACAAGATTGTGTTGGATGTGGATCCAGTACAGTGGTACCTCTGGTTAATAACTTAATTCGTTCCGGAGGTCCGTTCTTAACCTGAAACTGTTCTTAACCTGAGGTACCGCTTTAGCTAATGGGGCCTCCCGCTGCTGCCGTGCCACCAGTCAGCGATTTCTGTTCTCATCCTGAGGTAAAGTTCTTAACCCAAGTTACTACTTCCAGGTTAGCGGAGTCTGTAACCTGAAGTGTTTGTAATCCAAAGCGTTTGTAACCCGAGGTACCACTATGTTGATTTTGACCAGGGGATCCAGTACTGGTTTTGTTCAGGTATCATAGCGGTGGTTCATTTAATAACAGCAGCCAGAATGTTAATCTGCCAAAACAGGGAAAATTCCAAACCACCATCTATGAAGACATGGTTTTCCAAGGTGTGGGAAATGGTTGATCTGACAGGTTTAATAAGAGTAAGAAAAGGTATAGTAAAATACCATAGGTTTGTGAGAAAATGGAGTTTTACCAATTATTGGAACGATATATGAAGTATATATGAAGTGGTTCAAATCTGTGCAATGGGGTGAGCTCCAGTTGCTCTGGCCCAGTTCCTGCCAGTGTAGCAGTTCGAAAGCACACCAGTGCAAGTAGATAAATAGGTACTGCTGCGGTGGGAAGGTAAACAGTGTTTCCATGCGCTCTGCATGGTGTCCCGATGCACCAGAAGACTTTTAGTCATGCTGGCCACATGACCCAGAAAGCTGTCTGAAGACTAATGCCGGCTCCCTTGGCCTGAAGCGAAATGAACCCCATAGTCACCTTTGACTGGACTTTACCATCTAGGGATCCTTTATCTTTTTTTCCCTTTATATAAAGTGTACAAATAACTGATCATTTGGACAAACTTGGGTATTAAAAAAAATAAATTGTAGTTGGAAAAAGCCCCCAAACATTATAATAGTGTGTGAGAGAGAGAGAACCAGAGACAAATGTGCATGTTATGGAACGGCTGGGTTTCCCTAAGTTTCGCCTAAGAACTTAAAGTTAACTTTTTGTGGTAACTGGCAGACATTTCTTAATGGGTGTTGTTCCTCAAATTAGCCACAAGGTGACACTGCAGCATCTTTTCTGCTATTGAGTTCATTTATATGGGCAAAAAAGAAAAGAAAAGTTGCTACTAGGTCAGCGGTTCAAATCACAGTCATGTTGGCAAAGTGCATATTAGTGTTTAATTGCAAAACACTTGTGGTTGTATTCTGCCCAGAGTAGACCCTCTGAAATTAATGAACTTAAGTCAGTCATGCTGATTAGCTTCAGTGGGTCTACGTGGTCCCTGGAATCACCAGGTAGGAAAGGGGTTGTCTTGAAAGCCAGGAGAGCCAATGAGCCAGAAGGAGCAGTGGCCTGATAAAGCAGCTTCCTGTGAGCCTAATAATAATAATAATAATAATAATAATAATAATAATAATTTATACCCCGCCCATCTGGCTGGGTTTCCCCAGGCACTCTGGGTGGCTTCCAACACAATATTAAAATACAATAATGCATTAAACATTAAAAGTTTCCCTAAACAGGACTGCCTTTAGAATGTCCTAAAAAATTGCTATCAACATGATTCATAGGGTAGGGGAACTGATGGCAGATGATCCAAGAGCAATGTTTGTTTGCTAGTTTCCCAGGATTTTTTTTGTACTTATTTGCAATTTCCCTTCCATTGTTTCCAAGGGGAGGGAAAATACATTTGATAGTACTGGGGCTGGGGTATATTACCCTGCTGCCCATTTCAGGGGTGGGTTGGGAGGCTGGGAAATATTGGGTGTCGTCGTTTTCTCTCCCTTGCACCCCCACTTTTCCCTTTTCTGGTGTTGGAGCTCAGCAGGGGCGCCGACTTATAAAAAATATTGGGGGAGCCCATGAATAATTAATAATGAATAATAAATGAAAGCTCATGAATAATAAATAAGCTCATGAATATGCAAATAAAGTGGCACCGCCTCCTCGTGAGCGAATAGGGGAGAGCGTGCTGCGCCTATTAATCAGCTCCGAAGGAAATTGGGTGGAGCTTTTGCTCGGGAGGGAGGGCAGGAGGCATGCAGCCCGCCCCTGTGCATTTTGGGCTGGGGGAGGGGCGGCGGTGGCGCTCTGCTGGAGGGGCGCCCGAGATTATTGGGGGGCAGAGCCCCCCCCAAACGAATTTTTGAGGGGGCTCGGGCCCCCTCAGGCCCCATGGAGTCAGCGCCTATGGAGCTCAGCCATCAGTAAGGCAAGAGCCATGGAGGTTTCCATAGTGGCAGAAAGAGGCTTCGCAGAGTCATAGCTTCCTCTCCAAGAGCAGACATTCTCTCTCTCTCTCTCTCTCTCTCCACTCCTTGATAGGGAAATCCAAAACATTCCACAGACCCTAGGAAGCCCACCTAGGGGACATGGTATTTGTCTTACCTTTAGATTTTAATGATAACTGAATATTTAATATTTTGTAATAGAGTCCTGCTATAGATGGGAGGTCTTTTCTATTGCATTTCACAGCTCTTGAAGGTTGTTTGCTTTGCTTTGCTTTGCTTTGCTTTGCTTTGCTTTGCTTTGCTTTGCTTTGCTTACTGTCAAAAACAGTTACAGTGAGGGGGGGGGAATATTTGATCCCCTGCTAAATTTCCCCGTTTGCCCTCTGATGAAAAAAATGACGAGTCCATAATTTTAATGGTAGGTTTATTGTAGCTGTAAGAGACAGAATAACAACAGGAAAAACCCCAGAAACCCCCAGAAGACAAAGGTCAGAGATGGATGTGCATTATAATGAGTGAAATAAGTATTTGATCCCCTGTCAACCAGCCAGATGTCAGGCTACCTGGTATCTTCACTGTATGTAACGAGCCGAGATTAGAAGCACCTGGAAGATATACCTGGTTTGAAAAGGTAGGTTTTATCTCGTGTATGCATGATCACTCAGCTTCTGTCTGCAAAAGGTGAATCGATAACATATCCCCCCTCACAATTTTTTAAACCCCTATTTCCTGCAAAACATGAAGAACAACTTTGCGACAGGGCAACTACTGCTGCTGTTTTGAGAATGCGTTCCACAAAAAGGTTGTCCCCACCACCTGTGCAAAATGCCCAAAGGTGCATATTTGACTTAGCTCAGGACTCCAACGTGCTTTGCTCACGTGAGGACCTTTCAGGCCCGATGGAGTGCACAAGAAAAGCCTGCCAGATTAGGCCAATGGCCCATCTTGTCCACTATCCTGTTCTCACAGTGACCAGCCAAATGCCTGCAGGAAACTGGCAAGCAGGACCCATGCATGAGAGCATGCGAGAACTCTCCTCTCCTGTGGTTTCCAAAAACTGGTATTCAGAAGCATTAGTGCCTCCAACCATGGAGCCAGAGAGTAGCCATCATGGCTCGTATCCATTGACAGCATTATCCTCCATGAATTTGCCAATCCTCTTTTAAAAGCTGCCCAAGTATGTCTTTCGTTCTACAGTGGTACCTCCATATGCAGAAGCGATCCATTCTGGAGCTCTGGTCAGATCCCGAGGTTTCCGCAACCAGAGGCACCTGTTCTGCGCATGCGCGCAGCGCGCTCCTTTGCATGCGCGAGCAGCGAAACCCGGGGAAATACTTCCAGGTTTGCTTTCACAACCAAAGTTTACGTTACCCAAGGGTAGCATAAGCCAAGGTTCTGCTGCAGGTGTCAGCAAACTTTTTCAGCAGGGGGCCAGTCCACTGTCCCTCAGACCTTGTGGGGGGCTGGACTATATTTTGAAAGGGAAAAAATGAACGAATTCCTATGCCCCACAAATAACCCAGAGATGCATTTTAAATAAAAGCACACATTCTACTCATGTAAAAACATGCTGATTCCCAGACCGTCCGCAGGCTGGATTTAGGTGATTGGGCCACATCCGGCCCCCAGGCCTTAGTTTGCCTACCCATGTTCTATTGTATTTCTTATTTTGGTTTTTTAAATATGTTTCTATCCTGCCTTTCCTTTCTGTTTAACTAACGGGTTAGGAAGCATTAGAAGCAGGTAACAAGCAAAAAAAAAAGGACAGATGGTGAAGATGATAAACAATTCTAAAGTGCCTTAAATTGTTCAAATAATTTCTCATCTAGTTATAACCCTTACATTGGCCCTGTAAAGCAAGGGTAGGGAACCTGCAGGCTGGGGCTGATGGGGTTGGAGTCCCACAACAACTGAAGATTCACAGGCCACTGTTTGCCCATTACTGCCGTCATAGGTCTGTATTATCAAACACGCACACCCCATATTGCAGATGGGGGTGGACTAAGACTGGCTTACCAAACTCTATCTTGGTGAAGTGAGATGAAGTGAGGTGCAGAGATGAAAACTGAACTGGGGAACCTCCTCATCGGAAGTTGAATCACTTAGCCGCTGCACAGCGCCAAGCAAACTGCAGCAGGAAAACCAAAATATAATAGCCAAAACAGCAGCAAGCTCTCTTGAAATAAAGTCAGCAGAAGGGAACAAGAAAGACAGAAACTAAAGCAAGGTTAGACAAGGCTGATTCTAAAGCAGGCTTCCTCAACCTCAGCCCTCCAGATGTTTTTGGCCTACAACTCCCATGATCCCTAGCTAGCAGGACCAGTGGTCAGGGAGCTGGAGGGCTGAGGTTGAGGAAGCCTGTTCTAAAGGGTTGACCCACATAATAATAATAATAATAATAATAATAATAATAATTATTATTATTATTATTATTATTATTATTATTATTATTATTATTAATTTATTATTCATACCCCGCCCATCTGGCTGAGTTTCCCCAGCCACTCTGGGCGGCTTCCAATCGAGTGTTAAAAACAATACAGCATTAAATATTAAAAACTTCCCTAAATAGGGCTGCCTTCAGATGTCTTTTAAAGATAAGATAGCTGCTTATTTCCTTCACATCTGAAGGGAGGGTGTTCCACAGGGCGGGCGCCACTACCAAGAAGGCCCTCTGTCTGGTTCCCTGTAACCTCACTTCTCACAATGAGGGAACCGCCAGAAGGCCCTTGGTGCTGGATCTCTGTGTCCGGGCTGAACGATGGGGGTGCCTTCTGAAACAGAAAGGAAAGCCAAGATTAAGGGGTGGGGTCTGATGAACTTCTTAGGTAAGAGGTTTCAAGAGCCTGGATGCCATGGCCAGTTAGACCTTGCCTTGCATGCTCACTCTCTTCACCTCAGACAATAAGGAGATGCAAGGTCCAAATCTGGTTAGGGAGACAGCTAATGATTAAATCTGTGAGTCAGGAATGGGGCCAGCTCTGCCATGAAGCAGGGTAAAGTGACCTGCTTTGAGTGGCACCATGAAGGGTGTGGAAGATAAAGGCAGGAGCTGGTGATGTCTGAATGGGACAGCAAGAGGTTTTGTTGTTTTTTTAAAGTCTTAGCCTTCGTGGGCTAGGACATCAATTGGGACCTGCTTCAGGCAACTAAATGTCACAGGTTTGTGTATTTATTAAATTTATATCCTGCCCTTCCTCCCGAAGGAGCTGAGGGCAGCACACAAGTGATAAAACAACAACAACAACTCCAATAGACAGTTTGCAAACCACCATGTGGCCTGATAAAGCTGCCTAATTTAAAGTACCCTGAGAATTAAAAAGTTTCAAGTAGCAACTAGTTTGAGGCTGCCTTAACAGGCCCAGTTTCAACAACTGCTCATAAACCTATTTCTCCTTTGAAGCTTTCTCTTATGACACCCCGAAGGTGCTTCAAGTTATCCAGTGATAGGTCATCTCCTTGGTTGCCCACAGTAAGTGAAAGACACTTAAAAAGCCTGACAGCAATTGCAAGATTCTGAGAACACAGTATACAGAAGCAGAAAACTGTAATGTGGTTTTGCATCTGCTTAGGCAAACGTTTTATTTAATAATATTTTGGCCCTGAATCATGTGCTACCCCCTTCTATCTTTAATGTTGTTTAGGTACAAATGAACAGAAAGGCACGCAACACTTTCCCAAACTGTGAGAAATTTATTCATTCATTCATAGATAATGCCCTCTCATAAAATATCAAGCAGTGTGTGGTGATGTAAAAACTTTTTAATTAAAATAAAACCCATTAAAAGCAGTACAAAACAATCATTAAAACAACTGGCTACTCAATGAGATTTTAAACAACTGTATAGGTCTGTCGGCATAAGAAAGTCTTCAAGAGACACCTAAAAGTCAACATTTTAGGAAACGCATTGCAGAGCTGTCTATGAGACAGCATTGGAAACACTGGGTATCTTCGTCAAAATATTTCTCAATGTGATGTTACAATTGGAGCATGTTGAAGACACTCCTATTTCTCAAAGGAGAGAGGGTACCCCAAGCTGCTTTATTGTCAGACCGCTGTTCTCTCTTAGTTCAAACTGAAAATTTGGTTCCAAACTGGTTCTTCAGTCCTCCATTTGCCCTGAAGGAGTCACCTCCTGAGAGTCAGCCCTCAGGAAAACCATGTGCCCTTTCCTGAAGGTCTTCAAGTAAAGACTCTGTTGTGGGCGGACTAAGCCCTTGATTTCCTGCACTGATTAGTAATTCTCCGCTTGTATCTTTAAGGATCCTGGTAAGCTTTTGTTCAAGTCTGTGACCGCTCATTCACAATTCCATGATAAGGAATCTTCAAGAAAGGTTAGAATCTCAGGCATGACTAATGGAATGTAGAAGTTAAGTGTTCTTAGAATGCTAACTGGAGAAGATAATAGGGGAGAGCCCTGGCCAATTTCAGCACACATTCCTTCTGGGGTAGGGAAGGGGTGGGGACTGGGGGGCTGGGGAAGCAAGCTTTGAAGATTTCCAAACATGGATTGGCTTCTACCTGAGACTCCCTGAGACTGACAAAACCAGGATACCAATGTGCAAAGCATTGCGTCACAGCTGAAAATAGTAATTCTGTGGAGGAAAAGATAATTTGTTATCTGCACAGACGTTATCTGTCTCTGATATTTAGGAAAGTTTAGGTTTATGCGAAGTTTTCTGAAACTTTAAGAATGAAATTGGCATGAGAGTGAAATGTACATAAAAATGTTAGTCCATGACCCTGCTTTTTTACCTTGTTTATCTAGAAAAAGAATCACCACTTATTCTGTGCTCATATACTGCCCTTTGATTCAAAAATTCCCAGGGCTTTTTACTATGAACCAAGGCTGATTGCCGAAGAATTGATGCTTTTGAATTATGGTGCTGGAGGAGACTCTTGAGAGTCCCATGGACTGCAAGAAGATCAAACCTATCCATTCTGAAGGAAATCAGCCCTGAGTGCTCACTGGAAGGACAGATCGTGAAGCTGAGGCTCCAATACTTTGGCCACCTCATGACAAGAGAAGACTCCCTGGAAAATACCCTGATGTTGAGAGGGATTGAGGGCACCAGGAGAAGGGGATGACAGAGGACAAGATGGTTGGACAGTGTTCTCGAAGCTACCAGCATGAGTTTGACCAAACTGCGGGAGGCAGTGGAAGACAGGAGTGCCTGGCGTGCTCTGGTACATGGGGTCACGAAGAGTCAGACACAACTAAACAACAATACAAATCCCAGGGGAAAGGACTCAGACTGAAATTCTATACATCTCACTAGTAGAACTCAATAGGACTTGCTTCTGAGTAGGCATGAGTCAATCACAACCAGCTAACACTGATCACCCCCACTTGTGAGTGGAAAAGATGGAATAAGCTACTATCCACAAACTGTTAAAGCAGGAGTGGCTAAAACACTTTGGGCCTCGGGGCCCAAATTCACCATTAGCTCATCCATTTTGTTTCATTTTCATCTCCCACTGCATAGAAATAGAGAGAACAAAACTTTACGAAGAACATCTGGCGCACAGCCAGCGTTGGATTACAAAAACTGGCATGCATTGGCAGCACTTAAACCCTGTGCTGTTTTCTGGGGGGGACACAGGGGTACGCTCACCCCTAAACATTTTGTGAATCTTTGTAATTTTGTGCATTTACTGTATTTGTTTTTCCTGATTTGAACTATAAAATGGTGATTTTCTTGAGTCAAAATGAGAGTACCCCTAAACATTTTTAAAAGAAATAAAGCACTGCTTAAACCTATGAGTTGTCAAAAAATAAACTGTGCCCGTGTCCAACGTTACCAGGAAGGCCGCAGGCTTCCCACCACCAGGATGCGCGTGTAATTGAAACACCAGACGGGGCGGGGCGCGCTTTCCCGCCTGCACCTGTGTGAGGCCTGGCTCTCTGCCCAATGAACATTCAAGCCGATCACGTCCGCCCCACCCGACGCCGGTTCTTGAATCCGGAGTCAGCCGAGCTGTGCGCCGTCGATTGGGACTTGCTCCCACGGAAGTGCCTGCAAACCGGAGTCACTTCGGTTCGCTTCATTTTTCTCGGAGGGAAGTCAAGCTGCTCACGACGGTTTCTAATTTGGTTAGCGAAACGTTACTGAACCAGGCCGGTTAAAGGTGAAGAGCGGCGCGCCCAGCCCAGGCAGGCAGGCAGGTCTGTCCTTTTGGCCCCGTCGGGCGTGGCGCTCCGAGGGGCGGGCGGAGGGAGGGGCCCGAGCTGCGCGGCCTCCCGCTCTCCGCCAGGGGGTGGAGGCTTCGTCGCGGCCGCGGCAAACTGCGCTCGGCAGGTCCCTCAAGCACCGACGGCCGCCCGTCCTCTTGGCCGGCTTTTCCGACCTGCCTGCTCGCCTGCCCCTCTCCGGCCATGGCAGGTCCCGGCGCCGGCGTCGATTCTCCCGGCTACATCCGCACCGTCCTGGGCCAGGAGTTCCTGGGCGGGCTGGACAGCTCCACGCTGGCTTTGCCCCCGCAGCTGTCGGGCGGCCGGGCCGAGGCGCAGAAGTCGCTGCGCATCCAGCGGCAGGTCCAGCAGACCCTGGCGAGGAAAAGCAGAGGCTCCATGGTCAACGGTGAGCGGCCCTTTCCGGCCTCCCTCCAACTTCTTTTTATTTTAAATGAACAACCCCAAACTTTGGACGGTTTCTATAGTCTCACCCCACCCGCATTGCAGCGTCCTTTAACTTCCCCCTCCCGCGGGGCATGATCTAGCCAAAGTTTTCAGAAATTAAATCTCATGGGTGAGGGCGCGAGAACCGCGCTTTTCCCGTTGGAAAGCTGCCTTAGAGTCGGACCGTTGCTTCCGTCAAGCCTAGTATTGTCGGCACTGACCGGCAGCGGCCCTCAAGGGTTTCCAGACAAGAAGCCGGGGGTCTCCGTGTAAAGGTTTTCCTTCGTGAGACTTTTTTTTTATAGTGCTTAACTTTTGACTTTGTGGTGTGCATGCGTTTGGCCAAGGCACAATCTGACCCCCTCCTTTGGTAATCCTCATATGTAGAACTTTAGCCCAATGGTTGCCATTAGTTTGATTTTGAATTGATTTTAGAATGATTTGATTTTAGAATGCTGTGTTACTTTTATTGTTGTTAGCAGCTCTGAGCCCGGTTTCGGCTGGGGAGGGCGGGATATAAATAAAAAATTATTATTAGGTAAACCTGTCTGGATTGCATTCTGTTGTGGATAATAGGGTGTGTGCCTTGGTGAATATTAATATGGCCAGGTACTTTCCGGGTAATGAGGTCTTCCCACTGTTCCTTCATTGGCACCTTTCTTCAGCTAGTTATCTCCTTTGTCTCTCCTGCCCATCTTTCTTCTTTCAAATACTTGTGGCTCTCCTCCCCCGCCCCACTATCTTATCAAAAACTTGAGAAGGGAAGAGGGGTCTGTTTTGATTTTCCTCCAGATCTAGTACAGACCCTTTAAGATTTATAATCTGCATGGGTTTTTACTGTGTGGAGGAGTCGGTAATTCAGATGTTTCTTCCATACCTGGTGGGGTGGGACTTAATGTTGTAAATATTGTAAAAACCGTGAATGAATAGTTGGTGGTAGGTTTGTTTTTAAAAAAACATACCAGATTTTCCCTGGAAAAGGTAAATATGGATTAAATGGGGCACAGTGTTTCAATGACAACCATATTGTGTAGATGCTGCCCCCATATTTATAAATGGAGAAGATTTAGAGAGGGAGAGAGGGTGTTTTTCTCAGAGTAGACTCCCTGAAATGAATTAACCTGACCAAGTTAGGTCCATTAATTTCAGTGACTCTATTCAAAGTAAAACTTGAATACTACCCAGTGATTTTTAATGCATTAAGTACAATAATATGTATTAAATTGCTTATATTTCACACAGAAAGACTTGTGTTACAACAAATTCTGTACCTGAACTCAAACATTTTGTGGCTTAGGTGTGTCATTCCAATATAATATGAAAGGGTTCCAGCCTAGATCATAATGAAGTTGTTGGTAGTATTCACATTTCCTACCTTATTATGTGTAATTGCAGTTATTTCCTCCATAAACATAATGCCCCATGTTTTATAGAGCTAGGTGGTTAGTTATGTGCCAGCTTTGCAACAATAAAAATGCCCAATATGGTGGATGCAGTGGGACAACAACAGTGAAATCACAGTACGTAGAATTGTTTCTTTAAAAACAACAACACGCAGTTGTCAATTTAAAACATTGCAAGAGTGGTGTGGTTGCTGCTGGCATGTGATTCATTCCATGCTGCTTCTTGACTTTAGGATGTTGAGATCATGTGAGAAGAAACTGCAGCTGCTTTTTGCTTCTCTCTCAGTTGCCCAACCCTCCAAGAAGAGGCAACATTGGTGTGAGAAGTAGTTGCATCATCAGCTCCTCCCATGTGACCTCCAAGTTGAATCATTGCCATAGCATCCTGCAAAGTGACCACAGGGGAATGGGACTGACACTCCAATCGTGTAAGAGCTAGTCATGTGGGGCTGGGCTCTACAAATAACCTGCTCCGCACACAGTTGCAGTCTGCCCTGTTGTGGCTGTGCAAATTATTTCCGCTCATCTGTATCTCTGTCCAGAGTTTTATCTCTCAGTGGCGAAACTGCTACCTTTTGTGCGTAACTCATTCAGCACGTCTTAGTGTGAAATCATGTTGCCACATTACCTCATTCATCAACCAGTGAACTACATGTTATCTACTCACATAAAAGTTCATACATTTGGTCTTTCCATTTTAGGTCTTATCTGTATGGGCTGTGTTTGCATGCAGCCCGTCTTGGCTTTCGTACGATTTCTCCCCTGCCCCGCAGGGCTGGTGACTCAAGGCTGAGTGGTTCACCAGATAGTCAGTCTGAATTCTCAACCCAGTGTTTGACTCATGTATTTATTACCCCTTGCCCTGAAGGCACCTTTCCTAAATTGGTCTGCCTTCATCTGACTGCCTGTCCACACATGATAGGCAGTGTTAGAAACTCAGATATACTGTATATAAGCTAGGTGCCAAATGGTTCCTTAAACCAGGGTTACAGTTGCCAAAACAATGCCTAGTTGCCATTATGGCGCCAGGCAGCTCAAAAGTCATATTTTTCAATCAACTTTTTGGTTCCTGAAATATATCCTGCTTGTGCAGATAAAATATAACAGATAGAATTCTACAGGATTTGTTGCTAGTGTGTGAAACGGTCAAGATCCAAGGAACCCCCAGATGGTGGAGACGTCAGACACCATCCTGGCGCCTTGGCATCTTCACTTGGTCACAAGTGGCTGATAACCACGTGAATAATACGCCTGGTAAACTTTGAGCACTGACAGTAGGCATGTCATTAGCATTCTGCATTTGGATGGTGTAGGCCAAGGGTAGAGAATGCAGTGTCCTGCAGATGTAGTTCAGCTTTCGTCAGTCCCAGTTAGCATGACCAACGGTCATGACTGATGGGAGTTGTAGTCCCAACAACATCTGGAGTTCACCATTCTACCACAGGTATATAGTACTACAGGAAATTGACAGGATAAGATCAGGTGGCCTTTGGCTATGGTACATTGTGTTCTGGATCTGTAGTGCCAATGTTGCTCTGAGGGTGAATGGGTGGTCCAGCCTCCCAGCAGTCAACTAGGCCAGATATGGGATGTCCTTAATTCTCTCCTAGCTCTGCTGAACACAGAGTGAGAACAATGCGATGTATTAGTTTGCGTGTCCAGGACTGGGGAGATCCAATTTGAAATCCATGCTCAGCTATGAAGCTCACTGGGTGACTTGGCATCACTCGTAGAGGGTTGCTTTGAGCATAAAATGTGGGGCAGAAGGAAAACTTGGGACTCCTCAGAAGAAAGGTGGCCTATCAAGTGAAATAACAAACAGGAAAATTTAGGGGCCAGTTCCCACATGATTTAATGATCCACCCAATGTTACTGGAAGCTGCACATAGCTGTTAAATGAATCTGATGAGTGGTTTTGAACTCCTCCTATTCATTGGGGAAGACTGAACCAAATGCATTTGCTTAAGATCACATGAGTGTATCCCACTGACATCTGACTTGTGTTTGGCTGGGATATGGGGGATGCCATGCCTAGACTGTGGAATTCCCTTCTGAGGACTTCCAACAGCTCACACAATTTTTCTCTCTCAGCAGGCATTTCACTTGCCAACAGAATAAAAACTCAGAAGTCAAGAGAGTTTGTCTGCTGTTTCCTGATCTTTTAAAAATCCTTTTAAAATTCTATTTCCTGATAGATTACTTACCTTGGAACCTAACTCCTCACTCCTTTCTTGGTGCAAAGAAGATAAACAAACCAGGAAACCTTGGCTTTCCATTCTGTCTGAACCTAGGATCATGGTTTGTTGCTCCATAACAAGCCACAGTTAACCTGAAGCCATGGTTTGTTGCTGCATCACCTATCATGACTGGTTGCAAAGCAACAAACCACAGTCCCGCATCCAGGTGTATTGGGAAGCCAAGTCTTCATGGTTGTTTTATCCTGTGTGCACCAGAGGAGGAGAGAAGCAGGAACAATCAGGCAGCATCCTGCTCATTCCTGAGAAGCCATAAAAACTTTGGGTCACCCTGTGTGTGTAATTTGTAATTATAAAAAGAGAACTGAGAGAGAAAAGCTTCTGGATGTTGAACAATGTCTCTGGTTTTACGGTAAATGCCACCCAATTGTTTACTCAGAGTGTATCGAAAGAGCTCTGTAAAATACTTCTTTATCTGAAGCCAGCCAATGAGGAGGCAAGGCAAGCTGGAACAATGCCTATGCATGCAAAGCTACCAAAATATGCCTACAAAGGGGAAAGCTCCAGAAACACTTAACTTTCCTACGAAGCATTTGCACTTGACCAGCTGGGACATTGTTATGTTACTTGGAGTTGTTTTGTTGCTTTTGGCCAACTTTGTTTTTCCCCAATACGCTGGTATTTGGGGCATCTTGCATTTTTGAAATGTCAGGGATTTTGAGAGGATAATGTTCATAAACAAAAGCATGAGATGAAAAACTGAGAGAGCTTGCGCACTCATTAACGTAAGCTAGATTTTCTACGTAGAAGATTCTTCTGTGTAGGAAAGGATATGCATTGCATGTGGTGACTCTACTTGTGTGTGCTTTGTTGGGTGTATGTCTGCTGGAAAGGCGCAGAGCTGTGGCTACAGAGTTATACTCTGCCTGCATGTTTGCGTGCATGCACTTATCAGATGTGACAGTCTGCACAGCAGACCATTTTAAGAATTTCCCTACATGGAAATGGATTGTCACTCATTCAAAACAAATAAGGACTTTGCACCTGACAATTTCCTCCGCTGCATTGCTTCCTAGGGCCAACTGTATTCTGCACCTTTGAGCTTTATTATTTTCTGCAAGGTAGAGCAAGAAGAACAAATTGGTCTTGTTTCTGCTTCATAGTAAACTTACATTAATGAATACAAGCAAATACCTGTGTTCTTCGGTCATTTATAAATACTTTGAGCATACGTCATTGCAATTTGGATATTAATAGTAATCATGAGGACTAGTCAGTTGAGGGACTAGTGACATCAATGGCTTCTCCTTCCAGATTCATCACCTTTAAAAACAGTGTACCATTGGATGTTTAAAGGGGGTGTAGGTGATCCTGCATCTTTATCGACTTTATGTGAATTACTGCTGGGATATCTCAGTTGGTAGAGCGTGAGACTTAATCTCAGGGCCCTGGGTTCAAGCCCCACGTTGTGGGGGGAAATTCCCACATTGCAGGGGGTGGCCTAGATGACCCCCATGGTCCTTTCCAACTCTACAATTCTATGATTCCATGAAATATATCCTAAATGAGGGATTGCTCTGTAAATAAATTATTGCAGTCAATACTTGGGGTAGGGCCCGATTTTGCACTATGGTTTCCCTTTTGCCCTCCCTCAGTTAGACCGTGCTCTGGGAACATAAAACCAGCCATTTATTCACAATTGCTGCAACGTTTGCCAAACAGTAAACATCACTGAACAAATAGGCGTGTACGCAACAGACTCACATATTTTGTGGATATCGTTCAGTTTCTTTTCTGCAATACTGTGTATCAGCATAAGGGGAATTATCGCCCTGATTACAAATTAGCCACAACCCCAGGGAGGGAGGAGCAGGGAAATCTTTTCACCTTGAGGGCCATTGTCCCTTCTGAGCAACCTTTTGAGGGCCATATGCCAGTGGTGGGCAGGGCCAAAGGCAAAAGTGGGCGAAGCAACAGCTGTAAAAGTAACCTTTGTACCGGAGGCTTGTTTCTACACATACTCTGACACACCCCTCTCTATCCTCCGTTCAGACAATCAACAGGCATTATCTGAGTTCAAGGATGAATTCCTGCCAGGCAAAAATATTTGCAGTGCATATTGGGACAATGAGAGGTGTGTCCTTGGGGGAGACAGTTTTGAGGGGCAGTGAGAGAGGCTTGTTGGTGATCTGCTTTTTGTCCCTGAAATTGTGGTTTCCTACCCCTGAAGTAACAATGTTTATTTAGGACCACTCTGAAGGCATCCAAAGGCTATTGACAAATCCCATTGTTTATTTACTTCAGATACTTTTATTGTGGTAGGTTCCAAAATGTGTTGCATCTTAATTCTTCAATGTTATGAGCTACACTTTCTCCTTGTGTGTGCAGCTTAGGGATAGGCCTGCCAACTCTCCAGCTTTGAAGAAGAGACATCTAGTGTTAAGGCTGTAAAGCCTCGCTTCCTTCTCGCATTGAAATCTAATCTCCCTGCTTAGCCTTTGTTCTCCATAATTGCTTCTGCTTTGAACAAACCTGGAAGAGTTTTCTGGCACCTTAAAACACCTAAATCATTTATTGTGGCATACACATTCATAGAGTAGAGCCCACCAACTGGTTAAGCGTACTCTAGTCAACAAAATCCTGGGACGTGGGTGGCGCTGTGGGTAAAACCTCAGCGCCTAGGACTTGCCAATTGTCAGGTCGGCGGTTCGAATCCCCGCAGCGGGGTGCGCTCCCGTCGCTCGGTCCCAGCGCCTGCCAACCTAGCAGTTCGAAAGCACGTCAAAGTGCAAGTAGATAAATAGGGACCACTTACTAGCGGGAAGGTAAACGGCATTTCCGTGTGCTGCGCTGGCTCGCCAGATGCAGCTTGTCACGCTGGCCACATGACCCGGAAGTGTCTCCAGACAGCGCTGGCCCCCGGCCTCTTAAGTGAGATGGGCGCACAAGCCTAGAGTCGGACACGACTGGCCTGTACGGGCAGGGGTACCTTTACCTTTACCTTAGTCAACAAAATATTATGTCTTAATATATCATAGAATCATAGTTGGAAGGTACTCCGAGGGTCATCTAGTCCAACCCCCTGCAGTGCAGGAATCCTAATAATTCTGTTAGTCTTAAAGTGCATCCACAAGACTCTCTTCCACATTTGCAGACAGGCATGGAGCTATCTCTCTGAAACGGGTCAGCCAGCCTTCTAGGAAACCTTAAAGATGATGTTCCTGGCAATTAAAGAAAGTTGCCCAAGAGCTCAGCTAGCCTGATAGAATTGCCAGAGCCTGCAAGCTAACCAAAATGAACTTTGTGTAACCCAATTGCTAGATCAGAGCAGAGCCCTTGACAAGCCCAGTTTGCTAATTAAATGAGATAAAGCTGCTGAAGGAAAGCCACTAAATCTATCTCTAGACAGACATGGTATTCATGTATTTCTGGCAAAAAAACACTAGCAGGAGATGCCTAAATTAGATTAGTTACATACCGAATAGAATAATAAGGAATTGTGGACATAACATAATGATGGCTGACTGGGAACGGTTATGGACCACAGGTATGAAATTTACGGCATGTAATGCCCTAAGAGAAAATTTAATGAAAATGATTTATAGGTGGTACATGACACCAGTTAAGCTTGAAAAAAATTACCATTTGCCTGATAATAAATGTTGGAAATGTAATGAGACTGAAGGTACATTCTTTCACCTTTGGTGGACATGCCCAAGGATTAAGACATTCTGGGAGATGATTTATAATGAAACGAAAAAGGTATTTAAATATACCTTCCTTAAGAAACCAAAGGCCTTTCTCCTGGGCATGGTCAGCCAATTGGTGCTAAAGAAGGATAGAACTTTTTTATGTGTGCAACAACAGCAGCAAGAATACTCATCGCGAAGTATTGGAAGACACAAGATTTACCCACCAGGGAAGAATGGCAGAAGAAGCTGATGGACTACATGGAATTGGCGGAAATGACTGGCAGAATCCGAGACCAGGGAGAAGAGTCGGTGGAAGAAGACCGGAAAAAGTTTAAAGACTATTTACAGAAATATTGTAAAATTAAGGAATGCTAGAAGAATGTTGGAATGAAGTGATATGGCTTTAGTAGAAAGGTTATAAGGAATTAAGTACAAATAGATTAATAGAGTATTAAAAGAAAAATAAGGTTGGAATGTGTTAAGATAATTATAGGATAGGAAACAGGGGAAGATGGAAAGGAATTGCTGAAATAATTAATAGAAGTTGAATACAAAAAGGGAGGTGTGAGGAGGTCGTGGAAATATGTGAAAGAAAGATAAGACATTGAAATTTTTTCTCTTTTCTTTTCTTTGTTGATGTGTTTTTAAATTGTTTACATTGTTTTTTTAAATTGTTTTTGTTTTGTCTTTTTAGTTTAATGTTTTAGTGTAAGGCAGTGTCTTTGTATTGTAATGTATTGTTTTTTCTTTGTTTTTTTGTAGTGTTTAAATTGTTGTAAAAGCAATAAATATTATTAAAAAAAATAGAATAATAAGGAATTGTACCAATGTTTAAAACTCTGCTTTAAGGGTTCTGATGCTATGTTTATCTGTAAAGCAGGGTAAATGTAACACATCTTGATTTTAAGGCTGAAGTCTTATTTGAATGTTACTGAAATTTGTTTATTTCTTTTTAAACAAAATTTATACACTACTTGTTTGTAATAAAACCTTTAGGTGTTTTACAAAAAACAAAGCAATTGTCCAGTAGCACCTTAGAGACCAACTAAGTTTGTTCTTGGTATGAGCTTGTGTGCATGCACACTTCTTCAGATACACTGAAACAGAAGTCACCAGACCTTTATTATTATTAATAATAATAATAATAATAGGGGAGGTGTATTACTCAGAAGGGTGGTGGGACTGGGTGATTGGCTGAATGACTGCAATTGGTCTTACAGGAAAAAGCAAGGGATGAGATGGCCAAAAATAGCTTTATAGCTTTATCGTGTATAATGAGATAAGAAAGCTCAAACCAAGAACAAACTTTGTTGGTCTCTAAGGTGCTACTGGACAATTTTTAAATTTTAAAAATATATTTCTTCTGCGTCAGACCAACACAGCTACCTACCTGAACAAAAAACAAAGCATTCAGATTATCAATACAAGACTGTTAAAAACAGGTATTAAAGACATTCAAAAGATAATCAACACAGGCTTTCGAAAATCTGCATGGGTTTTTGAAAACAAAAAAAAATCTGCATAGGGCTTTCAAAAACAAAAATGGTTTAAGCATGCCTGACCCATTATATGCTTTTTGCATATTGCTGGCAAGATGCCCAACATCCTGTTAATTTGGGGACCAGGAGGCTGTGTGAAGGAGCCGTATAAGATAAGGGTCCCTGGGGAGGAAACAGAACAGATTGTAGACACTGCAGGATCCCTGCGAATGTGTTGCTGGGCTATTCAGCATCAGTTGTGAAGTGAATCTTTGCACAGCCAGTGTTGCAAATGTGTTGGCAACCATTCACTCATACATACGAGAGAAAGTCAAAACAGGTGCTGTCTAAGGCACCAGAGATGTGAGCCAATCTATCTTGTCTCCGCAATTCCTGTAACCCTAAGCCTTTGACAACTATGCCTGCTTTAATCTACACTGGAACGGGATGGCTGTTGGTAACTGGCTTCTGGATGTAATGGACCTGCAGCAAAATGTTGCAGTGTGTTCTCCTTCCTAACAGGATCCTTTCTGTTCAGGCTTGCGGCCAGCAATTTCCTCTGAACAGGGCATTCAACTCCTCCCATTGGACTCCTCTCGCCTCCTCTCCCAATGCTTGAATATCTGCAGGGAGGATTCTAATGGTATTCTGCTGAACAGGGTTAGAGTCTCCAGACTTTCATGCTGAATGTATAAAGGTTGGGACAGGAAGGGGTGGGGCTGATTTGTGCAAAAGCAGCACCTGAACACATACACACCCTTACCTGATTTGAGCTGTACAAAGAAGGCTTGTCTTTCTTTTCCAACTGACTCGGCATTCCGTGGTGACTGAGTGTCCTCTGTACTCACTTGGTTATTGGGCTGGTTGTTTGTAAAAAGCGTTATTGTGTCTCTGCAAACATCAGCGTTCATCTGAGCATGCTGATAATCTCCTCCTTTCTCAGTGGCCCTGTTTTAGATCCACTTCTGTCAGCAAGCACCACCTGAGTTCAGTATTAGATGTGAATCCCACCCTGCACAGGTAGAAGAACAGCATCCATTTTTTAATCCACATCCTTACAACTTTCCTGTGAGTTAGCTGCAGAGCCGGCCCATCTATTAGACCAGGGACGTCCAGCTCTCAAGAGACTGTGATCTACTCACAGAATAAAAAACTGGCAGTGATCTACCCCTTTTGGGGGTGGGGTTCAGGTCAAAGCTGTTGGCCTTTTTTTTAGAGGGGCAGGTCTTTAGGGGGAAAGGAAAAAGTCACTCACCAAAAGATCACTCAGGAAACAATCAGCCTTTGGCAGAGCAGGCAAGCAAATACAGTGGTACCTCATGTTACATACACTTCAGGTTACATACGCTTCAGGTTGCAGACTCCACTAGCCCAGAAATATTACCTCAGGTTAAGAACTTTGCTTCAGGATGAGAATAGAAATCGTGCTTCGGTGGCACAGCGGCAGCAGGAGGCCCCATTAGCTAAAGTGGTGCTTCAGGTTAAGAACAGTTTCAGGTTAAGAACGGACCTCCGGAACGAATTAAGTACTTAACCCGAGGTACCACTGTACTTTATGCAACAGAAAATTTAATAAATAATAATATTGGGGGTGGTATTGTCTGTTTGTTACTATGGTATGTATTTTTGTTTTTTTATATTGTAAGCTGCCCTGTGATCTTCGGATAAAGGGCAGTACAGAAATTTAATAAATAATAGTAATAGCCAAAAAAAAAAAAAAGGAAACAATCAGCCTCACAGCAAAAAACTCCATCTTTCGTTCTAGCGATCATGTGTGAATGGAGGACAGGGCGAGGGGCCGGGGCAGGGTGTTCTTTTTTCCTCCACAAAGGAAAAGTGTGGGCACTTAGAGAGCCCACAATCGACTGTAACCTCCCAGGGATCAACCAGTCGATTACGGTCGACCAGTTGGAAATCCCTGTATTAAACAAATGGGTTGAGTATGAATTATATGCAGGCTGTGTGTGTGTGTGTGTGAGAGAGAGAGAGAGAGAGAGAGAGAGAGAGAGAGAGAGATTGGTTTGTTTTTGTTACATATTTTGTGTTCTGGTTTTTTATGCTGTGAACCACCTGTGATCTTCAGATGAAGGGTGGAATGCAAATTTAATAAATAAGAATAATAAGCAGTCAGAGACACATGGACACACCTAGGAAGATTTCCAGGAAGGATTGGGAATTTTTCTGGCTTATCTCCCCCCACCCTCGAGGGCCACCTTTGGCAGGTGGGTGGGACAACACTTTACAAAGCACCTATATAAACTACCATTGTATTGTCAGACGATGGCAGGTGATTGACAGGTGGGATGTCCCATCCATCTGTCAAAGTCCCTTGTGCAGCGCTTGCCAAGCATCTATAACAGCCGGTTGAACCGACAACCAGTTGAACCACAGTGCAAGGGGCTTTGCCAGCCTTTGCTTAACACTTGGGGAAATGCTGAGTGAAAGACTTACTGTGGTTCCTGGCTTTCATGTGTTTAGGAGCCCCCATACATAGTACTTTGCAAGCCAGCAAAAAGCAGGATTTATTCCTTCTGCCCGTCAGCTGACAGTGGGACATACAATGTCAGGTGTGGGGCAGGTGGCCATCATTTGAGTAAAACGGCCTCGTGGGTTAGCACAGTTGGTTAGAGCATGGTGCTGATAATGCCAAGGTCACAGGTTTGATCCCTGTATGGGTCTAGATGGCTAGATGATCCATGGGGTCCCTTCCAACTCTATGATTCTATCATTTGGCCAGATTTGGCCCAAAGGCTGGTGATTCCCCACCTGTGGTTTTATAGCGCCATCAATGGAACTGCAGCCTGCTCCATTGGAGTGGGTATCTGTGAAGTTGGTTTACAGTACCATCCTAGCTGAACGTTGCTTCTGAGGGCACAGCTCTGATTTAGTCCAATTAGAGACAGGGCAGTGGTTGATTTATCGCCCTGATTAAGATGGCAAATGCTTTAAGCCCTAATCTGTAGAAACTTAAATTGAAATCTCGGTTAACAACTGATCATCCACAAAACCGTTCCTTGAGGATTATCACTTTCTAATCTGACGCTGGAAGTTGCACGAATGCCATCACAGCAAACGTGCAGTATCTGTGTCAGTGGTGGATATGGACAAGCATCTTCTGTTTGCTGATCTCTGGCTATATGTGAAACAGGCAAGCTATAAATTGTTTCATTTTCCGTGTGAAATTTTTCCCATCTCAATATCATTTGCATCTGTACTCTAACTGATCTTGCACCTTCTACCTCTGCTCTGTTTGCATGACATGTTTAGTCTGTTGTTTAGAAGCCAGCCCTGAGGCCAAGGCCTGTGCATTCTGAATCGGAATCAAAACAACACTTTATAGAGCACCTATATAAACTTTCATAGGACTTGCCTGATTTTCTATGGTGTGATGCACAAGGCATGGGGTCAGTTGAAAAGACAGCACTGCATTATACAAAACTGGGAAGGGTAGAGGTGTTCTGTGCAGTGCCTAGTAGCAATCGGAGTGGACCGAGAGGAGTAGGACAGAGGAACAGCAACCCAGGTCACAAACTTCTGTCTGCCAACAGGATTGACTCATCCCATCACATCAGTTCACTGTGGTAGCTACCAGGCACTTCAAAACCACAAACACTGAGTTCCAGTGCTTATACACACCATCCCCTAAGGAGCCAGCTAGGGATCGGCTTGCAACAGAGGAGTGGGAGCCCAGTTTGTACACTAGAAGTACAGTGGTGCCCCGCAAGACGAAATTAATTCGTTCCGCAATTTTTGTCGTCTAGCGAATTTTTCATCTTGCGAAGCACGGTTTCCCATAGGAATGCATTGAAAATCAATTAATGCGTTCCTATGGTCAAAAAAAGTCCAAACAAAGCCAAATTTGGTACAACAACAGTTTATTAACTGCTCTTTAAAGTCACACATACTGTAAAGAGCAGTTCAAAAATTTAAGGGAAAATAAATTAACTTTATAAACATGACAGAAAAACATTTAAAAATCAACAAAGTATACAGTACATTTTCTAAGACTCTGGGGGACCACTTGAAGAAGGCTCCTCTTCCACTCTTTGCTTCTTGGTCAAGAACCTGTCCATAGTCTGCTGCTTTATCCGCCTTTTCAGCAGGTCCCTGAAATACGACATGACCCTCGTATCATAAAAGTTCCCAGCGTCATGTGCCACGTGCTTCTCAGGGTGGTGTAGATCTGCAAAAGTCTGCACCTCCTTCCACTTCAGGCAAATGTCCCTCAGTCTTTCGGAGGACAGCCGTTCCTCAGTTGCTTCCTCCTCTTCCAGTGAGACCTGCTCCTGCGCAGCCTCTGCCTGCAGTTCGACCAGCTCCACGGTGGTCAGCTCGTCGTCGTGCCCCTCCACCAGCTCGCAGACGTCCTCCTCCGTGACCTCCAAGCCCATGGTCCTCCCCAAGGCAACAATGTCCTGCACCACTGTTGACTCTGGTGCATCAGAGTCACTTGGTGCCACACAGTCCGGCCACAGGCTGCGCCAAGCGCAATTCAAATTTCTCTGGCTGATCCCTTTCCAGGCCGTGTTGACCATCTTCAAGCAGGTGACGATGTCGAAGTGGTCCTTCCAGAATTCCCGCAGGGTGATGGTGGTGCAGTCAGTCACCTCGAAGCATCGCCTGAAAAGCTCCTTGGTGTAGAGTTTTTTGAAATTGGCGATGACCTGCTGATCCATCGGCTGGAGCAGTGGCGTGGTGTTAGGCGGCAGGAACATGATGTTGATGAAGCTGAACTCCTCCAACAAGTCCACCTCAAGGCCTTTAGGATGGGCAGGAGCATTGTCCATCAGAAGCAAAGCCTTCAGCGGCAGGTCGTTGTCCAGCAGGTACTGCTTGACAGCAGGGCCAAAAGCAAGATTGACCCAGTCCACAAACAGCACACATGTGACCCAAGCCTTGCTGTTGGATCGCCACATGACACTCAGCCGCTCCTTGTCGATCTTGTGTCTCTTGAAGGCCCGTGGGTTCTCCGAGTGGTACACCAGCAGGGGCTTGATCTTCAGGTCGCCGCTTGCGTTGGCACAGAAGAGCAGGGTCAGACGGTCCTTCATGGGCTTGTGGCCAGGCAGCCTGGACTCCTCCTGAGTGATGAAAGTCCTTTTGGGCATCCTCTTCCAAAACAGCCCGGTCTCGTCGCAGTTGAAGACCTGCTGCGGAACGTAGCCCTCCGTCTTCACAAGCTCCAGGAACTCCGCTGCAAACTCTTCAGCCGCAGGAACATCAGAACTGGCAGCCTCTCCATGCCTGACCACGCTGTGGATGCCAGATCTTGTCTTGAACCGGTCAAACCAACCTCTGCTAGCCTTGAAGACTTCTGGCTCGGCTGAGGTTCCTGGCTGTTCCCGGACGAGGTCTGCGTGCAAGGCCTTGGCCTTCTCACAAATGACGGCCTCAGACACTGTGTCCCCTGCACGCTGCTTCTCTTCTATCCAGATGAGCAGCAACTTCTCGACCTCCTCCAGGACAGCTGGGCGGTTCTTCATGATCCTGGTGACTCCCTTGGCTGCATCAGTCGCCATGATCTTCTCCCTCATCTTCAGGATGGTCCCGATGGTCGATGGGTTCCTGCCGTACTCCCTGGCGATGTCCGTCACACGCATTCCGCCGTCGTGCTTCCGGATGATGTCCTTCTTCATTTCCAGCGTCACCTTCTCCTTCTTCCTCTCGCCAGCCACCGCAGCAGCAGTCTTCTTGGGTCCCATGGCAGCACAGGTCCTACCTTCGTAAACTAAGAAACAGGGAAAAAAATCAGTGATGTGCTTCAAACCCAAAAAATACAGAAGCACCCAGCCACCCACCACACAGAAATTAAAACCCAGAACCAAGGCCTTCCTTGAATCCCAAGCACCCCAACCCCAAATCCAAAATCCCAAAACCCCCAAAAAAGTTTTAAAAGTTTAGCTTACCAAATGGATGAAAGAGAAGTTCTGGAAAAGCTTCAACAATCAACCACCGAAGTCCTCAGGAACCTCAAATGGCTGCAAAAAAAGTTTAGGAAAAGCTTCAAAAAGGCTTAAAAAATGTCTTCAAAAACCTCAACTGCTCCCACAGACACGCACCAACCCACCCACAACACAGAAATTGCAAACCCCTCCCCAACTGCTCCCCCAGCCCCTCCCCTACTGCTGCAAACCCCTCCCCAACTGCTTCCCCACCCAGACAAAAAAAAGTTTCAAAAAATAACAACATGGCCAGCACTCGGAAATTCAAACTCAGAAAAAAAAATTTCAAAAATAAACAGCCATGCCCAATGGTCACAGAAAATCATAAAAATTCCAAAAAAAGGCCCACAAGCCCCCAGATTATCGCAAACCCCTTCCCAACACCAAGTCCTTGAATCCCAAACACCCCAACCCAAAATCCAACCCCCCCAAAAAAAGTTATAAAAGTTTAACTTACCAAATGGATGAAAGAGAAGTTCTGGAAAAGTTCTGGAAAATCTTCAAAAGTGAGCAAAGTCTGATAAAAGGCTACCAAACCACGTGCTAACAGTTGCTCCTCGAAGCCAAGTCGCAACTGCAGCTGCTCAAGCTAAGCACCCTTGGTTTTAACGGTTTTTGCACAAAGGAAACAAAGTCGCGAGACGTTTTCGTTTTGCGAAGCAAGCCCATAGGGGAATTCGTCTTGCGAGGCAAATCGCGGACGAAAAAACCTTTCGTCTAGCGAGTTTTTTGTCTTGCGAGGCATTCGTCTTGCGGGGCACCACTGTACCACCACTCTTTGCCTGAACAGGGGGCTAACAGCTGGCACTGTCATTGTACCAACTGACTGCACAGGTTATTCTGTATTAGGTGCAGGTAGCAGGACCTACAACATATGAACCAGACACTCCTCATCAGTTACAACCGGTCCCTCCATCAGCTCTCCTCATCTACCTGTGGGTGGTAGCTAGTGGCTGTCTTTTCAACATGCATTGCCTGTGCTTTCCGTAGGAATGTATAAACCACCCTGGTCCAGATATTTTGATCTACCGCAGCTCCCATTGGCCCCAGCCAGGACATAAGAGTTGTGGTCCAAACCTTCTGGAGGGTGCCAGGATGAAGTGTTGCACTAAAAGATGTTTCTCTAGCCTTTTCTCTGAAAATATCCAATGAGGAAAATCCCACCGTGTTCTTGGCTAGGTCTCCTTTTAAGGTTTTGACCAAGTAACCTCTTTCACCACTTTTTAAAACCTGCTGCCATCTAGAGTAATCCCGCCCAGCTTTTCTGACCTCAAAAGAGTCCTGCAGGCCCCCATCATTGCATAGACAAATAATCCATTTTAATCAGCAGACTTGATTTGCTGGGGGACCGTATGTTGAGAGATACAGCCTGGGAGAATTTTTTGTTTAAAATTAGGACAGAAACCAGATTGTGGCTGAGGAGACAGAGCAACAGTTCAAATAGCATGACCTCCTCGGATCCAGTGCTCTCTGCCTCTCCCATTTGCAATAGAACCTTCCAGGTACGGATGTGAGAGTTTCATTATCTCTCAGTCCTGCCCTGCACACCCTGTGCCATATGTCTGCTCTAAATGTGCAGAATTTTGCTGGTTGCCTTTAAAGTAATGTGAGGATAGGGATTAGAACAGTATTGCTTGCTGTGGTTTGTAACTGAGTGATTAAAGAGATGTCAAAGCAGGGAGATCAGCTGTAGAGGTAGAGGAATGAGAAGAAACACAGCGGTTTATGGACACACCCACAGCGTGAAAGTGTGTAGTTGTCATCTTGCATGAACAGTTTCCTCAATTTAAGATCACCTATGGCAAGGATAGACTTGCAAACTGTTATGCACTTCTAAGCTATTGTTGGTATTGTTGCTCTTATTAATACTGACCTCACTAATGTAACACATTTATTTATTTAATTTTATTCATATTCCTTCCATCATGGAAGCCATGATATGTGAGTCGCCCATCCAAAGCACTAACCAGACCCAGAGTTGCTGAGCTTCAGCCAGGTAGTTGGCTCAGCATTTTGACCCTCTTAAAATTATCCCTCCTACTTATGCAAAATTTGCAGGGTTCTCTTGAGCATGTTGATGCGCCTCTCTTAATTTTCAGTGAGTCCTATTTTGACGGTAAGGCTGTCATAGCTCAGCACCTGAGTTCACTATTAATGTGCGCAATGTGCTGTGAACGTATTTCTCATGCCTTTGTACAGGGAGTCTGCATCGGACTGCCAGCGTTCCAGAATATGTGTTCATAGCAGATGAAACAGACTTTGCTTCAAGACCTCCTCATGGAACTTCATACTATCCATCTTATCAGGTAAGGAACACTGAAGGAATATGCACACACACAGTGGATGTATAAATGAATTCAGATGCCTGTCCTCCTTGCTTTGCTGCGATGGATAATGGCTGGATCATAGTCAGGTTCATCCATTTTATACTCTTGAGAATGCCTGCTGAGTTTTCCTCTCATGCTTGAAGGCCACCCATATCTTAAGCGTTGCTATAATTCCACAAACAAAAGTAATCTCCTAAATAGAAGACTTGCTGAGGAAAATTGGCTTAGTCACCCAGTTCCATTGTGTGACAAATGGGCTCCATTTTATGTTATCGATAATGTGATAATCGAAGGACGGAAAGAGAGATTGTTGCTACAAAAGCGATGTGTTTGAGGTTGAGGAAGGAATGGTGTATTTAGTTTTACAAAGCAGGATCAGAAATGTTTAAGGGAGCTAACTATTCTTGCGTACAATATTAGATTCCCGGAAGGAAACTAATCCTTATTTCAGACACTAGAGCTTTTGATTGTACATGAGCCAAGAGGAATTCTGCCTTTGTTTATATTTGTCAGACAGGTTGTGGACCCTGTGTAGACTAAATCATCTTGTGTGGCTTAACTTAAGTACATCTCCCAGCTTTTAATTACAGTGTCTGAATTTATCTAATTACTTGCTTTCTCCATTATCAATAGCCTCCTTTGCACCTGCCTCACAGAGTTCTCTGTGTTCTCAGTCTTGGATTCTGTTGTAGTTGCATGTAGTTTTCTTGCTAGATTACAAAAAAAGTAAGTGCTCTGGAAAGGAGGTAGAATGGGAAAGTTGTGCAAGCCTTTGAGGAAATACTGAAGTTTTTATATGTTGTATAGGGCAATGGAAATGCTTTGGAAACTGTACAACTGTAACTTAACCTCCTGTGAAGGACTCTCATTGCTAATAACATCCGAGACATCTATTGGACAGATGGGACATTTGTCCCAGGAACTCATAATGTAAAGAATACTGAACAGCTAAGTGCTAGGAAAGAAGGAGCGGGGAATTATGCTAGCCAGGGTGATGAAACAGGTAGAGCATTCTACTTCAGATCCCCACTCATTCAAGAAAATCACCGGGTAATATTGGGCCAACCAATATCTCTTAGCCTAACCTGCCTCACAGGCTTATCATGATGGTAAAATGCAGTTTCCCTGAGCTTCCTGGAGGAATGAGCAGCTGTAAATGTAATAAATACAAAGGGCTCAGGATATACTTCCTCACAAAGTGCATACAGACTCAGTTTCCAGAAGACGTGGTGATGGCCACATTTTTCCATGGGATCATATACCAAAGGAATTTTCCCCCAGAAAACATTCCACCCCATATCACTGCCTTATCGTGATGTTCTTTTCTTGACTGTATTGTCCCTTTTTCGTGTGTTTAACAGATAGGATCGCAAAGCAGTTATGAAAATGGCTGGGAGCCTAGAATCCTTTCCTATAGCTCCTACAGGGGCATGGAAGAGACATCTCAAAGGCAGCCCTTGAAGAGATTAGAGGTTTCCCCCAATGGCAGCCCTGGCAAGCTGGCACACTACCCAAACGACTTCCATTACCACAGGGCTCTAACTGTGAGGCATGGCGAAAGCAAGAGATCCGGTGCCGTGCCTCCGAGGTACGCTCGCTCCGAAATCCTTGGCTACGGTGGCCAGAATGCTGCAAGCAGAAGGTATGCTGTGCAGAGGCAGTTCTACATTGGGTCTGGTAATGACACAGAGGTTGACAGCGTCCCAAACAGCCCACGGGTACCAGTCTATCAGCGCATCGGGACCAGTCGGAGCATGAACAACCTTTTGGAGAAAGAGAGTTACCCAACTTCTGGTTATGCCACGGGACAAGTCAGGACTCCTGTTGCTTCCCAAAATTGGTCTCAGAACAGGCAGTCTCAGAACAGGTCCAGCTGGCACCAGACAACGGTCAGGTCGCAGAGCACAAGGGAGGCCTCTCAACCAGCTTCGATCACCAGCACCACCGCTGAGACAGGGAGGAGGATGGCGATGACAGCAGCTATGGCAGCCGCAGCAGGAAGTGGACACATGCTTCAAGAACGGGCCAGCGCCATTGGATCTCAAGCAGGGTAAAGTTTAACTCCACCCCCTTGCCATCAGTGCATAAGAATATGCTTTGGATTGCTCTGTGCCCCTTTGTAGTAATGAAGTATGGTCTAAAGCAGGGTTGCCCAGCTGTTTCTAGACTACAGTTCCCATCATCCCCAACCATTGGTCCTGCTACCTAGGGGTGATGGGAGTTGTAGGCCAAAAACATCTGGAGACTCAAGCTTTGGAAAGCCTGGTCTAAAATCAGGCTGCTTACGGTAAAATAATTATTTTAGTTTACGTTTTATATCCCACTGTTCTTCCAGAAAGCCTAGCGAATTTGCTGAATGCTTCTTTGAAAGCAACTTAACGGGTCAAATTAGACTTGGCTGTAAGTGTGTCATTTGAAAGCACACCAGAGACTCTTGGGTTGCAGCGCTCATCTCACTTTACTGGCCGAGGGAGCCGGCATTTGTCCACTTCCACAGACAGTTTTTCCGGGTCATGTCGCCAGCATAACTAAGCCGCTTCTAGCAAAACCAGAGCAGTGCATGGAAATACTGTTTACCATCCCGTCAGAGCGGTCTGACTTCGTCTAAGGCTGCTCCCTATGTTTTTTTAGACACACCAGGCACCAGTGCTTTACATCTTGCTCTTATCTAGTTTTCATGAACAGTGCACCCAGTTCATGAGACTTTGCAAATCCAGCAAAGATCCTGACAAGGCTTAGCAATGTAAGAAAGAATCCGGCTCATCTTGTCTCCGCGCATACTCAGCAAGTAGGCACTCTTGGAGCTTATTTTATTTTAACCTTCCCATGTTGACATGGAGCTTACTGCACATGTATCTTACATAACATATCCTTTAGCCACTGCACATTTCCCTCCCATTGAACTAAAGGGGCTTCTGAGCAGTCATGCTCAGGATTGTGTTGTCGGAATAAACTATTTTCCAAAGGCAGCAGATCATTTTTATTTCCACTGCTATTGAACCACTGAATGTATTGTTTTCATAACGATATCTTGCTTTACTCATTGCTGGAATTCCTACTCCAGTCTACTGAGTCATAAGAACATGATTTTCTGTACTCGGAAATTAACTTTGCAGCTGTTAAGGTATACAATGTCAGGAGGACAGAAAGGGTTTGTTCAAGATGTCAGGTCAGAACAAGAACTGAACTTCTGGTTAGGATAACAACTGGATTGAACAGGACAGCTGAAATTTCCCAGGTGACTGTGATGTTTGCTGTCGATTCCAGGTTGGCTCAGTAGTGCAGATATAAGCAGCTGACATTTTGATTTCATCATCACTTGAGAAGTGTAGGAGAAAATGGATAGAGCTCAAAACACATTGCTTGAAACCAGCATTGAATGGGGCAGGGCATAATGCGTTGACTCCCCAGTTAGAACCATTTAATCATTTTCAGTCAATTAAATTTAATCTGGTTGCTCTTTTCTAATGTTTAATATTACTTAATTTATAAGGCTATTTGGGGTTTTTTTTTAAGTACATGCAAAAATGTGGGTAAAGACTACTCCCTCTTAAGAGTCACGTGTTGGCTTCTCTGTCATGCTAGTTTGATGCATTAACACAACAGGCTAACTGGGGCTGTAGTCCAGCATCTAAGGTAGAACCTTGGAAAGGAGGAATCCTGTTGTGTACAGAGATATACAACAGTAGCGGTAATTTATTTATTTGCAACTGTACCGCAAGTGACATCTGAAGCATGTGATGGTGCCACTCTTACCTATTACATTCTACATAGTGTGCTGAGATCAAGCAGGGCTAGCCCTACCGTTGGGTAAAGTGAGTCGGCCGTCTCAGGTGGCTGATTCTTAGCATCATGAAAGGACAGCCGAACATTGGCTATTTAATTTATTGTTGTTGCATTGTTACTGTTGAGAAAGGAGAGGTGCTTGCCTGCTCCCAGAGCTACCATTCCCAGAGCGGCTTAATCTCTCTTCCCAAGGATCTCTATGAGGAGAGTTCTCCTAACAAGTCTCAGCACCTTTAGCCAACTACAGCTCCCAGAATTCTTTGGGGGAAGCCATGACTGTTTAAAATGGATTCATAGTGCTTTAGATGTAGGGTATGGGCATGTGCCTTACTTTAATTTGTGCTTTTCCTGGTATTTTATACCCACTGTTTACTTTCCCCTCCTCTGTACCCATCTCTTTACTTACCTTTGCCAACTGCGGTAAGTTCATGTATTTCACAAAACAGGATATGGCCCATAAAAGCTTATAGCACAGAAAGTATGTTAATCCAGCCTTCCCCAACCTAGTGTTACTTTAGCAGTTGTTGGGCCACAACGCCCATCAGTCCCAGCCAGCATGGCCAGCAGTCACCATAGGCCAGGCTTCCTCAAACTCGGCCCTCCAAATGTTTTGAGACTACACTTCCCATCATCCCTGACCACTGGTCCTGCTAGCTAGGGATCATGGGAGTTGTAGGCCAAAAACATCTGGAGGGACGAGTTTGAGGAAGCCTGCCATAGGTGATGGGTGTTGCAGTCTAGCAACATCCGGAGGGCACCAGATCTATTACTTATTTACAGTGTTGTTCTTAATCAGGTTTGTTGCTTGACATTCGCAACCTGCTAAAGAACATCCATTAGTTCAACTGGTGCTCATTTTGCAGTCTGGGCTTACAAAGTGTTCATGTTTAAATCACCCCAGGAATCCAGAAGGAGAGATGACTCTGGAGCGTGCGGTAAATATATTGCAGACAGAAAATGCTTCGTCCCCTCGAGTCCTTCCAGCAGTTGTCTTCATACAGCATGAGAGTTTCCAGAGAGCAGAAGCCAGGAGGAAAGTGAGTAAACCATTTTCTTACTTATTGTGGCTCTTTACAGAGGCTACTCTTCCACACAGAGTATTGCATCTGGAGCTGGTATGGGAGAATAATGGAACTAAGAGATACTAGGGTTGGAAGGACCTTCTGGATGAAATTCTCTTTGGATATTAGTGCATTTACCTCTGGATGAACCCCTTCCGTGCACTGAATATGCAGAGGGATCAGACTGGAGACAAACAAATCTACCTTTCAGCTGGAAATCCAATTTTATCTAGACTCCAAATCTTGGAGAATAGGGTACATAAGTGCCATATTGTTACTTGAAGTTGCCGTAAATAAAATATTTTTTGGAATCTGTAACTTTTAAAAAATCCTTTGGCAGCAGTACTTAGGTGAGACGGAGAAATAATAATCCAGTTGACATTTTCTTTACTTCTAAGGCCTCGGTGCTCTCTTATTTCAAATATGCTTTTCAATATTGCATGTGACTGACTGTGTGATCAAGTATATGAGAGAGGTCCAGTGCTCAAAGTGGGCAGGGATGCCATCCCATTGCTTTGCAGTGGCTGTAAGAACATAAAAGGAGCCTGCTGGATCAGGCCAATGGCCAATCTAGTCCAACATCCTGTTCTCACCAGATGCTTATAGGAAGCCTTCAAGCAGGACTTGCACCAGGGCCCTCTCCCTTCCTGTGGTTCCCAGCATCTGGTATTCAGAAGCATACTGCCTCTGACCATCCTGGGATGCTACAGAAAGCAAGATTACACTAGTGTCACAAAAGTCTCTTAACCTAGGCCCACAGTTGTTTCTGGACTTGGGGGAAGCAAATACTGCAGCAACAGGCACTTGCCCCAACCTTGCTGGGAATTAGGCCTTGGACTGGAAAAAGAAGCTCTCTACTGCAGTGCCACTCAGTGGCGTAGCGTGGGGGGTGCAGGGGGGGCCGGCCGCACCGGGTGCAACATCTGGGGGTTAGGGTTGGGGGGCGCAAATCCACGGGTTAGGGGGCGCAAATTACTTGCCTTGCCCCGGGTACTGACAACCCACGCTACGCCACTGGTACCACTCCAGCTCCACTGTTTCTGAGTTTTGACAAACAAAGCTCACACAATGATGTAGATGGTCTTTAACTTCACATGTCTTTTAAGCGCTCCGAATGACTAGCTTATTGGCCAACAAACCTTGGTTCCTCCCAAAGAGGGTGGCCAAAAATAAAGGCTATAAGTTTGCATAAAATTTATTTGTGCACTTTTCAGTATAGATGGAGATTTAGAAAGAATGGGATGTGTCCAGTGCTGGCCATACTCTGAGTAGTCCCATTGAAATTTATAGACATGACAAATGGGTTCATGAATTTACATAGGTCTAATTTTGAGTAGACCACAACCCACTTACTGTAACATAGTCTATCTCATCACAGAATGGAAGTTTGTAGGGAAGTCCGTGTGCCTGCCCAGTCTACTGCCCTGGGGCTGCCTGTTGATGTGTAACTTCCAAGCCTGCCCTCCCTTTAAACTGGACTTGGACTAGTGAGCCTTGCAGATAGAGGATGTACAGGATGAAGCATGGTCACCCTTTTCCCAAATGGAGGTTCATAATTTTTTAAAACCATCAGTTAAATCAAGCTTGAGCCCATCATAGCACCAGATATCAGCATCTTGCTCAGTATGGGTGTTAGTCCCTATGAACGAGAATAGGGTTCTCCAAACATTGTGGACACATTTGGAAATCGTAAGAAACCGCCATGGGCACAACAAAATACCCATTTTACGGGGGGGGGGAGAGAACCTGTGGTACACACACCCCTAGACAAAGCACCAACACACACAACAAAACAAATTAACTGCAGGCAAAAAAAGCAGTCAATATCCCCACCAAAGAAGCAGACCACACAAACAACAACAAAATCCGTTTTTTAAAAAATGGAAGTGGCCTTGGTGAGCATCAAGGGGAGCATCGGAGGGTGCCATGTTGCCCACAGACACCATGTTGGAGGCTCCAGAGAAGAGTCCTGTAGACCTGCTTCATGAACTGGGTATCTGAGGGGGAAAGGTTCTTGGTGTGTGCAAAGGCATGACTCTTTCTAAATCTGTATTTAGAAGTCTCCAGCTAGAAAAGGAAGAGAGGACCCAGTGTTCCTTTACCAAAGAACATGTCCTCACCCCAGGGGTTTAGACTGGACAATCTTTGAGACACCTCCATCCTACATAATTCAGTGTCAGTTCCAAGTCTATATTTAATATAGCAGTAGCTGTGAAAGCGTGTTGTGAAGCTGTTTACATAATGGCTCAAAAACTATTCAGACAACAGTATCTAATCTCTGTGGTCCATAACAGAGCAAGAGGAATAGACCAAACAGGAAGGGAGGAGGAATAGCATTGTATATAAAAGATGTGTACTCTTGTGAAGAAATCCATGAACTGGAGTATGAAAAGCAGATTGAGAGTATATGGATAAAAATTATCTTTGAGAATTCCTGGAGAACAGGTGAGGTCCCTACAGACGGGAGGCAGGCAAATGTTGTCCACATCTTCAAAAAGGGAGGAAAGGAAGACCCAGGTAACTACCGACCAGTGAGCTTGACATCGATACCAGGGAAGCTCCTAGAAGAGATAATTCAACAGTCAGTCTGTGAGCATTTAGAAAAGGATACTGTGATTACTAAGACCCAGCATGGGTTTCTCAAAAATAAGTCATACCAGACCAATTTGATTTCTTTTTTTTGATGGAATTACAAACTTGGTGGATCAAGGAAATGCTGTGGACATAGTGTATCTTGATTTCAGTAAGGCTTTTGACAAAGTCCCCCATGATATTCTCACAGTAAGGTAAAGGTAAAGGGACCCCTGACCATTAGGTCCAGTTGTGACCGACTCTGGGGTTGCGGCGCTCATCTCACTTTATTGGCCGAGGGAGCCAGCATACAGCTTCCGGGTCATGTGGCCAGCATGACTAAGCCGCTTCTGGCGAACCAGAGCAGCGCACGGAAACGCCGTTTACCTTCCTGCCGGAGTGGTACTTATTTATCTACTTGCACTTTGATGTGCTTTCAGACTGCTAGGTTGGCAGGAGCAGGGACCGAGCAATGGGAGCTCACCCCGTCATGGGGATTCGAACCGCCGACCTTCTGATCGGCAAGTCCTAGGCTCTGTGGTTTAACCCACAGCGCCACCTGCGTCCCTGATATTCTCACAAGGAAGCTAGTAAAATGTGGGTTGAACCAGGTAACTATTAGGTGGATTGGTAGCTGGTTGACTGAACCCAAAGAGTACACATTAATGGTTCCTCAGTGACAAGTGGGATGCTGCAAGGTTCTGTCCTGGGTCAATTGTTGTTCAACGCCTTTATAAATGACTTGGATGAAGGAATTGAGGGGATGCTCATCAAATTTGCAGATGACACCAAACTGGGAGGGGTAGCTAATGTCTCAGAAGACAGAATCAGAATTCAAAATGACCATAACAGATTGGAGAACTGGGCGCAAGCCAACAAAATTATTTTCAATTGGGACAAATGTAAGGTTCTGCACTTAGGCAGGAAAAACCAGATGCACAAATGTGGGATGGGGGACACCTGGCTCACTAGCAGTACTTGTGAAAAGCATCTAAGGGTCTCGATGGACCACAAGCTTAACATGAGTCTACAGTGTGATGCAGCAGCAAAAAAAACCTAATGCTGCATCAACAGAAGTATAGTGTCCATATCAAGGGAAATAATAGTCCCACTCTAGTTAGACCACACTTGGAATACTGTGTCCAATTCTGGGCACCACAGTTTAAGAAGGATGTTGACAAGCTGGAACATGTGCAGAAGAGGGCAAGCAAGATGATCAAGGATCTGGAAATCAAGGCATTATGAGGAGCACTTGAAGGAGCTGGATATGTTTATCCTGGAGAAGAGGAGACTGAGAGGAGACTGGGAGGAGCTAGGATAGCCATCTTCAAATACAGAAGACGGAACAAGCTTGTTTTCTCCTGCTCTGGAGGGTAGGACTCGAACCAATGACTTCAAGTTGAAAGAAAGAAGATTCTGACTAAACATTCGGAAAAAACTTTCTGACAGCAGGAGCTGTTCAGCAGTGGAACAGACTCCCACAAGAAGTGGTGTACTCTCCTTCCTTGGAGGTTTTTAAGCAGAGGTTGGATGGCCACCTGTCATGGATGCTTTAGTTGAGATTCCTGCACTGCAGGGGGTTGGACTAGGTGTCCCTCAGGGTCCCTTCCAACTCTTAAGATTCTACAAAGAGCCGCCTCTGTATCTCAGCCGCTGATTTATGGCAAGTTGTTGAGCATTCCCAAGGTGAGCTCTCCAAGACAAAATATTGTCACTTTATCACTGTTTTTCCTGGGAACCCTTTGTCCTAATACGGGAGGGGAAAGATAGCTCTGTGAAGACTCTAGCCTACTTATCAGCAAAAGTCTAGTTTACCCAGCCTATTTTTTCCTCATGCACTGGAGTTCACTTAAGTCTTTTGCAGCTATATCTATTGCTGGCAAAACTATTTTTAAAAGCCATAATTGCCTTTGACTTTTCCGACCAGAGGTGGCAAGTCAGCTATTGATGTGGTCCATCTAAAGTTTGCGAATCAATCATATTGCACCAATTAAAGAACAATGCTATAGACACTTCAGCATTTCACATGGAACCATGATAGAATAAAATAGGCATTGGTTTCCTGTTTCAAGTGTGGCCAGTGGCTCCCTCCAGTTACTGACTGCAGCTCCTGTTTGGCCATGCTGGCCGGGACTGGAGAGCATTGGAGTTCATGAACACCTAGAGAGCACTATGCGGCTACTCCTGTTCTGTTTTACTGAATTTATCTTCATAATTGAAGTCAGTCGCATAATTGAACCCTTTCAAATGCAATTCCCCATCACTTCCTAACCACAGAAAGTCTGTGTTTGTATTTCTAAATAGATTTGTTGCACCGGAGTGTTTAAATTGACTAACTGTGCAAACCTCCAGTTTTGGTATGCGGAGGTTTACACGGTTTAGTCAGTTTAAACACTCTGGTGCAACAGACCCTCTAGTTCTGGTCTGTGAAGGAATCCCTCCCACAAAAGACTGTAATAGTCTAGAAGCAAACAGTCTTGTCTGCAACTCATTCCACCAAAAATAAGGGTATTTTTAAAGGCTTAGAAATGGGTAAGAAAAGCATTTGTAGGAAAGTGTGTGGAAATGACTGAAAGCAAGAGGTGGTGTTCATGGTTCCATGCCAAAGCATGAGGGTAACAGGAGCTTTTGTTGAGTTTCACTTCTGCGTGTTCTCAGCACCTGCCAGCTAAATTCTTCATTCTACCACAAAGCTCCTCATCGCTGCTAAGGATTATGTAACATTTCCATGTTTTTGTTCGTGCATTTCTGTCTCCACAAAGAGAGGTTTGTTCACCAGAGAAACCATTGCATTATATAACTTTGGACTAAAAGAGTAAACAAGTTACTTCACTATAAACCATTCGATTCTGAAGAATCTGCTTGCAAAACTGAATGTGTCATTTGACAAATATCTCTGGAGTTAGAGCCCTAACAATTTCACCAATCTCACCTATAGATAGGGGTATACCACCCAATGTACCAGTATACTATCAATGTTACATTATATTGATGTCACTATGCTAGCACTGCAGGGAAATTTATCCATGCAGATGTTTATTTGAAGAGAAATTCAGCTGTTTGGCTCTCTCTGGGTTTCACCCATTTATCTGATCCAGGAGTGGGGAAATGTCTGATCAGAGGCCAAATGCCTCTCTGCATCTGGCCCTCTGAACTCTCTCTAGACTATAGTTCCTCCTCTTCCACACCCCTGTCTTCCCAAGCCACACCCCCTCACTGTCCCTGCTTCACAGCTTCCTTCAGGTTTTTTGCCCGGATGTGTCCTTGAACTCTGATCTTGCTTCTGGTTTGCCTGGATGAAGGGGTGTGCAAGTTTGTGTAAAAACTAGAGTTGGAATGCAGCTCAGCTTGTCTTGAAGACTGGTGGGTCTGCCTGGGGAGAAAGTGAATAGACAGAGAGAAACCTCAAAACATTTCAAGGTTATTGACCTCATTTCCTACTTCATATTTGCAGTGGCATAGCGTGGGGGGTGCAGGGGGGGCCTGCCGCACTGGGCACAACATCTGGGGGTTAGGGTTAGGGGGCGCAAATCCATGGGTTAGGGGGCGCAAATTACTTGCCTTGCCCCGGGTGCTGACAACCCACGCTACGCCACTGCATATTTGTATGTCTCCTGCTGAGAACATGCAAGCATGGGTCCTTGAATCTCCACCTTAGAAAAGATCCTACTTCTATCTACCTATCAAGCACGTATTTCCTTCAATAAACTGAGCTTTCCTCGTTTTCCAAACTCGGAGTCTCAATGTGCTCCTCCAGTAGGGAGGGATTCAGTGCTCAGTTCCAGCTTCTGCTGATACATTTAAATTTCACATGCCTTCAGCAGGCCTATTATACAAAGGTCAAAAAGGGCACCCATTGCTCTGTCCCCTTTTGCCCCTGGGCCTTCTCACCGCCAACTTCTAGGCATAAGGCTGCCCAGAATTTGACCCTCAGACTGAAAAGGGCTTTCCCACCCCACTTTAAACGTTGTTGAACTGCATCTCCCACCATTCCTAGCCAGCATGACCAATGGTTGTGGATGATGGGAGTTGTAGCCCAACGTTTGGAGGGCACCAGGTTAGGAAAATTTGGTCTAATCCGTAGGAGATAGGATGGAATGATTCTGTACCCTTCTGTATTCAGACTGACTGGCATGAGAAGAAGCTGCTGCCAAGCCTGCTCCTACCTAAAAACATCAAAGGCCTTCATAAAGATAACATCACACACCCCCGGGCCATAGACAGCAGTCTTTGGCCAGCCAGATACCACTGGAAAGTGATAAGTAAATTGTGAAGGTCACGCCCTTTTCCTCTTTGCTTCTCATCTCACTTCCAGTGACATGCATGTTCCTGCTAAACTCAGAGGTGTCATTTTAGCCAAAGTATTCAATAGCCTCATAGCTAATAAACACGGGGTTGTTAGAAGCTTGACACAGAGTGGACCTAATGAAATTAAAAGACCTGCACTATTCACCTCTATTCTGTATGGCTTTATTTGCAAAAGCATTTTTCATGCTGCTTTTCAGCCCTAACAGGGGGGCCCCAGGGTGGTTGACAAGAAAAGAAAAATGCCACAAAACCCGTTTAAACCATAGCAATTAACACTGAGCATGAAAAGCCCCAGAGCAAGAGTTTAAAACCTTCCATCCCAGATTTAAAAGCATCAAAAGCCAGGCAGAATGTTTTTATTTTCCCCACTCCATCAGGGATGGAGCCAGTCTGGCCTCCCTCGAGAGGCAGTTCCATAACAGGGGGCTGCCACAGAAAATGTCCTGTCCCACATTCCCACCCACTAAATGCCTTTATCCAATCCTATTTAAAATTACCTTGGGTTGCTTATTTGTTTATATATCACTTAATGTCCAGATAAGCTTTTAAGCCATTTACACGTATAAAAATTCCATTTTTATATGTTGCTTGACCAAGTGTCGACTTCTGCCTCCAGATCATTTTCTCCTCCCTTTTTCATCACATAAATAGAGTTTCACTGGAAAAAGTACAAAACACTATAAATCCCCCTGATAAAGAAAGCAAACCTTCCCACCCCTAGTTGTTTTTGTAAAACAGGGTTGGATGTGCACACGCACATGTGCTTTTAAAGATGCATGCAGATGCCATGTGCCCAGATCAAAATGCACAACCCTTTCCGAGGGGCAACTTGTGACCTATAAGTTTAAATTATCTAAGAAACATCTTTATTATGCTGAACAGTGGAGCAAAGGAACTCTGCTCCCTAACTGACCTCTACTCCCATTCATCTGCTGCGCCCAATACCACCCATGCACAAAACCATAAAGAGATATGCCAGGAAGCACAGAGATGAGCCAGATACACAAGAGGCAGTAGAGGGAGAATGTGGCGGGAGGGAGAAAGATACAGATGGGCCATAACAATCATTCCCTCTATATCTGATGTTCAAGCTGTGAGAGCTATTGGTTATGCGGCCAAAACAGAAACACCCATACACAAGAATCATACTTTGGGAAACCTAAGTGTTTGCAGAAGTACAAAAAAGTGGGGTGCATAAGGAAGACTACCACCCCTCAAATAAACCACTAAGGACCCAGTGTGTTCAATGGTCATCTGAATTAGATCATACCACATGCGGAAAGGCAGATCTAAAACAGTACAGGAGATACTTTTTTTACCAGTAGTTTGAAGGTGCAGATTTACAGCACAATATTTGCACCCTTGCTACCGGATAAAGATACTGAAAATACTAAGGAAGAAAGTATTATGTTCATTGTTGGAACTTTGGGTGGTATTTTTAATAGCTCGTCCATGTGCATCAGGTAGCGACTGTATCTCATGAGTGTATTAAGAACTGGAAGGTCATAAGTTCTTCCTTATTTCTGTCCCCAGTGTATTCTAAGCTCAACTGCACACACTCCCTGTTTGGGGAGATTGGCTTTGTTTTATCATGTCAAAAAGCAATTATCCTGGCTTAACTCCAGCCCCACCGATTGACTTCCAAACATTAGACTCCTTAGCATGCTCTGCAGCTGCTATCTTTTCTTAATGTTTTTCTTTGCTTACACACCTTCCTCTTTCTCCTCAACAGGTTTACTTGCTAGGTGGGATTCCCAAGCTACTAGATCTTCTGAGTGTGCCGAATGAGGATGTGCAGAGGGCAGCATGCGGCGCTTTGAGAAACCTAGTCTTTGAAGACAATGACAATAAGCTGGAAGTGTCAGAGCAGAAAGGGATCACGACCCTGCTGAGATTGTTACGGCAAACCAGAGATGTGGAGACTAAGAAGCAAATTACAGGTAATTAAAACAGCACTGATGCATTGGAGTGCCACCTTCAAAGTGCACAGACCTTTTGTTAACAAATGCTCTTGATTGTTACACAGACACCCAAGGTCTAAATGTGGGGCTATGCTTAGTTTGGGGGAGGGGATTCCTAGTATTTTTATATGCATGTGGGAGCATCATCCCCAACCTGTAAGCACATCAGCTGCACATCACGGTAAGCCAGACTGTGGTTCCCCAGAACTGCACAAGCTTCCAAAAGGGGTTAGGATTAGCTGCATCTCATGGTTGGTGAAGAGAAAGCTTAACCAAGAGCCTGGCTTTGCATGACACACTATGTATAATCTTGGGTTTGCTCAGTGCATGGGAAGACTAAAAAAACATAAGGGAGGATATGTGTATGATACTCCTCTCCAGGAGCCTGAATGTTCACTCCATCACAGTAAACCAAAGCTGGCCACTTCAGTCTGCAGGTGGGGGTGCACATTTTGTGTGTTCTTCAGGAGTGGGGACTCCCTTAACTTAGAAAGCCAGCATGTCAGGGCGAAATGTAGCTCCACCACCCAATTCTGCTGATTATATTTAAAGAGAGGCAATTAGGTGAAAAATACTATGGGATTACAATATTGTGCATGTTACATTTTCTAAGGGATTGTTCCTGAGATTGGGACAAAATGTTGGAAAGGGGACAACTTTGCCTTCATTTATCCCAACTTGTGGAATAACTTCCAGTGTTCCAGGAAGCTGTGAATTTCTTGTTCTTAAGCTGATTCAGGAATTACTGCATGAGCAAAGCCCTGATGTTCTTAACCCATCAATTGCAGATGATTAAATAGAGGCCTGTGTAATAATGTAACCGCATTGCGCATGATAACAGAGAGTGGAAAGGCTTGGGAAAGGAACAGCAAGCCAGAATTCCCCACTCTCTGAAATGCTGACAGCCCCTCTCCAGATTAATCACCACAAATTAGGCTGTTGGGGCTGCGGAAGGGGCGGGGGTGAAGAGTCTTCAGAGAAGTTGATAATGTTAACCTCTGGTAACACCTCTGCTGATTTTGTAGCTAGCATGTCACTGTTCAGGAATGTTTGTGGAGTCGGGCAGCACCTGATATAGCTCTCGTAGGAGTTGTCGAAATCTCTGGTGGGAGGATGGGTGCCTCTTTCTTGGTGCTTTTTTCGAGGTTTGGTTTTTTTGAGAAGCCAGCGTGAAAAACCTGCAGGATGTCTTGCAGATGTCAGCAGAAATTCCCTGTGTGATGGTGGGGAGGGATAAGGTCTGCTTTTCGTAGCTAGACTTCATTTTTAAGTACCGAGGCGTCTTGGATCTTTCCAGGTGCAAGGTTTGCTTTAATCTCAAGGTTGTATTGCTCTTTCCTTCCGGGAGCTGTGAGCTCCACCTGTCAGAGATAACAAAAGTCCTATTGTTAAAAGCCACGAGGATAAAATATTAGAAAAGTCCTGCTGGAACAGCCAAAAGACCTGCTTTAGTCAAGGATCTAGTTTCCTACAGTGGCCAACCAGGTACTACCGGGAAGCCTACAAGGAAGGGCTTAAAGGCAACATCCCTCTGTTGCGCCTGTTCCCAACGCCTGGCAGCTTGCCACTCCATAGAGTCAGCATGCCTAATGGCCTGTGGCCTGTTTTGCATGTCACAGCAAGCCAGAGTGGCTGTCCATGGCCGCAGGAAGATGCTGGCTGCCAGAGAGGAACTTGCACATGTTTCACTCCTCCCTGGGCTTTTCAGGTCAAAGCCAGAGGGCAACTAAGCAAAGGGTTTGTCTTGGCATGTACTGTAATCTGAACCTGAGATACGTCTCCTTAACTGTGACCTGTAACCATAAGGTGAACCTTAGCTACAGATTGTGGTTAAGGAGAAGAAACATAAACCATAACTGCACAAAACCCTATGCCGAACCGTGACTTAGCTGCAGTGCTGCCCTGACCTAAAAAGCCTAGGGATGATGATGATGATGTCACCCATCAGACTGGGTTGCCCCAGCCACTCTAGGCATCTCCCAACAAAAAACAGTAAAAGCACAATGCAACATCAAACACTAGGTGTGATATCCTCTTTGGGAATAAGCACGTTCATACTAAGCCATGGTTTTGGCGCTGCGGGATGTGTAAACCTTACCTTCCATGAATTTGCCTAATCCCCCTTGAAAGCCATCTAACCGCCAGTCTTACCAAGAGTTGTTTACTCAGTCCAACTTAGTAAACTAAGGTGAAATCCTCTTGCATGCATTGGCTTTGTCTTTCCAGCATCCGTCTGCTGCCAGGGAGGGAAGAGCTTCCCTCCTATTTGCTCAACCATTGAACATGAAAACGTGTAAACAGTGGCTCATGAAACTGTAGCACTGGAAGGGACCATGAGGGTCATCTAGTCCAGCCCCTGCAATGCAGGAATCTTTTGCCCAGCGTGGGGCGTGAACTCACAGCCCTGAACTCAGCTATAGAAACTGAGCTATGCAAGGAGCTAACAGCATTGCCACAATTCAAAGGCCTTTAAGGCTGCAATCCTGAACATGCTAGGGAGTATTTCACCCTAGTGAAGGCAGGTAATACATTTAGTAGTTGTTAATAATAATGTGTACAGTCATACCTCGGGTTGAATGTGCTTTGGGATGAGCGCATTCGAGTTGTGCTCCGCGGCAACCCAGAAGTAATGGAGCACGTTACTTCCAGGTTTCGTCGCTTGCGCATGCGCAGACGCTCAAAATGACGTCACGCACATGCGCAGAAGCAGTGAAAGCGGCGTGCGCATGCGCAGATGTGCCGTCGCTGGTTACGTTTGCTTCTAGATGCAAACGGGGCTCCGGAACGGATCCCATTTGCATCTAGAAGTACCACTGTACTTTGTCACTCTGATCAGTAGCCAAGGAGTAGGGCTGGCAGAGATGGATGTGCCGTGGTAAAGGAGAAGGGTGTCCATTGTCCTCTGTAATCCCTTTCCCTGACGCACAAGAAAAAGCAGAATAAATTATACAAAATGAGGAAATTATGCACATCTGCATGGTTTAACTTATGCAAATCTGCATGGTTTTAGCATTCAGATCAGATGCTGGTGCACATTCTAAGCAATAGAATTTTGTTTTTGTTTTCTTAAACACTGTTTCATGTGCACAAACGTGGCTTCATGAGTCCAAGGGAAATTCTCAAATGTATACAGTATGTGGAAGTTGCTTTCTCTTCCATCGCTTAGCTGCCAGGACTACTAAAGTGCCTTTCTCAAGGTCATACAGAAAGCCATGAAGCTGTAGCTCCAAGAAACTGGCTTCATTTCCCATTCCATCAGCAGCAAATGCTTTGCAGGGGTTGAAAGGCACTTGGAAGAGGAGCTAGGAGCGAGTGAGTGCCAGGGCTGATAGGAACCAAAGCTTTCTTTATTATGGGGTAATCTCGGTAGCGACGGAGAGAGGCAAAGCCGAGGCAGCCAAAACAAGCTTTTGAAGGGGAGCCAGCCAAGCCTTCAGGGAGTGTCTAACCTCTTGATCTTGTCTCATACTGCATACATCTGAGAAATGGAAGAACATTCCTTCTGCAAGGAGGATTATAGCACAGACAGACAGACCTGTCGTGAAATAAAACATGCATAAGAAAGGCAGCCACACCCATCCTGTTCTAAGTCTCCTACCATGGAAAGTCCCAAGAGGTATGGAAGTCACATGCATGCGGTGCAGCTACGTCCCAACGACCTGGTTCTGCAAGTACCTCTCTCTGCAAGATTTCCTTTAACTCATGTGCCCATCAGAGTACAGTTAATTAAGCTAGTTCATCCATCTTTCTGACTTCTTTTTGCAAGTTTGATCCATCCCACTGTTCTCCACATCAGGCAATGCAGATAATAATACACAAGAACTTAGCACTTAACAGTGGTTTAGGACAAGGATGGGAAATCCATTCTCACTATATATAGAAGGATCTGGCAACTTCTGTTTCAGTGTATCTGAAGAACTACCAAGAACTAACTTAGTTGGTCTTTAAGGTGCTACTGGAAGGAATTTATTTTATTTTGACTATGGCAGACCAACACGGCTACCTATCTACTACGGGAAATCCATTGTTAGACTCCAGCTCCCATCAGCCCCAGCCACCATGGTCAGGAATGATGGGAGTTATAGTCCAACAACATATCGAAAGCCCCAGATCCCCCACCCCTGCTATCTGAATAGAGCTGCCAACTTTTTAATCTCTCCCTACGTCTGGGCTTTAGACAGCAGCCGCGATGTGCAAGAATTAGCCAGTGAAGCCACTATGTACCTCCACACTTTAAAGAGCTTCAGCTGTTGCTTCCTACATATCATGCCAGAGTTTGCAGTGGCACACTGAAAAGTTGGCAAAACTACTGAGGCTATCTAGTTGTGAAAGTGAGATTTAACCGAGGTCTTTCTGATTCACAACTCACTCACTTAACCATTGCACTGCACTAGTTCCTGGCTTTTGCTTTTAAGTCAGGGGTGGGAAACCTTTGAACCTTCCAAATGTTGTTGGACTCCCAACATCCCAGCTACCATGTCCAGTGGTCAGGGATGATGAGAGGGGTAGTCCAACATCTGGAGTGCCACATGTTCCCAACTCTTTCTTTACCTTTCTTGGCTCCTAAACTATAATACTTCTCAAGTATGCAAATTATTTTACTGTGCTTAGCTCATTCAAGGTTCCCATATTTATTTTCCGATAGGTTTCCTGTGAAATAACTGCTGGACATGGCAGATAAGGGAATGGGAGGCATTCATGTTTATATCAGTTTATATCAGTCATATTTTAGTCTAACAAATAGTGAGTTGCTCAATCAACCACTGAGATGTATGATTTGATCCTTTTTCTCTCATTCCCAGCCCCAAAATTCTATCCACCCCAACACATTAACTATTACACTACCTTCAGTGGGGTTTATTTACCTTGTTTCTTAGCTTCTGCTGTTATAACATGCACAGGTGTGGCAATAATGCCAAAGTTGTGCATACTGCTATTCCACCTCCCCCACTGAGATGACAATGCAATTACTGTATCTGCATATTACAAAAGGGTGATTATCCTTGAGCCAAAGGTCAGAGGAGAGGTTTGGTGCTGAGATTGAAATGCCATCTGCCTTGAGCTAAGACTTTAGGAGATGTGTTTTGAAATCTAGAGCAGTTAACTGAACAAACAATAGTTCTCTTTGTAGAGGGGAGCCACTGTGTGTGTGATATATTGCCAGATGATACTTGCAAAATCTATTTCCCCCCCAAAAACCAAAAAACAAAACAGAAAGCACAGCTGTTAAATCTCTTGCATTCACATTTTTTAATATGTGCAGATCTCCAGATCAGACCCAGGTTTCCTTTTCTCCTTGACACCCAACACAATGAAAGTAACAGGTTGCTTTCGGAAAGTTTTGACAACCTGGTAGATCCATGACCAGATTGTCAAAGAAGCTCTTCATGCAATTGGAGCTTGACTTAGTTTTATCAAAGAGCCAGGGAAATGCCTGTCACTACCAGATGAAGTCCTGTGAATGGAGAGCCAATGTTGTTTTCTTGTTCCCTATGCTTTTTGCAGGTTTGCTATGGAATCTCTCCTCCAATGACCAGCTGAAGATCTTGCTGATCCGAGAAGCCCTGCAGCCATTGACGGAGACTGTTCTCATCCCTTACTCGGGCTGGCCAGATAGAGATTATACGAAATCAAGCATTGTACCTGACCCAGATATCTTCTACAATGCTACAGGATGCCTGAGGTAAGCTGGGTGCAGGGAAAGGGCCTGTCGTTCAGGGGGCAGAAAGTCCCAGGTTCACAATCTCCAGGCAAGACTCGAGATGTCCTGAACTCAAGAGCCACTGCTAGTCAATGTAGACGATACTGAGATAGATGGACCAATGGTCCAACTTGGTCTGGGCAGCTTCCTATGATGTCTTGTGTTTTTATTCAAACCATAGTCATTTAGTTCTTCGTTTATTTGGTGAAACTGTTCCTATTTTTTTGCCAGCTTAGACAACCTGGAGGTTTCCCCACAAAGCACTCTAGAATTCATAGAGGATTTGATAGCAGCCTGGTTTTTCATCCTGGGCCAGGCCCCTGAAGGCTATTGGACACCCCTTGGTGGTTGTTTAAGGGAGCTTATGCCCAGGCAACCAAAGTCACCACAAATGGAGATGATGCAGGCAAACATGTTCGCTGGCAGGAAGCATCATTGTCTGCAGCCATCAAGAGCTGCTCTGCAACAGTTTCAGCCAAACACTCAGCGGACAAAAGCAGCACAGCAGAAAGCCTAAGAAATAACCCAGTTTTACTAAGAAGTAACAAACAAGAAGAAAACATGTAGGCAATATTTGGTCTCATTCATTCTCCCAAAGTATCTAAAACCTGATGACTTTTAATATTGATTATAGTCAAGGCTTCGTACACACTGTGTTGCGCTAAAGTAACTCAAATTCTTTGCAGAGGACTAACAGAAAGCTCTGACAGAAGGAGGATAATCTGTTGGGTTGCAAAGAAAAGTGGGGGGGGGGACACCACAGGAGATTCTGGAAAGAAGTTTTGCTCATTTAAAACGTTTTCAGAATAAATACGGTTTTTTAAAGTGTGTAAAAATGGCCAGATATCCCTGCAAGGGAGTGGATCCTGCTGTTTGCAACCTTATATTTTCAGATTTGTAGTTTTTTTCAAAAAAAAAATGTTAAAACTTGGAAGTGTGACACATGTGTCCCTCTACGTACTGGACTACAACACTCATCATCCCTGGCCATTAACTGTGCTTTCTGGGGCTGATGGGAGCTGGAGTCCAGCTTCTGGAGTGTCACATTCCTGGGCCTAAATTTCCTCCCTCCTGCCTTTGATTTCCCTGTCAGCACTTCCTTGCAATTTGATCACTATGGAATCCACTACTCTTAACATTAGGCTGGGCTTAGCGTGGTTTGTGCTGTCAAAGGTTCGACATGCGGGCACAGAATGTTGACTCCACGTTTCTATTTTTCCTCAAGGAAAAGGCAAGGGTCTGCATTTCCTGCCAGGAAAAGCTTTGGGAGCACTTTGGATAATCTAGCAAAAATTGTGGGTGGGTACAGAGGACTTGCCAATCAGAAGGTCGGCGGTTCAAATCCCTGCGACGGGGTGAGCTCCCATTGCTCGGTCCCTGCTCCTGCCAACCTAGCAGTTCGAAAGCACGTCAAAGTGCAAGTAGATAAATAGGTACCGCTCCGGCGGGAAGGTAAACGCCGTTTCCGTGCGTTGCTCTGGTTCGCCAGAAGCAGCTTAGTCATGCTGGCCACATGACCCGGAAGCTGTACGCCGGCTCCCTTGGCCAAAAAAGCGAAATGAGCGCCGCAACCCCAGAGTCGGTCATGACTAGACCTAATGGTCAGGGGTCCCTTTACCTTTACCTTGCAGAGGCCAGCTATCAGGATGTCCAGTCATCAGAGGGTAGGATTTCCATGGAAAAGGTTGTTGTTGTTTCTCAGGTCCTTGATCCTTGGTTGCACAAGGAAGCAAACAGTGTTTTCTGTTGCACACAGTTGTAGCTGAACGGATTCAGTTACGTTCACCTGGCTGTGGGAGTGCTACAAGGCCACTGATGTAATTCTGCAAAGAATAATTAACCGGTGGGGGGGGGGGGGAGAGAGAGCATAGGCTCTTCACTTTAGTAAACTGTAATAAAACAGATATATGCTTTATTTCACAATGGGTGAATTTCAATGTCATAAAAGCTGGCATTCTAATTACTGTGTTGTACGGAATTACGCTGTAACCTTGACAGTTCTGAACCCTGCTTGTCTTGAAAAGATCTTTCCTAAACCTGCTTCGTAAACTTCACAAAGTAGGCAACTAACTACCATTTCCCTTATCCCAGGACCCCCGAAAGCACTGCTGCCTGGATATAGCTCAGCTCAGGTTCAAAAGATCTTCCAAAGGCAGAATGTCCTACAACGGGGAAATCCCTTCCTGCCTTCTCCTGATGTTTTGCTATTGCAGAGATGAAAACATAAGGCAGGAGTGGGGGGTGCTTGGCTCTCCATAAGGACTACAGCTCCCATCAGCCTTGACAATTGGCCGTGTTGTGGTTGATGGGAGGTAGAGCTGAGCAATATAAAGGTTCCCCATTCCTGGCTTAACGGGATGCTATCTAAGCTATGGATTGCCAGCTGCCACCAACTAAGATTTTAAAATACAGGCACAGGCACGGGTTTGCTGCATTGCCTTGTAGGGAGGGCAATTGTGTTTTCCCTGAAAATGTTCTCTATTTCCTTGCTTATGCACTAAGCATATGCGGAGCTGCAGGCTCCTGGAGCACTAAAAATATCCTTTTTTAATGCCAAATTAACATTCCCAGAGCCTTTCTACTTTGTGAAGTTATATATGTTGCAGTGTGTATCTTAAAAGAGATCTGCAAAAGCTGGTGACAGAGCACACAGGGAAACCTGCTAACAAACAATTTACCTAACTACTTGTACATCTGCCAGATTACAAATCCCTAATTAGTTCTTCCTTTTGTAATAGCTGATACATTTGCTGCTCAGGTGTTTTTTAAAACCTATAGCCTGCAGCCTATATTGCATAAAGAAGACTATCTTGTTGATGTAATGGTACATTATGCATAACACACCTGAGCTGCTCTTAATAAAGGTTTTAGGCTTGCAGAGATAACAGCTGGGCTAAATTATTTGACCTGCCTTTCCAGCAAAAACAAAATTGTAGTAATTTTCAACGAGGGTAGAATGCTCTTGCTGTTAAGATAAGATGACAGAAGATTTTGAAGTTCTTCTTTTACACAGTTTTGCCAATGCTTTGACCTATGGTGGTGGATCTATATGGTGAAATTCAGACCTATGAAATGTCTGGGTGAGAGTGACACTGTGCCATGTCACATACTGTCTTTCCAAGGGGAATTGCAGATATTAGTGTAGTGGCAAATTTAGAAGTGCAGGCTCCCACACTAGTAGGCCTGGTGTAGCACAACAGCAGAAGTCATTGGGCAATGTCCCTGCTCCCCCACCCTTTCTGCGCATGCATGCTCCTGTTCCTTCATGATTTGCCCATTAAAATGGCAGGAAAGAACAGGTTGCCTGTATACCACCCCTAATCCCATCAGTTCACACCCACAACTTTCTTGGTTAATGGAGTTGCAAGCAAATTTCTGGAGAACAGGTAACACAGAAATGAGTGCAAGACTTCCACCATATTTCCAGAAGTAGGTTTTACATCGTGTGAAGACTCAAATATAATACGGAAAGTAACAGTTAGGGAAACAGAACAAATTGTCGTGTGAATACAGCCATACACAGCAGTTTATTGTAGGCAGAATTTGTGTAAGTCTTCGACAAGCTCATTAAATAGTAAAACCAATTTTGTTAGATGGTAAGGCAACAAGCATGTCCCTTTTGATTTCACTCGCCTTGCCTACCCAGGACACAATGCCTGTGTGTGTGTGTGTGTGTGTGTGTGTGTGTTTCTCCCTCCGCTATCAACACAGCTGCTGTTATAGAGGCCCAGTACCTGATTTGCAGGAACACGCCTCTCTGTGTACACAGTTATCATTTCCTCATTTCCTACAACTGATATTGGAGCGAAGTTTGTGAATGGCACAACAAATACCAGTTTCTTAATTATATACTGCTCCTCTCAAGGTACATCAATATGTTTATCCCAGGGGTAGGCAACCTGCGGCCCACTCGCCTTCTCAATCCGGCCCACAGGCGATCTGGGAATCAGCGTGTTTTTACATGAGTAGAATGTGTCCTTTTATTTAAAATGCATCTCTGGGTTATTTGTTGGGCATAGGAATTCGTTCATTATTATTTTTTCAAAATATAGTCCGGCCCACCACATGGTCTGAGTGCAGTTTTTTATTGTTGAGCTTGCTTCACTTTCCAACTGTGGAATAAATTTGGGGAGCAAAGTAAACTTATTTCCTTAGACATTCAAAGGACTAGATAGACGTTTGACATTTTGCCTTTGTTGTAGTGTTTGTGTTAATTACTGCATAACTGGCACTGTGTCCAACACAAGGCTTTCTGTTACACTATAAACACTGAAGAATCTGATCTTCTCTTTGGCATGAAATATTCATTCAAATTGGGGGGGGGTTAATTTTTTTTGTTAAGGCTTACCTCCTTAAAATGTTCTGCCTCAGCTGTTAAACAAGCTGATTTACACAAAGCAAGTCCTGCTCTTTCTCTCATGCTCAGATCTCAACATCTTTGTTCTGTAGCCAAAAAAGCAAAAACAAAAGTACCAGGAGAGGCTGGGAATTGTATGCCATCTTCCAGCTGCTAAGTTGGGTAACAAATGTAAGCTACTAAAAAAGCACGTAGCAGCTTGTTCACCATAGCACAAGTCCAGTTTTGAAACATGTGTGATAGATATACATACCAGTAAGTCAAACTCCTCCTTTTCAGCCCTATGTCTCACATATCCCCACATCACCAGGTGGTACCATCTGCCTTGTTAAAAAAAATGGTGGCACAACACTGTTCCAGGGATTAGAGGAGGGTAGTGTGTTTGTGACGTCACAGATGTTAGCCAATATGTGCTGTTCGTGGCTCAGCATTTCCCATTCAAGCTGAACCACCCAGAAATTCAGCAGAACCATTGTATTTCCAGAGCCATGCCCCCAGAGAGAGAAATGCACGTGTTGCAGAGCAGCAGGGCCACTGTCAATATCTCTGTTCTGTAACTGCAGCTACTCACTTTGTTTTGAAATCCGCCCACTGCACTGCTCTTCAAGCATCAGTGCTGAAAACTCCATCCCTATCGTTTTTGTTTTATTTAGCTCTGGCATACCTACAAAACTCTCTGTGTGTGCATGAGCAAGGCCACGGCAAACATGCTACTGTCAACAAAGCTTGCAAACTGGCAAAAGAAAGAACATGTTCTTTCCAGCAGGCATCTCTGTGTAAAACAGTGGTGGCTGCTTTTGGGCTAATAATGATCTGGAAGTTTATAGAGAGGAGAAGAAGAAAAAAAGTCCTCAGGGAGTGTTAGGAAGTACAGTTGTACCTTGGATCCTGAACGCCTTGCGAGTTGAACATTTTGGCTCCCGAACACCGCAAACCCAGAAGTGAGTGTTCCAGTTTGCGAACGTTTTTTGGAACCCGATTGCAGGAGCCAGTCAGAAGTCACACTTTGGTTTCTGAATGTTTTGGAAGTTGAACCGACTTCCGGAACGAATTCTATTAAACTTCTGAAGTACCACTGTAACTAGGCTAGGGCTGACTGAGAGGAGAGCTCAGGAACTTCAGTTGGTTCAGAATGCAGTTTTTGCTGGGGCAGGAGATCAGAAGACACTACTCTGATCCTTTATCAAGGCTTTCCCTATGGTTAACTGTAATTACACCACACTTTGCCATTTGTTAAAAACTAGTGTTTTAACTTGCTTTAGTGATGTATTTTGCCTTCTTTTATTCATGGGTTCACTGATGTGAGATTCTGATTCCCCCACCCACACACACACACACAAACACACACTTTTTAACCTTTATTTGTAGAGAGGTAAGCCAATCAACAGGAGGCTGAACAAAAAAGTTTCTTAGTGTCATATTTTCAGCCCAATCCTATGTATATTTACTGATGAATACACTTTGCGGTCTTCAAAGGGGATTGCTCCCCTATAAACATGGATTGAATTCTCAAGAGGACGTTTTGCAGATAACATGATACCTATTAGATACGTGCTTGCTTTAATGAAACACAGGAAATAAGTTCAAATCCCCAATTATACACCAGTTAGGTACTTTAGAGTCGCAAGGAGGCATAAACAGCTTTGCTGGAGGGGATGTGGCTTCCAAGGCACACTGTGGCATATGTGGTGACCTTGCCCAATGGTGGAAGCTTTGGGGGATTTAATTGTAACTAGAATCAATCTAAGAACGGACTCCTTCATCGAGATGGACCCTAAATCATGTGTATTTTCTTTGTGCTGCTGTATTGTTCTGCTGTATGTTGCATCAATAGTGCTATGCAGCTTCCAATGGTACTTGCACATTGACTAGTCAAGAGCTTTTGCATAATAATGGAAAGCAAAAATATGGACCAAATTGCTGGAAACATCCCTGTAGATCCTATGTCTTATGGTAGGAAAATTCTTGCTGTTTCTGGCCTGTTAGAAATTTTAAAGGAGCTTGGGTCAGGATAACCACCCAAGACACAACAGCATTTGGATGAGTTATAACTTTAACAACCCAATTCTTGGGAAGGTGTGCCTGAGCTCATTGACTCCAGTGGGCTTAGGTATGCCTAAGTCTGCACAGGGTCAGGCTGCCCATCTAGGGTAAACAACACAGCTCTCATCTTTACAGATTGCATCATCAGTGCAAGCAAAGCATTGCATTGGCGTTCCCTGCTGGCTGATTGAAGAGCTGGTTTCCTCCTGTATAAACCAGAGCATTTTCAGTGCTGAGTTTGCTTTCCTGCCTTTTAAGTGTATTCTTAAGTAGCAACCTGAAGTTGGAGCCCTTCTGCACAGGGACTAGCACCCTCTGCTACAGAAACAGAAACCTGTCATAGAGCTGAAGCTGATTGTACAGCATCCTTGTAACCAATTTTATTTCCCTTTTTGTAGAAACATGAGCTCTGCTGGCCCTGAAGGGAGGAAAAAGATGAGAGAATGTGAAGGGTTGATTGAATCGCTGGTGTATTATATCCAAGGCACCACCGCAGACCACCAGCCAGATGATAAGGTAAGCTTTCCAAATGAAGGGATTTTCTGAGTCTCTAGGACAGAAATAACCAACGTTGTGCCTGATGACAATGGCCTACAACTCCCATCATCCCTCACCATTGACCATGCCAGCTGGGGCTGATGGGGATTGTGGTGCAGCAACATCTGGAAGTCACCAGATGAGGGAAGGCTGCCCTACTCAGGATCCAGAGCTGACCTGAGACATTAAATGTTTGGGGCGCTTTTCACCTGGGCTACCACTGGAGAAAATCAAGACAACAGTGCAATGTTCTGAAATTCTAATGCCAGACATCTAAGCGCCAGTTACAAAAGTGCATTGCAGGTCTTTAGCGATTGCTTCCAGTTATTTACACAGCCAAAATAATGCACATTTGTTTTCCCTTCCAGGCCACGGAGAACTGTGTGTGCATCCTTCACAATCTCTCCTACCAACTGGAGTCCGAACTCCCGGGTAGCTATGCACAGAATATCTACATGCAAAGAAGAAATGTTCCTACTAGCGACAGCAGCACTGGATGCTTTGGAACAAGGAGCAGGAAAGCGAAGCAGGTAATAGAGGGCTGTTATTTGGGGGAAGGAGCTTCAAGCAGCTTAGTGTGCAGAGGACACGTTTTGTATGCAGAAGGTCCCATTTCCAGGTAGAGTAGGGCTGTGCAAGACCCTGGTCTGAAACCCTTTAAGAGTGCTCCTGCCAGGCTTCTCCAGAAGCATCTGCTGTTATTGAAGATGTATTCTGACCTTGGGAAAAAAAGCAATAAAAAATATTATTTAAAAAAAAACAAAAAACAGAAGCATCTGCTCTGAAGGCAACAACATCCAGATCAGGGGGAGAGGTTCATGGCAGCTCCTGCCACAGCTGACAATGTGTTTCATTGATTCAGCTACACAGAGCGAGGGGGCTGGCGAATGGACAGCCCTACCTTTCAGTGAGGAAAGTACCATATTTTTCGCTCCATAAGATGCACCTGTCCTGTCCCTAGTTTTTAGAGGGGGAATGCAAGAAAAAAAATATTTTTAAAGGGAGCGCTGAGCAGAGCCTGTATGCATCCCAGGCTCTGCTCAGCGCTCCCCTTTCACGAGCCGCATGGAGCGTGTGTGCGGCGCTTGCAGGCTTTTCCCCAGGAGGCAGAAGCCCCCAAGTGCTGGGGGCTTTTCCCGCCTGCCTCCCACCTGCATTCGCTCCATAAGACACACACACACACATTTTCCCTTACTTTTTAGGAGGGAAAAAGTGTGTCTTATGGAGTGAAAAAAACGGTAAAATACACGGCCTTATGGAGTGAAAAATATGGTAAAATAGACGGCCTTGTGGTCCTTTCTGATGCTGCGATGGACTCGCGGACAAAATGGTTCGGCTTAACATCTAGTACCTGCTGAGCTTCATCTTGCAAGGATTTTCAGACAGCATTTCACTCTGATTCAGGGTTACTGATTTAGGATTGGCAGCCCATTGTTAGGAGGCATTAGCGCTGGGCTCCTTTTGGTTAGATCCAGAAAGGTGAGCCTTACTGGGGGTGGTTTTAACTGTTTTGTTTCTGGTTGTTTAATGCATCTGCATGTTTAGCAGCAGCAGGACCTGCCGCTCCCTGAGGAAAAGAGCAACCCCCGAGGCGTTGAAACCCTCTGGCATTCCACCCTGATAAGGATATATCTGTCCTTAATAGCAAAAAGCACAAGGAACTTTACCCAGGAAGCATCGCTGGGAGCTTTGCAGAACCTCACAGCGGGAAGTGGACCTGTAAGTAGAAAGAGAGGGATTCGCCCTTTTATCTTTCTTTCCTTTCAGCCCCTCCCCTGTAGTTCAATATGCTTTTGATGACCTCATGAGACGGATTTACAGTTTCCTGCTGTATTGGCTCTCAATACAGAGAGCCAGTGAGGTGTAATGGTTGCAGCACTGGACTAGGACCTGAGGGAGAACTACGTTTGCCTCCTTGATCTTCCAGTAAATATCATCTGAAGAAATGCTTTTCACATTGTTCAGTAAAGGAGAGCTGATTCTAAACTTTCAGGGCCAGAGTCAGGGGTTGGAATTGTTGGGCCCCCATCTCAACAGGAAGCTCCACTGCTGATTGCCAGAGCTCCCTTGTGCCAGTGGTGGTCCTCTCTTGCCATGGCTACCTCTTCACCCACTCCATCTCTCTGCCTCCAGAGGGCCAGGGCCAGAGAACAATGGAAGAGAGGCAGCAGAAGGAACAAGAGCTGCCATCAACTCATTTGTCTGCCATTTTCGCCCAAGGCAGCAGTGGAAGATAGTTACTAGAAGCAGAGGCAGAACAGGGCGGCAATTGCAGGAAGGAAGAGAAGGGGGCCCCTTGCCAACAGACACGCACACAAACCTGAGGCCATCACTGTCCCCTGTGCTGTGCATTATATATATATATTTCTACCCCATCCTCTTTCAAAGGAGCTTCAGGTGGCATGTTTTTATCCTCACAACAACCCTGTTCAGAGAATCTGTGATCCTCCAGAAGCTGCTGGACTCCAACTCTCATCAGCCCCAGCCCAGATGGTCAATGCTTATGGAGCTGTAGTCCAGCACAAGTTCCCTATCTCTGTCCTAGTCTGATATACTGCTCCATGCTGGATCTCGCATCATTCTCCTGCTGTGCCTTTGCCACTTAACTCCGTTCTCCAATGTTAGTTGAGTAGCAGCCATCAGTGCTGCTGCATCCACCAAAGAAGTTTCTTCTGAGACCAGCTGCACTATTTCTGACCAGGCTATTCCCTTTCCTTATCTGCTGTGCGTAGGGGGCAGGCAGCAATATTGTTGCGGGAGCACCTTGCAAAGGCTGAAATGGAACTGGGACATCCTATTAGGTGTCTAGTACAGCTCTGGAACTGAATTAGCTATAATATCTCTCAGTGGCATGCAATGAAATTATAATTGGTTTAGACCAGTTTAGCTGGCATGGCTATACCCAAAAAGATCCTGGGAACTATAGTTGGATATGGGAGCTGAAAATTCCTTTCGCTTACCATAGAGCAGAAGCTGTCCTTGAGAGAGGGAATGGTTTGTAAACCTGCTGCTATGTCTATGGTGTAGACACGTTTGAACAACATGGTGTCCTCCCGATATTGTTAGACTACAACTCCCATCATCTCTGACAACTGGCCGTGCTGGTGGTTTCGCTTATGCCTGAAGAAGCTGTGTGTGTTTTCTGACAGATGCCATTTGGAGTAGCCCAAGTCATTGTCAAGAAGGCCAATGGCCTCCCAAGTATTCGAAACATGCTGCATGTGAGCTGTCCAAGTGTTAAGAAAACGGCCATCTCCTTGCTCAGGAACTTGTCTCGCAACACCTCGCTGCAGAATGAAATAGGTAAATAAATGTGCAATGACTGGCCAAAATTACTTCAGTGTCAGATTACTGTTAAATGCATTGTAAGTATATAAAGAAAGCTGAGCTTGATGAAAATCCCCTTCCATTAATAATAGGAATAATAAAGGATTGCCTTAATAAACAATCACAGCTGCGTGTGTGGACTTCATTCATCTTAATGTTTTCTATCTGGGATGATAATGGAAGTTCAGTCTGTGTTGTTTCATCTGTGCTGGTTGTTTCCATTAGCTCTATAATGGCATTCAAATCCTGTTCACACTAGGGAATCAAGATTGGACTGGCACCACTTCTGCTGTGCCCCACTCCAGAACAAATAATCCCGGCACATTTTAAAGTCCATAGATGGTTTAATCAGTCAAGAGGAACGTTTTCACCTGGCACCTAAATATATGTAATGGCAGTGCCAGTGAACCTCTCTGGGGAGAGCATTCCACAAGCGGGGAGCCACCACAGAAAAGGCCCCCTCTCATGTTGCCACCCTCCGGACCTCTCGTGGAGGGGACACATTTGAAAAGTCCTCAGGTAATCGCAGGGGGCCCTTCTACTCATCCTGGTGAGTGGGGCCCTAGATGCACAGTGGGTCACTGGTAAACAGAAGCCAACCTCTGGATAAACCTAATGAAAAAGTGTCATGCCCCATAAAGTTTTTGTGGAGTAAGCATCTTTAAAGAAAACTCCATCTAAAGTGTTTTGCAAATTAAAAATGCTGAATATTACTTGCTGGATACTGTTTGAGCAGACAGCTGCAGAGCTTTAAACTTGAGGATTCTAAGGGCACATCATGTTTCACCTTCTAGCCAGAGAAGTGTTGCCAGATTTGGTCGCCGTGCTTCCAGATGCTGCCCCAACCTCTGACATTGCCAACGAGACCACGGCTTCCGCTTGCTACGCTTTATACAACCTGACTCAGAACAACTCCCAGAATGCTCGGCTTCTCTTGAACTCTGATGGCATCTCAAAGGTTCTGAACATCAGCTTAAGTGACAGGTGAGCCACTTTCATATATGCCTGCCCCCCCACCCCCCAAAAAGCATAAAATAAGCAGTGTCCCCAGCATTGTCCTGCTGTCCAGAGATCCCTGTGTGGTATCCCTGCAGTGCTAAAGAACTACCTTGTTTCAGGGCAATACTTGGCATGCTCTGCTGTGAGCAATTACAGTGGTACCTCAGGTTAAGTACTTAATTCGTTCCAGAGGTCCGTTCTTCACCTGAAACTGTTCTTAACCTGAAGCACCACTTTAGCTAATGGGGCCTCCCGCTGCTGCCGCGCCGCCGCCTTGCAATTTCTGTTCTCATCCTGAAGCAAAGTTCTTAATCCAAGGTACTATTTCTGGGTTAGCGGAGTCTGTAACCTGAAGCGTCTGTAACCCGAGGTACCACTGTATTTGTTTAGGTTGGCATCAGCATGCAATTGAGTTTAGTGAGTGGTTTGATTGATATAAAAACATTTCAATACTTTCAAGAGGTTGCACTCAAGTGATAACTACATTTCCTTAATACTGTTTCTGCCTGCAGTTATGTGGTCCAGTTACTGTATCTCTTTGTTTTCTTACAGAATCACTGGCATTGTAGACCTAGTTCTCAAACCCATGCCAGTGTTGTGCCATTTCCAACTTTTATATATTCCTAAAATGCATCCATTTCAATCTCCCTCCACTGGAAATATTTTATTCTCTCATTTCTTCTTGTTTTCTCTTTCTGCTTTGCCTTTTTCTTAGCCACACTTCTTTACCATGGCATTTGATACTAGAGAGAGAGAGATATTCATCCCTATCCTCTTGAGTAGGGTTATTTGCTTTCAACTGATTTTTAAACTGTATTTTTAAAATTGATGTAATCCACCCTGTGATCTCATGGTGAAGGGTGGATAAGAAATTAATTAATTAAATAATAATAATAATAATAATAATAATAATAATAATAATAATAATAATTGGGATTTCATCTACCTAAACCCATTGAAGTTAATGGAATCTAAGTTAATCATGTATATTTAACTTCTCTGTTTCGCATTACTAGCATTGGATACAACCCAATAATAATTGCCCCTCTTTTATTCTTGATTCTGCTGGGGGCGGGGGCTTTTCTGTGTCTTATTTTGCCCACATTTCCTCTTTGTCACATTCCCTCTGTTGCTCTCTGTTGGTTTACTGCAGCATGTGCTCCTGCTCTTTTTCTTTTAAATATCTTCACACGATCTTCTCTAAAGTCTCTTTCCCATTTGCCTTCTCATCATCTTGATTCTGCCAAAATCCCTTTCTCCTTGCTAAACCGCAGGTTATGATTTGTTTTTTGTGCCTGCATCACCCCTTCTCCAACTCCCCTTTCTCTTTGGCAACTCACTGCTTCCTGAAATCCACCTTAAAGACCTCCTCCTTCCTCTGTATATACCTACACAGACATTGAGTTCCTCTTCAGGGCTTGGTTCAAGGTGCCCTTGCCAAGTGAAATTAGGTGAGCAAGTACCAAATTGAAGGTCGTCTTGGGGTTAGTACCTCTGCTATACAACAGCCTCCACAGAGAGGCTCACCTGCTGCTTTATCCATGGTCTTTTTAGTGACAGGTGAAGGAAGACCTTTTTATTCACCTGGGCTGTGCTTTAGATCAGCTGTCTAAACTATTTTATACCCAGGGAATGGGCAGCTGTATAAATTTAATGAGCATTAAACTAATAATAATCTACATGTCTCGTTCCTTGTGCTTCTTTCCTTTCCTACCTTTTAACCTAGATTCCCTCCCTCTTCGTTTCCCCTTTCTGTTGTGTACCTTCCTGTGTCTTTTTGAGACGCAATGCCCCATGGGCAAAGCCTGTTCTTTTTAACTTAGCTGAGCTGCTTTGCAAATAATGCTGATTGCTGCTGCTGTTGTTGTTATTCTCCTCCTTAGCAAAGCCGGCAGAGCTGCCTCCATCCTCTTGTATTCTTTATGGTCTCATACCGATCTCCACAGTGCCTACAAAAAGGTAAGCTGTCAACTAGCTCTGTGGCGATAACCTTCCTGTTGGTCACAGTTGTTGTTTTTCAATTGATTTTAAGTATTACAGGTCTGTTTGCAAAGTCAATTCTCCAACTGCACAATCCTAACCATGTCTACTCTCAAGTAAGTCCTTATTGGATTCAGTGGTGCTTACTCTCAGTTAAGTGTGTTAGGATTGTAGCCTTAGTCTTCAAGAGACAAGCCAGTGACACATTTTCTCTAATTTATACTTCAGTTTAAAAGTATAATCGTTAAAGAAAAGTTCAGTGTTTCATAATAAAAGGAAGCAGTTTCTTCTCTGAACTTTTAGTCTGTGTTTTGTACCAAAAAGTAATAAAGGTAGTCCACATTTCATTAAAAGTATTAATTTCCTGTCTCCCTTTTCTTACCCAAATATCCTGCAAGTTCTCCAGAAAGCTGTTTGCCTAGTAGTGTTTGCATATCTTCCTCCAAACCACGTGGTCAGCTCTCTAGAGAGGTCTGAAACAAACATCTTTCCCAAACCACCTCCGCTCCATGTGTTCATGGATGACCCTGGGTTCTAATATTGTGAAAGCAGGAGAATTTAAACTCTTTTGGTTTAATCTCTCTTATTTTTTTCATTTACAAGGCTAACTTTAAGAAGACTGATTTCATCAATAACAAGACAATAAAAGCCTACAATTCACTGAAAGACTGAAAAGTAGGCAACAAAGTCCTTAAGGACCGACGAGACCATGCAGGAAATGGTATTACCATGTCTTCAGCATTAACTCACCAGCAAGAGCTGCACGGCATCCTCCAAGAGACTGATTTTATACTTCCCAAAGGATAACCAGAAGAAAGTGCCCCCTCCCTTCCCAGATAATCTCTGCCTTACACCACTGCTTCTTATTCCTTTTGAACTCAAGACTCATTTGCAAATCCTGCGGCCGTTCAAGTTGCATCAAAGTAAATAATTTGAGTACCAACTCTGATATTTACAACCATTCACACATTATATGTTGGCCCACTTTTGGACAAGGAGCAACTCAGTATCCTGGTTTTATATTATGAGAAACTAAATAACCAAAGAAAATGGGATTTCAGAAATTTCTATGATTATTATTTTTTTTTGCTTGCTGTTTTTTGCTATGCCTAATTACTAATCAGTGCTTCCTACAAAACTGCCCTAGTCTGCAAGATCTGTTGAAAAATGGAGGCAGATTCTTTATAGACTGCTTTTGAAACATTTTCCTGGGCTGTTGTGGGTTTTTTTTAGCGTAAGGCTCCAATGACCATTGCTGCATATGTGTGTGTGTGTGTGTGTTTTTGCTAAAACCTAACTTTCTAGCAATGTGGAAGTGAAAGAATGTACCAATGGAGCTATTTTTAAAATGCCTGTGAACTTGGGGGTTCCCCTTTTGTATTTCTTTTAGACAGCCACACTTGTGAGTGTCCCAAATCACAAGACTATTCAGTTTGAGGACTCAACCAATTCATGTTTCGTGTGTGATTATTTCTTCCCTTTTCCTTAAGTTTTCCAGCTGAACAGGAAAATGTCCTGACTTGCTGCAGTAGCTTGGTCTGCAAAAAATCAACCATGGATGTTTATCACAGCATAGAGATAGCATCATCGCTTGCTAAAAGAGGTGTTCAGATGACCTGGCTCACATGCTCAGAGAATGGACAGGCCAGGAGGGGCACAAGAACTAGCCCTGCTCCCTTCTAGCAAAATGTTTACCAGCCACATCCCTCCATAGCTGTCAAGTGTCCCTTATTTGAAGGGACAGTCCCTTATTCCAGCGCCATGTCCCGCTGCTGTCCCTTATTGATGGATGTCCCTTAAATGATGTCCCTTGAATTTCAAAGGAAGCAGCTCCTCTCCCTCCCTCCCTTCCAGCCAGGGAGGAGGGAGGCTCCAACTGTGTTGCTTGGCTGTGTTGCTCACCCGATAAGAAGTCTAAGAACAACTGGAGGGTGGAGCTTGCATGCCTTGTGTGTGGCTAGTTAATGCAAGCTGAGGGGGGTTTTGAATGCTGGACGTCATTTTGTTGCACGTGCTGCTGCAAACTTTGCAGTGCAAAGCCAGGCCGGGGAGCCATCTTAAGTTGAGGCTGCATAGGCCTTGTGGTGCATGTGATTCAGATTCTATTCAGTTGAACCTCTGGTTACAAAGTTGGTTGGACAGTGTTCTCGAAGCTACCAGCATGAGTTTGACCAGACTGCAGGAGGACAGAAAGACTGGAGTGCCTGGAACAGGTGAGGCTGCAGGTCCCTTATTTTGGCTGCTGGGCCCTTATTTTCAAGGCTGCTGGGCCCTTATTTTCAAATCTGTAAGTTGACAGCTATGCATCCCTCCAGCATGTGAGCATTCAAAGAAGGCCTCTAGGAATGTACCACTGGAGGTGCATAGAGCCCTTTTGCATGTGTGCTGAATGCAGAGACAGTGGGGCATGGCTGCCAGGCACTTCGGCAATGGGACTAGTCTCTATCAAACAGTATTTGAACACATGGGGGAAGGTCACCTGAAACCACCTTCAAGTTGGTGTTAAACAGGAGTAAGGAACCTGTTAGAAACAAATAGGCAACCCTGCTTTTCACCTGTGCCTTTAGGAGCAGGCTTGGTCTTCCAGCTTTTCAGCCAGGTTTTGCAGCAGTGCCTTCTAAGAGCCGCTTGATCTGCAGCAGAAAATGGCGGTTGAAGTTTGTCTTCATGCTGTGAATCTGCTCATTCTTTGCAATTGAAGGCGCAGAGGCCAGCTGAGCATCTCGCAGCCCTACAGGAGCCTGACATTCTGAAATGAAGCAGTCCAGTCTTTTCCACTTGCTTTATCTTCCTGCCAGAATAAGTATGTTCTACCACATTTCTATGTACCTTAGGTTACAGACGCTTCAGGTTACAGACTCCACTAACCCAGAAATAGTACCTCAGGTTAAGAATTTTGCTTCAAGATGAGAACAAAAATCGTGCTCCGGCAGCACAGTGGCAGGGGGAAGCCCCATTAGCTAAAGTGGTACCTCAGGTTAAGAACAGTTTCAGGTTAAGAACAGACCTCCATAACGAATTAAGTTCTTAACCCAAGGTACCACTGTATCACTGCTGCTGTTAAAGGCACAGGAGCAGGGAAGTTGACAAGTTTCTACTACTGCAACAGTTAGCAAGAGTGCAACTCGATGAGCGAAACTTCATCCTCTTCTTGCATGAAAATTGCCTGCATTCCCTTGAGTACCGGCAGAAGCTGCTTTCTTTTGGCTCATTTCAACCACTGGAAAAGGTTTTCCCTGCTCATTTTCTGCATGGCATGCAGCTGTTAAAGGCACAGGATCCAGAGTCATAAAAGAAGTTGGCAACACAGCAGTTGTGTGCTGTTTCCTATATCAAGCAAATGAAAATAGTGCTTGTTGGTTTTTCTTCAAAAAATGAGAAATATGATTACGAATTTTTGAATCGCCCTTGACACTCATCTCAAGTGGTGATTACAAGCATACAATTAAAACTGCTAAAAATGGTATTGAAAACAGCTCAAAGAAACCTCGAAAGTAGGTGTTCATGTTCTATTGTTTATAAACCTAAGGCAGACACCTTTTCATACAACTGGAAAAGCTTGTTGAAACAAAAATGTCTCAGTGATTTACAGAAAGTAAGGAGTGGGCACCTATCATATCTCAGCAGGGGCGCTGCTCAGCAAAACGGGGGCAGCCACACTGAGTGTGTGTGTGTTTTCCCTAAAAATGCAATCCCGTATGTGCCTACTTGGAAAATAGACCTGTTAGTTGACACCTAGCTAGGTTGTACTTGGAGTAGACTGAATGAGATGGAGGGACTTGTTACTGTTGATTTTAATGAAGTATGACTAATGCTGGATGTCGCCTGTTGGGTTCAGTAGGCTTGCTCTCAGGTAAGTGTGTGTTGTGCAGGTGGGCCTCAGCCACATTTCAAAAGCAATCAGTTCAGACCTCTTCCTCTTTCCTAACAGCTTGTGGGGCAGGGAGAGCAATAGAGTCCCTCTGCATCCATACGCACCCATTGCTGGGTATGACCCACTGGCATCCAGGTGGAAATCTGGCCCTCAAAAGAAAAATGTCTTCCTCACTCCAGTAAGGAGGACAGCACTCTCTAGGTAGATTGTCCAGGTGACAATCTTGCTGAAGCTAAACTGGCCTGCATCTGTTCAGTGCCTGGATGGGTGGCTGCCTGGCCTCCTTGGGGTCCAGGATAGAAGAAAGGTGGGGTATTAATGGAAGATATCCCTTGCTAACTGTGCTGTGTGGTGCATCTGGGAATCATGGGTCAGTAGATTCACTGCAATCAAATCTGGCTGGTACTTTCACTGTTTATGCGCCTTCATAAATCTTCCTTTTCTGTTGTTGCAACAGTCAGTCTCTTCCCCTTTCATACTAGTTTATTTCTAGCTATCCTGGCCATCTACAATAGCTGTTTTTCTAAGTATGTGCGAGGATATATTTATTTAGCCTTCCTCACACCCCTCCCAGCAATGCATTCTTTCTCCTAGAAGCCAGGAGAGTCACGCAAGGGTGTGACCTGCTCTATCCTGCTGTGAAATTCTGTTTGTTGTTGCATTGCTGAGCAATTTGCTTTTGAGAGCCAAAGGGAGTGTGTCGAACCCACTGGAGCTGCCAGTATTTTTAGAAATTGTCTTTTGAGTTCCCTCTCCTGTGCTTATGCACACTTAAGTCTGCAGTCCTGTGCTCACATACCGGGGAGTAAACTCCATTGAAATCAGTGGGATTGACTGCTGAATATATAGGTTTAGGATTGCACTGTTGTTAGAGCTTCCCATTTATTTTTTTTACAAAGCAGCAAATGCAAGTTTGTGCCCATGTATCTCCAGTACAATTTATTTGATGCAAACGGCTTACAGGTTTCGATGATTAAGCAGTATAGAAATCCTATTTATTAAATGCAAACATACATGAACAAGGAGCACAGAACATTACTCTACAGTTGTACCTCTGGTTAGTACTTAATTCATTCTGGAGGTCCGTTCTTAACCTGAAACTGTTCTTAACCTGGGGTACCAATTTAGCTAACGGGGCCTCCCACTGCCACCGCACCGTGATTTCTGTTCTCATCCTGAAGCAAAGTTCTTAACCCAAGGTACTATTTCTGGGTTAGCGGAGTCTGTAACCTGAAGCGTATATAACCCGAGGTACCACTGTATTGCTTTTCAGTGGTGCTGCTTTGAGTCTAGCTTTAGTATAGCCCCAAGACAGGGCTGGACCGTGTGATAGCCTTCTGATGTTGGACTACAGCGCTCATAATCCCTGAACATTGGTCATGATGGCTGAGGCTGATGGGAACTGGAGTCCAGGAACAACTAGAAGGCAGCACATGGGCTAATCCTGCACAAAGGAGAGAACAGCTCATTCAGTTGTTGGCAGGAAGCCCTAATGCCAGTGTTGCTTACATTATTATTATGCTTCAGCATGAACCCCAGAGATAAACAACGGGCTTTACCTGCCCTTGTACTATGATACAGTTCTTAACTTTCCCACGCCCAGTCATAATCTGTTTCCAACGGCTCTGCTTTCAGATTGACAGATTGCTTTTGGACTGGAGACAGAGACAGCTTTAACCTGAAGTGCTGCATATTCCCAAGCAGTAGCTGTTCTTTAAAATGGGTGGCTCACCTGTAGCCATCCAAACTCAACTATTAACTCCCAACAGTTTCAGCGGCCATGGATGATGGCAGCTGCAGTCCAGCAACATTTGGAGAGCCCCAGGTGAACAGCCTCTGCTTTATTTCTTAGATTTTGGCCCCGCTTTTCAGAAAAATAGTCCTTCACGTAAAAACTCTCTGAAATTTAAAAGATGCGCCCTGCCTTTTGGTTTGCAAGCTAAAAAGACAGAATGCGAGAAAGTAGGAAAGTGCAAAGGCAGGGGAAGGTCAGTCTGACAATACAAGAACTAAGTACTGAATTATATGCAGGCACTCATATCCATTTGTGTGGCACCCTTCCTCCATTTAAATGTATTCAACTATGATACTGCCTTCTTCCAACACTGAGCCCTAAGCATTAACAACAAAACTAGCTTGGCCAACAAGAAACAACATCCCCGTTTTAAATCTAGCCAGCCATAGCTGTAGGTTCAACATTTGACTGCAATGCCTGGGCCCTTGATCTTCCCTGTTTGTGATGGGGCTTCTTTGAGTAATCTGGACCTGCCTGTCATTCACACACAGTGAGTGTGTTTGTGCATGCAGAATGTCCCCGTTTCAATCCCTGAACAACAATTCCCAGCAGACCCAGACAGCATGGTCAATAGGAAAGGTTAAAAGGATCAAGCAGCAGGTGCCGAACAAGACCTCTTTCTGCCCGAGACCCTTGAAACCAAGTGCCAGGGTAGACAATATTGGACAGTGGACAAATGGTCTGACTTGGTATAATAAGGCAATATCCTATGTTCTTAAGCCATGTTCCAGAAGTCAAAATGGCATTCAATGAGCACATGCTGGGGGTCAAAGATCAGCAGGTTCTACCCTACATGTTTGTAACTGGACACAGTTTGAACATCTCAAAAGGTCTATGGGGGGGTGGCGGCGAAGCATCACTTACCAGGCTGACCTGATTATAATGCAATTGACATACAACACACAGCTGTAGGGCTCATCCACATTTCCACTTGTCCCATGACTAGAAAGCATGGGTCCAAGTGATTTCTGCTTTTCCCATGCTTTCCAGATATGGGTCCAAGTAGTTTTGCCTTTGCCCCATTGTTTCCCCCCAGAAAACCTGCTCTTTTGTGCTTAATTGGAGCAAATGTCAATCCGGACAAAACACAATTGTTCCAATTCAGCAGTAAACAGCAGATTTTCCTGGGTGAAAGCAGCAGGGTAAGTAGAAGCATGAATGAACCATATGCTATATTTCAGAATTAGTAGTGTTGAATGAGCGCTAGCAAGCATGCAAAAAAAAAAAAAAAGACAAATGACAGTACCAAAAAGGACTCAAATGCATCTGTATGATGCTCCAGAAACCAATACAAGTGGCTGTGTACATGCCGTACATTTAAAGCAAAGCCCCCCCCCCCCGAATCCTGGGAGTTGCAGTTTACCCCCTCACAGAGGTACAATTCTGAGCACCCTTAGCAAACTACAGTTCCCAGGATTCTTGAGAGGGTGCTTTAAATGTATGGTGTGTACCCAGCCTGAGCTTGATTATTATTTTTCTTCACTTGGGAGTTGTGCTCTAGACTTCACAGCTCCCAGGCAGAACTTGCTTTGGGCCATCTCTAGGAGAGCATTCTTGCATTCAACTCTCCTTTCTACTGGACTGCAGACGGGAGTTCCAGTCACCCCCAGACAGTATGCCCCAGAAGTGGGGACTGAGCTTAAGGGTCCAGTGTGGTCCTCCAGACCTCTCTTTGTGCCCTCCTCCCCAGGTCACCCCACCTCTCTCCAGGCCACAACCCTCACCAGCCCTGCCCTGCACGTTCGTGTCTTTGCACTGTAGCAATGCCTTCTGCTTGCTTGAATGAAGGGTGGAGGTGTGTGGGCACAAATCTATGACTCTACTTGTCTAGAAAACAGCCGACTGCACACAGGCAAGAGGCCCAAGGGTTGCCCTGCCGACTTTTGGCTCCATCCCTGCCCACCACTGGCCTGCAGTCCCTGGAGAGCTGCCCAGGTGGAAATGCAGTCGGTGGGCTGAAAGAGGTGGTCCACCCCTAAACCAGCATCCCTGCTTAGAGCCCTTTAGAAGCAGAGTTAGGAACACAGGAAGCTGCCTTATACAGAGAGCATTTGCCCATCTCGCTTCATCTACAATGACTGGCAGCAGCTTTTGAGGATTTCAAACTGGAGTCCTACCTAGAGATGCCAGGGCTTGGACCTGGGACCTTCTGCATGCAAAGCAAATGGTCTGCCATTGAGCTACAGCACATTTCTATGACATGGGATTGCAATGGCGAAAGGTGATGCTCTCCCGGGGTGGGAGTGCATTTTATAAGCTGAGATACAGTATGCCAAACACAAGCACATTTGGTAAGTACAATTTGCTCTTAAGCAAAATTTGATTATACTCTTACAAAAAGCAGAAACCTCTCTTGCCCCATTCTCTAGCTCCACCACCACTCTTGCTAAACAGGTTTTCTGGGGAGAAAGGATAAATCATGGAAATCATGTAATTTATTTTGACAAATGCTAGTCACTCCCTCTGATGTTTAAAAAAAAAGGAGGGGGGGAGAAAGCAAGCTAGAGGCTATCTGGAAAAAAATACAAGGCCTGACAACATTCTTCCTGCACGTTTAGTATTCTGGTGTCTTCAAACTATGGCCAGAATTTCTTTCAAAAGCTGCCTGCCCTCAGGGTTCAGTAATTAGCAGCCCAGTTTGCACGTAGCATGAAGTCAAATGATGGTGTACCATTAGCAAGCAAACACACTGTGGCACAGGGAGAAAATCATGACCAACTATTTCACCCCTCTCTCCTGGCACACTATGGGAGCTCAGTCATGGTTTGCCTTGGCAGTGCATTGCTTGAAGCCAAACTCGTTGCTTGCTTTCTCCTAACAAACCATGTAGGGGGTTGTACTAGATCACCCTTGGGGTTGTTGTAAACAAAATCTGCCCTTTTTCCCTTATGGGGTATCCAAGAGCCCATACAGAGTCCTTATGCCCCATTTTCCTTCGACCTTGCCGAGAAATATTTGAGATCAATTTGGGAGGGACAAAGTGGTTTCAGGACTTTTTCTGTGGGGTTTCAGACATGTGGTTTATATATGCAGTTATGAACATTTATCTTTTATAAATAAGACCTTAATTTTTTTTTATTTCAGGGTCCTTTCTAACTCTACAATTCTGTGAGTGGCAAGCTAAAATGTATGGAGGGAGATGGACTATGAGCACAAATTCGGAATTAGCACAGTTTAGATCCTAGAGGAAGAGTGAAGTGGCTGTGATTTTTAAGTATTAGTTTGGTTTAGCATTCTGTGCTAACCAGGCATTGTAAACTGCTTTGAGGGTTGTTGTTGTTTTACAATCAAGCAGCGTACACTTTTATTAAGAAAGAAAACTCAAAATGTCACAGCAACTACTGCATAGCAGTTGCAGAACTTTTGCCCCTTTCAAATGTTATCATATGTCATACGTAGAGGGGGACTAGCAAATCTTCCAGTTTGAGTTTTGCTCAGTTTCACGTTTCCACCTTTCTACATCACTTTATGAACTTTTCAAAGTGCTTGTGAAAATTTACCAGCATCTTAGTGCAAATGTCTTTCAATATGCACATTTTTTTTGCAAGCAATTTCCCCTAATATACTGCATTTCTTTCTGCCCACTCATTCTCTTCCTCTCAAGGGAAGTATATCTGTCATGCCACAAGAATGCACAGGACTCCAGTACAGAAATACACTTTTCTTAGGGCAGTAAAGGTACATTCAAAGTTCTTACATCAATCTTCACCCTAGCTAGGGAGAAGAGAGCAGAAGATATGTTGTGGTGGGGGTGTTTGCTCAGAGATTAGTGCTGGCTTTGTCTTACGAGGTGCTGTGCCTTCATGTACAATGGGTCAGCAGATCTGCACTGGGAGGAACAATTTTAAATAACAATTTAGCTGTGTTTGATGAACAATAGCTGGTTCCTGCTGGGCGTAAACCTTTGCATGAGGGGTTTCATTGTGATGGCTGGCTGGATTTCACACAAGGAAAGCTGCACCCATGTGCAGGCTGTGTTTAAACTGGGCCCAGCTGTTTTGCATTAGGTTTCACTGAACTGTTTACACAGAATTCACCGGTGCCATTATTTACTCGTTGGCATGAACAACAGAAAATGGAAGCGATGGGTGGAAAAGATCTAGTGGCCCTCCTTGTGGGAAAAGTAGAGTACAGAGTATGTGATGCACCGTTTCAGGTAAAATTAAGACCTTACAATTACACCTTAAACCATGAGTGGAGAACCTCAAGTTTAGAAAATTCTGAAGACCTAGTGCCAAAAGTTATACCATGCATCATGTATCATTTTGCAAATTTTGATACAGGTGAATATTTTAAAAAGTGCTCTCTTTGTGCTGTGAGACACCTTCTGGTGACTCTGAGAAATCCTATTTATGCAAGAAGATGCACTAATGTGCTAGATTGTTTTTGATATCCCATCATTCCTAAATACTTCCATCTTCAAGATCTTGCTTTATTCATAGTAATTTAGCAAAGGCTTGTGACTGTGCATAAGCCTATTGCCCAGAAAAGGGGATTACCCAAACATTTCAGTGACAGGAGTCTGCTGAGCAGCCTTTTAGAATTTCTGAGAAGTGAGGGGGTCTGCAACTGCAGAAATGGAATTATTTGGAATCCAGACTTTTATCTGATCTAGATATAACACACAATGCAAAACAAGTTTGCCATGTCCTTTTTGTCCTGTAGCACGTTGTGTCAGGCTAGTAGGGGCGACTTCTCAAGATCAGGCTCAAGGTTTCCTCATATATACCGGCTTTACTTCCGACAAGAAGCAGGAGCCCTGCATCTCTGAGCTGAAGCACAAAATTTGAAAATATGACGGCAGAGTTTTAAAAGCAATCAATAAAACTAGTGTGGAGTTTTGGTTAGAGTGTTGGACTAGGACAGGGAGACCCCGTTCAAGTCTCCAATCGGCTGTGACCTTGGGCCAGTCACAGTTCTTGAGCCTAACGTACCTCACAGGGTTGTTGTCAGGCGATAACAGGGAAGGGAAGAATACAGTGTATGCCACCTTGGAGGGAATATGGAGGGAATTTATTGTAAATGTAATAAAAATGTGTATAAACCGTTGCATAGGCCTGCCTGTGTAAAAAGCTCTTCAAGAGATGCCAGGATGTCTAAAGTAAGGATGCTTACCTAATCTCTGCTGGGAAAGCATTCCATAGTACAGTATCTATTTACATTAATCATATGTTTTAGATATGAATATGAAGATAGGAGGGAGAAACAATATGACTGCCTCCATTACAGCTAGCTTGGCCCTCTAACTAAACTGAACCTTACCTATCGGGCCCCTGCTGGGATATTCTTTTCTTTCTTAAATAACCTCGGATGTGCAGGGTCTGACTAACCCTAAATAGCCAGAAATACTACCTTTCATGGAGCTTCCTGTTTAGAGAGCTCCCAAGATGGGTTTGTTCAGCAATATGAGCTTCTGACTAAGCCAGCTGACTTGAGCTAAGATTTCTAAACACTGGCAGTTGTTTACACAGTCGCATCTAGATTCACAGACCCAACCCCAAGCAAATCTTCCAAATACACAACACAGGCCTCAGTTTGGTTTTTAGTTTACTTTACGAAGCAGGCGCTTCACCAGTTTATAGTGTGCAGATACACCAGGCAAGAGGTGGTTTAGATCCAGTCAGGGCCGGATTGAGGTTTGATGAGGCCCTAGGCTACTGAAGGGAATGGGGCCCTTTATATGTCCAGCTGTCCTTTGTCAACAACAAATTGTCAACAGTTTTTTTGTGTTGAATATATGCTATATGGTAGTTTATGGACCTCATGGGTATCTAAAGCCATTTGCACATAACAAATAGGATTTATTTTATTTGTTTTTTATCTTATATTTTGGAAATGTACACCCAGTTTTTTTCTTTAAATTTTTTGGGGGTCCCAAGAGAGTGGGGCCCTATGCTATAACTTGTTTAGCTTATATGTAAATCTGGCACTGGATCCAGTGTAAATTCATTTGGCTATAACAACCAAAATAAGCCCCAAACTCTCAAATAAATCTCTCCTCTGTCCTGCCCTCATTCTCTCTCTCTCTCTCTCTCTCTCTCTCTCTCTCTTTCTCTTTCTCTCTCTCTCTCTCTCTGTGTGTGTGTGAGAGAGAGAGAGAGAGAGCGCAATACATATTCATTTTTAAAAAAATCAAGAGTGGTTTACAACAATTTTATGTATACAATAAATACTATATTGAAAGGCTCAAATAAGAAATCAGCTGTTACAGAAATGTGTATTATTAATTGCCTGTCTAAGCCTGGTGGAATAGAAAGGTTTTTAGCAGTTGTTTAAAAGTTGGCTCAGAAGGTGCCTGTTCCAGATTTATTGACAGAGTGTTCCACAATAGAAGCGCCATTTCTTGTTGCTGTCAAATGAGTCTCACCAACTCGGTGCATGACCAGTGATGCTCCTGCAGATTATTTCAGTGACTGAGCTGAGACATAAGGGTTCGGGTGGTCCCATAGAAACTTAGGTCCCTGGATCTAAGTTTTCAATACAATACAAGGACCCTGAACCTGCCTCAGTAGCAGATGTAAAACAACATTTCGGTAAGCCTCTCCTCCTGTTCAGTTTCCAAATAATTCTCTTAGCACACCTTCTGATGTGAACAATACATTTAGAGTCGATAATGAATTATATCTAAGACTAATGTTTTGGCAGTTGTGAAGTCCCACCCAAATGTAAACACTGTATAATGTGACTGGCTCTAATCTGTCAACGTAAACTCTAGATAGGGGGAATCCTGGCCCTGAAGGAGCGTGAGACCCTGAGGAGTCTACTGGACGTTCTCTTATTTGGCTATCTCTACTACATGGCCTTGGATTGCTCAGCTCTGTTGCAATTTATCAGGAACACTTCTTTATCTTGGCGTTACCCCTAGTGGAGGCATCATTCTTCTTAAACTCCCTCAGATTTGTAGAAGTTCCAGCTCTGGGCCTTCATGCTGATTCAGAAGGGAGTCTCTTGGTTCTGGAGTTAAGATTCAGGAAATGTTAATAGCGAGGACAGATCAGGAGGTATGATAGCAGCAGTTCAGGGTGGGGTGGGAAGAAGTCATTTGTTATCTTTATGTGATTTCTTATCTGCCCTTCTTCATAAGGTCCCAGGGCAGGTTTACAGCAATGTAATATACATTTTAAAAAAGCAACAACCAGAGAAAACAGTTCCATTTTAAAAGAAGAAGAAGAAGAACCATTGCAGCTGGAACAGAAGAGTATAAAGTCAGTGGAGGAGTTGGGAAAAACAAAACAAAGTACCTTAACCATCAAAGGCCAGGGTGTATGTGTTCAGCATACAGCAAAAGCTATACGAGAAAAATGTTAGACACACCCACCCCTCTGTGGGAAGGCAGTTCCTCAATTTAGGGCTGTCACGGAGGGGGAAACCCTCCCAGGCTGCCATTGCTCAGACTTTTGATGATGTCAGAACTACTAAGAGAGCCCCCTTTGCCAGTCTTGAGAAGCGATAGGGATGGAAGCAGCTTTTTGAGTATTCGGGATCTAAGGCTTTAAGGCTTTAAACACCAATGTGAGCACCTTGGATTTGGTATGGGAGCAAACTGGCTGTTTTAAAATCAGGGTTATGTGAGCTCTAAATGGAACCCTGGGCAGTAACCTGTGTTTTGGACCAGTTGACTCTACCAAATTAAGTCTGGAATGGCAGCCCCGTGAGGAGTGCATTGCAATAGTCAGTTCTGGGGGCTGTGTGGAGTTCAGTGGCCAAGTCCTCTCTGCCCAGGAGGGACCACAGTTGGAAAAGCAGCTATAGCTGGAAATCAGCACTCCCAGCCCCTAAAACCACCTGAACCTCCATTGACAGTGTTGGATACAGGCGCATCCCACAAGATGTGGACTTGTTCATTCCAGAGGAATGCATCCCCATTCAGAATAGGCAGGCTCTGCACCTCCCATACTTGAAAACAGAGAACATCTTATTAGGATTTACGTAGCTTCAATTTATTGGCCCGCATCCAAATGTACTAGCCCCCTTGAAATGAGCATCAGAAGCAAGGGAGGTGGTGCATCCAGAAAGCAGAAGAAATACATTTGTGGGGGCAGATAAGAGATGTGTAGTGTAAACGAGGAAGGACAAGACAACCATTCCCTGGAAATGTATTTCTTCTGGTTAATGTAAGGCTATTCTATTCCCATCGTTATTCATGAGTGCTGACTTGCAGAATTGACTGCCAGCTATTGACATTGCGTTGTGTTATCTTCCTGGAATGCATCTGCAGAAATTGAAACACAAAAATGCTAACCAGGCCTCTCCTTATCTTGTGAAATCTGCTAGGAGCTCAGACTGCAGGACTGTGATGCGTGCATTTAAAAGATGGAGAGTACAACAACTAAAACATGGAAATTTCTCTCAGAGGACTTGCCAGTTCTAGTTAGCACATCTGTTAAACTAAGTGTGATATCTAAATGGTCCACTCTGAGTTCATTTATTTGAATGAGTCTAGCCCAACACCACCAAAAGGATTGGCAAAATGCTGGCAACTCTAATTACAGTACTGGGTTTCAGAGAGCTGCAAATCCCAGCAAAAAAAACTTGCTGGGTGACCTTGGGCTAGTAGCTGTTTCTCAGCCTAATCTACCCACAGGGTTGCTGCAAAGATAAACCACCGTGAGCTCCTTGGAGGAAAAGTGGGATGTAAATGTGTGACAGCCCCTACACTTTAGAACTTCCTGCCTATTGACATCAGGCAAGTGCCTCAGCTGTATGCTTTTTGGCATGTGCCTAAAATGTTTTTGTTTAGGCAATTCTATACAGACATATAGAACTTACTGTCAAATAAATAAATAAAACACATGTAACACTTGCTGTGTGAGCATTTTGAGCTTTCTCAGTTACTAAAACATTTGAGCAAAATATGTTGAATGGCCCAAAGGTTACAGAGTGGCATCAGCACATAAAGGAGATTATACAATGAAAACTTGTTTGGCACACCAAAATTCCAGGTTGAGTCAAAATGCAGCATTTAGCACACTGGTTACCAGGGATCACATAGAATGCTTGGCGTTACTACGTACAGGTTAAGTGCAATTCTGCCACCCAGTGGAAAGCTGAGATTCCGTAACATTTTAAAATAGTTATCAGTTTCTTTTCAGATTTTTGTGAGCAACAGCAGGGTATCATTGTTGCACAGAGGTCAGAGCCACAGATTCTTTGATCAAAGAAAACCCTGTTTTTGTTTTGCAGAGTTTTCGTGGGGACGAATATATACAATTGCCCTGCCCCCTCATCTGTTTAGCTTGAATGGTGGCTTTCTGACCATAGGAGATCATTTCTGCTGTGAAATAAGTAGCAGTGCGTATGCTGTTTCTGTCCCACTACTCCACTGGTTATACATCTTATAATGAATGTTTGCGTTTATTCATCTTTCCTATTGAGATTCTCTGTGCTGTGCATGTTTCCAGGAACTGGTAAAATGCTCCTGTTTCCATTTTGTTTAATACATGAACCAAAAATGCCCAATTATGGCTCATGTCACAAAGGAATGTGGAATGCCTCACCCTACATGAGATTGGCTGCCGTCTGTACCACTGTTTTTTCATTAACTAGATTCTCAGAATTAAATCAATTTTGAAACTTGGCTTCCTCCCAAGTAAGCATGCATAAGATTCCATTTTACTTTTTCAGAAAATTTGTTGATATTCCTGCTGATTCAGTTGGTTATTTTAGCTATTGCTCTGTAGTTGGATTAATGCTTTTATTGTTGTTTGCCATTTGTATTCCTTTTGATATTTCTAGTTGTGCAAGATGTCTTCAGTGCGTCCAAGAAAGGCAGAATGTTTTGGTTTTTTTCCCTAGGCAATAAGGCTATAGTCTGGAAACTACTTACCTTGGGAGTAAGCCTCGCTAAATTCAGTACTTCTGATTAGGATTATAAAGCAATTAAAGAGCAGTCGCTGCTGCTATTTCTGCCCTTCTTGTTATGCTAATTTAGCTCCTAAAGAAAGACAATTCCTTTCCATGCTTGATCTTGACTGAAACCGATTCAGTAACATTTAATTGCTCAGATATTCTAGTCCAGCAGTTCCTCCCTGGACCTTTCCTTTGAAAAAATTAAAACATACTGTTTTGTACAGGCAGTTTCTTATTTCCCACGCCACTTTATTTAGTAATATACCCCCGATTGTGCGTTTAATAATTTAGGTCGGAGCAAGGGATCTCCAAGCACACTTCATTGCTTAAGACCGCTTGTTTTTTGGGATTGCTGAGCATTAAGGAAACTTCGTGTAAGGGGGAGAGCAAGTTCTGCTTCAATGTCCAGAATAGGCAAAGAAGGCAATTCTTAAAAAAAAAACCTGTGTTTTTATTATTATTTAAAATTTATTATTATTCCTTATTCGACGAAATAAGCAAGGAGCCTGGTCAATAACTACTGCCACAAAGACGTCCGCGGCGGACGCCAAAGCTCCCCTCGAAGCGGCCCCATGAGGGCAGAAGGCGGAACGCTTCGACCCCGCCCCTCCTCCCAGCATGCTCTGCGCCATGTGCGCGCGCACCACCTTCCGTTAGCTAAGATGGCGGCGCCCGCGCTACGAGGCGGCCGCCGTTGGCTTTTCGGCCTGAGGGCCGCTTCGCCCCGGCTCCAGGCACCTGGGGGACGGCGGCAGTCCCACGACCAGCGGCCGCGGGCTCCGGCCAAGGGTCTCTTAGCGGCTCAGCTCGAGCGGGGCCTGTTCCAGGAGATTTTCCCGCCCCAAGCCGCCCAGGAGCAGCTCCCCGGGTTGTTGGAGGCGGGCCGCCTTCCCGTCACGGCCTACTGCGGCTTCGACCCGACGGCCGACTCGCTGCACGTCGGGCACCTGCTGGCGGTGCAGGGCCTGCTTCACTTCCAGCGCGCGGGCCACAACGTGGTAGCCTTAGTGGGCGGCGCCACGGCGCGCCTGGGAGACCCCAGCGGCCGCGCGGAGGAGCGCGAGGTCCTCCCGGAGGAGCGCGCGCGGGATAACGCGGCCTCTCTCCGCCGGGGGCTCCAGAGGCTCTTCGACAACCACCGCGAGCTCTTCTGGAGCGGGGAAGGGACTCGCCTGGGCCGCGCCGCCGTGCTGGACAACGCCAGCTGGCTGGAGCGCGAGCCCGTGGTGGGGTTCCTGTGCGCCGTCGGGGGCCACCTGCGCATGGGGACGCTGCTGAGCAGGCAGAGCTGCAAGGCCCGCCTGAGCAGCCCCGGCGGCATGGGGCTGGCCGAGTTCCTGTACCCGGCGCTGCAGGCCTACGACTTCCTGCACCTGCACCGACACCACGGCTGCCGCATCCAGCTGGGAGGAGCGGACCAGATGGGCAACATCATGTCCGGACACGACCTCGTATCGAAGTACGAGATAAGGGGGGGGGGGGAGGCCTGCATTTGGAGTGCGCTCACCCCACGCTCAAGGTGGGGTAGCTGGATGGAGGAGAGGTTATTGCGGAGCAGTAGCTTACATACCTAATCAATAGGGACAGGTGCGCTGCAAGTGAAGAGGCGTGGGGAGGGCAGAGGGAAAGCAAGCCGACAAAGCCAAGGATCCGTTCTCAACAAATAGTTGTTCATGTAACAATTGGAGCAGTTAGGAACCTAAAAAGAGCCTGCTGGATCCTGATCCAGCAAGCCCCATCTTGTCTGGCATCCTGTTATCAATAGTGGCCAATTAGATCCCTGTGGGAGGCAAGAAGCTCCTGATTGAGCTGGTCTTTTAGCAGAGCTGATGAAGTGGGCCCAGGTCTTGGAGCTACTCTTAAGCTAAACTTGAAGGAATTGACTTTGCCTTCCACCTCACCTACTGCAGCAGCCTGATGGAACAGCTGCTGCTGAAGGACACTTGAGAGAAACAGTTGGGAGCCCCTGTTGAGAGTTGATTCATTTTTTCATGTGTAATCGTTATTTTACAAAAATGTTCATACACTGAGTCAATAAAACAGTTCACTTAGATATAGACATATGAGAGGCATTTTTTGGAAGTATTTTTTACCATTTTTCAAATTAAAGAATTGGAAATTTGAGGGGATGGAAAACTCTAGTGTACTTCTTTGAAATAACAAGCCCCTCAGAGTAATTTCTGATCTTTATTAATTATATTTATAAACTGTCCATCTAAGGTCTCTGGAGCAATTACATAGACAGAAGCATAATAATTGTAATATGATTTCTGTGTAATATAAACATGTACAACTTGAATCCAGAGATTGGGTTTTGTTGTTTTCTGGTATTTGATATGCAGTCAGGAGAAGAAACAAGCAGTATTGCATAAAGTTACTATACAGCAGGATTGCGTCTTACGTGGGGGTTACGTTGGTTTTTTTGCAGGGAGGGGTAGCGTGTAAAGCTGAAATTGCATATACAGTGATACCTCAGGTTACATACACTTCAGGTTACAGACTCCACTAACCCAGAAATAGTACCTTGGGTTAAGAACTTTGCTTCAGGATGAGAACAGAAATCATGCTCTGGTGACGCTGCGGCAGCGGGAGGCCCCATTAGCTAAAGTGGTGCTTCAGGTTAAGAACAGTTTCAGGTTAAGAACGGACCTCTGGAACGAATTAAGTACTTAACCCAAGGTACCACTGTAGTCAAAACAGCCCCCGGAACTGTCCCTGAATGGGCAATTTTATCTTCCAGTGTCAGTGTGAGATCTCTTGGAACCAGGGTGATGGCCTTCAGAGCCCATGCAAGAGTCTCCCAGAGCCCAGTAAGTGAGACAGAGAGCTTAAAAGCTCCTTCCATGCCAAAAAGTTCTTAAGCTCTCTGCCTTGCATGCATTTAATTTGTGCAGTTGCAGCTCGCTGGCTGTATAGCTGAGATGGAATCCATAAAAGCTGTGGGCCCACCCTGCCCTGGTATAGGTATGTTTGGCAATTCAGCATACAGTAGGCTGCTGCTCCATCACTAGCACTAGATATATTGATAATTTGTTTTTGAATAACACTTAAGGCATTTCTACCTTTAAAATGAATAAATATGAGAAACAGTGCACTATTATGTTAAGTTCCCATGGTGACATCTTTTATGGAAGTGTTACATCTCTTGCTCAGCAGGTACAGCACACACCCTTCTCACAGAAGGTCCCATCATTGGTTCCCTCTACTTCTAGTTAGAAAGTTATTGGGTAACTGTACTTGAAAAGGTTACATGAGACTTTGAAACCTGCTTCTAATTAACAGATGAATGGACCAGTGGTCTAACATTATAAAGTAGATTCATAGTTTTATATTCCTCTTATTTATTCATTTTTTGTTGTGAACTGTTTGAAGACCTATGCACAATAAGTGGCTAGCAAGTCTAACAAATACTATCTACCTTTCCCTAGAGTGACGCGGGTGGCGCTGTGGGTTAAACCACAGAGCCTAAGACTTGCTGATCAGAAGGTCGGCGGTTCGAATCCCCGTGACAGGGTGAGCTCCCATTGCTCGGTCCCTGCTCCTTGCAACCTAGCAGTTCGAAAGGACGTCAAAGTGCAAGTAGATAAATAGGTACCGCTCCGGCAGGAAGGTAAACGGCGTTTCCATGTGCTGCTCTGGTTTGCCAGAAGCGCCTTAGTCATGCTGGCCACATGGCTCCCTCGGCCAATAAAGCGAGATGAGTGCCGCAACCCCAGAGTTGGTCACGCTTGGACCTAATGGTCAGGGGTCCCTTTACCTTTATATGGTGGACATATTAACACCACATGGCCTCAGTCTGGAGGACTGTACCAGCATCACTTAGCTTCCATCAAAAAAAGAAAAAGGTTGATTTATCTTGAAAAGTCACCAGGTGGATGCTTGATATCATTATGCAGTAGACTGTCCAATCTAATTTATTTAATTTCCCCTTTAGTATCAGCTTTTTATGGCCAGTGCTTGTTTAAAGTATTTCTTGGAGGCAGTCTAACATTCAAGGCCTAGGGGTATTAAATGAACTAGTCAACCAAAATATCATATAACTTAGGTCTGAGTAATACTTGTGCCATTACTAGTTCCTTCAAGAGGGGGCATGTATCTGCGCATGACATGTTGGGGCTCTGGGCTGTCAAGAGCGCTAAAAGAACTGGGCATAAAGAGGCAAGTGACTGATGGGAGAGGAGAGTTCATTGTGTAAGCAGATTAACAGATTTTTGACAGGTAGCTGATGCCTTCTGTTGTAGAAATGTTTGTAGGTCTTGAAATTAAATGTGTACCGTGTTCTGTTGACAAGTAACATAACTTAAGTATTGTAATTTGTTTCCTATTAGGGTGACAGGCGAAGATGTATTTGGAATAACGGTGCCTCTTGTTACAAGTACCACTGGAGATAAATTGGGGAAATCTGCTGGCAATGCAGTTTGGCTAAACAGAAATAGGACCTCTCCCTTTGAGTTATATCAGTACTTTGTCAGACAGCCAGATAGCGCTGTTAAAAGGCAAGTACGTTTCTTATCGATCTATGCGAATTACTGTTCTAGAACAAAATGACTGCTTTGCTAGTGTGTGGTAGTGGTTAGCATCAGATGGAAAATGGGAAAACTCAGGTTCAAAGCCACACCAAATCATCTTAGGCCAGCCACACACTCACCTAATCTACCTTCCAGGATTGTCATGACTCAAATGGGGGTAAAAACTATATATGCCATATTGAGTTCCTTTGGCAAGAGGTGGGGCATAAATTAAAATTTAGAATATATATGCAAAAGGGTCCAATCTAGCCCAGGCTAAAAATAACTAATGCAGCACTCAAAATGTGTCCAAGGTTTTAGAGGTTTGTTAGCAAAAAAATGTTATTAACCTTGCATAAACAATAACGTATTATCTGCTTTCCATCAGTGTTAGAAACAGATATGAAAACTAGGAGCTAAATGGCACCTTACACCTAGGTTATGGGCACAATAGTGGAATGTCTAGGCACGCTTTTTTATCACAAGAATACAAGGCTGAAAATGAATGAACTGTAGCTAAAATATTGTGTTCATTTTTCACATGGTCTAGTCCTTCCCCTGCCCCCCCCAAAAAAAAACATTCTTAAGAGGATCTCTTCTCCAGTCTTCGGAGAGTAGCTGGAAGTGGGGAGGCAGAAAAAGGCCATCCTTTCCTTTCATTCTGCAGTTTTAATCCAAAATCTTAGGCACAGTATTGCTCCCAGAGCTCAGAAACTGCTCGTACTAATGAAATTCCCTGTCGCAAAAGGTGCCTAGAACAATGGAAGTTTTGAACACTGAATTATATTATAAAACCTGCATATGGTGTTCTTCAACATTTTTATTAAGTCCCAAAATACTCTGAGGTTCTGCTACATCTTTGACCGCCTCTGATTTTACTGTGCAGAGGGCTTGTGCTGTTGTACTGGTGCAAGAAATAGTCGTGTCAATATCCTAAGCACATATTGTTACTGTAAAAACAATACAAAGTTACTCTTTAAGACTTTGGTTGGTTTTGCAAAAACTAGACTGACACAGACACCCCTCTGTATATTGTTCAGAAGACTTAGATTCAGTATTTTCAGTTTTTAAAAAAGCAAACATAAAAATGCATTTTTGTTTTTACTTGGTCATTAACAAGATTATGCTACTACTTTAATATTTTAAAAATTTACGTAATCTAAAGCATGGATTGAGGGGCTGAAATTAGTGTATATCTGCATTGTCTGTTACAGGAGCAAAATGTGGCTCTGAAGGCAGTCTTGTATAGGGAAAATTTTAATGTTCAATGTTGTATCATGTTTTAATTTGTTAGACGCCACCCAGAGTGGCTGGGGTAACCCAGTCAGATGGGGGGCATATAAACAATAAATGATGATGGTGGCTATTTTCCCTTTAAGGTATCTGAAGCTTTTCACTTTCCTCCCTCTTCCGGAAATCCAACACATTATGGAAATGCATGCTAAAGAGCCTGAGAAGTGGGGGCCCCAGAAACGGCTTGCTGCTGAAGTAACTAAGCTTGTTCATGGGAAAGCAGGTCTGGATTCTGCTAAGAGGTAAAGGGAGACTTAGGCTGTCAATATGTTTATTTTTGGACCAAAATGTTAATGGAAACGCAAACAGGAAATTTCAGCTTTGCAAAGATGCAGAATTTACAGAGGAGTCTTCTAAATTGCTAACATTGATAAAAGCTACTTCTGCAAGTCTTGGTCATAATGTAAATATTGATTATTCTTTTTATTTTATTTTTAAAAAAAACCAGGTGCACAAGGGCTCTTTATTACAGTGACGTAACAGCACTAGAGACTATGTCTGACCAAGAGCTTCAAGAACTCTTCAGGGAAGCACCATATGTTGAGTTGATGCTTGAACCTGGGACAACAGTACTTGATTTGTGTCGGAAAGCGAATGCTATTGTAGATGGACCAAGGGGGTAAGTTAATATTTACATATTCTGCAGCATTAATTCTGTAGCTGCTTAGTCTAGAAACAAGCTTCAAGCTTATCTGTGTTTCTACTTAGTAGGCAGCCTCACTGTGTGAGACAGCCTTCCTGGTGAGGCTGCATCTCTTACCTGACCTCCCTCTGGCCAAATTGCCACTGGGTACCATGACCAGAGGGGGTGTAGTACATATCTGATGAAGATCCAATATGGTACTTCTGCTGCCACCTCCTCTTCCCCTCTCCTGTCACAGTATGCAGCAGGAGTTCAACTGTCTGCTATTGCCTGTATGCCTGTGGCTGAGTGAGTTTCTACCCTAATTTGTCATCACTGACAGCTTTAAACTATTGTAAGGTGGTCTAGCTCTAGCCATGTCATTGACTGTACAATTTATTTTTTCAAGGTATCGTGACATAACAAGTGGTGGAGTTTCTATAAACCACATTAAAGTAACTGATCCCGATGCTGTTCTTGTTCTTGGACAACATATCCTCAATAATGGCTTGTCACTCCTTAGAATTGGAAAAAGAAACTACTATGTTGTGAAATGGCTTCAGTTGTCACACGAAGAACAAAAATGCTGAGGTTCTTTTCAAGTATGCTATGAGTGCATTTTACTTCATGGACTGAGAACACACACCAAACAACTCGCAAGAACTGTGGTGTGAATTGCTTTTTCTCACTGTGTGAGACTTGGTATCGTCTAGAAATTGGATGGCATCTTAATTCGTACTTAAATCATGAAACGAGGAGGAACTCTATGGTACAATGCAGAGTCTATCCAAAGAACGCAACCGTTGAAATACGCATTGGTTATAAAACGTTTGTCTACAATAAAGGTAACTAAATTAATCCTGAAAGTTATTATTACTTGCATTGTTAGTGTGTTAAGGATGTGAATGGTAGTAAATGTGACACAAGAACCCATTTCCGTTTGAAGTAGTGACAAGCCAGGCAGCTAGCTCCTGAGCCCACAGATAACCTAATCTTAATTGTTTTTAATGGGTTTTAACTTTTTAAAACCAAGTTATTTTATCAACTATTTTATGTTCTGGAAGCTGGAGGACAGAAGAGTATGGCACTGTAATGCCAACAGCAATTAGGTTTTAATAAGACATAAGAATCAATTTTTTATCCTAAACAATATAGTGCTTGTTTCATTACACAGTGGAACTTTCTGCTTTGTAATCAAGCTGTTTTTGAGCAAAACATGGGCTGGGGTCGATGCCTTGAGGTTGCTCTACGATGAATGTATATGGAGATTATGCTCCCATGTAGCAGGTAATGGAGTGTGGGATTTGTAACTCAGGGTGTAATTTATCTTTCTAAGGATAGTACAGATGTCCAGCAGATCTAAAAGCTGTTCTTACAACATGCAGATTGGACTAGATGACCCTCACAGTTCCTTCCAACTGCAGTTCTACGATTCCCAGCTAATAGGAAGTTCCTTATGTTTTAAGCAAAGTATAGTTAATGTAGGTCTACTGCCTCAGGGTTACAGTATGTATACCCTGTGAACAGTTGGGCCTCTGATCCAATAGTGGTTTTGTCCAGTCTGCCATAGTAGGTAGAAGCTCCCTACCTCAAAAATTTGGGTTGAATTTTACACGTTTAAATAACACCTATTGAAAGAGGCTGCTTGTACAAATGAGTTAGCTGGTGAACTTCACACCTTCTGAAAATTATTGTAGCTATTTAACTTGACATAGTGACCCCTTAGCCATTAGCAACTGTCTCAGCAAGTGAAGTTAAAAACTGACCATATTTTAAAATGTGGTTTATTGATGTAAAACTGTCGTTTCTACACAATCATCTTTATTTACAAAAGTAACTACATACAACTGATGCTGGATAAACTACCCTTCAGTCTACATAGGTAAATGTTCTTTCAGTTCACTTATGCATTTTCAATTCTAAATTGGACTTGACAGTGATTTTTTAAAATACGTACAGCTGTGTCGTTCCATTGCCTTAGATATAGAAGCCTAAAAGGCAGGATGAAAATCACTCTAAATGCAGTCACACACCCCCACACACCCTGATGACTCAAAGTGCATAATATAGTACATAGCATGCTAACCTTGTAGAAACGTGGTTTGTTCAATCCTGTGCAAGCAATACTGAAAGTGCTAGTACAGCAGTGGCATTAGTAACTGCCATTTTAAATATATTCACAGCTGCTGATATTACTTGAAACTATGTGAGATTGAAATGGTCTATTCGAAAACTTCATGGCAATATGAAGAGATTTTCTAGTGAAGACTGACTGGCTTGCCCTTTAAAACCTTAGCGATCACAATTCAGATGGAGCAGGGCTTGGGAACTTTTTGGTCCCCAAAGCTGCATTTCCTCTCATCTCTCTGGGAGCTGCATGCCACATGTGGCTATGGTGACCGCTGCAAACATAGAACATGGTCCTGCACCCCCCAAAAAAATACCGCTGAAGGAATGTGTGATGTTGGAGAATGTGGGTTAAGCTTCCATCAAGAACATCACTGCAATAGTTTTGACAAACACGGTTGCGAGTCAGTAGAAAGTGTTTGTGTGGCTTGTAGGCTGGTGGGCTGGCAGTTCCCTGCTCCTTGTGTAGTTTAGTATTTTTTAGGGCAAGATTGCCTTTAGGAATTCTTTCAAGGGGTAGTAATCCACAGATGATCTATATACTCAGCATCTTGTTGAACATTGGCATGTGCTTCAAAATCCATGGTTATCACAGAAGTGTCATAAATTGAAACAATATTGAGGCTGAAAAGGTTAAGTTTCCACCGTAAGACTTAATTCCCCACCTCTGTACCACCCTGAAGTCTGATGGGGGGCAGTGAGGTTATAAGTAATAAATAAATAAGCAATATATTAATGTGAGGAACCTTTTACTGGCTGAAAGCTGTATCCTGATGTCCACATGCCAGTGATGAATACAGCAAATGGGGGCAGAGCAACAAATGTAATTATAAATTTTAGTTTTTTACAGTCATTTCTACATATGTCCCCTCTATCCTCCATCCAGGCAACCAAGAACCGTATCTGAATTCAAGGACCCATTCCAGCTATGCAAAAATGTTCAGGGTGCAAGGCCAGTGACCAGTGTGGCTTGGGAAAGAATTATGAGGGTCACATAAGGGGGCCTAGGCTGTGGTTCACCATACATGGTAACTATTTGCACATTACTGTACCTCTGATATCCAGCAAGCAAGGATATATGTTGAATCCCACTTCCATGGGACAGTGCTCATTGGTTTCACCAGGCCATGTCTTAATGTGTCTGGCAAAATCAATACCTTTTAAAACAGTGGATGAGACAGGCTAAATTAGAACTCATAGTAATTTGACATTACTCAGAATTAATTCTTAGTTATCTTTCTTTTATCTTTTGACAAATTTATCACTCAAACATCCTCTATAGGCCTTTAACCATTGCAGGTCAGCAACCTTGTTAATTTATACCAGATGTTGCTGAACTTCCAACACCCATTGGTCCTAGCAAGCACAGCCAGGGATGGTGAATGTTGTAGCTAGTAACATCTAGTGGACCAAAGGCCCCCACACCTGATACTTAGTGACTTCTGGAAGTTTTCACCTTTACAGGTTAATTCTTTAATGAAACATGATCACATCAATCTAGATATATACCCCCATCAGTAGAGTGTTCTTGTTTCATGTCCTAAATTACTTTAGCCCATTCTTCCTTCTACCCACCACTCAACAGCACTTCATGGGTACTGGGTATCCTTACCCCTCTCACTGGACTGGGTTTCCCTTTAGTTAGTCTTACTTTTTTGTATTTCTGCAAACATAGGAGTTCTCCCACCCATGCTGCCCACTTGGGTATGGGGTGGTGCCATTTTGGTTACTTAAGTGACAGCATTCTTGCCTGAAGAACAGCAATAGAGGGAATGAGGGCACTAGGTACAGGTTCACTGAACTTAGTAGGAGGTTAACATACCCCTCAGGAGGCTGACTTAAGTACCATCATGCCACAGATTTGCCAAAGCATCAGAAGTGATCTTTAAAGCATGATTTTATTTTCAATATTCTTGCTGTATATATGATTTTTGAGGAGGGTTCCAAGTGCCTGCACCCTTAAAGGCACCATCTCAAATACGGTATGTTTAAATATACTGGAAGGGGAAGAAGAGAGAAATAGCATGTTTTCAAACTGCTACTGAACATTCTCATTTAATGTCCAATACCTTTTGTCTCAAGTATAAGCTGAGTTTACTCTTTTCAGCCTGTTGTGTAAGGACTGAGTGGATAAAATCCTGTACACAATGTGTGAAGGCCAAGGGTTTATTTTTTTTCCACAAGTACACATGTTGAGGAAGGCAATATCTACTTAGGATATGCACCTCACAGCAATCTAAAAACATAGTTCTTCCAACGTAACACATATTTCCCTTCCATGCAGGAAAAATGTGTGTGAGCAGGTGTACTGTGCGTTAAACATAAACTTACAAAATCTTCAGGAACTAAAGTGTCATTACTGTCGATTTTGGTGACTATGGCAGACAATCAAGCAAGTTACCACCAACAACTAAGATGAAAGAAGCTCAGAAACAGTAATGGTTTGGGACCATTGAATTAGTCTAAAGGCCAGCTGCTTTTACATCAATATTTTCTAAAGTTTCTTTACTTTTCACAATGATTTAGGAGAAACCTGATCTGCAACAGTACCTTTTAATATTGCTGCTTTGTTAGTCTGGAACTCTACAAGTGGATAGTCCACGGGTTTTGGTCCCAGACATGAGGATTCTTCAAATTCTGATTACTTCTTTGTTGATAACGCTTCTTAGCAGAATCTCCACTTACTCCAGATTTATCTAGCTAAAGGACAAAAATAGCCAATGCGTTTTGGAAGTTAGCCAGATATTTCTTTTAAGGTTCTAAAACATGAGGGTACACATTACACAGTTTATAAGGCAGTATTTCTACTGTGCTGTTTATCTGTTTGAGACTTTAGAGTGCATGCAATTAAATTCATCTTAAAGAAAATATCGTGGTGTCCTTTCTTCATGGTTGAAAAACCTATATTGCAAAACCAGCTTAAAAGGCTACATCACAATACTACACTGTTCATCCTATCCACAGGCAACTCATTTAGCAAGCCAGGCACTGGAATTTTTACATGGTTCTTTCCTTAAGTTCAGTCCAGTCCAATTCCTCACAGGAGAACAGACCTTGGTCTTTGCACCAGGAAACTAGTAAAGAAAATACATTGATTATATGAGACTTGTTTTGCAAGTACAGCATACTTTTCTGTCCGTAGAAAGCCAAACTGAATTGTCTTTATATGAGCAGATTTATACATACTGCAGTAAACATAGAAGTTCATAAGTATATATAATGCCTAGCAATTTTCAAGTCATCCGTTTCTTCATCCAGCTGGAGAAGCCCTTCACCAAAGGTGTGTCTCTCGAATCTCAGCAATAATATGACTGGCTCGCTGCAAGGCCTAGGACAAGAACAGAAATTGCTGAGATTTATACTTGTCAAATCACAGGCAGAAATAAACCACAAAAGTAATACAATAATAATCATTGGGGAATAATTAAGTGATGGCTGAATATGGTAGCACGAGGGGTGAGGCCAACAAAGCACTGACCTCTGCAAGATGCAAGACCTCACATGCTGCAAGATGCAGGGAAGATGGGTTGGTTTGGTTCATAAACCAAGCCAAAACACTGCTTATTTCTGATCATGTCTATAGCCAATGAACTTTGCACACAGTCCTATCTGGAAAAGGAATGGTATAAATTCTCATGACCTTAGCCAAAGAGTGCACTAACTAGATCTTAAATTTTGGGTGCAGTACAACTGCATCTTGTGCACATTTAACTTGCACAATTTCAACCCTACACAGTTGAAGGCCATCTGGTTGAAATCCCACAAGTTAAAAGTGAACCCGGCATATGGAAAGGGCCTTGCTTCCCAAGCAAGGCAGAGAGCTTTAAAGCTCTTTTTGTGCCACGTTCTTGCCTCTACGTGCCAGGTCTGGGATGCTCCCACAAGATCTCAGAGGAATTCAGATGGCCCCCATGAGCGCAGAAGCAGTTCCAAGGGTTTGTGTATGTGTTTTGGGATATATGCAGAACCCTTAGAACCAAACCCCCATGTAAGACACAATTGTGAGGCTCACAGTGGCAGAGTATGAAAATAACTAAACTATACTAGTGTACATAACAAAACTAACTTGGCTTGTTATAGACAAGGGACTGCAGTACCTGTAACATATCAGCTGCCTCCTTCCTCCGCTGAGCCATGTCCTCTGATTCAGTCAAAAGGTCGTCCAGCAATAAGGCTTTGTACAGCTGTCCTACTAGCTCACTCTGAAGAGAGTCTTTCACGTGGTTAACCAGAAAATGCATCACTGCTTTTGGCACACTGCAAGCAAGCAAGCAAACAAACAGATCAAGCACATAAACCAGGGAGCTAGGGGTTCTTTCTTAAATTTATATGCCACCCAATGATCACAGGGCAGATTACAACATAAAAACACAAAATACATAACAATGATTAATAACCTTCCCCCAAACACTTAAAAGACCATAGACTGTTTAACCATCAAAGGCCTGGTTGAAGAGGAATTATTTTTGTCTGGCACCTAAAAATATGTAATGAGGTGCCAGGTGAGCCTTCCTAGGGAGAACATTCCACAAGCAGGGAGCCACCACAGAAAAGGCCCGTTCTCACGTTGCCACCCTTCAGACCTCTCATGGAGGGGGCATATGAAGAATGACCTCAAGTGATGGTTGCAGGGCCCAGGTTAGTTCATATGGAAAGAGGCAGTCCTTGTATTGTGGTCCTGAGACTAGTCAAAACCAGCTGTTTGAATAGGGCCCAGAAGCCAAGTGGCAGCCAATACAGTTGGGTTAGGGTCAGTGCTATATGCTCAAACTGTTTTTCCTGGTGAGCAAGCTGGCTGCTGAATTCTGCAACAGCTGAAGTACCCAAACCATCTTCAGAGGCAGCCCAACGTATAACACATTGCAGCAATCTAGCCTACAGGTTACGAGTGTAGGTAACAGAAGTCAGACTACCCCTGTCCAGATAGGTGTGTAGCTAGAGCACCAGCCAAAGCTGGTATATGGCATTCCATGCTACTGAGGCCACCTCAGACTACTCTAAGCAGGCTCACTTAAATGAATGAACTTGTTACTTACATTCATTAATTTCAATGGATCTACTCTTGAGATAGACTAACATTGGTATTTATAACACATGGTTTTAGACTGAGTATCATTTGGTAATAAATTGGTTGTACGATACGTGTATTTTGTATTTACAGAATTTAGAAACAACAACCCTGAAGATAACTCACAATATAGCAACATTTGTTTCTGTGCTAAAGCACCAAAACACTAAAACCTCATGGTTATTTTTGTGAAACAGTCCGTTCGAACTGAAGTGCAGGAAAGAAACTACAAAGAGCCGTTCAACCATATTTATATTTTTAACAGTAAAAAATACTATCGGAATGAATAATAAAGCAATGAGAGGGTCAAATCCTGAAAAAGTAAGATCGCAAACCTGTCTTGTATGTTCTTCCTCACAATCAGGAAGTAGGATTTGATAAGGCGTTCAATCACCTCACAGTCTCGTTGCTCTCGGGCTGAAAGCTTGCGTGCAACAGGAACAGGCTGATGCAGGAAAAAGCAGAGTCAAAAATATTTCATGAGCCTGCAATTCCACTGGACTTCAAATAGGACAGTCAGGTTCAGACTGAACTACAAGAAGGTGGCAAATACACCTGGATTTTAGAGGTGGTTTCCATCTGGTGACATAACAATGCTAGCAAGTGTCAAAAGAATTTTTTTTTTTTTTAAACAGATTGTTAATATGAGGCTTTACAGATTAAAACCTTGGAGGTGACACAACATACCTGACTTTTGGGGGAAATGGTGGCATCATTGCTGTCACTTGTGAACAAGTCACAATAGATCCTAGGCCTTAAAAAAAGATGACATGCTGTTCTTTGCTGGAGTGAATGGACATTGTTCTTGAGAAATATGCCAGGTCTAAGAACACAGCTCCTCAAAATTGAGCTTTTTATTCTTTGTGTTTTTAAGAGCATGTTTCCAGCCCTTAATATTATAGAGTAAAGCTTATGGACATGACTACATTATCACTAACAAAGCCACAAACAGCCTGGGAAAACTCAAGCTACTCCATCCTACATATATTTCCTGTATAAACAGTGCATATCCTTGTTTAAAAATAACCCATGTCTCACCTCTCTCCATCTACCATTTCAACCTCTGCTAAAATGACAGTCTGTGCAATCTGCTACAAAAATCACAGTGGCAGGGTGGTACAGAATGCACAAACCAGTAGCATTTTGCTATTAAACTATTAGTTGAATTATTATACTGTCATTTATAAGCCACTCTGAGAGCCCTTTTAGATAGAGTGGGTTATAATGCTGCATTCCTCTCCTACTGCATGAAATCTGAACCACCCTGTCCATTTTGCTAATTTGCACATGGTATTCCAACAGAAAGTATAAATATAGTGGTGCATAATTTGGTACAGAGTTGGCATGTAAAATATGCAGCTGATATAAAATTAAGTGCTTGTTTGCACAAACCAAAAGTACCTTTTAGAATTCATGGTAATCACTAAATTTGTATCCCCCCCCCCAAAGAATACCTCTATCCTGGCTACTAGCTACAATATACTTTTGGCTGACAGCCATGTTTAAAAACGGGTGGAGAACATAACTCAGAAGGACCAAATCCTGCCCAGTCCTAAATTCTGTGAGGAGCACACCCTGCTCTTCTTGTACCAGCTTGCAAATTTTGTTCCTATGCTGAGAAACTCACCACATCCAGCAAATTTACAGCATGGCCTCTTTGGGGGCTAGCAGGTAGGACCGTGACTGGTTTTGATTTTTCCTCAGCTAGTATTTCCTCAGCTCTGGAGGTTTTCAGCATGCCTCTCCAGTTGCCTGTTCCGGCTTCCTGAGCTCCATCTCCCACAGCAGAGGATGTCTAATACAAAGAAAATATACAATACCCAAATTCCAATCAGTTATTTGCAAGGAAAATGTCCTGTGTTCCAAATGCTTGATTCATTTAATCCCATTCTACATGCAAGAAATTAAATCTTCAATTTAACACACACACACCATTGAGGAAGGTTAGACTGAGTAGTGCCCTAAATACACATAGAAAGCCATCTCCAGAAAAGCCCAATGCCACCAACTTTGCCTGACTCCAAAAAGCCAAAAGACTTTCCAACTTGCCCAGGCATTCCAGCATGGTTTACAACTGGCATTAGTGTTTGTTTTTATGGCTCTGGTGGATTTTATTGATATTACGGCTGCATTTCCATGATATTCACTGTTTAATAGAGTTTTAATGTATTCAATATTTTAGTTTGGATGTAGCAGCCTTGGAAGCCACAACATGCTGGATGACGGGGAAGTTTATAAACTGCCTAAATAAATAAAAACAGTGACAAACTACCTGTTTCATCACTCAGGTTGACATGCAAACATACCTAGGTATTCAGCAAGAGAACTACAGGCAAACTTTATTAAGTACATGAGAAAGATGATAGGCTGTAGCAACCGATTATAATCAAGACTGAGTTTACATCAGAGCACACAAGGATGAGAGGAAGCATCAAACAAAGAGATGGGCGGATGTTTTAAAAAATGGTCATTTGGTGTTTTGATATGCCCAATAATTCAAGAGGCTTGGTTTGAATTATCATTCCTGAATCATAAACCATGAAGCGCAGAAAGAGTGTTGAGGCTTTCAGCTTTCCTTGAGTGCCAGCTTCACTGTATTAAGCCACACAGTTATATTTAGCTATGGGAACAATTGTCTGATCTGGACCAATGTTTCTGTCAGAGGCAAGAGAAACTTACGCTATCATGTTCTTCAACTGGGGGAAGCCTACTAGATTATGTGAACTTTTATCTGCTCCTTTGGTGAGCCTAGGTAGGTTGAATGGCTTTGAACCAGGATAGCTAACCTTTGGCCCTCCAAATGTTGTTGGACTACAGCTCCCACCATCTCCAACATCTGAAGAGCCGCAGGTACCCCAGCCCAACTAAGAAAATCTCTCATCCTCATTAAGTGGGCTTTTTCCACTGAACAGAACAAATGGCAAAACTCAGAGCATCCCAGTTTTGTTCTAAGCCCTCTTTAGTCATTCATGTGAACACGTGAAGGTTAAAATGGTGTTTATGGGATGGGAATGTGTCCAAAGGCCTATCCCCAATCTCCTGCACATGCAGAGCCCTCTTAGACCTTTGATACATGTATGGTCTTCACTGGTACAATGCTTAATACCCAAAATATGAATGTTAAATGGTTTGGTTTGGAATATGGGTTATTTCTGCACAGCAGATCTCCTACTTTATCAATCCCCTACTTGCAGAATTTCAGCTGGACACACTCAGGGTGAAGGAGCTGTGGCAGGCAGGCTGGTAAATGTGCAATCTTGTATCCTGTTATGCACCAGAATAAACCTAACAGACTTTTTAAAAAGACTGGCAGCTCAAATATTTAAGGTTAAAGTGGGTGTTGCAAGAGATTTGGGAATAGGTATCTTAGGGCACAACTTTTGTTTGTAACAGATGCAACTTACAGCTGCAAAAACAGCTTTACCCCAGAACAGTGCTATTCAACTTTGCATCTCCAGATGTTGCAGGGCTACCAACTCCCTTCATCCCTGACCCCTGGGCTCTGATGGATGGGACTGTGGTCCAACAACCTCTGGTGATTCAACACTGAAGAACAATGCCCTAAGAACACACACCCAACAGCCTCTTGAAGCTGCCCACAACAGGGACAGAGCAGTAGTGGAAAGAAAGCTCCAAGGATCCTCAAGACATAACTTGAAACCTTCTACCTTAACGCAATTAAATTAACTAGGCAACTTTGTCAGCTGGCAAAGCTGTGATCTTGGACAGGCAAAATCAGGACAAAAATACTTATGCTTATGAGAATCATGTCCAACCACTACCAGAGTGCACCACAAAATGATTTCAGCATGCAGTGCTTAGAGGAAGAAACAAAGACAGACCTTGCCATCAACCTCGGCAGAACCAGCAGTAGTAGAGGTCTCCTGGGTGGCTGGTGCCAAAACACCAGGAGGCTTAGTGGACTAAAGAAGCAAGAAGGGCAGAAAATGACATCAGCATCGCTTGTCTGATTATTTTAACTGAGCCTCCTTGATCCCTCTTGGTGGCTGAAATTTCAGAAGACTGCATGCACTTGAAATTTTGGAACAGATCTCCCAACAACTCCAGACTCCCATGAATAAATGGAGCTCTTTGTTAATTACTGTGGTAACATTACAACTGACTTGATCTTAAGCACCACTTCCAAATTCCATGAAGTATATCAAGCCAAACAACTCACCTTGTCTCGTGACCCAGCAGAAGGCATCTCTCTGGCTGACCTGTTCCGCCTTTGCTCCTTTGAAAGAAAAAGCATAAAAAACATCAAAAGTCAATATGCTCACACCACATAAAAATGAAAGCTGGGGTGTCCTGGAAAGACACAGCTATTTGGAATTCTTAGCAAAGTGGTTGAGCGGGTTCTCCCCTCATTTACACTCACATAATGACACTGACGGACACTGGAGAGAATATATACAAAGAGGCGGCAGAAAAGGCTACCGGGTAAAGTTCCATAGGAATAACTCCTATCAGCAAACTTCCAAATGAGACACAAGCAATGTAAAACCAAGGTAGAAGAAAAAAAGGGGAGGGGGAATTCTCTTGCCACACAAGGACAAAGCACCAGCTGACTTTTCATTCAGAATACCAGGATGGACAGCATCTGCACACATCCATTCTGACTGCAGATATAAGAAAACCCTTCTGTTCAAAGCCAGATGACCACTGATTGCTAAATGTTGCAGTCACAGACCCACCTTATACGCTTTTTATAATTATATTGCTGTCCTCTGAGAGACACTGCCATGCTATATGGGTCTATGGCCCAAGCCAAGCAAGAGCTACCTGGAGTCTGACCAATGTTTGATACCACCTTTAGAATCTTTATTCATACAAAGCAGCTGATGGGAAAATCTGATAATTCCCATAAGATCAGAGATTGCAAAATAGAACTATCTCTGCACACGACGACAGACCCATTTGTAATTAATGGAGAGACTTTCTTCCCTTACCTCTATGTTGTTGTTTATTAGTCCACAGGCATCTGCAAAATCTGGATGCTTAGTGTTGATATAGGCCAACTCAATGGCTACCAAATTGTGAACCTATGAGAAAGAATATAATTAAAAGTTTAGAATTTTGACCATTGAAGTGACAAATAACTTGATCTCAGTAGCAAAAACATCCATAAAAATGCAGTTCAGTCACACAGCACTAACATAGGATGACCACAAAAAGACAGATCCTAAGATCTGCCAAGGGCAAATCATTTTACACCAGCCTTTGCCAACCTGTTGGCCTATCATGTCATGCTGGCAAGGGTTAATGAGTTACAGACACAAACCTCTGGAAGGTAGCAGGTTGGTGATGGCTGTTACACCATTGCATTTAACTCTGTGTCTCCTGAAGTTACAGGCTTAATGTATCACGTCAGCTATGGCTAGTGTTTTTCTGGCCCTCTAGAGGTCACATGTCAAATTGGGTGTAGCCAAACTTTAAAAGTGAGTGTGGCCATTTCTCCTACAATGGAAATCATCTTTGCAGGAGATCACAAAAACCTTTTGGCAGGAGACCCACAGAGCGGTCAGGTTAAACAAAAAAAACCCGAACACTGTTTTTAAATGGATACATTTTGAGGGACCACAAAAAACCTTTTGGCGTCACAGTTTCACAGCAGGATACCTCTGAGAGCAGCCAGTAAAAAAAACGTTTTTGCAACTTCTTGGGACACAGACAAATCCCCCTTTTGTCCCCAAGGGACCAATTGAAGCAGGAAAAAATAAATTAAGACCAGAGGGGAGCTTACAACTGCAAGGAAATAATGGCATCCCTAGCTGGGAGCATCTTGGCACTGAGGAGTATTCAGCTGCAAATCTATTATGGTAAACCCCAAAATTATTCTTTACGCATCAGTCTAACTAGGCCCACAGTGGAATACAGAATTTTCACCAATATTCTCCATTAAAAGGAACATGCCACTGCACACAGCAAGCTCCACAATAGATTACCATTTCATTTGTAACTGGTAGCCTTCGACGCAAAAGACTAGTCACAACCTCAACGATGGCATCGTGGAGCTTCGGAAAACGCAACAATTCCTGAATACAAATGAAACAACGAAAGAGTTTGACTTCTGAAAAGCAACAAACTATCTAACTGTATTAATCATAGATCACACAAACCAAGTTCACATGATCACAGTTCAAGGAAACCTTCATTAGATGAGACTGCATGGCAGGGCCAGTGAGAGGTGTGGCTTGTGCTGCATAGAGAAGCCTGGGGGACCACATTCACCTGCCCACCCCAATATAATACAACAATGCGTATGCATACACACAACCCTATGTGAGTCCACATTAGTACTCTGGCAGTGTTCAGTTTAAAGTTGTTAACTCCATCTTCCAAGAAGAGTTCTCTCAAAAAGCATTGCCCAAATAATGCATCCTAGTGGAACACCCTCCCGTCAGATGCCAAACAGATAAACAACTATGGCTTTTAGAAGACGTCTGAAGGCAGCCCTGTATAAGGAAGTTTTTAATGTTTTATGTTGATTTTGTATTTTGCTGCAAGCTGCCCAAAGCAGCTGGGGCAAACCAGTCAAGTCGGCTGCATGTAAATGATAAAATTATTTATATGCCACCCATATAAATCATCATCATATATTTCTTCTGGGATATTTTCACACCCTGTGAGACACACATTTTTGCAAATTAGCTCCTTTTTTTACCTGTGTACTGTAATTGCTACAATGCTGGATAATCCTCTGCATTTCCTCGTGAACAAGCTCCACACAACGCAAGCTGGGCTCTTCCAATCGTTTGATTTGCCTCTTTACTAGGAGCTCAAATGAAACTTCAGGCACAAACAGAGCCGGGCGGGGACCCTAGCCAAGCCAAAAGGAAGCAGATTCATTCTTATTCCGTTGTAATAATTTAGATTCCCCAGGGTGCTGTGCCCTTTCCCAAGGCAGCACTAAGCTGTATGCTCTACAAGCACTGAAACTCCACCCAGTGCATAGAGAGTGCAGGTCAGCAAAGTGATACTGCATCTTATACAGGAAGTTAAAGAAGGATAATACCTACAGTAGCATTTCTAATGGCTGTCAATATGTCGATGGTGTTAAGGCCACCTAATGGATCAACAGATTCTAAGGTACGCCCAAAGGTTTCATGGAAAATGTAGCAAATCCTAGCTCCGCCGCACCTGGAGAATGAAAAAACAGTCACTGAGACAACAGGGAGGAAAATAGGGAAGCCAAATAATATTGCCTATACTTGAGCTCATTGGATTCATAAAAATGTAGCAAATTTCAGTTTAATGGCAATGTTTCTAAACAATCTGCCATCCATGTCAACTTCACGCCAAAATAGAAGTTGTGCTTACAGTTCTGAAGTCTCGATGTACTTTGCTGTCCCTTCAATGGTGTTGCAATATTCAGTGGCAAATTTGGTAATCAGCTGCAGTAATGTGGCACTCTTGTCATCTACAGGCTCCCCGTAGCCGTTCAGCAGAGACTGATACTGAGCAGCTAGAACATTGATTCTGGTTTTCAGTTCTGGCAAGCAATCCCTGATGTGATGCATAAGCAACCTAAAAACAGAATTTGAAAATGCAACACTTTAAGGAAAACAGCTCAAAACATACAATCCACTCAGTTTTTCAGGAGCACATTTCAGTTATTAAGCAACCATCATTTTCTTTTAAGCAAGTGGGACATTCTCCCAGCAGTAGCTTACTATGGGTTTAAATGCCTAATATTTCACCAGTCTAAAAGCCATCATGATTCTATGCTACTGCCATTCAACAGAAAACTATACAAAACTAACATACAGATTTTTTTTGGGGGGGGTGTGTCAAACCTTACAGAGTAGGAGGCAAGGGCGATAGCTCAGTGGCAGAGAATCTGCCCTGCATGCAGAAGGTCTGCTTCAATCCCCAGCATCTCTAGGGAGAACTGGGAATGTAGCCAGTCTGAATGAAACACTGGAGAAACACTGCCAATCAGTGTAGACAATACTGAGCTAATTGGACCAATTACTCATTATAAATCAAAGTTTCCGTTTTTAAATAATTATTTATTTCAGCTAGGGCCAAACTCAACTTGATTTCAGAGACCTGGGATGATGATCTTCTGCATGTGTTGGTTTTCAGCTCATCTGGCTCACTGAGCATAGGGAAAGCAGCAGTTTGCGAGAAGGTATTTAACCAGCTCCCTCTTTCCAAATTTAAATCAGCTCCCCCAAGAACCTAATATGAGCTGTCTGTGGATGTCAGGTTGAAGTGAGGTGTGGTTTAGGGCAAAAGGAACCAGCACTACCAACAACCTCAGGAGATTTTAACTGCTGGTCCCTTTCTCTCTCTCTCTCTTATTCTTCAAGACATAAGCGGTAATTAATAAAGCATGTCTACGCAGACATAACTTCATCTTCTAATCCTATCCACAATCTTTCACAGACTAAAAAAATCTATCAGTTAAATATCTTCTTCAGACAACAACCACAAATGATGTTGTTCAAAGACAATAAGGGAGGCAAAATTTATCTTACAGGTGTACCACTGCTGTAAAGTTAGCAGTGGCAATTACCTTAAAATATAGTACTTTGTACACCACATAATTCCAGTACGATGTAGAGCACAATTCAAAATTCAGTACTGTAAGCAAAAAGTTGTATGTAACTAAGTTATTGCAAAAGTGAAACAATTTCCATGAGCTCAATGGAACTCCCCACCCCCCACCCCCCTGAAATCTGCTCTGGAGGTTCTCCCAACACTCTGGAGCAGATCTGGTGGGGGGTGCGGGTGGCATGGGATAGAGAGTTCCTTTTTGTTTGCAGAAGCAATTGCACTCATGCAATGACTTGGTTGGATTCAACCCAATACTTCCCTATCAATGAAAACAGTCACTCATCCATTCTACATTTGGCACTGGCCATGCACACCAAAATCATCCAATCCCTCCCAAATAACTGCCAGCTTTCCATTCATGGCCTCCACCTGCAAGACTCAAAACTGCAAAAGAACTGAAAATATCAGGATGTTATCAGTCACTCGTCCCTTAAATACCGGCTTCACCAGCCAAGTGCAAAAAAGCTGTACACAACTGGGATGGGCCAGAACAAGTCAAAACAATTCTAACTGGAGAAAAATCTAAACTAGGATCAAAGCAGCTCCTTGTACCTATTGAGTGTCCTAGCAAGGTACTTTGTTCCATTCCGGTTGGCTAGAGAGGGGTACTTCTTCTGGAGAAAACCATACTCATCACGAATTGAATCAGCAACACTCTTCTTATTGTTAATATCTAACTGACTCCTAAAAATGAGACAGAAAATTAATCATGTTTCATTTAATTTAGATACCATTTCATTTTCTTTTCCTGTTGCCAAAATCTGGTTAACATGTTCTTCTGGCTGAGAAGGAACAGTGACATTATGCCATGATGCTATCTTAAATCAGTTGTCATCAGATTTATTTATTTTATTTCTCTTAACAAAATTTATAAACTGGTCACTTGCAAAAAACCCCCAAACATCTAAGTAATTTACACAAAAATAAAACACTGAAATTATCAACAGAAGACCAAGTTAAAAAGAACTTTAAAAACCAAAGTGTAATTGAAACCAATTGTTTAAAAACAAGATCAAAAGCCCATGTCAGCTGCTACATGTCTAGATAGGAATGCCTGAACAAAACAGTCGTCGAAAAGAGTACAGCAAAGGCATCTGTGCACGATTTCAATAGGCAGGCAGTTCCAAAGGGTGGGTGATTGTCACCCTAGAAGATACATTTCTTACAATGTTATGTTGGCACTTGTACCGCAGAAGCGGTCAAATGGGCAACGTGGAGTAGGGTAACCCCTCAAATAAACTGGTCCAAAGCTGTTAAGCACTTTATATACTAATAGTAACACCTCAAACTTGGCCCAGCAGCAATAAGATTGACTGGACAGTGAGCTACGACCAATACACTAAGCATGTCACCGCTACTAATGCAAAAGTTGCATGGATACTGAGGTGGTGCAGCGCCCCAACACTAGGCTTTTCCCAGTTTTACCCCCTGCAACTACCAGCGTAGGAGGCCACAATTCTCCTAGGCCTTCCCATCATACTAGTCTTAGAAATATGCCATTTACACTTAACTAATTGTGATCCAACAATGATTTGAGGACCAAAGAGCCCTATAATTGCAACGGCCTCAACCCTCTCCCCACAGGGCACAAAAACACAGGAACGCAAAGCACTGCTTTGTAACGGAAGGACCACATTCTGATGCTACTCACCTATTCACCACGCCAATGATGCCGAGTTTAACAGGGATCACTCTTCCCATAAGTACGTCCATAGCGTCAGTGCCAGCATCCATGAGATCCAGCTTTGTGATCACAGCAAGGGTGCGCCGCCCTAACAGAGCGGCAGGAAAACTGTCATTTTACATTAAGCTGGTCATGGGTTAACTTTGTCAAGCCTAGGAAACAGCTACCCAAAGTAAAAACAAAAGGAAATGTGGAAAGGCGCCAGTGAGCACGGCTATGCAGGAGAAGAGAAATTCACCATTACTCATTTACTCATTCTCAGATTAATTGCGAGTTTGTACTATGACTATGCGGGACGCGGGTGGCGCTGTGGGTAAAAGCCTCAGCGCCTAGGGCTTGCCGATCTAAAGGTTGGCGGTTCGAATCCCCGCGGCGGGGTGCGCTCCCGCTGCTCGGTCCCAGCGCCTGCCAACCTAGCAGTTCGAAAGCACCCCCAGGTGCAAGTAGATAAATAGGTACCGCTTACCAGCAGGAAGGTAAACGGCGTTCCGTGTGCTACGCTGGCTCGCCAGATGCAGCTTTGTCACGCTGGCCACGTGACCCGGAAGTGTCTCCGGACAGCGCTGGCCCCCGACCTCTTGAGTGAGATGGGCGCACAAACCCCAGAGTCTGTCAAGACTGGCCCGTTCGGGCAGGGGTACCTTTACCTTTACTATGACTATGGCTGGCTTGCTGTTTCTGCCAGAGGAGCTCATGGCTGCAAACACATCCATGACAAAGGCTAGCAAGGAACCCAGCTTTAGATGAGCCAAACTTTGGCTTAGCTCAGCATGGGGCAGCAGCAAAAAGAACCAGAAAGGACCAAGGTGCCTGAAAGGTCTTCTCTGGGAGCCCATGGTTGGTCTATGTATGTAGAGTTGTATCTATTTTTAGTCTTACTCAGGCTAGACCCACTGAAATTAATGGACCTGACTTCACTTTGAAAGCCTGAAAGCACTTCAACCAGGAAACTCTTTGAAGGCATCTTGCCATTTCAACTGCACAAATTACAATTGCAAACTAACCCTTCTTCAAATCACATTTGTAAGAGCAGGCAGTAGATACAGTAGATTAAGGGGTAACAGTTACAGGGATGGTGGAACTGTGGTCCTCCAGATATTGAACTCCAGCTCCCATCCCAGCCAGCATGGCCAACAGTCAGGGATGATGGGAGCTGGAGCCAAACAATATCTGGAAGGCCAAAGGTTCCCCATCCCTGAATTACATCATCAACAAGTGTGTTTCCTAGAAAGAGAAAAAGCAGACATGCTGAAACCTGGTCCCCCCCCCCACTTACCATCTGGATCCACTTCCCGTGCTATTTTGAGGGCCTCAGAAGTGGCCATGTCCGTGTTGGCAGCAGTGACCGCCAGAATAATTGAATTTGGGTTACTAATGAATCTAAGGATTAGTTCTCGGATCTGAAGTTCAATATCCTTTGGTTGATCACCTACAGGCACCTGTGTGAGGAAAAGAAGAAGAAAGTGGACCTTCCTTCTTTTAACCACATCTATTAAGAGCGATGCATATGCAGGCAGGTCTCCTAATGCACAAAATCTAAAGGCCACTCCTAGGAGGAGGAGAAGAAGCCAGGAAGGAAATCCAAAAACATGAGAATTATATGGAGAGAAAGGTAGCTGACTGACTCTCCTAATTCCAGAAAGGCCTTGTGATGCTGTAGTTAAGATGAGGCAGCCAAGGGACAACAAAGGAGGAAGGCAAAAGGACCTGAGAGAGCCCATTGCAGAGTGTTGTGATGGAGTTTGCTGGGCATAGTGTGGGGAAGGAAGGGAGATAACTGGGGATCTTGGCGAGAAACATTTTTAAATGTCTGCTACAAGGTATTAATTGATTTCTCATATACATTTCACACTTGGCAAAAAAAAACCCAACCCAACAACATAGAACTCTACAGCAACAACAAGAAAAACCTTCTTACCTTTGTCATTCCTGGCAAATCTACAAGAGTCAGATTGACAACATTAGGGGAAAAAATCTTTAGATGAATTGGTTCAGGGCTGATCCCCTAGAAAGCCATGGAAAAAGGAACAAAGAATAATTTCTCCAGAACATGCTTAATCGTAACCTTCAGAAAACAAGACATCACTGAACCTAAATTAGCCTTTGAATCTAGGTTGTTTTTGTAATTTGGGCACCTGTCTTTATAATCTAGCATCTTGCTCAGTTCAGGTGTCCATGTCTGAAATTTTGCTTGGTCTACATGCTTCAGCTATTTGTCCCTAAATGTGCCTGACAAATGTGCCTGATTTTTGTACAGAAGAAAACATTTGTGGGCCGCTAACATCTGGCCCTCCAGATGTTGCTGGACTACGGCTCCCACTGGGTCAGGGATGATGGGTATTGTAGATCAGCAACATCTGGAGGGCCTCAAGTTAACTCCTCTTGGTTCACAGAACAAGCCAATGCTCTTAGGACAACAATGCAAAGCCACCAAGGAAGATTGACAGGAGCTGTAACCTTGGAGATTATGAGCAACGTCAGTAGTAGATTCTGCCTCTTTGGCAACATAGAACTTAGATAAAAGTGACTTGGCTTAAGAAAGCAATAGCATGACTGTTTCTCAATTGCGGGCTCCAGATCCTGCGTCAAATAATAATTCTGAAGAATGTACACCATTGTTTCCCAACTGTGGTTTCTGTGTTGAAATTACTTCTTTTAAAAGATGAACCAACCGTAGTCACTCACCTTATTATTTCCTGAAATCCTTTCGGTTTCGCTTTCTATTTCTTGCCTAATTTCATCGAAATCTGAGTAGAGCTGAAGTTTTAAAAAGGAAAGGGGAAAAAACCCTCACCATCAGCACCCAACATCCTCAGGCAGCTGCCAGGGTCCTAGCACCCTGACAGGACCCACCACTGATGTCTGCCCTGAAATCCCTTTATTTATTTCTCTATTTCTCTATCTATCTATCTATCTATCTATCTATCTATCTATCTATCTATCTAACTATCTATCCCTCCCTCCCTCCCTCCCTCCCTCCCTCACCCTGGCTGGTGCTTTGAGCAATACCAGGAGGCCACGGCAAGCTGCCAATTTTATTTCCTATAATGCCTGTGACACAGCACCACTCTGGGACATTGTAGGAAATTAAAACTGCACCCTTCAGCCATGCAATACTGTTTCTGCCCACCACTAATGCCAGCTAAACCCACCAACGGAAAAGGGGGCCCACCAGAGTGCATTTTCCTCAGGCCACATATGTACGCACCAGAGTGCATTTCCCCCTGCCACATATGTACGCACACACCAAAATCCCTATCTGCTTTTGTGGCTTTACAATCAAGAAAATGTACCTTGTTTTTGGTGTGCAGAAACTTTCCCCATTCTTCAGTATCAACCCCTGGAAAGAGACAGTCATGGCATGAGAGAAGAAGTGGAGCAACACAACCAACTTTTTCAGCTTCAAGTACATTTTCTCCATTGAGCTTGTCTATGCTCAGCCTTTGTGATGGAAAACAAAAACCCCAAGCATTTAAGGAGCATTAGTCAAATGGACCTAGCGTAGGGTTGCCATATTTCAAAAAGGAAAAACCAGGACACCCCGAGAGTTGTGGAGCTTCTTTTAAGAAACCCAAAAAATTGTTGAGAGTTTGTTTTTTTTTTTGTTTGGTTGTTTTACAAAAATGCCAAAAAAAACCCCACATTTTCCAACTGACAAAGCACCACCTTTCAGAAATCCCCCCGGACATCAATTCCGCCTTTGAAATCTTGGTAATATCTTGGGAAATCCAGACATATGGCAGCCCTAATCTAGTGTCAATTCACCAGAAATCAAATGCCTCAATATTTACTAAGGTCTTCATTTCTGTTTGTAATTCTTATACTAATAAGATAAAAACTGGAGCCTAACAATTACTCCTTATCATACATTACAATCACTTTGTTGACCAGAGTCCCACACGTGGCGATAAGAGTGATTGAACAAGTGTGTATGTGGTGTACAAGTACAACATGCCATTATCTGCAATGGCCCCAATCTTATCAGACTCCTATTAGAATAAATGGTTTTAAATGGGGCTTTAGCCATGACTAACTGTAACTTAAGTGGGGCCACTTAGTCATACAAGAGCAACACGTTTGGTGGTGGAGTGGAGGGGACGGACACTAATTTGTTGTCTGGTATGCTCTGTTCATATCACATACACCAAAACATCCTAAATTTTTGGCAATTTCCTTCAACATGTGCAAAATGAAGCTTTCGTATAAGCTTTCCGGGGGAGAAAAGGTGAAATGAAAGGAGACAAACATTCAAAAAAGAAAACTCTCAAAACAAAAACTAGATATCTAGGAAGGTCCAGTTCATAGACCAGAGGACTTCACACCTTTCAAATCAACTAGTATGCCTAATTTTTCCCATTATACTGACTTACCCTTGGCTTTCTGATACTTCACTTCCTAGAATAGGTAACAGGTCTCACCATTGCTTGTTTGAGGAAATCTCTTTCAGGAAAGAAAGTGCATTGCACATGTGTCCTCTAGAGACACATTCTAGTTGTGGCTACCAGCAACACACATTGTATTATATGCTCAGGTCAATCTGATTTAAGGGTAAGAACACTGGCAAGATAGGTCTCCAACTCTGGAAATGCAACTTTTAAGTTATTTAACCTTAGAGAGACAAGCCAGGTTTTGGTCATGGCCTGCAGTTGGTTCCAAGGCCAAGGACCTGTTTCAGGATCACTGTTGAGTGAAAGGCACCGTTGCAGGTGGGAAGGACTCTCTACTATGCGTCACAAGGTGATGAACCCCTTTACCTGCAGGCTACAGCAACATGCATCTCTGTACCAGCAGGGAAGAGAACTGGGATGGAGGAACACGGGCAGGGTACACAATTCCTCCTCTCCTACCATTCTCCTGCCTACCTCTGCCCCCAGGGACTGTGATGTAGAGCCCTTGCTACTACAGCCAGTGGGAAAGCAGGACAGGAGAGCCACCGGACCTCTAATTCCTTACTAAAAACCAGTAGAAAAGCCCTTCTGGGTCCTTTTGATGAGAGGTCCGTTGCATTAAACAAGGGACAGATAAATTATGGCCCTCCAGTGGTTGATGGACTCTAAATCTCAGAATCTCTGCCCATTGGCCAAGACTGGCAGGAGTCAACATCTGGCAGGCCACAGGCCGCATTTATGGCACCATGTAGTCTTTCACGTCCTGTTATTATTTAAGCACTTATTTGAAATTCATCTCTCTTTGTTTTGCTATTCCCAACAGACTTCTTGCTACCACAGATTTAAAAGTACAATCTGGTAACAACAACAAAACAGAGATGGTTATTATGACAAAGCACTTTATCACAATTTTCTTTTTTTTAAAAATAGGTCAAGATTTCTACATTGCGTTCTAGTTTGACACAGAGGCAGAAAGAAGGAAACGGCAAACTAAGGCAGCGGGCCCAGCAAAACAACAGCTATTCAGCACAGCAGCCAGAGTGTAAATGTGCAAATAAAGAGCAGCAGGCAGCAATAAAAGTGGCATGGTATGCATGTGGCTTGAATACAAAAGCATGCAGATTCTGTGTAGGAGGAAAAGAAGTGAATAGGAAACCTTTCGAAAGGTGCCTTGCATGTTTCCAAGTTGCAGGGTCTGCAGTTGAAAAGAAACAGCATCAAAAGTTTGGTTATTTTCCCCTCCCTCTGGACCCGCTGTGAGAGGACATTATCAGTCTTGCAGGAATCACAACATACATTAAGACATATGTGCCACATGAGAAATGCATGCATGCTTAATGCAGAGTTAGAATGTAACATTCTGAAAACCAGTCTTAATATAGCAGCAGATATATTTCAAGATAACTGAGATAATTGCTGCTGTCAGTAACTCCCTCTAATTAGCTTAAATACTACAAAGTGAAGAACCACCATTTGGCAAATAGATTTTACCTAAGCTAGAAGGGGGAAATGAGCAAGGATGAGTAGTTTAGAAAGGTACCATCACTTACAGGAAATGAAAAACCATCACAGTGGCTCAGTTTGGGCAAGGCTTTAACATGTGTAGAAGCTAGTTACTAGTTGTGGGTGTATTGCCTCCAAACCCAGACACTCACATACTGGATATCATATACACTATTCAATATTCAGTGCAATGAAGGTCATCATACATAGGGCTGAACCACAGAGGTGTTTGCATAAAATCTAGAAACTGCCAGCACAGTTCAGGACTAGCTGCACTGACCTTTTCCCTTTTCTTTTCTTTTCTTTTCTTTTCTTTTCTTTTCTTTTCTTTTCTTTTCTTTTCTTTTCTTTTGCAACTAGGTCCTGCACAACTTTATACCCAACTAGCATAAGGAGAGGAATAGGTGCCATCTGGTGGGTGAGCAGGTGCTATCCTGCTTCCCATTGCACCCTGTTTTGTACGCTGATCCAAACCAGGTTCTTGAGCCAAAGTGATCTTAAGGATGCACAACCCGCAACTGTAGCAAACAAAACTGCCTATTTGCTTCTTTATTGTGAACCTCGCCACCCAAGTTTGTCTCTTTTTTTTTTTTTTACATCAAATTTCTCTCGGCCACCTACGTTTCTGGCCAAAAAACAACAAAACTAACATAACAAACCACCACAAATTCTGCAAAAGTATGGCAACGTTTGTTATTGCAGTCCATAATTGTGGCCACCATTCATACATTCTGCTAAGAAAGAACTACCTTGGATTTATAAATGTGGCTTATGAATAGGAAAAGATTGTCCAGTATCACTTTATTTATCTCAGACTTTCTTCCAAAAAGCTTGTTAACTTTACCTTTCAGAAACTGTATTGTTTATGTAAGACAACAATTTCTACACTCCGCATTCAGCCTGAGTTGTTTAAATTCAGTGAAAGGGTACCTTGACACTACTTCATTTAATGTCATGTTCCAAATTTAATGCTCCTCTCTCATCTTCAAACTAATTCATTTCCCTAAGAATGACATTTTTGTTTTGAGCCCAAAAGGAGTGACAAGAATATCAATTTCTTGTAGAGCTACTCATTCTTCCTTCCTCCTTAACACACCCAACCAGAAAAAAGAAAATTATCTATGAGAATAAAATTTTAGGTGAAAGGCCACTTTAAAAACTTATAAGGCTAGACATTTCACATCTAGACTCTTTCACAGCAAGATTAGCAGGAGGGAAAAGAAAAAACTCTGTTAAGTCTCTTTATTATGTTGTTTTATACCAAAAGCAAGTCAAAATTCACAGACATTACAGAGAGCCCAGAGTTGCAGGGGCATGAATTAATTAATTACACCATGCTGATTGGGGTGTGTGTGAGAGAGAATGGCTTATTACCACTTTCTCCCCAAACTTACACATTTCTCATCAACAATAAAAGACCCCCTAAGAATAAGGCAGTTATGGTCTGCCTGCATTTATAGCAACACAAGATCAACGATCACTACCGTACTTCATAATTTGCATCTCTGTACAGTGGTATCTCTGGTTACGTACTTAATTCGTTCCGGAGGTCCGTTCTTAACCTGAAACTGTTCTTAAACTGAAGCACCACTTTAGCTAATGGGGCCTCCCGCTGCTACTGTGCGGCCGCCACACGATTTCTGTTCTCATCCTGAAGCAAAGTTCTTAACCTGAAGTGTATATAACCCGAGGTACCACTGTATTAAGATACACTACTGTGTTGTTTGTTACGTTTATCCCTTATATGGCTAGCTCCTTTTAAATACATCTTGCTGTGTTAGCCATATGAGAACATTAAAACTATTAAAAAGATGTGTAAGGTATCACAACTTTCCAAAGTCAATGCTCAGAGTATTCAATCACCGAGGTCAGGGGAGTATGAAGTCATCTAAGTTATGGACTTATATGGGCTTCTTCCTGTGAGACTGCCTGAGACTATTTCCTATGAGAGCAGAGGTTGAGGAAGAATGGAAATGCAGTGGATTTGAATGCAATGCAAAAATCCGTATGGCTTGCCTCTTTCCTGGGAAAATCTTGATTTGTAAGGGGCATTGCATTCCAGCAGGAATGATATGAAGGCCCATGAACTGTAAAAGCAACCTTGAGAGCTGTGAAGAAATCCTGCTTGTTTAAACTGTCTTTTAAAGGGTAGTGTGTAGTGCATGCTAGCATTTGTATTGTGATATTATACACTGTAATGCATCTGATGGGGGAAGCCTTCTGCCTGCTCAGGTGAAAGTCGGTTTAACTTTCCCTGGGACTCCTTAACTGACACTTGAGGAGGAGTTGGAGATAGAACTCTCAGTATGCAAAATGATAGAAGACAGGCATGTTCTGGGTGGTGGCTGCAGGTTTAGAATATTTAGTCAGACAGTGTGATTGGCTGGGGCTGGACTAGAGGGGACAGAAGCAGAATATATATGGCCAGGTACTGGTCAGCAGCAGTTAGTTGGGATGGTCTGTCCAGGCTGGTTGGCACCTATGCTGGACAGCCAGAAGGAGGTGGCAACAGAGAGCATCAAAGAAGAAGAAAGAAGACCTGAAAGGCAAGCAAAGTGGCCAAAGATTTGCTGGGTTAGATGAATTACTGGGCTTAGGCTGATGAGATAAGGGGAGAAGGAGAAGTGAGAGGCAGTTAAGAATGCCTGGCTCTGATGTCTGGAGAGTCAGAAAAAGATTCCAGGACAGGGGGATATCTGCACTTTAGTAGGTCAGTAGATGATGATGATAATAATTTCTTTATATCCCGCCCATCTGGCTGGGTTTCCCCAGCCACTCTGGGTGGCTCCCAACAGAATTAAAAGCACAACAAAACATCAAACATTAAAAACTTCCCAGAACAGGGCTGCCTTCAGTAGAGGTTGAATCAGGAGCTTCAACAAAAGTCATCAGTTATAGCACCGGTGAGGCTTAACTGGGGTGGAGTAAGTACAAGGGCAATTTGGCAAAAGAGCTTCAAGAGGGTACCTAACTGCTTCCTCTTGGTGTAGTAGTGTAAAATAAACTTTTTGGTATTTAACAGTACAGTGGTGCCCTGCAAGACGGAAAACTCGCTAGACGAAAGAGTTTTCCGTTTTGGAGGTGCTTCGCAAAACGAATCTCCTATGGGCTTGCTTCGCAAGACGAAAATGTCTTGCGAGTTCCTGCGGGGTGTTTTTCCTTTCCCCCCCTTTTTCTAAGCCGCTAAGCCGCTTATCAGCTGATCCGATAAGCCGATAAGCCGCTAAAAGCCGCTAATAACGCTAATCCGCTAATCTGTCAATGGGCTTGCTTCGCAAGACGAAAAAACCGCTAGACGAAGAGAATCACAGAACGGATTCTTTTCGTCTTGCGAGGCACCACTGTAATGAGTTAGCAAAGTGTATATACATTTAAAATGTGCTTACATTAAGGTAAGCGCATAAGTTTGTATACTGCATAATACAGTCATAAACAAACACTAATATATTTGTTAAATACTATGACTACACTTGGCTGGCTTTTTAATATGCTTATAGTTACAAGGGTTATTGGTAAGTTAAGGCTTCATGGGTTATAGGTGATATTAAATTGCGACAGTGGAATGGGTTCAAGAAAACCATTGGAATGGAAGTTGGGCTTTGTTGAGAGGATAAGTAAAGAAATAACGCCCTTTCTGTCCACACAAGCATACTCCCTCTTTTTACTGCTTAGACCTGGAAGACCAGAAGAGATAATCCCTTGCTTATTCCCATCACCTCTATCCAAACAAAGCGAAAGAAAGATGAGAATAAAGACCAGGCTCCTGGTTATCACATCCTTTGAATCTGGAAGCCAACAAGAAGTAGTGACAGAAAATGACATGGTATCATCATGGCAGGCTGTGCATTTGATTCCATGATGTCATTTTGCCTTAAACAACTTGGGTCTAGGATGCCTTAAGGACCATCTGGAGGTTATCTGGAGGAATGCTGTAAGTTACAGAGGCCTGGCTGGCCACAACTGGAAATCAAGCACTTAGTGTCACTGGTCCCATGCTGTGAAACATGCTTCCAGTAGAGATTCAACAGGAATCCCCCCTTTTGACTTTCTGGCATCTCTCAAATACAGTTTTATACCAACAGGTATAATGGGCAGCTAGTCGGAAAATGAGCTGATGTTTGATGCTACTAGGATAAGAAACACAAGCAATGTTTCATATATTTCCTAGATAAAGGCAACAGCACAGAAGTGCTGTTCCTGCTGAAAAAGCTTGCACAGGATATTAAAAAGAACATATAGAAAGGGGAAGATATACGGAAAGTCCCAAACTCTCCTTCACTTGTGGAAAAGGAAAATATTATTATAACCCCATACCAAGGGCCAAAGGTGTGGCTTAAGATAAAAATTAGCCAAGAGAACAGGATCATTTATAAAGCATGAAAAAATGCAACAGATTCTGGTTTATTTTAGCCAACCATTTCATTCAACTGCATTGTACTCTTATTGTGCCAAGAGAAGGGAATTTGGGCGATTCCACAAACAAAGAAGGTGATGCTTTCAAAACAAATAATTCCCCACATCCCAGTTGTTGTTAGAGGCAGCTTAAGTAGGGTGTGCGTAATAAACCTGATTACATATCAGCTGGCAGGTGTTAGTGGGTTATTTGTGAGGATTCTCCTTTCAAATAATCCAGCACAAATACAGCAAGCAGGCTAAGATTTATTCCAAAGCCTCAAATTGATTTACAGGTATACACAAATCCAACACTGCACTGCAAAATGGGTCCTCCAAGCAATGACAATTATTACATGCAGTTTACAAAGGCTGGCAAAGATTTCAGGTCCTTATTTTCAGAATGTAATATTACATGGCAGCATTAAAGATATTTAAATCAGAAACAGGAACTGGAAAAAGAACTTAAATCATCTTAACATATTGTCAATGGTTTAGTTGTTGTTCCTATAATTAGAAAAGGTTCCACACAATCTCTTCCCCACCCTCAATTAAAATTATGGATATTCAAGGGAAGATGAAAGCTTTGGTGATCTCAAAGGCAAATGGACAATATCCTTAAATAAACAGGAGGCATCACCAGAGCACAAAACTTTGAACCGGTTAAGACAAGACACTACCACTCCTTTCCAGGTCAAATAGCTTCTGATGCAGCTTAAGAAACTGGTTGACAAAAACTCCCAAGTGGCTCCAAGTCTCTCTATTCCTTCAGAATTCTTTTGTTTTCATATGAGCTGGTATGGTGTAGCATCTAGAAGAGGAAGATCACCCTGCCCATTATATACCCAGTTGCTCACTGCAGCCTACTGGTGAGGGCCTTTTGCAGATACCATCTTATCAGGAAATCCCATTTTGCACAATACAGGAATCAAGCCTTTAGTGTTGTGGCACCTACCTTTTGGGATTTGCTCCCCTTAAATATTCGACAGACCCCTATTTAACACCTCCTGTTGCCTTTACAATGCCAACTGAAGGCCTGCATCTTCCTCCAAGACTTTTATGTAGAGAACTTTCCCAGTCTGCATATATTTTGGAGACGTTTTTCGATATTTTGATTGATTTAACTCTTGTGTGTGTCCCACCCCAGACTGCTTTGGAAGGAAGGGCAGGATACACATTAATAAAGTAGCAACAAGTGAGAGCTGCAATCCATTTATTTATTATAGTTATCTCCTACCTTTCCTCCAAGAAGCCCAGCGCAGTGCACACAGTTCTGTTCCCATCATCTCCCACCCTAAGTCCAACCCATTACAGGAAACAGGCATCAGTTATTCTAAGCCAAAAACAAAGCCATCTCTCTAACAAATGAAGATTATCCAGTTACTGTAAGAATAATTGTCTCCTGTCAAAATGATTATTTCGGCCAAGATGAATGGAAAAAACCCCTGCAATAATGATGGATGGATGTGAATGCAATGATTCTCAGTTCCTATTTTTTATGGCAATCAGAAACACGTATAAATCTATTCCTAATCATCCAACTAATTTGGACCATCTTTCTGCCATACTCTGCACCAGGCGGCCTCAGGTAGGCCCTATTCTCTCAGCATCATTATAATACTGCCCTACCTTCCAGCGTTGAGAACTGAAGCAATCTCTGTCAAATGCTTTTAGCATAGGAAAGGGGTATAGCTCAGTCACAGAGCATCTGCTAGGGCCCTAAATTCGATCCCCAGCATCTCCAGGTAGGACTAGAAGCATCTCCTGTCTGAAACCTTGGAGAGCCTGAGCCAATCAGCGTTGACAACACTGAGCTAGTCAGACCAATGTTCTGGCTCGGTATAAGGCAACTTCCTATGCATTCCATTAAAATTCTAAGTGCAATTGTGATGTACTCCACTACCCCCCAAATGAGGCAGCTGTAAATAGAAGACACACAACTTCAGTTCTAAAATTGCTGAATGCTATGAGCGAGTAACAGTAATACCACCCACAGGAATGGCAAGGGCACAAGCAAGCTTTCCTTGTTGTGCAGGTGGTACAAATCCAAAGCAGCTGTGCCTTGCCCTCAGGATATAAAGAGAGAAATGTGAAACACACGCAGGCCGTGGAAAGGCGTCAGCGACTTTTAAAATTAAAATGCTGGCTATTTCTTAACTTGGCATGACTGTATAACGGCAACTGAACAGTAGTTTCCTTTTAAGGATCACATCCCATTATGAGCAGCCCTTACCGTTTTCGTCTCCAGTTTTTTTCCGAAGATCCTCGGCAGAAACGTTAACCAGCTGCAGGATGAGGGGGCGCCGGGTGACAATCCCTGTGCCTCGGGGGAGCAGGTCTCTCCCCACCAGACTTTCCAGCACAGAACTTTTCCCACTGCTCTGAAAACAGAAAAGGAAGCAAAGGAATTGCATATTGCATTCTACTATTCCAATAGCCTTGAACAAATGACAGAATTGGGAATTTCATAGGTTGTGGACAGGTGTCAATACAAACCTTCCCCCCAAAAATCAGGCTTTGGAGAAAAAGATGGATCTATCTGTTGCAATAGATCTAGACTGCCCTCTGTTGGCAATTCTGCTTTTGTCCCATCATAGCATTTCATGAAAATCTAGCATGAAAGGGAGGGAAACTATAGCTGCCTCCCAGGCATGGGTGTAGGGGGACAGGTTCCCCCCTAGATCAAGTAAAACAACAGATAATAATAATAATAATAATAATAATAATAATAATAATAATAATAATAATTTTTATTTTTACCCCGCCCTTCGCAGCCAAGGCTGGGCTCAGGGCGGCTTACAAGCAATAATAAAAACAAGTTGAATGAATACAACTTAAAAACAAGATTAAAATACAACATTAAAATATTGAAACAATAAAATATTAAAATGCAGCCTCATCACAGGAGGAGAAAGGAAAAAGGAAAAAGAAAGAGGGGGAGCGAATCAAATTGGCTCCAAACCAAAGGCCAGGCAGAACAACTCTGTCTTACAGGTCCTGTGGAAAGAAATCAGATCCTGCAGGGCCCTGGTCTCATGAGGAAGAGCGTTCCACCGGGCCAGAGCCAGTTTTGAAAAGGCCCTAGCTCTGGTTGAAGCTAATCTAACTTCCTTAGGGCCTGGGACCACTAGCGTGTTGCTATTTATGGACCTTAAGGTGGGGCATACCGGGAGAGGAGGTCCCGTAGGTACGAGGGTCCTAGGCCGTGAAGGGCTTTAAAGGTCAAAACCAGCACCTTAAATCTGACCCTGTACTCCACCGGGAGCCAGTGCAGCTGGAAAAGCACTGGGTGAATATGCTCCCATGGCAGAGACCCCGTGAGGAGCCTCACTGCTGCATTCTGCACCCGCTGGAGTTTCTGGGACAGCTTCAAGGGCAGCCCCGCGTAGAGCGAATTACAGTAGTTAAGCCTGGAGGTGACCGGCGCATGGATCACTGTTGGATGGGGTTGGAAAGTGAGAGAGGAAGTGCGCCAGACCAGACTCTGTTCCCAATTCTACAGTGAGTACAACTGGTGAGGGAGAAAAAGCCTCAGAAAGAGCCCCAGGAAAAGCAGGGGGGAAAATCAACATTTAAAAGATGGGGCACTAATGCAAGTACACCATTACATGCTATTAATCCTTTCTGCAGCTATAATTAAATAATTTCATCAATAATTTTGATGAACCTTTGCTGCAGTACTAACAGGCCGACCTATCAGAAGCAGCTAATTACGAATCATAATGCTCTGAAGCATGTGTTCAACTATCAGAAGCTCCGCTATGATTTTTAAAAGGCACTTACAATGTTATATGCCAAAGAGCTTAGAGTTCACAAAAGCATAAAAAGACACTGAAAAATATTACAAGGCTAACCGTATTTAGTTACGGTCTAACCCAACTCAAACTATCCCTCGCCTGACCACGTTGGCAGGGGCAAATGGGAGTTTGAGTCCAACATCTTAAGGACCAAGGGTTCCCCATCTACCCTTACAGTGATCCTCATTACTCCAAAACGTGTTAACATATACTTCCAATAAACTCTAATAAATCTCCTTCCTCAAACTGAGCATAAATTACACTGACTGCAAATTAGTTTCTGGGCTCAATTCCAGAGACTGATTTTAACCTTTAAAGCCCTAAATGACAACTTGGGCCTGGCCTGGCTTCAAAATCTCCATTTGTCTCAATATAAATGGGTCAATTTTTTTCTTTTTAGCTGCTGGTCTTACTGCTTATTGTTGTTTGTTTGATGTTTTTTTACTGTAAACACTTCTGCATACATCCATAACCTCAACAGTCTCCGTCAAATGCTGTACTGTACATTTTCTCTCTCTCTCTTCCGACATATATATATATATAGAGAGAGAGAGAAAGAGATAATGAATGAATGAATTTTACATAAACCTCCTATAGACACAAAACTGCAAGGCTGCCATTGCACAACCCCCATTGGAGGACTTCTTGCATCTCATTGCAATATTTCAGGAAGTCATGGCAGGGGAGCAGAGCAATAAAAGAGGGAGATTTTAAAGGGGTGGTTTTAAACAGCAGCCGAGGTCTGACTCAAACAGGGATGGAGGGACACAGGGGAAGTCTTGAGGATAAGGGGGACTTGAAGGAGTTGTGAGGGGATGGAGATCTGGCTGAGGTGTAAGGGGAGGAGGCTGTGGGGCTTGGTGAGCAATGCAAACAGGGGCGGTAGCCCCAAGACTGTGTGTGCGCGCGCACATATACACACACAAACATAGACAACTGCTTGCACTCACTTCCTCAGCTCATGAAGCAGTAGTCGGACTTCTAAGTAACTACAGTCATACCTTGGTTCTCGAATGCCTTGGTACTCATATGTTGTGGCTCCTGAACGCCGAAAACCCAGAAGTGTTCCGGTTTTCGAATGTTTCTTTTGGAACCCGAACGTCTGAAGCTGCTTCTGCTTGAGTGCAAGAAGCTCCTGCAGCCAATTGGAAGCCGCACCTTGGTTTTGGAACAGTTTAAGAAGTCAAATGGACTCCCAGAACGGACTGAGTTCGAGAACCAAGGTTCCACTGTATGCATTTTTTCTACTTGCTATTAAAGGGGTACTTCTTAAAAGGCGAGGTATTTTGTCTGCAGTAACTTGCACCCTGTCTTTCAATTGGTTAAAGGCAGTTTTGTATTTCAGCACTAGCCTGGTAGTGGCTGGTGGTGGCACTAATGACCAGCAGGCAGGATGGATGGGGTGCTCCAACCCTCCTCTGCACCCAAGACAGAAACCATATGGAAAACTTCATAGAAAACAGGTTTAGTTCCATGCCTGACACAAAAATGACTCATTCCCTCTGTCCTTTTCTAGCCCCTAGCCGGCTAATAAATTTTTTGCAAGGACTTATTTCTGAGGCTGGTTAAAAGCTTCTAAGTAAGTCATCAGATTCCTCAACAATAAATAAATAAAATTGCTGGGCAGGAGTGGCTAAGCTGTGACCCTCCAGATGTTATTGGACTACAGCTCCCATCATCCCCAACTATTAGCCATGCTGGCTGCAGTGATTGGAACTGAGAGTCCACTGAGGGGCACAAGTTAGTCACCTCCGCTGCAGTGATCAGTATGTTGGGGAGGAGGAATCTACTCCTTTACCACCTAGAGGAGCAGGTCTTGGGGTCCCTTCCAACTCTACAATTCCACTATCAGCTTAATTAAGCATCTGTAGTTACATTGAGGATGCATCAACCTGCCATTTCTTTGGTTACTGACAAAACGGATTTTCAGGAAAAAAGGGGTTTTATTTATCAGTTAAACTATTTACATCCAACCTTTCTGGTGCAAGAACACAATTCAAAGCAGTGGCGTACAACATTTAAAATTACAATTTCATAAAACAAACAAACAAGTAAACAAGATCAGCAGTTAAAAATCAAGTTTAAAAGCCATTATCTTCCTCATACAATAAAAGTCTGCTAGAACAGAAGAATCTTTAGTAATAAGATTATACATTTTCATCAAGAGTCTTCATCTGGATTTCAGCAACACTCCTCCATACACTGAATGGGGGCAACCTTGGCAGCAAGAAAGCGGGAAACAGCTGCCACACCTTCTTAATGCACCCTAGAATAGAACATGTCTATGCCCAACTAGTTACAACAGAGTAACTGAAGCAGCGTGAATCTGTAGCACACTGTCAACTCACTGTAGCACACAGCTCAACTGGATCCACGCACACTCAAGCTGTGGAGAATTTACAATATAAACAGATAATTAGTGTCAATTTCACTTTGCTGCACTTCCTCGATTTATAGACCAGAACAGGAAAAGCATCATCTTGCAAGGATGTAAAAAGAAGAAACCCAAGCTTCTCAAGGAAATTTACCAGGCCTGTTAAACTGAGATCAGCAATTAGATTTTATTCTGCCAGGCTGAGAATTGCCAGATGAGCGGCTGGGGCTGACTGGAGTCATAGTCCAAAATATTTGAAGGGTGCCAGGTTGGGAAAGATTCCTTCCTCATAGTGAGCCCCACATTGTTCAATGGGGCTTACTTCTGAGTGAACATGCATAGAATTACACTGTAATAAAGTACTGATTCAAATTCGTACAGTATTAAAGATACCTACTTAAATCATTGATTCAAACCAAGTTATCTAATTCTGGAATAAACACATTTTCTAAAACACACACATTTTAATTTGTTGCTTTAACAATTAATGCATACTGACTTGCAACATATTTCAAAACCTTTGTAAATGCAACTCACACGTATTTTGCACAACATAATTACATTTGGTTAGTGTTCAGGATGAGACTGTGAAATTAATAACAGTTTACTAGAAATTCATGAATTTGACTCTTTCTGTATAAATGAGGGACTGTATATAAACAAAATCCTTTGTTTGAAGACTGACTGCCTTCCAGGATTTTATTTTCACACAAAGAAAAGCAGTCTGTGGTCACGTCTGCATATAATGCAAAGTCATGATCTGTTTTAACCATGGTTACTTCAACAAACCACAAGTCACAAGGCAGGCTTGTTTCTCCAAATCTTGGTTAGTTTTCCACAGCTGTTCTTGCCTCATGCTGCCATAGCATGGTCCCTGTGTGAGAACCCATATATATATATATTTGTATAAATGTAACATTCTAATATGGAACTGTATTTTTGTAATATTTTAAGATGTCTGTTGCTGTTTCAGTTTTCTGTATACTGTTAAGAGGTACAGAAATTAAATAATCAAATCAAATTGAACATAGGATGTTTAAGAAAGGCTGTTGGGTTTTGACATGCAGGCAATTCCCCATTTCCGCGAGGGTTGCATCAGCAGAGTGTGCCCTGCCCCCATTCCTCCCTCTTTGGGGTCCAAAAGGATCCGCAGGTCAGCAGACACACGTCCATTATACTCGTTTAAAATGGTCACTGCCTGTACTGTGATGCCAAATGATAGTTAAAGCACGCCATGGTTCATAAACCAATGAGCCATTGTTTCACACTATAGTTTGGGGCCAAAAAACAAATCATGGTTAGTCTAGTCGGCTTGGCTACAAACCACACTTTGGCTAAATAAACCATGTATTAGCATTATGTGTGAACCAGGCCTTTAGCTTAATGTGTTCAATAGATGGATTGCATTCAATAGAAATTGGTCAAGTTTATAATATATTGGCATTGAATTTTGATTTTTAGATATTTTTTTAAAGAGATATTATAGCTGAAATGTGAAAAATCCTCACAATTCAATTTTTTAGAATCATTTATCATCTGCTCTGCATTTCAGCTTTTTAGCATTTTTTTGACTTTCTACCTCTATTCCTAAACATGCATAGAGAGCCTACCTAGTGCCTCTACTTCTTGACCCACCTGAAGACATTTTTAAAAGTGTTGTGACAGGTACCACACAGGCCTGAGCCTCAGGCCATTTCAAGCATCTATCTGGCAAGCATGAAAAGAATTAGATACCTCACCCAGGTAAAGTGGTACCTTAGAGGCCTACCAACTTTAACTCTTCCAATTTAGAAGATAAATATCAAAAATTAAGCCTGGTTTTCCCTATCAGCGTAGACAGAAATGCTGATGATAAGTTTCTAACCACAGAGCGTCATTCGGGAAGAGGGAGTCTCTCTTGGCTGAAAACCGATTTCCAGAGTTCCCTGGGAAGTAGCAGCTCTGTGAAAGGAATAGAGGTCTCCTAACAACTATCAGTATCCTTAAACTACAGTTCTCATTATTTTGGGGAGGAAGCCATGACTGCTTAAAGTGGCGGCATAATACTGCTTAAATGCACTGTATAGTGCAGATGGGGTCCTGCCCAACCAGGAAATGCCAGGGATTGAACCTAGGACGTTCTGCATGCAACACAGATGCTCTACCACTGAGCTACATCCCTTCTCTTCCTGATGTGTGTTCCTCCAACACTTGAAAAAAAATGGGATAGCCTCCACTTGCATGTGTACATCCATAGCACAATTCCTCAAAAGCAACCATGAGGGGGAAGACTATGCCAGCCAGATGCTTCATTGCGTTTCCCCAACGTACACTGGAAAGAGTCCTAGATCTGTCAACGACTAAACAGAGTTCACCCAATCTTAAAAAATGAGTTGTAACATTAATTTTTTATCTGCATAGAATATAGAGAAAAAAGGAAGTCAAGGACCTCTGTGTAATACTGCTCCAATTCCAACTGGGAAACACTAAGTAGGACTAAACCATGCCTACAGAGAATAAAAATTAGGTCACTTAAGTTCAACAGAGCATATTTCCAAAGAAAAGTAGTATCAGTGAAGCATGAAGCAAGGAGAGGCATGGGGGAAGGAAGGCATGCAGGGGGGAAACAAAAAATGTTTAATGCAAAATGAAGCAGCATCCAAGGCTAACACAAGATTTCATGTTGCAAATGCAACATGTACAAGAAAAGTACAAGAAAAGGAGTATATTGAGATAAAGACGTAAACAAGAGATTCATCTTAAACCGAAAGATTATCTGGATTTGAAAGCAAAATGCACTACCTGTTAGTGTATCCTACTAGAACTCCAATAAACTTGTTTTAGGACCTGCAGTTCTGCATGTCTCAACCCTTTGACCAAGTCTAGGAATGTAGAGTTTCTAACACACAACCCACCTTGGCCAAGACACACTCTGAGTGATAACCTCGGGTTATCACCCTCTCCAAGCCCCAAACTACCAAACAGGACTGTTAAGTGGGTAAAGGTGAAGAAAGAGAATAAAAGAAAACCCCAATGAGCTCTGTAAAAGAAAGTACATTGTGTGTGAGTGTAAGTGTGTGACAGAGAGAGAGAGCTTTCCTTCCTAGTCATCAGCACACAATTTCTGACTTACAATTGGCAACTAGAAGTGTGCCTATTTACAAGCCAGATCATCTCTCATCCTACCCACTAATTCCCACTAATTCTTCAATGATACCAGAGCAACTCTAAGCAGAGGAACACAACTATAAATGCCCACTTAATGCATCCAGAAGCAGACTTAGGAAAACACAAGTCCTGCTTCACATGCCTGATAGAGTGAGTATGTTTTATCTTCCCTCTAGATCAGGTATCCCCAAACTCGGCCCTCCATATGTTAGGGACTACAATTCCCATTATCCCTGACCACTGGTCCTGTTAGCTAGGGATGATGGTAGTAATAGTCCCAAAACAGCTGGAGGGCCGAGTTTGGGGATGCCTGCTCTAGATGACTGGAGTACAGCCAACTTTAAATTAAATTATAATGATAAATAACAAGCATAGGGCACATTTTCCTCTTTTTATCCTATAATGATCTTGATGACAGCAGAGATGTGCTTACTTCTGAGTAAACATCCATAGGATTGCACTGTTAGTTCTACAAATTGAAAACATATTAAAAATGGGGAACTAGGAATTGTTCTCAATGGACAGAATTCAACCAAGTTGCTACATGAATGGAATGAGATCTCATACAAGAGGACTCTTCACCCAACCCCTAAATCTGCTCTGGGGGGTGGGAATGAGAGGGGGAAAGTTTTGCCATGAGTGGACCACATTCCATGCACACATACCCAATTAGCACTACACTAAATTCCTGAATGAGGGAAATTTGCTTTGCACAAGCAAAAGTCTGCTGTGCTGCTGGAAAAGCAGCATTGGATATAACCCCAAGTTCTGTTAACTACCGTATTTTTCGCACCCGACCATAACACGCACGTAGTTTTTAGAGGAGGAAAATCCATAGGCATGCCACCCGTAGGCATTTCCTCCATAACACGCACAGACATTTCCCCTTACTTTTTATGAGGAAAAAAGTGAGTGTTATGGTGCAAAAAATACGGTACATTGTTCTCAATGAAACAATGTCAGTATAAGAAGCTTCAAATGTACCTGCAAAATTATTCCCATGATAGCAGTTTGGATCACGGTGTAGCTATTTTGAGCGCAAGGGAGTTGGTATTTTTTGAAAGGCACACCTATTCACCAAAGAAGGTCAACCAAACCAATTGCACAAAAATCATAAATGAATGGGGGAAAGAGTTTGGATAAAAGATAGAACAGCTTATTACACTATTTCCCACATTGTCCTTTTAAAAAGAGCATTCCAAAAATAACAGGGAAGAGAGGCAAGGAACAATGACCTCTGGGGGTGTGGAGAGATAAATCAGGACAAAAATAAGGGAAGTTAAAACTGAGTGTCCCCCGGGCTCTAGTTAAACCTGTCTAGATGGGGGAGCAGATACTAGAAGGTTGAGCTATTGAGGATTCCCATCCCTGGGCAGTAAGGTCACAGAACTCAAGAAAGGCTTACATTTTACAGTCCATATTGGAAACCATATAGCTAAAGTATGTTTATCCAGAAGAGAGTTCCACTGAGCTCAATGGGACCTACATCCCAGCAGAAAAGATATGGAATTTACCAGCAGATGTTCTCCTAGACCTGAATAAAAAAGGCAACATGTATGAAAAGTGTATATATGTATAAATTACATTCCATATTTTATAGGTAAAAGCAGAGTTAGGATCCTTTACTACTCGTATATGTATATGAGCCAATATCTCACAGCTTGTGGGCTGATATATCTGAAGTCAGATACATGGCTGAGTTTCAGAGAACTGGAGGAAGGGGTAAGATACTTCAATATCCTAGCTCCTGCCATGACCATGAAATCTAGAGTAAATTACATCAAAATAGCCCCCAAATGCAGATTGATATTTTGCCTGCCCCCCAAAAAGCATGCCAATGTATACAGTTCATAGATTTTAGCTTCTCTTGACAATGCAATTACCTGGAAGGAGGTTTTTTAAAAGTATGTTGTACATACAGCCCTGATAATAGTCTGCCACTGATTCCCATTCCCTTCACATTATCACCCTGATAACCCCATGCCTACAAACCTTCTGACTTTTCTTATTCTCAAATCTTAGCTTTCCTTAATCCCCCCCCCACACACACCTGATACCTCACATCAATTAAAATACATTGTTTCCAGGTTCTCATCCTTTGTGTATTGATTACTGTTTTTTACACCACGCCCTTCCTTGGAAAAGCTGAGAGGCTCATGTATGGTTCTCAGCTCATCACCAAGATAGGCAAATGAAAGGACAAGGCCCTGCTCAGTTTTAGCAGCAGAACCATATCATATCTCTAAATCATTATCTGGATAGTTTCTTAAACCCTCTAGCTTGCATTATCACCTCTCACCATTCAACCCCAAATAATCAATTCAGTAGTAAACGGTGCAACAGGATTTGGATAGTGTATATGTCTGTGTTCACAATCAATCTCAGCTGAACTGACAAGGTAGTTTCCTGGTTTGTAAAAAAGCAGCATGGTGACGTACTTTTCTGGATTGTTGTGAGGAGAACACACTTTATGTAGGGTCAGCATACATGAGGCCAGACCAATCCTGAAAACAGTGGGAGTTTCAATATTTCCTCAAATCTACATGATAAAGAACTTTCTGATTTGTTTGTAATGTTTGATGTTTTGTTATATTTTTATATGTGTTGTAGGCCACCCAGAGATGTGCAGGATATAAATAAAATTATTATTACTATATTATTATTATTAAGATGACATCAAAATTGCTTTCTTGGATCACACCACTTCCCACAGCAGCCAGCCAGATAACCCTGGGAAGAAGCTTCACAACGAAGGCACAACCCTGTTCCACTAGTCCCCCGTTATCAGTTTCCTTGTTTGTTTCTTCCGTATTACACATTCGACTAATTCCAAAGGGGCTAGTCTGTTCCAGCTAGGAGCGCGCGCGGGGGCGCGCGCACACACACACACACACAGAGCTACGGCACCAAAAATAAAGCTTTAAGCTGTCATGAACCGGCCAGTCTCTTAAGGGGCCACAGGCCACCTTTCCCCCTTCTTCTTTGCATTTGCCACTCGACTAGCAAAGAAGAGAACCGAGCCGGTGCTCTGTGGAAGCGTCACGTGCTCTCCAAGCCCCGGGTCTCACGCCCAAGGAGTGACCTTCGCCTGGAAGTTGGGCGCGAGGGGGAGACCCGCCGAGGGGGCGCGAGGCGCCTTTTGCGCAAACCATGAGGGAAATACGTGGAACTGCTGCGAGTCACAACATGAGCAGCAAGAAGCAGCGACGCCCATTCCCGCCCAGACACTGCAGGGCAAACCCAACCTCCCCTCAGAATAATCCTAAAACGAAAGCCAGCCCCAATGGGCGCCTCCACGCCCAGCCCCCCTCACAAGGGGCCATGAAGGGCGACCCCTCCCTGGGCTGGGCGGGCGCGGAGGAGGTCACCCTGGCGCAGGCCCCGCCCGCCTGCTCGCCTCACCTGCGTCCCGACCACCACGATCTGCGGCAGCTGGATGACGTCGGCGCCCACCGTGTTGAAGACGTCCTGCAGCTTGTTGATGACCGGGATCAGCGCCTCCATGGCGGCAGAGGCGGCCGCTCCGGAGGGGGCCGGAGGGAGAGGCAGGCGACGGCAATGAATGGAGGAGGGAGGCGGCGAGAAAGGGCGCCCGCGTTGCCACCTTCCCCCGCGCCGCCGCGGCCGACGACGACCATTGGCGCCGGCCCGCTCTCTCCCAGAGGCCTCTGCGCGCGCGCGCGCTCCCGCCGCCGCAGGGCACGGCGGGAGTTGTAGTGCTCGGGACGCCCCGCAGCGCCCTCTAGAGGGTGCTTGGAGGAACAGGGAGGGGCGCGTCCTGCCGCAGAACGCGGAGAGGTGGCCGTTTTCTCGAGGTGCACGTGTCTCCCTCAAGCGGAACTTGAGCACGTGAGGACGTTGTCCTACGCGGCTGGCTGGCCCGCTAGAGCATATTTCTGAATTGCGGGGTGGAAGAAATGGAAAGAAAATAGATATGCCCTCCCCATGCCTCCCCAGTTCATTTCCCCCGCCCTCCGTGCCCCCGTTGTAGAAGACAAAGCTGCTCAGATATATCTTTGGAGAAATGCAACATTTTGAAGGTAGCTGTTTAAAATGAGGCCAGGTGAGGCAACCATCTCTAGAGGGCAATTTAAATACATAAGTTCTGTTATAAGAATTTTAAGGTCTTAGATATATAATACATGTTCATAAATGTACCAAGCAAACACGTACAGAAATATATAAACAACATGTCTGGAGCAGCACAGGAATACAGTCCTGAAACCATTTTGATTCCCAAACTGACCAAATGTGCCTCTGCAAGGAGGGAGAGGGTGAGGGAACCTTCCTAGTGTCTCAGGAATTAAGTGATTACCATCTCAAAGGAATGGCCAGACTACCAGGAAAGGCAATCAGATAAGGCATTATCAAATAACCTGGCAGACAGGAGATAAACGAAGCACTCAGATTTCTGTTGTGGACCGCCTTTTCTATGATGTAGGGATGATGTATCTGGGGGGTGGTCTTGGGCTACACCCCTTCTGTATGTATGATGTTTCTGGGGGTGGTCTTGAGCGCCAGGGCAGGGAATTTCAAAATGTCTATATAAGGGGAGGCACACCTTTGTTCTGGGTTCTCCTCCTGTCCTGCGTGTGAGGGGAGCACCCTGTTGCAACAGTTCAATAACGATCAGGCTTGCTAGCTGCTTTGCTTCTCAATATTCTCTGGTTGGCCTCTGTTATTTTCTCCGACCGATGGAGAACCTACAAAGGACTCTATAAGGGCACTTGTGTACCCCATAAGGGAACAAGACCAGGTTTTGTTCACAACAGATCATTTCCCTATTGTTTGTCTCTACCATCTGGAATTCAGAGAGAGTCCCATTTCTGTTACAACCGCTTTGTTGTTGTTGTTTAGTCGTACTTAGAGCTTATTAAAAATAGATCTCTCACTCTCTCTTATTCCCCAAGGTTGACTGTTCTGGTCCCATCCCTAAAGCAGATGCTTTCTGGAAATGTTTAATTTCTCAGTTATATAATACACAACGTGTGACTTGACTAACTTTCTTGAGTGAACTGGTGTGCACATGGTGATTGTTTTTTCTCTCTTTTACTTTCCATTTGTGGCACAAATGGCTTTGAGCTGTGGTTGCTGGGTTTCATGTATGGATGATATTGACTAATGAAAGGAGATTTCTAAATTCATGCCGATGAAGAGTACAGGGGGGGAGTGAGCAGTGGTGTAGCTTGGGGGGGAACCCCAGGGTCACTTGCCCCAGGTACAAAATAGATAGGGGTGCAGAATTTCATTACCCAGTGCTGCCTCCATGCAGCTGCGCGTTTCTATCTCTGGGCTCCATTGGAAATGGCTTCTCCATGCAAACCAGGAAGTGGCCTCTCCAGACAATGGAACGCTTCTTTTCCTGAATCTGCAGCTGCAATCTGCTGGGTGACATGATTGCGCATGTGTACTCTGTCCGGTTGCCTCCCTCTGGGTGGCCCTGGGCCCCCAGGCAGCCCACGCTATGCCAATGAGACTGAGTGAGTGTTGGGTGGATGGAGTGAGATTGTGTGAGTGGAAGGAGAGGAAGAGAGAAAGACTGCATGGATGTGCATGTGAATAAGTGTGGGAGAAGAGAGTGAGGGGGCTGAGCGTCATTAGATGTTGGACAAGCCTTTTTAAAGTTTAAATATGTACGTAAGCATTCATTCTTGCCCATTGATTGTGGGTGGGACAAAATGGGCAATCCACATACAGCGGACACGGAAAATCTTAAATACCCTGACAGCAAAAACTAGTGTTTGTTTTTTCCCCCTTCTAAAAATTTATCTAAACTTGCATCTTTACATATAAATTAGCACCTGCAAAACATATGCAGATTGGTGTCATGGCCGGGGAGAGGGGAATTTTTGATAAAATTTGCACAGATAGTTGAACCTACCTAATAGTGCTTTCCAAAATAATTTTCAAAGCAAAATGCAGTCCTTCAAAATTTATACTTCTGTGAATTTGGCAGTGCAGTTCTCTAGCCAAGTGAAGTGTAAAAAAAGGCACACAATAGTAAAAATGTTTTTATTATTACATTATTATAACATAATATTGTAAAATTATTATTAATAATAATGAAATAATAATACACAAATGCTTTATATTAAGGAAGACTGGAGACAAACAAGTGCGTATTGGGATAAATTTCCACTATAATACTGATGAATTGAATTTATTTAACTTTTATCAGGACTTTAAAAAAAGAACATTCACAGACTAATTAGAGATGTAGAGAACTGACCTGAATAATAATAATAATAATAATAATAATAATAATAATAATAACAACAATAATAAATTATTTATACCCCGCCCTTCCCGGTTCAAAAACCAGGCTCAGGGCGGCTAACAGCAAATTTAAAACACTTAATTATAAAAGCAGCATAAAACATGTTTAACAGTATAAAAACATGAATAACAATACTGGAAAAATAAGATAAATAATAAATAAGTGTTGCATGTACGTATAAGGAACCAACTTTCGGAACAGTGTTTGGTTGTGTGTAAATAAGTGTGTGTGTTTGTGTATGTTAAGGAATTAAGGGAACCCTACAAGCAGGGTTGCTCGATGATATGCAATCTGAAAAGGCCTGGTTTGTTGCTGTCAAGATACCCCTTGGTTGGGGCTCCGAAAGAGACTGTTTGCAAAATGCTTTTAGGTTTCGATTTCTGGCAAGAAGGAAACTAAAGAAAACACTGGTGGAACCAGGGATTTTCACCAAGCTGGGTTGAAGAAGGAGCCGAACAGTGGCAACGGCAGTGGCATTCTTGTCTAGAAGAACTAAACGGAGACAGGTATGGTGTGTGATGATGAGGGGGAAATAGGGGGGGGTAGAAGCGTCTCGCGTCTCTCTGTGTGGGGAGAAGCAGAGTTACGGCAATCTGTTTAGCTCAGTTCTTTGTGAGCACAAGTTTCGTCTCCCACTAATGATGACGTTGTATAGAAAAGTCAGGCAGCTTCACAGCGTTATAAATGTTCATATATATACACACATATATATAAAACATGGCATTCAGTATTAAAATACCTTCTATGGTAAATGGGAACCTAGAAGTCCAGCTTTTAGAGAACCCACTGAAGACCCAAATTAAAATTTTATTTGGCATCTGTTTTGTTCTGTGTGTTTAGAGGTGCCCACATCTTGGGTGTGTGCTTCAGTTGTTGTCTCCAGACCTACTTAAATCTCCTGGCTGCTACATCCTCCTAGATGCCCTGGGCTGGATTCAACTATCCGGTTCAAGAAAAACAGGGCTTTCTTCCCCTTTTCTTTCTGCCCATCTTTTCCAACATACTCTTCAATGTTTCCAAGCTTTACACTTTCCAGTCTCATTATCTGCATACCTACCGTAAATTTAAGGCACCCCTCCCCCCTCAAAAAATAATAATACTAGGAACTGTAGTTTGTTAAGGGTGGTGGAATTGTAGCACTGTATGGGGTGAACTTCAGTTCCCAGGGTTCTTTGCAGTAGAGGGTGTGCTTTAAATGTATGGTGTGTAACGATGAGGCTGGGAGGGGTAAAGAGAGATTGTGTTTGAATCTCTTTGCTGTGTGAACTTGACAATGTAGAGTCCTCCTGATAACCATAGAGTTTCCCAGCCAGAAAAGTCTTGTCAACAAGTTATGGAAGGAGTAACTTGTGTCTCAGTGCTATGCTGAATTGACTTGACTCTTGGTCTTCCAAGTTTTTCCATAGACCAGCCCTCAAAACTGTGGCCACATGGAACTTCGGGATTATCAGTGGGAAGTCATTGATCCTGCCTTGGAGGGCAAAAATATCATAATTTGGCTACCAACGGGTTCCGGAAAGACTCGGGCAGCTGTGTATGTGTGTAAGAGGCACATGGAGAGCGTACAGAAGAGCAAGGTGGCTGTGTTAGTCAACACGGTAAGGACCAGGTGATGTGGGTGGGTGGGAGACAGACAGTCCCTTACCAAAAGACAAGGTTTCAGTCTCATTTCCCGGAAAATGTTTCACTGCTGTATTCTTGCCCTGGCAGGTGCCTCTAGTGGACCAACACCTGAAGAATGAGTTTAGCATCTTGCAGAATTGCTTCAACATTACAGCCATCAGTGGTGACAGCAACCAGAAGCTGTTCTTCTCAGAAGTGTTGAAGATGAGTGACTTAATAATCTGCACAGCACAGATCCTTCAAAATGCCCTTATCAGCCAAGAGGAGGAGATGCACGTGGACCTGACAGGTGAGCATCTGGTGGGAAAGAGGTGTTATAAGAGCTTGCTGGGCCAAACCAGTGACCCATCTAGTGCAGCATCTTGTTCTCTCAATGGCCCACCAGATGCCTATGGGAAGCCTGGAAGCAGGTCCTGAGAACAAGAGCTCTCTTCCATCCTGCACTTGGTATTCAGAAGGATACTGATTCTGACAGTAGAGGTAGAACATAGCCATCATGGTTAGTAGCCACTGATAGCCTTGTCCTACATGAATTTGTCTAATCCTATTTTAATGTGATCCCAGTTGATGGCCATAACCTCCTCTTGTGGGATGAACATAAGAGCCCAGCTGGATCAGATCAAAGCCCTATCTAGTCCAGCACCCTTTTCTCCACAGTGGCCAGCCAGTCGCTTCTGAAATGCCCACAAGGAGGACAGGAAGGAAACGCTGCTCCTCCACTGCTGGGTCATAATTCTGGGGCAACAAGCTTAAGTCTAATTAATGCGTGAAGGGGTTAATACCATGGAGTACGCTGTCCTGCCAGGTTTAGCTATGACACTTGCTTTACCTGGGGAGGAAATAGGTAATCAAGCCTATTATCTTCCAGCATGTGAAGAGGTTTGAACTGGTCATCAGCCATTCTCGAGTTCCTATGCCAGGAACTTTCACCACTTTGTAACTAAGATAAGTTTTACTGCCTGCGCAATTTTCTGAAGTACATGAATCTGACCTCTGAAGTGTTCATAAATAAACCCTTTTTAACTTGTCACATGTGGGGGCTTTTTCCTATGCTGGAGGAAGAGACAAAATTTGGAAATGAACTTTTTAAGGAGATATTAAAGATCTAACAGCCTATATTTCCATACTTGGCTGTATATTTTGTGATGTCGTCGTCATCATCATCTGTGCAGATTTCACCTTGTTGGTGATTGACGAGTGCCATCACACCCACAAAGGAACCGCCTACAACAAGATCATGGAGGGCTACCTCGAACGAAAGCTGAAGGGCGAAAAGAATTTACCACAGATCCTGGGGCTTACAGCCTCACTAGGTACGGGTGGTGCCAGCTCCCTGGAGGGAGCTCGGGAACACATTCTGCAGGTGAGTCCGATGGAAGACATTTGGCCCAAATACTGGAAGCATTGTCATTGTTGCTTTCCCCCTTTTTAACCTTATTTCTATTCAGAGGCTGCTTTGGTCTGCAGCTGCAGGCCCGTTTCACACAAACACTAAATACATAGGAGCATAGTTCATGTTAGAGTACTAAATGCCTGGCATCTGCAGCTGCAAGAGTCTTGTACAGCAGGTAATGGGAAAGACCTCTCTGCCTTGGACCCTTAAAACTTTCTACCAGTCAGAGAAGGCAGTACTACTTGGGGAGATTGACAAATAATCTCACCTGGCATAAGGTATCTTGCAATGCTCCAGATGAGGTGGTAACATATAGTACTGTTTCAACTGCAAGTGAGGGAATGCTCCACAAACACACACAGCCACAGCATATTAAGGAGAAAACCTTTTGCAGATACCGTATTTTTTGCTCTATAAGACTCACTTTTTCCATCCTGAAAAGTAAGGGGAAATGTGTGTGCGTCTTATGGAGCGAATGCAGGCTGCGCAGCTATCCCAGAAGCCAGAACAGCAAGAGGGATTGCTGCTTTCACTGCGCAGTGATCCCTCTTGCTGTTCTGGCTTCTGGGATTCAGAATATTTTTTTTCTTGTTTTCCTCCTCCAAAAACTAGGTGCGTCTTATGGTCTGGTTCGTCTTATAGAGCGAAAAATACGGTACTTGACATGTCTGCAAGTGACAAAGGCATACTTGGGTTCCTCACCCGTTTTCTTCCACTTTTATCACTTGTAAGTCAACTCCTACTGGTGTTTTAAGGGCTATAGGTCTGATCGTGGATTTAGCCGATGTCTCAAACGCTTGCGTGATTGACATAACGACTCCCTACAATTTGTTCTTTGAGCCAGTATAGCCTAGTAGCTAGGGCGTTGGGCTAGGACCCGGGAGACCAAGGTTCAAACCCCACTCAGCCATGAAGCTCACTGGCTGACCTTGGGTGACCTTGGGCCAGTCACAGTCTCTCATCTGTGTGGTGTAGTGGTTAAGAGCGGTAGTCTCGTAATCTGGGTAACCGGGTTCGCGTCCCCGCTCCTCCACATGCAGCTGCTGGGTGACCTTGGGCCAGTCACACTTCTCTGAAGTCTCTCAGCCCCACTCACCTCACGGAGTGTTTGTTGTGGGGGAGGAAGGGAAAGGAGATTGTTAGCCACTTTGAGACTCCTGAAGGGGAGTGAAAGGCGGGATATCAAATCCAAATCCAAACTCTTCATCTCAGTATAATCTACCTCGCAGAGTAGCTGCCAGGATCAAATGGGAGGGGGAAAGCCATGGATGAAGAGCTCCTTGGAAGAAAAGTGGGATATAAATGTAATAAAAAATGAGATAGATATATATATAACCCTTTCCAGATCTGTGCCAACCTGGACACTGAGAGAATCATGTCTTCTGATAAACACAAGTTCTACATTGATACTTACGGCCCACAACCCAAGAAGCAGTATAACCTGTCCCAACAAAGGCCTGAGGTAAGGTCCTCTTGCAACTACAGGGCAACTGTGAAGAGGCACCAGAGGCACCATGATGAGAAGGTGACTCTGGAGCTCTGAGCAAAGTAAAACATGCCCATAGGATTTTGTTTTCCTTGTCTGAATGCGAACGCTCCTCTGATCTGTCATCTTCAGGATCCCTTTGCAGAACAACTGATGGAGATAATGGCACAGATATATAGTTACCTGAATGAGCCTGACTTGACTATGGATTTTGGTACCCAGATCTTTGAGCAGCAAATTGTGGTGCTTGAGAAGGAAGGTGAGTCCTCAATAAGCGGCTTTGCAGTACACGAATATGACGGGAGGGACAGGAAACATGTCCACAGGCAAGTTAAGTGGCTTCCTTCCTGGAAATGGCTCCCAGTATGTTTCCAAGCTGACCTTTAAGGCCCTAAATATTCTCAGTCCTGTATACCTGAAGGAGCGTCTCCACCCCCATCGTTCAGCCTGGACACTGAGGTTGAGCACCGAGGGCCTTCTGGTGGTTCCCTCACTGCGAGAAGTGAAGTTACAGGGAACCAGGCAGAGGGCCTTCTCAGTAGTGGCGCCTGCCCTGTGGAACACCCTCTCACCAGATGTCAAGGAAATAAGCAACTATCTTACTTTTAAAAGACATTTAGGGAAGTTTTTAATGTTTAATGCTGTATTGTGTTTTTAACATTCAGTTGGGAGCCGCCCAGAGTAGCTGGGGAAACCCACCCAGATGGGCGGGGTATATATATATTTATTTTTATTTTTATTCCACTTGCATCCTAAAATATTTTTTATTGAAAGTTTCAGGGATTGAATATAGGGTCTGTTACAAATGATCTTATCATAGAATGATAGAACCATAGAACTGTAGAGGTTGAAGAGAGTCCAAGTGTCATCTAGTCCAACCCCCTGCAATGCAGAAACCCCACCCCACCCTTCTCACAGTAAGGTTTACCTGGTGTGTTATTTATAGTCTTTCCATTGGCAGCTGAAAGCCTTTTTATTCACCCAGGCTTTTTAACGGCATTATAAATCTGGGGTGTAAACTATTTCATGCTGCTTTTTTGCAAAAAGGGTTTTTGCCATCTTTTATTGTTTTTTTTTAATTATCATTGCAGGTTGCTTTCATTGATAATTCTGTTCTAAGCCACTCAGGGAAAGTTGGTTGATGGGCAGCTATATGATTAATCATAACCATTATCTTATTTGTCTCTTTCACATTGTCAGGAGCAAAGCGCTTTTGCCAAAAGACCCGAGTGTGTGCCTTGCACCTACGTAAATACAACGATGCCCTGATGGTCAATGACACTGTGCGCATGATTGACGCCTACAAAATTCTGGATGAGTTTTACCTGCTGGAAAATGCTACTAAGGCGTTGCAGAACCCTGCTGAGCAGTACCTGGTCCGGCTCTTTGACAGTAAGTGTTCTCAGAGGAGGTACACTGAGAAATTTGATTCAGTTTGCATTTAAAGGTGAGCCTTCCTGATTTGCACTATCCAGAACAATAATTGAACAGAAACACCACCATTTTGTTCTGCTTACATTTTAATGTGAAACTACCTAATTTGAACTTCTCAAGCCAATACACAAGCTAAAGCAGATGTCCTTCAAAATTCACACTTCTCTGAATTTTGCAATGCAGTTCTCCAACCAATGTGTACAGAAATGAATATATTGAGGAAAGTGTGTACCAAAATGCACATATTAGTGAAAATTATGTACAATAATGTATTATATTAGGGGTTTGGGTTTTGTTTGTTTTGTTTGCAAAAACATGTATGTTAGTCAAAACTGCATGCAAAATGTGTTTATTAGGAAAAAATCACACTAAAATGTTTATGAATGAGACCTTGTAAAAGGAAAATGCAGATTGCTGCAGAACTAAAGAAAACTGAATCAAAGACTGAAAAAATGAGAAATGGAGAGAAACCAAAACTGACTGATTGGTCCATTCCTTCTCTGAAATCAGGTGGGTGAGTTGGCCAAGAGAAGAGTCCATATAAACAGGCCAGGAACAAGTTCCCAGTTCCATGTAATCAGCTAGGTCAGCACTTAAAACTATCTCTTGAAGAGAGACTCTTGAAGAAAGAGGAAGAAAAAGAACTACATGGAAGTGGAAAGATGAAACTTCAGAAAAAAGAGGAGGAGGTGCTGCCCAGCAGACACATTCTTTTGAAGAGACTCTGCTGGATGCAGCACATCCAGGAATGACTTCTTTGGGCACCGGTAGTCAGACCGCAACTGGATATGTGGTCCATTTCCCCCCAAACACCTCCAAAAAATATAACATTATGGCATTCAGTGTTTCTGACAAAGTGAACTATGCCACTTGGCACCAAGCAAAGATGGAGCGAGATCTCAGCAGTAAGAAGATCTACCAGGAAGAAGAGATGCCGGAGTCGGGAGCTGGCAGCGAGTTCAACTGCAACCTGCGTGAGGAGGCACAGCACAAAAAATATGGCATTACCTTAAAGGAGTTCAAGCTTGAAAACCAGCCCTGGATCCTGAAAGTCATCGGCAAGACTGGGCGCAAGTTCAAAGGTGTGAAAAAGGGTGGGGTGATAGAAAACACCTCCTACCACATCTTCACTCGGTGTCCAGGTGGTGCCTTTGAATCCTTCCCAGTCAACAGCTGGCATAACTTCATACCCATTGCCAAGTGTCGCACGTTGACTGCAGAGGAAGCTGAGGAGGAGTGGGAGAGGCAGAACAAGGTTCTGAACCACTTTAGCATCATGCAGCAGCAACGGCTGAAAGACCAAGGCGATGAAGAAGAGCAGAAGGCTGAAGAAAGACAAAAAAAAAGGGAGCTACCAAAAAAATCCATGACCTGGAAGATGAGCTGGAGATGAGCTCGGATGACAGCGAGTTCAGCAATGTAGATGAGAATAAATACACCAAGCCCAAGAAGAAAGCCCCTTTGACGAAGAAAAAGAAGAAGGGATCTGACGATGAAGCCTGTGAAGACAGCGATGATGGGGACTTTGAAGGCCAAGAGGTTGACTACATGTCTGGCGGACCCAGCAGCTTTGTGGAAGAAGCAGTGGGCAATCCCAAAGTGACCAAAGAGGAAGACATCCCAAAAGGTATAGACGAAGCAAGCAGGAGTAGTGAAGACAGCAAGGAGGAGAAGCCTGTGGAGGAGGAGAAGAGAAGAAGGCCCCGACTCCCCAGGATAAAAAGAAAAAGAAAGACACCAGTGATGAGTCTGAGATGTCTGAGGACAGCGACATTGACAGTGAAGCATCTTTCACAATCTTCATGATGAAAAAGAAAACTCCTCCCAAGAAAGAACGCAAGGGCTTGGCTAGCAACTCACAAGGGGATGCCCTTGGATGCTGGCACGTCAGCTAACAAAGTGGAGCAAGGAAAGCAACAGGCAGGGTCCAGTGAGCTCACTGCAGCAAAGAGGCTGAAGTTGGACACTGGGCCCCAGGCCTCATCATCTCTGGGAAATCAATCCCCAGCCACAGTCGGGCAAGTCAGCAGTGTTGATGTGCAGCTGACGGAGGATGCCGTGTGCTACTCCTTGACCTGAGGGCCCATGACCACAAAGGATTTGCTGAAGAAACTGCAGACCAAGAAAACGGGGCTGAGCAGTGAGCAGACGGCCAATGCGCTGGCCCAGATCCTGAATCGGCTCGATCCCGAGTGCAAGAACATTGAAGACAAGATTCACTTCTTCCTCAAGGAATGTGGAGGGCAGAGGCTGGGCCAGATACAAACTGTCCTTTGGCATCCACCCTCCTGTTGGGCAGCTCTGAGCCCCCTTACATTTGGTTAGTAGCTGGGGGTGGCTACATGCTAGAACCATGTGGATCGGCATTCATACCCTTTGGGGAAAGCAAAAGAGCCATTCTCCTGCCTTTGTGCTGGTGGGATTCAGGGGCGGTGAAAGGGGGCAGAAGACTGGGACAGTCTCATGAGAGGCATTGAAGCCATGATCTCTCTGAATTGGAATAGTTTTCTCTTTCATGTGGAGCAGTTCACAAATGAAAAGTTGCCATTTTTAGAATGAACAGGAGCATTTTTTTACACACCCACAAACACCCACCCCACACCCTGTGTGTTCTCAAATGCTGGAAGGCCTTGAGAGGTAAACCATTCTCCACTGCGACTTGTTTTGAAACCAGTTCCACTCTTCTCCCCTGGCCTCCCTCACCCAAAATCACAGAGACTCTGAGAAAGCCATTACTGGGACACAAATACTTCTCCTTGTATTTTTATTTTTTTTAACACATTCTAAAATGGTGTGTGCTTTGGCAAACAGAGGAAGACGCTGCTCAGCCTGAACCTGCCATGAGTTGCTTCCTCCAGCTCAGGGGTCTGCAACCTTTAAGACAAAAAGAGCCACTTGGACCCATTTCCGAAGGAAAAAAACCTGGGAGCCGCAAAACCATTGCGACATTTAAAACAAATATATCTGACAGCGGGCGGAAAGGTGGCGTCGGGACGGTGCGTGACTAACGCACGCACCGCCCCCATGCGACGTCACAGCCAGTACAGCGCCCGCCACAGTGGGGAGTGTCGGGGAGCACAATGTGGCTCCTCCCCTCACTAGTATCCGCCCCGGAGACGTGGCAAAGGTGTGAAAGAGCCACATGCGGCTCCGGAGCCGCAGGTTGCTGACCCCTGCTCTAGCTGGTTGCATAGAGTTGTTTTCAGTCTGCCCTAAAAAAGTTTTGGGGATTTTGGGGGGGTAAAGACAAGAAATGGGAATAAATTAAGCAAATTGGAAAAAGAAAGAAAGAAAAAAGAGGAGGAGCTAACGAGCGAAAAGAAACTGTTTATGAGACTGACTGCTCTCCAACAGACACTGTTGCCATATGGTGACCAACATTGTGGTAAGCTATAGTGGGCCATTTGAAGTTTTGTGGGTTTTGTTTTTTCACTTACTGTTACATTGTTGATTGGTTGTGCTAACTGTTTTTAATCTGTAAGATAAAGCAATATTCTTCCTAATCATCAGACTCAAGATCTGAGATCCGTGTGCTGTGCTCTTGCCTTGCAGGCTACAAAGCACGCCTCTTGGCCATTGCTCAAGACAAGGGCTTTGAGAATCCCAAACTTAAGGAGCTGCAGAAAGTCCTCCAGAATCAATTCCAAGAACTGGAGAGCTCGCGGGGCATTGTGTTCACCCGGACACGTCAGTGCGCTCACTGCCTTCATCAGTGGGTACAAGAGAACCAGAATTTGCGTGAACTCGGGATCAAGGCTGCTGTGTTGACCGGGGCTGGCTTCAGCAGTCAGACAAAACACATGACCCAGGTAACATTAACAGTTCTCCCACAGATCAAGTGAGGGATGTTGGAGACCGTAAGGGGACCTTAGGGTAGATTCATAGTTGTATGCATATTACTTGATTTCTCTTGAGTTGATATATCCTAGAGGAACACGTCAACTGCTTCCATTGAAAGCCATTGCGTTAGAGGTAACACTAGGTGCCAAGAGGTGCCAAGGACTGAATGCGCTTGTGTGAACTGACTTCAAGAGAGAGGGCAATGCAGCCCATTAAAACTAAGAAGAAAAATAGGCTACCGAATGCAAAAGAAGCCCAGTCTTTGGCGCGTTCCACAGCTGTCTTGCAGCCACCAAGATTTTCTCTGAGGACAGATCCTGTATAACATAAAAACGGAGCACACAGATCACCATCAGCTGCAGGGTGGGCCTGGCTTCCTCCTAGCTTTGAAGCTGAATTGGCTGGTGTACCAATTATTGAATTAGAACAGTAGGTGGTCTATTAGATTTGTGCTTTTCTCCATGCTTCACACAGACACAAAGTTTTAATTCCAAAATTAGTCCAGGGATATTGGGGGAGGTGCCAGGGAAGCAGATTTATTGACAACATCTATTGGAATATTCTAGAAGAAACTTGTAAATGGCCTTGAACAAGTTGCTAGGCAATGGAAATTTCCCCCAGCAACAGGTGTCCTTATCAGGGCATGTGATCCACTAAGTCTGGGCCAGCGTAAATGAGTATGTGAATGAGCCAGCATTAGATCTCTGGCCAGATGGCTAAAAAGAGAAAAAGATTATGTTTCTTCATTTGTTTTTTTATTTTATTTTTAATGACCAGTGTAAAGTTTTGTACATAATAAAGACCCTGAGAAACAAAACCCAATGGTGTTTATAATGGGAATTTCACTAAGAGATAGCTGGAATGCTGCTGCTGCTGCTGCTGTAAAGAAGTAAAAGATGCAGGAAAATATTTCTGTATAAAGAACTCTGCTACAGAAAGGAAAGAGAACCCAAGAGTTTTCTTTTTCTGCTCATGAACCAGCCATTCAACAATGTGCGCAGCTAGTTATTGTATCAAAGCTATAATTTTTTCCCAAATTTAGACCTGGAAAGGGATCATATGCTCAGATAGAGTGCAAAGGTGCTTTTAGAGCTACCCAAGCGTTCTAAAAATGTTAGGAGCATCCTTTTGTGCCCTTATTGTCCTGCAAACACACATTTCAAGAGGGCAGTCCCAGTTGCTCCGAAGGCCAATGTTTATGTGATGTTAACCGCTTGCGCTCTGGGGTTGAGGACGCAAGAGAAGCTTCAGCCCAATGCCTCAACAAGCTCCACATCTTTTCACCCTGTCTTGGGTTGTTTCCTCCAGCAACAGCAGAAAGAAGTCATCTATCAGTTCCGCAAAGGGACCCTCAATCTGCTCTTCTCCACCAGCGTGGCTGAAGAGGGGCTGGACATCCCAGAGTGTAATATCGTCGTCCGCTATGGACTGATGACGAACGAGATTGCCATGATGCAGGTCAGTCAGCACTACTCTTGGGGGGAACTTGTTGGAATTCACTCTTGACCTCTGCCATGGGGTGCCTTACAGTACTCAGTATATCCTGGGAGAACATGCTGCAGAGGCCCAAACCCTGGTTCTTTTATTCCAGGCCCTGGGTCTCCTGCTTCCTTTTAGTTGCTTTTTTATACTCCTCATCACCGTAAAAAAATCAACCTTTGTTACAGGGCAGCTGGGCACACCGCAGAGTGCAGTGCCAATGAGACCCCTGTCACCCACCCTCTTCATTTGTCCATATACATATCAATTATTGTATGGGAAAATTTATATGGGGGCGGGGGACTATGCCCCAAGTCCTTTAAGTAACCAGCAATTCCCCAATATAATGGCTATCCAGCATCACAGAGGACAATGCGGTTATAATGGGAAATGATGGCTGAGTGGACCACGTGGCTATACCTTGTTTGCCTCTACATAGTTCCATCCTTATTTCAGACATCACAATATAGTGATATATTGCGATGTTTAGCTGGTGATACATCGTGATGTTGAAAGCCAGGTATCGCCCAGCCCTACCTAAGGGGACAGGCAAAAGAGAAGCCGCTGGGCTGGATTTCTAGGGAAGGACGCAAGCACTCTTCTCATCACCTTTTCAGGCCAGGGGACGTGCCCGTGCCCCGGACAGCACCTGCTGTGTTTTGGCCAAGGCCAACAGCAAGGAAGTCGCCCGTGAGAAGCTCAATGAGACCCTGGAGGTCCTGATGGAGAAAGCGATTGTGTGGGTGCAGCAGCTGCAGCTGCAACAGCCTCAACGAGAATACCGCCTAAAGGTAAAAGGACGTTTTTGGGGAAGGGGGTAGCCGGTGGATGCACAGAGCCGATAGAAGCAAGGGTGGAGGAAGCCATCGGTAAAGGAGTAAAACCATGCATTTTTTGGGGGGTGGCCTTTTTTGGAGGTGGGGAGAGAATAACACACTTTGAGGCAAGTAACACATGCAGGAAAATCACATGGTTGAGCTCTTCCTGGACTATCTCTTCAGAATGTGGAGGGGAGAGATGCACATCTGAATGCTCCCTCATGTATAAACATTAAAAACAATACCTAGAGAAACCAGTGTAGCTAGAGGGGGTTGTTGCTTTTTCAACTCAAGGCCCACCTTCCCTAATTGGGAACCTTCGGAGGGCCATATGCCAGTGAGGGGGATGGGGAGGCTGGGGGCAAAACAGAGCAGACATGACTCTTACAGTGGTACCTCTGGTTGTGAACGGGATCCGTTCCGGAGGCCCGTTCACAACATGAATAGAACACAACCCGCAGCGGCGCGTCTGCACACACACAGATTGCGATTTGCCACTTCTGTGCATGCATTATGTCCTTTTGTGCATCAGCGCATGCACAAGCGGCAAAACTTTCCAGTACTTCTGGGTTGCCGCGGGACGCAACCTGAAAAAATGTATCATGAAGCAAACGTAACATGAGGTATGACTGTATATAGAAATTCCATTCCTGGCATACAAAAGTCGGAGGTCAATGCGTGCTCGCTCACACTCACACCCCTTTCTGTTTGGGCAAGCGAGAGACACTACCAGAGTTCAGGGACACTTGGGAGATGCCAGCTGAGGCGGGCGCATGCTCTGCTTTCCCCCACCAGCATATGGGGTGGGGGGGTGTAGCGGGGGGGGGGAGAGCGAGGCTCGACACATGACTGAGAACAGCTGGCCTTGAGGGTTGAAAACAGTAGGATAAACAAGGCAAGTCAGTAATTTACATCGAAATTAACTCCTAGAATAGAGGAACAGAATTGTAAGGGTTCTGCAATCACAGTAATTGATCAAAAGAGATCTGGGTTTGCTCCTGTGGGAATACAGGACTCACCAGACCCCCTCAGTGAATGATAGATGGTTAAAGAGCTCTTGAGGGCACAATGAGCCTAAGCAAAACCCTTATAACTGAAAGGAAAACAGTGAGTCATCTCAGACATGTTCCTGCAAAAACATTCAAGTAAGGTCTGGGAAAGGGTGTGGCCTTGGAAAAATCCCAAGGGCTGGCTAGAGAGGGCTGCATCTGGCCCCTGTGCCTGAGTGTCCAACTAGGTCTAAGGGGACCCAGTTTCTAATCCGCTCACCCCCATGAAGCTCATTGGGTAGCCTTGGGCTACTCTAACGTACCTCACAGGGTTGTGAGGATAAAAGGGTGGAGGGAGCCAAACTCTTTGGAGGTGATAGGGATATAAAACTAGTCCATTAGGGAGAAAGTTAGGTTAGGAACCTTCTCTCCAAAGCTCTGGGCTATCCTTGAACAGGAAGTTGTGCTGTTTGATTTTTAATTAGGGGGCATTCTGAAGTGATACAGCCCTGCAAGACCTTCAACATCCTGAATATGTAGCTTTGCTGTGGGGAAAAGATGTTATTGCTCATTTAAGGCACACAGAGGGCTATTGCAATTTTCATTTGTGACAGTCCTAGGAAGGGAGGAAATTGCTCCCGTTTTGTATAGGGGGAATAGTGGCTAGGCATTACTTTTTCCAGATCTTTCAGGAACAGTTAAGCTAAAGAAGATGTGAAACATGAAATGGTATTAATTGGACCATGTTGTCTCTGAATAATTAAGCTATGAAACACTGAAAGAAAGTAAGCTAAGACTTAAGCAATGATTTGCTGTGCAGCTATTTTACGTTTCCAATGGGTAGAACAGAAGAAGCATCAATGGTAGTGCATTGGGAGAGGAATACTCTCCAGGCTGGCAAACCTGAAGAAATGGAGGGTGGTGGGAGGAGATTCTAGAATGATTTTTTAAGAACCAGATTCTCTGGCTACTTCTCACCTGCAGTCTCTCCCGGCTCAGACCCAATCAGCTAACTCCCTTTGTCCCTCCTAGATTGAAAAGCTTCAGCGTGACGCTGTTGTCGGCCGCAGGGTGCGGGATGCTGAACGCGAGCAACAACGCCGCCTGCACGATCCAGACTCTGTGTGCTTCTACTGCATCAACTGCAATGTGGCAGTCTGCTATGCCAGCGACCTGCGCCTAATAGAGAATATGCACCGCATAAACATCAATCCCGACTTCAGGTGAGTAAAGGTAAGAAGACCAGAAGCTTTTAGAATCTCCATTCTGTTTGCCTCATCCGAACAGGAAGCAATAGGGGAGACAACCCAGAGTGTGGCTGTTGCTCTGCCAACTTTGGCTGAGGTTGACCCAATGTTTTTCTAAGTCAGAGCTGGCCCAACCAACTTATGCTTGTTCACAGAATGGAAGGGAAAGGGACTTTGGTCCTCCTCCTCCTCAGTATTTCTTAATAAAAAGAAGGGCCTCAGATGATCCGGGCACAGGTCTATGCACAATATATGCCTAGATCATACCAAAAGGCCATCTGTCACCAGATGTTGTTGGACTACAGCTTCCATCATCTCTGACAATTGGCTTTGCTGGGTCTTGTGACTCCAGGAACATCTGGAGTGCCACAGATTGGCCATCCCGGTGGAAGGCACTATGTATGCTGATGGGAAACCATAAATACTGCTGCTGGAGTTGAGGATCAGTCAAGAGCGTTGCAATGCAGCAGTAAAGTTTTAGCCTGCAAAGGGCTTTGTACTGTTTCAATGAAACTGTAACGGTAAGAGAATGAGAAGTGCTGTGGGGATGCAAACCTCTTTGAGGTCACTTGTGACAAAAAGTGGTGTCTAAATACAGTAAACAATCCAGCACCTTTTAAAAAACCACAGCCAGACACAAGCAGGGCATAGATAAGAGCCTTCCCTTTTGTTTCCACCTGGAATTTAATTTTTAAGAGGGATACTGCTACTAAACATGTAAATTCAGTTTTGTTATTATGGTTGCTACCTATTCATAGACCTATTTGCCTTGTAGTTGCACAGTCTTTTTCTTTTTTTAACACCTTCTAGGTAGTCAAAAGCCATTTCCTGTAGCAAACTCCATAAAGTGAGGAATGCCTTTTCAAAAAAATAATTGAACCTGTTAGATATGTAAAGTTTTATGTAGTTGTGCATGGGGTGGACACCTGGATGGAAGAGCTTTTGTATATGTAATGCTTATGGCATGTGGTGCAGTATTTACAACAGAACAAAAAGGAGGCTCTCTGAAAATGACCCTCAAACACCTTACCTTTCTACTCAGCAACTGAAATAGGTATCTAGGTTGCAACAGATTTGTGTATTCAGCTAGTCTCACAAGCAAGAAATTAAGTAACCAGTTTGTTGTTGTTCTCTATTTAGTCCGTATTACAGAGCATCACATAGCCATGTGATGATTCCTCGCGAGTTTAGGGACTGGAAGCCAGGCAGCTCCATCAGCTGCAGTAATTGTGGGCAGGTAAGTGCAACCAGGGCTTAGGCATTACTGCCGTAGGGTGCATTTTTGTTAATTCACCTACTTTTGGAACTTTTTGTTGTATTTGAGGAGAGAGAATGGGTGGCTAGGTAAAGGATTGTAAGATTTGAGACAAAGGATACGACCAGTCTCATAGCCACTAAATTCATTCTTGTGACAACGCCCACCTTCAGCCAGTTTTTAAAACTTCCAAGGTCTGGAAACTTGGACATGTCAGTAAGAGATGCCAGATTCCATATTTGAACATGTAGCCATGTAGCTTCCTTGATCTCCCTAAGGTTTAAATGTTGTGTATCTCCCCCTTTCATGGGAATCTGTAATTAGTCTAGGGAGTAGCTACTCTACAGAAAAGGTCTTGGGAGCAAGGGGCGAGGGTGGATGAAGCCTGGCAGTAGGCTACATGTTTCACCATTAATTATGGGTTCTAGCCCATAATTGCTCTGCCTTCTGCTCTTCACATTACTTCTGTCCAACTGGGCATGAGGAAACCTGTCGTGTAGCTGAGTCTTCTAACTGGTCCTTGGAGCTAGAATAGAAGGCAGAACATGCATTACAGATCAGTAGGCAAGTGCTAAGAACCCAATCAGCCAAGCTCCAGTAATTAAACCTTTGCAAATATTAGTTGGGCGCAGCTGAAGGTGAAAGATGCAAAAGAGGACAGGTTGCATGACCACCTGCTGGAATTCCCTCTTCTCCCTAACTGGTCTGTATTTTGAAACTCTACACCTCTAGGCCACCCAGGTAGAACAAAGTTACATACAGTCAAGCTTGCTGAAATCAATTAGCCTCAGGGTGTTTAACTACATTGGATTGAGGAGCTGAACTACATATCTGAACGGCTGTATAATAATAATAATAATAATAATAATAATAATAATAATAATAATAATAATAATATTTATACCCCAACAAAATATTAAAATACAGCAATGCATCAAACATTAAAAGCTTCCCTAAACAGAGCTGCCTTCAGATGTCTTCTAAAAGTCTGGTAGATGTTGTTCTCTTTGACATCTGGTGGGAGGGCGTTCCACAGGGCGGATGCCACTACTGAGAAGGCCCTCTTCCCTGTAACTTGGCTTCTCGCAGTGAGGGAACCGCCAGAAGGCCCTCGCCTCTGGACCTCAGTGTCCGGGTAGAACAATGAGCGTGGAGACGCTCCTTCAGATATACTAGACCGAGGCCACTTCATAAATTCAGTAGTCTATCAGACAAAACAAAATGCATCCATTTCTCCCTAGAGATTATTGGCTTGATTATGAAACACTGTAGGGTTCCTTTCCTAATTGATTAGTCTTAAAATTCCTAGGTCACAGTTCAGTGAAAATGGTTTTGTGTTTTGTCTACTTTTGGCATGGGCTAATGCTTTCCCCAACTAAGTGTGGTGGCACCCTTTTGAAACCTGGGTGGGCCTTGCCAATAACCTAACCGACCTGCTTCTTCTCCATACAGGAATGGGGCATGGAAATGATCTACCGGGAAGTCAAACTTCCCATGCTTGCCATCAAGCATTTTGTGGTGGAAACTCCAGACGGCCGAAGGACCTACAAGCAGTGGAGCAAAGTTACCTTTGACATCAAAGAGTTTGACTATTTTGAATACTGTACTACTAATGCCTTGCTGGACAGCTAAGACATGGGGGGAAAGTGAAAAATGAACTAGTGCCCTCTAATATACCCAGTGTTTTGCATCCATAGGACATAATGTCAATACTCATAATGTCAAATCAATGCATAATGCCTTTGGGGGAATTCTCAGGAACATTTCATGAAAAAGAACAGGTGATTAAGGTGGGAAGAGAAACTTCACGGCCACTAGCAAGTCTTATCTACCTGAAACGGCTGTCTGGTTCTCTAAAACAAGAGGCTGGTCAGGGAAAATGCCTTATATGAGTGATGTCAAACTTGCAATTAAAATATATATTTTAGGGAGGGCTGGATTCTATGAAGGAAGTGTGTCTGTCTGTAGGATGTGTTTGTGTGTCTTGCTGTAAAATATTCCACATCCCTCATGCAGTCTGGTGTATAGTGTCACTCTTATCAACCACTGCTTGTTGGTTTTTTTAATTGGATCTTGCAGGGGCTGGTCTATAACCTGGAAGCCCACTAGATTTGTAATTCTACTATGATATAGTCTATAAAACAATATTAACCTACACTATGTAGAACGTGTCATTTTATTCCCCTATCTATTCCTTAAGTGTGTTATCCTTGCTTTATAAATCACCTGCATTTAATTCCTCAACATTACCAACAAGACTGACCACACTGGTGATGACAAAAGAATTTTAAGCCTAGTATAACTACACAGAGAAATGCAAAAGAGCACTGAAATCACAGAGAATAATTACTGATTTAATGATGCTTTTAATTTACAGGATACAAATTTTTAAAGTTTTCAACAAGAATTAAAGTGCGCAATTTTACAGTATTCCAGCTCTGACCATTATGGACCAAATATACATATGTTACAGAAATATATACACATATCTGCAAGTATTTTACATTCATGTACATTTTAACGATAACCACTCTCACAATCTTAAATGTTGCTTTTTCTTTTTGCATTTAATTTATGGTAGAGCAAAAAAACAAAGACGTATACCCTTCGAGATTTTACAATTTTTACAGCTTGTTCATCTGATACTATCAACTAAGACTTACCCCTGCTTCCACACAAGAATCATTCGTGACATATTCCATATATTTCAGCTGCGTGACACTCTGAAGACTGTTGTGCAGTTGGTTGTTTTGTTTTGTTTTTTGCCGATTTCCCCCATGCCCTGCCTGCTTGTAACATTTTCCACCTTCTAAACTTCTTGAGACCAAGAGCAGGTGAGCTTCTATGCATTTTTATGTGGAACACTGGCTGGTATGTTGCATTTGTCGCAGAAAGGGAAATAGTTTCCCCTTCTTCCTAGAAAAAGGATTTAGATCTCTCATGAGATCTATTCCTTTTCTTTAATTTAAAATATATTTATGCATTTGCAAGGAGTAACTCCAGACTGAGTAATACTGGAATTACATGTCCGGGGTGTGTGTGTTTTTTATATACTCTTCTACTTCAGTAGAAAAATCTTGGGGGAAATCAAATCTACATTCACTTTGAGAAAACGGGAAATAACAAAGTAGCCCCCAAACTGGAAAATTATTTAATTTTTTCTCTTTAATGCATTTACACAATGGGTACCTCCCAATTAGATTTTAAATTGTTTACAGTGTACTTTGAGTGTAAAATATTGTGGAAACCAAGCCATCCCATAAATAAGATGTGCAAATTATAAAATTGGTTACCTTTTGTTAAACTGGATGAAGAAAGCTTTGAGTAGGGACTGAACTGTCATCAAGAGTTATTTTGCATGGATGAGAACATTCTAGTTTGCCCAGCAAAATTCTATCAAGAAAGAAACACATTTCTTCTTAGAAGATGGTGCTTAAATCCAGGGAAGAGGAGATAACTAACCAATGGGGGGGGGGGATATAATTTACATGACTTGTGCTTAAACTGATCATCTCCTTTCCCATTTAATTTTGCTATGGTTGCTTACATCAGTGCTTCTCAAACTTTCTCATGGGGTGGACTGGCAAATCCCACCCCACCTGATGTGCTAGGAGTTGGTACTATACTGGGTACCTGAAGCATTCCACCCATCCTGGGCTGTGGTGGAGTCACCACAGACCAGCAGCCGATGGCTTATGAACTGGACCGTCACTGAGTAGCACTGGCTTACATGAATGAAAGCAAGACAATCGTCACCATGGATTTTGTTTGTGCTCCTCAGTGACATAAACTGTAGACACCATCTAGAACCTTAATCCTATTATCCATCACGTTAGCATTGTGGCAGAGGATGGTTACATCATTTTTCAGCAATGCAAAGATTACACCAATAAGGGACTTTTCATTTCAGGTGTGAAAGAATATGTGAAGTGCTAAAGCATGAACTCTTGAGGATGTTTGCTCCAAGGAGCTCTGATTGATCCTGGCTCACTGACCTGCTTTTGAACACTGTACAAACAAGTGGCAAAAATGTACACTGCTGCTTTTCATGTACAGAAGCGAGTGCATGCTAAATATCTGTACAAACTTATACTGCCCACAGCATGCCCTAAAATTAATGCAAGTCTTTCTAAATGACAGGATCCACTGTCCTGTGGGTACATGCGGTTCCTACTGTAAACCCTGGCTGAGGCAATGGGCAATGATTTATTTGACAATCGTAATAGCCCCACATGCAAAAAGAGCTGCTTTCTACCTTATGTTTGCATTGCGGCAAGAAAGCGCATGTGTGTGCAAGCTTCCCCTCTCAGTTTAACCAACAGGGCAGCTCCATGTACACACCCCTTTGCACATGTTTTTCTTCTTCTTCTCTTAATGACATTTTTTAATGCAACAAAATATTTTTGGGAAGAGGGTGGCGTCATAGGCACCAGCCAGTCAGCACTGTGCACATCTGGCATTTGTTGAAACCAGCAGAAAATTTCTCCTCAGCTCAACATGCTCTGAGAAGGAAGCAACGATTGTGCTTCCACACTGCTAACTCCTCTTTTCATGAACAATGTTTACATAGCCCTAGACTTACGAGTGCACTAATCTATAATCATTTGGAAAATACAATGGAGAAAAGTGTTCCTTTTTTATGCCTTCAGGAAAAAAGCAGTTCACGGTTGTGAACCAATACACTAGTTACTTGCCCTGGGACACTCTTAGCACGATGAGCCTTGAGTTAGTCGGGAAAAATGAAGGATTGCAAGAAAAGGGAAAAAGCCACTCCACAACAATTGATTTGCACCTGCACATACAAAATGCCACTGAAGATGGATAAATGCTTTTGAGTTAAAGACTAAGAAGTCAATAGAGCTAAAGGTATCAAGATGGCACAGCGCTACAGACTTCTTTCATTATTCAAGTATATTTACATCCAGCAACAATAAAAACAATAGTACACTTAGTCAAAGTACAACTGATAATTACATTTGGTATACCCATGCTTTATCAAACTACTTTAATTTTTCCTATCACTGAAGCCATTTCCAGTGACCCAACCAAATTTCACTGTCCCACTGAAAGCAGAGAGACTTACGTTTACTAACTTTGGCAAGATTATGGCCAATATTCCACACACCCCAAATATGTCAAATTACAGCCAGCTGTAGATTCAAATCTAGCAAAGAAAAAAAAGGGGGGAGGGTTTAAGCCAATAAATTTGCAAGTCCCAAATTCATTCTCAACTGAGCAATTACAAAATTACTGTATTTAAAAATCAACTTGTATCAGAATGCAAGAACGTTTAAATAAGGCAGCAAAGACACTAGCACATAGTATTTCTACACTGTAAGTTTACCTTACTTATATTGGCAAAGTTGAAGGAGGAAAAATGCAGAAAATGTTCAGTTAAAAAAACAACATTTGACACACAAGCATTGTTTTGGGGTGGCTTATTGTCGGCAATGTGGATATTCCAAGTGGTCAGTCCTTTTGTGCACTACAATTCATGGAATTTATTCTCTGATGCAGCAGTGGGTGGGTGGGTTTCTCATCACTACCAACCCCATGAGGATCATCCACCAAACACCAAGGTACAGTGGCGTAGCGTGGGTTGCCAGCACCCGGGGCAAGGGAAGTAATTTGCGCCCCCTAACCCGTGGATTTGCGCACCCTAACCCTAACCCCCAGATGTTGCGCCCGGTGTGGCCGGCCCCCCCTGCACCCCCCACGCTACACCACTGCCAAGGTAACGTTATGGTTTGAACTGGCAGGCATTTTTAAGCCAAGTGATTTGCTGGCAACCTAAGTGCTGCTCAAGTGGTCAAGCAAGAGAATCATATGAAACACCATCAATGGATCGGTGCAGAAGGAGCACCAGGTCCTTGCTAACCACACTTAGCGAACGGGGATCCAGCTTCAGCAATGCATGCTTGGTCTCTGTCACTTCTACCTGCAGCAAGTTTTCCTTCTTCGGCATAGTTGAGCAGCTCATTGTCATTAACCACAGACCGTTATGGTTTCCCTTCATCTAGCATCAGAAGTAATTGGTAAAAGCACAAGGACATGCAGATTGGGTTACAAAAGCTGTCCCTCTCTCTCTACTGAAGCAATTACTTAAATTGGGTTGCAAAGTGTGTACATAAACACAAACACAAAAACACACACTCCTTCCTTATTGCATCTTGCTGCATGCTAACTCCATACAGAACCAGTCAAACAGACAGTTAAATAAAAGAAGAAATGGGGTAACAGTTAAAAGGCCAATACAACATGAAAATTAAGACGTCTGAACACAAATTCCAGTATTTTCCAACGACACACAGAAGTTCTGCTTAGAATGAGATACAGCTTGAAAATGTTAACCAAGAAGCCAGAACTTTTGTTATCCATATGTGGGATGGCCTCGGGAGAAAACAAATTAAAAGGGCCACTTCTTTGTCCTAGAAATCCTACAGAAATAAGAATGTACCTTAAAAGGTTTTGGAGCCAGAATAGGGTAAGGAAATCAGACTATATATCTTATTTACCTCATCTTTATTACAAAGTAGTCATTAGCTGTGCTTTACGCAGGAGTCTTAAGGACCCCAGCACTTGAACATCGAAGTAAATCTCATTTCTTTCAATGGAACTTTGCTTCTATGCAAGTGTGCTTAGGATATTTAATAGGAAGTGCTCTCTAAGTGCTAGATAGGGGCTTATTATTATTATTAGTATTAATGCTTTCCCTCCCCCCAAGGTTTGCACTACACACCTGCAAACTGGGAGGGGAAAGATGAAGGAAATCTGACATTACCTGTGTGCTTGTTTTCCATCCTCCAGCCCCCTCATCCCAAACATTATAGGGATAATTACAGCCCATTTCCATTCCTTTCCAACCCATATAGCATACCATGTGATCAACTATAAATGGTTACTAGCCCTGGTACAAAAAGTGTGCTTTCAAACAAGGTTCCCAGAACCAAAACCACCATATAGACACCCCTCCTATTCACCAGGGAAGGAACATAAGGCCTCTTTCTAAAAATCAACTGCCCATAATTTCATTGTAGTAAAAGTGTAATAGTTGGTTTTCCATTTTTAAAAAAACCCCAACATTTAGGATAACTGCATGTACACAAAAAGGTTCACAGTCAATGATTAACTCTGCGCTGAGAGCCACATCAGAAATATACAATGAGTTATAAGATTTTGTTTCCAACATGCTTATTTTAGGCCTGCTTTCCATATTACACCTTTCGTACAATTAAATATTTCAAATGGGTTTGAGGAATAAAGATACAGCCTGATTGTAGAGTGTCACACATGATAAACAAAAAACGCACGTTTTGTTGTTCATGCACATGCGCAATTGCCACATAGGGCAACTTATGCCTTGATGCATTCTTTTTCCTTGTTGGCACAATGTGATTGTGAGTAATTAACACAATTTTATGGTAAGAAGCAATGGACATTCTGTATACCAGATGACATCTGGCAGCACTTACTATGTGGTAGTAACAACCCTGCCCTCAAGGATGAAAAGTAAATAGCCTGTTCAAAGTCTAAAATGAAGAGGAAAGAGCGGCATTTATGAAAAGGGAAGAGTCCACTCAAAACTGTCCCTGAAATTAAATCCAACCTAAACAAAGGTGGATGCTGCATTAGTCAAGAGATTCTGTGTTAGGGTGAATGAAAGGAGAGATCTCCCCAATCAGTTGGCAAAGGAATCTGGCACATCTCTGTGGATGGGAAGCATTTCCCAGCAGGAGCAATAGTTCCAATGAAGACAAGGCAAAGTACTGGAAAATAATTCATTTTCTTTCTTTTGCATTAAGCATTTTTTTTTTTACTATTTTTAAAAGACACCTCAGCAGCAACATCAGCTAAAAACCCCAGGAGTTGCAAAAGGAACCTCAGGCCTACAGTAGAGGAATAGGATTGGATCAAGGCTCATCCCTAATCTAGTAAGATCACTATTGCTCTAATAAAGAGCCCAGTGCTTTCTCTGGATTCCCAATTTAACTTTTCTCTCTAAAAACCACAAGGTTCTTTCCATCATAGGCATCTTTACTTTTGTACTACATGCAGAAATGCAGTCAGAAATCATCTGCATAGAAACATTAGGAAGAAGACAGAATGCACAACCAGTGCAGGTCTATTCATTCACCAGAATATTATTGAATGAGTCTGGAACAGGGTCTGGTTTGTTGGCTCAGACTGGCAGTACAGCAAACTGACTGTCACCTTGAGCATTCTGTTAGCTCCTTTATCTAGTTATTGGTGAAGCAAGCCCATCCGGAAGGCATTGGATGGGCACTAATATTTCAATTCCACTGGTATTTTGGAAAGAGTGCTTTGCATATTTAATACTTAGCAAAAGTGAGCAAAGCATGAAAGAAGTATTTAAAATGGGATATATAAAACATCTCTTCAGACCTCCATATTTTTAACATGAAGGCTTGAAGACAGTTTTCCTGCAATCAGAAGCCTGTCTTGTTGGGGGTCACCTATCATACAGAGATTTCAAAACAGTTTCAACAGAATGTACTTAGCATTCTCCTCAGACCTTCCTGCTAAATGCATGAATGCCTGAAGAGCCATCGCAGCCAAGGACTAGTGGGTGCAGGTCCGGCATGCATTCTCCTGCCTCTTGCCTATGGGTAAGCCTTTGTGTTCAGGTAAATGTCTGACTATGCCTTTAGTCTCTTCAAATTGTGGCTATTTAGCAGAGAAATATTAAAAACTGGTGTCTTCCCCCTGGCCAGGTAGATCTGAACTTAAGTAACTGAACACAGACCAATCCGGAGGTGCAAGATAAAATTAGCAAGTTACAACAAAACTGTTACTGTCCTTATTGGCTCAATACTGCAAAACGTAATGAAGATATAATTCCCTAAGAATCCTTTTATGCACTAAGTAAGGTCCCGGTATTCAGGTTTGTTTGTTTTTAAAAAAGCCATACCCCCTACAAAATCAGATTTCATGTCTATTATGTTATACAATACAGTGTGTAATATTCCATGCAAACAGTGGGTGCAATCACATATTGCAATGGCAGATCTGCCACCCACTGTATAAGTGGGTATGAGTCATATAATACAGTTAATACAGTAGTAATAACTGTTGCAACATGTGCATGGTTAGTGAGAGTTATAACTGCTAAATTCAAATATGCAACATCATTGTTTGTGGCAACCGTAATTTAGAATCCAAAGCACAATTTGAGTTTCCAAATCTACAGGAAACCATGGTTTAGGGAAACTTGCAGGCTTTCATATTTTCTGCTCAGCACTGCAGTCTCAATGTGGTTGCCTCTGACTTAGCTATGATTTGTCAACTACAGTTTGCACAAAGCATGTACAGTAAACCATGGGTTAGGGAAACTTCCATATTGTCTGCTCAGCACTACTGTCTCAATGCAGTTGCCTCTGACTTTTAACTATGATTTGTCAACTACAGTTTGCACAAGGCATGGCTTAATGGTGTTTTTTGCTGTCTCAAATCACGGCTTGTCAATTCAGACATCCTCCTAAGCTATGTATGTTTAATATTTCTTAATCACGATTTGATGCGATGTCTAGATTGATTGATGATAATATTAAGGTCCGGGTGTTAGTGACCAACTATAAAGGCATAATACATGATCACAAGTGATCATTTAAGACCAGGCTGTTATTTACTGAAGCACTTGCTGTAATTTTAAAAAGGTAGCACCACCTTCTAAAGGTTAACAGGCACAGGACTGAGTAGAGGAATTATTATGTTTTTCAAAACACAGCCAGGACTTGCACATCCATTACATGCCATTTGACTTACTACTGCTTTTTAAGCTCTACGTTTATGTATAAAAATATCAATGCCATCAGATATAAACAAGTAACTAGTTGTTTTTAATTTAGAATCCTCTGCTTAAATTTTCAGGAGGATGCATGCTTTATAAATCATAGGCAAACAGCATGAACCTAGTATCTGGAAGTCAAATCAAAATTAAGTATATTACATTTTTCTCTCTAATAGCATACCCTGCAAATCTTATATATTGTACTTGTTTAATAATTTTTAAAATGGAAAAAAGAATGAGGGTTTTCAATAGACAATTTAGAAATTTTAGGTACTCTGGGTACTGTTCTTTTCTCAAACACAAATTGATAGAATATATGTACAAGTCAGTGTAAATAGTGCTAGAATTTAGATACAATAAACCAAACTGTCTTTACATTCCACTACACATCTAATTTGGCAAAAGTGGAGGTATATCTTAAGACACAGCTACGAGTCCTAGAATGCAGCCAAGATATACCAGTACTGACATCAATATGAAACAAGCCATTTCTTTCTGAATAGCATTCATTTCATATGATGCTATTTTCTTGAGAAGAGTGGTATGGTTATATTGGTCACTCTTTGATAGACATTCATTTAATAAAAAGGAAATGTGGAAGGGTACATTAATTTTATTGACACAACATAAATATAAGAAAAAGTTCCCTAAAAAAAAGGATGAACGTTGTTTTTCTTTTCCAACATAAAGTGCTAAGAAACGTGGTTGAGCCAGGAAGGCTGGCTTCTTTCTTGCTGATTTCAGAATTAGTGTCAACCAAAGTTTTGAGTGGAGAGAGAGAAAAATACATTACAGACCATCTGCTACGTCAAGTTTCAGCTTCCAGTTTTGCAGAGCTTTCATGCTGGTCCTCTAAACTCATCCGCAAATCATTGGGGCAGTCCGGTGTTTCGCCTTTGACGGCCAAATGGATGACCTTCAACCACTTCTGTTTTAGTTCCTCATTGTCCGCGGCAAAGCTGTGCACTGACTTGGACTGAGTTAATTTGAAACTGTGTGGAAGGTCAGCGCTTCTTGGAGTGTCATCTACTGTGTAGCCCAGCAAAGGGATGGTAGCTAGCGCTTTTACATCCTAAGCAAACAGAAATAATAACCTTTTAAAAAGCTCTAGGTTTGGTAAGGAGGAGAGTAATCAACAAACCGATTACATAACATCCCCCCCCCCAACTTAACCCAAGACGTTCTAAAGGAAATCAGAGTGCAAGACTTCAGCCCCCCTCACACAAACCTCTCACACCAGCAGGGGCAGACAGGTGTTAGGAGGAAAGGAAAAGCTCTATTGTGGTGGCCTTTAGAAAGACAGAAATATGGAGATGGCATATGCACCCGCAGGAGAAGAAAGGTGCAGAAGTGGAGAAATCCTAAACCTACGATGTGCCTTCTTATCCTCTTATTACCTACCCCTCCACCCCACAATTATTCACATGATGAGCACTGGGGAAGCAGAATGATGCCATGGTCTCCGCAACAATTTATTTCTGTGAAAAACACCTTGTTTGTCTGCTGAAGGGAACAGATTAAAAAAATCAGAGGAAGTGGGACAGAGTGCACAGTCGATAATTGCAAAGCTGTTACTGGGAACAGTTGTACCCCACTTTTCATGCACCCTATCAGAGGATTTTTTTGTCCAACACATTCTCCCTACGTACCTGTGGAGCACCGTACATATATAATACAAGGGCTTCCTGCTTAGGAATCACACACCAAGCCTTCTGCCAAGTCTTAGATTTTTCCAAGTATTGGAGAAAACTACATATCACACTGTTCCCGGATACTTCTGCTGATTCAATCTGGAAGGGTGAAAGAGAAATATTTTATTTCAGAGAATTCCAATAGTTTAGTCTAGCTACAGCACAGTTCCTCAGATTATTATAGTTAGAACATAAGATGTTATCCATTTGCTGAGAGTTAAAGTACAGCAAATGTCAGTTGAGTCAAATAGTTAGAAGGAACCAGACAAGATAAATCTCAATCCCTGACACTGAATTCACTATTTTGCTCTTTGTCAAAATAACATGGCATGGAAGCAAGGAAGTGTTAGGACACAGAACTGATGCTGAGAGAATGGAGTGCTGTTATGTTTCTATAAGTTCCTGATAAAGATGGGGACTAGCTATTCTGACACTGGTTGCCTCATAAAGGACAAAATGGTGAGTTTAAAGAACAGTTGAATGGGGGAAAAGAATAGTAATGGAAGCTTCTGCTGAAACAGAAGTCTCAAGATCATCTGCCAACCTTGGTTGGTTTTTAGTCAATAGCCCCCCACTCTCTGCAAATCTCACTCGAGTACAGACACGCTTCCCTCTTCTCCCTCTGCCCAAACTTCACCAGCTGTAAATGTCTGTAAGAATCCAGCAACCCTATAAAATGTGTCATATTCAAAAGGGGGGCGGGAAGTGTGGTCAAAGGATCATGACTTGAGCCAAATCCATCCACCTAAGTCAAAATGGTCTCCATATGCAGGCTACTTTTAAAATGTATAGCGAGAGACAGATAGACAGACACAAAACTTGCTTGGTGGCTGATCCACACAGTTTTCCAAATGCCGCCATAAACTATTGACATAAAAGGCTTTGCAGAAGAAGCAAAGAGATCCACTACGTGACAGAAGCAAAAGCATGTGACTTGGCCTTTTTTTCATGAATGGCTTGCCACACACAGCAGTTGCCATCCTGATGCAGCTCTAAGCAGCCACATCAAGGTGGCCGTTCTGTGAAACGATGGCTTTTGACTGTATCTAAACAAACACAGGATATGAATCCTAGTCTCAGGTCCAATCCAAAAGCTCTGTATCTTAGTACCATGTAAACCATCAAAGGAAAATGCATCATCTTCCACTGAAAGGTAAGCCAAAGAGCATATTACACACAACACAACTGAATAACTCTTTAAATGGCATACCTCCAAAATTCCTTTCTTCTTCTTTTCTTCGCTATCTGTGCATCCTGTTATAATGTGGTAGCAGTCCTTACAAACCTTGTTCAGCTTACCACCATCATACTCAAGATGAGCTTTGTAATCAGAACATTTCCAGCAAACCACCTTAAGAAGAGGAAGAGGGGAATGAATTATTCTGGAATATTATTTTCCCTCTTCCCAATTCATTCTATATGGAGAGATTTTGCCAAACACGTGCCTCCTGACAGTTCCAAAAATGAAAGTCATCCATACTTGTTCCAAGGAAGAAACCTCCCTGAATTAGCTCTGCCACCCAAATCAATGCAATCCAAGACCCACAAACAATTAATTCAGGCTTAGGTTGTGAGATTACAGTGCTTTTGTGATTCCCTCCTCTTCCCCAATAGAATTAAACCTGAGATTCTCGTTTTTATTTTTATTTTTGCATTTATATACCACCTTTTCCTTCTAAGGAATACATGGTTCCCCTCTCCCATTTCATCCTCACAAGAATCCTATGAAGTAGGTGAGGCCAAGAGATGGTGGCTGGCCCAAATGACCCAACCTAGCTAAGGGCTCATTCAGACTTCTGCTTGTACCGCCACTTTCCCCCAGGGAAATCTGATATTTACTGCTGAATCGGAGCAAACATCCATCAGGTTTACTGTAGACTGACGTCTGCTCTGATTCAGCGCTAAACAGAAAACAGGGGCAAATAGGAAACCACACAGACCCGAGCTTCCTAGGCACAGGACGAGTGGCCAAGCCGGGTTGTATCCACTACAGACATCCCATTGACACAAGGGCTTCTGCTTGAGCAACAAAACTTCAATAAGCTCTCCTCCCCCAATGCTCCACCACCATACCTCCTCCATAGGATTGAGGCAAAACCCATAACAAACTGAGGGAGCAAGGAGCAGTTCCACTGCACAAGTGGAAGCCCTTGCACAAATGGGACGACTTCGCTGGATATAGCTCAAAGGAAATAAATTTCTCTCAACTAGTAATGGAACCCTAGTCACCCTGACAAAGCTTCAAATTTAAGGTTAGTTGAATTAGTTGAATTAGGTTAGCTGAATTAGATTATTAGTTGAAAAATCAGGTTAGTTGAATTAGATTATCAGTTGAAAAATCAGATATTAGTGACAGCTTAGAGAATAAAAACAAAGCAAAAACTGTCTTCATCTTAGCTGCATCATCATCGAGGCAGGAAAACAAGACTTAAAAATCACCAACTGCTGAAAGAACAATTTAATGGGAAATTTCCTGAGCTGTCTGCAAAGGGAATCAGTTTGGCTCATACAGTGAAGCCGCCGCCCACATTTTGACCACTGCTCAATGGCTCGCTCAACGGCAACAAAGCAGCATTTAGAAGCCACCAGCAGATGGCGGATCTGAGCAGGTTTTGGGCTGATCCAGGATCTGTTAACCAACTAGTAGACATGGCTTTGTGCTTACATGCCCACATGCTCGGCAATGATGCCTCCTCCTCGTCAGCGCATTGAAGGATTCCTTGCATTTCATGCACATGGTCACTTCATTGTCCCGAATCCATCTTGGTGCTCTCTTCCCAAGCTCAGCAGTCTGAAGGGAGGTGTGGAGAAATTATGAAGTCATTCGCAGCAGCGAAGAAAACAAATCACTTTATTTCAGTGGGAAAGCAGCAGCACAACACAAGCAGTTTGGGAATATACATGTTTCTCGTTTTCTGTACTCCATAAAGTATTGACACTGTATTTTTTCTGCTCTTTGATCTGGTTTTCATAAATGCATTTTATTGATTATACTATGTTACATTATATATGCAAATAACTTTGGTGATTTGTCATATAAGTGAAAAGCAGCATCTTCTGCATAAAACAGAGCACCGTGCATCTTGATAGCACAATAAACTATGGTAAGCAGCAGCAGCAGCAACAACAGTAATAAACCATATTCTCACATGAGCATCTAACAAGGGTAAAGGACATGCTCATATGGATGCAAATGTGTTTTGTGAATAAATACTAAGAAACCAAGGCTGGATACATATGATGTGTTTATAGTGTATTTGAAGCACATTTTTATACTCAAACAATTCTGGGCACTGCAGTTTGTTAAGGATTGTTGGAAACTGTACCTCTGTAAGGGACAAACTACAATGTCCAGAATTCTTTGTGGGAAAGAAAGTTGCTTTGAATGTACTTTAAAGGTACAGCTTGTACACAGGCCTCAAAGTGGAAACCTAACTGGGACAAGGCTAAGTATGAGGCCTCACTTTCAAAAGCCATTCCCAGCATTTTCAGGTGCAATTTCACATCAGCAGCTTCAGACATACCCTATCAAAACGTTATGGGTGCCCACTTACAGAAACTTCAATAGGTGTGTCCTCATATTCTTTTGCAATAGCAGTTCTGAATGTTTCATTCCTTTGCTGAAAAGCATCTATAGTATTCTGGAGAGCCTGGAATGAATAGCATGGGTCAGAACTACTAAAACTTCAAATCTAACCAATTTAATGACAAAACAAAGGAGGTCACACAGCACGCTTGATTTATAGCTAGCATATTCATTAATTTTAAAAAGGAATAAGCATTAAAAGTTTTAGATTAAAGGAAGCACAAAAATAAGGCAGATTCCAAAGCGGCAGCAGTCTTAGGTTGTTGCAGCAAATACAAAATCCTTTCTAACAACTAGCAAACTTACTGTGGCATATTTTTTTTTAAAAAAAATCACATTTACCTTTATCCATTCTTCTTTATCTTGTTCAGAACTACAGGAAACAGTTGGGACATAACAGTTAAAAGCAAGTTCAGGAAACATTAATTAGCTAGAGTCAAATCAATTTCTGTTTATTCAAGGCACCTATTACTTTGACTTGCCTACGATGTAAATCTGAACACAGAAGGCTTAAGTGAGAATACTGTACTGAAAATGCCCCATTAAAAGAAAAGCTTGGCATCCTGTATTCAAACGCTGCGCAGGATTATTTCAAATGAAATTTTAATTATGAATCACGATGGCATTATTAGCAGTAGCCTCCTGTCTCTCCTCCCATCCCACAATACATAGTGGTAAGGAAATGTCAAATGATTGCATCCAGTCGTAATGTATGTATAGAACACACAAACAGAAACTCTTTCCAACATTCACAAATCATTCAATTATAATTAGAGGTGGATTTCTCCCATCTTTCATAATTTCCTTCCCTTCACCCTCCAAAAAGTAAAGAGGAAAACATTCCCAAATAAATCATATCTGTGACTCCACACAAATATTTTACTGCCCAATTTGAAGTCTATCTAAAAATAGTTTTGTGAGCCACCCAAAGAACTGATGTCATGGGGCAGCTACATAAACTTACTTAATAAAAAAAAAACACCTAAACACAAAAGTGTGCTCACTAGGTGTACAAGATGTATAGGAATAGAGAGTTCTAACAAGCAACGGAGGGTGGCTTCCCCTCCAATATTAAAATTGCCATTAAAATCATCACCAGGGAAGAAGCACAGAAGCTTATTTCCCTACTCCTCTGTATCTTTGGGGAGACTGGAGTCATGCAATTCCTTCTACTTACTTAAATCTCTCGTGACGCACTAGCAGTTCTTTTGGGGCATTCTAATGCGCCCTTGCACAATTTGAAAATTATTGCTCCAGTGGTTTCAAATTCCAGCATTAGGAGAGATCTTGCACTCTTATAATCATGGGTATTTCCTGTCTGATTTAAAGCAAAGTAAGATGGATAAGGGACGCGGGTGGTGCTGTGGGTTAAAGCAGAGCCTAGGACTTGCCAATCAGAAGGTCGGCGGTTTGAATCCCCGCGACGGGGTGAGCTCCCGTTGCTCGGTCCCTGCTCCTGCCAACTTAGCAGTTCGAAAGCATGTCAAAGTGCAAGTAGATAAATAGGTACTGCTCCGGCAGGAAGGTAAACGGCATTTCCGTGCGCTGCTCTGGTTCGCCAGTAGCGGCTTAGTCATGCTGGCCACATGACCTGGAAGCTCCCTCGGCCAGTAAAGCGAGATGAGTGCCGCAACCCCAGAGTCGGCCACGACTGGACCTAATGGTCAGGGGTCCCTTTACCTTTACCTTAAGATGGAGAAAGGCAGGGGAGTGTGAAGCCTGCTTCCACTTTTTCTGTTCATATAGATAGGGTAATAGTAAAGCAGGTCAAAACACCTGTTTATGAAGAACAGCTGCAACACAGTCTTTGCAGTTTTTCTTCTTGTACAGTGGTACCTCTAGTTATGAACTTAATTCATTGCGGAGGTCCGTTCTTATCCTGAAACTGTTCTTAACTAGAGGCATGCTTTCCTTAATGGGGCCTCTTGCTGCCGCTGCGCCACTGGCACACGATTTCCGTTCTCATCCTGGGGCAAAGTTTTCAACTTGAGGTAACTCTTCCAGGTTAGCTGAGTTTGCAACCTGAAGCGTTTGTAACCTGAGGCGTTTGTAACTCAAGGTACCATTGTATTATATTGTTTTAAGCCTTGTAAAATGCAGCAAGTTGGGAAAATCTAAGAGGTGGAGCTTTTACTGCTTCTTTTGAGACCCACAATACTGATTTACTGTTCACCTTCTCACATCTGCCTGAAAAAATGCGGCTGATCTTACCAAACACTAAATGAACAATAAAGGAAGTATCTGCATCATGAGCGTAACAGGAAGCAACGTTCTATAATGAAGTGAACCTTACTGACCACCAACATAATTGTGCATTCTAGTGGCAAACAGAAAGCATGCACACAGGCTTTTCTGGTAAAGAAAATCCTCTGGGCAAGCTAAGCTTTGCATCAGAGCTAATGCACATTTTATGGGATGGGGAAGATTAGTATTATCACTTATTAATATACTGAATGTGGAGGGAGGGAAAGCTGGCTAGGCTAATGTGATGAACAGAATATCACATTTTCGTTCAAGCATCTCTAAAAACTGGAAGAGATATGCAATGGGATGGACCCTTAATGGGTCTACTCTGAGTATGGCTTGATTCAATATTTCCGTCAGTCTACAAGGGAACATTTTCTCACAGCTGCTTTTCTATCTCCCAAAGTGAGAATATCCTAGATGCCCTTTGATATTCTCAGCACTGGAGACATCAGAGATTATCATCACCCCATAGATTGGACAGTGACCTGAGAGGGGCAGTTTTGCCTTCCCTTAGGTGCTTCAACTAGTATGCAAGCATAATCAGAACTACTACCCTGGAGGAAAGCTTAATAAAATTGCATCTTCCTCTCAGCCTGTGGTTCACCAAGGTTAAGGATATGGTTGATCGAGGAGTTGGAAGAAAATCCATGCATTCCAGGTGCAAAATGATTGTAGCCCAAGTTGTAAATACCTTTCCATGTGGGCCCTACCACTTTAACATGTATCTATTAAGTAAAATGTAGCATAAACACTGACAACTGGGAAACACTGGCCTGTGAGCGCTCCAGTTGGAGAACAGCCTTTACCAAAGGTGTCATGGGCTTTGAAGACACTCAAACTCAGGATGTAAGGGAGAAACGTGCTAAGAGGCACACTTGGCAAATCCACACCATGATCAACTCCCGCCGGGAAACCAATGTCCCCACTGTGGAAGGACGTGTGGATCCAGAATTGGCCTCCACAGTCACTTATGGACTCATTGTTAAAACCGTGTTTATGGAAGACAATCTTACTCGGCTTACGAGTGATTGCCAAAGATTAAGTACCACTATAATAAACTCAAATTTTCATCTTGCTTTACCTGGCCTGCAATTCCAAAGTTCGCTCTTTCCCAGAGACTTGGAATGTGTGTGGGTATTCTTCATTGTGCGTTTCCACGATTTTCATACCATCAATGCCAACTCTTGTCCGAACTGTGAACTTAGATCCCACCAAGCTGAATTTGGGGACACAGTATAGCAATCTGTTGTTGAACTGCAAAAAGCACAAGCCACACCAACCGATATTAGCTGCCACAAAGACAAACCTCTCTTGCATAAAAGGCTTGAAAAAGGTAGAGAAGCTTAAACAGCATACACAACAAAAAAGGAATGTTCAGAAGTGTGGTATAGAGGAGTTCCGTCAAGTTATCAATAATAAGGTCAAACATCTCACAGTGTTCACCATATTCCACTCAGTAAGCACAACGTTCAATATGCTTTCAGAAATAAATGCTAAATTTTCCAATGTACTAAATTAGAGGAACTTTTTACAAATCACATCAAACCCTCATATTATAGCTGCCGCCTTCTGCTATGTCTTTTGCATTTCAAAAACTGCTTACATTTAAAATGTAAGGGAGGAGAGATGTGGGGGTAGGAAGCTAATTTGGAGTTCAGAAAGTGTTGTGCTCTTCCCGCGCTTGATGCATGTAGTCAGCACTCAAGAATGAAGGTAAACACACATTCACACAGATGGGCAACCCCGAAGGAAGGCATGAGGAATGTGCAAAATAGATGAGGTACCCATGTGTATTTATTGCAGAAAGAAGCCTGCCACGCAGTAACTTTGACCTATTAAGGGCAGCCAAATGCACACTTGGTTGATCACTGTTCCATCAATTAATTTGAAATCTTCATTGTTTGGGACTGAGTTTTTAAGTTGTTATTAAGCTCTCAACATCAATCAGCAGTGGGCAAAAGTGTTTGGAAGAGCTATTGTACAACTGGGTAAGTGTAGGTGGCTTCCTAAAGCAAAAGGCAGAACAAGATGGCATTTGCTGCTGCCATTATCGCTGCTCTTGCTGGCTGTCTCTATTCTACAAAATGCCACAACTCCCTGCTATGCACAGCAATTTATCCAGTCAGCTGTGTTTATGAGCAATGTATTTGCACACATTCACGTTTCACGACATGGCAGCAATTGCCCCACCAGAGCAAGAGAACACAGTAGTAGCAGCAGTTAAGGCAGGAAGCAGCTGGGTAGCAAGGGGGGGGGGGAGTAAAGCAAACACGATAACATATGTTTCCAGCGTGGCAAAACATTCTAGGGTTAAACTGTTGTATGCAGCACTTCTCCATGAAGGCTTATTGAATTGCCAACTTAATTTTTTTTAGAAGCCTAGCCCATCTACAGTTATAAATTTTAGGGAAGTTTTTAATATTTAATGCTGTATTGTTTTTAACACTCGATTGGAAGCCGCCCAGAGTGGCTGGGGAAACTCAGCCAGATGGGCTGGGTATAAATAATAAATTATTATTATTATTATTATTATTATTATTGCAATCTTCATATGTATTGTTGAAACCACTGGTAATGAAATCTAACTACTTCCAAGGATTCAAAAGAAAAGCTAGTTTATTTGTATCCTACCGTTCCACATGCTTCTTAAAACCAATGCTGCAATGAATGCAAGTTGCAAACACTAGTTTATTAAGTAGCTGGCATATATTTTAATAGAGGGTAATATTCTGTGCCGACTTGAACTTCCCAAAACGGATGACTTTTTGACAACTACATTGACACTGGGGGGAAAGAGAGGGCTATTCCTCACATTTCAGATTTTCTTCATGTTGCATGGATTAACATATAAAACAGGCCTCAGAATTATGCTTGCTTGCTGGAATTAAAACTATTAACATATTCGGTTATTAATGATCAAACAAACCAGCAGCTCACTGAAAGGACATTTCATAGATAAATGACTTTAGTGGGTTGGTGTATGTAAGGGCCTGGGATTCAGTTACACTGACCTGAAGCTCTCTCTTTTTATCTCTTAAGTATACTATAAAATGGCTTGCAAGGAAGGACTCATTATGGATTAGGCTGAGGGCAGATTAAGTATACATAAGGATTCTCCAGGATCACTTTGATGGTTTAATCCACATCTGTGTCATCTAAAGCTTAAATGGAGTATAAGTGAAGTTTTTTCCTCATGCAGGCTTTAAACATGCATATCCTTCATACCTGCTTGAAGCGGAATTAATAAATATGCCCATTGGGAGGAGGCGGGCCAGGAAAAAAGATGTAAAAATTATTCTCCCCGTTTACAAGGGAGAGGAAAAAGACTGCCCATTTAATAGGTGGAAATGTGTTGCTAGCAGTAACAGAAGGTGCTTGAGCTTCACCAGCAAGGTAAAAAATAATAAATGTATTGTGCCTCCTCAGCCAAATTCACTGAGGCAGTAGAAATACTCCCATCAATCCAGTCTGCAAATTGGGAGGCTCCTTTCCCCAAAAGAATTCAATCTTTGTGTTTTCAGATTTAATAATGGTTTAGTGCTACAATTGCACCAACACAAGCCAACTTCCTTATAGTTTTGAAGTTTGCTAGAAGTGGTTAAGAGGGAACCTCATTAACATTAATTCAGATGCAACACTAAACAATGGTTAAGACAAATAAAGGGATGAAGAGGGAATTTGTACAGGATGAAGGCATGCTAGTTTGCAAGCATATTTTTTTTCAGAGAGCCAGTATTATGTCTGCACCAAACCAACAAAATAGAAGATCCACCAAAAGATCAGTTTTAGAAATGTTATGCACAGCCTAAAATTAAGTGGGTTGTAAGAAACAAATACTCACTAGGAAAAGGTATCTTTCTTGGGCAGATGTATTACGAGCAGCAAGTTTAAGTATTTGTCCTTCTTTTATGAGTTCATTTGAAGGATTGACAATGTCTTCTTCTTCTCCTAACATTTCATAAACCTCCAACAACTTCTTTAAGTTTTCCTTTTCCATCAAAACAAAATGCGACAACCGTTAGTGCATGCCACTTGTGAATTTTTTAATGAAAAAGGTTAAATCGTTAAGAACAAAAACATGCAACTGTTTTTAGCAAGAACTGTCCTCTATGAAAATGATCAGTGGCATTGCTACAATAAAAATTAGGAAACAGCTTGCAATTATGAACATCTCTTGCAACAAAATGACTTTCCCAATAAAATATTTGTACATATATGCTTGCTAACAGAAAAATCCCATCAATAAACATCCTCAAAAGATACTATATTCAATGAGTGAAAAAGAAAGGAGCTTGGGAGCAAGCTAAGATGGGCAGAATCTAGGTTCAAATTCACCAACTCAGCCATACAAGCTCAATGGGTGACCTTCAATCAATCATTTTTTCTAACTCATGGGAAGGCAGACTAAGGCCCTGGGGCCAGATCCAGCCCAATCGCCTTCTAAATCCGGCCCGCAGATGGTCCGGGAATCAGAGTTTTTTTACATGAGTAGAATGTGTCCTTTTATTTAAAATTCATCTCTTGGTAATTTGTGGGGCATAGGAATTCGTTCATTCCCCCCCCCCAAAAAAAATATAGTCCTGCTCCTCACAAGGTCTGAGGGACAGTGGACTGGCCCCCTGCTGAAAAAGTTTGCTGACCCTGGTCTAACTTATCTCACAGGGATATTGTGAGGATAAAATGGGAAGGGGAGGACCATGTATGCTGCTCTGAGCTCCTTGGATGAAAGGTGGGAGATAAACGTAACAAGCTTCATCCAGTAAAACACTTGAACCGTTTGATAACAGAGCTGCAACATTTAGCCACTAATTTATTAGAACAATGCATTTTTAAAAACTAATGACGAAAACAGTGACTCCAATTAATTGGCAATGCTTTTAAATATATTCTAAGGTAAGCCCTTAAAAGCTACATATGACAACTGTCATCTTAGAAGTACCCCCCAATGTAAATTACATCTTATGATATAATAAAGGTAAAGGTAAAGGTACCCCTGCCCGAACGGGCCAGTCTTGACAGACTCTGGGGTTTGTGCGCCCATCTCACATCTATTGGCCGGGGGCCAGCGCTGTCCGCAGACACTTCCGGGTCACGTGGCCAGCGTGACAACGCTGCTCTGGCGAGCCAGAGCCGCACACGGAACGCCGTTTACCTTCCCGCTGGTAAGCGGTACCTATTTATCTACTTGCCCCCGGGGGTGCTTTCGAACTGCTAGGTGGGCAGGCGCTGGGACCGAGCAGCGGGAGCGCACCCCGCCGCGGGGATTCGAACCGCCGACCTTTCGATCGGCAAGCCCTAGGCGCTGAGGCTTTAGCCCACAGCGCCACCCGCGTCCCTTATGATATAATACCTGCTGTGAAAAATACACATTCCTTGCTTTAAGGTGAGGAGTGTACTTTCCCCAAAACTGCATTTATTCATACAGATTTAATGAGAATCTAATACATATAATTGAATAAGGGTTTTTTTCCAAGCATGAGACAGCCCTACCTTTCCATTTAAGTTACCTTAAAATGGTTGCATGAGACTTTGGAAAAAAGCTAATATAAAAGGCTTAATTGCAATCTTTCATACTTAGATACCCGCCAAATTGCCTGCTTTATCTTCTGATGTGGATTATTCAAAGGAAAAAAATCTCACAGAAGTCACTCACCATTTTTCGGATGGCGCTATTAGAGTGACTTGCTGCCGTAGATATTATTTCCAAGGATTCTATAAGAGAAAAATGACCCCCAAAAGTTAATTACTAGTACTATGATACATAAATAGCGGCTTCAAATGCTAACTTGCATGTTTCACTTTTTTATTGCCAACTAATGATAGTGAACTACAAGATTCAGGCTGTAACCCTTTACATACTTACTGGGAGCAAGTCCCACAGAACTCAATGAGACTTACTTATGAGTAGACATGCATAGGATTGTGCCCTCAGTCCAATAAGTTTCCTTAGACTTATGTGAACTTAAAGTAGATAAAGTCAAAACTTGGAGAAGTAAAAAAAAAAGACTTTGTGAAGTTAATATAGGTGCCTTAGTCCCTAGGTATAAAACAGACACAGCTTTGGTAATATATCTTTTTTTGGAATGAAGCATATGAAATAAGTTCTGGGTGGAACAGTGCTTTAGGACTAGAAACTACAAACTAACAATCAGTTCAAATTGCTATCTGCCCCTCTAGCCACCTCAAAACAAAATCCTTATGATAATGACATCTTTGCTCATCTTCCCACAACTAAAGAAATCTCTAGAACCCAGTAAAAGGCTTTGCTTAAGGTGTATGTATTCCTGCCCCCGTTGCTTGCGTAGTGATGGTGGGGTCCTGAGCACCTCTAGCTTTCCTTCTATGAAATGTGTATTTTGCATTTATTGCATTTCCAAATGTGCGCCTAGGCCCAAACAGATCAGGGACCCTTGATCTACTTCAACATCCTATTTTCTACAGCAGTGATGGCCAAACTTGGCCCTCCAGCTGTTGTTGGACTACAACTCCCATCATCCCTAGCTAACAGGACCAGTGGTCAGGGATGATGGGAACTGTGGTCCCAAAACAGCTGGAGGGCCAAGTTTGGCCACCACTGTTCTACAGCAAAGAACCAGATTCCTTTGGGAAGCCAACCCTCTCCTGTTGCCATTCCCCAGTAAGGGCTATTGAGTGGCATGCTGCCTCTGAACCTGGTGCCATGAAGACCAATAGCCAGTGAGAGATTTGCACTCCATCAATTTTCCTAATCTTATTTTAAGCCCTCTAAACTAGAGACCACCACCACATCTTGTGGCACCAAATTCTACAAATTAATTATGTGCTGTGTCAAGGATTAATTCCTTTTGTCTGTCCCAAATCTCTTGCTAATCAGCTTTGAATTGTATTATTTGTGTGTTCAGAATCTGCACTCCATTTCAGAAAGGAAATTCTGAAAACACAGCATATTTTCATTTGTCCAGAAAGTCTGAACAAAGGGGATATAATAAATTTAGTAATAAATTTAGTAAATAAATAAATAATATAGTATTTAAACAAATTGCTTCTTGTGAAGTGCTGTTCTTTGTTTCCTTTTACTGGGATAGTTCTGAAATATTAATGGTCCACACACAGCCCTTTTACAGATTTACTGTGTGATGCTGAATATAGAACCCACACAAATGTATTTACTTTCAGCATCCTTCCAGTCTAGAGAGTCTTGAGGCAATTTTCTTAGATAGTCCTTCAGAAGCATCTCGTATCTTGGAATGCGCTGCACTGGTTCTAGCATGTGATGTTGTAAGGTGAGATTTCCACAGACTTTCTGCTTCTAAAAAGACAACATACATGTATTGAAACGGAGGGTCCAGAAATGCATCTCTTGCACTCTGCATCCCTTAAAAATACTTTATTTCAGTAACACTCTCTTAGTGATATTGGCAAATGAAAGCAATATATTTCATCCAGGGATTTTATTTAATAATTCAGAAAGCTGGTTATTAAATGAAATCCTCAGCGAAATGTGTTGCTTTCATTAAATAATTTAAACCCTTTATACTATCTGTAAACAGACTTTATACTTCCCACTCTTTGTTATCTATTCTAAACCCAAAGGAATATCAAAAGAAAACATAGTAATATAAACCTAGTTTTAAAATATTGTTTTGATAACAGAATTCAAACACTGGGTGATATGCAATTGAAGCATTCTGCTTGTGCAACAGAAATTCCAGGTTTTCTTCTCCTTCACACCACTCCCAGCTCCATGTGTATGATGGGCTGAGGGAAGTGAGATATAATTTTCTCATTCTTTGAGAAAAAGAATACTATGCTTTCTGAAGTCAGTCCGTGTTTTGTGTGTGTGTGTGTGTGTGTGTGTGTGTGTGTACAAACTTGCATTGTGCTGCCCCAGACTAGCTTACTGACCATAAGGTACACTTGTTGGCGTTATTTCAGATTGTTTTACCAACAAGGCATAGTAAATGTCCTCTTTTAACCAGAAAAATGAAAGCCAGTCGTTTACCAGACAAATGTAAAAAGCTTTCTGACATTCCCCATTTGTTTCCTAAAGTTCAAAGGATAAAATGCTGAATAGATATGTACTGAATTTCGGACACCTCCATCAGCACACACAGATACAAGCCAGAGGTATGCTCCTTCTCCCTCCTCTCAACTTCATATACAACTATGAAGCTGTATACGACAAATACCATATTTTTCGCTCTATAGGATGCACCCGATGATAGGATGCACCTTGTTTAAGAGGAGAAGAACAAGAAAAAAAAATTCTCCCCCTCTCTGCTCAGCGCCCCTTCAGCGAAGTGGCAGGAGAAACGGAGCCACTTCCATTCCTCCTCCCGCTTCGCTGAAGGGGCGCTGCGCAGCTCTCCCTCTCTGCTGAAGCCAAGAGAGTCTTGCTCTCCCGGCTTCAGCGAAAGGAACCCAAAGCCTTTGGAGTGCTGCGTGAGGTCCTGCTGTGCTCCAGAGGCTTCAGGCGGCTATCCCTGAAGCCTGGAGAGCGAGAGGGGTCAGTGCGCACCGATCCCTCTCGCTCTCCAGGCTTCAGCGAAAGCAACGCGTAGCCTCCGGAGCGCGGAGGGAGCGCTCCCTCTGCGCTTTGGAGGCTTCGCGTTGCTTTCACTGAAGCCAAGGAGCCTGCATTCACTCCATAGGATGCACAAACATTTCCCCTTAATTTTTAGAGGGGGAAAAGTGCGTCCTATAGAGAGAAAAATACGGTACATGATAAGTATTACAATATACCGTATTTTTTGCACCATAACACTCACTTTTTTCCTCCTATAAAGTAAGGGGAAATGTCTGTGCGTGTTATGGAGGAAATGCCTATGGGTGGCATGCCTACGGATTTTCCTCCTCTAAAAACTATGTGCGTGTTATGGTCAGGTGCGTGTTATAGAGCGAAAAATACGGTAAATACTTATTTGGTACACAATGTAGGTATAAGAGACAAGCAGAGTAAACCAAACGGTGCATAATACTATTTCCTTAAAGAAGCCTGGGATGGGTTCCAATTCACACATGGAATATCACACAGGTAAGCACATACTCATTATCCACTGACAGGTTGCTCCCAATCGGGTACGTAAGTTCACCGTTACATGCATGGATAACTCACATAAATAAAAGGGTAAGAGTGCAAGCCTCTCACATCTGGAACTCCATGTGCCCTCAAAGCACCCCATTTTGTTCACCCAACACACTATTATCAAGCAATGAGACAAAAGTGCCGCAGTCACAATCTTGACTGCCAAGAAATTTAGTATGTCACACATACAAACGCGCACACTCTACCTGAATTTCTTGAATAATACATTTGAAGACAGGTGATCGCTCAGTCCATGTTTTCACCAATTCCATTGCGTTGTCAAAATTCTTCACATACTCCCCATACATTTTGAGGAAAGGAGCTAGCTTCTGTAGGATGTCACTGATCCTGGGGTTTGTGTCCCTGGACAGACAAAAGAAAGCAGAGATAAACATGGGAGGTCGGACAATATGTACTATGGGCACCTCAGTTCTGTCAAATATGTATCTTTTGGTTTATTCTGCTTGATAACTACCTTGTGATTGACTTTTTTTTTTTAATAAGAGTATTCCATAAACTAAACAAACAAATTATGTCTCTAACTCACAGCTTGGTCGAGTAACCCTAAGAAAAAAATATGAGTGAAGCACCTCTAATAACCCTACCAAATAAACACTGCAGCTCACCTATTAATATAAAATCCCCCTCCAGTAATTCATCCCAGTATTGGAACTTTCATTTTCAGAGTTGACAAACAATGAGAAAGGAAAATATTATTTCCCTCCCAAGGCAGGCTGCAAAAGCTGGAACTGTATTACAGTGGTATCTCGGGTTGCAGACACTTCAGGTTACAGACGCTTCAGGTTACAGACGAGAACAGAAATCGTACAGCGGCAGCGCAGCAGCAGCAGGAGGCCCCATTAGCTTAAGTGATGCTTCAGGTTAAGAACAGTTTCAGGTTAAGAACGGACCTCCAGAACGAATTAAGTACTTAACCTGAGGTACCACTATACTTAGATCATGTATAGCTGCCAGTTTTCTAAATACATGCATGGTTCATCTCTCTTGAAGGCTCCTCTGCCTTGTGACACCCAGTATTTTTGAATAAATGTTAAGTGTGGTTGTGTATTTAAAATACCTGTTTTAAGGAAGAGGTTAAATATCTCTTATACCGGGCATATGCAAACTTGGCCCTCCAGATGTTTTGGCACTACAACTCCCATCATCCCTAGCTAACAGGACCAGTGGTCAGGAATAATGGGAATTGTAGTCCCAAAACAACTGGAGGGCCGAGTTTGCTTATGCCTGTCTTATACATTTCTGGACATCTCATAGGAAATCATTCTGTGTTTTCTGACATTTCAAGACTATTATGGATCCCAATACTACAAAAACAACTTGCCAATTTATAATAGAACCATAGAACCTCCTACAGGCACAGATAACATGCACATGGTCTTTCACAGAGTACTATCTCCCAGTAATCTGCACTGCTTACCATTCTTTCATTCTTTTCTCAAGCTCTGGCAGCAAGAATTGACTGTGAAACTGATTAATGGATGAAATATTGGAAAATATTTTATTAACAACTTCAGCAGGAAATGAGCCCCTATTAGCTTCATCCATCAATTTACAATAAAACTCCTGCAATGGATAAGAAGGGGAAAGAGAGTCAGCCACAAAACATGCATTCCTGGGCAAATAAAGCAGGCACAAGGCAATCAAAAGTTTTCAGCCAATTTGCAGCTAATTAAAAATGTCCATTTATTATAACAACCTCCTTCCTCTTTCATAATACCACCAGAACTATCTTGCCATTAATCACACTTCCTTGCAAAAAAAGAAGCAGCAGCAAAATGAAGCAAACAGAATGATCCGCAAGTCAACATTTTACTAGTTAAGATTCTAGGCAGTCTGCTGCATCTCATTTGTTTCTCCTTTTCTGCTGCCAAGGGGCAAAGGGCTTGAGGGGGTAAGGCTCATTATGCTGACTTGAACCTGCCAGCTGAATCTTTGGCTGTAGTATGAATTTTAATTAAAGGCCTGTTTGCTTCCTACACCTTTTAATCATATTATTTGCTTAACTTGTTAGCAAAGTCGTTTCTCAGAAAACTGAAGGCAGTTGCGCATGCATTAGTGCAGCCAACAGATGTAGTAAGATGTTAGCAGTCAACAGAACCTGAGCAGCAAGCAATTTAAAGCTAATAAGAGGTGTCAAGCTTCTTCTCCAAGAAAGGTAGCCATGTATTCAAATGGGAAATTCAGGATAAGCCAATAAGAAAAATGGGCTTCTTTGAAGAAAGCTGAAGCTATGATCCAATGAAAGGGAGGTAAATTAACCATGCAGTGAGTGAAGATGAGGAACATTCTCAGCAGACAGGCAATATATGATGAAAAATGTGGAGGCATTGGGAACAGAAGTGTTTTATTGCAATATTGGAGGGGGGGCAGTACAGTACATTGAATCAGAACAGCAGAATCAGAGCTCGTGGGTTGTGTGACATTTACATGGCAAACAGAATATTTTTCTGTGCCACCTCCACAGAGTCCATAATTCCAACAGAAGTATGAGTAATTCCTAGTCATTTCAATTAATTCATTAGTCATAATTTAAATGGATTTTTTCCCCCATTTGTAATTTGTAAATGTCAGTAGTGACCAATGCCATATACTTTTCCTGGACAAACTGCAGGGTGGGCGAAGAACCAAGCCTTTATTGAGCAAAGGAAAGAATTGATTTTGCATGTCTTAATGGCAATAGATCTAAAACACAGCAATAGGTTCAGGATTTTCTAAAGGTGTTGGTGGTGCTTTCTGAGATTGCTAAAAGATAGTGGGGTGGAGAAGGGCCATAGCTCAATAGAGGAGCATTCGTTCTGCATGCAATGATCCCATGTTCATCTCCAGGGAGGTCTGGAAATGTTACCTATCTGAAATGCTAGAGAGCCACTACCAGTCACTGGGGGCAATACTGAACGAGATGGACTCGTGATCTGACTCCTATGTTCCTACATCACTGCTGCAGTCCCAGTTACCATGGTCTGCGGGCAAGAGAAGAAGATACACAGAAAGAAATTGTGTAGAATGTGTGTGTGACAGTAGGAGATACATGCAAATTCATAAAGACAAAGGATGGAACTACAACTACAAGCAAGCAAACATGCAAATATTATTTTGAAGCCATCCACTGGTTAATTTAATAAGTTGATTTAGTGGTCAAAGCAGGTTTCCCATGCTAATGTAAGAGTTTCCTCTTATATTAGCTAGAAACAGCATTTCAGAAAGAAAGAAAAGAAAGAGAGAGAGAGAGAGAGAGAGAGAGAAAGAAAGAAAGAAAGAAAGAAAGAAAGAAAGAAAGAAAGAAAGAAAGAAAAGAAATCCCACTCTTACCTGATCCAAGAGAGCAAGTCGGCAGACGTAAGCTCTTTCTGTGTGCAAAAGCTCATTGGCAATATTGTAACATTTCTGTTCATTTGTCTCCTGGAAATGAAGACAATTTTCAGAATGAAGAAATTGCAATATAATTACTGAATTTTTCCTGCAATTGCAGCTTTTGCATTTATCAAACAAGGGTTATCTCCCCCTTCACCCAATTCAAGTCGTAGAAAATTGGGAGGGCCAAAGTGTGAGAAACTAAGAACCACTGCCTCCAGATTGGTAAACTAAAGACGGCTGCATTGGCTTAGATATAAACCAGGCATGAGAAGCCTTCAAAATTCTTCTAATTATTGCATTTTCTATGAATGGTTTTTCTTTCAAGCACATTAGATGCAATGTTGGGTGTGCTGCTGTATCCTACTTTCAAGCATTAAGACAGGAGTGACTATTCAATGGCCTTACAGATGTTGCTAGACTACAGCTCCCACAATCCACTGGCCAGCCTAGCTTTGGCTGATGTAGTTGTGGTACAACATCTTGTAGTCCAGCCCTTCCTTAAGGGCTCGGCACACATGGTCCTTGGCTGTGAATCCAGGAAGTCCTGCTTCCTGCCCTGCAGGCCTTTCCCCACCTGGGCTGGGAGGGTTGGGCCCTGACTGAGGCTGCTGAACAGATTCTTGGGTTGGGGAATTGTTTAGGGGTGTATGGTTTTTTTTGGGGGGGGGGGTTGCTTCTGTTTCCGATATTAACTTTTTGTATCTTTATTTTAGATCTTATTTAGTCATGTGGAAATTGTTTAATTCGGTTGTGATTTTTTTTCTATGTTTTATTTGTTGTTTATGACTTCTTTTGTTATGTTTGTAATTATGTATTTTTTTCATGTTGTAAACAGCCTTGAGCATGGTTTTAACTATGGAAAGATGGCATACAAATAAAATTATGTACATACGTATGTATGTATGTACTCTGCTGTGCAAGGAAACTAGCCAGTTGAATGAGATTATGAGATTCCAGAGCACATAGGTTTAAATAACACTGCACTTAGCAGTATAAGCCTGTTCTACCCATGGTAGAAGGGTAGGATATCTAAAAGTCATGAATTCTGTTTTTTCTTTCTTTCTACACAAGTTATGTAATACTTTAATTGCGAGATGGTCTATAGGAAAAACAGTATTCTCTGAACTCTCCCTGATTCTAATAGCGCCTTGAAAATAATGGCTTGTTGTGTGAGGAAACTTTTAAAAAGGGAACAATCAAGTGAAAGCAGAACATTAAGTCTAAAATTAGTCCTGGCATTTCACTAAACAAAAAACAGGGAGCATGGATTCTATATGCAGAACACTGGAAGAGGGGTCATCGGGGATACATTTCAGGCAGGAAAAAACACAGTAAGGGAGTGAAGCCAGCCAGTGAGAGTTGCTGCCTAGGAAGAGTCCAGATACTGCAGGACTGCCTCCCCCCCCCCAAAAAAAAAATATATTCCTGAGGTTCTAGTTCTTTCCAAAGCTTTCCTTTTCTTCCCTATGTTTCTAGTCCATTTTGAAAGCTGGATTTGATAGATCTGCAACTGGCCAGGAACTCAAGAGTGCTGACCAGGATTAGGGAACGCTCAACTCCAAAGAGAAGCCCACCTTATTATGATTTTTTTTTTAAATACAGTGGTACCTCGGGTTACATACGCTTCAGGTTACACACTCCGCTAACTCAGAAATAGTGCTTCAGGTTAAGAACTTTGCTTCAGGATAAGAACAGAAATCGTGCTCCGGCGGCGCGGCAGCAGCAGGAGGCCTCATTAGCTAAAGTGGTGCTTCAGGTTAAGAACAGTTTCAGGTTAAGAACGGACCCCCGGAAGTACTTAACCCGAGGTACCACTGTACTCCGTACAAATCACAGCAGGATATCACAGCATGGAATATCACAGCAGCTGCCATTCTTCTGCTTTACTCTTTTTGTATTACAGAATGTCCAAACACTCCTTGCTGCTTGCATCTGTTGGGTCCCTTTACCCATTGTAGCCCCTCTGAGGGAGACCATGGGTGTGTCATTTCCCAGTGCGCTGAGAATTCCAGGGAAAGGACCCATAGGAATGACCCTGTCCATAAGGTCACAGTCTATTAAACTAAATGTTACAGCTGAACTATGGCAATAACCCACAGAAAAACTGCTCCCACTGGGGTGTTGCAACATGTAAAGGCCACATGTCATAACATTAGTTCATCATCCAGAAGGTGAGAAGGCTCATACTGAACGGCTTCCTTCCGTTACCTTCTCCAGGTGTGTGCCCATTTACTTCCTGTATGTTCTTGTACTACCACCCTGTTGTCTCTGCCTTTTCCTGTAAATTACTGTCAACACCCTTTTCATAACTGGGATGTCCTTCCTGCAATCGTTGGCATTTGGCACGTTTTACTAATGAGGACACTCATAAAGAGGAAAAGAACTGTTCCAGCTATTCTGCTGAATGTAAAAGCCCTGCAGTGTCCGAGACCACACTGTGTAGACTGAAGTGTCCACACAATCAGGAAGTCTGTGTTCAGAGCCAGAACCTTCCTTTGCAGGAAAGCCCTCCAGGCAATCTCCCTCAACAGCTTCCATATCCAAGAGATAACACTGGTATTGCTTCTCTGATCTACATCTAAAATATTGATTCCTTCACAGCTTTTGCCTTGTATAAATAGAATGTGGTCTCCAACAGAAACTGACAAAAGATACATAGATTTTGTGTTGGTGTGTGTATATTGTATCTATGTTAAAAAGGGGAAGATACTTAAAATTTCAGTCGTTTGAAGGCAGTCTAGTTAAATGTATTGTTGAATTTCTTCGTTCCTATGGTATACTGTTCGTGCTGTGGAGTGGTCTAAAAAGCATTAGGGATACAGCTATCAGATTTGAATGCAAATACAAATGGTCTGTATGGCCTTCAGAGGCCTATATATTTCAATAATGCAGAAGGTACATTTTGTTTTTATAGCCTACATTTCTTTATAAACTGCTTGCCTTACCTTTGTCTCCATATGCGAGTCTTGCTTATTGTGCTCCTCAATCTGCTTGTTCTTTGTATTGGTAATCATTTCTACACTTTCTTTTCCTGATGGAAACAATGTGTTCACACTTGGAGTCTGGCAACAGCTATTGATTGTTTGCCCTTTGCAGGCTGCTGTAGTTTGCAATGCGTCTGTACTAATGTTCTCTCGTTCTCCATTTACCAAGCCGCTGTCAAATGATGCATTTTGAATGGCCCTACTCGCATTATGAACCGGCAATGTGCTGTCCCTGCAGTCCAACTGGTTCTGTGCTACTTCTCCATTGGCTGTGCGATTCTGTACATCCTGAGAGTGATCTGTACTATATCCCTGCTTCTGTAGTGGGTGTTGGGTGAGGAATTTTGGCTGAGGTGCTGGTGCTGGCCCATGCTTTCCTTGAGATTTAGCAACATTTAGAACAGAGGATTCTTTCTTCAGCTCACTAGGAATGGATGGGCTAAAGGGAATAAAAGAGAGCGAAAACTAATTCATATTACATGAACCATTTATGTGAATAGAACACCCTTCCTATCCTCTTTGCAGAAAAAAAAGCAGTATCAGTAGAGCAATGTTAAACAAAGTTGAGTCAAAAATTTGCACAGAGAATGGTGAGCATCGTTTCAGAGGCCAAGAATGGCTACAATCCTATTCACGCTTACTTAGGACTTGCTTGGTAAAACTTGTGGCTAAACCCCATTGAAGTCAACATACTACAGTCAGTGCTGTTTGCTGCTTACTAAGGCTTACATCACATGCGTTTTTTAAGACTGGGTGCAGCCAAAGCAAACACAAAGTGGCAGGGATTTCTACAACTAATAAAGGTAAAGGTGAGAGAATCTGAACTTTTCCTGCATCCACTGCTCTTCTCCCAGCTAACTGATTCCCCATATCAGAGCTCAGGTTGGAGAAAATGATATTGGGAATGAAGACAAGCACCATCCCACCCTCTACTTGCCTACATCACACAAAGATATGACTATTAAAAACACAACATTCTTCGACATGAAATGAAGCCTTACTGCACTTCTTCCCACCGTATACTTCAATGTTCCCTTGCTACCTATATTAAACATACATCAATAGATCTTGCTGAAGCACTGAATTATTTTTCTTGGATTTTTCTCTATGGATTATTATGAACACATTGACAAAGAACACAAAGCCTTGCATTGTTTACTCTGTCAGGCAGTGACTCTCCAAAGTCTCAAGCCGATGTCTTTCCCAGCACCTGTTACCTAACCCTTTTAATGGGAGAGGACGAGGATTGAACCTTGAACCTTTTGCATACAAAGTGTGTGCTCTTCCACTGTGCACTGGCCTCTCCCCATATAAGTGTTTGTTTACCTTACATTGTTATTCTGTATTTTTTCATCAGGGTCAGAAATTGGAGCAGTGGGGTGAAGGGAGACGAACATCATAAAGTCTACTTTTTCAAATTCAAGGTTAGAGAAGTAGATGTTGCTCAACTACAACTCACATCAACCCTGATCACTGGCCGTGATAGCTGGGACTGATGGGAGTTGGAGTTCAACAGCACCTGGAGCACTGAAGTTTCCTAGCCCTACATTACACAAACTGCCAATGTAGCAATGCCCCAACCTTTGCCCTAATGTCTGCCCAAGCTTTGTTATTTTCTTTTGGCATGTGCCTTCACCATTCCTCCAAACTCCACTTTATTTATTCCACTGCGATTGTTCAGAGTGAGAGTGTATGCACTACTGATGTTCTATTCCCCACTTTTTTGAACATGTAAACCATTATGAGGTGATCTTTGTGAAAGGATCACCTTTCCCCTTTCCACCAAAGTATTTTGAGTGTTATCTCTTCCCACACCAGCCATGTTCCCTCTCCTTGCACCTGGGCTCACTCCCTCACTGCATCTCTCTTTCTTGAAATCCTACCACCTCGCATAAAAGCCCACGCTTACCTCTCATTTTTCCTCCTTCAACATACCACTTTAGCTGGACTTTTTTAAAAAGTGAAATGATTTTGCTGTGTACTTTGGCAGCTCCCTGAACACTTCTATGCTTTGCTTTCTTCCTTGGTTCATTTTTAGCACCTGGTGCATCCACTCAAAGATTATCCACCAAGGTGCATAATCTACCTCTCTTCTTTCTTTTTTTAGCATAACCTAGCAACACTCCATACTTCAGAACAGAGCCCACTTCCACAGGTACACCATCTTCTTCTCACAGCCAGCTTTTTTGTGTGTGGCATGCATAAGGCACAGTCGCTGGTACCTGCAGCCATTCTGCTCCAAGCAAGCCAGTACCTGGATGGGAGACCACCTGGGAAGCTTGGATGCTGCAGGCAAGGCATGTCACCTTTTTATCCCCAGCTAACTGCCTAAGCAAGCTGGTTGGGGATAAAATGGCTTAGAAGCTAAGGGTCCAAAGGGCTACTGGTCCTGTTGGGAGGATACTGGTCCGAATGACTCATATTCACACTAGTTTTAAGGACTGTAACTTTAAGAACTGGTGCCTGGGAGTGGATTCCCAGTAAAATTTAAAAGTCTATTCTGGGTTATTGAAGTAGTATATTATAAAAGCAATTCTGTTATAGTTACTTTTTGAATACTTTTTTTTACACTAGTTTACAAACTAAGATTTACAATCTGATACAAATCGTACTGCATCCTGTTTCTGAATCTTTCTATAATAATATACTGTGGTACCTCGGTTTATGAACTTAATCCGTTCCGGAAGTCTGTTCTTAAACTGAAACTGTTCTTAAGCCAAGGCGCACTTGCCCTAATGAGGCCTCCCGCTGCCAGTGCCCTTCCACCGTTCGGCTTACATTCTTAGACCGAGGTAAAGTTCACAAACTGGGACACTACTTCCGCTTTTGCGGAGTTCGTACAGTACAGTACAGTACAGTAAAAACACAACTGATGCACATTTAACTTTTAACTTGTGCGCATTCAGCTTTACGAGCTTGACAAAAAAAATATATAAAGGGGGCGGGCATCCAGGGGGAAAGACTTTGGCAATTGCACCTTCCACTGTACCCAATGTGTTTTGACTATACACAATTTTGGCTTTAGGCGCAATCCTCAGAACATAACCCACATCTAAGTTGTGAAATCCATCTTCACAAATATTGGTAACTGTTCTGGTATTTTAAATATGGTTATGGGTGCCATAACTGAAACCGTGTTGTTTATATAATAATCAATCCTCATTGTCATGGGAAATCAAATCTGGATAACTGTTCGAGTGTGAGTGTTTAATGGAGCAGAAGCATGAGTGATAGCAGCCAAGTGTGGTGGCATGGTGAACGGAATCAGAGTGAGTGACAGATGGATAGCGTGGAGAAAGACTGTAAGAGAGTTAGACTGCCCTATCTAAAGGAACGGAATGCAAGCCTTTGACATCCATAACCAATATATAGACCCATTTATTTGACTAGCAAGAAGATACCTGGTGTGCAGAATGAACAAGTTGGCCCAATATAAAGGAGAGACAAAGGAATAATATATAGCCTTAAGAAACGTATCAGCTTCCCAATTTTGCATTTCACTAGAACACAACCATCCATCTATGCTATAAAAGTGGAGCACACACCAGTTCCTCATTCACTGTCACTTATGCTTCTTTTAATCTGTACCCTTTTGAATAAAAATGAAACAAACTTGTTTACCTGCCTCCTTCAAAATGACTGATGAGATCAGACACTTTACTAGTTTTTTCTTTAGATACGCAAGAAGAGGTAGGTGTAACTTCCTCCATTCTTGGCTTCGTAGAATGTAAAGCTTTATGCCTGGGGGTTTGGTGGGCAATGGATGACTGTGAATTCTGCAGATGTAATGGCTTTGGAGGCACTGTGAAGAAAAAGGAACATACTATACTGTATTTTGCATTTGGAGGCATTTCATATATCAAAGCTGTTCAACACTGTGACTCCCAGAAAGGCCTATGGGATTCTTAAAACCCTTTCCAAAACCACCAGATTTCCTGGTTTTTTTATTTTCAGGAAAGCTCTGTTATTATTATAAACACTGCTATTATTATAAACACAAAAACTGTACTCTGTACACCCTGCCTTAACTCTACTCTTTTCAGTGCCTGCCCAGATATGTAGAAGGTTTACATGTGTTTTAATACATTTTTAGCTGATTTTAATTATTATTTAAATGTTTTTAATAGCTCTTTTTACTGGTAATTTTATTGTTTCATTCTTTCTGTAAACCGGTTTGTGGGTGTTTTTGTTGTTTTATATAATCAAGTGATATATAAATTATATGAAAATAAATAAATACAGGCAACTCCCCACTTGTGCGTGATGAGCACGTGCGCTCCCATTGACACACATGCTGTTTTCAGCACCGAAAGGGGACAGGGTGGAACGGGGGATCCCAGTGATGCATGGGGTGGCCAGGAACAGAACCCCCGTACAATTGGGGTAAATGAAAATAAATGTTGTACTCTGTCTATTCTCTCTCTCTCTCACTCACACACCCACACACACACCCCATCTTCTTAGGTACTTAAGCAAGATCTGCCTCGTGTCCAGCCTCCACAACTTCATCGAGAGATGTATAACTAATGAGCACAGCAGCAAGGCTAACCCACAAAGCCCACAGATGATTTGATACTGTAAAATAATGTTCTGGAACCTCCTACAGCTGAAGCAGCTCCAGGTTTTTGCGAGCCACAACTCCTTCCTCTTTGGCTTCTCTGCCTTTGTACTAAGATGTGCCTTGTCCAACAATTTCTTTCAAAATTATCTCAATGCCATGTACAAAATTCTCCCTGGCCTGCAATCCAAAATTCGCCAGAGAGCAACTTCTTCTGTACAAAGTACACAGGCTTGCATAAGACGATGTGAATGAAAAAGACCCCACCTCAGAGCCCATCTCTGCTATGAAATGGGAACATAGGAAGGTGTCATACATAAAACCAGGCTATTGGTCTATCTAGCTCACTGACTGGCAGTGGCACTCCAGAATTTTGGGCAAAGGACATATCCAGCCCTAGCTGCAGGTGCCAGTCCACTGAACCTGGGAATTTCTGCATACAAGGCAGATGCTCTACAACCTTTTCCAACTTACTACGTGACCTTAGGAAAGCCATCCTCTCAGCCTCTGCATTCTCTCAAACATTTGCAATACGAGAATTATAATAATGGCCTTACAGGACTGTTGCAAGGATAACTGAGATAATATATGCAAAACACTCTAAACATTCAATAATGGCTTTATGAATACAGTACCAAGTATTTATTCAACAGCAAGGAAGAGCACTCTGCATATGCTCAGAGGTAATTTCTAGCCTAATAAGCTCTTTCCAGGGCTGAGCAATAACTCAAAACAGGCCACTCCCTTTATTTTAAACCACTTTGAGGTTTTATTACAATCAAATGGTATATAAATGTAAACCTATAGTCACTACAGAAGAAAATACCACCAATGGACACATTGATGGGGCATGGATTTGAAGTTAAACACACACACCCAAGCACCAAGGCTCAACCCTGAATCAGGGAGAGGAACAAGCAAAGCATATTCCACAATCCAAGTAAGTCATGGGCAAGTCTCTGTTTGTCTGTCTCTCAGTGTTAGAAACTGAGATATAAAATCTAGGAGCCAAATAGCACCTTAAATCTAGGCTATAGTCACCACAATGATATGCCTAGGTGCATTTTTTGTGTGTGCAAGATTACGAAGCAAATGGTCTGTGGGGAAGTGCGGCACCAAAAGACACACGTCTCTTGGTGCTGCGCTACCACATGGATTAGCTGATTTGTGGGGCAGCGCAACACCAAAAGAGGCATATCTTATGGTGCTGTGCTGCCCAACAGACCAGCTGAGTGGTGTGGCATCACAGCCACACAAGCTAGCCAGATGGAGAAGTTAAGGGCCAAACCTGGCAACCAGATATCTCTACTTCATCACAAAAGGCCAGCTGCCTGTCGCAAAACACAACTGGCGCCCAGCTAATTTTGAATGCTGCTGCTATCCCTCTCTCTCTTTCACACACACAGGGGGAGATAGTGTAGCACCCTGCTTGTGGTTAACGCTTAGCTGGAATGAAATATTCAACGCAGCAATAGAGAAATTAAAATAATAATTTGTCAGACAAATAAATGATAGGCACAGTGGTATATGGTTACCAAAAGCTCTGCCCACTTCAGCCCTGATGGCCAGCACTTATATTTCCTCAGCCCAGCCCCCTTGCTCCTCCTTTGGCTGCCTCTGTCCAATCAGCCTGGTTGAAATTCCTATTGGCTGTTTGCTAGAACCAATCATAAAAGATACACCCACTTCCTATTACCTTTTATGGGAGACAAAGAGCTATATTTCCTTCTATCCATAAATGTCAGACACGTAGCCAGATGCTTTTCCCATTAGCTCTTGCCCTTTAACCTTAGGAAAATATGGCTCGAGTCTGATGGGAGGCACATGGTATTATTTTCTGTTAAACAATAAATCTTACTATTTACCAACTCTTAATTAGTGTTTTTGCAGCTTGATTGTATTCTGTAATTTGTAGGGTCAATGTAACCTTTGCTCCCAGCCTGTATTTCCCTTTTACAACTTTGAGAAACTTGTCTCCTGGTACTGCTATAAATCAGGGGGGCCCTTTTCAGGAGAGCAGGAAGATAAACAACTGCCAAAGTACTTAGCCAGCTGCTTTATGCCTGGCATGAAACATACAAACATTTGCAAATATATCTTTAAGCTCATTTTAAAATACAGGCCTTGATCAGATACCTCAATAGTGCTTCTCAACACATCAGGGGTTATGGAATACAGCTTGTAGGCTACATACGCAGCTGCCAGAAGAAGAAGAAAGGAATTTCCCAGCTGAAGCCGCTGTCTCTCTCCAGTTTATTTATTGCACTTACTGCATCACACCTTTTCTTCAAGGAGTGCAAGGTGGCATACATGGTTTTCTTCCTCCTCATTTAATCCCAACAGCAAACCTGTGAGGTGGTTAGGCTAAGAGGCAGCAATTGGCCCAAGGTTGCTCAGTAAGCTTCATGGCTCAGTGGGGTTTTGAACCATGGTCTACCAGGTCCCTGAATTCTAAGGAGTGCAAGGTGGCATACATGGTTTTCTTCCTCCTCATTTAATCCCAACAGCAAACCTGTGAGGTGGTTAGGCTAAGAGGCAGCAATTGGCCCAAGGTTGCTCAGTAAGCTTCATGGCTCAGTGGGGTTTTGAACCATGGTCTACCAGGTCCCTGAATTCTAAACCCAATCAAAGAGTCAAAATGTTAAAATAAAAAAAACAAAACCTCAAAACTTTGGCAAGCCAGAGGTGGTCGGTCACATGCCTTGTGTGGCAACCTTTGCGAAGTACAACTATAACCTGTGACAAATGGGTATTTTCTGAGGACCAAGTCACCTGTAAGCTCATGAAAAAGTTTATGTATGCACACACAAACACATGCTCAGGACTCACAATAGCTTAAGAAAATCAGTCCAGCATGGAGAGCAAATGAACAGGATTCTAAAAAATAATTGTAACAAAAATCACAATCCCTACAAGCATCCCAGCAGGATCAAAACCAAGTGTTTCTTTCTGTAACGAAGCATCTGTAACTGACCCTCCTACTCCCCATGTTAATGGAAGTCTTCTGAAAACTTAAGAAAATATTATGGAGGGACAGCCATCACCCCCCTGTTTTTCTTTGAACTGTTGTAATTGCTCATTATAGCTGTTTTATCTGTCAGTGTTCTTCGAATCTGCTTTGACATCCACCTGCATGCTGTTAGAGACTGAGCTGTTTGCTACTCTGTGTTTTCTCTAGAAATGACAGGCAGATCTAGGCCAGTGAACATCAGCTAATTGCCATGAAATCGAACAGCTAGCTAACAGAGAGAGACGATAAAATGTAAGGGGGTTGGAGGAGAACTCAAAGCCACCAACATGGCTGAGAAACAAGGAGGCCACAGAACAATCCTAGGAAATAAGTCTGAATGGAAGTAGCAGAAGCTTAGATGGTGTTAATGATAACAAAGCTGTATCATACAGAAAGCATCTTGAGCAGGGTGAAGAATGTTAAAAGCAGGACCCATCTAGTCTAGCATCCGGTTCTCATGGCGGCCAACAACTTACTTACTTTATTTAATAAACTGTTTCACAGCCTGAAACCATTGATAAGTTCAAGATAAGATAAGATAATTTATTACGGTCAAAGACCAGCTCGTATTAACACAATAATGACAGCGTTCATAAAGACAAAATATACAATTGGAGCAGATTGCAGCAGTAGCTCATGAATTAAAATTGAGATATATACAAGTGAGATTTGGGCTACCATAAAAACTGACCCTGAGGCACCCCAAGGGTGACTTCAGCTTTTCCCTAGTAAGCTATTTTATTCTAGAGGATGACTTGTGCCTATAAATTTGGGCTCAGAATCTGGCTAATAGCTGAGTCGTCTTGTGATCCTAAGAGGAGAGAATTAAGTTTAGACTTGTCTGGGAAGGTCAACAAGCCTCTTCAGCAAAGGGTCAATGGTGTCTCTACGAATCTCAACATAAAAAGGACATCTACAAAAATATGTGTTTCCTGGCTTCCTGTTTCCCCTAATGAGCAGGCGCAAAGTCTCTGTGCGTATGGGACTCTTCCGTAGGAGCCTTCCAGAACCGGTGAGGGCAAGGCTGAGCTTCTAGCAAGAGTGAAAGCCCTTCTTGCATTTCTGGATGTGAGGAAGTAGAGATATGCTGCTGGAGCAGCTATGTATCTCCTGTTTTCTATGATTTTATAATCAAGGACCCTTGTACAGTCCTGTTGTCTCTCTATGTCCATGATTCTTTGCCTAACCATTGATCTAGCTTGGCCCAGGCCCATACTTATGAGGGTTTGGGGAGCAAGGCCCACTTTCTGAAGAGTGTTTAAGACTGCTGTCTGCCAGCCAGACTGAAACTGGTCGCTCAGAATCAATGGAGCTATTCCTCGGGGGGGGGGGGGAGCAGTTTCAGAGTTAGCCACTTATATATTGATGTTAAACTAATATGAGCTTTTCATCATCCCTGTTTCTAGTCTGACCCATGCATTTGAAACGCATCTTGGGAACTTGCAGCAGGGCTCTGAGGAGTTTGGATTGCACTCTTTCAAGGGGAATGAAAGAGGAGGGATGTGGGCCCAGAAAGGATCCGTAAAGGAGCTGTGCCAACGTTTTGGCTTTATATAATTTTAGTGTCGCGGGACATAAAACCCCCCTTGAGTTCTAAAAAATTTAAGGATAACATTTGCAGATCTTTCTCCGGCACACCCATTTGAGTTAATATGAATTTTGTTGGATCCTGATGCCTGGAACGCCATTCCTAAATATTTATAGTTTGAGACTTATTCTAAATTTTGGCCTTGAAGTTTCTAGTTTCTGAGCTTTGGTTTTTCCCCAAAAGCAAGAATTCTGGATAAGTTCAAGATAAAATGAAAGGAAACAAAAACTAACTTATTCCATTCCTACAAAGACTAAAAACAATAAAACCATTTCTACAGATGCACAATTAGTATTTCATGAGTCACATCTCATGGGGAAACCTCCTCAAGAAGGAAATGCCCACAGACAGAGTTCCCAGCAACTCATATTCTGAGGAATATCATCTGAGATACTGAAGTATCTGAAGACAGTCATGCTTGACTAATAGCTACAGAAAGCTTTATACTCCAGTAAACTGTCTGATCTTTTAAAAGCAGTCCACACTAGTGATCATCACTATATAAAAGTAAAGGTACCCCTGACCATCTGGTCCAGTCGTGGATGACTCTGGGGTTGCGCGCTCATCTCGCTCTATAGGCCGAGGGAGCCAGCGTTTGTCCGCACACAATTTTTTCGGGTCATGTGGCCAGCATGACTAAGCTGCTTCTGACGAACCAGAGCAGTGCACAGAAATGCTGTTTACCTTCCCGCCGGAGTGGTACCTATTTATCTACTTGCACTTTGACGTGCTTTCAAACTGCTAGGTGGGCAGGAGCTGGGACCAAACAATGGGAGCTTACCCCGTCGCAGAGATTCGAACTGCCAACCTTCTGATCGGCAAGCCCTAGGCCCTATGGTTTAGACCACAGCGCCACCCGTGTCCCTCAATCATTACTATATATTTGGTAGCAAATTCCATAGTTTAATGATTACATATATATATATATACATATACATATACATATACATATACATATACATATATATATATATACATATACATATATATTGCATTGTTAAACTATGGAATTTGCTACCAAATATATAGTGATTGCAATATATATATTGCATTGTTAAACTATGGAATTTGCTACCAAATACTGCTTTTGTCTGTCCTGAACATTGTACCATTCAGCTTCATTAGATGACTTCAGGTTCTAGTATTTTACTAGAAAACTTCTATCTATTTCATCATATACACCTCTGTCATGTCCCTCCTAACTCACTGTTTGTCTAAACAAAATTTCTGACTAAACACTTAAATATTAAACATATCCCATCCCATTGTTACAAGAATTGTTAGAACAGATAGTACAGGACTGGGACGACAAGTCCATTATTTTGAGCCATTGTATTACAAAACTTCAAAGTAATAGAAATACAGCAGACTGCCTATCCTCATGTTTCTGTTTACATTATTATGAAAGTGCAAGCTGTTCCAGGAATTTGGTTAGACTAACCATTTAGTTTAGGACCAAAAACCCTTAAAGACTACTCTGTGTCACTTACTTTGAGGTCATGCTAAGCTGTATGCACATGTTGTTTCACCTTAGCAAACACTGTAAACACACACACTGTGCCTTGTTTTAAAGGCTAAACAAATGCTGAAATAAGTTGGCCACAGCCACCTACGCCACCCCTAAAAACCTCTCTGGAGATACATGTGATATAGGATGATTAGGCCTACACAGCTGTGGACAGCATACCATCCCACATGGTTCAAAAGGGAACCATGGTGAGGCATTATCCAGGGGCACAATTGGCTACAGAGTGAAGAGAAAAGAAGCTTTCATTCTGTGAACTTCATTCATGGATCCATGGATCCAAGCCTTAACTCTGGTAAAGAACTAGGAAACTTGCTCCAAAAACTCTTGCCCTTTTCTAAGGCCCTATTTGCACCCCTGAATCGTAATAACTAACATCTTCCAGGCTAAATTTATGTAGTTGTTTGCTTCAGATAGCAGCAATATAATGTTTAAAAAAAAAAAAAAGTTAAAGCAAGTTTAAACATTGCACACATTTTTTTCCCTGGATTTGTTTTTCCATGCTGGGTGGGGACTCAATAGTTATATAAAATGATACAATTGGTTTCCAGAGATTTAAAGCTGCTTTTCAGAAAGAAACCAAGTATCAACTAACACTCTACAAAACCAGGTCAGGGCCTGTTGTTTGTTGCCAGAACAGATCTGGAATAGCAAAGACACCCTTTGAATATTTCCCACTCCATTCAGGGCAGACCTTTGATTGAACAAACATACAGAATAAAGAAAATGCCCTAAGTTTTCCTCAATTAGCAAGTTGGAGGAATTGTCTTTACGGCAAATAGGCCTGCAGTGCCATTTGAAGATGGTTCAGAAACTTCAGCTGGTGTGGAATTCAGAGGCCAGGTTGCTCACCAGAGCAAGACGGTGTGAGCATATTACACCGATCCTGGTCTGACTGCACTGCTTACCAATTAGTTTCTGGGCCCAATTTAAAGTGCTGGTTTTGACCATCACTTTGCATATGAACCTACCCGGACCCCGAGATCATCTTCTGAGGACCTCCTTCATGTGCCGCCTCCTCAAGAGGTCCAGAGGGTGGCAACACGAGAACAAGGCCTTCTCTGCAGTGGCTCCCTGTCTGTGGAATACTCTCCACAGGGAAGTTCGCCTGGCGCCTTCATTATACACCTTTAGGCGCCAGACAAAAAAGTTCCTTTTTAACCAGGCTGTTGGTTGATTTGACTGACATCCTATGCCCTTTTAAAATGTAATGGGGGCTTGAGGGGGCGTCATTGGGTTGTTTTTATTTTTATTTTGTGGTTTTATATTTTGATTTTATTCTGTGAACCGCCCTGAGACTTCCGGGTATAGGGCAGTATTTATAGGGCATAGGGCAGTATAAATAAACAAATAAACAAATAAGACAAGAATTGTATCCATCCCTTGCTATTTTCACCACAATGCATCCACAATCTCACAAAACCTGATCAGTTAGTGTGTGTGAGTGAGCCATTTTATTTGTGTCACAAAATACTGCATATTTGGTAAAGGTACTTGACTTGGTGGCCTCCGAGAGTCAACAGCTGGTCACAGATATGAAGGGGTACTGACCTTGTGGTTTTGGAATTGAAACTGGCTGTGGAGATGGCTTCTCTGGTACGATTCCATTTATTTTCTGAGCCACCTCATTGCCAATGTTTGGCTCATACAGTCTAGTTGTGCTGCTTGTCGTGCACAGTGGAGTTATGAAGATCTTTGGACATGTGCTGCCACCTGGAAGGAGAAAAGGCAACTGTGAACATGACTGAACATATGGACTTCCTTGCTAGCTCATATAAGGAAGATGGGAAGAAATTATGTTCCGTGTTAATAGCCGAGTTCAGAGTGGTTTATCTCCTCTTACAATATGGAGCAATAACTTGGAAAACCTGGATAAGCCTAACTTCTGCATGCACTTTTAGGAGAGTGCATTTCAGTGGAATTTGAAACTATGCATGGTATTGGAGAGCCCAATGCTCAAAGAGGCTGGTGATTTCTCATTTTTACAGCAAGCTGCGAAAACGTTCAAAATTTCCAGTTGTGGCTGTAATGTGTTTGTTATAATTATGCAAGAGCAAATTAATCTCAGCTTCTACTACATCAAAAAAGTGTGTTAAAAGACAGCCTTGGGAATTGGGCTGATAGTTTATCCTTCTGTCCACTACCTAATAGTCACATTGCCCAGTGGTTTTACAGGCCATAAGTATGATTGCCAGACAAGTCTCAATTTCCACTGACTCTGGAGACCTTTTCTTGAAGGCAACTTTCAGAGTAAAAGCTCTGCATTAAGTGGCTCGGGAATGATACTCCACAGCCATGAAAATAATTAATCAGAATTGGCCATCCATAGAGGAATCATGGGAATCATTCACAGTAAACAAGTTAAATATAAAACCCTGTTTTATATTAATTTCTCTTAACTGGTCCTTCAACATCTTACCATTGGTCATTTGGGCGAATTTTGTATCTGCTACCCTTTACTCACAAATTGTATTTTTTTCTTTCTTCACAAAGTACTAACCACCATACAGTGGTACCCCGCAAGACGAACGCCTCGCGAGACGAAAAACTCGCAAAACGAAAGGTTTTTTCGTTTTCGAGTTGCCTCGCAATACAAATTTCCCTATGGGCTTGCTTCGCAAAACGAAGCTTGCCCCGGGGACAGCGGGTCTTCTCTTTTGAAGCAAGGGGCGGCGGGGAGATCGCTTCTCCCCACCGCCCCTTGCTTCAAAAGAGGTCCGGGGGCAGCGGGAAGCGCTTCCCGCTGCCCCCGGACCTCTTTTGAAGCAAGTGGCTGCGGGGAGATCACTTCTCCCGGTGCTCCGAAGCCGGGCGGGGGGACGGGAACACCTTCCCCCACCGCCCGGCTTCAGAACGGTGCTCCAAAGCGGGGCGGGGGGGCGGGAACACCTTCCCCCACCGCCCCGCTTCGGAACGGTGCTCCGAAGCGGGGCGGGGGGCGGGAACACCTTCTGAAGGCTGGCGGGGGGCAAAAGTCTTTGTCCCCCCTGCCTGCCTTCCCAGGGGCTTTTAAATCGCCCCGGACAGCGGAGAAGTCCTCCGCTGTCCCGGGGTGATTTTAAAATGCTGCCCGCCAGCATTTTAAGATTGCCCGGACAGCGGAGAAGTCCTCCGCTGTCCCAGGGTTTTTTAAAATGCTGGGGGTGGGAAGAAAAGCCCTTGTCCCCCCCCCCCCCGCCTTCAGAAGAGGTCCGGGGACAGACTGTCCCTGGACCTGGTCTGAAGGCGGTTTCCCTAGGAACGCATTAATTGATTTTCAATGCATTCCTATGGGAAACCGTGCATCGCAAGACGAAAAAACCGCAAGACGAAGAGACTTGCGGAACGAATTAATTTCGTCTTGTGAGGCACCACTGTACCAGTAATGAGAGACATTTTTCAGCATTATCTTTTTCAGCAGTAGTTTTTGAAAAGATTAGGCTGTTTGCTTTGATTTAGACTTTTTACTCTTGAATAAGGGAGCGGGTGGCGCTGTGGTCTAAATCAGTGAACCTCTTGGGCTTGCCAATTGGAAGGTTGGCAGTTCGAGTCCGCATGATGGGATGAGCTCCCATCACTCCCTCCCACCTTCTGCCAACCTAGCAGTTTGAAAGCATACCAGCGTGAATAGATAAATAGGTACCGCTGTGGCGGGAAGGTAAATGGCATTTCTGTGCACTCTGCTACTCGTCATGGTGTCCCGTTGCACCAGAAGCTGTTTAGTCATGCTGGCCACATGACCCAGAAAGTTCTCTGCGGACAAATGCCGGCTCCCTTGGCCTGAAAGCAAGATGAGCGCCGCACCCCATAGCTAAGTTTGACTGGACTTAACCATCCAGGGGTCCTTTCCTTTACCTTTACCCTTGAATACTTATTTCTTGGTGCCCACTGCTAAAAGAATGGAATATCTTTTACAGAGTCGCTCCAGATTTTTGAATAGTTTATTGTTCTATCCATTTGACTGGGCCATTTGACTTCAGATGGAGTTAGCATTTTAGGTCAACCTTTTGCTGCTCCATCTATGGATTTGTCATCTCAACAGTATACTTTAACTACATTTACGCATTATACAAATTTGATTTTGGTCCTGCTATTCTTGAATACTGTGTAAATATAAAGATCCCAGGCCTCAGAGAGGTTAGGCTGGCCTCAACTAGAGCCAGGGCCTTCTCGGCCGCGGCTCCAATCTGGTGGAACGCTCTGTCACAAGAGACTAGGGCCCTGCAGGACTTGACATCCTTCCGCAGGGCCTGCAAGACAGAGCTGTTCCACCAGGCCTTTTGTCAGGGCGCAGCCTGACCCCCTCCTCTGGCAATCTGCACAAAATTTTGCTTGATGGTTGCCATTAATTTGATTTTAATTTGATTTAATTAATTTTATAATGAATGTTTTAGAATGTTGAGTTATTTTGAGTGTTGTTAGCCGCCCTGAGCCCAGCTTCGGCTGGGGAGGGCGGGATATAAATAAAATTTATTATTATTATTATTATTATTATTATTATTATTATTATTATTATTATTTAATCATCTTTTATAAAACAAACAAACAAATATGCTAGTAGGACAGGCTAGAATTTTGTGTTATTTTGTTGTACTGTCGAGGAAGACCATTTGGACAGAACCATTTCCAGTTTTATATGCATTTTCATTAATTTCTTATTTTAATATTTCAGTATTTGATTCATAACTAATATTTGATATATGCCAGTGCTGGGCATATTCTGTTATGCTTAGTTCATTCACATTACATATTTTAATTTTTGTTTTAAAACTGTTTTTGTCTGCGTTTGCAGTATTAGACTTCAACAGGGATTTTTCCTACGGGGAATAATTATTATTATTATTATTATACACACACACACACACACACCAGCCACTCTGGGCAGCTTCAAACCAAATATTAAAATACAATAATGCCTCAAACGTTAAAAGCTTCCCTAAACAGTAAGGAAAAATACTGCATTTATTCCAAACATTAGCATTTATTTTCAGAACTGGATAATGATAATTGCTTCTTTATATATTTTAAATGTATAAGAAAATGAAGCTTGTGTTGTATAAACTGGGGGGAAATATTTTGGCAAAATGCAGAAAATTCATTTGAGATTTCACCTTGTGACTTTACATAACCACAAAGTGATCGGGTCTAAGTTCGCACAATTTCAAGTATCTCAGCATTTTCTATCTCTTTAAATCTGTGCTGCCTTAAAATGCTAAAATGAGCAGAAATGTTCAAGGTTAGTACATAGAAGGCTGCATTTGTTTGCTGAGATTTAATAGACAAGGCAGAATTTATGGCACTACAGCTACCAAATAATTTAGAAGTCACCAATAAGAATTACACTTCTTATTACACTATCAATAGTCACTGTCAATTCACGAGGACAATTTACAGATTTAAATACCCCCTTTGTAAACCCTTTGCACATCCTTAGCTTTGTGTATTTTCCAAGGCACACCATTTTGACTACTTTAGCAAAAACTTTCTACTGTCTCCGTTCCACCCCAGAGCTGCACATGACAATTTTGCTTAGGCTTTACACTGCAAGACAGAAAACAATTACATCAGTTCAGCTAAGGGAATGTCTTTGGCTAGATGAACAATATTAAGGAGAACTTCATTTAAAAGAAAAGTGTTCCAAAATTCTGTCAGATATTAGGAAAAATATGACACAAATGCAGCTGTAAAAACAATAGATGGGCACTGTCATGTGATGATCTGAGAGAACAGCTGCAGAATTTGGCTACCTGTACTCAACAAGAGGCCAGCACAATATGTAGAATGAATTTCCTAATAGTGACATCAGCAAATGTGACATAGAGGACGATATGGGTTGGAACCTTAAGCTATGTTAGGCAGCAGTAGCTACTAAAAGTTAATGGACTGGATTGTGTCATTTATAACTTAAGACACAATTTAAAAAAGAAAGCCCTTATACCAACATTAGAAAGACATGTGCAAGGAAAACGAAATGTTGAATAAACCATTGTGAGAATGGAAATCCTGCACTGATGTAGTCACAAGTAAGACACCATTGTTAATAGCTCCTTTTTGGAAAGGAAGAGAGGGAAGGATCAATTTCAGTGACAAAACTGTGGTGTACATCCTCTATATGAATGCACTCTCTTATTTAGGGTTTGTATTTACAATGCCAATTTTGCAGTATAAGGATTTATACTGCAAAAGTGCCACTTCCCAAACTAAAACAGTAAACCATAAACCCTTCCTTTCAGTGCTTCAAACACATGTTGCAATTTAACAGGTTTCTGCTGAAGCAACCAACACAAAAACACTTAATTGCATGTATGGATCTTCCTGTACTGTATAGGCTTGTAAATCACTCTATCTGCAGAGGACCACTTCAAACTTCAAAGTGCTCTTGTTAGAAAGTACAATTTGACAGAAAGAGATTTCTTTTGGGCATTTAGCTTTACTGAGGCCACCTCAACTAAAGTTTGTGAAGTTGCTCAGGAGAGAATGTGGGGCAGGTCAAGGGAGTGCAACGAAAGTTGAAGGATTTCCAGTGGGAAGTTAAAGTTTAATACTGAGGAACTCAGAATGCAAATCAGCAGGAACTAGTTTCCTAATGTATAATTTTTATCCCAAACACTAAGTAATAACAACAACAAAAAATTCCTTCCAGTAGCATCTTAGAGAAAAACTAAGTTTGTTATTGGTATGAGCTTTCATGCACACTAGAAGGAATTTTTGTTTGTTTGTTTGTTTGTTTTAACTATGGCAGACCAACACGGCTGCCTACCTGTAACTAGAACTGAGTAATAAGAACAAGTTTTCCCAGAATATTCTAAATGGTGGGAAGGGAGAGAATTGTTACAAAACGTGAAACAAATTGCACTTACTTTAGAAAGTGTTGTTTCCTTCCAAATTTGCATATCAATCTTGCCACAGAAATTACCTGGGCCTCCAGTGCCAAAGATGGCTCTAGAAGTGCCCCTGAACTACCATGTACTTGTTAATTCAGAGGGAGTGCAATCTTATCCAAAATCTGCGAACTTCCCAACCCCCTGATCTAGGAACTGCTCACCCACAGAGTTTCCATCTCATCTTTGAATGGATAGCAAAGACACACAGAAGTCAACTGTTATTAAAATGCTATTTAAATAAACAAATAAATAAATAAATGGTTTTGTTATAAAATATGACTTCTATCTGCAGAAAAATTATAATTAACCTTTAACTGATTCGGAAAAGTGAGATGGTTTGAGATGATAAAAAAGGTTACTATTAAAAGGGTCAGTCTTTAAACTTCTAGTATGTGTGTGAGCTTTCTGTGGCATCCTGTTTCTAAAAATACTGACCTAGTGGCTTTACTCGATTTCCTCACAATAACGAGCATTTGCTTTCTTCATTCTTGAAATGCTTTTTAAAAAAAATATACTTGTTAAATATATAAATTGGTTGACTATGTGCACGATCTTTAATGCATGATCTTTAGTATGTAGTACTGGAAATTTATGTAATAATTCAATGGAATTTAACAACCCTGAACTATGATCCCCATCCTATGGCTCCTATTTCTTCTGAAGGAGGAGTGCCTGGAATTCAATCTCAGTCACATAACTATTTTTGGCTGGTGTTTTTCTACAGAAGAATCATGGTAGTTAATTTTAAATATGAATGTTAGCCCTAAAGCTGAATAGCGAATTCATTTTCTGGTTTGGTTAAAGAGCAAGGTCCAGGAATGCTTTAATAACAGAGCAGCAATTTCACTGTACTTATGTGACAATCTCTTTATGCAGTATTGCTTATTTCACAGCACACTTGCCAAGCTTAACAGCCACTAGCTTATACAATACAGAAGGAAAATGAACAGCCAGTCCTTCTTGCGTGTTCACATGAAGAATCTACCTGGATGTCTCATCAACACTCCTGCACTTCCTGTTTCTGCCTTGAAAATAATATTTTTATTTATTATTTATACCCTGTCCATCTGGATGGGTTTCCCAGTTCCCTTGATTGAGATGGATGGATGGATGGATGGATGGATGGATTTCTATACTTCTTAATATATTAAAAATATCTTTAAGCAGTGTGCAGAAAACTGAAGCAACAACAAACAACTTAAACAGAATATTACAAAAATGCACAGTTACACCTTCCCTATCCCCCACAAAAGTATCACTCTAGACTTGGCCCAAAGTAGACAGTACTTTCTCAGGCTGTCTACAGTTCCAGGTACAGCAGGTTTGTTGAGTTTCCCAGGGGGTCCAAAGAATGGGAAGATGGGGGCCCTCCATCTCTCAGCTCTTTCTTCACCCTCTGCCCTCTCCTCCTCCAGCTGCTCTTCATGGGCAAAGTTCAAGCCAAGAAAGTCCTGCTCTATGAAGTTGGTCACCTGCAACATTTCTTTATATCTACTAAACCCACCAGTACAGGCCTCAGTATTATAGTAACTCAGAAAGCTCTCCAATATAAATTTGATGTTAAAAGCATTCATTTATATTCATTAACTGAATGAAAAGCTTGAGCTAATCTTACAGGTCAGTGCTCTGCGCAGTTGAACTTAGCTATGTATTAGTTGCATCAAAATAATTGGATTATTTTTGTCTGCAACTGAGATAAATAAAACACAACATGGCAGAAGAAGTTAGGAAACAACGGTGACCACAAAGACTCCCAAATGTAACCATTAGTTTTAGGAAAGTTGGGCAAGTACAATGCACACCAGAGACATCTCTCTCTGTAATCTATACATGATCAGGTATCCCCAAGTTATTTAGAAAGTGTGCGTTCTTTTAACAGGAGTTGGAAGGGAGCCAACTCCTTGCTCTGACTAAAGTTATCCCAGCAGAGAATTATGTAAAAGAAAACAGAACAACAAAAAATTACTTTTGGCCTTCGAAAATAGATTGTACATTGCCTTTAGATATGAAGTTCCTCCAAATTTTAGGCTTAAAAAAACCAAGTCTCCGCCTATCTAATTGCTATCTGGAGGCCCTTGTGCTGGTTCTGAAGATACTTTGTTTTTATTCTTTCAGCACTTTCTCTCTTTTAAAAATTCTTTGCACATGTGTGATTCCTTTCCAGGATGCATTACAAACCACCTGAGGATTGTGAGGCAAGGGCTTCCCCAAGGTAACTGTGAGAAGCTCCTTCCCCCCCCCCCTTCCGTTCACATTTTGGAAACCAGAGCAGACCAGCAAGGAATCACCAAATGGGGTGGGAGTCTACTGAACTGGTTCTGAATATTGATCCCCCAGAGCAGTGAGCTAGAATTGAACAAGTCACAACAGCAGGGATTTCACAGATTGTGAGGGCAGAAAGACAACCCTATCTTCTGATATTTCTGCAAGAAGATTGGAAATGCTAGGTGCATCTACAAGTCTTGGCTGGCATGTCAATGATGTTCCTGAGACATTTTTTCAATGCCCATTCAATTCATGACTCAGAAGTCAAATTTATGTTCTGCAAATTGCCTTTAAAGGTTTTAGTAAATTTCAGCCATGACAATTTCGTCAAGAATAAGGGAGTAGTAGAAAAGCAAAAGGAACCAAAAGCAAAAGTGTGGAAGGAAAGTCATATGGTATATGTATACATGCTGTATTGGCAAGAAAGTTGAAAGTGGGATGAGGGGGACACGGGGGGGGTTAAATATGCTCTCTGTTCCTGTTTTTGAAAATGCAAATAATTTAATAAATAAATAAGGGATTAAAGTAACTTCAGAAAATGGCCAACAATGCAGTTGGTTTTCAGTGTCAAATCTGATGAATCTGCATGAATAATAATGTGATGTAACATTTTCTTTAAAAAGTTTCATGTTTAATTGTAAGCACCAGAAGAATTTTAGGGCAAGGAAGCTCTTCTCCAAATATATCCGGGCAACCAATCTATTATTTCCAGACCTTGATGACATCATTACTTTTAACAACATTATATTTAAGTGTCTTCTTGCACTGATTTCTCCAGACCCTTCCTTTCCACAAAGCCAAAATAATTTCGACGCAACTATTTATACACTGCGTAAAAAAGGTAAACAGTGAACCAAGAGCCCCTAAAATTGTCCAGACTTTTAATCCCTTCAACACCCATCTGCCCCTAAAAAGCGTAAATGTACACAAGTGAAGATATAATATTAAGTGCTCAAAGGAAATGAGCATTTCTGGGGGAGTTGTAACAAACCAAACATGCATTTTAATTCACACTAGCACCACAAAACTCATAGATAACTGTTGCTGCGTCAAACATATTAAAGGAAAAGCTGTTTCTTAACATTCCAGGAAGGACAGCTATTTTACAGATGAGAGAGGTAATGGATCTCTCAGTACTATCACTAATGATTTATAGGAACAGGAACTAGGAATGATTTGACTGTAAACAGAGAATTCCCAACTGGAAATAGAAATCACTTAACAATCCATTTAGTTGCTCAAGAAAACTTCCAAGCACGCTAAAACAACAGAAGAGAGCCAAAACACAGTTTTTATGCATGCTATACTATCTGGCCATTATGTTTTCCTAACTAATAATACCAACTGAAACTAAGAAAGGGCGGGGGCGAGAGAGAGAGAAAAGGCATTCCACAAGTATTACACACAAGCAACATTTGTGAAAGTTTAGATTTTCAAACATACAGCTACGTTTTTCCTGAATCTGGGTATGCTTAAAACTATCAGAAGTGCATGCACACAGGAAGGAAGAATGTGGATTAGGGCAACTTTGGTAAACACACAAAAATAGCAGCAGCAGCAACAAAACCAGAATGAAACCCTTTACCTGGATCAGATGACATGGCAGTCATGTATGCAGATACACACACGTCAATCTAGTGCCGTTAAGCGTGCAGAGACTCAGTTTCGCAATGAGCAAGGATCATATGATAGGTTCACATACTCCTTAGCTGCGAGCTTTGCTGACCACATCTAGGAGGAGTTCTAAAATCATTAGACACTGGAAGTTTACACTTCAGCGGGCGAGTCATGACCAGACCCACTGTCCCTTGAGGCACAGCTGCTTTTGCGCTGTGGAGTGTGTATCGGCAAACATGCAAACGAGAAAGAAGGGGGGGGCACAAGGTTTCATTCCAGCTAAAAGAGTTAACAGGGAAGTTCAACTTATGTAACTTTCAAACTGTTGGAGAAAAGCATTCTGTAAAACTACAAAGGCTGTTTTCATCTAGTGCCTCAGCTGCTTAAAAACTCTGAACTCTGTCACAGTTTAAATGCAATAACAGCTCTTTCCACAAGCTGGCCAGCAGTATCTTTTTTGCCTCCTAAACTTGTGGTTATTTTGCCTTCAGCAACTTCCCTGAATGAGCAAACATTTCAGCTGCTTATTGGAGGTGAACTGGGGGAAACTTTTTTTTTTAACCAAATCAAAAGGAAACTAAGAGTTGTGGTTATATACTAATTATTAAGAAATCCACTGATGTATAAATTGTGGTGAACAGAAAGGAACACCCTCTTGCATACTACATTTAGATAAAAACAGAGTAGCATTTAGACGCACATTAGCAAAGATAAAACTACTCACAAAACGGCCAAACCACTGGCCCACAAATAATTTTGGTCTTGGAACATCTCTAGGCTCAGCAAGTTTCATTTTTTAAAAAATGAAAATGAAAATTTTCTAGTCGTAGTTTTGCCAAAACAACACCTAGCAAATGTGATATTGCAAAACCCAAATTATTGCCCTGTGCTGTTTGATTTAACATGGATATTCATAGCTGTCTACTTCTTGCTAGAAATAATAGAAACTGAGTTGGAAGAAATCTCATGGAATCATAGAATTGTAGAGTCGGAAGAGGCCACAGGGGTCATCTAGTCCAACCCCCTGCAATGCAGGATTTTTTTTTTTTTTGCCCAAGGTGGGGCTCAAATCATGACGCTGAGATTAAGAGTCTCATGTTATAGCTACTCAGGTCCCTGATAAGCAGCCATATAGGCTCCACTTTAATTGGCTTCACTTTTTTAAAAAGGAAGAGGGAGTCTACCCTCTTACCAAGAGGCCTACTATAGGAGTATGAATATAGCACCATTGCTGCTGTGCAAGCCTACTGTTTGCATTCTCCAGAACAAATATTGGCTTTAGGTCATAGTTTGTTCGAAGCAAGACACACCACAGACCTCAGTTCGGATGTAACAAACCACAAGCCTGGTTTGGGATGCAATACTAAGCTAAAGGCGAGGTACCTTTTTCAATCTGAGGGCCACATTCACTTCCAGGTACATCACCATGGTCCATCATGGCAGCCATTAAGTTCTGATCCGATCGCCTTGGCATGAATGTTGAATTCCCATCAAATCAACTGTCTGGGAGCCCTCAACACTGCCTCCAAGACCAGCTCAGGCAGGGAGACTGCTGGGCAATGTAGTGGGTGCTCCTGCACATATGTTCAGGAGTTCCACTGCCAGGGCTGGATTTAGATGAAGAAAGGCCCTAGGCTACTCCACTTGTGAGGCCCCTCCCAATCCCCCACCCTCACGACTAGAAGAAAATGAAAGAGTGTTATAAACAAAATTGAATGACGCCAAGGATGACGATGGGTATTTAAAATTCTGCAATTCACAATTTCTCCTCTAAAGGACATCAGAAAACGTCATCAAAATTTGTTTGCAAACTTGCACAATAACTCAATAACAGGTCTGATTTCTGAAGGACTTTGCTGGCCTTGTGATAATGACCTAGCACATGGACTTATATCTCTAAGATTCTGCCCCATAGAGCCCCACAAAAAAATCAAGTTGGGCCCTAGAGTTTCAAATTGGGACGCACTGGCTGGCCCCAGGTCTCATAGTTGCTGGGCCCGAGTTGCCCTGCCATCGCATGAAGTCTTGGGTTTGCAATTTTGGGAGAGGGGAGACTACCCGCTGGGGGGAGGGTGGGCTGGGGAGGCCCCCTAGATTTAAAGGCCCTCGGCTTCAGCCTACTTAGCCTATACATAAATCCGGCACTGCCCACTGCAAAGCAGGCAATCACAGGCCCCTGGCTCCCCCTCCAATGTACCTGGGGTCCCCCCTCTCTCACACAGGGGTGCTGGGCAACCATGCCAATGTGTTTCAAGTGTTCTGAGCATTTGAATTACATTAAAAGGGGTCTTCAAACTTTCCACCACATGGTATACCTGCAACAACTAAAAACTATGGTTTATGTGTGAGACAACAAAAACTGTGTTTTTTAAAAAAAAGTGAGAAAAGGACCGACTGAGAGACATAGAAAGTTGATTGGAGGCTCTGTAAACTACCATAGTCCCAAATCAGCTTGCTGTCTCTTCTAGGCTAATGTACAAATGCTGAACTCAGGATGTCTGCTTATGGCCAGGGGTCAGTAAGGTTTATCTTGCCTAGGCAGGATTGGTCCCGCAGAGATCCTTCCGTGGGCCGGATTGCGAATGCGTGTGAGCGCACGTGCCTGCGATTTCCAGCATCTGCGCATGCACAGACGCGATTTCTGGCGCTGCAGAAGCGAATTCCCGCGCCGCACTGCACTGGTTTAGCGCAGTGCACAAACGGGCAGCTCCGTTAAGGGGTGGCTCTTGGGCCGGTCAAACGACCTCCACGGGCCGCTTCCGACCCATGGGCCTTAGGTTGTTGACCTCTGGTTTAAGCTATGCCTTTTCCTTGCACTCAAACTTTATATTTACAAATAAATATTGTGAAATACCGTAAGCTACCAAAGACGTCCTTCCAAAGGAAACTAAACCCAGGTAAGCAAACACATCCCTGAAACTTGTCGACACTAGAAGTGGGCTGGGCCTAACAATGGGGTAATTTTGAAATCAAAGACCAACTTTTTCAAATAAAAATAAAGTCTACATATTGGCATTTTTAGATTGAAGCAACAAGGTGAAATTAAGGGGCACAGCCATACCATATGAAACACGTTTCAGGTATGCTATTACAAACCCATGTCATAGTTAGGGAAAATAAAAGTCTTCAGTATAAAAGATGGCACAGGCTTATGTGAAAACCATTTCACTCTCAATTAAAAGCTTGGTCTATCATTCCTAGAAACCTCAGTTTTCTAAAAGGAAAGTTAAGAGATCAACTGCTTTATCCGTGGATGATTAAAAAGATAAGGGGATACATGAGAGATTAAGGGAGATACAGTGCTGACCATCTCATTAATCTAATCCAAAAAGTCTACAACTGATTTTGTACTTAGCAGTGCTTAGACTAACCAAGGTCAATGAAATAAAGCTGTTCAAGCGCCTAGCAGGCAAAGCTCAGATCCCTCCACTTTGAAATGGTAATAATAAATTCACACATTCCTATTGTAAAGATGTCAATGTGGTGATCAGAGATCAAACTACGATAATTTTTGTTGTGCCCATTGGTGTGTTGGTGCAGTGGTTACTCCTACACTCCTTTCTATTAACAGAATTTTAAAAGCTCAAGAATCAATGTATTTGCTTCTTTGTAGAGAAGACAGTATGGAGTATGTGGGATGCAGATTCAGTTCTTCCCATGTGTCCCCACCCCCACCACGGAGCCCTTGTTTACAAACTGCTTCCAAGGCTGCTCAATGTGGCAGAACCCAAAGCCAAATTCCCATTTACAACAACAAAGTATCACCCTCCCATTATTATGAGGAATTTTCAACGACTACACCAGGGGTAGGCAACCTAAGGCCCAGGGTCCAGATGCGGCCCAATCGCCTTCTCAATCATGCTGGCCAAATGACCCGGAAGCTGTACACCAGCTCCCTCAGCCAATAAAGCAAGATGAGCGCCGCAACCCCAGAGTCAGCCATGACTGGACCTAATGGTCAGGGGTCCCTTTACCTTTACCTAAAGGTAAAGGACCCCGACAGTTAAGTCCAGTCGTGAACAACAGTTTTTCCGGGTCATGTGGCCAGCATGACTAAGCCGCTTCTGGCGAAACCAGAGCAGCACACAGAAACGCCATTTACCTTCCCACTGGAGCGGTACCTATTTTTCTATTTGCAATTTGACATGCTTTCGAACTGCTAGGTTGGCAGGAGCTGGGACCAAACAATGGGAGTTCACCCCGTCGAGGGGATTTGAACCGCCGACCTTCCGATCAGCAAGCCCAAGGTTCAGTGGTTTACACCACAGTGCCACCTGCATCCCATTTTACTTGATAAAATAACACTGAATCATTGAGGTGTGTGTGAATCACACACGTGTGTGTGTGTGTGTGTGTGTGTGTGTGTGTGTAGCTCCTATTTTTAAGAGGAAGGTATCCTACAGATCTTTTAAACAATCTGAAACAAAGAGCTTAATAGTTCTCCATTTTAAAGGTTATGTGTTCCATTTAAATTGCTCTCCACATTAACATTTCTTTAGGTTTCTCTGATGCAACACCAGTTTTAATTAAAAGAAGCCGAAGAACATTGCATGCAGCAGGTTCCAGATTCAATCCCTCAGAGCCCGGGTGGCCCCTGGAATGTCTTGCAATTTTTCTTTAGAACTCACCTCGGAAACGAAAACATACACACATAGAACTGAATAATGGTTTCTGATATTTTCACTATTAGTTATTGGCAGCAAACACTATACTAGTCAATAAACGGTGTGTAATGAAGTTCCTTCTCAGCAGAAGTGGTTAGATAAAGCTTGTGATGAATAGAATTTATTGACCCACCAAAGATTAGCAAGTTTAGGCGAGTTTAAGTCAGAGGTGCTTGGGACTTTTCTTCCAGTTCATCACTATATAGATAAATGGGGATAAGTTTTTCCTTTATCACTGGGTAAGGTACAGTACAGACTCCCTACCCAATCTCAAAAAATATGAACACTTGTCCAGAAGAGAAGAGTTGTCAAGAAATACAGAGAACCTAACTAGCAAACAGTTGTAGCATACAGGCGGCAACCATTTTAGGCACACCCAATTGATGTGTGGGTCCTTTTGGACCTGGAAGAAAGCAAAACAGGGATGGAACAGGGTGGGGTGTGCTTATATGTGCTCAGCCTACGCACTTGGGGATCGGGAACAAAAACACCGTGCAAAATGGCTGTCGCCTGTACAGCAGAAAGCAAGTTCCATTTACAAAAGCATTTGTATATAGGCAGATGGAGGGTTTTATGGCAAGGCTCCAGTATTTTCAGACTAAATGAGGGCAAAGCAATGCTTATTTCATACAAGCGGCCAGTCTGTAGGGAAAACAGACTTGCAAGATATGCAACGGCTCTATTCCGGATCAAAACAAAAAGGGCTTTCTGTAAGTAGCAGCAAAGCATTGCTCGCAAGGGCCATGTAGGAATAGTGGCTTCTATTATCAGATGGCCTGGATAAATCTTCTGGCTCCCACTAGGGATAGGGAAGGCCTCATTGTGACCACAATTTTCAAACTTTTATGTTGTATGTATGTTGTAGTAGTTTCCAAGATAAAGAGGCCTCTGTCCAAACTAGATACCAACTTCCCGCCACAATGCGTCTGAAAGAGGAACACCAGTCTGTCATGGAACGTATCGGCAGCTTGCCAAGAAAAGTCTCTGTACTGTATGAAATGCCCCTCGCATAAAAAGTCTATCTCAAAGGAGTTCCTTGAATTCCCATCAATCTCAAAATTTGTTATTTATTTAAAACATTTCTGTCCTACTCTTCAGCCGAACAAGGATCCCAAAGCAGCTTACAAGTTATCGACGCCCCTCAGGGTCACAATCAAAATATATGATCAAGGGTTGTGACAGAGGCAAAGCAAAAAACCTTTGGATAAAAGCAGAGGATATTGTCTTCAAGATTAAACAGAAAATAATCCGACAGTGAAACAATTCAAAGGCAATTCATGGTGACTCAATGGCCATCAAAGGTCATATACGAAAAACAGGTGGTTATCCTGTGGCACACCAGGTGTTTCTGGAATACAACTCACATAATTTGCATCAACTGGTCATGCTGGCTGGGGCTGATGGGAGTTGGCATCCAATGACATCTGCAGGGCCAGAGATAAAGCCCCCCCCCCCCGTCCTTAGTGCTTCTAAATGGTGAACCCACAGCTGACAGGCCCGTTCAGGCCCACCATCAGAAAAATCAGTGGCACCTCTCGTACCATTATTGCTAGGAGGTCTTAGCACTCCTAGGTCCCTCCTAAAAGACAAGTAAAGCTGAAAGAGCTTGCATTTGAAGTCATAAGATAAGGTAAAGCCATAACTTGATATTTCTTCCCTTTGTTCTCCCCAATTCTGTTAAAGGAGAACAGCTGAGCAAGAACACTAGATACTAAAATGAAACATCCCACCAGTAGACATCATCCCTCTCAGTGGACATCACTCCCTCTCAGGGCAACCCCAAGACAATACCACTTGTACCCCATCTTTCCTTGACTGTCATTAAAGAGCTTTTAGATTTCCAAACCATAAACCCCATCACTTAAACATGTACTTTGGCAATATAATTTTGGAACTCTTCACAATCAGTATGGGACGGCACACTATTTTCAGGTCATCTGCAACCTGGGTTACCTTGCCCCTGACACTAGTAAATTTATGAACAGGTTGTACGGCAATGGTCCACATGCAGATAGCTTGAGGGACCCCACTATTTACTTCCCTCCATTGTGAAAACTGTCTGTTGATTCCTTTCCTGTTTTTCAGCCAATTTTGATGGAGGCTGGGTTTATGTTATGAACAACAGAAAGAAACACTGTGATTAGGTTCAGGTCAAACAGAAGGAAATATTGCTTCACACTACATGTAAGTAATGTATGCAATTGATACAAAATATGATGACTAGACAAATTCAGAATGTATTGGTAATGAGCTATCCTATAGTTTGTAACAGTGAATGTGAACTCAGTTCTCCTTGTGTATATCTGTACATAGACAAAATGATTCCGTAAGTTAAAAATCCTAAGGGCGAGGAGAAACTCCAACATAGCCTAATGAGGATTGAGAATGCTAAGTGGAAGGAATGCAATATCCTTAAAGATAACACGGTTGGGCTGGAACACTGAACAAGAGCCGTCCAGATTGCAATATTTTGTTCCACTAATCACTTGTTAGCTATAACAAATAAAATATAACTTGAAATAGATAGAGATAAAAATATCATTTCCAGTTCTTGGAGACAACAAGTAGGGAGAGGTCACCTTCATCATGCCCTGGGCCGATGTGTTCAAATGAAATGTTAGATTCTGATGCAGCATTGCATTTCCCCAGCAACAACAAAAAACTGGCATCTGACTGCTGTGAACATGTTCTCACATATTATAGAATTAAATCATCTGGACAAGTGACATGAAAAACAGATCAATATGCAGATAATAGCTTTCACATAAAAGGCTAGAATAAGCTACAGGTTTAAAGTCAAGCCATGTTGAATATTACACACACACACGTATCCATTTGTGGGACCTTTCTGTCCCCCATAAAGTGGGAAGGGAAACAGAAGAGTTTGCAGATGCAGGTAGCCTTAACATTTTAAGGAGGAGGTGGCAAAGGCGTTTTACCAAAGGGAACAAATTGTCACTGCTTCAGGTGGTAGGTTAGCTGCCCTCAGCAGCCTACCTGTGTTCATTTGGGACAGAATGCCCCATAGGAACCATGGCTATATCATGATGTAGTACAACCTTCACCAATGTAGTATCTGCTAGGTTGGTAATGGCTTTGGTCCCCACTCAGCTCTCACCTGTGGCTCCTAGAAGCTGTCAGCATGCGACAGCAGCCACATCCTGCAAAATGGCTTCGACTAGCTGGCAAAACCAGGTAAGGATAGCCGATGAGTTTTAAACCCTCAGTGAGATAGGGACTTCCCCTTCATGAGAAGGCAGGCTCTGGCGGATTGAGCAGACAAGACCAATAGTAGGTCCAATGATCAAGAAGGTGGTTTCTGCATGTGCTGTGAAGTAAGGGACAGATGGCTAACAAGGATAGTCCTAAGAATTCTACGTCATGATGTAGCACTGTTCCCCTGTCCCCTGTCCCCTGCCACTGGGATGCTGACCAGATGTTAACCAAGCCACCTCATAGTTAGCCTACCCGACTCAAAGCTTTGAATTCACCCATCGCAAAAGTTAAACCAATGTTGAGAGTGCATATTTTTTTTGCCCAACTCCCTGGAAACACTGAAAATCCATGGACGGGATAATATGCAATATATGTTTAGATTCAATAGGAAGAAAAGCCTATAGAATTCAGTAATGAAACACTTCCTAAAAGTGCTGCAGAATTTCCTTCTTGGGGGGTGGGGTGGATCTCCATATGAGGCATAATATATGAAGCATCCTTCAGATACAATACATTCCTGTCTTAGCATGGCAAACGAGGCTCACACAGCCCTTCCAGCTAGGATTCTAAGGTCATTACATTATATTTTCTGTTAGCACCATGTGGAAGCATGGCCTGTTTTGTGAAATATGAAACAGACTCTTATTGCACACACAAAAACTAAAGACACAGCACAGGAAACAAGCAGAAGAGGTCACTTGATGCACTCTAGAGGACAGAACATTGATTTTTTTGTTAGTAACAGCCAGCTGCATCCAGGCAGACAAGATTAGCAGCTTCCAACATGGGGGAGGATCCTTTTAAAAATCTAAACCTAAACTGAAAACGCAGGTATTAATTGGTAAAGAAAATACGACCAATGATTATTTATTTAATCCAGGCTATTAAACTGTGGCTTTAATAATGACCAATGGAAGGATTCCCCCCCATATATTCCCCTCTTAATTGAGGTAGTCATTCAGAGGGGGATAAGAAGCCTGCATCCATATCAGACTTCCTCACCCCACTGTCATTACAGGGAGGATGAGAAATACCACTTTCCTGCTTACTCCTATTTCACTGAATGCTGCACAACTTGCTTTGATTGTCTGTGCTTTGACTGTGTGGAAGCAAAGGCTTTTTGAGTGAATATAGCTGAATGGTCCACTGAAACCAGGAAGGGAATGTGGACACGGCCAGTTCAGGATTGTTGTGCCTTGATTCGGGGTCCACATAAACCTGGAGCTGGTCCAAGCTGAATTCATTCTTAGTTGCATAGTTACATTTTATTGCCAAAGACAAAAGGAAGAAGAAAGAAATTCAGTTTTTACAATCTGATCATATTTATTTTTAAAAGGAACACAGAGTGAACAGCAGCTTCATCCTGTCATGTGTGATTATGTTGATCAAAAAAGCAAAATCCTGGCTAACAGCAGAATATAACTGAAACAACTAGCTGTGAAGAAATCAGAAGCAACTAATATATCACTTTGCTGGATTGGTTGAATTTCCCCACCAACAGAAATATGCAGTGCTTATTTCTAAAGCTGGGTGTGAACTGATTTGCCCAGGAACAAAGCAGCTCTAGAAAACTTAAGCTAACAAAGAAAACTCAAGTGTATACAATATCAAGGTACAGTGGTACCTCAGAAGTTGAACGGAATCCGTTCCAGAGGTCCAGTCAACTTCCAAAGCGTTCAGAAACCAAGGTGCGGCTTCTGATTGGCTGCAGGAAATTCCTGCAGCCAATCGGAAGCCATGGAAGCCATGTCAGATTCCAAAGAAAGCTTGCAAACTGGAACACTCAATGCTGAGTTTGCGGCATTCGGGAGCCAAAACGTTCAACTCACAAGGTGTTTGGGATCCAAGGTATGACTGTACACAGAACTGCGGAGCACTAGATTTCTGCCTTTAGGAACCTTTTCCACATTAGCTTGTGTGCCAAGGAACTTTTTTGCATGTGGCATGAATTCCCTGAATATTTTGGATCATGTTCTGGGTCAAGTGTGTGAATACTGTAGTCCCTACCTCAATTGTGCATTACAGAGGAAGCTCTGCAGTAGACAAGCAGTCTTTTACAGAACATTGGAGGCTGCCTTATACAGAGTCAAACCATTGGTCCCTCTGCTTGAGAGGCACCTTAAAACTACACCCAGAAATAGGAAATTACACCTCCCTGAAAAACTGATTCCTTCACCATTTTGCAGGCAATTTTATTGGGGTTTTTCCTGGTTTAGCCACTGATTGTGCAAAATATCATCTTACCATTTTCACACTTCTAAAAGAAAATAGGATGCATCTAATGGTGGAAAGTACATAAACGAGAACAAGTTTTGGGCAGGCAAAACACATTGCCCCAACTTGAATGTAAGCGCTTTCTACTAGTGCTAAGTCACCACAATTCCCAATTTGCGAGGAAGTGAAGAAAAGGGGAGAAACATCAGAATTTTACTTTAGCTTGCAAAAGTACAAATCATATTATATCTCAGTGATTTGCCCAGAAATGGCAAAAACCACGTCAGCTCATTTCCCCTCCAACATGGAATGCTGTTCTCACCTCCTCACTGCTCAGAAGTTGAAGGCATGGTTTGTAAGCAGGGCCCATGTCTTCTTTCTTTCTTTCTTTCTTTCTTTCTTTCTTTCTTTCTTTCTTTCTTCAAGTCATGCCTTTTCAAACTGACTAATAGCTTTAACCTTGAGTCAGAGAGACTCCTTTGAAAACAAAATCCCACAAGCTTTTAGCAATATGTTTTAAATTAAAACCTTGAAAATGTAACAAAAAAATTAAACTCTGCAGGGCAAGAGCCTGAATGCAGTAGATGAATCTAAGTCGTGCCCAACAGCATTCCAGAATAATGTGTCAAAGGGAGAAGCAGAAAGCCTTCTCTGTTTCTGGAAAACAATTGGGTCAGTTTTATTTGCCATTCATTTTGACTCTATACATTTAGTCAAACTCAATTACTCGATGTCAGACTTCCTTTCAACCAACTACTCCTTCCATATGAGAGCAGAAACACACATTAAGCATGTTATGTTGTGTGGCCACATGTCTGATATGACAAAAGAAATAGGACAGTGCTTCTGCTTCTATAGAAAGAAAATCAGGATTCATTTTTGACGTCTTTTGTAACCTTGTAGAACAGCATTAATAAAGACTCTTGTTCCGAATCGCCAGAGGGAAAGATGAATTTCCTAAAGTGAGTCGCCTGAATGGCACATGTAAAGGCTATGATCAGGGTAAACAGCAACCAGCTGGGCCACCTATCACACAAGTATAAACATTACCACTTGGAAAATAAGTTCCATTAGAACAAAGTTCATCAAGCTAGAAAAATACAAAACTGCATTTCAGAATGCAGCATACAGACTTTTGAGCTACACAGGTTAGACCTCCAGGACTTTTTCTTTTTAAGAACTGGATTTTTAAAGTGATGGCATAGCATTAATTCCTGCTCATCCTAGGCTCATGTTTCTTGCTGGATGCTCAGCATGAGAATATTTGGAACAAGCAGATCATGCATCCAAGTTATCAGCTAGGAAAAGCCTACATTAAATGGGCACGGACATCTCCATATGGGTTCTGTACCGCAATCACTACAATCTGTGTAACAGGAGGTACCAAGAAAAGGGACTACCACAAGTGTGCAAATTACAGCTGCCTTGTGTACAGCCCCGCAGATGTGGCAGTACAGGTAGAGTTTCATAAAAACAAAGGCCAGAATCAAATTAGCTAGGTACCAATCACATGTGAAATCAACACGCTATCACAGAACATCTTCAGGGTTTCAGGCCAGAGAGTCTTTCCCAGGGCCCAGCACTCCCAGGAGATGCCAGGGACTGAATCTGGGGTCTTCCGTGTGCAAAGCAGATACTCTGCCACTGAGCCACAACTCTTCTCCAGCTTACTTCTGAGTAACTGAGGGATTTACTTCTGAGTCAACATGCATTTGTGTGCCATATACCACTACATAAACCCATAACTTCTAGCATATTGAATTATTTGTTCAATATAGCCCTATCAACGTGCACAGTTGCTCTGTAGAAAACCACAACCAGGTCCCAGGCCTAAGGAGGTCAAAAACTCAACACAGGAGAAACAGCAGAGGTGATAAAGTAACATGAAAGCAGTATGTGATTGTTTCAGTTCAGTGCTTCAGATTAATTATAGGTCAAGTTATATGGGAATATAGGAGCTGGTGGCAAAGGTTTCATGGGAAAAGTGAGCTGGGCTAAGAATCTGAAAGAAGTGGTGCCACACAGGTGTTCTTGGAGGCAGTTCCAAGCATAGAATGGACAAGGGAGGAAGGTGAGAGTCTTTTGAGAAAGCAATAGACCATTAGATGGTGATGGGTGTTTGGATGGGAGAAGCAAAGATCACAAGTCATATCAGGAAAGCTCCTGCTGCATTTGGGAACAGACAGAAATTTAAGGAAGCGCATCATGAGGTCACAGCAATGAGGGAGGCCCAATTTCAGTAGAAAATGCTGCATATAAAAATGTGAAATATAATGCAATGCACCTTAAAAACCAACGTATCCCATGAGAACTAAACTCAGAACTCCTGCTCATACGTATTCACTGCATTAGAAGATGTTGTGTGTTGCCCCTGAGCTTGGGCTCTGCTGAACCTCTCTGGGGAAGGATTTCTGTGGCTGTTACTCAGAGAGCTTTATGAAAAAGGCCACCCTTGACTACCCACAGATTGAATGGGGGGGGCCTATCAAGGGGGCTGTCTCTAAACTAAGTCAGGCTCACATCACTTTCATACAAGACTAGGAATTGCTGCCACTGTGAAATGCAGATACTCTTTTTTAGCAAATGAAACAAAAATCTAACGATGAAACATCTGATACCTCCCCCATTTCTGCTTCCCAGCCTGGTGATTCATGAACCATTTTCCTGTTCCTCCCAGACACTGACCTACTAACATGTGAAGCACACGAACAGACAGATGTATTGGTTGAATTAAAAGACAGGCAGAGCTTAATTAATTTTTATAATGAATGATTTTAGAATGTTGTTTATGTTGTACCTTTGTACTGTTTTATTGTTGTTAGCCGCCCTGAGCCCGGCTTCGGCTGGGGAGGGCGGGATATAAATAAAATTTATTATTATTATTATTTATTATTAATTAAAAGGTTACATCTTCACATATAAAATAAATATTGTAGTCCATGGATAATTGTAGCATATGAGCGCCAAAGTGGTAGAGGGGTTCAGGTACCCTAACACAAGCAATGCTGCTCTTAGTATTTTTTGGTTACAATAATGCTTGTACCCTTGTTCAATCAAAGACTATATCTTATTTGTACACAAAAACATTAACCATGCATTTGACATAAACCACACACCCAAAAATAATTGTAATAAAAACCATCACCAACCATACCATTTTTCTTAAAAAAGCATTAGGAAATGAATGACACCTTCCCGTGTTGCCCCAGCTTTTGCTTTTACTAAAACACAGCGCATTGTTTCCTACATGCACACACCCCCTGAAAACTTGTTCAAAAAAAAGTCTCTAGACAATAATGTCTAATGGGGCGAGTCCATGATGTTTGAAGAGAAATGAGCCTCCCTCCTGTCCAGTCATTGCTATTTCCTGCATCATCTGCACAAATACCTCACACCAAAACCACATTATCTATTCTGTTCCATAACAGTACCATAGAAATTAGCAGACACCTAAAAGACATAGATCTTTAAATAGCAATCATGTTGATATCATTATTCAGTGAAACGCAGCATGCCTATCTACCGTGTCCCTCAGAATGCTATTGCAGAAATGCAATGTAATGTACATGGGGTAACAGTATCTAAAAGCAAATTCAAGCGAGGTCTGTTAAGACTTTCTCCTTTAAAAAAAATAAAGCCATAAAATAAAGCCACTGAAAAATAAGACAATAGAGCCTTGCCCCCTCCCCCATTTTCTTGCTCCGCCATACAGAAACAAACACACACACACACACACACACACACCCTCTTGCTGATCAGCATCTATAGAAAGAATGGCTGACAATAAGAGCTCATTGATAAATATCAATATCATAAGCCACATTGGCATCAATGAAACAATAGCACCGTGCATTTAGTGCTTACCTTTTATGAACTGAATTCGCTTCTCTTGGTGAGAAATCGCTTATGCTTTCGATTTTTTTTTAAGCATCTCTTCTTGTGTCGTTCTCCGGCACACTAATCCAAGCCTTCCATTAACACACTCCATTGCAGATAATTGCAGGCAGCACACACTCCCCTGCTTTTCCCAGTTCCCAACACAGCAAGGATAATCACATTCCAGTGGGGAGCGAACAGATGGTGGATTCCATGGTAACCAACCCTCCTAAGGCTATTGGTAGAACTGTGTGACTACAGCTTATTTGGTAACAATCACTCTTTGTGCTTCAGCTTTGCAAATCCCCAACGATGGGACCATACAGCGTTTAGCACATATTGGGCAAGGCTAGCAGGTGCTTTGCCATGTCAAACAACACTGCAGCATAAACAAAACCGGGTTTAACCTTGATGATATGTTCACCCCGGGCAGGCTTCGTGTTCCAACAGAGCAATCATTTCATTTATTTTAAATTGCTTGCCTACCCCACCGCAAGGGCTTGAGGCAGTTAACAACAAAGGGCAAGCATATACAGAAGTCCAATTAAAATCAGATTAGAATTAAAATAATGCAAAGTACATACCAAAGCCTATCTAAAAGTGAGCTTCCAACTGCTTACATGTATTTACTATCTTACTCCAGGATTTATTATTTAGGTTAGAGGTTTCCAGATGGTGTGGAAGTGTGCTCATTCAACCTTACTTTTCAATTAATTAATGTTATTGCAATGCATGCAATTTATACGTCATAAGCCAAAGCAAAAAAGGCTATGATTGATCACCACAGGAAAACAAAAAAACCAGGTTCCTAATGTAGCGTTAAAATATCTATTAGTGTCCTGTAGCAACAAATATAGGAATAAACAAAACACTGACTTCTCAAGTGTGTTAATGAAAAGATGTACAACAAAGATTGCTTCCATATTGATTTGCTAGAAAAAGTGGTTTATACTACTTGGCAGCCTTTGTTGCATGCTGCTGTTTTCTGTATTTTCAAGTGGCCTTACCAAGGAATGCTGCGATATTCTAATATATGAATTTATTAAGCAATGATATTGCAAGTCCTTGAATTTGGCCTTAGTGCTTCTGCTGGATTCATCTGCCTCAGTATCCACCAAGCCTAGAGCTGACTGAGCAGCCAAAAGTTCTCTCTGTTGCATATATTTAGGCTTTGGGCAAGAGGGAATGTTCTGAAAAGCCGCTGTGGATCACTGCTATGCCTGCAGCAACTCATCTCACCTAACGTGCTCTTATACCACAAGTATATCTTATAGTAATGCAGCATAATAGCTCACTGAAGCATGCTTAGCAAAATCCCCAATGTCATTACCTTGAGGGATAGCAGATGGGAAAACGTTATTTTTACAATCTTGCCTGAAGAGGAAAAAATGAAGCTTTCTGATGGTAACACATCCAGAGATGCTAATAATGGTTGCTGCTACATATCAAAAAGAGCAGGTTGACCATACATTCCTTTTTGACTGTGCATAAATATAGCCTCTTGCTCCTTCTGTTTCATAGACACAATACTGCTGTGGCTGGGAAATACATCAAGTGATGGGCAGGGCCGTCTTAAGCACTTCTGGCGCCATGGTGCAAAGATCCCTCCGGCGCCCCCTCCCTTTCCCAGAATTTAGAACTCAGGGTCCAACTTGCGGACCACTTCGCTTGCGAGGTTCCAGGGTACCTACCCCTTCTCCACTGCCTGACAACGACAACCTGCTGCTGGTGCTCTCGCTGCTGCCCAGCAGCCCAAGGAGTATGAGGCGGTTGCCACACCGCCACCTGTGCCCCATGGTGGTGGTGGGGCGGTGGGCACCAGTGACGCAGAGGAGACTCTGTTATGTACTGAAGTTCTCACCCTGGGCCAGCAGGGGGATACTGTAGATAGTTATGCAAATAAGGGATCGAAAGTGACGTTCAGTGATTGGATAGTTACAGAAAGTTGTTGCAGTTACATTGTACTGGAGCTCTAAGCAGGCTGGCTTGAACCCTTCAGTTCAGTTTAGTTCTGGCCTGTGAATAAACAATAGCTGTTTGAAGAATCGCTGTGTCGTCTGATATGTTCACCCACAACTTAACAGACCCCTCGGGAGCCGCTCCCTCAGATGACAGTAGCTAGGTGGGTGGCGGCTGAGGGGATTCCCGCGGCCAAGGGAGAGAAGGCAGCGGCCCATCCTCGGCCAACGCCTCAGAGTCGAGGAGTGGCTCCTCATGTGATGCAGCCCACGCTGCCGCCACGCTGTGGGAGCAGAACAAGCAGCAGCAGCACCAATTCACCTGCCCCGCAGAGGGGGGCAGCCCAAGGAGGGTAGGAAGGAAAGATGGTTGGCGGGGCGCAGCTGGGGAGGCCGCCAGCAAAGCCGTGCAGCTCCCCCACTCACTGGGGCGCCCCTGAGAGGCCGGCGCCCTGGCGCAACAAGCCACTAAGCCCTATGGGAAAGAACGCCTCTGCTGATGGGCAATCAAGAACAAGTCTACACAACCTAGAACTGGTGCACAGGCCAGCTGGATGCAGCCCCTTCCCTAGTGGAAGCTATCTGGGCAAATTTGCACTACTCCTTATTTGCAGCAATGGTTGCCAATGATTGCCATGAGTTGCAACATGGATCCCTCCACATGGGCTGGGCCTTGTCATATCTCCTATACAGCAAAGCTCAGCATAAGAAAGGGAGCTCAGACAGTACCCACAATCACGAAAAGTGGAGATAGCAGAAAGCCTGCATTGCTTTGCTTTCCCCTGATTGTTTTCAAATTCCTCCTAAAAGTGAATAATGATGGACACAGGCACACCTCACTAGGAGGGCATTCCATAACCGGGGAACCATCACTGAAAAGGCCCTACCATGAGTCAGTGCCAACCAAGCAAACCCTGGTGGTGGCACCACTTACAAGGCCTCAGCTGCTGATCATAGCTTCTGAGATGGTTCATACTAGGGAACACACTCTTTAAGGTAGTTGGTGCATGGTCCATGGTGTCAAAAACTGATGAGAGGTTAAGGAGAACCAACAGGGTTCCATCCTCCCTGTCTCTCTCCCAATAGAGGTCATCAATCAGGGAAACCAAGGCTGTTTCAATGTCAAAACCAGGTCTGAAACCAGACTGGAATGGATCTAGAATGCTTTCTCCAGGCAAACCTGCAGCTGGCTGGCCACTGCCCTGTCAACCACTTTGCCCAGGAAAGAAATATTAGAGACTCAGCCTAGGAGAGGGCATTCACTGTGGCAGCCCCTAAGTTGTGGAACTTCCTCCCCACAGAGATGCACAGATGCACCAGGCACCTTCATTATACACCAGGCACCTTCAGCATTTGATGAAAGCTGAAGATACACCTCTCAACTCTGGCTTTTAACAACTGAAATGCACATTTTTAGGACCCACCTTGCTTCTGTTATTGTAAGTTGTTTTTAACAAACAAAGATGGAACGAATTCTACTGGTTTTTAGTGTCGATCTTAAAATACTGAAAAGGCCCTTACTCCTTTAATTCTCCCCAGATGAAATGAAAAGCTGCAAACCCTTTCTAGACCTAAGCTACTTAATACTAACTAGTGAACTGCACAGAGTACTCCAGCAACACTGAATTAATTGGCCACTAAGAGCCTTCTGTTATTAATAAGCCCCATTAAGACACCAAGCTTGTCAGACTGATCAGAAAACACCGCTTTCAAGCACTGCTCCTTTCCTGCTGAAGAATATATTTGCCATAGGAAGCAAGAGATCTCTGTTCCAGGAAGTTAATAGGACTCACATATATTTATCTTGAACAAGCACTATGTTTATTACTGTTCTAGATGCAAGTGATACAAATCCTCAAACAAACAGCATTGATAGGCCCCTACTAGGAATGGATAGCAAAGGAAATATTTGTAGACTTTTGCATGAAATACATCTCAATCTGACACATGTGTACTGAAGCCAAGCTACTTTTGACAGCTACAGCTACCTTTTTGACAGCTACAGCTACCCACAGTTGTCTTCAACTTTAATTAGAGGTATCCTTTTAAAAACAAGATTTTAATATCTGCAGGATTAATTTCCATGCACGCTAACCACCTGCTGAGAAGGAAATGTTCATTCTTCATAGCATAGGTGGTGTGGATGAAGAGTCACACACCAGCAAGGAAGGGACCTCATGTTCTTCAAGAATTAACAACATGGAGATTTTAGAGAATACAGTTTTGCTCCTTGAGGCCTCTAGCTAATAGGAAACCTCTGAGGTCTGTCTGAACATGCATGGGCTGATGACAGAAAGCAGTAAGAGCAGAAGCAGCATACTAGGGGCCAGTATGAAGGAAGAGGGCAGATAAGAGAGAGTCTTAAATCAAAGACAATATTGGATCTCCCAGATCAAGTGAGGCATCTAATCATAGCCTGCATTTTTATCAAGGCTTATAGTTTGATTAGGGTCTGTATTTTAAAAAGAGCTTAAAGATTTTCAAATGTTTTATGCCAGGCAGAAGACCAACTGCCTAAGTACTTTGGCAAGATGTTTATCCTCCTGGACAAGGGGGCCCCCTGATTTATAGCAGAAAACAATTCTCAAAGTCGTAAAAAGGGAACTACAGGCTGAGACCAAGGTTACACTGACCCTACATAATTAATAGTTGGTAAACAGTAAAATAAAACCATGTGCCTTAAACTTGAGCCATATCTTCCTAAGGTTAAAGGCCAAGAGCAAATGGAAAAGAAAACAACTGGCTGGAGAAGGGGAGTGTAAACAGAAGAGGCTTTTTTCCTATTTGATTTTGAGGCTGTAAACTAGTCCTTCCTTTTTACTTTGAGAAGCGCTGAGGGCCTTCTGGCGGTTCCCTCATTGCGAGAAGCAAAGCTACAGGGAACCAGGCAGAGGGCCTTCTCGGTAGTGGCGCCCGCCCTGTGGAACGCCCTTCCAGCAGATGTCAAAGCGATAAACAACTACCTGACATTCAGGAGACATCTTAAGGCAGTCCTGTTCAGGGAAGTTTTTAACGTGTGATATTTTATTGTATTTTTGGTTTTTATGGAAGCCGCCCAGAGTGGCTGGGGAGGCCCAGCCAGATGGGCGGGGTATAAATAATAAATTATTATTATTATTATTATAAGGTTTATTCTTCTAAAAAGCTATCTATGATAATGTATGAAATATACTGGCTTAAATATAATTATGCAAAGGATCTAGAAAGAAAGAAATGTTAAATTCTTATTTCATAGGGTCATATTGCTGTAGGAGACCAGGGGGGCAGATGAGCCCAGCCCCCTGCCAGACAAGAGACGCCATCAAGCACTCCTGATATATGGTTGTCAGGCCTTTGTTTAAAGACCTCCAAAAAGGAGATCTTTCATTGATGATGCATGAGAATGTGAACCCAAGATCTCTGACATCTGTTTAAGATAAAAATTTAAAACTATTAACCATCTGTTTTGGAGGGCAATAGGGCAAGGAGGGCAAGAGGTGAGCTGGTAATTAAGGTTCCTTGTTGAGACAAATGTAAGATATATGACTACTTATTTGTCATTTATAGATAGAAGAATATATAGCTTTTTGTATCCCATAAAAGGCAATAGGAAATGGGTGTATCTTTTAGGATTGGTTATAGCAATCAGCCAATAGGAAATTCAACCAGGCTGATTGGACAGAGGCAGCCAAAGGAGGAGCAAGGGGCCTGGGCTGAGGGAATATAAGTGCTGGCCATAATGGCAGGAGCCCAGGCCAGAGCTTGGTAACCATATACCACTGTGCCTCTCATTTATTTGTCTGACAAATAAATTATTATTTTAATTTCTCTATTGCTGCGTTGAATATTTCATTCCAGCTAAGCGTTAACCACAAGCAGGGTGCTACACAAGGACAAACCTTCAAAGACCCTTACAAGCTACACCAGGGGGCCACCAACCTTTTTGAACCAGCAGAGACAAGTGCTGTGGGTGCCAGCCATAAAACAGCTGCCATATGGGGCACAATCTTGCAATATTGATAACACTCCCCAGTGCCCCCCCACACGATGGCCACACTACCATACCCTCCAACACAACATGGCCGAAATATGAAACACTATCTTCTGGGTCTCCACCCGTGTGTGAATCGCATGACCTACACGAGATCATGGACCCGAAAAGCATGTTTTGACATGCCGCGTGAGATCACAGACCTGAAGAAAACACTTTTTGAGGGGTTAGCTGTTGGCCCCAAATCACATAAGAGCAAGGTGCCCAAAATGGCTGCCATTGTCTCGCAGGAAAGAACGGAATGTCCCAGTTTTTCTGGGGCAGTTGGGTATGCACCACACTCAATCTTTTACACACTCACATTGCTTTCTCACCTGCTCTCTCTCTCTGTCACATTTTCCCACCTTCTCACAGATTGCACATACAAAACAGACCACACATACAGAGTTCCCCACCTGTTTCCCCTCCACACACCATACATTTCTTCTTCTCCTACGTGTGCATCTCTCCACCCCCTCCCTCCCTTTCACTGGGCTGGTGATCCACCTCTGATCTAGGAGTAACTCCTGGTTGTCCTTGTCCTGTAGGTCTAGATAGAGCGAACAAATATTAAAAGATACAAAGCAGAGCCCCTAAGAAACATTTGTCATGCTTTTGGTAAGGATCAACAAAGGCAGAGTCTTAGCAGGCAAGTAGGTTACCTGGAGGGCTCATACTGCTCAGTAATAACAATAATAAGCTACATTTCTATAGCACCCTTCATCCAAGAATCACCAGGTAGTTTACAATACAAAAACACAAAATTATATAGCATAGTAACAAATAAAACAATAATCCACCCACCCCACTCACAGTTTAAAAGACTATAGATTGTTTAATCAGCCGAAGGCATGGGAGAAAAGAAATCTTTTTGTCTGGTGCCTAAAGATATAATATGATGGACGTTACTGAGTTTCAAGTCTGGGGCTTCTTCTACTGAGATTTTGATGGCCTGTTCTTTTTTCTTTCTTTTTCTTTTTCTTCTTCTTCTTCTTTTTTTTTGGGGGGGGGATGACTTTATCAAGTTCAGATGCTGCTACCTAGCTTCCCGACATCGCATTTTGGTGAATTTATAGCATTTCTTAACTTCTTAACTGTATGGAACAACTGTTCTCCAGTTCATGTGCTCCTCTCCATCTCTCCACCCTTAAGACTCTCACTAGCTGTTCTGATTGCCTCTTGGAGGTTTCATAACATCTTGCACCTCCATCCTATGATATTCCACACTATCAGGCTATTAAGATACTGGAGATACTTCACCCCCTTTCTATAAGGGAGCTCTAAATTCTAAGGCCTATACCAAGTACATTGCTATTAAATATTTATGGAATGGTAGTGTCCAGAGGTCAGCAATTATGAACCTATTGTGCTGAGTGTGCATGGAACATGATAAGCTCAGTTGCAAAGTTATTACAATATGAGAGAAGGAAGCTGCTGAACATATCTGAGTGTCTGATATCCAATTGCAGTGCTTGCAGCATGCCTAACAATTATCCATAATAAGTGACATTTCAGAGTACACGATATTTTGTCAGCAATTCATGCTGCATCACTCCTACTCTCTCTTCTGTAGCTGGAATTTAATGGAATTAAACCTTGCCATCCACTGTGAAGAATGAGAATTCCTCTCCTAGGTTACTGCATATCTTTCTCCAAATACTACTGAGAAATTAGGCCTCGCATATTAATTTTCTGAGAAGCTGGCATGAGGCTCCATTTTATAAGCAGTTAAAGCTCAAATCTGGACGCGGGTGGCGCTGTGGGCTAAAGCCTCAATGCCTAGGGCTTGCCGATCGAAAGGTCGGCGGTTCGAATCCCCGCGGCGGGGTGCGCTCCCGCTGCTCGGTCCCAGCGCCTGCCCACCTAGCAGTTCGAAAGCACCCCCGGGGGCAAGTAGATAAATAGGTACCGCTTACCAGCGGGAAGGTAAACGGCGTTCCGTGTGCGGCTCTGGCTCGCCAGAGCAGCATTGTCACGCTGGCCACGTGACCCGGAAGTGTCCCCGGACAGCGCTGGCCCCCGGCCAATAGATGTGAGATGGGCGCACAAACCCCAGAGTCTGTCAAGACTGGCCCGTTCGGGCAGGGGTACCTTTACCTTTACCTAAAGCTCAAATCTAGTGGCCTGAGGCAGGTCTTAGGTTAAGGCAGCAGCTCAGCTCGCTAACATGCCAGGTCTTGGCATTTGATCATGAAATCACAGCATCTAATCCATCTGTGACCACAGCTGTGTGCCTTAGCGTCAGTCCAGGAGAATCAAGCAGAAGAGCGAAGGAAAACAGCACTATCCTCAATATCTGGTACATAAATAATGAGTCAGTCTGCATGGTTAACAGGTTTTCCTTTAATTAACAGTAATGTTAGTCAACAATTAAAATAACTTTTGCTTCTGAGTTTCAAGCCAGAAACTTTGGTATATGTTGAAGTCTCTTCCTCCTACCTCAACTGTCATCAATTCTCTAATGAAAAGAGGAACAAAAAAAGTTCCTATATTAAAAAAAACAAAAGCCCACAGCTTCACAAAACTAAAAGTGCACCAAGACACATAACAGATCTCAACAAGATATTTATTTTCAAAACTAACAGCATTTGTTAGATTTTGACCAATTAGCTTTCTGCAGAAATTTCTTACTACTATGCCAGAACGTGGGATCTGGTCATTAATTTCCCATATCTAGCTCATCTATGGTCTGTGCTATCATGCACAGGATAGGAGAAAGGGGGGGAGGAAAGGAGATAAAGAGGAAAGGAAAGCAGATAAAAGAGAAGCATTCCATCAACAAATAAGACTTCGCCAGCTAATCATAATGAAGGAGGAACAAGCTAACAAACTAGATATTTGTAGACTAGGAAGCGAAATGAGAGAATAACATAGCTTGAAACTTTAAAACACTGAACTACTCATTCATTTGAAATGGGTCAAGGTTATCAATGACATTGTCAGGGGAGTGCTTTGCACATGGAGAAAAGCTCATCTTGGGAACAAGAACCCTTTTGACACTTGACTGATAGGACAATACCTTTGGTTATCCCTGTATAGCCTCTTGTGGGCATTTTTGCCTCACCAAAGCCAGCCATCTCAAATACATCCTGATCCAACATGAGTACCACCACCAGCAATCTCTTTGCAATCAAGAAATGAAAAGGATTGGATTCTAGCTGTAACTGCATGAGCCACTATATACGCCACAGTTGGTTGATCTGCAGAACTGAGCTTCCTTATTCATAGCATAAGAGAATATTTTGTGAGTAATAGCAAAACATAAAGCATTGGTTTTTTTCTTTTGTTTTTTTAATCATCTCCAGACTGCACATGACCAGTCTTTTGACAGAGGCATGTCTCTCAACAAGCATTTTCTTCTCCCAAACTAATCTGCGGACTTGGGAGGGAACATTGGAGAAAACTGGCTAGTTAAAACTGCTGGAAAATCTGTGCTATAGTGGGATCTCCGAAGGACTTCTGAAGGGAAGGGTTCACATGAAAAAACAGAGTGAATAGTTTGGATGAGTTGTAATAATAGTGGAGTTGTAATAATAAACTCACATATACAAAGACAAAAGAAGTTCACCAAGGCGAAGTATCAAAATTATTGTAATAGGAAACTCCAAGCACTGATGCATTTAGACCCCAGACACTTTTCATTAGGGAGTATAAAGCACATTAGTAGATCCCTCAGTAGTTAGGCATCAAAACTTCAGTTTAGAAGTAACTAAGCAAAGAAGACATACTAAACACCTACTCCAACAAGACTAGGAAGATCAGACAAATATCTGAAGCAGTAATTGGCAAGTAGATTTACTTACAGATCCCCATGAACATATACATCAAGCAAGGTGTCAACTACACTTCTTAGTTGTAAACGTTTCCTTCAAGGAACTTAATGTGCTGGGAAGCTCAGAATATTTCAAAAAAGGAAGTACTGAATTTCATCACAGTTCCCCCCTGTGATGTGTGCCAGGAAACACGCAATAATGATTTAAAATAGAGCAACAGCCGTTTGCAGAGAAAAACGCTAAAAATCAATTTTCAGAGTTTTGCAAAGTTTTAAAACAAACTGTTAATGTATTAGGCACACATCTAAGCACTTCTGGGTCCTACTGATTCCACTAGGTTTAAACACATGCTTCACTCTTCCAGGGAAATCAAAAAACAGTGTTAGGTTAAACTCTTGGCTGCTTTATCCCCACTCCCCCTGCCCTATTGCACAGGTGAAATTTGTGTTTACTTACTGCATCCCATTTTACTTAAGGCTGTTCTGCTACTTCAGCTGGAGGAATAAACATTCTTTTGATCAGAAAAGAGAAGTGCTATGCAGCAACATCAAAGAGAGAATACATCCCACACACAAAGAGAGATGTTTCAAATTGTGGATTAATTATGATTCTTCTTCTTTTATTATGTTCTACTGGGGCGGGGAAGATGTTCTCTTGCAGCTGCTGCTTACAACCACATAAAGGTGTAAGATCCTACCAAAAAATGTTGGAATTATTTATTACATTGATATCCCACCTTTGATCCAAAGAGCTTGAGGAATGAAACCAGTTTCTAAATACATGGTTCTTCTACATACAGGCATGGCCAAACTTGGCCCTCCAGATGTTTTGGGACTACAATTCCCATCATCCCTGACCACTGGTCCTGTTAGCTAGGGATGATGGGAGTTGTAGTCCCAAAACATCTGGAGGGCCAAGTTTGGCCATGCCTGAATACACAAAGACTTTGTCCTCATAACCCTGCTAGGCTTCGAGTTAGTGACTGGCCCAAGGTCACAGCTTCATGGCTGTGTGGAAATTTGAACCTGTGTTACCCTTCAATCCTTGTCTAACACTAACCACTGCATCACAATGATTTAACAAATATTAGGTATCATTTCTCAAAATGGTGCTCCATATTACAGGCAACAAGGGGATGCTCCAGAAAAGGGCACCCCAATTATTTTCACCCTCATGTGTAAAACCACTTAACCCATGCTATGGGTTTCCTTCCCTCCCCCACCAGCAGCAGACGGTTATGGGGAATGCGGGTGGGGAAAAGCACAATGAAGGGTAAGCTTTCCTATCTGAGGAGGGACAACTTAGGTTGCATACACACATTTTACTCTAGAATCAATGGAGGGTGGGGTACTTGTTTTCTGTATATAGTCTACACACATACAGTGGTGCCCCGCAAGACGAATGCCTCGCAAGACGAAAAACTCGCTAGACGAAAGGGTTTTTTGGTTTTGCGTTGCTTTGCTAGACGAATTTCCCTATGGGCTTGCTTCGCAAGACGAAAACGTCTTGCGTTTTTTTCTTAAAGCCGCTTGAAGAGGCGCAGTTGCGACGGACCGTGCTTCGCAAGACGAAAAACATCGGAAGACGAAAAGACTCGCGGAATGAATTATTTTCGTCTTGCGAGGCACCACTGTACACACAAACACTATTGCCCTTGAAAAGTGCTTATTTATAAACTGGTTTCATTCCAAAAATAAAAAAAATCATTGCATGGATTGATTGATTGAGCATTACCCTGCTGGACACCGATGGAAACTGATGTAGAAAGTCCCAGCAATTGGGTGGGGAGGTACCAAGATTGCAGTCAGCACTTCCTCCTCCTTTCACTTGGGGCACAACCAGGGAGGAATAACCTAATCAAGGGGAGGGTTTTCAGATGTATATCAGTTAACCACACTCAGCCTTGTGGATGGCAGGATCTAGAATCAATCTTGACTGAAAGCAGCATGTTGAAGATGAGCATGAATTATTCTGGACTGAGAAAAACTACAATCCTACAGAAGGGTGTGTACACAGCCTTGATGTTGGGATGCAATTTTTAGTGGCATCCCTGCATTGTTAGTAACATGAGGTCCCGGCATAACTTTTCAAAGAACTGTACACTGTCTTACAACAATTACCTGAAGACCAACATTGTTGCTGATTGGTTACAGCACTACTTGTACTCACATAAAATATGCTTACAGAATTAGGACAGTCCTGCAAAGTTGTTTATTTTATTTACTTTATTCAACAAAACTTACACACTGCTTGATTGTAAGAAACTCTTCAGCAGCAGTTTACAAAAATAGAAAACAACACATTAAAATTATCAATAAAAAAAGAGAAACAGGTTTTTAAGAACAACCAAAGGATTATTAAAAAGGAAATAAAACACAAGCAACCTTTACATGTCTGGGTAGGTTTGCCTACACAAATGCTTTTTAAGCAATATTGACTTTTACTAAGATTTCAGCCACGTGCCCTTTCCAATTTCTGACGTTTTCAGTTGCATCACTATCTCCTTCCTATGGGCAATGTGATTGCTGACATTTGAATTCTGCACTGTCTTCAAATAGCTTTTCCCAGATCATCTCCCACTTAGGTATTCGCCAGACAACTCTGGGCAACCCAGAATTCCAAGACTTGCTTTCTGTTTTTTCCATAAATCGTTATCCCTAATGTTCAAGGAGTAGCTTTTTTATATCCCTCCTTACCTAGCTATATGATAGAGGATAGTTCCCAAGGTATGATCTTCCAGTAAGACAGGGCTTGTACCACTTGGTATCCATCGAGTCAAGTACTATGACTTGCCGGGTTTTTGACAGCCTTATGGCTTTTGCTAACATAGGCGGGAGAAAGCATGTATTTTTAACTAAAGCACCCTAAGCCATGTAAACTGATTTAGAAGTACTTTGGAATTTAAAAGTCAGAACTTGACATTATCTTGCGCCTGCCACATGGGCTGAAATGCAGACAAGCTAATCAAACATTCCGCACATTGACATTACTGAGAACAAAGGTTTCTCGACTGCTGAATGCATGGCATTTGCTAACATTAGAACTGTTTCATATACTTCCTATAACCAGGGAGCGTTATCTTATCATAAAATAATTACTTCTACTCCCACTCTCTGAAGCAGAAGCCTCATTAGACTATCAAAATACTAGCTTTCCCCATTAAAGCTACTTTTATGGTTGGTACTCTTAACACAGTTCCTCTATTGATTCCCTCCTCATTATTAAAATGAAAAAGAAATCCAAGGTCTTGTGCTGCTTTCCCCCCTATTACATTTTTTTTCTAAGCAAAAACACCCCAGCTATTTAGTTTTTCTTCAATGCTTTGATCAGTTTAAAAGTCTTCCAGATCAATAATGTCTCATTTGAATTCATTAGGAACTCCCAACTGAATACCATACTATACTCCTTATAATATACTTCTTGAGACTCATTAACCAAAAAACAATGGCTCAGATGTACTGTAACACCTCTGGCAGTGAAAAATTATTTTTATTTATGTGATTTATTATCCCAACTTTCCTCCAAGGAGCACAATAATGATGTGAAGAATTCATTTACGTTCTCTGAAATTTCTTCACTATTATTTTGACATTGTCATCTATGGTTATGATCCTTTTGCCTCTTAGATGATATGCTTCTAGAAATATTTGTAGTTTGTAAATATATATTTTTTTTTACCAAATTACTCTTCGATTTCCTTCACTGCTTTATACTGTTATTTTGGAATAGAATTTATTGCTCTTTCAGAAGCGATCTTCTGGCATTTAAAAATCCATGACTTTGCTATTCAGCTGTGCTGGCATCCTTTTGCACCTAACCTGTGCTTCTTCTAACCTGTGGAATAGGTTTTGTTTTAAAACAGGAAGGTATCAAATGCAGGATAATGGGAAAAGTCCCCCAGAAGCTTTTTGCATCCATGTTTTAGAGATCGAAGACTCACATTCCACCATACAAATTTAGAACTTAAATGAGATTTTAGCATGTGTGAATTTGCAAAGATTAAGAAATAGTGATTATTGGAGACCAGACAAAAATGACAGCTCATAAAGGCGATATGTTGTATCCATGGCAACTGAAAGAACTTCCTTTGTATTTGAACTGTTGTTCCACTTAAAATTTAGCATAAAATAATTACAATCCACTTCAGCAATGCATTCTTTGCAATTCAGTGACAGGAGGACAAAATACAACATGTGCTTAAACTTGCAACTGTGCAGTGAAATCAGTGTGTTCTTCCCATGACACGTTTCTTTCTTGCACTGTATTACACTAAAACACCCTCATATGGGAATCCAAGAATGATTTCAGGAACGCTTGCTTTGCAAAGAGATTCTGGAGGAAGTGCTGCATAAGTCAAGTCTGCAGAATTTGTGATCCAGCAAGCCACACACAGCCCAAGAGACACATAGCATACTTTGCCAATAGATATTTGACACTCTTGCAAAGCTGGGCAGATAGCAAAAGCAGGAAGCTTCACACCCCTTGATGAGTTGCTGTACATTGATTTACAGTGGTACCTCAGGTTAAGTACTTAATTCATTCCGGAGGTCCATTCTTAACCTGAAACTGTTCTTAACCTGAAGCACCACTTTAGCTAATGGGGCCTCCTGCTGCTGCCGCGCCGCTGGAGCGCAATTTCTGTTCTCATCCTGAAGCAAAGTTCTGAACCCGAGGTACTATTTCTGGGTTAGCGGAGTCTGTAACCTGAAGCATATGTAACCTGAAGAGTCTGTAACCCGAGGTACCACTGTATTGTCTTTCTGTGCCACTTTCCATGAATGCCAAAGCTGCTTACAAACAACAAATAACATAAGAGCATCACGAGTACAGCACAAGTCATATAATGTAATTAACAAAACATCAGTAAAAGAATGACAATCTACCCAGACCTTGAGATCATCCTCTGAGATCCTTCTTCATGTGCCTCTAACACAAGAGGTCCAGAGGATGACAACACGAGAACAGGCCTTTTCTGCAGTGGCTCCTCATTTGTGGAATGCTCTCCAGAGGGAGATTCAGCTGCCATCTTCATTCCACACCTCCAGGTGAAAACATCCCTCTTCAACCAAGCCTTTGGCTGATTAAAATCAGCAGAGCGAAGGAGGGGTTATTGGTTTGTGGTTTTTCCTCACCCCTTGTTTTAATCATGAATTTTGTGTTTTTATATTGTATTTTTACGTTGTGAACTGCCCTGAGGCCAGCGGATGAAGGGCGGCATACAAAATAAATAAATAAATAAATAAATAAATGCAACTTAAATTAAGTTCATGCATGCTTAAGTTTGCTTAAATACACATATACATCCATCATACAGGAGAACCATGATCTAATAGAAATACCCTCAGATATGTTTTTGCAGGGGAGCTTTTTCACCACCCATGCAAATAACTGGTGTGGGGCCCTGATCCGGATGGGGGCTGTAGAAAAGCCAAAGGGCTACAATTCTCTCTCACCCCCACACCCCCAAGGTCCCATTCCAGTTTGGGGAGATCACACTGGAAATTGTTTTAGAAAGATGCACACTGAATACAACGCAGAATATGCTTTTCTTCTCTCTCTCTCTCTCTCTCTCTCTCTCTCTCTCACACACACACACACACACACACACAGAGAGAGAGAGAGAGAGAACTGAATACCTCTTCTGAGATGGCTTATGAGGTGGGCCAAGGTTCATTTTCCCAGGTGGCTTGTTCCCAAGGGCTCCTGGATAGAATTGAATCCCTCTCCCAACACTTTATACATGGAGTGGATACATGAGTGACAGAGTGTACCTGCTCCCATCTTGTTTAGCTTTGACTTTAGAAGAAGAAGAAGAAGAAGAAGAAGAAGAAGAAGAAGAAGAAGAAGAAGAGTTTGGATTTGATATCCCGCCTTTCACTCCCTTTAAGGAGTCTCAAAGCGGCTAACATTCTCCTTTCCCTTCCTCCCCCACAACAAGCACTCTGTGAGGTGAGTGGGGCTGAGAGACTTCACAGAAGTGTGACTGGCCCAAGGTCACCCAGCAGCTGCATGTGGAGGAGCGGAGACGCGAACCCGGTTCCCCAGATTGCAAGACTACCGCTCTTAACCACTACACCACACTGGCTCTCTTTAGCTAGAACACTACAAGGATCAACATTAGAGCCAATCTTTAGTGTGCTTGAGAGATGCTACCTTACCAGAATAATCCAGTAGGTATAATTCTTTTCCACCAAAACGCATTGAAATGTTTACTGTATATAAATCCAATAAATAAAAATGTTGTTAAAGTTCCTTACATTTTTCAATACCATTTTTGAGACTACTCTCCACTCCCACCCCCCGTCCTTGTCTTTTAAATGCAACATCAGTGTTGCAAAATCCAGAACTCACTTCTAATAGGGATGGTTTGCTCATCTTCTTCTTCAACTGCCTGCGCTCTCTTCCCCTTACATGCTCTGCTCCCCCTTCCTCTTTTCACACACCACCTACCCTCTGCTTCTACAGCTCATGGTGAGTAAGGGCCAAATTACATAATTGGAACTGCTAACTATTTTCCTTAAAAGAAGAACAAGAACAGGTGCCTAAAGCTGCAGTTAGCCAAAGGTGGGGAGGTGTACGGAGAAAGCTTGATTTATGAATGACAGTAAGCTTGCCTGATTGAAGCAAGGGAACCCAACGATAAAGTGCTTTTAAAACGCATGTGTGATTTTGGCCCAAGTTAGTGGCTCAGAGATTGCAAAATGAGTCAATAATCCATTCCATGGCCAAAGTGAAGCAGACCACATTTCTGTCAATGGTTTCCTTCCTAATGTTAAGTTTGTATAACACAGAGGCAGCCTTGGACAGAGCACATCCCTTGTACAGAACCTGGAGAGATTCAGTGTGGAAAGAATCACTTCTAGAAACAGGGTTCTGAAAGTGCAAGGAAGAGGAAGTGCCCATTATGATTTGGTTTTTTTAAAATAAAAAAAAGGATTTGCTACTGAAGCTGTGTGTGCTGGGTTCTCCCATTCCTTTCTCATCTTAAAAGAGTCAATAGCATTTCAAATTCAATGAGAATGTAAAAGTCGTGCAACCCTAGTCCAGCAGTACACAAGACTCACCCACTAGCCGTTTTCATTCTCAACAGGTGACTGGAGTAAACGTCTTTACCTTTTACCTGGAGTAAAAGTCTCTATTACAGCCCATATTTAAAAATTTACAAGTTTCAGTTTGTGGATCACTGAATGTCACTGGTTTTAGCATAAAGGAAAAAAAAGGAGGGCGGTGGGGAGAAAAGCCCCGTGTGCTGACATGCCAGTAGCATTTCTTTTTATAATTCAAATGTGTTTACACACATTTCTTCTTAAGACAAATTGCTCTGGTAATTCAGTTTTAAACACTAAAATGCACAAGTACGTATAAACCCAGTGAAACAACCAGCAGCACCTCTTCTGTTCAGAGAAACCAAGAGTGCCTCCAGATGGCCCTCTGTGCTATGCAATGGTTGTTATTCCTATACCAGGTATGGTAGGAAAAGCAAATGTCTCTCTTATACATCATCTACTGCAGAGGTTTTCAACCTTTCAGAGTCCATGGCTCCCTTGACCAAGTACATTCTTTCTGCGGCTCCCCTGTGGGGATACGTGCCCAAAGCCTCAGAAGCCCAATTATGTCACCCCTTGTCTGCAGAGCCGGCAGCCCCTTCACCTCTTTTCAAACACCCTCCCTTGTAGAGTGTTCCATCAGCCTCCTCTCCTCTCCCCTGGCCAGCCCCAGAGGCACCATTCGCCTGGGGAGCTTGTAGCCAAGGCTGCTGCAAGAAAAAGCAGCACAAGCCTTTGGAAGGCAGAGACACAAGAGGGCATCAGATGGAGAGAGGGAAGGAAAGAGGGACAGAGTCTGGTGTTGCCTATAGCACCTCTGACCATTATTCAAGGGACCCCAGGATGCCACAACACACTGGTTGAAAACCAAATGATCTACAGTGGGCAGGCAGTTTCCAATTCCTATGTTGCCAGTAAAGATCTCTTTGTAAAGTGGCACCTTAACTAATAATTTCCTGAGGTTCACTCCACTTCCCTTTTTCAAAATCCGCTTTGCCTCCTGATATGTAACCCTCCTCTTTTGTGCCACATCTAAGGGAAACAGAAGGTGAGGGCTTTGCTTTTGTTTCCACTGATGAGATTTAGGGATTTATGGGAGATCACCCACCATTATCTTTCTCTACCTAGTTTCTTTTTTTCTATATCCTCGCCCACCCCCTGCACAGTGACTTGTGCATACTTTCACTTTCACCCCTCATCACCCCTGGCTGTTTTGCCATCAATATAAAGGTAAAGGGACCCCTGACCATTAGATCCAGTCGTGACCGACTCTGGGGTTGCGGCGCTCATCTCGCTTTATTGGCCGAGGGAGCCGACGTACAGCTTCCGGGACATGTGGCCAGCATGACTAAGCCGCTTCTGGAGAACCAGAGCAGCGCACAGAAATGCCGTTTACCTTCCCGCCGGAGTGGTACCTATTTATCTACTTGCACTTTGACGTGCTTTCGAACTGCTAGGTTGGCAGGAGCAGGGACCGAGCAACAGGAGCTCACCCTGTCGCGGGGATTCGAACCGCCGACCTTCTGATTGGGAAGTCCTAGGCTCTGTGGTTTAACCCACAGTGCCACCCGCGTCCCACCGCCATCAATATAGCTCCTACCTAAATGTTGCTAAAAATGCAAGTGAAAAATGGGCATGTTGTGGCTGCCTCCAGTTGTGGTTCCAGGCTGGCACTCGTTTCCTAAGAAATGTTTGCCTGCCTTTCTTGGGAGCCTGTGTGGTGTAGTGGTTAGAGTTCTGGACTAAGACCTGGTAGACTGGGGTCCCAGACCCACTCCATCAGGAAGTTCACTGGGTCATTCACTGTCTCTCAGCCTAATCCATCTCACAAGGTTCTTGTGAGGATAAAATGTGGTGAGAGAGAACCACGTATGCCTTCTTAGCTCTTTGGTGGAAAGGTGGTATGTTAATGTAATGTTTCTTTGAAAATCCTATGTTTCAGGAAATTTTATTTATTATGCAAATAAGAAATCAAGTCAGACGAGGGAGCTTTCTTAGCACCCAAGAGGAAATAGGAGCCTTCCGTCAGGTTGGGGACTACAACTGCTTTCAGGGAATGCAACGCCTTCCTGCATTGCAGGGGGGTTGGGCTAGATGACCCTCATGGTCCCTTCCAACTCTACTATTCTGTGATTCCATGCTATACCATGATTCCCTCAATGAACTTTGTTTCAGCAAGGCCCCTCATCCTCTCCTCCCATATGGCTGGGGCAGAAACAAAAGAAGTAGACGAAGGGTACAGGCAGGCACCAGGGTCAAAGGACAAGTAACTGCTGCTGCGGCAAGGGGCATGGGAGAAAGGGGAAGGGGAAGGGGAGGGGAAAGAGGGAAGCAGCCAACTTTCTGGATTGAAACTATCAAAAAAAAAAAAGTAAACACATTTCAGTACATTGCTCCAGCAGGGCAGGTGTTTCCCAAGTGGGCAAGCAGGGGGAAAATCGATGTGAGGAGGAACAATGGAGGGGGAGGGGAAGAGGAAAAGAGGATGTAAAGAGGCACAGCACTCAGCCAATGAAATACAACAGCACACATCAAAGCCACTTCTTAAAACATGGGGCTTCTTTTAGAAAAGGGGAGGGAATAGCACTAAAAGCCGTGCACGCCTGTGAAGATTGCGAGAACAAAAGAGAAGTGCAAACATTGGGTTTGGAGAGCTTCCAGGATATTTGAGTAAGATCAGTGCAGCCCACAAAAATATCGACCTTGCGAAGATGAGCAAACTAGGGGTTCCTACTAAATGAGTTTTAGTTCACTCGGTACATTTTCTGTACCCAAGAGCAGCCCTGGCCACCATCAGAAACCCATTCAAGGTATGAAACTAATACCTATAAAGCCCTAAATGATGTAGGACCTATGTTTTTAAAGGTCACTTCTCCCTATAAGCAGCCTTCCTGGGTCGTTAGAGCTGCAGGAGAAGCCATTCTGAAGGTATTGCCACAAGATACAGCTCATTAAGTCAGGGTAGGGTTTCTCTGTAGTGGCACCTGGCTATGGAATTCCATCATTGTATGATTTTCTGCACCATCTGCAAGCATCTCTTCACTAAGTTTTTTAGGGGTGACTGATTTGGTTTTGGTCAGCTTTAACTAAGGAATGCCCATACATATGTTTGGGTTTGACAAATAAACTGCAAACCTTACTACAAAATTGTCTCAATCTCGCAAACATGGCCTGAAGATTACTTGCCTCTGTCACACATTCTTCAGATTCTCCTGCGTGGAGCCAAATTCATTTGCGATGTTAATTCATGAATGCAATGTACAAAGAATTTGATGACAAAAATAAGTCTAGTGGAGTCCTCCTTCAAAGCAGGATTTTATTCCGATTATTTGGATGCCTGAAACACCAAGAGTGGGAAAAAGCCTAACTGCATGCTCAAAAGGCCTCCAATGTGTCTCAGATAATTTCCAGTTCTCTTGGAAAGCAAGATTATTTACTGCAGTAATAAGGTCGCCAGTAAATCTTTAGCTGAGCTATGCTACTGGACAGCTGGTAGTGAAACATGTCAACAAGCAGGGTACTATAGTAAACACAGCTTTTCTTTGTTTTGCTTTAAAGGGCAGGGGAAGTATCACAAATATCTGCCCAGTTTATCCCTTTTTAATTTCTTGTCTGCAACTGAACTCTGCACCGCAAGCATACCAATCAACTTGCCTGAGAGATAATTTTGCTTCCTGAAATAAAGAATAAGCAAAAATCCACAGACAAACATCTGTACAGTGGACACTTCAAATGCAACCATATGGTGGCTGCTCCACATTTCAGCTTTTGTGTGCAACAACCGGCCACCACGAAATCTCACACACGGCCACATGTTCCTCAGGTGGCACAAAGAAAGAGTCACTGGATCTTTGTGGTTAGCTGCTGCACATGAATGAACACAGCTGCCTCCATATGGCTGCTTTTCAAGCAAACACCAGCACTCCCTTCTTCATATTCCTCCTTTAGATAAGGGAAGCGGGGGATTTGTAAGCGCTTGTGACTGTTTCCTTTGCTACAAAGCTGGAAGGATTTTTTGTTCTTTCAGAAGTAGCTAACACAGTGCCCTCCAGATGCTGCTGTAGTATCATCATCCCTGAACAATGGTTTAACTGGCTGTGGCAGTTGTAGTTCCCAACACATCTGGAAGGTACCACGTTGGTTCTCTTCGCCCTGTGAACTCATTCCAGAGCAAGGCAGTCACATGCATGCTTAACAATACTGAGCAATATTTCAAGGGAACTAATGTATAGTACACTAGAAAATAAATTATTTGGTCTGATTTATGTGTTAAGTTTAGCTTAACAAAGCCAGCATATAATTTGAGGAGAAACAAACAGGTAGGTTCTCTCTCTCTTACTTCAGGCTTAGTACATAGCAGGAAGACATTCAACCAAACATACAGAGGAAAAAAGCCCTCAGGGCTATACAGCCAATCAGAGTACCGTACTACTTCAGCAAACATCCCACCACTCTGCCTGGTTGCTAACTTACACCTCCAGTTGTCCCCTTCTTGGTTAGTTGGCCTTAATAGAATTTACCCTTTAGTTGCACACAGTAAGATATCTGCTGCTGCACCCCAATGCATTTTCCACAGGGAATTCCCAATGGTCAAAGCTTATTGCTGAATGCTCCTGGGTAGATTTTACCCTTGTAAATTATGAAAGGAGATGACCTTTGTGGAAGAAGAGAGTTGCTTTTGAAACATGGCACCATTATTTATTTTGTCACAAGAATACTGGTCAGGAATCCACTGCATAGGTTATACAACATGAATACTTTAGCAGAAGAAACGTATTATGCTACACTTGAAGGATATATTTCTGTGTATCACATTCCTATGTATAATGTGGTCTATATAGACTACTAAGCAAATATGTTACAAAAGAAATCAATTCAGCAAACTACATGGAATTTACTTTCAAGTACAGTGGTGCCTCGCAAGACGAAAAGAATCCGTTCTGTGATTCTCTTCGTCTAGCGGTTTTTTTGTCTTGCGAAGCAAGCCCATTGATGGATTAGCGGATTAGCACTATTAGCGGCTTTTAGCGGCTTATCAGCTTATCGGATCAGCTGATAAGCGGCTTAGCGGCTTAGAAAAAGGGGGGAAGGGGGAAAAACCCGCAGGAACTCGCAAGACATTTTTGTCTTGCGAAGCAAGAACATAGGAGATTCGTTTTGCGAAGCACCTCCAAAACGGAAAACTCTTTCGTCTAGCGAGTTTTCCGTCTTGTGAGGCATTCGTCTTGCGGGGCACCACTGTAATGCATTTACACTGGAGAGTTAATGAAGTACCCAGATATAGATTTCCTACTCAGAGACTGTCACAGCATCCAGTACAATAATCTTAGCAGCACATTGGAGTTATACATTACACAACTTGCATTTTTCTTTTCTTTTTTTGTCAAGAGTTTTACTAACAAGGAACATTTGCAGAACCCTAGCATATAAAATAAGAAAAAGATTAACATTTGGAAAGCAATGATAAAGTCTAGTCATTGGATTGGCTGAACTCACCAGAGAAGCCATCATCTCAGAAAATCTGCTCAGAAAAGAATGTGTTAATTTGGTCGTACCATGTTTAACCTCAGTTCTTTCCCCTTAGCCAACTTCCTGTTCATATCTTAAATGCTAACACATCTATCTAGTGCAGGGGATGAAAAGTTTAAAAATTAAAGACCTAGCAGTGTCTCACTTCCTTTGTGGCTTTTAAGGCTAAAAGAAATGAGTAGCAGTATTGTCTATCAAAAAAATATTCCTTTGAAACTTCAAGTGTTATTTATAGAACTGTTTAAACCTAATCTTAAAGGTAAAGGGACCCCTGACCGTTAGGTCCAGTCACGGACAACTCTGGGGTTGTGGCGCTCATCTCGCTTTACTGGCTCAGGGAGCCGGCGTACAGCTTCCAGGTCATGTGGACAGCATGACTAAGCTGCTTCTGGCGAACCAGAGCAGCGCACAGAAACGCCATTTACTTTCCCGCCGGAGTGGTACCTATTTATCTACTTGCACTTTGACGTGTTTTCGAACTGCTAGGTTCGAACTGCTAGGGACCAAGCAACGGGAACATTCCCTGTTGCAGGGATTCGAACTGCCAAGCATCTGATCGGCAAGCCCTAGGCTCTGTGGTTTAGACCACAGCACCACCCGCATCCCTAATCTTAGGGACAAACAAAGTTTAAGATCTGTGTGCTACAACCAGGATAGTGAAATATTAATTAAATTCAGCCATTCCCTCTTCCATGCCCAAACAGTAGTAGACTGGCACCGTGAGAGCCTTCATATTGCCAGTCAGCATTGTGGCAGGAAGATGTTCAGGGAGGGGTCCCCCCCACACACACACACACAAAATGAAAGGCTATTTTCAAGGACTGGAAAAGGCAGGCAGACCTAACAAGCAATAGGTAATGACTACTTTGCAGAGGATGAATACTTATCTCATAGCTCAAGCACTAGACTTCTATCATAGTGTCAATTTCTCTTGGTGTTGTTAGACCAGCCAAAGATGATTTTTATTATGTATTACTTTCTCCAATTAGATACAGCCAATTCTAACGCTGGATACTAGAAAACTGAAGGAAATGAAAGCTTTTGACTACAGTCATTTCATGCAGTGGAGATGTAGAACAGTCAGTAATGACCCTCGTACAGATTTCCTCCACTGACCTCTATTGGTTGAAAAGATTTAGTGCAAGTTAAAGAGGAGCATATTCCTACATTGTTTCAGTAAATAATACAACACAGTAAGACACAGAATAACATGTTTCTTCAGTTGTTCTAAACCTCCTGACTAGGTGCTCTCTTCTTTCCTATACTTTTTCAAGAAAGCTATACAGTATAAGCATATCATTTATGAATCGCTTCCCATGAAGCATGTTGAAGAGATTTCACAACAAACTAAGTTATTTACCATGCTTCATAATTCTGTGTTCCACTAATGGTTTTTGCATCTTTCATATAAAACTATCCAGTACAACAGCAGTAGAAGCAGCAGCACAGAAGTGACAATAATACCCATTTTCTGTGTTAGCCATCCTACTTGAAGTCTTAATGATTCATCTATTGTGAGAGGGGCATGCAATTAAATCATTTGTTTTGCATATATCTGCATACCACTTAAACACTAGAGCAGTTTCTATGCAATTAACAAAACCATAACCAAGAACAACTAATGAGAATTAAAAGAGGAGTTTTTTTGCTGATAATAATTGAATGTTAATAGACCTTTGGAATTGTTAATTTAAAAACAAAACACATTTTGCTGAAAACTATGGTGTTTCCTTTTCTTTCTTTCTTTTTTGGTAGTAGCAAAATATAACATTTTCCTGCTGTCACAACATGTATTGGAAATTGTTAGTTCTGTGACTACAGGCTGCATTAGCTAACAGCACTCAACAAACATTGCTTGATAATACTGATAGAATTTTTGATCAATAACATGGATAGAACCATAGGATGACATTACTGAGTATTGCCACCGTCCTACATAATTTGTGACAAATATAATCATTGAGAACATGCACTAGACAAGGCAGAACTGAATCAAACCAGAAAAGACATTAATTAGAAATCCTCCCGGCACCCTATTAAGATAAGCAGCCAGCAGCACGGAATGGCTTTAAATATGTTAAGTTTCCAGATCATTGCAGAAAAGAAGCACACTGACCCAACAAGCCACTACTTGCTGAGATTCAACAGCACACTAACATGAAGCAACGGAAGTACTGATCAGTCCACAAGATATGCAACTGTATTTTTCAAGCTCGTATTTTAATGTTTTCCAAGTTCGGGGGTTTTCTATCTAAAACATGAGGAAGGTCAGCATTTGCCTTCAAACACAGTATTTTATTTTATTTTATATTTTAAAAATTAACAAATCTGCAGGGATATGATTATGATGAGCTAAATTGCCAGACATTTCACAAATTACCGTATTTTTCGCTCTATAACACGCACCCGACCATAACACGCACATAGTTTTTAGAGGAGGAAAATCCGTAGGCATGCCACCTGTAGGCATTCCCTCCATAACACGCACAGACATTTCCCCTTACTATTTAGGAGGAAAAAAGTGAGTGTTATGGTGCAAAAAATACGGTAAGTTCTATTTGATACAGAGCCAATATCTCATCCTCGTGGAGGATAACGCTATCAAGGGCTACTAGCTATAGCAGCTATGCTCTGCCTCCACAGTCTGACACAACAATGCTTCTGAATGCAAGTTGCTGGAAATCAGCAGGAGGCAAGAGTGCTCTTGTGCTAAGGTCCTTCTTGTGGGTTTCCCACAAGCTTCTGGCTGGCGTTGGCCACTGTGAGATCAGGATGCTGGACTAGGTAGGCTACTGGCCTCATCCAGCAGGCTCATATGATGTTCCACCTGCTTTGTTAAAATGCAAGAATGCAGAATTTATCTTATAAAGGTTTGGGGCCACATGGGAAGAACCACATTCACGCAAGCCTTCTCTGCTCCCCAATCCTGGGTTTAGTTCTTTCCATTCAATTCTACTCCTGTACTCATGGGTTCTGAATTCTTCCTTTATGAGAGCACCATGGAACGGAACCAAAGAAGAAAAGAGGCCACTCCCGCTATAAATAATAAATAAATTATCTAAAAAACAGATCGTAAAGGTAAAAGACCCCTGACAGTTAAGTCCAGTCGGAAAAGACTCTGGGGTTGCGGCGCTCATCTTGCTTTACTGGCCAAGGGAGCCGGCGTTTGTCCACAGACAGTTTTTCCGGGTCATGTGGCCAGCATGACTAAGCCACTTCTGGCAAAACCAGAGCAGCGCACAGAAACACCATTTACCTTCCTGCCAGAGCGGTATCTATTTATCTACTTGCACTTTTATGTGCTTTCAAACTGCTAGGTTGGCTTGCGGGGATTCGAACCGCCAACCTTCTGATCGGCAAACTCAAGCAAATCAATCAATGCATCAAAGTTTCATGAATTTTGACACCTTAAACATATGGCCACTTGAGACCTGAAGAGTAGTAGAGTTCTTCTACTCACCCCTAAAATTCATTTAATATACGGATGATAGGAAACTAAGATTGGCCTTGAATTTTTAAAATGATTAAGAATATCCTAGAGATCAAACCCTGTACATAAGCCACTTAAGCTATACACAAATATATTAGCTGTATTCAGTCTAAACCAATGTATGCAAAAATTTGACTCTTTGCCATTTTGAAATGAATTTTCATTTGAACAGATGAGCTCCAAAGTAAAAATTAATTGGGTATGGTGCAACAAATTTATCAGTTATTTCAAATCCCTTTGCCACTGCATTTAAGCAGACTTTTGTTAGAAAGCAGGAAGCTGCCTAGCAACCTCATATTAGTAACATTGTTCAAAGTATATTTGAGATGAAACCACCTACTCACAAATTACATACTTTAGCCATGAGGGAAGAAAATCAATGGACACTCGTTAAATAAACTCAGCGTTCATCTTTTGGGAATGTTGCTGAAGAGTCTATGGGTAAATTGTTTTCTTAGAAACGATCAGCTGCTGAAGAAAATTGATTCAACACTGTACAGGACAGTCTTGCGGCATCTTAAAGACTAAACATATTGTGGTATGTGCTTTTGTAGACTAAGAGTTCAGTTCATCAGATGCTAGACTCCTACTGTTTTAACAGCAGGAGACCAACATGACTACAGTGGTACCTCAGGTTAAGAACTTAATTTGTTCCGGAGGTCTGTTCTTAACCTGAGGTACCACTTTAGCTAATGGGGCTTCCTGCTGCTGCTGCTGCCGCCGCCACCACCACCGCACGGTTTCTGTTCTCATCCTGAAACAAAGTTCTTAACCCGAGGTACTATTTCTGGGTTAGCGGTGTCTGTAACCTGAAGCGTCTGTAACCCGAGGTACCACTGTATTTGTCTTTTGGTCAGTTTCCAGGTGATTTGAGGGACAGAAGAAAAGACGCTGAATCACTATTGGAATTTAATATCTCCTTCTAAGGCTTATAGGCAAGAAAGACAAATGAAAATTCATCCCAATGTGATAATTTAGCAGAGCAATATATATGGAATGTCACTACTGGCTCAGCCCCCAATAAACTAGAAGGTAAACCTTGCCAACCCCTGGTTTATTCCATCCAACTCTACAATTTTATGATTCTATGTTCTTGTTCAGATCAAGAATGTAGATTTGTGCCCCAGGAGTTAGATTTGGTACATAGGCCTTTTTCCTTGCCTTTCAGAATCTTAAGAAAAGAAGGGTGAGGGGCGAGAACACACTTGCAGAAGGGTAGTCATGTCCTTTATTTTTTATTTCATGCTAAACTTCTTCACTTCCCATGGAAATAAAACTACCAGAATAACTGATAGAGGGGGTTCTCTCTAATCCAAGCAAATTTTATTCACTCAAACAGCAAGAAGAAGAAGAAGAAGAAGAGCAGCAGCAGCAGCAACAACAACAACAACAACAACAACAACAACAAAACAACAACAACAGAGAAATGGGAGTATCTTCAAGAGTTAGAGAACAATTATGTGTATGGCTACTCAGAAGCAACACAAGTACTGCAGCTCAATAACTGTGCAATCCTCCGCAAACAAAGCTCAAGAACTCTGGGCAATCTCCCCCCATTTATTTTTAGTCCCCAAAAATAGGGGGTGTCTTATACATGGGGGCGTGTTATACATGGAAAAGTATGGTCACTAACGACACACAATTACAAGTCACCAGAGCAGTTCATTTACAGGCATCTATCATACACTGAGAAATAAATATTTTTTAAAGCCAATAATTTAGAAGGGAAAAAATCCCCACCTTCTACATAAGCCTATCAGGATATCTTCAGAAAAACAGAAGTAGCTTTGCAAGTTTTGTAGTAACTACCAGCTATCTGATATGCAGTGAAACTTTTACAAGCTATACCTAAACAAGTAATGCCAACTTTCACTTTACAAAGAGATGTAAACTGCAAGTACCTATGTTGGCTTATTAGGGGAGAAATGAAAAACATTCTCGCGGCAGAGAAATTAGGATCAACTAAAAAAAAAAAAGAGCTTGAGTGAGCCGACATTCAAATTCATTATAATTATTCATAGGGCATAGAAGAGAGAGGGAATCAAGATGATGATTCAGGGCACAATGACAAAATATTACTCTGCAGTTTGCAATAGCATGTGGGAGAGCTATTATGCAGTCGCATGCACACTTAGCGTGGGAGTTGAGCTCCACTGAAACAGAGTAGAACTAACTTCCGAAGCCAACATGCATAGAATTCAGCTATTAATTACGTTGGGGCAATGCCTGGAGAAAGACCTCAAGTTTCCACAAGGTTACTCGCACAAAGATAATGATAACAAAGATATCCCCTTAAGTATCTTTGATAAGGTTTAAACAGGAAGGTGAGGTAATAAATGATAAAGCATCTGCTCAACAGGAGATATATGGTATATTAATCCTACTTTCCTATTTCTGGTGGAATTTAATTTTCTTTCTGCTGCTTAGGTAATTTTTAGTTGAAAGTGAATTTATTTTTAAATGTGCACTTGCCTGCACTGCAAGATATGAAGCAACCAGGTATTCAGAGACTCTCCTCTGAAGCTGCTCTGGGCACCTACTGCAGCCATGAAGCCTCCTCAAGGTCACAGGGAGGCAACAGGTAAGATGGGAGAGAGCTTGAGTCAGGGAAAAGCAGTAAGAAATAACCCATAATTCACTACTGGATTTCACAGGCACTTAACTACCAAATTCCATATCCGAATCTAGACACAGAATTCCATTATTTCACATTCATGTGAATTTTAGACTTTTCTGCACTGCAGATTATTACTCACACTTAAAAGCAACAGCACAGCTTTGTACTTTAAGGCAAGAATCAAACATGTAAATATTGAATCCTAGAATTTAGTTAAAACAGGTAAAATCTTCACTCTGACTAATTTTTTAATCTGGCACTTCCCAAGATATCATCCACGAGGAGTAGTTTTACAAATGCAGCAATGGTGTGTGAAAACTGGTGGACAAGTAAGGTGAGTTTGTAGTGAGTGGGGTAATATAATAAATATATAGTATTTAATATTATAAATATATAATACCAATATATAATATTGGTAGTGGGTGGCTCCACACAGCACAGAATTACTTATAGTACTCAGGTACAAAAACAAATGCCATCAGCTTTCAGTATAATATACCCCTATTAAATACATTTATTACTAAGCAGGAATTTGTTGTTGTTGTTTAGTTGTGTCTGACTCTTTGTGACCCCATGGACCAGAGCACGCCAGGCACTCCTGTCTTCCACTGCCTCCCACAGTTTGGTCAAACACATGCTGGTAGCTTCGAGAACACTGTCCAACCATCTCGTCCTCTGTCATCCCCTTCTCCTGGTGCCCTCAGTCTTTCCCAACATCAGGGTCTTTCCCAGAGAGTCTTCTCTTCTCATGAGGTGGCCAAAGTATTGGAGCCTCAGCTTCAGGATCTGTCGGGCTGATTTCCTTAAGAATGGATAGGTGATCATCTTGCAGTCCATGGGACTCTCAAGAGTCTCCTCCAGCACCATAATTCAAAAGCATCAATTTTTCGGCGATCAGCCTTCTTTGTGGTCCAGCTCTCACTTTCATACATCACTACTGGGAAAACCATACTTTTTACTATGCAGACCTTTGTTGGCAAGGTGATGTCTCTGCTTTTTAAGATGCTGTCTATGTTTGTCATTGCTTTTCTCCCAAGAAGCAGGCGTCTTTTAATTTCGTGACTGCTGTCACCATCTGCACTGATCATGGAGCCCAAGAAAGTAAAATCTCTCACTGCCTCCATTTCTTCCCCTTCGATTTGTCAGGTTATGGGACCAGTGGCCATGATCTTCGTGGTTTTTTTTATGTTGAGCTTTAGACCATATTTTGCACTCTCCTCTTTCACCCTTATTAAAAGGTTATTTAATTCCACCTCATTTTCTGCCATCGAGGTTGTGTCATCTGCATATCTGAGGTTGTTGATAATTCTTCCAGTAATCTTAATTCCATCTTGGGATTCAACCAGTCTAGTCTTTCGCATGATGAATTCTGTGTGTAAGTTAAATAAGCAGGGAGACAATATACAGCCTTGTCGTACTCCTTTCCCAATTTTGAACCAATCAGTTGTTCCATATCCAGTTCTAACTGTAGCTTCTTGTCCCACATAGAGATTTCTCAGGAGACAGATGAGGTGATCAGGCACTCCCATTTCTTTAAGAACTTGCCATAGTTTGCTGTGGTCGACACAGTCAAAGGCTTTTGCGTAGTCAATGAAGCAGAAGTAGATGTTTTTCTGGAACTCTCTAGCTTTCTCCATAATCCAGCACATGTTTGCAATTTGGTCTCTGGCTCCTCTGCCCCTTCGGAATCTAGCTTGCACTTCTGGGAGTTCTCAGTCCACATACTGTTTAAGCCTGCCTTGTAGAATTTTAAGCATAACCTTGCTATCATGTGAAATGAGCACAATTGTGCGGTTGCTGGAGCATTCTACATGGAATAAATTTACATAAACCTGAATATATTATCCACTTACATGTGTGCAGAATAACCCCGGAGACCAGAGCTGAAGTTCTACCAAAGCAGAAAGAATGCACTGAAAATATGTTTTAACACCATCAATTTCTAAAATAAATCTAGAAAATACAGAACTTTTAAAAAGTAAACAAGAGCACATTATTTCTATCCAATTTAGTTTACCCTTTCAGAAATTAGAGATGCCAAGAAAAGCAGCTTCTTAGCATTAGCACAAAAGTAGCACTTCACAGGCTAACAGGAAGAACATAATTTGTTTTGGCAGCCAGTTGTATCTGTATAACACTATTGGAGCAATTTGCTTGATTCCTAGAAATCTGTAATCTCTCAAACAAATCTGTATACAACCCTAAGAGGAAAAGTATACATTAATGCTTTGGGAGACTGCTGTTTCATTTCTAACAACCTATGTACTAAAAAAGTGATTTTCAGGGATGTGAACTGTATGGACCTATTCTTAATCTCTCTCTCTGACCTTGCTTATCTTTGCAACACCCTTGGATTTGTTTTTACTGTGTGTTTCTGTTCTCGGTCTGTTTGCAGTTACTCAGGGCTAGAGGCTACCATAATACCGTGCTCAGTGACGATAAACATTCAAACACAAAACTCAAACACATATTATGGATCAGAAATGTTTTGCGATATCAAAACAAATTTTTCCATAACGTTTCCATCATAGTTAGTTGCCATCAATAGTCCTTTCATCCATTAATTTGTCCAGGCCTCTTTTAAAGCTACCTAAATCAGCAGCCATCAGAAACTTCTCCATGGTCTCAAGGGCTAGAATCTGCCATCTCATGAAAAATAAGCAATGCTGAAATGCTCAGGAGTTCAGAGACTATTCCTTATATCAGGGGCCAGCAAACTTTTTCAGCAGGGGGCCGGTCCACTGTCCCTCAGACCTTGTGGGGGGCCTGACTATATTTTTTGGGTGGGGGGATGAATGAATTCCTATGCCCCACAAGTAACCCAGAGATGCATTTTAAATAAAAGCACACATTCTACTCATGTAAAAACACGCTGATTGCCAGACCATCCATGGGATTTAGAAGGATCTGGCCCCTGGCCTTAATTTGCCTACCCATGCCTTATATCAAGCTAGAAAGGCAAATAGCACTCCCCACAGTCCTAAATCACAACTGTGCATGCTACTTGGGGGCACCCTAGCTTAGTGACACAAGTTAAGGAAATCATACCTTTCGTAGGCTCAGCTGTAGAAGTAGGTTTGCACACCTCTTTGCTGCATGTAGCAGGCAGATACTGGTCCTTTGCTCCAAGGTGAAGGCTAACTGCCTGCCCTTTACTGTTACATTCAAGGGGAAATGCACACCCGGAACACACAAATCACATGTTCCTGAGATAACTAATCTAAATAGTACTTGGATTACGTAGCAGATGGAGGGGGTGTAACGAACTTAATTTATTACAAACAAGCAATAAAAAGTCTGACAAAGGGCTGTTTAACAAAGACTGATGATGGAGAAAGCAGGAAGTGACTTTAGAATCTATGGGGAACTTCTGAGCTCTCGGTTACCTATTACTTGGAACTATCACTCTTAAAATCATTCCCTCTTTTATCAAGTGGTGTGTCTGCAAGTGGACAGTCTTAAATGGAAAGGGAGCTCTATCAATGATAGATGTTCCTACATTTGCAGGGAAGTTGTAGTGGTGAGAGTGATAAGCTACAGGAATGTTTTATATGGCTTTTCTATCCAAGTTTTGTATTTCTTACAAATCAAAACTTTGTTATTTTTGCTACCAAAATCTCTGCATATGTTTGCAACAGGTAATGACTACTCTTCAGCCATTTTACAAGTCATGCTCTGCACACCAAAGGTCAATAAATCTGAAGATAGACTTCCGGTTCGGCGCCAGCGCTAATGGCTGCTCCCTCTCCGAGCTCCGGAGAGAGGACGGCTCTGCGAGTTCGGGTCTGACCCGCTACGGCAAGCAGGGGACCCCTAAAATCACAGGAACGGAGCCTGTGAACAAGGAGATTCAGTGGGCACCTGAAGCGCCCCCCTTTACCGCAGAAAGAGCCTTTTTAAAGGCTCCGGAACGACAACGGGGAGCGCGGTGCTGAGAATCGCTACCCAGCCCGCAGGGTGAAGCCGCGTCGCCATTAGTGGAGAGCGCCGATTCCTTCCTGAATAATTTGGACAAAAAAGACCCGTGAGTAAGATTGAACCTCTATTCGTGTCAAAACTACTTGAAATTAGGCTGAAAACGGGAAAGGCGAAAATTAAGGAAGTCTGCCTTCCCCCGACTGCATGATAATTAAAGCAACGAAAGTTACTAAGCTGCATCCGTATGGGATATTGTTTTTAACTGCTTGAATCCGACATCTGGACTTTGACTATCTCCTCTAGCTTGCAGGGCAGAGGGGAGGAAAAAGCGACTTTATAAGCTGCATGATCAATTTAAAGGAAAAGGAAATTCTCTGCAGCCTCCAACCTGGCACAAACTGCTTATAAAACAAAGGAACACTGAACTGACTCTAGACTCCTGTGAAAGTAACAAAGTGGAAGTCTTACTGCTTACTTGATACAAAGTTTTGGGACTCTGTGGCTACAATATATCAGGGAAGGCTGGGACTGTATCTATTGGGAAAGTGTTGCAATATACATATAGAAGCCTCCTGATATACTTGCTTTTTAAATACTCTTTGTCTTTGTTTGTGGACATTTTGATTTGCTCCCTCTAGAGGGTAAATTAAAAGTTGCTATACCTTGGGACAGTGGAATTTTCCTTTAGGAGAAGACTCCCGTGGGAAACGACCTTGGGATATGAGTGGCCCAGCAGACGAGATAAGCACGAGAGCCAAGACAAGGCAACATCAACAACAGCTACAGCAACAAAAGAAAAGAGGCTCGATCTCAGGCATAACCCCTACAGTGACAACAGGACAAGAAAAAGGTACAGCAGTCTCCATGGATGCAGTGTCGCAAGCCCTTCTTAAGATAAACCAATCTCTGGAGAATCTAACAAAGCAGACGGCAGAAAATACCAAGCAATTGACAGAGAATTCACAGAAATTGACAGATTTAACAACAAGACTTGACCTGAATACAGAATCTATAAACAGGCTTACGCAAGAAAATTCCGCCACACGTCAAATTGCGGAGGAAGCCAGAACTATTGCTGGAGAGACCCAAGAAAAATTAGAACCGATTGCCAGGAAGGTCTATGACCACGACGCAACTCTGGCATTGTGGGAACTACAAAGAAAAGAAAGGAATTTGAAATTACGATCAATTCCAGAGGACGAAGGAGATAATCTTACGGACTTCTTAACGCAAGAGTTTGCTGACGCCTGGGAAGATCTAGAGGAAGACGAATTTAAAATCACAACAGCATTTAGACTGGGCAAAAAACAGAACAGAAAGGCACCGAGAGACTGTTTGATTACCTTGAGATCGAAGGAGGAAAGAGACAAAATTTTAAGACTGCATTTTGAAAAAGCCTTACAAATCGGGAACTCACCGATACAGATCTTTAAAGATATTCCTAAACACATTCTGGACTTGAGAGCTTCTTATAAGGATTTGGTCTACCTGCTGAAGAAGAACACCATTCTCTTCAGGTGGGAATTTCCACAGGGATTGTCTTTTGATTACAGGGGGAAGAAGGTGAAAATAAAGACGATACAGGATAAAGACAGGTTCCTGCAAAGAAATCAAGAAGACTTACAGAAAGGAACTGTAGACCCAATTGCTGAGCAAAAGAGTGTAATAGACATCTTGAACCTCTCGTTTGGACAGAACCTTCCACCACCAACAGAGGAGGAACAACAATTGGGAGCTGTTGGAGGAATACCAGAAAAATAACAAGATGGCCCTGCAATTCCTTAGTTGGAATTGTAATGGGATGAACATGCCTTTGAAGAGACGACAAGTATTCCATATTTTGTACAGAGAACAACTGGACTTGATTTGCTTACAGGAAACTCATATAACTAGAGCTCACAGGAGACTGCTTATAAATAAAAGATTGGGACAAGAATTTATTTCGTCGGACAAAGTGAAAAAAAGAGGAGTTGTGATTTATGTAAAAGAGAAGTGGGCCCCAAAAATGATGTTCAAGGATGAACAAGGAAGATATTTAGCGGTGGAGATACAGGTACAAGGAGAAAAATTTTTGATAATTGGGATCTATGCACCAAATGAAGGTAAAGCAGAATTCTTCAAAAAACTTCATGAAACCTTGATGGACTATTTGGAATATAATATGATAATTATGGGAGATATGAATGGCGTAGTCTCTACAAACATGGACAAGACACAAAGACTGACACTTACTAAAGAAGGGAGACTCCCGAAGACCTTCTTTGAAATGACTGAAAATATGGACTTAATAGACATCTGGAGAACAAGGAACCCTCTTGAAAGAGAGGGAACCTTTTTCTCCCAAGCAAAGATGACCTGGACCAGAATCGACCAAATATGGGTTACTAGTGGAATGGCTCCGAAGATTAAGAAGGTAGAAATCTGCCCAAAAACCTGCTCCGACCATAACGCCGTGAAGATGGAAATGAAATTTACAACAACTGGTCAGTTTAGATGGAGAATGAATGACACCCTGTTTCGAGATAGAGAGATCCACAAGAAGGCCCAAAAAACTCTAAAGGACTATTTTGAAATTAATCTAAAGGGCGATGTGGAAAAAAGAGTGATCTGGGACGCAAGTAAAGCTGTGATGCGAGGATTTTTGATTCAACAAAACTCAATAAAGAAGAGAAAGCAGAATGAGAAAAAGGAAAAACTTTTGGAAAAGATAAAAGAAGGAGAGAAAAAATTAAGATCAAAACCAAAGTCCCAGGAGATTTTAAGGGAGATTAAGTTATATCAAACACAATATATGGAATTGATGAACCAAGAGATAGAGTGGAAAATAAAGCAAATGAAACAAAAGACATTTGAGTCGGCAGACAAATGTGGTAAACTTTTGGCATGGCAACTAAAGAAAAGACAGAAATTAAATACAGTTACAAGTTTAGAAGTGGATGGAAAGACTATATCTAAACCCAACGAGATAAGAAATTGTTTTGTGAGCTATTTTAAAAAACTTTATTCTCAAGGACTACAAAATGAAGAGGACATAGATAAATTCCTTAATAAATTTGGATTACAGAAAATCTCTCATCAAAGCAAGATGGATCTAAACCAGAGAATTACAGAACAAGAGATAGAGGGTGCCATTCAGGACATGCAATTGGGCAAATCTCCAGGGCCAGACGGACTGACTTCCAGATATTACAAATCTTTAAAGGAATGGCTGATACAACCGTTAAAGGACGTCTGTAACGAGATCTTAGAGGGAAAAAGGGCACCCGAATCGTGGAAAGAAGCATATATTTCACTCATACCAAAGACAGAGACTGAAAAGACTCAACTGAAGAACTACCGCCCAATTTCGTTACTCAATGTGGATTACAAAATTTTTGCAGACATTTTAGCAAAAAGATTCAAAAGAGTACTGATGGAGAAGATTCACAGAGACCAAGCAGGCTTTCTCCCAAAGAGACACCTCTCAGACAATGTTAGGAATATAATAGACATTTTGGAAAAGTTAGAGGTGAACATAAATACTAAGGTAGTTTTGATATTTGTGGATGCGGAGAAAGCCTTTGACAATATTTCTTGGAGTTTTATGAAAAAGAATCTTCATGGGATGGGGGTAGGACAAGGATTTGAGAATGGTGTGGGTGCAATATATTCCGAACAAAAAGCTAAGTTGATTGTAAACAATGTAATAACTGAGGAACTTAAGATAGAAAAAGGAACACGACAGGGGTGCCCAATTTCTCCATTGCTTTTTATTTCGGTCCTGGAGGTGTTGCTGAACATGATTAGAGAGGACCAGCAAGTTAAAGGTGTAAAGGTCGGAGCCAAACATTATAAGTTAAGAGCGTTTGCAGATGACTTGGTATTGACCTTGCAAGAGCCAAACACTAGTACAAAAAGAGTGTTGGAAATAATCCAACAATTTGGACAGGTAGCTGGATTTAAATTGAATAAACAAAAAACTAAAGTCTTAGGGAAAAATCTAACAGACATGGAGAAGAATAAGTTTCAAGAAGAGACAGGTTTGATGGTGGTTAAGAAGGTGAAATATCTAGGGGTTAATTTAACATCTAAAAACTTGAATTTGTATAAGGATAACTATGAAAAATGTTGGTCAGAAATTAAAAAAGATCTAGAAATATGGTCAAATTTGAGATTGTCAATGTTAGGCCGAATTGCAGTGATTAAGATGAATGTATTGCCTAGAATGTTATTCTTATTTCAAACTTTGCAGATTATTGACAAGATGGACTGTTTCAAGAGGTGGCAGAAAGACATTGCGAAATTTGTCTGGCAGGGCAAAAAGCCCAGAATAAAATATAAAATACTAACAGATGCAAAAGAAAGAGGGGGATTTGCCCTGCCGGACTTAAAATTGTACTATGAAGCAGCAGCATTCTGCTGGCTGAAAGAATGGATGCTCCTCGAGAATACAGATATCTTGGACTTAGAAGGTTTCAATAATGCATTTGGTTGGCATGCATATCTATGGTATGACAAAATTAAAGTGCATAGTGCCTTTAAAAATCATATTGTTAGGAAAGCGCTGTTTAATGTTTGGATGAGATATAAAGATCTGTTGGAAAACAAAACCCCTAGATGGTTGTCACCTTTAGAGGCTAAGGCACACAAGAAAGTCAATATGGAGGTCGGATGGCCAAAGTATTGTGAGATTTTAGAACAGGATGGAGAGAAATTGAAATTAAAGAGCCATGAAAAACTAAAACCCAAAGTACAAGATTGGCTCCACTATTATCAAATAATGGAGGTTTTTAAACAAGACAGGAAAATTGGCTTCCAGGTGGAAAAATCAAAACTTGAGACAGAACTGTTAGAACCCAGTACTAAAAATTTGTCAAGAATGTATAACCTGCTGTTGAAATGGAACACACAAGATGAAACAGTTAAATCAGCTATGATTAAGTGGGCACAGGACATTGGTCATAATATTATGTCTGCTGACTGGGAAAGGTTGTGGAACACCGGTATTAAATTTACGGCATGTAATGCCTTAAAGGAAAACGTGATGAAAATGATCTATAGGTGGTACATGACCCCAGTTAAGCTAGCAAAAATTTACCATTTGCCTGATAACAAATGTTGGAAATGTAAGGAAACTGAAGGTACTTTTTATCATCTTTGGTGGACATGCCCGAAGATTAAGGCTTTCTGGGAAATGATATATAATGAAATGAAAAAGGTATTTAAATATACCTTCCTTAAGAAACCAGAGGCCTTTCTCTTGGGCATTGTCGGCCAATTGGTGCCAAAGAAGGATAGAACTTTTTTCATGTATGCAACAACAGCAGCAAGAATACTGATCGCAAAGTATTGGAAGACACAAGATCTACCCACCTTGGAAGAATGGCAGATGAAAGTGATTGACTATATGACATTGGCGGAAATGACGAGCAGAATCCGTGACCAGGGAAAGGAGACTGCGGAGGAAGACTGGAAGAAATTTAAGATCTACCTTAAGGACTATTATAAACTTGATGAATCTTAGAATGTCAAGATTTTACAGAGAGAAAGGGTTGCAGCAATATAAGATTAGATTAAGAAAGGACTATGATGAATTAGGACGGGAAAAAAACATTTACAAGTTGCTATAAAAATTTGGACATGAGGATGCAGAAAGGGGAGGTATGGGGAAGTCCGAGGAAAGAAGTTTATGAAAGGACATTATGAAATTATACTTGTTTGTTTGTCTTTTGTCTTTTTAATGTTTGTTTGTTATAAAAACTTTTGTAAAACCAATAAAAATCTTTTTAAAAAAAAAGTCAATAAATCTGAAGATAAATTGTTTCTATTAGATTTCTCTTGAAATGTCTGACTTGTACCCACAGATGGGCAGCCAAATATCATCAGTCAAATCTTGATCTAATTATCTGCTAAGATCTTTCTCACGTTACTTCATATTGACAAAATCCATAAAGTACTGCATCACAAGGTCCATTTACTTCAGACCTTTAAAAATGCCGCATGCTGCAGCATAAATAATTCTGTGGTTTTTTAAGCATTCAGACAAGTTAGACAGGTTATCCTCATCGCAGAAATGCTAATGAATCTCTGTTAATATGGAGCCTAAATACAAGCATGATTGAGCTTGAAGCCTGATTTATATACCACAGAATGCCACCACCTTGTTCACTTCAACTAAACCGAAAATACCATACATTTTTACTCCACAAGCATAAACTGTATAGTGTTTTTTAAAAAGATATGCATTTTAAAAAGTTAATACTAACATAATTATATCTTACTATCTCTCATGCAATACACATACAAGACTCATTTGATAATTGAGATTAATTGTACTAAATTCAGGAGAAAATACTTGGATGGTAAAGGTAAAGGTAAAGGTACCCCTGCCCGAACGGGCCAGTCTTGACAGACTCTGGGGGTTTGTGCGCCCATCTCACATCTATAGGCCGGGGGCCAGCGCTGTCCGGAGACACTTCCGGGTCACGTGGCCAGCGTGACAAAGCTGCATCTGGCGAGCCAGCGCAGCACACGGAACGCTGTTTACCTTCCCGCTAGTAAGCGGTCCCTATTTATCTACTTGCCCCCGGGGGTGCTTTCGAACTGCTAGGTTGGCAGGCGATACTTGGATGAGGCTCTCTCAAAATGACACCTGCAAGAAGCAGGGTTGAACATTTTCTTGATTTTAATTAGCACATGTTATTCAAGGGAACCAAGTGACTAGACATTTGTACTGTTTATAGTTTCTCCCCTGTCCAATCCACTTGCTATGTTAATTTCTCAGAAGACCTGTTTGCCTAGATCCTGCTACAACACAACAATGTGGAGGGAAAACCTCCTTTACTCTTCTAGAAGTGTGCTGTCATACTTCTGGCAATAAGGGGTATTCTATTATATTTCTACTCTATCCGGAATGTATTTCTCTCTCATGGAATGAGTTGGTTCAGGTACTAAAAAAACCAGTAAATTTAGAAGACCAGAACAGCGGATGGTTTCATACAGCTTAGCAGCCAATTACAGCAACATTTAGTTCTTTGTTCCATTGGAGTGGTAAGATTTCCAATCTCCGCTCAACCTTTCTTGCCTTTTCCATTGCTCTTGTTTGATAGTTTTATTTCTGTGCCCTTTTCTCTACTTGCTTTCAGCTGTAATCCACTTAATGCTCTATTTCTCTCAGCCTTTGTGCTGTTTGTAGCACCAGACCACAAAGCCTGAAACAATTCTTTTAAATGCCTCTTTGGTGTATCTCTCTCTCTCTCTTAGTCCCAGCTTTCCCCTTTTTACTTGTGGCTCTCATGCTTTTCCGCCTTCCTGGAATCCCCATTTCACCCTCTCTCAATTTATCTTTAAAATGAAAGAAAACAATGTTATCAACCACCCTTCTCTGAAGGGCATGGTTTCCCCATTTCCAACACACACACACACACACACACACACACACACACACATACCCCTGGCTGAGAGAACATGACTGGAACAAGGTCTAAACCACACAGGTTCCTTCTGTCCCACTTAATTCCAAAAGGAATCTTTCTTAAACCAAAAAGCTGCAACCCCCCCCCATAAAAAACTCATGCTCAAGGACCAGCTTTATCAACCTCCACTACCATTGGTGCACCATCTACCAAGTTTAATGGGGCAACATTCCTAACATATGCAAAAATACTGGGCAATTTCCCAACCTATACTAATTGAAATTGCCCTGTGTTATGAAACTCTTGCCATAATTCTTGGAGCAACAGACAAAGCCCCTGAAGCGCAGTTACCAAAACAAACCCCCCACAACCTACCCATCTTTGTTGTACTTTTCCATCCTTAAAAAAGAAAGGAGGGGGAAACCGGAGAGGGAGGGCACTTTACCCTGATTAAATGCACACTAGAACCCCTGCTGCAGAAGGTACTGTGTTTATTTAGTTAATAAAATTCAGATTCCAACTGATTGTAAAAGCAGCAACAACCTCAAAAGCAATTTGCCATGGCTCACAATTTAAAAGAAAAACTGCCCACAACATGGAAAAACTCCAAGCAGTGTGCTGTCTCTCCCCAGGAGTCTGTGATAGCTCAGTTGGTAGAGCATAAGACTCTTAATCTCAGGGTTGTGGGTTTGAGCCCCACACTGGGCAAAAGATTCCTTCATTGCAGGGGGCTGGGCTAGATGACCCTTGTGTTCCCTTCCAACTCTACTATTGATTCAGTGAGCCAAGTTCTGCCCAACATGCTAATTTTATACATGCAAAAACTTGTGTGTAGAGAAGCATTCACTTATGCAAATTTCCATCTGAAGCGTAAACTGGTGTAGCTCAGAGACAGCTTTCCTTCTCAGATAGAAGTAGGATCCAGATCTTTAACTGGTCAGGATGTTCACAGCTCTGCCTCTCCAGGCAGCTAAGGACAGATAAACCAGGAATGCACTGCACTGAATATAAAGGAGCTGCTGGGAGCACTAACAAATCTAGTGAATCACTGTCCCATTGTTCTCAGTACTGACAGAGGCCTGTTTCTGCAATGCTGGGGAAAAGCTTCTGAATCAGAGGTGAGCTTGCCTAGCTGCTGGGCATCAACGCTTTGCATTTGTTCAGTAGAGACACAGTTCATTCCTGTCAGAAGACTTCAGCATGTTTTGCAAGGCACAGAGGCATGAGAATCACACACTTGTCACCGAAAGTTGACAATTCTGACAAATATACCTATCCCACTGCCTAGAGTGCACCCGTACCAAGAAGACTGAAGCCCCTGATTTGGAGTACAGTGACACCTCGGGTTACATACGCTTCAGGTTACATACGCTTCAGGTTACAAACTCTGTTGACCCAGAAATAGTACCTCGGGTTAAGAACTTTGCTTCAGGATGAGAACAGAAATCGTGCTCCGGCAGCGCGGCAGCAGTGGGAGGCCCCATTAGCTAAAGTGGTGCTTCAGGTTAAGAACAGTTTCAGGTTAAGAACAGACCTCCGAAAAAAATTAAGTACGTAACCAGAGGTACCACTGTAGAGCCCCAGGCTGCTGGGAGATCAACATTCATGCTGTGGCCCCTCTGGTTGCAGCAGCTCAGTGTTTCAGAGTCACCAAGATAACTGAAGAGGCTGCCCCAACATAGCAAAGGACCCATACATGGACAGGCCATGCATTAGATGTGGCGTTTCTTCCCCAGGACTGGTGAGCAGTGGAGGAGTTTAAAGCTCCACTGCTAGAAAGAACATTAACTGGGTAACATTCAATATTCTGGTGGCTTCTGGTCCATGCAGAAATGTGTGCCAATTTACGTGGTCTGCTACCCCAAAATGGGATGAAGCCAATTGATTTTAATCAGTAATATGGTAGCTGATGCCATCAGCTGCCTTGCTGGAGCTGCAATGTGTCGCTGGGAGTCAACACCTTCCTAGACAGTTGTGACCACAGCTCTCAAATACTTGTCACTGCTTTGTAAAAATCATGGTAGCAGGAATTCATGAAGCAATTTGATTATACTGTAGTAGTATAGTAGCGAAGTATTGGTGTCTATACCCACTCTGGAATGGCCATTCCTTCTGCAACTGCAAATGCCAGTGATTGCTGTTCAGTGGAACAGACTGCCACAAGAGGTGGTGGACTCTCCTTCCTTGGAGGTTTCTAAGCAGAGTTTGGATGGCCAGCTGTCACATATGTTCTCACTGAGATTCCTGCATTGCAGGGAGTTGGACTACATGACCCTCGGAGTCCCTTCCAAATAAGGATGCTTATCCCTATGAACAACAAAAAGATGCATCCAATTCAATGTGGTTGGGCGAATAGTAAAAAGATGGAGATGATCAGCTAAATATGCAGGAAGCTTCTGTACAACAATCTCCCTTTCTGAAATAAGGCAAATTCCTTTAAAGCCAAGGGTTACAAGAGGTCTGGACTCAAGCCATATGTCACAATTCTGCCAATATTAACCATAAGCCCTGTTCATTTAAAGAGATAAGTGCATGATCCCACACCAAAATCAATACAATATACATTGGCAGAATTGTGTCCTATGAACCTGATAATCCAAATCTACAGAAATTTGCTTTAAATGACTTTTCAGTCTCTATTTGGACAGTAATTTACTTTCAGCTCCACAAAATATTTTTACGGATCTTACTAGACCCCACATTGATTGATTGATCTTCTGACCAGTGCAAAAGCACCACTCAGTATGTTATAGGACTATTGAATGGTCAACTCTTCCTGGTAGGTATTATATGAACTTGTCAATTTAGTAGTTGTTTGGGTAAATGCTGATAGCTCAAATTATAAAAGCAGAAAATTAAAACTTCTCCAAAAACACAAAATCGGAAGTAAGAAACTACGTAGAACTTTTAGCTGTATGAGCGGAAATAGACTCTAGAAAACATGGAGAAGCTGCAACCTTTGAAGAGAGTCTTTTTCATAGTTGTTTATGATGCAGAACTTCCTTATGAGATATATTAAGTTCATGCTGCAATGTTCTGTTTCTCTTCAGGCACCCAACTGAAGAACTGTGCAAAGGAGGATGCAGTATTTTTCTTATAACTTATCCTGCTTGGGTAACTCAGCTGGCAGAGCACGAGACTGTTAATCTAGAGTTGTGTGTCCAAGTCCAACGTTGGGCAAAAGATTCCTGCATTGCAGGGGGTTGGACTAGATGACCTGTGAGGTCCCTTCCAACACTACAATACAATGATATATTGCATGTGACTATAGAATATATGTATTTCTTTCTGTTGCATGATGCTTTTTATTATTAAATATTATCAAGGACTCCCATGTATTTTACACATACACCACATTCAGCTCAGTCATTCTTTGCATTAAACAATACAAGAACAAAATTACTCATCAATGTGTTTCAGTCAAGAGCACAGCAGTGAGTAGCAAATCATTCCCAGCAGGACAGCTTGTGCCCAAAGGTATTTATTCTCGGCACTGCAGTGGCGGAGAGGGATGGAGGGGGAGGTTAATTCACACCAGTTTATGTACTTAGTTTAGAGCTTCCAACTTTCATATCATAAAACATTAACAAGCTCAGCACTGCATTACTGAAGTAACAAATTAGTCTACTGAAAGCTTTCTCAAATAGATAGCAACAACAATAAGAAACATTAGATAAACACAGCAACAAATGAAGAACAAATGCAGCTTTTCTTGCAGCTTTTTCCCATGCTGCAGGAAGCACTGAACTGAATACAGATAGTCTTCTGGTTCCCTTCTGGGTATCACTGCAGTAGCTGATGCTTATAGGCAATAGAGAGAATCCACTGCAGACAGGGGAAACAGCGTTTCAGGCAAATCTGCTCCACTGAGCTATGGCCCCCATTGTTAAAAAGTCCTACAGTACTAGCAATTTTGTTTATAACAGGAATTGGTATTGCTACTTTTGTACTTTGAAACTGGTTTTCTGTGCGCAGCCCATTAATGGTAGTGATTAACCAAAGTGCTCTACCCTACTGCATTTGCAGTATGTTTCCTCATGTTCCACACCTCCAATACTTGCAAGTTCTTAGCAGAGAGCAGCCATCATGGCTAGTAACTATCACCAGCCCTGTCCTCCAGGAATTTGCCCAGTCCTCTTTTAAAGCCATCAAAGTTTCCCAGTTTAACTATGCACTACATAAGTACTTTCTTTTACCTGTCCTGACTCTTCCAACATTCAGCTTCACTGGATGTCCACGAACCCTAGGGTTATAGAATCTTTTTTCTGTTGCTCAGCACCCCAGCAAATAAGGAAATCACTACTAAGCATGTAGGAGACAAGGTTTCATAGATATTACCAGAAGTTACCCATGTTTGTGAAGTGAGGAAGGATTCTCCATAACCACAAAGGCTACGTTTTTCTTAGAAAACGAGGATTTTTTCCCTTTCTTTTGGAAAATAAGTTGTTTTCTTCTGAAATGACTATTAATTTAAACATCATGTGGCTGTCTGACTGGAGGGCCTGATAGTGGAAGTATCACATTGAAGGTAAGCAGCATCTTGAAGATATGCAGTTTTATATAATCTGAACTCGAATAAATGCAGTGTCTTATCCCCCTACATACATCCCAAATGTACCTCGACCCATGATACAAAAGTGCATTTAATCTAATTTGCACTCACTTCCTTAAGAGAATACCTTTTTACCATGAGAAATCAGAACGAACTTCCTTCTCCTTGTATCTTGCTTTGGTACTAGGCAACTAGTGGGCAGGCAAAAAGGACTGGCCAGTGTGATATGGCTTTGCTGCTACTCATGATGGCTCACAAGTGCCTCCATCCATATACCTTCTACCTCAAACTCTGAACCAGTTTGGGCACTGACCAAAAGCTAAGTAGATTACCTGGAAACCTATGGATTCTCACACATCATGGCAACCATTTACATGAGGTTAACCTAACATAGCAATTTCCAGGACCACTTATCCATCAATGTGCAACCAATTCTGATTTTTGTTCACTGTGATCTCCATTCCCAATTTAATGTTTCTCTCAAACTTGAGCAACTTTCTTTGTGTTGGTAAAGTTGGTAAAGGACCCCTGGATGGTTAAGTCCAGTCAAAGGCAACTATAGGGTGTGGCGCTCATCTCACTTTTCAGGCCAAGCAGTACCTATTTATCTATTTGCACCAGTATGCTTTCAAATTGGTATGTTGGCAGGAGCTAGGACAGAGCAACGGGAGCTCACCCCATGGTGGGGATTCTTTGTGTTACAGATGTACGTATTACACTCCCTTTCTCTCAATGTATACATATTTGTCATTCCAATTTTTACAGCTCTTTACTAGGCAAAAACAAAGCAGCAACCCACAAAGGGGATGCTGTAAATAAAAATCTATAAATCAGCATTACCATCTGTTTAAACAGGAAATACACAAACAGAATAGTTCCCCACACTCTAAGCTATCCAGCACTCTGGATGCAGTACTGTTGCTTTCGTGAAAATTCTCTGCCCCCTAGCAATAACCTAAATAGTTGACATATTTCCAAACGCCTTACATGAAACAAATATTTGCACTCATGCCCATTTTGTTTATTTTCATCCAACATGGAACTGATGTCATGCAGTTAAATTGAGTGATTTTTTAAAAGGTCTAGTTTACCTTTCACAAGTAGATAAAAAGAAGCTACAGTCTACTCAGCAAGTATCTTATCCTTAATGGGCACAGTGCTTCTTCCTTTAACATGCATACACAAAAACCACCTCCAGCAACTGTTCACCAAAGCTTTTGCCAGCACTCTACAAGATTAGCACCTCCCCAAAGGAAAGCTTTCTGTAGAGCAATACCTTTTCACTGTACAGTGGTACCTCGGGTTAAGTACTTAATTCGTTCTGGAGGTCTGTTCTTAACCTGAAACTGTTCTTAACCTGAAGCACCACTTTAGCTAATGGGGCCTCCTGCTGCTGCCACGCTGCCGGAGCACAATTTCTGTTCTCATCCTGAAACAAAGTTCATAACCCGAGGTACTATTTCTGGGGCTGGCGGAGTCTGTAACCTGAAGCGTATGTAACCTGAAGCATATGTAACCCGAGGTACCACTGTACAGCGAACGTGGCTCACCGGTGGCCCTCCAAATATTGTTGGATTCTAGCTCCCATCAGTGTCAGCCAGCATGGCCAATGGTGGAAGAAGATGGGAGTTGTAGTCCATAGCATCTGGAGGTCAGCATGTTGGCTACCCTGGCATAGAAACCTATGATTGCTCAGAGGATCTCTGCATCCATTATGTTCATTTACCTAGAGTGCAGAAAGTATCTTCCACTGATATCTTTGTTGGTTCTAGATGGTTTGCTCACTGAAAACAAGCAGGTTTGCTAAGGTGTGAGAGGGATGGAGAATTTTTATTTCAAAGAAGTCCTCTTTACCAGGAAAGAAAACAGAACTTTAAAGTTTACATGCATAGGACTAACACTGCAAAACAGAATCATATACACAATAACACATTTTCACACTATTTTGATAGAAAAAAGTGTTCCACACAAATTAGAAAAAGTAAGCACTTTAAATTAAAAACTTGCAATTGGCATAAGAGACTTCTTTCATCTTTCAGTGGGCGAGAGTTAAAACCACCTTAGAATTTTAAAGGTAACTTCATCCCAAACATGCAATGGCACCAATATCAGACAAAAACAAAACGTGGAGCTCCCTCCTCTTTTTCCATACCTAAAGTGTATACCCAAACACACAGAACATGATCGTAAACAAGTTTACTTAAGAATTCAGCCAAGTTTATACAAAGAGAGAGGGTGTGTTTGGGAACACTGTATCGGCAAGGGATTTTGCAGTAAAATGCAGCTGGTCCTATATATATATATATATATATATATATATATATATATATACACACACACACACACACACACACACACACATATATATATATATATAGCAAGAGCCTGCTGGATCAGGACAATAGTCTTATCTACTCTAGCATCCTGTTCTCACAGTGGCAGACCAGATGCCTGTGGGAAGCCTGCAAGAGAGATCTCTTCCCTCTTGCATTTTCCAACGACTATTACTCAGAAGCATTTCTGCCTCTGGCCAGGGACACCACACCTTACAACATATTGAAGTCTAAACTTTATGTTGATCTATGAGTGCATGTATATTTGCAATAGTACAATACTACCGTCGATTTTGCTGCGAGAGGGCTACCCCGCAGCAACTTCTGGAAGTTTGGCCGCAGGGTCTCCCCCGGTGTGTGTGGGGAGACAGCCCAGCTGCAGTTTTGCAGAGTACGCCTTTCCAACTCCTGCTGCACTTTACTTTTCCCTCGGCGCGACCTTAGACCCGAAGCTGCTGGGCGCGACGGGCCACGCCAGGACAGACAACAAACCGCAGGAAGGAAAGGAGAGGGAAGGGAAGGGAGGTCCCGGCTCAGAGCCCAAAGGTGAAGCCCGAGTTGTACCTGCTGCTGCTGCCGCTGTTGGCGCCGCTTCCCTGGCAACGTCTCTCCTCCTCTCCGGGTGGGAAAGAGGCGAAGCGGCGGCGGCGGCGGCCTGGGAGAAGACCAAGGCGCTGCTGCTGAGGCTGGGGCTGGATTTCCTCCGGATGGCCACCCGCCTGAAGCCCATGCTCTCGGGCCCCTCCATCTTCCCCTCTCGCCGCCGGCTGCGCAAGTGAGGAAAGGGGGCAGAGAGAGACCAGACGCCAGGCAGCGGGCAGAAAGCCGCCCTTCCTCAGCCCCTGACAGGAATGGCCACGGCCATTTCCCACGCCCCCTACAGGCTGAGGGAGGTCGGCGGCTGCTGCCACTTGCTCCTCCGGCTGCTCTGTGGGGCGCTTTGCAAAGCGGGAAGGGGCGTCGGGAGACAGGGAGGCGGAGAAAACCACCGCCTGCCTCTTTGCCCCGCCTGGTGTCGCAACTCTGCCCGAGCGCCAGACGCCGCCCGCGAGAAGGAGGAGGAAAGAGAGGCGCGCAGAGATTTGCGGCCGCCTCGAAATTCCCGCTCAAATCTGGCCGGGCGCCAAAAGCGCGCGCCTGGCCGGCGTTGCCTTCCCTCCGCCGCAGGCGCGCGCACTCTCGGCTCTGAGCTCCTTCACCTGCCAGGTGAGACAGGGGAGGAGAGCCCGCCCTTCCTCCTCAGGCGAGGCAGCCGCGCGCTGCTGTTACGAAAGTTCTGCTCGAGTTGCAGCCCCTGAGAGCCTGTCGGCCGCGGGGGGATTTCACGCGGGCTTTTTTAAGCGGGCTCTTATGCCAGGGTTGTTACAGCTCGACTCGGTTTACTCTGCGGTAAATCCCGGCTGAGCTCCGTTGGATTGACTCCCGCGAGTGCCTAGGGGCGCCTACTTAATATGATGCTTTCCACTTGATATTATAGAATCGATAATATAGATGCCTAAGGGGCATCTAGTCCAACGCACTGCAGCGCAGGACTCCGGCCCACAGCTAACCACCTTACCTTCTGATTAACAGCCCGACATTGCACCGTGCTTCTCTGTCCTTTCGTTCCCATTTCGGCCCACTTTTTGGTCCAAGGCAATGGTGGAAATAATGAAGCCGTTTCCAATCTTCTGTTTATTATTATTCTTCAGGTTTGTGGTTCTTATACTGCTGTTTTTACTGCTGTCTGCAATATCTATTCCTCCACTGTCTAGGCAAATATGCCTCTGAAGAAGAGTTGTTGAGAACTGCAGGTGGGGGCAGTTGCTGTTGCACTCAAGTTCATAGCTGTCAACCTTCCCTTTTTTTGGCGGGAAATTCCCTTATTCCAGCGCCGTTTCCCGCTGCTATCCCGGATTGTTAGATATCCCGGAGACTGTCTGTGGGACAGGTGAGGCTGCTGATCCCTTATTTTCAAATCTGAAAGTTGACAGCTATGCTCAAGTTCTCCCTGCAGGCATCTATTTGGCCACTGTGAGAACAAGATGGGCCTTTGGTCTGACCCAGAAGGTCTCTTCTGCCGTTTTTAATTGCTTCTTCTAGGAAAAAGGTAAAAGGCGGATCTACACGGATCCTCGTGAATTCATATGATTTTTTCATTCAAATTAAATAAAACCAGCATGATATTGTAGACCATGTCTTACTCTGTAGAAAGCATCAAAAAAATCACACATCCACTGTTTCGGGGGGGCGCAGGGGCGCAAAAACATGGTTAAAAAACATGGATCCTCATGGATCCTCATGATTTTTCCACTAGATCAGCCCAAAGTCACCATCAGATCAAAGATCATGGCCATGGGCACAGCATCCACCACAAAAATCACGGATCCACGGCTTCCTGGCGAAACCGTGGCCCAAAAACGTGGTTTTCAAGAACGGATCTTCATGGATCCACACGCTTTCTGCATCGGGCCAACCCAAACTCACCGTCAAATCACATATCATAGTAAGGGGCACAGCCTACACCACAAAAAACTCGGATCCACACCTGCCTGGCCACGCCCTGGCCCAAAAACGTGGTTCCGAAGCACGGATCCTCATGAATCCTCATGATTTTTGCACTAGATCAGCCCAAAGTCACCATCAGATCAAACATCATGGCCATGGGCACAGCATCCACCACAAAAATCACAGATCCACGACTTCCTGGCGAAACCGTGGCCCAAAAACTTGGTTCCGAACAACAGATCCTCATGGATCCTCACGCTTTTTGCATCGGGCCACCCCAAACTAACCGTCAAATCACACATCATGTCCAGAGGCACAGCCTGCACCACAAAAATCACGGATCCACGGCTTCCTGGCCACTCCATGGCCCAAAAACGTGGTTTTAAAGCACGGATCCTCATGGATCCTAACTCTTTTTGCATTGGGCCAACCCAAACTCACTGTCAAATCACACATCATGTCCAGGGGCAGCGCCTGCACCACAAAAAACTCAGATCCACGGCTTCCTGGCCACTCCATGGCCCAAAAACGTGGTTTTAAAGCACGGATCCTCATGGATCCTCACTCTTTTTGCATTGGGCCAACCCAAACTCACCATCAAATCACACATCATTCCCAGGGGCACAGCCTGCACCACAGAAAACTCGGATCCACGGCTTCCTGGTCACTCCATCGCCCAAAAACGTGGTTTTGAAGCACGGATCCTCATGGATCCTCACGCTTTTTGCATTGGGCCAACCCAAACTCACTGTCAAATCACACATCATGTCCAGGGGCATAGCTTACACCACAAAAAACTCGGATCCACGGCTTCCTGGCCACTCCATGGCCCAAAAACGTGGTTTTGAAGCACGGATCCTCATGGATCCTCACGCTTTTTGCACTAGATCAGCCCAAACTCACCATCAAATCACACATCATTCCCAGGGGCACAGCCTGCACCACAGAAAACTCGGATCCACGGCTTCCTGGCCATACCGTGGCCCAAAAACGTGGTTTTGAAGCATGGATTCCCATGGATCTTCATGATTTTTGCACAAGATCAGCCCAAAGTCATCATCAGATCAAACTTCATGGCCAGGGGCACAGCATCCACCACAAAAATCACGGATCCATGGCTTCCTGGCCATACTGTGGCCCAAAAACGTGGTTCCGAACCACGGATCCTCATGGATCTTCACGCTTTTTGCATTGGGCCACCCCAAACTCACCGTCAAATCACACATCATGTCCAGAGGCACAGCCTGTACCACAAAAAACACGGATCCACAGCTTCCTGGCCACTCCAAGGCCCAAAAATGTGGTTTTGAAGCACGGATCCTCATGGATCCTCATGCTTTTTGCATTGGGCCACCCCAAACTCACCGTCAAATCACACATCTTTCCCAGGGGCACAGTTTACACCACAAAAATCTCGGATCCACGGCTTCCTGACCATACCATGGCCCAAAAACGTGGTTTTGAAGCACGGATCCTCATGGATCCTCACGCTTTTCGCATTGGGCCACCCCAAACTCACCATCAAATCACACATCATGTCCAGGGGCACAGCCTGCGCCACAAAAATCATGGATCCATGTCTTCCTAGTCATACTGTGGCCCAAAAATGTGGTTTTGAAGCACGGATCTTCATGGATCCTCACGCTTTTTGCACTAGATCAGCCCAAATTCACCGTCAAATCACACATCATGGCCAGGGATACAACTTGCACCACAAAAAACTCGGATGCATGCCTGCCTGGCCATACCGTGGCCCAAAAACGTGGTTCCGAAGCATGGATCCTCATGGATCCTGTTGATTTTTGCACAAGACCAGCCCCAAATCACCATCAGATCAAACATCATGGCCAGGGGCGCAGAATCCACCACAAAAATCACGGATCCACGGCTTCCTGGTCATACCGTGGCCAAAAACCGTGGTTTTGAAGCACGGATCCTCATGGGTCCTCATGCTTTTTGCATTGGGCCAACCCAAACTCTCTGTCAAATCACACATCATAGCCAGGGGCACTGCCTGCACCACAAAAAACTCGGATCCACGGCTCCTGGCCACTCCAAGGCCCAAAAACGTGGTTTTGAAGCACGGATCCTCATGGATCCTCATGCATTTTCCATTGGCCAACCCAAACTCACCGTCAAATCACACATCATGGCCATGGGCACAGCCTGCACCACAAAAAACACGGATCCACAGCTTCCTGGCCACTCCATGGCTCAAAAACGTGGTTTTGAAGCATGGATCCTCATGGATCATCACACTTTTTGCATTGGCGAACCCCAAATTCACCCTTTATTCAAATATCTTGTACATAACCACAGATCTGACCACAAACATCATGGATCTACTGCCAGATGCTACCCTGGATATATGGGCAATTTTTAGGTGGGTGTGCTGGGATGGAGGAAACGGAGTCGGCTGAATCTCTATCCATTAAAGATTGGCGTCCAATGGCTGGGCCAGAATAATTTCAGTTTGGTTTGCCAGCTCCCAGCTCTTCATGGGGCGCAATAGTCACCTGTAGCCGCTATCAGGTGTCCTGGTGTGATCCTGGATGCTTCTGTCTCTATGGAGGCATTGGTCACAAATGTAGCCAAACTGGAATTTTTGAATCTATATCAGGTTAGGAAATCGGTACCGTACCTGTCCCTTTCCAACCTAGCCATGGTGATCCATGCAGTAGTCACCTGCAGACTAGACTACTTTAACTTGCTGTACACCTGAACCAGGGAGGGTAGGGTATAAATGTGATAGAGAGAGAGAGTGAGAGAGATAGATATGCAGGGCTACCCTTGAGACTGCTCCAGAAACTCCAAATGGTCTAAAATGCAGATGCATGAGTTCTTACTTGGACTTTGTGGAGAGCCCACATTCAGTTGGTTGTTCATCAGCTGGATTGGCTCCAGGCGGAGTATCGAATCAGGTTCAATGTTTTGGTGCTAATCTTTAAAGCCCTAAACAGTCTGTGACCTTTCTTATCTGTGGGAATTATCTTCCAATACACCCCCCATGAGTGTGACGCTCATCTAACAGCAACCTACTGGTGGTCCCTGGCCCAAAACATATCCAGCTGTCCTCAACCAGAGCCAGAGCCTTTTTGGTGGAACGCTTTGTCTAATGAGAACCAGGGCTCAGTGCAATCTATCTCAGTTCTCTCACTTGTCATGGTGAGTGGGCTTGCACATTCCTATGACCCTTGTGAGCGAAGCCATTGAGAATCTCGTACTCCCAGCAGGGTCACCCAAGTTGGTAAGGTCAAAGAAAATTAAATATGCTCAGAGTCCTGTAGTGATTTCATGCTCTTTATTGCAGCTTGTAAAACAGTGATTGAATTTCCCCCCAAACCTCAGGCTTTTATATACATTATTTACACAATGAGTCCCGTCTGACTGGCTGATTCTGCTTCCCTCCTGGAGCCTGATTGGTCTTTTCCTGCAAGCCAATCAGTTCTTGCATTCTAGGATCCTACTTGCCTATTGTTCTAGGATCCAAGCTTAGTACATAACAGGGAAGGAGTTAGACAAAGAATGATCCAAGAAGTCCTCAACGGCAGAACAGGCGGGTGATAACAAGCAGTGTGTTACAATGGCTCTGAAGGTGGATGAAGGCTGCAGCAGATAGGATCCACCAGTTTGTCATGACTACTCATGCCATCAGAACAGAGCCCTACTGCGAAGACTGTGCGTTGGTCAGCATGCACTAATCTACACACATAAAACAAATTCACGCACAGGTGTCTTCCAAAAACCAAACCCAACCTCCCCAAACCCTCCCCCCATGGCCATCACTAAATGGCTACTGTGGCAGGAATGTGAAGCCCCTAGTCATGAACCGACACATGGGCGGTCAGTCGTTCTGACTCAAGGAATGAGGCCGTTGAGCAGCTCAGCAGCTGTATCCATGACTGAGCAGCCCTTTTTAGGATCCACTATGCTCACCCTGAAAAGGGGAAGGGGCTGGAAACGGTGCCCTAAACATAGTATGCCTCCCTTTTTCCCTGACTGGATTACCACGCCCAGGTGGAATCTCTTTTCCCATAGTTTGAATCCATTATTCTGCATCCTAGTCTCTAGAACAGCAGAAAACAAGCTTGCTCCCTCTTCAACATGACATCCCTTCAAATATTTAAACATGGCTATCATGTCACTCCTTAATCTTCTCTTCTCTAGATTAAACAAATCCAGCTCCCTAAGTCTCTCCTCATAGGGCTTGAATTCCAGACCTTTTACATTTTGGTCACCCTCCTCTGGACATGCTCCAACTTGACAATATCCTTCTTCAACTGGACACAGTATTTCAGGTGTGGTCTGACCAACCAACCAGAATAGTGTGGTAGCATTCCTTCCCTTGATCTAGACACTATACTCCTATTGATGCAGCCCAGAATTGCATTGGCGTTCTTAGCTGCCACATCACACTGTTGACTCATATTCAGCTTGTGGTCGACTAAGACTCCCAGATCCCTTTCACAGGTACTGTTGTCAAGCCAAGTGTCCCCCACCTGTGCATTTCATTTTTTCTATCCAGGTGCAGTACCTTACATTTCTCCCTATTGAACTCCATATTGTTGGTTTTGGCCCAGCTCTCTAGGCTATTCAGGTCATTTTGAATTCTGACCCTGTCCTCTGGTGTATTAGCAACCCCTCCCAGTTTGCAGTCATTTGCAAATTTGATTAGCACACCCTCTATTCCATCATCCAAATCATTTATAAAAATAGTGAATAGCACCAGGCCCAGGACAGAACCTTGTGGAACCCCAGTAGTCATTTTTCCCCAGGATGAAGGTGAGCCACTGATGAGCACTCTTTGGGTTCAGCCCGTCAACCAATTACAAATCCACCTAACAGTAGCTTTGTCTAGCCCACATTTTACTAGTTGTTTTGCAATAATATCATGGGGGACCTTTTCAAAGGCCTTACTGAAGTCAAGGTAAGCTGGTACAAGGGAAAGCAGGATTGTAATTACCGTAAAAATTACTGATTACTTTGGATCAGCAGTCTCAACCTAACCCGCTATGTGGGGAGAGCCACGTGTTCCTTTGGAAGGCAAGTGGAATACAGTGTGATATACTGACAGCTGTTTTAAAAGATGTAACTGTAACTTAAAATCCAGTATCAGGGGGGAAAACAAAAATAGATGGTCCCTGTGTGGATAGTCATGTTTGCATGATGGGGCCACCTCCAGTGACCATGTGGCCTGATATAAGAGGGTTCTAAAATAAGTCCTGAAAGTAGACTGATTGAGATTGACACACGCATAGCTTTTGCTCTGCCATTAACAAGGTGAGCTGAAGCAAATTCTTGCCTCCCTTTGGGCTTAGCAATATTTCCTACAGCATTCTTGTTGAAGGGCATTGGAGAGTTAGGTGAGGGTCACTTTTCTGTTTTTCCATCAAGCCCCCAGACAAGAATGCTACAGCATCAGCCCCAAACACTCAGTCTCATAACAAAAAATACTCAACAGAGTTAGGGCTGAGGGTAGGGGAAGTACAATTATGATCTTTCCAGTCCTCTAGAAGCTGACCCTTTTGGTCATTTTGGTCATGGAGCCAAATATCTGTTTCCAAGTTTAAAGAGTCTAAACAAGTAAAGAACAAGCTTGCCCTTTACATGCAAAAGCCCTGAAATTCAGCCCATTGGGCAATGATAGGCTGGGAGGAGGGAGGTAAGGACTAGCACCTTCTCTGCCCTCCACCTCCAACAGCTACACCTGAAAGTTTCATGATGGGGTTCGATTTGAGAAGCTGAATGTTTATAAAGGCACTTAGCCAATTTCTGCCACGGAAATTCTGAACAGAAACACTCTGCAGGTTCAGCCCCCAAAAGAAACTGCTCTATGGTCTCTGTGTTGGGAAATGGGAACAGATCTTGCTCATCACCAACCTTCCCTCCACAAATCAGTATCACTATGAGGCTGAACTGAACAGCTTGCTCCAGAGTTTTAAGAGATACGTTTCTGTGGTGTAGTAGTTAAGAGCGGTGGACTCTAATCTGGAGAGCTGGGTTCGCTTCCCCGCTCCTCCACATGCAGCTGTTGGGTGACCTTGGGCTCTCTCAGCCCCACCAACCTCACAAGGTGTCTGTTGTGGGGTGGAAGGGAAAGGAGATTTTTAGCCACTTTGAGACTCCTTCAAGTAGAGAAAAGCAGGATATAAAAACTAACTCCATAAATAAGAATTCTATGGAAAAGGACCATCCCTGCCATGATGATGAAAACTATATGTTTGGATTTTGCTGTATTATACCAACCTGTGGAATATGACAGTTCGCAGTTTCAAAATCTATTTGGCCACAGTGGATTGACAGTCTGGACACACAAAAACCTCTGGAAGATCTTTTGAATCAATGCCTATGCGAAAGCAGTGGTACCAGTCCTTGCAGTTTCCTTCACAGTAAGCCATAGTTAGGTCACCACTGGGCCTCCTGCACCCTTCCTTCAAGAAACATAGTGACCAGCAGCCTTCAAACAAGGATATCTGAGCAATAGGTTAGTGTATCCTTCCATCCCTCTGGGCATGATCGAGACACAGTAATGTAACTCTCGTTCAAGATTTGTCTCTTCTTGGGAGGAACAGCATCAATTTCCACTTGAAAATATTTGTCTTGTCCTTCAAAATAGGTTTTCCCACAGTACTGTATTATTTCTTTTGCAATCCAGGGTCTAATGGCAGCCATATCCTTTTGTATGAACTGTAATTGGGCAGCAGAAGCAATCAGATGGGCAATGGTACATGTGAAAGGACCGTAGTCACTGGAATTACGGTACCTTGCCTGGGTATATTAGTTGGTACAAAAAATGATCAGCTGCAAAACTATAGGGATATTTTGAATCCATCTCATACAGACATGCTAAGAAGGATGTTATTGCATCAATCACAGAGTGGTTCAATCCATGTTTGGAATCTAGATAGAGCATGGTCTTCCTTTTAAAAATGATTACTATCAGTTTCCAGTGGACTTCTCTGTCATTTACTGGAATAATCAAAACATCTTTCTTTAGCACCCCAAATCTCAAACAGTTCTTCAGAGCTTGCACTGGCAATCTTTGACATATCTGCATGAAGTGGCAAGTACGGTAAGTGAGAAAATTGTTCCATTGTGACCTAGCTCTTTGGCCATGATCACCCTGGAGGCAAGAAAGGCATCTATTATGCGATCATTTATCCAGTTTGATCCTTTCAGTGTGTTTATGTCATAGTCATACACACAGATGTTGCCAACTGAACCCAAGTCCCATGGTTTGTAGACTGAGTGTGGGGAAGGTACAGTTGTGCCATGGGGGAACTGATGTACAAATCAGTGATTTGTCCAAACACTTCTCACTTTGTGTTGAGAATATGGGGCTGCTATCAAAATAATCAATATTGGTCACTGTCAAATCCTCTTTCCCACCTTTTGGAGTGGAGGTCATCTGAGGCTGAGTGCTTTCCAGGTGTCTCATAGTCAGTTGGTGATCTTAAGGTGTCAAACCCCTCAGAAGCCTGCACTGAATCAGATGCTGGAGCTACTGTTATCTTTTCCTGCAGTCTGGGGAACTTTCTTCCCGATCTACTCTTCTGTCTTTTATTACACTTCAACTGTGTGAGCTGCAACTGGCAAGGCTTCCCTGGTTCTGGTGGCATGCCAATAGATTTTGTGGCAGCTATAATATGGTAACAAGTCCTGGATGATGTCCTGTACGGACTGTGCATGCATGGCTGCCCGTATGGTCGCCAGGAGAGCGGCTGCCCATACAGCCTGTACGGACGCTACGCGAGCAGCAGCCTGTACAGTCGCCGCGAGAGCAGCTGCCCGTATGGCCCATACGGTCGCTGCGAGAGGGGCTGCCTGTACAGTTGCCGCAAGAGCGGCAGCCAGTACAGCGACCTTACTGTCACTCTCCCCCCAGCATGGCACCCCGGGGCACCATCACCCCGCTGCCCCTTCATATGCCCCTGTAGTCAATCAAATGTACTATGAACAATCTGAAGTCATGCTGGGCACAATTCACCACTAATCCTGTTCTTTTTCTAAAAACACGTGGTGGACTCCAGGAAAGCTGTCAGCAGGCAACATGATTCCCATGGGCACCACGTTGGAAACCCCCTATTTCAAAGTTTGCACTGACAAAATCTGTTCTCAAAAAAACTTGCAGTTAAACCTCCATTTATAATTACTACCCCTGCAAAGCAACCAACTTTTGTCCCAAAACCATTTGTAGCTGAATTGACGCAAGACAGGTGATTGTTTTTCATGGTTACTTTGGTGGTCTCCATCTAGTTGGTTTGATAATTTACATTCACAGGTAAGATCATCACAATCTCTGCCTTGGACATTCTTGAGGTTTAGCAGTGTCAAAAATTTCCAGGTGCAGTTCTTCACAGTGGAAGCTATGAATATGAATGTCATTTTATTTCAATGTTCTTGCTAATGCAGAACCATTTCAGATAGCGTTTGTATTTCGGTCATTCCATGGACATTGGTGTGATCTTACAATATAGTTTGGTGGAGTCCATTTAACAATCATGCCGATCCATGAGGATTAAAGTATTTAATATAGTGTTTGTTCCTTGGCTGTGCTCTGTGGTTTTTGTGGTTCGTTCTGTGGTCATATACATCATGTGTGATTTGATAGTGATTTCAGGGTGACCAAACATAAAAAAACCTAAGGATCCATGGGGATCTGTGCTTCATGAGAATCTTTTTACAGCATGGCAGTGCCCCAAAGTGATCTGGCCATGAGCAGCATAGGTGGTTGGGTAATGAATATGGGGTGACCCAGAAAACTGTGGAGCCGTGAATTTTAAATATATATATATATTCAATTTTATAAGGATAAGGAAGTACAGAAAGGGAAACGGGGGAGGGGATAGATAGATAGATAGATAGATGATAGATAGATAGATAGATGATAGATAGATAGATTAGAAATTTAAAAGACCTATAAAGATTATCAAATCCTAGAAAGTACTACTACTACTACTACTACAACAACAACAACAACAACAAATATATTTGTACCCTGCCCATCTGGCTGGGTTTCCCCAGCCACTCTGGGTGGCTTCCCAAAAAATGAAATAAAAATACATTAAAAAGTCACACATTAAAAACGTCCCTAAACAGGGCTGTCGTCAGATGTCTTCTAAATGTCAGGTAGTTGTTTATCTTTTTGACATCTAATGGGAGGACATTCCACAGGGCGGGCGCCACAACCAAGAAGGCCCTCTGCCTGGTTCCTTGTCACTTTGCTTCTCACAGTGAGGGAACCACCAGAAGGCCCTTGGTGCTGGACATCAGTGTCTGGGCAGAATGATGGGCGTGGAGATGCTCCTTCAGGTATACTGCATCGAGGCCGTTTAGGGCTTTAAAGGTCAGCACCAACACTTTGAATTGTGCTCAGAAATGTACTGGGAGCCAATGTAATTCTTTCAGGACATGTGTTATATGGTCTTGGTGGCCACTCCCAGTCACCAGACTAGCTGCTGCGTTCTGGATTAGTTGTAGTTTCTGGGTCACCTTCAAAGGTAGCCCCACGTAGAGGACATTGCAGTAGTCCAAGCGGAAGATAACAAGAGCATGCACCACTCTAGTGAGGCAGTCTCCGGGCAGGTAGGGTCTCAGCCTGCGTACCAGATGGAGCTGGTAGACAGCTGCCCTGGATACAGAATTGACCTGTGCGTCCATGGACAGCTGTGAGTCAAAAATGACTCCCAGGCTGTGCACCTGGCCCTTCAGGGGCACAGTTACCCCATTCTGGACCAGGGAGTCCTTCACACCAGCCCACCCCCTGTCCCCCAAGAACAGAACTTCATTATTGTCAGGATTCAACCTCAATCCACTAGCTGCCATCCATCCTCCAACCGCCTCCAAGCACTCACACAGGACCTTCACCACCTTCACTGGTTCTGAGTTGAAAGAGAGGTAGAGCTGGGTATCATCCGCATATTGATGGACACCAAGCCCAAACCCCCTGATGATCTCTCCCAGCAGCTTCCTGTAGATGTTAAAAAGCATGGAGGGGAGGACGGAACCCCGAGGCACCCCACAAGTAAGTCTGAACACTCATCCCCCACCACAACTTTCTGGACACAGCCCAGGAGGAAGGAGCAGAACCACTGTATAACAGTGCCCTCAGCTCCCAGCTCCTCTAGACGGTCCAGAAGGATGTTATGATCGATTGTCGCGACCAAGGCAGTTTCAGTCCCATGAGGAGACCTGAATCCCAATTGGAAGGGATCCAAATGACATGCATTCTCCAGGCGTGCCTGGAGTTGTTCAGCAACCACCCGCTCAATCACCTTGCCCAATAATGGAAGATTTGAGGCTGGGCGATAGTTGGCCATACTGGCCGGGTCTGAAGATGTTTTTTTAAGAAGCGGTTTAATGACCGCCTCTTTCAGCTGGTCTGGGAATGCCCCCTCACAGAGGGAAGCATTCACCACCCCGCAGAGCCCATTGCCCAGCCCTTCCCGGCTTGCTTTTATTAGCCAGGATGGGCAAGGATCGAGGAGACAGGTGGTTGGTTTCACGCATCCTAGCAGCCTGTCCACATTCTCGGGGGTAATGGATTGAAATTGATTCCATGCAACTTGACCAGACAGGGCTCTAGCACTCTCTCGCCCCGACCCTGCTCCCACGGTGGTGTCTACCTCCTTCCGAATATGAGCAACTTTATCTGCATAAAAATTTGAAAAATCATTGCAGGAGGTCTTGGGGTCTTTACAAGGCCCCGGTGGTAAAGGTGGTTCCGTTAAATTGCAAACCACCTGAAAGAGTCTCTTGCTACTATTTTCTGTAGATGCCATAGAGGCGGTGAAGAAAGTCTTCTTCGCCGTTGCTATCGCCACTTGGTAGGCTCGACATTGAGCTCTAACCTGTGTCCGGTCCAATTCAGAATGAGTTTTCTGCCACTGGCACTCTAGCCGTCTCAGCGATTGTTTCCTCACCCGCAGCTCCAAAGAAAACCACGGGGCTGTCCGGGCTCCATGCAGTCGGAGAGGGCGCTTCGGAGCCAGACAGTCGATAGCCCTGGTCAACTCCACATTCCAGCGGGCCACCAGGGAATCAGCTGAAAGGCCATCAACATGGGATAAAGCATCCCCTACCACTCTCTGGAAACCATTTGGATCCATTAAGTGGCGGGGGCGGACCATCCGCATTGGTCCCACCTCCCTGCAGAGGAGAAGAGTCATGGAGAAGTCCAGTTGCACCAGGAAGTGATCTGACCATGGCACTTCTTTTGTTTCACTTTTACCTAGTGTCATATCACCCATGTCACTATTGGTGAACACTAGGTCTAAGGCATGTCCGTGACTATGAGTTGGGCCAAACTTATTTAGGGACAGCCCCATGGAGGCCATGCTTTCCACGAAGTCCCAAGCAGCCCCTTGTAAGGTCATGTTGGCATGGATGTTAAAATCCCCTAGGACAACCAAACCAGGTATCTCCAGGAAAACATCCGCGATGACCTGAAGCAGCTCGGGGCAGGGAATCCTTGGTGCAGCGGGGAGGTCAGTACACCAAAAGGAATCCTGTACTGCCCCTATTACCCAGCTTCCAGAACATGCACTCAGAGAACTGGGTCTTTCATATGCGCAGAAGCGCCAAATTGCACCAGTGCCTGTGCAGACGTGGCGCTTCAGGATGCGGATGCTGTGGGTTGCGGACGTGCCTCAGTCACGGGTTATGTCTGCAACCCAAGGTTCCACTGTACCAATTTTGTTTTAGGGCTTAATTTGCAGTAAATTTTATTCCTTTATTCATAATTGTTCTCACTGTTCTACTGTGAACTGCTCTTAAAATTTTTGCATCCATTTTGTCATATAAGGTTTTGCTTGTTCGGGCTTGGTGTCATATTTGAGTAATAGTTTATAAATTTTACCCAGAAGGTAGAACTCTGTTATGATGGACTCAGATTCTATCTTTTCACTGATTTTCACTGTATGTTTGCCATACAGTCTTTCTTGAATCTGGATATTAGTTGACAGTATGTAAGCAGTTTCATATTTTTTCTCCTCTTTAATACTTTGGCATGTATTTGATCTGTTCTTGAAGATGAACCATATCTTGGTACAATATATACCGTATTTGTCACTCTATAGGACGCACCAGACCATAGGACGCACCGAACCATAGGAGGGGGAGAACAAGGAGAAAAAAATTCTCCCCTTCTCCGCTCAGCGCCCCTTCAGCGAAGCGGGATGAGAAACGGAGCCCCTTCCATTTCTCCTCCAGCTTCATTGAAGGGGCGCTGCGCAGAGAGGAAACATTGTGCAGTGCCTCTCCAGCGAAGCAAAGCCTGGAGAGCAAGAGGGATCAGTGTGCACCGACCCCTCTCGTTCTTCAGGCTTCAGGCGGCTTACCACAAGCCTTCGGAGATCAGCAGGAACTTGCGCTGTGCTCCAAAGGCTTCAGGCGGCTATCCCTGAAGCCTGGACACCGACCCCTCTCGCTCTCCAGGCTTCAGCGAAAGCAACGCGTAGCCTCTGGAGCGTGGAGGGAGCGCTCCCTCTGCGCTTCGGAGGCTTCGTGTTGCTATCGCTGAAGCCAAGGAGCCTGCATTCACTCCATAGGACGCACACACATTTCCCCTTAATTTTTGGAGGGTAAAAAGTGTGTCCTATAGAGCGAAAAATACGGTAGTCATATATTCTCCTATCGGCTCTAATAATAATATTGCAGTGGTGACATTAACAGTGCAGGTAAGGGGATTTTTGTGATTTTTGTAGTGCAACTCATGATTTGTGAGTTGTGCCCATGGCTATGATGTGTGATTTGATGGTGAGTTTGGGGAGCCCCAATGCGAAAAGAGTGAGGATCCTTGAGGATCCGTGCTTCAAAACTACCTTTTTGGGCCATGGTGTTGCCAGGAAGCCGTGGATCCATAATTTTTATGGTGCAGGCTCTGCTCCTGGCTATGACGTGTGATTTGACAGTGAGTTTGGGTTGGCCCAATGCGAAAAGTGTGAGGATCCATGAGGATCCATGCTTCAAAACCACGTTTTGGGGCCATGGTATGGTCAGGAAGCCATGGATCCGAGATTTTTGTGGTGTAAACTGTGCCCCTGGGAAAGATGTGTGATTTGACGGTGAGTTTGGGGTGGCCCAATGCAAAAAGCATGAGGATCCATGAGGATCCGTGCTTCAAAACCACATTTTTGGGCCTTGGAGTGGCCAGAAAGCCGTGGATCCGAGTTTTTTGTGGTGTAAGCTGTGCCCCTGGACATGATGTGTGATTTGACAGTGAGTTTGGGTTGGCCCAATGCAAAAAGAGTGAGGATCCATGAGGATCCGTGCTTCGGAACCACGTTTTTGGGCCATGGAGTGGCCAGGAAGCCGTGGATCCGAGTTTTTTGTGGTGCAGGCTGTGCCCCTGGACATGATGTGTGATTTGATGGTGAGTTTGGGGTGGCCCAATGCAAAAAGCGTGAGGATCCATGAGGATCTGTGCTTCGGAACCACGTTTTTGGGCCTTGGAGTGGCCAGGAAGCCGTGGATCCAAGTTTTCTGTGGTGCAGGTGCTGCCCCTGGACATGATGTGTGATTTGACGGTGAGTTTGGGTTGGCCCAATGCAAAAAGCATAAGGACCCATGAGGATCCGTGCTTCAAAACCACGTTTTTGGGCCACGGTGTGGTCAGGAAGCCGTGGATCCGTGATTTTTGTGGTGCAGGCTGTGCCCCTGGACATGATGTGTGATTTGATGGTGAGTTTGGGGTGGCCTGATGCAAAAAGCGTGAGGATCCATGAGGATCCGTGCTTCAAAACCACGTTTTTGGGCCACGGTATGGTCAGGAAGCTGTGGATCCGTGATTTTTGTGGTGCAGGCTGTGCCTCTGGCTATGATGTGTGATTTGACGGTGAGTTTGGGGTGGCCCGATGCAAAAAGCGTGAGGATCCATGAAGATCCGTTCTTGAAAACCACGTTTTTGGGCCACGGTTTCGCCAGGAAGCCGTGGATCCGTGATTTTTGTGGTGGATGCTGTGCCCATGGCCATGATGTTTGATCTGATGGTGACTTTGGGTTGATCTAGTGCAAAAATCATGAGGATTCATGAGGATCCGTGCTTCGGAACCATGTTTTTGGGCCAGGGCGTGGTCAGGCAGGCGTGGATCTGAGTTTTTTGTGGTGTAGGCTGTGCCCCTGGCTATGATGTGTGATTTGACGGTGAGTTTGGGGTGGCCCGATGCAAAAAGCGTGAGGATCCATGAAGATCCGTTCTTGAAAACCACGTTTTTGGGCCACGGTTTCGCCAGGAAGCCGTGGATCCGTGATTTTTGTGGTGGATGCTGTGCCCATGGCCATGATGTTTGATCTGATGGTGACTTTGGGTTGATCTAGTGCAAAAATCATGAGGATTCATGAGGATCCGTGCTTCGGAACCACGTTTTTGGGCCAGGGCGTGGTCAGGCAGGCGTGGATCTGAGTTTTTTGTGGTGTAGGCTGTGCCCCTGGCTATGATGTGTGATTTGACGGTGAGTTTGGGGTGGCCCGATGCAAAAAGCGTGAGGATCCATGAAGATCCGTTCTTGAAAACCACGTTTTTGGGCCACGGTTTCGCCAGGAAGCCGTGGATCCGTGATTTTTGTGGTGGATGCTGTGCCCATGGCCATGATGTTTGATCTGATGGTGACTTTGGGTTGATCTAGTGCAAAAATCATGAGGATTCATGAGGATCCGTGCTTCGGAACCACGTTTTTGGGCCAGGGCGTGGTCAGGCAGGCGTGGATCTGAGTTTTTTGTGGTGTAGGCTGTGCCCCTGGCTATGATGTGTGATTTGACAGTGAGTTTGGGTTGGCCCAATGCAAAAAGTGTGAGGATCCATGAGGATCTGTTCTTGAAAACCACATTTTTGGGCCATGGTATGGCCAGGAAGCCATGGATCCGTGATTTCTGTGGTGGATGTTGTGCCCCTGGACATGATGTGTAATTTGAAAGTGAGTTTGGGCTGATCTAGTGCAAAAATCATGAGGATTCACGAGGATCCGTGTTTTTTAACCATGTTTTTGCGCCATTGCGGCACCACGAAACAGTGGATGCGTGATTTTTTTGGTTCCTCCTACAGACTAAGATGTGGTCTACAGTAGCATGGTGTTTTTATTTTGTTTCCATATAAAAATCATATGAATTCATGAGGATCCGTGCCTCGGATCCATGTTTTTATGGTACTGCAGCGCGGCAAAGTGTTGGATCCACGTTTTTTATAGTCCAGTTTGTAGGCGTGCCTTCTAGTTGTGATTTGACACTGCATTTGTTGGAATTATTTTTTAAAAAGTGGAGGATCCATGAGGATCCGTGTAGATCCGCCTTTTATGCAGACCCCTTATTCTATTCTTGTGACTGCCCTTGGCTCCCCCTTTGGGTATGAAGGGCTGGTTAGAAATGTGAAATAAATAACAGGTGGTTTCTATTTTTCGGGCCCCTCTAGTCCAGCCTCCTGGTCTCACAATGGCCAACTGGGATATAAGCAGGTATCTAGCTCCAAAACAATTCCAGAAACTATTTGCAAAGCTGTGACCATCCTGCCTAGGTCTCTGTTGCAAAATTGGCTAGAAGACAGCACTTTGAGTGCTGGTGTCAGGGTCACAGGACATGAGCCACAGATTATGTGCAACACCACCTGTCCCTGCCCAAAGTGAGGAAGCTACAGAGAAGTCAGGCACAGTAGATAACCAACAGAGGACCACAGCAGGTCAGCTGACACTCCCTCACCCCTGTTATAAAGACTGGGCCAGGCTTCCTCAAGGTGATCTAAGCAATGAAGAGAACAGTTCTTGCTGATTTCACCATCCTAGGGTTGGTAGCTGTTCAGAGAGTATGCCCTAGCCTCTACACTCTGACATTTCAAAAGCCAGAATGGTGACTAAGCAGGATTTCCAGAGGGTTATGTTTCAGCGTTCTCCTGCTGCTTAGATCTCCTGTGCCTAGCAGAGCAGGACTGCAATTTAAGGAAAGTGCTTAATATGCATAATTTATACATATTTCACAAGTCAGATTGTTGTACGTGGGGGGGAAGCATTATACACAATTTTAGTTACCTTGATGCTGAATTTTGATTATTTTTTGAAAATGTTTTGAACAGGCAGCCCTTGCTTCCTGAGGCAAAGGACAAGATCTTACTCCCCATCTTCAATTTAAAGTACAGAAGCTGACTGGATTTTACTTGAACATTGGCAGCATGATAGTGTTTCCCAGTGCACCTGAGACTGCATGACAGGCCAGTGGCATGCATAGCTCTGATCCCCATCACAGGAATTATTGGGACCCCTGAATCTAGCAGTCAGAGGGGCACTGAGTTGGAGGCTGCAGGGGCACCTGTTGGTATCCCTATATTCAGCAGCCAGCTCCATGCCCTGAATCTGAATACAGGAATACCATTGCACCTGAGGCTGTTAGACAGAAGTCCCCTGATGAACTTCCCAGATCACCAGGGCCAATAGCAGGAGTCAGCAACCTAAGGCCCATGGGCCAGAAGCGGCCCACAGAGTTCGTGGCCCACAAGCCGCATTGTGTGCGGTGCTAAACCGGCACGGTGCAGGGACTCGCTTCCGCGGTGCCAAAAAGCATGTCTGCGCATGCGCAGATGCCGAAAATTGCGGGGACACACATGATCTGGCCCACAGAGAGATCTTCGCGGGACCAATCTGGCCCAGGCAAGATAAACCTTGCTGACCCCTGGCCTATAGGGCCAAACCCTCAGGGTACCTTCTCCTGAGCCTGAAGAGCTGAAGGTCTTCCACTGCACATCACCAGTCCATGGGTGCAGGCAGCTATGGAACAGAGTAGGAGTGCCTATTTGCAGGCCAGGGTTTTTGTCCTTTAAGATGCTTAAGTTATCTCAAGGGGATGGATCTATGCTCCAGTAACCTCCCAGCTGAATTACTGTCAGGCGTTGTACATGAGGCTGCCCTTGAATACAACTTAGAAACTCCAATTATTGAAGAATTTATCTGCCACAATTCAACTACAACAGCCAGGTTTATTCATATTACACACAAAAATTGCTATGTATTCATTTCCAGTGCGATTTCAAGGTGCTGGTACTTACCTTAAAATATCTAAATGGCTTGGGATCCAAATGTCAGAAGGAGTGCCTCTTCTCTGTGGTCAAGATCTTATGTCAAGGTCCTCTTCCAAAAGCCTTTCAAGTGCTTTTTCACTGGTAGTGTCCTGGCACCACCAATAAAGAGGTGTGCCTTTTGCCTACTTTACAAATTTCAGACACCAAATCAATACTTTTTTAAAAAAACCAGGCATTCTAAGATGCATACAATAATTCAGTGTGCTGTGTGGTTTTATTGCCTGAAACTTTAATAACTATCACACAAGAGAGAAATCTAAAAAGGTTTGCTGCTCTCTCACCAGGGTGAGGCAAAATTTGATATCCTGGATAATTCTGCCATCTGATGATTTTGCAGAGTCCTGTTTCCTTCCTTCCTTCAGAGAATCGGGGGTGTGGGCACACACAGACCACAGCAACACACAGTGACATACTAAAGAATACAGATACAGCACAAAGTTCAAGGAACAAAAAATGGCCAGTTTATTTACTGGGATAGTTATGCATTACACCATAATTTTAATCGGAACATAATGATATAAGAATCAGTATATTAGCTTCTAATTTAGTTTCTTCAGTTCTGGAGCGTCTTATTTTCCCAACCATTCAACCCGCATGATAATACCACACATGTACAAGCACAGGATTCCCTCACGAAGCAATGTTTCTAGGATTGTCTACAGTTTCAAGACTGGGATGGGAGAGAGTTTGACATGGCAATAATTCAAAGCCTTCAAAACGAGTTGTTTTGGAATCCAGAATTGGTCAATATTCTTGTCTTAAAATCAGAATTGCAACACAATAAAAGTTTTTGACATTCAACCTTTAAGTCAATTAGCACATCTGTCTGTATCCTCCACCATCTAGAAATACTCCATTCAACCTCAAAAAGGCTTTACAACAGAATTTCAATTTAGTTTAGGAACAGCCGACTTTTACAGCAGTATACAAATTGTATTTTAATGCAAACTGCACCATTATTTAAAACCATTTGGAATACAGTATAACACAGTATGTCCTTTCGTGTGGTTAATTAGATAAGGATTTTCATGCAAAGGGGAACATTCATAGATTACAAAATCACAAAACATCAGGATTTTAAGGTTCTCTCTCTCTCTTTACATATAAAGGATTGATTTAATCAACGCTTTAACAGTCAAACCACAGGGTTTGAAGCACTAGGTCTATAACTAGTGAGGTGTACTTAGGTCTAATTCAAAGATATGGTGCACAAAGCCATACCCCTGAAGAAATTAGTTTTCAAAGCTAGATTACTCTTCTTTCTCTCCCCACCCCCGCCCTCCAGAGCTGGTTAGCAAGATTGTTTACCTAACATTTGTACCAAACACTTCTGACAAATCTCCAAAACAGATATAATAATAAAGTCAAAGTTGCAATAAAAACAAAATCTGTTTATGCTGCAAAAAATCAAAACAATCAGTGCATAATAATAATAATAATGAGCAGCACATGTACCTTCATATCAAGACACTAATTGAAACACAAGGCCCCCATCCCTCCAGAGTCTGACAGCAAATTATCTCCACTCGCAGCAACATATTTTTTCCTTTGTGTCTTGTCAATTTATCACTTTGTTACCTTCAGATTTAATAGAGGGGATTATCAAGAGCTCTGCGGGAGAGAGATTAAAATGCAATGAGGATTTAAGCCGTGCGTCTCTTGATGAAAGTTATATTGGACGTGCATTTCCAATATGCAGTAAGCGGGAAAGACTATCTCATGAAATAAGAATTATTCAGCTTCATCATCAGGGTTATGGGAAAGGGTACATGAAATCACATCATGCAAGCTTTTAAATATATTGCATATTTAGATGCATTTCTGCCTTAAGGCTGAATGCAATTAATTGCTTTTCTTTTTTTTCTTTTATGCAGAATATGAACCAAAAAAATTAAATATATGGAATAAAAAATTGATTACTATATGTCCCTTTTAGGTATAGAAATGAACAACTGAAAGAAACCTTGAAGGAAGAAAAAAGTCTATTTTTAAAGCAAGAAATAAATAAGGAAATGGCTGTGCTTCTAATGTACCTGGATTCTAATGTACCTTAGTACCTGGAATTTTGAAATAAAGGACACCTTTATAAACAAAGGAAATAACATAATTTAAAGTCAAACAGTCACCAGATGAAAAGAACCAACCAAGAAAGAGATCATTTGTAATCTCGTTGAATTAGATACCAGGTTGAACCCTTTCTTGCTTCAGTAGTACAGGATTACTCAATAGTTATTTTTTGTCCCACTCCTCTGCCATAGTTAAGTTTAAGGTCCAATGTTACTAATACCAGTAATATCCAGGTAAACAAGTTTTGTTAGCAAAGTGTTGACTTGTTTTGAAACCACTCCACTCGTAGACTTGTAGGTTCTCGTGACTAAACCTTACCCTTTGGGTTATATATAGCTTTGAGGGGGCCTTCTGAGAACTATTGGTAGGTATTCTACCATTTTTGCACTCAGATCTTGAGTTTCTAGTAATTAATCTTGACATAATTATGACCCAGCCATTACTGCAGGCATAATGCAGCAGCCTTCCTACATCCAGAAACGTGTGGTGCATACTAACCTGCACAGCACACAAGGAAGAAAGTGCAGGTCTATATATTTGCCTTCCATGAATAAAGGTCAGCACTGCATATTTTCATGCCCAGATAAAACAGGGTACATGTATGGAGGTGGGTGCAAATCCATAGCAAATCCCCCACCTCTCATTTGCATCTGCACAGTGTGGGTGAACAAGTGCATTCTCATCTTCTGATATAGATAGGAACGTGTAACTTCATTGCTTTGCGGGGTACTCATGACCATCTCTGCATTGGAGCTCTATTATGTTTGCATTCAATTTTTTATTCTTTCGATGCGACCCAAAATTATAATTTTCAGTACTTTGAATGCTCTGGAAATAAACATTTCAAAAGAATAACCTCCCTACCCCCAACTGCAATATATATTAGAAAGAAAAGCTGAAATTCTCAACACAATTACTTGGAAGTATGTTCCCTGGAGTTCAGTGGAACTTAGGTCAGAGCAAATGTGCTTAGGGCAGAAGCTTAACAGTGCAATCCTATGCATTTTTTACTTTCAAGTCTCACTTTGTTCAGTAGGGTTTATTTCCTGGTAAGTATGCATAGGATTGCAGCCATTAATGTACTTCATTGGAATAATTTTAATAATAATATCTTCGTAGTTCTAAAAGATGTTTGGTAAGAATAAGAGGCAGTTGCAGTAGTGCTGCTTAAGCAGCAACGCTCATGTTTTCATATCTGAACAAGACCCAGTATTCTGAGGGGTACATTGGCCTAGCTGAAACATATCCTTAATAAAATCAATTAGATATAAAGAGCATGTTCCAACCAATTTTAAGCATTTTTAAGGCATATCGATTTCAGTGAATGAGATTTAAGCATGTGCTTAGCTCTCTCTTTCTGTCTGAAATCATCATGCATAATTTAGAGTAGATCGTACCCAATTGAAAAACAAAACAAACTCCATGTAAGGGCTCATTTCAGTGTTTGCCAAAATTATGCCAACAAGGTTGCCACCTCTACCCCTCAATGGGATTCCCGTGTCAGTAGACTAGTAGGTACTTAGTTTAATCACAGACCCTTGTGCAATAGCTTTAAGAAGGTTAGCTGTGTTAAGTCCATGTTGCAGCAAAACAACAAAAAGTCGCATAGAACCTTAAAGGCAAGCATGTTCATTGTGGTACAACATTTGGTGTAAGCTTTCACCAAAATAAATGTGTTGGGTCTCCGAAGTTGTCACAAGGCTCCTTGTTTCCCTTCACCCCACTTATTAGGTTTTTAAATTTTATTTGATGAAAGAACCCCATCTAAAGCTAGAGGTGGCAGCCCTTGATGCTGTTTACATGAAAGAATTGAAGACATTCACTTGTTACATAAGAATATGAGGATAAGATACAGTATTAAAATGTTAAACATATCACAAGATAAGGAACATGGAAACAAAAAGGATAAATGAGTACAAAGCACTGTTAGGTTTCTAACAGCAGACTTACATACAAGTTTGACTATCAGTCACAAGCCATTTAAAGCCAATGCATTGCTGTTTAATTAAGTCCCCAAAGTACCACATATTTGCCCTTAAGGATCAAAATATGTTGCTTTCAAGTGGCTTGTAGATTCCACTGCTAAATTACTTTTTACCTCTGAATCTCTAATCCATTACAAAAGCTCAGCTGTTCTGTTGTGATTCTATTACAGGAATTGCTGTTTAGGACTATTCTGTTTTTTTAGCACCTTGGTTACTGGTTTTGTAATGATTGTTAGGCACAATGATTGGCCATCTAGACTATCCTTGGCTTAAAGTCCTCCCTTTATTTTTCTTTTTGGTAATGAATGCATCATCTTCTTTCTCTCAAATTCAGATGGCTTAGGCCAAATTATCCCAGCTGCCTTTGATTTATGTCAAGGCTGCTGCATGGTTCAGGACATCTTCACATTTCTGCCTTGTGGATCATATGAACACTGCACAAGTAGGAAAGACAAAGAGACGTGAATCTGCCCAGGCCTTATTTTAAATGTATTAAGGCTACCTGTTTGAGAGCAAGAATTCTGCTAATTAGCACGGGTGGGTAGAATTGTATCTGGGGAATGCAACAGATGGATAAAAGTGATGACTCTAAGCCTAGTCAGCAGTCTGACTCGCTGCCAGGCAATGTGCAAAATAAATCTGAATATTCTTGGTTTTCTTCTATACTCACTGCTCCTCAAAACATTTGTTAAAGGAGAGATTCTTAAGAGTGGGAACGCTGTGCAGTGCAGGAACAGAATCTGCTTCCTGTGTGTCACCTGAGTATTTGTCATCAAACTGACAATGAGATAGATCTTTATAGTAGCTGGGGGTTTTGGCAAGGAAAAAAATGCACTAGAGCAATAATTTAAAACAATTATCTTCAGTCCAAGACATCAATCCCACCTGCACAGCTAAATTCACCACCCAATGCAGCTGGAAATGTACTATTTTTTGTTACATTTAGTTACCTCTTCTTTTTTCCTTGACTTTCTTTTGCCAAGGGAAGGCTTTAACCTGGTTAACACTGAACTTGGGAGCAGCAAGTGAAGAACATCCTGAACATTTCAGTTATAATATAACACAGCATGTTTACTTCAAGTTCATTTCCTTTTTTTTTTTTTTGTCCAGATACCAAACAGAAAAATGAGCAGCACCAAGTCATCAGCTTATCTGAAATGCAAAAAAGGAGGGAAGGAAGTCCCTAAAACAAAACAAGCTCCTCCCCAAAACACAAAAGTTAACCACAGGAAAACAATTATTAAATGCACTGTTCACTAAAACCCATTTTCGGCTTAATCAGATCCTAGTGAAATATTAAAACAACAACCAGCAGCTAATATCATATTAGTTATAAAATAAGTGCATAAACAATACCAGTGCAGCAGAAAAGTACAAGTCAATGGGCACAATACAGGAAAAGTTAGACATGCCTGAATTCTGTTGATGTTGGTGGGTTTCAAGTGCTTCACCGTGTGCCTATTTATTTCAACGGGATTTAGGCACATCCAGCTTTTCTGCAATGCCCCCAAAGTTCACATTCCAATTCAACACACTTTCAACATTTTTTGTGCAATTAAGAAAAAGAGAACACCAGGCCACACACTTTGGCCAAGTGAACAATCCTCAGTTACAAAACAAAAACCCTAGGTAAACTATTTCTGCGTCACTTAAAAAAAAACAAAAACAACCCAGAAAAAAAAACATTCACACGGCATGGACTGTATTTCTAATAAACTCATGGTGCAAATATGATAAAATGAAAACAAAGATATTTAACACCCTTTAATCCACATAAAGAAAAACTAGAGTTGTGGCTGTGGCTCAACTGTCAAAATCAGGTTTTGTAACACATTTTCTTTGTTTTGTTTCAGTAGTTTTAACTTCCCAGCATATTAGCAGTACAAGCCAAATGGCTGGGACAAACATGTTTTGACATCCAAACTGTAGCCGTGATTATCTGGATGTAACCAGAGGAACCTTAAATGATCTTCTTGAACAGTTCGGGCACTGTACTTTGTGCTCTTCCATACATCCTCAGTTGTTTTAAGACCATAGATATGTGTCCGGACTCATCAATGCAGCAAAAAGGCAGCAATGCCTAATGGTTCCTTCGGCGCAAACTGTACCTTTGCTGTGAGAACCCCGACTCAGTTTCTTTGTGGGGGCTTCCCCGCCCCCCGACTCTTAGGTTGCATATGAAGATTAGGCTTAAGGAGGAGGCTTAGGTAGACAGCTGATGGGAGCACACTGAGAGCTGGAATGTGGCTGTTCTTCTGGAAGAGCTACATCAGGACTGAAAATAAAAAAGGGGGGAAATGATTAATATATCACCAAGTCTCTGTGCACTCTTGCTATGCCGATTATCATCAACATCATCATCTGTTACCTGCAGGTGCCAGGTGGGTTACAACAATTTAAAATTCAACATTAAAAGCAGTTAAGATAAATTGCAGCCACAGGATGGATCCTGAAAACACATTATCTTAAGTTTTAAAAGTCAGAGTATTACTATTATTATTACATTTATATACCGCTCTTCATGCAAGGCTCACAGGATAGCTTACAATATAAAAACACAAAAATACATAACATAGTACCAAACAAAAACAGTAACCACCCCCCGCTTCACGAAGTTTAAAAAGCCATAGATTGTTTAATTAGCCAAAGGCCTGGAAGAAAAATGTTTTTTTCCGGGCACCTAAAGGTATGTAACAAAGGTGTCAGGCAAGCCTCCCTGGGGAGAGTATTTCACAAACAGGGAGCCTTCCCAACTGAAACTCCTGCAACGTAACAGGACTAGATAGGGCTCTGGACACCTCTAAAGAGGTGGAGTTAATGTCCCAGTAGGAACAAGCAATTTTATCCTCTAAATGCTTTACAAACAAGTCACAGCAAGTTACTGTTCATTCTGTCACCTCTTTGGGGCCAGAATGTAGAAAACCCCATAACCCCCCACAGAAAAGCTCTGCTGGACAACACAAAGATGCAATGCATGAACTTCTATGCTGCTTTTACTGCCACGAGGAAGGCTTAATGATGAGCCCTCAGCATTGACTGGAGTTTTTCTCCACTCATATGTTCAGACCATCTCCCAGCTTGTTTCCTCGCGCTAAGCTCTGGAGTATACCAAGGAGCCAAGCAGGCTCAGCAAAGTGGGAGAGGTCATTCAGGGGCGATCGTATCAATGGCCCTAGCCACTTGGATGTTCCAGAGGTCGGTCAGGGCTTCAACAGGAGTGACAGCCGTAGCAGCCAGAAAACTCCCTAGAGCCACCTGGAAGCCCATCAGCCTCCAGCGGCAGACCATCCTTATAGGTCCCCCGCTTCAGCAGTGGGAAGAAGGTGCTAAAATCATAAATCTCAACAGCAAGTGTTCTGATTATGACAAGAGATTGATGTAAATATTCTCTGCTTTCTGATCACCCTCTTCCTGTCCAGTTGTGAAAACAAGGTTCAGTGTGGCCTGCCACGTGTGTAGGGCTGATGACATGCTGGGACAGCCCCATGGTCATCATAGCAGTCATGAAGTCCTGAGCCACCCCAGAGCCAGTCGCCTCAGCATGGATGTTGGAGTCCCCCCAAAACAGCAGTCTGGGAGTCCTCAACACTGCCTCCGAGACCAGCTCTGTCAGCGAGACTGCTGGGCAGTGAGGCTGGACAGAGAGCCTAGAGAGAAAGAGAATTTCTATAGACCACAGCAACTCCCCCTCCCTGATCCTTAGGTCTGCCTTGATGCTGCACTGAGTGCCTAGGTGGGCACAGTTGGGTGAGACCAACTCCCACCTGCTCATCCATCCAGGTTTCAGTGAAACAGACCAAACTGGCCTCCACAATTAGCTCATGGATGAAGGAGATCTTACTCTGAGCCGACCAACTACGGATTGTAGATTCAATGGACCAATTAATACTAAAAAAATGAATTAGCTAAGCTTTCTAGTGGCAGTTCTAAGAGTGCATCCATTTTTCTTAATTTCACTACATCCATTTCCCAACTGACTGAAGCCTGTTCTGTTGGTTTTTTGTTGGTGGTTCCAGAGAAGGGCACAAGGCTGTCCTTGGAAGTTACACAATTTTACTTGATGAGAAAGGTGAAATCAAGTTACATTATTTTCTGAACATTTCAGAAGTTATGGGTCTTAAATTGTAACTGCTGAAAAGAGGTCTTGTGAGAGGCAGGCAACTGCAAAACAGCACCTATAATTTGGCCAGTAATCTCCCATTGTGACTGAAATGGCTCCCAATGAGCAAACATACACACCCAGCTTTAATTAATTATTTTGCAATTCTTAAGAAATCCAAACCCTATCCCATCATAGCAAGGCAGCAGAACATTACTCATGGACTGTGTTAACAAAATCAAAAATAATCTATTTCTCAAAGATTTTAGATTGTAACACCCTTTTCTCAGCAAAGAAACAGAACTTTGCTGAGTGGCCAAAAAATGCCTCATGGCCGGGTTGTCATTTAATAAAATTAAGTCAGGCTGTCTCAGGAACTTCTCCTTCCATGTTTTTGTCATTAACTGTTACTCAGTAACAAGCCCAGACTCTCTCTGCAAGGTTGCTTATGAAATGAATGGTGATGTTAATCAAGAGCTTTTAGTGTAACTGAGTGCATGAGACATCCCTGAATTGTTCTGCTTTGAGGGACATTTCAAGGATGCTGATAATTTGTCCTAAAACACATTGTCCTTGCTGCAGACCACAACAGCAGTCTTCTTGCTTTCCTCTGCTAGGCTTTAACTAGACTCTCAATTGGTATACACACATACGAATGCAAAAAATCAAATATATATTTGATTTTTCTTTTCTTTTTTTTAAAAAACACAAGCCATGTAGAAACTCAGAAATGGAAGGATGGAATGGAGGTGGGGTGAGGAGTGACAGCTGCATAGAAAAGAAGTGGGGTGTGAAGCTTGGCTGTTGTCCGTGGCAGACTGACCACAGCATGCAGTGAAGAGCAAGAGGAGAAGAGAGAAGAGTTAGCCAAGTATTACCTGACAGTCTGGCAGTCTTGCCTCCTGGCTAGTTGTGAGCCGTGTGGCGGTATGGAGGCAGCAGGCTGCTGACAATCTACAAGAAACTGATAAATTAGACATATATACAAAGAGATGACACAAGGGGTTAGTAAGCTATAAACAGACAAGGCAGGTGGTGGAAGAGATTTAGTGAAGAATTTGTGCTCTGTTTAAGAGCTGGTCGGAATAAACTGTGAAGATCATTATGGGTTCTTTCACAAATGCCAATTTACCACTTGGTAAAAGGTTACTTGTATCCTTGCAAAATCTGGCAGGAACACTGCTGCCTGTTGATAATATGATGAACAATAGCAGTTCTTCATATTGCTGAGGGGAGCAGGGGATAAGTCTGAATCCATTATAATTAAATATTTTGTTAATACTGTTGTATTATGAAGCAGGTTCCTATTATGGACATACACATAAAAACAACACGAGAATGTGTTGTGCATGTCTATTTTTTTATCAGGAAAGTGTATGCACATGGCCATAATTACGTCTTTTAAAATATTCAAATATGAATTTCCAAGTACTGTACAAAAATTAAACGCAAGAGTCACGTAGCCTATGAATTATAGATTATCTCCCTTTATTCTCACTAGGTGCTATAAAGAGGCTAAAAATCCTTGAGAACCTACCCAAACAAAAAAATAGTAACATTCTCAATATGCCCCTAGGAGATCCCTTCAAAATAGAAGGTGCTTCTAGACTACCATGTGTGGTGAACCTATGGCCATTCAGATGTTGCTGAACTACCAACTCCATCCCTGGCTATTGGCAGGCTTGCTGGGGCTGATGGGAGTTGCCATTAAGCAACACTGGGAAGGCGAAAGGTTCCCCACTCGTATTCCAGACAGAGACTTAATAATTCTGGTGAGTTATTGGCAACAGATTAAAAACAACAGCAGCAATGGGGTTTTCTGTAGAAAGGGTAAATACATATGAAATGTGGATTTTTAAAATTTATTTTTTGATGCCAACAACAATGGTGCGTGAAACTTCCATGCCTGAGGAGCACTGATCCCACAATAAACATGGAAGCATTGTCACAGATATATTTGTTTTGGATGTGATTAAAACACTACTAAGGCACAGAAGATAGTGAAACTCTTTTTCCATCCCCTGGTCAAGTTACTGAGCGCTGATTCATGTCAGCCTTAAAGTGCATGGCTGACTGTTTTCTTCTCTCAGATGAGATTTCAAATGTGACAAAACCGTAAGATGCTATTCAGCATGTCATTCCTCAGCTCATTTCAGGGTTGACTGCATGCAAAAATCCCAGCTTGTGGCAAAGCACTCATTACATCTATTTCACACAACTGTAACTTGAAATCAGAATGTCAGCAAAGATACGCCTGCTGCATACCTAATGGGCCAGGGTTAACTATACGTAGGTTCTGGTGACTCAGAGTGTGCTATTCTTTTCTTTTTTTCTTTTCTTTCCTTCCCATCTTATTTCATACCCAGGCTGCCTCCAATTCCTTACTCTTCCTAGAGATCCACACTGCCCTCCAGTGGCACACAGAAATAAGCAAATTTTGTATTTGGAACAGAGAATGGCAGTATATTTATGACCTTGAGAAAAATTACCTTCAGCAGGAGGGTTATTACATGCCACAATGTGTGAAGTTATTTTACCGACACAGTTGAATTGCAAAATGCTCTGAGATGCTGGGCAGAGCTTGGGAGTTATTCTTTGAGTAATGTAATATATAATTAAGAAGCTGTATTATTATAGAATTATTAGCCACCTTGAAATACTGTGCAGAAAGGTAGGGTAGAAAAAAATAGAGATTAAGATTTTTTTATCAAGTGAACTCAGTGCTGAACTGATGAAGTCACAATGGGGAGAAAGCATGTTTCCAAAAACAAGATTTATTTTTGGGGGGTGACTTTATAGGGGAACTATTCTAGTCATGATCATGATTCCAAAAAGTTATATACCCCCTGGATTTTTCATACTGAGCTTTACAGTGTTTTTTGACCAAACTAAGGAGAGTTGGTCAGTGTACTTTATTGCTGGGGGGGGGAGGATCAAGGTTGAAGTCCTATGCAAGCTCCAGTATTTTTAGAAAAAGTTATGAATTTGGGAACTTTACAAATTTAATATTCTGGATAAATGATGAACGTTAGTAATAACTATTATATAAGAAATGTTTTTTTTAAAAAAATCCTGTTCCATGTGAGAAGAAATTATTTTATACACCTTAGCTATATTAAATGAGAGCAAAAGTAAGAGAAGTTGGGGTTCCTGCATTATACCAAGTTAGCAGACACCACCCCTAATATTATTTAGTTCTACGTATATTATCATCCTCTCATTTCAATCGTTTAAATAGAGCTCAAGTCATTTCAAACCTCCTTGCCCTTTCAAATATTCTGTCCTATGTTAAATGGATTTGAGTCTAGTATAGGAAAATAAAACTCAGCAAAGATGCATCTGTTAACATTAGGTCTTAATTTAACTCTGTCACCTATTAATGGCTTCAGAATGTTTTCCTTCTTTTTATTTCTGGCTCTAACAATGTAACCGTTTATTTCCTGGTTATCACAAGGTGTTCTCTGCCCTTATGACCATAAGACACAAAAGCATTAAAGCCACCTATACAAATAATGTGTATTATCTTACAAATGGATATGCTTTCATTTTGCTGTCAGCAAAATATTAAACTTTAAAATGCTATATGCTTTTCTATCTACCCCATATGGAGCCATATTATAGTGTTGGTTTCGTAGGGTACAAGCCTCATATAGCTCTAGCATGTATTAATCTAATTAATGCATGAAGGGGTTAAAAACATAAACTGTCCTGCCAGGCTTAGCCTATGTCATCACCCTTCAGCTTGAGAAGAATTGGATTACCAAACCCTCGTTCTCTCTCTCTCTCTCTCTCCCCCCCTCCCAAAATGTGGATTTCACTATGAGAGGAGTTCTGAGCAAGGTTTTAAAAAGCCTTATTTTGTTTAAGACCAGAATGGATTCTGAAACTAGTATGTAGCATAGCTTGGAAAGAGCTTTTAAAATGGATATTTTGGGACTCACTGGACGGGCACATTTTAAAGGGTTTACAGCCTATATTTCCAGAATTATCTTTGCTGTGTGTTTTGTGATATTAAGTCTCTACTCGGGTTCTCTCCAGGTGTTTTGAGACTACAATTCCCATCATCCCTGACCACTGGTCCTGCTAGCTAGGGATCATGGGAGTTGTAGGCCAAAAACAGCTGGAGGGCCGAGGTTGAGGAAGCCTGTCCTAGAGGCTACTAAGCATGCTCAGACTGCACTGGGCTGTTTTGGGAGGAGCATTCCCTTTGTAGGTTTAGCAAACATTTTGTATTTCTGCATACTTTCAGAGTCCACTACACTACAACATCCAGAGACCTCCCATTTGTTTTTCAGTGGCCCTATTTTGGCTAAAATCCTGTCAGCACTCAACCACCTATGTTTGTTATTAGAGAGGGTGGTGCTCAATCAAAGTTCCATCTGGTCTAGCATTCTGGACAATATCTCTGGGCACTACAAGGAAGTCATGAAAGGTATATCCTTCATCCCTTGTTTGTCCCCTGCATCTTATGTTCTTACATTCTTACACTTACACACACACACACACACACACACACACAGTCTCCATACATTGAGATTCTATTGACAAATCACAGCTCATAGCTGTTTCATCTTTTCCACCAAGACCCAACCTTGTGACCATCAACACATCTTGCAGATGTGAGTGCAAGCTTGTTCATCTGGACAAATCTCTGTTGTTTGGATATATGCCTGACCACTTGTCACACTTACTCGTTTTTTTAAAAAAAATACTCAAAGCACATAACAATATAAACCTCATCAACAATAGAACAATTACAAATATTAAAACAAACAATTTAGGAGCCATCAGCAATAAGTCAGGAATTCAAAAAATAAAAAATAGCCTCCAGCAGACTGTTATTAAAATGTAGCACATAAAGCCTCCTAGAGATATGTGTTTTTACTATCTACCCAAAAGCAAATATAGCTGGGGCCACACTGAACTTCTCTGGAAGGGCATTCCGTAAGCTTGGTGCAACAACAGAGAAGTACAGTGACATACTGAGCGCCTCAGAAGGTGACCTCATTGCTCAGGCATTGTTTGTTATACTGCTGATAACACTATGTTAATGTAGCAGTATTTGCTACTAGCATGAATTAAACTGTTCTTGCTCCCCCAGAATAAATTACAGTATGCAGGAACAGAAAATGCCTTTTTCAATCTTCCTGTAGGAAGCTGGAGTCCTCTTGTAAATTAGTTTCACTCTTCTCTCATAGTGCAAACTGTATTGATTTGAACCATGATGATTGTATTAAAATCTGTATAGAATATTACTTGGAAGGGGGAGGGAATATATTAATACAAAACTGTGGCAACAAAGGCAACACTCAACAGAAATGGTGCTGGAGAACCAGGCTGTCACTGCATAGTTGTATTAAGACTGAGGGTGTATTCTTTAATGTAACATCAGACGATGAACGCAAGCCTCCGGTTAGTGAAAAGCATTTCTCATGTTACACTTCAAAGACATGAGAAAGTGCTTATGTGTCACTCTTGGGTCAGTCATAATGTGTTGACTCCCAAACTGACCTATGATCTTCAGAGTTCTGTCCTTTATAAGTGAATCTAGGAGGAGCAAGCCATGTGCGCCACTCATTCAGCAAGGTATTTGCAAGTGCTAGAATTACTGCCTTGTTTTTAAAGCTCAAAAGAAGCAGAAGTCATTGGACAATTCTATAAAAGCAATTTGTTCATTGTAAAATGGAAGGAATATTTCCCCCAGGTCAGAATTTCCAATTATGCTGGGGGGGGGGATATGTGGCACTCCCTGTAGGGTATATTGGTCTCCTTGCTTTAATTATCTGTTTCATAGGCTCCTTAAATTATCTGCCTTTCTAGACACTAGACTAGACCTCTGCTTATGGCTGATTGAGGCTGGCAGCACTAAAATTATATTTGCTTCTGCCCTGCTTCTGCTCCATGGATGTAAAATCTTTCTTCCCCGATGAGTTTATAACGCCCTTTGTTCAAGACTCAGGATGTATTTTCACATAAAATTAAGTAAAAATTTAAGGCTCAGATAATCCACTACTGCATTTTTTTCCTCCCCAGATTTCAGGTTTTCCCTCTTTTTTTCTTGCCAGAAATAGATGTTTCAATAATATACATAATGTATACCTGAAGGAGAGTCTCTACTCCCATTATTCAGCCCAGACATTGAGGTTCAGTTCCAATCCCTTCTGGAGGTTCCCTCACTGTGGAAAGTGAAGTTACGGGGAACCAGGCAGAGGGTCTTCTCTGTAGTGGCACCTGCCCTGTGGAACAACCTCCCACCGGACGTCAAACAAATAAACAACTACACAACCTTCCAAAGACATCTGAAGGCAGTCCTATATTGGGAATTTTTTAATGTTTGAGGTTTTGCTGTGTTTTTATTATGTTGGAAGCCACCCAGAGTGCCTGGGTCAACCCAGTCAGATGAGTAGGGTATAAGTACCGTATTTTTCGCTCTATAACACGCACCAGACCATAACACGCACGTAGTTTTTAGAGAAGGAAAACAAGAAAAAAAAAATTCTAAACAAAATAGTGGATATATGATTTTTGTGGTTCATGCTGTGGCCACAGACATGTGATCTGACAGTTTGGAGTAGCCCAATGCAAAAATCCTGAGGATCCATGTGGATCCATGCTTTGTAACCACGGAGGAGGGAAGGAAGGGGAACCATGGATCCTCCGCTCACGACTGCAGCAGATCCCCCCCGCCACCCGCAGGCATTCGCTCCATAACACGCACAGACATTTCCCCTTACTTTCTAGGAGGAAAAAAGTGAGTGTTATGGTGCAAAAAATACGGTAAGTTGTTGTCGTTGTTGACAGAAGGTAATAAAGAACAGAAGGGCTTCACTGTTTCCTCAGCAGTTCAGAAAACCAATTGTTCATAAAGAATGAAGTTATTTCAGAACTAGTTGCTAACATTTCATGATTTCTCAGCTAGTTTTATTGGAACAAGCCAAGTTCAGAAACCATACTTTGATATAGGTTTATTTCAGTAAACCATAGTTCAGACTAACCACAATTTTCCTTGTTGGGGTGTAATAACAAATCAGTCACTTTAAATCCAGAAGCAAATGGTTCCCATTTCTTCTACTTGCACTCAAGACAACGCAAGAGAATGTGATTTCAAAACTGGACAATGTTTCTTTGAAGTCTGGGGATTGATCATGTGAATAGATTTAACAAAATTCGAGTAGCCTGAAAATCAAAAGTGGTGCAGAAAATCTCTCTTAAACTATCAAATGTATCTTAGTCTACAATTGAGGCATCTGATCAAGACCTGTATTTTAAAATGAGCTTAAAGATAAATTAGCAAATGTTTGTATGTTTCATGCCAGGCATAAAGCAGCTGGCTAAGTACTTTGGCAGTTGTTTATCTTCCTGCTCTCCTGGAAAGCCCCCCCCCCCGATTTATAGCAGTACCTCAAAGTTGTAAAAGGGAATTACAGGCTGGGAGCAAAGGTCATACTGACCATACATATTTTCCTAAGGTTAAAGGGCAAGAGCTAATGGGAAAAGCAGCTGTCTGAGAACCATGAGTCATCTGTTTTAGCCATTTGTTTTGGAGTGTAGGGGTAAAAGGGCAAAAGGTGAATTAAGGTGCCTTGTCGAGGCAAATGTAAGATATATGGCTACTTGTCTGCCATTTATGGATAGAAGGAACTATAGCTCTTTGTCTCCCATAAAAGGTAATAGGAAGTGGGTGTATCTTTTATGATTGGTTCTAGCAAACAGCCAATAGGAATTTCAACCAGGCTGATTGGACAGAGGCAGCCAAAGGAGGAGCAAGGGGGCTGGGCTGAGGAAATATAAGTGCTGGCCATCAGGGTTGGAGGGGGCAGAGCTTTTGGTAACCATATACCACTGTGCCTATCATTTATTTGTCTGACAAATAAATTATTATTTTAATTTCTCTATTGCTGCGTTGAATATTTCATTCCAGCTAAGTGTTAACCACAAGCAGGGTGCTACACAATTGCACTATAATCTTAAATGAGATTCAAAGCAAAACATGGCTTCATTTCAGGAAGTCAGGGTGATGGTTATTGAAAACCACTATGACAAATGCTCAGATAAAATATGAACCACAAATTGTGAAAGATGCGAACAGTTCTAATAGGATGTCTGTGTGTGGGCTAACAGGATAAAGGAAGCTATTAAAGATAAGAAAGTTTCCATTAATAAGAGAAATCTTGCCCAAATTAAGTGATAAGCTTGCGTAACTATATTCTCATCTAAACCGGTTTACCTTGGGTTCCATAATAACCAGAGAGACAAGGATCCTGCAGACTCTAGAAGCATCTCCAACTAAGAGAATGAACTTCACTTACCATGTTGCTGCTCAAAATAAGTTGTATAAGAAAAGTAACGCATTTTGGGAGTAAAAGATCCTGTTATACAAAATTGGGGTACATGTAGATAAATGTGCCTTGAAATAGTTGTACAGATAAAACATGAACCAGGCAAATACACAGAGCAAGAGTGAGCCTCCAGTTTAACTCTGAGACCCCTCCGAACAGGTAGCAGGAAGTTCTTGATAACATCATTCCTCCACAACAAAGCTTTACACTTGCAAATCACTCAGGAAGACCTGTCAAAAGTGAATAATGTATTTGAATAAGGGCCAATCTTTGTCAATTAGCTCTGACCCCAAGGTGTTCACCAATTCAACAGAAGGCTCCAGCAAGCCTGGGAAAGCAATTAACATGCCTTATTCAAATATGAGTGACAGACTTGTAAATATGTTGCAGAAACATAATGGAGCATTTACATGTACAACCCATTTCCATGTATTACATTTTGGGTGTTCTTTGGGTAAGGGGCTGGACCATTTCTAAAGGTTTTAGAAGTTGTTCCCTATTTTTGTTCCGAGGTCCCTCACTTTCCTTGCATGGTGGGGGCAGGAAGGACTTTGCAAATAGACCCATAAAGAAAAAGTCCGCCTTGCTTTCTACTACCTGGCCTTGCCTCTGTTTCCTATTTCTCTGACCTACAAGATGATCCTTTGAGGGAGGGAAGCCTGTAAGAGTGCCCCTCCCTAATTTGTATAACAATCATAACATCACGTATTTACTAAAGCAGTCTGAGCTTCTGCCTTCTGGAAGAAGGTATAGGGTTATAAAGGCCAGGACTAGCCGCCTGAGAAACAGTTTCTACGCAAATGCAATTCTGGTTCTAAACGCAGCATAAGGGGTCTCTATAGTATAGTGTATTTTAAAATGGAGTTTCAGACTTTTTAGGGGGTTTTGAATGTTTTGTGTAGTTTTTATGTAGTTTTTATGTAGTTTTATGTAGTTTTTCAATTTCAATGTTCTGCATGGGACAATGATTGATTTGTTTGAAATATCTGAAGATGCATTCTTCAGATGGTATCGGAAGAAGTGTCCATGCACATGAAAGATCATGCCAAGAACAAACTTAGTTGGTCTCTAAGGTGCTACTGGACAATTGTTTTATTTTTTATTTTTTATATATTTCTACTGCGTCAGACCAACACAGCTACCTACCTGAATCTAGGAAAGGGATGTTAGCAAAGTATCCCACACACTAACCACACTGTATCAGGTCTCTCATACCCAGACAACAGAATTAGAACTCTATATTGTTTTTAAGTTCTAATAATAATAATAATAATAACAGTAGTAATAATAATAATAACAGTAGTAATAATAATAATAATAATAATAATAATAATAATAATAATAATAATTAATAATAGAGAGCCAGTGTGGTGTAGTGGTTAAGAGCGGTAGTCACGTAATCTGGGTAACCGGGTTCGCGTCTCCGCTCCTCCACATGCAGCTGCTGGGTGACCTTGGGCCAGTCACACTTCTCTGAAGTCTCTCAGCCCCACTCACCTCACAGAGTGTTTGTTGTGGGGGAGGAAGGGAAAGGAGAATGTGAGCCGCTTTGAGACTCCTTAAAGGGAGTGAAAGGCGGGATATCAAATCCAAACTCTTCTTCTCTTCTTCTTCTAATAATAAATAATTATTTTTTATTTATACCCCGCCCTTCCCGGCCAGGGCCGGGCTCAGGGCAGCTAACACCAAATCTAAATTACAATAAAAAGTAATGTGGGGGGGGGGGACACCAGTTAATTAAAATACGGTTTAAAATACAGCTTAAAATGCAGCCTCATTTTAGTATTCACCCGTGCCAGCTATCCACGCTGGTCCTACATGGGCTAGCAAAAAAGCCAAGGGAAAATTTATATACCAAATCCCATATAAGGGGTCAGAGTGAGTCCAAGCCAAAGGCCAGGTGGAACAGCTCCATCTTGCAGGCCCTGCGGAAAAATGTCAAATCCCATAGGGCCCTAGTCTCTTGTGACAGAGCGTTCCACCAAGTCGGGGCCAGTGCTGAAAAGGCCCTGGCCCTTGTTGAGACCAATCTAACCTCCTTGAAGCTCGGGACCTCCAAAGTGTTGTTATTTATGGACCTTAAGGTCCTCCTTGGGGCATACCAGGAGAGGCAGTCCCATAGGTATGAGGGTCCTAGGCTGCATACGGCTTTAAAGGTCAAAACCAGCACTTTAAACCTGACCCTGTACTCCACTGGGAGCCAGTTCAGCTGGTAAAGAACTGGGTGAATGTGATCCTGCGGCAAGGACCCCGTAAGGAGCCTTGCCGCGGCATTCTGCACCCGCTGGAGTTTCTGGATTAGCTTCAAGAACTTCTTTTTAAAAAGCAACTATTTAATGGTTGTTTGAGGTCATATGTTGACTATGTCTAAAGAGTGCTTACTAATGGTTCCTGATAATCATGGGGAAAGTGGCAAGTGGGGTGCCACAGGGTTTTGTCCTGGGCCCATTGTTGTTCAACATCTTTATAAGTGATTTGCATATAGGAATTGAGGAGATGCTCATCAAACTTGCACATGACACTGTTGTGGGAAAACTCCACACTGCCAAGTTCGTTTTCAGATGCAACTGTTACAAATTGACTGAGACCAATCCGTAAAGGAAGAGCACCCAGGAGGGTGATATTTATTACTGCTGCAGTAGGATCCCCAGTCCACCAAAAAATGGTGGGCATCGAGATATAACTTATGGCGCAGCACGCTGTGATTGGTTACATTCTGCTGCAGAATCGCGCCTGCAGTTTTCATTCATTCTTTCTTATCAGCTGTTGCATTACCAATGTACCATTTCAGCAGCTACCACTATGCCTACGTGAAAAGCTCCACTCTGCTATGGTTATCAGCTTACACAATTGTCAGTCTACATAAAGTATCAGGCATACTTGAACATTCCATATGTCAGGCCTTTCTCTGCTCATTTTCCTCACAACATCAAGCTAGGAAAGGTAGCTAATGTCACAGAAGGCAGAAGCAGGATTCAAGATGACCTTAACAGATTGCAGCACTGGGCCCAAACTAACAAACCACCTGCACATCTGGCAAGAGCGGTGGATCAAGGAGCATCCCCAAACTACACGCCTAATCATAGGGAATCCAACTCCCTTCCAATCAGGCTGTATAAGACATATTGTCTACTCACTAGCAGTACTTCTGTTTTGCCAGGTTTAAGTTTCAACTTGTTCTGCCCCTCCAGTCCATCACAGCTATGAAGCAGCAGTTCAGCCTTTTAACTGCCTCCCTAAGATCAAATGTCTAGCTTTGATGAAGGGCCTGTGGTCCTTTCTCAGAGCCAAGGTACCAGAGAATCATCACCATGGTGTTGGAGAGGAGGAAAAGGAATGTGGGCAATGGCTTCCACGCTGTGATCTTCAGATGAACGGCTGTATATAAATCTATCTATCTATCTATCTATCTATCTATCTATCTATCTATCTGTCCAATAATGAAAGGGATTTAACCACAATTGCTGCTACCAAAAGTTCACCATGGTTCCCACTTATCAAAATGGAGCACATCCAAGCTAGATATCTGACAAAGCTCCCACCTGCCGCACTAAGAATCGCTTTTACAGAATTACGATTCCAACTGATGGTGGATGGTCGGTACGGCAAAGTACAATACAAGGAGAGACTTTGTCTGTGTGGGCAACCTTGTGTAGAGGACCTGTTGTTGTTGTTGTTGAGTCGTTTAGTCATGTCTGACTCTTCGTGACCCCATGGACCAGAGCACGCCAGGCACTCCTGTCTTCCACTGGCTCCTGCAGTTTGGTCAAACTCATGTTGGTAGCTTCGAGAACACTGTCCAACCATCTCGTCTTCTGTCGTCCCCTTCTCCTTGTGCCCTCAATCTTTCCCAGCATCAGGGTCTTCTCTTCTCATGAGGTGGCCAAAGTATTGGAGCCTCGGCTTCAGGATCTGTACCACTATTTATTGCAATGCGCGCTATATATAGAACCAAGAGACCTCTTCCGGTATGATGGCGGACAGCACTCTACTAATGTGAGCCCGTTGATTTTATCCTTTTATTTTCTCTTACTCCCTTTTAAAGACTATTTTAATGAATATTGAGCTCAGATAAATTTAAGCACCTCACCCCATTCTATCCCACGTTTCACTTTCCTGACTCTTCTTGGAGCTTTAAAGCCGCATTGACTATCTTATCACACTGCGAAGAGCTTACAGGAAGATTCATGGGCTGTTCCCACCACATGTCTGGAGGCACAGACGGAGCATAATTTAGTGTTATGCCAATAACCTTTGGCACACTACTCCTCCTTGAATATGATACTTTCAAGGAAAATACTCCCTCGACTCTTTGAAAAATTTAGGGAAGATAAAAGAGTGAGGCAAAGGGAGAGATGACTCAGCAATTAGACAGCCCTGCTGATGCGAGGAGGGGGGTTGGTAGGGGGTTGGTAGGGGGTTGGTAAACGCTGCAGAGAATCTGAGGACTTAGAGGAAATGGCATGTTTGCCCCTTACCAAGCAAACCAAAATCAGCGAATTCTTCTATGGAAAAACAAAGGACACTTTTAATATTCCAACCTCGAACAGCTTCTCGCCATTAGCAGAGATAATAGATAAGGAAATTACACCGAAGGAACCACCCACCAAACAACCCATTAACTCCTTAAACAACATCACGAGACCAAAAGGTCCCAAAAAAGTTCCAACTATGCCCATTCAGGCGGAAGATTGCATCGGAGAACAAGCAAACCATCTCTCTGAATTACTACTTGAACACTCTACCACGTTAGACCTAGTGGCTAAAACCGTGGACTGTATCTTTAAATACATAAGAGACATCAAAGGCTCCTTAGAGATTATATCCTTTGTATCCCCAAAAGTTAATGTCAGCCCTGTAGACGTTTCACCGGAGGATAGGGCCGAACCAACACCCAGAGTACCTGCCCTATTGCACTCAACCCCGCAGACTGGCTGCAAATCTGAAAACAAACAATCTATGGAAGATTTACACACCTTATCTTCCTATAATCTCTCGTTACAAGCCACTAGACTTTGTTTAATTATCCTCCCCTTCAAAGGTCAGGTTGTTAACTGGTCATCTACACATGTCGCAAGAAGGCATCTAGCTGAGCTTTTGGGCGTAGATCTTCTTTCCATCGATCTGAAATCCACTGTCCACATTTACAGCAAGCCACACATGCAGAGGATACTGCTCACCTTTGATTCTAAAAGGCTTATATGGTGTCCCTACGAAGCTACCTGACTAATTATGGAATTTTTATTACAAGAGTTTTTATCAACACTAAGATTTGCCCTCTTATTCCCTACTCTCCAGTTAAAAGGAAAGCAATTAAAAATGAGGGCATTCCATCTACTACGAGCTCTACCTCTCCACCCTCAGACTTAATTAGTTAGACAGAGACCCCCATGCCCCTCCTATCAAAGGCTACTCATCTTGAGAATTCGATGGAGCAGGAATTACTTGTCTCCTTCTCCCATCTGCCAAAAGCCGAACAAACAGAGATAACGGACAGACTAGATGAGTTATTACTCTATCTCCGCAACTTTGAAGATCTAACGCCCACAAAAGAGGCAAATATTCCACCTAACTTGGAGCCAAAAATGGGTCATGAATCTCCTCAGGTCACGGCAGAACACACACCCCTACTCTGCCCAACTGAAATCCACGCCGAAATCTCTGTGGCGCCCCTAATCTTTAGCCCAACTTCTATATGGCTCTCAAATTAGCCCCTCTGCCAACCTTAAGACCCTTGAAACAGTACAATCTAAATTCTTAAGATCATTATTTGCTACCCCTAAGTGTACACCTAATGCAGTCTTAAGGCAAGAGGCAGGACTGCCCAGAGTGGAATTAAAAGTCTGGGAACAAGCAATATCCCTCTGGCTGAAAATCCATTACAATCCTAAGGGTCTATTACCTTGCTTCCTGGCCGCAGTTCCCTATCCTCCTTGGCTTATGCAAATAACTAACAAGATCAAACAAATTGGTCTAAACCCTGAAAATCTTTTTATTGGAACTCTGAACAAGGCAAAAGCTATTATCACTCGGAGACTTTATGATATCGAATTACAACAAGAAGGCGCCCTACTCCCGGAGACGTATAGATGTTTAAAAGCTTGGCCTAATTTTGCAGCTGCCCCTTACTTAACTAACATCACTAACGAAGCCTATAGATGGGCTTTCTCTAGAGCCCGCTTTGAGACAATGCCCTCAGCAGTGCTGTACGGCAAATTCTCGCGGGTTCCAATGCATGCGCGTCTCTGTCCTTGTATGTAAGAATGCATGCGCGTCTCTGTCCTTGTATGTAAGAACTGGCAGATGTGATCTCAGAACCACTGGCAGTCATCTTTGAGAATTCCTGGAGAACAGGCGAAGTCCCGGTAGACTGGAGGAGGGCAAATGTTGTCCCTATTTTCAAAAAGGGGGAAAGAGAGGACCCAAATAATTACCGCCCAGTCAGTCTGACATCAATACCAGGGAAGATTCTGGAGCAGATCATTAAGCAAACAGTCTGTGAGCACCTAGAAAGGAATGCTGTGATCACCAATAGTCAGCATGGATTTCTGAAAAATAAGTCATGTCAGACTAACCTGATCTTCATTTTTGACAGAATTACAAGCCTGGTAGATGAAGGGAACGCAGTGGATGTAGCCTACCTTGATTTCAGCAAGGCATTTGACAAGGTGCCCCATGATATTCTTGTAAAGAAGCTGGTAAAATGCGGTCTTGACTATGCTACCACTCAGTGGATTTCTAACTGGCTGACTGACCGAACCCAAAGGGTGCTCATCAATGGTTCCTCTTCATCCTGGAGAAGTGACTAGTGGGGTGCCACAGGGTTCTGTCTTGGGCCCGGTCTTATTCAACATCTTTATCAACGACTTGGATGATGGACTCAAGGGCATCCTGATCAAATTTGCAGATGACACCAAACTGGGAGGGGTGGCTAACACCCCAGAGGACAGGATCACACTTCAAAACGACCTTGACACATTAGAGAACTGGGCAAAAACAAACAAGATGATTTTTAACAGGGAGAAATGTAAAGTATTGCACTTGGGCAAAAAAAATGAGAGGCACAAATACAAGATGGGTGACACCTGGCTTGAGAGCAGTACATGTGAAAAGGATCTAGGAGTCTTGGTTGACCACAAACTTGACATGAGCCAGCAGTGTGACGCGGCAGCTAAAAAAGCCAATGCAATTCTGGGCTGCATCAATAGGAGTATAGCATCTAGATCAAGGGAAGTAATAGTGCCACTGTATTCTGCTCTGGTCAGACCACACCTGGAGTACTGTGTCCAGTTCTGGGCACCACAATTCAAGAAGGACACTGACAAACTGGAACGTGTCCAGAGGAGGGCAACCAAAATGGTCAAAGGCCTGGAAACGATGCCTTATGAGGAACGGCTAAGGGAGCTGGGCATGTTTAGCCTGGAGAAGAGGAGGTTAAGGGGTGATATGATAGCCATGTTCAAATATATAAAAGGATGTCACATAGAGGAGGGAGAAAGGTTGTTTTCTGCTGCTCCAGAGAAGCGGACACGGAGCAATGGATCCAAACTACAAGAAAGAAGATTCCACCTAAACATTAGGAAGAACTTCCTGACAGTAAGAGCTGTTCGACAGTGGAATTTGCTGCCAAGGAGTGTGGTGGAGTCTCCTTCTTTGGAGGTCTTTAAGCAGAGGCTTGACAACCATATGTCAGGAGTGCTCTGATGGTGTTTCCTGCTTGGCAGGGGGTTGGACTCGATGGCCCTTGTGGTCTCTTCCAACTCTATGATTCTATGATTCTATATGCATTTGCAGCTAAGAAGATCAGGAGAAAAGAACTAGATAAAATAGCGGTCAATTGCAAAGGTGATTCGGACATTTAAGCTGGCACATTCTACTAGAGAACCCCCTGCTACTCAATCGTATGCAACAAATAATTTCTAGGAGACACGACTGTAGTTTATCATATTTGCAGTGCCTGATGTTTTTATGGTTTATGTTATTTAATAATGGGTCAAGAAGAGGGTGCTGCTGTCCACAGCTAAGAGGAGCAAGGAAGCAACAGCCAGATTATGCTCCCATAGTCTGGTACTGGCTCTGTCGTGCATATTTAACTTATGAAATTTTCTGCCGCAAGATATGAAGATTGAGATACAGAGTTCTACTTCAGTGATGGGAAAGCTGTGGCCCTCAAGATGATGTCCTCCATCTCCAAACATTCCTGACATCTGGCCACGTTGGATGGAAATTGGAGTCAAACAACATCTGGAGGGCTATAGATTTCATATGCCTCTGCTAGGGATGAATGAAATTGTCAATTTCATTTCTCTAAGTTTCTCATTTTTCCAGTCTTAGATATACTGCTGCACATTTCTACACAGGTTTTTCCCCTCTTATTCTCATGGGAGGAAATCTGCCTTTTTGTGTAAATTTATCCTACTAAACACATGTTCGTATGCATTGTTGACTAATATACACATTTTTACAAGCAATTTCCCCATATATAAAGCGTTTTGGGATATTCTTCCTCCTAATATATGCAAATTGTATGCAGATTTTCCCCAATACATTTATATTGGTTGGAGAACTTCACTGTAGAATTTGGGTGTGTGCAAATGTAATTTTGGTTTGGGGAATGGTTTGAGAAGTGTGAATTAGTTTCTCATTAAATTACAAAACAAAATCAAATATCTCCTCAATTTCTACTCTTTACTACAGATAAGCCTTCTATTAGAGATTTATAGCTCACTTACACAACTGACAGAACGCCTTGCTCAAAAGCAAGTGACAGTTAAAAGTAGTCCATCTGTAGTGTATTTGTGCATTTCTATTACACTTCTACAAAATGTAACAAATACATGTATACAAAGAATAATTGTGAAACCCTGTAATTAAAATATAATTGTGATATATTTTTAAGAATTTAAAAAAAAATTAAATATAGTGTTTTAATCATTCCTCACTAAATCTACTGACAGTCTAGCCAGCAGGTCAACAGGTTAGTGAAGTAACAGACAGAGAAGATTATTTTTTTAAATAATTCATACACAGCAAAAAACATTTAGCACTAGGAGTGCACATGCTCATATTAAAAATGTGGCATGTAATTTCCATACTACAGTAGGAAAAGATCTTGTAAGCACCTTGATTTTGATATCATTCCACATGGCATCAGTCTGAAGTGAAACATAATCTGCTGGGCACATTCAATTTAAAATATCAATGGGCACTGGATCAAGAGTTTAAAGGCACAACCAAAAGGCATTCCTGGAATATATTACATACTGAATAACCGAACAGAAATTTCATTAATCTTGATGTTATTATTAGCTGGTCGTATTAGGAGAGGCAGTTATGTTGTAAATAATATTATGCCACAGCTAATAAACCCAGGATCCATTGGATCCCAAGCTGCTTTCACTGCCATTGCTTGGCAGCATCAGACCCATCAGATCCAGATCCTCCCCAACCTTCCAAAATGCTCATTGTGAGCAGTAGAGCTGCAGATGCAGAAGTGGCCCTGTTGCTCCTCAAAGCCCCATCAGCACGGGGAATAGTTGGGATTGGGAAACAGTTAAGCTGAATTCCGTGGTGCACATTAAATTCATGCAGGGCTATCAGTAAGCTCCACAAACCACACTAGTTCCCCACAAATGCACCCCAAAATCCTCTGCAAAATGCAGGCAGACATACTCCTGGGTGGAAAGGCTCATATGAAATTTCAATACAATCGGCTTGCACAACGAGCTTGCAACATGCACTCTGCAATCTGGGATGCAAAAGAAAAGGGGGCAGCCATTCACCAAGTCAACTTGTGTGAATCAGCCATCATTACTGATTGATACACCTGCCTTCTCCAATGTCCAGCACAATGCAGTGTGCTCATATGGAATGGAAAAAGTAGGTTACACACACACAAATCTCATTAAACCGTTCTGGGGGCAGCAGGAACCTAAATATATTGAGGGTTTGTGCTAAGAATTCCTAAAATATGCCAACAAGTGTTGTAAACAACAAATGATTGAGGTTACAGTACAACATGCCAAAGATTGCTGTAGTATGGCTGAAACTGGTGCCTCCTTGTGGAGAGCTGATTGACACAGCTTGCAACTATACCCACTGTACTCAGCTTGCTGCTATATCCATGTGGGTTCATTTTTAAGAGGCAACCACATTACTGATAAACCAGGCTAAGCTTGGAACCTGTAAAGACCAACTTCGAGAAGAATGCATTTTTTAATTTATTTTAGCTATGTTCTACTCTGTTAGTGTGCTCACAATTGCTAGTAGCAAATTATGATATATCTGATGTTTATGCATATATTCTGCTTCAATACTTTCCAGCTGTTTTATTTAGCGAGGTTTGGCAGAAGGTACACATGGCTTGCTTGCCAGTAAAAGATATGATTTTAATAAGGTGGTCCTGTTGTATAAAACTCAAGATGAAAATTTGGAAGAAAAAGTAATAAGCAAAGCACAGCAGTGAATTTGTGTCATCACAACTATTAAATCATATTGCTCAGCATGAAATGTATGCTTCAGTCTTGTCTGTAGTGCTTGGAAACATAACCAGACCAGAGGAAAAAGCACAAAGCAGTGGCACCAAGAGGTAAAAGTATGTTTTGCTGGGTTGATAAGAAGTTAAAACCAAGAAAGGCCCTTAGCAAACTTTCCCCCCACCATTTGGAATTAGCTTTCACAAGGACTTGTACCACAGCTGGAATGAATATATATGCACATGTAATGCTTATTGGTTTGATTCAATGAGCATATCAAATATGGTAGATCTAAAATAATAATGAGACAAACACAGGATAAGACATGGTATGTGAAAACTGCAGAGAAAAATTAAAAGTTACTATGATACTAGGGGCTATAACAGGGCTGCGGAGCCTGTACCCTGCAGATGTTGTTAGATTCCATCTTGGATGAGCCCTGGTCAACACAGCCAGTGGTCACTGTAGTCCAGAGTCATCTGCAGGGCAGCAGTTTCCCCCATCCCTGCTCTATAAGAAGCATCTGTTTTCATTTCAGAGCAGCATAGAATGAATTGGTTGGATGTAGAATACAAAAGGGTTGCAATCTGCCTGATAATAATTTTGATCCACCTGCATTGGTACACATTTGGTTGCTCCAATATTCAAACAGAATTGCTTGCAATTCATTTCAAAATGATGTGTGAGAGAGATGGGATCATACCTAGGAAACATCAGACTACAAGAATCAAGTTACTATTTGCATATTAAAGAGGCCATTATTGCTTTCAGACGAGTTACTGAATTTTTAAAAATATATATATTTAAAAATGGGATCTGTGGTCTGTCACCACAATCACCCTTCATTTATTGACCAGAATCCAAGAGGATTTGAATATATAGCACCTAGAGGGACTATTGAACTTTTTCTTTTTTGACTTACACACACACCCATGCCATATCACAAACAACTGTGAAACATTTCCTTGATTTCCTCAGCAGTGGTTAGCTATTGTTATGACAAATCTCCATAGAGGGAACTGCAATAAAAGTTTCCTTTGATTTGTACAAGAAGGGATTAGATATGCTAATCCAAGTTTGTAGGTCAAAGAACCAATGGATCCTGAGCAATGGTTCAGCAAACTGCCTATGCCAACACACTCTATAAAACACAAGTCATTTTTTTATGAGTCAATCTACTCTTTTGAATAATCAGAAAAAATATTAAAACAGCAATTATGTAGCATGGGACTATTGTTTCACAGTTGGGCATGTGGAAGTTATTGTGCAGTTCTTTGGATTCTGGACACTATAAGCTACATGGAGCAGTCCATGTAGCTGGTCCCTTATGAAAGGCCAACAAGCCAATTGGATAACTGAAAATGTCCCACCACAATCTTGCAACGTTCCGTAAATTAAGAACCAAGCACATAGATCATACTTCTGCAGAAGACATCATACTTCCGCTTGTTCCACTGGGAGAGTTTGCACTAAACCAAGGGTTGGTGATGGGAAGTTTTCCTTCTGCACATTCTTTCCTCACCCACTCTAGAATGTTTAGTTCACATTGAGTTCATGGAACATCGTACCCTGACCTGTTCTTAATGCATGGTTGACCACATCTACGGAATGTGATAGTTATGTTCTTTTAAGTCTTGCTATATCAATCACTAGTAATTGTTTAATAAGGAGGTTTTCACGCCTGTCCAATTCTGTGTTCCCTTTCCCAACCTTTAATTTATTGATGATTGATGCCTATATGCAACCCTTGCATTGTATTTGTGTTAACCAATCAGCAACAAGCACATATGTGGCAATGCTGTAATATTCAATAAAAGGGACTCCCCGAGACATGCTCGGGAGATGCCGCCCATATGACACTTGTCTGTTGTTTATTTCAACCCAACAGTTGGGAATCTCAGAACTCTATGTGAATGTGGTCCACCAAGCATATCTCTTTGGCTCTAGGATTCTCTTAAGCCTGTTCCCCCTCCTAAGCCACACACCTCTACTGCCTCTGCTTCAAACCAAGTGTTTCTGCCTCCGATAATGTCTCTTTCTTGCATAAATGGAAGACAGATAAGTGTTTGGGTAGAAACTACCCTACTGCACAAAAGTAAATTTGCATGCATTTCTCCTCCCACTTTTGTACCTGACCCATCAGATACAGGTACTTGTCCCCTGCAACGTTGCCCAAAAGTGAGTGTGGACCTGAGGCTGAAAAAGGTTGCCCATTCCTGCACTGAACTATGATTTAGTGTAAGTGACAAGATCTCGCTGCTGTGAGCCTGAGCTTTGCATGCTCCTATGTGATGCCTCTTTTCTGATGCTCCACCAACCCAGCTGCGCCCAAAGCCTGCTGCTCCCTTTGACTATGGTACTAATCCTTGTTTAAGGATTGAGGAACGTGACCCTCCATATGGTGCAAGTCCTATGTCAATTTCAGCTGGCTTCTAATCATAGATTCTTGGGAGGCCTGTATATTTTTCTCACTGGCCATTGACTTTATACTCCCCCCGGGGCTTTTCTCTTCCTCTAGTATGCCCTCTCCCCTTTTCAGTAGGCTCACATCTCTCCCCTCCCTCAGTCTTTTTTTCTCCCAGTTCCTTTGACCCTACCTCCTTCCTGGAGCTGTCCTCTCTGCCCTTGCCTGGCTCTTTCCAAAGCTTCTGCAGTCTCTCCCTTTTCGGTGCAACTCTCTCTCCTTCGTGATGTGTCTTTAGCTCTATCCTGTCCGGACAGCCTCTCTTCCCCTGTTCCCTCTCTGGATTGTGGCCTTTTCAACTGGCTGTTTCTTGGTGAATCTGTCTCCCCGTTCACACCAGTCTGCTGTTCCTCATCTCTTCGCCAGTCTTCAGGTTGGTCTCTGAGTCCTTGGCCTCCACATCTGACATCAGCAGCAGGTGCCAAAATATATAGCTGCTCCAGATCAGCCCCACTATGGTATTTCAGGGAAGAAGTGACTGTGCTGAGCTGAAACAGTGGTCGACACTTGCCCATAAATTTAAAGTATAGGATTTAACCCTTTCATCTTTGCATAGATTATTGATAAATAATGGAAATGCATTCAAAACAACATTTTAAGAATAATCATTTAAATAATCTCAGGAACTAAACCTGAGCTATATACAATAACAGTCTGAATCTCTCCCCCCTCCCCTGAACTGGAACAGATTCCAATCTGAATTGATAACAGCTAGATCAGCTGCAATAAGAAATATGGGGTGGAATTCACCTAACGCACCCCACTGTGTAATTTTGGTGCAAGGCCTTCAGCTGTAAGCCACCCAGAGTTGCTGGGGGAACTCAGTCAGATGGGTGGTGTATAAATAATAAAATTATTATTTTTATTATTAATGGGGCTTTACCCTCCTACACCTCTGTTCTCCTACCCCCTGAAACAGGCTGGGGGGGGGGATTCAGGAGAACCCCAGAGCAACATGCAGGGGAAGGAGACGGGCAATCATTCCACCTGGCAAGCTGCAATGCTTGTGCAGATGGAATGTTCATAAGAGCGCAACACTGAATTCCATCCAGTATTCTACCAACTATTGTAGCACAGCAGTTGTGCTGTATGGTTTTTGAGCCCTAGATATGCTTGGGGTTCTCAGGGGGGCTAAGTTGGACCAGAGAGGAAAGCAGCAGCACAGAATTCTGCATGTGCTATGAATAAAGCCCTTGATTTTAGATGACTAAACAAGAACATAACCCCACTGGGAACTTCTCCTGCATGAGCTCTATTGGAAGAAATGCTGTGTTTTTGTACAGGTTTCATTCATTCCAGTGGGGTTTGTGCAAGTTAACTATCAGGTAGATTGTGATATTAGGTGGGAACATAAAATTACTTCCATGCTTTGTTTGTTGTATCCTCCTCACTTTAAAAAAATGAGTAATTTGGAATTATGCACAGGAATTATGTGCTTTTTATTTATTTCTTTGGAAATAAAACTCATAAATAACTCATAAATAAGTAGGGATGGGGATACTTTTTAAGAACATAAGGCTAAGAAACCGAAGACCTGTCCTGATAGAAAAAAAGGTTTATCTCTGACTAGCAGAAGCCCTAGCTGTGCAGCCTCTGGTTTTGAAAACATCAGCACAAACTGTCAAACTCTCAAGTAACTATGTGGCTAGAAAGGTTCTAAAATGGAGCTGTTTTCCACATACAAAAAATGTCACAGATGAAACAGATCTTTAAAGCATACAATTGCACCCCAGATTACCATCACTGGGTGTAAGGATGGAGAGAAAAAGAAACCTACTCACTAAAGCCATCTTGTTTTGGAACACTTCCCAAATTTATTGTTAAATGAAAGGAAGGAACAATAGGTTTTCACCTTCTTTCCCCATGATGCCTTTAGAACTTTTGGGGCATCCCACACACAAGTATTACTAAGTCAGTCCCAGCAGATAAATATGAAATATATGTTAAGTACAAACACAGCACTTCATAGTGTGCTAGGAACGATCAATGCTTATTTAGTGTCATCTTCTTTGGAACATCTCTTCCAGCGACAACTGAACTCCAGCATAAACATCTATAGAGAAGGATATTAGCTTATATCAAGTAAGCTCTCAGATCTGGAGTACTTTCAAAAAAACATTTTATTTTCAAATGTCCTCTTAAGTATTTTTTAAAAGCTTTTAAAATATCACATGATTTAAATCTGATCCCTCTAAAGCTGATTTTTCAACTGAAAGAAGAGATGTAATCAAGTTCAGTGAAAACACAGGGAGGCCGAAGAATGCAGCAGACAATATTATACAATTCCCCAAAGTTCAAAACAACCAGGACTATGGTATTTTCCGATGAAGCTTCAAGGGTGCAATCTGGTACTCAACACCCTCTGGCTAAGAAGCTTTATGATTTAGCAAAACCCCACTATGCTAATAGAACACACAATGTGCCTCTGCCATGGAAAAGTACACCGGTGGAAACCCCCCCCCCCCCAGATACATATGTGGGTCTGTTAGCACTGGAGTTTCCTGTCTATTCCAAAACCCAAGCTTATGGAACTCCATCTTGCTTGGGCAGTTGCCCTCTCTTGAGCACAGGCCTCACAATGGATCAGGACATATGTCTTTCTGTGTGCCAAAGGTAAGTGTGCTGTAACCACCTGCTCTTATGCAGCAATGTGTACATTTGGCTTCACATCCTATGCTTCACTCCCCTGAAACCCATTGGTGGAAGGGAAAGGAAGCATGCTCCTGTGCGGTTCCTAGCTTAGGCAGAGCATTTCCTTAGCAAAGTGCTTGATGCTCGTGAGCTGAATGCTCGTTGCCCACCTGCCTCCCCCTATGCTATCCTGGACCTTCCCACCAATGTGGTGTGTGTAAGCTGTCTGTAAAATGTATTTTCATTGGGGTATTGAGCTACTGCCCCAGGAAGCAGGTGAACCTTTGTTGGTGTGTCTACGCAATTGTACTGGCCATCACATTTTCACTAAATGATGACCACCAGGAACAAGGGGAGGGGGGATAATCTGTGTGGATTTGAATTAGAGCATGCTTGTTCCAACTTTGCAGAATACCAAGCACAAAAACAGGTAAGCACCACTGGCAGGCAAAGGCAAAACAAAACAAAGAGGAAACCAAGGGCTTGAAATTAAATTTAGTCCAAGCCTTACACTTTTTACTCTATTTTGGCAGCAATTATTACCAAGTTCATGAAATGCTATAGCAAATCCTGCTCCTGAGAAATAATTTATTTCAATATGTGTCACAACTACAACATATTTCATTTCAAGGATTTGGAGTCTGGTAGTTTTATTTCTTTCCTCCACTAGGGATGAGGATGGGGTGAAGTTAATGATTTGCTCTTTGTGTGGAATTAAACCAGTGAACTCCTGGGTATGTTTCTGTCTGCTTTGAGGACCACAGCACAGAATTTCTCTGGCTGTATCTGTGGACACTACCTTATTCTCTGTGCTTCTTCCATGTTGGGGCCATGGCAACATGCCTTTGTTCCCTTCATGCATGGAAAACATATTGCCATTGTTGCTGGCCCACCTCTTGCTGGTCGACACTGGTCATGTTTCTAGGAGCACTGGGGATATGTCTGTTATTTTTGTACCGTTTTTGTATTTTGTGTGTTTTCCCCTCCCCTCCCAGAGTTAGCATGCTTAGGATATGGCAGCTGTTCCACCAATGCAGCAGCAGCATATCCTCTTCCCTGGCATAGCAAGCATATAGGATTGCCACTGCACCTCTAACACTTGAAATAAAACAAAAATCTAATTCCATGCAGTACCAAAACATTTTAAATGTTCTTTTAAAATGTGAAATGGTATTTAAAAACGTAGCACCAAGCAAGTCAGCACCTGCTGCCTAAGAATATATTATAAAGAATATGCATCAGATGGGTTCCCCCAACTGTATCTGATGCACCAGAGCTAAAAGATGCAGCATTTTTATTTAAGAAACTGCACATAGTTTAAAAAGGACTTTCAATTTTTTTAAAAGACCTTTTGAGGCATCTGAACAAGGCCTGTATTTTAAAATGAGCTTAAAGATATATTTGCAAATGTTTGTATGTTTCATGCCAGGCGGAAACCAGCTGGCTAAGTACTTTGGCAGTTGTTTATCTTCCTGCTCTCCTGAACAAGGGCCCCCCTGATTTATAGCATTTATATACTGAGAGAGTTAAAGGGCAATAAATTTTGGGAAGAGCTAATGGGAAAAGCAACTGGCTTGGGAAGCCTCACAGAACACAGTAGGATGTCCTTCTAAGTACATATTATAGGATTGCGCTGCACAGTCAGCATACAGCACCTTTAGGGTCAAATGGCAGCTGGGATGGGAGAAGATTGGATTAGTATTTTTTCTGAACCAGGGGGCAGGAGCTGACCTGAAAGAACGTAACATGTAGTTTGGCCCTAATACATGTGACTGGCACTGTACAGAGACACACCCCATGAACTGATATCTCTATAGTGTGTTAATTTATTTTTTATAGCTAAGTTGGAAGCCGCCCAGAGTAGCTGGGGCAAGCCACTCAGTGGGGTATAAATAATAAAATTAGTAGTAGCAGCAGCCACATGTACTGTATACTGTGAAACATAGCAGGAAATTTCCAAGTTGAAGTACGGCCTACCGGGTTAGGAGCTGTAATGGAGCTATATCATGGGACTATATTTGTGGCTCAGTCACAAGGTGTTTAGCTCACAGTCACATGAAAGATATAGTATTTCAGATCTATGCATATGCTAATCTGGTAGGCATCCATGTTGGGTGCAGTGTCTTTTTGTTTAAGCTACTGAAGAAAACAGGTGTGTTTTCTCTCCAGCAAACAGCCTGAGGCTGCATTGGAGAAGAGACAGAGCTTTGATTTTAGCACAGAATACAAGTTATTTGTAATCTATTATGCCTTATGCTGGGACCAGTATAAGAAATACAGAACTAACTGAATGTAATTTTTATTGTTTAAAGTTATTTTGAAATTAAGTCCTGTGTGTAAAGCTTTTGAACCATATTTTTAGACTGGAGAATTTTTATTTCAATACAAGAGTCAGTTTTTGTTCATCCAGCGGCTTCCACATTCACAATATTAATAATCTCAATAAGAAAAGCTTTCTGAATTGCACTTCACATGTTTAAAACTCTCTGACTGACTGTTGGCTCCAACAGATACTAGAAGCACATGTGACTGCACACCTCTCAGTCTCATACTGCTCTGCACTCTATACATTGAGAGAACTGCTGTTGCTTACAAACACCTTTTACGGCATGAAGGAACAAGGATGTCACTCCTGCTGCTTTCATTCACTTTTCTATCCCCTCTTGACTGCTCTTACGTTTAACTAGGAAAAGAGCAGGAAAAATCTGCCGGTATCGGAAGTTACCTTGTATATTTCTAATTCACAACATAAAGAGCTTATGAAGGTATTTTCAGTGAGAGTTCTCGCAAGAGTCCCCCAGAAGCCTGAGCCTACATTTTAGAAGCAAACTTATTTTTGTTTGGTGATAACAAAAAGTCTGGGTATGTTGCCTTTATTTTTAGTTAAGTGTCTACTGGTTTTATTGGAAAATTTATATTTCTGTTTTTGCAATGGGTTGTATTCAAGTAATTTTTCCTCACAGTAGACCCATTGAAATTAATAGATCTAAGTTAGTCATGACCATTAATGTAAATGAGCCTACTCTAAGTAGGGCTTTTTTGGAGTTGCAGTTAAAAGACAAATAAAAAAAGATAAGCATTTCTTATAATAGATGATAATGAAGTATCTAAGTCAAAAGGCAGAGTGCAAGTTCGTATTATTGGAAGGGCATAGGGGCTGGAAAGAGGAACTTTTTCGTTTAAAAGAACTCTTCCATTTAAAAGAATTAAAAATACATCAGATCATTTCCACCAAAAGCATGTCAGATTTGGATCAACTTTAGCACATTCCAACAGCGTAATTATCAGTGGTGGAGGTGAGGCATCTGATCAAGATCTGTATTATGAGGCATCTGATCAAGATCTGCATTTTAAAATGAGCTTAAAAAATATATTTGTAAATGTTTGTATCTCTCATGCCAGGCAGAAACCATACTCTGGCAGCTGTTTATCTTCCTGGACAAAGGCCCCCCTGATTTATTTATAGCAGGAGCCAAAATTCTCAAAGTTGTAAAAAAGGGAATTACAGGCTGGGAGCAAAGGTTACTAGGTTACTGACCCTACAGAATACAATCAAGCTGCAAAAGCACTAATTAAGAGTTGGTAAATAGTAGGATTCATTGTTTAACAAAATATAATACCATGTGTCTCCCATTAGAGATTTGAGCCACATTTCCTAAGGTTAAAAGGGCAAATAGAAACAGCAGCTGGACTAGGGAAAGAGGCTTCTCTCTGAAGCTGCTTTGAAGCTTCAGATAACTTAGAGAACTTAGCTTTTACTAAAGTTCCTTTTCTTCTAAAAATCTATATATGTTATGTATGAAATATATTGGCTTAAATGTAATTATGCAAAGGATTTAGAAAGTAAGAAATGTTAGATTCTTATGTTAGATTCTTATTTCATTGATGGTGTGTGAGAAGGTGAACCCAAGATCTCTGACCTCTGTTTAAGACATAATGAGCATCTGTTTTAGCCATCTGTTTTGCAGTGAATAGGGCAAGAGGGCAAAAGGTGAAATGTTAATTAAGGTGCCTTGTTGAGGTAAATGTAAGATATATGGCTACTTGTTTGCCATTTATAGATAGAAGGAAATATAGCTCTTTGTCTCCCATAAAAGGTAATAGGAAATGGGTGTATCTTTTATGATTGGTTCTAGCAAACAGCCAATAGGAATTTCAACCAGGCTGATTGGACAGAGGCAGCCAAAGGAGGAGCAAGGGGGCTGGGCTGAGGGAATATAAGTGCTGGCCATCAGGGCTGGAGTGGGCAGAGCTTTGGTAACCATATACCACTGTGTCTCTCATTTATTTGTCTGACAAATAAATTATTATTTTAATTTCTCTATTGCTGCGTTGAATATTTCATTCCAGCTAAGCGTTAACCACAAGCAGGGTGCTACAGAGGAACTATGCATAATGACCAAAAGTACCCCCACCTTGTATTTGGTAACATGTACTGGGCCTAGATGCAAAATCCATGAAAATTCCTCTCAAGTGCTCCTCATGAGGGATGTCCTGCCTTTTGCAACGTTCCACTGGTGCCAGAACTTTTGAGAGGTAGAAAAGAGGCGGTTATAAGTAATAAGCAGGGTACAGGGGAGACATGAAGGCAAGAATGGAAATGACTTTATTCTGATTGCCTCTCACAATTCATTATGGTGATATCCTGGCCTGCCATTTTTGCGACATGCCTAAATCCAGTGTATAGCTGAACTAATCAATCTGACATAATTTGCCATATATAACACTGCCCTAGGCAACCGGAACCAACAACTAGTTTTCTAGCAGAATTTAGATGTTGAGCTGCACTCTAAAAAGGAGGTCTCTGCTCAATCTATTGTATGCTATTTGAAGGTGTGTTCAGGCAACATGGGCACAGGGGCTGGGTGTGCACAAAAGCCCCACCCCCAGTATCCATATGCACATCACCCCATCCCCACTGCTTGGTCTCCCACCTACATGGAACTTTTATCTGTGTATGTTTGAACGCAAACAGAATAACTCTGTGCAGTTCAGGTCCCTGCTTCCTCAGAGTCCCCAGCCACACAGAGGGTTCTACTTGCATTTAACTAAAATTGAGTAGAAGCTCCATTTAGACTAGAGGGGGGAGCGAGGGTGTTAGGGGCAGGTCTTGGGTGAATGCCACTGTCCTCAGCCACACTTTACCCACACTGGTTATCAATATGCTTTGCTTTTATAGTTAATCATATGCTTCCTAAATCTTTCTGGTGAAAATTTGGTTTGGCTTATAGAAAAAAACTGCTTCAAGATTTACAAACATCTTGCTGTCCTTTACACATTATTACCACATAAATCACAAGCACTGGGTCAGGGAGCTGACCTAGAATGTTTTTGAAATTTCTGACAAATACATTTGCTTTATTTAAGTCTGTGATTTTGTTACAGTGGAAACTACTGTACTCCTCCTCTAAAAATAAAGCCTTTGCTTCTCTGAAGCTTTGGAGGCTATCTATTCTTCCATGCTTCTGAGCTTAGAGATGATTTTGCAGAAGCAGACAAGGGTGATCAGAAGCCACATTATAAGAAGAGCTTTGCACCCCAGAATGTATATCAACAGGCCAAAGGGCTTCTCCCCACTATAGCTGGTTTCAGACTGAAAAACAAAGATACTCCCCTTTTACTAAGAGGAGGCATGGCACTGCTTTATGTATTTCCCCCCTCAACTTTTACATAATGATTCTAAGTAATCATTATGGTTCTCCAGGAAACAGACTTCAATTCCACAGGATACTATTTCAAATACTTTCTTTGTGAAAAATGCCATTTCCTACAGTATATATAAACAGCTATGTATTTCTGCCACTGCAAGGACTTTTGGCTGTGCAATGGAACTTATCCCTCTCCTCTCCTTTCCCTGCATGCCCCATTCTGCTCTGGGAGTTCCCCCAGACCTTTTGAGCAGATCTGGAGAGGGGGCAAGAGGCATATGGGGAGAAAAGAAAGAAGGGAAGTTCCATATTGCAAGAAGAAATCCTTGCACTAACAGAACTACTTTGTTGGAGACCACTGAGAGCTTTTAACCTGTAAGTGTCTCTCATTACACAGCACTGTAATGTTAATGGCTTAATGTTTCCATGTTGTTTCCAGTTGGCCAAACTGTCAGTAAGCAAGATACAAGGGCATGAAAGGAACACTAGTGGTAAATCCAGGGTAAATGTTCAAGTCCTGGCCTCAACCCAACATAGTTAAGCAGTTAAACCACTGAAATTACCTCTGTTAGGTTGTGCACATTGTGTCAAAACTCAATAAGGTTTTATCTTTCTTCTAACTTTTCCTAAAATTTCACACCATTCAAAAGTTCCCCTGCACTTGGAAGGTTTCTTTGAATTATGCTATCAGTACCTTGCAGGGTAAACACAACTGGCACATGGTAAGAAAAGGCAATATGTTAGCTCTGAATATATGCATTTATCTGTTGAGAGATACATTATTATATACTTTCAACCAAGTCATCATAGCTGTTTCATTTCACCAGTTTATTATTTCATCAAATGGCTTCAAATGAAACACTGGATCAAGCTCAACCAAGGCACTAACAGAACTCCACTTGAAATTATCATCTTGACTACAGTAACATGACCCAGTTCAGGCAATCATTCAAGGCTTCATAATCTATGCATTATGAAGCTCTGAATGACCACTGGGTCCCAGCACTGCTCCCCTTGCTTCTCTTCTCCTGCCTTATAGTAAGTCTGAGTTCCCTGCTACATCCAACCATGGGAATTCTGGCTTAACAAACAGGAATGGTTAGTTAGTTAACATACCAGAATTTCCTGGCTCAGGTATAAGAGGAGCTCTGGCTTAATACAAGCCAGGATCTTTGCGCCCAAGTCAGTGCACAATGGGGAGGGGGCAAGGGAAGAGTATTTACACAGTATTGCCTTCCTGGCTTCATAAAGCACTGCTTCTGAAGCCTTGATTGACTATCTGACCTGGGCCAGAGGGAAATGTGACCCATTGAGAATTTTGCTTGAAATGAGCAGAGGGCACTTCAGATGAAATCTTCCAATCACATACTCCAGAACAGTTTCACTGATTATCATGTAGGAGTAGTCTGGGGCAGTCTAAAGATGCAAATCTATAAAAGACGGAAGAATGAGCCCTAATTAAAAATTGTATGTGCAGTGTTTGGCGGGGATTCCCACTATACTCAGCTAATCATTTTGCACTACATGCACCCAAGGAAAAAATGTTTACCTGGGATGGCCACGGTTAACCTTTTTTCCTTGCTGAGACGGTGCCCATAGAAGAATTCATTCATGGAGGCCATGGAAGGGGGGCCCCTCAGAAGAAATGATTCTGTGGAGGTGTGATCAGGGGGGGTTCTTAATAAAGGCAGTAGGTGGGTCCCTGAAGTCCTGGGATGGCTCTGATCACAAGGGGAAGGTGAGAATAGTCTTGCAGGAGATCCAAGAAAAAATACATACGAAAACAAAAGAGTTTTTACTTTAATTACTGAGCAATGGCTCCTTGAATGACATTAGCACATTCCTTTCCCCACCACCACCCTCCACAAAGCAAACCAGCATGTTGTCACCACCCCTATCATTGCTGCCACCCCACAGGAAAACGTATTTCCTATAAAGGGAAGCTTCGCTTATAAAATTTAGAAAGAGAAAATACAAGCTGCTCAACATGACCCATCAAGCTGAGTATAGATCACCTGCCGTGTACAATGGCCCACCATAGAGTCAATAAAATCTGTTTTTTGCTGCTTGCTTGGGGCTCTTCTTCAGTGTTGTCACTAATTTGAGGCCATAATACATGGTGGTGGTGTGGCTTGGTGGGTTACATCTTGTGCAGGCCCCCACATCCAATTCTCATCCCCCAATATAGGTTTTTAATTATTATTTAGGCATCATGCATATTTTCCATTTCATTTATAATATCTGTATTTAACATTTATGCTGAACATGTAGTACACAGACAATGAAAGTTTGCCCTAAAAGTCTCTGAACAGGGGGAATCTTGTTTAGATACTGTTTGTGGAAGTTGTTCCCACAAAGTGGGGGGATCTTTTGTCCACCATCTTCTCCTTGACCTTCCTCCCCCTGTTGGTGGGACTGCCACAGAACTATATGCAACTCTGCAAACCACTAGCATTTGTTTCTGGGTTTGAATAAAAGTCATCTGCTATTGAACATTTATTCATTTTAACACAGGTGTTGAGAAGCACATCAGGGTAATCACATTCCTTGCCCACATTTCAATAATAAAGAGAAAAAGGAAAGTTTATAAGCACCTTAGTTTATCAGAGGATCATTTCCCTGGATGTGGATATGCCTCTTAGACATGCCCCTCCACTTCACCCCGCCCCATTAAGAGGTTTATTTTTGCTATGTATTAAGCAGATACATTCAAAACATACAGAATATGCTGAAATGCTAACAGAATATGATCTATGACTATATCAAAAGGAAGAAAAAAATATTATGAGCAGATGGAATTACTAGCCAGGCTTCACATTTTGAAAAGTCGCTTCTTCACACAGCCCCATCTCTCAACGACCCCAGCCAAAATATATTCATTATTTGCAATTCAGTGAATGACCTTAATTCAAGTCAGGCCACTGCACTGTACTATAAAGACGACTGCATGCATACCTTTTCCTCTGAGTGCCACTGCTGACCAGTATGTTTGGTTGCTGTGGGCCCTGACTATGCAGGAGGAAAGTGTCTATGGTTGGCACGGTGGCTGATGCCTCCTCACTTACTTTAGGGCTGCCGATCTTGCTCTTTCCAAGTTTGCCTTTGCTCCGCCGGGACTGCTCGTGATCAAACTCTAAGTCTTCCAGACGCTGGGTGAGGGCGAGCTTTTGCTGGATAGCCATCCGCAGCAAAGAGTTTAAGGTCTTCTTCTCATCCTCTGCAGCTGCCAATTGCCTCTGCATCTCATCCAACTGTGTTACGTATTCATCACACCTGGGGAGAGAGACAGAGGGAGAGAGAAGTGTCTTTCAGATTATGTGAATGTCCCTCATGGAGAAATGTCAGCAAGAACCAGCTACATATAAAGAAAGTACCCATCACCTGTTATCATGGCAGCTGGAAAAACTATGCCTAAAGTAACCGATGTTGCTGCCTGCTGGCTATATTTATGTGCAGTCTGGGCGAATTTAATGCTTTTCCATGACAGAAAAAGGTACTAAATTTGCCTGAGTCAATGGGCCATAAGACATTTCTAACATGGACCTGCCCTGAATTATTCTCAATTCAATGAGAGAGAAAAACAAAACAATATGCAATCAAAAATGGTCAGCCAAGCAAAAGGCTCCAAGAAACCCACTGAACAAAACCAATTTGAGTGAAAAACCCTCTCAGTCCCGTGACTTGAAATCATGCAACAAGCACAAGTGTGGATAGGCCTAAGACATTGAAGAAGACTATTTCCTCAGTTTCCCATCTCTTACTTGCTCTCAAACTTATATATGGTGCTACTAACATTTATCTGATCTGCTGGAAAGGTGGAAGGTGTGGCAGGACTTGCTTAAGGAAATTAAATTAAATTAATGTAATCTATATTGCAATGTAAATTAAAAATGGACATGACCCCAGGACGTTTTAAGTAGAAATATTCCTAACAGAGCCAAGACATTATGTCATAGTATTAGTAATCAGCTGGAGGAAAGCATATTTAATTATACTGAAACCAGAGCTTCTTTGCTTACAGGAACTCTCTTTCAGTACAAGCCAAGCACTCAAAAAGTCACAATGTTCTGCACTTAAGTGGACTTTGATGCTTATCAATAACTGATTTGTTTTTTGTTCCCAACTGTCTAAATGCTTTATTAATGGCAAATTTGATAATATAAAAGAACCACTGCTTTATATATTAACTGCTACATGGACTGCATTTGAAAAGAAGTGAAACTCTCCAGTGAAGCTCAGAAAGAAAGAACGATCAAATTAAGTAACTCCCAAATTTTACTAAAGTATAAGCTCATCAGAAATTCTGCAGTAAAAATAGGAAAGATTTAGGGAATTTGAAAACTTTTATTATTTATATGCCTAATACCTCTCCATACTAAAGTATCAATTTTTCCTCTTAATTTAATTCAAAGTACTGTTAAGTATACCCAAATCTCTTGATATTACTGCTTCATAAGCCTGTTTCTCCCCCCTTTTTAAGATTATAAGTTTGAATTTTGTGCCTTTATTGTTTTGTTTTTTCCTTTAAAAGTAATTCGAATACATTATAAAAAGAATCTTGGCCATATTCAGCTTGTAATAACTGATAACCTCATATCCCAACTGAAATGAACCTGAGCCCTTATGACATAAATAACTACGTGTTTGTCTTATTTTCTCTTGGGAAAGAAGGCCATATTTCCGAAAGAGTGTGATTGCTGGAAGCACAAGACGTCATAACAGGGATCTGCATTTTATCACAGTTGATAATAGAGATTGCTGTAAAGACTGATGGGGGAATGGACTTGTGAAGTTGGGGTGTTTGACTTGGGCTGCAATCCCAACCACACTTACCTGAAAGTACCAGTAAGCCCTATTTAAGTCAGCTGGGCTACACTGCACTATAAGATAGTAAGCATTAACTATCTGCCTGCTAAGCAAGAATGGACTTTGAGAACTCTTAATGAGAAAAAGAAATAAATGGACTACAGTGGTACTTCAGTTCTTGAAAGAAATCCGTTCTGGAAGTTTGTTCGGCTTCCAAAATGTTTGAAAACCGAGGCGCAGCTTCCCATTGGTTGCAAGAGCATGTTCGGGTTCTGCAAAATGTTCGAAAATGGAAGCATTTACCGTATAACACGCCCCTGTGTATAAGTTGTTGGACTTTTGGGGGGGAGGATTGCACAGAGTTGTTGAGCTTTTGGGGGGGATGGAACCAAACACCCATCACCCATACCCACTACCCGTGTATAAGACACCCCCAGTTTTAAAACATTATTATAAAGTAAACAGAGCTCGTCTTACATGCAGAAAAGTACAGTACTTCTGGGTTTTTGGCGTTTGGGAGCCGAAATGTACAATAACAGAGGTGTTCGGGAAACAAGGTTCCACTGTATTCTTTAAAATCACTTGCATTATCCCAATGTACTATCTTTCTTTATTATTTAGATTGCTTTATGTCAAGGTATATATGATAACGAAATTAAATTTATTTATTATTTATAAAAGTATTTCGGTACCTGGTTGCGAACATGGCTCTCAAGGATGAGAAGGTTGCTGCATCTTCTTTCAAAGCCTTTAACTCATTACGTAGTTTAGTCATGGTTTCTGTCACCATGGCCTTCTCATTCTCATACTTATTCTTCAGATTAGCCAGAGCCACTTCAGCTGTCTGAAGCAAAGACACAGCCATTATATATGTATGTATATTTCAGAACACAAAATAAGAAGAGTCTGCTGAGTCAGGGCCGTGGCCCACCCAGTCCACCATCCTGTTCTCACAGTGGCCAACCAGATGCCTGTGGGAAACCAGTAAGCAGGACCTGAGGACATCAGCACTGTCCCCTCCTGTGGTTTCCAGCAAACGAGATTGAGAAGCATACTGATTGTGACAGTAAAGGTAGGCCGGATGGAACAGAAACTACAAGAAACAGAAGCGAAGATGCTATGTTTAGCTCAACAACTGTAATATTTAACCAGCTGAGACAATATACTCACATTTACACAGCATGTCATTAGTGCAAATTTATTTCTATCTGGCTTATACAATACAACTGGAACACACTGCATTTCAAACATATGAGGCAAAAGTTTTCTTTGGCTGAAAAAAGGTGAAAGCAGTCTGAGGGATACGTCATCCCGATGGTGCAGTGGTACCTCTGGTTACGAACTTAATTCTTTCCGGATGTCTGTTCTTAACCTAAAACTGTTCTTAACCTGAAGTACCACTTTAGCTAATGGGGCCTCCTGCGCGATTTCTGTTCTCATCCTGGGGCAAAGTTATTAACCCAATATACTACTCCCGGGTTAGCAGGGTCTGTAACCTGCAGTGTTTGTAACCCAAGGTACCACTGTATAATGTTCTTTTGCCCCACCGTCAACTCCAGTCAAGTGTTTTGAAACAATACAAATATCTGCAAACCCCATTTACTGGAAGCCAAGTGGGATTGAGGCAAGGAAGAAGGGCTACCCCTATGCTATCCACATAATCAGTTATCAGTAATCAATATATTCAATATATATTCATATATGCTTACACATAATCAAGGATTACAGTATTTTATAATCCATTTTGAATCAAAGGGAAACTGTGCCTTAGCTAACTGCAAACTGCTTGGAACAGCAAAGTTAGGAACCGACATCCGTGTACCCTGGACAAGGGGAAGACGTGAATCAGCTATTCTGGTACAAAATCCCCTCAGATACAGGCTAAATTAATCCACAGAACAGGAAGAGCAAAACCACAAAATCTCCAAACTCCCTGTCCTGTCATAACTAGGGGAAAGGTTAGACTAAGCGTCACTGCAAGCATCGGAAAGCAGAACTAGAACCCTGTGCTTGACCAGTGCTTGACCAGGAGCTGGTTGCGTGACAACAGCTTGCTGATTGGCTGATTCTCGCTGACAATATTGTGAATCCCTCTTGGTTGTCTCATGATCTATGATTTGCTGTGATTTGCTCAGGTATAAAGACCTCTGGATTTCTGTCAATCGGGGTCCCAGTTCCTTTTGGAAGAGATTCCAAACTGGGTCCTTATTGCCTGGCAATAAACCTCACCTTCTTATTCTCCATTGCTGAGCCTGCCTGATCCTTATTTTGCACCTAGCAAGTACCACTAACTTTCACGTGCTTCAGGATGAGTGTACACATGACACTCTTTCAAACTGCCTTCAAATCTCTGAAATACTAGTGCCTACATCCAATCTCAACTCTTTAGAAGAATGCTATCAAAACAGTTTTGAATCGTAGAGTTGGAAGGGGCCTCCAATGTCAACTACAAGCCAATACCTGCTGATGCTAGAAATAACACTATTACAGCATCCTTTATTGGTGTCCAACTAATGTCTCATTGCTTGATTCCATGTGCCACCGTAGTAGCAAATACACGGGGTGATAGTTCCAGTGCCTCAGTTGTAAAAGAAAAGGTAAGAGGGCCTTCAATAACTAAAACACGTCCCCCACAGCCTTCTAAAAACTGGAGCTAAGGCAGCTATCACAACAGATAAAGGACCCGGGCCTCTTTTGAACATCTTTAATCCTAGCACAAAATTCCAGCCCTATCACCTGGAAAAGCTAGATTTTAACCTGCTGTATGTGCATTCCCTGTAACTGTCACTGAACATGGCAGCTTGCAACAGCAAAATTAAACGATCCTGTTGGAATAAGTTATGCTTGCAGATAAAAGTCAAGACAGGGTTACACTGTTCTTGTACCTGCAGCTTGTTAGGTGTGAATCAAGGAACATGGGTTGTGGTTCTGGATAGTTAAGAGTTAACACTCCAGAAGTGTTCTTATTAACTGGGTACACTGCCCACATGACCCGGGCATTTTCCTTTGATCTGTGCTCTGTGGGGCTGAGCTCTCTCTGGAGAGCAGTCTGTCTGAGAATGTGAGCAAGGTAGTTTCGTTTTTGTTAGAGGCAGAAAGCTGCAAGCGTGCAGTAAATTCTGTAGGTTTTTCTTTTCTGTTTGTTATGCTTCTAAATAATGAGTTATAGATTAGAAGCACTGGTGTTGAGCTGAGTTATTGAAGACACTACGTCGACACAGACAAGCCATTTTATGCTGCGTGTGAACTCTGCTATTATCTGGCAACTGAGAAGAGTGGCAGTGTGCGGAGTGGAAGCGTGTGGGCGCCATTGGAGTTTGACGGAGTGGCAATAAGTCAAATTTATTGCATGGCCATTGCAGCAGACTCAGTCAAAGGAATTTGACTGGGTCAAAGGAATTACGACCCACAAACTTTAACAACATGTAAGGCATGAGTCAGAGCCAGATGCCAATGATTCAGCACAAAGTAGAGTATAAGTAGCCCTGAATTTGTAACAAGGTGTTGGTAGTGTGGCTGGCTGGAAATCAACTGTGTTGAATTTCTGCTGGGAGAATATTTGCTGGCACACCTTCTATTTGTAAGCTGTCTGCCTAGAACAAGAGGCAGTCAGAGGTAGAAACTCTGTTGTACTTTTTTAGTGAACTACCTGTCAGTAAATATACTGACTGCACTGCGCTGTCTAGTGTTGTTACATATAGGAAAGGTAAAAAGTTAAGGTAAATGACCCTAGGACAATTAAGTCCGGTCAAAGGCGACTGTGGGTTGCGGCACTCATCTTGCTTCAGGCTGAGAAAGCCGGTGTATGTTCACAGACAGCTTTCTGGGTCATGTGACCAGCATGACTAAACTTCTGGAGAAACAGAACACCATGATGGAAACCAGAGTGTATGGAAACACTGTTTACCTTCCCGCTGCAGTGGTACCTATTTATCTACTTGCACTGGCGTGCTTCCGAACTGCTAGGTTGGCAGATGCTGGGACAGAGCAATGGGAGCTCAACCCATCACAAGGATTTGAACCACGAACTTTCTGATCGGAAAGCCCAAGGGGCTCAGTGGTTTAGACCACAGCGTCACCCACATCCCTTTACAGGAAAAATGGAGGGGGGTGACAGAGTTGGATCAATGACTAAAGATTTGGCAATTAGACCATTTGCGTTTGTTGTAGCTGTATTTAGGATTGATCGTGTTTTTGGAAGAGTTTTACCTTATGTATAACCTTATGCCTTATGCATAACCATGTATCCTAATAATGCTTAATTGTTAATGCTAAACATGCCTAAAATCTTAAGACCCAAAGTCTCTCTCTGCCCTGTTGCTGTGCTTGCAGAAAGCAAATATATATTTAGCTACATCTGCATTCTTTCTGTAAGGAACATTCCTCAGACTGTTTCTTAGGCTCACGAAAAAAGCATGAGACGGACATGCTGACCTGAGAAACAGGAAATTGGATGTTTGCCACATAACGTAATGTATCTGCCTGATAACAGGAAAGGGGGATTTTGGCTTCAACTGCCAAAGGGGTTTCTTTTTCCTCTTTATGCTTTATTTGCTGAAAATAGGGTAAAGGCTGTTGGTGATTTCTTATGAACTTACATGGAAAAGCAGAAGCAATCTTTACATGGACATAGGAAGGGCTTTGCCCCTGTTCATTGGTTTGATTTTGCTAAAATATATGAATATGTAATGTTTAATGCTGTTTGGAATAAGGTACAGTGGTACCTCGGGTTAAGTACCGTATTTTTCGCTCCATAACACGTACCCGACCATAACACGCACATAGTTTTTAGAGGAGGAAAACAAGAAAAAAAATATACTAAATGAAACAGTGGATGTATGATTTTTGTGGTTCATGCTGTGGCCACAGACATGTGATCTGACAGTGAGTTTGGAGTAGCCCAATGCAAAAATCCTGAGGATCCATGTGGATCCATGCTTTGTAACCACGTTTTAAGTGGGGAGGGAAGGAAAAGCACTCAAGGGACAAGGAGCACGCCTGGGGTGGGTGGAAAAGGATGCTGCTAATAATGCAGAAGAGGGGTTTAAGAGGAGAAGGCTCCTCTCCCACTTTGCTCCTTTAAAGCAAGCAGGCTCTGCTTTTCTTCCACCTCCCCGCTCATCCCCAGCTTAGCGAGCTGAAAAACTTTGCTGCTATGTAGCGAGCTGAGTGAGGAGGAGAGAGGGACAGAGAGCCTGCTTGCTTTAAAGGAACCAACCGGACAGGAGCCGCTTACACTCGTGTAAGCGGCTCCTCTCCTCTCCTGCTTTGCTCCTTTAAAGAAGCAGGCTCTCTGTCCCTCTCTCCTCCCCACTCAGCAGCTCTTCTCCTGCTTTGCTGTTTCAAAGCGAGCCACGAAGGAGGGAAGGAAGCGGAACCATGGATCCTCTGCTCACGACTGCAGCAGATCCCCCCCGCCACCCGTAGACATTCCCTCCATAACACGCACAGACATTTCCCCTTGCTTTCTAGGAGGAAAAAAGTGAGTGTTATGGTGCAAAAAATACGGTAATTAATTCGTTCTGGAGGTCCGTTCTTAACCTGAAACTGTTCTTAACCTGAAGCACCACTTTAGCTAATGGGGCCTCCTGCTGCCGCCGTAGCATGATTTCTGTTCTCATCCTGAAGCAGAGTTCTTAACCCAAGGTACTATTTCTGGGTTAGCAGAGTCTGTAACCTGAAGCGTATGTAACCCAAGGTACCACTGTATATAAACCCAAAGCCCCCAGGGCTCAGGGCCCAGGCTCTGGAAATCATTCCTCTGGGTCTCTATTGCTCAGCAATAAATTTTTACTTTCTTTTTCTCCATTACTGTGTCTATTGATTCTTGAGCATATCATGAACGGGTAACAGGTATTCCTGATCTCCTTGCAACACTAGCAAGAATAATTCAGAGGTACAGAATATAGAATAACATGAGGCTGGTAGCACATGACATTATAGCATATAAACAACACTACCAAAACAAAGTTGTGCAGAGCTGAGGCATGATCTTCAGAGCCGCTTATCTATCTTCGCGTAAGCAAGGTGTGGGAGCAACTCAGGCAGAGAGCTCCTGACTGGTTCAAAAAGTGGTGTTTTGTATGCATTTTGCACATTTTGATATGTATCGGAATTTCTTATTACACACACCCTTATTAACGTTTGTTCATTTCATAAAAAGTATATACCACTTGATTGTAAAAAAGTCAAAGCAGTTTATAAAAAAGATAAAACAAGAAAATCAAGAAGAATTACACCCCTATTTTAAAATATACAGTACCAAAGTTAAAATACTAAAATAGATTAAAATTACCTCAACTTTCTGGGTAGGCTATCTATACAATTTTTTTAAGCTAAGTTAATTGCTAGCTAGCACAATTAAAAGATGAGAAGAAACATTCCTTCCTAGCTGGTTTATGGTTTGTTTGTTTTTATTGCTTTATGGTAGCGTAATTAGCTGGTTTGCACCTCGTATTTTAGTATTTTACTATCAGCAGACCAAAAGGTTGGTATATGTGTAATCAGTCTTTTTCAATCCCATCTATTTAATCTAGCATCCAGGGGAAGTTTGATAATACCACACTCCTGAAGAAACATATCCACAACATTCACATGCATTACTTCATGTGCATTTCATATACAAATGGATGGAACTGAAAGAAACTGATTAGCCAAAACAGACTTTCAACTGGTTGGTTTTTTTCTGATATGTATTATACATTTGTGTTTAACTGCCCTCACCTTCTGTCCTCCCAGCTCAAGCCTCCTGGGCAAAGGAAAATACATCTACCTAGATTTCTCCCTTCCCATAGGACTGCTCTACCCATGTTCTACTGCAGCAAAAAAAGTAGCTCAAGTCAAATCCACACTAGTCTTTTTTAACATGTTTGTGTATCCACTCAGGTCTTTACGAACTCTGAATAATTAACTATTTCTATGATTCCATAATACACATTCTTGTAAAGTGCGTTAGTTATCAATTTTTGGACACTATGAGTTGGTTCGGATTTAATGCTCTGAACAGGAGTATGCCACAGGTTCAAGCAGCCTCCTCCACTCATAAGCTCCAGTTCCTTCCTTTGTCTCCTCGTTTATAGTTTGCTATTACATTCAAGCCTCACTATAGTTTGTTTGAAGCAACTTCCAATCCCAAACTTGCATATAATGTCAAACTATTGTTTGCTTGAACAAGACAAGGAGGAAAGGAATTGGGATTACATGAAAGATGAGGGACAGAGAAAAAGGAGCTTGTTTGAAGTTTTGAGAAGGTCTGAGCTGACCCCATGTAAAAGCAAAATATGATTGGTTCCCTAGGCCTCTGGGATTCAATGCAATCTTGAGTGTATGCCACATTTATTATTATGTAGAATGCTCAAATTTCTTCAATAAAAACTAAGTGAAATAAGTTCACTGTTGCAATAACTTAAACTGTTCTTTTAAAGTAATTTTGGGTTAAGAGTACCTAAAATAAAATAAATTATGTGAGAGAGCATGAGTTTGAACAACTGCGAAAGGAAGTGGAAGACAGGATTGCCTGGCATGCTCTGGTCCATGGGGTCACGAAGAGTCGGACACAACTAAACGACTAAACAACAACAACAACAACCTTTCTAATGGCAGATGGGCAGTTAACAGCTTACCTGCTTGTTGGCTTTCAACACAGCCCTTAGGGTCGCTATCTGCTCTCGTTTCGTACTCAGCAGGGACTTCAATTTCAGTATTTCTTCCATTAAGGCCTCCTTGTCCTTATCAATCATAGGTACTAGTTCACGGGCTGCTGCACGCTGCCGGGACAGCTGCAGCGACCGATCTACAGCCTTCTGCAAGTGCTTGATTTGGTCCCTTATTATGGCATTCAGGTTGTAAATATTCATCGGTTCTTTGCGAATGTCACTAGTGTCGGAAACTGGGGAGGAAGGGGGGGCTGTGATGACTGGAGAAATTGTGGGTGTCTTTGTTGGACTTTGCTCTTTGTTGGCTTCTGCACTCTCCCTTGAAATCTGCTCAGTCGGTGTCCTCACTTCTATTGGAGATGCCATCCCTCTCCTAGCCAGCCGTGGGGACAGAAGCCCCCTTGGATCATCAGGTCCCTTGAGGCTCCCACTTCTAGTAACTCTGCTTTGCCTGTAATAATCTAGCATAACCCTATTAGGGGTTTCATTGTTACACAAGCACACATGGTGATAGAGCTGAGCCAGCTCCTCACTGAAAGTCACCAGCTCATCCTGGGCTGTGTTGAGTGTATTGTGGTTCTCATTTGCAACACCTGTAATTCTTTGCAAGTCTTTTTCCATCTGCATCATTTTCTCGTGGCTATCCTTAGTTGACTTTTCCAGGTTTGTCACCTGCTCATCATATATCTGGATCCTGCTCTCATACTTCGCCTTTTCTTCGGTGTAGTTTTCAACACATTTATTGTATTTCTCCTTCAAGGCCTTTATTTCAGCTTTGAGGTCAATCACCTCCGTGACAGCTACTTTGTATTTGCACTCTAGAATCTCCAAGCCATTGATGTCCACTTCATAGTCATGGGTTTCTTCCCCAGAATCCCGGCCTTTCTCAAAATCTAGCTCCTTCAATTCTTTGTTGCTTTGTAAACCCCTCATAGCGTTGACATGCTCAGTGAGCCTGTGGACCCGTTCATGTTGCTCAGTAAGCGCCCCCTTTGTGTGTTCCAGCTGGGTCTGTGACTCCTGAAGATTAGCCAGGAGAATAGCTTTCTCGCGCTCCACCTGCAATAACCCAGCGAGAAAAATATTAATGTCTCAAAAAAGAACCTGGGTGCAAAAATAACTGCTCAGTACCCATCGGTATCTTAAAAAGACCGAGCCTAGGAACTGGCACCTCCTCCTAAGAAATCACACAGTATCTTAAATTTTGCAAGAAAGTTGCAATTTATTTATTTAAGGCATTTGTATGATGCCCTTCATAAAAATACATCCTAGGTCAGTTCACAATAAAAAAGTACACTAAAATAATAGCACAACAAAAAAGCACAAGTTAAAAAACAAGAAAAGCACCTTCCACATACATCACAACTTCAAAGTCAATTAAGACAGCAAAATGGATGACTTCGCTTCAGTGCTTAAAATATAGCCTCCTTGTCAATCAGACCTAAAAAATAATGTCATTTAAAATGCCAGAGAAACAATGTCTTAACCTGCACCTTTGCTGGTTGTTATGGTGGTGATGGTGGTTTTTCTCGTTCCTGTTATTTATAAAGCAATTGGTATTGTACTAGCAAAAGTAAATAAACAATTTCTTCTCATGTTCTGTGTTCATGGGCCCAGTTAAGGCATCATATTAAACTATAGCTAGGTGAGCAAGCAGCACTGCTGGCGCACACTACTCAAAAGCTGCCACAATGCTCCTCTCTCACTCTTGCTGCAGTTGCACCATGGACAAAATAAGCAAGAATCTGGCTTATGTTGTCTGAATCCGGGCTTGTGGTTTATATCCTCCTTATTAACTGCTTCCAGTTTTGTAGCACCCTGCTTGTGGTTAACGCTTAGCTGGAATGAAATATTCAACGCAGCAATAGAGAAATTAAAATAATAATTTATTTGTCAGACAAATAAATGAGAGGCACAGTGGTATATGGTTACCAAGCTCTGGCCTGGGCTCCTGCCATTATGGCCAGCACTTATATTTCCTCAGCCCAGGCCCCTTGCTCCTCCTTTGGCTGCCTCTGTCCAATCAGCCTGGTTGAATTTCCTATTGGCTGATTGCTATAACCAATCCTAAAAGATACACCCATTTCCTATTGCCTTTTATGGGATACAAAAAGCTATATATTCTTCTATCTATAAATGACAAATAAGTAGTCATATATCTTACATTTGTCTCAACAAGGAACCTTAATTACCAGCTCACCTCTTGCCCTCCTTGCCCTATTGCCCTCCAAAACAGATGGTTAATAGTTTTAAATTTTTATCTTAGACAGATGTCAGGGATCTTGGGTTCATATTCTCATGCATCATCAATGAAAGATCTCCTTTTTGGAGGTCTTTAAACAATGGCCTGACAACCATATATCAGGAGTGCTTGGGGGCTGGGCTCATTTGCCCCTCTGGTCTCCTACAGCAATATGACTCTATGAAATAAGAATTTAACATTTATTTATTTCTAGATCCTTTGCATAATTACATTTAAGCCAGTATATTTCATACATTATCATAGATAGCCTTTTTAGAAGAATAAACCTTCTCAAAGTAAAGGAAGGACCAGTTTACAGCCTCAAAATAAAAGCCTCTTCTTCTATTTACACTTCCCTTCTCAGCCAGTTGTTTTCTTTTCCATTTACTCTTGGCCTTTAACCTTAGGAAGATATGGCTCAAGTTTAAGGCACATGGTTTTATTTTACTGTTTACCAACTATTAATTATGTAGGGTCAGTGTAACCTTGGTCTCAGCCTGTAGTTCCCTTTTTACGACTTTGAGAATTGTTTTCTGCTATAAATCAGGGGGCCCCCTTGTCCAGGAGGATAAACATCTTGCCAAAGTACTTAGGCAGTTGGTCTTCTGCCTGGCATAAAACATTTGAAAATCTTTAAGCTCATTTTAAAATACAGACCCTAATCAAACTATAAGCCTTGATAAAAATGCAGGCTATGATTAGATGCCTCAGTTTCTTGAGCCCAGATTCGGATGACACAACATGTTGGCCTGCAGCTGGCTTTGTCCACCAGAAAGGGAGCAGCATGAGACCCTTTCTGGGCAGTGTGCATTTGCATGCTGCTCGTTCATGTGAAACCATAATTTGTTTCAAATTATGGTTTAATGGGGCATGCAAATAAGCCAATATTTGTGTCACTAGTCATAGGCAACAATATTTTCCACCAAACCTGGATAATTTTAGTTGAGATATGCACACCATTCCAAATACTTTAGATATTTTTTAATAGCAATTTGAGGGGGAAATGCCATTAGACTAGCAGTGTATTATTATTTTTTTAAAAGAAAAGAACAGCAGCAAATGAGCTCTATCAAGTGTGAGTGGTGCAACTTGTTTGATGAGATGTAATAAAACCAAACCTAATTAGTTTAGTAGATGGTGGCCATTATTATTTCAAACCCCATGACATATAAAGGATAGTAATTTATGGAAATGTTAGGTGAATATATAATTAGGAAGAGAGATAATTAGGAACAGTGTTCCTGGCTCTAGGCAATAATCTTGATAGGTAATACATCTGTATTACTGTTGTCATACACAAGCTATATAGGCCTTGTACTGACAAACAATCTACTATAAAATAGTAATCTATCTTGTTCCATGCCACCCCCAATCTCAAAGTTATTTGGATGCTCTGTTGGCTATCACCTTATGAGGAAGTTAAAGGTAAAGGTAAGGTACCCCTGACCATTAGGTTCAGCCACGGACGACTCTGGGGTTGTGGCGCACATCTCGCTCTATAGGATGAGGGAGCCGGCGTTTGTCCGCAGACAGCTTCCGGGTCATGTGGCCAGCATGACTAAGCCGCTTCTGGCAAACCAGAGCAGCGCACGGAAACGCCATTTACCTTCCCGCTGGAGCGGTACCAATTTTATCTACTTGCACTTTGACATGCTTTCGAACTGCTAGGGAGCTAACCCCGCCACAGGGATTCGAACCACCGACCTTCTGGTCGGCAAGCCCTAGGCTCTGTGGTTTAGACCATAGCGCCACCCGCGTCCCTTGAGGAAGTTAGCCTTGCTTAATTAGCTAATTCCAGAGGAATTAAGTCTAGCTTAATTAGCTATTACAAAAATTAGATGTCCAACACACAGCTTAATACACACAGGTGTGTCCTAATACAAATACCAGTAACTCTAATACACACTGGTCTGGCTGGTCTAGCTATTTCCCAGTTGTAACACTGGAAATTTAAGAGTGTCTAGCACCCATAAACTTATAACTTGAAACTCATCTGCTTCTATGGAAAAATAATTAAACTGTATGTAAAAAAGCAAACTTTATCCTAACTCTATAAATATATGTATCTGCAATGTTGGGCTATAAGTAGGTGGAATGGAGGGACAGGATTGCACAGGAGAAGAATCCAGGGAGACTGCCTGAGGATCAGGATAGTTAAAGGAAGTAAGGAATTGTATGCACATAGGAGGAAACAGTGAGGGACGCGGGTGGCGCTGTGGGTAAAACCTCAGCGCCTAGGACTTGCCAATCGCATGGTCGGCGGTTCGAATCCCCGCGGCGGGGTGAGCTCCCATCGTTCGGTCCCAGCTCCTGCCCACCTAGCAGTTCGAAAGCACAATTAAGTGCAAGTAGATAAATAGATACCGCTTTCTAGCGGGAAGGAAAATGGTGTTCCGTGTGCTGCTCTGGTGCCGGTTCACCGGAGCTGCTTTGTCACGCTGGCCACGTGACCCGGAAGTGTCTGCGGACAGCGCTGGCTCCCGGCCTCTAGAGTGAGATGAGTGCACAACCCTAGAGTCTGTCAAGACTGGCCCGTACGGGCAGGGGTACCTTTACCTTTAGGAGGAAACAGTAGATGCAGCATAGGAGGAAACTGTAGATGCAGAGGTATATATAGTATATATAGTTGAAGAAAACTTAGGCACAGGGCACATGAGAGGAGAATAAAAAGGAAGGCAAGATAAAACAGGGAGGCATAGGCTTGTCAAAGCAGCACAGAACATAAAATTCTGCATCTGTCATTTTTTCTGTCACTATAATGGGAAAAAGCACTTCTGGTGGAATTTTTTCTCCTATGCGGTTACCAGAACTACAAAGCACCCTCCCACCGTGTGGATGCAAAATGTAGTTGGGTCCAATATCTGGTACATTATATGAAACTCCCTTTTTAATGGTCCATGTAAAATGTTACCTGCATTAGCTGCTGTTTCAGTTTTTGCATTTCAGAGATGTTGAGCTCACTGAAGAGATCTGAGACTGGGTGCAGTGATTCTGCTTTCCTAACTGTGGGAGTCCGAAAGTCACCATTCATTTTCATGTGGGGTCCATGAATGTGTCCATTCATTTTGTCATCATTATTAGGTTCGTTCCCATCCTCTCCAAACTTTAATCCATCTACCGAGATATTAATATGGTTATTATACATGCTATCATTTAGATTGATATACTGGGAGAGTTCCTTCCTCAGGTTGTTCTTTTGCTCTCTCTCATTCTTTAACGTCTCCAGGGCTTCCTCTAGCTGATGCTCCGCAATCTCCTTTAACCGGATGGCATCTTCTAGCTGGCTATTAAGCAATACAGTTTCTTCCTCAAATCGTTTTATCTCGTGTTTCAGGCCTTCATATTCAACCTGAATTAGGTAAGATAAAGAACATTCAAAATACTAAAAGTTGGATTTACAAACAACCTGCCATTTGCTGCATCTGTTAAACTAAGGTACCAAAAAGAGAGAGAGAGAGAGAGAGAGAGAAGAAAGACTGAACATACGTACTTAAAATTGTTGGATGGAGAAAGGACTCAGATTCTACTGACTATATAAACTGGTCAGTAGAAAGATGCCCTGAAACCATTGTAATTCTATCGTTAGTTTGTTATATGTTACATCTTTCATAATGATGATTATGTAGTGCAAACCCAAGTCAGGGGGAGGTTAACAGTTTTTCAGAATAAATATTATCAGGCATATTTCATGAAATTTACCTCTTAACTAATATGTATTGATTTTGTACCATCAAATGTGACAAAGTATTTTTTTGTAATTTAACAGAAAATCCAAGATGTTTCAGGTGCTTATACATATTGCTTAGCCCAAGGCTTACAGACATATATGGAAAAATGTATTAACTCAAATTTGTAGAGCATGAGACTCTTAATCTCAGATTTGTGGGTTTCAGCCCAACGTTGGGCAAAACGATTCCGGCATTGCTGGGGGTTGGACTGGACGACCGTCATAGTCCCTTCCATCTCTACAATTGTATGATATTATGACTCTATAACCATTTTTTTTTAACTTTAAAGACACAAATGAAAAATATATGTTCACTACATAAAAACATGAATTCAGGGAACACTGAGAGAGAAAATTGCTCAAAAACGGATCAGGTAAGTTGTTGTTGTTTTTTTAAGGAAAATGGTGTAACAAAAGCAACTGAGCAAAAGGTTTTAATGAAAATACTAATTGAGACATACATATGACTTATTTTGTCAATCATCTTTTTGTGTATGTTAAGAATGATTAAATAAAAAAAATTGGTTAAATAAAATGTTATGAATAAAAGCAGACACAGCAAAATAAAATGGCGAGAAGGTAAAGGTTTGAAAGATGGCATAGAAATATACAAATGTTCCCTGGAAACTACATGTCCAAAATCACTAGTCAAGCTGATCAATATTCATTTATAATGAGAGACAGTTGGCTCTTTGCAAGCAGCAGAAACATAAATTAATTCCTTTGTTAAAGATACAACATATATTTATATACTATTCAAGTAACACAATTACTATATAATGAGCAATCTCAGAAGTTAACCAGCTCTTTATCTATGGTATAATTAGCAGTGAAATTTTTTTGCTGAAAATGGGAGCAATTTTCTGTATAACAAAAAAACAAAAGTGATTAGAAATTGTCCATTTTTACAAAAAGAAAGAAAATGAAACACAGCCTCTGCTTACAATCTGCTATTTGTGTTTATAGGGTAGAATAATGTTGGATAGCAATTACTTCTAAATATAGTCTGGGTTCCAAAGAGCTATTTTAGGCAAGTGTAAGTGCTTGCGAGTCCCCAATGGGATTTTGACTTTATTGCTTTGAACATCAGACCCACAAGGATGCAATATCACAGATTGCTTCTGAGACTCCCTTCAGTTTTGGAAATGTTCTCTCACAAACAACTGCTTCCTTCTTTGGACCCTGCATAAGCTTCTGGCCCAATTGGCTTGGCAGCCAACTCCCCACCCATCTTCAGAGCCTGACCCTAAGGCTTAATAATGCTTCACAAAGGGGGGTGGGTGGGCTGGAGCTAACAACTGCTAAACTGACATCAAAACATTTAGCCAAATGCACCACTATACACCCAGCTCACAACTCATGGCATTTTAAAATCTCTTAACGGAGCAGAGCTGTCACATGATAGACTGCAATCTAATCATGTGGAGTAATCAGATTACTCTTTTCTGTGGGTTCAGCATCCACCACTTACAGTACATTTTATTCCATATTTTAAACCATTAACATGATTTTGTGGCACTGGTCAACTAAGTTACTGGTCTTCAGCTGGTGGGTCAGAACTTACCGCTGAGTTGCAGGCTGGCCAAAATGTGGGTTTGCAGCAGCACTATGACCATACAAATGTATGGTAATAAAATTAAGAAATAAAGTTGCTTCCAGCCCAACTATATAAATGCCCTTTTAAATGCCAGGCACTGAACTTGGAACCCTCTGCATGCAAAGCATGTTTTCTGGCAAACCTCCTTCAACAGTGTCTTCTGTTGCTTGCTCCCATTATCTGGTAATGAATGTATACTGTGTTCAAAAATGGTATGTAATTCAGATCTTGGTGTTGTTCCTTTTGCAACCTGTTTCTGAAAATCTAGTTAGTGCTCACCTGGTTCTGTTTCAGCGTGGAAACCAACTTTTGCAATGTAATGTTTTCTTCTTCAAGTTCTGTATAGTCCTGAAGGAGTCTTGCCTCTCTGAACTTGTATTCTCTTATCTCATCTTTCATCCGAATTCTCTGCAGCTCTGCCATTTCATTGCTCTGAAAAGGAGAAAGGAATGAAATATATTGTCATTGTTTCATTTCCAGGGTTATAGGAATTTTAATGTCTTATATATATAAAATAAATGTTCATAACTGTACAAGGCAAACACATACATAAATATATAAACCATATGTCTGGAAACAGTACAGGAAAACAGTCCTAAGGCCATTTTGACTCTTTCAGCCACCTCAAATATTTCTCTGCGAGGAAGGAAATGGAAAAGCTTCCCCATTGTCTCTTTGTTCACAAATCCTGTCTTAAAGGTGTGTTTGTGTATGAATAGGGTGAGCCTGTGATCTGGATTCAGTAATTAAGTAGTTATCATCACAAAAAAGTGGCCAAATGGCCCAGGTAATGCAATCAGTGATCCATTATCAGGTAGCTTGACAGACAGGAGAAAAACAACACATTCAGATTTCTGCTGTAGACTGCCCCTTCTGTGATGTATGTATGATGTATTGGGGGGGGGGTGTCTTGAGCGAGGCAATTTCAAATATCTATATAAGAGTTTGCACACCACTGTTCTGGGTCCCTCCTGCCTCCTGAGTGTGGTTGTGAGCACTCTGTTGCAACAATTAATAAAGATCAGGCTTACTAGCTGCTTTGCTTCTCAATATTCTCTGGCTGGCCTCTGTTATTTTCTCCTACTGATAGAGAACCTACTGTAGCACCCTGCTTGTGGTTAACGCTTAGCTGGAATGAAATGCAGCAATAGAGAAATTAAAATAATAATTTATTTGTCAGACAAATAAATGAGAAACACAGTGGTATATGGTTACCAAAAGCTCTGCCCACTCCAGCCCTGATGGCCAGCACTTATATTCCCTCAGCCCAGCCCCCTTGCTCCTCCTTTGGCTGCCTCTGTCCAATCAGCCTGGTTGAAATTCCTATTGGCTGTTTGCTAGAACCAATCATAAAAGATACACCCATTTCCTATTACCTTTTATGGGAGACAAAGAGCTATATTTCCTTCTATCCATAAATGGCAGACAAGTAGCCATATATTTTACATTTGCCTCGACAAGGCACCTTAATTACCAGATCACCTTTTGCCCTATTGCCCCTGGCATTCCAAAAACAAATGGCTAAAACAGATGGCTCATGGTTTTAAATTTTATCTTAAACAGAGATCTTGGGTTCACCTTCTCACACACCATCAATGAAATAAGAATCTAACATAAGAATCTAACATTTCTTACTTTCTAAATCCTTTGCATAATTACATTAAGCCAATAAATTTCATACATTAACATAGATAGCTTTTTAGAAGAAAAGGCCTTTGCAAAGTAAAAAAAGAACTTAGTAGAAAACAGCTTCAAAAGCAACCTCTTCAATTTACACCCTCTTTCCCAGCCAGCTGCTTTTCCCATTAGCTCTTGCCCTTTAACCTTAGGAAAATATGACTAGAGTCTGATGGGAGGTACATGGTATTATTTTCTGTTAAACAATAAATCTTACTATTTACCAACTCTTAATTAGTGTTTTTGCAGCTTGATTGTATTCTGTAATATGTATGGTCAGTATGACCTTTGCTCCCAGCCTGTAATTCCCTGTTACAACTTTGAGGTACTGCTATAAATCAGGGGGGCCCTTGTTCAGGAGAGCAGGAAGATAAACAACTGCCAGAGTACTTAGCCAGCTGCTTTATGCCTGGCATGAAACATACAAACATTTGCAAATATATCTTTAAGCTCATTTTAAAATGCAGGCCTTGATCAGATGCCTCATTACAAAAAGACTCTATATGGGCTCTTGAGCAACCCATAAGGGAAAAGGGAAAAGTTGTTTTCTTACAACACCAGCAAAACAGTAATGGTAAACTTAACATATACATAAAGATCTGTTCAACCAGACATGCCTGCTATTTATAATGCCACTCAAACTCCACAAATAAGTAAAGGTGGAAGGAAAAACAAGCAATATAGCCCTGATTAAACTTTTCTTTTGAGATGAAAAAATCACCTCCTCCCCCTTCTCACAGTTTTTAGAATCTCATTACTTTCATTTACTGAATAAAGGATGGAATCAAATACAATTACTAAGTGTTCTTTCACTCCTCTAAGGGTTTAAAGCAGAACAATGAGCAATGAAGTCTGTCCTGCAGAGATAACTACTAACAACCTTGACAAAGGAATGCAAGTTCCAGAGTCCAGCAATTTGTGTCCCAGTGTAAAAGTAAAAGCCTCTTGCAAAATATCAAGCACAAACACTGGAAGAAAACTTACTTCTTTTCTAATGATATATGTGGGCCTATTTCTCAACAGAAAAATGCATTCATGCAAACAGCCAACAACAGCAAGTAGGACACTGTCCAGGGAAGACTACAAGAAGACTCCAAAGACAGCAAGGGCATAAACTATTTTTCAAAGGCCAAAATATTGCTGCTCCAAAGTAACACCAATGCTGTCCAGAGTGATGTAAGCATGACAGGACATTGCACCCTTTTCTTTTGTTCACAACTGGATTTGGGAGTGTAGCACTGCAGGGCTGAAGGTCAGGATGACCAATGGAGAGCCAGGCTAAGGACCTCTAAAGCCAGGCTAAGAACCTCTGAAGCCATATTATAGAGCCATCTAAAAAGCTAAAAGCACATTTCTCTTTCTCCTGTTTACCACTTTGCCACCTTTTGTAGAGGCAGCTAGCTTGCAAGGATGCGGTTAGGGTAGCTTGCACCTGAGGTTAAGCCATTTCTGAGAAACGACCCCTGACAAAGGCAAGTAGCAGGATGTTTGCTGACCGCCAGGCTCCAGGTGCTAAACCACACGACTCACTTCGGCACATTTCTTGGAAGTAGGGGGTTCAGGGGCACTTCCTGGAACTAGTACAGAGGTTAAGTAGATTATAAGCCAGTAGCGCCACCTAGTGGAATAGGCAACTTGGAACCGAAAGGACACACCAATTTATTAATTGGTTGAGCTTTAATGAATATGCATCAATGACCATAGGAAATTGTCAATCATTGGCTAAAGGGATGCCAAGGGGCTGAACTGTGCTTTGCAAGAAGGTATATGAGTTAGCTACCCCCAAGGAGGGGCGGGCATTCTTCATTTTCCTGAATGCACCCTATTTGCTTTTTGTCTGACAAAAATCCAAATAAAAAAAAAACTTTTTCTTTAAGAAACTTTGCTGCCTGATTTTTTCATTCCTGGTCTGTATTTCTGAAGTCCCTTTCATTTCTGGTGCCAAAAGTGACTCGGATCAGAAGGACTTTAAGTGTCCTCAGAGACCAGGAGGCAGCTCCCTTGCCCTCTGGGCAGTGACGGCGGAGGGTCAACGGACCTCCTGGCTTCCAGGTGCACACCGAACCTTTTCTTCGGAGGGGGACAGAAGGCAACTTGACCCTCTTGCTGTATCCTGGGACAGAGGACAACGGATTTGAAGAGCCGAGGTTGGGAGGACAGGGCAGAGAACAGCCGGCTGGGGTGAGTACATGGCAACAAGCCCTGAGGGGATAGGAAATCCTCCTTTTAATTAATTAAGGAGAAGGGAGATTCTGATCAAATCTCCAGCGTGGATAGTGGCATTAAGGAGAAGGGTTGACCCAACCACCCACGCTTTGGTATTAGGAAGGAGAGAAAGGGGGGGGCACAGGGTGGTTAGTGTATGGTACAACGTCTGGCGAGAGAGGCATTTTGTGCATGTATGTGTGTTACCCCGGGGCATTCCCCTGGGGTCGTAGCAACAAGTACTCCGTTTCCCAGTCGGGCGACCGCACCTGGGCGAGAAAAGTTGCGAAATGAATGTGTGAGTGTTTGGTGTGGGGACGCTGTACAGGGCCATACTGAAAATGGGAGGGGGAGGCTTGAAAGGTCCAGTAATCATCCTTCAATGTATGTTAAACAACTTCAAGAAAGGATTCAGCGGAGACTATGGCATAGACCAGGGGGGGACATCCTGACCAGATCCCCTATATAGACAACTGGCTGAAGGTTGTAGATGACAACCCCCCCCCCCCCGGTTGAAGAAATGCAGGACTGAACATTGCAAAGTCACTCCCTCATGTCAGGTTTTGGAGAGGGAAGATGTCCAGAAGAAGTGCAGTGTTTATGGAGAAGAGTGTACAGAACAGTAAGCAGTTATTACTGCATTAACAGAGGAAAATAAAAGAAAAGAGCATGAAACAGGATGCTGCTATAGAATTAATGTAACAGGATCTTGAGCAGACAAATGAAGGACTTAATAGATTAAACACAAGTCATTTAGAAGAGAGGTCTCAACTAATTCAAGACCTCCAGAGGCATGGAAGAGAATTTGACAACCTCAGAGAGGTTTTAGTTGAGAAAGACAAAGAAATTTCTGTTATTATTTCAAATACAAATGTGTATTCTGAGCAGATTAATATTCTGAAATGTCAGATCAAATGCAAAGAGTATGAAATGCAAGACAGGGAAATTGCTGAAGGATGTACAAACCAAAGGTGTGAACAGTGGAGGCAGAAAGCTTTCAGAACTTTCTGAACAGTTAAGTGCAATAAAATCATAACTGGCTGAGAAGAAAAAAAAATTGAAAACACTAGTAAAACAAAAGAGAATGAAGAATTTGTTAGGCAAAACAAAGAGACTAGCCGAACAGTTAAAGATCTTCATTCTGCAATAAAGACTTGTGATGTTACTTACAACAACAAACTCATGGAGTGTGACTCACAAATTAAATTGCTTAAAGAACAAATAAGTAAATCAGCTAAAAATTGCAAGAAACAGAAATAGAATGTAAGGAGGGAACAGACCATCTTAAATCCCAGGTCGATGAACATAATGAACTGAAATCAGTGAAAGATTCACACAACCAGCTCACTTTACAAAATGCAAAAGAAGGGATGAAGATTTAGCTAATTTATCCAGACAACTTGCTGAACATACTGACCATCTAGAAATTGTCAGAAGGTCACTGCAAGGAAAGGCAGAGATTGTGATATCCCTAAAAGACAAGCTTAAAGTTGTGGAGCAGCAGGCTTTTGCAAAATCGGGATCCTAGGCTTCAGTATTTTAGCAAAACCTCTAAATGAGAGTACCAGAGGAAGAGAAAGAGACCCCTTTGAGTGGGGACCGGCCCAACAAGAAACCTTTGAGACTATCAAGCAATTAGATTCCACAGTGAAAGGCTGGCCACCCTGTCTGTGGGCTGTCACTGCCACCGTCACACTAGTGGAAGAAGCAGACAGGTTCATGTTTGGCCAGGAGATGCATGTGAATGTGCCCCATTCGGTTCTCACCCTTATGGAATATAAGGACTATACAGGCTGAAACAGGCTTTGCCCAACCCATTGAGAAGTCTGCAGGCGCAGTGGAAGTTTGTGAAACAGACGTGCCTGGTGCTCTAGAGAGACCAAAGGGTCCTAGCCATTTTAAGGGCCAGCATTGATTCTTGGCTGTTGGCAATACTCCAAAGGAGGAAGCCCTGGGTAGCGTGGCAGCCACTGAAGACAGCATGTCAGGCCACAGTGGCAGCCAGACCAGAAGGGGCTGTAGGACGCCCAGAAAGCCCAGAGGGGGCTAGAGGATGCCCAGAAAAAGTACCAAGCCCAGAGGGGGCTGAGGCTGTTTTGGGAAGCTGTTTCTACGCTTCAATAAATCTGTGTGATGGACTGTGGGCTGGAAAGAGGCTGAGATATGGGAAGAGGAAGGCAGTTACAAGTTGTTCCTCAGGCAGCAGAGCACCCAGAAGTGGGGGTGCAAGCCAGGCAAGCCGTTCCAAGAGTTCTAAGAAAGCCAAAGTCTCCAAGAGTTGTTTGTGTTTTGAGGCGAAGTCCAACAGCAAAAGGCATTGCCCTGCAATTGGCAGTTGGATGCAAGGCTATAACGTCCAGAAGTTGAGACGTTACTGGAAACAGTATGGGGTCCCGAAGAGATTGCCGTGATGCACTGCAAAGGCCATCGGAGAGGCCGGGACATGGTCACTAGGGGCAACCGGAAGGCAGATAACGCAGCTCGTGAAGCAGTTTTGAAACCTCCACCAGCACTCAACGCAGCCCTCATCCCACAACTCACTCCAGACGATGTGGAACCACGCTACACACCGGAGGAACAACAGTTGGCACGCCAGGAAGGAGCAACACTCCAGGAGGGATGGTTCCGTCTACCAGACAACCGTGTTTTTGTGCCCCAACATCTGGCTACCGTGATTGTGAAGAATTACCACGAGTCCACTCATCTAGGGGGTCCAGCTGCCAGAGTACACCTTGGGAGACTTTTCTATATCACTAACCTTTCTCAACTAGTTGCTGCTATATCCCAAAACTGTGCCCTGTGCGCCAACCAAGAGACTGAGACTATCACCCTTTGAACTTCTATATGGCAGGCCAACCCCTTTCGTCCGAGACATCCCCGCCAGTTTGGGGCGGGTGGGAGATCACATCACTCAGGAACAAGTGCAATTCCTGTCCCCGTGTGTGTTTGCTTCCCTTTCCAGGTACTACCTCGAGCCTACACCGTGCAGTCTCGCTGAGCCGGTCCACCAGTTCCAGCCGGGTGACAGCGTGGAAGCGCAACCCCCTCATCCCTAAGTGGCGAGGCCCGTATACCGTCCTCCTCTCCATCCCAACTGCGGTGAGAGTAGCTGACGTGATTCCCTGGGTGCATCACACGCAGCTGATCATCACCTTGTGTCTGACGCTACCGGGAACAGCGTTGGGCCACGGGCAACGCGATCCTACGACTGATCATCACAAGGACTTTCACAAGGACTTTTCCCTTTTCTCTATTATGTTCTGTGTTGATTTGCTCTATGTCCTATTGCCCTGACCCCACCGAGCCATACCGACCCTATTGGCCTGCGGACCTCTGCTATGACTGGTTCGTCTTGCCAGTGGTAAGAAATGGCGTGCTCATTGGCTATTGGGAACAGGGGTTTGATGAGGTTGCCGTATTGAAACATCCCACTACCCCACTGTGGCTTCTCTTCCACACCACTGTCCAGCGCACATGGGTACTGCTCCTACGGGAAGTTGCAGAGACAGTCGAAATCTATCGAGTTCTGGACCGCTCTTGCTGTTGTGGGGGGGTAACCAACTGTCACTCAGGGGGTAGAGCACTGTACCAACCCCATCTGGTAGACCAGGTCCTAATCTTAATCCAGGTGTTGCATGGGACGGAGCCTATCTTAATGCAAATATTGCAGGGGAGGGAGCCTGAACCAGGTGCGCATTGAAATTGCTGAACAAGTGCCAGTAAATCCTGCAGCCCCACCTGTGGTTGTCGTGGTGGCTCGAGCCTCCCATAATCCCGGAAGAATACCTGGCCTGGTAACTCCACACATAATACCCTTGAATGTGGTAGGGTATTCTTGTGGCTGCATAAGGGTTGCCACCCCAGGCTTCAGCCTCCATAGGCCCTGGTCAGAGACCACGTAGGTGACCTCCACCCAGTAGGACCAGCCTTTGAACTTTACAGAGTCTATTGCCATCCCTATAACTCCCGAGGCCTAACAGTGTATCAGTGCCAGGCGGCCACTTTTCCTTGTGTAGAGTGGGAACGTTTTGTGTGTAGACGCTGTTCACGCCTCAGTAGGGCCAGGAGTTAGAGGCCCACATGACCTGGCCTTCGTGGGCCCCCATCCCTTTGGCCTGTGGTATTACCCTTTTGTGGTATTTCTGTGTTGGTGGTACAGTTCTTTGTTCTGGGGCACCGAACATCCCTTGAATCAGGATGTGGATCATACCCTGCCTCCTGATGGTTCTCACCTCTCAGATGGCCACCGGGTGGAGGGAGAACACCTTCCTGAACATGACCACAGCTGTGGCCAAGAGCCTGAACAGGTCTGAGTGCTGGGTATGCGTGCGAGGTCAAGATTCTGAACACCACCTACGTGGTTCCCCAGCACCATATTTGAAGACTTGACAGGGTCATAGAGGGAGGCCCGTGTATCCACAGAAGTGTACATTTCCTGGCTCTCTATGATATTGTACCTATAGGTCCATCAAGCGAAAATGGGGAACCGTGACCGGTCAGCATTTTCGTGATGGAAAGGGGGGAATGCAGGGCTGAAGGTCAGGATGACCAATGGAGAGCCAGGCTAAGGACCTCTAAAGCCAGGCTAAGAACCTCTGAAGCCATATTATAGAGCCATCTAAAAAGCTAAAAGCACATTTCTCTTTCTCCTGTTTACCACTTTGCCACCTTTTGTAGAGGCAGCTAGCTTGCAAGGATGCGGTTAGGGTAGCTTGCACCTGAGGTTAAGCCATTTCTGAGAAACGACCCCTGACAAAGGCAAGTAGCAGGATGTTTGCTGACCGCCAGGCTCCAGGTGCTAAACCACACGACTCACTTCGGCACATTTCTTGGAAGTAGGGGGTTCAGGGGCACTTCCTGGAACTAGTACAGAGGTTAAGTAGATTATAAGCCAGTAGCGCCACCTAGTGGAATAGGCAACTTGGAACCGAAAGGACACACCAATTTATTAATTGGTTGAGCTTTAATGAATATGCATCAATGACCATAGGAAATTGTCAATCATTGGCTAAAGGGATGCCAAGGGGCTGAACTGTGCTTTGCAAGAAGGTATATGAGTTAGCTACCCCCAAGGAGGGGTGGGCATTCTTCATTTTCCTGAATGCACCCTATTTGCTTTTTGTCTGACAAAAATCCAAATAAAAAAAAAACTTTTTCTTTAAGAAACTTTGCTGCCTGATTTTTTCATTCCTGGTCTGTATTTCTGAAGTCCCTTTCAGCACAGTGTATCTCTCTTTGGCTTACTCTTCTTTGTGACATGAATTTAAATATCAGACTTCCTGACTCCTGGGCTGCAATAATTGATAGCGATTGCCATTACAGAGGTTGACCTTGTGAAAACCCTTCCATGAAAACTTAACTTGCCCTAAAGGAGCAGATTTCCTCCTGTCAGACAGAGATGTTATTGTGGTGTTAATTAAGCTAGGGATTTATGACACTTCTAACCTGTTTACCCCAGGTTTCCGGATAAACAAGAAAGGTAATATCAAGCACACCTTGTAAAAAGAATGGTAATCTGATGGTCCATCCTGATTGAATGTTTAAGCTTTTAAAACAATAAATGTATCTTTAAATCTTTTTAACTTTGTGAACCTTACACCCTTTTAGAAGACCCCAATATTTTTAGTCTTTAAAGGATGTGAATGAATTAGGGAAGTGGTTCTCAATTAGCTAAACACTGTGGACACTATTTTTCAAATACCAAGCCATGGACCCCCTACTTTTGAAAATCTCTATAGTAGTTTTTGTTACTTGACTGGTGCCACAGAGCCTTGTGGTCTGCAGACCACCCATTGGGAACTACTTATTAGGACATTAGGATTAAGCATGTTCATGGTTTCATGCTGATAAATAATTATCACATTAATTGCTTCAAATCTGAATGTTTCCTCTACCCTGCAGTAATTATGTTAGTGTTTCAGACTGAATTATTATGGATGTGGATTTCTGGGCTCAAAGTAACTTAGATACATCATCAAGGCAGTTCACAGATGACTCATATAAATAGCAACATGTTTTAAGTGTCATGTGTGAAGTCAATACACATGGAGGCTCTTAGAGTGTAGCAGAAAGGTCCCTGCCCCAATGAGTTTACAAACTAAAATTAGACAGCAGGCGGACACCAAAAGATGCTGCCAGTTTGCACAATTTCTAATCAGTTGAAACACCAGTGCTGCATCAGTTTGGTCTTAAACAGATTTAAATACTTGCTAAAATCTCACCCATCAGTCTGACATTCTAAAACTCTCATCTCTTATTCATATATTCATAATAATATGATTTATTAACCACCCTTCACCATAAGGTCTCAGGGCACTTTAGAGCAATTTAAAATATGATATTAAAACAATTTACATTTCCCCCTCTCTACTCCCTTCCCTTGCATGTCTCATCCCTGAGGACAGAGTCTATTCTCTTGTTTTGATTTATGCAATTATTATTATGAAAAGAAAAAAAATGATACAAAATAATAGTGAAATAAATAAATTAAGGTCTTATGTATATAATAAAGGTTCATAAAAGTACCAAGCAAACGCGTACATAGATATATAGGCCACATGTCTGAAGCTGCACAGGAGAGCAGCCATGGAGCCATTTTGACTCCCAGGCTGACCAGGTGTTTTCTCTGCAAGGTCAAATGGAGGAGCCTCCCCATTGTCTTTTCCTTCACAAATCCTGTCTTAAGGGTATGTCTGTGTATGAATAGGGTGAGCTTGTGACCTGGCTCAGGAACTAAGTACTTATCATTACAAAAGACTGGCCAGGCTCCCCAGGGTGTCAATCCAGTAAACATTAACAGGTAACTTGCCAGACAGGAGGTAAACAACCCACTCAGATTATGAGGTAAAGAACCCACTCAGATTTCTGCTTTAGCCCTGTGATGTAGATATGATGTATCTGGGGGTGCTCTTGGACTCCAAGGTGGGCAATTTAAAATGTCTATACTACTGTGGGCAAGAATCCTGTAAAAGAAATGGAGTGGCCCTCATAGTCAACAAAAGAGTGGCAAAAGCTGTATTGGGATGCAATCTCAAAAATGATAGAATGATCTCGATACGAATCCAAGGCAGACCTTTTAACATCACAGTAATCCAAGTTTATGCACCAACCACTGGTGCTGAAGAAACTGAAATTGACCAATTCTATGAAGACTTACAACACCTTATAGAACTGACACAAAAGAAGGATGTTCTTCTCGTTATAGGGGATTGGAATGCTAAAGTAGGGAGTCAAGAGATAAGAGGAACAACTGGCAAGTTTGGCCTTGGAGTTCAAAACGAAGCAGGGCAAAGGCTAATAGAGTTCTGCCAAGAGAACAAGCTGGTCATCACAAACACTCTTTTCCAACAACACAAGAGACGACTCTACACATGGACATCACCAGATGGGCAGCATCGAAATCAGATTGATTATATTCTCTGTAGCCAGAGATGGAGAAGCTCTATACAGTCAGCAAAAACAAGACCTGGAGCGGACTGTGGCTCAGATCATCAACTTCTTATAGCAAAATTCAAGCTTAAACTGAAGAAAGTAGGAAAAACTACTCTGCCGGTAAGATACAATCTAAGTCAAATCCCTTATGAATACACAGTGGAAGTGAGGAACAGGTTTAAGGATTTAGATTTGGTGGACAGAGTGCCTGAAGAACTATGGATGGAGGCTTGCAACATTATACAGGAGGCAGCAACGAAAACCATCCCAATGAAAAAGAAATGCAAGAAAGCAAAGTGGCTGTCCAATGAGGCCTTACAAATAGCGGAGGAGAGAAGGCAAGCAAAATGTGAGGGAGATAGTGAAAGATACAGGAAATTGAATGCAGAGTTCCAAAAAATAGCAAGGAGAGACAAGAAGGCCCTCTTAAATGAGCAATGCAAAGAAATAGAGGAAAACAACAGAATGGGAAGAACCAGAGATCTGTTCAAGAAAATTGGAGATATGAAAGGGACATTTCGTACAAAGATTACCATAATAAAGGACAAAAGTGGAAAGGACCTAACAGAAGCAGAAGACATCAAGAAGAGGTGGCAAGAATACACAGAGGAATTATACCAGAAAGATATGGATGGCTCGTACACCCCAGGTAGTGTGGTTGCTGACCTTGAGCCAGACATCCTGGAGAGTGAAGTCAAATGGGCCTTAGAAAGCACTGCAAATAACAAGGCCAGTGGAAGTGATGGTATTCCAGCTGAACTACTTAAAATTTTAAAAGATGATGCTGTTAAGGTGCTACACTCAATATGCCAGCAAGTTTGGAAAACTCAGCAGTGGTCAGAGGATTGGAGATCAGTCTACATCCCAATCCCAAAGAAGGACAGTGCCAAAGAATGCTCCAACTACCGCACAACTGCACTCATTTCACATGCTAGCAAGGTTATGCTTAAAATTCTACAAGGAAGGCTCAAGCAGTATGTGGACCGAGAACTCCCAGAAGTGCAAGCTGGATTTAGAAGAGGCAGAGGAACCAGAGACCAAATTGCAAACATGCGCTGGATTATGGAGAAAGCTAAAGTTCCAGAAAGACATCTACTTTTGCTTCATTGACTATGCAAAAGCCTCTGACTGTGTCGACCACAGCAAACTATGGCAAGTTCTTAAAGAAATGGGAGTGCCTGATCACCTCATCTGTCTCCTGAGAAATCTCTATGTGGGACAAGAAGCTACAGTTAGAACTGGATATGGAACAACTGATTGGTTCAAAATTGGGAAAGTAGTACGGTAAGGCTGTATATTGTTTCCCTGCTTATTTAACTTATATGCAGAATTCATCATGCGAAAGGCTGGGCTGGATGAATCCCAAGCCAGAATTAAGATTGCCGGAAGAAATATCAACAACCTCAGATATGCAGATGACACAACCTTCATGGCAGAAAATGAGGTGGAATTAAATAACCTTTTTAATAAGGGTGAAAGAGGAGAGCGCAAAATATGGTCTGAAGCTCAACATCAAAAAAAAACGAAGATCATGGCCACTGGGCCCATCACCTCCTGGCAAACAGAAGGGGAAGAAATGGAGGCAGTGAGAGATTTTACTTTCTTGGGCTCCATGATCACTGCAGATGGTGACATCAGTCACGAAATTAAAAGACGCCTGCTCCTTGGGAGAAAGGCGATGGCAAACCTAGACAGCATATTAAAAAGCAGAGACATCACCTTGCCAACAAAGGTCCGTATAGTTAAAGCCATGGTTTTCCCAGTAGTGACGTATGGAAGTGAGAGCTGGACCATAAAGGCCGATCGCTGAATAATTGATGCTTTTGAATTATGGTGCTGGAGGAGACTCTTGAGAGTCCCATGGACTGCAAGAAGATCAAACACATCCATTCTTAAGGAAATTAGCCCTGAGTGCTAAGTTGAAAGCAACTTACGTTCCCCAAACACAAGCAACTGTGACAGCCTTGAGGAATTCGATTTTGCTATTTAGCCCTTTAAATGTTTAAATGTTTTGACCAGACTAGTGTCCTGAAAATGTCATATTCTCTTGTAGCACTAGTAGTAACAATATTGTATGTTGAGCTCCTATGCAGACTTACTTGGGAGTAAGTCCCACTGGATTCACTGAGCCTTCCTTCCAAAAAAAACATACACAGAATCAGGCTATGAACGTCCAATCACAAGTGTCTTAAAAATGAAAACAGGGAATATGGCTTCTGGCTGCTAGGCAAGATATCATTAGGGAGCATTGAGATGTACATGTTAGAATCTCACTGCCAAGATGAAGGACAAAGACTGTCTTGCATATACCTGCATTTCAGGGATTGCTGCAGCTAAAGAAAAAGTGCCACAAGAATAATAGAAGCAGGGATGGAGCGTTGCTGACCATAGTACAGGAAGGGAAAATGGAAAGGACTAGATTCAGTTGACCAGTCATTTGTTTTTAATCCAAGAGGAACTGCATTTCCAGAGTGTTAGTGAGCTTAATTTCTCATATCCAACAGTCAGACATTTTTCAAAATACATTGGCAAAACATTTTTTAGATATTATAGTGGAGATTGTCTGTGTCTGTCAACACCAACATAACCCATTAGGTGGAGCTAAAATTATACAAGTATTTACCGTATTTTTCGCTCTATAAGACGCACCAGACCACAAGACGCACCTGGTTTTTGGGGGAGGAAAGAAAGAAAAAAAATATTCTGAATCTCAGAAAGCAGAACAGCAAGAGGGATCACTGTGCAGCGAAAGCAGCGATCCCTCTTGCTGTTCTGGCTTCTGGGATAGCTGCGTAGCCTGCATTCGCTCCATAAGACGCACACACATTCCCCCTTACTTTTTAGGAGGGAAAAAGTGAGTCTTATAGAGCAAAAAATACAGTATTTTGATGCCTTGAGTATTTTGCAATTCCAATCACCAGGAGAGAAAGTTGGAATGGTTATAATTAAACCAATTAAATATTGACATTGAGAAAGAGGGGGTGGTTTTTTTCAAAGGGTTGGAAGGTTTGTTTTGTTTCTGCTGGATTTTGCATTTAATCATAAAATGTGCACATCAAGGATTTTCCTATAACAAGACCAACATATGGTGAATTAGCCAAGCCATGAGTGACACTCGCTGTAAAGGATTCTCCTGGACCTGTTTCATGAAACAAAGAGGATGAAACAGCTTTCAAGGCTCTTAAAATTGCTCTTTCCACAGCCCCTGGTTGGAGCCTACCATTTTTTCCTAAAATATTCACTCTTTTTGTCCTTGAAAGACAGGAGAGTAGGGTCTGATATATTAACTCAATCCCTGGATCCTTCAAAATACCCTATATAGCATATTTTCCTGCCCAAATGGACCCAGAAGCAAAAGGAGCAGGGGGCTGCCTGTGAGCTGTAGAGGCCACTGCCTAGTTGGTGGAAATGGCAAACAAAGTTTTGGGCCACCCATTTAAAGTGTCCCACATTGTAATAGTCTTCTTGTTACAAAACCACACTCATGGTTTTTCAGCAAAAAGACTGAAAAAATGTGGATCCATTTTGTTAGCTGCCTAAAATTTATCTATTTAATGATGCACAAGCCTTAATCCCGCAACTTTGTTTGCCTCTACTTAGGATGGAAGGGCGGGGGGGTGGGGATCCAGATAGAACAATTACAGGACAAACCCAGACAAGATCTACTGATGCGGTCCTACATAACCCAAAACTAATCCTTTTGTCAATGGGTCCTCCAGAATTATAAATGGAATGAGAAAATCTTGATATACTGTGGCCAATTTAAAGTTCTAAAAGCCGAACCACAGGACCTTGGGTGTAGTGCACAGATAGCTGAACTAAACGCCCTAACAAAGGCATGCCACCTAGCTGCAAAGAAATTAACATCTACACAGATAGCAAATATGTCTTCAGAATTTGGCAGGCTACTGGTCAACTGTGGAAACGAGGCTTCATTATCACTTTTGGGGCAAAAGTAGCAAATGGACCCAAAGTATTGAACTTGTTAGACACCAACTTGTTAGACACTATCCAGTTAAAAATCAGGATAAATTTTCAAAAGACTCTTGTGTGGACAAAGATGGAAAGACATATTATTGTTTAATATGAAGGAATGGTTGCTGAAGTTGTTGGAGACCAAGTTGTTATGATTGAGAAAAATTATTGCTGACATTATTATTATTATTATTATTATTATTATTATTATTATTATTGATCATTAGAGTGAGGCATCTGATCAAGATCTGTATTATGAGGCATCTGATCAAGATCTGTATTTTAAATTGAGCTTAAAAAATATATTTGCAAATGCTTGTTTCATGCCAGGCATAAAGCAGCTGGCTGGGTGCTTTGGCAGATGTTTATCTTCCTAAACAGGGCCCCTCTGATCTATAAGCAGTGCCTCAGGGTTGTAAAAGGAAATTACAGGCTGGGAGCAAAAGGTCACACTGACCATACAAATTACAGAATACAATCAAGCTGCAAAAACGCTAATTAAGAGTTGGTAAATAGTAAAATTTATTGTAATACCATGTACCTCCCATTAGATTTGAGCCACATCTTCCTAAGGTTAAAGGGCAAGAGCTAATAGAAACAGCAGCTGGCTTGAAAGGGGAGTTGTAAATTGAAGAAGTTGCTTCTGGAAACTGTTTTTATTAAGTTCTTTTTTACTTTGAAAAGACCTTTCCTTCTAAAACTCTATGTTATGTATGAAATATATTGGCTTAAATGTAAGTATGCAAAGGATTTAGAAAGTAAGAAATGTTAGATTCTTATGTTAGATTCTTATTTCATTGATGGTGTGTGAGAAGGTGAACCCAAGATCTCTGTTTAAGATAAAAATTAAAAACCATGCACCATCTGTTTTAGCCATCTGTTTTGCAGTGAATAGGGCAATAGGGCAAAAGGTGAAATGTTAATTAAGGTGCCTTGTTGAGGCAAAAGTAAGATATATGGCTACTTGTCTGCCATTTATGGATAGAAGGAAATATAGCCCTTTGTCTCCCATAAAAGGTAATAGGAAGTGGGTGTATCTTTTATGATTGGTTCTAGCAAACAGCCAATAGGAATTTCAACCAGGCTGATTGGACAGAGGCAGCCAAAGGAGGAGCAAGGGGGCTGGGCTGAGGAAAAATAAGTGCTGGCCATCAGGGCTGGAGTGGGCAGAGCTTTGGTAACCATATACCACTGTGTCTCTCATTTATTTGTCTGACAAATAAATTATTATTTTAATTTCTCTATTGCTGCGTTGAATATTTCATTCCAGCTAAGCGTTAACCACAAGCAGGGTGCTACAAGAGAACCCCTTTTGGTGTTTTAGCGGAAACAGGAATTAATCTATTTGGGTCAGAAGATTGGGAAGATATTGCCTAACAGAAAGTAGGTGATATTCAACATTAGTCAGAATACACCCATTTAAATCAATTATTTCAAAGAGTCTATTCTAACTAATATTGGATGCCATCCATCTATATAAGAAGTTGGTGCGCCATACTGAAATATGATAAACAATAATTTAACAATGTCAATGACAATATTGTCACCTTGGTTTTTCTATAAAAAACAACCCAGCAAATAGGGAAGCTGCAAAAGGCAGCTATATATATCTGAAGCATTTGTCACCCAATACCTCATTGAATCCTGAAGCTTAGCAGTGGATTTGACCATTACAATGAAAGAGTGAGACCACTGTCTGACCTCCGAATGACCCTGTGTCCTCTTCCTGGATGCTGACTGGATTTGGCTGTTGAGAATGGCTAAAAGTAAACAGCTTGCCTGGCACAGAATCATACATTTAAAAAGTCATTAAAGTGGAGTGCATGGGTTTCTCACTATCCACCTTCCTGCCATTTTCATCACTGCCATTTTTCACTTAGGGGTACTGAGAGAAATCACAGAACAAACTATTAGATTGGATGATGAGAGCCAAGAACCTATTTGCAGTATCAAGAAAGTGCCAAATTGATAAAGAGTTTTAGGGTTTCAGTCAAAGAGAGAATTAAGGCATAAAGCATAATCTTCATGGAGAATGGAATCCAAGCACACATTGTAATGCATAGCATTGTCTCTTTTGCCTTTATCATTAGGACATCATTTTCTCTTTGGTATATTGTCATAACTGTCCCAGAAAAACAGGCAAAGTCTTTATTTTTATTTCTGTTTCATGAAAAACTATGCGAGTTGTATAATAGTAACAAACTAGAAGCCAAAGTGGTGTTTGTTCAGTGGGAACCCACACAAAGGATGTTTTTCATGGATGCCATTCACAGAAATTGTTTACGAAGGTCTCATTTTAGTGGACACTATAAGGAAACTATGTAAGAGCTGCTGTAAGAGCTGTAAACTGCTGAAGTAAAACACTGCTTTTCACCATACTCTACTCTTGTTGTACATAGTTTTGCAGAGGTTGCAGCAATGAATGCTTCACTTGCTTTGTTGGTAATTGGTAAAAACCTGTTTTCACTCTAATGTACCAAATAAGATAAAGTAAGAAACTGCATTATGATAAAGAAAATTGCATTATGATAAAGTAAGAATGAAAGCTTGTTCTCACAGTGTCTGTTAGCCACACAGGAAAACACTTTGTCTGAGTAAGGTCACCTCGTAGCGAGTCAGTTATGCGTTCTTGCAGTCATGCACAGCATGTGGATTTTGTCTCATCTATACAAATGTAACTTTTTCAGCAGATGCATAAAGCCAGCTCACAACATGGGCAAAGCTTGTCCGCCGCTGCTGTACACTGAAGTTGCTATGGGAGGGGGTTGGTGCAGGGGGTGCTCTGTGTCAAATACATAGCAAACAAAAGAGGGATAAAACCCCCAGCAAAACACAGGAACAGTGGGGACTTTAGAAGCCATCCAGATTTGTGAAGCATGGTGGACAATGCGTTAAAACTTATCTGATCAGGGCAGATAACTGTACAGCAGCTGCTGGGCTTGCAAAAAATAAAAAAGAGCAGCCACTGGAGATTCTGGTGTGCCTGCAGGTTAGAAGACAGAATTAATGAACAGAAAATCTTCCATGATAGGAATGTTAATTAGTTCAACTAACATTATACACCTGGTTTTCAAGATATAAGATTGAAGGGGAAGGAGGTCAGAGGATCTGTCTTCTACACAGTATGTGTTTTGCCCTTCTATAAGACCTTATTCAGCAACAATTATGGGATAGTTGAGCAACTGGGCTTACTGCAGCTCCAAACAGGAAGTGGAAGAATGGGTATTTCACATGAGGAAAGAGATTCCAAGTAGAATGGATATCTCTTTGCATAGTTCAAAATCTACTTTGCTCTATAACACGCACCTGACCATAACACGCACGTAGTTTTTAGAGGAAGAAAATCCGTAGGCATGCCACCTGTAGGCATTCCCTCCATAACACGCACAGACATTTCCCCTTACTTTCTAGGAGGAAAAAAGTGAGTGTTATGGTGCAAAAAATACGGGTAATTTTGGCCATCTGAACTGATCTGTTGTATGGGCACAATGGGCCACCAATAATCTTCTGCTTTTAGAATGGAATCTGTGCCCATTTCCCAGAAATAAGACCAATTTAGCCATTTAACAACTTTACTGAAACTTCAAAGCACGCAAGTAACAAAGATAAACTAAAGAAAGATAATTGATTACATAAACAATAGTTTAAAAATCATAGTTATAAAGTTATTTTTCTCTACTACTGTTCAATAAAGAAAGATATAATGATATTACAAGGAAGGAAATGAACATAACCCTCCAAAGGCTACCAGTCATCCAAACCTAAATTAATAATTCTGTGGTTAAAATATTCCTACCAATGTTATAGCAATTAAAATAAAGGTTAAATCAAAATAAGCTAGCTAGCAATCAATCAATCAATCAATAGACTTTATTTGCGTAGCCGACAGGCCATAGCATCGAAGGACAAACACTGACAAAAATACATTACAAATATAGATACCATTCCCCCCCAAAAAAAATGGCGACGGAGGTAGCAGCCTAGCCAGAACCTCCCGTCTTCAATTAAGCTTTTAATTAGGTTTTAGCCATCTTCTGACCCTATGTTTATATTTTTAGTTGTCATTTTGTTTCCTTTGCTTTTAGCCTAATGGTTTATTGTTTTACTTGTTTTATTATCTACTGTTTTATGGCTCAACTCGATTTAGCGTAACAAGGAACGCTAAAGAAGATCGATTGCAGTCTTTGCAACTAACGCACAGCTTTCATCCATTGAAGGGAGGCACGAACCCGCTGTATCGTCAAGGCTGAGGTAAATTATTCCTCTTCCCAAAAATATTTCCGCGGTGAGCGTTGAAAGCCTTAAAGCTGAGAACTAAAGACGGAAAAGGGAGCAGAAACCCTAGAGGCCCACCAAGATAAGGGGCAAGCATAAAACCTTGCTTGTAAAACCCCATTCGAAGGTGGGAAACTGGAAGATAAACATAATCCATCTTGTGACTGAGACAAGTGAAGCCAAAAAACCCAGGACTAAGAGACTCCAGCAAACTGCTCCCAATTACCTTTTTCCACGCTCAACATGGTCCTTACAAGAAAGAACTATATGGACCTGGGAATTGCACCAATATCACCTCAGAGGGAGTGGGAGCCCCGAAGGTAGCAAAGTAAAACCACCAATTACTTCCCCCATAAAGAAGGGAGTAAGAATCCACAGCACGAGAGCACTCCAAAAGAAATTGCCCCTACTGTGCTGGATTGGTCATTACAACGCAAAGACTTACAAACTGAGTCTGAAAGACCAAATTATTCCATGAGCTGGGCGCAGGAACTGGACCTAGCTGAGAACGCCTTGATGACCAATACCCCCAACCCCAATGACCTCGAGCACCAAAAATCAACCCAGAATCTCAGGGGAAACCAGCAAGACCCTCAGAATCTCAGGGGAAACCAGCAACTGAATTAGAAGATTAACATACTTTCCTCTTAATTTGGTGTAAATTATTCATAGTTACCAGGGTACAGCTTTTAGTCTTAATCTGGAGTAGTCAAGACCACTCAAGTGCAACTTTGAGGCAAAGTTCAGTTGGAAAACTGGTGCAGGGCGAAAGAGTTATCCTACTTCCCCCAGTAGTGTAGCGTGATTCCAAACTACTCCCTCCTTTAGTTACCATTTTCTGTTGTTATTTTTTTTAAAAAGCGAGTGATTCTATTCATAGATCTCCTGTCCCACATCTAGTTTGGCTCCCAAATGTTAGGCAACATTTCACTCCTTCATTTGGAACATTTTATTGAAACAGTACTGTAACATAATTACTATTCTGGTCTGGTAAAAAGCAACAACCTAGCACTCCCCCCCCCCCATCACATTAGATGTAAAAGCATTGGGTAATGAAGGGACAGGTTACCCAAACCTAAAGTGCAGCCACCCGAGCAGGGGCCCAAACTTCCCAAATTCTTTCTTCAAGGATTCATGGCAGATCTTACACTGTAAATATCCTGACCCCGCTGACGCAAAGACCTTGCAAGACAGGCTGTCAGCCCACGTGCCCAGAGATGGCACCAGGAGTACTCCTACAGTGGGGTGACCTTTCTACCCCAAGATAAGAGTGCAGAAACAGGAATATCTGGTTCATGCTCAAGGATGTAAACTTATGTATACAAACTTACGACGCTGGATTCATAACCTGTCCCTTCAGTAGTCTGATTGTCTGAAATGCTTCCAATTGTGGGAGCATAAGCGGTGACTCAAGTGATAGGCCACAGGTTCTGATTTTGCTCTCAATGCAAGGGCTAGCATAAAATAAAAATGGACTTGATCTCAACCATTTTTGAGGACCAAACTAGATGTTTCATGACTGGAATTTCCAGCATCTATTTATTTCTCAAAAAACACCTGCAAGGCTGGGATTTAGATTAAAGCTATGATGAAGCAGAAGTCTAATACATCTTGGAAAAGAGGGAACTAACCACAACTTGGATGATTTAGCTATTGTGCAAATAATTTGTATGCTTGTTGTAACATGGAAAATGAAAAAGTATGTCTATTGTCATGTCTCGGGCATCCAGGTTGGCCACACCTACACAGCCACTTCAAGTACAAAGACACTTGTGAGAACTGCTGCTAGAGGAAATTGCTGCTAATCTTTATACACCCTTATACTGGTCAATGTGTGTGATGGGTTGCCTATAAAAATGAGCCTGGACTGGAGCCACATCAGAGCACCAAGGAAGTGGACACACAGAAAGCATAAAGAAAACCTGCAAGTACCACCATGAGTATTTGACTCTGCTCTCTGCAAAACCAAACAGCAGACATGGCCTTGATTGTCTGGAGACTTGATTCATCTTTGTTCTCTTCTACTAGGGTAAAGGGACTGACCACCTGTCTAAACCAGAGGGACAGCACATGACCATCGTTGGGGAGAGGGGAAATCCTTTGTGTGTGCTTTTATTATCTGCTTATTAACAGGGACACAGGTGGCACTGTGGTCCAAACCACTGAGCCTCTTGGGCTTGCTGATCAGAAGGTTGGTATTTTGAATCCGCTCAATGGTGGTCCATTGCTCTGTCCCAGCTTCTGCCAACCCAGCAGTTTGAAAGCACTCCAGTGCAAGTAGATAAATAGTTATTGCTGCGGCGGAAAGGTAAAACGATGTTTCTGTGCGCTCAGCCACTTGTCACAGTGTCCCGTTGTGCCAGAAACAGTTTAGTCATGCTGGCCACATGACCCGGAAAGCTGTCTGTGGACAAATGCCGGCCCTCTCGGCCTGAAAAGTGAGATGAGCGCTGCACCCCATAGTCGCCTTTGACTGGACTTAACCATCCAAGGGTCCTTTACCTTTACCTATCTGCTTATTGCTAAAATGTTGTGGTATTCTGCTTAAAGAGATTAAGTCATGAATTGATCTAGTTTGGCATAGCATTGTCTTCATTCAGATGGAATCTAAACAAACCTGTGACTACTTTTAATTGGCCTAAAAATGGAAATACAATGCTACATTTTAAACAAACTGTAATTAGAATCCAGTCTACATCTCGCACCACTTTTTAACCGGATTTACCTCTTTTAAGTCGTGCACAATCGCCGTCAGTCGTTCATTCTCTGCCTGAACGTTGGTAACAACAGCCCTACTTTGTTTCAATTCATTCTGCATTTCCAAAATCTTCCCTAGGTAATAGGCTTCCTTGGATGCAGACTCCTGGAGGAGTGTCTCCTCACGTGTCTCACCATCTTCAGCTACTTTGCGGTGTACGGAGAATGACTGTCCAAATGCCTGCAAGAGTAAAAAAAAGGACTATTGAAATGAAAAAATATAAATATGTCATTAGGGATGTGCTGTATAATTTGAGAGACTAACTGTCACTATATAAAATGCTACTGTCATTAGAAATAAGTAAAAAATCTGAATATTCGTAGAAGTTAGAATGCTGGATTAGTGCTGGTCAGACTCAGGTTCAAATCTGCACTCAGCTATGAAGCTCACTTGATAACACTGGCCTAGTCCCTATCTCTTAGCTTAGCCTATCTCCCACCTTGAGCACCTTGTAAGGAAGGGTAAGATATAAACCACATAAATGATCAATAGCAGAAGCTAAGCAAAAGATATCCCATACAAATCAGTGTGATCAATTAATTACAGATTGAAAATATGTATGTTTCTTAAACAGGTGTAAGAGATTCCCCAAGCAAACACTATTAACTGAATAAATGCAAAACAGATTTTTCATAAACAATAATAACAATGAAAACGATTAAAATATATCACAGTTGCAGAACTAGATTACACCAAGCTGGAAACTAAGTTCTGGATATCTTACAAAAATCAGGTCAATTCTCTTTGAAACATGCCCCTCTACAACACTTAAGACAAACGTCATATGGTTTGAACACACACACACACACACAAACACACACACATATATATATTCATAAATATGTTTTTCACCTACATATGTGTTGGGTGGAAAGCAATGTTGTAATAGTAGTAGTAAACATTAAACATTTTAAGAACTTCCCTATACAGGATTGCTTTCAGACAGCTCAAGGGTTGGATAACTCCATAATCTCCAACATTTCTCCAATGAAAATAGGAACATCGTAAGGAAAAGCGGGATATTCTGGGATCAAATCAGAAACTGCGACGGCTTCTCTAAATTAGGGGTGTCCCTGGAAAATAGGGACACTTGGTGGGTCTGCTGTTGGTATTTCCAGAAGACACTTGAGTGTTAAAACTAATGAGGCATCTGATGAAGACCTGCATTTTTAAAATGAGCTTAAAAATATATATTTGTAAATGTTTGCATCTCTCATTCTCTCATTCTCTCAGGCATGAAGCAGCTGCCTGGGTGCTTTGGCAAATCTTCCTAAACAGGGCCCCACTGATCTATAAGCAGTGCCTCAGGGTTGTAAAAGGAAATTACATGCTAGGAGCAAAAGGTCACACTGACCATACAAATTACAGAATACAATCATGCTGCAAAAACACAATTAAGAGTTGGTAAATAGTAAGTTTTATTGTTTAACAGAAGACTCGAGTCATATTTTCATAAGGTTAAAAAGGGCAAGAGCTAATGGGAACAGCAGCTGGCTTGAAAGAGGCTGCTTTTGAAACTAAGTTCCTTTGAAAAGACCTTTCCTTCTAAAAATCTATCTATGTTATGTATGAATATATTGGCTTAAATGTAATTATGCAAAGGATTTAGAAAGTAAGAAATGTTAGATTCTTATGTTAGATTCTTATTTCATTGATGGTGTGTGAGAAGGTGAACCCAAGATCTCTGTTTAAGATAAAAATTAAAAACCATGCACCATCTGCTTTAGCCATCTGTTTTGCAGTGAATAGGGCAACAGGGGCCAAAGGTTATCTGGTAATTAAGGTGCCTGGTCGAGGCAAATGTAAGATATATGGCTACTTATTTGCCATTTATAGATAGAAGGAAATATAGCTCTTTGTCTCCCATAAAATGTAATAGGAAATGGGTGTATCTTTTATGATTGGTTCTAGCAAACAGCCAATAGGAATTTCAACCAGGCTGATTGGACAGAGACAGCCAAAGGAGGAGCAAGGGGGCTGGGCTGAGGGAATATAAGTGCTGGCCATCAGGGCTGGAAGGGCAGAGCTTTGGTAACCATATACTACTGTGTCTCTCATTTATTTGTCTGACAAATAAATTATTATTTTAATTTCTCTATTGCTGCGTTGAATATTTCATTCCAGCTAAGCGTTAACCACAAGCAGGGTGCTATACTAACTTACTAAGATTGTTAAATTTCAACACAACTGGGACTTTTAATGTTGATTTCAGTACTCCAAGTTGTTCATCCATAGCAGTGACCAGAGGAGGAATGTGTAGTGCCAGGGAAGAGGCACCAGATGGTGGTGCTCCTGTTTAAACTTAACTGTTATTCTTAGGCATTAATCTTATGTGCTATGATATACACATAGCCAGCATAAAGTAATGGCTTAGCCAGCGGCAGAGATAAGAAGCATGAGAACAAAGGAACTAGCTCACTTCAAAGACAGCCTTTGGCTGAACTCTGAATGACATCACTAACATCTGTATCAAAGACTATGTAATCTTGCCAGAGGGCCTCTGCAGACACTATATAAGGCCCCAGCTCCAGCAATTCAATGGTACTTCGGCCATGGGCTTTCCAGGAGCGTCTGGCACCTCACACTGGCCTGATAAGCGGTGCCATCAGCCGTTGTAGTTAGGGTCCCCCATGGCAGGAATGACACATGGCTGAGCTAGCTTTGCAACTTTATCTTTAAAGTTATATCCTTTAATTATCTTTACTTTGTATATCAGCACCTGTTTCTGTTTCTGTGCTTATTATTTTAGTAATTAATAGTTTGCTTCTGCTATTTAAAGGTTTGTTGTCCTCCATTTAGGGACGCGGGTGGCGCTGTGGGTAAAACCTCCGCGCCTAGGACTTGCCGATCGTCAGGTCGGCGGTTCAAATCCCCGCGGCGGGGTGCACTCCCGTTGCTCGGTCCCAGCGCCTGCCAACCTAGCAGTTCAAAAGCACCCCCGGGTGCAAGTAGATAAATAGGGACCGCTCACTAGTGGGAAGGTAAACGGCGTTCCATGTGCTGCGCTGGCTCGCCAGATGCAGCTTGTCACGCTGGCCACGTGACCCGGAAGTGTCTGCGGACAGCGCTGGCTCCCGGCCTCTAGGGTGAGATGAGCACACAACCGTAGAGTCTGTCAAGACTGACCCGTACGGGCAGGGGTACTAAAGGGAAGTCCTCTTTCTGCACATAACTGTTAGTTCTTCTGCACAAAACTGCTGCATTATGGGGAAGCCTTGCTCCTTTTCTCTTGCATTCTGGGAAGTCTTGCTTATAATCTGCCTCTGCACAAACTGTACCTGCTCTTCATGCCTAGCTGACCACATCTACAGAACTTGATTGTTATATTGTTTCATGTTATGATCAATCATTAGTAACAGACATCCTAAGCTCATGGAAAACAACATGACCTGCTCTTCATGCCTAGCTGACCACATCTACAGAACTTGATTGTTATATTGTTTCATGTTATGATCAATCATTAGTAATTGTTTGTGCCATATTAATCTCTAGTTACAATTTAATTAGGAGGCTTCATGCCTGTCTAGTTCTAGCTCCGATTCTCAGCCTTTAATGTACCAGTGATAAATGATCATATGTAAATCCCACCTCTCACATGTAATCCCCGCCTTCTACTTATGTTAACCAATCACAAGTTTCTTTGTGTATGTATCAACCAATCAGCCACAGGCCCACCTGTGGCAATGCTTGCAATATTCAATAAAAGAGGCTCCCAGGGCTCGCCCTGACGGACGCCTCATGTTACACCTGCCTCTCTCGTCTCCCGTGATTTTTCATTCCAACAGGGTACCTTTAGCTTTACCTGTCCTCCATTTACTGAGAATCGAAAGAACCTGATGCTTAGTGATTGCTCCTGACCAGGTTGCTCCTAGGTAATTATTGAGCAGACAGGACAGAATGATCCCTGGGAGAATACCTTCATCTGCCCCAGCTACAACAGTATCTCCCATATTGGTCTCTACAGCCACAGCAGGCACTGTATTCTTCCAACTGCTTGACTTCACCTCCAAAGGTGAACTCCTCCATTGTCTCCCAGACAGATGGATGTCAACAAGCTATGAATGTTTGTAACTGGGCACCTTAATATCAAGTACAGAGCTGGGTCTTTATTGACCGAAACACTGTTAAGATGCACCTCAGTTAATTAATCCCTAGACACACTGTGGTGACATCCCAGTTCTGTATTGTCTGATAGCTTTGCATGATGCCAGTCTGCCAGCAATAGTAGCTGTTGCTTCTGTAGCAGTGCCAACACAAGTGCAAAGTCCTAATAAGGCTTGTGACACAAGTAAGACACCGCAGAACACCACCACAGCATCTTACCCTACATTTATTTAATGGTGCAGTAGCTCATATGAGTAGGCTTACAGACAATATGCTGAGTAATTCTCTTAATTTTAATCAATATAATTAAGCTACTATATCTACCTCCCAGGCTGCTGGGTTGTCCCTGCAATGGTGCTGTTGCAGCATGTTCTCCAGCAATGTGCTGGTACCATAGTCACCAGCTTTCTAGCCTAAGTACAACAACTGAGTGACCGGATGGATTTAACTGGTTGACAGCTATGAATAATAAATGATTTTACTGTTTCACAAAAAAATATACATTCAAGTCACAACTTAGTGAGTTCCTGTTACACGTGCTTAAAAAAATATCCCTGTACAGTACTTTTTCCTGCTGCTTGTTATATAGCATAATGAAAACTGTACCAAAGATGAGTTAAAGAGAAATGAAAGTGAATATATCATTTTTCCTTTAAACACTAGTTTTAATGCATACTGTATTGCCTTTTGAATATGTAACTACTAGAGTACCACTGAACTGCTAGAGTGGCTTTTTCTTCGTGTCTGCCAAATACCTCTCAATAATGCTAGAGATTATGCATGCACACATATCAAGGGTATAAGAAATATCCATATTCTGAGAGCATAACAATATTCATGCAAAAGAGCTGGATTTTTGCCAAACAGTTAAACTATTAACTATTAGCATGCAAAGGTTTAATGGGGAAACATGTCCTTACATTTATGATCAAATCGCTAAAGGAAGTTTTATGTGAAAGTTAGAAAAGAGAATTGGCAGAGGAAAGAAGGCTACAAAAATAACATTAATGTTTCTAAATATTATGAATAAAGTAAAATTGTTCTTTATTTGAAAGTCCAACATATAAATCTTCACTGTTCACATTTCAATATTGTCTTAAAGTAGACCTCTGTTCAAAATGTCACATTGCCATGGATCACACAACATGCTAGACCATGGTTTGTTTATCCAAAGTGTATACCACCATATCATAAAACAGCAAGGCAGCACAGAACAATAAGCATGCAATAAAACATAATACGCTATTAAAACACAGTACAAAATAATCTTTAAAATAAATGGACAATCAAGAACTGGCTAGGCCTTTTGGCATAAAAATTAATTCAAAGGACATGTGAATGTCAAAAGCGAGCATGTCTGATGGAAGAGTACGCCACAGTATGGGACCATTGACATAGTTGGCCTCTAACATGGGGGGAAACTAGCACTAGTGATCTGGATGACCTCGGTGCCTGAGTTGGGATACTAGGACTCAGGCAATCCTTAAAGTATACTGGATCCAAATTTTTTTGGGCTTTTCATATCAACACAAGAGCTTTAAACTTGGTCCAGCAGCATATGGGCAGCAAAGGTGTCACAAACTGTCAGTCATCTGCCCCCCATCAGAAGTCTACTCTCTGAATTCTGCACAATCAGGAATGCCCAGAGCAGCCCCAAGGCAAGTGTCACATAGAGAGCATAGCAGTATTCCAGTCTTGAGCTTACCAACGCAGGTTACCAAAACTATAACAGATAACTCTATCTGGGATTCATGCCAATATATTCTAAAAGGCATGGGAAGCATTTGAATGACATATCTGGCTTCCCAGAATGGCTGTTATTAAGGGAAAGAAAGTATCTACCTTTGTGACAAACAGAAATTCTTATATTCTGCTGGGAACAAATCTATTAGTCCAAGATGAGTTATAGATTTTCTTTTCATAGCAAAATATCCTCCTAGTATGTAAGAGAAATAGATGGTTGGACTACAAATACAACAGAACATGATAAATGCAAACTTTAACAAAGCACAGAAAAGCCATTCAAGCTGCTCACCAGATGATGCTCATATCCAACAATGAGCTTCTCAATGACCTGGTTTGTATGCAACAATAGGTCAAATCATGGCTTATTGCAGAAGTAGGAAATATGATCTAGCCAGCAGGTCAGGTCATTATCTCCCATGAACCAAATTTGACAGGAAGTGGGGCTTTGACACAATGATGTTAAATCTGACACAGTGGTGTCAGGACTTCAAAGCATCACACGCAGCTTGCAAGAGCCCCTTGTGGTGCTTTTAAGTGCCACTTGTTGTCAAACCCTGGCTCCTGGCTTGTCTTCCTTCAGACAAACTGCAACCTCTAGCCAAGCTTTGTTCTATAACTTAGCAAAAAGTAGTAGGCAAGCCATGAGCCTACTTTCTCCTTCTTTGGAGGTCTTTAAGCAGAGGCTTGACAACCATATGTCAGCAGTGCTCTGATGGTGTTTCCTGCTTGGCAGGGGGTTGGACTCGATGGCCCTTGTGGTCTATTCCAACTCAATGATTCTATGATTTATTATGGCATAGGCTTCTGCGAATGGGACAGTCCACTTCATCAGTTGCTTCTTGTTGTTGTTGGCATCTGTTTGTCTTTATAGACAATGCAATGTGCCTCTGAAGATGAAGTCAAACTGCTGCATTAGCAGCACCAAAGTGACCTCCCTGGGTACAAGCCCGGCATATCCTGAGTTGCCCAGATGCCCTTGGCCTCGCTGAGGTGGTCCAAAGGAAAGCAGAGCAAAACAGCTTGGCTGCAGGAGTTGCTGGAAGGAGACGTACAAGGCGCCATTCAACCATCTTAGGGACTCCACTCTGGATTTGTGTAGGGTTTACTCTTTAGTCTTTTCTTTTCCCAAAAATACTCTGCAAGGTAGTGGAGGTTTCAGATCAGAGTTTTTCTTCTCCTAGATGGGCTGCCTTCCCAGCTTGATGAACCCCATCTGCTCCTCATCATTAAATGCATACATTAAATATTCTCATGTACAAGTGTATATTTTAGGGAAGAGGGAGTCTTTTCCTGAAAAATTCTAAAATGGTTACCCCTTTAGGAATCTATATAATTCCTATTAAAAAAACCAAACCAAACAAACACTGAAACCATTCTGTTGGTTTTGGGGGTTTGTAGAGATGAATAAAGACAGACAACGAGATGTTTTCTTTCAGAGAGCTTGCGTGTGTGCCAGATGAAAGTGAGAGAGAGAGAGATTCTTCCTCCTCTAGCCTCACAGCATCTCCTTTTATTCAAAGTTACAAAAAGCATGGCCACGAATGTGCTAGTGGCTGATTGGCTCAATACAAGACAAAGAAACTGAAATCCTATTGGCTCATTTGTATGTAAGGCGGGCTTACATAGCTTCATAGATCTTTGGCACATGAAAGACAGAATGTTAGAGCTGTATTTAGACAGGCATATAAGCTCTTAATCCACCTATGACTTAAGATTGATAATGTTATGACTAAGGTGTTTACTAATGTTTAGATTGTTATATAAACTCACACAATTAATTATACATTGAGGATTAACACATCATTGTGATTTACACATCATTGTGAACTAAAGGTGAACTAAAAGAGAAAAAGTGTGGTATGTAAGGAATGCTATACAGAAAGATCTGTGCCAGGCACAGACCTTTAGCCTTGTGCGTGAAAGAGAGAGAGAAGCGTGATTGATTATAAACAGGCCTTATAGTCTGTTTTAGAAGCAAAGAGAAGATAGAAATAATTCCCAGAATGCAGGAGGAAAAGAACCAATGTTTTACTATACTAGGCACATAGAAATAACATGTCTACACCATTCTATAAATTAGGGGGGGAAATGGTTTTTCTTTCTTCTGTTTCAGTACAGCAATACAGACAGATGCCAGACCATAGGCAGAGAGACTACTTTCTCCCTGCTCAGCTTGCTCACTTTCCTCCTGTGCTGGGCAGGGGGAAAAGAGATTTATGCCAGGTGTTATATGGGTCCTCTTCCCACCTGTCAATCTAACGAGCATTTTGCATATAAAAATCAGCAGCTCTGAATACAAATTTAACTTTAACAAGCTTATTTGTAATAGTTGCCACATAACTACACAATCTTGGATGTCTCCCGCCCATGGCAGCAGTCCATTTATTCAAAGCAGCTGTGGGATATTGAGTCGGTGGAGCGGAATTCTAAATACTATTTTCAAGTGCATAAAATTAGTAATGGGAAAATGCTACTTAAAATATTCCTTATCTTCAAAAAAGCTTATTTGAAACTGGCACCACTACAAACATGAAGCACACTCTCTCACACTTACTGATTAGCTGCATATGTTGATTAGCTGCATTTTCATTTTAACCTTTTTTTTTACTTTGGAAAAAATGATGCCTAAAACACTGTCTTCTTGATATAGCAAGAAAATATAGCAAGAAAATTTATTTTAGAAAATAATTGAACTGGAAAGTTGAAATGGTAGTAGACACTGGCCATGTTCACACATCACTTAATGTGCATAAGAGTATCATGGGGGAATACACTATGTCCACATCATTTCCCTGATCCACCAAGTTTGTCATTCCATAAAAAAAAGAAATCAGATTATTCTGACATGACTTATTTTTGAGAAACCCATGCCGGGTCTCAGTAATTATAGCATCCTTTCTTACATGCTCACAGACCAAATGTTGAATTATCTGTTCTAGGACCTTCCGTGATAACGATATTAAGTTCATCGGTCAGTAGTTACCTGGGTCTTCCTTTTCCCCACTTCTGGGACATTTGCCCAATGTTAGCTGGACACCACTGATATATATAAATGCAGCACTTATTGGGCTTTACTCTCCTGGTAAAAGTATTCAAGCTTTCAAATTATTTTTGGAATATTTTTGATTCGCCCCAATCCCCCCAAAAAATTCTGGGAGTGAATCCCTGCCCATTATCCCTCAGATGACCAGCAAGTAAAATGGAAGAGATGGTACATGCAAAATCCAGTCCATGTACATTTTGGAATCCATCTGAAGCTCGTGCAAATTTGCTACATAGGCTTTATTTTGAAAACAGCCCACCAAGCAATGCTCTTTTATTAAAAACTAAAATGCTAACATAGCAACATATGCTGAGCACCTAGAAAACACGTTTTTCTGCTTACCATTGGTTTTCTGCTTCTGTAAGAACTGTGCAATTAATTTAGAATCTCCACTACTAAATTGTCTATGTTCCAGACAATTTTAGAAATGGAAGCACTAATTTTGTGCTTCTCACTCTGGGCATGCTTTTCTATCATCAGTATGTATCAAAACTATTTTTGTTACTTATTTTTCCTAATGCAATACTCATTCAAGCTAAATGGTATCAAGCTAAGGCACATGCTATTTAAAGAATAGTGATGTAGCAATTAAAAGAAAGACAAAAAACAGATCTTCTTCCTTCCTCATTTTCCTTGTCATAACACATCCTACCTTCATGTTTCGTTTTTTATTTATTACTGCATGTAACAAGCTTTGTGTTTAATTATTTATAAAATTTAATAGTCTCATATGTCATATCTAGCATTGAGGCATCTGATGAAGATCTGCATTTTAAAATGAGCTTAAAAATATATTTATAAATGTTTGTATCTCTCAATTTCTCATGCCAGGCAGCTGGGTGCTTTAGCAGATGCTCATCCTGAACAAAGGCCCCACTGATCTATAAGCAGGAGACGAGCGCCTCAGGGTTGTAAAAGGAAATTACAGGCTAGGAGCAAAAGGTCACACTGACCATACAAATTACAGAATACAATTAAGCTGCAAAGACACAATTAAGAATTGGTAAATAGTGAAATTTATTGTTTAACAGATAATATACCATGTGTCTCCCATTAGAGACTTCAGCCAAAGGTTAAAAGGGCAAATAGAAAAAGCAGCTGGCCAGGTAAGAGTTGTAAACTAAAAGGCTGCTTTCGAAAATGTTTTACTGAGTCCTTCTCTTTGAAAAGACCTTTCCTTTCCTTCTAAAAATCTATATATGTTAATGTATGAAATATATTGGCTTAAATGTAATTATGCAAAAGATTTAGAAAGTAAGAAATGTTAGATTCTTATGTTAGATTCTTATTTCATAGAATCATGGAGTTGGAAGAGACCACAAAGGCCATTGAGTCCAACACCCTGCCGGACAGGAAACACCATTAGAACACTCCTGACATATGGTTGTCAGGCCTCTGCTTAAAGACCTCCAAAGAAGGAGATCTTTCATTGATGATGCGTGAGAATGTGAACCCAAGATCTCTGACCTCTGTTTAAGATAAAAATTTAAAACCATTAGCCATCTGTTTGGGAGGGCAATAGGGCAAGGAGGGCAAGGGGTGAGCTGGTAATTAAGGTGCCTGGTTGAGGCAAATGTAAGATATATGACTATCATATTTTTCGCCCCATAGGACACACTTTTTCCCCTCCAAAAATGAAGGGGAAATGTGTGTGCGTCCTATGGGGCGAATGCAGGATTTCACTGAAGCCTGGAGAGCGAGAGGCATCCGTGCGCACCGACCCCTCTCGCTCTCCAGGCAACGGGAAGCTATCCGCAAGCCTTGCAAGCCCGGTGGGAGTTCCCGCGGGCTCACAAGGCTTGCGGGCAGCACCCTGCAGCCCCCGCGAGTGTCCGCAAGCTTTGCGCGCCCGGCAGGAGGTCCCGCCGAGCGCGCGAGGCTTGGGGCGGCAGCCTGTCGCCCAAAGCACGGGGAGCCCTCCGGAGGGCTCCCTGTGCTTAGGGCGAGTGTCTGCAAGCCCTGCGCGCCCGGCAGGAGGTCGCGCCCAGTGCACGAGGCTTGGGGTGGCAGCCTGTCGCCTGAAGCACGGGAAGCCATCCGGAGGGCTCCCCGTGTTTGGGCAAGTGTCTGCAAACCTTGCGCGCCCGGCAGGAGGTCCCGCCAAGTGCGCGAGGCTTGGGGCAGCAGCCTGTCACCCGAAGCACGGGGAGCCCTCCGGAGGCTCCCCGTGCTTTGGGCGAGTGTCTGCAAGCCTTGCGCGCCCGGCAGGAGGTCCCGCCAGGCGTGCGAGGCTTGGGGCGGCAGCCTGTCGCCCAAAGCACAGGGAGCCCTCCGGAGGGTGCCTCGTGCTTCGGGCAGGTGAGCGCAAGGCTTGGGGCGGCAGCCAGGGCAGAGGGGGAAAAATAATTTTTTAAAATTCATTTCCCCCCCCCAAAAAAAACGAGGTGCGTCCTATGGGCCGGTGCACCCTATAGGACGAAAAATACGGTACTTGTTTGCCATTTATAGATAGAAGGAAATATAGCTCTTTGTCTCCCATAAAAGGTAATAGGAAATGGGTGTATCTTTTATGATTGGTTCTAGCAAACAGCCAATAGGAATTTCAACCAGGCTGATTGGACAGAGGCAGCCAAAGGAGGAGCAAGGGGGCTGGGCTGAAGGAATATAAGTGCTGGTCATCAGGGCTGGAAGGGCAGAGCATTGGTAACCATATACCACTGTGTCTCTCATTTATTTGTCTGACAGATAAATTATTATTTTAATTTCTCTATTGCTGCGTTGAATATTTCATTCCAGCTAAGCGTTAACCACAAGCAGGGTGCCAGCAGTCTTTCATTACCAGTTTCCAGAAACCTAGCCAGAAGGTTATTTGTGAGTTCCTTAATCCTGGGGTCTTTTAATAAGAGCATGCATTATAGAAAACAAAAGGAGAAAAGAAAAACAAATCCAAGCTACTGTGGGCTTCGCATGCAGGTGAAGTTCCTAACTCAAGGACGGTTTGATACCCATCAGCTGTAAACTAGACCTGTAAACAACAGTTATTTAACGTAACTAAATGTGCTATAAAACAATAGGTTCTTCACATATTATATGCTTTACACATTAACTCAAATACCTGTTCATTGTGTGCATTACAAATGTTCACTGCTGGCCCTATATATCACCAGATGCAACTACAAAGGATCTGTGTTGGGTCATACCTCCCTACTGGCCACATGACACAGAAAGCTGTCTGTGGAGAAATGCCGGCTCCCTCGGCCTGAAGCGAGATGAACACCGCACCCCAGTTGCCTTTGACTGGACTCAACTGTCCAGGGATCATTTACCTTTATTTTATCTTACTCAAGGCAGCCAGTGCACATTTACTGACACCTCTGTGAAGCTTTTTTATAATCTTGATTGTTCTACTTTTGCAGTCACTACTAGAAATAAAAAGCTGATACAAAGTCTTAGTATTTCAGTTATCTTCGGGTGAGAATTAAAGCACCCAACTAGTAGCCTCAATCTTAAGTACTTCCTCTGCTAAATTGCTTAATGAACTGGAGTCTATGCAGATTCTTTGGTACGTTTCCACAGGCAAATATGGCAGAGATCAGCATTCACTACATGCCCTTACAGCCTATACAGATCACATTCTTTATAAGTGACACTTTAATGTATGACAACATCATTATTAACCTATCATTTATGAACAGCTAGAGTTGACAACATGATGGGCAAGGCCAAACAGCTGACAAGAGAAGCACAATTTCACTGCTTTCTCTACCTCTGAGGCAGATAATTCTACTGCAAATTCATATCAGAAGTGAATGAATGATCCAATCGCAGCTGATACAGAGATGTGGCAGGACAATTTGCTGATAGATTTTTTATTTTATTTTTTAGAAAGAGCCAACAGGAACATCTCTGATGAATGTTGACTATCAATAATTAAACTTATTCCTTCTTGTACAGTATCAGTCTTCCCATAGTGCACTAGTATGCCCCACATACAGTTTGGAAATTCCTGATCTAGGCTAAGCATGTCCATTATCTGGGACCCCATCGCTCACTCTGAACTGCACAATAACTAGAATAAACAACTTGCACAAAGCTGCCCCAGTGTACATAAAAAGCAGTCTTATATCAAGCCAGACTATTGGATTGTGTAGCTCAGTATTGCCTACGCTGACTGCCACCATCTTCCCAGGATTTCATATAGGAGTCTTTACCAGCCTTACCTGGAGATGGCAAGGAATGAATCCAAGACCTTCTGGTTGCAAGGCAGATGCTCTACCACTCACTGAGCTACAGCCCTTCCCTGATATTTGTATGACAGCATATACTGAACCCTCCCTGCCACCTACTAATGCCAGTGCAACTCTGACTTACCAGAAACACAAGATACCAGCATGAAAGCTTCCGATTATTTTACTCAAAGAAGCAAGAGACACCTTCCCATTCTCAACAGAGCTTTCAGCAGCCATTCTGTGGCATCAGATACGGCAGACAGGGATGAGGAGAGAGGAAGTACCAGCAGCAAAGCATTAAAAGAATGTGGACTTGTCCCAGCTCAAGGGAACACTTGAAGACACATCAGCTCCCCAGTTCAGGGGGAGGTATTTGTTGTATTTCAAGACACTCAAAACAATTTGGTTCTTGACAAAGGGGCTTCTGTTTTAATCTACTGCGCAAATAAAAAGCTTTCCCTCACTACTTCAGCCAACAGACATTTGTCAGGATTAGTCTAAGAACAGACAAGCAGCATCCTTTATGTAGTGATGCTTAGGATTTATCTATCTCAGCTTCTTGGGGCATAGAAATGAATTATTATGTTTTAATTCCATGGGCAAAGATAATCTTCATTGCTTTACAATGCCCTTTACCACTTCCCGAAGCCTTGTAAACAGGTCAGATGTGATCCTCTAATATTCCTGAACAAATTAATTTTCAGTCTCATTTTAGCCTTAATCATAGAACCAAGAATATACTGTAGACCAGGGGTAGTCAACCTTTTTATACCTAGCACCCACTAATGCATATTTCTTGATGGTAAAATTTCCTTACCGCCCACCAGTGTTCGATGGAAGGAGGATTCAGCTTTTCTGTGGACTGTGATTTGTTCCAATTTAGAGCTAAAGAGCGGGTTTTCCCTTAGAAAGGAGCAGAGCAAGGGCAAAACCGCATGGATCGAGCCTAGAAAGTGCAGGTCAAGGGGAAAACTGCTCAGACCCATGCTTTCTAGGCATGGGACTGTAACCAGCAAAACTACCTGCCACTGTACACTGACTAACAAAGCACATCACACCAAAGCTGCTTTTTGTTTGTCAATGAAAAACTGAGGGCAGTATTTAATTATTTTTTGTGGTAGCACAAGGGGATTCATCCCCACCTCCTCCCCCCAAGTGAGCCTTGCATACTTCTGGAGAAAGCCCAGAACAGACCAGGAAGGCACAGAGGGAGATGAGAAGAATGTTCTGCTGTGAGAAATCCATGTTCTGATGGACTGCTCAACGTAGTGCTATGCTGAAAACAACTCTGACTTTTTAGGAGCTGGATTTTCTTGTAAATGATTTACACTATAACTTCTTTAACAAGTATCTTGAGAGAAAATGCTATCCTGACCACAAGTTTTAATCAATAAGTAAGTGTGATCAATTAAAAAAAAGTAAGTTAAAACTAGCTAACAGCCTCCTGCAACAGATACTGTTGGACTCCTAAAAATAACAGTACTCAAGTAAGGGAGTTTGGACCTCAAAGGAAATGCTCCCCCTGCCGCCATCTCATCAGTACCTGATGAAAGAGTGCTAGCAGTGAACGAGCTATTCAACTTATGAATATTGTATCTTATTTATTAATAGTTAATTATGTTTTTATCACATATTATTCTCTAAAAGTTAGCTAGCTACATGCTGAAATGGTACAGCTTGTGTCTCATGGTGTCACCTGGTAGAGGATATCTGGATAGTTTTAGAAGTTATCTGTGTTGGCCACTTGCCATATATAAAGCAATCCTTCACACTTGCAAGAATGTTTGAATGTGGTATGTCAGGGTCACTGAAGTATAATCCATATAGCAGGTGTGATCAATGTGATCATAATAGTATATAAGACAGAACCTTATCACAGACCAAAGCTGTTGCGTATCAGTGAGCTCCATCTTTAAGGGTCTGTCTGTTGTCATTCTCTGAGGGGTTCTCAAAAAAACAGAAGGGACATAAGCATAATTAATCTTGCTCTATAGTTTCTCTTAGCTGCTGCATAAAATCTTTATCCTTCACCACATCAGTGTTAATTGTGTACGGATCTGGAAAAGAAACCCTACTTTTGGCAGAACACTTCTACTGTGCGTTCAAAAGATTTCTGATCTGAAGTGTTTCCTCGCAGAAGTAAGGGATGGGTTCCAACCGCATATACTTAAAAATAGAATCTACTCCAAATATAGCGAGAGATGACGTAAAAAAGTAGAACATTTAAATAAAGATGCTGTCCCTCTAGCTCTCGTTCTTGATCTCTCTTTCTCCCTATATATATGCACAAAAATAATATGTAAATGTATGTATAAATAAAAAATGTATCCCTGCATCACTAGGTGTAAAGCAAAAAAGAAGGTGCAGACAGCCATGGCAAAGGCAGGAGCCCCTTCTTAGGCCAACTCAGGAGACAGACAGCCACTGCAGCATTGGGAAAGGGGAGTGAGGGGGAAAGCTTGGAGAGGATGTGTTTTAGAAGATTAGGGTAAACTGATTTCTTGATGCCTTAGATTGTGATTATAAAAGATGTATTACACGAATTTAGGATGTTATTTTCCCTTTTCTTCCCTTTCCTCTTATCCATTCTATCCCCCCCCCCTTGTAACAGCATCTTTCATGTTGTTCATATTTTGTCCTTATTTCAAAAATTAATGAAGTTTCTTCTTTTAAGAAAATGGCAAAACAGGATGCACTGTCCCTGGCCCTGCACAGCAGATTATTATTCTTGTTTTTATTCTTAAAGAAATTAATATACCACTTTTCACTTCAAGGAGAAATGCCAAGATGTTTCTTCTATGTAACCTCTAAAATATACAGGAGACGTGGACTTAACTGAAGAGATGTTCTCTTTATGTGCCAGTATAGTAAAACACTGGTTCTCTTTCTCTTGCATTCTGGGAACCTTTCCTAGCTTCCTTTCCTTGGCTTCTGAAAAGACTAAAGTCTTGCTTATAATCTTTTTCTGCTTCTCTCCTTCATGTACACTGTGTAAAGCCGTCCCAGGCACCCAAATCCCTAAATTCCATTCCTTACATTCCATTCTTTTTTACTCAGTTCACCTTAAGTTCACAATGATCTGTTATTCTTCAATGTATAATTAATTATGTGATTTTATACTATGATCATAACATTAGTAATTGCTTTAGTCATATTATAATCAATCTTTACTTGTAAGTGGATTAGGAGCTTTCATACCTGTCTAAGGTCCAGCTCTCTCATATCCTTTGATGTATTAGAGATTAATGAACTTATGTAAGCCCGCCTTATACTTATGTTATCTGTTACGGAAGGGGGGGCATGTCTTCTTCACTACAATATATTTGCTCAATTTCTCTAGGACTCCATCACCCCTCCCCTGTCCTCCATAATCTCTCAAGTAATCCTGTCAAAATCACTCTGCCAAACCTTTCCTCTGGGCAATGCCAGGTGACAGACTATGTGTACATGGACCATTGTCTTCTCAGGATGTGCTTATCTGCGCATATCTCCAGCTCTGCATATTCCCCCTCCCTCCTCCATCCGGCTCTCTGCATATTCACCCCCTCCCTCCTCCATATGTTAATCTGTGTAACCCAACCTCTTCTTAATGTATTCATGATGTAACTGGGATGTATTTTGCACTGTATTCTGGGATATGGAGGGAAATTTCAAAAGTTCATGTCACCCCTTTCTCTGGGTTCAATCTCGCCTTGAACCTGTTGCGCAATAAACTTGGACCTTCTGCAGTTTGCTCCTGTGTCCGGCTGAGCTCATTTTCTTCCGCAGGGACCCACGGACTTAGTCCGATGAGCTGGGTGGCAGAGTAACCCCGCACCCAGATTTTAGCCGTAACATATCCAATCAGGAGTGAGTCTCTTTGTCTCTGTATTGACCAATCAGCCACTAGCACACCGGTGGCAATGCTTTTTAATATTGAATAAAAGAGAGACGCGTGGGTTTCTTAGAGGGACTCAGAAGACGCTCTCTGAACACCAACTCCTTGTCTGTCTTGATTCATCATCCTAACACTTAACCAGGACTTTTCTTAGGGGGACAGAACCAATGTGATTGGTCAGTTAGTTAAGTATTTCTATTGTTTTACTTGTTCTGGGGAGTCAGCTGCCCCCCTCTGCTCCACCCATGACAGGAGCCCTTTTTGTCTCTAGGCTCTAATATATACATGTAATTTTAAAACAGTAAAAGTAGTTCCATGTTACATGCTGTAATTGGAAGTGCATCCTGCTTCTACAAAGGTTGAATATTACTGGATAGATTGTTCATATAGCTGAATTATTGCTGTATGTCCTGTGTTTGAAAGACAGAGAAATATCAAGACTGATGTGGGAAATTGCTCCACATGAATCATAACATGTGTATTGCCACATAGCAATTACCATTTTTAAAGATCATATAATATGCAGGGAGCGATGACTTTTATACAGAAATACATGTTACATATGTAAACATTTTGGGTTTTTCCCCCTTTTGTTAAATTTTGGTAAATAGCATATGTAAACGTTTTGTTAACTTACATCATAGTTTTGAAAACAAAATAAATCTCCAAAGCAAGCCAGATAAAGGCCAAACCTCAGCTAGAAATGCAACTTTAGACCTCTTATATAGAAAACTGTAGCACCCTGCTTGTGGTTAACGCTTAGCTGGAATGAAATATTCAACGCAGCAATAGAGAAATTAAAATAATAATTTATTTGTCAGACAAATAAATGAGAGACACAGTGGTATATGGTTACCAAAAGCTCTGCCCCCTCCAGCCCTGTTGGCCAGCACTTATATTTCCTCAGCCCAGCCCCCTTGCTCCTCCTTTGGCTGCCTCTGTCCAATCAGCCTGGTTGAAATTCCTATTGGCTGTTTGCTAGAACCAATCATAAAAGATACACCCATCTCCTATTACCTTTTATGGGAGACAAAGAGCTATATTTCCTTCTATCCATAAATGGCAAACAAGTAGCCATATATCTTACATTTGCCTCAACAAGGCACCTTAATTACCAGATCACCTTTGGCCCCTGCTGCCCTATTCACTCCAAAACAGATGGCTAATTGTTCTAATTTTATCTTAAACAGAGATCTTGGGTTCACCTTCTCACACACCATCAATGAAATAAGAATCTAACATAAGAATCTAACATTTCTTACTTTCTAAATCCTTTGAATAATTACATTTAAGCCAATATATTTCATACATAACATAGATAGATTTTTAGAAGGAAAGGTCTTTTCAAAGTAAAAAAGGAACTTTAATAAAAACAGTTTCCAGAAGCAACTTCAGAGAGAAGCCTCTTGGTTTTCCCAGCCAGCTGCTGTTCCCATTTGCCCTTTAACCTTATGAAGATGTGGCTCTCTGATGGGAGGCACATGGTATATTATCTGTTAAACAATAAATTTCACTATTTACCAATTCTTAATTGTGTCTTTGCAGCTTGATTGTATTCTGTAATTTGTATGGTCAGTGTGACCTTTTGCTCCTAGCCTGTAATTTCCTTTTACAACCCTGAGGCACTGCTTATAGATCAGTGGGGCCCTGTTTAGGAAGATAAACATCTGCCAAAGCACCCAGCTGGTTTCTGCCTGGCATGAGAGATACAAAACATTTACAAATATATATATTTTTAAGCTCATTTTAAAAATGCAGGTCTTGATCAGATGCCTCAAAACAATCTTGAAAACAATGTTAATTTCAGTTGGGAAAGGGTTAAGATTGTTCTGCTGAATTGCTAAAACTGGTGACACTGTACTGCACTGGGATATATAGGCAAGGGCAATTGCTCTCTATGGAAATGCAGTATCTGGGCAGTAGACATAGCAGTCCTAAGGGAGGAATTTGATGAGAATCATGGCAGAACCAAGGAGTCTGAACTTAGTGCTTATTGCTTGTTTTATTAACAAAGCAAATCAACAGAAATGCGATGAATTAATGAGCTGAATCCCAGTGAGAAGGTTAGAAAAGCCATCTGTCTATATGTAAGCAAACATTTGAGACCAAATGGCAAAAAAAAAAAGGGTTGTGCATCTGCAAGTACATCATGGGTTGACATTATGCATCACGTTAACATATATGTTCATTTTTCTAATCTTTATATTTTGGCAAATGGTTTGTCTTTCTTTCTGTCTGCTGTCTTTGCATTCAGATCCCTCTCTTATCATCACTAATCTTGGCATGAAAGTTCCTGAGGTGGAGGCAGTAGTTTCATCAATGTTGTGATGCCGGCTGCCATTTTGAATAAAGATGGCAGTTCAAAATGTGACTTTGGCATGACTTTGCCCAATTTTTGACATGGTGGGTACAACCTGGATGCCTCTGAAGATATCATCACCTCATTTGGTGGGAGTGGGCCAAATTTGTTGTGACGGAACCAAATTGTACCAATTTGTATGGCTCTAAAGAACCATCCCAATCTGGCATGATGGTTCCAACCTGTGCCAGCACAAGGGCTCCCAAAGGTGATGTGGCAATCTTCATCTACATTTGGATACCAGGTGCCATTTTGAATCAAGATGGTGGACTGAAACATGACTTCAGTGTGACTTCATCCAAATTGGTGTTAAGCATCCAAACAACACTGATTAGGATACATCTGCAGATATCATCACCCAGTTTGACATAGCTGCGCCAAAATTGGGGAAATGTTTCCAATCAATGCCAATTTAGATGCTCTGAAGATATTGTCAACCAACTCAGAATGAAGGTTCCTGAGGTGGACAAAGCAGTTTTTGTGCATGTTTGGATGTCAGACACTATGTTGAATCAAGATGGTGGACCAAATAAACCATAATTTAACTTTAACAACCTCCCTCCCAAATTGATTCAGAACAAGATCAGGTGTCCCACAGGTCAGGTTGGAGCCCTCAGTTTGTGTGTGTGTGCATGTGTGTACATGCAGAGCCCTAAAACTAACACATTACAACAGCCATATAAAATTCATATAAAAATTACCCCCCTTTTTTTTTATTCCCAGGCAGCACCAGGTACTTCCTGCTAGTGACAATTTTTAAGTTGAAGAAGAATCCATTTTATTGTGAATTGCTCTTTAGCTTGTTTTCGCTGGGACAGTATGTATGAAGAAAGTAACAGGAAAAGGCCATGGTTTGTGGTAAAACTGTCTGATTGCTAAAGGAAGAGCTTTGCTTTGTATTTCTTAGTATTGTTTTTATTTAGGATCCCTACCAGAGAAACAAACTGCTTGACTGGATTCTCTTGACATAAGGATTAATATACAAACAGTTGTCCATGCTTACCCCACAAAGATTAGGCTGAAGACTGCCTGAAGACAATACACATGCCCAAGAAGTTGGGTAATGTAATGTGCCATAAAAGGCCGTGTATAACATGGAAAGCCATGATTGGGTGTTTTAAATCTTTCTGTGTATGTGAATCTGTAACTGTACTTCCTCTGCTCCTTCAGAGTATGGTGTGGTATAACTTGCAGTGCATTCCTCTTTGTGTGCAGAAATAAGCTAAATATTTGTGTGCACAGATCAGTAAAAGTGCCTCATCAAGCAGCACTTTTGCACAGTAGATAAATAAAAGTGCTGCATCAAGCAGCACTTTTGCACAGTAGTCTATGTGCTACTTGGCTCCCATCCAGAGCAGACAACATTGTATTGCGTGGAATCAAGAACGGCAACATGGATGTGAGCTGAGTGTTGAGTAGCACATTTAGCACAGGGCAGTGACTGGTCATGGCAGCGTTGTCTGGTTGTGGTGAGTGGGGGCCTGATGACAGTGGGGGGGGGAGCAGCAGTGTGATCATGTAAGAAAGCTTCTGTTTTTTTCAGTAAAGAGAAGATAGGTCTCTGTCTTATTCCAGGTCAGACTACGGTCTGGTTCACATATCACACTATGCCAAACCATGGGATAGAGTGAGCGTGTGAACGTATTTCAGCCACTTTGTTTGTGAGCATATTGTAGCAAGTTTTGTTGCTGCACTGCACTGCACTAACTTATGGTTTGGCTTAGTGTGTTGTTCAAATCAAAGGTCATGGTTTATTCATAAGAGTTAAACAATAAACTACCAAGCATTTCATCTTCCTCCCATGGCTCTTCAGAGAGAGAGGGAAAGCTAAAATGAGAGTGGCGTGTGTATGTATGTGAGTGAAAGAACTATTTCTGCATGTGTGGTGAGTGTGTAGACGGCATGTGTGGGTTTGTTTGCATTGGAGGTGTATTGGCCATTCCCACCTCTGGAATTTAACCCTTGGAAGGTGGTTGACTTTCAGTGCAGCCCTCAGACTGAAAAAGATTAACTATCCATGGAATGCATAGTGCACCTCTCCAAGAGACACCATAATAACAGGTCTAAGTGAAGGGAACAGTTATCTCATGGAGATCCAGGAAAATGTATATAGGACTGTGATGTCAGCATTGATGGAAAATAATCTGTCATATTGACATACTGTTAATGGACTCTGCATCTCTAATGGAATATTGATTTCACTAATGTCCTTTCATCCTGTCATCTGAGAGTATAATATCCTTGTTTGTTATGCAGTACTTCAGTTCACACAAGGTAACACTCAACGTAACTGTTCGCTGTAATTCAGTAAGAAAATTTGTTCTCAGTTTTGTATTCAGAAGTACTTACTAATATTGTGAAAGGCATATATCCCAGAAGGGAAAAGCAATCCATATCTACTCTTAACAGCTGCTCAATGCTGGAAAGGACATTATTATTTTGTTACTGTTAATTTTTATTAATGTACCATCAATGCACATGACACTGCATAGAGTACCATAAAAGATATCCAGGCCCTGCCTTAAGCAGCTGCCCCAAAGTTCAACAGAGAAGGATATAACAGGGAGGGAGGAGGGAATGCCAGAATAACGAGGGAATGATATGTGGAAATGCAGTTGCAGAGACTAAGGCTTAATTTCAGCTGGAAATGAGGGATAAGGGGCTGAACCAAGGACTTTGTGGAAGAGGTAGGAGGCATCAGAAGGATGAGAGGGAGGCCACATTGGTCAGATGTGGCTAACATTCAGGTGTTACTAAAATACAATTCCCATTACCCCTAACTATGCTGACTATGCTGACTGGGACTGATAGGAGCTGGAGTCTAACAACATTTGAAGGCCAACAGGCTTGACAACCCAGCACAGGTCTTCTAGCAGGCATATTAGGTATAAGAGGCAAAAAAAGAGGATGACCAGAGTTGTCTATTGGAGGAACTCTTTGGACAGTTTAGGGTGGTAGGTCTGCAAGAGCAAAAGCTTGGATAAACTGGAATTTGACAGAAACAGATAAGGTGGTAAAGATCAGTAATAAGAACAATAAGTTTGTGCTAGATATTAGAGTGGACAAGATTAAAGGTAGGGGTGGGCAGACTTCAAACTTGCAATATCTACCAACCAGAGCCAGCTGGAAAATAGTGGCAGAGAAGAAGCACAAAGTACAGTTGTAGCTCAGAAATCGAACAGAATCCATTCTGGAAATCCATTCGATTTCCAAAACGTTTGACTTCCAAAGCGCAGCTTCTGATTGGCAGTAGGAAGTCCCAGCTTCCAAAAGAACGTTTGAAAACCGGAACACTCACTTCCAGTTTTTGATCATTTGGGAGCTGAAACGTTCCAACTCCCAAGGCATTCGGGAGCCAAGGTACGGCTGTACTCATAGAATTATGTTCTCAATGCCAGAATGGAGCTCACAGTCATGTCACACAAATCCATTCCCGATTTTTCATCGCATGCTTTCATCCTCTCAGATGCCTAATTTAGAAGCAGGGAGAAGCTCCTTTGTCATTGTTATTATTAAGCAATTGGTAGTCAGAACCCTTGTTGACCTATTCCGGATAACTCAAAGATCTAACAGTAGATACCTATCAACCTTCCTTCCACCCCCTTATTTTAAAAACAGAATCACATGGTCTGAACGACGAGTTAGCTTATCTTACTGCAGAGTTCTGAATAAGTGAAAACACAATATGGAGGTGAGAGGAAAATGTTTTGATACCATTTACCAATTGTTTAATAGAATAGTTATATCCTGTCTTCCTATCACTTACATATCTAATTTCCGGAGTGAACTGCCATGTTAATCTGTTGTGGCATTTTAAAGGAATAATTATAATGGCATAAGTTTTCATGGACTTCTACTTCATCAAATACATGAAATGCAAGAGAAACCTGTTCTGGATTCTGCCTGATAGAATGAGGACAAGTGCAGGAAGAAGAAAAATCCAGGAGATGATTTATTTGCTGAGGGAAAAGACCATAGGCTCACCCCTTGTACTAGAAAGTCTGATTCTATATATGTGAGAAGGCCAGAGACTGCTGCAGTTATTTGGTGTTGAGGGAAAGTCGCTCTGCACTGGAATTGAGAACAGAAAATAGGTATTGCTTAAGAGACAGGGAGAGAGTTTATATGAATAGTGGCTGAATGAAAAATGAGGGAGGAGCCACAGAAAGAGATAGGTGGTGGGATTTTAATCTGTATGGAAGATGTACAACCACTTTGTAGTCACTAGTGGAGGCTAGAGAGGTCTCCAATGTTGCTGGAGTCAAACTCCCATCAGCCCCAGCCAGCATGTACACTGGTCAAGAATGATGCAAATTGTAGTCCAGCAATTTCCAGGGAGACACAGATTCCCCAACCGTACAGTAGGTCATGCTTCTTAATCATAAGGCAGGAGAAGAGAGAAAGGGAGAGGCTTCACTTGCTCAGAGGAGAGGGGGAACACTAAGCATATACTCAGAGGCACTCTCTTTATTCCTTAACTGTTATTTATATGTAAGAATCTGTGTAATGGATTCACTAACTGATCTGTGACCAGCTACTTATCGCTGTACCTCAGTGTTCCGCACCCGTAAAAGGGAAGTAATATCATTTTAAATGGTAGAAATGTAATATAGTACACAGATGTACTGTGTATTTGTGTGTTCAACTTGCTTTGGAAACTTGCTTTCCCATGTTTGTCATTTGTTGTTTTCATGTACCTTCAGTTTTGGCACATTTGAGACTAGATTATGCTGTAAAGGGAAGTCCTCTTTCTGCCCATAACTGCTGCATTATGGTGGAGCCTTGCTCCTTTTCTCTTGCATTCTGGGAAGTCTTGCTTATAATCTGCTTCCGCACAAACTGTACAAAACTGTTCCAAACACCAAGACATTCCTTTCCTTGTTCAGTCATCCTAAGCTCATGGAAAACAACATGACCTGCTCTTCATGCCTAGCTGACCACATCTACAGAACTTGATTGTTATATTGTTTCATGTTATGATCAATCATTAGTAATTGTTTGTGCCATATTAATCTCTAGTTACAATTTAATTAGGAGGCTTCATGCCTGTCTAGTTCTAGCTCCGATTCTCAGCCTTTAATGTATCAGTGATAAATGATCATATGTAAATCCCACCTCTCACATGTAATCCCGGCCTTGTACTTATGTTAACCAATCACAAGTTTCTTTGTGTATGTATCAACCAATCAGCCACAGGCCCACCTGTGGCAATGCTTGCAATACTCAATAAAAGAGGCTCCCAGGGCCCGCCCTGACAGACGCCTCATGTTACACCTGCCTCTCTCGTCTCCCGTGATTTTTCATTCCTACAATGCTGGCCCTGATACTGCTTGCCAAGTAAAAAAGGAACTCAGTAAAAACAGCTTCAAAAGAAGCCTTTTCAGTTTACACCCCCCTTTCCCTGCCAGCTGCTTTTCCCATTAGCTCTTGCCCTTTAACCTTAGGAAAATATGGCTCGAGTCTGATGGGAGGCACATGGTATTATTTTCTGTTAAACAATAAATCTTACTATTTACCAACTCTTAATTAGTGTTTTTGCAGCTTGATTGTGTTCTGTAATATGTAGGGTCAGCGTAACATTTGGTCCCAGCCTGTAATTCCCTTTTACAACTTTGAGAAACTTTTCTCCTGCTACTGCTATAAATCAGGGAGGCCCTTGTTCAGGAGAGCAGGAAGATAAACAACTGCCAAAGTACTTAGCCAGCTAGTTTCTGCCTGGCATGAAACATACAAACATTTGCAAATATATCTTTAAGCTCATTTTAAAACACAGACCTTGATCAGATGCCTCAGTACCACTGTATATTGCTTGCTGTTTGGAATAAAATCTGTAACCTTCTCACTCACTTGTGTTTGTGTTGCTTCTGAATCTAATTTTGAAAGAACCATCTTGCATTTGGCAAGACAGAATGAGAAACACATTTTTTAAAAATCCTACTATCCTTGGAATCTAAGAGGTTTCTATTATTTTTCTTCATTATATGCTTGTGTGAAGCTATGAGCATGTATCTTTCAAATAAAGCTCCAGTTAATTCATAACCTCATTAGATTACTTTGCATTCATGGGTTAAATTCTGAGGTCACTGCCTCTAAATACTGCATGGACATGTTGAGTTTTCAGTGAAATACTCTGTACACATATCCTGCTTCCAGAAAATCCTATAAGCATCAGCCATCTTCTGTTCACAAATGTATTTCCTTATTAGTAAATTTTGTGGGTCTCTCTCTCACAAGTATACACACATCAAAATTACCTCAGGAATAATCTAACATTTCCCAATTACCTACTTGGATTGGAAATGAGCTTCTTTGAAATGAATGGGGCTGTGCTGCATATTGTGCAAGTTTCTATATAGCTTCTTATTTCATTCATCCTCACAACAGCTCCATTAGCCAGAATACTATTTCTTGCTGAGAGAGCAGAAGACTTGCACAGAAACAGGAAGGGCTACAGAATCAAAGTTCTCAGATCTTAGTCCAAAACTGTGTTGTGAACTACACCAGCTCTCAAACTGTTATTTTCCATACTGATAAAGAAAGGTGTTTGCTATAAAAATAAAACCATAAAAGCCCTCGCACAGGGAACCGTTGCCATGGAGAAGCAACATTAAACGCACCCATTGCTCATCAGGAACTGAAATGACAAAGGGCAACCCCCAGAGAACGGAATTACCTCATGCAGCACAATCATCACACCAGCTAATTAAGAAGTGTTGGTAGGTTACCAACATGGTTAGGTTTTTTTTTTTTACACAGGATTCGTTTTCCGGAGGGATGGAGTTAAAGCTTTATCAGGATCCCAGCAACACTACAAGTGAAGCTGGCAGAGTATAATGGTATAAATACGGGCAATAGAGGTAGAATTTATGAGGAACATGCATATCCTTAGTGGGTTTGTTGTCTTTTTAAGAAAAAAAGGTGCCTGTACTCACCATGAAGTTGTTATAGTAGGTGCCACACTTTTAACATTTGAGAGGTCATAGAATCATAGAATCATAGAGTTGGAAGAGACCACAAGGGCCATCGAGTCCAACCCCCTGCCAAGCAGGAAACACCATCAGAGCACTCCTGACATATGGTTGTCAAGCCTCTGCTTAAAGACCTCCAAAGTAGGAGACTCCACCACACTCCTTGGCAGCAAATTCCACTGTCGAACAGCTCTTACTGTCAGGAAGTTCTTCCTAATGTTTAGGTGGAATCTTCTTTCTTGTAGTTTGGATCCATTGCTCCGTGTCCGCTTCTCTGGAGCAGCAGAAAACAACCTTTCTCCCTCCTCCATGTGACATCCTTTTATATATTTGAACATGGCTATCATATCACCCCTTAACCTCCTCTTCTCCAGGCTAAACATACCCAGCTCCCTTAGCCGTTCCCCATAAGGCATCGTTTCCAGGCCTTTGACCATTTTGGTTGCCCTCCTCTGGACACGTTCCAGTTTGTCAGTGTCCTTCTTGAACTGTGGTGCCCAGAACTGGACACAGTACTCCAGGTGGGGTCTGACCAGAGTAGAATACAGTGGGACTATTACTTCCCTTGATCTAGACGCTATACTCCTATTGATGCAGCCCAGAATTGCATTAGCTTTTTTAGCTGCCGCGTCACACTGTTGGCTCATGTCAAGTTTGTGGTCAACCAAGACTCCTAGATCCTTTTCACATGTACTGCTCTCAAGCCAGGTGTCACCCATCTTGTATTTGTGCCTCTCATTTTTTTTGCCCAAGTGCAATACTTTACATTTCTCCCTGTTAAAATTCATCTTGTTTGTTTTTGCCCAGTTCTCTAATCTGTCAAGGTCGTTTTGAAGTGTGATCCTGTCCTCTGGGGTGTTAGCCACCCCTCCCAATTTGGTGTCATCTGCAAATTTGATCAAGATGCCCTTGAGTCCATCATCCAAGTCGTTGATAAAGATGTTGAATAAGACCGGGCCCAAGACAGAACCCTGTGGCACCCCACTAGTCACTCTTCTCCAGGATGAAGAGGAACCATTGATGAGCACCCTTTGGGTTCGGTCAGCCAGCCAGTTACAGATCCACTGAGTGGTAGCATAGTCAAGACCGCATTTTACCAGCTTCTTTACAAGAATATCATGGGGCACCTTGTCAAATGCCTTGCTGAAATCAAGGTAGGCTACATCCACTGCGTTCCCTTCATCTACCAGGCTTGTAATTCTATCAAAAAACGAGATCAGGTTAGTCTGACATGACTTATTTTTCAGAAATCCATGCTGACTATTGGTGATCACAGCATTCCTTCCTAGGTGCTCACAAACTGTTTGCTTAATGATCTGCTCCAGAATCTTCCCTGGTATTGATGTCAGACTGACTGGGCGGTAATTATTTGGGTCCTCTCTTTTCCCCTTTTTGAAAATAGGGACAACATTTGCCCTCCTCCAGTCTGCCGGGACTTCACCTGTTCTCCAGGAATTCTCAAAGATGACTGCCAGTGGTTCTGAGATCACACCTGCCAGGTGGGGGGGGAAGATGCTAGTACTGCGTATCCTTGAGTACTCCCATAAAAAAGCACTGTCCTTACTAAGGAGGGAGCTGCCTAGATTCTGCTCCTCCATTCCCACAATCCTTTGTGAAACATTGTGGCATGGACAATGGACAGGGCCCAATCCTCCTGTTGAAGGACTAGAAGCTGTGCCACAATTCCTTGCTACTGTGTGCTTCTACCAACAGATCAGCTTGTATAAGACTTTAAGTGATCCCTTCCTTCCTCACATTCCATTCAGTGCTTATGGATAAAAATAGCTCCTGCACCACAACTACTATTATCTAATAGCATGTTTAGAGGCAGGTACACAACAGATTTGTACACAACAGATTTGTTCTTTGATTCTCTACAAGGGACTGAGAAAAAGTTCTGGATTCAGATCAAAAGCATGATATGAAAAAGTTAATAGGACAACTGAAGTTACAAAGAAAGGATCTACTTTTGCCCTTGGACATGTTAGTTTCCCATGCAGGATTTACAGTCTTCTTTCATGTTGGATTCACAGCCCTTTTTTAGATGGCAAAACTTAGCTGGCTGGAAGGTGTCATCTATGAACAATTTGTCAGCAGTATTTAGCACTCAAAACAACTAAGTTTATTAAAAAATTATATTTCACATCTAGTATGCCTAGTACTGTATTCTTCCTGCTTGTCCTCAAAACAAACCTGTGAAACAAATCGTCTGCTATTATTCCTATTTTGCATTATGGAAGTAGATTAGGAATTACTTATTTCTCTATCAGAATATATATTAACTGAGGCATAGAATGTAGGATTGGGCCCCACACTCTGCACACAATGGTAATGCATATTTCCATCTTGAATATTGCTGTTGTGTAAATGGTGCATAATTAATTTATTTTCTTATGCAACATATAAGTAAATGCTATTTCTCTAATGTTATAGCCCCACACCCTAAAAAAGAATCTTCTCAACATTTAGGTAGGTATTGGGACATGGGTGGTGCTGTGGGTTAAACCACAGAGCCTAGGACTTGCCGATCAGAAGGTCGGCAGTTCGAATCCCCGTGACGGGGTGAGCTCCCATTGTTCGGTCCCTGCTCCTGCCAACCTAGCAGTTCGAAAGCACGTCAAAGTGCAAGTAGATAAATAAATACCGCTCCAGCGGGAAGGTAAACGGCGTTTCCGTGCGCTGCTCTGGTTTGCCAGAAGCGGCTTAGTCATGCTGGCCACATGACTTGGAAGCTGTACACCGGCTCCCTCGGCCAATCAAGTGAGATGAGCACCGCAACCCCAGAGTCGGTCACGACTGGACCTAATGGTCAGGGGTCCCTTTACCTTTACCATATTACGGTTGGCTGCACCAGCTCCACACAGTAGGAGATCATGGCTAGTCTAGTCAAACAAATGCAGTGGCATGCTGGATAGAGAGTAAACACTTTTTCTGCTTCTAGTTACTTATTTAGGCATGCTTTAGTATGCCCTTCCTTGACAATGAGCTCAGAGCAGAGTACATTAAAACAGAGTAGAATATAAAACAATCCAACCATATAAATACAAAGGCATATGAAACACCAGGACAGAAATAATACAGGAATAAAACTAACCCACCAAAACTAACCATCACCATGTTCCTGAGAAAACATATGTTTTTCAGTTGGTGGCAAAAAAACCAACAACACAGTAGAGTCAAAACTAGATGTTCCTTGGAGAAGAGGGCACTCCACAGTTGAGGTGCCACAGCAAAGAAGGCCCTTTGACTGATAACAGCATAAGTGATTTCATTCTACTGCGGAACAAGCAAAAGCGCTTCCCCTGCAGATTGTAATTTCTGGGCAGGGTGATATAGGAGAAGGCACTCTTCCGTGTATTTAGTTTCCAAGTTATTTAGGGCTTTAAAAACCATTAAAAACACCTGGAATCTTGTCCTGCAGAATAAAAGCAGGTGGTGCAATACTTTCAGGACTAGTGTTATGTGGTCCAAATATGCAGATCCACTCAACAACGAAGTGGCCATATTTTATATGAGCTGCAACTTCTAGACAGTCTTCAAAAGCAGCCAATCTAGAGTACAAGGGCACAGTGCCTAGGCTTTTTCTGTCCAAAAGCTATAGCTGGTGAATGAGCTAAAGCAGATGAAAAACAGTCCAGCTCATCAAGACAACTTAGAATCATAGAATCATAGAGTTGGAAGAGACCAGAAGGGCCATCGAGTCCAACCCCCTGCCAAGCAGGAAACACCATCAGAGCACTCCTGACATATGGCTGTCAAGCCTCTGCTTAAAGACCTCCAAAGTAGGAGACTCCACCACACTCCTTGGCAGCAAATTCCACCGTCGAACAGCTCTTACTGTCAGGAAGTTCTTCCTAATGTTTAGGTGGAATCTTCTTTCTTGTAGTTTGAATCCATTGCTCCGTGACCGCTTCTCTGGAGCAGCAGAAAACAACCTTTCTCCCTCCTCTATGTGACATCCTTTTATATATTTGAACATGGCTATCATATCACCCCTTAACCTCCTCTTCTCCAGGCTAAACATACCCAGCTCCCTTAGCCGCTCCTCATAAGGCATCGTTTCCAGGCCTTTGACCATTTTGGTTGCCCTCCTCTGGACACGTTCCAGTTTGTCAGTGTCCTTCTTGAACTTTGCCTCTAGTGACAGTGATGGATCTGTTAGCACCCCAAAGCCACAAACCTGCTCTTCCAAAGGGCATGTGACCCCCTGTAGAACAATTTCTGTTCATTTCGCAGGTTTGGCAACTACCCACCCACAAGGTCTCCATTTTGTTGACATTCAGCCTCTGCTTTGTTTCATTTTGCATCAACTTTTAATCCATCCAGAGTCTTGCACATGCCTTTATTTCTCTCACGAGTGTCTACTCCTCGCTTAGACCCAGCTAACTTCAATCATGGTACTCCTCAAAAAGTCCCATTCCATGGTGTGAGGAAAATATATTTCTCTTCTTACTCAACCTTCCTCTCCCTCTTGCTACCTCACCAACACCTTCCTATTTTTCTTCCACCCCTTTCACATAATCTTTTCCCCCTTATATACTGGGGTAAAGGATCCCAACTCTTTCTGTCACCCCTCCCTCTATTTATTTCCCTTGCTCTACCATAGTTTATTCCTTCCTGCCTGCCATTGTCCAACCCTTCAGGGTCTGGCTGACCCTTTAGATCAGCTTTTCTTAACCTGTGGGTCACCAGATGTTGTTGGACTACAACTCCCATCACTCCCAGCTAGCAAGGCCAGAGCTCCGGGATGATGGGAGTTGTAGTCCAACAGCATCTGGGGACCCACAGGTTGAGAACCACTGCTTTAGGTGCTGCTGTTAATAGCAAATCAGGTAAAGTCTGGGTCAGTCCCCAAGGAGTTCACTCATTTCCTGTTATAGCAAGAAGTAGTACATCCATCATTAGAATGCAATGATGTAAGATCATTGCTATAATTTGTGTGAGCATGCACAGAATGTTTACCATTTTGAGTTCTTACTGACAGGATAAATCAATTATAATTATAGCTGTCAAATGAAAGATTCTGTCATTAAATAAATACCATTGAGAACCTACTGAATCCCACGTATTATACCATCATGTATTACATATTTTTTAATTAGCAAAAGAAAACATTGCATCTCAATTGCATGAATTTTTCAGCATTTATTTGAAAATGATTATCAAATTAGTGGTCCCCCTTCATTTGAACGAAAAGTAACATCCAACAATGAAGCAACTTAATTGATGGATTATCACTAAGCCCATTTGAAAGAGCATTAGGTTTTCTATAATCTTTTTTCTTAGCAGAACTAAGATTGATTTCTAAATTCAAGTCCTGACATAATCATCCAATTCCCCACATCAATACAGTTGCAATCCTAAACAAAATGAATGCGAGCAATGGTATATATTAGAACAGGGGTCCTCAAACTACAGTCCATGGGCCAGATCCGGCCTGCCAGGGTCCTGAACCTGGTCCACCTGGGCAGAGCCAGCACCACTGCGTTATTCCCAAGGGAATGAGGTGCAGGATCACCGCTGCTAGATTTCCCCATTACAAGCTCTGAAACGCGCTTGCAACCAGGGTACCCTCCGAGGGGCTTGCTCATGAACAAACAAGGCGGGCGTTCATCTGATCTGGCTGTGTCACAGTGCCCCTACCTTGGCAGCCACCCCCGACACTTGCGGGTCTCCTCAGAGGCATACATAAAGGTTCTCCCCACATCAATCTGCAAAATTCAATAGCAACCATATTTGGGGATGTTAAAAAAACTGAATTAAGATAATATAAATTAGAAGTTTTATAAGCAAATTGTAGTTAGGAGAACTTACCTAATAATTTATTTTCAATCTATCTAATACAGGGCCCTCAAACTTTTAAAAGAGGGGACCAGTTCACTGTCCCTCACACACTGCTGGGGGCCGGAAAATAGTTTGAAAAACATATGAACGAATTCCTATGCACACTGCACATATTTTATTTGTAGTGCACAAAAAGATTGCAATCTGAAACTGCTGCCGGTCAGTGTAGGCAATACTGAGCTAGGTAGAACAATGGTTGGAAACTAGCTTAGGGCAAAAGCGTAGGAGGCTGAGGACATCTGGAGAGTGCTGCGGCTGGATCAAGTCAAAGGCTCACTTAGTCAAAAGTCTTTAAAGGTTCTTGCCCACTTTTGTTCAGGGTCTCACCCTCCTTGGAAGGAGGAGAGGGAACTCTGTTGCAACAGAAAAATAAGTATCTGCCTTGCTTTCCACTGGATCCTGCCTCCATCCATTCTTCTGTGACCGATCATAGACTTAGGGGACCCAAGAGTTCCATGGGGAATTGGGCAGCAAAAGCCAAACCCCAATTTTTACATCAGGGTTACGTTCCAGAGATAAAACCTAACACCAAAATCATGTATAGTCAAAACACACTGGGTGCAATGGTGGGTGAGATTGTCCAAGTATTTTTTGCCTGGATGCCTACCCTCTTTTTAATGCTAAGTAATTCCTTCTCCCATTCTCCTTTCACATTCAACTGTGCCTATTCCCAACAGCCAGTTTCTTTCTCTCCTCCTCCCAAATTCTGTCAGTCACTTCCAAAGCAACTCTCATCTCTCATCCTCTTCCTTTCTATTCCTTTTTTTTTTTGTATCATCATCATCTTATTTTCTTGTTTCCTTCACTACCTCTCTTACCACTTTCTCCTAAACATCTCTCCTTCAACACACCCCCTGCCCCTTTCCAGCATGCAAGGAGTTACTGGTGCTGGCATGAGGCCAGCCAAATTCTATGGCATGGCTAGGTGAGAAGGCAGAGAAGTCTGCCTTAATGTGGTCCAGAGCCAACTACAGTAGATGTATGTAATGCTGAGTTAATCTGATTACTCTTTCCTTTCAGTCACTGTGCTAATGTACAGTAGCTGAGTCACCGACTCCAGCAACCAATCAAACATATTTAGTAGTGATGTGTTACACTCTGGGGAGAGTATTTGTTGACTGCACTTCTCATCACCTAAAGCTGACACATACCTCAGTGATAGGAAATCATAGGTAGCTAGAAGAGAATGTTTTATCACTACCAGCTGATGAACAGCCTTCCTAAAAGCATGCCCTCCAAGGACAGATGATCGTCATTTGCTTGTGCTATTGTGACAACATGAACACACTCATACATATTACAGTGAAAAGTTACCAGCAAGCCTGGGAAATGTGTGTTCAGTCTTTCATGAAGCAGCAGAAGTTGACTTTAGGCGCCATGCTTTGCAGACACTGGAGTCATGGAATACCAAAGTGCATTAAAACATAAGTCAGAATTGGACTTCACTCTGTGGTGTATGAAGCCACTAGAGTCTTGCACAAATCCTTTTTAATTTTTGTCCACAAGATAGAAGATCGGTTGGCAGGGACAGTTTCAAGGCACTTACTAAAGGAAGCTCAAACTAAACAAAGAAATATATGCATCTAAAATGAAAACAAGGAATGAGTGTGGAGGAGGGAGGAGAGTTTGACAGATTCCAGAAGAAGCACCAATTCACTCTGAAGCATTACAAACCTTAAATTTATTCTTTCATATGAAGATTAGGTTCCTTAGGATAAATGTGTAGCAATATCATTTGATAGTCTATGGTCTTCAAAGAAAGGAACAGCAGGTCATAAAAGAAATATAGGTGGTCTGCATATCTAAACACTAACCTTTCCACAAATATAAGTAATAATATTTAAGCTTAGGCCAATCTAGCTGGCAATTGCCAGCAATCTACTGCAATGGAAGTAGTAGTAGTAGTAATAGTATTTGGTGATAACCAAACAGCTCGTGTTGGGATGATGAATCAAGACAGACAAGGAGATGGTGTTCAGAGAGCGTCTTCTGAGTCTGTCTAAAAAACCCACACATCTCTCTTTTATTCAATATTAAAAAGCATTGCCACCGGTGTGCTAGTGGCTGATTGGTCAATACAGAGACAAAGAGACTCACTCCTGATTGGGTAACATAAGTATAAGGCGGGCTTACATAAATTCATTAATCTCTAATACATCAAAGAGTATGAGAGAGCTGGACCTTAGACAGGTATGAAAGCTCCTAATCCACTTACAACTAAAGATTGATTATAATATGACTAAAGCAATTACTAATGTTATGATCATAATATATAATCACATAATTAATTATACATTGAAGAATAACAGATCATTGTGAACTTAAGGTGAACTGAGTAAAAAAGAATGGAATGTAAGGAATGGAATTTAGGGATTTGGGTGCCTGGGACGGCTTTACACAGTGTGCATGAAGGAGAGAAGCAGAGAAAAATTATAAGCAAGACTTTAGTCTTTTCAGAAGCCAAGGAAAGGAAGCTAGGAAAAGTTCCCAGAATGCAAGAGAAAGAGAACCAGTGTTTTACTATACTGGCACATAAAGAGAACATCTCTTCAAGCTCGCACTTTGATTTCTCTATTATTAATTACTTTTGATGAATGTGATTTCTCCATTTCTTATGTTTTTGCCTTTTCAGTGTCAGTAATTATTTTTTTAAAAAAATGATTTAACACATATTAAAAATGATAGTTGATATATTACTATACAGTTACAATAAAGCTTTTCTGAAAATCCCCCATGTTTATTTAAGATACTAAAAATAACTAAAAATAATAAATTAAATAATAACTAAAAATAATAAATTAAAAGCCTTCACTGATGATTTAGTGTTAACTCTACAGGATCCGGAGTCCAGTGTAGTGAAAGCACTGGAGATCATACAGGAGCACGGGCAGCTGGCAGGTTTTAAATTGAATAAGAGTAAAACTAAAGTAATAGAAAAGAATTTAGATACAGATGAAAGGAATACCATTACTGAAAAAACAGGCCTGGCATTTACAAAGAAGGTTAAATATTTGGGGGTGAACTTAACAGCAAAAAATCTGAATTTATATAAAGATAACTATGAGAAGGTATGGAATGAAGTAAAAAGAAATTTGGAGATATGGTCCAATTTAAAATTCTCACTTATGGGTCGAATATCGGTGGTGAAGATGAATGTATTGCTGAAAATGTTGTTTTTGTTTCAAACTTTGCCTATTAATGCAGGGGTGAAGGTCAGGATGACCAATGGAGAGCCAGGCTAAGGACCTCTAAAGCCAGGCTAAGAACCTCTGACACCATTTTAGAGAGCAAACTAGAAGCTAAAAGCCTGAAGTCATTTTCTGAGAGCAAAGCCTCTCTCCTGTTTGCAACTGTTTGCAAAGAGCAAGTGTGGTTAAGGGTAGCTTGCCCCGACAGGAAGTTTGCCAGTTGAGGTTAAGCCATTTCTAAGAAACGACCCCTGACAAGCAGGATGTAGCTAACCGCCAGGGTCCAGATATAACTCTTAGGTGTGAAGTTGCTAAACCACAAGTACTTCCTGGAACTAATAAGGAGGTTAATTAGTTTATAAGCCAGTAGCGCCACCTAGTGGAATAGGCAACTTGGAACCGAAAGGACACACCAATTTATTAATTGGTTGAGCTTTAATGAATATTCATCAATGACCATAGGAAATTGTCAATCATTGGCTAAAGGGATGCCAAGGGGCTGAACTATGCTTTGCAAGAGGGTATATGAGTTAGCTACCCCCAAGGAGGGGCGGGCATTCTTCATTTTCCTGAATGCACCCTATTTGCTTTTTGTCTGACAAAAATCCAAATAAAAAAACTTTTTCTTTAAGAAACTTTGCTGCCTGATTTTTTCATTCCTGGTCTGTATTTCTGAAGTCCCTTTCATTTCTGGTGCCAAAAGTGACTCGGATCAGAAGGACTTTAAGTGTCCTCAGAGACCAGGAGGCAGCTCCCTTGCCCTCTGGGCAGTGACGGCGGAGGGCCAACAGACCTCCTGGCTTCCAAGTGCACACCGAACCTTTTCTTCGGAGGGGGACAGAAGGCAACTTGACCCTCTTGCTGTATCCTGGGACAGAGGACAACGGATTTGAAGAGCCGAGATTGGGAGGACAGGGCAGAGAACAGCCGGCTGGGGTGAGTACATGGCAACAAGCCCTGAGGGGATAGGAAATCCTCCTTTTAATTAAGGAGAAGGGAGGTTCTGATCAAATCTCCAGCGTGGATAGTGGCATTAAGGAGAAGGGTTGACCCAACCACCCACGCTTTGGTATTAGGAAGGAGAGAAAGGGGGGGCACAGGGTGGTTAGTGTATGGTACAACGTCTGGCGAGAGAGGCATTTTGTGCATGTATGTGTGTTACCCCGGGGCATTCCCCTGGGGTCGTAGCAACAAGTACTCCGTTTCCCAGTCGGGCGACCGCACCTGGGCGAGAAAAGTTGCGAAATGAATGTGTGAGTGTTTGGTGTGGGGACGCTGTACAGGGCCATACTGAAAATGGGAGGGGGGAGGCTTGAAAGGTCCAGTAATTTCCCTTCAATGCATGTTAAACAACTTCAAGAAAGGATTCAGCGGAGACTATGGCATAGACCAGGGGGGGACATCCTGACCAGATCCCCTATATAGACAACTGGCTGAAGGTTGTAGATGACAACCCCCCCCCCCGGTTGAAGAAATGCAGGACTGAACATTGCAAAGTCACTCCCTCATGTCAGGTTTTGGAGAGGGAAGATGTCCAGAAGAAGTGCAGTGTTTATGGAGAAGAGTGTACAGAACAGTAAGCAGTTATTACTGCATTAACAGAGGAAAAAATAAATAAATACCCACTTTTGAGAAAAGAGCATGAAACAGGATGCTGCTATAGAATTAATGTAACAGGATCTTGAGCAGACAAATGAAGGACTTAATAGATTAAACACAAGTCATTTAGAAGAGAGGTCTCAACTAATTCAAGACCTCCAGAGGCATGGAAGAGAATTTGACAACCTCAGAGAGGTTTTAGCTGAGAAAGACAAAGAAATTTCTGCTATTATTTCAAATACAAATGTGTATTCTGAGCAGATTAATATTCTGAAATGTCAGATCAAATGCAAAGAGTATGAAATGCAAGACAGGGAAATTGCTGAAGGATGTACAAACCAAAGGTGTGAACAGTGGAGGCAGAAAGCTTTCAGAACTTTCTGAACAGTTAAGTGCAATAAAATCAGAACTGGCTGAGAAAAATTTTTTTTTGAAAACACTAGTAAAACAAAAGAGAATGAAGAATTTGTTAGGCAAAACAAAGAGACTAGCCAAACAGTTAAAGATCTTCATTCTGCAATCAATACTTGTGATGTTACTTACAACAACAAACTCATGGAGTGTGACTCACAAATTAAATTGCTTAAAGAACAAATAAGTAAATCAGCTAAAAATTGCAAGAAACAGAAATAGAATGTAAGGAGGGAACAGACCATCTTAAATCCCAGGTTGATGAACATATCTCTGCAAAGGAGACATTGAACAAGTTATTAAAATTAAAAGAAATACAAAGAACAAAGTTTTGTGAATGAGCTGAAATCAGTGAAAGATTCACACAACCAGCTCACTTTACAAAATGCAAAAGAAGGGATGAAGATTTAGCTAATTTATCCAGACAACTTGCTGAACATACTGACCATCTAGAAATTGTCAGAAGGTCACTGCAAGGAAAGGCAGAGATTGTGATATCCCTAAAAGACAAGCTTAAAGTTGTGGAGCAGCAGGCTTTTGCAAAATCGGGATCCTAGGCTTCAGTATTTTAGCAAAACCTCTAAATGAGAGTACCAGAGGAAGAGAAAGAGACCCCTTTGAGTGGGGACCGGCCCAACAAGAAGCCTTTGAGACTATCAAGCAATTAGATTCCACAGTGAAAGGCTGGCCACCCTGTCTGTGGGCTGTCACTGCCACCGTCACACTAGTGGAAGAAGCAGACAGGTTCATGTTTGGCCAGGAGATGCATGTGAATGTGCCCCATTCGGTTCTCACCCTTATGGAATATAAGGACTATACAGGCTGAAACAGGCTTTGCCCAACCCATTGAGAAGTCTGCAGGCGCAGTGGAAGCTTGTGAAGTAGACGTGCCTGATGCTCTAGAGAGACCAAAGGGTCCTAGCCATTTTAAGGGCCAGCCTTGATTCTTGGCTGTTGCCAATATTCCAAGGGAGGAAGCCCTGGGTCGTGTGGCAGGAACTGAAGACAGCATGTCAGGCCACAGTGGCAGCCAGACCAGAAGGGGCTGTAGGATGGCCAGAAAGCCCAGAGGGGGCTAGAGGATGCCCAGAAAAAGTACCAAGCCCAGAGGGGGCTGAGGCTGTTTTGGGAAGCTGTTTCTACGCTTCAATAAATCTGTGTGATGGACTGTGGGCTGGAGAGAGGCTGAGAGAAGGGAAGAGGAAGGCAGTTACAAGTTGTTCCTCAGGCAGCAGAGCACCCAGAAGTGGGGGTGCAAGCCAGGCAAGCCGTTCCAAGAGTTCTAAGAAAGCCAAAGTCTCCAAGAGTTGTTTGTGTTTTGAGGCGAAGTCCAACAGCAAAAGGCATTGCCCTGCAATTGGCAGTTGGATGCAAGGCTATAACGTCCAGAAGTTGAGATGTTACTAGAAGCAGTATGGGGCCCCGAAGAGATTGCCGTGATGCGCTCCAAAGGCCATCGGAGAGGCCAGGACATGGTCACTAGGAGCAACCAGAAGGCAGATAACGCAGCTCGTGAAGCAGCTTTGAAACCTCCACCAGTATGTACCACAGCCCTCATCCCACAACTCACTCCAGACGATGTGGAACCACGCTACACACCGGAGGAGCAACAGTGGGCACGCCAGGAAGGAGCAACACTCCAGGAGGGATGGTTCCGTCTACCAGAAAACCGTGTTTTTGTGCCCCAACATCTGGCTACCGTGATTGTAAAGAACTACCACGAGTCTACTCACATAGGAAGCCCAGCTGCTAAAGCACACCTTGGGAGAATACTCTACATCCCCAACCTATCCCAACTAATTGCTGCTATATCCCAAAAGTGTGTCCTGTGCGCCAAGAACACCCCCAGACAAGGCCACCTTCCCCACCGGGCGTACAACACGTGGGCTTCACCCCTATGGAAAGCCTGATTGTGGACTTCACTGAACTACCTCCAGTTAGGGGCATCAAATACCTGCTTGTGTTTGTCTGCACCCTGACGGGTTGGACAGTGGCCTCCCCAGAAGTATTGGCAGTGACAATGGCCCTGCCTTCATTGATGAAGTTGTGCAAGAAGTGTGCAAGGCACTGCAGATAAACTGAAGGCTACACGCAGCCTACAGACCCCAGAGTTCGGGAAAACCTGAACTTATGAATCACACCTTGAAGACCCACTTGGCCAAGCTGACCCAGGAGACGGGACTACACTGGATAGATGTCCTGCCCATTACCTTGTTTCGGATTCGGAGCGCTCCAACCAAGAGACTGAGACTATCACCCTTTGAACTTTTGTATGGCAGACCACCCGCTTTTGTCCGAGACATCCCCGCCAGTTTGGGGCGGGTGGGAGATCACATCACTCAGGAACAAGTGCAATTCCTGTCCCCGTGTGTGTTTGTTTTCCTTTCCAGGTACTACCTCGAGCCTACACTGTGCAGTCTCGCTGAGCCGGTCCACCAGTTCCAGCCGGGTGACAGCGTGGAAGCGCAACCCCCTCATCCCTAAGTGGCGAGACCCGTATACCGTCCTCCTCTCCATCCCAACTGCGGTGAGAATAGCCGACGTGATTCCCTGGGTGCATCACACGCGTCTGATCATCACCTTGTGTCTGACGCTACCGGGAATGCGTTGGGCCACGGGCAACGAGACCCTGCGACTGATCATCACCCCTGCGTCCGACGCCACCGGGAGTGCGTTGGGCCACGGGCAACGCGATCCTGCGACTGATCATCACAAGGACTTTCACAAGGACTTTCCCCTTTTCTCTATTATGTTCTGTATTGATTTGCTCTATGTCCTATTGTCCTGACCCCACTGAGCCATACCGACCCTATTGGCCTGCGGACCTCTGCTATGACTGGTTCGTCTTGCCAGTGGTAAGAAATGGCGTGCTCATTGGCTATTGGGAACAGGGGTTTGATGAGGTTGCCGTATTGAAACATCCCACTACCCCACTGTGGCTTCTCTTCCACACCACTGTCCAGCGCACATGGGTACTGCTCCTACGGGAAGTTGCAGAGACGGTCGAAATCTATCGAGTTCTGGACCGCTCTTGCTGTTGTGGGGGGGTAACCAACTGTCACTCAGGGGGTAGAGCACTGTACCAACCCCATCTGGTAGACCAGGTCCTAATCTTAATCCAGGTGTTGCATGGGATGGAGCCTATCTTAATGCAAATATTACAGGGGAGGGAGCCTGAACCAGGTGCGTATTGAAATTGCTGAACAAGTGTCAGTAAATCCTGCAGCCCCACCTGTGGTTGTCGTGGTGGCTCGAGCCTGCCAAAAATCCCAGAATACTGCCTGAACAACTGGGCCTGGTAACTCCACATCTAATACCCTTGAATGTGGTAGGGTATTCTTGTGGCTGCATAAGGGTTGTCACCCCAGGCTTCAGCCTCCATAGGCCCTGGTCAGAGACCACGTAGGTGACCTCCATCCAGTAGGACCAGCCTTTGAACTTTACAGAGTCTATTGCCATTCCTATAGCTCCCGAGGCCTAGCAGTGTATCAGTGTCAGGCGGCCACTTTTCCCTGTGTAGAGTGGGAACGTTTTGTGTGTAGACGCTGTTCACGCCTCAGTAGGGCCAGGAGTTAGAGGCCCACATGACCTAGCCTTCGTGGGCCCCCATCCCTTTGGCCTGTGGTATTTCTATGTTGGTGGTACAGTTCTTTGTTCTGGGCCACCGAACATTCCTCGAATCAGGATGTGGATCATACCCTGCCTCCTGATGGTTCTCACCTCTCAGATGGCCACCGGGTGGAGGGAGAACACCTTCCTGAACATGACCACAGCTGTGGCCAAGAGCCTGAACAGGTCTGAGTGCTGGGTATGCGTGCGAGGTCAAGATTCTGAACACCACCTACGTGGTTCCCCAGCAGCATATTTGAAGACTTGACAGGGTCATAGAGGGAGGCCCGTGTATCCACAGAAGTGTACATTTCCTGGCTCTCTATGATATTGTACCTATAGGTCCATCAAGCGAAAATGGAGAACCGTGCCGGTCAGCATTTTCGTGATGGAAAGGGGGGAATGCAGGGGTGAAGGTCAGGATGACCAATGGAGAGCCAGGCTAAGGACCTCTAAAGCCAGGCTAAGAACCTCTGACACCATTTTAGAGAGCAAACTAGAAGCTAAAAGCCTGAAGTCATTTTCTGAGAGCAAAGCCTCTCTCCTGTTTGCAACTGTTTGCAAAGAGCAAGTGTGGTTAAGGGTAGCTTGCCCCGACAGGAAGTTTGCCAGTTGAGGTTAAGCCATTTCTAAGAAACGACCCCTGACAAGCAGGATGTAGCTAACCGCCAGGGTCCAGATATAACTCTTAGGTGTGAAGTTGCTAAACCACAAGTACTTCCTGGAACTAATAAGGAGGTTAATTAGTTTATAAGCCAGTAGCGCCACCTAGTGGAATAGGCAACTTGGAACCGAAAGGACACACCAATTTATTAATTGGTTGAGCTTTAATGAATATTCATCAATGACCATAGGAAATTGTCAATCATTGGCTAAAGGGATGCCAAGGGGCTGAACTATGCTTTGCAAGAGGGTATATGAGTTAGCTACCCCCAAGGAGGGGCGGGCATTCTTCATTTTCCTGAATGCACCCTATTTGCTTTTTGTCTGACAAAAATCCAAATAAAAAAACTTTTTCTTTAAGAAACTTTGCTGCCTGATTTTTTCATTCCTGGTCTGTATTTCTGAAGTCCCTTTCATTATTGGCAATGTTAAAAGCTTTAAAGAATGGCAGAAGACCCTGTCTAAATTTATATGGCAGGGGGGAAAACCGAGAATTAAGTATAAATTGCTTACGGATATAAAAGAAAGAGGAGGTTTTTCCCTACCAGATTTGAAGATATATTTTGAAGCAGCGGCCTTCTACTGGATTAAAGACTGGATTAAATTAGAAAATGAGGATATTTTGGACTTGGAGGGTCTGGATAATAGGTTTGGATGGCATGCATATCTTTGGTATGATAAAGTAAAAGCCCATAGTGGTTTCAAGAATCATATAATCAGGAAGGCACTTTATAATGTGTGGATTAGATATCAGGATCTCTTGGTAAGAAAAACACCCAAATGGATTTCACCGATGGAAGCTCAGGCACAAAAAGAGTTACGGTAAGTATGGAGAATAAGTGGTTGAGATACTCTGATTTATTGATAGAGGATGCTGAGAGATTTAAATTAAAACCATTTGAATTAAAGATAAAATAAACTGGCTTCAATATTATCAAATTAATGAGCTATTTAAGATTGACAAGAAAAAAGGTTTTGCAACAGAAAAAACCAAATTGGAAACGGAGTTGTTAGATACTAATGTTAAGAATATGTCTAAGATGTATAGCTTGCTATTGGAGTGGCACATGAAAGATGAACAAGTCGGTTATGATTGATTGGGCACAAGATGTGGGACACAATATATTGATGGAGGATTGGGAGAGACTTTGGAAGAAAGGGGTTAAGTTTACCGCATGTAGTTTGTTAAAGGAAAATATTATGAAAATGATGTATAGATGGTACCTAACTCCTGTTAAATTGGCAAAGATGTACCATAACTGTGACAATGTATGTTGGAAATGTAAAGAAAAAGAAGGTACCTTCTATCATATGTGGTGGACTTGTCCCAAGGTAAAGGACTTCTGGGGGAAAAATTATAATGAATTTTAAAAAATGATGAAATATACATTTATTAAGAAACCAGAGTCCTTTCTCCTTGGGATAGTTGGTGCTGAACTGCCCAAAAAAAGAGGTGAAAGTATTTTTGTATGCCACAACAGCTGCTAGGATTTTACTAGCCAGTAAATGGAAAACACATGAATTACCAACGGTAGAAGAATGGCAGATGAAGATGATGGAATATATGGAGCTGGCGGACCTCACCGGGAGAATCCGTGACCAGAAAGAAGAGGACTACCAAGAAGATTGGAAGAAATTTAAAGACTATTTGAATAAATATTCTAATATTAAAGATATGTAACCACTTGAAAGAACCAACTAAGCCTAGGACAAAATTAGATTTATATGTATAATTAAGAAAATGAACTATGAGAAAGGTAAAGAAAGTGGAATATAACTGAAATATTGTTTTATGAAACAATGATATTGGAAACTGCTACATTCAATTTAAGAGGAAATTCAGATGGAGGAGATTAGAGGAAGTCAACTAAAATGTTTATGAAAACGGATCTTAAATAATTAATTGATTTTTTTCTGTTTAGGTATGTTAAGTCTGTTATTCTTTTTTCTTTCTTTGTTTCTATATTGTTGTTATGTTGTTGTGTTATTGTAAATTCTTTTTTGTTTGTTTGTTATTGTCAGAGCTGCTTCCAGATCCTAGCTCACAGAGGATCACGCTAGCCAGCAATCACTTTGTAAAAGTCTTTATTGAGTTACAGTTTCCATTCTCCAGCTGCTGCGTGCAACTCTACGTCTTATGGGTTAGACCGGCGAAGCTCCGTCTGAGTCTCCGCCCCTTGTACACCAACTTAATATCCTAGCCTTACTCCACCTTTTCCGCCTGACTGTTCTTCTCTGGGTCCCTCTGCCCCCCGGGGTCTCTTCCTTCCTGGATTCTTCTGACGCCGACCCCCCAGACCCTCCTGTCTCCTTGCGCCGGGCTTTAGGACCTGGCTCCCTTTCCGGGCTGCTTACTGCGCCACCTTCCTGTGCATTTGAACTTGGCGTGCGCGCCCAACCTTCCACTTTCCGTCTGACCGTTTCTTCGCTCCCCGATGGAGGTGTGGCCACTCCTGACTCGTGCCCTCCCTCCTGTTGTGAGCTGCCAGCGCTTGATACCTGACGCCCTTCCTCTCCCCTGCTCTCTGTTGGTGACGCTGGTCCCGATTTCCAACTGCTCCCCTCTGAGCCCCCTCTGGCCCTTTCCTCCTGGGGTGTCCCCCTAGGCTCCCCCCTTGCCCTGGCCACTGGTGCTCCTTTCTGTGAATCTTCTGATTCACTGGAAAGACTCGGAGATCTCGGGTCGTCGTCATCACTCATCCTTTCTTCTGCCTCCTCCCCCTCGCTCTCTGTTTCCTCCCTTGCCCTTGCCTCTGCTCCTGAACCCCTGACAGTTATGTTTATTGAAAACTAATAAATATTATTGTAAAAAATAAATAAATAAATAAAATAAAAACTTAATTTTAATTCCTTATCCCACAACAGTATAATATTCTTAAGTTGCACCAGTCCTCTTACCTTCTGTATGGCACTCTTATATGTTTTGCAAGACAGCAATATAAAATAGAAACCTCACTTATAAAATCTGAACTTTTGATTACGCTGCCATAACAGATTTATGCGTGGGATGAAAAAATCCTATTTCAATTACACCAGACTAATTCCATTAAAAATCCACAGGGTGGCAGCAATTTGAATAAGCAATGCTTGAGTTGGTTCTAGACAATGCATTATTTAAAACATTTATATCCTGCCTCTTCAAGGTTTGAGGTGGCTTCCAAAAGAAAACAAACAATTAAAACAATTAAAATGGTCAGAAAAACAAATTACATTCTACTATGCATTTTTGGAAAGTTGTTTGTCTGTTTGCTATGCATTTGAACACCTCTTAAGATATCATGACCAGATTTTGCATGATAGCTCCTGAGATCAAGGAGCAGGTTTTCGTCAATGTTTGGATACAACTGGACACCATTCAAGAAGCCAGACTGAACCTTTCGAAACTGCACTGATTTTTTGGTTTCTCAGAATTCCCAAGCAATGCTGGGTACGAGGCTGTTAGTAAGCTATAAATAAAATATAATCCACAGTATGCAAAAGACAGGGATGCAATGCCCACACTTTCGGAAAAGATAGTTTTGCATCCTTTCTGAAATGCAGCAAGACCAGAGCAATTAAGGAATTTATCAGACAGATTTTTCACAGTCTTGAAGCAAATGCAGCATGCCGCTTGCCACATATTTATGTATTATTATTAATTCATTATATTTATATCCACTATTTCTTCCATAGGATTCCATGGTGGAATATGATTAAACAAATATTGATTTGCAATGCTTCTCATCCCAGCCATTATACCACTTTCCTCTTTCCTCTTTCTTTCTCCTTTTCTAAAAAATGTGATGTCCAACCACTTAGCAAGAGATATTTTTGTTCATCTCTCTTGGTCTAGGGGATGAGATAATTACTGACCTTGCCAAGTTTGTATACTTTGAAATTCAGGTGTGTCTAAGGTAGGATTGCCATATCTTGAAAAGCAAAAAGAGGACAGCCCAAGATGCTGCCAGTCCAAGCTGGGGAAAGACACCTCTTTCCCTGGCTCGGGCTGGCAGCAGCTGCAGTGTGTATGCAGAGCAGGCCAAGCCCAAGCTGAATCCCCCCCAAAAACCTGGAAATTTCCTTTAAAATGTAAAAATCTGCCCAGGTGGGCAAGTTGGTCCCCCAAAAGAGGACATGTCCAGGTTTTCCCGGACATATGGGAAGCCCTAGGGTACTTTTTCTTTCCTCTTTTCCCACCCCTACCTAGCACAGCAATGTTCGATGACTGCACAAAGAAGAAAGTACAGTGGTACCTCGGGTTACATATGCTTCAGGTTACATACACTTCAGGTTACAGAGTCCGCTAACCCAGAAATAGTGCTTCAGGTTAAGAACTTTGCTTCAGGATGAGAACAGAAATCGTGCTCTGGCGGTGCGGCAACAGCAGGAGGCCCCATTAGCTAAAGTGGTGCTTCAGGTTAAGAACAGTTTCAGGTTAAGAACGGACCTCCGGAACAAATTAAGTACTTAACCCGAGGTACCACTGTAGTTGTCTGTGAGCATATACAGTAATACCTCCATGAACGTCCGCCTCATCTAGCGTCTGTTCCCGAGTGTGTCCGCGGCAAACCTGCATGCACAGACGAGGCCCTTTGCCCTGCGTCCTTTTCGGCTAGTGGCCAGAGCTCTGGAACGGATCCCGGTTGCAAAACAAGGTACGACTGTACTGTGTTATCTTTAAAAATAAGCGCATAACCTGGATCCACAGTCCATAGCCAGGAAGACTACATATATGGCAAATGCTAGAATAATAGTTTGTGACTAAAGAATGGAGAAAATAAGACACACATTTTAGACACAAGGTGAAAAAGCAGAATCACAGTGACAAGTCCCTCTTGCATAAATGCAGGGATCTTGTTTTTGCAGCTGTAGGTATACAAGCACATTGCAGTTGTGTAAGGAAACAATCCTGTTTCCTCCTGCGCTATTCAACATATGTAAATTAAGTTATGTGAGCAAATTAAGTTATGTGAATGTAGCTAACATTTATCAGGAGGTAAAGGCCACCAAAGAAAAAGGCCTCTTTAAATACTAACATTATGGCTCACAGTAATCCACGAAATGAACAGTCAACATAATAACACTTGTTTTATATGCATCCTTTCCTTCCTTTATTTCCCCCAGATGGTCCTTTGTCTTTTTCACACTTCTCAGTCATATGTTTTCATCACACTGCTTGGTATTGATTGCTCTGTGTTCAGTCAGCCGTGACAGAGAGGCCTTGATGCTCAGTTCACAGCAATATGTGAAAGGGAAGGGTACCTTGAGGAAAATATAAGTTGCAAGCATGGGCACAGCTCAAAGCCCCCAGGCCATGCTCCCTAATGCGCTCTCTTCCCAAACACATTAATTTTGTCTGCAAGCCAGAGAACAATGGGATTTCTTCCCATTTACCCTCCCCTCCAGCTTCCTGTCCTCCCTCTGCTGCCCCCACATTTCCCCACCTTGGGGTAGGGACCTGTTTTTATTACTCTGTATAGCGCCACTGATATTTATGATTAATTGGAATAAACTCCATGTTGGATAGTTTACATACATGTGCAAAATATCTGTTCATCTTTCTTTCCCCTCCTCAGTTACCAGGCTCCGCTGTGAAGACTTCAATTATACACTAATAGTGTCACAAAAAAAGAAACTGGTTTGTTTGCTTAGTATTTCCATATATAAGTTACCTAATTTAAAAAATAGTCTATGGATAACATACAGCAGCAAAAAGAACACAGAAAACAGTAACAACTAAACCAGCCTAGCAATAGTTCAACCTCGGTTTACGAACTTAATCCGTTCCGGAAGTCTGTTCTTAAACCGAAACCGTTCTTAAACTGAGGCACGCTTTCCCTGATGAGGTCTCCTGCCACCGGTGCCCTTCCACCATTCTTACACCACGGTAAAATTCGCAAAGAGGGACACTACTTCCTGTTTTGCGGAGTTCGTAAACCGAATACTTCGTAAACAGGGCTGTTCTTAAACCGAGGTACCACTGTAATATCCCATTACAAGGTGTAACACAGAATAAAATAGATGCAAATGAACCACTGGCAACCACTTTAAGGACTCACAGACTAAGAAACTCCCTTGAATAAGAGGGAGGTTGCCCAAGTTTCTGCATGACAAAAATTCATATCTGTTCAAGAAATATCAGACTTGAATAAACTCTAGCTTGGAATCAGACTTCTTTTACAGCTACGAACTCAGGAGCTAACCTAGCAGCCTAATAAAGGTTCTTATACTGGCCACCAGTCATCACTTCAAACTGTCATCAGCAACAAAGGCCTAGGACCGCCAATGACACTATTTTGTTTTTTGCAACAGCCGCAAAAATAACAGCACTTGGAAAGTTCAAGTTGACGTAAAGGACATCATACGCTGCTGCAAATGAGACAAATCACGCTTTCAAAATTAGCATAAGTATAAAAGCAGTTGATTAGAAAAATATTGTTTTTGCTGTTCTAATATATATATATATATATATATTAAAAACCACATTTGTCAATTGACTCTTTTTTTAATGAGTCAAATGCTCAACCCTGCTTTAAGAGCTAGTATGGCATATTGTGTGAAAAGGTTAGACTTGGATTGGTTCATAAGAAAATAAGAAGAGCCTGCTGGATCAGGTCAATGGCCCATCTAGTCCAACATCCTGTTTTTACAGTGGTGAACCAGGATTTGAGCACAAGAGCACTCTCCCACTCTTTATTTTCCAGCAACTGGTATTTGAAGCATTGCTGGTCACAACTGTAGAGGCAGAACATAGTCACCATGGCTAGTACTAGTTAATATTCCTCTCCTCCATGAATTTATCTAATCCTCTTATACAGCTATCTAGGTTGGTGGCCACAACTGCCTCCTGTAGGAGTGAGTTCCATAGGGGGTCAATTCCCATTCAGGCTTTAAGTTCACTAGAAGGCGTGGGACAAGTCACTGGCAGCATCTGATGCAATGCAAGACCATGGTTTAGTGTTACATCACCAAACATAGTGTCCTCCCAGACTTGTGCGCTGCCCCTCCCCTCTCATGGAACTAGGAACAGTAGCGTGAAAGCTTTTACTTTCCCCTAACCACAGCTTTTCATTTCATCTGAATGGAGGGGTTGTGGTATAACACTACCTATGGTTAGTTTAAAAACAAGTCATTTTCAAATCATGGGTTATGAAGCTAACTTGTAGAAACTAACCACAGATAGTGTAAAAGCCACAATCCCCCATTCAGGTGAAAAGAACAAGCTGTGTTTAAGTGGAAGTGAAAGCTTCTAAATTCCTCTTCCTGGCTGCATGGGAGGAGGGAAGGGGAGCGGGAAATATGCATGTGTAGAAGACAGCTAGGCTCCTTCATGTAGCAGTAAACCATGGTTTCGCATTACATGCAATGTGGCCATGAGTTCACAATAAGCACACATGAAGAGTCTGCTTCTCCAGTGAACTAACAAATAAACTATGATAACTGAAGGAACAGCCGCAAAAAGACAGCTTAACAACGATTTGGTGTAATTTTATTATGCATACAAATCTCCCAGATAATAATCAACCCCTCACCAACAACATATAGCTCAATATGGCTAGAACAATCCTATAAAAGGAAACGGTTTTGAGCCCCCAGGTTCTCTTTATTTCATCACAGTCATAATTATATTCATAATTATTTTCATATTCACATCTGTATAACCATCCCTGCTCCAAACTTACTGGACTCTTCAAGTTTTTATTACATGATAACTGCTCCTCAACTAATGTTGACAAATGTTGTATGGTTTTTAAAAAACTCATTCATAATTTTTTATGCTTATTTCTTTTTCTCCCTTCCCCCCTTTCCTCCCGTTTTGTTTTCTCTTTTCTGTTTTTGCTGTTGTTGCTGATGATCACTATAATATCTAAATCAGACATTTTTCTTATTTGCTAGGCATATTCCATAGAGAAATTATGTAACTGCCACACATTGTCAAATAGTTATACTGTTGTGTTGTTAGAATTGAATAAAAGTTATTTAAAATGAAAAGAGCCTGCTAGATCAGATGAATGGCCAATCTAGCCCAGCATCCTGTTCTCACTGTGGCCAACCAGATGTCTGTGGGAAATTCATAAGTAGGATCTGAGCAGAACAGCAGTCTACCCTCCTGTGGTTTCTCAACCTACCTTGCAGAGCTGTTGTAAGGTTAACATAGGATAATCCCATGTATAATGTCTTAGGCTTGCTGGTGGGATGCAAATGTAATAATAAAAAATATGGAAAAGCTGTGTACTACATTTCATGATCATAGTTTCTTAAGAATGTCCTCACAGGCCATGTCCCCACAATCTACAGCTAAGAGCTGTTTCCTTAATTTTTCTAAAGCTCTCTCTGTAATGGTCATTTCAGTGAATATGCATACATTTAAAAGGAAATTCCTGATTTGCAGTTGGAAGGAGAAAGGAAAGGTGTTTCAATATTTAGACTACGGCAGTAATAATTTATGAAATACTCTGTGACTTCCTTAAACTAAGATAATTAATCGTACCAGGACAAAATTATCCTGACTACACTAAGCAGAAAATAATATTTAAACAGAACTTCTCTTGTTAATACTGCAGAAATTTAGTAGCTCTTTTCCTGACTACAAAAATCAAGCACTCTATTGATGCTATAACATATTACAGGTCATTTGAACTTTAGTGAAGTATTTTTAAGCAGTGCACATCTGCTTGTGTTGTTGATGAAAATTAATGCAGGGGGGAAATTGGACAATGATAATGTATACACGCAGAGGACCTGTTTTTGTGCTACAAGTGCCAAATGATTATCAATAATTTTAGATTTTTACAGCAGAATCATAAGCGTGTCTATTCAGAAGCAAGTTTAATAGGGTTCATCTGGCTCACTCCAAGGTATAGGATATATATAGGATTGCAGCGTGGGCAACTCCCCATTTGCATGCGACCTCTGACGCATGCACTGTTTTCAGCACTGCAAGGGGGCAAAAAGAGGCAGTGAGGCATCTGATCAAGGCCTGTATTTTAAAATGAGCTTAAAGATATATTTGCAAATGTTTGTATGTTTCATGCCAGGCATAAAGCAGCTGGCTAAGTACTTTGGCAGTTGTTTATCTTCCTGCTCTCCTGAAAAGCCCCCCCCCCTGATTTATAGCAGTACCAGGAGACAAGTTTCTCAAAGTTGTAAAAGGGAAATAGAGGCTGGGAGCAAAGGTTACACTGACCCTACATGTTACAGAATACAATCAAGCTGCAAAAACACTAATTAAGAGTTGGTAAATAGTAAGATTTATTGTTTAACAGAAAATAATACCATGTGCCTCCCATCAGACTCTAGCCATATTTTCCTAAGGTTAAAGGGCAAGAGCTAATGGGAAAAGCAGCTGGCTGGGAAAGGGGGGTGTAAATTGAAGAGGCTGCTTTTGAAGCTGTTTTTACTGAGTTCCTTTTCTTCTAAAAAGCTATCTATGTTATGTATGAAATTTATTGGCTTAATGTAATTATGCAAAGGATTTAGGAAGTAAGAAATGTTAGATTCTTATGTTAGATTCTTATTTCATTGATGGTGTGTGAGAATGTGAACCCAAGATCTCTGTTTAGATAGAATTTAAAACCATGAGCCATCTGTTTTAGCCATTTGTTTTGGAGTGCAGGGGCAACAGGGCAAAAGGTGATCTGGTAATTAAGGTGCCTTGTCGAGGCAAATGTAAGATATATGGCTACTTGTCTGCCATTTATGGATAGAAGGAAATATAGCTCTTTGTCTCCCATAAAAGGTAATAGGAAATGGGTGTACAGTGGTACCTCGCAAGACGAATGCCTCGCAAGACAAAAAACTCGCTAGACGAAAGGTTTTTCCGTTTTCGATCTGCCTCGCAAGACGAATTTCCCTATCGGCTTGCTTCGCAAGACGAAAACGTCTCGCGACTTTGTATCCTTTGTCTAAAAACAAAGACATGTTTTGTTTATAAAGTTAATTTATTTTCCCTTCAATTTTTGAACTGCTCTTTACAGTATGTGTGACTTTAAAGAGCAGTTAATAAACTGTTGTTGTACCAAATTTGGCTTTGTTTGGACTTTTTTTGACCATAGGAACGCATTAATTGATTTTCAATGCATTCCTATGGGATTTCGTGATTCGCAAGACGAAAAATTCGCTAGACGACAAAACTTGCGGAACGAATTAATTTCGTCTTGTGGGGCACCACTGTATCTTTTATGCTTGGTTCTAGCAAACAGCCAACAGGAATTTCAACCAGGCTGATTGGACAGAGGCAGCCAAAGGAGGAGCAAGGGGGCTGGGCTGAGGAAATATAAGTGCTGGCCATCAGGGCTGGAGTAGGCAGAGCTTTTGGTAACCATATACCACTGTGCCTATCATTTATTTGTCTGGCAAATAAATTATTATTTTAATTTCTCTATTGCTGCGTTGAATATTTCATTCCAGCTAAGCGTTAACCACAAGCAGGGTGCTACAGCAGAACATGGTGGACTTATGCACATCCTGCCAACACGCATGGTGCCTCAGAACACAACCCCTGCATAAATGGGGAGTTGCCTGAATATAGACAAGACCCAAACCCTGAGGCAAAGATGGATTCCTTGAGGGAATTTTTTTTATTATCATTGGTAAAGGGTAATCTGCACCAGTAGCAGAGTAGGGTGGGGCAAAGCTGCCTTCCCAACACTAGCATCTCTGCTATTTACCTGGACAGGTGACTGTGAGTTTGGGGCCATGTGGGTATTCACCCATATAACCCCGCCCTTGCCACAACCTCATATGCAGATATGAAGTATTGGTGCCAGTGTCAGGAGGGCAATTCCACCACACCACACATTCTGTTACTTATGTGTAAAAGGGCCCCTGATGTATTTCATGGCATCTCTGCAATCAAAATATCAAAAAAAAAAATGCTGCAGAGAAGTGTCTGTTGAAAGCTAAAATAACATCTCTAAACTTGTCATAATGCTGTAACACCAGGGTAGTTGATAGGGGAAGGAGAGCTCCATTGTTACCAGAGGGAATTATTTTAACCATGAATTGAATCCCATTTGTTTCCCACTCCAAAATCTACTAAGTTGACTATTCTGCCATGTCTATTACTGCCTGTGCGATTGAGTGTTTTAAATAGGAAAAAATTTATACCATTATTTGCCTTTCCTGTCTGAGATCCCTACTGATGTCATCCACTGTTCAGGCTGCATGCATTAGCCACTGCTTTGGCAAGAGCCAAGGTGATGCTGACTCACTTCCCTGGCTCTCTCCCAGCCTCCTCTGCTGCAGCTCCCCATCCTCATTCCCCAAGATGTTCTCAAATTCATAATCTTCCTGTCACTTGCAAAGCTGCACTACCTCTCTTTACAAATGACATGAGGTGGAGGGCAGAATCAATTGCAGTTATTTAAAGCATTTCACACTATCTCGTTTCTGATTCCTGCATGCATTGCAGATGAACAGCACACTGCGATTTAAGTGTGCTATTTATCCTGAGGAACCTAAACATCAAAGGCAGCATAACCAGCCTTCAATGTAGTCACTGTATCCCTGAAATTCCAGGAACATCCCTGGAACATGGGATTAGGACACTTAACATTTGGGTTAATTACCAGAAATCTACAGGACACGGGTGGCACTGTGGGTTAAACCACAGAGCCTAGGACTTGCCGATCAGATGAGCTCCTGTTGCTCGGTCCCTGCTCCTGCCCACCTAGCAGTTCAAAAGCACATCAAAGTGCAAGTAGATAAATAGGTACCGCTCTGGCGGGAAGGTAAACGGCGTTTCCGTGCGCTGCTCTGGTTTGCCAGAAGTGGTTTAGTCATGCTGCCCACATGACCCGGAAGATGTACGTCGGCTCCCTCAGCTAATAAAGTGAGATAAGCGCCGTGACCCCAGGGTCGGCCACGACTGGACCTAATGGTCAGGGGTCCCTTTACCAGAAATCTCTGGTAGCTTCACATGGGGGGTGGGGTTTTACCATGGGTTGACCACATATTTTCTGCTGCATTTGAAAAGTCTCTGCATTTCTGGAAAAATGGGGTAAGCACGTACCTAGACAATCACAGCAAAAAATGAATAGATCAAGTTTGTGCAGCTACAGTCATGGGAAAAAGAGTCATCCGTTCCTTAGGTGGTCTTAAAATTAAGTAAATATAACTTCATATTACACCATGTCATGTGGCCCAGTACGGGCCACATGTTCTCCTGCAATGATTTTGCAAAGTTTTTTGCAGATAAAACCGCTCAGATTTGGGAAGAAGTAGACTCCACCGTGGGAGCAGGGCCGGGGCGGGAGAGTGCTAGAGTTCTGTCTAGTCAAGTTGAGTGGGATCAATTCCAATCTGTTACCTCCGAGGATGTGGACAGGCTGCTTGGACGAGTGAAACCAACCACCTGTCTCCTGGATCCTTGCCCATCCTGGCTTATAAAAGCTAGCCGGGAAGGACTGGGCGATGGGCTTCGTGGGGTGGTGAATGCTTCCCTCCATGAGGGAGCCTTCCCAGACCGGCTGAAAGAGGCGGTTATTAAACCGCTTCTTAAAAAACCATCTTTAGATGCGGCCACGATGGCCAACTATCGCCCAGTCTCAAATCTTCCATTCCTGGGCAAGGTGATTGAGCGAGCGGTTGCCGAACAACTCCAGGCACGCCTGGAAGAAGTGGACCATTTGGATCCCTTCCAGTCGGGATTCAGGCCTCATCATGGGACTGAAACTCTCTTGGTCGCACTGGTTGATGATCTCCGGCGGGCTAGGGACAAAGGTGAGAGCTGTTTCCTAGTTCTGCTGGATCTCTCAGCGGCGTTTGATACCATCGACCATAGCATCCTTCTGGACCGTCTTGAGGCGCTGGGAGCTGGGGGCACTGTTATACAGCGGTTCCGCTCCTTCCTCCTGGGCCGTGTTCAGAAAGTGGTGGTGGGGGATGAGTGTTCAGACCCCTGGGCTCTCACTTGTGGGGTGCCTCAGGGTTCTGTCCTCTCCCCCATGCTTTTCAACATTTACATGTGGCCGCTGGGAGAGATCATCAGGAGGTTTGGGCTGGGTGTTCATCAGTATGCGGATGATACCCAGCTCTACCTCTCTTTTAAATCAGAACCAGTGAAGGCGGTGAAGGTCCTGTGTGAGTGTCTGGAGGTGGTTGGAGGATGGATGGCAGCTAACAGATTGAGGTTGAATCCTGACAAGACAGAAGTACTGTTTTTGGGGGACAGGAGGCGGGCAGGTGTGGAGGATTCTCTGGTCCTGAATGGGGTAACTGTGCCCCTGAAGGACCAGGTGCGCAGCCTGGGAGTCATTTTGGACTCACAGCTGTCCATGGAGGCACAGGTCAAATCTGTGTCCAGGGCAGCTGTTTACCAGCTCCATCTGGTACGTAGGCTGAGACCCTATCTGCCTGCGGACTGTCTCGCCAGAGTGGTGCATGCTCTGGTTATCTCCCGCTTGGATTACTGCAATGCACTCTACGTGGGGCTACCTCTGAAGGTGACTCGGAAACTACAACTAATCCAGAATGCAGCAGCTAGACTGGTGACTGGGAGCGGCCGCCGAGACCATATAACACCGGTCTTGAAAGACCTGCATTGGCTCCCAGTACGTTTCCGAGCACAATTCAAAGTGTTGGTACTGACCTTTAAAGCCCTAAACGGCCTCGGTCCAGTATACCTGAAGGAGCGTCTCCACCCCCATCATTCTGCCCGGATGCTGAGGTCCAGCGCCGAGGGCCTTCTGGCGGTTCCCTCATTGCGAGAAGCAAAGCTACAGGGAACCAGGCAGAGGGCCTTCTCGGTAGTGGCGCCCGCCCTGTGGAACGCCCTTCCAGCAGATGTCAAAGCAATAAACAACTACCTGACATTCAGGAGACATCTTAAGGCAGCCCTGTTCAGGGAAGTTTTTAACGTGTGATATTTTATTGTATTTTTGGTTTTTATGGAAGCCGCCCAGAGTGGCTGGGGAAGCCCAGCCGGATGGGCGGGGTATAAATAAATTATTATTATTTATTTATTTATTTATTTATTTATTTATTTATTTATTTAACAGAAAGAAAGGCAACATGGAGAAGCCACAGCTACTGACCAGGATAAAAATCTGAAGTCTGACTGATTAAAGGAATTTAAAAATTGTGCCCCTTTTGCAGAATTATGGAATAAAGGAAACTCACTTTCTAGTTATGACAGCTCCTGGAAACTGATGCACACTAAGAAATGATTTCATCCCTAGCCACACAAAAAAGTAAGAGAATAGAACACATCATCTGTCACAAACTGTTATACCCCAATTAAGCCAAGTCAGTTGAAGCTTTTAATTCCCCAATGTCTTCTCTGGCAGTTTTTTAGATTCTTAAATCCCATTCAAATCGCATAGATGTTATCTCCCATTAAGGCAATTTCCATCTGAATTGGCTGTCAAAGACCTATTTAAATACTCTTTCTCCCATTCTAATAAGGTGATCTCTCCAAGGATGCCAATGTCATTAATACATTTGGAAATAAATAAAATTAAAATGGTATCCTCTCACTTTCTCTCTTGCATTCATACAAGGCATAAATACAGTACCATGAGAAAGGTTTAAAATTGCATTTAGTATCATATATAAAAGTGCCCTATACCGATTTTTGTGTAACTTTTCAAAAATGTTTCCCCCTTGCCTTCCTTCTATGCAACCCAACTTGCAAACATAGCTTTGAAAATATCACACAGAGGCGGTTCACAATGGGGCCATTTTATCTGACTGAAATTGGCAGTATAACTGCATTATTTTGCTCTCACTCATAAGTCTCCTGCTTTTTTGTGTGCCTACTGAAGTTTTGCTCCTAAAAAGCTATGAATCTCAGCCTTTTTTGCTAAAACAAAAAAGTTATTAACTCTTAGAGTTACAGATATCTGCCTCAAAATACCAACTGTATCACCCCAAAAGTACAGAAGGCTTTATTACAAAGAAAGCTAAAAGAGTTGCATTTTTTTTAATTGTTTAAATACTGTGGCTACCAGTTCAAAGGCTTTGGTTCACATATATTGAATTCCTTTACATGCCAGGTTCTCTCCATTCACTTCAATGGCAAAAACAATTCTGTTCCCTGGGCAGTTTGTTATACTGCTGAACTGCTTCTATAGTTAGGAATAAATGTGGAAAAACTGCTTTTGAAGTTGCTATGAAAGATATTTGTGTGCACACAAATTCAACTGTGATAGTCCCAAGATTGAGCTATTTGCTGCATATACATAGCTAGGTATTTATTCCTTGGCCTCACAACCAGATCTGGCTGCAAGTAATAATATTTTCCAGATCTGTGTGTGTTTTTAATTACATTTCTCCCATTTGGGAAGATGGAAATGGGGAAGTGAGAACACAGCAGAAATATGAAGAAGTAATTATACACCAGATTGTGGAAGACATAGCAACTCATTTTCTAAATATAATATGAGATATAAAGGGAAAGGGTCAGATCTATCGTTGATGGAATTATGGGTTTTAAAAGGATTATAGGGCCAAACTGAACTTGACATTAATTGTGCGAATGCAATTAATGCCATTATAAGACACAATGCATAAATCACATTAATTGCATTCACACAGTTAATGTAATTTTTAAAATATAAACATGTAAATCGCAGGTGCAGAAGCAGCAATTGGACTGAAGTGGTGGAGAAGTAGTGTTTAAAGCTTCCCTGCCGTGCCATGGTCTGAGTAAAATTCTCATCCCTGAAGATGGTTTTTTGGAGACAAGCCTCAATTGCTGCTATTTATTCCTGTAACTACTATTTACATTTTATTTTAAAATGTGCATGTTAATTGCCCCACCCTTACACCACTGCAATGCCACAAGATGTGATGTTAAATCAGTGCAATAAAACACGCAAGACATCGAACACAGGCCAGTGGAAGTGAAATGACATGTGAACACTGACACAACTAAATATGTTGGTATAAAGGTAACAAAATCCAGGATCTTTCTTCTATTGAGTTAATTCTGCCTCCATTAGAAAACAGTAAGATAGTGCACACCTGTGCATAGATGAACCTGTCTGAATCCTCAGGAGACTGGTTCTCTGGTCCATCCCTAGTGGATGATCAGCTGGTGGGTACCAGCAATATGACATTCTCAGTGGTGGCTCCCCAGTTATGGATCCCCTCCTCAGTGAATTTGAAGAAGCTTCCTCACTTCTAACCTTTAGATAATCTTTGGAAACCTTTTAGTATTTGACTTCTGTTACTTAAATGCTCTGCAGTTTCAAATAATGCTGGTGTTAGTGATGTCAGGTTTTTTTAAAATTGGCAGTAATTTTGAGAAGCGTTAATTACATGTGTCCAATTTATTGTGTTAATGTATTAAATTTTTTATATATTGGATATATATATAGGATAGAAATAAATAGAACAGTAAAAGGAATTACTTATCTTTGTCACTGTAATCTGCATATTTCATTTTTGTAATTATATAAACTCCATTTTGGTCTCCCATATAGCTCCAGTTCACTGTAACCCTACGCTGCACAATGCTCTTCCATACAGCATGCAGATATGGTTACACTGGAGACGAAACACTGAGACTGGGCTTCCCTTTTCTCTGGGTTGCTCTTAACCTTTTAACCTTGCCATGCTGCAGTTTTTACTGTCAGAACAATGCTACATGCTTCTTTTGGAAGCAAATGTACAAAAACTGATCGGTGTCAAAATACATTTGGGTTAGGAAAACAATTATGGTTCACAGCCACTTGCCATTATGACAGTAGATAGTACATACAAACCTAGAAAAATACAATCATGTCTCTCTAATCCATCTACAATCAGTTTTTCCTAATTATCATTATTTTAAGAGGGTTTTTTAAAAAAAATTAAAAAGTAGAAACATCTGTTTTCTTTTAAATTGCTTGCTCCACCCAAACACATGCACAATTTACATTTTCCCAATTCATTTAATAGAGGATGATACCCATACCTACAACTGTGAATCAGAAGGATTACGAAAACATGCATGACTCCCTGCCACAAACCTATAAACTGCAGATCTTTAAAAGCAGGTCTTCTGCTGACTGATCTACAATGGAACCAATGGAAATTACTATGGGATTCACATAGAATTCACATAATTTTGCTGCTGGAGCAGCATCTTACTGGAATCACAATGATGAGGCTATAGCCCTGTGGTTAACAAGAAAATGAATGGAGAAAGAGAGGGGAACAGTGATGCATAGAAGACAATTAATCCAATATTGCATTTTTAAAAGCTCAAAGGTACAGTACATTTCCACTGAAACCAACATGGCTTCCAATAGAATTCAGGGAAATGTAGATTTTGCTACTTGTATACTCTTGAACCTGCCTAGGAAATATTCATTCATTCATTCATTCATTCATTCCCCGCCCATCTGGCTGGGTTTCCCCAGCCACTCTGGGTGGCTTCCAACAAAATGTTACAAATACATTAAAACAAATTCTTTTGTAATAAGACAGCTTGTAATAAGACTGATCTTGTGAGAAACCAGTAGGAGAACATTTCAATCTCCCAGGACATTCTATACAAGATCTCAAAGTAGCTATCTTATTACAAAAGAATTTCAGAAATAGACTGGAAAGAGAAGTTGCTGAATTGCAATTTATTACCAAACTTAAAACCATGGAGAGACCTGGTCTGAATAAAGACATTGGATTCTTATCTCATTATATATGATAAAGCTAATTTTAGCCATCTCACCCCTTGCTTTTTCCTGTAAGACCAACAGAAGTTGTTAACATTTGTCAACAGGTTTACTACACCTATCAGCCAATCACCCATTCCCACCACCTTTCTGAGTAATTCCCCTCTATATATAAAGGTCTGGTGACTTCTGTTTCAGTGTATCTGAAGAAGCGTGCATGCACACGAAAGCTCATACCAATAACAAACTTAGTTGGTCTCTAAGGGGCTACTGGAAGGGGGGGGATTATTTTGTTTTGACTACGGCAGACCAACACAGCTACCTACCTGTAACTGGAGTAGGGGAGACACTGATGTGGACAATAGGTCCAGCGCTAGAGAAGTCACCCTGATAGGGTGACAATTGAGTTGCCCCTTCAAGGTTGCCACTCAAGCAAAGGTTAAAACCCTGAATTCTTTGTTGAGCAATGGTAAATAGTGTGAGGTGGAAGGATATAAAAGTTGCTCAAAAAATGGAGTAGAACCGGTGCAAATTTTAATCTGGGTATGACTGATAGGATACCAGCTGCTCTGATGTCTGCTTTTTGGAGTTACTGCCTGCCTGTGAATGATAATGTATTTGACTGCTTAGTGGGTCTCATAGAATGTCTGTGTGCAAGGTTAGTTTTGGGCAACAAGTGGGAGGGGTCCCCATTTCAGTGCTATCAGGCAGAGGGAAGTAGGTTAAGGATGGAGGGGATGATCATTATACACTGTCATGCTCTCCATCCCTTTCCAAATTGCAGATACCTGGATTCTCTTTCCCCTTGCCTCTAGCCTGGTGGTGCTGTTTCTAAACTTCAGACTGCTTCATAATAAGACCTCATAGATCCATGACTTAGGTGGAATCAACAAACATATAAAAACCATTTTGAAAATGTTTTTTAAAAAACGTTTTTAAAAATACATTGAATTTTCCATAAGGCTCACCATTGCCATCTAGTGTCACATTGTATATCACACTTAAAACACACTTAAAACGTTTTATTTGCAGCTGTATAGCTGAATCCTTAATTGTGGATGAGGGAATTGATGTACTACTGAACTGGGCGGAGTTTATTTGACCCAGATTTCTTCACCCAGGTTCTCTCAGTACAGCACCAGCACATGCTGGGGAGCCAGGAGGGCAATCACCATGGTTCGTAAGAATTTACCAGAAGACTTATTCAACTTAGGGTGGAGCTAAAGGGCCTGCATCTGATGCTAGGCCAGAGTCAGTTTTGGGATACTGTTGGTGTACTACCTGTCTTGCTACCCAATAACCTCCCTGGCAGAGGCAATCTCAATTCAAGGACCACAGAAAGGTGAATTTCCCCCTGCAGCCCATTTGCTGCAGTCATCGGGGGGGGGTCCTCTTTGTGATGCCACAAGAGCTGGAGGTTCATTCCACGGGGTTTTGGACTAGGACTTTCAGTACAGCAGAATCCAGCATGGAATATACTGAGCACTGAAGTTAGGCTCCAACACTGTATACAGTTTGTCAGCTGCTAAAAACATTTTTATTTTTGCAGCTTTCACAGAAGGATGAGTTGGCTTGTGGGCAGGATCAGATTTCTTTCACCTTCTCTCTCTTTTACAACTGTTTTGCTTACTTTTACTTGTATGTTTGTGCTATTGTTCTATTCCTCTATGTAATTTTGTAACGTTTAGCAGTTTACATGTCATCAAAAGAAATATAAATAAACTTCACTGGTAGCAACAGATAATTCTTGAAGTTGAATTTTGCAGTTAAGCATTCAATTTGTATGCAACACAATAAACAATGAATTCAGAAATCACACTTTAGCTGCATGACAAATAAAATAGTTTAGTTTTAAATATATTTCAATAAGCAACATGTTTGTACCCAGTTCATGAAAACTTTATTCTGACATACAACCTCACACCAGTCATGATTAGAATGACCTTGAATAATTTTCCTTTCAAATGCAATATGGTGAATATCTGAATATGGACTCTCCCCCACACACAACAGTTTTGAACTATTTGGCATATTATATTATTATTATTATTATTATTATTATTATTATTATTATTATTATTACTACTACTACTACTACTATTACTACTACCTTGCCCATCTGGCTGGGTTGTCTTCTCAAACAGGATTTTTGTCTCTTGATCACAGGATTGCCACTAAGTTTGTGTGTCATCCTCTAAAACATAATCTCTAAACTACCTTATGAACAAGAGCAGAAATTTTACACAGTACTGAGCACTTTTTGAGTAGAATCTGAACTACCATTATAACAACCTTAAAGGTTAGTCAGCATTCTTAGCCCCATATTTGAGAGCATGTCACAGCTTTCCAGACTCTTGCATTGTCATTCAAGTTTGGTTCAGACAATAGCTGTTGTTTTTGAGGCTGTTAGTATAACAATGTTTTTGCCTTTCCTTAGTATGTAGAAGAAAGTGTATTGGTTGCTAGTCATGGAACTACAATTTACATTATTTCTAACCATTGGCCATACTAGCTGGGGGTTATGGGAGTTTGATTCCAGCAACATCTAAAGGTCCATTGGTATCCCAATAGTGTCATGGCTCAGACAGTCCTGAGATGGAAAAGGGTGTTCCCTTCCAGAGCAAAGGTTGCAGGTGACCCAAACATATCACATTATAGCCCAGTCCTTCTCAGCTTTCAGACAGAATCATAGTTTCATAGAATTGTAGAGTTGGAAGGGATCCCAAGGGTCATCTGGTCCAAGTCCCCGCAATGTAGGAATTTCAACACATGGTCTCTCATACAATTTGAAACCATACTGGAGCCTGCATAGGTTTGCAAATGTGCTAACAGTTTTATTGCTGCACCACTAGTAATACACATCCCACTCATTCCAGCAAAGTGCTCCAAGGGGACAGGGCGAATGGACAGACTTGAAAGATAAGGGACAATGACATTCCTCTTTAAGGACGTCATTCCTCACATACTATTATAAGCTTCTAAAGACTTGCATTCCTTTTAACATTTCATTCAGTCTTTCCTAAAGCTGTAAAACTGCCTTACTGCATCCACATTGCAACCTTGAAAGCTGTACAGTCAGCGAAACAGTATTTGTCTTTTCACCCTCTTACTAATTGGTCCAGTTCTTTGAAAACCTAAATGCAATAGAATGATTCCTCACTCTTCAAAGAATGCTCTTAGATCAAGGTAGCAGACATAATGCCTGCCTAGCTTACTGGAATTCATATTCCTTATTAGATCATTGATTACCATATTCCTTTTTCTCTACCACATATCACATCAGGTCCACAAAACACAAAACTAATACTAACACGAACAACCCAAACTAATATACCAATATACCAACATAACGTATTGGTATGCACAATCTGCATCAAGCAGAGCATGGTCTAAAATGATTAGTATGGAAATGAATATTTAGGGCAATCATGTCCTAAACTGCATTACATTTTTACTTTCCTATCTCAGTATTATGTATATTTTAATGCACTGTGGCTTGTGGTGGTGACAGTAATACCGAACCAGGGAACAAGATGAAGGATTTGTGGATTGTCATTGGGTGTACTACTCTGGCCCCTGGTTGCCATTGACAGTGCTCCTTTGACCCTAGGGAGATTCAGTGCAAGGGAAAGAACCTTGTGGCTATTCAAAAGGAAGTCCCTCTGAGTTCAATAGGGGTTGCTTCCAGGTATAGGATATAACCCAGGTATAGGATTATAGCCTCAAGAAATCAGGAGTATGTCGTAGGGAGATGGACCCAAAAGGAAAAAAGCAGGAGCCTGAGATTGCAGGCCAAAGAAAGAAAGGGTGTCTGGGAAAAGAAAATTAAGGAAGCAGTCCAGAGTAATAAGCGGAAAGGAAGACCAAAGACTGGAAGAGGAAAGAAAAGTGGTCTATCAATACTGTTAAATAAAAAATAGCTGGAATTAACACATCCTTCTGAAAGGATGTACAGCACTTATAAGCTGACAGGACAGTAATGATATTGTCTAGTATTGTAAATAAGTTACAATAAGCTGGATGAACACAATTATATGTATCCTTTAATAAATATGGAGTAATGTCCACTGTTGGGATGGGGGTGGTGCTGTGGTCTAAACCACAGAGCCTAGGGCTTGCTGATTGGAAGGTCAGCGGTTTGAATCCCCGCAACAGGGTGAGCTCCAGTTATTCGGTCCCAGCTCCTGCCAACTTAGCAGTTCGAAAGCACGTCAAAGTGCAAGTAGATAAATAGGTACCGCTCTGGTGGGAAGGTAAACAGTGTTTCCGTGCGCTGCTCTGGTTCACCAGAAGTGGCTTAGTCATGCTGGCCACATGACTCGGAAGCTGTCTGTGGACAAACACTGGCTTCCTCGGCCTATAGAGTGAGATGAGCGCCGCAACCCCAGAGTCGTCTGCGACTGGACCTAACGGTCAGGGGTACCTTTACCTAATATCCACTGTAGCATATGAAGTAATCCTCATTCATTAATTTTGACTGGATTGCACCATAATCCTGTAAATACTATCCCAGACTGTAAGTACTATAAGAACTACCTAAGACCACTTGCTGGTTGTATCTCATCTACTGTAAACACAAGGTCTACATGAGGTTCCATTGCAGAAGAGGGGAGCTGCCCAGGCAATGTCATTATCTATTTAGAGACACTTAGAGCTGCAGTAATGTACTGGTATTTGCATTTTTTTGCAAACTAGTTTTACAAAAAAGAAAAAAGATTCATTGCTCATCAGTATGACAGTTATATGCTGTACATTTATCTGTACAGTGGTACCTCTGGTTACGAACTTAATTCATTCCAGAGGTCCGTTTTTAACCTGAAACCGTTCTTAACCTAAGGTATCACTTTAGCTACTGGGGCCTCCCGCTGCCACCATGCAATTTCTGTTCTCATCCTGGGGCAAAGTTCTTAACCTGAGGTACTACTTCTGGGTTAGTGGAGTCTGTAACCCAAAGTGTTTGCAACCCGATGTACCACTGTATCTCCACCTTCATTTTACATATAGTGGTACCTCAGGTTAAGTACTTAATTTGTTCTGGAGGTCCGTTCTTAACCTGAAACTGTTCTTAACCTGAAGCACCACTTTAGCTAATGGGGCCTCCTGCTTCTGCTGCGCCGCCGGAGCATGATTTCTGTTTGCATCCTGAAGCAAAGTTCTTAACCCGAGGTACTATTTCTGGGTTAGCGGAGTCTGTAACCTGAAGCGTATGAAACCTGAAGCGTATGTAACCCGAGGTACTACTGTATAGGGAACAGATGCTGAAAATGGATTTCTATCCACTACTTAGAAGATGAGCTGAAAACTAGTTTGAAACTGTGGCTTGGCAAAGGTTTCAAAAAATGTATGAGATACCTGGAATAGAATACTGTAAATTATATTAAATTATATATATATATATTATATTACAAAAATGATTCACACTGGGGAACCAAAAAGAAATAACAATACCTGGAACTTGTATATAATACGTATTCTCTCCACTGTAGATATGTTAAGAACTCCAAAAATGAACCACCACTTTTAAATTGTTTTCACTATCCATTACCACCTTTTTCTCACAAGGCTTCTTTGCTATTAATAGCTACATATCAGGCAGAAATTTAATATGTAAAGGTTTACACGTCACTATATTTTCATGCTTGCAAAAACTGCTGCTCTTGAATTTCTAGCTGTCACATGGCTCTTTTTAAGTGACACTATAAAAAGTTGACAAATCTAATATTGGAAGTCAACATAGAGTCATGGGATTCTATCAAAATCATCTCAAAATAAAAGCTATGCAAGATTTCTATATAGCATTAATTTCATTTTCTTAAGGGGGTTTAAACAATGTCCTTCCAGTGTAGACAGAACTACAAGATAATTTTCCAATTCTGATGAGGCTTCTCAAGACTTAATTCAGTACTGTTTTAAATTGATCATGAACCAAACCAATCTACTGGAGAATCCTTTGGAGGGAAGCAATTACAGTTTAGATAAGAATATAATTCAGGCAGAATATTTCTGTCAGGGCCCAATATATTTAGCAGCTTCTTTATGATATCTTATTACTGGTGCATCAAGCTATAAACTCACTAATCTTCAAAACACTTGCTACTTGTAACTGGGCAAGATCTTAAATAGTTCCTCGCTCAGTTTCCTGCTTGATGGAAAGTATCAGCCATCTTCATGACAATCGTGTCTAGTCGTCTCTCCTGTTGAACTCGTTATGACTGTATCCCAAATATATTACTTGAACATTTACTTTCATCAGCAATAGCTCTACCTCAAATATTAAGACTATTACTTCAAGTGACTATTGCTTAAATTGAGAAAAGTTAAATTTATTATGCATTGAAATTTGTATGTCAAACTTTTGAAAAATTAAAATTATTACAAATAAATACTATTGCTTAAGGCATTACTCTAAGTCTCTAAGCAATAACTTGTACCTCCCTTATATGCTTAGGGCAGAGGGGTTATGTTGATTTTTATTTGTTATATAAAAATAAAAATCTTTTTTTAAAAAGTAATACCTGTCTCAATCAATTTTTCTCACATATTGAGATTCAGAAAGTTTTGGGGAACAAGACCAAGTCAAGCTTTCATTATAGTTGACACAGAATACCAGTTGTTGTGGTTCAGGAAGGTCTCTGGGAATTTTTTGTACCAAGAAAGTTGAAATTTACTGTGGAGATTTTGATCATATTGTGGCACATATATTTACAAACATAAACAAAAAAGTAATAGTTTATATACTCAGGTGGCCCAAGCAAATGCAAACTGCTTTTACAAAATCTTACTAAACAGAGTGAGATGTCTCAGGAACTTTTGAAAAAAGCAAAAAGCAACATAAACTTTAATTTATAGTATGACATATGTAGCAATATAGCTTTATAAAATAAATAAAACAGTGATTCCTCATGTCTACAGAATTCATCTCAAACATAATCCAGCATAATAGAAACACTTTTAAGTTACACTGATTTCAGTGGAAGATTTAAAGCATTAAGTGCTGAATCTTATTAGATCCTGCCCATTATACTTTACCTTTTATATAAAGATGTTGTCTATGTGCCATGTGATCCTATGAATATTTATGTGGAAACAGGTCATATTGTATGCAATCAGGCTTATTCCTATACCCTTTACTCCTTCACGCCTTGATACCTATTATCATGTGTAAGTGAAATATCATGATTCCTGGACACAAAAAATGAACATATATCAGAATTCTGAACTTGATCAACTTAATTGAACTTAACAGAATTCAGAACCCTCTGGAAATAGTTAAATGCACTAAATATAAACCTTTGTTGCATCTCTTCTCAAAACACACTAATCGGGGAAAATATAAAGAACCCAATGAAACACAAAGATTAGCTATACATATGAGTTGTATGTGATTGTCTACCTATGTTAGACAAGCTTGGTTGCTTAAGATCAAGCAAATCTTTCTGTGCTGGTACAGAAACAGATTTTGAAGGAAAGATGGTGGATGCCACTGACAGGTGAAACTACAGCAAACATATCAATAACCTCAAAGTCTGTCAACACATAAAGTCAGCACACACAGTTTGCTGTAGCTTATATTGTTATAAAAATATGTGGGGGGTTTTTTAAAGGTTAAATGTTCATACCATTTTTCTGAATAAGAGCCAAGCCACCCACTTATGGCAATAAATCAAAATGCTTGCATAAAAATATCTGAAAGCCGGAAGTTTTTTCTATGCAAGTTTAAGCAATGCTGTGATTTTAGTCAGTAGTAGGTTTAAAATATCACATCCATAATCCATTCTTAAGCATCTTCTATGATCAGGGCTGATCCTTGAGTCCTGTGATAAATCACACCTTGCAATTTCAGTCTCCAGCAAACATAGCTCCAGGATAACTATAATCATCTGGCCTACAATACAAAGCCTTATCAGACGCAGCAGTTCAGAGGACAATTCTAAGCAGAAGAGATACTGAGCTGCTTTTCCATCCTTTTTTAAAAAAATGTAGTGAGGGATGGAGTGGAAAAGTGGAGGGTGGGGGGGGGGGACCAGCACACTGGGGTGGGGGTAGAGAAACACACCACAAATCTTCAAAGCCAACTCACCTCTCTCAGCTGCTCCAGCTCCTGCTTAAGGACATCATATTCCGCTTCCAGCTCATCATATTGCTGCTTGAGGGTGAGTTTTTCTTCCAAGACCACCAGCCCATATTCCGCAGCCTGGATCTTCTCATGGGTTGTTTCCGTGAGCTCTTTGGTCAGCCTCTCGATCTCGGACTTGTAGTGATCCACCGTCTCCAACACCTCTTCCGCAGCCATAGCCTTGGAGGTTGGAAGGGTGGGGGAGGCAAAGAGAAGGATGGATGGCGAGAGTGAGATGAAAGGGGAAAGGGAGGAGGAGGAGGAGGAGGAGGGACGAGCGGGCAGATGGAGGAGGGATGGGAAGATGCAGGAGGCACAGGGCAGCCGGCGATTCTCCCCGGGAGGCTCCTCCTGAGAAGCAGCCAGCTACATCGGCGCAAGGGAGGGGATGCGGCGCACCAGGAAGGAGCGGAAAGGAGGAATTCAAAGCCCCCCCGAGGCTGCTGCACCATTTGTCCTCCGGCTCCTCGGCTTCGTTTTGCTACCTCAACCCGGCATCATAACTGGCCCTGGAGACCGAGGAGGAGAAGGGAGAGGGAGGCAGAGGGGGATTTATTTGTTTATTTTAACCGCCCTTTTCCCCTTCCTTTTTTTTGCTTATTCAGAGGCATTGGTCCGCCATGTCTCCAGGGTAGCTTCGCTGCAGTCTCTCAACTCTCCACCTGCTCCCCCTCTCCCGGCCGCCGCCGCCGCCGCCGTTACTGCTGCAGCCTGTGGGGGGGGGGGGAGAAGGGGTTTGGAGAAAATAAATATATCAATTAAAACAGACCTGGCCGTATCGGTCACCTGCCGCCCCCCCCCCCAGGAAATAAATATTGGGAAGCGGGGCGGATGAATTTATTACCATAGCAGAGCAGCCAGAAAGGCTACCGGCAGACACGTCCTGAGGCCGCCTCGCCTCGCCTCGCCTCGCCTGCCTCTCTCTCTCCCGCTTAACCGCCTCTCCTCCCTCCCTCCACTCCCCTCCCAGCCGCCGGGAAAAAGGGACAGATGGGGAGATGACAGCGCCGCCTCCGCCTCCGCCGCCGCCTCTTCCTTCTTCTCCTCCTCACGGCGGCGTCTCTCTTCCCGCGCTCTTGGACGACGGCGGGGCGGAGGCTGCGTGTCTACCGCACAGTCCCCCCCCCCCTTCACGCTTCCCACAGCTCTCCTCGAAAGAACCAACACACAAGTGACACACACACTGCCCTCTTCACTGCCAAGGCTGAGGTGGCGCTTGTGCACACACTGCTGAGCTTTGCCATATATTTCCCTCAGGTTTGCTACTGAGGTTTCTAGAGGCATCCTGAAAAGGCCCACCCCATTGCCTTTGAACAATGTTCAGGGCCGGCCCTACCCTTGGGCAAGGCAGGGGTGCCGACTTGAATGAGATATTGGGCGGGCAGGTAAGCCCCGCCCAACATAATATATCACAAGACGTGGTACATGCACACCATGCGATTCCCATCAACTTTGGGGGAGCCTGGCCTTCTCAAATGTTTCATTGGTTGGCTCCTATGAGACAGAGTGAGGAAACCCCTCTCCAGGTGGCAGGTGCTGGCAGTGGCGTAGCATGGGTTGTCAGCACCCGGGGCAGGGCAAGTAATTTGCGCCCCCTAACCCATGGATTTGCGCCCCCTAACCCGTGGATTTGCGCCCCCTAACCCGTGGATTTGCGCCCCCTAACCCTAACGCCCAGATGTTGCGCCCGGTGCGGCCGGCCCCCCCTGCACCCCCCCACGCTACGCCACTGGGTGCTGGGGCAGCAGCTGAGGGGGCCTGGGAGGCAAGAGTCTTTTCTAAGCCTCCAGATGTTCCACTTGGTTGCTGTGCCACCTCTCCTGGACCCCCCCTCCTCACAAATCTGCTGCCTCAGGAGCAGTGGAGGACTCTATCTCCCATCCCTAGTGTAAGATTGAGTTGTCAGTCCAGATACCACCTGTACATGATGAGAAGTGAGTGCTTTGCCTCAGGGAACAAAATGTCTTGGGACAGCCTTATGGAGCATCATCGGTGTCCCGTGAGAACACAAGGATCATCCAGCTGAATCAGGTCTGGCCCATCGAGTCCATTATTTTGCTCTCCCAGTGGCCAGTCGGGTGCCCATGGAAAGGCTTTTGTTGTCCCCCTTCACATGTGGGTCCACAGAGATTCATATATTTAATTGCCCCATGCTGACAAATGTTGTTGCCACCATAATTAGTGTCTATTGTAACCATCACTATTATTATTTGAATACAATGGTGGTGTGGAAGTGGTCTGCTGTGAGTTGAGCCCCAAATGCCCTGCATCATATCTCACCTCAGCTATTAACTCACGAGATGCCCCGCATTTCACCTCAATCAGTCCACCAATATATAAGGGAATAATAAATACCATACTGACCTATGCAGGGCTGTTGTAAGGATTTATGAGATAATGTGAAAGCTCTATGAATGTACAGTATTTCATTTTTTCAGTCTCGTGCCTGATGTTGGGGATCTGGCGATGGCACAAATATTTCAAGATAATAAATCATGGTGGGGTGCCTGTGGCACAAGAATTTCAATTTCATTTTGTTTCCTATCTTTAGGTGCCAGGCTAAAACATTCCTCTTTTCCCAGGCCTTTGGCTAACTAAACAATCTATGACTTTTTTAAACCGGGGAGAGAGTTATTGTTTTCATTTTTTTACCATTCTGTGTACAGTATTTTTGTTTTTATATTGTAAACTGCCTCGTAATCCTCAGATGAAGGGCAGTATAGAAATTTAATAAATTATACACACACACACACACACACACACACACCTTTCTGCCTGCTGGGTACTAATTTATAATTTTTTCTTTCTGTGGTTGCTCTGCTCAGTTGCTGCATGTCAGTCAATATTTAGGATTCACAGCAGAAACCTATGCATGGTTACTCAGATGTCAGCTTCACTAAGTTTGGTTGGCCTTACAGGTGAGTGTGCATAGGGTTGCAGACTTAGCCGCCTTCCTAGGGTCTCTAAAATTGATCTAATGATTGGTATTGATGCATCTTATCTCTGGGTGTACATATGTTGATATGTGCACACTACAATAATACACCATGCATTGCAAAGGTGATGTCCTGTAACCCTGGCCTACCTGGCAGCAAGTCAGTATGGCAAGCCCCTACTCTAGGGTCAGTCCAGAGTCCAAATCAAAGCACAGTCCTGCAGAGATCCTCGAGCATTCAAGTTAAGGTCCTTCACCATGGGCATCTGAGCAGACACAGCACCTCAGCTCTGCCGCTCTTTTATACTATGCCTGCTGATTGAAGCATCTAGGCTGGATGAGGCTTGCGACCCTAACCTGAGCTTACTCCAGCTGAGGAATCACACACCTTCTGCCAGAGCTAGCAAGCCCCACCTGGCCATCTAGGGAGCTGGGCTGTGGGCCCTTGCCTGCCTCAGCCTCCTAGAGTGCTGCTCCCTTTGCCTCAGAGCCTGCCATGTTTGTGGAGACAGGGGCCCCTCTGACTCTGGTGAAGGGTCCTACTGCTCTGGTTCTTGTGCACTGATCCCTGTCCCCTCGTCACCCTCTGTTACCCCGTGAGTACTTTCTACACCAACCTCTTCTTCCCCTTCCCCAGCTTGCCCCAGTTCCAGCTACACCCCTCACCAGGATCCTCCTTCCTCCTCCCCATTGTCCTGCCAGTTCTTGACAGGTGGTCATTTTGCATAGAATGGCTTGTGCTGAACTGTGTACTGTAAGACAAAGATGTTATTTCCAACTATATCTATTTTAAATTTTATTTCATTCCATTTATCAGTTGGAAATAAAGGTACATGGTCCCTTCCCCTGCACCTTTTCTGCTCACAACAATCCTATTAGATTAGGTTGAGAGGTTAGAATTGGCTCAAGGTGGCCATGTGAGCTTTATGGGGAAGTTGAGATTTGAACCTGATATCTGAGTGTGTTACTATGTGCATTGGGTAGGCAGGGTGGGGACAACACAGAGCTCACACAATAATCCTTGGTATCAAAACTGGAATGCCAGAAGTATATAACCTGGAAAGTTCCAGAGAGTAGAAAACACTACAAATTGATTTTTGTGTGCTTCATTGTGTGGGGACTACAGAGTGGTATGTGTTGGAGTTGTGTTCAGAAGTCTGGTTTTGTACTTTTTTCCAGATAAAGTAAAATATATTCCACACGATCACCTCCATCTCACTATGCTGCCAGCAGCAGGGGAGAGACGCCATTGTGTGGTTCGCTTCAGGTGACTAAATGTATTGGGCCAGCCGCAAGCTTTCCTAATTTTCAGACAAGGAACAGTCCCAGGTCATAAAACAATATGAAACCTGCAAAATAGATTACGTACCCAGTGCGTAAGTGATCAATAAGCAGCGATACCTTTTTCAAACTGCCTTCAATTATGCAGGGGGTGGGGAACAAACAAACAAAACCATTGACAATCTGTCTTCAGCCTTTGATTACTTCCATCTGGGCTCCGAAAATACCATGGCAACCTCTTCATAAGATTCTACATCACATCTAATATTTCTTTCCGAGGGATGCTACCCAGAAGCCATTCTTCATTATGTCCACTGATAAATTATGTGTATGTCTTAACTTGGTTTTGTAAATTAAACAACAAAACCTAAATCATGTCTCTAGCACATACTTATTCTTTTGACAGTGAAGTAAAGCTGATAAATTACTATGGTACCTTAAACCTTTTGGGGGTCCCCCCCCCCTGTTCATGTAATAATAGCAGTGGGTACAATACCGACTGTGCTATTCTAAATCGGAAGCTGAAATTCATTCCATCATTTGGCTCAGTGGCTTTGAGAAGAACACAGCCTATAGAGTTCACTTGCTATTCCACATGCTGGTTGCTATGGAATAATTGCCTGGTCCAATCACAGAGGAAACATTTTAGAATATATTATTTCCATAAAGTCAGGCTGGGAAAGTAAGAAATATCACTCAGTTGAAATAATGTTTCAACTACAGTTTTGGCATTGACACAACACTTTATATTTCAAGTTCTTCAAATCTTGTCTGCAAAGGTAAATAGCACAGGGCTCAGAAAGAAATAGGTCTTTGCAGCCAAATGAGATTTTGTCCAGTGGATGAGGACAGTAAATGGCTCCTTAAAGGAAAGTAGAGTTTCATTTGGCCTTCAGAAGGGCATGATAAGACCTTAAGCTACAATAAAGGCTTAAAGATTTGTGGTAGTTTAAGATCTTAAAGACTAAGGTGACTTTGTTGGTATTGTCCCCAAACTGTTTATGTAAAAAACAGTCTGCACTTGTCATTCCAAACATTCCAAAATGGTATCTTTATCAATAAATCAGTTCTAACAATTAGTTCCCATAAAGAGGCATTCATTGCACAGCCTGGCAATGCACAGCTCCACTTGTACTTCCACCAATGGTGTTTCAAGCTGAGTACACATAACATTAGGCACAATCCATATGTATCCTAGAGTTTATTGAGGGGGCAGGCATTTCCCCTCAAACCACCTTCCAACTGATTTGAAAACACAAGTTTCAGTTAAACACAAGTTTCAGTTAAACTGAGGTGTGTATAGTTCAGACAGCCTTTGAACATGTGCAGATGACAGTGCATGCACAGACAGCAACTTCATTGAACAGGAGTTCAGGGCAGTTGCAGGCGCAGGATAAAACTGGCCCTATGTCTTGGGTGAAGACACCCCAGCCATCTCTCTGGCATGCAGCCTTCAGGGTTTTCTTACAATCAAGCTATAACAGGAAGCTGGACAAACTCAGTGCACACATGGAAGCACATGAGTGCACACTCAGGTAGCTTGATCCAAGCCATAAACAAGTAGGATATTATCCTTCCAACTCCTTTTTCTAGGGTCCTAATTTATGGTCTTAACTCGCTTTTCCAGTTCAAAAGTTTGGTATGCACAAACAAAGTTTTTCCCTTTATTAGTTGATTTATGTTTTTGTTCTGCTCCAACAATCTTGATTGGTTGGGAAAGGCAAGACTTTTACAAGACTTTGGGAGGGGATTCTCTGAGCCTTCAAAGTTCCTTGTGCCATTAACTGTTCTGTCACCATCTCTTTATACCACTAACTTATTTTCTTTGTCCAGATAAATGTGAAGTTTGCCTTTGTAGACCAGGCCAAAAATCCATGCAGATTGACACACCAAACGCATCTAAAAAGCCTTTACTGCAGCCAGCACAAAGCTGCTGGTGGTGAACGTTACATGCAGCTGGAAAGGGTGCTAGTGCTCAGTGTGCACCTCTGAGGCTGGACATGGAGCTGTGTGGCTCCAGGGTGAGATCACTTCAAGGGTAGGACTCAAGTAGGGAGGCTATGACACAGTTAGAGCTCTCATCCTGGTGGCTTACCCAATACAGCTCAGTTAAGTCTACTCGCATATAGTCTGCAGAGTGCTGCTTTTCTAAGAGCCAATATAAATAGTTTAATAAAAATTAACATTGTTCAATGACAGTTTAAAATACCAAAACCAACCAAACAAAAAATATTTTGAACAGAGCTCTCTTAGCCGTTGTTGGAGGTCTCTTCAGGAGGTCATGGTGCAAGTTCAATGGTTTGGGCTTCTCTCTTTTCTTCTCAGTACATGCAGGTTTTTAAATAGTTCTTGAAACAGATGGGGAAGAGCTGCTTCATTTGAATTCTCTGAGGCCAATCATGGTCTGTACTTAACGTTTCTTTCCAGACAGAACACATACAGAAAACACCATCTTATTCCCTGTAGCTTAACGCATGGAATATGTGCATCAAGAACAAACCAGGGTGCATAAATATAGAAAGCAAAAGGGAAAGGCAAGATGCTATATCTAGATATTAGCTTACTTACCGACGCACGGCCAGAGTCTGAGGTTGGGCTAATTTGCAAGCATGTCACACAGCCACATTAAGAAGCCTGTCAAAGCAGGTACATGTCTTGAAACTGAATGATTTCGACATGGGAATTATTCAGAATTGGGAACAGAGAAGAAGGCATGTCAGATTGCTGATCTTCCATGGCAGCTGTTTTGCTATTCTTTGAGGTCAGCACCCAGCAAGATGGAACATGAGGTACTCAACAGTAGGAAAGATTTGTGATCTATATATGTATATACTAGAATTTGTATTCAGCCCTGTTCTGCTGCCTCGTGGGTAACAAAACAGGATTATGTCAGGAAGATGACTTGCACTTTGGACTTCTGCCTCTCTGGACTGATAAAACTAGCAGGGAGGGGACAGCTGGCTGGACCAAGGAGGTGATTAATGTCTCCTTGCAAGAGGGGGTGGTCCCTGCCTGCTTGAAGGAAGCATTGCTAAAATCACCCCTCAAGAAACCCTCCATGGATTTGGAAAATCTAAGTAGATTTATTTATTTTTATTTTTTTGTGAACCACCTTGTGATCTTCAGGTGAAGGGCAGTATTTTTTTTAATAATAGTGATAATGATGTCCATCGAAAATCTAACTACATATAAAACTGGGCTGCAACACCCCCATAAGGAAAGAAAATTAAAAGTTGGAAGGCCTTATCCAGAGCAAATAGTGAGACCGACTGAAATGGAAATACAGCTCTGTATTTCAAAACAACCATACTAGATAAAGGGCGTAAATAGAAAGGGCAAACATGACTAGTGAGATCATGCAAAGTTACTTCTGGAAGGGACTATGGATTCATGCACGGGAGGAGAGGAGATCTGGTCCTTAATAGCTTATGCCACAATAAAACAGTCGGTCATCCAAGTGCCAGAATTCTCTTGGTGGGTTTTAGCTGAACAGGTTAACCTAGCCATCCCCTGACATTTGCCTCAAGGATTCCTCTTATTCCGAAATGATATATAATGAAATGAAAAGGATGTTTAAAATAACATTTGTTTTTTTAAAAAAAACCTGAAGCTTTTCTTTTGGGAATTATAGGGACACAACTACCAAAACTGTGTAGAAACTTATTCATGTATACTACTACAGCGGCAAAAGTGTTACTTGCCCCAAAATGGAAAGAAGCAGAAGTCCCAGCAAAGGAAGAATGGATACAAAAACTTATGGAATATGCAGAAATGGCAAAACTTAAAGGAAAAATAAGAAATCAAGATAACAAACTTTTTATAAAAGAATGGAAATGGTTTATTGAATATTTACAGATAAATTGTAAACAGATAAGAACATTGGCAGGATTTTTGTAATAGCTTGCAGTTTCATAAGAGTATATATTTGATGAGTAAACGAGAAAATTAAGTTAATTTGGATATGCATAAGGTATTTAAAATAAATTTAAGGAACCATAGAAAGGGGGGGAGGAAGTCAAGTTTTGAAATGTCAAAAGGATTGTAAAATCAGTGAAATGTATAAACCTGAAACATTTCACTGATTTTACAATCCTTTTGACATTTCAAAACTTGACTTCCTCCCCCCCTTTCTATAATTTTTTTTTAAAAAATATCTTATGCATATCCAAAGGATTGTAAAATCAGTGAAATGTATAAACCTGAAAGGACACGGGTGGCGCTGTGGGTAAAAGCCTCAGTGCCTAGGACTTGCCAATCGAAAGGTTGGCGGTTCGAATCCCCGCGGCGGGGTGCACTCCCGTTGCTCGGTCCCAGCGCCTGCCAACCTAGCAGTTCGAAAGCACCCCCGGGTGCAAGTAGATAAATAGGGACCACTTACTGGCGGGAAAGTAAATGGCGTTTCTGTGTGCTGCGCTGGCTCGCCAGATGCAGCTTTGTCACGCTGGCCACATGACCCGGAAGTGTCTCCGGACAGCGCTGGCCCCCGGCCTCTTAAGTGAGATGGGCGCACAACCCTAGAGTCGGACACGACTGGCCCGTACGGGCAGGGGTACCTTTACCTATAAACCTGAAAAGTATAATTTTTTATATAAAAAAGGATTCCTCTGATTCCAGAAGTTCTTATGGATGTTTATTAAAGATGGGAGCCCACTGAAGTATGATTGATTCAGGGCAAGGGCTGAAGCTCAGTGGTAGAGCAGATGCTAGCATGCAAAAGGTCCCAGGTTCAGTCCTGGAGTGTCTAGATAGGGCTGGGAAGGAATGGCCGTCTGAAATCCTGGAAAGATGCTGCCCGTGTCAATGATATTAAGCCATATGGACAAATGGTCTAACTCGGTATAATGTTCCTTCTGAGTTAAACAGGCTTAGAATTGTGCCACATGTCACTTAAGTGTACATTAGGTTGCACCCACTATAAAAGGGACATGCTATGTAAAAGGACCATGCAGCACAATTCAGAGTGAAGGGAGAGAGTGCATGGGTGAATGGTGAGATCAGAAGTGGTAGCAGCAATGACTGCTGCTCTTGTTTGCCAGTTTGTTGGGCCCAGATAAAGAGGAAGCAACTAGCCAACCAACCAACCAACCAACCAACCAACCAACCAACCAAAGAAGGAGCTGGTGGTCAAGGTGGTAGAGAAGAAGAGATGGAACCTCAGCAGCTATAGGCATTTAGCAGGTCCCCAGCAAAGACAATCTTCAATACTGGGCCTGTACTTAATTCTTTTGATACAAGAGGAGAAGCACTGCAGGGGTTGGCAGAAATATACATACTGTTTTTGTCATGTTAACAGGTTTGCTCTTTACTAAGCCAACCAGGTTGGTTTGCATAAGATGGCCCAGGAATTCCATATGGCACAGCTATGCAGTTTGTACTTTAATCCATATCTCAATTAATCAAAATCCTAGTATTTATTCATTTCTAGAGTTTAGAGGCCCCCTCCTTAAATTTATAGCAATATGAAATCTGTCACAGGAAGGAAAGAAAGAATTTATTTCTATAGCACCTGTTTGTTACCCAGGTGAGGGAACAGCTTTTCAATAAAATATGGAACCAATAGAATTAGAAGCATCAGCAGATCCAGTTAGGGACCCAGTTTATTAACTGTTGCAACAGGATGGTCTTGCTGTCCAGTTGCTCAGCAGACCTAGTTAGAAAAGACTGTCCAGAGCAAATCTGTAACAAAGCTTACATGGGCTTTTAATTTATGACACAGAGTCATAAAACATCAAACATTCTTCTACATACATCAATAAAGGTTACAGGTCATGAGAAGCAAAACATGCATGGCTCCATACTGGTAACTCCACCCCCACAATTACCTTGGGATGCCCCTAACTGCCTCAGGCCATTTGGGTCTCAAATGTCTTTTTTATCACTGTTTCCTTAGCAACCAGGCCTTTGACACGGTTGTTGACATTCCAGATGTCCCTATCTGTTCCTTGGAACCTCTGGAGATGATAGATTTCACCCTGGTGCCAACTCAAAACAGACATAGCAAACTATCCTGAATGACCATTTATGCCACTTTCAGGGTCAGATAGGAAAGCAATACCGCGTAAGAGTCGTAAAATCCAGCCACACAAATGCAAGCCTAATACATTCTAGTTCAATACAATTAATATTGGAACATTTTTAAAATAAAAAAGATACACCCTGGATCTCTAATTCTTATATCAGAAGGAAGGAAGGAAGGAAGGAAGGAAGGAAGGAAGGAAGGAAGGAAGGACTGTAAAAAAAAGTTTTTAGTTGTTGTTTAGTCATTTAATTGTGTCTGACAGTTCGTGATCCCATGGACCAGAGCACGCCAGGCACTCCTATCTTCCACTGCCTCCCGCACTTTGGTCAAACTCATGCTGGTAGCTTCAAGAACACTGTCCAACCATCTTGTCCTCTGTCCTCCCCTTCTCCTTGTGCCCTCCATCTTTCCCAACACTAGTGTAATAAACGAAAATCTGCCCTTATGGGGGACACAAGAGCCCTTATAGAGTCCTTTGTAGGTTCTCCATCGGTCGGAGGAAAGAACAGAGGCCAACCAGAGAATACTGAGAAGCAAAGCAGCTAGTGAGCCTGATCCTTATTAACTGTTGCAACAGGGTGCTCACAGCCACACGCAGGAGGCAGGAGGGACCCCGAACCAAAGTGTGTCCGCCCTTATATAGACATTTTAAATTGCCCACCAATTTAAAGTGGAGTCCAAGACCACCCCCAGAAATATCATACATACATCACAGAAAGGGCGGGCTAAAGCTGAAATCTGAGTGGGTTGTTTACCTCATAATCTGAGTGGGTTGTTTACCTCCTGTCTGGCAAGTTACCTGTTAATGTTTACTGGATTGATACCCTGGGGAGCCTGGCCAGTCTTTTGTAATGATAAATACTTAGTTGCTGAGCCAAGTCACAGGCTCACCCTATTCATACACAGACATACCCTTAAGACAGGATTTGTGAAGGAAAAGACAATGGGGAGGCTTTTTCCATTTGACTTTGCAAAGAAAACACCTGGTCAGTTTGGGAGTCAAAATGGCTTCTTGGCTGCTCTCCTGTGCAGCTTCAGACATGTGGTTTATATATTTATGTACGTGTTTGCTTGGTACTTTTATGAACCTTTATTATATACATAAGACCTTATTTATTTTTATTTCACTAGCTTATTATCAGTTACCAATTTTAATACTTTTTTTAAAAAAATGTTACTCAGTAGTAATTTGAAGAAGAGCATCTCAGAGTCCCCATTGGTTTTTTATTTGTTGAATGTGGGGTGGGTTTTTTTTTTATAAAAACACTTAGACATCTGTTCTCAAGCCACTTTGACCTCTTATTCACAGTACTAAAGAGCCATTTGTTTGTTTCTGAAAGGCCCTTGGATTTTTCTTGTATCCCATTTGGGCAAATGGCAAAATGACATCATACTTTCCTATTTCCTGTTTTCTCAGGGTTTCCCTGGCATACACCAGGCTAGATGAAAAAATCCAGCTCTTCAAGCAGCCCCCAAAGGGGCCTCAAGAAACCAGTGGCATTCGTCTCTGATACCCTATCTAGCTGGATATTACCAGTATTTTAAAGATTTACTGCATCCCCTCCTTCACAGTATTGCCAGTTTGCATCCATTCCAGGCTGACTGCACTGGGATAGAATGAAGCTTCATGCTCCTCACCCCTAGTGTTAAGTCTAAGCTATAGGCATCTGGATCATCCAGGAGCTAGGAGACTATATTCAAGCAGCAACATGGGCAATCAGAGCTGAGAAAAATCAGGTGTCAGTGTTGAGGAAGAAAGAGGAATTGGAACCAAAGGGCAAGCTGAAAATCAGAGCTGAGGGCAAGACCCAGGAGTCAGCAGAAAGGATTGAAAAGCAAAGCCTTACATCAGGATTGGTGAGCAAAGGTGAATAACCCCTTTTTTGTTTACCTCATAATCTGAGTGGGCTGCTTACCTCCTGTCTGGCAAGTTACCTGTTAATGCTTACTGGATTGATACCCTGGGGAGCCTGGCCAGTCTTTTGTAACCCCTTTTGGTTTGCAGGTAGAGGCAGCTGCTGGCCTCTAACCATATATTGTGGTCAAGGTAAAGTTGCTCACCTTTTGACATCCACCACCACCTCCATTTCTTAAGGATTCCCTTTGTTGCTGCAGAAAAGCCATTTAGATTGCTTGAGAACAAATCAGAAAGAACAGTAAGGCAACCAGGCTTACTGCAGTTTGTATGTGTATATTCTGTGCTGGCACCCCTCTGTCTTACGCCTTTGAGGGTGAAGTCAAACCATCGAAGAATTACAGTGCCTGCTGTGGCTGTAGAGACAGATGCAGAAGAGATGAAGGTGTCTGGTTGTGCGGTGCAGGTGTGCCACGGTGCTGCTTCTTTCTGCGCTCCTCCCAGAAGCCATTCTTCTTCTGGTCATTGCTGTAGATATACAACCTGTCTCCAGGAATATATACAGTACATGTGAAAAAACATATGTATGTATCATGTGTTGTTTTTGTCAACTGCTTACAGATTGTCTTGAGGTATATAAATATATTGTTGTGAGTTTGGTAGGCTAGTCTGCATAATGCAGGAGTACCTTCTGATTCCTAGGTTACACAATCCATCAAGGGTTAACATCTAATGGGGGATTCCATTGTTGAATTAGCCTCAAGCACCTAGTTACCACCTAAGCATGGTCATTGGTATAACAAAGAAAGCTGCTCTGTGCCTGAGTGTGGGCTCCTGTCCCTCACCTGGCTGGTAAGTGAAGAAGACAAAAGCCAAAATGTGTGTGAGCTGAGAGGTGGGCCAGGAGTAGGCAGAAGCTGGAGGGTGAGAGCCATACTTGATTTCTGCTTGATTCCAACGCTGTGACTGTGGGAGAGACAAGACCATCTGGGGTGTTGATGCTGTGAGCCTCTCCATCATAGACCAAGGTTGTATATATGTGTAAATAAACCATAAATGTAAAGGTAAAAGGTAAAGGACCCCTGGACCATTAAGTCCAGTCAACGCTGACTATGGGGTTGCAGTGCTCATCTTGCTTTCAGACTGAGGGAGCCGGATTTGTCCACAGACAGCTTTCCAGGTCATGTGGCCAGCGTGACTAAACTGCTTCTGGTGCAACGGAAACACCGTGACGGAAACCAGAGTGCACAGAAAAGCCATTTACCATCCCATCGCAGCAGCACCTATTGCACTGTCATGTTTCGAACTGCTAGGTTGGCAGGATCAGAAAGTCGGCGGTTCGAATCCATGCAACGGGGTGAGCTCCCATTGCTCTGTCCCAGCTCCTGCCAACTAAATAAACTATACGTCATAAAGACACCACGGTCTCCACAGTCCTTCATGCCATGAACCCCTGGAATCTCGCAATGCTTGGAGACTGGGGCAGTGTGCAACAATATGAAACAAATACATAAATCTCTGCATTCCACTTATGATTGAGATACTTCTCATAGCCAGGGGCGCCGACTTATAAAAAATATTGGGGGGGCCCATACCGGGGTCCTGCCGCTGGTTCGCTCGGGTAGCCGGGAGAACGCAGTTCGAGGTGGCGGTGTTGGGGAGAGACCCTCGCTCAGGGCGCCACGAGACTTGGCGGCCGGCAGCCTATCTGGGGGGTTTTGGAGCGTATTTCGGCGGAGCGATTGGGGAGGAGGGGGCTTGTTGCCGGATTCTTCAGCTGGGCCGGAGATCCGCTGCTGGGGGGTCCCTGGGCCGAGTTGTGAGCACGGCCTGCTGAAGGGAGATCCAGCCGATTGCGCGACGGGGACGGCCGGGGCTCTCCGGCTAGGGCGCGCGGCTGGCTGGCTGGCTGGCTGGCGAGGGAGCAGGTGGGGAGGAGGCTTGTTTACACGCAGGGAATAGATTTTGAAAGGAAACTTAATTCCACACGCATATTGCCCCTGCGTTCTGAAGTGGTGCAGCCGGAACACAGATTCGCCCCTTCCAAGCGAGGACTGGGCTCGTGCGTGGGGTGCGGTATTTTGCAGGCTGGCGTTTGACAAAAAGTCCACTTCCTTCCCTCCCTCCACCACAGAACATAGTTGGGGTGCAGACGCCATCAGCTTACAAACACCCTCCCAAGCAAATGGGTGGTTCTTTTAGTAAGATTCCTCCGCAGTACCCCAGGCCGGCCACAATGGGAAGAAGACAAAAGGCCCGAGGGAGGTCTCAGATGGGGGGAAGGAAACTCTTATCAGCGTCAACCGGGAGAACCATAGAATCAGTAGGAAGGGACTCCCAGGGTCATCTAGCCCAACCTCCTGCAATGCAGTCGTGTGCAGCCCCCGAGTCCAGCGCCTACTCACCGCCATCTCTGCCGCTTTTCTTCACCGCTCCCCCTTTCCTGCTCACAGCGCCGGACGCAGCCCGAATTCCGCGCGAAATGGAATCACGTGGCCAAAAAGCCCGCGAAAGCTCGTGAATAATAAATAAGCTCATGAATATGCAGATAAAGTGGCGCCGCCTCCTCGTGAGCGAATAGGGGAGAGCGTGCTACGCCTATTAATCAGCTCCAAAGGAAATTGGGTGGAGCTTTTGCTCGGGAGGGAGGGCAGGCGGCATGCAGCCCGACCCTCCCTGTGCATTTTGGGCTGGGGGAGGGGCGGCGGCGGCGCTCTGCTGGAGGGGCGCCTGAGATTATTGGGGGGGCAGAGCCCCCCCAACGAATTTTTGAGGGGGCTCGGGCCCCCTCAGGCCCCATGGAGTCGGCGCCTATGCTCATAGCTGCCATCTTTGCCATTCTGATGATCCCTGCTGCTTTCTTCTGCTGCTGTCTGCTCCTGCTGTTTATACAACCACGAGGAGAGCAGGAGAGCATTACACCGCCAGCTGCCACTACACAACCTGCTTACAGCCTGCTCACTTTTACTTCTGGGAGGCATGGGGAGCTGGAGATAGCTGCACTGGGCTCCTCACTCCCACATTCCTTTGTGCTTTTCAAAATTGTTTGTAAACTAATAAACTAATAATGATACATAAGCAAAAGCTTAAGTTTTATCCGCTAAACTTTGCTGAAATGTAAGAATTCCCTTAAGTGTCTATGCATTACAAACCACTCTGCATGAGTTCATTATTTCATCATTAATGTTTCAGTTGCAAGGTCTCGTAAAAATACCATTACTGATGCAGATATTTTATGACATTTGACTTCAACACTGATGCAGCGACTAGCCATTGTTATCAAATCTTCAAAATATGAAATTTTGCTGCAAACTAATCAATCAAAATACAATATAGTCCAATATATCGTCCACAAGAAATATGGCTTTAATTTTGGTTTAATTTCATAACATATGCCAGTATTCCAGAAACTGAACAATCCCCCACCTCAAACAGTATTTGGTTCAATCTGGTTGATCTTAATTTAAATTGAAAATAAATTATTATCTTCACTTTGAACCCCTCTCCCACATTTATCAATAGATCAACACCTTATATTGGGAAAGGGCACATAATGGCTCTTTTTCAACAAATTAAACCATTAATATAAGATTTAACCAATGATTGGGTGAATGGCCTGAAGCTACTTATGAAATAGTAAGATATCTGACACAGCAGAGGCAGATAATGAGGCTTTGGATCTCAGCCTGAAACACTTAAGTCTTGGGTAAAAAGAGAGAAGATTTCAGGCATCTAAAACCAATAAGTATTTTGCACATGGGTACAGTATTCTAAATGATGATGTTAACAAGTATTTGTCCCTAGTGATGTTTGGGGGGAGGGGAGTTATTTAAAAGCTAGGGAATGAAGAATGCAAAATGATTTACTGTTCAGACTCTCTGCTCTGGTCCAATCCTGTACTGATAGTACCTTCCCAATATATTGTGATGTTTCATACAATACAGTGAACATAACCAATTTGTTATCTTCAGTAAAGGATTGCTAAAACAGTGAGAAGCACAATTTTGCAGGAAAGAAATTAGTGACAAAACAGTTATTTGCTTCTGTTATTGTAAATCCTATTTATTGGTATATGATCAACAAGCTGTTGATTTATAAGGACTCCGGACTTCACTGTGATATTTGGTTCCAAAGAACAATTGCATATCAATAATGCACAAGTCTGTATAAGCACCTAGTTCTTGAAAATCATCACTGCTTGAAATTTGGTCCAGGAGGTTAGAAATGAATTAAACTGTAAGTGAAACAAAACCAAACAAAAAGGAAAGGAAAGGAAAGGAAGTGGTCAGGGCACTGCAATTTCCGCTAGAAGATTCTCAGGATCATTATAGCCACCAACATATTCAAAAAGGAAGGAAAGGATGCAGTGGCTTTTGTAGTGAACTGGTTAATGGATTTGGACAAGTATCAGATGATCTAGCAAGGGCTACAGTGGGTGCTTGGGCAGTCAAGAAAGATTGCAGTCCCTCAAGGGATCTCATTGTATGGTTTGAATATTACAGAAAAAATAGGTTAGGTTTACACTGCCCTCCAGAGCCTGTACTTTTACCATCCTATCAGGAGATCTATTCCATGCAATATAGGAATTGAGTCTTTAGTGTGGTGGCACCTACCTATTGTATTTCTCTCCCATTAAATATTAGACAGGTGCCTTTTCGGTGCCTATTGAAGACTCTTCTTTCAGCCAGTCTTTTAACTGGAGACCTTTCTCCCAGTCTGCATCTCTATTGTGATTATTTTTGACTGTTTTTATATATGGAATTTTAAATATTTGTTTTATATATTGAACTATTTGTTTTTATGTTTGGGATGTAACTATTTCATTCGCTTTATACGACAGAACAACACCTGGCACTGGAGATAATCGCTTCATTGGTGCACAAGAAACTGAGATAGTGCTCCAGAAACCTGCTAAAGGACAAGAAAGTACAAGAAGGAAGCGGCTGGAGGGAACGACTTATGGTTTTAGTTGTCTCTACACACATGCAGAACATGGGAAATAAGCAAGATGAATTGGAGCTTTTATTACAGGGTGGCAAATATGACCTGGTATGTATTACTGAAACCTGGTGGGATGAGACTCATGATTGGAATGTAGGAATTGAGGGACATAACCTGCTCAAACCAAACAGACCAAACAAGAGTTGAATACATGGAGCTGGTGGGTGGAGGGCACTACCCTCAATTCCTTCTCTAAATTAGTCTCATTTCATAGACCCAGATATATATGGGCACTATAAAGGATGGGAGAGAAAGGGTTTGTACAGCACACAAGTCTAATTTACCAAGGGAAAACCCTTGACATTGTAGCAGTTAGACCTCCAAGTTAAGAGATTTGAAGGCAAATGGTTTCCAAAAGGCTATGATTAGGTCTCTTATGACAAAATTGCACAGAACCAATGGAGTCCCTCAGTCGCTAACTTGATCTTAAAAACTTTTGTTTAATCCCTGGCAAACTTGGGGGGGGAGGGTGTGGCAGTAGCCATCTATTGTATGCTGCTATGTCATCACTAGGGACGCGGGTGGTGCTGTGGTCTAAACCACTGAGCCTTGGGCTTGCTGATCAAAAGGTTGGAGACGGGAGCTCGGTCCCAGCTCCTGCCAACCTAGCAGTTTGAAAGCACGCCAAAAAGTGCAAGTAGATTAATTGGTACCGCTCCGATGTGAAGGTAAACGGCGTCTCTGTGCGTTGCTCTGGTGTCTGTGTTCCACTGCACCAGAAGTGGCTTAGTCATGCTGCCCACATGACCCGGGAAAACTGTCTGCAGAGTGGACAAATGCCAGCTCCCTCAGCCTGTAAAGCGAGATGAGGCCACAACCCCATACTTTTCGGTGCCTGCGTCTGCGGAAGCAAGTCCCTGCGCAGCACTGTGCTGGTTTAGCGCAACACGAGAGCAGGTGGCTTAGTTTGGGGGTGGATTGGGGGCCAGCCAAACAACCTCCGCAGGCCACTTCCGGCCCATGGGCCTTAGGTTGCTGACCTCTGCCTTAGACCATGTGAGAGGTATTAGGTTGGAAATTTTCCATTTTGAAGGGAGTTGCCTTTGAGTCTTTCTCCAAAACTCAGTGAAGGATATAAAATAAACTCTCCTGAAGGAAAGAGTAAATAGTGTGGAGGCTGGAATGTAGACTGTGGAGAGAGACCTTTGCTTTTAGGTCTGTTTGAATTATTTCATATTTTGGAAGATGCTGGACAGCGCAAAACATTGCATGGATAGTCTGGCCCAGGGGTCAGCAAATTACAGCCCGTGGGCCAGATCTGGCCCAATTACCCTCTGGATCTGGCCCTCAAACAGTTCTGCAATCGCCGCTTGGATCGGTGTGGTCGCCATTTTTTCCCCTTTTTCTTTCCTGGCTCCATTTTTTTGGTGATTTTTCCCTTCCTCCTTCTTCCTGGCTTCTCCCCACCCTGCAGAGGAAGGGGGCTGGGCTTTGATAGGAAGCCTCGCCGCTCGCCTCTCCCCATGGCTGTGCTGTGGGCTGGAGCTTGGTGTGCCTGCTGGCCCCGTGCCTGGCGCCCAGGAAAGTTGACCCGAAAAGGAGAGGCGCTGCCACCGCCGCCGATTCCCAACCTCAGGCAGAGCAGTGGAGGAGGTAGGCAGGGGGAGGGGAAGGGCTGCAGGAGAGATGGGGAGAGAGAGAAGCCCCCTCCACTGCATGTGCACCTGCCACTAGGTCTGGGGGCGGTCAACCAGCCCCCTCCCAAAAAGGTTTGCTGACCAATGGTCTGGACATATCATTTGATGTATTCTGTTTTCTTTTATTAAAGATTTCTGCCATAAGTTTTAATAATATTTTTATGGGTCTGGACAATGATTTATTCCAAAAGGAGTCTTTTCTTATGCGTCCAGTCGCTTCAAACTGCACAATATTAATATCTGCAACAGTCTGGTACTTCTAGGCAAAAGGGGATGTAAAACTATAAAGGCCCCTGTGGGAAAGGAATGTAAGTCAGGCTCTAGCAAGTGGCTGAAATGCTGCTCTGCAGCTACATGAAGCTAAAATTGAGATGTTATCTGATCACATAGCTGATGTAACGCAAACAGTACATGAAGTGCTCGATGATAGTTGTACATGAGAGCTTTTGTTTTAAATTGCTTCGGCAGTTTGAATCTAGACGCCCCACCCACTCACCTCCATTGACATTATACGAGCTTACAGAATAGGTGGACCCCAAACAAGGGCCTTGGACATACCTAGGGATATTGTTGTATGTTTGGAAAGATTACTTCAACCACTCAGATTAAAATTCAAGCAAGTATTCTTTCAAATACACAAAAAACAACCATTGCCAAAATAAGTATGCTTTTAATTGCATTAAGAAACAGAAGCACTGAGTTCATGTAACTTTTTTAATAAAAAACCACAATCAATAAATGACAATGTTATAAAGTATCATCAAATATACCAAATAATACAAAAGGCACTTAAAAATGAATATTAAACATCAGAATAGTTTCTAGGGCATATATTTGGAAGCATACTTGGTTGTATCCCAGAGTGTTGTTCAACTGACAATAAGGCTTTTAGCAGTGGAACGGGGAAGGAAACAATTTCAGAGTGGGTGCTCTACCCCCTGATGCACCCACCCTGACATTTGCTCCGGATGGTTGGGGATCTTCCAGAGTAGATTCAGTGGGGCATAAGAGCTGCTGGAGGAGGGGGAAATCATTTTTGTTTCCCTTCGGCTGAAAGAAGCCTTAAAGTCAGCTGAGTAATACAGTTAAGTACAACCCTTAGCTAATATAGCTTACAGAGGATTTGTTTAAATAACTGGCTGGTGAATCCTGATAATATTTTGACTCACAAAGTTTTGGTCAAAATGCAAACTGGGTTTTCAAATACAATTACATTTCAATCGAAGTGGAGATATTCAACAGAGGTATTTGCAACTTTTCCTTTTAAAAAAAACACATCTGAAAACCAACAAGCCTCAAATAACAGAAAATTATAAATAAAGTAAAAAGTAACTTTCTGAAAAGTTTGTAAAGTTCAGCAAAACTGGATAGCAGCACACAGTTTCCAGTGCTCCCTGGTGCATACCCAAGGCTTATCTGCTTTTGTTCATGTTTTTAACTATCTCTCCAAAGTTCAGACAAAACAAAATTGCTCTCTCTTAAAAATGCTATGATTGTTACAGATACAGGACAGTTAACAACAATATAACAATATAAGTTAACATCATCACAATGAGGACCATCAAACTGGAAAAAGAAACAAGTATTTATATGGCATGTTACAATTTTATTGATTACGCAGAATCTATTGAACATTGCTTCTGTCCATCAACTGCTCATGGGACACTGTGGAATGATACTTTGGTCTATTCTCATTAGGTCTTGATTCTAATGTATTATTCTTTAACACTATCTCTGCTCTTCAGAGAGGGGGGCGGGTTGAAAATATTGTTATTGTTTTCTTAGTTTTTATAGGAAACCGATAAACCAATAAACTATATTTTCATTACATGTCTTTTTAAAAAGAAGGATAAAATCCACTGGCTTCTTTCTGCAATTACAGTGCTATCATCCTCGTTTTTTAGACAAAATGATGGAATTAAACAGTCAGGGGAACATATTAATGGCAAAATGTGATACATTCAATTGTTAAAATTATTTGTAAATTATATCGGTAAACAATTTTTGAATCTTTTCTTGAACACAAAACATCCCAGTGTGTGCAATAATCATTTTTACAGTGCCCACCCCTGTCAGTCACTTTTACTTTATGGCCCAATTCCATCAAATACATGCACAATAAAGACATGCCCATGATATTACTCACATTTATGACATTTAGTTTAAGGGAGTGCTATCTAGGCTTTGGCTTCTTTTTTCCAGATGCATTTTCTTGTAGGTCTGAAATGTAGCTTTAGAATCCTTCACAGGCATTCCATCCAATAATTTTATCGCAGTATCAAGAGGAATGCCATCATTAACTGCAGAATAGTGACAAACAATTGCACTGTTAATTTGGAGGATTTATAGAGATAGACAGACTTGCAAAATTCAGCTTTTCCTGCCAAAACTCCAAAGCTATATATAAAAAACAATACTGGGAGTAAGTCCCATTGAATCTGCTAAAACTTACTTTTGAGTAGGCAAGTATAGAAGTGCATCATTACTATTCAACCATGATATTCAGCTCGCAAATAAGTTTGGTTTAACACGCTATGCTGTGTTAAGGCTTTCCAAGTTCACTCAAGCTTCAAAATACTAGACAAGTCACAACCTTAACAGGCATGTTATTGAGGCAATATAGGTATGGCATGGTATCCTGTGCTGTGGCTAGTTCCACCACTATCTTGGAGCTGCCAGGGCAGAGTGGTATACCTAAGCCGGTAGTTACATGTGTTCTCTGCAATAGACATATATGTTGTCCATAACTAGACCACCTTGGACAATATTAATGCGGAGAGTTGGTTGAAGTCTGGAATTTGGCACTTAGGGAAGCTTTTGACACCAACTACTTTTCTGAGAATGAAGGGTCCTCCCTCCATCAAGTGCCTCATTAAGTGCCAAGTCAGTTTCAAGCTAGCATTCAACCTCACAAAATCAAGTTTATTGATTTAGAACAGAAAATCAAAAAGTTACCTCACTTTTTGCTGCCTCCCATTTATTTCATTTTCAAATTTTCTGATGAGGAATTCTGCAGAACTTCTGCACTATTTTGCGATATTCTGGTTGGCCCTAATTTTGGCATTATCCTTATATGGATTTTAGAAGTTACCTTGAGTTTCATATTCTTCAGTTTTTCTTCTCTTAACAGGGTTGTAATTTAACCAGTCTTCTCTTTTACTTTTGACAGCTGCAAGTGATAATTGCAAGTTATGAGTAAACAGTCAGTTGTCTGTGAAATTCAGGCTAATATACTTGGGTCAGGGACAACCACAATCACCCCACAGTCAATGTAGTAGAATGATCTGAATCAACCTATGTATTCATAGATCACAAATTATACAAAGTTGTTCTCTTACAGGCTATTTCTCAACTATTAACTTCCTTTATTTGGAAACCCTCTAGAGCCAAGCATTGGTGAAACACACCGCAAAAAATGCCCGCCTTGTCAATACTCAAGGGAATTTACCTGGAGGCTGTTGCACCTAAAAGCCTGAGCTACATCAAACTTTGGTCTGTCTCAGCAGGGTTTTCAGAATGTTCAAGAAAATGAAGTGACATTTTATCATGCTTGAATGATGTGTAAAAAAAGTTTCAAAATATTACATGCAAGTACATAAACTGATACTGAGGGTTTTGAAGGTCAATTTTCAACTGAAACCAAAACTCTTCCAATGTACCGTATTTTTCGCTCCATAGGTACACCGGACCATAAGGCGCACCTAGGTGTTTTTTTTTTGGGGGGGGGAATCAAGAAAAAAAAAGTTATTCCCCCCCCCCCAGGCCCAAAGAGCAAAGAAGCCAAGACAGCGAGCGGGATCCATCCTGCTAGCTGTCTTGGCTTCGTTTTTAGCTGCGGGGCTGCGGTGGGGGAAGCCCAAGCTTCCCCCGACCCCAGAACAGGTCCGGGAGTGGCGGCAAGGTTGCATGCAACCTGCCTCCGCTCCCGGAGCTGGGGAAGCCCGAGCTTCCCCCGACCCCAGCCTCCAGAACAGGTACGGGAGCAGCGGTAAGGTTGCGAAGCCTTTGGAGCACAGCCTGAGTTCCCGCTGCACTCCAGAGGCTTCAGGGATAGCCACCTGAAGCCTCTGGAGCGCAGCGGGAACTCATGCTGTGCTCCAAAGGCTTCGGGTTCCTTTCGCTGAAGCCAGGAGTCTTGCTCTCCCAGCTTCAGCAAAAGGAACCCAAAGCCTTTAGAGCGCAGCGAGAGGTCCCGCTGTGCTCCAAAGGCTTCAGGCGGCTATCCCTGAAGCCTGGAGAGCAACCCCTCTCGCTCTCCAGGCTTCAGCGAAAGCAACGCATAGCCTCCAGAGCGTGGAGAGAGTGCTCCCTCTGCGCTTTGGAGGCTACGCGTTGATACCGCTGAAGCCAAGGAGCCTGCATTCGCTCCATAGGACGCACACACGTTTCCCTTAATTTTTGGAGGGGGAAAAGTGTGTCCTATAGAGCGAAAAATACGGCATGTTGAAATTACTGGACTTAGATGATATGGTGAATCGAGTGTTTAATCAGAGAAAAATCAGTGTCAACATTTACTAAAGATTGGAAACTTCATATAGACTTTTTGAATAAAAAAATGAACATATGACATCTGGGTGTGAGTACTGAAGAGAATATTGGTCTATAGAAGGTGGATTGTTCAGTGTTACCTTGGAGTGGATGTGTTGAATAATTATCTATATATAGCTAGCAGATGAAGAACGGGATGTTCTTTCTTTATTTCCCCTCCTCCTCCTCCTTCCATTTTTATTTATTCTATGTAACCAGAATGGCACCAACCACACACAATAGGTTTCTCCCAATGTTAGAAGCCAATAAAAACCTTTAGATGAAAAACCTAAGGCAGATCTTTAAAAAGCCCCCTAGATCCTTTTCATATGTGGTATTGGAAAGCCAGGTGTTCTCCCATCTTCTCCACGCAGACTACCTACTACTTGCTCTAGGAAGGCACAATCCAACTATTCAGTCTAGCTTAGCAGTCTATAGCAGACATCCACAGTAAGGTCACTGTTGTTTCTCTGTCTTCTATGCTTCAGATGCTGGATCTCTTCACCAGTGAACACATCCTTTACATATAATTCTTCTACTCCTCCCTTCCTGTTTGTTCTATTCATTTTGAGCAGGCTATACCCCCCAATTCCTACATTCCAATCATGAGTCTCATCCCACCAGGTTTCAGCAATGCCCACCAGGTCATATTTGCCATCCTGTATTATGAGCTCAAATTCATCTTGCTTGAATCCCATACTCCGTGCATTAGTATAGAGACAACATAAACCATGATTCATTCCCTCCAGCTGCTTCCTTCTCGTAGTTTCTTGTCCTTTAGCAGATTTCTGGATGCTTAAATGTTAATTAATCATATCATTCATGTTAACCCTAAAAAGAAATGTACTCAAGCTCACCACTGTTACGTATATGCATTTTAATAATCTAAGTTAGCTAAGTACCTCTAAGATTACTTCACTGGTAACTGCTAAGACAGTCTTTGTGAAGCAATGAGGAACTCTGCTATGCTGTTACTTTCTGTTAATAAAAGTTAAAAGCATTTTGTGTCTCAAGTTCTTTCCTGCCTTGTGGATGAGCTGTGCTTGACTGACAGCTCCTTGACACCAACACGCACACACAAAACACATTTTAAAATGTAAACTTAAGCAGGGGAAATACTAAAACTAATACCAGTCTGCATTTACAACTTCCTATTTAACAGGAGTTTATTATAGATTGGCTTGATCATATCATACTGTACCTGTGATAGGGGTTTTGTCTTTTTCAGGAAGATTCTTTCTATCTAAAAGTTGTTCTTCTGAGACTGATTTTCCAAACAATATCTCTGGGCACATTTTGAACTCAAGCATTTTCGGTTTCTCCACTTCTGGCTGCTGAGAGGATGCGCTGCTGTTCTTTTGATCCTCACACAATGATGAAACACTACTGGATTTCACATGCCATACTGGTTTGGAATGTGAATCTAAGTTTGTCAAACAAATTGTTTTCTGTGCAATCCTTTTGAATGCAACTTGGTTCAAATATTTTTTCTTTTGTTCTCTTTGAAGAGAAATTGGCAGTATACCAGTTCTTCTACTGAAACATGTTTTTTTATCAGAAAGAGATCTCTCAAGTCGCTTGTCTCTATTACGAGTATCTAGCACACCCTCTTTAACCGAGAAGGGAGCTTTAAGTATATTGGAAGCATGGCTCATGTGTTTTGGTGATGCATCTAAATGACTTCTGTAATTGCCTACATTTTTCTTCTCTTTCGAATACGCAAATTTTTCCAAATTTAGCTTCAGACTTTTCCTTTGAATATTTTCTTCATTGTGTTCAATATGCTCAGTCCTACTTGGTTCATTGTTTATCCTCACGTGCCCCAAATTTTTTTTGTATCCGTAGTTTTTCTCAAAATCTAATTTCTTCCTTATATTTAAATGTTCTGGTGAAAGCATGGTAGATTTATGTTGAGGGCTCTTAATTTTAATACTGTTTATATTTGGGGACTTTATGGCATCATTTTGCTGGTTTACCAAAGCCTTATGCTTTTTTCCTATTGCCATTTTTCTCTTCAAACCCTTACTCAAAGTTGGTCCCTTAATAATGCGTGTTTCATTGGAGTCCCGTTTAATTTTATATCTTTCTTGGTATGTGTTGCGCTTTATTTCTATTCTCCTTCGATGATCTGTCTTTGATCTTACAACAAGTTTTTCTTTCGATGTTCTCTGTTTAACCGAGGTTTCAATCTTGGAGAGAGTTCTAGCAGCAACCACTTTTAAATCTTTTGTGCTTGAAGGACACTGTGTTTTATCTGCAGAGACATTATCTCTTTCACGTGTGTGCTTCTGTATTTTAATTTCAATTGTTTCAGTTATCAAAGTAGGAGAAGATGTATGGAGTGGCAATTCTTCCATTTCCTGTTTGACAGGTATATTAAGTTCTTGAGAGCCTAGTTTTTCTAGAGATGAAAGTGGAATTTCAGGATCTATTTTAGATTCATTTTCTTGAAGACCAGTTCTTGCATCAGCTTCTGGTTTGACTTTAGATATAGTTTTAGACTGTGGACAAATGTCCACCTTCTGCTTTGAGGCAACTTTTTCAGGCAGTATGCACTTACACGGCTCCACTCCCATTGTTGAAGCTAGCCAACCCTGGAGGCAGCAATATTTATGCTTACTGGGTTTTGCAGCTGTTGTTTCTGCTGAGATATTTTGGCTGTCATAAGGTACAGCTTGATCAGTTTGACTATGCCTTTTATTCTCTTCCATCAAGTCATCTTTAAATTCTGTTGAAAACTGGTCAACTTCACAGTTTTTGGGTATGTTAGAGGAAGATTGACTACGTTCAGGAAACATTTCTTTCATCTGTTCAGAAGTTAATATTGTTATTTGTATTTGTGAGGGAGTTTCCACAGAACTTTGAGGCTTTTCTTCATCTTCTTTCTCACTTAGTTTAGTCACAAAATCGTTATTCTCTGGGGTTTTTAAAGCCTTTGGAAAACTGATTCCATAAGGAAATTCTTTCAAGAGTTCAGTCAGCTGATCGTTTAGTACTATTTTAGGATCTTCAGTGTCGATTCCAGAATCTGGTTGATTTTCTTCACACAGCACATTTTTTGTGGCATCCTCTTTTGCAGTAGCGTTCGTTCCATCTGCAGTACTACTGCTGAATATGTTTCCCTTATTTACAGGTAAAACCTCATTATCACTGCTGAAGTCTGCACTATGAATACAATCATAGAGTGTATCCTGCTTAAGTTTCTCTCCTGAAAGAGGAGTACTTTGGGGCATGGAACTGCTTTTTCCTTCCTCAGAATCAATGACATTCCCCTCATTTGAAGCTTTCCCACTTTGAGGAATCTCTAAATTCGACAATTCGTCTAACAGCTTTTCTGTGGTGGCATCTGATAAGCGGTCTTGGGATGGCAAAAAGGTATCTCCTTCTGAGGCACTCGTGATAATTTCAGATTCACTTTTCAAAAGGCCAGAATGCTGCTCACTATGATGGAAATACGGCATATATTTTTCTGAAGTGTCATTTTCCTTACCAGACTTCAAAGGGCTACTATTAAAAATACATGCTATTTGTGAATTGTAAAACTCATCACCTTGTACAAGAGTACACACACTGGATATCTCGAACACAGTGTCATTCAGCACTTCAACAGCATCTCCTGGTTCTTGCAAATCTGAACTACTTTTGTAAGATTTTACATCTTTCTGAGGAACTTGATGAATTAAGCAATCCTTGTTCTTTTCAGCTTTCACTATCAAGTTTTCTTCACTGGATTTGGTGGTTTTTTCATGCATATCTATATCTTCTTTCTTAATAGTAATACCTGTGTTTGAAGATGAACGAAGAGTTCCTCCTGCACCTTCATCAGCAGCTGGTACTAAGGAACTAAGCTCTTGTAAACTACATACACTGTTTTCTTCAATAATTGGATACATTTCTTCCAACAGAGATGAATGAGTTTTTTTCTGCACTTCATGTTGAATACTCTCTTTTGACATTATCAATGGAGTGACAATGGCAACTTGGAGTTCAGAACCCTTCAGTAAATTGGAATTTACGGCATCAAGTTTTTTTCCAAGAGAGGAAGATGCAGAAGACGCAGTTGTTTCATTTGATCCAACTGGAACTTTAGTTTGGTCTTTCTGAGTTAATGCACTGGGAAGATTTTCCAAAATCTGCTGTGTTTTTCCCCCATCTACTCCAACTTCTGATAAGGACAAAGACACAGTTGAATCTTTATTTTTACCTAAGTGTTTCAAAGTTTCTCGCAAATTTTTGGTCCATAAAGCAAGACCTTTTTTTACTACCTCCCAACTAACGTCTGTCATTATAGAAGGATTTCCAGTAACTGAGGACTTCTGCATTATGCCTGCTTCTTGAACAGTTGCTTCCTGAAGAGAAGCTGAATTATATGTATCACAAATATTTTCATTGCTCCCAGCTACAGTTTTTCTTTCAATTTTTTGCAGACAAGTGTTACTCTGCTCAATGCACTCTCTTTCTTCTTTTTTTGATAAGGATAATTCATTTGAGGCAGGTGGGTTCTGATTTGAACTCGGAACATTGTCAGTAAAGTACTGGCCAGGGATTTCCATTTTACTCTTACACCAACTCCCCAAGTGATCGATGGCAGATCCTGTAGTCAGTTCATAACCATTACCATTTTTTGTGCATGTCAAAGGCACTTGGGTAGAATCCATTGTAATGTTTGACCTCAGTCTAGAAGCATCATCAATATTATTCACACGAGTTTCAGATACATCACTGCTAGAAGGCATAGGAGCACTAGATGAATGATCTTTGATGGCCAAATGATGGGACCCTCCTTTTCCAACACAATCATTAAATAACATATTTTCATCAGTAGTACCTTTAAGCATATGCCTTAGAATTGGCTCTAAGTGATTATTGGTTTTCAGTGATAAAGGAGCATATTTGACTTCACCAGAACTGTAGGACATAGGAGGAAGTGATTGAGTGGTATCATGTGGAAGAAGCTGAATTGCTTGATTGGAATCCTTTGGCAGCGGCAAAGACGGATTGAGATTGGTATTGTAAGAAGGAAGTGAGGTGGCAGCATTTTGACTCTGAACAGCATTTTGATTGTGAACAGAAGTGTCAGCAGCCTGGCCATTCTGTACTGAAGATAGGTACATTTTACATCTCATTTTAAAGTCCTTATCTATTTTTGACACTGCCTTCTTCAATTCATGCAGTTTTTTCCCATCCAGTGCTAGTCTCTCTCTTGTTATTTTATCCTTCAAGTTCTCAGGAAAACGTCTTGAGCCATTAGCTAGATTCTTTTCTTGTTCCAAAGTCCTACCCGTTTGTGGTGTTAAAGCGGCATCAGAAGGAACTGTTCCAACAACTCGCACACTGTTACAAAGGCTTGCTCCAACTTCAACTGATGACTTGGCCAGTTCATTAGGAAGCTGATTTGCAGTCCTATATCCACTTACACTATATGGAGTGTTGCCTACTGCATTGGTTTCTTGGGTGAATGGTACAGATTGATGTTTTTCACTAAGCTGAGCTGAATACAGATTACTACTTTGATCCAACCTAGGACTGTGATAGTTCTGTACATTTTCATGGGATATATTTGCAACTGCCTGTCGAAGTACAAACTGTCCATGGTTTTGTGGTGCAGGAGGAACCGGGTATGGTGGTGGATTTCGATCTTGAGGGAAGGTCTGTGCTGCATTCTTAGAATTATGATGAGCTGGTACTACATACTGTATAGGACTTACAGTATTAGGGGCATAGTATTGTGAATGCAAAGCTGCTTTCAGGCTTGAACTTGGGCCATTGATTTGGTTTTGAGTATTTTGCTGTAAAGGGAAAACAAGGCATGAAAGGTTCTGCTGAGAATTTGAGTACTGACTTGACGCCTGGTTAAAAGGCACTGTAGTATCTATTTGGGAGGTAGCAGGTCCATTAACATGATAGTAGCGCATCGGCGTTGGCAGTCCTTTTGAACATGTATTACTTTGGCTCTTTTGCCAATATACTGAAGTAGTCATAGAAGTAGAATGATTCTGTAATGGTCGATTATTGTAGCTATCCAAGGCAATAGGCAGATTAACTGTTTTCTGAGGTATATTTTGCATAGGATTTTCAGTACTACCTTGTACGACTACAGGGGAGGAAATATGCACATTCTTTGTCAAACTCGAATTCTGAGTCATGCCAGCAGCCATCTGGACATTCTCAGAGGAAACATGTCCAAGTGAATTGGGATGTAGCGTAAGAACAAGGTGGGCTGGCTGAACGTCATTATGTACAGATGTTTTAGGCAGAATAGGACGTAAAGTATTGGAGCCTCCAGGATTTTGAAAAGGCAAGTTATTTGCAAGGGTATTCATTCTATTAGAGAGTATTTTTATGGTTTGATCATTTCCAGAGTAAGTTCCAGAATTTTGAACAGATGCATTTGCTTGAAAAGCTACTGCAGTAAATTGTTGTGACTGATGTTGTTCCTGAATTTGAACACTGTTTGTCTGAAAGTTGGAGGTCAGGCTAGATCTTGTGCTCCAATCCATTGTGCTGATAGTTCTTTTCTTTTCAGGAATCTGACAAGTGAGGGAGAAAATAAAAGATTTTAAACAAATATACTTTCATGTATGCAGTAATATTTAAAAAGTAGGAACTGCAGAATAATTCCCTGTGGGTTGGGCTGACAACACACCAATAAAAAAAGTTCACTGTAAGTTCAGGGAGGAAATACATAAAGGTAGTTTTGTGAATTCTCAGACATATAGCAATCATATGCACATGTATGTGGGAGCAAGTAACAAATTTACTTCCAAATAAACCAGCACAGGAACAGGCTGCCAATAATAATAATTCAATGCAAGGAGATAATGGAAAGCTAGGGACAACAAGACAACAGCACAGCACTATCATGCCTTTAATGTGTGGAACTGGCTGTTCTGTAAACAGCTGGCTTGGGGGCAATTCCAGTTGGGAATGCAGCAGGGCCAGGGGTTAAAGTCCTCCCCCCATACACCATGGTCTCAGTCAAGATCAGGTTAACTAGGCAAGGGGTAACTGGTGTGACTATTCAACTAGGGCTGGGCAATACCTGGTTTTCAACATATTAGCAGCTAAATGCCGCAACATGCTAATGTATCACAATGCATGGGATTTATCTCAGCTGCTTCTTCCCACCTCAGGGAAGGAAGAAGCAATCAAGATACACTGACCAGCCCTAAATGGTGAGCAAGCCCTGGTGTCTCTCAGTCTCACATACAAGAGGAGTGTGCGGGCTTTGTTGAACCACTCCGCTCAGCTGGGGAGGAGCCTCCCACTGCTAGCTGAGTTAGTGAGCCGGAGGTAGAGCTTCATTAAAGTGCTCTGCTGAGGCGCAGGCGGCCACGCACCCCTCAGTGTAGAGCAGCGTAGAACAATTTAAAGAAGCCCCCTACCACCGCTTGAGCCAGTGGCAGGGCGAGGGCTTTGTTAAACTACTCCACTGAGGTGTGGGCAGCCAAGGGAGGAACAAGCTGCATTGGCCCCAGGCCTTGCTGATTCAGCTTGTTCCTTCCCCTGCAGTTTGAGGGCCAGAGAACAATAGCAGCTTCACCTAATGGTATGCCGCAAGTGAAATCAGCGCTCCCCCCAAGCCAGGTGAAGGTGCCATCGTACTCTGGCCCTCAAACTGGTCCTGGTAGATGTGTTGATACATTGCCCAAGCTTACTGGTCACTGAAGGCAGGTGGGTGGGACAGACATGGTCTGCCGAGAGAGCTGCTTCCCAGCCCCTCTCAACCGCACCCTTCCCACTTTACCCGATTTCAAGTATACACACAGGATCTGGAAACATAAGTCCAGCATAAGTGTGGGGGGGGGGGACGACAATGATGACAGCTGCATTAAAAACAGGTTGTGTATGTTTCTGCTTCATAAACTCATGGAAGCTGTGATTAGCCATGACAGGCCACTGTAATGCAGCACATTAAAATATACATATCCCCTAGTTTCTATGATCTGCAAAAAATGAACAGCAACTGAATTAAGTAACAAATCAATACTTACGACTGGTTATTTCTGAATTTATCCAAGTTTATTTAATCTTCAGTAGTATCAGTATTCTCATAAGGTTTCTGAAAAACAAACAAAAATAATGCATGGTTCCCATACATCTATACTTTTTCAATACATATGGAATTGCTACACAGAAAGATAATACAGACGATATTCAAAGAGAAGTGACAAATTTTGGTTAAGATTGACCTGCGACTTAAAAGCATAACATCCCTCAATACACAAGTATCCTTCACAAAAAGATGCATGAAAATATCTTAAGGGACGGGGGTGGGGGGAGAAAACAAAGGTTTAAAATTAGCTTAGGTCACAGTGCCCAAAATAAGGAAATGTAAAGTTAGCCACTTTTGCTCTAGCAGCAAACATTAGCTCTAGTACAACATGAGACAATAAAATAATTAAAATCTCTACAAAACTGAAAGGATATCTATTTAATTGTGCTAAGAAACTGAGGGGAAAGGATTGCATTATTTTTTTTTAAATGACTTATAAGATTGGTTGCTGATTAGTTACTGGTTATTATATATACACTAGTGGCCAAAATTGTGGAAACCCTTTGGAAAAAGTATTTCAGAGGCTTGATGGTTCATAACACCACTTTTTTGGGGTAATACTATAAAATTATATCAATAGAAAGATAATTTTATGAAGAATGTAATGCAATAACATTTATGAAGGATTATTTATTACAACACCAGTCAAAGAAGAAATGTGAAACACAGAAAAAATGATATATACTAAGATTCTCAGAGTGTCAGTTAATACTTAGTTGGGTAACCTTTAGCTTTAATTACGACCTAACAACACCTTCCCATGGAATGAACCAATTTTTTTAGTTCTGCAGCTGTAATATTGTGAAACCAAGATTGAATTATTGTCTCTATTAATTTGGTTTTATTGCTGCATAGCTTCTGACATAACCAGTTTTTTTAGTTGGATCCATTCCATAGATTTTTAATTGGGTTAGGGTCTGGGCTATGTATATTTGGGCATTTACATTCCCATTAATGATGCAATTCTGCCCACACATTTTCTTGTCATACAATTCCAGATCATAACACTAACTAGGTGTTTCATTAAAAAAAATCCTTCCAGTAGCACCTTAAAGACCAACTAAGTTAGTTCTTGGTATGAGCTTTCGTGTGCATGCACACTTCTTCAGATACACTGCATGCACACGAAAGCTCATACCAAGAACTAACTTAGTTGGTCTTTAAGGTGCTACTGGAAGGAATTTTTTTATTTTGACTATGGCAGACCAACACGGCTACCTATCTGTAACTGGAACCATAGGTGTTTCATGTTAGGTGTAGTACAAGTAGGATGTAAATCTCCGATTCTTCTCCTCACGTATTTCATGCCATCACTACCAAGCAAGGAGATTTGGGTCTCATCACTCAAAGTAACTATCCCATTGTTCCGCTGTTCAATTAACATGGGTTTTAGCCCAGTTTAATCTTTTCAAACAGAGGTATCAATGGCTTTTTCCTTGGAATTTAGACCATATTCCTGCAGTCTGCGCCGAATAGTCCATGCAGTCAACTTCACATTACACTGCGCCATGTCATCTTGAATACATCCAGATGATTTTCTTCTGTTACGTAGGCAGTCTCTTAATTCTTCTATCATCACTTGCTGTTGTGCACCTCTTCTTGCCTTTATGAGCCTGATTTTCTAGTAACAGTCTCCTTAGGTAAAGGTAAAAGGACCCCTGACCATTAGGTCCAGTCGTGACTGACTCTGGGGTTGAGGCGCTCATCTCACTTTATTGGCCGAGGGAGCCGGTGTACAGCTTCCAGGTCATGTGGCCAGCATGACTAAGCCACTTCTGGCGAACCAGAGCAGCACACGGAAACGCTGTTTACCTTCCCGCTGGAGCGGTACCTATTTACCTACTTGAACTTTGACGTGCTTTTGAACTGCTAGGTTGGCAGGAGCAGGGACCAAGCAACGGGAGCTCACCCCGTCATGGGATTCGAACCGCCAATCTTCTCATCGACAAGTCCTAGGCTCTGTGGTTTAACCCACAGCACCACCTGTGTCCGAGTCTCCTTACACCTCTTCAAAATTTAGAAATGCCACCTTTGGTTTAGTTTCCACCAATTTTTCTTCTAATTTCTTCATAATTGTAGCCTTGTTCACTTAATAGTACTATTTTACATTGCTTTCTGGGTGACCAGTCTTCTTTGCACCATTTCTTTAATTTTATAATATTATTTTTTTATTTATACCCCGCCCATCTGGCTGGCTTTCCCCAGCCACTCTGGGCGGCCTCCAACAGAATAATAAAAACACAGTAAGAGACCAAACATTAAAAACTTCCCTAAAAGGGCTGCTTCAGGTGTCTTCTAAAAGTCAGGCAGCTCATTGACTACTTTCAAATGAAGGAAAGCCACTGCATATCAACCTAAGCAAGCTGTGCTTCCTTTGTCTAGTTATTTGGCCAAAACCTTTGATAGAATACAGATAATTAAACAAACTGTTGCATTACCGTATTTTGCGCCCCATAAGACGCTTCGGCCCATAAGACGCACCTAGTTTTTTGGGGGGGAAATAAAGAAAAAAAAATTTATTTTCCCCCCCAGGTGCGGGGCTGGAAGAACCAGGCCGGGGAACAGTGGGAAGGCACGCTTTGCCTCCCCGCTGTCCCCCGAGCTTGTGGGGCTGGCGATGGGGAGAAGTGCACCAGTCCCGGGAGGGCAGGCAGCTCTGCGCCGCCATCCCGAGCGGGGCAGGACTTAGCGCCCCGCTCGGGATGGCGGCGTAGACCTGCCTGCAGTCCCGTGACGGCAGGCAGCTCTGTGCCGCCATCCCGAGCGGGGCGGGACTTAGCGCCCCGCTCGGGATGGCGGCGTAGACCTGCCTGCAGTCCCGGGCTCTTCCACGGCTAGCAGAGACCTTGCCGGCACCCAGAAGCTTGGGGCGTGCTGAGTTCCGCACGCCCCAAACTTCAGGATTAGCACAGCGGTCCGCTAGCCGTGGGAGAGCCGTGCGAAGTCGTGTGGCTCTCCCACGGCTAGCGGAGACCATGCCAGCACTCTTAAGCTTGGGGCGCGCCGAGCTCCGCACGCCCCAAGCTTCAGGCTTAGCACAGCGCACGTGGGGGGGGGATAAAATTTTTCCCCTTTATTTCCCCCCAAAAAAACTAGGTGCGTCCTATGGGGCGAAAAATACAGTAGATATCAAAAGGTAAGAGAATGTCCCCTAAAAAATTAAAGATATGCAAATATAAATCACTATTGAATCTGATTGTTCATTTTCTTTTCTAAACCAAGCCAAAAAAGAATGGTACAGATACATTTTAACAGAAAATATAAACAAAAATTATATTTTTATTGCCAGAAAAATTTGCATTTCTTTTATAAACCAAGCCAAATCAGAAAGAACAGATCAAATTTTACAGAACAAAAATTATTAAATTAAATTTCTGTTTTTTTCAAGGGTAATTTGCATTTTGGCAATCTCTGGCAATAGAGATGCCTTTTGTATTTGAAGAACATTGCCAGTTGTGCTGAACACACTTTCCCTCCCCCTTTTATTCTGAAGCAACTTACAAGCCAAGCATGGTACTGGGGGGGGGGGGAGAGAGTTCCTTCCAACTTGCAGCAGGGTAGTGCCACAGAGAAGCTCCTCTCTGGCTTCACAAAACCAAGCACACCAACAAGGGAGGGGAGAGATAGAATATCACACATACACATGGGAGGAGGGAGGGAGGGGGGAGGGAGGGGGGGAGAGAGAGAGAGAGAGAAGCAGGGGAGGAGAATAGGGGCTGGATCACCAGAGCAAGGAAGGAAGCAACTTAGAACTGGAATGGAAAGTTAACAGAGAGGAGAGGCTGGGAACAGTGTTAGAAACTGGGATAGCAAAGCTAGTAGCCAAAGCGATTTCTTGCCGTTGTGGGAGGCAGGGAACTGAGGTGGAGTTGGCAAGAGCTGCACACACAGAAGGAAGTTGGCTTCCCTGTTTTTCCAATATTGTGCTTTTTGTATACCACACACACATTTGCAATAAATTGCCATGTCAACAGTTATCACGATTTGATGTAAAACCCAGTATCAAACGATATATCGATTTATAGCACAGTCCTAGTGTTGCTTTGCAGTGAAAACTAGTCAGGGCTTTAGTTTTAGTTTATTTAGTTGCCTTTTAAAAGAGCTGTAAAATGGCAAGGTGCTGCAAACAAAAAGAAAATACTTGTTTTGGAAGTACAACTATATATTGCTTCAGCGGGGGAAACACTGTTTCCCTACACACACAAAAGGCTACAGCACCCAACAAAGAGCCAATATTGGGTCCTAAGGGTGATGGACATTCCCCAAATTTATTTTCTGTATATCTGATTGTCATCACCAGGAGATGGCGCAAACTGTTTTGCAGACTTTATTCTCCAAACAGATAGCATACCAAAGAGTCAAACAGCAGGCCCGGGAGTTTGTTTGTGTTCCCTCAGGGAGGCCAAGCCAGCAAAATACTCATAGCAACTGGGGGGTGGGGGGAAATCTGGCAAACCAGCCAACCGAGTGACGTGTTCATGTTCAACACAGCTCAATTAAAAACAGCTGCTCTGCTGAACAATCAATTCATGATATCCCTTTTTTTCTTAGATGAAATTTCTAGATGCTAGAATTTCATCTTAAGTAGGCCACAAATACAGTATATTTACTATAACATGCCGTATCTCAATACTAAAACCAGTTCTACACAGAAATAGTAACAGCATAAAGAAGTTATAAAATCATAATACCAAATAAAACACAGAGATTAAAATAGCTCTAATCCTCATGATCCACATTGTTCATCTAGAACCTCTCAGCATCAAGTTAGAGAATAGGGAACATACATCACACAGGAATAAAACATTAAATAACTTAAGCAACTGTTATCAAAATCAAAATCCTGGAGTGTAAGGCTCCACCTTAAAAGCTTTGGAGTTTCTTCACTATCTAGCCAACACCAGATTTAACTTGTGGCATTAAGCCAATAATATCCCAGAGGAAACTGACTCATGTTTTCACAGGACTAGTGTTTTCACAGGACTAAACAAACAAACAAACAAATATCCTACCAATTCACAAACTTCATCAGGTTGATTTACATTTCTACTGAAAGAGGCATTAACTGACTATGTTATTTACAGTAAGTTAACTCTTCAGGGTCAGAACACAGCTCTTTTTGCTGCTAAACCAAATATTGTCTAAAGGCGAGATCACTGCCTATCACGCAAGATGTAAAAGCATCATCTTCATGTATCAAAACAGGTAAGGACCCTTTAAAATATTTATATTCAGAATCCACCAGAGCCAGATTAGTTTTTATAAACCTTGCAACTGAAAATCGCCACTTGGTCACAAGCGGGTGTTCCTGAGTCGCAAAAAAACAAACACGACTAGGACTGAGCTGAAGATACACAAGTAGAAAATAGATTATATTTATTTCAAAGTCAATTCAGAGTTTTTCACTTTTATCCACTGAATTTCCCAGTTCTGTAGTGTTTTAAGAATATGTATTCTTAAAACAGAATACATATATACATAGAAATAATTACTCAAGGGGAATTTGTTCTGGTACAGCAAAAGTCAGCTAAAGATAATCTTTGAAAAACAGCAAGATTCAATCCTGGCCTGATTTTTAAAAATACATATTTAGCTTTTTACCAAAAAGAGTGTAGTAACGGACTTTGCTTTGGATTCAGATAATATTTTACCATTGGGAAATAGCACCTTGTGAAGATCACCCAGTCACATCTGTGAGGGAGGAATAAAACCAAGTCTCCAGAGTAACAGCACTACCAACTCAACACAAGCTAGGAAATTTCAGTGTTTCTTTTATGTGGGGGCTCTGAGAAGAAGGGATATCAGATCAGAGCCCTAGCAGCGCAGTCACGCGGTTATAGAGCCCTAAAAAGGAGATAAGGGGGTCGGAGAGAAACTAACTCTGCTTATCTCCCCCCATTACTATAACAAAATATTAAACAATCTCTCCCCGCCCCCCGCCCCGCTCAGAGATCAACAACTTACCTCTGACCAGGCGGGAAGCAAGTCCTCTCTCCACACTTTATGGACTCTTTAAATGGGAAAAGTAGGTGGTGCGGTGGGTGGGTGCGCGTCGGGACGGGACGACGGACTATAAAAATGCATTTAATGACAAAATAAACGTGACACTTACGGCGGGCCCATTTATCCTCGCCAAGTGTGGAGCCGTTTCGACATCGCTTCCCTCCACGCGGCGGCAGCGGTCCTCGGGATCCTCGCGGGAAGCGGATATATGCACGCCTCGCAAAGCAGCGGCGGCGGCGGCGGCGCCAGCCCCCTCCTCGGCCAGGTTTGCGATGCCCGGAATCGTCTCTCTCTCTTCTCTCTCTGTTGCGCGAGGGAGGCGGTCGTAGTGGGGAGCAGGAAAAGAGAAAGGGAGAAAGCCATTAGGATTCGGTGTTACCTGACATCACAGGGGCGAGGAGGGAAACGCGGAGGGGAAACCGAAAGCGAAGCGAGCGCTCGCCTTCGCCCGACCAGCAGCGCGCGCGCGCCATTCTCGCCCCGGGCGCCGAGAGAAGAGGAGGATACCTCAGCGCCGCAGACGCAGCCGCCAACCCCCTCTGCAATTAGCTGCGTTAATTGGAGCGGCGTTTTTTTATCCCCCCCCCCCCTTCTTCCCGCTCGCCATTTTGAACCCACTCGCGTCCTTTCCCTCCGAAGCCTTTCCCCCCCCCCCGCGTACCCGTTTTGTCTCTGCGCCGCCCGCGAGACAGCGATCCTCCGCCTTGGCCAAAGAGGAAGAGAGAGAGGCAGGCGACGCCCCGATGGGCCTCGGGCGACAACTCTCCGGGAAGCAGCGGAAGCGACTCTCCCAGAAGCGCTTTCCGCCCCTCGCTCTCGAAGCAGGAGGAGAGGAGAAGAAGACTCGCCCAAAGTGCCAGCTTTTAAAAGCCGAATAAGCCTCGCCGAGTCGGGAGTCCCGAGCGAGGTTGGAGAGGAGGAGAGTCGGAGCAGCGCTCTCTAGTCCGCTCCCTTTCTGAAAAGCCGCTGACACATTTACCTTCAGCTCTGAATGAGGAAGATCGACCAGCCGCTTCTCTCCCCTCCCCGAATCCACCTGGCCCCGCCCACGATGGTGCGGGGGAGGCAGGACCAAGTCGCCTTCGCTGAGGAGGCAAAAGATTCCTGGAATTTGCAGGCGGTTCTTGGGTCGTCGTCGACCTCTGTAGGCGAGGAACTGGAACCGCCGCGCTCCCTGCGGTTGTGAGACCTGAAAATGACCTCAGGGTATAATTGAATACAGTGGTACCTCGGGTTAAATATTTAATTCGTTCTGGAGGTTCGTACTTAACCTGAAACTGTTCTTAACCTGAAGCACCACTTTAGCTAATGGGGCCTCCTGCTGCTGCCACTGCGCCGCTGGAGCACGATTTCTGTTCTCATCCTGAAGCAAAGTTCTTAACCTGAAGCACTATTTCTGGGTTAGCGGAGTCTGTAACCTGAAGCGTATGTAACCACTGTATATGTTTAGCATGTGAGGACTAAAAAGAGATCTCATGGTATAATTGAAGATAATTTCAGTACGGTATGAATGGAGATATGTCTGAAGTGTGAGCAGAACCAGATGCTACGTGACTCTGAAGACAAAAGTTAAAGAAATTATTGAATCAAAGATAAAGAACTATTGAGCCAGTTTATGGACTGGGCAAAACAGGAGATAAGCAGCCAGGATATTCTGGTAAAATGTGGGTTGAACGAGGTAACGGTTAGGTGAATTTGTACCAGGCTAGCTGAATGATTTGGATGCGGGTGGCGTTGTGGGTTAAACCACAGAGCCTAGGACTTGCCAATCAGAAGGTTGGCAGTTCGAATCCCTGTGACGGGGTGAGCTCCCGTTGCTCGGTCCCTGCTCCTGCCAACCTAGCAGTTCGAAAGCACGTCAAAGTGCAAGTAGATAAATAGGTACCGCTCTGGCGGGAACGTAAACGGTGTTTCCGTGTGCTGCTTTGGTTCTCCAGATGCGGCATAGTCATGCTGGCCACATGCCTCGGAAGCTGTACGCCGGCTCCCTTGGCCAATAAAGTGAGATGAGCACTGCAACCCCAGAGTCGGTCACGACTGGACCTAATGGTCAGGGGTCCCTTTACCTTTACCTTATTAGCTGAATGATTGAGGAGTTGGCGTTTTCACCAAAATGCTGCAACGGTTATATAACTGCAGGCAGCACAGACTTGCTTATATTTATATTTAGAACGGCTTGTGGTTAGGATTCTCGTAAGTGGGGCAGCTTGCAGATGAGAAATTGTTTATTTGTACGCCTCAGCAAGTATAGAACTCGCTTGCACCTGCTAGGGGTCCGGATGTGGTTGTAATAAGTAGACAAGCATCAGCGGTCCAGAACGACTCACACTTGTTAACTGGGGGTGGTAGATCAGAAGGCAGTATCTTGGCTTGACTTAGCGAGTAATTGCATAGACCAAATAGGGGAATTTTAGTAGGCTAATCAGGCGGTTGTGATAGGCTGTAACTCTTGCAGTACCCAGCCAATGAGGAGACAAGGGAGGGAACCTTCAGGTATAGTGAATATAAGCTTATGTTTTGCCAGTTTTTGGTTGTGCCTACTTTGGACACCTGCTCTTGCAAATAATCTATTTATTCAATAAATTCTTTGCTGCTTCACCAGTTTTGCTCAGATTGTATTTTAAGGAGCAGGATTAAGGGTTTTAGGACACACTTTTTTCTTCTCACACTGACCCAACCCAAAGAGTGTTACATGCTTCGGTGATATAAAGGAACATAGCTTTATTGCTAAAACAGTATGTAAGGGCACAGAGGCTTGATCAAATAAGGGCTTTAGGGGACGGGAAAGTTAACCAAATAAGGGGCTTTGGGGGATGAAAGAGGGAGTGGGAGTTGGATTTTACATTGCAATAAGCGGACACAATAGGTGTGAATTTTGAACGCCCCTTCCTAGTGGGCGGCGAAGGAGGGTGTGCTGGGCCCCGGGGTAACCCATGAAACACAGTCCAGGACTGGTCCAGAATCCGGAGGTTCCACTAGGAGTCAGTCCGAAAGGGCTAAGGCAGGACACGAGGCAGGAAACCAGGCAAGGACAGGTGCAGGATCTGGCATACAGCAATGTTGCTCCCGCAACCTGGGGCGGGGTCCAACAGCCTTATATCTTTGTCAAGGTAGCGGCCAGTCCTGATTCCCTGGCGACTCACCTCCCTGTTTTGCCCGAAGGCGAGCACTCCTCCTGCGAGTACTCAGGTCTCTCCTTCTCTCAGACCTTAGTCTCTGCATCGGTGGGTTACTAGACCCAGGGGCCGCCTCAGCCTCCCCTGACCAAACCGGTAGTGGAGCAGCTGTAAATGATGGCCCAGCTGAAGGCAAGGAGGTAATCCAGGGCTGAGGCCAGGGCAGGCTCAGGCCCCTGATTCAGCCCAGCTGGGGTTTGTTGCAGGGGAACCTGTGCAGACTGGGACTCTTCAGGATCAGGCCCCAGACTTGGTTCAGGTGATGTCTAAGACAAAGGATCCAGTGCGGACTGAGTCTCCTCTGGTTCCGAGTCCCAGGCCATCACATAGGGACTTGTGCTCTGGGAAAGGGTTTATATAGTCATGTTTTTGATAAGGAAGTGTGTGCCTGTTTTTTCAGGACACCCACTTGCAAGTGTTTAATTTCAATAAAATATTGCTGCATCATCAACTTTGCCCAGACTTGATTACTTCAAAGAGGTCCAGGACCTAAGTCCTGGGGACCAGTGTTTATGTCTCACAATGCTGAGCTGCACTGATTTTGTTTTATTATGATACAAACTGCTTCTCCTCCAGTTAGAGTGTGAAGGTGGTGCTAGCGACATCAACCTTTATATGCCAAGTTGAGAGGATACTGCCTTTTTAAAGTGCAGAATTGTCTGCACTAAGTGGCAGTAGCTTCCCATGAGTTCAGATAGGAAACAGTCCCAGCCTGATCTGAAGATGCCAGGAATTGAACCTCAGATCTTCTGCATACAAAGCAGATGCTCTGCCACTGAGCTACAGTCCTTCCCCAATAGCTTGTTAGGTCAGCTCCCCATTAGGGAGGGGCTGCTTTGCGGGCAGGAACCAGGTCTCCATAGTGACCCTAGAGTGGGCGGAGATAAGCTGCCCATGTCAGCAGGTTCCCCGGCCGTGTCACCTTCATCCTGTCCAATTGAAGCTTGCCTGGGGGCATGGGTACCTTGTTAAATGTTGGGGCCAGGGGATGCTGCCTCTTTTGCTTCCAGTTGTTGGATCTCCCTGACCGCCCACCTTCTTTTACGTGGTTCAACTGTGACCTTGCTATGACTTATGTCGGTCGCCTGGTTGTTGGGACCGGGTAGGAATTTTTCCCACTTGGCATACTTGGCTCTAGCCACTTGATTTTCACCTACCTAGTAGCAATCGTCACAACTTTGGGTAAGCCTTTTATGGGAGAGGAGATTGTTGCCTCCGCCTGCCCCTCCACAGTAAGGGTATCCCGTTAAAGGGATCCTGGGGTGTGGTTCCTGTCCAAAGCCTGGGCGTGGGCTAGGTCCAAGACACATCCCCAACGGTGACCCTTGAGGGGGGCCTCATTTGATGTACATCAGAGGGCTCCCCCCTTCCGGTGGTGAACCCTTCAAAGAGACTTCCTGCAAGTGTGCAGGAGTCAGGTTATAGTCTTGCTTCACCAATTGCCTAAGCCAATACCGCTCACATCTGTAACCAATAAAGTTGTGGCTTATTTATCCCATTAACCCAACATACTTGTGTTCGTGTGTTTTATTCCGGGGAAGCTTAGGGTCCAGGTCCTTGCCAGGCAAGAAGTTATTAGCTGGCACTAGTAAATAGGATGGTTTTCCTAGTAGTGATGTATGGAAGTGAGAGCTGGACCATAAAGAAGGCTGATCGCCGAAGAATTGATGCTTTTGAATTATGGTGCTGGAGGAGACTCTTGAGAGTCCCATGGACTGCAAGAAGATCAAACCTATCCATTCTTAAGGAAATCAGCCCTGAGTGCTCACTGGAAGGACAGATCGTGAAGCTGAGGCTCCAATACTTTGGCCTCATGAGAAGAGAAGACTCCCTGGAAAAGACCCTGATTTGGGGAAAGATGGAGGGCACAAGGAGAAGGGGACGACAGAGGATGAGATGGTTGGACATGTTTGATGGTTGTTCTCGAAGCTACGAACATGAGTTTGACCAAACTGCGGGAGGCAGTGAAAGACAGGAGTGCCTGGCGTGCCCTGGTCCATGGGGTCACGAAGAGTTGGACACAACTAAACAACAACAACAGTAAATAGGATGAGGCAGTGCCAAGACTGCTGGAGACATTTACTTGAACATTCACTCCTTTGAAATGCAAACTGGTCAAATGACTCATTTTTGTAATGAAACTTTTATTCCTTCCTGGTTTTATCTGATGCTTGGGAACTTGCTGTGAATGTAATTGTGCCATTTAGGGTAGACAAATTGTTAGCTGCTTTAGAAAATAAGATAAGAAATAGGTATTTGCCTTCTTTTCTTTAATTTTCCTTTAAAATAATTTTAAAATCAATTTTACAGCTAGTGCTGAAATCTGTAATGTAAGTATATTTACTGTTGAAATTCTGTGTTCATCATGTCTATATTTGGAATGTTACACAAGCATTTTGTATTTGCAGTGGTAACCTGCTGTATTTCAAGGAGGCTCCGCTATATGAGGGCTGTCAAAGAAGCAGACTTTCACTGCTCTTCTAAGCCTAACAGTGGTTAACATTATTGCTGAATCATGATGACTTGTATGCTTGCTAATCATGGGCGTGGCCAAGTTTTATGTTATCTGCGACACAATTGGTCGGTTAAGTATTTTTATTTTTTTACTTGATTTAGAGGGGAGCAGCTGCGCCCCTGTTGCTAAGCCTGGATTTCTAATTCACAGGAGTCTTCCTTGTTTAGGAATAACACAGCTACAGTACATTGGGAGGAGCCAAGAACAATAGCCAGAGTAGTTGTTTGGTAATTCAAAATAGGTGGTAGGTTAAGAAGCTGAGAAACAGAAACCTATTTGATTTGTGCTGGAAAAAGCTGTGCCTGATGGAGAAGCAAGATCTTATGGGAGTGTTAATGCTGTGAGCCTCTCCATCTTAAGCTCAGGCTATATATGTGTGTGTAAATAAACTACTGTATATACCCTAAAGACACCACAGTCTCAGCTGACCCTCATTCCAAGGAAACTCAACCCTGAGTAAGCATGTGGAACCCCTATAATTTCTCAGCCCTTGGAGACTGGGATGGCATGTGATAATATGAATAATGTTCTCGCTGTTAAGGCTGCACTTTTACATTCTTGTGAGGTCTTCTCAAGAAGGCCTAGGAATCTAGAAAGCCCCAGTGGAGCTCCATTCCATTCAAAACAGTAGGTTCTCATCAAATTCTACTTGTAGGGAAGGTTAACAGCATTTCAAACCTAAAGCATCCTTTTGTCTCCAGTGATATCATGGCTTAGGCACATTCTAGGCGAAAAGATAGGGAACTCCTGGCTCTCCATTTATCACTGGTCTCCCAACTCACATCAGCCCCTGCCAGCATAGTTCAAGGTCAGAGCTTACCGTATTTTTCGCCCTATAGGACGCACCGGCCCATAGGACGAACCCAGTTTTTTGGGGGGGAAATCAAGGGAATTTTTTTTATTTCCCCCCAGGTTTGCGCAGCCATCCCCAAGTTAGAAGAGGGAGACGAAGCACTTCATCTCCCTCTTCTGCCTTCAGGGACAGCCTCCCTAGCCCCTGTGGGGCAGCGCACTGCACTGCCCTGCAGAGGCTTTGCGCAACCATCCCCAAGCTAGAAGAGGGAGACGGAGTGCTCCATCTCCCTCTTCTGCCTTCAGGGACAGCTTGCCCCGCTGTCCCCCAAGTTTGTGGGGCTGGCGGAGGGAGAAGCAAGCTTGCTTCTCTCCCCCCCAGCCTCCAGATCAGGTCGGGGAATAGCGGGGTGGCGGCGCTCCGCCTCCCCGCTGTCCCCCAGCTTTTGGGCTGCAGGCTGCTACCCGCAAGCCTTGCGAGCCCGTGGGACATCCCGCTGGGCTTGCAAGACTTGCGGATAGCTTCCTGAAGCCTGGAGAGCGCGAGGGGTCGGTGCTCCTGCAAGGCTCCCCACGCTGCGGATGTCTGCCTGGCGCGGGGGGCGCTCTGCTTCAGGGCGCCCCTCGCGCTGGGCAGCAGGCTGCTATCCGCAGCATGAGGAGCCTTGCTGGGAACTCCTGCAAGGCTCCCCACGCTGCGGATGTCTGCCTGGTGCGGGGGCGCTCTGCTTCAGGGCGCCCCTTGCGCTGGGCAGCAGGCTGCTATCCGCAGCGTGAGGACCCTTGCGGGGAACTCCTGCAAGGCTCCCCATGCTTCGGATGTCTGCCTGGCGCGGGGGCGCTCTGCTTCAGGGCGCCCCGCCCGCCGAACGGCAGGCTGCTATCCGCAGCCTACACATCCTTGCCGGATCTCCCGTAGGGCTGCCTAGGCTGCGAATGTGTTCCTGAAGCTTCAGCAAAAGCCTGCATTCGCCCCATAGGACGCACCCAGATTTCCCCTTCATTTTGGGGGGGGGGGGAGTGCGTCCTATAGGGGCGAAAAATATGGTAGTCCTTACACATATCCTCTGTATAATGAATTATGTAAATGTATGCTTTGATTTCTATAATATCATGATTCCTATACAGTACTGTGTGAACTTCTCAACCCCTTTCTTGTATTTCTAAGTGTTGTTTGCATAGTTTAGGAGCCAAGTGTTTATGTGAAAGGCTGTTCTTACCTTGAGTCTTCCCAGGAGTAGGAAGCTATAGGATGAAGGGAAGTTCTGTCTCTGCACATGACTGTGGCATGATGGGAAGTCCTGCTTCTAAGTTTTTCTCTGGCATTATGGGAAGTCTTGCTTCTAAGCTTTTCTCTGCTTCTGTACATACTGCACAACCCGTTAAATATTACAGTTGTTGAGCTAAACTTAGCATCTTCGCTTCTGTTTCTTGTACTTTCTGTTCTATCCGGCCTACCTTTACTGTCACAATCCGTATGCTTCTCAATCTCGTTTGCTGGAAACCACAGGAGGGGACAGTGCTGATGTCCTCAGGTCCTGCTTACTGGTTTCCCCCAGGCATCTGGTTGGCCACTGTGAGAACAGGATGCTGGACTGGGTGGGCCACGGCCCTGACTCAGCAGACTCTTCTTATTTTGTGTTCTTAAATATACATACATATATAATTGAAGCCTTATTTCACCAGGGAATCGTGTGCCCGCATGCCCAGGACCGAAGAGAGTACAAAAAAAGTACCAGGAAAGCAACTGCTTCTTTGGAGAAAATAGTTTATTGCAATCTGTGCACAGAGACAACCAGCAGAATAGCTTCTGAAATCTGGCTGTAACTTTACTATGTCCAGCAAGCATTCTTATACCTGAAAGCATTCACCCACCTCCCAGACCTCCCACAAAAATTCCCCAATCAGCTGGCAAGCTTTCAACTTATTCCCTTTTAGGGCATATCTATATTGCTGGCTAAGCACTGCTGGCTAAGCACTCCCTCCTCTTACCCCTGTACGTGTGCCTTTCTGCTGGCTAAGCACCCCCTCCCCTCTCCTTCGTACACGTGTCTTTTTGCTAGCTAAGCACCCCCTTCGTGTCTTTTCTTATCTTGCATTACTAAAGCAGAAGCGCAAGGCAGGAAACAGCTTGCCTGGTTGGTTTTTAGTTAACAGCAGCAGTTTCTGCTAGCTGGCTAGGCAGGAAACGACCTCTTGACCTGTCTGATTTAGATTTTGCAAGCAACTGCAGTCTTTGCTAGTTGCTTAACCACAACAGGAGAAGTAAGCTTAGTGCAGGAATTTACTATGTGCAGATAATATTAATGATTAACCCTTCCCCTCTCCCTTCACTATGAGTTGATGCACAGTATTTGAAAACCCTATAAAAGCTTTGTTTAAATGTGCCTTTTGGGCAGTTCTCTAGAGCAACTGTGGCTATTGCTAGAACTTCTTTGAATAAACTGGGTCCCTACCAGAAGCTCAACTTAAATATCTCTCTTGGTTGTAGATTCAGGTAGGTAGCCATGTTGGTCTGACGCAGTCAAAATAAATAAATAAAAATTGTCCAGTAGCACCTTATAGAGACCAACTAAGTTTGTGCATGCAGACGAAAGCTTATACCCAGAACAAACTTAGTTGGTCTTTAAGGTGCTACTGGCAATTTTTTAAAAATTTATTTCTCTTTATTGTGTCTTTCTCTGAGTGTTTATTCCCTCACCTGGGCAAGTTCTTGCCACAACATGATTACATACAATTGCTTCCCACTGCTGATTCCCTGTGAGAGAGGGTCCGAATGGAAACTATCTCCCCCAACAGCCCCCAATGTGGAGATGAGCCGAAAGTGCTGTGTAATCCAGTCTATGCCAGAAAGTCAGTCACAAGAAAATAAGCTAAAGGGTGTTTAAACTTGCACGATTGCAGTTTGAGCAAGAAATCTGCACATGCTCGCAGTTTGAGGCAGACAAGATGAAGCAAGGAGGCTAAATAAAGTTCTGTTTCTTTGCCTGCTAGAGTAAAGTTCCGCTTTTCTGCCTGTGTAGTGAGGTTGGAAAATCTTGGTATGCCAAACACTGGTTCATGCAGGAGTGAGGCATTGTGGGAGAGATAAAATTGTGGCCTTCTGGGGAATGGGTGTTTGGTCTCTTTAAACGTAAAACTCCCTGTCTTTAGAAGTGTGAGTCAATTACACCTTGACTCTAGGCAGGATGAGATGTTATCTGATTTGCAGACCCTGGCACAGCTGGGGGCCTGAGAGTGGATTGGATTGTAAAAAGGCACAGGAAGCTATCAAGTAATTTACAATTTAGGAGCCTGGTACCTGTAAGAGAGGCCTGGGAAGGAAGGGCCTTTTGATCTTAAGGTCTCTGAGTCTAAACAAAATTCAGCTGTGCTGGTCTCCTGACAATCAAGAGATATATTCTCATCATACAGCCATTGGTAAATTAGTAATTAACCTAAAGAAATGATTGGTCCCTAACCTGTCCTCCACATGGGTTTTAAAGGATAAAGGATTTGGAAATTCAGATGTAAATGACAGAATAAGCTTTTGATGTTTGATGTATCATGGCATTTTAATATTTTGTTGGACGCCGCCCAGAGTGGCTGGGGAAGCCCAGCCAGATGAACGGGGTATAAATAACACTGGGCAACAATTTTTTACTTTTTGAATGTTGTCTAGATTTCTACAACTGATTTAGGGTATTTTTGTACTGCTGAATCAGGAAATGGCACCCGTTTCTCTCCATCAGGTCAGGTTTTTGTGCTATGTTGATTTGAAAAAAATCAGATCTTGTGACAAAATTGATTACATTTTTGTGGCATTATCAACTGTTTTTTTGTCAACACATACCATCCTAGATATGTTTTTAAGAGAAAAAAATGTTTTTTTCCAACAACATATATTGATTACCTGATAGAAACATCAATTACTGTAAACTGAATGGTGGGCATTGATAAAGGTAAGTACACGTAAATTGCATGTTGCTTCACCATTTTTCAAACTTCAGGGCTTGAACTTCCATTTCTTGAAACTCCTGGAATGCTCAGTGGCAGGGAGGTCTCTCTTCAGAGAGTCCAACAGTAGTCAGCCATCATGACTGTGTCCCAGCGACCCTGATACCTGGTCTCCATCTCTTTCATGTCCTGATGGAATCTCTCCCCCCTGCTCGTCACTCGTTGAACCCAGGTTCTCAGGAAACTGGTCCATATGTGAAAATAGGTAGTGCATCTTGACGCTCATGTTGCAGCCCAGGTTTCTGAAAGCAGTCAGCATGTTCTTGACAAGTTCTGCGTAGTTTCTGGCCTTATTGTTGCCAAGAAAGTTCTTCACTACCAGAACAAATGCCTTCCACGCTTCCAGTTCCACTTCGTTCATTGAGTTTCCAAACCCTGGATCTCTGATGAGCTGCCGGATCTGAGGACCGTCAAAGATGCCAGCTTTCAACTTCTCCATGGTCAATCATAGAAAAGCCTGGCACAAGTAAATGAAGCAGTCACCATCCTTGTCCAGACCCTTGGTGAACTGCTTGATTAAGCCGAGCTTGATGTGCAGCGGTGGGAAGAGTATTCTGTCTCTGTCTGCCCGAGGGTCGTTGATGACGTTCCTTTCTTTGCAAGGCACCAATTCCTCCCGCACAGGCCAGTCCTTCTTCGTGTAATGCTGAGCATGGTTCCTACTATCCCACATGCACAGAAAACATGGGTACGTGGTGAAGCCAGACTGTTGTCCCAACAAAAAGTTCACCATCTTCAGGTCAACACAAATAAACCACTTATGCTGATCATAACCAATTTTCTCCAGCACATACTTCACCGCTTAATAGTTCTCCTTCAGTGTACTCGAGTGAGCCAGGGGTATAGAGACAAACTGGTTGCCGTTGTGTAACAGAACACATTTCAGTGATCGCTTGCTGCTGTCAATGAACAGTCTCCAATCTTTGGGTTCGTACTGTGGCACTCCAAGCTTGAGCAGAAGCTGTGCAATATCTGCACAGTACACCAAGTCCTTCTCTTCCGAGAAAAAACGGAGGGACTCTTGATGCCTGTTGCGGAAGAAGCTGGTGCGAGCACTGTCAGAGAGGAGGTTTTTTCCCTTCAATCTGGATGCCAACAGTTTGGCAGAGTCCTTTGACAATTCTTCGTGGGGCGGCTGCCCCATTAACTTAGTTTTGATCCCCCAACTTTATGCTTTGCCACACCAATTTATGGAAGATTTTGAGGTTTTATGACTTCAAACTGATCCCTTTTCGACATAATCACCCAGAACTACCAGACCTGAATACTTCTTGTCATTAAAAGAATCATTTCCAATCAAAACAATTATTCGACATGTCTTTTTACCCCTACCAACTTCTTCTAAAATGCTCCACACAAGCGTACATGTGAACAAAAATGTAAAAAAATGACATGTGGCCATAGCTCAAAAACTTGACCTGATTGAGCAAAACCAATGTGATTTTTGGATTCAGCGCATCAGATTCGTCCTAAATCAACTGAAAAAATGCAGACAACAAATTTGTTGTTGACCAGTGTAATATATTGTTATTATTGTTTTGTTACTGTTATTAACTTGCCCTGGTACTTCGTCTGGGAGCGTTTGACCCATGAAAGGATTCTTGTCTATTCACTGTGTTTTGAACTATTGTTGCTGTGTGAGTATGGTTTTAGCTAGTTATATTTTATATTTTATGAATTTCTGTCTGCGTCACAGTAAAGTGATTCAGGATTGGGCAAACCAGGTAAATATCAAAGGGGGGTTCTCCTCCTTGAACCCCATTTGAGGGTGGTCCAGGAAAAGAGGTGGTGGCAGCTTTACCGTTTGGCTTGTGATTTGCAACAATTAGCGATCTCTCCCCCTTCCTTTTTTTTTAATAAGATATTTATTAAGATTTTCAAAGTATTACAAAATAAAAATAAAAAAATAAGAAAATACAAAATAAAAATGGTTAAAAACAACTCATTCTTTCCATTACTTATTTTTCATTAGTTTATTTCCCGGACCACCTCACGCCTCCCTTTTTTGTATTCCAGTTCAGTTTGTTGGTTCAGCAAATCCTTACCCTCTTTGTTTGTCCCAGTCTTAAATCTTAAAATATTGTAACGTTAGATTTTTACCTATTAATAATCCATTTTTCATATTCCCTTATAGTATTACAGCTGAAAACCACTTAATTTCTATCCAACATCATTCTAACATTCATTAATTTTACAATATTTCTGTAGATAGTCTTTAAATTTCTTCCAATCTTGGGACTTCCGGGTTGGCGCGATCTGGAAATGGCGGATTCCCTCCGAGCTCCGGAGGGAACCGGCTCAGCGGTGGATGGGTCTTTGCCGTGCCGGCGACACGGGGACCCTTAAAAACCGCAGGCGCGGAAGCCTGCAGACTGAAGACTCGGTGGGTGCCTTAAGCGCCCCCCCTGATTCGCGAAGAGCCTTTTTAAAGGCTGCGGAGGGGATACGGGAGACGGCGCGGCACTGAGAGTCGATCGCTACCGCCGCTGAGCGAAGCCGCGAGCCATGACTGGAGAGCACTGACTTCCTTCCTTGAAATTTGGACTGAAAAGAAGAACCCGTGAGTAATTTGGAATCGAACTTTAAAAATTCTACCTTTCGAATTTGAGACGATCGGGGGGTGTGCTAAAAGGAAGTCCCCCCCCCTTGCAGACGATCCAGAGCAACGATATAAGAGCTAAGCTGGAGTGCCTACCCTGTAAAGGGTGAGTTTCAAAAAGACAGTAACTTCCAAGATTTGGAAAGGTAAATTCGAGCAGGAGAGTGGAGTGTTGGAAGTGTCTTTGTTTTGTTGTAAACAACCCTCCCTCCCGGGCCCGGGAGCGACCTGCTTTGGAGCCTGTATAAGAGGAGCAGAATTTGACAGCTGTCAAAGCTGTCAAATGGACTGTTAACAGTGGAAAAATTGCTATTTAAGATCTCTCTGGATTAAAAGGAGCTACAATTGAATTAAAATTGTTGGAAACAAAGAAACAATAACAGGATAGAGGATTGTTGGAGAAAAGAACATTAAGTAACCAGATCCCCTCTAGGGGGAATTCTGTGGAATTACAATGGCTGTGGATGGAAAGATACTGAGAGAAATCGAAAGGATGTTCTGCCTGGTGGGAATCTTACAGGAGCAGACTACAGCTATGAGTAAACAACTGATGACCTTGAATTCTGAAACAAGTAGTTCTGCTGAATGTAATGAGGACCTGAGTGAGAAAGAATCCACAGCTGAATTTGAAATAATAAATAAAGAAGAGGAGAAGACAAAACAAGAAAGAGAACAAGTGAAGTGGGAAAATACTAACCAGAAGCTGACACCTGGAGAACACAAGCAAGGAGACTATTGGATTAAATCTACTCTAAGCCTACGAAAGATACAGAAGACGAAAGTGGAGGCCCTGGGAGTTTATGGAATTCAGGAATTTGAAATAAAGAAGTACAATTGGGGCCTCCACATAGACTCTGATTTTGATTATCTTCAAGAGTCAGGCCTTGTGGAAATTCTTCAGCAGTTGTTTCTAAATATGGGAAGAGACTATGGACTGATTGGACTGATTGTGAAGGAACTCTTTCGAGACTCGATGACCGACATAAAGGACTACCAACAAAACCGGCAGAGAGGGACTGAAAGAGATTTGAGAGCCTCGGACGTGCGGAACCCAGGCTAAGAACTGTTATTTTGGACATGTTTTGGGAAGGGACGCAAATCGGGGATGGGAGGGAGGGAAGGATCTAAATTTAAACAACACTCAAGACCAGGGGGTTTAGTTAATAAGAAAATTATTCAAGATAAAATGAGAAATCGATGGAAGAGAATTGGGGGCCAACTTAGGAAAAATTTATTTTTGCTTTTCTTTATAAAAGGATTAATATTAAGATAGAAAAGGAAATGCCAATTTGCTGACATAAATTTGGGAATAGGGATGCAAGGGAGGGGGTGGGGGGAAGTCAAGGACTAGGGTTAGAAAATAAGATTTTCGGAAATTATACATGTTTGTTGTCTTTTATGTTTGTTTTGGTGTTTTGTGTTTTGTTTTTGTCTATATAAAATGTGAAAACCCAATAAAATCTTTTTTGAAAAAAAAAATAAATTTCTTCCAATCTTCTTCCACCGACTCTTCTCCCTGGTCTCGGATTCTGCCAGTCATTTCTGCCAGTTCCATATAGTCCATCACCTTCATCTGCCATTCTTCCAGGGTGGGTAGATCTTGTGTCTTCCAATACTTTGCAATGAGTATTCTTGCTGCTGTTGTGGCATACATAAAAAAAGTTCTGTCCTTCTTTGGCACCAATTGGCCGACTATACCTAGGAGAAAGGCCTCTGGTTTCTTCAAGAAGGTATATTTAAATACCTTTTTCAATATCATCTCCCAGAAAGCCTTAATCCTTGGGCACGTGCCATCTCTCCCCCTTCCTGACCAAGTCCTGTCGGTGTCTAGGAGGAATGGTCAGGGGGGTGGATAATCCTGCTCACTATAGCCTGTTTGAGTAATATTGCGAAAGCTGTTTGTTGCTCACTATAAGAAGAGCCCCTGAAACTGACTTGGGGCACAGCCTTTGAGAAATATTCTTGCTGTAGCCCCTGTGCAGGTGAATAAATTTGACCTTCCTCAGAAAGAACCCTTGTCTGTCTTTATTGACTGGGAATACCTGCAACACTAGCATTCCTTTACTATGCTGTAATATTGGTACTGTAGGTACTGTCTGTAAACATTGTTCTACTGGATATTAGGCATTGAAACATGCCACAGAGTGCGTGCAGAGTAGACCACACAGATGGAAACACTGAAGAGACGCAAAAATATCTTTGCATGGTTTAATAACAAAACTCCATCTTACATAGTGTCTATAATCATCACCCATCCATCCACCAGGGCAGAGTAAGGTGCATACTGGACATTATATATCATTCACAATTGCTGACACAGCTAATTACAGTGAGTTATCAGCACCTGCTACACAGCTGTAAAAACTAGATCAGGATATGCACCCTAGCTTTTAAAGTGGTACACATCCTGTGAAACAATAATGAACCCTAACATTTTAAACAAACTATTCAACACTGGAAAGAGGTTATCTAAATTTCATACACTTATGCTAGGCTACAAAAGGGATACTGCATCAAGAATCCTCCGTACCTCATCAGTATGAACCAGGTAACAATTCCTGTCCTATTTCAAGATGCTATGGGGTGGAGAGTAGGGGAGGAAACCTGCTTAAACTATAACTCCTGTGACAGGCTTCCTGTCCTCCCAGGTAAGAGTGCTGATGCTGGTTCACGCTGATCAGAAATAGCCTCTGGAGAGCAGGGGTAACAGATCTGGGCAGGTAAGGAGGGAGTCTTGAGGGTCCCTTTGTGAAGGAGAGAAAACTGAAGGGCTGAGCAGGTGTTATGGAGTGTGTTTCACTTAGGGCAGTGGCAAGGAGAAGATGGCAAGTGTGGCAGGAAGATTCAAGGACAATCAAAGAAACATTTAAGCATTTCAGTTTAGTGTAGTATCATATAGTATAGTATAGGAAAAATATATTTATTATTTGCAAAATATATAGATATCTTTTGAAAAGGATAGCAAGAGCATCAAGTGATACTGAGGACAATCCTAGCTGTGATCCAACTAGTTTGAACAAACAGAGTGCTGGAGAAGACTTGTTTAATTCGACACCAGTAGTAGACCCAAGCAAACCTCCAAAAATAAAGTTTGTCAACAATATGTGGACAGCTATAATAATAATAATAATAATTTATTATTTATACCCCGCCCATCTGGCTGAGTTTCCCCAGCCATTCTGGGCGGCTCCCAATCGAGTTAAAAACAATACAGCATTAAATATTTAAAACTTCCCTAAACAGGGATGCCTTCAGATGTCTTTTAAAAATAGGATAGCTGCTTATTTCCTTGACATCTGATGGGAGGGCGTTTCCCCAGGGCGGGCGCCACTACTGAGGAGGCCCTCTGCCTGGTTCCCTGTAACCTCACTTCTCGCAATGAGGGACCCGCCAGAAGGCCCTTGGCACTTAGTCTCGGTTTCACATGGACTGGAGATGAAAACGTCCCTCAGTCTACGTGTTTGATTTGTGGTGAGACACTTTCCAATTGCAATATGGCTCCAAACAAAACGAAAAGGAGGAGTGCCAGAGAGTTGGTATTATGTATATGTAACAGACCTTAAGCCCTTGCATGTATCCATAGTTAAGAATAGGTGCTTGCAGAATGGATGGTAAGGCTGGTCATCTAACAACTGATTAAATGACAGCACAGCTGTAATGGCTTTCGTGAAAGCTGTTGGTTCATAATACTCTTGGCCAAATAATATGTTATTGCCGGAGACTATGCTGATATAGACAAAGTCCACTGCACATATTCCTGGCAGAGCATGTTATGTCCAGTGTACAGTGTCAGGAAATAAAACTGTGGTGTTCTTGGTAAATAGCCAGGTTTTTTTTCTAAAAACCGTGTGATAGTTAATTACTGTGAAGAGACTGTAAGTTATGTTTATTTATTGAAATTATTTCCTTCATTTAACATATTCTTAATCTTATTTAATTTATTCCCCGCCTCACCTCATAAATTTATCGTAAACAAGTTTAAAATAACAGGTGAAACTTTTAAATGGCTACTTGGGCACCATCAATTGACATAGCATTGCCACACACAGTGGTTTCCCAGCCTCTCCAAAGTCTTCAGACATGCCTGTGTTGTAGCCAACCAGTAGCATGAGCGGTGACTATGAATGGGTGTGAATGAAATTAATGGATTTGTTTATGTGTATGCAGAACAAAATAAAAGTTACATATATGGTGGATACCAGAAAAGCTGTGTCAGTCTCTTCTTGGTTGTCAGAATGTCTCAGATTGTTATAAGATCCATCAAATTTCTGATGTTGGTCATTGTTATACTCTTCATTCCCTTCCATTCCTCAGCTGCCTCATGAGAGATAAAGGATGTATAGCCCTCAAATATTCCATAGTACCTTCATACATCACAGTACCTTCATACAACAAAAGTATTTTTCTCAAGCCTCTGCCATTGTTTAAAGCCACCCTTTTCCTGTTAGTTCTCTCCATGCTTGCTTTACTCAAACCTTTGCCATAATTTTATACCACCATCTTCCCCCTCTCAGTGTCTCTCCCTTCTCGCTCCAATGCCATGGCCACTGTTGTTGTGCAAACTGTCTTCACTTTTGCCCCCCTATTCATCCCTGTGTTTATTGTTGTTTAGTCGTTTAGTCGTGTCCGACTCTTCGTGACCCCATGGACCAGAGCACGCCAGGCACTGCCTCCCACAGTTTGGTCAAACTCATGTTAGTAGCTTCGAAAACACTGTCCAACCATCTCATCTTCTGTCGTACCCTTCTCCTTGTGCCCTCAATCTTTCCCAACATCAGGGTCTTTTCCAGGGAGTCTTCTCTTCTCATGAGGTGGCCAAAGTCTTGGAGCCTCAGCTTCAGGATCTGTCCTTCCAGTGAGCACTCAGGGCTGATTTCCTTAAGAATGGGTAGGTTTGATCTTCTTGTAGTTCATGGGACTCTCAAGAGTCTCCTCCAGCACCATAATTCAAAAGCATAAATTCTTCGGTTGTAGCCTTTTTCCCTTCTGAGCGTTGCCCCAGGGTGGGAAGACAGAGGAGTCAATGGACACCAGGGTGTGGTTCATGGAGAAAGAGTTTATTCAGTTCTGCGCAGAGACGGCCAGCGGAATCACTTCCAAAGGCTGGCCGGCCTTACAGCATGTTGGCAAGCAATTTTTATACCCTCTCCATCACCCCATACATCGTCATCCCTTTCCTTATCCAACCATACTACACAATTCAATTCATTCTCTTATCTGGCTCGTGCAGTGCCCTGTTAGCCCTTCTTCATTGGTCCCTGACACCACCCTCTCTGAACATGCGCTCTGTCCCTGCTTGCATAGCTTCCTTTAATGTAACTTGTTTACTGCGGCCGCGCCCTCACATCTCACCCTGCGTCATTTTCCCTATCTCTCTCTCTGCACATCCCAAACCCTGCATCATTTTCCCTATCTCTCTCTCTGCACGTCCCAGGGCATGCCCTCAACCTCCGTTTCACATTCTTGTGCCCTTCACGGTGATCAGCCTTCTTTATGGTCCAGCTCTCACTTTCCTGTGTTTATATAAACCCAAATTTGTGATGTGGCACTACATATATTCCAGTGGGGGCCAAGTAATGACCTCCTTATATTTTTATTATATATTGAGAAAGTCCTACACTGGGACCTCCTTGGCCCTAAGCATAGAACCACAGAGGGTGGTGAATGGTCCTATAAACACACCCTTTCCTGACTTACCAGCTCTTGGAAGCATATGGAGACATAAGAGGCCACACCTGCTGAAATTCCTTCTGCTACAAGCTATTAAGGATTCCCTTCCTCTTTTCAATCTTGCTTAACTGATTACACTCCAAGACATTTAATTGTGAGCCTGATTATTTGCAACTGCCTTTTTGCCAAGTAACAATACTATTGCATTTAATATTATTGTTTTTAAAGATCTTAGGATGATTTATGTAGAAACAATTCAAATTTGGTTGCACTTCTTGATGTGTTTTATTTACTGTTTATGGTTGCATTGCAGGGGGTTAAACTGTAGCACCCTGCTTGTGGTTAACGCTTAGCTGGAATGAAATATTCAACGCAGCAATAGAGAAATTAAAATAATAATTTATTTCTCAGACAAATAAATGAGAGACACAGTGGTATATGGTTACCAAAGCTCTGCCCACTCCAGCCCTGTTGGCCAACACTTATATTCCCTCAGCCCAGCCCCCTTGCTCCTCCTTTGGCTGCCTCTGTTCAATCAGCCTGGTTGAAATTCCTATTGGCTGTTTGCTAGAACCAATCATAAAAGATACACCCATTTCCTATTACCTTTTACCTATTTCCTTCTATCTATAAATGGCAAACAAGTAGCCATATATCTTACATTTGCCTCAACAAGGCACCTTAATTACCAGATCACCTTTTGCCCTTCTTGCCCTCCAAAACAGATGGTTAAAACAGATGCTCATTCTGTCTTAAACAGAGGTCAGAGATCTTGGGTTCACCTTCTCACACACCATCAATGAAATAAGAATCTAACATAAGAATCTAACATTTCTTTCTAAATCCTTTGCATAATTACATTTAAGCCAATATATTTCATACATAACATATATAGATTTTTAAAGGTTGCAGGTTGATTGTATTCTGTAGGGTCAGTAACCTAGTAACCTTTGCTCCCAGCCTGTAATTCCATTTTTACAACTTTGAGAATTTTGGCTCCTGCTATAAATAAATCAGGGGGGCCTTTGTCCAGGAGGATAAACATCTGCCAAAGTCTTTTAGCCAGCTGGTCTTTTGCCTGGCATAAAAACACACAAGCATCTGCAAATATATATATATATTTTTAAAGGTTAGCACATTTTAAAATACAGATCTTGATCAGATGCCTCAAAACTACATGGTCCTTGGGCTCCATTCCAACTCTACTGTTATGTACTGAGTTGAATAGGATCGAAACTGCAGCAGTCTGATTGGTCCTAGAACAATAGGATCCAAATTGCAGCAGTCTGATTGGTCCTAGAACAATGCAGCAGTATGATTGGTTGGCAGGAACCACCCAATCATGCTCCAGATATAAGTGAATCCACAACCTGATTGGCTTACAGTAGAATTCCAGAATTAACCAATCATGTGCAGCCCAGTGTGTAAATAATGTATATAAAGCAGATACTTTGAGAGGACTTTCATTCATTCCTCCTCACCACTATGAGCTGAATAAAGAGCATGAAATCAATTTGCGACTCTGAGTATATTTCACCTACAATTCTCTAATTGCACGCAAATTGTTTCCGTGTTGTAAGCCGCCTTGCGCATGGTTTTAACTATGCAACGGACAGCATACGAATAAAATGAAAAGTGAAACGAAATGAGATGAGGATGAAGAAGAAGTAGATACTATAGGATTATTTTGTCTTATTTTGACGTTGCTTCAGCTCCGCTGGGCTTGAGGGCGGGAGACTGAGCTAAAATCCCGTTTAGAACCTACGACGACCCCTCCCCCTTCGACGCCAAACCACCTCCGAAGGCCTCAGTACCGCACGCCGAAGACTACATTTCCCAAAGTGCTCCGCTCTCTACTTAGGGTCGCTCTGCCAATTCCGAACTCCCCTTTCTCTCATTCGAGTTCCGTCGCAGGGGAAAGGGCTGAGGCATAGAGGGCGCTGCGTCTGAATTGCGAGGAATTGAAGGACGGTCCCCGACGCCGCCCATCCCCCGGCCTGAGAGGAAGAGCGAGAGCGAGCTGCCGGGGCCTAGCGATGAGTTACCTCAGCGAAAGCGGCGGGGCCGTTAGGTCCCTCCTCGACTTGTGAGTGGCCGGCGGGGCGAGCGGGGTCTTCACTCGTGCGTCCCCCCACCCGCCATGAACCTCTCCCGGCGCCAGGAAAACCACCTTATTTCACCTCCATCTCCAACGTTACCCTTATTATGTCCTCCCCGCCTCTTCGCTAACCTCTTTGCTGCCCTTTGTCCGGATTCTGCCCCTGGGATGTGCCAACAAGTCAACGAGGAGAAGCGTGCCCCTGAGCGTGTGCAGAGAGCAGTTTTAAATAGCTGCGCGGAAGAGGCAAGCCTGCTGAAATGCCACCTTGCCTTGAGTAGTGGTTAGCGCCCTTGGGCTAGGGAGCAGCCCGATACAAATTCCATGGGGAGGGAGGGAGGGAGAGCCATGTACGGCCCCTTGAGCCCTTTGGAGGAAAGGTGGGATAGAAAAATATAATAAATAAACAAACCTGGCTGTTCTTCTATTGAGAAGTGTGGCCAACTTCACCCTGGGACCATTATAGCTGCGCTTTTAATAATACTGTAATATAATAATAATATCATTGAGCTGCTGAGGCATCTAATCATAGCCTGCATTTTATCAAGGCTTATAGTTTGATTAGGGTCTGTATTTTAAAATGAGCTTGAAGATTTTCAAATGTTTTATGCCAGGCAGAAGACCAGCTGCCTAAGTACTTTGGCAAGATGTTTATCCTCCTGGACAAGGGGGCCCCCTGATTTATAGCAGAAAACAATTCTCAAAGTCAAAGGGTGAAGAACAAGGCTACACTGACCCTACATAATTAAGGGTTCGTAAACAGTAAAATAAAACCATGTGCCTCCATTAAACTTGAGCCATATCTTTCTAAGGTTAAAGGCCAAGAGCAAATGGCTAGAGAAGGGGAGTGTAAACGACTTTCTCGGGTGACCCGGCATTTATCTCATACCTGGAAAAACTTCACCTGTTGGTTTTCCAGCTGTTAGAGATACAAACAAGAAAAACAACAACAACAAAACACCAAAAAAACCTGGTTCCTAAGACTTAGGTCTCAAAATCCTTTAAATAATAAGATCTGGACAAAAATTGGTGAAGTAGTAGAATTTTATTGAAGGAAAAGCATGGTTGAACAAGGATGGGTGACCAATGCAGGCACACCCTAATGAGGAAAAACACAGTTTATATAATCTGCCCCCCCCCAACCGCCAAAAAGTCCCTACTTTACATGCCCACCATGGAGGAGCATGCAAAGTTTACAACATATCGCGTCCGCCTTAACATTTTACCATCCCACTTCCCCATGTTAATCATTGCACAAATATTGTCAAAGCATCTTTTCATTTTATATTTTGATGCAAGCAACCCCTTTATTCTTATCTCAATTTGCCCTATTTTGATAAAAAAAAATCCTTCCAGTAGCACCTTAAAGACCAACTAAGTTAGTTCTTGGTATGAGCTTTCGTGTGCATGCACACTTCTTCAGATACATGCACACAAAAGCTTATACCAAGAACTAACTTAGTTGGTCTTTAAGGTGCTACTGGAAGGAATTTTTTTTATTTTGACTATGGCAGACCAACACGGATACCTATCTGTAACTGCCCTATTTTGATGTGCTAACCACTCTTTGTTCCATATGCAGGCGTAAGCTAGTTTGTTATCTGATAAGGCTAAGAGGACAAACCTCAAGTTGACCACCAAATATCCTAGCTACAGGTGCGAGCTGCTCTTGAGTCTAGGTTCTTAACAGTGAGCTGCATGACTTTTGCTAAATCTGCATTCCTTATTCGGTGGAATCCCTTGTGGTTACCCTATCAGCTATAAACTATCAAATTCTGTGCTCACTATTATCTTAGCAGGCAGCTGCTCTTTAGACCTTTAGACTTTTATGAAAAAGCAAAAATATAGCATCATTAAAAATTGAGAAGTAATGGAAAGGCAAAGAGTTGCTTAGAAACATCCTATTCAAAAAATGGCCAAGCTATATATTGTGGTAGGTGTGTCTTAATAGGATCCACTAATAAAAGCATTCTTATAATAAGAAGCATTAATAAAAGCATCCTTATCCTAGGGAAACAATGAAAAAGCAACGTATTTCCCACACCAGCCTCATGTGTCTGTTGACAGCACAAGCAGTTTAACAGAAGCTTAAGAAGTCTGTATGGGGAATAAATTGGGCATAAGTTCTTAAACTGAAACTGTTCTTAACCTGAAGCACCACTTTAGCTAATGGGGCCTCCCGCTGCCACTGCACTGCTACCGCATGGTTTCTGTTCTCATTCTAAAGCAAAGTTCTTAACCCGAGGTACTATTTCTGGGTTAGTGGAGTCTGTAACCTGAAGCATCTGTAACCCGAGGTACCACTGTACGTGATAAAAATTGTGCTGGAAGCAGTTTTGACCTCCCATGTTACTTGTATTCTGAACAATTAAATTTACAGTTGCTTACATAAAAATATTCTGTAATGGATCTGAATAGTGATCCAGCTCTGCAGACAACAGAGGACAGAGAGATGCCTCTAAGAAGCTCACAGGCAGAGCATATTGGAAATAGCCATCACAGTTTCTAAATAGCTACTAGCTATTGGGAGACATTTCTATAAATTTGTCTGATCTCAGGAATCCTTGACACACTGAGTAGCCCCTGAATTCATTTTCATTGTTTGTTTGCTTATGTGCTCTTCAAATGTTTTTTCCAGGACGGGTTTCATAATGTTAAAAACACAAAATTTATAAAAAATACGAAGTACAATAATCAAATAATCAAATCCTACAACATACTTATTTTATTTACAGTATATAGAGATTTCCAAACACTTTTCAAGTGCCTATATAGCATTACTGAGAGTGACTTCCAGCAGAACGTGGGCACAGAGCAGAGGATTCTGGGGGCATGCTGAAGGGTACCCATTCGTTCATCCAGGGCACTGGGACTCTATAGCACACCTAATACTGATGTGGAAATCAAACTACAGGACAACTTTTGTTTCATGCCTAATGCTCCTCTTCATTCCAAGTGGCTGAAAGAGGTCCTAGCATACGTTTACCAGAGTGTCCTCTGAATATGATACAAAGTGCATAGTAGTTATACAGTAAATGTCATGCACAGTACAGAGATTCACTTCTTCAAATACAGTGGAATATTACCAAGAGTTCAAAGCAGTATTTTAACATGTTGCATAAATAGTTGTTTGCCCTAAGATTTATTTTACATAGCAATAATTTTGCTTATTGGCAGTCTGCAGTGTTACAACATTTTTGCACGACTTTGTTCTTGTGACTAAAGCAGTATGTGAATCAGCAATGTCACCCTCACCCTTATTCCATGTCACCTTCACTCTTATTGTTGATCAGAGCAAAGTTCATTATCCTTAATCCTGAAGTCATAATTTATTGATTTCTCTAACTCTGGCTACACGTTGTAGGGGAATTCAGTCACATTGAGCAAACTGCCTTTCAGCCAATGATCATTTTCACTCAGAAGCCCTTGATGAGCATCTGAGGAACCTCAAAGTTCCCAAAGTGCAGTTTAAAACTAAATGTCTCAATAATAATTAAGCTTAATGTGAGGAACCTTAGAACCTTTGATCTTCCAGATGTTGCTTAACTTCAACTACCATCAGCCCTGGCCATGGGCCATGCTTCCTGTAGCTGATGGGAGCTGTAGTTCAGCAACAAAGGTTCTGCACGCTTGCTCCAAGCCATTCAGAACTGAATATACATATATTTGTGATTAGAACTCATTTAAAGTTGTGTTAAATGTTTTTTTGATATGAGTAAACTTTGTGAATATCTTTTCCACTTGTTTGTGTATGTCAGGTGGACTTCAACATGTTGGATTCCCACCAGCCCCAACCATCACAGTCAATAGACAGGAGTGATGGGAATACAACAATACCTGGAAGGACATAGGTCCCCTGCCTCTGGTGTACATCTTTTTTTTTCTTTCTCATTACCTAATTTTGTACTAGGTGCTGGATAGCCCCGCCCCCCAAGAGAAGTCCCTGTTGTTGCAGTCTAAAAAATTGTGCTTACATAATTGTTTCCCAAGTTGCCAAGAAAGTGTGTCATCTTATGACTACTTTTTGTTCTTTCCCCTCCTCCCCTCCAGAAGCCTTCATTGCTTAACGAGGAACATATCCAGATATGCGGAAGATATTAAGCCTTTGCCTCCCAACATCAAAGATAAACTGATCAAATCATTGAGTGTCCAAGGGTGGATAAGTGATTCAAATATTAATACGGTAAGGTGGCACATTTGAGCACAACTCTCCACATTGTCATCATTGGGACTTACAAACAATACATATTTATATTTGCATTTATTCCTGCTGTCTTTTCCATAGTCAAAGCCAAGGCTGTGTATTTGATAGAGGGTTGTTCTAGGACCTGGGAAACCAGGGTTCTAATCCAGACTCAGCCATGTAGTTCATTAGTGAAAGTGTCCTTTATGAGATGACCTCCAGGAAAGTGTTGGGCTGGATGCAATTCAATGCCATATTTCCTGGCTGTGTGATTTGTGGTGGGGCATTATTTTGGAGTGTAATGCCCCAGTTCATTATTCATTTCTGCATATTTTAACAATATGACAGTGTATTGTGCCCCAATAAAGTGGTGGAGTTGATGTGATTTAATGTCAGTTCCCAGAGGATGCTGTCCTGGATGTATGGGTCTGTGATTTGTGATGTCCCAAAGCTTATTGATCGTACACCCCTAGTTCTTCATTTGCTGTTATCATTTGAGGTCACCATGTTCTCATGAGTATTGAACAAACACAAATAATTTGATTGCAGAAAAGTAGTGTGCATCTTGAAAGGGACATTCTTCAGGTCATTGGGATAATATGGGGCATTCTAAAATTTACTTTGGAGTTCAGTGACATGTCAAGTTTTGTTTTGTTTTTTAGTTTTCTGATTGAGCTATATTTCAAATTCCTACACAGATAAGGAGCTAGGAACAAGTAACAAACTTAAGCATCAGAAGAGTTAATTATTATTTCTCTTTCAACAAAACTTGCATTTTTTCTTTAAAAAAACAAAACAAAAAACTTGCATTTTCTCCTTTGCATTTACCCACACCTGCACCATTCTGCCATTTAGGCTAGTTCCTCTTCTCTTTGGTGCTGAATTTGATTATCTCATATTACCTTGAAGAATGTTCAGATACAGTATATGAAGGAATCTGGATTTGATAGGGACAATCTATCATGAAGTAGAGTTGCATCTAGCAACATTTGCCATCAGCGTAGTATACTCCTCTTCTAAATTGTTACATTAGCCTCAAATGGGAACCATGGCTGAAACCTTTGACTGAGTTTAAAGTTCTGTTCCAAACATGACTCATCTTCCATATACAGGCCAGTTTCTAATGGCAAAGCTATTAAAATCCGTAAGCTTAAATAAACTGGCAAAATGATCAACCGCTTGCCTAAGGAAAGAGGGCACAGTAATTTTATTATCCATAGAAGAATTCTATTTGCTGACCCCTTGACAAGCTTGGGATACCTGCTAGATCTTCCAGGAGGGAATAAATTAGATGTAATACTGATCTGTTGCTGACAAGGCATACCTGCTATTGTTTTAAATAAATTTGAGATGATAGAGCAAAAGTTAAAGCTGTGGTAACAAACATGCATTTTGCAGATAGTACTTCAGGGTCTTTTGTGAGTAAGGACAGAAAAGCTCATTAAAATCTTAATGAATATTAAATGAATTTATTATTTATTGGTAGAGTCCCAAGGGCCATGTCAGGGGACTGCCATCGGGGCTGGGGAGGGAAGCAGGGGGATACAGAGAGCCTCCGAGGCTTCTGAGGAGCAGCCCCTCTCCAGCGGTGGGGAAGGCCACACCTCCAGTGGAGCGGAGGGGGAAGGGGATAGCCAGGCGAGGGGAGGGCTCAAAGATGCTACCAGCTGGCCAGGAGACAGACACGCCATTTCTGTCACCCAGCTTACGCAGAGGGGTGAAACGTAAGGAGGGGAGGCAGAGATTTGGGGTGTCTAAGTTCTTATGTTGGGGAGAAACCGGAAGGGGCCACTCCTGGAACCTGCAAGCGACTAGGACGGACATGAACTTTGTGTTTCTGCACTGTATATAGTTTACACTAATAAAACCTGTAAAAGACAGGTCAGAGTCCTGCCTGGTTACTCGTGAGCAACCACCACCAGCCCCTGACAGGCCAGATAAAGAGGAATGGAAGATTACATTTCGCCCTCAGGCCTAAGGTTCCCCATTCCTGTGCCGCGCCACGTAGAGCTTGACAGAAATATTTTCATTTTAGGTTTTGCACCCTGCAGTAGAGGCACTCGACCTTCGGGACTGTGATGTTTCAGATAATGCCTTGCAACAGCTTTGTAACTGCAAACAACTTAAGAAAATTAACTTGAACATTTGGAAAGGCAACAGACTAACAGTCACTTCGGAAGGTTTGTTTTCTATGTGATATTTATTTCAAAGGACAGTGAAGAAATTAAGCTTCATTCAGGCTTCTTCTTCCCCCAAATAGGATTCTCATTATCATTTTTAGTAAATAAATACCCAGAGGATTGGATTTCCTTCCAAAATGCTGCTCTGAAGGCTACACATTCTCTTTCTTTGTAGTTTAGAGCTTTTTCATGACTCAGGAAGCTGCCTTATGCTAAGTCAGAGCATTGATCCATCTAGCCCAGAGCACCATCTGCTCTTACCGGCTCCAGCTAACCACATCATCGCAGCAAATAGCAACCCTGCTTTGTGAGGAGCTTTTAACAAAAGATGCGAGAGACTTAACATAAGAAGAGTCTTGCTGCTTCAGGCCAAGGGCGCATCTTGCCTAGCATCTTGTTCCCACAGGGGCCAGCCAGGTGCTTATGTGAAGCCCACAAGTAGATGGTTTTGGGCTAGAACATTAGGCAGTTAGAAAGGAAGGTTCAAAAGAAGTCAGAGCTATGCAACAAGCTGCCTTCCGGAGCTGAAAGGCTTTCTTTTGCTGGGGGTATTTAAGCAGAAGCTGAATGTCCATTTCCCAGGGGTGTTGCAGTTGCATCCTCCATTGTGGATCCTGCACTGAGCAAGGGGTTGGATTAGATTGCCTTCAAGGTATCTTACAAGGTTGCAGGGTGTGCTGTAAAGCAAAGGTGAGAAACATCTGGCTCTCCAGATATTTTTGGACTCCAAACCCCATCATCCCCGACAATTGTCTAGGATAACGGGCTGTTGGGAGTTGGAGTCTAATAAACATCTGAAATGCTACAAGTTCCCCACCCTGGCCTAAAGGCACATGATACATCAACCTTGCTGAAGTCCAAGTCTGGGAGACCATCTCAGAATCCTTTGTGTATCACTTTGAGCTCTACTACAGGAGAAATGTGGGATATGAATGTAAATAAAGCAAATGAATGTCATTTTAGGTACCAGTTATACAAATAGAAAAGGAAGGATTAGATGAGAACAAGCTAACACTTATGCCCATTCACATCAATGGTCCTAAGGACACTTAACTCTACAGTGATGCCTTGGTTTACGAACAACCCTGTTAACAAACTATTTGGTTTACCAACTCCGCAAAACCGGAAATAGTGTTCCGGTTTGCAAACTTTACCTCGGTCTACAAACGGAAGCCGAACGGTGGAAGGGCACTGGCAGCAGGCAGCCTCATTAGGGAAAGCGCACCTCGGTTTAAGAATGGATTTGGTTTAAGAACGGACTTCAGGAACGGATTAAGTTCATAAACCAAGGTACCACTGTATACTGAATTGCAGCTATTATTAGTAGAGCACAATGAATATACTAATATGATGCCCAAAGTGGCCAGCATTCTAAAGTTATAAGCAGAATTGATATTTGAGGTTAGTATCCCTCAGGTTTGACTGTAATTTGTAATATTAATGCCCAAAGTGTTTTGATATGTTGCTCTTAAAGTAATAATTTCTTCTAATATGCTCTTCTATTTGAACTTCTGGAGATGAATGTGAGAATGATGTGCTTTGTTTATCCAACAGGGGTTGCAGCACTGGCCTTGTCATGCCCTTATTTACGTGAAGTCTCTTTTAAAAGATGTAGCAACATTACAGATAGTGGAGTCCTTGCCCTTGCCCTCCACTGCCCACTTTTGCAAATAGTTAACATAGGTGGATGTTCCAGCATTACAGATACATCACTGCAAGCTCTTGGACAGAACTGCCAATCTTTACATAGTGTGGATTTTTCATCTACCCAAGTAAGATTGTTGGCAAATATATATCTTGTTGGCATAGATATCTTGCAAAATGGCATGATTAAAATGATACTCTTGAGAACTGACTCTTACTTCACTAAATTGCTATTGGTATTTTGAGATACTGTCTTGATAAAAGTGCATTTGGCCTCTTTTGCTTTCACAGTTACCGCATTTTTCACTCTGTAAGACGCACCAGACCACAAGATGCACCTAGTTTTTGGAGGAGGAAAACAAGAAAAAAATATTTTGAATCTCAGAAGCCAGAACAGCAAGAGGGATCGGTGTGCAGTGAAAGCAGCAATCCCTCTTGCTGTTTTGGCTTCTGTGATAGCTGCGCAGCCTGCGTTCGCTCCATAAGACGCACACACATTTCCCCTTACTTTTTAGGAGGGAAAAAGTGTGTCTTATAGAGCAAAAAATACGGTACCTTAATTTTGCTTAGTGTGGTTGCATTAGATAAAATGAGTGTTTTGAGCCTACCACAGGAAATGTGGACTCTTATCTATAAATTGCAGTGAATTTTGTTGCAAAAATAGTCATCTGGCTTGTAAATCTAGTGTTTCCCATTTCCCTTCCCTTCCCACCCATTTTACACTTGTAGCTTACATTATCAGAGTGCAGTATTAAAATAAATTCAGCAGAGTAAATAATATTTGATTGATATAAAAGTGGAAAACTGATTTGAATAGTTATAGTAAAATTATGCAGGAAAATGTAATATGAAATATGAACCATTGAAGGAGAAGAAGGGAAGACAGTGAGAGCCAACTATTGACGACTGTGGAGAAGAGCCAGAGGATGATGGGTTTACCTGGTGCCTAGATGTTCCTGGAACCTGGTCGTCCATGGTGGTTCTGGTCTGCTCCCTGGTTTTTGGAGGACGAATGCCCAAGAGGTCCTTACCTACGGCCTTCTTAGGGCAGGCAGCACCTCCTTCCAGGCTCCTGGCTGGGCATCCAACCACGCAACAGTTGGTAGGCGCATGGTCTGTCTGCTAGTATGGGGACAGGGAGGCCTGGCAAGACCAGGTTTCTGCCTGTTTTGGAGGGCTGGTAAGACAAAGATTCTGCAGTATCACGTAGGAAGAGTTTGGGCTTGTTGTGATTATTTGTAGCAGAAACACTACTGCTGAGGCTGCCGGAGGTTAAGGGCTGCTGCATGCATAGCTAATGCAGAGTTAACAGAAGATAATGGGGTTGAGTAGTGCTACTGAATAGTAATGTAATAATAAGAATAAGAATGTATAGATACAAAATTAAAATAAAAAAGGAAGGGAAAGGAAAGGAAATGGAAAAGATAAGGTGAAAGAGGAAACTAGAAGAGGAACTGCAGATAAGTCAGACTAGGGGTAACCCTGCCAAAGCTAGTGAGAATTGACCAATAAACCAGTTGCTGTGTGGCTGCACTAAGCAAGGTTAATATTTAACAATATGTGATTCTGTGAATGAAAAGAAAGCACCCAAGATTTATAAGTTGATATATTGGAAGCAATCACACAATATACAATCTGCAGGTTTGAGGCTCAGTTAACTAATTCTATCAGAAGGGGGAGCAATTCATTTATTCAGATGGGGGGAGCGATTCATTGGAGGGAGTAATCAATGCGGCAAAGGCATGGCATAATTAAAATCCAGAAACGTAATTAAATATAGGTGCAATCAGTGATGCAAGTGCATTAATATAAAGCCTAATCAGAGGGAGCAATTCATCACATAACATTAGTGCAGAAAACCAATTAAATAGCTGGTGTCCTTCACGCCATGCTTGGAGGTCTCTTCCATATTGATCCTCTCCATTTTCTGATCAGAACCACTCTTCCTGTTCCTCTCTTTGCTTGTTTGCTTCTTCTCTTTTGACTCTTGCTGCTCTTCAACATACATACATACATATATGAATGAGACATATATATTCTCCAGAATTTGGTGCAAAAGTTATTTTTCCAGCTAATTACAGATCAGGGATGTGACTTTTCCAAGGAAGCTCCCTTTTGCTTGGAACTGTCTGCTTTTCTTGAATCTTTGTGGGTCCCCAGTTTGAAATGTAATAAATGGGTGTCTAATGGCAGAAAGGTTAAAAGCAGTTATAAACATAGCAAACCTTCATACAGAGTATCACAGCTTTTGGCTAAATTTAAAAGGGGTTCCTAGACTGGAGTTTCCCTTCCAGAAACTCAGAAGAAATGGATGCAGGCTTTAAGTGAAAAGATAGAAAGACTGAAATACAAATGCACATAGGCACAGCCTAAAAAATGAGGAGGCTTGGAACTCCGCTCGGCCAAGCTGATAAGGCCTCATCTTCCTTCGAGCCGAGCCTTTGAAATCGCCTCCGACGTGTTTTATGACCTGAGCCTTTGATAAGGCCTCAAGCACATTCTATCCAGCAGGGTTCCCAGCACAGGGAAGAGACGAGAGGTTTGGCTACATTGTAAAGAGTTTTATTTCTAAACTACGCAGAACAGAAAAGACATCCTCTCTCTATGCAAGCAGAGAGCAACTGAACAAAGAAACAAAGGAAACAGGAAACCACTAACGTCACAACCCATCTCCCTTTCCCGTGAGACTGCAAGGTCTCTGGAATGTAAACAGAGTCCTGTGACTCCACGCAGCTGCACAGTGATAACAGAAGCTAACAGCAAAGCCATGTTTCTTATACACTTTCAGATTACACAAATGATTTCTGAGTAGCCAATCAAATGATTACAACAACTTCAACAACTTCCCCATAGGAATTACAGCCTATGGTCATCATTCTAAATCAAATAGAAACCCTTATACAGTATTCTTTTTACTAGCCCACTCCAGCCTTCTCATTATATTAATATGTGATCATACATTGTCATCCTTCAAGGTCTACTTTAATTAATATCTAATTAATTAATTCTTTACATGTCTACAAACATCTATTCTTAATCACCCATGATTAATATATTCATTCTCTACATTAACATAAATTCAGTGATACTGTTCCGCCTGGCCAATCTCCTTTCATGTATTCTCAACTTTTAATTCTTTCACATTAGAATACAGGATGTACGTGAAGCAATCTGGTTTTTTCCTTAGATTGGTGAGAGTTCATACATGGATTGCTAAGCAGCACTGCTAATATAAAATACTGAGTTTTAACAAACAAAAGAGTGTCCTAACAGAGAGATAAATGGAGATAGGAAATTCTTCATCTGCTTTGCATGCAGAAGGTCCCAGGTTCAACCCCTGGCCTCTCCAGGTAGGCCTGAGAGAGACTTTTGTTGCAACGGTTTTTAATAAAGGTACCAGTGACCAACTCAAATAGAGTCCAAGAATTGACAGACGCAGCAATTGGAGAAAAAGAAGGTGAGGTTTACTGCTGAGCGATAATTGACCCAGTGGAATCCTTTCCAAAGACTGGGCCCCAAGCTCTGTCGGCCTGGGGCTTTATACCTGAGTACATACATCACAGATCATGACATAATTGAATATAATTGTGAACGAAAGCAAACTAAGCTAATGAGCGCATTCAAGCCTTGCTCCTGACCGTACGAGTTCTCCCAACTTCTGTTTTTTTAGTTTGAACATGCAGTCTTGAGGCAGACTTGACCTTTCTCCTAGATTTATTGCAAGAATAGAAACTTAAGGCAAGGAGGAACTTTAACTGTTACTCCCAGGCGACCATCTGTTCATAAAGGACATTTGCGGTTAGCACCTTCCTATTTAACTGCATAGACTTTGTCTGGACAAGGGGGGGGGGGAGATGTACCAGCAAATCTGATTTATCGCTTCACCTCTTGTAGAGAGAACAAAAAGGTACTAGGACAAAGTTCATTTAAACTTTGCAGATTTAAGCAATTTGCTGTTAAGCTAAGCAGAAGCTTTCAGGATTCAAACATGGATTATAAAATCATTGTAAAAATCTCTGGTTATATGTGAATATATGTGAATATATTTGATAACTGTTTATATGGATAACTGATTATATGAAAAGCATAAGGGTAAAATTCCTCCAGGTCCTGCTTCACTGCCTGAAACCCTGGAGATCCATGGAGATCTCCTACAGTTGTAGGAGAGCCAGTCAGGAAAGAGAATACTGAGCTGGATGGACCAGTGGTCTGAGCTGGTATAAGGAAGCTTCCTCTGTTTCTGTTGCTAAGCCATGCTTTGGCTTAGTGTGATGTTTGTACTAAGTCAGAGAAAGGCCTGGAAAGTGGCATTATTGCACATATATATAATTTTTCTGTCATTTAAAGAGAATATATTAATTTGGCTTCCATTTGTGTAAAATTCAAGTTTATAAGACATGCAAATTGAAGAAAACCAGACTGAAGTTGCTATGGTTGTTGTTGGGTTTTTTTTACAAGATTGCTTTAATGTTTTGGTTTATTGAAGTGGACAGTTACTATAGTTTTATTCAGTGTACCAACAAAAATTTTGATTTTGTCCCATCCAGGTTACTGATCACGGTGTAATAGCACTTGTTAGTGGAATGTGTTCAAAGAATTTAAAGGTACCGTAACTTTTCAACATGTTTAGTACAAATCATTATTATTAGTAAATAGTATATTTAAATTTCTTAATAGAATTAAGGGATTAAATCAGTGGCTATTAGTCAAAGATGACTAGATGCCCTGCTAGTGGGTTTCCAATAGACATCTGACTGGCCACTGTAGAAACAGAATGCTGCTGGACAAGATGGGACTTTGGTCTGATCCTGCAGGGTGGCTCTTACTCTCATATAGGGTTTTTTCCATTATTGCAGGGGTCAGCAAGGTTTACCAGGCATGGGCTGGATCACTCCTGCAGAGATCCTCCGTGGGCTGGACCGGTGCATGTCCATGGCACTGGAAATCGCTTCTGCATATGCCCAGATGCCAAAAATTGCACCTGCGCAGAAGCGATTTTCAGCATCTGGGCATGCGCACAAGTGATTTCCGGCACCATGGACATGCGCAGACGCGATTTCCGGCATCTGGGCATGCACAGAAGCGATTTCCGGAGCCGTGGAAGAGAGTCCCTGCGCCATGCTGCGCTGCTGTTTTTTTTAATGCTTTTTATTGATTTTCAAAAACAAAAATAATAATAAATAAAACATAAACTTTTACATTCAACATTTTGTATCTTCTTATTTACCCTGCGCAATTTTGCGCCTGGACTTCCTTCCTTCCCTGCTTCGGTTTTCCCAATTTACCATGCTGCGCTGGTTTAATGCAGCACGTGGGGACTCGCCAAGTGGGCAGCTTGGTTTGGAGGTGGCTCACAGGCTGGTTAAATGGCCTCCTTGGGCTGCTTCCGGCCCATGGACTGCAGGTTGGGGACCCCTGCGTTATTGTCTGTAACAGTTACTGATGCTAGTATTCATTATCCCAAATAGGAGATCCATATGGAACGGTGTGTGAATCTGACTGACATAGCTGTGGAAGCTGTTCTCACTTGTTGTCCAAGGATATACATTTTTCTGTTCCATGGATGCCCACTGATAACAGGTGATTAAAGTGCAGCTTACTAGCTAAGTTCAACAATAGATTTTGTCAACCTGTTTGAGCCTTAAGATCAGTCTCAAAGGTACTGCTCACAGACCCACCAGCAGGATCCATCTCACTGGTGGGCACGAGAGACAGGGTATTTTCAGCAGTGGCCCCATATTTTCTTTTAAATGAGTTTAAAGATGTTTTTTATGTTGGTTGGTATTGTGAGTGGACTGGATTTTAAATTAACTTTGCTCTTTTAAATGGTTTTAAAATATTGCAGTACATGTAATTGTGCATTGGTTTGCTGGTTTGATATATTCTTGCTGCTCTTTTAGCTTTTATATTTCAAATATGTTTTTCATTGCAAGCTGAAGGATAAATCTCCCTTTTCTTTCTAGTTTGAATCCATTTTGAGCAGTTAGAACTCCATATTCTGTATTCACTGTCCCCTCCTAGTAGATAAAAACTAACTGTTTTAATCAGGACATGTCCTTGTACACTGAAAGAATGCAACAGATAATCACCAAGGTAATGGTGAAATGAATGCTAGGCATGGTAATTTCATTTAACCTTAGGTCAGTAGGAGGGCTGATATCATAGTCAAAAGCAGATGTTGGTAGACAAGCAATAATAGAGCAGTAAATAATAAATACATAGGTAAATGTTTCCTTACCACAATGCAACACAATTAAACTTGTTAAAATGGGAATAAGAGGCATGTTTCTATTTTTCTAACAGTCTTCAGAGACAGAATGGTACACCACTACTCCCTGCTCCATATCTTGAAACAATATGCTTATCTCTCCTGTTCTAAAAAAAAAAAGCCTAACGTTGTCCTGACTTAATCAGTCCACCTTCACAACTTAGTTAAAATTACGTTCACAGCAAATGCAATTTTAAACAGTTGCTCTTCGTATGCTTGGATGTGAGCCAAATTCTTGTATAACTTAGGTTTTGACAGTGTGCCTGTGTGGCTTCTGTCCAGATATGCTTGTTTATCAGAGCAATTGTTTAATTCAACTGCATCAGATACAAACAGTGCTTTTTTCCAAGAAGTTGTTAGAGTAAGCGCCACACTTTTTAACAACAAAAAGAGGTCCCAGTACTGCGTATCCTTGAATACTCCCTGGGGAAGAAAAAGGGTACTGGATACAATGTTGCTAAAATTATTTTGCCTTGATGCTAGTACATTTTGTTCAATCAAAATTGGGTGTTTTCCACCCCAAAAAGGTGGTTTAAAACAGATGAGAATAAGAACAACAGTTTCAAAGCAACCTAAGTAAAACCCAGAAATAATAGCAAAACAACCACATTGACCTGCTCTAGTGTTAAGATCAGCAGGGGAGGCCCCCTTGGCAGTTCTGCTGCCCTATGCAGTCTGATAGGCAGTGGTGTGTGAGAGTTGCTTATCTGTGTTGGCTCTCTGTTTGTGGAATAACCTGCCCTCCTTCTGCTGCATTGCTGTTCTGTGCTGCTGTTTTGTTAGTTTGGTCATTTTATTTTATGTTTTTAATACAGTGTGCTGTTTTATTGAGAGGTTTTTGTAACTCAGTATGGGACCATTCAGTGAAGGGTAAAATAGGTAAAAACAATGAATGAATGTCTGCAGAAAACACTGGAATATAAACAACTGAAAACATATTGAAACAAACATGTCTTAACCTGCTTAACCAGAAGAGAAGAATGAGCTTATTACAAGAGCCTGCAAAGCATTTATGCAGCAAATAGCAGCATCAATTTACTGATCTGGAGGCCCATTTCTTGTAGAAAGTGTTGGAATGAAACCACGACAGACGAGTAGCAGGTGTCATTGAGAGGCGTCTGCCGGGGCGAGCCCCGGGAACTCTCTTTTATTGAATATTACAAACATTGCCACAGGTGTGCTTGTGGCTGATTGGTTGATACAAACACAAAGCAACTTTTTGCTGATTGGTTAACATAAGTACAAGGCGGGAATTACATGTGAACATTAATCACCGATAGATTAAAGGCTGGGAAACGAAGCTAGAACTTGACAGGCATGAAACCTCCTGATTAAATTATAACTAAAGATTGATATAGCATGGCTAAAACAATTACTAATGATTGATCATAACATGAAAGAACATAATAATTGAATTTCATAGATGTGGTCAGCTGTGCATTAAGTACAGGTCATAGTGTTTTTCATGAACTTAGCAATGAGGGAATGTCTTGGTCTTTGGAACAAGTTGTGCAGTGTGTGCAAAAACAGAGAAAAGCTTATAAGCAAGAGTTCCCAGAATGCAAGAGAAAAGAAGCAATGCTTCCCCATAATGCAACAGTTACGTGCAGAAAAAGAACTTCCCTTTAGAAAGATCTCTGAAACTCATTCCTTCTTCCCCCTAAATTATTCATTTGCATTACCCTTCCTACCTAGCATTTTCTTACCCTAGAGAAAATTGAATTGTCCAATGTATTTTATCATCCTTGTTTCCTTGTTTTGCAGATCGTTCTCGAGAAGCCCTGGAACAGCTGGTTGGACCAAATAAGTTTAAGCAGGTTTCATGGACTGTTTATTGATTTTTCTTTAGTTGTTGATGGCATCTCTTTTTCAAGAAATAACCATTCCTGGAATGGCATGTCTCTGGTGTTGTAGTGTGTACTGTCTCCCACTGACATGCTTCGTTTCTGTTTCAACTGCCAAAGGTAGTGGCACTAATGCCGTGTTGGTTTTCTTGATTAATGAGAATGTTTCTCTTTTTTCCACTCCACATGATGGATTACTAATAGGAAGTTGTTAGTGTTCATGTAAGAGCAACAGGTCAGAACTGTAATTCAGGAATCATTATGTTCAAATGTTAAGTTCTGTGGCAGTGAAGAACTAACAGGAAAATGTGATGTGGCAGGTGGTGAGCCAGCAAGACATGACAGCCACTTTTGCATCTAAGCATTTTGTAAGGTCACTTGCGCAGCCATCACTTTGGGGAGGGTCAGTTATGTTTCTAGGTAGCCATTATAATTGGAGACATGAGGTTTTGTTTCCTGCATGCTGGTTCTTGTTTTGAAATAAATTTTCCTACCAACTTCAAGTTGTGAATGTATTTTCTTTCATTCCAAAGAATTTATGCATGTGTTTATAGTACTCATGGCTTCTGTTTTTGAGTGAAAATGTTAACATGTGGCTTTGTGCTGATATCTCCTAGCCAGGATACCACGTTCTGGCCCAGTAAGGAACATAGTAGTGAAAACTAGAAGGAATACTGCTATCTAGTCTAGGAATTTGGATTTCTTCCTAAACCCTGTATAAGAGTTGTTTGATCATGTGCAGCCCGTGCATTCCCAGAGAAAAATGAATCATAGAATCATAGAGTTGGAAGAGACCACAAGGGCCATCGAGTCCAACCCCCTGCCAAGCAGGAAACACCATCAGAGCACTCCTGACATATGGTTGTCAAGCCTCTGCTTAAAGACCTCCAAAGTAGGAGACTCCACCACACTCCTTGGCAGCAAATTCCACTGTCGAACAGCTCTTACTGTCAGAAAGTTCTTCCTAATGTTTAGATGGAATCTTCTTTCTTGTAGTTTGGATCCATTGCTCCGTGTCCGCTTCTCTGGAGCAGCAGAAAACAACCTTTCTCCCTCCTCTATGTGACATCCTTTTATATATTTGAACATGGCTAACATATCATCCCTTAACCTCCTCTTCTCCAGGCTAAACATGCCCAGCTCCCTTAGCCGTTCCTCATAAGGCATCGTTTCCAGGCCTTTGACCATTTTGGTTGCCCTCCTCTGGACACGTTCCAGTTTGTCAGTGTCCTTCTTGAACTGTGGTGCCCAGAACTGGACACAGTACTCCAGGTGAGGTCTGACCAGAGCAGAATACAGTGGCACTATTACTTCCCTTGATCTAGATGCTATACTCCTATTGATGCAGCCCAGAATTGCATTGGCTTTTTTAGCTGCCGCGTCACACTGTTGGCTCATGTCAAGTTTGTGGTCAACCAAGACTCCTAGATCCTTTTCACATGTACTGCTCTCAAGCCAGGTGTCACCTATCTTGTATTTGTGCCTCTCATTTTTTTTGCCCAAGTGCAATACTTTACATTTCTCCCTGTTAAAATTCATCTTGTTTGTTTTGGCCCAGTTCTCTAATCTGCCAAGGTCGTTTTGAAGTGTGATCCTGTCCTCTGGGGTGTTAGCCACCTCTCCCAGTTTGGTGTCATCTGCAAATTTGATCAGGATGCCCTTGAGTCCAACAACTTTAATTGACTCAACAGCACAATGTTTTCAGCCTTTGTGAAAACCACACAGCTTTAATTCATCTACCCACAGCTGCTGTCTTTTATTTAATCTAATTTTCATTGTGGCTGTTAGCAACACAGTTTGAATATTTTTGAACTTGAAAATTGCTTACTAATAGCAATAGAATGCATTTAAGTGAATGTAACTGCATAACAAGGTTGGCTTAAGTAATTACTCTTATAAATTTATTTTGAATTGTAGATTGACTCTGTACATGTTTAATCGGACTTACTCTCTAGTAGGTGTATTTAGGACTGAGGAGGGGTTGTACCTCTGGTGGGGGACACATCATGCTCCTTTTGTCCACCTTTGGTTCCCACCCTGCACCCAGCTCTCACCTGTGGCTCCTAGAAGCGGCCACACCCTGAGAATGGCTTTGACTGGCCAGCTAAACCAGGTGAGGGTCTTACATTTTATGTCTTCTATTTAATAAAGCCTGTACTGGCACCTCCCCACTTGCGCGTGATCAGCACAAGCACTTCTGCTGACAAGTGCACCATTTTCAGCTCCAAAAGGGGATGGGGGCAGAATCGGGGAATCCTCTCTCATGTGCATCCCAGTAATGTGTGTGGTGGCTGCAACAGTACCTCTGCTTAAGTGGGGACCCCCTTGTATGTTCTTACTCTTGAAATGACTGCTGTTCTGTTCAAAGCCTACATACCAGAGGTTGGATTCCCCCCCCCAAAAAAAAAAATAGAATTAGCAGAAGAGCCCCTAGTACAGCATCCTGTTCCCCATAATTTTCAGCCAGATGTATCTGGGAAACCCACCAGCAGAGAATGAAGGCAAAATACTTCCCCATCTGTTGCTTCCTTCCCTCCCTCCCAAACTGACTTTCAAAGATATGCTGTCTCTGAATCTGGAGATCCCATTTAGCTATATTATTAATAAAAGCACCTAGCATTTTTAAATGACTTGGATAATACCGAATTCAGCCACTCAACAGCTGGTTGCAAACTGGACTTCTACTACCCAAAGATGGGACTTCATTCTCTGACAGAACACTTCAAGTACTAAGTAAAACTACCCAATTTGACTTCTTTTTGCTTTTTTACCTTGCATGCCACCTAAAATTAACATCTAGCTTTGTTAATATAAAAGTTATCTACTTTCTCTTGATTCCTTGTTATCTGTCTACGAAGGAACCTGTGTGTTTCACCTAAGGAGCGAGACAGATCTAGGTAACAGCTTGATTTATATTTTCAAAAATTGGGAAGGGAAAATGCTAACCTTTATACATTTTTTCCATCTCAGCTGCCCTAAGTGCAACTTTAAACCTGCAAAGCACATAGTGGGAGTCTTGTTTGAATGTCTGGTATATCCTGCCACATTCTTTCTTGAGATTGTGAGAAAATATACATCCTTGTGGCTTTGACAGCAAACAACTCTATCCCACATCCCCTCCTCTGATAAAACATTCTGTAGAAGTCAAAGCCTGCATGCTATTTTATGGCAGTTTGGTCGCCCTGGTTATTGCCCTGATGTAGATTTTACATTTTTTATGAGATTATTTTTATTCAGAATAACATGAAATAATGGGTATTGATCATCAGATAAAAGGAAAATACATGCATTATGTGTATTAGGCAGATAATAATAGCATGTTAAGTTAAATAACTGAAGCCAAAATGATATATGAGTTATAGTGGGTCTGGGTTCCTCTGGGTGACAATAAAAGAAACAGATGTAAACCAATCAGCATCAAAAGTATCCTTTTGTTTCTGCATGCATCACTCAGCAGTGTTGTGTAAATTTAGCAGTCACTGCCAAATACCATATGTGTAAGGTCATCTTGGTAGTCAGTATAACCCTGAAACTAACTGGTACTTGCTGCAGAGCCATCCCACATATGCTTACCTGTAGACATGTTATTCTTATGTGCCAGTATAGTAAAACACTGGTTCTTTTCCTCCTGCATTCTGGGAATTATTTCTAGCTTCCTTTGCTTTTAAAACAGACTAAAAGGCCTGTTTATAATCAAACATGCTTCTCTCTCCCTTTTCACGCACAGGGCTAAAGTCTGTGCCTGGCACACGGATCTCTGCACTCCATTCCTTGCATACCACACTTTTTCTATTTAGTTCACAATGATGTGTTAATCCTCAATGTATAATTAATTGTGTGAGTTTATATTACGATCTAAACATTAGTAAATACCTTAGTCATAATATAATCAATCTTAGTCATAGGTGGATTAAGAGCTTATATACCTGTCTAAATACAGCTCTAACATTCTTTCTTTCATGTGCCAAAGATCTATGAAGCTATGTAAGCCCGCCTTACATACAAATGAGCCAATAAGATTTCAGTTTCTTTGTCTTGTATTAAGCCAATCAGCCACTAGCACATTCGTGGCCATGCTTTGTAACTTTGAATAAAAAGAGATGCTGTGGGGCTAGAGAGGCAGTCTCTCTCTCTCTCTCTCTCACCTTCATCTGGCACACACGCAAGCTCTCTGAAACAAACATCTCGTTGTCTGTCTTTATTCATCTCCGCAACTCTAAACCCGACACTTACCTGCTTGCTTTGGGAGCTTGGCTGCTGGCCTAGGGAGTTGAAGAAGAAGAAGAAGAAGAGTTTGGATTTGATATCCCGCCTTTCACTCCCCTTCAGGAGTCTCAAAGCGGCTAACATTCTCCTTTCCCTTCCTCCCCCACAACAAACACTCTGTGAGGTGAGTGGGGCTGAGAGACTTCACAGAAGTGTGACTGGCCCAAGGTCACCCAGCAGCTGCATGTGGAGGAGCGGAGACACGAACCCGGTTTCCCAGATTACGTGACTACCGCTCTTAACCACTACACCACACTGGCTGTTATTTGTTGGGAGTTATTTGTGCAACCTAGTAGATGCCTCCCACTCATTCCCCCCATCTGACAGATGGGTGGATGGGAGGTTCAGTTTGCAAGTTTATTATTCCAGCCAAACCCCATGGGAGACTTGTAGCAATAGTATTAATAGAATAATAAAGAACGTATGTCCATAACATAAGCCAACATCCATGATGAAAGAGTTACCAGAGACACCCACAAACTCAAATTCAACTTGGATTTCAAGATTAAAGCTCCAAATCACAACAATTTATAGTGATTTTATCGGACTCATTTTTCCTGATTTTTTTTCTCTCCAGCTAATGTGTAGAAGGTCACTCTGTGTTACTAAGCTATTACTGACACTCAAAAGAAACTGAATCATTTCTGTCGGGGCCTACCTGCTTGTGAGAACAAAGGTTTCAGAAAGTGACCTCTATATAAGGGGCAACTAGAAGATAATGAGTGATGTCTTCCACAAATACAAAGTCTGACTGAGAATGGGACCTTGTGCAGTGTCCATCCAAGACTGAATCAGGACACATCAAAGAAGTGTTTCAGTTACACAAGTTGTAAATTTAAACAGGGAAAATGGGTAGAGAAAAACAGCACTCCATAGTGCTATCTGGTGGCACAATGTTATATCACATATACAACACATATAAATTGTTTTTTCTTTACAAATCTAGCCGAGCCCCAAGACTGCAGAGGGCATCACTTGGAACTGCAGCTCAATTAAGGCATTTCTTAAACAAACTGGTGAGAGTTTGGTCTGATAACTTTCTGTTGTTCTATTACTGATAACGCTCTGGTCCATTACTCCTATTCCTGCCACTAGGTTTTCATATATTCAGCATTCCTGTTTTCGAGCAAACTCTTGTATTTCAGTCTACATTTGATCAAATTTTCTATGGATTCTTCTTACAGATTCGTACACAAATCCTGAATTGCCCTAGCCCAGGCTTCCTCAACCTCGGCCCTCCAGATGTTTTGAGACTACAATTCCCATCATCCCTGACCACTAGTCCTGCTAACTAGGGATCATGGGAGTTGTAGGCCAAAAACATCTGGAGGGCCGAGGATGAGGAAGCCTGACCTAGCTAGAACTTGTATTAGCTGCCTTGCACTGACTGTCAAACCAGCTAAGGTGTGTTGATTGTGTGTATTTATTAATTGTAGAAGTTATCAAATAGGGCCTGAGTTCTGTGACAATTTGCTGGAAGACATGAACAAGATTTGGAGATTTGCTCATAAAATGTTGATGCAAGTTTGTCACATGATGACTAAATAGTGCCTCTTGGATATTGCTGCCCAATCTGAGAGACCATTTCAGTCTTTTCATGCCTTATAATTCTCCACGCACTGTTGCAGATTTGGTTCTTGATATGCATTCTGTTAAAGGACATTGGGTCACTGATATTGGAAACTGGTCGCTATCCACTCCTTCCAACATTTCAAAAGTGTTCACAAAAGTAAATACTGAAAGAGTGACTACAATGTGGCTGACAGCACTTCCAGCATGTTTGTTAAAATAAGTATATTGATGCTTAGATAATCTACAGTGTAGGAGATGGATTGAGGATTAAATCTGGAGATTAAAATTTAAACCTCCTGCCCCATGTATGCAGAATCTGTCCCGAGTTGTAACAGCAAGAATCTCTGTATTGTGTTGTAAGTCTTTCTATAATAAAGCTTTACAACTGATCATTTGGAATCCCTGCAACTGGGTCTTTCAAGGTCTCAGTAAACCACTCACCCAAGATCTGCATTTAGGCCTGTGGGACACAACACATACCACTTGCAGATAGTACATCTGTTTGCAATTTCCAATGTAACCAAAGCTCCATGTGAGCTGCCACAAAGAGGTGGTTTATCAATTTTTTACAACGAAGATACGATTTTACATTTTTAATCAACAGCAGCAACTACTGATACACCCATCCTCTGCAAGTAAAAGACTTCACTGAAAACAGTTTTTTTCCTTTATGTTTCTAAAGAATAAAACTCAGCCACATACTGGCATCCACACATAATTTCCATTAAAGTGGGAATTATAAGGCAAAGTGCTTTCTTTTATTACACCTGTCCCAGTCCGCACAAATGCCACCTTCAGCTGGTACAAACCATGCTGTGTCATTAAAATATATAGAATGTATGCATGCTGATAGAATGCATATAGGCAGTATAGTATGTATTGGCACCAGTCAGAATTTGAACTGCCACAAAATGGTGCTTTTAGTGGTTCAAGTGACATGCCATTTAGTCCAGTATTTCTGCACTTGAGGTCCATGGAGAGTCAAGGCTGGTAGTGCCAAACCACAGTACTGGTGGACCCATTGTTCTCTTGCTGCGTTGATTTGGTGAGGTCATACTCACTGACTTTGAGAAGCTGCTTCTGAATTTTGTGGCACACAAAATAGGGCCTGCCGGGGTCTCCAATTAACACTTTAGTCCTATGAGTCTGGATGTGGTTTTTCAGCCACTGATGAAGGCTGTCTGCAAGAGCTTCACTGTAAAACATGTCCCCTAGGATAATAAGATCCCAGTTGTCTACTTCTGTACCAATGAGGTTCTCTGTGAGAACATGGAAAGGATTCAGGTTGTTCAGTTCACAGTTCAGCAGCATGGCAGCTCCTGCAACTGAGAAATAAGGAAACAAACAAGACAAGATCAGTGCCCAAATTTTTGAGTTGGTAACACCACCTGGACTGGTCAACTTTCTAGTCTTTCGGATCCTTTATTGGGCAATACTTTCCTTGCCAGAATTGTTTTTAACAAGCTATCTTATAGTCTCTGTGGGCAGAGTATTGCAAGGGACACAATTCATGGGCTGATCACATTCAAGTCCCTGGTGCCTCCCTTACATTTTGTACTCTGTCTGGGAATGATGGGAGTTGTAGTCCAAAACATCTGGAGGGTACCAGATTGGTGAAGGCTGCTCAAGTCGCATCATTTACATAACTGAGTGTATTGACTGACCCAACCCTACACCAAAGTTGGCATGAACCGCTTATGCGGGGAGGCCTTTCTCCATTAGACCAGAGTTCATGCCACTGAGAACAGTAACATCTACATCCCTGACTCTGGGTAAGACCCTCATCCATTAGCTAGCTTGATCACCAATATAGAGTGGCTTCAGCTTGTGTGGGATAGTTGATAATAGACGGTTAGGTGTTAGGATACATGTTTAAGTTCTAGACCTATACTAATGTGTGCGCTCTATTACTTGAGGGAATATGTGAGAATAAATAGCACCCACTGCTTCTGCAGCATCTGGGTGGCTCGGCACTAACTGCTGGACAGGAATCAAAGGACTAGGAACTGTGTGGGTGGAATTAGAATCCCAGATGTTTCATTAGCTATGGGATAAGAATGTGGTATGTGAAAGAGGAAGGGGTCCCCAACAGAGAGCAGAAATAGTGTTTTGCGCAGTAAACAATTTAAGTATGTGTTCTGTGTAAGATTGCAATATGATATATTGTAATTATGATGCATTTTCATATATTTCATTTTTTTGCATACGATTTGTTTTTGTGCTTTTTAGTTTTTTTAAGCACAATGTTTTGAGAATTCTCTTTAATTATGTTATTTTAAATGTGGAATAATGATGATTATGATGACAATTAGCCATAGTAGTATTGTTTGGTTTCAATTGTGAAATTTGTGTTGTATTTCTTATATTGGTTCCTTATATTGGATCCTAAACTGGGTACAGGCTGGTTATTCACTCTGTAAGGCAGGTTTAATGGTTAATGGCCCCAAGTCGGGGCTGATGGTTGGGGTAAAGTTCAAATCTCTTTAGTGTTTTGAATGGACCAAAACAGCTGACTTTCGTTGACCTTTGAATATGGTCTGGTAAGTATCTTATCTAGTTGTTCAGGGTGGAATCTACAACCCATTGAAGATCATTTTCTACTTCCTGAAGTGTGTTTATATTGAGGGCTCTATGCCCTCCAACCACTAGATAAACACTATGAGATTTGGCTTCAATTGTGGCTCAGCCCCAAACCAATCTCTGACTTTGCTCATATAAAAAGACTACTATGTTTCTCTTTACATTTGCTTTCTGCCTTGCAAGAACACTGTGTGTTTTGCTTTTTCCACACTGGTTTTCTCCCCCCACCAAAGTTGGCAAGCTTAGCATGAGTGAGTCATGTGACTTCTCTAAATCTAGGGCAACATTTTCCAGTAAGTAAAGGAAAAGAAGTGAAGACAAAGTAAATAACTTGCCAGATGTTGTGGTGGTTAGAACCAAACAGTCTGTGGTTGGAACAAATAGTGAAAAACAAGCAGATTTCCTGATCTAGGAGGTATAGAAACACAAAAACACGTGCACTCTGGTTTCTGTCACGGTGTTCCATTGCGCCAGAAGTGGTTTAGTCATGCTGGTCACATGATCCGGAAAGCTGTCTGTGGACCAACACCGGCTCCCTCGGCTTGAAAGCAAGATGAGCATCGCAACCCCATAGTCGCTTTTGACTGGACTTAACCATCCGGGGGGGGGTCTTACCTTTTTTACCTTTTATCTTGAGGAGTTATAAAAGAATGCCAGCTACTTTGGGGAAGTCAGCCAAAATGAAGACATATGTCAGTGTAGGGTTCTTTATCCTTCAGACAGACAAGGGGAAACTGCTCATCCTGGATGTCTTTAAGAGAGGGTGAATTAACACCCGTTCTACACCATTTCTCTTCTGCAAAACGGGTATCTCATTTTAACAAAGCTGGAAGATCATCACTGCTGTGTTGACTGTTTCACTATCAAGTAGCCCTGCCTTGATGGCATTGATGCCTCAATGGCTATGGGACATGCTCAGTTCTTTCAAAGGCTTCTTTGTCTATCATGTTACCTTGGAACATGCTGGAGCCACATAGGTCCTCCCTTCTTCCCAATGCCCTGAGACTGACTGCACTGCACGTGCAATGGAGCATCTTACCAGGATCAATGTCGTTGGCAACAACATGCGAGGCTCCGCTCATCATGGCTGCTATGGCTGTTGCTCCACAACCGCTTCCAAGATCGAGGACTCTCTTCTCTCTGACAACCTCGGGGTTATCAAGAAGGTATCTGAGTATATTTTGAAAAACAAGAACAGTAAAAAAAACACATTCGTAGCAAAGTCTATTGCATTAGCCTAGCACTGAAAATGAATTAGCTAGTGGTATAAGGAATGCATACGTCGCAAATCAAGTAGAAGATGGATGTAAGGAAAAGGGCATTGAGAAATGCAGAAGGTGCAAGTTAAAAGGAAAACAACTAAGAACACAATAAAAGAGCCATGGAAGACATGAAACATTTATAGAAAGCTAACTGTCTGAACAGATAAGGCAATTCTGCAGACTAACTCAAAGACTAACATACAGCTGATGATGTTTTAGGAGTTGTTTACTTCAATGCATAAAAGGCTATGTGTTATATGTGTTTGGGGTCTGCCTCTGCGACCAATAGGTGCAGGGCACACCCTTCCTGTTCAGGAATAAAGAGTTTCATAGCTGATTCTTGTCTGGTTGATTGACCTCCCACTTAAAGGTAAAGGTACCCCTGACCATTAAGTCCAGTTGCGGCTGACTCTGTGGTTGCGGCGCTCCTCTTGCTTTACTGGCCCAAGGGAGCCTGTTTTTGTCCGCAGACAGCTTCCAGGTCATGTGGCCAGCATGACTAAGCCGCTTCTGGCAAACCAAAGCAGCGCACGGAAACGCTGCTTACCATCCCGTCGGAGCGGTACCTATTTATCTACTTGCACTTTTGGCGTGCTTTCAAACTGCTAGGTTGGCAGGAGCTGGGACCGAGCAACAGGAGCTCACTCCGTCGTGGAGATTCAAACCGCCAACCTTCTGATTGGCAAGCCCTAGGCTCTGTGGTTTAGACCACAGTGTCACCCGCGTTAGCAAACCCTATTTCCATAACACTAGTAAACCTAAGTCAGGGTGAACATGTGGCATGTATGCTTTCTAGGGCTGATAAGTGTTTTATACCTGGCTAGTCCTTGGCCTCCTGGCCAATAGATTGCCCAGTACGGGTCCCCATATGGCCATAAGGCAGCCTTGTCATGCCAAAATCGACAGCGAGGAGTCAGAAGTCTTAACCTTATTTCTGGTGTCAGGTTCCCACTGCTGATGACTTCTGTGTTCTTCTCCAAAAACAGTCTCATCTCTGGATCCAGGAGACTCCCTGAAGTCTTCTGGTGGTAGCACTTCCAAAGCGAACAGCTGCTTCCATCCTTTTGCTTTAGACTTGTACTGAAGATGTGTCTGCTGCATAAGCGTATCAGCCGCCTCCAGCCTATGAAAATCATGTCCTCTACTGCTCTCAGCAAGCTCCTCCCCAGCTTAAGTTCATATCAGGAATGCTTCCTTGGAGTGGAAAGTGTCAAGAAAAACTCATCAGCTATAGCTTTCAGACTCAGTGGGAAGTCATTCCTAAAAAAACAAAAGAACAGATATTTCCACTGTATATATGCCATTAGTTGAGTGTATCAGTTAATACTAAGGATGACAGAACCCATATATTAGGGCTGTATCCAGCTAAGTTCTACTCAAGAGTAGACCCACTGAAATTAATGGACCAAAGTTACTCATGTCCAGAGATTTCTATGGTTACTATTATTATTGCTTTAAGTATTTTGCATTAGGAACCCTCTTTGAATTATTCTAGAAATGTATAACTGATGAGTAGCTATCTTTCAGTACATTCCTTTCTCGCCACCCTGGCACCAGCCTGTAATGTTCAGTTCATATTAAGTTCAGTTTACATGTCCTGACCTGCTCTTATCTATCTGTATACATTCTTTTCTTATCACCCTGGAATATTAAGTGCGCATTTAGTTCCTGACCTGTACCTATCTGTACGTTCTCTAAGTCTCGCTACATCTATCATGATAGGCCTTTACGCCTGTCCAATTCTGTGTTCCTTTTATCCCTTGATGATTAATGTCTTATATGCAATTCTTGTAATGCATTTGTGTTAACCAATCAGCAACAAGCACATATGTGGCAATGCTGTAATATTCAATAAAAGGGACTCCCCGACACATGTTCGGGAGATGCCTCCCAGATAACACTCACTACCTGTCTGTCGTTATTTCAACCCAACATATAACTCTGCCTTATATTAAGACTATTGTCCAGCCAGTCTTGCTTATTCTGGCTGGTGGCAGCTCATGGGAGATCCTTTTAACAGGAGATGCCAAAGACTGGATCTTGGAAATATTATGTATGCAAACCATGTGCTCTACCACTGAGCTTCTTCCTTATTCTGCAATAGTTTGTATGCCCTATACAATAAATACTTGGCTCGCTCCTTCCCAACTATTATATTTCCATTTCTCCAGTCACATGTCACCCCTTCTCAGTTTTATACCTCTATAAATAACCATAACTTCCACCTATCTTGGGCCCTTTCTGCACTATATGTTTATAGCAGTATCACACCACTTTCAAGTCATGGCTTCCCCATGGGAAGAGCAGTTTGTTAAGGGTGCTGAGAATTGTTGCGAGAACCGTTTCCCTCACAGAGCTACAATTCCCAGAGCTCCCTGGCAAGAGGTATTTGCTGTTAAACCATTCTGAGAACTGCAGCTCTGTGGAAAACACGGGTCTCCTAACAACTCTCAACACCCTTAACAAACTACATTTCCCAGGATCCTTTCTAGTGTAGGGGTCCGAGATGCCCTCTTGGCACAAGATTGCTTCTCAGTCATACTGTGCTTTCAAGCAACATGGGCTATTTAGCTGACAGCTGCTCTTAGAGACAGACTTTGGGGGTGGAAACTTCCTGTTGTTGTCATCTGAAAAAGAGAGTTCAGAAGCGAGGGGGTAGAAACAGAGACCACATACGGTAACCTGCTTAAAGAGCAACTGATTCCACAGGACTCATGGGAGACCAATCACAAGGTTTTCTTTTGATACCCTTGTTTAAGCTTGGATGTGTTTATTTTATTACATGTACATCCTGTCCCTTTTCCTCCACGGAGCCACAGAAAGCATACTCACAAACACACACACCCCATTCAGGCAATGCCCAGCTCCATGTTCCTTCAGCAAAAGAGTGGCTTCATATGTCTTTTTAAGACCATATCCTAGAGCCAGAGCTTTAAGGGCTCCCAACTGCAGCTCTCCCTGTTGTTGGACAGGCAGAAATTCAACAGCTGCACCTTCCTTTAACATACTCCATGAGAGCTTATGTCGTTATTAACTTTTGTGCTACAGGAGTTTTTGTCTTTTTGTTAGGAACAAACTAAGGTTAAACACATTTACTACTGAGTAAACTCCACTGAACAGAGTGAGGTTTGCTTCTGAGCAAACATGCATAGCATCGTCTCATAATTTGGCAATATCTCTGGAAACTGTGTTAGGGTAAGTCTAATTACATTCAATTTTGAATGAACTGCATTTTTGTCTCGCCGTATCATGAATTCTTTCAGCGGTTTTTTCCTTGAAAATCTACTCTAGAATGTCAAACGTGAACACCAGGGGGATATCAAATATGCTACTTTATCAAGAAGCTTTCGTTTGTTTTGTTAATTCCTAGCTTAAGAAAATGGCTTCTGCTTATATATAATGGTTTACAACCTGGTAGCAGAGAAACCTAGGGCTGTAGCCAACCTTAAGCTACTCAGAGTAGACCCATTGAAATTTATGTACATGAAAACTTAGGTTCACTCATTTGTAGGGGGTCTAACGCAAGATACAACAAACCTGTTAATTCCACTGGGAAGTGTGATAGGAATTTTATGGTCTTAGATATATGGTAATGTTCATAACTGCACATACATAGATCAATAATGTGATAGGAATTTTATGGTCTTAGATATATGGTAATGTTCATAACTGCACATACATAATAAAAAAATTCCTTCCAGTAGCACCTTAAAGACCAACTAAGTTAGTTCTTGGTATGAGCTTTCGTGTGCATGCACACTTCTTCAGATGGTATCTGAAGAAGTGTGCATGCACACGAAAGCTCATACCAAGAACTAACTTAGTTGGTCTTTAAGGTGCTACTGGAAGGAATTTTTTTATTTTGACTATGGCAGACCAACACGGCTACCTATCTGTAACTGCACATACATAGATCAACACAGGAAGACCAACCTGGAACCATTTTGATTCCTGAACTGACCAAATCCTTTCTCTGCAAGGTTAAACTGGAAAAGCCTCCCCATTGTCTCTTTCCTCACAAATCCTGTCTCAAGGATATGTCTGTTTGAATAAGGTGCGAGCCTGTGACCTGGCCCAGGAAATAAGTATTTTACCACTACAAAAGACTGGCCAGGCTCCCCAGGCAATCCAATCAAGTAACTTGCCAGACAGGAGATAAACTGTGACAGGAGAAAAACAACATTTAAATTTTTGTGATGTATGCATAATGTTTCTGGGGGTGGTCTTGATCTAGAGGATGGCAATTTCAAAAGTCTTTATAAGCCATTGCACAGCATTTTTGTGGGTCCTCTTCCTCTCCTGTGTGTGAGGGGAGCACCCTGTTGCAACAGATCAATAAAGATCAAGCTTACTAGCTGCTTTGCTTCTCAATATTCTCTGGTTGGCCTCTGTTATTTTCTCCTACCAATAGGGAACCTATGTAAGGACTCTATATGGGCTCTTGGATACCCCATAAGGGAAAAGGGCATATTTTTATTTACAACAGAAGCAGGTGATCGCTCCCAATGATTATTTTCCCCTCTGACAATCCCAGTAGGAAATAAGGTATCCACGACTATGCACTGAGCAAATCCGAAGAATGTATCCCGCCTTCAGAGAAACGGGGGGCCGCTTGAGAGTGGCTTTTGTTTGCAAAATCTCTTGCGTTCAACAACAATTTGCACTCACAGAAACAAAGCGCCTCCCGCTTTTGCTAAAGCCTTTCCCTGTTGCACCCGCAGCTACGCTACCCTCCGCCTTGGCCAGAGGAATCGAAGAAGAAGAAAGCGTGATAATAACAATCCTCATTTCCGGATTCCATTTGAACACCCTCACCCGCGGGGTGGAGCACAGCGGGCATCCTGGAACCGCTCCGTCACCGAAACCTCTATGGTGCCTCGTCCTATTCCTTTACCCGCATGGGCTGCCCCTCGCGTTCGATTAACAACCGGAAGTGTTATTGCTTTGTTTAGCTGCTGCATCAGGAACGTGGAACATTCTGGACTACAACTCCCATCAAGCCTCATCTGTGGCCGTGGTGGTAGGGGCTGCTGGGAATTGGAGTCCAATAACGCCTTAAGAGAGCCGCCGCTTCAATTTCCCTGTGTTAACAGCTTCTGAGAACGCTTTCAGATTGTGTCTGTCGTTCCTCCTGCGTTTGTGAGTCAAGCCTTTTCTGCTAGTATTTTTTTTGTTTTGCTTTTTAAACTATCCTTGCCCTGTATATTTAACTGCAGCCTGGCATACAGAAGCTCAACAGGTGAAGCTTCTCTTGGCATGGAGATAATCTTTGCCTATTCCATCTCAGCGTCCCATTCTGCAGTTAAAGGCAGAAAAGTGGAGCCAGTGTTTAAAAAACTGACAACCCCAGTCTTTCCTTTTCTCCTCTTCTCTTTCTGTAATAGTTCAACAATGCAAATACAATGCAAATGTTACAAAGGATTCTTTGTGCTACACCAGTATGGTGTAATCCAGAGTGGGGGAACTTTTTCAGTTCAAATGTTGCATTCTCTTCTGGACCATTTTATGGGGGACACATGCTAGTGCTGGACACAGCGACAAATGGAAATGATATCTTTGTAGAGTGGGCTGGCTAGTTTGTACACACATACATGGCTTTCTGTCACCACCCAAGCAGCCCAGAGGCATATCAGAGCCCAAGGACACCCAAGAAGACTGTCAAACAAGGTTTGTGAGGGGTGCAGCCTGGGCAGAGTCCCAAGGGCCAGAGATAAAGGCTTGGAGGGCCACATTTAACCTCTGACATGAGGTTTCCCACAGCTGTAATTAGTGGATAAGCAAGCTGTACTAGAACCAGGATGACATGGGTTCAAATCCCCACCTTGGGCCAGTCACTATTCCTCAGTCAAACCTACCTTGCAGGTTGATTGTGCATAGAAAGATAGGGAGGGAAAAGAACCTCATGCTCCTTGGGGAAAGCGTGGAATAAAAATGAAATAATAAAGTCAAATGCAGCACAATTTGACAAGCACTAGGCTTGGTAGGGTCAAATATTGTTTTTGCAAATGCTTTTGGTTTGTGTATTGAAGGCATTTATACACAGCTCTTAAGTTTAAAAAAGGGGTCCCATAGCAGTTTACATTAAGCCATGACACACAAGGAAAAAGGAATGGAAGGGAGGAGGGGAAATAAGCTCAAATGCAAATTCTTAAATGGACTGCTATATACAATGCTCTTCCCCCCCCTGGGGGGGTACTCAAGGGTACATAGTACTGGTGAAGGGAGAGGGAAGGGTTAATCTCAATAATATCAGGACCCAAGCTAACTGCTGCAGTTGTGGTTAAGCAGCTAGCAGCAGCTGTGGTCAGACCGCAATTGCTTCAGCTATGTAGGCCAGAAGCTGCTTCCTGCTTCCTGCTTCAGAGATGCAGAAATGCAAGGTAGAGAAAACACATAGAAGGGAGGGAGGGGAGCTTAGCTAGCCATATGCCATATAAGATAATAAGTTGTAACCTTGCCAGCTGATTGGGGAGACAAATGTATGCCCCCAGGTATAAGAATGCTTGCTGGACACAGTATAAGGGCCGCCAGTCTTTGGAAACTATTCCGCTGGCTGCCTCTGCGCAGAACTCAATAAACTCTTTTCTCCGAAGACGTGTTCCTGGTGCCTTTGTCTCCTCCGGGTCACGGGGATTGCGGGCGAATGGGCTCCGGCCCCTTGGATCCCCAATTAAATAAGGCTTCATTGGCACCTCTTTTTTTGTGTAGCTAAAAAGTGTGACGTGTGACGCACACTGTAACAACTTAATGGTGAGTACCAGTACCAGTACCTATTTTTCTATTTAAAAAAAGCACTGGATATATAGTTCTGGCTGTGCAGACTCTGGCTGTCTAGAAGAGTAGCAACTCCTCACCAACTCAATGAGTGGAAAGGTTCAAGTCTTTATTGCTATAGCAATAGTGGCTCAGTATTCATTTCTCTCCAAAAAGACTGAGCAGACAACACTCAAAACAGAGCATGCCCATTTCCTCCCACCCCTCCCTAACATACATAGTCAAATTTATAGTATATAGCCAAAGACTTTTACAATTGTTATAAAAATTCTAAGCTCTCAAATATAAAATAAATGTTCATAAATGTACAAGGCCAACGCATACAGAAGTATATAAACCACGTCTTAAATAGTACAGGAGAACAATCCTGAAGCCATTTTGACTCTCCCAAATTGACCTCAAATATTTCACTGCAAGGAGGAAGGAAATGGGAAAAGCTTTCCAATTGTCTTTTGACTGTAGGGGCTTATACCTCTATTTTCAAATACAGTCTGGCAAGTATCTGTTAAGCTGAGCACACTATCAATATGCGTAAAAGATTCAGGAACTAAGTATTTACCATCTTGAAGGAATGGTCAGGCTTCCCAGAAAATGCAGTCAAGTAAGGCATTATCAGGTATCCTGGCAGACAGGAGAGAAGCAACACACTCAAATTTCTGCTGGAGACCACCTCCTTCTGTGATATAGGTATAATGTTTTGGGGGGTGGTTTTGTGGTAGTGGGTGTCAGGTAAAGGTAATAGACCCAGCATGCCCCCCTATATACTTGTAATATTAAAGCGCAAGCAGCTTTCATCTCCCACATGTAATGCTAAAGATACGAACATCCGGTTGACGAGATTATCTACAAATATACCACAGACAGTCTTGTTGGCAAGGCTCCTGCAAGCATGAGGTCAAAAGTGTAAAAGTGAGAAAGTGCATGCATAGCATTTTAAAGCAGACACATTTTCTGCTAAGGAGTTTCCAATTGCCAATGGGCCATTGTCAACGTCTACAATACTGTATTAGCAAAGAGCAGTATTAAGGCTATGGGATGCGGAGGCGCAGTAAATAAGCTGAAGTAAACAAGTTAAATGAGATGTCAGCAGAATTGAAGGGTCGCAATCACAGCCACAGCCACGCAAGTATAAGTTTTGAACAGTATCAAGCTGCTTGCTTCGCTTCCAAATAAAGCAATGAGGGATTTAGGGATCTGTGATTGGTTTTATATTGTAGTTTATGTAAAGGTTGGGGGGGTGTTGCCCCTGCAGCAGATACCATACACACACACCCTGACTACCAAAATCAGGGGTCGGCGAACCAAGCTTCCCACTTGGCGAGTCCCTGTGCGCTGCACTAAACTGGTGCAGCACGGAGTGGGGACTTGCTTCCGCGGTGCTGAAAATTGTTTCTGCGCCCATGGATTGATCTCTGCGGGAGTGAACTGGCCCAGGCGAGGTAAACCTTGCCGACCCCTGGCCAAAATCAACACAATCACTTCGGCAAATGTCGCCACAAAACACTTAACCACAGTTTTTCCTATCTCTATCCAAAGGGCCTCTGCTGCACATTACCAAATGTAAAAATTCACTGATAAATGTACAGTGGTACCCCGCAAGACGAATGCCTTGCAAAACGAAAAACTCGCTAGACGAAAGAGTTTTCCGTTTTTGAGTTGCTTCGCAAGACGAATTTCCCTATGGGCTTGCTTCGCAAGACGAAAAACGAAAACGTCTTGCAAGTTTGTTTCCTTTTTCTTAACACCGTTAATACAGTTGCGACTTCACTTCGAGAAGCAACTCATAGAACGCGGTGTGGTAGCCTTTTTTGAGGTTTTTAAAGACTGGTGATTTTTGAAGCTTTTCCAAAACTTCTTTTAAACTTTTAAAACTTTTTTGGGGGGGTTGGATTTTGGGTTGGGGTGTTTGGAATTCAAGGACTTGGTGTTGGGGAGGGGTTTGCAAGAATCTGGAAGCTTGTGTGTTTTTTTTCTGCATTTTTATGATTTTCTGTGACCATTGGGCCACTCTGCTGTTTTTTTAAATAATTCTGGATGTGAATTTCTGTGTGGTGGGTGGCTGGGGGAACAGTTGAGGAGGGGGTTCTTCAGCAAGAAGCAAAGAGTGGAAGAGGAACCTTCTTCGAGTTGTCCCCCAGAGTCTTAGAAAATGTCCTGTACACTTTGTTGATTTTTAAATGTTTTTCTGTCATGTTTAGAAACTTAATTTATTGTTCCTTCAATTTTTGAAATGCTCTTTACAGTATGTGTGACTTTAAAGAGCACTTAATAAACTCTTGTTGTACCAAATTTGGCTTTGTTTGGACTTTTTTTGACCATAGGAACACATTAATTGAATTTCAATGCATTCCTATGGGATTTTGTGCTTCGCAAGAAGAAAAATTCGCTAGGCGAAAAAACTCGCGGAACGAATTAATTTCGTCTTGCGAGGCACCACTGTATCTATCTACCTACTGGTTCACTGGGAAAACTTTAGAAAGTCATATAAAATCGCTCCCGTATGGATTTGCACCATTCCAACTTTGTTCTGTTCAGGAAAGGAATAGCTTAGGAAGGGGGGAGTCTGTACATAGCAGCCCCTTGCACAAAAGGTAATCACTGGCTTCCTGGAAATGGGTGTCAGACAGGCAGTCATCCCATGGACAGTGGCAAACCATCCAGGAATGGATTAGGTTCTTGGTTGGGACAAAGAGGTGTGATTAACTTGGCCTGGGAAACCAGGAACTTGTAAATATCTGCCCTCCCTTCCCCACAGGTGGGCAGGGTTTGCGGCACCAAGCGAGGCTCACCTGGGCGGGTGCCACCCACCTGCCTGAGCTGGCCTTTGACCCGCCCTCGGCCAGGGAGGACAATGGACGGCCGGGCCGGGGGTGGGCCTAAGGCCAAAGAAAAGAGGCTGACTCCTGGGCTCAAGCCTCTTTTGCTGCTCTTGGAAGCGAGAAGTAAACCAGGGAGTATTGGCAGCAATAGCACCCTCCACTAGACGTTCTTATTCCAGGGCCTGGGATGCCTTTGGGCGCTTTCGTGGCTCTGCAACACGGCGCACATCTGAGGAGGTGCTTCAGTTCTTGGTGCTCCTAAAGCGCAAGGGCCTTGCCATAAAAACTTTAATGCTTTACAGGGCAGCTATTTCTTTCTTTTGTAAATTCCGTCACTGGCCAGACCCCTGTGACAGCTTCCATGTCAAGAAGTGGCTGGGTGGGTGGCAGCGTGTCATTCCCCCACGACAGGATGGCAGGAAGCCTATCACCATAGACATACTTTATCTAATTTGGAAAAAACTACCAGAGATCTGCTGGTCTAATTTCAAAATGCGTCTCTTTCGGGCAGCATTTTCCCTAGCCTTTTTTGGTGCCATGCGCATTGGGGAGTGTTTGGCTGGGCCCCTGCAATCAGGGTTGGCAGACAACGACATCAAGTTCTCTGGGCATACGTTGAATGTTAAGATTCGGTAGTCAAAAACTGACCAGTTGCGCAAAGGGGTCACACTCACACTGTCCCCAACGGAACAGGCAGGCTCCTGCCCATATCGCGACACACGCCGCTTCTTCAGGGTCCGGCCCCAGTGCAAGGGCCCTTTCTTCATTCACTCAAACACGCGCCGGTTGACGCGATCACAATTCACAGCGGTTTTACGCAAAGCCTTATCTGCTTGTGGTGTTAGTCCCCAGGAATATTCTGAGCACTCATTCCATATCAGGGCTGCTACTTCAGCGGCGATACAGGGTTGGGACCCCGCACACATCAAGACACTGGGTCGCTGGCGCTCGACAGCCTACAAAAGTTACATTCGTCCCAGCTCCTCCTCCTTATCACTTGCAATTTAATTGTCTTACAGGTTTGCCCACCATGAAGATCTGGGTGATAGGCCACAGTGAAGGAGTGCAAGCCAGGGGCCTACCTTGGAATACTGTGAGAGCCAGGCTAAGGCCATTCTATAGAGCAAGCTAAAGGTCATTTTATAGAGCTAAAAGCTAAAAAACTAAGTCTCTTTCTACTGCCATTAGGATATTTTGCAGCTGCAACAAGTTTGCAAGTTTGTGGTTAGGGTATTTTGCTAGTGTTGAGCGATTTCTGAGAAACGAACCCCTGAAGAAAGCAAACAACAGGATATGTGCCGACCACAAGAGTCCTATTTAGAAGCTGTTATTTTTTAAAAAATATTTTTATTGCTTTTTTTCCAGATAAAGATATATTTTCAGTTTACAAAGAAACGTCAACAACAGAAGAAAAAAGAAAAAGAAAGAAAAAGAAAATATGAATCTTTTCAAAACTTATTTCAGTTTCCTATCGGACTTCCCCACGTCCCCCTCACAGTGCATTCTTGACAATAAAGATATCAACAAATTATAATCTTGTTTCATGCGTTTCATTATACTTTCAAAAGCTTACGTTTTAGTTTAAATTACTTATTTTCAATTTAATTTAAAAAAGCAAATGTACTGTCATTTTCAACATTTAAACATTGGTTCAATCATTAATTATTATTAATTTCATATGTCCTCCACTCTCTTTGCTGGTGCTAATTTTTCCAAATCGTGCGAATTTTTATAGTTCATATAATTTATAATACTTTTGCAAATAGTCCTTAAATTTTTTCCAGTCCTCCTCCATCGCTTCTTCCCCCAAGTCTCGGATCCTGGCAGTCATCTCGGCTAATTCCATGTAGTCCATCAGCTGCGTTTGCCACTCTTCCAGTGTGGGCAAATCTTGAATCTTCCAGTATTTGGCAATGAGAATCCTTGCTGCTGTAGTTGCATACATAAAAAACGTTCTATCCTTCTTTAACACCTTTTGGCCGACAATGCCCAATAGGAAGGCCTCTGGTTTCTTAGGGAAGGTGTACTTAAACACCTTTTTTAACTCATTATATATCATTTCCCAGAAGGCCTTCACTTTAGGGCACGCCCACCACAGGTGAAAGAATGTCCCTTCGGCCTCTTTACACTTCCAACATCTATTGTCAGTCAAATGATATATCTTTGCTAGTTTGACTGGGGTCATGTACCACCTGTATATCATTTTCATAATGTTTTCTTTCAAGGCATTGCATGCCGTAAATTTCATACCGGTGGTCCATAACCTTTCCCAGTCTTCAAACATGATGTTGTACCCAATATCTTGAGCCCACTTTATCATGGCCGATTTAACTGTCTCATCCTGAGTATTCCATTTAAGCAGCAGGTTATACATTCTTGATAATAACTTAGTCTTTGGTTCTAACAATTCTGTCTCTAATTTCGATTTTTCCACCTGGAAGCCTGTTTTTTTTTTATCCATCTTAAATACCTCTTGAATCTGGGCATAATGGAACCAATCTTGCACCTTATCCTTCAGTTTTTCATAGCTCTGTAGCCTCCAGTTATCTCCAATTTTTTCTATTATTTCCCCATATGTCGGCCAGCCGACCTCCATATTGGGTTTTTTCCGCGCCTTGGCCTCCACCGGTGATAGCCACCTCGGGGTCTTGTTTTCTAACAAATCCTTATATTTTGTCCAGACTATAAAGATTGCTTTTCTGACAATATGGTTTTTAAACATTTTGTGTGTTTTTACCTTGTCGTACCACAAATACGCATGCCATCCTAAAGAGTTGTTAAACCCTTCCAGATCTAGGACATCAGTGTTCTTAAGTAAAAGCCAATCTTTCATCCAGCAGAAAGCGGCAGCTTCATAATATAGCCTTAAGTCCGGCAGGGCAAACCCCCCTCTTTCTTTTGCATCAGTTAGTATTTTAAACTTTATTCGGGGCTTTTTGCCCTGCCAAACAAACTTTGAGATATCCTTCTGCCACTTTCCAAAACATTCCACTCTGTCCACGATCTGTAAGGTTTGAAACAAAAATAACATCTTTGGCAAAACATTCATTTTTATAGCTGCTATTCGGCCCAACAAGGAAAGTTTCAATCTTGACCAAATTTCTAAATCTTTTTTCACTTCTGTCCAACATTTTTCATAGTTGTCTTTGAATAAATTCAAATTTTTTGAGGACAAGTTTACCCCCAGATATTTCACTTTTTTCACCACATTTAACTCTGTTTCCCTCTGAAACCCATCTGTTTCTAACGATGTCAAGTTTTTACCCAATACCTTAGTTTTTTGTTTATTCAACTTAAAACCCGCCACCCGACCAAACTCCTGAATCAGTTCTAAAACTCTTTTTGTACTAGATACTGGCTCCTTTAACGTTAAAACCAAGTCATCTGCAAAAGCTTTCAGTTTATATTGTTTCTCTCCGACCTGTACTCCTTGTACCTGCCGGTCCTTCCTAATCATATTCAAGAGCACCTCCAGGACCGAGATAAATAATAAGGGGGAAAGAGGGCACCCTTGACGTGTTCCTTTTTCAATTTGAAATTCTTCTGTCACCACATTGTTCACTATCAACTTAGCTTTCTGTTCTGAATATATTGCCTCCAAACCATTTACAAACCCCCGTCCCACTCCCATCCCTTCCAAGTTCTTCTTCATAAACTTCCAGGAAATGTTGTCAAAGGCCTTCTCCGCATCTATAAAGATTAACACTGCTTTAGTGTTAATATTAGTTTGTAAAAATTCCAAAATATCAATGATGTTCCTGGTATTGTCCGACAAATGTCTACCCGGGAGAAAGCCTGCCTGGTCCTTATGAATTACTTCATTCAATACCTTTTTAAATCTATTTGCCAAAATGTCTGCAAATATTTTGTAATCCACATTAAGAAGTGAGATGGGACGGTAGTTCTTTAGTTGGGTCTTTTCAGTTTCCACTTTAGGTATCAATGTAATGAAAGCTTCTTTCCACGTTTCTGGTGCTCTCCCTCCGTCCCTAATCTGGTTACAAACCTCCATTAATGGTTGTATCAAGTAGTCTTTTAATGTCTTATAATATTTGGAGGTAAGACCATCAGGACCTGGAGATTTGCCCAACTGCATATTCTGAATGGCAGCCTCAATTTCCTGTTGTGTTATTCTGTGATTCAAGATTGATCTCTTTTCCTGAGAAAGTTCTGGTAGGCCATTTAGCTTCAAAAATTGGTCCATCTCAAACACTTCCTCGGGCCCTTGCGTATACAGTTTTTTGAAATATTTCTGGAAACACTTTCTAATTTCACCTGGTTTCTGAATGTTTTTCCCTTCAACCTCTAGATTGGTAACATAGTTCAGTTTTTGTCTTTTCTTCAACTGCCATGCTAGCAGTTTCCCACATTTGTTTGCTGATTCAAAAGATCTTTGTTTCATTTGTTTAATTTTCCATTCCACTTCTTGATTTATCAATTTCATATATTGTGATTGGTGGAATTTAATTTCTCTCAAAGTCTCTTTTGATTTTGGATTTAATCTCAATTTTTTCTCTCCTTCTTTTATCTTCTCTAATATCTTATCCTTTTTTCCATTCCAGAGTTTTTTCTTTATTGTGTTCTGTTGTATCAGAAACCCTCTCATTACAGCTTTACTTGCGTCCCAGATTGTTCTCTTTTCCACCGAGGTGCTCAAGTTAATCTCAAAATAGTCCTTTAAAGCTTTTTGGCCCTTCTTTACAATCTCTTGATCTCTTAACAGGTTGTCATTCATTCTCCATCTGAAGGAACCAGCTGGAGTAAGTCTTAATTCCATTTTCAGAGCATTATGGTCGGAGCAAGTCTTTGGGCAGATTTCCACTCTCACCATCTTAGGTGCCAGCCCTCTAGTTACCCAAATCTGGTCGATTCGTGTCCATGACAGGTGGGCCTCAGAGAAGAATGTTCCCTCCTTACCTAGGGGGTTCCTTGTCCTCCAGGTGTCAATCAAATCCATATTGTCAGTCAGTTCAAAGAAGGTTTTAGGTAGTCTGCCATCCTTAGTCAAATTTTGGTTCTGTGACTTGTCCATTAGGGTAGAGACCACCCCATTCATATCTCCCATCATGATGATGTTAGTATAATCCAGATAGTCAAGCAGTGTCTAAATGTTCTTTTTTCAAAATATGAAAGATCTTTCTCCTTTTCTCCGGGGAGTTTGCGCCATTAATATTCCAACTATATAACTGCAGGGACATCCTTGATCAATCTGTTGTTACTCTATGATGAGGTGTCCTCTTTTTCCTCCGAACCCGAGGCAGTAGGCAATGGTGCTGCTCCAAGCAGTGGTTGTGGCCAAGGAGCCGCTGTCCCCTTCTGTAGGTCCTCTCCGTGGTCGTGCAGAAACTTCTGGCAGTCTTCTTGTGTTTTGATTTTAATTTTCTTTCCTTTATATGTAAAAGATAACCCTTGAGGAAACTCCCACCTGTAAGGTATCCCGTTGCCTCTCAGTAGTCTCGCTAGGTCCGTATACACAGCCCTGAGGTCCAGAAGTTGTTTTGGTATATCCTTGTAAATTTCCGCTCTCTTGTTCTGGAACTCAAGTGATTTTTTAAAATGTAGGTCCAATATCTTGTCTCTCTCCTGGTTAGATCTCAAAATAATCAAACAGTCCCTAGGTCTGTCCTTCCTTGTCACTCTTCCCAATCTAAATGCAGTTGTTATTTTAAAATCCTGATCAACTTTTATACCCCAGAATTTGGAGAACTCCTCTGACAAATAGCCAATCAAATCTTCTTTCTCAAGTTCTGGGATAAGGTGGAGCCTCAGATTATTTTCCCGATTTCTCAATTCGACCATAGACAGATAGGCTTGCTGGTCACTAATATGTTTAAAGAGTGGCCTTACTTCTCCTTTTATTTCCTCAATTTTTTTATTTGCTTGATCAGCTTTCAAATTGGCAGCCTCAGACAACTTCCGATTCTCAGATGCTGTGTCTTTAAGATTTCCAATTTCTTGTGCATGTTGTGTCACTTGTTCAGTAAGTTTTGTAATGGAGGATGTGGCTATATCTATTTTTGCTGTCTGTTCGTCCACTTTCTTATTTAAGATTGCAAATTGATCTAGCATCTGTTTTAATAAAGTAGACTCAGCTCCTCCTGCAGCCATATCCTCTGTTTCAGTCTGACCAGCTTCGTTTAACACAGCTGGGACAGATGATCTACGTGGTTGGGTTGTCAAAGTTGTTTGTAGAAGTTGTCCTTTCCCAGCTCTCGCTTTAGCCCTTGTTTTCGGTGGACCACTCATTCCACACCTGTCTATGGCTCAAGGTCAAATTGTCCGCCTTCCCATGGGAAAGGCAGTCCCACAGTTACCAAGGAAAGCCGCAGAGAGTCAAAATAAAGTTTGTTCCGAGGCAGTTGTAAATCCAGAACTCCACTAGAGGGAGTATTATTGCAGTTCAGGAAAGAAGCAAAGAAGTTTATCCGCCATTAAAGCCTCTGCAGTCCCAAAAAGTTCAACAAAGCCCTTTTTTAAAAGAAAGGAAGAAATAAACTTTTTTCCTCCTCTTTAAAGCTTACAGAGTACTTACAGATTGCCACAATGTCCCTCCAAAAGGTGCCTGCTACAGTTCTTTAAAAGTAGCCTCCATAAGCGCCCAAATGTATCAAATTCCACTTTAGATACAATTCCCGCAGCGACACTTCTTCTTCCCCCTGCCAGCCCGATACTTGGTATTTTTTAGTTTGTAATCCAACAGTGAGGAGAAAGTTCCCAATTCAAATCAATACCGTAACAGAAGAAGAAAAACTTTCCTTTACCCTTTCCGTTGTCAGATCCTTTTACGCACGATGATTTCAGATCTTAAATCCCTTTGAAGTCGCTTCCAGCTGTCAGTTCTTTGTCTTTGATCTTTAAGCAATGTGAAGAGACGGACTTCCTTTTTTTCGTCTCTCGCTTTCAGCCAAATTCCAGAATTTGTAATCCAAAAGAGAGTAATCCTTACTCACGAGTAGGTAGATTTGTAATCCAATTCCGAGGAAGAAAGGTCAGCGCTCATCGGTAGCAGCCGCGCGGCTTCACCCCAGCAGAAAGAGCGATGAACTCACAGCACCGCTTCCCCTCCACGCTTCCGGAACCCCTTACGGGGTCCCTTCTTCGTTTCGGGGGTCGCTCCAGGTGCCCGCCGAGTCCCACGGCCACGAGCTCGCTCTGCTCGTGGTTTTTCTTGATGGATCGTCGCTATGCCGTAGCGCACGATCCTTTTCTGCGGAGCCCCTCTTCAGAAGCTGAAGAGGACCGCCATTACTGTTTCGCGCCGCCTCCGGAAGTCCCTATTTAGAAGCTGTTAAACCACAGACTCGCTTCGGTACATTTCTCGGAAGCAGGTGTTGGTTAGGAGGTGTTTATCGGAATCAATAAATAGGTCAAGTAGTTTCTCTTTCAATAATAAGCCAACAGCACCATCTAGTGGATAAGGCAGCTTGGAACCGAACAAGGCCACCACCAATTTTTCATTGGTAGAGCTTTAATGAATATGCATTAGAAACCATAAGAAGTTGTTAGTCATTGGCTAAGGGGAATGCCAAGGGGCTGAACTGTTGCTTTGCCTGAGAGTATAAAAACTGTCTGCATCTGGGTCTCGGGGGGCATTTTTCATTTCTTCCTAAATGCACCCATTTGCTTTTTGTCTGACAAAAACAAAATTGAATATAAAAACTTTTTCTTAAAAATATTGCTGCCTGGTCTTTTCATTTCTGGTCTGTATTCCGAAGTCCTTACAACAGCATTGTCCATTGGGCATCGGATTATGCACGGTCTCAAAATCGTAGCCATAACCTTAACATCCACCCCAAGGTACACTTTTATTGGATGGCCCAGCGGGGCATGCGTTGGCGGAGCTTGATGCCCATGCTGCGTAGTGCCGCAGCGACCCATGGCCCTCCAAGGGTCTTGATTATACATGCGGGGGAGAACGATCTATTGGAGCAAAAAGGCATTGCCCTTGCTGCAAGGGCAGAGCTAAAAAGCCTGCATGTCTTGTACCCGTCAATGACCATCGGCTGGTCCAATCTCCTACCCCGTCTTCACTGGAGGGGGGCTTCCAATCCCTCTCGCCTCAATTACGCGGTGAGTAAAATTAACAGGGCCATGCGCCAAATTGGTGGGTTCTCTATCCCACATCCCACCATCACATCAGATAGAGTTGACCTATTCCGGGGGGACGGGGTGCACCTGACCCCGCTGGGCAATGACCTCTGGCTCTGTGACTTGCGACAAGCCCTTGGGGACCGGATAGATTGCGGGGTTTGAATGGTCCTCGGTTGTGGGACTTGGCGGCAAGGCCCCTTAGGGCCTCGAGTGGTGGTTTTAGGCCTTGGCAAGGTAGCCTTTAGTCTAACATCAAGTTGGGGGGGGATGCATTCATGCTCGCTCCTCATGCAGCGGTGCTTGCAGGGCCCGTTAAAGGGCAAAACTGGGAGTCCCTGGCCATAGAGCGGCGGCAGGTAGGTCAAACTCCCTGGACGAGGTTAGTGGAAGGGCATGCTGTGTAAGTTTGCGCTTTGCAGTCCCCTCCCACTGAGCCTCAACTGCCTGCATATCCTCAGCCAGGCGGGCTGAGGGGGTTGCCTGCCAAGGCCTGTGCCAAGTTTCCCACTTCTAAAATTCAATAAAGTTGTGGCCAATTTGAACCCATACTCTGGTCTCTTGTGTTATCATTTGGGAAAAGGGGTAGGCACCACAGACAGGGTTTAGCGCGTGTGCCTGCAATATTTATTTTGTCTTACTTGATGGGTGTGAGGTGGAGGTCAAGGGAAGGATGGGGACAAACCCAATGCTCAGTTTGTGGTGCATTTGTGATGTATGCATGATGTAATTTTAGGGGTGTTGTGGGTATCTTTGTAAAATTTATGAAAGTGGGAGCAATCCTTTGTTCTGTGCTTCTCCCATGTGGTGGGTGGAAGTCCTCTTGTAACTGTCCTTTAAAATTAAGACCAGGCCTACAGGCTGCTATTTTGCTCCTATATTCCTGGCTGGTGTCTTTGTTTGGTAATCCAAGTGAGCCCAAGGATTTTCCTATAACAATAGGTTTTCCATTGTTTCTGAAATTTACAAAAGACTCCTCAGGGTGACACCCCAGGGAACAGACTTTTGAGAGCGATCTCAGCTGGAACACTTTGCTGTGCAGCAAAATAAAGGAACTTTGGATTCTCTCCTCTCAGCTCCTGTGTGTCTGATTAGTGGGACCCAGGAATGCGGGTGTGTTACCTGCAACAGTCTTGGGCTACAGGGTGGGCAATTTCAAAAGTCTACTGTATATAGGGGCTTGAACAGCATTGCTTGGGGTTCTCCCTCCTGCGTGTGGTGAGTGGGAACCTTGTTGCAACAGTTTATTTCCTTTAATAAATATCAGGCTTACTAGCTGCATTACTTCTAGTAAATTCATTGGTGAATTTACGGATTAGGTGGTACAAAACAAAAACTTGGTCTGTAGTGCACCGGCCCTTCTTAAATCCTGCTTGTTCTTCATGGATGATGGCTTGTTTGCTGTCCCAGTCCAGAATTTTATTTAATACATATTGAGAGTATAATTTGGAAGCCACATCTGGGAGACTTATGAGTCTATAGTTACGGGGATCTAATAGGTCCCATTTGGGGGGGGTGGTACTACTATGCTGGTGTGCCACCCTGAAGGGATGTCGCCAGTCATGTTTATGTAAGTAAAAAGTTTGGCCAAAATTGGGGCCCACCAATTTACATCTGAGGAGAATATCTCAGGAGGGATCATATCTTCCACCCGGTGCTTTCCCAGGACGCAGTGGAGTGGAGACAGGTAGCCAGTCAGGGAGGATCAGAGTTTTCTGGTGTATAGGTGAATAAGTTCATTTCACTGCCATGGATGTCACTCAGGGGTCACCCATGATTCAGGTGTTATGAGGGGTACAAGCCCGGCAGGTTCGCCTGAAAGGCCTCCTTGATCTAGACTCCAAAACTTAGCTCCGTTCCCTTTGATGAGAGCAAGGCTGAGAGATTTCCAGCTACAGTATTTTCATATTACAGTAGTACCTCGGGTTACATACGCTTCAGGTTACAGACTCCACTAACCCAGAAATAGTACCTCGGGTTAAGAACTTTGCTTCATGATGAGAACAGAAATCGTGCTCCAGCGGTGTGGCGGCAGCAGGAGGCCCCATTAGCTAAAGTGGTGCTTCAGGTTAAGAACAGTTTCAAGTTGAGAATGGAGCCCTGGAACGAATTAAGTACTTAACCCGAGGTACCACTGTATGTCATTTCCCCCTCCCTTATCAGAGTATTGTACTCTCGTTGTCTCCGTTTTAAGCAAGTACAAAAATGTGCAGACTTAGCTTTTCCTCTCACTTTTCCTCCATGCCAGAAAAAGGCTCACTGGCTACATTTCTGTGTGCCAGGCTCCTATTAAATGCTCAGGCACGGGGCAGATAAAAGAAGTTGGCAACCCTAGTGGAAACAGTGGCAAACATTGTGAAGTATATCAACTCTTCTTACCTTAAAGCTACTTTAACTTGTATTCCGTGAGGGGTCAATGCACCCAACTGGTAAGGAAGTAAATGCCGGCCTACTTTGTTGTAATGACATCTCCGTTACCAAGGCAACAAGAGGCCTATGTTCTGGAACCTTGTACTGTGATATATGTTCAGGGGCAGCCTTAAAATAAATAAATAGATCTCTGCCATCCTTGTATGGTGCATGAGGGAACAGCAGAGTCCTGTCAGAGTAAACGTTTCAGATTTAATGCCACTCACATAGTAGGGACATTATGCCTAGAGTTTCCTAAATTTATTAGGTTATGAGGCCATCTAGTGATCACAGATTTTAGTACAGTACAATAGATATGTGCTGCAATTAGTATTTACAGAGCAAAGATTTGACATCATAGCGCCCCCTACCCTTGCAAAGCCTTCATGTGTTATCACTTACCATTAAAAATCCTATATTATATTTGTTCAGCATTCCCTTTCTGTTACATCAGCTGCCTTGGAGGCCTGTTCTCAGATAACAGGGTAGGGGAATTCAGGCCCAGGAGGCAAATGTACTCGTGTGGTCTGTGGTGGTGGTGGTGGTGGTGGTGGTGCAGGAGTTTGGGCCAGAGTCCTGCACAGCAGAACGAGCAGGAGAACCTGCAAACTAAGTAGAGCTGACTTACTACGATGTAAGGTAAGTGAACAAAAACATTCCTCTTCAACAAGGCCTTTGGCTGATTCATATCATATTTTAAATGTATCTGTGGGGAAGGTATGTGTGGTATTGTTTTGTTGTTTTGGTTTAATTATTTACTTGTGTTTATCTTGTATTTTATTTTGTGAACTGCCCTGGGGCCTCTTGATGAAGGGTGGTATATAAATTTAATTAATTAATTATAATAACAATGGGTTTCATTCGCCTTCCTTTCTCGGCCTCTGCACTACAGACAATGAGTTACGGTGGCTTTGCATTAGCAGAAAGTTGTGCAAGGCAGAGCTCCAGATTGTTGTTGATTTCTCCCTCCATGCCTCCCACCCTTAAAAGCTGCTCCTGAGAGTGACGATTAACACCTAGCTTGATTATTTAGGGTGTTATGGGAGGGGCAGTACCTCAGGTGGGGGCAGTTTGTTCACCTTTAGTCCCTGCCCTGCACTCAGCTCTCACCTGTGGCTCCTAGAAGCTGTCCACATGCAATGGCAGCCACACCCCAAGAATGGTTTCAACTGGCCGGCTAAAACAGATGAAGGTAACCTTAGTAGGGACTTCCCCTGCATGCAGAGACAGGCTCCAGCAATGGGGTGGACCAATAGTGGGTCCAATGGCCAAGAAGCCGGTTTTCTGCATGTGCTGTAGAGGGAAGTGAGGGGCAGATGGGGCTTGTCAACAGATAGATGCCAACAATTTGGCTTGTCTGCATTTACATGACAATTGCAGGATTTACTTGAGTCAGGAGGCTTTGCATTTCCATAGCACTTTTCCATAGCCTTCCAGCCCTTTACAGAGGTGGGAAGAGTGGGTCTTTGTTGAGAAAAGATGTTGTTGGAAGATGTAGGACACATAAAGCACTTCTTCAAGCAATGCATAGTCAGTCAAACAGTGGAACTCTCCCAAGAGGCAGTGGGGCCCCCTGACTTGGATGGCTTTAAAAGATCATTAGATTCACAGTTGGAGGCAGCAATGTTCTGAATACCAGTTGCTGGAATGGAAGGGGAGAGTGCTGTTGTGCCTATGTTCTGCTCCCTGGTTTCCCTCCCATAGGCATCTGTCAGCCATTGTGAGAACAGGATGCTGGACTAGACGGGCTAGTGGCCTGATCCAGCAGACTACAGTGGTGCCTCGCAAGACGAAATTAATTCGTTCCGCGAGTTTTGTCGTCTTGCGATTTTTTTCGTCTTGCGAAGCACGGTGTTGGGAAAGTTTTGGAAAAGCTTCAAAAATCACCAAAGTCTTTAAAAACCTCAAAAAAGGCTACCACACCGCGTTCTATGAGTTGCTCCTCGAAGTCAAGTCGCAACTGTATTAACGGTGTTAAGAAAAAGGAAACAAACTTGCAAGACGTTTCCGTCTTGCGAAGCAAGCCCATAGGGAAAATCGTCTTGCGAAGCAACTCAAAAAACCAAAAACCCTTTTGTCTTGCGAGGCATTCGTCTTGCGAGGTACCACTGTATTCTTACGTTGTTAATTGCGAGGGGTGGAACTTTTCTGTGCTTCTGGAAAACAGGCTGCACATTCTATGCAGACTTGCACAACGCGATAGTGATGTTGTTCAACGTGAAATAAGAGCTTTGCCTTGCCTATGAGCCTGCTGCTAAGCTTCTATCTGTATCTGTCTCAAAAAGGCTAAAATAATGAAAAGCAAAACAACTTTGGGCAAAACTTTAAAAAGCTCAACAACTTTTGAGTCCGGATTTTCACTTTTTGAAATATGTCAACCTTATCATAAGGAATTGTTATAGGGCAAGGGTGGAGGACTTGTGTCCAGCCACATGTTGCTGAACTACAACTACAGTGGTACCTCAGGTTACATACGCTTCAGGTTACAGAAGCTTCAGGCTACAGACTCTGCTAACCCAGAAATAGTGCTTCAGGTTAAGAACTTTGCTTCAGGATGAGAACAGAAATCGTGCTGCGGCGGCGCGGCAGCAGCAGGAGGCCCCATTAGCTAAAGTGGTGCTTCAGGTTAAGAACAGTTTCAGGTTAAGTACGGACCTCCAGAACAAATTAAGTACTTAACCTGAGGTACCACTGTATATTCTATAGTAGCACAAAACAAGTAGCTCCAGATTATTCAGTTATTAGATGTGCTCCTGTGAGCAGTTTTCTTAATGGTTTCCATGTGGTCTCTCATTTATTGTATTGAAGATTTTTGAATACAGTGGTACCTCAGGTTAAGTACTTAATTCGTTCTGGAGGTCTGTTCTTAACCTGAAGCTGTTCTTAACCTGAAGCACCACTTTAGCTAATGGGGCCTCCTGCTGCTGCCACGCCGGCGGAGCACGATTTCTGTTCTCATCCTGAAGCAAAGTTCTTAACCCAAGGTACTTTTTTTTGGGTTAGCGGAGTCTGTAACCTGAAGCGTATGTAACCCGAGGTACCACTGGACAACTCTTTCCTGGTCTTACGTCCTGCTGGCTGAGTCTGATGGGAGTCCAGCAGCATTTGAACGGCCTCGGCCTTGTTCCCTAGGGTAATAGCAGGGGCTGCTGCAGCTCTAAACCACTCCTTGGTCCAATTACAAACTGGTGTCTGTATTTCAGTTTGAACTTTGGTAACGGCTATTTAAATTTCCATTTTTCCCAGCATCACAGTGTCAAAGGTGGCTGGTTTATGCATCCAGCTGCGCATCGTTTAAAGCTCTACAACTAAGGTCATGTCTACACCATACATTAAAAGTGCATGGGTCACTCCCCCACAAGAATCTTGGGAACTGTAGTTTGCTAAGTGTGCTGGCAATTGTATCTGTGTGAGGGGCAAACTGCAGTTCCCAGGATTCTTTGGGGGAAACCATGTGTGTTAAATGTATTGTATGGATGTGACCAAACACAACTGCTTTCTTAACGTATTTTGTACTGATTTTGTGTTGTGGCTAAAACAAATTCAAATTGGCTACATTTAGCAGTTTTTCAGCATAGGCTTCTAGAGAAGCTTGCATTAGTCCTATCATTAGCATGCCTTCTACATTTCAACAAATCAAGCATTGCGGCTGCAGGCAAAAGTTTTGCTCCTTAAGAGTTGGGTGTCAGCCACCTTGGGTGCTCTCCTTGGTTTATAGGGTCAAATATAAAGTGAATTGCTTGGGTACAACTTTAATCTTCAAGATTAAGGGGTGGGGCAGCCTTGACTTGTCAGATATATTTGTTCTTGGCTGACAACAAAGGACAGGGTCCTCATCACTGGGAAACTAACAAATAAGTAAATTTAGAATTGCTTTCAGAATTTATCAGTGAGTAAGCCTTGGTGAACATAGAAAGATTTACTCCCAGTTGTATGGCACTACAATTAAAAATGGGTTTTTAAAAAACTATTTCTAGGGTGCATGAGATAGGGCTTGATTGACAAATGGTCTAATCCTTTATAGCAAAACCAAAAAGACTTTAATATATGTGTCAGCTGTTGACCCAATTTAGGCTGGCAGCTTCTGAAAGGTAAAGGCTTCAGAGGAGATTAAGGAAAAATGCTATTATTAATGCAGGAAGCTAGAACTGAAAATTCAAAGGGGGAAATAAGTCATTGCAATAAAAAAATGGCAATTAATTGGGTTAAAAAATGTCTCTATAGCTGAACCTTCTTATTCCATCTGTCCAAGAACTGGCCATGAATCAAAGATGAGTGTTTGAATGGAGCTGATAATTACTGCAGGCAAAAGGTTAATCCAGGAGTGGATGTTAATTTATAATACAAAAGATGATGCTTCCAAAATAGAGTTGAGCAGTAAGTAGCTATGCTATTATTTTCTAGTTCCAGAGGTGCAATCCCAAAACTAGGCTGCAATTCTAAACAGATGTGACGGGAAGCAAACCGCTTTGGACATAGTGTAACTTGCTCCAAAGTAAACATGCATTTTTGTGTGTGTTAGTTAACTGAGCACATTCCCTTTCCTGTTTGCAAAATTATCTATACATTATTATTATTATTATTATTATTATTATTATTATTATTATTTCAAAAGAAAAATATATACAGTATATTGCAATTATGGCAAGAATGACACTGACTTTAAAATACATCAGTCTCCAGCCAAGCCCCTGCTCTCTTCCTTCAGCATGGTTAAAGCACCATGAAAGAATACATCCTTTGCATAGGAAAGATGGTGGGAAACATCTCTGTAGAAACTTTGGCACCAACTTCCAGCTGGAGCAAACAATGCTGAGCTAAATAGACAATAGGATGTCCTGGTATAAAGCAGCTTCATATTCATCAGCACCATTAAAACCAAAAGTGACAGCATAAAACAGTGCAAAATAGATAGGGCTTTTTTAAGCAGGGAAAGATGGCAGTGCCGTTACAGGAAAGGCTGAGTGCCTGATACCTGACAAAGGTGCAGGAGCCTCTAATGCTGTTCTTTGTGAATCTGAAAATACCCCAAACCAGTGGTGCAGCTAGCCGCTTGGGTGCCTGGTGCGGGGGTGTGTCCTGCAGTCAGGGGCAGGGCAAGCCACCCATGGGGGCGAGCCTCTCCAATGATGCTTGGAGTCTCTCCGCTGCCTCCCCCTCAGCTGTAGGGCGGCTGAGGAAGAGGCAGTAGGCAGACGCAGGTCCCACGCTGCCGTTTTAGGTAGCGTAGAACCTGCAGATGCCTAAGCCACCACGTCACTCCTAAAAAGTTTCATGAGTCCATTTTTTTAATAAAACCTCATTTTGTCACCCCCCCAGGGGATGACCCGTACCCACCCCCACTCCCTTTCCTCTGCCACTGCCCCAAACCCTTGGAAATAAACTTTTTTTTCAGAGGCAACTTTCTTGCTGAGAAAAATTCATATTTAAAAATGAAATACTTCCTCTCTTGCTATGAAGAACACCCAACTCTAGTTATGTTGCAATCTGAAATACCTGTAAAGATGGTGACTAGATTCAGACAAGAGGCCCTGCTTAACTTGGCTTGTTCAGAGGGGCAGGATGCAAAGAGCCGTGTGACTAACACAGCTAAGAGAACTTTGCATATTTATTCAAAATACAACCCACTTAAGTAAGGCAACAGGCCAACCTAAGTGTGCAAATGATTGAGCCAGTGGTTTACTTAGAATTGATTGAGCCATTCAGTGCACACCTGAGGTTTACTTAGAGTTAAATTCAACATTATCACTGTTAGATAAGTGTGCATTGGATTTTAGCCTAATCCTATGCATGTTTATTCAAATGTAAGTCCCAATATGTTCAATACTGTAGTGCTCACTTCTCCTTAAGTGGGTTTACTTTTTTTTTTTACACCTGGAAGTAAATTCAGACAGAATCAAATGAAAAGTCAATCTAATTCAGGACCTGTCTGCCTGGTCTCGCAGCTGCTCCCCAGCATCTTTAACTCCACTGCTCCTACTTCTTTCTCTCTCTCTCTTCCCCCCTCCCTCTTCTCCCCGCTCCTACTTGTTGTTGAATCCAGCTTCTGCTTATGGGCTTTCCATAGGCATCTGGTTGGCCACCATAAGGCCAATATGTTGGATTATATGAACCCTTGGCCTGATCTAGTAAAGCTCTTCTTATGTCTCAGACAGAGGTGTTTTCTAGGTGTGCTCCTTTTAGACATTCAAATATGTGTTTTGCCATTAAATGTAGCTTGAGGTTGTGTTCAAAGCTCCACTCCCATATTTGACATGCCCAAGGTCTTCCCGACCACACACCAGACCTGTTTCCCTCTTCCACGTTCACCATTCTCTTTTCAGTTTTGGAACATGTTATGTACTGAAGTTCTCACCCTGGGCCAGCAGGGGGATACTCTAGATAGTTTTCACTCAGGTCCACATATGCAAATAAGGGATTGAAAGTGACGTTCGGTGATTGGATAGTTACAGAAAGTGGTTACTGTTCCAATGTAGTGGAGCTCTGTATAAGCAGGCTGGCTGAACCTTTCAGTTCAGTTCTGTTCTGGCCTGTGAATAAACAAGAGCTGTTTAAAGAATCACTGTTTCGTCTGATATGTTCACCTACAACTTAACAGAACACATGTGCCCATGAGCCAGTTCCCAGAGACTGCTCTCAGCTTGCATGCATTTAGTCCTAAACTGTGAACATAGCAGAGAATCTAATTCAGACAGCTGTAGGCAACAACAAGGGTGTAGATGTTCAGCAACTTGTGATAGCCCTTAAAGGAGTCCTATAAATACATCAGACTACAAATAGGAGGGGAACTGCCACACACAGCCACAGAACAGACTACCAATCAATCCAGTATGAGGAGGTGCATACTTCCCTGACCTCAATGGCAGCCCTATTGCAAGAGGGCTTACAGAGCAAAGTAAAAACTAGCAAAGAGCCTTGCAGTGCTTTAAGAGACTAACAAATTCAACCTCACTTCATCAGATGCATTATGTGAAATCTTAGCAGCCAGGCATATAAAGGGAAAATTGTAAGGTGGGATTTGAATGGCAATGGGATACAAAAGTTACCGTCAGTGATAATTAAAGCTTAAATTTATATATGTTGAATAGGTGTGTCTTTAATATTTTACAGTAACCTTCTAAATGGGTAACAAATGCTGAGGTGATTGTATTAACAGTAGGGCAGGGAACCATTTGCAAAAAAGAAGACAGCATAGACAACCTGGCACTGGTAAGTTGATTAAAATATGCAGTATGAAAACAAATCATTTGTCTTGATTTGATCAAATCACTTAACTTGATAATTGCTGAGATTAAGTGATCAAATCAAGACAAAAGATTGGCCATAGAAAGCAGAGATATTCTGGCATTGCTAAGGTTACTTAAGTAGCATGATTAAAAATCTTTAGGAAGCCAAATAATGCTCTTAGAATTAAGAAACGGTGCCTTTTCCTGTGGTATCACCAAACATCTTCCAACATCTAGAAGGGAATGTGGCCTTCAGGCTGAAAAAGGTTTCTGACTCTTGTACTAGGATGTACAGAAATGTAATTGGGAGTAACTCAAGGTTATTTTGGAATGAAAAACCCTGAGTTTTTTATTCCTAAGTGTGATCTTCGTTAAAATCATGTTGCACCTTAACAACCCTTTGGGCTGTACCAGGTGTGCTCAGGGGTGTGTGCCAAGTGTGTCCAAACATACTCTAATTTTATATATTTATTGAAGGGGATCAAGTGGATCAAGTGAGCTGCAGGCAGAAAAAAAGGCTGGAATGGATCCATGGGGTGCAGTTTTCTGCAGGCAAAAGCCGCGGATCCATTCCAGCCTTTTTATCTTGCCTGCCTGCCTGTCTCTCTCTCTCTCTCATGTCTCTGCATATGTCTGAGCTTCACTTCCCACTTTTGGTGGACAGATATGGGGGGAAGGAGCCATCCTGCCGGCGTCATTTTCTCTGCTTTGGCTTCTTGACCACTCTTGTTTTGTTAGCTCGGTGCATCTTCACCTCTTCCTTGTGCATACAGTATTTGCTTTACTCAGATGATCCATGGCAAGCCTGTAGTTAATATTCTTCATTATTTTAAATTGTATTCCGATTCCTTCTTATACCTTGTATTCTATGGGATTCAAATGGTAATGCAACAAGAAGAGAAACAGGAGAGGCACTAAAAATACAATTAAAAACCTTACAGCATCTAGCACAGCGCATTGCAATTGCTACAACAGGCAGGAAAAGAATTCAGGTGGTCCGTCAAGCAAAATTTCACGCGTTTCGGGAGGCGGCTGAGAACCAAACCAATCCCGGCCTTGGGTTGCCGAGCCTCGCTTCGTGCGCCAAGCGTGGTTTAAATGTCCCGCCGAGGAGGCGGGGCGGAAGCGGGCCGGTGCGCTCCTTCTCCCTCCCGCGGCGCGGCTTAGCGTCTGACCGGCAGGGGGAGGCGGCAGAGGCGACGGCGGGACGGTGCCTAGCGGGGCTCGAGCGCCGGCTGCAGCCTCAGCTGACCGAGGGGCGCCGCTGCCACTGCTGTTGCCACTACCGCCGGCGCCGCGTCCTCGTCTTCCTCCCGCTCGGCCGTGCGCCCCTCGGCGAAGGAGGCCGCCACCCGGGCGGACTTGCGCCATGGAAGGAGCGCGGCTGCTGGTGCTGATGCGTTAGCGGCACTGCCCCTGCTGCTTGGGATCCTGCCCGAGAGAGAGCGCGGACGCTGGCGGAGGGATGAGCGGCAGCGCGGTGCCCCCCGGGCCCGGCTCGGGCTCGGCGCCCTGCCGCTTTGCGCACTACTTCGTGCTGTGCGGGATCGATGCCGACAGCGGGCTGGAGCCGGACGAGCTGGCGGGTAAGCCGAGGAGGGAAAGGGAGACAAAGACGGGGGCTGGGGGGGGGGAAGGGTCTGATCCTGTCCCCGTTTCTCCTTGCGAGGCACACAGCCCCTGCTCGGCCCCGGTCCGCCACTGCCTTGCTCCCTCTCTCCCTAGCGCCTCCCCCACGGAGCCTGCTCGCATCCCCTCCCCTCCAGTGGCTGTGCGCTGCTCCTGAGGATCGGGCTGCTGCTCCGCTTGCGCTGCGCCCACCCCGGCGGAGAGAGCAAAAGGCGACTCGGTGGCCGCGTGCGCGCGGTCTCCATCTGCGCCCGGGTTGGAGCGCGGTGGTCTGCGCTCTGCGCGGCGACATTGCGCGGCCAGGCCCCGCGCACACGCCGCCCGAGGCTCCATTGCTGGAGACTTTACTTATTGTGTTCGCAGCGCCCGTTTTGTTTTTATTTCCCTCGCCCGCTCCCGCAACAGCTCAGGAGGAGCCCTCCTCCAAACACCCCGATGGTGCTCCTTTCCACAAGCGCCTTCCGCATTGCTTTTCCATGCACGGATCTCCAGATCTGAGTAGCCAGCCTGGCTCTCCCTGCCCCTTTCTTCTTCTTCGTCCTCCACCCGCTTCCCAAAATCGTGATGCTTCCAGACTGCAGTGGCCAGGTTCGGTTATGTCACTGCCAGGAGGACCCACGTTTCAGTGCAGTCCTCCTCCTCGCGGCTCAGGCTTTATTCCCTGTTCCCCACCCCCCCAGTGCCCTGTGCTGCCACCAGGCCTTAGATAATGTGCGCTTGCGAAGGTCTTGAATGTTGCAATCGCCTCCCCTTCGAATGACCGCTATCTTGGGTCCAAAGAGCAGGGAAAGCTACCTTTGTAACTACTTTGGGAGACTGCAGTGCTTTCTTCTGTTCTCTGGAGGGTTGGGAAAGGGTTGCTTTAAGCCACTCTGCGCTGGCATTAGATAGCCAGATTAAAACTCCTTGTTGCCAGCAGACAGAATGATGCTAATTAATATTTCAGTTTTGTATTTTGGCTGGCTAGATAGTTACAAATGGAAAAACATACCTTAAGATTTATTTATTTTTTGGTACCATAGCTTTAGGTTTCTTTAAACTATATTATTATTATTATTATTATTTTTGGAAGGGCAGTAAGAGGTATTTATTTATACATTTTGTTACATTTTAATCCCACCTTTTATCCAAGGAACTCAAGGTGTTTGAACCCTGGTCTCCCAGGTCCTAGTCCCAACTCTTTAACCATTACACCACGCTAGTTCTTTACATAACAGTGTGAATTATGCATTACAAATTGCAGGTAAGCTTGTGATATTGTTTGGGCCCATGCTGAGGTTCATCACTGCTAATATTACTCATTCTGTGCTAGTCATTGTATCAGGCAACCTACAAAAGTTAAGAGACACGGCTGTGTACACAAGCTTAATCTAGAAAATTCCGGTGAGGAAATGTGTTTAAGAGGCGTCTAGTGAAAAATCCACTCCCCCCCCCATAGGCTGTCATCCTACAATCCAGTGAAATCAATAGTTCCTAGTCAAAAATCATTATTTTGCATTAGCTGCCAATTTGACAAAGCCCCCCTATATTTTTATCTATCCAAATGCTTACAGACAGCAGACCAGTCTCTCCCCCCCCCATCAGATATCTGGGTATATTGTCCTTTTAGTTGGAATAGTTTGCTTGAGAATGATTATAAAAGTGAGTCTCTCCATCATCCCTAATCCTGAAAGTGTTTGTTGCATTCTGCTAAAAATACTGCTCATATGATTGAGTGATTTCAATAGGATTTGTCAAAAATAAATTGTAACTGGTTTAAAGCTGGAGAGATGCCAGAGGCTTTTCTCCGCATAGCTAGCTGTGGAAGTAAGAGAAAGTATTTCAAAATATAGAAAGGGGGTTGTAAGAAACTACAAAGACACCTTTTAAAAGTGACCTGTGCTTGATACATGGCACTTGCATCTCTGAAAATAAAGTAGGTTAAAATTAAATTGTGCATCTCGTTCAGAAAACTCACCAGATTCTGCAGTATGACGACTAGCCAATAAAGAAAAAGGGAGAACTGTATTCAAACTTAATCGGGATCCATTTGTATGTGAAATAAAAGTAGCTGACTATTGTTGCTAAAGTGGTAATTTAAGTATAGAGAATCTGTGGTCCTCCAGGTATTGTTGGACTCCAACTCCCATCAGCCCCAGCCAGCATGGCCAGTGGTCAGGAATGATGGGAGTTGTAGTCCAGCAGCCTCTAGAAGTAAACAGGTCTCCCCACTCTTGAGCTATTTACCTGCATGAACATTGTGGCCAATTCTGAAGCCAAATTTAATAATTTTAATAAAGTTTTTGGAATGAAAATAGCTTCTTCTCTGTACTTGCCTTAATTCAGGGTTATTAACTTGACACAAGGAAATTCTGAAATGCTTTTTATGATATTTGTCTTGACTAGCCTGACTCATGATGGTGGACTGTTCTTAAATTTTCAAAAGCAATGGATATAAAGAATTTTTCAGCTTTTGTTTGAAGTTGAGATCAGCTTCATTTAAATTCTTTGCATGCTCTTTAAAAAAACTAATTTGCCACTTATTGAGTGAGCTGGTGGCGAGTTTTCGTTTAAAGTCTTAATTGTACACTTGCTGTGTGGATGACATTTTTTACTTGAAACGGGATGGTTTCAGAGTACTAATACCTGGTAAGCAATCAAATGATTAGGGCCATAATCTTTAACATGTAGCCCCTGATTCTGTTGAGAGGATCCGTGCATAAACAGGAATCCTTACCTGAATATAGATTTCACCTGTCTTCATAGCATTCAGTTGGATTTGATATGGGATAAGGGGTGATTGTGTTAATGTAGCAGCACAGAAATTGCTTCCCCATAGTCTTCATTAGAAAAAGTTAGAAGTTCTTTGTGTTTTGGTGCAATTACCGAAAGTTGCATGTAACTTTGCTTTTAAAGCACTGCTGGAGCTGAATCTGGGTTATGTACTTGAAGTCTCATTGAGTTGTTTTTTTTTTTAAGCAGTAATTAGCAAATTGTTTCTATACAATTTTTGAACTTTACAATTGATTTGACATTGCCATTTTGTATACGTTGCACGCTGTAACTTTTAGTAACTTGATTCCCATTTACGTGATGAAATGATCTAATGTAATGTATACATCTGTGACGGAACTGAAGCTATTGTAATAAGGTTTTGGTTTCCCACCTGGAGCCTGAATGTGTGTGTTGGTCTCAATCTCAAATAGGGCTTCCGTTTACATACATGCTTGTTTCTGAAATAGAACCCTGCTGGTTCCTCTAGCATTGAAGGTGCACCAGGGTTGATTTGCATAGTATGACCTTTGGGAGTTTTAACTAGAGTAATTTCCAATTCCTCTTTCTGAAAATAGGGGCATTTACATGGTGGTGTTGATTAGGAAGTTCTCACTGCTTGTAAGTGTGAATAGTCTTGTTGCTGTTTCCTGAACTGTAAAAGAAGATTTGCAGTATCCTGAAGGCTAAATGCAAAGAAGCACAGCAGGTATCTAAGTTGGAGAACCATTGGTCTAAAAGTACCTTTTATATGCTAACTTGCTTTCAAACTGATGAGTAGTAAAGATGCTGTTAGATTTCACCTCCTCCTTGCTGATTGTCTTTGCCAGGTTGGCTTATCAAGTTGAATATTACAGTTTTGCAGAATGTGTACAGATGTCATTAAGTTCATTACATTCCAAAACTTTATAATAGTCGGCCTTTTGAAATCAAGTCAAAGGCCACAATTCTATCACCAGCTGCTTTTGAAGTTCAGTGAATGGTTTGTGTGTCTGACTGCTGCTCAAGATTTCTTTCCATCATTTGCCCACTTAACCTGGCAGTAAACTCCATTGTACTCAATAGGACTGACACCTTAGTAGACTTGTACAGGATTGCACAGTTAGTTAATAAAGTGTGTGGTTGGTTAATTAAGTGAGAACAATAAAAAACTTCTCTTGAGCCCCGAGAATTTGGGGGAATCTCCCATTAGTCAGAATAGGAAGAACTGGGCTGCCTTGACCAGTGGTTTGACCCTGTATGAGACAACTTCATGTATTCATGTTCTTGGGCCTCCCACCAAAACATCAGTTGCTTACAACTGGTCTGCAAGCTTTAATTGACTTAATTGGTAGATTAATCAACTAAATGGTTGCCTTTCTAGACGAGCTTGTTGTTTGCTTAAAAGTACAGTTTTAAAAATATTGTTTAGCTATAAATGCTTTTAATGTATTGATGGCCACCATGAGAGCCATTCCTAGCTGGTTGGCAGGATGTCAATTTCAGAATGAATGGATGAATAAATAATAAAGCTCTAGTTGATTAATTGGCCTGGCAAATTTAATTGGCGGGGTTGAGATTCAAGGGCACACTTGGGTTTGTTTGTATTTGCAAGCTATTTTTGATTTATTATTGTGTAATGGGGGATTAAAAAGGGAAATATTGAGAACTAGCTTCCAAAAGAAGTGTCCATATTAATGTTTTCTTTATTGCATATCTTCCTCAATGTGCACGGTGCTTTGCAAGCCCTAATGGACAGGTTCCTACATGAGAGGGCTTGCAGAGCAGAATCTGACATGGGAGGCAGTGAAGGAGAAGGAAGGGAAGGGAAGGGAAGGGAAGGGAAGGGAAGACAGTATAAACAAGAATAGGTAGTTATTTCGGCTACTGATGAGCACAAGGTTCCATCTGGGAATGAGTGAGTCCTTGGAACAACTGCCACATCCAAATCCCTGAGAGCTACTGGTGGCCAGGGTGGGAGGTGGAGTCTTCTCTTCCCTACCCTTTCATTGTTAATTCAGCTGCAGTGGTTGGCATAGTTTCAGGGCATGATTGGCATCATGCTTGGGGAAGAGGAAGCTGGGTCTGGATTTGGGGCTTCACCGCCTGCAGATCATGGATGGTGGGACTGTGGCAGAGAGCTGTGCTTTGTGCCAGGGTCCCTCTGGTGGCCCTTCTGCTGAATCCTATAGACTCTCAGCTGCCTGCCCCCCTGCCCCCGAGCATAGGATTGGCCTCATTTATCATTTACATCCTTTCTGGTGATGGCGGCTATTCTAGATAATAAATAAAACAACAGTGAGACAATTAAAAAACACCAAAGGGTTATTCTCAAAGCAGGATATGGGGACTTAGGGGGGTTAGAAGATTAAAACAGATCTATTTTAATCTATTTTTGTTGGCCAGATGAAACGAAAATCTTGCTCTAATTCTAATAGACCTTGCATAACTTTGGGGGACTGTGTTATAATGTGCTTGGAAAGGAGTCGTGCTTTGACACTTCAGTTGCTGACAGGCAAAGTGAGTCAGCATTCCAGCGTCATCTTGAACCAGGTGACCTCTGCCCTCCATGACTGAGGCAGTGAATGGAAGTTCATGTTCTTCTAGCATTGTCATTTGTATATGGGTAAACAGAAATTAGCACTTAACTTTTGGATTAAACTGAACGCCTTGTTTGAATAAGAAATCCAAGGTCCATTTTGCAGTTAATGTTTTATGAACCTATAAAGCTGAATCACTGGAGCATCTATGAGAGGCAGACAGGATGGTGCCCTCCAAATATTGCTGGATTACAGTTCCAATCATCTCATACCATTGGACGTGTTGGCTAGTTGGGTATTCCCACTGGGGTCTCTTTCTTCCCTGATACCAGGAAGAATACCTGAGAATATTTCAATAGGGGATTAGAATTGGGAATTTAAGCATGGAAAGTATATATTCTCCCACTGAGCTGTAGTCCTTTCTCCTGACATATGGTTTGAAACCTGAAGAAAGAATTACAAAAGATTATAGTGTCAGTCTGTGCTGGCAAAGATAAAAATAAAATTAAAAACTGTTCTAGAAACTTTAGTGATAATAGTTGTGCACCCATGTATTCTTCAAATAACTTTATGCAATTTTCTGTTGATTTCCCATCCAGGGTCAGTTAGCTTAACTTCAGCAGTAGAATTGCATCATGTTCCTTCAGCCTCTTCACTGAGCCAATCTTAAAATGATTTACTGTGACATGAGCTTTTGTAGTCTGCAGCTTGCATCATCAGATGCATTAAGTGGACTGTGGACTTCTGGCTGTAGCACCCTGGAGTATAAATGGCGGTGGGGGGGGGGGAGAAGAGCAAAGGAAGCAACGAGAATGAAAATACTGCATCCTTATGGTTCAAGTGTCAAATGTGATTATTTATCTGACTTCCCTACTGCCTCTGGATCCAGAAGGATCCCCCAAACAGCTTACCTAAAATAAATACTGTACAGTAAACAATGGAACTGCTTCTGTTCCTTCCAATATATGGCATGGCTTTCGCGTAGCATATTTTACACCCCTCCACACCACTTTTTTATGTCCAAGGGCAGAGGAGGAGGAGCATTTGGCAGTTGCCAACCCTTGGATAGATTGCTGAGTGATTGTTAATTTATTGCAATGCTTGCAAGGTGTGAGGAGGGACAAAGTCTTGCAGCATTTTAAAGACTGAACACATTTTATAATTAATGCCTTGCTTCTTTTATTTAAAAGGCTTATATGCTGCTTTTCAGAACCATCGTCTGACAAAACTCTGCAATAGCTAAGATACATCTATAAAAATGATTAAAATACAATAACTATTATATCTAATTACAATAAGACCAAATGACCACAGGCTAAAACAGGCTAAAACTAGCATAGGGTGCATGGTCCAACCATTCTAACTGAATTGTCAACCTTGCATTTTCATCCCCAAAGACCATTCAAGAAAAGTATGTCTTTAGAACTCAGAGATGGGGGTGGAGGGCAGATGTTTTCCAGAAACCTTTCCCCAATCCAAAAGGTGTCCCTGGTGCCACTAGATATGAACTCAGTATATGCTATGTATGATAGAGCACCAGAGCCTTATTAGTAGACAACTATTGTAGAGCACTTCTTGGACAGATGCTTTTGACTCATTTTTTTGAAATGTGGGAGGCAAGGTGGGAACTTGTTAATGAAGCACCCCTTTTCGTTGTGCTTAATTTATTTTTAAAGTGGTACTCTCTCCAAATGATGCATATATCTTTCGACCTGGTTGCCAACTAATTTTTTTAGTTGAGGGACATCTCTAGCTGCAGTCTCCTGGAAGATCGCCCCTGTTCCTCACTTTATATGCCTTTCCAGGTGCATAGTATCTTCTGGTGGGAGATAATCTCCTCGATTATGTGCTTTGTGTTCTTTTTTCTGCACTTTTCGTGTACGTGTTGCTGTGAGTCCTTTGATGTATTAACTAGCAACAATGCTTTGCCTTTGTTATCACTTAATGATTTTCAAAAAATGACCTATAGGTTGCTCAGAGGTGGAGACCTGAACATATGTTCTTATGTTCTTACAACCTTATGTTCTTAGGACCTTGTGGCCCTCCAGATGTTATTGGACTCCTGTCAATCCCAACCAGCATGGCCAATGCTTTTGGGGTGGTGGGAATTGTTGTCCCATAACATCTGGTGGGCAACATGTTTCACTCCCCAGGTAGCTCATGCTTGTCACCAGAAGGGATGGGAAATGGATGCTTTGGGGGTGAAAAATGGATGGCTAATATCATAACAGCATGGGGGAAACTGTTTTGCAAATATATACCGTATGTTGTTTGAATATCAGAAATGCAGTATTCTGAGTTGCAGGCCCCTTTAAGTCGAAGTTTGGTTGAAAGAAAATTTAGGATTAGAGCTGAAAGAGGAAGTGGGAAAGAGACCACTTTTCCAACTTCCTCCTTAAGTTCTAGGAATTTTTCAGGAGACCAAAAAGTAACCACCATTGCCAACTCATAACCAAGATGGAAGTCATTTTTAAGGGAAGGAGGAATAGGGGCCTTGTGGGCACAAGAGTTCCATAATGGGGAACTCTGCCATAGATGCTGGGTATTGAACTTGGATGCCTTGAAGTAATTGCAGGTTTCTGGAGACTTTTTGTCTAGTGCCCAGTTGCTTGCTTCTGTGCTTGGTGCTTGTCATACAAACATGGTGTCAGTGGTACTTTATGCTGTCAGCACAGAGAGCATCACTTGTTGGAGGCAGTTGCTATTCAGGCTGTCTTACAACAAAATTACTTGACCCACATATAAAGCGGCATCTCTTGTTCAGAAAGCTATAAATTGCTATGACCAGACTGGGAGGAATGACTGCACCTCTTGCTGTTCCATTTTCATCAATAGGATGTTGATTCTTGGAGCTCTTAGCAGAATCAATAAAGATGCTGATAGAATCAGACAGTGTAATACATTTCTTCACGCTTGACATGTTGTAATTTAAGATTGAAATGCCTGTACCTGCAGTCTGCTGTGTTCTTAGTTTGAGGAATTCATTTTACCTTCTGAGTCTGAATTTGGAACTGAGTTCAAAATTTGGAGTAGCAGTACCGCTTTCATTGAACTCTTCTTACCTGCATCTGGGTCATCACCAGGACAATTATTCTGTCCTGAATTAGGGTGAACTTATACAAATACCCTTCTAAACTGGGTGTCCTTAGTAGTCTGGTATGTGTGACTTGTATGAACTCGCATGATCAGAGCCATGTGACTGAAAATGTGGACTAGCACATACAGAATAATTTTCATGTGGCTGCTCTCTTCAGGTTCCTTTCTCTCCTCTCTTATCCCTGCTCTCTTCCTTCCCTCTTGCTGGCTTATTTAAAATAAGTGCAGTCAATTCCCATAATATTACAGAAGTTCCTAGTCTGGTCTCCAAGCCAATAGAACAAGGATGGAGAAGCAGTGGCTATCCAAATGGTGTTGGACTCAGTAACTCCCATGATCCCTGAGTTGTTAATCTTGTGGGCTGAAGCTGATGGGAGTTGGAGTTCAACTCTAGTTGGAGAGCCGCAGATTTAAGAGACTGGCTAAAGGCTACTGGAATCTATGTCACACTTGGGAAATCTGAGTTCTCCCTGTCTGATCATATTAAGAAAGCGTCCATGTCAAAGTCACAGTGAATTTAGCGGGTCTTGCTCCTAAGCATTAAAGTTCCATGGGGTTGTCTTCATCTGGAAAAATGACCTTGCTGAAATTCCATTCAATCCCTTGACTCAGCTCATAAATAGGCATGGAATGAACTTCTATCTTTTTAGCTTTCTTCTAAAATTTGCAATTGAGGTTAGACATGTGCAAAGTGTTAACCACCTAGAATGACCTTGGTAAAGGCACTTGAGGGGATTCTTTTGCACTGGCCACAGAATGATACTTTGCCGGTGTTGGTTGCTGCAAGTGTTAGGATGGCTCTTTCCCAACCTTGGGTCTCCAGCTGATTTTGGACTACAACTCCCATCACCCCTTGCTAGCAAGGGCAGTGGTTAGGGATGATGGGAATTGTAGTCCAAATACAGCTGGAGACCCAAGGTTGGGAAACACTGGATTAGAGTGTGGTGCTGAAAACACCAAGGTTGCAGGTTTGATCCCTGTATGCGACAGCTGCATATTCCAGCATTGCAGAGGATTAAACTAGATGATCCTCCGAGTCCCTTCTGACTCTGATTCTGTGACCAGCAATATACATTTGCTTTAAGAAGAAGAAGAGTTTGGATTTGCTATCCCGCTTTATCACTCCCCTTCAGGAGTCTCAAAGCGGCTAACATTCTCCTTTCCCTTCCTCCCCCACAACAAACACTCTGTGAGGTGAGTGGGGCTGAGAGACTTCAGAGAAGTGTGACTGGCCCAAGGTCACCCAGCAGCTGCATGTGGAGGAGTGGAGACGCGAACCCGGTTCCCCAGATTGCGAGACTACCGCTCTTAACCACTACACCACACTGGCTCCTTAACAGCCATACCGGAGGTGGAGTCTAGCTTATAGTTACTGGGAAACACTTTACTAGGGCACATTGACATTGCTACCACTGTTCAATAACAGGTTCTCCTTGATGCTTCAAGCAGGTGATTGGGGCGGGGGAATGTGGAGTTGCTTCTTCAGGATTTTTTCATAGTTCAGTTGTTCTGTTCCCAGCGGTGTTTGCTCTGCATACCAAATACGTGGCGATTAGTTTGAAATGGGCATCTTCCTTTTCTTGTGCATCCCAAAGACATCACTTTTGATGCTCTTTTAAATCTCTCTTCAAACTAATTCCCCGATTAATAATGTCGGGAACCTGTTAACACAATGACATATCTGAAGAGTGAGCTTGAAAGGTATTTTCTTGCCAGTATCCCTGCTATGTAATATAAACATCAAGGATAACCTCGGTTTAAATGCCCCTGCTTTGAAAGAGTTTTTGAAGTTTCATTTGTCACTGAGGCGGGATGCTTGTTCTTGGAAATTCCAGAGAAGAAATAGTGTCTCTATATAGAACTTTTTTCAGTGCTCATGTTGCACAGAAATATTGCTGGAAGGGAAAAATGTCATTTAGAAAGAAGAATTCTTAGGAAGGTAGAAGCCTAGTTTCAATTATAAAAGGGTCTGGAGAGTTATCATAAAGATTCCTTTTTGTAAAAAACATAACAAGCTGTGACATGTTGGCCAATTTATGGTGGGATTCTTGGGTAGTAGAATTCCCTTTTCTAAGGCTTTTCATAAGTTGTGTGTTCATAGCTTTTGTGGGCTTTTCACGTAACAGGGAAACGTGAGACCATGTTGTATTGATGGAAGATGAGAAATAGGTGGCCAGGGGAGTTGCGATCTTTATCTGGATTTTTTTGAGGATTATCAAGACTGAGATTTTAAGCTGACAACGGCTCCTGTTGCAAAAGTGTTTCAGTTGCATCTTAGCTCATCAGGTGCCATCTTAGGTCATCTACAGATACTTTCATAGTCAGCGCAAGGCCTGCCCACTAGGAATATGAGAACTTTGCTGTTGATAAATTATTATTATGCAATGATGAAATAGATGCTGCGCATCTAAAGGCCATTGGAACACACAATTTGAACATCCAGCTTCCGGGAAATGGAAGTCTGGATAGAAGAAGAGACCATCTGTCAGCAGGGACTTGTTACCTTAACTGGTTTCTCTCACTTGTGAGTTGACCTCACCTGGAATCTTTACATGTCTTTACTAAATAAATGAAATGTATGGGCTTGTGGAGTCACCTGGGAAACTCTGACCTGTTGGTGTAAGGAGAGTTCTGTAGTTAATATGACTGACACCTGTTATTCTAGCTGGTGAAATCCCTGCCTGGTATCCCTCAGACCGTCCGTTTAAGACTTTGTATGGGTTAATTCATCACAGCTGTCAGTTTTGGTGGGTGCAGCCACAGACAAACCATGAGTCACTGCTGCAATGTGGTGGCTGAAATGCCTAATGCAATCCTAGACTGCATCAGCAGAAGTATAGTGTCAACAGAGGTAACAATACCGCTTCCCAATCCTCATAACCCCCATGGAATTGGAACAAAGGTCTACATTCAGTCCTGTTGCTGCAGGTTGCCCATCTGTGGTCATCTAGAAGAACATCTGGGTGAGTTCAATAGAATTTTAGTAACTCTCTGCCTAAAATAAAAGGTTGTGTAGATGGCAGATCAAACGTTATATTAAAAGGGATTGAAGATTTCCTTCTGGGACTTTTGAAGATAAATATTTAACAACATAAATGGAAATCAATTTAAATGGTTCACTTGGCAGATAGTGGGATTTTGTTTTTTTATGTTGCTTTTTGGAAACTGTTTATCCAGAACACTCAATATTCAGTTTCTGTGTAGACCAGGCATAGGCAAACTCAGCCCTCCAGATGTTTTGGGACTACAACTCCCATCATCCCTGACCACTGGTCCTGTTAGCTATGGATGATGGGAGTTGTAGTCCCAAAACATCTGGAGGGCCGAGTTTGCCTATGCCTGGTATAGACATTTGATATTTCCGCAAAAGTACTACATTAGTAGCTTCTACACAATTGCCATTCATCTTGATGAAGGACACAAATCACAGATTTCCATCAAATTGTTCTCAAAATACCTTCCTAACATATCTGAGTTTGTTTAGGTTCCTTTTTTGTTTTCCAGACTTTCACAGGTCTGTCACCGTGCAATGAATGTTATCATTCAGTAAGGGACATTTGACTCTCTTGTTACATGGAGGAATTATTTTAGGACAGCTATACCCTGCTGTTTAAGTAAATGTTAGCAAAACAACTGTTCTGTTTTGAAATTGATTTAGTTTAGGTGTGCGGGACCTTTGGCCCTCCATTTGTTGCTGAACTGCAGTTTCCATCAACCCCAGCAAGGATGGCAAACGGCTAGGAATGATGGGAGTTGTATTTCAGCAACATCTGGAGGGCCAAAGTTTCTCTGCACCAGCCTTAGTGAAATCAAAATATATCCATTGTATGTCAAAAACACACTGTCCTTTCAAATGCACATGTTTGTAGCCATGACCTATAAGGCATTAAAAGTCTGAATATTGGAATTAAAATGTCCTGCCTTTTTCCTCTTGGGTGTGTTTAAGTCTTAAAACATTTTCATCCACTTCTCCAGACATTAGAAGTAGCTTATTAATATTGCTGAAACAAATACAATGATAAGTAAATGGCATGATCCATAAGAGACCAGGCTCCCTTCCCCCTATCATTCTTCTGTGTGTCTCTATCTGCCTGGGTGAGACTCCAGTGCCTTGTAAAAGGCATAATTACCACTTTATGGCAACACAAGCAAAACTACTTATTAGCTTGTGATTATGATGATGTGCATAGTCTGCTGCAAGGGGGGGGGGCAGGAAGCGTACTTTAGTGCTTTTCTATAGTGACAGCCTGTTTATAGCCCTATGTACAATGTACAGTTAAAGTAGCATCATACCACTTTAAATAACCATGGCTTCCCTCCCCAGCTTGTTAAGGGTCATGAGAGTTGTTTGGAGTCCCCTGCTCCCCTCACAGAGCTACAGTTGCCAGAGTGGCTTAACAGTCCATCCTTCTTCCCAAGCTACAGTTCCAGGACTCATTGGGGGAAGTCCTGAATGTTGAAAGTGGCAGTTGTTGGCATCCATTTGTCTCAAGAGATAATGGAGTGCACCTCCAGGGGTGAAATCAAACTGCTCCTTAGCAGCACCAAAATGAGCTCCCTGGGGCACAAGCCTGGGCAGTGAGTATGGAGGTCATATGACAAGACCCCCCTCTCGGCATCACTGATGTGGTCCAAAGGAAAACGGCAATATCTTTGGCACCAGCATGGCTGCAGGAGTTTCCAGAAGGAAGGGGTACAAGACACCATCCAACCATCTCAGGGACTCCACTTCGGATTTGTGTAGGGTTTACTCCTTAGTCTTTTCATCTCCCAAATGGTATCCTGCAAGGCAGCGGAGGTTTAGGATCAGAGTTTCGCTTCTCCTTGATGGGCTGCCTTCCCAGGTTGTTGAGCCCCATCTGCCCCTCACTTCTTCTACAGCCTGTGCAGAAACCACCTTCTTGACCATTAGACTCACGATTGGTCTTGTCCACTCATTCTGCTGGAGCTTGTGTTTGCATGCATAGGAAGTCCCTAACTCACCAAGTGTGTCAGACCAATCAGCTACCCAGGCCATTTGAAGCCTTTCCTGGGGTGTGTGCTGCTTATAGGAGCCACAGGTGAGAGCTGAGTGCAGGGTGCGAACCAAAGGTGAACAAACTACCCCAGAAGGAGCATGACGTGTCCCCCACCAGAGATACTACCCATCCCTTAACACCCCATACAAAGAGGTATGATGCTGCTTTAAATGTATAGTGCAGATGGGGCCTAACTAGAGAGAATTTCCTTGACTTCTCTGTGGCCTTTTTGGTGCCTAATAAAGACTTTTTTGTTGTTTATCCAGGCTTTTAAATTGTATTAAATCTAGGATGTGTTATGCTTCCTTGGTAATATATATTGCTGCCTTTATTAGTTGGTTTTTAATCAAATAACATTGCATTTTTAGCATGTTTTGTTTTAAAGCCACCCAGGGGAGACCCAGGGACAGTGTGTATCTCCAAGACAAACTGATTTTTAAAAAAATAAAAACAAACTTGGAATATAATTGCCATTCCTTTAAAGATTCAGTTTGGGGACGGGATGTGTATTTCCCCCACCCGTTTCTTTTGAATGTGGGGAATCCTGGCTGACATGTTCTTAAGCATGGAAGTAACCTTTTCAGGACAGATGTCTTGGGCGTATAAATACATAAAACCAGCTCAGTCTCTTGCTCTGCCCTTAACAGCAGGTGCAATGCTTGTGAGAGAGGTTGTCCTCACCACGACCGCAAAAAATGTAGTGCCCTGATTAATTCGACTGTTGTGCCCTCCAGGAGGAACAAATGTCTTTGTAATGTTTTGTGTATTCTTGGTAGATTCAAGACCACATCAGAACTAATGCAACAGGGAGCTGTTTTTTTTAATAAGAAAAAAGTCTTTGAAGCAGATGGGGAAGGAGAAATGTGTCCCTCTGATTTCCCCACCCCCCACCCCGCCTCCCCGAAGGAGAAGTCTTTTTGGAGGTTGCCAGGTCTTTTGTCTCATTGTCACTACATTATGAATATTCATAGTAGCACTTCATTGCCTAAAAGGATGCTGCCCACAGTATTTCAGGAGTTCACAGGAAGTGGCAGTAATTAGTAATCTTTCCTATATTTCAAATATTACATTATTATTTATTTAATAGATGTGACTTAGGGATGCAATCGTGCAACTAGGTTTGTTTCAGAATCCGCGCAGTTGCATAGCTGAAAGGATTTTGAATGTGCACTTTTACAACAGTTTTATGCATGTTTACTCAGACGTAAGTCCCCAGGAGTAAATGGTAAATAAATCATTTGAGGTCTTTTACAATAAAGCAGTGGATAATTTTATGAAATAAGTAGGTAGATAGTCTCAATGTGCCATCATTATTCCCCTGTAAGTGTGTTCTCTGTAAGTACTCTCTGAAGCAATATCCTGTTCATGATTCTCATGTGTGGCTACACTTCTTAAGTTGCTGATCTTGTGTACAGGACCATGTTTAGGAGACTGAGAAGTGCATTGTTTGTACTGGGCTTTAGAACGAAACCTGGTGATATAATCTGGGCAGAAATTTACCGTATCTTTCTGCTTGCATTACTCTGCAATGTGTAAGTCGCATTGTTTGCCCTCATATGGTGTTCTTCAATATTTGTTCCCCAGATGTGGTTGCACTATAATTTCCATCATCCCTTTCTGTTGGTTGGCATTAGAGCAGGCATAGGCAAACTCTGGCCCTCCAGATGTTTGGGACTACAATTCCCATCATCCCTGACCACTGGTCCTGTTAGCTAGGGATGATGGGAATTGTAGTCCCAAACATCTGGAGGGCCGGAGTTTGCCTATCCCTGCATTAGAGTTGCAATGCAACATACATATGAAGGATACTACTCTGATATAAACTCTTACTGAAACTGAGTGAAGATAACTAAATTACTCCTCCCTGTTTCCCCGTCTTTTCCCCCATCAGAGTGCTTTTTTTAACTGAATATATTCTATTTGAACTCATGACTTTCTGCTACTGGCAACATACTCGTCAGTCTCTGATCATTGTGCAGACGTTAACACTTAGCCATGGTTTGCACTAATCATAGTTTGCTGTCATATCTTTGGTTAAGATCTTCCAAGATACAACTAGGTTTTAGCTTGCTAAGCCAGTCTTTCCCCTGAAGGGTATTATAGAGTGAAACCTAGGCTTGTGCCTTTGCAGGCAGAGAACCGGGGAAACTCTCTTAACCATGTACTGAATAACCATGGCTTGCAAACCATGGCGCTGCAATCTAAATTGCAGCTAATCTTTAACCATAATTTTATGTACAGTGGTACCTTGGTTTACAACCATAATCCGTTCCGGAGGTCCACTTGTAAACCAAAACAAGTTGTAACCTGTTTTGTGCTTTTGCCAATGGGGCCTCGAAATTTTTTTTGTTCATAATCCAAAAAAAACCCCCGGGTTGTAATCCAAAAAGTTGCAAACTGGGACACACACTTCCGGGTTTGATGTGTTTGTAATCCAAAACGTATGCAAACCAAGGTACCACTGTATTTGGATGGAATGTTTAACCTTGGGGAAGGCAAAAATTAACTATGACTGATTGTTTATGTCTGCTTTGGGTCTGCGTGTTTATTTCATGCAGGACTGAGTTTGCCTCTAAAGAACCAACTTTCAGAAACAAATGCTCTTAACTACTAGTCGCAGCATCTCATGAATTGTGTTTAGCCTATTACCCATGATGTCATGAGTTCAGCTGTGCTGTTTAAGATGGAAACTCAATCTGTCAGTGTCTGCAGCTGCTGTTCTAAATAGAACGTCGTTGTCATGTGATGAGCAGCATGGCTGTCAAAACATGTCGAGAGAAACGGGTAACACAAATAGTCCTTGTACATAAAATATTTATGGAGGGAAATGCAAACTTTTGAGCAACCTGGCAGGCAATTGGCATTGTGGAGATTAAAGCGTTGCAGCATGAAGGTTAAGGAGAATGTAGTGTGCAATTTTGTTCAGTTCTGCTCCGGAAGAATGGGTATGTGGTAAGGGGAGGAATCGGCATGCTGATTTTTGTTGGGCCTTGACTCATTCAGTTTCAACGCACAGCCATTGCCTTCCACCATTGTTTTCCCGCTGGAGTCTTTGTTTTCGAGTTGATCACGTTGCCTTCTGTGAGTCCCTGGACACGTCTGTATTTAAGGCAATAAACTGACCAGGCTGCCAAAGTGGTGAATCATTCTGTGCCTAATGGTAAACAGGGATGCCATACCATTGATTTATTTCTTTACATTCACCCTTCAAATTGCTAGTTCAGTGGCAGCAGCTGTGTATTTTTTTGGGGGGGAGGGAAGGAATTAAATACCCCAAAAGGAAACTCCTTTAGCCAACAAACTTGGAAGTCAGACTTTTAAATCTTACTACAGACAGACAAAGGTTTATTAACTCCATGCTTATATAATCACAAAGAACTTAAAAATGCATTTTACGGGTATAACACTGGGCCAAATGCATTGGGTGCTCAAATTTAATAGAGCGTGATTAATGGTTGGGGATAATGGGGGTTTGTAGTCTGGCAACATTTGGAGAGCACCACATTGACTACTCCTGGCTAAGGCCACTTTTGAAAGTTCCATGGAAGTGAAAGGGATGGCCAGTTATCCACCAGCCATTTGCCTTTCAGCGAATTTTTCTTGGTCACCATTACATCAGCTGCTGTTCCCTTCAGAAATGACTCCCCCTCATTTCTTGTGTGGCTGTATTTCAGAGTGGGATTATACCACTTGGGATTCTACCACTGAGATGATAGCCATGGAACTTCTGTTTCATCTAGGAATGGTGGTATTTATTGCTTCTTACACTTCATAGTAGGGACGCGAGTGGCGCTGTGGGTTAAACCACAGAGCCTAGGACTTGCCAATCAGAAGGTCGGCGGTTCAAATCCCCGCGATGGGGTGAGCTCCCATTGCTTGGTCCCTGCTCCTGCCAACCCAGCAGTTCGAAAGCACGTCAAAGTGCAAGTAGATAAATAGGTACTGCTCCGGCGGAAAGGTAAACGGTGTTTCCGTGTGCTGCTCTGGTTCGCCAGAAGCGGCTTAGCCATGCTGGCCACATGACCTGGAAGCTGTACGGTGGCTCCCTCGGCCAATAAAGCGAGATGAGTGCCACAACCCCAGAGTCGGTCACGACTGGACCTAATGGTCAGGGGTCCCTTTACCTTTTCATAGTAAGGACATAACCAGTATATAGGATGCTTACAACAGAACAGAAGGCAGTAGAGGATGCTCATTACTGTATCCTCGACACATACCTCTCTGATGTTCGCACGTGGAATATTTTGTGTGTACAAATAGGAATAAAAAACAAGCCCTGAAGCAGTAATGTAGTGGACTGCTGTCATTGTATCCTGCGTTGCAGCAGATCCATCAGTGAACAAGATGTTAGAGTAGAGGACTTCCAAAGTCTGTATGAACTTTGGATCTATTTAAAAAGCCTACTTGCTTCCAGCCTTATCAAGTAAGGGTTGGTAACTGCAGATCCCTGAGCCAAATCCAGTCCTCTTAGAAGAGCTTTGTGACCCAAGATACTACCTCTGTAGGTGCATTCTCTCCCCCACCAGCCCTGGGACCGGGGGGGGGGGGAGAATGATGCACAGGAAGAGAGGACATTTCGCATGCATGCAGTGCTAAGCTAAGACAACCATGGCTTAGCCCAGAGTAGTGTTGTAGCATCAGGACTGATGGAGGTGTACTGTGGCTGCAGTCTTCACTCCAGGAACTCTCGTTTGCTTGTTCATATTAAGCCATGAGGATTGAGAGGCCGGAACTGTTCTTCTATGAGGAACGGTTACAGCATTTTGGAGCAGCACAACTCTAGAAAAATATAAGTGCATCAGTCCAGTGGCTGTTAAACTGGGTTTGAAGATTGGTAATGCTGAATAAGCTTCACTGAAAGATTGTTTTCTTGCTGCTTTTGATTCCACCACCACACTGCAATGTATAGCTGCCAGGAGAGTGTCTGGGTGTTTTCTCTAGGATGCCGTCTGTCTGCAGAACAGTCCTGAGGCCAAATGGTTCCTGTCCAGTGCTGCTAATGAGGCAACACATAGATAACATCTTCCATCAAACATATTTTAGAACCCTTACAGCATTCTGAGTTTTTAAATTGATAACTAAGCTGTTGAAGAAACTAACTGAGCGTTCTACAAGCTGAAAAATGTAGGAGCTTGATTTCAAAGCTCTTGCAATGCCCTGTGCCCCTGGATAACTTGCAGATCAGACAGTGGCGTAGCATGGGTTGTCAGCACCTGGGGCAAGGCAAGTAATTTGCGCCCCCTAACTTGCCGCCGCTGCCAGCTTCTTCTTGCTGCTGCCTGGTCTGGTCTGGTGTGGTTCTCTCCCGCGCTCAGCACTGTGCTGGGCGGCCACTGCACCATCCCTCCCCCAGATAGTCCCTCGCTCTCTCTCCGCACCACACGCGGCACCCCCCCCACAGTGGGCGGCGACCCGGCGGCTCGGATCGGATTCGCACAGCCAGCACTGCAGTGAGAGAGAGTGAGTGAGCCAGGTAGGGGCAGAGAGCTGAGAGTGAGAGAGCGCCCCCCAGATGTTGCGCCCGGTGCGGCTGGCCCCCCCTGCACCCCCTACGCTACGCCACTCAGACCAGATAACTTTGCAAGCACATTCTGCATTTTGCAGCTTGTAGGAGTTTCTTAGTCTCCACACTTGTTATGCCAGATTCATTTGTCTGGTTCAGCATAGTGACAGAAAGAAACAAAATGAATTTGTTAGGGTCAGTGCTTCACAATGTGAAGCTTGACTTTGATAGGCAACGCGGCCAAGTTTGCACTCCAAACAAAGCATCTGTAGGACTTTGCAGGCTGCCATCTGCTTCTGAAAACCTTTGTTAGCAAGGAGCGATAAAGCAATCTGCACACAATTCTTTCTCCCCTCCTTCCCCGCTTGAATGTGGGGAGAATTATTACTTGTGAGTCTTTGTCTGTATGAAGTAAATCTTAACTGAAGACTATGCCAAGGGGGGGAAACTCTCAGAATAAAAGAGAGGGAGATTTGTATTTGGTCAGTTTTGCTTGTAGTTAGGTACTCAATTTACCCTCATCCTTTTTTTTTTTTTTTAAAGCAACAGTATATAGCATGCTCTAAAATAGTCATTTGAAAGCTGCTCAGTTAACATACGGGGGGAAACGATCCTTTTTCCAGGCCACATCCGAGATGTCTTCCCAAGTAACCTTTGCACAGGTCTAACATGAAGCCAAACCATGGTTTAGCAGGAACAAGTCAGTGTGTGGGTACCCAGAAGGAAGATTGCCTCCATTTTGCTCCTTTCCAGGTGCTGCTGCGCTAAGACGTAATTCAGCTCAGTGTTGCTTGCAAAACTGGGCTCGTAGTTTTTCTCATACAAATTTGGGGAGAATAAGGTTGTCAGCGGCAGCTACTCATGATGGTTCTATGCTGTATCTGGGATCAGACAGGATGCCTTTGAATACCACTTCTCTGGGTAGAGGGTAGTGGCAGTGGAAGGTTAGGGCAAGTGTGGGAAGCATCAGTCTGCGGGCTGAATGGGGCTTTCTAAGCTACTCTGCCTGGCCGTTAAGACTCTCTCTAGGCCACACACCCTGCTTGGCCCTGCTTCTCACCCTCCATGAGTGTTTTGGCCGTCTGGAATGTGCCCTTGAATTCTGATAATGCAGCTTGGATTATCAGTGTGCCAGTGTTACAAACTGGGATAGAAAAGTTAGGAGCCAAATGGCTTCAGCCACCTGGGTTGTGGGCACCAAAACAGACTGTCTAGTCACCACTTTGGGGGTGGGGAGATCAGCAACACTTTTTATTTATTATTTTGATAAGCGTGAATGAATACTCAATTCACGTAATAAACACATTATTAATATCACATTTTTAGCAGAAATTGTTAATGCATGTTTAATTTGCTGTTTACAATAACAATATTGATACGATACCTCAGTTTTCAAAACACTCTTACTCTTTATTGTTAAACTCCTTAACATATTGTCAGGAATCCTTGAGTATCAGCCAGGCGCAAAAAATGGCACCCAGACTTTTTGAGGTGCTTGCAGTATGGATAATCTTTAGGCACAAAATGCGCCTGGCGCCCTGCTAATTTCAAACCCTGGTGTGTGCAGAAGCTAGCCTGCCATACAGAGGTAATGTTTACATCCATTGCTCCATCTCCTTTTGTCTCTGGCTCTGCCCACCATGGACATGTGACCCCTGGAAGGCAATGGGACCTCTGGGGTTAAAAAAAAGATTTCTCAGTCCCTGGACAAGGGCATCCATGCCTTCCTTTTTATGCCCTCCCAGGGGCATTTTGTCTGCTCTGGGGAGTCAGAGTTCTGGTCTGATCTAGCAGGGCTGCCCACAAGTCCCTAAAGAAGGGCCATTTCTTAGTTCAGTTACACAGATTTTTAAGGATGCTTCCATCCAAAAGAGGTGCGCATTATGTTTTACCATGCAATACAGGTAATGATTCTTAAAATGAAATGGTATGCCTTCTCTAATAATATACTGTACATTATTTTTGTGACACAAACTGGCTTAGCTCCAGAGATGGGAGGCTGTTGCAAACAAAAGTTTCCCAGCATTTGCTGTGGAAATGCACAGTCTTGGATTTAAAGGCTCCCTGGGGAATGGGAGTTTCTATTCCCAACATTTACACAAATGAGCAGGGCGGACACACTCGCCCCCCTCCAAGGCATGGGAGACCTTTTGTGCAATTACACAAAAGGTCTCCCATATTTTGTGCAATTACACTGCTTCTATCACACAGTTCATTGCTCCAAATGCTGAAGCAATCTAATAATTACTCAGTTATTAAATCATTGTTGGTTTACCACAAATACGTTTGAAGGTAAGGGGAAATTGCATCTTGTAGCTGATGCCCAATAATCGCGTCCTCAAGATGATAATTTGAAATATTTCCTTCCTTCAGTCAAAATCTCTGTATCTCATGGATGAGAAAGTAAGTGATGTGGCTCTCGCTAAATGTCTAAGCGGATTTGTCTAGATATGTGCCGTGGAGGGATTAGCCCATATATTAATTCTTCTGTGCTTAGATAGTCCAGTGCTAAATCTTTGTGAAGGTTGAAACCATTCTTCAATGGGGAGGAGGGAGGAATTCCTTTTTCTGTAGTGTGGCAGAGGTGTGTGTGTGTGTGTGTGTGTGTGTGTGTGTGAAGGGCCACAGGTTCCCAACTCCTGAGCATGACAGGATGTTGCTCGATCAGACAGAAGAGACTAGGAATCCAGTTTGCCTACCTTTTCACCAGGTGATCTGTGAATTCTCATCTCTGAATCAAAATGGCACAGTAAGTGGAACACATTTTTAAAAGAGGAAACTCTGACAGGTGTTGCATTAGAATCAAGAGCTTGGAATTTCCAAGGTCGTATTTCCCCAAGTTTATTGTTATTGGTGAATAGTAACATGGTGCTTTTTGCTTTTTTTAAAACCTTGGGTATCAGTTATCAAGGAAAGATTTAGGCTAGATAAGGGCTCTTAGACTTTCTATCCCAAGGGTCCACTTGAAATTTGTTGGAAAATACTGAGGCCTACCTGTCACAAAATGGTGGTGCAGAGATAAAGCTAGTCACAAAATGGCAAATGGAGGCAGAATTTGGCACAATCAACTGGCAATTTATTGCTATCTAACCCATCTTTGGAAACAGCTTTTTTTTTTTGGCCACAGCCTTTTCCATGTGGCAAGGAGTTTCATGGCTCAGCCTTCCTCAAGCTAAGGATGGACCTTTGTTCTGGAGGTATTTTGACTCAGCCTTCCTGGTTTAGGCAGAATTTGCTGATTTAAGACTCTTAAGTGGATATGGCTTTTTCTTCCCACCTTACATGCCTCTCAAAAATATTGGCACAACTGGGGGCAGGCCAGGCCAGTGATGAGGCCACTGGGCAGGCTGTGGCACTGAAGCCCACCAGACAGTGGTTCAAGGCCCACCGGTGACTCCAGGTTCACTGTTTGAGAAACACAGGGCTAGATTATGGGGTGTGTTTGAACCCTATTCTGCACTTTCACACCTGGGACTTGAAAATCTGACATGCTACTGCTCTGCACCGACACATCAAATGCCTCTCTTAGGCTACTGTCCACTGTGGTAGCTGGATGAGGACTCTCGGGTGTAATTCGATCTTCTCTAGCCCAAGGTAAAGCTGCAGTCCCATGGAATTCAGATATGGATCAATGCATTGCTTGCAGCATGGCAGGGGAAAATGAAGTCATGGTTTCTTTCTGTATTCCTTGTGTACCTTTTTAGCACGGCAAAATCTGGCCACAATAAGAGGTTTTAAATCAGCTTAGTGAAAGCAAGGCTGTAAATGCATGTGGAAAAAACTATGGATTGTAGCTTTTTCACATATAGTCAATAAGGGACAGGAAGGCTGGCGACATGGATCATCTCCATCACTTAGCTAAAGCAGAAATGCAATTACAAAAATGTTACCCATGGGAGCATCATATGGCTTTGACAGTCCTTGGAGGGCATGAGTTCGGAAAAGAAAGGATGGATTACTTTGTTCCATAAATCTAGCTTCTGAAGTGTGTTATTGATCCTTCACTTAACCTTTTTTTCCAGAACTCCCATATCTATTGGAAAACAAATGTGGCAGAATGGAAATTACTCACTGAAAGCAGCAGGCAGTCGCTGTGACGTCTTGGTGGGGTGGGCTTTGAGTCTTCCGTAATATATGGCTTAAAGCATCTTGTCTGCCTTTTATCTCTCTTGTTCTGATGGCTCTAATTTAAGGGGTGAAACACACTGTCAAGTTTCTTTTTTTGGTTTTCAAATAGGCGCTTGTGATCTGAGCTAGTGTGGTGCATTAGCTAGAGAGTGTCAAGCTACAGAATGAGGACACCTGGGTGAAAATTCCTGCTTATCTGCAAAGCTTAACTGGGGAATCTTGGCCCAGTCACTGTGTCTCACAACTCTTTGTTGCTGTGAGGATAGGATGGAGGGCAATGACCATGTGTACCCATTTATTTGGGTTTTCTGGAAAATTTTGAATGGGCTTTCCATAGCCCTAAATCCAGTGATGTTCTACTTTGACTCATTTTGTTAGTTCTGTCTACTAAATGTATATGATGTTAATTGCACATACTGTGTAAATCAGGGGTCGGCAGGGTTTACCGGCCATGGACCAGATCACTCCTACGGAGATCATCCATGGGTTGGACTGGCGCAGCGTAATGCCGGAAATCGAGTCTGCACATGTCTGCAGTGCCGGAAATCGCTTCTGCATGTGCCCAGACTCCAAAAATCGCACCTGCGCAGAAGCCATTTTCAGCATCTGGACACGCGCAGACGTGATTTCCGGTATCTGTGCATGTGGAGATGCCATTTTATAGAAAGTAGAACGTTGTCCATAATGTGTCCCTTTTCCCACCACAGTCTTGTCGTGATTGGAACAGTGATAGCCAACATGGTGCTCTCCAAATGTTGTGAACTGCAGCTCCCATCATCCTTCACTATTGATTGTGTTCGCTGGGACTGATGGGAGCTGAAGTCCACAAACATCTTCAGAGCACAACTCCTGGGTGTATAATTCTTAAGGGAACAGATTCCTTCTTGGGAACCGGACCTGCAAACTCAGCATCCAGTTCTTTGCCAAGAAAACCATGGATCACATGAGTGACTCTCATATTTTCAAAGTTCTGGAATTTCCGCCTGTGGCTGGGGAAGATCCCGTCGCAGAACAGACACCCCTCTTTCCTGATCTGATGACCAGGAAACCAAGATCGCATTACACTGAAGTTCAGTGCCCTCCCTTCACTGTGAGGTAAGCACAGAGTGTTTAAATATCTTGGCTCCAGGGCTGTCTTAAGTACACCTGGTGCCGTGGTGCAAACATCCCTCCAGCCCCCCTCCCTATTTCCCAGAGTTGCCAACCTTTTTACGGCCCTGCTGGCAGCTTTGCAGGGCTGGAGGAGGCGGCTTCTCCAGTGGGGAAGAGGCGGAGGCTCCGGGCGCGGTGCTGCTTCAGCGAGGTGGGCAAGGGCGGCGAGCTGATGCCGGGAGGCGCCGCGTCCAGCTTCCACCTCTTCCCTGGCGCTCTCCAGAACTTGGCGCCTCTATGGGCAAGACACCCCTGCTTGGCTCTACTGTAGAACCAGGTTTGGCCCCTTTACTCCCTCACTCCTTGGCATTGACGCCTATATATGTGTGTCATCCTCCTCCTTGTTACATCACTGGGTGCTAGAAGGCAAGGTGCAGAAAGGCAAGTTTCTGGTAACCGAACTGGTGCTGCAACTGTTCCTTGGACAGCCGTGATCATTCTAACCACTGTTAACAGACCAGAAATGCTATGCCTGCACCAGGCTGCTGTTAAAACGGCAGTGTTTCTCCTTATGGGGGATGTTTAATCGTAATTAGTATAATATATGCCAAGCTTTCCTCCCCCCCACCCCCAAAAGCATGTTTTGATACAGATGCACAGATCTAGATATTAATGCAAAGCTGTTATATCTCTGGATGCACTAGAAATGTTGACAGCCAATTTTCACTCTTCCCAGATTGACAAATAAATGTCAACGAGCAGCTTCCCCCTCTTCCACCCTGCTCCATAGAGGTTTAGCTTGTCAGTTTGTACATGACAACCAGGAATGTAAAAGCTGCAATCAGCATAAATGTAGTTTAGTTTTGGAATTAAAAGAAGTACAGCACAACATTTTTAAAGCGTAACATTCTACCTCTCAGACATACTGAATGTTGTTGGTCACATCTAGGCAATGTAAGTTCCTTCTAATTTGTAAGGAAATGTTTTTGCTTTCAGAAGATTCTGTTTCTAAAGTAGCTTGTGTTTCTTGTTCCCGTTAACTTTTAATTTTATGAAAAATTTAAAGCCTCAACCATTTCAGTTAGTCCCTTTAAGTTCTGTTTTTGTAGTGTATTACAATTGGCACTTTGAAAAGCATGGTTGATATAAAAGTGTCAAATTGTTCTAATAAGGAAGTTTAACTTATCCATTGCCATTGCTTCTCAGATTTTAACTTAATGTGCAGCATCTTTTCACCTACTAAAGGGAGATGGGGGGCAAGAGACAAAAGCGTTTTAGACAGGAAGTTATCAGACCCTGCCAGCATGTCCCAGGATCTCGAGTGATGGGAGACAGAGCCTAACAACATTTGAAGAACCATGGGTTCCTCATTCCTGACATAAGGCAATAGCTTTGTGGTCTAGTCCTTGCAAGGCTAACTTTCTAGAGACTATGAATTTTGAGCAGTTGTCTGGTGAAACTGTGGCTGAGTCACCACAGCAGTTAATACATACGTATAACAGATGCAAGAGTTGCTTGTGCCTACTCACTAACTATTACGGTTTCAATATTTAGTTGGGTAATTCATTAGACTGCTTAGTTGAAAGCATAGCGACTGTTGAAAAAGGTGCCCCATATTAATTGCTCAGCAGATAAAAACGCAATACAGTGGTATCTTGGGTTACAGACGCTTCAGGTTACAGACTCCGCTAACCCAGAACTAGTACCTCGGGTTAAGAACTTTGCTTCAGGATGAGAACAGAAATCGTGCAGCGGCAGCAGGAGGCCCCATTAGCTAAAGTGGTGCTTCAGGTTAAGAACAGTTTCAGGTTAAGTACGGACCTCCAGAACAAATTAAGTACTTAACCTGAGGTACCACTGTATATTCTATAGTAGCACAAAACAAGTAGCTCCAGATTATTCAGTTATTAGATGTGCTCCTGTGAGCAGCTTTCTTAATGGTTTCCATGTAGTCTCTCATTTATTGTATTGAAGATTTTTGAATACAGTGGTACCTCAGGTTAAGTGCTTAATTCGTTCTGGAGGTCTGTTCTTAACCTGAAGCTGTTCTTAACCTGAAGCACCACTTTAGCTAATGGGGCCTCCTGTTGCTGCTGCACCACTGGTGCATGATTTCTGTTCTCATCCTGAAGCAAAGTTCTTAACCCAAGGTACTTTTTTTTGGGTTACAGACGCTTCAGGTTACAGACTCCGCTAACCCAGAACTAGTACCTCGGGTTAAGAACTTTGCTTCAGGATGAGAACAGAAATCGTGCAGCGGCAGCAGGAGACCCCATTAGCTAAAGTGGTACCTCAGGTTAAGAACAGTTTCAGGTTAAGAATGGACCTCCAGAACGAATTATGTTCTTAACCCGAGGTACCACTGTACAAGCACAAAGTGTGTATTGGTAAACACAGATAGCCAGTGTCATCTTAAGAGAGGTTTGCAGCCCTTGTAGAACAGGAAATCTGTATTGGTCTCCAAGATGCTTCAGTGCCATTTGTTGAATAACATAAAGACTTTATTATTTATTCCATTTTGATGGAAATTTCCTTTTCATACACCAGCAACTTGCTGTTTGTTTGAATGACAATCATTTGCTGTTTCTATCTCTGAGAATTTGCCTCTATCAAACTTGGGAAGATTTGCCCTTCAGTTAATCCTGACCTTTCTATACTTCAGCCTGGTCTAAATGCGCAGAAGAGAATTGTAAATCTGGCTTCTATTGCTGTTTCTATGACAACTTTGGGAGGTTTCTAAACATGTCAGGAGTGCCCCAAAATTGCATCTGTATTGTGACTTGATATTCTTTTTAAATTGGAGTGTTTAAGGTGTCTTTTTGATTTCTGACAATAAAATGAGTACTCTTTTTATCAAAGCCTCCATCTAGCATTCCATATATGTTGCACTGAAGTAAAGATAAATAATTGTGTAGGGCTTGGTTCATGCATTTTCTCTGTATGGGGCTGTTTCTACATACGACCCTTGTGCATAGTTGAGTTCTGCATACTTCTTCAGCTCTATGGGTAATTACATTCCCCCACTTCTAGCCTGTGTCATTCACACTTACATGGAGAAACATCCAAATGCATTAGGGAGAGTTAGCATCTTGAGAAGAACAGACCTTTTCTCATTGGCGGAGAATGCAAATATTCCACACCTCTCCCTGCTTCTATCAGTTTGAATGGATGTAGCTCAGCAAGAGTGCATCACATGGTTCCCCTGATAATGTTATCAGCTTGGATATAATTGGGATTTTTTCCCATGCACTATGTAAGCTGTCTGCAAACAGGTTTAGTTTCCCCAAAATTTTAATAAAATGTGTGCTGCATGTATCTTTTTTTTTTTTTAAGCCAGCATCAATTGGTGCCTAATTTACTTCTTCACTAACTAGCTCAAAGTTGCGCTGTGGGCATATTGTAGTCCTGCACAACTGATAGCTTTGCACACATGCACCCCCACTTTTTAATCCATACTTATTGCTGACAAGCAGGGTGGGGAGTGGCAATGAAATTCTGTGTTTTGATGAGAACATATTGGTACCTACTGTGATGCTGCCTGCATGGGCTTCCCTGTAGTAATTGGAATGCTTTGCGCCCGCATTTCAAAGTGAACATATGTGAACTCTGTAGGCTTAGGAATATTTCCAAATCTAAATCATGGAAAGCAGCTTGGCTTGATGTGAACTAATCTGTTATGTGTGTGGGATTTCTTTGTCACATTGGAGTAAAAAAAATGTCCTTTCTGGGTTATTTACATTTGGAAAAATGTGATGTGCATACCCACCCACCCCCAAACCAAGGGTCCATCTTATTCATTATTCTGCTCCCCCAGTGGCCAACCAGATGCCTGTGCGAAACCCTCCCTGTAGCAGCAATACATGTGTGGAATTATGGGAAGAGCTTTCTGCTCTGCATGCAGAAAGTCCCAGGTTCAATCCCCAATATCTCCAGGCAGGGCTTGGAATGTCCCCTCCCTTTAAAAAGCTGCTCCCAGTCAGTGTAGACAGTACGGGGCTAGATGGACCAAAATCGTCTGATTCTCTTTATGGCAGCTCCCTGTGTCCCTAAGTTCTGCAAGTACATGGACTGAGTTGGTGGTATTTATCATTCCTGTCTGCTGGGTATCTTCTCTCCTAGCAGAATCTCAATGTGGTCTGCAGTTAGGGAGAGAGGGCTGGAACAACATGCCTCCACCCACCCAAATTTGGGGTGGCACAGTGTGGAAGCAGCTCCCCATACATACATGTGGAGAAGTGCATGGGTGAGGTCTTGTGCTGGCAGTACTTCCATTTGAAGGGCCAAAGGAGGGGTGTGCAATAATGCCATTCCTGTTGTGACAAGGCTGGGAAGACAGCTTTCTAGATTTTTCCTCCCCTGAAGGAAAATCAGTTCCTCTGTGTGTATGAGCTGTTCTGCTGCCGGGTGTGTACCACTCTGCAAAATCTATATATTTGCTCAATTCGTTTGAGGGCTTAAATGTGATTCGACTACTTTTGCTGTCAGATACTTGGGTTTTATTGTGTTTTATTTGCACACCGCTGCTAGCTGAAAATTCAGTCTCTTGGTTTTCATCTGTCTGCTTTTTAAGATGTGCCTTCACTTGCTTGTGCAGGCTTTGGTTAGAGAAGTAACACCATCATAAAATCAGTCTGCCTTGCCCTTGACTACTGCTTGAAAAATTTACTCAAATCTAGAGAATTCTCCACGCCCCAGACTACTGGAAAAACTATATGCTTTGGTCTCTGCAATAAAGAAAGTTGTAGAACAAGGTATATGTTGCTGGGTACCAGACAATGGAATTTATATGCAACAGGTAAAGTTCTGGAAATTAATAAGTATTCACTACCACTTGGTGAGGGCAGTTATCTTTTTCTCCTTGAAAAGTACCTAGAGCTGAAATAGAAAGTTGGAAGCATGATGCACTTTCCTACTTCCTCTTTGAGCTCCATGTGCTTTTTAAGGCTCAGATTAAGTTCTGTTGGAGCCAACTTTTTCCCTGAAGAAGAGAAGTGCCTGCTTCCCTTTTCTGTCTCAGGGTGGAGTAGGGCTGATGTGGCAGATTATGAGTTTCATTTATTTAATGAAAATATTAGACTTTAAACATCAGGATATCCAAGCAGTGTGCAAAAAAAGTTGGTATAAAACAGTAAAATACTATATGCAGATACTGTACAGCACATGGCTTCCCTCAAAGAATCCTGGGAACTGTAGGTGGTTAAGCTTTGTGATGGGGAAACTACAATTCCCATGATGCTTTGAGGGAAGTCATGTGCAATGGATGTGCTTTAAATGCATGGTGTGGATCTGCCCTAAGTAGAAGTGTGCTACATCTGATTTTTTTTTTCTTTCATCCTTTCCTGTTTTATAAGTTTATAGTGTTGTAGCCGCCAACTCTTTGTAGGCCAGTGACTACACTGTTGCAGCCAGCTAAAGGGGTGTGTGTCTGTCCTCTTTTAGAAGGCTTTTTAGGCATGCTGGGGGTGGGGGCTCACGAGCGTTTGCCTCCTGCGTGGTCAGTGACAGTGATGGGGACCTTCTGCCAAATAAGTTGCATTGTGCTTATTATGTATTTGACGGGCAGCTTTCCAGAAGACCAGTGGCAGTTCTGCTTGTTGCTGTCTTGGTTGATTCCAGTGGCTTCTCTCTCTGCATGCCTTCTGAATATCTTTGCTTTCCTTACTGAGCTTTCCCTTCTTTCCTTTCTTAAATGTACACATTTTTGAACTACTCATTAAACCTTTCTTTGACCCATCTGATCCGTATTAGTACCCTTATTACTTTATTAATTTTCAACTTTAATTTATAAATAAACAAGATAGGCGTATCCCTGAGGGGACAAGCTTTCTTTCCCCAAATCCCTTCCCCACAACATAACTCTGCATGATGCTTGCAGCCATAAAATTTCAGAGAACCATGTTGTGTTTGTAAATAGTTGCTGAAGAACTGCCATTCATTCTAACACTGTTCCCACTGGATTAAAGCCAATGGATGTTACTTTGTGACAGCGCTCTTCTTATCAGTTGTGCTCTCTACACTTAATGGGTTAGTTTATTTAATGCATATTTTTTTTGCTAAAGTGTATACTGTAAATACCCTTTAGCAAAAATAAAAAATAGTATACTGTAAATGGGACGTGGATAGCGCTGTGGGTTAAACCACAGAGCCTAGGGCTTGTCAATTGAAAGGTTGGTGGTTCGAATCCCCACAACAGAGTGAGCTCCCGTTGCTCGGTCCCTGCTCCTGCCAACCTAGCAGTTCGAAATTACGTAAAAGTGCAAGTAGATAAATAGGTACCGCTCCGGCAGGAAGGTAAATGGCATTTCGCCAGAAGCGGCTTAGTCATGGTGGCCACATGACCTGGAAGTCGGCCTATAGAGCAAGATGAGCGCCGCAACCCCAGAGTCGTCCACGAATGGACCTAATGGTCAGGAGTCCCTTTACCTTTAAAGTAAAGGTAAAGGTACCCCTGCCCGAACGGGCCAGTCTTGACAGACTCTGGGGTTTGTGCGCCCATCTCACATCTATAGGCCGGGGGCCAGCGCTGTCCGGAGACACTTCCGGGTCACGTGGCCAGCGTGACAAAGCTGCATCTGGCGAGCCAGCGCAGCACACGGAACGCCGTTTACCTTCCCGCTGGTAAGCGGTACCTATTTATCTACTTGCACCGGGGGGGGGGTGCTTTCGAACTGCTAGGTTGGCAGGCGCTGGGACCGAGCAGCGGGAGCGCACCCCGCCGCGGGGATTCGAACCGCCGACCTTTCGATCAGCAAGCCCTAGGCGCTGAGGCTTTTACCCACAGCACCACCCGTGTCCCAATCCCTTTACCTTTACCTTTACACTGTAAATACATTAAATAAATTAACTCATCAAGTGTAAAGAGCACAACTCATAAGAAGAGCGCTGCCACCAAAGGCCTCTTGGAACACCCACCAGAAATCAGTCGCAAGATGGCCCCTACTCTCAGGTTCACAATCTAAAGAGACGCAGCACACAAGGAAAAAAGAATGGGAGGAGAGAGGGGAAAGCAAGCTCAAGCAGAAATACTTCTAAGTTCCTGTTCTTTTAACAGTTATATGGGCTCTCCCAGATCAGATCCAGGAGCAGGGCAAGTGACTGTGTCCGACCCTGAAGAACAAGGCAGCTCCTGCCGCACAGTTCTTCCGCAGGCAGCTGCCTTGATTTAAACAGCCTGTGCCCTAAGTATCAGCAGCACAAGCCTCTTGGTGCTATGGGAACTAGCAGTGAGCTGCTGCCTTACCCAACAGCTGGCTCTGCAGAGGGGGGAAGCTTATCCTTGACACGGATCACATGCTTCAGGGCTTTCTGGTTTAGATAGACGATGGCGCAGAGCCCACGTCTGCGTTTTTAGACTTATTTGCAGGTCTCTTTAGAAAACAAACAAACCATCAAACAAAAGATTTTCTATGCTGGGCGAGCACTTCCAAGGTGTGCAGTGAAATGCCTTCTCTGCCCCTCACCCCCAAGGTTTGCTTTTAACTTCTGCCGATTATCTCTCGCCCCAGCGACCTGACTCCCAGCACTTTTCAGCTAGGAGTCCTAGTTCCTAACTACGACAGCATTTTCCATGTTTGCTGCCGTCCTTTTGTCTCTAATTTTAGCCCAGGGTCTTCGTGCGTGGAGGGGCGGGGTGACGGCATCTGTCGGTCTGGCCCCCCATCCTGCTCATTCTCCTTCCTGGCAGGGACCCTACGCCCAAATGGTTTCAGGACTAACCTGGCATTAGGCCAGATCCAGAGGCTTGCAATTGCACGGTGTCACCAGCAAAGACTGGGGAGAGGCAATTGCATGCATGAAAAACGGCACGGCCTTGGATGCAGCTCTTGTGCATCAGCTGGAGGAAGGAAGGTCAGGTGCGGGGCACTGCTGGAAGTATTTTACTCTGCCTGCCTGCTCTTGAGTTGCCAGACCTCTGTGGCTCCCCAGTGGGCTGACTCATAAACAAATATAGCCTGATCTGTGGGGCATGGCAAATGGCAGCACCTTCCACAAAAGGGCAGCTTTCTGTTTGGAGAGTGTTGGCCTCTTCCACTTCAGCTTAGCCTCTTGTTTGGTGTGTGCTAAGGGATGGCACTTTCGGAATGTAAATTCTAGCCTTGCACTTCCTTCTAGTGTGCCAGTGGAGCTGGCTGTGCCAACCGAGACAAGGATCTAGGCGCAGAAGGAAAGCTGCGGCTGGGGATAGACTATTAGTACGGATGTTTCATGGAGGGATTAAGAGGACATACTAGCCAGGAAACCATATACAGTAATGATGCTGTAGAGCTAAACCAGATGCCTCTTCATATTTTAAGCTTGTTCTTTTGAAGAGCATGAGTTCCCCCCATGATATTTTTGCAGAGAAGCTGGTAAATTGTGGGCTGGATGATGTAACTGTTGGGTGGATTTGTAGCTGGTTGGCTGACCTAATCCAAAGAGGGCTCACTGATGGTTCCTTGTCATCCTGGGGAAAAGTGACAAGTGGGATGCCGCAGGATTCTTTCCTGGGCCCGTTGTTGTTCAATGTCTCTATAAATGACTTGGACAAAGGCATTGAGGGGATGCTTGTCCAATTTGCAGATGACACCAAACTGGGAGGGGTAGCTAATGTCGCAGAAGACAGAATTGGGATTCAGGACTGGAGGACTGAGCCCAAACTAACAAAATGAATTTCAATAGGGACAAATGTCAGGTTCTACTCTTAGGAAGGAAGAACCAGCCACACTGGCTTCTGTTCATTGCTCTTTTTCTTTCTTCCACAAGCACCAATATTTTTATGGTTTTCATGTGAAGCAATGTTTGCCAAGCTGGCACCCCCCAGATGTTTGGACCATGGCTCCCAGCAGCTGATGTGAGTTGTGGTTTAAAACATCTGGAGGATGCCAGCTTGATATAGCTACCTTATAGCACTGACTTATTATCATCCATCTTGACTTCTTTCTTGCTTTTACTTCTAGACTTTTACACTCTTCTCAGGATTATTCATTCTATAATGCTCTTTTAAAAACGTACAGCCAAAATCTGCATGTTGCAGTTGGTTTATTTTTTCTACTCGGACTGCACAAAATGTTTGAAGGTTGGCAGCTGTTCTAGAGCCCACCACATTAGTTTATCTGGACATTAAATCAGCATGTACCTAGGAAGATGAGACTTAACACAAAGCTAGACATTTTAAACAATACTGTACTTAACTGGAAGCAAATCTGACTGTAAACTGGTCCGGGCCTGGTGTTCACGGACCCAGAACCAAGCTATTGACAGTCACTTCCTTTCCTTTTGAAAGAGCAATTTAGCGAAAAGAAGGGAGATGCTCCAGCAACAGGGGTGTCCGGTGACAGGAAGGGATTGATTTGTTTAAAAGGAGAGGTGCATTTGGTCACACAAAGCACAGAGATGCCTCCCCGTTTGAATCCTGAAGCCTTCTGCAAACAATGGTATTTGCAACAGATTTACAGTTATGATATGAGATTGTGTAATTTGTAGAGGCTTTGGGATTCTTTGTACATTATTCCGCCCCTTACACTCCATGAAATATATCACCCAGCTACAGCATGTTGCTCTTGTAAAAGCTTAGTGTTTTATGGCTGCATGCAATCTACGTTTTGATAGAATCTAGCCTTCATAGCTAAGTTCAGCATTGCCCTTCAACTTACCAGCCTGAGTCTTCTTCAAACTTGGGCTTTTGGTGTTGTTGGATTCCAGTTCCCATCATCTCTGATAAGTGGCTAAGCTGCCTGAGCATGATACAAGGGGACCTAAAGCAGAACAACTCTGTGATACATAGAATCGTAGAGCTGTAGAGTTGGAAGGGACCATGAGGGTCATCTAGCCCAACCCCCTGGAGTACAGGAATCTTGTTGCCCAATGTGGGTCTCGAACCCACAACCCCGAGATTATGTGTCTCATGCTATACCAGCTGAACTATCCACATGTTCTTTTAATTTTTTGAAGAGTCCTCTCAAATTCCAAATATGAGCAGAACAGAGCAAACTTTTCCATCCTGCTGTATTTGTCTGCACAACCTGATTATTGAGTGCAGACTCTTTTTTTGTGTGTGTGTTTTTGTTTTAGCTGTGGCACAGCACCACTACGTAATGGTACGCCTGACAACCAGCTGTGTGCACCGCTTTACCTGACCATAAGTAGCTACTGTAGCTATCAACCATTATTTATAAGCACACTGATTATAGTCATTACCTTGAAACACAAATGATAATCACTGTAATAGAAAGCTGGTGCAACACAGTGGCTAAGAAAGAGTGAAGGAATCCCCATCTCCTGACGAATGGGAGATCTGAACTTGCCCTGTGACCGTAGGAAAGCTCGCTCTGTTCTCAAGGTTGAATCTCTGCCTCCCGCAGTACAAGGTTGGTTAAGTGTGCCTACCTTAATAGCTTGTTTGTAAGGATTAGGGTAATTGTAGAATTTTTGGAGTTGGAACGGGAGCGTTCAACCCTGCAATGATAATGCGGTTCTTCTTTAATCTAGTTTTTAATAAGTCTGCATTTTGCTGTTGCTTGTGGTTGAGGGACTGTTTGTTTATCAGGGACTGTTTGTGTGTATAGAACTCAAGAGTTTGTTTAGGCCCTTTACTGATTTCAAGTTGCTTCATAAACATTTATTGCAGTGGTCCATGTGTCTTGGGAGTTTTGGGGGTCATTTCACCAATATTTCAAATATGCGCTGTCCTAGTGATATGCCTTTCTGTGTTCCTCGGGGAAGGCGCAACATATTGTGTTGTGCCCCTGACTTGGGAGCAACATGTCATTTTATAGGGCAGCTACTACTGTTTTGGCTTTAATTGTCAGGAGGCAGCCAAAGAATGGGCAGATGGCTCATAGTGTCTGTATTTCGGTTTCTTGGCAGCGAGCCAAACTTGACAGCTCAGTTTGTATTAAAAATACACAAAGAGTTTCAGATCTGGGGGGGAAAATATCTCACAGCTGCAAAGTCTGGGGCAGTTGTTGGAACTGATAAATATTTACAGTGCTTTAGAGGCTTTCCCCATGTGTATTGTGCGTGCACATAAATGCGTTCAGGGAACAAACAGGCAAATCCCTGCAGTCAGTTCTATACCCAGACAGTTTAAACCCAGAACTGTCATCTTTCAGAAGACGGTGTTTAGATTTCCATCAGTCTTCCCCTCCAAGCTTCTTGTTGTGCAGAATCTAAGACCCTTCTCCAGGAAGCTTGGAGGAGAATGACAAGGGAGGGAGCAATTTTCAGTTGTGGCTCCCCCTTTGCTGAACGCTGTAGCCCCCGGTGAGGTCTGCCTCATGCCTATACAGTGGTACCTCAGGTTAAGTACTTAATTCGTTCCGGAGGTCTGTACTTAGCCTGAAACTGTTCTTAACCTGAAGCACCACTTTCGCTAATGGGGCCTCCTGCTGCTGCTGCGCCGCCAGAGCCCGATTTCTGTTCTCATCCTGAAGCAAAGTTCTTAACCTGAAGTACTATTTCTGGGTTAGCGGAGTCTGTAACCTGAAGCGTATGTAACCTGAGGTACCACTGTACTGGCATGTTTTCAGTGCCAGGTAAAAACTCACCTCTTTTTTTCCTCAGGTTCTTGATTGAATAGAACAATGTTATTTGCTGCTAGTTGTGTTGCCCAAGATTTTGCTACTCTTGTTGGGTGGATTTTTATGAACTGCATGTGTTGTTAAAATAAATTATAATAAAAAACATTTTTAAGAGCAAGCAGATATGTCACTTAGAGACCTTGTTTGGGTAAGAAGTGGCAGGTTCAATAAATAATAATAATAATAATCACATGTATATATGTGGTAACATTTTTTTAAAGAAAAACCACTTGCCTATGCAGATTTCTTAGTGGTCCAGCATGTTGTCAAAAGGGTTCTTAACCCCACTGCTAGCCCCTTTGTTGTCCACCTGTCAGCAGTCTTTGTCCTAAAGAGAAGATGTGCTGCATCAAGCCAAAGGCCGGTCTAGGTTGCATCCTGTTTTCTCAGTGGCCATGCAGGGCCTAATACAGTCACCCTCTCCCTGCTTCTGATTCTGAGCAACTAGTGTACAAGAGGTTTACTGTCTCTGGCAACCCAGGGTTCCCAAACTTGGGTCTCTAGCTGCTTTTGGACTATGATTTCCATCATCCCCTACCACATGTCATGCTAGCTAGGGATGATAGGAGTTGTAGTCCAACAACAGCTGGAGACCCCAAGGTTGGGAAACCCAGAATTCTAAACGAAAAGTCCCGAAATAATCTGATACTAGGTTATATTAAAGATTACAGGTTCTGCTGCATGTCCCAATTGCAGGACATCATATGGCTTAGGGCAGGGTTAGGCAACCTAAGACCCATGGGTTGGATGCGGCCCAATCGCCTTCTCAATCCGGCCCGCGGACAGTCTGGGAATCAGCGTGTTTTTACATGAGTAGAATGTGTCCTTTTATTTAAAATGCATTTCTGGGTTATTTGTGGGGCATAGGAATTCGTTCATTTCTTTCTCCAAAATATAGTCTGGCCTACCACATGGTCTGAGGGACGGTGGACTGGCCCACGGCTGAAAAAGGTTGCTGACCCCTGGCTTAGGGCCACTTTGGTCCCTCCGTGCTGTAGACTGCCCTCCTCAGAGAGACGTACCAGGCCCCTTCCCCTTTGCTATGCTGAAAAGGCATGGCTATTTTTTTATAGAGCATTTTGTGGAATTCACTCCATAACAGTGGTCTGCTGTATCTTACACAGCTCTGTTCTGGTGGTTTTTAATGTATATGTTGATTTGCTTTATTGAGAGAGGTGTTGTTGCTTTCCAAAAACAGCAAGGCTCGATACAAATATCGTTGAAAAACAAATGTATTTTTAATCTGTCTGGCACTTTGTAAATTGGTTGTTTCACGTTATCTTTTTATGTGAGGCTGCTTTGGAAGAGTTTGGTATTTAAAAGCAGGATAAAAGTGCCTTAAATAACTAACTAAATGGTATCAATAAATAAGTAGGTAGTCTTGCTGCAAACACTTCACTTCTGCTACCTACACATTAACCATGAATAAGCCACCCTAAAAACACCCAGACAGTTCATGATATCCCATTGTGATATGTCAGGTGAAGATGTGAATGGGCTTTGTGGGAAGTAACCTCTGAAGTAACCTGGTTTCTTGTATCCCACTAAATTGGTGGTTTTTAAAATGTATTTTTTATTAATTATTTGGAAAAAAAATTATCACATAACTCCAAACATGTTGCACCCCACTACATTGTTGACATCTCCTAGGATTTTGCTTTTGAAGAAAATTTTTTCCTAGATGAGTTGAAAGGGCTTGACAGTCATGCCTAAGCTCACACCCCTGATTTTAACTGACATGCCGATGGAGGGGAGGAAACATTGATATGCTGGCTGCTGGAATAAGCAGTGACTGCCTTGGAAAAATGGTTCTTGAAATGTAGACTTAAGAAACAGGGTGTGGTGGTAGTGTTTTTTTTTTGGGGGGGGTCATCTCTAGGCTGTAAGCCTTTTGTAATCCTGCTTGATTGTTGCACGCAGAGATTGGATAACATTTGGGGAAGGGCTGTAGCTCAGCAGTTACATAGCTGTCAACTTACAGATTTGAAAATAAGGGACCAGGAGCCTTGAAAATAAGGGATTTTAGTCTGCCAGCTCCCGAGCCAAAGGCAGAAAACCCAGCCAGTCCAGCAGCCAAACGAAGCCTCAAGTGGTGGTTCCCACAGTGCAGCAAACCGGCAAAGGGGGTGCAGCAAGGAAAACCACCGTCACCTTTCCGCTGGGAAGCGCTGAGCAAAGGCGAGTCCCCAGGCAAGGTGGCCGATTTGATTGGCACGAGGCATGCAAGCTCCACCCCCCAGTTGTTCTTAGACTCCTTATTGGGTGAGCAACACAGCCAAGAAACACAGTTGGAGACTCCCTCCTCCCTGACTGGCAGGGAGGGAGAGGAGCTGCTTCCTTTGAAACACGGGAAATTTAAGGGAAATCATCAATAAGGGACAACAGCAGGACACTGCGCTGGGGTAAGGGAGTTTCCCGCCAAATAAGGGACGGTTGACAGCTATGAGCAGTTAGCATCTGCTTTGCATTTGGAGAGTCCCAGGTTTGATTCCCAGCGTCTTGGGAATGTCCTCTGCTTGAAATGCCGGTCAGAATGGACAATGCTAAGCTGTTAGGTAGCTTCCTTTGTTCCTCATGCTAGGGTTATTTCTACTTTATTCCCATATTTTATAACCTGCTTTTTGCCCTCTAACTGGAGCCCCCAGGCATGTTTATGAAACCACAAACGTATTTTCTGAATATTGAATGCATTCACTAACACGTTGGGCTGAAAAAGTGGCTGTATACTCATTGCATCTTGCTTGCAGCCTGTGGTTTGGAGCTGACCAGGGCTGTCAAACTCAGCAATGCAGACCATGGTTAGCTGTGAAAATGAAAGGTGGGAGAAGAGGGGGAAGAGGAAGGAGCATGTCAGTTCTCAGAGCAATCCATGGTTTGCTTTGACAATGCTACAACTGCACAGTTTCTCCGAACTATAACTTCCCTCCTCAAATATAGATTGGACAACGTTTTAGCATATTTAACATGTTTCTGTAGTAGAATTTTAAGCACCAAACCATTTCATTTCCATGAGTGTTGTACATCATGTACCTGAACTGCTTATGTAGGTGTTAGGATTACCAATGGTGATAGATAGCATCTTTTGTCTCCCACTTCCATATTTCCTCTGTGGCTTTTGTCTAGTCATAAACGGAAAACAGAATACATGGCTAGTTTGGGTGTGACAATATAAGCAAGTTTCTCAAGCCTGTTATACAGTGGTACCTCGGGTTACATACGCTTCAGGTTACAGACTCCGCTAACCCAGAAATATTACCTCGGGTTAAGAACTTTGCTTCAGGATAAGAACAGAAATCGTGGTCCAGCAGCACGGCGGCAGCAGGAGGCCCCATTAGCTAAAGTGGTGCTTCAGGTTAAGAACAGTTTCAGGTTAAGAACGGACCTCCGGAACGAATTAAGTACTTAACCCGAGGTACCACTGTATTAGGGTTTGAGGGGGGCAGTAGGTGATGTTGTGAAACGGTACTGGACCTGGACTTCAAATCCTTGCATTTATGTTTGAGATCTGTTTACAGATCCATTCTCTGCTTTGAAGCACATTAGGTTGCCTCCGACAGGGTTGGGATCCTTCTTAGCCTCAAGCTACCTCTTGCCTTACTGTGAAGATAACGAGGGGAACCAGATGTGATCACGCTGAGCCCCTCAGGAGGAAAGGCAGAATCAGGCTTTGGGGGATTAGGTCATAGGTCAGCCAGAGGAGATGTGTTGATGGCAGCCTCATAAAAGCTAGTGTCATTCTTGGATTGGAAAAATCTCCACTTGGAGGTGGTGGTGATAAAAAGGCCACCACTGTGAGCATTAACAGTCTGGAAACATTTTGAATGGATTTATGGCAGCCGTCCAGAAATGGCCTGTGCTGCAATTTTATGGTTCATGTCAACAAAGACAATCAGTTAAATGAAATTAAACCCTGCTGTTGACTCATAGCTGTATAGTTCTTCGGAATTAACTGTGCATGCAAAAGATTGCAGGTTCATTACTTGGCAATTCTAGGTAGGGATGGGGGAAGGCTGTAGCTTGGTGGGGGAGCATCTGCTTTGCATGCAGAAGGGCTGGCAGAGATTGTGCCTGAAACCCTAGAGCGCTGCTGCCAGTCAGTGTAGACAATACTGCACTAAATGGACCAACAGTTTGGTCTGGTTTAAGGCAGCCTGCCGATGTCCATTCCTTGTTTCCTATGATACAAGATAATAAGATGAACTTCGGGTTGTTCCAGATGATCATCCCTCATGAACTTGCCTTCTTGCAAGGGTGACAGTGCTGTCTCTTTTAATGGGTATGTGTGCTGTATCGAAGCTTCACTCCGTGGGTGTGCCTTAAATAAAACGTTAGCAATCCTATGCTTAGAATGCTAGGACAGAGAGGCAACAGAAAGGAAATGTCTCAATTCCATGCGTGTTTGGCGTGGAGAAAAGAGAGGCTCGGGGCGAAAAGAAAATTGCTCTCTCCCATGCTTAGAATTCTGAAAATGCCAGTTCTGCACCTGCTTACTGGTGCCTTTTGGTATAAGCCTTGCGTGTGCCAAGAGTATTATAAAATAGCTTGCAGCTAGCAGTCGAAATGCAGTGGGGGGTGGGGCGTTGAAGCCGATATATGCATGAAGTGGAAGTGATCGTATCTCTGAAAATTATGCATATGATACAAACTGTAATTGAGCTTTTAGTTCCTCAAGGCAAAGCGCAGTTTATGTATGTTGGGTCTCTATTCTGCAAGCAGCCGTGTTGTTTGTGCTTGTGTGTGGCTTTCACTTGAATATTGTTCAGCCGGAATCTTAAGGGTTGGTCTACCTTTCAGATTGCAACACCGCCCCCCCCCCTTGAATGTCTTTGTTATTCTGCTGGCATTTGGATGTGTAGCTATATTAAGAAACCAAAGCTGTTGGTTGGTATAACGTTACTCTCCAGGCAGACAGTGGAGATCCTTCAATTGAGGTCAGGAGGTGGAGGATGGGAAGGAAGTCTAGAATAAAACACCCTTTCTCAGATTGTATTTTTGAAAAGCTGTTGTTTAAAGCAGTCAAATTATTCTCTGCTGGAGACAAAACACACACACGGAGAGTAATTTGAAAAGGATTTCATGTGCTCTGTGAATTGTGTTATAGACCCAGCGAATCAAAATATGAAGAGTTTTATTGTACTCTGTGAATTAATATTCATTTTAATGGGTCTTGCTGATCAGTTTACTTCAGGGATTTGCATAACTTGTAGACTCAAACAATCACAGCGAACTCCTTGCGTTAAGTGCATGAATACTTCATAGCAAAATGGGACAGCCCCTTATTTTATAAGCCCAGTAGACCAACATTTGATATAACCGAGCTCTTGGGGAATGAATGAAGGAGCTTTATTTGAAAATATTTGGGTGTCTTGTTCCTAAGTGTATTTGTAGGTCTTGCCTGCGTGTGCCTCAGTTCTGTGTAGAAGCTAATCAAAGAGGAATGGCTTGCGGTAATGAGATCTCTGAGGCCATATAAACACAACCATTTTTGTCTGTCGTTATAGCACCATTAGTATACTGCTCGTGTATTCATTTCTGTCAGCAGTGCAGGTTGACACTTCTAAGTGTTCAACCTGTTTTGTCTCTCACTTTTCTGTCTTTTTTGCAGAGCAGATGATCTCTAGTTTTAAAAACATGAAATGAATTAAAAAAGGCTGCCCAAATGATTAGTCTGGCTCTAGCCAATAAACTTGACCTTTAAATTTTAAGTGTTCATATTACATAATCAAATCAAGGAGTATTTTTTTTATAATTCTGAAGGAAAGGGACAGTTTACTTAAAAAGGGGGTGCCTATTTGCCCACTAAGTACCACTGAAACAAAAGATCTCTGTAAGCATCATCTCAAAAAATCTGGAATTCACAAGAGACTGTTAACGTTGGCTCAGCCTCTCCTACGCTGAACGTGCCCCCTTCAACAAGCCGACATTTCACTGGATGCGAGAATCAGACACCCACCTCCCATCCATTCTAAGCAGGTGGTTTCAGGTTGCTGCAAAGATGTGCAAATCTCGTGGGCTGCTTAAATTTCTGTCAGAACTTAGCACCATAGTAAACACAAATCGTATACCAAAGAGAGGTTGAGTTGGCAATGTGTCTAAAACTATGCATATTTTTCCTAGCTTAACCCACATCTTTAGTACAGGTAGTGTGTTCCATTTCTGCCAGTTGTGGCGAGGAGCAAAATGCTGCAGTAGGTGCTGAAGCTGTGTCTCTGACCACGGAAAATATAATGCTCTGTTTCTCAGTTTTTACTGGGCTTTGCCCTCAAATTTTCATGGCTATGTCTTTTTGCTGCTGTTGCGAACTAGAAACCGTTTTTCCAAATGGAAATCTCAGGTTCTCAGATTTCATGTAAAGATGGCCTGTATGGAATCGTGCAATTTGTCCAACTAGCCTAACACTGTATATGGCGGGGATGAGAAATCAGGACCCCAACTCCCATAATCCCTGCCTGTCGGCCATGTTTTGTGTTTTCTTCGTTTGTTATTGAAAAATTGAATAAATACTAAAAAGGGGGAGAGAGAATGGCATTACGTGTAGAAGCTTTCCTTGTTCTAAAATACTAATTCCTTTTCATTGCTGATTTTAACATCTCATATTTTGTTTGTAGATGGGGCAGTTCAGGTGCTGGCATTGCCCACGGTGGCAACCCACACATGTTGAGAGTGTTGCTTTTAATACTTACTTCCAAGCACCATCCAGTCGCCAGCTTCCAGAACAATGGGCAGGCATCCTCCAATTTTGAGATCACCCAGTTAATGCTGCCTCCTGGCATCCAGCCCTTCTGTTTAACCCTGTCATTCACAGGGCCCAGGGATGGAGAACCGTCCCACCCTCCACACATTTGGGGCTGCAGGGAATGCTGCCTTGGGGAATCCTTGCACTTCCTTATTTTCTCGCAAGGTCAGGGAACCTTTAGATTTCCAGACTCTAGCTCCCACCAGGTCTAGCCAGCATGGGAAATATTCATGGATGATTAGAGTTGTGCTCCAACAACACTTGGACACTCAATCCTGAAATGGCTTTCCCATGTTCTGGCCAAATGTAAGTAAATATTCCCAGGGTATTTTTGGCCACTACATGGTAGTTTGATCGCCATAGTACCTTTCTCATAGTAGGTGTTCCTTTAGTCCAGGCATAGAGAGTGTGTAGCCCGCCACGTGTTGTTGGACTACATCTCCCAGCATCCTCAGCCAGCAGGGCCAGTGGTGATGGGAATTGTAGTCCGGCAACATTTGGAGGACCGCTCGGCTTCATATCCCTTCTGTGGATGATGTCACTATTCTGTACATTGGTAGGGATGGAGAATCAGTGCCTCATGGGTGGCTTCTGACATACTTCTAGCATTAACTTCTAAACTGTACTGTACTGCACTGTAGCCTCTTAGAACACAGATTAAGAATGCTTCCCCTTCATTGATGCTCGTGTGGAGGCAGCGATATCTGAACTACCCCCTAGTGTGTTCCATTGCTGTTTACTATCACAGACAATGCACAGCCCCTTTGGAAAAGCAGCACAAATTTGAAATGATTGAGCACATTAAAAAAACACCTATTGTTTGTCTCAATTGGGTTCCTGCAGGAGAGTTTCCTGGTGGGCTGAGCTTTGTGTGGATATGTGTGTGTGTGTGTGTGTGTGTGTGTCCGTCTTAACATGCATTGTTCCATTCTTTTGCTTTCTGTCAGAAGCAGTGGAAGGAAATATTGCTACTTCGTGGTGCATGTCTCCTTTTCTTAACCATGTTTTTGTGTGTGTCTGCACTTTCTATTCATTTTGTTCATACGTGCTTTTTGTTTCTGTTGTGTTATGTAGTCTTATACCAGTGGCTAGAAGCCGATCGTCATGGCAGGAGCTCAGATACTGCAAACAGAACATCAGGTAAAAAAAAAAAAAAAAAGATGGCGGTTGCTTACTAATTTAATCTCCAGATTTCCTGTAATCACACCCATCTTGCACTTTAAATTCAATTGAACACTCTTCCTTTGATTGGTTCGATCTTGATTGATTCCTTGTAATCAATAATCAATAAATCTATTATTTCCCCTCCCACCACCCTGTATGGCAGATGTGATTATATGCCAGAAGAAGACAATCTTTTTCTTCAGTCTGGAAATGTCCCCTACAGCTAACCTGAATAATTTTTAGGATTTCCTGTGAAAGGTCATAACAAGTTTGTTTTGCTTTAATACTGTCCTCCTACGTTCAACACAAGTTCCCAGAGTGGCTTTCAGTGCAAAAAAATTGAAAACAGCATTGAATTAAGAGCAGCATCAGTTCTAGCAGAACAACAGTTGCCTGACTAGATAGAAATTGAATCAAGATTCCCCACCCCCCACAATTCTGGTACCAAAAAGATTACAGATTTTGGTACCAGGTGTAGCTCTCCGGGCGAAGAGTTGCAAAACTTGGGGCACCATCAAAGGAAAGGTCACATCTCCAGTTGCCACCTGCCTCACTGACAGTAGTGGAATCTGGAAAAGAGCCCTTTAGGCAAGCATCTGAGTTTATAGGCAAGTTCTTGTGGGAGGATGTAAGGTTCATAAAGCAATGTTTTATCTTCTGGAACAGAGATGGCATGCCAGCTACTGGGGGGGGGGGACCAGGGGAGATGGAAATTGCTCTCACAGTTCCTAAGGAATGGTCTTGCAGTAATAACTTTAGACTCCAGACTTGATGGTCTTCCACCTGCCCCCTTTTGGTGGTCATGTCTGTTACTGCACTAAGCCAGCCCTGTTGTGTTTGAAGGAACCCCTTGCCCATTCTGCCAAGTGGGACCCTGGAAATCTCCCCAACCCCACCCCAAAGTCCTGCACTGATGACAGCTATAAAACAGTACTGTTTCCAAGGCAGCAAACAATGCAAAATTATATGCTGTATTGAAAAACTTGCCATATTTCCTTTTTTAAAAAATGTAAATACTAATTAGCAATAACCAGACTAGACTGTAGGTCAGATATGTGGGCTGCTTCAGAATCAACACTTCTGCCAAATACCATGTGAGGAGGTCTGAGGGCAAACATGGAAACATGGCTGCCCCATGGTTCTCTGGAGGCAGCTATGTTCCCCCCTGTAGAATCATCCTAAAACTGGGAGCGTGTCATCATAGCCCATCACTTCCAGGCAGATTTGCAGAGCCACATTTTCAGTGTGTGTGATAGGAGTCATGCTTTCTAGCTGTTTCAGCTGTTAGTATGGGGGGACGGAGGAATGGAGCTAGTCAGATGTTTCTGATCTCCACTTATCATGCCAGAGCTGCGATTCATTCTCGTAACAGCAAATCATGGTTTGTTCCTTTTCTTCTTCCTTGTTTAAATCTTATTTTAATTTTATCCATATAACCCAAATAACAAAATAGAAATGCCATAAAACAAACACATGGAAAACTAAACCAAACTAAGGTTGGCATATGTTACACTCATAAGAAGTAATGATAAAGCTGGTTATCCAGATATTTGCGATAAGATACAGACAAAGTGAGTGGAGAGCACTGTCATGAAAAAATTAGAGAACTTGGTTTGTCTAGGCCTCCACTGAATACTCTTTGCTGTGCTTTTATGTAGCCCAAAAGTTTAGGGTAGTTAAAGGGTAAATCCATTGAGAGAAAGTAGATTCGCCAGGATTTTCCTGAACCAATTTAATTAGAATTGTCAGCTGACAGAGATGGCTTCCATGACATACAAGTCCTGTGGAATCTCCCTAAGGCAGGCAGGCATATAAAAACATCTTATATGTAGCAAAGGCACTTCAACAGAATTCGTAACTAGCTATAACTGAGAGTGTTGGAGTCTGATAAGTGGACTAGAAGGGTTTGCTGCTTTTAATCGGCATCCTATTCCTGCACTGATTACACATTTCAAATACTCCCAATGTCCAGGTTCCCAGTAGATTTTCAAACCCATTTGATTTTGGGAAAAGTGAAATATTTTAATGTTAAGCATATTTTAATCCTGATAAATATATTGTCTGCAATATTCTTGAAGCACTGTTGGCTACTTATCTAAGAACACTATGTGATGCAACTTTAATTTACAGCTTAATGGAGACCACTTAGCTCTCCATGTAAAACAGAGAGGTGCTAATTTAACAGCAGCATCCATAACATTTAGTTACACATTTGTAAGCCTAAATTGCCCTAGATTTTGCAGGCAGACAAGAGGAATGTTTATTTTGTTCATTCTTGCATTTACATCCTGTCTTTCCGCCAAGGAGCTTGAGGTAGTATACCTGGTTCTCTCCCTTCTCATTTTATCCTCAAAAGAACACTGTGAGGTTAGCCTAGAAGACAATTGCTGGCCCAAAAGACAGGGTCTTGGGGAATGCTCACTATGCACAAAAGAGGAGCCTGACGTGCACATAGGACATAATGTTCTTTTCATACCCCCTGCACATACAAAACTTTCATATTGGCATCAGAGTCTCTAAATAAATGATGATCTTGCAGTATTTTGCAGTGGGAATGACTTATGGCTGCACAAAGTTCCTGCCCACCAGCCCCCTTCAGAAGGATGAATAAAATATATGCACATTCAGCTGAATACAAGGAGGTTCTTCCACATTGGTTCCTGAGCACATAGAGAAGCCTATGTTTGTGTGCTCAGGCAAACACGGGTCGGTTTCCCCTTCAGACCTTTTGCTTACCATGTGATGGTCAGGGTGGGTCCCACGAGAACACTGGAGCCAGGGCATGAGGGCTCCCCCCTCCATGTGTCCTTAATGCATGGAATAATAAGTTCAGAAGGTGGATGCTGACTAACAGTAACAAGTATGTTGCATCTAGGAAAGTCTTACTTTAACAATGAAATCTGACTTGAAAGCTAGTGTAGCATAGTGCCTAAAAGTGTTGGACTTGGACCATAGTAATGTGTGCAAATCTCCATTCATCCTTGATGAAACTTTAAAGGACACTCAAAAAAATGAAATGTTACACTTGTATTTACCTTTATTGTTAGTCTAATTTTGCAACATTTGAAACTTCTAAATAGGAGAATCCACAACACTGAGAGCTTGTAATAAAACATACTGTATGATATATATTGTCAGACATTCACAGTTCTGTTTTCTGGAGTCTCATTTTTAGTAGAGTTTTCCCTTCAGCTTTATCTTCATATATTCACGAGGAAAAAATGGCAACAGATTAATAAAATACAACTTTATTGCATCACACACATTATTATTTCTTCAATAATTTCTAGCTCTGTTGCAGGTCTGCGTTGGGTGAAATCCTCTTATTGTTTTATGCTCTGCAGTTCCCATTAGTTTGCATATCACTCACAGAGTGCCACTGCAATGGTAATTTATTATAGTAGTTCTCTCTTGGATTAGGACATAAAGGCTTACTGCCATAATACTGCCTATTATGGGATTTTAGAATGAGTGTGAGTGGGACACAACAATATTTGCAAAGGCTTAAAAGCAAATAAATTGCACCATTTTCTGTATTTCAGAACATGAGTTTGAGTGCATGGCGTCAATCCTGTGCACAGTTATCTAGCCAGGTAGTCCCAATGAGTGCATTCAGACTTGCTTTTGACGAATAGTTTTTCATTTCCTGCATCTTGCCAAATGTGAATTAAAATAAGTTACTGAGCTAGTGCAGTTTATAAGTTAATCTTATAATTATTAACTTATGACACCCCCAAGACATGCATCCCTCACCTTTGCAGGTGCTTGAAAACGTCTTTATTTTTGCAGTACAAAGTAAGCAAAAGTAGAACTACTGGAACTCTTCTCAGGGTTTGGCTTTGTGGATTATAATTTTTTCAGCTGAGAAAGTAATTAATTCCAGTGATAGTTATCCAGCAAAATGAATTTTTTTTATCTTTAAAATTTCAAAATGTGCATGTCTCAGATACCTAGAAAAGCCTACAATTATATATTAGACATCAAGATCCATATTTATTGCTATGAAGGTGATGGAGCAATTCTCATATGAGTTTTCCAAACTTCAAAGCACTGGCTGCCCTACACCACAACATATGCACCAAGCAGATAAGTCTACATAACTATACAATGTTGCTCTACAACAAGCAGTAATCTGCAGCATTTGTTGCAGCGTTTTCAGTCCTTTGATTGGCAGCCTGTATACACATGTGTATTTCTCTGTGTTGTGTTGTGTTTAGCCCTCCTTTGCAATTGCTTTTCCAAACCGGGCCTTACTACACATTGCATCTTTTTGTGTTAGTAGCTATTATTTTTTCTAAAAAGCAAAAAATGAGCAGGACATTTTTGTCCAATTTTAAGCAGAGACAGGAAAATGTATGTAAATGTGTTGAGGTGTATATGTTCTGGGAAAATAACAAACTGAGAATGGCTTTTATGAGTCTTAAAATATGTTTACTTTTAGGTGTATATTCTAAACAGATATATTGCTGAAAAAATGAAAGTGGTGAATTTGATGAGACTCATAGCTGGAGATGTGTTTATTGTACATCATTGCTTGATGAGAAGCTGTTTTATCATGTTTTTAATATTCTGTTGGGAGCTGCCCAGAGTGGCTGGGGAAACCCAGATGGATGGGCGGGGTATGGATAATAAATTATTATATTATAATATATTACAGCCTTCCCCTGGCACAAGTGTACAGTATTACAAGATAAACATTGGCTTGCTTCTGTGTAAAGTTTCAAAATGATCCTAACCAGCAGATTGTACCTTGCTGAGTTGAGTGAGAAGTTCAGCAGTTAACGACAGGCCATTCTCTAAGGGCAGGTATGGTTTACTAGAAGTTGTTAGACTACAGTTCCCATCTTCCCTTCCCATTGGCCATATTGGGGCTGATGGGAGTTGGAGTGATAACAGCTTCTGGGGAGCTGAAGTTTAGCCACATGAGCTATGGGGCTTGAGTGTGCCTTATGTCTAAGGTGCATTTTTTAAGTAGTTTTTATGATGCACGAGGATTCTGAGATAGACTTAGGTACTCCTGAAGAAATGTGGAACTACCCCAACAGAAACTTTCTTGTAGGTGATAACAAGTATTCATTGTTTTCTATCTAGCATTTTATAGTAGAGATGGGGAACCTGCAGTTCTCCAGATGTTGTGGGACTCCCAATACCCATCAGCCCCAGGCAGCTGGGACTGGGCACAGAAGTTAATTTAGGGTCTTTCCATCAACCCAACCCTTTAAAGCAGAGGAAGGGTAAGCTCCGTTACACAGTAGAAATCTGTTCCACTAGCAGAGGGGGGGGGGGATCCACCAGGACCATATAACACCGGTCTTCACTGCTCTCAGTACGTTTCCGAGCACAATTCAAAGTGTTGGTGCTGACCTTTAAAGCCGTCAATGGCCTCTGTCCAGTATACCTGAAGGAGCATCTCCAGCCCCATCACTCAGCCCAGACATGGAGGTCCTCCTCCGAGGGTCTTCTGCTGGTTCCCTCACTGAGAGAAGCGAAGTTACAGGGAATCAGGCAGAGGGCCTTCTTGGTAGTAGCATCCTCCCTGTGGAACACCCTCCCTTCAGATGTCAAGGAAATAAAGAATTACACAACTTTTAGAAGACATCTGAAGGCAGCCCTGTATCAGGAAGTTTTTAATGTTTGATGTTTTACTATGTTTTTATATGTGCTGTAAGCCCCTAGAGTGGCTGGGGAAACCAAGCCAGGTGGGCAAGGTATAAATATTACTACTACTACTACTACTACTACTACTACTACTACTGGATATTGTGCTATACTTTGGGGGTAGATGGGGAATGAGGGGCCAGCATTGAAACTGATGGTGCTAAATTGAATCCCCTTTGCCTTGTTTCTCAACCAAGAAGAATGTAGTGGGTTCACTATTCCTTTCTGAAGTTCCCATCTCCTGAGGTTTGGTGCTATCACTGTCTAGGGCCAACCTGAGATATTTTGCCACATGAAGCAGGTGACATAAAGCACACCACCATAGGCAAGTCTCCCGTGCAAGCCCAGTTGAGATGAGCCGTGGTCTCCTTAGGCAACTTCTATTTAGTTGCGCTTTCTGCTAGAGAACTCTGGTGACGCCATACCTGTTAGGCATTACAATGTTCAACATGGAGGTTTTCAGAAGTGCAAATAGCACTGCTTGTGGTGGGCTGATAATTATCACAATCCTACCAAGTGGCTAGAGAGAATTCAATACTTTCCTCCCTAATGGTGCCAATGGGGCATTTCCTGGGTTTAAATCACCTTGGCTGCTTGCTAGGATCCTAATACTTTTCAGCCCCTTTCCCTGATGCTTTTCTGCATTAAAAACAACAGGGCTGCATGGTCAGTGCCTATATGCAGTTAACATGGTGTCTGTTATGGCCCTTTGTAGAGATGCTGAAACTTCTAGGTTTCATTGATCAGGAGTTTTTTGGAGTGCCTCAGTGGACCTTTCTACCAGCTTTTTTTTAAGTATACAAACATGGGCATTCCTCCCTTGGTGATGGGGAGCTGATCCCTGGACCACATTTTTCACATTTGTTTCTTATTGTAGACACTGTCGTATACCATGCAAGTTCATGTGTTGCCCTTCTTCTGCTGATCTTTTCCCCACTATGCCAGAGATTAGACTGAATACATTAAACTTGGGCAAGAGTATTAAGTTGCCAGTTTGGCTCACAGCCATTCTACAGCAGCCCCTAATGATGATTGTGAGTTTTCAGCGCTGCTTTTAGTAGCTTTAAAGTGCTCCCACATCAGTTCAAATTACAGAGCCAAGTTAACTGAAGGAAGAAATGGCTGAATGCATCTTGTGCAAGTCCTTTAGACCTTCCTTTTCTAAAAGCCGATGAAGTAAAAACATACATGTCCTTTCCCTCTGCATTTTCTTCTTTGATCAGATGTTGAGCGGGCCAGATGTCTTGCAAACCAGTTGTTGTGACTATTGTGGCTTTTTTTTTGTTACAGGAGAAAACTTTGACCAGAGCCCCTTAAGAAGAACTTTCAAGTCCAAAGTCTTGGCTCACTATCCCCAGAACATAGAGTGGAACCCCTTTGATCAAGATGCAGTCAACATGGTATGTAGAGAAGACTCCTTCCAAAGAGAGGGCTCCTCCTTCCATTATTTTCCCCATCTCTATAGGAAGGCTGGTTTTTCTTGCATGCTTCAGCCTTCCTCTCTTCCTATCTCCTTCAGCCACAGTGTGAAAAGTAGGCTGGGGGAAAGTAGCAGCTTAGGATTTTGGTGTAGTGATTGTTTAAGGCTGCATATCAACTTGTAGTCCCCCCCCCTTTTTTTTAATGCACCGAGACCCACTGAGTTCCATGAAGCTTAATTTCCAAGTAAACGTGCATAGGATTGCTGCCTAAATTTAAGCTGAATTTAAGTTTCCTTGTTGGCTTTTAGGCTGCCACACTGAACCGGTTTTCTGCTTGAAAGTATTCCTTTCAAAAAGAGTACGATTTTCAGATTATCCTTTGTCAACTGTTATTGGTGGAACACTAGTTTTGCCAGTGAATATTGCTATTGTATAAAGCAGTATTGGGCAGAATTCAGGCTTGGCAGAACCTACTGATTTGCTTTGTTTACTAGATCCCAAATTTAGAGCTGGGTACAAAATAGTGGCAAGGGATTTATTATTGGAATTCTGGAGCAATCTGTCTGTGAAGCTTCCTCCCTTACTTCTTTGTGGTCCCAAATGCATTCAGAAATTCAGCATGCCTCTTGTGTTCAGAGCCACCTGGTGATCCCATCTACATTTCAAGGTTAAGGCTCCTCATATCAGCAAGCACAGCCATAGAGTCATAGAATTGTAGAGTTAGGAGGAACCCAAGGGTCATCTAGTCCAACCCCCTGCAATGCAGGAAAGCATCCATGACAGATGACCGCCCAACCTCTGCTTTAAAAACCTCCAGGGTTTGTTTGTTTATGCTCCTGACTCTTAAGCAGTCTACTGCCCCAGACTTTACAAGCCTCCTTCCCTCTCTTCCCTGTTTTCTCTCCCTCCCATTGTCCCCTTATATAAGCTCTCAGTTCACCACATTCACGCTCATTTCCTCTATTCTTGCTTCAGTCAGTATCTTGCTTGTTCCTTCTCCTCCTTCTCATGCTCACTCACACATTCATTCTCTCTCTCTCACTCACAGGCTTTCATTCATTCATTCATCACTTGTTTTGCTCCTGTTTCCCTTCTGGGCTCCACACCCGGGATGTCCCTCCCTTCCTTTACCCTCTGTCAGTCTGAGCAGCGCTTTATCTCCTTTACCTGTAAGTCACTTCCTGCCTGACCTGCTCACCTCTGCATGTTGGAGAGGAAGCCTCTCTGCCCCCTCCCCCCGATGCACTTGCTCGATGCAGAAATTTATTCTTAGTACCAGAACTAAGCTCAGTCCTGTCATACAGAACTGTTGAACACCTTAACTTGTAATACCCATGTAAACACAGAAGTTCACTGTGTAGTTTTTATTCTGTGCAGAATGGTCTACAGCAGAGGGTCAGCAAACTTTTTCAGCAGGGGGCCGGTCCACTGTCCCTCAGAGCTTGTGGGGGGCCAGACTATATTTTGAAAAAGAAAGAATGAACGAATTCCTATGCCCCACAAATAACCCAGAGATGCATTTTAAATAAAAGCACACATTCTACTCATGTAAAAACACCAGGCAGGCCCCACAAATAACCCAGAGATGCATTTTAAATAAAAGGACACGTTCTACTCATGTAAAAACATGCTGATTCCCGGACCATCCGCGTGCCGGATTGATGAAGAAGAAGAAGAAGAAGAGTTTGGATTTGATATCCCGCCTTTCACTCCCCTTCAGGAGTCTCAAAGCGGCTAACATTCTCCTTTCCCTTCCTCCCCCACAACAAACACTCTGTGAGGTGAGTGGGGCTGAGAGACTTCAAAGAAGTGTGACTGGCCCAAGGTCACCCAGCAGCTGCATGTGGAGGAGCGGAGACGCGAACCCGGTTCCCCAGATTACGAGTCCACTGCTCTTAACCACTACACCACACTCGCTTGAGCAAGCGATTGGGCTGCATCCGGCCCCTCTGCTCCTTATCAGAACCAAGTCAAAAACAGAACAGGCTACTTTAGGCCTTCTTCACAGTGGCGTAGCGTGGGGGGTGCAGGGGGGGCCGGCCGCACCAGGCGCAACATCGGGGGGTTAGGGTTAGGGGGCGCAAATCCACGGGTCAGGGGGCACAAATTACTTGCCTTGCCCCGGGTGCTGACAACCCACGCTACGCCACTGCTTCTTCACTTCCTGACCTATTAATGACACCATTCTATATGATGATGGGGTGAAAACAATGTGCTAAGATAAATAATCCTTATGGAGCTGCTTCTGCCCCAAATCTTGTTTGCTGTCATTTTAAGGGCTGGGGAATAAAAGCCTCACTTAAGAGAGCATTTCTCTGTCCCCCGCTAACAATAACCATAGGCGGTTGCTAGCTTTCGTTGCTCTTTTTCTTTCAGTATTAGTTTTGTCATTGCCTTGCATTTCTGCCTGCCTTTTATATAAATATAAATAGCAATTGGTGGTCTTCCTTGAAGGCGAATGCACGAGCTTTTTTGAAGGTTAGCCCATGGGGGAACTTTCTGGGACTGTTGGATGCTAAACGGATCGCAAATGGCTTCTGAGAAATCTAGTTCATGGAAAAGGAGATAGGAAGGGGGAATCCTTTTACTAAACTGCAGCTCTCCATTTGTACTGAACCATGCAGGATGTAACACACATTGAAACCTCTGTTTTCTCACATACAGCAATGGCTGCTTTTCGTCCTGCACTTAAATTATGGGGAAAATCCCAGGTGACTCATGTCCTTATCCATTGGCAAATGTAAATGTTCCCAAGCTGTTGCTTCTTATCCTTTCTTGCTTATTCCCCACTCCCACTCTGGGAATTAGTATTAAGTCCTTTCTATGTGACTATTTTAGGATCTATGAGCCTGGAAACGTAAGGGTGAGTAAGTCATAGCCCTGAAAAATGGTAAATCCTGCCGCAATCACTACCCTTGCTTGATCTACTCCCTACTGGCAGAATATTATTGGCTAGAATTGCAGTCTAATGAATATATGTTCATTTAATGTATTATTTCTTGGTTTGATTCCATTTGTGAATCACATCCCATATAATATCTCGAAGAATTTTCACAGGAAAAAAACATCAGTGAAAATGAAAACATGTGTGTTTATGAATAGACACACATTTTCCTAACTTGTAAGTGTTCTTTTGACAAGAAAGAGCTGATTCCTCACTCTAGTCAGTGACAAGACCTTTCTGCAAGTCCCTCTCACCACAATACCTCAGGAGGACCACAAACAGAATTCCTTCCCCATCATTAGGATTGTGTTGTCTGGCACTAGAGGAGGTGCACATACAGGAACTTGTGCCCTCCAGCTCTTTAGGGCTTTATAAATGATTGTCAATACCTTGAATTGTGGCCACTAGCTTACAGGCAGTCCTTGCTTTGCAGTTACTAAATGCCCAACAAGACTCAGTCTCTGGGTTGTGGGTTCAAGCCCCACGTTGGGCAAAAGATTCCTGCATTGCAGGCAGTCGGACTAGATGATCTTCGTAGTCCCTCCAAACTCTACAGTTCTGTGATTTTGAATGTGTGTTTAATGTGGATGTACATATCCCACAGGGGCTTGTGTTACACATGATCTCTTTCTCACACATACATACACCCAGGCACATGCAAATTATATATAAATATTTTGAATCTCCCGTTAAGTGGCAGACAAGCCCACATCATATACCTCAGTGAGGCATTTCCAAATTTATGCTTCCTTCCGTAGATGTTGTCCAATATACCCCAAATGTATTTTGTTGTTGTTGAATCAATCTCAGTTTTAAATCTAGCCTGGAAAATCTCTGATTGCAGGATGTGGTGGTAAAAATGCTGCTCTGTGAGCATTAACAATCTGGAAACATTTTGAATGAATGCATGGCTGCCATCCAGAAATAGCCTTTGTTGACATGAACCATAAAATTGTAACACAGGCTATCAGTTAAATGAAATTAAACCCTGCTACTGAGTCATAGCCATACTGCTCTATGCATTAACTGTAAAAGGGATTTTGAGGACCCCGTCTGGATGACTCACGGTGATGGCAATACTAGATCTACACTTGTACGTCTCACTGTTCTGCTTCCAGTATCAATGGTTGAGTTGCATTTCACATCTGGTAAATCAGTAATTTTAGTGTTCTCTGTAGCTAGCGGCATTGAATGAGAATAATGGAATTTTACCTTGTTGGCTGCTAAATACAGTTATGCTTTGCCTTTATCTTTATACAGTCAGTGGTGTCCAAATTTTTTTCAAAGAGGGCCAGATTTGTATGAAGTGAGGGGCTTTTTTTAGGATTGAAGTTGTTGAGGGTTTTTAGGATTTTACCCCAGGAAATAAACTGCCAGAGGCCGGATTAAACCAACCGTCGGGCTGTATTCAGCCCCCGAAACGGACTTTGGACATGCCTGCTTTACACCTACGCTTCCACTACCAAAATTAATAAGAACATACATTTCTTTGTAACTTGTATAAAGTAGCTGCAGCTATTTGTTCCGTGGGGAATCCTAGTTGGGTTTTCCTTTTTTCTGATTGCAGTTTCCTTGAACAATTCAGCTTTTGCTTGCTTAATTTTTTTACCAGTAAATTTTGCTCCCTTTTAAGAATTATGTATACTCCACATAATTCTGGCAAAGGAAATAGAGGAGCTCTTGTTCGCTGCTTTATGGAGATACTCACATTTAACTCATGAGGCTGTAAATGAATTTATGAACGGTGGCAAATGGCCGTTGCAGTATAATTGTGCAAAGTCATTCCGTTTGCTTCATAAAAAATACAAATTAAAGGCAATGCCCTTTTGTGCTTGAGGCTGGGAATCTTATTTTCAAGAGTGCAGATTTTTTTTAATTAACTGGTTTAACAAGATAGCTTTCTCCAACTTCTTCTGCCAGAAGCATCTCCTGTGCAAAAGCTCTCTTGAACCAAACAGGAATTATACAAATGGCGTGAGCTCCTGGGCATTGCATTGGGGCCTGCACAAGAGAAACATCCCTGTGGGTTATACCAGGTGAAATTAGATGAGCTACTGATGTGCTGTGTCCCCCCTCCCCACTCTTCTTGCAGTTATGTATGCCCAAAGGGCTATCCTTCAGGACTCAAACCGATAACAGAGACCCCCAGTTCCACTCGTTCATCATTACCCGGGAAGATGGTTCCCGCACCTACGGGTTCGTACTCACCTTTTACGAGGAGGTCACGAGCAAGCAGATTTGCACAGCTATGCAGACGCTTTATCAAATGCACAACGCAGAGCAATGCAACAGCGTCTGCGCCTCGTCGTCGTGCAGCATGGACTCCCTGGCAAGCAGCCTCGACGAAGGGGACTCCACGTCGCTGGCCAAGATGCAGCGCTACAACTCCTACGATATCAACAGGGACACGCTCTACGTCTCCAAGTGCATTTGCCTCATTGCTCCCCTTCCTTTCATGCAAGCCTGCAAGAAATTCCTCATCCAGCTTTACAAGGCAGTTACCTCCCAGCAACCTCCACCTTTACCCCTGGAGAGCTACATCCATAACATTCTTTATGAAGTGCCCCTTCCGCCTCCAGGAAGGTCTCTCAAATTCTACGGGGTCTATGAGCCTATCTTTTGCCAGAGGCCTGGGCCTAATGAACTCCCACTATCCGACTACCCTCTCCGGGAGGCCTTTGAGTTATTGGGCTTGGAGAATCTCATCCAGGTTTTTACCTGTGTTCTCCTAGAAATGCAGATCCTTCTTTATTCTCAAGGTAAGCTGACTTAACTTTTAGTTCAATCGGGTTGCTGAGTTTTCGTCTAACTTGCCCACACGAATGGTAATAGCGGGAGGTGTTTTTTTCAATGTGTTTTAAAAGAACTAACCTGAAACAGCCAAACAATATCTTTTAGAGCCAAATGCATATATCTTAACAGAGTCCTCTGCATTCTCCTACAAATTTAGTCTAAGCACCAACTGAAGATTCACCATCGTTGCAAAGGCTGTGAGTGTCTTCCTAGAAAATTATAACCTTCAGGAGTACAGCAGTTTCTGTGGAAAGACGTTGCTTATTTTTGGGTGTTAACCCTTTTAACTGCTTAGCTCAGAGCATTTCACATCAATATTTTTCTTAACATATTTTAAATAGTTTGCGGGGTATTCTGGACTGACTTTTAAAAGCAATTACCTCACTTTTTGATTTTTCTTCTGTATCTGAATTTCTGTGCTGCCCCTTTGAAGGTGTGTGTGTGTGTGCATGCATGTATTTTATTTGCTTATATATCATGTGTGTGTCATGAATATTGCGGGAAAGTGTGCGTTCCAACATTATCAAACTTATCCTGTTCTGAGGCTGTTAATACAGCTTCCTGAGGATAAGTGACAAATGCTACCAGCACAAGATTGCTACCAGAGAGGGGTGAATTAAATTGTTAACTCTGCAGAAAGGAGGAAATCTGTTTCGGATGTGTGCCTGCAAGCAATTTAAAGAAGAGTTTGAATTCTCCTGGCCTTGCAATTTAAGCCTCTTTCTGTTCATAGGCATTTATTTGTTGTTACTTAATTTAAAGATTCATATTCTTCCAGGGCAGTTTACAAAAACAAGATACTACATAAAATTAAAACATAACTAAGAACTAGGGGAGAGGATTTTTTAATTATAGAGGGGAAAGTTTTAAAATTGTAAAAAAGATGTGGAAGAATAAACATTTCTTTGCCTGCACTGAAAGGACAGCAATGTTGGTGCCAAATAGGTGAATTCAAGCAGGGTTATCCCTCCAGATGTGGGGCTGCCCTCCAGATGTGGGGCTACAGCCCCCATTATCCCTGACTATTGGCCATGCAGTCTGGGGACACTGCATTGGCTACCCCCTAATTTATTTATTTTGTGTATTAAATGTGTAGCCCATTATTCCTCCTAAAGGAACTGCAACCACCAAAAAGTTAAGAAGATAGAATTAAAAGTAAGACAACAACAAAATAAAACTATGTTTTTAAATAACATTTAAGAAGAAAAACATCTGGAACAGTTTTTACAACAAATAAGGTAATATATACATTTTTTAAAAAATTAAAGAAACTAAACTTTTTCCATCTTACATACTGGAACATTTTTGTTTTATGAAATTGGTGATATGTGCTCAGGATATGTGTGGAAGAGTGTGCATGATTGTTGCTTGTCAGACCTTATGGGAGAAGCCACATTTTCACATTCCGCCACTGGGGAAAACTCACTTTGTGAGTGGTGGCACCCTGTCTTTGGAAGGCCAGTACAGTGGTGCCCCGCAAGACGAATGCCTCGCAAGATGGAAAACTCGCTAGACGAAAGAGTTTTCCGTTTTGGAGGTGCTCCGCAAAACGAATTTCCTATGGGCTTGCTTTGCAAGACGACAATGTCTTGTGAGTTTCTGCTGGTTTTTTTCCCCTCCCCCCTTTTTCTAAGCCGCTAAGCCGCTTATCAGCTGATCCGATCAGATGAAGAGAATCGCAGAACGGATTCTTTTCGTCTTGCGAGGCACCACTGTATTGTCATCCTTCAGGTGGCTGGCTAATTCTTTTTTAATTTTCTGAGGCTTTCAAAGTTTTGGTATGTATTAATACATTTAGATCCTGCCTTTCCTTCCAGGAGCTCAAGATGGCATATGCAGACCTCACAACCATCCTGTGAGGTAGATCAGGCTGAGAGACAGTGCTTGGCCCAAAGTCACCCAGTGAGCTTCGGGGCTGAGTGGTAATTTGAACCCTGGTCTCCCAGGTCCTGGTCCAGCGCTCTTAACCACTACACCACCTTGTCCCTTGATTAATGTTTAGCTGATTAGTAGTTCAGCCTGCTCGGCTATTTTTAGGTGGCTGTATTTGTTCTGACGTTGAATTTTATTATGTATTATTTGGTTGTTTTATAACCTGTATAGCTGGATTTATTTTCAACAAATAATTAAATTGTTTATTTGCTGTTCTCTCTCAAAAAGTACATTTTCCTAAGCTTCCGCCCTCCTGAGAAGGCTTCATTGTGCCAGAGATAAAGAGGGAGTTTGGGCTGCCAGTGCCGCCCCCTAGCAATTTTAAATTCCTGGGTGAATACTGATCAAATTGTTTTTCTGTGCTGAAAGCCTGGCAATATACTCTGATGTAGATAAGGCATAAAAAGAGATAATATACTTGAGAGGCAGTGGTTTTTATTTTGCTCATTATCGCTCCTCCAGCAGAAAGGTAATAAATAGGAAGCTATTCAGCTAATGGGAAGCAGTATAAAAGTGTAGACATGGCGCACATGCATTTAGAATGGATTTGACCTGTGCTTTCCAAGCTAATACTTCTAGAGGCCATTCGAAATGTAGTTTACAATGGTAGCCTCCCTCTTCTCTAAAGCCATATTTACAGCTGTGTAAAGTTTGGACGTGGGTGGCGCTGTGGGTTAAACCACAGAGCCTAGGGCTTGCCGATCAGAAGGTCGGCAGTTCGAATCCCCACAACGGGGTGAGCTCCCATTGCTTGGTCCCTGCTCCTGCCATCCTAGCAGTTTGAAAGCACGAAGTGCAAGTAGATAAATAGGTACCACTCCGGCGGGAAGGTAAACAGCGTTTCCGTGTGCTGCTCTAGTTTGCCAGAAGCGGCTTAGTTATGCTGGCCACATGACCCAGAAGCTGTTCGCCGGCTCCATTGGCCAATAAAGCAAGATGAGTGACGCAACCCTAGAGTCGTCCGCGACTGGACCTAATGGTCAGGGGTCCCTTTACCTTAAAGTTTGGGAACAGAATATTTGAGAAGAGGGTGCGTTTCCTTCCATATGGCACCCTGGTGGAGTGCTGTTAGTAAACATTTCAGTATTTCTTTTGACCCCTTTGGACTATGTGCTTGTAAGTCATAGGACTTGTTCTGTTGTGGGAAAAGGCATAAGACCTGTCCTTGTTAATCTGACTCTGTGTGTGTGTGTGTGTGTGTGTGTGTGTGTGTGTGCACGCACACACACACACAAAATTAATAGATGTGGAGGAGTCTAAACTGTGGGAATCCCTTCTTAATTAACCAACTAGAGTTAATATGAATACAACTATTCCGACTCAAGAAGAGAAATTTAATCACTGTTAACGCTGGTGAGTCACTTGACCATTTTCAGTTGGGATATATTTCACATTCATGTTAAACCTTCCCTTAGAATCATTCCCTCCCCTTCAGAATCATTTGCACTTTCTAATATGGAAGAAGTAGTCGAAGATCAGGTTGGAATTGTTGGAACAGTATTGGGCAGCATCAAAAGAAGAACACTTTATATCAGTTATTGTAGAAACATCCTTTCTGGCTAGAAACTTAATAGAATACACAGGAATAAAATGCTGACAGGGTACTGGTGAGTTTGAGAGTTTGACTGGCTTGGAATCTTGTTTTAAAAATAAGTCCTAGGGGGCATTTCACGTTTGTGTAGTTAGTTCTGATTTTCCGTCAAGGTGGATTTGCAGGCTGCCTCGCTTCCTGGAGCCTGCTAACACGTGAGCTGAAAATTCAGCCTAATGAACAATTATGAGCAAAAACGGGCATGACAGCAGTTGCTCCCCTTGCTGTTGGTTCCTTTCTTGTCCCATCTGCATATTGCTCTTCCTCTGGCAGTTCAGCAGAGCAATGTACATAATTCTGCTTTGCCGTTCTCCTGGCGTTCATCTTAAATTCACTTTTTAAATTTTGTATCATAGCTGTCTATTAAAATTTCATAGCTTTCTTTGTGTAATAGTTCTGGAGTTAATATTTCAATCCATTTTAAACAAGCAGCGAGCTTGTGCCACACACTTAAATCAAGCTGACGAATAGCTGCAAAACGTGCTCTGTGGGTTTAAGAATTGCTCTGCACTTGCCGTCTGTCTAATGCTGATGTGTTGATGGCTTTTTAAGAGGAGCGATATAGTAATTCTGTCTTGGTTTTCTCTGTTTAGACTACCAGAGACTGATGACGGTTGCAGAAGGGATCACCACGCTGCTGTTCCCATTTCAGTGGCAACATGTCTACGTCCCCATCCTCCCAGCCTCTCTCCTGCATTTCCTTGATGCTCCTGTACCTTACTTGATGGGCCTGCAGTCGAAGGAGGGAACAGACCGTTCCAAACTGGAGCTTCCCCAAGAGGTGACTATTGCACACTGCTGAACCTTAGGGCTGTGTGCAGTGCTGAATATTGACAACCTGAGTTCAGGATGCCTTCTTCTGTTGTTAAAACTTGCCGTGAGCTATATATAATTCCACATGGGTACTCCTGGTTTTTCTGTGCATTTGTAGCAAAACCATGGGCTCTGTATTTGGACATGGATCCTCTCTGGATAGGAACATCAGAGTAAGGCTTTAGGAATGCAATCTAAATATTGTATTTTTACTCAGTCCAAGAACAAGATTTCTTTAGGTGCAGCTGTGGCACAAAAACATTTTTACACTTGTCATTGTTTACATGTCCTGGCACGTCAGAAGTTTTTTTTTTAATGGTCTTTCTGACTATTGGGCTATGAAGAAGCATATTCCCTGACCAGTTTTGTACCATTTGTTGTATGGAAGTAGCTCCATCTACTCAGCCAAGCCCCAGTAGCATTGAATTGCCTTTTTCCAGTTTGTGTGTGTGTCCCATTTATGAGTGCTGCTAGCCATCACCAGTCATTTGATTTAGTTTATTACTGTTGACAGCTGCTTCCCTGCATCTTTTCCTGTTTCTAGCAAAGTGGTTCAAATATATATTCATTCCACTTGTTAGGATTTTATCTCAAGTGCACAAAGGTTTTATTTTTAGTCCCAAGAGTGTGGAGCTTGGCCTGAACAATGAAAGAAACACTGAAATGAACCTTTGTTCACTAGTATTCGTGTGCCAGAAGACCGAATGGTTTTATCATCTTGTGGAAAGCGCTGTTTCAAAATGCCACCATTAAATGCAGCCCCTCAGCTCCTCCCCTTCTCTGTTACCTAGAGTCATTTTTCAGTGGATGTAGGAGTAGAAAGAAAAGACTAAAAATCAGATACCATTAACAGTTTCAGTCTGCCTTGCATAAAAGACGACTTCACCTCCCTAGTGTATGGGAATATGCAACATGGAGTTGAGCTTATCTTGTAGATCCTCCTTGTACACTCAATTTATTTTGGCATTTTATCTCACCCTTGTTATTATTGACACAAGGGTCGACTATAAAATAATAAATGCAGGTCCTCATCCTCACAATATAATATGTAAAACGAACAGATAAAGCTAACGCTCAAATAGACTAGAATGTAGTTTTATAAAATCTCAACACCTAATGCTTGGGAAAGTAATTAAACTGACGCCGAAAAGATATCACCGTAGATGCCAGTTGAACTTCTGAACCTTGCAGTCCTTCCCTGCTTCATGTCCCGTTTTTAAAATATATCTCTAAGCATATGAGGCAGCTAATTAATGTAATTTGGGGATTTAGTTCAGATTCCTGCCTTTTCCTTCCTGTGAGAAGCGCATTGCAAGTGGACTTCTTCAACACACCCTAGAGAAAACAACCGAGTGCTGGTACCAATTAAATATCAGTTCAAAGACTGACTAGAGTGAGTTGCTGTTGCCCTTGTGAATATCTAGGTCTCCTGTTATGCTACTTTGTCATGGTTGGTACATCTGAGGCCTCAGCTCCCTTGCGGGGAAACAAACTGGATTCAGCACAGCAAATTCATGAGCAATGAATTTCAGACTCAAGCTGAGTCGTGGGGGTGGGGAATAGTAATCTCTTCCAAGGCACCACTCTTTATTTTGAGGGTTTACTGGTTTATGTAAAAGTTGGGTTACTTTATATTTCCAAACAAAAGATCCCTGTGTGTGTGGCGGAACCATTGTATATATTTTTGAAGGCAGCCTCACTGTTGGACAGGCGACAAACATTTGGGCACTACTAGAGGGGAGCCAATGGCTCGTTCTTGGGTTTTCTATATTAGTACTTTAGTGGGATAGAATATTTGGATTAAGCTGCCTCTGGCATGGATATTTTGCCCATACCCCAATCAGTTGGAAAGGTTTGTTTTGTTTTGTTTGTTTAAAGTCTTCCCAAGGATTTCCCTGTAAAGACAACCCTGCCTGTTCAAAGTGACTTCTGAATATTTTATGTGTGCCGATGGGTTATTGTCAGGGAACTGCCATCGGAGCCAGAGGGAGAGGGAGGGGTCCAGAGGGATTCCGGAGAGTGTCCCGGGAGGGAGAGAAGCAGCACATCTTCTGGGGAAGGAAATCAGCGTAGCACCAGTGGAGAAGGGGGGCAGATGGGGGAATTGGCGAGGTGGCTCCAAGACTCCTCGCCGGGGACCAGCGGGGAGAGCATGGGTCCTCCGATGCCCACACCCTCCCTGCGCAGAAGGCTTCCGCGCAGGGAGAGTAGGTGGAGACTGTTGGAATTCTGCCTGGGTCAGAGGAATGTGCCACAGTGTAGGCACCGGCAGATATTCCTGTTGACCTCCCCGCGTCTCCACTCTGCTGATAAGCAGGCGAGGTCCCGGCGATTCATCTCAGATGTGTGAGAGGAACACACCGTTCTTCGTCTCTCCCCTTTGGTGTCCCCCAAGGAGGGGAAAGAAGCAGACAGAAAACTATTTACATCTTTTATTTCTGTCTCTCATATCAGTACAGAGAAACACGTCTGCACTCGACAACAGCAAGAAGAAACTCCACCCATGTACTTCCAGTATGGGTCATATGACACACACACTGAGCTAACATCCGGTGCTCAGTACAGAATGGACTGCCCCTTTGTTTCCATGGCAACAGTCACAAACATCCTGTCTGGCTTTCCAGCCACAAGCAGCTGACTGAGCTGCTGGAGCCTTTGCTTGCTGCAGCATTGGTGCTTTATGGTAACAGAGACTAGGCGTCAAAGAGCTTCTTTGCTGGAAGAAGTTCAAGAAACGCCCACTGACTGATTCTGCCAGCGATTGAGACAGCCACGGGCGAGTGGCTGTCCAGACAGAAAGGGTTCACTCAGGCAACCCACCCAGGTGTGGCGCCGATTTACGCACAAGCAACCCCTAGAACCATTACAGTTATCATTTCCTATGTATTTCTTATGTTGCCGTTGTTGATGTGATACTTGAATTTGCATTTTTTAGTGTGTTGATGATTAGTATATTTCAAACACTCTGTCTCCAAGAGACTATTTCTGTATTAGGCAACTAATACATTTAATAATAATATTTGGCTTTCCCCCCCTCCAGGCTAACCTCTGCTTCGTGGATATCGATAACCACTTTATTGAGTTACCAGAGGAACTTCCTCAGTTTCCCAACAAGCCGGATTTCATCCAGGAAATCTCCGAAGTTCTGCTTCAGTTTGGAATTCCCCTTGAGGGCACCCTCCATTGTAGCGAGAGTGCCACCAAGTTTAAGAACCTAGTCCTCAATGACTTGGCCAATGACAAAAAAAATGGGAACGTACCAAGCAACACCACCAACATGTATGAGTTGCTCAAGGGCAATGAGACTATTGCCCGCCTCCACGCTTTGGCAAAGAGAACAGGGGTGACAGTGGATAAAATGAGCATCAACATTCCTCTGGAAGAGAAGGAAAGGAATGTTAAGCTCCAGTGTGAAGACGGGGAGCTGAGGGACTACAAACTGAACGTTCAGCTACGAGAGGTCTTCGCCAACCGCTTCACGCAGATGTTTTCTGACTATGATGCTTTCGTCATTCAAGCGGCGCAAGACAGGGAATCGTGGCTGACCAACAGGGAACAGATGCAAAATTTTGACAAAGTAAAAGCAGCCAAATATTTTCATTGTAACGATCAGTTCAGTTGCCTTGCCTTTTGAAGGCTCGGAACTCACTGGTAGAACACATGATCTCATTTGCAGTGTCCTAAATTCAGTCCCCTATCTCCAGTTTAAATACTTTTTGATTCAGAGAATACTGAGTTAGAGTGGCCAAATGGTTTGGCATTAAGGCAGCTTCATGTCAATAGTTATATTATATATTTAGATTCTCTTCCCATTCAAAGAGCAAAAGCTCTTTTTGAATTTTGGTACCACAAATTGCTTAGCAAGTGTAAATGGGGATGGCTGTTATTTAGGTCAGGGTTGGGGAACCTATGGCTTTCCAGATGTTGTTGGGCTCTGTTAACATCCACATTCCCACCCACTCCCACATGGCCAGTTGTCAGGGGTGATGGGAGCTGTGGAAAAGCAGGTCCCCTCACCCATGATTTAGATGCATCCTGGTTTTGTCTAGGCCTTGTTAGGTGACTGGTTTATTTTTCTTACTAGAAAATACTTCAGTTGCATTTTGAGTAAGAGGAGGAGTACTTGAGGAGGCAGCTGATGAAATAACTTCTCAAATTGATCCAAAATGATGCTGACATGGATTTTTCTCGTTTTTAAACCGTAGATTTGGTGTGGAAAATTTATCAGAATCTTGTGGGATTTCTTTATTGCCAGTAATGGCAAAGGTGTCCTTCCTTGGTTCAAAAATATATATATTTATGGAGTAGTCTTTGTGACCAAGTCACAAAGTGACTTGGGTGAGATATGTGGCCCTGGGTGTCTACAGTGAAAAAAGTGCCTCTCAGCCAACTATGGTAACCAATCTGTGTAATAAGAGTGAAAAGTAGCAAATAGGAACTCTAGACTGGTGAGACATTTTGGATTGGAGATCTTGGTGCAATGATGTTTTTTATTTTCTTATCTCTGACACCGTTTGTTGTGTCACATTAAACCATAGTTTAAAACTAACTATGGTTAAATGTGAACAAGTTCCCATGATGCTCCTCCCTCTCCTGTTCTGGCTGCTGTGCTTAAGATGAACAGACCATGGTCTGGCATGTGTCCTCTGAACTTGGGCTTATGAATTGTTTCCTCCAAAGAATCTTGAGTATTAAGACGAGAACAGATCTTGGTGACTGCTTGTAGCTTTATGGGAGGAAACAAACCACAAGTCTGGGTTTGGATGACGTTGTAAGTCAGACTGTAGGCTCTTTCATTCGTGTGCAGCTTGAGCAGGGGAGGAGTGCTACAGAACTGCCTGAGCTCATTGGCATTAAACCATAGTTTCTTTTCAATTTGGTTTAGTGTGACGTGCCAACTAGGTCACTGTTTGCTATTGGGCTATGCACGCTCCCTGTGAAAGTATGCTTGGGACATAATTGGACAATTACTGAAATGGAAAACAAGTATACTGCAAGGTGTAACTTTTTCTTTTGGGTTCCCTCCACTCTAGGCTTCATTTCTCTCTGACCAACCTGAGCCTTACCTCCCATTCCTCTCGCACTTCATTGAAACTCAAATGTTTGCAACATTCATCGACAATAAAATTATGTCCCATTGGGAAGAAAAAGACCCATTTTTGCGAGTGTTTGATTCCCGAATCGAGAAGATAAGGCTGTATAATGTCCGGGTTCCTTCACTAAGAACGTCTACATATCAGAAGTGCAACACACTGAAAGAAGCAGGTATGTACAGGTCTATCAGTTGTCAGTGTACAAGCTGAGAGAGAGAGAGAGAGAGAGAGAGAGAGAGAGAGAGAGAGAAAGAAAGAAAGAAAGAAAGATACTAACTACTCAGAAGTTGTATTTTACCCTATTTGATTTAGTTTATGATATTAATTTGCCTTAATTTATATCCCTCCTTTGAGTCCCCTTCACCACCTTTGAGGCACCTTACAGTGCAGTAAAACAAAAATGAGCAATGCAAAACACCTCAAGAAAAACAAAGCTTTAAATTGGGTTAGTACAATCTGAGAGTTCATGGAAACCAGCAGGAGAATCTGAATTAAAAATCTAACTTGCCAGCCCACCCACTAAAACCTTCTACAATAAAAAATGTTGACTGGATCCATTTAGAATGTAAAAGTCCCCGTGGAGGGATTTAGCTGTGCAATTCCTTTTTACCCGTGAAAGCTATGCTAGTGTCACTGAAGGTATTTATTGCAGCTGGCTAGATACGATCTGTCAAACTGTGTTGTTTTTCCATTTTCTTTTATCTTTAGAAATGAAACACTGGGATTTAAATAACCAAACAAGAAAGTTTAATTTGTGTTTGAAACCATTTTAAATTTCCAGGTCTGCTTTTTCTTCGGAGGCTGGTTTCGGTTGATATGGTGGCACCAGAACCTCATGCGCTTCAAGTTGATAGTAGTATCAAGCTTCCTTCTGATCTCTTAACCCCACAGATCTGAATCCAACACCCAGTGTTTGTTTGACTAACACACAGGCATGGAATCTTGTGTTCCTTCACCTCCAGCGTTTTGCTCCAGTTGTTCACCAAGGAACAGAGTTGGTTTTGAATATGGACATACTGATATTTCAGCCAACGTTTTGAGAAGCAGCTTCCCTCATTCCCATTTAGCAATGATGACTCAAGTGATATGCTGTTGGTGAACATTTTTTTTTAGGAGTCCCTAATAGTAAGCATGGGACGTGGGTGGCGCTGTGGGTTAAACCACAGAGCCTAGGACTTGCCGATCAGAAGGTCAGCGGTTCAAATTCCTGTGATGGGGTGAGCTCCCGTTGCACGGTCCCTGCTCCTGCCAACTTAGCAGTTCGAAAGCACGTCAAAGTGCAAGTAGATAAATAGGTACCGCTCTGGCGGGAAGGTAAACGGCGTTTCCGTGCACTGCTCTGGTTCGCCAGAAGCGGTTTAGTCATGCTGGCCACATGACCCGGAAGCTCCCTCAGCCAATAAAGCGAGATGAGCGCCACAGCCCCAGAGTCTGCCACGATTGGACCTAATGGTCAGGGGTCCCTTTAATAGTAAGCATCGTCCTGTCTACTAATGGCCTCTGTTCTTGCCTCACCTGTATAGCCTGACCGCAACTTACCTCAGGTGTGCTGGCTCCAGAGATTGATTGTGTGTTAATTACTATTTTCAGCTCAGGCCATTGAACAGCGGCTGACGAAGATTGATCACACTGCAATCCATCCTCATTTGCTTGATATGAAGATAGGCCAAGGCAAATATGAACAAGGCTTCTTCCCTAAGCTTCAGTCAGATGTGCTGGCAGCTGGGCCTACCAACAACAAGTAAGCTTTTGCAACTGTAATAACCCCTTGGAATGCATGGGAATAGTTCGTTCAGTGTAGTCTCTAGGCTGCTTTGCCGATTTAGGATTCCGTTCCCTCAGTCACTGAAAACCCCCCCAGCGATACCTAAATATAAGCTTGTCCCTTCCCCTTGGCAGCATTACTGTAGCGCAGTGATGGCCAAACCTGGCCCTCCAGCTGTTTTGGGATTACAGTTCCCATCATCCCTGACCACTGGCCCTGTTAGCTAGGGATTATGGGAGCTGTAGTGCCAAAACAGCTGGAGGGCCAAGTTTGAACATCATTGCATAGTGTACTTTCTATGAGGCTTACCTGTGAAGAGTATCCAGTAGCTTCAGGTGCTACAGCCTGTGCCATATCACTTTGAGGATATATTGCAGAAGCCTAGTGTTAAACTCACTTGGTAGCAATAGGTGGCTAAGTCAGTAGACTGGCTGCAGTGGAAGAGAAACTCGTCCAGCCTCAGCCTGAATGGAAATGCAGGCTAGCTGTAAAAACCACCTTTTAACCAAGTAGGCTAGCAGAAGAGGGACAAAGTTCAGGTATGGGGCTTCTCTTCCTCTGTGGAAACACAAGCTTATATAGCACCTTAGCACACTGGTAAAAAATGATAATTCACATGCTAGTTGCTATGGGCTTATTTACAAGGCTATATTATTCCAGTACTTTATCATCTGCACTGACGCTTCCTGTGATCCCCTGGACATTGTATTTTGTTCTTGCCAGTTACAAGCTTTGTATTTGGAGCTGAACTATAAGCATTTAACCTGTTGCGAAATGTTGCTTTTTTCAAGTTCCAATCAGAGTCTCCAGATTCTCTTTTTCTGGTAACAAAAGGAGTTATAATCAAGCAGGAGCAAACATCTTCATTGGGTTTTCTTTGATTGATTTTAAACTGCAGGTTAACTTAGAGGGAATCGGAACACGTATGCTGTGAAATCAAAGTAATTAAATAAGCTCTCTAATACACTAATCTCCACTGATTATCCTGTAATTCTTTGTAATTACTTACAAAGGAGCATAATGCGTCACATGTATTGGTTTGGTAGAGCAACCAGCAAAATGAGCACAAGAGCCATTTACATCTCTGAACGTTTTTGCAGATGGAGTAAGAAACCCTGGATTTTTATCTTTAGCAGTGTCCTCTACACTGTACATGAGAGAGGATGATTTTGATACTGGCACCCCAATTGTGGAGCACCCTTCCCTTGCAGGTTTGATGGGCACTGATCCTGTTGGGCCTCAGCACCAGTTAAAAATATGCTTGTTTGCCCAGGCCTTCTCCTGCATTATAACTGATGAAGATGCCCTGACTGATTTGTTGTGTTAAGGTTATATTAGTATTTTTATATAGCATGGTTTTATTGGGTGGTATTCAACCAGGTTTTATGTTGAGTAGACCCATTGAAGCTAATGGGCCTAACTTAGTCATGTTCATTAATTTCAGTGGTCTGCTCTGCGAAAAACCTAATTGAATTCCACCCATTATGTTTAATGCCTCTTGTTTATTATATTGTATCCTGCCTTGGACTTGGATTTAGTGAAGAGTGTGATGTTTGGTGTATTCATTCCAGTGTAGGAAAGCGTGGGGAAGGGGGAGTTAATGCAGGGAAAAGTTCCTGCCCTCTTTTTCTTTTAAGGAAACCAGTAAGGGGCACATTCCAGTATGAAGATTTGGTAGTATTGACTGGAAGAAAACTTGTTTCTCCTTACCAGGCATCTATAACAACGTCAGAGCACTAGCATTTGTAACACTTATGATCTCAACTGACTTTGGCTTTTGTAAACGTGTTTAAATGTAGACATTCTCTAAGAAGGCCCTTAGAAGAGCTGAGAGCTAGTGTGGCCCGGTGGGTCTTTGAGCTTAGGTATTCTCCTGCAGCTGGACAGGGGAATACCTAAGACAAACCCTTTCCTACCTAGTTGGCCTCTGGAAGTCTCTTCCAGTTGGAATTCATTTAATTGTTCAGAAACAGATGGGAGCGGGGGCGTCCAATGCTGGCATCCAGCGAAATGTGGGCATGAACAAGTGGGCGTGTTCAGGGTAGGAGAGGCTGAGTCAGTGCAAAGAGAAACTGAGCAGGAAGACCAAAGAGTCTCCCATGTGGTGTGGATTTTTGAGAGGATATTTAGTGAGACTTTCCACGGGCATCATAGGAGACTCTGGTTGGGCACACAGTCATTTGTAAATGCCACATTGGCAACCTCTGACCTAGCCAGTGAAGAGTAACTTGGAATGTCTCCATGGCATCCTCTCTTCTCCTCATTTTCTCTCTGTCACCATCTGTCTAGTTCATGGGTTGGCAAACTAAGGCCTGGGGGCCAGATCGGGCCCAGTTGCCTTCTAAATCCAGCCTGCGGATGGTCCAGGAATCGGCGTGTTTTTACATGAGTAGAATGTGTCCTTTTATTTAAAATGCATCTCTGGATTATTTGTGGGACGTAGGAATTCATTCATTTCCCCTCCAAAATGTAGTCTGGCCCCCCACAAGGTCTGAGGGACAGTGGACCAGCCCCCTGCTGAAAAAGTGTGCTGACCCCTGCTCTAGTTTGTAATGGACCCTTTTGGAGTCATGAGGCTTGTATTAGAATATCAAAAAATAAATGGGTCTAAGTTAATCATGTCCATTACATTCAATGAGTCTGCTCTTGAGCTAGTACCTGTGCTAACCTTTCCCCCCTCCAGAGTTGGCATGTAATGGTTTCTTACAACTCTTTCTTTCTTTCTTTCTTTCTTTCTTTCTTTCTTTCTTTACCTCAGTCGGTGGGTGAGTCGAAGCGCTACAGCACAGCGCAGGAAAGATCGCCTCCGGCAACATTCAGAACACATTGGTTTGGACAATGACTTACGAGAGGTAAGTGATGTGGTTAATAGCAGAGACACCCAATACTTGTTATCCATTTAGGGTTTGGCTGCATTAGCTTTGTCAAAACTTAAGAGCAAGACCTCCACATATAGCATGTGCGTCTCCCCACACCAAAGAAAAAAATCTGGGATAGGAGCAGATAACAGGGTCCAGGTTCCTGGAAAAAAAGAATTATAGGGCCTCCTTAGCGGAGGTTCAGTTCAAAAGCTGAGATCCCATCTTCCAACCATCTCTATCTAGAAAGAATTGTCCTCTCCCCGCACACGGTCCCCGCAAGCCTAACATGTAGACTGGCTTCCTTTCTTGTTTCCCCAAGGGTCTGTTCTCCCAAATCAGAAATCATTGCTCTCAGCCGGTTGTATTTTGAGATAATTGTTAGCCTCTTCCTATGGTTGCACTCACTTGTTCTTCCAAAATGCATCAGTATGGCTTCAGGGAAGAAGAAGGAATGCTTCTGAGAATGGGAGATGATAGGGATTTAATTCCCGGGAGGAACTTGCTTTAATGTCCTCCCTTATCCCATAAGATCTCTAAATCCATTCAATTTAACAAAAGGCTCCGTTTTCAGAAAGGATTACAGACCCCCGCTGATCCGCTTGTCCAGTGTGCTGAACATCAAAGCAACTCCTGAATTATGCATTTAAATGAATGCTAAGCTAAGCTTCCATCAACTTAATTATGGCTTCTAGTTGTACTGAGGGCCCCGTGTGCATATAAGGCTCCTCAAGCTGCCTCTAGTTGGCAGAGCCCCATAAGCGCATGACAGTCTTCTTCCCATCCATAACAGTCCTTGGGTAAGTTGTCCTTGGGCATTCAAGGTGGTCTTACTGGACTTTCAGGGGTCTCTCCTTTGGAGCTGTGCACGATGAGCTTCTGATTCCACATCCAATTCTGTAGACAGGAGGGATGCTTGACATGAAAAGGGCACTCCCTTCCTGTGCAGAGTTGTGAGTGAGACCTAGCAGGCCAAGGTTGCCCGCAATGAGTGGCTCTGCCCTCAGAGCCCCAGATTGCAGTTCTTTTCTGTCTTATACTTAGCAGTTGACTTACAAATAAATCTTTCCTGGAGATTAAGTGCTTGAGCAAAACAAGCACGTTTTGCTTTGGTTTCATCCCAGCAACTTGTGTGCAAGTGGCATGCTGCTTAGCCTTTTAAATGGGAGCGTGCTAGATTTATAGCTGCACCTGAAGGTTAGGGATTCCTGCGTGGCTTGTTAAAACACCATACGTCTTTGTCTTATTCCTATTTATCTTTTTTTGCCCATTTGAAACAAGCAGGAACAACACAGGGTTTTCGCAAGGACCAAAGTCACTGTGCTTCTTTCTTTTTAGTTACCTTTTTATTCTTAATGCCATTTGGTCCTTGTGACATTGCTGAATTCTGCATCTAATACAGTGAGTGCAGTTTTAGGGAGGGCGAGAAGCCCTGCATTTTATACATACCCAAATGTGAAAGCTTATTCTGCTGAAACAAAAGGAATGTGTTATTTGTGAGTGTTGATGCTATCGAATGTGACAGCTCAGAAGCATTTCCTTGTGACGTTTTATATGAATTGCTTCCATGCTATTTGATTTCTTCATCCCTTTACTGTATTTACTCTTTCTTTCTGTTTTTGCTTTGACTCTTATGCATGCATGTTCTGCCGCCTCCTTTTTCTCCATCTGCTGCTTCTGCCATTCGTTACATCCACCTTCCTCTTAGCCATTGGAGGAGTTCTTGATCCGTCAGAACTCACTGGCATTCTGGGAGTGGGATCAGGGCCCACCTCCTCCTGCACGACCACCTAAAAAATCATTCTCTGAATGTTGTCTGGTATGTTTTATTTAATTTTGCCCAGAGCTGCTTTCCTTCTCACGCTAACCGCTGCTTTTTTGTGTAGAATTCTATGCACCCCTCTATAGCAGTCCATAAAGTGTGGTTCCGTTCAGGCAGATGATTCTTGTGTTGGTTTTACAACAGGAGGCCTAAGAAAGATGTTCAAGTTCAGCCTCTCATTTTCCAGAACAGTTTGTTGGGCAGGCAAAAAAATTGAGATGCGTGGCCAGTCAGGTCCCGGCAAACGCAGAGCTAGTTCTTTTTGTTACTTCTAAAATCCTGATTCCCATATTAATGTGGTCAAGGTGGCTTGCAAAGACCAAGGCCATATAGGTGGTCTTTTTCTGCTACTTACCTGACTGGAACCACACTTTAAAAGATGACTACCACCTTTCCCCATCCTAATCCTCACCCTTTTTTCTAGCTTGCTACGTTCTCTCCACCGTTATTTTTCCAAAGCAGTTGCTGTTTGATCCTTGCACAGTCACTTACTTTATTTTGAAAAAAATAAATACTTAAAATGGTTGTTGCAGAACCTTGCTCAGGGTTGTGAGCATGCTGACCCTCCCCCTTTGCGTTTCTCCTTTGCATCTCTGCCATCAGGGGTGCAAAGGAAGAGTGGCAGAGGATCAACAAGAGCTTTTTCAAAGCCACCCTGCTCTTCTTCTTTGTGCCTCCAACGCAGGCATCCCCAAACTCAGCCCTCCAGATGTTCTGAGACTACAACTCCCATCACCCCTAGTTAACAGGACCAGTGGTCAGGGATGATGGGAATTGTAGTCCCAAAACAGCTGGAGGGCCGAGTTTGGGGATGCCTGCTCCAATGTCATAGAGGCAAGGTAGAAGTATGGAGAGGATAGCAAAGTCCTTTCCCGCAAAAGGATTCAGCCAGAAGCCTTACTGTGCTCCCCCTTTCATCCTCCAATGATCAGGGGTGTCAGATGTGTCCCAAGAATATGAGGGTGCATCTCTCCCACCCCCCAATATGGCCAGCCCTGCATTTCATCAGGCATAAGCAGTGCAGTTCAGCAGATCTGGGGGTACAGTTGAACAGCAGTAATATCTAGGATATCTTGTAATATCTTGTGTGTGTGAAGATGTGGGCTTTCTGCCTCAGGCACCAAAATATATGTTGCATCCGACTCCACTAACAGGCAGAAAACAGATGCGAGCTGTGTAGCCAGTTTGACAGCTCATGCAGTTCAACTGCAGGCTATCTTTCTCTCCCTACCTGTGTATTTATAAGGCTGATGCCTGCTGAAAACCATCTACACAAAACTTACTGTTTGTGCAGGTATTATTTCCACCTCTCTGACCTCTCACTTCCAGCTTCTTGACGTTTGAGGGGGTGGGGGGATCACCTTGGCCCCACATATTATTATTTTTGTTTTATTTTTTAGTGCAGAGTTAGTTTGTCAATTAAGGAGGGCAGAGGTGTTTGTGCTGTGTTTTTTGTGTTCATTCTAGTTGTTGTTTTTTAATTATCATTGGATTAGAAGTACATGCAAGAAGCAAGGACCTTGGGGAAAAATCTGAGGCAGCCCAAACTCTCCGATCTTTCTCCTGCTGTCATTGCTCAAACAAACTGGAAATTCGTAGAAGGTTTACTCAAAGAATGTCGAATGAAGGTAAGTATTTTGAGCGTGTGTGTGTGGTAAAAATGTGGTTTGCTGAAAAAAAGACATCTGTGTTGCGAGGCATGGTTCCACTCCCCTCATTCAAACCCTTCTCTGTGGAGTGGCAGCATTGCCCTAAAAGAATGCCCAAATTCTTGCGAGTGTACTATAGTTTCCTGTCAAAATGTGTGGGAATATGGCTGTTTTTTATGGTTTACTTACTATGAATGGGATAGGAAGTGGTTTGCATGTAGAGGACTAGTATTTTCCCCTCTTGTGTTAGACTGCAAAGGGTTATCCCTTGGGAGAGTCTACAAATCTGATCATCTCACTGGTTCTGCACATAGTAAGAGGGAGTCCTGCTTTGTAGCTTATTTCACATAACAATACAACCAGCCTCAGTGAGGTTCACATCACTAGAAATTAAAGCAAAGCATGATAGATTATCCAGTTGCTGTTTCGCTGCTTTTTGTTTACTGATGATTCTAAAGCACCTTTTGCCAAATTTGGGCCACTTGCAAAGCCTGAAAATAGATCACAGGAAGAAAGGCAATAAAGCAACAGACAGCAATTAGAATCAGCATAATAATCAGCTCAGTGGATTCCTTGGTCGGCTACTGTGTTGAGTTTCCATGCTATGCGTAATGATGCTTGTACATCCCTTGCTTGTTTGCAGACTAAACGTATGCTGGTAGAGAAGATGGGCCATGAAGCTGTTGAGCTTGGACATGGAGAGGCCAACATTACGGGTCTGGAAGAGAATACGCTCATCGCTAGCCTTTGTGACTTGCTGGAAAGAATTTGGAGTCATGGACTACTGGTCAAACAGGTCAGTGATTTGGAAGACACAAAGACCCTCAGCTGCTATACTATTTCATACCCCCTTTTAGGACTAAGCTGTCACTCATCTTAGAGTGCTTCTGGGAGCGTATGATGTTCGCCTTACACTGCTAGACAATTGATTCACCTAGCCCAGGACTGTTGTCTGCTCTGTCAGTGGGTTGCTGGAGCCTCAAGCAGTTACCTGCTTTAGCCCTGATACCTCGTGACTGGATGAAGCTATTCATGTTGTTGCATGGAACCATCTCAGTAAAGGAGTCTTAAATCCTGAGTCAGACCACTGGTCCACCTAGGTCCATATTGTCTACAAAGATTGACAGTATATTTCATCCTCTCGATCGGAAATGGTTGCCCTGCACCTATCAGTAAAATATTACATCTTTGGAGGCAGCTGTAAGGTGTTTGTTAGTGCTAGTGCTGTTTTTATACCCACAGCAAGCTTATTAAAGCATTTTGGTCTTTAGTATCTAATGGAATTCAGACATTTTATTTATTTGCCAAGGTTTCAGGTAGATGCCTTCCCCAGCCCCTGCTACCTAAGATCATTTTAAATGCAGATACTGAGAGCTGAACATAGAATCTCTTTTTATGCAAAATGCGCTTACCCACCAAGAGCTGTGTCTCTTAATTGGTATGGGTTTGGGGCTTTTTCCTACATGGGAGTGCACTCTTTAGGAAAAGCATCATGCGCAAAGCAGCCCTTGCACCTTTGTAGCATGGGTATTGGTGAGTTTGTGATGCAATATAAGGAATATAAGTACTTACACGTGCAGCTCTAACTTTGTGGATTGGATGAATGGGTTGAAATACCTAGAACCATAGAACTGTAGAGTTGGAAGGGACCCTGAGAGTCATCTAGTTCAACCCCCTGCAATGCAGGAATCTCAACTAGATCATACGTATAGAATCATAATCAGTCAAGTCAATCAGTCAAAGTGTTATAGGTTAGCTGAATGCCATGGTGGTGATTGGTTCTGATGCTGGAGTTCAGATATGCAGGGCTCCAAGCCCCATGTAAATCTACAGGATAGAAAGGAGCATTTCAGAGTGTGGCCTGCATAGTTCTTCCATTCATCGTTTCACTTGCTGTGTGGCAAGAGCCATTGTAGTATAGCAATAAAACTGTTGGACTCTGATACAAGACTCTCGGGTTCAAACTTCTGCTGTGAAGCTTATCAGGTGGCCCTGGGGGAAACCACTCTCTTTAAACCTAACCTGCCTCGCAGGCTAAAATGCAGTGTTTCGCTCTGCAGGGAAATATAAAAGTGACACCATAAAACTGATTTAGGTATATTTGTACTGTGTAGCAGGAAAAGCTGCAAATGGTTTCTGAAAATCTGTTTTGTTTTTAAGGGGAAATCTGCATTGTGGTCCCATTTAATTCAGTACCAGGAGAGGGAAGAGAAACAGGAGCAGCTTGCAGAATCCCCAAGTGAGTACAGAATACTTTGGTCAAGTGGCTTTGTGCAGCATCAATAGCTGTACCTTATAAAGGAAATTTTAACTCAACTATGGGTGATGGCCAAAGAAGGAAGAGAAATAAATGTACTCCTAAAATTTGCTAAGCACCTGCAGAGATCCAAATACAGTGGTGCCCCGCAAGACGAATGCCTCGCAAAATGAAAAACACGCAAGACGAAGCTTGCCCCCGCACCCCGGACCTCTTTTGAAGCAAGGGGCGGTGGGGAGAAGATCACTTCTCCCCGTTGCCAGCTCCGCAATCTTCGTGCGCGCCTTCCCCTCTGTCCCCGGACCCCTTTTGAACCAAGGGGCGGCAACGGGGAGAAGCGATCTTCTCCCCTCCGCCCCTTGCTTCAAAAGAGGGGACAGAGGGGAAGGCGCGCGCGTGCCTTCCCCTCTGTCCCCGGACCCCTTTTGAACCAAGGGGCGGCAACGGGGAGAAGCGATCTTCTCCCCTCCGCCCCTTGCTTCAAAAGAGGGGACAGAGGGGAAGCCGCGCGCGTGCCTTCCCCTCTGTCCCCGGACCCCTTTTGAACCAAGGGGCGGCAACAGGGAGAAGCGATCTTCTCCCCTCCGCCCCTTGCTTCAAAAGAGGGGACAGGTCCCCTCTGTCCCCGGACGGTCTCCGTAGGAACGCATTGATTGATTTTCAATGCATTCCTATGGGAAACCGTGCTTTGCAAGACGAAAAACTCGCAAGAAGAAAAAACTTGCGGAACGAATTAATTTCGTCTTGCGAGGCACCACTGTAGTTGGCGGGCACACTGTTTTGCAGAGTGACTCAGTTTTTGTCTTGGTGTGCTTTGCAGTAATTTCTCCTAGGACTTGATCCTTTGGATCAAAAACTGCTGAGTGCCTTATCAGTAAAATATTACAGAAGCAGTTTCATTATTGTTTGTGGGTTGGGTGGTCTTGTATACCCACAGCAAGCTTATATGAGAATGTTAACTTGTTCTGAAGTATTTAATGGCATTTAAATAGGCTGTTTATTCCCACAATTTTGAAGATGAGTGTTTGCTTCTGGTACAGCTGGAATCAGTTGACAAACACAGACTGTCCACACTGGCTGGTGCTGATGAAAGTTGGGAGTCCTAACAACCTCTTGGAAGGCCACACATTCCTTCTCTAGTCTCTTCCATCCTTGATGCTCTTCCTCTCTCCCCCACCAGGAAAATGGGAAGGAGTTGTCCATATTGGCTGGGAGAGGGACAATAGCATGGAAAGATGGCAAATTGGAGGGGGATAAGAGTGGAGGAGAGAAGGGGTTGCGGGATGGGGGCGATGATAAAAAAAAGAAGGCCTAAGGAGGAAAGATTGGAATGAGAAGTAGAGTGTTCCCTTTATTCCAGCTCTAGCCTGTAAAACTTCAATGACATATTTCTGCTTCTAATATATAAAATTTTGTGATGTGTAGCTATTTAATGCTTGGAGTTAGCCAGACTGATAGGAAGGGATTTGTGTGTTGTTCATGATAATGAAAAGGCTGAAGAGTAGGCACTGAAATTAGACTACACAATTGGGCATAATATGCCTTTTACATGATGGTAATAACTTGGATAATTCCAAACACTTTATCATTTGCATTTCTCATGTGTAAAAAAACACACAACAACGACGTTTGCACGGACAGGCTTGTGTAGCTTTTACAATTGTAAAAGTGGAAGCATTTTTTTCGGATTCTTCTTAAATCTACGGAGTCCAGCTCTGGATTAACTAAAGGGAAAAGTAACTAGTAAGCTGCCATGATGTAAAACTGTGGCAGACAAGTAGAAATGTCTTTGCATGACATCCTTCTGCTCCTGGTGGAGTTCTGAAAGAGGCTTAGGATTATTTCTGCAGCTTCCTGATAATGTGTCGCTAACAAATTAATGCAGCTTTCCTCTCCCCCCCCACTCCACAGTTGCCGTAGGGCCAGAACGAAGGAAGTCTGACACAGGGCTTATGTTACCTACCCTGAGAGTCTCGCTTATCAGTGATATGAGGTATGAGATTCAATATGTAAAATGTTGGCTTAAAATGTTGATACCACAGCCTAAAACTGAATCCTGATGCGTATTACAGCTCTATGGCCATCAAATATATTTTGCCTTGGGGTTGCTGTTTTTTGCAATACTTGAGAGCATGGAAAGAATGAGTCAGGGAGAGGAATCTTTTCCCACACAGCTTCAGGGATGTGATGTGATATGTCAGTATGGTGTAGTGTTAGATTAGGCCCAGGGGATATAGGTTCTGATCCCCACTCATCCATGAAGCTCACTCAACAAATCCCAATTCCTTCACTTGCTAGGGAAGCCAAACTGTGGTTCCATGTGAGGTGGGGCGGCAGGCACCCTTTTCTGTGACCGTGGGGTATTTGTGCATGCTAGGTTTAAAAAAAAGGTACCCCTGGACGGTTAAGTCCCGTCAAAGGTGCCTATGGGGTTGTGGCGCTCATCTCGCATTTGTCCACAGACAGTTTTCCGGGTCATGTGGCCAGGATGACTAAACCGCTTCTGGTGCAACGGAACACCATGACATAAACCAGAGCACACGGAAACACCGTTTACCTTCCTGCCACAGCAGTACCTATTTATCTACTTGCACTGGCGTGCTTTTGAACTGCTAGGTTGGCAGGAGCTGGGACAGAGCAACAGGAGCTCAACCCATCGTGGGGATTCGAACCGCCAACCTTCCGATTGGCAAGCCCAAGAAGCTCAGTGGTTTAGACCACAGCGCCACCCGTGTCCTACAGCCAGCTGGGCAGGAGAGCAAGGGCAGGACTGGTCTCTAGGGAGCCAACCAGAATCTATTCTTGGGCTTCTGTGGGCAGGGCCTGGAAGTGACAGAAGACATTTGTCAACCTAGTCTACTCCTAGGGCTTAAAAGGAGAGCCCCATCTTGTTCTCCTTACCTCAGTCCATTCCAGATAAATAGTCTGCCTCCCACACCAGAACTACTCAGTCTTTCAGAAAAAGAAATGTCCTCTTTGAAAACAGAAGTTCTTGAGCTAACAAAATGACTTTGCTGGGATAACCCATTGTGTCTTCGTACTGAATATTTAAAGTATCCTTGCCAAGAGTCTGAATGTTACCATCAGCCCCAGAGCATAAGGTGGCTGTAATACGTTTCAGTTTTGTGTTATCATCTGTTGTGTCTAATCTGCTTCCCTGAGCATATCTTTGCATGCAGAGGAGAGCATGCTGGGAACAAAGTTTCCACCCTTTGGGTCTGAGTGGAAACAGCCGTCAATGTCCACCTCCATTTTCTTTGGCAAGGTTAGGGAAATTATTTATCTGTCTGTAGTGTTTTGGTGCTTTTAAATGGAGCTCATGATCAAAGATGGGAACAGGGAGGCAACTGCTTTGATATAGTCCCCTATCAGAAGGCTTTAAATAGCTAAGCTGAATGTTTCAGCACGATGCGGGTGAATAATGTGTGTGCATTGCATTTCTCAAGGACTTCTGATCACATGCCCAGTTGTGTTGTGCTGGGAAGCCTAAGAGCTGCCTGTCAGAGACTGAGCCAAAAAATGAGGGGGCTGCTTTGCAGCAAGTGTTGGGAGTGCCAGAAGCAAGGCTCTTTTGTAGTTATTTGGATGGTTGCAGTGAGTCACTGCTCAAGGAAGGGGAGGCTGTGGGAGTTGTTAACAAAGGACAAAGGGAGCTGTAGGAGATTATCTCACTGCTTTGAAACAGCCTGCCGGAGTTTCAAGGGCTCGCTTTAGGTCTTAATTGTGTGAGGAGTTGGGAACCACAATAAATTTGTGTCATCTCAGGCAAAACTATTAACTGAGGTCAGGGATGTATGCGGAGCAAATCCTGGCAGGCACTTTGTTTTTGAAAAGCTGCAGGAAGCAATGCAGTGTTTGGGGCTGTGCAAATATATTGTAGCGTATTGCAGTTCTGGCATGTGATATAAGCAGCCTTCTCTTCTTAACTGTTGCAGCTCAGCTGCTGCTGCAGCAACAACACAGCTCCTACCCATGCCAGCATTTATCCCTTTTGGAACTGGGGCAGTGATGGCAGAGGGAGCAGCCATGGTGTGTAGGCTCCTTCTGTGTAACCTAAAGCTTCTCACATAGTTATTCCCAGCAGGCCTTGGTGCAGCCTGGTACCTGCACAGCAACTAAGGAGTCTCATTTGGAGGTCTGCTACCTCCTCCCCTATTAAGTCTTTCTAAGAACTGGGAGGAAGCATGTGACACCTGATCTGTAGTAACATAGATGAAAATATGTAAGTGTACAGGCAGGTCATTCTAGCACATGATTATGGGATGGAGAAGGTAATTGGCTCAGTCTCTGACCTATCATTTTGCATCTGTCTCTGACCAACTTTGGTTCCAAAAAAAGAAGGAAAGTATCTCTCTCAAGCTTGAAGTCTTCTCACACCAGTCTCAGTTACTTAGCTGAAAATCTTGCAACATATAAGAAGTGTGTTTCTTTCTTTCTTTCTTTCTTTCTTTCTTTCTTTCTTTCTTTCTTTCTTTCTTCCTTCCTTCCTTCCTTCCTTCCTTCCTTCCTTCCTTCCTTCCTTCCTTCCTGGTTTCTTTATTTTCCTTCAGGCACATTCAGAACATGAGTGAAATTAAGACTGATGTTGGCCGAGCTCGAGCCTGGATACGGCTGTCCCTTGAAAAGAAACTTTTGTCTCAGCATCTCAAGCAGCTGCTTTCCAACCAAGCCCTGGCAAAGTAAGCAATGTGGTTGTCATGGATCAGTCCTTTTTAGGGCCCTCATCTGAGGCAAAAAAATTATGGGTACATTGAACTCAATATATGGGCTTGCTTCTGGATAAACGCGCTTTGGAATGTGTTGCAGAGCTCTTTGGTTTCACCTGGGTACTGAAAGCTTCAGTTTTGGTGCTTGGGGTAACATGGTTTAATGGGAGTTAGACATCCCTGTTCTAGATCATCAGCTCCAGCAAGCATACCCAATGACAATGGGACTTGTAGTTCAGCAATACCCAGAGGGCCAAAAGTTATTCTTATCTGCTCTAGATGCTTAACGCTAGCCCAACATGGACCAACCAGCTATCTTCCATGTGTTTTCAAGTCTTCAATTCCACAGCCATAGTAGGAGTTGTAGTCTGAAACATCTGGAGGGTACTAAGGTGACAAAACATGTTTTGGTCACACCACCACCCTGAACCATTGGACATGGATAGCAACCAGCTATGGGGAGACAAAGAACTCTGCATTTTAACAGATGTGGGTACAAGGCTAACAAATGACTGCTTATATATATATATATATATATATGCAGGTTTTGGTGTCTTCGGGTGTCTTCCCGTGTAAGAGTCGGGGTGTCTGTGCGACGTTTCGACGAGGTCTCACTCGTCATCTTCAGGCTGGTGCTTTCGGCTTCTTGTTACTGGAACAGAGCAGAATCTGGTGTTTGAGTTCCTATAAATACTGTTGAGGGGTGTGGTGTATAGCCTCCAACGTTCTGGGCAGAGAGGAAGTTCCTAGATTAGTGTGCCTCTTCTTCTTTTGTTCCTTAATTACTTGAGGGATATCTTGAGTGATTTCATGAGTGATATTCTGAATACCACTGGGTGGGTCATTGTGTAGATTAGTTGCTAAAGCTTTTGTGTCTTGACCTCTTGAGCTTGTGAAGAGTTTTTCTGAGAAGATGGCTGTGCTGCATTTAGTTGTGCTCTGGCTTGGTACCCCCCTGCAATCCCTACACAGATCTGGCTGGCACAAGGCACAAAACCACAGCTCGCCCCTATACACGAAGCCAAGCCAGAGCACAACTAAATGCAGCACAGCCATCTTCTCAGAAAAACTCTTCACAAGCTCAAGAGGTCAAGACACAAAAGCTTTAGCAACTAATCTACACTTAATGACCCACCCAGTGGTATTCAGAATATCACTCATGAAATCACTCAAGATATCCCTCAAGTAATTAAGGAACAAAAGAAGAAGAGGCACACTAATCTAGGAACTTCCTCTCTGCCCAGAATGTTGGAGGCTATACACCACACCCCTCAACAGTATTTATAGGAACTCAAACACCAGATTCTGCTCTGTTCCAGTAACAAGAAGCCGAAAGCACCAGCCTGAAGATGACGAGTGAGACCTCGTCGAAACGTCGCACAGACACCCCGACTCTTACACGGGAAGACACCCGAAGACACCAAAACCTGCATTCCTGTACCCGTGAAAATCTACGAAAGCAAATATATATATATATATATATATATATGCCACATACAGTGGTACCTCAGGTTACATACGCTTCAGGTTACATACGCTTCAGGTTACAGACCCCGCTAACCCAGAAATATTACCTCGGGTTAAGAACTTTGCTTCAGGATGAGAATAGAAATCGTGCTGTGGCGGCGCAGTGGTGGCAGGAGGCCCCATTAGCTAAAATGGTGCTTCAGGTTAAGAACAGTTTCAGGTTAAGTACGGACCTCTGGAACGAATTAAGTACTTAACCTGAGGTACCACTGTATGACTTTGGATCAAGGTACCTTAAAACCCTCTTGTTGTTGTTGTCGTTGTCATCATCGTCCTTAATAGTTCTCTAGACAACATGCTGTTTAATCAATAAAATCACTTAATGAAGCATAAAGGCAAACCATTTCTCCCATACAATCTACTGTGCATTGTAACATAATTCAAACTCCCCACCCCACCACTTTAAATGCCCTTTTGAAAACAAGTTAGGTGGCTCCAAGGAATAAGACTGTACCTAGTGTCAACAGAAAGACAGAGAAAGCCATATATCAAGAACTGAATCACCTTTAAAAGTACTTGGTTTAGAGCGGTCAGTAGCCTTGCTTGGTATAAGGCCATTTTAGCCCTGGCTGTGCAAACATTTGCTTTTTTCCTAACAAGCTCGCAAAACTTACCTAAATTATTGCATGCTTCCTATACTGGCATATTAAAGAAATGAAATAAAAACCGGAACTATTGCATTTTTTCATTATGTCTAAGAATTAACGGAAGAAGGAAAGAACATAGACAGGTGGTTTTGTTTAGATGGTGCAAGGACAATTAATCTACTTTCGCCTTTAGTTTTTTCTCTCCTCCAGCACTTCCCTAATAGAGTTCTGTTGTTCTCAGGGGCTTCTAAACATCTTCCCTGTTACTTGCAGGAAATTGTACAAGCGTTATGCCTTTCTGCGCTGCGAAGAAGAGCGGGAACAGTTCCTCTATCACCTCCTCTCGCTCAACGCTGTGAATTACTTCTGCTTCACAAGTGTCTTCACCACCATCGGTGAGTAGGGTGGAGTCTCATCCTCAGCTTGAGCTGCTGCTGTGTGATAAAGGAATAACTCTGGTCTTCTAGCTGATCTCCATTTGGTGTCAAGTTGCTATCTCTTTGCACAAACTGTAGGTGTACACCTCCTTTGCATGCACAACCTTCCAGATCATGATAGAATTCAACTCTGATCAGCACAGCCAGTGTGGCCAAAGGTCAGGAAAGATGGGAGTTGTGGTCCAGCAACATCTGGAGCGAGTCAGGTTCTGCATCCCCGTTTGAGGTCCTCTTCCACTGTTGTTCCCACATTATCTGTGGAAATATATGAAAAGTTTTGACCCATATTGTTTGCCTTTCCTGCATGTTTACACAATATATAAGTGAAAGAGGCATTGGTTGCCTTTGACATAGTGAACTGCCCTGACACCTCCGGGTATAGGGTGGTGTAGAAGTTGAAATAATAATAATAATAATAATAATAATAATAATAATAATAATAATGGTGATCAATTCTGTAATTATGGCTTATATCAGGGGCAGAGAACTTGTGACACTCCAGATGTTTTTAGACCACATCTCCCATCAGCCCCAATGACATGGCCAGTGGACAGGGATGATGGAATTTGTATTCAAACAATTATCTGGAGGGCAGTATTAGCAACCCCTGCCCATGAAAGATGCTATATTTGAGGCATTGTGAGAAATTTAAACGGCAGTCCCTTGACCCATCTGCCTAACTGGAGCATCAGGAAAAAAATGTACTGAAAGGCAGTTCAGGTTTGATAGCAGGATAGATTGATAGGCACATGGGCAGGGGGCAGGTGCCATATACATCTCAAATTGCACCAGTTTTATGACCGTTCCTTCAATTTTGCCAGAGAGGCGGAGGCACCAAACTTTACACTAATGGAAATGTATACAGCAAAGCTCCATGGAAATAGAACAGCAAGTATGATTTTTTGCCTCCTGACATCCACCCTGCCTTCTAAAAATAGCAGCTAATTCCTAAATTTGCTTGCTCTTTTAATTTTGGTTGTGCAGTAATAGCAACACCTAGTGGCTACTTGCATTATTGCATGATAAAAGCTGAACATATACCGGTACATAGCTAGTTCTATGCTGAAATCAGCAAGGTAAGAAGCACAACCTATTGACTGTCCATGGGAGGGGGAAATAACCAATCAGAAAACTTTGTCACATTTTATTTATTTATTTATTACAAAAACTTGACACTTTCCCAAAATAGCGTAAAAGAAGACCCCTGCATTTTAAACCCCACCCCCCAAATTGAACAGCAACTAAAGCTCAAATCAGAAATGATGCTGATTGCCAGAATGCAATTAACAGGCATGTTTCTTTGTTATGTAAAGAGCAGCTGCAGGGAAGCCTGAGCAGCAAGTTTCTCCTTCTCTCTCCTTCCCCTCCTCCCTGCCAAAGTTTGCATTTCAAAGGAGGCTCCATTGTCGCCAGTGGAGGCTTCCCTTTAAAATGCAAAAAGCAGCTGCAGAGAGAGAAGTAAGGGAAGAGGATTAAACCTGCGGGAGCCAAGGGCAAAGTGTTGGCTTACAAAGGAGAGCAGAGATACAGGTTGCTTCCAGTGCTTCTGAACCCAGGAATGTGTTTTCATTTAAAAAGTTGTTGCTTAACAACAGGGAGTTGGAAATCCCTGCTGATCTTCTGCAAATCCCAGAGATTTACCTGGAGATCCCAGTCAGCCTATCTCTGCAAATGACACTGTTCTCTTTAAAAAAGCAACAGCAACAAACTTGATGTATGCATCCTGCTACATATTTAGTAGCAACGGTGTTGTTCCTTAGTGGGCCTGCAGTACTGAATTTATAATATGAAGACATTCTTTTAAATGTTCTTTCTCTGTTGTTTGCAGTGATTCCATATAGGACGGTGATAATCCCCATTAAAAAACTAAGCAATGCAATCACCACGTCAAACCCATGGATTTGTGTTTCGGGAGAACTGGGAGATACTGGAATAATGCAGATCCCAAAGAACCTTTTAGAAATGACATTTGAGGTGAGTTTTGTGCAGGGGTAGGAAACCTAAGGCCCGGGGGCCGGATGCAGCCCAATCGCCTTCTCAATCCGGCCCGCGGACAGTCCGGGAATCAGCCTGTTTTTACATGAGTAGAATGTGTGCTTTTATTTAAAATGCATCTCTGGGTTATTTGCGGGGCATAGGAACTGGTTCATTCTCCCCCCCCAAAAAAAAAAAAATAGTCCGCCCCACCACATGGTCTGAGGGATGGTGGACCGGCCCACGGCTCAAAAAGGTTGCTGACCCCTGGTTTAGTGTAATGCACTTCCACACTGTTTTCAGATGTTGGTTGCTGCCACTATCAGGAAACCCTTGTTTAAAATTGTGACACGGGTAGAATTTTAAGCAGCACCCAGTGGTGCTTTTTAAAAACCTGCAGGAATAACTTGATGACCAGCAAAAGCATGAAGCTTTTTGCTGCAAAAAGGAGCCTGCTTTGCTCTCTGATAGACAGCCACAATATATTCTGGTCTCTCGGGGAACAGGGAAGCTTTATAGCTCCTTGTCACTTTCCTTTTTAAAAGCTCGGTAAGGATAATGCTGGCGAAGAGATCTGCCGTTTCTCTGCATTGCTCATAAGATGGCACTCTCTCGTGATTCTTTGGGGACCCATTATGTTTTCATTGAGAGTTATAAACACTGGAAATGATTAAGGGCTCACACGGAGCTTTGTTTTGTGATGGTGGCTTTGTATTGTATTGCGGCACCAATTTTCATAATAAAAGAGGCTGAGTTCCCTGAGAGTACAGGGAGTTTTTTCCCCATCACAACTGACAGTGCGTGATCCCTGCTTGGCGCATGGCATTTGGTCATGGCCAGAAGTGCCTCACCAGGTACATTTGCCCCGTGCTGGCCTCCCCTCTCCCGCCTGAGAAGCAACAGCAATCTGTCTTCTAGAAATCTAGCAGAGCAGCTATGGCTCATGTGGCGAGTTGCCTTTTGACTCAGCCCACATTTATCACACTCATTTTGGTATGTCCTTGTTTACCAGAGGTGTGTAGGGCCCCCAAATTAGACGGTGATTACTTGGCTATGAAACACACTGTTTGATCTTGTGCCAAGTCACTGTCTCACAGCCTAACTTAGCTCACAAAGGTGGTTATGAGGATAAACTGAGTGGGGGACAGAATTATGTATGTTGCTTTAGAGTCTTTGGGTTTATATGCTTGATAAATAAACTGACTGATATTGCAAAGCATAGTGTTTGACATACATAAGGCTGAAATGAGCACTGTATCTGTGCTGTTAGATCAGTAGTGGTTCATTCACACACTTATAGGTCGTTGCTTGATATTGCAGTCTTTTAAGTTAAGAAGATTCATATGTGGACCAGATCGCACTTGGTCTGATTATAACATTTAGTCATGCTTGGATCATCTGCAATGTACATCCAGGGACTTTGAAATATAGAGACCGCTCCGAGGGAGCAAAGGCTGCCATATTTTGCTGCCTGATTTGAGAAATGAAATAAAATGGGGTGATTTTGGTTGTGTTTATACTAAAAGTAATTAAGCTTGTCCTTTTCTCTTTTCAGTGTCAGAACTTGGGGAAGCTAACTACTGTTCAGATAGGTCATGACAACTCAGGACTGTTAGCCAAATGGCTGGTGGATTGTGTCATGGTCAGAAATGAAATCACAGGGCACACTTACAAGTAAGTCTGGAAGAGTGAAGGAAAACATTATATTAAAGGCAAGGAAGGCTAAACTCCTCTATCTTATTTAAAGTTGAGGTGCTAAATATATGAATACGATCACTTTCACTTACTGCTTTGCAGATACATGTCTACTCAAAAGTACAGTAAGTCCCATTGAATTCTATGGGGCTTACTCCCAGGTAAGTGGGTACAAGACTGCAGTCTTAATCATACTTGCAAATTAGTTCACAAGTTTTTTTAATGTGGGATTACACTAGCCCTACAGTGAGCCCATTCATATGAACTGATGCAACAAGAAATCCCAAAACTTGTGGTTTAACTGTACGTTAGAGCTTGTGTGGTTATACCTTTCTGACTAGAACACTGAAGCCAGTTCCAACTCCATTTTGTGACCCCCTAGGTTCCCATGTGGAAGATGGTTGGGGAAGGGTGTTGATGATGGTAGCCTGGAGAGGATTCTCATAGGAGAGTTGCTTTCAACAGCATCGGATGAAGATCTCGGGAAGCAGTGCCGAACCCCACCTCAACAGAAATCCCCAACGACAGCCCGGAGATTGAGTATCACGTCTCTCACCGGGAAAAATACAAGTAAGACATAACTTCTTGCGGTAACACCATCAATGATGACATTTTTAACAATTCCCTTTTATCATTTGAACCTTTGAATCTCTTGAGACTGAATTCTGCCCTCCTTTCTCCCCCCCCCCCCGCTCCTTTTTTCTGCAGAACCCAATGCAGGACAGATCCAGGAGGGGATCGGGGAGGCTGTGAACAATATTGTGAAGCATTTCCACAAACCTGAAAAAGAGGTACCTTCTCAAACAATTGCAATTATATTAACGTTTGCAAAGGGGATGTTAGCAAACCTCTTCCACTGGCTGCTGGGGTGACAAGAGGGTTATGTGGAAGAGGCGCAGAATCTTGATCAAATTATAACATTACGAAATTTCTGGATTCAGATTCATCATTGTGGCAAGCTTTGGAGTTCATCACCTAACTGCTCATTGTTTGTTATGTGATCCTGCTCTTGAAGCAGACATTCAGCAACTGTCATTACCACCCCACTCTTTTTTATAAATGTGTTCAGAGTTTCCTGGTGGAAAGCATGAAATTAAGATGGTATCTGTCTTTCAAGCAGTTCAGGACCACATTGTTTTTGCCCACAATATTTGCAGTGGATGCAAAGGGTTTCTGAATCCATTCAAAGTTTAAAAAACAGGCCAACTAGCTTACAGAAAAGGAAAAGCAGAATTTAACAACCCCAGCATTTGACATGATGTTCAGATATTTGTTCCCATGTGAGCAAATGGGATGTAGACTTCATAAAGCAACTTTTGCAGCACAGAGATGAACAGGCAGTGACTTGGCCATAGCTCACTGCTGTACCAAATCTCTACCCAACTCTAGATCCTTCTTTCTCAATTAGAAGAACATGCAAGTAGCTCCTGCAACAAAACGTTGGAAGTGTGGATTGCATCTGCTCACTGTTTTCATTCATGCCTTCCTCCATATCTCTGGGCAGATCAACACCACATGTTTAAAACACATCCGGTGCACTTTAAAACCCCATGACTTCCCCCAAGGAATCCTGGGAACTGTAGTTTGTAAAGAGTATTGGAAATTGTAGGTCTCGGGGGGGGGACTACAGCTTCCCCCACTTTTTGGGAGAAGTTGTGGGCTTTAAATGGGTACTGAATTCACTTTAAATGTTTGGTGTAGATCAGTCCTGTATTCCATCCCCTCTCTCTGCCCCCAGCAAACCCACCCAGTTAGCATCTTGTGGTCACTGAGCACACTCAGTCCTTACTGGGCTATTTGATATCCCAGCACCCCTCCTCTGATGTTTTGTAAAGAGGGGTGTTTTTTGTGTACTTCTGCAAACTCAAGGTTCCCCCAAGTCCACTGACATCTCTCTCCTGTGATTGGGTGGTGTATTTTTGGCTAAATAGGGACCAGTACTCAGAATACTGAGGTTGTTATTAGTATATATGAGGAATAAAGAATCTGGGGCAATGCCAATTGTTCTTGGCTGCCATGAACTTCTTAGCCCTTGCGCACCAGAGTAAATCTTGCAAGTATCCGGAAAGGGAGCTGCATCAGCAACAACGCTCTCCCTCACCCTGGTATCTACTGGCTCCAAAACTGACTCATGAAATGCAGCTTTTGCAGTTCACAAGTTCCCCATCTCTGAACCCAGATCACATTTCCGCCTAAGGTGCAGACATGGAAAACCAAGTTGCACTCATCATAACAAGTCTTGAAAGCTGATTAAAAAGCATCCATAGCTAAAGGGGGGGGGATCAGAAGTAGCTTGTGTTGGTATGCCAGTGTTCACAACCATTATTTCTCTTTCTATAGAGGGGAAGCCTCACTGTTCTCTTATGTGGAGAAAATGGTCTGGTTGCAGCACTGGAGCAGGTCTTCCACCATGGTTTCAAGTCTGCTCGCATCTTCCATAAGAATGTCTTCATCTGGGACTTCATAGGTAATTGGCACATTCAGTTCAATTAGGGTTTATGGGCCCAATTTCCTGAAGTCCACAAGTTTGGACTTCATGTCATTCTGGTGAAATTGAATGCCGCCCATCTCTAACTGGTGGCTACTTGCTGAGAGAACCATTCGGCCAGCCCTACTGTTAGACCATTGGACAATGTGGAGTAGTCCACCTTGGTCAACAAGTGGGGGAGCTACTTACAGACTAGCAAACTGGCAATTACTTTGTTTTGCTTTTAAAGTAATAAACAGCTCAGAAAGAGGGGGAAAGTCTTATACCATCTCTTGCCTTATTCTCACATTGCTTTCATAGTGTGGGTCATGCTTCTTGATGGACAGGTATCTTGCCACACTGGTAAGATTTTAAATGGGGAAGGGAAATGGCACACATCGTTGACTTGGCTACTTCCCACACCACAGCTGCCACTCCCTGAAATTCACAAAGACATTCCATATGCAATGAAAATTGGATTTTTCTAGGCAGGTCCATATCTTCCTTTGTTTGAACAGGCCTGTATTTGCCAAGTGACCCTTAACTTGCAAGACAGTGTAAAGCAACAGAATGTGCAAAATGCCTTCAAGGCAGTCATTACCTCTGAATTCATGGATACTGTGTGTTAATGTGTTAGGAATGCACTCTGAGGCAATAAATTAGCTGTGATTCTGGAACTGCCTAGGCCAAATTGTCACTCAGGAAATCACTTCAGACATAATGACAAAATGGTTACTTTAACTGTTCCTCATATAATAGTAATTTCAAAGTCCTAATTGCCATGAATCTGTGGCTTCTAAACGCTTAGTTACTGAAGAGATTGTGCAATCACACTCAACTTGCACAACTGATTCAGAATTGTTTTTCATGGTGCAGGTTTTGGATCAAGCTGGGTGTACTTAAAAGTTTAATACTTTTTTTTTAGCACAAATACAGCCCTGCCTCTAGTTACATAGTTTCAGTGCTATGTGTTATTTGCACTTGTGAATCCTAGCTTCTGAAGGGTGTCACTCAACAAAATGGCAGGTTGAAAGGGCTGATAGATTATTTTTATTCTACATTCAGTGAGCTTTTGTTCTCTCTCTCTCTCTCTCTCTCTCTCTCTCTCTCTCTCTCTCTCTCTCCCTCTCTCTCCCCCCCCCCCCATCATCCACCTTCAGAAAAGGCAGTTGCCTACTTTGAGACTACTGACCAGCTTGGGGACAATGAAGAGGATGTTCTTCTTCAGAAATCCTCCTGCAAAACATTTTGCCACTATGTAAATGCCATCAATACAGCACCACGGAACATAGGGAAGGACGGCAAATTCCAAATTCTTGTTTGCCTTGGAACTCGGTACGTATGTCGTTTGCTCACAAATGTCTTCTAAGATGCAAAAGTCTCCAAAGCTGTTCTCTTCCTTAGCAACACTCTGAGGTCACGTAGACCATTTCCAGCCCCTCAAAATGGGCAACTGAGACTGAATGTGGCTTGCCCAAAATCACGGTGGCATCATTAAAAGCTGGCTTTTGGAGCCAGGATTTTCCCAGTAATACCTCTAATATTTTTGACTGGAATCTATTTTTAAGCTCCTCCTCTGCATACATTTGTTAGATCTCTTTTGAGTTCTTTAGTCTGGATATTTGAGCAGATTTCTGGCAGCTACCGGAAGCTGCTATAGCACTTACTGTAAACTAGCTGTAAAATAGCTTGTCATCTTCAGCAATTTTGCCTTTTATATGATGTGCACAGATTATTAGGAAATGTATGTTAATTGACAACCATCTCTCTCAGTCCATACAACAGATACAATATTTTATTTTATTTATTAAATTTATACTGCCTATCATCCAAGAATCACAGAGCAGTTTACAGTCTATGTCTCAGGGGCTTCTGATTCATCCAAAGGTACCCACCCAGTTCACAAAAGATGCTGATCTCTTTTGTTGCCAGCTTCAGCCACTTTGCATGAGCAAGATAGAGTCCTCAACAAACAGTTTCATTACACTGGGAGAATCAGCAGTTAAACACTCTGATTTCTTGGAGATGAGTCTTTCTGACACTGACACAAATAACTTGTTCCTTGCTTCTCCGTGGCATTTGATTTCTTTTTGAAACAGGCCATCTGTTTTGAGGCAACAATAATGCAAGTGAAATGGGTCTGCAACTCAACAATTGAGCCCTTCAGATCCCATCCATTGTTTGGCCACATTCAACGTAATTTTCAGAGGCTGAATCAAACATCAAATATTATCCTCTGATTTGGAAAAATGTGCAAGTGCTCTTAACAGCAGCTGCTGCATGATTACTTTCAGTTTTGCTTTTCTGCTGTTCTTTCCTCATGATCTCTTTTCTAGCCCGATGTTTCCAGGTGCTACTTTTGGAAACTCTTAGCGCAAGTTTGGGGAACCTGTGGCCTTTCAGATGCTTCTGGACTCCAGCTCCCATAATCCTGTATTCCTGGCTGTTCTGAGACTGATGGGAGCTGCAATCCAACAACTGAAAGGCCACAGCTTCGCCATTCCGGTCTTAGTGGGATAGGATACAATGATTTTAAATGCTTCTTCAAAAAGATTCCTGCATTGTAAGGAATTGAACTAGATAACCCTTGTGGTTCCTTCCAACTCTACAATTCCATGATTCTGTGATTCACTGATATTACCCTGTAGCTTCCAACAAAACCAACATTCTGCAAGTAATTACCTAGCAAAGCATCTTTAAAAGTACCGCTGCTCCCATCTGTGTTTGTTGCAGTAACCCTGGTTTAATATGCCAGTGTGCAGTGAAAGCATCATTTGGCTTCTCAAGCTAAACTTTTTGGGAGATACCAACAAGGCTTGCTTTTCACCTTGCACAAAGACTCGAGAGGTTGGGGAAAGTGCCTGAACAGTGGTTTGCAATGGAGATGTAAGCTTACCATGGTTAATGAAAACGGTTGTTGGAAGCACTGCTTCAAACCATGGTTTCGGGTCCTGTTTGGCTGCCCATCTATAATAACGGTTGAGGGATTTGCAGTGGAAGAAAGGAAGGAAACCCTTGATTAAATGTTATGTCTGCATAAAGTATCTGGATGTACCATAAATTGATTGATGATACAATTTTTTTCTGCAGGGATCACTTCATCCCGCAGTGGATTCCCTTACTGGCGGAGTGCCCAGCCATCACTCGGATGTACGAAGAGAACGCTCTCCTGCGTGACCGCCTGATGGTGAATTCTCTCATCAGAGTCCTACAGACATTGCAGGACTTCAGCATTGTCTTGGAAGGGTCGCTCGTCAAAGGGGTGGATGTGTAGTGTATGGCTTTGCAGACCCGCTCTGCCTCTCTCTTCTCCCAGGCAAATGTTGAATTTGGGAGAGGATGGATCTGTTAAAATGCAAATGCTGCTGGTATTGCCCCACTGTGTGTTTCAAAAAACAGCTTGTTGATAGGTGAGAGTAGGGGTTGTGGGCAGATTCTTTGCTTGTGTAGTTTCCTTACTGGTCTGCCCCAAAGCCGCAAACAAGCTACGCTGCAGTATTGTAGTTTTCAAACCAGAGGTTTAGTATAAAATAGAGTATTTTCGTGTGTTCATTGTGTGTAAATAGGCTACCTTACTTCAGAAATATTACCAATATGGAACTTTTCTTAGAATCAGTGTTCTTGGGATTGGGGGAGGGAAGGAAATGTAGCCTAAAACAACTTTATAGGGTTGGGTGAAGGAGGGAAGCATTTCTTGTAAGTATGGGAAAAAGCCACTCCATCTGTAAATATTGTACAAACGTAGCGCGGGGGGCTTTTTTGCATATTGCAGAGGAACAACTGAAGACTCTCTGGGGTAGCCACTGCTGTATTCTTCTTGTGAATGTATATTGTTTGCTCTGTTCCCTGTATGTGTTGGGGGATCTCGTTATTCCGTTTAGATCCAAACCTTTGTTTGTGTGCATCCAATAAGCTGTGAATCATAGGATTCTGGATCCCCTCCCTGACTTTCGTCAGTCGGTGCAAGTGGTGCAAAGGAAAGTCTTCACACTGGACATGAGTTCTTGAGCTTTGAACAGGGATCCACTGGATTACAAAAAGAGGAGAAAAGCTATACTAGAGCTTTGAGTGGTTAACTGGCCTTTCAACTCTCTCTCTCTCTCTCTCTCTCTCTCTCTCTCCCCCTCCCTCTCCCTCTCCCCTTTCCCCTCACTCCGCATTTGGGGTTTGGAGTTCTGTTGCAACGCCTGCTTCAGGAGACATTTTTGAAAGGGGAGAGGAAGGCAATCTCTTACCACAAACAGTTTCTGCATTATTGTTTTGGAAGGTTTAAAATGTCAGCAGCGTCCCTACCCTGCAACTGTCTTACTCCGATGGGAGGCTGCTTATAACCTTTTAATGCTACAACTCTTCCCATGTAGACCGAAAGGGTCCGTATATAGCAAGGTGCTCTAGGCAAGACGACCAGGATGTGGGGAGTTGCCATGCAGAAATAACCTCCCATGCAGTTAGGTAAAGGCTCCCCTAAGGGATGATGCTTATGTTGCCTTAGTGGTCTGGTAGCTACTTCAGCATTTCTTCTTCCCATGTCACTTGGGTAACAGAGGAAGCCAGTAGGAGCATGGGAGGGCTTGGCAATGGTACCAGCGTAGCCCTACCTGGGAGCAATGGTGGCACAGGGAAGTAGCCGCATTTCGGCTTCTCCCATGTGAACTCAGCATTGCTGTGATGCCACAGTGGCATGTGAAAGCATCCCACTGGAACAGCGGTTTGTGCACCTCGTAATGTAAGGCATCCCTTGGTTTTGTGCAGAGGCAACAGATACCCAAATCCAGAGGCTATCCTGACAAGTGGATAGATGCAATATTTTGAGAAGCAAAACAAGTTGCTTTAAGCAGACCAATTTAAGTATTGGTCTGCAAAAGTTAGTACTGGATAGTGAGGCAGCACAGATAGCAGATGTATCGTATAATATTCTATTCCCCCACCCTCAACTGAGAGAGTCCAAGAGAGAGGGCCCCTTAAGGCTGAAGCAGGTGGAAAACCCTGAAAGCAAAATACACTGTATTTGGGAAAGAAAGCAGCCGAGAGCATAGTGTGCAAAGCCTCTATTTATTTCATTTAACAGATTATATTCCTAAGTAGTACGCTGACAGGGAATTCTCTTAGGGCGTGATATTAAGGGTGAGACAGTATGTTCAGTGACAAACACAGGGCTCCCAAGGCTGGGGTTTTCCATCAGTGTGCAAAGCGGCAGAGGGAGAGGGGCATTTGCAAGGGAGAAATGGCAGAGAGTTGCTTCTATCAGAAACTTGCATCCTGCACACAAGTCGAGGAAAAATGGCAGGGAAAGGATTTGAGGGAGAACATGGTGGATGGAACAAGGGTTAAGTTCATACCCAACTGCTGCCAATTTGTACTTCAACAGCAGCCCTAGCTTTGAGAACCCTGTATTTTGATGTGCAATGTGTCTTTCCGCCCGTTTTCTGGTAATGGTACCTGGGACCTCCAAAGGCCCTTCACCTGTGAATTTGTTATCCAAAAAAAGAGCAGAAAGCTGGGAATGTTAACCATAAACCGGAAGAAGATTCGGAGCCAACAAGTGGCTTGCACGCATCAAGATATTTCACCAATACCTCTGCTCCCTTGAAAAGTTAGGTGGCACCTTTGGCCACAACATTTGCTGAAATAGCACATGAATCCCAATGCATGAAACTTGCCCTGGCAACATGACCATGAAACATGAACCCATTTGAAAATACTCACCAAAATTTCAGAACACATATTGGGGGTGGGGAGAAATTTCCAGATAAACCTTCTCAAGCAAAACCAGCTTCCTTTTTACCCTAACCATGTATTTACCTCACCAAGTAACCCCAGTCCGATGTTGATGGAAGACACGTTCCTGCAATCTCGGACATGATTTTAAATATTTCCAGAGCTAACTGTTTTGTGGAGTAACATGCAACCCCATGAAAAACTGGAGAAGTTATTTGATCTTTCATTCCTTTTCATTTACTCTGCCCTAGTTAGAAGAGAAATGGTTATTGCATTGAAAATCCAAGTCTGTACAGTTACTAGATATATTTGACCCTTCCTCGTTTTCCTGTAACTTCCAGATAGCCAATACAATTTGGCCTTCACTCCTGTTTTTCTCAAGAAACAAATGGTGGATTGTTTGTAGTTTTATCTATATTTTGCCTGTTGATATTTCTGAAAAATTCCTTTGTACTAGAGCTAAGAAGACTGAGCTAGGAAAAATGAGAATCTGGTACAGAACTGAACAGGAGAATAAAGGAATTGTCCAGATATCAATGTGCTTTGCTTTTACAGGTCTCAAAACTGGCCCCAGTCGTGGAAGTCCCACGTCTTGTTTTACTAAATGACAGTAAATAAAAAGCAATATGTTACTTGGATGGCTGCATTCATTCCAGAAGAATCTGAGACCTGGATTCCTTAACTGACTACCATCTCCCCCTGCATCTACTGGTTTTCTGTACTTTCCCCTTTCTGCTTTGACATTTATTTCATGACATGGGGAAAATAACCATTGATGCAGATAAAGAGAGACACCAGATAAAAGTTTTTTCCCCTGAAATTCACAGCGGGTCTCTATCCACCTCTAGCATGTTGCTCTGGACGTCTTGCTTCACTATATAATTTCTTTCTGTAAAGCATTTCATTGGAACTGGTGTGAAAGGGACACTCTGGGTGTCGAGTTTCCTTTTAGGCAATAAAGCACTGTATAAATGTGTAGTATTATAACAACCTTAAGGTATTTCTGAAGCATGAGATTGATCTCTGGTAGATTAATTCTATTTGACATCTTCAGGAGTGCAGTTCTTCCGTTACATTTGTTTTATTCCTGTTGTGTGCAACTTTTTTGTTTAAGAAACAATTTTGATCACTTGAAACAGGTTCCCCACCCCTGTTGCAGTTTTCAGAAACTGTTCCAGTTTCTTTAAAAGAGTGAGGAAGACTTTAGTAGTCGTGGTTCTCTGGAATTTAATGTACCTTTTGAACATCAGTATTAATGAGCTTTTGTTGATTTTGAGAAACCCAACTTTTTAAGGCAACTAAGGCTTTCTGGTAACTTACCAAGTAAAAATTCTGTGTTCAGGAACAGCAGCTCTCGAAGCACTGTACATTCTTTATAGCATTGCTAAGCTAACATAGTAAGAACATGTGAAGCTATGAAGTAGAATTGCAAAGTAGATCAATAATGTAACACAGTTTATGGGTCTTTGAGGCAAACCAGAATGTGGTTGTCTCAGAGCAGAGGAAACCCCACCACTTCATCTTTCTAATTAACACTTTAGCAGCCCATTTACTTGGAGGTAAATGCCATTATTTTTTAACTGGGATTGATCTCTGAGTAAAGATGTTTGGGATGGGGCTGTTAGCTGCTTTTTTGTTTAGAGCAAGTTTTAAGAGGTGGTGCTGTGACATAATTAACATTGATTTTCCTCTTCCCAATCAAGTGAAGGTGCATTTCTCATAAGGAAACGTCGTGTGTTACACTTGAAATGTATAAATATACCTGACAGAGTTTATTACGGAACTTCTTCTGCCCCCACCCTTAAATATCTTCAGAATATGTTGCTGTTTTATCTTCACGTTATTCATAAATTAATCAGGACTGGATAATGTTCAGGAAGTGAATATCAGTAAAAGTATTGTTATTTCAAGCACTTTAGCATACATATCACAAACTGACGTGGGTGGTTTTTTTTCCAGGGTTTGGATTACTATTAAATGCAGCTTTTCATGCAATGGTATTTACAAATAAAACTGAGAACAACACTGTGTCATGTGATGCTTCATTGGTGGGGGGTTTGGCTGTTTCCGTTTATATTTTGATTATGTATTTTGTGGTTTTATATTGTAATTTTGTGAACCACCTTGACACCTGCGAGTATAGGATGCTATGGAAATTATTGTTATTATATTTTATTTTAATTAAGGCCAATAAAATAAAAATACTTTGTAGAATTTAATAGGCTGAACTGTGGAGGTATAGCATCAACACTATTTTTAGGGATTGGGGTATGCTGTCAATATTTATTTTTCTCGTTTAGGCCCATTAAGTTCATTTTCTACTGTCCAGAGTCTCAAAGATGTGTTCTCCCAAGTCCATATGCCTGGCGTCTTTGCACTCCTGTCACAGCGACGTCTACGCTGGCTTTGTCATGTACACAAAATGGAAGATGTCAGCATATGAAACAATAGGCAGGTATATTTAGAGGGTGAAGGGGTTAAAATGGCAAATGCAGACAATCCATTTCGGCATGAACAGAGACAGTAATTTCCTTCCCATTACAGTTGTTAATTGACATAGTGCAAGTTTGGTTGTGTTGTTACCAGTTACTACTTTTGTGAAGTAGTCTGCACCAGACCAAAGTGGAAAATATTGCAGAAGTAATACCAGCTGAACAAAAGGCATCTTGTACCCTAGCTTTGCTATTACTTCTTACTTTGAATTTTATTTGCAAGTCTTTAGGGTTGGCACTCTTGTAATATTTGACTGGTTGATTGACCAAAAGACTGCCTAACACAGTCTTACTTTTGTCTAATTTTCCATTAAGCTGATGATGCTTGTAGAATTAGTCTGCTACCTACTAAGTCCAATTGCCTTTAAAAAGTGGTGTTTAGATTTTAATGGTTACATTAAATTTGCAGATAGGTAGCCATGTTGGTCTGCCATAGTCAAAATAAAAAAATTCCTTCCAGTAGCACCTTAAAGACCAACTAAGTTATCTGTAACTGGAACCATGGAAGGCACCACATTGAGCCGCATGAAATGGAAGTCCATCAACCTCACCAAGAAACTTGCACAGGTACAGACTGATATCTTCTTACTTAGTTGGTCTTTAAGGTGCTACTGGAAGGAATTTTTTTATTTTGACATTAAATTTGCTTTTTCTGCTCGAATTTCATTTTTTTTAACATAATGTTAACTAGGCTGAACACCATGTTCCAGAATAAAAGCCAACAGGAAAATCTCTGCAGTTAATTGTTCACAATTTATGTAAACCCTACCTATCCATGTTATAGTTACAATAATACCGTAGTTTTCTGTAACTAGCATGCATTCCAAACCTGTCTGTCAGGGACTGCCAACCTTTTTGGACCAGTAGGCACGTTTGGAAATTGGAGAGACTGCAATCCTTTACGTCTACTCAGAAGTATACTGCATTCATTGGGATTTACTCCTTACCCACAAGTCTCCTTACCCACAAGTCTCCTTCTCCTTGCTTTCCAAAGTCCCGTATTTTTCGCTCTATAAGACGCACCTAGTTTTTGGAGGAGGAAAACAAGAAAAAAATATATTCTGAATCTCAGAAGCCAGAACAACAAGAGGGATCGTTACGCAGCAAAAGCAGCGATCCCTCTTGCTGTTCTGGCTTCTGGGATAGTTGCGCAGCCTGCACTTGCTCCATAAGATGCACACACATTTCCCCTTACTTTTTAGGAGGGAAAAAGTGAGTCTTATAGAGCAAAAAATACGGTAATCACACTTTCCCCACCCACCTACTTAACATGATGGCTGTGATAAACTAACCAGGTTGACTTCTCCCACCACCAAAACACAACAGCAATCCTTGGTAGTGGACATGAAAATACTTGTTGGAAAGATTTAATTGTTGAGTTGGAAATGGACCCCAGAGGATCATCTAGCCCAACCCACTGCAGTGCAGACGTATGCAGGTGGCCCATACAAGGATCGAACCCAATACGTTGGCATTATCAGCACCATGCTCTGAATCAACTGAGTTGTTAAAGGAAATGCACACTTTAGAAGCACAAGTGATAATAAAGCATCAACCATCTCAGTTTATTTGGTATGACTTCAGCCCTAGATAGTTTGGGTAGAATTTGAAGTCTGTATGCAACGCTTTTGATGGCCAGACTGGGCAGGTAGTTCTTTGTGCCCCAAGGGGCTTTTAAACGCCTGTTTGGCAAACGTGTTTCACAAATGTACCTGCTGCAGAACAGGTGAAGCGACTGTATGATGCTAGTAGACGGGAGACTTGAAATAGCTAGCTAGCTAGATCTACATTTAGAAATGGTTTCTCCTTGATATTAAAATTAAGAGACCGTGAATCAGGACTGGGTGACCAATGTCACAAACTGGCAGCTATTAATTAGATATCCAAAGTTTGTGCTCCAACACTACTTGCCTACATGCACAATTATGTATTTTATTACATTTGCATTCTGCCTTTCCTCCAAGGAGCTCTAGGTGACGCATGGTCTGCCCCTTGTCCCCTATGCAGTAGGCTGGTCCGAGGGATTGACTTGTCCCAAGGTCAGCCAGTGAGCTTCACTGGCTGAGCCGGAATCCCAGGTCCCAGCACTTCAGCCGCCACGCCACACCTAAGTGAGAAGGCTGGGAGCTTGTGACTGTTATGAAACTAAGGCAAAATGGACCTCATCACTGACTGAAGGGGGGGAGGCTACAGGAGAATCACACTTGCTCAGTGATGGCCGGTGTGTATCCGGGAGGAAGCGTTGGTGCGCTCATATTCCAAACCAAAGCTTGAAGCCTCGCATCTGTTCATGAAGAGTAGAAAATGGGCTGAGAAAGGGAAGCGAGCTCATTCATTCATTGCCCTACAAGAAGATTTATGTCCTTTTAACCGAAGAAAATCCTGAATGGGCAGCGAGAGCATGAGCAACTGCGGCAAGAGACGTTCCTTCCTTAGCTTCCCTTAGAATCTCCCTCCCGCAAATCTAGTCCCGCGTGCGTGCAACGTCACTTCTGGCGTCACAATGACCGGGACCTCCCCCGTGCTTTTCCTTCCCATGCTTTTCGCTCGGCCCTTTTCTCCCTTAAAAGGACAATGGTACGCGCATGCAAAAGAGCTCGATTGAGGAGTACGGAGTCGTGGGAACCGCGCATGCGCACACCGCCTGGAAGTTAAGCCAATGACTCCAGAGCTTGCATCTCTCCAGACGCAGGAGCGAGACAACGAGACCGCGCAGAGGAGGAGGGGGGAGGAAGATCGCTCCGCACAACCCAGCACGCTATTGATTCGTTGGAGGTAAATCCTTTTAAATGTTCGTCGTTTCCAGTTGGGAAATATAGATTTAAAATAGTAGCCGTACATCTGAACGACGGGGAGCGGGGTCGGACAAGTTTTGTGCTCTTTTATTTGTGCGTTTTAAATTTTTTAATTAACCTGCCTTTCTGCAAGCAAACTAGTTATCAAGAGGATGTCGTATATACATGCAAGGGGGGGTGTTTGTAGGTGAGACGGTGTGTAGCTGGCGTTATTCTCTGGAATGCTTTGCACTTTGGAGGGGTATCCTGTGGCGGAAGAAACGGGGGCAGCGAAACGCTGCTTGTATTGTTGTAGGTCGAGCATGTGGCGGAGTGGCGACTCCAGCCCCCCATGAAGGAAAACAGTTGTAGGATGAGTTTCTCTATCTGTTCCACTACCCCTCCCAATTGAATCCGGTTTGTTCGACCCCATCGTCAAGAGAACTTGGAAATCGCTGGGTGTTTTAATGCAGTTAGTGCTTTGGACCGCGGTCGGGCCCCGGAGCGGGGAGTTCCCAGTTTAAAAAAGTTGTTTGTTCGCTCCTCTCTCGTAACAGAAAGGAAGCGAGGTGATTGCTGTAATCCCGGCTACCCTTCACAGTGGAATGAAAGTTAATGGGTTTCTACTTCCGAGTAATAACATGTGGGATTTGGGGCAGCAATTTGCTGTGCACGGCGTGTTGGCGGCGGTCAGATTTGTGTTGTCCGTTACAGCTATGGACGCGGGACCGGCGACAATGGGAAGCAAAAGGGAGGGGGAGGGGGAATAAGGTTTGCAGCAAATCCCTCGAGGTCGGCTAAACCGATTTAGGATTCGAGGCGAGGTTTGGAATGTTGGCGACGCGGGCGTTCCATTTCCGAACGTTCCCCGGGGTCCGTGTTCCTTTCTGCGAGTGATACACCTGTAGATCGATTCCGCGAGGGGAAAGTTGCACCGCGTTGCATGGCAAGCGGGTAACAGCCATGGCGGTGTCGGGGTATGTTTCCTCGGAGGAATGGGAAAGACAGCAGGACAGAGGCGGGGCGGGTTACCCTTGGGGTGGTTTGCCCATGCCTTTTAGAGGTGACTCCAGTTTCAGCCGCAACTGAGTTGCTTGAAACGAAGGGATCTTTTGTTTTTGTGCAATCTGTCATGACACGTGCTCCAAGCTACGCAAGTCGTTTAAAATTGCAATCCTAAAGCTACTTACCAGGGGGTAATCCTTATTGAACAAAACTGGACTTCCTTCTGAGTTGACATGGTTAGGATTGTGGTGTTAATCTCGGGTTTTTTTAATATAAAAAAAATTAAAAGCTGTTTATCAGACTACCACGTCATTAACCATCTGAGTTGGGTAGGTGGTAATGCGGCCTGGAAAGGGGTGTGTGTATCCTGCCACTTTCAAAGCAGACACTCTTAAAAGTACTGTATACAACTTTGATCGGAACTTTTATTTTTTAAGAGTCGCCTCGCTGCACATCCGCCCCTCCCCGCCCGCGCCGCCGTGCAATACGAGTCTTGTTTTCCTTTAAAGTCGACCTGGAACCTTTCCTCCCTTTCCCGCGCGTCTCATAAGTGTAATCTTTTGTTTTCGAATTCCACTCCGCGGAAGCAAACAGCCCCGGCTACTACCTTGTTTGCCGCATGTAGGCAAAACAAAGGGCTTATATAGAGCATGTGGCTGCTGGGCTTTGCAAACGGCGCGGCGCGCGAGAGGCGGGGCGGGGGGAGAGGCGGCGGCAGCAGCGCTGCTTTCTATCCCTTCGACACATAAACACGCACGAACCGTGTTGCATCCGAAATCGGAACAGAGAAATACGCACGAGGTCGCAGCTGCTTCTTGAGGACTTTTTAAAAAAAATTCAGATACTGCGTGCGCCCCCAGTGCAAGGTACCAAGCCGCGTGCAGGGAAGAGGCGGCGGCGGCGGAGGCGTGTTTAGGTGGCTCAGAGGCAGGAAGCGCCTTCGAGGGACTGAGCGGAGTGTTGGAGCAAACACACGCTCTAGTTGCTGCCTGTCCCGGGCTGTAATGTCGCTCGGTCATTAATTAACTGGGAAAGTGAGAGAGCTGGAAGGAATAGATGTCACGTTTGCCTTATTGGTACACGCTTTTGTGCATCTGTGCGGGGTTAGAGCGCGTTTCACTCTCCCCTCGTGGCGCGTGTTTATGGGAGGTCTCGCCGATCCCGCTTTGAAGTCGGAACTGTTGCCATGTTTGAATTACGTCAGGGCAAAGCCATGAGGAGGAACCAGTTCCTACCATCGCGGGCAGATCGCGCGCTCACACCCACCCGATGTGCACGCAGGAGCTTAGCGGGGCGCCGGTGGGGGGCGGGCGGCATTAGTGAGCAGGAAGTGCTGCTGGTCGCGGCGGCGATGGGATGGAGGGGGCGGGTGGGAACCTTTAGCGTCTCTTTTGTTCTGCGAGAATGCGGAGGAGTAAAACTTTCCCTGGTTACTTAATGAGGGTCCATTCCTTTGCTTTCCATCTCACACCGTGTGTGTGTGTGTGCGCGCGCGCAGACACACACACACACAAATTTGGTAAGAGCGCCAGCGCAACCTGCTGTTTCTCATTATAGTTTTAATAAAAAAGCGTTCGAAACTCAAGTCACTTCGCCTGGGATGCCACTTTCCCTCTTTCTGCGTGGGAGGCGTGCTCGTGGGAGGGGGAAAAGGTGGGCAGGCTGTGCTCTCGCGAATTATATATATAAATACACACACACACACACACACACACACAGTGTGTGTAAAATCCGTGCCAGTAGCTATGATGACCCCGATCTCGCTCGCTCTCTTCCAGCCCCCCCCCTTGGGCAGAGACTACCACCAGTAGCACTCGGAGATTAGGCGGCCTCTGGAGGGGGGAATGTTATGACGCTTCCTTCCATGGCAGCCCCTTACTGCAAAGCTAGTCGAAAGCGGAACAGGAAATGTGGACAGCTTTTGATTGCCTTTTATTTGTTGTGTGTGTGTGTGTGTGTGTGTGTGTGTGTGTGTGTGTAATGATTTGCAATGCCTATGCATGAGTGAGTCCCTTCTCCCACATCCCTCCATTGTTGGCTTCTTTTAACCATCAGATCCTACCAGTAAACAACAACAGTATCCTCTCTCTTGTCCAGTTGCACGTTTGGGCATTACATGGAGAGACCTCATGGCAGTGGCTGAGCTTGGCAGGTAGATTGACACATTCTCCTATTGCATAAGCATAGCTGTGTTGTTGCTTCTTCTTCTTCTTCTTTGCTGCTTCTAGGGAGTGTGTACAGTGGTGCCCCACAAGACGAATGCCTCGCAAGACGAAAAACTCGCTAGACGAAAGGGTTTTTCGATTTTGCGTTGCTTCGCTAGACGAATTTCCCTATGGGCTTGCTTCGCAAGACGAAAACGTCTTGCCCTTTTTTTTTTAAAGCCGCTTGAAGAGGCGCAGTTGCAACGGACCGTGCTTCGCAAGACGAAAAACATCGCAAGACGAAAAGACTCGTGGAATGAATTCTTTTCGTCTTGCGAGGCACCACTGTATATATATTTTGTTCCCGGGCAAGCAGAGTTCCTTGCACCTGTGCCTAAAAGAGACCTCAGAACTTGGTGTCTCTCTGATCATTACGGCCTGTTTTGAAAAGTAGGTCATCCTTGGCTGAGGTGGATGTGGGTGGGTGGTCTTTCCTGGAGGCAGGGCTTGCCTCTCCGCGGTGAGTGGCATGGTGATCTTCTTTTGCACAGGGTTTTGTTTAAAAATGGCTTAAATGCTTGGAAACTCTTTCCTACTTTAATCACTTTATATATGCACGCACACAACTTTCAGTGTATGGACGGAGACAGTTGAGGGTCTTTTAAAACATGATGTTCAAAGTCCCTTTGTATTTTCCCACCTCTTTTGGTGTTCATTTATAATACAGTATTTGAAAATGTGTAGAGGGGTCTTTAAGAAGCTCTCATCTAGTTTTCTCCCTGGCACAGAGAGGAGCATTCACATGCGACTCTCTATACTACAACAGAAACTCAAAGGTAATTTTGAGTGTTGTGTGAAAAAGCTATTATTCTTATTCAGGTATTAGCAGCAAAGTAGGTATCATGGGCAGAAATTAAAGGACCTCTTTAGTAAAAGAAAGTACAGTCATACCTCAGGTTACAGATGCTTCAGGATGTGTGTTTTCAGGTTGCGCACCGCGTCAAACCTGGAAGTACTGGAACAGGTTACTTCTGGGTTTCGGCGTTCGCACATGTGCAGAAGCACTAAATCATGCTTTGCACATGCGCAGACACGGCGCTGTGGGTTGTGAACGTGCCTCCCACACGGATCACGTTCGCAACCCAAGTGTCCACTGTACTTATTCATACAGTGTGTAGTTAAAACTATGGAACTCCCGATTGTGATTCTCACCAACTTTAATGGCTTTAAAATAGGATTGGGCAAGTTCATGGGGGATAAGGCGATGCTGTCAGAGGCAGTAGGCCTCTCGATACCAGTTGCTGGGATTTGCAGATAGGCAAGATGTTCTTGCACTCAGATCCTGTTTGAGGGTTTCCTACAGGCATCTTGTTGGAAACTGTGAGAACAGGATGCAGGGCTATGTGGTCCAATAGGCTCTTCTGAGTTTGGGATTTAGGCTGTTTGAACTCACTGGAGTTTCATCGCAAGTAAACATGTACAGAATTGGACTCTATGTATCTCCTCATCTCCAAGTACTTGGTACAGTGTTTGCTTAGGTTCATCCCTTTTATTATCTTTGGATTGCATCCAACAAAGTTGTCCCATTAGTGCAAGGACTTCCACCAGCGCGGTGGGACTTCCTTGCCCGGCACGCTCCCAGAATTTGCTCTGGAGGATGTGTGGGGAGGCACCACTGAGGGAGAAGAAGCCCTATTATGCAGACAGAAGACCTTGCTCCAGGAGGACAGTGTCATTGGATGCAACCCTTTCCGTTCTCTAGCATCAGAAATTAAATTGTCATCATCTCAGCAGAGGGACCTGGCTTGCTTTGCATCTCTGTTACTCCATGGAGATAAAGTGTGGGTAACTTGCACCTCATTTCAACAGCCCTCTGCAGGCAAGCAGTTCAGACCTCTGACAAGAGCAGTCTGTCTCCTGATGCCCACCAGGGAAGGAGGGAGGAGAAGGGGGCACTGGAAAGAGAGAAAGAGAAACAGGGAGTGGACCCACCCATTTTTTCCACTTTTGTCCCTTTGAGCTCCTGCCCCACCCCTCACAGATTACTCCCAAAGGAATGCAGGAGAAAAGTGGCCCACCCTGTGTTTTATAGGCCACACCAATACATTGCAAGGAAGTATTGCTCAAGCAATCACAGATAATCATTCTACACCCATTTAAACTTCATTGAATAAGCGAGAGAGAGGCGGTTATCTTTAACAAACCGTGAGAGTCCAGAGTTTTAAGAAATTGTTCTTGCTACTAATAGCATTACCTAGCCGTGCAGTCCATGCTTAATTCCCACAGGATCAACCTTGTGAAGCAACTTGCTGTTGATTGAAAGGCTGAGAGAGAGAGGCTTTCCTGTGACCACCCAGGGAGTTTTCGATAATGAAGCTTGGTAATCTGGTGATCTTTCGCAACAGAAAGAGCAAACTTGGGCCAGTGAAGAACCTGGTGAGAGTTTTAGCACATGGGTTTCTTGATCTGCAATGGCGCATTCTCTCCTTGGGATGCTCCTTTTAAAGCAGGGCTAGTCTGATTTGATAATTTTCCCCCCCCCTCTACAATCCCATTGATCCACCTTGGAGGTCTCTTGAAGTGAAAACACGGCTGTGTTGCGTGGTTCTGAGTGTGCACTCTTGAGGAAGGATGTAAGCGTCTTGCTGGATCAGCCCATGATCCACCTAGTGGCAGAGTATGTGCAGGGCCCCATATTTGATCCCTGGTATCTCCCATCTGTAAGGGACACAGGTGGCGCTGTGGGTTAAACCACAGAGCCTAGGACTTGCCGATCAGAAGGTCGGCGGTTTGAATCCCCGTGACGGGGTGAACTCCTGTTGCTCAGTCCCTGCTCCTGCCAACCTAGAAGTTCGAAAGCACATCAAAGTGCAAGTAGATAAATAGGTACTGCTCCAGCGGGAAGGTAAACGGTGTTTCTGTGTGCTGCTCTGGTTCGGCAGAAGCGGCTTAGTCATCTGGCCACATGATCTGGAAGCTGTATGCTGGCTCCCTCGGCCAATAAAGCAAGATGAGCGCCACAACCCCAGAGTCGGCCATGACCTAATGGTCAGGGGTCCCTTTATCTTTACCCTTTATCTCCCATCTGTAATGGTCTGGGAAGGCCTCTTGTCTGAAATCCTAGAAAGCTTTTGCCGGTTGGTGTGAACTCTTAAGCAGCAAACCCACAGCATAGGATCAGAATCCTGCTGAAATAGAAGTGACTTATCTTAGTCCTAGAATAGGAGGTCTTCTCTATATTACAGGATTTTACCCCACCCACTAGTATGCTGACATTGCTAATTTGTTTGAGGGATGGGGAGGGGGGAAATACAGTAATAGTCATTGATGGAATTGGGAGAATCACAATCCCGTATTGAGATGGACTGTGTGTGTTTAAGAAGCATTGCTTAACATAGTTTTACAAGTATTGCATAGAGAGCATTTAGATTTGCATCAGGCATAGTAAAATACTGTTTTCTTGGACAGTCAGTGAATTGGATTGCATGTGTCCAACCCAGATGGTCACGGGGATGGAGCAATTCCCCTGTCGAGAAAGGTTGCAGCATCTGAGACTTTGTAGTTTAAAGAAAAGCAAAGAAAAATTATGGATAGAGAAGCCAAATGAATTATACATTCTTGTATAATGTACATTATGCAAGAAATAGCAGGGTGCAGTATAACTAGGAATTCCTGCAAATACCTTCCTTTGTGCTATTCGGACAGAAGTAAAACAAAACAAAAAATCCTGACATTCTGCTATTACAAGTCTACTAATCTATGCAAGGATAGTCAGAACTGGAAAAAGGACAAAACACCTCCTGTAAAGAAATAGCTAAAGAAAGTATGTGACGCTACTTAACTGAATTATCAAAGATGAGAAAGGATTAACTTCCAAGAAGATAAGTTTACAAAAAGATGGGTCTTACACTTCTGGAACAAACTTAATTTGTGATAATACCCCCCCTACAATTACTACTTTTTAAAAACAGGTAGGAAGTACTGGTTTAAAAGAATATATAAGTCTGTACAGATGCATATCTTTTGTAAACTTCCTTCTGTTGGAAGATAACGAAGTAAATAATTTCCGTGCCTGGAGCCAAGGAATTCTCTGTCAAATGGGAGGTTTGTACTGTGGCTTGAAGATCAGTGAAAGGTTGGTGGGAGGGAAGGAAATTCCTGAGCCCAAGGTTGTCCATGATATTAACTGCAAGGGCTCTGCTCCTTTTATCCACTTGCAGATCTTACGTCCAGCGGTTTGGGGCTGTGCTTGGTATCATCCAGTTTTGAGGGAGAAATGGGAATAAAAGTGCAGGTAGATAAATGACCGGCAGCTCTATGTCTTGCCTAGTATGATTGGAAGTTTGGTGGAGATTGGCCTTGCATAGTGTAGGCTTAAGTTAAAAATAGTCATGTGCCAAAGGAAGAAGGGCCATCACTTGCCAGTGGGAAGCAGCAGATTCTGTTTCCGTGGCCTCCAGTTGTGGTTCAGTTTGTTCATTGTTACCCTTCGTTCTCAAAATAAAGGCTCCAGGTGTTTCCACACATGGGTGTTTTTCTCCCAGGCAAACTGTATCAAGGCTTATCATCTCCCAAGGTTGCATTGCAGAAGGTTTTTGGCAGATGAATTGGCCTTGTGAGAAAGCAGATTGTCAGAAGGGGGTGGTATATAAGGCTCTTTCATGTAAGCGTGACTCTTGCAGACAGGCCGGCATCAAAGCAATAGTAAGTTTTGGAATCACCCCTAAACGGCTGGATCTGGATTCGGAAATGAGCACCAGCATTCAACCCAAATTCCTAGTTATTGTTTTTTTTTTTTTTTTTTTTTTTTGCCTGCTTTGAAATCTAAACTTGGCATTACTCATATGTGTGCAATCATAAAAAATAGAATGGCCCACGACTGGGATGTTATGAGTGAGAGAAGGATTATAAAGCACTTTGGGAGACTAAACATTCCACCGTAAAACCACCATAGAAACCAAATATTTCTTTTACTACCTTTTCTGTTTTGAAGTCCATTGGCTTTTAGTTGCAATGCTTAATAGCTTCCCAAGATGATCCACCCCTACTTTCCAGAGATAAATGCCCTTAATGTACATCAGCATATTTGTTGCTTGTCCTTTGTGGTACACACAGGTGTGGGGGAAAAACCCATAGAATTGTGGTGTTGGAAGGGCCCTAAGGGTCATCTAGTCCAACCCCCTGGAGTGCAGGAATCTCAGCTAAAGCATCCCTGACAGATGGCCATCCAACCTCTGCTTAGAAACCTCCAAGGACGGAGAGTCCACCACCAGGCTGAAAGAAGCTTGAGAATCTGTTCTGACCATTTGCATGGTCACTCTGCCAAAATAGCTGCGTCTCTGCAAAAGGTTGTAGGGTGATTCCAGGCACTGGGGAGCTTAAGAAGCTTGCCTTGCACTGAGACAAATGCTTAGCCCATCCAGTTCAGTATTTTCTACACTGACTGGCAGCAGTTCTCCGGGATTTTGGACAGTAGTCTTTCCTATCCCTTCGTGAAGATGCTACAGGCTGATTTTGGGTCTGTCTGCAGGCAGAGCCTGTGCTTCAACTACAACCTTTCTCATAACTGGGTGGACAAGAGAGTTTAAGGGTTTTGGAAGTAATTGTTTTGTCAAGAAACCGCAGAAAAGTACTGGTGGCTGCAGAGATCACTCTGGGACTCCCATTTGCCCTCTAGGAGTCCTGATATTAAAAGGTATGAGTTAAATTCCCTTGCAAAAGTGTGCCCAGAGTTCAGTAGAGCAACACTTAGTAGAAGTCTTAGCAACTGAGGCATGGTATCTTAAATCAATTTCAGCCTTCAGTATTAGCTATTAATTTAAAGTGCAAGGTCTTCAAGTGCTGGTACGACTTTTTCTTTTGCCTTTTAAACTCCTGTAGAAGGCTGTGTACATTGATGCCTCTGTTTTATTAATAAGAACAGTAGCAACAGAACTGGCTGGCAGTGAGATTATTAGAAAACAAGTGATGTGGTGTATTTTCCTCTGCATTCTGCCCCCCCCATTTCTAACACTTGCACTCTTAAGTGTGTTTGTTTTGTTCTGTACAGCTGGATAATTGTAGCTTCCTCTTGTCTGAAGCAGCACAGGGCATCAAACTTGGTTTGAGATCCCTTTCTGAGTGAAAGGGTTGATTTCTTTTGTGAGAAGCTAATAAGGTTTTTTAAAAATGATTTTAACATTTGAAACTTACACTCCTATTTCTTGCTCTGCTCCAACCTGTTCTGTCTAGCCCAGCTCCTGTGCAACATAGCAAGCCCATGACTGCCTACACCCCAAAGAACCCCGGGAACTATAGTTTACCTCTCACAGGGCTGCAGTTCCCAGGCAGTCTTGCAGGTCAACTGGTTCCAAGCTGTTAAGGGCTTTATACTTGGCCCAGTAGCAAGTCGGCAAGCAGGGCCGACCTCTGAGTAAAGGGCTTATATGCTGACAGGATCTCGCTCTTGGCAGCGATTGTGCCGCAGCATTCTGCTGTATCTGCAGCTTCCGGTTCCTAAATACGCTTAGTTGGAAACAAGTCCTCCTGACTTCAGTGGGAATTAGAATAGAATCATAGAATCATAGAGTTGGAAGAGACCACAAGGGCCATTGAGTCCAACCCCCTGCCAAGCAGGAAACACCATCAGAGCACTCCTGACATATGGTTGTCAAGCCTCTGCTTAAAGACCTCCAAAGTAGGAGACTCCACCACACTCCTTGGCAGCAAATTCCACTGTCGAACAGCTCTTACTGTCAGGAAGTTCTTCCTAATGTTTAGGTGGAATCTTCTTTCTTGTAGTTTGGATCCATTGCTCCGTGTCCGCTTCTCTGGAGCAGCAGAAAACAACCTTTCTCCCTCCTCTATGTGAAATCATTTTATATATTTGAACATGGCTATCATATCACCCCTTAACCTCCTCTTCTCCAGGCTAAACATGCCCAGCTCCCTTAGCCGTTCCTCATAAGGCATCGTTTCCAGGCCTTTGACCATTTTGGTTGCCCTCCTCTGGACACGTTCCAGTTTGTCAGTGTCCTTCTTGAATTGTGGTGCCCAGAACTGGACACAGTACTCCAGGTGAGGTCTGACCAGAGCAGAATACAGTGGCACTATTACTTCCCTTGACCTAGATGCTATACTCCTATACTTGCTTCTTGATCAAAGCATGCTTGGAATTGCTGCCACGGGGCAGCAGCTGTGCAGATTCACTGTGGACAGCAGCACCTGATTCAGCTCCCAGTCTTTGCCAAACCATCCCCTCAAAAAGCAAAGCAAAGAGGGTAGGAATACAACGAAGTGGGGACTCCCCCCCCCCCAGCCCAGGTGGCTGCGTTGCCTCCTTCACAAATTGGGAGTGGATGGGACCAGAGGTAAACATGAGCTGACCAAGAAATGCGAATGTTGGTTTTTGCACAGAAGGCTGGTTTCTTTGCTCTCCTGTGTTCCTCTCTATCCTCCTCCTCCCAGATAAGCAAGAGGCATCTCAAGAGTTCAGGGTCGCCTCGCAGCTGGGCAGAAACACTGGAAAGGGGGAGGTAAAGCAGGGCTGCCAAGGGCTGTGACTTGGGAGGGGGTGTGGGATGGGGAGCGCCACAAGGGCCAGGCAGAGACCTGGACCACATTCAGCCCCTGGGCCTGAAATTCCACATCTCTGCTGATAGAGCTGGCCATAAATTCCAGGAGGAGTCAGCCATCACATAGGGCTTAATTGCATGCAAGGAGGGGGAATCCGGACTCCAGAGGGAAGGGAGGATAAGGGCCCCTTGCAAGTGATCAGGGTGGACTTCTGCCCCTCCCTAGTAGCCTGCTGAGTGGGGAAGAAGTGTGAAAGAGAGAATGGGGCTCCAGGAGAGGAAATGGGGTGGCACCACCCACCACTGGCTTTGTCCCTGCCCTAACAGTTGACACGCAACACCCTTGGCACAAAAGGGATTCTTTGCTTGTGGAGTAGTTGCTGGTGAAAGCGAGATAGCTCCTTGGAAGAAAAGGGGGTATATAAATTAAAGAAATAAAGACCACACCCACAGGCCGCTTTCTGGTTTAGATTCTGGTGTGAACTTCAGGCTCATTCCTGGCCAGATGAAAACCCAGCCTTGTGAAACTGGATGGAAGCTTTTCTTGCAGGTGCACAAAGATTAGACCTGTCAACAACAGAAAGCCTTGCCAACTTTGTCCTTGGCATCTGTGCCTCTTCCTCAGTGGCCCCCACCCTCTTGCCAGTCCTCTGTGTGACCAGGCCCAGTCCTTGGATGAGATGCTCTAGCTTAGTCGTGAGGCACATTCTTTGCATGTTCAAGGCACCAGAGGCGATGGCTGGGCTTCCCAGCTGATGGAACTGTGAGGTCAGCGTCCCTTCCGTTGAGATGGTACATGTTAAGGAATGTGCCTCTGGCAAATAACTGTGCTTCTGTATTCTTATTTAATATTGCACTTCTGTGAAATCTGCCGTGCAGCAGCAAGGAGGATGATACTGCCCAACATGTTTGGTGGGAGATATGTAGCAGTTAAGAGGTTGGATTTACTGTTTGCGACAGAAAAGGGTTGGAGGTAGTAGAGCCTGAAAAGACTTATTGTTTTATATTTATTTTATTGAGTCATTTTTATACTGTTTCCCACTTCAGTCTCGAGGCAGTGCACAAAAATTAAAGACCCATGTAAGCACCAGCCAAGGCCAGGGGATATAAAAGTATGGTTTGGATACAGTCCTGATCTTCAGAGGCCCCAAAGGGTCATCAGTGATGGGCACTTGTGCAGGTCCTGAGGGAAGTACAGTGGTATCTCGGGTTAAGTACTTACCGTATTTTTTGCACCATAACACTCACTTTTTTCCTCCTAAAAAGTAAGGGGAAATGTCTGTGCGTGTTATGGAGGAAATGCCTACGGGTGGCATGCCTACGGATTGTCCTCCTCTAAAAACTACGTGCGTGTTATGGTCGGGTGCGTGTTATAGAGTGAAAAATACGGTAATTCATTCCGGAGGTCCGTTCTTAACCTGAAACTGTTCTTAACCTGAAGCACCACTTTAGCTAATGGGGCATCCTGCTGCCGCTGCACCCCCGGAGCACAATTTCTGTTCTCATCCTGAAGCAAAGTTCTTAACCCAAGGTACTATTTCTGGGTTAGCGGAGTATGTAACCTGAAGCATATGGAACCCGAGGTACCACTGTATACCTGTTTGGGGCCATCCTGTAGCACAATAGCAATAATAGCACGGAAATGTAGTTTTTGGGTTTTTTTTCTTAACAAAACAGGAACCCTATTGGTGGGCATAGATTCCCATTCTGATTGGTTTTCTTTTGATTGGTGTATGCCTGTTTTCTCCCTTCCACATTTGAAGCCAACAAATCTACCTGAAATAACTTGAGACAAACTTGGTGACGTAGAATGCACCTTTTTACGGGGCAACTTTCCCCTTTTTCCTGCATTAACCGCAGCCGCTTGGGTCACCTTGTTACATGCCTGGCTGAATTTCCTGTGGTGTCCTCTGCGTTGAACGAGGGGGCGACACAAACACACGCGCTGCTGGCGATCGAGAGAAACGGAAATGTGTCTGAGACACCTGTCCTTATGGGAAATGGTGTGGGACAGGGATCATGAATAATGGATCATCTCCCACTGGGCATTTCTGACTGCGATGCGGTGTCGGTTTGCAGAGTTGTACATGGCAGATGCGGGGGGGGGGGGTATAGACCACAGCTGCCTTCTAAATGTTGCCTACTCTTGTTCCTTTTTGGAGCTTGATCACCTCCTTTCTTTTCCTTCCCAACCTCCCTCATCCCAACAGGCTAAAGAAGGGAAGAGAAGATGTTTGGCTTTCACAAACCGAAGATGTACCGGAGTTTAGAAGGTTGCTGCATTTGCAGAGCAAAGTCTTCCAGTTCTCGCTTCACTGACAGCAAGCGTTATGAAAAGGACTTCCAGAACTGCTTTGGGTAAGAGTTGGTGCCATTCCAGTACTGTGTTGGGTTTTCTGAGCCGAAGGCTGTTACAAAATTCAGTGAAGCCTGAAAACCAAAGGTATACCATGTTGTGTGCCTTTCTCTCTGTTGACCTCCTTCTAGTACAGGGGTAAGCAACCTTTTTCAGCAGGGGGCCGGTCCACTGTCCCTCAGACCTTGTGGGGGGCCAGACTATATTTATTTGGGGGGGAATGAATGAATTCCTATGCCCCACAAATAAGCCAGAGATGCATTTTAAATAAAAGGACACATTCCACTCATGTAAAAACACGCTGATTCCCCGACCATCTACGAAGGCGATTGGGCCGGATCCGGCCCCTGGGCCTTAGTTTGCCTCCCCATGTTCCAGTTTAACCAAGCAATTGAACTATTTTGTGTTCTTCTCACAGTTTGCACGAGGCCCGATCAGGAGATATTTGCAACGCTTGTGTGCTTCTGGTGAAAAGATGGAAAAAACTGCCAGCAGGATCAAAAAAGAACTGGAATCATGTGAGTTTTGCATCTCTCATCCTGTATCATGGTAGGAGTAGCCAGTCTGGTGCCCTCAAAATCTTGCTGGACTAGACCTTCTATGATCACTGATCACGATGGCTTGGGTTGGTGGAAGTTGTTGTCCTGAGCGTTTCCTTCTTAATAGCCATTGTGTGTACAACATGTGTAGAACAGCTGGTATTATGGTTCTGCCATTGCCTGCCTTAATGGATGTTATGACTCATAAGGCATTAATATATTTGATAAATAGGACTGGGAGGGAGAGTTGCATAAGCCACAACAGGCCCAGATACAGTTGGACTACAACTCCTCTGATCCCCAGTGAGCTTAGCCACTAATCAGGAATTGATGGGAGTTGTAGTCCAGCAACCTCTGAAGGGCACCAGGGTGAAGGACACTGGTTAGCTATTCCTTCTGACTGGAGGTATGCTGCACATTAGGTGTAGGAGCGGATAGATGAGAAGCAAGGGGCAGAAGCATCATCTCCATCATCAGAGCAGTTCAAAGGGTGGGTGCAGATTTCTGGGTTGCAATTTAGTCAAATTTTGCTCCATTTGTATAATGTATACAGTTCAGAACATCCAGCTTTACTTGGCACTGAACCTGAAAGGTCTTGGGTGCTGAGTTTCTATTGTTAGTATTTTATTATTTATTTTAAAGCACAGTAGAGCCTGAGCAATGTAAAGCAAACTCTTGCGTGCAAATCAGCACACAGCTGCTTTCCCCATTAAAAAAGGTTTTGCAGTTTTTACACCATTGCTTATTGCTACAATTCATCAGATGAGAGTCAAGGAAACAAACTTCTTTCTTGCTGTCCTTTTCCAGGTGGTGGATGCAAGAGCTGGACCAAGTCTTAAGACGACATTGAAGCCAAAGAAGATGAAAACCCTTTCTGGCAGCAGGATGAAGAGCAATCAGATAAGCAAGCTGCAGAAAGAGTTGAAGAGACACAGTATGTTAATCCTATCTGCTTTTTCCATTAATGGGCTTGATTTGGTGCTGCGGGCCTTGACTCTGAATGGCTGTACTATATATCACAGGAGAGGGCCTTTGGTGTATAGAGGCAGTATGAAATTCAAAAAATCCACCATGCTGGCTACCCTGGAATACTCCCTCCTAAATCTCTCTAAGAGGCTGGCTTTAAATCTTGCTAGTTTCACAGCCCTACAGTATTTTTTTACAGTATGTGTCTTGCTTATTCTTGGACCTGAGCAAAGGAACATTACTGGAGGACTTTGAAAGTATCGTTTCTGCAGTTCCAGTGGCTTAGTTGCAGCGTAAAATTGGAAATTCAGTCAAGCTGAAAATCCCTCCCAAACCTGGCTGAATTTGAGACCTCAGGGATAGACACACACATACATGTGTGTGTGTGTGTGTGTGTGTGTGTGTGTGTGTGTGTATTCATTCCAAACCATTTTTATCATAAATGGGTCAAAACATGTGACTCCCATTTGGCTTGTCACTATCTCCCACCCTTTGTGTATGTACACAATCTTATCCCAAAGGAATAATTCATACTGCAGTTGTTTTGGGGATGGAAATGGGATGATACCACCCTTAGCAATCCAGAGAAGAGCAAGATAATACATTATTTTAAAAAATAGCAGCAACATCTTTACTTATTTAAGTTATTCATATTTAAGTTATTCATATACCATTTAATTACCAAAGTTTCTAAGTCAGCCTGGTGCACTCAAGATGTTTTGGACACCAGACTAGAAAGGTTGTTCTAGTCAGTATACATAAAAATTAAAAGCATACAATGCATAAGATCAGTTAAAATTAATAATCAGACACATTTTAAAATCCCTGCTGAACTGGAAAAGTCTTTGACAAGCATCTGACATTCAACAGGAAGTGGGCAGGAGCCGTTTAATCTCAGCCAGGAGGGAGTTCCACCAAATTGCCCTCAAAGTACTGAATGCAGGCCTCCTGGTGGATATGAGCCATGTGTCTTCAGTCAATGGGGACCACTGACAGCGATTCCCCCTAAGATCTCAGTGATCCAGGCAGGTCTATAAGAGACCAGGAGATCCTGAACCCAAGTTAAGGGCATTATAAACCAATAAAAAAACCCTGAATTTGAACAGCCAACCTTTTGTGGGCAGGTGTTAAGTGCTGGCAGTAGTCTGTCCCCACCAACAGTCTAGCAGCATTTTGCACCAGCCAGAGCTTCGAGGCCAGGCCCAAGGGTAGCCCTACATAGAACTCGTTGCCGCAATCAAGTCCCGAGTTACCTTTGGCCAGCTGTCCTTGTCTGAGAGTGCTTGTAGTTAGTGCACTAGCTGTTGCTGGTAAAAAGCACTCTTAGCCACCGAAGTGACAAGGGTGGATCCAGGAGCTTCCTCACCCACAATAGGTAAATGGCACGTTCCAAACTTCCAAAAGTATTATCAAATGGTTCTCTGCAAGATTTGGGGTAATAAGTACATGGGGGATTAAATACTAACAACCCTGAAGAGAACCTAGGAGAAGTGTAAGCATAACTCAGGGGCGGAAAACCTTTTCTGACTGCTGGGCCAGATCTTTCTTACTCCGACCCCTAATGGGGTACATTTTCAGAGATTCAAAGAGCAGCACAGGGCTGTTTGCAAAGGGGGGGGGCATGCGTTCAAACAGCTCTATGCGGCTCTTTGAACCTTGCTGCAGGAGGGGGAAGTGGTTTCCATTGAAATGGCTGTTAAAATGGAGGGGAAGATGTCAGTGGAAGCCACTTCCCCCTTCCAAAGCAAGATGTGCCCTCTCTGTCTTGTTCAAACAAAAGGAGACTCAGGAGCTCAGCTTTACACTCGCAATTGTTTCTTTGAAGCCATGTCAGTACCTGCTGCCCATCTGAGGTCACATATTGTGTCATGGGCCAGGTGGATGGGTGTGGTTTGGGGAAAACAGCCTTGTGAGCCAAATTGGGACCCCTAGTGGGCCACATGTGGCCTGTAAGCAAAGGTTTCCCCACCCTGGACACTGATAGTAGGTGGACACTTGGGTAGTCTCAGTAGTCTGTGGAAATGTGCTGTACATTTTCTTCATCATATGGAGCAGAAACTTGGATATTTTGAAAGTTGATATTCTAAAGAAATAAAAGACGTATGCAAAACTAGTTAAATACACTGTTTTCCCTCTTCCTTACAGACTCTGATGCCCACAGCACTACTTCAAGTGCCTCTCCAGCCCAGTCTCCCTGCTATAGCAATCAGTCTGATGATGGCTCAGACACTGAGATGACCGCTGGCTCCAGCCGCCCTCATGTCTTCTCCTTCTTAGATCCCATTTACTGGAAAAGGTAAAAAGGAAGCCTGAAACAGAATCAGCACACTCCTTTAATTCATGGTAGAAATCTGTACTACTTCCGAAGCACAACTAGCGACTGTTGAGCTACACAAACATGACTCTTTATAAAAACTTTTTAAAACAATGCTTACAGCAAGACCCTGCTTGAAGGCGGCTCACAGTCTTAGTTTTTAGACAAAGGGGAAAGTAGACAGCGGGAGGAAAACACAGGAAGAGGCAGAGGTTAAAAATGCACATAATTGCAATAAATGTAATCTTAATTACAAGGCTCTTTTGCTTCCGTTCGGTTTAGCAATTAGGGAGCACTTGCAGACAGCTGATGACTCAACATGGTGTTTAGGGATGTAAATAAAGTAACTGGATAGCATGCAGAGCATGAAGTGGGTCACAAGGCATCTTGTTGTTCTCTTGAAAGCAAAGCCAGAGTCCTGGGGCTGTTTCTTCCCCCCCCCCCCATTAATCCTCTCTTAGAGGGAAATGATGGATGCCGTGACAGTAGCCAGCAGTTGTATTGATCTCCAAGTATCCCTCTTGCTTTAGGATTAGCTAGTTGCTGCATATATGGTGTAGGCTTGTATTGCCTAGCAAAGATATGTATAACAATCTGCGATCTAGAAGTCTGGGAGTGCACCATTGATTTATGGCTTTTGCTGCTGCAGGGTGTGGTGCTAGCCATTAACTTGGATGGCTTTGAAGGGGATTTAGACAGATTCGCAGAGGGCAAGGCTATTCGTGGCTATCAGGCATGCTTGCTAGCTGGAGCCTTCTTGCTCACAAGCAAGTGTATTATACCACTTGGAAGGGAGCAACAGAAAAAGGCAACTGAAATGATCAAAGAGGTGGAGAAACCCCTGTGGAAAAAGGCTACCGCATTTGGGACTTTGTAGTTTAGAGAGAAAGTGAATACGAGCTGACATGGTAGATACTTATAAAATTAAGCATGGCACAGAGAAAGTGGATACAGAGAAGTTTTTCTCCCTCTTGTGTAACACTGAAACTTGTTGACATCCATTGAATCTGAATTCAATGAGAAAAGAATGTACTTCTTCATGCAGTGCATATGGAACTTGCTTCCACTGGAGGCAGTGATGGTCAGCTGTGAAACCTTTCATTGTTAAGACAAAAATTTTAGGAGTAACTTTTTTCTGATTTTCTGGTTAAACTGCTTTGATCCTTTGTAATCTCATTGAACACCACTTAGATTTAATGCTGCTTTACCTTGCTGTGATGGTTTCATTCTAATCTGTTAGCTGATTTTAACTATTATTACTTATATTTTTGTATGCCACATCAAGTCCATCTTTTGTTGAAATTAAGACATGTATGAAATGAAATCCAAATTTATCATCTTCTTCTTTTCTTTTGAAGGCAAAAAATTTGCTGTGGAATTATTTACACAGGCCGCTTTGGAGAAGTTGTTATAGATGCTCACCTCTTCAAACCCTGCTGTAGCAATAAGAAGTCCACAACTGAGAAGCCAGAGCCACAAGGTCCCCAGTCTCCAACCATCTCCAACCAGGAAGAGTGGTGACTTCCACAGCAGTTGGTGTAAAAAACAACCTCTTTTTCTCTCTGGAAAGGCTTGAAAGTGACTTTCTCTTCACTTTAGAAGCCTGCTATGCTGCCAAAAGACCCCCCCCTCCCCCCGCGCGTGTGACCTTCAACGGTTTGAGGATTCCATTTTTTACTGCTTCAGTTCCACTGATTCAGAAACCTGTTCATATCTCTCCCCCAACCCCCAAATGACTGTAAATAATATTTAAAAGGCTCTAAAATCCATAATTGAGCTGAATGCTGCTGCAAGTCATCTTGGTTCAGCCTCTTTCCCCACACAACTCTTCTTCAGATGAAAGGCCATAAAAGAGAATTAAAAGATGTAGTGTGTTTTTCTGAAAGAGAAGTAGTGCTCACATTTTGGCATGTTAAAACTTCTAGCCAGTAACCTTTTCTCCCTGTGAGGAAAATACTTATTACTCTTAGGCATGGACCTGGGTTTGCTGAAGTTTGTACAAGACTTCCCTGCTCTGTATATGTTGTAAAGGTGGGGAGCTCTTAATTTTTACTACTGATGCTTTAACAGGGATAAAAAGTTTTGCCTGTCCTGAACCCCAAGGCCAATGGCTCATCTTTCTGGCCTAGTAAAAGTCTGTATGTGAAGGGACTGAGCATGCAATCAGACTTTGGCAAATAATAAAGTTTTGAGACTGGCCCATTCATTACCTTGGTACTGGACCAAGTTAACTTTTTTCTGTCCACTGCCTGTTCGAGTGTGCAGTCCATGTATGATTTATGCATCAATATCGCAGACGACGTTCAGGGAGATGAGGGGCTCCTTCATAGTATTGAAGGGACACGCTTTACAAATGTTGGCCAGTTGTGTAGGGCTGTGATGATAACACAGTATATATACTAAGTCCTTGTTTTCAGTACCTTGGTATGGGACCAATTAAGTGTATATTGTAATTTGTAATTGCTCTCTTTACCTGTCTAGTTCCACACCTTGATAAGGACTGAGTAAAAATCTGTCAAAAACTAGTAAATTGCAACTGGGAACAACAGTCAGTTTGTGCCTGGCAAGGTAAGAGGAGGTTTTATAATCCCAATCCAACAGCAGAATGCAAACAATGCGGTAATCACTCTTCATTTTATACAAATTTAATTATTATTAATAATAATAATTTTGAAGGCCAGTCACAAAAGCAAGCCCATTCTAGCACAAGCTCAGGTTTAAGATTCCTCTTCTGTGTTTCTGCACTGTTTGATTAGCTTGGTTACGCACCCAAGGAAGGAAAATTGCAATAATAACAAACCTACCCACATCCTTATTATAAAGTATTATCTAAAGAGAGAGAGTTCTAGGTATGCACGGCATGTGTTGACAAATAAGAGAAAGCGTTTTTATTTCAGATATATACTCTGTAAATGTGTGCGTAAATTACTGTGACTTCTCTTTTTTAAAACAACCACAACCGCCTAGTCTTGTCTAGTTAGAGCTATTTCCCAAGTTCACGACACTAAATGTGTATAATAGCCTTCATGTATGAAGAGCCGTCACAGGCTGTAGTCAGTGTCAGTCCTTGTCTAGGATGTTCTGGTCCCGGCTGCAAGTCCTTCCTGTTCCCCCTCCTTCTCTCCTAATCTCCCAGAAGTGCCTTCAGTCCTTGTTCCTACTCCTCTTGTGCCCAGCCTTCAACACAGAACTACACACTTAATTCCCCTCACTGCCTGCTTGTCCCCTATTTTGGATTTGCTTCTTCCTAAATGCTGCCCCTCTTCAGTATTTCATGTGACAAACTTCCCTGAAGAGGTGGTGAGCTAATTCTGCCCTACCACCTATGGGCAGGCAGGCCTCTCCTAGACCTCCCATGTTTCCCCCCATGCTTTCTCAGTCTGTACTGTGAGAGGGGAAAAGGGTTTCTTAAGCATTGTCACTGTAGTATATTAGCCATAGGACAAGGCACTTGGCTGGATTCAGTTTTTCCCTGAAATCTCAGCCAGCATAAGAATTAGAATATTGTTTGCTTTGTTTTAAGATGAGATTCCCAAGATTCTGATAAAATACGCCAATTGACCAAGGAAAGAGTTCTGCCAGCTTTGGCAAATAATGGTTTCCGCTGTAAGTATGCTGCTGTATTTAGCTCATACAGATTTCTCCATTTATTTCAATAGCATGAGAATTTTGACTTGTTTTGTGCAGTGCACTACTACAAACATAACTTTGTCCTTTTATACTTTTTATTAAACAAAAAAAATTCTTAAACTGATGCATTAGGAAAACAAAATCTGAGCTATTGTCTTCCTACCTTGTTTTTAGGGTTCCCTTAATTGTGTCCCCCCATTTGTAAATAGGAGAAATATTCTAAAGGGAGGATAAGATAGGTCTTTATTTGTAACTGACTAGCTACTTGGCAGTTTTGCTGGGTTGGTAATCTCTGAAGGATTCATGTAGGAGTCCCAGATATTTTTTCCGTCATCAATTTACACGTTTAAGGTTTTATTTTTTTTGTTCTTTTCTGGGTTGTTTTTAGTAAGCGTCAATAGTTCTGTGCATTTACAGCTACAGTATGAAACAATGTACTATGATATGGATCATCTCGTCTACTTCTGTATTTATTTATTTATTACTACAACAGCAGACTGCTTTTCCCTCAGCCTCCTTACTCCTCCTTCCTATGTAGTAATGCAATATGAATTGTATGTAGTTATGCACTTTGTATTAATGTAGTAGAAATCTATGGAACCTGTTTTTATACTTTTTATATTGTTCATACACTTGTAATCCAAACTTTTTTTTTACACTAGGGTAATTAATAAAAAATAGACTTTATTTAGAAAAATAAGCATTTTTATTCCTGACTTAAAAAACACACACTTTGATTTATTGATTTCACCATTAAAGTAGGTAGGAATTGCAGGAGAATAGGGGCTGTATAGATTCAGGGGCAGATCAAATACTAATGCTGCTTTAAGAAGTTGTTCATTTTCAAGGATGGATGGAATAAGGAAGAACATCCCAATTCTTCATTGGTAGCCATGGGAAGTTAAGAGAGAACTTACTATGTAACATCATAAACCTTTATGGGTGAATATTCCTGGTATGAAAAATATTTATAAATCTCAGAATGTTTTCCACTCACGGTCCAACCAAACGTTGTCTTTTAAAAAAAAAAAAAAATGCAGTGTCCCTCCTGTTCACTGTCACACTTGACAGCTACTTTTACATTTTTAAAGAGTTTGTTTTGTGATTCAGCTAATTGAATCAAGTAGCTAGTTTGATGGCTGCATGACACCATGATGTCAATCAGATTTGGATGTGTGATGATGTCATGGGCTTAATAAGGAGAATCCCCCCCTTTTTTTTTTGGCAGGGATCTTTCTCTCATATTTCTGCAGAAATGAGGGTGAGGTATTTCACAGAGAAACACTTCCTTGAATTTTTATCTCCGCAGTAAAATAGCCCAATACAGTCATACCTTGGAAGTTGAACGGAATCCGTTCCGGAAGTCTGTTCAACTTCCAAAACATTCAGGAACCAAAGCACGGCTTCTGATTGGCTGCAGGAAGCTCTTGCAGCCAATCGGAAGCCCTGTCAGACGTTCGGCTTCCAAAAATAGTTTGCAAAACTCACTTCTGGGTTTGTGGCGTTCAGGAGCCAAAACATTCGAGAACTAAGCTATTCAAAAACCAAGATACGACTGTATTCATTTTGCACCCTAACCACGGCTTTACCAGCATAGTGTAAGACAGAGTTACTCTGGCATTAATTGGTTGCTAGAAGTTGCACTGAGAATTCTCTGTGCCACAGCTTGAGTTATTGTGGAATTAATTTCACATGTATGAATATATTTGCTGCCAGCCAATTAGCATCTTTGATGTGTTTTCTTTGTGACCATAGTGAGCAAGTAATTCCCTAAGCAGAATAATAATGATTTCTATAATTTCCAATTATGATTTGTGTGGGAATTAAACAAGTTCAAAGTGTCACAGGAAAAAATTGTTGATCCCAATACTTAGCTGCTGGCAAGAATTTCTGCAAAGCCTATGAGACTTGAAATCCCCTCATGTCTCAGTATTGTTGCTGCTTCTTAGAAGTGCTTTCAATAGTATTTTGTACTTCATGTACATCTAAAACAGTTCAGAGCAGATCTTGTCATTGGTCTATGTGGGGTGTTGTTTAATGTACCCAGAAGTGTTTCTTGAGTCTAAATAGAGGTGAAATTTCTATGTGATATAAATCAAGTTCTGCATCCAAAAACCAGATGGCTATATTGATATATTGACTTCGGCACAGCAGTTGTTCTAAGCAACAACCAGTATGCCTCCCATGGGGATCTCAGTCATGACCTCTATTGGTGACCTTTAGGAAAGCTACTCTCTCTCCCCTCCATCTGGGGAGGAGATAATGCAGATCTACTTTACAAAGTTGGTGCAAAGATGAACAGGGTAATGTATGTGAAATGTTCTTGAGTACTGTAATTGGGGAAAGCATTAAGCATTAATTATTATTACTCCCCTGACCCCACGTTATATTTTGACAATGTTACTATGCACATTTATTCACTCTTATCTAAGAGTAAGCCACATCAAACACAGTGGGCTTACATTTCTCTTTAAAATGTTTGCATTGATTTTTGCATATAAGAAAAGGAAAACAAAACCAAACAAGATCAACAATACGAACAAAAAAAGAAATGCCGCAACAAATGAAAGGTGCTGAAGTTCAAGAACAAAATGCATGTCACCAGAAGCTTAACTGAGCTTTCATCACCCAAGAAAAATCATATATACGATGAAACAGTACACCATTGGTGGGTTAATAGTGGTATTTATGAATTCAATACAGATAAAGAAGCAGATTTGATATAAGAAATGAAACACTCACCAGACTGCCTGAAATTTGTCCGTCTTTACAGATCTACTGATAACTGATGTTCCAAGTAATGGGGCTTACTTTTGAGTAGACTTGGACTTAATAGTGCAAACTGTACAAGTATGATCTCTTAGTACAGTGGTACCTTGGTAGTCGAACGGCTTGGCTCCTGAACAAATCAGCTCCCGAACGCTGCAAACCTGGAAGTGAGTGTTCTGATTTGCAAACGTTTTTTAGAAGCCAAATGTCTGATGTGGCTTCCACGGCTTCTGACTGAGTGCAGGAAGCTCCTGCAGCCAATCAGAAGCCACGCCTTGGCTTTTGACTCCCAGAATGGATTAAGTTCGAGAACTAATTTACCACTGTATCTGTACATGATTGCTGTGAGCCACAAGATGGAGTTGTTTGCTTAAGAAATCCTCAAGGTCTCAAGTACCGTATTTTTCGCCCTATAGGACGCACTTTTCCCCCTCCAAAAATGAAGGGGAAATCTGTGTGCGTCCTATGGGGTGCACCGACCCCTCTCGCTCTCCAGGCTTCAGGAAGCTATCAGCAAGCCTGGGGAGCCTGCGGGAGTTCCCACAGGGCTCCTTAGGCTGCAGATAGCAGCCTGCTGCCCGGAGTGCGGGGCGCGCTGAAGCCGCGGCTGGGGGGAATAATTTTTTTCCCTTTATTTCCCCCCAAAAAAACTAGGTGCGTCCTATAGGGCGAAAAGTCATTTCAGTCACACAGCACAATGCCATCTATATCTTTCACACAGTACAATGCCATCTATATCTTATTTGGAAATAACACCCACTGAACTCTGATCCAGGCAAGTTTATATAGGATTCCAGTCTCACTCTAGACCTGTGCAGGCATTTGCCTCCAAGCATTCAAAGAAGCAGGCAGCTCATGCTAAACCGGCCATTAGTTCCCATGGTGGGGGGGTCTTCGCATGTTCTGCTGTTCTACTCTGCACAGCAAAGTCTGAAGTCTGTAGCCAACTGGGATGCTGTGGGGTGAGGTCGGTATGGGTGGCTTCTACACACAAAAGTGCTTTGAGTCAAATGCTTGAACAAGACTTCTACCCAAAGTTTATTCAGAGACAAAAATAATGTTCTCTTTGAATTTTTGTGAAGTGAGACATAGGTTTCAAAGTTAACTACAGTAACAAAAAAGCCTTGATTCATTTACATACCATCCTTCACCCAGTTACGATCACAGAGCTAGAGCTGCTCACAATGCAATAATAAAGCAAGAAACACGCAATAAATAAAAGCTACTTGCATGCATGAAAGGGTTGACCTAAGTGCTGAAGTCAAGTTGCCAGTGGATGGGGCTTGGCAGGCTACCAGCAGTCTCTGTTTCCCCCCCTTATCTCTGCCTATCTAGAAGAAAGGATCCATGGGCTTGGCTCCCAGGTCAGCAAATGCTGCACGTGAAAGAAAAGTATCTCTAAAAGGAGATTTTTTATAGCCTATACCTTTGCTAATACAAAGACTGCATGATTCTTTTGCAAGGAAACAAAAGTTCTTTTTATGTTGTTTGGAACCCTTTTCTTTGTTATTTTTACTGCCAACTTAGAATCGTAGAGTTAGAAGGGACCTTGAGGGCCATCTAGTCCAAACCCCTGCAATGCAGAATTTATTTATTTATTGCTCAATGTGAGGCTCAAAGCCACAGCCCTGTTTGCTGTAACTCCTGAAACTGAGTAAAAATTTCACTTGTTTGCAAAGCTAACTCTGACTAAGTCTAGCCTAGGTATTTTTGTGGAGAACATTTGTTTAAAGTGGATGAGGGCAGATTTAAGTAAATCTAACCAAGTTTTAATGTCTTTGGAGCAATTGCCATTGTGCTAACTCCTACGAGAGAAATCTCTCCTCCAAACCTTTCCAACAAAAAATTCTATCAGTAAGCTTGATTTGCCACCTTTTTTTTGGGGGGGTATCTGCAAACAAGGTGTTACTATAGAGAAGATGGCGGGGACGCGGGTGGCGCTGTGGGTAAAAGCCTCAGCGCCTAGGGCTTGCCGATCGAAAGGTCGGCGGTTCGAATCCCCGCGGCGGGGTGCGCTCCCGCTGCTCGGTCCCAGCGCCTGCCAACCTAGCAGTTCGAAAGCACCCCCGGGTGCAAGTAGATAAATAGGTACCGCTTACCAGCGGGAAGGTAAACGGCGTTCCGTGTGCTGCGCTGGCTCGCCAGATGCAGCTTTGTCACGCTGGCCACGTGACCCGGAAGTGTCTCCGGACAGCGCTGGCCCCCGGCCTATAGATGTGAGATGGGTGCACAAACCCCAGAGTCTGTCAAGACTGGCCCGTTCGGGCAGGGGTACCTTTACCTTTACCTTTATAGAGAAGATTGTCTCAAATCACCACATGATGGACTTTACTGATGAGTGGGACCTTGAGAAGGGCCTTTGCTGCCGATCTCAAGGCTTGGGCCAGCACTACGTTCTTGTGTGAGTTTGGATGTTAACAGGACTGGTCTCTGTGAGCAGATGCACCCAAATACGTATGTGTTTACTCTCAGCTAGCCAAGCTGTATTTATTTAGGCTTTAAAGGGTTCCCAAATAATAAAATCCATTTTAAGGCCCATCTTTGACCCCAACTAATTTTGGGGCCTAGGGCAGCTCACGGGCTTCCAAGGACGATGACCCTAGGCCTAAATATTATTTTTAAAGACTCGTTCAGAATAAAATGCTATGGCTTCATTGAGGTTCATGGAATGGATTAAGGCAGATCTAAACTTCTCCTTATATAACAGTAAACAGACATCAGAAAAAAATATATATACTCTAATAAAAAGTTGCATGCTGCTATATTAAGCGCAAATTGTTTACGGGTAGGGAATGTAATGACCTGTGAGTGCACGTTTATCCTTTCTATGATCCATTTGCTCTTAAGATTCTAGGAAAAAAGCTCCTCCTCCCCCTGACTGAATAGTCAAGTGTCCTGGATTCTGCTTTCAGTCGATCCTTCTTCATTTGAGCCAAGAGGAAATAAAACATGCCTATGTCTCTCCATCTTTGCTTGTTCCTACACAGCACACAGAAAAAGCTTGACACAAGTGAATGACACACATACTGAACCAAGAAAATGCTGGGGGCTTTTTGAAATATAAAAAGTGGATTCTAGTTACCTAACAGTTATATTGAACTTGCAGAAAGGCAGTTGCATAGACGAAATAAGCTGAATTTCAGAGTCCTCAAAAAACCCTCCCAAATGCTGGCCTCAGGTAAAGGTAAAGTTTATGACGCGTTCATTAGGACGCGGGTGGCGCTGTGGTCTAAATTGGCGGTTCGAATCCCTGTGACGTGGTGAGCTCCTGTTGCTCGGTCCCAACTCCTGCCAACCTAGCAGTTCGAAAGCACGTCAAAGTCCAAGTAGATAAATAGGTACCAGCCCGGTGGGAAGGAAAACGGCGTTTCCGTGCACTGCTCTGGTTTGCCAGAAGCGGCTTAGTCATGCTGGCCACATGACCCGGAAAAACTGCGGACAAACGTCGGCTCCCTCAGCCAGTAGTAGGAGTAGCCTGGGAGTAGCCAGGCCACCGGGCTCTCCATGGATTACTATGCCTCCAGGGAGGAGGCGAAGGCGGCGTAGAGACAGGAGGCAAAAGCGGGGTTGTCGGGCTGGCGTCCTGGTAAGATTGCAGAGGAGTCCATCTAAACCACCGCTCCCTAGCATATTTCTTGCTAATGTGAGATCTCTTACCAACAAGATGGACGAATTGAGGCTGCAGGCAGCAAAAAACAGCCTTGTAAAAGATTGTTGCGTTTTATTTGTCATTGAGACATGGCTTCAACCGTCCATACCAGACACAGCTATTCAGTTGGAAGGCTGTGCGGTACATCGTCATGACAGAGGCATGGACTTCGGAAAAACCAAAGGAGGGGGGCTGTGTGTATATGTGAACAAATGCTGGTCCAATAATTCGAAGACTGTGGGCAGTCACTGTTCACCGGATTTGGAATATGTGGCTGTTAAATGTAGACCAGTCTATCTCCCTAGGGAGTTCACAGCTGTTATGTTAACTGGTGTGTACGTGCCACCAGATGCCAATGCCAACTTGGCTTTGGGATGTCTGCAGGACCTTATCAGCAGCCAGCAAGACAAGTATCCTGAAGCTGTGCACATCATTGCGGGAGACTTCAACCATGTTGAACTTAAAACAGTGCTCCCAACGCTCTATCAGCATGTGAAATGTCCCACAAGAGGGGACAAGACACTGGATAAAGTTTATTCGAATGTAAATCACGGCTATAGGGCTTTACAGCTGCCACACTTGGGCCAGTCCGACCATATGTCTCTGTTCCTGGTACCAGCATATATCCCACTCAGGAAACGGGCTCCCACAATATTAAAATCTGTTAAAATCTGGCCTGAAGGTGCTATTCACCAGCTGCAGGACTGTTTTGAGAGAACCAATTGGGATATTTTCGATAGTTCAGACCTGGAGGAGCACACGGCGGCAGTTCTGTGCTATATCAATCACTGCACAGACACTGTCACAGTAAATAAATCCATCCGGTTTTACCCCAATCAGAAACCCTGGATGAATAGAGAGGTCCAGTGCCTGTTGCGGGAAAGGAACAGGGCTTTCAGGTCGTGTGAGGTGCAGCTTTACAGTGTAGCAAGAGCAAACTTGAGGAGGGGTATTCGACGGGCAAAATTGGACTATAGGCTGAGGATTGAGGATAATTTAAGGAGCAACAACACAAGACAGATGTGGCAGGGGATTCAGCATATTACCAACTACAAACCTAACCTTGGTGCTGTCGACGGTGACCCCTTGCTGGCAGAGGAACTTAACCTCTTCTTTGCTCGCTTCGAGAAGGAGCCACCTGAGACGCCGGTATTACAGCCACCAGCCCATAGGGGCCCCTCATTCACGGTAGAGGAACATGAGGTGAGACAGGTTTTGAGGATGGCGAATCCGAGAAAGGCGGCTGGACCTGATGGCATCACTGGAAAGGTGTTGAAGGGCTGTGCGGATCAGCTGGCGAGGGTCTTTACTAAGATCTTCAATAAGTCCTTACACCAGTCTATTGTCCCACCCTGCCTGAAGTCGTCAACTATTGTCCCTCTGCCTAAAAAATCCACAATCAGTAGTTTGAATGACTATAGACCAGTTGCACTGACTCCAATCATCATGAAGTGTTTTGAGAAACTGGTGCGCCGTCACATTATCTCCTGTCTTCCATCAACTTTTGACAACTACCAGTTTGCATACAGAGCAAATAGATCCACAGAAGACGCCATCAATACCACTCTCCATGCTGCTCTGTCCCATCTGGAGCAGCCGGGGAGTTATGTGAGGCTGCTGTTTGTGGATTTTAGCTCTGCTTTTAACACTATCCTCCCCCATAGACTGGTGTCCAAGCTAGAGGCGATTGGACTCTCCAACTCCACCTGTCTCTGGGTTTTGGATTTTTTGTCAGAACGTTCCCAGAGGGTTAGAGTAGGGTCACACATGTCCACAGCCCTTAGCCTTAACACCGGCTCACCACAGGGTTGTGTGTTGAGTCCCCTGCTCTACACTATCTATACGTATGACTGTACAGCCATCTATTCCAGCAACAAAATCATCAAGTTTGCTGATGACACTACGGTGGTAGGGCTCATTTCAGGAGGGGATGAGTCCGCCTATCGGGACGAGGTGGAGCGGCTCTGTGTTTGGTGTGGGGAGAACAATCTGGCTCTTAATACGGCTAAGACCAAGGAATTGGTGGTAGATTACAGGAAAAAAAAGGCGGACATTCAGCCCTTGTATATCAATGGGGAACGGGTGGAGAGGGTGGCGGAATTCAGGTTTTTGGGAGTACCTATCGATCAGGGTTTGACTTGGAGCGCACATACCACTGCTCTGGTGAAGAAGGCCCAGCAGAGAATTTATTTCCTCAGACTTTTAAAGAAGAACAATCTGAGTGAGAGACTGCTGGTGTCCTTCTACCGAGGCTCCATAGAGAGCATTCTTACATACTGTATTTGTGCTTGGTTCTCCAGTTCTACAGCTAGGGAGAGGAAGGTGCTCCAGAAGGTCATAACCACAGCCCAAAGGATTATTGGTCATCCTCTCCCATCTTTGGAAGAACTGTACGGTTCCCGTTGTCTTAGGAAAGCAAATAACATCCTGCAGGATTCATCTCACCCGGGACACTGTATGTTTGCACTACTGCCTTCTGGCAGAAGATATAGAAACATCAAGTCAAAGACAAATAGACTGAAAAACAGTTTCTATCCAAGAGCTGTGGCCCTTTTGAATGCTGTAACTCGTTAGTGTGACCTGGGAGTTTGATGGGTGTGGTGTGGGTGTGGCTGGAATGTGGTTTGTTTGGTTGTTGTTGTTGTCTTGCTTTTGTTGTTTTAAGGGATGGCATCCAATTTCGTTGCACTTTGTGCAATGTTGCACTTGTGTAATGACAATAAAGAATCTATCTATCTATCTATCTAAAGCGGGATAAGCACCACAATCCCAGAGTCATCCACGAATGGACTTAACTGTCAGGGGTCCTTTACCTTTTATTAGGGCTTGATTCTGCTCTCAGAGAACCAAGTGCAACAGCTCTTTGGTAATTTGGATCAGTTTTGAAATAGTTATAGAAATCTCATTGCGCTGTGCAGTTGCTAACTCCCTCCCTGTTCCCCAGGTAGGTCTGCTTGCATGCTTATTTAGAACAGTCATAACCTGCCTTTTGACAAATGACCTCAATAAGGGTTATAAAAGAAAATCCATTTTAAAAGTATAATAAACACATTGAACTCTACAATAGATGAAACAATAAATGAGCAATAACAGCAGGTTAACTCAGTAAAAGACCACAAGAATTGGGCAGATTTCTCTGCCACCTATAAAGTAGCAATGAAGGTACGAGGCAAACATGCCAGCAGATGAAATTAATAGCACTGGAGCACCACCCACAGGAAAGGGTCTACTTTTGATAGCCCTCAAACTTTCACAATTGCAACTGGATGAGTAAGAAATCAATCCTTTAGTATAGCAGCATCTACACTTGGGAACTCCCCGTTGACATCTGGCAGGTGCCTTCACTGTACTCTTCGGCACCTGCTTAAAATATTTTTGTTCAGGCAAGCCTATCCAAATATGTAGACGCTGATATGACCTAATCCTTTTTACTGTTCATTTTCATTATTTTTAACAGTTTTAAAGTGTTTTTATTACTGTATTGGCCTGAATATAAGCTGCACTCCCCCCCCATTCCAACCGTGAAAAGTTAAAGTGCGGCTTAAATTTGCAACCTTACAAAAATTGGCTTACTCTCCCCCAGATGGTTTGCTAGGAGGCTGTTGACCGGTGTTGGGGGGGTCATGGGGTGCTAAGCACCAGCAATGGCCGCACCCCCCTGTTCATTGCAGAAGCATTGGGGAGGCTGGCGCGTGGCACACTTGGGGGTCCAGCACCAGCGCCTGCTTGTGGAGCGGGGCGCCGAGCACCATCCACCCCCCTATCCCCTGTTGAGGGTGGTAGTGCTGGGAGGCGGGCATGCAGCATGCTCGGAAAAAAGTGTCGGGCTGGGGAGCAGGATGACAAGCGCTGGCACTGCCCCCCTAACCCACTGGTTGGTTTGAGCGTCAGGGCGATTAGGGCGCCAGAAAAGCATCAGTGCACTGACTCTTTTCTTTTTCTCTCCAATTTTAAGGGAGTGGGTTATATTCAGCCAGTGCACTGACTCTTTTCTATTTCCCCCCTTAAAGGTGCGGCTTATTTGTGGGTGTAGCTTATATTTGGGCCAATACAGTATTTAGGGGGGAAGGTTTAGGAACCACTAGTATACAATATTCATTAAAAACAGCAATGAAAAACTTAAAATGATAGCCATGAAATTCTCAAAATATAGATAAGATCAAGCTTTAAAAGCAAATACTGTATAGAAATGGGTATTTGAGTAGGTACCGTATTTTTCGCTCTATAAGACGCACCAGACCACAAGAAGCACCTAGTTTTTGGAGGAGGAAAACAAGAAAAAAAATATTCTGAATCTCAGAAGCCAGAACAGCAAGAGGGATCGCTGCGCAGTGAAAGCAGCAGTCCCTCTTGCTGTTCTGGCTTCTGGGATAGCTGCGCAGCCTGCATTCGCTCCATAAGACGCACACACATTTCCCTTTACTTTTTAGGAGGGAAAAAGTGAGTCTTATAGAGCAAAAAATATGGTATTTCTTTCTAAGTAAGCACCCAAAGCTGTGCAATGAGGGCACCTGTGTAACATCAATAGACAGGGAGTTCCATGGTACAGGTGCTACCACACTAAAAAGTTGATATCTTATAGGTGTGGAACAAACATTAGGTGTCACATTTAAATAAAAGTACGGTAATAAATCCTGCACAAAGCAAATGGTAAATCATTGTTTAGCAAGAGCAGCAGTAGTGTGGGGCAGGGGAGCGGAGGGGTAATAACTCCCTTTCTCTCTTCTTTTGGGGGTCCAGCACCAGCGCCTGCTTGTGGAGCGGGGCGCCGAGCACCATCCACCCCCCTATCCCCTGTTGAGGGTGGTAGTGAACCAGGGCTGCTGAAGTGCTCCAACCATCTTTCAGAGGATCTATCCATTGATGGGTGGCCACCCTACTAGAGCAATATTAAGTGGAATGATTTTTGATACCACTGTACTGAGCTAATTCTCTTATTGGTGCAAACAGAAATGGCATCTAAAAGATCTTCCCATGTAATGAGATGCCAATTGAGAACCAAGGGCTTGGCCTCATGCGCCCAGTTGGAGATGCTGGCATGGACATGATTGGCAGCAGGAACTTTTGTAAGGCAAAGATTAGCAAGGGGACACTCATGGTTGCATTTTCTAATTCCTCTTGGAAAGCTCTGCAATGATGTAAGAGCTGTTCTTTGTGCTCCTGACAATACGGGCCTCTGTCACTTTTGTTCCAAGTAAGTGGCTGCTGGACAGTTTTGCGAACACAGCAGCATTCCGTTTTGGCAGGCCTCCATTATAGAGCAAAATAGGAAATGGTCACAAAAGCACCTACAAACATTGTGCATGTAGGACAACTTTCTTACTATGTTGGCACATCCACGTCATACCCTCATTCCTGCTGCCAACTCTGCCCTCTGATATTTCATTCATAAAGCAACATGTAGTAATTATTTCTATTTGTATTGGGACTGTAGAACTTAAAACTGGAAATACAATTCTTTGATAAAACCAATGAATGTTAAACATAAGCCCAGGAAGGGCTGAACTAAATTTAATTTCTGAGTTTATTCTTTGCAATGAAATGCTCAAAGGTGATGTTTGACTTTGTGCTGAAATGGAAAGGAATCCAGTAAAGAGCTTTCCCAATGATCTAAGGCAGGGGTGGCCAACTTCCGAGAGACTGCGATGATCTACCCCTTTTTGGGGCATTCAGGTCAAAGTTGTTGAGCTGTTTTTGGTGGTTCAGGTCATTTTAGAGGTGCAGGGCAAAGATGCTAAGGTTTTTTTTAGGGGAGCCAAAGTTTTTTAGCTTCTTTGGGGGGAGCCACTGTTCTACCAGTGATCTACCACAGACATCACGATCTACCTGTTGGACTTGCCTGATCTAAGGGATAACTGAGGCTAGCTAGCAATAATAGCACAGCTATTGTGTACATAAATAAAAGAGATCTGGAATACTCTGGAAGCTACCGGTAAATTACTTGTAGTTTTAGCAGATCCCTGAAATGTAAAGTAGGCAATATCTCTGAAATTTCATGCAGGTCCTTTCATTCCTCTAACAGTGGTGGCCAAACTCGGCCCTCCAGATGTTTTTTGAGACTACAACTCCCATCATCCCTAGCTAACAGAACCAGTGGTCAGGGATGATGGGAACTGTAGTCCCAAAACATCTGGAGGGCCAAGTTTGGCTACCACTGCTCTATAACAAATATGAATGACACAGTTCATAAGATCACTGATATGTGATGCAGAACATCACTTCAAAGAAGAATCTTTCAGAGAATCTTCAGCCACCAAATTCAGTTCAAAGCCTTAGTTTAGCAATAGATGTCATAAGCCTCAAACTCTATATTGACAATTCCAAAAAGCTGATATGTATTGGTCACATTACAGTTTCCTAACATTTACCCCAGGAATATATCATTGTAGAATACATTAGAATTCCCCTTCTCAGGTTGTGTAATAGATAAACCTTTTAAAATTTATTTGAACCCTAGAGAACAAAAATGGCCTTATTAAGGCTTCAGCTTGGGAGGGTGGTAAAAACCTGCACTTTTGCTTAAGTCTGATTTACACATGTAGCTGAATGAAGCTATAGAATGCTAAAGTGGCAGTGGACCATTTCAGGCAGCAGGCAAAGCTGATGGTCCTATATTGGGGGTTATTAGGCTTTTGGGACCCAGTGCACACATTTTGATTTTTTAGGGAGTGCCATGGGGGGCATGGCACAGTCATGGTTAAGCTTTTTCCATACTATGCTCCTATACTTAAAAAAGTCTTAACCTGTTGAATTTCTGCCAGCCATACAGCTGTTAAAGGTACAAGAACCCTGATTTTCACCAATGCCTGTCCTAATCCAAAACCTAATCTGCATCAGTATACATGCATACCATTGTACTGTAAGTTAACTATACAGTAAATTCTTACTGAGTGCCTGGTTTTTAGCTCCTACACAGCAATAAACATGGCTAAGCCTCTGGAAAGTTTTCACATTTGTCTTATGGGAGTTGGGGGGCAATTCCTTAACATCCACTCATGTTTATTGAGCAGTAGTATTTGCAGAACAAAACTTCCAGGAACTACCTGATATCCAATGAACCCACCACAGGAAAGATGCATTTTGGTTGCTAAGGAAAAATGAAAAGCCAAACCACAGAGATTCCAAGGATTACTATAACATAAGGCAAAAAGAGGAAAAGTGCTCCAAAGTGGAAAGGACTACAGCCACGCCCAGGGATTCCTATTGCCTGGTGTTCTAACAACTCATGTATTAATCTCAGCTGGCTTTGCTCATTGGCTAAAAACCCTCACAGGTGAGAGCAGTCAGCCTAGCTCATTTCACAGAAATCACTCAGGAGAGTACTAGTACATTTTGCTTCATAACTTACTTTCTAGGAGAGATATAGGTTTACTTTTTTCTAATGAAACCTTAGAATTTGAGGCCCCTCAAGTGTCTCAAGAGTGTCATAGCACCCATGGGCATTAAGTTGGCATCCCCCATCTTTTTTATTATTACATTTGTATCCCACTTTTTCTTCAAAGAGCTCAAGGTGGCATACACACTTCATCACCTCTCCACTTTATCCTCACAACAACCCTGTGAGGTAAGTTGGCTGAGAGAGGGTGACTGGCTCAAAGTCACCAGTGAGCTTTGCTGATGGGAGACATAATTTAGCAACATCTCGAGAGCACCAGCTTGGCAAAGGCTACTTTAGATAGGAATGTTTTACCTGCCTCAGCAGAGGGTTGGACTAAATGACCTTTGAGGTACTTTATGATTCTGTGATTCTACTTCAAAATGTTGTAAGCCAGCCCAGTTGCACTGAAGTGCTGTTCTGCTCTTACAGCTGAATGGGACCCTGGACTTCTGCCCACAAAGCCCTGCCCTAATGGCACCACTGGGTGCTTCTGCAGTTGCAACAATGGATCCATCGCTGTTTTCCAAGGGTAGTCCATTTGTTGGAACAGGGTTACCTGTTTGTTAATGTGTGGCTCTTCATATTTAAATAACACTGACTTCTTACATTACTTTAGACCTGAACATTCAACATAATGGTGATAACTATTCAGAGGTCAAACTGTTCCTAAAAGCTGCCAGTATAAATAGTGACCGTCCATACAAATTAGCAATTTGTCTACCGCTTATTAACAACAGTTATAACTTTATTAATGTATGATACAGAAAATAAATGTACAATCATTTTAATCTGATCAATGTCATTCAAGCTTGCCGCTCTTATCCAAAACAATAAAATGTTTGCTGTTCGTAAAAAGATTTAGGGCACATTCACACAATACATTTAAAGCATTATGATACCACTTTAACCATTCATGGCTTCTCCCAAAGAATTATGGGAGCTGTCAATAAACTATGTGCATTGCCAAGGCTAATACTACGAAAAGCATTAGCAGCATTATATCATACCTACAAAAACATACATGAAATAAAATGGGGGGGGCAGGAGGGGGAAGTTCCTACTGAATGTGTTGGAAAAGCCTCAACCTTTAAAACTGTCAACTGTTTTTAAAAAGAAGTGCAGCATGTTCTAATTCAATTTATTGTGCATGTCTACTCAGAAGCAAGTTCTGTAACCCAACTGGGACTTTGTCCCAGAAATGTGCTACATAGAATAATAGAACTGTAGAGCTGGAAGGCAGAAATCTCAACTAAAACATACATGACAACTGGCCACCCAACCTCAACATCTGTTGTTTTGTGCTGCTGCTACTACTGTTGTTTGTGTTATGCTTTGTTTTTAAAATGCTATCTTACCTGCAGCCCAGCATCTACCTACCTAAGAGCATCTCAGTGGAACTTCCTTCTGAGTAGACAAACATCCTGAGTTTGCATAACACCTCCGCTCCATCTTCCAAATTGCAGACTGGAGTATTTTTTCCCTCCCTTAGGCTGCACCTCCCCAGCAGGTGTGTATCTCTGTTTAGCATTTAGGCTACACAGAGGAGTCCCAATGTGAAACTTCAAAGCTTGCTCACTACTTTGTGGCATTCCTTAGTTAAAGCACCAATTTTGCCTGCTGCTTTCATCTTTATCTGTGTATTTATGTCTCTGTCTCTCTCTCTCTCTCTGCATATTTATCTATAGTGTTTGTGTATACATGAATGCGTGTGCTATATCGTGCACGCATTGCAAATATGTCTGATCGACTGGGGGAGGACCAACCAACCCGAACACCAAATCACTTTAATCTGGTTTGGTGTTTTTTTAAAAAAGAAACCGTAATAAGCTTATGTTTTCAGTGATCTTAGTGCATCTTAAAGTGGTCTGGAGTGTTGCTTGATGCTTTAAAACACCGTATGGGAGGGACTGTGTGTGTATCTGAACGTGTAGATCATCCTGGTCAGGACTGGAACCTTTGACCGAGACATACAAACCCATCACCTTCCTTGAGGACGCCCGGACAACTCACAACCTTCTTTTCTCCTCACCAGTTAACGGTCCGGCATGTCACGCGGGGGCGGGGCCGAACGCGCGAGCGGCAGTAGGCCACGCGGTTGCCGCGGCGGCTGATTGGGCGGCTTGAGGCCGACTGGCGATTGGGAAGCCGGCGTGTGACTTTTCCGCGGAGGCTCCGCCCCCTTATCTCCCCGCTGCCGGGGCGGGTTTATAAGCCGGGAGGCCAGCCGGCCGGCGGGTGGGCTTGAGCGAGTTTAGGCTGCTGAGGTGAGTTGGGGAAGGGCGGGTCCGGCGGGTGGGAGGCAGCGGTTGCTCGTGCGGCGCGGAAACAGATGCCGCCTCCTCCGCGCGTGTGAGGCGGCGGTGTGAGGGAAAGGAAGGCAGTACATGGGACGGCGTATCCCGGGGGCTGGTGGCGTTTGTGGTCGGGAACGCTGCGGGGAAAGGGAGGAGCGACAACCTCCGCCGTGAGCGGAGAAGATAACTCGACGTCACTTATTACCCCCCCCCCTTTTATCCATAGTTGGATGTAGCCCATAATTACAGCCTCCTCTTTTCCCACCCTCCCTTCCCGACAGCGGACAGAATTTCCCGGTGTTTTTCCTCTCGTGGAACAAAACGCCGCACAAAACCCCTCCAGTGGTGCAGGTTGTGGCGCCGCCCTGCTTGCGGTCCCCTTCCCTGCGCCTTGTTCTCTGGACGCCCTTTCAGGGGAGGGAGCTTTGAGGCCTCGGTCCTGCGCGCACTTGCTCTCCTGGGAATAAGCGCACGTGTGAATGTGATATTAATTGCCCTAGTGAGCGTGCGGGGGGGGGGGGACGGAGGACGGCGGGCTGAGCTGTGGGGCTGCAACATCATGCGCCCCTCACTGAAAGTAGCGAGACGGGCTTCGAACAGAACGGCGACGTGCCGCCAAATTGTTTCATTCGCTGCTCTGTGTGATGCCCTCGAATCTTCTTTCTGACGAAGGACGTCTTAAGCAGAGTGCCTCGACATGGCTGGGTTTTTTTTAACCTTAAGCGCTCGACTGCCCTTGCATTTTCAGTAAGGAATGAGGAAATGTCTTGCTCACCTGCTTCCCAACTGCCAATTTGTTCGTAATGGGTAACCTAGCATCTTTCTCAAATTGTGTTTGATGCAGGTGTGAACTCCCCCCCCCCCACAGCAACTGACCCACAGGGCTTCCCCTCTGGAAGTATTTTTTTCCTGCCGGTACATAGGTGAATTAACCAATTAGAATTAACCAATAATGAAAGTCTTGTGTTCTTCCTGAAAAGACATTTAGGCACTCCTCTGCTAGCTTCTGTCTCCAGCGTGAGGAATTGCTGATGCCTTATTTGTGACCCTGTTTCTAGTGCAGGTGGGGAGGGCTAAAGCTTCCAGTAGGTTTGTTGGTTTGTTTGCTTGCTTGTTTAGGAAAGTGGCATATAGATTTGATTTTCTAGTTGGTACATGCATGCAAAGAGTTTAGGATGGTGATTAGTATTAGCTGGCATCTTACTGGAATAGGGAATAAGGAAAAGAAGGGCGAGACTCCCCTTCTTCAGGAATCTTATTGATCCAAATGCTGGTAGGTCTGCAGCTGTTTAAAACAGTCCCCGCCCCCATCTAGAATAGATTATGGATGAGGATGTTAAAGTGCTCTCAATTGTAAGGTTATCTGAACAGAGAAATAGTGGTTTCTGGATGCCTCTCCTGTTCTGTAATGGTACATGTTCCACAAAAGGCACATTCGATGCTCACTGTGTAGATGAGAAACTTAATAGTAACTGGATGCTGAAGTTGCAGCTGTGAGGGAAAAACTAAACAGTACCAGTTTCTTTGCAGCCCTAGCTGTTTCAATGGTGCAGCTTTCACAGTCCCCACTTTGCCACACTTCGCCTTCATGCCACTCTGAGGAAGCAGAGGAGAAGAGCATGAAACCCGCCAAGCAGCAGGTGACTCAGGGCCCTCATGGGGACAATCAGCCTCCTTTGAGCCCCCTGCAGGCAGCTTTGAGTTCTGCTGCAACGGCTTCCCAGGCGTATGAGACTTACATTGATAATGGACTTATCTGCATGAAACACAAGATCAGGAACATTGAGAAAAAGAAGGTATGTATCTCTCCTAGATTAGAGAAATGGTACCAAAGGAAACTGCTGTGTTTGTTCATTCACTCTTTCTTGCCATTGTCTATTGGACTGTAAGCTCTTTGAGGTGAAAGGCCCATATTTGCTTATGAAAGTGTGAAATGCTGTGTAACTAAATTGATTTCACTTAAGATAACTTGCCAGCCTTCAAAATTAGATTAATAAAATATAATGGCTAGAGTTTATGACTAGAGAGAAATAAGAACTTTCTGCTGTGGCATGTAATTTGCATGAGCCGTCAGTATTGAGTTGGTTCAGGTGGCATGAGAAACTATTGTTACTGTGATGAGAACAAGTTTTAGGTTCATGTGTTCCCTGTGTGGCTACAATGGCAAAATCCCACATCTTTTGCTTCCACTTTTCAATTACAATTTTGCCAGTGTGGTATTCTGGCTTCCAAACTAGCCCACTAAGTCCTAAAGGTTGGATGCTGCTTTGTGTGTAGTGTAGAGTGCATGCCAAAATTAAACTGTCTACTGAATTTTGATGCAGTCTGTCACTGCTGTCAGTATATAAAGTATATAAAGATAGGTAGGTAGCCGTGTTTGTCTGCCGTACCTGGGCGACCAACTAAGTTTATTGATATGAGCTTTTGTGTGCATGCACACTCTGAAGAATTGTGCATGCACACGAAAGCTCATACCAATAACAAACTTACCTGGTTTCTAAGGCGCTAATGGAAGTATATAAATAAACCTACATGACTAGTAGTAGTTTCATGCTTAATTAGCCAGTCTTAATCCAGCAGGTGGGACGCGGGTGGCGCTGTGGGTAAAACCTCAGTGCCTAGGACTTGCTGATCATATGGTCGGCGGTTCGAATCCCCGCGGCGGGGTGAGCTCCCGTTGTTCGGTCCCAGCTCCTGCCCACCTAGCAGTTCGAAAGCACCCCTAAGTGCAAGTAGATAAATAGGGACCACTTTATAGCGGGAAGGTAAACGGTGTTTCCGTGTGCGGCACTGGTGCTGGCTCACCAGTGCAGCTTTGTCACACTGGCCACATGACCCGGAAGTGTCTTCGGACGGCGCCGGCTCCCGGCCTCTTGAGTGAGATGAGCGTACAACCCTAGAGTCGGTCACGACTGCCCCGTACGGGCAGGGGGTACCTTTACCTTACCTAATCCAGCAGGAAGGTGGTTTTGCCATCCAGCTGCGGTAGTTATCAGAGCTTGAATGTCATAGAAAGGCTGTTATGAACCTAACATTCACCTTATGCAACTGTAACTAGATATATTGCCAGTGGTACTATCTTGACAGTGGTTCCAATATTATAAAATTCTTGTGCATTGAAACTCTGTATTTCCATCACCTTTATAGAACTTGACCCTGAGCTACAGCAACCTTCGCCATTCATATGAATATATAGTGTACCTCTTGCTTAAACTAACTGCGAAAATCTAATGTTAAACGTCTGCCGAAGAGGTCTACTTTATTGTTGTTTTGATGTGCATTTTATTGTATTTAATGCTATAAATGCATGGTAGCATGTGTAGGCATCCATGTTATTCAGACTTTAATCATAGGCCAGACTTGAATAAGTTGGTTATACATGGTCTAATCCTGTACCTGCTCAATACATGTTTTCAGCTCAAACTAGAAGACTACAGAGATCGTCTGAGAAAGGGGGAACCCCTCAATCAGGATCAGTTGGTAAGCTTTCTGTTCTTGTATCTCAGGTTGCTGCAAACATTTGCAGCAGTGAATTCAGCAGTTCATGACAGACTTCTGAGATGCTCCTTCATGCCTAGGCAAAATACATTGGCCTAAATCTTAACAAAGAGTTATTGCACATTGATTTCAGTGGTGCCAGTCAAGCTGAGGTCTTGTGTCGTGTCTAGGCCCTATTGAAGCTATGGGAATAGAGCTACAGGACCTACCTTTAAGCAGTCCTCTGGGCCAAACATGGCCGGGAAAGTATGTAGAAAATAGATAGGAAAGCAAACTACTAAAATCTTAAAATTGTTCTCAGCTAAGGTCTGTAAGCTGCTCCAGAATGATCAAACATAATTAACTTTTTTGCTGAGAATAGTAGATCTGTCTTCATCCTGACTCATGCTGTTGGCTCCTTTTGACTCAGGCTCTTGGCTCTTTTTACAGTGGTTGGATAGAAAAGGTATTTTAAGTTCCAGTAATAGTAACTGTGATGCTGCATTTTCCCATTCTTATACAGGATTGGTTATGAACTGAGGCAGCAGGAAAGCCATGAACTTTGAATTTTACGTGTTTGAGTATTGTGTGTGAGCATTAACAAAAATATTATAATACTGCACAGAGAAACAATAACTTTTATTCTTTTACGGAGGATGGCTTGGGCTTTACACACAAAATCTCTTCAATAGTTCTCTTTGCCGCCCCCTCCCCTCCCCACTGCCATTGCCAGATTATTCTGATACAGCAAGATACAATTTATTGGTTGACAACTAGTAGACTTTTTGGATTAGAATTCTAAGGTATATGAGCATATGTTGTTAAATGTCATGAACTTCATGATACCATAGTCGATGAATGGTTGGGAAATTGATGCTACGAAGGGGCTATTGGTACACCAAGTGTTCAGACTGGTTCCATCATTTTGATGGAGATAGAAGATAGTGCTGCTTATGGCATGTGATATTTGATAATACTGCTTTGGCAGGGGAAGTGCTGTCTAATTGCCATTTACCAAATTGTATAGATGCAGTTTGGGCCACAGCTTGTTAGAGGTCAAATAACTGCCGGATCTGTGGTCAAGGTAAGCACTGAGCATCTTGAGTTGGAGATGTGGCCTTTGTTAACCCATTTTCCATGGTGTAACCCTGAATTATGAATAACTGCTGAAGGGAAGTATAGCTACTTAAACACTCCAGCCATAGTTGTTAAGCAATAAATTTGTGAGCTTTATGATGGTGATTTCTTCCTGGTTTAGTGAGCTGAGTCCTTCACATGTAAACATGATAATTGTTAGCATAGCACTACTCAGTTTGCTCAAGATCACCGATAGGGAACCCCATCCCTGACCATTAGCCATGCTAGCTGGGGTTGATGGGAGTTGCTGCAACATCATCTGGAAGAGCAACTAGTCCTTTATATAAGAAGAGATAGAAGAGTGTATAAGAAGAGAGGCATAACTATTTTTAATGTTGTATTTTACATTGTTGTGACCTGCCTTGGGGCCTCATGGTGTGAGATGGGATAATAAGGATAATAATAATAATAATAATAATAATAATAATAATAATAATAATAATTAATTAATAATGTAGCATTTTTTAAATTATAGCTGCTTTTGTAAGTAGTAAAATAATAAAATAATGACAGATTTATAGCAGCTTTCATTGTATGTATCTTCTAAAAAAATCATCATTGGTTTTAACTGTATAACCTGTACATGGCAGAAAACTCCATAATTAAAATTCTGTTTAAGTCACCTTATAAATTAGCCATAGTGGCTGTTGCTCACACTGCTCCTCAGGTCTTAGCACCTTATGACTATCAGAAGTTGAGATGTTACTGGAAGCTTTGTGTACATTAAAGGACAGTCTTCTTAAAACATCTGCGCTTCATAATTCTAGGCACTTTATACATGATGATTAATAATAATAATAATAATAATAATAATAATAATAATAATAATGTGTGGCTGATTACAGGAAGCTGTTGAAAAATATGATGAAGTGATCCATAACTTGGAGTTTGCTAAAGACCTTCAGAAGACATTTTCTGGGCTTAGTCAAGATGTAAGTAGATTGAATTATTGACTAGAAATGGGTCGGTGTGGCTTAGGATCCACTTTGTGAGGGGAGGCGGGCTTTGTTCAGGTTCTCTTTATCCTTCCCCCATCCCCACTTGTCTGAGAATCTGGAGTTGGGTCTCTACTCTTGTATGTCCGGTGCCTTCTTGCATATCAGTGCCAAAAATGTTGATATGGAGTACTCCTGTTCTACCCCACCCCTGTCATTCCATCCTACCCTGATATGAAACACTGCCCAGAAACTTAAGCTTTGAACATTTGTTGTATGATAAGTGGAATGATTGTAGAAGTTGAAAGGTTGTTGTTAGAGACTTGAGGAAAAATCTTTAGCACCTTCATTTAGGAAGATGACTTTGGTAAGACTTTGGATTGACTTGTCTTAGCTACAGTCCAGCTGCTGGTTGGATCTGTCAGGAACTTGTGTAATATGCCTGTTTTGTTTTTATATTAATACAGCTTCTGAAAGCACAGAGGAAAGCACAGAGAAGGGAGAGTATAATGAAGCTTGAAGCAGAGAAGAAGAAACTCCGCACAGTACTGCAGGTCCAGTATGTGTTGCAGAGTTTCACTCAAGAGCACGTGCAGAAAGACTTCAAATGTGGCTTGAATGGCGCAATATTTTTGTCTTCTAAAGAACTAGACTACCTCATTAATTTTGCAAAATTGACCTGCTCAGGAAGAAATGAAGGCGTGAGGTAAGTAAATGTGTCCTTACTTAAATTGCAAAGCGAAACTGTGCTAGCATTTGGACATTTAGCTTTATTAGAAGTGTAGTTTTGAAACATTGAGTTTTCCGCATAGGAGGCCCCTTCAGGATAGCTCTTTGGATGAGCTGCCTCCAGCCTCCTTGCTGCTGGTGCTTTCTTTCCTCCTTGCTGCAGTCATTTTCTTACTGCAGAGAGAGCGAGGTTAGCAGGTTTTTGTCTGCAAAGTGAGGGGGCACCCACTGTTAAGGGAGCAGTTGTTTGTCGCTTAAGATAGTGGTGGGAATTGGATCTATTAGTGACAGCCAGTTTCTTCTTTTTGCTGCTGTTGCTTCATTGTTCCTTTACATATGATGGGGCAAGAATGGCAGGAGCCAATCAACTCCTGGTAGTGGATCCCTTCTAAGTCACAGCATGTCAACAAGTGCCCAGCCATCCTGGTGCTCAGTGCTTGGCATAGTTTGTTTTACAGAACTTTGTGTTTACAGTGGTGCCCCGCAAGACGGAAAACCCGCTAGACGAAAGGGTTTTCCGTTTTTGAGCTGCTTCGCAAGACGATTTTCCTTATGGGCTTGCTTTGCAAGACAAAAACGTCTTGGGAGTGTTCCGATTTTTTTTTGCTTCCCCCCCTTTTTCTAAGCCGCTAATCCGCTAATAGCCTTTTAGCCGCTAATCCGCTAAGCCTTTAATAGCCGCTAAGCCTTTAATAGCCGCTAAACTGCTAATAGCGCTAATCTGCTAAGCCGCTAATAGGGTTGCTTCGCAAGACGAAAAAACCGCTAGACGAAGAGACTCGCGGAACGGATTAATTTCGTCTTGCAAGGCACCACTGTAGTAATATATATATTATTCCTTTGGGCAGCCTTTTAAAACCTGGAGTGGTTGTAGTCTACCAGCTGGTGGTAGTCTACAGTTCTCATCAGCCCCAGTCAACATGATTGATGATGAGAGTTGTTGTCTAGCAAGGGCACCAGGTTGGGGAAAGCTGCCTTAGGGTTACAAGGCTGATAAAGCTGGCTTTGTGGCTTTCACATGTTTGTTTATCCCTAAAAAAGACTGGGATAAACATAAAACTCTTCAAGCAAATACTACTCAGGGGACAAGTAATGGAGCACCATAATATGTATTCTGAGGACTGAACTGAGATGTTGTGGCTTAGTTCTCTGAATGAGGAGACTTCATATGCAACACTAAATGAAATCCTAGTGCATGTGCAACACAGACTACTGGCTAATCTTGGGGATACCAGTGGTATCAAGTTCTAATTTGCAAATTTGGGTTTTTAATTGAGCCTTTTCAGAACTTTGCCATAATGTAGTCAAAGCAATGCTGGGCAAATCCAGGCTGATGTGCTTATTGTTCCCAGAAACCTTAGTGTTGCTGTCCTCAAGAGAGACCTATTGGCATCTGCTAAGACCTCCTGCTGCTCAAATTGTTGTTCTAAAATTTGAGTGTTTTGGTTTAGTTGAAGAATTGCCTGTTCTCCCCTCCACACACCCCTACATTTTATTTCTTTTGAGAATTGTGTATGTGTGTTGTCTCTTTTTGTGGGGGAGGGGGACTCTGAATATCACCAGTTTGTGGCTATTTTGTGGTTGCTAAAATAGTTTTTGAAGATGTTATCTACAGTAAAATGAAACAGTTCTAAATTAATTCAGTTAGAATTACTTGTTTTCTCAACTTAACAAGTGATTTGGCAGATCTTTAGGCTCAACTTGGAATGGAGCCTTACAAGTCTTATTATTATTAAAACTTATTAGATGGCCTGAAGGGAATACAATTTGCATTTGCAGGCAAAATATACTTGGCTTTCAGGTCTTTTGAAAGAAACTGTGCACTTGTACCTGTTAAACTGGTACTAAGACTTACTAAAAACTGATGTTTTTATCATTAAACTGTTTCAAAATGTGTCATAGGAAGTGGTTTATAACTAAATTGGTGAAATGGTATAACTGGCGAAAGGATGTTTTTAATTACCGTATTTTTCGCACCATAGGGCGCACCGGACCATAGGGCGCACCCAGTTTTTAGGGGGGGAATTCAAGAAAAAAATATTCCCCCCCCCCCCCCGCAGCCCCAAAGAGCAGCGTACAGGCTGCACACAACCTCTCCCTGCCGGAGGGGTTGCGTGCAGCTATGGATCAAGCCAAGGCAGCGAGCGGGATGGATCCCGCTCGCTGTTTTGGCTTCCCCTAGCCCCGTGCAGTCTCTCCCTCCCGGGAGAGGCTGCGTGGGGCTGAAGAATCCATAGCCCCGTGCAGCCTCTCCTTGGCAGAGGGGCTGCACGCAGCTATGGAGGAAGCCAAGGCAGCGAACGGGATGGATCCCGCTCGCTGTTTTGGCTTCCCCTTTAGCCCCGTGCAGCCTCTCCCTCCCAGGAGAGGCTGCGTGGGGCTGAAGAATCCATAGCCCCGTGCAGCCTCTCCTTGGCAGAGGGGCTGCACGCAGCTATGGAGGAAGCCAAGGCAGCGAACGGGATGGATCCCGCTTGCTGTTTTGGCTTCCCCTTTAGCCCCGTGCAGCCTCTCCCTCCCAGGAGAGGCTGCGTGGGGCTGAAGAATCCATAGCCCCGTGCAGCCTCTCCTTGGCAGAGGGGCTGCGCGCAGCTATGGAGGAAGCCAAGGCAGCGAACGGGATGGATCCCGCTCGCTGTTTTGGCTTCCCCTTTAGCCCCGTGCAGCCTCTCCCTCCCAGGAGAGGCTGCGTGGGGCTGAAGAATCCATAGCCCCGTGCAGCCTCTCCTTGGCAGAGGGGCTGCGCGCAGCTATGGAGGAAGCCAAGGCAGCGAACGGGATGGATCCCGCTCGCTGTTTTGGCTTCCCCTTTAGCCCCGTGCAGCCTCTCCCTCCCAGGAGAGGCTGCGTGGGGCTGAAGAATCCATAGCCCCGTGCAGCCTCTCCTTGGCAGAGGGGCTGCACGCAGCTATGGAGGAAGCCAAGGCAGCGAACGGGATGGATCCCGCTCGCTGTTTTGGCTTCCCCTTTAGCTCCGTGCAGCCTCTCCCTCCCAGGAGAGGCTGCGTGGGGCTGAAGAATCCATAGCCCCGTGCAGCCTCTCCTTGGCAGAGGGGCTGCGCGCAGCTATGGAGGAAGCCAAGGCAGCGAACGGGATGGATCCCGCTCGCTGTTTTGGCTTCCCCTTTAGCCCCGTGCAGCCTCTCCTTGGCGGAGGGGCTGCACAGGGCTTTCCTGGCTTTACTGGGAGGTGGGGGGATTCCCTCACCTCTCCCAAAAGCCCACAGAAGCCGTGCAAACCCTTTAAAGGGATCGCGGCTTCTCCTGGCTTTTGTGAGAGGTGAGGAAATTCCCCCACCTCCCGCAAAACCGGCAGAAGCCGCGCGCCTTTTAAAAGGGCTGCACGGCTTCTCCTGGGAGGCGGGGGGATTCCCCCACCTCCCGCAAAACTGGCAGAAGCCGCGCGCCTTTTAAAAGGGCTGCACGGCTTCTCCTGGCTTTCCTGGGAGGCGGGGGAATTCCCCCGCCTCCCGCAAAACCGGCAGAAGCCGCGCGCCTTTTAAAAGGGCTGCACGGCTTCTCCTGGCTTTCCTGGGTGGGAGAAGGGACTGATGCCGCCAGTCAGTCCCTTCTCCCTCCTGTTGAAAAGCCCGCAAGAGCGCACGGAGCTTGTGTGCCGCTCTTGGGGGCTTTTCCCGCCTGCCTCCCCCCTGCATTCGTTCCATAGGACGCACACACATTTTCCCTTGCTTTTTAGGAGGGAAAAAGTGCGTCCTATGGTGCGAAAAATACGGTACGTCAGTCAATTCTGAGCAAAAAAACCAGTTGCTGCTTATAGGGTACAAGGTACTCTGCCATCCCTATTATATCAAACAGCCATCTTAAGTAAAAGTTCATTACTTTCTTGATCTAGCACTGACACTTATTTTTCCCCTCTGACATGAAGTGTTGAAGACCAAATGGAGCAATCATCACGCTACTTCTGGGATCTGCTAGAAGGCAGTGAAAAAACAGTAGCTGGGACAACTTGTGAGTAGCCTTTAGATATTTTTGCATCTAACGTCTACCGTCTTCAGGCAAAATATTTCATAGCATGATTGGGATTAGAACATTTATTCCAGTTCAGAAACATACTTATATTGTTCCTTCCATTGCTTGAAAGAATTATTTTCTAGGCCAGTAACTGCTGTTGCCTGGTTAGGGCAACATAAATGCAGATTGTTTATAACTGTTTAGAGATCCCTAGCAAGGCCTGTAGTTCCCCATTGCACATTTATGGCAATATCCAATATGGCATGAACAAACATGACAGAACCTCCTCTTCCTTTCCTCTCTCTGCACCCACAATCTGCTCCAGAAGACTCCCAACTCTCCAGAACAGACCTTGAGTGTGTGCAAGGAATGCAAAGAGGAAGTACTGCTAGAGGCATTGTGCTCAGTCTGTTATCATGGGTGGGAAGTCATTTTGCTTAATAAGCAAGCCACAATATTATGTAGATGTTCTGTACATGGGATTGCATTTATGTGTTATGTGTTTAATAACAGGTGAGTTCCCACAGCTGCAGGAACCATGTTTTATCTTGGTATATAATTAAGGTAGACCAGCACATTTATGGGTGTGACTACAGGAGATTTGCTGGATAGGGAAATTGGTCTTTTAACCAATTATAAGTTCAGCATCCCTGTGTTTAAGGCATATATTCAGAGTATATCTCAGGATAACTTCCCAAGACTGCATTTTTTTTTTAAATCTTTGAGGATATGACAGTCTTTTACCAATAAGCAAATTAGTTCTTGAAATCAAGGGTGTTCGGTGGATGTTCTCCATGTTCACAACTGTAATTTTCTTTGGTCTTTTGGTTAACTGAAATGCTTGAATTACATTGCCATTTCAAAGATCCTCTTAAGCATTTAGTTTAAAACATTTCCAAGAATATATTGTGCCAAGAAAAAACGTTTGATCTTTATTTAAGATGACATGGTGTCATATCCCCAAACTGAAAACTCATTTTGTGATCTTTTAATCTGCTTAACATTCAACTCTCTGTCCTCTAGATAAATACCTGAAGGATTTGTTATCTAAACTGTTAAATTCTGGCTATTTTGAAAAAACTCCTGCTCCTTCCAACATACCAGTAAAAGAGGAATCAAAAGAACTGTCTACAAGACCTGAGTTGTGTGAAGAAATGCAAAGACCTGAAAGAACAAGACAACCCTCAAATTCAGAGCATGTCAGTGAATCAGGTAATATATTTGTAGAAATCTTAAATTCGTAACAGCTGATACAGTACTTCAGATGTATGTCTTAAATTTTCATGTCAATTTAAATAGCTTAAATTTTTAGCTAAATAAGTTATGTATATTCTGCTCTTCACCTTATTTAGGCTTTATTGGTGGTTAAAATCAATTGTACCACAATAATAAAACAGTCCTAGCTGTTTGGGATTAATTTTAAACTTTCCTACTAAATGTATTTAGTAAGAAATACAGAAGTTGTGTGACTTCTTACTATAATACTAGACATTAGCAAATTCTCAAAGAGGTGGTTGCTAGACTAGCCTGAAATGTAAGTCATTTTGTTTGGTGCGTGCCCCCCCCATCCCCTGCATAAGTGAATGTGCTATGGATGCTTAGAGAAGCAAACTGTTTTCTATCATTTGGCTTTGTGAGAACTTGAATCTAAGTTATGCAATCCTTCTTCCTAGCACCTCAAATGGAGCACATTCAGTCTGAGATACAGCCTCAAGAGGTAAGTTATTAAATGATATGCTGCAGTAGAAGAAATTAGTGTTAAACTGCAGAATAGCTTGCTATATCAGTGCAGTGATGCTAGAACTAAAAACTGGAGATAATACAGGAATCTCTTCAGAAAGCTCCACTTGAAGAAATTTGTAACAAGGCTCCAGCAAAGGCAATTGCCAAATGGGAGTCCATAAATCCTTTGACTTTGAGACAGGGTGCAGTGAGGTAGAATTAACAACCAGCTGCCTGTTTAACTTTGAAGGTTTATGGGCATAGTCTCTAGCACAATGTGGATTTTCTGTGCTATCACTGTGGTTTTTGAACCAAGCCATCTACCTTGCTGTGGTCTTAAACAAGGCATATTTCTCTCTTTCAAGAATCCTGGATATAAACTAGCCAGGAAGCTACAGCAGATGTTCTCAATAAGAGAACCATATAATGAGTATTCAGGATGGCACAGTAGCATTTTGTAAATCTGAAAGCAAGTGTTTTGTCTTTATGTCTGAAGATCTCGACGTTTATTTATTAAATTTATATACTGCCCTTCATCATAAGATCTTAAGGCGGTTCACTGTCACACAGATTTACAAACATTTTTGGAAATGTACAATTCAATCCTGTTGGGTGACTCTTGTACAACAACTTTCTGGCATGATTTCATTTTAATTGTGCTAGCAATAAGATGAGTACTGGTAAAATACTAAGTTTCTTTGGTTTGTATAGTTTCTTAATAGGCACTATTTGCCTGAAGCTGACTCCCCTATCAAGAAGCCTGAGGAATCCAAACCTTGGGAAGTGGAACATGTTAAAACAAATGAACCTCCAAAGTCATGGGAAATGCTTGTTGACATGGAAGAGCAGGAGCAGAAGCAGAAACAAGATTATGTTAAAACTCTGGAATCTGTAAGGCAGCAGGGAAAGAAACTGGAACTTTCAAAGCCTTGGGAAGCTCATCTTAAGGAAGGTGATGATGATCACAAGGAGGAAGTTCTGAAGCCATGGGTAACTCAGGTTAGAGAACAGCAGACCTCCCCTAAACACTGGATGAGCAAAGCGAAGGAAGAGCAGGAACAAAAGCCACAATGTCCAAAAACATGGGTTGCTCAAATAAGGGTGGAAAAACCAGAACCTGTGAAGCTTTGGAGTGCATGTGTTGGAGAGGAGGAGGAGGAGCAAAAGAAACACGAACCTGCAAAGCAATGGGTAGCACACATCAAGGAAGAGAGGGAACAAAAAACCCAACCCCCAAAGGTTTGGGAAACATCTGAGGGACCACGGCAAGCACTTCAGAAGCCATTACAGAACCCTCCAAAGATATGGGGAGCTGGAAACCTTACCTCAAAGGAACAATCTGGGCCAAAGAAGCCTGATTTGGGACCCAGTGAAGTGAGTTGGTATAAACAATAGTATTGCCTGTAGAATATTTTTATACTAAAACTGCAGTTTGGGGTAGTGATGTATCTAAAAGTTCAAAGTTTGGGCTTTGTCAATGAACAGCTTATTTTTTGCCACAGTAGTCTAACTCTACATGAAACAGGGTTCTCAGCAAATATTTGGACATGGAAATAAACTAAACCTAAAGGGATGTAAATAGTTTGCTGTTCAGTGAATTTTTGCCGAGTTCATATTTGGAATGGCAGGGGGAAGAGAACTTAGCATTGCTGATCACAAACCTTGAAGATTCTAGATGTTAAAAAATGGGGAGTAATATATAATAGAGGAATAGAGCAGGGAGGAATATAGACATAGACCTCCAAGTTTGGATCAGTTTTGGATTTCTATAATTAAAAAATGAGGGAAGGATAATGAATCTGGAAGGCTTTTTTTAACCTACATGGCAGGGTTGGTAGGATTAAAGGAGAAGGTAAGGGTAGCCAATGGGTCTCAACCCCTTGGTGAGTTAGGGACTTCCCTGCATGCAAAGACAGTCTCTGCAGATTGAACAAACAAGACTAATAGTGGGTCCAACAGTCAAAGTGGCTTCTGCTTGTGCTGTAGAGGGAAGTGAGTGGCAGGTAGGGCTCACCAACCTTATCAATCAGCTGAGATCCTTCTGTAGGACTGATCTCTACTTAAACAATTAATTTGTCAAAACATATTTCTAAATGCTTTTCAATATAGAAATAAGACTCAGACTGAAATTTGATTCTGACATAAAACAAGTGGTTACAGTAAAATGCCATTAGGTAATGGGGCTTTCAAAATCTGATCTGATACTTTGTGTAGAACACGGAGTCTGTGGTGTATTTATGTAAAAGTTGTACATTGCTAAGTCATATTATAATAATCTAATACAGTACATGGAATTCTTATTTTACATAGGATGAAAAGACAGATGGAGTGAATGAAGGAGGCATTGATGCTGCATCTGTTGGAGAACCTTGTAAACTACCTAGGAGCTTTGAAAACAGCCTTCAGGTTTGCTTTCTTGGCCATACTGATCATAGGAAATGCTTCAAAATGCTTAAACTTAGAATCTTGAGAACAGCTGGAATACTTCCTGTGTGAAGTATCCACTTTGAATCTTCCCAGGGAAAGGAGAATTTGAAACCAAAGAAAAACTGTTTTAAGTTGTTACATAGGGCCTTGGCTCAGTGGTAGAGCATCTGCTTTGCATGCAGGAGGCCACAGGTTCAATTCCTGGCACCTCTGGGTTGGACTGGGAAAAGACCCTTGCCTGAATTCCTGGTGAGCTGCTGCCAGTCAGTGCAGACATTACTGAGATAGACAGAACAGTGGCCTGCCCTCTGTAAGGCAGCTTCCTAAGTTCTGAGTGTCTTAGGAATCAATTCATAGCCTTAGTAGTAGATCAGTGTTTAAAAATCTGGAAATTTTTAATTTTAATATCAGGAAGAGGTCTACTTCAGGGAAGGTATGAATGGACCTCCTGTCAAAATAGTAACTTGAAAAGGAGCTCGTATTCTGAAAATGCCATTTTCGGGACTTGGCTCTAGGATCCTCCCTTTTATTTGACTTGAAATTGTGTACCTGCAGCACAGTCCCATGTGTTTATTTAATAGTAGCTCCTACTTTGTTCACCGCGGTCTTTCTCCATTGTAACAGTGTTTAGAATTTAAGCCTAAAGTAAAATGTAAGATGTACATTGGGAGAATATTATTGATTGGAGGGGTAACCACCATGGTGATCTCCAGATGTTGTAGACTACAGCTTGCCTTGCTCTTGACCTCTGGCCCTGTTGGCTGGTGGGAGTTGGATTACAACAACTAGAAGGTACCATGTTGGCTACTCGTGTTTTGCAAGTTGACTTCAGCACCAACAAAGCCTTTAATCCAGGGGTCAGCAAACTTTTTCAGCAGGGGGCCGGTCCACTGTCCCTAAGACCTTGGGGGGGGGCTGGACTATATTTTGAAGGGGGGGGAGAGAACGAATTCCTATTCCCCACAAATAACCCAGAGATGCATTTTAAATAAAAGGACACATTCTACTTATGTAAAAACACGCAGATTCCTGGACCGTCCATGGGCTGGATGTAGAAGGCGATTGGGTTGGATCCGGCCCCCGGACCTTAGTTTGCCTATCCATGCTTTAACCCATACAGTAGCATACTGGAAAAAGCACTCTGGGAATCTTGCCTACTCTGAATAGTTCAACTAACATTTTCCTCAGCGATTATTATTATTGTTGTTGTTGTTGTTGTTATATTATTATTATTATTATTATTATTATTATTTTATTTTTATTATTATTATTATTATTATTATTATTAGGCACCTAAACCTGTTCATCAACCAGTTGCAGAGTTTTGCTCTACTAGTCTTCCAAAGGATCCAATATTAAGAAGGGAAAGACTACAAGACTTGATGACTCAAATACAAGGGACCTATAATTTCATGCAAGTAAGTTGTCCTGGATAACATGGAGTTTGGGGGAGTATGATAGGTACCTAACGGATGGTGAGCGCAAGGAAAAAATGAAAAGGAGGGCATCAGTTGGTGTTAAGGTCTCAGATATTTTAATGGCACATGTTTTTAATTGCTGAAGGCAATTTTCAGAGGTTAAAATGCACCACAAAACATGTAAACTTTTATTCATCTCTGAATAGATTATTGTTTTTTTCAAGAGTGCAAGACTTGTAACTTTTTTGTTTTTAAGGAGTCTTTACTGGATTTTGATAAACCTTCACAACGTGCCATTTGTTCATCACAAGCACCTTCAGTTGATTCCACAGGTAATCATAATTGTGGTTAATGGTGAACAAGGAAGATCCTATTTTGTTTCATGTTCTAGGAATCTCTTAGCACTTTCATAAAGCAGAAAAGACTGGCATAGCAACAAATTATTAAATCTATGTGACAAAGATGTTCGATAGGTGAGATTAATACTTCATGGTATATCTTAGAAGTATTGTATGCAAACTTTAATTTAAATTCAATTTTTGTTGTTGTTACAACCATTATGGTCACTTCAACCACCACCAGAAATAAATAGACACACTATGCAGATTGTGCAGAGATATACTGTTAAAAAAGAGATAAACTTTAATTTAATTCATTATTTTCTTAAAGCCTCTATTTCTATTAAGCAGTAAATTGTGAAACACATTATCTTAAATTACATTGCATCCAAAATTTTGCTTGATACTGGAGCAGAACTTAATTCTTCCTGTTAGAAATTTCTTCAAAAGTTTTATCTTTGAATTTCACTTTTTAAAACTTTGAAACTTGGGCCTTGATCTTGACACAAATAGTCACTAAATGAGAACTAATTCTCTTAAATGTAAAACCTCAAGTGAGATTTTCTGTTGGTCCTACACATACTGGATGGTTAGAGAGTGTATGGGGAATTGTATTGTCTGAGCATCTGACTTTACCACTGCAGATATTTTGAAATAGTATAGTTTCTATTTACAACTTTAATAACCAACAATATTGTATAGTACAAAACTCCAATGACTCATACATCACTATAGAGGGAGTATTTACCTCCCTTCCTCCCAGCAGACTCTTTGGTTGGCCTAGACATGTCTCGGACTGTCCCCTTTCTCAGCTGATGTTTTGTTGTTGTTGATGGCTTGTGATTTGATTTCATTCAGATGTCAACTCTGGACAGTCGCTCCATATTTATTACTTAATATAAAGATGAACATAATGTAAACAACCTCTGTACTCCACTCAGTCACAGTTATTATGGTTTTTATTTTATTTTGATTTGTACATCTTGCTGACTTTTTACAACTCCATTTTCAAGTATCAGTAAACATACATATATATTTATAAAACCTTATATGTTAGCATTGACTTAATAGATTATCTAGCATCAGGCATACAATGGTGGTAGTTCAACTCTGATATTTGAAAAGCAGTTTCATGTGTAGAAAGGGCATAACCAAATGTTCCCATATTTTGTAGCACCTAATGAACAACTTTCAAGCCAAAATGATTTCCCTGAGGAACCGGTTCAGGTAAGAGTGGTAAGCCATTTGTCACAATGCGTGTCAAACATGCATTGATTATTTGGAATGTATTTTTGTATCTTGACTGCATAAACTGCCTTGAGCAGGCATCCCCATCTGGAGGCCCTCCAGATGTTTTCGACTACAATTCCCATCATCCCTGTCCACTGGTCCTGTTAGCTAGGGATGATGGGAGTTGTAGGCCAAAACATCTGGAGGGCTGCAGGTTGGGGATGCCTGGCCTTGAGTAACTTTCTAAAAAGATGGGGGTATAAATGTGGCTTGCCATTTTGGCTTAAACAGTTTTTAGGAGGCACAGTGGCTAGGACCTAAAGAACCATGCAACTTGTTCCAAGAGAGTAGTGGGGCTTTTGATGTGTGTGCCATGCAACTTGGATGCATTCCGCAGGAGTGGGAGGCAGGTACTGGACGATCTGCAAGTGAGAGCTCTCCCCCCTCCAACCCAGCGGGGGGTGGGTTTGCAAGTATAATTACTCTCAAATTATCCTTAATTGGCTGCATGCCCAGGGTCTGCTATTGTGGGAACTGCTGTTCACCATGGCAGCAAAAACTGGAAGTCCTAAGTAATATTTTCAAGAATTTTTTCAAACTATGAAGTCTACTGTACGTTGCATTATATATTACATTGTATATCCCTCTATTGACAGGTTGCTGCTTCTCCCATAGCCTTGCATGGCTCAATCACCTCCTTAACTTCTGACAATACACTGTCTGGATCAGAAACTGAACTTGCGACACCACAGGTTACTGATTGTTCTTTAGAGTTTGCCCTTGATCCTGATTAACTTGTTGCCCTCTAATGAGGGGGTGCCTATTTCTGACCTTCATTCGTTTGGTATTTCTGAGAAATGGGGCAGGCACACATTGGGAGCAGCTTATGCCAGGTGATACTGAATGTGACAGGTTGGTGTGCAGCAAATGCTGGTGTGGCTTTGAGAAAAGTCCCTACTGGGAGAAGGCATATCAAACGAAGCCAACTCCCCCCCTCCCCCCCCTGCTGTTGTACTGTTGAGGAGGAGCAAAGCAGGGTCTTGAGTAGTATGAACCAACATGCCGTTTGTTCACATTAAGGCATAGTTTAAAGTTAACAGCGGTTTTATGTGATGTGTGAACCAGGCTTGGAATTTACCCATATGTATCCCTATAACAGAGTTTTTACATTTACAAGATAACACTTCAGTAAATTGAAATTCTGATAATATAAACTTGAACAGTTTTCAGTAAGGCAAATTATTCAATGAAACTGAGCTGACCACCCTGTCTGTCTATCAAAAAATAGGTGGATTGGCCCTGGGTCTCTTTGAAGCATTTCCCCCAAATAAATATATTTGCTTAATTATAATATAGTTAGATATACAGTGGTACCTCGGGTTACATACGCTTCAGGTTACAGACTCCGCTAACCCAGAAATAGTACCTCGGGTTAAGAACTTTGCTTCAGGATGAGAACAGAAATCGGGCTCTGGCGGCAGCAGGAGGCCCCATTAGCTAAAGTGGTGCTTCAGGTTAAGAACAATTTCAGGTTAAGAATGGACCTCCGGAACGAATTAAATACTTAACCCGAGGTACCACTATTGCTTGGAAGTTAAATGATTGTAGTAGCTGAAGATGTAGCTTGATCTTGCAACTGGTACTTTGCCAATTAAGATGCAGCTCTAGTTGTGTTATACAAGGGAAACTGAAAACCAGAATATGTCAATTTACAGTGCTAAAGCTACTGATAGCTATTGAATAAGGAAGTGACTATTATCATTTTTTGCACACGATATGAATACTTAACAGCTGGCTTGTAGTTGAAACAACGGGGAATTCACTTCTAGTGAATTTGCACTAACTTCATTCCTCTTAGGTGATATTTGGTGGGGAAGGAAATTAAGTGAAATACAACAGTTATTTGATGCATGCAGTATTGACTGAGAAGCAAATGTATTTTTGCCAGTTGATCATTATGGTGGAATGATGTAAGGGTTGCAGCCTTGGATTCATTTCAGAGTTTACCTAACTTCAATATTGATATCTAGGCATGTAGTAAGAGGATATACTTTCTGTAATAACTGAGTCCCAGCATCTTCCAAAATACCATGCGTAATCTTTCTTGCAAGCATTTATTTCCATTTTAAGTAATTAGTAACTATCTGGTTATGTCTCTAGACATCTGTTACAAATTCTCAAGAGTCTGAGAACTTCAGTCCACCTCAGTCCTTTTATCAGATAAGCAAAGAGATTGCTGAAGTATTAAAGCCTAAAAAATCTGAAATTTCTCAGGTGAGTTTGACACATACTGTAAGAATTTGACTGATAAAAAAGTGTGCCGTTATTGCAGGGGTGGTAAATATTGTTCCCTTGATAATGTTGGCCCCAGCTGGCATGGCTGGTCAAGGATGATGAGAGTTGTAGTCCAACAACAACTGGAGGGGGACCATGTTTGCTATCCCTTTGCTATATAATGTTGATCTCTGAAAATGAAAACTAGTAAGTGTTAAAATGCGAGTTCATTGCCATAAGGATCTCCATCATGTTAAACTTCTGTATGTAAATGTTTGAAGTGGTAACACATCTAGCTCAAACATGTTTGACATAGTCAGCAGAGACTAATGGAAATTCCAAATGCACAGCAAGAGCAAATGAAGTAGAAGCTATTCTGTTCTTTGATATGCCCAACCATTGGCTTGCAGAAACTGCTGGTGTTTTGACAGCATAGGGTTTAACAGTGTAAATGGCTTTCCCATTGGCATGACAATAGAATATTACTATTTTTTCCTTTAAGGTTCCTATTCCTCTTTCAAGTGAATCAGAGACATCATTGACTCCATCAAGAACTACCATGTCACCAGTACCCCAAGGGAAGGGTTTCCAGTCTCCTTCCCCAAGTAGTAGTGTTAGCATGAAAGCACCTCCCTTTCAGGCTGTGCAGATTGTAAGTACATTGGCTGTCTAGGTGAATGCAATTAGATGGGAGGGCAAAAGCTAGGCATAAACAAGGAGAAGCTAAATCCAGGGTCTCCTCAGAAACAACAGAGCACCCTGTATAATAGAGGATACATGTTTAGTAGGAACTATTATTTTTAAGCAGATGCAGATGTATTTACTACAAGTTTACAAGAGAAGCATTCCCTGAAGGGATCCCTTTATTTTTTGCATGCTTATAGCTGCATTTAGACCTAATAATACAATTGCTGTTTTACAGTTCCTACTTGAAGTTCTGCAGCTTTGAGACTAGAACCCCTGTGAATAAGGAGTACCAGTCTTAATACTTAGTTGAAATTAATTGCAAATTCCTGGTAGAATGTGATATGGCCATGGCACCAGACACCCCCACTCCAGCGTAAATGGAAAATACTTAAATTTGTACTCTGTGTAGACTACACAGCACAAGATGGGGCAGACTTGATAATGCATGTGGCCTATAGAAACACTGTAAAAATAGCCCTTTTTTGCATAATTGTGTGTTGTGTTGCAGGTGTTCAAAGTGAACGCGCCTTTACCACCTCGCAGGGAGCGGGATATAAAAGAGAACTCTTTGCATCCTACAGGATATAATCAGAATTTTTGTACAGCAAGTACACAGACTCCACCCCAGTGTAAACCACAGTCTACTCAAAATGTTGAACAAACTGCTTTTTCTCACGATGCTTTGCCAAATGGTAAGGAAAACCTCAGTGCAAGAATGGTAATGGGGACATCAAGAGTACAACTTGATTGATTCCTCAGTAATGGGGGTGCCTTACAATATTTAACCCAAATGATTTCAAGGCACTCTGCTAGTGGCTATAAAAGCAGAAGTAGAAAAGGACTGAAGAGTGATGACTTGGCAGTATCCAACTGCCCATCTCCAAGGAAACATGATCTTATCTGACACGTAGTGAAAAAATTGTACTGTGCTGGCTGGGACTGTTTCTTTAACAATACCCTACGGAGGATAAACCTATCAATAGTCAATAGCCACAGTGGTTGTGTCCTGCCCCCACTGTGATAGCATGCCTCTGAATACCAGAGTAGTTGCTGGAAATCTCAGGTGGAGAGAGCACTATTATTCACATGCCCTGCTAGGACAATAGGTAGACATCTAGTTGGCCACTGAGAACAGAATGTTGAACCAAAAGGGCCTTTGACCTGATTCAGCTGCAATCTTACACCCTTAAATCTTCCTGGGCCAGGTGAAGATTTTCTTAGGCTTTCAACTTTTGTTGCTCTTTTTTTTAACTTTGGCTACTTACGTTTTCTACTGCAAACTGTCCTATATTTGAGGGGTGGAGTATAGATTTAAATTCTAAAAATAAGTCCAAATTATTGATGTGACAGCCTTTGATGAAGTAAAGTATTGTTGGAAATAACTGCATTAACTACTTGTTATGATAAACATGATTAGATTTTCAAGGAGGCAGGTGGATAACATATCTGTAAAACTTTAGTTTGTTAAAGCTCTAGAAGTGGTTTGGTTAATTGTAACTGCCAGTAATAGGGGAGATGATTCTAGCTGTTCAAAATAAAGACTTGCAAACTATCTTGAAAGTCTTTAGCTGCTAAAGGTTGGGTGAAGGAATAAGGGAAACTCCTGCTTTTATGCTGAAAATTATAAGGCTATTTTAAAAGTACCTGGTTGAGGGAGCTGTTCCTGTAAGCAATGGTATTCTCACCTTTTATGCAGCACAGACGCCCACTTTCTCTAGACCACCTCAACCTTTTGTCACAAGCCGTGGATCGGTCAGAGGTACCGTTCGAGGTGGAAGGTCAGCAAGCAATTCATATCGCTCTCCTGGTGGCTATAAAGGTATGTATGGTTTCTGTGGAAATACTTACCAGTGGATATATCTTAACATTGTACAAGTAGAATATAGTTGGCCAATACAAAAAAACCACATAGTAAAGGGCAACATTCAAACTGCTGAACTTTAAAACTTTATTAGCTCATGGTTGTTGTTTTTTAATAGTAAGGCATATTGGGTTGGATCAAAGCTGTGTTAGCAGTTGGTTGCTTGAGCAACAGGGTTTCCTAGTCTCTCCTCTGCTGTAAGCGCACCATGTACAAATAGAAGGAGGGAAGTCCCATTTCATGAGCAGCCATCTGCCTGTGCATCTGTACATCAAACCCTTTTGTGGTGCTCTGTTGTAAGCTGCTTGATAGCTTAAGGTTGAAAAGGCAGGCACTCAACGGGCAACTTTCAAGTGCCTAAATAAGATATCTATGAAGTTGATCCATTACTTTAAGCAAAAGCAGGGGGTTGTTTTTTAAGCTGTTTTTTAAAAAAAAGAATTTTATTTCTTTGAGAAGAATTGTTTATTGCATATGTTACAATATAACTCCGTACATATCAACCACAATGTTAGTCTTGTTTTTTTAAGTGACTTTCACCAAATAGTAGTATCATGTGAAAAGGAAGAAACTTGAACCAAAAGATCAAATGCAGTATTTGTTGTCCATATCTAGTTGGATTTTGACCTCAACAAGAAGCACTCATGTATTTGGTTGGTGGTAATTCCGGGATGCTATTTGGTATAGCAAACTAGGTGAATATCAATTTAAGTGTTAATGACCCTAAATAACTTTGGTTGTAAGCATGTGCTCAAACTGAAGTCAGATACATAGTTACTGAGCATTGCTCCTTTGCCTGAAAATGCTGGCTGCCAAAGTGAGTCATAAACTCCTTAATTTTCTAACACAGGAAGAGTTCTCTAACACTGTAATTACTGGATAAACTTCCTAGTTACTCTTTACCCATAAAACAAAGTTATGTCATAAGAGTCGGAACCTCTCAGTACTCAGCAACGTATTGGGTATTTGACCTGCCCCTAGGAGGGAACTACCAGAGTTCTCCAATGCGTTACTGGATGACACGGAGATCAATCTGTCAAATCATTCTAGTTCTTAAAGCAAAGATTTCATATTTTGTTCAGCAGGTTTTGAAGTTTACAGAGGATCACCTTCTGTTCCTAATGGCCTTTATAGCCAAATGCATCTTCCTGGCAGAGATTATCCTTCAGTGCAGTATTCTCACAGGGTAATTATTTTGGAAGACTTTTGGCTTTGCGAAAGTATACATGACCCTTGGTGGTGGTGTCCTGGATTCTGCTCAGGAATAAAGAACAAGTATTTATTTGCACATAGTCAGATTAATGGTGCTTTGCAAATTTGACTTACCAGACTGAGAGGAGTATTGTAATGTATCATTTAGTAGGGACTAATTTTAATTGAAATGCCATCTAGAAAGGGCTGAATATATTCAGTATTCATGCTTCCCATCCTAACTCTGAGAACATGACTTACGTTTATATCTCTCAAGTTTATTGGGTTAATGCAGGCATTGCCAAACTTGGCCCTCCAGCTGTTTTAGGACTACAACTCACAAAATCCCTGGCTAACAGGACCAGTGGTCAGGGATGATGGAAATTGTAGTCCCAAAACAGCTGGAGGGCCAAGTTTGGCCATGCCTGGGTTAATGTGTGTGTTATGGAGCTATCTTTGAGTTCCCAGTGTGCTGATGGGTAGCTACAATGGTATTACAACTTGCTCCACTTTCAAGGAATATACACTCATATCAATTTAATAAAGCACATTCAGTCAGCTGCAGTGATACTGGAGCAAGGGCTGGCCATGAGAGGTGTCCAAGTGGATTATGACCCCTCCTACTGCTTTGAAGGCAGGAAAGATTTGATCATATTCTTTCTCCAGGAGTCCTCTCCCAATACTACTCAGGAGTGGGTGCCCCTGGAGCACTGCTCCTGACTGGAGCTATCCTCCCAAAGGATGGAGATGCATAGTTGGGGTGTGCATCAAAGTGCCATCCAGTCACACCACCCTAAAACATATACCTGAGGCCACTGGTTTCCCCACCTGGAGGTATCCACAAGGGCATCAATGCACTATAAAAACTGCCTTTTGAGCTCCCCTGGTCAGTCAATTAGTGTGCTTTTTCTCATGGCCATCACAACAGAATCTTGAACTCAGTGCTGTTGCCAGCAATGACCACCGGTGCAATATTCTGTACTGACCTGACCTTCGTTCCTAAGGGCAGCTTGTCTTTCCATGGAACACAGTAACCAGTTCTCCTCATCCAACTCTTAAACCATCTCACCTCTCTGAGTGGGCCTGGCAGAAGCTGGCTGACTGGGTCCTCAAGATCAATATTCCCACACAATTGCCTTTACGCAAAACAGTATCTTATGTCCTTCTGCCTAACTACAGTAGGAGAAAGGCTTTAATTCAATCCTAGTGGATAAAGACTTGCATTCTGTATTCTATGAGTGATTACACCTGCCAACACCATGACACACTCCACATTGGCAGCCTTTCATACACCACACTAGGCCACATTTCATACACAATTGCAAGTTGGACATACATGCTTCAGAATATTTTTTTTACCTTCTAGCTAGCCTTTTTTTTCTTGAAAGTTCAGCTTTGGAAACCAGTAGGTCCAGGCCACACAGTTTTATTCTTTTCCTCCTCGTCTTTGTTCTTCAGTGCACGCTCTGTTTCTCACGCTGTCTCATATTACAAAGTTGTTTCGGCATCACCTCTGCCTTGGAACAGAACCACACCAGTAGAGAAAGGGGGGAAATCTGATCATGTTTCCTTCCTTCTGAGCAATAGAAGGAATCATAACCCACTTGGACACCTCCCACACCCAATAAGAAGTAAAATTCATGGCGGCGTGTACTGCACCAATGTTCTAATTTAAAAGTATATGTGCTTAATATGCATCCTGTTGATGCTGGTAGAAATTTAGTATGTTGGACTAACTACTTCTGATGTCTACTAAGCAGCAATAAATTTCAATGCTGGTACAGTGGTACCTCGGTTTTCGAATGTCTCAGAAGTCAAATGTTTCGGTTTTTGAGTGCCGAAAACCCGAAAGTAACTGCTTTGGTTTTCGAATGCTTTTTGGAAGTCGAACATGCCACACAGCTTCCATATTGAGTTTTCCTGAAGTAAATGCTTTAGTTTTTGAACATTCGGAACTCGAACATTCTTCTGGAACAGATTACGTTCAAAAACCGAGGTACCACTGTGTAGCAATTTTCTTTTCTCCCTCCCCTTCCCCATGAAGTAGATGTTATATGGCTGTAAATATTGTCTGGAGGTGCTTGACTAAACAGGAACAAATATTTGTGTTCTCCTAGGATTTGAATTACCAGCAGAACTATAAGCGAGGTGGTATTAGTAGTGGCCGGGCAACCTCAAGAGGTAAGTTTACTTCAAACATTGCTTAAAATGCAGTTCTGTCCAAGATATTATTTAATACCTGAAATAAAACAACATAGGGCTGCATACAATAATCGGATGTGCTTTCACCGCATATGTTTTTTGGCTGGAATCAACTGTCTTATGCAACATATGGGCTCCATTTCTGCTCACAAGATGAATCTAATTCTTTCTGGCCCAGGAACATGATTTGTAGAGCTATTAAAAATTGATGATGGGGAAGGGGAGAGTTGTCATTTCAGTTGAGTTAGCCTGCTCTCCTTGATGGAGGAGAGAAGATCATGTCTCATCATTTGCCAAAGCAAGGAGGATCGGTCAAATATCCCAGCTTTGTAGCAGATCCTGGGATTTGTTCTTGTCTTATTTTTATTTAATACTTGGCTTTTAACTGTGAAAGGTTTTCTCAGCTGTGGTACTTTCACCATGAGAGAGCTCCCTCTGCCTTCTCTGGTGGATGGGGAGTTGCCCAGCACTGGTGTCCTGTTCCATCTGTAAAGGAAACTTTATGGAAAGGCAGTGTTCTCTCTCTGCCTTCTCCATACCTCAGAGTCATATGAGCCAAAAGAACTAGAAAATATTCTCTAGAGCAGGGGTAGTCAGCCTTTTTATACCTACCGCCCACTAATGCATCTTTCTTGATGGTAAAATTTCCTTACCGCCCACCAGTGCTCGATGCAAGGAGGATTCAGTTTGTGCCATAGAACCCCCTACTGCCCACCTAGAATCCTGACATGCACACTAGTTGGCATTTGGGACCAGGTTGTCAACCTCTGCTTAAGAGAATCCAAGACTAGCTTTTAAATAAACAGTTCAGAGCAACCATTTCACTGTAACTATTGTCTCAAGCCAGTAGTAAGCCCACTTTATACACAGGTGATTTAAAGTAGGCCTAATGGTTTGTTCAGATTATCAAGGAGAAGTACTGAAGTTGCTCCTCCAGTCTAGCCATATTAGCAGCTTGGTGCAGAGTTTATAAAATCCTTAAAGCTTCTGTATTTTAGGTTACAGACAAGAAAACAGACAGGAAGAGAATTGCTCATCAGGTAGAGCTCGAGGTAGAACTCGTGTTAGAGAATACTTCAGAAGAAGGGAATTGAGGAAAACTGAGAGAAATGGGAAGGAAGCAGAGTCTGAAAGCAGTCTTGTGGCCACGAGGATGCATCAGTTCAGTTAGTGTTGATTAACAGTTCAGTTGATATTGGTAACTTGGTTTTCTATACTAAATAAACACACATTTATAAGATATGTCCTTTCTTGGTAGTAAGAATATTGCACCCTCCAAAATGTGTTTTCTGTTAACTAGATATTTAAGTATTTGTCTTGATTTCCAAGGTGAGCATGTAGCCACTGCTTATTCACCATAAACATAATAGTAGAACTATTGCATTGTCATCTTAACCTCTGCTACTCTTTCTGGGTGAAGAGAAGCTTGAATCATTTCAACGCTAAGCTTGCTGTGGAAGTGCACTTGTTACATATCTGACACACACATTCAGTTTTCAGAGTAAGGAGGTGGGAACGCTGTTTGAGTTAAGAGGAAATCTGCACTTGCAGCGTGCTGATAGACTGGCCCTTGTGTTTGCCAGGAAGCAGCTCTGCTTTTTTCAGAGCACAGCACCAGCTGCTGTCAGTCAGGGAACCACTGTGTGTTTTGGAGGTTATCTTGCCATTAGTGGAGAAGATTTTTAAAATACTGAACAAATACTGGAGCAGGTGAGCATGGGGTGGGGAGAATGAATAAAGCACAGCAACCAAAGCATAGCTGGCTTGCAGCAGCATGAGGAACACACTCAGTCCAGAGGCTGTATATTTGTTGGCTGAGTGAAGCTGGAGTTGCTTTGCAGCCGAGAAACCCGCACCCAAGCCTCTCTAACATTGTATTCATCTTCACACTCACTTTGAAGAAAAATGATTAAAAACTTGTAAGAACTAGGTACAAGTCTAACTGGGATCGGTCTAGTCACTAATACACAAGGTCTTTTTTAACGACTGCTTGAAACATGCAAGCTTGAACAAACGAGTGCTAGAAATACTGAATTTAAGGTTACGTCAGAACTAACCATTGCTCATAATCTTCAACAACAGGATGGAGCGATTCTTCTCAGGTGAGCAGCCCAGAACGTGACAGTGAGACTTTTGACAGTGGGGACTCTGGGCAGGGTGACTCACGCAGCATTACTCCTGTTGATATGCCAGTGACGAGCCAAGCAACCACCTTTGTACCTGTGCACATCTATGCCTTCCCACAGCAAGTCAGAGCTGCCTTTTCGGCTAGTAGAACTTCCAACTTTACTCCTGGAACTCTAGACCAACCTATTACATTTGACTCCCTGTTACACAATCTTGGTGAAGCCTTTAATATCCATCTTGGTAGGTTTAGTTGTCCTGTGAATGGTACTTATGTGTTCCTCTTCAATATGCTGAAGTTGGCTGTGAATGTTCCGCTGTATGTGAACCTGATGAAAAATGAAGAGATTCTAGTATCTGCATATGCCAATGATGGTGCTCCAGATCATGAGACTGCTAGTAATCATGCAGTCCTCCAGCTTTTTCAGGGAGACCAGATTTGGTTACGCCTCCATAGAGGAGCTATTTATGGAAGTAGTTGGAAGTACTCTACATTCTCAGGATTTGTGCTGTATCAAGACTGAATACTAATGTTAACAATAGATCTGCTCTAAACAATTTGGTGAAGGAAGGTGAAAACTGGGAAGACTCGTTTTGCACTGCACATTAACTGCTTAAAACACACCCACATAATTCTGAAATGGGATATGGTGAACTGTCTTGCTAGGAGATGGAGTTGGGTCAGCACAAATGTGGCACTTTATCAGTTTTGATGTAGTCTTGATAGTAAAGCTGTGAATGTATGTTTGCTTTTCTCCCTGAACTGTAATTATCAGCTTACTACACTGCTCAAAATTTGCCTCAAGTCTAGGCTATTCACAATGCCTTGTGCCTCAATAAAAAAATATGCCTTAGTATCAATGTCTGTACTGCTGGGTGCACATTCTAAGGGGGCCACATTTCTATGATAGAGTATATGCGTTGCATGCAAGAGATCCCAGACTCAGTCCTCATAACTCCCACCTAAAAGGATGCGGCTGCTGCTTGTCAAAGTAGACTTCTAAAACTAGATGACCAATCAAGGGTCCAACTCAGTATAAGGCAGCTTCATATGTTCTTACTTTCCCTTATAAAAATATGCAATCTAAGTCTTGGAGTAGACTCACTGAAATGAATGCCCTTGGCTGAATTGGGTCCATTAATTTAAAAGGGTCAGCTCTAAGTAGAAATTGGTTGGATACAGCCCAAAGCAAGAAGTTGGATGACTTTCAAAGTTACCTTTCCCCATGACTTTATAGAGTTTATACAGGTGTAGTCAGCTTGTGCTGATGTTAATGTAACACATGGGTAAGCTTCAAAGTTAGTGTCATTCTTTCTTGCCGTGTGTGTGTGTGTGTGAGAGAGAGAGAGAGAGAGAGAGAGAGAGAACGAACTCCACATCTACTGGGAAATGTAATAGTAAATGTAATCCCAAAAATATTTCAAGTGATATTTTACTAGTCCTAATTGTTTTCTGGCAGTTCCATGTCCTACTGATAATGCTGCTTCCTTGATACCTACCGGTGCTGCTACTTGGAAAGAAGTCCTTCTGTATCTGGGGCAACACTCTAAACCAGTTCTCATTTTTTCTTGCTGCTATTTAACTAATTGAAAGCTCTTCAGGTCAATGTCTACATTGACTAGTTTTTGCACACATGGATGTATGGGCCTCTGTAGTACGGGGTAATTGTCTTTAGTCCTTTGCTGAAACACTTGTTAAAATTAAGAGCTGCTGTTAGCACTTAGTTGCATCTGACATGTTAGCAAGAATACTGTTTTCAACAGCAAGAGCTGGATATACTAGTATAGCTGCCCACGGTGCGCACATGTGGGGGGGGGCATAGAATCTGACTTGCATCTTAAAGGATAAAACCTTTACCTGCTACTTCTGCCGCCCATGAAGCAGTCTTTAGAACTGCTCTGTTGCATCAGTGTTCAGCTTCTCACTAACACAAAAACTAGCTCATGCATAGCCTTTTAAATAGATTTAATTAAGTGACACTTATGGTAATGTCTTCCTTTACTCACTTGAAACGAAGTCCTACCCTTTTAAGACTTTTGTTGTAGGATGTCCTACATTCATTTTTCTGGAGCTGATTGTGTGGCTGTATACTGGCAATTGTCCCAGCCACTCGTTTCATAGCATTAAAGGTAAGGTTTTCATTTATAAGGCTTAAATCTTGCAAGCTTGCCAATGCTGCATATGTGAATATTGGTACAAAGAGCTAAGCTGAGCCTTAAAACACCCTTAATGTTTTCTTCAATCACCAAAGTTAGGATGCTTTTAATGCATCCTAAAACTAATTGTTTCCTATCAGTTGTTTCAGGTGATGAACTCTTTAACTTCTCTTGAGTTCAAACTATCTGAAGTAAGCGTCACACACATGTGGTTAGGCTTCTTGCTCTAATATTGGGCAAGAGAGAGGAAGTGTTCAAACTATTCAAATAGTATTTGTTGTTTAGACTATTTTTCGACCACATTTCTTGAAGCAGTATGCAAATTAGGCAGATTACATTGCTAATACCTTGGGGTACATTTTAGATCAGGGCAGCTCAACTTTCCATACTAAGTGGGCCACAAGAGTACTTCAACATGGAGCCGACAGGCCACACACTGCCTTGTGTGTGTGCACGAGGAAGCAAGGCCAAAATTTGGGAGACACATCACAGCTACTGTACTTGGCTTTGGGAAGGAGGTGCAAGGCTCTGGCAGGGTTCTAGAGCCCTCCACCTCCTTCCTAAAGCTGGGAAAGCACTAATTAAGCTTTGGGAAGGGTATGCGAGGGCTGCAGGTGAGGGGAGCATCAAATGTTGCTGAGGACTCTCAGAAAAGGCCTTGGTAGCGGCATGTAGCCCTTAAGCCGCACATTGGACTAGACTGCTAGGACCCCCCCAAAAAAACCCCCCACCTTGCAAGGTTCTGCATCAGGCATCCGCAACCTTCAGCCCTCCAGATGTTTTGGACTACAATTCCCATCATCCCTGGCCACTGGTCCTGTTAGCTAGGGATCATGGGAGTTGTAGGCCAAAACATCTGGAGGGCTGAAGGTTGGGGATGCCTGTTCTACATTCAAAGTGCTCAAAGTACATAGAATTGGATTTGTAACTAAAGTAAAAAGTGAATTGAAGGATTGCTTTGTATAAACTAAAAGGTTTTTCAGATGTCAGAATGGAATATTAAAACTGGTCAATGGGATGGAAGCTTTAGTGCAGCTGGAGCTCTGCTTGGATAATTTGTGAGTAAGCATATGGAACCTTGTACTTCAGTCTTCTTTGTGGGTGGGTATCAAGAGACGCGAGTGGCACTGTGATCTAAACCATTGAGCCTAGGACTTGCCAATTGGAAGGTTGGTGGTTCAAATCCCCGCGATGGGGTGAGCTCCCGTTGCTCGGTCCCAGCACCTGCCAACCTAGCATTTCGAAATCACGTCAAAGTGCAAGTAGATAAATAGGTACCGCTCCGGCGGGAAAGTAAACTGCGCTTCCGTGCACTACTCTGGTTTCGCCAGAAGCGGCCTAGTCATGCTGGCCACATGACCCAGAAAAACTGTCTGCAGACAAACGTCCGCTCCCTCAGCCAGTAAAGCCCAGAGCCGTTCACGACTGGACTTAACTGTCAGGGGTCCTTTACCTTTATCAAGGATTAATGGGGCCATAAGCAATTTTATTGTCCCAGGGTATAAAATAAAATCGATTTTAGATTTATATCTGCATATTTGTCTTGAAGTATGTGTGCGTTGCACTGCCATGCCACATTAGCTGCAGATTTTTTGCATATGGTTTCTTAACCTGTTTATCATGTGGAGGCACACCCTGAATTGAGCTATTTCCACTCTCCATAAGCAGGGTTATTCAAATACATTTCAGGTTCCACCCCTGCTTGCTCTCCCACTGTAAGTCTTTTACAGTGACCCTGTATGTTTATTTGATCTTCAGCTTCAGATGGGGCAGTTTGCTACTTCCCTCCCTTACTTTCCCAAAGGGAGGTGGAGGGAATCTGCTTCCGGCCTGTACAATTACTGCAATTTTACCCTCACAACAGCACTTCTGATTTAAGAAAGCTTCCTTGTACAGGGACAACTTGGAGGGGGGGAAAACCTGGGCAGTCTCAGCTGGAAAAAGGGGACCGCAGCTCCCAAGTTGTTCTGGGAGTGTTGCCTTTTACTTGACAGCTAATGAGCTCCCTCTCCCTAAGTCAGGGAGAGGGACCCTGTGGCCTTACAGGTGGTGGACTATAATGTCTATCACTCATTGCCCAAAGCACAGCTGAGGAGGGTAGACATTTTGGAGCTATGCAAAGCCAACAAACAGGCAGTGCATCTGAAACTCATTTACACAGCTTTGCATACAGTAACCCACACTCAGATTCACTCCATTCTCCCAAAGAGAATGGACATTGATGGTTAGTTCTTTCACCCCGTTTTTAAATTTTATTTATATTTTTCAGATATATGCATTTCACTGATTTTACAATCATTTTGACATTTTAAAACTTGACTTCCTTCCCCTTCTCTGCGATTCCTTAAATTTATTTTTAATATCTTCTGCATATCCAAACTTATTTATTTATCTTCTTTTAACATATATTCTTGCGTAGCTGCAGGTTATTACAGTAATCCTGCTCGTGTTTTTATCTGTTAACAATTTATCTGTAAATATTCAATAAACCATTTCCATTCTTTTATAAAAAGTTTGTTGTCTTGATTTCTTATTCTTCCAGTAAGTTTTGCCATTTTTGCATATTCCATAAGTTTTTGTATCCTTCCTTTGCTGGGACTACTTCTTTCCATTTTTGGGCAAGTAACATTCTTGCCTGGTGGTAAATTCTAACATTTCCTTCCTTTGTGCACTCTTGTTTATTGTAACTCTTTTTTCTATGTCCTCTCCTCCTACCCCACTGAACACCTTCACTGGGTCAGGGTGGAATTCCTTATAGTTAGCATTCTGTTCCTGACTGTAGCTTGGTGCTTTTGGGAAGCCCTTGAAGTTGGGAGAAGAACGGCAGCACCTAGTATTCATAGCGTGTAAATATTTTTCTTCCTATTTAACTTTTATTATGCCTCTTATGCTCATTCTTTAGTTTTTCTATAATGTAAAGCCCCAAACTTCACATTTCCTTGCATATGAGGCGCTACTGAATACAGCAAAAAGAGATAAGGGATAGGTCCTTATCTTTACACATATCCCACGTTTTGTGATGGGGATGACCAGTACACGTGAAAGAATGTTTGTAATGATCAGGTTACCTGAAGGAATGTCTTCTCCCATATAGATTTGCACAACAGAGATCTTTCTGGTTGTGCCACAGCCTTGGATTTAGCATTAACTAGGAAGAGGACCTTTTTTGCAGTGGCACCCACTCCATGGAATGGCCTCCCCATTGGAAAACACATGATTCAAATGGTGTAATTCTGGTGCATACTGAAAACTTTTGTTTTACCATGTTTTTTGCTGGCTTCTGATGCCATTATGCGAAAAGGGTGCTAAATGCAGTATTCACTATAGAACACAATTCTATAGTGCATTCAAAACTGCATTCAAAAAAAATGGTAAAGTCTTGACTTGTTTGCTTCCTTGTTTATCTGCAAGTGCAGGGTGCGCTATTTCATGGAGCAAGGGGAAGTTGTGAAGTGGCACACCCCACACCTGCAAATAAACAAGGAATCAAACAAGCCAAGACAGCACATAAAAAATTCTAAAGCATTAGACATAAAAAACTTCCCTATACAGGGCTGCCTTCAGATGTCTTCTAAAAGTTGGATAGTAGTTTGTTTCCTTGACATTTGATGGGAAGGCGTTCCACAGGGTGGGTGCCACTACCTAGAAGGCCCTCTGCTTGGTTCTCTGTAACCTCACTTCTCGCACTGAGGGAACCCCCATAAGGCCCTCAGAGCTGGACCTCGGTGTCTGGGTGCATTTATAAATTTTAAATTTATTGTTGTAGATTGTTTTAATTGTTTGTTTTCCTTCTGGGACCATTCCCCCAAGTGTGTTTTATAAGCTGGTCTCCGACCGTAATAAATTATCTATCTCTAATAATATATTTTTTTTAAAAGCTAGTGTGCATTTGTCTTTTTTTTTTAGTAGTTGCTGTGTTGAAGATCAAACACTATACCCAATATTCATATCCTCTGCTACACTTTCATTGTTGAGATTCCTGCATTGCAAGGGATTGGAAGACTAGATGTCCCTTGGGATTCCAACTCTACAATTCTATGATTAACTGGCTCACAAATACAGCACTATGTGAACTCCTGGATCTGAAATGGACTATGTTATGCTTACACTGCTGGAGACTGCTTCACATATAGTTAAGAAATCCTTACCTGCCACTCAAAGTGTATATGCCCCTTATTCATACATAAAACAAGGAGAGTGCTTCTCTTGCCAGCATAAATTTTATCTAAATGTGTGTCAATATTGTAGTGATGAGTACAAGATTTCTAGGTGGACTTCTTTTGGACCAATGTTCTAGTACTCGGCATACACACAATATCTTTTGAAGTACATTTTTATCACAAAGAATCCTGTAGCTATGTGAGGGGGAAATTATAGTTCCCTGGATTTTTTTGGGCGGGGGATGACGACAATGGGTGTGGCTGTGTACACACCACCTTAAATGTTTGGCGGGTCAGACTAAACAAGCAGTAGCATCACGTTTCCCCCCACAGTCTGTAGCAAAAAAGAAATATTCTGGGTAAAAAGCAGGCTTGTGCGACCTTGGAAACCAACAAATTAAGGTGCTACTTATAACTTTTTTTTACTATGAGCCTAATGCACCTATATTACTTTGTAAGATAACATGGACTGATTACCTCCCCCACCCTCAGTATTTGTAAGCTTCCCTTATTATTATTATTATTATTATTATTAGAATTTATATACCGCCCTATACCCGGAGATCTCAGGGCGGTTTTCCCCTCAAAGTTGTTCGCAGCTGAAGATCATAGAATGGGATATGACATATTAGAAGCTGCAAGTTGCAGCTTTTATTTTTGGGAGGGTGGCTGGGCGGGCATTGCCCAAACCCCAGCGGGGCGGCAGAAAGGCGAAAGGCTGGGAGGAATCCCTAAGCACTCACGTAAGAGCCTTCGCCTTTTTGAGCATCCACTTTGCGCACTTTTGTCACACCCCTTTAAAACCCACGTCAAGTTCAACCTGTGAGGACCAGCTTGCTCCCTCTAGCTAGTACCCAAAAATAAGGAAGGGCCTGGGATTGAGGGAATCTCTTCCCAAAGCAGCTGGAGGGCTGCGCGCCACTCCCTGTCGAGCACGTGAGACACTTTCGGAGAGCTGAAGCGCCACAACCTGCCGGGCCAATGGATCCTCCAGCGAAGTCCCAGCAACAGGTCCTCGTAGCATCGGCCTCTCTGCTTTCCCATATCAGCTGGAAGCCAAGGAGGGAAAGGAAGGAGAGAAGCCCCCGTTTGCTCCAACTACAGCGGATGCTCTCCGTAACAAACCATGGCCGCCCCCATCTGTAAAAAGTCCACAGCCGGGAGAGGGCGGGAGCGGCTGCCCTAGACCGCCCCCTCTCGCTCTCTCGGCTCGGCAATGTGTGTTTCGTTTCCGTACAACAACATGGCGCCTGCCATTCGGGCACCGCGAGAGAGTCGGGGAGGAGGAGAGACGCGAAGGAAAGCGCCCGGGGCGCAAAGCATCTTCTCCTTCGCGACAGCCGCGCTGTCGTAAACCGGTGAATGGCTCCCGTGTGGCGAAGGGGGAGAGGCGAGCTGGGGATTGTGTGCGGCGGCGGCCCTTTTCTCTGAGGCGCCTGTCCTTCTCCCCCCACCGCTATCGGAGAGACATGGATCCCAACCGGATCATCCAGGCGCTCAAGGGCACCATCGACCCTAAGCTGCGCCTCGCGGCCGAGAGCGAGCTGAACCAGGTGAGAGCGCAGCCTCCGGCCCCCTTCGCCGCCCCCGCCCCGCCCAGGGGATCGCGGCGGAGGCACTTCGGGGATCAGCTGCTTCCCCTCCCGCCAGGCCTCGGCGGAGGACGGGGCTTTGTTTTCCCCTCAGGGGGTGGCCTCCCTCCTCGCCTCCCCCTCTTGCCTCGCCATGGTGGGCGCGCTCTTTCCATCTCTGAGGAGAATCCTGTCACGGCCCCTCAGGCGCGCAGCGCTCACCTCCCCACCCCAAAACAGCCTAGCGGTTTCCTTAACGGATTTGCACGGCTGTTCGCCCACATTCCTGTCCCGCCTCTCCTCCTCCCGAGGTGCGCTCTTCCCGTGTTTTATCCCTCACAGTATAGGTGCCGGATCCCGGGGGCCCCCAAGCACCCACAAAAATTCCCATGAAGGGGCCGGGCAGTCACAAATCCCGGCGCCAGGGGCCATGCACGATGCACGGCACCCATGGCCCCAGGCACCCAAGCTGGCGCTCCTGCCTCACAGCCATCCTGTGAGGTGGCTTAGGCAAAGAGAGGGTGGCTGGCTCTGGGATCACGCAGCCAGCTTTCATGGGTTGAGTGCGGGATTTGAACCCAGGTTTCACCCAGCCAGGACCTTGGGTGGTCTCTCAGCTACAAAAGCTGACCCCTCCTCCCTGTGAAGCACCCTTCGGTCTTTTCAGCACCAGAGGATTCTGTCCAGAAGTTCGCCTGTGGGAGCGGGAAGAGGCACTTTGCAGACTTCCATGTTTACTACTGTGCATGTTTTCATGGACTGGAGCCCACACAAATCTAATGAGAGATCTCTAACCTTGGGAAGCTTATCACCGGCCTTGTAAATAATCCCGCAGAGTTTGCTTGCCTGCAAAAGACGTTTACTTGCTTGCTGGGGGCTGGCAGAGGAGGGAGGGAGAGCTCTGTCCCTGCTACAGCAGCTCTATACTATGACCGTGTACAAGGCATACATTTAAAGCACATCCTTCCCCCCCCCCCCGTAAACTGTAGTTTAATTGTGCTGGGAATTATAGCTGTGTGAGGGATAAGCTACAGTTCCAAGGATTCTCTAGGGGAAAGCATTGTGCTTTGCATGTGCTTTAAATGGGGTGTATGCAGCCCAAGTTGCTATGCTGGGATTGTACAAGGGGGCTTCCCTCTGGCAACATACTTGATTTCTGTGCCGGGCATAGTCTGTGACCACCTGTATCCAAAATGGTTTTCCAATAGAACACCAGATGTGAGACCTGTAAATACTATGGTGGTGTTTATTTGTTCCTTTGAAAAAAAATACATCTAAAAAGAAAAGAAAAGAAGGGACAAGATAATTCATCTGTCTTCAGCTAGCCTTTCACTTGCCTGCATGTCACCTATAGCTATTAGGCTAGTTCTTACATACAAGACTAGTTTGGACCTTAAAGATATGTCAGTCTACAGGGGGGCAGAAGACGCTGCTGTTTTAAGAGAAAAGTATGTGTGTGTGTGTGTGTGTTTGCTGTAACAGGCTGACATGGCAACCTCACTGAAAGTTCTGTTCACTTTTGTTTGGCTTTTAAGCAGACATCTCAAGTTTTGAAGGTTGACAACAGGTTTTGGAATTTTGGGCTCCCTGGTTGGTATTATAGGTACTCTACAGGTCTTAGACTTGTGGCTTTTAATTTCGCAACTTTTTTTAACCATCCTAACCATTTTTTGGTGGTGAAATTCCTTCATGCTACAACCTATGGTAGTTCCTATGATTCTTCAGCATAGTTATTTTTTGACAAGTTGACTTCTTCACCACCATCCCTCCGGAATTTTGATACTTTGAAATTAGATTGTGAACTTTTCCAACTTTTTTAAAGGTTGCCAAATTAATTACAAATCAGCAAGCAGTAAACTTCTGCTGCAAGCCCCACTGAACTCAGTGGGACTTCCTTCTGAGTAGGCATGTATAGGATTGCTTTACATGTCAAAGTAAAATGCCTCACTTTATGGAATGAGTGACAGTTATATTAGATTAGGATAGAAGATCCCAAATCATTCACAAGTCAATGGCAAGATTCTGTGGTAACTGGATTGTTCAAAAAGAGTCATGTCAAAAAACATCAAAGCCTATGATACCTGAGAGAGAGCAGAAGGTGGTTGAATTTCAGCTTGGAATCAACATGCTTCCCATGATCCAAGAATTCTTAGCTTGTATACATATCTACTTTAGATAAAAAAGATCCAGAAACTCGTCAGAATGCCAACTTGTAGCTTTATTTGTACAAAGCTTTTTTGTAATTTTCATAATGTAAAAAGATAACAACACAAAGCAGTATATTACTCAAGTCAACTTTGACAGGGCATAGAGACTGCAACCCCCCGGCACATCTTTACATCCAAACTAGTCGTAAATGTTTTTAGTTGCTGCATATAAATACACATAACATGTTCATTTGGTTGTGATTCTGACAATGGAAATGAAGGTAAAAATGGTCGGATGGGGGTGGTGTAATTGAAAGCTTAATTTCCTAGCTCTTGTTTGGTTCCATACTTTTTCGAAAAAAAGAAGAAGAGCGGAATGTGATTTTCTACATTTTGTTGTTTGAAGTATATGTTTCCTTTGGCCTTCATTGCAGAAGGGTCATGAAAGAACTGCCAGCAACTAACAGCTCCTAAGTCAGGAGTCGCCAACCTGATGGGTACATTTGCAATCTGGACAACAGTTGTGGGCATCCCACACATGCCCTATTCTAGTTGCTACAATAGAATGCTTCTTTTTAGCCTAATTTCAGCAGAGGGAGAGGTTCCAGGGAAGGTGGACACATTTGCATGATTCAGAAGCTTCAAATATCAAGTTTCTAAATTGGGGAGAGGCTATCTGAGTTATTACTTCTATTGTTATGCATCATCTATGTTTAATGTTATGGGGCCATAGCTCTGTGGTAGAGCAATTGCTTTGCATACAGAAGGTCTCAGGTTCAGCCCCTGGCATCTGCAGGTAGGATTGGGAAAGTCTCTCATCTTAAGCTCTGGAAAGCTGCTGCCAGTCAGTATAGACAATATTGAGATGGATGGACCAATGGTCTGATATAAGGCAGCTTCTTATTTTCACTGCTTGTTTTGAAAGAAGCCAAAGGAGAGCCTTAATGACCCAGATGGAATTCTGTCCTTTATCCATAATTCTCTCTTGCTTTAATTCCTGATACCCAGATTTAGGCTTTCTTTTTTTAAAAAGTATCCAGCGTATATTGTGGCATTCATCCTGGATGAACAGCAAAGGAGGTATTCATTTTTAAAGAGGATCAGATCGGTTACAGTTTTACTTTTGTCCTTGACATGCTGACACATTTAGCTGCCAACTGCTGAATGAGGTCTTCGAAACCTTCTAGCAGATTTTAGTAAATCAATGCCACAGTGATGCTAATGCAGTTCCCATTTGGGAGAGTTAAGTATAGTGAACTGTCGTCAAAAGAATGCAACAGCTACAGACTTCTTAGGATGTACTCCATTAGTGACTGGGGCTGATCCATCAGTACCTGGTCTTGCATTTCCTTTGTGCTTGTGCTATTGCAGTGTGCCTGGTGCAGTGGAATCTGGCAGAAAATAGAGGGTCTGGGAAACTAGAGGGTTCTTGGTTGAACCAAGAGGGGATGTGAAGGCAACCCAGTCAGCCATATTAAGTCAAAGGCCATCCACCTACTACAAATAAAAGATATTTCAAGTGTGGAAGTTGGTGGGGTTAGGTGAATGCAGGAGTGATATGGGCAGTGCAGTTTACAGCTACTCTCCTGCCCCAGTGGCTAAAGTTCAAATAAAATATGAGCGACGGGAGAGAAACCATTTAAGGAACTTTGGAAATTGTTAGAGGGTTTTAATGTTGTGTGATTTCATATCCAGCAGTCTTTTTTCACTTAGAAGCTCAATCACTCAGAATAATTTTCCTGAGTGCTCCTGTTGAGTTGATTTTTTGTGATATCGGAAAATGCCTTTTCCAGTGATAACTGGAAACTTCCATCAGAATGACTGTGACCAGGCTGACACCTTTTTTCCTTCTTCCAGTTATTTTAACTTATTCACTGATCCACAAAAAAGTATGTAAAGGTCAGCACAGAAAATTACCTTAAAAATATGTTGCATAAAATTAATATAGGAAAGTAATACTGTACTTTGAATGTACTTTGTACTTCTCAACTGTTTATGAAGGTAATAGTGTTTTATTAGAAGCTTTGCTGTTGCAAGAAGCAGGAACAGCAGCTTTGCTGTTGCTTATAGTTTGGAGGTGGAAATACTATTATTATTTTCCAATTTTATTAGAGAAATAAATGGTCAAAACCACAACTGGATTCAAGAGCAGAATAAAACCTGTTGTGTCTAAGCCAGCTGTTCATTTGGAGTGTGTCCACTGCATGCTCAACCCTTCAAACTGCTTAACTTTGCAGGAGAACATCTGATTTGGAAGGAAATAATCTTTTTCTTATTCATGGCAATAAAGAATCATAGAATTGTATAGTTGGAAGGGACTCCAAGCATAATCTAGTCCAAGCCCCTGCAATGCAGAAATCTCAACTAGATCATACATGACAGATGGCTATCCAACCTCTGCTAAAAAACCCTCCAAGGAAGGAGAATACTACAGGTTAACTTGTTTTACAATATATGGTGCTTTTCTGATTGACTTTCTATGCATTTCAGTCCTACAAGATCATCAACTTTGCTCCCAGCCTACTGCAAATAATAGTTTCTGATCAAGTGGAATTCCCAGTCCGACAGGCAGGTGAGCAGAAATTATTTCTATGTGTTACATTTAGAATTTGGTTTGATAGTCATACATATCCAGATAGAATTTGGTTTGATAGTCATACATATCCAAATTCAGCTACTGTTTCTTACTTTGATTGTTTGCTCGCCTTGGCTACTGAGACCTAAAGTTCAGAACATGTTCCAGCAAAACAAGGAGGGTGCAATAAAGAGCCTGTGAGGAGAGTCCCAAGGGCTCTATAAGGGCTGCATTTGGACCTTGGGGTTTTTTTAAAAAAATATTCAGCAGTCTTCCATGTGCTAGGACACTAGGACTTAGGGATGTTTTTCTTCTTTCACTTCAGCTGCTATTTACTTGAAGAACATGGTGACGCAGTACTGGCCAGACCGAGAGCCACCACCTGGAGAAGTGATATTTCCATTCAACATTCATGAAAATGATCGGCAACAGATTCGGGATAACATTGTGGAAGGAATTATTCGTTCTCCAGACTTAGTGAGGTATGTCAGGATTGGGGACATGCATCAGAATTCCCTGAATTGTGTTCCAGGGAGAACTAATGCTTCCATTAGGTATGAATTATGCAGATCATGCTACTTTACGTCAGTATTTACTCTGTATTTTTCTTTTTGAAAATTGTGGTTTTCCAGGAGGTGATGGGTTAGGAAAGGTAATGGAAAGTAAGCTAAAGGACTTGGAATCACTTCTGTAATAATTCTTAAGTGGAGGCTTCCCAGAGAGCTGTTTCTAAAGAAGATGGTTTGGATATTTCATGTTAAGGTCTAAATGAGAGTTGTAGAGAGGCAGGCTAATGAACAAAGGGTAATTAAAGCTAAAATATTATATCCTTTTGTCACACCAAGGAAGCTTTGTTTCCCAGATGAAGATAAAGAAAACTCTTTATAATCCTTTTTTGACCCAGTCCAGATGATAAAGAAAGATCTGTTCTCACCCTGACCACCAGCTGTTCCACATGAGTGTGTAATGGGGAAAGGCTGTAGTTCCTTGATAGAGCACATGTTTTGCATGCAGAAGGATCCAGGTTCAATCTCTGATGTTTCCAGATAGGCTGGGAAAGACTCCCGCCTGCAGCACTGGAAAGCCGCTGCCATTCAGTGTGGATACTACTGAGTTAGATGGACCAATGGCCTAGCTTGATAGAAGGCAGCCTCCTGTGTACATGTGCAGACCTGATTGATACCAACGCAGAATCCAGAAATGGGCTGTGCGATTTGGTCTGTGTGTGTGGATATATGCACTTGGGCCCTCTGCGGACATTAGGTCTATTCATGGAGATCGGGTGGCCCAGTGAATGATACCATCTCTCTGTCCCACTGCATATATCCTCTAGGTCACCCAAGATTGACCCTGGGTTAATCATAGAGACTGATGGATGGCAAGTTTGCAAATCTTGTGTACTTTAGTTTCTAGTAGTCATTAATTTGTGTGTATGTTGTTTATTTTGTTAGTCCATTTCTCTAATAATTTGAGGAGGAAGGAGAAGACACCAGCAATATGGTTTCATTACACAGTATCCAACTTAACAGTTCCTCTAGTGCAATGACTTCTAGGTGTTTTATGGAACTGCCCTGCCATCTCCTCTCCCTGTATGACCCTTAAATCTGTTCTTGGGTTTCCCCCAACCCTTCAGAGCAGATTTATAGGGCACGCAGGGCATGTGCAGGGAAGTACCAATCCATAGCTAAAAGGCCTTGCACTAGTGGAACTTTGTGGTTGGATACTGCCCATAGTTACACTGAATGTGATTTCACATGTCACCCACATTTCTCATCCTGTCTTTGTCTTTTGAAAGGTTTCTGATACTCTCCTTTTGCGGAGGATTGCCTGATAGCATTTATTACGGAATAAAGTTTGCTCTGAGTTTCTGATATGCTTAAAGAATTTGCCTCTCAAACTGTTTACCAAAACATGTTACTTGCTGACACTCTCTTCTTCTTCCCCAACCTTTCAGGGCCCAGCTGACAATGTGCCTCCGCACTATTATCAAGCATGACTTCCCAGGTCACTGGACTGCAGTGGTGGACAAAATAGGCTATTACTTGCAGTCTCCCAATAGTGGGAGCTGGCTTGGAAGTCTGCTGTGCCTGTACCAACTCGTGAAGACCTATGAGTAAGTGGATCTTCTTCTGGGAAAGCCCGTTGCTCAGGAGCCTTGCTCATACAGATGGCAGTGTCTGGAGAGCACCCCCAAGTACATGCATGTACCCCTTCTTTTGCCTTGACTGGTTCTTTGGAGAAATAGCTTCTCAATTCTCAAAGTAGAATGTATGTGTGGGGAGGGAGAAAGACAGGAGTCCACCCATGTGCTCAGGAGAAGGCAGCTCTAGCGAATGGGAAGCAATCCCTGCATTCATCAAGGTTAGGGCAGAGTGAGTAACATGTGAGTCAACATGAAGGATCAAGTAATTATCAGATTACATGATAATGCTGCACAGCTGTGTAAGTTATAGCATATTCGCCAAAATGTCTTTGATTTGCTGTGCTAAAAAAATAGATTAAAATGGTCAGGAAGGGGTGGAAGGATGGCAAGCAATACTGAATCTTTTCCTTAAAATGTAGAAGAATTAGGACAAGTGTAAAAGTTTGCTCCCCAATTGTTTCTGGATCTGGCTACTTCTGCAGATACAAGAAGGCCGAGGAGAGAGAGCCCCTCATCGCTGCAATGCAGATATTCTTGCCTCGGATTCAGCAGCAGACAATCCAGCTCCTTCCTGACAACTCCCATTACTCTGTGCTCCTTCAGAAACAGATCTTAAAGATTTTCTATGCACTTGTTCAGGTATGAGCCTCTGCATGTAAAGCAATCAGATTATAGGGAGTTCTGGGGTGGGTGTGGGGGACCCTCTACATCATTTCCCTTAAGAGGCATACTTCAGAGTGTTTCATTCACTTCAAGCTTGCTTACTTACAAATTTGGATGTTTAAGATCACAGTCTTAGGCCTGGACTTCACAGTATTTCAGAAAAGAAAAAATGCTAATGAGAGATTGTAACGCCTTACAATAAGCCTGCAACTTGCACGTGGGTTACGTTCTGAGGATTGTGCCTAAAGCCAAAATCATGTAGAGTCAAAACACATTGGGTGTACAGTAATAGCAGTTGGAATTGCCAAAGTCTTTTTTCCAGAATTTCCTCCCCCTTTTGAATTTTTTTTGCCAAGTGCGTAAAGCTGAATGAGCACAAGTTAAATGTGTGTAAGTTGCAGGCTTACTGTGTGTTTATAAGTGCCCCTGGAATGGACATATTTAGTCCTCTTTAGAAAGTCCTTAACTATGTAAGCATAAACAGTTTGACTGTGTAAAGTGGGGAGCTCTCTGTACTTAAGAAGGCTTCCTGGACATTGTAGAAACCAAGATTTCCCTTCAAATGAATGGGGGCCTTCTTTTCTAAGTCTAATTGCTGTGCAGGGAGGGAGACTGATGAGGAGAGGCAATTTGCAGCCCTGACTTAGAACACCTTTTCTGCATTCCCTTTCTGGTACTTCTGTGCATCACAATACCTCCACACTTCCCCCCATGCTTCTTCTGTATTCCTCTGTGAAATTCCTGATGCACTCCTCTTAAATAAATCCCTGAAAGTCATTGCTGCCCATGGATGACCAGGTGACCATCACATAACATACACTCCCAGGGCATTAAGAAAGGTAGTCCTTCCAACTCTATGATTCTATGATTCTTGGAGCAAAAATAAATAAATAAATACTCCAGCTGCGTTGTGGTGTTGTATCAGTAGTATAATAAAATGTTTTCTTTAATAAAAACAAGGTGTAATCTCTGGATTCTAGTGCAAATAATATAGTCTGGAAACACAGCAATACCTTTACTCTTTGTGTGTTACACCCCGCCCCACTCCGTCTTTTTGTTCCTTTCTTTAATTCCAGTATGCACTGCCACTTCAGCTGGTGAATAACCAAACTATGACTCAGTGGATGGAGATTTTCCGGACTATCATCGACAGAAGTGTGCCTCCTGTAAGGATTATATTACTGGGCAACACTAACGCCTTTGGGGAATAGGAAAGGGGGAAGTGTAGCTTAAGGGGCATATTAACTTAACCCCCCCCCAATTTGCAGTGTTATTAGAGGCTTATCCTCTAGTTGTGTTCCAGTATTTTAAAAAAGGAGGCAGAAAGAAGGACAGGAGCAATTGCTCACACTTTCCACTGGCTTGGCAAGAATATAGTGTTTCTGAAATACAAGGAAGAAGATACATAGGAAAATCTGACTTCAGGTGCCACCCACAACCCTCCTGACCCCCTGGCCTCTGTAAGCACCAAGTGATGTCATCACAACATGTGACCATTGGCTGCTTTGCTCATGGTACCCTGTTAGAAACTGAGCACTGTTGCAGCCTCCCAGCTACAGTGGTGCCTGTGGCTGTTTCACTGTCTCTGGGCCCTGTTGGACTTCAATGCCCATGTATACCCAGGACTTGCAAGGGACCCATTGCCTGTGTTGGCGCATCTCTGTGTGGGTCATGTTCTATAAAAGCATATCAAGGGGCAGGAGTGTGCTGCCAAGCAGGAGTGTGCTGCCAAGTGTGGTTGCAGGATCTCCCTCTTTGAAGGTTTTCATGGAAAACTTAGCCAGATTCCTTTTGACCAGGCTGGGCTTGAGGCCATTGGCTGCCTTGACATGGGGAGAAGGAAACGAGCATGGTTCCAGTACAGTGGCCCTAGATACCAGTTGCTGGAGCTTGGGGGCTTGCGCTGGAGTGGAGCAGGCAGAAGGTACTGCTCAGTTGACTCAGTTGTAGATGCTGATATTGCCCGTTCCCTTCCGTGCTTGAAGATTGCACCAAGACCTAAGTATGTAGCTTAGCCAGAACCTACCCTTAGTCCATGAAGATTGAGACTCAAGCTGTGGAGTTCCTGACATATGCAAGTTAGTTTTGCATGATATATTATACAAGCTTTGAAGATGCACAGTTTTGGCTTGATGTTCTGTGCATGCTATGACATGCCAGGGCAAGGTCTGAAGGCACCTGATGCTGCAGCTTTGCTGAAGCCAAGCAGGTCTGAATCTAGTCAGTGCCAGGATGGCAGATGCTTACGAATCCTATGTATCTTGCCTTGAGTTTTACCATGAATAGGAAATAAGCAGGGTATAATTCATAATAAAGTATTGAAAGGTATGGGGTGGACACTACAACCTGCATAATGTAGTCTGCAGAGTATGAACCATGTGGAATTTGCCTCAGTAACAAATTCTGAGGTTTTGTATTGGTGGTTTCGGAGAACAGTCTCAAAAGAAGTAATTTTCAGTCTTTTTACAGTGCTATCCTAAGCATGTTTATTCAGAAGTACCGTAAATATCAGTGTTCAGTGGGGCTCTTTTGATTATGAATCTTTATATTTTAATGTTTGTGTTAACTGGTCTTTATACCATGTAAACCACTTCAAAGCCAATTTTAGTTCTAGGTGGTGTGTGTATATAAGTTTTGTTAATGTTCAACATTAATTTGTGTACAAATTGGCTGATAGTTATTTCCTTTCATTAGGAGACTCTGCAGATTGATGAAGATGATAGGCCAGAACTAGTATGGTGGAAATGTAAGAAATGGGCTTTGCGGATTGTTGCTCGCCTTTTTGAAAGGTAAAATGCTAACTAGAGAAGATTTTCTGAACTTTGTTTTTCTCAGCATTATACTTCAGTCATTTTTCTATATATTTAATGCAGAGCTTTCCAAACTCTGTGTCGTGACACGTTTGTGTGTCACATGAATACTCCCTGCACCCCTCCAGGGGCTGGAAAGGGGTTAGTTTATCCTCCGGTTTGCTAGTAAAACTGAATTACTGTGTCGCGAAATGAGGCATGTCTAAAAAGTGTGTCACCAACATTAAAAGTTTGGAAAGCTCTGATTTAATGTAAAAAAGTATCCTTACAAATCTAAAACAGGAGCAGAAACTTCCAAACTTCTTGTGGCTGCACCAGATGGGTGTGTGTATGAGAGAGTCCTAGTCACTTGTGCCAAGGTTTAGCGTTGTGTCTGAACAAGCTCTGTATGTCCTTTCACACTTTTGTTCACATCTTTGGGAAAAGTTTTACCAATTTTACTGAAGGTCTCCATTGGATATTTTATTTTGCTCATTTTCTGTTTCTCATCTTGCAACTATTCGTTGAATTTGTATATCATTCTTCATCCAAAGATCACAAGGTATAAATGAGAACATAAATTGCATAACAGAAAACCCAAAAACAAACTAAGATTCCACCTAAACATTAGGAAGAACTGCCTGACAGTAAGAGCTGTTCGACAGTGGAATTTGCTGCCAAGGAGTGTGGTGGAGCCTCCTTCTTTGGAGGTCTTTAAGCAGAGGCTTGACAACCATATGTCAGGAGTGCTCTGATGGTGTTTCCTGCTTGGCAGGGGGTTGGACTCGATGGCCCTTGTGGTCTCTTCCAACTCTATGATTCTATGAAACCAGAGCTATTTTGAATATATCTAGAGCATGCAAAATCAAGCCATGTCCCATTAACCATCTTACTGCTTGCCTCGAGTCCTTGACAAATTAGAGAACTGGGCAAAAACAAACAAGATGAATTTTAACAGGGAGAAATGTAAAGTATTGCACTTGGGGGAAAAAATGAGAGGCACAAATACAAGATGGGGGACACCTGGCTTGAGAGCAGTACATGTGAAAAGGATCTAGGAGTCTTGGTTGACCACAAACTTGACATGAGCCAACAGTGTGACGCGGCAGCTAAAAAAGCCAATGCAATTCTGGGCTGCATCAATAGGAGTATAGCATCTAGATCAAGGGAAGTAATAGTGCCACTGTATTCTGCTCTGGTCAGACCTCACCTGGAGTACTGTGTCCATTTCTGGGCACCACAATTCAAGAAGGACACTGACAAACTGGAACGTGTCCAGAGGAGGGCAACCAAAATGGTCAAAGGCCTGGAAACGATGCCTTATGAGGAACGGCTAAGGGAGCTGGGCATGTTTAGCCTGGAGAAGAGGAGGTTAAGGGGTGATATGATAGCCATGTTCAAATATATAAAAGGATGTCACATGGAGGAGGGAGAAAGGTTGTTTTCTGCTGCTCCAGAGAAGCGGACACGGAACAATTGATCCAAACTACAAGAAAGAAGATTCCACCTAAACATTAGGAAGAACTTCCTGACAGTAAGAGCTGTTCGACAGTGGAATTTGCTGCCAAGGAGTGTGGTGGAGTCTCCTACTTTGGAGGTCTTTAAGCAGAGGCTTGACAACCATATGTCAGGAGTGCTCTGATGGTGTTTCCTGCTTGGCAGGGGGTTGGACTCGATGGCCCTTGTGGTCTCTTCCAACTCTATGATTCTATGATTCTATGAGTCAGGAAGTCGGGCAAGCCAAAGTGCATGGTGGGTGGACTGTGTTTGGCTTCGTACATAAGAAGTGCAAGTCACAAGATAGGAAGGCCTTCTTTAGTAGGGTGATACCTTAACATCTTTGTCACATCATTCTTTCAGCTCTTAAGAGAAGACCAGTTTGTTTAATGTGAAATCTGTCTTTTACTATAGGTGGGGTATAACACCTGCATGTAGTTAGCCAAGGGGAGTCACAGTGAGTGTGTGCATCTTTGCCTTGAATGGTCCTAGATTTTGCTTCCCTGCTTTTCTTCTTCCTTTGGTGTCCAGGGTTATTCTGAGCACTCTTTTATACATGATCAACTTTAGCGGCATGTGTACACGTTAACCTTCAGTTTACGTACTTGCTTTGGATTCTTTCTTCAAGGTATGGCAGTCCTGGGAATGTAACAAAAGAATATTTTGAATTTTCTGAGTTCTTCTTGAAAACCTACGCGGTGGGAATCCAACAGGTAAACATCTGCCATTTGTTTTATTAGTATGATAGTTCCACAGCAGGAATATTTTACTTGTCCTTTATGTATCATTTCTTTAATGCAGGGATGGGGAACTTGTGGCCTTTAAGATGTTGTTGGATGGCAAATCCCATTATCTCTAGTCATTGGCCTTGCTGTCTGGGGCTGATGAAAGATGGAGTCCAATAGCATCTGGAAGGCCACAGCTTTCCCATCCCCACTTTAAGGCATTCATTCCCTTGCCTGAGTACTTTGCTGTTGCAGAACAGAAGGAATAGCAGGTGCACCCCAGGAACCTGGGTAAAGAGGGGAGGGCACTTATAATGAAACTGTTCGCAGGGCCATTTTAGGATAATCACAGATGGTTAGTGCTCTCTAGGTAGAAGCCTCATACAATCTAATATTTAGATCCCCCTTGTCAGGAACTTGTTAGGAATCTGCTTTACACCGAGTCAGACCACTGCCTTCATTGGCAGGCAGCAGCTCTCCAGGGTTTCAGACAGGGTTATCTTCCAGCCCGGGTTGAGCTTGGGACCTTCTGCACACAAAACGTCTGCTCTATCACTGAGCTATAGCCTTTAGTTTTCCAGGGTGCTCCTCTTCCCAAAGTGAACTGCTGATTCTTTTTTTAAATTGTAGCTGCCACTTGCACCTCTCTTGCCTCCATTTTGGCCTCCTCAGATGATCAGATTTGACCATTGGGCTTCCAGTTTCTGGTCCCTGTTGTATGTTGTTACAGCAAATCTTTCCCATGGCTACCATGTTCAGGGGTGATGGTGGTAATGGAAACAATCATAATGTTCTAATTTTAAGGACAGATTTTCAAATGCAACTTGATATATGTTGTTTTTCCTTTAGGTGCTCCTAAAAATCTTGGACCAATATAGGAAGAAAGAGTATGTTGCACCACGCGTCCTTCAGCAAACATTAAACTATCTGAACCAAGGGGTCAATCACTGTTTAACCTGGAAGCAGATGAAACCACATATGCAGGTCAATACAAAAATAGTGATTGGTGTCCCTGCACAAATACTGAGGATTTGAGCTAGAGCTTTTCATGTAGTGTTGGAGCTTGAAAAATTAATTACAATAATTAACATTGCAATTACTATAATGGGAATGCAATCACTTGGACAGAAATAACCAGTCAATAGCATATTTATTTCATTCATCTGTATTTTATTCCACACCATCTGTAGGATTTGGAGTGGGCTCTCTCTCTCTCTCTCTCTCTCTCTCTCTCTCTTTCTCTGTGTGTGTGTATCTATCTCCCGCCTGATAACATTTAGTAATGTAAAGCGTGTGATGTGACATCATTTCATTAGCTGCTGGATTTGGTGGGTCCAGTATGCAGCACACTGTACTGTTGCAGGATTCATGATGATGATTTGTTGGAGTGAGGACTTGTGTTTGAATGATTAATAATGCGATTTTGCTCTGTTGAACGTTCTCTTTGCTTTTTTTCTTATTAGACTGTGTGTGAAGAAGTGATCTTTTCCCTGATGTGTTATAAAGATGAGGATGAAGAGCTCTGGCAAGAAGACCCCTATGAGTACATCCGCATGAAATTTGGTAAATTTGGTAAATATGTATTATGCATCAGCTAGATGACTTCCTTGCTATCACTGGTATTATTTCTCAGTAGCACCCAATGTTTGAACAGATTACTATACATTTAGATCAGTCTACAGTGAGAAGGTTTGTTTATTTGCACCTGTAATTTTGTTAGTATTTACGCAATATAACAAAAGGAGATAAAACAAAAAAGATGGCAAAGTAGGACATGCCCCTGTTTAACCTGTCCATTGCACTCCATCCCTAAATAACAGTTTGCTTAAGCCCCCATAAACTATGATTGTGGTGAGGTGTCTGTTAAAAACACAAAATGAGGGAGAGACAGTAGGATATAATAATAATAATAATAATAATAATAATAATAATAATAATAATAATAATAATGATAATTTATTTACACCCCGCCCTCCCCAGCCAAGGCCGGGCTTAGAGCGGCTTACAAGCAATAATAAAAACAAGATGAATGATTACAACTTAAAAACAAAAATAAAATACAACATTAAAATAATGGAACATTAAAATATTAAAATGTAGCCTCATCACAGGAGGAGAAGGAAAAGAAAAAAGAAAGAGAGGGAGAGAATCAAATTGGCTCCAAGCCAAAGGCCAGGCGGAACAACTCTGTCTTACAGGCCCTACGGAAAGAAATCAGATCCTGCAGGGCCCTGGTCTCATGAGGCAGAGCGTTCCACCAGGCCGGAGCCAGAGTTGAAAAGGCCCTGGCTCTGGTTGAAGCCAATCTAACTTCCTTAGGGCCTGGGACCACTAAGGTGTTGTTATTTATGGACCTTGAGGTTCTCCGTGGGGCATACCAGGAGAGGCGGTCCCGTAGGTATGAGGGTCCTAGGCCGTGAAGGGCTTTAAAGGTCAAAAGCAGCACCTTAAATCTGACCCTGTACTCCACCGGGAGCCAGTGCAGCTTGAAAAGCACTGGGTGAATATGCTCCCATGGCAGAGACCCCGTGAGGAGCCTCGCTGCAGCATTCTGCACCCTCTGGAGTTTCTGGGTCAGCTTCAAGAGCAGCCCCGCGTAGAGTGAATTACAGTAGTCAAGCCTGGAGATGACCGTTGCATGGATCACTGTGGCCAGGTCGGGGAGGGAAAGGTAAGGGACCAACTGCTTGATGCGGCGAAGGTGGAAAAATGTCGCCTTGGCTGTTGCTGTAACTTGCGCCTCCATGGAAAGGGAGGCGTCAAGGATTACACCCAAACTCTTAACGGAAGGCAATGGCACTAATTGGGCCCCCGCAAGAGAAGAGAGTTGGTCCCTCATCCCCATGCCATCCCGACCTAGCCATAGGACCTCTGTCTTTGAAGGATTTAGTTTCAATCGGCTCCCACGAAACCATCCAGCCACAGCTTCCAAGCATCTGGTCAGTGTGTTCAGGGCCGAGTCAGTGTGGCCATCCACCAGCAGATAGAGCTGAGTGTCATCAGCATATTGGTGACAGCCCAGCCCAAAGCTCCGGATAATCTGGGCAAGGGGGCGCATAAAGATGTTAAAAAGTATCGGGGAGAGAATTGCGCCCTGAGGCACTCCACACACCAAGGAATGGCGCGACGACAGTTCCCTCCCTAGTGCCACCCTCTGTCCCCGACCAGAGATAAAAGAGCACAACCAGTTACGGGCTATGCCCTGTATCCCCATGTCTGCGAGGCGGTGGTCCAGAAGATCATGATCGACCATGTCAAAGGCTGCTGACAAATCTAAAAGGATCAGCAGTCCTGACCCGCCTCGATCCAGTTGTCTACGGAGATCATCTGTTAGGGCAACCAGAGCAGTCTCCGTCCCAAAACCAGGACGGAAACCGGACTGAAATGGATCTAATGCCGATGTTTCCTCCAGAAACCTACCAAGCTGTTCAGCAACTGCTCTCTCAATTACCTTACCCAGGTATGGAAGATTTGAAACTGGGCGGTAATTGGATAGGTCTAAGGGATCTAATGAAGTTTTCTTTAAGAGTGGACACATATTGGCTGAAAGCTGTTTACTTCCATCAGTGATTGCTCATTTAAGAAATAAAAAGAGCCTTGTTGGTGTCCTTGTTCTGTCAATTTCAGAATGATTTGTCAAAATGTTCTTGAAGATTGTGCAGTAACACTTGATGTGGTTTTCTTTTCTTGTTCTTTTTGTTGTTGTTGAAAACTTGAAAGATGTCTTTGAAGATTATGCATCCCCTACAACAGCTGCTCAGATACTTCTGTACACTGCAGCAAAAAAGCGAAAAGAGGTACTTACAATACAAACACTATGACATTATAAAGGCTTGTACCGCTTCCTCCATTCTTCATTGGCTGTGATGGGAAGCCTGTGGCCCTCCAGATGTTGTTGGGGATGGGAACTGGAATCCAGCAACACCTGGAGGGCCAAGATTTCCTATCCCTGCTTAAAGGCTATTTGTCTCCCTTAAAAAAATAAAAATTCTTTATTACATTTTTATCCTCTTTGTTAGCCAAGTTGCTCAAGGTACAAGGTATGTCTCTGCCTGAAAATCCAATGTTATCCTTGCCACGACCATCTGAGCTGGTTAGGCTACAGTGACCCCTCCCATTCCTCCAGTCTGGACTGATGCTGCACTGAGTAGCCAGGCAGACAGATCTTGAGTGTGGCCTCTCCCCACTCCCCATGGGTCATCTAGCATTCATCAACAGCACCACCAGTGTCTTCTTGGTTTAAACAGAATGACTCCAGCATTTTTTACTTTCTAGTTCTTAATTTTCTGCGTTTTGTTCCATCTGTTTAGGTGTTACCCAAAATGATGGCATTTTGCTATCAGATACTTACTGGGCCCAATGTTGACCCTAGGAAAAAAGATGGGGCATTACATGTGATAGGATCTCTAGCAGAGATTTTGCTGAAGGTAAGCGGATGAAGACTTGTAAGATACATGTAGTTTTGCCACCAAATATGTGATTCATTTGCCACTTCAATGTGATTCATGAAAACCTTAATGCGGGGATCAGAATGCACATATATATCTCTGACAGAAGGTCTGTGTAGAGCAGGAGTTGATAAGGGATTCTAAGAGAGATGAATGAAAATGGAATGAACCAAGATTTGTACAGTATATTTTAATTAGTATTCTGGGACTACCTGGCAAGTCCTGTTGTACACAGGTATTTCATCAGAGACATGCATGGAAATGAAATTGATCTGTGGACAGTAAGGCATGGTAAGTAGCTCTAGAATGTTCATTAAAACAGACGTATCCTAGTTGTTCTGTTCAATTTAAATACCATCTTGAAAAGCAGGTGTGCGTCAGAGGGCACTTTGGTCCTCAAAACATAACTTGAAATAATCCCATGGTATGCTATTGGCCCGTAAACCAGTAATGGCACTTGAACACGAGGACAGTCCAGCTAGACAGGGATTTAGCCTGTGCGTCAACAGCCAGGTCTAACCAAAGGAGAGAGCTACAAGGAAGCCTCTTAACAAACGAGGCAATATCTCTGGTCTATATCAAAACTCCCAGGTTTTGTTTTTCACCTGGTCTTAGAAAGATATTCTTCTCCTTTCTGCAGTCTTACTTAAGCACACGAGAAGAGCCTTGCTGGATCAGACAAAAGGCCCATCTGCTCCAGTATCTCTTAATTCACAGCAAGTCCGCATTTCTGGATGCATGTACCTTCATAGGGACACATTCCCACCTGTGGCTGTAATTGGCCTGGACAGCATAACATATTTAGCAGTTGGGCATTTCTGCATTTTATTGGACTTATATAATGCCAGAATATTTTCTGAAAGTGAACTTGAAGCTAGAAGCTGATTTTGGTTTGTATTTGTGCAATTACTCTAGGGGAGTTAAATTTTGGAACATAATTGAATATTGTCACATATCAAAATGGAGACTAACCTTTTTTGTGGCTGCTGTTAATTCCATCAGAAGAGTGTCTTCAAGGATCAAATGGAGCTGATGCTACAGAATCACATCTTTCCGCTGTTCATGTCGAACCTGGGGTATTTGAGAGCAAGAGTAAGTGACCAGAGCAAGTGTATCATTCTGCGGTAACTTGCTCTTCTTAGCATCATTTAGAGAGTGTGCCCCCTCTTACAGCCTCTGGGACAATGGGGCGAGATGGCATTGGGGATGTTGTTTTGCACATTGTTGCTCTTTGCTTTTTTTGTTTGCTCTTTTATTGCTGACATTCTTGCTTGCTGCCTCGGAGTCTCTCCTGAAGGTCGGGTAACTGTCTGGAGCAACATTTTCATGTGGCACAAAGGACTGTTGCCTGTGCAAAACTGCCTTAGTTATACACAAGTGTCTCTTTGGAACTTGGCCTAGAATTTTAATGGTTGTTGTTGGTAGTGGTGGTGGTGGCTTTAATCAGGGGTGGCTGCAGGGGTGACACACACACATTTAGTTGTCTAATGTAAGCCTCTTCAAACCATAAGATGGGGTACAAGTCTAATCAGCTGAGAACTACCAGCACACAACTAGATTCCTTAGAGAATAACAGAACTCAGTAGTGTCTGTTTTGCTTTCTCCCTCTTATGCTGCAGTCCTGTTGGACTCTTCATTCGTTCAGTACTTTGGAATTCCACAATGAATTCAACCTAAGGAATGCTGTTGAGCTAACAAAGAAGAGCCTGATTGACGACAAAGAGATGCCTGTCAAAGTGGAAGCTGCCATAGCACTTCAATCCTTAATAAGCCATCAGGAACGAGGTTTGATTCTGATTTTCTCTCTCTCTTACTCTCTCTCTCTCTCTCTCTCTCTCTCCCTCTTTCTTGCCTCCGCATGGACTCTGCATGAACAACCCCAGTTCAGTTCCAATGCCTAGTTGCTAAACCTCAGATTCCTTCTGTCAAAATAAACGAATATTATGATAATTCTCCTTCCCTCTGAAATGACAGACTATAGGATATAGAATATATACCAGCCAGGAAGGGTGCATCCTCTGGAAATATTTGATTTTCCTATTAAAATAGAGTTTTAACCATGAAACCGTTGTTCTCACTCTACTGTGTATTGTTGCTGTAAAGGTGCACCCATGTATTGAGTATCTATGCTCCAATAACATCAATGCATCTGTTGCTGCTCTTTCAAGCATCCTACTATGTGGTTGTTACTGACTGAATAAATGCCCACGTAGTTCATTATTGGCCATTCATTTCCCATTCATTGAACCTTAATTTAAATGTCAGGTATTTTGACTGCTAATTATGCAAATAGGTCTAAGATGATGGTTAGGATTGGTGTAATAGCTGCAGATGTTACAGAACCCTGCTTTAGCAAGTCATCATATACTATCTTCTGCAAAAAAAATTGGAGAAAGGGAGCAGCGTAGACCTGAGTGTATCTTCAAGGGAAAAGGTGCAAATTCCTCAAATGGTCTGTTTAGTTTTCTCCCTTTTTCAGCTTTCCAACATACCTCTTTTTCCTGCACCAGTGAAATAGTTCAGGAATAGAAAGCAGACAGATATGTGTACCTAAGAAGCACTGATAAATAGATAGATAAATAGATAGACAGATATCTATATTTTATCTTTCTGTCATTTTATTTTATCTATCTAAGGGGTTTAATCCTAATCCAGAGCTCCTTGCATCTTCATTTAGCAAATGACCCCTTCTATCTTTTTCTGTGTTGTTTTTCTGTGTGCCTTTTTAGCAAAGGAATACATTAAGCCCTACATCAGGCCAGTTATGCAGGAGCTGCTGCTTGTTGTTCGGGAGACTGAGAACGATGATCTCACCAATGTAATCCAGAAGCTGATTTGTGAATACAGTCAGGAAGTAGCAACAATTGCTGTTGAAATGACACAGCACCTGGTAAGAGATAGCAGTGCTCTGATACAGAGGAAAACCTCTGATGTTTCTGGTTCCAGTTGATCTTGTTGGAATCAAGAATTTATTAAGGGATGTGTAGCTTCCAGCTTTGGCATTGTAAAGACCAGTCTGCATGTCTATAAAAATAAGTTTTAAACGACTTGAAGAAAATTAATTGAATGCATTTCTCATTTTATCTCAATATAAGGCAGTACATCCTGGAAAATTCCCATGTGTTTTTGCCCATACCACATTTTTTTTTCAATGGGTTAACCCTAAATATTGAAACTTTTGTTATATTTTTAAACTGCTTTTAAAAATTATATCCTGGTTTTCAAAAACACTCAGCCTGGATTGCTCTCTTTTCCCCACCTTACATTCTCAGCTGTTTACATGCATTTCAGGCAGGTTTATAGTCTGTGGAACTAAACTCTTACATAAAGAGTGGAGAACCCGTGAACCTCCAGGTGTTGTTAGACTCTCTCCCTTCGCTTCCAGTCAATAGGGCTCATGGTTGAGGATGATGGGAGTCAGAGTCAAACAACACCTGGAGGCTCTTAGGTCTTACGTTTAACATGCACACCTTGTCTTCATCCAAAACTGCAACTAGGTTTGAGTACAGTGGTACCTCGGATTACAGACACTTCAGGTTACAGACACTTCAGGTTACAGACTCCGCTAACCCAGAAATAGTACCTCGGGTTAAGAACTTTGCTTCAGGATGAGAACAGAAATCGCGCGCCGGCAGCAGGAGGCCCCATTAGCTAAAGTGGTACCTCAGGTTAAGAACAGTTTCAGGTTAAGAACAGAATTAAGTTAACCCAAGGTACCACTGTAATTGTCTTTTCTCACATCCCACCTCTCCTCCTTTCTCTCTCTATTGCTAAATATTACTTTGTAAGCTGCTTGGAGCAAGAACCATTCTAGGACACTACAGTGGTGCCTTGGTTCTCGAACTTAATCCATTCCAGGAGTCCATTCAACTCCCGAAACTGTTTGAAAACCAAGGCACGGCTTCCGATTGGCTGCAGGAGCTTCCTGCACTCAAGCGGAAGCCATGTCGGACATTCGGCTTCCAAAAAATGTTTGCAAACCAGAACACTTCCAGGGTTGTGGTGTTTGGGTGCTGATTTGTTCAATAACAGCCATTCGAAAACCAATGTACCACTGTGTAAGGTTTGGTTTAGTTTAGTTTAGTTTAGGTATATGTCGCTTTTCCACAGTGAATTGTGCTCCAAGTGCCTCACAACAAGCAACTCGGTGTATCTCAGTGGTAGAGCATCTGCTTTGTATGCTGATGGTCCCGGGTTTGATCCCTGTCATCTCTAGGTAGTGCCCTGCCTGAAACCCTGGAGAGCCGCTGCCAGTCAGTATAGACAATACTGAGCTGGATGGGCTACTGGTCTGACTTGGTATAAGACAGCTTCCTATGCTTATTATCAACATACCAAACATTTGAAACGATATGTATAATTTTTTACAAAACATGTCCATCAATTCACATAAGACCTTATAAGATCAGATAAATAGGATAAGTTCAACAGTACAAAGAAATAATCTATATACAGAGAAAACTCAAAAGTTCAGGATGGGGGCAGGCACAGGGAAGGCTACACTACAAGTTCTAGTCTTGCATTCCAAGGGCCAAGCAGCCTGGCTAAAATGCAGTTTAGGAACTAGATAGTTCACAGCTGGCTCACTCACTAGAGGAGGCCAACACAGTCAATGGGAAGTGCTGTGGAGGGCAGTGATGGTAAGCCCTCTTCCCCAGGCTTCCAGGTGTTCTAACCACTAGTGCAGGACTTACTGCAAGGTGCTGTGCCCATTGATGGCTTTAATACATAATAATAATAATAATAATAATAATAATAATAATAATAATAATAATAATAAAAAAATTATTATTATTATTCATAGTCTCCAAGGATGACATAATCAGCAGGCTGCTTCTCCATTGTTTTGTGTCTTGATTTCTTTAGGCAGAGATATTTGGGAAAGTTCTCCAAAGTGAAGAATATGAAGAACTGGAGGATAAAACTGTCATGGCTATGGGGATCCTTCACACAATTGATACAATCCTTACTGTCGTGCAAGACCACAAGGAGGTGAGCCTTCTCCATCACTTGTCAACAGGTGGCGCTGTGGGCCTATTCTGTTCCACAAAACCTTTGCCTACAGCTTTCAGCCAGTCATAATTTTAAAACAGTTTTAAATTTAGCTTTTTGTTTTAGGGCAACTGTTCATTTAAACAAAAGCATTCAGTTGTTACTTTCATGCTATAAACAGTCTCTGTCTCTTCTTATTCTAGATAACTCAACAGTTGGAGAGCATTTGCTTACAGATCATTGGCCTCGTCTTGCAGAAGCACGTAATAGGTAAATTTAAAAAGCTGACCTTCTAGAAAATATTTCCAGATTTTTTGTTTGTGTTTGTATTGCAGAGAACTAAAAGCCAGTCTTGAATTAGATATTAGAATATAGTACACCCTCTTTTTCCAGCCAGCCTTTGCCAATCTAGTGCCCTCCAGATTTTTTGGCCTGGATTGGTGAAGGCTGCCTTAACAACTTATTTTCTCTGCTATCCACTTCAGTTTAGGCATAAATAAGTCACCTGTTGTGAATTTACTTTTGTTGCACATTAGACATATAGATTGCTTTCTGTAGTGCAAATTGGAAGGCCAATGGAACAACAGTCAATTCAGTTCTAGACATACCTGGGGAATTGACAGTGGGGCGCACAATGGGAGTATAGTATTGTAATGTCCAGGTTCAAATTGCACTAAATGTGCAGTTTTGTTTAAGCCCTGAATCAAGTCTATGCAGTGCTGGTTGGTAAATTCCTTACCGTCACACCTTCAGGTGAACTGGCAAGCTTGCTGTCAGTATACCTCAAGGAAGACATGATTGCAAAACATGTTTCCTGGTTAAAATTGCTGTATAAAGGATTGATAATGGTATGAATTTTTGCAGTTTGTGTGGGATTTGCAAACTTTTATTTTCAGACCTCATCAGATCTGCGGGGGTTTCCCTTTCAGAGTTCTATGAAGAAATCCTCTCTCTAGCATACAGCTTGACGTGCCATCTTATTTCACCTCAAATGTGGCAGCTTCTGGGTGTCTTATATGAAGTATTTCAACAGGATTGCTTTGAGTACTTTGCAGGTAATGAGCTCTGTAGTGTGTTCTGAAAGGGGATTGACTGATGTTATAATAACCTGAGAGACTGGAGCAGTAGATCTGTTCAAGTAACTCGATTTGAAGTATTATGTTGGCTAGCAGTAGTTCAGGAAGCTATGATGGAGTGTCTCAATTGTCAATTTGTCTCAGCTGAGTGAAAACAAGCTTGCATTGTTCCTCAGTGCTATAGATTCAGAGCTGCATGTGCACGGGATAACCTTGTGCAGAGTGGTGTGCACTTAATTTGGGCTGTGGCAATCCAGTTTCTGAGACCTATATAAACTCTGCATATTGAGTAAATTTGCACATTTCCTCCTTCCGTCATATAGATGGCTTCAGGGATTGTCAACACACTTCTGGTATTTCTTTGGAGCCCTAGGAACTTGTTTCCCACCCCCCTTTAAGTTATTTATGTGTTTATCGTGCTTGTTAACATGTACTATGCAAGGAAAACAACTCTACAATGCTAACCTCTCAAGCTTAACTGTTTTGCTTGCCTTTGTCTAGATATGATGCCTCTCTTGCACAACTATGTCACTGTTGATACCGATACGTTACTGTCAAATCCCAAAAATTTAGAGATAATTTACACCATGTGTAAAAAGGTAAGTATTGCCATTGTTCATACCTTTACCAACTAGGTATCAAAAATGAATATGAAAAAGTGACCGAAAAATGTAGCACTGGGTGAAATGTAAAGGTCACAAGTAGTCCTGTTTAGTTTTGCTTTTAGCATACATTCTCTGCTTGCTTCCCTTCAGCAGACTTCAAACCCAGGGTCTGAGGGTCATGCCTGCATGTTACCCTGACAGGATGAATGTAGTTACTTATACCCACTGATTTTGGACATGGTATGGCTTTCTAAAAAAAACAGGATTTTTCTGCCCACGCCATATGTTGGATCCTTTTCCAATTCTGTTACTTCTTTCACTTAGGTTCATAGCACATCAGCATGCAAGACACCCACTTTACAACTGGAAATGATGTATATCCTACACAAAAACATATGCTAGAATACTGTGAATGTGTTTGTCTTTTAAATACATGAGCTGTACCAGCAAACAGGACAAACACTTATTCTGTTCTTGAATATTCAGTTTCGGTTGCTCTTCCTAATGTGCTTGTTCTGGGAAAAGTCCCACAGAGTATTAGTAGAATTGCCTTTCTCTAGTAGAGGGCCATGCTTTGGCTCAGTTTGCTTGAGCAACATGGAGCTTTTTGCTCTGCCATGCATCCTCTTTGCTTTTAGCATGCCGAGGTCTGAACACTTGAGGTAGATCTGCTGGGATTGACAGCTGTGCGTTGCGTGCAGGCTTTGTACTAAATGGCCTTTTGGCCTATTCTTGCTCCATGAATCTGACAGTGAGACTTGAAAACAGAATAACAGATCCGAGCTCTCTTGCTTTTTGCTCACTGAGCCTGTTGAGCATAATGTTTTGAGAACTCTTAATTCACATATGGATTCAGACCACAATGTTCAAGATTCTACCCTGTTTTTGAAGGCCGGGGATCAATTTCAGTGAGTGCCACTTAACTCCACGAAAAGGAATAAAAGTGCCAATACTAAGACTCCTATTATGGGAACACCTTAAAATTGTTACTGTTCAGATTTACTGTTTATCCCTCATTTCTGTATAAGCTCGTGTGATTAGCCCCTCTGTTTTTATGTCTGCTCTTCTCTTGTTATCCAGTTATGTTGGATGCCTTGCTGATTATTCAGATAAGAGGTCATACTGTATTGGAAAATATGTTTCTCAGATATGACATGAATGGTTCAGAACAGTTTCCATTTACACCCTGAGCAAACATGTTCTGTTTGGGCATGCTTAGTATCAACTGACATCTCAGTAATTTGTTCATGGTTTTGTTGCTAGGTATTAACTGGTGATGCAGGAGAAGATGCCGAATGCCATGCAGCCAAGCTCTTAGAGGTCATTATTCTGCAGTGCAAAGGGAGGGGTATTGACCAGGTAATCATAGAATCATAGAGTGGCATACAGTTTTTCTTTTGCTGATGATCATTAGATAGTACTAGCTTGAGATGGGTCTAGTTTGTGCTTGGAGGAATGGGCTATTTGGCCTAGGTTATTTTTTTGTAGTGCTGGGTTAGGTGTCACTTTGATTCAGCATGACAGATGGGGCAAAACATGGCTACCTTGGCAAGGAATTCCACAGTCTAGACACAACCACTGAGAAGGCCCTCTCTCCAGTCCCAAGAGGGCCTGCACGGAATACCTTAGTAAGCAAGCATGTCTTAGTAAGCAAGCCTGAATTCTACTCAGTATTGATCCAGAGCAGTATTCCAATGAATAGTTAGCAGAGTAAAAACTTAAACATGTTGCAGGAGTCCCAAAAAATAGACCATTAATATTTCATCCAGCAGAGCTTTACTGCTGCTGAAGGCAAATAAGCATAATGGTCACAAATCCAATACATTCAGGACTGGCACTGTCCATAAGAAATCCAGTTGCAGCAGACTTAACTTAAACTTACAATAACTTATAATAAGACTAAACCTTAACACTAAGCATACTATATACAGAACACCACACCAGAAAGAAAGAGAGATAGAAAAGAGTGAAACCCAGGCCCCTTCTGGCCTTATTATTTTAGTCAGCATGACCTTGACAGGAAGAGATAACAGGACCTGTTTCAGCCAGCTGTACTCAGCTTCCCAAACACCAGGAACCTTCTGCTTGTTTCTTTCACACAGAGAGGCTTCCAGAACCCTCTTGAATTAATTAGAATAGGAAAGATCTCTACACATCAGATCAGTACTTTCTGTACCAAGAAATGTAAACTGACAGGCAGTCCTTTAGATATCCCTGTCCCAAACCATAAAGGCTTTTCAAGGTCACCACCAGCCCTTTTGCCAGTCTGTACCTTCAGTCAGACGGCCACCTGCCGCCCACTGCTCTGGGTAGGGAGGGTGAAAGGGGTGTGAGTTGCATGGGAACCTTGGGCATTGCCACCTTTTCCTGTTGGCAGCTGACAAAATTGGGCAAGAGGAGAACAGCGGAGATGAAGTAGGGTCATGGTGGGATGCCAAACGAGAAGAGAAAAAAGGGGGGCAATCTGGGGAAGCTGGTAAAGGAAAAGGTTGAACAAGGGGTTGGGGGAGGTTGGAGGCCTCCCCTCCAAAGCATCCTTCATCTGTCATAGGACCTCCAGGTGTAGCTGAACTCCACAGCCCCCGCAAGCATGGCCAATGGGTGTTCCCCACACCTGTTCTATCAAACTGAGAAGTTATAATCGGGTGGTGAGAATTTAACCACCAGATGGCGCTCTGGGTGCTTTAAAATATTTTAATTAAAAATTGCCTCTGCTTCTCTGGCCTTCTGCTTCCAAAATTGATTGCCAACGTTCTGGCAGTAGCTCTTCTGCTTTGTTCATTACACAAGTATTTGTTGGTATCATTCAGCTGGTGGTTAGGTGGGACTCATATATGATGGGCTACAAGCTATCTCAGAGAAGTGACCGGTATAAATTATGCATATTTAGCAGAGTTGCACATTTTTTCTTATTTTGCATACCCCCCGGGAACAACAAAGAGCTTCATAGGGTAGCGAAGCTTTGCTTCCTGACAACTGGAAATCTTGTTCAGCCGTTTCTTTGGCTTTCTGAGATTTCATTAGGCATAGTTCCCATTTCTTCATTAATTGCAGGTCTGAAAAACAGGCCTTAAAAAAAAAAAAGAGCCGAGATTCTTAGGAAGCTGTATTAGAGCCAGTATCTCATTATATGGTTTTATAACATAATTTCTCCTTCAAAGTCACGTCAGGAATTGTGTGCTGTATAGTTGCATGCTTGTGAGGTAGCAATGGGGAAACCTGTGGCCCCCCAGGTGTCGCTGGGATCCAGTTCTCATCAGCCCCATCCAGCATGATCAATGGTCATAGGAACTGTGGTCCAGCATAATCAGGAGGGTCACAGGTTCCCTGACCCTTATTCTAAGGAAAGGTAATTCTAATTGTAAGTTAAAGCCTTTTAATGCCTGGAACTTACTCTGAACATATTTCATTTCTCCACTTTCCCTTTGCTTCCTCTACCCCATGTCTCTCCTGTTTTTCTATCCTCAGTGCATCCCGCTCTTTGTAGAAGCTGTCCTAGAGCGCTTAACGCGAGGGGTTAAAACCAGCGAGCTCCGCACCATGTGTCTCCAGGTGGCCATTGCGGCCCTTTACTACAACCCTGATCTCCTTTTGCACACTTTAGAGAACATCAGATTTCCTCACAACCCAGAGCCCATCACTGCGCAGTTCATAAACCAGTGGATGAATGATACAGATTGTTTCCTTGGGTAGGTGTCCAGTGGTTTTCTTTTTTCTTTTCTAAAAGCTTAGGGCTTCTTGGAAAGCGACTTTTTATTTTGGTTTGCGTAGAGGGTCCAGGAAAATATCAAAACCTGTGTGGAGGGAGGATTTTCCTTGACTTTCCCCACCAACTGCAGCTCCAAATTGTACTCTGATATGTTTTTCACAACAAAGAAAATCTGTTTGGCTTATTTTTTTAAAATAACATCTTTTCCTCCAATCGTTTTGTTTTATATACGCACTTTAGCTCGGTTATGTTAAGAAGACTCCACGTCAGCCATAGAAATCCTCGGAAATTACTAACTGGCAAGAAGAAAAAATACTAGCCATGCTATGTTTGCTTGGTATAGATGATATAGATATAGATATAGATATAGATATAGATATAGATATAGATATCTAAGATTGGTTCCCAAAGCAGCTTACAATGAAAATCCATACCAAATTGCAATTATAATTAGGAATATGTTACAGGTAGGTAGCTGTGTTGGTCTGCCGTAGTCGAAACAAAGTAAAAAAAATCCTTCCAGTAGCACCTTAGAGACCAACTAAGTTTATCGTTGGTATGAGCTGAAGAAGTGTGCATGCACATGAAAGCTCATACCAGTGACAAACTTAGTTGGTCTCTTAAGGTGCTACTGGAAGGAATTATTTTATTTTGTTTCAATTAGGGACATGTCACTGTGCAGAAGAGAGAGGTTGCTTTTAGCCTCTGGCTGTTGGTGGTATCATTTTGATTCCAGGCTGTTCTTTCCAGGGGACGTACAGGCAGGCTTGGTTGCTGGCTGATAGTAAAGGTGATCACCCCGCCCCTTGCAATGTCTTCTAATAGTGCCTGAATGGGTGGGGTGGGGGTATTTCAGGCAAACCTCCCAAATGAGAAAGGTAAAGTTATCTGTGGGGAAATGATCAGTGGGGGCAATTGCAGCGGAGGTTTTACTGTTCTTTAAAATTGGCAGCTTTTTAAAGAAAAAGAGAGAGAAGTCCCATCCCCATAGTTGAAAGCCGCTTCCTTCTAAAACCATTTTGGATTCCCACCCCCCAACAAACAGCTTCCATACCCCAATTCACCACTTGCAAACGAGGTGGCAAATTTTAAGACTCCTCCCCTCATCCCGAAATCATTTTTGGGGTTGAATCTCACCCCTGAAGTGAAAGTGAAACAGCAGCCTCCAATTCACCATTTATAAATGGCATTTTTGACACCCCCCCAAAAAAAACATAGGCTTTAAGAAGCTCATGCCTTCCCTCTCAGTGCATGTAGCGTGTGCCTCCCAATTCTGTCTTAATGGGTGTATAGAAGTCATTTGCTGTATATAGAGTCAGGAGTTTTAAAATGTTGTGCTCCCCACATGCAGTATCTGTGTGAGTAAGGGATTTTTCACAACCTGTGAATGGCAACATTTATACTGAGCTGTAGATTTCTTAACGATAAGGGATTTCAGATCACACTTGAATCTGTTGTATTGCTGAATTTTGTTGTGTTCGGAAGTCATTTTCTGTGGACGATTACGATGAACAGTAACAGACAGTTGTCCTTTAAGGCTGAGGAGGAAACATTTAACAAGAACCGGAAGCCATTTACTGTGGCTGTCTTGACATCTTGTAATATTCGTTCTTGTCTTGGAGTCGATGTTATGTAACTGCAAAGAATTACAGTGTCTCATAAATGCAGTTTTAACATGACATTTACTGCTCTGGTGAGTGCGTTGTAAAAGGGCTTTATTACATTCTGTGGTTAGGGGAGCTATCCAGCTTTCAAAGGTGCATCAGCGGCAGAATGTAACTCTTTAGTATATATTTTAAAATAAAAAGGCTTTTTGTCCTGTTGTGCCAATTAAAAAAACAGAAGACTCTTCATTCAGTTTTTTGCTTCTAAGACTTTTCCCCTTAGGCGATGGTTACATCATGACCAATTTATCTAAGGCTAAGGGCGAAGAGTGGACAACTTATTTGGCACTAAGGGCCTAGTTTTTGCCATCATATTCTTCATCTCATTATAAAGATTAGAAACTTTTTTTTAAATTTAAAACGGAGATTTTCTGGAATTCAACAAACATCCAAGAGCAGAAGACCTTGGCTTAGCTAGCAAATGCAGACAGTGGCTAATTCTGCATTTGAACCTCTTGTACCTTCTGTATTCTATACTGCTGCCACCTTGTGTTTAGGAAGGAAGCTATGTTCCTTCACTGCATGGGGCTGGACTAGATGACCCTCGTGTTCCTTTCCAACTCCACAATTCTATGATTCTAAGAACTTCTACTGAGTCTGTTGGTCCATCTAGCTTAGTACTGTCTACACTGACATTCAGCATAAACATTACTGAACTAGATGAACCAGTGGTCTAAGCACCTTCCTGTGTTCCTGTTTTATTTTAAATATTATTGTTTTAGCGCTTTGGTGTTTGTCCCCTTTGGTTCCTTAGGTAGACTGGGTGGGACATAAATTTAATAAATAATACAAATAGCGACGCTCGGGATTTTCTAGTCCAGCCACATCTGGTGGAGGGCCACAGGTTCTCTATCCTTCCTCTGTAAAAATGTCTCCTAAAGAAGGGAGACCAAAGACATGGGTAATGCATGCTATGCTCATTCAAACCTTGCAAGCTTGAAGCTCTCTTGGTTCCTGTTCTGTGATCTCCCTCACTAAAGGCCCATTTTGAGTTACCATCATGGTCTTGAAAATATATTTTCCCCTCCACAGTGAATCCTCTTGTGAGTTACTTGAAGGATACTCTTAACAATTTTGTTTCTTAAAAAATATGTTGAGCCCAGTTGCAGCATTAATTTAAGGTAGAGGCACATGCTTTGAATGCTGATAACACTTTTCAATAAAAGGATCCCAAGTCTTTGAGGTAAAAAAATCTCCCCCCCCGCCCTCTCCCTTCTCCCCGCCAAATATTTCACTGTTTATTGCTCCTATTTGCAGTGGTCCGTCTGCCAATTTTCATTCCGTACGAGAGTGCTCTTCAGCCCAATTGAGATTAATTTTTCTGTCAGATTTATAGTTGGTCCCACGTCATTATAATTCTCCAGAGGGCAGGGCATCTGCTTCATTAGTAACCACATGTGTTTGTTTAGCAGCGGACTCTTTGCAAATTATTATTCTTGGGTGGGGGGAACTTATTATCCAAATAACTGGCTATGCCATTTTACAGGGATGTAACAGCACTTCTGTGCCCAGGAAAGACTCTAAAATCTGTGCCTTTTCAGTTCTTTTCAAATTGTATTATTTTGTATTATTTCAAACCATAAATGGTCTCTTTTGTTAGTGTGATAGGACCACCTTGGACACCTTTGGATACAAGGTGGAGTATGCGCTTAGTAAAATGTTTAAATGATGAGCAGGGTCGGCCGACCCATGAGGCAAGGTGAGGCGACCGCCTCGGGTGGAAGGATCTGCAGAGGCAGCAGATCCAGCCTCCAAGGAATGCTTCACCCTGCTGCTGCCGCCCCTACCCCAGTGGCAGCAACAGCTGTGGTGAGCTCCTTGGAGATGGGAACTGCTGTCTCCTCAGCATCCGTACTCCAGTGCCAGCTCTACAGTGGCTTCTTGGCGAATATAAGGCACTGCTGGTCTCCTCCCACCCTTGTTCCCATTGTGGAACTTCACTCACCCCTTCTTCCCTGGAGGGGGACAGCATTTTGTGGTTTGCCTCAGGTGTCAAAATGTCTTGGGCAGGCCCTGAGAATGAATTTCCCACGCAGTCAAAAGAGCAAACAACTCTTCGTTTTCCTCAAACCCTGCTCCGCCCTCCTACTCTAAACAGGTGACTGCACATTGTCACCCTCCCCTGACTGCTTGCTTGTTTCTATGTGGCGACCAATACGTAGACCCCCTGTCATGCCGTTCTGCAGCATGAAAATTTAAATGCATGATGTAAATGAGATACTTAATTGGAGTTCTACTATGGCTGCCACTTCGAATCGTTTGGCTGATGTTTGGGTTTTTCTGCTTCTTCTAGCTCCCGTCTGAATTTTGCTTCAGGAATTTCTGCATCTGGTGAATTTTTAAATACATAATTAAAAGTTTTGTTCGTTCCCGTTAAACAGTGTCTATAAAAAAAGAAAGGAAAAGCAGTATTGGGCCTATGTAAGGGAAGCATCCCAGTATGCGTTATCCTCATCTACTACCCAAGACAGGGAGGCCTCTTTCAGAGAGCCTATTTGGTTGTTATGCTGCCACCTCTGAGAGTGATTGGGAACCAGAGCAGAACCTCCCAGGCTGCTCTGAAAGTAATCCTCAGCCTTTGACAGCTGAGATGTGTTTTTATACACATCTCTGTTTTCTGATTTAAACTGTATTGGTTTCTTGTTTAATTTCTTTTACCTGGCTTTAAATTGTGCGACTATAAATTGTTGTAACGTGGTCTGAGATCTCATTGTGAAGGAGGTTTAAATAAACCTGTAATAAATAAAAATGGGAGATTCTCACTCATTTGTGTGTATGTGTGTTTAGCCTCCATGATAGGAAGATGTGCATCATAGGGCTGAGCATTTTGATGGGGCTGCCCAACCGACCTCCCGCAGTAGATGCTGTGGCTGCTCAGATTGTTCCGTCGGTCCTCCTTCTGTTCCTGGGACTGAAACAATTGTGTGCCACCAGGCAGCATACGGAACATGAAGAACATGCTAAATCTGAAAAGAATGATGCAGAAGATAATGGTAAAATAATTAATATACATGTGTGCATTTCAGTGGAGAGGGCAGGGGATGGTTGCTATAGCAATACTGTTTCATCAGCTATCATTTTTCTATTTGTTACTAGGAAAAATACCTGTCATAATGTCTTTCAGCTTCCTTGAGAGGGAGGGACTGCATATTTCAAAAAATTCAGAAGTACTTTATATTCCCAGATTGCGTTGCTGAATAACCCTCTCTGAGAATTGGGCCACCTCCTAGAAGGATGATGGTCAGCAGTTTAATTTTTGCCTGAGTGTAGTGCTTTCCTTATTCTACATAGGTGAATTGCAACCGCTCATTTATGGGATAGCACTGGGGCCAGTTGTTCAGGAAATTTAGAATATTTTTTGCTCCCCCCCCAAGTGCCCCATTAAATCCTGAATATATTGTGACATGCCTTCTATTAAAAATAAACTTTTTAACAGAAGAGATTCCAAGTGATGAAGAGGAGGCCAATGAAGTCAGCCAGGAGATGCAGGAAAACCATGCAGGTGGTGGCGGTGATGCAGGAGATGACGATGAAGATGATGACGATGACTGGGATGATGATGCACTGGAAGAAACTGCTTTAGAAGGTTTCAGCACCCCTATTGACCTGGATGATGGTGTGGATGAATACCAGTTCTTTACACAGGCACTACTAGGTACATTCATCTGAAACCTAGAGCAATAGCAACAAAATCCACAAATGTCTTCTGTCTTCTCCAAGGCTACAAAATCTTTGTCAGATTCATTGTTATCTTTGGAGCACAACATTCAATCAGCTCATTGGCCTACTTTCAGTCCAAAACATGCACTCTGTATCCTACAAGGATTCTGTGAAACTCTAGTTGAACAGAAGATAGAGGAACCCTGCTAAGCTGGAAAACTCTTTGTTTTCTTCTTGCATTTCAGAAAGAGAATCGCAATCTCAAGCTGTTTTTCTAGGAAGGGCTAGCATGGCCTAACCCTGATTTTATTAGCATAGCCTAACTCATAAATAGCATAGCCTAACTCTCCCATCATCAGAAGGACCATAGTCAAGTGGTAAAAAAACATATTTTTATGCCAAATGTCCCAGATTCAGATGTACACAAGTCTATTTTATTCAGGCAGATCGTTGGCTTTGGCAGTCAGAACTCTGGTTCAAATCCTCTTTGGCCATGACATTCAGATGTTGGCTTTGGGCAACTCTCTCTCAGCCTAACTTACCTCCCTGGATTACAGTGGTACCTTGTTTCTCAAATGGCTTAGTTGTCAAACAAATTGTCTCCTGAATGCCGCAAACCCAGAAGTAAGTGTTCTGGTTTGCAAATTTTTTTTGGAAGCTGAATGTCTGAGGCGGCTTCCGCTTGAATGCAGGAAGCTCCTGCAGCCAATCGGAAGCCGTGCCTTGGTTTTTGAACAGTTTTTGGAGTCGAACAGACTATTGGAACGGATTAAGTTTGAGAACCAAGGTACTACGAGGTATGACTGTACTGTACTTTGAAAACAAAATGAGTTATCACTTCGTCAGGTGTCCTTGAGATTCTCCGAGCAAGGGCAGGATACAAAGATGATGGGTAAATTATTGCTTCTGGGGTGGGATGATTAAAACCAACAAGCTTAGCTGAGTGCTAGAGCAAGTGTTTTGAAAGCAGAAGGTCCCAGACTCAATCCCTGGTATCTCCAGGTAAGGTTAGGAAAAGATCCTTGCCTAAAACCCTGGACAGCCACTGCCAGTCAGCATAGATAATACTGAGCTAGATGGACCAATGGCTTAATATAAGGCAGCTACTTGTCTTCCTAGTTTGTCATCAGATACAAGTTGCCAAGTATGTCATACAGTCTTTGCTCACTGGAACAGGTATTTCAGCTCAATATACTGAAGCCAAAGGTAGACGATTTCTACTTGTGAAAAGGATTGTTTTAATGATAATGGAGGAAGGTTGTGGTGGGTTGTGTATCTGCCTTTTCTTTCTGAAACTTTCTTAAAAGAAAGACCATTATTTCTGTGTTGATAGCGATACAGAGCCGAGATGCAGCCTGGTACCGCTTGCTGACAGCACCACTCAGCAATGATCAGAAGACTCAGCTGCAGGGCATCTGTGCGTTAGCTGAACACCGGAGGAGTTCAGCAGGTGAGTCTGTTTATTTACTCTGTTGCAAGGATGTCTCTAGAAGCATGAATTGTACACTGCACAAATAAGAATTTTAATATTTGCAACCATGTCAAGTAATTCAAGCTTCCTCAAGTTTAAAACAAAACATATTCTGATTGCACAAAGAGAGAAGCACATTCAATAGATTTTCCCATTGCCCACTTTTGCCCATTGTAAGCACCCTTTGTGTACTGTATACTCTTTGGAGGAGGGGAGGTATCTTCAGTTCACAAGGCTTCTATCCTTTGAAGAGAGATAGATAAGTCTTCAGAGCAAGAGAGAGAATTCTCACTGTCCTTATCTTCCCTGTAGAGAAGACGAAGATAGAGAAGTGCCAGGGAACATTTGGCGAGAGAGAAATTGGAGGCAATAAATATGTAACGGACACCGCAGACAGCAGCAGTATGTATAGGATGGAGAAGCACAACTCAGAGGAAACTGCAAGCATAGCTCTTCTTCTGCCCTCCCAACTTTCTCTGTTTCAGTAAGAAAGGACAAAGAAACTTGGGTGAGGGAAGTAGAAATGGAGGTATGCAGCGAGTTTTTAAAGTCCACTGAGATTAAATTACAAAAAAGCATTTGTGGCTTTCTATATATTGCCACTATAAATAAGCTATCAACATAGTTCTTGGAACCATAGCTCAGTGACACAGCACATGCTTCAAATTTAGGCTCCCTGTTTCATCCCTGGCATCTCCAGTTCAAAGGATTAGATTGGTAGGTAATGATAGGAACCTCTGCTTGCCACTCTAGAGAGCTGCTAGACGAAGTAGATGGCACAGCGCTAGAAGGACCAATGTCCTGACTCAGCATAAAGAAGCTTTCTATGTTCCTTTGTTAGGCCTTGTTAGAGGTCCACTTTACACTGTTGTCACTTGGTATGTAGGACCAGTGATCTCTACAGAGAATTAGTTGCACACAAATTGAGTTTAGAGACTCCCCAAACAGTCTCTGCATTACCCACCCTTATTAGGACAGGAAGCTTAACCAAATGAATTATACAGGAATAGATTATTTCTACTTGTATGATACACCTATATATTACCTACTTGTCCGTACAAGCAAAATGTGGAAATTGCAGAGTGGGTGTTTTTCTATTGGGCTCAGTAGTTTTCCCTTTCCATTACAGAATATTACCCATCTCCAGTAGTGCAGGGACAATATAGAGGTATACAAATCTGCAAGATTATTTTGTTCCCCCCGCCTTGGTGGTACTTCAGAAATTTCAATCTTTTAAGAAAATAAATGCATGCATTTTGAAGGAGGTTCATTGGTGCTTTAAAAAAAACATACTTACTATCTGTCTCTTAAACTTATTTCTTTTTAATTCTAGAATCAAAGAGGATAGAGCAGCAAACGGGCTTCACATTTGATAACAAAGGACTGGTCTCTTCATTTAACTTTGGCAATCCTCCAGGGAGCAACTGAAGGAGGAAAAGACGAAAGCTTAAGGGACTCTGCAGAATATTTCATTATTGCATTTTATTAAAACAGCAACACACATTTGTGACTTGTGAGCAGACAAGGGAAGGTAATGGAGTGCTCTGGAAGATGATTTCCTTTTGGGAAAGGCAGTGGTCAACCCTCTTTCCTCTCATTAGGACACTCTTTCTAACCAGCTACTGTAATGTATAAATTCTTGTGGTATTTTTCTAAGTTGTTGGACTGAAGAACGTCTCTGTTCCTGCTCTTCCCAGTGAAATGGGGAAGCAGCTGTATGGAATTGGATTGAGTTGCACTTCTCAGGTCTTTGCCATGTGAAATTGAAGGGGTCCTATGGATAACAGTGCCTTCTGTTGTATATGGATTGCCTGAACAAATAATTTTGGAGTGCATAGTGCATTTTTTAATTTTATTTTAAGGAAGGACATTTAATAGGCACACTTCAAATCCTGCTTTCCTCTAGTGAAATCATGGCTGTATTTTGTCAGTCACAAACTTCACACCGTTGGCTACGCAAACCTTTCAGCTTTCCCGAGTTCATCTGTATGTGTCCAGGGTAATAATTTCTCTTGGAATTATCAAGAATAACCTTTATGTTCACAGCTGTTACCAGAAAGCAGACCTTCCCATGGAAAATATTTCTTTAGATTTCTACTTGGGGTTTGTTGATGCAGTGGTTTTCAAACTATCTGCCTTGAAGGAATCCTTTCTGTGTTGCCCTGTCTACCAAGGAATCCACTGTGCATTGCAGTAGGTCCTGGAGTATAGCCCTTCTGACTTTCTGAGCCTGCGACCTGACATGTTGGGTGGGTCTCACTATTCTCTCTTTCAGGGAAGCTGGTTTGCCAGGCTCAGTCTTATTATGAGCCCAAGGTGTCTCCAGAACAGTTTGGAAGCTATTGCTTTTAATGGAGGCATTGTAATTATTCGGGGGGGGGGCAGTTTGTAGATGTAGCAATGGTGTGCCTGGCCTGGCATATTCAGATCTAGAACTATCCCATTGCTCTTGTGGATTTATTGATGTATTGGTAATCAAACAGTGGCCTTTGCAAGCAGTGGTTCTTTATATTGTCATCTGTCTTTGACAAGAATGAGGTTTTCCAGCCATGCCTGTGCTGAAAACCTATGCTTTAAATAACTGCTTTTATTGGCTGCATCACTCAGGTTGTATCCAGCAACTGAGTGATCACAAAAATAAATAAATCTTAAGTTTAAAAGGCCAGTCTCCCGTAACATCAGAAATGAATTGGAACTAGGCATTGGTGAGCAGAACGTGAGAAAAATGGTCAGGTAGACGGGTGGAGCAGAACAATGAGCCTATGTTCATATAGCTTACCTTGCATAAAGGGAAGAAGTGTCTTAAGAAACCAGGCATCTGATGGAGACTGGACTGAGTCTCTGGACTACCACTTTCCTATCCCTGGTACTCATTCTCCTTCATCTCCCACTGCCCATTGTTGTAGCATGTGTTTCCCATGCCATAATACTGGGTGCTCGTGTCTTTCTCCAAATGTTACTGAGGGAACTTGGTGTTTGAGCCTTACCAGTTCTCCAGCCACACTTGATGGCTGTATCTAGTGAGAAATTTTCTCTTTGCATGTTACCAATTAATACAAAATACATGTATGCCAAGTTGATTGTGAAAGACATGTGCAGTGCATATTTCAAGTACAGCTTTCCCTTTTTAAAATACACAAAAGTGACAAGTGGGCAAGAACCAAACCACCTCGCTGGTTTGTTTACAAGGGGAAAGCCACATTTGAAGCATCATAACTGATGCATTGGTGCCCAGGCGCAAAATATATTGTGAGATGTGGTTTTCAGTGTTCAGGAAAAACGTTGATTCTCTTTCCCAGAACTGTTTCACATAGGTATACCTTGAGGAACACAGGGTTAAGCACTAAGCAAAGATAATGAGTTTTGTATCTTTAGGAAGAAGCATCAAAATTCTGGTTTGAGGGACGAACAACCTGAAGGTGAGGAAAGAGCTTCCTTATGAGATAGGGATGTACTGGACATTTTTCAAAAACAGCCCCAGCTCTTCATGCCTGTCACATTTAATCACCTAAAGCCATTCATCACTTAAACTATAAGGGAAGGTGGTTTAATTAAGGGTTTGAATTAAGACACACATTTCCTTGATTCCCTTGTTCAGTTTGTGCTTAAGCTTCCCCTCAACTCTATGTGGCTAGAAGACTAAATTTGTCTGCAAATATTGATCGTCTGATGAAAATACAAAATTTGGGATCATTGATAGGTTTGCAGTAAAGGGCTTGGCTTTTTGTGATGGACCACAAGAAGGAACTGGGGTTCTTTCTCTAATTGAAACAGTGAAGACTATTCTGTACAGAGGCAAAGCAGGGTTTGCCACAAAGTGTGCACCAAACAAGGAACTACATCCAGTTGTGGCTTCCTGTCAGTATCAATCAGATTTTACATTATTAAGTGTACATTTAAAACATTTGGTGTGCCTCTAAAAATTCTCAGTTGGCCTAGAGACTCTGAGGAGCTAGAATGCAAATGTCATCTAACTTCTTAACTAATATGCTGAATGTGTGCCTCCTTTTATATTTGTTTTGATTCTTTGATAATTCTGCCCCTTTTCTCCCAAACGCATTTCCTGTAAATGCTTTAGCCCATTACAGTCAATTTCCTTTGTCTGTTCTGGAATGTGTTGTTATGCAGTTGATCAGGAGACATCTTGCTGGGCAGTATTGGTGTGAGGAGGGGGCAGAGCAAGAGAGATTGAGAGTTTGTTGCTCTTCCCCCCTTTCACAACAGATCTTTGTGCAAATATGTCAGCAAAATAAGTATAATTTCACGCATGCAGGAAGGGATCCACATAGAGCTGACTTTGCTTTCTTTGGAAACATTCATTTAAATATGATTGTCTTGGATAAAAGATTTGAAGTGTCTTCCAGGATTGTGAGCAGCTCACTGATGACGTGTTTCCTCCCCATATATATGTCTGTCATATTTTTGTATGTTATACAGTGTTATGACAGGCATGACTTAAGAGAGCAGTTCCTTGATCTGAAAGCTTCATGTTGAGGGTGACCATTGGAAATTCTGAAATTTAATGATAAGTTCACATGTACCTGTTCAGTGCTGACTGCATTAACAAGTTCTGGCTTACATTCATGTATCAGAGGTCAAACACCAGAGATAAAAGCCTCCACATTGCCTTACACCACCCAAAACACAGTGCTGTTCTTCAGCTGAGTCAGTTCACTCTATGAACTGCTGGTTACCAACCACAATCAAGTGTAGAAAAACCAAGTGATGTACATGTGCATGTGTGAACCAATCTTTGAGGAAATAGAAGTCCTCAAACTGACTCGACAACTGGTGCCAACTTTTACTTGACCTGACAGATCTGTGGATATTCTAGGAAATAAGAGTTTGTACTGTCTAATCTTCCGGAACTGTAAATGTTCTAGGTAAACCTGTTGTTACATTTCGACTCCCCTCCCCAACCAAAAATAGTTGCCGGCTACCGCAACGTCCCCTTTCTCCCTTTCCACTTTTTGAAGGTTGAAACAACTAGCATGACTATCACAACCAAATTAACTCATTAAAACAATGAGGACCATTAAAACCTGGACCATTTTATGCTAAATTTTGAATCGGACTTGTTTTTTTTCTTTAGTAGAGCTTTGGTTACTGATAAGGGGGCTGAAATCACCAGCAGGGGGTCTTTCATTGACATATGAGTGTGATTACCCCCCCTTGCTTTTTCTTGTGTAAAAGACCACATGTCATGTTACCTGCATGACCCTTTTCCATCTTTAAATGTTTATTTACCTTTGACTGTTCTTGTAAAAACTTTGAAGTGTTGCCCAATATTGTCTTCCCACTACCTCAGGTAACATCAGATGGAATCTGTCACATGGGAGGAGCCCACCACCTGTGTTTTCCTCTTAGAAACTGGGATTGTTCTGCATGGCCTCTGTGTAGTCACACACATGGGTTCTGCACTTGTGCACAGCAACGTAAGGGATTTTATTTTTTTTGAGATCTTAAGAAAGCAGGTATGGATGTGATGCTGTTGCTCAAGGGGCAGACAAGTTCCTTCCCCCCTGATCTTTTTCAGTCACGTGGCCTCATTCTTTTTGGTATTATCTGAATACTACAAAGGAAGGAGCTATCTCAAGGGCTCCCCAGGAAACATGAGAAGAGCCTTGAGATTTCCTGCCGTATAATTTGAATTGATAAGCTTTCGTTAGACTTCTTTCACAAGGACTCAGCTGGGTTATGGCAATAGTCCTTTACCTTTTTTAAACATACACACGCATTGTGATTGCAAGTGACTCTGAAATGAATATTTATTCAAGACTACTTATAGAGTTTTGGGCCCAAACTAGGGTGTTAGATCTTGGGCCTCCCAAGTCTGCTGAACACTCTAGCTACTGTGCCTAGCTGGCTCTTTACTGAAGTTGGGTTGTTTCTATCCGATGCAGAGCAATGCAGATAGCTTTGTTGCAAAACTTAATCATTCTAGTGCCATTCTGGGCAAGTTCTACATTAGATTTTGTAGCCATGAAATTGTAAGTGGTCAGTGTAACTGCTTACAATTAAAGACTGTCTTTCTGAATGGGTCATCCATATAATTCACTCCTTTTTTGCCACTGTCCAGGAGTCTTGTATAGTTACCCATCAAGCCCCAAAGGGTTCACCCAGGTAACCTATTTATTGAGCATTGATCTTCATTTTGCTTGCACAAAGGTTATATGATGTTCACTCTTTATTGAATATTCATTCTGGTTTGTTTGTGGGGACAATCAGTTCACTTCCCTCTCACTTTCCTAACTGCAGAAAGTCTTTATTTAAAAGTGGATTGATTGCTCCAGAGCACTTTAATTGCATAAACCTAAATTTCTAATATGTGATTGAATCCTGCCTGCAAAATAGTGGCAGTCCTGGTGGTGACCTACGTAAGTTGTATACAGTGACCATTTTCATTATATTCTCCCATGTATGCCATTTACATCAACTCCTGTAAGAGTCATTCCATGGAAGCAATATTTTTCTCTCGGCAATACCACTTCATTATGAGCCTGAGGACCATCCTTTCTGTGTGTGCTTGTTTACAGGATGACTTGTACTCCCAAATTCCTCTTTGTCTGAGCGTTGCACTTCAGAGTTTGTTGGACTGTCTTGATTTTGTTCCCTTTTACCTCTGAATGCTGCTTTTTGGACCTGTGTGGTAGTTCATTGCATCCAGAGAGCTAAATAAAATTATGGAGCTCTTCATAACGAACAAAGGTGCTGCACCTTGTTCTAGAACTGGTAGAATGTGCTACAGTATTTGAAATCTTCCAAATTGCATGTTTCAATACAGTGAGAAGTGTTTGGGGAGCCCGCGTTTTGCTTTCTGGGCTTAAGAACTGTCTCATGGGATCAGACCAAAGCCCCATCTACTCTAGTGGGTAGTCATATGCCTCTGAAGTTCATAAGCAAGGCACAAAGATTATTTTTAAAAAAGATTTCTGCCCTGCTGTTCTACTGCCGATGCAATGTTCAGGGCAGCTCAAAAGCAATTTAAGATCAGAGTGTCATGAAATACAACAAAGGCAGAGACCACATAAAACAGCATATATTTACCAGCCTATGGGGACAAGCAAGCATCCTTAAATAAAGGCCTGCTTTATCACACACTCCAGATTCTGAAAATAACTACAGGCAAATGAAAATAAATGCATAGACAGGTTTTTGCTAAAAGTATGTTTTTTAAATGGTAAATAACTTTCTGAACTCCCAATAAAGCAGGGTCCATTCAGCTTGGATCCATGATCACAGGAGGGAACGCTCCAGGACTTTTTGTTGACAGAACTGATACTTGCTATAACAGCCAAGGGGGAGAAGGGGGTGAGGACCTGATGGTGATGTGAGGAATTATTCAAAGCATCTTTTTGATGCCAGGGATCATTCCTACAATTAGGTTTGTTACATCTAGATTTTGCGTCCCATTACAAAAAGTCCCAAAGCAATTTACAACCAAAGTAAAAATGCAATAATAAAAATCACATAAGCATTTCGAAAACTTTGTCATTAAGAGCTGTGGGTGCATTCTTGGTGCCAGACACTCCAGATTCTCTACCATATACAGTGGTGCCTCGCAAGACGAAAAGAATCCGTTCCGCGAGTCTCTTCGTCTTGTGGTTTTTCCGTCTTGCGAAGCAAGCCCATTAGCGGATCAGCTGATAAGCGGCTTAGCGGATCAGCTGATCAGCGGATCAGCGGATCAGCTGTTAAGCGGCTTAGCGGATCAGCTGATAGGCGACTTAGCAGATCAGCTATTAAGCGGCTTAGCGGCTTAGGATCAGCTGATAAGCGGCTTAGCGGCTTGGGAAAAAGGGGGGGAGGAAAACCCCCCCGCAGGAACTCGCAAGACATTTTCATCTTGCGAAGCAAGCCCATAGGATATTTGTTTTGCGAAGCACCTCCAAAATGGAAAACCCTTTTGTCTACCGGGTTTTCCGTCTTGCGAGGCATTCGTCTTGCGGGGCACCACTGTATTTTGCAAAGTTGTTTGTTAGCTCTGCATGTGAACACCTTTTAAGATATTGTAACCAAATGTTGCATGATGCTTCCTGAGATCAAGGAACAGATTTTCATCCATGTTTGGATACAACTGGATGCCATTTTGAATCAATATGACAGTCTGAACCTTTCCAAGTTGCACTAATTTCAACCACCGATTTCAAAATTGCACTGATTATTTTGGTTCTTTAGAAACTTCACACACACAGCCCTGCCCTTCAATATGTGAAGTAGCAATAAGAAGTGTCTGTAGGATGCTGTCTCTTCACCACTGAGTAACCCAAAGCAGCTGCTTTGGGAGGCATCTTGTGGCAGATGTAATGGAAGCGCTGCTTATCATTAGGGAAGTATCACAGCTGCACTGTGCATGTAATACCATTCTGACTCTTCCCTGGTTTCGTTAACAAAACACATATTTACTCCCCATCCTCTTGCTTCTCTCAACCCAGAGCATGCGCTATTCGAGCATTCTTCCAGCCTTGGGTCCCCGGTTGATGAAAGACTGCAATTCCCATCACCCCTAACTATTGACTAAGCTGGCTGAAGATGATGGGAGTTGTTGTCCAACAGCATCCGGGACCTAAATAAAAAGAGCACCATTATATTCAATGCAGCTGCTGCCCATGCTTCAGCTCCCTATAACATTGCATCTGGCACTGCTGTGTACAGTAAGGAGCTGGCAAGAGACTACCACATTTTATGGCTTGTCTCGCTGATGCATCAAAAAGCAACTCTATTTTTCCCCCCTCTTGCTGACTTAGAACCTGACCCATTTTGTTATTATTGCTGTTATTAAACACTTAAAAGTATCCCAGAGCTGGCCAGGATCTTGCCGCTGTGGTTACTGTACAAACATTCAAGGCTGCATTAGCTCTTTTATGCTGAGTACTAAGGCTCAGCCACACTTTCTTCCATTTTGGTTTTCTGGTTGAAAAATTATCTGTGGGATATATATATTTCCTTGAAACTTTGTGTGAATACTTATCTCTCCCCCCGCCCCCCGATTCTCTTCACTCGGAGCCGTCATTTTCCTTCCTGGATTAATTGCCTGGGTGATCCCACTCTATCGGAATATGGAGTGAATGGATGATGTCAACGAGGCTGCATAAACAATCAGATCTGGCTATGTAATGATGTCTCTGAGGGCAAGTGAAGTCAATTAAGAATGAAAGAACATGTCATTGCAATCTAAATAAATAGGCTGTTGGATTTTGCTTTCATATAAAAAAATAATGCCAAAAAATTAACTGAGAAAGTAGGGGGGTGGTTTTAAACATACTGTGAAAACATCTGAAAAACTGGGTAGTTTTTGCCTCAGTCCTGTTAAAGTACTTTTCAGATTAGAATATAAGCTAAGTGGTTTGATTTTAGGAAGGATCATCCCTTCCTCTTGTATGAAGAGCTTTTATGCCAAGTCAGACCATTGGTGTGTAGGTCTGTCTGGCCTAACAGCTCCTATGATCCTTAGCATTCCAGGCAACTAAGCTCTACAGATAAATTTGTATTTCAGGGACATACTTAGGAAGAGGCCATAGATCAGTGGGTAAGTATAGAGACTTGCATACAAAGGAACCCAGTTTCAATCCTCAGTTTGTAGAGCTGAGGAAAAACGCAAGTGCAGACCCTCCAAGTGTCCCTATTTTCCAGGGACAGTCCCAGGTTTGCAGAAGCCATCCCAGTTTCTGATATGATCACAGAATGTCCCGCTTTTCCTTAAGACCTCCCTATTTTCATCAGGGGGTATGGAGTTATGCAACCCCCAAGCCAAGGAGATAAGTAACTATACGACCTTTAGAATACATCTGCAGGCATTCTGTTTTTATATATGTTGGAAGCCACCTAGAGTGGCTGGGGCAACCCAGTCAGATGGCTGAGGTTTAAATAATAAATTATGATTATGATTATGATTGACTAGGATGTCCCTATTTTCATCGGAGAAATGTTGGAGGGTATGCCAGTGAAACCAGAGACGACCTGCCAGCCAGTGTAAACCATGCAGGGCTAGGCAAAGTAAAGGTCTGATTTTATGAAAGGCAACTTCCTGTGTTTCATGGAAAATCTTCCCCACTACACATTAGATGAAATTCAAAGGCCTGTTTTTGAAGACACTGGATCTAACTTTGATAAGTTCACTGTCTAATTCACTGCAATAGTTAATTGTTCTTTGAGGGTTCCTGAGACCTCTGAGTTTAGGGTGGTATAAAATTTCAATAAATAATATTCTGGCACCACAAAAGAAGTTAGTTTCTGCCCAGTCTACAGGAAGGGTAGGGAAAGTTTTCAATCTGAGGGCTGTGTTGGCTTTTGGGCCATCGTCCAATGAACACATGCAATTGGTGGGTGGGGCCAGAGGCAAAAGTGGGTGGAGCAATGATTGCAAGTACAGTATTTACTTTTGTACAATAGGCTAGTTTCTACAAACACTCCCACACTTCCCTCTCTTTAATCCAGACAGGCAAGAGGCATATTCAGAAGAATAAACCATCAAGGAGGATGCAAAGAAGGAATTGTTGGGAGTGTGGCTTGGCAAAAGTCCCAAGTGCCAGACAGAAAAGCTTGTGGGGCCACATTTGGCTCCAAGGCATGAGGATCCCCATCCCTGGCCTACAGTTTGCCTGCAGCCTCCAATTTCAGAGGCAATATGTTGGGACACTGGTTCACAATTGGTTGTCCATAGAACCCAGGGGGTCTGTGTAACCCATCTAGGGGGTCCATGGAGCCATTCTCATAACATAAACTACCGTACAGATATCAAAATTTCCAAAATTTCCATGGCTTGGCTTTTGAAAAATGGGATCTGCAGTACTTAGCTAATTGGGAATTACAGTATGCTAGGGGATACTAGGGGGACGCTGGTGGCATTGTGGGTTATACCACAGAGCCTAGGATTTGCTGATCAGAAGGTCGGCGGTTCGATGATGATGATGAATTGAAGGAATGAAGGTGAGGACAGGTGACCTCACCTAGGCCCGAAGTCCCCCCCCCCAAGCAGGCTCAAAGCTTGTGAACTATCACACTTGCTCCTTCTACCAGTTCATGGATGGTAGAAATAAAACCTTTTTCTCCAAAACTATTCCTTGAGTGTCTGTTGACTCCCACTTCCCTTTCCCAGGCGCAATATTTTTCCCACCCGAGGGCAAAACCTCATAAGGCTACAGAATAATAATAATAATAATAATAATAATAATAATAATAATAATAATAAATCACCCATCTAACTGGGTTGCCCCAGCCACTCTGGGCAGCTTCCAACAATTATGAGACCACAGGAAAACACCAAACATTAAAAACTTCCCTATACAGGAAAGTTAATATATAAATATATATATCAACACCGAATATGTATTTTTGGGCATATTTTCTCACAAAATTATTGAAGCGTATTCCATCTCATACTCAAAATGCATTTTGATCCTTTCTTTTGCACCCCGAAATGCAGAGAAGTGCAAAATCTAAAGGTGCCTGGGAGCAGATCAGGCCAACTCGTTGAAATTCAATACCGCTGAATTCCTAAAGAGTTCCCGCTACACGGTGGTGTAGGCAAGGCCTGCAAGGCAGGGTCTTATCTGCCCCGGCGCCAAAACTCTGGAAAAGGCAGGGAAAGATTGACACAGGTGCCGCTTCCCTTTCAGTCAGTCCCTTTTGGTTGTTTTTTAAGGCTGTTACGGAAAGCATAAATCGATACTATGGTGCTGCTAGACATTTTCAAAGTGTTATTCCCTTTTTCCCCTGCGGTTGTTTTATTTTTTGAAGCAGCTGCTGTGTGTGTGAATTAGTTCCCTCAGAACAGTTTCCCTCAGCAACAGTTCACTGGGAGAAATGGCCGTTTGCCTCCTGCCTTCTCTTCTCCTGGAACTGCCATTTCAAATGGTCATTCGAAGGCCAAATGTATGCATCTTTTGTGATTTCAATAACTGGCACTTGAATTTGCTTCCTTATGCTTTAATATGCTTATTATCCAAGGCCTATTGTCAGGCTGGAAGGCGACATATAAATATTTTATGTAAGTACCTGACAGTTCCAGTTTTTCTCAGCTTTTTGTTTCAGTTTGCTTACGTTTCTTTCAGCAGTTTTCATGAAATAAAAATCCTCACTGTATATACATTTTGCTTAATATGCGAAGTATCACTAAGTATATTACTTATCTAAATATTACTTATCACTAAGTAATGCATTTCTGTATGTTATTTTCACGAATCTATTTTTATATGTACTTTCTCCCAACATACACATTTTTGTAGACTTTTCTTTGTAATTGCAAAATTGAGTGGCATGCAAATCTCAAAAGATAGCTGTATTTTAGTTTTGGGGTAGGTTTGCATTAAAGCATGAAGTGAACTGAATTTCTCCCCCATCCCTAGGTGCAATAATGTCAGGACATGACACATTTATATTGGGTTCCACAATATAAATGAGAAGAGCAAAAAGAGCGCACCAGTCTCTCTGTCTCTCTTAATGGCTAGTTTGGCCTTTGGCGTACAGAGGAATAAGCATCATCCAAAGGACTGGGATATCTTTACATTTCCAAGACTAAATTGAAAGGGACAGGAGCTGGCCTGCTGCAATCAGCATGTGCCAGTGCAAGTTAAGCTATGAACCACCCAGCTCAAAATGCTGCCAGCCTCGCTACAGATGTCCTCAGTTCCACTTGGAATGCCTTGGCCTCAAATCACATGTGCGCTTGCTAAGTGTGCACACAAACACACACACACACTCACTCAAAAAATAACCTTGTGGGTGGCATAACTGCCGTCTTTTTCTTTTTGTTTACTCCCCTCCCCAACCGAGCATGCTGCTTTTAAGCAATCAGTCCCTTGTAAATTCTGGCTGGATGCTTCCCAGATTAGCTTTGGTTCGCTCACAGAGGATTTTGAAGCAGGCTGGCGGTGCTCCAGGGCTATCATCTTGCCTTTGTTGCTGTCCGTGGGTCTTAGTGGCACATAAAATATGGCTGTGTACACACAGCTGCTGGGAGGAAAACGCAGGGCTTCACATGCAGAAATCATTAAGTGCACTTACTTAGACCTGGTTCTTACAGTACTGTCGCCACATGGAAGGCATTGGAAATGCTCCTTCTTTGGCAGCAGCTCTCTGCAGAAGTCACCATGACGTGAGGGCCAGTTGCAGCGTGTATTGTCACAATTGCATGGAACTTTTATGTACCAGAGCTGCAAATATATATATATATATTTAAAAATGATATTTGTTGAAAAAAGGTTTCTCAAAATTACAAAGATAAAAAATAAGAAAATTACAAAAAGAAAAAACAGAAACAAAAGAAGAAAAAGAAAAAATAAACCATCATTTTCAAATTATCCATTTTCATTACCTTCTTTCCATGACCTCCTCCTCCCCCCTTCTCTTGTATCTTGATTAGTAATTGTCACAGCAAATCCTTTTCAAAATTCATAATATTCTGTTATTACTTTACCTTACTCTATTATCATCTTCTCTTAAAAAAACACCTTAAAACTTAAAACTTTAATCTTATTCTTACCAACTTCTCATAACCATTACCTTTTTACCTAATTCTTTAAACATTTTTTACAAGAGCCAAGTAATTTCATTTCAACATTTTTCCAACATTCATAAAGCATTTCTAGTAATAGAGAGAAAAAAGAGAATAAAAACAATCCAGTCTTCTTCCAGCGTCCCCTCCCCCCGGTCCCGGGATTGTCAGTCCTTTTTATCCCATTATTCTTGCACGTTAACCTGGTGCTCTTACATCCGAGGCCTTCAAATCTCTTCCATGTCCCTTCCGCAGCTCTTCTTCATATTTTCCTTTCACTCGTGGGAACTCCAGCTTAGTAGTGTTTTTGACCCTTTTCAACAAATCAGCCCCTTTCTCATAGTCCAGACTAAGCTCCATGTGGTATTTTAAGACATGTTTCAAATTTCCTTCAAAATTGGAAGTCCCAACAGCTCCAAACCTCTGGCGGCCCATTGCCAGACTCGGAAAGTCCGAACATCCCTGCAGCTGACACACCTTGGTGCTACTGGGAATGTAATGGATTGGGGATGCAGGCGGGTGCATCTCTGGGACTTTTTAAAGGGGGAAAACAATGATGTGATCTGCCAGAGTGCCACTGCAATTGTCACTTGAATGAAGTGGTAAGAAGTCTTTCAAGTTTGCAGCAGATTAACATAGATGAATCCAGAAAATGAGGTAAATTATCCAGCAGAGGCTGAATAATGTTTTTTTTTAATGGAGGAATCCTACTTCATGCAGTCAGTTTAAATGATAGCACTTCTTTGCAAAATCGTTTGTGTTTCTGATGAGAAGCAGAAGGTTGTCAGTTTACGGAAGGCCTTTTAATTATTTACTATATATATATATATATATATATCACACACTATAAAATCACAAGGTTAGAATACAAACAAAACAGAAGTTTATGCAGTCAATAAAAATCCAGAACCAAAATACTAACACAAAATATCAAGTGGCACAATCTAAAAGTCAACAGGCAGGAAATAAATGCCCGAACAAATAAAGATATGTTAAATCATTGTCTTTTGTTAAAGCTTAGTGGGTTTTTACAAGCTAAAATTATGCAATCAAAAGTGAACACCCCTCAGTTCAATGGAGCTTGCTGTCAGGCAATTATGTATTTGGTTACAGTCATATGTGCCTAACAAATTGGTTATTATGCCGTGTACACTAACCCTTGATTTCCTGACCAGTAACACCTGAGGCAGCTCTGGGAGGGCTCCTGCTTGCATTTGAGTAAGAGATAAAACAAATGCTTTCCTAGCTTCAGGAGCAGCAACTCTGACAATCACTAGCAGAAGCTGTAACACCTGAGCCAGGCTGGCAGACTATTTTATTGTTGTTTCCTGTCTGCGCCTGGAACATCCGACTGCTGAGGACTTAGTGGCACTTCAAGTCTACTGGGAACTTTTCTGGCAACTCAAGAAAAGTGTGGATGAAGGGAGGTGGCACTAGCCCTTGATTTCCTGACCAGTAACACCTGAGCCATCTTTAGATACCTTCCTGGAAAGGTTGGTGCCTTCCTCAACAGGTAAAAGGCTGCAGGGTGGCCCCTCCAATAGGGGGCCATTTCCTTGAGTCATTCCTCGTGGAAGGGGTGTTGTAGTGTAGAGCTTCTTCTGGGTGAGGGCCAGGGATGGGTGTTGGGTGGACTCTTCCCATGGAAGAGGAAGCTTGGTTTTATATATATGTCCAAAGCTTTTACCGTTGTTTGGTGGGAATCTGGGATGAGGGGTTGGAGTGAAGGAAATGATTGACTTCATCTGTTGTCAACTGAGGAGCAGCTTCCCGCAAAGATTAACGAGATGCTTTTTCTTGAGAACTTTGTAGTATATGATCAAGCTACGGTATTAGGAACTGTGTGCGCTTTTGTTTCTAGCCTTCAAGAAGAAATTTCATACACTTTCTTAGCTTTTTATCCCATTTGACATAGTAAAACTAGGCAGTTTTTGTTGATTTTTTTATGCATTGCTAGCATGTGATTGTACTTGAAATGCTTCTGATATTTAATATTACTATATACGTTTCAGAGATTGCTAATTTATATTATGATTTAAAATGTTACTCTGCAAGTAAGCTGGTCCCAAACCATTAGGGGCTTTATAGAGTAATAGTGACACTTTGAACTTTGCCCAGTAGCAAATGCGCAATCAGTGCAGGACTCTGAGCAGACAATGAGGTATTGATTTGCATTTTTGCGGTGTTTTGAGCTGCTTAAGGCATATTTATATGGGAAAGCAGCATACCAGGTAAAATAATGCATAATAATAATAATAATACACTTTGTGTATGTGTAATAATAGGTAAGTGCAGCTGTCTATATTTTTGGACTCTCTTTGGGGTGTGTGTGATGCCATAATGAGCTCTTGCACTCCAGATTTTAGGGTGAAGGGTGGGTAATGTAATAATAATACACTACTGGAAGCCACTCCCAGACAGAAGCTCCTCAGATGTGGAATAATTCCCATCAGCTTTCCCACGGTGACCTCCTGCCCGAAGAATTGGCCCTGAAAGTTGACAACAGAGTCATCTTTCTCTTCATACATTATCACATGCAACCCACAAATGTTACTTCTATGGATAGCATTGAGCGATACCCTTAATAATCAAAGGGAATGTTGGAGAGTGCTCCTTCAGGAGCTCTGGCTTGGGGATGGACAAAAACATCTGCAAAATAGGAGCGTATGAAGATTTTTCACCGTAGGCAGGTGTGCTGTCATCAATTAGCTCTGTTCAAGAATCTGCATCTGCCAAGGTCTAATCACTTGATTAATTGCATGCTTCTTTTGTTTTTACTTTGATATTGCTTTAGCATGACTATTATTTTACACCCACTCCTTCCATGGCACACTGTGTACACACGCAGAGGAAGCCTGGCATAGCTAAAAGGGAAGGTGAGGAGAGCCAGTGAAGCGTGATACCAAAAAGATGAGTAGTGGCTGCTGAAGGGCACCCCTGTTTTCCCCAAACTTTTAAGGCAACAAGCCACTATGGGAACAAGGCGTGCTGGGGTGAGGATGGGTATGTGTTGTTGTAGGAGATGGGGGTATGTGTGCCTCTTATCACCTGTCCTGTCCCCCCAAACTATGGTACCTGTTGTCCCAGTGCCAGATTTACCTGCCAATTTATCTGCAGCTTGGAGGCTGTATTCTGGCTATGCACAAGCTTTGGGGTGCCGCATACCAGCAGTGGGCGGGGCCAGAGGCAAAAGGTAGGAAAGGCTGCCAGATGCAAAAGTAGGTGGAGCAATGGATGTAGCTTTTACCTTTGTGCAGCAGGCTGCATTCCAGCTTTGCAAATGTCAGACGCTTTTGTGTACACACAGACATCCCTCCATCCTCCATCTAGGGAAATCAAGAGGACTTATCACAGTTCAAGGACACATTCCAAACCATGCAAAAACCCTCAAGGAGGACATGGAGCAGAAGGGGGGAGAGCTGTGTCCTGGATGAAGATGGTATGGTATGCAGAGTCCCAAGAGCCAAATAGACAGGAAGATCTGGAGGACCACATTTGGGTCGAGGGCATGAGATTCCCCACCCTTGTTATAGGGGCACTATCTTGTCCTTTGCCACTAGTAATAAAATGTCTTGGTCAGCCTTGCTGCAGATGGTTAGCAGCAAAGATTTAAGATCTGTTTTTTAGACTGCATACACACCATACATTGAAAGCACATTCCCTCCCCATAAAAATTCTGGGAACTGTAGTTTACCTCTTGCAGGGCTACAGTTCCCAGCACCCTTAACAAACCACCATTCCTAGGTTTCCGTGAGGGGCTGAATGTGCTTTAATCTCCCAAGTGTTGCCTGGCTCCGCATCTGCTCTAACAGGATCTGCTTCTGAGTTTGCAGCCTCAATCTCTGCTGGTGCGCAAGTTGCCTTTCAGAGATGTTTGTTTGCCATTATTGTTGCAAGGAGCCCTCCGGTTCAGCTTCCAAGGAATCCCAGTTTGAAATCTGCTGCTGAACACAATTAAATATATTAACTTGTGGGCCTTGCCTAATACAAGCGGCAGTGCATTGTAAACACCTATCCCAAAGTACAAATAGAAATACAGTATAAGGACACCGAGTACAGTATGTGTCTTGTTATGCCAGACATTGAAGAGAGCATTAGTTCAAAGGGTTGTTTTGAAATGAGAAAAACAAGTGGCATCTGCCCAAGGTCAGAAATGCCTTCCATTCTGTGGCTAATATTTTCCAGACAACCAGAACCTTGCTGAGAGATTTGTCATCAGCTCTTGTCATTCTTTATCATGCAACTGCAGCACAGAGGAGAAATCTCACCAGCTCTGGGGGTCTGGCAATGTACGCTACATGAGGATCACTTCTATTATATTCAGATGTTAGCTATGTTTGTGATGAGAGCCCTCGGAAAATGGGCTTGGCTAGCATTTCCTGGAGATGTTCAGTCAGTCAGCAATTGGGATCATATTCCCAGTTTGGGTTTCACTCACATTCAGGGTCAACTGATCCTATCTTCACTATACCTAGGTAGATTTTCTTTCCCTATCTGACGCTATAAGGTGTTACTCGGGCTCAAATTCTCTTGTACAGTATCAGCTCAGTTTGAGGTTCTCTTAAAACATCCTAGAGACCCCGGGAGACTTTCCAGAAGACACAATAAGCAGAAGTCTATTTATAGATGCTTCTAATAGAACACAGCAGCCTTAATAACAAACTGTGATTAAGGTTAGCCCTGGGAGTATGTCTTGTCTGAGGCAGGTTAGACATACATACATATCTACATCTATAATTGTAGAGTTGGCAGGGACCCTGAGGATCATCTAGTCCAACCTTCTGCATTGCAGAAATAGGCAGCTGTCCCATATGAAGATCAGATCTGCAACCTTGGCATTTTCAGCTCCACACGCTAACCAGCTCAGCTATCCAGGTGGATGAATAGTTTCCTTAAAACACATTTCAATTCCTAATCATTTTAAATCTTTCCCATCAACCCTACAGTAGGGCATAGATCTTTACCCATCTCAGAGAAGGGCCATAACTCAGTGGTTAGAGCATCTGCTTTGCAGGAAGAAGGTTCAATCCTCAATGTCTCCAGGTAGGGCTGGGAAAGGCTCTTTAATAGAAAACATAAGAAAACAACGTAAGAAAAACCTGCTGGATCAGGCCAATGGCCCCATCCTGTTCACCCAGTGGCTGTTCACCCAGTGGCTGACCCGAAAACAAGAGTACTCTACCCTCCTTTGGTTTCCAGCAACTGGTATTGAGAAACGTTACTGCCTTTGACCGTGGATGCAGAGCATAGTCTGACAAAATCTGGACGGCTCTTGGTTCCTCATCTCTGTCCTATAGCATTTTGTTGGTGATGCTATCTACCAGTGAAGCTTCTCTACCATCCATACGCTTCTCATTGTGGTCTACTCCTTAGGGATTTCCTCACTGGTAAGCTTACAGGGCCTCCTCACAACTGCTTGAAAACTCATTAGGGAGCAGAAAGCCTGGTCAGGTAAGCGAGCCAGGTACCATAATGACTGCACAAAGAGGTTAATAAATGGACAACATGGAATTCATTGCAGGGATGTACTATGGTAATAGGGCTTAATTACCAAGATGGCAATTACGACGACAACTTACTAAAAAGATCTGGGAAGAATCCCATTTCAGGGCGGCTTTTCCATTACAAATGACATGCCTTGCATATTGTCTGTCTAATTAGCGAAGAGAAATTTGAAGGCACGCAGTCGGAGCCTCTTGGCAGGTTGTTCAGTGGTGAGTGCGCTGCGTGTGTAAATGGGAGCGTTGGCAAGCGGAGGAGGAGGAGGAGGAAGCTGCTTTGGCTTTTCTCTGCAGCTCCACCTGGTTTTCGATTTTACAAATGAGCTGGAAATGAAGTGTTTCTCCCTCCCTCCCACCCGCCGACCTCTGCTGCAGCAGATGCCCTGCTCTGGTGTCTCTGTGCACAGGAGCCCGTCATCAATATTCAGAAGCAGGCTGGAGTCGGCAGGCACTACCAGTAAACAGAGGCAGCTGGATGGCTCCAAGTCAAGGCGAACGTTGGCAGCAGGACCATCTCTTTTGGCACATGGAATTGCCCTTGAGAATGTGGCAGGAAGTCTTCATTTTCACTTGTGTACCTAAAGGCAGCCCTAGGCTAGGCGAGGACTGTGGGGTGCTGGCGTTTGGGGAGATGGGATTAAGCCATGGGAAGGGAGTGTTGTTCAACCCAAGCACTTCATTCCCATCTGGACAACTTTCTGAGGGCCACATGCCAGTTGTGGGTAGGGCCAGAGGCAAAGGTGGGAGGAGCAATGAATGTAAAATTTACCTTTGTGCAGTATGCTAGTATCCACACACCACTCTTTGCATCCAGTTAGGCAAGAGGCCTCAGAGATTAAGGACAAATTCCAGTCAGGCCGAAATAGTCAAGGAATGTGCAAAGTAAGGCCAGTGAAGGGTGTGGCCTGGAGAGTGTTCCAAGGGCCAGGTAGAGAGGCTTGGAGGTCCACATTTGGCCACTTGGACTGCGGGTCCCCACCACTGAAGGAAGGGATGAGTTTATGAGTGTAAGCCTAACCACTACATGCCTGGCTGTCCTTCAGATCCCTCCTTCTTGCCTCACCCAGGCCACTACCCTAGACTTCCTGACTGTTGTCGGTCTGTGTCTCCATCTTCTGGTTCCCTCCTCACCTCACCTGGGTCTGAATCTCCATGCTCTTGATTCATCCTCCTCTCCTCTCCTCTCCTCTCCTCTCCTCTCCTCTCCTCTCCTCTCCTCTCCTCTCCTCTCCTCTCCTCTCCTGGGTCAGCTGCCCGATCACCAGCTCATCAGCTTGTCACACTGTAGTTCACAGTGGCACCTGTCTGTGGCCAAAGGAACTGCAGTGTGACAACATCCTTACAATTTTATATATTAGAGACAGATATAGTTTGCGGAGGATAAAACTACAGTAGCAGAGCCAGTAACAAATATTTCCATTTCATTCCATGAATTGTACATTACATTGAGGAGGTGAGGAAAGTAATTAACCTATGTAACTAATTTATACAAGGCTGATGGGAGAGAAAAGGAGGAGTGTCACTCTTTAAAAACAAACAAACCATAAAATACTATTGATTGAAGTGCATCCATCAAGTGCATTTAGTCCCATTATTAACAGCATACCTGATGTCTCTGCTTTCAGCAAGAATGTTTTGTTAGTCGCTTAAAATGCTACATTAATGAATGCAAATGGGGGTTCCAGTTAATTTTTGTGTGCCTGACCTAATTCATACCCTGTTTTTTGTTGCCTGCAGCTTAAGTTCTCTCTTTGCCCCCCTTGGTAGATGTTTTTTGTGTTGCTAAAAATATTGTTTATAACCAATGGCAGTCAAGGAGGTGAATGGCAGCTGTGTGAGAGTGAGTCTTTTTTTTACAGAGACTGCATTTAAACTCAAAGCAGAAGGAGTCTAGTTACACTTTTAATAGCACTTGTAAATAAGAAATCCAGCACCGAATAACCTGGAGTCATTAAAGGTGGGCCTGTTGTACACATGGTTACACTTTCCCCTCCTTCACTTTCTACCACTGCAGCTCTTTTGCTGTAAACCAGCATCAATATTACACAGTGAGGCTTTGCTGAGAGTCATGATATGCCACAGACAAAAACGTGAATAGGAGTTCCTCCTATATATGTGAATTACCCAACACGTGTCTCCTGCACTCGTAGCTGAGTGAGTGTCTTCCATGAACACAGTCTTAACAGTGAGTCTGTAAGTGACTGTGGAGGCCAATTCTGGATCCACACGTCCTTCCATAGTGGGGACATAGGTTTCCGGGCGGGAGTTGATCAAGACGAGAGTTTGCCAAACATTTCTTAGCACGTTTCTCCTTTTTGTCCTGAGTTTGAGCGTCTTCAAAGTTCAGAACATCTTTGGTAAAGTCTGTTCTTCATTTGGAGCGCTCTCAGATCAATGTTTCCCAATTGTCGGTGTTTATACAATATTTTAAAAGATTTGCCTTGAGAGAGTCTTTAAACCTCTTTTGTTGACCACCAGCATTACACTTTCCATTTTTAAGTTTGGAATAGGTTAGTTGATTTGCAAGACGATAATCAGGCATCCAAACAACATGACCAGTCTGACAAAGTTGATGTTGAAGAATCATTGCTTCGACACTGGTGATCTTTGCTTCTTCCAGTACACCTTTCTTAGTTCATCTGTCTTCCCAGTGAAATGTAAAATGTTTCAGAGACACCGTTGATGGAATCTTTTGAGGAGTTGGAGATGGCTCATGTTTCACAAGCATACATTAATGTTGGTAGTACAATAGCTTTGTAAAAAAGGATTTTGCTTTCCCTGCAGATGTCCCAGTCCTCAGACACCCTGAACTTCAATCTGGAGAAAGCTGCACTCGCAGAGCTCAGATGATGCTGGAATTCGGCATCAATGTCGGCCCTTGTGGAAAGATAACTGCCCAGGTAGGAGAAGTGATCGACAAAAAGTTGAATATAAGTTTCTCCTGTATATGTGAATTCCCCAACAAGTGTAGATGAGGTCACAGAGTAACATCAGGTCCAGTGATGGTTGGTGCCCATAGGACAGAAGGCCACCAGTAGGTGGCTCCACTGTCAGTGACAGGCACAGCCAACTAACTAGATTCGTCCAGGCTAAGTTCTACAAGGGCAAAACTGAGACTTAGGAGGAGGAGGAAGCAGGCAGCCAGGGTCACCCCTGGAATAGTAAATAAGAAGAAGAGGAGTCAAGATACAATTTGGCGGAGTAGTGTTACATTTGCCCAAATGGGCCAGCCTTCCCAACCGGGTCAGACCAGCTCTTATTATTTTTCTGAAGCAAAGGCTCTAGTAGCTATTGTTATTAATTCAGGACCAGTTCCTCCTTATAAACCCCAATTCCAAAGGCTTAATGGAAGTGAGAGGATCACTTCCCCATTTCTTGGAAGTCTTAGAATAGACTGTTGACTTTAGGCTTAATGATATTTGAGCAGCACTTCACACATTACGTGTGGCAGTGAAGAGGCCAGGATCTTCTGCCTGGACTATATTTACCTACAGGAATCATGTGAATGGCGTATTGTGCTGCAATATTCAGTCTGGGCCTAACCACTTCATGTCTCCAGGTCAAGGATGTTGCCCTTGAGCAAGCAGATTTGAAGCGTTCCCCTCTTCACCAATAAGCACTCATAATGGCTTTCCTCTGTTTTATTATTAGCAAAACGTAACACACCAAGCAAAAGAGGCACAGTTTTCTACAGTCAGCTGTATAGCTTTTAGTATTAAGCAGGACTCTGCAGTTTTGCAAGAGTAATAAGGAGGGCCCTAATGATACACTTTAAATGCGAGTGCGTGGTGGGAATGAAATGTACTGTGAAAAGCAGACCCAAAGCAATCATTAATCTTTCAGTAAATAGCCAGATAGGTACATAGATCACATGCATACAATTGAGTATACAATTCTTCTTTATTAACCGCGGGTCGACACGTGCAATTTTGTGCTCTCTCAGTGCATTTGAGTTGTCCGATGATGGTGAGCTATGCAGAATGAATGTTGCGCTCCTTCCTCTGCAGTCACATTGCTGATAACCTTAAACCTTACAACACACAGGCAAATGCAAGCTCTGCATGGTGCTATTAGTCACTGATTTCACATGTGCTTACTGAGACTGAAGTCTTACGGACAATTGCTAGGGGATAAGTCCCACTGGACTCAGTGAAACAGTGCCCAGCTACATATTACACTTTAATGATTATGTTTGCTTCCAGCTGTGGCAGAGCAAACTTAGCTAATTCTTCTCAAACCATGCCATGCTTGCTAATTTTCTATATCATGAAATTGCCACCTTCCAGTAACTCATTTTGACTCACCAATTTTGTGACCAGTGGAAGTGTTGGAAGGGCAACAGCAATTATTATTCAGAGTGTAACTTAAAGGTTAATTTTGTAAGGCAGCTAGCCAAGGGAGTGGTGGTAGTGAAAGTGTCACTTAGCGACCGGGCAGAGTGGCATAATCTTCACTGAGGGTAGCCTGTGCTCAGATTGGCTGTGTAGTTCTGAGGGCATTTTCGTCTGTATGTATGGTTGAAATCTCCCTGTTGTGTACAAAGCCTGAACTATGAAAGACAAAGCCTCTTTGTTTATTTCTCCTAAAATGATATACTGTTTTTGTTCAATTTGCTTAGTGAAGTATTTCCAGGATTTTTCTTTCTGAACACTGCTTGCGTTATTTAAGTTAATTTGATAAGAGGAAGAACTGCTTTGTCTGCTTGGCAGTCCTACAAATGGCCGCTTAGATCCAGTACAATACTTTGTAGAGGGCAGCACTTTTTTTTTCTGCAGCAGGTGATGGGTGACGCTTTCCCTCTTCTCTGTACCACCACAGTTCACCTGCTTCTCTTGTTCAAATACAGCTGGAGGGCAAAGTACCACACCAAAAAATTCAGATTTTGCAGTTAATACTCTTGCACAACAAACATACCACCCCCCACCCAAAGCTGACTTTTGCAGAAAGGGAAGTGATGGGGAAATGCGCTAGAAAGTGTGGCGTAATGCTTGATGCAACATGACATAACCGCCTTGCAAACAAATCAGAATGAATGTTTAATAAATAGCAAACATTGACTAACCTCTTCACAAACTTTGAGTGAGCAAATCAGGATGAATGTGCAATAAACTGGTCATCCAGAAACAACCCATGGAAGAGCCAGAAGTGTCCTGTCCCCCCATTGCCCTGGTTACATTTACAAGAGTTTTATGATCATACCTTTTCCTTCTTACATAATGGAGACCCACCAATAGTGGAGGAAACAAATGTTTCCATCAATGGTTAAATCCCTCTTAACCCAAAGTGCCCCAGGCTGCCAATTGCCAGCTTTGTTTCTAGGTTCAGTTTTAGTGTGGTGGTCTCCCCAAGGCATCACTGCTTGGATCAATTTTACCTGGAAAGTCAGAGGGGAGGAAATAATTATTTTATTGTATATTTTGCTCACAGCAGAGCACAGTGGGTAAACTTAATGTCGCATCACTGTACTTGGACCGCAACGGACAGCCCCATTGATTTTCTGATACGACTACTCTGGAGAAAATAGATTGCGAATTGGCTTCCTAATGTGACAATCATAGTTGAAAGCAAAACCGTAATAGCAAGGTTTGAATTGTTCTCTTCAAACGAGCCCTTGGAGAACATATCAGAGATGAAAAACAGAAGTAAAACAGCATCCAGCTGGGAACAGCTCAAGCCAACTCTCAAACAATGGAGGGGAACTGGCTAAGCCTTTGCCTGGAAATGCTGTTCCTCCTTTGGTCCACTACAGCCCGTACTGTGTCACTCCCCTCTTGTTTTCAAGCCACATGTGAGAGAGGATCAGCTTAAGGGAGCAGCTAAATGTAGGAAAGGATGGAGGCATTAAATTCTGTTTGCAATTAAATTCTTCCAAAACAATATGCCAACTGAAACAGAGTATGCAGCGTACAGAAACTTTCATAATTAAAACGTATGTGCCATATTTTCTGTATGCTAAACGCAACACAGGTGGCAGAACCGATGGTAGCTTGCTGCGGCTTGTTTGCAAAACATTTTGAGGATAAAAGCGCTTGCGTCCACTGGAATCTCGACTCTGCTGTTATAGCAGATGAATCTCAAGGGGTGTCCAGAGCACTGTCTAGTCCCACTGTGTTGGATTTCAGTTGGCAAGGCTTGAGGATGCAGACAAGGTGCTTGGATCAGCCAGGGCAATTACATGCGCTCTGCACTGCTGCCCTTCTTGGCTGATAAAAAGTAGCGGGGAAGGGACAACTGGCTGGGACACAGAGGCAATTAATGCCTCCTTGCAAAAAGGCGTCGTCCCTGCCTGCTTGAAGGAGGATGTGGCAAAACCACTCCTCAATAAACCCTCTCTGGTTTATGTAATTACTGGCCAGAATAAGGAGAAGGAGCTAGAGGGTGGTTGCATTAATAAAAGCTCTGTTTTGATGAGGACAAAGCTGTAGCTTGGTGGTAGAGCATCTGCTTTTCATGGACAAGGTCCCATGTTCAGCCCCTAGCATCTCTAGGTAGGGCTGGGAGAGAACTTTGCCTGAAGTCCTGCCAGTTACTGTAGACAATGCTGGGCTGGAAGGACCCAGTGGTCTGATTCAATATAAAACAGCTTCCTATGTTCCTGTGATGGGGACCACTTTGTGCTAACTCCAGCACAGGAATAGCCATCCCTAGAGAAGTGGGATTAGCTTGTTGGGCCCCTGGCAGCTGTCCAAGGATGCAGCGTCTTAACACCCAGCCTAACTGTGCCTTTAACAGCAGCTCTGTCTGCAGAAATTAGCTGTCAATGCTTCCCACAGGATAGAGGATAACATAACTACCTGCTTACATCTGCAGATTTAATGCTGTTAAGGGCACAGTAGTGGCGATGGTGCCCTTAACAGCACTTAGGTGTGAAGATGTAAGCAGGTGGTTATTTAGGGAACCCGACAGAAGTTTAGGTAAATCTAGACAACAATATAGAACTCTCTTACTTGCACAGCTTCTTAGACGGAGAGATTCATCTTGCATTCTGAAACTGTGCCAGCCATACTGTGCAAGGTGATTTTTGACATTTTTGCTCCTGTTGCTGTTAATAATTGACAATGTATTAAAATGTATTAATGTAGGGGGAGGTGTGAATAACCTTTTTATATAGATCTGGATACATTTGGTGCTAATTAGACCAGTTAATTTATAGCCAGAGTCTGTTTTTCTTACCCATTGTAATTCAAGCAGTTTAATAATAATAATATTAATATTTATTATTATTATTTATTTGCCGCCCATCAGACTGGGCAGCTTCCAACCAAATATAAAAACACAGTAAAACATTATACATTAAAAACTTCTCTATACATGGCTGCTTTCAGATGTCTTCTAAAAATCATATAGTTGTTTATCTATTTGACATCTAACATGAGGGCGTTCTACAGGGCAGGTGCCACTACCAAGAAGGCCCTCTCCGTGATTCCCTCTAGCTTCACTTCTCACAGTGAGGGAACTGCCAGAAGGCCCTTGGAGCTGGACCTCAGTGTCAGGGCTGGATGATGGAGGTGGACAGGCTCCTTCAGGTTTACAGGGTTGAGGCTTTGAATTGTGCTTGGAAATGTACCAGGGGCCAATGTAGATTCTTTAGGACAGGTGTTATATGGTCCCAGTGGTTGCTCCCAGTCACCAGTCTAGCTGCTGCATTCTGGATTAGTTGTAGTTGCCAAGTCACTTTCAAAGGTAGTCCCACGTAGAGCACACTGCAGTAATCCTAGGATACAGCTGAGACTCTTTAGCATTTCAAGCCAGTTCTACACATTTCATGAAGAAATGGATGAGGTTTCTGGACTACCAAAGAAAGTGAAGAGAAATGAACCATCATTTTAATCCTATCTCCATTTTAGATAGGAATAGACCAATCTGTCAATCATGTTCTTCTGATGGACAGAACTACCAAATTATGGGCCGTGCTGAAATGCTGAACAAATGGCAATTCAGAGAGATGGGCCTGATTCAGTTGTAACTGGTGCCATGCAGAGGCCAGTTTACATGTTCAGAGGCTGGAAATGTAGTTATATTTCCCCCCCCCCAAATAAAATTTAAAAAGTGTGAGCTTTTGCTAACCAGTGGCGGAGCTTCATGCTCCGGCACCAGGGGGCGGGGAGCAGGTGGGGCATGGCTGGTGCATGTCCTGGGGGCATGGTGGGCGCCTGCAGGGGCGTGGTGCCCAGCGTGGTTGGGGGGCAGCCGCGATGGCACCCCACTGGGATTGCGCTGCCGAGGGCAGTGTGCACCCCCCACACTCCTCTTCCTCCGCCACTATTGCTAACAGAGGCAATATTTGCCATAGTGGGGGGGGGGGGAAGGATTCGGCTTCCTACAGTCTAAAAGCTTTATTTTAAATGTTAAGAGTGACTCAGTCTGAGAGGAGACTGTATTTCTGTATACATCCCTGTATTTCTGCATGAGTCAGTGATCTAGATGTGTCTCTGCTTTTTAAAAAAGTAAGTTGTGAGCATGAATTCTCACAGAGATGCAAAAGGCAGCCAATTCTGTGGACAAGCAAATTGGTGGCATTAGCGCATTGGGAGTAAGCTAACACTCCTCTCCAATCTGATGCAGAGCTATAGCACAAAGAGGGCCTTCTCAGTGGTGACTCCTCATCTGTGAAATGCTCTCCTCAGTAAGGTCCGCTTGGGACCTTCACTGACATCTTTTTGGCACCAGCTAGAGATTTACCTTTCCCTCCAGTCCTAGGATGGACTGAGCTGATTCTGTTTTATTGTTAGAGTGCTGCCATAGCTTCCTGTGCCTGTGAAGGAAGGACTGTTTTTTTGTGTTATATGAAAAGCAATGTTTTATATGCATTTTTCTTTCCTCAGTATAATACAATGTGTTCATGTTTTTAAATGTAAATCGATTGGATACCTTTTAGGAAACAAGCAACTAAAAAGTTTAAATAATGCCAGTACTACTGCTAATCATAAAGGAGCATAAAGCAATACAGTTTCTGGCTGATCCTTCACTTTTTAAAAGCAATTAATCTATTTTTAAGGCCTTTTATTGGGTGGATGCAACTAGTGCTGGATGAATCAGTCTTTTTCCAGTCTCCTTCACAAGTGCTAACTTCTAAGTTTATTGCATCCCATTTCCACAATAACCAGTGATGTTGGTGTTTTTTATTATTTAACCCTCAATAAAATTTGCATTTAAATATATATTTTTAAACACATTGTTTCTCAGAATATGCATTCTAAAGCATGTTTGGATAAGTTTCTGTAGCCAAGGGCTGTGTCCCAACATTTGGAGAACTGCAAAAGCCAATAGCTAGAGATGTTCCGATCTGTGCATTAGTCCGGAAGGTGTAGATCAAGTCAGTTCACATCTGAGTGTGCAAAGATTAAATTCCTCAAGCCCCTCCCTAGATGTGGCTGCTGTTAATTCAGTCAAACTCATTGCTCTCTCAAAGATGTAAGGTAGGGTAGAGCTCTCATAGCCGAATGGGCAGCAGCTTTGTTTTCCAACCAAGCTGAAATGAGAATTCCCTCTGGCTAATCCAGTAGCAGCTGTACTAATCATTTATTAGGTTAAAACACACACACACACACACACACACACACACACACACACACACACAGTGTCTTTCAAGCAGGTGTTAAGAGGTGAAGCAGGTGTATAAAAAAATAAAAATAAAATGGCCCAAAGCTGTCATGAATCTTTTGTTGTTGTTGTTTCTCCGCAGGCAACAATTTCAAATAAGTTAATGTGTGTTCATCTCTGTTTTTAAGGCCTTGCCAGGCCAGACGTGCGTATCTCTGTGTGCTGATCTCTGCATTGAACCCTGTCCTAGGACTCAACAGCCTTGCCTCCTAAACCACTAGTTTTCTCCAGCTGGCATTTATATACAAGAAATATTAGCATGGTTTGGGAAGTGGGTGGCCTAAGAATTAAAATATAACGGGGTGGGCAAATGTGCCTGTGATACCATCAGTTTCCAGTGATAAATTGCTCTTCTTTGCCGTTAAAGGATTTTTTTCAGTAAAATCTATACATTGGAGGGGTAAGGTGTGCGTTAGCAAAAAGAGGCTTTCCCTGTCTTTTGTACTTTAGGAGGATGACAATTTTTAAAATATTGAATTGCCTTGTGTCTCTTGCTGCTTGGTGGAGAAAGTCAGAGCAGCATCTTTTAGCCCAGTTGTTCCTATAAAGACAGTGTGGTATAGTGGTTAGAGTAACGGACTAGGACCTGGGAGACAAGGGTTCAAATCCCTGCTTGGCCATGAAGCTCATTGGGCGTCCTTGGGCTAGTCACTGCCTCTCAGCCTAACCTACGGTACCTTGTTGTTGTGGGGATTAAATGAGGAAGGGAAAACCATTTACAGTGGTACCTCGGGTTAAGTGCTTAATTCGTTCCGGAGGTCCATCCTTAACCTGAAACTGTTCTTAATCTGAAGCACCACTTTAGCTAATGGGGCCTCCTGCTGCTGCCACGCCGCCAGAGCACGATTTCTGTTCTCATCCTGAAGCAAAGTTCTTAACCTGAAGCACTATTTCTGGGTTAGTGGAGTCTGTAACCTGAAGTGTATGCAACCTGAAGCGTATGTAACCTGAAGCATATGTAACCCGAGGTACCACTGTATACCACCTTGATTTCTTTCCGGGGGGGGGGGGGAAGGTGGGAATATAAATGCAATCAACCAATAGTTCAGTCCAGCTTTCCACTTTCTCATTAAGCATGTTTTATTATTTATTTGGAGTGCTTCAACAAAAAGCAATCTCAGAGCAGTTTTTTAAAAAATAGCATAGGATAACAAGACATTTTGAGGGTTGCAGTCCTGTACAGGGTTACCTGGGGGATCAGTGGAGCTTACATCTGAGGAGACCTGTGTAGGATTGCACTATTAACCTCTTCACTCTAACGTTTCAGTCCGGTTTCAACTTCCATTTTCTACGTGTCTTCTGGGCCTTATCAAGGAATGGAGGGGGGGAAATGATTCTGTTCACAGTAGAGGCAAACCCCTCCCTAACCCATGGTTTCTGTGCGAAAGGAAACACAGCCATCCTTTTAAATTAACACTTCTTGAATATTGCAATACAGTTCTCCAGTCACGTAACATGTACATGTATATACTGAAACAAAATGTGCACGAAAATGAGTATATTAATGTAGATAGCGTACGAAGATGCATTAAATATGGGGGAATTACTTTGAATAGATGGGTATATTGTGGGGGGGAATGCATACAAATGTGGGAGAAATTTGCACTAAAGTGCTGATGAAGTTTCATGAGGACTTAAAAAAAAAAGTGAACTGATGTGGAAATGTAGAGAATTGAATTTAAGATAGGAAAATGAGAGAAACAGACAGAAACCAAAGTGGACAGATTTGCCCATCACCAGACTCTGCTTTATGCTGGGTCAGACAATTGATCCACTTAGTTCAGTTATTGTCTACATTGACTGGCAGTGGCTCTGCGAGTCACTCTCGCTTTACGGGTTGCGTTTCCTTTGAAGGAGAGGGAACTGGAGACTTAAGATTAGCAGCTGTCAGGCTGGAGATTGTACTTCAGATGGTGAGCTTTCACACCAATCCCCCGTCACTTCCTTTAGTGGCAGTTTGATCCGCAGCAATTAGCAGATGTCGCTCATAGGAAAGATCCAAGTTCTATCTAACTAGGGTGGAGATTCAAAGAGCAATGCTTGATCTTTGTCCTCACACAAAGATGTCTCCTCTCATAAGGTAAGGGGGATGAAGAAGGGAGGAGTGGAGTCAGCAGCCCTGAGAGTATCAGGGAAAGTCAGCACAGGTTAAAGCACAGTCTAGGAAATTTGGGGGTTCCTCTCTTTTTCTACCCTTTCCCGTGCAAACCCACAAGTCTTGCTGAGATGCATTCTAACACTCCCAACAATTTGGACACAATCCAGCCACTGCTAAGGAATTTTTAAGGCATAGGATTGCACTGTAACTTCCCCTTGATTTCAGTAGGAGAGTTCGCACCAACTTTAAAAAATTGCATCTTGCATTTTTTTAAATTAAAAAAATGTTTCAGTAAGAAAAGCTTACTGGGCATATCTGAAATACTGGGGAGCATTTATTTGCCTTTAAATCACCCAGTGTTTCAGGAGACAAAGCAGAAATGACTGTGGCAGCATAGTCTTTCCCCATCACTGTAATTCACCTCTCTCCTGAACCTGCTGTAAACTGCTGTGTTTTGGGTGTGCCATACAGCAAAAGGGAGGTGGAAAGGCAACACGGCTGTGGTGGGAATGGGCTGCCTTATCTCATTTTGCACTGGAAGATTTACATTATTCCACATAAAGAGGCTCTGTGCAATTAGAGGGTAGCAGGTCTGGGTCACCGGCCACATCCAGCACTGCACTTGCTCAGTCACCTGGCACCACACTTCAACCTCCACCCCCTGAGAGAATGCCTGACCGCAACTCATGGCCACACTCACAAGTCCTTCCTCCATTAATTCAGGAGCCCTGGGCAACTGGAGCTCTTGACCTCAGTGGGAACCCAAAGAGCAAGGAAGCCAAAGTCTCAGCACCTTGGATAGCTCCATGTGCGCAACTTGCTCCAGAGAAAGATGAAAGTTGACCAGGCACCACCACCCCTTCCTGAGGTGTGTGGCTTCTTAAAACCCGGTTTGAAGCTGAACATTTATCCTCTTCCCCATGGCTTCTGCCCATGCACTGTTGGACTGGCATTGTGGAATAGGAGGGAGTTGACTCTTTGATGAACTGAGCTCAGCTGGGGGGGGGGCGGTGATAGCTCTGTGAAGATCAGGGCTTAGGCCACATGTTAAGAAAATAAGAGCAGCTGTGCTGGATCAAGCCAAAGACCCACCTTGCCTTCCCAGTGGCCAAACATATGCTGCTGGGAAAGCCTGAAAGTATGGCATGAGAACATCAGCACTCACCCCAGCAGCTGGTATTGAGTCTGGCATTTGAGGTAGTACACAGCCATCATGGCTAATAGCCACTGAAGCAAGAACCTAAGATTCATAGTCGCCCACTTTGATTCAGTATCAGGAACCTGGTTCTGTTCTCCAGCTGGTGGTGAAGCAGCCCTTGACTCAGCTTGCTGATCCTCCTCTGTCTCTGAGCCTTGGAAATCATTCAAAGCCATCACACCTGCACGAGGATAACTAAATCCCCCTTTCAGATCTTATCTCAACATGCTGAGGCTGCAGGTGATGCCAGGTGGGGGCCTTTCCCAAGCCTTTAAACATATATATGGATCGCTTTTGTGCAGAATGCATTTTGAACACATGGAGAGGGTTCTCCAGCACTGAAATGGGCAGCTTCAGCCAGTGTTCCCATGTATGGTGGGAAGTGTTTTCCAGTCCAAGGACTCCATTTCCTTCTAGGAAACTTTCTGGGGGCCACTTGCCAGTGGTGAGTAGGACAAGAGGCAGTGCAATGAATGTGAGGTGCAGTAGGCTGGTTTCTACATTCATTTGTATACTTCTCTACCATCCATCCATACAAGCAAGAGGCTAAAACACTCAGTGCAAAGTGGGGCCAGCAAGGGGATGTGCAAGGGAGTTTTCTGAGGGCCATTTTTGGCTCTTGGGTCTTTGGTTCCCCACCTCTGCTGCATATAAATGCCAGATCCCAATACCTGCTACACTTTGTCACATTCTGTAGCCCTTAGCGACAGATACCAAGTCCCTGGAGGATGAACCAGGAATAAGCATATTTATCTTATGTGTTTTGTGTATATGCTGAGCTTTCCATTTCATCATATCCGAAGTGTTGGTGTACAATTTTTCATACTAACTTGTATTTTTATAATGAGCAACACAGACACGCTTTAAGTATGCTTTCGCATTCCTTCCAATGCTGTAAACTCCTCTAAGCCAGGGCAAGGTATAAAATTTAAATATAATTGTCATGATCATAAATGCCCTAGGGCTGTTGTTTTTCTTTCTTTTTGTTGACTCTGCTGACTGGATTTTATTATTCCTATTGCTTGCTTTTTTTGGTGGGGGTTGCTTTGAGGCCAAATTTGATTGCCTCATTTACCAGGTGTTTCCAAATGAGCCGATTATAAGATGAAATCCTGACGGACCAGCCTCCAGCATATTTCCCACTTTGCCTCCTTCCCACCCACTTTCCACTCCCAAGTCAAGTTCTATAAACTTTATTTAAATACTAGACACATTATATTTTAAAGGAATGAAAGCTTAAGTAGGTCCATATGTGAACTGAATCAGGTTTCTTTGCCAGCCGGTGTTGCTGTGGAAATCCTGACCTGTCTCCATAATGCTAGCAACACATCATTGGTTGATACAGTGCAAGCATTTTTGCCCAGAATTGCATAAAAAAACAGGGTCATGGAAATACAACAAAGGACAGACACATGTTTACTGAGTTGGTTGAGTTACTTGAATATGGCTGAACAAGCTTAGTGTTCGGGGGAATGTTGATTTCTACAGATTCTACAGATTTCCAGTGCAAATCTGACTTGGAATTAAAGCTTTGCACTATAACAACAACAACAACAACAACAACAACAACAACAACAACAACAACAAATTATTTATACCCTGCCCATCTGGCTGGGCTTCCCCAGCCACTCTGGGCGGCTTCCAAAAGAATATTAAAATACTATAATACATAAAACATTAAAAGCTTCCCGAAACAGGGCTGCCTTCAGATGTCTTCTAAAAGCCTGGTAGTTGTTGTTCTCTTTGACATCTGATGGGAGGGTGTTCCACAGGGAAGGCGCCACTACCGAGAAGGCACTAATCACATTCATTTGAGCAAGGGCTTGTAGCTCAACGACAGAGCAGATGATTTACATGCGGAAGGTCGCAGGTTCAATCCTTGGCATCTCCAAAAAGGATTGGGAAAGACTATCTGAAACCCGGGAGAGCTGTTGCTAGTCAGTGCAGGCAGTACTGTGCTAGATGGTCTAGTAGTCTGGTTCAGTGTTCCTGGGTACCTGTTTTGGAAGCAAAGATCAGCTCATGTCATCTACATGGTGTGGATTTGAAGCTGAAAAATTGATCTCATGACTGATATTGTGGTGGTCTGAATGGTTCACCACATGTCCTCACTAGAAGAAGAAAAAGGCACAAGTGATTTTGGTTTAACTATTTTTCTAAAATATAATACTGCAGAATACAAGGTTATATAGGGTTGCCATACATCCAGAATTTCCTGGACATACCTGGAAAACTGCAGCCGGAATCAGTGTCTGGGTGGAAATCGTCCAAACAGCCTGGAAAATCTGGACATATGGCAAAAAAGAGCTTTTGTGTCCAGATTTTCACTTTTTGAAATATGACAACCTTAAGGTTATGCATGTAATCATCCCAAAAAAGCACATCTAGCTGTAGAATGTTGACCCACTATTACTACAGGTACAATTTTCCCTGCACAAAGGGGCTTCCTTTCCCACTGTGCCCCCTAAATCTGTTCCAAGGGTTTTCCCCCCGTAACCCTAGAGAGTCTCTATCAATTGGTATACAGTACAGTACAGTATTAGGCTAGATGGAACAATGGCCAGGTTAGCACAAAACAAGGTCTCCTAAAGAAGTTAAATACCACCTGACAAGTGGTTTTTGTTTTTAAATGACTTCGGCCACACAAATAAATACTATTTGTATTTTTTAATTTGTACACTTTGTACAACTTGATTGGGCATTTCTTGGCCTGATAGAAGATTTGTTTATGTTTTCAAGTTAGTTTGAAATATTATGATCTGGTAACTATGAATTACAGTACATGCTTTGATGAATAGTTAAGTGGGTTGTTCTCTAATATTGTAATATTTCCATCTTGTCTTATTTATGAATTTGTGTTAGCTACTGAGATGTCATAGGCTAATTGCTTTATGATTTTGTCACTATTTTTGTCACTTTGATGTAAACCACCACGGGCCTATATGGAAACATAGGATGTAAATAAAATTGACACCGAAAGTAAACATTAGGTGAATAGACCATTTCTGTGCTGGGCTCATCCAGAAGTCACTGAATTCCCCCCTGCAGCTGTCAGTTACCAGAATTTTGTATTTCCATAGGTGAAAGCCTTAGCTCCTAACACATAATTAGATTGAAAACAACGTAATTTACAGCTTCTGGACATGCGACAAACTACCTAGGATGACTGGCTCAGATTCTATCACTACACTGAAATTACTGTGTGAAGCATCTTCCAAGATAAAATCCAGATTTCCCATTGCTTAACTTTATGAAAAACAGCATGTCGTGTGCATTAGTAGTTAATCTGCTTCCTGTTTTGATTCTCTTGACAGTGGTTACCTGTTCTATCCTTTGTTGCAGCCATCTTCTGCCTCTGAAATAACCTCATACTCCTGCCCTCCCCGCTGTTTTTCAATCCTCTCCTCTCCTTGTTTTGCAGTTCATTCTCTTTTGCTTCTGTGCAGGTTCTCTTTCACCTATCCTTCCATTTATAATTCTTTACCTTCTGATATGCAGCATGTCGCAGTGCTCACCTCTTCTAAGAAAACTCTCAATACCTATCTCCCCCCCCTCCTTCTTCCTAGGTTTTTCTTTACAACAATCTCTATATATGCCAATTTGTAAGAGCTGCAATTGAAGTTCTCTCGCACTCTTCAAAAACTTTTTAAAAAGAAGCATTTGTGTTATTCCTTCCTCTTCCAGTCTTTTATTCTTTTTAAGGTGCGTGGGGGTACACCTCTGTGAACATACTGTATGAGAAACTACATGCCCAAATGGGTTCTGTGTACATAAACTGAATAATCTCTCTAAACAGCACTGAAACAGCACTCTCTAAACAACACTCTTCAGAGTCAAAATGGGTTTATTTACTTGCAGTGTTTCTATCCCTCCTTTCCTGCTAAGGAGCGCAAGGTGCTGTACATGGGTTCTCCCCTTCTTCATTTAATTCCCGCAATGACCTTGTGAGACAGGGTAGGCTGAGAGGCAGTGACTGGCCCAAGGTCACCCAGTGAGTTTCATGACCAAGCAGGGATTTGAACCCAGGTCTCCCAGGCCCTAGTCACTACACCACACTGGCAAGCCACTTAGCATGCAACTTTTGGAATCGATGTGTTTCAGGACTTTGGACCAACAATGCTTTTGTTCATGGGAGATAACACACTGTGTTTGCATAGAAATGGCATAAGCCCACACGAGATTAACTCAGCAATTATTGCATATCCTATTGGCTATCAGCCATAGATTGCGTTTTGATACAGGTTTAAATTCTTGCATACATACTTTACAGAGCAATATTATGGTTATCTAGACCTCAACTTCATTCATTTATTTGTATTTTGTGTTTTGTCAGGGACTGCGTTCTCCAGATTTGGTTTTCTGGCAGTACATAAGCCCCTTTGGAGCAAAATCATGGTTCTATGGTAAAAGCACATGCTGGACATGTAAAAGTATCAGGATAGCAGCTGATAGGAAAGAGCTTTCTGCCCATGGCCCTGGAGAGCTGCTGCCATCAATCTACACCACCTTCCCTAACCTGGTGATGTTTAGAAACTTTGGACTATTATTAGGGGAAGGGTGAAAGCTCAGTGGTAGAGCATCCGCCATGCCTTGGTCTGCAACATCTCCAGGTTTGGCTAGGAAAGTCCCCAATCGGAAATCCTGCAAAGCTGCTGCCGTTCAGTGTAGGAAAAACTGGGCTAGATGGACCAATGGTCTGACTCAGTACAAGGCAGCTTCCTATATTCGCCTGTCAGTATGGCTGTGGCAGTCCCTTTTTGTTTAGTCGTTTAGTCGTGTCCGACTCTTCGTGACCCCATGGACCAGAGCACGCCAGGCACTCCTGTCTTCCACTGCCTCCCGCAGTTTGGTCAAACTCATGCTGGTAGCTTTGAGAACGCTGTCCAACCATCTCATCCTCTGTCGTCCCCTTCTCCTTGTGCCCTCCATCTTTCCCAACATCAGGGTCTTTTCCAGGGAGTCTTCTCTTCTCATGAGGTGGCCAAAGTATTGGAGCCTCAGCTTCACGATCTGTCCTTCCAGTGAGCACTCAGGGCTGATTTCCTTCAGAATGGATAGGTTTGATCTTCTTGCAGTCCATGGGACTCTCAAGAGTCTCCTCCAGCGCCATAATTCAAAAGCACCAATTCTTAGGCGATCAGCCTTCTTTATGGTCCAGCTGAAGCACAACCCTCAAGTACTCTTGGGTCCCTAAGATGGGGTTGGACTAGATGAGCCTTGGGGTTCCTTCCAACTCTATAATTCCACGATTCTCCAAAAAGTCAACAGAGCCTTGTCTATTTTGACCATAAGCAGAATAAACAGGGAATAAAGCTGCATGTTGGAAGAATCAGGGCAGCCCAAAATTACGGACTGGGCATAATTTATGGAATTCACCCCAAGGAACAGTGAAAAAGAAAGCCATCTTTGGATGGCTTTAAAAGAGGATGAGATAAATTTGTGGAGGATAAGGCTATCCATGGCTATTAACCCTGATGGCTATGCTCTACCTCAGCCATAGGCAAATTCGGCCCTCCATGTGTTTTTGGGACTACAAATCCCATCATCCCTAGCTAACAGAACCAGTAGTCAGGGATGATGGGAGTTGTAGTCTCAAAAAAACATCTGGAGGGCTAAGTTTGCCTATGCCTGCTGTAGAGAAGCACTATACTTCACTGTGGGAAGCACTATACTTCTGAATCCTAGTTGCAGGAGGGGCAAGTGCTGTTGCCCTGGGGTCCTGCTTGCCTCCTTCCCAGAGGCATCTGGTTGGCCACTGCGAGAGGAGGATGCTGGACCAGTTAGGCGACTGGCCCAACCTAGCGGAACTCTTCGGATGTTCTTTGAGAGTGCACTGTCATCCCTTTCATTAGAGGGGGGAGGGGGAAACCAAAAGTCATCAAGAAAAGCTGACATTTGGGAATCAGCATCCTGGAACATCCCATTCATTTCCTTGAGAAAACAATTACTTATAAACTAATGCAGATTTCATTATTATTATTGCTTGCATTGCCCTGTTTGAGCTCAATCACCGGCGAAGGAACGCTTGATGGAAAGAAATTGGGGGGTGGGGTGGTCGCCGAAGACAAACCCTGGGCTTGAGCGGGAGGGGGTGCATGTGGCCATACAGGGCGCACGGGAGCCAAAGTGCCAGCTTGGCACGGTGGCAACCGTGGGTGCCCGGAGCTGTGGGTGCCATGCAGCGTGCATGCCGTGGCGGCGAGATTTGTGGGTGCCCGGCACCTTCATGGGGAATTTTGCGGGTGCTCAGGACCCCAGGGAGACGGCACCTATGCACGGGAGGGAGACGATTGTTCCCCGCCCCTTCCACCCCCCCCAGGAGAACCCAGCTTCTGGGCGGGCGGGGGAGGGAAGCCTCCCCGGCTGGAGGGAGCATGCGTGCTGCGGGGGAGGGACGGAGGGAGGGATGGCGAGGGGAGGCGGCGGCTGTTTATTTGCAGCTGGGCCGGCGGAGCAGCGGCAGAACGCGAGCGGGCAGCCTCCGAAGCAGCAGCAGCAGCAGCAGCGCCGCCGCCGCCTGCTCCGGCTCGCGGCTGCTCTCCTCTGGCGCCATGCCGGCGTGGAGGGAAGGCGAGGAGGCGCTGAGCTGGGGATGCCTCGACGCCGCCGACGCCGCCGCTGCGCAGGAAGAAGGCAGCTAGCCCGGCCGCGGGATGGGGGCGGCGGCGGGAGGCGGCGGCCGGAGCAGCAGGGAGTCGCGAGCGCCTCTGCGCCAGCCGCAGCCGCCTCCGCGCCGGGCTGCCCGGGCCGGGCGCTGGGGAGCCGGGGCGGGCGCGGCGCTGCTGGCGGCTCTCTGCTACCTGAACTCCCTGCGCGGCGAGTTCGTGCACGACGACGTGTGGGCGATCGTCAACAACCCGGACGCGCGGGCGGCGGCCCCCGTGGCGGCCGCCTTCGGGAACGACTTCTGGGGCAAGGGCATGGCCGAGAACACCAGCCACAAGTCCTACCGCCCGCTCTGCGTCCTCACCTTCAAGTAAGTGGGCGCCGAGCGGGTGGCCTTCTTCCATAAAACCGCGCAGCGCCCAGGAGACGAGCCTGGCCTCCCGGAAGATGCAAAAGCACTCTGCACATGCCCAGAGGAGCGGGCGCGCTTCTCGCCAAACCAGCCCTTTCTGCGTCTCAGGAGTTCCATTGCGCCCCAGGCTGTGGGAGGCAGTTGGGGAGACGTGAAAGCGCTCTGCACATGCCTGGGGGAGAGAAAGCTAGTTTTGAAAGTCGGGTGGGGAGTAGTCCTAACTCCGTAGGGGTTGACAGTTTCGCAGGAAAGGATATGGCTGCTTAACTCTTACGCTTAGATCCGAGGGCAGGCAATGCTGAATGGACTTTACCGGGAGCGGGGAAATGAGTCCCTTCCCTGAGGAACTTAGATTTTATAAAATGTTGACAGTGGGTGAGAATATTGGGAGGGAGGGAGGGGAGTTGAAGAACACTGATGAATTCTCCCTTCTGTTTTGGGATAGAGCAAAGAACCACAGGGTTGCTGTGTGTGCATGCTCAGGTGGTGAATGTTCCTGTGCCCATCTTCCCACCTCTGGTTGGACCAGATGACCCTGGGGTCCTTTCCATCTCTTGATTCTGTGATTCACCTCTCTGAGTTCTTCTTTCCCCCAGGCTCATTTGAGCACAATCTTTGCCCCCTGGCGCAGCAGTCATTCCCACGGCTAGTCCTGGCAACTTTCCTAGCTGAATCCTGAGCCATAAAGTCTGCTGGAAAGTTGATTACGCTCTGCCTTTCCAAGCATTTCCTGTGGTGCTGGCCAGGGTTTGTATCCAGTGCTAGCCCTATGCAGAACAGATTCACTGAAAATAATGGAAAAAGTTGGCCCTTTCCAGGAACACAAATAGGCCTACTCTGAGTAGGATTAGTATTGGAAACATCCCTGTGGCTGGTCTTCCTTCTGAGCCAGTTCTTTGCTCCTCTTTGCTTCCACTGGAGCAGGCTTAGAACACAGTTCAGCCTTTCCCTGTGGGGATAAGATGCTTTCTTGGTTGCTGGGTGAACTTTAGCTATACAAAGCTACAAATTCCAGCCTTATTCCTGAGCCAAGAAGGGTTTCCTAACTGGTTGTAAATATGCTGATGCTTTTCCTGCTTTTACCCCCAGGCTTCTTTCCTTTGGGGTGGCGCCCCCTCTGGAGTTTAAGGCCAGAGGTTTATGCAGCCTTAGTGCTCCCCCCCCCCTTTCCATTGATCTATATGGCTGTATGTCTGGGATGAAAAACGTCTCAAGCTAACTGATTTGCCTTTCTTTCGTCTTGGCCTTTGAGTCTCTTTTCTTCAGCTTTAGTACCTCCCTGTGGTCAACCACAGGGTCTGTAAGGAACATAGGAAGCTGCCCTTATACCATGTGAAATCATTGGTTCATCTAGCTCAATATTGTCTACACTGACTGGCAGCACTTCCCAGTTCTACCTGGAGATCCCAGGGATTGAACCTGCATGCAAAGCAAGTGTTCTGCCACTGGGCCACAGTCAAAAGGTGGGATGTTAACTGGAATCTGACATAAGCTAGATCAGACTGTTTTTCCATATTTATTAATGTAAAAAAACAACAACATTTAGATGCATAAACTACAACAAATGGCCTATACATATTTGAATACATAAGTGAATAATTCATCAGTGCAAGTCGCACATAGGATTATTAGCACTCTTTTAACTTTCATTTTTGCCCGCTTCCTCCATCCTTGACTGCACTTGCAAATTGTTTCGGTGAGCAGTAAGTTTAGACTCTAGCTAGCATTTGAGAGACAGAAAACTGCCTTGTACCAGGCTAGCCCCGTATTGTCTACCTTGGCTGGCAGTGACTCTCTAGGGCAGGGCAGCCCAACTTTTCATACCAAGTAGGCTGCACGAATGCTTTGACACGGAACCTGTGGGCTGCACACTGCCTTGTTGCACATTGGGTGGGGTGGGGGGGGGAGCGAGGCCAAAATTTGACACACGTCCCAACCCTCCCACCTCCATCCCAAAGCTATGAAAGCCCTAACTGGGCCTTGGGAAGGAGACAGGGCAACTCTAGGACCCTGTCAGAACCCTCACGCCTCCTTCAAAAAGCCCTGTGCCTCACTTACCCAACTTTGGGAAGGCTGAGGGGGTGTCAGATGTTGCTGAGGGCTACCAAAAAAGGCCTCAAGACAGGCCTGCTCTAGGGTCAAAGGCAGAGGATTACCTGTTACTTTTTAAAAAAACTGATGCTGAGGATTCCTTCCACCTGCACTAGTGTCCTTACAGTAGGAAGGAAGGACCTCCCCTCCTACTCCCCAGATGTTGTTGGATGCCAACTCCCATCAGGCCAGTGGTATCTTTGTAGCCTGCTGTGGACTTGGCTGGGGTCATGCCTTGTTTGCTGGATCACACTCTTTTTGTTTGACGCTTTGGGTCTCTGAGCCAGTGTGGTGTAGTGGTTAAGAGCGGTAGTCTCGCAATCTGGGGAACCGGGTTCGCGTCTCCGCTCCTCCACATGACCTTGGGCCAGTCACACTTCTGTGAAGTCTCTCAGCCCCACTCACCTCACAGAGTGTTTGTTGTGGGGGAGGAAGGGAAAGGAGAATGTTAGCCGCTTTGAGACTCCTGAAAGGGAGTGAAAGGTGGGATATCAAATCCAAACTCTTCTTCTTCATCTGGCTATGTAGCCTAGTTTGGGAGGGACAATGGGAAAGAGACACCAGCTCTGTAGGACAGCACTGGGTTTGCATGCTGAAGCTTCTAGATTTATGCCTTGCTACCTCAAGTTTGACTTGTTATACGGCAGCTTCCTCTTCCTCTTCGTGGACACAATTGGCACTTGATTTGGATTCTGCATAGGAACTTGCCTTATACTGAGTTGTCCCACTGGTCCACTGACTGGCAATGGTTCTCCAGGGCTTCAGACAAGGGACCTTCCTAGCCTCACATGAGGATGCTGAGGATTGATCCTGGGACCTTCTGCAGGCAAAGCAGATGCTCTACCCTAGAGCTGCAGCCCTTCCCCTTCCTAGCTGCTGAGTGCGCTGCATGGGCCATGAGGCATATGGGGAGAAGGAGGGGCTTCAGCATCTGGCTTCCTACTCTGGAAGTGTTAACTTCATTGTATGTCATTCTGGGGGAGAGTTGTGCTCTGGAAGGGTGGCTTATTAAATTTTAAAATTTAATAAAGCCTGCTTTGGGTTGGTTATTGAGGTGGGTGTCCCAGGGCTGGTTTTTCTTTTCCATTGGAATTCTGTCTTGCTGTTTAAGTTGCTCAGAAATGCGTTCTGGCCTTTCTGCATCTTGCATTCCGCATTGCCCTAGGGAGAGTGACACAGCTGCATCACTTAAGGCTTTTGTTGAATACAGTGGGTGACAGCATCACATGGTGTCTTCCAACTGCTCAGTGGTTCAGTGCTGCAGCAATAGCTCTGCTTTGCTGTCTCCTTGATGCTTGTCAGAAGACCTGCTTCACTCCTGGGAGCACAAGATGGGTGCTTGCATGCTATTAGAAAGTCTTGGCAGGGTGCAAGTTAATTGGTAGAACCTACTGGATTATGGATGAAGGAGACGTGAATGGTCTTTCCCACCTGGCGACCAGCACAGCCTTGTGACTCTATCCCTGTGGTTCTCCAGATGTTGGTGGACTGCAAGTCCCATCATCACTGATGATTTGCCATGCTGGTTGAGGCTGATTGGAGAGTGCCACAGGCTCCCCATCCCTGATCTACTACCAAGTTTAGCCTGTGCTCCTTTTCTCTTTATCTCACTGGATGTGTGCTCACCTGGTCTGTCTCCCATGCAATTCCCCTTTCCAGATACATAGGAGTTTACCTTTTACAAGAGAGAATATCAGGGATAGCTGATATCTAGGTATAGCTCAGTTGGTAGAGAATGAGAATTGATTTCAGGGTTGTGGTTCAGGCCCCATGTTGGACAAAAGATTGCAGGGGTTGGACTAGATGGCACTTGGTGTCCCTTCCAACTCTACAATTTTATGATCAGAGGTCCCATACTTTCTCTTTTTTCATGTTACTTGGGCCCAGGTTACTCAAAGAATCCCAAACTTGCTTGAGTCTTGAGATTGTCATCAGAAGCCCTTTTATCTAGTGACGTTAGATGAGTGGTTAGTAGGGAGAGGGCCTTTTATGTGGTGGCACCCCACTTCTAGAACGCCTTCCCCAGCAAGGCATACCTGCCCTTCTCTACACCAGGTGAATGCCTTTTCATTGCCGTGGGTACATCTATCCCACCTTACTAAGATTTCTGCTGGTTTTAAATTGTTTTGGCTGCGTGATTATGCTGCTTTTAGATGGGTTTTGCGGCTGAGATTTATTTCATAGCAGGTCTAAGTATTTTTGTTGTCGATTGGATTGCCTTTTCCATTTTTAATGTCTCTGTAAACACCCTAGAAATCTTAGCTGTGTGGGCGGTATACAAATGTAGTAAATAAATATGGGTGGCATAGAACTGTGGTAAGTAAATAAATGCAACTCCCTTTTCTATTGCTTGGCTCATCTGCTTGCTTTGTGACTCGGTAATGGTTGATACAGGAGTCTTCAGCAATCTGTGTCTATGGATCGAGTGCTTAGTGTTCTCTCTTGTATTCATTGTATTTGCGATGAGTTGTGCTTTATGGGGTCCTACAAAGTTCTCCAGCCAGATGACCTCCAGATGTTGTTGGATTGTAACTCCCATCATCCTTGACCATTGGCTGTGCTGTCTGGGACTGAGCCCAAAACACCTGGAAGGCACAAGGTTGGGCAAAGCTTCTCTGTGATTGCTCGCTGTGTTTTGCCTTTGATATACTGGTGATTATTTGCTGCTGTGCTTTGAATTGGTGCTTGTGCAGTCTGGGGCTGCGCCATCATCTGCTCCAGAAATGGGTGTAGCCTTTTATCAAAAAAAGAAAAAGAAAAAAGGATCTAGTTGTGATCCGCCTCTCCAACCTGTCCAGTTGCAGTTCGTTCCTACACTTGTACTGGTGGGGAACATGTGATCTGTGAGTGAACCTTGACCCTTCTTGGATCCTCAGTGTTTTTCCATAGGCTATTCTTGTTCTTGGGCTATCTAATATTGAATAGTTTTGTCATGCTGTTGGCTTGGGTGCAGTTGTGGAACATCTGCGCCAAACATTGGCAACCAGGTGCCCCCAGATGTTCTGGACAACAGCTCCCATTAGCTTCAGCCAGTATGGTGAATGGTCAATAATTATGGGAATTGTAGTCAGGAACATCTTGAGGGCACCAGGTTCCGTTCCCCAGCTCTCTATGCTATTGTTCCCATAGTACTGGGTTTGGAGTATGGTGTTTTAGGCTAATACATGTTCTCTGGGAGCACAGTGTTGACTGATGCGGTGAGCGGGTCCCTCACTCCTCCCATTCCAGATCTCTACCCATATGCATTGCACAAGGTCTTGAGCTGTGCAGTTGTACCTGCGTGACTGCTAGATGTGGCTGTGCGATCTGCCAGAGGTGTGCTGGTACAAGGCAGTGGGATGCTGTGTACTGCAGGGGCACTTAGATGTAAGCAGCATGCGATCATGGAGCACCTAACTCTTTCCTGCAACCTGATACCCTCCCTCCTGGTGTTTTGGACTACAACTCCCATTGGCCCTCATGCTGGCTGGGGCTGATGGGAGTTGTAGTCAAAAACACCTGGAGAGTCACCAGGCTGGAGAAAACTGGCCCAGCTTCTGCCTTGGTTTGGTTGGCATCTTGGACTTGATGGACGTCAGTAGCAGGGACTTTCCAGTAGTTGGCAGCCGTTCCAAGGATACACTAAGGAGCAGAGGCAGATAACTGAGGGAGAGCGAAGAGGGATCTGGGACTTTCTGTTGCTGCTTCCTTGGTTCTTTCTGCGTTTAGGGAATTGTCTGATTATTTGGGTTTCAGTACACAGTGCAAGGAGAAATATAAATAACCCCCTTGCTCTATGTAGCTGGGTTTCTCTCTCTCTCTCTCTTTTTAAAAAATGCACCAGATTGATTCTCTATTTCTGGCATCCCTCCAGACCTCTTAATCCTGCCAAAAATGTGTTAGGATTTTTTAAAAAGTACATGGTGTACTTCTTTTTGTTCCTGTGACCGTGTTCCTTTTTTATCTTTGAGAAAGCCCGTGTACTGTCAGAGGAACACCTCTATAGTTCTGGTTAGCAGCATGATGCAGCATTTGCACCAGGTTTCCTGTCTGCAATCAATAAAATTAAAGAAGCCCACAAATGCCACAGTAGCATTGTAAATGAATTGGGACGAAGTTGGGAGAGCTTGCCTTATCTCTGGAAGGATTTGGTTGACCTTCTATCATTTACAGTGGTACCTCGGGTTAAGAACTTACCGTAATTCGTTCCGGAGGTCTGTTCTTAACCTGAAATTGTTCTTAACCTGAAGCACCACTTTAGCTAATGGGGCCTCCCGCTGCCGCCGCACCACTGCTGCGTGATTTCTGTTCTCATCCTGAAGCAAAGTTCTTAACCTGAGGTACTATTTCTAGGTTAGCGGAGTCTGTAACCTGAAGCATCTGTAACCCGAGGTACCACTGTACACATTCATCATCTCTTTCAGGGGTTGATGATAGTCTGTTTCAATGAGCCCTTTAAAAAAAGAAGATTGGTTTTTATACATAACAGATACATTACATAACAACTCCCCCATCTCCATAATAGGTATCAAATTTACATTGACATAAAAGATTCTTACTAAGTCATACAAATTATACAAATGTCCAGCATATAAAGTTCTGGAGACAGCATAAAAGTTTTTTGTTTGTTTGTTTGTTTTAAATCTATTACAGTTAAATCATTTCGGGGGGCGGGGGGCAGGAATAGTTCAAGCTGTGCTGTTCAGAATAACCGTATCTGCAAAGATGCTTTGGATAATTTATCTTTAAGACCAGTTTCATTTGTGTATTACAAAAATGGCAACAGTATTGTGTGTATTTGGCCCTTTCTAAACATTTCAGGCCTGGGAAGGATCATGGAAGAAAGAATGGCATTCTTGAGATGAGTCACGGTGTGTTGAAAGCTTTTGGGGTGTTTATATGTCTCCCTATTAATCACTGGTTCACACACTCTATGCACACACTATTCAATGCAATTCCCCGTCACTTTCCTAACCGCAAAGACTCAGTTTCTTTTTTAAAGTGGATTTGTTGTGCTAGGGTGGGTAGCAGAGCACTTTAATCCCTTTTAATTGCTCTAACCTAAATGTCTTGGTATGAGTTTGAATCCCTCTGGCAAAGCACTGGCAGTTTGGAAGCGCCCACAATCAGCCAGTGTATAGTCTTAATCCATTTTGGGTTGCTTCCTCCTGTATCCTCCCACTTGGAGCCTCTACTTTTGCATTGGCAGGCCGTCCAGAGAAGCATCTTTACCAGGCTGCACATTATCCATCATTTTGCACCTTTTCTCCATAAAAGCAGACTTTGCCAACTGGTTTAGAAAAGAATCAACAATCTGGGACATGGGAACTAGACATTAGTTACATTTGTTGAATATCCAAGAGAAGCAGCTGCATATGGTTTCTAGTAATAAGCTTTGAACTGTGCATTAATATAATTGGGATAATGTGTAATTTGCCCATTAGGCAGCTTAATAGATGGGATTATTTTTTTCCTGTTTTTTTAAACTTGTTTCTACAAGCAAAGCAGCACCTCGCCTTTCCTACCCGTTCTCAGTACTGTTGACAAATGTAGTGTAAATAGAATTTGGTTTTGTGAGATTGCAAAACACGTCTCTTTCGTTTTTTACTTCACCTCCAAACACACTCTTTTTGAAACTGAGATCTATTAGAACAGGAATGGAAAACCTGTTCACCGCCCCCCATCCTCCCTGACCACTGCCCATGCAGTGAAATCCCACAACATCTAGGTTTCCCATCTCTGCATTAGACAGTTCATTTTAAGGGATCTAGCAAAAGGCAGAAATCTCTTACAGTGAAGGTCTTTAATCTTACTTTTTTGTCTAGTTAGGTGTTTAACCATATATTTGGAGCCTTGAAAGAGGACATTGAATCATAGCATTGTAGAGTTGGAAGGGACCATGAGGGTCATCTAGTCCAACCCCCTGCAATGCAGGTATATTTTGCACAATGTGGAGCTCAAACCCATGACCCTCAGATGAAAAGCTTCATGCTCTACCGAGCTATCCCAGATGGACATGTGGTTATGGAGGATGGAAAACAGGGGGGTGTATTTCAGCTGCTATGGCAAAGTGCTTGTGTCAACCTAGAGACTCTGAGATTTTGCCTCCAAATACTGGATGCTTGAAACAAACATTCTCCCCCCTTTCCAAACAAACAAATCCCCCACAAAACCTGGATGAGAGATAGACATCCGTACTTCCCAAGAATATCCACTTTAGCAGAGGGAAATATGCAGATGTTAGTCTTGTGCATATGGTTATTTTTTGTGTGTGGCAATTTGCATTGTACGGAGTTGCTGGCTGACTCTTGGGAGGCCCAACACTACATCACAATTGGTGGGAGCTTCCGCATTAGAGTGAATGGGGCATTGGCTCACCATTCATAGCCTACCCACTACCAGGGCACATCTGGCTTCTTCCTTCCAACTAGTCCAGAGGGTAGTTCTGCCTGTCCGCTTTCTCCTCCTCTAGTCTCAGGGTTGCCCTTGAAGAACCAAAGGCACATAAGCAAGCTGCGGTTAATGGACATTTGGAACACCCTCCCTGGGGAAGCTAGACTGGCTTTCTCCTTGTCCTTCTGCCAACAGGTGAAGACTTTTTTGTTCCAACAGCCTTTTGAGAAATGACTGCTTTTAATGAAAGGGCTGGTGCCGTGTTGTTTTTATTTGGATGGTTTTAATAGATAGATAGATTCACCTCTGACAACGTTTAATTGTTTTTAATGATTGTTTTTTTTCTTTGTTTTTATCCATTTTCATTTTTATGTGTAAGCCGCCATGAGTCCCATTAGGGAAAAAGATGGGGTATAAATATTTGGGGTGCATTGGCCCTGTCTCCTGGGCACCATGAAGCTGTCCCTTTATCTGGTACAGATTCTTAAGGCTAGCGATAGGAGTGCCGCACTCCCCCTGCCCCCAAATACCAGATGTTCTAGGGAACTTTATTGTTATTTCAGAGTTTTTAATTAAGGACTGCAGGTGCACAGCCATAAATTAACTATGTGTGTGTGTGTGTTCGCATGCGCGCGCACACACACTGCATATTATATTGTAATGATTCCTGTTTTCAGTAGAGACAAGTAGCACAAATGAAATTCTTGCAGCAAAATGCCACTGCTGTTTAAGGTAAGTGCTACAATGCTGTGGAGTAAAAAGTCTGTCATTGTCAATGATCCATATACTGGCAATTACCTGCTGAGTAGGATTAGGTGACTTCTGCCTCTTCCTGCATCTTTACTGATGTTGGCGTTGTGTATCTAACCAGGGATGAAATCCTACTATATAGTGCTGCATAGCAGAAAATAACCTTCCCAACAGGTGCGATTGGAAAAATGGTTTTGGAATTGATACGTGAACCCAGTGGCTATACTCCTCTTATATTGCAGTAACTTCCAGGGTGGATTGCCATACTAGGACATAGTGGTCTGTAGACTCCCACCACTTGATCAGAAGACCAGTATTATTACCGTTCTGAGCAGCCGTGGCAGCGTGGGGATAACACTATACTTATAGTATTAATTAATTAGTGAATATATCCTTTACAGTGGAACCTCGTGCTGCGTACCATTCTCCTTGCGAATGCTGCTGGTTACGAGCTCCGCTAACCTGGAAGTAGATGCCCCTTGTTGCGAACTTTGCCCCGGGATGCGAGCGGAAGTCGCGCGCCGGCAGCAGTGGGAGGCGCCATTAGTGAAAGCGTGCCTCATGTTACGAGTGGTTTTGGGTTACAAACAGACCTCTGGAGCAGATTAAGTTTGTAACCGGAGGTACCACTGTAATGCCAGAATAGGTTTCTAGATGGTTTAAAGGTATAAAAACATTTGAAATATTATCTGCTATAATTAAAACATGCAGTTTTTAAATTGGATCTGTGACCATAGAATAAAAATTATTGTTACTGTAAAATATACAAGACAATAATCTCATTAAAACAACACAGTGATTAAAGTGGGGGACTCGGGTTGAGAGATCAAGTGAACATCCCTGGAATGCCAGTAACAGATGGAGCCTCTTGTATCTCAGCAGAGAGTGCCGCTTGCGGAAAGGTCCACCTCTATAACACCAAGTCCATGCTTGGATACCATTGGACACCATCTTGAATCAAGATGGCAGACTGAACCTCTCAAAAGAGCACTGATATTAACCACTGGTTTCAAAATTGCACAGATTTTCTGGTTTCTTAGAATTCCTGATACATTCTGTGTACAAGGCTGTTAGTAATCACATTATTGGAATTGCCTTACCTCAGCCTACCTCATGGTTATATTTTAATTGATAGACCAATGCCTTTTTGGAGCAGGTCAGACATGACTCATCCTCTCTGTTAATCATGGCTAACGGTAGGAAGCCAGCCCTTGAACACGTCGTCCTGCATTGCAAAACCCCTTTCCTGATGAAAATCCCATCCCTGCTCCTGAGAGCAGGTACCATCCTTGGGGCTTTCCAGAGCTGGCTGGAGATTTTTATTTATTTATCCAGCACTTTAAACCTCTGCTAGCTCTCTTAGCTTTCATTCTGCTGTGATTCCTCCCTCCCCCTTTTGTTTAATTGCCCTCCTGTTTTAATCGCAAACAAAATTCTGTTTGAAGCCTGTGTTTAATTGTTACACCAACTGGCTTGCTGCCCTGGTAGCAGCAGTACTGAAGGGCAGCTACTATAGAAATAGTAACCAATGAATAAGGATGTGGGCAAATCAGATGGTGGTTCTTAAAAATCTGCAAAGCAGCCAGTAAGGGGAAATAAGACAAAAGTCAAAAAGCAGTTTTCTGGCAACTGGGTGGAGAGAGTGAATTGCCAGCCCTTAAGCCCTAGGCTCTTTGTACTTGCTCTCAGCCTCCCCCCACCCTGCCCTGCCCCCACCCAGCAGTGACCACCATCTCCTGACTAAATTTGCAAAGCCTTGCCTGCTGCAATCTGGATTCTCTAGTGGACTGGCACATTGATGAGCTCTTTCCTTCCACTTCCATCTATGCAGAAACCAAAGGGGATGAGAAACCAACATAGCATGTGCAACCTGCAGCCAGGCTTGCAAATTGCTCCTGCCCTGTCCCAGAAGCATGGTGTACGTGTGATCACCAGGCAGTAAAATATTTATACGACGGTAACTTCTGTGGACTTCATTTGAAGCCGTCTTAAATATGTGTCAATTGATATTCTGTCTTCCCCAAAACTCCCGTTTCCTGCTCGGTATCTTATTACTGTTCTGGTTTTGCTTTCTTTCTTTTTTAAAAACAGGCTGAACATATTGCTGGCTGGGATGAACCCCTTCTATTTCCACGCCGTGAATGTAGTCCTCCACTGCCTGGTGACCCTTGTGCTGATGTACACTTGTGACAAAGCCGTCTTCAAGGACAGCCGCCTGGCTTTCGTCACGGCCCTCTTCTTTGCTGTCCACCCCATTCACACTGAGGCCGTACGTATATATGAGAAGCAGCTAAAGGGGCAAGGGGCTTGTAATCCAGCTTCGTGGAAGCACAGACCTCCCCAGTAATTGGAAATCTACCCTTTTTCCACGATAAGAGCTGTGCTGACTCAGTAGAAAGCAGCTTAGTAATGATAACTGTGGCACGCTTGCGTCAAAAGATGAGCGAGAATTGCACCACCGTATTTAGAGAAAAGGACTGGTGTGGCAAGGGAGGGGAAGAATTCATTTTCTCTCCCCACGATAATTCCTAGGCCTGAGAAGGTTTGCTTAGTTGTAAGTATACATGCCTTTGTGCTAGAATTATGATCCTGATTAAGTGCCTAACACAGTGTTGCTAGGAATGAATACCAAGGGTTTTCCGCTAAAGAATAATGAGACGCTTAGCAGTTGCACAATACATATATATATTTTTTAAAAATCCTTCTGAGATGTCTGTCCTGCTGAGACATTGTTTGGCTTCCTTTTCTTCCTCTAGCATTCTCTCTCTTAACACAAAGAAGTAACCCAGCATTCAACAAGCTCTCCAAGTTTTATTACGTCTTGAGAGAATAATGAATGTTGCAACATGCCCACAGATTGCATCGTGTGTATGGTTACAAATTGGAAGAGCTGAAAACATTGATCAGTTAATCATTGTGATTCATTTATAAGTGACTAGAGCGCTGATTTCTAAAACAAGCTGGCAACAGCATGTCACAGCTAATATTAAGCCCTGCTCCCCTAATATATCTTCTATACTGATTTTTTTTAAAAAAAGATTTCATTCCTTTCCTGGGAGTAAGTATCAGTGAACTCAATGGAACTTATTTCTGCATAGACTAGTGTACTAGGGTATTGTTGCCAGAGTGTTCAGGGCACTTAGATACTACGTTGTAATCCCTAAAACTGTAAAGAAGGTCAGTATAATTATTCTCATATTGCAAATGAAGAGCTGAGACTGTCTGAACTATATGGTGAATTTAGGAACATAAAAACCTGCCTTTATGTTTCAGTGATCAGACCTTTGGTCCATCAAGCTCAGTATGGTCTGGCAGAAACTCTCCAGGGTTTCAGACTAGTGTCTCTCCCAGTCCTACCTGGAGATTCCTGATTTATAGTCTTTTAGCCATTACACTGCAGTTCATTGACTGAAGTTTGCCAAGAGTGCAATATTCTATTTTATTTTTTGAGGGGTGGATAAAATATTTCCGATTTGACTTAAATACGATGCAGTTTCAGGAACTGGAGTTGGAATTCTAAAAGCCAGGATAACTAGGAACCCTGGGACTGTTGTTTCAAGGGTGTAACTCCATTGAAAGATCTCATTTCAAGGCCTGTCAGGAGGGGAGAGAGCTCTCGTGCTTGGATCCTGCTTGTGAGTTTCCCATGGGCATCTCGTTGGCCACTGGATTAGAGGGCCATTGGCCTGATCCAGCGGTCTCCTCCTATGTTATTAAATGTTGAGTGCATCAGGGGCCTGAGAGTCCACACAACCCTCTCAGCATTCCATGTGGCAGAGGAACAGAACTTGAAGAAGAGTTCATGGAGAGAGAAGTCTGAACAGGTATCAGAGGCTCCTGGAACTTCCCCATTCTGTCGAAAGCCATAGGCTTTTAGCTAGCTTTAAGATGCTTAGGAAACATCCCTCGCAATTCAGAAGTGAAGTTTGTCATCGCCAGCATTATTTACAAAACATTTCCTTCCGAACCAGTACTTCGTTGGAGGCCTGGCCAATGTGGAATATTTTAAGGTGGGGAAGAGTGAAATGGCTTTCTTTGCTGAGTTCCTTTCAGGAAAGATTAGCTCTTTAATAACAAAGGAGCCTTGAGCTTTCTAGATGCCTCCGAAGCGTTTCAGGCCTTAATCAGCCAGTCTTTAAATAATGTACCATTTTAGTATGTGTGGGATCATTAAAGTTAGAAAGGGAGGGGGGTAGAGAACTCGTTCTTTGAAATTTTATTTTAAGGTAAGAATTAGCAGAGAACAAAGCAAATGCCTGGATTCTTAAGATGAATGAACTTGTGATATGAGCCAGGTTTCATGGAATCATAGAATCTTAGAGTTGGAAGGGACCCCCAGGGTCATCTAGTCCAACCCCCTGCAATGCAGGAATCTCAGCTAAAGCATCTGTGACAGGAATCTCAGCTAAACCTCTGTTTTAAAACCTCCAAGGAAGGAGAGTACACAACCTCTCGTGGGAATCTATTCCACTGCTGAACAGCTCTTACTGTCAGAAAGTTTTTCTGAATGTTTACTCAGAATCTTCTTTCTTTCAACTTGAAGTCACTGGTTCGAGTCCTACCCTCCAGACCAGGAGAAAACAAGCTTGTTCTGTCTTCTGTATTTGAAGATGGCTATCCTATCTCCTCCCAGTCTCCTCTCAGTCTCCTCTTCTCCAGGATAAACATACCCAGCTCCTTCAAGCGCTCCTCATCATGCTTGGTTTCCAGAACCTTGATCATCTTGCTTGCCCTCTTCTGCACATGTTCCAGCTTGTCAACATCCTTCTTAAACTGTGGTGCCCAGAATTGGACAGAGTATTTCAAGTGTGGTCTGACTAAGGCAGAATAGAGTGGTACTATTACTTCTCTTGATCAGGACACTATACTTCTATTGATGCAGCCTAGAATAGCATTAGCTTTTTTTGCTGCTGCATCACACTGTAGACTCATGTTAAGCTTGTGGTCCACCAAGACACCTAGATCCATCATGTACTGCTAGTAAGCCAGGTGTCCCCCATCCTATATATGTGCATCTGGTTCTTGCTGCCTAAGTGTAGAACCTTACATTTGTCCCTATTGAAATTCATTTTGTTAGCTTGCGCCCAGTTCTCCAATCCATTAAGGCCATTTTGAATTCTGATTCTGTCTTCTGAGGCATTAGCTCAGGTGTCATCTGCAAATTTGATGAGCATCCCCTCAATTCCTTCATCCAAGTCATTTATAAAGACGTTGAACAACAATGGGCCCAGGACAGAACTCTGCGGCACCCTGCTTGCCTCTTTTTTCCAGGATGACGAGGAACCATTAATGAGTACTCTTTGGGTTTGGTCAGTCAACCAGCTACAAATCCACCTAACAGTTACCTCGTTTAACTCACATTTTTCCAGTTTCCTCGAGAGAATATCATGGGGGGCTTTGTCAAAAGCCTTACTGAATCAAGATACAATATGTCCACAGCATTTCCCTGATCCACCAAGTTTGTAATTCCATTAAAAAAAAATCAGATTGGTCTGGCATTACTTATTTTTGAGAAACCCATGCTGGGTCTTGGTAATCGCAGCATCCTTTTCTAAATGGACCAACTGTTGAATTATCTGTTCTAGGACCTTCCCTGGTATCGATGTCAAGCTCACCGGTCAGTAGTTACCTGGGTCTTCCTTTTTCATCTTTTTGAAGATGGGGACAACATTTGCCCACCTCCAGTCTGTAGGGACCTCGCCTGTTCTCCAAGAATTCTCCAAGATAATAGACAAAGGCTGTGAAATTACACCCGGAAGCTCCTTTAGTACCCTTGGATGCAGCTTATCAGGCCCTGGAGATTTGAATTCATTTAAAGTAGCTAGATGTTCCCTTACTACCTCTTTTTCCTATCATGGGCTTCAGCTCCCTCCTTACATCATTTATTCTGTTATCACCAGGTTGGGGCATCACTTTCCTTTTGGGTGAAGACAGAAGCAAAGTAGGTGTTGAGTAGTTCCGCCTTTTCCCTGTCACCCAATAGCATTTCTCCGTGTTCCCCACACAGAAGACCTACCACTTGCATCTTCTTCCTCTTACTTCGGACATAGCCGAAGAGAGGTGCTTTTAATTTCTTGATTTTTGAGAGGGGATAACATGTTGAAATAACACAAATAAATTCATTAAGGAATTTGCCAGGTTTTGAGACTCGGGAAATGGCAGTAGTTCATGACAGTCAAAATTTATGTACGAACTGAGAATTGCCTAACCTTTTGTTGGTGAACTTTATCATAGTTAGGAATTACTGTGCTAGCGTACAGGGGAGGGCTTTATTTTTTAAAGACAATCTCTCTCTCTTTCTCTACATATAGAAAGAGCGTTGTAGACTTGTACTGGATGAATCCACAGCATACATTTAAAGCACATGGCTACCTGCAGAGAACCCTGAGAAGTGTAGTTTATCCCTCACTGAGCCACAACTCCCAGCACCATTAGCAAACTGTGGTTCCCAAGATTCACTGTTATGGGGGGGGGGCGGACTTGTGTTAAATGTGCTTTAAATGTATGATGTGGATGAGTCCTTGTAGAGTTACGTCCATCTCTGGAGCATCTGCATCTTTCCAAACTGCCCCTCAAGTTATTTTTATCCCTTGCCCTTCTTCCTCCTTCAGCTGACCTGAAGTAGCCTCAGGCCCAAACCACATTTTACATTCCTAGGAGTGCATTGGTAGCCTGGCAGCCTTTCTCCTTGGCTAAGGAAAAGCTGTTTCCAGTGGATATTACTGTGGGCAGAGAAGGGGTGATGAAGGGGAACTGTGCCCAATATTTCCCCATTCCACCCACTGGCTTCCTGGATGCCTTACAGATGTTGCTAGTCTGCATCTCCCATCATCCCTGGCCATGTTCCAATCAACATCTGGAGGGCCACAGATTCCATGTGGAAGAAAAGGCCAAATTGAAGGACACTTTGACCTGGGGAAAGAGGTTGTGGGCCTTTTTAGTACACTTCTCTGCTCAAAATAACAGCCCCTTCCAAAGCTGTATTCCTTAACAGCAACAGCAAACTGTCAGGTTATCGGTGCACACATTTGCACGTTGTGTGTGCTTTCCCTCCCTTACACACGTGTGTCCGCCTTCCGTTTCAGCATGGATTGAGAGTTTACCACATGCTGGGGGGAAATTGGAGCTGAAACCGAGCCTCCGTACTTGAAAGCATATACCTCTGGTTACTTACAATGCGATGGGCAAGCAACAGGATGGATATTGCTGCTATGGCCTGCATACAAATTTCCAAGGGGTGTTTTGCTGATCGCTGCTGGAGACAGAATGATGGAATGGATTGATCTTAGATCCAGAAATGCAATTCTTATCCACCACACACACACACCTCCCTAGGGTGGGGTGAATCAGCCCTTTCAAGGAATGTTTGTGTGTCTGTTTCTAATGTAAATCCAATATATTTCTCAGTTTGAACTCACATTTCCCCTAAAACTTCTCTTGAAAATAACTCACGTATTTTATTTATGTGTGCCATTTCTAGAAACACTTCATTCATCCTTCAGGGCCTCATTGGCCTAATTTGCATGCCATGGTAGCCAGGGCTAGGCAATTTGCTGCCCTTCAGATGTTGTGGGCTGCAGCTTTTCTTATGGCAAAGTTGAGGGGATAGGGGAGGATACAGAAAATGAACCTCTAGTTAAAACTAAGGCTTCAATTCTCACCATGCGCTTTTGGGAGGATGTCCTACTGCAGTCCTATGCAACAACATTAGTCATTGCTGTAGCTTTGAAATACTGTATAGTTTCCTTATTTAATTACAATTCTAACAATGTTTCTCTTTTCCCATCCCTTCTTAGGTAACAGGTATAGTAGGCAGAGCAGATGTCTTGGCCTGTCTACTATTTCTTTTGGCTTTTCTCTCCTATAATAGGTATGACTCTTTTTGTTTTATGGGGTTCTTAAAAAAATATGTCCCACCTTTTTCTCCCAAGGAGCTTGAAGCAGCTTGTGCATCCCTCCTCATTTAATCCCTACAACAACCCTCCTGTGAGGTAGATTAGGCTGAGAGGCAGTGTCTGGCCCAAGGTCACTTATTGAGCTTCGTGGTTGGGGTTTGGGGAGGAGCAAGCTGGATCTCTTAAGGAAAGGGTCAAGCCACCCTGCTGCTCCTGTGCTCAGTGCCCCCTCCACTGAGTTGCCTTTTCTTTAATTAAAACAAAGGATGAGGGTGGGAAGCACCTGCTTTTTCCAGAGATGTTAACTGCTGTCCTGGTTATATGGTACAGTACCATTTTGGGGGTGTGGAAAACTGCCCTGTATCATCAGTGCCTGTGGAGCAGAGAGAGGAAAAACCCATTTAGAGTTTCTTAAGCACTGTGAAGAATGCATAGAGCTCTCGCACAGGCAGGCTTCCCTCTTTATTCCAGCTGTGGGGGGAGACCTGTGCAAGCATCCCTTTGCACATACAGAGCCTTCTGCCTCAGTGAATCTGGGAAGGCCTTTGGGTCACTCAGGCGCCAGATGTGGCAGAGCCTGCTCCCAGGGGAAATGGTGGGACAACAACAACAACAAAAACCTCTCCATGGAACTGTGCCTACAAATCACGGCACAGACAAAAGTGTGGATGAACTCTCAGCTAGGCTCCTCCTTTCCTTAAATTGTTTCCATCCCAACCAATTATTATAAGAACTGCTATTTAACTTTTTTAAAGAATGGGTGCCTTCTTGGTTTCCCCATCCCACCCCTCTTCTCCTCCCTCAGCATCCTTTTTTCCTTTTGCTCTCTGCCTTTCAGATTGGTTCCTCTGATTATATGCAAGCCACTTTGTGAGCCTTTATGGCTGGGCAGTGGGGCTACACATATTTAAACAAGTTAGATAAACAAATTCCACTCGGCATGGAATTGTTGTGTAGAATCACGCCACTCGCCTGAGACTCTTGAGTCTGTGGCTGAATTGGCTACATGATGAAATATCTAATAATCCCACTGAAGTGAAGGGTATTACATAGTTAAATAAATGAGTCCTGTAATTACTGCGAATGCTTCACAGAATCTCTGCTGTAAGCAACTAATCACAATTTGCATGCTCTTAAAACTATTTGTTTGCGGGCACTTAACAACAATGAAGACAAACGGCTTGCAGAGTGCTTACTCCCTTTTAAAAGCTTTTTTACTTTTAACATCAAACACGATTGTGGTCAAGTTTCTAAATCTTTCCAGCGTATATAGAGAGACTCAGTGTCTTTGATGGGGATTCAGTTACTCTGTTAAAGTCTCACGCAAAACATGCATTGTCTTAAGCGTTTAGAGAAGCTGAGCTGAAATCGGGTGGGGATGAGTTCACTGAACATTTTCACATCCTTTGAAAAGTGTCCCCACTTTCCGCAATTGAGAGTAGCTTTAAAAGGGCTTCAAAGGCTCCTTCAGTAATGGTTTGTGTGGGCTCAAAATGTCATTCCAAGACTTCAGCAACTAGGCCAGTCTTCTGTTGATGGGAGCATTCAGATGTATGTTCAGTTACTCTTTAAAAAACTCTGGAGCACAACAGGTGAGCTATTTGTCTTCATAGTTTATAGAAATGAGCTGAAATCGGGTGTACATGTGAATGTGGCAGGAAGGCAGGGGGAAGGAGTGCAGGGACATGGGAAGTTGCCTTATACTGAGTCAGACCCTTGGGCCCATCTAACTCAGTATTGTCTGCACTGACTAACAGCAACTCTCCCATTTCAGGAAGGACATCTCTTCCAGTCCTACCTGGAGATGCTTGGGGAGTGAACTTGTGAACATCTGCATGCAGAGCAGATGCTCTGCTGCTGCAGCACATCTGCTCCCCCCCGTCCCCCGGATTTCCAGATTAGCCCAATGATGCCTCCTGTCCTCTGGAATTGGATTGTGAGAGTGGTGGTTCTGTTACCACACCAGGGGTGAAACAGGACCAGGAATGTTTGCATGGCGCCCAAATAACCAGGCAAAGCTCATTCTGTTGCTGCATTGTACTGGGAGCATAACAAGCAATAAAACTGCCTCTGTAGCACAGTACAAGAAGACAGGTAGCCTTGTCTGGTTGTCTTGGCAATGCAGGGAGGAGTTCCTTCACAGTGAAGCAGCCTTTCTTCGTTTACCCTTTGCTGGTGATACCAGGTCGCCCAATCCAATTGTCTACATAGCCCTTTGAATTGTGCTGTCATCTCCCTACGTGATCCCTGATTTTGTCCTTAACCCTTCCATCTCATGATGTCACCTGTATCATTCCATCTATTTCCAGTGTTGAGAGGCGAGTGCTGATCCTCACGTAACCAGAGTAGTACCACCCATGTACAAGAAGGGTGGGTTAGCAGGCTTGGGAGAATGCCAGGGTCTGCAGAAACACAAAACACTATTAGAAACTCCCTCCCTGCCATGGAAGGGCTGTCCTCAGTGATAGAAAATCTGCAGAACACCCCAGCTTTAATCCTTGGCATCTCCAAGTGGAGCTGAGAATTTCTCCAGCCCGAAACCCCAGAGAGCCGCTGATAGTTATTGTAGAAAATACTAAGCTAGGTGGACAAATGGCTTGACTTGGTATAAGGCAGCTTCCTATGTTGTTCCTGTGTTCTTGGGAAATCCCAAGGCAGCCTAATGATGACTGAACATATTTGGTGAGTGCAGAATGTTGACTGACTAATGGAGGAGACAAAAGAATGGGAAAGGGTGGTGGAGAAAGAATGGAGCAGAATATGCCTGGAATAGGGCGGCTGTGGCTAAAATGCTGAACTGGGACAGTCTACGCTGCAACATTATGTTGATGATCCCTTTTGTTCTGTACTAAAAACTTAAACGTATAGGGCGGGATTCACCTAACCAGCCCCAGCAGCTCCACCCCCAAAAATGGCTCTGGTGGGGTTGGGAGAACCCCCAGAATAGCAGGCAGAGGAGGAGAGGGGGATTGCTCCATCTGGCAAGCTGCAATGCTTGTGCAAATGAAACAATTGGAAGAGTGCAGTATTAAATCCCACGCTTTGTTTCTGACCACCCCTAGATGTTCACATTGCTAAAGGTAAAGGTAAAGGGACCCCTGACCATTAGGTCCAGTCGTGGCTGACTCTGGGGTTGCAGCGCTCATCTCGCTTTATTGGCCGAGGGAGCCGGCGTACAGCTTCCGGGTCATGTGGCCAGCATGACTAAGCCGCTTCTGGTGAACCAGACCAGCGCACAGAAACGCCGTTTACCTTCCCGCCAGCACTTTGACATGCTTTTGAACTGCTAGGTTGGCAGGAATTCACATTGCTAACACCATCCTAAATAGACCACAGAAGTTTCTATAAATGAAAGAAGCTGTTGCAAACTCTTATTGTCCTTTGTTCCAGGAAATGTCATTGGAATAAAGTTAGTGGCGGTCAGTTTATATTGTATTTCCGTCAGGAAATGCTTCCACTGGGTGGGGGCTCTCTAAGGAAGGGCTACAGGGACACGCTAGATTTCTGATACGGAATTGAAAAGCTGTCATAAGCCATGAATTTCTCTGAATGCAAATAGGGGCATCGTTCTACCCTTGACATCTCTATGATGAAAGCCCCATAGACCTGCCAGTTCGGCATTTGTAGTGACAACCAATTTAGGTTAAGTATAGGAAGTGACAATAAAGATTATACTGGGACATAGAAATCTGCCCTATTAAATCAAGTCAGACAGTTTGTCCCTCTTGCCCAGTATTGTCCCCTCTGAATTGGCAGAAACTATTTAGGTTCTCAGACAGAGATATCTCCCAGTACCTGTTCCCTGGTGCTTTTTAACTGAGGATGCTATGGATTGAAGCCTTAAACTTGGACCCTGATGGCTGTGTTCTACCTTCACTGTTCTGAGTACCACTTGGGAAGGAACTGCAGGTGGAGAGAGTGCTGTTGTATTAAGGTCCAGGTTTTGGGATCGGGTTGGTCACTGCAAGAACAGGCTGCTAAACGAGATGGGCCAGTGGCGTGATGCTGTAGGCTCTTATGTTCTAATGACCTTCTGCATGCAAAGCATGTGTTCCACCACTGAACTGTGGTGCCCATAGGTGTCCACAGGGGAGAGGGCAAAAGGGACGTGGTCTCCCACTTCCCCTTGGTGAACCATACTCTTTGGATCCTTTGGATCTCCCAAGATTCTAGCACTTGTGGAACATGAGATGTGAGGCTAAATAGCCTTATCCATGCATTCAAATAACATATGTAGTCATGTGGAGGGGCGGGGAACTGCACATACAAGCCACACCCCCACTGCCCTTACTTGTTGTAGTTTAACCTTAGGTCAGGGGAAGATGATCAGTTCCCAAGAATGAATATTCCCCTGCTTCCTTTTTGGACCAAATACAATTTGGAAGCTCAAGTGGCCAACAACAGGAAGGCTTGGGCTGGAGAGCAATTCCTAGCTCACATGTACACAACTGTTTGGTGCCAAGGTATATCTTGGGTAGGCACCAGTTCATGGGAATCCATAGGAATTTTTTGGAGATGGGGGCAAGGTAAAACACTGAAAACAGGCTAGTTTCTCACGAAAAATGGGATGAATAGTGCCTGTACAATGGTAGTGGAGAGGGAAATACGTGGGCGAATGTAATTACACAATAGGGCTATTGTGTAGTTGCATTTGCCCAATATGTGATTGCATTTGCCCATATTCTTCCCACCTATTTTCCGTTGTTGATTGTATGCTCCTTGGGGGAGGAAAGACATGTGCATGCTGTCTGTGTAACTCTATAGGGAACCATATGTCGCCTCTTCCTTTTACAATAACTTCCTTTTTTGCCCATTCTTCTTTTTGCCTTATCGCTCTGCTTATTTAACAGAAGCACGTTGTTGTTTTTCAACTTTGCTGATGCAGACAGTCTTGTTTATTAACTGTGTACTAGGGAGGGGGTTTTATAACTTAAGGGAATGAAATCTGCTTAATGGACAAATAGGAAGCAAAATGCATTTGCCGTTTGTTGTTTTTTTTGAAGTAATTTCTCCCATTTCCATTCTGCCTTGCAGGAGTGTGGATCAGCTTTATGTTGGGGAACATTTCCCCCCCACTGCCTCCCCCACCTTTTTGCTGCTTAGTTTATTTCTTGGGACCTGTGCAATGCTGGTGAAGGAAACTGGGATCACCGTGTTTGGTGTTTGCCTGGTGTATGATGGCTTCTTGCTTTCTCAAAATAGACTCAGAATGTAAGTAAACATAACTTGCATGTTTAAGTGTTTTGGCTATATCTATCTTGCATAGAAGCACACAAAATGTACCAGCTCATAAATACGTTCAGCACATGAGCGTCCACAGTGGGGTGACGTGGGGCAGTTGCCCTCGCTGGATCAGCCAGAATTTCCAGATTCCCAGCTTTCATTTTTTAAAAACAGGAAGTTTCTGGTATTTGTAAAACTTGAGATATGAGGCAAGTGCTTCCACTAGTCCAATGGGGCTTCCCCCTTTCTCGCTTTGTGCACTCCCCCAATGTCCCTCCCCAGTTGGTTCTAAGGGTTGTCGAGAGAACCCCTAGAACAACACAGGATGGGGGGGGGGGAGAGAAATGGTTAGTGTTGAACTGGGTCCAAATAAATTTGGGTTCAAATCCCCACCTAACCACACATAGTTTCTGAGTCACCTTGGTCAGTCACTGTCTCACTGCCATACCATATTGTGAGAATAAAGGTTTTGGGTGGCTGGAGGAAAAACCATCTATGCTGTCCCAAGCTACCTGGAAGAAAATATTAGCTAATTTTCACAGTGTTTCCATTTGGACAGAATCATCCCTAAAAACCTTAGAACTTGGTTGTCTGATATGTATTTAGGACTGTTCAGTGAAAATCTTTCTTTCCTTCAACTGCTTTCCTAGATGGGCTCCCTGCATTGACAGATGCTAACTATTGTGTTTTATTGCTTCGATAACGTTATATAGCTGCCACATCTGTATTGTAGAGCTTCCAGGAATTAGGCTGTGTGGCCCAGGTGTGGCACAACTTTATATCCGCGCTAACGTTATCCAGCATGAATGCTGCAGTTTATAGTGCTCAGTATTTTATGTCTATACTTCTTCCCTGGCACTCTTTATTGAGATGGATTTCTCCATCCAAATAAAATAACCTAGTTACGCTGATAACAACACTTAAGATCGATAATGGAAACAGCACCAACAGCTGCAACAGACATCAAGCCATTAGAGCAGCAGCAAATGTACAAGCTACAGCGAATCATAAAGTATATAATTGTATACATACGCATTTGTAAATTTATATTAAAGTGAATTAAATTTTTGCTGGGTTGTGGTCAGCTAAGCTCCACTCAGACCCACTGGAATTAATGGACACTCGTTAGTAGCACTGACATTGAACATAAGCCTGTTTCATAGAACTGCCAATTATTTATCCCAGGTGTGGGGAATGTTCATGTATTTGATCCCTTTCTGCGATTCATTTTCAGCCATAGAGAATGGCTCAGAGGAGCACTCTTGTCACGCCGTCTGAGAAATGATATTGGGTGTGGAATCATCCTAATACCGCTTTTCACACAGGTGGAACCAAATAAATGCTGTAGGTAGCCCCCGCTCGATGTACGTGGAAACCTGCCTGTTAATAAAAAGCTTCGATTCCTCTCTCAATTAGGAAAAACGGAGGGGTGCACCAGAAGATTCCCCGCCCTCCTTCAGCTTCTCTACACGCTTCGTTACAATTTCCGTCATCCAGCAGGGAAAATGGGAAGCACTGCGTGGCTCACAAGGGGACGTGGAACTCCTGCCACCCGGCATCGCCTGAAGAACAGCAGCACAACGGCCTTTCTGTCTTGAGCAAAGTTGTGAGGGCTGTGCTAAGGTACTATATTCAAACAAATGTTTGGAACTTGGAAGTGCACCCAGCTGCTTTTATCAGAATAGCAGGTGAACATGGGTTTGTGTGAACCTGCCCCATACCTTGCCTTTTGTTCATTTGGCCTAGTCTTCGCCAGCCTGATGTTGGTGGACTCCCAACTCTCCTCATCCCCAGGCAGCATGGCCCAATGGTTTGGGGAGGGATGAATCTTGTCAACTTTGCTTTCTCTCTGTTTCCCATTTTCCCAGTCTTAAGTTTAGCTCTCCGCACTTTTGCACCAGTTTACAATTTTGTTTAAAAGTCCGAATAAAAATTCATATACATTTTCTTGCGCATTTAATCTAAAATACACATTTTTGTATAGTGTTTTGCCCAACACACACATTTTTGCAAGCAATATAATGCAGTTTTGTACGTCATTTTCACCGATGTAGGAAATTTTGTGTGCACTTACCCCTAATAATATGCTTTTTGTGCACATTTATTGTTTTCAAAACTGCAATGCAAAATTTGAAGAGGTGCAAATTTTGAAGGGGAGCTGCATTTTGGTTCGTGTGTTGGTTAGAGAAGTGCCAATTAGATTTGCATTAAAATGTGAGCCAGACTGATTTATCCCCCATCGCCAATCAGGGATGAAGGGAGTCTCAAGGGTGCCTCGTTGGAGAAACGTGCTCTTAGGTCATTTGGGTCTATTCTGACTGGCTGTGGCTGTCTAGGGTCATAGGCAGAGGTCTCTCTCATTGCCTCCTACCTAAGCCTTGGTACCTGGAGATGCCAGGCATGGGTTCTAGCACTGAATTGTGGCTCTCCTACACAGCATAACCTAGTTTCCTTTCTTCCCTCTGTTTTGCAGGGGAGCCAACATGTCCCAGTGCAGTTTCACCAGCATACCTAGCTTTCAAGTCAATGTGGTATTTGGGGTGAGGACCATTTAGCAGGTTGCGCTTTAAGGGTAGCGCAACTGGTTCAGCTGCACCGGGTGCCGTGCTGCAGGGGGCGCCACAACAATGCTGTAGAATGGAGCCAAGAGGCCAGGGGATGCCAAATTTTAGTGTTGCATAGGGCACCTCTGAAATTTGAGAGCCCAAAGTCTGCCACTGCAGTTAGGGCCCTATCCTGCAGAGATGAGTAAAGCAACTTCCCCTAGGTTGTGTCACTAAATCAGTGGCGTAGCGTGGGGGGTGCCAGGGGTGCCGGCCGCACCGGGCGCAACATCTGGGGGGGCGCACTCGCTGCCTCCGGAGTCGCCGAAGAGCCTCGGGCGCAGGCTGTAGCGGAGCCGCATGTCTCGCGGAACCGACGAGCTGTGCGCGCATCCGGGCTGAAGGCGCCCGGCAGGCAGCGGCTCTCAGCGCTCGCCGCGGAGGACGCACCAGGCAGCCCCTCCTCACAGCCCCGCCTCCGCCGGTGCTGCTGCAGCTGCTGGGCCGTTGCATTTTCCTCGCCTCTCTGCCCCCCTCCTCCTCCGGGCAAGCGTCGTCGTTTGGGCGGCAGCACCAGCGGCAACTCGCAAGTTAGGGGTTGGGGGGGGCGCAAATTACTTGCCTTGCCCCGGGTTAGGGGGCGCAAATTACTTGCGTTGCCCCGGGTGCTGACAACTCACGCTACGCCGCTGCACTAAATGGCAACTTGCGAACAGGAAATAAGGGCTTTGTGTTACTTCTGTTTTTCCTCTCTGGGTGGAGCACAGCGTCCTTCTACTAAGGATTTATGTGTATTGCTTGCTAAGTTTCCTTACCCATCTGCTGGTAATTGAGTTGTGAATAAGTCTTATTAGCCGTTATCCCTTTTTAATCCCTCCTTAATAGGGCACAGTGCTGTTAATTGGATATGCTTGTTTCCTGGTGTTGTGTTTCATTTGCCAGGTGATCTTTTCCTTGAAAATACTTTTCCTTGCCATACTTTTATGTTTTATGTTTCAGTGCATTCAGATCTTGATTTTTTTTGTACATTGCCCAGTGGTCTTTGGTTGCTGGGAGGTCCAGAAATGTATTCTTAATTCTCATTACAGACATAATGTACATTATAGGCATAACATTTTCTTATGTCCATGTGTTGGCAAGCTAGTCATACAAAGGAGTTAGCAGTTGGGCTCTTGATATAACCAGATTTCAGCATTTGTTCTGAAAGAGTTTCTGCATGCAGAAGTGGTACAGCTAATTTTGCTGATAAAACCCATGTAGTTCTGCTGTATGCTTATGCAAGATGTCAGCAATATCTGCTTCCTTGGGTCTTTGTGTTCTGGAGCAGTTAAGAAACAACTAGAAAAGTGTTAGGAACCATAACGCTCCAGGTGATCTATAATGTAGCTTTTGGCCTTTACTCAATATTTTGTAAAACAGTCAAACAAAAAAACCCTAATGGTCCAATGCAAGTGTTTGTTTTTAATTACAAACTTGGTTGAATTTTGTTTTTAATTGCCAAACACAAAGTGTTGTCTTCCAAAGAGAAATATATGCACATATGTTAAGACTTTTATGCAGTCATCCACATGGCATCAAAACAAACTTGGAAAATCTTTTACATTACATTTTCATCTCACACCCGCAGGGTATATTTAAGTCTAAGGCGTTAAGATAATTTCTCCATAGTGGCTGCTGTGACTGAGACAGAATGGAGATTACTGTACTATTGTTAATAAACAATATAAACTGAGACCATACAGAGCCAAACCCAGCTTTCTTTGTTCATCCTCTTACCACCCACCGAACATTCAAAAAATCAAAACCAGCAATAAACTAAAAACACATCAGCATTCTAAATATCTCAGTAGGCTTGTCTAAACAAAAATGTTTTTAGCAGGCCCTGAAAAGAATACAGTGAAGGTGTCTGCCTGATATCAATAGGCAGGGAGTTCCATAGTGTCGATGGCACTACAATAATAGGTTGGTTTATTACAGGTATTGTGTGGCACCTGTAACAGTGCCAGTTGTGCAGGATCAATCCCATCAGGAACTCCAGTCTTTGCCTAGCACGAGATTCTGTGTTCTGCTATGCAAGGGAGTATGGTTAGGTTATTAATGTCTACTCAGCACTTTTATGAAGGCTTTTAAACTTGGTTGAGCACCTTTTTGAAACATTTCCCTTTATAAAAAAATAAAAGAAAACTATTCACCACCCTTTGAAAGACTGACATCTTTATGGAGGACTGCTCATAGTTAAATGTTGTATGGAAGAATGGTTTTCTAATGAGAACTAAAATTGAGAGAGAGGTAGGTTTAATTACCATTTTGTGATTTTATAAATCTCCCCTGTACATTCCTCCAATTATCAATTTGTAGTTAAGTTCTGCAAAGCCATGGTGAGTGCACTTGATATCCTCAACGTTTAATTTAACACGAAGCTAATAACCTGCTCTTGTCTTTTCTGTCTTGTAAGAAGTTATTTCTATTTATTACAACAGGGAGTTTGGGTTATGTGCAACTATGGAAGAGAGATGAAATTATCAAACTTGGAAAAATACTTTTGAAATTGCATGATCAAAACATCAAAAATTTGAGTGAATCAAAGATGGTTCAGATATTTGCAGTATCTCCATGTCAAATGGATTGTTTACTCAGATGTTAAAAATAACAGCTTGTTATTTGCAAGGCCCTAAACTAAACTTAAGGTCCGTATAGTTAAATTAAAGCTATGGTTTTCCCAGTAGTGATGTATGGAAGTGAGAGCTGGACCATAAAGAAGGCTGATCGCCTAAGAATTGATGCTTTTGAATTAATGTGCTGGAGGAGACTCTTGAGAGTCCCATGGACTGCAAGAAGATCAAACCTATCCATTCTGAAGGAAATCAGCCCTGAGTGCCCACTGGAGGGACAGATCCTGAAGCTGAGGCTCCAATACTTTGGCCACCTCATGAGAAGAGAAGACTCCCTGGAAAAGACCCTGATGTTGGGAAAGATGGAGGGCACAAGGAGAAGGGGAACGACAGAGGACGAGATGGTTGGACAGTGTTCTCGAAGCTACCAGCATGAGTTTGACCAAACTGCGGGAGGCAGTGGAAGACAGGAGTGCCTGGCGTGCTCTGGTCCATGGGGTCACAAAGAGTCGGACGTGACTAAACGACTAAACAGCAACAAAGTAAACTTGCAAATAAATCTACAAAAATTAGTAGTCCACAAAAAAATTATAACTCACCTACTCTCACATACCTGTGTTAGTCATTTAAAGGGGAAAACCCACCTTGGCTTTTGAAAACCTTCCCCTACATAGTCACCTGGAACCTATTCTTGCCAAGTGAATTTACAAACTTCTGCTAATGAGATATGTGTGGTGGATTTTTTTTTGGGGGGGTAGCCTGTAATGTTTAATTTTTTAATCTATTAGACTGCTTTCATTGTAATCTTTACAGAAAGGCAGCATTCAGATGCAGTGAATGTAATTATTGGCAAATCCTTTAATGAGCTAAAAAGATATCTCTGATTAATTGGGCAGCAGATTAAAAAGAAACTAACATAATAACTTATTAAAATTGTAGATTTTCAAGAACTATATTAAGAAAGGCACTTAATCTTCTTTTTCTCTCATACACATTGTCTCTCCCCCTGCACCCCCCCAGCCCACACACAAAAGAAGAATGCCTTTTCTGAGATGGTGCCTAAAACAAAACATGTATACGTGACCTAAAAGCAAATTATACTTCTTGCTTCAGGTCTAGCTGTTCCCAGGCTTTCTTCAAAGTGCTGGTCGTTATTTTGAAAGCTTTTAAAGTGGTTTAGGACCAAGATACTTAAAGAACAATCCCACCCCAGATAGGAATCTGCTTGTCAGCTAAGATAGGGGTGAGTAACCTGCAGCCTGACAGCCTTTCATGTGTGTAGGAAGGAGGAAAACAGGGGGAAAGAGGGTGACAGAGATAAAGGGATAAATAGGCACCGCTGCAGTCGGAAGGTAAACGGTGTTTCCATGCGCTCTGGCACTTGTCACAGTGTTCCATTGCTCCAGAAGCAGTTTAGCCATGCTGGCCACATGACCCGGAAAAGCTGTGTGTGGACAAACGCCGGCTCCCTTGGCCTGAAAGCAAAGATGAGTGCTGCACCCCATAGTTGAATTTGACTGGACTTAAACATCCAGGGGTCCTTTAGGGTCAGTGTGGTGGTTAAGAGCGGTAGACTCGTAATCTGGTGAACCGGGTTTGCGTCTCCGCTCCTCCACATGCAGCTGCTGGGTGACCTTGGGCCAGTCACACTTCTTTGAAGTCTCTCAGCCCCACTCACCTCACAGAGTGTTGGTTGTGGGGGAGGAAGGGAAAAGAGAATGTTAGCCGCTTTGAGACTCCTTCGGGTAATGATAAAGCGGGATATCAAATCCAAACTCTTCATCTTCTTCTTTACCTTTACCTGTGTTGGAAGCAGCTTTCTACAGGGTTTGTCCATTGGTCCATCTCACTCAGTACTGTCCGTCTTGACAGCTTTTCTGGGAAGATGCCAGGGACTGAACCTAGTATTTTCTGCTTGCAAAGCATTTGCTCTCCCATTGAAACACAGCCCTTTTCCATGGCATGCTGTGTTTGTTTTTAGAAGAGAACCTAATACAATCTTGTTGCTGTTCAGGGATTGTTGTGTCATCTGGGGCAGAAAGTGTTTCATTGTTTCCTAGATTTTATTTTATTTGGTGGGAATATCTCTACCCCACCCCACCCCATCTCAATCCTCCCAAAAGAACGGGGAATTTATCTTGAAAATTTGTGGCTTACATTAACATTATTGGATTCTTTCCTTGTTATAAAGTGCAGATTTATAGCAGGGAGTGGCTATTTTATTTTAAACGTAACCAGCAGACTGCATAATAGGCCTTGCTGATCTATGAGGAGAGGGTTTTTACAAGCTCCGGTCAGGAAGTTAAATGTTGGAGGGCTCTAAGACAGCTGTCTCTATTTCATCGTTATTCCCTGCATTTGCAATTCAGCTGTGTTTGATGGATGCTGTGTGCGCTTCCAAGGTCAATAGGACCAGATTGTTTACACTGGAGTTTTTTTGTATGGTTGCCAACACACACACACACACACACACACACGACGCTCTGATTCTTGCTCCTCTACTAATACCAGCCCCAGCAAAAATAAAATAGCAGGAGAAAGAGATCTTGAAATGTTGGAGGAAGCAACACAGCTGTGAGCCGTTTTGCAATTAAAATTTCAAGACCTGCGATTTTCGCCACCAGATATTGCTGGCCAGAAATCAAATAGCAAGGAGGGCTCCACAGAGCATCTAACTCATCATCTGAATATATTATTTGAAGCATTGTCTAATATAGGGGGCGGGAAATCTGTGGCCTTCCAGATGTTTTTGGATGCCAACTCCCATCAGTCCCAGCCAGCGTGGCCAGTGACCCCTCAGTATTTGGAAAGCCGCAAGTTTCTCACTCCTAGTTTGACAGAAATTTGTCACAGGAACTTCTCTACGTTTTTTCAAAAAGTGAGTTGCGTCTCCTCGGTTGTCGCCTTCTTTGGCAATCACTTGTAGCTGAGTAAGATTGTCTTCCATGAACACGGTTTTAACAGTGAGTCTGTAAGTGATTGTGGAGGCCAGTTCTGGATCCACGTGTCTTTCCACAGTGGGGACATAGGTTTCCAGGTGGGAGTTGATCATGGTGAGGGGTTGCCAAGCGTGCCTTCCTCTTGGCATGTTTCTCCCTTTCGTCCTGAGTTCGAGTGTCTTCAAAGCCCATGGCGCCTTTGGTAAAGGCTGTTCTCCAATTGGAGTGTTCACAGGCCAGTGTTTCCCAGTGTTTAGAGTTGACAAAAATGTTTCTTGTGTATGTGTTACAGGTTCTTGGGACAGTCTTCTTACGGACCATCTAAAACTGTAGCTGCTTAAATAGTGAGGTGATGAGTTGGAGGCACATTTTTGTTCTGTTTTTGAGGGTATGTTGGTGTTCCCTATAATAGGGAAGGGGGGAAATAGCAAAAATGGGCATTCCCTCTTACAATGGAAGCTAGACATTTGCTTATTAAATTTATTAATTCCTTCAATATTTCAAAAATATTTCAATATTTCTAAAAGGCTTCGGTGTCAAGGTTTTGATTTTTTAAAAGCAGAATAGATTAATAGGTTAAAAGGCTGATGATCAAAGCCTTTTTAGTTGATTAATTAGTGGAGGCTGCTGTTCTAAATGCAGATGCAAGGGTATAAGTGGAACACAGGTGAAATCTAGACACATATAAAAAACAATGTGATTTTTTTTTTTGGGAAAAATATATATTGAATTTGCCATAGCTCATCATCGCCACTTGTTGTCACATTTGTGTAATGTACTTTACAACACATTGAAAATGTTTTATTTGCAGCTGTATAGCTGAGTCCACAGTGAGTCTTGTACAGTACACAAGCTTGCACTGAGTGAATCTGGCTCTTTTGACTGGAAATGTGGTCTAAATGGTTAGAAAATATTTTCAGCTGTGGCTAAATTTGATCTTGGCCCCTAAACATTTAAATAACTGGCTATATTCTCCCAGTCCTGATGTTCCAGTTATCATTGTGTGCCCTCTGTTCTTCATGCCAGATAATGGAACAGAAGCAATTTCAATTGTATAGAAAAAGACCACCCACCAAGGGCATTTCCCTCTGTCCTTAATCCTGTCTCCTTCCACTTCATAAGCAGCCATCTTTGGATCCCATTTGTGTTCACTGGCTTAATTAAACCTCTTTCCCAGTGGCTTATTTCAGATACATATTAAATTTACATAAACACTTTCCAAAGTGCAAGTCTCAAGATTGTTTCCAAGCATAGAAACTAAGTTTTGGATCTGGTGGGAGGAAGAATTGACTCATAACATATAGAGAATACATAAGCCTATTATAGCTAGTAGGCGACTCAATAGGAAGCATTTCATTTCTTTTATTATAGGTATCTTTAATACAGTCTCCCAATCATATTTCTATGGCAATTAAACGGCATTACATGCAAATTTTGTATGCAGTTCCAAACTTCCAAGACAGGACTATTACGAGAAAAGGCAATCAGGGGGATTGGACATTTTAAGCAAGAAGGAGTACTTCAGCACTTCGGGATTAAACTAATATCACAGGCATTTAAGAGTGCTTAACCTAGCCTGGGCCGTTCTTTCTCCATGCATGCAAACAAAGTAATGTTGGACCAGGACTTTCAAGACCCAATTCAAATCCCCACTCAGCTCTGAAGCTCACAGAGTGACCGTGGACTCCTCGCTGTTTCTCACCCTCACTTCCCTCCGATGGTAGTTGTGAGGATAAAATAGGAGGAGACCCATGCAGAACACCCTGAACCCACTGAAATCAATTAGTAGCAGATTTAAGACCTAAGAAATTGTCGTTCTTTGCACAACATGCATTCTGTGGAATTCATGGCTTCTACAAAATAACTTTGATGGAGTCTAGCATAAAAGAAACTTAGAAGAATGAAAATCACAACAAAGCTTGATTTTGTACAGCAAGTCCTCAACTTGCACTCATTTAACTTGTGCACATTCATCTTTCTGCACCTGGCATTTTTTAAAAAAGGGGGTGGTTGTCAAGGAAAAAGAACTTTGGCAATCTCACCTGCCATTTAACCCAGTGTGTTTTGACTATACTAGTGATCCCCGGAATGTAACCCCTATGTACATTGCAGGCTTATTGTGTGTGTGTGTGCATATTCATGCCATCAGTGTGCATAACACTTTACTGGAGTGCAATATGGCAGGTCTCTGCCCGAAGGAGTTTACAGTTTAATATACAAAGCAATGAAAATAATTGAGGAAGAGGGGGCAGGGATAGAATGTCTTGATTATTTCACTGATACATGCTGTTGCTTTGTTATAGTTGAATATGAGAATTAAGGGATTGTACCAAAGGATTCAGAGAAAAAGATCTTGATAATTTTTTGATAATTTGAAGACAGGGGCTGTGAGTTTGTGCATATGTCTCACATGAACCTCTCCATATTTGATTTGATCTGCCTGCACTTCTCATCATTGTGTTAAAACTTTCACAACACAGTTCTTCTTAAGACCTCATATGGGATAGTTTATAGATAGTCTCTGAAGGATCCCCATTGATCATTTATGAGGTAATGCTTTCCTTTAGCTTGATGCCTCACTGGGAGTCAATTCTGAAAGCACTGACTTGGAGGGGAAAATGCTGTGTTGGAACTGGCTGTATATAGTGCTGGTCAAAATCTTCAAGGCGTTTTGCAGATTTGGCAGGTGATAGGGGTTTGGGACTCAGAAGTTTAACCCAACAACAGGATGGGGATTTTTCTGTGTAATGAGCTTGGGTGGAAAGGCTAAGGGAGCTGGCCATGTTCTGCCTACAACCACAAATAAAGGAAGGAAACCATAACACTAGACTGCCCCCCCTTTGCAGGTATGTTCTACAGTGCCATTGGCCAACTGGTGGATCATTGGCTCATCTGGCTTAGTATTATCTACACAGACTGCCAGTGGCTTTCTGGGATTTCAGAAATGACCCCCAGGTCTCTCCGGTAGGCCATTCGACAGCCTGAGTGTCATCAACTGAAAAGGCCTTCTCCCCAGTAGCCACTTTCCAGTATTCACTCAGGGAGAAGGGCATCTAAAGATGATCTCAAGGTCTGATTAGGCATGTTTGCGAGGAGGTGAACCTTAAGGAAGCAGGTTGTAAGCCTTACAGGTTTGGGAACATTTGGCTTTCCAGATGTTGGTGAACTACAGCTCCCATCATCCCTGGTCCATTGGCCATGCTGGCTAGGGTTGGTGGTAGTTGAAGGACCAAACCGCACCACTCCTGTTCTAACACATTTAGGTCTTTGAAGGTCAAACAGCGGATGTCCAACCCCAATATAAAGACCGGCTTGTTAAGTCTCTTTTATGATTCTTTGCCTGTTGGTTTGCTCTGTGCTGTGCAATCCATATGTTGCAGCATGAAGGTTAATGGCCTCTGGAGATTAAGCTGCATCCTTTGGGGCTATTGCAGGATGATCACAGAAACCAGAAGGATGTTGCTAATCTCTTCAGCGGTGACTTTGAGACAGACTGGCACAATAGCATGTCATGGAATGTTTGAGATTTGGGAACAAGCAAAGTATATCAGTGTTATGCACTAACATGGTTCACAAGTGTGTGTCTTTGGGTCTTTTCATTAGTCATTGCACAGTTGTTTTGAGTTTCAGGTCTGTCCCTTCAAAATGCAAGTCACTGTTACGCTCATGGGTCTGCTGAGCCATTCTGCTGTTTTGGTTCCACCCCTGGGATTTTATAATGTGGATCAATGTGACCCCAGTCATCTCTCCTTTCTTTTGACCTGCTTGCTAAGGATAACGATGAGCATTGCTACTTGCGTCATTGCTATTCTTATATCTTAGAGCACATCTGCCTTTCAAATTGTAAACCACTTTTAAACTGGCTTACTGCTAATGACACTTGAATGCTCCACTATTGATTTGTTTTTCAGAGGGACTTGACAGAAGTTGAGGTCCCTGGTGGCTAAGGAAGAATTATTGTTTCTTCCTTTTGTTTGTTGAGAAAACGAAACTTCCAACCCAGGTCGCATTCAGACTTGGGGACTATTGTGATAGTCTTCCTGATCATAATGCCTAGGCCATTATCTTTTCTAATGTTCCTTTCACATTGCAGTATCTGTTGTATTATGGAAATGTGGCTTTTCAACTGATATACAGGCATGCTGCACTGAATTTCATTCACAGCAGTGGGTGTGGTGTGACACAACAGGAAACATCATTGGGCAACGTCCCTACTTCCCCTCTCTTTCCACACATACATGCTTCTGTTCCCCCATGAAAACAACAGGAAAGAAATATGTTATGTACTGAAGTTCTCACCCTGGGCCAGCAGAGGGATTCTGTAGATAGTTCAGGTCCACATATGCAAATAAGCGGTCGAAAGTGACCTTCAGTGATTGGATAGTTACAGAAAGTTGTTACAGTTACATTGTACTGGAGCTCTAAGCAGGCTGGCTGAACCTTTCAGTTCAGTTCTGTTCTGGCCTGTGAATAAACAAGAGCTGTTTGAAGAATCACTGTGTCGTCTGATATGTTCACCCACAACTTAACAAAATGTATGCCGGAAATGTGCCCCAAATGTCTTCACTTTACTCCCAAGATTTTCCGGGTTATGGCATCTGCAAATCTATTCCTTCTGGAATCAAATAATATGAAAACATTCATTATAGAATCATAGAATCATAGAGTTGGAAGAGACCACAAGGGCCATCGAGTCCAACCCCCTGCCAAGCAGGAAACACCATCAGAGCACTCCTGACATATGGTTGTCAAGCCTCTGCTTAAAGACCTCCAAAGAAGGAGACTCCACCACTCCATTAGTTTTCTGGAAGTGGCTTTTATGTCATAGGAAAGCTCTAGCATAATGTGGAAATTAACAGGGGACTAGAACAAACTGCCATGTGAATGCAGCCTCGGAGTGACTTACCACGTGACTGCCTTATGTCCCATTGAGCAACAAACATTTGACAGACTATCGCTGAAATATTTTTGTTGCTAAGGTAGTCTGAAGGCAGTCTGGTATCTCTCTCCGCCCCTCCCCCCTCTTGGAAATCCATTTGTCATTTTAATGGCTCTGGAATGTTACATGCTGGGAGATTGGAAATGTCAGAATCCAACAAGAGGCTCAACGACATTCTTAATAATGAAGGAATATATCTGTGCTGCTAAGGCATCTTGGTTCCTTTGGGTAGTTCAGTTAATTTCAAGGTGTGAATAAGATAAAAAATAAAAATCATCTCAGTGCTGAGGCGATTCTTCTAAACCCGCTCATCTGTAAATAAGCAGATTCCTCAATTGTCTAAAGCTGCCACTGCGCCATAATGATGCTCACCTGCCTGCTAAATAACGATACTTTCCTTCCACCAGGATGAGAGCAAAAGCTTTTCTGGAGTTCATTATGTGTCAAAGCAGCTCACCCTTTACATCTCGCCCTCTCTCTAAAGAACTCAAAGTAGTATAAACAGCTCTCTACTTACTTTTTTTTTACACTAAACAGTACTGTGAGGTAGAATCTAAGGTCACACAGGGAGCTTTATGGCTGTGCAGAGATGTGAACGGGGTCTTCCCTATTCTAGTCTAACCAAGACCTTCTTATAGATTTGCACATGGAGAGATTTTTAGTCTTCATAGTGACGGTCTTCAAAACGTGGGCTTTACTTGTAACTACAACTCAGAATCGGGACGCGGGTGGCGCTGTGGGTAAAAGCCTCAGCGCCTAGAGCTTGCCGATCGAAAGGTCGGCGGTTCGAATCCCCGCGGCGGGGTGCGCTCCCGTTGTTCGGTCCCAGCGCCTGCCAACCTAGCAGTTCGAAAGCACCCTCGGGTGCAAGTAGATAAATAGGTACCGCTTACTAGCGGGAAGGTAAACGGCGTTTCCGTGTGCAGCTCTGGCTCGCCAGAGCAGCGATGTCACGCTGGCCACGTGACCCGGAAGTGTCTCCGGACAGCGCTGGCCCCCGGCCTCTTGAGTGAGATGGGCGCACAACCCTAGAGTCTGTCAAGACTGGCCCGTACGGGCAGGGGTACCTTTACCTTTACCTTTACAACTCAGAATAAAGGAAAGAAGAACGAAGGAAGGAAGGGGGATTTGTGAGGATAGCAGTGCTCACGAGGCAAGACTTTCTGAACGCTTCAGAAATGCAAATAATAATACATTAGTATGCTGGATCAGATGAAAGGTCCAGCCTTTTGACATATATATGTACGTATGTATTAAATTGGTCACCATTAAGTTAATCTCTGCTTATTAGCTTGTGTCTAGAATTAAGTGGCAATTATATCATTAGCTTAGCACCCTGCATGATTAGCTTACTGAATTCACTGCTGCATGGCTTTCAGTTTAGATGGATTTTTTAAAGGAAGGCTGGACCAGTTCATGAAGGAAGATAGGTCTTCCAACAGCTGTTAGCTATGTCAGGTGAGATAACCCTCCTGTTCAGGGTTCCAATCAGGAAGGAGGAGATTCAGCTTCTTACTGAACTCCTTTGCACAGCTTCCTCTTGGTCAGCTCTTGGTCCAGTTCTTGCTCCAGAACATGGAGGGTTGGTTAAGGATGGACACGGAGAAGCTAAGTGACAGGGCATCTGCTTTGTTTGCAGAAGGTCCCATGTTCAATCCCTGGGCATCTTCAAGTAGAGCTAGGAAAGACTCCCTGTATGCAAGCCCAAGAACAGCTGCCAGTCATAGTCAACAAGATATAATCTGGGGTTTTGCTGGCATATCTGTTGTACTGGTAGCATATAATACCTGTAACATTTTATGATACTTGTAAAACACTGAAGATTCCTGCCCCCTAAAAAAGTAAGCAGTATATACATTATCTACATGTTTGCCCACCTTTGGTTCCCACCATGCACTCAGCTCTCACTTGTGACTCCTAGAAGTTGTCTACATGTGACAGCCCAGGAAACAGCTTTGACAGGCCAGCTAAACCAGGTGAGGGGAGCCGATGGGTCTCAAAGCCCATCTAGGAGCAGGAAAACTTTGATCCTAAACCTCAACTGCCTTGTGGGATATCTTCGGGAGAAGAAAAGGCTAAGGCATAAACCCTACACAAGTCTGGAGTGGAATTGCTAAGATGGTTGGATGGCACCTTGTACTCCTGACAACTCCTATAGCCAAGCTGGTGTGAAACGTATTGCTCTGCTTTCGAACACATCGGCAAAGCCAAGGGGTGGGTATTGTCATCTGGGTAGTCCAGGATTTCCATTCACACTGTCCAGGCATGCACCTTGGATAGGTCATTTCTGTTAGGATATTTCCATTCCACCTTAAAAGGGAGCAGGCTTTGTGAGTCAGAGAGTCTGCGCATGTCCTGTTCACAGGATGTTTATGTTTTCTATAATAATAATAATAATAATAATAATAATAATAATAATAATATATTATTTATACCCCGCCCATCTGGCTGGGCCTCCCCAGCCACTCTGGGCGGCTTCCATAAAAACCAAAAATACAATAAAATATCACACGTTAAAAACTTTCCTGAACAGGGCTGCCTTAAGATGTCTCCTGAATGTCAGGTAGTTGTTTATCGCCTTGACATCTGCTGGAAGGGTGTTCCACAGGGCAGGCGCCACTACCGAGAAGGCCCTCTGCCTGGTTCCCTGTAGCTTTGCTTCTCGCAATGAGGGAACCGCCAGAAGGCCCTCGGCGCTGGACCTCAGCGTCCGGGCAGAATGATGGGGGTGGAGACGCTCCTTCAGGTATACTGGACCGAGGCCGTTTAGGGCTTTAAAGGTCAGCACCAACACTTTGAATTGTGCTCGGAAACGTACTGGGAGCCAATGCAGGTCTTTCAAGACCGGTGTTATATGGTCTCGGCGGCCGCTCCCAGTCACCAGTCTAGCTGCCGCATTCTGGATTAGTTGTAGTTTCCGAGTCACCTTCAAAGGTAGCCCCACGTAGAGTGCATTGCAGTAGTCCAAGCGGGAGATAACCAGAGCATGCACCACTCTCGCGAGACAGTCCGCAGGCAGATAGGGTCTCAGCCTACGTACCAGATGGAGCTGGTAAACAGCTGCCCTGGACACAGATTTGACCTGTGCCTCCATGGACAGCTGTGAGTCCAAAATGACTCCCAGGCTGCGCACCTGGTCCTTCAGGGGCACAGTTACCCCATTCAGGACCAGGGAATCCTCCACACCTGCCCGCCTTCTGTCCCCCAAGAACAGTACTTCTGTCTTGTCAGGATTCAACCTCAATCTGTTAGCCGCCATCCATCCTCCAACCGCCTCCAGACACTCACACAGGACCTTCACTGCCTTCACTGGTTCTGATTTAAAAGAGAGGTAGAGCTGGGTATCATCCTCATACTGATGAACACCCAGCCCAAACCTCCTGATGATCTCTCCCAGCGGCCGCATGTAGATGTTGAAAAGCATGGGGGAGAGGACAGAACCCTGAGGCACCCCACAAGTGAGAGCCCAGGGGTCTGAACACTCATCCCCCACCACCACTTTCTGAACACGGCCCAGGAGGAAGGAGCGGAACCACTGTATAACAGTGCCCCCAGCTCCCAGCCCCTCAAGACGGTCCAGAAGGATGCTATGGTCGATGGTATCGAACGCCGCTGAGAGATCCAGCAGAACTAGGAAACAGCTCTCACCTTTGTCCCTAGCCCGCCGGAGATCATCAACCAGTGCGACCAAGGCAGTTTCAGTCCCATGATGAGGCCTGAATCCCGACTGGATTTCGTTTTCTCTCTGTGTCGGAGACACTGACGCAGGCAGTCATGTCTTTCTTTGTTCTGATCAACGCGGAATAAAACTTGTAAATAATGCTCTCCTGAGTGCAACTTTTGCTGTGACTATCTGCTGATAGAGTGTGCATGAGCTCTAGAATGTGGCAAGCTTTTTTCTAGAAACTCATGTCGCTAATTGCTGATACTGCGTGCTTACGGGAGATCGATGGATCGTCTGGCAGACGGCTTGGGGCCATGATGGACTTTATCTTCCTGGCAGTATCCCAACAATTTCGGCGTTGCTAACTCAGTGGTTTGACTTCACCCTCGGAGGTGCACTCCATTGTCCTGGGCAACTTTTTGCTGATGAAGTTTGAATTTTGCCACAATTTGTTTTCCAGCCTGATGCAAAAGTCTATTTTTAAGGCAGAGAGATTTTTTCAATTGATTTCAAGATTATTGATATGTAGAAAGACCATATTGCTCAGAGCACATGAAGAGCTCTATGATCTCCTTCCTTTTTAGGTTTCCCTTGATTTTAATGGGAAATAATGCTGCGGGCAGAAATAATTACCATAGGATAAATCAAAGGCACACAGATGGAACACCCTGATAATGAGATACAGCAATTAGTAACAACTTTGTTTTAGAACCGTACTAGTGGTATGCTTTGGAATTTCTTTGATGTGGTCACTGATTTATAGATAATATTGGGGAGGGAATACAAGGCCCATACAGGCAAGCTCAGGATTTTTTTGCTTTTGGCTCAAGGTGTTTGTTTCTTAATGCTATGATCCCAAGAAAATTTGATGATGAATTGCCTCAAGCTCAGTAGTGTTCATCTTAGGATCAGGCTGCAAAAATGAAAAATGTATTTGGCATAAGGATAGTATTGGTACAGTACCGAGGCTTTCAAAAATGATTTCATGGAGAATCCTCGGGTTCCCTAGAAGCTTACCAGGAGTCCCTCAGTTCAGTAATGGTTGGCAAGTTTCTCTGAAAGTTCTTTTATTTATTATATTTCTATCCATTCAAGGAGCTCAGGGCTGCATGTATGTTGTTATCCCCTCCCCCTTTTAGCCTGACGGTAACCTTATGTGGTAGGTTAGGCTGACAGTGGCTAGTTTGTGGTCACCCATTGAGCCTCATGGCTCAATGGGGATTTGACCTTGGCTCTCCCCAGAGCTAGTCAAACACTCTAATTACACCACAATGGTTAAAAGACAGCTGGTCCTCCACTGTTGCTCACCTGAAATGCACCATTGCAGGGATGTGTTGTATATACTCTTTCACTTTGTCCTGGGAACTATAAAAGACCTCTGAAAAAATCTCTACAGTTTAATGGCTGAATTCAGACATCCCACCAAAGCACGGTTTGATTGCATGACTGAACTTATGTCACTTTACAAACCATGGTTTGCAAGGAACTGAACTTGGATATCAAAGCATGGTTCAGAGCTGGTTTGCAAACCACAGTTTGTGCTGCTATATCTGAATTCACAAACTACAATTATGGCTTCATAAGGCTGTTGCAACACTGAGAAGGGAGCTTGATGCCGAGCAGATACAAAATGAAAGCAGACAAGTAGGTTCAAAACAAGGTTTGCCTTCTGTACATTTGAAAGTTCTGACTATGGTGTCAATTCATCACTAGGATTACCAGAAACCGTGGCTTGGCACAATGTCTGAATTGTGCTGTTTAGTTTTTTTCCTTTGCTCTCTCACTTTCATTCCTATTATAGAGAAGCTGTTGCATTTGTTATATCTAAATGCCGGTTGTGTGTGTGCGCGCATCTATTAAAGAATTGCTTGCCTAAGCCTGTGCAGTATCTCTTTCAGTCAAAGCCAGAATCAACCCATTTTCTGCAAAGGATATTGTTGTTGTTGAATGGCAATATACAGTGTACATTTTGCATTCCTTCCAATAAGTGCCGGAAACGGTTGTCGGTATGCTCTGTGCCAACACCTTTTGTGAAGTTTATTATTGGGCTGTCGTTAAGAACAGGAACTATGGTATTGCTGTCTTTTCATTTATCCATTCTGATAAACTGTGGCGAAGTTTTCAGTGCTTATGCGGTTTTTTCTAAGTTCTTTTCTAAATAAAAGGAAATGCATCTGTTGGGTGTAGAATCATCCTCTTATTACAGTGGCCAGCTTTTTTAAAAAACAAGGAATGCTTATAATGAAGACTCTTAACCATTTGCTAAAGCTGTACACATTAGGTAGGGCTTTGGTCAGTAGTGGTAGGCTCAGAGGGTTGCCATATATCCTCTTTTTCCAGGACATGTCCTCTTTTTCATGGGTAGAGTCATCATAGCAATCCATAGTTAAAAGTAGAAATCGGCAAATGTGTCCTCTTTTCTTGCTGTTCAAAATATGCAACCCTAGAACTTCAAATGCCTTTCTAAGATGACATGTTCTTTTGAATGAAGAGCTGTGTGTACAGTGGTTACTACACTGATGTCTTTAGACTTCACCAGCCACCAATTCTCTGAATTAGGATCTTTCCATTTCCATACAGAACAGGGATAACCCAATAGGTTGGAGCAAAGGACAATGCAGAAAACCTGAACTGCCGTTTGTTGTGTTTCAGCTTTAAAGAGCGGGTGTTTGCACTTGGACATAGAGCTTTAAAGTGTGGATATGTGTCTGGAAAGAGCAGGGCAAGCGATAAGTGTAAGTAAAGGTAAAGGGACCTCTGACCATTAGGTCCAGTCGCGGCCGACTCTGGGGTTGCGGCGCTTATCTCGCTTTATTGGCCGCTTCCGGGTCATGTGGCCAGCATGACCAAGCCACTTCTGGCGAACCAGAGCAGTGCACGGAAATGCCATTTACCTTCCCGCCAGAGCGGTACCTATTTATCTAATTGCACTTTGACATGCTTTCGAACTGCTAGGTTGGCAGGAGCTGGGACCGAACAATGGGAGCTCACCCCGTCATGGGGATTCGAACCACTGACCTTCTGATCAGCAAGTCCTAGGCTCTGTGGATAAGTGCTATATCTTTCTGGTTTCCAAGTTTGCCTACCATGTTTTGGGTGTGTCCTTTTTCTGTGCCTTCCATTGGAACTTTCCTGTTGTCTGACGTGTTCCAGTACAGCAGTTCTCTTGAAGGGACATGTACTGGACAGACTGGTCAGAGCTTGGCCCAATGCCACTCCAATTCTCTTTTGACAGCAATTTTAAGAGGGAGATAAGGAGGAGTTCTGTAGAACTCAGTAATTTGTACCAGTTCAAGGGATTCTGCAGACCTCTCAAAGCAGCTCATCCACATCAAATATAGAAACAGAGGGATGCTAATGATGCTTCTGGTATATACACTGTTCTCAGTTGCGGTGTTTATATTGCAATGGATAACATTGATTTTTATCCGAGAAGTGTCTTGTAAGCAGGCAACAGATGGCTCAATATCCAGGCAGGTTGTGCTAGAGTTTAGAAGCACATTTACCACCTGGAGTCGTTCAGGTGGACAGCTCTGTCTGGACAACAAGGGGATGGACAAGGGGAAAAAAGACTTGGTTCATTGATAGTCTGAAAATGGGCATTTCATTGTGCTTGTATACATTTGATTCAAGTTTTGTGCGCCTACAGTCTCCACTTGTGTTTTAATGCTTCCAGTTTCCCTGCAAATGAAGGCAGAAACATTACAGGGAGAGAAAGAACCTAGGAGAGTTTTGGAAACCACCAGACCAATAAACAGAACTGATCTGCTACCTCTACAGAAATTCTGAGTGGCAACTGTGTAAACCCAACCAGATCACAGTCTGCCAGTAACAAGAGTATTAGAGACCCCTCCATTTCCAGATTCCCTGAACCAAATAAAAGCCTGCTGGATCAGGCCAGAGGCTCGTCTAGTCCAGATTCCTGCTCTTGGAGTCACCAGTCATGTACCCCAATGAGAAGCCTGCAAGCAGGACATAAGCGCAACAACACTCTCCCCACTTGGGATTCCCAGCAACTGGCTTTCAGAAGCAGACTGTCTCTGACAGTGGAAGGTAGAGCATAACCATTGATAGCCTTATTCTCCACAAATAGGCCTAATCCTGTTTTAAAGCCACCCATTTTGGAGGCCATCACTTCTTTTGTGAGAGCAAATCCCACGTGTCCAAACCTAGCATGTATTTCAAATAGCCCTGAAAGACAATGGAACAGCACCATGGTAGTTAGGAGGAGCAGGGAATCCTGAACCGCACAGTGTAAGAATGCTGTGCTCACCTATCACAGTTAGGCAAACTGGTTTTTTGTGACTGTATGAACCTGCTGGCTCCCAGGGAGAAGATTGCATTTACATTGTCCAAAACCAGGGTCACGGTTAAGGTCTACAGACAAGAGTTATAAGGATTTTGACCAATAATTAGCAAAGCCATTGTTGTCCCAACCTCCTGCCCTACTTCTAAAGGGTAGGGCAGGACCAGTCATTCATGTGATTCTTATCCCATGTGAGAAAACCTTGGTTGCAAGTGTGTGCCCCTACAGGGCAGATCAGTTTGTACCAGTGCATATGGTAGTGTGTCCTTGGTGATGGTACCTGAGACCAACCTTCTGACTCACGGCTGGCCCTGCCAGTTCACTGACCACTTCCTCAGCTACCATGAGAACTTCATTCTCAGGAGACGAAGTGGACAGTTGCTCCAGCGGCTCCCCCTCCTCTTCTGTGATGTCCAGCAACAATGGGGTGAAACCCTTCCTTGCTTGAACACTCACTATCTCCAACCTCTGGATCCCACTTCTCCTCTGACAGATCTTGTCATCTAGTCCCATCCTAGCTGGCACCACAGGTTCCATGACACAGCCTGAGGTCACACAGTGTATTCTGCCACCTCAGCTCTTGAACACCTAATAAATGGGCAGCTAACCTGTGGCTCTCCAGATGTTGCTGGAGAGCAACTTCAAAAGGGCTGTTTTCCACAAGCAATTTTCTTTATCAAGCCAATATCCACTCTTAATATCCAACCAGCATGGCCAATAACCACGGATGGTTGAAGTTGTAGTCCAACATCTGGCTAGCCACCTATGATTCAATTCTTACTAATTCTGTGGAATGTATAAATTAGGTGTCACCAGTGTTAGAATATGGTGATAAAATCAATCCACATTTAAGACATGAATCCTAAGAGCATAAAGGATGCCGAGGAGATTGAATAAATGGAAAAGGTGCAGTTGAGAAGGAACTACAGTATCTGGCTTGTCATGTCAGATGTCAAAACAACCATAAACTAGTCAGCTTGGCAGTGCTGGTATGTCGGAGTTTGAGATGCTTTCTTTGGCCTTTATATTTTATTGCAAAAATAGAAAACATAGGGGGGGGGAATAAAATCCTCTGCCCCCAAATGAATCATTTTTATGTCTTCCAAGAATGTGAATGGAATTGCATCTGTCTTTTTAAAAGGGAGGAAATCAGTCTGAAAACTGTTTATAAAAATAGCAGAGCTTTTCCAAATAAGAAAAAAAGGAGGGAAACTTGTTACCAGTTCTCTTTAGGGTGTGTTCATTGCTGTGGAATGAATACAGCCTCCTTTATTTCATCTGACTTGAGCAAGGGAGCTTGACAGATCAGAATGTCAGATTAGACCCCTTTCTGCACAGGAAGGGCATGTTTTCCTGATGGCTTTGGAACTGGCCTCCATTTAACTGATATAGAGTAGATATTGGCTTGATAAAGGAAATTGCTTGTGGAAAATAGGCAGGGTCTTCATTTGAACAATACTTAAGGAAATAGCTCATGCTTTGCACCAGCCCTTTTGGAGGACAAAGAGCCAGGTTCCTAGCTGATGACAATTCAGTCTAGAGGTAGTTATTGCCCTCTAACTACTAAGTAGTGCTGCCACATCTGGCTTATGTTGGCTCTGTACCTATTTTATTCATTCATTTGATTAAACCTAAGTCTCCCTTTTTACTTCAAAAGTCCCCAAGTGACCTACACTGACAGACAAACATATACATACATTCTGTACATTATTTCATAGAAGGGGAAATCCTACAAACCATTAACTTCATATTCAACATAAAACAATCCCCCAAGCAAAACTCTCAGACACCCTTTTTAAAGGCAAGGTGGAAAGATGCTAGATATACTACATGTCATGCCCCCACCCCACTTGAGTTAAAAATTGCTTGTTTATATCCTGCCTGCCTTCCATCTTGGATCCCAGAGTGGCAGTCTTGTGGTTCCCAAGTGGTCTGTTAAGAGGGGGGTTGTTAGATTGCCAAAGAACTTGCATGTTTGTAATATTTTTTGTTCCATTTTTTCATGATAGGTGTACCCTTATTAATAAAGAACTGTGTGTTGTTTCCTATATCTGTTTCTTCTCTCATGCTATGTTCAAGAAACCTAAGTCGAATTAAACTTACACAGTAATTGAGTTGGTACACAGCTCTTGTTGTTCCACACCTGAATTGTAGAGCGATATCTACATACGGAATAACTCTTCTGCTATGTCAGGGGGAAGCTGTCGGGAGCGTGGCTGTGGTAGGGCAAAGTGAAGCAGGGCAAGCAGAGAAAAAGTGAGGCAGAACTGTGGCAAGGACTGTTAGCAGCAGGGTGCCCTTAATATTAGCAGAGAGTGTGCTGGTGTGGAGTATTCCTCCTGACATGTTGCTGCTTACCCTGAGAAGGTGGAGGGGTGAAGCTCAGAGCTGCGTGGTTGCACTGGGCAAGACCACAGCAGCCAATGCCATGCTTCCACAGAGCCTTGAAGTGTTCCCACCATCTGGGTAAAAAGTAAAAATGCTGGTGTCATGAGGACAGTTCCACCCCCTCACATGCGCCGTTACTGGCCTTTAATGTTCAGTCTCGGGAGTAAGTTTGGTCTGGAATGGCCTATTCTGAGCTATTTGCTGTTAAGGGGATTCTTTTGGTGGCCTGGCTTTCTACTCTGTAGTTCACTTCCAGAGTTTAGTGGATGGCAGACAGGCTGAACACCTGCTGAGCAAACCTCAGGTTTCGGGTCTTGCTTCAAGCTGCGATTGTGACAGCAAGAGCAAAGAGACAAGTTGCATGTACTCTCTGCCATTGTCAGGAACCTTGCCCTATGTACTGCAGTGGATCTTTGTCTGGGTGTGTCCACCTTCTGTGCATGCCCTTGATGCCCACTCTAGGCTTAGAGAGACCGTGCATAGGATTAGTTGCTAGTGGTGATGCACAGATGGTGCCATTCAAGAATAGGTGCGATTTAATGTCTAAATTAAGTATTTAAGTATTTGATAAAAATGTTTAAAGTCGGAGACATAATGATAAATTGCTGTCTATAATTTTATAATCGGGAACGCAGGAATGGGAGATGTGAGGAAGTCCAAAAGCTTAAGAAAATATGGATGTTGGATATTTGATTTTGTGGTGTGTTTTCTATTATATGTTACTCTTTTTGCTTTTTTCTGTTGTTCTTTGTTTGTTGTATTTGGGTGATGGTGTTATATGTGTTTGGTGAATTTAATGTTTAAAATCTTTAATAAATATCTTTAAAAAAAAGAAGAATAGGTGCGATTTAGTTTAGAGCTTGCTTCATTTTAGAAACATTCCGTAAGGGTGCCACCAGCCCAGACATCTTCAGTTCTGCTTATCTTGTTAGTAAATATTTAATAATTGGATAGCTCAGCTCACATACTTCCTGTCTTGCAAGTGAAGGCTATTTTCATTGGTGTTGAGTGTGTGTGGGAGGTATAAGGATGCTTAGGAGACCAGAAAGCTAGTTCTTAACAACTCCTTCCTATCTGCTCCTTAGCCACCCTTTTCAGTCTTTTTCTATAAAAGCTGTTCTGTGAATTCAGAGTAGCATAAATGAATTGATCCCAAAACTCGTGTGGGAAGGCGGTATCGTATTTGTAAAGCTTTTCTTCTGCCCAGTAGCTATGTGTAAGCATTTATTAGCTGTTTTAGGATTAAAACTTGCAAACATAGGTCTGTAAGATTTTTTATGTAAACACTTTTATCAGGTGTGGTGCAAGTGAAAATCGTTTTGACCACTCTCTGACAGCAAGAGCATGCAAGTTTCCAAGCTTGATGGAATTCTTTGTTCATGTGCTACTCAGAATTCACAGAACAGCTTTTCTAGGAAAGGCCTAACAACATACAGACCCAATGTTACTGCTACAACAACAACAACAACAGTATCAAAGGAGGAAATAGCAGGTATGAATCCAGAGACAAGCAGCTAACCACTAAAAACACTGTTTTAAGAAAACAGACCAGAAATGGAAAAACTACTATCTCATACCACAGCTTCAGTGGAATACTCCTAGCCCATCATCTGCTGAAGACACAACATAGTGGGAAATGTTTAAATTGATTCTGCTGCTGGAGACAGAAGGAATTTTCACAATTGGAGGAGGCTAAGCAGTAAAAGCTCTCCCTCCAAGGACAAACCAGCCGAAGGGCTTCTCAGTGAAAGGTCAGGAAACATGCTTTAGTAGGAGCAAATGGAGTGAGGTTCCCTCCCCATTTTTTATTTTATGACAAATTCATTTCTTTTGCAAGTGCCCTCAGGGTGCCCATGGATGAAACAGAGAAGAAAAGCATAAGAGAAACGTATGTATAATATGCCAATACTTGCACAGAAATGCGTCTGTACAGAACAGGAGAGGAGGGGGGGAATATTTCCACTCGTGCCAAGCATTCCATCGACTGTCTGCCAGCTGATCAAACAAGGCCAAGCAGGGTTATAAGCCCTCAGCCGTGCAATCACAGCTTCTCCTACTTGTACAAAACCAGGTGCAGTAATTGCCTACCATGACTTCATTGATTTCAATCACCTCCCTTCCTTTGCAAGAGCCAGACACCTATTGCTCCAGAGAAGTGACAAAGCTTTATTTGTAAGCCCTTCTTGAGCTGGTAGTTGATCTCTTCTACTATATCTATATGTGTGTGTGTGTGTGTGTGTGTGTGTGTGTGTGTGTATCCCTCATGGGAAATATTTTCTTTCTGTATTACACATTTTGAAAAGTTAGAAGGATTCACAATTCTTCTACACTAACAGTTTAACATTTTAGTAGCCAAGCACGTGAATTATATCCAGGTAGCCATAATTAGAAGGAACAAGCATGGTGTTTACTTTAATGTGAATCTAAGAGCTCGGGAGCTTGCAGAAAATTGTAGACAATTGAATTTACCCCAAGTGCTAAAGCACTGCCTTTCTCAAATGCCTGCCAAAAAACCTTGTATGCATGAGCAGCACTGAGTTCACTTCCATATAGCAGCACCCTCTGTGTGCACTGCAATAATGAGAAGTCTCCTCATGTACTGCTTTGGGTGTTGTGTAGTGGCAAAGAACATAAGCCGGGACCTACTGGGTCAGGCTGGTGGGTCATCTAGTTCACAGCATTCTGTTTTCACAGTGGCCAGCCAGATCCCTATGGGAAGTTCACAAGCAGGCCTTGAGGGCAGCATACCGGAAGCTGAGGGAATTTCTGGATAGGAGTTGGTGTCTGAAGTCATCAGGAGGGATGTGAAGATCTCTGCAAGAGTGGTTTCTTACCAGCGGCTTCATGAAATGATACAGGGAGATCTCCATTTGTCTTTTCATCCTTGGTGTTCCAGGATCTTTATACCTCCAAAGCAGAGGTAGCAAAGTTCAAGTTATGGGTCTGTTGGGAGCTGTGGTGCTTAAGTGGAAACTGTCCAAGGGAAAAACATGTCATAAATCCCAGCCTCAGTGCAGCTGCTCAGTTGCACGTTCCAGAGAGCCTGCTATGCAAACCACATCGTTGGCCCTGGACTGGAACAACCTGTACGCATTGTTTATAGTAACCAGAAGTAACCATACATGGCATTCTTGTTTTCTAAAATTATGGCCACTTGAGCATAACCCAGATGCTTTTCTACCCAAATACCTTAAGCTGTCATTTAGAAGAAGCTTGAATGCATCTGTAATTTTATGCATTCGAAAACGAAAGATGCAGAATAAAAAGAAGCAGAATATGAAGAGAGAGAAAACTTTTTGAAGGAGATGTATATTATTGGTGGGGAGCTTCAAGGTGGAGCAGGTAGAAATGTGGCTGCATCAGCTGTATGACCAAGTTCCTTATGGGGAACTCAGTTGTGTTGCTGATCCCGGCAAAAAGCAGGGTTGAAGTCACTGCACATCAGCTGATGCCCTATATGACATCAAAAATTGCCCTAATCTCAAGAGCAGCTTCAGCATCAGTCTAGGAAAAAGAACAACCTACTTGTGTTTTAAGTCAGCAATGTATAGGCAGCCATAGATGCCAACAACTGCAGCTGATTTTGAACTGGTAGAAGAAGCTGTCAATGGGTGGCTGAGAGGTTGTAGCCTTGTTTGGTCAGCTAGCAGACAGCTGATTGGACGCTTGGCATGAGGGAATTCTCCCCTCCCTCGTTTCTATACAAGTATTGGCACATTGTGGATATGTTTCTGTTACACTTTTCATCTGTGTTTTATCTAGGTGGACAACAGTAGGTCACTTTGAAGAGAAAATACATTGTGAAGCATGTCACAGAATGAAAGGGGATGGGGGGGAAATAATCTCCTTCCATTTGTTCTTACTGCAGCGTATTTTCTGACCTTTCACGAAGTAGCCCTTTTGCTGTCTTGCCTTTTGTGTATGCGAACTGCTAGCAGTGGAGAATCCTCTGACTTTAATGCACAGTTTGTGGGGAGCTGAAGGAGGAGGAAGCCTTTAGCAAGTTACAGTTCCTGTAAAAGGTCATTGTCGGATAGTTTTGGCAGTGATGGGACAGAACAGAACCCAGAGCTTTTGAGCAGCTGATATGACCAGTATGAACTGCTACAACAGCACTCTCTCCTGCAGCTTGAGGTGGTTAAATTACCTTGTTCAGGCAACAGCCATAAAATCAAGTAATCCTCAAATATCACAATAGGCCAATTTTTAACATTAAAATCTGGCTTAAACCATTGGGCTTTGTAGCATCTTGAACCTCAGCAAAGAATAAATGCAGCCCAGGACTGGAGGAGGATACCACAGGTACCAAGGCAATGATACCAGTTTTCAGAAATAAAATGATATATTAATTTCATTTGTTAAAGAGCTCTCAGTCATAACAACATATTTATAGATGCTCTGCCGGCATACAGTTGTTCTGTTTAACTAGGAGGCTGGTCTAGTAGGGAAGTGGTGGACTGATTGAAGCTTCCCATTGCTCCTTTGCGTGCTGCAGTGGTCTTTACCTAATTTAGATCTATTAATTTCAGTGGGTCTACTCTTAATAAAAGTTAGGTGAATACAAGCCTATGGCCCAAAATTCTTACACGCTCTCTTTGCTCTGCCTTTTATATTGGTGTGTTGATTGTAGAGGTTCCCTTTGGATTGCAGGGACTTCAGTCGACTTGTTGAGCGCGCACAGATTACAAGGTTTTTCATAATATTTGGCCATGTCAGGGTTCCTCTAAGTAAATGGGTGCAACTGTCCTGAAAGGTGTCATTCTGTCTAAGGAACATTGTTTTCCTTCACCTGATATTTTAAAGTCCTGTTTGTTTCAGATCACCATCAGCAATGGTAATATTCCCTGCAACAGCCGCCTCTATTTCAAATGTTCATTCATTCAAAATGACAATGTTACGTGAGTCCAAAGGTTTTGTGATTTGCAAAGTAATATCTGATTTAACAAGGTGTGTGAAAAGAGTTTCACTGTCTCAGGAAGCTGAGTTCCATTCCAGAGCCTCTTTTCTACTGTGGGAAAAAAGACTCCGCTCCTTCTGGCTGATGACACAATCTCCCTAAGTGGTGGTATGTTGAGCAGAGCTCTCTTCCTAACTGGCAGGAGTTTCTATAGATGGAAGTGCTCTGTGAAGAAGGTAGCCCCCAGGCTGTCATCTTCTTCAGACAAATGACTGGCTGTGTGGAGCAGGCCTCAAGTAGCTTTTTGCTTAAATGAATTAGGCATCTGAGTTCTTCACCTTAACAAAGACAATCTGTTTGGCCTTAGAAGGGGTTTGTTTTGATCCACACAACTCCCATCTTGTACCAGCAACTTTTAACACTGCTGTAAACCCACATGGTTGTGAGTTTTATTGGGCCACCTGTCCTGCTGTCTTCGGTTATAAAAAAAGGTCTCAGTGCAGTGATGATGTCATTGGCTTTTTGTGATGAATTCTCCTTTTCCGGAAATCACAGCTGCCAGATCTCTGTCTTGGCCTCCCGTTGAACTATATGGGTGTGTGTGTATGAATTTGCTTTTTTAAGCAGTTCTGTGTTGTATATTGTTGTTCTGATTGTGTTTTATTCCTAAAAGGCATTTTAGAAAAGGAAGCAGCCAAGTAATTACACAGTGACTTATGGAGAAGCTGGCTTGGAGGCAAGGTTTTTTTTTTTTTTTTTAAAGAACACACACAAAACACACACACACACAAACCTCTGTACAACAAATACTTTGCCATTTGAGTGGAGCTGGCTTTCTTCACCATCTAGTTCTTTGTTTTGTTTTGTTTAAATGATCCTCCATGAAAGATGCATTTGTGACATGTTTAGCATGTAGTTATGGTGAGCAGCTGAATATTTTTGCAGCACTGATCTTGGCCTTTGCACTGAGACGTTCTGGAATCAGAGGTGCTATGAGCCCTCCAGCCTGTCAGCTTCTACTACAGACTGAAGCATGAAGTACAGCAGACAGAAAATACTGCTCTGATGACTGGTGCCATGTTCTTAGTATTTATGGCGAGCCTGCTCCATAATGCCTGCCAGTGTTGTATGGCTTGTTTTTTCCTTCTTCTTTTGTGCATTTCTTTCTGTTCTAAGGCCTGAGATAAAAGGTAAAAAGGTAAAGGACCCCTGGGCGGTTCACAGCACACTTAACGAACTGCATCCTTAGTAAACGACTCCTGTTGTGCAGCTTCTCTCATCATTGCTGTGTTGGGGAATACCTTCCAAGAAAGTGAGCTTTGTGAGTACAGTCTGTCTGCAATTAGGGTTTTAACTTTGGTAGAGAGCCTTCATGTGTACAGAAAGATATCTCCTTCAGAAATTATGCTTCAGCATCAGGACAAAGATTGTGGGGTGGGTGGGGAGCAGCAGCATGACTTTGGGGCCACTTGTCAAATAGATGATATCCCTTTATATTAGAGGCCTTCCTCTGTATATTAGGACATATGGCCACCTTACACAGATCTGGCAAAGAGAAACTGTGTCACTAAGAAAAAAACCTATGCCAACGCTAAGGCTGAGGTTCAGAGAACCAGAAAACTAAAGAACACCTGGTAGATAAAAAAAGCTCAAGAGATCCAGCACTTAGCCAACATCCATGATGCACAGAGTTTCTTTAAAGCCACAAAGACCATCTGTGGGCCAATAAATCGTGGTATATGCCCTCTATACTCAACAGACGGTACCACACTTCTAAAAGATAAAGAAGCTGTTGCATTGTGCTGAAAAGAACATCTCCTTAACTGCAACTCCCCCGTAGCTGCTGAGGTCCTCTCACAAATTCTGCAAAAACAAATTAGAGATGAGCTTTCAGTATCTCCAAATTTGGGAGAGTTGTGTACAGCTATTAACCAAATGAAAGACAACAAAGCCAGTGGACCTGATGGGATTAAAAGTGGACGGAATTGAACTTACACAACAACTTAACAAATTCATCGAAAAAATCTGGGGGAGAGAGGAGATCCCAGTAGAAATGTTGGAAAGTGTCGATCACTTTTCCTACCTGGGCTGACATTGATGCCGAAATCCAGCATCGTGTGAGCTCTGTGATGCTCTGTGACTCCGATAGAAATGCAGAGTGTTTGACGGGACATTTGCAGGGAAACCAAAATGCTTGTTTACAAAGCTATTGTACTATCAACCTTACTGTACGCTTGCGAAACATGGACCACTTATAAACACCATCTCCAAGTCCTCAAAAGATTCCATCAACGGTGTCTCTGCAAAATTTTACATATCACTTGGGAAGAGAGGTGAACTAATGTTAGTGTACTGGAAGAAGCAAAGATCACCAGTGTCAAAGCAATGATTCTTCAACATCATCTTCATTGGGACTAGTCGTGCTGATGGGATGCCTGATTATCGTCTATGTTTGGCAAACCCCTACCATTATCAGTTCCCGCCCAGAAACCTATGTCCCCACTGTGGAAGGACATGCGGATCCAGAACTCGCCTCCACAGTCACCTACAGACTCACTCGGCTTACTCGGCTATGAGTGATCTTTGGCTCACTCTTTGGCTGTGAGTGATCGCCAAAGAAGAAGAAGACCCAATGGTATCCTGAATGTGATTATGAATTAAGAAACTCCAGTTAGGATGTGTGATTTTTATATGTAGCTACTGGGGTCATGAGTAGCTTGACAGTGTGGTTTTGAGTTACTTGCATGCTTCATTGGGGCTGGCCACATAGGGCCAGTGTTCTGCTGCTGACTGAATTGAGACATTTCCAATGGTTTGCTGACATTGTAAGTATTCTTTTTATGGCCAAATTCCGTTAAAGTCAAAGAGGGTTTATAGAAACCTCTTCTACTGCTTTCTTAGATAAGCAGGCAAACAGGAGGTGTTAAGGGCCTGCTCTCAGGTTAATTAAATCAACTGCTTATTCCCTCCGGCGACTTCACATCAAGGCCAAGGTGAAATATGGAGAGTAATTGGGAGTTGCCTTTTAAAGTGAGGAGTTGTTGCCTGTCTGAAATCAGTGGAGGTTTGGGAAACTTAAGACCTTGTAAGATTAGTCCCTTTTTAGTCTAGCTTGGCATTTAGCTCGGATACCAAGATCAAATGCTGACATTTATTAATAAATAGACATAAAATGTCTGAGACAATTTAGCTTTTCTCTGTGGAATGTGGCTCATTTTATTATTACTTCTTTTGACATGGCATTCATCAGACTGCTTTGATTAGACAGTGTGTTTTCTGGAGCACACCCAGATCCCCCCCATGTTTTCTTTTCCTCTTTAAATTTTAAACCCATCTCATGTGGGCTTTATCTCTCTTACTTTGTTGGCGTGCAGAGCTTTCCCTTACATTTTAAGGGTTGTTAAGGTTACTTGCTGTTTGCTGTAAAGACATAGATCAAAAGACTGCTTTTGACATTTTTCTTTTAAACTGGGAAATACTGTAATCTGTGCACTTTTTTATTTGTTTTTTTGGCTGAAACCTTTAAGCCAGAGTTTTCCTTGAACCAGACTAGATGGGTGAGTGTAATAGATGTTTAGTGCGATAGAGATGCCTTGTTCCTTTTTGCCTGAGAAACTGTACAACAGGGACCAAAGACCTTTACTTTTTGCAACCTAAAGGAACATGTTTTTATTTATGGATCAGTGGAATGCAGGCAGTGGAGAAACCATAGCTTGGACCCTAAGCTTCCCTCCAAGCGTGGAAGGAGTTTGCACTCCTTTCATGAGTACAGTTTTCCTTAGAACTTAGGATCCTGGGAACCCCATGTGATTTACACACCCAAAAACAATAGATCTTACCTAAATGTGGTGATTGTGCCTAAATATGTGGAATGTGCTGTGTATCAGCTGGAGAGGTGGGGCAGCAAAGTCACCTCCCCGCCCCCACCCCCGTCTATCTGCTTATTTTTTCCTCTTCCATCCATGTCCCTTCTCCCTTTGCATATTGTGTTTATTAATTTGGAAACCTTGTTTTAAACCATGAATGCCTTAAATGCATTGGTGGAAAGACAGTTTATGATTGTAATAACACCCCACAACATTCCAGTTCTAAAAGATTGGTGTCTACTGATAATCACTTTCATAAATGTTTTCTTTTCTTTTTTACAGTTACCTGACCATAAGCAACAAACAGAAGTTCTTATACATCACAAGTCCTTTTTTAAAAAGGGCTGCCTTGGTACTTACCTATGTAAGTATTACTTTGAACTATATTCTTACTTAACTTTAATTTCTTCAGATGAATCCCATTGTAGCTCCTTAGTCTCGAGAGCAGGCCTAATACAGAAGTATCTTACTCTGTTAGTCCATAGGAACAAACATAAGAATTTGTATGCTGGGCAGTGGCAGATTTAAGTTGGTGGGGACAGTTCTGCACAGGGCACCAAGCTGAGGGGTGCAAAACAACCACCTGCTGGGTACCTACTGAGAAGATCCATAAAAAAGCAACTGCATCAAAAGGAATTACTGTGAAAATTAGAAGAAAATATTTTGTCCTTCCTCAAGGCACCATATTAACAAAGTTAATGCTGAGTTAGAACAGTTTATCTCAGTTAACCTGAAAATGTTTGTTTTAAGATAGGTTCTGGTTTCCTGGTCCTAATGAATTGTATGTTTTTTTGTAGTAATAACCGAAATATCTCTTCTTTTCTGAAGGTGATCCTACTTTTGTATTTTCGCTTCTGGATAATGGGAGGTTCTATGCCAGCGTTTTCAGAACAGGACAATCCAGCTTCATTCTCCCCTTATCTTCTAACAAGGTATGATACCAGGAGCCACATATGTTTGAGTTGATGCTATCTTTCCATTTAATGTGAACTAATTGAGGCCTTAATCTTTGTTGTTGTTTCCTGAAAATCACAGTTATAAAAATATGCTTGGGAACCTATAATATTTGCAGGATTAGAATAACTCAAATGCATAAAATAATTCCAGTGGATATGTTGCAGTGATTGTCCAAAATGTGGTGGTTGTTGACAGTCACGTGTGAATGTGCACTTTTCCAGATTTTACGATGGAGTTGCCCAAACAAGGAATGTGTGCAACAATATGTATTCTAGTGCAGAGTACATGCAAAAATGCATATTTTAGTGAAAGTAACATATACAACTGCATTCTGTTATGACACATTTGCTTGCAAAAATGCTTCTACAAGCAAAATTATACATACAGTGGTACCTCTGGATACCCATACCTCCGGTTGTGTATCCTTCAGGATGCGAACACGGCAAACCTGGAAGCGGATCCTCTGGTTGCGGAAACTTCGGGATCTGACCGGAGCTCCAGAACGGATCCTATCCACAACCAGAGGTACCACTGTATTAGGGAAAGCTAGCACAAAAATGAATACAGAGGTACCTTGGGTTAAGTACTTCATTCGTTCTGGAGGTCCTTTCTTAACCTGAAACTGTTCTTAACCTGAAGCACCACTTTAGCTAATGGGGCCTCCTGCTGCTGCCGCGCCGCCGGAGCACGATTTCTGTTCTTATCCTGAAGCAAAGTTCTTAACTCGAAGTACTATTTCTGGGTTAGCGGAGTCTGTAACCTGAAGCGTATGTAACCCGAGGTACCACTGTATTAATTTTTATGCTGCATTAAAAAATTTCAGATGTGTATGCAGAAATGGGCAAACCAAATTGTAAGGCTGTAAAAGTGAGAAACTTGGAGAAACCAAAATAGACAGATTTGTCCAAACCTAGCATTAATGTGAATATTGGCCGTGCTCAAATTTTTGAAATTCACCCTGATATAGATAAGTGATTCTAAAGAGGTATTTGGGGTCCGGACACCTAAACATTTTGTTTATATTTTTATAGAGAAGGTCTATACGTACTTAGTCCAGGGCAGAAATTTGGAACCTTAACACAGGAAGCACTTATGTCAAACGACACATAGAACATAGAAATTATGCCTGTGGAAGAAAGTAAGAAAAAATTGGGGTTTCATTTCTTGACTACATTCCTTGCCATGTTGTTTAGCTAGGTACTGCCAGTTGCTCATGAACCATTACTAGGAGTAAGAGCTCTCCCAGGATAATCACCACAGCATTAAAAGCTTGGATAAATGCTTTTACTGATTATTTCAAATGCCCTCAGGGTACTTCCCTCAAGAGAGCAGCAGTACAAAGGAGACTCCTAGTCCCAATGAACTCTCATTTAAATTTGGGCAGTCTCTTTGAAAGGTTAGGGAAGCCAGTGAAGGACTAGTGAAAGCAAGCGCCACATTTTCAGTTTGCTTTCTGTGGAAGCTTTTCATGGGTTGTACTTAATTCCCAAATATCACTCTGTCTAATCCCTTGATTAGGGGAAACTGCATCACCACCATATAAGCCTTTAAGGCTCTTGGGTTTCTGGCTTGGCAAGCCTAATGCCTCAACATCCATGGTTTATCCCTAAGACTTCAGTGCAAGGGGAAGAAAAAGGAGGAGGAGAAGCTGTAACATGGAAGGTACCGGATGAGACAAACAGCTCATTGTCTCTCTGGCTGCTATAGATTGAACTGGGAGACTCTGGAAAAGAAAATACAAATGTTCTCATGGGTCATGTAAGAGGGCGGAATGGAAAAGAACAGCATGGGGTAGGTTTTGTAGCCCATTAACTTTTCCTTTTAAAAACCTTGTGGGCTTCCTCAGATAACGAACAGAATTTTAACTCTTCCTAAATGCCGAGAGGAAATGTTATTAATGCCCTTCATTAGGCGTAACAATTTTTCACTTCGGTATTTACAGCTGAAGCTATTTTAGCTTGGGGCTCTTTCCATCTTTTTCACAGCTCTAAATCAAATGCGCTTGACAAGGCACTTCATAATAATGTTGTAAAACATATGTGGCTGCAATTATAACCAGGTGCTGTTATTTATGGGCTCCCTATCTCTGCCGTATTTGGTTTGTTTACTCTGAGGCGCTCCTATCAGGGAGCCCATCCATGCGGCAAAACCTTCCGGTTTCTATATAGCTTGGCATACTTGTCTCTTTGTCAGCCGAATCATTTTTGAAAAGATAACAGCTTTTTTTTTGAGTGTGTGTGTGTGTGTCTCCATTCCCATATAAAACTGGTGGACATCATACTTCTACCAGGTTGTTCTGTGTATGGGAGGGCCTGCAGAAGTTGGTTGTATACCATTGTAGTACAGTAGTACCTTGGGTTACAGACGCTTCAGGTTACATACGCTTCAGGTTACAGACTCCGCTAACCCAGAAATAGTACCTCGGGTTAAGAACTTTGCTTCAGGAGGAGAACAGAAATCGTGCTCTGGCGGCAGCGGGAGGCCCCATTAGCTAAAGTGGTGCTTCAGGCTAAGAACAGTTTCAGGTTAAGAACAGACCTCCAGAACGAATTAAGTACTTAACCCGAGGTACCACTGTAGTGGGATCCTGTCCCACACCAGTGAGACAGCCTGACCCAGAAGCTCTTAATAGAGGTCAAGCAGAACAATATGATCTGTTCTCTTGTCTTCCTGTTAAGAGGCTTCATTGCTGGTCCGGTTGGTTTCTCTGTAGCCCCTCCTTCAGCCACAGGTGATAGTTGTTGGTGGCACAGACTGAATTCCCACCCAACTTCCCTCAGGCTCAGGACCTGCTATAGGGCCAAGTTCTGTTCGTAGGTTGCAACCCAAGAGAGGGTTGTGTATGTATATGTGGGTTTGTTTGTTTTAAGATTGGTTGTATCAGCAATGCCACAACAACCTAGCAGAAAGCATACCAGAGCGAGTAGATAAATAATTCCTGCTGTGGTAGGAAGGTAAACAGCATTTCCGTGCACTCTGGCACTCGTCACGGTCTTCTGTGCACCAGTCATGCTGGTCACATGACCCGGAATGCTGTCTGTGGGCAAACACCAGCTCACTTGGCCTGAAAAGTGGGCTGAGAGCCTCACCCCATAGTCGCCTTTGAGTGGACTTAACCATCCATGGGTCCTTTACCTTTACCATACTTTACAATCCTATGCAAAATCCTATGCGGGTCCCATTGACTTCAAGGCTGCAATTCTAAACAGATTAACCTATTGAGAGCCTCATTAAATACAGTGAAAATTAGTTTGGGGGGAAACTGCATAGGACTAGGCAGTAATGTGAGTGTGATTCAGTTTCTCAACTGTGCCATGTGATAAATGGACTCTAAAATAGGATCCTCTGCTTTCTTGCCAGGCTGTAAAGAGTTAACTTTGCTTCAACTTTCGTGCTTTTTGTTGCTTGAATCTAGGGCTAGAAGTGCAGATGCCTTGGCACCAGAAATAAAAACAAGCAGTTTCTCCACATATTAGCAATAAAAAAAAATATTTCTTTTACATGAAGTCTGCAAAATAATTTTTTAAAAAATGCAAACGCTCTTTGGCCATCTGACTTAATCTGCACTGTTCGTCTCAGTTATTCAGAGAGCAAATGTTAATTGGAAGAAATGCAATGCATACTGAAAATTAGTAGACAAATTAACTCAAATGATTAGGGAACATTCTCCAGAGCTGCATAAAGTATAGATTGGGGTAAAATAATAAACAGCCTAGATTGCAGTTAGGGAAGCAAGCAAGTCCCCGGTGTTTATGTTCAAGCTGTCACTTTCCTCAGAGCTGTGTTTTGGAAGGGTGGTTGTTTTATGTTCTTGAGAGAGATCTGGTTGCACAAGCAGTATTTATAATTAGTTTTAAAGCATTAGATTAAATGCATTCAAGCATCCAGTATGCCACAGTAACAGTTGCTGCCTAGGTTCTTTTTATAAAATCATGCAAACTTTGGGAATAAACTCAGGCCTTGCTTTAACAAGGAGAATGGCAGAAGCCTGTAACTGGGAAGTTCATCTTTCAAGTTCTCCTTTTAGTTTTAGGGTTCTTTTCTTTTTAATGCTGATTTTTTTGCAACTCTGGATTAAGCACCCCATTGAACCCAAGGGAATTAACTTTTGAGCAAATTGCATTATAAGTAATTATATACTGTCATGAAAATCTGTATATACATGAGGCGAAACAGCTTCACTTTCCTTTTTAAAATCTGATGAGATTAACAGGGGGCTCATTAGTTTCATTTGATTTATAGCCTTCTCTATGCCAAGAGCTCAAGAGGGGTAGCATTATGCTATTGTAATTAATTAGAGTTTAATTATCATCATCTTACTCTTTCTTTGGTCACCCGAAGGTAACTTGAATAAAAATATCACTATGAGAAGCACAATCTCAGGGTTTGGCAAGTCTAGTAAGAGGGAGCAAATTCCACAGTTGAGAGGCAGCCAGCAAGAATGCCTTTGTGCTCTTATTTCTTGACTTCCCATGTAGATAGTAAATTTAGGAGAGTGTTCTTAGTGAAACTTAAAAGGTCAGGCTGGAAGAGAAGGAATGCTGTTTTCTAACTTCCCAATAACAGAGGCCGCTGGAATATTTTTTGGCATTGCTGTGCTGGCTGAAAAGAGGCAAGGATGTAGCTAATCTGGATTAATTTTGTGGCGCCTGGAAATCTTAGTTTCAGCATTGCCTTAGTAAAACTCACCAGGGAAGAAGTCAAGGACAAAACTAGAATTAGTTGGCTCTGCATGTCAGTGGATCTAACTCTCCAAATCCTTAGCCTCCTTGTTCTCTGCCCTACCAGTCCAAATGGGCACCAGGCACCACGACCACTGGCTGAGGCTTAATCCCTGTCATCTCCAGCTAAAAGAATGAGGTAGCAGATGATGGGAAAGTTCTCTGCCTGAGAACCCTGAGGGCTGCTGTCAGTGAGAAGAGACCAGTGGCCCTCCTGATGCTGGACTTCAGCTTCCATCAGTCTTGGTCAGCATGGCCAATGGAAAGGGATTGTGGGAGTTGTAGTCCACCAATATATGGAATTCCAGTGGTTCTGCACCCCTGGAGTACATTGTACTGGGCTAGATGGACAAATAATCTGACCAGTTGTAAGGTAGCTTCCTGTGTTCCAGTTCATAACCTTTGACAAATCACTAGCTTAACCTCCTACAGAAGGTTTTGGGGAGGATAAATGGCAATGTACTACTTCATAGAAATAACAAGTGTATCTTACTGCTTTTGTGAAAGCTGATTAATAGCATTAGCTATTTTAGTGTTTGCAGGTCCTTTATACTTTTTGCAAAGCATTTTGAGAGCTACTGATGAAAGGTACTATATGACGTTGTTGATTACTTAAAAATAAATGCTGCCATTTATTCTTTGGCCTCACACTTACTGCCCGCTGTCACAGCCACTCTTAGCTTTGTGGTATACACAAACGGCAAGCTATTATTCAAGGCTATTAAAACGGGAAGGCGATCCAAATTGTTACGCTTTAAAAACTGTCACAGATGGAATCCTTGCATTTTCAAAAGAGGCTTGCGGCGAATCAATAAGTGCTCTCTTTAGTCCCACCGCCATGTTTGGCGAATGCTTCCTAAACCGTGCAAATTTAATGAGAGCTTTCAGCATTTGACAACGAGCAAAACAGCCAAGAGATTTTCTGTTGTGATAAGCTGAGATGTGAACCAGCCAACTATGCACAGCATGTGACGAGTGTTTTAGGATTTGGAAAACAATATGTGGCTGTGCTGGCAGAATGTTTGGAAGGATCATAAGTGGTGCCAAGACAGAACAGAGCAATTTTCAAGCCACTTGGTTGGTGTTTCTGCCGTTTGTTGTTATGTATCATTTCTACTGAAAGTGCTGTACAAATAGGTCTTATCATTCGTCTTCATAAATGTTCTCACAAGGTATGGGGAGGGGACTTCTGTTTCCTTTGCCTTCTCATAATAGTTCACAAGAACAGTTGCAGGGTCAGCAGCTAAGCTGTCCGCATCCTTGTGGGCTGCTTACATGTTGCCTGGGTTATGTTGGAAGCTCTGCTCCTCAAGGGAATCTCTCATTATGTTGTTGTTTTCCACATCAGCCGGGTGTGATGCTGAGATTAACAGTCTGATATTGGCTTCTCAGTCGTCTTGGCTTCTAAATGCTACCAGATTGCAGAAAAGCAGTTTTCATCAGATCACTGCCTCAGAAACAAAAAGGTGTTTTTCCATTATATGACCAACCTTTCTTATACCTCACAAGGTTATCAGACACTAACTTACTTATATATATTTATATCCTGCTGTTCCTTCAAGGAGCTCAAAGTGGTGTACAAAACTGTGCAGACACCCGTGTGCATGTGCGCACGCTCACACACGTTTTAGCTGCACAACAAACCTAGGAGATCCACTAGGCTGGGAAACGGTCACTGGCTCCATGGCTGAGCAGAGATTTTAACTCCTAGCCCAATATTGTAACCCACCCTTTGCCAACCTGATACCTTTCAGGTGTTGTGAACTACACCCCCCGCACAGTGTTGACTGCAGCTCATGGGTGTTGTAGTCCAAAACATCTGGAAGGCACTGGGATGGCAAAAGCTGCTGTAACTGCTGCACTACGTTGGCTTTTATTGCACAAGTGAATTTTCAGTCTGTGGGTCTTCTGGGAGCTTTGCTGGAGCCTTTGGTGGGGCACGGCAGTTTTGTGCAAGACCGTAAGTCTTCTTAGGTCCAATTAACTTTACTGGGTCCTTGCCTTGCTGCACTATGCTTTTTCTCTGGCCTTTCTTGTCCTCCTCCTTTCTGCTGATGGGCTGTGTTAAGAAAAAAGCAGCATAGATTCTGCTTCTGCTCTGCACCTGCCTATTCCTACTTAGGTACAGGATCCTGCAAGCCTTTTCTACAGCCCTGCCAACTCCCACTACCTTCTTGTCTGTCCACACTTGTCTTATCTGACTGTACTACCTTTTGGGAGCCGAGCTTACATATCTGAGCTCGTATCATGAATCTGTGGTTTGGCTTGATCAGTTGCCTTGGCCCAACCGGCTCATTAGAACAGCCCATCATATCTCACTGAGTTTATAGAGGGCCTGCTGCTGCCACTGCTGCATGGGATCTAATTGTTGTTGTTGTTGTTGTTGTTATTATTATTATTATTATTATTATTATTATTATTATTATTATTATTATTATATTTACACCCTGCCCATCTGGCTGGGTTTCTCCAGTGCATGCCATTAGGAATGTACATAAAAAGCAAAGGCATCTGTAATGGTAGCTTCAAAAATCACATTTGGATAACACCTTTACAGTGGTGCCCCGCAAGACGAATGCCTCGCAATACAAAAAACTCGCTAGACGAAAGTTTTTTCCGTTCGCGATTTGCCTCGCAAGACGAATTTCCCCTATGGGCTTGCTTCGCAAGACGAAAACGTCTCGCGACTTTTTTTCTTTGACTAAAAACAAAGACATGTTTTGTTTATAAAGTTAATTTATTTTCCCTTAAATTTTTGAACTGCTCTTTACAGTATGTGTGACTTTAAAGAGCAGTTAATAAACTGTTGTTGTACCAAATTTGGCTTTGTTTGGACTTTTTTTGACCATAGGAACACATTAATTGCTTTTCAATGCATTCCTATGGGATTTCGTGCTTCGCAAGACGAAAAATTCGCTAGACGACAAAAATTGCGGAACGAATTAATTTCGTCTTGCGGGGCACCACTGTATTAGGACCAACCAGGATGCCACAGAATAGCAGGCAAGCTTTTCAGTTCTCCTGAACTCTTTCTTAGGCCTAGATGCTTACACACAGGGTTGTGCAACAGTTGACATGATGAAGTGTTTTGCAGAACTCAAAAAGCTTTACTCACTATTCTGTGGCATTTTGATTAGTCCTAATAAAGATATTGCCCATCTCTGCTCATCTAACGTGATATGGTACTGCCGAATGGATATGAGTGTGGAAATTAAGGCAGAGTTGTAAATGTTCTTTCACTGTTCTTTCGTCCCACAAATTAAACTTGGCTCTGATTTGCACCAGTGTCCTTTCCACCTACTGGTGACAGTCCTGCCTTTCCCCCTACGAGCAGCATGCTAGTAACTGAACTTCACATTTCATTTTGTAGGTTTCTTACTTATTCCTACCTCCTGGCCTTCAATGCCTGGCTTCTACTGGCTCCCATTACTCTCTGCTATGACTGGCAGGTTGGGAGTATCCCTTTGGTTGAATCGATCTGGGACATGAGGAATTTTGCCACACTTCTGATGGCAGTGGTGATGCTGCTGCTGGGTCTGCACTGCATAGTAGCATTCAAGGTAAACAAATGTTCCTCTACTCATTGGTTTGTCTGCTGATTATGTAGAAACAATTCTGTCCTGAAAGAATGGAAGAGGCAGTGTTCCTGAATATGCTAAAGATAAGTATTCTGTTTCTCTTTCTACATACCCATCTGGGCCTGGTCAGATGTTATTTACCAAGGAATAATCTCAGTCTTGGTTGTTCCACCACCCTCAGAAAGTTGGTATTGGGTGTGTCACCTGGGAGAGAGGATTCACGGCAGCAGCCCCTAAGTTGTGGAACTCCTTCCCCACAGTGGTGCATCTGGCAAATGCCAAAGATGTATCTCTTTACCATGGCTTTTGACATGAGAGATGTATATTTTTAGGAGCCACCTTATTTCTGTTATTTTATGTTGTTTTGAACTGTTTTTAATATTGTTCTTTCATTGCTATATCCTGCCCTGGAACCTTAGGTTGAAGGGAACATGAAATAATAAGTGATACAGGCTACTTTACAGGCTGTCCCATATTGGTTTGAATGCAACAACTTTCTGATGCTGTAGCTGAAACTCGTGCATGAAACCTGTGCGTGAATCAAGGTTTAGTGGGAGGGGGAGGAGGAATCAAGCACTCTTGTCTCCCTTTGTGCCCCCACAACCTTGGGGAAGGTCTTTAGACTATTGTGAACCATTGAGCTGGTAGCAGTTTTAAAGGAGAAATTGCTGGTGAGTAGAGGATCCGCTAAAGCCTCAGCGCCTAGGGCTTGCCGATCGAAAGGTCGGCGGTTCGAATCCCCGCGGCGGGGTGCACTCCCGCTGCTCGGTCCCAGCGCCTGCCAACCTAGCAGTTCGAAAGCACCCTCGGGGGCAAGTAGATAAATAGGTACCGCTTACCAGCGGGAAGGTAAACGGCGTTCCGTGTGCGGCTCTGGCTCGCCAGAGCAGCGTTGTCACGCTGGCCACGTGACCCGGAAGTGTCTCCGGACAGCGTTGGCCCCCGGCCAATAGATGTGAGATGGGCGCACAAACCCCAGAGTCTGGCAAGACTGGCCCGTTCGGGCAGGGGTACCTTTACCTTTACCTTTAGAGGATCCGTGCGCTGCTCTGGTTCGCCAGAAGCGGTTTAGTCATGCTGGCCACATGACCCGGAAGCTCTGTGCAGACAAACGCCGGCTCCCTCAGCCTATAGAGCAAGATGAGTGCGCAACCGCAGAGTCGTCCGCGACTGGACCTAATGGTCAGGGGTACCTTTACCTTTACCTAGAAGATCAAGAGGTCTGGGTGTTCTTCCTTGAACATACTGAGTGTGGGCTGTCTATCTCATTTATTTTACTGGAAGAAGTGGATCAGCACAAACAAAGCAATGAAGTTTTGGCTTCATACAGCTGAGGCAGGCTTTGTGAGCAGGAGAGCTAGTGTGCATATTGGAGCTGCACCTGTAAGAAAATGTTTGTTTGAGGCGAGTGAATGTGATCCCAAGTTCCATGCATACAACCCTGGCTCATCCACAGTTACCTTTTGCCCCATGTTTTCTAGGAACAAGCCTGTGATTTAAAGTGCTGTGTCTGAGCACTTTTTTGAGAGTCTGGCCCTTTCCCCATGACAACCCACTCTGATTCATGCACACCCCTTCCACTCCTTACCCCACTACAGTTTACCTGTGTAATGTATGAACTGGCAAAATATCAGGTGGCTCTTGTACCTGGGATCTCTTTGTAGCAGGTTGGAAAGAGGGGAGATAGAGAGGGCTTTGGGAATGGGGAGCAGGGCAGGGAGAAGAGGTGAGGGTAAGTATTGTGACATGAATGAACTTAAGGTTTGCTTCTCTTGTATATTAGGAAACCTTGGATTCATTGTGTCTCCATCTGCTCCTGATTACTTCCACCTCCTTTCTTTACTCCTCTCGCCTCTTCTATCCTAATCAGATTTCCTATGGCTTTGGTCATGGGTCACTTTGAACTTGTCCATCACGACTCAAATCAGTACATGAAGCAAAAAGTCATCAAGTGTTCTGCTTTTAATATATATAATTTAGGGTGGTGGTGGAATATTGGTACAGTGCTGACGATTTAGGATTGGTTATCCACTTTTCAACAAACAAGCTGAGAGTCGTGTGTTGGTAATGAACCTGGGGAGAAAGATGAGCTGTGTGAGAATTTAATCGTGAATGCTTTGTAACACTCCAGAGAGGCAGAATAGGTGAAGTAATACCAGCTAGCAGTCAGAAATATTGCACGCTGCTTCTCTGAGAACAAAGGAGCTACTTGTTCTCTGGACTGCTTTTTGCCATTAAAACAAAATACCCAGACAGCACTTGTCAACCTGGAAAAGGTAAGAAAATGGATTTTATTTCTTTCTCTACGCTAAATGATGATTACGACACTTTTGAACCACTGATAGATCAAAAACAAAGCAAAAGCCCCAAATGAAACATTGCTTCATCTCTCTTAACCAATGTGTCTCATAGTGTCAACCTTGCAGAGATATAACCTCCCTTCCTCTGCCCCACAAAATCAAAGCAGCAGATCCGATGAAGCTTATATCCACTTTTCCAGCCACTGTACAGACGCCCATAGAATGAGAGACTTGGTTAAGAGAGATAATATAATGTTACGTTTGGAGCATGTGTTTTGTTTCTGAACAACTAGCTTTCCAAAAGTAGTACAGCCATCATTAGGTGTAATAGCCATCCAGAGAAAGAAATAGAATACATTTTCTTACACTCCCAGGTTTGCAATTGCTTTCTAGGCCAGGGATGTGTGTGTGTGTGCATGTACGGAGAGAGGCGCTGTTGGTGTCATACAGCTGGACCATATCCCACCAGTAGCTGGAGTATGCCAACTACTCAGGATAGCCTCACATTTTATGTCAGTTTAGTGAGTACAGTGGCCTTGGTTCAGCTCTAGTAATGAACGACTAGCTGCACAGAAAAGGCAGGGCTCAAGCTGGAAATGCGTACCCCTACAGTCACATAAAGATGCACCCAGCATCAAAATTATTTAGAACAGCTCTACACCCCCCACCCCCATTAAATCTTTCATTATCTACCCACAGACTTTGCTAATTTTTCATCCTTGCTAGACCAGGACAAAGTTGCACCTGCAGTATATCCAGTGTGTGTCCTATAAAGTGTTTATTGCCCCAAGCATGCATAGAGTGTATATGCTGTGTACCTGCAGTAAAATTCATGCAACAGGGTTATATGCATCTGGTTGCTGGGGCAGCTGGTCTTGTGTCTGGGTCCCCAACAGCAACCAGATGCTATCCCCTTCCTCAGGTTTGCACAAACTGCAGAGCACTGGGGGGAGTATGGGAGTTGGAACTTAACAGGTTAAGTTGTTCCCATGATGCCTCAGCATTCTGACGTCAGATTTGGAAGCTGGGAGATGGTGCCTCGTGTCATACTGAGTCAGAAGACAGGTTACATTGAATATAATTACAGAATATGTCTAAGGGATTGATTATTTTGTTATCATTGAATTTTTAAGTGAGACTAATTTGTTGTCAGCTCTTGTGATTTGGGTAATTGCATTGTTGGAATGTGTGTGCAGTGCTGATAAACTACCAAGGCAGGCAGCTCAGTTTTGTTTGCTGAATACTTCTATATTTATAATGTAGAATGAATATAGGTTTATCGCCTTGTGGCTCTTCCAGGTCTTGCTTTTGCTCACGGTACTCTTGGAATAGGGCCATGTGCCGTTTCGCTGGAGAGAAGGTTGCCTAGAATGCAAGAGGAGCTCTCCAGTATTATCAGCTTATTTGTTTCAGGAAATTAGCAGTGCTCCTGCTCTTTAGCTTTCCCTTGGTATCCTTCTGATGTATCCTTTCTCGTAAGAAGGAAGGAATTACAATTTTCATTTCCCAATATCCAGCAAAGTCTAATTAAACCAGTTCCCATAAGTTCTTTTGTTTCCTGCTTGTGGGTCATAGTCCTTGCCAGAGGATATATCATTTCTTTTCCGTTCATAAGAAGCAAAGAGATATTTCAAGAATAATCATTCTTCGCCCTTTCAAAAATAATCATATTTAATTAGGTAAAAAGTTAGGAATAATCTATGACAAAATATATGTGTTTCATTCGTTCTTTGTTTATGTAGGACAGATTTTTGTGCTTTAGCCAACTTTCTCAGGATGGAAACAGGGAAATGCATGAGCTGCAACCATTTTGAGTGTGTCCAATTGATGCGCAACCGCTGATGGGCCCGGAAGAAGGCATAATGGGGAAGCAACAGGCTTATGCGCACTCTGCCGATGTGCGTGGGGGCCAGGAATGGAACCCCTGCGCAAAATGGTCATTGCCTGCAGTAGTGACAAGCGACAAAGTTCTAGGCATTGCTGGCAAATTAAAAAGTGGCAAATATCCAGGTACAACTGAGCATTCTTTTTTTTTAAAAAAAAATATTTATTAAAAGTTTAAGAATTACAGAAAGAAGTAAAAAAGAAAAAGTAAACAATACAAATCAATACATTACAATACATATAAAAAAAGAAAAAAAATCAACAGACGCAATACATCAAAACAAAAACAAAAGCAAAAACAGTTAAAAACACATCCAATATTTCCATATCTTTATCTTTCATTAACTTGTTTCATCGACCTCCTCACACCTCCCTTTTTTGTATTCTAGTTATTAATTATTTCAGCAAATCCTTTCCATCTTTCACTGTTTTCTGTCATTTAATTGTCTTAACTTATTTTAACCTTATCTTACCATTAAAACCCTAAAACGTATTTATACTTAACTCCTTATAACATTTCTACTAAAGCCGTATAATTTCATTCCAACATTTTTCTAGCACTCATTAATTTTACAATATTTCTCTAAATAAATTTTTAAACTTTTTTCCAATCTTCTTCCACCATCTCTTCTCCCTGGTCTCGGGTTCTGTCAGTCCTTTCTATCAATTCCACATGGTCCATCAACCTGGTGATCTTCTGTCCAAGGCTCTTAACTCTTTTCCATGTCCCTTCTGCAGATCTTCTTCATATTTATACATGCACTTTACTTTATCTTCTGCTGATCTTATTCTTAATTTCCTTCCTTTGGCACTGAGGAGTAGATCTCGGGGAAACTCCAACCTAACAATGTCTTTGTTCCTTCTCGACAGGTCAGCCCATTCTCCATAGTCAGAACTAAAGTCCAAAAGATATTTCAGAGTATGTTTCAAAATCCCTCCAAAGCTAAGGGCCCCCACAACTCCAATCTCCCCCTGACCCAAATCCAGATCCCAAAAGCCAGAACATCCCTGGAGATCTGACCAACTTTCCTTCTCCAAACCAAGTGGGACTCCATCCCTCCAAATCTGGCTTTCTCTAGATTCAATCATGAAAGGCCAGTTTATATTCATCAAATTGCCTCTGTAAGGCCGGGGCTCTCTCCACTTTAATTACTTGAGATTCGACGACAGCTTTCTCCTTCATCTTCTCCACAGCTTGCCATGTCAAAACAAATTCCTGAATCGATTCCTGAGTAGTTTCTGTATAGGTATTCACTTTTTGTCCCAAATCAGTCATTTTTTGTCCCAAATTGTCAATTTTAATAATCCTCACATCCGTCTTCTCATGAAGCTGTTCCAATAAAGCACTTGTGTTGCAAAATGCAATCACTAAGGCTTCTTCTGTCAACATTCTTGTCAAGGTCAGTCTCTGTTTCTCACGGTCTTTAATCTCTACAGCTGGAAAATTCCCCAGCTCCACTCCTGCAACAGTTTCAAAAGCTCCCTCTAGGGGAAACAATTTTCATTTGTATCCATCCTTTTAAACGCAGATCCAGCAACAAAGTTAGTTTCAATTTTCCTTTTTAAGTGCAAAAGGAAACAATGGAAACAATATATTTCTCTTATTTAACTATCTGTCAACATACGTTTATTCACAGTCAATGAACTTTCCCAAAACGTCGATCTTACTGGCAGCCCGTTCCCAGATTCGAAACGGTGGTAATTTATCTTTCTTCACTCTCTCTCCTGCAGGCTTAGACGATCTAAAATTTCCCCCCTCTTCTCCTGCTTCCAAGGGGGGTTTAGTAATTTTAACCGATGGAGATTAAATCCTTTACAAAAGGCTTTCCAGGCTTTAGCTTGCAACGTCTTTGCTTCAATTTATTTACAAAAGAGGAAGGCGGACTTCCTGTTTGGGACCTTCCCGTTACGATGCCAAATTGAGATGTTTAAAGATCCAATTTTCCGTTCTACTCACGGGTAGTTGTTTAAAATCCAATTGTCCACAGGAAAAAGTCAGCACTCTCCGGCAACAGCAATGCGGCTTCACTTCATGAAAGAAGGAGTCGATTCGAAGCACCGCGCCACTCACCCCACGTCGCTCCGGATCCCCGAAACCGGGTTTCCCCACGAGTAGGGGAGGCGCAAAAGGTGCCAGCCGAATCCCACGTCCACAGGCTTCTCCCGCCTGTGGTTTTTAGTGCGTCTCCGCCTCGCCGTGGCGGTCCAGACCCTGATTTCCACGGAGCGGATTCCTCCAGATCAGAGGAAATCCGCCATTGCCGGAGGCGCTAACCCGGAAGTCCACAACTGAGCATTCTTAAAGAGATGTTAAATTGTTGATCTTATAATAAAAATGTGTAACTTGTCCCTAAAACCGGCCCCCATACCCAAGGACTGGAAAAAGACCAGTGCAACACCAATTTCTTAAAAACCGATTCAGAAGAGATCCAAGCTGGCTAGCGTAACATTTATTTTGGGGAAGCTGGTAGAAAGCATTAAAGATAGAATCACAGAAGGGACCACTAGGATCATCTAGAATGGCCAAGCCTTCAGGTCTTGCTAAAAGAAAACCAGCATGGCTTCTGTAAGGATGACTCCTCTTTCACTAAACCTAAGGCTCTTGGAGAGTGTCTACAAGCACCTGCATAGTGGAGATCCAGTCAACATTATGTACTTAGGCTTTAAAAAAGCTTTTTATAAAGTCCCTCACTAAAGGCTCCTTGGTAGTCTAAGCATTCATGGGAGGAGATGGTACTCATTTCAGCCTGTTAGCCTGCAATACATCGTTTCCTCCAGTTTCCATGAATTCTTCCAGAATCAGAGACAGAACAGAAGAGCTATTCTTATGTCCCTCACTTCACCCCAATCCACACCTGTGCAGTTCTCTCCCTTGAGCGTAGAGGTGTGGTATCTGGCTGTTCCACTGCACTGCATTTTACAACTGTTTTCTGGCCTGGTCTTGGAGACATGCAGAAGAAGCATGTTTATTTTGCCTAGCATTTGGAAATAGTGCTTTTTCAGTTGTTTTTGTAGTCTAACTGGTTTATATTAAGTGTCTAATCAAATTGGTTTGCATTAAGTTGTAATCAAATTGCTTTCTATTAAGTTGTTCTACATCTGTATGTGAACTGAGCATCTGCGTCAGAAGGTGACCTAGCAGCAAATGAATTAGCGCCTGTTACAAAAGCAGCTAAGGATGCTGTTCACCATTTTAAGGCTGTGTGAATAAAGACCTTGCATACTTTGCTACAGTTGACTTTCCATCTACAAATGGCTGTCTATGGTTCCTTGACGGCAAGGGCGCTTCCTAGAGGCCAAAATGGACAAGGTTTTGGAAGCACATATCTTTCTCTCCCTTCCCAAACAATTCTTATCCCCCCATGCACCAAAGATATACAAGGTGAGCAGGGCTGTTTATTGACTTCTTGCATTTTACTCTCTGGAAAATGCCTTCATTTTCATAAAAGACCCATTTTGAATCAATCCTTCCTTGATTTTCCTCAGGGCCTGCTGAATTTCCTGACACCCCTGCTAAGGTCACTATTGATGTTCCTAGTGCTTTGGCAATGAGGTTTTCTATGACTATTGCATTAGCATTTGCTTCAGGAAGAGAAAGCAATAAGTCAAGAGACCCTGGGGCTGGCTAAAAGAATATCTCTCTCCCTCCTTCCCTGCATAAACTGCGCGCCTGCCCTGTTAACTGACTTACAGGAGCACAGGAAACACTAAGGAGATTAACTGAGCTTTTAAAATTGTGAATTTTAACTCCTTAAGGAGTAGCAAATGCTGAAGCAGCTACATGTTCATCTCTTCGTATGATTCTAGATCAACAGGATTGGATTAAAATACTTTTTCTTTTTGGAAGGGAGGACATGAAAGGATGTACTAAAGTTAAACCATTACTTAAAGGTAAAGGGACCCCTGACTTTTAGGTCCAGTCACGGACGACTCTGGGGTTGCGGCGCTCATCTCGCTTTACTGGCCGAGGGAGCCGGCGTACAGCTGGTCATGGGGCCAGCATGACTAAGTCGCTTCTGGCAAACCAGAGCAGCGCATGGAAATGCCGTTTACCTTCCCGCCAGAGTGGTACCTATTTATCTCCTTGCACTTTGACATGCTTTCGAACTGCTAGGTTGGCAGGAGCTGGGAGCGAACAACGGGAGCTCACCCCGTCATGGGGATTCGAACCGCCGACCTTCTGATTGACAAGCCGTAGGCTCCGTGGTTTAACCCATAGCGCCACCTGCGTCTTACTTAGGGCTCCATATATAAGCAGTCCTATATGCCACTGCTTCTCATCTGCCAAAATTTGCAAAGATGGACACAAATGCAAACACATTCCACAACTGTTATCTGTCATGTTTGGTCCTTAATAACTTCTATAAAATCTATATATCTATTTACAAAATCAAAGCTAGTGCTGGGTATTCTTCTTTTATAAGTATAGGCTGGCACCATGTTAATGTGGTTTTGCCAACTTGTTCCCCGAATAAGATAAAGCAAAAGGTGGGGGAGGGGATCCAAGACACATATAGCTTGAACATTGCCTGCTGACATTAACAATAACTTAAATGTATAAATTAATATACACTGTCCATATGTCCAATCAGATATCTAAGCTATTATAAGCCAAGTGTTAAAATGTAGAAAAGCAATGAGATCTTCAGACCACTGAGTAGTGCATAACTTTATAGCTATTTAATTAGATTGCTGCTTGGGCTGCATTTGGACAGCACGTTATTGCATTTCCCCGACATTTTCTTACCTGTTAATTTCCATGTGACCTTTCACACAGCATAAAAGCCACTTCTGGAAATCTAATGGAAGTTCAGGGCTCATTTCTGTGTTGTTTCCAGAAAAAAAATTCTTTTGCAACCTGGTTAACTTGGAAGATTATGGGCATATTGTGTTCTAATTTCATGTAATGAAATTTGGGGTGGTTTCCTGACATGCAGTTCTTTCCCGCTCTTTAAAATTTTGTGCGACACGGCAACATATTGATAAAAAAGCCAAGGTTCTATAATGCAACAGGTACTGCAGCAAAAAAAGGAACATTAGGAATCGAGACAAAAGCGCTAGCATTGTAACCAGTAAAATGAACACAATAAGCCCCACATCTCGATAGGCAGAGTACCATCTGCATGTGATTTCTTATATTTCCACAAATAAAAGAGCTAGAAAAGTATCTGTGTTAACAATTTGTATGGTCAAAGCATTTTAATCCCTGTCCTCCTTCCTGGTTTGACTTTCCCTTTTTATTTGCTATTTGTAATCTGTTAAAAAATATATAAAGAGGGTGTGAGCATGTTCTTGCACCATTTTTTTCTGCACACGGGAGCAATCTAGTGTCTTCAAAAGAAAAAGGCTCTAAAGGCCAATTCCTCTTTTTTTTTTTAAAAAAAAAAGACTCAGTTTGTCTTTAGAGTTTTATTTCTGAATATATCTTATGTCATTGTCTGCATTTGTTCAGCAAAAATCTTCAAGTACCATTAGAGCTTGTAGGATTAAGTGGATAGAATCAAACCAATTCTTCACAGACTTGCTAGGAACAAAAGGGAGGAGGAGGCGGAGGGGAAAAGCCTATACCCAAAAATGAAGATTAGGCTCTGATTAACACACAGTCAGTCCCATCTGTGTCTTAAAAAGGATGAAAAGGTTGATGAAAGGCCATTGTTGAAAAATTTCCTGTTAAAATTTCACTTCTGCCTTATAGTTTGAATACTGAATGGATAAGGAACTGCCTTGTAGCGGGTAAGACTGAAGGCTTCTCTATCCCATTATTGTCAGCCATGCCTGACAACAGATCTCAAGAGTTGCAGCTATTCATCTTGCCATTCAGAGCCTTTGTAACTGGAGATGCCAGGACTGCAGCTGGGATCTTGTGCATGGAAAGACCGTGCTCTGCCACTGATATAATTCGAAATGGCGTGGAGAGCATAGGCAAGATTGTGGCCCGCCCCCCATGATAACACTAGAATTTAGAATTTCTCAATGAAGTTGAGTGGCGAAAGGTGAAAATAGTCTGGCTGGTGTCATTTTTAGATGGCCATTTTCTGTTCTGGAATCCTTGAAAGCAGTTGTTGGGCCTGGGAGCTAGAGATGCAAACTGCTTTGACCATTTCAGACCCCCATCTTGTAGCTGCAAAGCCACAGCCTGGGTTGGTACTCATGAGCGTCATCCAAATCAATCCCCCAATCCTATAACAATAGTATAGTATAGTATAGTATAGTATAGTATAGTATAGTATAGTATAGTATAGTATAGTATAGTATTACGGTTACTATAGTATAGTATAGTCAGTTCTGCAAATTTAAAATATTTTAAATTGATTTTAGATTTCCGCAAGGGACCAGAAGGGTCTAAAATGCGTTAGATTAATATATAATCTCTTTTGTCTATTCCCATTGCTCCCCCACCCCCATTTCCAACTACTGTACATGCCTAAGTGATCACAAAGTGTGCTGAAAGTCAGCCATCACACACATAAGTGGTTGTCCCGTATTGTTTTTGGAAACAGGGTGAAGGTGAGAGTTTGGGGTTCTGTAAGAGCATGTTTACACGACATACTTAAATTTGCTGCTCTGCGAACCAACCATAGTCTGAGAAGCGAGCTAAGAATGCAGTGCCTAAGACAACCAGATTTCAGCAAGGTAGAGGAACATACCTGTGCCGTGTTGTTTTGCCTCTTCATGCAGTGTTAGCATACCAGAGATCCCTGACCCAAACGGTTTGCTGCACTAGTGTGCCAATATTGCATGCATAGCATGTAAGGGTTACTTTAAATGAGATGCAATGGGCAAGTTCTTGCCTACATGCCATCATGTTGAAACGGCCTTGCAGAGAGTTCTTAGTTCCTATCCTGAACTACAGTTCCCATGATTCTTTAAGAAATTGCATGGTCATTTTGCCGGCTGAAAGTGAATGGGGCCTCAATGTAATTGTGTAGGTTAGTTTGGATATTGAGGCACTGGTGCTGCCACTATTGTGTATGTGCATGCTCACATGTGTATGAGTGTGTGTGTGCCTGTGCCTGTGAGGCAATGTTTCTTAGAATTTGAGTGCTATAAAATGCTCCGGTGCACTATAGACTGAAAAGCGGCCATAAAAATAACATTGTGCATTTTTCATGTTTCTAGCCTCTTAGCGGTTCCTTGTTACATCTACTTAGTTTTATTAGGCATCAAATATGGATGTTTGCTGCTGTGGGTGGAATGGAGTTCTCAGAGGAAAGGCCTAAATGTTGCAAGAAATGGCTGTTGGGTAGGAACTGCTGAACAAATGACCTATTTCGGCAGGCTTTGAAATTCCTAAGGAAGCTTGCTGCTGAGACATCTCAACGCTTTTGGCTTAGTGAGAAGGTGGTCACTAGCTGTGATCATTAAGCAGTTAGCCGAGATCATTAAGCAGCTGACTGTGCTTAAGAGAATTGCTAAATGTTCTAGCCCAGTTCTGGACAGGGCAAGATTTCTTCTTTCAGTACCTCAGATTTTCCCTCCCATTGTAGAATATTATGGTACATGTTATTTCCTAGCCTTTAGTCTTCCCTTGAGAAACTTAGGGTTGGAGCAAAATGTTGGCCTAGTCTGGACAATATTCTTACCCAGGCTTCCTCAACCTCGGCCCTCCAGATGTTTTTGGCCTACAACTCCCATTATCCCTAGCTAGCAGGACCAGTTTTCAGGGATGATGGGAATTGTAGTCTCAAAACATCTGGAGGACCAAGGTTGAGGAAGACTGTTCTTACTGTTGCTCGTGAATGGGGCCAGTAGCACACTTAGTTCTGATAGGTCCATGTTCCAATCCCAGCTCAGCCACGGAAACACTGATAAACCTTATGCAAACTGTAATCCCTCTGCTGCATTTTTCCATCTGTAAAATTGGAATGACAATAACCCACTGGCTTAAGATGAATATATACAAGATAAGTAAAAACAAGCTGGTATAGTTTAGTGACACATTATACATCAGGAGAAATTATTGGACATCACCAACTTTGCCTTCTCTCACTTCTCCCCAATAACGTGTAGTAGGAAAATACTCATAATATGATATTATCATTTCCTTGTCCCTTTGCCATTTGCAAAATGTGTGTGGAAGGCTAATACTGTATAAAGAGGTCATTTAACGTTTAGCTTGAACCTAAAGGTTTTAGCTGTGATCCAGTGCTTGGATGCTATACAGTGCAATACAATCTCTTAAGTTTTGCTGTTGTTGTTAAAGCACGTAGCTTAAGTGCCATAATAAAATGAAATGATGAAAAATATGAGTATGAATATTGTTATATTAGAATTGGAACTGTGATCTTCCCTGAACTTGGCATTCTTTTTCACTCATTTGTCTCTAATTATTGTTTCATTGCAGAAACTGGAACACAGAGAAGTTCTAGTTGGCCTGTTGTTCCTGGTTTTCCCCTTCATACCGGCTAGCAACCTCTTCTTCAGGGTGGGATTTGTTGTGGCCGAGCGCGTCCTGTATATGCCTAGGTAATTTTCACACATTCAATTCTTTTGAAATGACACTCTCAATTATGATATTTAAAAACTAAGGTCTTCAGCCCATATTTATTCCCACAAGTAAATATGTACAACTATTTACAACTATCGCTTCAGAAATTCTGCAGAATTTGTCAAGAAACATCTACCAGGCAGTGGTAGATAGAATTGTTCAACTATCTGTATGCAGTGATGCCATGTAATCCCATTCATTTGTAACTACTTTGCTGATATTCGTGGTCTGCTGCTCATCAAGTGCTAAAGTAAATCTGTAAAAATGAGATTTGGATGGTTCAATACTTAGATCTACTCAAGGGCTTTACTGAAAGAGTTGCTATGCTGGCAGTGATTTTCAAACAGCTTGACTGTGACTGTTAGTGACTTCATGTAAGGATTGTATATGTGGTCCTTATTGCTTGTACAGTAACAACAGCCCTTTCTCAAGGTGCCACAATTACACCAATCACAGTGATGTATAGGCCCAGTGTGGATACTGCTGTGACCATGAGCTGACCCAAAGTCTGATCAAACTGGTATCTTCCTAGATACTACTATAGAGGAGAATTGTTCTCTTCTTTATTTGTAAACATTAGATAGAACTGGGAAAGAAAGAAAAATATTGGATTTCTATCTAGATCTGTTACTTCAGTCTGTATTGGGTCTATTATTCTTAGAAAAACTGATTGTAGTTTAGAGTGAAATTTGGGGTGGGAGAAATGAGCTTTGGTAAACAATGGCATTCCGTTTCAAAATGTACTAGATGTGATACCTAGTCCATTGTCTTACTGTAATTTGGATTCCTGGGCATTTCAGCTATTTTGTTTGGATATAAAGCATTTGAGTCACAAGTTCTTCTTAGTTCAACCTTCAAAAAAAGAGGATACTGGAAATGTCAGATTAAGCCACAGAATGAGATCTAGCCTGACATTTTAATGAATGAAGACAGGCGTTTTGTTGGGTAGACATCTAGAGAGATACTGTTAAAGAACAAACAAAATGCACACCATTCTGGGAAAGTGGAAAATGTGGCCTATTATCTCTTAGAGCGGTGTCTTTCAACATTTTTAGCTTTAGGGAACATTTTAATTTGCCAAGGAATTCTTGAACTTCTTTTCATGGAAAGCCAGAGGATTCTGCCAAAGCAGATGACATGCCAATAACATAATTAGCAATTGCGTGAATGACTTTTAAAAAATAAATTACAGGCACAGTCTCCCCATTTGCAGTGGGATCCTGGAATTGGAGGGGTAGGTAGGGGGGGCTTTACCCCTTTGTCCCCTTATGGTCCCAGTCTGGATTGGGGACTTTGCATCTACATTCAAAAACGTTCCCAGTGGGGTAAACTGACGCCCCCCCCTCCACAATGCAAATTGTAGGGGTAGTGCTGTTGCAATGTATAACTTTGCAGAGAACACTCAATAAAAACCCAATTCCAGGGTCTTGATTTAGATTGGGGTCTTTGCACCTGCAATTTACTTTTTAAAACGATTATCACACAGTTGTTTGATTTGTGTCTCATCTGGTTTGGCTTTCAGTTCATGTGAGGAACTGACTAAGATGGCTGAAAATGACAGTGAGGCACATCCAACGCTTTCATTGTTGGGGCAATCTGTAGCTTTGGACGCTGGCAAAGCTCCCTTTGAGAGGAAACTTGTCTGCCATTATTGATTTTTTTTAAAAACCGGGGAACCCATTATAAGCTTTCAGGGCATCTACAGTTCCCCAGAGTGCATATTGAAAACCACTGTCTTGATGAGGAGAAATTGGGTGATGTTGATTGCTCCCTAGTGTGTACAAAATAATGTTATGCTTATCTCACAAATTCGAATTGATTTAATCAGTAGATGAGTTGCTAAATTGGTGTGACTGAAGTTGAAGGGCTAGTTTGTTTTAAAAAAAACTTAGGCTCATTTGTGTTTCTGTAATATGGAATGAGAATAGAACACGTCGTCTCAGCAGAGGCATGAAGACGTGTCCGATGAAGAAACAGAGATGTATACAAAAATGAGAAAGAGTGATGCTAAAACCTCATTAATGTTGATATTGCATATACTAATAGTGTACTCTGTGCTGGTATTTATTGTATCCGAAACCACACTGTCCATTCACAGGAGGGAGGTAACAGTAGCGGTGGAATGTGAAGGGGCACGGCTGCTCACCAAAAGAAAGATGGGGAGAGCAAATTGCTGTTTGTAGCATGGGTGTGCATTCACTTGTGGGCTGCCACCAACCCTTTCTTGCTGCCCCATCTCTGACCCAGAGAGTGATATCACGGCAGATGACAGGAGTTTGGCACTGCTGCTCCACCCTCCCCCTTATCTCATGTACCACTGCTGACCAAGAGGCTCAAAGCAGTCCAAGGTTTGCAGAAGTACCGTAGATTCCGGTGTATAAGACGACTTTTCAACCCCGGAAATGAGGTTAAAAAGTCAGGGGTCGTCTTATACGCCAGGTATAGCTTTTTCCCGGTGCGGACCTTTGGGGGGGTCGTCTAATACTCCCATTCGCCTAATACGCCGGAATCTATGGTACAAAAGACTTGGCAGTGGTTGGGGTGGACACCCACCAGAACAGTCCAGTGAGGCGAAGTAGGCATGGAATGTGAACTGACTATTGGGGAGGGGGATAATTGAAAACTGGGAAGGGAGGATAGCATAGAGTAAGTACCCTGGAAAAGGGCCCTGAATATCCACACTGCAGTATTTTGTTGCAGACCCCTATATTGAAGAGAGCACTAAGCTTCCATTTAGTGTTAGATCTGTAATATTTTCTTTTTCATGGTCTATGCACTAACATGCTATTTGTTAATGAGCACGAGTGCCTTTAACTTGCTTCAAATGGGTTAATCAATTAAATCTTTAGATGTTTAATCTATCGATTTAAAGCTTGCATTCATAGTTTTAAAAAAGTACACTTCAGATCTTTTCCATATTGTATCGTGAGGCTTGGTGAGGTGTCTGGTTAGTTGTCACCAGAAAGAAGATTCATGCCCATGGAAGGGAGAAGACCCTGCAGGAAAATAACAGGGTTGGGCAACAGTGGTATTGATCCACAACAGTATCACTGCATTGGGCAACTGCCACTGTGTGTTCTTAGCTTCCATTGTGACAGTCCACCTTGGACACCTGATCTCACCTGTCAGGGATGCTGTGCTTGTGGATTTCCTGCATTGGCAGATGGTTGGACGAGGTGACATTTGAGATCCCTCCCAACTGCATGTTTCTGTGTTACACAAGAAAGTTTATCCTAGAGGGACAGGGGCACATTCCTTCACACTCTTTGGGAAAGACTCTGCCCCCTTCCCATCCCCCCTCCTCAGAGCTTACTATGCCTCTGGGAGCCAGGAGCTCTTGCTTTCAGCTCTTGATTGCTGGGTCCTGAATTTCCTTGGGAGAAAATGGTCCATGCCTCAGATCGACAGAGAACTGGAACTTAAATCTAAAATGAAAAATGTGCATGGCAGCCAATTCCTATGTTATGTTTAAAATGGATAGATCTTGTTTGTTGTTCCAAGGTTCCCCCAGGAAAAGGGAGGTGTGCTCTGCTCCGAAAAGTGATACAGGCCTAGAATATTGAGGGGGCTAAATATGACTTCTCACAAGACTGAATAGTGAGCAATGATCTCTTTTGTTTTATTTCGAACACAGTCTTGCGGCACTCTCCTCAAACAAGAATTTGTAGCCACTGCAAAGCAAGAAAGATTCCTCCCACCCCCTCTTTATAATTTTGCTCCAAGGGAGAGCCTGGCAATAAAATGGTTGAGCAAATAATGAGAGCAGGGACGTATAACATTATTGAGAACTTTCTTTAGCAGCAGTTTCTTCTCTTGCCAAGCACAATATTCATTTCTTGGATTTTGTTTCCACCTCTGCTCTTAAGTCTCAGTTATTCAATTAGACTAAGACGAGGATATCTAACCAGTGTGGTTGGGGGCAATGTACCCATAGGTATGTAGTGGTCCTTTAAAGCTTTCTTTGGCCTTCTTTTCCGAATGAAACATCTTTTAATAAAAAATTCTGTTCATGTAAATGCAGAGGACAGTGTAACAGTCTCTGCCAAATTCTGGGAAAGCAGCAGTGAAGTGGCTAGAAGCCTTTACATAGCAGTTGGATGTTGTTAGACCTGAGTTTCAGGGCCAAGTTACATGTTGTGTGGAAGATCTGTGACTGTCTCCCAAATTTACAAATTCTCCTATTTTAAATTGTACTATTGTGCTTTTGAAAAAAAAATCTTGTATAAAAGCTTGCATTGCATCCCTCTGGTATTCAATAAAAGGTTTTGATTTCTTTTTTTAATTAAATGCTGATTGGGAGGGTGGCCAGTTTGACTTGGGGAGGGGCTGCTTCATGCTGGTTACCCAAACAAATTCACTTTGCCCTAGGCTACAGGTACTCCTATTCCCCCCCACTCTCACCTGGAAGACAACAACCTCAAGCGAGGGAGTTTTGACTGGGAGGGATTTGGTATGTGAATTTTTTAATTAAAAAAAAATAGCCGGGGGGGGGGGAGAGGGAAGGCTTAAACGCGCACACACATGTTGGCACTGCTGCTCCAATCAAACTGACAGCCCCCATGGCTGTATTTAATTAAAACAGGAGGAGGAGGAGGAGAAACGAAAATGTCATGAGGTCCCATCATGGATCTCTTGAGTTAAGTTTAGCTGGCAGAGCAGAGGCTCATTGGGTAACCCCTAGGTTACTTGTGACCTCACACCCTGTCAGGAATTGCTAACCACTGCCCTATGTGGTAAGCTATGCCATTACAGAACCTTCTATCTAGACTAACTCTATCCAGCCTGGCCATTGGTTCTTCCTGTGCAGGAAAGTGTATAAGAAGGTCTTCTACAGGAACATAAGAAAAACCCGCCTTACACTGAGTCCATTAATCCAGCTCAGTATTGTCTTCACCAACCAACAGTGCTTCTCCAAGGTTTCAGAAAGAAGTCTCTCCCAGTCTTAGCTTGGTATGTTGGGTATTGGACCTGGGATCTTCTGCATGCAAAGCACAATCTCCTGAGCCCAGATGATGCAGCTTTCTTTACCAGAAAAGCAGGGTACATATAGGCAACTGGTTGCATTTCAATGCCCATGATTCTCCTTGATCTCTCCAAACTATCCACTGTTGTCTTGCAATTATTTGGAAAGCCAGTAAACGTGGGTGTCCTGGAATGGAGTAAGGAGCGATTAATAATTAAAATTTAAAACCTTTCCTCAATTATTCTTCCAGGTTTTGCAGGTTAACCAGGCAACATCCTGAAACCTTAAAGTCATAGCAAGCAATACCCTCCCATTAAAGTCAGTAAGATTTTTAAGTGCTTAGCTTTGATTAGATTAGCCTTCCCCAATCTGGTACTCTCCCGATGTTGTTGGACTACAGCAGGGGTCAGCAACCTCAGGCCCATGGGCTGGAAGCAGCCCGTGGAGGTCATTTGACCGGCCCCCGAGCCGCCCCCGAACTGAGCTGCCCGCTTGTGTGCTGCGCTAAACTGGCGCAACATAGCACAGGGACTCGCTTCCGAGGCATAGGAAATCGCGTCTGTGCAGACGCCGAAAATCACATGCATGCGCACTAACACGGGTACACATCTCCACCTTCAGCAAGAGCCATACCATGCAGCTTGGCATAGTAGTACATTGAGGAACCAGCTTCTGTCCTCAAGTGAGCCTCTCTTAAAGTGTCCCAAATTTCTCTGGCTGTGGTCTTTCCACGCAACAGACAGAGCTCTTCTGGGGATACTATCAACGTAAGCGTTCCCCTTGCTTTGGAATCTTTAGTAGCCCATTCATCTGTAATTGGAGCTGGGGGGTTGTCTGTAATAACATTAAACAGACCCTCTTTCCGCAGAACAGCCTCTGCATACTGCACCCAGTCCGTATAATTTTTCTTATTGAGCTTAGGAATCCCAAAAGCATCAACCAGCTTTGTTTCAGCCATCTCTGCTACTTTAATCAAGCTGCGTCACAGTACAGCTGCTTCCAAAAGCACTGTAACAAGTACTTTCGCTTTCCCAGCCACCAAGCCTGTGAGCTTGTGCCTTTGCCTGTATCGCGGCAAAACGGCTTTAAAAGTACAAAGTCCAGCCATAAAGCCATAAATTAGAAGCTGGCAGGCTGCCCGGAGCATGAGCACATACCTCCATCAATCAAACTTGACGCGCAGAGCAGATAACGCGATCCGTTTCTCTGTTCCTCTGCCGGCATTCCGACTCGGCTTCTGGAGTCTCCAGTCTTCAGTTTGATTTACGTCTTTCTGGGCCCATAACCAAAAATGTAATTGCAGAGTCCTGTGCACAACGGAATGATGAGCAGTACGTGCCACATGCTTAAAGTTGCTTTATTTTCAGTTCAATGTTGAGAAATTACAAACATGCATCTTGCCTCTGCGGGAGCAGAGAAGCAACCGTCCTTCTCCTCGGAACAACGAACACCGAGAGGACAGTGAAAAACAGGAAACCAGTGTACGTCACATCCAGCTTCCCATTCCCGTGGGAAAACCCAACAGTACTCTGACTGTGGAATGTAAACATTGTCTTGTGACAAGCACTTCGCTGCACAGTGAAGGAAGCAGAAACCAACACTTAAGTCATTTCCCCCCTTATTTTTTATCAGTCCTGGGAACTTTCCCTCTTGGACGAGATCCATGGATTTTGCAACTGTGATTGTCGTAAGAAGGCACAAATTTATATGGTAGCAGCTACTTAATCCTAACATTGCAACTTGCATGTTAGCCAGCAGTGCTAGAAAACTGCTTGCTTATCTAGCTATCACAGTTTTGTCCCATGAGCACACAAAGGAATGAGGTTACGTAATAATCCCTATAAGTATTCATGCCCGTAAAATGTTTGGTTCTCAGTGTTTATTTACAAGAACGTCAGTGGTGCCACAGATAGTTGTAGTATCTGGCGCTTCCTGGTGGCGTGCTTGTGGTTATCAAATCCATCCTCATAAGTGCCTCGTGGGTGTCAGGTCCCTGTGGATTCAGATTAACTTTATGGTTTATCTGACAACATTTAGGCAGGCTGGTACTATAGCCTAGATCACACAATTGACCCACAGAGTTTAGTCTGCTGAACTTGTTTGAGAAACTAGAACCAACTTGTTTGGGCAGACCATGTCACAGCACCTTTCCATCCCAAGAGGTGGTGCTCTGCCTCTTGGGACTACATTGGCATCCCCAGAATTTGATCTTCCATGGCGTATGACCAGCAGTGGAGGGTCAAACATTTGCTGTTAATATGGTACGCTCTGCTAAAGGAAAGCAGCTATGGCTCTGCTGTACATGTTGTATGATGATGATGATCTTGGGAGCCTGTATGTGTGCGCGCTTAATATTCACAAGGCATTTTGTCAAGGTTTACGAGAGATCAGTTTATCTAAATAATGCATATTAGTGAATGTGAAGTTTTGTGGTGGTTATGGAATATCCAGGTCACCATGGAATGTTTTGAGATGGCCTGGGGTCTAGCACTCGGCATTAAATGATACTTACCTATTATTTTTCAATAGCACATATTTGTATTCACCATGTCCTCCTTAAAAAGGAAATTGCTTACATTGTAATGGGCCTAAAGATGATTTGATTTGTTTGAGGGGGGGAGGAACTGGAAGTAAAAAGAGAAATGGATTTTGTAGCCATTTTACTTCACCTCTTTTAATAGCATTTTGTTCGATAGCAATTAAAATTCATAGTGTGATGAGGATGTGAGAATAGAGTTAAAAATTTTATGAGGTTGTGACCCTTTAAAATCACAAAAGAGCTCTCTCCCTTTTCCCCCAGCCAAGTATTCATTTGAAGAGAATATATTATTATTCACTTGCTTCTAGGGGATATTTTCCTCCTAACTTCCTATTACGAATGCTTATTTGGTGTGCTGTTGGCCCGATCTAGTCTTTTTCCATTTTATTTTCTTTCAATTTACTCATGGAAATCTGAATTTCTCCATGCCTCTGACAAATCATTTGTAAAACTGTGAACATGACAAAACCTCTACTTCGATGAAAGCCTTGTGTGTCGTTCCCCCTGCAATTGAAGTCAAATGCAATCCCTCCACTTTTATACAACATACGCTTTCTGTAGATAACTGCTTAAGAACGCCACCCCACCCCCCAAAAAAAAACCTGACACAAAAGGATTAAACTGTGTCATCAGTTGAAAACATATGCAAATTTTATTTGTAAATGACCAGAATTTGATCCTTAGATCATATTCCTTTAAGTCTCACCAGTGGTTGCAGATTGCATCCTCACTTGAATATGAGAGAATAGGGGTTGGCACATCACTCGTGTCATGAATTACCACTGGCAAGGTGTGAACACTTACCCTCAGTTCTCTGAACATAAAATGGGGAAAATTCTGACCTACTACAAAGGGTTGTGGTGAGGTAGGCAAAGGATTGTGACATTCTTGTGGCTTAAAAGTGCTGTCAAAAGTATTGTTAGAGTTGTTTCTAAATAGAAGGGGCACGATCCAGCCTGCATTGTGCACCTTTAAACCCTGTAGATTCCATTGGATAGAGTTAAGCATTCTTAAGGGTATCTCCTGTTGAAATTAATGACACTTGTAGCTGCCCTGCTCCATTTATTAACAACTTTTATCAATAAATACTGAGGGTACTGCAATCCGAAGGTATTGCAGGCCAGTGGCGTAGCGTGGGTTGTCAGCACCCGGGGCAAGGCAAGTAATTTGCGCCCCCTAACCCATGGATTTTAGCAGGGGGCAGAGAGCTGCGAGTGCGAGCGCCCCCCCAGATGTTGCGCCTGGTGCGGACGGCCCCCCCTGCACCCCCCACGCTACGGGCCACTGTTGCAGGCTGAGGTTAATTGTAGTCAGGCTTGTTTTTACCTAAACAGATCTTATAACAGTGATTTTCAGTTGGCTGCACAAATTTTAATGGGTCATTTGCAGCCTAGTCTGATGGGCAGCAGCTCTTCTGGGTCTCAGACAGAAACCTTTCCCATTACCTGCTCCCCTATTCTTTTTTAAAACTGACGATGCCAGAGTCCGGGTCTTTCTACGTGCAAAGCATGAGCTTTACTCCTGAGCTGTGATCCCTCCTGTATAACACTTCCCTTCTCTGTGCTGCATCAGCAGCCTTGAGGTGGTAAATTTCCATTATCCATTTTTGCGCTGTGTGAAAAGCTGCTTCTTTTTGTCGCTCCTGCATCTACTGCCAATCAGCTTAATTAGGTGACCCTGAATTCTAGTACGATGCAAGGGGGAGAAATGATGACTTTCTATTCAGCCTCCCATGCCGTCCATAATTCTGTATTTCATATTCCACACATTCTCTCTCTCTCTCTCTCTCTCTCACACACACACACACACACACACACACACACACACACACACACACACACTGTCCTAAGTAGCTATTCATTTTCTAAGCTGACAAGTCTGAAAACCTTCAGCCTTTCATTCTAAAGAAAGTCTTTAACCCCTTGATCATTTGGGGAATTTGGTGTACTCACGTAATGTATCCAGTTTCCTCAATTCATATGCTCTAAGAACTTCGGGCTGAACTTCCTGAGCAGCTGACTTCCCGGCACTTGGTACCAAGGCAGCATTTGAAAAAATGCCACACACTAATGCATGCTCCAAGTATTTGCATTTTGGCTGATAGCCTGCTAGGCAGAGTGGTCATGTTTCCTACTTTACAGAGGATAGTCCACTGTCTGAAGGAGTTATCAGTCTGGTCCAAGTCCATTTGAAAATTGATGGAAACTAGAACCCTCAGAAGTGAGAGCAGTAGGAGCACTGAAGTTGTCCATCAGCACCCAGGCCACCAGGTTACAGCCTTCCCCATTATTGTGAGATGTGTTTCTGCTTAAATTTGCATCCATACATATAAATGAGCATATGGAAATTTTTGAACATCTGTTATCTTGTTTTTTGGTGGCACATTTCCTTTTCTTGTTGTTGATGATGATGTGCAAGTGAGCACCCTTCTCTTATGTAGTCTCCTGCAGAAACACATCCAGGAGCAAACAAATGCAGCCTTGCAGGAATCAAGTGTGAAACAGTCTCAATTCCCACATATATTTAATAATGGAGGAAAGAAATAATGCCATTTTACCATTTGGGGTTAGTTCCTGTTTCTCTAGCTCTCTGATCAGATAAAACATAATTAAGTTACTAAGCATTGCAAACATCCTTTCTTTGAGATTATTCTTATCCAGAGTCAGACTTCGAACGTTTAGCTGTTTGCCCATTAATATCAAACACTCTGAAGAGAAATCAAATAGCAAGTTTGATTCCATAAAAAGTCAAGATACTTGGATGCTGTTGCTTTATAATAAACACGCTGGAATAAAAGCAAAGGAATGTTAGACAACAAAAGCAGATTAGCTTCTGGTGCTATCTGCAGGGACTGTAGATTTAGCAGGGACTGTAGATTTAGCAAACAGCTCTTTGGGAAGAAAATTATATTTTGGCAATATGTAAGATAGAGTCAATATATATGGATAGTTTTGTAGGGAAAATAACTTGGCATATTAGTTTAAATGGAGCGGTGTTGGTTGTTATTTTAAATATGGAATGGTTTAAGGAAACACATGAAAATTGTATAAAAACTATATTTGTAATTTAAAAAAACTGAACCAGAAGTTCAGTGTGAATGTTTTTTTTTTTAAAAAAACTATTGAGCGTATTATGAGACTTTTGATTCATAAGATCATATTAACTTGGTGAATTTAACTAATTAAGAGTTCACTATTAAGGCAGATTATTGTAGATTTCCCCCCCTTTCCTTTATAAGCCCCAAACATAAAAAGAAAATGCTCCAGACAAAATGCTCCAGTAAAATAACAATACATTAAAAAGCTAATACATAATTATAATAACAATGATGCTAAAAATTATATTAAACCATGTTAAAAACCAATTCAGTTTAGCATGGGAGAGAGGCAGTAAAAACAAAACAAAAGAAATGACCAGGTTCAAGATTATGTTAAACCATATGTCAGCATTAGGCAAATAAGTGTGCAGAAGACAAGAGCAAGCAATAGCAAAAAAGACAGAGCTATATCTTATAATTACTAACAGAATGTAATGTGCTTAACATATTTTCCCCTCATTATGTGGCATGTGGGAGCAGAGCTTTCCTCCCATTGTGAATAGCAAGCTTGTGGGGTGATACCCAGCTTTGAATTGGAACATTACTGACAAAAGGTTAACCTCCTCCCAAAAAAATATAGAATCATAGAATCATAGAATCATAGAATCATAGAGTTGGAAGAGACCACAAGGGCCATCGAGTCCAACCCCCTGCCAAGCAGGAAACACCATCAGAGCACTCCTGACATATGGTTGTCAAGCCTCTGCTTAAAGACCTCCAAAGTAGGAGACTCCACCACACTCCTTGGCAGCAAATTCCACTGTCGAACAGCTCAGGGTCATATATCCCATGACCCTGATCTCTTTCCCCTCATCCGCACCCTGGCTATTTAGTTGTTATTTTAAAAGCTGTGGCACCAAATGGATAGTCAGAAAAGACTAAAGTCTTAGAAGTGTCCTATATTGTTCTGAGTTTCCCAGCCAGTATGAGGTAGACTAAAGTTGAGGATCTTAGTTGAAGGAGCATTTTCTTCCAGATTTAAAAACTTTGCCAAGGGCAATAGTCGAAAACCTTGACCTTGGACAATTTCCCCAGGAACTATGACTTGGGATCACACCCATGGGGAGCTGCTTCCCTCATTATTTTTTCCAACACGGAAGTTCTGTGATGGGGAGAGTATGTATTTTACAATATCCAAAGGACAGAGTATATGCGTGTGTGTGTGTGTGTGTGTGTGTGTTCTTTTGTCCTGGTTACACTGACTACCTGGTTTCTATAGCCATGGTGGAAGCTACTCTCATACAACTTTGTGTATTGCAGAATTACAATTCCCGCCCCCAACAGTTAAAACCAAGGGTAGCCACCATTAGCTGTTGTTAAACTAAAACTCCCTGTAGAGTTGATGAGAATTGTGGTCCAGCAACACCTGAAAGGCACTACTTTGGCTACCCCAATTTAATATTTGTATCATAAAATTGAACTTCTGGAGTTGCCAAATATGTTCTGCAGGTTTTTGAGAACCAAAGTACAACTAGATGTTGCCAAGAGAGAAGGAGCAGGAACCACACTGAGTGTCTTGGCACCTTCTCTCTCATAATGTTCAACTAAGGGATGAGGACGCCGGGATGAGGAGGACTCTGCCTCCCATCAGATCCATCCAGGCTGGCCAATTATGATGGCAGTTGCAACATATGGAGAGCCAGGACTCTAATCTTCCTTCACCATTGAGCTAGGCTGGTTGGAGTTGATGGGAGTTGGAGTTCAGTAACACCCAGAGGGCCAAAGGTCCCCCATCCCTGGTCTAGCTTAACAAAACAACTGATGGGACTTCATTGTGTGTTACCCTGCCCCCTGCCTCACATCATTGACTTAGGCAGTGGAAGCTGGGCAAGATGTAGTCAAATTGCAGCATGCATTGTGTTAAGTTAGTTATGTTGAAGAATGAGCAAAGAGACACAGAGGAGTAATGACTCCATCTAGCAATATATTGCCCCACTGTGAGAGAAGACCAGATAATGCAAGGGACCTGCCCTCTTGCTGGTTATGCTAACCTCTGTGAAAGAACCTCAACCATTGCATCTTGCTATAATTATTTCTCTCTCTCCTCCTTCCCTGATTGCTTTTTCAGTATGGGGTACTGCATCCTCTTGGTCCATGGCTTAAACAAACTTTGTATGTGGCTAAATAAATGGGGAGCCACTGCAGCGACCCTCTCGGCTTTGCTGCTGTTGCTGTTCTCATGGAAAACAGTGAAGCAGAATGAAATCTGGCTGTCAAGAGAGTCCCTTTTCAGGTAAGATTGATCTAAGGTGAGAGGCGGGCAGCAAGGCTGGGGAAACATTTTGGCTTTCTTGGGGTTCTCCAAGGCCCACCAGTAATATTTTTCATACCTTACCTGAAGAATACATATTGCTTGGAGTGTGAACAGTACAATATGTGTTTTAGCCACCATATAAGCAGGTGATAGTGTGGGACAGAGAGAGAATGGATCGCTAGGCAATGTCTCTCCTCCACTGGGGATTAAACCTTTAAAATGGTGCTCTTTACCTGTCTAAAAATAGCTTATCCTCAATCAGTAAATCTGTTCCGTGAGCCGAATGTGCTGACTAGGAATGATTTCCCTCTGCACCCCTGAAAAGACACTTTTGCTTCTTTTTATTTATGCACGTTACCTCTGCAGAACGAGCAGTGTGATGCACGTAGTCCCGCTTGTTTTTTGTGCTTTGCAAACAGAATTATGTAATAGGTTCCAAACACATACACTTGGGAAAGATCAATGGACAGCAATTTAACAGGAGGTTGCACAGCAAACGGTTTATCATGGTGGAACACTTTATTACTGGTGGTGATGATTTACAGAACGGAGGGGTGATAATGTCACACTCAGTATGGATGCTTCCACATGGGTATTTATTGGGGGATTGGTGCTGTTGATGTGTGCATGGTTTTATATAGTGCGCACATGACATCATCAGCATCAAAATACCAGTTTATATCTCCCCCCTGTTTAATTTATTTTTGGCAGAAAATATGCAAAAACCTGTCACCAACAACCCATTTGAGATATTAAGCCTTCCAGCTGGAAGCACCTTAAATTTTTCCAATGGTACCCAGTTTTAATTGGTTTAAATTGTATGACACATCTCTCAGCACTGGGAATTGTAGTTTTGTGAGAGTGCTGAGAATTCTGTGTTTGGCACCCTCTTTTATGATCACATGTGCCCTAAAATGTTTTTTAAAATCACCTGTGTTGGCTTTATTAACATCATTGTAGTTTATGCCAATGCACTATATTGCAGGTTGGTCTGTGAGAAACTCCATAGCAATCAGTGCGGAAGGAAACCACACTGGGACATTGTTCTCAAATCTGTGGTGTGTGTTTTTTCCTCCCTCACCCCCAGCCAGTTCAATTGCTATGTATTTTCTGGAGCAACAATATTAGAGTTTAGGAATTCATGTTGGGCAAATGTGCATGGAAAATATTAGTCACAAGATTGAAGGAAATGGAAATGGGAAAAACATTTTGTGTTGCCTTGTAATTTGCTCCTCACCTTTCCCTATTTGGCTGGGGGTATGAATATTTATTATTTCCTCTTTTAGTTAGAGAATAATTTCCAAAGTGGGTCAGGAACCAGGTTTCAGGCTATGAAGTGTGTGCATACAGTATGATTTTGGCAGTGATGGCTTGGTGGTATATTTCTAGTTGAGGCATTCATAGGAGGATGGGGGAGACTGAAGAAGTGTGCATGCGCACGGAAGTTCATACCAAGAACAAACTTAGTTGGTCTCTAAGGTGCTACTGGACATTTATTATTTATATATATATATATATTTCAACAAAACTACAGTTTGGTTTGAGAGGTACATCCTGTTTCTTCCAAGTGCGTGGTTTCCAGTATGCCTCATTTTTAGTACCTTTTACGGCAAGCTATCAAGAGGTGCAATCCCAATAACAAAAAGCAAAACTGTGTTTGTTACTGTTCCTATGTGGTTTCTCGTTCATAGGTCAGGCATCCAGACTCTGCCCCATAATGCCAAGGTGCACTACAACTATGCCAATTTTTTGAAAGACCAAGGTCGTGACAGTGAAGCCATCTACCACTACAAAACAGCCCTCAAGTAAGTTCTTAGGAAGGTTCTATTTGCTTTCATTCTGGCCTTTTTTGATCAGTGACCAAACATGACAGATGTTTTCAAATGAAGTTTTTTCCCCTCTGCAGACAAAGCGGCTGGGACTCGGAGCACTTCATGGAGGGGAAGCGCTTTGAAACGGAACCACTTCCTCCAAAAGGACTTCAAAGAGGCTCCCTGTAACTGCTGGTCAGCTGGTTGGAAGTTACAGTGAACCCCTTTGAAGGGCATGCTCCCAGTATCATTAGGATACCAAGGGGTAGACAGGTGGGCAGTCCCACTCACCTGTGGGGATTGAGGGAATTATGGATCTGGCCCACAGGCCGGTTCCAACGCCCTACCTCTGATGTATTTTGCGGCTGTTATTCTTTACTCTCACATGCTTTGTCTTCTCACAAGCTGGTTGGTCCAGGAGGTCCATAAGCATCTTTATTACTAGGAAGCATGTTAATCACCAGTGATTCTGGAACTTTGGGTATATGCCATGTTTTTATTCTCGTCTTACAGGCCTGGGGCGTGTGCTGTTTTGTTCAGGGACCTTTTCTAGATGGTGTGCTTTGCCTCAGGTACATCAGAGAATGTCTTAACAGAGAGTTAGGCTCTTGCACTTGAAGCCACTACAATCTATGGAACTCTCTCTCTCTCTCTCTCTCTCTCTCTGTGTGTGTGTTTCAAATGGGACTCATAGCATGAGGCTCTAGTACCTTACCTCCAAATACTCTGTTTCCACTGCAAGCCTGGGAGACTGAGCTATTTCTGTGAGTGTCAGGCACACAGACTCACCCTACTTGATATATGTAAGTCACTGTGCAGTTCCCCTTACTGATTTACTAGTCGTCCATGCAGACAGAATCCAAGCAGACATGATCAGTGCAAACAGCAAAGAAGTCCCACACTGAACTAACGTATTCTGCCCTAAACCTTCATGTTAGTTCAGTGGGACTGACTTCCTCATAAATGTGTTTGGAAAATGCTCATAGCTTGTGCCCAGCTCCTTGTTATGCCTCCTGCGGAGTGTCTTTCTTTATATTCAGAACCTAAGTATGCAAGCAGTGTATCCTGCCTCGGACAGGATGCTCTGGGGAATCAGCAGTGAATGCTCACTCCTCTAAAAGCTTTATCTGCATAAATTCATACGGCAGGCACAAGAGTTTTTCATTTACATAGACAACAGGTTGGTATGAATTAATGTTTCTCATAGCAAATTAGTCTGTTGGCAAATTAATTCCCAGAAAGAGATAACTGCAACTCTGTGGGTTTTCTGGAATTCATAACATCACATAAACCCCCTCAGAGAGTGCTTATGTTTAAATATAGTGTCTTGATAAAATATCTTCCTGGACATTTCAAGTTTACAAGAGTACTCACAGAGGATTCTTAAGTTTAAATGCAGTCTCTTTAATTACACAAATGTAGCTGCTCTGGTTCGCCAGAAGTGACTTAGTCATGCTGGCCACATGACCCGGAAGCTGTACGCCGGCTCCCTCAGCCAATAAAGCAAGATGAACGCCGCAACCCCAGAGTTGTCCGCGACTGGACCTAATGATCAGGGGTCCCTTTACCTTTACTTAGTAGTAGAGCTAAGTAGAGCTATTGGGACGCGGGAGGCGCTGTGGGTTAAACCACAGAGCCTAGGACTTGCCGATCAGAAGGTTGGTGGTTCGAATCCCCGCAACGGAGTGAGTTCCTGTCGCTCGCTCCCTGCTCCTGCCAACCTAGCAGTTTGAAAGCACGTCCAAGTGCAAGTAGATAAATCGGTACCGCTCCAGCAGGAAGGTAAACAGCGTTTCCGTGCGCTGCTCTGGTTTGCCAGAAACGGCTTAGTCCTGCTGGCCACATGACCCGCAAGCTGTACGCCGGCTCCCTTGGCCAATAAAGCGAGATGAGCTCCGCAACCCCAGAGTTGGCCACGACTGGACCTAATGGTCGAGGGTCCCTTTACCTTTTAGAGCTATTAGCAGATATTGCTAATTGTGTGTCATATCACACCAATGGATTTTTTGTGTGTCTTTTTTTATAATAAGCTCTGTTGACCAACCAAAGATAGTTGAAATGTTTAGTTTAGTTTAGTTTTAATTTAAACCCACTGAAACAAAGTATTGGTAGCCGTGATTAAAAGTAGAAAAGCATCTCCGTATTGCTGCTCTCCAAGTTGCTTTTAGAACCCTTGGGAGTTTTGTGGGGGTGGGGGTACTCATTAAGGATGTTGATTGTGAGCATACAAATAGCAGAAGGGGAATGGGTTAAACAACCCCTCCTGCCTCTCCTTCCTCTGCTCAGACTGGCAGCCTCCCACAGCTGCTTTTCATTCAAAAAATAAATAAATAAAAGCTAAGGAACTGTTCACGCATCTCCTGTGTAACTCTAGTTTGGCTCTGGGCCAAATGCCTTTAAGGTCACATGGAAAGCTTTTCCATACAGCAGGATGCTGCTAAGAAATTTGCACAGCCAACTATTTGCATTTCATTACCAGACATTTAAAAAATGTTGAATGTGGAGCCCAAATGAGTCTATCTGCTTTTCCTCCTGGATTTTTGTCCTTGCTTGTGGCCAAAATTCAAAGAATTAGGAAGGCTAGCTACCCTAATGAGCTGTGCACAAGAACAAGCCAAAGCAGGCATTTCAGAGCAGAATTTCTCCTGGCTTGACTGATCAGTTCCCCTTCATTCTGGTGGCTGAGCAGAAAATGTTGAAGCTTTGAAAAATCACTGAGGACAAAACAAGCTGTGTGCTTCTGAAAATGCTTTAGAAGAATGTGAGCTGGCCAGTTTCACACCTTCCAGACTAATGCTACTATCCTTCATATTTTGCAGTTATCTGAAATTTGCAATACACCTCTCTGCTTAAAAACCATACTAACATGCATTACAAAATGCACGTTTTAGGATAAAATACTTTTAGAATTGTGTGCACTGAGAAAAAAAATTATGTATTTTCATTCATTTTTAAAAGGAAACTCACAAATTAATGCAGAAAGAGGGCAGAGCTGATTTAGGAATGAGCATATACAGAATTGGCCAGGGCTGGTAATAGACTCATCCATCTATCCATAGCACTGAGTTATTGTGATTACACCCTTCTGTTGCAAAGCACCTTGCAAATCTGAAGTGCCGCGTAAACTGGCAGGTAATATTTATTAAACACAAGTATGTATTAATTATAGTTCTGTAATTAAGCCTGTCAGCCTCACATTCTGGAGAATGAACCTGGATGTTGACAGCTGACAGAAGCAGCTACGCAAGTGCCTTCGCCTCCTCTTCTCTCCCCATAACATCTAGCAATTTGAAATGTGGCATCACCACATCCTCATTTCTCCCACAAGGAGCAGCCAATCTCGCTTGGGACTTAATTGGTGTGGTTGTGTGCTTGTGTGTGAGAGAGACAGAGAGAGAGAGAGGGAGAGAGAGAGGATATTGAAGCAGTGATACCCCTTCCTAGTGAAGTCCCTCTTCAGTTTTGTTCAGTGGCTTCCTCATACCCTTCCATATCCTGCAATGATTCCCATGTCTTTTCCTTTAAAGCTTTCCAGAGCTTTTCCTCAGCTCTCTTAAACGGCTGCTCCCATCCCTCCTTGCTGATGCCCCCTTATATGAAAGATTCTTCCAGAATGTGTTTGTTTCCTTCTTTCGAATCTCTCCTCAAAAACCATTGTTTCTGCCTGTACTGCGGCTTATCCTCATGTGAGGAAGAAGCTGCTGGACCAGCCATTTGCTCATAAGTAGCTTAGCCAGTGATTTTCCCAGAGGGGCTGCGGGTGGTTAAGGGGCAGCGGAGAACTAACGGCAACCTTCCAAACTCTTCCTCATGGCTTATCAGCCTCAGAGGGAATCAGGGGAGGGAAGCAATACCACATTTAAAGCGATACCACTTCAAAACAGCCATGGCTCCCCCAAACGAATTCTGGGAACAGTGGTTTGTTAAGGGTGCTGAGAGTTGTTAGGAGACCCCTATTCCTCCCCACAAGCTACAGTTCTCAAAGGTTGCCTGTGAAGAGGGATTGATCATCAGGGATTGATGGTTAAGCTACTCTGGGAACTGTCCTTCTTTGAGGGCAATAGGGGTATTCTAACAACTTTCAGAGCCCTTAACAAGCTACATTTCCCACAGTTCTTTGGGGTGAAGCCATGACAGTCTAAAGTGGTTCCTGTTGATATAGCAGAGTCCGTTTGCACAACGGAATGATGAATAGTACGTGCCACATGCTTTTTGTTGCTTTATTTTCAGTTCATTGTAGAGAATTTACAAACATGCATCTTGCCTCTGCTGGAGCAGAGAAGCAACCCGTCCTTCTCCTCGAACACCGAGAGAACAGAGAAAAACAGGAAACCAGTGTACGTCACATCCAGCTTCCCATTCCCGTGGGAAAACCCAACAGTGCTCTGACTGTGGAATGTAAACATTGTCCTGTGACAAGCACTTCGCTGCACAGTGAAGGAAACAGAAACCAACATCCTCCCCCTTTCTGTGAACATCACTGGGCAGCGTGTTCGTACAATATCAGTACAAACCCAACTTCTGTACATAGGTACAGTGTTGATCCCTTGATACAATCTTGGACAATACATCAGCAGGAATTTCATTACCTGGCATATAGGACACCGTTACGAGTCCCTTCTGAATATGTTCCCTAGCATGTTGCACTTTCAATTGCAAGTGCTTCGTGCTTTGCTTACAACCTTCTGAATTCAGCAAAGCCAAACATGCTTTGTTGTCCTGGTAAACCTGGATTGGACATTTGACAGGAATTTTCATGTCTTTGCACAATTGTAACAACCATTCACAATCCTTAAGTGAATAAGACAGTGCATTCAGTTCAGCTTCACAAGTACTTAAGCTAATTGTTGTTTGCTTCTTGCATGACCAATCAAATAGACCCTGATTGTACATGTAGCAAACTCCAGACGTACTTTTCCTGTCTGTAGTGTCACTTCCAAAACTTGCATCTGCAAAAATCTCAAGACCACCAGACTTCTGATTGTTAAATCTCAGTCTGTAATGCATAGTGCCTTTCAAATAGCGTGCTATGCGTTTCAGAGCTTTCCAATCCTTAACAGTAGGATTGTTAACTTGTCTGCTTAGCAAATTACAGCTAACAGCAATGTCAGGTCTTGAACATCTGGCAATGAAGTTTAGCTTTCCTAGCACACTTCTGTACAGTGTAGTGTCAGAAAATGCTTCTTCAGTGTCTTCTACCTGATAACCTGTTGTCATCGGTGTGTCTACAGGGTTAGCATCCATCAGGTTCAGTTTGCTTAACACATCAGCAATTTTCTGTGACTGGTGTACTAGAATGTTACCACTTTGATCTCTTTCTATTTCTAGAGATAGGTAATTGTTTACCTCACCAAGATCTTTCATGTCAAAGTGCTCTTTCAGTTGAGCTAGGGCGTTATTGTACATTGTGACATCTTTCCAAAAGAATAAAATGTCATCAACATAAAACAAACAATACAGCTTCTTTTGCCCCTCCTCTTTGACAAACACACATGGATCAGCTTTCCCTTGCTGAAAACCTAGAGAAAACAATGCTTCAGTGAGTTTTGTGTGCCAACACCGTGCACTTTGTTTGAGACCATAAAGGGACTTCTTCAGAGCACAAACAAATCCCTGTTTTACCTGTACGCCATCAGGTGGAAGCATATAAAGTGATTCACCTAGAGATCCGTACAAAAACGCTGTATTTACATCGTGGTGACTAATGTGTAGATTCTCCTCTGCAGCTAGCTTGAGCATAAGCCTAATGCTCTCATATCTCACCGTGGGTGAGTAGGTCTCGTGATAGTCTTCACCTGGTACCTGTGCAAAACCTCTGGCTACCAATCTGGCTTTGTGTCTGACTATCTTGCCATTTTGATCAGTCTTCGCTTTGAAGACCCATTTGCTTCCAAGCAGTTTCATTCCTGGAACTACTGGAACTAGCTCCCAAGTTTTGTTCCTTTCTAAGGAATCAAGCTCAGCCTTCATTGCATTTAACCATGGCTCAGCTTCCTTAGAATCCAAATCCTGGATTTCTTGGAAACTTGAAGGTTCAAATACCTTCTTGGAGCTTTTAACAACTGCTACTGCTGTCTTAGCATATTCATCAGCAAATCTCTTTGGAGGTCTGCCTTTTGTGGCTCTTTGTGACCTGCGAATCAGCCTTTGGTCTTCAACACTCTCCTCTTCCTTCTTAGGAGAAAAATGGCCTATTGTGAACAATGGTTCTTCCAATTCCTGATCAGAACTTTCAGAGGGTCGCATAGATGCTTTCGCACTCTTGAAATCCTCTGAAGTATCCGATTCAGTTTCAGACTCAGAATCAGAACCTTCATCAGTGGGTGTGGGTTGTTGTTGCTTATCCTCAGTCTCATCACTGTCATCAGGATAACATTGAAAAATTCCCACGTTCTCCCCCCACTTGGCATTGTACTCAACACTTCTTGTGAGCTTAATTGTCTTAGAGTCAGTCATCATTAGTCTGTAAGAACCTTTCTGATAACCTAGAAAGATACCATGCAAACCACGTTTGCCTAATTTGGAGCTTTGTGGTGAGTGAATCCACATGTCCGAACCAAAAATTCTCATGTGTTTGATGTATGGTTTCTTGCCAAACATCTTCTCATAGGGGGTACAACCAATCGCTGAAGATAACCTGCGATTGTAACTGTAAACAAAACACGAGAGAGCTTCGGCCCAATAACTCTCTGGAAGATTTGCATCATGCAGCAAGGTCTTTAACCCTTGAAGCAATGTCTGATTTGCCCTTTCGCAAAGCCCATTCTGCCATGGCGAGCGAGGACTGGACAAATCGTGTTGAATTCCTTTCTCAGTCAGAAAAACTTCAAACTGCTGAGAAGTGAATTCTCCCCCGCGATCTGTGAAAAGAATTTTTATCTTCTTACCATGCACATTTTCCAACCAAGCACAGAATTCTTTGAACCTTGGAAAAGCCTCTGATTTCTGCTTGAGATTGTACACATAAATATACCTAGAAAATGCATCAATGAGAACCATGAAGAACCTATTGCCACCTAAAGAGGGCGATAGTGGACCAACTAAATCAGCATGAACAATCTGGTATGGTTCTGTAGCTTGCCTACTAGACACCTTACCTTTCGCAGCCATTTTTACCTTGTTTGCTGCGCATGCCTTGCACTTCATGTGGTACCTGCAGGGTTTAATAGTCATACCTTCAACCAAGGTAGGCATTTTAGCTACTGCCTCAAAATGCAAATGACCAAATTTCCTGTGAAAATCGTGAATACATCCTGCATGCAAACTTTTGTTAGAACCTGCAATGCAACAAGTATCATTCTGCACAACATCATCATAATACAAAACAAACAAACGATCAACACATTCAGCATGCAATACATAATCGTCTTTCTTTGTGATGGTGCATTTCTTGTTCTTGAAGGAAACGTCAATGTTCCGTTCATTCAGCTGCATCACACTGAGAAGATTGTGTGTGGCATCTGGAACGTAAAGTACATCATGTATCTCTAAGTCCAAACTGTGAAGAACAACAGTTCCGTAGCCTTGACTGGGAATCGTGTGGTCATCCGCCTGGTGAATCGCACCTTCCTGCGGTGTAAAAGACACGAACAGTCTTTTATCGTTGCACATGTGGTGGGTAGCTGCTGAATCAACAACGAAGAAAGATCTAGACGTCTTCTGGACCTTTGCGACCTTTGGAGTGAAGCGTGAGACCATTGCCTTGTGCTGCGTTGTCCTGGACACTGGACCTTTGCCTTTGCTTTGGCCTTTTCCACGCGATGAACTTCCGCTGCGCTGCTCTGTCTTGGCCCTGGGATATTTGCATTCCCTCTCCATATGGCCTAGACGTCCACACGAGTAGCATTTCTCTGCCTTCAAAGCTTTGGCGCCCTCTGGTGGTTCCACTGCACTCTGGGATGACGTCTGTGAAGACTCCCCCTTACCCATGCAGCTAGCACCCCGGCGATCTGCTTCATTCTGGATCACGGCAGTAACAAAGGCTACTGTGAGATGAGCAGTTGGTTGAACAGCAATCTGAGTGGCAACTGACTCCCAACTTGGACCCAAAGAATGTAGTATCATGAAGGAATACACAGCCTCTGGAAAGTTGAGTCCTCTCTGCTGCTTCTTCCAATCAGCTGTAATTGGAGCTGGGGGGTTGTCTGTAATAACATTGAACAGACCTTCTTTCCGCAGAATTGCCTCTGCATATAACACCCAGTCTGTGTAATTATTCTTATTGAGCTTAGGAATCCCAAAATCATTAACCAGCTTTGCGTTTGCCATTTTCTGCTGCTTAAAACAAGCTGCGTCACAGTCCTGCAGCTTCAGCCAAAAGCACTTGTAAAAGTACTTTCGATTTCCCCAGCCATCCAAGCCTGTGAGCTTGTGCCTTTTGGAGCCTTGCCTGTAACACGGCAAAACGGCTTTAAAAGTTCAAAGTCCAGCCATAAAACCATAAACTAGTAGCTGGCAGGCTGCCAGGCTGCTCCGGGCAGCATGAGCACATACCTTCATCAATCAAACTTGACGCGCAGAGCAGATAACGCGATCCGTTCCTCTGTACCTCTGCCGGCATTCCGACTCGAACGCTGGAGTCTTTGATCCTCAGTTTGATTTACGTCTTTCTGGGCCCGGAACCAAAAATGTTGATATAGCAGAGTCCGTTTGCACAACGGAATGATGAATAGTACGTGCCACATGCTTTTTGTTGCTTTATTTTCAGTTCATTGTAGAGAATTTACAAACATGCATCTTGCCTCTGCTGGAGCAGAGAAGCAACCCGTCCTTCTCCTCGAACACCGAGAGAACAGAGAAAAACAGGAAACCAGTGTACGTCACATCCAGCTTCCCATTCCCGTGGGAAAACCCAACAGTGCTCTGACTGTGGAATGTAAACATTGTCCTGTGACAAGCACTTCGCTGCACAGTGAAGGAAACAGAAACCAACAGTTCCACAGTGCTCCTTTGGAGGCAGTGACCTGCCTGTTTAGCTTGTAAGGGACTCATGTATGCTGATGGCAGAGTATGAACAGTAAGTAATAATGGTTTTCGCCTCCCCCAGGCTTCTCTGATGGAAAGCTAGCCACTGCTCGACACAGCCTCTCTATTCATCCTGCTGACAGTAACACGCAGTCCTCCTTCACTGGCGCTTAAGTGCAACCATCTGCTTGTGAATTAGTCTAAGCACACAGTAATTGCTGTCAAGAGTCCCCCCCCCTCTCCCTCGTTTCTTTTTCCTCCCCTAATTCAGCAAGCATCAAGTTGCCATAGCTCCGGTGCTGTCTCCTACTTGGCAGAGTTTTAATTATGAAGGAGGCTGTTTTTAGGATTGATTTGCCAGGAGTGTTAATTAAGCATCATTAGATATATAGCCCACAACGATCTTGTTTACAGAGCATTGTGAGCCTCATCCAGCTCGGTGCTTTATGGCCCCATGAAGGGCCAGCAGCGCCGCTTCCCAAAGTTGCTGGTAGCGCCGTCTGAAAGTACTTCACTGGCGGATGTGCGGTTGCCTGGCAACTTGGAATTAAGCCGTGGTTACCGGCTCTGATCTGTTACCTTTTCAACTCAAGCAACTAAGTTATGTGGGCAAAATAAACATAGCTTCATGCTACTATGTCGGTTTCCTTGCAGCTGGAAGATTGGTGCAGCCAGCTGGGAAGCGAGTAGCCTTGGCCAGAATGTCAGCAGACGTAAATCAGGGATTCAGCACCAGGAGTTTAGCAACCAGCAGTCAGTGTTTTAGGAAGCGGATTTGCTGCTGAAGGGTAGATTGCGAAGCCTAGCCATAGGTCGATCCTGTATTAGGCAGGAACATGAGCACACAGAGGCTTCAAGTACCATTTAGGTTGCATGATTCAGAACAGGAGTTCCCCTAGAGCAGAGATAGCTAAAGCAGTACCCTCCACGTGTGCTGGACTACTGCCCACGCCATCCCTTATGATTGGGCCTGCTGGCTGGGACTGCTGGGGATTGGAGTCCAGCAGCATCTGAAGGGCATCAACTAGCCCTGTGCTAGAGATGTCAGGCATCTGAGGCACAAACCAAGGAATCTGGCAGCAGGGGCCCAGCATTTTAGCTTACGGATATTTGCTGTGCTGCAGCACCACCCAGATAATGGCTGGAAATTGCTATTGCACCTCAGGCAGGCAATATGATACTGGAAAGCTAAAAGGGTACCTGGCTGGCTTTATAAAACTGTTGATTCTTGGTTTGTTCCCCAAACAAAGTCACTTCTCTAGAGACTCCACCCCCTCTAACTAACTGCTTCCAGGCCTCTACGAGGCCCAGACAAGAACAGGAGTTGGGAAAGGATGCGGTTCATGTTCCTACCACCTTGCCAAACTCGAAACTTCATTGGGATGAGTTTTTGAGACATGTCAGTACAGTTGATGATACTCAGGAGCTTAAGCAGTGTAGCTATCTCCACCCTTTTCGTTTCTGTCCGACATCTAGAAACAGAGGCGGGGGGGGGGGGACTTCTGCTCTCCATTCCTGGGTGTCCGTTTTCTAGCACCTGATCATCATCTCCTCTTGCATCTGGGGTTGGCAAATTTCCATGATTGATTTATTCTTTTTTAAATTTATAAACTGCCCTTCAGTTTAGGCTCACAGGGTGGTTTCAGTATAAAAACACAGAAATACCTAACAGCAAACAAAACAGTACTGCCCCAACAATTTACAAGGCCGTAGATTGTTTAATTAGCCAAGGGCCTGAGAGAAGAGGAATGTTTTTGCCTGGTGCTTAAAGATATGCAATGAAGGCTGTGCAAGCCTCCCTGGAGAGAGCATTCCACTGCAGTGGGTAGCCACTGCAGAAAAAGCCTGTTCTCATGCTCCCATCCTCCAGACTTCTTGTGGATGGAGCACATGAAAGAAGAGTCTCAGATGGTGATCACAGAGTCTGGGTCAGGTCATATAGGGAGAGGCAGTACTTGAGGTATTGCAGTCCTGAGCCATTTAAGGCTTTATAGGTCAATTTTGGGCTTGGAAACGAATTGGCAGCCAATGCTCTTGGGCCAGAGTTGATGATATATAAATGGCTGGAAAGTGCTATTGCAGCTCAGGCTCCGTGTGCTCTAGCTTCTGTGGACAAATGCCAGCTCCCTTGGCCTGAAGAGAGATAAGCGCCACACCCCATAGTCACCCTTGACTGGACTTAACCATCCAGTCAATCCAGAGGTCCTTTACCTTTACGTGGTGCTATATGCTCAAAACCATCTTGCCCCTGTGAGCAACCTGGCTGGTGAATTCTGCACCAATTGAAGTGTCTAAACTGTCTTCAGAGGCAGCCCCATGTGTAACACATTGCAATAAACTAACCTAGAAGTTAGGTTATGATGTGTTGTGTGAAGAAGTAATGCCCTTTGGCTGTCCTGAATTTCTGGCCAGTTGGTTTCATTAGATTCTCATATTATGGGAAAGAGTGAAAAAAATTATATCTGCTTTCTCAGGACCATGCACAATTTTATGTATCTCAGTCATGACCCCTCTTAGACACTTCCCCCCTCTCCCCACACAAAAAATGGTCCCAACGCTGTGGAAGGTGCTCCAATACCCACTTTCTGACATGATCTCTCCCTCAAAGATTGCGACATGAGACAGAACACAATGTTCACATTCCAAACACAAATCCATATTTCTGCTGCAAAGGCCAGCTTAACACTGGCATCTGTTTTCAAAGGAGAGGGACAGCCTTTAAATTAAATTGTAATGCTTACATATTAAGCAAGGCTTCTAGAACACTGTTTTCTACTAGTGTAAAGGTAAAGGTAAAAGGACCCCTGACCATTAGGACCAGTCGTGGCCAACTCTGGGGTTGCGGCGCTCATCTCGCTTTATTGGCCGAGGGAGCCGCTGTACAGCTTCCGGGTCATGTGGCCAGCATGACTGAGCCACTTCTGGCGAACCAGAGCAACGCATGGAAACGTCGTTTACCTTCCTGCCGGAGCGGTACCTATTGATCTACTTGCACTTTGACATGCTTTCGAACTGCTAGGTTGGCAGGAGCAGGGACTGAGCAACGGGAGCTCACCCTGTTGCGGGGATTCGAACTGCCGACCTTCTGATCAGCAAGTCCTAGGCTCTGTGGTTTAACCCACAGCGCCACCCGCATCCCTTCTACTAGTGTAGCTAAGGCTAATTAGGAAATGCATGTGCTGGCCATGGTGACAGTCTGCTTTTTAGAAAAGGTATAATGTGGGGACATGGTAGGCCACAAAGTTGTTCTGCAATATATAACACCAAAGACGTTTGCAAAAATTGTTGTGGGGGTCTCAGAAATGGAACCACATGGGAGGGAGCCATAATTAAGGTAAAGCAAACTTCTACACGCAAATTTATTGGTCTGGACAAAAACTCTTTTCTTGTGTGCCCAGCACAGACGGTGGAAATTAAGTGTAACTTGAAAGGCTCATTCTTTTGGGGAATGCAAACTGAGCTGTGTCTAAATCAGAGTTCACGAGCGGTTGATATTCTGGAATGGTGATAATGGTTATAAACCTTTAAGCTTACTTGCAGTGAAGCAATAAAGAGAAATCATTGCAATAGAGCTCTCTGGTCGTTTGCCAGGTGTGCTGTAGTTGGCCCCAGAAAAGAAGAGAATCATGCTATTTGGCAGAACTATTTTTTAAAAAAAGAAAAGAAAAGAAACAGAGAGAGAGGCTGCAAAAAAAGAAAAGAAAAGTGCAGATTGTTGGAAGGTGAAGGTTATCCCCTAAGGTTAATTTTAAAATACTTGCCACTATAGCTGGTTTTCTGCTGCCAGCTCTGCAGGAGACGCCTGCTGCAAGGAGATCAAAGAGTATTCATCTGAGATGAAACAAAGTACGACTAATCATCGCAGTGTGTGCATATTAATGTGTGTAAGATTGAATAGGAATATTGGGATGCTCAATTTCTAGTGCTGCGCTGAATGTTTAATGTGTCATTGAAGCCTTTCTTATTAAAATGTGTGCAGGCTCTCCCTCTTCATTAAAACGCAGCGTTGCTGATAAGCAGCGCTGCACACTCCCCGCTTTCTAGCTGCAGTGCTTGGTGCTGCTATCTCTGCCTGCTGTGGCTCACTGCTGTGCTGCCATTCCTACGTGTTGGGCAAGGGCCACAGCTCAGAAGCAGAGCACACACTTTGCTTACAGAAGAGTCCCATCGTCCATTCCTAATAGCCTGATTTAACTTGGGCTGCAGGATTTCTCAGCTTGATATCCTGGGAAAAGACTGGGAAGGGGCATAGCTCAGAGGTAGAGCATCTGCTTTTCATGCTGAAGGTCCCAGGTTCAATCCCCAGCATCTTCAGGTAGGGCTGGGAGAGTCACCAGGCTGAAACCCTGGAGAGCCACTGCCTGCCTGTGTAGGCAATACAGAAATAGATGGGCCAAGTGTTGGATTTGGCACAAAGAAGCTTCCTATTCAGGGTAGACAGTACTGGGTTACATAGGCACCAACTCTATGGTCCCCCGGTCCCCCCCATAGAATATTTAACCCCCCCCTTGGGCAGCCACCTCCCCCCCCCAAGCTGGGTGCTACACTCTTTTCCCAACTTGGCCCTCAGCTTTCGACGCCATTTCTGAGCGTGTCTGAGCCCAGGGTAGCTGGGCAGAGGCAAGTGGGTCAGCAGGCTGGTAGGAGAAGCAAACTGGTGTGGGGCAGGTGAGTAGGCAGAAACTTCTTGTGGGAGACTGGGGGGGGGCGAGATTTGTGTCTAGTTGCATGTGGAGGAGGAAAGTGCTCTCCAGAGAAGTGTGGGGAGAAGGGAGGGTAGGCAGGTGCCCCCCATATTTTGTTCAAGTTGGTGTCTGTGCTGAACGTTATGGAGTGGTGGTTGAAATGCAGTTTATGGCATCACTGTGGGTTAAACCACAGAGCCTAGGACTTGCTGATCAGAAGGTCGGCGGTTCGAATCCCCGTGACGGGGTGAGCTCCCGTTGCTCAGTCCCTGCTCCTGCCAACCTAGCAGTTCGAAAGCACATCAAAGTGCAAGTAGATAAATAGGTACCGCTCCGGTGGGAAGGTCAATGGCATTTTCGTGCTCTGGTTCGCCAGAAGCGGCTTAGTCCTGCTGGCCACATGACCCGGAAGCTGTAGGCCGGCTCCCTTGGCCAGTAAAACGAGATGAGCGCCGCAACCCCAGAGTTGGCCATGACTGGACCTAATGGTCAGGGGTCCCTTTACCATATGATTAAATAGTCCTTCAGCTGCAGAACTTGGGCTAGGTACTTGGGCTAGGACAGCATGTTATGTGGGGAAGGCTTAAAACATGGTTGTTGTTGGTTTTTTAAAAAAACCTCCCAATGTGGTCCTGGTGAAAATGGCCTTATGCTCTTCTTCCTAAGCGGGAGTTTTCATTGGGATCAATGGATATTTCTCTCCCAGAAAAATAGCAGCTGGGTGACGAGGGTTTTTCGTGGAGACTGCAGCAGGAAGGGAGGTGTTGTGTTTTCTTAAAAAAATAAATAAATCCCACTTTTCCTGCACACCACAGTCGCAATACTATTCCCCAGGCAGCTTTTCAAAGAGGAAAATGCTAGACGTATTAGCTACAATGATACAATTAACATCACCTCTTATTGGGCCTAAAGGGAAGTGGGAAAAGCACAACAGAGTTTCTAGACTACCCTAAAATGTAATCTCCAGCCCCCCTACTGCAAGTAGAGAAGGAAATTGTCTTTCATCTGCCTGAGTTCTGGCTGTGGTTGCCTGTCAGCAGCAAAAGGCTGCTTCTTACCAAGTGATCTAACGCAAACGGCCTCGTTTTAACCGTGATGAAATTCAAAACACAGTGTGGGCACTGCTGAAACAAAATGAATTCATTAAATGCATTTCACTCATTTGCCCAGACTTGGAGTTGAGTCACATTGTGTCACAGGCATTCCCCACTGAAGTGTTGAAAATTTCAAATGTAAACACTTCTTATGTTGGGAAGAATGGTGGACAAGGAAATGCTGACCATTTCTATTGCTTATTTTAATGCTTATTTTAGCTAGGAGTAACCTACACTGAACACAGCAAGACTTACTTCTGAGTAAACATGCATAGGATTGCACAGCACAGGAACGTTTTCTAGACTGCAGATTTGGAGTGGACTGCTCATAAAAATTGGAGAAACAGTAGCTTAAGCCCAAATGTTGGGACCTAGATTTACACATACAATTTTCATACATTTTCCTTGCTCCAGTATATAAAGTCCTGCTCCACACCATTGAGGTACTTAACATCTCTGAAGCTATAATAGCTTTTACTTAAGGAAGAGTTACTGCAATGTCATGCCTCTTAAGCATTATTATAAGCTTCGGTGCAAGGACACCAGTTTTCTGTATGTCTTCAGTTGCACAGCAAATTAGTGAACTTTTAAAAATTTGGCTCAGGTTGTCTGCCATCTGCGCTTTTCTTATCTATTCATCCTTGTCATTGGTGTTTTGGTAGACCAATGAGCCAATTGCCCCTGAAGCTGGGTTGGAAGACATTAGGATGATTCTCATGGGTAACCACAGTCACCTCTCTATCCCACATTTTGACCAAAGTGAAGTAGTGACTATGATGATGGTGATGATTTCCTGGCAACTACTCATAAAGCATTCTGGGTGCCGAGCAACTCCAGATCATCTTGATGTCCCCTCCTTTGAAATATGTGCTAGTGACTAGTGGATTGGGAAATCCACACATTGGGATAAAGCTAGGTATGAAGATCTTCTTCACAGTAATCTGTGAAGGAGCAGAAATTGCTGAAATTCATTGGAGGTCAGGAACAGAAATCGACTTTATAGTTTTCAAATGTAATGTAAACAAGGGCATTATTTTCTGCATTGTTTTCAATGTTTCCCTTCCACTGAAATTATGTAATAAATTATGTTAGTTTTGGTCATAGTGATTGATGTGAACAATGTTGGTTTTAGCAGAAGCCAGTCTGTAGCAGAATAGAAACAGCGCTGTTGTGATGAACACAGGATGGGACAGAAATGTATACACAGAGCTCAGCATTGTCCCATTCTCCTTTGATGTGAGAGACAGAGATGGCACACACATTTTTTCCAATGCTGAAAATGAGGAAATGTTCACTTGGAGTTTAGGAGTTCCATGAAGCTTTCAGTGAGATTCTAGCCTTAGACAGGATTACTTTTTTCGGTCTTATTCTTCAAAGTACTACAGCAGTGTAGGGATACTTCTGAAATAGCCAATTTATCATTTGATTTTGGAATTCCATATCACCCAAAAAGGGCCGGTGCTCATTGGCAGAGCATGCCGAAGATCCAAATTTGAAGACCTGGCATCCCTGATAGGGCTTGGATGTCTGCCTCTGAAACGCTGGAGAGATGCTCTTAAGTCAGTGTAGAGACAATTACTCTGCTAGATGGACCAGATGAATCAACTGCCTGATTAAGTATCAAGCAGCTTCCAGTGTCTCTGAAGTGGAACTTGTGCATCAGAAATCTCCCATTTTTAAGGTTTGGTTTCGTTTCTGAATTTTGTACAGACTGCTGTGTATATGTGGATGTGTCACTGGTAAAAAGCATTCCTAATGTGATCATACACATGATTGCATTAAGATTCTTATGTGGGTGTTTCACTGATATATAGCACAAAAAGAAAAGAGGAAACCTTGATATAACTCTGCATAGGTTGTGTCTGGATTCTTTCTATGTGCTTATTTAGCAATGCACAGGGACAGTTCAGTAAAACATGCCACAAAAGGAATATTGGTGCAATCACACGTAAAATCAAACCAAGCCCAAACGCCAATAAATGATTCCAAAAGACTAATCCAGGTCCCATAATAGTACTTGATGCGTTAGGAACAAGGATGGCTATAGCTCTCATAAATGAAGCAGCGGAGAACATTTTGAGTTCTTGTAAAAAAAGAAAAGAAAAGGGAACAACAAAAACAGAAGTTGACTAGAGGTGTTGGCACTTTAATTCTTTGCAGAAATAAATCCCAGATGGTGTCCAAGGTCACCTGCAGCCCTTTGCTGAAAAGCATTCAGAGTGTAAAGGCAGAGAGAGATTTAATGAAGTTTAAATGAACCCAGACACGCTGGTTTCAAATATAAATTTTTAAAAACTCATGGAGAAGCTTTGAAGGAAACTGGATCCTCTGCTGTTTTTGTGTGGGTGTTATTTTAAAGAACGGGAAGGTGTAGCCTGGTGTTAAATGGTATTTTATTTAGTAATCCTATGGCTCAGCTCACCACTTTCCTCCCCCTCCCATATTATATGGCTGCTTTCTCTCCTACCTCATACCTACCATGGGATGTCAATTTAGAAACTGCTGTTTCTAAATTGGGAGGGGCTGTGAAGGCTGTGGATATGGTTCAGATTACCTGAATATGTGGGTAAAAACAGAGGGCCATTAAAAAAAAGGCTAGGGATTCTGTTCATCATCAATGCCAGAGGAGAAGAGGCTGCTGGAATTCTGTCTCATTGCAAAGGCATCCACAACAGACTGGGGCCCGTTATTCATGAATGTATATTGTGCTGGGGAATCAAGGCAGGCTGGACATTATAGTGCTGCCTAAGAGAACCCCAAGGGACACGGGTGGTGCTGTGGGTTAAACCACAGAGCCTAGGGCTTGCCGATCAGAAGGTCGGCGGTTCGAATCCTCGTGACAGGGTGAGCTCCCATTGCTCGGTCCCTGCTCCTGCCCACCTAGCAGTTCGAAAGCACGTCAAAAGTGTGCAAGTAGATAAATAGGTACCGCTCCGGTGGGAAGGTAAACGGCGTTTCCGTGCGCTGGTCTGGTTCGCCAGAAGCGGCTTAGTCATGCTGGCCACATGACCCGGAAGCTGTACACCGACTCCCTCAGCCAATAAAGCGAGATGAGCGCCGCAACCCCAGAGTCGGTCACGACTGAACCTAATGGTCAGGGGTCCCTTTATCTTTACTTTAAGAGAACCCCAACTGAGCTGAAGGAGATAGTTGCGTACTGCACTTGGTGTTGAAAACTTGATTATACGGGGAGGAATCAACCACTCCACCCTTTGAAGAGTCCTTGATTGACACAACTCAGCATGCCAAGACAAGGATGGGGTTGTCGCGCAGTATTTCAGATCCTACATAATTAGGACGACACAGTGGATATCTTGTTGTGCTCCTTGTAATGATATAAAGAGAGATCTTTGTGATGTTCCGTCCTTTACGTATGGGTGAAAGGAGGCAGTGATTTAAACACCTGTGTGAGTTCAGAGAGCTGTTAAATAAAAGGGCTGAGTCATTCACACTTGGGGATGGCCCCAGTGCAATCACTTCAGGTTAGCACAGGCTTAATGCCACACTTATAACTGGGCTGGACTCACACGGGGAAACACACATACAAACACCCACCCACACCATGCACAGGTTCATACAAACTGGCCTTGACACGGTCCTTTATAAGTAGACTACTTTTTCCATGAAAGCCCTACCCAGTTCTTTTTCTGATTAGCTTTTAAACAGACTCCCCCCACCCCCAACCCAAACACCTGCCTATTTTTTAACATAAAGAGTGCTTTCAGATGGGTGTTCATTGTGGGATGGATGTTCCTCGTGCATAAAATTTTCTTCCTGCAGCATTCATCCAACACTGTTGGCATAAAAATGTCAACTTGTGTCTCCCTCTGTTTAATCCATAATATTCCTCTCTGGGGGAAATCCGATGTTTAGAAAAAGTCTTCGTTTGCAATATCTGAACAAGCTGTTTACAATATCAAACCCCTGTCTGGAAGCATCCAAAAATGAATGAATGGGTTTCTTATTCTTGCGCTTGCTTGCTTGCTTGCTTTCTTCCTTGTTGGTTTTCTTTTCTAAAAAGTGCTGGTATGAAAACAGGTTTGCAATATCTGGCATGCTACTGCTACATTTCTGAATCCCTGTCATTACACAAAAAGGATGGGGGAGGAGTTCAGAATGGAGTAAAGAAGGCTACTCTATTCCCTTTTCACGCTTGCCCTCGTGAACAACCAGGCCACTGGATTCTGCACCAGCTGAAGTTTCCAAACCATCTTCAGAGGCAGCCCCACCTATAACATGTTGCACTAATCTAACTTAGAGGTTACCAGAGCATAGACGGCAGCAGTTAGGTTATCCCTGTCCAGATAGGGGAGCCACTGGGTCACCAGCCCAAGCTGATGGAAGGCACTTCGTGCCACTGAGGCCACCTTAGCCTCAAGTGACAGCAATGGATCTAGACGTATCACCAAGCTGCAGATCTGCTTCTTCAGAGGAAGTGCAACGCCATCAAGAGCAGGCAGTCTCCCATCCATCCAAACTAGGGAACCACCCATTAACAGTGCCTCAATCCTTATCTGGATTGAGATTCGGTTTGTCGGCTCTCATCCAGTCTCTTAGTGAGGCAGGACACTGGTCCAGCACTTCCGCTGCCTCACCGGCAGATGTAAAGGAGAAGTAGAGCTGTGTGTCATCAGCATATTGCTGACAACGTACTTCAAAGCCCCAGATGACCCCACGAAATGACCCTTGGGAATTCCTTCCATTCTGTTATTCTTATCTTATTCTTCTTGCCTAACATTGCAATACCAGTTAACTGTTCCGCTCCACTGTATGCTTATCTGTGTTCCTGCCCTTTTCTGCAGACCAGCTCTGGATATTGCCTGTTGCCTGAGTTCCAGCCTAAACTACTTGTTCACCATTGAAAACTGACAACCTCATAAGCATTCGTTTTTAACTTTAGCCCTGGCTTTTGACCTAAATTCAGAGCTCCTTTAAACTTTGGCCAGTTCCACAGCCCGTTCTCACTGCAGTGCTTCCTAAGCGGCTTCCTGACGCAAACGAAAGATGAATAAATTCAGTATATTTGCTTGATTATAGATGGTATCCATGGCAACAAGTTCCTCCTTTCTCCCTTCCACCCTGGTTGAGTTTGGCATTGCCTTGCCTCCACTGGTTTAACTGAGATGACAAACAGCAATGGAAAAAAACTTTTAAGTGTCTCAGATAGAAGAACAGTTAACAGTTCTCTAAAAATTTAAAATCCATTTCTGCTTGACATCTTTTTTGTGTTGAAGCTACAATTCGCCATTCTTTGGCAGCCAAAGAGACTTCTTTTCTCTAGCAACAATGGCGTGGGGAGGACTGCGGCAATAATTGATACTGGAAGTTTTGTGCAGTGTATGTGGTACCTCTAATAGTTCAAGGCCAGGCTGCCTAAATTTATCCTGACAATTGCAGTGGCACCATTGAAGGATTCTTCTGAATAATTCATTTTGCCCCCCCCCCGCCACATCCTGCTTTTCTTGTGTACAGAAATCAAAGCTGAACCTGATTTAAAGTATTACTTCCATTTCTCTTTCCAGTGGCATAATGAATTGCACTGTTTTGAGCCTTTTGCTATAATTGTGAAGGAGAGGAAGTTCTTAACGCAAATGCCTAGGATTTCAGAAAGATGGGGAAACTGATTGGCTTTTTTTAAAAAAATAAAACAAAAATAAAACAAAAAACTGGATGCCCCAGTGAGAGTGTTAATGAAATTCAGCTTTCTTTCATAAATAATGCAGCACTTGGCACTTGATTAGGTGAAGCGAAGAGGAGTTTGTGCCCATAGCAAGAGAGATATTGCTTGCAGATGGTTGCCATTACCGGTGACATATATACCGTTGTGCATGTGCCCGCGCATGTGTGTTTTCAGAGAGACTCCAAATGGGAAAGCTGTATTTCGTAATAAAGCCAACAGGATTAAATGCAAACAGGCTGTCTCTCCTTTCAGGCACCGGAGCTGTAGATTAGAATGAAGGCTGTATCCTGTCCCATAATTGGGATGCAAGATCATGTCAGGCCGACTCCCCCCTTCAAAAAAAAGGCAGAGTAGTAATGGAGCCCCGGCAATCCCCTGGTAAACTCCATTGAAATGTGATGTTTTGGGCAGCTTCCCCCAACCTTGTTCCTTCCAGATGTATTGGACTGCGACCTCCACTCAGCATGCCCAGTGGTCAAGGACCTAACCCGGCACCATAATGGGAGAAGCTTAGGTTTGGCTTGCCATCATTGCTGCCAACCCTGGAGCTGCCTGGCCTTGCTGTGCCTTCTCTTCTTGTTGTCTTGCTCTTGCTAAATTCCAGTTGCTAGCCCATCCTCTCTGAGTATGTGAACACGGAGGAGAGCGACAAGACGGAACAGCGTCTTCCACCTGCCTTCTCTGGGTGGCTGCCTAGATCAAGCACAGAGGGAGAGGGCATACTGAGGGCCTCACCGACAGGCAATGGTGGCAGAGGAGGAGCAGACATTCTGATGCCATAAGAACTTAAAAAGAGCCCTCTTGCATCTGGACAAAGGCCAAGCTTGTCTTGCATCCTGCTTTGCACAGTAGCCAGTGACCATCAAGATACCCATGAGAAGCCCAGGAGCAGGACATGGCAGGCAATAGCAGTCTTCTGTTGCATCCAAGCAACTAGTGTTATTCACTTTCATATACTTGCATAAAAGGGCTGGTGTCCTATGCTCAGTTACCTGGACTAAGCCCCATTGAACACATTTACTTCTAAGTAACAATATATGGGATTGCACACTGAAGCAGGGAAGTAACTGGGCTGGAACAGCTTTAGGGTTTGCAAGAGTGGAGGCTGTGTTGAAATGGGTTTGATGGCCTTCTTTGTTTACAACAAGACAATCAACTTCCTTCTTGTACCCTCAGGTTGTACCCACGTCATGCAAGTGCCCTGAACAACCTTGGGACATTGACCAAAGACTTGGCAGAAGCAAAGGAATACTACAGCAAAGCCCTCCAGCTGAATCCACAGCACAACCGGGCCCTCTTCAATCTTGGAAATCTGCTCAAGTAGGTTATGGTCTCATTCAGTCCCCTGTAGGTTTAAAATTGGAAAATGGTTCTTGCAAATCAAAGCCAGGTCTGACTGCCTTGGGAGGATGTTTGAGTCCTCAGAACCTTTCCATCTTCAGCCCCAGGTAAGTCTTAATTATTCAAATGCATATGGTTACAACTTCTAGTCAACCAATTCTTTGCTAAGTACACTGCTGGGGAACCTCTGAGCCCTCCAGATGTTGCTGGACTCCAGTTCCCATCAGACCCAGATAGCATAGGGATGATGGGAGTTGGTGTCCAGAAACATCTGGAGCTCTGCAGGTTCCATGTTGCATCTGAGGACATGCCCAAGCTGTTTTGCAAGTATGTCACTGGAACTTAGATGACTTTGAATTTCAGAACTGAGGGAGTTGTGTTTATGATTAACTTTTGGATACTTGGCTCCCATGTGCGTTCTGATAACCATCAGTCGTAATGATCTATGTTTCCAGAGACAGTTACCCTGTAATCAGTACATTTGTTTCAGATAAAATATTTCTGGCTACCTGCATTTTCCCTTTTGCAGTGAAAACAAAACCACTTCCAGTTTTCCAGTTTTGCCTTAGGGCCCATCTGTGGACTAGATACTGCATTTAGATCGGAAGCGTGTTCCGAATCCTTGGCTTTGTTTCCAGCTTTCTACTTAAGAAAACTTGTGATGTCATTTTCTTTTCCTCCCTATGTGATAAAGAGTGAAGAGGAAGAGAATCAGTGCAGAAGGTTATCCTGGTGTAAAATTTTTAAAAAAGTGCTCTCTGTTCTGTTGGATTTTGAGATAGGATGCCCTGGGGGAGGGGGCACCTAATGTGTGACTATTCAGCAATGTTTGAGCAGCTTTGAAAGAGTAAAGGAACACTAGTTGTCATTCTTTCTCCTTACCTTTGGCCAGAGCAGTGCATTAAGCAGAATGTGATAGAATGGACTGTATCACCTGAGAGTCCAGGTAGGGGGATACTAGTTTTGAGTGTTGCATAGTCTCTCCCCCCCCCCAATGATAACTTCATAAGAAGAAAACTGAGACATAATGAAGGGAAAAAGGTTTTAGACCAGGCATCCCCAACCTTTGGCCCTCCAGGTGTTTTGGACTACAATTCCCATCATCCCTGACCACTGGTCCTGTTAGCTAAGGATCATGGGAGTTGTAGGCCAAAACATCTGGAGGGCCACAGGTTGGGGATGCCTGTTGTAGACCAGCCTTCTCCTAACTGTGCTAGTTTTCTACTTGCAGGAAACTTTTCATAGTTGAACATCTTTTTAAAAATAAAAATCCTCCACCTGCAACCTAAAGTGCTACAGTTAATTCTGCCATCTTATTCCACATCACTTAGTTTTAGTAGCTTAGTCCTAGCAATCAAAGTTTCCCATTCTCTCCAGCAAGACTATTAATTTCCTGCTTTCTCAGAGTCCCCTTTCATGCCTCCCTTTCTTTTCTCTGATTAAACTGCTGCTTCTGTTTCCTCTGCCTTCTCCAATTTCAGCATCTCTTACTGGAGCTCCCAGACAGCTCTAGTCTGAATGGGAGGTGGGCAGGTGTCTGTAGTGCACCTAGCATGCACCTGCACACTAGGAGCTCCTTGTTATGACAGTAGCAGAATAGAGAGGAAGTGAGAGAGATACCTCCCTCTTTTTGTCTCCCCATAGCTGGAGAGCTACTGCCCTAACTGGGCGTGTGTTATGGGGAGAAGTGGGGATTTGGGGGATCAAGGGTTTCTGTGACTCAAATTCAGCTTGACTTAGAAATAAACCATACTCTTTCACGCAGAGAAAATAGCTCAGCTTGTTTCCAGTCCAGAGGAGATAATGCCCTTCTCTTATTTTGATGTGATTGTCCATTGCATGCCCTTATGGGAGCCGGGTCTAACAGCCAGGCAGTGGGAGACTTTAGAAGCCCTAGTAGGTCAGGGAAATCCAACAGACAAGATGGGCTGAGTGAACTGTGAAAAGGTATCATAGCCCAGGGAACTGCTTATAGGGCAGCAGAGCACAGATCTGGAGGTTCCTGGTGCTGCCCCAGCAGCTCCTGGCAGGAGGTCACTCAGTGAATTCAGAGAAGGTAGGAAGTATAGCCAGCCCAGGTTCTTTGTTTTCCTGCAATATACATCTTGCCCTCAGGAAACAAACACATACTCTGAGTGATCCCCCGCCCCCCATGCAGCAGATCCCTCAGTCACAGACAGGAAGAGCCTCGTAGCCCATAATTCTTCGGACTACTGCTAAATAATGTTTATATGCTGTTTGACTTTGCAGTGTGTTGTGCAGTCATGTGCTTGTCTTTCATCCTCAACTCTTTCATTTGGTGGACCAAGCAGATAGGAAACCTAGCACTGAAAGACAGTTGCCCTATTCAGCAGAACCGATAGCCTGCACTAGTAGGCCTCGGCGGCCACATGGAAATGCTAGCAGGATCAAAAGCCAGGAAAAATTCCATGGAGATACTAGTTGTATGTGTCAGCAGCTGCACACTGTGGAAATGTATGTGTGTAAGTGGGAACAAGAAGCATCCCCCTTTCAGACTGGCACCATTGTGTGTGGTGTGGCAGCCCTGTATCCCATGTGAAAGGGCCTGCTAATACCATCATTGCCTTCACAGAACCCTCAATGGGTTGTGAGCCAGGCAACAGCCTAGAATGTTCCCAGAGGTAGAGGGCAACAGGGGGAAACTGTGGTTGGTTTAAACCATGGTTTATTGAAACAAGCTAAGAACAAGCTACACTTTAGGATTTTGACTTGTTTCAACAAACCATAATTTAAACTAACCAGAATCCCCAGTTCAGATGTAACAAGAAAATCTGGTTAGTTGAAACCAGGCAGTGGCAACTTCTAATTTCTTCCTTGTGATCACACCAGAGGGGTGGGGGTGTGACTCTAAGACTTGTTCCTGTGTGGCTAAACCTTGTTTTAACATTACATCTGAAATGGGCCAGTGTTTGTTTTTGAGTAAGCTGCTGCACCAGCATGTAAGCCCAAGGCTCATTCCCATACTTTATAATTTAGTGTTAGGTCCAAACAAGCCAATGTAGCAGAAGCAGACTTCCGAATCTAAATCCAACTTCCTGTCTACTGGACCACATTTATCTAGTCTTGATTGTAATGACTGATTGTGTGCAATTGTATGTCAGCTGCTTCTCTGCCTAAAACGGAGCCTCTGTCTGGAATGGGGCCAGAGCAACATATGTAATTCAGGCTGCCACATAAGGGATGCTATAATCTTTTTATTATCTCTTTTAAAAATGCACATTGTTCTCTGTTCAAATAAAAAAAAAGCCATTAACAGAAAAAAGAGGATAATTGAGAGGACTACATGGTGCTCAAGAAGCATGCCTGTGGGTAATAAAGATTTTTTTACTGCTGCTGAGTGGGTTTCTTAATCCTTTAACTTCTGATACTGGCATTTCCTTCACTCTTGCCAAATCTTTTGGCAGAGCAGTCATCAATTTTCCATGTCACTGAAATGTTCCACAGATACTCAAGCCGGTGACCTCAGATGCTTTAATTTGAATTTTTATTTATTTATTACATTTCTGTAGCGCCCTTCATCCAAGGACCACAGGGTGGTTTACAGTATGAAAACAGAAAAATACATAACATGGTGACAAACAAAAACAATAACCCCCCCAAACGGTTTAAAAGGCCATAGATTGTTTAATTAGCGAGAGACCTGGGAGAAGAGGGATATTTTTGCCTGGCACCTAAATATATGTAATGAAGGCACAAGGTGAGCTTCCCGGAGGAGTGCATTCCACAAGCAGGGAGCCACCACAGGAAAGGCCCCTTCTCCTATTGCCACCCTCTTGTAGAGGAGGTGCATGAGGAGGGCCTCAGATGATGATCTATAAATTGACAAGTTAGCTGACCTTTCATTATTCAGCAGGATAGGGGAAGGTGCACAGGCCTTCTTTTGACAGGGCTTTGATAAGTTAGTTTCAGTATTGTACTGTGGCATTCCTTCCCCAAAGCAACTGTTGTTCACCAGAGGTGCCTAACCTATGGTCCTTCCTATGTTGCTAGACTACAACTGCCATCACCTCTGGTTAGTGACCATGATTACTGGGGCTGATGGGAGTTGGAGTTGCGCAACTTCTGGAGAGCAGTAGGTTAGCTATCTGCTGCTTTATAAAGAAAGAAATGTCCCTGCTGTTAAACTGAGTGGTAGTGGTGGTGGGGCAATATATAATATTTGCAAAGCCACAAATATGATCTTCTAAATTTCCCAGCTTATTAAAAAAAAAGGTGATAGCTTGTCTGTGTTGTTGAGTGCACCCCTGATTTTATGCATCATGAAAATGTATGCAGCAGACGTAACTGTTCTGGGTAGTCTATCATGAAAATGTAGATGACATACCAACCAGGTATCTGCACCTGCTTGAGCCATGGGTGTTTAAAGATGCAGGTGTGTTGTCTGTACTTTAGTGTGCCATTAATTTTCTGATAACAGTTATTTTGTAAGTGTAAAGTAGGGGATATAGGCTGATGGAAGTTGTAGTTCAGTAACATCTGGAGGGCCACAGGTTACTTGCGAAGCCGCTTGCCCAGAGAAAGGATTATTCTGTATTCCCATCCCTTGTACATACAATGTATTACAAGCAAAGAGTAGTACATTGAAGAGAACCTGCAGAGCAAGTGGGTTGGTTCAAAGCAAACCACACAGGAAGGTGCCTTGTACTTTCTTCATTTGTGCATCCATCTTGGTACGTCCATTCTGACAAAGAGTGGCTCCCCAGGTTCTCTAGCAAAAGTCATTCCTCTCGCCTGCTACTGGATCCTTTCAACTGGAGGTGCCAGGGCCTGAACATGGGACCTTTTTCAGGAAAATAATATGCTCTATTACTGTACTGTGGCCTCTTCCCATATTCTGCATTGGAAGCAGGAGATGAAGGGACATGGTCCAGGGTAAAGGTAAAGGTAAAGGTAAAGGTAAAGGGACCCCTGACCATTAGGTCCAGTCGTGACCGACTCTGGGGTTGCGGCGCTCATCTCACTTTATTGGCCGAGGGAGCTGGCATACAGCTTCCGGGTCATGTGGCCAGCATGACTAAGCCGCTTCTGGCGAACCAGAGCAGCGCATGGAAACGCTGTTTACCTTCCCGCCGAAGCGGTACCTATTTATCTACTTGCACAGCACAGTTGTCTCTTTTTTGGAAGTAGGTATGGGAAGGGTCTATACACACAGGCCAACTTCTAAGAAAGGAAATGTTTTGCTGAAGCATCTGTGTATATAGTTTTTCTTGAAGCAGCACACACACACACAGACCATTCCCTTGTTGCATTTTTAAATGTGGGAGTTGCTTGTGAGCCTGCTCCAGCTGGTTTAAAATACGCTCTGGGAAACGGCCCTCAAGGAGTAAAATCCCTGGCTTTGGATGTCTGAGAGGAAGACTGCTCATTACACAGAAATGTATGCCATAAAGCTAAGACAGCTGAGATGGAGGGGAAATGGCTGAACAGAAGGGCACTTCAACACTCAAAATGATTCCCTCAGCCATTTTCCTTTACATGCCTGTTAGTGCTTTGTTTGCACATGTTTGCATCTAACTTTAGAAAGCCTTCCTCACACACAGACTGGGAGACAACCGGTAGGGAGTCCAGTGTCATATTATGCTCTTCAGTCATGAGCAGCCAAGATGGCGGCATGGGCAGGCAGTGACAGAAGCAGTGTCATTTCCCTCTCATTATTTCCTCAATTACTGTTGAGCTTCATCATGCTCCTCTCTTCACTTTTATATCCCTGTTTTTCCCTATGGCAACCTCAGACATGAAAAAAAAAATGGGGCCTGTTTGAGCTTACCATGCCCTGTGCTGATTTTATAGATATGGGAGTCAGAAGTAGAGAGGGAGAGAGAGACAACCAGTAAATGACTTTAGTCCAAGATATTAAAGCTAATGGCTCCCAGAGGGCAAGTGTGCTCCTTAATCAGTGCTTCTGGGGAACTTTTCATTTGTTGAGCCGTCTCCTGCTGATTCACGGGAGGCCCAGGTCTCACTAAGCAATTTGTAGTTTGCCCTTCTCAGGGACTTCAATTCTGAAGGCAAATATTGCAGCTGATTTTTTAAAAGGTGGACCACAGTGGAATTTATGGACAGTAATAACTTGGAACAGGTGGAAAGCCAAAAGAAGGTAGGCATCCCACACCGGATCCTTGTAGAGTTAGCGTTTATCAAAATGACACTACCTGCATTTAATCGTAACAATGAACTATGGTTTGTCATTACTGAACGTGCTTCGGGCCCGCCAGCTCCTTTTTCCACAGTACATCAATATTCCGCCAGCATCTGGAGCTGTTAGCTAAGGTTGGCATGGACATCTGAAAGAAACCACAAACTTTCCTCTCCCAGGTTAAACATTTGCACTTGGCAGTATATGACTTTCAGCGGGTTTTCCTTTGCTGTCAGATTTACATGCAATAGGCTGTGATGTATATAAGTTGACCTATTTGCATAGCTGGGCACAATGTTTTCTGTTTCAGTTTCACTCCTTCTAAAGCAGGAAATGGTGGCTGCAGGTGTACTGAGGCTAGGACACAAGAGAGGCCTATCTGCTTGCGAAAGCAGCTGCCCAGTGTCTCCCCCACAGTAATGTCTATCGTAATACAAAACACGTGAAGCATGATGAAGTCACATTCTCAGAATAATACTGTATTCTTTGTTAATAAAATGTTACAGAGAAGAGAGAGGAGGTGGCACAGGGCTGTCATTTTCAACTTCGGCCACATATATGTCATAAAGTCTAGCTTTAACCCCAGATACCCAAAGAAGCCTGAGAACTGTAGCCTGTGGTGGGTGCTGGGAATTGTAGCTCTGTGGCAGGTGAACTACAGTTCTCAGGATTCTTTAGGAGAAGCCATATAAATTTGCTTTAAATGCACAATGTGCAATTTGACTAGCTATATGTTTTAACGACACCAACCCAGCTCACTGCGGTTCTCTTCCTCCCAGCATGACGCTGGCACACATATGGAGAACCAGCATGTAAAATTAGACTGCTAAGCATCTCTAGTTTATGTGGAGTTTCAGAAGTAGAGAAAAACGATTCCCTCTGCCTCCTTTCTGGAGTACCAGTCAGAAACTGAGAAGATTGGGTTGCACGATTCACAGTGAGAACCACAAAGTTCCTTATACAGATCCTCATATTCCCCCCCTCCCACCTCCAGTATTTTGAGTTTTCCATCAGCCTGGTTTGTTTGCTTCACTCAGGTTCCCTTCGAGATTTGTGTTGCCCCGATACAATAGCAAATGGAAAGAAGTGCTGACAAGGGAGAGAAGGGGCTTTTGTAGGGATTGCATGTGCTGCTACAGAAAATGTTGCCAGCAGGTGCCAAGGCACCACAACGTAGCTCGTATCCAGTGGCTGCTCCCACTCCTCTTTGTGCTGTCAGGCTGTGCAATATGATATTGCCCCAGGAGACGCTCGATAGAAGAAAATTTAATTATCTAGCCCTTTCTGAAAAGGAGAAGACAGGCACTTTCGAGTCTGTTAACGGTATTTTTAATCAATTGGTGAGCTGAGAAAGTTGTTAAGAGAACTGCCTTCTCTCTCCCCCATCCAAATTCCTATGACTTACAGGTCCCGGGGGAAGAAGGAAGAAGCTGTTGTCTTACTGAGAGATTCCATTCAGTATGGACCAGATTTTGCAGATGCTTACTCCAGCCTCGCTTCACTGTTGGCTGAACAGGTAACCAGTTCCATTCCAGTTCACCACCTATGCTTTGTACTGTATACTAATCCTACTTTTCAGCTCTGTTGGGTACGTGCCTGTGATAAGAGATGTCTACTTTCCACGCAGGAAAAAACCATGAAATTGTTAAAAATGAAGGCTATTCTATACCAACCTAGCCCCAGTTGTGTGCCAGTTTCTGTGCCTGAATTATACCACCTGTAGAAATGATGCATTTTATATTGTGGTGGTCCATAGCCTATATTTTTTTTCTATTCTGTTGCTCAGGAGAGGCATGGAGCTGTGAAGGCAACAGCTGCTAAACTTGCATAAACACCCACCCAAAGTCTCATGCATGCCAAGGGATGTTAGGCACATTCATGCGTTCCTTGCTGCACGTACAACATGGGAAGCTGTCGTTTGTGCTTGATGTATTTACACAGACTTGCAATATCCGGCAAGAGGATATTTCCCAGTCCTAGTTAGATAATACCTGGGACTGAATATGGACTTTGTGCATGTAAAAGGTTATAGGATTAGTGTTAGGGTTGGCAAACAGCGTACAACTTTTGAAGATATACCTCTTGCCTGTCCCAATGAAGCAGGTACCCCATTTTGCAAATATGTATAACATGTCAGAAGCATCTCTGAAATGCTTTCATCTATTTGTGTTTACTTATGGAAAATGAATGCTTGTGTCAATAAAAGCACTGTCGTAGGCAGGCATCCTTTCTCTCATTCACTGTAGGTATATTGTTACATCTACGTAGGTTGATAAGGCCATATGGAAAATAGTGCAAGGATAAGGAAACCAGGGCTTTGCCGTTGGGATTCTGATGCTGGGTTGCTTTATCATCAGAGTGGGGAGCCAGTGCCGCATACTGATTTTTCCTCCTTGCAGGTGGGGCATGTGTAAGGCTGTCTTCATTTTGAACCACCTCCAGAGAATAAATGAAATTAATTGCTCTCAGTGACAACAGACTTAAAGAGTATGGATTTTCAATACTGTGGAGCACCGGTCATAAGGCCATTAGAGCAATAACTAATATTGAGTCAAAGAGGTTGCGAGTCAAAAACAGTTGTCCCCTAGCAGCAGTAAACTTCTTGTCTGCAACAACGATAGAAAAGGTAATAGGAGAGGCTCATTCTCGATCTGCCTGTTCCCTCAAGACATTATCTCATCTGAGGAGGTAATAACATGAAGCATCAGTAAAGAATAGTTTGGTGAACTGTTAGAATCATATGTTTGGGTCACTTGTGAAACGCCCTGTGATTCTTGGATGAGAGGCGATATAGAAATTTAATCATTAAATAAAATATACGGGTCTTCACTGACTCATCAACTTTTAATTTAAAAAATGGTCCAGGGCAATAGATGTGCTGCAAGTGGATAGCTCAGTCAGTAGAGCACAACACAATCTCAGGGTTTTTGGGCTTGAACCGGATGACCCTCATGGTTGGGGTTGCCATTGCCCCCAGAACCATTGAAAGGTCCTTCCCCACAACTTTGTGGCATGTGAACATGGTGTCCACAGTGTGGGAGGAGCAGCATTGGCTCAGTTGTAAATAGATGAGGAAAGTATCTTCTTTCAGTAGCTACAGGGGAGCCCCAATGTCTTATTGGATCCCTACCTACTGGGTTGGGAGTCACTGATGCACTTCTTCTCTGTCCACCATGGTAGCATTCCCCAACGTGGTGCCCTCCAGATATTTTTTTACACTGCAGCTCCCACCATCCCTGACCATTGGCCATGCTGGCTGGGGCTGATGGGAGTTGTAGTCCAGGAGGGAACCAGGTTTGGGGAGGCTGCTCTTTAGCAACGTGTGCAGCTCTGACTCCTCCCTATTGCCAGTGCCATCCCTTGGTAGACTGGGTTAGTTTTGGGAGTGCACAGGAGCTGCAGCAAAGGCTCCTTCTGCGTGGTGTGGGGCTTGGCAAGTTACCTGGGGGCACACGAAGCAGCAGCGCTACTAGCGCTCCCACGCTGCCAGACTAACAGGAGGATCAGGTCAAGCAGTAGAAGTCACACTCTCTGAAGCTACTATGAAGTAAGCAGACTGATTAATTGTGGGTTCTGGATTTATTTTTATTATAATCTGGGAAAGGGAGGAGGAGGGAGCTTTCTGATTGACTCAGTTGATCCTGCACGGCACGTTTCCCCTTGCAATGTAAGAATCTAAAATGAGCCTTGACGTTCCTTTGCTCCAGTAGTTGTAAAAAGGGGCACTTAAGATTAATGTTCCATGCTCAAGGGAGTTGGGTTGTAAGTCAGCGTAATTACCCTGTCCTCCCCTCGAAAGGTGATTTTCAAATGAGAGCAGACTTGCAAAGGGAGGACGATTACACAAGCCAGTGTTGTAGTGAGCCCCAAACTTAACTGCGAGCACTTCGCTGCTTTTGAAGATTCTGTACCTTTAAGAAAAGCCGCTTCTCTGTGATGCTTGTGGAATTCAAAGTACTATAGGGATAGCTCAGAGATAGAATAGAATCATAGAGTTGGAAGAGCCTCTGAGGATCATTTAGTCCAATCCCCTGCAATGCAGGAATGTGCAGCTCTCCCTTACAGGGATCGAACCTGCAACCTTGGCATCATCAGCACCAAACTCTAGCCAACTGAGCTAACCAGCATGAGTCTCTTAATCTCAAGGTTGTGGGTTCAAGCTCTGCATTGGGCAAAAGACTCCTGCATTGGACCAAATGATTATCATCCTTTCCAACTCTACAATTCTGTTTTTCTTCTGGGTCCCCCAACCCAACAAAACTTGTTCTCATTGGAATGCTTAAGACATCAGAAGTTCAGAAGGTGGTGATTGATTTGGTCGTATACTGGCATTAGGCAGCTGACCTTGTGTCTCTGGTTGATCTAGAACAGGGGTAGGCAATCTAAGGCCCGGGGGCCGGATGCGGCCCAATTGCCTTCTCAATCCAGCCCACGGATGGTCCGGGAATCAGTGTGTTTTTACATGAGAAGAATGTGTGCTTTTATTGAAAATGCATCTCTAGGTTATTTGTGGGGCATAGGAATTCGTTCATTCCCCACCTCAAAAAAATATAGTCCGGCTCACCACATGGTCTGAGGGACGGTGGACTGGCCCACGGCTGAAAAAGGTTGCTGACCCCTGATTTAGAATCAAATGAGGTTTTGCTTTGCTTTTTAATGAAATGGATGCCTTGGGCAGGAATCCTCCTTCAGAAACATATTGTATTATTGAGGCCTGAAAACTACAAAATTATGATTCAGGGCAACTTAAGTGGGGGTGGTGGAGACTTGGGGACTTCAGTGTTTGCAGTTCATGCAGATTCCCCCCCCCCCCCGAAAACAGCTTCTGGAGTCAAAGAGGCATTAGACACTGCCTTCTAGCTGTTATCCATCTGGCCCAGTATTGTCTACTGCTGCCACAACTTGATAGCTGGTCCTTTAACTGGAGATGCCAGGGATTGCACCTGGGACCTTCTGCTTGCAAAGGAGGGGCTCGGAGCGATGGCATCTCAAGCTTCCCTGGTGCAACCATGGCAAAGCAAAGATGGAAGGCTCATGTAGTGCATTGTAAAGGGCCACACGAGCTGTGAGGTGTGGGTGCTTTAAAAATCCCTGAGGGGGAGCAACGTGAGTAACACAAAGCCTGCAGGAAACAGCTGCAAGAGGCCAATGCAGCTTCCCCTCTGGAAATTAGGAAACATGTTGTAGCCGACACCAGTACCTGGCGCCTAAACCAGGAACGTTTTGATCTATGTCTGGGTTCTTCTCTGATGAGCAACTTAGAAAACTATCTTGGGAAGACTTGCCTTTTCAACCAGGCTTTCCCTGGCCTGTAAGACTGGACCCTGTTTGACATGTCTGCAATGCCTCTATATGCTTTCATGTGTTTTTCTATTGCTGTTTTAGTTGCATTTTTGTTTTAATTGTATATTGTTTAAACTGTACACTGCTTAGAAGTTTTTGAAATACTAAGCTGCATGTAAATGCTTTTAAATAAAACAAATATATTTGCTTGGGATGAGTGAACCCACCCAGTTCCATTCTGCCGAGTTTTCATGGATTGTGAAATGAAATAATTGTTTTCTGCCAAAACTCCAGAGTGGTTCACTTAAACCAACAGCCAATTTTCCTTGTGTCCTGAAGACCTTTGTGCCTTGTTAGGACCTAGCAGCTCCCAAAGCTTTTGTCCCTCCTGAAGATTAATAGAAGGCGAATAAATGCTGTAAAATCCTTATATGTACAGATATGCTCAGTTTGCATAATTCACATTCAAAAATCTGAACACAATTAAATGCAAAAGATTTTAGCACATCATATGCCCCCATCTAGAATATATGCAGCTTACCTGTGAAAATCTCTCCTGTGGCATCAGATTATTCTCAGGCTCACCATGTGTGATGATGATATCTCACACAGCACCTGCCTGTCTACTTCTTGACCCCGATGAGTGCAGACCCTTTCATGGATATGATTCAGCGTTATGCCTCACAGCGCACTGTTCTTTGAAGTGCAGGCGCAGCTGCCATGCAAGCAGAAAGCGTTTCCCTCTGTTCTTGAGCCTATCTGGGGCAGCGGCAGCATCATGCTCACCTTCAAGCATATCACAGGAGCTTCTGTTCTCATGGGAACATTATGTTTTCATCAGTGCTATTAATGTACTTCAGTCTCTTATATGGCAACCCTGCTCTTTCTCCCAGGAGCTCAGAGCGGCTTGCATAACATTCTCAAGCATTCAGAAGGAAATATCCTGCACCCTTCCCCAATAAGCCCATAAGTATTTCCATGAAAGGAATGTACAAGTAGCCATGAGTAGCAAGGCTGACAGCCCTCTGGGTAACCACGTTTGCTAACTCTTTTTGTGTTAAGGACCAATTAAAAGAAGCAGAGGAAGTGTACCGGGCTGGAATAGAGAACTGTCCTGAGAGCTCCGATCTGCACAATAACTATGGGGTTTTCTTAGTAGACACAGGTAAGTACATACTGCACTGGGGTTATTAGATATAGTCTGGTTGAACCAAGAGGACAATTAGTTTAATCTGTGTAATTCAGAGTGCCCGAAAGCGAATGTGACCATTCTTGTTGCCATCTGTGAAAATGAACCAAAACGTCTCAATTTGTCTTTAGTTAACTTTCGTATGTGTTGAAAAGTTCTGCTGCAACCATACCCTAATTACTTCAGAATTGTTCAGCAGCCTTTTGGTCCCCCGTCAGCTGCTGCTTTTTTCTGCATTTACCTTCTTTTCCCTCTTTCCCTCATCTGCCCTCACCTCCCGCTGATTAACGGCAGTGACCAGTCCGGTTTTGACTATGATGTTGCAGTGTTACATGTGACTTGGTGATGTCACAGACATTTGTAAATGAAACCACATGGTTCACCACAATCAGAGAGATTAAATGTCAGGGAGGGTAAATGAGGCCAAGCATAATGAAAGGAGAAGAATTGTAAGAGTGCAATCCTACACCCCACCCTCCAACCTTAACAATGGTGTGTGTATGTGTGTTAGCATAGTCCCTCCCACTCAGCCTGCAACCTGCAGAAAGATGCATAGCTGGTTATCTGGGCAGGTGTGCAGTGAGCACTAGACATTAAGGTCCTTAAAACCCTAGGTAACTGACAGTGTAAACCTGTGCATGTCTTTTAGAAGAAAGCACCATTGAGTTCAAGGGGGCTTACTCCCAGCCAAGCAATCACATGCACACTTCCCTGGGAGTAAGTTCCATTGAACTCAGTGGGGGCATATTTCTGATTGGCGTGTACAGGATCACACTGCAAATGAATAAATTCATGAGTCAGCATCTACATCGGGTGGTCATTGGAAGTGCGCTTGGAAGGGTTTGCAATTAGCAGTGATGTCCAGCTGGCAACCTTCCTGGTACGTGCTTGTCTTTTCAAGCCAGCAGAGTGTTGTCCTGCTTTCTGTCTGGGCCACCAAAGGGTTGCCTACCATATCCTGATGGTGATGCACTATGACCACTTTGAAACCATGTATGCTTCGGCCACTTCCCAGGCTTTCCTGCTGCAGCTCAGTGGTGGCTCAGAATTGCTCATCAGCTCCTTGAGGAAGAGTACAGCTGCTACAGAAGAAAACCAGGCTTTGCAGTGGGCTTGTTTTGTCCAAACACAAATGCTGTGACTTGGAAAAGGAAGCATGTATGTTTTCTCAGCAAAGGACTCGTGGCAGAATGCGGAGTCTTTCAGATCCAGCTTCTGTAGCTTCGGTTCCCTCCTTGGCACAAACATAATAGAAGTAGTCACTGCAAATGGCACATCATACATTGACTTGAATTTGAATAGTGGACCAAGAAAGTAAGCCACTCCTTTTGGCTCTCAGGTTACCCCTTCCAAAACAGACTTCAGACAATTGCCTGAGCTGTTGACAGGGAAGGTTACATAACTATCTGGGCTCCCAACTGCTGCAGCAAGCATTTCTCAGAGATAAAATAAGGGAGAAGGTGCATATTAACACTTCTGAAAGCCACAGCAGAAAAAGTAAATTTTGGTGATCCTGTTGCCTTTGTATTGTGATGACAGGCACCCTGTGGTAGAAGAACTATCAAATCTTGAGTCCAGCCAGTTTCCCACCATCCAGAGAATATGCTAATGATGGGGTAGCTGTAGGGAAAAGAAATATGCCAGCTTTAACGCTGCTGTATTTCCCCACCCTCAAACCTATTCCTGGGTGGGTTTTGGGGGCAGGATTTGAGGGAATGGGGAACTTTAGATCCAGCAGATCCAAAAACTCCCAATACACTTTGGAATAATACCGCCTTCTCTGTCTTCCACCCTTATTGTGTTAAAATAAAATTAAAAAATTCAGCCAGTCTGAAACCTAACCCCCGCCTTTCTTTTACTGCAATGAAATGAGCTGTCTTCTATTTTTTGCTAGACAGAAATGTAGGGTAGATGTTTTCTATATATGTATCTTTAATATCCGTACTTTGTTGGGGTTCATTCTATTCTCCTCCTCTTAAGCAGCTTATTGTAGCCTCAGAATAGCCCCTGGACACCAAGCAGTGCCAGAGTTGCTTTTCTGTGCTGGGAGAAACTCTTCCTCTTTGCCTTGATCTTCATTCTGCACGAGAGGGCAGGCACCTGCTCCTTGGGCTGCAAGTCTGTTTTCTTCTGCAAAGGTCTTGGATGAGGTCAGGGCAGAGAATCTCAGTGCTTTAAATTTAGAAAAATAAAAAGTAGTTTTCTGAAAAGCTCGCTGGATGCACAGCCTTGCCTCAAGAAGCCTGGATAGGTGATAAAAGGGGCCATTTTTATTCCTTTCACGGACTGTGATTATTAGCACCGTCTCCAAAGTCAGAGGCATAAGAAACACACGGACGGTTTGAGGAATATGTCTCTCACTCAATTTTGCCCTCATACTGTCATATATCTCCTTGCTCCCACGCTCCCCAAAGACGCTTTTGACAGCACATGGGGAAAGCACAGCAATTAAAAGTGCTGGGGATTGTGACAAATCTTTCTGTTGCCGTCTGAGCTTTCCTGCCAGCGGAGGTGACTGAGAGGCCTGTTACTGTCAACCCCGACTCTTCCGAAACCACAAGTTAAGGGCGTTGGGATGAAATGCTTACAATAATATGAAGCTTTAACTAGCTTAACTGTGGCTCAGCCAGGAACATTTTAATTTGCTTTCAGAAGCTGCTCAGGTTTAACTTGCTCCTTGAACTCCAAACACTTGGTAATTCTTTTGTACATTCCTCTTGTTACATGGATTCAGTATTCAGATGGATTGTATAAGAGATACTCTTGATGAGTCCACACTTAACTTTGCTCTGCATTTCTAGCCATTTCCCGGTCAGTGTCCAAGTGCTTTTGTTTGTTTTGGTTTGCCCCTTACCTTTCCCCCAGGTAAGGCTACTCTTTAATGCAGAATCGGAGCAAACAGCTTAACCCTACCTTGCAGGGCTGTTGTTGTGATTAAATGAGGAGGGGGGATAACCATGTAACTCCACTTTGAGCTCCTTTGAGATAAAGGTGGAATATAAGCACAATGAATAAATAAAAATAAAATAAGTAAAGTCGAAGTGGCTTGCAAAGACAGTGCTCTTCTACCAGTGTGCCGTGGCACCCTGGGGTGCCTTGAATGATAGTCAGGGGTGCTGTCGGCAACACTGGCCTCTGTCACTCTTTCCTTCCCTCCTTCTTCTGATTCCCTCTTGCGTCTCTGCCTCCCAAAGGATTGTTGCAGCAGCCCTGGCTACAAGCTTCCCAGGCAAATGGTGCCTCTGGGGCTGTCCAGGGGGTGCTTCCCAGGCCCCTGTGGGGCAATGTGAAGAAGCACCTCTCTTTGGGGAGGGGGCAGTTCAGAGACCAGGGGCGGCAGCGGTGGCTTCCCAGAGAAGTCCCAAGGAGAGGGGATAAGAGGGAGGTTGAGGGAGCACACCACAAGGGAGAGTGCTTGGAAAGGGGTGATGGGCTGCTGGCTCTGCAGGCAAAGGGTGACATAATTGGGCTCCTCAGCCCCACAGGGGTGCCACAGAAAGAATGTAGTTGGTCAAGGGAGCTGTGGACTCAAAAAGGATGAAAACCTCTGGGCTAAGACATTTAGAGGTTTATAATCAAAACCAGAACCACAGTTCATATCCTGAAAGCTATAGAACACCAACACAGGGACAAGAGGCACAGACGGCATTTCTTCCTAGCACTCTTGCCAAGAGGCAAGACACTTCGTCCTGTAACCATTGCAGCTTCAGAGTGGTATTCAGTGCTGTCCCTACTCAAAGTAGACCCATTGATGTTAATGAACACGACTAGCTTAAGTTAATTAATTTCAGTGGGTCTTCTCTGTACAGGACTAGCATTGAAGGTACCCACAAAGGGGAGCCCAAGGTAGAGTTCATTACAGTTGTCTAGATTGGCCTGGATAGCTCACTTGATTAGAGCGTAGTGCTGATAACGCCAAGGTTGAGATTTCATACCCATGTGGGACATCTGCATATTCTTGTGTAGCAGAGTGTTGGACTAGTGTTTCCCAAAGTTGAGTCTCCAGCTGTTGTTGGGACCACAACTCCCATCATCCCTAGCTAGCAGGACCAGCAGTCAGGTATGATGGGAGTTGTGGTCCCAACAACAGCTGGAGACTCAAGTTTGCGAAACACTGGATTAGATGATCCTTCAGGGTCCCTTCCAACTTTATAATTCTGTGATTCTATTGCTGTGAGAGATGTGAGTTTGCAGTGAATAAAACAGCTGAAGGGTCTTGAATCACTGTAAATATGCTTTGGCCTTGAGGGCATGACTGAAAGTTTCAAATAAAGTGAAATTAACAAGAGGGGCCCCCCTTTTATTTTACAATTCTTAAACATTGGTTATTTTTAACCTTGACGTATTTATTTGCATTTCACATGCAGATTATGTATGCATACTGCTGTGGAAGATGTTTCCATGTGACAGGCAGTGGATTCATGTACAAAATTTATCTTAAATAGCTGTTTGCTTCCCAAGGCTAGCAATCTGTCACTTTTCTGCAGGATGAAATTAACATCAACACATCGGTTGTGGGTTGTTGGCCTTTTTTTAAGCATAAGACACTGATGAATGATACTACTTAATCAGTTTACACACAGCTTGAGCGCTCTCTTGCTCTCTTCTTCTCTGCTGTAATGGATTTCTCCAAAATTTCATCTGTCACGTCTGTCCATGAAAAATACAGTCAAGCAGCGCCATCCTGTGGCGATGCATAAATACAGTCTTAGGTTTTGCCACTAAAGGACACTTTAGACCAAACCAATCTATTTATTGATAGAAGGAATAAAATACCTGTAACTGTGCTGTTTTGTTTTTTCCTATTTAATGTTAGTGTCTTTTTTTAAAAAGCTTTTCTTGCAAGCTGCTTTTAGCATCGTTAGAGGAGCAGGTTATACTTTTTATTTACATCATAAATAAAGACCACCTCTGCCAAGTGCAGATGGTTACCTTGAGCAAGTAATCTCCAACCGCAACTTCCATGAACAATGCATCCCCCCCCCCCACATCAGCCCTATGGGGTCAGTTAGGCTGGCTTCTGTGGTGTAGTGATTAGGGATACTGCACTTAAGTCTCAGGTTCAAATCCCCACTCTTCTATGACAGCTCTTCTCTTTTCATGGAGGAGAGGGCTATCAGTGGCTACTAGCCACGAAGGCTATGGCCTACCTCCACGGTCGCAGGCAGCAATGCTTCTGAATACCAGCTGCTGGAAACCACAGGAGGGAAGAGAGCTCTCGTGCTCATGTTCTGTTGGCTGGTTTCCCATAGGCATCTGGTTGGCCACTTGAGAACGGGCTATTGGCCTTCTCCAGCAGGCTTTTCTGAAGGTTCTTAAGTTGAACTGGGTAACCTTGGACTAATCAGCATCTCCCCGCCTATCCTCTCTCACATAGTTGTTGTTGTGAGGATAAATATGTTTGTGTGTATTTAGAGAATCTTTGTATATGAGTATTCTTTGGGTTTGGTCAGTCAACCAGCTACAAATCCACCTAACAGTTACCTCGTTCAACCCACATTTTACCAGCTTCCTCATGAGAATATCATGGGGGACTTTGTCAAATGCCTTACTGAAATCAAGATACACTACAGTGGTGCCCCGCAAGACGAATGCCTTCCAAGACGAAAAACCCGCTAGACGAAAGGGTTTTCCATTTTTCGATGCACTTCGCAAGACGAATTTCCCTATGGGCTTGCTTCGCAAGACGAAAACGTCTTGCAAGTCTTGCGATTTTTTTCGCTCCCCCCCTTTTCTAAGCCGCTAAGCCGCTAATAGCCTTTTAGCCGCTAAGCCAATAAGCCTTTAATAGCCGCTAAACCGCTAATAGCGCTAATCCGCTAAGCCGCTAATAGGGTTGCTTCGCAAGACGAAAAAACTGCTAGACGAAGAGACTCACGGAATGGATTATTTTCATCTTGCGAGGCACCACTGTATGTCCACAGCATTTCCCTGATCTACCAAGTTTGTAATTCCATCAGAAAAAGAAATCAGATTGGTCTGGCGGGACTTATTTTTGAGAAACCCATGCTGGATCTTAGTAATTACAGCATCCTTTTCTAAATGCTCACAGACCAACTGTTGAATTATCTGTTCTAGGACCTTCCCTAATATTGATGTCAAGCTCATTGGTCGGTAGTTGTCTGGGTCTTCCTTTTTCATCTTTTTGAAGATGGGGACATTTGCCCACCTCCAGTCTTTAGGGACCTTGCCTGTTCTCCAAGAATTCTCAAAGATAATAGACAAAGGCTGTAAAATTACACCCGGACGCTGCTTTAGTACCCTTGGATGCAGCTCATCAGGCCCTGGAGATTTGAATTTAAAGTAACTAGGTGTTCCCTTACTACCTCTTTTCCTATCTTGGGCTTCAGCTCTCTCCTTACATCATTTATTCTGTTATCACCAGGTTGGGCATCACTTTCCTTTTGGATGAAGACAGAGGCAAAGTAGGTGTTGAGTAGTTCCGCCTTTTCTCTGTCACCCAATAGCATTTCTCCGTGTTCTCCACGCAGCTCTTCAGCTCCCTGCCCAGTGTCTCATAGTCCCTTGCTATGTGTTGAAGGCTATGTGTGGCATCCTAGTTGCCTTGGAGGAAAGGTGGGTTTAAAACATTATACAAATAATGCAAGATATTAAGGTGACCTAGGGTTGAAGAACACAGTTTTTCAGACTCTTCTTGAAGGTGTGGTTGGTTTTCATATGCATTCCCAAATACATGAGCACGAACAGAATCCATAATAGCTTTGCAGGATATGTAAAGAGAAGCCATAACCAAACCCTCTTTATTTCCTAGGATCTCCAGAGACGGCAGTTTCCCACTACCAGAAGGCCATTCAGCTTAGCCCCAATCATCATGTGGCCATGGTGAACCTCGGCAGGCTGTACCGCTCCTTGGGGCAGAACAAAGATGCTGAAACTTGGTACAAACGGTAAGGCATGGCAGGATGGGGTATGTGCCACTTTATAGTGTCAAATTCCTTTCTTGGGGCTCAAGGCGTCTAATTGTAAGAAATCCCAGATATGTACAAAGGAAAATGTAAATGCCAATTTTCTGAACAAATGATGTAAGCGATCACTTCATAATGCACTTGGCTCAGGCCATGTATTGCAGCTGTACTAATTTGGGTTATTTCCTGAAATGCAGAATAATGTTGCCATGGAAGTGAAGCCACAAGGAAGGTATCAGTAGGCGAGGGGAGTAGAGATTATGATGATAGAAGGAAGGGCAGGGGAAGACTGGATGAAATATCCTCCCTGCCCCCGATGGCAGAAAGCCTTGTTGTGAACCTTAGGAAGGGCTGTAGCTCAGTAGGAAAACATCTGCCGTGCATGAAGAAGGTCTCAAGCTCAATCCCAATGGTATAGACAATATTGAGCTAGGAGAACCAATTGTCTGACTCTGTATAAGGCAGCATCCTATATAACTGCTTGTGTATTTGTTTTGGAGCCTAACAGCAGGCACATTTCAACCCATGCTATTTGCTTCCTTGTTTCCACTGCTCCCCTCCTTTTGGTTGCCAACATTTAGGGCACTGAAAGTAGCACGGAAGGCTGAAATCTTGTCTCCTCTTGGAGCTCTGTATTATAACACAGGGAGATATGAAGACGCCTTAAAGGTGTACAGGGAAGCTGCAGCACTTCAACCATCCAACAAGGAGACTCGGCTGGCTCTGGTGAGTGTGTGTGTGGCAGAGGAGGGGGAGTTATATCATACTGACCATTGGAACCATAGCAAGGGCAACTGTCTTTCCATGTCAAAGGAACAGTTCCTCTACTCCTGACTCTGTGAAGGTCAGTGGATTTCAGCTTTGCAGTTGCTTCTGCTTGCAGTTAGGTCTGGGTGAGGAAGTGGACTGTTTAGATGTACCGCTAAACCATGGTTTTGAATTATGAGAATGAGCCACCCCCAAGCCTTGGGTTTGCACACTCCCACTTTTCTTCTATGAAGAAGAGTTTGAAGACTCCTACTTCTGTTTTCAGTTAAGCACTGCTTGCTGTGTCATTCAAGCACCACAGACTGTGGCTAATAGTCACTATGGTTTGTTGAAACAAGGCAACTTTAAACTATAGCTTAAGAAGTTAGCTTGTTTCAACAAACCATAGTTAAAATTAACCACAGTTTATGGTTTGGATGTAATATTAAACTGTGGTCATTCTAGCAAAAATGCAAGCTTCTGATTTCTTCCTTGCAGCCATGCTGAAAGAGGAATGTGGAAGGAGTATATAAGTCCAAGTTTCCCAAAGCTGATGTTGAGAAGTGATCTGACTACAGTTATCAATGCCCTGGCAGCAGTTAGTAATGCTGGTACTTAGAGATCTTGACTGGCTGCCAGTTTGCTTCTGGTCTTGACTGGCTGCCAGTTTGTTTCCTGCTTGGCAGGGGGTTGGACTCGATGGCCCTTGTGGTCTCTTCCAACTCTATGATTCTATGATTCTGGGCTCAATTCAAAGTGTTCCTTTTAAAGTTCTAAATGGGCTAAGACCAGAGCATTTGAAAAATGGCCTGCTCCCATATAAACCAGCCAGGGGTTCAGATTATTATCATCCAGCTCTGGTGCCCACCTTCTGAGTTGAGGTGTGTGGCTTTTTCCATGGTAACATCTCATCCAGTGAGGTTCCAGTGTTGCAATGCTCACTCACTGGAAAGTCACCCCTCTTTTTAAAAAAAGATTTTTTAAAATTAAAGTAAACATTTATTCAAAAGTTGCAATGCAGCTTTGTCCGCTGCCATAATATCACAAAATGATCACTCCACTCCTCAATCCCACATCACTGTCACGTTGGGTCGCCAAATATCCTCAGTAGGAACCCAACTGCCAATCTGGTTGGCTGGACATTTTCAATAAATATATCCCCTCCACAGACACCTCTGTGGTGATGATAGCATCCTGTTCTTCTTCAGTAAACGAGAAAAAGGGAGACAGATCATGTCAGAGGTATCTTTTTGGGAGATGCCTTGATTAGTTGCCATCGGTATGTGAGGCGTTCTGATAGAATTGGAAAGTCATCCTATAAACTCCTGTGATGACACAGAATGCTTGTAAATATGAGGTCCTCCAATCAGGACACCTTTTATGGTTTGTTTGTTTGTTTGTTTGTTTGTAGGCTCAAGTTTTAGCAATGATGGGGCAAACCAAGGAAGCAGAACAAATGACCAATCATATTGTGACTGAGGAGGCAGAATGCCTGGAGTGCTACCGCCTTTTGTCAGCCATCTACAGCAAGCAAGAGAACTACAACAAGGTAGGAATGCTGCTCTGGTGGGAAATCTTCCAGTCAAAGCACTTGGTTAGGAGATCAGCCTTTGTCCACCCATCAGGTGGAGTTAGACCTAAAACGATGCATAGCAATAACCCTTAAGCCAACCCAGACACCATGTGGCTTTGTGCATGTATTGTCACTGAGTGTTAAGATCTCAGCTTGGGTCTAAGAACCGTTTGCAGAAGAAAGCTGCTGGAATGAGATTTTCCTTTCCCCTACTTCCTTCAGCAATCTCAAGAAGCCTCTTCAGATGTTCAGGAGACCCTCCTCAATTCTGCCTAGTAACTCTGCCTAGTTTGATGTAATTCTACCCTCTCCCATCAACCTCCCATCAACTGCCAGTCTCACCCAGTAGGGTCTCCTGATTCTCAGAAGAGACTTCTGGAGAAGTAGAGGAGAGACTCCATTTTCCAACTTCCTTCAGCAAGTGGTACTGAGGATCCAACTGCCGGTGAAATGTTAGTTTTCTTGCCAGAAAAAAAATGGCAAAAAGTAGCTACACAAATTGCCTGATAAGTACTGTAGCAAAGGGAAAGGTTGTATGTCCAATAACAAAAATATTGGTGCTTTCAGTATGAAGTAGGGATGTTTTCCTTAGTGTTAAAAGGGGACAGGAACATCAAGGTACAGACTACTAACAAAATCTTATGAAGTCTGCAAAAGCATTTTCACCCATGTTCACCTCTGACTTTGGGTCTGTTCCACACATTATGGAGGAGCAAAACCAATTTTGTGACTGGCTGGACACTTGTCAGAAAACCCCAGCCAGTTCTGGTTCTCTGATGAGAATACCTGTATGATACAAATGGGTCTCATTCACACATTACATGTGTTTAAATATTATAGGAGTTCTGCTCAAATGACCCATATTTATCATTGTTTGTGTGTTTGTTCAGGCGCTTGAAGCCATAGACAAAGCTCTACAGCTGAAACCAAAGGACCCCAAAGTCATATCAGAACTCTTTTTCACTAAAGGAAACCAGCTAAGAGAACAAAATCACCTGGACAAAGCTTTTGAGGTAAGTATAATAATAATAATAATAATTAAAAAACACATGGCTGTCTTAAGTCACCAGCCACCTGTTTCATTTAATGTAGCACACAGCTCTTCAGATTGGTTAGATTGGTTGGTATACATTCAAGTGGGCCCCCACACAGCTGAGGATGATGAGGCAAATGGGGTGCCCCATGAAGAAGGCACTTTAGGAATCTTGTATCCCTGCTCCCCCAGTTCGGTGCCCTGAAACTGCTGCTCGATTTATGTGGCAAAGGGGTGAAGCCAGAGATGCAGGCAGACATCCTGTAAATCTGGTCTGTTTAAGATTCAGCACTGTGTGTCCTCGTTCCTGTGATCAAGCACGTGTTTTATTACCCAGTCTTCTGGAGGAATGTTGCTGACACTCCTTTCTGAAATCTCTATGATTCATAATTCTCTCCTCCAAGTCAGTGCAAGCATTATAACCTCCCGAGGTTCTACTTTGTAATCTGTGCCCCTGCCTCCCCCACCTGCTCTCCCAAGAAATAGCTTTTCGGAGCCTTAACAGAATGACACCATCCTATTGTAAGCACCTAAGACTGTGAAGCAGTTTTTGAAATCACTTGTAGCTCTGAGGAGATTTCAGAAAGGCATGTTAGTGACGTTCCTTTACTGGCCTCTCTTGAGATTTCCACACTGCGGGCAGGATTGTTCCAACATTTGGGCTTTGTTTTGTTTTTCATGTTAATTTAGAGCTATAAAGTTGCTGTAGACTTCAACCCGGAACAAGCACAAGCCTGGATGAACATGGGGGGGATTGAGCATATCAAGGTAAGAAGATTCGCAAGCTCTGCCAATGGAAGTGGTCCTTTGCTGAGGAACAAAGAAGGGCAGAAAGTGATTCAGAGATAACTAGGCAGGGTTAAGATAGGAGTCGGAGGTTCATCAAATCACTCATTTTGGCATATATATTAGAATATTCTATTCAGAGTGTACTTTGATGGTATAAGGCTCAGAAGGGGTTGAGTAAAAAGGTAAAGGGACCCCTGACCATTAGGTCCAGCCGTGACCGACTCTGGGGTTGCGGCGCTCATCTCGCTTTATTGGCCGAGGGAGCCGACGTACAGCTTCTGGGTCATGTGGCCAGCATGACCAAGCCACTTCTGGCGAACCAGAGCAGCGCACGGAAACACCGTTGCAGGGAAACTAGGTTGGCAGGAGCTGGGACAGAGCAGCAACGGGAGCTCACCCCGTCACGGGGATTCGAACCTACGACCTTCTGATCGGCAAGCCCTAGGCTCTGTGGTTTAACCCACAGTGCCACCCGCGTCCCCTAGGGGTTGAGTAAGTCCCTGCAAAAAGGATGTGGTGTGGAGGGGGGCAAGCCAGCAGTGGGGGCTTACTCCTATTCCAAACTCCTTTCAGTTTGATCACAGGACCTAGAAACTCAACAGAAGTTAACCTGGCAAAAATGTGTTAAGCTGAACTATTTTAAAGGCTTGTATTCCATCTGCCAGGCTCAGGCTGGCTTAGTTTACAGCAGCCCTGCTCCTGAAAGGAGTTTGGAATTGGGGAAAATTACACTTGCATAATTTACCCAAGCGTAAATTACACTGGCTTTCTATAGCGCAGATTCCTCTGTCCAACAACCGCCTGAGACATAGGCCTGCGTAGTTCCTACTTTGTCGATCTGAACCAGGGACAGAGTTTGGTGTCTTGGCCACTAGGCTACATGCCTTCACTATTGCACAATTCCATGCTGGTTCTGTCAGCACATTTGTAGCTATTGGCGTGTGAGCCTAGGACAGGGCTGTTTGGAATGGCATTTCAGCAACAGCAGCTTTGCAACGGGTGCTATGATTTCTTCCTTCCTCCTTTCCTTCTGCAGGGCAACTACATCATGGCACGTGGCTATTATAAGAAAGCTTTGCAGCTGGTTCCAAACAGCAAGCTTCTGAAAGAGAATCTGGCTAAACTGGATCGCTTGGAGAAACGGCTGCAGGAAGTTCAAGAGAGGGGATGAAAATGAAAATGAAAAATGAGGGACAGCCAGTGGAGTGCAATGTCTCCTGGAGATGAGTGGAAACTGTGGAAGCCCTGAAGCCCACACAAGACAGAAGTGAACTGAAAGGACCTAGCAGGGAGGCAGTGGTGACCCAGACTACGAAAGGTGCACATGGGAATCATGCTGGAGTCGCCAGAAAGCTATGGGGAGTCCTGCTGCTTCTCTCTGGATGAGCCGAAGGATGGGCGAAAAGCTCATCGTAATCCAGAATTATATTTGGGTTTGCCTCATGCTACTTTCCATTAGTGCTGACAGTAGATAATGCTTATATAACGTCCATGTCTCTCACTTGTTAAAAATCATCATCATCATCATCATCATCATCATCAAGCACTGGGATGATTATGAGAAGTGAAACAGTGGCCTGATTCAGCAAGGAACGGAGGAGGTAGCCCCCACCATTCAGTCTTGATATAAAGAATATTTTACCATAGAGGCCTACCAAAGCCAGGCACCTGATTGGCCAAGAAGATAGTGGGCAGCAGCCAAAGAGGTAAAGAAATAGCAGCCCCCTTCTAGGCCCCAATAGGGATTTTGGTTGCATTTCCCGGAAAGCAATTCTCCATCACCCAAAGAGGAGGTGGGTGCAACTAGCTCTCAGCTGAATATTTCAATCATGAGGGCAGTTGCAGAAGAAGAAGTCACTCATATGAAAAGTCTTTTTCATTGCAGTTTGTACTGAAGGTCTCACACAGTGTTAGAAGTTTAGTAGCTCTGCTTTTCTTTGATCTGAATAACAGGGTGGTTGCTGTTTTTGTAGAGAATGAAAGTGCCAGATGGGGGAACGGAGAGAAACAGCTCTGGAAAACCCCCGTCATATGGCTTATTCCCATATCAATGATATTAGGGTCCCAAGTTGCTCTTGAACCCATGCACACTGGGTCCCCCCCCCCAATCATAGACCCTTTTTTTGCCTCAGAGGTTGACCTCAGGAGCTCTCCTGAGTTTTCAGGACAGCTTGTAAGGTAGTGGCACAACAGGTTGTTGGGAGTATATGGGAAGCTGCCTTATACTGAGTCAGACCAGTATTGTCTACACTGACTGGCAGCAGCTCTCCATGGTTTCAGACGGGGGACATTCCCAGTCCTACCTGGAGATGGCGAGGGTTGGACCTGTCTGTGTGCAAAGCCAATGAACTGAACTTCCTCCAAAGGAGGAAGGAAGGAAGGCCTTAGAAGGTCCACTAAGTGCACACCAGTGGCTCTTTGGATCTCAGCGGAAAACAGAGAGGATGGGATCATTTTCCAATGGTCTTTGGACTTGATTTGTGCATGAGGCACAGGGGAGTGAGTGAAGAAAGGGATTTTGAGGCCTATTCTGCCCACCTCCATCTGGAGATTCTCTTTCTCCCACTGAATAAAAAATGAGATAAAAGATAAATATGGTAGAGAAGAAGGAAGCTCACAGGGATTGGGTGTTTATTTTTGAGCGTTATTTATTTAACTTTTCTCTGCAGCATAAGTGATATCTTTCACTACTGGGAATGTAGCTAAAATTGTGGATGTTGCTCTTATTTTTATGAAGCCAGAGAAGGTAGCAACCACAGAGGGGGAATGTATGTGAATAGTTGTTAATATTTCTAGCCTATAAAGGGTGGCCAACATGCTGCTCTCCAGATTTTGCTGGACTGCAACTCCCATCGGGCCCACCCAGTATGGCCATTGGTCGGAGATGACAGGATTTGTAGTCCAACAGCGTCTGAAGGGCACCACATTGGTGACCCCCTCTTCAGAGCATATTTCAGATGCCTCAGAGCTCTAAAGATTCTTGTCTTCTCAATCCTTGTTTGCTCCATTGATTGAATAAAGTTAAATCCTACTAAGACGAGGATTCCGCATGCTCAATAAAGAGCTCAGACATCGTGTGCATGGATGGGGTTCATGACGTCAAGTGAAGAGGCCCTCCGTCAGCAAGACCTCTGCTATGCGAACAAGTCTGCAGCCAAGAAACAGGCAGCGAACGCTTTACTAAAACACAAAGCGCTGTAGTCCAGCTTGTTCCTACCTCTTGCTAGACATTGGCCTCAATGAGGATTGTGTCTGTTTTGTTTTAGAGTTTCTGTCAAACAAATACTGATGACTGTTTAACCAGTTAATAATTTAATTGTGATATGCATGTAACTACTTTCTGCGCCCCTTGTTTGGTAATTTACCACACTTTACGGAATCTGGAGAATGGCAGGTGCTCATCATTTGGCAGGACAATACCTTCCCTCCACATATGCACTATTTGGTGGCTGCTGGTTGTCTGTACTTAATCACTGTTGTCTACAAAAGGGCAGCTGGGGAAACTTTGGCAGAAATTGTTAAATGCCTCACGGCATTCTAGAGTGGCAAAGGAAGTGGACCTCAATATCTTTATTGAAAAAAATATCATTACTCTGAGTGGCCTTAATAACTAGATAGTGTGCCCCAGTGGGTTGAGAGTTTGGAGGCCTGGGTTCAGGTCCCACTTCTGCTATGGACTTGGGCAAGTCATTGTGTGTTAGCTCCCATTCCCCATCTGTGAAATGTGTATAGTGCTTGCTTATTACATGTGGTTGTTGTGACGGCAAATGCAGCAAGCCACTTCACAAGTTAAGAATTCTGAAAAGAGTAGATATGATGGCGCATCAAGAGATGCAGAATTAGGTTTAAAGGTTTACTAGTAAATGTCCCTTTGCTTGCTTAAATTCTTTGTACCACCCTGAGCTTTCAGGGTGGGGCATAAATCTAGAGGTGTTTGGGGGTGGGAATAGTTTTCCAGCAGTTAATTTTGGGCCTCAAGGCAGCTGAACTTGGTTAACTTATATCTAAGATCCATTTTATCACCTGCTTTTTTTTAGCATGCCTTTAAATGTTGTTGTTCTTGGCGAAGCGTGTAAGCCCAATGATTATAGATATTCCCAGTAAAACTATTGTGGGAAACACGATACAATCCAGCATGAAGTTCTGTTGAACAAACCCCATTGAAATGAACAACTCATTGGTAGATTGTGCACTTAGGCTCTGATCCAACTTGTGTTGGACAGATTTCTCATGCATCTGCATGAACTTTACTCCCATTGGTGTGATGCCTGGGGGAGACAGGAATACAATTTTTAAATGTGCTTGCATCAGTCATTTAAATTGATTGACAGGCATGGAGAAATATGGATTTACAATCACCTTTCAACCTTCCGGGGGGGGGGGGTTATCACCTGTGAACTGATGCATTCTAGTTGACATGCATTTTTAATCCTCCGCCTACCTTTCTCTCTCTCTCTCTCGAATTAAACACAGTTGGGATGTGTTTTTCACATTCTTATCTCTCCTCCCTGCACCAAAGCGCGGGAGAAGCGTTGTCAGTTTCATCCATAAATATTTATTGCACTACCCCCACCTACGGAGAAATTGATACTGGAGTGGGGGATGGGGAATGCTTATCAATCTCATGAATGCATATTTTCTTCACTGTCCTTGCCTTCTCTGCTTTCCAATGAAACTGACATAGTTGCGGACTTATTTTTCTCTAATGCCGGCCCTTTCCCCTGCCTCCAGGCTACGGCTGAAGAGAGGGGAAGTTTCTGTTTTTCCTTTAGGAAAGCATATATGTACATGCAGCACACACTAATTACTTCAATAAGGGAGAAGGAAAGAAAAACTGACAAGGCAACTTTACAATTTCACTAGAGAATGGGTGGTAGAAAGTATGGTAAAAAAGAAAAAAGTGGTATGGAAAACGACAAGAATTTGTGTTTGATGATATCCCAGTATAGTTGCAGGGCAATCTACATAGATTTGCAATTGGACTAGCTGGTTGGGGAAGGGTTGCAGTGACATTTAAAAAGCAGCAGAGCATAACTTGTGAAAGGTAAGATTTGCATTAACTGGAGTGAGAGAAAAATCCAGAGTGAAAATTAAAATCTCTTTCCCCACTGGTAATTAAAATGCACTTGGCATAAGGTGTGACTACAGCCCACTGAAAACAACAGAACAAGTTGTGCCTAGCTTATGATTTGCTCACTGCAGCTAGATCTGGACCATAGTCTTTGGAGACCTACAGTGCCACAAATGTATAATATTTCATTTTCAAGCATCCATACACTACAGTGCAATCCTATACATTTCTACTCCGTCGTTAGTCTCACTGAGCAGACCCAGGTGAGTGAGTATGGGATTGCAGCCTTCATAGCTTTCCCTGTAAGCCAGTGTTTCCCAAACGTTTTTGGGCAACGGCACACCTGTTTACCGGAAAAAAATCTCGCGGCACACCACCATTAAAGCCCCGCCCCGTGACGTCAGCGCGCAGCGTCACGCCGGGAGGGACGCACAAAAGTGAACGTTTTTTCCCTTCCCCTTGCCGGGGTGGGAGGAGGCAGCAGAGCGAGGGACTGAGGGACGGCGGCAGCTGAGGCGGCGGCGGCTGTTGTGGTGGTGGCGGCGATAGCGGGCGGAGGAGGAGCCGTCGCCGGGAGTTGCTGCTGCTGCTGTTGCTGCTGCTGCCCGGACATGCCGGCCTCCTCCTCCTCCGCTGTCTCGCGCTCCTCCCTTTTGCGCGCGCTGCCCCGCCGCTCGGCACCACCACCGCGGAGCCGCCCCCGGCTCGACGCGGATCCTCGCCGCCGCCGCCTCTCGCCGCCCGACTCGCCCGCCTCCCTCCCACGGCACACCAGCCGGTGTCTCACGGCACACTAGTGTGCCGCGGAACACCGGTTGGGAAACACTGCTGTAAGCCAATACTTCTTGATAATACTTAGAAACCTAATTGTAACATATCTGAGGACTGAAAGACAAGAAGACATTAGATTTGTAAAACAAGATAAGCAGTGCTTTTTTTCCTGGGGGGACGCATACCCCTAAACATTTTATGAATCTTTGTACTTTTGTCCATTTACTGTATTTATTTTTTCCGATTTGAACTATAAAATGGTGATTTTCTTGAGTCAAAATGAGAGTACCCCTAAACATTTTTTAAGGAAAAAAAAGCACTGAATATAAGTATAAGTATTTATCATTCTACATATTGGCTGCATAGATCCAGAATGTACACATTGCATTTATTTTTGTAACTTAAGGAAAACACATTATTTTTTTAAGGAATGGCGTCTTGAAAATCTGTCTCCTTGATCTGAGATAATACAAGTTTTTTTGGTTTTGTTTTGCTAGTTTAATGATAATGGTTAAGCAAAGCTTTCCTGTCTTAGTATGGTTACCACATGTTAATTCATCCAGTTACCTTTGCCAGGTGTTGACACTGGGGACTGAGGGTTGTATTCGGTTACCTAATTGTGCAAGTGGAACGACTTCTGCTTGTGCAATGCTACTTCCTCCTTCCCCGGCACCCTCCCCCAAGTATGCTCTGGGGGTTACCCCAACCCTCCAGAGCTGATATGGGAAATGGAATAAGGTGTGCACAGAGAAGGAGAGGAAGGAAAGTTCTGTAAGTGGAATCATTCAACTCACACAATTATTTAGTTTAATATCACCCTGAATCTCAAAGGGAGGCAGAGAGGGCTGATGAAGGGAAGGCTTTAGATTTGGGCAAATTTGTATATTTAATCAGAAACCATCCAAAATTCATTGTGGCTGCAGAAAAAATAGCGGTCCCTCTGTACATTAGACCTGAAATAGTATTAAAGGATTGTAGTCAATGAACTTTTACTCAGAGGTAGATGCATTGAAATCATGGTTATTACTAACTTAGCCCTGTTAATTTCAGTGGATCTACTCTAGAGTAACAATTGAATGCAACCCAAGGATGCCCATCAGAGCCGTCATATGAGTTAGTCTTGACTAAAAGGCATCCATGTCACAATCTTTTCCTATCAGCCTTTCTGTCTTCACTTTTACATGTTTTGGCTTGCAAGTCTGATGGCGAAAATTACTTTTAATCCAGCTTGCTCACAGCTGCTTTCCCCAGGGGTTAAAACCAACCCCTCCTAAAACAAAGAAAGCCACTTTCAACCCATGTATATTCCTCAATATGTTAAGATTTTGCAGTCAATAAGCAGAAGTGGATGCTGTCTTCTTCTATGCCCCCCAACCCAGAATAAACTTCTTTTTGCATCTACTACCCAGCCACAGTTATGGCATGGATAGACCACTCACTCTCAGTTTAACCTACTTTTCAGGGTTGTTGTTAGGATAAAATTGGGAGGAGGATAAAATTGGGAGAACTACGGTATGTATACCACCTCGAGCTCCTTGGAGGAAGGCAGGATATAAATGCAATATATATAAAATAGTCAATGCAGTTGACATGTTTTGGAATGCAGCTAGGATCAGACAAGTTGTAGTATTTCTGGAGAAAAGAGATGAACACTCTGTAGGATTATACTTCCTGTTCTGCTGCACCTCTCCTGCAGTAACAGTTTATAGGCTTAAAACCTCATGCCAACTAATGCAGCAATTCATTTAATTGTGTATCGTCTCCCAGTGCCGTGATTGCAGTTTCACCAAACTCTATATACACAAGAGAATCATGTGTGTTAATTTTTTAATAACAGGAATGGTTCCATTGATGGTCTGATTTGGGCCCCTTTGCTAGGTGAATCAGGAGAGTCTTGGTGAAAGGCTCACTTTTAAATAAGGATTCATATTTGTCTAATTACATTACAATGGATTTCTCTCCCACTTCTGCTGAACTAATAGAGCAGGTTAATTGGTAATAAAATTGATCTTGTTCTCATAGATATAAGACAGCTCTTCCCCTCTCTTTTCCCCCCTCATAGCTCATCGACGTAATGCAGCTATAAATACTCTGGCTCCTTTCCTGCTACTGCCATATACTTAGCCTGCACAGCATGTATTATGGACACCTTTTTTGCATTACAGATAATAATAATGTTGCTTGGCAGTTTTCTTCTTATATTGCTTAAGTACTGTTTTCAAAGCAGACCTCTACAGACAGACGGTGGCCAAACCCAAAAGGGAAGGGATGGCTCTGAGGGAATAGGATAAAATTTCAGGGTATGGAGATTATATATATTTCAATATCATATCAAGTGGCAAGTCACTGAAAAAGGAGCTCCAGCTTCCCAGTGTCACTAGGATTATATTTTATTTAAAAAGGAAAGCAAGCTATTGAGGGGGAAATTCTATTGCTCCAGTCTACAAACAGCGTACGCACAGGTCCTGCTATCCAAACGCAATGCGCTCTCAGGAAAACATTTGTTAGGTGAGCATTTGCATAATGAGTTGACAATTTCCATTGATTCCTATGGGGAAATTTCTAATGTGTTCCCAACCATGGAAATTTGACCATAAAATGATGTGAAAACCCTCTGAAACCTTGCAAAAAGCTAACAAGGAAGGGCAAAATGCTCTCTTATTTGTCTGACCCCTCTCCCTCCCTCCCTCTCATCATGGTTTCTGTTGAAACAACTGCCACAGACCAGCAAAACACAAAAAAAAAAGCTTCTTTAAGTCTGTTGATTTGTTTACACTACTACACGCAGGTCTGGCAGTTTGGAGATCTGAACCTGCGGTGTGTATAGCGAGGTTTGGGTACTAATTCCTTGTGTTTGGATAAGTGAATTTATATATAACGGGCAGTGGCGTAGCGTGGGTTGTCAGCACCCGGGGCAAGGCAAGTAATTTGCGCCCCCTAACCCGTGGATTTGCACCCCCTAACCTGTGGATTTGCGCCCCCTAACCCTAACCCCCAGATGTTGCACCCGGTGCGGCCAGCCCCCCCTGCACCCCCCATGCTACGCCACTGATAATGGGCATTTGAATAGCAGGACCTCTGTGTACTTTCCTCCCTTGTTCTTAGTTCATTTTCCTGAGGTCTTCAAAGTGCTGCATTCACGTAGCCCAGAGATAGAAAACCTGAAGCTCTCCAGATGTTGTTGGACTACAACTCTCATCGCACTCAACCAGCAAGGTGAGGGAGTTGTAGTGCAGCAACATGTAGATCCGTACAGCATGAATTGGTGTGCCAGATGTGCGTGCCTGTGTGGAGGTGGTTCTCTCTGTAGTCTTCAAACTACTGTCCTTAGGGACTCTTAGGGTTCCTCTGAAGCACATGCATGTTTCCTTGAACAGAAGATCAGCAATGGGGAGGGGAGTCCCCCTGAAAAGCAGATTTCTCATGCCTGTTGGTCCTGCTTTGCAGAACACAGGGAAGTGCTAGGAATTTCTAGGTCTTTCTCCTAAGTGGCCATGGCAACAAAAGATTTGACAGTAAGCTCCAGGGCTCCCCCCCCCCCATATAGAAGGTCCCAGGATCTATCTGTGGCATCTTGAGTTTAAAATGTCAGTACTGCACCAGGTAGAGGGTAGGGGTGAAAAATATCTTACATTTTATGGACACCATTCATACGAACATAAGAAACTCTTCAGACCATTGTTCCATCTAGCCCAGTATGTCTATTCTGATGGACAGCAGCTCTCTGGGGGTCTCATGTAGGGATGGAGGAATCTATTAATTTCTGTTCTTTCCTCTTCTTATTTTTTCAATCTTGAATTTAGTTCTTCACTTTCTGCAGCAATTTCCTAATTTCATTTTTTAAAAAAAAATTCTCACAAAAATTCCTTCAGCGTTTTAGTGTGAATCTCTCCCGATAAACACAAATTTGGATGCAGTTTTGACTAAAATACACATTTTTTGCAAGCAATTTCTCATAATACATTTCATTTCTGGTTTTTTTTTACTTATATATTGATTTTGTTATGCACACTTTCCCCTAATACATGCATTTCTGTAAACATCATTCATTTGGAGAACTGCATTGCATCAGTTATGTGCAAGTTTAGAGAGATACCTGCATTTCAGTTCTCATAGCAACCTGGTCCTTTTTTAAAACTGGAGGTGCCCAGGACTGAAATGGAGACCTTTTGCATGCAAGATGTGCCCTGTCACCGAGCTAAAGTCTCCCACCAATAGGTGCCCATGACAACTGCAACAAGATGTACATGTGCCTAGTGCATCAGCACTTTCTTATGCTTTTGGTGGTGGGTGGGGCCTAGTTGTGGCAAAGGTATGGGCTGGAATTCAGTGTAGTGCTAAGAAGATGGTTTGCATCAGCACAAGCATTTCTGCTTGCCTGAAGGAATGATCTCACATTTGGGGGTGCACTGATCTAGGGGTTCTCACAAACCTCCAGAGCAGATTCAGGGGAGGTGCATGGGTGGGAATGTTCTATTGTGCTTCTGGGAGTCCTTTCACTACTGGAATGGGGTAGCTGAATCTGTCCCTTAGCACTGAGTGGTATGAAAATTGCAAAATCAATTTGACAAGCAACCTTCGTGGGACTCAGAACAAACATAACGTTGTAGGCCATGTGAGTTTTCCTAACACCACCTCTGGGAAGCTATGTTGATTGATTCATTGATTCACAGCCTATAAGTTGATTGATTCATTTAAGAACCTGCCAAGGTCCTTCTGTATCTTGGTTCTTGTTTGCAGTCGCACTGCACTTCGGCTTCTTGCTCACCTGCTTTCTCATCTGTGAAAATTTAGTCCTAAAGGGCTTTTTGCCTTAAGGGGGATGTGCAATAGTTTTATCAAGTAAGCAGCCTGCTTCTATGTACACTTAATAACAAGCAGCAACAAGAAAACCTGCTTTGGCTGTTAATGGTGTTTGAAAAGTGTCACCATTGATGATGGTAATCTCTGAAAATATGTGCTAAACTTCCTTGTGATGTTTATATGAATTTGTTTGAAAATTATTTTTTTCTGAAAAGTCTCTGGGTCACTGCTGTGGCTTCTATGGAAACATAGAAATCTCTCTGCTGAAACTGGATGCCGTTAATCTACTTCAACAAGCAGAAATTAATTTTGCATAGCTGTGGTGTTTTTCTGTCTTTTGTCTCCATCACTTTTGCCTTTCTGAACTATCAGTTGTTTTTGTTCCATCAATTAAATGCACAATTTAGCAGTGGGATGTATGTCAGTGATAACAGGATTTTGAAAGGTCCTTTATTTTCATTGTCAAATTATGAATTTTGCCTACAGAGGTTATGATCAAAGAAGTCTTTGAACAAAGCAAATGTATATAGATGTCTATTTTATATAAAAACAATATAAACGTGTCTGAGTTCCTTCTGCCAGACTGCTTTTCAATTAGCCTGGTGCAGTTGAATCTTTCATTGTGTGCTTTCATGTGTGTGATTGAGAGGGCTGCAGTGTATTTAAAGAAATCACCAAATAGAAGCAAACACAAAGATTCCAATGAAAAGGAAATATCTAAAAGTCGTCTTAACTCCTAGTAACTCACAGTGCAGAAAAGCTCTTTTTCATGGTCATTCTAAAGGGCCAGTGGAGCATATCTGGTGTATCTTCCATCAGAGAGAATTCCATTTACAAGGGGCTACCACAGAAAAAGCCCTGTTTCTCATACAGGCCAATCGTCATGAACATATGGATTATGGGGAGGAGCACAAATGTAGCAATTCTTCACTATTAATGTAACATACTAGCTTTCCCCAACCTGATGCTCTGGACTATAGTTCCCATTATCCCCCACCATTAGATATGCTGCCTGGGGTAGATGGGAGCTGGGAGTCAGCTAGTACGTACACCAACTTAAGGGTACAAGATGCCCTGCACAGAGAATACCCAGAAATCCATATTACCAGAAGTTGCAGGGCTTCAGCGAAAATGTCATTCTATAATGAAAAAGTTGGGGCTTTGCATTTCATGGTTTCCATTTAACTCTGCAACTTTGGGGCAACACTTACAGAGAAAACAGAGAAAATGTGTGTGGAAGTAATATTTAAATAACAGTGTGGCATGGCAGTGATTGAAAGGACCTTACCTTAGCCTCCCCAAACTGAGAACTTGAGAACTATTGAAAACCTCATATTTCTTACAGAACCGAATCCTATTGCTCCAAGATGTCTGCCAGTTTTCTGCACATGCAGCCCATTTTACACTAATTTTCCACATGTCTCCATGAACACATTTGCATGGGGGAAGTTCAATATGAACCTATCTTTAGCTCATCAGCAGGACCAGAGAAGGGGTAAACCAGCTGCAATCACTCTGGGAACCCATTTGGGTGCACTAAACCATGGTTTGGCCAAGATTGCATAGTGGTCACCAGTGGCTTCCATTTGGAAAGGGCAAAACACCCACTTTGGGAAGCCAGCCAAGTGTATCACCCTTGTTAACTTGGTGACTTTCAACTTGCCAACAAAACTTAATTTTCTCCATCCATTTCCCGAAGTTTATTGTGAAGAAGGGTTGATTGTTAAACCACTCTGGGAACGGTAGCTCTGTGAGGGGAATAGGGGTGACAACTCTCAGCACCCTTAGCAGACTACATTTCCCAGGATTCTTTGGGGAGGAAGTCATGTATAAAGTGATAAGAATGATACTGCTTTAAACATATAAGTTTATATAAGTGTATATATCAGTGAAAAATTCATCTGAAATGCATTAAATTGGTGGAAATAGCTTGCAGAAATGTATGTGTCAGGCTAATTGCATTAAAATGTGTATATTAGGCGAAATATGCATTAAAATGCTGACAAATCTTCATTTGCAAACTGATGCGGAAGTGTGGAGAACTGAAGACTGGGAAAATGAGAAACTGAAAGAAAGTTGACAGATCTATTCATCCGTTGCCTCAACTCACCAGTTGAAGACAAGTACCTTATACCATATTATTTTTATTCATCGGGGTCCTAATATATAATGATCTCTCTCATACTGTCTTCCACCTTCAAGAGCAAATACATCTCCAAATACTTCTATTAATATTTATTAATTGGCTATGAATATTTATTCTTAACTTCTTATAGACTCATTTGTAGTCCCAAGGCACACAGCCCTGCAAGGAAATCTACTCAGTTGTAAAAATAAAAGTTTTTTTGTTTAAAGCATTAGCAATGCAGGTCACTAAGCAATTGAGCTAGAATTAGATTACTTTTGCCGCCTTGTGGTTTTTCGGAAGGGGGGAACAATCAGGTCGATAGGATTGTGCTTTGAATAAGTAAAGAGACTGTAAATTAGAAGTCAACTGTGCCTCCCAGATTTCAGATTTGCTGCTAATTGGAATATGTACATGTCCAATCTTGCCTCGTTGGCAAAGCTTCCTTAGCAAATAAGTGGTGACACTTCGTTGTGCCTTGGTTTGGACAATTCTTATCACTTGAAATTATCTGGATGAGACCTGAGATACTGCATATGCAAAGCACACGTTGGGGAGGCGGCACACAAAGAGATGGACAAATCCATCAACTTCAGCTCCTCTCCATTTTGCTTTCTTTTTCAGTCTTAAATTCAGTTATTCCACATCCTCTTGAAGACTTGCCATTGTTTTGGTGTGAATTTCTCCTAACACACATTTTTGTATGCTGTTTTGAGTAATGCGCACAATTTGCGAGCACTTCCCCCTAATATAAAAAGGTAAGGCAAAGGTACCTCTGCTCGTACGGGCCAGTCTTGCCAGACTCTAGGGTTGTGCGCCCATCTCACTTAAGAGGCCGGGGGCCCGCGCTGTCCGGAGACACTTCCGGGTCACGTGGCCAGCATGACGAAGCTGCTCTGGCAAGCCTGCACCAGCGCAGCACACGGAAACGCCGTTTACCTTCCCGCTAGAAAGCGGTACCTATTTATCTACTTGCACTTAGGGGTGCTTTCGAACTGCTAAGTGGGCAGGAGCTGGTACCGAAAGATGGGAGCTCGCCCCGCCGCAGGGATTCGAACCGCCGACCGTGCGATCGGCAAGCCCTAGGCGCTGAGGTTTTACCCACAGCGCCACCCTAATATAGTTCACCCTGAATGTTCTTTTCACTAACAAATGCATATTTTGTTTGGGTTCAAGCATTTGTTCAAGTGCTAATTAGATAGTTTCCCATTAAAATGCAAACAAAATTGGATTTCTTCCTGAACCCTAAACACACAACTTGTGACTTGGATGTGACCCTACTGACCCAATGACTAACACTCCTCTCCCTTAGAGCACACATTTTGCTATAGCAATCTACTCTGTCTACAAGCAGCATTTGAAAAAGGCAATAAGAACATAAGATGAGCCTGCTAGATGGGGCCACGGGCCCATCTAATCCAAAATCCTATTCTCACAGTGGCCAATCAAGATGCCTGTAAGAATCCTGCTGCATTACCATCGCTTTACACACACAAGTTGGACTTGTAATTTGTGACTTTGGGAAATAATGCTGAAGAATAAACTTCCCAGGCATAGCATGCAAATTCTCACCTGCCCACTTACTGTTTCATTCCTTTCTGGCCTAATGAGCACTAAAAAGGAGCATGTATCTTAGATTCAGTGTGGTGGTTCTATTGCTAAGCAGCTGTCTTTACTTTTTAAAATACTGTCAAAAGTTCTCCTGAGCAGATTTGGAAATGAACTGAAGACATGTAACACCCACCTCAAGATGAAGTGACTTTTATGAGCTGAATTCTTCTTCAGCTCAGAGAAGCATTCTGACCCATCTCTGTTGCCCAGGAGCAGTTGGCAAGGAGGGGCACCTCTGTGGACCTGGCATTCCAGCAGTGGCATTGCTGGTACTTACCACAAAGAAGGAGGAGGTAGTAGGGACAATAGGGCTATAAGGGGACACTGGTGGACCAGGCTTCTGCACCTAAGCAGCCCTGACCTCCCTGCTGCCGTATCTCTCCCCACTGGCCACTCCTGCCGCTGCTGAAGAAGAAGAAGAGTTTGGATTTGATATCCCACCTTTCACTCCCCTTCAGGAGTCTCAAAGCGGCTAACATTCTCCTTTCCCTTCCTCCCCCACAACAGACACTCTGTGAGGTGAGTGGGGCTGAGAGACTTCAAAGAAGTGTGACTGGCCCAAGGTCACCCAGCAGCTGCATGTGGAGGAGCAGAGATACGAACCCGGTTCATCAGATTACGAGACTACCGCTCTTAACCACTACACCACACTGGCTGACACTTCCCACTACTCAAAGTTGTCACAACCTTCTGCACCCTTCCCTTTGTCAGTTGAGCAGGAGCAGCAACAAAGGTGACAATCAGCTACAGGAGGAGTTTCCCTCCTCTCTCCTCCCTGTCATGTTGGCTGACCATGCACTAGGTTGTGAGGAACATAAGACATGCAGTTCTTCCATATGCGAGGGGGAAATTAATCTACTTTGCAGGTGGCCCATGTAGTGTCCTTTAGATCCCATGAAGAGACCTCCAACCCTTTCTGCAAAACACCACATTTATTTATTGTCCTGTCTGGAAACCCAAACGAGGAGAACGAGTCATTTCCCTGCTTTCTCCTCCGTTCAGGGACCAGCCACCTTCCAACTTAAAGAAGGCCCGATAACGAGAGAAATTCTTCATTCCACGGAAATTAGGCTGAAACCGGGAACGCCCCAGGGCAAGTTCACAGAATTCCAAACCCCCATCCGCACCGTTGTCTTCTCAAAACTCCAAAACCTAAGCCTTTATCAGTTTGGTCCCCAGTCTTGCCTCAAGATAATGGGGAATCCGCTTTAAGGAAGACTTCAGAGCTGACTCGGATGAGCTGCAACCCGTTATGGAGACAGCCCTAGAGTAGTTCCACCTCCAGAATGCCAGACTGGAGCCTGTCCATTGGACTTTGTTTCTTTGACACCAAAGAGACTGCATGCCTTCATCTTTGAAGTCTGTCCTTGAGCTTTGGCGACTGCTTAGTCGTCTTCTGCCTGCTGGCATGAGTCGGTGTCTTCAGCGGTTGTGAAGATGTGGGCCGCAGCTGCTCTCCTCTCCTTTTGGTCAGCAGATCCCGCATTGCTTGCATCAGCTGCTGCACTTTCCTATCCTGCACTCGGAAGAAGAGTTCCGCCAAGCTGGCAGTAGGTTGAAGGTACTCTTGGGGCTTGGGGATCTCCTCCTGTTGCGTGACAACAACGGGGCTTGTTGCAGTCGGCAGCAGAGTTGAGGTCCCGACCACATCCTCAGGCTTAGCTTTCTGCTGCTCCGTGGAAGTCGGGGTGATGACAGTGGGCTTGCTCGAGCTGGACTGGGGAGTCTCTTTCTGGGCAACAGAGGGCGTTGAGACAAGCGGTTGAGTAGAAGTTGTGATTGTGGAGGACGTGGTAGCCGTGGGCGCTTTGGTGGTGGTGGTGGCCTCTTTGGGCAAGGTGGGAGATTCGGAGACACAGAGGCACAGAGCTTTGGCAGAGGTAGTTGTTGATGCAGCAGTGGTAGTAGTAGTGGGGGGTGTGGCAGAACTTTCCGCAGCAGTGGTGACTGTGCTGTTAGGAGGCTTAGAAGAGTGCTCTGTAGTTGTGGCAACACTAGTATTGTCGGGAGCAGCAGTGGTTATATTACTTTCTGTGGCAGAAGGGCTCGTGGAAAAGGATGCTGCAGTCGTGGCTTTAGATCCTGTGGTGGCAAGATCAGGAGAGGATTCTGTGAAGGTGGAGAGTTCAGTGGTGGGGTCCAGTGTAGGGGGAGATTCAGTAGCGTTCGAGGCAGAGGGAGTAGTAATGGAGGTGGGGGTGGGGGAGGGGGTGGAGGTGGAGGAGGGGGAAGGGGAAGGGGTGGAGGTGGGGGAGGGGGTGGAGGAGGGGGAAGGGGTGGAGGTGGGAGAGGGGGTGGAGGTGGAGGTGGGGGAGGGGGTGGAGGTGGGGGAGGGGGTGGAGGAGGGGGAAGGGGTGGTGGTGGAGGTGGGGGAGGGGGTGGAGGAGGGGGAAGGGGTGGTGGTGGAGGTGGTGGAGGAGGGGGAAGGGGTGGTGGTGGAGGTGGGGGAGGGGGTGGAGGAGGGGGAAGGGGTGGTGGTGGAGGAGGGGGAAGGGGTGGTGGTGGGAGAGGGGGTGGAGGTGGAGGAGGGGGTGGTGGTGGAGGTGGGGGAAAGGGTGGGGGTGGAGGTGGAGGTGGAAAGCTCATCAACAAATTCTTGAAGTTCCATGGCAGCAGAGGTAGAGTTGTACTGAAGAAAGGACTCTGTGGACGTTGCCACAGTGGTGGTGAGAGGTTCAGGAAAACTCCCACTGGCTGACACTGGAGGAGAAGGGCTGAGGAGCTGAGGCGAGGGTTCTGCAGCAGTTGAGGTAGCAGTGGATACAGGAGGCTCAGGAGAAGACCCTGAAAGCACTCCAGGCAAGAGCTCTGTAGTGATTGGGGCAGAAGTAGCAGAAGTCATCTTGGAAATGGACTCCGCAGTGGCAACAGCATCAGTGGTGGTGAGAAATGCAGGAGTGGTCTCTGTGGCAGAGGTGGGCGTGGCCATGGGGGGCTCGGTAAAGGACTTTGCAGTGGTTGGGTCAGAGGTAGTGACAAGAGGCTCCAGCAAAGATTCTGATGCGATGGTAGCAACACTTTGGTCGAGGTTCTCGAGAGAAGACTCTTCGATAAGTTCCAATGGGGATTTAGTTGCAGTGGTGGTTGTAGAGGACACATGGGAAAGCTCTTCTAAAATGTCAGGCAAGGGCTCTGTAGTAGCTTTGTCAGAAGTGACAGTGAGACGCTCAGGAGCCAACTCTGTGGCAGCCAGAGCAGCAGGGGCGCGGAGAAGCTCAGAAAAGAACTTAGCAGCATCTGTCGTAGAGGGCGACACGGCTGCAAGAAGCTCAGGAAACATCTCTGGGGTGGTCATGGAAGCTGCAGGAGAGGCCCTGAGCAGGTTAGTCAAAGCTTCTTCTATAGATGATTGCACAATCTCATCAGGTTCTGTCGGGGGGCTGATGATCTGTAAAAATGTCCTTGCTTTGTTCCTGTCACCTGGGCACGGAACCCTCTAAACAGAAAAATAAAATCAGCATGAAAAACGGAAACAGAAATCTTCCTCTGGGGTGCTACAGCTCATCAAAGCTATCAGTTCTCTGCCTTTCTTTTGAATGAGGCTGCATATACCCTTTACATTTTAAGCAAATTTGTTGGGAGCTCTAGTTCCCCCCTCACAGAGCAGCCTTAAGAAACTACAGTTCCCAGGATTCTTGGGGTGGGTGGAGGTATGTGCTTTAAATGTCTGGTGTTGCATACAGCCAGAAATCGGGACTCCTCCTTATTTCTCTAGGAAGATGCTTTATACCGAGTCAGAACCATTGACCCATCTAGCTCAATACAGTCTACACTGACTGGCAGTAGTTTTCCTGGAGACATGGGGGGTTGAGCCTGAGACCTTGTGAATGCGAGACCTTGTGCTCTCCTGCAGAGCTGCAACCCTTCCCCAAGGGTTAGGCCAAAAGGGAAAAGCTCACATCTGAAGCTTCCAGAAAGAGATTGAACTGACCCACATTAAATCTAAACATCCTTTTTTCAATCACCACCACCACCCCTTCCTCTCAAGGCCTGGGGCAGAGATGGCACCCTCCTCATTCCACATAGAGAAGCTCACCTTACACCTTAAGAACAACAGTAGAGATGGGGTCACATCCTCCACCACAGCTGAGGGGAGCCAACTACTTTAGGGAGCACAAGGCCTAGGAACAGACAAAGCTCCCTTCCTTGTAAACATGACACTTTAAAAGTGCTTCCTTTCCCTCAAAGAATTCTGTGCTCTGTATTTTAACTCTCATGTATTTATGATTCCCAGCAACTGTTAACAAAGCCCAGTGCCCAGATTTCTCTGAGGGGAAAAGGTGTTTTAAAGGTATAACATGTATATAACCTCATACTGAGTCAGACTACTGGTCCGCCAGCTCAGTACTGTCCACAAACTGACTGGCAGCCATTGTTCACATATGGCAAGATTGATAACCAAGAACAGACCATGACTTATGAGCAGGTTCATGGTTAACAAACCTTGGTGAAGCCCCCAAGTCTGGTTCAGACAATCCAATTAAACCATGGTTTCTAACTATGGTTAAGTGTTATGTGCAGAGCGAATGAATGGTGTATTCAGTGAGACCTAAGTTATAGTGGGATCAAACCTACTTTCCTTGAAAGGCTCTCCCCTTCTTTTTTATCTACCTCTGCCATAGCTCCTTGTTTTCTTGGGCTATCCTTTCTTCCTAATAGATTTCCCAGGCTCGCCTCTTTCCCTCACCTTCACATAGTACTTCCTCAAGGCGCAGCGATAAAAAGCAAGGTTACAAAAATCTGAGAAAGTTGAATGTTCTTCCAAGTCAGAGCACACCCGCCCTAGGAGAGAGAGAGGCTGAGAGTTAGAGAAGAGCAGATGATCTATCCCTGCTCACTCCTTCCATTTGATCTCAGTTAGGAGACACTGCCTACCACAGCTTCACTGTAATAGTGATTGTATCATCATGGTCCGCACCAGGGGTGCCAACTTGAATAAAATATGGAGGGAGGGCAGGTGAGCCCCACATAATCGATCACAGGATGACACATGCACACCATTTGAATGGCAATGCCCATCAACTGGGGGGCAGCCCCCTCAAATATTTTATTAGGGGGCCAAAGGGACTTCGGCCCCAAGGTGTTGGCTCCTATGGTCCATGCCCACTGTTTAATTTAATTTATCCAAAATTTAATGTTGCCGGGTACAGAGTTATGGGACTCCCGAGCCAAGGAGATAAGTAACTGCATAAAGGCAGCCCTGTATAGGGAAGTGGTTTTTTAAATGTTTAATGTTTATGTTTTTATATATGTTGGAAGCTGTCCAGAGTGGCAGTCAAATGGGTGGGGAATAATAATAATAATAATAATAATAATAATAATAAGAAGAAGAAGAAGAAGAAGAAGTAGTTCCTATTTTCATCGGAGAAATGTTGGAGGATATGCAACAATCTCTGTAGAGCTCCACATTGGCTATCTCTGCAGTAGGCGCTGATGCAAGTGTGGTTCCTCCCATATTTTATTTTAAACACGTCCAAAACAAGACTGCCAGTTAGGTTTAGCAAAAGTTATTTTAGTGAAGGTTTCAGAGGAGCTAAAGTCTTGCAAGGAGCTTTGTTAGGATCTAAGAGCTGGGATTTCCCCAAGGCTAGTCCCAATCAGTTTACAGAAAAGCTGAGACAACCCTGTTATTCTTATTGTTTACCTTCAGGAACGACTCCATGGTTTTCATACTGGTCCAGTGCCCGGATCAAGGAATTCTGGCAGCCATACATGGCTCTTAAGAAGCAAACAGCACGGATTCGACGAGGGCTATGAAGGATGCTAAAGAAGTGCTCATATTCGGCATCTGAGAGTGGCATTCCAGCTAGCGATGGCCCTTGTATCTGTGTGTCTGCTGCAGCGAGGAGCCATTTTGAGAGTACTGCACAGACCAAACAAAAGAGGCAAAGGAGTGAGCCTTGGCTTAAGCCTCTATAATGTGTATCAAGGTTGCAAGGCATAGATCCCACAACTTGGGCTGCTGTGCTTTGAATGCCAGCCTTGGTTTTTTTAAGCCCCAGAGCATCCTTGGCCACAGGGGATGATGTTGACTGAAGGATTCTGTGGCCCTGTCTCTACACTGTAGGTTCATGGAGTAAGGAAATGTGTAGATCAGCCCTAGGCAGCATTCCCATCAGCCCCAGTCGGTGCCTGGCTGGGGCTGATGGGAGTTGTAGTCTAAAACATCTGGAAAGCCCTAGGTTGGCCAAGGCTTGGGCAGATAAACGGTCTCACTCACCAAGAGCAAACAGGGACACCTGTGTGGCTGAAAGCCCCCTCATCTTCCTTGCTGAGGCTTTGGGCACAGGGTCGGTCTAAAGGAGGAACCATTAGCAGGCTGTACAGATAAAGGAAGTTCCTGGGTTCTTTTGAATCCTCACTTTATTCTGTTTGCTGGACCACTGCTTTGGTGGGGTATCAAGGGGAAGCGGCATGAAAGGCCAACCAGGAGCTCCTGCTGTGGCCTAGGTAACCAGGAATGCTTGTGACATCACTGGGCAGCAAGGTTCTTCCCTTCTCACCTTTGCCAGTGAAATGGTGTGGCCTGATTCTGCGTTGCTTCCTCTCCTCGTGGGAAACTTGCCGCTTTTGATGGCGGAACCATCTGGGCATAAACTTGGCTGTCATCTCTCTCAAGAAATAAGGATGTGGTGAGTACTCCTGTGAGTGCGGCTACAACCTTTTTATCAGTCAATTAATCAACCCGTTTTAAATCAGACTGGCTGAGAACCCTGTATTATTTTTAAAAACTGCTTATGTTCTGATGTATGGGTATCGCAGGGACTGCAAAATTATGGAGAGAAGGAGGACCTTCCACGAACCTGCCTGGCCTCTCCCAGCAAGTCTTTCAGTGGCCAATCTCTTTGCAACATAGCAGAAGGAGCAGTGAGGCCAATTCTGTCCTATATCTGTTGAAATCTTTTGATCTTTGTAAACTGATGATGATAATTATAATTATTTACATTTATATCCCAACTTTCCTCGAAGGAACTGGTGGCATAGATGGTTCTCGCTCTCATCGTTTTATCCTCACAAGGTTCTTGTGAGGTAGGGTTAAACTGAGAGTCTATGACTGGTCCATGGTCACAGTGTGAGCTTCATGGCTGAGTGGAGACTTGAACCCTGGTCTCCCAGGTGCAAGTCCAACACTCTAACCACTACACCACACTGGCTCAGGAAGAGACCTCTGCCTGAAACTCAGGATAACTACTACCTGTGAATATGCACAATAATGCTTGCTGTTTCAATGTTCTGACTTGGTACCAAGGTTTGTTCCTGTGTACTTTTTATATCAATTAGTTCACACATTAGCTTTGCGTTGTCAAGCACACCATAATAAAGCACAAAAGAATCGAGTGATATATCTGAATGAGAGAACTTCGCCCTTGCAATATATATATTATTTGGGTATGTGTGTAGAAAACTAGCAAACCTAATAGACCTGGCAAGCCTGTAGGCCTGAACCTATTAGCCAAGCCTATTGCATTTTGTAGGGCTTGTATAAGCCTAAATATTTTGGGGGTTGCAGTTTTAAGGTAGGGTTGCTTCCTATGTGATTTACTTATGTGGGCTACTTACTCATTTGAAAAACATCTAAAAGCACCGTGTGCTGTAAAAACAACAACAACATACCCTAGTTTTCATTTCTATATTAGATAGCGTGCACTGTCATATGTGACAAACTGAAGATTGACTGTTCTGTGAAAGGTATAAATAAAACTACAAGAAAAACAACAAGCACAGTCTGCAATGCAAAGCTGGAAGCAATACAAAGTAATTTTGGTTGCAATCCCAAACCCACTTATATGCAAATAAATTTGATTACAATCAGTGGAGATTACTTCAAAATAAATAAGGTTACAAATAGGATGTAAATAAGAGATGCTAACACCTGAAGGGATTAAATAAAACAAGAGAATACAGCAGTGGTTGCAAGCAAGGGTTAATGCTCAAGGGGGGAGGGAATACAATTTAGAAAACCTCATATTTAAAAGGTAGGATGAACTGCAAAGAGGGGGGTTAGAGGTCTTTCCTCCTTTCTCCCCCCTTTTTTTTGCATTTGAGTCTAGGCACTTAAAGTGCTTCTAGGTAGCTTTGAGCATTGATTCTGATTTGTTTGCAGGAAGATTTCACAATGCTGGCTACTTAACGAACATTTATTCTACAAGTTTGTTGTGCAAGACCTCCCAATCAACGGTAATGGCATGACCCGAATTTTCTGGTATGTGATTGAATTTCCACCTGAAAACAGAAAGTTTAGAAAAGTCTTGCCAAAACTAATTTAAATCTGTGGATTGAAGTGCACCTAACTTGCAGTGCAGTCCTGTGCATGCTTACTCAGAAATAAATGCCACTATGTTCAGCGGCACTTGCTACCAGTGACATGTGCTTGGGGTGGGAATCTTGGCATAGGATGGCAGTCTTAGGGTGTGTCTATGCTAAATGCTTTAGTGTGGCATTGCAACATTTCTTTGTCTTGTTATCTCTTTTATGAAAGAAGGTAGCAGCAGGTGCATATTGAAGCATGGACAGTTACAAAGCATACAGTGGTTTCCCACACTGAGTGGGCAATGCTAAATATTGTCCCTTTGGAAGTATCCTTATATCATCCCATGGATATTTTCTCAGAAACAAGTCCTGCTCTTCCACCTAGGGTTGCAGCTTTATGATTTTCCATCCCTTTGCTTTGAAGTCTGTCCCCTTGTTTAGGTTTCTACTGTTTCGTCTATTGTTGTTTTATACAGTATTCTTATTGTCTATGTATGTGTGTGTGTGTGTTTGTATGTATAGTCTCACCCTTCAATAAAACATCCAAATAAGCTACCTCACAGAGATGTTGCGATATATCAAAATGGGGAGAACCATGTAGATCCTTCTTGGAGAAAAGGCAGGATGTAAATGCAATAAAATACGTGTGTATAGGACTGCAGTCTTAGCGGGCTTCTGATGCCAACCTTTGCTGTTGTTGGTTTTTGCAGTAAGACTGACTAGGAAACCTATACCAAACTCTCCCTCGGATTAAGTCTTCCTGGTGTAGTGGGTAAGAGTGCGCGACTAGGACCTGCGAGACCAGGGTTCAAATCCCATGAAGTTCACTGTATCCCTACCTCGCAGGGCTGTTGTGGAGGTTTAAATGAGGAAAGGGATGTATATGCCACCTCGGGCTCTTGGAGGAATGGGATGTCAGCGCAAATAAAATAGAATAAAATAAAAATAAACGGGGATTGCTTCTGAGTGTACATGCTGTGAGACAACTTCCCATTGGTGACGAAACGGCGCGCGCGGAGGCGGTGTCTTGTTCTTGTTGATTTTCTTTCCCCGGGCGGCTCACTCGATTGGCTGACGGGACTTTTCCCTAGCCAATAAAATTTGGGCGGGAAAAAAACCCAACCCGCCCCGTCAGGCGGGGCCTTAATAGCTGAGTGGCTCGCTCTTTCTCTCGGGAAACCTCTGACGTCAGCGGGAGGGAGGCGGGCCGAAGCAGCTCTTCTCCGTTTGGCGCGCTTTCGAGCAATTCCAGTAGGGTCCGTGGCGGCGGGATATGGGGGCGGGGGGATATGGGGGCGGGGGGAGAGAGTGGCCGCAAAGGGACAAGAAGGTGGGGTAAGAGGTGGCTGAGTAGGGCGCTTCGCGGAGGGAAGTAGAAACGTGCTCCAGGAATCGTGTGCTCTCTTGCCTGGAAGTACAGTGGGACCTCTCTTTTGGGGGGGGGGGGCGCGGAGGGGACGCGGAAAGCTCCTCCCAAGTCAAATTGTTGGTCCGCCTAGCTCAACGTGGTCAGCGCTGACTGGCAGCAGCTGTGCAAGATTTGCAACAGGAGTCTTCTTTAGGCGTACCTGCAGGCGCCAAAATTAGAACCTGGGAGGTTTTTCATGAAAAACGCTGTGGCCCCGCATAGGATTGTGTTGCAAGCCCAGCCCTACAAGGTTCTGGAGTCTCCTGCCCCCCCCCCAACACTGAGGCTCTAAAATGCCGCCTTCTCGTCTCCTTAGATGTTAGCCAGAACTTGCAGTGAAATCATATGCATGTGTGTGCAGGATGGCATATATATATTTTTTTTCTGAACCACCAGTAGTTTATCTTGTTTTAAGTACTTGGGCAATTGTGCAACAAGTACAGAGTATGAAAGGGAGAGATGCTCCATGGTGTACTGGTGAATATGCAGCCTTGCCCTGTCTCTAATATCTTGGAATTACTGTAGTTTGTCCTTGATTACAGAAACAGGAAGCAGCACAGAAGCTGAGGGGCATATGGGAGGGTGTGTGGGTGTGTGTTTGTGTATAGAGGGAGTGTTCAAAGATGCCAACTCCCCCCACCAGCAGTCTTGAAGAGGGAGAGTCCAGAATTCTACCATTTTAAGCGGCATAATGTAGGCCTAGTATTAAGGTTGAAGCTAGAGTTTCCCTTTTTCGGCAAAATTGCAAAAAACATACCGTTTTTGAGCTATTTTTCTGGATAATCGGCAAAAGCAACACTGCCAACATGGGCTGCCGTACGTCTGGATTTCCCCAGACGTTTTTGCTGATTTCTGCCTGGACGCTACTGCCAGCTGCAGTATTCCAGATATGTCCTGACCTATGCCAGTCCTAGTTGAAGCTGGTTGTGTAGAATGCTGCACCGGTAAGCAGCGTTTTGCCACCTTGTTGGCACAGTTGACGCAAGCTGCATAGCTCATCTGCTTTGCATGCAGAAGAAGAATCCCTGGCATCCCCAGATAATGCTCCTTGCCTGAAGCCCCAGAGGGTCACTGCCAGTCAAGGTACTGAGCTAGTTAAATCTAATGGTCTGGCCTGGTACGAGGAATCTAGCAATGCTTCTATCTTTTGAGAGCCTGCGTGGCATAGCAGTTAGTGTGTTGGGCTAGGACCTGGGAGACCAGGGTTCACATATCCACTCAGTCATGAAGCTCAGTGTGTGACCTTGGGCCAGTCATGGTCTCTCAGCCTAATTTAACCTCAAAAGTGTTGTCATCATAAAAAGGGGAAGAGGGGGGGGGGAAAGGAAGTTGCAGCACCTTGAGCTCCTTGGAGGAGCAGTGGGATACAAATGTAATAAATAATGATAATATTAAGGTGGTTTGGAATGCCTTGTAGGCATTTGGCGTAATCTTTGATAGATTCCACTGTTGGCTGGGTTCCTGGGATAACTTCAGATGCGCACGTAATGGAAGAGGGCCATCTTTACCGTCCTCCTTGTGCTCGTGTAATGTTTTATTTCAGCTGTGTTGATAATGTCCTTTTTGCCCGCCTTTGTAGAAATGCTAGTTTATATATAGTCAGGGTTAAGGTGAGTCAGAATACTGTTTTATGGGTCTCTTTTTCATTTCAGGAGATGGCTGGGGAGAGCCAAGAAGCCGCCAAAACGAAGTTTCCATTTCCTTATGTGCCATACCCCATTCAAGAAGAATTCATGGCTAAACTTTATCAGGTCTTGGAGACTGGGAAGATTGGTATATTTGAAAGCCCAACTGGCACAGTAATTATCTCTTTATTTTTTAATGATATTTGAAGCGCTGACAATTCCTCATCTTTCTGCTACCTAGGCCTCAAGGTGGCTGTGGGAGCTTCATGTGGCTGGAGAAGGAATGCCTTGCAACATGGAGGAAAGGCTCTCAGGACTTGGTTGCAGCCAGGGAGTGGGGTGCTGTGGAAGGAGGGGAGGGAACGGGAGAAATAGTGTGGTTTGCTACTTAGGAACATAAGGAGCTGCCTCACAGCAAGACAGACCATTGGCCCACTTTGCTTGGTGTCGTCTACACTGACTGGCAGCAGCTGTTTCTCCTGGTCCTACCTGGAAATACTGGGGATTAAGCCTAGCGTGCAAAGCACATGCTCTACCACTGAGCTACAGCTCTTCCCCAAAGTGCTGTAGCAACCCAGAATTCTTAGCTATGTGGGTTGCAGAAATAATCTGTTGTTGTGAATAGACAACAAACAGGTATTGGCTTGTTGGGAACTGTAGATAATGTCTGGGCTTTTGTATTCTAAATTTAAATGCAGCTGCCTAGATTCTTGAATAAGTGGTACTAAGACAACAGCAGCAACTCTGAATTTTATTTTTAGGGGAAATCTTTGAGTCTCATTTGTGGAGCCCTCTCGTGGCTCCGAGACTTTGAAGAGAAAAAGAGACAGGAAGAGGCCCGCCTGCTGGCAAACGGAAGTAATGGAAAGGGTGCCAAAGAGCAGCCTGAGAAGGGGAGCCAGGCATCGGCCGGGGAGCCCGACTGGATCACCCAGTTTGTGCAGAAGAAAGAAGAACGGGAAATGGTCCACAGGCTGAAGGTAATGCTGCTTATTAATTAGAGCAAAGCCTGTCTAGGTGGCGAATTCAGAGATGTAACTGTAAAAGAATAATGAGAACATTAAGTAAATAATCAAGAGATAGCAAAAGCCTTGCTGGATCATGCCAAAGGCTCTTCTGGTTCTCACAGTGCTAAACAGATGCCTATGGCAGATGCCTGAAAGCAGGACCAAAGTGCAACAGCAACTCTCCCCTCCTGTGATTCCCAACAACTGGTATTCAGAGGCATGCTGCCTCTAACAGTGGAGGTAGGCAGAGTTAGTAGACACTGGATGTAGGGATCATTTTTCATCTTGTAGCTTCAGTTCTTCTCTCTGAGCCATGTACATTTAGCATCACCTTTAAATCTTTTGCATGTGCCATCTCTTTAAAGAACCCAGAAATACTAGTTTAATATAGAACAATGGTGTCCAAACCATAAGGAAAAAACTTAACTGAAACGTTTAAAGCTCATGGCCTATGGCTACACTCCTGCATAGAGCCAATAGCTGGAAAATTATCTCCACAGGAGTATAAGATGGCAGCCCTTCCAACTCGAATACCATTAAACTGTGGTGGTATTGCAACACTGAAAGAACAAAAAAAGTTTCAAATATTTAATAGAGAACTAAATAAGTATTTGCTCACAAGTCTCACTTTACTCAAAAGTTCTCTTAGAAAATGCTACTTAAGCTATTTTTAAAAAGAGAAAGATTCTGGTTAGTAGCATCTTGAAATGTACCAGGTGCTACATTTCCTTGTTAAATATGACAGTGTCTTTAGTGTTTCGTACTACTGCATAACCATCTTGATTCTGCCTGCCCATTGAGTACAAGGTGAATTAGAAATGGGGGACACACATAAAGTGAAAGATTCTTCTGGGGTATTTTCTCACGAGCCTCTTTCACCTGTGTGAAAACTGGGTTATAGCCACTGTTTTAAAACCTTATGCACCAGGTGGTCTAGAAACGTATATAACCTAGGAAAGACTGAAGTTGGGAGGCTCTAATGTGCTTGGGATTCACAGTGGGTACGGAAACGGCTTGCTGTTTTCGTTCCAGGACTTATGGTTGACTTTCACAGACTGTTGTTTCAATTTTTAGGAGGAGCAGGTCAGGAGGAAGAAGCGAGAAGAACGTCTGGAGCAAATTCGCCACAACGTGCAGCTGAAATACACTTCTAAAAGAAAGGTGAGAGGACTCAGATACCACAGGCCTATCCTTCGGTTGCCAACAGCACAATCCCAACCATGTTTAATTGCAGCTTCGTTGATAAGTTGTGGTTCCCGGAATGCTGAGAGTTCCATGGTTCGTGTATTGAACGCTAACTAACTATTGGCAGGGAGAAAATGATGAAAAACTGAGCCAGGGGAGTAGAATAAAATGACTGGCACTCTAAAGAGGAAAACTCTGCACTTGTTGAAGGCCCCACTTGTTATTCATTATAAGGCTGCTGTATTGAGTGGTTGGGTCCCCCCCCCCCACCACATTTGCTTTGATTGCTCTTGTTATTGACACAGTAGTTGCCTACTGCTTGTGTTCTCTGAGAAATTTCAAGGAATACAAATAGCATTTTTCTCTGGTTTCTGGCGGTTGAACACTGAGTTCCTTAAACACTAAGGGTTTGGAGCCTTTCCTTATAGGACAGTGAGCTAACTGACTTGGAGGGGCTGACAGTTCCATTATGCTTATTTCAGAGGATGGAGGAGGAAGAGGCAGAGCAGCTACTCCAGCTCAGTAAGGACATGTTGTCTCACCCGGATGAGTTGGGTACTTTGGAGCCGTTGGATCGGAGTGAGGAAGATCTGATCCTTGCAGAGTACGAGAGCGATGAGGAGAAGAAAGTGGGAAGTAGGTAAGGATGGCAATAAGATGGCAAGATAAAGGGGCATCAGAAGCAGGCTACTTGAGAGCCAGTGTGGTGTAGTGGTTAAGAGCGGTAGACTCGTAATCTGGGGAACCGGGTTCGCTTCCCCACTCCTCCACATGCAGCTGCTGGGTGACCTTGGGCTAGTCACACTTCTTTGACGTCTCTCAGCCCCGCTCACCTCACAGAGTGTTTGTTGTGGGGGAGGAAGGGAAAAGGAGAATGTTAGCCGCTTTGAGACTTCTTTGGGTAATGATAAAGCGGGATATCAAATCCAAACTCTTCTCCTCTTCTACTTGGTCCTACGATCACATACTAGACCTAGTGGTCACCAAGAAGAAGGAAGCAGCAAATCACAAGCAGCGAAGGCCCCATCTGCTCTTCTCATGAAGATTGCAGCACCCTCTAGGTGTAGAAGTACAACTTGGGTTTAAGGGTTGGATATGCCAGAATAATCGTCCTCTAATGCTGTGGATTGTCTTTTATGGCGTATCTCGAAAAGCATTTCACTCATTGTAAAATAAAATATTTCATAGGAAGTCTCTCTCCCCCCCCCCCCGTGTTCTGCAAAGTCATCAGAAAAAAATGAGGGGAAACTTATGTCCTCCCCACTCCATTTCCCCTCTTTTGTGCCTTCGCATTGCTAAATAGGAATGTGCTGGCTCTCTGTTGTATGTGGACAGAGTCCTGCTTAAAGATGGGGAGAGACGGTGTCATACGTGCTCTGGATTATGACACAGATGTTTCAGAGGGGCTACAGGAAAGAGAGACACAATTGTGCTTTCACCCCTTAGGTTAAGTGAAGAAGACGATGATGACGATCTAGAGGAGGAGCATGTAACTAAGGTAAGGCTTCAAGGGGCATCTGGTTCCTGCACCAGCAGCTGTCCGTCAAATTTGTAGGTGGAAAGTTTCATGACAAATTGGCAAGAATTCCCCCAGCTTCTAAGGCTCAAATTAGATAACTGCACACATACATACACACATAATACAGTTAAAATCCAGTGAGAATCCCATCTGACTTTCCTACCCTCAGTCCAGTCACTATCTCAGTTGCTGAAGTCTATCGCAAGTGGAAGAGTTTTGCCTATTTTTCAAATGATGTTCACATCTGGCTTTAGTGAGCCCAGGGTCAGACTGATGCCGTTGCATACAAAATGTTTCCCTTCTGGCTGTTTGGTCCCTTCTGAGATGCATGGGCCCAAGCAGTTGCCTGAGAGCAAACTCTGGGCCAGAGTGAGCCCCCCAGGAGCCAAAGTTTTGTATTTGTTGGGCAGGCCTTGCAGATGCCTCTGTCCTACTGCAGAAGCAAGAGGAAGAGAGCACAAATCCTGCATTTCTAACACATCTAAGCTGGCCCTGTATGAATTGCTTCCCGGTCGTCTTTCTCTTCTGTTTCTCTTCCTCAGATTTACTACTGCAGCCGAACACATTCGCAGCTGGCTCAGTTTGTACATGAGGTTCAGAAGAGCCCTTTCGGCAAGGCGACACGACTGGTCTCCTTGGGGTCTAGGCAGGTGCGTAGCCCTCTGCTTTTCCTTGGGCAAGCTGGGTTGCTAATGAAATTTCCCTATGGGCGGAACTAGACAGTGCTGACCACTGGGTTGCCATCAAAGTTAGCTAGCTGTTTTCCCAGTTCCTCCTCCCCTTCCCAGGTCTATCCAGGTGTTCAGTCTGCATGCTGGCCCCGGCCCTCCATTCCTGAAGGGAGGTTCTAATCACATTCAGCCTAAGGCACTTGAAAGCTTTATGGTAATTGCCCCCCCCCCCTTATTATCAGTGTATCCTCTTACAGAGAGGCTTCGAAATGGGCTGAAAATGTGAAGGTCAGGAACGAGGGGGAGGGGCACAGCGCCCACGTGGTATGTGCCCTCCCTGTCCATTTGCTGAATTCTTTAACACAGTGGTACCTCGGGTTAAGAACTTAATTCGTTCTGGAGGTCCATTCTTAACCTGAAACTGTTCTTAACCTGAAGCACCACTTTAGCCTATGGGGCCTCCCGCTGCTGCTGTGCCACCGCTGTGCAATTTCTGTTCTCATCCTGAAGCAAAGTTCTTAACCCGAGGTATACTATTTCTGGGTTAGCGGAGTCTAACCTGAAGCGTATGTAACCCGAGGTACCACTGTGGAGCTGTTGAGTACGGGTATGGAGTATCCTGCTTGCCTTGTGCGAACTTCCCCACAACAGTCAATAAAATGGGGCAAGGGAACACTTGGTGTGATGATGCTACGTCACATGTCTCCCTTTCTAAACGTTTATGGGGAGAAGAGGAGGAACTGAATGTATTGTCATTGAGGAAACACCTTGTGACCTACATCGTGTCTATTCTTAGAACTCCCTAGCATGGGAATAGTTTCTTGGTGGCACTTAGGAGCAGTTGAAACAGTGATGTGATATATATATATATATATATATATATATATATATATATATATAGTGAAATGCTACAGGGTTAGGAATTGCTGCATCCACCCCCACCCCCCGTTTGTTGTATTTTTAGCACCCACCCTGATTTTTGTGACTGTATTCTCTGTGATTTTTTAAAAATTGTGTAATGATAATAGGGGTTGCTCGTGTGTAAGTTGCCGCCACTCCTGGCTATGTTGCCTTGTTAAACCTTTTCTGTCTGGACAGCCCTTCACTTCATGGCTGTTTCAATCGCTAGCAGAATCCGTCAGTGGGCGTTTCTTAAACCTTTTCCAGCATAAAAGCTGTTTGACGCCAAGTCTCCTCCTACTCTCCCTGCGCGGAAGTCTTCTGCGCAGGGAGGGTGTGGGTAGCGGAGGACCCGTGCTCTCCCCGCTGGTGTCCGGCGAGGAGTCCTGGAGCCCCCTCGCCGATTCCCCCATCTGCCCCCCTTTATCCCTGGTGTTGCGCTGATTTCCTTCTCCCGCTGATGAGCTGCCTCTCTCCCTGCTGGGCCCTTCTCCAGCATCACTCGGGAGCCTTGCCTCCGCCTCTGGCTCCGATGTCAGTTCCCTGACAGATTGTTATTAATGTTGCATTTTAAATGGTCATAACCCACCCTGGGACCTTAGACTGAAGGGCGGGTGGAAATGATAATTATTTAATTAAAATGTTAAAAGATGCAAACCAGAAAAATCATCTTCAGAAATACAAATTCTGAGTAAGGCATTGGATACTGAGCAGCATGACACCCTTGTGCAGGGGTCGGCAACCCGCGGCTCCGGAGCCGCATGTGGCTCTTTTACACCTTTGCCGTGGCTCCGGGGCGGATACTAGCGAGGGGAGGAGGCGCATTGTGTGCCCCGACACTCCCCACTGTGACGGGCTCTGTACTGCCTGTGACGTCGCATGGGGGCGGTGCGTGCGTTAGTCACGCACCGTCCCGACGTCACCTTCCCGCCCGCTGTCGGATCGCGGCTCCGGAGATATATTTGTTTTAAATTTCACAATGGTTTTGCAGCTCCCAGTCCCCCCCCCCCTTCGGAAATGGGTCCAAGTGGCTCTTTTTGTCTTAAAGGTTGCAGACGCCTGCCCTTGTGATATTACAAATACTGAACACCCTTCGTCCTGGATTTGTGTGTCTGCAATGCTTATGGCACTTCATACCACAGAAACGATAATCACAAATAGTTTTCCATTCCAAAGAATCTGAGGTGCTGGAGGGGGAAACATTTAAATATGGTTTATTCATTTTTTTCCCTATACATGCATACAAAAAAGTATATCACTATATAGGGCGGCAGTCAGTGCTAGTCCGATTCTGAGTAGAGCCCTTGAAGTTGATGGGCATAACTAACAGGTTCATTAATTTCAGTAGATCTTGGTTGAATACAATCCATACATTATAAATCAGTTATTCTTGTGGAACATAATCCTATTATTTTTATTTCATTATTTATAAGTAATTATTCTAACCTGCTGCTTTATAGATTCGTAATAAAGTTTTTCAATGTTTGTTATATTTCGTCTCGACCGTGAGAAAACCACAAACAATTCGCCTCTCGTAATTCTGCTCCGTGTATGTTGTGAATGTCTCTCTTTTTTTGTAACTGGTTTCTGCTTTTTCCTGCCTTACCTGTCTCAGAACCTCTGTGTGAATGAGGAAGTGAGGCACCTGGGAGCCGTCCAGCTCATCAACGACCGTTGTATGGAGATGCAGAAGAATAAACATGGTAGGAAAGTGTCACATGCTGGGAACAATGACATAAATGGTGCCTAGTGTATTTCAATAAAAAAATGAACAGGCTGGTGATACAATGACTACTGCAAATGACACAAGATAATATCACAAAGGCAGCTGTCTGTAAACAAACAATAAACGTCCATAAAAATTGCAAAAGTAGTTTCTTTCCCAAATAGGTTTTATCTTTTTTAAAATGTATTTTTATTTAAAAATTTCTTGATTTACAAAAGTATGTGCAATGTCTGTCTGTCGTGTCCCCCCCCCCCCCATGTAACATTTTTACTAACCACTTTCATTTGTTGAGACATTAGGAAGAAAAGGGGGAAAGAGGTAGGGGGGAGATGGGGGGTGTCGGGTGATGATGTTTCTATTTTACTTAATATATGTGGGGTTTTGTGTCATTGTTGCTTGTGCAGGTTCTCTGCTGTTCACTTGTGTTCCTCTGGTGGTGAGAGAGGTTGGGGTTGGCCTAGGGTGTGGCTGTTCATTTGTGGTTGGCTGTGGTGGTCTTTGTTTTCGTGTGTGAGTGGGGTGGGTGGGTGTTTTGGATCAGGTTAGCCATATTGATTTGTATGCTGTTGGTGGATTTTTGTCATTGTCTTGTTGGGCTGTGTGTGTGATAAAGTGGAGCCATACCAGGGTGAAGGCGTCTTCTATTTGTCCCTGTGTCAGTTTCAGTTTATTGGTTAATTTTTCTAGTAAGGCTGTTTCCCATACTGTTTGGTACCACTGGTCCATGCTTACTCCTGACAGGTCTCTCCAGTGTCTGGCTATGATGTTTCTGGCTGCTGAAAGTAGGTGGGTTATAAGTTCTTTGTGGTTTAAGTGGGCATTATTGTCTTGGAAGATGTTTAGTAAGGCCAATTCTGGGGTGATTTCTAATCCTTTCTTGGTTATTTTACATATTTCTCATATGGTTGTTGTCCAGAATAGTTGGATTTTGGGACACTCCCACCACATGTGGAGGTATGTGCCTGAAATAGGTTTTATCTTAAACAATTGCAAACATAGTAAATAAAGAGTTCGCTTGTATTATATCAGTGATTCAGTGCTCATTTCTTCTATTTCCAAAATGGATCTTATATTGAACAATTGCAAATGCAGTAATAAAGAGCCCACTTGTGATATACCAGTGGTTCAGTGCTCCAACATCGGTAAAGACCTTGGTCATCGAGCTTTGTAGTAAATAATGTACAAGAGAAGAAAGCACGTAAATGACTTAAAGCAGGGGTATATCTGTCCCCATCTGCATATTCCCATCGGGAGGAGCATAGACAGAGGATGATGTCCTTCAGTTAGTTAAAATCACTTGCCATTTTTATGGACATTTATTGTTTGTTCACAGATAGTTGCCTTGGTGGTACTATATAGTGCAATTCAATGGCAGGTTCTACCATCATCAGTAAAGTGGGGCCTGCAGTAAAATGTTGCAGCGGGGAGTGCTCCTGTTCAGGGTTCCAGCCAGCCATGTCCCCAGAGCACTTTCATCTCTGCTCACCAGCGGCTGGCAGCCCCTGGCGGATTACCCTCAAGGGGAATCGGCCCTCTAGAGAAAAAAGGCTGCCCACCTTTGTTGTAGGAAGGGCCCCTTGCACTGCTTTCACTCACGTTAATATGAACGCCTCTTTCCACTTGGCTCTCCCAACTCTTCTTTCTGACCTTTTTTGCTTCCAGAGAAGAGTAGCACAGGAGAGGAGGCAGAGGGGAAGAAAAGGCGCGTGAGCCGAACAGTTTGTCCATTTTACTCCTATGAGCCCATGCAGCTCCTTCGGGATGAAGTTCTGGTTGAGGTGAAAGATATTGAGCAGCTGGTGACTCTGGGGAAGGGAATGAAGGCCTGCCCGTATTATGGAAGCCGATATGCTGTCCCAGCTGCTCAGGTGAGCCCCACAAAAAGGCAAACCAGCCGCTTTCCTTTAGCCTCAAATTCTTCAGCTGTTGAGCAAGGCAGGTGAAAACCAGGGTGCTGCATTTGTGTGTGTCTCAAACACTGGGCTATAAATAAGGAAGGCGAAAGCAGGTTTAGAGCCAAGTACACAAACTTGGACTTCACGATTGCTAATTGTTAGACTTACCTAAATAGTTTACCTCACCTAGTACCATCAGTTGCCTTAATTGGCTATGTAAAAGACCTAGTCCTGTTGGGAGATAGATAAATTACAGAAATTGCCTCCACCCCATCACTGCTGATTAATTAAAGTGCTTTCCGTCGGCGGAGGGGACGCTGTTGGATACGGCCCAGATCAGATCAACCAAAAGTGATTTAATTGCCTGGCAGCAGAAACTTGGTAGTGCCTTCCTTTCGAACTGTTGCCCTGTTGGAGCAGCGGTAGCCAATGTCGTGCCCTTCAGATGCTGTAGACTGTGGCGCCCATCATTCCTGACCATTGAGGGCACCCTATTGCCTAACTCTACAGTGGAGGAAAAGGGCTCCGTTTGTCGCCTCCTGCCTTATATGCCTCTCCCAGAACCTTTTTGCCTGCTGTGCACTGGCAACCTTGGGTTTGCCCCTGAAAGTTCACTCAGTGGGGACTAGAAAGTAGTCCATGTTTGCAAACGCATCTCGCCCCTACTTCCTGTTCACTCTTAATTTTATGTGTGTGTTTTGGGAATGCATTTGGACCTTACTTACCTTTACTCCCGTAAACGTGACAAATCGCCCTTGTAACCCAAGCCTGTGTCCCTCCTTCAGCTGGTGGTGTTGCCATATCAAATGCTTCTGCATGGAGCTACTAGAAGTGCGTCTGGGATCAAGCTGAAGGATCAGGTGGTGATCATTGACGAAGCCCACAATCTGATAGATACCCTCACCTGCATCTACAGTGCCCAGGTTAGCGGTTCTCAGGTGAGCCAGACCTCAGAGCCCCTGCTCTGCTGCGTGTTTTTTGGTCTTCCACCATAGAGTTCACATTTCCACAGTGGTGGGTTTCTCTTTTAAGCTGCCTTCAATGCCAACATTTTATTTCTATTACAGCTGTGCTGCGCCCATTCCCAGCTGTTGCAGTACATGGAGCGCTACAGGTAAAGCTATTTACAACTCGGGTTGACGTGTTTGAGCACAGTGTGAAACTAGGGTTTTTTGCTATTTACATGACTGCCAATCTGTAAAATTATTCGGGTGGCTTACAAAGTAGAAACAAGCATCATAAATGGCCCAGTTCGGACATTATGCTAAAACCAAACCATGGCTTTGCACCAATGAGCAAACATGTAGTCTCTTGGATGTAAGATGGCAGCCACAGCCCTCTTCCCTGGGACCTGCTGCTCCTGTGCTAGGCAAGACTAAGCCATGGTTTGGCTTACTGCTTATACCCAAATCAGAACTTGTGGTTTGTCTCACTCCAGACAAACCACAAGCAGTAACTAAAGGTTTGTTCTTAGTTTACTGCTCTTGGTTTGTCTGGAGTGAGACAAACCACAGTCTTCGGTTTGGGTGTAGCACTAGGCCAAACCATGGCTTCGCCTCGGATAGCATAGCAGCAATAGAGCCACATTGCACTGCAGTGCATGTTTTCTCACACGTGCTCAGCCATGTTTTAAAAATTCAACTGTGGGAAAAGGCGAAAACAAGCATAAAGCACAGCACAAAACTTTCCTTCTAGCAGAGATAGTGTAAAACAATTCAAAACTATATTCCCCCTTTGCATGTTGAAGAAAGGAGGGGGGGAGCTTGCAAGTCCCAAGAGGAGGTTGCTCATTCGTGAAACAGCAATACGTGGTTTTGCCATTACAGTAAGGCGCCAGTCGTAGTTGTCTATATGTGGCAGTGCTTATTCACCACCAAGGGCTTCATTCTCCACCAGGGGCATAATTCTAAAGCCCAATGTAAGCTCTGTTGTGTCAGGAGCACTGCCTGTTTGCATTAAGACACCGTTTTATTTCTGTAATAGGAAGCGCTTGAAAGCAAAGAACCTGATGTACATTAAGCAGATTCTGTTTCTGCTGGAGAAGTTTGTGGCTGTTCTTGGAGGTAAGAGAGAATGTGGGTTTGTTGGTTTCCACTCTGCTGGAAACAGGTTCCTGCTACTTTCCTCAAAGGCATCAAGCCAAACCAGACTTTGAGAGACAGTGTTTGTCTCAAGGGAGGTGAAGCTGATCCCTCATTATATGGGCTCCCATTGCTCTGGGAGCCTCTGAATTTTCTTGTGTGTGAATATGCAAGAGAAAAATTGAGGAGAGCCTGAACAGTCCCAGTTGCCTGTACTGACCTTGTTTCTCCCCTTTCCCCAACCCAGTCCTCCTTCGGTCACCTCTGTCTTCCACCTCTCCCTCAACCTTTTCCCGGTTGCCATTTTTGTTCATTCTAATAGGAAACTATGCAGCAAAATGAAGGTTTTTAAAGAGGCACATAAAGAGGAATCTGCTTATTGCACGTGGGTCACCCCCCCCCCCCAGGTGTCTGCTCGTGCTTTGGCTATACGCCATATAATTAAGTCAACTTCCTGTATTTACCGAACTTGCTACCAGCTTAATGTAATCAAATTCCAAATTGCTTGTTGAATTATTTTTTTAAAGCATGTACAAATGCAATAAGCCCTTTAATGAGAAGCAAATTGGAATTTGTGTTTAGGGGGGGATACAGCCGTGAATGCACAGCACTGGAACAAAATATTTCCTTGTAGGTGGCAGCCTTGGAGAGTGACAGAACTTCAGAATTGCGTGGCCTCTTAGACATAACCTACTTCTGCCTCTTGCTCAGTGTAGGGGTCTGCAGCTATAGCGTCCTTGACAAGTGGTTGGCCATCCCCTGCAATGGAAAGCCCATCATCCCTGCCCCACCTCAAGGCAGTCTATTCCACTGTCAAATAGCTCTTGCTGTTCTTAGTGTCTCCTCAAGTTTGGCTGAAATCTGCTTCCTTTCCATTTCTACCCATGAGTCCTTCTGGAGCAACAGAGGGCAAGTCTGCTCATCTGCAGTTACTTGAAGGCAGCTCTCATGCCTCCCTTTAGTATCTTACCCACATTTTTCACCCGTTCCCTCATATAGACGTGGTTTCCTGATCCCTCACCCGATAGCTCACTTCTGGACATATTCCAGTTTTAAAAAATAAACAGAAATCATACGTTGAACCCAGAAGTAGACACAGTACTCCAGATACCAGTTTCTAGGCAGCTGCTGTCTGCAGCTGTAAATGATTCTTTTTATGGCAGAATCCTAAGCATGGCAACTCGGAAGTCACCCCCTGCTTTCAGTGGCACGTGTGAGCTAATATGTGCACTTAGGAGTCTGCCCTTGTCATCTCAGCTCCCTGTTTAGGATTTTTTTGGGAAACAGCTCTTTTAATTCAGAGTGGCTTTTTGTAAACTATTTCTCATTGCTCTGCTCTTTGTGTTCTACAGGAAATATAAATCAGAATCCAAACACTCAGAACATTCCACAAGCAGGTACGTCATGCCTCCAATGTCTGAAATGACATGGATCAGCTGGATATATGGGGTACCTAATTGGGAGTGAATAAGGAATATCTCTCTAGGATAATTCTCTCTCTCTCTCTCTTTTTCTTCCCCCCCCCAGGGGTGCAGCTGAAATCTATCAATGACTTTCTGTTCCAGTGCCAGATTGACAACATCAACCTCTTCAAGGTTAGGAATGGATTGATTTGTTCCAGTGTCTAGAATTGTGCTGATAGGATTTTTGTGAAGCTGAGAACTCAACGTCCCAGCTCTGAAGAGTGTTTTGTTGTTTTTGTTTCAACTACTTATTTGTATTTTTAGCTTGTGAACAATCCTGAGATCTTTTGATGAAGGGTGGTATAATAATAATAATAATAATAATAATAATAATAATAATAATAATAATATGCTCTGTTTCCAAATCAAAACATACTGCATTCCAGTATGTGTTTTTATTTCCTCCTCTGGACTTGTTAAGCAACAAAGTTTAAAGTGGTGGTGTTCCCTTTAGTCAGCTCCCCCTGTTTTCCAGGTGTCATCCACAGTGGGGAGCTGGGGCTTCTTGATATTCAGGGATGGGAAAATGAGTGGTAGCATGTGAGAAGGCCTTTTCCTGGCTGTGGAATGCCCTTGCCATGGAAGTAAGGGCAATAGGAAGCTGCCTTATACCAAATTGTTCCATCTAGCACTGTATTGTCTACACTAACTGGCAATGGCTCTCCAGAGTTTCAGGCATAGGATGTTCCCAGCCCTCAATGGAGCTGCCAGGGATTGAACCTGTGACCTTTTGCATGCAAATCAGATTCCCCACCACTGAGCTCTGGCCCTGCCCTGGTGTTGACAACATTCTCCTTCCGGTGCCAGCTTAAAATATAACCTGTTTTCCCAGGCATTTATGTGAGATAGGTCTGCCTGAATCATCCACAGCATCGTCTCAGTTTATTTTAATAGATATTATCTACACTGGTTTGTAGTACAGTGGTACCTCAGGTTAAGTACTTAATTCGTTCTGAAGGTCCGTTCTTAACCTGAAGCACCACTTTAGCTAATGGGGCCTCCTGCTGACGCTGCGCTGCCAGAACACGATTTCTGTTCTCATCCTGAAGCAAAGTTCTTAACCCGAGGTACTATTTCTGGGTTAGCGGAGTCTGTAACCTGAAGCGTCTGTGACCTGAAGCGTCTGTAACCTGAGGTGCCACTGTATTACACTTTTAAAAACTTATTTATAGGGTTTCTTGAATTTCTTTCCTGCCCATCAGCATAAGGTCTTTGGGCAGGTGAAAACAATATAAAAACACAGTATTAAAACCAATTCAAACAGTTTACAGGTGGAATGATAGGGTGGGCCATAAAGTACATGAATGTCAGTCGTCAAAGGCAGACAGCAGGAGCTAGGTAAGGTAACCTATTCTGGAAATGGCTGCACTTGAGGCTAGGATCTAAACATTTTAAATATGCAAAACTGGATATTATAACAGACCTCTTGTTTCCACCAGAGGTCTTCAGGCTTTCCCAGACCCAGGAATCACCCAACCAGTGATGTTTCCAATTTATTTGATCCCCACACCCAGTTTATTATTTTGGTCAGTTCCCTCTTTTATCCTCTATTGAAACCTGGCCTGATCTAACCAGAATGATAATATAAAATAGGCTACTCTGTTTCTGTCAGCTCTTGTTTTATTCGGAGAAGCATAAAAAATTATATACTCCATGCATGCAAACCTAGCACATCAGGAGGGGGGGGGGTTGAAACGTTTACCCCGCTTCCTCTCTACTGTGCTGGTTTTCTACTGGGAAGGCACATACTCCATCTCTCTAGAAGAAAATGCATGTGTATGTTACTTAACAATGATCAAGGACTTTCTCCTCCTGGAAGAGCCAGCCACATGCTTGGCAGTGGCAGAGTGGCGACTCTCGAAGCTTGAGCATCCTTGGAGCGTGGTAGGAATCCTTTGGAGGACTGCTTGCTTCTGCCTCTTACAAATCCACCTCTAACTTAGACCTGTGAAGTGAAGTGTAGCTCAGTCTTCTGCTGGAGCAACTAATAAAATAGTTGAGTTGTGACAGTTGAACAGAGGCGGCTGGGATATGGAGCTAAGCAAATAAGATGAGTAAGAGCGTTCCATTGTGTGTTCTCTCTCTTCCAACAGGTTCAACACTACTGTGCGAAAAGCCTCATCAGCAGGAAGGTATTGTTCTTTCTGCCTTTTATTCTGCTAGAATGTGGGGGCAGGTACTTTCTGCCCAGATGCCTGTACAAAAGCTGCTTGTTGCTGCAGCATTTTTGCAGGTTTCTCTCTGCAGTCTTGGGGACTAGAAACTCTTTCCCCCCCTTTCTCTCCTGCAAAGAAAATCTGAGGTACTTAATGGAACTGATTTCTGCAATTTCACAGAAAAGGTCACTTATATGAAGTTGCTCTGAATGGTTGCCAGTTTGAATTTTCAGAGCAAAAAGGTAGCACTGGGGAGGGGACTATTTTCTGGGGGTGGAAATTAATAATGAAAATATTGTTTTAATTCTTTTTGTCTGTTCCCATATCTGCTGCTGCTTTGATACCATTTTATTCCTGGTTAGGGCTTCTGTCTCTTTACTCTTTTTTAAAAAAATGTTTTTATAAGATTTGCAAATGCAACAAGCAAAATATCAAAGTAAAAAAATAATTAAAACAGCCACAAAGAGGAATAAAAATGCAAGATAATAATACAGTACAACAACAACAATAAGCTTAACAAAGAATGAATAGCATAAAATACATTTCATCTCCTTTCTACAGTGATCCCAGCCAATTGGGCATCACTTTATAGCCAAACCTGTACATTGTCTGAATGTAGAAGTTGCAGTGGGTTCTAAAGTTTTACCATGCGAGATTCTACAGACTTTGCAGCAAAGGTCCCTGAGCGTAGAACCAGTTGTTATGGGCAATACCTTAATACTACTTCTAATCCTTCTACATTTTTGGCAGCTCTTTGGCTTTATCGAAAGGTACGGGGCTTCTGGAGCTCTGAAAACTCGGAAAGAAGACCAGAAGATATCGGGCTTGCAGAATTTCCTGCAAACCTTGAACAAGAGGCAAGAGAAGGAAGGTGGGCTCAGGGGTTGAGTTGTGAAATGGGCTAGAAAAGGCAGAACCAATTATAATGGTTGCCAGTGCAGTGATTTCGTAACCCCATGGGGATGCTGGTGTATCCTCTGCCTGTGTGTGCTGCCCTTCCTCTCAGTGGAATCAGAGGACCCACATGTATTCTTTTACATGTATGGGTTTGCTCGCTCTGTGGGGCCTTTTCAAGCATGCAAGAGCTTCAGGTCCATGTGGACCAGGGTGTGTCCGTTCACTCCACCCTGGGGAGCAAGTTAATTTACTGAAGCTGTTTCCTGAATGCCGTTTCTTCATTTAGGGGGAAACAGCTTGAATTTTTTCCTTCTTTCCAAAATAAATTAAGTTTTGATGGGGGCTGTGGGCATTTTTACACAGGGCGCTTAGACCACGAGCAGAAAACCTGCACTGGCAAGAGTTTCATCAGTTTCTCTGCTTGATCTCATTAACAATTTTCAGATGTGGTATGAATGAAAATGGTCTTCTGAGCTTGTTACCCTCCTAGCTGCCGAGCATCCCCTGGCTTTGTGGCACGAAGTTCACCATCTGAGGTTGCTCTTTTGGTCTGCAGGGACTCAACACAGCTCCCCTGGAGAGGATGAGGATGAGCAGCCAAAAATGGCATCTCCCCTGATGCACATTGAGGGGTTCCTGGCTGCGCTCACAAACGCAAACCAAGATGGAAGAGTCATCCTCACCCGGCAAGGTACGGGGCAAGTTGACGGGCGTACATTATTTAACTAACTAAAACTGCAGTTGCTGGTATAGATTGAGGCCTGGGCCACAAGGATTGAAAAGCCTCTTGCTTCTGTGAGAAGCCACTCTCTCCTTCAGAGAATCGTCCCCCCCAGTTTAGTTCAAAGCAGCCTGAAAATCTGCAAGGATCTGTTTTCTTGGAGCCAGAAGTTGGACAGGAAAACCAACAGTGCTCTTCTGGTACAGGCAGCAATGGTGCTGTCAAACCCCAACCCCCATGCTCTCAAAATGTATCTTTAGGCGAAATTACAGTGTTGGGTAGATGGATGGCCCACTGTCAGGGATGCTTTAGCTGAGATTCCTGCATTGCTGGGGATTGGAGTAGATGGTTCTTGGGGTCCCTTCCAATTCTGTGATTCCTTTTCCAGGCACTTTAGCTCAGAGCAGCCTCAAGTTTCTTCTTCTGAATCCGGCGGTGCACTTTGCCCAGGTGCTGAAGGAGTGTCGGGCCGTGGTCATTGCCGGAGGCACCATGCAACCGGTGAGAGACATTTCTTGACATCTCTAGACTTTTTTTTTTAATGCTATTTATTAAGATTTCATAGAAAAACAATAACTTCAGAATTTAAACATAAAATACAAAAGCCAGTAAAGATAACAAAAATAGAAAAGATACAAAACAAAACACCTATAGAATACACAATAAAAAAACAGTTTACAAGATAGAAAAAGAACAAAAAAAAACAAGGAACCCAAAAAAGTAAAAAAGATTAGTCTTTTCTTATCTTATCTTTCATTCACTAGTTTCTTGACCTCCTCACAACTCCCTTTTTGTATTCCAGTTCAGATATTTAGTTCAGAAAATCCTTACCCTCTATCACTTAACCTTACTCAACATCTTAACCTATATTAACAATACATTTTCCCTCATTATCAGTCTATATTTACATATTCTTATTAATCTTTTTACCAACACCGCTTATTTTCCATCCAACGTCCGTTTAACATTCATAAATTTTACAGTATTTCTGTAAATAGTCTTTAAACTTTTTCCAATCTTCTTCCACCAACTCCTCTCCCTGGTCTCGGATGACATCTCTAGACTTTTGTTTGGTCTGAATAGCGGTTGCTTACAAGCAGGCAGTGGTAGAAGGGGCTACATGCTGTCTTTAGGAAGCTGTGAACTCACACTGAAGGTTAACCAACGAACTTGCACTGCTTTTTATCCTAGTTGCAGAATTTGGAGCAGGAAGTATTGTAACCTTGGCGATAGATGGGACCCATCAATCACCATGAACATAAAGGGGGGGGGGGGAAGGCTCACATAATGCGCTTCCAGAATGCCCACCGTTGGGTAACAATTTTATGTCTGGTTTTTTCTCTCCTACCATGTTATCAAAGGATCAGGAAAATCTGAATTAAATAAGCGTTGGAGGGGGAGTGTAGGTTTCCCTTTGGATGACAACAATATGTGGGTGGTGTCAAACACTTGCACAACTGGAGGCCCCCAAATCCACTTTAAACTGGTGGTGTACACAACCTAAGCAAATCCTCCATAACCTTTATGGAGCAGGCCCTTGCTGGCAAAAGAACAGAATCTGCTAGGTTTATAAGGTGTCTCCTTGAGTCTTTGGCTCACATTATTATTATTATTATTATTATTATTATTATTATTATTATTATTATTATTATTTATTAGCTTGACATTCAAGCCTGTGCTTCTTTGCCCTATTTCTTCAGGCTGCCTCCTGCTTTTGATAAGTCCTGGATCCTTAGCCTCTTGTGTTTGACCTTCAAGCGGTGATCTTGCCAGGAGGGGTCATTTCAGAAAAATCAGGAATTTCAGTAACACCATGGTGGCAGGACCAGTCTCTGCCAGGCTTTTTGCATCTGAGCCCCAACTGCTGGCAGGGTATAAGTGGAGCTGCAGAATATAGGGGGTGGGGAAAGGAGTAACCCGTGGGTGGATAGCTAACTAGCAATCCCAGTTGGAAGGGGGCTGTGCTTGTTTCAGAAGTCAGGGAGGAATGTTTTTGTTAATTCTGCTTTCCTGCTTAAGGTGTGTGCGTACACACACACACACACACGAGACCCCAAATTCAATCCCTGGCATCTCCACCTAGGGCTGGGAATGTTCACGGTCTGAAACCCTGTAGAGCTGCTGTCACTCAGTGGGCACAATGCTGAGGTAGATGAACCCAGGGGTCTCATCTGGTCTAAGTCAGCTTCATATGGTCATATAACTAGGTATGGAAATTGTTGGTATGGATTTCTTTACAGCCCCATAGCTCTAAGCTGTACCATACGAGGCCAGTACAAGCCTCTTAACTGGGGAAGAGGGAGGAGGATGGGCTTTGACAACGCATAGCTCAGGTGGTAGAGCATGAGACATTGTGGGTTCGAGCCCCCCGTTGGGCAAGGTTACAATACTTCCTGCTCCAAATTCTGCAGCTAGGATAAAAACAGTGCAACTTCATTGGTTCATGATTATGGAGCTGCGCTGGCTGCCAGTGCTCTGTCTCCAAGGCCTTAACATTGGTTTATAAAACCCAAAGCAACTTGGGTTCTGTGTACTGTGAGGGAGGACTGCAGCTGAGTTGTAGAGCATCTCTGCATGTGGAAGGCTCCAGGTTCAGTCCCCGGCATCTCTGAAACCCTGGAGAGCTGCTGCCAGTCAGTGTAGACAGTACTAAGCTAGATGGACCAATTGCTTGACTCGGTATAAGGCAGCTTCCTATGTACTTAAAAAGGCCACCTTATTCCCTTGACCACTGCACAATCTTCGTATTCAGCTGTCCATGACGAGAAGTTGTGCATGGAGTGTGGCGTCATGGAGACTGTGGAACTCTCTGCCTCATGAAATCAAGCTGGCACCATCTGCTGTGAGCTTTAGGTGCCAACTATAAAAAGCTTAGTTACTTCAAACCTTCTTAAGAAAAAAAGATGCATTTGTTTTACAAAACCTTGTTAGATGGTCCATTTTGTCCTTGCTGTTTTCTTGAATACATCTTGCTTCAGTTTTTTATTTTTTAGGATGTTTCGCTTTTAACCGAGATCTGATAGTGTTCTCCTTGCAGTGCAGCAATTAAACAGTTATCACATTTGCAAAGCTAAGCTGGGTTTGGTATGGTTTCAAACTGGATGGGGTTCTGCACTTTTCTGCATTGCAGGGGGTTTGGCTAGATGACCCCAGGGGTCCCTTCCAACTCTAATGGTTCTGTGTTTGCAATATAGTAAAGGTAAAGGGACCCCTGACCATTAGGTCCAGTCGTGGCCGACTCCGGGGTTGCAGCGCTCATCTCGCTTTACTGGCCGAGGGAGCCGGCGTACAGCTTCCGGGTCATGTGGCCAGCATGACTAAGCCGCTTCTGGCGAACCAGAGCAGCACACGCAAACACCGTTTACCTTCCCGCCGGAGCGGTACCTATTTATCTACTTGCACTTTGACGTGCTTTCGAACTGCTAGGTTGGCAGGAGCTGGGACCGAACAACGGGAGCTCACCCCGTCACGGGGATTTGAATTGCCAACCTTCTGATCGACAAGTCCTAGGCTCTGTAGTTTAACCCACAGCACCACCCGCGTCCCTATGTTTGCAATATAGAAAGGAATAAAATAAACAAAATCTGACGATGTGATGAAGGAGCCACTTGGTGGCAGTACTGTACTTCATTTCCTAGCATGGCCAGTGGGACTGAGGGAGACAGAGTTGCTTGCACCATCTGGAAAAGCAAGTCAGATGGGACAGAAATAAGAGAAATGGTCAGAGTATGAACTGTATTCCTGAAATATGGGGCGGGGCACAATGGTCTTGTGGCCATTTACTCTTCTGGATGCAGCCTAATAATTACACCAACCTTGTGGTGCAAATGCCCCTTTGGTCTTCCACATGTGGCACACAACTGGTTGGTGTCGCAGTTCAGTTGCGATGTTGACAACCTGCTGGTGTACAGCCAGCCTTAAAAGGATAGTTTGCAAATCTGGGTTTGTCTTTCCACGCAGGCATTATCTGAAGGACTTTTCACTGGGGGTTTCTGAATGTTATTTTTGAACGTTACTTACTTTAGGCTGCCTTTCTGAACAAAGTCTGTTCAGTGCATTTATAGAGCATAAAATCGAGATAATACAACATTAATACTTTAAAACTTTTTTTAAAGTTCCAAAAAATTCAAAGTAAGCAGCAACAGTTTAAAACATAGTGGAGCCCAGAAAAAAATAAATAAGAAAAGACCACACACCAGAGTGATAAATTTATTAGAAAGTTGCTCTCTTACTCGTGTGCTCTGGAGATGCAATGGAAAGAGTTGGGCCTGCTCTTTGTTTTGCTTATTTATTTTATTAGGTGCATTTATAACCCACCTTTCATTTTAGCAGATTCCCAGGGCAGATGACAAGATACAGATTCAATAAAATTGCAGAAAAACAGCTATAAATCATAGAAGCTAGTTTGATAGCAGCTAAAGTCACAGGGCAGGCTGGCAACCACAGCTGAATATTACTACAGTGCACCACTGAAATATTTGCCTTGTGGGTGAAAGAGATTCTGGGAGGTTCTGTAGGCATCTCAGAAACAGGGAGGCGATATGCTGAGAGGGTTGGTTCAGTCTCTTGAATGGCTTCTTCCCGTGGTGCAATGGGTCAGTGCGTCTGACTGGACCATAGTTTGCTAAGGGAGCTCATTCCTTGCACGCAGGACACCCAGGTCCAGTTCTTGCAATTTACACTTAAAAAGATCTCAACTAGCAGAGCTCTTTAGAGCTGCTGCCAGACAGAGTAGACAATACTGGGCTCTATGGACAAGTAGCATGAACTGGTATATATACAGCATCTTCCTACACAGGTAGCAGGATTTGGTTTCTGCGTAGGAGGACTTTGGCCCATGTGCTCTGCCCTTGATTTTGGCCAAGGTCACCCATCTAGCCCTGCCTGCTGCTTGAGCCTTCCTATTTTTTTATGAAAGCCTTGTGACTTGCAGGTGGCCGATTTCCGGGAGCAACTGCTTGTCTGCGCTGGTGTCGGTGCCGACAGGATCGAGGAGTTCTCCTGCGGTGAGCCTCGGAGACAGGGAAGGGAAAGGAGTGCTTTTAAAATTACTATTATCCAGCAAATTGCAGTGGGCAGATGGACCCTGCCTGCCTGTTGCTATGGCACTGTGTGTAGCAAAACGTTCCCTGCTCCATCCTTGCCTGCCGAAATGCTGCAGCTCAGTGGCCTCCCACCTCCAGCACCACTTTACACGGGGAATCCCTGGCAGCATCCATACTGGTGAATGCAGCTGTACTTGCAATAAGCTGAAAGCAGAAGGGCCAGAACTGCTGTCTCCCTCCCTCCACTTTAAAAACCCAAGATGGAAAATGCAACTATGGCTGCAAATTCCAGTGAATCAACTAGGGCTTTCTGCCATATAAACATGACTGTGTAGGACAGGGACATCAGGGACAGGGACGAAACACTGCTCCCATTCAAGGTTCCAGCCAGCCATGCCTGCTTCCAGCAGACTCCAATCCATGCCCCCAAGTCAGTTGTCATTCCTTGCCCACTGAGAATTTGTCTGCATTGGAGTGTTGAGTGAGTGTGTGTGTGTGTGTGTGTGTGTGTGTGGTGTCCACTTAGGCTTTCTCTCTCTCTTTTTGTACTTCTCAAACCTTGGGGTTTCCCTAAGCATTCCTACCTCCCCCAGTTTTGTTTGTGGGTGGTGCCCTTTTGGATTCACACTTGGGTAATCGAATTTGCTATTAGCATATGATAGTTAAGAGCCAAATGATCTTTCTCTCCTGCTTGCCAGTAGGAGTGATTCAGGGCATTGTTTCAAGGACCTGTTTCTTTAGGAGGAGAGAATCTTGAAGGCGTGGGTGTCGCCATGGAAATATGCCTGTTTACAGATCTCCAGGCTGAGAAGAAATGTCACGAAATCAGCAGTCAGCGTGGCTCATGCCAGTCCCCAGACAGAATCAGTGCTTGCTATGAGAATCCACGGCTACTTGTGTTATGCACATCCCACCTTGCTTCCCGTGTCACCCCTTCAGTTGTGACTTTCAAGCGTTCAGTCAGGGAGTAAGGAATCCTTGCTCCGATTAAATTACACCTTGTGTTTTTAGTGGCTCTCTTTAAGGTGACTCTGCCACACAATTTGCTTGACCACTGAAATCTGATGGTGGCCTCCGTGGGTCCAGAGGTGGGCTGGGGTACGGCTTTGCTTCCAAGCGGCTATGAATAGGGATGGCTGTTCAGCTTCGCTGCCTCTCATTCCTTCTGCCTGCTCATACGTTGTCAGGTCACGTGATTCCCCCAGACAACATTTTACCCATCATCCTCTGCAGTGGCCCATCCAACCAGCAGCTGGAATTCACCTATGAGAAGCGAGGCCTGCCTCAGATGGTCAGTATCCGTCCCATTACTTTGACTGTTCAAGATATGTCGCTTCATGTTTTGAGCTTGCTGGGGGAGAGGCAACCGGCCTTGCTGGATCAGACCAGGCACCCATCAAGCCCAGCCTTCTCTTATCACAGCAGCTGTTTGGATGTAGCAAAACTTGCTCCATTTTGATAGCCTTTCCAGAACTGGCAGTGCGTTCTGTACAAAATAATAAGCCGCTGCTGGGACAAATGGGGTGGAGGAGAGGAGGGTAGCGGGTGGGGCTTGGGGGCTGGCCCCTTCCTCCGGGCCTAATATACAGGCAGTGGCTTCTGAATCCGGTGCCCTAAAGATTGTGGTGGCTTCTTTTCTCTCTTTAGATGGCTGAGGTGGGGCGGATCCTTTGCAACCTGTGCAACGTCGTCCCTGGGGGCGTGGTGTGCTTCTTCCCCTCTTACGAGTACGAGAAGCAGGTTTATACGCATTGGGAGAAGACCGGGGTGCTTACCCAGCTGGCCTCTAAAAAGAAGGTAATTGCTCAGCCTGGTGCTGCTGGTGCTTTTAAGCGGAAGCCATTCGTTCCGGAATCAAACCATTATTGGCTGATTACAGTCCTCTGCTCTGTTTTTTGTTCCCTCTCCTTGAGTTGTTCCCGCTGCCTGCACAGTGAAGCAGAGAGGATGTTTGTTTATATGTCCAATTCCCCTCCACCCCCCCCAAATAATGAATAAGCAATACTTGCTGGGCGACTGATTGGTGTACTTGGGTCTAAATTAGATTAAGCGCTGCTCCATGCTTTCTCAAAGCGCAGCAAGCTTGGCTCTTTGGCAGCGGAGGCAGACAAGAGCCCAGAGATGAGGGCCATTTGAAATTTATTTTGCAAATCGAAAATTAAGCTTCTGTAACCTGGAGAGCTAAATCCTGAGAGTTCATTGTGAGCACAACAAATCATGAGCAAACAGGACATATGGCATTGCATAATAAAAACCCATTCAGTTGTGTGTATGTGTGATTCTCAATTTGTGTCCTCTTCCTCCAAGGAGCAACCATTCAACCTCATAACCAGGTTGCCCAGGACCTACTTGAGGAGCATCACAGTCAATTGGGGATTTGAACCTTAGTTTCCTACTGACAAAATCTGTGTTTTTAATTAAAAATAAATAAAAGCAAAGCCAAGAGCCTCTTGCTGTGATGGTGCAGGTGCTACACAGGTCTGAAGGGGGTTATTCTGGTACTAAGTCTTTTGTCGTCTTCCTCCATGTTTCCTGCTATGATGCTGCCTGAGCTGGGAATGCCAAAGGAGCAGTTAATTCTCAGTGGGGAAGCTGAGGCCTCCATATTGGGTCAGATTCACCTGATTCTTGTCTAATCTGTAGTGAATTTAGAAACAGCTGCTGGAATATTTTGGAGCAAGGTTGAGTTGTATTTGCTACTGCCTGGAGGTGTAATGTTGCTACACTTACTGAATTGAAATTCTGGGGTGGGGTTTTTTGTTTTTTTGTATTCTGTTAAGTTTGCTTGCTTTTATGAAATTGTTCTTGCAGTGGTTGATCCTGTGATGTGTTGCTTGTGTTAAGCAACTTTCAGCGTGATTTTTGTGTGCAGAAAGACAACATGCAGCTAAACTGATGACGACGATGTGCTTTGGGCAAGTTCAGCATCTCTCTCCATCAGCTGAAATGTTTTCTGCGTTTTTTAAACAGATATTTCAGGAGCCAAAGCGAGCGAACCAGGTGGAGCAGGTGTTGGCTGAATATGCCAAGAGCATCAAGGTGAGAGCCAAGGGGTTGGCAGGCTGCTAAGGTACTTAGTGGGAAAAGGCAATGCCCTTGCATCAGCTAAGCTGAACTCTGCTGCTTTGGCCCAGAGGTGCGCTCCTTTCCCAGCTTTTAACCACCCACCCCCTGGGGGCGGGGCTTTCTTTTATGCAGCGTTGCAGCCAATCAGGAGGCCCCATGACAGGAGCGCTGCTGTTCTCTGTCGTTGGTGGGAAAATGAGCGAAGGAATCAATTTTTCCGATGACCTGGGAAGGTAAATGACTGGCTTGTGATCAGAGATGTGGGAAACGTCCCGTCCCCCATTAACCCTTTCTCTCCAGTGCAGTTCTGCAGCTGAAATAAATACTTTCTTCTAGTTCAAGTTTTTGATTTTGGCAGTGAGGTAGAGGGGGCAAAGGAACTGTTTTACTGTGGGGTTTTTCCCCCTTTTTTTGCTGGAAGCTGCCCAGAATGGCCAGGGCAGCCCAGTCAGATGGGTGACATATAAATAATAAAATTATTAAATGCATAGACTGGAGACTAGCAGCCTCTGGATGTTGGAAGTACTTCCTTAAGCGATGATTTGCCTTTAGCATTTCCTCTTAAGGCTCTGTCCTACCCCACTGTTACTTAGAGGACTAAAATCGGTTTCAGAAATTGAATTGAGCTAGAAGTGCTCCTCGCAGAGGGACAGGTTTGCACAGGGAGCAAACTTACGCTAGATTAAACCTTCTTCTGCGACACACATCCCCGCCCCCCAGGGCAAAAAACGGTTGCCCAAATTATTTGAAAGTTCCTGAGCTCTTATGCATGATTCCAGGGGGAGGAAAACTGTCTTGTATCTAATGTACTTGCTCCACAATCCTATTAATGCAATGTTAGGATGAAACATGGCCTCTTTGACATTTTCCTGCTAAAAGGGGCATTGCAGTATTATTACAAAAGCTAACAAAATACCTGTGGTTGGTGGGTGTCTGTCTTTCTCTCTTGCCTTTGCCTTCCCCCCCCCCCCATTCCTAGGTGTGTGATCATGGTGGGCATGCCTTACCCCAACATCAAGTCGCCAGAACTTCAAGAGAAAATGGCATACCTTGACAAGACTATGGTAACTGTCCACCCCTTTCCACTCTTGCTGGATCTGCTTTGCAATGCGCAAAGCAGTGTAGGGACACACTTGCATTATGGAGATCTCTTTTCATAGCCATGTACCTTTTTGCTGTTCTTGGGAAAGAGCTACTCCCCCCCCCCAATTGGCCACCCAAATTAGAAAGTTAATGTTGCTCCTTTGAAAGCCAAAGTGCTTAAACACACACACACACACACACACACACACACACACACACACACTTCATTCATCTTATGTGAGAGAGGCTTGTAATGATTCCCCCTTCTTACATGAGGTTAACAGCTTGGTCCTTGTAATGGAATTTAACTACTGCAGTATCAAATTAGTGGCTGGTAACAGAGGCTCATAGCATCAGGCAGAACAGCGCTTGGGGCTTCTTCATGGGGAGCTCATAAGGCAGCCTCAGCTGAAAACTTTATTACATCTGAGGTGAGGGGGAAACTGTGCACAGTTCCTTAGGTGGCTGATCCATCGCTCCTTGATACTGTGACATGATTCGCTCGTTGTGCATGAGCCATGCATGTTGTTTTAATTGCCCTTAATGTCCCTGTGCGTGGAGAGCACTGGCTGTTTATTGGCTTGGGAATGAGCTGGTGCTGCTGCTTTCATGATGTAAGGTTTTTTTTGGGGGGGTTGTTCTTTGGTAAATCAGGCAGGATGTGTGTTTGTACCTCAAGCGGCACATTCCCTGCTCAGTTCCTGGGACACCTCTTATTTTTGCTTCTTATGCAGGGCCCAAATCAAGATGGAATCTCAGGCTTTGAAATTCATTTGTCGTTACCTTATTCTAAAGCTAAACACCTAGACAGGTGTTTCCCCATTATTTAGGATAGCTCCCTACTGTGTACTTTTGACTCCTCCTTTTACCCTTTCTTCAAGCCCAGCTCCAGCTAGTACTGGATATGCAACCTGACTTGACTGGCAGGCCAAAATGTAGTTCAAGTCCTTGCTACTTTCATGCCTGCTCTGGTGCTGCCCTCTGCATTGAGGGTGGGTAGCCAGGAAGGCTCTTGACTCTGGGGATACTTTGCTCATTCTTACCTTCCTCTGTCATCTTGGTTTCCCTCCTCCAGCCAAAAACCGCAGGCCAGGCACCAGGCAGAACTCTGATTGAGAACTTGTGCATGAAAGCGGTCAACCAGTCAATAGGTAAGTGCAGAAATTCGCAAGTGGGTTTTGATGTTCTCCAACAGAGCACTGATGGTGGCTTCCTGTGGGCTGGCAGAGTTTAGAAGCAGCTATTTCTGATGCATGTAGCCTGAACCTCAAGCAGTGAAAGCAACAGGAACAAAAGTACCAACTTGTCAATATTTTTGCGCAGTCCTCAAGCTGCCATCCTCCAGCCTTGTTAATAGCCACATGCCTAGCTGTTCATGGTGAGAGAGAATCTCCCCATAGCAGTAACTGGGCAAGGAAGCTTTTGTAAGCCAGAAGAGGAACTGTTTTTCCCCCCCATGCAGGTGTTATACGTGGGGGGGGGGAGAGGACAGTAATTCTGTGAACATGTGTAAGGTTGCCTTAGTGCATCACGTTGGCTGCTCCTGCTGTAATAAGTTGACAGTTGAGTGATTTGTGTGTGTGGCTTCTCTTAACAGGGAGAGCAATTCGCCATCAGAAGGACTTTGCCAGCATTGTGCTCTTAGATCACAGGTATGCCCGCCCAGCTATTTTCAACAAACTACCTCAGTGGATCAAGAGCAGGACTCAGACCAAACCTGTCTTTGGGCCAGCCTTTGCAGCACTAAGAAAGGTGAGTGCTAATGCCAGGCTCTGCTTATTCCCACAAAACACACACACACACACACACACACACACACACACACACTGCATGGAATGAGAATCTTGGCTTTGGTAAGATACCATGGCCTGCAATGGAGGTGGTTTATGAGGATGTGTGAAACACCAGCTCACCGACATCATCACATGCCTGCCTTCTTTCTTAAATCTCGTTAGACATAAAATTTATGGAAATTTCGAAGCTATTGGAAGGGGGAAAATACTTTTTCCTCCAGTTTTCCCCCATGTCATTTTATTTCTTGATTTGGTGTATTTCCAAGCATAGATCAGGTTCCCTCTCCCCACACGCTGCAGAAAACGGAAGCGTGTAAGAAAGCAAGAGGAGTTGGAGGCTGTATTGAGCAAAGCTCTTGCCACCATGTTGCAGGAGGGATGTGCTTGGCAGAATTCCAGGCTGCATTCCTTGGCCTTGTTGTCCAGTCAAATGCAGACGTGGTGTTATAATCGCTTACGTTTTTGTCTTTTGAATTTTTGATCCAACATATTTGCAGCATTATGAATTGGATGGCAACAATATTAACATTGCTCAGTTCTTTCTCCCACTCCCAAGTTTTTTGAGGCCTAGTTAAGAGGGCAGAGGGACGCGGGTGGCGCTGTGGGCTAAAGCCTCAGCGCCTAGGGCTTGCCGATCGAAAGGTCGGCGGTTCGAATCCCCAAGGCGGGGTGCGCTCCCGCTGCTCGGTCCCAGCGCCTGCCAACCTAGCAGTTCGAAAGCACCCCCGGGTGCAAGTAGATAAATAGGTACCGCTTACCAGCGGGAAGTAGATAAATAGGTACCGCTTACCAGCGGGAAGGTAAACGGCGTTCCGTGTGCTGCGCTGGCTCGCCAGATGCAGCTTTGTCACGCTGGCCACGTGACCCGGAAGTGTCTCCGGACAGCGCTGGCCCCCGGCCAATAGATGTGAGATGGGCGCACAAACCCCAGAGTCTGCCAAGACTGGCCCGTTCGGGCAGGGGTACCTTTACCTTTACCTTTAAGAGGGCAGAAACATGCACCGGCTGTGCCATTGAGAGGGCCACAAGCAAAGAAGGCACTGAGTCCTTCTCCCTTCTCTTGTGACAATGGCAGTGCCCTCCGAGAGGCAGATATACATCTTGCGCTTACATTTGAGAGTATACAACTTGGTGCTCCCTTGTCCTTGGTGTACGGGTTTTGTAATGATACTGTACATAGTTTTACGAAGAAGTCTTCCTGTTAAGAGTTTCAGAAATCATTTTAGGAGACTAAATATATTAACACCTGGTCTATTTCATAATCCTTTTTTCCCTTCAATTTTTTTGAGGGGAAAAACAAAAAAAAAAAGGCTTGGAAAAAGCCCCCCCCCCCCGAGTTTTTCCATTCCCCCTAGGCTGTTACCTCTCTACATCCAGTCCATGGGGGTGGCCCTGCCTAGCAGCTTCCTCCTGTGTCGCCTCAATGTTGGCATTGTAGACCTCGGTGGGAGAAATGGTGGGGGCACAACTTGGCACTAGTTAGTTCTGCCTCCCCCCTCCCCAGTTCCAGCAGGTGCTTAAGCCTGCTTATGGCTCGGCTGTTGAGATTGTGCTCCTTGTTGCTTCTGGTGGTTCCATGCCTGATGTAATTTCCATTTTCTGTTCTGCAGTTTCATGTGGAGAAGAGATCAAGTTGTGAGTCTTCACCCTTCAGATAACGGAAATGCTTGCAGCTGCCTCGTCCCTCTGTGTGAGTGCCTTCAGTGTTTGTTTATGTCAGTATTGTTTTTGAATTTCTCAATAGCTAAAGCATTCTTTCAAACTTCATGCTCAAGGAGTTTTGTGTTGCCAAGCCTTTAAGGCATGTTGCACTAGGAGTTCAGGTTACAGAAACCCTGTGGGAGGAGAGGGGTACTCTTCTATTTGTGCTAGACAAGAGGTGCTCTGTTCCTGAGGGTAAGGGAGCAGCTGCATCCCTTGTGATGTATCCCTTGTTCATTAGTTCCTCCCCTTGCATATTTGCACCAGTGGTGGTTTTGCCCCCCCCCTCTTGTCATCTCTATAGATAAGGGCTGCCATGCGTCTGGATTTTCCCAGACGTTACAGGGATTTTCATTAGTGGAACTGAGGCACTTTGTCCTGGACCCATAGCTGTCAACGTTTCCCTTTTTTAAAGGGAAATTCCCTTACTCGGAATAGGATTCCTCACAAGGAAAGGGACAAGTTGACAGCTATGCCTGCATCTCAGACAAGTCAATGGAAAAATCGTGTTTTTGGTTTTTTTAGAACTGGCTCAGATGGGAGGGAGAGAAAACCCAAGCAGAGGTTTTGGAGAATTGTAGAGGTCTGTTTTAAATATGCTTTAAAGCGCGAGAAGCCAAAGCTTCTTTCCCCTTCCCCTCTGCTCGAATGTGACCAACTACAAAGTGAAAGAGAGCGAACGTGTGTCAGGAGGACACTGACTGGGGTCACTTCAGCTTTTGAAGCTGTAAGCCTGGCTGATGAGAAGTTTAAACTGAATAAATCCTTTCAGCAAAGGGAGTGCTAAGCTTTCAGCTTGCTTATCTGAACTTTAAGCAAAAAAGTTCCTGTTGTCAGAGCAACAGCCACAGGACTGGTGAAGAAGACAAGCTGTGTTTAGGGGGGGAGAAGGAAGAGAGTGCGATCCCTTTTTTCCCTTTTAAAGCCTCAGGAAAGAAGGCACAGATCTTGCATGCATGCAAGAACTAAAGAACGGAAGGCTTCGTTAAACCACTTGCTCCTTACAGCCCTCCATGCATTAAAACCGGGACCCACCTTTTACAGTTCCTAAAGTATTATATAAATGGGAGACCATAGCCATTTGATAGCTATGAACTCCCGGCCAATTATACGTCCCTGTTAAAGATGCACCCAGCCGTTAAGTGCTCCCCAGAGCAACTAGAAAGAGCTTCCACTGCCTTAACCTAATGTGACCATAAGCAAATGTAATCTTTCGTCCACAGATAATAGAGGGTAAGGAGAAAGGGGAGATGTAGATTTACCTCCTGTATATGATGATCTCCTATTGTTTGGGGGCAGAGAAGAGAAAACTGGAGAATGAGTTTTTTATACAGTCATACCTCGGGTTGAAGTAGCTTCAGCATAAGTATTTCTGGGTTGCGCGCTGCAGTGACCCAGAAGTAACAGAGCGTGTAACTTCCGGGTTTTGCTGCTTGTGCATACGGCCAAAATGACCGTATGCGCAGAAGCGGCGAATCGCGACCCACAGGCGTGGGTTGCATTCACTTCTGGATGCGAACAGGGCTCCAGAACGGATTCCGTTCGCATCCAGAGGTACCACTGTACTAGTGTAATTAAGCTTCTCCTGTGGCCATTCAAATGAGGCAAGGCGTATGTGTATCTGTCCCAAAAAGCTTAGTGGTGCTGGCTGTAAAAAAAAAGTGGCATTACCCCTGTCTTCCTGGGTATCAGATTTTTAATTCTGTCTTTTACATTCTGCACTGAAGATACATAGCAGAAAACAAATCAGCAGTTAACTTGCATTTGACTTAAAAATCAGTATTCCATTGCATTGACAGGTCAGGGTGCTGCTTCCTTGCACAGCCGACTACATAGAAAAGTGGGCTGAGAGAGAAAATAAAAAACCTCTCCCAGTCCTTATGCACCCTTTAAAGCCCATATCACTCCCCCCTGCAGGCCTCAGACCAAGGAGGGAAATGTTTTTTTGCTGACCAGAACGGCCTTGATGATGCTCTTTCATGCAGCCCATCCCATTGCAGGGGCAGCTCTTCTCAGAAGTAGAGAAAATAACCTGACTTTGGTCTTCTGAGCATGAGCAGCAGGTCCTGCAGAGAGGGCAACTTGAGATGGTTCACACAGCTGGGCAGAAGCAGCAGCTGTCCATCAATAAGCATACTTGGCAAGAGTTAGAAACAAGCCAGAACGGGGAAAGACAAACATACGATCTCTCGATGAGACCAGTGTGTCCCTGACCAGAGGTTGCCTCTCTCTTACTGAAGCGCTTTCTTCAGCCCAGCAGCCGTCCCAGGTTAACAGAATGGAAGTGAACTCACAACAAAGTCCCAAAAGCAGATCTAGGACTCCCAGTCATCTTCATCCTCTTCGCCAGCTGGCTGCTGGGGTGGCGGCAGAGGGGGGATTGTATCAGAGATGCGGCCGAAGGCGCCCGCTGGCACGTTGGGGGTGTTGCTGTCTCCTCCAGCTGCAGGCCCTTTGCCCGAGATGCCTGCATTGGGAGGAAAGGAAAGCACACGGTGCATGAAGGCAGCCGGTGAGCTAGAGGGCAAGGGAAGCAAACTAGCAAAGCAAACAAAAGCAGAGTGAACCGGGAAGCTGCTTGTCGAATCTGGTGCCAGTCCCAGGAAAGGAAGGCTTAAGGCAGGGACAGAGAACCAAGCTGCTTTTGCACTACAGCTGCCCCCTGTCCCAGCCAGCATAGCCAGTTGTCAGGGGTGATGGGAGAGAGAAATTCCTCATTACGGGCTTAATGGGAGGAGAATGCCTCATAGTCCTCAGAGAACACCATGGTCAGGCCTGGGCCTAATTCTGTAGCAAGTGTTTTGTCTTGCCACTGCTCATGTTCCCTTCTCGGGAACTCAAGAACAACAGTAGCCTGCAGCATTTGGGACTTTAGAGAAAAGTATTATGCAGGGCATGGAGAAAGTGGATACAGAAGATTTTCTCTTTCTCTTTATCTAACACTAGAACTTGTGGACATCCAACAAGGCTGAATGTTGGAATAACTTAGGACAGGTAAAAGCTTTAAAAGAGGATTTTGGACAAATTCATGGAGGAGGAGGAGGGCTGTCAGGGTGGAGGCAGTAATTTGTCTGCGTACCCGTAAACCACGGGAAGGGCAGAGAGCTTTTGTGCTCATGTTCTGCTTGCTGCTTTCCTAGAGGCATCTGGTTGGCCACTGAGAGCAGGATGCTGGACTAATGGGCCATTGGCCTGATCCAGCAGGCTCTTATGTACAGCCATCACAGCCAAGTCAGCCAAAAGCAATCCGGTGTTGCATCTTCCCTGCTATTTTGCTGCACATGGATTTTCAGACTGTTGCAGTGAGTTTCACATTAAGAAACACAGTTGGAGCCTGTTTCACTTGGTAGGGGGCTACAGATCTTGCTCCCAGATGTAACAGGTCTGGGAGCAAACTGAATCGTTGTGGTGGGGAGGCAAGAGAAGAGTCCTGCTGTTGCAGTGCTCCCACTACAGAAGTCTTCTAGTTGTGCTTGATTTGGCAAACCCTGCCAATCTTTTGGGAGTGACATTAATACCTTTCTAGTACAGATGAAACTTAGAGAGGGCATGAATATTCATAGTAGGGTTGGGTGCATCTGGTTTGAACAGGTCAGCCCCAATTTAAGCGAAAAGGAGCCATCCATTGAGCACTGCTCCACTCAAGCTGGGCTTGCCCCTTGCCACCCCTGCTGCCATGCCCTCCCTGCGCCTTTCCCCCACCCAAAAGGGCCTTAAAACCCTGGGGAAGGAGGAAGAGTTAACAAGCAGCAGAGGGCAAGAAGAGCAGCTTAGCTGGGATATCTGAGTGTTCATATCCAACACTTGAGAAACCTCTTGACATTATCTGAGTGACTGATTAGTTTGGAACACTTTGAGAATCCAAATTCATTTTGACAGGGGCAAAAAATACCTCCTAACAGCAAGCCACCCGGTTGACAGAACAGAGCAGCAGGTAATTCTGCTAGTAGGCATGAGACCCTCCCTCTGGACAGGAGGGTGCAAAAGTCCCATCTAGTCCAGCATTTCCCACAGTGGCCTGGGACGTCGAGTGCACCTGACTTCCCCCCCGATGGGGAATCTCTCTCTCACACACACAACTGATTTTGAAGGTTTGAAAAAAGTACTGGGGGGAATCTAAATCTACATAATGTTTAACTTGGCTCTGAACCTCTTGATCAGCTGCAAGAAGAAAGCCATACTTTCTGCCATCAGGAGGCTCCCTAACTTTTTGCCTTGCTAGAAACCTGCAGAGGGAACAGTTTGATGCATCTTAACGTACCTTTGCGTCGGAGGACCAGTTTGTTGAAGAGATCTGACATGAGGTCTCCACCCTGCCCTGTGGCTCTCACTGGGGGGACGGGGGACAAAACCACAAATACAAAATCAGACAGACAATAACGGAATGCAGAAAGTAGCAGAAGTCTGCTGGCAAATTATTTTTATATATATATATATATATATATATATATATATATATATATATATATATATATGCTTTCGTAGATTTTCACGGGTACAGGAATGCAGGTTTTGGTGTCTTCGGGTGTCTTCCCGTGTAAGAGTCGGGGTGTCTGGGCGACGTTTCGACGAGGTCTCACTCGTCATCTTCAGGCTGGTGCTTTCGGCTTCTTGTTACTGGAACAGAGCAGAATCTGGTGTTTGAGTTTCTATAAATACTGTTGAGGGGTGTGGTGTATAGCCTCCAACGTTCTGGGCAGAGAGGAAGTTCCTAGATTAGTGTGCCTTTTCTTCTTTTGTTCCTTAATTACTTGAGGGATATCTTGAGTGATTTCATGAGTGATATTCTGAATACCACTGGGTGGGTCATTAAGTGTAGATTAGTTGCTAAAGCTTTCGTGTCTTGACCTCTTGAGCTTGTGAAGAGTTTTTCTGAGAAGATGGCTGTGCTGCATTTAGTTGTGCTCTGGCTTGGCTTCGTGTATAGGGGCGAGCTGTGATTTTGTGCCTTGTGCCAGCCAGATCTGTGTAGGGATTGCAGGGGGGTGCAGCATCCGGAGGTGCCACTATAGTTTGGCTACTGGATGGAGTCTGTAATATGTCTGTGGAGAGGGTCTGGGTTTGGGTCTGGTGTGGTTGATTGGTGACGGCGTTCTGTGTGCCTCTGGTTCTGGTGTCGGTTTTTGTGGGGAGGGCTAATTTCCAGATGTCTGGCAGGCGGGACGTGTCGTCACGCTTGTTCATGTTGTGAGGGTGTTTCTCTATCTCGATGGCTTCCATGATTATTCTCTTGTGGTGATGTTCCAAACAAACAAACAGACGAATAAATGCACGTATCGCAGAACACAAGAATGCCGTCAAAAAAGAAGAAAAAACTTCCTCTCTTTTCCAACACATGAAAGAAACAGGACACGAAATTAATTTTGCAGATTCCAAATTACTCTTTAACATGGAACATCACCACAAGAGAATAATCATGGAAGCCATTGAGATAGAGAAACACCCTCACAACATGAACAAGCGTGACGACACGTCCCGCCTGCCAGACATCTGGAAATTAGCCCTCCCCACAAAAACCGACACCAGAACCAGAGGCACACAGAACGCCGTCACCAATCAACCACACCAGACCCAAACCCAGACCCTCTCCACAGACATATTACAGACTCCATCCAGTAGCCAAACTATAGTGGCACCTCCGGATGCTGCACCCCCCTGCAATCCCTACACAGATCTGGCTGGCACAAGGCACAAAATCACAGCTCGCCCCTATACACGAAGCCAAGCCAGAGCACAACTAAATGCAGCACAGCCATCTTCTCAGAAAAACTCTTCACAAGCTCAAGAGGTCAAGACACGAAAGCTTTAGCAACTAATCTACACTTAATGACCCACCCAGTGGTATTCAGAATATCACTCATGAAATCACTCAAGATATCCCTCAAGTAATTAAGGAACAAAAGAAGAAAAGGCACACTAATCTAGGAACTTCCTCTCTGCCCAGAACGTTGGAGGCTATACACCACACCCCTCAACAGTATTTATAGAAACTCAAACACCAGATTCTGCTCTGTTCCAGTAACAAGAAGCCGAAAGCACCAGCCTGAAGATGACGAGTGAGACCTCGTCGAAACGTCGCCCAGACACCCCGACTCTTACACGGGAAGACACCCGAAGACACCAAAACCTGCATATATATATATATATATATATATATATATATATATATATATAAAATTATATAGCACTTGACAGACTTCATTTTTAAAAAGACAATGGGAAACCTGGTGGGATTGTTCTACCTGCACCGCTCTGAAAGTCGATAGCAATACTTGCATACAATACATGGGCAGGGCTATGAGTGTGTTGCAGTGCCAAAGGAGCACAGAAACCAGGTCCAGAGCTTTCCTTTTAAAAAGCAACAAGGTTCTAGCTCTCATGGCTGGGCAGAAGGGGACAAAGCCTAGCATTAGTTGACTCAAACCCCCTTGTGCTTGTCTCCCTGCCACCTGCCCTACCAGACCAAATGGGCCCTATTAGCACCACACAGTTTATTTGAAACAAGCCTAAGGAAATGCAAGGCTGTGATGTAGCCCAAGCAGAGAGTGCAGAGGGCTTAGAAAAAGGCTAAGCCACGTTTTTAAGAGGCCACTTCCTCTAACCTGCCTCCTTGGTTCTCAGTATGAGAATGCTTCCCGTAATAACCTTTCTAACCAGCAGCCAAGTCATTCCTAAGGAAACGCAGTAATGTAGTCTTGCAGTTGGAGGTTAAATGTGGTCAGTAAATACAGGGCCCAGTCTGCTGGAGGAGGCACCTTAGGCTCTGCCATGTTTGATCCCATTTGACACAACCCATTGGTTCTGACTGGCGGGGGGGGGGGGACAGAACGGGGAGAGCAGCCAGCACCTTGTTCTTGCTCCTTCTGCTTCTTCTTTTCCAGCTTCCGCTCTTTGACGCTGCGGAGGTTTGCCTTCCCAATGCCGCCAGCCTGGCGGATGGACTCCAGCAGAGTGGCCCTGCCGCTCGACGGGTTCACAACCTCCTTTGGCGCCCCCTGAACAGCAGCTGCAGAGAGGGAGAGAAATGGGCTCTTCAAAAGACCCACAGTGTGGTCCCCAGCAGGGACTGCATGCCTGATTTGGCTTTGGGACCAGTCCAAAAGGATGCGGCAAGATGCCTTGCTAAAGAGCTCTGCTGTTTTTGCCCTGGGAGCCTCGTGTCGTGGCTTCCTGGGCATCATATGTTAAACCACTCCACTCCCTCCCTCAAGGTCCCCCTGCTCTCTAGGTGCCAATCCCAGGGGAGGGACCAAGGGACCAAGCTCAAGAAAATCTCCTTTAAAGGAGAGGTCAAGCCAACTACAAATTTAACAAATGCTGGTGTAGTGGCTAGAGAGACTGAGCTGCAAAGCAGGAAGTCCTCAGTCCAACTCTCACCCCAGCCCTGAATTTGCTAAGTGGACTTAGGCAGGCCACTGTCAACCTCAGCTCCTCCCCACTCCCTCTGCACCCCAAATCTGTCATATGGGGGACAGTAATGAGCAGGGGTGTGGAACCTGTGGCCCACCAGATGTTGCTAGGCTCCAACTCCCATCAACTGCAGCCAGCATGGCTCAGTGGTCAGAGATGATGGGAGTCGAGGTCTAGCAATATTCTTCCACCTGCAGGGCTGCAGGTTAGCCACCCCTGTTGTAAGAATTACAATTAGATTGTGCAGATTCATGAACACGTGAAAGGGCTATACAACTGCATTACAATTCAATCTTCCAAATAACCCAGAAGCGTGCCAGCCTTACCTGATGCTGCTGCACTGCTCTCTTTGCTCCCTTGAGACTTGGACAGAGGTGGGGCCTGAGGAGGGGGTGGGGGAGGTGGGGCACTCGCAGGGGGTGGGGGTGGAGGTGGGGGAGGAGGCGGTGGTGGGGGTGCATCCTCCTGAAGATCTGAAAGAGGGACAACGGAATAAAGATTAACAAAATGAAAGGGGAGTGCAAACGCAAGCCCTCTTCCTGCAACACTAGTCCTCCCCCCTAGATGGAGGCTGCTGAGGCTGTGGCCCTTTAGCTCTTACTGAACTACAGCTCCCATTGCTCCTGACCATTGGCCGTGCTAGCTGGAGTCAATAGAAGGGAGTCGCCAACATCTGGAGCACCACAAGTTTCCCAACCCTGTCCTGGATGCGCCTGAGTTTTCAGTTCTGCAGGCCTTTAAGAGAGCCAGCGTGGTGTAGTGGTTAAGAGCGGTAGTCACGTAATCTGGGAAACCAGGTTCGTGTCTCCGCTCCTCCACATGCAGCTGCTGGGTGACCTTGGGCCAGTCACACTTCTGTGAAGTCTCTCAGCCCCACTCACCTCACAGAGTGTCTGTTGTGGGGGAGGAAGGGAAAGGAGAATGTTAGCCGCTTTGAGACTCCTGAAGGGGAGTGAAAGGTGGGATATCAAATCCAAACTCTTCTTCTTCTTCAATTAGTTGTACCCCCATGTTTCAAGAAAAAATACAATTATCACACAGACGGGGGGCGGAATGCAATAGTAATAAGTCACAGAAGGAAATTGTCTGACCCCTCTGCAACCAAATCAGACACTGTCACAACCCCAAACCTCCTAAGAAACAGGACCACCATACAAGTCAGCCCCAAATCACTATTCCCCAATGTTCACCAGAACCATTAAACTAAATCAAGGGTGTTCTGGGTCTAATTCTTTACATCAGGAGCAGGGATCAAGGGTCATGAGCTAACATCGGTATGCTCTCTCCTTCCACCTACATTTCAGAAACAAACAACAAATAATGTAGAAAGTTAGCAGGCCTTGCATAGGATTCTACTTAAGGCAAGAAGAGCCTGCCGCATCACCCAATGGCCATTCTCACAGTGGCCAGCTAGATGCCTGTGGGAAGCCTGCAAGCAGGACCTCCGCACTAGAGAACTTGCCCCTCTTGCAGTTTCCAGCAGCTGGTATTCAGAAGCATTGCTGCCCGTGACTGTGAGAGTACAGCCATCTTGGCTGGTTAATGGCAAAAAAAGGAGGAGGAATACCTTGCCGGAAGGGCTCTGCTGTCTCGGTGCTGAAGGTGGGGAGATCCAGTACAACGGGACCAGGAGCAGAAGGCGCAATGCCAGGCCCAAGGTCAGCACTGTACATGAGGTCAGCAGCAATGCCAGGGAGGTCGGGCAGATAGGAAGGCACATCTATCTCGGGCACCTGCCCTAGATCGGGCACGTAGAAGTAATTTTCAGCCACCTGGAATATACACAAAAAGTGAGACTATTAGTTGTGGTTAACAGCAAGACACACACACACAACCAAGCAGGACAACCAGGAGGAACATGGGGAGAAACAGCAACCAGAGCCTCCCTCTTCTCAGAACCTGGAGAAATATGCCATGGTATGATAAACTGGTGTTTCTTTTTTTAATGTACATGCTACTGGCCCTCGCCGGTTTCTTGGCAAGCTCACGGTGACCTTTCTCTGAAATCAAATGTGAGGTAGTTAAGAGCTAACAACAGGCCTCTCAGAAAGGTGTGGGGAGGCAACGGATCTCTTTCAGAGGACACCCTCATCACCAACACTTGGATCCCAGCCCTGGGAAGACGGGCAATTTGGAATCTCTTCACCTGCACCAAAAAAGACCACCTTCCCCTCTGTGAACCTCCCCAGACCCCGAGAGAAGTCCTCTGAGGTCCTCCTCTGCATGCCACATCTGAGGGAGGTGTGGAGAGTCATGACAGAATGGGATGTCTCTCCAGCAGCCTCCTGCAACTTATGGCATGCTTTCCCCAGAAAGCTCTGCCTGGCACCAACCTGGTCATTTCAGCATCAGGCAAATGCATTTTTTTCATTCCTGGGCAGCATCAGTGATAACAACAGTACTGTTAAATCTGTTTTTAATAATTTTTGTGTGATTTAATCACTGCAATATTATTCTACGGTGGTTATAAATCGCTTTGGGACATTCAGAGTGGGAAGCAACGCACACATTTAAGAAACCTAAACCTTTCCTGGCTCCTCAACCTCACACCCCAGAATGTCTCACCTGCTGATCCAGCTGTCCTCTCTTGGTGATGGAGAGCGGGGCATCAAAGAGCTTCTCTTCTGTCTCTGTCGCTAGAGCCACATGGGTCTTGGTTACCGCTCCAGCCAGAGGATCAAGGAAAACATACTTCTTGTAACTGGCCACAAAGAAGGGGGGGGGGAGGAAGAATCACATTAGTCCATCTCAACCAGAGCACAGCAGACTCACGCAGGCAGGAATGTGGGGCCAGACTAAAATGAAAATGAGTTCCTGCTCCAATTATCAGGATTTCACCTTCTTGCAGACTCCACAGAGAGCCAAGAAATGCTGCCACAAGCCTGAACCTGCACAGATCTCCCTCAAAGCAACACAACAGACAGCAGCTCTACCAGCGATTTATTGTAGGATAACAAAACTTATTTGAAAAATTTAAAAAAAGAATTTCAAAAACTAACCTTGAAGAGTCAGACAACAGCAGCTCCCAAGTCAGAGGAAGATTTGAAACATATCTGTATCTTTACTTCCTTAAATTTTGTTCCTGCTCTCTAGCCAGATCATCATTGCTCCCATTTTGCTGATGAAAAACTAAGGTTAAAAGATTCTACCTTGCCCAGGGAAACCGCAGCAGACAAACGTCTAAAATCCTGCTCACATTTAATTCACTGGGCCACAAAACTGCATAACATTGCACCAGCTAGGGCCCAAGTCAAGGGCAAGTATTCTTCCACAGGCATAGAGCAGGAACTGAGATCTAAGGGTACCATAAAGGGGAACGTGAAAGAGCAGGGACACATCTATCAACCTGTTGACATTTCTCCTGCTCAAACCTGCCCCTCCCTTTTCATTTCTTACTTTTTATACTGTTGTCCAGGGCAAATCCACTGCCCCAAGAACACACCTCTTTCAAGTGCACACGCAGCTGGTGCTTCAGAATGTTATAAGCACAATTATTTATGAGAAGACAAAAAAAGAAAAAAAGGGGGGGGGAGGAACAGGAAGATGGTGGGTGGGAAGGAGGGAGGAGAATCTGCATAATAGGAAGAGGCTGGGAAGGAAACCAGGCTTCAGATGGGTGGGTTACACAGGGAGAAACAGGACTAAGGGATTCTCAGGTGTGGCTGCTTCAGAAATAAAACAAGTTCAGCGGGTGTGATGCAGCTCTGCCTTGCCCTAGCCTGTTTCCTTTAAGACAGCCACATTCTCCAGTCCTTCACTATGTCCATTAGAAAAGTCACAGCTCCTCCTGAGAAGCTGACCGTCTACAAGGAAAGCTGGACCACTTGGGCAGAAATCAACACTGAAGCTGCCCAATCTCTTAATTTCCAGAAAGGTGTCGTCTGCACCTTCCTGGCTCTGTGTAGCCTCTCTGACTGGCTACCCTGGAGTCACATGTCAGTCAGGAGCCCATCCAGGCTAAGAGCCCTTACAAATAAAATGCTGCCAACAATCCTGCAACCAGCTGCAGGAGCTGCCATCTTCAGAGATTACAGTGTGCTGTGTTTGTTTGCCTAGTTTAGAATGAATTAGTCCAGTTCAGTGTTTTATTATCTTTTGGACTGCGCACGCTCTCTGCTTCTCCCCCTTCTCTCCACTTTTAAAAAATGCACCTCTTAAATAAACTGCTTAATTGGATTTCTGGGCTGTACTGGTTACTGGGCACACTCAGATGTTGGCTGTCCCTCATGTTGCTTGGACTATTTCAGCTAAAAAAAGGTACGCTACTGGTTTAACGTGTGTGGGAGATCAGAAGGGGTGGCGGGCCAAAGGGACCAGGCAGGAGACTTTGAATTTGGCTGGCAGTCTTCCCAAGAAGACCACTGTAAGGAAGTGAGAATCCTTCATCCCTTGCCATAAGTGAGCAGTGGCAAGAAAAGAAAAAAGGAGGGGAGGTTCATCTGTTGGTAGTGAGCTACCATATTGGGTTGGGGCTGCAGGAGGGTGTCAGCGTCCTTCACAGCAGGTATTTCAGTCCACTTGGGACTAGCAAAAAGCATCAATTAGCAGACAACACTTACAGGTTCTCTGTGGTATTGAAGAGCAGCAGAGAACTCAGAGAACTAATATTCCCAGGGAGGCTTCCGAGACCTTCTTCTGCATCGTCTTCCTGATGGACTTTTGCAGTGACACAAACTGGGAAGTACTTCAGTTTCTCCTGCAAAACAGAAGCAATGCACCTGTCAACAACGTAGACGAGGCGGCGGGTTCTTTGCCCATTTCCCAGGAAATGGGGTGCCATCTCTGTCTCTCAAGCGCATTGCACTGCTTGCCACACTTTCTCTTGGGTTGAGAGGGGTGGGTCAAACAGTATTGCTCCTTCCCTGTGCACTCTGGGGTTGCCTTTGAAAGAGACATTGTTCCAGCTCAGGGAACCCCCTGTGCAGTCCCCGCCAAGGTTGGAGGGCAGGTTTTCCGCCACCCACCCACTGCAACTCTGTCCTCCAAATATAGCACTGCATTCCCCCCTCCCACAAATGCATAGGAATGATTACAGCCAAGTACTTATATGGAAGAGAGGAAGAAGACGTTTCCTCTAACACTTCAAAGGTAAAAAATCAAAACATGCAAGCTGGCCTCCCTATCCTATCTGAGTTCACCATCTCACCTATTCCAAATGGTGCCTGCCATGTCTTCTTTGACTCTGCAGTAGCCTCCCCTGCTCTCTTCCCAAAGCCAAATGGGTGATTTGGAGGTGGGGGGAGGTTAAGGATATAGGGGGGTTGATTGGTTAAAGGCATGTGTAGTTCAGGGTCTTGTTACCAGCATGGAAGACTGTGACCTGAAACCCCGAAAGACGGTTTGCCCCTGCATAGATCTGTTAGATAGCTCAGATAATTTTGGGAATTTTGCCCATGGCACTGCAGCCTTCAGAGTATCACAGGGTGGTGACCCTCAAAATAGACATTTTCCCACCATTGCTCCTGCACTGTGGAATGCTCTTCCCTTTGCTGTACGTTGAGCAGCACAAATCAGTTGCTTCAGATGTCTTGTAAAGACATACCTTTTTGCCCAGGCTCTGTGAGACCCATAAGACTGGACTCTGTTACTATTAAATTCCTGCTTCATCTGTTTTCATAATGTCATTGAACTTGTTTTTATATTGTATTTCTGTTTTATGGTACTGCTTTATTGGAAATATAGCTATATCTCCTCAATAAAACACACTCTCTCTCTCCCTCTGTGTGTGTGTGTGTGTATACACACATATATACCTAGTAGTGCAGCAATAAAACTGCTAGCACATTTGCAAAAAGCTAAGCAGGGTTCCATATGGTTTCAAATTGGATATGGTTGGACTAGATGACTCTCGGGGTCTCTTCTAACTCTATGATGCTATGATATATGGTACACATACACACACACTTTTGAGTAAGAGAGAGAGAGACTCTGTAGATAAACTGAAATACACTGAGAAATGAACATCTTAACATGTTCCAAGGTAAAAGGAAAGGACGAATTGTTATTGGGGAAGGGGTCAATAAACTTCAGAAATAAAACCGTCCCTCTGAGCATTAATATTCATGCATCAACATTTAATTTTTAAGCACCACAGAGTGCTGATGCCTTTGCTAGCAGCATTCCCTGTCCTCGCTTAGTCCTGGAGCAGCGAGTGGTTGCAAAAGCCTCCCTTTGATAAATTTCAATTAGCACTGCATGCCTGCCACTCTGTCTGATGGGTCTTGCTTCGCATCTCTCATGACGGTGTAGCTTCGCTCTTGCCTCCCCGCTACAGCATAGGTGTGATGGGTTCAGCAGGTATTCAAATATCAAATGGAGAATTATACTCCACTGTGGTGCTAGCTCTACAGAGGTCTTCCCAACTCGTACTTTCCGGATTTTAAAACTGGAGCCTTGCACGTGGGAAGCGAAACAGACTAGATTGCCCACCCAGCCCAAAGCAGCAGTGGCTCACTAAAATTCTTGGCAGAGATCTTTCCCCGCCATCTTTGATGTATCATAGTATTTTAATATTCTTTTGGAAGCCGCCCAGAGTGGCTGGGGAAGCCCAGCCAGATGGACGGGGTATAAATAATAAATTATTATTATTTGCTAACTGATACTCTTAACTCAGTGGTGGGGAGTGTTGTTTTTGTTTCATTTCATGAGAATATGTGAGAGTTGAATGGCCATCTTTGTGAGGACTAGCGACATGCTTCCAGATATGCCTGCTATGTGTCCTTCAGAGAGAAGCACACGGCATATTTTATCAGCCTCCCTTTGAAAAATGTCACTGGCAGACTCCAGCTGACTAGCGAGGGCCAGAGGGGAGCAGCTGGGAGCAGCCCTGCCTTTGGGTGGGCTAACAAGCTCTCCGCACACTTCCCATGACTTCCAAGCCCAGTCTGAAATATTCATGTCACTTTTTACTGTGACAGACTCTGCTTCCATTAAACTGCAGGAAAGTTTAAGGCGCTGAATAATTCAAAGGCAGCTTTATTTTTGGGTTCTCTAGGAAGGAGGAAAGAAAGAGTGCGCCCAGAAGCAGTTTATAGTTGATCTCTGGTCTGAAAAAAAGAAGAAGAGCTTTCCCATCTGTTCCAGGTCCCAGAACTGCATGTTAGCCACGTCCGAGGAAGGCAGCATCACATGTTGGCACTCCTCTTGAGGATAAGAACGTTTCCCTGGCTAAAATAAGACCTGTAAAATGATTGGTGAGCTATATTGCTTGCCACTCTCGGGTACTTAACTGGCTGATTCTCCGCAGCCAACAAGGGAATCCCAGAGGGAATCCTAAGAGCCGGAGAAACTGCCAGTTGCATTATAAAACTTACTTGCTAAAAGGAAAAATACTCCAGGTTTGTGGGCACAGACTCTGGTTCAGTAGCTCCAATGTTCTAGCGAGGGCAGAACACTCTGAAATGGAGCTCCTTGTGAACAGGAAGCTCACGTTATGGAGAACACCTTAAGAACTATCCAAAGAACTTCCTAGGCATAAGAATTTGAAAACCTCCAGACCAGAGCCTGGGAGAAGTAGACAATTACCAAGGGAACTGAGAGCTTCTTTCCTCTCTTCTTCCTCAGCCTGTCCCTGTGGGCCCCAAACAACTCAGAAAGCAGTTTGTCCCCCACCTCTGGGTGACACAGTCAGTGTTATTGGTTTCAGAACTCACAGGGTTAAAGAGTTCTGTGGTGACGTCTCTTTCCTGAGGCGTGGTCAGAAACTCTAAAGGGAGTGGTCTGACTCTGAGAGTTTCAGTCTGGTTTCGCTTTTAGCGAAGAGAGGGTGCAAGATGTGTGCTTTGTCACCCGGACAGATGTAAGATCTGGTTTACTTCAAGATTAAAGGCTAACAAGATAAGGAACGCCTGTGTGTGTGAATTTATTACCCACATGCTGCATTTGCTTCACCGCTGTGTTTATCTCTGCTAACGGCAAGAGGCAGAGGCCGGAAGGATTTTTGGATCAGCACGGACAGGCAGCAGAGCTGCGCAGGGAAGCGTGCCTGGACTCCATGTTTGTTTTCCTTGGCACTCAAGGCACTATTGGCCTCTCCGTTTGCCAATAGTCAGTAGGGCACACGGACGCACGTATGTGCATGCATGCACACACACTTGCCACCCTGATTTGGTACCCTGATACAGCAACAGGGGTAGAGAACCCCCCGGTTCTCTGCCATACTTCTGATTCCCTAGGGTTCTCCTAATGCTATTCCTGCCGCCCCAATTAAGGCTTTCATCCACACATCCCAGCCATTCACAATCCAAACCCAAGAAGAGTCCCATCCCTGCGGATACAGGATGCTGCCAAGCTGTCTGCCTCACCTGCAGAGTTTTCTCATCTAATACTCTGTGCTTGCTCTGAATCTTGCGCCTTGGTCGTTTCTGTGCATCCAGGTCCTCAGCACCGGCAAAAATAGAGGAGTACTCTTGCAGCCGCTCGGGAGCAGGGTATTTGGAACTGGAGAACACCTGGGACGACAAACGCAAAGGGAGAAGTAGAACCCGAACAGGAAAAGGGCATGTTGCCTGGACACATGCAATGTGGCGATGGAAAGAGCACATATGGGATCAGTCTGTTAATGCAAAGTTAGGACTCATGAACGGCATTTGGGTGCTTTCAATTCCTTACCAGTGCAATAAACCTACAAGTCATGCTGAGGCACTCTGAGATATGAAATATACTTGCAAAGAAATCACTCCCCCTTTTTGACTCATGTTAAAATGGCTTTTTATTGAGAATTAGAGTACAGTCTCCACTGAGGGGGAAAAGCTCCATTAATTAGTTCATCTTGCCACCTGTGGGTGTCTGGTGCCAAGGTCACTATGCGCAGGAATTAACTGAGCAGCTGCATGGTCAACCTGAACGTACAGCCTCCAGCGATAGAGGGGAGATGCCCCAAGACCCTGATTGGCTAAGCAAAATCTACCCTTCTCTATTAAAATGGTCTCCGACTTTGGTCTGATCGCCCTGGCTCAAAGAAGGGTCGTGAATTGCAACTTCTATGCAGGCCTGGGTGTAGCCTGCTGCCTCAGTGGGGCCCATGACTTTAATGGTTGGTATTAGGGTAAGAGAAGCTGGCTTTGTTATTTCCTCCTCTGCACTCAAATTCCTGAATGCATTTTTGAACCATTAGCCTTTTCTTAAAGGTAAAGGGTAAAGGGACCCCTGACCATTAGGTCCAGTCGCGAACGACTCTGGGGTTGCAGTGCTCATCTCGCTTTATTAGCTGGCGCACAGCTTCTGGGTCATGTGGCCAGCATGACTAAGCCGCTTTTGGAGAACCAGAGCAGCGCACGGAAACGCCATTTACCTCCCCGCCAGAGCGGTACCTATTTATCTACTTGCACTTTGATGTGTTTTCGAACTGCTAGGTTGGCAGGAGCAGGGACCGAGCAACGGGAGCTCACCCTGTCACGGGGATTCGAACCGCCGACCTTCTGATCGGCAAGCCCAAGAGGCTCAGTGGTTTAGACCACAGCGCCACCCGTGTCCTTAGCCTTTTCTTAGTTGTCTTTTATTGGCAGTGGGTTTTATGCTTATACCCTCCTGAATAAAGTATTGCACTTATCCTGCTGTGGCTCTAAATCTGGTACCTGGGTGCTTGGTGTTATGCTGTTGAGTAACTGTGGGCTCGGGGCTCAAAGGACAGCGATTGGTCTGTCTTTTGCCTCTGAGAATCCCAAGGATGTCCAGAAAGAGCCTGAGTTTCCCCTGGCTCAGGCTGGGGGACTAACAGGTGGCAGCAGGTACTACCTGGCAGGGGTGGTTTTTATCCTGGTCATTCAGCATCTCTCTTCCAAGGAACTCCTGAATAGGTGGGGTTGTCTAAGGGCACCCTCCCAGGAGAACCCTTTACAACAATGCACTTAGTGGACTCAAACTCATAGGCATAATATGAGAATGGAGCACTTGCAATGTAACTAGCGAGACCCCTTGTGGGTCAATGTGATTCCAGACGGGGGAAATCAGTTTAAGCCCTGTCTCAGCTAAACAGCTCCCCAGTGACTGTGGGCGAACCCTCATCTCTGACTTCTAACGCTCAAACTCAGCCATTTGCCAATGAAAGAAAGATAGAAATACTGCAAGGCACTTTATGCACTCAGGGAGGAGGAGAAATGCGGCAGAAATAATAAAAGAGAAGAGGACTTTGGAATATTGGAAAGCAGGGGCATCTATTGAGAAACATCCTTTGGGCTCAGTAATGCTCTAGGATTTAATAGGAGAAACTGAATTGGGGAGATTAAAGGCAATAGAATTCCACCCCCACTCCTCCAAAAAGAGAAGAGAGTCTTGCTGCAGATGAGCTTAGAGCTGTGCAGTGCTTCAGCATAAGAGCTCTGAAAAATTCCAAACACCTCGAATTTGTGGTTGTAATGCCCTGCATTTTTCTGCCAGTGAAAACTTCCTCTTCCTCCGACCCAAATCAAAGGATAACTAAAGTCCATAAAGGGGACACTGGTGTTACGTATAGGGCCCCAACTCCCAGCAGCCTCAGCTGGCAAGGGCGATGGTCAGGGATGACGAGAGGTGAGGTCCACCAATATTTGGAGGGCATGACATTGGCTTTCCTTGCATGCGGAATATATTTGGACCATCAGGTCAGGGAAAACATTTCTTCCAGTACAGAGGCCAAGAGCAGGGGGCGAAATCTGGACTGGGCAACTGCAAGAATCCACCAACACCAGATTCCCATATTTAATAAGTTGGGCCCTTTAGTCAAACCAGTGTTAGGGATTTCAGAAGAGTAGCCACAGCAAGCATGCGGTACCTTGATAGCTTTCTTGCTGCCCTTTATCTTCTCGATTTTGGCTTGAGCAAGAGTGACTCTCTCATCAATAGCCCGCAGCTGTGTCCGGCTAGCCTCCACTTGCTGGGAAATCCTAAGAAACAATCCAACGTTCAGACAAAATACTCAACTGTTAAGCCAACAAACCACTTAACTGCTCAGCCACCTACACTTTTCAGACTTTTCCTGTGGCCTCTGAAACCAGCTATTCTTGCTATTTCTGCATTTGTCTGCAGCAGGGGCGGGGAACATTCTACAGGCCGAGGGCCGCATTCCTTTCTGGGCAGCCTTTGGAGGGCCACATGCCGGTGGTGGGTGAGGTCAGAGACAAAAGTGGGCAGACCAACTAATGCAAAATTTACCTTTATACACACATTCACACACCACTCTTTAACCTACGTCTGGAAAAACAAGAGGCGTTATCAGAGTTCAGGCACACATTCTGGCTGGGCAAAGGCCCTTTGAGTGTGAAATTGGGCTAGTGAAGGATGTGGCCTGCAGAGAGTTCCAAGGGCCACACAGAGAGGGCTGGAGGGCCGTATTGGAGTCCTAGGCCTGAGGTTCCCCATCCCTGTGCTACCGTCTGCCAAACATTTTAGCTTTCTTGGATCTCAATGTGGTTGTTTACACTGTCCTCTATAAACCACCTCCAAGATTTGGCAGTGCTGAGTGAGCAGGCGAACACTTTGCTTGTGTTAGATGACAGAAGGATTGAGCAAGCGACAGGGTTGAGGGTCTGACAGTGCTTGGTTTTGTTTTGATGGGAAAATATTAGAATCCAGCTCTGCTGGAGTGGCAATGTAGTGGGCAGGCCAAATAACTAACATTGCTTCATTTTGCACCTTCCTTTACTCCCTCCCCCCATTAAGAAACCTACCCCTCCCACCCAAATTTAATCCTTCCGAGCTTTTCACCAGTGCCAGCAAAATCTCCGCCCGAGGCACATACAAGTGCTCAAACTGCATATAAGATCCCCAAGTCAATAATCCAATTGTTGCTGACTAAGGGAGGTGTACAAAGTGATTGTTACTGCAGCCTTGCTAGGGCAGCAAATTCACAACACATCTGTAGAGAACCTAAAAATAAAACCAAGAAACTGAGGGATACACACTGTTACTTCTGCACTGCATCCTAGAGTAGGCTCTATACTTACAGGTGTGACTATGAACAAGAAATTTTTATTTATTTCTACCATAGTTTGGAACTTTCACTGCTATTTACTGTCATTGAGTATTTGTAATATTTCATAAAATATTGAAACAACAAGAAGAACACTTTGAATTCGAAAGCTGCCTCACAGTGAACAATGGCACCTCCAATAACTTCCACATGAAAAGGAAATAAACTGCACAGCTAAGCATGCCAGCATCATTTTACCTTTTCCTTTTCGAATGAATATGTGCCTTATTCCAAGTCAGACTAGCAGCCCGCCCACCCAAGTTCTATCTACTCTGAATGGAATAGGCTCTCTGTGGCCTTCGGGTCTGATATCTTAAGATCCCTAAACTCAAAACCCAAAGGACTAAACCTGGGATCTTAAATATGCAAAGCACATGCCTTTAAGCCTTTCACATTTTAACTCCTGGGGTAGCTCAATTGGTAGAGCAATGAGACTCATAATCTCAGGGTTGCAGGTTCAAGCCCTGTGTTGGGCAATAGATTCCTGAATTGCAGGGGATTGGACTAAATGACCCCCAGGATTCCTTACAACTCTACCACTCTGTGATTCTATTATTCTTCCTTTCTGTCCTCTTCCCACATGATACTGATATTGTTGCAAGGGTTCTCAATCCACAAAGGAAGCATGTCAACACTCAGAGCACCAGGGCAATGAGTTGTGACCAACTGAAGCTCCATGGGGTTCAAACAGGAATTAAGGATGAAGACAGAGAACATTTTAATAATTGAGAAGTCACCACATCATGCATATGACCACTTGGCAAGCTGGTCACTGGTATTGCCTTCCTCTTCCTGCTCCTTAAATTTCTGATCAGATACAGAAGCTTGCCAAGGTTTCCTTCCCAAGTTGCAAGCCAATGCAGATGAAGATGACTTACTTCCCAAGTGGTTACAGGGAATCACAACCACAGTGTAACAGGATGGCAAAAATTACTTGGCAAACAGTCATCTGCATGCACCCCAATTGTAGTTGGGCTGGTGATCCGCAATGCATTTTATATTCACCTTATACTATATTTAGGGCTTCCTTGACTTAACCAGCTGGAATGCCGTGTTATGTCTCCTCTCTAAGTACAGCCTGAAGTTCTGCTATGAAAAATCAAGGATTCCTTTCAGGTGAGTCTTAAGGACACGTTTAGAAACAGAGAGCGGCAGAGGTCCTTTCTTTAAGAGGCAGATAAAGGTGTGAGTCCAACCTACAGTTCAAACAAACCAACATCTGCCCCTTTTCTCTGAATTGCAAAAGCACTAGAATATAAATCTGTTCAAGGCAGAAGGACAGAGATAGTGTGGTGATGGGGGGAGCACCGATAAGGGTCTCAGATGGCCAGGACTCTGTAGCAGAATGGTAAACAGCAGGCAGCAGCAAACCAGGGGAAACCCACAAACAAGACCCAAGCACAAGAGCACATTTCCCTCCTGTGGTTTCCAGCAACTGGTATTCAGAAGCATTACTGCCTCCAATTGTGAAGCCATTGCTCTGCAGGCAATCTGTCCAGATCTTTGGCAAGAGAGTGATCTCACCCTCCCCAGGTAGCCCGCTGGGTGGGGAGGGAAGGAAGGAAGGAAGGAAGGTCCCCTTTCAATTTAATCCTGAGGGAATGCAACCTTTAACAAGAAAAGATTCCTCGTCCCTGGTTTGATTATTAGAGTATCAACCTAAGACTGGGGAGACCTGGGTCCAAATCCCTACTCAGCCATGAAGCTCACTGGATGACTTCAGGTCAGTCACCATCTCACAGTCAAATGCAAGGATAGGGAATGTGAGGTTCTCTAGATGTTGTTGGACTACAGCTCCCATCATCCCTGACCGCTGGCTATGTTAGCTGAGGCTGACGGGAGCTGGGAGTCCCAACAGGTTCCCCAGTCCCGGCCTAAGAGTTGCTATGAAGGCAAAATATGGAACAGGAAGACAAAAGTGTATGCCACCCTGAGCTCCTTATACAATCATAAAGTTGGAAGGGAGCTTGAGGATCATCTAGTCCAACTCCCTACAATGCAGGGGTATGCAGCTGTTCCATATGGGGATCGAACCGGCAACCTTGGCGTTAAGACTTTGAAAAATTATCCATGTTCAGCTTCCATGGACCGCTGAATACCAGCAGGTAAATAGCAGGGCATGCCCTTGTTGCTGTCATGCCCTTGTTAGCTGGTCCTTCAGAATCACCCAGTTAGCCACTGTTGAAATCAGGATGCTAAGGCTTGATCAGGGTAGTCAACATGGTGGCCTACGGTTGATATGGACTACATCTCTCAGGATGTATCCATTGACCATCCTGTCTGGAGCTGATAGAAGTTAGTTCACAACATCTGCAGGGCAAAACATTGGCTACCCTTGGACTTAAATGGACACTGGATTTGTCTGTTTGGCCTCTTCATAAGCTCCCAATTCTAACCTGTATACAGATGACCAGTGCATTTCCAGAATCTCCATGCTTTGTGGCAACTTTGTCAATCCATACTCTTAATGCATAAGTGAGAGCATAACTTTGTTCATCAGTGATCTTCACAACTATGCAGTGCCTTTTGTCTGATGGGATAAGGCACCGATGCTCTGGTAGCAGCTGTTGCCCCTGGATTTGATGCATGCAGTGATAGAAGAGGGGCCTGAATAAGATAGAGAGGCCATATTAGGAGTTAAAGAGAGTGAACTCCAGTGTGGTTTATAAGGTCTTGGATTCACAGGGCAATACAGGGCTAGGGATGGCTCAGAAATGAAGGTCGGTGTTCGCAATTAATATGTGCCAAACTGCTCGATAAACAAGAGACCAGCCGGCACTAACTGCCTGAGGCAGATAAGTCACCGAAGGGTCATTTGTAATCAGTAGCTGGGTCCTAGGCAGGCACAAATCGACTAACAATAACTCACTCCAATAAAGAGAGGGCCCCCGAAAGAATGGGAGGAGGTTAGGCAATTACAGCTGAGCACCAGAAACGTCAAGGAAAGCTGCGAAGTAGACCTTCCCAGAATACCAAGCAACTCCAATTTCATGTCTCAAGTAGAAAAGTAAATGATCAGTCAAGGAGAAAGAACATTACAGAACGAAATGAGAAATGAACAGCACAAGAGGATAAAACAGCTCAAGTATTAAATGACTGTCCCCCTAAGACCTACTGCATATGTATAGGATAGAGCAGTAAAAGAGGAGGGGGGCAGGCGAAGGGAAAGGTGGTCTGTACAGCTGCCAGCCTTGGGTGCTGAAACCGAACAGTCGCCAGCAGGAATGCCCTGTGGTTTTGCAGGTTGGCAGACGCCAAGCATAGGAGCTCCTGAAGCCCATCTTTCGTACATGCAAAATGGCAGATTAAGGGTGAGCACAAGGCTGAATTCCAGACAGAAACTATTGTGTTCACACAAGGTTTGGGTGGCAACAGTAAAAAGGGGGAATTGAAGTATAGACTCAGCACTGCGGTGGGCAGAGAGGTGTGTGTGCGTGTGTGCGCGCGTATGAGTTCAAGAGTGTGGGGCAGCCACAGCACTACTGGGGTGCAGGGCCAAGAATGAATTTTCATTTCGTTTCATTTGACTTTTAATTTGTATGCCGCCCTTCAATATTGCTATGCACATGGCGACTTACAGCATCAAAATATACCACAAAGAACGCATAGCTTATAATAATCTGATTCAATATAAAAGGTAATAATAAAACCTAACTTTAAAATGAAACGACTTATATCAAATAAAGTAATATTTAATAATCTATTGGAATATAATAATACACTATAAAATTAACTCTCAAAACATCAGCAAATGGTAATTAGAAATTCACTCTTAATAATTACAATACTTACTAAACTATGAATAATAAAAATAACTGCAAGTCCCAATGCATAAAATGCCACAATAGATACAAAACCACATGGAGGATGGAGCAAGCTTGCTTTCTCCTGCTCCAGAGGGTAGGACTGTGGAAAGGAGATTCTGACTAAACAACAGGAAGAACTTTCTGGTGGTAAAATCTGTTTGACAGTGGAATGGACTTCTTCAGAAGTTGCAGGACTCTCCTTCATTGGAAGTTTTTAAGCAGAGGTTGGATGGCCATCTGCCATGGATGCTTCAGCTGTGATTCCTGCAGTGCAGGGGGTCAGACTAAACGACCTTTGGGTGTCCCTTCCCAACTCTAAAATTCTATGATTCTCTCCTTCAAGCATGGTACCAGCCTAGACAACTGTCAGGAGAGAGTTGGAGACATCGGTGCCCTTGAAGAGTGCTGCACATTCAATAAAACCCCCGCACAAAACTTATTCTATACAGTCAATTATTTGCTCATGAAAGCACAGAGGGAAACAGCAGACACTTCCAATTTATGGGTGATCAGGGATGCATTTAAAGACCATTATAAATGCCAATTTTCCCTCAAAAGTTTGAAAGGCAACAAATTATTGCGTGTGTGTTCCCCACAGGAAAGCGAAATAAGTTCAAGTGTTCGGTCACAAGGGGGGAAAAACATCCCAGTCCTACTTGTTTGCCTCTTTCCCCCCTTTCACATTCAAAGCAGCTTCTCCACGTCTTATTTCATGTCTGAGTAAGTGCAATCAAAAACTTGACGGGTAGAATTCCCATGAGGGGAAAACGTAATCAAGATTTCTTCTTCCACCCCCATTAAGCTATTGGCGATTATCCTAATTAATGTTTATCACACTTTGATTACTCCTTGAGCCTGATTTGCAGGTGCTGAAATGCTAGCAGACAGTCCCACTTAGGGAGGTGCTAAACTGCCTTGTGGGGAATTGTAAAGATCAGAGCTGTCAGGCTGCACACAGGCAGACATAAAGACATCTCACCCATACACTTACCAGTACATGGAGAAAGGGTGTGTTTTTTTCTGCAGCAGATTCAACAGGGCATGTTTTCACCCTATCTATTTGCTTTGATTTCCAAACTTTACGTTTAAATAGAGTTGCTCCCCAGAGTTAAAAAGGTATCAGTTCGACTTCCGGGTTAGCGCCATCGGCGAATGGCGGAGTTCCTCCAACCAGAGGAACTGGCTCTGTGGAAACTGGGTCTTCCCGCCGCGGCGAAGGTGGGGACCCGCTAGAAATCCCAGGCGGAGGAAGCCTGGGAACTTGGGGTTCGGCAGGGCACCAGGAGCGCACCGGGAACCCCATTTTGGGGCTCCGGAGTGAAGTGGGGTGAGCGGCGCAGTGCTGCGAACTGATTGCTACTTTCATGGAGTGAAGCCACACAGCCATTACCGGAGAGCGCTGACTTTTTCCTGTGGACAATTGGATTTAAAACAAGTACCTGTGAGTAGAAACGGAAAATTGGATCAAGAAATATCTTAATTTGGCACCGAAGCGGGAAGGTTCAAAACAGGAAGTCCGCCTTCCACTTTTTGTACATAGACTGAAGCAAAAACCTTGTAAGCTAAAGCCTGGAAAGTCGTTTAAAAAGTTTAAATTTCCTTCATTTATAATTACTGAAACCCCCTTGGAAGCAGGAAAAAAGGGGGGGGGACTTTGCTTAACGCCTGCAGGAGAGGGAGTGAAGAAATATAAGTTTCCATCGTCTCTAACCTGGGAACGGGGTGTCAGAGACAGAAATTCTTGGAGAGGTTCATTGACTGTGAATGGAATACTTTGACAGATAGCTAAAGAAGAGAAATAAATTGATTCCAATGTTGCCTTCTGCATTCTAAAGAAACAAAATATCTGAAAAATGAAAGTAATTTTCCTTTGTTGGACTTGCCTTAAAAAAAATGGATACAAATAGAAATTGTCTCCTCTAGCGGGAGCTTGCTAAACTGTTGCTGCAGTCTACTTGAGGACTCTACAGCTGTCAGATTAAGATCGTGGGACCAGTCCCTTTTGACCTTGACTAAATATGAGCTGGGAGGAAGTTTTGGTGCTTGCTTTATGCAAGACAAGTGCCTTGCTGGAACAGATGCATGAGAAGATGGATTTGATGAATGAGAAAATGGATTTGATGACTGTTGTGGTTAATAACTGTGGACAAACAGGGAATATTGATACAGAAACTATTGAGGGACCAACTCAGGAACCTGTACTGATTGGGCAAGTGCAGAGGATAATGGAGGAGGTTGCGGTTGCACCTCAAATAATATAAATGGAGAGACCCGAGGCCCTATAGGAGCATAAGCCGCTGTCTTTGAAGATTGAAATTGGAGTCGGCCAGGGGGAGTCTGGAGCTGAGGAGGTTCTTAACTTTGGAGAGACCTCGAAAGATGTTTTTAAATATTTTTTGGACTACATTGATGACTGTGAGGAGTGGGACTCTGGGGAATGGGCTGGTTGGATGAAGGGAGATGAAGATAATTTTGGGTTGGAATCCCCCAGAGACCTACTCCCCAACGAGAAAGGAAAGAAACTAAGAAAGAGACCAACAAAAGACAAGGAAAAGTGCAAGTATAAACAAGAAGAAGAAGATCTGCAGAAGGGACATGGAAGAGACTTAAGGGCCTCGGACATTAGATTACCAGGTTGATGGACTAGATGGAATGGACAGTAAGGACTGACACGACCCGAGACCAGGAAGAAGAGACGTTGGATGAAGATTGGAAGAAAATTTATAAAGAATTTCCCCCCCCCCTAGGGAATTAGTCTAAAATTAATGAACATTAGGGGAAATGTTGGAATGAAACTATATGACTCTAGTAGAAAAGATATCAGGAGTTATGTATAATCGAGTATTATGCGTTAAGCTCTAAAGTATTTTTTGGTAAGATAAGGTTAAATAACTTAAGGTAATTTGAATAACAGAATATGGGGAAAGGATGGAAAGGATTTGTTGAGTTAATTAATAGGTTAAATTGTTAAGATAAATTAGTTAGTAAAAATTGAGAAAGATGGAAAGAATTTGCTGAAATAATCAATCAAACTAGAATACAAAAAGGGAAGTGTGAGGAGGTCAATGAAACAAGCAAATGGAAGTTAAAGATATGTAATATGGGATTTGTGTCTCCCCCCCTTCTTTTTTTATCTTTTTGCTGTATTGTTGCATTGGTTTTTATGTCTTGTTTTTTTTTCTTGTTTTTCCCCCTATGTATTGTAGTGTTGTTTGTAATTTTTTTCTTTCTTTTCTGTAATTTTGAAATTATTAATAATTTTTTTTAAAAAAAATAAAAAATAAAATAAAAAGGTATCAGTTCTCAGACCTCCAATTTTTAAAATATCTTCTTCATGTTGCTCCAGCAGGGAAGGGCTACAGAATCTTATTGTTGCTGGCATCCGTCTGTCTTGAGCAACAATGGAGTGCGCCTCCAGAGGTGAAATCAAACTGCTCCTTAGCAGCACCAAAGTGACCTCCCGGGGTGGAAGCCTGGGCGAGTGTGCCTGGAGGTCCAGGGCTGCCCATGCGACAAGACCCCCCTCTTGGCCTCACTGATGTGGTCCAAAGGAAAGTAGAGCAATACATTTGGCACCAGCTTGGCTGTAGCAGTTGCCAGAAGGAGATGTACAAGACGCCATCCAATTGTCTTAGGGACTCCACTCCAGATTTGTGCAGGGTTTACTCCATAGCCTTTTCTTCTCCCAAAGATATCCAGTAAGACAGCGGAGGTTTACAACCAGAGCTTTCCTTCTCCTAGATGGGCTACTTTCTCAGGTTGACGAACCCCATCTGCCCCTCACTTCCCTCTACAGCAAGTGCACGCCTCCTTGACCACTGGACGTACTACTGGATGGTCTATTCTGCTCAACCGGTCAAAGCCTATCTTTGCATGCAGGGGAAGTTCCTAATTCACCGAGGTTTAGCCGTCCAGTCAAAGCCATTCTTGGGGTGCGGCCACTGTCACATGCTGATAGCTTCTAGTAGCCACTGGTGAGAGCTGAGTGAAGGGTGGGGACCACAGGTGGTCAAAGTACCCCAGAAAGAGTACAAGGTGTCCCCCACCAGAGGTACTCCTCTTCCCCTAACACCCCATACACCCTCTCCGTCTTACGGTGCTCAGGTAATGTCAAACATCCTAGGCCAGGGGTGTCCAACTGGTCGATCGCGATCAACAGGTCAATCCCCAGATTACCGTGGTCGATCACAGGATCACTCGCATTGTTTATAACAATGCCTCCGCCCCCCTCGGTCTTTCCCTGCATTCCTTTCCCTGCGTTCCTTTCTTGTATGCTGTCGCACTGTGTTCGTTTGTTAGCGGATGCTGTTGGTGAGCACACTTTAATTCTGCACACTTACTGTTTTAAAAAAGGGCAAGGACTTTGAGAAGCCCCTCCCCAAAGTCAACAACTTTCTGCTCCTCCCCTAAAAAAAGTTCAACAACTCTGAACTCCAGATCACTGCCAGTTTTTCCCCCTGGGAGTTGGACGTCCCTGTCCTAGGCCACACTGAATGAGTCCACTATGCAGCTCCTTCCTCCAAAAGCACTGCCCTAGTTTCTGGGAGGGGGTAGGGAGAACGATGGACACGGTTTCCTCTGTGTAGTTCAGGGCTCTTTAATGACATCGCCTTAAGAGCACAGGATGGAGCTGAACAAGGGTTAATTGGAAGATTTTTGGTACTAACATACAGTATAAGGGCCCTATTCAGATCAGGATTGGGTTACCTGAGAGACCACCTGCGTTCTGCAGGAGAATTTCTCATTAAAGACCCCAAAATATCAGTAGCTCACTGCACAGTAACTGACATCAAGGCTTTCAGTGTGGCTAGAGAACCCACTGTGTGTACTTTCCAGAAACTATTAAATACATTTTGTTTTGACACATTTTTCCAGCTAGATTAAAAGGTGCTTATTTTGCCTTAGGTTTTCATTTTTGTTTCTAAGCCTATTTTTAATTGTGGTTTGTTTGTTTTTTGGTATTGTAGCTGTTTAAAGGGTACGTTTGTCAACTGCCTTGAGATGGATATAAAGGTAAAGGTAAAGGGACCCCTGACCATTAGGTCCAGTCGTGACCGACTCTGGGGTTGCAGTGCTCATCTCACTTTATTGGCCGAGGGAGCCGGCGTACAGCTTCTGGGTCATGTGGCCAGCATGACTAAGCCGCTTCTGGAGAACCAGAGCAGCGCACAGAAATGCCATTTACCTTCCCGCCGGAGCGGTACCTATTTATCTACTTGCACTTTGACGTGCTTTCAAACGGCTAGGTTGGCAGGAGCAGGGACAGAGCAACGGGAGCTCACCCCGTCGCGGGGATTTGAACCGCCGACTTTCTGATCAGCAAGCCCTAGGCTCTGTGGTTTAACCCACAGCGCCACCCGCGTCCCTTCTGAGATGGATATAAAAGACAATTAATAATATTAATAATAATACCCGAGAAAGCAGTAGAAAAATGGAAGCCTTTTTCGCAGCAACGCAACACCTTTGAGAGAACAAGTTTCTACAGAGCACTAGTTTAAATGGGTCTGGGAGAGAAAATCTACGGTGATTCTCAGTATGTTTACCAATTCTGCTCATAACCTTGACGGGGAACTTCTCTATTGATGCAGAAACAGTGATGGAACAAAACAAGATCTCATCTGACTGATTTGACGAATTAAACGTTGTAAAATTGACTTGGAAATATTGAACAGACAGTTACATAAGTACACAAAATCTATCATTCTGGAAAAAACAGTTTATATACATTTTGCAAGTTGCGGTTGCAGGCATCTATTGTTAACTCAGCTTTCCACTTGCATTATTATTTTAAAAAGCCCCATTGCATGCTCACCCATTTTTTGTTATCATAATGACACTTAAAAACAGGCAAGGGTTTAAGTTACTGGAGGTTTTTAGTATAAAAGCAAGTCAACTTGGCCATCTGTCATGGGTAAAAGCTGTCTTTAAACAAGGCTCCTCACACATTATGTTGTTTATATGTACACTGAAAAAGTAACAGATGATAAGCCTACATGCTGGCACACTTGTCAGGAAGCTGGGATAGCCAGCAGCTCCATTATTGCTGCATAATGTGTGCTACAGCCCCTTGCCCCTGGTTCTCAGAGAGAACCAGTCTTCTGCCTGGACTGGACCACTTCAAGGAGCAAAGTGGGGGCTCACGTGACTGAATGCTCCCCCATACAAGAGGGGGGGGGGAAACCCATTCAGACAGCCAGTGTGTCCAATAGAAGAAGACTTCTACCCTAACCTCCCCTCCTGCAACCAAATGGAATTTTCAGTCTGTATAGAACTATTTTTTTGTGTGGAGAACTATTTTATTTATTTATTTCTTACATACTGCCCTCTTGCAAAACATCAGAAAGGCGTACAGCAACACTTAAAAACTCTTAAAGTAATTCAGGCGGAGGCCATTTTGGGCACATCCAATTGATGCAATGGACCCAGAAGAAGGCAGAACGGGGGTGAAATTGAGGCGGGGCAAAAAACTGCTTATATGCGCCCTGTTGACACATGTGGGGGGCGGGAACAGAACTCTTGTGTGATATGGTTATTGGCTGTATAGAACAATCATTAAAATAACTGGATGCTGAAGAAGATGTTAAACAATTGCATAGGCCTGTTGACATTTAAAAAAAGTCTTCAAGAGACACCTGGAAGTCAAAAGTAGAGATGCCTGCCCAATCCCACAGCTTGGGATTGGTGACACCAAGGGATCACCCACACTTTCACTTGACCCGTATTTCAATTGTATTATGTAACAATTAATTCCCCCGGGTCCAAGAGCTTTTCTTACTGTTCCACGGCTGTGCCCTGTGAAAATTCAATTGCACCCGCTGAATTGGATCTTATCAGATGCACAGAAAAGAGTTGTTTTGCTTAACCGAGCTTTAATTCAGCGGGTAAGGTCAGATTTCAACAACCAACAGCGCCTGGAGACAATAAGTCAGGTCATGAATCCACAGAAGTGACCAGAGGAGGAATGACCACTGGGAGGAGTGTAGAAAGAAGAAACGCTATGGTACATTTGCATCAGCACGGATGCCTTCTTCTGCCTGCCCAGCTGCAACAAAACAAGTCTCTTCCATATTGGTCTCTACAGCCACAGCAGGCATTGTAACTCTCCAACATCTTGACTTGACCCCCAACGGCACACTCTTCTATTATCTTTTGAGACAGACAGATGCCAACGTGTGTTTCTTGTACAGATCTATAGTAGTGGGACCTTCATGTAAAATCTGTGAATCTTTATTGTGCTATTGGAAAACTGGAGACTGGAAGATGGTTGTCAAATCTGCGCTAAACAATACTCAAGCAAGTATATAAAAGGAAGCTGACTCCGGCGTCAACCTTCATTAAATGACACTGACATGAGTATTATTACAGCTGCATGTTCAGGATGAGACGCAAACCTATCCTTTTTTTAATAATAAAAAAGTAGCACTTCTGACATACACTTTGTAGACTGCACACTTCTAACTTCCTGCAGCTTTTCCTTCCTCTGTATTTTTCACTCTTCAATTTCAAATCAGTTCATAAGTTTGCCACTTCCATTTGCACAATCTCTAAGATCCAGTCTTCCTTCTGTGTCAACGCTGCTGTTCTTCCGGCTGTCTCTTGCTATCGTACATCTGCACTATTGCAATGTTCTCTTTGTTGATTTTACCCATTTCTCATCTCCCAACCTCTTGTTTGCATTCTTCGTTTTGCCGCTCGGCTTGGATTTTTCTGCCTGCTGTTCCATCCTCATCTTTGCCCTTCCTATAGGTCTTCCTGTCTAACTCCCTTATCCTTTTTGTAGTCAGTATAAGCTGCTCGTTTGTTCTTAAGATTTTAGTTTATCTGTCTACATGGTGTTTTACAAAGCAGCATAAGCACAAGGCAGATCCCTGATCTGAAGGGTCTTGCACACCGCTCTAGCATTTTAAAAAGTAAAATAATGCTGGTGGTGTTAGTTCATTTAAAGTTCTTTTTTAAAGAAAGGGAGGGGAAGCTCCAACGTGCCGCCAAAAATCCACAGGAATGATAGTACTAAATAAAATCCATTGATAGTCAACTTGGGTATCACTAGCACTGCATTTTGCTACATAACCACCCACCCTTTAAAGCAAGAAAACAAAATTTAAGTTTAAAAGGGGGTAAGATGGGGTTGTCGTATTTTAAAAAAGTGGAAATATGGACACAACAGTTGTTGAGTTTTGCCCAAAGTTGTTGAGCTTCTTCAACAAGAAAGAGTTCTTGAGCTATTTTTAATGAAATTCGACAAAATCTACACTTTCCACCCAGACACTGTTTACGAGGGCAAAATACCAGCTATGTCCAGGAAGTTGTGGACGTGTGGCAACCCTAGGGTAAGAATTGGAGATTAGGCATCTTGCCCCAAAGACCCAGGGCTTGGAGTCCCTAGGCCACCCCCTAACAAGGCCTCTGGCACCCACATTGGTTTTTAAAATGGCTACCTCCCTGAATAAAGTTGTGTTGTGTTCACACATACTGTATTGGCCTGAATATAAGCCTCACTTTTTTCCAAATTCTTACCATAAAAAGTTAAAGTGTAGCTTAAATTCGCGACCTTACAAAAACTGGCTTTTACGATATCGCTGCTGAAACAGACATACGGTAAAATGGAACAGGTGTGAGTGCCTGCAGAATTTTAAGGGAGCGGCTTATATTCAGGTATTGTCTTTTTCCCTCTCTCTCTCTCCCCCCCCCCCTTGAATTTTAAAGGTGCAGCTTATATTCAGATGCTGCTTATATTTGGGCCAATACGGTAGTAAATCTGTCCATGCAGTTACGGGTCCTGTGTAGTTCTCCTGACATCCTTGGTGCTCTCCGGTCACAGAGAAATTTATTCTCCCCAAACTACTGAGAGATTTGTCCTTTTTCATGAGTCTGTTAACAAAAGACTTTACGTGCCCCCCCCCCAGCCTCCAAGCCCTTTCTAATTTCAGACACGGCCCATTGACAGTACATTTAGTCAAAAAGGAAAGACTAGAGAGAGGGAGAGGGAGAGATAGCGTAATCTTCCATCCAAGTGTGAAGAGCAGACCTTTCGCACTTCTTCTCCCTTCCCTCCCCACTTGGTTGCTGGGAGTTTGCAGCAAGAGATATTTCAAGCTGCAGAGTGTTATATTTCCAGACAGCTCCCTCCTCACCAAACCTCTGACTGAAGTCATGCCTGTAAAGTGAAGTGACTTCTCTGAATCTGCTCCTTGGGGGCCCAATGAATGGAAGAAACGTACCCATAAGAAAAGAACATGAAATTGAACTCCAGTGGGAGGGCTTAGGGGTTGACTGTGATGGGAAAAGGCAGGCCTTCCCGCTTTTATTAAGATAAACAAGACTGGCAAAGGAAACCTGCATATAATGCCTTCTTGCAAATCACAAGAGACCCGAAAAAAGTGGGTGGGGAGGGGGCCGGTATATCATGCAACTGGAGATAAACTTCCTTGGTGAGAGTGTTGCTGAATTATTTAAAGGAGTGTGCAGATAGCATTGATGTTGAGATGGTTGTCAAATTTGTTCATACCTGCTAATATCTAAGGGGTTTTTTTATAATGGAAAAGAAGCACTGTCCAGCCCCACCCACCACAAAAAACCCACTACCCTCCCTTTCACCTGAGCAAACCAGATACATCCTTCACACAAAGTTCCCAAATAAAGGTTATGTCAGGCACCAACCAATTTAATCAGTCTCCTTTGCTGAGCTATCACTATCAGTGGCTACTTCTTTGCATTTGTCGTCAAATTTCATAGAATTGGAGAGTTGGAAGGGAACCTAGGGATCATCTAGTCTTGGGGTCAGCAAGGCTCACTGGGCATGGGCCGGATCACTCCTGCAGAGATCCTCCGTGGACCGGGCTGGCGCAGCATGATGCCAGAAATCACATCTGCGTATGTCCACGGTGCCAGAAATCGCTTCTGCACATGCCCAGATGCTGAAAATCAGCCTGCGCAGATGCAATTTCTGGCATCAGGGCATGTGCAGAAGCGCTTTCCGGCGTCTGGGCATGCGCAGGAGCGATTTCCGGAGCTGCAGAAAAGAGTCCCCGCGCCGTGCTGGTTTAGCATGGGGAATTGCCGAATAGGCAGCTCACTTTGGGGGCAGCTCATGGGCCGGTTAAACAGCCTCCGTGGGCCGCCTCTGGCCCATGGGCCTTAGGTTGCTGACCCCTGAATTCTAGTCCAACCCCCTCCAATGCAGGAATATGCAGCTGTCCCATACAGGGATCGAACCTGCAACCTTGGCATTATCAGCACCATGCTCTAACCAATTGAGCTATCCAGGAATGGACCTCTAAAAACTGAAGGTATGCTGGGACTGAAACAAGCTTCTCTATCCTTTCACATGTAACAGTCCAATTTTTTGGGCAAAAATTGGCTTCAGGAGAAGAACTAAGGAAAATGGGGTCCCCTCCCCACTTTTTTCCTGAGCCTTCACATCTCTACGACTCTTTCCTCCTGGGAAGCGAGTGGTTCCTCTAGGGCCTCCTCAATTTCTTAGGAGAGGCATGTTCAGCCCTTGAGTGGGTAGCTGAATGAGCCAAACACATCCGGACCAAGCTGCCATGACAGAGGACCCCACCCTAGAGCAACCTGTCTAGACAAGCATGACCCACATTTAAGGAAGTTGGCCACAGCCAAAGCTGATTAAGGACACAACTTCCATAGGGACTCTCTCTTGGATGTGCTATGTATGAGCACAGGAAGCTGCCTTGTGCAGAGTCAAAGCACTGGTCCAACTAGCTCACCTTTCCAGCATTTCGGACAGGTGTATTTCCCAGCTTTACCTGGATCTGAAGCTGAGACTTCCTGCACACATGCTAAGCAGACTCTCTACCATTCCGCTCTGGCCCTTCCCTGCCATTTAAGTGCTAACTATACTAGCAAGCTGAAGACCGTTCCCCTGAAGCCTGACCTTCGTATAATATATGGGGAAAGGAAGAACTGCAGCCAGATTTGCTAAATACACCAGGCATTTAGAGTCGAAGCATGTAGGGGCTAACTATATCAACCTTCTGCACTTGGCATTTCCCAGAACACAATTTGCTGGCTTAAGAGACGTTATGCTATTGAACTGCTTAGAGGGTATACATACATTAGGGGCCAGCAAGCATACACATGCAGTGAGTAACACGCCTTCCTGGGGAGTTGAGAGCCACCATGCAGAGATGCTAGAACAAGTTGTCCTTAAGCGATACAAAGCTCTGTTCTCCCAGGGCACTGGTCCCTAATTGGTGGGTGTATGGCTCTCATTCAACGACATTTGACTCTTGTTCTGAAATCTATGCTGCATTTTAAGAAATATACTGGTGCCAGTTGCAATTCCATCCAAGATCCCTGGGGTTGGCCCTCTGTGGATGTTGCTTATGAGGTCCTGCTAACTGCAGTATAGGAAGGACAGGGAAGGTGTCAAAATGCCCTGTAAGTCCCACAAGCAGCTATGCCGGTAAGGCTTATAAAATGGTGCTGCTGAGTGTTGCCAGCCATTACGGAATGGTATGCCTACCATGCCAGCACTGCCCTGGTGGCATCCAAAGTTGATCTGATAATCGGCTTGAGCCAAAGGTCTCAGGCTACAGAGCAGAGGCCACTTGTTTTTCAAGTGCCACTAAAAACCTCCTTCAGTTTCTTTCGGAAGCAAAGAGTCCTGCCTGCAAAATCCCAGACTCTTCAAAACGCACGTGGCATCGATCAAGCATCACTCGGCACGACATGTGTACACAGCATTATGGTGAGCAAGGGTGGCAAGTACAACTCTCCCCAGTACGTTTTTAGCAGGTATTGCTTGGCAGCAGGGACAGTGTTCCATTTTGGAAGGGTAGCCACGCCGGTCTGTTATGAGGACAGTGAAAAGCCTCCTGGCACCTTAAAGACTAACAAATGCATTGTGCCGTGAACTTCTTTTGTGGCATGATAAAACTTAATTCATCCATTTTTATGTGCTTTTTAAAAAAGAGCTCGGACTCTGGCCTGCCACCTAACTACATTGAGCAACTCATGTACTCAGCATGTCTTTGGGAACATTTGTTTAACTGAAGTGCTGGAACCCAGGATACGAGGGGACAGAGTCCTGTGCAATTTATAAGGACTGGCTAGGATTGGTCTCCCAAGCTGCTGTGGAAACTCTCTTGAGGGAGGTGAGCAATTAGGTCATTGTGTGGGCAGGGGTATAGGAAAGGGAGGCGGGGGGCGGTCCGCCCCAGGTGCCATCATGGAGGGGGGTGACAAATTATCAAGGAACAATTACTGCCCTACTAGGGCGGTTCATAAAAAACTTTTTTTTATATAATGCCTGCTCCAAAGGTCTTATTTTACTGCACTAGGGATTATATAGCTACATATGAAATTTCATGCATATCAGTTAATATCTCGACCCTCCTCCACGAAAACAGCTGTTTACTTAACCGTTTTCCTATGTCGTGAAGGCTGAAATTTCAACAAAGCACGTGCCTTTGCTAGACTCTTTAAGGGCACCTGCTAAAAGCATTTTTCTTTAGGCAAGCATACCTAGATGCTTAGGAAGCTGAAGTAATTTTAATCTTTAATATTTTAGCTTTTGTATCTTTTAAAGTAGGATTGTTAATTTTTCTTGATTTTACTGCTATGGGGATTTTTTGTTTTTTGTTTTGGTAAACCACTTTGCAGGTTTCTTAAAATAAATTTTATTAAATAAATAAACAATAAATATAAATAAAATAACACAATCCATCCTGTAGATTTAAGTATCTGTCCATAGTCGCCTCCTTGTTATCAGAGGCTCAGAATCCACATTCCTTTGTAAGAAAATATGAAATAATGTAAAACCATCTTTGCAGGCAAAAAAATTATTTAAAAAATCAAATCAATGGGGGGGGGTGACAAGAAATTTTCCACACTGGGTACCACCTGACCTTCCTACGCCTCTGTGTGCAGGATCTCTGGCCTGCCTGGATAATGATGGCCAACCAGCAGACATCCAAACTACTTCCAATTATGGTTTTCAATGCTTCACTTCAAAATGCTGGAAAGTTGTCCAACTCTTGATGCAGATGTCCTAGACAGCAACCATTCTGTCTCTAGCTTCCCACTTTCCCCCTTTTTAATGTGCAACTGGAGCACACGGTAGTCGTTTTGCAATAGAGTGGTGACTTACGGATCACCAAGAAGGGCAGGACAGGGCACAAATAAACATAAAATTTTCATATGCTAATGTATATAGCAGGGAAGACTGTGAAGCATGTGACCTGTTTGCCTGCTCAGTCTGAAATCCAAGTGCTAGCCATTGATGGGCTGTTTCAGGAACCCTTCCACCCTCCCTTTCTTAGAACTGCTTTATCTTAAAACTGCACTGGAGTTAGACAGCCCTTCAAATAGAGGATTTTCCTCTGTACAGCAGGAAACATGGCCTCCCTGTTTTGCAAGCTCAGGGGCATCTGGGTTGTATCTAGTTGCTGGATACCTGCCCTGGCCTATGCAAAGAGTTTTTGAACTGGTTATCATGGAACACACGAGAAGGATTGTGCATGTTCTGGGCTTTTAAATGGCAGCCCCAACATCTTGCAGATCTGCGCCATTTATTCTGCTGGTTATGGATTAGGAAGCTTATGGTACAGCGACAGGTGTGTGATGGTCAAGGGGAGAGACAATAAGTTACATAAGGCTACTGCAGCACACCCTCTGATCACTGGAATGCTATTCAACTCCTCTGGCCTTCAAGATTTCAACACACTTTTCCAATAAAATCTTTACACATGGCATCTAGAAACTTTTCAAAACATACGCTGAAAGCCTTGGGAGTCAAGTTTCTGCAGTTTTGGGCGTTTAAAAAGGTAAAGGTAAAGGTACCCCTGCCCGTACGGGCCAGTCGTGTCCGACTCTAGGGTTGCGCGCCCATCTCGCTCAAGAGGCCGTGAGCCGGCGCCGTCCGAAGACACTTCCGGGTCACGTGGCCAGCGTGACGAAGCTGCAGCTGGTGAGCCAGCACCAGCGCAGCACATGGAAGCGCCGTTTACCTTCCCACTATAAAGCGGTACCTATTTATCTACTTGCACTTAGGGGTGCTTTCGAACTGCTAGGTGGGCTTAAGATTCTTTTACAGAAAAGGAGGTCAATATGTTCCTGCTGCCTCCCAGGTCTTTGTTGCAAAAATACTTCCACAATTGACGTATGGCACCCAGATATTTAATTGTCAAAAACTCAAGTCCCTGGAATCTGTACAAACTAAATTTTATCGTTCCCTACTAGGGTTACCTACCTGTGTCTCTAACACTGCCGTTAGGCTGGAGGTTGGCCAACTCCCTATTAATGCCAGGATATGGATCCTGAAGATTCACTTCTGGCTAAAACTCATATTTTTCCCAGTGGGAGTGGCTCCATTGACTCTACTAGACCCGTTCCAGTCTAAATGGAGGTTGTCGCTTTATGAAAAATTGAGGGGCCTGGGGCTTTCCTCACAAGAACTCATAGCCTCAGGCTTTGAAAAGGCTAAAATGATGGTGAGCCAGCGAATAGGAGATGTAGAGCTTCAGGACCATATGAGCAAGATAGATAAATATCCAACTATCCAAGATTATGGAAAAGGGTTTAATCTAACCCCATATTTGATGGACCTACAAATCGCAAAATATAGGCGGGCGTTTACCCTTACTAGATTTGATGTATTGCCATCTGCCTTACTAAAGGGCAGATACGAGGGCACACCCTATGCTGAACGAGTTTGCCCATGTGGCCTGAAGGAGGTGGAAACGGCTTCACATGTGCTGTTACACTGCGACCTTTACGGGGATATCAGGTTACTGTTTATCTCCCCTATCGTTCAGAAATTTCCAGGTCGATCTGAATCTCAGCGGCTGAAAATCCTACTAGGAGACAAAAACCCAGAAGTAACATTGAAAGTGGCCAAGTTTTCTGCGGCCGCGATCAAGCGGAGGGCATTAGCTGTAAAAAAGTAAAAGATCTGACCCCTGGATAAGCCCCCCCCCTTTTTTAAGCCCATACATATACTGTAGTGCATATATGAGTATGTATATGTGTGTGTGTGTGTGTATATGTGTATTGTTTTTATGTATAATTTTACAACTTTTAACTGACACCATCATTCCCTTGTAAATTATTGCTGCCTTTTTTGTTTTTTTTTGTTGTTTTTTTCCCCTTTCTTCTGGTCTATGACCGTAATAAATTCATTCATTCATTCATTCATTCATTCATGCTAGGTGGGCAGGAGCTGGGACCGAACGGTGGGAGCTCACCCCGCCACGGGGATTCGAACCGCCGACCATGCGATCAGCAGGTCCTAGGCACTGAAGTTTTACCCACAGCGCCACCCGCGTTCCCTTTTGGCGTTTAGGTGGAAGTAAAACACCAGCAGATGCAGAGTCCTGCCTTACAGACAAACACACCTTTAGGATGAGGGGAAAATCTTAGTGCACATTCACCCCAAAGAAGTCCTGGAATGGTGTGATATAAGGCCCAGAGAGAGTCCTTCCGACCAGTTCACTGCAGATGCTGCACCAGAGGCACTCCAATCCATACCCTCAGCACAACTCCCTCTTTGAAGGCTCAAAGCTTAACACTTCACCCTGATAAGCCAGAGCTCTCCCCCACCCCCAAATGTGAGATCCATACACCTTATCTCAAGATAACAGAAAGAAAAGGTCATTCTCTGCTAAGTGGTGAGATTCTCACCTTGAAAGCTTTCCCTCTGATTGGCACAGAACACCCAAGGTTATGGAACTTTTAATCAGACGCCTGCATAATTACCGAATCATTATTAATTATATCAGAGGGCTCCAAGGAAAGGCAAAGCAAACAAAAGGCCTGATGGAGTCTCTCCTGTTGTAGGAAAGAATTAGTAATTACAAGCCAGAAGTGCACTCAAGAGTAAGGGAGCAGTGCCACGGCTGGCGTTCCGAGATTTGAGTGTGACAGGCATGCTAAGAGAGGGAGCCCTTTCTCCCGGGGAAGGATGGGAGGGGCACTGCGGTATACAGAAATAACTCATACGTTCCCGTGGCTAGAAGGCAAGGGTGGTTAATCTGTACCCCTCCCAGATGTTGCCAGACAACAGATCCCATCACCCCTGACTGGGCTGGCTGAGAATGATGGGAGTTGTAGTTCAGCAACATCTGGAGGGTTGCAGGTTAGTCACCCCAGTGTAAAATGTAAGACCACTTCAAGAAAAAGGGCCACCTGTGAACTGGAGTCCTGCCTCTATCTTTTGCCATAATTTTTTAGACATCCCCTCCTGACATTCTGCCTTCTGCTTCTGTACAAGGGGAAGCATCTGGGGCAGAATGCCCCCGAATAGCAGTTTCTGAGGATCATGAGAAAGCTGCTAATCTCATGTCTTGCTTGTGAGCTTCTCATAAGCACCTGGTTGGCCACTATGACAGCAGAATGCTGGACTTGACAGGCCTGTGGCAAGCAGGACCTGACTGCAACAGCACAAGCTCCACTTGCAATTCCTGGCCACTGGGAATGTTTGCATTTTTAACATTGACTTGTTTTGTGGTGGGTGGGTGAAATGAGTGGCTTTGCTATACACTTCTCAGCAGTTACCTTAACTAGCCTCTTCAGTGCACATTACAGTGGTACCTCGGGTTAAGTACTTAATTCGTTCCGGAGGTCCGTACTTAACCTGAAACTGTTCTTAACCTGAAGCACCACTTTAGCTAATGGGGCCTTCTACTGCTGCTGCGCCGCTGGAGCACAATTTCTGTTCTCATTCTGAAGCAAGGTTCTTCACCCGAGGTACTATTTCTGGGTTAGCGGAGTCTGTAACCTGAAGCGTATGTAACCTGAAGCGTATGTAACACAAGGTACCACTGTACTGTTTTAAAACCACACAGATCCAAGGCTACATTTGTGATGTGCATGTAGACAAGGGTACAGAAATAAGATCTTGCAGTCGCTGTAGCTGTTGATGCAACAGCACTTAATTTGTCACAGCCTAACAGTGCTCAGAATTAAAACTGTAAGAACAAAGAACGCCTGAAGTCTAAATCGCACCCGCTTTCTTGAAAGCTGAATTATATTTGGAAAGTGGCACCCTCACCCCCAACACCCATTTGCGGTATTCCAAATTCTGACAGCCCCACTGCAACTGGAAGGTTGATTTGTTTAATTTAGACCATTTATATATCCCACGTCTCCATATGCTCGAGGCAGCCCACGAATAGATACACAACACTCCATTTAAGAACAGCAGCAACTTAATAGACTAAAAAAACCTAAGCAACGTCAGAGTAACACTTGTGTCTCAGTGACAGTTCAAATCATAATGCAATAACTGCCCAATATAGTAATTCAGTCTCATTTTACAAGGTAGGCAGACTCTGCCATGTTTCCTAAAAGCTGCTGGGGGAGACACAGATGGAGATTGCTCCATAAACATGAGGCTACTGCTGTAAGGCCCTGCTACTTGCTATGTCATGGGTGGGGAACCTCAGGCCTGGAGTTCCGAATGTGGCCCCAGGTCTTTCTGCATGGTCTTTGGGACTCTGTCCAGGCAACACACATCCTTGCTATACCTCTTAACTGGCCCTGCTCTGAACCCTCCTCTACTGATTTCATGTAACTGGAATGTGTCCTTGACCTGTGATAAGGCCTCTGGTTTGTCAGCATGGAGTGGAGAATGTCTGGCCAACCTTGTTGGCCCCAGAAGGCTGAGCATGGGGGACTGTGGCCAGGATGCCCATGCCTGCTATAGATATTCAACAGCACACAAAGAAGTAATGCAGAACAGGGCCCATTTAGACTATCTTAACAGGTGGCACCAAGCAAAATATCGAACACATTTTTGGTTACCGTCAACATTCCTGTGGAAGAGATTCTGGACTAGATTTCTGCATAGCCGGGGGCCTACAGGAGACTTTCCTAACATATTATTGTTGCTGGGAGAGCTACCAGAATTTTGATCATCTGTTTTTTTTGGGGGGGCAGGGGGAGACTTTTCAATTCTTAATTTGTTAGGCATTAATCAACCTCCTCTGTTGTGTGGGGGACGAGGCAGGAGCAAGGGCTGCCTGGACTCACAGAGCTGCTGCTTTCATAACACGGATCCATCACACAGAGATGTGAGGGCAGGCAGCAATCTGGGCCTATTCAGATCTGAGCTTTCTTCACTTCTTGGACTGCCAGACACCCAGAGGCTAAAAAAACCCAAGTGGGTGATTAAGCACCCCCCCACACACACAATGTACTTCTCCGTTTCCCACCGCACAATATGGCTGAACCATACCTGTTGAAGATATCGCTTGAGACTTTCTGCAGGTACTGAAGTGCATCTGCTATCTGGTGAATAGTTTCTTCCCTGTGGAGGTCAGGCTGGATGAGGGGAACAGAGTACGTCTGTCCCTCAAGGAAATACTTCCGGGTCACAGTAGCCATTTTTGCCTGAGAAGACAACCAACAGCTTGTTAAAAGTTTATTCATGCCCATGTCAGCATCCTGATTCCTGGGAGTAGAGTTCTGTTCTAGCCGCCCCACACCTAGTGCCCCCCAGATGCTATGGACAACAACTTCCATCAGCCCCAGCCAGCATGGCCAATAGCCATGGACGATGGAGTTCTAGTCCAACAACCAGTTCCAAAAGGTTGCCTTGCCAACCCCCGAGTTTTCTAGTGCCATGCAACGCTCTACGGCAGAAAGCTTTTGATAGCGTTGATTGTTGCCTCCAAGTCCATCCCTCTGGACTTCTAGAGGGTCTGGGATCATAAGCCCATGGCAATTATTTCAAAGATGCAAGAGCAGATCAAATTCACAGACACAACTGCATTAGTGAGTTAGTTGGTTTTGCTCAACCTCACACCCTATGCACCAACTAGTGCCTCTAACCATTATTTGTACACAATATTAGTAATTGCGAAAATCCAAGTGCTGCTACATGAAATTAGAGCTCCCCGATTTACTCCTCTGCAGGGCCTGTACCAGGATTTGGGGACTGTCAGGCTACAGAGGATTTGGGATGGGGAACGCAACCCTTCATTTTCCACTGGGTGCTTGAGAAGATCAAAGTGAACCTCAGGGGCCCAGGCATTTGGTCAACCCAGCAAACCTCTAGCACCAGCTTCACTCCTCTAGAAGCACATGCCCAGAAGTCCAAGTGGGATTCATTTATTACTAGGAGATGAAGGCAGACTGGTAAGACAAAAGCGAAAGGAAAAAGCTTAGGCCAACAGAGCCCATCCGACAAACTGGAATTTACTCCACCACCTTCTGAGATTGTTCCCCCCATGAAGAAGTGATAAAGAGAGCATCAGACAGTGGGTCATAGGATTTGGCAGCTCCATCATCAAAATAAGTCAGGAGTGTTGAGCAGTATCAATTCAAAACGACAGACTGGCAGGAGAAGCCAGAAACACCCTTGAAGTTGCGATTTTTTTTTTTAAAAAAATGAAAAGTTGTCAAAGAGGCTTTTATCTCCCCTTGTGATAGACAGAAGTGGGCCAAGCAGTGGCCCATTTTGAGAGGGCTACACCTCACTTCCAGATGAGAAGTAGTAGGACAGCAGGGATGTCAAGTAGAAGAATTGGAACGCTTTTTTGGAACACATCTAACCACAGTGAGCTTCCTCAGGTTGAAAAACAACAGCAACTTGTGCTGAGGTTCTGGAAGTAGCAAACACAAGTGGGAGATATAGGAGTGTATTTAACCTTTTGTTTGAATGGACTCACAGAGAGCAGAATCAGCCATTTTGATCCCACTTGAGACAATTTTTTAGCACAGTGTCCAAGAGGGCTTATGTGCATACAAACTGTCCATGTAAAGGTTGCGTCTGCTTGGCTAGCTATTCAAGGATCCGAGAAAGTGCAGGCACAGCCTACATGGTATAACGAGTCCCTTGTAGAGAGATCTGAACCTTTTGAGGACAAGAACTGGCTGGACCCTGTCTGATAGTTTCTGTGATCTGTTGGCGCACCACAATCAAACCATTACAAACGAAGTCGCCACCTTTAGGCAACAAATTTACTGCAATTTTCTAAAGATGTCCTCTATGGACTGCAAAGAGGATCATCCACAATAGTATTTTGCTGGTGGTGTTAATCTCAATTTCTACTGATAATTTTGAGTGTTGCATATTAGTACTATGAATTGTCCCTGCTTCCCTAGTGTTTGTCCTAGGAGGAGTTTAGATCTGCTACCAATTTGTGATTGTGGGTACCTGTACCATTTGCATGTTTTGTAATGTTCACTGTGCCACAGATAAATAAAAGTGCTCTGGACGAAGAGGAGGGAGGGGATAGTTGTCACAAGCCCTTCACGGTAGCAGACTTCAGATCTGAAAGTTTTGTGGACACAGAAAACATCCAGCAATTCTGCCCAAGCTTTCTTAAGCACACCCACAAATGCTGTTCCTTAGTGCTCTATTAGCAGTTTGATATTTGCATGTAGTTTTTGGAAAATGCAAATCCTTCTGAAGCTACACTGCCATTCTGTCAAATCCTATCTGCGTTGCCCAGCAGATTATTGGTCCTCTTGTCTGTATTTGCATCCAATGGGGGAAAGCATTATGTATTCTGTCCTGAAGGAGCACAAATCAGATAGATAAATCTTTGGAGAGTGGAGGATAAACTCTTGATTCAGCAGAGCTATTTGAGGGTGGAGATGTGTTGATCTCCAAGTCAAGCAACCTTCAATTTGCATTTATTTAGAATAAGCAAGGAGGTGGCAGATACCTAGGTAAGACAAAATGAAGAAGGGGTTTTTTTTGGGGGGGGGAGAGCTGAAGTCTATTTATACCCTGCTTTAATTAAACTGTGTTCCATGGTGTTATTAAGCAGCAATCAAAGATGCAGATGGTACTGATTTGATTGGCATGAGTTTCACTGCACTGAATAATAAGAAACTTGCCCCTATAAATAGGTCTAATCATCATCTGATGGGTGGAAGGAAGAGCTTGGGGGAAAAGCATAAGTATAGGTGTAATTAGGCCCTCCAGCAGATTGCACTTCACAGGCTGTTTGGCTGTTCTCATTACCTGGCACTTCTCTAAATACAGCTTCTGTGCTGATGAGCCGAGCCTGGATAAAGATCTTAAGAACCAACATCAACTTAATTCAAACAGCTCTGGGCCACATTCACTGTCAAAATGCACTGTTCTGCAGCAAGGGAGGCCAGGTGGAGCTAGCCTCCCAAGATCTAAAGTGGGCAAGTCCCCCAACAGGGAATTGTTATCTCCAGCTGTGCCCTCCTTCCCAAGTCTCAGGATGAGCTAATTAAAGTGGGCAGGCACAGCCCGTCCAAGTACACAGAGGAGCTGGCAGAAGAGGCAAACAGTTCCGCAGCTTTCAAAGATATGGTGGTTATCTTTTCCCTTGACAGAAAGCCAGTAGTTCAAAGCGTGTCCCACAAGCAGGCAGCTGGAACGCAGAAGGTTTAACTTCCTGATTCACACAAGAGACAAAATGTTCACATACAAATGGTTTAAACCATGAGTTTCCAAACGGCGGCTGCAAATTTCGCCAAGGTGGACTGCAGCGTGTCTGTGAAGGATGGTGGGACAAAGATCCTCCTGAGGCCCATTTAGCTACATACGGTAATAGGTTTCCGTCAGCCATCTTCATGACGGCTTTTCTGGAATGCGTGGTTGCATGAGAGCATTACATGATAGCTTCCCCCGCGCTCAGAACGCTATAGCTATGCCGACATCAAATAGGAAACAACAAAAAAAACATAAGAAGGAAGGACCTCTGCTGGATCAGGCCAAGGGTCCATCTAGCACCCTTTTCTGACAGTGGCCAAGGGTCCATCTAGCACCCTTTTCTGACAGTAGCCAACCAGATGCCCATGGGAAGTCTACCAGCAAGACCTGAGGGCAACATCACTCTCCCCACCTGTAGCAACATGCACACACACAACAAAAAAGAGAAGTTTTAAGCTCAGGGACTCATTTTGAACAAACTCAGTGTTCCCCGTGGCAGAAACTTTATGGATTTCTAAAGTATTTGGTCAACTAAAACTGACCGACTCTATCTGTTCCAGCTTGTATGTATGCTTGTTTAATTCTGTTTGTGGGTCAGTGTCTATCAGAGAAGAAAGCCTCAAATTATCTCCCATTCCATTAAATAACTGATCCTAACACAGAGAGTCCCATGAGTGCTTTAGACAAGTCTTTTCTCAAGGCTTTTTCTCAATCGATTTAACAGCTCAACATTTAAGACAGGGGTGGGCAACCTGTCGTCCCCCAGATGCTGTTGGACTATGGCTCTCATCCTGGTGGGAGCTCAAGTCTAATGACAGCTGGAAGGTCACAGCTTCCCCACTCTTTTCAAATCCCTCCTTCTTTTGCATGAAGAGTATTAGTGACCTTCAAGTGCCAGCAGCATCTTCCATTGGCTGCTACAAGCGGAGTTTTCATAACCTTGTCAGATATGGTAGGCCCAGTTCCACAAGGGAGTTCAGCCATTCCTTGACCCTATCAGGGTGTTAACCTCGGCCCAGCTATGCATGCATAGCCAGCAGTTATGACGGCAAGTTGAGCAGCCATGATGGATCAAGATGGATGCCACTGTTGTGTCTGTGATATGTTTGTGTAAGCTGCCTGGATCTCTGTGCAAGTTTTTGTTGCTGTACTAATTGAAATGCTGGCATTATGGTAACAGCAGCAGAAAAAAAGTCGCAAAGCCAAAACAAAGGCGAAAGCATATCATGTTTTGTCAAGCGAAGGCTGGGATGTGTCAAAGTGTACTGTGTGGAAACCCACTGGTAAAGGAGGAGTCCCAGTTACTTTCTTACCCCATCAACAAATATTATTGTACTTCACAGTCTACATCTTAAATGGGTGTACCCATAACAAAATCAATGCAAAATTGATGGAAAAGTCCACCCTCCTGGTTCTCTTACTAATTGGTGTATTCAGGGTTTCTTTCTTGCTGTGTTATTTGCCTTGCTTTGCATGCTTCACCCAACTGGACACCACAAAGCCTAGCCTACTGCCTTCAATTGGTAACTATGAATTTTATTAATCTAATATACTAGGAAACATACAACTGCTTCACAACCAGATAAGCTGAACGGAGTTAGGAGACTGATTGCATTGCCAATACTATTCATTAGTTCATACCATTATTAAACCACTAATTCATTGCTGTGTTATATCCAGTTGTTTTAAGATGCTATGAATTTCATCATATATAACTTGCTTTATTTTCTGATATTTATCTTAGGTAACCTATCTCCTATAAATTCTATAAACTTTCATGTTACCATTAAGCTCTGAACACAAAAAAAACCTAAGTGATTTGTTTCAGGTGCACCCTTGAGTCTGTGATTTTCATTGGTAAAGCTTAAAAATCCCTGTTCCCCGGGGTTGCTGCTGAGCAAATTCCAGCCAGGATTGGGGGAGCCAATGAGTATTAGTGGATTTGTCAGGGTGTGGTGTGGTCTGTACCAGTCTTGAATGGATCAAATTCAACACAGGGATCTCTGTTTTGTAAGGGGCGGGGCTTTTGGACTCCACTAACCTGCATATAAATTAAAAATTTGCCCAGGTATTTTATTGAAAAGAAGCTGGCACATCACCTTTCAGAAAGAGAGCAGTGAAGCAAGAGCTGTCTCACCCTCATTGTCCTTTCAATCACAATATACTTCCTTCCAGACAGATAAGTGCTGATCTTAAGGAACACCTTAGCCATTTTGACATCCTTTCCTATTTTCGTCAGTAATTGACAAGACACTGGAAAAGGCCAGCTTCAAAGCTAACTTCCCCATTATCTGGTCCCATGGATGCAAGGCACTGAGGCCTCACAGTCAGACGCAAAACTCCCTACCCCACACTAAAAAGCGCTTTTAAGAAAAAGACAGTCCATGTTGTTGAACTCCAACCCCCATCAGCCCCAGCCAGCAGAGCCAATGAGCAGTTGTAGTCCAACATGTGGAGGGCACCACGTTGGCTACCCCCCTTTTAGGACTTTTCTTAGGAGGTAAATTCAGAATACAGTGGCACCTCTGGTTAAGTTCTTAATTCGTTCTGGAGGTCCGTTCTTAACCTGAAACTGTTCTTAACCTGAAGCACCACTTTAGCTAATAGGGCCTCCTGCTGCCACTGCGCTGCTGGAGCACGATTTCTGTTCTCATCCTGAAGCAAAGTTCTTAACCCGAGGTACTATTTCTGGGTTCGTGGAGTCTGTAACCTGAAGCGTATGTAGCCTGAAGCGTATGCAACCTGAGGTACCACTGTACTCATTTCTCAGCAATTTTCATTGGAATTCGGAAGGCATGGTGGTTATATTTCTGTATCTGACCTAAGCTTACTTTTCTTTGTATGTGGAGGGAACTAGCCTATCCACCAGCCACAGCAGATACACTCTGCCTCCAGGGTCAGAGTACGCAAGATGATGCTTCTGAACACGAGTTGCTGGAAACTGCAGGAGGTGAGAGTGCGCACAGTCCTCAGGCTTCCCACAGGCACCTGGTTGGCCACTGGCCAGACTCAGCAGGCTCTTCTTGTGTTTATGAAGACGTGCTTGGGGCATCTGAATGAACAACACCACATTAGATGGCTCTGTTTCTTGAGTCCTTCTAGATAAAAGTAAATAAAAGCACACGCTTGCCCTACTGACGAAATACCACTGCTCCCAATTCACGCGGCACAATGAGGGTGCTGCCACACATGCACTGGCATATGCCTGGCAAACGTATGTTATAAACTATAAAATGGAAAACTGTGTTGGTAAACACACAGTGGGATGCAGACAAACACATGTCACGATGCCCTGAATGCCCGTGGCTTGCTAGTGTAGCGGTATTCAATTTCACATTCTGTGATCTATGTCAAGCGCATGGCAAAGCAAAAACCCTTGCCACATAAAGCAGGAATAGGTTCTGTGGATAGGCTGTTGGAGAAGTTTCCAGACTGAGTTCTTACCCCTGCCCCACACTACACATGTTAGAAAAATTAAAGTAAAAGTGTCATATGAAGACACAGTAGAGTCCATAACTAGATAAAGAACACGTCTTCTTCCCAAACTTGGCTTCATAGCTATTTTCTCTCTCCAGGAAATTCAGGAACTAACGGTCATGTGAAGTTGCAGGAACTCTCGTTCAGTGTTTCAATTTTGGGAGGGGAAGCCACTTTAATGCAAAGCTGATATAGAAGTATGCCCCGCCAGTGTAAAATAGGCCTGTTTTTTAAATAGTTTTCTCCCTTCCTTTCCCATTCACGCTTATTTCCTACAAACCAGAGCACATTCCCTCTATATGTAGTCATTGCCAACTAATCTGTAGTCACTGCATTGAGTACAGTGGTACCTTGGGTTACATACACTTCAGATTACATACGCTTCAGGTTACAGACTCTGCTAACCAAGAAATACTACCTCGGGTTAAGAACTTTGCTTCAGGATGAGAACAGAAATCGTGCTCCAGCGGAGCGGCAGCAGCAGGAGGCCCCATTAGCTAAAGTGGTGCTTCAGGTTAAGAACAGTTTCAGGTTAAGAACGGACCTCCGGAACGAATTAAGTACTTAACCCGAGGTACCACTGTACAGGAAACCCTATGCAGCCTGACCATGGCCAAACCCATCGTGCTCATCCCACCAATCTTTTACACTTGGCACTAAAGAGAGAATCTGTGCTCCTTACAAACTGAGGCAGCCCTGAGTGCTTCTGTATTTTCTCTCTCTCTCTCTCTCTCTCTCTCTCCCTCTCTCTCTCTCTCTCACACACACCCCAAAGCTGCAAGGAAGTGGGTCTTAATAGCACGTAGCAATCACCAGTAGGAAACACCCCAGTGGGAACGGCTGCCAAGGGACGTGTCCTATTTCTTCAGGCCCAGCTTTTTATTTGCCCTGGAAATCAATAAGCTAGAAAATAAAGGCAGGTTGGGTTGCTTCTGGACAAAGATTATCTCAGGATGGGGTCAGCACCGAGGTTATTAAGAGACAAAATTGCTTTCCAGCACTAAAAAACAATTTGCTTTGCTCTCCTGCTCTGCAGCCAAAGAACACAACCTTGCTGTTTTCTTAACAGATTACTCTCGGGAGAAGGAAGAGGAACGCTATAACTCTTGTCCATCCTCTTTAATCTACTGCAAGTGTGTGCTTTATACCTGGAAGTTAATCAGGCTGGTTCTCAATGAGAATAATAAAGATGCCACAGAATACCCATGCCGCATTTGTAGGAACTCAACTGTTTAGTGTGGCAGCACCTGCAACATTGGAACTCCCTGCCTATTGAGATCAAGCAGGCGCCTTTACTGTCCTTTTAAAAACACCTGATAAAAACATTCTTGTTTAGGGAAGCCTACCCAGATGCTTAGAAAGCTGGGGTGATTTTAATCTGTTTTAGTATTTTAACTTTTGTATGTTTTAAAGTATGGCTGTGATTTTCCCCCTCGATTTTATTGTTTTATCTTTTTGTGAACCGCTTTGAGGTTTCTTAGAATCAAGCAGTGTATATCTTTTTATTAAATCAATCAATCAATCAATCAAATAATAACTAGCCATGTCCCATCCCTTATTTGAATACAAGGGTACATTTAAGCTATGAAGCATAATAAGAGTCTGGCATATCTCAAGCATTTGGGGGGGAACCAAAGGACAGTATGATTTGCCTTCTTTGCTCCATATTCACTAAAATCCCCATTACTTGCATGGAGCAGAGAAAGGAACTGGAATCTGGGGAATCCCTGTTTTTCTGGGATGGGATGATAACCCTGGTGCTCCTAAAATTCTGCCAGTCCAGGCAGCTGCCTGTTGAGCTGTGATAAAGCTAAAGAAAGCTGACAGTAAAAAAAACCAGATGCCAAATTTGCATTTTGGGTTTTTTTAAAAAATAAAAAATTCACAAGCTACAGCTAAGTGAGTCAGGAAGCCTCCAGTTCAAATTTCTCAGCCAAGCAGTCCTTCTCACAAGCAGTCCTTAAGAAGGCCATTATTAAGAGGATACCGTATTTTTCGCCCTATAAGACGCACCGGCCCATAGGACGCACCTAGTTTTCAGGGGGGGAAAATCAAGGAAAAAAATATGATTCCCCCCCCCCCGCAGCTCTGGGAGCAGCGGACAGGCTGCACGCAGCCTGTGCGCTACTCCAAGACCTTCTCCCTGCTTTTGCGGGAGGTGGCGGAATTCCCCCACCTCCCGCAAAAGCCCACAGGAGCCCCACTTGACTCCTGTGAGCTTTTCGACTAGGAGGGAGAAGGGACTGATTCGGCAAGTCAGTCCCTTCTCTCTCCTTGGGGAAAAGCCCCCAAGAGCCGCTTGCTCTTTAAAGGGTGCACGGCTCCTGCAGGCTTTTCTAGGAGGTGGGGGAATTCCCCCACCTCCTAGAAAAGCCGGGGAACCCCTTTAAAGAGTGCACGGCTTTTGCCTGCTTTTGCAGGAGGTGGGGGAATTCCCCCATCTCCTGCAAAAGAAGAAGAAGAAGAAGAAGAGTTTGGATTTGATATCCCGCTTTATCACTACCCAAAGGAGTCTCAAAGCGGCTAACATTCTCCTTTCCCTTCCTCCCCCACAACAAACACTCTGTGAGGTGAGTGAGGCTGAGAGACTTCACAGAAGTGTGACTGGCCCAAGGTCACCCAGCAGCTGCATGTGGAGGAGCGGAGACACGAACCCGGTTCCCCAGATTACGAGTCTATCACTCTTAACCACTACACCACGCCAGCCCGCAGGAGGGAGAAGGGACTGATTCGGCCAGTCAGTCCCTTCTCCCTCCTTGGGGAAAAGCCCCCAAGAGCGGCGCGCTCTTTAAAGGGTGCACGGCTCCTGCAGGCTTTTCTAGGAGGTGGGGGAATTCCCCCCCTCGTAGAAAAGCCAGCAGAAGCCGCGGAACCCCTTTAAAGAGCGCGCGGCTTTTGCCTGCTTTTGCGGGAGGTGGGGGAATTTCCCCATCTCCCGCAAAAGCCCAAAGGAGGGTTGGAGAGTAGCGGCAAGGCGTCGCGCGCCTTCCTGCTGCCCCCCATCCTCTGGGGCTGGCGATGGGGGAAGCGCTGCTTTCCCCACCGCCAGCCTCGAAGCCGGGTTGGAGAGTAGCGGCAAGGCGTCGCGCGCCTTCCTGCTGCCCCCCATCCTCTGGGGCTGGCGATGGGGGAAGCGCTGCTTTCCCCACCGCCAGCCTCGAAGCCGGGTTGGAGAGTAGCGGCAAGGCGTCGCGCGCCTTCCTGCTGCCCCCCATCCTCTGGGGCTGGCGATGGGGGAAGCGCTGCTTTCCCCACCGCCAGCCTCGAAGCCGGGTTGGAGAGTAGCGGCAAGGCGTCGCGCGCCTTCCTGCTGCCCCCCATCCTCTCGGGCTGGCGATGGGGGAAGCACTGCTTTCCCCACCGCCAGCCTCAAACAGCAGACTCTCCTGGCTTCAGCTGAAGCAACGCGAAGCCTCCGGAGCGCAGGCTTCGGAGGCTTCGTGTTGCTATCGCTGAAGCCAAGGAGTCTGCATTCGCCCCATAAGACGCACCCACATTTCCCCTTCATTTTTGGAGGGGAAAAAGTGCGTCTTATAGGGCGAAAAATACGGTAATTATACTAGCCTAGCTTTCCCGGTGGCTATGAGGATTACAGAGATAAAGAGATAATGTGCATGTAGTGCTGAAAACAACCCCAGTTTACTACATTTTATTATTTTACAAGTCAAGTAAGTGCTGTCTCTCATTCATCAGGCAAAAGGTGAGCATAAGTGCTCCCTTGAGGCCTAAATGCTCCCTAGAGAGCTACGTGAGATTTAACCATTTTAAAAAATACTTTCCTGTATTCAAACAGATCTTTTTCCATTCCTGCTCCCATTCCTATGAAAATTTCAGCGCTGACTATACTTCAGCAAAAGTGTTGAGCTATTCCACCTATATAATTACCTTAAAGTGGCCTTCTTGAGCAAAGGAACTTCAAAGGGAGAAGCCAGCATGAAACCACCGTTCAGTTCTATCACCTGTGGCCTGAATAGAGATAATGGGTTTTTACCCCACGAGTATCAAAGCTTAAGATTCTCACGCATCCCTCCTAAACCATGGGTATATATGCCTCCTAACGTAGGACATGTTATGTATATCTAGTCCACAAATGTTTTTGTCAGAATAAAATGTGTTATGCCTTTCAGGCGCCACAAGACTCTTTGCTGCTCTTTCGGAAATAGACTAACATGACTACCTACATGGGAAACAATACCCCTTCTCCCATTCCACAAGAAAAACATTTCATGCTGTGAAATGTTTTATGAATACCCGAAGATTCATTGTGATAAGAGAGTATGGAAGATGCTGCCCACTTCTACCCTAGTTCATCTTGCAAGCAGCAATTCATTCATATAACCATGAGCTTCCATCCCTTTAATGGTGCTTCTCCTGGGATCTTCACAACTAATGCCTGTACCTTTGAGCAAGAAATAAACTGACTTGAATCCAGCTGCCAAGGATGGGGCATTAAATGAAGTTCCAACAAGCACACTTGACAAGTGTTAAATATTATGCTTCAGCTGAATGGTTTATATTATGTTGATGCATGAGATGAAATGCGTCAAAGCTTTTGACGTTTTCATTAACTTCTCCAATTTGGAAAACATACATTTTACAGTAGCAGACAGTTACAGCAGTGTGCTTGCAAAGGCGCAGCCTCACTCAGGTTTTCTGCCACTCTCAAATGGTATCTGGGAAGAAAGTCTTGGGTTTGCATGCTTCCTTCCCTGCTCATTCCCTCGTTGGGGAGAAAAGTGAAAGATGGAAAAAGAAAATCACACATTTACGTAAACGTGGGGATTCCTTGAGCCTGCAAGATGAGATGTGGCATTTCTTGTTTGGACGGTGTGAGACCGTGGTGCGAGAGAACACAAACCCCCAGGACCCACAAGACCCATGCTGGCAATCTCCCCAGAAAAATCCAAGGGAGGAAATATAATCAGATGGATGAATCAGAGAACGCTTACCCACAGTATTGGCTGCTAGAGACAGCTGACCTACATAGGCAATGAGAGCTCTGCAGCATTATGAAAGTAATCTAAAGCTGCACGTACATTTCCCTGCCAGGTAGAGTAAAACAGCTGCTCAAAGGGGGGGGGTTCTACTTTGATTCAGAATATGGAATGTATATCACATTGCCAGTGGCTGCTTTTGCATAATACTAAGCTATGGCCCATTTTAGTCTTGGTTTGTTCAACATACTGCTATGAGGGTTTGGGGGTTTGCTTGCTTGCTTGCTTTTTTGGAGGAGTAAGCTGTATGCCTGAGCCCTGCTTCTAATTCCTGGATCCAGCATAGATTCAATTGCTGGAATAGACAAAAGGCAAGAGTGGAGACTTGAGTTATGTGAGCTAAAAGCTGGAAGAAAAAGGGGCAGACTGAAAAGGCTGAGGGATAGAGCCATGCACGATTTCCGCTGAAATCCAAGGCCATGGCTATAGGAGAAGACAGATCATCTTGGGGTGTTAATGCTGTGAACCCCTCCATCAGGGGCTCAGGTAGTAAATAAACCATATATCATAAAGACACCACAAACTTCATTGTACCTCATTCCAAAGGAAACATCAACCTTAGGGTAAGCTCCTAGAATACCTGGAATCTCACATCCCTCAGAGATTGGAATGGCATGCAATAATACTATGAGTTGTCCCACAGACAAGTCACATCTTTTTTCACTAAAGCTTTCCCTGTTTTCCAGCAGCTCTTGCCCTTGGCCATTGTAACTTGATGAATGTTTGGGGTGGGGTAGCTAAACAAACCATGGTTAAGTAAGGCTACCACTGTATTCAGACATAACACCAAACCACAGTTAAAAGTAAGCCATGGATCATATATCAGCAACAAATCATAGCTTCACATCATGGCTTGTTAGCTGAAACAAACAGTAGTTAGTCGGCTGGACTTGGTTTACAACATGCTCAAATAAGCTCTGGCTTAGTGTTAATGTGCAAACCAGGCCATTGTGGCTTATTCCCAATTGAAAAGGACATTATTTCTCCAGGCCAAAAGTTTTACAGCCCTTACCATTCTACCTTTAAGGAAATCCTTAACAGCCTTGTATCCCCTAACACACCTTTTGATCAAAGTTTCTGCACTTGGGGGCTCAGTGGGAAAGAGGACATTATCCGCTATGTATTAAGTTGTCCTTTATATAAGCATCCCAGCAGCAGCTCTTTTGCTAGTACTTATTAATAGGCCACTCCTGAGAATATATGTATTCTCTTTGCAGGCAGTCATAAGGTCTAGTGGTAGGTGCTAATTATAATGTTTAGAAGTTAAAATTATCTTCTTTTTAAAAAAGGAATAGGTACTAAGTGGGCATGGTTAGAGGCGAAAAAACATGAGGCTACAAAATCAATACCATTGGTGTAAAAAAAAAAAAAGGCTAGTTCCACTAATATTTCAGCTTTAAACTAGTAAAAATGTTTTTCAAGGAACCAGGTAGGATAATTAAGTAGTTGAATAGCAGAGATATCACACTTGTTAAGACCCCATGCAAGGGACAAACAAGATTTACAAAGCTGTAAATACAGTGGGCCAATGTAAGAAAGAAGCCCATCTGGGCCCCAAAAGTTGTGGGTGGATGGGAAAAGAAACAGAATAGATGCATATTACACCCGGATTCTTTCAAACACAGTACTACTGTCCCATAGTTTATGACTCACATGCTTATTAAAGTTATATTTAAGTAACTAGTGGGTTTCTGCAAATGAAAAAGCAGCTGTATTTCTAAGAAAGGAAGGGAAAGAGAGAACTGGGACCCAAAAACTTGGGTGTGGCAGAGAAAACAGTGGTACCTCGGTCTACGAACAATTAATGAACAATTCGGTGAACAGACTCCACAAAACTGGAAGTAGGTGTTCCGGTTAGCGAACGGTGGAAGGGCACTGGCAGTGGGAGGCCTCAGCAGGGAAAGTGCGCCTTGGTTTAAGAACGCTTTGGTTTAAGAACGGACTTCCAGAACGAATTAAGTTCGTAAACTGAGCTACCACTGTATTCTGTGGACATACAGAAGAAAGGGGAAAGTTACGCTCAGCAGCAACAAGTCAGCCACAATTGTAAACTTGCCAAAGGCAATGCAACAGCAGCAGAGCAGAACAGATCTGATGGAACCAGGGAAATCAGCCAACAAGTATAAAGCAACCAAAGGAGCCAAAGTAATCAATGTAAATAAGGCAACAGGAACAAATTAGTGCAGGCAATAGAGCTTAGAAACAGGAGTTTGCATTTTATGGACACCAAAAATGCAGGCAGACAAGCAAGGAAATAGGTTCCCAAAGTGCTTGTCTCATAAGTTATTCTGAATTGTTCTGTAAGGTTTGCCATGAGGAGAAAAGTCCTGTCAACCTCTGGTCCTCATTCTAGCAGGTTGTGGCTGATGACAGTGGCCAAGCCACTAAGACAAGTGAGCAGGATCTAGAGGGGACCACGGTGCCTGCCAACTCCTTGGTGAGTTCGCAGCTCGTCTCACAAGGCTGCTCATCTAAGGATTACAATAAATGCACAGCAAACCTTTCATGTGCTTTTTCACACATCTCATAGCCAACTCATGAGGGCCTGAAGCCTAGTTGAAGCCACAGCAGCAATAGGAGATTGTACAGAAAGGCCAGTTGTCACACCGTCCGTGGTTGGGTGCAGGGGGTCAGTCTGGCCTGTGAATGGAGGGCTGGCAGAAACACTTGAGGAACTTTGTGCTACAGAGAGCAGGAAAAAAATGTTGCCACATGGAGTGCTCCTCTGCAAGGTTCTAGCCAGGATATTCAACTGCATTTCCTCCCAGGCTTTCTGTGTGCCCCCACCCCACCCCAGAGTTACCCATCATTCCATAGACACTGAGCAGTTTGGGAGGGGATTTTACAATGTATTATTTTCTTTAACAAAACATTTTTGGACTTCCGGAGGCGGCGCGAAGCAAGTAATGGCGGTCCTCTTTGCGCTGCGAAGAGGGGCTCCGCAGAAAAGGGTCGTTCGCTGCGGCAAAGCGACGACCCATTAAGAAAAACCACGAGCAGAGTGAGCTCGTGGCCGTGGGATCCGGCGGGCACCAAGAGCGACCCCCGAAACGAAGAAGGGACCCCGTAAGGGGTTTCGGAAGCGCGGAGGGGAAGCGGTGCTGTGGGTTCATCGCTCTTTCTGCGGGAGTGAAGCCGCGCGGCTGTTACTGATGAGCGCCGACCTTTCTTCCTTTTACATTGGATTACAAATCAACTACTCGTGAGTAAGATTTACTCAAAATTGGATTATAAATCTATGAATTTGGCTGAAAGCGGGAGACGAGAAAAAGGAAGTCCGTCTCCCGATGATGCTTAGTGATCAAAGGCAAAGATCTGACAAGCTGGAAGCAGCACAGAGAGGCTTTTAAAGTGAGAGACATCATACGTCTAGAGAAGTTGGAAACTGAAGGAGGCAAGTTACTTTTATTTTCTTGTTATTTTCTGCACTGCATCTGGGGACTTTCTCCTCTGCTAGACTTTTAAAAATCCTAAAGATTCTAAAACCCCCAGTCTCCGGACTTGCAGCGGGACAAAAGGCTATTTTGCGGATACATTTACAAATCTGAAATGGATATTTAGAGGCATTACTGTTGGATACAACTAAACAACTGTACTTTGCACCTTTTAAGAAACTTGTGGCAACATTGTGAGAGCTCTGCCAGAGGGAAAAGGTCTTTTCCAAGGATTACTGTTAATTTACCTAACTGAAGGAACTTTAATGGCGACTGAAACTTTGTTTCTTCTTTCCTGAACTGTAACATTACTCCCTCTAGTGGAGTTTGGGATTTACAACTCTCTGGGAACCAACTTTGCTTTGTCTCTCTGTGGTTTGATTGTTTACTCCAAGGCCTGTCTTTCTCATGAAACTTTTGACAGTTTGACCTTGAATCCAAAGACAGGTGTGGAATGAGCGACAGAGTGAAAACAAGAGCTGCGTCGAAGGCAGGGAAAGGCAAATTGACACAAACAACCCTGTTTTCTCAGGGACGTAGATCTTCAGTCCCTGCTGTTTTACAGACTGCACCCTTACCAACAACTCCAGCTGAAGAAGCTGAACAACCAACAGGTGAGGATATGGCATCTGGAGGATCTAACACTTTGCTAGAGGAAATGCTACAACAATTCGCAATTTTGAATAAAAAAGTGGATGATCAAACTGCAAAAATTGATTTAGCCACATCCTCAATTACCAAACTTTCAGAACAGGTGGCTAAGCACTCACAAGATATTGGTAATTTAAACGACGTAACATCTGAAAATCGAAAATTGGCGGAGGCTGCGATTGGGAAAGCAGAAGCTGCAGCCAAAGGAGTGGAGGAACTGAAAGGAGAGGTTAGGCCGCTCCACAAACATATTACGGACCAGCAGGCCTACCTGTCTTTGGTGGAATTGAGAAACAGGGAAAATAATTTGAGATTACGCTCTATCCCAGAGATTGAGAAAGAGGATTTGACTGGCTTTCTAACGGCAGAATTTTCCAAATTCTGGGGTATAAATCAAGACATAGACTTCAAAATAACGACTGCATTTAGATTGGGAAGAGTTGCCGGGAAGGACAGGCCTAGAGACTGTTTGATTATTTTAAGGACTAAACAGGAGAGAGACAAGCTACTTGATTTACATTTTAACAAAGCACTTGTGATCCAGGATAGAAGAGCACAAATTTACAAGGATATTCCTAAACAATTACTAGACCTAAGAGCTAACTACACGGACCTAGCTGGACTTTTGAGAGGTAACGGAATACCTTACAGGTGGGAGTTTCCACAAGGCCTTTCATTTAAATACAAAGGAAAGAAGATAAAAATTAAAACGAAAGAGGACAGCCAGAAGTTCCTACACGATCACGGAGAAGACTTACAGAAAGGAGCGGCAGCTATTTGGCCACCACCAGAGTTAGGAAAAGAGTTACCACCCTCGGATTCGGACAAAAAAGAAGACACCCAACAAGAGTAACAACAGATTGACACAAGATGTCTCTGCAGCTGTATAGTTGGAACATTAACGGCGCGAATTCCCCAGAAAAACGCAAAAGGATCTTCCATATCTTAAAGAAAGAGAATTTGGATATAATTTGTTTGCAAGAAACCCATGTGACCAGGCTACACAGGAAGGTGTTAACAAATAAAAGATTAGGCCAAGAATTTATCTCATCAGACAGAGTCAAAAAGAGAGGCGTGGTGATTTACGCCAAAGAGAACCTTTCACCAAAATTTTTGTTCAAAGATGAACAAGGAAGAATCCTGGCTATTGAAATTTCGACCCAAGGAGAAAAAGTTTTGATATTGGGAATCTACGCACCAAATGAGGGGAAATCAGAATTTTATAAGAAGCTACATGAGACACTACTGGACTATCTGGACTATTCCAACATCATAATGATGGGAGATATGAATGGGGTTGTCTCTACTTTGATGGATAAGTCACAGAATCAGAATCTGACTAAAGATGGAAGACTACCAAAAACTTTCTTTGAACTAACTGACAATATGGATTTAATCGATCTATGGAGGACGAGAAACCCCCTAGGTAAAGAAGGAACTTTCTTTTCTGAAGCCCACCTGTCATGGACAAGAATCGACCAAATTTGGACAACTAGAGGGCTGGCACCTAAGACTACAAAAATAGAAATCTGCCCAAAGACTTGCTCCGACCATAACGCTCTGAAAATGGAAATGAGATTTACTACTGCCGATTCCTTCAGATGGAAAATGAATGACAACCTGCTAAGAGATCAAGAGATTGTAAAGAAGGCCCAAAAAGTTTTAAAGGACTACTTTGAAATCAACTTAAATACCTCGGTGGAAAAAAGAACAATCTGGGACGCGAGTAAAGCTGTCATGAGAGGGTTTCTGATACAACAGAATACGATTAAGAAAAAATTCTGGAATGGTAAAAAAGACAAGATATTGGAGAAGATAAGAGACGGTGAGAAAAAACTAAGACTGAATCCAAAATCAAAAGAGACTCTAAGAGAAATTAAATTCCACCAGTCACAATATGCGCAACTGATTAACCAAGAAGTGGAATGGAGAATTAAACAAATGAAACAAAGATCATTTGAGTCGGCAAATAAATGTGGGAAACTGCTAGCTTGGCAGTTGAAAAAGAGACAAAAATTAAATTATGTTACCAATCTAGAAGTTGAAGGAAAGAACATCCAGAAACCCGGAGAAATTAGAAAGTGTTTCCAGAAATATTTTAAAAAACTGTACACACAAGGATCCGAGGATGCAGCCGAGATAGAACAATTTTTGAAAGAAAATGGCCTTCCAGAACTATCTCAAGAGAAGAGATCAATCTTGAATTGTAAAATAACACAACAGGAAATTGAGGATGCCATTCAGAATATGCAGTTAGGCAAATCTCCAGGACCTGATGGACTCACCTCCAAGTATTATAGGACGTTAAAAGACTATTTGATACAACCACTAGAGGAGGTTTGCAACCAGATTATGGGGGGAGGGAAGGCACCAGATACGTGGAAAGAAGCATTCATCACATTGATACCTAAAGTGGAAACTGAAAAGACTCAACTTAAGAACTACCGTCCCATCTCACTCCTAAACGTGGATTACAAAATATTTGCAGATATTTTGGCTAACAGATTTAAAAAAGTACTAAATGAAGTAATTCATAAAGACCAGGCTGGCTTTCTCCCAGGTAGACATTTGTTTGATAATACCAGGAACATTATTGATATCTTGGAACTTTTACAAACAAATATCAACACCAAAGCAGTGTTAATCTTTATTGATGCGGAGAAGGCCTTTGACAACATTTCCTGGAAATTCATGAAGAAAAATTTGGAAGGGATGGGAGTGGGAAGGGGGTTTGAGAATGGAATAGAAGCAATCTATTCAGAACAAAAAGCTAAGTTGATAGTGAACAATGTGGTGACAGAAGAACTTCATATTGAAAAAGGGACACGACAGGGGTGCCCCCTATCCCCTTTATTGTTTATTTCAGTCCTGGAGGTTTTGCTGAACATGATAAGGGAGGATCGGCAGGTACAAGGAATACGGGTCGGAGCGAAACAATATAAACTGAAAGCATTTGCAGATGATCTGGTTTTAACACTACAGGAGCCAGAACCCAGTACAAAAAGAGTTTTGGAACTGATCCAGAAATTTGGTCGGGTGGCGGGTTTTAAGCTGAACAAGCAAAAAACTAAGGTGTTAGGGAAAAATTTGACGGCTATGGAAACAGAAGGGTTCCAGAAAGAGACAGAACTAAATATTGTTAAAAAAGTGAAATACCTGGGAGTTAATCTGTCTTCTAAGAATTTGAATTTATTTAAAGACAACTATGAGAAATGTTGGTTAGAAGTTAAAAAAGATTTAGAAATTTGGTCAAGACTGAAATTATCCTTGTTAGGTCGAATCGCAGCTATAAAGATGAACGTTTTGCCAAAGATGTTGTTTTTGTTTCAGGCCTTGCAGATTGTGGACAGAGTGGAATGCTTTGGAAAGTGGCAGAAGGACATCTCTAGGTTTGTCTGGCAGGGCAAAAAGCCCCGAATAAAGTTTAAAATATTAACTGATGCAAAAGAGAGAGGGGGGTTTGCCCTGCCGGACTTAAGGTTATATTATGAAGCGGCGGCCTTCTGCTGGATGAAAGATTGGATTTTACTAGAAAACACTGATGTCCTAGATCTGGAAGGCTTTAACAATTCGTTAGGTTGGCATGCGTATTTGTGGTATGACAAGGGTAAATCATATGGAATGTTTAAAAACCATATTGTCAGAAAAGCAATATATATGGTCTGGAAAAAATACAAAGACTTATTGGAAAGCAAAACTCCGAGGTGGATTTCACCAATAGAGGCCAAAGCTCGGAAAACAACCAATATGGAGGCATATTGGCCGAAATATTGGGAAATAATAGAAAATATTGGAGGTAATTGGAGACTGCAGAGCTTTGAAAAATTAAAGGATAAGGTGCAAAATTGGCTGCATTATGCCCAAATTAATGAGGTTTTTAAGTTAGATAAAAAAACAGGTTTCCAGGTGGAAAAATCGAAACTTGAGACAGAGTTGCTTGAACCAAAGACCAAGTTATTATCGAGAATGTATAACTTGCTGCTTAAATGGAACACTCAGGATGAGACAGTTAAATCAGCAATGATAAAATGGGCTCAGGACATTGGTTATAATATTATGTCTGAAGACTGGGAAAGGTTATGGACCACCGGTATGAAATTTACTGCATGTAATGCTTTGAAAGAAAACATTATGAAGATGGTATACAGGTGGTACATGACCCCGGTTAAGCTAGCTAAGATATACCATTTGTCCGATAACAAATGCTGGAAATGCAAGGAAGCTGAGGGGACATTCTTTCACCTCTGGTGGACCTGCCCAAGACTGAAGGCCTTCTGGGAAATGATCTACAATGAGTTAAAAAAGGTGTTCAAGTACACCTTTCCCAAGAAACCAGAGGCCTTTCTTCTGGGCATTGTCGGCCAGAAGGTGTCTAAAAAGGATAGAACTTTTTTTATGTATGCTACAACAGCAGCAAGAATTCTAATCGCTAAGCATTGGAAGACCCAAGATTTGCCCACACTGGAGGACTGGCACTCGCAATTGATGAACTACATGGAACTAGCCGAGATGACTGCAAGGATCCGGGACTTGGGAGAAGAAGCAATGGAGGAGGACTGGAAAAAATTTAAAGACTATTTGCAAAAGTATTATAAGTTATATGAAACATAAGATGTCGTATGATTGGGAATCTAGCCCCAGTAACGAAATTTAACTATCTATGAAATTTGATAAGATTTATGAAAGAACCAAGATTTAAATGGGTAAAAATGATATTATGGTATACTTTTAGAGTATATGGTGAGTAAGAGATTTAAATCTAAATTGTAATTGAAAATATAAAGAAATACACGAAATAAGGGTATAATTTGCTGATAAATTTATTGTCAAGAATGCATTATGCGGGGGACGGGGGAAGTCCAATGGAAATTTGAAATAAGTTATTGAAGTGGTCGTGTTTCTTTTCTTTTTTATTTTCTTTCTTCCTATCCTTTTCTTTCTATTCTTTGATTGCTTTGTTATCTCTGTAAAAAACGTAATAAAAAAAATATTATAAAAAAAAACAAAACATTTTTGTAGTGCTGTAAACCCCAGGTTTCCCGAGCCTGATGTTAACTCCTCTTTTTCAAGGATTGACACTCAGAGTTTAGTATTAGTAGAATATAGTAGAAATGTTCATCTCAGCACTGTTGATAGTGGTCATTGTGTAGACTGTCTCATTTTGCAAGGGCAGCTATTGTATGGTGAAATCTACCCCAATAAAGAAAGAAGTAGCAGACACAGCCAAGTTGCCAAAAAGATCTGGAGATGACATTTTTGTTTTATCAGTAACAGAACCACTCCTCTCAAGGACTCTGAAGATGCAGTATTAAACTCGCCTCTTCAGGGTATTGTTCAGCCTCTCAGAGTTCCACATACATTACAAAAATCTCAACAAAGATCTATGGGTCGGCATGCAAAAGTGTTTGCTGTGCCCACCTCTGCTGATGTGGGCTTTGTAACAGCATTTTCCACAGCACGTCTGCCTTCCAGCAATCTCCCTCTGAGCACAAAACTAAATTTTAACACCACTGCAAATGCTATTAACAGTTCACTGAGTCATTTCTTTTTTTTTATTTTACTTTAGGCAGTGGAGAATTTCGATCACAACAAAGGCATTCATCATAGCAGCACCTGTATTCATTTTACAAACATTAGTAATGAGAGGATAGAGGCAGGGTTGATTGAGATCCCCAGTGTTTGCGGATCAAAATGCAGAGTTAGTGTCGTCAGTGGTTAGTAACATTATTTCAGGTGGCTTAGTCTTCTCCAAGGACCTGTGGCTCTCCAGATGCTCGTCTACTCAAAATCCCATGGCCAATGATCAGCTATAACAGGAACTGTAATCCAACAACACCTGGTGGGCCAGAGATTTCCCATTCCTGCTCTAATGGTTAAGAGACCGAGCTGTGAATCAGATTGTATGTCTCATAAAGACAGTAGGCATCTCAGTACCAGCTACAGGGGAGCAAGAACAGGAGGGAGGAAGTACTGCCCTCATGTTCTGTCACTGGGCTTCCCAGAAGTATATGGTTAGTCACTGTAGGAAACAGAATATATTCATAGATAAGGCTTCAGGCTAATCTATGAAGGTGGTTCTTCTTCTTTATTATTTTTTAAAAGAATTACTGTGGAGACAACAAGTACAATCCTCCAAAGCAAGAACGTAAAAAAACGTAATAAAACAACTCTGATGCCCCAAACCTGAGTAAGGTAAGATATATGTTGCAGGTATAATAGAACAGTAACATTAATATTGATAAGGAAACCAGATGATAATTTAAGAAGAGCCATGGAGGAAGACTCTTATATAAAAAGTCCCAGATTTTTGCTCAACCATAGTTTCCTGAGGTAAGCCAACATCTCTCCACAGCAGCCCTATTATCTATAATACGGTAAAAAGAATATGAATTGGTTTACAGGGCCGTGCAAAGAATGACCAAGATATGGTACTGTGAAGCAAGCCATCGTTTTTCAGCTTGAGTTTCCGTACCTCTAAAATGAGAAGAGCTACAGCTTCTCCCACAGGATTCTCTAAGAATAAGTACCCCCTCAATAGTTTGCATATCTAAAATGTTCTTAACATGTACTGCCAACTTTGGAATTACAGATGGTAACTATTTTGTGTGGGGGTTGTGTTCTCAGCCCCCATGCATGTTGGTGGAGCATGAATAAGCATGCTGTACCCCAGCCCTGTTCTGCCCTGCCATTACACCCCTGTTCTGCTCTATTCTGGGTCAAAAAGGACCCTTGCATCAGCAACTGTGCATCAATTAAGGTAAAGGTAAAGGTAACCCTGCCCGTACGGGCCAGTCGTGACCGACTCTGGGGTTGCGTGCTCATCTCGCTTAAGAGGCCGGGAGCCAGCACTGTCCGGAGACACTTCCGGGTCACGTGGCCAGCGTGACGAAGCTGCTCTGGCGAGCCAGCACCAGCACAGCACACGGAAACGCCGTTACCTTCCCGCTATAAAGCGGTACCTTTTTATCTACTTGCACTTAGTGGTGCTTTCGAACTGCTAGGTGGGCAGGAGCTGGGACCAAATGACGGGAGCTCACCCTGCCGCGGGGATTTGAACCGCCGACCATACGATCGGCAAGTCCTAGGCACTGAGGTTTTACCCACAGCGCCACCCACGTCCCCCTGTGCATCAATTGGAGACGCCCATCAATTGGACACTATGCCATATATAGCATAAGGTATGAACAGAATAGGTAATAAAAACATTGCAGCCTGTTAACATTTGTACGTGTAAAGGCAGCAACCATTTTTTTGTGTGCATCAATTGGAGACGCCTAAAATGGTTGCTGCCTTTACACGTACAAATGTTAACAGGCTGCAATGTTTTTATTACCTATTCTGTTCATACCTTATGCTATATATGGCATAGTGAAAGTCCAAACTGGGGATTGGAGAGTACCAGGTTGCTTCCATTTTATAAAAGCAGCTTGCCTGGAGAGTTTTCATTTGACCAGGTAAGAGACTACAGTGGGGCCTCGCAAGACGAAAAGAATCCGTTCTGTGATTCTCTTCGTCTAGCGGTTTTTTTGTCTTTCGAAGCAAGCCCATTGACGGATTAGCGGATTAGCGCTATTAGTGGCTTATCTGCTGATCGGATCAGCTGATAAGTGGCTTAGCGGCTTAGAAAAAGGGTGGGGAGGGGAAAAAACCAGCAGGAACTCGCAAGACATTGTCGTCTTGCGAAGCAAGCCCATAGGAAATTCGTTTTGCGAAGCACCTCCAAAACGGAAAACTCTTTCGTCTAGCAAGTTTTCCGTCTTGCGAGGCATTTGTCTTGCAGGGCACCACTGTATTTACAAGCCAAGGCTCAGGAGCATCAAGGTGAAATTTACAACAGAACTGTATTCGTGAAATCATTTCTACAAGGAACACAAGGGGGTTTAATACAGCATCAAAACAGAAAATGCTTTGAGACAAAATACTGGTACATTTTGCAAAGCTTAGTCATCAGCTCAATCCATCACTTGCTTTAACTGCAAGCACTCAGTATACAGATGAATCTTTCACAAAGTAATATTCAGAGCTTTAATGCATGCCACCAGCTGGAGATCTGGGTAATGAGAACCAGTCAACACCCTGCAGCTTCTTCTAATGCCTCAAGTAGGAGGCAACTGGGGAGAGGAAGAGTCTCTGGAGAGGCTGGTCCTATCTCATTCAAGACGCATCAATTAAAACTGAGCAATGTATACCCCACAGCTTTCTTCTGAAAGCTGCATTCTGAATGGCTTGCACCTATCCCCCTAATCCACTCCTAGAGTCAGCCCAACAAAAACAAATGAGAAAAAATATATTCCAAAGGGGCAGTCATGTTAGCATGATGCAGAAGAGAAATATTTTTGCGAAACCTGAAAGTGCTGCTCAAAATGCAGATCACAACCCACAGGTGATAGTTTGATGTTACTAGATGGCCCATCCAACATGGGGCACTTTTTTTCCATTTTCAGGGGTGTTTCCCCTCCCCCCAAGACAACCCACAGTCACCAATGTGCAGCCTGCTTTGGACAGAGTCTCATTCATTTGCTCCGTCAGCCCCTACAGGCTGCTTAGGCTCTGCTGCTTATATAAACCTACATTAACATTTAAAAATAAAATATAACTTGTTCAATGTTAACAACAGATGCAATAATATTGCATTTTCCAGTGCAGAGGGAAGATGTAGAGATTAAAAGGTGAAAGTTTAACGATGAATCATTTGTCAGATGCATGAAATAATAATTTCAGTGGGTAGGTGTCTATACAGTGGGTGGTATGTGACTAAGTCATAGAGAAAACCCACTGAAATGAATGGACCCACTGAAATAGAATCTTCAGACTGGAGTCAGGCTCTGTAAACATTTTGCTGAATTGTAAGAGAGAGGCTTTAAAATGCACTCAAACCCTGTGTGCAGTTTATCTGTTTTCATTTTTAATTTTTGTTTACAAAATTAGTTTTACAATATCAAAAAACCCTGAAATGCAAACAATTTATCATATATATCTTATCTTGACTCCACTCCCCCTCTTTCTGTGGCTCCTTATTTTTATATTTTACTGCATTTCCAAATCAAACCAATTTATTATTTATCCCTTATGTTCCATATACATTTATTTTCCACTGCTGCACGTTTTTATATTAAGCCTGCTAACGTCTTAATTTGTTTACAATAATTTTGTATATACGTACTCTATAAATGATTTCCGTTCTTTCTGCAGGTTATCTGTTTTCAGTTAACATACCTCTGGGCAAATAACTAGCATCTCAGCTAATCATGATTATCTACTAAATAAGCCAGCCGGACTCTTTTTCAAAAGGACTGCATTTATGCCGCTAAGAAAATCCCTTTCACAACACATGCGATAGTTTTGCTGCCGCGTTAAATGACAGTACACATGGTATTTATTTCACAGACTGCCTTTATCTTGTAAGAAAATATCAGTAATTATGGACAACTTCAATGGTTAATATGTGGATTTCTGACTCCGTACAACTGCTGGCAACATGGCTTTGCACACATTACATTAAATCCTCTTTCTGTGGCTGAGGCGACTGTTCCTCTAAACTAGAAGTGAGAGCAGTTAGGCCTGGGAACAAAATGCAGCCCAATCGGAACCATGAATGTTAGATGAGAGCAAGAAGCAACACAAAAACAAGATGAAAGAGGGACCCAGGGAAGGTGCTCACGCCACATTTAGTAGGAGCGTGCACTCAATGAGATGCACCTCAGCATCTGGACAACTTTTCCAAATACACAAAAAGTCCTCTTTAAAAGTATCATAGTGAAGAAAATTTCTCAAACAAAATCAAAATAAATTTAAGCAACTCCCAATGCCTGCTAGTCCAAGCTTATCCAAGCTGTCTGAAACAACTTGGAAAGGTCAACCACCCAGCATTTATGCCAATGCAATATTGGAGAGCCATTGCTCATTGACGAAGAACATGCTTTGCACGCAGAAAGTCTAAAAGTTCAGTCTCTGACCTCTCAGGATCTCAGTCAACAAAAGTTGGTAGAGACTTCAGAGACTGCTGTCAAAGTGGGCAAAAACAACAGAGTATTCTCTGTTATTTTACGTGGCGGCTTCTGTAGCTGCATTTGGATGTAACACTAAACCACAGTTTATGGTCCTGAGACTCATGCATACCTCCCCCACCCCAACACAGAAACAAGAAGATTGGAAGCATCCAGTTCTCTAACCACACGTTATCATTTCACCTGAACTGGGACAAACTGTACCGGTAGTTATTTTAGCCACTGTTTTTCCAAAACCATCCAAGATCAGAAAATACCCTTTGACAAATTGAGGCTAGTTGAAAACAGAAACAGATGCTTTTGGTTTCCTTGCTTCTGCACCAGAGCACAGCAATAAGCATGAACTTAAGGCTCATTTGTGTAGCACTACACTATGGTTTAACATTACATCCAAATGTTATTACGCTAGCACTAAGACAAGTTAAAAGGAACTTTTCTCACTCAGAAATCCTAAGTACTATAGTTCTTGAGAGTGGAAGACTCAACAGCTATATTAGTTTTCATCTATAGCATAAAATCTGTTTGAGGCTTTTCCAAACAATTCCAAAAAAGCATGTTTGAAATTATCCAGTGCAATTTCATGTGTGTATAAATGTTATCCATATGGGACAGAAGGCAGCCAGATGTACACTGTAACCATGTAGGCTTCCCATGCTCATTGCAAATACAAGTAATAAAAAAACTCTCACACGGAAACATCTTGTTACGGCAACACTCTATGGGTGGGCACACACAAGCCCTATAAGCTACGAGAGGTCAATGTTTTGTTCATACAAGTTGCCCTTTAAACAATCAACAGCCCAAACAGCCTTGTGCAAGTCAAGTCACAAACACACAACACATTCACAGCACAAATCACATTGATTTGTACTAAATTAATTGTCATGGTGCCACCCAAAGAATCATGTATACTGGCAAGGATACTGAGGATTCTCTGTTTGGTATCCATGTCCCATGGGACAGTCTCAAAGGCATATTTTATCTCAGGCTTGCTGAAGATAACAGCACAATCCTACAACTAGATTATAGAATGATATCGGCCATCCAGTTTATAGACCATTCAGTCCACCTCCTGTTTGATACGGGAAATCCAAATAGGGTGCTCCCAACACACAGCTCGACCCACTTCCAGTAAGCAAGAGTCCCCAATACTCTGAATTGTTCCATTATCAAACTGATTTTAACATCAAGAAGTTCAATAAAACTATACCCTCTGAAACATGACCTAGCACTGCCCTCTGAGGAAGAACAAGTCCTTACCTTCTTCTACATGACAACCCTCCAAGCCCTAGAAGTATACTATCAGCCCCTCCACCATCTTCTTGCTAAACATATCCAGTTCCTTCAATTTCTCCTCATGCTTCTTCATGCTAATGAGCACTGCAGGCCCTCCTCTGAACCTGTTCTAGTGTGCAACTCCTTCTTACAGTGTGGTGCCAAAAACCCTGGTCACAGTACTCAAGATGAAGTCAGAACAAAGTGCAGAACAAAGTGGAACTATTGCTTCCCATAACTTTAAAACAATGGTTCTAAAATCACATTAACCTCATTTGCAATGACACCACAGCACTAACTTGCGTTCAGCTTGTTACTGACTACTCAGAACCACATCCCACTGACTTCAAAGGCGCATAATTCCAGATAGGTGTGAAGAGGATTGCAGTGTAAGCTGAACTGGGGCCAGTCAGCAGGTGCGATATTATAGGGAAGCCCCAAATACGCTATAGACGGATGGGGAATATGTGACCCTCTGGATGTTGCTGGACTCCTAACTTCCATTGACCTCAGCCAACACAACCAATGTTCAGGGATGATGGGAGAAACGTCTGGAGGGCCACAGGTCCCCCACCTGCATGACACAAAAGAAAAAGCAAGCTACAGTGGTGACTCGCAAGACGAAATTAATTCATTCCGCGAGTCTCTTCGTCTTGCGGTTTTTTCGTCTTGCGAAGCACGGCTATTAGTGGCTTAGCGGCTATTAACAGCTTAGTGGCTATTAACGGCTTAGCGGCTTAGCAGCTATTAGCGGCTTAGCGGCTTTAAGAAAAAGGAAACAAACTTGCAAGAACTCGCAAGATGTTTCGTCTTGCGAAGCAAGCCCATAGGGAAATTTGTCTTGCGGAACGACTCAAAAAACGGAAAACTCTTTCGTCTAGCGAGTTTTTCGTCTTGCGGGGCACCACTGTACGGGCGAAATGAATCATGAAAATAAAATAAAAAGACATAGCTCTCGTTCCATCACAGAACTACCGTTGTCAGGGTTCCCCAGGTGGTGGTGGTGGGGAGAAAATTACTGAACCAGTTTGTAGTGTAGAGATATGGTGACAAAGAAGATTGTAAAGCGCCCTATTATCCTCAGATGAAGGGGGGGTATGTTGTTGTTATTGTTTAGTCATTTAGTCGTGTCCGACTCTATACAAATCTAATAAACTACAACAACAACAATAATAACAACATGGGACAAAACGTTGCAGAAGGCTGCCGGTTTATAGGAAAAGCGCTGTTGTTAAAGGGTGGGTGTGAGAGAGAAAATCACTCTGTAATGCATTGCAGGTGAGGAGAGGGAGGCTGGAATTCTGTCTTTTCGAGCGACGGACACTGGGAAACTATTCTTCATAAAACACGGATTAAAAGTGGCCTGACGTGGTAAATTAAGGGCACGCGGATTCCTTTTCCCAATAGCCCGCTCCCCTTTCCGGCCCTTCGCATCCAAACCTTCCTCAAAGGCAGCTGCCCTAAACGAGCAGCCGACCGCCCTGCCCTGGAGCCAGACCCCAAGCGGCGGCTCCTGCCCTACGAGAGGCCCTCGCTCGCCGCCCTAGAGAGAGAGAGGTGAACGGGCGAGGCCGCCGCCCCGTCGCCCAGGTGGGCGAGCCTTGCGAAGGACCCTCCCGGCTTCTCACCTGCACGGAGAGACTCGAGGCAGGCCGCCCCACTCCTAGCAACCGAGGAGGTGAGGGACGCAGCGAGGAAGCAGCACGACGCGGGACTTCCGCCCACACCTTAAATTCACTTCCGCCCCAACAAGGGCGCTCGGCTGCTTCACCGGCTCCTGCGGCTCTTGCTTCCGCCCGCCGTTGGCAAGACTCCGCGTGCCTACGGATCATCGGAGGTCCCAAAAGATCTGATCTCTCGAACTCGGTCTAGGCGTCCTCTTGCTGCGATCTGCGTGGTGCCTTGCACGTTTCTGCAGCCTGCCTTCTTAATACAGTATAAAGCGCGGAACAAAGTTGCCAGTATAGTTTATAAGCATGATAAGCAACCGTCTGTTTTCAGGGAGAGAGACTCTTGGGCAGGGGTAATTTAAGGGGCTGGGAATTGTTGCTGTTATCGGTATTAATTTTGTTTACGTGTTTTTTTAGGTCTTGAGATTTATGTGAAAATTGTGTATTTTTTATGTTTTGATGTTTATGACTACTTTTGTTATGTTTGACTTATGCACTTTTTTCATATTCCAAGCCGCCTTGGGCATGGCTTGAACTATGAAAAGTTAGCATACAAATAAAATTTATGAGAGAAGTTAGGGGACTTTTATAGCCAGAAATATCAACCGCTGTATTTTTCTTCTTTTCAGCAGGTCTTGGTGCAACCAGAGCCTCATTGCTGCCAATTCCCCTCCCTGCTGGAAAGCTTGCCCATTATTTTGTGGACGTTTTTCCGCCTGGCCTTTGGCTTGGAATGAATTTCCCTCCCCCTCTTTCTTTTTTCCTTTCTCCTTCTGTGTTGGAACTCCTAATTGGGGACTTCCCTGGCTTTTTTCTGGCCCATGTAGGACCAGTCTGGATAGTTAGCCTTGGTGAAGACTTGACGTTTTTATCCCAAAAAGGTTTTTGATTGATTTTCCACTGAAATGAGGCTGCATTTTAATGTTTTAATGTTGTATTTTAATCTTGGTTTTTAAGCTGTATTTCAATCAATTGTTTTTATATTTGGTGTTAGCCGCCCTGAGCCCGGTCTTGTCTGGGGAGGGTGGGGTATAAATAAATATTATTATTATTATTATTATTGGCCTAATCAATGTATTTCCCTATTATGAATTTTGGAATTTTGCTTACAGGTCAGCATGGCTCTCTTTATGTTCCTTAATGTGATGTGCCAAAGAACAATGTGCACTCCTACACATGTCTATTCTGAGGGAAACCCAGCACTGAGTTCAACGGGACCTACTCCCAAGTAAATGTGTACTGTGTAGAATTGCAGCCTTAATCTGGCATGAACTTTCATGAACTATAGCTTGTTTCATCAAATGAATGAAGCCAACATATAGTTAAACTATGGAACTTGCTCCCACAGTAGGCAGTGATGGCCAACAACTTGGATGGCTTTAAAATAGGAGTAGATGAATTAATGGAGGCGAGGCCTTGCCACAATGGCTATGCTGTGCCTCCACAGTGAAAAGCAGCAATATTTCTGAATACCAGTTGCTGGAAACCACAGGAAGGGGAGAGTGCTCCTGTGCCCGAATCCTGCTTGCTGGTTTCCCACTGGCATCTGTTTGATCACTGAGAACAGGGTTCTGAACTAGGTGAGCTATTGGCCTGATCCAAAAGGATGTTCTTAATTGTCACAGTTGGCAGAGCTCCCTCTCTCTCTCGCCCTCTCTCTCTCTCTCTCTCTCTCTCTCACACACACACACACATTACAGAGAGAAATTGTAGGTAGAGAGGATCCAAAGACACAAGGGGTACATTTCCTAACCCAACCCCTATCAGTACAGTGGTGCCCCGCAAGACGAATGCCTCGCAATACAAAAAACTCGCTAGACGAAAGTTTTTTTCGTTCGCGATTTGCCTCGCAAGACGAATTTCCCCTATGGGCTTGCTTCGCAAGACGAAAACGTCTCGCGACTTTTTTTCTTTGTCTAAAAACAAAGACATGTTTTGTTTATAAAGTTAATTTATTTTCCCTTAAATTTTTGAACTGCTCTTTACAGTATGTGTGACTTTAAAGAGCAGTTAATAAACTGTTGTTGTACCAAATTTGGCTTTGTTTGGACTTTTTTTGACCATAGGAACGCATTAATTGATTTTCAATGCATTCCTATGGGATTTCGTGCTTCGCAAGACGAAAAATTCGCTAGACGACAAAAATTGCGGAACGAATTAATTTCGTCTTGCGGGGCACCACTGTATCTCCTTGTGTAGATTACAGTGGTACCTCGGGTTACATACGCTTCAGGTTACAGACTCCGCTAACCCAGAAATAGTACCTCGGGTTAAGAAGTTAAGAACTTTGCTTCAGGATGAGAACAGAAATTGTGCTCCGGCAGCGGGAGGCCCCATTAGCTAAAGTGATGCTTCAGGTTAAGAACAGTTTCAGGTTAAGAACGGACCTCCGGAACGAATTAAGTACTTGACCTGAGGTACCACTGTATATGCCAACTAAGGGTAACATTTTATGCATCTGATTCACAAACACTTAGGCCACATTTAATACAGTAAATACTAGCCTTTTGTTCTTTATGTTGCAAGAAATTTGACACTGTTGTTCGTAACAGCTGTAGTGCAAGCAAAAATGCAACAGGTGATTAGTTGTGTCCACAAAACAAGTATGGTGACATCACTTTTTGGTGGAAGTGGATATACAGCACTTCCTTGTTGATCAATACGATCTCTCCTGCCTTGGTGTTCTGACAGCTAGCTTTATGTTTATACTCAACATTAAACCCATAATGCAGTGGTGATTCCCACATGAGGAACCTTTTGGAAACCATGTGGCAATGGTGGTTGGGATCAGAGGCAGCAGGGGTCAGCAAACTTTTTCAGGAGGGGGCCGGTCCACTGTCCCTCAGACCTTGTGGGGGGGGGCTGACTATATTTTGGAAAGAAAAAAAAATGAACGAATTCCTCCACCCCACAAATAACCCAGAGATGCATTTTAAATAAAAGGACACATTGTACTCATGTAAAAACACGCTGATTCCTGGACCATCCGCGAGCCAGATTTAGAAGGCGATTGGGCCGGATCCAGCCCCCGGGCCTTAGTTTGCCTACCCATGGCCTAGAGCAATGAATGTGATTCTTACCTATGCACAGTCTGCTGCATTCCAGCTACGTAAAAGTCAAGAGATTTCCATGCACCTCTCTCTCCACCCAGGCAAGCTGGAGACACTATCATTAATTAATTAATGTAAACAAGTAATATCACAGTTCCGTGACACATTCCACCCAGACAAGTGGAATGAGCAGGGGCAGCAGCACTTAGTTTATGGTCCATCACAGCGGTCTCTCTTTTACTATTGCTTTTTTTGTATTGCAACCTAATTGGTTGTACACCACCCAGAAAACCTATCAGGAAGGAAAGCTGTATATACCATATTTTTTGCTCTATAAGACTCACTTTTTCCCTCCTAAAAAGTAAGGGGGAATGTGTGTGCGTCTTATGGAGCGAATGCAGGCTGCGCAGCTATCCCAGAAGCCAGAACATCAAGAGGGATTGCTGCTTTCACTGCACAGCGATCCCTCTTGCTGTTCTGGCTTCTGAGATTCAGAATATTTTTTTTCTTGTTTTCCTCCTCCAAAAACTAGGTGCGTCTTGTGGTCTGGTGCGTCTTATAGAGCAAAAAATACGGTAAATGTTTTTACATACATAAAATAAATAAAAGCAATTCAGGGGTGTGTGTGTGTGTGTGTGTGTGTGTGTGTGTGTGGCTACTGTTCTGGGGAGAAAGGCTTTTGTGGGTAAAGCTGGCCCAACTCTATGCAGGGAAATACCAGCTAGACAAAACTTTTCTTTGCAGCCTGGGATAAAGCAGAGAAAAACAGAAATTGTTTTATTCCTCATTGAAGTGGTAATGCCAGCAGTAAGAAAGGAATGTTCAACGTGGGTGTAAATTGCTGCAGTTTGAGCAGGTAGGTGTGCTGGCATTCTCAGAACCCATCTTTTCACAGACGCATTGTTTCCTGTTCGTTCTGGGGGCCTGCAGCTTGCAGCAAAGTATCTCCTCTGCTTTCCTTTCCTTTTGTCTTCCCACTTCTGTGTACTACTGCTTTGAATGGTGGGGGGGGGGGTGGAGTGAGAGAGAAAAAGAAATAAAGGAAGTCGCTGGGAAGTGGTGACTCACATTCACGTGCTTGCTCTTTCCTCCCTCCGGAACTCCTTTGTGATTCCGAGCAATTAAAACGCAGTTGAAATAAATGAACAATTGGCTGAGTTTCTTGACTGATTCATTTGCAGGTAGGGGGATCCTTTTTTAAAAGTGATTCTCAGCTCTCCCATGAGCGACCTAGCAGTGGTTATATTAATAGTAATAGTAACAATAATAATAATAATAACAATAATAATAAAAATAGTGGAACATGAACTTGAAAGGCTGGTGTGGTGCACAAAGAGTAGTTGAAAGCAACACACACACACACACACACACACACACACTCACAGAGAGAGAGAGACAGACAGACATGTAAGGCTGCCATCATGCTGCAGTCTGCACGACAACAGGGTGGCAGGCAGCCCAGGCAAGCTGTTTAAGGGAGGTGGGGCGAGGTGTTTCACAGATATGTTGGGGGCAAGCTGGGAGGGGAGAGGTGAGGGGGTGGGTGAGGTGTAAAAGGATGGTAGTTTAGTCAGGTGTAGGGGAAGGCGAAGTACCAAAGGGGTAGGCTTCTACATGCTTGGACAGGTGTCGTGAGGCTAAGGTGGACCCTTATGAGGTGGAACGTCCTCGCAACCAGCCCTGCAAGTTCAGGATATCGTGGTGGCATAAGAGCTTCCCTTACTGTTTGTCCATCCGCCTCCTCTATTCTTGGAGGGCTCTATAGCCCAGGAGAGCCTTCAAAAACGCAATCATAAGCCAAAGAAAAAATTCAGTTCATTCCGCCACCTCATCCTGCTGCGTGTGTTGACCAGGCCTGCGAGACAACAAGCTGTAAGCAACTCTGAGCACGGAGCACATGTGTGGGTGTAGGAGCCTGTCAGAACCAGAAAGAAGGGAGCGGATGAAGCAGCAGTAATCCAATCTATTCCAATCCATTTTTATTTATTCTGTGGCTGATGGAAAGCTCTTCAAGTGCTTCACAATTACTTCAGATAAAAATCCAATTCAATCCAATTCAGAAAACCCAGCGTTAAGAGGATGGGGGGAACTGGCAGCTGTCAAGACCACAGGACCCTGCTGAGAATGGGAAGGAAGCCGGTGGTGAGATAGAAAGAAACCCCAGAATGAGGCAGGTTGGGATATTTCATTTAAAAAAAAAAAAAAACTGGGCTGGAGGGAATTAACACTGTACCATCAAGGTATTAAGCTATCAGTAACATATCTAATTGCCTGATTGTACTAGAGTCCATGAACTGAGGCTGTAATGTTTACGTGTACGATGAGATCCTAGAAATTATTTAGCACAGCAGCCAAGCTGAACCAGAAAGTACTTCATTAAAATCTCACCTCTGCCGTGAACTTGCTAGGTGGCCCCGGCCTCAACGATCTGAAAATTCTTGGTAAGAATTATGGCTGCCTAATCATAGAATTGTAGAGTTGGAAGGAACCATGAGGGTCATCTAGTCTAACCCCCTGCAATGCAGGAATATTTTTGCCCCGAGATTAAGAGCCAACTAATCTATGATCCATATCTGAAGGCACCCACTAGGTTCAGTCACCTGAGGTGAAGCACTGTGTGGAATGTTTCCTCCCTCTTCTTTCTTCCCTGCTCCAGCCTTTTTCAACCTTGGGTCCACAGATATTGTTGGACTACAACTCCCATCATCCCTGGCCACTGGTCCTGCTAGCTAGGGACGATATTTGTAGCCCAACAACATTTGGTCACCTAAGGTTGAAAAAGACAGAGAGAGTCAGTCGTGTACAAAGCTCAGAAGACTAGCAGTTGAGTCTCTGCCCCATTGCAGTGGTAATGGAACAACACCCTCCATTGTTCCCAAAGCAGCAGGTTTGTTTAGAGTTCAAAGGGTTGACCACATGCCACAAACACCTTTCTCTTCTGCCACCTTGCCGTTACTCCCTGCCCTCAGCATCTCCTACGTGAGGAAGCTGGTTCACTTCGCCTGATGGTAGGACTAGTCCCCACCATTTTGTGTGTGTCTCTTGGCTCTTCAGCTATAGGGTATAGGTGATATTGTTAAGAGGAAGCTCATTGCCAAATGCATTATGATACAATGCTGTGGTGATTGAAAGTCTAGCATGACGTGACCTGTTCCTGATTATATTTGAACTAGCCCTGACATGACATCTCTGGATAATCCTCTGAGTTACTGCAGAAACTGTAAAAATGCTGAATTGAGTGCACAGTGTCCCTAATACGCAGATGACATCATTTTGCAGTGGCAACCACGTTGTCAGCTTGATAGGGATAAAACAATCTGGATTGCGCTGAAAATGTCAGTGGCCTGGAGAAAATCAATACTTTTGAATATTCAACTTGAGACGTTGGAGATGGAACAGATAGAGAGCAAGGAAGGAAGTGGGCAGAATGCAATGATCATCAATGAACTGGGAAGGTTCTTTTGGAGGAGCCAAAAGATCTCCAGAAGGCTGTCATGGGGGATTGCCATTGAAGAGATGCCAGTTGGTAGAATGGCAAAAGACATGTAGGGAGACTTGGAAGAAGGACATCAAAAGAGAACAGCCTGTCGCGTCAACGACTCCAAGGTTTCAGCTAAAGGCAGAGTTAAGCCATAGGTGGCCATCAAGTGGGAACCAAGGAGGCTGAGCCAGGAGAAACTGGTCAGGAATGATATCACTCTTGCCCAGGTTTCTCAGTGGGTCTTTCTTTGAGCATCAAGGTCTATTTGAGTTCTAACATCCTCTTTCCCCTAGTATCGCTGTCCCATCTTTCCTCTTGACTTGTTCTTCAGGGAGGTCAAGGGGATAGAGCAGCTCCCCTATGAGGAGTTTAGAGAAAAGGAGAGAGACATGATAAAAATTCATAAAATTATGCATGGTGCAGAGGAAGTGGACAGAGTACAGTTGTTCCCCCTCTCTTGTAACACGAAAGCTCATGGACATTCAATGAAGTTGAATGTCTGAAGATTCAGGACAGATAATAGAAAGTCCCTCTTCACGACCCACATAGCTGAACAATGGATCTGACTCTCCCAGGATGGTCACCAACTGGGATGGCTTTAAAAGAGGACTGGACAAACTAATTAAACATAAGGCTATCAATTAATACTAGCTATGATGACTATGCTCTACCTCCATGGTCAGAGGCCTGAATACTTCTGGATGCTAGTTTCTGGAAAGCACTGGAGAATGCTCTTGTGCGTGGGTCGTGGGTGAAGGTTTACTACATGCAATTTTGGGAGGAATGTGGGTTATATAAGAACATAAGAAGAGCCTGCTGGATCAGGCCAGTAACCTATCGAGTTCAGCAACCTGTTCTCACAGTGACCAGCCAAATGTCTGTGGGAAACCCACAAGCCGGAGCTGATCACAAGAGCACACTCCCCACCAACTGTTCTTGAGAAGCATTACAACCTTTGACCATGGAGAGCTCCACTGTGGGTCTGTTGCATAAGAACAGGCTTCCTCAAACTCAGCCCTACAACTTTTGGCCTTCAACTCCCATGATCCCTAGCTAGTAGGACCAGTGGTCAGGGATGATGGGAATTGTAGTCTCAAAACATATGGCGGGCCGAGTTTGAGGAAGCCTGCATAAGAGCTTCAAATCAGCTATAATTTTGATCTGAATTTGCCAGTACACATTTGAATCCATCCAAAAATAGTGACTGCATTGAAGCACCACCGGATTGCTCTTTGCCCCCCAACTCCCAGTTCGCCAATCTCGACTCATTCCAGATGGCTGCCCAGGTCCCAGCCCTGACAGTTTGCTTGAGCAAACAAGCCCCAAGCAGGGACAAGATAGATGCCAGTCCACCTTGGCCCTCATTTGGCTTCTCCACAGCCTGTGGGGTGTGGAGCTTTACAGACTGAGGGATGGATCCTTGAGGACCATGCGTTCCATGGCAACACCTATGGCCAGTGATGCTGGTGGACACTGAGGTTCCTGAAACTCATCTTCCCTCACTGCTTAAAGGGTTGTCAAAGGCCCCCTTGGCTGGTACATGCAGTGATATTTCACACTCACTGACAAGCAATCTGCTCCTTCTTTGTCCTTTGCCAGGTGCATTCAATTAGTCTTTGCATAAAAGATTTGATGTTTGCTTCCAGCGGTTCTCAACCTGTGGGTCCCTAGATGTTGGACTACAACTCCCATCACCCCTAAGCTCTGGCCTTGCTAGCTAGGGGTGATGGGAGTTGTAGTTCAACAACATCTGGGGACCCACAGGTTGAGAAAGGCTGGCTTAACCCATCCATGCCAGCTACTTCAGAACTGCCCCATGATCAAAGTTAACTGGAGGCTTCCAAACCCCAAACTGCAACTGGAACACAGAGTAACATGTCATTTACCTCTCATTTCATTCGCTTGAAAAGGTATTGGGAGATCACTGGGTTTTCCTCCAGCCCTATGATTTCATTTTTTAAAATATACAAACCTTGACAGGGATAGACAACATGGTGACCTTCAAATTTTGTTGGACTACAAGCCAGCACAGACAACAGTCAGGGATGATGGAAGTTGTAATCCAACAACATCCAGAGGGCTACCCCCGCCCTAAGAGATTTCCTGGCTACTCCTGGCTTTTCTTCAACTTCTGCCTTGGACATATTGCTCTTGTTCTACCTCAGTTTCTCATTTGTATAATGGGAATAATAGAGCTAATGGCTGGAATTCAAGTAAGTTAACTCATGTCCATTGATTTCAATGTGTCTACTCTGGTTAAAACTTAGCTGATCACTACCCTTACTTCCCATATTTGTTATGCAAACCTCGGTCCATTCAATAAACGAGAACGGTACAATAAATGAGAAATGCACTGCTTCACATTCCACCTGTAACCAAATCTTCGTGAAGGGGTGTTTCTATGCTAGAACCACAGATACAGAATACTCTTCCTCAATAAGCCTACCTTGCTACTTCATTGCTAAACAAGGACTGTAGGCAGATATAATTTTAGTAGTAAGTCTATTGAGGAAGCACACTCACCGTCTTTGGGTCAGGTGTATAACTTTCTAACGTAGATCAAGCTCAGGGGAAACACATTCTTCCTGTTTGGGCTGGGAAATGGTGAAACCACTAACTCACTCCCCTTCCTCCCCAGCGCAATCTTTCAATGTTTCAGAAACTGATTCTGCTTTAAACAAAATTGAAAGGCGAGAGATTGATCTACATCTAATTTAATAAATTTGCATATGACAATTTTATAAATAAAAAGAATGGACAGCTTGCCTGAAGTATCAAAGGATGGGCACAACAGAAGTACAAATCTGCTTTCCATGGATTGGTCACTATGCTTGTCAAACACATTGCAATGGCAGATGGAACAGAAGACAGGCTCAAGCCATTGGGGAGAGATGCAGTGGACCCTGATTTATATGGGCATCTGTATTGAGTTTTAGAAAAATGAAAGTCTGTCCAACAGGCCTTTGGCGGTACCTAACGGAGATTGTTTAATTGCAACTTCTCTTTCATTCACTGCAGGTTGTTGTATTACCGGGATTTCTTTTTAAAAATAATAATTAAGAATTGTAAACTGTAAGTGGTTTTCACATACTGTGCATTGCCTCGAGTGATTTATAGCGGAGTGGCAATTTATAAATGTTTATAAAGAAACATTACCAGTGAATACAAGAAAGAATGCAAGGAACTTTGCAAGTGATTGGAGAAATTAGAGCAGTAATCATGTACATCCTTCTTTAAGGAAGAATGGATCTAATTGGTCAGAGGGGTGGGGAAAAAAAGCTATTTCAGGCCTGTAGTGGGTTTGTTCAATTTGCTTTTCAGGTGCTGACTGCTGTTAGGAAACTTCAAAGGCCCTGTTTGCCCTTGTTGAAACCATACTTGAACCAGACGGCATATAAGGCGCCATCTAACTGTATTAGGACTCCACTCCAGATTTCTGTAGTTTACTCCTTAGCTTTCCCCACTCCCTGAAGATATCCTGCAAGGCAGTGGAGGTTTAGGATCAGAAATGTCCTGTTCCTAGATGGGTTACCGTCCCAGGTTGATGAGGCCCACCTGTCTCTCACTTCCCGTGCAGAAACTGCCTTGACCATTGGACCCACTATTGGTCTCATCTGCTCAATTGCCCAGAGTCTGCCTTTGCATGCAGAAGAAGTCCCTAATTCACTGAGGGTTTGAGACCCATTGGCTACCCTCACCTGGTTTAGCCGGCCTGTCGAAGCTGACCCCAGGGTGTGGCCGCTGCTGCATATGGATAGCTTCTAGGAGCCGCAGGTGAGAGCTGAGTGCAGGATGGGGAACATAGGTGGGCAAACTACCCCAGAAGGAGCACAACATGCCCCCCCACTAGAGGTACTGCCCTTCCCCCTTAGCAAAGAGCCTTTTTTCTCATTCAACCAATGATGCTAATTCTGCTGAAAGGATGCCTTCTAATGACATCACCAGAGGTGCATTGAGAATTTCTGAAGAAGATGGTATCCTGCAATTGCAGCTACATCAGAGGGAGAACTGAGGCAGAGGTGGAAATGAGATCATGGGGTAATAAAATGGGAAGTAGTATCGTATTAATACATCAGCTAAGACTGTTATTTCAGAAGCTTTGATTCTGTTCTGATACCCCTGAAGAGGAAAGGAAGGTCTCTTAAAACACTAACGTCTCAACAAATGAAACTGTCCTGTAGAAAATGTAACTTGAAAAAAAAAGACATTGCACATACTTTTGTAAACCAAGAAATCTTTAAAAATACATTAAATAAGAACATACATGAAGCCTGGGCATGACTCCATTTCATCAGGAAGGATTTAAAGCACTTACTGAAATGACTGAGACTTAAGAGGTGTTTAACTTTGGCTAAATTATAGTTGTACCCTTTTCTTAAGCTCAGCTTTGAGGAAAAAGATATAGAAACAAATTATCTTATTAGAATGGAAGGGAAGAAAGAGTAATCAGAGCTGGGGACGGGGACATGTATCTTAGAATATCTGACACTTGAAAGCAGCAAGTTCCTTCAAAGGCAGTTTTCTCCCTTGAGATCCATCTACTAGTCCCACACAAGTGGGACTAGTAGTATTGGTCTGACGTGACCCCCACTAATTGATTTGCGATCCTCAATTAGCGATTTATGGCCGCCCGGCACACTTCCGCTCCGCAGCTCTCAGTCACGCCTCAGCAGAGTTTAACACAGCGGTGTAAAACTGTCACGTAGCTTGGCTTAGCTTCCAGACAAACACACACAGTACAGGTTTGTCTATTTACAGTCGTTTATTCCAACAAATCTCCGGCAGAACCAGGACTGCTAGCAGCCATGACAAAACTGCTCCTTTCCCCTCACAACACACAGTGAGAATAGCAAACTCCTCCCAATCTCCTCCCAGCTTCGAAAACTGACGTCAGAATGGTGTGGCATCATGGGAACAACTTAACCTGTTAAGTTCCAAGCTCAACACTTGAAAGCAGCAAGTTCCTTCAAAGGCAGTTTTCTCCCTTGAGATCCATCTACTAGTCCCACACAAGTCCTGAACAAGGTTGGCCTTGCTCAGCACATCTGATATTTAAGGCTGTGTGCATGCCATACATCAAAAGCTACATGATTTCTTCCCAAGGAATCCTGGGAACTGTAGCTTGTTAGAGCTTAGAATTGGAGCATTCTGGCTGCCCTTATCCTTGCATCAAGGAATCTCAAGGAACTAGGCCTGGGCTCAGCCTATAAACTTCTGCATGATAACAGCAAAAACAACAACAACAAGAAGAAGACTCAAGGTCAACATGTACGGACTTGAAATCTGGGCTGCAACCCAAAATGCTGATCAATTAATTATATAAGTTATAATTAATTAATGCATTAATCCTTCAAGTTCAGTGGCAGAGGATATGTTTGCTAAGGGTGTTGGGAATTGTAGTTTTTTGTGGGGAAAGCCATAGTCATATGCTTTCAGTGTACATTAAATGTGCTTTAATTGCATGGTGTGGATCTGCCCTTAGTCAAATTGCTTAGCATGATTTCAAACTTGTATTTTTTTATATATATTGTTGTAATCTGCCCTGGGACCTTATGGTGAAGGGTGGTCATTAGTTTGTCGATGAGCAGAATCCTCTTGCTTATCTTTCAGAGCTGCGGCTGTGCTATAGCATGTGCATAAACAGTGACAACTGGGAAACACTGGCCTGCGAGCGCTCCAGTGAATAGCCTTTACCAAAGGTGTCATGGGCTTTGAAGACACTTGAACGCAGGACGCAAGGGAGAAAAGTGCTAAGAGGAAGGCATGCTTGGCAAATCCACACTGTGATCAACTCCCACCCAGAAACCAATGTCGCCACTGTGGAAGGACGTGTGGATCCAGAATTGGCCTCCACAGTCATTTACAGACTCATTGTTAAAACCATGTTTATGGAAGACAATCTTACTTGGCTACGAGTTATCGCCAAAGAAGAAGAAGAAGAAGAAAAGAAGAAGAAGAAGAAGAGCAGCATTTGAGATAGGGACGCAACATTTACAACATCCATTGGTTAGATCAACCCATTTAAAAACATTTGACCAACTAAAAGGTTTCCCCAATAACTTATCATGCAATCAGGGTAAGCGTGGGGCTTACAGAACTGTTCCTTACAACTGTCACCCATATTTTGTGGAGTCAAGCTGCATCCCTTCCCGAGCAGTGATTCAAGGTGGTTCTTCTCCAGCACAAAATCCCCTGGAGCTCTTTCCATCTGCCTTCCTTCTATGGGAAGCAGTGTATGCAAAAGAACTTTGGAACTTGACCTTTTCAGCAAATGGCAAAGTGGGCTGGGCGTTGATAAGGCTCGGACAGCAAAGTCAAAGAGCATTAAGGACAAAGCGACTGCAAAAGTAGCCTTGTGGAGAAAGTGCCAATGTACTACTATTATTTTTTAATAGTACAAATAAAATAGTCAAATAAAAAAGTCTGCACTTTTTTTAAGCAAAGAGTTTAAATAAGGTTATACAGACAGCTCTGGGCAACACCAGAACAGATCTGCATTGGACTCATCTGGATTATCAAATCTTTTTGAAAACCTTGACTGCTACCGTCTCTGTGGCTGTCCTATGGGTACATAAGAATAACTCTCCTGGATCAGGTCAAAAGACCATCTAGTCCAGCATCCTGTTCTCACAGGGGTCAACTAACGCCTATGAGTATTTCACATTAAGGGATATTTGAAAAAAATACGTTGATATTTAAATCTTAGAATAGCTTTGGAAGTGGATATAGGCTGTAGGGTTAGAAGTAGAAGATAGGGTATTTTAAAATAGTATTATTTGTAAGAGATAAAATGTGAAGTTATTTTAAGTGTGATAAAAAAAAGATGGTTAGAAATTATGATATATGTAAACTGCTAAAGATGAATGAAAATGAAAATCAGACTTGGGGAAGCCCACTTAACAATGTTGAGAAAAATAAGGATATGACAAGAATTTGTTTGTATTGTTTGTCTTTTCTGTTTGTGTTTTTTATTTGTGTTATAAAATGAATAAAAAAATTTGAAGAAAGAGAATTTCACAAACAGGACCTGAATGCAGCAGCACTCTCACTACGTGGGACTCCCAGCAACTGGCCTTCAGAGGCATACTGCCTTTGACAGTGGAGGGAGAACGTACCCATCATGGCTAGCTTAATTCTCCTTTAAAGCCACCCAGGTTGGGGGACATCGCTACATCTTGTGAGAGTGAGCATGGTCAATGGTCAGAGATACTAGGAGCTGTCATCCAAAACATATGGAGGGCAACAAGTTGGGGAAGGCTGGCTTACCGTGATGTGTGAATGCAATAGACACCCAGAGATGATGACCTCTTACTAGCTTCACCACCTCATTTCATTTTAATCCACCTCAGGTCCTCCTCTAAACTTTTGCAAAACAATAAGCTTGATCAGACACACAGTTTGAGATATTATGCTGCGTTGGAAGGGTATAAACTGCTGGAGGTCTGCGATACAAGATTTTTTTGGGGGCGGGGTCAGATGACGTTCTACTGCCTTAAATCAGTGGAATCTGTAGATTTGACTTATTTAGTAAACAAATCTGTAAAAGAATGCCATTTTAATTTCAGTTGCTAAGTAAATATTTAAAAATAAATTTAAAAATTCCAATAGCCAAAAGAGGTTCACCTGAAATATTTGTTTAGGGACAAAAATCCATGAAGTACTTAGCGTGATTAACATACTAATGTTAGCCTGCCTGGAGAGCTATGTGCAGAAATTTACATGCTTCCTAGAGACTGTCACTTGAAAAGAAATTAATTACTGGTTTTGATTTTAAATTTGACTAGTGTTGTAATCCTTTACAGTTGCCCAGTTTAACTTCTTGGCTGTCTATTATGTTGCACATTAATTTTATAGAACAATACATTTTCTAAAGGCTGTTCCCACTGCCCCTGTATATATATAGTAAGTGGGGGGCGGGCGGATTTTCACCCTATATCATGACTAGTGGTTAGGTTCAATTACTGTCACAAAGCTATGCTAACATTCTCCCCTCCATTTTGGTGAAAGCAATTAGCGGATTAGTTTTGCATGTGAAATAAGCTTGCCCCTAGGCAGCGGATCGTCCATGCTTTCCTCAGATTTCTGGGACATTCAAGGGGTGTTGACTGCTTCAGTTCAATTGATCAGTTTGCTAGGCATTGATCAAGGCCAGCATGGCTTAGCATACCAAAGTAGTTCTTCCCCTGTGGGCTCTTGCTTGCAAAAAATTGCTTACAGCTTAATTTCGACTGTCATTCAAACAAAGACATCTTTGCACCACTCAGACAGGAAATTAGCAGCAGGCTAGATTCCTCCCCACCCACCTCTGCATAAATATGAATTGCTTCCAAATATTTCACAGAGAGTGAAATTGGCTGAGGCTTTTTCTCCAGGGAGCTCAATGTGGTGTACATAAGTTGCTCCCTTCTTCATTTAATCCCCACAACAACCCTGCGATGTAGACTAAGCTTATACAGTTCTTATCTCTGTATTTATTCTCATTGTCATGGAAGGAAATTGTAGAGGGAATTATTGTACTTGCTGTATCACTGTGCTCTATGGGTAGCATGCAGCATTGGCTTGTGGTGAACGTTCCATGTGTGCAAGCATTGCAGCTTCCCCCCAACGTGGGTTTTTTTTTTTGGGGGGGTGTTCTCTCAATCCTCCAGAGCCAATTTTGGGTTGTGCAGGAGGGGAGGACCCCATTCAGGACTAGGGAGTCCCCCACACCGGCAAAATGCAGAGGGGAGACAGAAATAGAGGACTCACACACTGCATACATCCCAGAAGTAATTTAATGCTGTGTTAATTGAAGCCCTCCATTCTTAAGTAAATCAGCCCTGAGTGCTCACTGGAAGGGCAGATCCTGAAACTAAGGCTCCGATAGACTGACCGCCCAGTCAGTCTGACATCAATAGCAGGGAAGATTCTGGAACAGATCATTAAGCAAACAGTCTGTGAGCACCTAGAAAGGAATGCTGTGATCACCAATAGTCAGCATGGATTTCTGAAAAATAAGTCATGTCAGACTAACCTGATCTCGTTTTTTGACAGAATTACAAGCCTGGTAGATGAAGGGAACGCAGTGGATGTAGCCTACCTTGATTTCAGCAAGGCATTTGACAAGGTGCCCCATGATATTCTTGTAAAGAAGCTGGTAAAATGCGGTCTTGACTATGCTACCACACAGTGGATTTGTAACTGGCTGACTGACCGAACCCAAAGGGTGCTCATCAATGGTTCCTCTTCATCCTGGAGAAGAGTGACTAGTGGGGTGCCACAGGGTTCTGTCTTGGGCCCGGTCTTATTCAACATCTTTATCAACGACTTGGATGATGGACTCAAGGGCATCCTGATCAAATTTGCAGATGACACCAAACTGGGAGGGGTGGCTAACACCCCAGAAGACAGGATCACACTTCAAAACGACCTTGACAGATTAGAGAACTGGGCAAAAACAAACAAGATGAATTTTAACAGGGAGAAATGTAAAGTATTGCACTTGGGCAAAAAAAATGAGAGGCACAAATACAAGATGGGTGACACCTGGCTTGAGAGCAGTACATGTGAAAAGGATCTAGGAGTCTTGGTTGACCACAAACTTGACATGAGCCAACAGTGTGACACGGCAGCTAAAAAAGCCAATGCAATTCTGGGCTGCATCAATAGGAGTATAACATCTAGATCAAGGGAAGTAATAGTGCCACTGTATTCTGCTCTGGTCAGACCACACCTGGAGTACTGTGTCCAGTTCTGGGCACCACAATTCAAGAAGGACACTGACAAACTGGAACGTGTCCAGAGGAGGGCAACCAAAATGGTCAAAGGCCTGGAAACGATGCCTTATGAGGAACGGCTAAGGGAGCTGGGCATGTTTAGCCTGGAGAAGAGGAGGTTAAGGGGTGATATGATAGCCATGTTCAAATATATAAAAGGATGTCACATAGAGGAGGGAGAAAGGTTGTTTTCTGCTGCTCCAGAGAAGCGGACACGGAGCAATGGATCCAAACTACAAGAAAGAAGATTCCACCTAAACATTCGGAAGAACTTCCTGACAGTAAGAGCTGTTCAACAGTGGAATTTGCTGCCAAGGAGTGTGGTGGAGTCTCCTCTTTTGGAGGTCTTTAAGCAGAGGCTTGACAATCATATGTCAGGAGTGCTCTGATGGTGTTTCCTGCTTGGCAGGGGGTTGGACTCGATGGCCCTTGTGGTCTCTTCCAACTCTATGATTCTATGATTCTATGATTCTATGATTCTATGATTCTATGATTCTATGATTCTATGATTCTATGATTCTATGATACTTTGGCCACCTCATGAGAAGAGAAGACTCCCTGGAAAAGACCCTGATGTTGGGAAAGATGGAGGGCACAAGGAGAAGAGGACAACAGAGGACGAGATTGTTGGATAATGTTCTCGAAGCTACCAGCATGAGTTTGACCAAACTGCGGGAGGCAGTGGAAGACAGGAGTGCCTGGTGTGCTCTGGTCCATGGGGTCACGAAGAGTCGGACACGACTAAACGACTAAACAACAACAACACAATCGAAGCCCAAGCAAGGATGGGAAGCCTTGGGACCTCCAGATGTTGTTGGACTACAACCCCCACCGTCTCTGACCATCTGTCATGCTGGCTGGGGCTGATGGGAGTTGGAGTCCAGCAACATCTTGAGGGCCAAAGTCTTCCCATTCCTGCTGCTTCCAGCGGCAGAAGCACGCCCAGCAGTAATCCAGGGATGGGACAAACTGCCAAGTGCAAAAACACTCTCAGCGTGCCAGGACCACTAACATTTTCTTTACACTCTTGGCCTCCCTGGCTATATGCATATGATACGCATTATGTATCCTATTAGCAGAACACAAAAGCTGGTTTCTCGTTCTCCCTCTCTCTTTCTCCACTCTCATTTAATTTGATAAACACGACTTTCCCTTTGAGAGATGGATTGGATTTACACTGTCAGCCTTGGCAGCCATTTTCACGTCAACTTGGCTAGAAAACTGAAATTTGTTTTTGGGATTCTCCACATGAAGGGAGGGCAGGAAGAATAAGCAACTTGTTATCTATGGAAGGGTTTGTGATGAACAGCTCTGCCACAGATAAGATGCACTTATTATTCTAATTACACTCATTGGTCATGATTTAGAGAGGCATCTATTCTTTCGGATGGGCTTCAAATTTTTCCCCTTCTGCAAATGTGTTTTGTCTTTATCATATTTCTTTCTGTCATGGTTGGATGACTCCCCCCCCCCTTAATGGGTATTGTATTCATGTGCTGATCTCTGCAAGAGAACATAGCAGACAGGAAATTCACAAGCAAAAAAATAAATGCACCCAGAGTTGTTTCCTAGTCAGATCTGTCCTTCAGTGATTTAATCGTGTACAAAACAAGAAAAAGGCAGCTTTAAACCCTGTAAGTACTGGCTTCCAGAGTTACAAAAGGCCATTATCTAAAGTGTGTTGGAGTCCATGACTAACCTTCTATCAAAAGCTAATAAATGTAAAAAAGTAGAGATTGAGCTGTGAGGCAAGAAGTGTCTATTTCAGCATTGATCTTTAAAGCACATCCAATCCACATTTAAAGCACATGGATTCCCCCAGAGAATTCTGGGATCTGTAGCCCTCACAGAGCTACAATTGCCAGCACCCTTAACGAACAGTGGTTCCCACTGATTCTCCAGGGGAAAGTCATATGTTTTAAATATGCATTGGATGTACTTCAAATGTGGATTGATTCCCAAACCTTTTCCCCACAACTAGTAAATTGCTGAGGGTCTTGGCATACCACTTAATGGGTTTTTCACTCATTGTGGCAAATATCATGAGCTGTGGTAGACGATGTATAATTTTTGGTTGTATTTTTATTGCTTCTTTTATTTCTTACACTGTGTTTTATAATATTCCATGGAATTCCAAGCGTAAAACAATAAAATGCAACATAAGAAATAAAAGAAGCAATTAGAATTCAATATGAATATTTAATGTGATAGATGTGCCTTCTCCCAACTTCTGCCACAAATCCACAGACATGCCATGGACCACTGGCAGGCTACAGACTACCATTTGGGAACAAACCAAAAGAATGGAAGAAAACAACAATGGGGGTGGGGGAGTGAAGATAACAAACTTGGGATTTGAACCTGTATCTCCCTGGTCCAAGTGCAACATTCTCCATCTTTATTCATGGGGTACCTTGTGCTTGCCACTTTCTCAAGACTGGCTCAAGAAATTTTGTTGCCTGAGACAAAGGACAAAATTATGTCTCCCACATTACATGAACAGAAGCTGAGCAGAGTGATAGATGAATTTTACTTCAATGCTGTTCCTGGGTCAAAGTACTTCACTGTACCAGAGGGCAGCAAGGTATCCTAAGGGGTGTAAGGCAAACTGCATGACACATAACTCTGTTGCCTAATGGTAGAGTCGGCCCTACTCTCTCTTAGCTTAATCTACTTCACAGAGTTCTTAAGATAAAATAGAATATTCCTCATGCATTCTGCCTTTGGTTACTTGGAGGATGGCCGGAAATCACATGTAATTATAGCTATCCTGTCAAATGTCCCAACAAAAAAAAGCCAGGTCTTTGTGTATTGCTGCCTATTCAGCTGCCTTGTGCATTCATTGCCAAAGTTAAGGTGATGGCACACATGTCCTGTTCCAGATTTGGCAACCTCTGGCCCTCTGGATGCTCCTGAACTACATCTTGCATCATCCTTGACCCTTGGCCATGCTGCCTGGGGTTGACGGGAGTTGGAGCCCAACAACATCTGGAGGGCCACATGTTCCTTTAATTCTGTCCTAATGTGTGCTTCCATCTTGGATTGTGCTCTATGCCCAGTACAGGCTCCACACATACCTGGTAGTATTATAACAAGGAGGGAGAAAGGTGTTTATTCTGTCTAGCATGGCCCATTCTTGAGCATTCATCTAGTTGTGCAGGGCCAATGGAAATAGGTAGGACCTGAGTGGAGGATTCTGTGGAGGTTGAAAGGAGTAGCTGTGGGAAATTCAACATCATTTTAACCAACATGCTTAGTTCTAGTTAATACATGAAGGAGTTAAGACCATAGAGTAAGCTATTCTCCTAGACTTAACTAGGTCACATCCTCTCACCTGGGAAGAAATGAAGTCAGGTTTTCTTGTTCACTCTTTTCCACCATGTGAACCCAACCAGATAGGATGTGTGAGCTTGATTGCTATAATCTCAGACCACGTGTTCAGAAGCTTTTCACCATATTCTACAACATACCATATTTTTCGCCCTATAGGACACACTTTCCCCCCTCCAAAAATGAAGGGGAAATGTGTGTGTGTCCTATGGGGCGAATCCAGACTTCAGGAAGTTATCCGCAAGCCTTGGGAGCCCGCAGGAGTTCCTGCTGGTCTCCCCAGGCTTGCGGAGAGCTGCCTGCATCCTGAAGCATGGGGCGCGCTGAGCTCTTCCCACCGGGCTCCCTAGGCTTGTGGCTATCAGCCTGTTCTGGGGGCTGGGGTCGGGGGAAGCTCGGGCTTCCCCCTCCCCAGCCCCGCGCCTTGGGGGAAAACATTTTTTTTCCTTATTTCTCCCCCAAAAAACTAGGTGCGCCCTATGGGCCAGTGCGCCCTATGGGCCGGTGCGCCCTATGGGGCGAAAAATATGGTAATATTTCTACTTGTATTTTCTTGCTGCTGTATGGAAAAATGCATGAATCTGACCTTTGAAAAGTTTGTAACTAAGAACAATTTTAACTTACCAAACTGTGGTTTTTTCTGTAGAAAGGGGAAACACTGTAAGTGACTTAAAGTGGAACATTTAACAGGTCTAATAGCCTATACAGTGGTACCTGGGGTTACATACGCTTCAGGTTACATACACTTCAGGTTACAGACTCTGCTAACCCAGAAATAGTACCTCAGGTTAAGAACTTTGCCTCAGGATGAGAACAGAAATAGTGCAGTAGCGGCGCGGCGTCAGCAGGAGGAGGCCCCATTAGCTAAAGTGGTGCTTCAGGTTAAGAACAGTTTCAGGTTAAGTACGGACCTCCGGAATGAATTAAGTACATAACCTGAGGTACCACTGTAGTCCCATGCTTTCCTTTGCTGCATGTTTTGTGTTTTAAAACCTCTGCCAGGGATCTCTGTTACTGGAGAGTATTGTGACCCATGTTTGGATCTAAGATTCAAATGAATTCTTCTTTATTTAGCTAAATAACCAAGAGAAGCAAGCAGCAGCGTAGCGTGGGTTGTGAGCACCCGGGGCAAGGCAAGTAATTTGCGCCCCCTAACCCCTAACCTGCCGCCGCTGCCAGCTTCTTCTTGCTGCTGCCTGGTCTGGTCTGGTGTGGGTCTCTCCCGTGCTCAGCGCAGCGCTGGGCGGCCGCTGCACTGTCCCTCCCCCAGATAGTCCCTCGCTCTCTCTCCGCACCGCACGACTGGCACCCACCCCCTCCACAGTGGGCGGCGACCCAGCGGCTCGGATCGGATTTGCACAGCCAGCACTGCAGTGAGAGAGAGTGAGCCAGGTAGGGGCAGAGAGCTGCGAGTGTGAGCACGCGCCCCCAGATGTTGCGCCCGCCCCCCCTGCACCCCCACGCTACGCCACTGGAAGCAAGCTCTGCTTATGTGTGTTTAGCCCAAATCTATTAACATCTTCTGTATGTGAGATTTCTTTATCTGCATGCGTGCTTGATCTCTAACCTGCCATTGCCATCATTCTCTGCAAAGTTCCTCAAAATATTGTCACAAAACTCCACAGTATGTTGGATACAGGCTCAATGGGGCTGTTTCATTGTTAATTCATTCGGTTATGAGGGGAAAAAAATATCCAAAGCAAGGGGGAGACATACTGCTTTATAAATTAGACAAATGTGAAGCATGTTAACCAGAAAGGATTTGTTTTCTCTAATGCTTTTTTAAAATAGCTTATTTGACTACTGGTACATGGATGTATGCATATTTTAAACACTGCGTTACCAGCTGATGAACAAATCCAGTGTTCTAGCATCCCAGGAGATGGGTACTTTGCACTTTGGGTGATGTTATTTGTAGCTTACCCTTGCTGCTTCTGCTCAGGCAAACAGCCCACCATGCAACTGGCTAATTTTCATGCAATCTATTGCAGGCAAAGCCAACATGGCGCCCTCCAAATATGGTTGGTCTACAACTCCCACCACCCTTGCTCATTGGCCCTGCTGGTTGTGCCTGATAGGAGCTGTAGTCCAACAACAGCAGACCAAAATAATCCCTGTCCATCAAATGCCTAGCTAGGGAAAAAGGTAAGTCTTAACCAGGTACCGAGATGTTATGAATAGAGGGACTGATTTAAGGCATATCATAGGAACATCAGAAGCTGCCTGATATCGAGCGACACCATTGGTTCATCTAGTTCAGTATTGTCTACATTGATTGGCCGTTTGTCTCTAGGACTTCAGACAGGGTTCTCTCTCAGTCCCAACCTGGAGATGCTGGGGATTGAACCAAGATGAAATAGATGTGGTAAAAAAGAAAGAAAGAAATACTAAATGTTTTTATATTTCCATTTAATACAAATGTGCATCAAGGCTTCCCTAGAATCCCACTGAAGTGAAAAGGAGATTGGCATCCTCTGGATTTGGCTGGGTGCTCTTGTACATGTTTAATGTCAAGATTGTGAGTAGCTCTTTTGATACTAATGGCCCCAAAATGAATGATGTACTTAAAAGGTTTGTTACATCCTGTGCTGAGCCAAGCTCTCAAGGAAGTATTACCATAAATGACTTATGTCACTGCTGCTCATAAACCGTGCTTAGAATTACTGAGCTTTCCTTGAATGTGTGCGCCACTTTCAAACCACTCCCTTTAATGCTTACAAGAACTTTTACTCAAGAGCAGAAGCTCGTTTCTTGTCCATTTTGTGCAGCAGGAGCTGCCAACGATTTTGGGCAACTTGGTACATTTGTGAATCTTGAGGAAGCGCTGTGGATGTCAGTTACAAAATGGCTGCCATAGGAAGCATGGCATGACACAAAATGGCTACCATGGTGTGTAGCGTAACACAGAATGGCTGCTACATCTAATGAGAAGAAAACAAAGCAGTGTGAGCTTGCCCCACCGCCCCAGTCACCCAAAGTGCAGAAAGGCACCTACATCAACCACTGCCATTCTTCCTCGAGAAAGAAAAACTCTTTGGACTTCTCTTTTGTTCAGAATGGTTGGGAGAATGGGTATCCATGAAATGTGGGCATGTTTAAGGGAGCTCGTTCAATGCTGGGAGAGGCTGAACAGGAACTGAGTGGCAGATAGTTGGTCAACGTGTAGTAGCAGGATCAGCATTGCCAAGACTGCAAGCAGGATCAGGGCACAAGTACTGAGCAACAGTAAAACTAGAAACACATTAAGAAGGAGCGAAAACTGGAGGCTAGTTTAGGAATCCATCCAATAGGTTTGAAGCAGAGATACGTTGGAGGAGAAGGATCAAACTGGTAAGCAAAGCCAGATTGAAGGGGGCAGGAATAAGGAGTGGAGCACAATAAGAAGTGGTTTGTAGAAGGAAATCCAGCCTTTTTTCCTGAGGACATTAAAAGAACAAGAGCCAATCTTAAGTGAAGAGAGCTTAGCTAGAGTTGCTGGGCCCTAGATATCTTCACTGTCTCTTTAAATTTCCCACACAATTCAGCAGCTGCAGCTTCTCCCATCCCTCCCCACCTGTTGTAACAAACAAGGCTCCAGGTGTGTTGCCCAGAAGGCAAGGGTGAAGAAAGAAGACGACAGCAGTAGGAGGCAAGAGATGCTACAGCTGCATCAGGGAATATAAGGGTGTGGGAAGGAATAGAGGATGCGGCCTGATACAGAAAAAGGCCATTGAGCTCTGTAGTCTGTACACTGGTTGGCAGCAGCTCTCCAGGGTTCTAGACAGGGAGGAGTGTTCCCAGCCCTATAAATAAATGCCAGGGACTGAACCTGGGTCCATCTGGAGGTGAAGCAGATGCTCTTAGCACTGAGCAATCCAAAACACAGTGGAGAGCGACCGAATCCAAAAAGAGATAATGAAACAAGGTAAAGAAGAGAAACAAAGTGGCCACTTATAAATAAAATGATACATGTGAAACAAATATTTAATAACGTTGGTACAATATGTGAAGTTTCAGCATCAACATTCATAACATTGCAGGACCCTGATATGAAAGTAGTACACTCGTAAAAGAAAGGTTTCACATTCATTACTCAAACAAAACTCTAAATCTCTCTAGAGATGACACCAAACTATGGCAAAACTATCTGTCTTAACTCCAACAGGAGGCCTGCTTCAAAATGTATCTTCAAGGAGATCAAATGTTAAGTCAAAGTTGCTATACATCCAGAAAGACACCAGACATTTTGGTATGCCTAAGTGATAATACCTCTTTGAACAAATAGCAACTTGTCTGACTGAACTTCCGTTCCAGTTCTATACACTGAATGGGCAGGGGGGCACCATCTTGCCCTTCGTCTTAGGCCTGAAAATGACTGAAGCCCCCCTGTTGCTCCACAGGTAAAGTAAATCCTATTTACAGCTAATAGCAGGCATAGGCAAAATTGGCCCTCCAGATGTTTTGGGACTACAACTCCCATCATCCCTAGCTAACAGGACCAGTGGTCAGGGATTATGGGAGTTATAGTCCCAAAACATCTGGAGGGTCGAATTTGCCTATGCGTGGCTAATAGTCTTGCATAATGACATGCCTTTGCTCTGCCTACTGAAGGTGTGGGGAACCTCTGGCCCACCAGATGTTGCTGAACAACTCCCATTAACCCTAACAAGCATGACCAATGGCAAGGGGTGATGGAAGTTGTAGTTCAGCAACAACTGCAGGTCCAAAGATTCCCCATGCTTGAGAATGTAAGAAGATCTTAAACTGGAGAAGCCCATAGGCAGGACCTGAGCACAACAACACCCCCCCCTTCCAGCAGTTGCCAGCAATTGGTACTCAGAAGCACAATGCCTTCAACAGTGGGGGTAGAACATAGCCATCAGTAAGTCACAATGGATAGCCTTATCGTCCATGAATTTGCCTAATTCTCTTTTAAAGCCACCCACAATAGTGTTCATCACTGCATCTTTTGGGAGTGAATTTCATAGTTTACCTAGAGATTTCCACACCCTTTGGTGCCACAACCAATGAAACTCTGTCCACGGAGCTTTATTATGGGCTGGAAAACAGGCCCTCTGGTGCTAATTTCAAGGATTAGGCACATTGACATGGTTGGAAGTAATTCTAAAGATAACCAGTCCCCAAACAATTCATATTTCACCCCCTCCATGTAATACTTCTTTAAAAATACAGTACAGTCATACCTTGGTTCCTGAACGTCTTGGTACTCAGACGTTCTGGCTCCCAAATGCCACAAACCCAGAAGTGAGTGTTCCGGTTTGTGAATGTTCTTTGGAACCCTTGTGGACCTCTCCTGCAGAAGCCATAGCAGTCAAAAAAAGGAATATGAAAAAGGAATGGCCCACCTATCGAGTACTGCTAGTATTTGTTGAAGATAAGCCAATCCTGAAAAAATATGATGAAATTAAAAGCCACTTGACAGACTGGCTCCAATACTTTCAAATAAACCAAAGATTGAGTTTAGACAAGAGAGATGGTCTGGCAAAAGAAACTTCCAAGTTTGAAAAAGAGCTAACTCACAATAAAGGAAAGCATATTTCAGGAATATACAACTATTTATTAGAATGGGAAGTGAAAGAAGAGCAAGTTAAAGTTGTAATGGTGAGATGGACACAAGATCTTGGAAAGAATATCTACAGTGGTACCTCAGGTTACATACGCTTCAGGTTACATACGCTTCAGGTTACAGACTCCACTAACCCAGAAATAGTACCTCAGGTTAAGAACTTTGCTTCAGGATGAGAACAGAAATTGTGCTCCGGCGGTGCGGCGGAGAATGGAAAATATTCAAAGATTACCTAAAAACGTTTTGTCCAAACAATCTCCTTGTGGAATTAAACTGATCCTTGTAAAATACAATGTGCAAATGCTAATTTATTGGAGTACCCGAAAACAAATTAGAGTAATAGAATCATAGAATCATAGAATCATAGAGTTGGAAGAGACCACAAGGGCCATCGAGTCCAACCCCCTGCCAAGCAGGAAACACCATCAGAGCAGTCCTGACATATGGTTGTCAAGCCTCTGCTTAAAGACCTCCAAAGGAGGAGACTCCACCACACTCCTTGGCAGCAAATTCCACTGTCGAACAGCTCTTACTGTCAGGAAGTTCTTCCTAATGTTTAGGTGGAATCTTCTTTCTTGTAGTTTGGATCCATTGCTCCGTGTCCGCTTCTCTGGAGCAGCAGAAAACAACCTTTCTCCCTCCTCTATGTGACATCCTTTTATATATTTGAACATGGCTATCATATCACTCCTTAACCTCCTCTTCTCCAGGCCAAACACGCCCAGCTCCCCCAGCCGTTCCTCATAAGGCATCGTTTCCAGGCCTTTGACCATTTTGGGCTGCCACATGGAACGTGGAGCAAGCTTCTGGCTGTGCACTAAACGTAAACAATAATACAAGTACAATGAGAAGAATTGGAAGTCTTTTATTTAGAAATTCAATGAACAACTGTATAATAATGCAAATTCTTGTTTTGTATGTTTTTGTCCTTGTGTCCTTTTTCTTTTCTTGTCCTGATCTTTTCTTTTTTTGTCTTTGTGTATGTATATATTTTTGTGTTTTGATTCAATAAAGATGATTTTTTTAAAAAAAGGAACCTGAACGTCCAACGGGGCTCCAGCAGCTTCTGATGGCTGCAGGAGCTTCCTGCAGCCAATCGGAAGATGCGCTTTGGTTTCTGAACATTTTGGAAGTCGAATGGACTTCCAGAATGGACTTCCAAGGTACAACTGTAATTAGTGTACCACTGTTTAATATTGGCATGCAAGGCTAAAAAAAAGGAGCTGCATCTGTTGACATTCCCTTTTCTGCATTACTGTTAATGACTCAGGAGCCCTACCACCTTAGACCTGGTCACCCTGTGTGACTCTGGATCTCTCAGCTGTAACACTAGGCTGGTCACAGTACTTGGGAATGGAGGAAGAATGAAGCCATCGTTTTTATTTGTTGCCATGGCATAGATCACTAGATGGCACTGTGGCACACAGTCTTAACCAAAGAGATATATAGATATATTTCTTGGTATGTGTGTGTGTGTGTGAATTCTGAAAAAACACACTGATGGCAGTGAGAAGTGTAGGTTAAGGGAGCTGACCTATAGCAAACAGCAAGCAGTTTTTCATAGAATAATTGCAACAGCAGGATGGGAGTCAGACTTATATAACCCCAGAGGTCTTTCTGATTGCTTATGTCTTGGGAATAAACTGCTGAACACTCCCCAAATCCTGGACCCACACTGTGACTTCTTAACATGTAAATTAATAACATGCACTCTGGATGAAATACAGGAATGAAAGCTGCCACAAGACTGGGGTGGGGGGTGACAGCATCAAGAGTGGGCCAGCAAATTTATTGAGGACTATCACTGGCTACTAGTCACGATGGCTTTATACAATCTTCATGTTCAAAGTCAGTAAATGTGAAGGGGTACCAGCTGCTGGGGACCAAGAGTGGAAGAGGGCTATTGTCTTTGTGTCCTGCTCAGAGGCTTCATGGAGGCATCTGGTTGGCCAACAAGATCTAGATTTTGGTCTGATCCAGGAGGGCTCTTCAGAACAAAGCCCTGCAGTTCCTGTCTCAGGCATTCTACTCTTTCCTCTTTCCCATTGGCCCAACTCTATTCCAGGCATTTCCCCATTCAATGTGGACTCAGCTCCCGCAAACCATCTGCAAAGCCAGTTCATTTCCCTTGCTCCAAGTCCTGCATTAGGTAATTCTTACTGCTTCTCAAGCCTATTTCTCACTAAGGTGCTAAACCTGTGTCTGGGCTAAACCACTTCAGACAGCCAGGGCAGGGTGGGGGTAGTTCTCGCAACTGAATCTTAAATTCAGTATACAAAACAACTCGCTCCATGTAGTAAGCTAACATATTAGGGAACAAGTAAGCTAGAGCCCTTCTCATGGATATCTAGTTTTCAGGGTGGAGGGGTATTTTTGGACGGAGGGCCATTTAATGGCCTTGCTGAAGTGGTACAACCCAGATGTAGGTTTATCACCTAAGATGCTTCAATCCAGCTAAGCAGCTTTGCTTCCTATAATGCTGGCTGCTGTGCTCTTATTAAACTGTTTTTTCCTATATGTACACACTCACGCGTGCACACACACAAGCACAAATGCAGAGAAAAAACTGGCCGTTGCTTGTCTGTCATCTGTGCTCCAGCTGTTGCCTGATATTCTGCCTGCTCAGGATGATGGTGTCAGCAACAGAATGTTGATGAACAGAGCTCTGCCTGTGCAAATTCTGACACCAAGGTACTTTTGTGTAGGAACTCCTGTCATGCCTTGGAACATCTCTAGGGAGAAGGAGCAACCTTCCTGAAGCTGCCTGAATGGTAGCTTGTAAGAGTTTTCTATTTGGTCTTGTCTACACATCTGCTTGAGCTGTGCCATTCATAAGCTGCCTCCCTCACATTAATGAGATAAATTGGATGATAGCCAGTTTCGATGGAAGACAACATTTTTCATTTTGCTTTAAAGGAAAGGAGGGGGAAAACCCCAAACAGAAACACACTGTAGGCTTATTGATCATACTTAATGCTCAGTCTTCTGGGAAATTGCAAAAGAAACATAAGAAACCTGTAGATATAGAAGCCAGCTTCCAATAATTCCTCCACGGTGCAGTGTGGGCAAGAAACAGAACACAGGTTGGAACCAACACAAGGTGTTGTGCAGGCAGGACTAGGCTTGATTCTCAATGGTTGAGGTCACTGGGGTCTCTCTTTATTTCTCCCATAGATGTGAATGGTTACTATTTAATCCCATGGGAAAAGCAAAGTTGGGGTTCTGCTGCAGCAAAGCCTGCCCTATATGCTGAAACTGGGTCTCCTGGCACCCACTGGCATAAACCCTGCAGGGGGTGCAGTGTTTCTTTGTGGGTGTTTCCAGACAGGTATTTATTGTGAAATTGGTGATCTTCATGCATGCATTTTATTTGATTTTTGCAGCATCCATATGGCATGGTTGGCATCAAAATGAGTCTGTTATTTCCCTCCCCATTTATTCCAGATTGGCCCTTCCCGGGGGCGGCGCGGGGGGGGGGTCCCATAAATTGCAATACTGTACCTGAAAAGTCCATTAACAATACTAAGCCCCTGTCTAAAAGCACCCTATGGTTGCAGAGTTGCAACCCACCCCCTCTGCTGTTGCTGTAGTATACAAAACATCCTTCACCTAACATTATGATGGAGTAGGAAACCCCCCCTCCCCCAAATTATTTGTACACTTCCTGCCCCAACAACAACTTGTCAGATGTAGTGTTGCCATGTTCTAGGAGAGCATATTTTTCCTGGAGTGCATTAACTCATCACTGGTTACTTTGAAAGACAATTTATAGCCAACTGTATCCCCCGCCCCCATCACTGTATAGAATTTTGCATTCTTAAAGACACCCCCTTCTTTCTGATCATGTCAATTAATGCATAAGTATTTATCAACCGAATGGCTTGGTTGGCATGTAATAATAAACCAAACCATGCCTAAACACTAAAGAGTGCATGGAGCAAAAATTATGGCCACTTCACTCCTCCCTTGGTTCTACTGCTGATATGCTACTTAGAACTAAACCATGGTTTGACTTAGCATTATGTGTGACCCCGCGCTTGTGGCTTATCTCTACCACCAGGCAAACTGCAAATGATAAACCATGAACAAACCTGGTCTATGGCTCACACTGTGGAGCAGGCATAAGCAAACCCAGCCCGGAACCACAACTCCCACAATGCCTAGCTAACAGGACTAGCGGTCAGGGATGATGGGAATTGTAGTCCTGAAACATCTGGAGGGCTGAGTTCGCCTATGCCAGCTTTGGAGTGAACTAAGCCGAACAACAGCTTAGCACAGAAGTAGCAGGACTGGGAGAGGAGAGAAGCAGTCATTATTTTCCCTCTGAGTACCTACATGGCTCATGCATAGCCATGATTTATCTTAGTGCTATGTGGAATTGAACGTGAAGCAACTGGCTATAAATCCACAGCATTAACAGATTTGTCCAAAATTAACAGAAAGAGAAAAGTACAGCTAGCTTTAATTGAAACTTGTTAAATCGTACGAATTATGACTATGAAATATCACTCCCCTCCCCCCACTTATACAGCCTGAGCCCATCTTTGCCAAGGGTGAAGAATCTCACCCCTTATCTCTCACTCTCAGATAATTCACCCCACTAATTTAAATTCCTGTGAGAAACACTATGATGGTGGCATGCCACTTATCAATATATACATTAGTCCAAATCTTCCTGGCAATTTTCAGTGGGAATTGAGCCAATTCAAACTTTCACATGTTCTATGACAATAGAACACAGAAATATCATCGAAATATGAAGTAGAAATGTTCTGTGTCAACATTCAAGTTACAGCATTTGCACCCAGGACACTACAGCTCAGTTTTTTTCCAGGAGCCTTGGCTGCCATCCAGCATGCAACTGGAAGAATAGAGTTTCATCAAGAGCTGGGACAACAGGTGAGAATCCATTGAGAACAGGACTGGAGTCTGCCAACCAGATAGTTCATGACAATCATGGTTGAAGCAGCCCTTTTAAACTACCTACACTATCTCTGACTTTGTTCTTACCTTTGGCTCTTGTTCTCTTTCACCTGTTCTTCATCCTAATGTTGAATGGCCTCCTTGGACAGTGGCCTCTGTTGCCGGCTCAACTCTAGCAATTCATTTTGACTCCGAATGGCCTGCGACCTGCAATGTGTTTCTGTTTCGCAGAGTATGCAGATACATTGCATCCCCTATTATTTACTGAATCTATAAGTCACCATCCTTTTTTTTTTAACAAAAGGAAACTCAAAGTGGCTTACAAAACAGGGGCCCTGAAATTTATCAGGCCCTCCTTCTACATACAAAATGCCCAACAGCGAGAGGCAAGCATAGGAAGAGCCCTGCTGGATTAGCTCAAGGGTCCATCCAGTCCAGAACTGGAGGACCTTAGGCTTGGGGGCCTTTCTGGCCCTCAAAAGTCTCTCCAGGCCACACTCTTCACCAGCTCTGTTCTGTGCCCCCGCCCATGTGCTTTTGCCTCCCTGGAATGTGTCCTAAAAACTACAATAATCCTCTTGCTTGCTTGAATGGAGGGCGGGTGGAGAACTTCCTCTCCTTCACTGGAGGTTTTTAAGCAGAGGTTGGATGGTCATCTGTCATGGATGCTTTAATTGAGATTCCTGCATTGCAGGGGGTTGGACTAGATGACCCTCAGGACCTCTTCTAACTCTACAATTCTGATTCCAAGCAGGTGTGTGTGTATAGGTGTAGAAACCCCTGGCTCTTGCATGGCTGGAATGTAGCCTACTGTACAAAGGTTAGAATTACTCCCCACATTTTGTGTCTCTGGCCTCACCTACCACTGGCATGTGGTTCCTTATAATGGCATGAGGCCCTTGAAAAAAATTCCCCATCCCTGATCTAGTCAACCCCCTGGCTTCTCACAGTGGCTAACTAGATGCCTCTAACAAGCTACACAAGCAGGACATGAATCGTTCCCCAAAAGCTGGTATAAAGGTAAAGGGGCCCCTGACCATTAGGTCCAGTCGTGGCCGACTCTGGGGTTGCGGCGCTCATCTCGCTTTATTGGCCAAGGGAGCCGGCTTACAGCTTCCGGGTCATGTCGCCAACATGACTAAGCCGCTTCTGGTGAACCACAGCAGCACACAGAAACGCCATTTACCTTCCTGCTGGAGCGGTACCTATTTATCTACTTGCACTTTGACGTGCTTTCGAACTGCTAGGTTGGCAGGAGCAGGGACCGAGCAACAGGAGCTCATCCCGTCACAGGGATTCGAACTGCCGACCTTCTGATCGGCAAGCCCTAGGCTCTGTGGTTTAACCCACAGTGCCACCCGTGTCCCAAAAGCTGGTATACAGTGGCACAACAAGAGGTTCCATTCTTCTGAGCATATGCAAAATTCTTTTCCCTGCTTGGCTGAATAACCAGGACAATATCACACTCTTCTGAGATTGCAGGTAAAGGTTCCAAGCCAGAAGTAGAAGCAGAAGAAGGAGAAGTGCAACTCTCACTTTGGTTTGTGCTATAACGTTTATCTTTAAGAAATTAAGCAGAAAATGGAGAAAGGCAAACTGGGGAATGATATCAATAAGCATAGGAGAATAAAATACACCAGTAAAGGAGACTTTCTCGCAGAACTTTAAGGGAAGGAGGGGGATGCAATATTTCTGTTACTAATAAATATACCTTTGTTTCATAGGGATTTATGTTCTTTTCTTCCAGCTGCTCCATATTAGGAGAGGAAGTGGATGCCAGAGCGTTATTGAGAATGCCAGTCAAAAGCATGCCAGAATTATTCTGCACATTTTGTATAAAATGCTGGCCTGGAATATTAAGGGCAAAATCTAGAAAATTATTTCCTACGATCAGGAAAAATGAAAGCAACCCAGGCCTGCCGCATCGGATGGCTGTGGGGTTTCTATGATGTAACAGCTCCTCTTGCTCACGGGGCTGGAAGTCGGAACTGTTCCATGGCATTTGCAAGAAAGGCAGTGAGGGAAACAGGAGAGCGAGGGAAGCAGAGTAAATCTGGGCAGAGGTGGTACACAGCCGTTTCTCTAGAAAAGAATATGAAGAATCTTTCATGCTATTGACTAAGTGCTGATATTTAAGAAATATGATATATATGGTGTCCTGCTTTCCCCTCCAAAAGGAATCTAAACAAGAAGCACCAACCCACCCATCATGCAAAACGAAAAGTAAAAAAGATCAGCAAATAACACAGCAGCAATTGGCTGCTGAAAGCTGCAGAATAAGAAGAATACACAGCAGCCCACGACTAGCTAACCGTTTCTGTCGAAAGCTCCCCAAATTGCCACGTTTCCGTTTGGGAATGGAATCTGCTCAAGGATGGGTCTAGGCAGGCCTCCCGAGGGGGCGCGCGATGACCAGCCCACAAGAGCAGTGGCGTAGCGTGGGTTGTCATCACCCGGGGCAAGGCAAGTAATTTGCGCCCCCTAACCCGTGGATTTGCGCCCCCTAACCCGTGGATTTGCCCTAACCCCAGATGTTGCGCCTGGTGCGGCCGGCCCCCCCTGCACCCCCCACGCTACGCCACTGCACAAGAGAAATGACCAACTCCTTCTGTCCGCACCAAGGGGCACGTTGAACAGGTCTTCTGGTGTTGATGGGAGTGCAGGGGGGGGGGCGGATAAATGGGGTGGAAGGCAGCCACAGTATACAGTGTAAAGGTATAGGCTGCACGCACGCTATACCTTGGAAGCACATTTGAAGCACATTTCCCCCTCCTCAAAGAATTCTGGGCCCTGTGGTTGGTTAAAGGGTTGTTAGGAACGGTACTTCATTGAGGGGCGAACTACAATGGCCAGAATCCCCCGAGGGAAAGAGTGGGCTTGCCCTGTGCCCCCTCCTTTTCCACACAGCCCTTTATTTTCCCACCTCGCTTCCTTCTCCCACATCCTTGCTTCCCCGCACGCCTTCCTTCCTCCTGCTCTAAAGGGCCCCCTTTGTCCCTCACGCTCCCGGACCCTCTCCTTTTGCTTTCGTGACTCCGCTCACCTTTCCCCCCTTCCGTCCCGCGCCTCCCCTCCGTCCTGCCCTCGCGCTCGCTCGCTCGTTCCCCCCCGCCCCTCTTGCCCGCCCTCCCCGCTGCCCTCCTCCTCCCCAATTTCTCTCCCTCGCGGGCTACGCGGGGGGGGGAGGGGCGAGGAGGGCAGGCCTGTTCCAGAAAGTCTCGTCACGCGCTCCTCCCCACGAGCCTCTCTCCAGCCCTGCTCGCCTCACGCTCGCCGCCAACTTCGCCCCCTCGCCCGCCTCTCCCCGGGGGAAGCGCCCCGGCCTCCCGGCGGTCTCCTTCCCGCCCGAGCGGGTGGGCGGCGCGTCTCCGCCCTGGGCCCGCCCCGCTTGCGCGTGACGCCGAGGCCGCGAGGCTGCCGCCCGCCGCCCTTGCTGCGTGTGTAGGCTCTGGGCTGCGTGTGCGCGTGTGTCCACGCCAGCGAGGGAGCGAGGAGAAGGCGCGCGGGCGCGGAGGCGGCATCCTCCTCCTCCTCCTGCTGCTGCTCCTCGTCTCCCCTCGGCCGGAGTCCCCTGTCAGGCGGAAGGCGAGGCGAGGCGGGCGCCGGGTACCGCCGCGGGGCATGGAGAGCCTGCTGGAGAACCCGGTGCGCGCCGTGCTCTACCTGAAGGAGCTCACCGCCATCGTGCAGAACCAGCAGAGCCTCATCCACACGCAGCGCCAGCGCATCGACGAGCTGGAGAGGCGCCTGGACGAGCTCAGCACCGAGAACCGCAGCCTCCGCCAGCAGCACGCGCTGCCCGAGGAGCCCACGCAGCAGCAGCAGCAGCAGCCCAGGCTCCCCGCTCCGCCGCCGGCTTGCCCACCGGGTCCTCCCCAGGGCCAGCAGCAGCAGCAGCAGCCTTCGCCGCCGCTGCCGCCGCCGCCACCTCCGGAGCAGCCTCGGCAGGAGCAGCTTCAGCACCCGCAACAGCTCCCGGCGCCTCCGCAGCCTCCCAGCAGCAGCAGCAGCAAGCAAGCTCAGGCCAGCCCCAGCGGCAGCCGGACGCCCGCCCCCCACCAGCACCCTCCGCTCCACCACCACCACCACCACCCCGAGAAGGACGGCAGGGAGAAGAGCTGTTGCGCGGTCCTGCTCCAGCACAAACCACCCCCGGCCATCGCCAAAGGCGTCTTGAGCAGGAGACCAGAGTAAGTCAGGAAGGGGAGGGGAAGGGGGAGGGAGGCGAGGAGGAAAGAGGGGGCTCTGTGTCGCCAAGAGCCAGCCCCCCCCGCCGCCCCAAAGATGAGAAATTCATTTATTTGGAGCCTTCATGCACCCCGCTTAACGCTGCCGTCTCCATCGGTGTGCAATCCGGTTCAAAAGACGGCAGGAAGATGGTCCTAGGAGCAAGGATCCTGCCCCGCATACTGCCGCTGCAATCTGACGGAGTGGGCGGGTGGGGAAATCCCTTCCCCGGTGTATTTCCAATTTCCATAGGATGCCAGAGAAACGAAATGCTGCCTAGGCAAGAGGCGTTCAGTTCCCTGCTTCCGAGCTTCCTTTCTGCTATGTGTGATGATATATCGTCAGAAGAAGTTTACATTTTTGAAAACACAAGCCACTCTCCCCCTCCCCCCCCCATTTGTTGCAAAGCATGTCTTGGTTGTTTTCTGCCGGTTGTAAATATGTTTGCGATAGCCAAAGCAGGAAAGAATGATTTCCTAGGAAGGCATAGGCTGGTGTCAGATTTTGCTCAATTGTTTGGGCAGTGCAGCTGCTTTACAGAACAAAAATTTCCAAACCGTAATAGCTCCTATTACACAACTAGGATTTCCCCTTTCATTAAAGATGCAGTAGGGAAACATTGCAGATACCTTTTCCTATTGACACAAACCCTTCATATGTTTGTTATTCAGATTTCTTTTACCTGTGGGTTTATATAGTGTGGTTGGGTGACTCTCGGATTCTGAAGTGGCAAAGAATTGTTTTATGGGGTTTTCTTTATCAGCAAAGAAAGCCTGGTTGTGTGTTTGTGTACAGTGTGACTGTGTGCTCGTGTGTGCATCTTATATATGCATATGTGTTATTCAAGAGCTCAAATTTTGCTGCAATGAAGGTTCTAAAGTGGTACAGAAGAATTATGTTTTTTCCTGGGTTATGCATAAACTGAATTGTAATTGCCTAGTACCTTTGCAAATGCATCTAGCTTAGAGATAGCTCACCTTTCTCTCCAAGGTCTTTTCAGTCGACAGATTCCATTAACCTCTTTGCATACATGTGGATGATAGAGGCCAGAGCTGCTATGGTACAGGGGAGAGACAAGAATAAAAATTCACTTGCAGGTACTTCAGGGATGTAGAAGTAAAGTTGCGTTTTTAAATTCCAGCCTTGACCTTTGACTTTAATGGCACTGAGGCCCATGAACAACATTTCATTTATAGTTTCAGGAGTGGGTTTCTTGCTTCCTTCCACCGTCTCCTATTTGTTGTAAGTGGGGAATCTTTTCTGATCTTCACTTGTATATAGGATGTTTTCTGTAAATATGGGACTAGCAGCAGAACTGTGAAATCATTCATTGTTTGGAGAGGTGGCCCATTTCTCTCTGAATGAGGCTGGTCAGAGAAAAGAACACATAATGCTAGTCATCTTTCCCTCAATGTGCAAAATGAATATTTCTCCAAACTATAGCTAGCCCTTTGCTATGAGCAGCTTGTAATCAAAAAGTCAACATCTTGTTTATTGACTAACAGTAGTATGTGTTTTGCAGGTATGTGTTTTGCCAGGGGGTAAATAAATTGCAGGATCGGGCCCATATTCCTTCCAAATGAAGCTGCAAGGTCTCTTCTGCTGCAAATTCCACGTATTGAAATGCAATTTAAACGGCACTACTATATCAATGTAAAAACGATTGTGTTGGAGAGGAATTTCAGAAATCTATATAAAAAACCAAAACCTAGTGGGTTTTATGCAGTGAAGCCAGTGTTACAAATGTAGTATTGACAAGATTTCCCTTTCATCTCCTCCTAATTTCTCACATACGTCACTAAGCAGAATGATGAGTCGGTTTCAATGCATGGTTCTGAATAGCTCTTTCCTGGGATACGAATCTTATTTATTGCAAAGAGGGAAGAAGGGAATGGGACTATACCTGGTTAGTTCTTAGCCAAATGCCCAGGTCTTCAGGACTCTGACACTCATTGTTGAAAGGAGACAGCAGAGCAACCCCTGGTGCCCTCTCTGCTCACCGTAATTAAGATAGCCTTCTGTTTTATTCTATAGCTTCGCCAGAGAAAAAGTTTGAGTAAAGATGCAAAGTGCAACATGTTTGGGAGATTTGTCTTAAACACCCCTTATACATAACAAGAACTTCCTCTTGAAATATCTTTTACTGCTTTTGACTACTGTGTTGAATATTCCCCAAGTGCCTACAAGGCAATATCAGGGTCTTTTTATGTAGTAAATTTTAGGTGGGGAGGTGGTGGTGACAGGAAATATGTGTTATTGAAAGTACCATATGTTCAAAACCACACATGAGCAAAGCTATCTCTACCACCCTTTGTCTATAATATTCTAGTATTTTCACAGTCGTAATTTGAACCCTAAATGCTGTAGTAACTGCTTTTGGAACTGCTTCTTTCGTCTGATCCAGGACTCCAGTTGCTTGACTGGAATGATAATCGGGGTAGAAAATGGCCATTCTCTAATCAGTACACACATGAGATTCCTTAATATGTAACTATCATGTATGGGTAGAAGAGGCTTGAACTGATTCCCTCCCCACATCACCTGAAAGGGCTGAATAATGATATTGTAGTGCCTTGCAAATGCATTATGTTTTGGAAACAAAACTGCAGACAGCTAATTCTGCTGCATGTATATGTATGCCCTCTCATCTTCAAGGACCACTCGAAGGCCTTGTTTTATTATGATATCATTACTGTGATATCATTTGGGAACCAGTCTGCTTTGAAGACACTGTAGTCATGCATTAGAAGAGCTCACTGTGCAAAGCACAGAATGGAAAGGGGGTTGCTCTGGACTTCATGAAATCCAGATTGAACACATCTGCTGTGCCACTAACTTCCCGTGCTCAGTCCTTCTATTATCTTCAGCTAAAGATCTCATAAAAGGGACGTGGGTGGTGCTGTGGTCTAAACCACTGAGCCTAGGGCTTGCTGATCGGAAGGTCAGTGGTTAGAATCCCAGCGACGGGGTGAACTCCGTTGCCCGGTCCCTGCTCCTGCCAACCTAGCAGTTCGGAAGCACGTCAAAGTGCAAGTAGATAAATAGGTACTGCTCTGGTGGGAAGGTAAACGGCGTTTCCGTGCGCTGCTCTGGTTTCGCCAGAAGCGGCTTAGTCATGCTGGCCACATGACCCGGAAAAGCTGTCTGCGGACAAACATTGGCTCCCTTAGCCGGTAAAGCAAGATGAGCGTCGCAACCCCAGAGTCGTTTGCAACTGGACTTAACTGTTAGGGGTCCTTTACCTTTTTAAAGTTCTTATGTATCATGGTTGGGAATGCATATTGTGAAGCCACTTTGGGGTGGCTTTTACGTAGGGGATGATCCACTGGGGAGTTTTCCTGCATGCCCTTGCACACTTCCTGGTGTGGTGCTGGCATTGTGTAGTTTCATCATGTCCCCTCCTGTTCTTATGACCTTGGAAGTGAAGCAGTCACATAGGAAACTGGTTTGATGCTGTAACTTCCTGTGCCAACAGTGTTGTCATGGTAGGTCTACAGTCACCTGGAGGCAATGGTTTCCCTTTTACAGGTACTGGAGGTGTATGAGGAGGAGCTGTGCTGCAGTCCCCATCTCCCCGTCATTCTAGATAGATATGTAAAGGGCCTATTGGCTTCCATCCTGGTCTCAGGGTGTGCTCTGAAGGCACATGAGGCCACCACGTTGATGAAACTAGTTATATCTTGATGTGGCTAGTTTTTGGATGGGTGACCATCTAAGAACACCACGTATGCATTGGAGGAAAGAATGGATAGCAGAGTAACAAAATAGACAGGTAAAATGGTGAAGGAGAACTTCACCACAAAGAACTATACTCCACAAAGCACTTAAACAAAGTTACCTTTTGAATAGTTCTCCATCTCTGTCTTGCTCATACTTGGTTATCAGTAAGTCCCATTGATTTCAGTGGCATTTGCTTTCAAATAAGTCCTATTCTGAGGATGACAGCTTATCAAACTCGGCTCTGTCTGCTGGTCTGTGGCACCGGTGTGTTGCATTGCCAGTACAATGCTATATTTTGTGTACTTACTCTGGTGTAGCTCTAGGCATTCCTCATCCTAAGCACTTGATGCACTACTGGTGAGTCTTAGGATCAGGGTGCTATCCGGAGGCTTCTGTGAAATGAAACTAGCTTAAATTCTGATTTTAAAAGTGTCCTGTCTTTCCTGAACTCAATGTACTTATTATACTTATACGTATAAGTATAAAAGTATAATCATTTTATAAAAACAGTATTGGAACTGTAATGAAAGAGCATCACAAGCAGAAATAAAGAGCCAGCTAAAAATCTCAGTCTTTTGGGTGTAATAGCAAGGCATGTTCGAACAAGAATACAGGAACACCTTCGCTACTCTGTAGGATTAATTTTTAAAGAGAAATAAGGACTGGAACTGATGAGGTTCCCCAAGGAGGTAATTCAAGATACAGTGGTACCTCGGGTTAAGTACTTAATTCATTCCGGAAGTCCGTTCTTAACCTGAAACTGTTCTTAACCTGAGGCACCACTTTAGCTAATGGGGCCTCCTGCTGCTGCTGCGCCGCTGGAGCACGATTTCTGTTCTCATCCTGAAGCAAAGTTCTTAACCTGAAGCACTATTTCTGGGTCAGCGGAGTCTGTAACCTGAAGTGCATGTAACCTGAGGTACCACTGTAACTGGAGCTACCAGTTAGGTCTTTTTCTCAACCTTGCTGATGTTACTTTGTGAGTGAGGATACTTAGTGGGGATATGTATTCTTTCAGTCATGTTGAACCCATGCCATTTGTGTATCCATGTTTGTGGCTCAGGCTGCCTACTCACATTCTGAGTTTTGTGACATGGGCTCATCTTCTTTCCTATAGTTCTGTGTGTTCCCTATTCCAGTAACTCTAAATAGCAAAGTTTACATCTGTTATACTGGAGATGGTTTAAAGTTCTCCCCAGCAGGTTCTCACTTAGCTCACTTAGTGCAGTGTTTCCCAAACTTGGGTCTCCAGCTATTTTTGGACTACATTTCCCATTATCCCTGACCACTGTTCTTGCTAGCTAGGGATGATGGGAGTAGTGGTCCAAAAACTTCTGGAGACCCAACTTTGGAAAACACTTGAGTTAGACGCTTGTAGTTACCCATGAGCTAAATCAGAGATAGGGAACCTATGGATCTCCAGGCATTGCTGAGCAACAACTGCAATCAGCCCGAGCCATGGTCAGGAACGATGGGAGCTGTAGTCCAGCAACTTCTGGAGAGCCACAGGCTGCTAAATACAAAAGTTACATCTTGATAGAGCAAGCAAAAGGTAAAATGTCTGAAATCCTGGAAGGTGTCAGTGTAGACCAGACTGAGCTGGATGGACCAGTGTCCTGACTCAGTACAAGACAGCTTCCGATGTTCTTCCACTAAGCCTTTAACCCCCGAATCCCTACCCACTAGCTGAAAGACAGCCTAACTGCATTTTTCTGTGCATTCACCCCCTGTTACCCTTTCTTCTTTCTGCCATCTCTTCCTCCATTCGTAGAGATGCAGATTTTAAATGCCTTGTAGGTGGTAGGATTTGTTTCATTTATGTTGTGCTGTGAAGCATTGTGTGGATTGGTGATGCTGTGTTCACAATGCTTTCCCCTTGTAAATGTTCCTTAAAAGGAATTGTAGGCAAAAGCAACCAAAACACACATACAAATTCACAAAACTGTACACTATAGTTCTAATAACAGCGAGTATTATTTTTCTGGCAAGAAAGAGATCACTTATGCAGAGAACTGTTAATTGCTGCTATGCATAAAAAGTGGTTGAGGCCTAATGCGGATCTTTCCTGCAGAACGAGAGGTGGAGGAATAGATGGGAGGGGGGGTGCATGTGTTGATTTTACTGCGGGAATGAGGCTGGTTGCTCCATTTCATTCCTCTTTTCTGTCTAAGAACCTCTTGCATGAGTGCTGCTCTTAAATCTTTAGAGGCCAACCATTTCCCTCACCCAAATGCAAAAAATAAAATTAAATTAAAAATAAGGTAATCTGTTCTGGAATGTTTGGTGTCTCCCCCTCTCCTACCCCCAGAAAAGCATGTCAGATTAGTATCCGACAGAAGCAGGCAAGAAAGCTACCTTGATCAGACAATTTCCTGTTGTAAGACTCAGCTTCAAATTACTCCCAGATGCATGGAACATAATTTCTGCCCCCGCACCATTTTTCAGAACACTAGGCTACCATCTCCATTTTTTGCTGTTCCCTCAAAACCCTTTTTATGATTGAATTACAACAAGGGAAGAATTACACACCTTAACCTAGATGGTCTCACATCCTGCTGCCTTCCTATCTTGACAGAATTCTCTTGGGGGGCTCACTTGCATAATCAGAAGCCCAAAACAGGCATTCCTGGGCACACAGACAACTTGGTTGTGAGTCTGAACCATTTGTGTGTGTTGGGGGGGACGACGCAGGAATTAGAATCCAATAATTTGCAATGTTTTGGGGATTTTTTGTCGCTGACCTGTAAAAAGCAGACATGAAAGTGTTTCATGGCTTCATGCTCAACACGAATAAACATTGTTAGTCTGAATTATTTAAAGTAACTGTCATCAAGCCCAAATTATTGACGATGCAGAATACTGACTGCTGGGCCACTTGAGTGACACAGATTGTGCCACCTTGCTTGCATCAAAGAGGTCAGTGTTGCAGGCAAAAGGACCAGTGTAAATAAGAATGTCAGGCGAGACTGGCTACTGGGTTAGCTTTTCTTGTCCAGCATCCTCTGCCCCACAATGGCCAACTGGTCAAGTCATACACAGGCAGGACAAGAACACAATAGTAATAAAGAGCATTTATACAGCTGTTGAGTGTGTGTGTATACCACCTTTATAGCGAAAGTCAGTGTTATTGTTATAATGCAGATGTGAGGATGTGGCACAACTAAGGTTTGGTAACTTCAAGTCAGGGTTTTGGGGTAGAGGGTAGAGTTTTCAGTGTGTGCGCATAGGAGAGAAAGGGAGTCAAGATTGCAGTATGGTTCAAAGGCTTGCTCTTAAATATATTCAAGGCAATTACGAATAGAGAGTGCCAGTGTGCAATGTTTGTTGTTGTTACATCATAATAATCAGCTATGGGTGTTTTTGAATAATAATGTGTGGTCTGAAATGTGAAGTAGAGTGGGGGTTTTTAGGGGGGGAGGGAAGCCTTCCAATAATGAACTCATGTGGCAAATTCTGGCAGAAATGGAGTCAAGCTGTGGTCAGTGTGGAGCAAGGTATTGGCATATTTGGGGAATCCTAATGTTTTGTGAAAGTACAGAGAATATATATGTCTAAGGGGGCACAAACCAATCCTTTGAGAATTGAGCATGTTGGCTTTCTGTTAGAAAAGCCTGCTTAGCTTAAGTATAGTAACTTCATCAGCTGCCTTAAGATAAAGGGTAGCTAACTTGTGGTCCTCCAAACATTGTGGGACTGCAGTTTCCATCACCACTGACCACACTGCCTGGGGTTGATGGGAGTTCGAGTCCAACAAAATCTGGAGGTCCACAGGGTTGCTACCTCTTCTTAACACCATGCCCTGAGAGCTTAGGGATTGGATAATGTGTGCTATCCTGTACATGTTTACTCAGAAGTAACTCAGAAGTTAAGTAAGCATTACTTCCATGTAAGGGTACATAAACTTGCAGCCCTAACTTTTAGTTGAATCCCCTGCACGTTGATTTGGAAATAAATCCTACTGTAATTCACTTCAACTTACAAGGCCCATAGATGTCTAAACTAACTTTCTCGCTAGATTTCAGTAGATCTATGGCTTAAAGCATGGTTGCCATGTTGGCCCTCAAGGAAAAGAAACATGAAATAGCTGAGAACTTTTTCCTTGCCTCATCAAGAGGTCTGTGATCTTCAAACACTTGCATCCTCCTTGTATCTGAATAAATTTTGCGTTGCCAGGAACGAAACCTGATTCTGATGAATCAAAGATGGGTTCGTGCAACAGAAGTGATTAGTCATATGGTATAAACCCAATCTAGTGCTCGGTCCCCGCCCCCCCCCCAGTTTCTTAGGGATGCACCACCCTTGAACTCTGCTGTATTTGCCTTCATTTCTGTTCCCCATAGGTATTCTTTGTGAAGGGAGAAGCCAACAAATCAAGCTCAGCTACTCTATGTGTCCAACCATACTTTCCCAAGCATTAGAACTTCACCCTTTCTTTGTCACCCATCTTTCTGCTCAAAACCACCCCAACAATTTCTCACTTGGGCTCTAGGTGTATAATTACTTTTATAGACACAGATATGGAACCCCCTCTCCCTCCCCCTCCCTCCCCCTCCCTTCCTGTGCATCTTTGTGCAAAGGAATGCAGAAAATGCCTAGTGGGGCAAGGAATAATCGTTGCCTTCCAAGGCTGTTTCTTATTTTTTAAAATAGTTGGGATTTTCATTACGCGCATTATGTGTGTAACATGCAGTTTGCCCTCCAGCACTGGGTTACATTGCATCTTACGTAGGTCTTACGTAGGTCTGTTCACAAGATGTGAACAAAAAGATAAATATGAGACCCATTTGGGGTTTTTTTGTTTTGTTTTGTTTTGCTAAGAGTTGAGGCCATTATGTTCTTTTTTTTCTTTAGTTCAATAAACACAATTATGTAAGTTTCAAACAGAAATTGCATTTGCAGGAGGTGCTGTTCTCCATTTGGGGGGGAAAGCAGGCTATGCATTAGTTCTTTATATAATGGATTTTCTCTGCGATAAAGTCGTTACACAACCCCAAACAGCTACTTACTTTAGCACTAAAATTAGAGTAAATATTATGAGCCATTACTCGTGTTAAAATAATTCTAGCTATATTTGTTCATTGCCCCAGTAAAATGAATATAATTGAGTAATGATCCTGCATTCTCAGAATCTTGAGTGATTGGATTTAAAGAGGGGCAAGGGTTGAACACAGCTGGAATAAGAAACGCAGGACTGACTGTCTTCCATGCCAATGTCTTGTTCTCAGATTCAGCCATGATGCTTTGAGGCTTTATCTTCTGTCATCACCCAAGGATGTCACCCTGAAAATTATGGCAGCAAATCATGTTATGAAGTGCACATATTTATCTGCATTCTGGATTTGTTTGCAGTGCTGATGCACCTCCTCTGTGATTCTGTCATGCCTCCCAAAAAATTGGAACAGTATCCTTCCAGCTGAATGCCCAGGCTCAACCAGCGACATGGTGTTAAAAGAGATTTAGAGTTCAGGACAGAAGAGTTGACACAGAACAGATTCAGTACCATGGACAGCAACTAAGCTATCAGCCTGTTTGAAACAGAGTTTTGTCCCAATGTCCTCTTGAATAATGTTCACCCTATTTGTGGGCAGAGAAATTGTGGGGTGGGAACCATTTTACTGAATTTCTGTAGGGAGAAGAAAAAATTGCAGGCTGTTTCTTGAGGGGAGATGGTGGTATCACAGGTTTCTTCTTCTTCTCCGAATGGTAGTTCCGCCCACTTTTGCCACAGAAAGTTGAGCAGATGTGTTGACGGCTTAGGCACTGTTTTGTATTCCCAGCAGTACTCCAATACTTGCATTATGATGGGATGTTGTGAGGGAAGGGAATGGCAGGTACCACACAAAAATTCTGCAAAAGTTGCCTTTTCCTAAGGGGTTAGAAAGAAGAAAATATTTGGCTCATCTGTAGTTTAAAATGTATTGAACATGTATATGCATCAAGAAATGGAGGTGTTACAGCAGTGATGTACAAGCCAAATATCCACAGCTTTTGCTGTAATGATTAAAGGACACTCCACTACTAACAGGTTTAATGGTGCAGGCCCAGTTATTACTCCTGATCTCAGGCAGGTGAGTCAAGGACCTTTGAGATTTCATCCACACTGTGTGGTGGACCTTTGAACAAGATAGCACTGCAGTGGGATAATAATAATAATAATAATAATAATAATAATAATAATAATAATAATAATAATATTTATATGCCACCCATCTGACTGGGTTGCCCCAGCTACTCTGGGTGGCTTCCAACAAAATATTAATAGACAAAGAACCTCAAACATTAAAAAATTCTGTACAGGGCTGCATTCATGTGTCTTCTAAAAGTCAGATAGATGTTTATTTCCTTGGGAGGTCATTGCACAGGGCAGGCACCACTACTGAGAAGGCCCTCTGCCTGGTTCCCTTTAACCTCACTTCTTGCAATGAGGGTACCATCAGAAGGCCCTCGGATGAAACCATGGAAAAACAGATCCCACATCAATTCTTCAATATGTAAAGAAGACTATAAAAAGTGAAACAAATATTTGCAAATGCTCAAAATTCACCAACATTTCCAGTTTTGCCACTCATCTCATAGAATCATAGAGTTGGAAGAGACCATAAGGGCCATCGAGTCCAACCCCCTGCCAAGCAGGAAACACCATCAGAGCACTCCTGACATATGGTTGTCAAACCTCTGCTTAAAGACCTCCAAAGGAGGAGACTCCACCACACTCCTTGGCAGCAAATTCCACTGTCAAACAGCTCTTACTGTCAGGAAGTTCTTCCTAATGTTTAGGTGGAATCTTCTTTCTTGTAGTTTGGATCCATTGCTCCATGTCCGCTTCTCTGGAGCAGCAGAAAACAACCTTTCTCCCTCCTCTATGTGGCATCCTTTTATATATCTGAACATGGCTATCATATCACCCCTTAACCTCCTCTTCTCCAGGCTAAACATGCCCAGCTCCCTTAGCCGTTCCTCATAAGGCATCGTTTCCAGGCCTTTGACCATTTTGGTTGCCCTCCTCTGGACACGTTCCAGTTTGTCAGTGTCCTTCTTGAACTGTGGTGCCCAGAACTGGACACAGTACTCCAGGTGAGGTCTGACCAGAGCAGAATACAGTGGCACTATTACTTCCCTTGATCTAGATGCTATACTCCTATTGATGCAGCCCAGAATTGCATTGGCTTTTTTAGCTGCCGCGTCACACGGTTGGCTCACGTCAAGTTTGTGGTCAACCAAGACTCCTAGATCCTTTTCACATGTACTGCTCTCAAGCCAGGTGTCACCCATCTTGTATTTGTGCCTCTTGTAAGTGAAATTCAGACTTCAGAATTTGGATTTTAAATACAAACTTCTAACCTCAAAATGTGAAACTCAAGTCATTGCCATCTCTTGATAGCTTTAGCAGGCATCAAATTAGTCACCTGACTAATACCATTGCATGTCATCCATCAGATGCTAAAACAATTGCATGAAAAATATAAATGGGTGTCAGCCATTAAATGGTGTCAAATACACATTACATATCAACTGCCAAATAGCAATTGTCATTCATTCATTGAATATTCAAGTCAAATGTCATGGTGTGTCAAATATTTGGGAAATATTAAGCAAATATGCAAGTATATTCATGATCAAAAATTGCAGCTGGAAATTTCGAGCAGCAAATTAAAGTCCTTCACCAAAGGAACTGTTTTGAATTCTGCCTTTTAATAGACATTCTGTCATTTAAGAGATATTAATAGATATTTCAAAACATTTATTGCAAATAGGAGTCTGCAGAACTTGTACTACATGTGGGTGATGGATGCATGCTGCCTATTTATAAGTCCAGGGTACAATAGAACCCCATTCTATAGAACTCCTTGACTGAGTTAACTGGGTTGGTTCCAATTCAGGATGGCATTGTGATCATTGTGATCTGCCCTATTTATTAAATCATCTGAGTCAGTTGTTCATATGGGCAAGCAATTTTATGCCGTGGTTAAGGCAGGGCTAGGGAACCTGGGCCTTCCAGAGGCTGTTAGGCTCTAACTCCCATCAGCCCCGGACAGTATAGCCAATGGTCAGGGATGATGGGAATTGTATCTGGGTCATTGTGTCAGACTCGGACTGGGCTGAAATCCCCACTCAGCCAAGAAACTCACTGGGTGACCTTGAGCCAGTCCTATTCCTTCAGGCTCACCTGTGTCACAAGGCACTTGTGAGGATAAGGTACGTGTGCTGCTTTGGGCTCCTTGAGGGTCATGTGCATGTAATACATAAATAAATATACAGCAGTCATTTTAACTTACCGTTGCTTAGAGAGCAAGGAAAATTGCATGGCATGAACAGAATAATCAGGTTTGTGCAACATAAAAATGCATCAGAGCCTGGCAAAGCAAAATGGGTGGACAGTGGCATGGATGCAGTGAGACATGCCAGGCAGAGGGACAAAGAGCCCTTAGCTAAGGACAGATCCCTGTGAAATTCAAGCTGAGAAGTGAAGGCTTTGGCAAAGGAACCCAGCCAAAGAGACTGGATCCTAGTGTGGAGAACTGATAGTCATACAAGATGCGACACTGCTTAAGAATGCTGCAGAAATAAGGGCTTTACTAATGCTGTCAACACGATAGGGTGCTAGGAGCAAAAGAGCATTCTAGATCTGCTAGTCTGACTCTTGGAACCAGTCGATTAAAGTACACCAGGACCCTATTTTGAGTAATATGAAACACATTTCTGCCAGCTGAGGTCATGCTTGGACTTGATAAAATCCAGACGTGGTAGAATGGACTGTTGTCAATTCAGGCTGCAGGTGGAGGGCTATTTCTTCTGAATGCTCCTCCATATAGAATCAGAAAGGTTTTAGGAAATCATAAAGGAACATTTTTTTAAAAAGTGATCGGCCATCCAGAGGCTGAAGCGGCACAGCCATTTAACCCTTCGGTTGTCTCTCCTGTAGACCACTGTCCCCCTTACTACACTGTGCAGGCAATACTGACCCATCTTGTTGGCAGTGACCTGAGGGGGTCACTCTTTGTTGCTGCTGTTGCTGATTTCATGTTTACATTACCCTTCCTTCCATGGGAGTGAACAGCAATAAAAATACCATCAATACAGTAAAAGACTAAGAATACTGTATATCCTTAAGAACCCAATATAAATAACACCAGCTGCTGGGATTGCAGGAGACATTTGTGAACAAATACATCTTTAGTCTGCATGTACTAGTGACCCATAACGTTTGTTCTGCACTTGTGAGAAATCAATCTTTTAGTGTGGCAGCACCTCTTCTCTGGAATTTACTGCCTATTTGTATTACACGCAGGAGCCTTCATTGCACGGTTTTTGACACCTTCTAAAAGCTTTTATGCTGCTTCAACAAGCCTACCTTGTAATTTTTTTACCTTCCCCTCCACCCTTTTAAGCCATTCTGTATTCTGCTCTGGTCAGACCTCACCTGGAGTACCGTGTCCAGTTCTGGGCACCACAGTTCAAGAAGGACACTGACAAACTGGAACGTGTCCAGAGGAGGGCAACCAAAATGGTCAAAGGCCTGGAAACGATGCCTTATGAGGAACGGCTAAGGGTGCTGGGCATGTTTAGCCTGGAGAAGAGGAGGTTAAGGGGTGATATGATAGCCATGTTCAAATATATAAAAGGATGTCACATAGAGGAGGGAGAAAGGTTGTTTTCTGCTGCTCCAGAGAAGCGGACACGGAGCAATGGATCCAAACTACAAGAAAGAAGATTCCACCTAAACATTAGGAAGAACTTCCTGACAGTGAGAGCTGTTCGACAGTGGAATTTGCTGCCAAGGAGTGTGGTGGAGTCTCCTACTTTGGAGGTCTTTAAGCAGAGGCTTGACAACCATATGTCAGGAGTGCTCTGATGGTGTTTCCTGCTTGGCAGGGGGTTGGACTCGATGGCCCTTGTGGTCTCTTCCAACTCTATGATTCTATGATTCTAAGCTGCTGATTTTATCTGTATTTTGATAATTCACAGAACCGTAGAATCGTAGAGTTGGAAGGGACCCCCAAAGTCATCTAGACTCCTGTAATGCAGGAATCTCAGCTAAAGCATCCATGACAGATGACCATCCAACCTCTGCTTAAAAACCTCCATAAAGGAGAGTCCACCACCTCTTGTGGGAGTGTGTTCCACTGTTGAACAGCTCTTACTGTCAGAAAGTTCTTCCTGATGTGTGGTCGGAATCTCATTTTTTTTGTAACTTGAAGTCATTGGTTGTATTATGTCCACTGTTTTTCATGTCTGTATTTATTGCTATTTTTTAAATTAATATTTTATACCCCTTAGAGATCTTTTTATTAAGTGGTTGGTGTGTGTACCGTATCTTACCGTGTATAAGACACCTCCATTTATAAGATGACCCCTATTTTTTTTTTTACCCCAAATTAAGAAATTAAGTTGTTTAGCTTTTTGGGGTGTGGTGGGGGAAGTCACTTCCGCCAATCGCTTACCCGTCTGCCCACCACTGCTGGTCACTTGCCACAGCCACTGCCCATCGCACACCTTGCCGCAGCCACCGATTGTCTGCCCGCTCACCGCCACCAACAGCCCACCTGCCCACTTACCGCAGCTGCCAATCACCTGCCCGCCTTGCCACAGCCACCAATTGCCTGCCCAATTGCTGTAGCCATAGCCAATCGCCAGCAGGCCTTGCCGCAGCCACCAATCACCCACCCAATTGCTGCTGCCAGTCTCCTTCTTGCTGCTGCCATTAATCGCACGTCTCCCCTCTGGATTCACTATCCGTGTATAAGACGACACCCAATTTTTGCCAATTTTTTTTAAAGCAAAAAGCATCATCTTACACACGGAAAAATACAGTATATACGAAAAATAGGTAGGGGACAAACATATCTTACCTTGGAGGGGGGGCATCCTGGCAGTGTGTTGAGTTTCAGGTGAAAGGTACTTTTTAGGAAAAAGTATGGGCTTTACCCCTTGACATACTTTGAGTGAAGACTTTGGCCCTTCAGTTTATTTGAACTAAACACCCCCTGATGTACATGAAATTTGGTACTGATCAGTTATCTTACCTAATAGATTTATGACAAGCAGAATTCACCCTGTGCTAGCAAGTCTTCCACTTGAAGCAGAGGGACAGTCAATTAATGCTTTAAAATGCTGTGAAACAAAAATCTGATCTGATTCTTTGGGTTTGTCAGGAAAAAAAGGTATTGAGGACAAATTAGGATTATGACCACGTATTGTCTAATGGTGGTTCTGGCTGACTTATTAATGGGTGGTGATAATGCAAACTATTATTAGGGCTAAATGTGATGTAAGCGCCACATCTGCTGCTGTTTCTCAGTCTCTTTTTAAAATTCCTCTTAACATCAAATAGAAATAGCATGTGACATGAAATCACAATGTGAGACAAGGCAGGGAGATGTGTCGTTTTGTGATGGCTAATTCAGCTCATTCTGTCCAGATGCTAAACTGGGTGCTGCTCATAAACTTGGGGAAGGATCCAAATTCACCAGCTTAGCTTAAAAAGAAAGAAAGAAAGTGTGGAATCTATGCAGGGAAAAATGAGCTAAATTAGAGTATATTAGAAAATTGTTTGTTTAGATATCCTGAAATACAGTAGGCTTTTTGTTTCCTATTGGAGAATTCATTGGCAAAGTCACCATTTTGGAAACACAACGAGTTGTTTAACCCATGATTTCACAAATGCATTCTGGAAGACATAGACTTTTAGTGGCTGATGAGTTAACTTTTATGATGTCAATTATGTAATTTAAGATAATTATTTTAATGTTTTTGTTTGCTATGTTTTTATATTATCTTACATTTCTAAACCACCCTGTCACAATTTTTTTGTGAAGGGCAGTATAGAAATAACTAATTATGTTTTTGTTGTAGTTAATCTTTAAGGTGCCACACTATTCTTTTGTTATTGTTTTTTATAAGCGCAGCATTTTTAAAAATGCTGATTTGAATTGATATCTGATTTATTCTTTGCTTCTTAATTGATTGTATGTGAGTTTTCTTTGGTTTGTAAATTTTCTTTGGTTTATTAATTGAACAAAAACTTTAATGAAAAATTGCTTTTCCTTTTCCTGAAACCATTAGGGAGAAGGAGGCACAGTTGCCTTAGCTGGTGATGATGGGATGATATAATAGTAGCCAGAAGTTGCATATGCCATTCACTTTATAAAGACTGGCTAGAGATAGTCAGAACTGAAGATAACAAGCCTGACACAACTGCTTACAGATTGTATTGCTTTCTTATTTAAATTCTTATTTTATTTGTTTTAAATATACGACCATATTGTTATAATCCACCCTGGAACACTTCTGCTGAAATCCTATAATAAATACATAAGAATCTGAGCAGGAACCCCTCTGAGCCTGCTGTATGAAATAATTTTAACTAGGGGCATCAGAGTTTGATCTTTGCAACTTTCTGAGTTATAGTCCTTTCCAAACCTAATCTAAATTCAATTAGATTGGCTAATTTATCAAGCTTAAATTATGCAAATTAGCATTTATTTAATTACATTGACATTGTTTATTCTGTGTTTTTTTTTTACTTGAACAAATGTAGTTCCCTACATTAAGCAGGGAACAGATACCCCTATTCTCCTTTCAGCTGGAAAAAACCTTTCTAGCATTCATTTTACCCTCCAACCCTTCCTCACTAGGCTTACCCAAACCCTTCCAAGACTATCATGATCCCTCTTTAAAAGTGGAAATTCCTTGCATCTTGAATTCTGTGCCGGATATTTGTGCCTTGCCTAGTGCATTAGTGACATTGCAGGATAGACATAACCCTGTTTATGATTAACCGGAAGTATTTATCCAGGAACATACTATTGGCAAGCAGTTCCTAGCATTGCTGGTCCAGTTCTCATGTACTTTATTATTTGTCTGTGTCAGTGCTGGGCTGCAGGGAACCAAAAGTCAGGAACAAGGAGACATCGTCCAGAAGTCAGAAGATAGGGGTCAGTAGAGACTTGTTGCCCAGGCAAAGTCATAACCTGACCTGGAAGCGCTTTTAGTCCTTCCAGGTCAGGGACAGCCAAAGCCAGCTTTGACGACTGGCACCACTGGAACTGGAGACCAAATGGACATTCACACCAGTGTAGCTCGAGTGGCTCAACACAAAGGACAAGCAGTGCACAGATCTGTGGTTTCCTGGTTCTAGTCCTGCCAGGGAAAAATCTGAGGGGTACAGCTGAAAAGTGAAAACTGTGAACGTGAGAAACACATGTTTGAAACCACGTGTCTCTCACAGGTGCATTCATTAGAGAGGTTGTACTGGATCAAGCTCCTTGCTAGGTATACACTTTGTGGCAAACCTCAGTTCACTGCAGTTTAAGTTTATAAAGCTGCCTAAGTTATCAGGTACCATAATTGCCTGAGGTTGTGTTTTGGAGAACGGGATCAGCTTGTTGTTGCATGTGTTCTCTAACAACACAAATGCTTTGTAATACTATACTGTGTAAACTGTTAATCCTCTTTTTATGCAGCATAGAAACAGACTGCCCACGCAGTCATAGTGTAGTGATTAAAAATGCTCACTAGTACGCCACGTCAAGAATTAAAATGTGCTCATGGTCAGATTTAGCCACAGATATGTGAGATGAAGAGATTTTTTTTTTTACTGCTAGGCAGAGTTCTTGCCTTCTGTCTGGTGGTTGAGAATAAGAATACATCTTGGGGAGATTACTTTGGAATAGCTACTTGGAGATGCTACTTTGACTGGCTGGAATAGTTTCCTGATCCCTCATTGCTTTTAGCTTTTCAAGGTGTGAGAGAACACAGCCCACTGTCTCCTTGCCCATCCAATCTGCCCCCTCCCCACACTGCTTCTCGTTTACTTTGCTTTGTCTGCTAGATTATTCCTTCTCCTGGATTTGCCTGGGATTTCATCTACCTCTCTCTCTCTCAACTGTGAATTTGCTTCTTATTATTTTCTCTCTCGTCTTTTCAGCATTCAGTTATGGTTTATTTCTTCCTCTTTATCTCTGATAAGAATCCTTCTTTTATTTTCCCCTCGGGGAGGAAAGACCATTAGAGAAAGCAGAAAGAAATGTTCTCGATGCAACAGATGGGAGGGGGGATCATTTGATTTGTTACAAAATTGCATCTCTTGTGTTATCTTTAGTTGCGCTGCAGCCAGAGAAGAATAGGGAGAAGAAGGAAACAATAATGTATGATAGGTTAGTAAGCTGGAGACAGGGACTTGCCTTTACTACACAGCACCTAGCACAACTTGAATGCTTGATAAATAACTACTGCAGAGGTGGGAAACCTTCTATGACTTGGTGGGCCAGATCTTTATCTCCTCTCACCCCATGGACAGGAGCAGAGCCACCCACCTGTCAATCATCTGACAGCATGATTATAGCAAGTGACTGATGGGTGGGAGACAGGAAACATTCTGGTGAAGCAGTACCCACTAGGACTTTCCTACACATCAGCTGATGGGTGGAGAGTTTGTTCCTGCTCTTTGCAGGGTCTGCTTTTAATCCACTGTTGTCAGCTGATAGGTGGGTATGGCTTTGGGAAAATGGACCTGTGGACCAGTTTGGACCCCTTAGCAGGGTCAAGGCAGGCAGGTAGGATGGCAGTTCCCCATCCCTGAATTGGAGGGTTTGCCTGCTAAGCAGGAAGAATGTATAGTGAAATTCTGACCTTCAGGAAAAGAAGCAAAGTTGGGAGGAAGCTGGCTAAGAGGCCTGCACAGGAGTGGGCTGACTCTGAATGGCAAGATCAATCACATATATATATATAGAGAGAGAGCGCAAGTGGCCCAAGGTCCACCAACTGGACCAAAGCCAATGTACAACATTTTGATGCATGAGGTGGAGCAGCAAATGGCACATAGCACCCAAGGCTTGTTTAGTTATTTTGGCATCTGAGGTAAAAAAGAAAGAAGAAGTCCATAAGTGTGTTTCACTCTCCTTTCAACCATGGTAGGCAAAAGTTATACCGGGGTGTACTGGAGGATTTTGGGGTAATTTACAGCTAATGAGGAAGAGGCTGCTTCAACAGGGCAGATTTAGTGGACTCAGTAGGATTCTTGGCATATTTTTCACAGTACTGTCCTCGTCAGTAGGTCGCCTCAGATATTTCCTCCATTTAACATGGACGTATCATTTCTGTGTTTGTCATGTATTAAGGTTTCCCACACAAATAGTAAATCCATTCACCCTCTGCCCTCCACCCCACCCCAGGTTCATGCACCGTCCCCGGGGGGGGTGCGCGAAGCCACAACCACCACAAGCGCCCGCAACGTACGCGATGCCACTGCGCACTGCAAAACTTTCCTATGCTCGGTCATCACTGAAAAATGCTGTGGGACATTTGTTTTTGTTGAGGGGTGGTGGTAATTCAACCAGTGGACGACTAACAGGGGTTTTAACAAGGCTGCCCGAGGTCCATCTGTCCATAAGACCTGCTTGTATTCAAGGGCACAACAGTTTTATTTCCTGGCTAGAAGGCTAACAAGGTCAAGAGCTGTTGCTAAGACAGTGTGCGTAAGGGACACAGTAGAAACATGGCAGGCCTGTACAACAAATACTTTGTGGTGTAGTGAGGCCAGTGTGGTGTAGTGGTTAAGAGCGGTAGTCTCGCAATCTGGGGAACCGGGTTCGCGTCTCCACTCCTCCACATGCAGCTGCTGGGTGATCTTGGGCCAGTCACACTTCTCTGAAGTCTCTCAGCCTCACTCACCTCACAGAGTGTTTGTTGTGGGGGAGGAAGGGAAAGGAGAATGTTAGCCGCTTTGAGACTCCTTCGGGTAGTGATAAAGCGGGATATCAAATCCAAACTCTTCTTCTTCTTTGGATTTGCTGTGAAAGAGGTGGCTTGGGATTCCGGGCATTCAATCCTTGTGCTTCTCAAGTACGTATTGCAGTTTTGGCCAAACGGTTGACAGAGACGGCTCTTGTCACTCTGGTAAAATGGCACCAGTGGCGGTAGAGCTGACACAAAGAAAGGCTGATGAGACAAACATGAACCCAAAGTGGAGGCTATGTTGTATAACCGTTAGCTACAGTTCTGCTGAATGTGATGCTTTGGGTGCCTGCTTTGTGACAGGGCCTTTTTCAGTGGTGGTCCCTCACTTTCTGAATTCTCTCCCCAGGGCAGCATGCCTGGTTTCATCTTGTTATATATTTTTAGGGACCAGGCAAAGGCTCATCACTCTGGCCTTTTAGCCTTTCCTCTGAAAGGTGGTGGTGTGGCCTGAACGAATAAGCATCTCAAACTGAGCAGCTGGAACTGGCGCTGCGTTTGAGAACTTCATTAACTGTGTGTTGCAAAATGACAAGAAAATATGGAGTATCCAAATGTAAGCTAACTTTTTAATTAAAACCAGTTAAATTTAATGAAATGGCCATGACTGCAAAATGTTTTTCATTCTTTTTTACTGTGTTACCACACAGCCTGTGCTCCACACTCACCAAGAGCAAAGAATCTCCCGCTTTTGTGGAAATTCATCCCTCTATGTGGAATTTCTGTTTCCCTCATCAGTGTTAATGTAATTGAGGGCAGGAGTGTCCAGTTCTTTGTTTACACTTTTAAAAGCTCTAGATGAGGCACATAATTATATCCTATCTTGCCCCAAATTTTATTACCACAACTGTCCTATGGGGTACGTCAGGCTCAGAGCGGCGAAGTATCTGTCCTAATGTTATCCAACATGCTTCATGGCTGAGAGGCAATTTGAAACCAGGTCTCTACAGTCCCTATAGTTTAGTTGCTTGGACTCTGAAAATGGAAGCAAACCTGGCTGAGAGAAAGGAACAACTTTAACAAAACCCCAGTTTTTAAAAAGGCATTGGAGGTCTCTTACGTGTGTTTGTACTTAATGTGTGTTTAGCCCCCAAAGATTGCGAATCCACCCATTGCGTTTCTCACATAATAGAATGCTTTAAAGCCAACAAAGTGGTTTATTTGCATTTAGAAAAGATAAGTTGGTTCTGTGAGCATGACAGGTGCTGCAAGAGCAGTAAACAAAGTCCACTCTGGCACTCCTTAATGACCTCTCAGGATCAAGCCTTACCTATATTATTTTGCCAGAAGTGGTCGCTAATCCCTTCTTTAGATTCCCATCTCAGGTGCTTCTTTCAGTTCTGTTATTTATTTCATGTCTTGTCTTCTCTTTCTCTATCTCTCTTTCAGCGGTGTTGTATAAATGAAGTGTTATTGCCTCAGTGAGGCCGGGAAAATGTGATTCACATTTCCTTTTTTTCTTCCTTCATGGTGATGCACCCATGTGTTGAGTTCGGCTTTTCACCTGTACTTTAATCAGAGCACAGCTGGTTAACCATTTTGTCTGCTTAGCTGGGCATGTGTCAGGGACCCACTCACTGCTCCTGCCCCTGGATCTACTCCTCTTCTTCACTATTTGCAACCTGCTTCTCCACCCGCCTCTCATTTTGGCCCAAACAATGGTGGAGCAGTAGACAAAGGAGAATCAGCTCCCTGCTTGCTTAGTGACTCTCTTCCTGGCAGGCAAGCTGGCCACATGACCCGGAAGCTGTACGTTGGCCGCAACTCCAGAGTTGGTCACGACTGGACCTAATGGTCAGGGGTCCCTTTACCTTTATTATTATTATTTTAAAAATAGTAAAGTTTTTATTTAAATGTTTAAATTTGCATCTGAGCCAAAATGCACCCCTGTAGTCACTGCCCCATTCCCATATGGTGAAAGCAGGTAGGGGCATTTCTGTGTTGTTTTTCCACAGGGATAGCGGGCAATATTCAGTGAAGCGGAAAATAGAATATGCAGCAGGAACGGTGCCCCTTCTAACAGCTGCCACCTGCATTTTCCAGAACCTTCATCAGAAGGATTCCACATATATAATCATAGAGCATTCCTTAGAGGCAGTTTGAGGAACGAACTGCCGGCTACTTGCAGGTAGACTGTAGCTCATGTAATGCAGTTGTGGAGAACCTTTGGTTCTTTAGATGTTACGTAACGGCAGTGCCCATCACCCCTAGCCATTGACTATACTTGTTAGAGCTGATAGGAGTTACAGTTCAGCAACATTTGCAGGGCCAAAGGTTCACCACACCTGATTTAATGGCACGGGAAATACACTTTGCACATGCTCAGAGGCATTCCTGATGTTGTTCCATCTTCCTTTTGCATGGCTCAGCTCCAGATTTTAGGGTTGACCATGGTGAGGTTGGGCTCAGATTAACTGGGGATCAAAGGATATGCAAATGTGAGGTCATGAGTGTATGTTAAAATCCAGGCATTGTTTGTGTTCCCCCTGGCAAGGCAAGGGTTTGTTTGGTGGAAGTGCATGGCTTAATTGATTCAGGATTGCAGCTTTTATTTCTGGTAATAAGTCGATTGCTTCACCTCTCCTGTTTGACATACAACACTGATGCTGCAAAATGCTTTGCTCCCTTGTCCTGATTAGCAGCAAATGGTAATGTGTAGGGCCAAAACTCCCACATTCTTGATGGGGTAAAAAAATCAACTCGGCCTGTAAGCTTCATTAAGTTATATATGCAGCATTTACCTCCCAGCTGAGAGTCTTGCTTTGTGCGAAGATGATGGCAGAAAAAAACCCATTTGCAACTCAGATAAGTATACTTATTTGCACACTGAAACCAAAGTTCCCTTCAAGTTCTCTTTATATCTGCATTGCTAACCTCTTTTCAGCAGGGCAGTCTCTTAACTGATCAACATGTCTGAATATGCAGCCTCATAGGGTCATTGTACGCTCCAGGCTACTAGTCATTGTGATGGCTAGACATCTTCCTTGTGTCTGGTCACTTGGGAAAAAGATACTGAACTGTAGGCACTTCATCTGATTTGGTTGAACTTTTCTGACGTTCTAGTAGTATTTCTCTACTGAGAAGTATGAACAAATGTGGGTGTTGGGATGGGCAGGCAGTGTCATAGGCCATTGACTTCTTTCTTTCTTTCTTTCTTTCTTTCTTTCTTTCTTTCTTTCTTTCTTTCTTTCTTTCTTTCTTTCTAGCAGCCATGTTGGAGGAAAAACACACATCAAAATTCACAGTAGGGCAATAGCTGTTAGGATTTTTTCTTTTTTTTGGGGAAAAAATGTTGCCAAATTTTTTACAAGCTTTCAAGTTCTCCAGAATTCCTCACCAGCCAGAAGCAGGAATTGGGGGAAATCTGGAAAACCTAAGAGTTTGTGCACTATTTTGCCATGTAAAGGTAATGTCCAACCGTGAATATCAGAGAGCCCCATCCTTCCAATTCCTGCCTCTTACAAACCAAGACCCCTGTCCTTGTTTTCATATGCCTTGGAGAGTTTCACATGGTTTTCTACCTCTACCACCTGAAAAGTAACTTTGCATTTTGAAGGGTGCATGCACCCTTAACTGCCAGGATAAGACTACACAATTTTGCTACATTTTTGCCTATTCACCATGAAAATCAAACATTGGATTTTCTAATATAAAGACTGCTATGTTTTTCTTTGTATTTGCTTTGTGCCTAACCAGGAACCAGTGTGTTTTCCTTAAGGCATGAGTCAGAACTGGGTTACACCTGGGTATTTTTGTTTCCAAAAATGGAAATAAGCCACTGTTGCTTCATTCCAGAATCCTAGCTGCAACCTGATACCTGCAAGCACCTAGCAGAGACCAATCCAGTCTTCACTCTTCATCTGCAGACTTGGGTTGATGTAAATGAGGATCTCTCAGCTTTTAAGTCAACCCTCATTTTAGTATTCCTCTTCTCCTGCCCCCTCCAGCCCTGTGCCTGATGGTGATGTGTCACTGTGAGCGTAAAATAAGCAGGGATTAATATGTACATGTTTTGTGGGCTTTGCGTATTGTTGTTGTTAATTGTTGCACTTGTTATACAAAAAGAAATATCTCAAAGTGAGTTAGCAACAAAATAAAGGCAAACAGATAAAATCAGTCAGAAAGCCAAAATTGAAACCAAGTGCAATTCAAAATTCCTGAAATACTTGTCTGGCAATACGATAAAACCTTGAGTAAACAAAAATGTCTTAGCTTGACCTCTAAAAACTGACAGTGATGGCACCAGGTGTGTTTTCCTGGGGAGAGCATTCCATAGATGGGGAACCACACACACATATATATAAATGTAATTGATTAAATTAAGTAAGCCTAAAATGTGGGTGACTCCTGTACTCTGTAAGCAGTGCCCTTGCGTATGAACAATTTTTTCCATCTCCTCTGCAGACCCAGTTGCAGAACATCTGCTTTGTGTGCAGATTCAATCCCTGGCAGCTCCAGTTAGGGCAGGGAGAGCTGCCAGACAGTGTAGCCCAATGGTCTGAACTCAGTATAAAGCAGCTTCCTTATGTTCATGCAGCTGCATAACCCGACATCAGTGGGAGGAATTATGGTTTATACCCCATCTACTCACAGACTGTGCCTTCAGTTTCACAGGCTTCGTGTAAAGGTCTAGATTGACCTTGAACAGAACTGACGGAAGTGATTTCAGTCTGTTCCCTGGAGGGAATTACGGTATGTTGCAAGTCAGGTCAAATTTATTATTAGTTTTTGCTGAAGTCATAACAACATAAGGTATGTTGCAGAAACTTGCCAATATTTTGGTAGATTGCAAAAATATGCCAAAGTCCATTACGGCTCGGCATCTGTCTTCCCAGAATGTATCATTGCTGCATTAGTGAAGTTGTACTGCAGGCTGCAAATGAGAGGTGCTGGGAGATGGTGTATATATATTTTCTTTCTTTCTTTTTTTAAGGGCAAATGGGTGACAGATGAATAGACAAGGAGACTGGAATGTGGGTGTTCTGGAGGGGTTCTGTAGAACAACAGAACCAGTGATGGCTGTAGGTGAACTGATGGAACTGCCTGAACAACAAGCATTGCATTGCAGTTGGGTGGTGATGCTTACAAAACATCATATGCATATACGAGGCCATTAGTGTGCATTAAAATGCATATATTAATTAGAATAGCACACAAAAACACATTAAATCAGGATAAATAGCTTTGCACATGCAAAATTGCATAAAGAGCATGTTCATATTCGGAGAAACTTTGGACTAAAATGCTGATAAATTTTCATGAAGTCTTTGTTTTAAAAAGAGAAACTGAGAGAAGCAGACATTGACAGACCCACCAGTTCTACAACATCCTTTTTGAGATGCAGTGTACAGAACCGTACACACTATCCCAAATGCAACTGCACCAAATACTTACATAAAAGGGATTACAACGCTGGCAGTTTTATTTTCAGTCCTTTTCCTAATAATAGCATGGCATTTCTGTGCCCCCCCCCCCCGACGCTGCATGCAGAGGTTTCAGTTAGATGTCTACCACAAACTCAAGATGACTTTCTTGATTAATCACTGCCAGTTCAGGTATAGCTTTACTTTTATAGACTTCTATTTTCATGGCTTGCTTCACTTTCTGTTTACACAGACTTATCCCCTTCTAGCACTACTGGCACAGAGGTTGTGTGTGTGTGTGTGTGTGTGTGTGTGTGAACACTGAATTGGAGCATGGGTGCAATGCTGCAAGCTGATCTCTTCCTCCCCTTATAAAGAAAGTCACCCTGATGGGGAAGGGCTATAGATTAGTGGTGGGGCAGAAGAGCCCACATCCAATCCCCAGCATCTGAGCTGGGAGATGCCTGAAAACTCTGGAAAGCTGCTAAGAGCCGAGTTATGAGATTAAGTCAACACCATGCACTCAGTAAATGGCAAAATGACTATACAGAACTGCATGAACATGATTTGGAAGCATTAGCAGAAGACCCCTGCAGATTCGGTTTTTTGATTTGTTGCAGGGCAGCGGTACATTTGGCAGGGCTGGAAGAAGGGCAGGTCTTTGTTCATGCAGAACCTGGCACCACCCCAGTGTTATTCATCTCCCTCTTCTAAAAAATTCATATGAATTATGTAAAAAAAAGATTCCCAAATGCCATAGAAGGCGCTGTTTAGCTTCATATTTATGAACTCATATCAAGGGGAACTTGGTATGAATCTAGAAATGTGACATCTCAATTTTGTCCTGTCCATCAAAATGATGAGTGTAGGATGATTACCAGGTACTGACCTGGCTGCTTTAATGCTCTGTTTATCCAGGGAGCTACGTGGTGTTATTCCCTTTCAGCGGCACAGTCTGTTCTCAATCAGTTCAGCTTGGTGATGGTTTTCAGTTAATGCAAGTTAACAATACCTGCTAATGGAATTTCTAGAGAATAATATACCAGATCCTCCACTACAAAGGATTCTGTTGACTTGCTCTGTGAATGAAATGTTGAGAGAGTCATTGCAGAACGGTTCTGGCGACACAGAATTGAATTAGTTTTTAAACTCTGGTGAAGAATTGTAAATCGCTTTCGGGATGTGTCATGGGAAACAGTTCATAAATAAATAAATAAGCAAATCTGTATCAGTAAAGGGGTTTTTATATCCGGAGTTTCAACACCACAGTCAGAAAGTAGCAATTAAACAGAGCATCCTCTTTGGGTTCAAAATAAGCATTATGGATAAAAAAAAAAACAGCTATGAAAATACAAGGAAAATTCCACATGGTAAAAAATAGTAAACTGTTAAGCAAAATACAGTGGTACCTTGGGTTTCAGACGCTTCAGGTTACAGACTCCGTTAACCCAGAAATAGTACCTCGGGTTAAGAACTTTGCTTCAGGATGAGAACAGAAATCGTGCTCCGGCGGCGCAGCGGCAGCAGAAGGCCCCATTAGCTAAAGTGGTGCTTCAGGTTAAGAACAGTTTCAGGTTAAGAACGGACCTCCGGAATGAATTAACCTGAGGTACCACTGTATCTCCTAAACATTGGGAAATGAAATATTACAATTAGAAATCAGCCAAAATGTATAAATTCCACATTTTAAAATAACCTTATTATTATTACATTTACATTCTACCTTTTCCCTAAGAAGTTCAAAGTGGCGCTCATGGTTCCTGCCGGTCCTCTCCATTTCATCCTCACCACAACCCTCTAAGGTAGGTTATCTTGAAAGAAAGTAACTGACCCAATGAACTTCATGGCTGAGTGGGAATTTGAACCCTGGTCTTCCAGGTCCCAGTCCAACAACTAGGCAATTTACTACAGAAGGTCCTAAAAGAGGGGCTGAGATGAGTTTTCCTCAGGAGATCATTTCAAAGACTGGGCACAGCCACTGAAATCTCTCTCTCTCTCTCTCTGATTCCAACAATGACTGGGGGAAGTGTGGGACACTCAGTAGGGCCTCTTGAGATTATCTCAATGGGTAGGTGCTGCCGCCATGGAATCCTGACCCAAGACCCAAGTCAGCACTTCCTTGGTGGGCTTGGATGTTACTCAGAACCTAGGGTCAAATCAAGGTAGTAAGCTGCCACCACTCATGTTGCCTGCCCACCCAACTTGAGCCAGGAGATTCTCAGGCTGTACTCTGGACATCCCCCAAAATCTCAAGGAGCAAGGGCTAAAGAACCAATCGTTGCTTCTTCAGGCCTCAGGCAAATTACACAGCAGCCATTGTGCCTTTGAAGAGATTCAAGACACTGGTTTTTAAACCAAGTCTAAATCAACACACCAAATTGAAGAATATGTATTATATTACTAGTAACTAAAATAGTAGCATAGTATGAAACCTGATACCAAACAGGAATGAAAGGAATAAGGGAAATATTGATTTTGCTATAAAGGGTTTTGCAACCAAGGTCGGCCCTAGTGTTAGACAGAGTGAGATGGCCACTTCAAGTGGCTATTTCTGATGGGCAGCGTCTGTCCCTTCTGAACCTCCCAGCTGTTCCTCTATTGGAAAGCAGAGCTGTATATGTCACATGGCCTGTCCCTGTCCCCCCCAAACCAGTCTGCTGCCTCAGGTGTAGTGGAAGACACAATCCTGTTGCCAGTTTTGAAATGAGAGTCCTCTGCCAGTCCAGTCCACTTCTCTATGCGGGATGGTGAGGGGGTGCCATGTTGTCCTTTGCCCAGAGCAACAAAGTGTCTTGGACTGTCCCTGTTTGCAGCTTTGCATCTGAACATCATATGCACACACCAAAGCTAAATGGTGTAGACTCAGACCATTGGTTTTTCGAGCCCAGGAATAAGGGACCTTTAGCCTTCTCAATGTTATTGGATTCCAAATCCCACCAGCCTGCATAGCCAGTAATAAAGGGAGTTGTATCGCAACAACCTCTGGAGGGCCACAGGTTTCCAACCCCTGACATAAGCCCATAATGACTACTTCACTGCTAGTACCTCTCAAAAGTGCCACCTTTTTCAGGCCTGATCTATGTGTGCAGTAAGACATCAGAAAGCTGAGGTGGCACAGTGGACAGCACTAGTTCTAATGCCAGGGAATCTACCTGCAGCCTGGAATGGAGTAATCCGGTCTACTGCCTTGTAGATGCATCTAATCTGCTGAGCCAGGAAGTAGGCAGCAAAGTCTAGAAATGGAAGGCCTATGGGGTGTGTGTGTCTTGTTCTTCCACTAGCCACAACACATGTTCCTGCTGCCCGTGCAACTTGTGGTATTCCGTGCCCCAGGTTGGCCAACTATTGGTTAAGCAAGCCGTGGCACAAACGAGAGTGTTAATTGCAATGATGGATTGCCATTTCTGTTGTTTGTCAAAAGCCCCCAGGCTAATTGGCTGCAGATTCATCTATCAAGTTCACCAGAAGCGTAAATCAGGCATAACCAAACAGAAGGTGGTGAGGGATTAGGGGATGGAGGTTTACTTTTTGAACGGAACCGACATGATAAACTTTCTTTTTTCCTTTCAAGCTTGAAGCTAAAAGGACCAAAGTGGCAGAAACCACCAGAGCCTGACTTTGTGTAAACAGGTGCAAATGAGAGATGAGAGAGAGCCTTTTGTTCTAATGTTACTCATGGGAAGCTGATTACCCAATTCATTACTGTGTGATGTATTTATTTATTTTTGTATCGACAATGAAGGAGAACAGTCACTCCAGCACTGCAAAGTGGGCTGGTGACATTGCACACATTTCTGTTTCCTCTGCCTAGATATAGTTCAGGGTGGGATATTTTTATTTTCTTTTATTTAACAAGATGTATATATACAGCTTCATAAAAACGCCAACACTTCCCTCAAGCAGGTAACATAAAATAATATGAAATATTCATAAGAAAGTGCAAATACAAGAGCCAGTGTGGCAAAATGGTTGGAATGTTGGACTGGTTCCTGGGAGACCAGGGTTCGAATCCCCACTCAGCCATGCAGCTCACGGGATGACCTTGGACCAGGCAACCTCTCTTAACCTAACCTACCTCTCACAGGATTGTTATGAGGATGAAATTGTGAGAAGGAGAACCATGTACACCACCTTGAGATCCTTGGAAGATAGCCTTGTAACAAACAAACAAACAAATCAGACTTTACAAACAAGTAGACATAATAAAATTACCTAAATGTGGCGAAAAAATTCAACATTAAAAAAACACAAAGACGTAATCAAATTACCTGTCTGGATTGCTTGCCAGAATACATGGGTTCATCCACACAATAACTCTGTGAAGTAGTTTGGGTTAGGTTATGGTGATACACTCAGCAGGGATTTGATCCTTATCTTCTTCAATTATCTGTAGGCAACATATTATACTGGCACTCTTGCCCAGGGTGGGGCTGGGGGCTGGCAGCCCCTCAAGCACTATCAGGGTGTGGAAGGGTGAATGATGGGGTCTGCACATCAAGCAGCAGTAGGGCCAGCTGGCACCATGCAGCCAAAGCCATCTTAATTTTCCCATAATGCCTCTGGAATAGAGATTAGCCACATGATGCTACTTTTCTCAGGGCCTCATTAAATGTACAACCCCTAAATTCTTCCCCGGTTTGGATTTTAATCTGAGCTAGAGGAGAATCCCATGCTTCCTTTCCACATGGCCTTCAGAACAGAGAACAAGCACAACCCATTCATCAGGATCGTTAGAAATTCCACATCTCTCCTCCTCCTCCACACTTACTCTCTTGGTGGCAGCTGCTACTGCTACAGCAACAGAGTTAGAAAGTGGGAGGGAGGAAAGGCAGGCAGGCAGGCCGTGTCTCGTCTCTCCTTCTCTGCCCCTGCCTTTGGTGCCTGGTGTGGTGCCACACAGTGCACCAGATGCAAAGTGCCCCAATAAATTTCATTTCCCCAAAAGGTAATGCAGTAAACTTGACATTGGATGGACTGCAAAATTGAATTGGCTTGGGGAAAAGTGGAGCAATTCCCCAATAGCTTGGGTTATTCTGAGCCATATTCTGAGCCAACTGAGCTGAGTCATATTCTCAGCCAATAACATTTGAGTCCAGGAGAACTCTTCCACCAGGTCCTTTGAAAGCTGTGTCCAGTTTCCTCCAGCACCTTCAGTGGGTCCCCTGCTAGGCCCTGAAATTGCTCCAGCTGAGTCATTTGCTGCTTTTTCATCATTTGATAACAGGGGCTGTAAAACTGGTCTCCATAAGAGTGTCTTCCCTTTTCATTTTAATGCTCTATAATATGAGACTTGGTCATCGTTAGAGTCCCTTGTTTTGAATGCTTAATGAGTCCTCTTCACTCTGCCCTCTGCATTAGAAGCTTGAAGGTCTGCAAGCCGCCTGCAGACCTTCCAGAAATGAGATAATAAAGAGAACATTGATGCAAGAACTTGTTAAGACAAATGAGTTTTTGCAGAATGATTTATGCTGATGAATTCATGTGGGATCCAGTAATCAGTCTGGTGCTGGCAATATCCATTAGCAATTTTATTCACGAAGGGTGTTAAATAGAAGGCCGATGGTACTCAGTTTTCTCCCTCCGAAGGCTGGGTTAATTAAAACAGGAGTCACTGCAGGATATTTGGGACACAAACATCAAGATGGATCACTTTCCAGTTATCAGATAGGTGCCTTGTCAGGAGCTGCAAAACTACTTGTGATGTTTGTTTGCTTCTTACATTTTAGTTGTTTTTTGTATTTATGGAAGTCAGGGGTCTGCTGCTTTGGAAAGCAAGCTCTCTTCTAATTGAGATGCACCCCAAAGCCACAGAAACTTTACAAAAAAGAGAGCTAAGACTCTGCAAGGTTATGAAGTCGCTCTTCCAGATTCAGCAAGTAAGGCTCTTTGCAGGCTCAGGTGATGCTGCTCAGGAGGGGTTCAGTCCTTCTAGGACTGCATACCTGGTGCCTTACCTTAGTTACTAGGCGTCCTTTCCATCATCTCCATGGGTGCATTTCACTTCTCCACAGCTCAGGATTTGCCTTTTATGTCTCCTCCCAGCACAGACCTCTTGTATAGTTGAAACCTCTCATGGTTCCTTCTTTCTTTTTCCCCAGTTTTCTACCCCCTGCCCCCAATTTCTGGTTGGTGGATCTGTGCTGCCTGTTTGTGATATGCCTAAGCACTACCCACAAATGTATTATAGTATTTTAATATTCTTTTGGAAGCCGCCCAGAGTGGCTGGGAAAGCCCAGCCAGATGGGCGGGGTATAAATAATAAATTATTATTATTATTATTATAGATGGCTTTAAAAGGGATTAAATGTATTTGTAAAGGAAACAGCTATTGGGATGAACCCTGAAGTGCTGCCACCAGGCGGTGTAGACTTTACTGAGCTAGATAGACCAATGGCCTGACTCAATATAAGACAGTTTCCTGTGTTCCTACGTTGCTCCTCCATAGCCATCTTCTAAGCATAAGTGGCCCTGGGAGAGGGTAAGGGGTGGGGAAGCTCCCCCCAGCAAATAGCTTGCCTCCCTCTCCCCCTGCCAAGTGTGGGATCTTTGTGGTTACTTGACGGAAAGGCAAGCTTCACATTCTGATTATAACTCACAGTGCAATCCTGTGCACATCTATGGAGAAGGTTATTCTTGCATTATAGAATTCACTGTACATTCCCGTTTCTATGTTCCTGAGTGCTGCCTGTCCTCCTTTATAAGAGATGCCATGGCTGAAAAATGAATAGTATTGGAGGTTTATCCTATTCTTTGAATGCCTCAGGCTGCTAAGTGTACATTTTATAGCTTGCCTAAAGCAGAATTTCTCCTCCTTTGGTTTGGATGTGCCCTGCATAAGAAAATATGTAAAAAGGCACAATTCTCTCTCCATCCTCTGTCCCTGTTGCTATAAGTACTTATGAGCAACTCCCTTCCACATTCGGCATACAGGGAGAGCTTGCCTATCCTGCTGCAATTTTCCAGTGTAAATGGCTGCCAGGTCACAGCTGGAGTACTGTGTCCAGCACTGGGCACCTGAATTTAAGAAGGATATTGACAAGCTGGATCGTGTGTAGAGGAGGGCGACCAAGATGATTAAGGGTCTGGAAACCAACTGAGGAAACTGGGTGTGTTTAGCCTAGAAAAGAGGAAACTGAGAGGAAATATGAGAGCCATCTTCAAGGGTTGTCACATGGAAGATGGAGCAAGCTTGCTTCCTCCTGTTCCAGAAGGTAGGATTCGAATCAATGTCTTCAAGTTATATGAAAGGAGATTCCAATTCAACATCTGAAAGCACTTTCTGTGGGAATTTGAATATATTTTCCATGCTGTACTACTTGAAGGTGCGTCTTGCTTTGCTCTCAGAACAGCACAATAATATCCTTAATGTCCTGGTGGCTCTCTCCTTCCACAGTCTTTTATGATGTAAAGGAACACATGGTTTCATAAGTGGCAAAGTGCCCCTTGATGGGCTGTCTTTGACATCAGTGCCCCCCTCCCAGCCCTGAGAGTTCTGGTCTGTGTGTGTGTGTGTGTGTGTGTGAAGGAGTTCAAGGTCCAACAAAGCAGGGTCTGGTGAAGCTAAGCGTGGCAAGGCAGATCAGGGTGAAACAAAGCAAGGCAAAACAAAGGGGGAGATTTTGGATGCAGGTAGCACCCTGGACAGCTCCACTGAGACCTCCAGCTAGAAACTCACAGAAGCAAGTCTCAAACAGGCAATCCCAGGCTGAGGTCACATTAACACCATGCATTTGAAACACATGGCTTCCCCCAAAGTATCCTGGGAACTGTAGTTTGTCCCCAACAGAGCTATTATTCCCAACCCTCTTGATAAACTACAGTTCCCAAGATTCTTTAGGTGAAGCCATTTGCTTTAAAGGTGCATTAAATAATATGTTTTAAATGTATGGTGCGAATGTGACCCAAGTCTTAAATAAAGCTGCATGTCATTCTGGGTGGCTAACTCTGGTCCAATTTAAAGTATCTTTCATATGAATAGTATAGGATAGAACACTGGGTTCTGGAAATTGTAGCTATCTGAGGGGTATTTTAATAACTCTTAGCCCCTTCAGCAAATCACAGTTCCCAAAATTCTTTGGGGGAAGCAGTGACTGTTAAACATGGCGTAAGAGTGCTTTCTATGTAGGGTGTGAATGTGACCTTAGAACTTCCTATGTGCTGTTCTAGATGAAGGCTCTCATTTTGAAAATATTCTTGACATGTGCACCTGGGAGAGGATTAGGCTGATTGTTCCCTGTGTGCTATTTATTTATTTGTTTGAACTTCACTTATCATTTAAAAGTTGTAGATAATTGCAAAGGCTAAGCTTCCTTCTCAGTTTTTATTCAGTGTGTGCATGTTGGGGAGGGAAACCCACAAAAGCAAGTTGTCATCCCAAATCTTCATTTCACTGAAGATTTCTTGACCATCTAATACAATAACTCATCGAGTATGATTGTTCCCTTGTTGCCTGCAGCTGTCTGTTTCCAGCAGTGAAGATACTTAAATGATAGGGTATGATTTTCAGGATGGTGCTAAAGCAAACAGGCTGTGTCAGGTCTTTATCACAGCCACACAGATGAAACAGTGTGTGTCTAACAGTGTGTAATGGAATGCCGTTTATGACTCCTTGGGCTATGCTCATGTCAAATTTCATCAGCTAAGAGAATCAGGCCTGGTCAGTGGTTGGATGGGAGACCTCTGAAGGAAAACAAAAAACCCTTCTTCTAAAGAAGCCATTCTGGTGGTGGCGCTCCCCTCTCATGAGATTATTCTAATGGTTATGAAGCTGCCAGAGGTCTTGCCTTTCTCAAAACGTTTCATTCTGGTCAGGCCTTTCAATATATGAAGTACTGCCTTTTCATCTGTGAACCTGCCTATCTGCTGAGATCATCATCTGAGGCTGTGCTCTGGGCTCTGCTACCTTGGGAAGGAAGATGGGCAGTCAGGGCCTTCTTTGTGGTGGCACCTTGATTGCAGAAATCCCTCCCCAGACACATTAGCTTTTGTGCTGACTCTGCTATCCTTGTATTATTTCTTTATTGAAACATTTATATGCTGCTGTAGGCTCCTCGGTCAGGTTCATGGTTCTTGTGCTCATTTACAAAACCCTGTACAACCTGGGCTCAGGATACCTCAGGGACTGCCTGATCCCCCATATCCCTGCCTGATCACAGAGGTCTTTGGGGGAGTCACTGATAGTGATCCCCCACTCATATCCACTAAGAGCTGTGTGTTGGTATTTTATGGAACTCTCTTTCAGTTGAGGTGAGACAGACCCCCCCATCCACCCAGCCACTGAACTTCTGACACCTACCGAAGACTTCCAAAAGTTTGGAAGGGATTGCCCAAAAGAAAGTGAATTGGGAAATTCGTTTCTGATATATTTGGGCCAAGTTTAACACACTTTAAGGCAGCAAATAACTTGCTAGCCTAGCCTTGTATGCAGAGCTATCACTCTCTCCCATACCCATCACCCACCTCCAGCGCCAGGGTCCCACAGCTGCTTACCAAGGCTGGCCTGTCTGCGCAGATGTGCATAAAATCGCTTTTCAGTTCCCCAGCCACCCATATATATTTTCTTCCTCTTTTTTTCTTTCTGCCAGCCACAATTATACCACGGAGGCAGCATAATAAATGCAGGCTATCCAGAACTAATAAATAGTGCATACATCTTAATGTGTATTTAATTCAGCCTTTCACAAAGGGGGAAAGGAGGCCTGTTGATCTAAACAAAAACTGGTCCATGATAACTTCCCTCTAGAAATGGCCATTATTGCACCATCGGTCCTCCTATACAAGGCAATCATCACTCCTTTCCTAGGACATCTCTAGGCATCTAAGGAATTCATTCTGAGGTACTGTAGCTTGGTTGCTAGATAGTAGTTTGGGTTAGCTCAGTCAGTGGCAGAGGGTTAATAAACATGTAAATAGGTATGACAAAGCAATGACAAACCTAAACAGCATCTTAAAAAGCAGAGACATCACCTTGCCAACAAAGGTCCGTATAGTTAAAGCTATGGTTTTCCTAGTAGTGATGTATGGAAGTGAGAGCTGGACCATAAAGAAGGCTGATCGCCAAAGAATTGATGCTTTTGAATTATGGTGCTGGAGGAGACTCTTGAGAGTCCCATGGACTGCAAGAAGATCAAGTCTATCCATTCTTAAGGAAATCAGCCCTGAGTGCTCACTGGAAGAACAGATTGTGCTGAGGCTCCAATACTTTGGCCACCTCATGAGAAGAGAAGACTCCCTGGAAAAGACCCTAATGTTGGGAAAGATTGAGGGCACCAAGGAGAAGGGGGTGACAGAGGATGAGATGGTTGGACAGTGTTGTTGAAGCTGAGTTTGACCAAATTGCGGGAGGCAGTGGAAGACAGGAGTGCATGGCGTGCTCTGGTCCATGGGGTCACGAAGAGACAGACACAACTAAACGACTAAACAACAACAACAACAAAATAGGTATGAGCAGGAGTGACCAGCGTGGGGTCAGGATCACCGTTGTTTATTGAGATAAGGTGGGGTCAGGGCGGCAGCGAGTTAGGGGCAGGGTGGGCACACAGGTAGGACTGCCAGATTGCTAATCCTGGTAAGCATGCTTACCTTTCTCCTGGGTATGAAGGGAGAGATGAAGTTGACCTGCTTGCTGTGGATGTCACAAAAGCATTCTGCTTTGCAGATCTAGGCAGCCTTGTCATTTTTTCCTCCATTGGCAATTCTTAGGAGAAGAGAAACTTTCTCCAAAGAAAACTTTTTTGCAAGTTATTGAAAAAAGAAAGCCTATTAGCAACCTACCCTCCAATTTAACTTCTTCCAAGCCATGTTTGAGGCCATGGCGAGAATTGTTTTGTCGGAAAGCAGATGTGCAGATAGATTTGTGAATGCAGAATGCTTCTGGGGCTAGATTTGGCAGAATAAAAGAGCAGCAAGAGAATGCAGCCTGGTCTTTGGATTGCTTTAATTTTACACGAAGATGTGTGAGAATGGAACTCAGTTGTGATGATTTATTCTCGGCTGTGGGAAGTTCAGCCATAACTCCATAGTGCAGAGTTCAGGCTTTTGTGTGCATCTCTAAGTGGAGAGCCACTGCCAACCAGTATACTGTAGCTGAGGCTGAACTATAAGTATTGGTATAAGGCAGCTACTTACGTTCCAATGTAAAGTGTCCATCACCATTAGGGTTGACCAGCTGCTAGTCTAGAAGGAAAGCATGTAGAATTCATTGCAAGTTGAGCCATCCATTGCTGGCTGTAGAAGAAAAGTTTTACTCTTCACTATTTCCCATAGGTATGAGTCTCGGCCATTCATTCACAGCAGAGATGGGGGACCTGCAGCCCTCTATACAATGTTGGATTACAGTGACCATTCAACTCTGAACATTGGCCATACTGGTTGGGGCTGATGAGAGTTAGAGTCAACAACACCTGGAGAGCCACAGGATCCCTACCTCTTACCTACATGGGGGAAAGTTAAAAGAGTTGCTCTTTGGGAAGCCCTGCTGTCCAGAAGCTGGTGGGGAACTTCAGACCCAGGGGCCAAATGCAGCCCTCTAAGTCTCTCTGCTTGGCCCTCAGAACTCTCCCAAGGCCACACCCCTCCCTCCAGGCCACACCCACTCACTGGGCCTAAATATTTCTGCGTGGCTGGAATGTATCCTTGCATCCTGATAAAGCATCTTGTTTGTCTAGTTGAAGGGCAGAGAGGGGTCTCTCTCTCTGTGTGTGTAGTTACTAGCCCATATTGTACAAAGGTAAAATTTACACCAATTGCTCCACGTGTTTTTGCCACTGTCCCTGTCCACCACCTAGGAAGTAGCTCTCAGAAGGTTTCTCAAAAGGCAGGACAGCTCTCAGACTGGAAAGGGTCCTTCCCCCAGCGCCTTCGCCAGTCTTAGATATTGAGAATCAAGCTTGCTCATAACTGCCTAGCTGTTTCGTAGGCTGTTGTTCACACTAGAATCTGCTAGGATGTTGGAAATTAAGGTGCATGTGGTGGAACCTTTGCCCCCCCCCCAATGTACTGAACTATAATTCCCAGCAGCCCTAGTAAACATGGCCAATGGCTTGATCTGAAGGGCCAAAGGTCCTTGCAGGATGATTTATGGTTTCATATGGTCTCAAGAACATTCTGTACATCAGATCAGTTATATAAATCCATATTTGATATTCATTTTTTTTAAGGATTAAAGGAGTGGTATTAGCTGGAAATTGCCGTTTTGGTTGCCAGTGATTATGCTTCCTTCTTAGTGTGCACATTCAAGGTTGCTCTGCATGCTTTTGTGAAGCATTCCTGCGTGCCTTCGTGGGTGCTGGCCATGCTACAACCCTTAAACGGCACACTGGCGAGAAATCTAAATGGCTTTATTTCAACCTTCCTTTTTTCTTTGTTGCTTCAACAACCCGGCTCTCGACATTTCCCCCCTAGTGTGAAAGCAGTTGTTCACATGGGATAGATGGCATTAGCTGCCCCATGGGAAGGGAAATGATGTCATGTTCCTGTTTGGTCCTATTGCAGAGGTGTCTCTCTTTGCAAGTAGAGTGCAAAGGCAGAAATAGCATTTCCTTGTTTGTTGGGACTCTGGCAATTCCATATGAGTGCTGAGACATTATCCCTGTGCCAAAAGCTAAGGTCTGATGCAGTCTGTACACAAAAGGAGGGAAACATGTTAATTGACCTGGTACATGCATAACCGTTTTGCATAGCAACTAGGCATTTGCTCTAAAAGCATGTAGAGCCTTTCTGTATGTTGCAGCTATTAGACTAAAGACTCCAGTCTGCAGGTTATCCTGTTGCTGGCATTTAGCTGTGAGTTGCCTTGCAGAACTACAGATGGGAATCAATTATGTGAGGCAACGTTTTCTTCCTCTGTGCTCTTTAGCGTGGTGAAAAGCATTCTCTGACGTTCCTGCTGCCTGTCTCTGAGGCTCTAGTGATACTATTACCTGTTCCTGCTGGAGCCCCTCTTGGGACTATGTTATTTTTCTCCCCCCCTACTCAGCACCCTGATTTGCTGTACTATTCGTGGCAATCAGTTGGCTAAAGGTATGATTTTGTTGCCTGTTTGAGGTATGCCGTGATAAGTCTGGCTTTCTTTTCTACCATATCCAATATTCAGTTCTTGTTCCTTGTTCTTTCTACTCATGCCATCTCTGCTGCAGATAGATTACATGCAGGCAGGTGGGAATCTATTTAATCACCCTCCTTTATTGATTTGTTGGGGTGTCTGGCCCCTCTCCACTTTCCGAGGGCTTATTGAGGTTAACAGCATTGAGGTTAAAATCCAATGCCATGCATGTATAAGCTGGTTGTGACTTTGAGGGGTTTGCTGCAGCCGAGTACCGTATTTTCCCCTCTATATGACACACTTTTTCCCTCCTAAAAAGTAAGGGGAAATGTGTGTGCGTCTTATGGAGCGAATGCTGGCTGTGCAGCTTTCGCTGAAGCCAGGAGAGCAAGAGGGATCGGTGCGCACCAATCCCTCTTGCTCTCCTGGCTTTGCTTCACTGGAGAGGCGCTGCGCAGCTTTCCCTCTCTGTGCAGCGCCCCTTCAGCGAAGCGGGAGGAGAAACGGAGCCTCTTCTGTTTCTCCTCCCGCTTTGCTGGAGAGGCGCTGAGCAGAGAGGGAGAGAACATTTTTTTTTTCTTGTTCTCCTCCTCTGAAACCAGGTGCATCTTATAGAGTGAAAAATATGGTATTCCTCAAAGGGAAATGTACACTGCAGGATACCCTGAAGTTTCTCACCCTCCTTTCTGCAGTGGGTTCTAATGCAATACGAAAACGGTGCACCAGTAGCTGAGGGCATCAGGGCCAGAAGGCAATGCTCATGAGTAAAAGTGCAGCCCAGACTAGTGCAATAAAGCAGTAATTGTGCAACAGAGCTGTGGGCAATGGATTGAAAGTGGTATTTCTGATCAAATGCCATTTAATGGCATATTACTTCAGATTGCATAGGTACATAATTTTAGTGCAATTGGACATAATTTTGGACAATTGAGGACAGCATAAGACTGAAGCCACAAAGGGCTTTCTATGTCAAGTCCAGAACATTGAATTTTGCCTGTAAGATACTAAGAAGCCATTGCGGATGCTGGAGCAGTGATGTAATAAGCTCTCTGTGGCTACATCCATTGGAAGGCAGGCCAGTGCATTTGAGGACACTCATCTAGAGTCACCCAATTAGACTATGTATTATCTAACCTCGAAGTTAAGAAGGCGTGAATGATAGTCTTTAGGACTGAATTGGACAAAAATTATGGCAAACTTCTCGCCAGCTGATTATGTTCCTTTTTTATTCTTCCAAGAGAAGAATTGAACAATTAAGTCCAGTTGTTTAGTTCCCTTTGCATGTAACTTCTTCTTTTCTGTGTCACTAATAGGATTCTCAACTTATTAACTTTTCCAGCCAATTAACTATTAATAGTGGATTAACAATTAATTAAACTTTGAGTGTCCCGTCCCCCCACTGCCATTAAGCTGCTCTTTTCTGGATCACTTTAACATTCACAGATTGGTCTTTCAGCCTACTAATATTAGCAGTTGGTTAACAAATACTTCTTTTTTTAAAAGGAGAGTTATTAGTTTCTTTGAATTTTTACCCTGCTATATCCCCGAAAGGCTTGGTGTGCATTGGAGAAATTATTTACTAGTGATAATTATTCTTCCATCTTTTGTGAGCTTCCAGTGCTTGTGCACTTCCAACTATTTTGTACTGCACCCAGCCAGCCCTAGCCAGCAGGGAGGCTGCCTGCCTGGGTCGTGCCAATTAGAGGTTGCAGTCCAAAATGTAGAAGGCATCAGGTTGAGGGAAACTGTTTTAGTGAATAGTGAATTCCACCAATTATTGCCTATATAGGACACTCGTGGTACGTTCTTTACATCACACTCTCTTGAGATGAAACAGAAGCGAGTCACAAGAACACAAGAAGAGTCTGCAGGATCAGGCCAAAGGCCCATGTAGTTCTGCATCCTGTTTTCACAGTGGCCAACCAGATGCCTATGGGGAACCTGCAAGCAGGACCTGAGCACAAGAGGACTTCAACTCTGCAATTCTACAGTTCTATTATTCTTCCCTCCTGCAGTTTCCAGCAACTATCATTCAGAAGCATTACTGCCTCTGACCATGGAAGCAGACCATAGCCATTGTGGCTAGTAACCATTGATAGGCTTATCCTCCATGAATTTGTCCAATCCTCTATCAGTATCCTCTATCCCTATTTTCTCATTTTTAAAAAACTTGCTGGCTTCTGTTCAAGTTTTAGAACAGGATGAATGAAGGGGTTATATCCTTAAGGCAAATGTCCAGACGGTAATTCTCTGAAAGTCTTCAACTGGGCCATAGGAAGTAAAAACAATATGTGGTTGCTGGAGAAGCTCATCCAATGGGAATTAAGGGCAAGAGTCAGAAAGCTGGGTAAGCAAATAAGGAAAGCCAGGAGGAGTGAAGCCTACCTGAGACGGCCACACAGAGAGGATGTGGCAAGCAGTGAAGAGATGTGTATAGATACAACAATTCTGGCAAGGGTTAAGAGTAAACTTGCAAGCTCTTACAGTTGGCTCCAGTCAAACCTTTGTTATATATATTTCCACTTGTGTCCTGCCTTTTACCCAAGGTGGCATTTGTGGCATTTCCCCCCTGCCTTGTTGTCTGATGCCCATTGGAACTGGTTGGGCTGGAAGTCTCAGCAGTAGCTGGAGCCATAGGCCATGTCAGACAGAGCCAACTCATTTGAGTTCTGTCCTTCCCGAGTTTTACAAGGGCAAAACTGAGGCTAAGGAGAGGGAAGCTGAGAGTCAGGGCCACCTGCTGGAGTCGCGAGGCAAGCAAAAGGGGTCTGGCTGAAGGCTGACTAAAGCTGATGGGGCACTTTCCCAAATCGACATTGTAGCTTCATAACTGGAATGGACAAGCAAGAGAGAGAACCTGATTCAGGTTAGTGCCTTAGCTGAGGAGGGATTTAATCTGGCTTTCCCTGGTCTAAGTCAAACACTCTATTGCATGACATGTTGGCTGTCTTGCTGCCAGGAATGTGGGGGAATAATTTTTTTTTTTTTAAGGATTCTGGTAGTTTAGTTCATTTAATGTGATTCCTCTCTGGAAACATGGGTTTCCATAGCAGTAGTGGGTTGATGTAAAGTGGTAATGAAGATGCTCTGGTGAGTCATTTCTAGCTGCATCGCATGGTGTCCACTTTTGACTACTGGATCAACAAGTTATCAGAATAAGAACAATTGCATTATTTTAGTGAAGTTGGGATGACTGATAAAACGCTGTGGCTCAGAACTTATGGATATGGATGGGTTTGAAATGCAGCTGGAAGGTTGAGTCAAATCACTGGGGAACTGAGCACTTATGGGTATGATTGGGTTTAAAATGTGACTGGAATAATGTTTTAATCTCCCGTGGTTCGTTTTAGATGTTTATGCTGTTTTATGATTTTAATGATGGTGTTTGTTCTTCCTTTCCTTGCCTTTACTCTCCTCTCCTCTGCATTCTTCCAAATGATTTCCCCCCTAAGCTACTACATGCGACTTATTAACGGAGGATAGAAATCCTATATATAAGAACAACTAAATCCTCAGAGACATACAGGCTAGAAACTTCCCTTTAAAAATATATTCTCAGCAAACTGATTTGCCCACCCACCCGCCATTAAATAACTACCTTCTGTGTTTGTGTCGAACATCAGAAAATGCACAGCTCTGTTTACTGTGAAGGGAGCAGTGTATTGGAATGAACTGCACAGACGAGAATGATCCCTTTCCCACTTGTTGGAATCTCAGCAGCGAGCTCTCCCATATGTGGAAAATTAACTTGGCTCAAATTCAAAGCTTGTGAAGTGCTTCACTTAATCCTCCACATGCAGTTGCATTCATGAATAAACAAGAGTGTGTGCTTTGCCACTTAAAGGCAAGATTCAAAAGCTTCAGGCTACAGTCCTGCCCCATCTACGCACAAAGCACAAGGTGTGGAGTGGCTCCCCATGGGCATAACTCTCCCCTCCCCTCTGCTGGTGTCACCAGCTAAGTGGATGGCTGCTGTCCCCGATACGCTGCAGTGCACCAGGCCATTCGCTTCAGAGATGGGTGAGCAACCTTATGCTCGCCCGGAAAATGATTTGGGCCCTTTGAGCATTCCATTAGTGTGCTCGAAAACCTCCAGCGGTATCTTTTGAGCATTTAAAAAGCAGCTTTCAAAGAGTCTGGTTCTCTTTGCTGTCTGCTTATCCATGCCCAAGTGAAAAAGCTTACTTTGGGGTCCCTGATGGGGCAGCAGATGAGCTAGAGGCAGTTCCCTTGAAGATGGGAGAAGCCAGCTTGGAAGAAGGCCTGTAGAGCAGCTGTTTTGCATGCAGAAGGTCACAGATTCAGTCCCCCACATCTCCATGTAGGACTTGGAGATACCACCATCTGAAACCCTAGAGAGCCACTTCCAGCCAGATGGACCAATGGCCTGACTGCTGAGTCATGTTTCTGTGGTCCGGATGATGCCTTCTTCTCCAAACTGTGTGTAAAATGAAGACAGATGACTGTGTGTAAAATTTGCAGATGACACCAAACTGGGAGGGGTGGCTAACACCCCAGAGGACAGGATCACACTTCAAAACGACCTTGACAGATTAGAGAACTGGGCCAAAACAAACAAGATGAATTTTAACAGGGAGAAATGTAAAGTATTGCACTTGGGCAAAAAAAATGAGAGGCACAAATACAAGATGGGTGACACCTGGCTTGAGAGCAGTACATGTGAAAAGGATCTAGGAGTCTTGGTTGACCACAAACTTGACATGAGCCAACAGTGTGACGCGGCAGCTAAAAAAGCCAATGCAATTCTGGGCCTCATCAATAGGAGTATAGCATCTAGATCAAGGGAAGTAATAGTGCCACTGTATTCTGCTCTTGTCAGACCTCCCCTGGAGTACTGTGTCCAGTTCTGGGCACCACAATTCAAGGAGGACACTGACAAACTGGAACGTGTCCAGAGGAGGGCAACCAAAATGGTCAAAGGCCTGGAAACGATGCCTTATGAGGAATGGTTAAGGGAGCTGGGCATGTTTAGCCTGGAGAAGAGGAGGTTAAGGGGTGATATGATAGCCATGTTCAAATATATAAAAGGATGTCACATAGAGGAGGGAGAAAGGTTGTTTTCTGCTGCTCCGGAGAAGCGGACACGGAGCAATGGATCCAAACTACAAGAAAGAAGATTCCACCTAAACATTAGGAAGAACTTCCTGACAGTAAGAGCTGTTCGACAGTGGAATTTGCTGCCAAGGAGTATGGTGGAGTCTCCTACTTTGGAGGTCTTTAAGCAGAGGCTTGACAACCATATGTCAGGAGTGCTCTGATGGTGTTTCCTGCTTGGCAGGGGGTTGGACTCGATGGCCCTTGTGGTCTCTTCCAACTCTATGATTCTATGATTCTATGACAGCACCTTTTTGCTGTGGATCACTGGGGTTGTAGTTAAATGCCCATAATTCTCGGTAGAAAAAGAGGCCAGCCGGTGATAGCGCCAGTGCGACAGCAGCATCTTCACTTTAGAGTCAGGGGAAGGAGGAGAAACCCTGCAAGCCGCTCCTGTCTTGGAAGGAGCCCCTGTTGTTTCCCTATAAAGAGTTTGTTGCTGCTTCAGGGTATGGTACCCAGCAGCAGAGGGGGCTGCCTGCAAGCAAAAACAAGCATGCTGTGAGCAGCCGGTGTTTGCCACGAGTCTTCTTGGAAGAATTCGAAGGTGCTTGAACCCTCGCTCCAATTCTCACCATGCTTCCTAATTCCATTCAAGCCTGCTTTTCATCCAGCAGCTCTCTTTGGCCCAGACTCCTGCTGCAAAGAGCCTGGGCAACAGGACTTGTGGGATCAGCAAGTGCAGGACTGTAGCATCAGTTTATAGTCTTCACAGCTTGGAGCCCATCAAACCCAACATAACCTACCAGCTGCGTAGGGCAGCCAGTTAGAAGTCAAACTCAGGTAACTTACCACTGCTCAGCGAAAGTGGAAGTGTTTAATATACCTGTAGGCATGAATGTATATCCACAGTGGTATTATGCTCATGCTCTGCTTGTTTTGCCAGTACCCCCTTTTGTACATGAGTATCTCTGCATGGGTTCTCTAGTCTAATGAAATCCTTTCTTTTTAGAAATATCCGACCCAGCTTTTATAAATTTATAGTGCAGCTCTGAATTACCAAAAGAGGCCATGACATTCCCCAATTAAACAGAGGTGGGTGAATAATATACCCAAAGCGCTGAGTAATTTATTGGAGAAATACTGCAGAATTCATTACAGACTGCCCATAGTAACATCAATGGGATGCTTCATCCAGCTCTGTAGTTGGGCTATTAATAAAGCATAAAATTACTTCTATTAATTATTCCAGAAATATCAAGCCAGTTCCACTGAAGGAGAAAACTAAGTTTCCTTGCGCTGATGTTGGGGAGAGATAGCGGTCAATTTTGTAATATGAGGCATTGGGGCTTTCTAATTCCTTCCCTAAAGCCTAGGCATTTGGTGTGAAAAGAAAGCCACTCTGGACATGCCCAGACACTCTTAAGCTCTGGGAGCTCAGTTTTGGTGTGGTACTTGCATCACTGAAACACCTTTTGTCTAGGAGAAGACTTGGAGATGCAGAAGCCTCTGAGTTCTGACTTTGGCATCTTCCATTAATCAGACCTCTGGTGGCATGACTTAAAAAGACCTTCACCCAAGACCCTGGAGATCAGGGATGGGGAGCCTCAGTCCTGGGTGACAAATGTGGCCCTCTAAGCCTCCCTGTCTGGCCCTTGAAAGTCTTTCCAGGCTACATCCCTTACCAGCCCTTCTTCTTCCTGGGCAGTCTCAGTCTTGAGGGGAAACCCTTAATCAATTTGAAAGGGAGACCCCATTGGAAACTACCCTTTTCTATGGCAATGTAGAAGTCATTTCTTTCTGCAACCTACACATTGTTTAAAAAAAGACTCGGGTGATTAAATCTGATGATATTAAGGTCTGACCAATTATCAAAATAGGCTTCTGTTGCATCAGTGTTTTTAAAGTACTGCCAAGCAGTTTCATAAGAACATCTCTGAGATGTTTATCTGGACCTGTATAATGAGGTTGCCGTCTCAGCTCGAACCTGTGAGGCTTTTAGAGCTTCTTCTGCCTGCAAGTCTAATTAAGAAAAAAACAACCCTCCCCAGATTTCAGTGGAGCTGCTTTTTCCTACTCCATCGGGGATTAAAAATAAATTAACTGAATATCAGTAAGCATGTCCACTTGCACATCACCAGAACAGAAATACATCACTCCAAAGAGGGCAAAAGTGGGCATAGATTTGTGCAATATTTGCATAGTCTAATTTGTATGCAAAGATGCAAATGTAGAAATCATTTCTATAATTTAAATAGGAGTACATTTCCTCTAGTGGGGGAAACTGTGGCCTGTCTACTTGCTCATTTTGCTGTCCAGGTTCTAGCTGTTTATGGGCTACATTAAGATTCTCGTCTGCTCTCTCTTCTGATGGTTTAAACCATCTTTAAACAAGATTTGGACTGCACAGTCCTTCAAGTAGAAACTCTTTCAGACTGCACTTTTATATCCCTTCAAATAGACGGCTGTCTCTGTAATGTAGGACACATGGCTGGTTGTTTAATTCCCCAGTGCTGTTGCTGTTCTAATAGATAGGTGCAAAGCCACCCTAAAGAGCAAAAACCCAGGATGGATGGAAAACCTTAACATACCCAGGCAGCTTGCACCTCCCTGATAAGGGAAAAGCTAGAAGCCTGGTTGACCAGGGTAGATAGAAATTCATTCACCCACCACTACCTTGAAGAAGGAGTGTTTAATCTCCATGGCACATTAAGCATAATTAAGCAAGCTCCATTTCATCTGCAGTGAGACAAAACAGTGCCACTAATGAAAACCTGTCACAGCCTGTTACAGACCTTCCCCCCTAGATACATGGTGCAACTGGGATGTGACCAAAAGTTACCTTTTTCTTTTTGGGAGCGTAAAAATACTTAGTGTCAACTGGGCATTCTCATGTGCTTGTGTGTTGAGATGTGTTTGTTCAACAAGCAATCTTTTGACCTCATCCATTTCATTCGACATTTCATTGGTGTGCAATCCTTTTTCTTTGGCTGGCTGCTTGAGCTTTTCCCTTTGACTAGTTATGCCTTTGACTAGTATTATTACAATTCCATCCCACTTTTTCTCCCGCCAAGCAGCTCAAGGTGGTGTACGTGGTTCACCACTCCTCACAGAATCCCCACACAACAACCCTCTGAAGTAGGATTGGGCAGTGACTGGCCCAAGGGACTTCATGGCAAGTTGAAACCTGGTCTCTCAAGTCCTTCTCCAACATGCCGCTAGCAGCAGGCCTTCACACATCTTGCCTATAGTGTTTTGACCACCTCTGAAATATACTCAGAGTCGCAAAGTGATTTCATGCTCTTTATTCAGCTCATAGTGGTGAGGAGGAATGAATGAATGTCCCCTCACAGTATCTGCTTTATATACATTATTTACACAATGGGCTGCACATGATTGGCTAATTCCGGAATTCTACTGTAAGCCAATCAGGTTGTGGATTCACTTCTATCTGGAGCAGGATTGGGTGGTTCCTGCCAACCAATCATACTGCTGCATTGTTCTTGGACCAATCAGACTGCTGCATTCTGAATCCTATTGTTCTAGGACTAATCAGACTGCTGCAATTTGGATCCTATTGTTCTAGGACCAATCAGACTGCTTCAGTTTGGATCCTAGTCAACTCAGTACATAACAACCTCACAAAGCAAAACAGGGGAAACAGGTTGGCACTTGAGGAATCCTACAAGGCCCAGTTCCCGCAGTCCCAGTATTTTATCTCCTCTTCCATCCAACTCTGCTTCTGCTTTGCCCTCAGGAGAAAGGAAGTTGAAATGTAGCAGAACGGAGTGATTCATGACTCTGCTGCCACTGCCCTGCAATTTCCTATGTGGGGATGGCACCTCCCCATTGACTTCCTAGTGACCTCCAGATTGGCACTTGATCATAAATTCCCATGCTGCCCTGCTGCCATGCTATCTTGCAGTTGTGGAAATGCCAGCTGCCAATCAAAGGCAACTTCTCCTCTCACTCCCATTATGTATCGAGAACGACTCCATCAAGCCCAGCAGAGGTCCAAAGTGGCACACAAATGAGATGGCAATCAGGGCCCTTGGAATAGTTGAAATTGTGCCTTTTCCATCTTAAGACGCAGGGGATTTGCATGTTTATGGAGTCCCAGATTATCTCTGAAAAGAGCTCTGATTTATATTGCTTTGCCTTTCACCTTGCAAGGCTCCCATTGCAGAGGCTGAAATTTGATTATGGTAATCTTTAGAATATCTTTGGATTGTCTGTCTGTCCTCTTCCTTTCACCACTTCCCTTGGCCGCCGTCGCTTTTACCTCTCTCGCTGTTTTGGATTTTTTTTTTGTTTTGTTAAAGGAATTAAAAAGTTACCCAGAAAAGTGGGTGATGAGCATGGAAGAAACAGGAGAAATAAATGAAGCAAATTAAAATGAGAAACCATTACAGACAAATGTGTGTAAATGAATGGAGGCACATTTTCTATGTCTCATCCAAGGATGTTCTTATTCAAGACTGAGTAATTTAATCTTTAAAATTCCACCGGGACCTCACAATCCCAAGAGTAAGGAAAGGGCTACCAATTTCACAGATAAAATCTTAGAGCTTTCATGAGGGTTCATCATGCATGTTAGAAGGGCAAAAAGGAAGTGGTGTTTTATTTTGCTGCTTATTTTTCATTTTTAAACTCCACTAACACAGCACATGGGCACAAAGAGTGAGACTTTAAAAAAATAAAATCTCTTTGGGATGAATCCATATTCAAAGGTATCAGTATGACAAACTATAATTAAGACCAGAAGAACTGGAGAGGATTTAGAGAACGTTCATCAGCATAATTAAAAACGAGCATTTCGCTGTTACTAATTTCCTTTGTAATTAAAGCTTTTGCTTGTTTGAGCAGAAGAACATACATTGGTGAGCATGCAGTCTGCTAAGATCTGCTCCCACAAGATCTGCTGCTTTGTTCTGTGGGGCCTGGGAAGGAGAAGAGACTGTAACTAGATTGTGCCCTTTGTGAATCAACCTGAGTTCAGTTCCAGGTGTATTCATCCCATCTCTGTACATCAGGGAAGCAGGTAATTAAGTCTTGGGAATGGCTTAGAGTGGCTGGATGCAGAAGATGGCAATCCTTTCTGCACTTTTAATATTTATTTATTTCACAAAGGTAAGACACACTTGATGGTAAAAAAAACCTCAAAACAGTTTACAACAAAGCGGTCTCTGCGTACTGGCACACACCTCCATTTCTGGCCAAGCAAGCAAGAGGCGTAAACACATTCTAGCCAAATAAAAGCACTCAGAGGTTGGGGAGGGAGTGAGGACTAGGGAGAGTCCTACCTCACCACAGTCCAGATTGGGGCCTCCTACAGCTTCTATTTGCAGATGAATCATACAAGATGAAACCAGAGGTTTGATGAAATGTGGAGTTTGCCATTTATTTCATGGCATCCAACCAGTTTGTGAGTATTATGTGACCCTGACCACTGGTCATGCTGGCTAGGAATGATGGGAGTTGTAGCCCAACCACATCTAGGGACCCAAGATTGAGAAAGGCTGGGGTAGACAGTCTTGGGTAGCAAGACTGAGACTTCCTCCTAGGGCCCAGGAGAGCTGATACGAGCCAGAGTAGACTAAATTGCTGGATAATCCAGTAGTGTGACTTGGTATAAGACAGAATATGAAAACTGTAGAAAACCCTTTTGGATAACACATTAATTTTGATGCCCATTTTAATATGAAAGGAAGGACAAGAATTAAAGGGCCAATTCCTTTCCAGCTTTGCAGAAATGGAACAATTCCAAAGTTTGCGATTAAGTTAATAAATCTTTCTATGCGACCTGGGTTGGTATGCATGCGTGACTCAGCATTTTAGAAGTTTGATGTAATATTTTTCCTGCAGAAAGATTACAAGGTATTGGCAGGATAATTTGCACCTTGCAAAATGTCCTGCGTCTAGATTTTTCTTGATATGTGAATCACTCCAAAAGCAGGTGTTGTAATTGAATTTTGTTAGGGGTTGCCAGTTGACCAGAATACACAACCTGCTGTTCTCTCACTCCTTTAACAACAGCTTAATACAAAGAAATCAACTGGCAGCACTTCCTCCAGATTGCTTGATTCACAACCTTAAAAAACAACCAGCAGCTCAGTTTTACATTTGAGCCCAGTGAGGGTCTAAAAGCAGGACTTCCGGGTTGGTGCCTCTGGTAATGGCGGAATTCCTCTGATCGGGAGGAATTTGCTCCGTGGGAATTTGGGTCTGGCCGCCACGGCGAAGGCGGAGACCCGCAAAAAATCACAGGCGGGAGAAGCCTGTGAACATGGGATTTGGCGGGCACCCTTTGCGCCTCCCCTACTCGTGGGGAAACCCGGTTTTGGGGGTCTGGAGCAACGTGGGGTGAGCGGCGCTTCGAATTGTCTGCTTCTTCCATGGAGTGAAGCCGCATAGCTGTTGCCGCAGAGCACTGACTTTTTCCTGTGGACAATTTGACTTCAAAGTAATTACCCATGAGTAGAGCTGAAGCGGGAGAATTGGATTTTTAAACGTTCAATTTGGTATCGAAACGGGGAGGTTCAATACAGGAAGTCCGCCTTCCCCTTTTGTAAATAGACTGAAGCAATGAGGCTGCAAGCTGAAGTCTTGGAAAGCCTTTTGTAAAAGACTAAATTTCCATCGGTAAAGAACATTAAACCCCCCCTTGGAGGCAGGAGAAGAGGGGGGGAAGTTGTGGACTGAGTATGCCTGCAGGAGAGAGTGAAGAGAGCTAAAATACCGCCGCTCTGACCCTGGAAACGGGCTGCTAGCAGGACTGACGTTTTTTGGAATGTTCATTGACAGCGTTTAGAACGTTCATTGACTGTTAGCTAAATAAGAGAAATACATTGTTTCTACGGTCTCTGGCTGCTTTTAAAAAGGAGTAAAAGTAACTGAAAACTGAAACTAACTTTGGATTGTTTGAACTGTGTTTAAAAGAGGACATTATTGACTAATATAAATAAAAACTGTTTCCCCCTAGTGGAAGCCTTTGAAACTGGTTGCTTTATAAGAGCTGGGCTAGGGGAATTTCCAGCTGCAAGATAAAAAACTGTAAGACTCTGGGACTGACCTTGAATCTTTTAAGTGCTATGGCAAATGGAAAGGAAAAAACAGACCAGTCAACTGCTGAAAAAACATTAAGGTCTGGGAGGAATTGGCAGCAACCCAGGAGAGGTTCAACATCAAGCCCCCCCTGCTTCTTCTGCTGCTGCCTCTGTACCAGCACACTCAAAACCAAGAGGAATGTCGACAGAAGAGGCCTTAGCGGTTGCATTACATAAGATAAATGATTCACTGGAACAGCTTCACAAGAAAATAGACGTGATAAATGCGAAAGTGGATGTTGCAATTACTAAAATCGACTTAAATACAGAAAGTATAAACAATACCAATACAAAAACCACCCAGAAATTGATACAGGAATCTACTTTGATACGGCAAACTGCAGAGGAAGCCAGGGAGAAAGCCGTTGCTGTTGAATGTAAAGTAACACAACTGGAGAGAGAGAGAGTACCAGCCCTACAGAGGCAACTTGATGAACATAAGTTGACGCTTGCTATGATTGAACTTAAAGAAAAACAGACGAATCTGAGGATTAGAGTTCACCTTTGGTGGACATGCCCAAGGATTAAGACATTCTGGGAGATGATTTATAACGAAATGAAAAAGGTATTTAAATATACCCTCCTGAAGAAACCAGAGGCCTTTCTCCTGGGCTTGGTCGGCCAATTGGTGTTAAAGAAGGATAGAACTTTTTTTACATATGCAACAACAGCAGCAAGAATACTCATCGTGAAGTATTGGGAGACACAAGATTTACCTACCCGGGAAGAATGGCAGATGAAGTTGATGGACTATATGGAACTGGCGGAAATGACTGGCAAAAATCCGAGACCAGGGAGAAGAGTTGGTGGAAGAAGATTGGAAAAAGTTTAAAGACTATTTACAGAAATACTGTAAAATTAATGAATGTTAGAAGAATGTTGGAATGAAGTTATATGGCTTTAGTAGAAATGTTATAAGGAATTAAGTATAAATAGATTAATAGACTATTAAAGGAAAAATAAGGTTAGAATGTGTTAAGATAATTATAGGATAGAAAACAGAGGAAGATGGAAAGGAATTGCTGAAACAATTAATAGAAGTGGAATACAAAAAGGGAGGTGTGAGGAGGTCGTGGAAATAAGTGAATGAAAGATAAGATATTGAAATTGTTTGATGTGTTTTAAATTGTTTTTGTTTTGTTTTGTTAATGTGTTAGTGTTATGTAGTGTTTGTGTATTGTATTGTATTGTATTGTTCTTTTTTGTGTGTGTAGTGTTTAGATTGTTGGGAAAGTAATAAATATTATTTTTAAAAAAATAAAAATTAAAGCAGAACATACTGCTATAGCCATGCTATTATTGAACAGACTGATGCATGGATGGGAGAGCACTTGTAGCTGCACCTAAGCTGCCTTGTGCTTTTCAGTGAAAGATGGGATTTGAGTGGGTAGGTGGGTGCAAAAATAGGCCAGGGCTCCCTCACCTTCAATAGTTGTGTAGGTAAGGGAATTTCAGCAGGTGCCATTTGCATGCAACACCTGCTGGAATTCTTTCTCTTGCACAACTGTTAAAAAATCTAAATCTTTTCTAAATCTGGCCACCCTAGATGCAGAAGAAGCATAATACCCAGGTTGGGGGGACCTTGTAGACTTACAGAATCTGTAGTTATGCCAGTGCAAGTAGATAAATAGGTACTGCTGTGGCGGGAAGGTAGACAGCATTTCCGTGCGCTCTGGCTTCCGTCACGGTGTTCTGTTGCACCAGAAGTGGTTTAGTGATGCTGGCCACATGACCTGGAGAGCTGTCCGTGGACAAACGCCAGCTCCCTCGGCCTGAAAGTGAGATAATAATAATAATAATAATAATAATAATAATAATAATAATAATAATAATAATAATAATTTATTATTTATACCCCACCCATCTGACTGGGTTTCCCCAGCCACTCTGGGCGGCTTCCAAAAGAATATTAAAATACTGTGATACATCAAACATTAAAAGCTTCCCTAAACAGGGCTGCCTTCAGATGTCTTCTAAAAGTCTGGTAGTTGTTGTTCTCTTTGACATCTGGTGGAAGGGCGTTCCACAGGGAGGGCGCCACTATCAAGAAGGCCCTCTGCCTGGTTCCCTGTAACTTGGCTTCTCACAGTGAGATGAGCACCACAAGTCCATAGTCGCCTTTGACTGGAATTAACCATCCAGGGGTCCTTTACTTTTACCTTTACTGTCCAATACCATGGCATCCCCCATGCTACTTAACATCCATATGAAACGCCTAGGTGCTGTCATCAGGAGATTCAAGTGAAATATCCCCAATATGCAAACAACACACATATATATTTCTTTGTTCCATGGGAAACAGGAGAGATGGCTGAGGTGCTAGACAGGTGTTTGGGCTGGATGTGGCTAACAAATCAAAACTCAGTCCTGAAAATATAGAGGTGGTATGTGTTCCCGGTTCTTGAGCCCAGGAGGTGAGAAGGTGGCTTGTCCTGGATTGGGGTTGCACTTCCCTTGAAGGAGCAGGTTCTTAGCTTGGATGTACTCTTGGATCCAACATTGTCCCTTGAGGCCCAGGTGGTCTCAATGGCTAGCCGTATCTGTTTCCAGCTATGGCTGCTTCATGAGCTATAACCCCCTTTGGATGCTACTGTCCAGACTGGATTATTGCAATTTGTTCTACTTAGGGCTGCCCTTGAAGATGACTCAGAAACTTTGACTGGTCCAAAATGTGGTGGCCAGATAAGAACTCATATAACCCCTGTTCCAAAACAGCTGCATAGCTTGCCAGTTCATTTCCAGTCCCAAATCAAGATGCTCATGGCAGTGTTTAAAACCCTTAGGCTTCATATAGGTGAGAGACTGCCGTCTTCCCTGCAGATCATCTCAGGTGTTAAGATCTGCAGAGGGGGGCTCTTTGGTAGCTGCACCATCCTCAGTAGTTTGGTGTGTGCCCCCCCCAGGAGATGGCATTATTTGTGGTGGCTCCTGTGTTGTGTAACTCCCTCTCCACATATTTGCATCTGGCACCTTCATTCTACAGCTTGTAGTGAATACTGAAGCTGTAACTCTTTATCCAGGCTTTTGACACCTAAGATGTGTGTTTTTAGGACCCACCCCATTCCTCTGACTGTAATATATTCCAACTGTTGTTAATGCTGAATTTTAAATTGTTGCAACCCATCCAGGGACCTGCTGGTGAATGGCGGGTAATAAATTTAACAGCAACAATAAAATGAAATATTAATAGCCATACATGTGCAAATTTACATTTTCATCCATTTACATGCTGGTGCCCTACATTCATAAGTTTTGCCTGTGAGAGAAACCTAAAGCAGTCCCACCCCCACCCGCCCGCAATCTTACTCTCTTTATAGTGAGTGCTCTCACAGCAGCTTTGTGAAATAGGTCACACTATTTCATTTTCATTTGATGGATTGGGGTCTGAGACTAAGACTTGCCCAGGGCCTCACAATGAATCTGCACAGGCTTGTGTTTACAGCAGGGCTGGGGAAACTGTGGCCCTCTCCATCTGCTGCTGGACTCCCACTTCCCATCCTCCCTGACCAATAGGGAGCTGGCGGTCCCAACCACATCTGGCGGGCAACGCAGGTGCATCTCCAGCCCCAATTTACAGCCTGCTTGCAAACACCTGCATATATTTGGGAAGGCACCTGCAATGCTTCCCTATGACTTCAAATTATTGATGCATGTTAACTGAGTAACACAGCTGTCTTGTTACCCACTAGACCAGGGCAGTCCACCCTCCCAGAACAAGTGGGACGCAAGAGAACCTGTGGGGCCCACACAGCCTTGTCACACAGTTGGGGGCGGTGTGTGTGAGGCTAAAATTTGACACCCCCTCCAACCCCTGCACTGCCTTCCCAGAGCCAGGTAAATGAGGCACTGGGCTTTGGGAAGAAGGTCAAGGCTCTGGCAGGGTCCTAGAACCCTCCCACATCCTTCCCAAAACTGGGAAAGCACTAACTAGGTTTTGGGAAGGAAGCAGCAGGACGCTAGGACCCTGTCAGAGCTATCATGGCTCCTTCCCAAAGCACAGCTGTGTCAAATGTTGTTGAGGGCCATCAAAAAAGGCCTCGGGCTACATGCGGTTCCTGGGACCACCTTGCACCAGACATTATTGAAGGTGCCATCATACTTGCAGCTTTGGGGTGGACTTTCAGAGTTTTCAAAGCACATCATATCACAGAGCAGGAATGGACCTCAAAGGGGCATCAGGCCCAAAATGCTGCTGATGCAGGAAATCCACAGTTACAGCATCCCTTCTAGGTGGTCATGCAGCCTCTGCTTAAAAACCTCCAATGAAGGGGAGTCCACCACCTTCCAAGGCAGTCTGTTCCACTCTTGGAACAGCTTATACTACCAGGCAATCCTTTGTAATGTTTAGTAAAACAACAACAACCCCTTCTTGTCATTTGGACCTTTTAGTTCAGATCCTTCTATCTGGAACAACAGCAAATAAATCTGCTTCATCGTGTACGTAACAGGGTTCCACCCTTTCCCTTGCCACCACCTGCTTCCCATAGTGGAGGCATCCTGGGGAGGGCTCCTACTGATGACCTCAGTGTGCAGGCAGGCTCGTGTGGGATACGGTACACTGCTCCCAAGCCATTCAGGCCTTTAAAGGAAGCACTGACACTTTAAATTGTGCTGGAAAGTGACAGGAAGCCAGTGTGGTATAAGCACCAGAGAGAGCTGCCCGTGTACTGGAGAGAGATGATCCAAGTCAGCAGCCTAGCAGTTGTGTTTTGAACAGTCTCCAAAGGCAGCCTCACATACAGCGTGTCACAGCAGTCTAATATGGGAGAGCACAGGTGCTGGTGACTAGGCTGTCTCTGCCAAGAGGAGGAGGTCACAGTTGGCACCTGCCTCAACTGGTTGGAGTGGTTTGAGCTTCTAGTGGCAAACCTGGATTTCAGAGCAGTCCTGACTGTGAACCTCGGTCTGTGGTGTGGATGCTCTGGGACTCATCCCAAGCCTATTTGGGCATCCTCATTATTCATTAGGACACAGTATCTCTGCACAGCTGTTCTGCTGGGACTGCTCCCAAGAAACCGATTTAGTGTTAATGATAGTGAATGGGAAATAGCTGTTGCTTAACCAAGAAGGCGTTCACATGAGTTGTACTTGTGCCAGGTGGCTTAATGGTGATTAAAGCAGGTGCTAAAATAGGTGCTGGGTTCCAAACTTTGATCTCTTCATATGCAACATGCCAAGAGAAAAGGCTTTCCTGAGTGATGCTTCAATCCAGCGAACTGTTCTCTTGGTTACGGAGAGAGTTTTCACCAACTTCCGTTTAAAGCGAAACATGAAGGATCCACACAAAACATCTGAAGGAATTCTGGAGAAAGTGAAACAAATTCCTGTGGGATTCTGAATTCTTTTTGCCTGTGTGCCTCTCGCTCCCAAGGAATTGCTGCTGATCTGGGCCACTGACATTGGGCTGCCTTCCATTACCGCCTCCTGCTCCCTAGGGCTGTCACATCTTCCTTTCTGCCGCCACCACCTCCTTCATTTTCCTCCTTTGCTGCCTCTCCTTTGGCTTCCTCCCTGCTCCGCGTTCTTCCTCTCTCCCACCCTCCTGGCTGCAGCAGAGGAGTGTGTGCTCGGAGCTTTCAGTCTGCAGAACGGCTCCTTCCTCGAAGCGAGGCATTGTGGGCAGGGGGATCCAGAGAGCGCCTTTGCTACTGCTGCTTTGCAGCACTTTGAAAATCCAAGCAAAGGAATTCAACTTGTATTTTAAAGTGCCCAAGAGTATTTTGGTAGCTCAGGCACTCTCTGGGTGGCACCTGCCACAGCGCCTCACTCTGAGGAAGGACCCGTTCCTGAGAGCACAGGCAGGGACATCTGCACCACTACTGCAAGGGGCCAGGCAAGCAGAAGCGAGGAGAGGCGGCAGCAGCAACAGTCTTGACTGGACAGTTCTCCAGCTGGTAGATTTGCAGCAGTGGCTGGGTGACTGACTGGTCCTGTTGGTGGCGAATGAGGAGTGCACAGTTTGCCACCCTCTCCATCTGCTGCCTGACCACATAGTTCCTGATGGGCTAGCCCTGCTACTGATGCTTGCCTGCATAGCTCAGAGGCCGGGCAGACATGTTTTGCATGCGGAATGTTGTCAATTCAATTCCTGGCATCTCCAGTTAAAAGGACGAGGTTGCAGATGCTGTGAAAGATCTTTGCTTGAGAACTTGAAAAGACATTGCCGGCCAAAGCAGGACGTTCTAGCCGACACAGACAAATAGCTTGACCTGGTATAAATCAAGCTTCTTATATGCCTGTAACTTATAAAAAGTGACAAGTTTGAGATTCCTGTCGTACGTGAAGCATTCAGACAACCCCACGCAGAATAGAATGCTTCTTTTTAAAATAAAAGCCCCCACACTGTTTATAATACACTACAGCTAATTACTTTTAATCAAATTTACATCCAGTTTCCTTTCCAATAAAAATTTACTGCCTGCTGTCTTTTACACCAACACAGCTTGTTATTTTTGACACAACTGTGCTTTTCTTAGCCGCTTATCTGCTAATAGAAATAGCCCCACTCTCTTTATATGTTTTCCCCACCACCTCTGGAACACCCTGACCAGTTACGGGTGTCAGATTTTAAGAAGTTCACTGATGTCCAGGGGAAGGTGAGGAGCCTGGGAACCAAGTCCTTTGAGGAATAGTTAGCAGACTTGGGTATGCTTAGCTTAGAGAAGAGGAGATTGCAGGGAGACATCACAGCAATCTTCAGATATCTAAACGGCTGCCGTTTATCAGAGATGTTGCTCTTGTATCTTGCATGATAGAGAGTGATGGCTGGTGCCCTTTAGGACTGGTAGGGAGGAAGGCAAGCAGGTGGAACCAGAAGAAAGACAGAGCCTACTAACTGTAGTTTTGTCCCATTTCCCTTCTTCCTGGACTGGATGCAAATCAGAAGGCAAGCAGGTGATGGGCTGGCTTTGAGCAGAGTGAGGTTGGTTGGGCAATCCTCCATTTGGCCTAATGGACCAACCTCCACTGACTGCAGATCTGCATTGAACTGGGAGTTGAAATAGTTGACCTTCAAGGTTGCTAACAAGTCTCTGGTTCTGCTTTCCAGTCTTTGGGGTAAATCACCCTTGGCTGCCACAGTAATAGAAGTGATGTTTTCTTTTATAAGTTGTCAAACAAAGCAGGGTCAAAGCCTATTATTTCATTCATTGATTTTGCAATAGGTTTCCAGTATTGTTTTGCTTCGGGGCAGAATCCAACATAAATGAATGAGTGTGCCAGCACACGAATGACATTTCCAACACAAGATGGAGAGCCTCTATATGGAAGGAACATGGTGCATTTCATGTGTGAACATGTACACATCTATGCCATTGCAATATGTGTCTGGTGGTGTGTGAGTGTGTATGTCATAATAATGTGTGATTTAGTTTGCATGCCTTGTTTATTAGAAAGTCTGTTCCCTGTGCAATGGCCCTTTTCAGCTAGGCTGGGGCCAAAGAGGACTTGCTGTGAATGCAAAATGTGCCATCTCCTTCCTGAAGCCCTGGAAAGCTGCTACCAGTTTGTGGGCAACACATCACAAAATGCGATGATAATGATGATAAAATAATCACCCCATTAAAGCCACATTACACCCCCTTAAAACTGAACACAAGCAGTTAGAACATTAGCAGGCAGTTGAAAAAAGCAGTAGAAATGTATAAAAACCAGACTGAAATAAAAACACGTAGACACTACTGAGCTAGATGCAAGGCAGCTTCATACAATCAATTTGTTCTGTGAATCAAAGACAAATATTAAAAATTATTTGGAAAACTAATGCATGTAGCATTTTAGGGTAAGAAGGGGTGCTGACGGATTGGACTCTGGAGCCTAATTGCAGCTGTCAGGTGTTTGGTGTAGGGAGAGGAATAGCTCTCAATATTCCCTTGAGGTTCTGCTCCACCCTCCTCCCAGCAAATGGGGAAAAAAAACATGGAGAAGTGGGAAATTATAATCTTGCCTCCCCTCTTCCCACCTGCTAAATCTGTGCTCCCATTTCTCAGACTTTTTATAGTTCCATCTTTAGCCATCTGTCTGTGCAAATCTGCAGGGCAGTTTGTGTCAGGAATTATACAGAGCCTTCTTGTGCGGCTCATTCAGGGTTTAATATTTATATCATTTTTTTAATCATTTCCAAAGCCAAGAAAAGGAAGATTATATAAATTGCCTTCCTACTCTTCGTCTTTGTGCTGTTGAGGATCTCTTTGTGGTTAACTGCAGTTCTCTTGGTAAGCCTTCGTGGTTGCATGGGAAACCCTGCACATTCGGTCTTGCAGGATACTTATATCTCCACCCTCGCCATAGCCACATGGTCTACCAAGGTTACTCTCCCCCCTGGAATGGTTGCAAGCCCTTGGAGATCAGCAGCCTTGAGGCAATGGAATGACCTGCCTCCCAGAGTCACAAATGCAAGAATCCAAGATTCTGTGATTCTTCAGCCGTCTCTGCAGGTGCTTAAAGCAATCCGACTCAGTTAGCAAAATAATGATTATGTTGGCTTCTGGCGAAGGAAAGGATACAGTCACCCTCCACTTGTGTGCTTTTAATCCTCTTTCCAAGTGTTCACTTTCCCATTATTTCATCTGCCTTAGTGGCATCAGTCCCAGGGAAAGTGCAGAACCAGAGGGGATTGACAAAGCAGCTGAGAACCCTACACATGGAGACTTCTGGCTACCCCTCACAGTGCAGGCGGAGTGGTTGGGGAGTTACATAATGCTGGTGTCCAAAAGTAAGCAACAGATTCACAGGATCGTGCTGCAAAATCTGAGCGCATCATTGTGGCATGAGTCACTCCTGGGAGGTCAGGAGAGGCTATGCTGCTTTCTTTCCAAGTGCACGGGCCCAGCTTGCTGGCAGGTACAGACCATTCAGGTGACTGAGCTCTTAAAACTGAGCCATAATAATATGGGGAGAGCTGGTTAACACAGGGGAGTGGTGGCAAATGGCAAAACCTGCTCTCCCTTGCAGTTGTGGGGCGAGCATGGTGGGAGAGAGTGAGTCAATGACAGTTGCCGAAGGAAAATTACAGTTTAGATATGAGCCAGCCAAGCAGAACTTGCAGAATTGCTTACAAGGGGCTGCTTTTATATCTCCAATAAACAAGAGGGATTAACAGTTAGATCCAGCCTAGCATGCAGAGATCCATCTTCTGTTGTGCAGACTGCTGGAGCAGCTAAAGGCATCCCAAGGTACAGGACCACACAGCCTGATGGATGCAGCTCTGGGGTGTTGTGTTTTTTTAATGAGGTTTAGCAGAGAATTCTGGGGCCAAAGCATGGGATTGTGCAGAGCCAGACAGGATACAACACCGTCTGCCAACCTGATGTCCTCTGAATGTTTTGGACTACAGTTCCCATCTGCCCCAGACAGCACAATCTGCATAAATATGGGAGTTGTCATCCAAAACATCTAGAGAATACCAGGTTGGTAAAGGCTGGACTGTGCCTGGAATTTGTGCCAAAGCTTCTTCTATGGCATTGTATGACATGGCCATAACTTTTCTAGGGTTGCTCTTTGGACTACGCAGAGTCATAAAACGAATAACTTTTATCAAAATTAGCACTGCTAACAAAGAAGTATGTGAGCTTTTGAGCTGCACAAAATTCATCCTTCTGCTGGGAATGTTAAAAAATACCTAAAATGGGGTTGGGGAAATTGTGTGGCAGCAAAAAGTTAAGACTAGCCTGCAGCTTATTTCAGACATCATATTGAAATGGAAGAAACATCTGCACCCTTGTTTGGGTTAACTTTGTGTCCTGTGCAAAAACACAGTCCTCATCAGGGCTTGTTGCTAAGCCCCGCTATGCCTGGCACCTCACTTTCATCCTGTGAAGGCAGGCAAAGGGTCAAAGCAAGGAGCCTCCCGTCTGTGTGTGATATAAAACCCTGCATAGTTATGCAAGACAGCTGTCATGTCTACTTCCATAGCTTGTGGTAGAGAGCATGGAACTAGAGATGTCCAGAGAATTTGAACAGGTCATAACTGAGCACTCCTGCTTGAATTCTTGTAAGTGGAATCAAGGCACTAATTGCTTGCAGACTCTACAAGATCTGCCTAACTTCACCCAACCTCTGTTATTGGCTCTTGCCCCCCAAAATCTAGCTTCTGGCAAAGGTGAGGTAGTGGGAGAAGTGGACACTCCTAGTCCTCAGCAGAACAGCTTTTACCGCCTGGGACTAGGACTACAAATCCCATAATCCTTGGCAGGAAACTTCACATCCCTTCCCCAGTGCCTTCTCTCAGGTTCCAGACCATCTGAGGTGCAGCACGTGACCACTTGAGAAAGGGTCTTCTCAGTGGTGGCACCTTGGTTTAGGACTGTTCTCCCCAGGTGGACTTGCCTCTGATGCCTTTCTGAATCCAGGCAAAGTCCTTTTTTATTTTATCAAACTTTGAATGTTTTTAACTTTGTTGATCTCTTTTATTTGGGTGCTGCTGTTATAGACTGACTCTCTTTAGCTTATAAGTGACTTTATGGTGTTTTTAATATTTTATTTTAAGCCATTCTTATGAAGTATTTGAAAGGTGGGGCATAAGTCTGCATAATATATAAGCTGAAAGGGATCTTGAACTGTAATAATACTCGCTGTTGGAAATTTAATCTTGTTAATGCAGGAGCATTTTTGTTGCAGATTTCTTTTTGGAGAGCCCCAAATTATTGCGGCCTATTGGTTAGAAGTATTAATAAAATTGTGGAGGAGATGATGGGCTATGGCGTTCCAGCAGATTGTTTCATCACCTCAACTGCATTGGTCATTTGATGATTCTGACTGTGAGGTTTTGTGAGATTCATTAACATGGCAATTGCTAGCAACTGGAAGGATAAAGTGCCCTCATCTTTAATGAGCTGGTGCTTCAGAATGTGGTTTCTATAACAAAGTTTACCAATATTGTTCAGCAGAAGGAAGGAAGACAGCAGAATTGATTATGTAAAAATAATGGTTTTGTTTTGGAATAACAAATACGAGAGCAATGTAAATCCATGTAGTTCACTTTCTTTTTTATAATCATTTTTAGAGTGATATTAAAAATAACATACACATACCTTGGTGTGTGTACCAGCCTTCCCCAACTGCTGTTGTCCACGCATGCTTGGATAGCTCCCATTTTCCATGATCGTTGGCTATGCTGGCTGGAGCTGATGGGAGTTGTAATCCAAAATGTTTGGAGGCTAATAAGTTGGGGAAGACAGGCCTAATTCATGGACAGCAGACTTGTCCATCTTCAGCCCAGTATGAGGAAGGAACTGGATTAATTTATTTAATGTGTTGCTTCCAACTACATGGATTTTATGTGTGAGTTTTGAACAAGATGCTCAGCAAGACACATGGTACAGTCCTGCCCATGACCTCAGATATTTATATTGGGGGGGGGGGTGTTTTGCCATGCATCTCCCCCACCTCTCCTATAATATGAAGGTAGAAGAAGAAGAAGAAGAGTTTGGATTTGATATCCCGCCTTTCACTCCCCTTCAGGAGTCTCAAAGCGGCTAACATTCTCCTTTCCCTTCCTCCCCCACAACAAACACTCTGTGAGGTGAGTGGGGCTGAGAGACTTCAAAGAAGTGTGACTAGCCCAAGGTCACCCAGCAGCTGCATGTGAAGGAGCGGAGACGCGAACCCGGTTCCCCAGATTACGAGACTACCGCTCTTAACTACTACACCACGCTGGCTCTCAGAACATCAAGGAGCCTTCTGCCTAAGCATTCTCCTTGATTTTCTGGAAGGATCTTAACAAAGAGGAGAATCCAAGCATGAAATGCCACACGCACACATCCTGTGTATATCTGAGATGGTGTGGTCCTGTGACGACTGTTCCGTGTGCTCTGCGGACTGTCTGGATTGGCTTTCAGGGTTAGGCTGCTGATCACTTGACACAGTGCAGGAGTTTCATTTTTTAATAATCCAAGTTTTCCTTTAACTCTTAAAGGACCAACACCAGCAGTGGGAGTCAGTGGCCAGGAATGGATGTGGACCAGAGGACATGACCCCCTTAGCTTGCCAGTGAGTGAGCCGAACTCTTACCAGCCCCTGTTTGTCTTCTGTTACAGGAATGAGACTGTTTTACACCAGTTCTGCTGCCCTGCAGCTGACGCTGAGCAGAAGTCTTCATTGGCAGACTCTTCTCCAAGGTGGGAAACTTTTTCGATTCATACCCTGCTTGCTCCTGTGTTCCTCCTCCAGCCTTCCATTCCCTGCTTTCACCTGCACACAAAACATGCAGGCTTCATTTCATTCACAACCAAAACGCTGGGATTAGCTGCACCGAGAAGTGGCTGGCAGGGGGTCCTCTCTCTTTCGCACAAGCATGAAATTGGATAAACTTTCCTCTCCCAGCCCCAGTTGTGTAGTTCTCTTACGTTGGAGGAGCCTTCCCCAAGCTGGTGCCCTCCAGATGTTTTGGACTACAACTCCTATCATCCCTAAGCATTGGCCATGGTGTTGAGAGTTGTTGGGAGTTTCTGCAGGTTGGGGGAGGCTCAAGGCAGAAGGGACAGAATAGAAGGAACGACAATAGAGAGAAGTGTTATTCAGTGTTGAGGCAACACGCTCCAAAAGGCCCCCACCTTCCTTAACAAATATGTGAAGTATGCACCCTATTTGACACTGGTGGTGTTCATACTCCTTGCTGCTGCCCTGTGCCATTTCCTTAATATTCCTTACACATGCAAAGTCAAATCAGAGTGAGAGCAGGAAGCATAATTTGCTGTTGAATGCCTCGCTCCGGATGGGCTTCATGACAATGCAAATGAAGAACAGAAGCATCACCACTTCCAAAACAACCTGAACAGGGGTGGTAGCAGCTGGGAGCGGGGAAGCCTGGGTTTTCTGAAACCTTTATACAGTACATACATACACATGCTCTCTCACTCACACACACACACACACACACACACACAGCCCTGCCCTTGAGCCAAAAAAGTTTTCCAAAGAGCTTTCAGCTAAGGATGCTTCTAGTAGCAGTTGGTGGGTAGGGTGGGAGCAAATGAGGAGGCCTGCAGGTCCAGAGGTGGCTGCAAAATAAATGGTGGTAGTTCACTGGATGTGGGGAGAAGGTGCTAGAAACAAGGCAAGAAAGCTTAAGACCAGTCCTCTCCACGTTTGCTTCCTGCGACCAAGCTTCCTGCCTTCATTGGTTCCTCTGTTTAAACATGCAGATGAAATACTTGTCTATATATATATATATATATATATATATATATATATATATATATGATAATCTCATTTATTTATTTATTTATTTACAAAACAGTCACATTAATTCACTTGCTATGGTGCATTCACCTTCTATTTGCATTCCTAGTTGGCTCACTTAACTGAACTGGGACTTAGCCGGGTTTGGAAACAAAACAATGATTCCTGATGTGGATTATTATCAATGCCCATTTAAATTTTAGAATACTGCGAAAAAGCTCCAGATGTTCATCTGAACAGACTCGAACATTGAGAACCACTGTTATTCCAACTGCACTGCATTTTTAAAGAATTTGACTGTGAATCTGTCCCCGCTCCTGCCAACTAGCTCTGTATTGTTAGTATTGCCTATTAGTCAAGCATTTGATTATCTTGAGCTCAGTCCCCCAGCCCTCTCTGTTTGGCGCTCGGGATTCTCCCCTGGCCACAGTCTTCCTCCAGCTACATCCTCTCTCCAGGTCACTCCCCTTCCTGGCCCTGATTTGCCCTCCCTTGTTTTGCAGGAAATTGTGCAAAACACCTTCCACACTACAGAAATATTGCAGAACTCGCTAGAATTTTTTTTCTGATAGATGTGGGGGAAAATGGGTTGATGGCCCAAATGTTCTGGAATAGCGATGAAACAATAATGATACCATGTGGAAGCATGAAAAAAAATTCTCCCTCAAAACAGCAATTGTAGTATTCAATGTGTTATGTCTTGAAAGCACCAGAGGTTAGGTAATTCAAATAAGTTGAATTACCACTTACTCCGGCTCCATCGCAATCCCACCAGTGGCGTTTGAAACTACAAGCTAGTGCAACACACAGGTTCCTGGTTAGGCAGAAAGAAGCAGTTAAAACTAATATTCTCAAGCCAATATTCCCAAGACACTGGGTTTATCTTATTTGCTGCACTGATGCAGTTGCCCTCCCATTTGCTGATCTCTCCAGGGATGGAATGAATATTCAGGGAGGGAGGGGTGGAGCTCTTGAGAAAGCACTGACAACAAGTGATCTTGTAACTGATGCACTTTCCCCTTGAGAGCGAGCGCTGCGATAGCAAAGTTGCATTTACCATGGAATTGAGGGAATGTAGGGGAATTAATTACAATATATCTTGTAACTTGTAATCATGCCCGTCCTCCCCAAAGTAGTTTGCATCGAGGCGCTCTCGCTGGGGATGCGGTGAAGTTATTATATCAGGCAACTGCAGAAACTCCCAACTCAGCACTTTGATGGCTGCTAACAAGCTGAGATGCTATAATAGAGAAAAGTTGTGCGTAACTAATTCCTGCTATGTCCAAGGAGAAACATAGCTCTCTGGCTGAGATTTTATGGCAAACACAGAGAATTGGATTGCACACTTGCATTTTTATCTTAATCTCGCACATGTGCCGCCTAGGAGCACACAATCTCCTTTTCTGTCTGCCTATGTCTCTAGAACTTGCACAGTTCTGCAGAACTCTCCTACCAGAATGGAACCTGTTCTTGCAATGCAAAATACTCTTTAATTTTATGGTAAATGCAGTGAGGCTTTTTTTTTTTTTTTGCAGTGTGCAAACTGTTTCTTTCACTCAAAGTCTCATGTATAGTGGCATTAGCCTATATGGACACCTCACCGCGGCTGGCCACATCACCCCACCCAGCATCTACCCAACAGTAGAGCTGGCCCTTCTTGTGGAACAGGCACAATGGTCCTTGCTTTATCACCTGATTACAGCAATCCTTTTGCAATAGGTCCATCTTTCCATGACCTGTCTCTGCTTCTAGAATAACAAAAAACTATCTCTTCTCCTACTACCCTCCTGAGAAAAAACCACACCCTACTCTTCCACTATATATAAAAGGATCTGGTGACTTCTGTTTCAGTGTATCTGAAGAAGTGTGCATGCACATGAAAGCTTATACCAAGAACAAACTTAGTTGGTCTCTAAGGTGCTACTGGACATTTATATATATATATATTAAAAATTATGGGGACCTGAGAAAATATGGTGAGCAAGCGAGACCAATCAGGACTTAAATGAGCCAGCCTAGCATCCTGAATAAGCAGTCAGCTAAATCGGCTCACTTGGGGCCAATCAGATCTTTAGTATTAGCTCAACAGAACTCATGCTGAGGCAGCCATATTTCTAGAGGAGTCTAACTGGCTTTCCTGATGAGGCTAAGCCCTGATTTAGAGGCCTGCTCTCTCCACCCCGCCCTGCTCTGCTTGCCTATTGCCGCTGCATCTTAAATTACATAACACAGAGTGAATACTTCCCTGTTTCCCTTTTTCTTTTCCTGAACAGGCAGTTTTATTTTTTTATTTAATTTTTTTATTGTAAATGAGAAAGCCTGTCAGAAGTGATGCTGCTAATAACTGCCAGCCGTCTAGTTTTAATTAGAGTTTTCTTCATTAATGCCTCGTCTCGTCTCCGTGCGATGGATTAAATAATGTACTTGCAGCTCATTTACACAAACCCCCAAACTGCAGGGCTGAGCCGCAATCCTTTAATTAAACAGCCCGGCTGATCCCTGCCGCTGCCTCGCTTCATCAGTCTAAGCCGATTAAATGGAATAGGGACTAATAAGGAGTATAAACGGAGAAGTGACTCTTGTCTCTTCAAGGGACCCGGGGGCCTCGGCAGCAGAGTGGGCGGGCTGCTTGGCTCCGCCTCCTCCTCCACTGCAGAAAGTGTGGTTGGAGCAAACCTGCCCCCCCCACCATGGCTTGCAGAAGCTGCAAGATGCTTATCAACACTAAGGAACAGCAGGGAGGGGAAGGGTGGTGTTCTCCTCTGCAAAAGTGATTGTCAAATGTCCTGTTAAGGCTGTGTACACACCATGCATTTAAAGAGCAGTATGTTCCTCCCCACAAATATCCTGGGACCTTTGTTTTGTTGCTGGGAATTGTAGCTCTGTGGAGGAGTAAACTACAGTTTCCAGGATTCTGGTGTGTGTGTGTGTGTGTGTGTGTGTGTGTATAATTTGCTTTAAATGTATGGTGCGTATGCAGCCTTTGTCTCTGGGCATACCTATAGACCACAGACTTAATAGGTTTGTTAGACATTTTTCTTCTTCAAGGAAATCTAGGAAATGCAGTTCTGTAAAATGGAATGTCTAGCAGAGAACGCTCAGCACTTCAGTGGATTCTTTGCAGGAAACCATGACGGCTGAACACTCTTGAAACCAATATATATGTGTAGTGTAGACATACCATCTATTCTGGATAGCACTGTACTGAACCTTGTACTCGTTTCCCAAGAAAACTTGTGTTTCCTGTGAAAGAATGCAGGCATTGAGAACTTAGGGGGGAATTCTGAGTGGTCAGTATGTGTGTGTGCTTATGAAGTGGACATAGGATTCCCCTTCCTTTAAAACAGGTTTAAAGCACCCCCCTTGTGCTCATAGTAGTGTGGCCCTCGTAGCAGTGTGGGGCTTGGTAAGAGCTGGTCTGCTGGATCAGACCAAAGACTCCATTTAGTCCTGTATCCTGTCCTCAGTGCAGCCAACCAGATGCCTATAGGAAGCCAGAAGCAGGGTGTCAGCTGAGTAGCCCTCTCTTTGAAGACAGACTTTTGACTTGGCAACACTTCTTAGTATGGCCGTGTGACTGCTGAGCTTGGAATCCTTTTCTTCAAAGAGCTCTGCCCCATTGCGAGTCCAATCAGGGCATTCTAAACCTGTTTTTTTTAAGTGTCCATGAATGTGGAGTGGGGGATCTCCTTCAGATGCCTTGTTGTGTTCATAAGGTAAACACAAACAGACAAACACCAGTTCCTGGAATGTCTTTTTTTCTTTTCATGCAAACATCTACACACACGCTGTCCTTTTCTGAAACGTCTTCACTTTGTCCCCACTGCCTTTTGATTGGTCATAATAAAGACTGTTTGAAAATTCAGCTCAGCCCTAATTCTAGATTAGGAAGAAGGAACAGAAACATCTCCCTGCCTAAAGATGTGGTGAAATTCAACCCCGCCATGCTTTAAATCTTCATAGCCAAGTCTCTGAAGCTGAAAATGGAATTTCAAGAATGCGCAATTCAGTCTCTGGATATTTAACTTAGTGAACTCGTGTGTGTGTGTGTGTGTGTGTGTGTGTGTGTGTGTGTTGGATTTCTACTTTTATGGAATGGTTGAATAGATTTGTTTTCACCTCAAATGTTCTCTAAAATGACATTTAACAAGTGAAGCTTAGATATATATTAGATATATATTTTAAATTCAAAACTTGACATTTCAAATCTGGAAAATGTTATGCATTTTGTATGTGAAACTTCGTTTCAGATTCACTTTCAACCAGCTGCACTGCATTTTATTCTGGGCTACTAACTTGGCATGTGGTATTACTGGTACAACAAAATGTGACCAAGTTTAGTGTGGTGGTTAGACCAGTGTCTTTCACCTTGGGTCTCCAGATGTTGTTGGACTATAACTCCCATCATCCCTGATCGTAGACTAAGCTGGCTGAGAATGATAGGCACCTTCCAACACCTTGGAAACACTGGGTTGATTGCAGAGCCAGGCTCAGACCTGGGAGACACAGGTTCAATTCCTGCTCTGCCACAAGGCTCAGTGTGTGTCCATGGGGCATTTGTTGTCTTTCGGTCTAATTTACTTCACCAAATTGTTGGGAGGATGAAACAGGGAACCATTTATGCTGCCCTTAGCTCCTTTGAGGAAGGAAGGAATACATAAATATGTCCTACTTACTAATAGCAAATTCATTCTCTTGAGTACTGATCTTTATTCAGCTATAATGGCACCATCCCTGCATAAGAACTAGGTGTCAGCAGGTGTGGAGGGAACCCCATGGCTTACAGAAGTACAATAATATTAAATTGATAATTGGTGAATGTGTTATGGTGCTTTGGAGGGAATCAGCGAAAGCATCATTAAGCAGAATAAAAACTAGTAAAAATGTCATTATAATGGGTTATATCTAGTAAAACTTTATATATGTTCCACGCCATTTAATTTTCTGTACTGAACCTCAGAATTTAGGCTTATTTTAGATATGATGGTGGTGGTTTGTGGATTTTTTTTTTTTTTTTGGAAAATAACAAAAACAACTGAGAAAGGAACACCACCCTCAAAGGAAAACCCTGTCAGATGATGACTGAACTTTTGTGCTTAATGGGCACAAAATGCTAACTGGCAGATTGAGGATCAATAATAAGATTTGGGTATTTGTTGGGATTTGTAAATGGCTTGGGGATTCCCGTTGCACTATGAAGTAGTAAAAAAACAACAACTAATTAAGATGAATTAAAATGGAAAACCAGGTTAGGGAAGGAGAATGAAAGGAGCCTTACTTTCATTTCCTTTTGAAATGGCAATCATTTATAACACTGATGGAATGCAGGATAGCTATTAGCCACCATTGAATTTGAAACTACATGGACAGGGGTAGTCTGTCTCTGAATCTCCATAAGAGGCAGCCATCACTTTAAGTAACAGCCAGTGGAGCACTGTGGGTAGGGCTACATTGCTGTAGCATCATGGCCACTTGCACCTTCCTATTGCCACGCATCATGGCTTTGGGAGAGGGGGCGAGACAAGGCAGCGGAGCTCCAGCATTCTGGCCACTTGCAGTTCACTTAAAATGATGGTGAAAGGCGATACAGATTTGCATAAAAGTAACACATTCTCATTTATATGTATAGACGCAAGATTAGAAATGAGTACTGCAATTTAAATAATTTTCTATTCTGCAATTATTTATTTACTGAAAATATTTGTACCCCACCCATAGATACCAGGGAGAGTTACAGACCATAAAATGAACAATTACACAGTTGTATCAATAGAATAATTAGAAAACAATAGCATGCATCATCTAAAAATTGAGGCAGCAGAATAGGCTGAATACCAGCCGTGGCCACCCTGTGTTTATGACAACCCTGAGCCAAACACCATTTTCGACAGACCCATGGCAAACCGATCCCAATTAACAAGTTAGGAAGACTGGACAAAGGCTGTGTCATTGGCGTGCCCCACTCTTTACTTGCGCTGCTGAATATAGACACAACCCCACAATTTCAAGAACAAGCGCCTTGTTTCCCTGCCAGCTTTTATCTGCTAGCGACAGGCCTGCATTCTGGGGATTTGAATAGGCCAGTAATTGCCTCACCATTTCTCCAAGTCTCACTCCGGTGGAATTTAGCATTCCAGAACAATGACCTTTAAAATGGTCCTGGCAAACCCTCCGCCTCTGACACGACGGCATCCCACACATTTGCTTTTGCGCAAGAAAGCACAATGCGATGGAACGGCACATGCGATGCTCTGGGGGGTCAGCGTCTATCACAGAAGCTGGCCGGGTCTCCCCTGTGGAGATGAATGGAACAAAAGCACAGAAACTCTACACCCTGCCTTCAATGGAGAAAGCATTCCAAAGCACGTGAAGCAGAAGATGCTGAAGGGGACTCATGCAGCCAATTAACTCTACAGTCCTTTTGAAGATCCATGTGTGGGTGAGCCAAGAGCAGGCATCCCCAAACTCAGTCCTCCAGCTGTTTTGGGACTACAATTCCCATCATCCCTGACCACTGGTCCTGTTAGCTAGGGATGATGGGAGTTGTAGTCCCAAAACATCTGGAGGGCCAAGTTTGGGGATGCCTGGCCAAGAGGAATGCATTGCTTCCAGTTTGTTTATCTCTGATATATGAAAGACTGCTTTTCAGCATAAAGGTAAAGGTAAAGGTACCCCTGCCCGAACGGGCCAGTCTTGACAGACTCTGGGGTTTGTGCGCCCATCTCACATCTATAGGCCGGGGGCCAGCGCTGTCCGGAGACACTTCCGGGTCACGTGGCCAGCGTGACAAAGCTGCATCTGGCGAGCCAGCGCAGCACACGGAACGCCGTTTACCTTCCCGCTGGTAAGCGGTACCTATTTATCTACTTGCACCCGGGGGTGCTTTCGAACTGCTAGGTTGGCAGGCGCTGGGACCGAGCAGCGGGAGCGCACCCCGCCGCGGGGATTTGAACCGCCGACCTTTCGATCAGCAAGCCCTAGGCGCTGAGGCTTTAACCCACAGCGCCATACACAGACACAAAAGCGGTTTACACAACAATCTACAGAACAACTTATTGCAGTGTGGCGTGCTTCTATTCAGGGTCCCAGCCAGCCACACCCTCCACCCTTCTCTCCTCCTTGTTTTCCATTCCCCCCTCCATCAGCCAGCATTCTGTGGTCCCTGAGGGTGCCCAGCCCTCTTTCGGCTGGTTTTCTTCCTCCACCCTAGTTCCTCCCCCTAAGGTTTTTTTTTGTATCTGTACAAATTTTGGAGGTTCCTCCAGGCATGCTAATATCTTATTCTTGTGCAAAAGATGGTGCTGTTTCTAGGCCACATAAGGATCCACTTTCAGAGAATGAGTTTACTATTCACATGCCAGATGAAACTATTTCAGAAAGGCAAAAGTTTCCTCCAATCTTTCAGGGATCGAGATGTAGCATTAAGCCTACCTGAATGAAATTTAATGGGTGTTGCCATTTTGCAACCATCCACATTGTTCTGGTTTGAAAGGCACTTCACTTGCAAATGGATAACAAAGTTCGGATGTATCTTTAGACATAATTCCTCGCATCAATAAAGGAGACAAATTGTGAGGTTCAGTCTATCCCCCGCAGGGTTGGAGACCCTCAGGCTTAAGAGTCTGAAGATGACCCTCCAGCCTTCTCTATATGGTCCTCCTCCAAGCTAGGTCTTCTGTCCAGGCCACATCCCTCACTGGTCCTACTCGACAATCTCCATCAGTGCTTGGGGCAGCTTAGGATGTGTCCCGGAATTATGTTTCTTGTTTGCCCGGATGGAGAGAAGAATGTGTGGCGTATGTGTGTGGAAACCCCTGACTGTTGGGTGGCTGGAACATATCCTCCTGTACAAGGTAAGAATCACATCCGTTGTTCTGCTCCCTTCTGACTCTGGTGCTGCCGACTATTGACATGTGGTTCCAAGAAATTTGCCCACAAGGGATTGCAGTCCTGAAAAAAGATTCCTCACCTCTGATCCCCAGTAATCATAGAATCATGGAATTGTAGAGTTGGAAGGGACCATGAGGGTCATTTAGTCCAGCCCCTGCAATCTTCTGTCGCATGTGGGGTTCGAACCCACAACCCTGAGATTAAGAGTCTCATGCTCTACCATATACTAAATATACATATACTAAATATAGGGGACACGGGTGGCACTGTGGTCTAAACCACTGAGCCTCTTGGGCTTGCCAATCAGAAGGTTGGGGGTTCAAATCCGCGCGATGGGGTGAGCTCCTGGTGCTCTCTCCCAGCTCCTGCCAACATAGCAGTTTGAAAACATACCAGTGCAAGTAGATAAATAGGTACTGCTGTGGCAGGAAGGTAAATGACGTTTCCACACACTGTGGCTTCCGTCATGGTGTCCCATTGCATAAGAAGCAGTTTAGTCATGCTGGCCACGTGACCCAGAAAGCTATCTGCAAACAAACACCAGCTCCCTCACCTTGACGCGAGATGAGCACCACACCCTATAGTCACCTTTGACTGGACTTAAGCATCCAGGGGTCCTTTACCTTTTTACCTTATACAAAATATACATATATTAAGTATTTATAACCAAAGATTCTGTGGTATTTTACACTAGTACCACCCGATAAATAAACCACCATGCTGCTGTTCAAGGCAATGCCCAAAAACAGTACTATGCATTATTATTATTATTATTATTATTATTATTATTATTATTATTATTATTATTGTTGCACATTATTATGGTATGTATTGTCTTTAGAGCAAACTCATATAGAAATTATTCCCTTGTTGTTCCCTTGTCCTATGGGAAACACTATCTGTATAATCTTTCCCCAGTTGCTTCTTAAAGTATCATCTGTAGCAGATATTTCTACTCTGAGAGATGGCCGACAATTTCTGAGGAACAGAGTTAGTCAAAAATGGAGACAAGTGGAGGTGGAGTTTACCATAATCACAAGGCAATTGCTGACATAATTTTCTGTGGGTATCTAATCCCTCTTTCAATATTGCTAAATTCTTTGCCGCAGCAATTTCCTTCTGGCAGGGAGTTCCACAGTTCAGCTTTCCTTTACTAAGTTCAGACATCGGCCTAGAGCTGTTGTGATTCAGCATCTCCCAGGTTTGGGGGGGGGGTGTTGGTCTTTGAGGTGATGTCTTACCAACTTTTCTCTGAATTGCTAAATTTGTCCTATTTGAGGGATTATTTATTACAATTCTGTCCCACCCTTCCTTTAAAGACATCGAGGTAGAGCACACGGTTCTCCTCCTGCTGCTCTTGACAACGACCCCATGAGGTAGACTAAAATGAGAGGTGGTAAGTGACCCAAGAGATTTGATTGAGCACAGATTTGAACCAGGGTCTCCCCAGTCAAAGTTCAATATTCTAGCCATTGCACCAAACAGCCTCTGAGGTCCTCTCTCCCCAGCATCTCTAGAAAATGAGTGGATAATAGATGCACCTTTTGTATAGCACAGACCCATGTAGTGTTGGAGGTTATGTTGCATTGATGCAGAATTGGGGGCTCCCACAGTCCTGGATATGGGAAACGACAGCTTTGGTGGATGGAGGTGGAGTTTCAAGCTGCACCTGGAAAAGGTTCCAGAAATTGAAATCCAGCAGAGGTGGATTTTTTAATTACTGTAAAAAGAAGGGAGGCAGGGGGGGCTCCCTGGGCCCATGGGTTTTGCATGCGTTAGCTTCCTTTTGAAGTTTAATTTTCTCGTGTATAAAGTGCTGCTTAGATCAGACTTGAAACATGATCAATGCAACTGGCAAGTGTTTACTTCGTGATTATGGAGCAATTAAATTCCAACTCAATACAGTTTAGGCATCAAACAGCTGTGCACTCATTCCTAAAGTGCCCACTGGATTACTCATCACGTCAACCAGGAGGCTGCCTGCAGCCTCAGCACCAATTAGCAGTGAAGAACATAATATAATCGATTTTCTTGGGTCTTGTCCTGGACCAGTTCTCTCTACAGTCTGGTCAGGCTGCTGCCTCCCTCGTTGTAACTTTGAATTGCTGAACACTTCTAACGTAAGAGCACAAGGTTGTGGATGGAGGAGATGGTGAAGGGTTTGATTTGATATTTCAAGAGCGTGGTAGAGTCATGGAGTCAGCCAAGGCTGCCCATGAAATGAGACACACTGTACAAAGGAGCCACAGGAAAAAAGGAAGCAACAACATAATACAACGCCTCTTAGGAATAACAGGAAGCAATGCAAACAACAAATAATACGTATCGGCAGCCAGTGACAAATCAAAATGCAGTCATGACGTGTATAAGGTCGAAAATAATCGCAGCCTGTTAAGTTGAATAACGAAGCCAAAAAATTCCATGAGTTCAATGGGGTCTAGGTTTCTCCTGGTGAGAATGTATAAAGAACATAAATACAAACCAATCCATGCATCACTCTACAGCTTTGTGTAACTTTGTCAGTCAAAGCCAAGTGCCACACCTTATCATGCCATGACTCCTGCAGTACATGAGCCTATGCCTGGTGCATTATAAGCACATCGCTTCCTCCCAAGAATCCATGGAACTGCAGTATGTTAAAGGTGCTAGAGATTGTGGCTCTGTGAGGAGTAAGCCACAGTTCTCAGGATTCTTTGGGAGAAGTCATGTGCCTTAAATATATGTTGTGTATGCAGCATGAGACTCACACACACTTCTGGTGGTGCTTGCTATGGGAAACCTGTGGTCAATTGCTAGTGAGACCACACCCACCACTTTGAATAAGGTCCCCCCTTTTTCATTCCAATTACTGATGGAATGAAAATTCCAGCTTTCAAATTCTCTGATGCAGAATTGGTTCATTAGCTTCCCAATGCCTTGCATTTTCCTGGTGTGTCCACCTGTCTTTATTAGTACACAGTACTGCCAGCGGCTATCAACTTTGTTAACCTATGGAGGGGGGGGGAATACTAGTGCAAAAGGCTCTTTGCAGTTCATTTTGAAACTGAATTTCTCTGCTGGGATCCCTCTTCCTTTGGCACTGATCTTCTAAAAAAAAGAAGAGAAAAGGCAATCATCAGTTTGCCCTTGAGGTCAGCGTCAGATAGCTGTGCCAGTTGGTTCCACTGGAGTTCATGACCCAGAGAAGTACCTCCAGTTTTTATGATGTGAGCAGCAGTTGTTCTGAAAAAATTAATGTGGCTTTCCCCTTGATGTCTGGTATTGTCAGAGCACCCCTTAAGCCAAAGACCAGACACATCCAGATGCTTCTAAGATTATTAATAATGGTTATAATACCACTTAGAGCAGTTTATTTTTCTCATCTCTTTTATCTTGGCAATAGATTAGTGTGTGATCTATTACTATTACAAAAGGAGATGGAGGGCTGAGGGGTGGGGAAAGGTGCCAAATCAGCCGCTGAGTTACCATTTGATCCAAATTTTGGATGTGGGTATTTGATCACAAGATGCAGCTTCTAAAAAGATTCTGAAAAAGACAGGTGTTAGTGAGCTTAGACTAAAAATAACCATTCAGGTTCGTTATCTTTATCTTGACAATGGCTACACCCATATCTTTCATTTAAACTACTCCTATACCACTTTAAAGGGACACGGGAGGCTCTGTGGGTTAAACCACAGAGCCTAGGACTTGCCGATCAGAAGGTCAGTGGTTCAAATCCCCAGGACAGGGTGAGCTCCCGTTGCTCGGTCCCTGCTCCTGCCAACCTAGCAGTTTGAAAGCACGTCAACATGGAAGTAGATAAATAGGTACCGCTCCAGCGGGAAGGTAAACGGCGTTTCCGTGGTCTGGTCTGGTTCACCAGAAGCGGCTTAGTCATGCTGGCCACATGACCCGGAAGCTGTACGCCGGCTCCCTCAGCCAATAAAGTGAGATGAGCGCTGCAACCCCAGAGTCGGCCATGACTGGACCTAATGGTCAGGGGTCCCTTTACCTTTACCTATACCACTTTAAACAGCCCTGGCTTTCCCCAAAGAATCCCGGGAACTGTAGTTTGCCTATTTATTTATTGATTAATAAACATATTCATATGCTGCTGTATCATAAAAATATATTGCAGTGGTTTACAATCATTTCTGTTGGCATCCGTCTGCTCGAGAGACAATGGAGTCTGCTTCCGGGGGTGCAATAAAACTGCTGCGTTAGCAGCACCAAAGTGACCTCCCTGGGGTGTAAGCCTGGGCAGTGTGTATGGAGCTCCTGAGCTGCCCAGACAAGAAGACTGGGTCTTACTTACGTGGTCCAAAGGAAATCAGAGCAATGCGTTTAGCACCAGCTTGGCTACAGGAGTTGCTGGAAGAAGGCGTACAAGGCATTATCCAACCTTCTTAGGGACTCCACTCTGGATTTGGGTAGGGTTTACTCCTTAGCCTTTTCTTCTCCCAAAGATATCCTGTAAGGCAGTGGAGGTTTAGGACCAGTTTTCCTTCTCCTAGATGGGCTACCTTCCAAGATGGATGAGCTCCCCTTGCTCCTCACTACCCTCTCCAGCAGGTGCAGAAAATGGCTTCTTGACCATTGGACCCATTATTGGTCTAGTCTGCACAATTGGCTAGAGCCTGTCTTCGCATGCAGGGGAAATTGCTAACTCACCAAGGTACCCTTCGGCTACCTTCACCATGCCTCATCTTTAAAAGCCTTGTCTTTAAAAGCTTGGTGGAAGGGACAGGGAAACTTGTTGGGACATCTTTGTCGCTTCCATCCAGTCCGGAATTTCTTGCTCTTTTCTTGAACTCCTGAATTATGCCTCCTGAGTCTGCTACCGAGCTTGTACTGTTTCTTGCCTGAATAAAGATCTTTTTCTTACTTACAAGTAAAGACTGCTGTTTGTGCTTGTTGGGTAGTACCCTGGACAGCATGAGCTGGGATTTATTGGCTCTCTCCTTCCGAAGCTTTGGTTCCTTGCAAACTCATCCCCGTAGTAGCTGCAGCTATTTTCATCCTGGCTGCTGACGGATTCTGTGGCTGCCCTCAGGTGACTTGAGAGGGTTTTGTGAACAAAGCGAGGCGTTCTTAAGCGGGCTTTGAGGAGGGGAAAACAGGCAGACTCCAGTTATGTCATACATTTTCAGAAGTTGAGCTCTCTCTCTCTCGAGTTCCTTCCTCCTGAAGAGAAAGGAAGCAGAAAGGAAACAAGTTTCAAAGGAAGAAGTCAGAATGCATTAAGGATCATTGCACTTCGGATCCTGGAAGATTCGTTCTGATCATACATTGTTTGTGTTTTATGGGCAACTCATGTTGAGAGCCTGAGGCTGATAAACACAGAGAAAACAAATTTGTGGTTTTGTGTTTACCCTGCTTCACCCTTTCCCTTGTTTAAGGTTTGAGCATATATACACCATACCGTTTCAACAGTATTGAAAGGTATACTGTTATTACTGCAATGCCTTGATTTCTGTTTGCATGGGTTACTGGCTGGTCACAACTCTTTTCTCTCCAGGAAAGAATGCTGTTGAGACATATAACTCAGGGCTGGAGAACATCAGGCCTGCCACCAACCAAAGCCCTCCAGCCTCATCTGTCTGGCCCCTTGGACTCTTCTTAGGCCACATTTTCAGCAGGCTTACTTCATACTCACCTTGAGTGTTCTCATGGAAGAGAGGGCTACCAGAGACTACCAGCCGTGATGCCTATGCCCTGTCTCCACAGTCAGTGGTAGTAATGCTTCACAATACCAGTTTCTGGAAACCACAGGAAAGGAGAGTTTTCTTGTGCTTGGTGTAGTATGGTGTAGTGGTTAAGAGCGATAGACTCGTAATCTGGCGAACCGGGTTCACTTCCCCGCTCCTCCACATGCAGCTGCTGGGTGACCTTGGGCTAGTCACACTTCTCTGAAGTCTCTCAGCCCCACTCACCTCACAGAGTGTTTGTTGTGGGGGAGTGAAATATACTCGGAGTTGAGAGTGGATTTCATGTTCTTTATTCAGCTCATAGTAGTGAGGAGGAATGGAAGTTCCCCCACAATATCTGCTTTATATTCATTATTTACACAATGGGCTGCACGTGATTGGCTAATTCCGGGATTCTCCTGTAAGCCAATCAGGTTGTGGATTCACTTCCACCTGGAGCTGGATTGGGTGGCTCCTGTGGACCAATCATACTGCTGCATTGTTCTAGGACCAATCAGACTGCTGCATTTTGGATCCTATTGTTCTAGGACCAATCAGACTGCTGCATTTTGGATCCTATTCAACTCAGTACATAACAGGGAGGAAGGGAAAGGAGAATGTTAGTCCTTTGAGACTCCTTTGGGTAGTGATAAAGTGGGATATCAAATCCAAACTCCTCCTCCTCCTCCTCCTCCTCCTCCTCCTCCTCCTCCTCCTCCTTCTTCTTCTTCTTCTTGGGTCTCGCTTGTGGGTTTCCCATAGAGTGGCTGCTGTGAGACCATTGGACTAGATGGGCTATTTGCCTGATTCAGCAGGCTCTTATTGTGTTCTTATGTTCCTGCCTCCCAGGAATGGAACTCTGTGATAATGCCTCTTCGTTGTGTGGATGGAGGATAGCAAAGGGATATTTGAGTGTTAAGAAAAACTAGCCCACTCTGCAAAGGTACATTTTTCCTTTTTTGCTTGGCATTCTTTTTGCCTCTGGCCGCACCCACCCTTGGCATGTTGCCCACATGGGAATGTGGGCACCTTGGCATGAAAAAGGTTCTCTGCTGCTGATATAAACAACATATGTAATAGCACAACACCGGTAACCATATAAAATCACCAAACCTTTGTGGCAAGAGAGGAAATCAAAAGCAGGGCTGCTGCAGATTAATCAATTAGGTTAAACCAATTAAAGACATTTTGATAGACTAAAAAAAAAGTTCACCCAATTAATTGGTCAGCAGATTCTAAATCGGTTTTGGAGAAAAGTAAAGGCTCTACAGATGGCAAGCAGCATCTTAAAGAGGCATTTCTTCCTGCTGTGACACAGAGGTGTTCATAACTTTAAAACATCAGCCTGCCTTGAATGCAGGACCAATTCACACATTCCACAGAGACACCTAGCAAGGAGCTGCAATCAATCATGGTTCTCTTCTGAGCATACCAGAGTGATACTTATATTTGCAAGGACAGACTTGTCTCATTAGTTTATTATAATTTTAGATATACATGCAAAACCTCTTCCAAAGTAAATTTTTTTTAGGTGTAACCCAAGTTGCTTTTTAGTGTAGACCTAAAGATGTAAAATGTGAATGGAACAAATGTTATGTTTGGAAGTACTCATAGCATACCAGGACTACACATGCCAAGTAGCTATAGCTACTTGTTGTGTGAGTGCTGAGTTGACCTCTTCATAATGTGCAAAAGGGCCCTTGAGTGCATGCCTAAATAGTGTAATAATGTGCTACGCAGCTGCTGATTTCTGTGGAGACTGAGTTGCAGGGATTGGGCCAGGTCAGGGCCGTTGTCTACTCTGTGCTCATCCACTCTTCCGCTTGCCCCTTGCCTAGAAAGCACAGGTCCAAGCAGCTACTTCCTTGCCCTGCTCCTTTCCCAGGGAAACCTGCTGTTCAGTGCAGGGTCCTTGCCGCGGGATCACATTCATCCAGTGCTTTACCAACTGCACTGGCTCCCAGTGGAGTACAGGATCAGGTTTAAGGTGCTGGTTTTGACTTTTAAAGCCCCATGCGGCCTAGGACCCATGCACATACTCTCCTGGTATGCCCCGCAGAGGACCTTAAGGTCCACAAATGACAACATTTTGGAGATCCCAAGTCACAAGGTAGTTAGATTGGTCTCAACTAGGGCTAGGACCTTTTCAGTACTGGCCCCGACTTGGTGGAATGCTCTGTCACAAGACACTAGGGCCCTGCGGGACTTGATATCTTTCCGCAGGGCCTGCAGGACAGAGCTGTTCCGCCTGGCCTTTGATTTGGACTCAGTCTGACCCTTATGTTTTCCCCTCTCCTTACGGTTTTGATCTAAGGGCTAATTTTAAAATGAGGCTGCATTTAAAACTGCATTTTAACCCGTATTTTAAATTGGTTCCCCCCTCCCCATTATGTTTTTATCATAATTTTACTGGTGTTAGCCACCCTGGGCCTGGCCCTGGCAGGGGAGGGCGGGGTAATAATAATAATAATAATAATAATAATAATAATAATAATATTGGAGCAAAAGTCAATCTGGAGAAAACTCGAATTGCCCTTTGCTCTGATTTTGCACTAAAGAACACCCCCCCCCCCCGGGAAACCAATGAGACAAGAGTAAGTGTGGACAAGCCCTCTAACTTTCGTAATTTAACACATGTTAAGCTGTTGGAATTTAGGGAATGGCAACATACAAAATCATAGCTAAGGCCTAGCGGGTGCTGCTACTTACTATTGCTATGTTGCTTTATTCACTGTGTTCCACAGCAAATTGTAAATAATAGTAAAATACACAACAAAATCTATGAAAAACAAAAATAAGAGTGAAGCATAATGCAAGACAATCAAACCATAGAAACAGCCACCACCCCCATCCTCTAACACAGGCATAGGCAAACTCGGCCCTCCAGATGTTTTGGGACTACAACTCCCATCATCCCTAGCTAACAGGACCAGTGGTCAGGAATAATGGGAGTTGTAGTCCCAAAACATCTGGAGGGCGAGTTTGCCTATGCCTGCTCTAACAAAACAAGTGTAACTACCATAGTTGGCCAACTGCTGCAAAAATAAAACAGCACTCAAATGGCTCTGAGGAAAGAAATGTCTTTGTCTGGCTCCAATAATATGTCAACACCAAGTGAGCCTCCCTGGGATAGTATTTTCACTTTTATTATTATTGTGCTGTGTTCAGTGCAGGAGGAGAGTCTTAAGGTAACTTAAATTGTAGTTTCTCAGCCTCAGTTCTCCTGTCTGTAAAACGGGAACTGCAATAACAAACCCTTCTGGCCTCTGTGAAGGAGAACAAGAATGAAGCTGATGTCTGTTTGCATTGCAAACGGTAAATAAAGGGACCTTCGTAGTCATGTGATGTGCTTTATATGTAAGAATATCCTTTTGTCGGATGGAATATATTTCCTTCCTCATTCAGGCCTTGCTGCCTCACAACCCTCAGCTCAGCTCATTGTAACTGTGGGATTCTTTTTTATGCTCGGCTGCGCCAGCAGGCTTTTGTCAGCAAAATTGGTGATGTTCAGGTCTGCCTTGGGGACAAGAAGCTGAGAGAGCTGAGTCGAAGTGGCAGAAAGACTGCTGCTGAGAGGCCAAGTTTTTCTTTCCCAGGGCGCCGAGCAGGCGGTTAACACTAATTCAGGCTGCCATCTGTTTCTTCCATCTCTAAAAGGTCATGTTTACCAAATAATGCAAAGGCAAGAGGAGTCTAGGGTTAAAGGGAACGTAATTAAACTTTGCAGTGAAGGAAACACTCTTCTTTCCATCCACTTCCTCTGTGTTGCCCCTGGTGCTTTCAAACCTCATTGATGTGTGTGTGTGTCTAGATTCCATGCAAGATAAGCATCCTGATTCCAACAACAGCTGTCCATCGAGGCGCAGGACAACTCTGTGTCCAGGGCGGCTGTCTGCCAACTCCATCTGGTACGCCGGCTGAGACCCTACCTTCCTGGACATTGTCTCGCCAGAGTGGTGCATGCTCTGGTTATCTCCCGCTTGGACTACTGCCATGCACTCTACTTGGGGCTACCTTTGAAGTTGACTCGGAAACTACGAATAATGCAGAATGCGGCTCCTAGACTGGTGACTGGGAGTGGCCACCAGGACTACGTAACACTGTCGTTGCCCTTTAAAGCTCTAAACGGCTTCAGGCCTGTATACCTGAAGGAGCATCTCCACCCTCATCGTTCAGTTCCCTCACTGAGAGAAATGAAACTACAAGGAAGCAGGCAGAAGGCCTTTTTGGTAGTTGCACCTGCCCTGTGGAATGCCCTTCCAGCAGATGTCAAAAAGACTATAGAACTTTTTGTAGACATCTGAAGGCAGCCCTGTTTTGGGAACCTTTTAATGTTTGTTGTTGTGGTCGTTGTTTCCCCCTGTATTTTTGTTGGAAGCTGCCCAGAGTGACTGGGGCATCCCATTCAGATGGGCAGGGTAAAAGAAATAAACTATTATTATTATTATTATTATTATTATTATTATTATTATTATTATTATTATATTTATTGACAGGCTGGTATGTACTCTATTCTGAAAAGAGAATTCAATTCTGCACTGAGAGCACCATGAGAGCATTCACTGATAAACAATGAATCCTGTGATCTGCCTAAACAGTGCACTCCAAAACAGGATGGCTCCAGATATTAAGGAGATCCTCAGCAGAGTGCACTCTGATAGACCCCACCCTTTTTTGTGGATCCTGGTGGTGGCAGTGGCAGGTAGGCAGCCATTTTAATTTCTAGAAATGCTCTGGAGTTACCCTACATTGTGGGCATAATGGAAACTTAAAATACGAACATAGAAAGCTGTCTCACACCAACTCAGACCATGTGTCCATCTAGCCCAGTGCTGTCTACACGGAATGGAGAGCTGATGGGGATTGAATAGCTGTGTGCTGCTGCCAGCCAGGCCTGTGGCCAAGAGTCCAGAGCAGGTGTAAGTGCCAGTAGGCCCTGCCGATTGCCAGGTGCTAAAGCCAGGCCTGAGCATAAAATGTTTGCATAAATTTGCACATCTATGCATTTAAATATCCACTGGCCTCTATGGAAGGTAGTTGCTGGCACTGGAACGTTCCAACGCACCTTCACTGAAAATTAGCTGCAGACATTTGCAGAGAAAGCATGGAATGCACCCAACAGATGGAAGCAGGAAGTTTTAAAATATTTATTTATGCAACAGTCACTCCACACTTACCAACATTTGAACCAAGTTTTATTTGAAGCGATTTGGAGGGGAAGCTACAAGATCAGGGACTTGTGATCCACCTTTTGCATCCCAGATTAAGAAATCGTGTACACAATAGCAGAGTTGATGGCTTCTGGCTGGAGTTCTTGGTTCCATAGAGAACAACAAGAGAGTCAGCAAAGGCCTGTGGCTGAAGCTTTCTGGAGTTCTCAGTTTTAAAGATTTTTTTATTAAAAGATTCTCATGAGCAACCCTGACGGCAGCTTTTCGCCTCTTCAGTTTTTAAAGTAGGACCAGGTAGTAGACATGAGGTCAAGAAGGCAGGCCCTCTTCTGGATTGGTAACTGTTTAAAGAATAAGAAGCAGACAGGGCAAATGAACATTGGTGCCTAAAATGCAGAAACAGACAATGGGAATGATAAAGTGGCTGACACACCTTTACTATAAGGGCAGAAGATAACTTAGGGGAAACACGATGTTTGTAAGATTATGAGTGGTGTGGACAGAGCGGATGGAGAGAAACTGTTCCCCCTCTCTCACCATTGTACCAGAACTACTATGGATCAAACAATGAAATTGAGGAGCAATAAATTCAGCAGAGGCAAATGAACTCACACAACACATAACTGTTGCTGCTACAAGTTGTGGTGATGGCTACTTACTTAGATGGTTTAAGGGGGGATTAGACAAATCAATGGAGGGCAGATTTTTTCCATTGACTACTAATCATGATAACTTAGTGTCAACCTCAATGTGATGTTAAATGTGTATTTTCATTTAATATACACATTTTCAAAACAAACACACAGATGATCTAACAAACTATGGCTTGTTCCTTCAAAGTTTGTTTTGCATTGCTGCATTTGCGCCCATCTCATTCCTTTGGAGTTTGGTGAGCTTCTGGAAAGAGATGGTGAAACAAACCATGGTAAAGTAAGGGTCCTGGGTACACACGTGATTCCAAGCCACAGTTAAAACAAACCAAAATTCAGGAGCCAACAACAAACCATGACTTAAGATAATGGTTTGTCAGCAGTAAAACAAATTATAGTTCAGCTGTTGGACCATAAATGTTATGTGTGATCCAGGCCAATGGGAACTTTCCTCTGAATGCAAACAGCATCTCTGGAGACGTGATTTTAATCAGAACTGTGATGAGGTTTATTGCCTCTCCCTCCTTGCCTGCTGTGATTCCATATTATCAGCCCCCTGCCCCCAGGAGTCGCTACTTGCGCTTCTAAAAAACATGCAGACTAAACGCAAATAGCATTTCACATCATGACGAGTTCAGCTCTGAAATGGCACCTCTCTTACTAGCAGCATTGTTTCTGCTGGGGATGGGGTGGGTATGGGGAGAGCAAGCAGCAGAGAAACATCTGGCTTGCCCACTATTTGAATGCAGAGTCAATGAGCTGTTGGTGTGATCCGGCAGGGCTCTTATAAATTTGGAATGCTATCAGCAAAATAATATAAAAAAAGTCACTATTGCATTCCCAACACCAAATTGACTACATCTGTTTCATATAAACCCTAACGACTTTTTTTGACAATGTGTAAATGATGCTGCCTAATTAAATTTATTTTAAACGAGGTAACAATTTTGTATTTGAATAAATGTTGTCTGTTTGTTAAATAGGTGCTGTGGGTTTTTAATGGCGCTGCCAATTGATTCAACGCTTTCAGCCAATTCATTGTCTTGCTTTTTCCACGGAGCTGTTGATGAATAAACTCTTTGAAATAAATATTTCAGCCGCAACATCTCACTGTAGGCCATATTTTTAATCTAATGGAGATAGCTCTCTCTCTTAACAGATAAACACTGGCAAAAATAATTTCTTCCTTGAAAAATTACCCTCGATTGTGTCTGAATCTGGAGGCAGTCAGCAATTATTTATGGCTATTAGTAATCATTCATGATAATAGCAATTACTTGGTATTTCAGTGATTCACTTTTAAGGAGAATCTTGAAGCCAGAGAAAAATTGACACAGCCCTAGTCTAAATACCTGTTGGCTGTTCTGAAGAAACCCCTTTCATGACTTGAGGATTAAATGGGTGTGTGAGAGAATCAATTATGTCACCTTGAACTGCTGGGAGGAAATGTGTAATAAATAATTTTCACAAAAGGGGGAGGGGACCCTTTGCCTAGCAAAGTTAGTAGCGAAAGATAAGCCTCCTCCCCAAAGCATAGATGATATGAGAGAGCAATAAGGAGAATGGCCTTTTCCCATTCAAGGGCCAAATTCTCTTTCAGGCAACTTTCCAAGGGCCACATGCCACTGAGGGGCGGAGCCAGGGACAAAAGTGGGCAGAGCAATAAATGCACATTTTACCTTTGTGGTATGGGCTAGTGGTTTCTGCACACTCTCACACTCCCCTTTCTTTTCTCTCTCCAGACAAGCAAGAGGCCTGATCAGAGTTCAAGAACATGTTTCAGTGAAAACACTCAGGGTGTGTGGGCTGTGACCTGGAAGGAATTGAGGGCCAGGTGTGAGACCTAGTGGGCCGCTTTGGGGCAGCTGGGCTGGAAGTTTCCCATGCTTGTGACCAGGGCTTTTTTCCCCAGCCAGAAACTCACTTCTGGCCATGGGAGCCAACTCCTAGGGGCTGAGGTCCCTTCGGCCTCCCCAATAAAATATTTGAGGGGGCTGGCTCCCCCTAGTTGTTGGGAATTGCCGTTCAAATGGTGTGTGTGCACTGCAACATATGATTGATTATATTTCATTATATTTTTAATTCAAGTTATATATTATATTATATTATATTATATTATATTATATTATATTATATTATATTATTAATTCAAGTTGGCACCCCTGGCTCCATCACCTCTCAGGTGGGTGCCATTGCCATTACAAGAGAACAAGAGCTCATGGTGAGTTCCAGCACCATTTTTTCTAGAATTTTTCTTTGTAGAAAAATAATGTAGAGCTGTAGGCTGCCCTTCCGGATGTTGGAGGGCAGGGCCAGATAGCACACGGATGCTAGGGTTGGGGCTAGGAGGTGTGCTGCGCTTTCTCAGTACATACAGTGTGCATGTCGAGGGCGAATGAGTGCACAGCCCTTAAGGAAAACGCCAAACAGAATTCACTCAGTGGCTTGGGATCTTCTGCATGCAAAGCATACACTGAGCTACCGAGCTCTGGCCCCTTTTATGTACTAAGCTGACATGTCATGAATTTGTGTCTTGCCTGAGGATAAGAAAGGGTTGGGGTTTTTTCTTTTTTCTTTTGGTTTTCTGTTTTGCATGTGCGGCTTTTAGAAAATTCTGAATAAAAATGGGCCTGACATTCTTTCCTTTATACAACACACAAAGGCAAGGGAAACTCTCCTTACAATTCCTGCTCTAAAAATACACTTTGCAACCATTCTCTGACCATACAGGCAGCTTGAAACAGTAGGGGATTAGGAATTTTAAATTTAGCACGGAAATAACTCACACTGCAAAATGCCTCGCAGTGTTGCGGCACTGTTTGGTTTCGCTCTGACCGAGTTGTGACCCTTGTAAAATCCCTTGCCGGACATGCACAAACAGTTTGGAAATTGGAATGGGAGGGCTTGCTGTTTGTTAAAGGGCACAGCAAACTGGGGGTGCTTAGCATGGGAAATTGCACACTTTCGTATGCCTCAAAGACAGAACCTAGGTCCTCTTAATGAGAGAACATAGACATTTGAGTCTGCTTCTGTCTGTTTTGAACTCTTTCCTACCAACAGCCACTATAGGCCAACAGAGCTGAAGAGGCTTGCAAGGGGCACCATTTTATTTCAGATCCTGGAGTGAAACAAGGAATTTTTATCTGTAGGAGCAAGATTTGCAGCAAGGTTCAAGGGCCTGCTCTAGAATATGGTCTAGATTCAATTCTGAAAAGCAGTATATGTGTGTGCGCTGATGCATGTGTTTATGGTGGTGCTGGTGGTGAGAGAATGTGGGATGCCCATGCCCACTTTGCTTAGTCTTGTTTTGACCACATCCGCTGCTGGCAAGTGTCCTGCCATAGGGGTAGCCAAGAGAAAATGTGACCTTCTGGCTGAAAAAAGCACCCCCATGTCTGTATTATATCAACCATAATAATAAACAGAAGCCCCCAAATAGGTAGCAGTAGGGCTCCAATACTTTGGCCACCTCATGACAAGAGAAGACTCCCTGGAAAAGACCCTGATGTTGGGAAAGATTGAGGGCACAAGGAGAAGAGGACAACAGAGGACGAGATGGTTGGACAGTGTTCTCGAAGCTACCAACATGAGTTTGACCAAACTGTGAGGGGCAGTTGAAGACAGAAGTGCCTGGCGTGCTCTGGTCCATGGGGTCACGAAGAGTCGGAAGAGTCGGAAACGACTAAACGACTAAACAACAAGGGCTGTATAAGTGGCAGTGACAGGTTGGGAGGCAGATTTATATATATGTGTGTGTGTGTGTGTGTGTGTGTATATATATATATATATATATATATAAAATTTGGAGTACAATGGAAATCTCTGTGGTTTGAAGATTAACCAGGCGATGCACTGGAGAATTGGGTCATAGCTAAACTTACAATTTACTGAAATCTGTTAGTGCACTCCAGACTCTACTCAAAAGAGAGCTAGACTCCTATGGTGCCACCTCTCTACTTTCTCCTTGCCTTTGTCAAAAAAGAAACTGTGGGGTTGGAACTCCGATTCTCCTAGGGAGCTAGCAGGAAAGGTTTCCCCCCTCCTTCAGATACCATCTTCTGTTCTCAGGACAGAGGCTGCTTAAGGAGCTTAGTTTACTGCAGAACTTCCTGCATCTTCTCTAAAAAACACAATTCAGATATATTTGCCAGGTTTTTCTGGTAGGGTACCATTGACTTTCAAAGCTGGAGGACAAGCAGAAGCTGAACAAGTGAATCTGCCTTCATCAGCATCCCTCTGTGTCAGGAATAAGCACCACCTGCTGAATTTCTGAATGTTGTCCAAGTGTTGAAGGTGCAAGAGGCCAGACTAACATTTCTATTTGGCTTTGAGCTCATGGCCTGGGAGAGAGCAGGAAGGGTGGGAAGGGTTTCTGGGGATCCACAACTTGTTGAATAGGTTTCCCTTTCTGTGTTGTTACAGGGTTTGCCCCCATCTCCTCCCTCCCTCTGTAATGGCTAGGGCGGGAAGCTTAAGACATAGTGGGGACACGTACTGGGGGCTTGGAGTTGTTTTGATGCTTCTGTACAACTTGGGCATCCAAACCCATGTATGCAGCCATGTTTGGTGGTACAATAAACATTCTGTTTCTGCTGCTTTTTTGAAACTGCAAAAATAGAGAGATTGTCAAGCACATCGTCAAACTTATCATCAATTATTATTATATTTGTAACCTGTTTTTCAATCTGAAGGTACCTTGCAGGACAGTCATTTGTGAATTGTGCTCAGAAACGTACTGGGAGCCAATGTATGTCTTTCAGGACCGGTGTTATGCGGTCTCGACGGCCACTCCCAGTCACCAGTCTAGCTGCCGCATTCTGGATTAGTTGCAGAGGTAGCCCCAAGTAGAGGGCATTGTAGTAGTCCAAGCTGGAGATAACTAGAGCATGCATCACTCTTGCGAGACAGTCCGTGGGCAGGTAGGATCTCAACCTCCATACCAGATGGACCAAGGAGTTCTCCATATCTGCCTGCCCCTTGTTTCCCCAAAACAGTACTTCTGTCTTGTCAGAATTCAGCCTCAATCTGTATCATCCGCATACTGATGAACACCCAGCCCAAACCCCCTGATGATCTCTCCCAGTGGCTTCATATATAAACAGCAGTGAAATGGATGAACACAGATTGGAATGGAAATTGTTGTCTTACATCCATTGTTCTGAATAATGAGTGAGGTGGGGTTTTTTAAAAAAATTCTCCTGTATTCATTTTTGAATACAATCTTAACAATCTAAAAATAAAAGATCAGAAAGAAAAAGAAGGGAAAGGGAAGGACATTATGCAACACGCAGGGACCATTTTAAAAGTTCTTCCCCATTCCCTACCAGCTTCTCCATCAAGCAAGTTTGCAGCAATGTGATCAGAACAATGCACCGCTTCTGTGCACTGCTTATTTATAGAACTGCTTGGTTCTTCATGCACAAGTTACATGTGCAATAGTTACCACAGGCAGGCCGCAAGACGCCTAGCACACCTGCACTTTTAGAAGCAATTCAACGTGCTGGAGTACCGGACTAGTTCAGGGGCCTGCTGCCCCTTCTGCCTCAGAAAGAACCTCACAGGGTGAAGGCCTAAAGACCTGGTATCCCTTCAGAGGTTGTGCTGGCCTGGCTTAGGGTGACCAGATCCAAAGGGGCACAGGGCCATCTGATATGCCATTGGCTGTATTAAAGAAGGAATTCCAACAGGCACAACTTCTTTTTCATTTTCCAAATGACAAGCTTCATCTGCCAAAATTCACTTTCCCATGTAACTATTAAAGGCACATAATAACATAAAAAGGCCTCTGCTGGATCAGACCAAATGCTAGCATTGAGTCCTGGATCCTGTCTCGCACACTAATCAACCAGATGCCTACAGGAAGCCCATAAAGGGACATTGGAACTCTCCCACTCATGAACCCTAGCAACTGATCCCTAGTGTAAGATGCAAGCTGTCTTTGATACTGGAGGCAGCATATAGCGATAATGACCAGTAGCTATCAATATCCATATGGTCCATGAATTTGTCTAATCTCATTCTAAAGCCATCACCATGCCCTGTGGAGGTGAATTCTATATTTAACTATGCACCGGAGAAGTACGGTACTTTCTTTTATCTGTCCTGAACCTTCCAACATTCAGTTTCATTAGATGACCTGACCTTCTAGTGTCCATGAGAGAGGAAGAAAAACTCCCCTCTGTCTATGCATAATTTTATAACCCATGTTTGCTATTTTATCTCTCTTACTCTCCAGTTTTTCTAAATTAAAACAAAACAAAACAACCAACCCAAACAGTGTAACCTTTCCTTGTAGAGGAGTTGCTCCCATGCCTTGATCATCTATCTGATCATCCCTTTCTGCACGCTTTCTGCACCCACAATATTCCTCTCTTCCTCTTCTCCTGGTTATCTGAGTAAGGGCCAGGGAACGGTGCAATGTGTCTCTGAGGGGATGTTGATCTTTAGCAAAGCCAGTGTAATGTGGGTTGTTGCATGTATTTCCCCCCTAGTGCTAAAGCTCCTTTGCTTGTTTCAGCTCCATCTTCATCTTGCTGCTATGGAAATGAGAATTAGTAAAAGCTTTCTTTTTCTTTCTCTCCCTGGGAGAGCTGTCCTTGCATAATCCTGCAATGCATTAATATTCTTGTCTTCATGACATCACAGTGTGTTGCCATGGAAATTATTGTAATGTCACAAAAATTTGTATTATGGATTCACTGAAAATGTGGGCGAAGTTTGGAGCATGGTTTAGGCCCTGATTTGCTCTGCAAATCAGCAGGAAGTTGGGAGCAAGTTAGTAGGAAGTGTTCAGGCTTACAGCTATTGTGAGGCAAAAGAGGTTTTAAAGTTTGATATTCCAAAGAGTGCCCATCAAAATGCATTCTTGTACCAGTTTCTGCCCCCTTTCATTTTCATGGTAGCAACTATTCTTTTTTTTATTTTATTTTTTAAAAAATGATATTTATTGAGAATTTAAAATTACAGGGGGAAAAAAGAAAAGAAAGAAAAAAAGAAATTAAACAATACAAGTCAATAAAAAGAAAGAAGAGAACAAAACACACAATACATCAAAACCAAAAACAAAAGCAAACAAAAAATTAGAAACAAATCCAATATTCCCAAATCTTTATCTTTCGTTATCTTGTTTCATCAACCTCCTCACACCTCCCTTTTTTGTATTCTAGTTATTAATTATCTCAGCAAATCCTTTCCATCTTTCACTATGTTCTGTCATTAAATTGTCTTAATTTATTTTAACCTTATCTTACCATAAAAAGCCCTAAAACTTAAAACTTCTTTGTACATAACTCCTTATAGCATTTCTACTAAAGCCAAATAGTTTCATTCCAACATTTTTTCTAACACTCATTAATTTTACAATATTTCTCTAAATGAATTTTTAAACTTTCTTCCAATCTTCATCCACCATCTCTTCTTCCTGGTCTCGGGTTCTGTCAGTCCTTTCTATCCATTCCATTTAGTCCATCAACCTGGTGATCTTCTATCCAAGGCTCTTAACTCTTTTCCATGTCCCTTCTGCAGATCTTCTTCATATTTTACTTTATCTTCTGCTGGTCTTGTTCTTAATTTCCTTCCTTTATCGCTGAGGAGTAGATCTCGGGGAGACTCCAACCTAACAATGTCTTTATCCCTTCTCGACAGGTCAGCCCATTCTCCATAGTCAGCACTAAAATCCAAAAGGTATTTCAAGGCATGTTTCAAAGTCCCTCCAAAGTTAAAGGCCCCGACAACTCCAGAGTCCCCCTGGCGCAGAACCAGATCCCAGAAGCCAGAACAGCCCTGCATAGGAGGATCTATCCAATTTCCCATCTCCAATCCAAACAAGACTCCATCTTTCCCAATCTGACTTTCTCCAGGTTCGGTCATCAAAAACAACAGCTTAAGCTCCTGCAAGGCCGCGGCTTTTTCCACTTGTATTACTTGAGGTTCAACAGCAACCTCCTCCTTTGTCTTCTGCACAACTTGCCCTGTCAAAGCAGATTCCTGGGTCGGTTCCTGAGTGGTTTCTATATAGGTGTTCACTGTTTGTCCAGAATTATTAACTGCAACAGTCATCAAATCCATCTTCTCATGTAGCTGTTCCAATAAAGCGCTTGTCTTGCAAAAAGCAATCACTAAGGCGTCTTCTGGGCACATTCTTGTTCAAGGTCAGTGTCTGGTTCTCACGATCTTTAATCTCTACAGCTGGAGAATTCCCCAGATCGACTCCAACAACAGTTTCAAAAGCTCCCTCTAGGGGAAACAATTTCTATTTGTATCCGTCCTTTTAAAAGCAGATCCAGCAACAAAATTACTTTCGTTTTTCAAATATTTTGTTCCTTTTAAATGCAAAAGGAAACATTGGAATCAATATGTTTCTCTTTTTTAACTATCTATCAACAAACGTTTTATTCACAGTCAGTGAACTTTCCCAAAAAGTCTGTCTTCCTAGCAACCCGTTCCCAGGTTCAAGGCTGTGGAAATTTATCTTTCTTTACTCTCTCTCCTGCAGGCTTGAACAATCTAAGATTTCCCCCCTCTTCTCCTGCTTCCAAGGGGGGTTTAGTAGTTTTAGCTGATGGAAATTTAGTCCTTTGCAAAAGACTTTCCAGACTTTAGCTTGCAATGTCTTTGCTTCAAACTATTTACAAAAGCGAAAGGCGGACTTCCTGTTTAGAACCTTCCCGCTTTGGTGCCAAATTAAGATGTTTCATAGTCCAATTTTCCGTTCTACTCACGGGTAGTTGTTTAAAGTCCAATTGTCCACAGGAAAAAGTCAGCGTTCTCCAGCAACAGCAATGCAGCTTCACTCCGTGAAAAGAGCAGTCGATTCGAAGCACCGCGCCGCTCACCCCACGTCGTTCCGGATCCCTGAAACCGGGTTTCCCCACGAGTAGGGGAGGCGCAAAAGGTGCCTGCCGAATCCCACATCCACAGGCTTCTCCCGCCTGTTGTTTTTGATGGGTCTCCGCCTCGCCGTGGCGGTCCAGACCCTAATTTCCACGAAGCGGATTCCTCCCGATCAGAGGATATCCGCCATTGCCGGAGGCGCTAACCCAGAAGTCTCCCATGGTAGCAACTATTCTTGCCAAACCACTAACCACTTCTTAAACTGTGTAAAGTTAAAAGGAAGGTTTTGGTTTTGATGTGTTTCAGAAGTCAGTGTGTTGGTGAAAATTATAGGGTGGGCCCTTAGATCAGTGCACACTGAATTTCTTTTTGTGTGTGCAAGTGTCTGTTGGATCATTGACTGTGTGTTACTGTTAGTGATATAATTTCTGTTCTGTTTTTGTTTTGTGCCTGAGGATGGGAGGAGTCTAGATGCAAATTCAGGATTTCAGCTCCATAGGTGTGTAGGGAAAGAAAACACACATTTTTCTGGGAGTCTCACTGAACACAATGGGCCTTACTTCTGAGTAAACATTCTCAGGCTAGGGCTTCAAGCAATAAAAAGAACAATTAGGGAACCAGCAACTTATCATAATTTGGCTACTTCCTCCTGATTGGCAGTAAGTTTTGCAGTAATTTTAACAGTGGTGGTTTTCTTTTTCTATTCATCTGTCAAACTGCTTTCACCACACTTCTACTTCCTTACCACTTAAAAAAACTTGTACATAAAGCTATGAGTACAAATATAAAACAAGCACCGAAAAGAACAAGCACATTACCTCATACTCTGCCTAAATGAAAAACACACAGATAAGTCTTACACAACACCACTCATTTCGAGAGTTAGACCTACAAAATATTCCCTTCATGCTGTTATCATTACATACTGATAAAAGTCCTTCTCTCTTAGGCCACACTTTATATAAGGGTGCTTACAGCACCAGAGAGTTGTATGGCTCTGATTTGGTCAGGGCTCTTTCATCTCACAATTTGGCTGTTACACTGCACATACCTGAGGCATACCCTGTAACGTATAAGTTGAATACAGACACTTTTGTTTTTATGCCTTGGTTGAAAAGGATTGGCCTATATCTGCCTCATGAACACACCCAGTGTAGGCCACCTGCTAAGCATTTTGGCCTCTCAGGAGCTCAGCAAGGCTCCCATTTTTTTTGCAGTCTCAGGGAAGCAGCAACTGGGGGAAGTCATGACCCCCAGTGGGTTACCATACATTGTGTGTGTGTTGGCTTGGTAAGCCACAGTTGGTGTAGGCCTCACCTCACTTTATATTGCCTCAACGGCCTTGGTGTGTAACACAGCGGAGGAGAGGAAGGAGCGATGGTTTCCCATGCCCCTGCCACGCTCCTCGTAGTAGTGCAAGGGCCTACTCAGCGCCAGCTTTTTAACCGGAGCCCAGGAGCTTCCGTGCTTCTGCCCAACCACAGCGACGATGCTCTGCGGCTGTTTGCAAAGCCGATTAGCTACTGAAGGCTAGGGAATGAACACGAAAAGGGGATGCAAAAAAAGCAAAAGAAAAACAAAAAAACCAAATAAACAAAAGAGAAACGTTGCGTTTTGTTCACAGTGACGATCCCTGCGGTTCAGCCAGCAAGAAACCCGGGTGTGACGCGGAGGACCCGAAGGAGGCCAGCAGACAGGAAGGCAGGTCCGACACCTTGAAGTTAAAAGCCCGGCATGCGGAGCTGCAGGAAGAGCAGGCGGATCAGGCTGCGGGGTGCTCCCTTTTGGTGCAGAAGGCCAGCCTTCACCATACGGGTTCCCCCGTGAGAGGCCAGCGCAGCAAAGGGGCAGCCACATGTTCCCATGCCGCCACTTCCGATTATGAGCTCTCCCTTGACTTAAAGAATAAACAGGTACACCAGCTTCTCCTCATGCCGTGGGAGACGGGGCCGGGGCGGGCTGGGGGCCATTGATCCACTCTCTAGCTTAGTTTCCATGTGCATCACCACTGCCCCGCAGACCACCGCCATTGACGTGGGTTGTGGGGGGAACGGGCATAACAAATGTGGGAAACGACCTTGACTCAGAGGCAGAGCACGCGTGTTGCATGCAGGGAGTCCCTGGCTTCAGTCCCTGGCATTTCCATTTAAAAGGAGCAGGTAGCAGACATTGTGAAAGACACCCACACCCACACCCATTTTCTCCCTGCCTGAGATTCTGGAAAGCTGCTGCTAGCCAGAGCTAGTCCTGGGCTAGATTGGAAAATAGGCTGACTTTCTACATTGCTCTTCAATGTTCCCGATGCAGGATTTCCGCACAGTTCAGCCAGAGGACAAGAAATTTGCCTAAAGGGCGCAGATTTCTGTCACGAAACCAAGACATAGACCAGCTCTCAGTGCCTGTTACTTTTGGGTCACGGTACCCAGGGATACATCATTCACCCCACAGACCCTTCACCAAGCAGTGCTATACAAGCTGCACCCCACAATTCAAAATTGGTCCTCTTACTCATCTGACAGATAGATCAAGGATTGAGGCTTTGCATACCTTACTTTGTCCCCCACAGTGAAAGGTGTCTGAAGCAGAAGAACTGCAATGTATATTCATCACTGCTCCCCACTTTTTAAAGTCAGCCATCCAAGGTCTGCTGTATGCACTGCAGTTATCACAGGGGGTTCAAAGCCCAGGGAAAAGAAAACATGTAGATCTGGGTTGGTGTTTGTTAGATCACTGTGTTATGTGCCTGGGTCTAGCAGGGACCTAACACCTGATAGTTAATCAACAAAATATCACAACGGCACTGAAGACGAGCTCCTAGATTTGTTGTTTTGCGTGTTGGTCTTTTAAAAAAAATGTGAATAGACTCCTTCCTGTGCCTTTAGCAGCAGCATAGATGGGTTGACAAAATGCAAGGGGTCCATACAGGGGAAATGATGCAGCTGAGATGCACCAGGAGCTGGTTCTTCACTGCATTTCTGGGTACCAGGCCTAGCTTCTGATCTCATTGTGCGTTTATACATGTTTTGGGCTGCATCTATCACACATCTACCTGGCTGGGAGCAAGTCCCAACGGACTGAATAGATGCACCAAGGATTGTTGTGTTTACTTCTTCATTGTCACTGTTGTTGTTCATCCAGATAATTGTTTTGGCTCCTTCTGAGCATCCATTTCTCCATCCAAAGTCCAAGTTCATTACATTTCTAGACTTCTGCACTGAAACCTGTACTGCAGCCTTCTTCAACCTGGTGCCCTCAAGGTCTTTTTGAACTACAATTCCCATCAGCCCTAGCCCAGCATTATGGGAGTTGTAGTCCAAAACATCTGTAGGCCACCAAGTTGGAGGGCTAACGCCGAGAGAGGAACCCATAATGTGCATCCAGTTGTATACTGGGAAAATGATTTTCCAGTTATGCATTGGTGTTATGCCAAAGTCCCGAAGATGCAAGACTGAATTGGGATTTCCAGCTTTTAATCTTTTAAGAAATCCTGGTCAGGAGGTGGCGTCTCCACATCCTACAGAGCCTGACCAGTAGCAGAACCAATGGGTCAGAGCAGCATACTGAGGAGCCAGGCAAGTTGGGGTCGAACCTAGCAGAATCTGATGGAATAGGATAGAACATGGCAGAATCCAAAGTTTACTGGCTAGTACTAGTTTACTGTACCCGTTGCCTGAAGCCTTGCTGGTTGTGCCAGAAAATCCTGACTGGCTAATTGATACGTCTAAGAGAGAAACCAGTAGCTCTTTGCCAACTTGTTTGGAAGCAAAATGGGGACATTCATTCACCTTTTGTAGCCAAAGCAGCATTACCCACATACAGTGTGTTTCTGCATATCTGGGAGAAGTGTGCGAAAGGAGATTTCTTTTAAAAGCACTCCCCTGAAAGATGTTGAATTTCCTAACAAAAGGGGTAAAGAGGGGACTGCACATGCAGTCGCATTGCTCCAGTGACTGACGGTTTGTTTGCATTTTATCTGTTCTGGGCTACGCAGCTGCCATCAGATACACCCTCTTATCTTAGCATCCCCATTCCCTCCTGTCACCAGCTGAGTGGAGCTATAATGCCCCATCTGTGTGAGTAAGAGCCCCTGACAGTAGCTAAAGGGCGAGTAGCCAAAGGGGAGGCTGAGCTTAAGTGGGGAATGGCATCTCCATGATTTCTTGAGCCTTGGCTGGCCTACTGGCTCAGAGGAGAAGAGAGGAATCTCCTTCACCGCCAGCCAGTCTCAGCTGAACAGAAAGGTTTGTAGGATCATGTAGTTGGGAGGGTCATCTAGCCCAACCCCCTGTAATTTGCATTTCTATGCCTTCTGCAGATAACTGCAATGGAAATAGAGATGTAGAGATAAAAATTCTAACTGGACAGAACGAGGGCCAGCTCAAGATACTGTGCTGCCTGAAGCAAAGGACAGAAGCCAGCTGGGCTGGCAAGTCAAACTTACCTGAATATTGGTCATGGGTCAGTGACCTCCATGAAGGCAGAGGACAGGCTGTGTGCCACTCACAGCTTCATCCTCCAAAGGTTATACCAGGATGAATGACTGGGCTGGCTACTTACCCCGTGCACAGACCAGCTTGCATGCACCACCTGAGGCAGCTGCCTCACTTGTCTTATACCAAGGCTGGCCCTATGCTGAATTTGGCATGCAAAGTTTTTTCCTCACTCTTGCAACACTGTGACACAAAAGCAACAAGCTCCACCCCCAAAAAAACCCATACAACTATTGAAGGTACAGGAGTCTTACAGTCAACTACATCTGTTCGCCTGACCAACTTGCCCTCTAGCCCGTCAGCTACTTCATTAATAAACATGGTAAAATATAAGAGGAAATCTACATAAAACTGCTCATAGTCACAGTCATTTTATTTATAAACTACAATTTCCACAAATGCATCTATATTCACAGCAAATGTATATACAAAAAAGAAGTCCAAATGCAGTAGAATAACAACAATGCATAATAAAAAGTATACTTATTGCTACAACAGAACAATACAAAATACCAGCAATTAACATGCACCAACATTTAAGGAAATGTAAAGCTCACCAATAGGAAAAAAAATACCTTCACATCCAAAAATTTGACCCAAAGCTGATGACACCAGTAACTATCCAGCACCCGCAAAAAGCCAAAATTCCCCCTTGAAATTCAAACGGAAGTAGCTTCCTTAAGAAGGGTAGGGCAGTGCTTCTCACATTTTAGGTGTGGGGGTTTCACCTTGACCCAAGCTGAAACCTAGAAGTCAGGAATCAGCCACAAATTTATTTCTTGAGAAGAAGAGACTGCAACTTTTTCTATGTTGGCAAGCCTTGGTCCAACAAGACAAACTTTAAAAATCCAATCATTTCCTTTCTTTTTGTTTTCTTACTAGTTAAACCCAGAAAAGTTTGAAAACTGGAGAAGTTCAAATGTTCCCACCACCTCCCTTGAGAAAGGCAAAATGAAGCAACAAAATATAATTGGAAATATATTGCATGGAGAACTTTTTTTAAAAAATAAAGGATATAGGTGAAATCAAACAAACCCACAAAAAATTCCTGGGAAATGCAGTACAATTGGTATTTAATGAATCTAGAGATGAACAAATTAAATCTACAGTCCGTGATCAAGAATGAAAGCTAAAGCAGTAGCAGAGCTCTGTTTCAGTGAGCAGGCAGCCTCTGAAAAATGGAGATTAACAGCACAATCATGTACATGAAAATAAGTCCCCCTGTGTTCAGTGGAGCTTACTCTCTGGTAAGCGTGCATGACACCTGCAGTCTAGCTTATTGAAAAATAAGGCAGCTATAGTTTATTCATTCATTTTATTTTTTTTATTTTTTTAAAAAAGAAAACTTTACCAATTAATGCAGCCTTCATCAACCTGATACCTTCCAGATGTTTTGGACTACAACTTCCACCAGCCCCACCAAGCATAGTGTTGGTTGAGGTTGATGGGAGTTTTAGTCCAAAACATCAGGACAACACTACCAGGTGGTGAAGGCTGACTTAATAAAAATCTCTATTTGGGGGGGGGGAAATTAGCACAGATAAAACTGAACAGTGTGTGAAACAGAATTAAAAATTAAGAGTCAAAGTCCAGAAAGGCTTGGGTAGAGATATGTGTTTTTAAGAGCTTAAAAGATCATTCCTGCCTCCCGGATTGCCCAAGGGAGGGTATTCCAGAGATTGGGTGCCATCACCGAGAAGGCCCACTTCTGTGGGTGAAAATCTGCTGGGTGTGGGGCAACCAACAGAGTCCCCTTAGAAGATCTTGGTTAGGTCCCTACCCGGGGAGGTGGTCTGCTGGTCCAAAGTTGTTTAAGGCCATAAATGTCAGCAACAGAACCTTGAACTACTTTTGGTAGCTAACAGTGTTTCTGAGAAGGTGGTATCCCATTGTATGGCCTGGTCTTAGCAACCAGTTAGGTCAGATACCTGCTGAACCTAGGTACCAAACCTCTTGTGCATTAGGTCCTATGCATAACTTCATTTTGCACAAGTTTCCACAAGTCTTTATTTTTTGCACTGAGATGCAGAAGTAGAAATATCTGCACGCATATCCCCCATGATGATGAGCCAGACCTTTGGGCCATCAAGCTCAGCATTGTCCCTACGGACCGGCAGTGGATTTCCAGGGTTCCCAGACAGAAAACATTCCCAGGCCTACCTGGAGGTGCTGAGAATTTGAACCTGGGACCTTCTGCCTATAAAGCTGGTTCTCCATCACTGTCATGTCTGTGTCATGCACTTAAACCACTTTCAAACCTGTTTCACCCTCATGGCTCAGATCATTGGTCCATCGAGCTCAGCACTGCCTACACTGGTAGCAGGTCTTCAGGGTCGCAGGTAAGAGCCTCTCCCAGTCCTGCCTGCAGATGCTGGGGATGGAACCTGGGACTTTCTGCATGCAAGGCAGATAGAAAGAAATTTCCTGCTACTTTTGCAGCAAGGGCTTAGGCATTCAGTGAAGCCATTTAGGGCTGCCTCCATTATTAAAACAATGTCCCCCCCGGGAGCATTGCTTAGAAAAGTTTGTGCTCCTGCCATTTATTTAATTCTTATCAGGGATAATTCTTATCCAACAAGAAGCTGGAGGTGTAATTGTATAGTCCAGCCCAAGTTCAGAGTGTTTCAGTTCCTCCGTTTTAAATGGAAATGTTAATGGACTGGGCTGTTTGGTGTTTGGTTGTTGTTGTTTTTGAAGGGAGGGGTGTTGTTGCTGTTGTTTTTTAGTACCCAATTTAGATTTATGTGGAAGTTCAGTTGGGTTGCGTATTTTTTTATGTTTTGTTTGTTGTTTATGACCACTTGTGTTATGTTGTAGTTATGCATTAGTTCACATTATAAGCTGGTTTGAATTGTGGAAAAGCAGCATACAAATAAAATTATTTATGAATGTATGCATGTACGTACTTTCCTATGGCCCTTTCCCCCAAATCAAGGCTTCCAGTCAAGGTTTGCCTTGCCACGCAGCAGGGAGAAGCAAGAAGGCAGATATAGACAGGGATTGTTGCAGCAAGACTTTTTTTTAAGTGTTGGCCATAGCTGTGATTGTGTGTGTATCATTTGAGCTCCACTCCAGGCAGCAGGGATTTCTTGGCCTGGCACAGTTCCCAGTTCCAAAAAACCATGTGTCCGTGATGGGGATCTTTGGCACAGAATTCTAAACAGCTTCCCCCAATGTTAAGGCTACAATGTTTAATCAATTAATTGGTTAGACAAGTCTAACTAAAAGCTGCCTGGTTAATCGAGCCACAGATTAGCATATTTTAATTTAAGTACTTAAAACACACACACAACTCCCCTATGAGGAAAGGTTACAACATTTGGGGCTTTTTTCGTCAAAAAGAAAGGCGAGTAAGGGAATGATAGAAGTCTGGACCTCTCTTCTTCCTAGCCCAAGCAAACCCACATGGCAACAATGGTGCAGTGGCGTAGCGTGGGTTGTCAGCACCCGGGACAAGGCAAGTAATTTGCGCCAACTAACCCGTGGATTTGCGCCCCCTAACCCGTGGATTTGCGCCCCCTAACCCTAACCCCCAGATGTTGCGCCCGGTGCGCCCGGCCTCCCCTGCACCCCCCACGCTACGCCACTGCAATGGTGTGCTAGTTTTTAGCCAATTAGAGCTTTTCGTACATAAGGGAGCATTCAGACACATCTTTGTCCAAGGTGATGCCCAAGAAGTACTTCTCAAGGGGCTGATGGCAGCTGGTCTACATGTTACACCTACCATGGGGATTGTCACCCCTATGATGCCAGCTTCTCATCTCTTGAGCCCATCATGTAGTGAGTTCCTTCTTGCCCCAGATGGCAGACATGGCACTCTGCACAAAACACTGTATGTTCTGCTGGGAAAAGATGTTGGAAAACTATACGATGCAAGCAGGTCACTTGCCCTATTTAATCTAGTCACACAGTCACTGTGCCATGTTAAGGGTAGTCCTTTTATTTCAGGCTAGCAATTAAATCTCAAAATTTCAAATGAGAGAGGTTGAGTGGTTCCCATCTATTCACTCCTACACACAAACTCCTAGAGAAGCTGTTGATTCATCAGAAACCTCAAGTGGTCAACCACATAGCTGATGGTTCCTACTATTGTGGCCACCATGACATTTTCAGCTTTATTAATAGCAAGGCATACTTTAATCAGCTTTGTAACAACTAGGCCATACATTCAGGGTTCCAAGCTACACATTACTTAAAAGTGTGCTTATAAGTAGGCTTTCATCCTTAGCAAAAGCTGCTATTGGGGTTCAGATCCACATCAGCACTGCAGTACGTGGTGAGTCTAACCCTTTGTCCCATATTATTTACTCAGCAAAATTGCACCCTGCCGCTACTGTTTGTCTCCAACAGTGCTATTTGCAGCAAATAGGACCACAGGAGAGACACTTCACTGCACAAGTATTATTTTATATATCTTTCTTTTTTAAATGTATATGCTTTATTTAAATGTGCTCATTTCCTCATGGGAATCTCAGGGCTTAGTGTGAGCTAAGGCTTTAATATGGGGTGCTGTTTTCTTCTTTTTATTCAAATAATCTAGATTTTCAAGACAGCCTGCAAAGAGAACCATAAAACAAATGTAAAACAGATCAGAAACATCAGAAACAACAGCAATTATCATGCAAAAAATAAAAATAAAACAAAAATACAAAAAATACAAAATAAAAATACAAAAAGACAAAATAAAAATACAAAAAGGTATAAGATCAGTTAATATCCTGGGCACCCCCCCTTTAAATGTCTAAAACATGGCTCCCCAAGCAACCTGGAGATATTTGATATCTCCGAGTCTCTCAGTTTCTGCGTAACAAGCCTAAGATACAATCTAATTTATGGATATTGTCTGCTGCGCTTATACCATGTGTCTGTTAGAGTGGACAATGATTGGCCACGATTTTGGCCTTAAATGTAAATAATTCACTGCTAGTACACTTAACCATTTCCCCCAATGCTAATGCTGAATCTGCCGTGTGGAGTCTCCAGCACATGTTGCCGCATTGTGACTCAGCAAGTTGCACTTTGATCAGGACATGAGAGAGTGCAACCCAGACATGTGCTGAAGGGTTCATATGACCTGTGCAGCATTCCAGCATCATTGTAAAAATGGCAACATGTCAACCAGGCCATATGAATTCATCCTAAATCATTTGCTTCTACTGTCCATCTCATATACTGGATAAAATGGGGTTGCAATAATGTTTTATTCATTAGAGTAGAGCCCAGTGGGCAGAAAGCGTTTAGTCCTCCTAATCACTCTTAGAACTTGGGAAATGGAAAAAAGAGATGCTTTAATTATTCAGAGAAAGACCCTCAGCCCAAACTGATTCTGACTTATTGACAAAATCCATCCCTTAAGACATCCAAAAGTAATTTGGGGGAAGTGGCACAACTCTACGCCACTCAGAATTCTGGCCCTAATTCTGGCTGCCTTCACGGGCAGCCTATTGTGCTCAACTGTGTCCCCATATGGCCATGCGCATCAGCAGATGCATCCGGCCAGTTCAGTGGGCCCTAGATAAGCACTGTGATGTATAGACATGCACATCAATATGTGCACATATAGTTGTATCAGCTGCACCTGTGGAAGCTTGCATTCACACACACGTCCTTTGCTGCCCCTGTTTCTAGTAACTGCTGATAGACAAGGCAGGGGAAGACGGAAGAAAATGTGCACTTCTGCAAAACCTCAGGATTCCCCCAAGCCTGTTGATACCTCTCTCCTGCAAGGATAGTGCCATTTTGGCTACATATGCAACAGCATTCATAACCTGAGCATTGGAAATAGAGGGAATTGTGTACATACTTGTGCAGGAGAGAAATAACTGGGGTGGACGTTTCTTGAGAATCATGCAGTGTGATGCTCAACCTTATTCAGATGTACCTACGGGACCGCCTCTCCTGGTATGTCCCACAGAAGAACTTATGGTCTGCAAGTAAAAACATCCTGAAGATCCCAGGCCACAGAGAGGTTAGGCTGGCCTCAACTAGAGCCAGGGCTTTCTCGGCCGCGGCTCCAATCTGGTGGAACGCTCTGTCACAAGAGACTAGGGCCCTGCGGACCTGACATCTTTCCACAGGGCCTGTAAGACAGAGCTGTTCCACCAGGCCTTTGGTCAGGGCGCAGCCTGACCCCCTCCGCTGGCAATCTGCACAGAATTTTCTTTAATGGTTGCCATCAATTTGATTTTAATTAATTTTTATAATGAAAGGTTCTTAGAATGTTGGATTATTTTGATTGTTGTTAGCTGCCCTGAGCCCAGCTTCGGCTGAGGAGGGTGGGGTATAAATAAAATTTATTATTTATTATTCTAAGTAATGGCATCATTAGTAAGGGCAGAGAGCGGCTGGTGTTCCTGTGGCAGCATGATCAGTTGGGTTCCCATATGGTAGTCTGCTTATCAATGCAAAGGTGATTTCCATCACTTGGCCCTCCCTCTCCAATTCATTCATTTTATTAATTGAAATCTTACAAACCCCCGTTTCCTCCAGAACTCTGAAGAAGAACAAAGTAATTTATCAGGCGAAAGAAGAACGAAGCCAACCCTGGTCTCAGTAAATCTCTACGGGGATAATTAGTGTCCATCCTTTCAACTTTCTTCACCAATTCCATCCATCACCTGCATTAGCACCACCGCTGCCATTGTCACCTAATGATCATTCATGGGGACCAAAGCTGGGATGATGTATATGGTGTGGACCGAAAGCACACTCCAGTGGTCCTCTTGTTAAGCTTTTATCAGTGAAGTAGCAAGAAGGAGACTATTGGTACAAAAAGTCTTCAGACAAACCGGGCAGAGCATTCAGGCTCTGTGCACAATGCCCAGTTTGGCCATGGTTTCCTTGACTAATTCAGTGGGGGTTTTTCTGGGCATTCATCAATAACTAGCCCATCCAGGGTGTTTGTATCTTCTCACTCCTCTTGATATTTATCCCTGGTGATATTTCTAACCTCTTAAACCAGATCTTAAGTTCTTTTTGGGGTGTCATTGCAGGACACACATCACCACTATCTTTTTCTCCCTTGTTTATAGTTCTTACATTGCTGATTATTATTAAGGAGCAAAATATTTAGAAGTGGAGGGAGGTTTTTGGTTCATCAATGACCCTATCTTGCTGAGGAACATAAGGGTTATTTTTAATAATGATGATGTCCCACCTTCCACCCAGAACCAGGAGTCAAGGCAGCTCACAAAAATTAAAACAAATGTAAATAAAACAAAGAAAGTTAAAAATATAGAAATGATAATATGTAAAAGGTAATTAAACTATATAAAATTAAAAAGGGCCAAGAGTACTCTATGGACCAGAAGTTTCTAACTCTTGGTGTATATGCTTGGATCGTTTGTTCTAACAAATAGGGTACATATAATAAATATTTTTAAGCAGCACAGCTGGAATCACAGAGTATGCAAATACATAAGGCTAGATTGGATGATACTCATCCCCTGACTCTGCCTAGCACATGGGGGGGGGGAGTGTGCCCTGCCCACAAGGGACTTCAGTCCCATTTCTACTGGCCCCATATGTACAGGTGGGGATGAAACTTCCAAATATCGCTGATGTGCAGCAACATTTGGGCATTCTGCTCCTGCGTGCCCATGCTGAGACAGCAGAGGTGAAGCCACTGCCCCAGGTGTGTGGGAGGAAATACGGACCCTGGCTCCCCCCTTGACATAATGGCTCAAATTGGCTCAAATGCATCCTCTCATCCACCCCCTAGGTAGAACTGGATATGGGCCCTGCAAGAAAAGGAAACCATTCCTTTGTGAGCCAAGTATATCGTTTCCAGAGCCCCTCAGTGCACACAGCAGGGAAAAGAGACTCACAAATGTGGTATTGAATTTTCGAGAGCATACTTAGAGAGCAATCTGTAAATTGAAGTCGCGGAAACTGGTTCAGAAATCAATTTTTAAAAATACTGCTTTTCTGTTTCAGATCGAAATGCTAGAGCACAAATATGGAGGCCACCTGGTCTCTCGGAGGGCAGCCTGCACCATCCAGACTGCCTTCCGCCAGTACCAGCTCAGCAAAAACTTTGAGAAGATACGGAACTCGCTCCTGGAGAGTCGCATGCCCCGGCGGATTTCACTGAGGAAAGTCCGAGTCCAGAACTCTGAAAGTTTTTCTGCTGAGAAGGCCCTCGTGGAAGGCTATAACTTTGTTGGCATCCCCTTGGTGAGGTCTCCGTCTTTGCCAGCTACCATAAGCGGGGCGCTGACTGAGCTGGAGGACTCTTTCACCGAGCAAGTCCAGTCTTTGGCCAAGTCTATAGATGACGCCCTCAGCACATGGAGCCTCAAGACGATGTGTTCCCTTCAAGATGGCAGTTCCTACCAGATAAGGGAGACATTCAGCGCGATGCAGCCAAACCAAGACTTGGAAGCCGAACTGAAGGATCAAGAGAAGGAGGAAGGGCTGCTGCCAGATACGTTGCCAAAGAGCAGCAGCACCCTCATGATGGCCTTCCGGGACGTCACCGTCCAGATTGACAACAAGAATTTCTCCGTCTCCTCATCTACCTCGGTGTCTATGGCAAACTGCCTTGCCAACAACACCCAGGCGGGGGCTTCTCAAGCTGCCAAAATAGAAGAAATCCCAGAGGAAGCTGGGAAAGAGAACCAAGAGCCTCAAGCTGTCTCCGAGGGGCAGCCTGACTCCGGAATCCTTCAGAATAGTCATACGGCAACTGAGGGGAACGTCAACACCAACGGCTTGGCGGGAGGGGAAGCAGACCAAGAACAAATGATGGTGCAGAAGCTGGAGTTCGGCTCCAGCCACGAGGCTGGGCAGAACAAGGGCTCGGAGGCAGAAAATGTGGACAATTCAGAGCAGCTGAGCAGCAGCAGCACCTCCACCTCGGCCAAGTCTGCCTCAGAGTTGTCTTCAAAGGAAGCCCTGCAGGCCATGATTTTGAGTCTCCCGCGGTATCACTGTGAAAACCCGGCCAGCTGCAAATCTCCTACTCTTTCCACGGACACCATGAGGAAACGGCTCTACCGCATTGGGCTAAACCTCTTTAACATGTAAGTGGCTAATAATACTAAATCTTTTAATCTCCCGTGGCTTTCCTCAATTTGCGACAACAAAGGCTGTTGGGGAAAAATGTCTTCTTCAAGTCACATTGCTTTCATGTTTAAGGGTTCGGCCACCTAAGAAATGCAGACCCTGTTTTATTGTGGGTCAGGCAGTTGCACTGAAGCTCTGTCGCAGAGGGGGAAAGAAAGGACTCCCAAGTGCTTAGTGTCCACAGCACTTGAGAGAGTTCTCTGGCTGCTATCTAAATAGGACTGTGTGAGAATGAGACATAAACATCCCAGTTATCATCTGTGGCTTTTAAAAAAGAATTTAAAAATTACCTCAGTTTTCATGCCCTCTCCACAGAGGTTTGCCACTTGACGTGAGCATTTTGGCTGCTATTTTTCTTTTGGCGGGCTTGGTATAATTATATACCAGGCAGCAGCAAGTTAATATCTTTCTCTCCCCTATCCCTCTCTCCTGCTTTCGCTCAGCTAAGGCAACTGTGCTGTGAAAAATAGCTGTAGGTATTGGGGGTGGGGGGGAGGGAACCAGGCACAGCAGCCAGGAAACTGGAGTCAGGGGAGGTCAAAAACATTACATGTTGGACTCAGTTTTTGAAGAGGCACCTTGGGCCTCTTCTATTGGCTCTCAGCATGATTCTCTGAACCTCAGTAATCCTTGGGGGAATATTGTAATTTGCCCTTCTATAGCTTCGTCATGCACTTTAACAGTTGGTTATTATTCCATTTGTTGGATGGTAATAGCAGATGGCGTATCTCCGGGACTGCTCATTTTATTAACTCAAACATTAATATGAATGTAGAACTTGAAATACATGCATTTTTTTTTTTTGCATTTTTAAATTTTTATCCCACCCTTCTCCCAGGGAGCTCAAGGCAGCACATACAGGGTTTTATCCCATTTTAGCCTCACAACACTTAGGGTTAGAAAACATGACTCACCCTGGGCTAACCCATGTGCTTCATGGCTGAGTGAAGAATTGGATCGAGGACTGATGTTCTATCAATTGCACCCATATTGGCTCTCATATTTTTTTTTAAAAAAACTAAGCACATTCTACCAAACTTCGGGCGGCTTCATATGAATAATAACCTTTGCCCTGCGGCTGCCGTAAATCAAATTGCAGGAGGGCTGCCTTAGTGTTGTCAGCATACTCTCAGAATCATTTGCTATGTGAAGAATAGCTCTTTCGAGTGAAACAGTTTTTACTTGCCTTGAAACGAACTGAGAAGCAAGTGTCAAATGGATTTCTTAGGGGGAGATTCAGGGAGCCACCCCCAAGGCTTTGTCTCTGGTATTTACCCATCTGACACCTGAAGGCAGGATGTCTGGAGGAGGACCTCAATGGTTGCTTCAGTTAATGGGTCATATATTGGCTGGCAGCCAAGGTCAGCCAAAATTTGCAAAGCTCTGAAATCAAAGTTTAACGCTCCTAAGCTTCTTTTTTCAAGAACAAAAGATAATGGAGCACATGGTTAGCAGTTTGACTGAAAAAAGTGCTTTGGCTGGGTTGTGCCCAATATAAGTATTTGTACACACTAACCATGATAATAACGGGTTGTTTATTATAATTGCTTTGGTTTCTTTGATTGTGTCCAAAAAGGCCAATTTCATATCTTAGGTTACACCACCCACCTTTAGACTCACGCGTAGTTGGAAGCATGCTGACAGCAGATTTCAGAGAAACATTTTGCTAGTTTTGCCCTTCAGATTTTTCTGTCCTCTATGTAGGTCGGTTCTCTGCCCAAGTCTTTTAGTGTACCTAAAACAGCTCTCTGAACCTCCACTCATAATTCTAAATTTATGGGAGAGAATTGCTGGAGTATTTCCTTTGACTTGAAATCATTACACGGGGAGCAGCTCTGAGATGCACAGCAGAAAGAAAATGTGTTGTTTTTGGATTTGCTGTTTATCTGAGTGACCGCAGGGCACCTTCCTTTGCAATCAAAAGGGACATTCCGACTACTTTATTTGTTCTGTGTTTTGGCTTGCTGTGAAGACTGTAAGAAGAAAGGCTGTATTGCCACTTGAGTTGATGACATTTCTGGAAGGTAATTGGCATGGACACAGTTGCATTAGGTATGTCACAAACATTTCACCGAAAGCAAAATTCAAAGCAAAGGTGGGGCTTTCTCCAACCGATACAGCAACCTCTCAGCAGTGGCAGTGGCATGGCTTCTTTCTTAGCGGCTATGATGTCAGCAACCTCACCATCATTTTGCATCCCACACAATACTCCAGACTTTGCATTGATCCTGGGCACTGTGTGGGGGCAAGGGAGACAGAGAATACTTGGAGACTATTCTGCAATGTGGTCCTCTCTTTTTTCAGAGGGGAACCAAAACACATACTCAGAAATTTTATTAGAAAAAAACCTTTTCTGAGAAATCACAGCTTGGCTCTAAGAACTCCATACTGCACATCTGTCTGGCCCAAGCTGTGGGTGTCAAGAGCGCCACCTAAGCTGCACTACTAATTTGCTTTAGCATTCAGTCAGCTGGCCAGGCACTACAGTGGTGCCCCGCAAGACGAATGCCTCGCAATACAAAAAACTCGCTAGACGAAAGTTTTTTCCGTTCGTGATTTGCCTCGCAAGACGAATTTCCCCTATGGGCTTGCTTCGCAAGACGAAAACGTCTCGCGACTTTTTTTCTTTGACTAAAAACAAAGACATGTTTTGTTTATAAAGTTAATTTATTTTCCCTTAAATTTTTGAACTGCTCTTTACAGTATGTGTGACTTTAAAGAGCAGTTAATAAACTGTTGTTGTACCAAATTTGGCTTTGTTTGGACTTTTTTTGACCATAAAGGTAAAGGTAAAGGTACCCCTGCTCGAACGGGCCAGTCTTGCCAGACTCTGGGGTTTGTGCGCCCATCTCACATCTATTGGCCGGGGGCCAGCGCTGTCCGGAGACACTTCCGGGTCACGTGGCCAGCGTGACAACGCTGCTCTGGCGAGCCAGAGCCGCACACGGAACGCCGTTTACCTTCCCGCTGGTAAGCGGTACCTATTTATCTACTTGCACCCGAGGGTGCTTTCGAACTGCTAGGTTGGCAGGCGCTGGGACCGAGCAGCGGGAGCGCACCCCGCCGCGGGGATTCGAACCGCCGACCTTTCGATCGGCAAGCCCTAGGCGCTGAGGCTTTAGCCCACAGTGCCACCCGCGTCCCCTTAGGAACGCATTAATTGATTTTCAATGCATTCCTATGGGATTTCGTGCTTCGCAAGACGAAAAATTCCCTAGACGACAAAAATTGCGGAACGAATTAATTTCGTCTTGCGGGGCACCACTGTATAGTGTTCTGGCCTCAGAGCTGTCTACTCCACTTGAAGAGTTCTTCTCTAGCGTAAGGATTGCCTAGTTCTGTCTCTTTTCCTGATCTGGACCTCTGCCTGCCTTTAACCAGCCTCTGGTTTTGCCACCACTGAAACCCAACCCCTGCCTGCTTTGGGCCACACACCCACATCTGGTTCACTTGGAATGCCAGCTCCCTGGGCAGTGGAACCTGCAACCAGACCCTGCTGTTTCCTGTTTCCTTCAAGTGAGGCTGAGTTAAGGCAGGGAAAGGGAGGTGGAGGAGAGCAGAAGAACAGGCATGAGCACGGGCACAGTTGACTTCTGTAGACTTACCATGTCCAGCCCAAGCCTGTGGTAAGTCTGGGGCCAAGCAGATAGGTGCTGTTATTCTTCCCCATGAATGAATAAGGAGGGAGGTGGCAGAATCCTAAGTGGTTCCCAAGAACAGATGTTAGAAAGACCAGAGAAGCAGCTAGCCCTGGGTAGAAAGCTAGTCTGTGTGGCTACAGACATGCCCTAGGAGTGGAGATGTTGCTGACCTATATAGCCTACCAAACTATCTACCTATCTCCTGTACAGTGGTACCTCGGCTTAAGTACTTAATTCGTACCGGAGGTCCGTTCTTAACCTGAAACTGTTCTTAACCTGAAGCACCACTTTAGCCAATGGGGCCTCCCACTGCTGCCGCATGATTTCTGTTCTCATCCTGAAGCAAAGTTCTTAACCCGAGGTACTATTTCTGGGTTAGCGGATTCTGTAACCTGAAGCGTCTATAACCTGAAGCATATGTAACCCGAGGTACCGCTGTACTGTGGTTTCAGCTCAGTGGCATACCGTCTACTATGTGTGCAGAAGGTCTTAATTGCTGGCATCTGTAGGCAGGACTAGAAGAAACACTGCAGAGTTGTTGCCAGTCCATGCAGATAATACTGAACTACATGACTCAATATAAAGCAGCTTGCTATGTTCCTACTGGATATGCAATCTGTTCTAGCCTCATTCTTGCTGCACCTATGGACATACTTAGAACCATAGAATTGTACAGCAGGAAGGGACCCCGAGTGTCATTTAGTCCAACCCCCTGAAATGCAGGAATCCTGCCCACAGACATTCCTGGTTGGGCTCGAACCACTAGCCTGGTTAGCAGCCAGATGCACTGATCCATTGGGGGCTTGGTGCAAGATTATTATATTTGCTCATTGCCTAGCACCCATGTTACCAGAATGAAACCAGACAGAATACTGCATCCCTTCCGCCTCAAACTGAAGAACAACATAAACATTGGCCCTCTTTAAAATCCAAATGGCCTACACTCAAGCAAATAACAGTTTGTGGTAAGTGCTGAGGGCTGGTGCTATTCCACACCTCCTCTCCATATGCACACGTACCTCATTTTGGACCACATTCTCAATCTGCTTTTTGCCCTGCTTTCCCCCAATGGAATTAATTACCTCTTGTGCAACACCCTCAGTGATGATAAAAAAATAATGATTTCTGGTTGCCAAATGGCTTTGATGCTGTTCCATTTGGCTGGGTATATGAGCCTTCAGTTACAGAAAATGCTCCCCGCAGAACAACAACTGTTATTGCTACCACTAATAAATGCCGGGATGCTTGGTTACATAAACCTTCCTGACAGAATTTAATAACACCAGTGGCTTACCTACAGCGTTATATAACCGCTGCCCAATACAAAATTGGGTCTATGTGGCCCAAGAGGTCTTCTGCATGGCCTTGTTCTCCATGTCTTCAATCATGCAACTCCCCCGTGAGCAATTATTGAGTAATATTCTGAATTGTGACAGCCTCCCGCAAATTGATTGAATGCATTTGTGACTCTGCACTTCAAGCGGCAACACATTCCAGAGCGAGTGGGTGGAATTCCTGGAATGGAGAAAGCCTCATTATGCAGTGTTGCTATAATAGCGGTGTTTGTGTAGGCGGCCATTTCCGTAGGTGGAAGGGAAAGCCAGGAGAGCTGTAGGAATCCCGCAGCACCCAGCCAAACTTGCTTAGCTCCTCAGGAAAATAGGAGGAAATATTGCCAGCTCAACCCATAAACAACACAGGCTGTGGTGTAAATCACATTGTGTAGAGCACTGAAAGTGTTTTAGGGCAATGTTACTGTGTGGTAACCTACATAGCACTTATTCCATGCGGCTATTTTACACCTGCATGCTAAGTAAATGGCGTAAGGAGCAAATTCAGCTTTAAATAACAATGAACTCAATGCTCAGAGGGGCCCCATGTGCAATGTCCTGACACACAACACGCATGCGTGATGTCAGGACGTTGTGCAACGTCGCATCAGCCCCCTCAATTCTCTGGAAAAGATGGCGCCTCTGCGCTGGAGTCTCACTGAAAGAGTTGAACCCTTTTAGAGAGTCCCAACACTTCAAACAGAATCAGTCAGATGACAGATTAAATTTACATACTGTCCAACTTTTTCAGACTCAGGATGTGCATCTTCTGGGACACGTTTCCAAGCTAGGTACGTGACCTGCGCCTCACTCTCACACTGACAAATAGGGGTGAGTTTTTTTGTGATGAGAGCACAACACAACATCCCAAAATGCTCACTTTGGGTGCTGTGAGAGATCACAGCCCCCCAAAAAAGTGATTTTTCAGATCTACAGTGCAGCAAGAGAGACTGTGGCGCCCAAAATGGCTGCTATTTTTTAAAAATGGCTGTCAGTTTGACACCTTTATATATCTGGGGTGGGCCCACGAATAAGGCCACATTTGCACCATACATTTAAAGCACCATGATGCTAATTTCTACATTCATGGCTTCTCCCAAATAATTCCAGGAGTGCTGTTTCCCTCCCAGAGCTACTGTTGCCAGAGTGGCCCCTGAAGAGGGATTGATTGTTAAACCACTCAGGGCTTTGTAGCTCTGGGTAGGGAATAGGGAACCTCCTAGCAACTTTCTGCTCCCCTAACAAACTACAGCTCCCAGAATTCTTTGGGGGAAGCCATGGCTATTTAAAATGGTATCATAGTGCTTTAAATGTATGGTGCAAATGTGGCCTAACAGAAGAACAGACAACAAAAGTGGATTCTGTGAGCAAGGGTGGAAAGACAAACACCCACCAGCTAGTACTCAGTGGCTTGAAGATTTCACTGCCCTTTCTATGTGGGGATCATTGATCTTGTTTAGATACTTATTTGGACATATTGACTATGTATCTTAATCTGTGCATTTAAACAAGGATTGATAGAATAATCATATTATTAGGGTCAGCTGGCAATATTTGTATTTTTTAAAAATCCCTTTTGTTAGATCTGCAAAGTAAAAAGTAAAATAAAAGTGGACACCACAGAAAGGAACTTATGTAACTGCCATTTGTGTGTCTTACTGCATATATATTCCACCTTTCTGCTAAGGAACTCTAAGGTGATTTGTAGTTTTTTAAAAAAACAACAACACACAGCCTGCAATCTAAGTTACATAATAGCCCTATTCAGGCTTTAAAGCCCTCATGCCATTTGAATTGTGTGAAGGTAGCGTGGGGATGCGCTAATTTTGCCTCTGCTTCTTGTCCCTTCTCTGTTACCCATCCTCACCTCCTCCCTGCATGCATTTAGAAACTTGCGCGATCAGGATTCTGAATTACACGGGGAGCCTATATAAGTGCTGTGGAATTGCTAGCTATGATGTCTTATGTTCTACCTCCATTGTATGATGCAGCAACGCTACTGAATACCAGTTGCTTGGAATCACAAATGGGTAGTAGATTCCTGTTGCACTCAGTTCCTACTTGCTGGCTCCCTACAGGTTGGTCTCTGCAAGAAGAGGATGCTGAACTAGACGAGCCTTTTTGTCTGACCCAGCAGGGCTTTTCTTATGCTCTGATATGATACAAGAAGTGTGCTTGAGGTTGCTGTGCTCTTAAGTACTGAAGGGAATAGCAAGTTGACTCTTGACTCCCTCTACTTCCCAGAAATCCAGACAAGGGGATCCAGTTCCTTATATCTCGGGGCTTCATACCAGACACGCCGATTGGAGTGGCGCATTTCCTGTTGCAGCGCAAGGGGCTCAGCCGGCAGATGATCGGGGAGTTCCTGGGGAACAGCAAGAAACAGTTCAACCGGGATGTTCTAGAGTAAGTGGCCTTTCCAGACCCCATTCTTTTACTCACTCATCATCCACGACTCCTTCTACTGGCAGCTATTCACCCTGTCCCCGCCCCCAATTGCTGCTCTCTTCCTATTATTCTTTATTTGAAATAAATATGCATCTGCTTCTTGTTTGCATCTGGGGAGCATTGGGAATAATCCCACTGAAATCAGGCAGAGAAGCCCACAGCATTAAGGAAGGGAAAATCTGGCTGCCTGATTTGTTTGTATTCTGGTTTATAATAGGTTAACAAATGGGAACAACTTGAGGAGGCGATAAATGCTCAGGCTGGGAATCAAGGGACCTGGATTATCCTTCTGCAAATATCTAATGACACTTACACTCCCAAATCAGTTAGAGACTTGGGGAAATTCCTGCCCCATTGCCCACCTTCTTTACGTTGACTCAGCACTAATAAATAGCATGACCCAAGCAAGGCCAGTGACATCATCCGCAGTGACGGCAGGCAAGGCGTACAAAGAATTCAAGCAATGAGCCTAGGGCAGTTTCAGCTCAAAACACCAGATTGAGGCTACTTGGACATGCATCACTGGGGCTAAAATATCTAAAGATGTGAGATGTAAAGACAGCTTGGAGCCTGTCTTCAAACATGAGCTGTCAGACATACCAGCATATCAAACGCTTGCTGAAGACCTTCAGCCTTGCCACTCTTTGCTAGCTCCATTGCTCTCTCGCTGCTGCAACCTGCTCCAACCCTGCAATCCTGTCCTCCATTGACTTAGCCTGGGGAAAGTCAAGGACACATCCCATAGCCAGAAGTAGTGCAGAAGAGGAGAGGAACGGGCTAGTGGAGGAGGCGGTGGTGGCAAGCAGGAAGCTTCAGCCAGTGTTTGATTGGCTGGTATGTCTGCCAGTTCAGGTTTGGAGGTGGGCTCAGAGCATTGTGAATTTTCCCCAAGCACCCTTGTTATCTTGCTCCCTTCCCAGACCCCTTTGTGCACACTTTTCCTGTTCTGTTTCAAAGGCCTTCCTCTGTGATGACATTACAGTGGGTGCCATTCAGCTAGGTTTTACTCAGTGTAAACCCATGGACATTAATGAACTTGACTAAGTTTTACTCATTGTAGACCCACTGAAAGTAATGGACCTCCATTACTTTCAGTGGGTCTACACTGAGTAAAACTTAATTGAATACGGCCCAGTATGACTTTTGTATGCAGGTCAGGCCTTCTCTGATTTGGGATTATCTAGGATGTATTTACAGTACCAACTTAAATTACTTCTCCTCTGGGAACTATTTTTCCCATTTATGTACAGTACATACATTTATATCCCACTTTTCTTCCATCATGGGACCCCCAAGGCAGCATACATGCGTTTCCCAGGCAGGCACAGGAGTCCTAATTTAAAGGCCCACTTCTTCCTGTCAAACAGCCACCAGGCTTAATTCCTTGCAACCAGTGAAATGAATATTGATCCCCCTTTGTTTTTTAATATGCTGCATGCATATCGATCTGGACATAATCAAGGGCTCATGCTCCCTCCAATGTTCTTGTGACAAGCACCACAATTAAAAGTAACTAGGGCAGAAGCAATAGGGAGAGGGATAGCTGTGTGTCTGAGGAAGCAAGGGAAAGGTCACTTCAGTCACAGGCTAGAGGACCCAGAGCCACTGGCAGGTTGCACCCCTACCAGCAGAGGTTATTGGTTACTGGCCTCAGCCGTCATCCAGAGAACAAGCATCTGCAGTAAATCTTAATTCTCCCCTCAAAGCTGGAATGGCAGTTAAACTGTCAGTTGTCCTGTGACTGCCGAAGTGAGAGGAAGGACACTTTGGCCTAGCCACTAGCTAGAGGAGCAAAAGTCACTGAATGCCAGTCATTGGGAATGACAAGTGGGTAGAGCGCTGTTGCACTGAGGGCCTAGTACTTGCAGGCTTCCCATAGGCATCTGGCTTGCCAAAGTGAGAAGAGGGTGATAGACCAGATGGGCACTCAGTACGTTCTGATGATTGCTCCTGTTCCATCCCAGCGAGAACGCCAGGAAGGAGAATATCACTTTTATGCCAGTGGACTGTAAATGCCACTTAACAACCCTATTTGTCCTGGCAGTGTCAAACTGCTCTCCCTCCTCTTCCTTCCCCCCTCCCAGTGTGTGTGTGTGTGTGTGATTTTCTAGATGGTAACCGCAAAGGCTGCTCCTGTGTTTTCCTTTTTTGGCTTTTGTGCAGTGCCTCATTAATATACAGGCACTCTAGAAACCAGTCAGTCAATAAGCTTTGCTTCCTCCACTGCTCAGACCTGCCTGAGAGTTGGGACTGGGTGCAGACTTCAAATGAATGGAAATAGATCCAAAGCAGCTTACAATTTGCTGATCAGGAGACCTCACTGCTTCCCCAGGACCAGGAATTCCAAAGCTCTCGGCTGCTTTCTTGTCTTCTTTTTCACTTCTCCCCTCTCTCTTTGCTTGTTTGGCCCTGTGTGGGGAGAGGTGGCTAGAGAGCGTGCAATAACTTGAGATGGGTGAATCTGTCCATTTTGGTTTCTTCCAGTTTCTCATCTTTGCAACCTTAAGTTCAGTTCACCCTGTTTCTACATCAGATAGCGAATTTCCCCCCCTTCCAAAAATACACAAAAAAATCCATATGCATTATTGTGTGTGTTTCTCTGGTATATTCATTTTTGTATGCAATTTGGCCTATATATGCATTTCTGCGAACAATTCCCCTCTGATACAATCAGGTTTTGTATATTATTTTCATTAATATATTCATTTGGTTTGAGAAGTGCATCACAAAATCCAGAAAAGTGTGAATTTTGAAAGCTTAGCTGTGTTTTGGTGCAGGAAGTATGAATTAGGTAGGTTCACATAGGGGGAAAACCCCCAGATTGAATGAATTTATCCCCATTAAGAACTGTGAGAGAGCTGCAATGAAGAAAGTACACAGCACATGGCATGCTTCAAACATCCCCATCCCATCTACCCTGCATGTCATAACATGAGCCCTTTCTTCTCGATGCATTCACTGTCGATGGACAGGCTTCCTTAAGAGCAACACCATATGGTTTCACATACACACATTTCCTCTGCTCCAGTAGCCAAAGTGAGGGCTGCACTTACTCCCAGAAAGAGCCTCTATTATGATCAAAAATTAATCATAACTCACAGAAAAAGAGGGCCTTTCAGATGTGTCTGTTGAGATGCTTATCTCCAGTCATCCAACAGAACTGCTTTCCATGCAAGCTATCCACCAGCACTGCTGGAAGGCTTTGGTTTTTCTTTTGCACAGTAAACCCAAAGAAACTGGCTGTTTGAGCCTGTAGTTACTCCAGCTCATGTGATAATGTGATAGTGGCGGTTTCTCATTGCAAATGCACACAGTTCCAAATCCACCACGGTTCTTCCCCTGCACTCCCCAGTTTGAAATTATTTGTAATTGCATCATCTTCCTGTGCCTGTCTAGCTTCAGTCTTGTATGAACATTGCCTGAAATGTGTACTGGAAGAATTGATCCAGCTAGTGCAGCCCTGCTAGATTAATCAAATCAAATGAGTGAATGATAGAATCCCTTTTAGAGAAGCTGTGAAACTCTCCATCGTGTGCCCCTGAGAAGACTGACCTCCCAACGGTCATAATAAGCCCCTGGCTTATCTCCAATGTTCTAATATAGTAAAGAGGTTTCAAATGACTTTTGGGTGTGAATAGCTTGCTAGAAACCTGCACAGGGAACTGCACTAATAAGATTCGATTGGCTAACTTGCAAGGGAGGGGCAATAGCTCAGTAGCCAATCACATGCTTTACATGCAGAAGGACCCAAGTTCTGGCACCTCCCTGGAAAGAGGGAAAACCCTCTGCATGAGACCATGGACAGCAGTCTGAACTGGGCTAGATGGACTAATAATCAGATGGATCTGATATAAGGCATCTTCCTGTTATTATCCTCTTCCCCCCATATTGCCAAAAATTATGAGTGCTTCCTATTGCTAAGAAAGTGGAAACAGACAACAAGGAAGCACACAACATCCTCTGCCCTCCTCCCTTCACTGGTGTATATTCCTCCCTCCACCCTTCCCTGATTTGCCTAAACTATGGCTTAAGCATTACATCTGCAGTGATGCTCGCCATGGTGAATGCAGCTAAGATGTTTCTTAATCAGTGTGTGCAAACCCTTCAGTCCTTATTGTCACAATGGGGAACCTGGTTAGCATTAAGTATGGCTAGTATCTGTGCAGTTGTAATGGCGAAACACTGAGAAAGGAGGGGGAATACATGGCCAAAGGGGAAGGAAGGAGGGGAGCGACAGTGACCTGCGCAGCCCACTCTCAATTTCTTAAGCGTGGTTGAGAGATCAGCTCCGTTATTCCTGTCCCACTGTCATTATCTCTATCCATTTGCTTTCCTCCGCCCTCCTGAGCATCCTTCTATGCCACCGTTTTGTTCTTGTCCATCTATCTTGCCCTGATTCCGTTCACCTTTTGTTCCTTATGTTTTGTCTCAAGAATGTCATACCCTCCCCGTTCATTCATAAGCTCCGCTGGGTAAGCAGTGGATGGCTCGTTCCATGAATGGAGCTGGCAGCATCACTGGGGGTGGGCTGTTTGTTGTGCAAGTCGAAGGATTCTGGGAAGGTCAGGCACAACTGTCGTCTTCAATTTGTTTCCAAGGCGAGTGTTATTTTTCTGAATGCAAGAGGCATTCTGGTGAATGGGAGCAGGTTGTTTGTTACATTGGGGGCAGTATGCTCTGATCTATTTTCCTGGAGGGCGAACTGGTCTCCTTACTGTCCAGAGTTTGCAATTCCATTATTTCCACTGAGAAATACACCAGCCGATCAGACTTTCAGGAAACGGACGTGCCATCCTGCCTCTTTTGTGCAGCGCGTAGTCGTTTGTTCAGGACGAGCCTTGAAGGGGGTTCGATGAATGAGCAGGTGTGTTATGTTCTTTCTCAAAGGTCACAATGACAGGAAATGCTTTCAGTTCTCCCAGAAATATATAATAGTCAAAATGTAGCAAGTAGCAGAGGAACATCAGAAGAGACTGCCGGACCAGGCCAGGGGCTCATCCAGTCCAGCATCCTGTTCTCACAGTGACCAACCAAATGCCTATGGGAAGCCAGCAAGCAGGATTTGAGAGCCAGTGTGGTGTAGTGGTTAAGAGCGGTGGACTTGTAATCTGGTGAACCGGGTTCACTTCTCTGCTCTTCCACATGCAGCTGCTGGGTGACCTTGGGCCAGTCACACTTCTCTGAAGTCTCTCAGCCTCACTCACCTCACAGAGTGTTTGTTGTGGGGAAGGGAGAAGGAGATTGTTAGGCGCTTTGAGACTCCTGAAGGGGAGTGAAAGGTGGGATATCAAGTGCAAACTCCTCCTCCTCCTCCTCCTCTTCTTCTTCTTCTTGAACACTCTCCCTTTCTGCAGTTTCTAGCAAGTGGTATTCAGATTGCTGCCTCCAACTGTTATGGCAAAGCGTAGCCATCAGAGGCAGGAGCCGTCAATTGCCCTCTCCTCCATGAATTGGTCTAATTTTCTTTTAAAGCCCTCCAGGTTAGAAGCCATCACCTCCTCCTGAAGGAGTGAGTTCCATAGTTTGACTGTGTGCAGCATGAAGAAGAAGCTCATTTGCTGTTTCCTCATCTAGCTCAGTGTTCCCATTACTGACTGGCAGCAGCTTTCTGGGATAGGGGGTTTCCCCAGACCTACCCAGAGATGCCAGGAACTGAATCGGACATGTAAAACATGTGCTGGTGAGCTTTAGCCCTTCAACAAAGGGCAATTTGGTGACTGGCTGGCAAATCCAGGGCTTTCTCAGCAGTCTCTCTACGAAAGTCCTCACTTGTTCCAGAAAGATGGTTGAGCCTTTCCAGTTCAGGAAGGCATTTGTTGTGCCTTCGCTAGATTTCTCTTGCTTGTCCTGGTGGTTTCATTGTTTTCATTGGGCTCTGCGTGTCTTGCCTTTTGTATGGGTTTTCGTCTTTTTGTGTGTATTTAACCATAAGCTGCTGTTGCAGCCCTGCGGGTTACAAATGTGGGGTAGACAGTTTGGAAACGAATTCATAAATAATCTTGACAGGTGCAAGGAACAAGTTCCCACTTCCCCCAAAGCATGGAGGGAATTCAGTACATCTGTGTAGGAAGGAAATGCCCTTGGCTTCGCGTGGTCATTGCCATCACAATGAAACAGCAATACATTTCTCAGTTCATCTCCCCTATGAAACCAGCAGCCTCTGTGGTTGAATGACTGGTTGCCAGCCTTTGTTTCTTCCCCTGTGCCTTTAGCATCAGCCTGGCAGGCAGACATTAAGGAGGCAAGGCTTTTCCCTGTGCCGGGGACTGTTCAGTTTCTGCATGTGGGACTGCTGTTAAACATACAGAAGATCCATAGTTCAGAGGTAGAACATCTGCTTTGTATGCAGAAGGTCCCAGTTTCAATCTCTGTTATTCCTAGGGAATGTCACTTGAGGCTTATCCACACCTCTGCTTGCTCTGCTGCTTCCCCCTGGTTTGGTGCTGAAATGGAAACAACGGCTATGGGGTTTCCCACATATTGCTTTTCATTCCAGTTTAGCACTAAAGAACAGGTTTCTCAAGGGGAAAGCAGCAGAGCAAAAACTAGTGACAAGGAAAAGTGTGGATGAGTCCTTACTGAAGACAATGGACGATTGGCATGACTCGGTATAAGGCAGCTTCCTGTATTCCTTTCATCCAAATGGATCTATTTGTCAAGTGTGTGCAATAGCTGTTTTCCCTCTGTAGGTACCACTTGATGGTCTTTACTGGTTTTGTCACTTGTGCAGAGATATCTTTGGGTTGGCCATGCCCACCTATTCAGTTTGGTGATGGGGAACAAGAGCAGGAGAAGGCTGTTGCCTTCAAACCCTTCAAGGGGGCTTTTTGGGGGCTTCTGGTTGACCACTCCAGGAAAGAGGTAGAACACTAGAGTGGATGGACATTTGGGCTGACCCAACAGAGTTCTTCTTACGTTCAGTGTTCACCTAAGCATTCCCTTATATTCACTTAAAACACAATTTCATCTGGCAAATGTTGAAGGACCTGGAGGTCTCGGCGTTTTGGAGGAGCCTGGCATGAGTAATTGGGCCAGTGGCTTGGTGGCCAGGTTTTATCATTTTAAGCCTGCCTGACCAAAGTTGCTACATCTGTTACTCTTCAACAAGTATTCTGAGTGAGTAAATGTTATTTTTACCTTTTATAGGACTCTTTGTGTGATTGCTGTTTTAAGGGGGAGAGAAGGGGGAAATACCAGGAAAATCCAGTCTTCCTTAAAGCATCTTGGATTCACTGGAGAAGGAAGGAAGGGGTGCAGTGGGTGTGGCACCCCCCATGGATGCTCGCCCCGCGCTCGGCTAGCCCCGCCCCCGAGTGCACACTATGTGCGCCGCTCCGGGTGCCGGAACAGCTAGCTCCACCTCTGCTTGGTTTAAAGGTAAAGGTAAAGGGACCCCTGACCATTAGGTCCAGTCGTGACCGACTCTGGGGTTGCGGCGCTCATCTCGCTTTACTGGCCGAGGGAGCTGGCATATAGCTTCCCGGTCATGTGGCCAGCATGACTAAGCCACTTCTGGTGAACCAGGGCAGCGCACGGAAACGCCGTTTACCTTCCTGCCGGAGCGGTACCTATTTATCTACTTGCACTTTGACGTGCTTTCAAACTGCTAGGTTAGCAGGAGCAGGGACCGAGCAACGGGAGCTCACCCTGTTGCGGGGATTCGAACCACCGACCTTCTGATCAGCAAGTCCTAGGCTCAGTGGTTTAACCCACAGCACCACCCGCATTCTGCTTGGATTACTTAAACTAAAAGACTAAAACAAGCTTAGCTAAGCTTCCCTTTAAGCTGCAAATGGATGTCACTCAGCTACACCCACAAACGTGAGGAAGGAAAGATAATATCTCATAAATATTTCCTCTCCTAGCATCTATTCACATCCCAACAATTCAAACACTGTGCTCTTTTGCATCTGGTCTTCCTACCCACATTTCCCCACATTGCATATACCCATTCTTCCTAGGGGAGCAAGGTGCATTAGGGAAGGTAGATTGGTGTAAAGAGGGGGCAGCTACTGAGTTGTTTGTGACCACACTGTGGGAACCATTGGTGAACAGGGATGTTGCCTGAGCAACGTGAGGCAAGTTCCCCTTCCCCTAGCTTGCCCTGAAGTTGTTTATTTCAGGGAGGGAAGAGGGCTGTTACTTATTAATATCTTTGTGTCTTGTGGTTTTAAGAGTTTCCACCTGGCTGCCTCTCCTCTGTTCCCTTCTTGAGTGTGGGCTACGAGTTCATTTTGCAGACGCTTTTAGTGGGAAGCTGGCTCCTGCTGCATTGTCACCTGAGCGGAAAAAGCTTGGAAAATAGGTCACTGCGCTTGGCTGAGCTCATCCCCAGCCCACAACGGTACAGCTGCTTCCTGCCTTTCCCAAACCCTTGCGCTGTGAGCCTCCGGTGCTGCGATGAGTCCTGTCCTAGGTGCCTTGTGGCAGAATATGCACTGGCAAGACACTGAGGTTTCTTCTGGCGATGGTACCTGTGGGCAGAAGGACCAACAAGAAATTACAGTGGTTGAAATTGTGATGAAAGTGATCTCAGGGGCTCTGGATTCAAGCCCAATAGAATTGTGTCGTCCCCCCCCTCCATGTTTTAAAGCTCTACTGGTGCTCAGTGATACTTAGGTTTATTATGTGCTGTCCATGTAAACCTGCCTCCACATTAAAGGGATGTTTGGAAAAGTAGAAGAGACTATTCCAGGAGAGTCTTTAGTAACAATCAGCCAAACAGTAGCATCTGATGGATTTCAAGCTTGTGCGTAGATGTTTGTCTATACATTTATAAAAGCTCCATGCTAAAATCTGATCACTTGCTACAAAACACACACACCGTCTTTATTTTGCATAGCTATACCTATTTGTTTGTTACATACATAACCAATACTCACGTTAAAATGCATTCTCTCTATGACTCAGTGCTCTATTTTTTCCTCCCTTCAGAATAATAATGCTTGAAACATCCCCAAAGGTTATTAAAGAGAGCACTTTTGGGATAATCCTGTCTATATTGTGCAGCTTCAACAGTGTGGCTAGAAATGAAGGAAGAGGAATCTTGTTTTAAAGGGATTTATACATGTAATTAAGCAGTTCCAGCCCAATCAATCTTTGCTTGCTTTTGAACCACCTCTTGTATCAAGCAGCTGCTTATGTCTGAACCACTTGTGTATTATTATTATTTTTAAAGCCCAACTAATTACAGGCAAAATTAGATATGAAATAATATGTATATTATACATATTATATGTATAAAAGAGCCAAGCCCCGTGTTGTACTATATTTTGGCAGCTAGCTACCTTTCTTTCTTGCTTGTTTTATTTATTTATTTATTTATTTATTTATTTATTTATTTATTTATTTAACTGCCCTTTATCCAAAGGTCCCAGGGCAGTGTACATTAAGAACATCATTTACGCAGCATAATAATAAAAACATAATACAGAGCATAATGAAACAACAATGACAACAACATTAGCACATACCAATTTAACAGGCCATAGATAATTTAATGGCTGATAGGCTGGGTAAAAAGGAATGTTTTCACCTGGTGCCTATAGACATGTAATGATGGCACCAGGCGAGCCTCTCTGGGGAGAGAATTCCACAGAGGGAGCCACCACAGAAAAGGCCTGTTGTTGTGTTGTCACCTTCCAAATCTCTCGGGAAGGCAGAACATAGAGAAAGGCCTTGGGTGACAAACACAGGATTGCGAGGGGAGGTCCTTAAGGTATTGAGGCCTTGAATTTTTATGTATCCATTTTTGTGCTGGTTACTTTAGGAAATCACACATGGGATGGGTTCCGGTTGAGGGTAGTGTCATGTAAACAATGCCCAGAAATCAGCCTCAAATTCACAGTAAACACCAATGTGACAAGCCCCCTTGTCTTCTCCACCTCCCTCTTGGTCTTGCATTTGTTATGAATTATCATACTGCTGGCAAAAAGAAGAAGTAGCTAGGAGACACTGATGCACACCCCCACCATCAAACTCAACTAGCCAATATATATTTTAAACCAGGGCTGTGCAGAGGCTTAAAGGTTACAGAATCTGCTTTGTTTTTTGCTTGTACCCCCAAGACCCATTACCCAGATCCATAAGGGCCTAGGGGCCAAACATAGACTTTGAATTAAGGAACATATCCTTGAACACCAGGAATTTGTTTTCAGCAGCAGACCTGAGCTCACAGTCCTTGCCACCTACAAACCATCTCCTGCTTTCTCCCCAAGCTTTTTTCTTTTTTGATTCAGTGCCCTAGTTTTGGCATAAGAGTTGCCTTTTTTGTTTGTTGGAATTATTAAACAATTGGGAGTCTTTCTGGTCTACTACAAAAATTACCCAGAGATCTGCAAGTAGATCACTTCTTACTGCTTTCCTTTTGGGTGGCATCACTGCTACCTCAACCCTACACTAAGGCTTTGTCCTTTGAACTATCTGTGAGTTGAGGGAGATGCCCCAACCACTTGCAGTCTCACACAGAGCCCTTTCCCTTTGTTTCCCTTAATAGCCCATCACCCAGTTTTATCACTTCACCAGGAGGCTACCCTAGCTATTCCAAGAATTAGAAGCCTTGATTAAATTCTAACACTTGCTGGATCCAGGGATTAGAGGGGTCTGGCACCCAGCTTAACACCCCAAACTCATAACGGTACAGTAACGCTGGTGCCATTCCAGGCAAAATTAAAGAGAACTGCTAAGAACTCATAAGTCTTTAGGTTGCAGTCATTAACCATGCTCTGGCATGGAGAATGCAGCCTCAGATGTTCCCTTGATGGGGAAGATGGGATCTATAGTTCCCATTTTGTTGAGTAGGCTTCAGTCTTTAATGGTGTCTTCATGCAAGGAAGCGCAATGCACTTCAAGTATTTATTTCTTTTTCTTTATTTCCTCCAAATTTTAAAGTCTCCAGGGGTGACTGCAGTGGTGAACCTGGTATTGATTAACTAGGAAATTTTCTGCAGTTATCAAAGCTAAGCATTTAGCAGCAAGAAGCCTTGATGTGACCCCATGGGAAGAAGAAGTGCATGTGTTAGTAAAATAAAAATAACAAACAGAGAGGAGGAGGGGCGGGAGAGAAAGAGGGATAGCTCTTTAGTGCTCTTTCTCCTTCTGCAAGCATCCTCTGATCTGCCCCTTGAAGGGAAAAAATAAAGACTGCCTTGGGGGAATAGTCACATTGATTTTTCTCCCCTTTATACTTGAGTGTGGTATCAACAGTTCCTCTGGCACAGGAAAAAACCAAACCCAGGTCTCTGCAACTGGAGACAGATTATAGTTTTCTTCTTCTTCAGAGACTCAGTTTAGACCAGGTATTTGGACCCTTTTCAGTCCAGGGGCTGCATTTCCTCATGGGACACCTCGGGGGCTGTGTGCCAGTGTTGGGCAGGACCAGAGGCAAGGGTAGGTGGAGCAATGGATTTCAGCTTTGCAAGTTAGAGATATCTGCAGATGTGCATACCCCTACACCTCTCTGCCATTCATATAGGCAAACAAGAGACATTATCAAGGAGGACATGGAGTACAGAGTACAGATGGGGTCTGTTTTGGGGGGAGGGTTGTGTTTGTCCTGGGGAGTCTTGAGGGGCAGGGAGAGAGGGCTGTATTCTGCCCATGGACCTCAGGCTCCCCACTGCTGGTTTAGGGGGTTATTTCCACCCAAATTTGAGTCCACACATACGGCAACACTTTAGTATCTGTACAACACTCACGGACTGTTCAAGGCACTTCACCTTGAGGCTGACCTGAAATGCTCTCTCCCCATTTGCCCACTCCCATTTAGGATAGGGCTATAACTCAGTAGCAGAACACACATTTCACATGCAAAAAACCCAAGGTTCAATGCCTGCCATCCCCAGGTAGGGTTGAGGAAATCTCTGGTCTAGAACCCTGCAGAGCCACTGCCAGCCATTGTGGACCAGCCTTCCCCAACTTGGTGCCTTCCAAATGTTGTTGGGCTAAAGCTTCCAGCGGCTCCAGCTAGCATGGACAGTGTTCAGGTGTTATGGAAACCACAGGCCAAAATTCCCAGAGGACACAAGACTGGAGAAGGCTAGATGAATACTAGCATTCAGTTAGAATGTTGGGACTAGGACCTAATACCCTGGGATTCAAATCCCCACTCAGCCATGAAGCTCACTGCGTGACCTTGGACCACTCCCACTTTCTCAATCTATCTACTTCACAGTGATGTTGAGGAGGGGTTTGTGGGATGAGCCATTCATACTGCCCTGCCCTACTTAGAGAGGAAGGGTGGGCTAAAAATATAACTGAAATGTATCTTCAGTAGACCCAAGGCTTTTTCCGAGTGAGCTCAGAAAAAGCCAAAAGAGAGCAAGATACAGAAGCAAGATGGGGTGTAGTCACATCTTGATTTTTTTAGGAAGGAATAATGGGATTCCTGCTGAGATCTTCCATGTTGTTGTGATAGGCCTGTTTTTCCTTTGTACATCTCCATGGAGGCTGTTATGCAGAGATGATTGTATTAATGCTGTTTGTTTTCTCCTTCCCTTAGCTGTGTAGTAGATGAGATGGACTTCTCTGGCATGGAGCTTGATGAAGCTTTGCGGAAATTTCAAGCCCACATCCGGGTGCAGGGAGAGGCCCAGAAGGTGGAGAGGTTGATTGAAGCCTTCAGGTAAGAGCCACACTGATGTGGTACTGATTGACAGGCAGCTGCTTCCAATGTTGGAGGTCAACTGTCTGAGGAGTAGCCAGATGTGCTTCCCCTCACCCAAGGAAGAGTAAACCTATGAGTAGGTCTTAAAGGTTCCTGTGGTGAGATTCTGCTGGGCCATGCGAGGTGTAGGGTCCCAAGATCTTATGAAGGGTGCTGCTCCTTCCCAGTTTTGTGGCTATGGTTGGTGTTGTGCTGCCCCACAAATCAGCCAGACGGCATTGACAGGCTCACCAGATGTAAGCCATTCCTACAAATTTACAATTTCATAAATGATGGGGAGGTCATGTCATGGAAAACCTTCTTACATCTTTAGCAGGTGCCTGTCTAATTTCATTTGGTAATTGATTCTAGAGGACTGGCTCCACAGCACTAACAGCCCTGTTTCTAGTGCTACACTTCTGAGGCATGTGGTACTCTCGGCAGTACTTCTGAGGCATGCGGAACTCAGACCCTTGTGAGAAGATTGCCACAAGCACACAGTTTTGTTGCAGGGAAGTTTCTGCACATATTTAAAAACAGTAAGCCCTCAGCATACGCGGGGGTTATGTTCCAGGGATCATGCCTAAAGCCAAAATCACGTATAGTCAAAACACATTGATGTGTTTGGGTGGTTGGGATTGCCAAAGTCTTTTTCCCCAGATGCCCATTTCTGTCATGGATCAGTTATTCTTGGGAAACAGACTTTTCCGTTTGTGTGCTTGTAGAACCAACTGATGCACTGCAAGCTGTGTATGTTAAGTCTAACATGCTTCCTGGTCTTTTGAATCTACTTAAAGTGATTGGCTTGTTCTTTTATTCTGAGTTATAGCTCTGGGATTGTAGGCCCAACCACTTTGAAGCATTTTTTTTAAAACAGTCAAGTGGTGCATAGATTTTATGGAATAAAATAAACTTTGGTGTCATCATTGATAGTCAGACTGTAAGTAATCTGAGGATCCGCAGACATTTAAATCTATATATTAGTGGCATTTGATTTCCATTCATGTGTGTTGACTTTGTCTTCCCTACCTGCAGCCAGCGGTACTGCATGTGTAACCCTGACGTAGTCCAGCAATTCCATAACCCAGACACCATCTTCATCCTGGCCTTTGCCATCATCCTTCTCAACACGGATATGTACAGCCCTAACATCAAACCCGACAGGAAAATGATGCTGGAGGACTTTATTCGGAACCTCAGAGGTGAGGGCATTGCTTGGATGAGCCATAATCCCAGCGTGAAATAGAATTCAAGCCAAATGCACATAGCACCAAAATAGCTAAAATATCTGTGCCCGAAGGGAGGAAAGTAGTATTGCCACCTCTCCGAGAGAGGGAGAAGAGCCTATTTGCATTGTTGATCTTGTAAATATATGTACATTTGAAATTGCTCACTAGCTAGTCATGAAATTGGGGGGGGGGGGAATGCATTCTTACAAATTTATAGTTATTGCACCTCAGCGTAATCTCTGGTCCAACAGGTTTGCAGAGGCGATTCTTCTTTGGCCAGAGCCCTTACTAGGACAGAAATATATGACCATGTGCATTTATCACAGCCAACCATGACTCTATCTTCTCTTTCTCAAGCCTCTGAAAAAGCACACCCCCTTGTAGCCCAGGTTCATATTTTATCTCTGTTCTCATTGTTTATGCTTCACAGGAGTGGATGATGGAGCTGACATTCCCCGGGACTTGGTGGTGGGAATTTACGAGAGGATCCAACAGAGAGAGCTCAAATCAAATGAGGACCATGTAACCTATGTCACCAAAGTAGAAAAATCCATTGTTGGAATGAAAACGGTGAGCCTTTTGCCCATCACAAAGGCAATCTGCGTTACTGTTGCTGCCCTTGTTATCCCTTGCAATCGTGTTTGCTCCACGGTTACTTTTTCCTTATGAAGCTGCCTTGTGCCAGGTAAGTCCTGTTGGCCCAGTATTGTCCTTCTCGGGAATGGGGAACCTGTTAGACTCCATCAGCTCCCACCAGTCCTAGCCAGCATGTCAAGGATGGTGGCAGATAAGAGTCTAAACCGCGTCTGGAGGGCCAGAGATACAAATCCCTGCTTCGCACTGAACTGGCAAGGCCTCTTCATCCAGAGTCTCAGGATGAAGTCTTTCCCATCACATCCTGCTTGTGATCTTTTTAACTAGAGATGTCAGGGGTTGAAGTAGGGGCCTTCTGCATTCGAAGCATGTGCTGTTCTGCCACTGAATGATATGATTAGCCTTCTCTTTCTGACTTACGTTTTCCTTTAATGTGCCCATCTCCTTTTTTCTTTCTCTGCAGTGTTCTCTGATCTCATTTATAATTACTATTTTTTCGCATCGTTATTTCTTTATTTTGTTTGCCCTTGAAAATGGTCTTGAGTACGTCTGTCTGATTTTCCAGGCAGCAATCGTTTTTGCAGACCCTGCCTGCCTTGTAACCTGGAAGCCAAGTCCATAGGAAGGCACAAAAGGCTGAAGGTGTCTCAGGGCCCGTCTGTGTGTACAGAGACCACATGCGCCTGGGGTACAGGGTGGTGGGTTCTGCACAGGGCCTTCTAGTAGGTGTGGGGTATTCAGTTCACTTTTAATTTTAACAAGAGCCTACCTAAATCACACTTCCCAAAACAATGCACAAACCAACATCTTTTGTTAATTGCACTTCTCAAAATTTTGCAGCACGGTTCTCCAACCTGAATAACTTGTAAAGAAATGTGAATGTTTGGAGGGGGGGAAATGTATGTAAATATGCCTATATTAGTAAAAATAACATATGAAGTTGCATTGTTTTAGGGATGATTGTTTCATACTAGGCCAAATGCATACAGAAATTTATCAGTTAGAAGAAACACACATTAAAATGCTGATAAATTTTTGTGAGGACTTTTTCCCCCCTTAAAAAAAAAATCAGGCTAATGAGGAAATAGGGAGAACTGAGCTTAAAACTGGGAAAAATTGAGAAATCGAGAGAAGCTGAAATGGACAGATTTGTCTACCCCTTCCTGGGAGAATCACTGTGTAGATATTCCTGTGACAATCCAGCTGTTCTCCCTCTGATTTCTAAGCCATGAGCGGTAATTAGTTAGTTAGTCCTCCTCGCCCCTACTGAAATTAAGCTTCAGCACATGTAACTGCATTTTACATATACATTATGCCCCCCCCTTTTCCTGTCTCTCTCCTCTCCCTGTCCTCACTCTTTTGTTTTCCTTTCATCACAATTTAGACCATAAACTCCTTGAAGCAGAGGCCTGTCCTTTTTTGCTTATGTTATTCTGCAAAGTGCCATCTGCAGTGACAGCCCCGTATAAATCACTCCCTCTAATAGTGAACTCAGGTGGTGAGTGCCAATAAGACTGGAGCCAAAATGGGGCCACTGAGAAACAGAAACAGGAAGGTAGCAGTATGCTTGGAAGGACTCTGAGGTTTCCAGAAGCAGAAAAATACATTTTAAAACGAACAAACTTCTAAACAGTCCGCAGAGGACTACGTGTGCTCAGTAATCATAGAACATTGTGAGTCTTGCGGAAGAGAAAAATGGAAAACCTAGCAGTGGAGAGTCAAATGGCCTGCTGGGAGAAAATGGCTGGGAGGAACTCAGGACAGGAAATGCTCCTTTAATGAGGGAAGATGAACCCTGAAACACTTTGTTTCTGATTCCACTTGTGATCCATAACAATCAACATTGCCATTTCAGTTTCTATTTGCTTCTCTGCTGTCATGGGGGGTTAAAAACTTGCTTTCCCTTCTTCCTCCAAGAAAAGGAACACACTTAGTAGACTTTGCATCACAGGCCCTATTATATTTTTGTGCTCATGCAAGCACCAAGGTCTTCCAATTCCATCAGGTGCAGCGAGATATTGCAGATCAGGGAAAGTCCTGAAATGAATGAACTCTGCCTGCCATAATTGTGATAGGCTGCTCTGGTACATTCAGTGCCATTATGGAGCAGAAAATGTCCTGATGAGAACAGGCTGCACGTGGTGGTGGGGCAAAGCCATTGCAAAAGCTTGCTTGAAGTCATTTAACGTGCAATGCTTTGGGGTTGGTGGATAAGGAAGGGGACTGTTTCCACTCCGTCTCTGTCCTCCAGGTCCTCTCAGTGCCACATCGCCGGTTAGTTTGCTGCAGCCGACTTTACGAAGTGACGGACGTGAACAAAGTACAGAAGCAAGCTGCTCACCAGAGGGAGGTCTTCCTCTTCAATGATTTGCTGGTGGTGAGTGGCCTTTGGCCTTGAGAATCACAGCATCGCAAAGGGACTTAGAGCCAGTGTTCAGGAAAAGCACAGGACACGCGACTCCCCTAGGACGTCCAGGTTGGATTTGATGTGAGGCGTTGCATTCTCCCTTACTTATGAAACTCCCTTCTATGTAGAAAGGTAGCAATCAGGGAGAAGGTGCTTAGATACCTTTTTATCTGTGGTATGCTGGTTTTCCGTGGGTAGGAGGTTTGTTCTGCTGGTTGTTCTTTTGCTCAGGGGAGTATTCGGTCATGAAATCACCTACCTGCCTTCCAAACACTGCAACAAATGTGTTGTTGTATGTATGTATGTATGTATGTATGTATGTATGTATGTATGTATTTGTGTAGATAGATATAAAAATCAGTCTTTAATGCCACCTTGTACTGTGCCCCACCATGACTCAAAGATTACAATTACAGCACCAGCAGAGATAAGACAACAAAATGAAATGCAGCCTTAAAACAGCAATGGATTTGACACTTTCTAAGATGAATTAGCAGAGTCTTAGCTTGCTATATAAGTTCCATCTCTAAGCAAATGTTCTTCAGGAAGGAGCCCCATAGTCTAGGTGCATGACTGAGAGACCACAGCCTCCCTATACACATCAGACAGTGAGTGGGGCAGGAACAGAGGCTTTGAAGATGATCTTATTGAGCGGACAGGTTCATATGGGAGAAAGAACTCATAGAATAAAAGAATTGCAGAGTTGGAAGGGACTTTGAGGATCATCTAGTCCACCCCCCCCTGCAATACAGGAAATATGCAGTTCTCCCATATGGGGATTGAACCTGCAACCTTGGCATTATCAGCACCACGCTGTAACCAGCTGAGCCGTGCTGCTGAAAACAAGCAACTTTCCCAAAACTGAGTTAGGAGCCAGAGATGTGGGCATGGAGCTGAAGTTGTATGCTCCATGTGTGCACTTAGTATACTTTCAGCTACCTGCCAAGCCAATTGCCAATTATTCATGGAAATAAAGGGGCAGGTATGGACTATCTGCGTTTGTACACTTTTGCAAAGTGCAAGCAATAACTTTGTGGATGCACACTCAAGAGAATCCAGTTTCATGTTCCCCTGCATAGTGAAAGGAAAAGTCACCGCAGAATAAAAACACATCTCCATCTTAATCCATTCTACTTTGTTTCACAGGAGCTCAGTAAAACGGCTAAGTTAAAATCTCTGTGAATCTGACAAGGTTGATTTGACAGGACTCCCTGGAGAGTAGAAAAAGAAACACCAAAGCATATTTCTCACTAAATTTCCTATGCTGTACATTCTGGTGACAGTTATCAGATTTTTTAAAACGGTGCCGTTTATTTGAGCCAAACTGGACTTGATGCAGTTAGCAATTGCACGGCATGCTTCAAACAAGTAAATAGCAGGTACAGGGGGCATGATCCAGAATGTGATCATGATGGAGGAATAAGGGGGCTTTAACCCCTTGCTACCTTCTGTCCTGATCCAGCCCCTTCAAAGATAGGTGTTGTCCCTGCAACCACTTAAAGCTTGAAACAGTCTCTCACATGTTCTTCTAGTGTAGATTTTATCAAGGGGTTAGATCCATTGTTCACTCTTCTGCACACAAAGAAATTAAACCCGGGGTTCTTTCCAGACTGACTCTAGTTTCAAGTGGGATTAAATCACATGCTGGATAATTTGGGTGGTGTAATTGCAGTTGATTCCCCGAAAGATCAGGATTTATGCGATAAGGAAAGTGGTGGAAAAAATACATCTCCAAAACAAATTAGAATGGATTCTCATTATATAGCCAGCCATCATCTGTGCAAATGGATCAGAATGAATGCCCAGTAAGCAGGTTTTCTGTAAGTGCCCTGGAATTATGACCACAGAGGACAAATGCTGTAGCATTTGTGTCAAGTGTCCTTCCATGAGGTCACTGTGAGGGAACTTTACCTGGGGGTAGTATTCAGCTATGTTTTACTCAGGGAAGGCCTTTGCTGTTGCATCTGAAAAACTCTCTTCATTTCTCTGTCCTCAAACAGATTCTCAAGCTTTGCCCCAAGAAGAAAAGCTCTTCAACGTACACATTTTGCAAGTCAGTTGGCCTGTTAGGAATGCAGTTCCATCTCTTTGAGAATGAATGTAAGTTTGTCACAGTTTTGGTCACTCGCCAGATGACACTGGAGGACAAGATTTATAGTGTGAATTTTTATACAGCGGTAGTAGTGTAATGCCTTGGGCTGGAAAGATGTGTAGCCTGCTGCTTAATGAGAGAGTGGTTTGAAGCAACAATTTCAGTTTCCACCTGTTACCCATAACCTCTATATTTTGGCACCATGTAGTATTTGTGCAGGCACCTTAGATGTAAAAAAACTCCCACAAGCTTTTAAAGCTGGGGAAAGGATTTCCCCATTGTTCATTGCAGAGGAGTGGAGCATGGTTTGAAAGGATCCTGTTGCTTTGACCTTGGTGCTATTTTATTTTTTAAAAATGAGGTATCAGTACTCATATAAAAGTATTATGGGTGCCAGCATAAAGTGGCTGCCATTGGCAGGAAAGTAAGCAGTGCCAATACTGTGTGCAAGTGAGTACTGTCACACAAAAAAGTCCTGGTGTTTCTGTTTCTGTTCTGTTTCTGTTCTGTATATGGCTAGTTTTGTTGGCTGAAAACCAAATTGCTAGGTATTTCAAAACTTTAAATTGCTCTTGTTGCAGGTTACTCACAACATTCTCTCTGCCTCTCAATTTCTCCCAGACTTTTGTGGTTTCCAAATTACCTGGGTTTTGTCATCAAATGGCACCCACCAATGCAAAAATGATCTGTGATCATTTTGAACTGGATTTCTGCAATTGGACAAACACTAAGTCATGTCAGTCAGTTGGTTTTCTCAGTGTAGACCCAGCATCAAACTAAGCTCCCATGCCTTCTCTTGTTTGAGTCATACGCATTAGTGAAAGTATGCACTGAAATCTTGTACACAATCATTTTTGACTAGGTGTTTGTTCAGACTTGGAAATACTTGGGCAGGTTGTTCTATGCACAAATCCATATCACCACCTGCATTATGGTGCTCAGATGGATGCTCCTTTTTGGTACACATGGAAATGCATATCCTCTTTCCATCCTGGGCCCTTTCTACCATTGATGTGAGCACTTGTTCATATGCACCACTGCAGAATCCCCCCTCCAAAAGTGTGCTATTTCAATTTGCACAGCTGCTTATTTGTGTGAGTTACTTGGAAAAATCAACATGAACAAACTGAGGCAATATTTCATATGCATTCAAAACAAAGAAGTGCAGTTTCAAGAGGTGGCCTATTGCAGGCTTATAGTGCAGTCTACTCTGAAGTAAACCTGGTTGACTTGAGAGGGATGGTATAGGATTGCAGCCGTAGAACCCCAACGCCCTCATCCATAAACCAGATGGGTCCAGATTTTTATTCCAGACCAACCAATCCTCTTGTTTAGCAGGAACAAACCTGGCAGCGTTTAGCTGTGTTTATTATTATACTAATTGGTCTCATTAGTAGGATTATGTAGAAAGCTGCCTTAATAAGTAGGTCAGGCTGCTTGTCCGTCTAACTAAGGACTGTCTACTCTGACACAGGACTGTCTACTCTGACTTGGCAAGGATCTTCGTCAGAGAGGCCTTCCCTGGCTCCTGTCACATGATCCTCTTCACTGGAGATGCCAGGAATGGGGGTTTTCTCATCTGCTTTCCCACTGAGCTATGGTCTCTTCTCAGATTGCTTCAGCCTTTTTAATGTATAGAACCCACAACACTAGTTTTATGTCCCCTCTTCTCCTTTTTTTGTAGATTACCCACACGGCATCACCTTGGTGACTCCCCTTTCAGGCTCAGAGAAGAAACAGGTACTTCATTTCTGTGCTCTGGGAGCCGAGGAAATGCAGAAGTTTGTGGAAGACCTAAAAGAGTCAATAGCAGAGGTGATGGAGCTAGAACAGATTCGAATTGAATGTAAGGCTCCCAGCGTGGCCCAGACTCCATGCAGTCATTCTGTCTGTATGTACATATGTCCATGTCTTGTGTATTTTTGTGTCTCTTGTTAGCAGGGGTGCCATTTCACATTTCAGGAGGGGGGAGGGGGGCAGGAGTCCCAACAAGGTTTAATGCTCCTCTCTTGAATATGTGCAAATTTAAATAAAAACGAATTTAGTCGATATTAAATAAAAATGAAGCTATTCAATATTAAATGGAAATGCAAAAGCTGGTGTATTTCAGAATATTTCTGTGATTTTAAAATATTTATGCTACAAAACAATTATAAAAATGTTATCAATACTGGATCATCAGACATCATTCTTTGCAAGTAATGAGATTCATGCCTTTGGCATGTGCATCTAGGGCAAGCCACACTTAATTCTTTGCAGCACTAATTTCTCAGCATTAGAACTGGCAAGTTTGCCAGAGATAAAATGTTCCTCATGAATAACCAGAGATGGTGTAAACCAGTGTTTCCCAACCTTTGGTTTCCAGATGTTTTGGGACTACAATTCCCATCATCCCTGACCACTGGTCTTGCTAGCTAGGGATGATGGGAATTACAGTCCAAAAACAGCTGGAGAAGAAGAAGAAGAAGAAGAGTTTGGATTTGATATCCCGCCTTTCACTCCCCTTCAGGAGTCTCAAAGCGGCTAACATTCTCCTTTCCCTTCCTCCCCCACAACAAACACTCTGTGAGGTGAGTGGGGCTGAGAGACTTCACAGAAGTGTGACTGGCCCAAGGTCACCCAGCAGCTGCATGTGGGGGAGTGGAGACACGAACCCAGTTTCCCAGATTACGTGACTACCGCTCTTAACCACTACACCACACTGGCTCTCACACTGGAGGCCAAAGGTTGGGAAATACTGGTGTAAACTATCATGGCCCCTTACTCAAAATGGCACCCTTGGTTGTGGAGCTGGATGAGGGTGGAGGGCTGGCTGTATCTTCTTGGGGTGGGAGGATTTTATTAGAAAGTGAGTGATGCTGATATGTGAGCACAATAAGCCACATAATGTGGCCATAAATGCACACATTAGGGTAAAAGGTTTCTAAAATGCATATATTCGTGAAAGTGACATACAAAACGCATTATATAAGGAAAGATTGCTTTGCAAAAATGGTTTATTGGGCAAAATCGCATACAAAATGCATACATTCATGCTAAACTACTGATGACTTCTCATGAGGATGCAATTCTCTCCCCCGCCCCCAAAACTGGTGTGGAAATGTGGAAAACAGAACCTAAGTCTGGGGGAAAGATCTCATCCTTAGGATGAGCCATGAGAAGGGTGCAGAACAGTTGAGAATATAGGCACTTGGCCTTGATAAAACTGACAACTCCAGCATAACTTTATCCATAAAACAGACACATCTACCACACTAAAGAGATACTAAGGGTTTTTAAACATGAGCTGTTCATGTGCTTTGATTTGTGGAACAACAACAACAACAACAACAACAACAACAACAACAACAACAACATTAAGTGGTCCACTGAGTCCTGAAGTAATTTTCAAGAAGTCTGTAGGGTGGGTGTGGGAGTAGAACCACAGCTCTATAAAGTGCATTCCAAATTTGCCTGATAATTAACTATCTGTCTTGCCTGGATGCACAAAATCCTGCAATGTTCCCCTGTGTACTAGCACTGATTGATACTTCCTACCAGATTCTTCTCTCCCAAAGAACTGCTCCATAGCCAGCTTCCTATAGTGTTTCCCCCTATCCCAAACAGATAGTTAAGGAATGCCCAAATCTGGCTTCAGCTATTCATAGAGGAGCTGATTACAAGCTGTAGGAATGAATAAATGGATAGTGCTACACAGATGAATAGCTGAGAACTCCAGGATGCAGAGCTTCATTGCTTTGCCATTCCATTCAGGCCAAATAAATGTTTTTGAATATGTTCATTGTGCATAATTTTTACTGGTTGTAGAATTTGTGTTTCCTTGGCACAGGATGTAGATTCCAGGGCTAAAATGTTTAATATTTTTAAAGCACAGAATAGACACGTCCGTTGTGTGTGTGCATGCATGAATACACTTTCTCTAACCATTATTTCTCTGCTTGTCTCCTGTTGCTTCCACTTCCATATCTTCCTGTCTTTCTCTCTTTCTGCTCTACTTTTTAGTTCTGTCTCCATTCTCTCTTTAAAAAAATGTTCTTTCCGTGTATCTCAGGGGAGCTGGAGAAGCAACATGGGACAAAGAACCTTTCCTTAAAGTCCAATGGAGCTCAGATGGAAATACAGTCCAAGCAAGGATCTCCAACAGGTTAGTTTGCTTCTCTGGGTTCTTCTTCACTTCCTACCCTGAAGCTTAGCTAATCCTCTGAGACTTGGCATACAGGAATAGGAAGGACAAAATGTCTTCAAGTCTCTTTGAACTTCCAGAATGGATCCTTGAAGCATGCTAAAGTTGTTTGCTTTTTTTTTTTTAATAAGTTATGGTATTTTCCAAAGAATACATTCCATGAGGTCACACTCATTATTTCTCTTGCTATACGTTTCTCCCTAGTCAGTAGTTCTCCAAATCTGAAATCTGGCCTGGAAGATCTTTTAGCTGCCTGTTAGTCTGGAAACTCTGCAGCTATAGACTCCATGCTGATATATGTTGATTGGAAAGAACTGTATACATTGAACTGGAGTTGGCCCAGCAATAGATTGTATAAGCACAGTCTCTGAGATACTCAACTGGGTGGCCCAACATGTTTTTCTACCTGAGCTGGAATAGCAAATAAGAAAATCCAACGTGTGTCTTCCCCTATGACTAAAATTAAAATAATAAGACATTAAACAACTAAACAATTTTCATGACACACCAAACTGGCAGCCTGAGGTGGCTATCTCTTTGTGCCTAATGGCAGGGACAGGCTAGTCACACAAGTCTAACTTCTGGTTTCATTATGCTGAAATGGCCAAAGTGAGTTATGTGACTCTTGTTCAGGAAGGAGCAAAGAAGGGAAAATGTTTGTTGTATGAGAGCTATAGGGATAAATGCCTCTTCTGGTCCTTCTTGTGGTGCCACAAGCTTGGATGAAACTAAGCAGATGAGCGTGGGGCAAAAAATGTGAAGACATTTCAACAGTGTGGTAGCATTTTTCCAGAATGAGATTTCAGTTTTGGTACCCATCCTTCCACTCAGTAGCTAGCTGGGAGAGGAAAGACAGACAGATGCAGAATGTATAGGATATTGAACAGTGTTCAAGAATGTTTTGGGTTTAGAAACTGCTGACCTAAGCAACTCATTTGCCTGATGCCATCTTTGCGCTCTTTTTGGTGTCAGGAGAAGAGCCTTTTGTTCATCTAGACCTTCTAAAAAACTTGTGCAGTCTGGACCTCTCAGTTCTAAAATCTGTACTTTAATTGTGGGGTTAGATTTTTGTTTCCTTGCAGTATTTATGCTACTTTTGATTTGTTTCATTAATTTTAAATTGTTTTTACGCTTATTAATGGTAAACCATCCAGAGAACTTTATGTTATTGGGCAACATGCAAGCATTGTTAATAAATAAGTAAATAAATATTGCATTTCATCACTGAGGAAGGGGGTCTCTTTTATTTTCAAAGCCAAAAGAGATTTGGGAGAGAAGGTTCCGGACAGCACAGTGGAGGTAAGTAGAACACACAGCAGCTGAGGTAAGTAATTCTCCCTCAGTTCAGCTCTTCTTACATTCTCTGTTGTTTCTTTTCTCAGGTTTTAATCAATGCCTCCCCTGCCAGACTGACAATTTTACCAATTTCCAGAGATACAATAAAAAGTTACTGCTAGGACGGGTAATACAACTTTCAAATCCAGATTAAACTTCAAAGCATTTTTTTTCAAGCCGTTTCAGTAACTGTTAACACATCCTTCATGGAGCGAGCGCCCGAACTCTGGAGACTAACCTGCTCCTTCCTCATCCCCACCCAACACACTTTCAGGAGAAATCAGAGACACAGCTGAGGTGAACTCTGCTGGCAGGCCACCGCCATCGCAGGACCCCCCGCTAAAACTCACTGCTATGACCTTTCCCTCATAGCTTCTTCTGCCCTAGACACTGGGCCCTCGTCACAGGCTTCATATATTGAAAGCATAGACCAAACATTTCCCATATTCACTGGGACTCTTCTTAGGTTGAAAGCTTAGGCCAATCATTTCCAAATTTGGGGAGGGTTGTTGGAGGAACTTTCTTACCTGTCCTTATTTGGGAGCAAGGACTCTGTTGTAGGAGTCTTCCTGTGGATCTCAGCTCACCAAGAAAGCTGTCACCTGGGAGAGATATCAAGAATATTTCGTTTGCCCCAGCTTTGTCCTTTCCCAAGCCTCTTTCACCAAGCAGATAGCTCCATCTCCCTGCAAATGTTACTTGCCATAGGGGCAGGAGCTGCAGTTCTTCTCAAACAAGCATTTCCTCAATCAGCCTCCATTTCCAGCTCCAACTCCTCTTTCTTGCGGATTAGGCCTCTTTCCACAGAGGCCATTTTACACCCATGCCCCAGCTTTCTGTTCCACGGCCTGGGAAAAACCCAGCTGCCACAGGCATAATTCCTCAGACCCAGTTCATGCTGGTTTCATAAACCCTATTTCATTACCCTGATGACATTCCTGCTGCTGGGGAGGAGGGACGGGCATCTCCACGGCCTCATACACAGCTGTTGGGCCTGCAAACATTTCTCCAGGAAGGGTTTTCAGTTCAGGGATATAAAATTCCAAGGAGACAGTTCACAAATATATGTTCCTTCAGGTGATTCCAGAATCAGGCAGACAGGGCCCCAGATCTGTCCATCATGGAAGAGACCCTTCTCTTCCCATTCCTAGTTTCCTCCTCCTCCTCTCCTGGGGAGCTGTGTCCTTCTGAAACTCTTTATTCTAGGAGTTCTCCCCCTTGTACCATAAATAGCCCTTTCCACAGGGAGCCCAATTCCAGCCTAGTTCCTGCTTTCAGTCTAATGTTGGGAAACCCTGTGGGCTTTCTCTTCAAAGACACTTCAAGCCCTTCTTCCTCCCCTCTCCCTCTTCTTCCTCCTCTGCAGAAGTGAGCATCTCCATTTTCTCTGAGACTACCTGATCTGCTGCCATTCCATCAGATTTCTTTTCTTTTCTTTTTTTAACCATTGTACAAGCTAGATGGGTACTTTTTTCCTTTTCCTTTTTGGCGTGTGTAAAACCATTTCCTTTCACTTGCAAACCATCGAGTGGATCAGAGCGAGCTGCAAATTTGCTGAAATATGTCAGATTTCTGCTTTTTCTCTCTCTCGTCCCTGTTCCTTTTTTTAATTTTCTCCTTTTGTAAACAGATTAGTGAGTTATGTGTGCACCTTCCTGCTTGGAAAGACAGGAGCTGGGAAGAGCTCAAGTCTTTCTCTGAGCATCAGCAAATCTCATTTTTTTTCCTCCTTGCAAAGATGTGCAACCTCAATTATCCTCCCCGCTTTCTGCCTCGTTGGCCCATGGATTGCATGATGATTCAGGGTTTCGTAGGAACTCTGCTTGCAGAACAGAGCTCAGTCAAAGAGGGAACTTTATAACTACAAAGCAAAAATAAGAGAGTCCTTACCTCCAATTGCTTTCTTTCTCTTAAGTACCATAACAACAGGAAAAAAGGGGAAAGGGGGTGTAATTGACAAAAAGAATAACCTAAGCAATAAGGCTGTTCTTCCTGGAATAAGAGGCAGTTGGGGCCAGGCCATTAGCAGCCTTCATTTTGTAAAGTTAAAATCTCTCCCTGACCTGCTCAAAGTGCCACAATTTGATTGCATTTGCTCAATCTGGATAGTTGAGGTTGTGCCGTATGTGGAAACAGCATCACCGCCTTTGCTGTAATGGGGATCTTTATTTTCTAGAAGGAACTTTTCAGGGGCTGTGCTTGTGGGGAGGTGGGAAAGAGGGGTGGAAGGAGGACCACGTTGGGGGAGGAGGAGATTCAGGGCTGTGGTTTGTGGGGGGGGGAGGTCCATTGATGGAGGGTGGTTGGGTAAAGGGCAGCCCATAGCAGGAGATGGGAAGAAGTCTTGTAACATTTAATGCTTCTTTGACTGTTTCTAAACTAGGTGTCAATTCACAACAGGCTTCAAACGTACCAGCACAACTCTGTCCCGGGGCTCGAGAGTGGAATGCAGCCCAACATGCATCCTAACATGCCGCGGGAGAGGCTGGAGACAGCATTGGTGCCCTCTTACCCTGCCTCGGCAGGGACACTTGTACAGTGCCAGCAGATTGTCAAAGTTATAGTCTTGGACAAGCCGTGCCTCGCTCGCATGGAGCCGGCCCTCAACCAGACTCTGACACGCTACGTGTCCTCTGATTCCTGCAGCTCCACCCCTTTGCGCGGTCTAGGCAGCGGGCTCCAAGGGACTCCAGTGAAAATCATCCATCAGCCCCCGCTTCCGCCGCCGCCACCGCCCTACAACCACCCGCACCAGACCTGTCCCCCCAGCTCCTTGCTTCAGAGGCGCCGGTATTCCAGCGGCTCACGCAGTCTAGTGTAGCAGCTCCACCAGCACTAGCCAAACAGCACAGACTTAACCATGGGACCCTTTTTCGGTCTTCAAAGAAAAATCTAGTTTGTGATTTATTTTTTAGTAAAACTGAAAAAAAAACACGAGAGAGGGGGTCGGGGAAAGGCATGCGAGAAAAGCAAATGATAATAATGAAGGATAAGTAAATGACAGGTTGTGCAACAAACACGCCGTTATGGGACTAAAGTTGGTTATCGTATCTCCTGGAATGATTGGTTCTGTTTGTGAGGGGCTAACCTGTGGAAACTGCCTGAGAGTGTCTGAAGATGTTTCCTGACCAGCCTTCCATCCATTCAGCCATGTACATTTAGCTCCCTTCCAACAAACATGGCGCTGTTCTGCCACTGTTTCTGACAGGCGTTTCTTTGCTCTTTGTTTTCCATTCCATTTCCTGTCTCTCTTTCCTTACCTCTTCAGCTTCTTTGTTTTCTCACCATTCCCAGACCATTACCAGGTTTCTGACCAAAATTGACTTGAGTTCCCTTATGGGGAGAGCACTGACTTTGATAGTCCACCTTGTTGGGGCCGAGGAACCGCTGTGGCTGCTGCCGCCGCCACCACTGCAGCTTGCTAAACTGGAGCTGAAAACTTGTGCCACTCATCACACTTTCTTCTCATTGCCTTTTGGGGCTGTCTTGTTCTCTCACAGCAAGCTGGTTGGAAGAGGAAAGCCAGAGAGAGAGAAAGAGAGGAAGGGAAAGTGGAATTTGGAGACTGTTGTTCCCCACCCACCTCATGCTACAGCTGAACACAAAGATGGCCTCACTTTGGAGATTAAAAAAAAAAACCCTTCTGCATCGTACTCAGAAAACTTTGCTGGATGCCATCAGAAATGCACCACTTGTAAATACACATCTTTATGGTTTGATGCGTATGAACCCTGCTTACTAAAGGAAGACCTGGGCAGCTCTGGGGAGGTTTGGGTGAAGGCAGAGAATAGATCTTGAAATCTTCCTGACATGGCCAGTTTCTCAGATTGATCATCTTGACAGGCTGAGCCTTCTGCACATTTTTTTAAAAAAAATTATGTGTGTGTTTAGTTATTTACTGTATTTATGTCCTGCTTTGCAGCCTGTAGCAGGTCCGTGAGGTATCTCACAAAACAGAACAGGGTTAATTTGGCAAAAGGAAGGCTATCCCCACCCCTCAGAAATTCCCACCACAACCCCCCTTTATAGGCTCTCCACTAACGTTTGTGCTTCCTTCACACAGAATCTGTATCTTTGGTGCACAAACAATTTACAGAACCTCCAGTGACTTTGGGGTTCGTATGACACCCCCAGGAAAGGAGGGCAAAGAAGCAGGGTAGCAGCTGCATCCATCCCTCTGTCATGCCACGAGTGTCCCTGTTTTAGAGCAGATTCCAGGTTCTCCTCTCCGCTTTCATGTTTCCTTTGGCCTCCCTCTATCTCATACGTTATCCTGAACCAGCAATAGATGTTCATGCAGGCAGGGAAACACATCATACATGTTGAGTCATGCTTTGGACATTTCTGTGTGCTCGAACTTGTGACCTTAACCTGCCTTAGTGTTTCCAGGAAGATGAAACGAAATCCTGTTTGCCGAAATGGTACGGAGGAGAGGCAAGGAGCAACTCATTATCCAAAGCCTCTTTTGTTTTGCTTTTACGAACATGTAAACAAATCATATTGTAGTGAATTAAGGGTTTGTTTATTGCTAATTATTTGTATCCCACCTTTCAGAGCAGGCTCTGATACTGTCTCACTGTAGCCAGCCATGTAAGCACAAACTCATTAACACCAGGTTGGTCCCTTCTTCGCTCTTTCCTCATCTCTCTCCACCCGCCCCAAAATATGGCAAGGTGGGTGGGGAGTCCCAGAGGGAGGAGATGAAAGCAGAGCTCAGCTCCTCGCTGTTTCCAGAGATGCTGACGTGCAGAAAGATGGTATTAAAATGGGCTATGGCTGTATTTTTAGAAAAAATATCTCCCCGCGCGCAAAGATGGGGAGGGGGGAAGTAGTATTAATTAGCTTAAGGGCTTTGCTCTTGCTCACTCGTATTTCCCTGTGAGGCTTAAGAAGATCAACTTTAGGATTTGGAAATAGGGCAGAACAAGTTCTAAGTCTCTTATTTATTTATTTTTAAAGACTGTTTGCGTGTGTGTGTGAGAGAGAGAGAGAGAGAGAGAGCGCACGCTTTGGGTTTTCACTTCTCATGTGAGGCAGAAACACAGGAGTCAGCAGTTTTGGTGGCAAGGCTAGAGCCCTGCTGCAGTGGAGAGGCGCCCATGTAGCGCCATCGAGTTAGAGCTACAGTGCGACGTTATGTCAAGTGGTTGCTTCCAGCACACTTGCTGCTTTGGGCATTATGAGGCTTATTCACATGAGGAGGGCCTGAGGAATAAGGCAATGCCTTCTATACCTGGTTTTATGGCCCAGTGGTGGTTTTTTAACACATCCAGCACATGGCGTGTGGGATGGACACAGGCTTTCAGGCCTCTTCCAGGCTACACCCCCACCTCAGCCTTGGCCCTTCTTCACAGCCTCCTTATGCGTTTCTACCTTGCTGGAATCTGTCCCTGAACTCTAAACAATGCCTCTTGCTTGCCCAGATGTATGGTATAGATGCGGATAGAAATAGGCCTCCCATAGAAAAGTTAGATTTACATGGGTTGCTACACCAGCTTTTGCCTCGGGCCCCAACTACCACTGGCATCTAGTAGGTTGGCCAGAAGGGAATGCATCCTTCAGGATGGAAAAGGTTCCCCGCCACTGACTTAGATCAAAATGTTGTCGCTGAATGGTGCTAAATTTAGTTGCAACTGCATTCATATTCTTTCTGTGTTCGCGCGTGTCTTTAAAATCCCTACGTAAGAAGACCCCTGCTGGGTCAGACCAAAGGCCCACCTAGACTAGCATTCTGTTTCCTCAGTGGCCAAACAAATGCCCATGGAAACTTCCAGAACATGGCTGCCACAGCACTCTTTTGGTCATGTTCTCAAGCAGCTGGTGTTTAGAGGCCTACTGTCTCTGATACCGGAGCGAGTGTATAGTCACCATGATTAGTAGCCTTATCCTCTGTGGATTTGTGTAATCCTCTAAAGCTGTCCAAGTTGGTGGACATCACAACTTCTTGTGGTAGCAGTTCCATTGTTCAGTTATGTACTGTGTGAAGGAGTTTTTCCTTTAGTCTGTCCTGAATCTTGCACCTTTCAGCTTCATTGGATGAGCCAAGGTTGTAGTATTATGAGAGGGAGAGAAGGATTTTCCTTCCTGCCCACTTTCTCTGAACCAAGGCATCTTTCTTGGCTGTGCTTTGTTAAGTTTTCGTTTTCAAGTCAGACCAGCCCAAGATCACTTGCTGCCTGAGGTGCCGAATGCCAAAGTCAAGTCAAGTTATTTTGGTATCTGAGGCAGAAAATCCCACCAGCACCCCTCTCCTTCTCTGGCAATGAGAATTCAGCAGTAATAAATTAAGTAACTAAAGATTTTCTGCTAGAGGTGTGGGAGAAATTCGATTCAGCTTGCATCTAAAGGCAAGCCTACCGAATTCAAACTTTCTGAAGCAATCCAGGAACAGGAACACAGCTGTCCTTCAAACTTCGCACTTATCTGAATTTTGTAATGCAGTTCTCCAGTCAAGTCACGGGTACAAAATTGCATATACTGCATGCATAAAAAATGCATACATTGCAAATTGCTCCAGAAATGCAGAGAATTGATTTTAGGATTGGGAAAATGAGAAACTGCAAGAATCAACTGACAGAGGGATCCATTCCTATTTTTATGGCAGCCAAAAATCAGACCGCCACTCTCAGGTTGCCTAATGAGAGGGCTGTCCCTGTTTAGTATGCCTGCTTTGGCCTTGTTGTCACCCACGTCCTGTTACCTGTGTACACACCTGTGTAGCCCAGGTGTGGCCTCTGAGGCAGGAGACATGAAGTTGCAAAATTAAGAATTAAAGCTGACCTCATACACACCTAAGAAGCTCCCTTCCCACAGTACTGGTAACTTTTAAGGGGAGAGAGAAGAGAAATGGAGGCAATATACAGTGTAATGTGCAATTCAACCTCTTCCCCCTTAATGGAAAGCTTTTTGCCAAGGGGGCAATGATTGAAATGTTTGGGTCCAGACCTTTAACCTGGCTCTCTGTTCAGAGCATCTAGGAATCACTGTCAGTTTCTCTTTTGGCATCTGTTGCAGCCTTGGAAGGCATGTACGTTTCTGCACAGTTCCTTAGTTAAAGCATGGGTGGATCGGTGTTTTTAGATAAATAAATTAAATTTCACTTGACATTTAACACAAATTGGCTACAGAAACCTTGAAGTATTTGATGAAATAATTGTTTTTTGGATGAAATATTTATGGCAGTCTATGAAGTTCCGAGAAGAGAGAGAGATCAGGGTAATTAATAATAGATGTGGGATGATGTGAAGATATGTTTCATAGGACGTACTGCCTCAGATGTCAATCTCTCCCCTTCCTCTATTCTGTTTAATTTCTAACTTGAAAAGTCCTGGAGATTGAGAATGACTGTATTAAAGTATCAGATCATAGGAACATAAGAAACTACCTTATACTGAATCAGACTCTTGTCACACCTAGTTCAGTGCTGACTGCACTGACTGGAATCAACTTTCTTTCTTTCTTCTATTGCCAAATAGAGATAGAATAATTGAATTGTAGAATTGGAAGGAGCCATGGCGGTTATCCAGTCAAACCCAGGAATCTTTCACCCAATGTGGGACTCAAACCCACAACCCTGAGATTAAGAGTCTTGTGCTCTATCGACTGAGCTATCCTGCCTCATTCTCCCCAATCCCAGCTGGCTGCGCTTTGATTGCTTCATTGGCCCTGTGAGCAAATAGTGGGTATTCCTGAGCCTTTGGGGGTGGGGGTGATTTAACAGGTTTAAGGTACCTAAGATTTCCTAAGCACTGTCCATTTATTAAAAGATGGCAGTCCCCAATACAAGATGGAAAAGGCAAAACACATGGGGAGGGAGGGGAAAGCAAGCATTGGGAGCAGCTGCTCCTTCCTGGGATGATGGATGGGACCAGTTTGGTCTCTCCTTTGCCATGACGTTCTTCCTGGGGGGCAAGGTGTGTGTGCAGCCTCCCAGTGGCCCTTGGGGGGCAGGGTCCAGAGTATGAATTCTCTAAAGGTCAGAAACAAATCCATTCACCAGCAGCCCTCTCTGGCATTTTATTCTTATTCCACACACCCACACAGTTCCCTAAACATACAACTTGCTGGGAGCAGGGAGGAGGAAGGAAAAGAGCAGCCAATATTATTTATAAAAAGAAAGTTTCTGGCTAACTGCAATTAAGTACTAAGGCATGGTTACCAGATTTTTTTTCAATGAATCCTGGGACACTTTTTTTTTGAAGCTCAGTAGCAACAGGGAGTCAGTAGTGGGGATGGTGAGGCAAAATACCCTAGGCCCAAGCACACATACATATTGTATAAAGGTGCAAAGACCTTCTTTTGCACCCTGTGAAACATAAATGCGCAGTTTTTTTTAAAACCGGGCAACAGCACTCCACAAGCCCATGACTCCTGAGCCTCCCCCAATCTCCTGCCCCCTTCCTCCTTTGTTTTGACTGATTGGGGCAGGCTCAGGAGTCATGGCAGGTGGCTGTTGCCCAGTTTTCTTAAAAAAGAAACTCTGCACATTTATGTTTCACAGGGTGCAAAAGAAGGGTTTTGCACCTTGCCTGGCAGAGAAACCATGCGCCTTGCACCCCTCCTGGGCAACACCCACCCGTGACTCCTGAGCCTCCCCCGATCTGTCAAAACAAAGGGGGCAGGAGATCTGTACCACCGGACATCATTGGTTTCCCTTCAGCAGTGGCAGCAAGCAGTGAGCAGCTCCTGAAGCCAGCCAGAGCCAACTGCGCTACCAGGCTGGCTCCGGACTGCTGAGGCTGCCACTGCCACGTTTCCCAGGGACAAATTTGCAAATTTGGGGATATTCCGGGGACAGAATTTGTCCGGGCACAGATTTGCAAATCTGGGGACGTCTGGTAACCCTATACTAAGGGCATGTTGGAAACAGACTTTGGTTTTAGTCTTGGCTGGTGTCTCCCCCACCCCCGTTTCTCTCCCACCCCCAAGTTTGATAAGTGTGGGGGAAAGTACAGGCTGGAACCAGAGATGACCAGCCAAAGCAAAATTCAAACGAGAGATTGTAGTTCATAACGGCTAGGGGGTTTCTGAGCAGGGAGGATGCTATTATCCAATCTCCCCTCCTTCCTGAAATTATTCTCGGTCCCTAATTGCTAGTATTATTATTTCACAAATTTCAAGTATGTTCTAGGGCTTGGGGTCCTGAGTCAAGTTAAACCCATGAAAAATGAGTGTATAAAGGCTACTATGAGCTCAGCACCATATGTAGCTCAAGTTATTGAACCAGAAAATGTTGCCTCCATTTACAAGGGTTGGGCCTTGATTTCTGTACAATTGTTTGGAGTTTTTTTCTATGTGAAATGCTTGGATACTAAATCACTCGAATTTGGAGCACTGAAGGCAGAATATCAGTGCTTGTGAACCAAAGAACCATAATGAGTAACCATGTGGAATGCCTATCTCTACTTATTCTAAATGGTTGCCAGATACTTTCTGTTATAACTAACTGTGTTTAGTTGTATATGCATATTTTACAGGCCATTCTTAAATCTTGAGCATATCTGGGTCGACCTAACTTAGCCTTCCCCAACCTCATGTCCTCTAGATATTTGACTATAGCTCCCATAATTCCTGATCATTGGCCATGATGCCTGCAGCCAATGGAAGTGGTAATCCAAAATTACAATCCAAAATGTGGGGGGGGGGCACCAGGTTGGGGGAGGCTAGCCTAGGCAGATATTAGTCATAGCCATTAGAGAAAATGGCAGCCATAATATAGGCAAGTGTGTGTTTTAGTGTTTTGCTGAGCAGTTCTTGAAGCTAGCTCATCTTAATTTTCCCTGGGTGAAACCAAAGACACATTGTTTCCAGTTACGCTCAGTGTACACCCCAGGTCAGCCTTCCATACCCTGGTACCCTCCAGATTTTGTGTATCACAACTCCCATGATCCCTGGCAATTGGACATGTTGATGGGAATGGGAGTCCAGCAATATCTGGAGGGCTTCAGGCTCGAAAAGACGGCCTTTGCATGAGTTTCTAGATTACTGTGGCCACACCTACATGTCTTCATGTTTCAGGACTGTGTCATATGGAAGTGTGTGGTTTAGGAAAGTCATGAGATACAGTACTGATAAAGAGAATCAGGCATATCCCATCACCTTCAAAACTGAGGTCTAGTAGTTCCATACTTACACTGGGAGTTTCTTGAGGACGACACACAAATATTTAATTGGAAGTCCATGTTAATTAAAGTCTGTGTTTAAAAGGCCACAATTGCCTGGTTGGTTAGCTATTAGAAAATGTTCACACCAATGCCCTCCCAGATACACAACTGCAGTCTGTCTAATCTCTAGTGTTGTGTGCAGTTAGGGAGATGGGAGTTTAAAACATATTAAATGAGTGGTGGATTTCGGAACCTGATGTGCCACTTGCTATGTGTGATGATGTTGCCCAAAGCAATTCACAGACTTAGGCGATGGCGTTTTTTCCAGTGGTGAGAACAGCAGGGATCTTTTGTGGTCACAAGTTTAAGCATGGAGCTTTGCTTGAAGAAAGTCTGCAAGGCATGCCACATTGCTGACAGCTGCCGCTGCCTTTGGTTTATCCTGTATTTTAAAAAGAGAAGCAAACAGTTGTCTAGAGAAATAGTCAAGCTGGGATGGTTTGCATCCATGCAACACTATGGAGGTAAGCATGGAATAATCACCCACTAAGGCTAGAAGATGGTCATGCATTCTATAAATTAAAGACCTGTAAGATCCATCTCATCGTATTCTTAGGCCATAACACAGCACAAGGTTATACACACACTAATTTCAGCAGGATGTAAGTTCATATATTTCATATATTTATGGATTATGATCTTTGTGTACAAGTCACTCTTGAACACTTCCATCCCAATTAAGTAGCTTCCTAGCCTTAATTTAGGAATTGGCTACAGTAGATTAATAAGCATTTCCAAAGAAGGACACTCTAGAACAGCCTTCAAGAACCCCGTGCCCTCCAGATGTTCTGGACTACAACTCCCAACGGCCAGCCAGCAAGGCCCAAATGAAGGATATTCTACAGCCTTCACCAACCAACCTAATATATTTCAGATGTTTTGTACTACTACACCGGTCAGTACAGCTATGCTTGCTGGTGCTGATGGGAGTTGTAGTCCAAAACACACAAAGTTAGCAGGGATGGAAAACTTCCAGACCTCCAGATGTTATTAGATTACAACTCCCTTCATCCTTCACCATTGGGGCTCATGGGAGTTGGAGTCCAGCCAGAACTGGAGAGCTGCAAATTTCCCATCCCCATTGAAGAGCTACAACACCTGAAATAAGGAATGCCTATTAAGTAATGAGAGCTGGAGAAGAGTTGCAATAACATGCGCCTTTTGCATAACTTTTAACATAAAGGATGTCAGTTCTACACTACAGAGTTAACCTGATTTAACATTAAATTCCTCTTCCTGGGCACTGATAGTCTATAAAGTGTGTGTGTGTGTGTGTGTGTGTGTGTGTGTAAGGGGCACCATTTCTGGGTCTCTGGGAAAGGCCTTGATGGGTAAAGTCTGCAGTGTAGATAGGCTTCTAGGATTATTGCAGTGGATATGTGAGTGAGTGATCCATCTGGCTCACTATTGTTAGTCACAAATGTAGAAGGACCTCCAGCGTCTTGGATAGGCAATTCCTCCCCATCTTCTCCATGTGATATTGTTTAATCAGCGAAGCTGCCAATAGTGTCTGGAGAATCAATGTAGGGCAAAGGCTCAATTACTTTTTCCTCCCCTATTTGAAATGTAAAATAAATCATGATTTGAGCCATTACTTCCTGTCTATTACAGTGTAGTATCTTGTAGGACATATTTTAAAAATGCATTTTCACCTTGTTTCCCCCACCACCACCTCTTTTCAGCTCCTAAAGATATGTGTGTGTGCGTTTAGGCTTCAAACTGGAACAGAAACATCATAGTTTTTTCTCCTCAAAGAAAGCAGTATTAGTCACTAATGGCACTAACAGCTTCCACTCCACAGCTGTGTTATTATAGGGACCGGTGTGTTCTTTTGTAGCCTAACCTTCTTATAACCATCACATAATACGGTTGGCTTTGACGCAGCACTTCTTGGGAATTTAGGGGATATCTGAAACAATCAGTGTCCCTTGGATCTCTGGATTTGATGCCTGCCAGGAAGATTCTGCCTTTAAAATAAAAATAGAAGCAGCAGTTTGTGGGGTAGGAGAGGATTTTCAACATGTTGCTCTGCCAGGCCTACATAGTATATTCCATCTTCTGTGAACCCACTAACAAGGCCAGACTAGAACTGTTGATAGTAGTTCTTGAGTGATGTCTGTTACACTCTAGTGGCTGCTAAGCCCATTGTCTCTTCACTGCTCCATGGTTCAGAAGCTTTAAAGATCTTTCTGTTTTTGTTCCTTTCCTCTCCACTCAGTTGTCACTTGGCACATCCCACCAAATCTTTCTTTCTGTTCTCCAAGCAAGAAAACAAATGTTACTTACCTGTGTGCGTAGGCTATTCGAGAGCACCTGTCTGTCCGTCTGTCTGTACCTGTTTCCTGCTGTACAAGAGAAGCTTCCTTTGGGAACAGCGGTGTGCTCACATCTAGCAAAGACTCCAAATGGCTAATATTTTGTAACAGAAATAGACAAGATGTATTTTATCTGTTCAATTAATAGAGTTTTAGAAATTATATTGAGATATGTCACTTGTGCAAATCTGTCTTCTTTGCCTCCGTCGTGTCCTGTGCCCCCTCCTTCCCCAACACTATTGAGTGCACATGGGCTGGGGGGCTTACTTTGAGTAACAAATCTTCGGTGGCACGAGGATTTCGGTGCCCAAAAGGTGGTGGTCTCTCTCTCAGTTTGGACAACGCTGATCACCCTGCTGGAAGCAGTGTGTGGAAGGGTGTTCTTGAAACATGTCCCCTCCTGCCCCGCTCCCACCCCATGAGTTATCATGACGGACACAGCCATACAATTAAAATGGTTACCGGGACAGTAGACCAGCTCCAGCTGTGAAAAGTGCATCATTATTTGCAAGTGATCTCTCAGCACACTGAACTTTACGGATTGGATTCCCTTCCGGAATAATACCTTTTTTCAGCCGTAGGCTTGACATTTACCAAACCCTCTAAAAGGAGTCTTTTAACACATGGACATGATCCATCGGATTGTGGATACACCTGTGAAAATGCCCTTAAAATAAAATCTAGAACTCTGGATGGAGTCGTCTCCACCAAAGCCCACCCACCCAATCTCTTCAGTGAGAGCGAAGAGAAAAATCAAAGGATTCATTAAACTCTGCAGAGGCAGAGGATGTGACGGATCCCTCCTCTTATTTATGCACCTCAGCTGCTCATTCCCCTGTACTAGAGGGGAAGATCATAGAGGGCTTGTGCTCTTACACAGTTTCTATTCAAAGAATTGTGTTTGACAGCTACCTAGTGGCTTGTGCCCTGTGGTCTGAATATGAAAATCCACATGGCATGTGCATTGGTTTCTTTAGAAAGACGGTCCAGGTATCCTTTCACAGCGAGCTTTGTTTGCATTTGTTTGCCTTTGCTTTCCTTTGAATGCAGTTCTTCTCTTAATGTTAACACATTGGCAAACATTTATGTACCAGCTGCGCCTCCCTTTCAAGTCACCAGCGGATGAATCCAGTCAATGGGAGTCCCTCGGTTTCAGGGAAATTGTGAGGGTAAACATGAAGGAGCTCTTTACAAATAATTCTATGGGCAGCTTCATTATTATCATTCCCTGAAGCTCCATAATGCACTTGATTAACGTAATGTGTTGCACAACCTGAAATCTATCTGCCAATTAGTCACAAGCATTGCAGAACATCTATAGACAGTTTACAGTGCGATCCTATATATGTCCACTCAGAAGAAAATCACGCTGTATTAAACTTACTTCCAAGTAAGTGTGTATAAGGACTGCAGCCTTAACCACCTTCCGGTGATGATGGACACAGTTCCCACCCCCACCCCCCACCAATGTACACTCATGTAGGTGAAATGTCATGGTCCCAGTTCAGAACAGGGACAGATGCACTTATGTTCCATTGAAATCAATGGGACAAAGTAGTTACAACTAGTTTTCACCATTCATTTCAGTAACCCTTAAGTTAGCTGCAGCTAATCTGGCTCTCTGATTCATTGTTGCCATTTTCATTATTTAATTATTATTAATTCAATTTCTCACCTGCCCTTCACCATGAGGTTTCAAGGGCAGGATACAACTGTTTTAAAAACAGTCAAAAGGGATCACGTATATATTGGGTGTCAAAGGCCAGGATTAAGAGCTGTGTGGACTGCAGCACAATTCACACATGGCTCTTGACGCATGGCTCTTGGACCAGGCAAATTTCTACTATTTTCAGTGGGACTTACATGCCAGTGGGTAAAAGGTAAAGGTAAAGGGACTCCTGACCGTTAGGTCCAGTCGTGACCAACTCAACTCGCTTTATTGACCAAGGGAGCCGGCGTACAGCTTCCAGGTCATGTGGCCAGCATGACTAAGCCACTTCTGGTGAACCAGAGCAGCGCACAGAAACGCCGTTTACCTTACTGCCAGAGCGGTACCTATTTTATCTATTTGCACGTTGACATGCTTTCAAACTGCTAGGTTGGCAGGAGCAGGGACCGAGCAACGGGAGCTCACCCCATCGTGGGGATTTGAACCGCCGACCTTCTGATCAGCAAGTCCTAGGCTCTGTGGTTTAACCCACAGTGACACCCGCGTCCCATGCCAGTGGGTAGGTTGTGCTAATTTGAATCTGTGAGCATGGCCAGGAATAATTGCCAACAGCTCCACCTAGCTACAAGTATTTTGTCAGGATCATGTCTTCATATCCTAGAAACTAGCCAACTACATTTTGTTATACATATATGTGCTTGCACTCAACTGTGACCTAAAAGCTTCAGTAGGTGTCGAATGTGGCTGTTGCCTAGCCCCAGCTGGGAATTGAGAACTGGGAGCACATTACAACACTTTGTAAGTGGCTGCCCTGATTATTGTGTTCTAGTCTAGGCACAAGAAAATCCTAACTAAGCTGGAGCTGAGGATAGCCAAGAAATTGCTTATGGTGCAGGAACAAGAACTTACAACCTTGACAAAATGGGGTGAGGTGTGTATTATGGTTGCCCCCTAATAAAGCAATTGCTTCCCATGAAAACTGGCCTGAGATTAGGAATCATAACGTTGATTATATATATATATATATATATATTTGCTTTCGTAGATTTTCACGGGTATAGGAATGCAGGTTTTGGTGTCTTCGGGTGTCTTCCCGTGTAAGAGTCGGGGTTATACACCACACCCCTCAACAGTATTTATAGGAACTCAAACACCAGACTCTGCTCTGTTCCAGTAACAAGAAGCCGAAAGCACCAGCCTGAAGATGACGAGTGAGACCTCGTCGAAACGTCGCACAGACACCCCGACTCTTACACGGGAAGACACCCGAAGACACCAAAACCTGCATATATATATATATATATATATATATATATATATATATATATATATATATATGCTTTCGTAGATTTTCACGGGTACAGGAATGCAGGTTTTGGTGTCTTCGGGTGTCTTCCCGTGTAAGAGTCGGGGTGTCTGTGCGACGTTTCGACGAGGTCTCACTCGTCATCTTCAGGCTGGTGCTTTCGGCTTCTTGTTACTGGAACAGAGCAGAATCTGGTGTTTGAGTTCCTATAAATACTGTTGAGGGGTGTGGTGTATAGCCTCCAACGTTCTGGGCAGAGAGGAAGTTCCTAGATTAGTGTGCCTCTTCTTCTTTTGTTCCTTAATTACTTGAGGGATATCTTGAGTGATTTCATGAGTGATATTCTGAATACCACTGGGTGGGTCATTAAGTGTAGATTAGTTGCTAAAGCTTTTGTGTCTTGACCTCTTGAGCTTGTGAAGAGTTTTTCTGAGAAGATGGCTGTGCTGCATTTAGTTGTGCTCTGGCTTGGCTTCGTGTATAGGGGCGAGCTGTGGTTTTGTGCCTTGTGCCAGCCAGATCTGTGTAGGGATTGCAGGGGGGTGCAGCATCCGGAGGTGCCACTATAGTTTGGCTACTGGATGGAGTCTGTAATATGTCTGTGGAGAGGGTCTGGGTTTGGGTCTGGTGTGGTTGATTGGTGACGGCGTTCTGTGTGCCTCTGGTTCTGGTGTCGGTTTTTGTGGGGAGGGCTAATTTCCAGATGTCTGGCAGGCGGGACGTGTCGTCACGCTTGTTCATGTTGTGAGGGTGTTTCTCTATCTCGATGGCTTCCATGATTATTCTCTTGTGGTGATGTTCCATGTTAAAGAGCAATTTGGAATCTGCAAAATTAATTTCGTGTCCTGTTTCTTTCATGTGTTGGAAAAGAGAGGAAGTTTTTTCTTCTTTTTTGACGGCATTCTTGTGTTCTGCGATACGTGCAATTATTCGTCTGTTTGTTTGTCCAATGTACGTGGCTGGGCAGACTTTGCAGGGTATTTCATAGACCCCTTGGTTTTCCAGCTGGATTTTGTCTTTTGGGTTTCTGAGGATATTGGCTATTTTTTGGTTGGTGCAGAAGGCTGTTTTGATATTGTGTTTATGGAGGATTTTGCTAATTTTGTCTGTAGTGCCCTTGATATAAGGAAGGAGGGCCATGCCATTGTTTTCTTCTGTGTCTTGGTTTTTGGGGGGTGTTTCTTTTTGGATTAGCTTCGTAACCTTGTTTTTCTGGTATCCATTGGCGATTAACACATTTGAGAGATTCTGTAACTCAGTTGTCAAGTGGTCTTTGTCAGCCAGGCGTTTGGTTCTGGAGATGAGAGTCTTGGCTACGGAGTTTATTTGTGCAGGGTGGTGGTGTGATTGTGCATGTAAGTAGCGGTTGGTGTGTGTTTTTTTCCGGTAGATAGTGTGTCCTAGGGAGCCATCAGGTTTTTTGTAGATTAGGACGTCAAGAAAGGGGAGTTGGTTGTTGTCTTCTATTTCCATAGTGAATTGTATTTTGGGGTGTAGGCTGTTGAGATGTGTGAGGAAGCTATCTAGTTTTTCTTTCCCGTGTGGCCAAATTACAAAGGTGTCGTCAACATATCTGAGCCAGAGTTTGGGTTTGTGTTCTGACTTGTCTAAAGCATTGGTTTCAAAGTGTTCCATGTACAAATTTGCGATGACCGGTGAGAGGGGTGATCCCATATCTCTCTTCACTCAAGTGCCCATTAACGAAGCCTTGACAGCCATTCAAAACAAATACAATCCCCCCAAATACATCCTGGACCTGACCAACCACTGCCTAACCAACACGTACTTCATCCACAATGGACAAAGATACAAACAGATAGAAGGAGCACCAAACTCTGGCTCAGATATGTTGACGACACCTTTGTAATTTGGCCACACGGGAAAGAAAAACTAGATAGCTTCCTCACACATCTCAACAGCCTACACCCCAAAATACAATTCACTATGGAAATAGAAGACAACAACCAACTCCCCTTTCTTGACGTCCTAATCTACAAAAAACCTGATGGCTCCCTAGGACACACTATCTACCGGAAAAAAACACACACCAACCGCTACTTACATGCACAATCACACCACCACCCTGCACAAATAAACTCCGTAGCCAAGACTCTCATCTCCAGAACCAAACGCCTGGCTGACAAAGACCACTTGACAACTGAGTTACAGAATCTCTCAAATGTGTTAATCGCCAATGGATACCAGAAAAACAAGGTTACGAAGCTAATCCAAAAAGAAACACCCCCCAAAAACCAAGACACAGAAGAAAACAATGGCATGGCCCTCCTTCCTTATATCAAGGGCACTACAGACAAAATTAGCAAAATCCTCCATAAACACAATATCAAAACAGCCTTCTGCACCAACCAAAAAATAGCCAATATCCTCAGAAACCCAAAAGACAAAATCCAGCTGGAAAACCAAGGGGTCTATGAAATACCCTGCAAAGTCTGCCCAGCCACGTACATTGGACAAACAAACAGACGAATAATTGCACGTATCGCAGAACACAAGAATGCCGTCAAAAAAGAAGAAAAAACTTCCTCTCTTTTCCAACACATGAAAGAAACAGGACACGAAATTAATTTTGCAGATTCCAAATTGCTCTTTAACATGGAACATCACCACAAGAGAATAATCATGGAAGCCATCGAGATAGAGAAACACCCTCACAACATGAACAAGCGTGACGACACGTCCCGCCTGCCAGACATCTGGAAATAAGCCCTCCCCACAAAAACCGACACCAGAACCAGAGGCACACAGAACGCCGTCACCAATCAACCACACCAGACCCAAACCCAGACCCTCTCCACAGACATATTACAGACTCCATCCAGTAGCCAAACTATAGTGGCACCTCCGGATGCTGCACCCCCCTGCAATCCCTACACAGATCTGGCTGGCACAAGGCACAAAATCACAGCTCGCCCCTATACACGAAGCCAAGCCAGAGCACAACTAAATGCAGCACATCCATCTTCTCAGAAAAACTCTTCACAAGCTCAAGAGGTCAAGACACGAAAGCTTTAGCAACTAATCTACACTTAATGACCCACCCAGTGGTATTCAGAATATCACTCATGAAATCACTCAAGATATCCCTCAAGTAATTAAGGAACAAAAGAAGAAAAGGCACACTAATCTAGGAACTTCCTCTCTGCCTAGAACGTTGGAGGCTATACACCACACCCCTCAACAGTATTTATAGGAACTCAAACACCAGATTCTGCTCTGTTCCAGTAACAAGAAGCCGAAAGCACCAGCCTGAAGATGACGAGTGAGACCTCGTCGAAACGTCGCCCAGACACCCCGACTCTTACACGGGAAGACACCCGAAGACACCAAAACCTGCATATATATATATATATATATATATATATATATATATATATATATATATATATATATCGAGCCAGTCAGAGAAGTCTATGAGAACACAAAAACATTTCAACAAAGGATAGCAAGTCTTCTGCATGTGGCTTCACCACTGCAACCTACACACCTATCTGCTCACAAGGCAGGGATTTTCACAAATGCCTGTGTGAATTTAGTACAATCATATATCTCTTGTGGATGACAATGTAAGATTCAGTTTCAGTTTTCATCCCCACAGGGGATGATTTTAAAATATTCCTCCACCCACTATGCCTGTTCCTTTATTTCACCCCAACTTTCACTCTCTGGCTTCTTACGTTCATTCCAGCAAGGCAACACTGAGTGAAAAATGAGATTGTATCTCCCATTGTCTTCTGATACTATACTGCAGCATGGGGAACTTAAGAAGCTACACAGATCTTCTCCAGAGGGTCAGGTGAACCCCTGAAACAGATTTAGGGGGCACATGTGGGAGGGGAGATGGGGGGAGAACATTGCATTGTGTAAAGAGAACATTCCATGGCACTGGTGGAATGAGAGACTTAGTGCCACGTTGGAGTTCACCCACAGATTCTTATTGGCAATAAGCTCACCCTGCCAGAAAACACTTTCCAACTGGCCTGTCATCTGCATCTTATTTTCAGCTCTTTCTACAATAGTGCTGATGGTGAAGAGGTCACATGAGGTCTCCCATGACTTAACATTGCCTGCTGACTATGAATCCCACAGCCTGAGCCATGTTCCCATGGGTCTGCATGACACTGATAACTGCAGCAGCAGTAGCTCCAGGTCTAAACTACAATGATGATCATGAAGGTTGGGCTCTTGGCAGCCAGCATATGGAGGAACATGAGCCACTTCACGTAGATTAAAAATAAATAAATGGGGGAAGGAGTCACCAGGAAGTAACTAGAGGGCTGACCTGAATGTTGCACCATTCAGAGGTGTTGGTAGGGAAGAGACTCGCTGTGCTCATCTGAGTCAGCAGCTCGCCATTCTCGTTCACAGTCAGATCCATATGCTCTGGAGTTCATTTCAGGCTGTGAGCCTGACTATGCATAAGTGCAATTGGGAAGGTACATTAGATGCACAAAGGAACGAAACAGAAGGAAACAGAACATATCCTTATGCAAACCATTCATCGCCATGGAAAAGGTTGCGCAAACAGCAGCTCTGCTGGAGCAGGCAAACCAGATGCCTGGATGAAGCCCACAAGCAGGACCTGAGTGCAACAGCGCTCTCCCCACTGGTGATTCCCAGAAACCGGCCTCCAACAGTGGAGAACACAGCCCTCATGGTCAGGACCCATTGATTGCTATATCCAACATGAATTGGGTCAATCCTCTTTTTAAAGTCAAGTCTGGACAGGGCGGAAAATGGCCCAAACCCATAGCATTATCTGTTGGCTATTCTTTGCTCATGTCAAGCTGTCACAATACATACAGGCAGACCCTGCAAGAAGCCCCTAACACTATGAGACCTGTGGGAAGGCTGACATCCACACCCCATGCCCATTGTCCCCTTTACCGTAACACAGAAAGTCATGTCCTCTGCTAGGTTGAGTTATGAATATGTGTCCAGACGTGCAAGTCGTTTCCCCGCCTGCTATATCTGCTCTGACATGTTAACATCTCAATTGACCTTCAGCTTGGGGAACGTTATGAATATCACATCTAGATAAGCTTTAAAGATTTATGACTGGGTTGCGTTATTAGTTAGGTTTTATAGTTGAATTATTATTGTGCTTTGAGAAGAGCAAGCTATTTCTCTTTCTACCGTATCTGCTATAAAGAGCACGTGCTTCGCATGCAAAAGATCTCAGGTTCAATTCCTGGCATCTCCAGGTAGGGCTTATAATACCTCCTACCTGAAACCCTGGAGGGCCACTGCCAATCAATGGAGGCAGTACTGAAGTAGGTGGACCAGCTCTCTGACTCAATACAAAAGAACTGCCTACGTGTGCTTTGTATCAGCCCTCAACCCTTGAGGAATGATATGACTATACAAAGTAGATTTACTTAAAGATATAGGCATTAAGCTGTGTCCATATCAAGGGAACCCATAGTACCGCTCTATTCTGCCTTGGTCAGACCACACCTGGAGTACTGTGTCCATTTCTGGGCACCACAATTTATGAAGGATGTTGACAAGTTGGAACATGTGCAGAGGAGGGCAACCAAGATGATCAAGGGTCTGCAAACCAAGCCTTATGAGGAGGGGTTGAATAAACCCGGTATGTTTATGCTGGAGAAGAGGAGACTGGGAGGAGATAGGATAGCCATCTTCAAATATGGAAGACGGAACAAGCTTGTTTTCTCCTGGTCTGGAGGGTAGGACTTGAACCAATGACTTCAAGTTACAAGAAAGGAGATGACTAAATATCAGGGAAAACGTTCTGACAGTAAGAGCTGTTCAACAGTGGAACGGTCTCCCTTGGGAGGTTGTGGACTCTCCTTCCTTGGATGTTTTTAAGCAGAGGTTAGATGGCCATCTGTCATGGATGTTTTAGCTGAGATTCCTGCACTGTGGCGGCTTGGACTAGATGACCCCTGGGGTCCATTCTAACTCTACAATTCTGTGATTCTATGATACTGATCAGTATCACAGACAACAACTCAAAGCACAAGCCACTGGATCCTCCCCTCCCTTACTGCTCTTCCACCAAGCAAAACTGGGATTTCACCACTCTTAATTTGCACCCCTTGGTGAGTGGTGAAAGCCACTGGTCAGATGTGCCCCCCTCATTTTCTTGTCACGGTGCCTAGGCTTGGATCAGAGACCTTTATAGTCCTTCCAGCCCCAGCCCTACATAAATTTATGTGACACCCCCCCCAACTGCTTCACATATTTTAGTCCACACCGGAAGCAGCCTGGGATCTTTGCCAGCTCAAGCCCTCCCCTGAGCCAATGCTGCTGCTGTAACTGCCATTGATGCCTCTCTCTTGCTGATGCAGACATAGAAGCTGACGCACCTTTAAAAATAACTCGGGTGCGTTTGCAGTTCACAGAAGCTGAATTGTCTCATGGAAAGAGGGAAACTGCATCTTCTGATTCTTGTGCAAGACAGCGGGAAAGGGCCAGGCCAAAAAGGTTCTCAGCTGCTTCCAGGCATCTCTACTGTGTGTGTGGGCACTCAAAAATCCTACTGCATATATAGTTAACAGTAGTGACCCCATTGGAGATGCTGCGTCCAACCTCTATAGAGTTTCCTGGAGCTGTGAGATTTCGAAGGCATGCTTGCTTAAAGCAAGGGTCTATTAGCAGCAGTTCGAATGTGCAGTGGTGAAAGAAATAAAAGAAGCAGCTGTCTATATGGAATCGGCCTATAGACCCATCCTGCACGATTTTAATATGCAATTTAGACTAATGCCCAGATTTTTTTGCAATTTCCCCTAATACTCCTGCATGTTATTTTCACTACTACCTTCATTCTTATGCACACTTTCCCCCAATATATGCATATATTTTTTGGGGAAAACATTGGTTGGTTGGAGAACTGCATTGCAAGATTCAGATACGTGTGAATCTTGAAGGTTGTGTGTGTTTCGTTCATGTGAATTGTTTCAGATAGTGTGAGTTTGATAAATCCGCCTTTAAATGGGTGCTGAATCGAATTACTCCTCCTCCTCTGCCAGTGGCATCTCAGCTCCTCCTCAAAACATGCCTGTGATGAGGGAGAAGGGCTGAAGTTCTGTGGTCTGTTCTGATCCCCCACCTCTGTGCCATGAATATGAACGAAGCAGGGCATCAGCGGCATCAGGAGGAAGTCACAAGAGGCTGCGTGGCTCTTGCCAGAGAGATGAGAGAGACAGAGAGAGATTGAGAGATCATCCAGCAGTCACATTGCATAGCCATGCAAAGCGCTGCTTCTGAGTCATTCGCACAGCCAGTTTTGGGCACACAACTACAGGGGGAAGAAATCCGCCAACCTCCTCCCCCTACTTCCTATTTAAAGCATCCTCTACTAGAAAGTGATACAATTAAACAATGTGAGAACATTAAGTTGCCAACTGATCAGGGAAAAGAAACCAGCCTGCCTGGAACATAAGTTCGCTTTGCGGGAAATAAGCAAGTCCTTTTTGCAGCATGGAGGAGAAACATTATTCTCTGCTTGTGTCTGCTGATTGAACGGCCCTTACAAGCTCAAGAGCAGGGCTCAGAAATAATAATAATAATAATAATAATAATAATAATAATAATAAGTCAGCTCTACTTAATGGACTTTGACCTCTTTATGAGCCATAATAATAATAATAATAATAATAATAATAATAATAATAATAATACTGTTGGCGTGGGGGTATTGTTTTTGTTTGTTGCTATGTTGTGTATTTTTGTGTTTTTGTCTTTCAGACTGCCCTGTGATCCTGGATGAAGAGCGGTACAGACATTTAATAAACAATGATGATGCATTGGAGTGGATTTACAGTACACTAGGCAGCGGCAGAGCATAAGCCCACGCTGCCTGGGGCAGGCACACTCCCGAGGGGGCGGGGCGTGGAGGGTGCCCTCCCAGGTGTGGGATAGACGCTCAGGTACACAGAGTGGCGCGCGCGCTGTACTGGTCCCATGGGTAGATCGAGAGGCAAGGTCCAAGTTGAGTCCGAGTTCAAAGGAGCAATATGGAGGCAGTCCGTAAAAGCTGAGGCTGGGTGCAGGGCAGGGTTCAGGCAGGAACTGGCAACCAACAACGTTGCTTCCGCAACTTGAGACTGGGGCTGGCTGGCTTTTACCTGCCCCGAGGCATAGGGCGGCCCCAGTCCACAGGTGACTTGCCTCTCCTGGCCTGGAGGCGAGCACTCCTCCTGCAGGAACTTAGTTCCCTTTGCCTCTCTGCCCTGAGCCTCTGCAGCCCAGGAGAGGCTGGAGGGTTATTGGATCCAGAGGAAACCTCAGCTTCCCCTGACGGGGCTGAGACTGGAGCACCTGCAGGCAATGGGTCCTCCATCCCCTCAGGAGCCAAAGCAGACTCAGCTGGTGCCTGCACCTGAGGATCCAGCACAGGGGAGGACCCTTCAGGCTCAGGCCCCAGCCCCGGCTCAGCTGGTTCTGGAGGCAGAGAATCCTGTGCAGGCTGGGATTCCTCAGGTTCAGCCTCCGAGTCCGAATCCCAGGCCATCACACACGCCCTTCAGCCAGGGGCAGAGTGAGCCACCCACGTGGGTGGAGTGAGCCGCCGATGGCTGATATTCAGTGTGGCACCCGCCCGCGACTGCCCTCTCAGCGAAGACACCTAGGGTGGCCCGCCCCCACTGCACTCCCCTTCCTCTGCCCCTGACACTAGGTGCAAAGGAGGGTGGGATTTCTGTCTCTTTTATCATTATCTCCTGCACAACAAGCTTTGCCTGCCATATAACGACTCTTCCTCCAAACACTTAAAGATGCAGGATCGCTTTCAAAGCAGCTCATGTGACAAGCCATCTTTCTTCCCACCCCGATGGTTTTGCAGTGGTACTTTACTTCTCTGGGTTTGCACTGTGAACATTCAACTGCTTTCTAAAAACAACAGTGCCAACAGCCGGAAAGGTGGGGCTTCCTAGAGCTTTAAGAGACATTATAGTTTCGCCTCTTCCCAGCAATATATTTGTGTGTGCGTTGTCGAGATCTGAGAGAGCACAGCAGACACCCTTGCAATGTGAGAAGGAAGCTATTAACAGCCACCACAGTGTTTCTGCGCCGATGACCTAGCAAACAGTCTGGCGGTGAATTGGTGGTGGTGTAGCAATAACATATTGGCAGTGACAGGTGGCATCATAGCAGCGGCCGTCATAATGTTCTTGGCAGTTACTCAATTCAGTGTTGCAGTGACATTCCATCAGCACCAGCCTCCATTGTGGCTCTGGGAAGGGCAGGGAATGCAACCAACAGCTCAGCAGATGTTTTCTTAGACATCCATCGTTTTAGAGAGATGTTCCCTGTCTAAAATAAAATCTGCAACACTCCCAGTCTGTGCAGCTTGACCTGCAGAATTTTGCAGTGTGGAGATCACATTGCCCGTTAGTCCTTGCCCGTGTCGGCATGGCACTGCACAGGATCAGCAGCTGGTGAAATAGCTGGCAACTCTACACGTATCTGAGACCTTTCTGTCCCAGCATAATGGAGGTGGAAGGCGTCTTTGTAGCCCAACCCACTGCTCAATACAGGAAGTGACCATTTTGCATAGGGGTTCCGTTCTTGGTCGCCATGTGTGCCAGTGGAGCATGCATAAGCCTGTCCATCACACAGCGTTATGCCCCTGTTCTGCCCCCATTCCACCCCCTCCAATTCCAAAAGGACCCACGCATCAGTGGTTGTGTGTCAATTGTACATGCACACAATGGTCACAGCCTGTACAGGACATTCAGAGCTAGAGAATCACTGGCAAGTGGCTTCCCAGCCTTTGCTCTAGTGAGAAGAGAGCCTAACAACCCTTAGGCAAATCAGTTTTGTTGTTGAACTGCTCTTAAGAAAAGCATCCTAAAGTTCAAGTAAAATTTACCATTTCTTCCCTGGAACCTAACCTCTTTAGATGTAACCCTGCCCTTTGGGGCAGCAGATAACAAGTCTTTTCCTATGCAACAGACCCTCAGGTGTTTAAAGTATGCTATCAAAACCCCTCTCAGTCTTCTCCAATAGCAGCCGGCAGGGTTAGGATTGTCCTACACTTGTGTAGGCCCCTGGCAGAGACATATGCCCGACTGGCATGTTCTCTCCCTCCTAGTCGTTTGTTTGGGAGCTTCAAAAGCTTTCTTCAGCCCAAACATCACAGCGACTGATCCCAGGAAGCATCAGCACACTTAGGGATCCTGCAGAGTATTGGCGATTTGCGTAACAGACTCAATAGCTCAGCATCTTGGCTAATCTACTTTATTTGCATATAATACACTTGGAGCATTCTGCCTTAGCTCCTTCCTCTTTCTCATCAGACAGCAAAGAGAAAGAAACAAAGGACAATAGTCCTACATACAGAACACAATAGTGCAAAACATCCTGTCTCCGTCACTTCCCACTCTGGAATGAAAACATACACCGTCATAGGATAGACAACAATCTCATGACTGCAAACACGGAGCAAGAATCCTAATAGCTGGCACTCATCTGACCTAACCCTCTCCCAGTCAATGGCTTTGCTGCAAATTAGTGGGGAGGAGGGGAGAGAATGGGGGGAAGGAAAAGAGAAAGGAATTGGGAGTGGGGGAAAGGGAGGGTGATTGGACAAGGGGAGCAAGCTGGGGGCACTCCAGCCCATACTGCATTTTTGCACTGTTGTTGCACACCGCTTAGAGACTTTTTATAATGAAATTGTCATATGTACATATGTACATACATGCATACATACATACATACTATTCCCCCCTCCCCAGTGTGGTAACCAAATACTTCATTATAATGCCCAAAGAGGAATGTCCTCTTGCCTGAATTGGCAACAGAGAAGCCCTTGTACAGATCACATCCGTAGGCTAACCAGATCCTGTCCTGAAAGGAGCATCTCAGAGAGACTTTTGGAAGGGACAGCCCCATCGGTTGCTTGTGTGTTGCGGCCACAGAGCAGCCTCTTCCTGCTACCCTTCAACTGTTGAAGGTCAGGCCAGGCTGGAACCTGGCAATTTCTTGCCCTACGGCAGGACTAGGAAACTAGGCCCTCTAGATATTGCTGAGCTACAACTCCCATCAGCCCTGGCAAGTATGGCCAATGATGACTAAAGGTTCCCCACTCTTGCCTTAGAGCCTGGGAATCAGGGAAACCCTTTCTCAGTTGGAAATGCATTAAAGCACTATTATTATTATTATTATTATTATTATTATTATTATTATTAAAATTTGTATAACTCACTTCATCTGAAGATTACAGGGCAGTTCACAGCATAAAAATGCACCTAAGGCTGCATCAGATTTTGGTACTGTCTATCCTTCCCATCATGGCTGGTCTATTTATTCAGGCCATGTGGAAATGCCACCAACTTCATAGATATGTGGGGGTAAAGGTTGGAGAGGAGAGGAGAGCAAAGGACAGAATCTGCTCTCTGGGGATCGTTCCACCCTGCCACTGTTCACATTCCCCTCCTGAGCCCGTAATAATAAGCTTATACTAAGTGCAAAAGCCCTCCTGTGTTTATCTGGAATCTCTTCCCTGTTTCCCTCTGCTAGCAATTACGGTGCCAGCTCTACTGAATGCAGCGCGGCAACAGATGGCTTTGGGTTTTTATCTCTGAGTGCGCTCTTTAATAAGGGCTCTTGGCTCTGCCTCGTTGTTCCTTGCACATGTCTTCCTTGGCTACAAATCGCAGGCTGCCTGGCATGTTTTGGGGTTTTTTTTGCTGCAGTTGTCAGCGAACAGATTTCAGTGAGACAAACGATCAAGCGAGGGTTTCAAACAATGGTGGTTGAGCCAGGAAGACCATGGCTATGGCGACGCTTGAGTGTGGACTCAGGGCCACATTGGCATGAAGAGATGCAGACCACACCCTCACCCCTTGGATTAAGAGATGGCGAATCCATCTGCAAGGGCATACTAGTTAGTTGTGCCCACTTAGGGCTGCATACACACCATACATCTAAGGCACATGCCTTCCCCCAAAGAATCCTGGGATATGTAGTTTACCCTTTGCAGAGCGCCAATTCCAAGCATCTTTAGCAAACTACAGTACCCAGAATCCTTTGGGGGAAGCCACGTGCTTTAAATATTTGGCAGTGTGTATGCCATGTCTGACTTTTCCCCAAGAGATTTGCAAGTTGACTCCAGCATTCAGTTTCTGCATTACTCATAGCCTTCTGGTTGGTCACTATTCCAGTGTGTGTGGCCTGTCTTGGAGACACCTGATCTATTATTGAAACACCCCTCCCCACTCTTGTTGTGATTCTCTCTATAGCTGGGAACGTTGGTCTTGCCTGATGAGTCGTTCTGTTGCTCATAAATAAACAAAATTACTGAAGTTCTCCTGACTCCCACTGCTTCTTGGGATTAGGCAGGCAGTGAATAACTGTTCCAACTCTGGGAAACAAGGTACTGCACTAGATAGGTGGGATTTCAGTTTGAACCAGCAGGGCTCTCCTTATGTGCTTAGTATGTGCTTTTAACATGCTTCTCTGCTAATATATGCACTTCAATATGCAACTTTGCCTAATAAATGCATCTTTGCACATTAATTTCACTAATGCCTGTATTTTTGGGTGCACTTTCCCCTAAAATATGCATTTTTCATTTGGAGAGCAGTGCCGCAAAATTCAGAGAAATGCAATTTTCAAAGCATGGCTGCATTTTGGTTGACGTGGCGGTTCAGGAACTGGAAGTTATGCAAAGCAGACAAATGGTTCCTCCATCCCTGCCTGGACGTCATTTGTACAGGCTTTACCTCAGCGTAAGGCATTTGGCAAGCACCCTCTCTTCTGTATTTCAAGGAACATTGAATTATATCTCTACAGGACATGATCACGCAATGCTGATGTAAAAAGCTCTGTGATGGTATAAATAAACGGCAGAAGCAAAGAGGAAAGGGGAGAATAACATTAGACAATATCAGATATTTTTATTCAGAGGCTTTTATACATAGAAACTCCTGCATGTCGGCACCCTTGGAGTTATATTATTATACATTCCGCATGGATGATAGTGAACTAAGGTTTCCTCATTCTGAGCACAAACATCAAAGGAGATTCACAGGTATCCCAGGTAATAGAAATGTACTTTTATAGGCTACTTTTCTCAACTTTGGCCGCGGAGCAGTGGGGGCAATAGGGGCTTTTGAGTTCAGAAAAAAAGGTGCATAATGTGAGGTGACAGAGGTTTGTAAAAATTATGCATTGTGTGAAGAAAGTGGATAGGAGTTTCTCTCCCTCTCTCATTAATGCTAGAACCTGGAGTATCCCTATGGAGCTGAAGGGCAGGAGATTCATGACAGACAGAAGTTTTCAAATGTCAGAAGTTGGCTGAACCTGTGAGTTCAGAGAGGCTTGTTTGGAGAAAGCTGGTGGTCATTTCCCCATCACTTAAGTCCAGAGTTTGTGGAGCAGAAGTGTGTGTGTGGGAACCGCATTCTATGCCTCACTGTGTGATTCTTGAGAGATGTGACTGTTCCAGGCTTCCATTTATTTTCCTCCACTTCTTCAGTTTCCCCTTCAGCCTCCAACTCTGCACAGGAGAGTCCGGAACGATGCTCAGATTACAGAAGACAAGACTTCAGTCTCATCTCCATCTTTTCTGTACCAGAGTAGATAATGGCTTCGCCAGCAACACATAAAGCCTCTCCCACCATGCTGGGAACAATATTCTGTTTTATTGCACACATCTCCCCATGCTCTAGGCTGCTTACAGCAATTAAAAATGCAAAACCAACCACAAAAGTGAAAACAGTTTAAACGACTCAGCAAAAACACTGGAGAAAAGAAAACCAATCAATAAAACCAATCCTTTGAAAGTTGGTTTGCAATATCAACATGTCCCTCTTGCCCAAATGCTTTGCAAACTAAGCAGACTCTCTTTGACCTTCTTGCCTAAAGTGCATGAGAGATGGACACTGGCAAACTGCTTTGGGGCTACTGTTGGAAAGGCCCTGCTCCTCATGTCAGATGTTCTGACTTTACATCATGGGGGAAAATATGTTTTAAAAACAAAGGTATTTGAGGATCAACTTAACTGGCAGTAAGGGGATACAAGAAAGGATGTTCTTTGAGGAACAGATCGTGAATAATGGCACTTAAGGACAGAGCAGAGAAACTTTGCAATTATTGCTTTTTATGAATAATTTAACATTCTAAACTTTTGAACAATAATGAATGGATTAATCCAACCTTGAAAATATGCCTGCAAAATGGAGCCAGTGTAGCATTCTACTTAAAGTGTTGGATTTTGATGGATGAGGGTTTCAACCCTCACTCATCCATGAAGCTACTGGGTGGCCTTGGGCCAATCACTACCTCTCAGCTTTGGCCATGGTGGGTAACCTCGGGCCCAGGACCCATGTGTGCCCCCCAGGCCTCACTCTCTGCCTTTCAACCCTCTCTCCAGGCCCCACCCCTCAACAGACCTGTTCCATGCTCTCCCTGAGTGCCTACAGGAGGCATTTTGGCCCCTGGGGCAAATTTCAAAATGGCACCCCTCCCTTTTGCCTCTGGGTCAACCCACAACTGACAAGTGCTTCTGGAAGGAAATGAGACATTAGGACTGAAAAAGTTTGCCCACCCCTGACCCAGCCTGCTCCACAGAGAAATTGTGAGAATAAAATGGGGAGGAGATGGAACATGTATTCAGCCCTCAGCTCCTTGGAAGAAGGGTGGAATTAATATGTAGTAATGTTTTTAAAAGATTTAATACCTATGCTAGTCATTGGTGGCACACTGAGAGGCTGGGAGAAGGAGAAGCTTCTTCCCAACAGTCAGTCTGACATCAATATACCAGGGAAGATTCTGGAGCAGATCATTAAGCAAATGAGGAGAAGATGGTGAAATGCAAACAGGGGACACAGAAAGGGCTGAACTCCTCAATGCCTTCTTTGCCTCAGTCTTCTCCGATAAAGAAAACAATGCCCGACCTGAAGAATTTGAAGCAAATGATTCAGCAAAGGAAACACAGCCCAGAATAACTAAGGAGATAGTACAAGAATACTTGGCTAGTTTAAATGTATTCACGTCTCCAGGGCCAGATGAACTGCATCCAAGAGTATTAAAAGAACTGGCAGATGTGATCTCAGAACCACTGGCAGTCATCTTTGAGAATTCCTAGAGAACAGGCGAAGTCCCGGCAGACTGGAGGAGGGCAAATGTTGTCCCTATTTTCAAAAAGGGGAAAAGAGAGGACCCAAATAATTACCGCCCAGTCAGTCTGACATCAATACCAGGGAAGATTCTGGAGCAGATCATTAAGCAAACAGTCTGTGAGCACCTAGAAAGGAATGCTGTGATCACCAATAGTCAGCATGGATTTCTGAAAAATAAGTCTTGTTTTCTGCTGCTCCAGAGAAGCGGACACGGAGCAATGGATCCAAACTACGAGAAAGAAGATTCCACCTAAACATTAGGAAGAACTTCCTGACAGTAAGAGCTGTTCGACAGTGGAATTTGCTGCCAAGGAGTGTGGTGGAGTCTCCTTCTTTGGAGGTCTTTAAGCAGAGGCTTGACAACCATATGTCAGGAGTGCTCTGATGGTGTTTCCTGCTTGGCAGGGGGTTGGACTCGATGGCCCTTGTGGTCTCTTCCAACTCTATGATTCTATGATTCTATGAATAGAGTAAACTCTCAACTTACCTGGGGGTTACATTCCAGGGATTGTGTCTAAAGACAAAATTGCGTATACTCAAAACACATTGGGTGAAATGGTGGGTGGAATTGCCAGAGTCTTTTCCCCCCAAAGCCCACACCCTTTCATCTATATCTATATCTATATCTATATCTATATCTATATCTATATCTATATCTATATCTATATCTATATCTATATCTATATCTATATCTATATCTATATCTATATCTATCTATATCTATATCTATATCTATATCTATATCTATATCTATATCTATATCTATATCTATATCTATATCTATATCTATATCTATATCTATATCTATATCTATATCAGTGTTTCCCAACCGGTGTTCTGCGGCACACTAGTGTGCCGCGAGACGTTGCCTGGTGTGCCGTGGGAGGGAGGCGAGCGAGTCGGGTGGCGAGAGGCGGGGCGGCGGCGGCGAGGAGAGGCCGCCCAGCGCGGGGCTCTCGCCGTCTGCCTGCCTGGCGCTGACGTCACGGGGCTGTAACGTGCCCCACATAGGCACACGCGGGGCGGCGAGCGAGCTCCCTCCCACATCCCATCGCCGGCTCTGCACCAGGCGGTAGAGCTCGGCGAAGTCAGCGCGCTGGGAGGCCAGCACCGCGCGCGCCTTGGCCAGGCTCTCGCCCGCCTGCGCCTCCAGGCACGGCACCTCGGCGTCGGGCAGCAGCGAGCCCAGGAAGTGGCCCAGCCGGCCGGGGTCGCCCGCCTGCAGCAGCGCCTCGCACACGCACGAGACCTGCTCCATAAAAAGTTTACATAAGTAAAAAGTGACCTTTCCCCATCTGGCATGGTGGTGTGCCTCGAGATTTTTTTCATGAAACAAGTGTGCCTTTGCCCAAAAAAGGTTGGGAAACACTGATCTATATATCTATAGCATATATATCACATATATATGTGCCAAACATTTGAAACTGAATGTGCACAAGTGTGTGCAATTTGCAGACTTACTGTATACGAAGGCTCTTCTGCTGGGCTGCAATTTGTACCACAATAAGAGAGCAGGTGACGCGGGTGGCACTGTGGGTTAAACCACAGAGCCTAGGACTTGCCGATCAGAAGGTCGGCGGTTCGAATCCCCGCAACGGGGTGAGCTCCCGTTGCTCGGTCCCTGCCAACCTAGCAGTTCAAAAGCACGTCAAAGTGCAAGTAGATAAATAGGTACCGCTCCAGCGGGAAGGTAAACGGTGTTTCCGTGCGCTGCTCTGGTTCTCCAGAAGCGGCTTAGTCATGCTGGCCACATGACCCGGAAGCTGTACTCCGGCTCCCTCGGCCAGTAAAGCGAGATGAGCGCCACAACCCCAGAGTCGGCCACGACTGGACCTAATGGTCAGGGGTCCCTTTACCTTTACCTTTAAGAGAGCAGGCAAGTGACTGGTTACAAGCCTGGAATCATCATGGGTTTAGTGGGTGTAGACAGCCCAGGTATAAAGCAGGAATGGATACCCTGCAGCCCTCCAGATGTGGTTAGACTCTATTCTCATCAAACCGAGCAAGAATGGCCAGTGGTCAGGGATGAGGGGAACTGTAGTCTGACAACATTTGGAGGTCCACAGATTAACCTGTTATAAAGGTTAATATTTCCTACGGCACTTCAGCTCAAAGCAATAGTTTAGGGGTCACCAACATGGCACCAAGTGTGATCACCAGTTCTCAGTGAAATCTCCTCACAAATCCATAACACACGAGAGACTGTTTGCTGTTCCTGTTTAGTTTCTGTTTGCACTGGCCCAGCCTCTCCTATCTTGAACATGCCCACATTTCACTGGATGTGAAAACTGGACACCTTCCCCTCCCGTTCTGAACAGAGAAGAGGTGCAAAGAACTTTCTGTGAAAGAGTGTGGTGGTGACTGATGAAGATTGCTTTCTCAGCATTGATGGGGTGGAGGTGTGCCCACACAATTTTGTATTTTTGGCTCTTTTCCTGCTCTTCAGGATGTAGTAGCCACTTTGTGTTATGCCACCCTCCCACAGCAGACGTTTTGTTGTCTGGAACCCATGACACTTTCTCAAAATCCAAAATGTGCCCACTAGCTCAAAGAGGTTGGTGACCCTTAACCTCTCTATCCTGGCAAATCATATCCTCTGCACCATTGTGCATTCCATTCAGCTGCGCGGCAAGAGCATTTCATACCAATTTAGCACCACCTGCCAAAGTTAAAGGTGCTTCATGCTAAACAGCTGGGAGCTTAATCCGTAGCCGCAAATCGGCAGTTTTTATATGGTGGCAATAACAATCCACACTCATGGTTCCTTAAGTGCCTAAGAACCTTGGCACTGCACGAAGCAAAGTGAAAGTTAACAGACCCGGTGCTTGCAGGCATTCTGCAGGCTGAATTCATACACAGAAGGCCACAGGGAAGGAATAGAAAAGTTAGAAGGAAAAACTTAAGTGGGAAAAGCCCTGGAAGAGAAAGACGGCAAGTTGTTTAATTTTAAAAATACACACAGAGGGAGTCTGTATCACATGTTGGGTTGAGCATTCCACACATAAGGAGCACCCAAGGAAAATGGATAGAGATGGGAAGCAGTGGTTGGGGCCATGAGGTGAAACATCAAACAAATCCTGAAGCATGGAGAGACTGAGTCAGAACATGAAGCGCAGAAAGGAAGATCATATTGTTGACCAGTGGAGAATAATTGGGGGAGCATTTAAGGAAGAAAGCTTTTAAGAACATCACAAACAGGGTCCCTTGAGAGCCAACATTAAATCTTTGGAGAAGAAGAAGGCGAGTCCTCTCAGGAGGTCACATAAGGAAGGGAATCTCCAAGGGGCAAAGTGATGCCTGCACATTGTCCTTGAGGATGTGGGATATGAAATCACTCAAATGATGCAGAAAATGGCTTTTCCAATACGGCCTTTTCTTTCTTTCTTTCTTTCTTTCTTTCTTTCTTTCTTTCTTTCTTTCTTTCTTTCTTTGCTGATTGAAACCAATGGCAGAGATGTGAATGGCGCCTTGGGTTCCATGATGGGGAAAAAATGGGGTAAAAATATATAAAAGTGCTAAAAAGAGTACGAGCAGCTTCAAAGTAGGTGAAAGGGCAGAGAGTGAGCAGCTGCAGGCCACAGTAAGGTTTTCTTCTCCACCTACACTGGAGCTTCAGAGACACTTCCAGTTAGTGAAGTATTTGGTCGCAGTCCATTGTGCTGAACGTCTGTGTCTTGTGTCGGCTGGGTCATCAGTTGGAAGCGCTGGCCAAAGGATAGGCAAAGATTACCAAAACAAAGACGATACAAACAACCTTAGCAAGAACAAGGGACAGAAATGGACACATCTTCCCTTGTGTTACACATCCTGAACTAGACTAATTCTACTACAGTGCTCTTGGGTCATGTAACAAATTCCATAGCTTGTTACAGTCAGAGGCGGATTTAGGGTAGAGCGAATGGTTTGCTGGCACAGGGTGCAGGGGCCAAGCAAATGCCTTCCTGCCTCCTTCCCAAAGTCTGGTTAGTGCTTGTCCAGCTTTGGGAAGAAGGGTTTTGGACCCTAACAGAGCCTCACGCCTCCTTCCCAAAGCCTGGTCCTCACTTACCTGACTTTGGGCTGGAGGGGGCATAAAATGTTGACCTTGCACGGGGTGCCATGTTACTAAGCTATAGACTCTTGAGATAGAGTAGGAAACATGGTACTCTTCAGATGTTTTGCCCATGCCGACTGGAGACAATTATGACCCACAGCATATTGGGGGGGGGGGACACACCAATTTGCCTACACCATGCTCTATCTGGTTAATAGATGGTGGTCAATATCAAAACTCAACTTTAGTGCATATTAGAAAGTTGAAAAACAAAGCAACACAGACACTCCAATATCAATAAAAGTGAAAATTTTGGAAGTGCCCATTGGGCTGAGGGCCTACTTTAACCAACTTAGGTTGAAGCCAGTGACAGAACATAGAGGTTGAACCTTTGATCTGATGCAGAAGCAAGTCACATAATTGGGATGCAGCACAGAAGATGAGGCAGAATACAAGGCGGGGATACAGAGCATGTGTAGCCAAAGTGGTGCCCTCCAAATGCTGCACCCATAGTCCCTGACTATAGCCATGCCCGCTAGGGATGATGGGAGTTGTAGTCCAGCAACATATGGAGGGCATCGTGTTGGCTACCCCAGTCTACAGCCCACACGCGGCAGGAGAAGTAGAGTTATGGGCACACCCATTGAGTGTTCCTGTGTGTGGGATCACAGGATCTCCATATTTCAGGTGCAACATTTGTGAAAGGCCTACATGTGCAAAGGTAATAACATGAAGTGCAACTTGTGCAGTCAGCTGCACTCATTTTGAGGAAGGTCAGACTTGCCCATGGTGAAGCATTCCTTGGTTACATCCAGACCAGATTACTGCAATGTACATGGGGGCTGCCTTTAAAGATTCTCTGTAAACTTTCTGCTGGTTCAGAATATGGCACCAGGGGTTTGACAGGGTAGGTTGTCCTTCGGGGTACATAACACCTTTGTTCCATCAGCCTCTGGTTTGTTTCTGGAGCACAACTCAAGATGCTGATTATCACCTTTATAGCTATGGAGGTTTCGGACCTAGGATATCTAAAGGATTGTCTCCATCCATCCATCCATCCATCCATCTATTTCTAACAGCATTCATCAGGCTGATCTCAGTGCAGAGTATAGTACCATCAATTCCAACCAAAACAATCCGGATAAAATAGCAAGTCCTTAAAACACAGCTTTCCTGCTACAAACTATGGTTTGCAGGGATGTCCTAACTGGATGGGTCATGACCTTCTTGCTTGCCATGCCTGGATTTGAGACTCCCAAACTCAGAAGGTCTGCTGGACCCTTTTCCACTACCTAAATAAGGCAGGTTTTTCCCCCCAAGCAGGCATTTGACATGCCAGACTAGCGGAATTTTGGTGCAATGATATCATTTTTATGTGCCTGCCTTTGCTTTTAATGGTTTCCTGTGCTGCTTTCCCTTTGATGGATGACTCGTCGTTGTTTTGAACACTGTGTATGCACTGGGAGTGGAGGGTGTATATCCCTCCAACTTAATGAGTTAAATTTCATGCATGGAAGGCCAGCCATCCTATACAGTAGGTGAAGGTTTGCCCAGTCGATGGGGCAGGCAGCTGTGATCTTTCTCACACCACGGATTGGAAGAACTTGCCCCCACTGTCTCAGCACTGTTATGCAGAGATGTTATTGAACAAGGCAGGGATGTGGTGCCTTCAGGAGAGAGGAAAAAGCCCTCGGTTTCCAAATCAGAAGGCAGCTGAAATGCCATTTCCTGGATGAGGTCTAGAAAGCATTTAGCCTAGCGTTTCTACCATTGGTGTGTGTGTGTGTGTGTGTGTGTGTGTGTGTGTGTGTGTGTACCTCTTTACATTTGTGCTCAGTAGGACTGAAATGGCCTATAATCTTTCCTGTCTGTCAGAACCACTTTATTCTGCACCAACATCTAATTTCCCTCCAAGCCTCAGCTCCGTTACAAACTAATCCAGGATCATTGCAGACAAGAGGCCACAACATCGCACGCAAATCTCCCTGCTGCCACCTGCTGTTTGCTGCCACAATGGAGAATCCAGCGGAGAACGGAAGGAGGAAAGCGGGCATTGATTGTAGGCTGCCTTCCTGTAAAAATAGCATCCCGCCGTGCTGTGTAGGAGGGTCAGAGTGCACAGGGGAAAGAAGGATCCCACACTTCACATTCTAAGCGTTTTACCTATGCAAAATGCATAGATACTGTCAGGGAACTGCCATCGGCTCAGGGGGGGAGAGGGGAAAATCCGGATGGATTACAGAGAGCCCCCAAAGATCGTGGGAAGCAGCACTTCATAAGCGGAGGAAGGAAGCCACGCCTCTATTGGAGAGGAGATGCAAGGCTCGGAGGCGGCGAGGCGGTGCCAAGACACCTTGCCTGGGCAAAGCGGGGAGGAGAGAGGTCCGCCGTTAACAAAACACCCTCCTTGCGCAGTAAGGTTTCGCGCCGAGAGGGGAGGCGCAGACTGGGCGTCAAGAAACTACTTTGCTGGGGAAGGTTTAAAGTCTGCCCACTCACAGATTCTGCCAGTGAATGAGCCAGCCACAGGAGAGTGGCGCTCTGAAGAAGAAGAAGAAGAGTTTGGATTTGATATCCCACCATTCACTCCCCTTCAGGAGTCTCAAAGCAGCTTACATTCTCCTTTCCCTTCCTCCCCCACAATAAACACTCTGTGAGGTGAGTGGGGCTGAGAGACTTCAGAGAAGTGTGACTGGCCCAAGGTCACCCAGCAGCTGCATGTGGAGGAGCGGAAACGCGAACCCGGTTCCCCAGATTACGAGACTACCGCTCTTAACCACTACACCACACTGGCTCTCCAAATCTCTGGACAGATAAAGTTTATTTTGGCATCAAAAGCAAGGCTTCACAGCCGAGCAGGGAGGTATTTGCCTGCTTGCTCTCGAGCAACCCCTTGGAACCCTAACAGATATGAACCTTTAAAAAAATCCTTTTTCAACTGGCCTTTTAAGAGGTGTGTGTGTGTGTGTGTGTGTTCCAGTCTGCATCTGTAATGGGTTTGAAATTATCATTGTTGGTATTTTTTACTGTTAAATAACTCTTGAGATATTTCACTGGAAGAGACTCCTTTAATGAATGAATGATGCAGGAAGAGGACATCAAATAAGGATTTGGAATAATTCCATACAATACCTTTCCCATCACAAGGAATAGCCTACTCTTTTGCCCCCAGGGTTTCCCCTGCATTTCATCTCATGAGCATCCCTGAATATGACGCATGATATTAATTTTTGGCTTTTAAGTCACTTGTAGGCCTGGCCCTACCATTAGGCAGAGTGAGGCAGCTGACTCAGGTGGCAGGTGCAGGGGGGCAGCAGCAATGCCAAGATATTGGCCTCCCCTGTGTCCCCCTAAGGTAGTTTGCTGCCCTCAGCTGCAATGGAAGAGGCAGTCATGTTAAGAGTGCTAAGAATTGTGCCAGAATTGGAGAGGGAGGGCATTCTACCTTTTGCTTCAGGCAGCAAAATGTTGTGGGCCGGCCCTGATTGCTTGTGCCTCTGCAGTCATATTGTTTAAAATTTGCCCAGGACACACTTTGTACTTGTCAACTATTATTTTATTTTTGGCCTCTGCCAATCCTTTGCCCTTCAACAGAAATTATATTCTAAGCACAACCATGAAAACCTCCCTCAATTTACTCCTCATCTGCTTTTTATCACCAATTAATTGAGGGTGCTAATTTGGGCTTAACTTTGGATTTCATGGTTTTAACCTTGTTGCAAAATATAGTTTCTGCATTGCACACAATAAGCCAAGGAATTTTTCCTCTTGTTTTCCTCCTAGGAGTCAGTTCATTTGTTATCTGGATCCCGACTTTGAACGCAGCATGAGATCAATAACGTGTCCCATAGTTGTGCAGATGTTCTTCTAACTAAAGAAGTGAAGCTTGCTTGGCCTGGATTTGGAAGTATGCAGTGCTCAATAATTCCTGGCTTATCCTGTCCTTCACAAACACAACACAACCCTGTTCCCTTCAAAGAACACTGACCAAGCTGTGGCAGAAATGGGACTGGCACTCTGGCCACAGGAAGAGAAGAGGGAAATTTCTCTCTCCTTTCATCTTGTGGCCAAAGAAAAATACTGCTTGTCCTTTGGAGATGTAGTTTTCCCAAGGACTAGAGCAGGCATAGGCAAACCCGGCCCTCCAGCTGTTTTGGGACTACAACTCCCATCATCCCTAGCTAACGGGACCAGTGGTCAGGGATGATGGGAATTGTAGTCCCAAAACAGCTGGAGGGCCGAGTTTGCCTGTGCCTGGACTAGAGGATCCTTCAGCTGTCCTTTGTACTATACATTCATTGGGATTTGTGCTGATGATGCTATCTGGGAGGGGGTGTCATATGGGACCCCTGCTTTCTACACTGTTTGCACATGGGGGTGGGGTGGCTGTCACACTGCTTCATTTACAGCCACTGCATATCCTGTAATCTTCAGCTGAAATCCAATAATTTTGGCCCCACTTTTGCATCACTATAGCACCTCTGCACAGCAGTCCTGTGGTAGCATTGGGGAAACATCGCAGAACAAAACTCAAGCAGAATAAACCCACCATTAACGCACTATTATTGTGTCAAGAACATATTGCAGAAGACACTAGTAAAAGCACACCAAGCTGGAGGGGCCCTAACACTTGGAAAATAAGCCAACCTATTTCCATTAACTTGGAAAAGTAGATGGACTCCCCACCGCAAAGCAACCTGACATGAGTTAGAGCAGTGTTTCCCAAACTTGGATCTCCAGATGTTTATGGACTACAACTCCCATCACCCCTAGCTAGCAAGAGCAGTGGTAAGGGATGATGGGAATTGTAGTCCAAAAGCAGCTGGAGACCCAAGTTTGGGAAACACTGAGTTAGAGTGAGGAGTGACTCTCCTCTACTACCGCTTGCAGCAGGACAGCAAGCAGCAACACATGAACTTGCAGCAGGGATAGGGGGGGGAAATTTTGGTTTGCATTTTAACTAATTTGCACCTCCTGAGGCTATAACGGAAACACAGCTAGCCTTCAAAATGTGCCGTCCTCTCCAATTTGTGATGCAGCCCTTCAGCCAAAAAGTGTGCACAGAAATGCACAAATTAGTGAAAAGTAGCATACCAAAATTGCATAGTATTAGGGGAAAGCCACTTGCAAAAATTGGACAAAACTGCATACAAAAATGTACATATTGAGAGAAATGCACACAAAAATGCAGATTTAAAAACAAACCAACCACCAATTGGGGCAAACTGAATTTAAGGTCAGAAAAATGAAAAACGCAGGAGAAACTGAACTTGACAGCTTCGCCCGTCCCTACCTTGTGAAATTGACTTTGATAGGGGAGGATTGTTTATGATCAGGCTCAGCTCTATATTTCATCCTGAACACAACTGTGAGAGTCATGCAATAAATGAGCACATCCTCTCCAACTTTCCTCTGATTAAAATAGGGACATTCTATTCTACATCAGTATCTGTCCCTCCCCGCCAAACCCTCTATATACAGTAGTACCTCGGGTTACAGACACTTCAAGTTACAGACGCTTCAAGTTACAGACTCCGCTAACCCAGAAATAGTACCTCGGGTGAAGAACTTTGCTTCAGGATGAGAACAGAAATCATGCCGTGGCAGTGGGAGGCCCCATTAGCTAAAGTGGTACCTCAGGTTAAGAACAGTTTCAGATTAAGAACAGACCTCCGGAACGAATTAAGTTCTTAACCCGAGGTACCACTGTACTTGGACTGCTAATAGAATATGGGGAAAGACTGGGTCTGGCTGAGATGCCCCAACAGCTGTTGCCAAGAGGAGTATGTAACAATACCAGCAATACCGTACCAGCAACTGTCTTGGTTATATGCAGGAGCCTTAGGTGATATATGGTAAAACTGCAAGGCATCAGAGGAGGCACCCATGCCAGATGTTTACAAGGTGGCACTTTGGCACCAGCAACGTAGTCTCCATGGTCAGCAGCTATAAGCTCCCTTTTGCACCTGCATAAGCTGGGCTCTCTTAGGCCCCTCCTGCCACCACCATCACCATACTCTGATGTGTGAGTGGTACTGGCTGGCAGAGCTGAGGAGTGCAGCAGCAGCAGCAACTGGTGCTCCTCCTCCTTCTCCTTCTCCTCCTCTTCCTCCTCCTCCTCCCCTTTCTGCAGGTCCCACTGTGCTACCATGAAGGGCCAGGCTGCCTCCTCCCCCTCCCCCCCAGCCCCACCCTTCCTTGCTCCCTTTCCCTGCTTGCAGAATTCAGGATTCTGCGTGACATAAGGAGAAGCTGTGATGGCTTAAGGGTTTTCATGATGGTCCCACCGTTTTCAGGGCAGTTGGAGACTATGCGAACATGGATCCAGAAGCAGTTGCTTGTCTGAAAACTGTAAGAGCAAGGAGCTGCCTCTTTTTTTTTTTTTTGCTTTGTTTCTCCCGAGCCTAAAAAAGCTATTTTTAAAGTACCAATAACCTTGAAGCTAACTAGTTCCCCTCTTTGTGAAAGCATGAAATTTTGACTTGAGGTGCTAGTTTGAAAAATAATGCTCTATCTGTTCTCCAGGGGATTTGTATTCAAGCCTATCTTTGTTAGGATCAAGCAGATTTATTTCATTATCCAGGCAGTCTGCTGGAAAGGCCACAAGCCTGATTAACCCCAACCCTTTGCCTATCTTTCTTCCAGACACACTTATTTATTGTCCTCACATAAGATCAGCCTGACCTCACCAACTAGCCTCAGCCCTGCAGTAATAGTGTTTTTGCTCTGATATGGACCAAATTATGCAAAATGAATAGGGAGAACTGTACAAAGAGAGAAGAGCAATTCCTATCAAAGCCTCTTTCAACGGCACAGAGCGATCTTCTCCCTATTTCTTCTAATGTCTGGACACAATAAATGGAGGTATTGCATTGCTGTAACTATTCAGCTCCACAGGACAGGTGCAAAGAGTCCAAGGAAGCTTTCTCTTTGGAGGGCAGCAGCTGCCTTTCGCTTGAATGGGTCTCCGATTAGATTTACAGCTAGGAAGGATTTTTCTCACAGTTGACTGCTTTCTTCCACTTTCCTCTGTATTCTTCAGCTTGGCTCATACCTTGTTTCTGTTCCCTAGTTGGGATTCCCCAGAGCTACTTCCAGGGCTGATTTTAGGGAGATTTTCTGGGGGGGAACAATATGCCCTCAGCCAACCCCCTCCTCCTCTCTTGGAAACCACCGTCCACTTCCTTGCCCTCGCCCTCTGTGCCCAATCGACACAATCTACATGCAGGCGCAATCTCAGATTGCTTGGGAAGGACCCAGGAGAGGAGAGGACATAGACAGCTGTGGGAAGACCTTCAGTCTTCACAAATGGCCTCATAGGGGCAAGACCAACCGAAAAAGAGTTGCTGTCTTCATCAGGCCTCCTGTGCAGACCTTGTTTTTCTAATGAAGAGTTAACTTCATCTACTTTGTGTGATTTACTGCTGGCTCGCTCATGACACCCTGACTGCTTTCCTAACCAAGATGTAATTGTGGAACATTTTGGTTTCAGTTTGGAGACACTGTCAGACAATGGCCACCTTGCATCTGCTTTACTATCGCTAATCTCTTTTCCCTTTGTAGTTTTGGAGGTGTTGGGGGGGGAGGGCAAAACTCAGGAGCTGAATATCTAGTTTGCCTGCTGAATGTCCCCAGTTCAATTTCTGGCACCCCAATCAAAATAGCCCCTGCTGCAGGGATGAAGGAGAAATATGATTCAGTCTGTCAAGTTAAGCCAAATTAACCATAAGTAACACAAAGGTAAAGGTGACTGACTCTGGGGTTGCAGCACTCATCTCGCTTTATTGGCCGAGGGAGCTGGCGTACAGCTTCCGGCTCATGTGGCCAGCATGACTATGCCGCTTCTGGTGAACCAGAGCAGCACATGGAAACGCTGTTTACCTTCCTGCTGGAGCGGTACCTATTTATCTACTTGAACTTTGACGTGCTTTTGAACTGCTAGGTTGGCAGGAGCTGGGACTGAGCAATGGGAGCTCACCCCGTCACGGCGATTAGAACCGCCGACCTTCTGATCGGCAAGTCCTAGGCTCTGTGGTTTAACCCACAGCGCCACATAACCCCCTGGCTAAATTTGGCATAAACAAAGCACTAATTGGAACCTGGTTTTGTATCAACAGTCTCTCCCTACAACCACCACCTCATATGTGAATGCAAGATGCAGCATTTGAGGAAATATATGAATCTTGACACTATTGTGTTTGGAATTCGTCTCTCCCCTCAGCTGGTGAAAGGTAAATCAAAGTTAAGCAGAATTGTATTAAATTATCCTCTCAGCAGGATGTTGATGATGGAGTCAAGATCAAGGTGTCTAAATTTCGGGACAGTGTCTTTGAATCCTGAAAATTGGTTTGTTTTTTTGTTTTTTATATATATAATAATTACTGGAGAGTTTGATATGAGAGGCAAGAATACCATTTCATCATTACCCTGGGAGAAAGGAGTACCAAAAGCCCCACAAGACACCAAGAAAACTATGTAACAGTTATCAAGTCTTCATTCTCTTTCTTGGATTGCCTGATGCTGTACTCTAAAATGTGTAAAGGTGACCTAAACCTAGAATTTCCCTGAAATATTCTCAAAGTCAGATTTGTAATGGAAATGGAACGTAATGCAAATGGTGATGTAAAAAAAGAGAGGGAAGATTACTTTTAACCAGGGTTGGGGGATCTTTTTCAGCTTGAGGGCCAAATTCTTTCATCGGCAACATTCTGGGGGCTGCAAAGCGGGGGGGGGGGGATAGAGGCAAAAGTGAGTAGAACAGCAGATGCAGCCTACATTGCAGCCACACAGAATTCAGACATGCTCACATCCTTCCTTTACATCCCCACTCCATCTAGATAAGCAAGAAGCATGATCAGAGTTCAAGAACAAATTCCAGCCACGCAAAAATGCTCAAGGGCAGCACAGAGCAGGGTTCGTGAGGCATGTGGCCCACAGAGTGGGTGTGGCCTGGGAAGAGTCCTGAGGACCAGATAGACAGGCTTGAAGGGCTGCATTTGGCCCCAAGGCCTACGGTTCCCCACCCCTCTTGGAGTAACTGGATGTAAGAAGGGGTTGATTTCCTTCTTAAGCACAAATCACCCCATGGATGAGCTAATCGCAGGTGCAGGGTCAGTCAATCTGGTTGTTATGGTAATGGCCCAGTGCCCCGACTATATCAGTGATTAATGTATGCCAGTTTCCAGGAGTCTGCAGTTGTCTATCTGTTAGTCTGTGTTACTTATCCGGTATTGCGTCTTGAATTGCTGGACGTATTTAGAGTAATATTTGTCTGCAGAAGCCTACAGGCTGTATATATATATACATCTTGTATATATATATATCTTGAGAGATGAATGCAGGGTCTGCATTGGTTCATGTGTGGAGAGGCAGTCCTTGAGGTATTGAAATCATGAGCCCCATAAGGCTTTATAGGTTAAAACCAGCACCTTGAGTCACAGAATCATAGACTTGTAGAGTTATAAGGTGCCCCGAGGGTCATCTAGTCCAACCTCCTGCAATGCAGAAATCTCATCTAAAGCATCCATGACAGGTGGCCATCTAACCTCTGCTTAAAAACCTCTAAAGAAGGGAGTCCACCACCTTTCACAGAAGTCTGACCTACTGTCGAACAGAAACTATTGAGAAGCCAGAGCAGTCATGCCAGAATTGGTGTTCTATGTTCAGACTACCTTGTCTTGGTCAACAATTTGTCCAGTTGCAGTATCTGAACTGTCTTCAGATACAGCCCAACATAAAGGTTATCTGAGTGTGGGCAACAGAAGCTGTCCTATCCAGATAGGGGTACTGAAGCTGATGGAATGCACTCTGTGTTGCAGAGGCCACTTGGGCCTCAAGCAACAATAATGGATTGAGAACTACCCACAAGCCATGTACCTTCCCCTTCAGGGGCAGGTCAACCCCATCTAGAAGAGGTTGACCCCACCTATGCAATCAAAGAAACCACTCACTAACAGTGCCTCATTCTTATCTGGGTCGAGCTTCAGCTTACTGGCTCTCCTCCAGTCCATTGCTGAGAGAAGACATTGATCTCTAGCACATCCACTGCCTCACCTGCAAATGCGAAGAAGAAGTAGAGCTGTGTGTCATCAGCATATTGCTGACAGCATACTCCAAAACTCCAGATGACTCTGCTCAGCAGTTTCATGTGGATGCTTTAACCAAATGTGTGTATACCTGGCCATACTGAGTTAATTTATTGGCCCATCTGCCTCTATTCCTGTAGCTAGCTGGTTGTGGTTTTCCAAGGTCTCAAACAGACATTTCCTGCTCCTGCCACTTTTAAACACCGAGGCAAGGATTTTTAAAGGAAAAGGAAAAAAGCTTCCAAAATCTGAGATCCTCTGGATAAGGAATTCTGTCCTTGATTTACTAAATTTGATGTGTGCACAGTACAAACATGGAAGTACAAAATATATAGGCTGAGCATCATTTCCTCCAACAACAAATGAATTTTCGTTGAGTTCTGGGCCATTCAGAGTATATGAGCCAAGCCTGATGAAGGTTAAGAAATGATGTCTATCAGCCTGCAACAGAGTGCAATCAGTAGCCTAAAGGTCAGACATTCATAACACATACAATCCCCTGAGCCACTTAATCCTCCAAGAAGGAAGGGCTTTCTATTGGATAACGGAAGGTCTTTGCCAAAATCAGAAAGAAGCTTAAAGAATAGCTTTGAGGATATGAAGAGGGATGATAGATGATGAGGATAAAATGTGTCTGAGAAGGTCTGAGTCCAAAGAGCCATGCTGCATTATCAGCACATGTTTATCTGAACTTTCTAGGCTGCAAAAGCTAGTGTAAGGTAATGGCTGAAAGTTGTTGTTCTAACAACAAATCTTAAGATCAATTCTCACTCTCACTGTGAACTCACACAATAATCTTATTATTTCGTACCAACCACGCTATCTGCAATACGTGTACAATAATATTGATCTACCTTAAAGGGTTGTAAATATTTCAGAGACGTTATTATCACTGTAATATCACAATCAATGGGAAGCTCTTTGAAAGCTGAGAAAGAACCATAGAAACCTAAAGTCAATTTGTTGCAATATGAATCTGCTGCACAACTGAACTCGTTGAAGTTGAGTTCAGTTGTAGTTGTCTGCAAAGGTCAGGTGTCTAGCTACCAGTGAGAGGGCATTTTCTGGGGTTGTATTCCAACTATGGAACTCCCTCCCCAAAGAGATCTGCCTGACACTTTCATTATGATCCTTTAGGCTGGGAATGAGGACCTAAGGCCCTCCAGATGACATTGGACTTTCATGAGCCCCAGGTAGCATGGGCAGAGGTCAGGGACGATGGGAGTCAGATTCCAAAAACATCTTGATGGCCACAGGTCCCCCATTCTTGTTCTAGATGCCAGGCAAAGTCTGTCCTGTTCAGGCAGAGCTTCTGGAAGTTCATGGCTGCTGCTTTCATTGTTATTTATTACACTATGCTTCCAGATTTGATGTCCTTGTTTCCCTGGTTTGCTCTGTGGTTTGGGCTTGGAGTTTCTGCTGGATTTCTTAATTGCTGCTTTTAAGAATAAATAAATGCTTTTATCCTGCTTTTTGCTTTTATTTTGCAATGGTTGTTTTGTTTTTATGAAAATGTGTTTATGCTATTTTGTTCAACCTCCTTGAAAGGCATGTGTTTGACAGAAAGGGAGCACATAAAGCCCATAAATAGACATATAGCATTTCCATACTGTCCAACAACAAATACATCATGCTGAGTTTGCTGGTGGCGTGTCTCTGCACCTGAGTCACTGCTGTGGTGAAATGGCTGGTTATTTGTTTGTTTGTTTGTTTTGCTCCAGTGAGGTCCTCACTCAACACCAAGGAAAGTAGCGATACAATTTGCCCTTACCTGTTGGATCGTTCCCTTTGCAGTGAAGAAGAAGTACAGCATATATCCTGGGATCAAGATCATAGATGACAAAGCCATGCTCCAGCCAATCCCTTGGCCCCAAGCAGGATAAACGTATTTCCCTAGACTCAGGGGAGTCATTTCAAACACACTGAAGAAGAAAACTCCCTGAACAAAGAGAAGAAGAAAATGTTGCAGCTCAGCAACAGCACAGAAAGCAACAGATTTGTTTGAGGATGCTGACCTTTCTTCTAGACCAGACTATGCCAACCTGATGTTTTGAACTACAACTGTCATCAGAGGTAGTCCAAAATGTCTAAAGGGCACCAATGTAGCAAAAACCGGTCTAGACTCTCCATAGATGACTTCTCCGCTGCCCTCAGCCCAGGGAGCTACTCTTAACACGCCCCAGGGGTGGCTGTGTAATAGCACCCATTCAATCTCCTTTCAGTGTAACTTGTGCAGTTCATTAAACAAGTTCACAGAGGATAGGAAAATTAGTAGTCACATTTCAGATGTAGACAAAGGACCAGCTAGCTCTATCTAAAGGCTAATGCCCCCTTCCCACACCCCATAGTTCCTAGCCAGTTCAATCACTGCTGCAGCTGTTGTTGTTTTAAAAGGAAACACAAATGAAGGACTAATGACACCGGCACTTACTATCTTGTCTAGTTTTGCCCTTTACAAAGAGACCACAGACCTGGAAATGAGATTCTTAGGTTTGACCATCTTACCAAGCAGACAAGTGGAGTGAAGAAGGCCCAGCAGATCTTCCACCATGCACAGGGCTTATAACCAATCATCTCTTCAATGTTACTGTAAAATCTATTCACACCTGAAATCAGAAATATCTGTTAAGTGGATGGAAGGAGAGGTGTACTTTGGATTCAGATGAATCCCTAAGGTGATTGTTGCAACTTTTGGTGGTACAGAAATTGTGTGAGCAGACAGACAGTCAGGCGAACAAGCTGGCCCAGCAGAAAGTGCCATGAAAACCCAATCCTGACCCTGATGGAATTTGCAAAGAGGGGTCAGCTTGCACTTACTTACCATAACACCAAGAGATGGAGATGGTCTCGAAGAAGACAAGGAAGAGCAGGCACATGCCACTGGCTGAGTAATAATCAAACAGCTTGAAAACATAGATGCCACCCTGTGGGGACACAATACGAGCCCTTAATGCACTTAGAGAGCAAGCAAAGCAAATGAAATTATAAGAATTTCATTTGAAGGGAGGTTTTTGCCTGGAGCTTCGCAATACTGTCTCATGTGCAGGTTTGACGGTTAAGAACAACACTGCAGGACAGAAGTTGTGCATGTTTTCCTTTCATTTCTTTAAAAATGGAAATACTAGGCTTGTATTGCAAAATAGGAGAGTAATCAGGGCTGGGAACTCACCATGTGAGAAGGATGCCCCCAACACTGACTCCCTTGCAATGATCTTGATGAAAACCCATCCCCAAGCTTATTATTATTATTATTATTATTATTATTATTATTATTATTATTATTATTATTATTATTATTAAAATTTCCAAACTGCCCTATACCTGCAGAAGCATGCTATGGGGAAGAAAGGGTGGAATCCCTCACTCCTTCTATGGCATGGTCTTGATCCTTGATCTGGGCTCTCCCTAGACATGCCATTTTGTCTGAAAAAATGAAACCCATGAAATGCAACCACACATTTCTGGTATCTTCCAGTTTTACTCCAGTCATCATGAATTTCCACAAAGACCTCTGGGATGGTAGTTTGACCAGGGTAGTGAGATTATAGGGCTGCCCACTATAGCCCGAAGAAAAGGCCTATGTCTACTCTTTTACAGACATAGGCTATGCACTGCTCTTTTCCAGCGTTTTCTACATGATTACGGTATTTACTGGGATGGAGAGCTAGATACCCACTCTTTTTGCAGGGTCTTTGGCTGAACCCCTCAATCCTCCTTTCCAATTGTATCTTTATATGTTGCTGTGACTGCAGTTGTCCCAATCAATCCCTCATGACCTTTGCCTTTCTCTTCCTCTCTCTGTTTTCTCCATTGCACTGCACTGGGAGGCTGCATGTCCTGCCTCCCAACAGTAACACTGAAGCAAGCGGGAGACCAACCTGGCCCTACCATTTACCAAAGAAAGGATACCAGCAGGGAGCTTCATCTCCCTCTCCCTGCCAGAAAGAGCACTGTGCTCTGACTGCCTGGTGCTGTGGGACCCTATGTAGAAGCAATGATGAAAGCACACTCTGTCCCCATCCAAGAGTCAAAGAACAGGAGCCACCAGATGCTATTCAAGCAAGAGCTCCAGAACAGAAGGATCACCCTGACTTGAAATGGATAACAGTTGCCTACTTAGAGCTCCCCACTTTGTTTGGGCCTTGAATAACAGATCTGTCATCAAAAAGAGACTTAGAATACTGGATCCACACCTGAATAAGCACTGAAACTAAGAGATCATCAGCATCTAATAGTAAAAGGGTATGCACCGTTTTTAATACCTGGGTGATGTTGGAGAATCCAATGAGGTAAGAGATGAAACACACCACTGCAATAAAGATTTTCTTCCTTGCTCTCAGCACATGTGGAAACTCATCCATCAGGGCTGTGATGAAGCCTTCCACTGTGCAAAACTGCAGGAAGAAATGAATAGGAACACATCAGCAACCTCCTTGTTGAATCTGTATCTCCTTAGCTTTTCACATCAGCCTTTGAATCCACACAGTAGCTTGGTTCAGAAATAACGTCAAACCATGGTTTGATGCTATTAGAAAGAACGTTCAAAGGGCCACAAATTTGTATGCTCCCCTTCCTTTCTCCTTCCATTACATGTTCATGGCAATTCCCTTCCTTGCCTCCTGGTTTAAGGCAAACCATTGTTACACACCCAGGGCAGAGAGGGAGGGGGTTATTGTTTGGTGGGGTATTTTTATTCTTGTTTTTATTGCCTATTTTGTGTTTATATCTTGTATTTTTATGTTGTAGAACCACAAATGAAGGGTGGTATACAAATTTAATTAAAAAATAGCAAACTATAATTTGACAGGAGAATTTAGGAAACCTGCATTTTATTTTTATTTACTTATATGGAGATTTCTACCCTACACTTCTAGCATCTTTGCACCACTCAGGACAAGCCAATAAGAATTTTAAAATCACATTGTCTTAAAATGTATAAAAAATATATTATAAATACAATAATTTTTAAATACACAACATTAAAAATACAGTGGTGATCCAATGTTAGTCATGCACAGAGCAGAACCATTGAACTCAATGGGCTTAAGTCACTTCATTGATTTCAGTGGGTCTGCTCTAACTTGGGGTTCGTCCACACTATCACATGATTTCTAGTCACAGGCCCAAGAGGCTTTAGTTTTGTCTCACCACTTTCTCTGGGAAAATCTACTTTTACTGCCGAATTGGAACAAAATGTCTGTGAGATAAATTAGCCTCGTATAGCCAGCATGCTTAGGTCTAATTGAAGCATGAAGGGGTTAAGACCACAGAATAAACTGTCCTGCCAGGCTTAGCTAGATCACTTCCCCTCACCGTGGGAGGGTCATCAAATACTTTGTTCTCTCCGGTTCCACCATTACCAGTAAGGAAATCTAAGATGGATGCTCCAAGCTTAGACTGTATGCTTAAAGAAAGTTGTTTTTGTGTTTCTATACAAATATTTTAGAATTTGTTACCATTTTGGAACCTAAGTTATACTGCCTGTCTTTTCTTGCTGCTGTATGGGAAAGCACATGAATCTGACATTTGAACCGTTTGTAAGTAAACCATTTTTAACCTACAAAATGTAGGTTACCACCTATATTTAACCACCTATATTTCCATGCTTGCTTTGTTGCATGTTTTGTAATTTTAAATCTCTGCTGGGGCTCTGTCACCAAAGAGTTCTTCTCCCAAAACTGAACCTAGACATCCAGGGAATTCTCCTTTTATTTTACCTACATTTCCCCTTTTATCAAACATACCAACATCAATCCGCAGAAAACATTCCTTCTGATTCAGCGGTACATAGCAGATTTTCCCAGGGAATGCAATGGAACAAAACTAAAATCTCTCGGATTTTCAGTCATGGAACAAACAGAAGTCTGAATGAGTCCTTAGTTGAAAGGCAAAGCACACAGGTAAAATATGACAGAATAAAAATGTGTTTCCCAACTGGTGAAAGACAGCCAGAGGAGAGACCATCCATACTTCACAGGGCACTGTATTGGGGCAGACACTGAGAAGGCCCTGTTGGTTGTTGCCACCAACTGTGCCTTCAACTTACATAGGGCACAGAGAAGGGTCTCTCCATTTAACCTGAGGATTTGCCCATATGGTGTGCCTGTGTTTTACCAACAACAGGTGTGCAATCCACAGAGAAGATGGCCTTAATTTCATTTCGCTTCCATGCTTGTTATACGAACAAATAATTTTTGCAACAATGCTTCATTTGCCCCCACCCGTTGTTTGATTGGCAAGCTGTTTGTCAGAGGAACAACCCCCCCCCCAATTCTTAACCCGAAAGGCTTCAGGGGTAAGCCTTTGTCATGACATATGTAATACTAATGGGCCTGGTTGAGAGGGGGCAACTCCAGACAGCTCTCAGATGTCACTCTTCAAAAGGACTCTTGAACGCCGCAACCCTGTGGGCCACTTCTGTGTGCAAACTGATTAAGAAGCAACACGAAAAGTCATTAATTTTAGAAGTGTTTGAGAGCTTAGCGAGAGCTGTCACTTTAAAAGAATCCAGGAGGCACCTTGGGGAAACAAGCAGCACTCGATAAAATCATGTAAAATTAAATGCTTTAAGAAAAATGGTATTTAGTGGAATAAAAAATATATATAATGAATTAAAGTAGCTGTTCAGTTAGCATTTGCGTCATTTTTAAAAGGTCTCTAAATTATGAACTGGGTCAAATTCAGCTAAAACTGCAGCTCCTAGGAGTATTAAATTATAAATAGCCAACACAATATATGGAAAAGAAATGGAGTTTGCGGGAAAGCAAGGACACACACACACACACACACACATTCCTCTTAAAAGGCTGGGATACAATATAAAATTGAAAGCCAATCAATTTGTCATGGATTCCATAATAGCTGCTACTATACACACCGCAAAAGCCTACCCCATTTAATCATTCAAACTGTGCCTGTAAAATTAGAATGTGGAGGAGAAGAGTTGCAAGTTAGTTAAAACAGGTAATTTTCTATGTACAAGGACTCCCCCACTCCCCACAGCAGAACATTTGACAGAAGGAGTTTATCCCCCTGCCTCTTCTGCAGTGTGAATTGTACAGCCCAGGAGAAGTTGCATCACATGGTTCTGCTGCATGTGTAGATAGGTTCTAAGATGCAGCTACATTATTATATTTTATATTTCTAGTTGGTGTCTAGGGTTGATTGATTCACAGTTTATACAGGGCGAATAATCTCACCACAAAGCTATGTGAAGCAGTAGCTTGAGGTGGTAGATTCCAAAGGAAGCACCAATTTCATGCCTCCAGCCCTCATCTCTAGAGAACTCAATCTTAGCCTGTCATTGAAAAAAAATGAGTTCCTGTCCAGAGCAAGAATGGAGAGTTACCATGCACTTACATTTCAGGTACATAAGCAACTATGAAGGCCTCACTGATTTTGCATTGCTTATTTATTTTATTTGTCATCAAAGCACTGGAGCTCGAATTTCAGGCAAGCAAATTTAGGGGAAAGATCCTAAATATAAGGGTTCAGCAACGGGATGAGATGGCATGGGAATTAGCAGCAGCTGTTGCCAATCAAAGATTCATGATAAGGGAGGCAGCTCCTTGGGATCAGAACCTTGTGGCTTCTGACAGGAAGCCCCTGTGGGCCAAAGGAGCTTGACCCATGCAAAGGGGATGATTCCCCCCCCAAAAAAATTTTATTCTTCCATTTTCTCATTTTACATAAATTTAAACAGAAAAACAATCTTTACATTGTGTTTTCTTCTTCTTCTTCTTCTTTTTAAATGCTTTTTATTGAGTTTTCATAAGCGCAAACAAACAAAATAAAGACTCCAATATTCCACAATCATATGTCTACTTATTTTCTAAACACTCTTTCGCGTGTGGACTTCCCTCCCTCCCTTCAACAGGTTTTTGTGTTATTCTCTTTCCCCGAAGATTATTAATTACATTCTATACACATCACAAAATTTATTTTAATCCTACTACAGTCTTTAAACTTCTACAGTTATTACTTATATATTCAACAAATTTACTCCACTCCTTTTTGAACTTTGTTTCCTCTTGGTTCCAAATCCTATGTGCTAGTTTTGCTAATTCTGCATATTCAACCATTTTTTTCTGCCACTCCATACATTGTGTTTTCTTCAACTTCCTTCCCTTCCTTTCTGCGATTACTTATTTTATATCTTTTTTACTATTGCATATCCCATTTATAACTAATTATTAACTTCCCATTGTATTTTCTTTTAATTATCTCTTGCTACACCAGTTTATGTTGACCCTGCTAAGAAGGGGGTGATTATAGAGAAGGGAAGGGAATTAGTACAGCCTGTTGCTACAGAACTTCCACCTGTAAAAACAGTGGTGATGGCCACTGTCAGGAAACTGACATCGGAGCAACAGGAGAAGGAGAGGCTCTCCGATTCTGCAGGAGAAGGTACCAGCACCAGGGGGAGACGCAGCTTGATAGAGGGGGAAGGAAATCAGCGTAACACCAAGGATCCAGGAGAGCAAATGGGGGAAGAGGGGAAAGGGCTCTGGGATACTTCCCTGGACGTCAGTGAAGAGAGCACTGGTCCTCCACTACCCACGCCCTCACTGCGCAGAAGACTCCCGCGCAATGAGAGGCGGAGACGACTGGGTGTCAAACAGCTTTTATGCTGGAAAAGGTTTAAGAAACGCCCACAGACAGATTCTGCTAGCGACTGAGGCAGCCACGCGGAGATGGGCTGTGCAGTCAAGACGGTTTAACCCAGGCCGTCAAGCTCCCAAACGGGGACAGTTTACGCACGAGTAACTCCAAACCACTACAGCCACCAACTTAGATGGCATAAGACAAGTCCATGGAATATAAGGCTATCCTACCTCCAGGATCAGAGGCACCATGCCTCTGTTCATATAGTTGCAGGAGGGTGCTATTGCATTCATGACCTGCTTGTGGGCTTCGCAGAGGCACCCAGATGGCCTCTGCAAGAGCAGGACGCTGAACCAGAGAGGCCTTTAATCTGATCCAGCAGGGCTCTTCTTACTGCACAGCCAAAGACGATGTTATTTTTTAATGGGTTATCCTTACCTGGCTGTCAAGGCCAAGCATCATTAGCATTGAAAAGAAGAGGATCGACCAGAGAGGAGACATGGGCAGCTGCGTGACAACCTGCGGGTAGGCAAGGAAAGCCAGTCCTGGACCTGTAGCCACCAAGGACACAATGAATGGTTATAGTTTTATTTTGTGATACGAGTCAGACACAAGTCACAGCAGGGTGAGCATGTTATTGCATCTCTTAAGCGGCTACTGAGTTATGGTAAGTTGTACTTTCCACAAGCATTTTCCCTTCTGTCAAAATGTTCAGTGGTGTGAGATGGAATCGTCGCTTGGAGCAGGGAAATTGGCAACAACATCTGGAAGTAACAGATCAGATACTTGGGCTTAATCTTAATTTGGGCTCTCTTTAAGATTTGGACTGATGGGATTCAATCTTTAATAAACATTTCATGTTGTAAACCAGGGGTCAGCAACCTTTTTCAGCCATGGGCCGGTCCACCGTCCCTCAGACCATGTGGCGGGCCGGACTATATTTTGAGGGGGGAAATGAACAAATTCCTATTCCCCACAAATAACCCAGAGATGCATTTTAAATAAAAGGACACAATCTACTCATGTAAAAACCACGCTGATTCCCGGACCGTCCGCGGGCCGGATTGAGAAGGCAATTGGGCCGCATCCGGCCCAAGGGGCTTAGCTTGCCTACCCCTGTTGTAAACTCTTTGATCGCTGTCAATATTATATTAACCAGGTGTCAAGAAAGCTGACAATACCAATTGTGATTCAATGGCTAAGTAGGGTTCTTGTCAAAGTAGATACGCTATCTGACAGTATATGAAGAAAAGATGGCCCTTATTGCATCCGTCTCAGTGCCAGGCAAATGGAGGAGCCCTTTTTTTAATAACATCTTTGTAATTTGCTATGGGATCATTTGGTGAAGGGCAAACTGTAAGTACAGATAATAAATGCAAATACGGCTGCATTTCATTGAAGAAGTTCGTTTTTGCAAGCAAATGATGATAAAAAGCTCTTGCAGGGATGTGAATCTTGGAGCACCACCAAGATTGTGCCTGATTAACAGATATAAATATTATACAATGAAATACCTCTGAACATGTGTATTCTGGTGCAAGATGGTCCATGATGGCAAATGGAACACTGCCTCACCAACCTCAGTCTGCTCTCAACGGACTAGCTGCCTCCATCTCAGTGCCTTCCATCCCATCAGTCCCAATAGGAACCAACAGCCACCACTGATGCCTCATGTGCCTTTCCTTCAGCAAAGAACAACTGCAGCCATTCCCCCACAAAATAGTCCATTTTTTAATAGAAATGCCTGAAGTTTAGTTTCCACAGTGCTGCCAAACGTATGCCCCTTGACTGTACTGGTTCACATTCCCTATTGAAGAGATTGTACCTGAGGATGCCAATTCAGCTATTGACTTCTTGGTGATGTGGGCCATGAAGCCGACGATGGAGAAAATAACAAATCCTGCAAATATGCTTGTTGAAGAATTTATGCCACAAACAATTATGGAGTCTCTGGAGGGGGAGAAGAGAGAGAGAGAGAAAATATATGTATGTATTTTCTGCATTGCTTTTCAGCCTTAGGGTGGCTTCAGGATTAAAACAGAAAAATGCAATAAAAATAATGAGATGAGTCAAATCGTTAAAACAGCAGCCTGAGGGCATGAGGGCGTGAGGGAAATGGGCCAGTTTACACTGCCACTTCAGCTGGTTAAAATAGATTAAAGGCATGATGGAATAGAAAAATCTGAGGTGCTCCTAAAACATAAAAGAGAGGGAGCCAACCACTTTCAGGAGGAGGTTCTACAATCTAGGTACCTCTAGTAGGAATATCCACTCTAATGTCTTCACCAAATGGTGGATCTGTAGATAATGTTAGCATGCAGGCAGCCATGCACAGGAGGTGGTGGTCTGTTAGATCCCAAACTATGTAGGTCAAAAGCAGAAACTTGAATTTGGCCCAGTATCATATCAGAATGCAGTGCAGGTTGAGAGAGGACTGGTGAAGAAGGACCTACAAAGCCCAATAAACAGTCTGAGGCCAACCAATCAGAGAGCCCAGCTCAAACTGCTCTGTTCCATCACAACCTCTGAAGTAGACGAGGAGCTAGAAGTATTACGTTTCCTGCCTATGTAGCACAATAAGGCAGCAAAGGTGCAGACAGAGAGGTGATCTCAGCCATGGAACATCAACTTTGGAGTGTCCTTCAATACATCAAGGCATTTTTTCTAATGAAAAAAATATGTTGCCTTTTACTGGTCTGGGACAGAGAGGATGGTTTTCATTGTTCTAGAGCATTCTGATTCCAGAAATGCTATCTATCTATCTATCTATCTATCTATCTATCTATTTTAGTTCCAGTAATTTTTATCCCACTTTTCTGAGTTTACAAGCCAAGTGACTCTCAGATATAAAAGTCATGAATCAACAAAGTCATAAACTGAACAATTATTACAGCAATACTGTCATACATTTTAAAACTTGCTGGAACAACAACAACAACAACAACAAATAATAATAATAATAATAATAATAATAATAATAATAATAACAATAATAACAATAACAATAATAACAATAACAATAATAACAATAACAATAATAATAGCAGCCACTGTCATGGGACTCTGTCATGGGACTCACCATTTGAATACCCTGAAAGTTATCTGCCCCAGTACTTTGGAACATGATGAAATATAGAACAAAGGGATGAATGAATAAATGAGTTCAAAAGCAGAAATTATAACAAAAGAGCATTACACAAAGAAGACAGAGTGAGATGGCAGAACAAATGAGAGCAAAGAGGAAGGCCCAGTTTGGTGTTTATGCAGCAGCTTGATTGCCACCACAAATCGTTTCTTCATGGATGGACTGGCTGAAATTCAGCTTGAGGTTTCTAAGCAAGGCCTGGGTTTCTCGTTAATGGGTTATGAAGAGAAAGCTGGGTTGAAGAGGTTTTCCGTGTGAATGTTTGAGACCTCTTCAGCCTCTCCTGGGAAACATATTACCTATGAATAAGCAGAGGGCAGGCCAAACCCATATGTGAAGGAACATCTGATGCTCAGTGGCCCTGAGAAAGGTTCTTCATAATGGAAAGATTGTGTCAGGGAAAAACTTAAGTGTTTGGGAGTGAGTGGCACAGAGAAGACAAGACCAGATAGAAATTGTTATACAACTTTTGCTAATGAACCAAGAATGGTGATAGTGATGGATTTTAAAACACTCACAGATATGGGAATGTTCTCATATAGCAGTCTGCTGCCCGTGTTGGGAAAATTGTGTGCTGCTGAATGATCATCAGTCAGGAAATACAGTCAGGGGGAAATAAACCTTGGTTCAAATCTCACCTCAACCATGAGATGGCTAGGGTGGCCTTGACTAAACTACTTTCTTTTACCCTCACCCTGCCTCATCTGCAATATGGGATTAAAAACAACAGCTGGGATTGCAATGAATGAATTCACGTGAAGTGCTTTCCACATCTGCAAATGTGATATTAAACACTTTTGAAAAAGCATTATTGGAATTATTATTGAACATAAATGTATACATGACAAACCTGTAAACGTTGTTGTGAAATGTGTTATAGCTTCCCAAGGCAATCAGAGACCCCAACCCCAGACCATAGGAAAAAAAGATCTGCGTGGCTGCATCCATCCAGACCTACAAAAGGAAGAAGATGGTTTAAAATCCTATAAGAGGAACATCGTCTAGAAAGGGATTAGATGTGCCATTGTCTAGAACCTTGGAGAGTCCCTGCCTGTCAGTGTGTAGATAGTACCATGGTAAAGGTAAAGGTAAAGGGACCCCTGACCATTAGGTCCAGTTGTGACCGACTCTGGGGTTGCGGCACTCATCTCGCTTTATTGGCCGAGGGAGCCGGCGTACGGCTTCCAGGTCATGTGGCCAGCATGATTAAGCTGCTTCTGGTGAACCAGAGCAGCGCACAGAAACACCGTTTTACCTTCCCGCCGCAGCGGTACCTATTTATCTACTTGCACTTTGACGTGCTTTCGAACTGCTAGGTTGGCAGGAGCTGGGACTGAGCAACGGGAGCTCACCCCGTCGCGGGGATTCGAACCGCCGACCTTCTGATTGGCAAGTCCTAGGCTCTGTGGTTTAACCCACAGCGCCACCCGCGTCCCAATGGTAGGGAACATCTACTGAAGCTGTACGTTGGGAAACAGACAAAATAAATTACTCATTCACAAAGCATGGAGTTAGACTATGCAACTGGCTCCCATGGGATGGCCACCAACTTGGAGCACTGGAACAATTTCATGGAGGAGAAGCTACTAGCCTGGATGACTATATTCCATCTCCACAGTTGAAGTCAAAATGCTTCTAAATACCAGTTTCTGGAAACTGCAGAAAGCGACAATGATCTTGTGTTTCGTTCCTGCTTGTGGGTTTCCCATAGGCATCTGGTTGGGCCACTGTGAAAACAGGATGCTGAATCCAGAAAGCTCATCTCATGTTCTTAGGCAGAGCAATGGTTTAACACTTGGGTGGGAGATTCCCATAGTGTTATGTACCTGATCTTTTTAATAGGAGATGCCAGCAGGGCAGGGATTGGCCCTTAGACCTTCTTCATGAGAAGCACATGTTCTACCAGTGCACTGTGTTCCTTCCCACATAAGAAGAGCTCTGTGGGACTGGCCCAAAGATCTACATTTTGTTTCTGACAGGAGCTAAACGGAAGCCTCTGGTGAGCTCTCAAGCAGGGTATGAAGGCAACCACTGTCCCTTGTTAATGGCTTGTCTGTTTTGTGATGTTGGGGTGGAGCAGCTGGCCTGCGGCAACATCTTCAGCATTCTCCACATGACAGATATCAAGCAAGAAGTGGTCCTTCGTCGTGATGCACCAGGGCATTTATAAGACGTTCTTTGGGAAGCATTGATCTAAATGATTCAATTCCTATTTCCATTTTAGATTCTAGGAACTTGCCGGGAGAACAGGCTGTTTATTGTCTGCAGTGGTAATTAGTTCCCCTGTCGCACGGATCAGTCGAAAATACAAACCTCGGACTTGGAGAGTTTGCTGAAATCGGGCGTGATGTAAAAGAGGATTCCCTCCTTGGCTCCTGGCAAGGTGACTCCACGAAAGAACAGGATAAAGAGCATGAAGTAAGGGTACGTGGCGGAGAAGTAGACAACCTACAGGCAAGAAGAACAGAGAGAAAGGTTTTGGAAGCTGCTGTTAAATGTTAAAATTGAATCTAGTTTACCCGCAGCACACTCCAAAAAGGTATCTCAAAATTAGGATGGGGGAAGAAATATGCAGACATCAGATTCTAAAGCAGATTCAGGTGTTAGTAATTATGGGATGCAAACTGCCTGCTAACATACAGTGGCAGTTGAATATTTGACAGTATTCAATATGCAGTGTTCAGCATGTGATAATACCTAACAGCTGACCTGCAGTAACAATAAGTATTTGACAACATCTGATATATAGCAATATTTGAATTTTTTGAGAGAGCAAATTTACAGCGGCAGTCAATATTTGATAACATCTGGCAGGTAGATGTTGGTATGTGGCAGTTTCTGGCAACAGACATGCAACGTCAGCTAGCATCAGGAAGCAAATTTCCAACAGAAGGAATTGTTGTTGTTTGCTTGCTGGTTTGCATGTTTCTAAATTTTGAATGTTGTATTTTGCGTTCAAATTTCATCACCAAAACCTTACTTAAAATTTTCCAGGTTTCAAAATGGTTGTGAAACTCCTTTTCACATCCATTTACAACATGCCAAGCAGTCATTATATCAAGCCACAGATCTTTGGGGTTCAAAAAGTGACTCATGCTAAGAACTCAGAACTAGAACCCAACAACTCCTGGACAGCCACACGTGCCCCATTTCTGCCTTAGCAATTTTAAAAGGTTAGATTTAGTTTTAAAACTACTCAGCTTGTTCAGTTTAGGGGAGTGGGAAATGTTCCAACAAGAAACCCGTGCTCACGTTTGCTATTGTATTGTGTATTTAACTTGATTCTATCCAGTTTTTAAGGTAACTTTATCACAGTATAAATGCAATAATGACAATTAAAAAATGCAAACTGCTTAGAGATTTAGAGATTTTTTATTACATTAGGCAATATATATATATTATATATATAAAAGTAACCATTTTTAAAGCTGGGGCGGGGGCTAGGGAGGGTTAAGGTCAAAACTGGATTGCACTAACACCTATTTAAGGTAGAAACCTTCATTATAGGCACTCAGGCAAAATTAAAAAAAATGAAAAAACCCTGGAGGACATTTCAGTTTCAAGATAAACAAATGAAAGCAGCAATCAAAGGTAGTATTGGATAACACAATGAGCATGAAGTACCTTTCCGGTCCACTCAACACCTTTCCATATGGAGAAATAGACCAGAACCCAGGCCAACGCCAGAGTGCCAGCCAAAGGCCAGCGGATATTACCCGGTTCCCCCAGGCCTCCGGAGATCTGGTGCATATTTCTCCTGCAAGAAAACAGGGAGAAAATAAGAACAACTGAGATCCAGAGAGACTGAATGACTAGATTCTCCAGGGGCTGAGAGTCATTTGCAATGGTGACTGATGTCCATTGGGGCTGGTGGGTAGGGCAGCTAATGGTAAATGAAGCCGGCTGTGGGTAGAGTCAGGGGCAACTGCAGGCTGAGCTAACCCAAGATAAACTGGCATGCTTTCTTTTTAAGGGGAGAGGGAAAACAATTCAGTGGGTCTAGTTTCACATGTATCCGACTGTCAGATGGGATGCCAAGAGGTATGAAGGGGAGAACATGAACACTTGGACACTGTCTGGGCAAAAGTGACAGCAGCCTTTAGGGTTCATTTAGGGGTCCAGTGAAAGATCTTCCCCCCCCCCCGGTCCAGAAGAGAGCAAGGGGAGCACAGAAAGACAGCCTCTCAGTCCCAGACAATGTTGGGTGCTGCTGCTGAACTTAGTTCCATTTCAATCCAGTTTCAGGTCTGGTTTGGAGACTTGGTTTGGAGAAGCCAGTCTAGGGAAGGGGTGCTGGTTCTCTTTTGCCCTTCACTTAGCCAGTCAAGTAAAAGAAAAAATCAAAGATGGAACTTCATGCTATACAGGCAGTGCAATGGAGCAGATGCCCAAGAGGACTCTGCACTGAGCTTGTCCATTGTGGTGGTATGTTGGCAGGAAGCTTGATGGTCCCCATCAACCCAAATTGAGGGAGGGGTAAAACTGTGAGATCCATCCCACCTGCACTTGCTGGCCAGGGATGAGGAGCAAGACCATGCCTTGCTCCTGGTGGAGGTTCCATCCTGCTCAGGCAGAGGTTAGCTCAGGACAACACCAAACCTTCTCGAAAGCAGAGGTTGGGGAGGGGAAGGAGAACACCAACCAAATATTAAGAAGAACAACAAGAATGTCTATATTCAGCATTTCGATGCTCTCCTCCTTTTTCGCAACACAAATACTGTGTTTAAATATGAGTGATGTAAGGGCAGGTGCTGTAACCTTCCTACACTTTGACTTCACCCCTGAAGATGGACTCTCCCATTGTCTCCCAAGACAGACAGATGCCAACAACAACAACATCATGAGGGTACTTCTACAGAAGGTGAATGAGAAAGTCCCACCACCCTTTTCATCCCTCCCTCCTTCCTTCTCACCCCAGACCCTGCACTGACGAGATGACCCCAATGATGGCAAAACCTGACTTAGGCTGGGGACGTACTCCCAGAACTCCGTCACAGCGCTGGTCAGGTTGGTGGTGTCATTGAGGGAGTAGTTGGAAAAGCATTGGTCTGTATTCCAGGCATTTCCACAGCTCTGCCATGGCAGGTCCTGAGTGGGGAAAGGTCAGCAGAGAGGGTGACTGTCAGCTTCATCTGTTGAATTTCTGCCTGTGGTGCAGCTGTCAAGTGCACAGGAGGCTTGAGGTTGTCAAAGGGTGGGCAACCCAATTTCCTGCCGCTTGTGCCAGCAAAATGGTTCAGGAGAAGGCGGCAGGTGGGCAAACAGAGGTGCAAGAGATTCTCCCGTAATATAAGCTATTGTACCATTGTAAAACTGTCACTACCCATTCTGGGCTCAGGAGAGGGCAAAGTCCCGATCTAAAGTTCTGTTTTGGAAATCCTCCAAAGCCCCGACAATGTAATCTGTACAAATGACTAGGCGGCATTTAAGTGACAAGAGCAGAAGTTGCAGGTGTCTGGTTTGCTCTGGGGACTATCGACATATGGCTCCGAAGTGGCTCAACAATACAAATATTTTGGCAAGATGTTTCACCGGTGTTTGTGGAACACAGTCAAACAAAAGCCCTAAAGTGGACAGAAGCCCAAGATACACACACAGCCTCTAAGCAGCTGTGTGTCTAAATAAAGTGGAATCCCAGGGCGCAATAAGCACAGATGCTTTGTATGTCTATTGATTGCTTGGAGAGTCATCTTTCAAAGGAGCCTTTTACGTTGATCAGAATGGCTTCACTGCCTTGAAATGCGTTGTGGAGAAAGAACCCAACAAACTCTGGTCTGAAATACTTCAGAAATAAGGCGCTAGAAGTCAATATGGTTACTGTTTTGCTCTTTCCTGTTTTCTATATGTGCCATATATTTAACTCAATGTACACTATCACTAAGTCTTTTGTTCTCAACAGGTCTGTGACTGCATTACAGTGGTACCTCTGGTTACATACTTAATCCGTTCTGGAGGTCCATTCTTAACCTGAAACTGTTCTTAACCTGAAGCACCACTTTAGCTAATGGGGCCTCCTGCTGCCGCCGTGCCTCAGGAGCACGAATTCTGTTCTCATCCTGAAGCAAAGTTCTGAGCTAGTGGAGTCTGTAACCTGAAGCGTATGTAACCTGAAGTGTATTTAACTCGAGGTACCACTGTATAACATTTGCTCTAGCAATTCCTTGTTCCAAACCAGAGAATGATAGCATGGTGAGTGGGGTGGTGGTGGTGGCCGTACTCCCAGTATTCCCATCCACTTCACTCCTACCTTCTTGCACTGAGCCAAGAAGCCTCTCCGTGACCAAGAACCCCACATTACCAGGGTTCCAGATCAAGCCTCACTGTCTGCCCCATTCCACACCTCACCCATTCTCTCCAAGCAATGCCCTTCACTGCCCCAGCTTCCCACGCACCCCTTGAGTGTTTTTGCCCATCTGGAATGCATCCTTCTACTCTAATAAGGTCCCTTACAATGCCTGGGAGGAGTATAGAGAGCGATGCATGACTGTGGAATAACTAGTGTACTGTGCAAAGGTGGAATTTGCATACATTGCTCCATCCATGTGCTTCACCAAAGAGAGGATGGCAGAAACTCACCACAGTGAAAGAGTTGAAGAGATAATACAGTGCCCAGGAAATAATGACAATGTAATAGATATTCAGCCAGAACGAGAGAACCACTGCAGCCAGCCCCACTCCTAAGAGACAAGAAATATAGTATATTGAGAAGCCGTCGTGTCAAAGCTGACATGGGTAGGGTGTAGGGGTGGGCAAATCTGTCAGTTCTGATTTATTTTAGTTTCTATTTTTCCTAGGCTCAAGTTCAGTTCTACATTTCTACATCAAGTTGTGATATATTTTTTAAAAAAAGTTTTCATGGAAATTTGTCAGCGAATCCCCCCCAGCACATCCATTTTTTGACAAAGCAGTTTCTCCTAATATAATGTGTGTTGACATTATTTTCACTAATGTATGCATTTTCACACACACCTTACCCCAGTATTTGGATTTTTGTACAAATTATTCGGCTAGAGAACTGCATTGCAAAATTCAGAGTAGTGCAAATTTCAAAGGATGGCTGCGTTTTGATTCACATATTGTGCTGGAAAGTGTAAATTATGTAGGTTTACCTTTAAATGTGAACTGAGTTAAATTTCTCTTCTCCCCCCCTTGTAGAGTAGTAGTGAAGAGAGCAGTGGATGGCAGTGACCTGGAAGACTTGACACTGCATTGTTGAACGGTGTCAGTTCAGGATTTTTTGTCAAAGCATAGGTAAAGGTAAAGGGACCCCTGACCATTATGTCCAGTCGTGGCCGACTCTGGGGTTGCAGCGCTCATCTCGCTTTACTGGCCGAGGGAGCCGGCGTACAGCTTCCGGGTCATGTGGCCAGCATGACTAAGCCGCTTCTAGTGAACCAGAGCAGTGCACGGAAACGCCGTTTACCTTCCCTGCTGGAGCAGTACCTATTTATCTACTTGCACTTTGATGTGCTTTTGAACTGCTAGGTTGGCAGGAGCTGGGACCGAGCAATGGGAGCTCACCCCGTCATGGGGATTCGAACCACCGATCTTTTGATCAGCAAGTCCTAGGCTCTGTGGTTTAACCCACAGCGCCACCCGCGTCCCTTTTTTTGTCAAAGCATAGGTGGCAGCAAATGATTAAAGGTACAAACAAAAGCGAGAGCCAACAAGAAGCAAAGCCAAATAATTTGGTCCCCATCTTCCTCCCTATTGAGTTCTATGAGAGCAACATCAAGTCTAGGGAAGAGGAAGCTGACAGCCAGCGTTGCCAGCCCCTGGACTGGTCATCTTTGGACTGGTCATGGGTAAGAAGGCAGGCAGGCAGGTAGGCAGGGGCTGGCTGAGTTGCAGACTGAGGTTGGTGGATCAGTGCCCTATTTGTCCTGATGCACATGTCTCTACTGACCAAATTCTATTCTTTCTGCCAGAGCCAATATATGCAGTGGCTTTCAGGGTCTTAAAGTCTCCAGCCTCATAGGGATGCAACAAGCTGTTTGCAGTGCCCCTCGCCCAATGCTCACATCTAGTGCAACTCTATGGGGAAGGGCTGTGGCTCAGTGTATGGGAACTGCTTTGCATGAAGAATGTCCTGGGTTAAATCACCATCATTTTCAGGTGGGTAGTCTCACCTTAGCTAGATGGGCTGATTGCCTGACAAAGCAGTTTCTGATATTCCTGTGGCCTATTTATTTTGCATCAATGTCATGAGCTCACCGTACCTTTAAACATGGGGGCAAGTTTCCATACTCCAAGTCCACCGACGGAGGTGTATTGCCCAAGAGCTGTCTCCAGCAGGAAAAGCGGAATCCCAGCAAACACCAGTGTCAGAAAATAGGGAATCAGGAAGGCACCTTGGAGGAAAAAGTGGAAAACATCTCACTGCATCTGCTTTGTTATGGCTGGTAAACCGTGTGTGCATCAAGACCTGCAAAAAAACCTTGGCAGAAATATATATATTTCCCGTTGTTAATAAGTGCTTCATTCCCTTCGAGGTAATCTGTCAGTGGTGGTCACAGCCAGAGCTAAAAATGAGTAGGGCTACAGGTTTCCCCATCTTTATTTATAATCTCAGGGCGGATTATTAGCAGTAGAAGCTGGTGCCCATAAGGGCTAGGAGGGTGGAAGGCAGGGAGGACAACAGTAGGTGGAGCCAGAGCCCAAGAAAGACTAAGCCAACTAATTTTGTCCCCACCATCCTCCCTTCTGAGTTCTACAAGGGCAACATGGAAATTAGAGGAGGAAACTAGCACACAGTACAACCCTCTGGACTAGTTGTAAGTAAGAAGGCAGGCAGATTGGGGGTGGGTGGGACAGTGCCCCATTTGCCCCCCAATGAACTAACCTCCACTGACTGTTATAGGTAAAGGTAAAGGTAAAGGGACCCCTGACCATTAGGTCCAGGCACGGACGACTCTGGGGTTGCGGCGCTCATTTTGCTTTATTGGCCGAGGGAGCCAGTGTACAGCTTCCGGGTCATGTGGCCAGCATGACTAAGCCGCTTCTGGCGAACCAGAGCAGCGCACGGAAACACCATTTACCTTCCCACCAGCGTGGTGCCTATTTATCTACTTGTACTTTGACGTGCTTTCGAACTGCTAGGTTGGCAGGAGCTGAGACCTAGCAACGGGAGCTCACCCCGTCATGGGGATTCAAACCGACGACCTTCTGATCAGCAAGCCCTAGGCTCTGTGGTTTAACCCATAGTGCCACCCGTGTCCCTTTTCCACTGAATGTTAGTTGTTCTTATATATATTGGCATGATTATTGGCCAGTATGATAACATCTTCTTATTTTGCTTAATTGCTTACAAGTTCTCTAACAATTTGCTTCCTCACTAGAGCCTTTTACCCCACAGCTGAAACTTGCCTTTCCCTCCTCTATCAGCTGGAAGCAGAATGAAAGGTGTAGCTCTGTTCTGGCACCAGCCACAAACATGGACAAGCTCTTGCTGTGATTTTGATCCAAAATGAAGTCTCATTAAACAAAGATACCTTCCAATAGTAATTAAAAGTTTTCTGCTTCCTGTTGAGTGTGGCAGTGGGATTATTTGCAAATAACCCATTAATTGCCCCTTCAATAGCTTTTCTGAATTTCGCCTTTATGTCACCTCCTGTTCCCTAGAAGGTGGTTTGGTTGCTTAATTCCTCTCTTTTTCTTTTTCTTTTAGTGAAATAGCTCTATTTTGCTATATTAAAAAGGGAGGGAGGAGGAGAATGAGAGGAGACATAAATTGACATTAAGGGACGGTAAAAGGTGAAAAATCCATAAGTATTATTCACATTTTCTGATTTCTCCCTTCTATATCCACCTTTCTTTATTCATTTCAACTATATGGTGCTCTCTTAACAATATTTCAGGTATTTAAACAGTATAAAATCATTTTATCTTTGGTTTAAGAAAATATTTGTTGTCCAGTGATGACCAAAGGATTATTCTTATGTATATATAACCTTCCCTAAATCTATAAGTATACACAAGAGATCATCATCATCATCATTATTAAAATTGACTCCATCCCCTGACTTTGATATTAATAAGAATGCTATAAAATCTTCACTATCTGTTAGTTGACAGAGTCAGTTCATAGCTGTAAAGTGTTTAACAGGGCTGTAAATGTAATAAAATCCTCCTGCAAGACAAATACTCTGTTATTAACTGCAGTCCCTGAGTGCTTCCTCCAAAATTCACTCCTGCTACTTCCCACCCCTTTCAGTTTTTCTTATTAGCTTTACTGCAGTGGGTGGGACAGAGACATCCCAGGAAGCTTATGGAAACTTCTCTGGTTTTTGCTTCTTCTCCTTCGAAAAAGGAAAGTAGATAAATGTCTAACAGGTATTATTAATTTAGGTCACTTCCAAATGACCTCTTTGTGGAGTATTCATCCTCTTTTATTTGCGGTCAGGTTAGATGATGTTGCACCAAGCAAGTGTTCTCTTTCACTTTCCAGGGCATTGCTCCAGGGGGGAGATTTCCGAGGGAAGCACATTCCTTGCACAAAAGCTCCAAATCAGCTCCCATTATGCCACTTGAATTTGCTAGTATATGATTGGTTGCCCTCCTGAAAATGTGACAGTCTTGAATTGCCCTTCGTTTATAATTTACATCTTGATGGAAGGCTTTGTATGCCTGGAAATTCCTTCTGATTTGATTCTTTTTTTATTATCTTACCCTGTTTGGCTAGAAATGGAGGGCTCTGTGTGCCTAGCATAACAAAGATTCCAGTATGAAACTGGCCTTTGGAAGCGCCGAGGTAAGAAATTAGATCTGCAGCCGTTAATGCAAATGGTAACACAAATAATGATTCCTAATTAATACAGCGATGACTGCCAGTCTGGTTCTACTTATTGAGAAGAATATAAAAAAGGCAGACGGGGGGGGGGGGCATTTGCAACATTGTCTTTCCATTTCCATAGCACTATTTGCAAGTTGTGAACAAAGCTATCCAGACTCTCAGGAAGTTCACATTGTTTGCAAAAATGTGGCCATGTCCACCTTTTGAAATCTCAATCTTTTCTGTTAACTGGAAGTTCAACTGGTCTGTTTTTGCACAACAGCCTTTATTCCCACTTAAAGATCCTTCTTTCAGCCTTGTACCTGGATTTTCTACTCAGATTGCTTTGGTAAAAAGAAATCTAGAGGAAAAAATTCTAGTAAAACAGAGGATGTAGTAGATAAGAGTGTTGGAGCTGGACGAGAAAGAACTGGATTCAAATTGCTGCCCCTCTCTCTGGAAAGCCTAAGGGAGGCACCATAGTATTTGAACACAGAAGCAGGTCCCAGGATTAATCCCAGACATGTCCAATTGAAAAGATCAGATAGCAGGAGATAGAAGCCTCTGCCTGAGACCTTGGAGAGTCTCTGCCAGTCAGAGTATGCAGTACTAGACTAGCTGAACAAATTAGCCTCACCTGACTTAAGGAAGCTGCCTATGTTCCTATCACAGGGTAGTTCCGTTTATACAAGATGCATCAGTTTCGCTGCTGATTTTTTGCTTTCACACAGCCATTAAAACTCACCAAAGAAGCAAAACAGCCATCTTTGAATGGCAGCCGTCTACATAGATTCAACATAGTTCTTCTGTTGGAATGCTTCTCTTGGACTTGATAATTTTATGCATTTTAAAGTTTTTTAAAATATTTTTGTAAGTACCTTATGAATTTTGTCAAGTAAGCAAGATAAACACTTCTCAGAAATCATAATTCCAGCCAGAGAAGCTGTGTAGCTTCCTTATAGAAACTCTAAATCACACTCACAGCACATTGCTCAGATTTACGGCAAATCCCTCTCCATACTTGCGCATTAGCTTGTGGTAGATAAAACACTTTAAAGCCAATTTGATCAACTGCTTCAGACATGACAAGAAAACTCATGACTGCTGCAGTGTTTTCTTCTGCGCAATCACAAAAGGGAAGGGAAAGGGATGCCCTCTAGGTCGGGAATGGCTCTAGGCTGGCTAGTTATGCCATCAACCAGAAAGAAGAAATTCATCACCAGAAGAAGACAAAGCAAGGTGCTGAATTGAATATGTTAACTTTGCATGTGTAGATGCAAATTCATAAATACTCACTATAGCTTGAATTGAAGCACAAAACATTTGCCATAGTAGTGAAGAAGGTGAGCAGGTGACCTGTGTGCTTGCTCAGTCTGCTGTCTAGCTGCTAACTGTTGATGGGCAACCTCAAGGCCCCTGTCTCCTCTCCCTTTTGATGGTTCTTTAAAATGGACCATCATATAGAGGACACCTTCAAGCAGAGGGCTGTCCTCTGTAAAGTAGGACACATGGCCACTGAATGCTGGCAACCCTAATTGGAACTGATTTAGTAACAGATGGAGAGGCAATGATATAATTAAAGTAAGTAGGCAAATTACATTAAGAAAAATTAGGAGCAATAGAGCCTGGAACTGAGGAGACGGGTTCTTTTTCTTCAAGAGCAGCCACAGAGCCTTGCTTGAGATTTTCAGTCAGGATGGCTTGATTGCACTTTGGAAGTCTTTTGTGCCCCTTTAAGACTGCAAGCCCCTGCACACCTCTTTGGAGGAAGATCTCGTCAGTGAGAGAGACCCACTTCTGAGTAAACATATCTAGGCAAGGCCGGCTCAATCATGAAGAAAGGTGAGGCGACTGCCTCAGGCAGCAGAATGCACAGGGGCAGCACATCCATCCTCTAGCAAGGCCAGAGCTCAGGGATGATGGGAGTTGTATTCCAACAACATCTGGGGACCCACAGGTTGAGAACTGCTGCTCTAAGTAATGCATTGCTTGCTGCTGCCACTGCTGTGGTGGCAGCGACAGCTGTGCTGTGCTCCTTGGAGGCAAGATCTTCCATCTCCTCAGCAGCAAGAGCTGTCCCTACAGCAGCCTCTCAGTGAATAGGAGGTGTTGCTGGTCCCCTCCTAAGGAAGAAATGAGAGGGGTTGCCCTTTGGGGTCTCCTCTGCACCCACCTGGCATGATTCAGAGTGCCCACACCTCCACAGTGGCCTTTGATTGCCACTTCAGCTGTTGGGTAAATTTGATTTGATTCCCCACCTTGTTCCCAACATAGATCTTTATTCCGCACCTGTTCCTGATGCAGATCTTCACTCACCTCTTCTTCCGTGGCTGGAATAGGGAGGCATTTTGTGGTTCGCCTCAGGCGCCAACATGTCTTGGGCCAGCCCTGCATCTAGGATTGGTCTGTAACATTCTGAAACTCTGAGAGAGTGTGAGGCTAGGAACATAGGGAGAGGCTTATCATCTCCACCTTCTATCAACCGTCAAGTGAAAATATATAATTGAATAATAAATTTGAATAGCATTTATATCCTGAAATGTGGGGTAGAAATGATCGTAATGAGTAAACAAAGTCTTGATCAGGTCAATCTCACCTCCTCCATTCTTGCCACAGAGATATGGGAAACGCCAAACATTCCCTAAGCCAATGGCATATCCTATGCAGGAGAGCAGGAAGTCGAATTTGCCTTTCCAAGATCCTCTGTCCGGGACCTCCTTTTTCTTCTTGCTGGCATATTTGCTTTCTGAGTCAATGGGCTCCTCCGACTCCTCTAGGGCAGCTTCCTTCATCTCAGAAGGCGAGTTCAGCTCCACGGACGTGGTGTCAATCTTTCCCATTTCTGCTTACATTTACGTCATGGAGGAAGGGGAGGGGAGACCCTCAGAAGATCAAGACGGTTGGATCACAGTGGGCAAATTCCTCAGTGGTACCTGAAAAGTGTAAGAGAAGTTATCTTTGGCAGCCAGTCAGCAAGAGGGTTAGACTTCTTGAGGCACGTTGTACGTAAAAGACAAAGTGTTTTAAACAATTGCCGGGCTTTGAATTGCATGCAGATGTGTGTGTGTGTGTGTGTGTGTGTGTGTGAATACCAGCTACTGGGAATTGCAGAAGGGGTAGAGTGCTCTTGTGCATGGGTGTAGTTAGTTGCTCCGGCACCCGAAGTGGTGGGGGCAGGGCGAGCTGCGCACAAGGGCGCCATGGTAATCTGCACAGAGAGGCACTGTGGCGAGCTGCCCATGGAGTCCGCCTGGTGGATGCAAGCCCCACACTGCCATTTCAGGCAGCGCGGGGCCCTGAGCCACTGCGTCACTCCCAGGAGAGATGCATGGCTCAGGTGTGCTCCAGGCCAGGCCACCCCCCCACGGTGTGCCATTTTGTCACTCCCTCAGAGATGACACCTGAGGCAGACCGCATCTCCTGCACCCCCTTCCTACGCCCCTGCTCTTGTGCCTGGGTCCCGCTTGCTGGTTTCCCACTTAAGCCAATATTGGGGGGGGGGGTGTTGCAGAATGTCAAAGCAATTCCGCAATGGATTGCACATAAGGAAGACTCCCCCCAAGGTGACCCTGTTGCTGTGGTTTAGGGAATAATATGACTGTCAAAGGGGTAAGATTATTTCTAACCTACGCATACCTTCCACTAAAGGTAGCCTAGGGCCATTGGGTGAACACATTGCTACATTTAAGGAAACTCTTGTTTTTTACTATTATTATTTTCACTTACAGAATTTTGCTATGGCGTACTAGAGAAGCACCATATTAGTTGAAAGAACCCAACTTGCTTAAGAACACCAAAGGAAATCACAGTCAAAGAATCTCCTCCCCAAAAAATACCCTGCGTCACCTATGATTTATAGCAGGAGCTCTAAGCCTACAGCCCTGAAACCATTTACCAAGCCAGTAAATTTCATTTAAATCTACGCCCAAGGTAATGACTCAGTAAATCTTCCAATATGTTTCTCCCCTGGCTGCCTGACTGGGTTGGAATAAGATTGCCATTTATTGGGGTTAGATGAAGACAACCTGATGAATGGTCAAACGCTGTGCTGCCAGCCGGGCTGAGCAAGAAGAGCTAGTAATAGCCCATCATGTCTCAGAAATACCTTCCTCTCTACCTCTAGTGACAAATACTTTCTCAAAACCTTTCTCTTATTAACTGAGAGCAGCTCACCTATCCAAACTGGGTCAAGAGTAAGGATGTAAGAAGCCATCGTTTTCTGTTCTGCCCTCTAGTCATTCCATGCAGCTCTGTTTCCGTTCTGCTGCAGTTGGTCTTCCACCCAAAACGACGCTATCCATCACACTGCCTTCCTTATGGTGAAATTCCATAATGTATGCAAATAACTGGGCAAGTTACATTGACGTTATGTTATCCCACCCCCTTAATTTCATTTTTCAATAGGTTGGTATTGTTTTATCAGTTGTTGTTTGCTATGTAATCCAATTTTTCCCATTTGTGGACTGAAAGCAGCAACAATGGCAAATAGCAATTGTGTTTGCTGGATTGATTCCTGTTCCAGATGTGAGACAAGTAAGCAAACATCCCACTGGAGCTGACACAGTTCCTGCTATCACAGGGGGCATCTAGTGGTGCTGCTGCAGCCACCAGCCTCCCCCACATGAGAACTCATGGGCTCATCTGGCTAAAATGGTACTGTAACCATCCCATTACAGTCCTACTGTTACCAGGTAAGCCTACTTGTATGTGGGGGGTGGGGACATGGTTGGTGACTGCATCAGTATCACTGCTAGGCTCCCTCCAAGTTGTGGTAGATGCTAAGGGGGTGTCCACTTGGATCTTGGGGGGTCACTTAGGGCAGCTTGCCCAGGTTCTCTTAAAAAAATATGGTGCTGGTCCAGATTTTGCTCCTCACTGTTATTCAGAAGAGTGTGCTCACTTTCCTATCTCAGTGTGAACAGCAGAGGAATTAATGAGTGCTTATTAAATTGAAGCATTCATGAGAATTCCTCTTCTTTACTATGAGCTGAATAATTTAACTCACATTTTAGCTTTTATGCAACATAATGGGAATGCACGTTTTGGCTCTTCCAACAATGATCTTTAATGGCTTATCTGTTTCAGAAAAGCTGCTGTTCATTGCATGAAAGTCTTAATAGTATTTTTATTATTATTATTTCTTCTCTGCTTGTTTGCATTGGGCGAACATTATCCCAGCAAATATGACTGCCAATGCTTTTCATCTCAGCAGCATGATGTGTTTAATTTGCTGGATATAAGGAGGGACTCCAATTTGGCCTTTGAAATCAAAAGCTAACAAACCTTACAGTAAGCTAAGCCTTGCAGGGGAGGGCCTTCGCCACCACTTTCTCAAGCCTCCCTGCAAGTGTCCTGATTTTCCAGGGACAGTCCTGGAATTATAATAATAATAATAAAATTTTATTTATATCCCACCCTCCCCAGCCGAAGCCGGGCTCAGAGCGGCTAACAACAGTAAAATACTACAGCAGTCTAAAATCAATTCATTATAAAATCAGTTCAAATCAAATTAATGGCAACCATTGGGCTAGAGTTCTGTGAGGATTACCAAAGGCTGTGCCTTGGCCAAAGGCCTGGTGGAACAGCTCCGTCTTGCAGGCCCTGTGGAAAGATGTCAAGTCCTGCAGGGCCCTAGTCTCTTGTGACAGAGTGTTCCACCAGATCAGAGCCACAGCCGAAAAAGCCCTGGCTCTGGTTGAAGCCAGCCAAACCTCCCTGTGGCCCGGGACCTCCAATATGTTTTTGTTTGAAGCCCGTAAGGTCCTCCGTGGGACATACCAGGAAAGGTATGGTATGAGGGTCCTAGGCCGTATAGAGCTATAAAGGTTAAAACCAGCACCTTAAACCTGATCCTGTACTCCACCGGGAGCCAGTGCAGCTGGTATAGCACCGGGTGAATGTGATCTCGCAGCGAGGACCCCATAAGAAGTCTCGCCGCGGCATTCTGCACAGCTGAGGATTTGATCCTGGAATGTCCCTCTTTCCTCTGCCAGTGCCAGTGCCAAGCTCAGGGAGGAGAGTGAACTGGCACTTGCCCTGAGTGGTGGCCGCGGCTATGAGAGAGCATCCCATTGCCTCTCCATGGCTGCCACTGCTGGCCTCCTCCCTTGGATGGCTCATGGGGCTGCTGAAGAGCAGGTGAGGGCGAGAGGCTGCCATTGCCAAGACCCGACCCCCTGTGATGTGCTGGCTCTGAGGGGCAGGCAGAGGGCAGGGCCACCCTGGGTGGGGAGAAAGGGGGAGCAAAGTAGAGAGCAAGGAGTCTTGATTTTTATATTTTAAAAAAATAATGCTTTGTGTGTCTTTGTCTAATGTTGCCCCTTTCTAAAATTTAGCTATTGGTGTGTCTTTGTGTAAATCTACCAAAGTATATATATATATATGTTAAAGATGGGATCAGGGGGTTTTCTCAGGATGGTGGAGAGTGTGTCCCATTAGTGTTGTTGTGGCGACACTCACCCTTCTTCTGATAGGAAATGCTCTGTGAAGTGTGGGGGGACCAAAATGGGAGGTCAAGGAGGGTCAGTGGGAGGAGGCATGAGAAATGTCCCAATTTTCATCTGAGGAATGTTGGAAGGTATCCTCAAGCATTCTACCTGCTGAAGGCTGGCAAACAGCATTGCGAACATGGGAGGGCAGGCTGGATGTATGACTGAGAAGCTATTGTGTACAACAGAAACATATACACCAGGGATGGGGAATGAGGGAGCCATACATTTGACCCTGGGAACCCATGCCAGGTCACGCTGCCTCACTGGCCTAGCTCTGAACCTCCTTGAGTGTTTTTCCTAGGCTGGAATGGGTGTTTGCTTTGGTGCAGGATAGAGCAGGGCTTTCCCCCGAAGATTCCTGGGAACTGGAGTTCGTTCAGGGTGCTGAGAGTTGCTAGGAGAACCCTATTCCCCTTACAGAGCTACAGTTCTCAGAATGATTTCACTATTGATTGCCCCTTCCCAGGAAAATCTGGGAAATGGAGGTCTGTGAGGGGAATAGCGTGCTCTCTGAAGTGCAAGCTGGATTTAGAAGAGGCAGAGGGTGGACTGCAAGAAGATCAAACCCATCCATTCTTAAGGAAATCAGCCCTGAGTGCTCACTGGAAGGACAGATCGTGAGGTTGAGGCTCCAATACTTTGGCCACCTCAGGAGAAGAGAAGACTCCCTGGAAAAGACCCTGATGTTGGGAAAGATGGAGGGCACAAGGAGAAGGGGACGACAGAGGATGAGATGGTTGGACAGTGTTCTTGAAGCTACCAGCATAAGTTTGACCAAACTGCGGGAGGCAGTGGGAGACAGAAGTGCCTGGCGTGCTCTGGTCCATGGGGTCACGAAGAGTCAGGCACAACTAAACGACTAAACGACAACAACAACAGCTCTCCGAACCCTTAACAAACTACAGCTCCCAGGGTTCTTTGGCAAAACCCACAGCTGCTTAAAGTGGTATGATACTGCTTTAAATTTTTAGTGTAGGTGGGGCCTAAAATGCATCCAAGAGCCATTCAGAAGATTTGTTTTAATGTCCTTTGAATAAAATAATGCTAATAATATCAAAGGCTCCTGAAACAGAAGAGATCAAAACATGTTTTTCCCCCTCTCTCTCTCTCCAAAGAGAAAACATAATCACCATGTCTATGGGGGCTTTATTAGCTGGTCGCAATTCTACGCAAGTCATAATGGCCCCAGGCAAGTTGGCTGTCATTAAAATGGTGGGGACAGAAGCAGATGTCTAATTGAGTGAACAACAGCCCCAGCTCTCAAATTAAATTAATTATAGAGCTACCTGTCTGGGTAAAAAAAGAGAGGGAGAGAAATCATCTTGGTAGCGATTAGATATTTGCCAAAGGGACGGAAACATTTCCCCCTAGCAATCCTTTGTGGTAATTTTTCTCTTTGTTCTATGTAAAACCATTTCACATTTGTGATAATTTTGCCTTCCTGTGTAACTTGAATGGTTGTTTTACGCTGATCACCTCCGCAAACTGAAAGCACCTTTCCAATAGTCATTTCTCATGGTGGCTGCGGTGGAAAGTTGCAGGGTATGGGGAAGGTGTTCAGGCCCGAACCCTGTCTCAGCTCCAAGCCAAATCGGATCCAGATAGCAATGGGACTGGCTCAGGATGCAGCGGATCCTAGTCCATCTCAGCCCCACCCCTGCCTTGGGGTCACCCTGTTTTAGGGCTTTCTCCTGGTCTTCACTAGTGGGGCTGCACCACCTGTGAGAAGCTGGCTAAGCCAGCAGAGCTGAGTGGAGGGGAAGCTCCACTCCATCCAAGCCCCCCAACCAGCCCAGGGTAAGGGGGGGACTTGGGTAGCTCTGTTTATCTTGTACATGGGTGCTGACTGCTTTTCTAAACTGCTTTCCATCACAAAGCAACCTCTAAGAGGTTTATATATAGCAACCAAAACAATAAAAAATACATAATCCTAAAATGCAATTTAAAACCACAATAATAAAACAATTATGATCAACAGCAATACCAAAAGAAACCAGAAATGACAACATGAAGTATCCATTTATGACGTCTAAGCAAGGGCAAAAGTGTTCTGGGCTATTGGGAATGTATCTATAGAAGTGAATATTGGAGAGGGACGACAACAGGGGACATCATTATAGAGAAAAGCCTTGCTCAATGCCATATTCACCAGGTTCCCCCACAGATAGAGTTTAGACAGCAGGTTAAAACTTTGTTCATCCAAGAGTTGCAAAGAGTTAGCTAATCTTCCTGTTTACTTGTACAATACTGGTTTTAAATGTTTCATTGGTATTGCTACTGCACTGTTACAGTGTTGTTATGCTGGTTTTAAATACTTTTGCTTTCATTTTTTCAGGGTGCCCAAATGCCATCTGTTAATAAATAAGTATAGATGCAGATTTAGAAATAATTGATACAATTCAGTAGTGGGGAAGACACCAGGTGACTTGCGTGCCCTCTCAGTCTGCTGACCAGGATCTGCTAACAGTTGCTGGGCAATTCCAAGGTTCCTGCTCCCTCCATCCAATTTTTATGGTTCCTTGTTTTTAAGCCAGATCTGGATAGGGCAGCACTCAAACAGAGGAGACCTTCAAACAGAGGACAGTCTTCTGACAGCCCTTCAAAATAGAAAGCTGCCCTCTGCAAAGTAGGTCACATAGCTATCTGAGTTGCCAATCCATCAATCAACCAATAAGTAAGCAAATAAGCAACAAAACATGTATCTCCTATATCAGTCTCTGTAAATAGGCTGCTAATGTGCTAAAATCTGCAGCAATGATGTCATGAAAAGGGGTAAGATGTTAGTATTTTCATTCTCCATTGCTGGTTGAATCTTGTGATCCACTGTTTACATTCCTTTGTGATAGGAGTGTGGGAACGGAACTAGACACTGTACTTCTGTCCTATGTGCTTTTGTATTTCTTTTTTCCGTTTGTTGCTTTTGGACAGAGCAGATGTGTGAAGCTGCTGCTCACACTAGCCATGTTTGTTGTTTTGATCTGTAAATAAAGGAAGCTTTTGAGATGCCATAGCCTGCACTTCTAGCTGTTACTCTGCTGATGCATTAGCGTGCCCACAGCTCCACCGGAGGTGGGTCGCTAGACACCTGAGTGCGCTCCCAGACCAGGCCGTGGCCGGGGGGCTGGCACGTTCACAGTAGGGGCTGTAACTCTCCAATGGTCTGACTTCATATTCAAAGGTGCACTCCTCCTGAGACAGATGGAGGTCAACCATACTGTGTTCACTTAAGGCGGGGATGGGGAAGCTGTGGATCTTCAGGTGTCGTGGGGCCAAGCCCCATTTGCTGTAGCCAGCATGTTCAGTGGTTGTTCAACATCATCTTGTAGTTCAACATCATCTTGTAGTTCAACTTGTAGTTCAACATCATCTAGTTTCATGTTGTAGAGCATGTGATACGTTTCAGCAGCTTGTTGGAGCAAGGCAATGTTTTGTCAGGCTCTTCACAGATATTCGTAACCAAACCATAGCTGTCAACATTTCCCTTTTTTAAAAGGGAAATTTCCTTATTCCGAATAGGATTCCTTGCAAGAAAAGGGAAAAGTTGACAACTATGAACCAAACAGGTTTATTAACAGGATTATATAAGGTTATTGGCAGGGTTCTTAATAGAGGTCTGCAATAGGTTTTCTCTTAGGTCAAAGGTACTCTAACATTTTGTGGGGATGATTAGGGAGGCAGGAGAGGATATATTATTTAATGATGTGCCCAAATAATATGCAGATACATCCATTTCAGATCAATTAATCCAGAATGGGGGGAAGGTATGCTCCTGTGATTGTTCCCAGTTCACGAACAGCTGTTCTTGTTTGTGAACAAAGCTCTTTCTAGAAATTGAGTACCTCATGTTACCTTCCCACCCACTCCTCTCTACAAAGACTTGTCTCTCCCTCAGCTCCCATCCTCTGAGTTTCCAAACTTGAAAGCTTTCCCACCAAATCAGTTCCCCTCAGCCAGCTCCATTTGAGCTGCGCCTAAGGCTTTCATCCTGTAACTGGGTCACATCCACCTAAAGTAGCTCCAGCTGGGTTGAAGCAGGCCTGTGCCCAAGGGACGTTATATTCTGCCAAGCAGCATGTGCCCCCTGAGGGAGGGCCTCAATCCAAAAGCTATTAGAGAGCCTGCGCTACATGGAAAGCTAGCACCCATATATACTACATGTAGCTCCCAGAACCACACATTAGGAGTCTTTGGGACACTACTGAAGGAGAAGAAAAATTAAATATCCAGTAGCAGCAGGGCTGAGCATGAGATGGTGCCATAGCAGGCAATGAGTCACAGCAACAAAGCCCTGAGCTTGAGCAGTGGTTGGTGCTGTTGCCATTACCGCTGTCATCTCCTCTTCTTTCCCTGTCACAGGTGACTTGCATTCTCTCCTTATCACTGCCACTCCAGAACATCCTTTCCCTCTATTTTCAGGTAGGGTGACACGTCGGATAAGTCCCATTCTACATCACTTCTTGCTACAGTGGCAGATTCCTAGGCACTTTCTCTAAGCAAGGTTGGCAGTCTCAGCTACTCCCCCTCAACCGAGACAGTACATGATTCAGAAGGCTGATGGAAGAGGAGCGCTCTACTGTGGGTTTTGTTCGGTTGAACTGTTTGGCCTAAGACTCCTGTGAAGGCTTTTTCTGGGAAGTAAGTCTGAGCCAGGACTGGCCCAAGAAGACATTTTGGTTCCTGAGGGAGAAAAACAAGCCCTGTCTTCGTCTATCCTCTCTTTGGGGCCCATATTGGGAGAACAGGAAGACATTATCATCATCATCATCATCATCATTTCCTGTGGTTCTCCGGACATGCCCTCAACCTGCTCCTAGAATGCCTCCTTTGTGCCCTCTGTGATGTTGAAGGGGTATCAGTTGCAAGCCCTCCTCAGCCTCCCAGAGGATATCCCTCTTTGAGGGTGAAACTCTCTTTCTGCCCTCAGACAGGAAATACAGTCATACCTCAGACTTTGAATGGAATCCATTCTCGAAGTCCGTTCAACTTCCAAAACATTTGGAAACCAAAGTGCAGCTTCGGATTGGCTGCAGGAAACTCCTGCAACCAATCAGAAGCTGCAAAAGCTGCCCTGGATGTTCAGCTTCCGAAAAGCGTTCAAAAACCGGAACACTCAATTGTTCAGGAGCCAATTTGTTTGGGAGCCAAGGCGTTCGAGATCCAAGGTACGACTGTACTGAAGATTCCTATGGTCCCTGGGACACCTCCTAGGGACCGAGCTTCCGTGTACAAAAAAATTGGCTTTCTATGTGGTAGGGAAATGCAACATTTTGAAATGAAAGCTATTTGTGAGGGAAAACCAGTAATCAAATTCCATTTTTTAAAATAAAAAAATGGCTTTCTTCTATCACAGTTTATTCTCTAATAGGACATACTCTTCTGCAACAGCCACATTCAACTGTTGTTGGAAGAGCACTGATGTTCTTAACATCAAACAGAGAAATAATGTGATGGTTTTCTCAAATTATTTGCCTTTGCAGCTTTGGCAAATGTGGGTGACAGGCAATCTGGGCTACCTACAATAGCACAGAACTTCTAACTGCAGACTTTTTGCTTGAGAGTACAAAAACACAATGCAATACCATAAAATGGCTTCTACTGGTCCTTTCGTTTGTCTCATTTGTTTTGTCTTCAGGCATAGCTAATTATCCTGCCAGCCCTGTATTCATTCAGTCCCCCAAAGAGATTTTAAGTATTTTACTTTCTATGCTATTGTTTTCTTAACAAACCACTCTTTCCTTTCCTGCCGCTTCGCTACTCGAAGAAAGGAATTAGTTTTTTAAAAGCCATGCTTCCAGCGGCAATTTGAATTCAGCTATCAAATCATGCCCAACAGGCTGAATATTTGGTAACAGAAATTAATTAAAGCATGGGGCAATTTTAGCATCAATAAATGGTCTGTTCTGGCAAGAATGCCATGGCCTATTGTCAAGTGCATTCAAAATATGCCTCACCTAGAGCTCTAAATAGAATCTCCCCTCCCTCAAGAAGAGTGTCCAGGATAAAAGAGAACATAAACATGCAATATGCGTGTTGATATGGAGCTCAGAACAGCCTCACCACAATCATGATAGAAGGCTGACAGTGAAGGTCAATTAACACATTATCCTTTTAGAGAGGGTGGGACTGCATGTAATCAATGCCCTTCATACCTGGGTTAGTATCAAGACCAAAGGTAGCCAATGTGGTGCTGGATGACGAAGGGTCTGAAGCCCATAATTCCCATAATTCTTAGCTGGGGGTAGAAGGATCTGCCAGTTTTGGTTCTCTTGTTTTTCCAGTCCTAAATTCAGTTCTCCACATTTCTGCAGCAATTGGAGAATTCTTTTTATTTATTCATTTAAAGAAATTCTCTTGAGAGTTCACCAGCATTTTAATGCGAATTTCTCCAAGGAAACACATTTTTGTATGCCTGGTGTTTTTTTGCAAGCAATTTCCCCTAATATAATGCATTTTCATATGCTATATTCATGAATATGTTCCTTTTTCAACACACTTCTCCGTAATACATGCAGGTTTGTAAACACTGTTTGGTTGGAGTACTGCATTGCAAAGTTCAGAGAAGTGTGAATTTCAAAGGATAGCTGAGTTTCGGTTTACCTGTTGTTTCAGAAAAGACAAATTTGCACCTTTCTCACCTTTAAGTGAGTTCTCACCTTTAAATGAGAACTGAATCAGATTTCTCCTCTATCCCTAGTCCCAGACGTCATGGCCCAATGGTCAGAGATTATGGCAGTTGAAGTCCAGCAACATCTGTAGGGCAACATGTTAAGGTCTTTCACCTTCTTTCCTGTATTCATCAAATGCTACTGTTTGCATAGGGTGTATGGGGTGGCATCTCCTTCTGGGGTAGTTTTTCCACCTTCGGTTCCCACCCTGCACTCAGCTTTCACCTGTGAGTCCTAGAAGCTGTCGGCATGTGACAGCAGCCACATCCCAGAAACGGCTTTGATATGCCAGCTAAACCAGGTAAGGGGAGCCAATGGGTCTCAAACTCTTGCTGAGTTAGGGACTTTCCCTGCATGTGAAGACAGGCTCCAGCGGATTGACCAGACAAGACCAATAGTGGGTCCAATGGTTAAGGTTCTTCATGTGCTGCAAAGGGAAGGGAGGAGCAGCAGAGGTGGAGAAAGGTGGGTGTGGTGGGTGCAGTCTGCCCTGGATGCCATCCCAGGGGGGGGGACATCACCCCCACCCCCGATGCTTGCTGCAGGGGGGATGCACCCCGCCCTCTGCTGCAGATACGTGAAATTGTTACATGTCACATGTCTGTTTACATTCCAGCACGTGAGTGGAACATCCACTCTGTATTGCTTTTGTTTTCTCTCTCTCCAAGAAGAACGACAAGGAGAGAGGCCATGTTTTTCTTTGTCCTGATTTATATATAATAAATGCGTAGTTTACACAGAGGAACTATACCAGAAAGAAATGGATGGCTCGTATACCCCAGGTAGTGTGGTTGATGACCTTGAGCCAGACATCCTGGAGAGTGAAGTCAAATGGGTCTTAGAAAGCATTGCTAATAACAAGGCCAGTGGTGATATTCCAGCTGAACTATTTAAAATTTTAAAAGATGATGCTGTTAAGGTGCTGCACTCAATATGCCAGCAAATTTGGAAAACTCAGCAGTGGCCAGAGGATTGGTCTACATCCCAATCCCAAAGAAGGGAAGTGCCAAAGAATGCTCCAACTACTGCACAATTGCACTCATTTCACACGCTAGCAAGGTTATGCTTAAAATTCTACAAGGCAGGCTCAAGCAGTATGTGGACCGAGAACTCCCAGAAGTGCAAGCTGGATTTAGAAGAGGCAGAGGAACCAGAGACCAAATTGCAAACATGCGCTGGATTATGGAGAAAGCTAGAGAGTTCCAGAAAGACATCTACTTCTTCTTCATTGACTATGCAAAAGCCTTTGACTGTGTCGACCACAGCAAACTATGGCAAGTTCTTAAAGAAATGGGAGTGCCTGACCACCTCATTTGTCTCCTGAGAAATCTCTATGTGGGACAAGAAGCTACAGTTAGAACTGGATATGGAACAACTGATTGGTTCAAAACTGGGAAAGGAGTACGGCAAGGCTGTATATTGTCCCCCTGCTTATTTAACTTATATGCAGAATTCATCATGTGAAAGGCTGGGCTGGATGAATCCCAAGCCGGAATTAAGATCGCCGGAAGAAATATCAACAACCTCAGATATGCGGATGACACAACCTTGATGGCAGAAAGTGAGGAGGAATTAAAGAACCTTTTAATGAGGGTGAAAGAGGAGAGCGCAAAATATGGTCTGAAGTTCAACATCAAAAAAACTAAGATCATGGCCACTGGTCCCATCACCTCCTGGCAAATAGAAGGGGAAGAAATGGAGGCAGTGAGAGACAGTGAGAGATTTTACTTTCTTGGGCTCCATGATCACTGCAGATGGTGACGACAGTCACGAAATTAAAAGACGCCTGCTCCTTGGGAGAAAGGCGATGGCAAACCTAAACAGCATCTTAAAAATCAGAGACATCACCTTACCAACAAAGGTCCGTGTAGTTAAAGCCATGTTTTCCCAGTAGTGATGTATGGAAGTGAGAGCTGGACCATAAAGAAGGCTGATCGCCGAAGAATTGATGCTTTTGAATTATGGTGCTGGAGGAGACTCTTGAGAGTCCCATGGACTGCAAGAAGATCAAACCATTCTTAAGGAAATCAGCCCTGAGTGCTCACTGGAAGGACAGATCGTGAAACTGAGGCTCCAATACTTTGGCCACCTCATGAGAAGAGAGGACTCCCTGGAAAAGACCCTGATGCTGGGAAAGATGGAGGGCACAAGGAGAAGGGGACGACAGAGAATGAGATGGTTGGATGGTGTTCTTGAAGCTACTAGCTTGAGTTTGATCAAACTGCGGGAGGCAGTGGAGGACAGAAGTGCCTGGCGTGCTCTGGTCCATGGGGTCACGAAGAGTCGGACACGACTAAACGACTAAACAACAACAACAAAAGTTTAGTATAGTATCCATGCCTCGAGCCTGATCTGTTGTGTGTTTACTCTGCTGTGTAATGTGTGCTCCTGCTAAATAGTTGGAATCATGAACGTACCTCGGAGGAGGATGACTGATGGATCTCTGCAGCGGCAAGGCTGAGAGGGGAGACACTCTGGCTGGGGACAAGCCAGCTGGCTTTCCATCCCATGGTCCCAACAGCCCCACCCGCTGGGTGCACGCTGCTTCAGGTGCCAGAGCAGCTAGCTCCACCTCTGAGGAGCAGATGGGGTTCGTCAGATGTGGTGGAGTCTCCTTTGATGGCCCTTGTGGTCTATTCCAACTCTATGATTCTATAGCCTGATTCTGAACTCTATGATTCTATGATTCTATGATTCTATAACCTGGGAAGGTAGCCCATCTAGGAGAAGAAAAACTCTATCCTTAACCTCCACTGCCTTGTGGGATATCTTTGGGAAAAGAAAAGGCTAAGGAGTAATCCATACACAAATCCAGAGTGGAGTCGGTTGAATGGTGCCTTGTATGGCTCCTTCCGGCAACTTCTGCAGCCAAACTGGTGCCGAATGTGTTGCTCTGTTTTCCTTTGGACCACATCAGTGAAGCTGAGAGAGGGGTCTTGTCGTCTGGACAGCCCAGGACCTCCATAAACACTGCCCAAGCTTGCGCTCTGGAGAGGTCACTTGGGTGCTGCTGATGCAGCAGTTTGACTTCACCTCCGGAGGTGCACTCCATTGTCTCTTGAGACAGACGGATGCCAACAACTGCTTGTATTGGCTGCCAATGGACAGAAACCTTATTTCAAAGGTCTCTGTCATTTGGAAGCCAGTGCAATTGGTATCCACTTACAGAGTCTGCTTCCAGACCCCTCTCAGTCCCAGCAAGACTGACTGAAGAGGAGTACTTCTGAGCTTGTTCTGGACACATTTACCTCCCTACTGAATCCAATATCTTGTTGCCCCCCCACCACCACCACCTTACATCTAGGATCATGGTGTGGGTAGCTGATTGTGTAGCTTTATATCCTGATGCCTCTTTTTTATTACAAAAAATTAAGCAATGGGCTCCATATCCTGTTTTGAACCCATGAAAGAAATAGAGCACACCGGTGTTGTGCTGGAGTGGTTAGTCATACATAAACCGCAGAGATCCAGGTTCAAATCGCCCACCTCTCTTAGAACCTGATTGGGTAACCTTGGACCAATCACATTTTCAGCCTTGCTTACATCACAGGGTTGTTTTGAGGTAAAATGGTATCAATTCCACTCCCCGAGTAAGCCATCCTGAGCTTCTTGGAGGAAGGATGAGAAGCAAATGAATGTGATAAATTAAACGGACTGCATGAAGAGCAATTCCATAATCCCATGAATTAAATGCTGTAGGAACTGTCAGCAGTTTCCCCCCCTGGAAGGTCTCCTGAAAAAAAACCCAACAGCTGAAGCTTGCTACACTGCTACAACTTCAAATCAGAGAAGCTTTCACCGTTGACTCCTTGCCTGCTGTTCAGCTGCTTAAAACACAGGAGCACTGGAAGGAGAAAAAATATACATGGACAACTGCAGTCTGCAGCTATCACCCCATCAAGGGACTATACATTTTAAAAATAGGAAAATAAAAGGTAAGCGCATAATATCCCTACAGCTATAGTGCATTGTGGGTATGGAATTTAATTTAACAGACCCTTGCAAAGTGCTGAAGAAGGTATTGACTGAGCACATACTCTGAGCTCTGTTGATGGATTTGCCCCTGTTGCATCATATCTCCATGCTGAGAATTTCCCTAGGAATTCATGCTTAGAAACCCAAAGAGGCACCTACCTCCTATCAAGTTCTTGCATAAGATCTTTTTGTGGTATCCAGGGCAGCTGGAGGCAGCATCTGGCAGAGGAAATGCATACCAAACAGCCCCAGTTGGAGAGTTTGAGCCCCCACTGCACCGTGAGCTTGTGATCCTCCTCCCCACACAGTATGTCCTTACTGATATTGACAAGCTGCTAATAAGCTCTGAACTCGTGTCTGATCAATTCGACACTTGGCTGGACTCTGTTGGGGAAAAACACAACCCCACGTGTTCTTGCAGCCATGGCCTGGAGAGACGACTATTCAAGGGCACAAGAGTACATGGGGAAAGCAGAGAGAGGCATTGCCAAAAAGAGAGAGGGCTGGCACGGAACTCAAGGAGCTATAGGAACTCTGAAGAACAGTGTAAGAGGAAATGTGTCAAGATCATGCACTGGAATTAGAGTGGGCACTATGCACTATGGCTGATTTTGCTACTTGATGACCCTTGATGACAGCCCAGGGGAAACCTGCTTAAGAGCCAACACTTTTGCTGGAGTAGCAGATGGATGTAATTTTTCTTTCAAGCACCATTATGGATACACTTCAAGCCAACTGTGTGTGCCCCCCCCCATTTTGCTCCCGTGGAGTCGTGTGGGCTGGGTCATTGCATGGCATTGGACGTCTTAATCAGTTGAGTAGTCCAACCTTCACTGAGGGCAGGCTCACACATGAATAGTCCTCATTTGATGACTGTGTGAATTAGACATCATGGATCAAACACCACAGAGGCAACACCCATTTCACCTCAACGGTATGCTAAGGCTTTTCAGTAGTGTGGATTTGCAAGTTCAGAGACAACACACACCATCTTAAGTAATCAATTGCATCACTTCGGAGTGTGTTGGGATATCGCCTCATGTGAAGAGCTCCCCCTTGCTAATACACTCTCATATGTCAAAGGGGATGACTCCATTAGAATGTGCAGAAAGGTTTGTGTTTTTTAATGTGGGAAAGCATTCAAACAACCGCCATCTCCATGCATTCAGAAGTGGAATAGTCTGGCAATTGATACATCAGGTGCAGCTGCTAATTACGTAGCTTGGCTGTCAGCTGTGATTTATAAAACCATTAGGAGTAAAGCTGTGTGAATCGGATCTGGATTGGACTGATGTACATTTGCACAACCTCTCTAATTCATTTGGGCTGAGCTGCTTGACAGTGGAACAGACTCCCTCAGAAAGCGGTGGACCATCCTTCATTCCAAGTTTTTAAGCAGAGGTCGGATGGCAATCTGCCATGGATGCTTTAGTTGAGATTCCTGCATTGCAGGCTGTTGGACTAGATAAGCCTCAAGGTCCTTTCCAACTCTACAATTCCACAATTCTATGAAAACAAATAGGATCCTCTATACAGAAACTGAAGAGAGCTTAAAGAGACTATTGGTACTGACCTTTAAAGCCCTAAATGGCCTCGGCCCAGTATTCCCGAAGGGGCATCTCCACCCCCATCGTTCTTCCCGGATGCTGAGGTCCAGCGCCGAGGGCCTTCTGGCAGTTCCCTCACTGTGAGAAGTGAGGCTACAGGGAACCAAGCAGAGGGCCTTCTCAGCAGTGGCACCCGCCCTGTGGAATGCCCTCCCTTCAGATGTCAAGGAAATAAACAACTATCTGACTTTTAGAAGACATCTGAAGGCAACCCTTGAGGGAAGGGAAGTTTTTAATGTTTGATGTTTTTTGTTTTTTTAAATATTCTGTTGGGAGCTGCCCAGAGTGGCTGGGGAAACCAGCTAGATGGGCAGTGTATTAACAACAACAACAACAACAACAACAACAACAACAACAACAACAACAACGTATATTATTATACATGGGAAGATGAGTCTTAGAGGGCTCTGGGTCTCAGAGAATGGGAGAAGGGCAAGTTCTGGAGCTGGAGCTGGAAGGCTTGTGAGAGTGCAGTGCCCATAAGCCAAAAATATATCTCGTAGAGTACAGTTGCACTCATGTTCTGCTTGTGGGTATCCTATAGGCATCTGCTTGGCCTCTGTGAGAACATGGACTGGGTGTCTCTTCAGCCTGATCCACCAGGGCTCTTTTGATATTCTTATAGATAAGGGCACCAAAATATTGAGGATCAGTTTTGTCTCTAAGCAGAACAACCTGTCCCCCATAGAATATGTCACATATTTAGTAGAAAGCCTATGCCACAATAAGTTTATTAGTCTTTAAGGTGGTATAGAACTCTTATCTTTTGTGGTGAGTACCAAGGTCCAAACCAGAGTTGAGCGAAATGCATATTTAAGAAAGAACATCAGAGTTTAATATATATGGGTGGATTTTCATCTGAACTCCGGTGCATAGGAATGGGAAGTTTAACCCATCGCCTCACAGCTGCAATCCTGACTAAAGTTCCCCTGGGCTGCTATTAGCTCTAGAAAAAAGTTCCTGTTGGTGGCACTTCATAGCAGCATAGGGACATTTTTTGTCCAAATCACATCTGGGGAGGGAAGGCTTAAACCTCTTACCTACATATGCTGCAGTCCCAATAAAAACCACCCTCCACAGTTATTATTTTTAAACCCTGATGATGTTTCTAATGACGTATTTAGTCCAGCTAGTCCAATGACACATTCCTGTCTAGTTTGACCTCAAGAGGCAGTCGCTGACAGATTTAAATTAGCAGTCCATGAAGCCAATGGGCCACTGCTTATAGATGCCCACTCAAGTCTACATTGTTGAGCAGTGTCTGTATTTGATTCAGAATATGGAAATACTCATAATACCCACTTCAACAACACCTCCGCCAGAGAGCCGAATCCAATAATGTCAGTCAAAAATAGGGGTGCTCTTTTGTACTTGTAATTTAACATCCTTGTTCTTCCAGCAAGGGTCAGTGCTTCTGAGATGCCCTCACATTGCTGAAGGCTCTTCTTCACCAGCTGTACACTGCATTCACTAGGCCAGTACTGATTTCTTTTTGTTTAAAGCGTGTTTCCACACCCTCCAATTAAAGAGGATACTGATCTATAATATGCAATCAAGTGTAACCTTTCAAGATGAATCTTGTCAGGTTCCACACTCATGCTTTACATATCAGGGTGTGCAGTTAAAACACTCCTAAAGATATAACACATGGGGGCTTTAACAAATGCTCCAGTTGATAATGGAGAGAGAAAGGGCTTATCCACACTTACCTTTTCTCCACACTTCCCAGGTATGGTTCAAACTTTAAAGCTCCATGTCTGAGCCCCCCCCCTTTTTTTTTTTGCTCTGGAGTTTTGCCTACAAAAACCCACTCTTTAAAGCTGAATCAGAACAAATGGTAATCTGTGGGAAACCTGAATTGCCATTTGCTCCAATTCAGCTTTAAGGAGTGGATTTTTGTGGGGAAAGCTCTAGACCGAAAAAGGGGCACTTAGAAATGGAGCTTTAAAGTGCAGACTTGTGCCTGGAAAGAGCAAGGCAAAGGGGTCAGTGTGGATCAGCCCAAATAAGAGTTGTAAGGAGCGATAAGAGGCCATTCCATCATGCTGCCCCACTGGGAAAGAAAGGGAAGCATTCCACCAGTTTTGCCAAAAGACTAGCTGTATTGGGCACCTCCTCCCCCTGAACTGTGCCAGCTAGTCATTATAAGAACAACTGTTTCAAAGTTGGCGCCTGAGATTGATCTCCCCCCTTCCCTCCCTGTCCATTTCCCCTTGTGTGTCATTTTTTTGTTTTAGATTGTAAGCCTGTGGGCAGGGACTGTCTTGCTTTAATTGATTGTACATAAGCCACTCTGGGAGCCTTTTTTGGCTGAAGGCTGGGATTCAAATGAACTAAATAAATAAATAGTTGGAATGGAGTGAAAGAAAAGAAAAAAAGATAATTGTGAAAAGAGCCTGGAACGTGAAATGGATGTGAAGAGTGTCGAAATGCCAGAGCAGAGCAATGCAGGGCAGAAAACTGTGTAGCTCGAGGAATGGTGTGTGTGTGTGTGTGTGTGTGTGTGTGTGTGTGTGAATCCTGCAGCTTGCTTGCTCATGTGACCTGTTGGCAGGAAATGAGCATTTGTCTCTGGTGATATGATTTCATCCCCCATGGGGGAGTTATTGCTGTCAATAGAATTGGACAGCTAGAAATTGCTTTGCAGTCACTTCATAGGCCATATGTCAGCCCCTTGGCAGTATTACTGGCTGAATTACCTGTAGGTGCTGATGACACCTCTGCCTGGGGTCACTGCAGAGGAGCTTCCCTGCCTCCCTCCCTCCCTCCCCACCCCTGGCCAGTTTCTTCCAATGAGAGAGGGAGACTCTATCAAGTCTCTATGCTCTATCAAAGATGCAAAGCATCTCTATTTATAGCGGCGAACCAAAGTCTCACATACTTGCAATGCCAACAGTGATATATTTATTCAGCAGGATCCTGTCACAACATGTACATCAGACCGGGGCAATTAAGAAATGGAAAATACAAGGACATTCATTCTCTTTCCAAGGCATTCATGCATATGTATTATTCTAGGGTGCAGAGAGCATGAGAACTTCATATACACAGTCAGATAAACGTCTCATCCCATGAGCTAAGCCGATGTTTTCGGAACAAGTGCAAACCCTGCATCCCATAAGCACTGTGGTCACATACAAAACAAGACAGGATTGGCTGTACAGTGTCACCTGATTTTTCAGGACCAGGAGGATACTGGACTCTGATTAGAGCATCTTGGCTTAAGCTTTCTTTAGCTCCATTCTCCAGCGAGAAGCCCTGGTGGTACAGGAAACTGGGGGCTAACGCTTGACTCACAGGATCCCCAATCTGAACTCCCTCAGTGCCTTGACTCCTTTTTGTTGGCAGAAATTATCTTTACCTCTTTTAAGATGAGGAATTCATTCTCTGTTGATCTGATGGGCAGGCCACAGCTTGTTTCTACAGTTAGCAGAGGGACCCCTGGGTATTAGTCACGATGCAGAAAACTTTGATATCTTTCATGAACCAAAGGTGCTTGTAAAGAAAACTGCTTAACGTTCTGCCGAAGGTTAGGAACAGTACAATAGGAATACATTAGGGGGTGCATGGCCCCCAAGATTTGCCTTGTATTTGTATATATTCAAGGCTGGTTTAGTCCATTGACTGTCTGTCTGCCTTGCTTGCTTGGATGGTGGCAGGCTGTCTGGAAAGCTGGTCGGATGGCCATTTGGAAGCGGGTTGCCATGCTTTGTGCCTCAATGGCTGGATGTTTTGTTAGCAGACTGCCTCTCTGGTTGGATGGCTCCATCAGGGGAGCAAAGATCAATCCCCTGCGTCTCCTCCTCACCTCCCATTTGTGCCAGTGGAAGCTTTTCTTCCAAAACAAATAGCAGCTGATTCAGATTGTGACTGAAGTGGAGGGCAAAGGCTTAATGCTCCCCTGGCCCTCTGCCAGGGTTGATCTGGATTGAGGTACCCATGCTTGCTATTTACCCTTTCAAATGCCATTCATGCCCGTTGCTAATTGCGTGAAAGGCATTATTTCCTGTTTGGCTCTCAGAGGAGCCATCAATGAATGCATTATGAAAAGCACATGACAAAGAGATCAATCATCTTGCACTGAAGATCACTTAGAAGAGGGGTGAGGGGCCTTTCATGGTTCAAGAGCCGCATTTCATCATGGGCAAAGTTATGGGAGCCCGCATGCCAGGAGGGGAGTGGCCAGAGGCAAAAGTGGGCAGTGCAATGCACATGACATTTCTCTTTCTACAAGAAGCTACCTTCCAGCCATCAAAAACCAGGGGTTCTCTCTCTCTCTCTCTCTCTCTCACACACACACACACAGAGAGAGAGAGAGAGAGAGAGAGAGAGAGCACACCATCCCCCACCCATTCAAGCAAGAGGCATGATCACAGCTCAAGGACACATTCCAGACAGGCAAAAGCATTCAGAGCCTACAAGGAGGAGGACCAGTGAGACGTGTGGCCTGGGGTGAGGGGATGTCATAGGGAGAGTCTTCAGAGTCAGATTTAGGGTCTGATTTTGGCTTTGAAAAAGAGGCTCACTTTTGTTGGTAATCAGTTCTGAGAAGTTTAATTTGGGGGGGGGGGGAGCCAGGTGTTTGCAGACTCCACACCCTGCTCTGAGAGGAGCCATTGTGGAGCTTAGCAGCTCACACTCTGAATTTCAATTCATTTCACGTTTAAAGGCGAACTTACCAAATTCTCATTTTCTGAAACAAGATGTGAACCGAAACAGTGATTCCTCAAAATGTGCACTTTCCTGAATTTTGTAGTTCTACAACCAAATCAGGAGTGCAAAAAGGCATACATTATGGTAAAACGTATGTGCACAAAAATGCATATATTGGTGAAAATAATGTACAAAATGGATTACATCAGGCAAACTTGCTTTGCAATAATGTGTATTGCCTATAAAAAGTTGTTTAGTGAGAGAAATTTGCTGGTGAATTTTCATGAGGACTTAAAAAGAAATCACAAACTGAAGTGGAATGTGGGGAACTTAATTTAAGATTGTGAAAATAAGAAACTGAAATTGACTGATTTGGTCATTCCTACCTATGAGACAGGTGATGTCCCTTCTAACTCTATGATACTATGATTCTATGACCCTGAAACTGGAAATTGTGCACTAAATATATATATATAAATGATTTAGTTTAATGTACATATGGTGAAACAATCTCTACAAAATAGCAGTTCAAAAAATGTAGACACCTGTTGATGGCTCCAAATTCTTCTTGCTGAGTGGCTGGAAAACAGTCAGATCACTCAAACAGGAAAGATTCCCCACATGGGTAAATACAGTTATTAGCTCCAAAGATAGCACCTGTTGGCCACTCAGTGATTGCTCACAAGTGCTGCATCACTTCAGTCACAGACACTTCCGAAATGAAAGGGCTGCTCAGACCATTGTATATAGACACCATAGCCAAAAGGCATGTATTGTCACAACTATGGTCCATGATGCAAAGCATCAACGGAAAGATATTTATCTGTGGAGAAAGGAAAAGAAAATTGAACACCTTGAGGGGAAAATTTGAGCTGCTGACTATATGAACATCCATTGTGAAGTGAAAGGCTTGACATTTAGGAACAAAAAACCCACAAAACCATGGTGAACTTAAACCATTTTAAATGGAATGGAGCAACATGTCCCATCATCCTCAGAAATGGGTGAACGCTTCTCAGTTTGATTTAGAATTGGTTTAGTATTTACCAGCTTTCTTAGTGAGGGAAAAAAAGTCCTAGTGTTGGTGCATACATACTGATGTACCACTATCATGTATGTTATGGCATTTCCCCCTAGAAAGTCTAACATGGGTTCCTTTGTCTCACAACCTATGGCAGAGGGCTGCTTGGAAAGTCACTTTTCACTGCCATAGGGAAAGGGTCATAGCTCAGTGGTAGAGCACAGACTTTGCATTCAACAGATCATAGGATCAGTCTCTGGAAAAGACTCTTTGCTGAAGTCCTGGAGAGCTGGAGAGCTGCCACCAGTCATTGTAGGCCACAGCCAGATGAATGGTCTGGTGGTTTGACTCAGTATAACTCAGCTTCCTGTGTTCCAAGAAAACTTCCTTATTCAATTAGGGTGACTATGATTACATACAAACTTAAGGAATTCCAATTTTTAAGAGGATATTATGGCAACACTGTTTCATTTTAATTGATATAAAGGAACCCTTCAAACATCTCATAGCATTCCAATCAAATGCTGGTACATATTTTTTTCCTGACAATGATTTATCTATCTTCTGTCCATTATTTGGATTTTCTGACCTGCACATCCAGTGTCTCTCAGTAGTCAGTGTGTTTCTTGCTTTATACAAGATCACCCATGATACACTTCAAAACTGACTTTTCTCTTCCTCCCCCCATCTTATGGTATTGTATTTACCTGTATTTCAAAATAACTTTCTGTGTCAAGCAGAGGGTTTTACATCTGGGATGGAGACCAACAACCCTATGAAATGTTTACAGGAAACAATTAAGAGAATTGATTGGCCACTCACCCATCAAAAGCTTGCTTGGTCAAATGTACTCTGTCTGTGTGGTTCAGAAAGCAAACAAGGTGAATTTTATTAAAAGTTAACCAAAAGAACTTCTCTGCAGATTGACTACGAAGCTGCTGGTTTTGTGGTTTCACAGCAACAAACAAGAGTTTCATCAAGAGGAAAGGGGTAATATTAAATAACTTCTATGACTGGGTCTCATTTTTGGCAACTGGTTTGTTGAGCCCCGATAGCTTGTGTGCAGGATCTGAGTTCACATTCTGAGCCAGAGAAGAACTTTGTGGGGAATTTATTTATATTATTCAATTAAAAATATTGTTATACTGCCTTTCATACACAGTAGCATACACATCAGATGTTGATGGCAACATTTAACAGGAGTGTGTATATAACCTTTTTAAAAACAAACAAACATTAAATTTATACTAATCACATTTTTCATGGACTTCCCAGTTGCTTAACATATTGCAGCATGAATGAAGATGCTGGACATCCCAGCAGAGTTGCCGGGAACGCTGCCTGCATTTCTTCCTGGGAATTCCTTTCCTTTCTACATGACTTTCCATGCTGAAGCTTGATGAACTGGAACAGACAGACGGATCTAAAAATAAACACCCTACTTGAGAGAAAAGGGTTGTAGGTAGGAGGCACAGAACTGTGTGGGGCTTTTTTTAAAAAAGAATGCTTTTGTTGTTTTCTTTTATACTGTTTTTAAGATTCAGTTGTGCTGCTCTCCTTGCTTCCCAAAGGCAAATTCCTGCTTTCTTGACAACTGGTGCACTGGCAAATGAAGCATAAAATGACAGCAACATTCACGGTGGAAGGAAAAAAGCAGGGGGGAAGTTCGTGACCAAGTCCCTTTTCTGGTGCCCATGCACTATAGTCTGATCCATTGGGGCTCAGCCCTATCAAGCAAAATGCCAATTTCCCCCCAAAACGTTTTCCCCAAAATCTCAATACCATGCTCTTTCCTGTTACACAGATCCTTCTACAATCCATTTTAACAGAGAGAGGCTTTTTCTGTCCCTCTCCAATCCCTGGCCAATCAAATCTCTGCACCACTCAGTCAATCTCCTTCCAAAAGGATTGCTATGGCCAGGAGGTCCAGACAGGATATGTTGTAGTAATTCTCTGGGTTTTTCTCTTGACCAGAGGTTACATCTTCTGGACCTCCTCTTCTCCATAGGAAAGAAAGCAAAACCACAACCACTGTTGGTTCCTAATGAAAGAAATGCTGTTTATTGTGTATATCTTAAGTACAAAAGTTTATGAAAAATATAAAGATATAAATGTACATCTATGACAAATAAAACTCAGTGAGCTGGTGTTGCCAGCTCTTTCTTCCTGTGCAGCCTGACATTTAGCCAATGATGCATCCCCCGGTTTGGAACAATCAGAATCAGAAGGATCTGTATTTGCATCGGCCACTAGCCATAGCAATAAAGCAAAACAAAATGTACTAAAGATAGAGGTAAAAACGTAACTATACAAAATACATTTTGAAGGTTTACAACCATGATCATCTTGATCTGCTAAAAGAAAGGACACAGTAGCAATGGTTGAGCGACCCGGCATGGACAACAATAGAGGGATAATAACCTCACTCCTCAAATCTTTATAAAGAGTGCAAGCCAGAGGCACACGAGCCACTGACTCTATATTGCCATTACCACATGGACATAACCGTTTTTCCAGTGGGTTTTTTTTTTGAAATCAACCCTTAAGTACAGCCAAAGACAGTATATTAATCTTGTGAAAGTGAAAGCGCATCTGTATTTTGGAATTGTTAAATTTTGCAAACAGGGTGCCAAAGGAACATGCAGGGCCATTGCTGGCAGCTGAGAGATTGTCAGATGGAAGTACTATTTGGATAGATAATGCAAAGACTTCTGGGGCTGTTGCGATTTGCAAAATAGTGGTAGCTTAGGATTCTGGCAAACGGCATGGACACCACCTGGCTGCAAACCTATTGCCTCCTGTGCTTCTGTGGCGCTCTACCAGGAACTACTGAAGACTGGGGATTGGCCCAAAGTGATAGGAAACACTTCGGTTGCTTCATTTCTGCATACCAGGCTGCTAGGGAAGGCATGGGAGCGGGGGGCGGGGGGAACACTTGTCAATCCTTTATGGGATGTCTTCTGTACACACAAATGCTGTAAACAAGAGTTAGATGGCTTTTTAATGAACATTCAAGTTGCTGATGAACACCTTGGAGTTGGGAATAACTTCTGCTGGTGGAAAAAAAACCCTGACAGATCAAAACTCTGATGAGCACATCATTTCTATAGGCTGTATTCAGTGTTTTCTGTCCACTAGCACAAGGGTACTTGTGCAAATGGGTGGCTGAGTTTTAATGTTATGCAAGAGGAATCTACTGCAACAGTTGTGCTGGCAGAAACTTGTTCCATGCGAGACTGCACAGTCTATTGTACAATAAAGTTACCAGCAAGCTGCTTATGCATTCTCTCATGCATCAGTGCTCCATTGGTGCAACACATTTTTCCAGTGAAACAAGTATACCACTAAGAGACTTCAACTTAGCGGTACATTGGGTCAAACTATTGTCTACAAACAGATCCTATGAACGTTTGAAGAGACTGTCCTAGGTAAGTGTGCATAAGTTTTGTCATAGCAGAACAAGAAACAGTCAGCTGTTCTGGGTCATTGTGGGAAATGTGAATGGTGACTCACAGACCCATATACCTGACATGAGGGCCATAGGTAGGTGTTAGTGCCCTACCAGGCACTGGGCTCTCAACAACTGGTCAAGGAGTTCCAAGTGCTGAAATGGACCCTGGCTCCACATCTGTCTCCTGTTGACATTCGTGGTATATGATTTGACCATTTCAGGACCAGCCTTTCCATTACTGAGACAGCACACCTTGCCCAATCTAGGGGTGGAGGTGAAATTTGGCTCCACTTGCATTTTAATCCAAGTTTATGTAATTCACACTCCTTGAAGCAACAGGCAAACTGAGATGCAGTAAACCTTTAACTCTTTTGCTCTTCTCCAAAATTCTGCAAGGAATACAAAGGAAACACAGTGCAAATATGGGAGAGAAGGGTTTGGAATCAATTGCTTAGCATTTGAGGGCTGAAAGCAACAACAGCAGCAATTACTGATCATACTCAAAGGATTTCCGGACATGGGACAAATAAACAAACACAGGCAATTTCCACTCCTGTTTCCATTTTCGTCAGAATTCTCCAACATCCCTAGCTGCAGCCACAACATTCACAATGCAAAAAGAGTTCCCTCTTGGTGTTTAGGATATTGAATTGACCTTGGTTAGCAGTGAACATTTACACAAGAAATAAATGAAAACAAGCCAGGACTCTCTGCACAGAAATTGATTTTCTAGCTTGTTGCGTCTTCCATTTCCCTCCCACCCCCACTACCTCTTATTTTGTGCCACAGACCATATGCCAACCTCTGTATCACAAATGCTAAGCTAGCATCATGCGGTCAGAGACTTCAGCTTTGTTATCTCCTATATGATCCAGACTGTCCTGCACTTTTAATGCAGTTTTGGCATTTACTTATATGGCAGTTGCATTCAACTTGCATTTCTCAGGTTTTCCCAGCAACTCAAGGATGTCACACAGAGCTGAATCAAACAATGGATATTCAAGCTGAAATACTGTCTGCCTGCTCCATTTCCTTTCTGCACTAGTCTCTTCTCAAAGGGAAAAAAAGAGAAAGATCTTAAGTGGCTTTGACATGCTCTTTTTCTGACAAACTCATCTTGCTTCCAATTTATCGCCTTTCCCCCCTCCAGGGCCTCCTGCGTAATGGGAGAGGCTGAGTGATCAAGCTCTGGTTTCTACATCCAAATGAGGATTGTTGCCACTCTTCTTAAGATAAGAGCAAAAAAGGAATCTCACCTACAGCAGAGATCTTTGTGAATTTTAAATTTAAAAACAACGCAACAGTAATCCACCAAATTTGCTACAATTCCTGCAGTTAGGTCATGCAGGTATGGCTGAAGATTCAGGTGTTCAAGGAACGTGAAATGCTTTTGCCAGGGAGTTAAGCCAGGTGTGGAATAAACTTTCAGGAAGTCACTGGGAACTTGAACTGGCTAGCTTTATTCACTGTCTTTTCCAACATCTTGCTGCTAATTTATTTCTTATAAATGGGGAGGGGTGTATAGCACAGTGGTTAGAGCACCTGTGTTGCAAGCACAATATGCCAGGTTCAATCTCCTAGCACTGCCAGTAAACAGGAATTCAGGTTTCCTCTGAGCTCTGGACCCTTCACAGACAATTTTTCACCTGTACAGTGACTGTTCCATTGGCCCTATTCCAGTCTGTATGCTAAGTAAAAGGGAAGAAGGTGCTGGCATCTTAAGAGACCCTGAGCAGCAACTCATCCCAGATGTAAGCAGAAGACAAAAGAAATAAGGAGAGATGTCTCCAGAAGGTAAAGAAGTTCTTCCCTGGGAGGTCTAGAAGTTGGTTTCCTTCTCTGTGGTGATGAGCACATCCTTGCATGGATGTTGACCTCCCTGCTTGAAGTACTGTCCAGATAAGGCAATCAGGTGCTTCTTGGGCTGGGGCAAGTCCTCTGCTGCAGAAGCGAGCTGGCGTAACCGCTGTAGAAAGACAAGCAGGGAGCAGACAATGTAGCCGTCAATATAGCTGTTAGACAGACAACCACTCAATAGCCATCTGTATCCATTGCTCTGGGCAAAGACATTCCATGAGCAAATCCATTGTACTTCCTAATGCATGATTATTGGAAGACACGTCTAAAAGAGCAGAAGGGAAACAACGTAACATTCTGATCCATTTTGCCTTTAGGCTCACTTTTTGTCGCCATGTGGTAGAGCCCAATGAACATTCAGCAGTGCTTACAGATGAGTGGATAGGTAGCGCTGTTGGCACAGGTTTGGGGAGAACAGCAAAGCATCCTGGGACACCTCAAAGTGTGATCCTCCAGGCCTCTCTATCTGGTCCTTGGGACACTCCCTAGGCCACACCTCCTCAGCCACACCCCTCTTCCCCAGCCACACCCCACAGTGGAGTGTTTTTGCCTGGCTGGAATGTGTCCTCAAACTCTGATAGTGCTTCTTGCTCGTCTGGAGGAATGACAGAAGAACGGTGTGAATTAGTAGGTGATTCCCCTGGAGGAGCATGCAGCTGCAGACTAGGTCCTTTAAAACAATGCAAACAGCTCTGCCAAGGGGACAGAGACATTTGAAAGACAGGCCCTGCTAGCCTTTTTATAGCTTTGTTAGCAGAGACATCTCGCCAACTCGAGTAGCAGGGCCCCATGGGAGCTGACCAGGGTCCTGACTTGCCTCGTTTCAGACATGACTCACTGGATGAAATCCTAAGATTTATTGCCACTTCCTCCGTGCGCCCCAACCCGCAGCAGAACAATATACTAATCCATCTTATTTCAGCATTAGATTCAGTAGGCCAGAGCAGTATCTCTGCTTGTGATAATGGACAGCTTCAACTACCCTTATGTTAACCAAGTAAATATATGTTTGGCTTGAAATACAGGTTGGCTGTGTTTCAGTTGCTTTTGATTTCAGAAAGTGCATAGCGATAGATGGACTTCAAATGCAACCTGAATCGAATTCCTCCCCTATGCTACTTGCGGCTGGCGATGGTGGCAATGGTGACCTCTTGGTGGGTGTGCTGGGACAAGGTTGGGACAAGGTTGAGAGAGGGGTGGGATGGCAGCAGCCCCACAGATACATTCTCACCTGGAGTACCCCTGATCTCACTCTCTTGCCTTGCCCCATCTTGACAAGTGCAAAGCTGCCAATGGAAGGATGCTCCATCCACCAGCCTCACAAGCCACTGCTGGCTGTGCTGAACCTTCTTAAGCTTCTCATTTTTCAGGCTGCTGCACTGCCTGCCTTTCATCCAGAGCAAGCCCTCGAATGGCTTATTTGTAACCATCATTTCAAGCAGTAGCCGTTCACTCCAGCCATCAACTTAAGGAGCAGGGGACTCCTATGCTCATTGCAATGCCAATGCAGATTAGGCGCCCCACTATGGAATACAGAAATGGTGAATCACTTAATACAGTGCAATTTTTTCAGTGCCATGGAGTTGCTTTCTCTTTTTGATAAAATGCTCAAGATCTGGCCCAATCTGGTGCCATGGCAAGAGCATCCACTTATTATTAATACTAGTAATATTAATACCCCGCCTTTTGCTCAGACCGAGACTCAAAATGGCACACAGGCATACAGGAAGTACCTGTCTAATGCAATAGAGGAAAACAGCACACTTCACATCCTTAAACTAAAAGCATGCACTAGCATAGGTCAGTTAAATGTCAGAATTTGCATCTGGGAGTTTTGCAAAGTTAATTAACCTTGGCACTTCACGATTTCAGGACTGGGTACATTGCTCTGATTCATGAAGCACTGGTTACCCCAGCTGCTGTGAGCAACATGAGGCCTGGAAGCTTGTGATGAAGCCTTAAGAATCTCAGTTCTCATTTTTTTGTTTTTGTTTAATGAAGTCTCTAGCCCTCAGGATCGCTGAGAGGAGTTTGAAAAATATGATGGCAGGAAAGTACATATGCCTGCCTGTTCCTATCATTACTGGAATCCAAGAAGCAAGAAGAAATGCTTTCGTTTTTGAAAGTGTTTCCTAGAGTTAATTAGTTACTCTGATGTTTCTACAAAAGCCTTCTAAACATAATAAATCGAGAATTCTTCATGTGAACAGAAGGCACCAAATCAGAATGAGATGTCAGCAAGGGAGTGGGCTGTTAACTGAAAGGTTTTTTTATCATTTAATTTTTCAAAACTTTTCAAAGACGAGAAGAAATTCACAGAAATGCAGTTTGCTGCAAAGTGTGTAGGTTGTTGTCTTAAATCACTTCTGGGATTGACTCAAAGTATGAGGCCCCTTCCTCCTCCCAAACCCATGTCAAAAAAAGTGACTTTCAGTAACGCCAACGTGATGCACACTTTATAGCATAAAGTAGGAGGAAAGTAGCAGAAGGGATGTGGTTCAACTGTAGGGCAACTGCTTGGCTTGCAGAAGGTCCCAAGTCCAATCACTGGTGCTTCCAGGTACGGATGGGAAAGTTTCCTGCCTGAAACCCTGGAGAGCCATTGCCAGTCCGTATAAAGGTAAAGGGACCCCTGAGAATTAGGTCCAGTCGTGGCCGACTCTGGGGTTGCGGCGCTCATCTCGCTTTATTGGCCGAGGGAGCTGGCGTACAGCTTCTGGGTCATGCGGCCAGCATGACTAAGCCGCTTCTGCCGAACCAGGGCAGCGCACGGAAACGCCGTTTACCTTCCCGCAGGAGCGGTACCTATTTATCTACTTGCACTTTGACGTGCTTTCAAACTGCTAGGTTGGCAGGAGCAGGGACCGAGCAACGGGAGCTCACCCCGTTGTGGGGATTTGAACTGCCAACCTTCTGATCAGGAAGCCCTAGGCTCTGTGGTTTAACCCACAGCGTCACCCACGTCCCAAGCCAGTCAGTATAGGGAAGACTAAATTAGATTGAGCAATGGTTTGATTCAGTAAAAGGCAGTGCCCAACAACCTGTTCTCACAATGTCCAGCCAGACGTTTATGGGAAACCTGCAAGCAGGACCTCAGCGCAACAGCTGTGGCTTCCAGCAACTGGTATTCCGAAGCATTATTGCCTCTGACAGTGACGCCCGGTGGTGTAAGGTGATTGGTATGTTACTGGACCTGCCCACCTATCACAATTGAGCCCTGACCCCCACGTCTGCTCACAGATTTTGCAACACAGCTCCAGTGTGCAAAACACATGTGTGGGGGGGGGGGAATATGTATTTCACATAAAGATGCCTATTTTGCATTGAAAAACATTGCAAATGTGTGTTTTATGTACATAGAAAACATGCACAATTTCAAGGTGGGCTTTTCATGTGCTCTTTAAAAAATATACTCCACACAAAGAGGAACGGAACATTAAATGCCAGCAAAACTGCATGCGGATGGAATCAGCCTATTTAGTCCACTCCTAGCTGTAAACCCTCTGGAGAAAGTGTTGGTTTGAAAATGCTATAAATAAATGAATGAAGCAATAGCAGGAGCTAATCAGCCAGCCTAGGCTGCTCCAAGAAGGTTCCACTTCTCCACTTGGTCAAATGCAGCTCTCCAGGCCTCTTTTCCTGGTCCTCAGGATTCCCCCAAGCCACAGCCACTTCCCTGGCCATGCCCCTCATGGCCCCCTGCTCTGCACTCTCCTCAAGTGCTTTTGCCTAGCTGGAATATGTCCTTGTACTATTATAATGCCATTTGCTTGTCTGGATGGAGAGTAATATGTGTCTATATAGGAAGGTAGAAACATCTGACTTCTGCATGGGTGGAATGTAGCCTCCTGTAAGAATCCCATCCATTGCACCGCCCACTTTTGCCTCTAGCCCCGCCCACAACTGGAATGATGCCTGCGGGGGGGGGGAGATCCCCACTTCCATGCACTTGGGTTTCTCACTAGTTCTTCACTGCCTGTATTTCCCTAGGAGATTTTCTTCAAATCTGAATCTACTATCATGTGCCAAAGCACCAAGAGTGGTTGTGATGCCCCCCGTGACCAGGTGAATAGTGCTATAAACACTGGATATGTGTTTCTATTTGAATTGGTGGCTGTACTTCACAATGACCTTCTCAGTGTCATTTATTGTTAAAAGAATTGTTATGACAACTCTGTTCTCATCCAGTTGTACTTTAAGAATTGCATTTTTTTGTTTCATTTTTGCTATTTTTCTAAGCTACTTGAATGATAGAAGAAAATATTAGCTTTCCTGTTATGCAATCCAGTTAATATCAGAAATTAAGCTTGAAGGGCAAAACTGGTGCTCCTCTTGCTTTTCTGGGTTTCCTAAAGGCCTGGATTTCATTTCTGGTGGAATTAAGTAACTTGGCAAACCAGATCATCTTGCTGCTAGGATGTTTTGCACTGGGGGTTTTAAAAAGATAATAATATTTGTTTTGTTTTACCTAATTAAAAGTTGTGCAAGAATTGCTCTGAACCAAATGATTTCTCTTAAAAAATAAATCTTTATTATTTTAATTTTATTAAAACAGAAAGTGGGGAGAGTTGATATTTGTTCCATTTGTATATATTTAATTGTTCTGTTTTGTAATGTTTTCCCCATCTGTGCATGCTAACGATATTCAGTGGTATTTGTTATGGCCTTTGGCTACGACAATAAACTGAAATCAACAAGGCAATCCAGTACAAATGGTTTAATGCTGTCTATTTCTTGGGTTATTGGTACTGTAGTTTCTTTTTATTGTCTTAAGCTGATTCCTCACCAGGGCCCTTTAATGCTGCTCAGGCATTGCTGTTCCACAGCCAGCTGGAACAGAGGCTGATTCAAAGAAGCCAGAGCATCGTAGGGCAAAATGCATATGACAGAGACATGAAGACACATCGTGTGCAGTTGTTTATGTACTCATGCTTGAAGACTCCAAGCTGAGATGGGTGAGCTGAAGTGTTTGATTTTAAAGGAAAGGATAGATGATATAGTGAGCACAGCAGAAACCTGGGGGTATAGTGACAGAAACAGTGGTGGGCACTTATCTCGAGATAAAAGTCTATAGGAAGAACAAGGGAGGGCATAATGGAGACACCAATATGTATGCCAAAGACATACAAGCTAGAAAGCCCAAAAAAGGGCAGACTCATCCACATACTCACTGTGGATGGTAATACCTGGAGCAAAGAGTAAGTTAGTACTAGGAACATACAGTCGTACCTTGGAAGTCGAACAAAATCCATTCTGGAAGTCTGTTCGACATTCAGAATGTTCAGAAACCAAAGTGTGGTTTCTGATTGGCTGCTAGAAGCTCCTGCAGCCAATCGGAAGCCGTGAAAGCCCCTTCGGACGTTTGGTTTCCAAAAATAGTTCGCAAACCGGAACAGTCACTTCGAAGTTTGCGGCGTTTGGGAGCCAAAACATTCGGGAACTAAGCTACTCGACTTTCAAGGTGTGAATATACTAAATGTCCAGAGTTATCCTGAGATGCTGAATGAAACTAAGGAAGCATCCATAAGAGGAAATGCAATAATGGACCAATATCTTCACATAGACTGGTAAATGTTTGTTCACATAAACAAAGAGGTAACATTGCTAGATAGCCTAAGAGACTGTGCCCTAGAACTGAGGAAAAGCAACCCTAGATTTAAAGTCATCTGGTGCCTCTGGTTGCTCTTTGATGGTAAAAGGGAGCAGCAGAGACCTATTTCTTATCTTAGCGGTGTGGTCTCACAACACTAAGATTGCAGGTGCTGCCTGAACTTTGACAATTCATTGTCAAAAAGAAGTTAGAGGCTTATCTCTGATCTTAGAGCTATGGTGCTCAGTGCTAAGAGCGAAGATAATAAATGTCTTATCTCCATCCCTGATGTCAGGTGAATGACAGCTAGGTGTGGTTTGCCCAAAATGGTCTGGCAGGCCAATTCAGAGGCCTGGTGGCCCTAGTAAGACCCATGGCTCAGATGTCTCCTATGCCTGGGTTAGTAAGACAGACCTTACCCTTACAGAAGCCTTGCTGGTTTTGCTTCAGCAAGACTCATTTTTCTGTGTGCTTGGTAATTCTATATTTATGCTTTCTACCAGCTTTCCCAGAACAGATGTCAAGGTAACTGACCTGTAACTTCCCAAATTCCACTCTGGATCCTCCCCCCACCTTTAAATGGAGTTATATTGGCCACTTTCTGGTCCTTGTTGTGTAGAAGAGAGAATTTCAGCAGCTGTAACTTGCCAGGCAGCTACACTTGCACTCCTCTTTTGTAGCTAGCCAGTAAATCAATGTCTCCATAATAAGTGTGTAAATTAAGAATTGTCAATTTCACATGTTTTTTGCTTTCTGGAAATCACTAAGGCTACAGTCCTAACCCCATTTGCCAGGGAGTGGTCCTCACTGAATTCAAAAGGACTTACTTCTGTGCTGTTAGAGTGTTGCAAGGAGAAAAGAGGCTCAGAAACCTATTAAATTGCGGCAATTATTATTATTCCTTTTGAGTGCGATCCTCAACAATGGAGATATTCATTCACATCCCTAAGCTCATCATGTTATGACTTGAAGACAGGAAAGTACTGCATATTGAAGACAATACATTTAAAGATCATTTAAAGATCTTACAGTTAATACCTCAGAAGCAGTGAATTGAAACCTCCAGAGAACAAAGAATATTCCTTTTCATTCCACTTTGACCGTATGAGGCATGCTGTGTCAACACAGTTGACTGGAAATGGTGCAGCTGTCTTCAAAGGTGTTAAAGGCAACATCAAGGTGGAACCAAATTGTCTCCTGAAAACACACCTTTGCTTTCCCTCTCCGAACAAAAAGTTGTCCACCTGTCAAAAACTCCACCAGCAATTCACTCCCTGTCAACAAGTGAGTCACATCCCTCGTTCCCCTTCAGGTAGGTGCCCTCCTCATCACACACAAGAAAAAGGGTCATTGTACTACATGTAGCTGTGGATACACCCAACTGGAAACAGTGAGGTCTTTTTATAATGCAATATTTCTGATCTTTCCTTCCCACTGCATATTTTTCATTTGTTTGTGCCCTTTGCCTCATCTGTGTGTTTTCCTCAAGGCTCCCCTTCCTTTTCTTCCCTGTCCGGGGCTTTGCCTCACAACTTGTCCACCTGAGGTGGACATTAAATCAGCGCCGGCGTACAGCCTGTCATTCCTCATTATGTTAGAATCCCTAGTCAGTAAACAAGGGCCTGCGGGCACAACATCACCTTCCCGGAGGTCAGAGCACTAGGAAGGGCACCCTCTGCAAAGTTCATTCTCTTCAGTGCTAGTGTGTGAGATTTCCCAGCCACTTGTCACTGCGACTTAAATTGCTTCACCAGGAAACATGCAGACACACCACCCAACGAGGTGTGCGCCTAGAAGGTTGCATTTCATCCTTTTCAAATTATCTGTCATTCCAAAAGCTGCAGTTTTCAGCAAGCCAACAACAATGATCTTGCACCAAAAATGCACAAGATTAAAAGTCAACGGCCCGATTTAGACATCACATCAAACTGTGGTTTGTATGAAGCGTTGTTTTAGAACCCCAGAACAAGCTGCAAGGGTCCAAATCGGGGTGAGGGAACTTTCTTCTATTGAAGGCCTCATTCTCTCAGCAGTGGTCTGCCAGGGATTTCATGCCAGTGGTGGGAGGAGATGACACCAGAGGCAGGCAGGGCTGCCCCTTCTCACTCTATCTTTCTGCCACCTCTCCCCCACCCTATTTGCCTTCCCTCCCACTTCCTGCCAACAGGTAGCTGGGGACTAGACAGATCATTCTTGCCAGAGTTATGAACTGATCGCCTGCAGAGAGCTTTCCCCTCTCATCTTCCCGTCACTCCGCTAATTTTGACTCCCTTCTCCATTTTTCCTCTCCCAAGGCTCAGGGCTGCATAAAATTAGGTCAAGGTCTGCAGGTTGCCCACCCCTGTTCCAAATTTGCAAGCAAATCATAGTTTAGAACTTCTTGGTTGCTCTCATCTGCTCAGCACTCCAACTTTTTGAGCTGTAACTTGTCAATTCAGACACCGCATCAAACCATAGCTGTGACAAACCCTGGTTTGCCAACTGACTTCAAACCACGGCCTCTGATTTGAGTTTGCCAGTCAGATTTTAATAACTTGACTTTTAGCATGCTCTTGTTATATTGATTGGGTTTTTAGCAGCCTTGGGGTGTTGAAGGTGGGTTAAACATTTATTAAATAAATAAATAACATCAACATCACAAAGCACAAACAATGATCTGCCCATTCACACATTACCCAAAAGCAGAGTAAACATTCCTAAACCATAGTTTGGCATGATTCCTGCTGTTGTATAGGGGTCTTCCTTTATCCAAACAGATTGGCCATTACCTTGATGTAACAGTCCAACAAGGGCCTTGCATACGGCTCTTGGTCTGCCATACTCAATCCAATGTATGGTGGCAATCTGCTGTTCATGGGGAACTGCATGTATATCAAGCCAGGTACGCTTTTAAATATGCTAATAAGTTCATAAAAAAATGAATGCCTGCAATTAAGCAGAATTCAGGGTTAGGTCCTCTGAAAAAACCATAGCATTGCTTCATGGCTTAGGATGTCACTAACACCCAATTATTTTGGGACACAGCAAACCAAGGCCATTCTGACTTTCTGTACTACAACGGAAATCACCGAAGCTGCCAATTTCACATCTTGCAAGCCAGTGAACAGCCCTAGCCAAAAGCAAACCAAAGTTCTGTGACCTTAGAGATGCTTCACTTTCTTTTACCTCTTTTAATGATCCTTTGGTTTTCAGGAGGATGAACACAGCATACAGCGGGATGCAGATGATAGAGGACAGCGCCATCAACCAGCCCACAGCAATACCCCATGGCGGATATTCGTATACTTTGTTATATGTGAGTGGTGTGTACCTAATGAGTGAAAACAGGAAGGTGGCCTGAAGAAGACAAAAGCAGAAAGCATGACTGCTATGCTAAGTGCAATGAGAAGATAACTCTGGAAAAGAGCTGTATACTGATATTTATAGCTTGATACTTGGTAGCAGAATGATTTAAGCTGTGGAGAGGAAGACAACCCACACTGAACTTGAGTCATGGTAGCCCATGGAGAGGTGGTTGTGAAGATCCTCTTGGGCTGCCCTTCCTGACCTGGCACCCTCCAGATGGTGTGGACTACAGTTCCCAGCTAGTATGGCCAATAAGCAGGGGTAATGGGGGCCTTCTAGCGGTTCCCTCACTGTGAGAAGTGAGGTTACAGGGAACCAGGCAGAGGGCCTTCTCTGTAATGGTGCCCGCCCTGTGGAACACCCTTCCATCAGATGTCAAGGAAATAAACAACTATCTGACTTTTAGAAGACATCTGAAGGCAGCCATGTTTAGGGTAGTTTTTAATGTTTGAAGTTTTATTCTGTTATTAGTATTCTGAACTCCATTGTTACTTCAGCAACACTGCAACAGAAGAACAAGAAGTTCTTTACTGCAATCCTCATGGAAGGTTCAATGTTTCATCCTCATTCAGAGATGCCTTAATGACCTAAAACATGGCACAAAAGATTCAATCTACCTACCAGACAAACTCCAGGTGTGAGAAAGAGCCAGCACACTTTAACCAAGGGCCATGGTCGGTAGCCAATCATATCCTCGATGTTGTCATAGAAACGGTCTGCTCCTTGATGCCCACAAAGAAAGAGAAGGGTGGTTTTTAAAAAATCAACATAAATCCATAATATTATGAACACAGATTCACTTGATTTTATACACACACACATCCAGACAATCATCAGCTCTCTAGCTTATTTGTATGTTTCCATTCCCTCTTTTCTCCAAATAGATCTGGGCAACCGAACAACAACCATATCAGGAGACCATTTTGTCAACTTCATGGCCGACTGGGGTTTTGAAGCTGGGTTTCCTATATCACTAACCCAGGGATGGGGACCACCTCCAGATGCTGTTGAACACTAACTCCCATCATCCCTGATAATGGGTCTCGCTTGCTGGGGCAAGATGGGACTCCCCACCTTGTTCAGAGGGCCACAAACTCCTCATCCCTGTTCTAGCAACTTCACTTCATTACCAGGGATGAAGTAAACTAAGAAGATCTTGCTGTTATGAATAAGATTAAATGGTGTATTCGTATCATTATGTTTTTATATGTGTTGGAAGCCTCCCAGAGTGACCGGGGCAACCCAGCCAGATGGGCAGGTTATAAATAATAAAATTATTGTTATTGTTGTTAGACCATTTTTTTATGAATTGAAGGGAAACCTGAAAACTTCTATAGTGCTTTAGAATGCAAACAAAGTTCTGTTAGAAGTAAACCTTTTTGGTGATTTACAAGGCATTTTATTTATTGTCTTCTCGTATCTTATCTTCAGAGTTAAAATGTTTTATTGTTCTTTTTCATCTTTAGGCATAATGCTGTTTTATGTTCCATAAAAATAGCAGTTGTTGTTCTTATACAGTTGGTCGGTTTTAGTAGTGTCTTATCTGTTTAGTCATAAGGAGTGCTGGGTCTGGTGAGTTTTATAAGCTTGGCTGGGGGAGGGCGACACCCTCTGAAGATTGGATTAATCTTTAGAGGTAGGGTGAAATTCTAAGAACTGTCAAGGTGGGGCGTTATGAGATGGCCAGTGATTCCCCTCATCCTTTTTAACCCAAAAGAAAGCCTTCAAACCAGAGTTTGGCCACTCTCAGCAAGAGGGCCATATTTCTTGGACAAGGTTGTTGTAGGGTATGACAGACTGCTTCCTTCATGGATGTGGGAAAGATCTGCCAGTATCTTGTTCAGGACACTCCCAGCCAGAAGCCACAGCCCTGCCAGCATTCTCTGACTCAGGGGATGAGTCCTTTGCAGTACCTCTGTCTCCGCTGCCTTGAGGACTACAGAATGAGGTGATTCCCCTTTAACAACTCCTGCAAGGCAAGGCCTACCACACTCCAGGTTTTTTCTGCTTACATAAGGCTTTGTGTGGCACCAACTCCCTGCAGAGGCAACATCTACAGTTGCTACTGGCTTTCAGAGCTGTCCTGTTCTTACCTGCCCACATTTCACTAGCACCAGTCACTGCCTGCTTCCACTTTGAGTCTCCACCTCCCATGGCTCTGGACATTAGGCATCCCTGCATTGCCTAAAAAACTGTGCACTGGTCCTTCTTGCCAGAAGAGAGTGAGCATTGCACAGTTGCCTAGGCAACCCAGGGATGCTTGCCTAGCTTCTGGGGCAGTGACATGAGGAGACAAAATGGCCCTCTGTTGCCTAGGTGATTGTACAATGCTCACTCTCTACCAGTGACAGCAAGCATTGCCCAACCATCTGGGCAATGCAGGGATACTTGCCCAAATTTATGGTGCTAGGCTGGAGCATAGCACTAGAAGTCTTTCTGTGCTGCGGGCATTATTATTATTAATATTATTAATATTCTTCACTTATAGGGCACCTAATGTTTTCTAAGGGCTGTACATATATAAAAAGATAAGGCATGTTTCCCTTAAAGAGCACAATCTAATAGATATTACAGAAAAGAGGAGGAAATGTACCGTAGTTAGAAGAGGAAGCAGGGGTCCTGGGTCCCAGTCAATCTTGATGGCCTGGCTAGTGACAGAGACCAGAGTATGGCTCCATTCATCTCTACAATCCTGGGGCAGTCACTGAGCCACCACAACCCAACCTTGCCCATGGTACACTGGTGCATTTCACTCCCAACAAAAACCCAATCCTCCACATTTTACACCAAATTTGTGGGTGATACTTTGACCCAGCAGTACTTTATTCAGATCTATGGATGAATGTGTGGGGGTCAGGAACTGGAACTGTAGGCTCAGGCCTGCTCCCTGCTCTGTGAACATTTGAAATGGAGTATCACTAAACATTAGCCATAACTTGTCCTGCTTGTAGCACCGTTGAAGTTGATGCTAGCTTTTAAATTTCGGAGTCAAACAAGCAGCAAGTTCCATTGCTCTCTTTTCATCTTCAGGCTCTGACTGAGCAAACAAGGAATCATATTCCAAAGCCCATAGCATTTAGACAGAAATGAAAAAGTTGCATTTAATTAAAAAGTTACTTCTGGAGCTGGGATTCAGAGTCAAAGGTCCAAGTGCCTGATCCCAAGCGGCTCAGTCCCTCTGCGAATCACAGCAAGTAAACCACTGGCAAGTTACTATGAAACCTTCCCCACACCCCAATGCACATATGCCTGCTGTGACATCAGGGAAGATTAGCGAATTGGAATGCAAGCAACATCAGAAGTCAAGGATGACTTATTATGAGATACTGAGATACAACTTTTTATAAAAAAGCAGACATTTTGCTAGTGGAGGGGAATGATAATCTAGTGGGTGGGAAGAGAAAAGGAAACATTATGGATAAGCAAAAAGTGAGTAACAGCAGCAATTTGGGACATATTCACCAACACTGTCCAGCTGGTAGAGCATGAGACTCTTAATCTCAGGATAGTGGGTCTGAGTCCCATGTTAGGCAAAAGGTTCCTGCATTGCAGGGGTTGGACTAGATGACCCCCGTGGTCCCTTCCAACTCTGCAGTTCTACGATTCTATGACTAGGGTAGCATTGTTAAAGCTTTATTTACTCATCTGCCTCCTTGCAGAAATGCTACACTGCAAAGGTTTCAGCCCAACCCATCAAAGGCAAGGGGTGACATAGGAGAAAGCAATGGAACCTGACACGAATGGATTTACTGAGTCCTTGAACGGGGAGGTTGGCATGCTCTATATTTCAAAATGATGATGAAAAGAAATTAATCAGGCTTAAGGAGTCATCAGTTCAGTCAGCCTGTGCTGCTTTCTGGCAAAAGTGGAAGCTGGAAGAAGGATGTGGCTCAGCCTCCCCACCCCCGGTCATCTATTCAAAAGGATTATGTACACTGCCGTAGAGAAGGGCCTTGAATAACTCCTTAGGGAGAGCTTTGTTTAAGTAAATGGAGGTGTTTGCTGTTATCCTGGACAACCTAAAGCGCAAATACGGTCACAAAGCAGCAGTCCATGGAAGAAGTATGAACCCCGACTCAAAGAGCTGCTCGGTCCTCGGTCATCCCAGCAACTACCTTGCAACAAGGTGCCCCCCATGCCCCAAGAAGTGGTCAGTGCTCCACCTCTGTACCATAGTGTATCTTCAGTCTGCTCCTGGTTGCTCACCGGGCATAGGTGTCCAACTTGCAATGCCTGTGCCCAGATACTAGCATAACCATACTTAGCATTTTAATAGCACATCTCAAGCATTCTGAACACACACCCTCCCTGCCTATTATTGCAGAATCCTTTATAACAGTTCTGAATTAAAGGCCAGCAATATTATTACCCACTCACTCTGAATATTGCAGAGAAAAGCTGAGGGAACTGCATATTACCCTAATCTTAATGCGATCTTGCAAGTTTGCAACTGGGTAGGATCTGAAGGGGGTGGGAATATCCCATTTCACAGCTCGCACTCTTTGCCACACCAACTCTGCCTATCCAAATTTGTCTGTGTGCTTGTGCAAGAAAGATACACTTATTGGAAATTGTTAGAGACAGGCCATGGATTCATTTCAAGGCCACACAGAAAATTGCCCTGAGCATTCTTTCACCCAGTGCCAAACCTGGTTATCTAAGATTCCAACAGCTTAAACCCGAATTCTTCTCCAGCAGGAGAACAAGTAATCTTGGGGTCATATACACTGGCGCTGTTCAGAAAATGCTCCCTGGGCTGTGTTATTATTCCAATCTTTTTAAAACATGCATGGTGTGTGAGAGAGAGGGGGGGAGGGGGGAGGGAGGGACAGAGGGAGGGAGAGAAGACTCCCATCTAGACTCTTACTTTTGGCAACTGCAACAGCAACCAAAAGTTGGCTGGAAATGGCATACTCCTTTCACAGAAATAAAGCCATATGCAGGAAATCCTCAAATCTTTGTCACGATGTCTGCTTGACAGGCAGGGGGAAAGCTGCCAGGCTTTGTGGGTGGCACCATCATGGCTGCCAACAGGAAAGTCTGAAACATGTGTCTTTATTTACGATGTTTGCTGTAAACCTTTGCAGCATAAGCAAAGCAGATCTGGGCTGCCAAACTACATATCCTCAGGTGGAGAGAGGGCAAGAGGAGCAACAATCCCTGGGCACAAGTTGCCCGTTTGCCTACATGGTATTTCATGCCAACATGGAGTGAGGTTTTCGATGGGGGAGGAAAGAGATTTAGAATAGAGCGCATATAATTAGGCATGTGAGCTTGCACACAGGAAGTCAGGGGATCCTTCCTAAGCCTTTCCAGAAATAGCGTTCTGTCACCAATAGAACTATGAGTCCAGTATATCTGAAGGAGCGTCTCCAACCCCATCATTTTACCCGGACACTGAGGTCCAGCGCCAAGGGCCTTCCGGCAGTTCCCCCACTGCAAGAAGCCAAGTTATAGGGTACCAGGCAGAGGGCCTTCTCAGTAGTGGCGCCCTCCCTGTGGAACGCCCTCCCACCAGATGTCAAAGAGAAAAACAACTACCAGACTTTTAGAAAACATCTGAAGGCACCCTGTTTAAGGAAGCTTTTAATGTTTAATAGGTTATTGTATTTTAATATTCTGTTGGAAGCCGCCCAGAGTGGCTGGGGAGGCCCAACCAGATGGGCGGGGTATAAATATATTATTATTATTATTATTATTATTATTATTATTAGTCTTCCAACAAGTCCCTTGTTTGCAGAAGGAGTTGCTGGGATGTTGACACTGGGATAGTTCAGGATGGGCAACTGGTATAACAAGAGAGCACACCAGTCAAATTTTGAAATTAACCAGCAGGAAAAACAAATAAACCTATTTAGATGTACACCTAAATATGTCACACGAATGAGATAAGCATGTGTTGAGAAATACAGTTGTCATGCAGGTCAAGAATGTGATAACTGCCTGCCCCCAAGGGGCACACCTTGGGATTGGGGTGTGGAAGCAGCAGCCGGGGGATAGAAAGATGTAACATCTTACAAGGACTGGAAGAAACACCATGGACAGAATAACCTCCACACACACTGGAAGAACAAGGCTATAGTTTGAGTTCCCCACTTGTAGTTTTAGAAATCATTTAATGTGTCAACACGAATCGAAGTTATTAATATTGCAGTTGTTGTATAAAGGATTATTATTATGACTGGAAGGTTATGGAAATTAATAAGATTTTGGAATGCAGAAATAAAGCAAATAATCAAGCCATCAATTCTAGCATGCAGGGGGCCACTTTATCTAAATTATATAATTCAGTACTCAAACCATTGGTATTAATAATTACATTATACATAAGCATTGTTATAATGAGGCTATTATTGGATTGTAATTGAAAACTAATAAAAATTATTATTATTTATAAAAAGGAAGTGCAGGTTTGCTCTCTTCCTGGCATGGACAGCTCAGGAGACAGACTCAGCCTTGCACCCTGTTCTCTGCTGCTGAGCTGTTTCCTGCTAACTGGCAGAGGAGAGATCAGGAGAAGAGAAAGTTTAAACTTCCCCCTCCCCTCTCCTTACTGATTGGAGGGAAAGATCCTTGTAGTTTCACTCCTTGTTTTCACTAAGACAGACATTTTTGTGCACATTTTGGGGCTGGAAAAGTGTATTGCAAAATTCACCGGTGATTTTCAAAGGACAGTTGCATCTCAATTCACACATCATTTCAGGAAGTGCAAATTGTGGATATATGCCTTAAAATGTGAACACGAACCAAATTTTTCCCCAATCTCAGAATTCTACATACCATAAACCCATCCAATGCAGACGACTTCAAAGATAGCAAGGAAAAGCAGGCATGTCCCACTGGCTGCGTAATAATCAAACAGCTGGAAGATGTACATTCCACCCTGCAAGAGGCACAAAGGGGGAAAGGAAGCCCATTTGCAAACAACTAGAGCAAAATGTCTGAAGAAGCCAACAAACCAGTGAGCTATATTAGCATGGTGTTAAGAAGCACAGAAGAACTCACCTTGCTATTTAAAAAAAATCTGTCAAGCAAACCCATCTAAATGCCTCTTCACTGTGGCCGGGTGTTGTCAAAATGCCTTGACACAGATGTTGGTGGACTCCAGCTCCCATCAGGCCCAGCCCACATGGCTGGTGCTTAAGGATGCTGGGAGTTGTTGTCCAGCAACAATTGGAGAGCACCAGGTTCCCCCTTCCTGGATTACAGGTCTCAGTGAACGAGGATCACAGCCCTTCTCATTTCCTACATTCCACAGAATGCCTACACATTTTTGCAATTCCACAAGGCAGAAGGACTTGATCCACCTGGAAAATGCAATGATCCAAGTGCCTCTGGCGCAAGTTCCCAATACTCCATGGAATAGAGGCCTGAAAGAGGACATGGAACGGGACTCCTATGCTCTTCTGCTGCTGAGAACATGCCTGACCATGCTGACCTTTGGTGCCAGCTCTGGGTTCTTTGCACAGATGGTAGATGTATGTTCTCTAAGGTGGGCCATTTGGGGGCTTGGTGCACAGACTTTGAATCCTCACATAGTACAGATGTGCCTCACATTCTCCATCATTTCACAGATGGAAATGGGGACACTTGCCTCTGGGGTCCCTTGTGTGACACCCATTGGCATCAAAGCACTCTCAAACCTTCACCAAGGCCCCCAGCTTCTCCTCTCACAGTGAATGGAGCCTTTGGGGGCTTTTTTGATTGCTTGCCTGGGTGGAGGATGGGTTTGCATGTAGAAACCAATAACTTCAGTGTGGCCGGATATGTAGCCTAATGTACAAAGATAAAAATCGTATTTGTTGTTCCACCCACTTTTGCCTCCAGAAGATGACCTATGAAGGAACACAGCTCTCAGGCTGAAAATAGTTCTCCATCCCTGGTTCAAAAGGCACCCCAGAGACAAAACCAGGAAGAAAAGAGGGGTAGTGATTGATTTGGGTCAGGCACCAAAATACATGGACTGTCCCTGGGGGAAAGGACATATGCAGTCATACCTTGGATCTCAAATGCCTTGGCTCCTGAACAAATCAGCTCCTGAACAATCAAAACCTTGAGTGTTCCAGTTTTTGAACGATTTTTGGAAGCCAAACATCCAGTGAGGCTTCCACGGCTTCCAATTGGCTGCAGGAGCTTCCTGCAGCCAATCAGAAGCCGCACTTCGGTTTTTGAATGTTTTGGAAGTCAACCAGACTCCTGGAACACATTCCGTTCGACTTCCAAGGTACAACTGTATAGCATATGGAAATGCAAATCACGTTGCAGCTTTTTCTAACCATTTATGTGAGCTTAGAGTGCTGGATAATAATGATTGTATGCCATTGTGTGGTTGTTGGGGCAGGTGTTATTTCCAAATGCCTCTTCTGCCCTCTTGCTGAGCTCTGCTTCTCACCTCAGTGACCAGTAGCAAGCCAATCAAGTAGCAGATAACTGCAATGCCCAGGATCAGCATCTCCCGACGTCCTTTCTTACGGAAGATGTCCGGGAACAAGTCAACAATGGCTGTCACCAGGCTCTCGACACAGACAAACTATGGAAGAAATAGTTGTATCAGGAAATACCACGTTCCAGAGCTCCCCTTCCTCGGTCCTCCCTCTCCTCCAATTTCCTTGTCAGTGTTCACTCTTAGCCAGGCATAGGCAAACTCCGACCCTCCAAATGTTTGGGACTACAATTCCCATCTTCCTTAGCTTAACAGGACCAGTGGTCAGGGATGATGGGAATTGTAGTCCCAAACATCTGGAGGGTCAGAGTTTGCCTATGCCTGCTCTTAGTCATAACTTCTTGTAGCCACAACCCAGTCACACACATCTCCCAGCAGATGCAGGACTGGACTTGAGATACACTGCTGGAAACCAACCCCACCCTGCCACACACAGTGTTTGCAATGGCATGCCTCACGTGGCCTGAATCCTTCCATGTGGGTGTGTGCATGACTGCCTTGGCACAAGTCAAAGTGGCTGGAAGCCAAAACTTCCCCTTGCCCCTGGGGAGGGTTTGTAACTCAGCGATGGGAGAACATTTTTTCTGCATGCAGAAGACCCGCGGTTAATTCTTGGCAGTTCCAGTTAAAAGGCTCAGAAGATACCTCCATACAAGACCCTAGAAAGACTGTGCCAGTCACCATAGACAGTACTGCATTAGATGGGCTGTCATGTGTGTGTGTGTGTGTGTGTGTGTGTGTGTGTGTGTGTGTGTAGATCTATAAATAGTGACCACCATGCATTGTAATGGATGCGTGTTAGTATATCCTTAGTTAGCCAATTCAGCTGCTTTTTCTTCTCTAGACTGCTGACTGGGAGCAGCCGCTGAGACCACATAACACCAGTCTTGAAAGACCTACATTGGCTCCCAATACATTTCCAAGCACAATTCAAAGTGTTGGTGCTGACCTTTAAAGCCCTAAACGGCCTCAGCCCAGTATACCTGAAGGAGCATCTCCACCCCATCGTTCGGCCTGGACTGAGGTCCAGCGCTGAGAGCCTTCTGGCGGTTCCCTCACTGCAAAAAGGGAAGTTACAGGGAACCAGGCAGAGGACTTCTTGGTAGTGGCACCCGCCCTGTGGAATGCCCTCCCATCAGTTGTCAAAGAAATAAACAACTATCTGACATTTAGAAGACATCTGAAGGCAGCCCTGCTTAAGGAAATTTTTAATGACTGATGTTTTAATGCATTTTTAATCTTTTGTTGGAAGCCACCCGGAATGGCTGGGGAAACCCAGCCAGATGGGAAGGGTAGAAATAATAAATTGTTGTTGTTGTTGTTGTCATCTCTCCCCACCTCATAATATTTAACCATGTAAGCAGCTTGGGAAATGAAGTTTCATTTGGGAAACCAAAAAGTGGGGGGGGGGAATGGATGCAACAAGAATGAAGTTTGCATTTGTGTTAGTAAAATCTGTGGATCATGACAGCTCACCTGGCACCTTCATTTCCTGCCTTTAGGCTCCAGGCAAAAATATTTCTCTATAACCAGGCCTTTGGCTGATTAACATTCTATGGCCTTTTAAATGTGTTTGTGAGAGGGGGTTATTGGTGGTGGTGGTGATGGTTTGTTTTGTTTTCTTATGTATTATGTATTTTTATGTTGTGAACTTCCCTCTGATCTTTGGATGAAGGGAAGTATAAAAAATTAATTAATTGATCAGTTAGTTAATTAATAATGCACATCTGATGCAGGTCGAAGTGACAGCTTCCCACATCTTTTCACCAATCTATACAACAAATTAATGCTTTTCATTTATTCGTGTCACTCCTTTTTTCCAGGTACCATTTAGTAGGTTTTCCCCCTGCAAGATACTATTACAGACATACCACCCCCAAACTCAGGAAAATGATAAATATTTTTCCATACTTGACTGTCCAGTCCCAAGAAGATCAGCATAAGGAAGAACAAGCAGGCCCAGATCTGAGACACAGGCATCATGGTGACAGCTTTTGGGTAGGCGATAAATGCTAATCCAGGACCTACCAATTGAGCAGAAACAGGTGAACTGATGTTTCACTAACCCAATAGATAAACTGGGTTGATATAGACACATCTACATCTATTATGAGGTGTCCTTCCATGTACAACAAGGTGGAGGGAAAGGGCCAGATTCAGCTACCCCATTCAGCTGTCAAAAGTTGGTGCAAGGACTTCCACTAGCAGAAGAGGACTTTCTGCTCCCTCCCCTCATTCACCCTGTGCATCCCCCAAATCTGCTCTGGAGGATTTGGCAAAATCCCAGAACAGTGAACAGGTGGGAGGAAAGGAGATATTCTTCCATCAGACAAGCATATAATGGTTGTGCTGATAGAACAATCTCCTTCGTGCTACACAGAATTTTACCCAAACAGTTGCATCAAACCAAGTCATACTCATAGTAGACCTATTCACACCAATGGACTCAAGTTAGTCAAGTCCGTTGAACTCAATGGGTCTACTCGGGATATAATTTATTAGATACAACCCAGTGCCCTTTATCTTTCTAACCAGATGCTCAATCTAATATTTTATGCTGGCCTTTTTAGCAATTTTTTTTAAACCTCCTTTAGTGTCGTAGTGGGACCTACAACAAAAGCTTCCAGGTTCTGGAAACCCATCCACTCAATTCTGGTCCTCTCATTCCCAACAGTCAGTCTGGATTCCACACCCTCTAAACATGCTCAGTCCATCCCATCAGGGTGGGGGGTCTATTATTCCTCCCCACATCTATTTTACCTTCATAACAACCCCACGAAGTAGCTTAGGTTTAGAGCTTCCTGGTGGAGTGGGGTTTTCCCATTGTCTCAATGGTCTCAGTCAGTGGATTTAACTAGCTCTCATAATGATCCATAACTGAGCCACCATATGAAAAGCCAGGTATTGCACAATAATACAGAATGGATCACATGTTCTAGGAATTTTTGCCGGGGGTGAATGCAATCTTGGCTCTGAGAAGTGGCATGAAGATATGCATTATTCCACTCCGTTTATGCCCTGATATGTAATGTCAGCTGGTTCTGGGCAAAGAACAAACTCAGAACATCAACAGTTTTAGAGGCAATAAAAATGTTTTCCACCCATAGTCCTGATAACTTTTACGCGTCTCTTCAGGTTTGGGAAGGGCCATAGCTCAGTGGTAGAACATCTGCTTTGCATACAAAAGGTCCTGGGTTCAAACCCCAGCATTTCAAGGTAGGGTTGGGAATGCCCCCTGCCTGAAGTCCTGGAGAGCCACTGCTGGTCATTGTGGACAATACTGAGCTAGATGGACCAATGGGCTCAGTATATGGCAGCTTCCTGTTCATAGTTCCATTCTTAAGACCCCAAGCCATGCTTTATATTTCACCAGTCTCTTTGTTGCAGTCCCTGCATGCTCACCTGATTCAGCCACATATGAGACGGGCACACCCTGTTCGTGAGCCATGAAGCCCAACACGGAGAAGATGGCAAAGCCAGCCACAAAACTGGTGGCACTATTCAGGAAGCAGAGCATAAAGCAATCCCTGCCGGGGCAAAACGAAGGTGAGTAGGTTACAACTGGAGGATGCTCCTGTCCTTTGCACCACCAGGCTGGAGGTGGGGAATGTGCATTAAATTAAATTAAAGCTCCCCCTCCAGCTTTTATCCCAGAATTTGAGCACTGGACCTACCAGTACTCATTAGCAGAGCAAACAGTTTGAAAGGCAGAAGATCTTACATTCAAGCCCTCACATCTCCTGATAGGTCTCCAAGAGACCTTTGCTGAGGAGCGTGGAGTATGGTTCCTAGTCTCATCATAGGCAACAGTGTTATGACTTCATATATGGCGGGTGTGTGTGTGTGTGTGTGTGTATGTGTGTACACACACACTCTCTCTCTCTCACACACACACACAGAGGCCATCAGTCCAAAAAAACCCACACTCCAAAAGCAACCATTAAATCATTGTTAGCTGAATGTCCTCACAAAATTAATCTAGGTCATTACTTTATTTACGTTACTTATGAAGAGCCTTTGTAGTGTGCCCTTCACCTCAGCAGATCCCACAGCTCAAACCAGAGAAGGTATAAAATCATATAAGGCTCAATAATAAATCATCAATAAACAATAAGAGCAGCTAAAACAAGAGAACCGGCTTACCTTCCATCAACTAAATGATAAAGTAACTACTGCAAAGGCAAAGAGACAAGCCTTTAATTGGCATCAAAATTATACCTGTATTGGCACCAAGTGGACTTTTATGGGAAGGGTATTCTCTGCGAATGAGATTGGTTGAATCATGATGAGCATATTGGGGGTGGGGTGCGATGAAATTATTTGGGCAACTCAAAAGGAAGCATCATGAGTAGAGGAAAATCCATGTCCCAAACCTTGATAGGGTGGAAAATTCTACTCCAGTCATAGAATTTGGAACTGCTTGCTGCAGAATCCCAAGGGAGTCTGATCACAGTGAAGCACGGCTGAGTAGGGTTGCAATATTCCCCAAAGTGAAAATCTGGACAAAGTTTTTGAGTTTTTGTTTGTTTACTTTTTGTCAAAGTAACTGAGATTTTTGGGGGAACATCTCCTTACCTGTAGCAATTGTTGTTGTACTTGTTGTAGCTGCCCAAAGCTATGAGGCACCCCTGGCAGATGGCATAAGAGAAGAAGATTTGAGTGCCTGCGTCCATCCATACCTAGAGCAAAGCAAAGGGGAATCATATCTAGATTCAGAAAGCAAACAATCACAGTTTGGCAGACAGGGCATCGTTTGAGATGCCAGGCACAAATCCTGCATCTGTGTCAACTGCTGTGTTTAGGTGACGTCTTTTATGCCCATGTGACAGTTGCTGCTTTGGCAACAGAGTAGGAGAAGCCCTATTAACTTTCTTGTGTTAAATGTGCATTCTTGACCTTTTTAATGTTTTATTTTGAAATCTTTAAGATATATTTTAGTTTCCTGTTTATTATGCTGCTTTGAATGTACACTTTATATCCGACTTTCTTTGATGATGTTTTATTCTGGGTTGTTTTATTTGATGGTTTAAGGGTTTTTTTAAAAAAACCAATATATAAAGCGGTATATAAATGAGATGACTAAAGATGAAGATGCAGCACCTGTCATTTCCACCATGCTATACATTTAGCTGAGCATCGGGACAGAGGAATCTCTCAACTTCCATTTCTCTCACTTTGTTCTCTTCCCTACTTTATGCTTGGCTTACTCCATTTCTGCATTTGCACATTTTCCTACAAAACATTCACAAGAAAATTCATGCGCATCTGTGTGCAGAATTCTCCTCCTAATATGTGATCTTTATTTTTTGTATACAATTTTGCACAATATATGCATTTCTGGAAACTTCCTCCTCTAATGCAATGTAGTGTTTATGTGTGCTTTATTTTCATTAATATATGTACTTTAGGGCACACTTTGGGGTTGAGAACACTATTGCAAACTTCAGGGAAGTGAAAAATTCAGAGGATAACTGTTTTTCATATACAGTGGTATTTTGGTTCTCTGACTTAATCCGTTCCAGAAGTCCCTTCGACTCCCGAAACCATTCAAAAACCAAGGCACAGCTTCCAATTGGCTGCAGGAGCTTCCTGCACTCAAGCGGAAGCTGCGTCGGACGTTCAGCTTCCGAAAATCGTTCACAAACTGGGACACTTACTTCTGGGTTTGCAGCATTTGGGAGCCGATTTGTTCAACAACTAAGCCATTCAAGAAATGTGAGTTATATAGGTTGGTACTAAAATGCGAACCCTTGAGTCTTGAAAGGGTTGGTCTCCCATTTTCTGTCTCATTCATTTCCACTTGGCCTAGGAGGGCAGGGCCCTAAATGATGCCAGCTGCAGTCTGTTTCTACGAAATGTTTTGCATTGCTGGCTAATAATCACTACAATTGCTAATACTACCATATTTATGAAGCATGTCTGATATATTTATGTTTTAGTTGTGCCCATTTACTGATTTGTTGACTGCTTGGCTTCGAGCATTATTTGGTTGCTTGTGCTCTCCGTTCATTTCTTGGCTGCTGAAACTATTTGTTTAATCTGCTTTCTGGGTTGCATTTTCAGCTTGCCTTGGTTTTATTATTGTTTATTTTCTATTGCTAAAGATATACCGGTAAGTTATCTGCAGTGGCATGTGGGGTTGGGTGGAGCTGCCTGCCCAACCTTGGCAATGTGACTGATTGGCAATGTGACTTGGCATGGGATCAAGCAGTCATGTGACCATGGTGCCAACAGGAGAGCTTCAGACAATTCTCACACCATCACCACCCAACATGTAAGCAATGTATGGGTAGCCCGTGTGACCAAAAAGCATGGTAGAAATGTCTTTAGAAACAAAGGACACAAAACACCATCTTTTTAAAAAAAGAATGGCAATGGGGCATAAACCTGTAGCAAAAATGGACAGCCCATCACTAGTTTCATATTTAGAGTAGCCACTTGTACTGTACAGTGATTATTATTATTTTTTGGTAAAAAATAATGAGATGCCAGTGCTCATATCTTGATCCAAGTGCTGTGGGTACCTACACAGTAAAAGGCTACAAAAGTGGATGGTACTCTGTACCAGCAGGTATAATCACAAAGAACCACAAAAATAGAGGAAATCCACTCCCCCCAAAAAATAGTAGTGCAGAAGAATTTCATAATATTTGCATAATATTTGCTGGTCCTACTCAGAGTAGAACCATTGAAATCAATTACCCTGAATCACTTAGGTGCATTTATTTCAGTGGGTCTACTCTGAGTAGGACTTAGTTGATCACAACCCAATTACTATAATTTCAATACCAATGCAACACATCTCACTACAGTGAGAAAATGGCGGCCTCTTTGCCTGCTCAGTCTGAATGTTAACTGCTCAGTCTGAATGTTATCTTTAAACCAGTCTTGGACCCAACAGCCTTTCAAATAGAGGACTGTCCACTGTAAAAAAAAAAGCACCCAGCTACCCTGTTCATAATTGTTGAACCACAAACTATGCAGAAATAGTTCCCATATTTCCAATATTCCTGACTGCTTGCAGTTGAGATGATAACTATGTGATTTTTTTCAGGGGGTTTTCTTTGGCTAGAAACTCTGGCCTCTCTGGGGAAATTCTGACGTTATCCATGAGAAACTCAAGCCAGATCCCAGTAAATTAGAAGAGACATTATCTTTCTCTTTCTTAATCATTTTCACTTAGGGCTCGGTGAAGCCATCTGTCAGGTATTGAATATTTAATGGGAGCGGCCGCATTTGCTGTGCCTTAAGTGCCAATGGCCTAACATATCCATATTTTAAAATATTCTGGCAAACCGCAGTCCTCGTGCTAGAGTAAACTTCTGCTGCCCTTTATAAAGGGCTGTTGCCTTTAAGGTGGAATGCTAAAAACTGCTTTAGAGGGAGCAAGGGTGCCCTGTGTGACCTAGATATTTTTGTCCATGAGGATTCTTTTTAAAAAAAATAAATATATATCCAAACTGATGCAGAAATATGAACTTAAGATTGAGAAAAATGAGAAACTGAGAGAAACTGACAGATTTCCCCCATCCTCTTTAATATGTAATCTTTTATGTTTGCATGGACATTTTATTCTACTGGTTTAATCATGTTCTTAGATCTTTGGTTCTTTAGGTAGGTATGGAGGAGAAAAATCAGATCTTGTGATTTCTAACCACCAAATCTAACCATCAGATCAGAATCATTCATAAACTCACCTGGGGATCTGCTAGTCTTGAAATGTCTGGCTTCAAATAGAACAGAATCCCTTCGGTTGCACCAGGAAGGGTCACTCCTCGAACCAGCAGAACAATCAACATCAGGTAAGGAAATGTGGCAGTGAAGTAGACCACCTACAGGCAAGCAGAATGGAGATGTAGAGACAAAGTCCTCCTGAACTTAGGACTGTGATCGGGGTTAGAGAAGGAAGGTAATCTGAGAACAACATTGTAGAAAAGTGGAGCTTATTTACAACATACAGGAATACTAAGATCCAAGACACAATCAACCCATGCAGGGGGAATATAGAAATAATTAGGTTAGTACTAGGTACTTAAACAGACATAACCCTGAAGGAAGGTATGACGGTTACAGCAATATTATGGTCAAAATAAAAAGATTGGCAGATAGCTGAGATGAGCCAATCTCCCATTCCCACCACCCTTCTGAGTAATACCCCTCCCCACCTTCTCACTATATAGAAGGATCTGGCAACTTCTGTTTCAGTGTATCTGAAGAAGTGTGCATGCACACGAAAGCTCATACCAAGAACTAACTTAGTTGGTCTTTAAGGTGCTACTGGAAGGAATTTTTTTATTTTGACTATGGCAGACCAACACGGCTACCTATCTGTAACAGCAATATTATGGGAATATTATAAGAATGAAACAATTAAATTCACTGGGCATTTTAAAGGTGCTAAAACAGATTATTTTATCCTGGGCTGAGCAAAAACTTTTTTTAAAAAAAGAACTATTGTTGCTGCTGTTAAAAGCAGGTGACATTTAGGGATGTCTCATTGGCAGTCAGAACTGCCAATCAACTCAAGCCTAGTAACTATGTTCACATATCACGCTAAGCCAAGCCATGGTTTAGTGTGAATATGCATAGGCTTCTGAATCAGGAGAAGGTGGCTGCTTTGCTTTTCCTCAGTCATTCAGCTGCATTGCTTCACTGCATGGCATTAATCACAGCTCATGGTTTCAGATTACAAGACATAATCCATCGGACAAACCTTGTTAGTCTAGAGAGAGCTAAACCACAAGCCTGGGTTCAGACAACACTCTAAACCAACCCATGGCTCAGCTCAGCTCTGTAGCAGAACCACCAGGCAGAAGCAAAGCACCTGCCATCTCCTCTTCCAGAGCTTAGCATAACATGTGAACTAATATTATGTGTGAAATTACCCAGCATCCTTGGGTGACAGAGCACTGCACATTTCCCTGCCTCCAACATGAGCATGCTGTGAGCCAAGGATGCTGGAATACACCTTGCCATAACATCACCACACACGGCAGGTGATGCTACCTGAAATTGACCCTCGAGTTTATCTTCGGCTGAACGGAGGGATGAAAGGAATCTGTGAGCTTGCCAAGGAGTTGGTCGGGTCATTACTGAGTTATTTGCAGATCACTCTCCTTCCCAGGCTGAGAGGGGGGAAATGGCGAAAACAGGTTATTTACTGGGACACTGTGGGTTTTGCAGCTGCTGTTGAAGTTGCAGAACAATCAAGCACGGGACAGAGCAATGGAGAACTTCTGAAACAACAATGGGATATTAGCTCCACCTAAGGCATAAAGGAGAACAACAACAACAACCGGGACAGAAAGAAACATCGTGGACAGAATAATTGCCACACACAGGAAGAACAAGGATATCGTTTGAATGCTTCACCTGTTGATTTATAAATCATTTAATGTGTCTATATGAATAGAAGTTGTTAATATTGCAGTTGTTGTATAAGGGGTTGCAATTTTGACTGGAGTGTAATTGAAGTTAATAAGATTTTGGAACACTGAAATATATAAATAATCAAACCATCAATTCTAGCATGGGGGGCCGCCTAAATTACATAATTTGGCATCTGAACCTTTGGTTTTAGTAATTGTATTATAATTTGGCATTGTTATAATGACATAGCTGGCAACTTTCCCCTATTTTTAAGGTAAATTCCCTTATTCCAAACAGAATTCTCGCAAGAAAAGGGGGAAGTTGACAGCTATGTATGATGAGGCTATTATTGGATTATTGTAATTGTAAACTAATAAATAAATATCAGAGAGAGAGAGAAGGAGAGAGAGGAAGGAAGGAAGGAAGGAAGGAAGGAAGGAACCCTTGGGTCTCCTCCCTCTTCCTTTCTGCTCCTTCTTTGACACAGGGAACCTGACAGATCAGATCAATATATTTTAGGAAATGACAAACACACGGTTGCTCCTACTTTGCCAGTGGACTTGACTCCTTTCCAGATGCAGAAGTAGCAGATGATCCAGGCCAGCAAGAGACAGAGAGCCAGTTCCCACCTCACGGTGCCCAGATTATGTATCCCATCTGTTATTCCCAAGACTCTCCTCCTGCCAGGGTGGATTAAAAGACGAGATACAGGGTGATGTCCCAAGCCTGACATTTCACTATTAGCCAACTCCAGCCCCTTCCTGATTATTTTGACTTAGACCCCCATATAGTCGGTTTCCTTTAGAACCCATCACTTACAGTGCCGATGCTAAATGACTTTCCTCCATTTGATCTTTGTACTTGGTTTCAATTTATCTTATTATCTTGAGCAATGGCCATCGCCTTCTTTCCACAGACTTCCCCTCCCTGCTCATCACATTGCATGGTTTCCCCTCCTTTGGACAGTGGACATTTAGCCTTTTTATCTTGCACAGAATTTGAGGCGTACCAATGTTCACTTCCTTGTTCAATCCCTGACTTTTTTCCCGTGCCTCTGTCAATAAACTCATGCGGTTCCCCTATGCCTGGGTCTTCTGTGCATGCTCCTTGTAGCTTCCTTTTGCTGGAACATTACAGAGGCCAAATTCAAAAGTCTCCTGCCTTTAAATTATAGGGTGGGGGGCGGGGGAAGGAATCAGAAAAATCTGAATACATACTCCCAGAACTCAGTGGCTGGAGAGGTGGCGTTAGCTGGCATGATATTGTCCTCCAAACTCGAGCTGTTCAGAAAGTCCACACAAAGAGCTGTGGAAAGGGGGAAAGCGGTTGGGTGAGAGTCTGCAGCACTCCAACATCATTCTGGCCTGTCTTTGACCCTCCCCTGACCAGAGTTTCAGAAGGAAATGGGAGCTCCTTATTTATACAGAATCCAGATGTTTGTGGTATGCAGGTTATTACTGAGCAACACAGATACAAACTCCCGTTTCCCCTCCTCCTTTCCCCCACACACTCGCCTTCTGTCATCACTTTGCATTCATCCAAGTCCACCCTCACTTACAAATGGTGGGGAGGGGCTGTGTGAGAGTTTATTGGTGAAATTCCTAGAGAGGGAAGCAAGTTGCAGAGCATCTAGCAGTGGTGGCGATAGAAGCTAACAACGTATTTTAAATGAGTAAGTCCAAGAGGAAATGCAAGAAAAGGAGCAGGAATTGGCAAATGTTGAGCATTAAGCAATCATCATCATCATCATATTTTTGGAAGGAAAGACATTCACAAGAAAACATCCTCGCTTCTCAGTCATTTGGAGAAGCAGGACTGAACCTTTCTTGCAGTGGTGCCATCAAGGCAAGACTGTGGGGCAGGTGTCAATACCGCCCCCTACACACACACACACACGCACTCATAGGGTGGCTCTGTGTCTTACTTTAGAAAGGGCAGATCTCTGTTTGAAGGAGCCCTCTCTCTATCTGAAGAGTTGTCCATGCTAAAGAGGCAGAAGAACCACAAGAAGAGAGAGCAGTCAGGACTTTGACATTGCCCATCAACACTTAGTGCCTGGACAGCAGACCGAGCAGCTGCCCAAGACACTTGGTCATTTCTTTCCCAATATTGTGGGAAATTCATACAGTGTTTGGGGGTTTTTTGTGGTGGTACAAATCAGCACAGAAGACCATCACCTCTTTCTTTGTTGTCCTTGGCAGCCATTGTGTGCTGGTACACACATCAAGAAAGGAATACCAGCACCTCTTTTTAAAAAAAAAATACCCCAAAAAGCATTGGGTGTGTTGTATTCATTTTTAAGTGATAGTGATAATTTTGAAATTGCCTCTATGTATATAAATCTTCAGATTTATATAAATCTAAAAATCAAATATGGGTCCTCTTTTTTGGTGATGCCCCCAGGGTGGGATAAGAACTTCACTTTTACAGGAAAGTTTGGTGTTTTGTTGTGTTTTTAATATTTTGTTGGGAGCTGCCCAGAGTGGCTGGGGCAATCCAGTCAAATGGGTGGAATAATAATAATAATAATAATAATAATAATAATAATAATAATAATAGCCCTGCTGAGCCAAGCCAAAGTCCAGCCTAGTCCATCACCCTCTTCTCTCAGTAGCAAACCAGAAGCCCACGGAAAATCTGCAAAGAAGGTCTTGAGTTTCACATCACACTCCCCCCCCCGCTCCAATCCCAGCGACCGTTCAGATATTCAGAGGCATACTGCCTCCAACAGGAAAAGGTAAAGGTAAAGGACCCCTGGACGGTTAAGTCCTGTCAAAGGCGATTATGGGGTTGTGGCCCCATAATGCTTTCAGGCCAAGGGTTTGTCCACAGGCAGCTTTCTGGGTTATGGGGCCAGCTTGACTAAACCACCTCTGGTTGACTAAACCACCTTAACGGAAACCAGAGCGCACGGAAATGCCATTTACCTTCCTGTCACAGCTTTACCTATTTATCTACTTGCACTGGTGTATTTTAGAACTGCTAGGTTGGCAGGAGCTGGGACAGAGCAACGGGAGCTCACTCCGTCATGGGGATTCAAACCACCGACCTTCTGATCGGCAAGCCCAAGAGGCTCAGTGGTTTAGACCACAGTGCCGTGAGCATGAAGGACCCCAAATGCAGCAGGGCTGGCTTACTCCATTTTAAAGTAAGTGATGTTTTACCCATGGCCATTTATAAAGAGATGATCCGCACTTGCCCCCCCCTCCCAGGGAGGACCATGAAGAGTCTAAAATTAACAAACTATGGGCAGATCCACATCACACATTTAAAGCAAGTTTAAAGCACATGACTACCCTCCCTCAAAGAATTCTGGGAACTGTAGTTTCCCCTTCACAGAGATGCCATTCCCCAGCACCGTTAACAAACCACAGTTCCCGTTATTATTTGGAAATCATCCCTGAGTGCTCACTGGAAGGACAGATCGTGAAGCTGAGGCTCCAGTACTTTGGCCACCTCACGAGAAAAGAAGACTCCCTGGAAAAGACCCTGCTGTTGGGAAAGATGGAGGGCACAAGGAGAAGGGGACGACAGAGGACGAGATGGTTGGACAGTGTTCTCGATGTTACCAGCATGAGTTTGACCAAACTGCGGGAGGCAGTGGGAGACAGAAGTGCCTGGCGTGCTCTGGTCCATGGGGTCAGGAAGAGTCGGACACGACTAAATGACTAAACAACAACAACATGCTATTCAGATGTGCGCTGGATATACTGTTAACTTGTGGCGTGGGTGCCCTACTTGGAAATTTGTGAAGGGAAGGCCACCTCCAGACTGGGAACAGGGATCAGAGCCTTAAGATGTCATTAAAAATTAAATGCCTGGTATGAGTAAAAGGAAAATGGCGATTTGTAATGTGGATACACTCGTTCCGCCTGCAGAGAAAGAGGCAAAAGACTGTAACAGAAGGCAAGAGGCATTCAGAGGCCAGGTGGAACCTCTGGCCTTGCTTCTCCAGGGCCCTGTGGATTCTGAATAAAATGAAATAAAGCAAAGGCTGACTGTACAAAGGTGCAGTTCACAGCCCCACTGCATGAGACTCTGGTCTCTTCAGCGACTTGAAAGAGAGAGGCAGGCAGGGGGGTTTGCAGTGTTTATTGCCATGTGAGGAGGTCAGTGGTACAACATTCTTATCCTTTCAGTCATGAGTTCAGAAGGTCATGTTCAGCTCGCAGAAAGGCTGTCCACAAAGCCAGGAACCAGCCAGGCACACAAAGGCTTTAAGGGAAAAGAACTAGACCTTTTTTTTTTTACTCAGAACAGAATTGACTACAACATATCTAAGGAGGAAAGCAAAGAGAAGAATGTGCAGTGAGTATTTCCTCTCTCTTCCCCCCCCACACCCCCCCCAAAAGCAAAACAAAAACCACTCTCTGGGAGTTCCACTCATGAGATTAAAACAGCCACAACCTTGTAAGAAAGCTCTTCGCACAAGGGTTTTTCTTTCCAAGACATCATGAGGTCTTTTTAAAATAAAAAATAAAAAAATAAAGGTACACCCCACATCTCTATCATCGTGATTGGGCTCAGAGAGAAAATAGGCAGTATCAAATCTTCTCAAAGACAAGACAAAGACGTATCACAAGGGCTAGGTTGCCTTGGTCCGGAGCCATCCCTAACCTTAGGCAGAGAAAATTCCTTCCAGTAGCACCTTAAAGGCCAACTAAGTTAGTTCTTGGTATGAGCTTTCGTGTGCATGCACACTTCTTCAGATACACTGAAACAGAAGTTGCCAGATCCTTCTATATAGTGAGAAGGTGGGGAGGGGTATTACTCAGAAGGGTGGTGGGAATGGGAGATTGGCAGATAGCTGAGATGAGCCTGTTGACGACTCTTAACAACTGCAATAGGTCTTACAGGAAAAGGCAAGGGGTGAGGAGGTGAGAAATGGCTTAGTCATGTATAATGGGATAAGAATCCAATGTCTTTGTTCAAACCAGGTCTCTCCATGGTTTTATCCCATTATACATGACTAAGCCATTTCTCACCTCCTCACCCCTTGCCTTTTCCTGTAAGACCTATTACAGTCGTTAAGAGTCGTTTCAGTGTATCTGAAGAAGTGTGCATGCACACGAAAGCTCATACCAAGAACTAACTTAGTTGGTCTTTAAGGTGCTACTGGAAGGAATTTTTTTTATTTTGACTATGGCAGACCAACTATCTGTAACTTAGGCAGAGAATGATGGAGAAACCTCAGCCAACAGATTTGGGATAGCCTTTGAATTCTTCCAATAGTATCAACCACAACATCTGGGGTTCATTCACCTGCCCATCTAAGTCCTAACTCAGAACAGACCCATTGAAATTAGTGGGCCTAAATTAGCCATGTTCATTAATTTCCATAAGTCTATTCTGAGTAGCATTGGATACAACCCAGTGTATGTTATCATCTGCCAATGATGTCCTACATACATCTAACCAGTCAGTCTACGCAAAAGAATAAATGGACACAAATGTCACATCAGAAGTGACAATATTCAAATGCCAATTTTTTTGCTACTTTAAATTGTCAATTGCTTATTATATTTTCACCAGCAAGGGGGTGAGAAAAAGGATTTGCATTTTTAATTTTGTGTGCCAACGTATCTTGCGCCTGAACCTATGTAGCAAAGTAAGAAGAACTACAGTTCCATTTCTTCAGAAAGCCATGCAGGAGGTGGCATTTTGCCAGAGTCATACCTGTGTTCCAGGTATTACTGCAGCTGGCCCAGGGTAGAACAGCAGCGAAGGAGTTAAATAGGTAGAACAGAGCCCAAGCCAATATGATGATGTAGTAGACATTCAGGAACGATTCGATGACTTGGGAAGCATAGCCAATTCCTGAGTGGCAGAGAGAGATAAAGGTGATGGTTAAAAACAGACAAAAAAGGGCCACAATTTCCTGCCAAGCTGTGATTGAAAAAGACCTAGGTTTTCAGTTACCGATAGGACCAAACATAGTTCAGAGACTGGCCAGAAGCAGAGGTGGGGAAGCTGTGGATCTCCAGATGTCACTGCCATCATCCCAGGCCGTGCTCACAGGGGCTGATGGGGTCCAGCAATGTCCAGAAGGTCACTAGTTTCCCACTCTGGTCTGAAGGCAGGTGAGATCCACATGCCTGTGGAGGGCAGAACCATTGCTTCACAGTGGGCAGGGCAATGGATACAAATTTCATGTTTGTAGAGTCTTCTTCTTCTTTGGCGATCACTCGTAGCCGAGTAAGATTGTCTTCCATAAACATGGTTTTAACAATGAGTCCGTAAGTGACTGTGGAGGCCAATTCTGGATCCACACATCCTTCCACAGTGGGGACATTAGTTCCCAGGTGGGAGTTGATCACGGTGTGGATTTGCCAAGTGTGCCTTCCTCTTAGCACGTTTCTCCCTTGCGTCCTGAGTTCGAGTGTCTTCAAAGCCCATTACACCTTGGGTAAAGGCTGTTCTCCAATTGGAGTGCTCACAGGCAAGTGTTTCCCAATTGTTGGTGTTTATACTACATTTTTAAAAATCTGCCTTGAGAGAGTCTTTAAACCTCTTTTGTTGACCACCAGCATTACGCTTTCCATTTTTAAGTCTGGAATAGAGTAGTTGCTTTGGAAGACGATAATCAGGCAACCGCACAACATGACCAGTCCAACGAAGTTGATGTTGAAGAATCATTGCTTCAACACTGGTGAGGCTTCTTCCAGTGTGCTAGTATTAGTTCGCCTGTCTTCCCAAGTGATGTGTAAAAGTTTTCAGAGACAGTAAGTTAGTACACACACACACACACACACACACACACACACCTCTATCCTCCATCCAGGCGAGCAAGAAACATTACTAGAATTCAGGGACACATTCCAGGCAGGCAAAACCACTTGGGGGTGAAGCAATGGCCATGAGGGGTGTGGCCTGTGGAGAGTTCCTAGGGCCAGGCAGAGAGACCTGGAGGGTCACATTTGGCCCTTTGCATGAGGTTCCCTGTTGTACAGGATCAGTTTGTATCTCTGCAGCGTAAACTGCCACTCCTAGCATAAACAACGCCTTGCAGGAAATCACCTCGCCCTTCAACTCCTCACTGCTGCTTCCTCACTGCTGCTGCAAACAGGGAGCTCACGTTTTTATCTTAAACACAGAAAGACTTGCAGACTTGTGGTTCCTTGTTGCTGCCACCGCTTCTTCCTCCTCTGAATATATGCCCTTTCACACCTGCCTTGGCAGGGGCTCCACAGTTTTAAACTTGTTCTGCTTCTGGCTGCTCCTTTGCCACCACCTTTTGACACTGTATTGAGAACCAGCTCTGCCTCAAATATCTACACTTCAGAATGACTCGCCCTTTTGACTTAGACTGCAGTTCTGAACAGGTACAACGGCAGCTGGCTCTATGCCATGCCCTGTAGCAGGGGAGCTCAGAGGGAATTAGATCAAAAAGTACAGTGCATGTTTGGCGGAAAGCTACCAGGACTTCCCTTGTACTACCAACTTGCCTTCAAAGATAGGGCAGATCCGTCTCCAGGCAGTGATCCCACCCTGACCGGTATACTGCCCAAGGGCTGTCTCCAGCAAGAATACTGGGATCCCACAAGCAAAGAGGAATATGAGGTATGGGATGAAGAAGGCACCTGTGGGGAAAGAGAGCAGGGAGAGAAGCTGAAGCAAATTCATTATTAACACCTTTGTTAAAAAGAGGGGGAAGTGATATTTTCACAGGGCTGGATTAATGATCTTGCAAAATAGCTGCCTCCACAAATGCACATTAAGAGTCGTACCTTGGTTTTCAAACAGCTTAGTTCTCAAACGTTTTGGATCCCAAACACCACAAATCTGGAAGTGAGTGTTCCGGTTTATGAACATTTTTGGGAATCTGACAGGGCTTCCTGCAGCCAATCAGAAGCCGCGCTTTGGTTTCTGAATATTTTGGAAGTCAAAAGGACTTCCGGAACAGATTCCGTTCAACTTCCAAGGTACGGCTGTATTAGAGTTCCATCGCCATTTTTTGTTTTTACAAAATGGAGGGCAGTGACAAACAAAAGCAGAGCAGTGAGGAAGTGCAATCCTTATGCTGACTACCTCTTCTCTGTTCTAAAATAACCCCAGCTACTTCCCCCCCCTCTCTCAACAGGGGACAAGGAAGGCAAGCACCCATCCAAAGAAGGTGCTCACCTCTCCCACTGGCCCCTCTCCTTTGCTGGACTCCTGTCAATAACATATGCTGCTATGTTTTTTCAGTGATCATGTGGGACACAACTCATCCACCTAGAGATATACTATACCCCTTATGTGTGTCCTCCTCCCCCCAAAAAAATTCTGGTGCCACCACTGGGGAGGGGGTGAACTGAGCTCACAGTTCTTTGACACACAAAAATGATTGCACAGGTTTTTTTAAAAAAAACTGTCTTGTGCAAGACTGTGGAAATCTGTTATCTACTTTGTGACAAATATCTAGCTCGTAAAATAGTCCTCTTTGCAATAAATCTGCTGCACAAAATATGATTAGCAGGTGCTAAGGGGACCATCTTATCTAATGATTTTTTTAATCTGATATATTTTTAATTAGTTTCTTCATTGCACATCGTAAATTTTATAGTGAGTTTTATGTTTAGTCTGCATATTGCATATGGCTTGCTGTACTGCGAGCTTAAAATGCGCTGTTACGATTATTTTTTAATAGTTTCCTGATGACCAACGGCTACAATGAAAGAAAGGGCACTAGAAAAATTATGGGTGCTGTGCACCTACCACCTCCGTTCTTGTAGCAGAGATAAGGGAATCTCCATACATTGCCCAGACCAATGATCTCTCCAGCCACAGACAGTAGAAACTCCACTTTGTTGGTCCACTGTCCTCTGTCCTCAAGCTCATCCTTCCTCTCTTCTGGCTTTTCTTCTACCACTGGCACAACCATAATCCCACTGGATTCCGCATCCCAAGGTCCTTTGCTTTCCATGGCTCTGAAGGGCAAGGGATGGCAGAGGGGAAGGCAGATCACATGACATGGGGAATTCTCATAGGATTCCTATCAAGCTGTTTTGTTTTGCTTTGCTTTGCTTTGCTTTGCTTTGCTTTGTCCAAACAGTTTCTTATGTTCAAGGTGAGCATGAACCAAGGAGTGAGCCAGTGAAAATAAGGGGGGCTAGGGAGGAGGGTGAAATTGGATCCAGTTTGCATCTAAGGGTGAATCTATTGAATCTGCACTTTCCAAAATAACATGAGAACTAAAACACAGCCATCCTTCAAAATTTAAAAAAATGCATATATTAGAGATGATGTGCATAAAAATAAATATATTCATGAAAATAACATCCAAAAGTGCATTATTTTAGGTGAAATTATCAGCAAAGAATGTGTACATTAGTCAAAACCACATGCAAAAATGTATTTATTCAGTGAAATTTGCACTAAAATGCTGGTGAATTTTCATGAGGATCTTTTTAAAAAATAACAACAACCTGAGGCCTGCAGGTATAGCAGGTACACACATTTTATTTTATTTTTTATTTTATTTTTTATTAAATGCAGCAATGTAGAGAACTGAATTTAAGGTTGGAAAAATGAGAAATATAGACTACTGAAATTGATACTTGAGGCAGACCTTTGTGGGGAAAATGATACAGAGATGTATCTACTCTATTCATAGTACACCCATTGAAATGAATAAACCTAAGTCGTGTCCGTTATTCCAATGGGTCTACTCCAATTATGGATTGGATTACATTGGATTCAATCCACAGCCCTCACTGGTCTAAAACCACTTCTTCACATCTATGTGAATCAGCAATGGCCAGAGTTTGAGTGAGAAAGGAAGGAAGGAAGGAAGGAAGGAAGGAAAAGGAAAGGAAAGAAAATGAAACTAAAATTTAAAACTTTGAATGTAACTGTTTAACCAGAAGTAACGGATTCTATAATCCTTATCTAGCTGAACCATTCCTCAGAAGCTTTGCATCACTTCAGTCTAATTCGCAACAGCTTAGGCAAATATAGGCTTGCCCTGGTAGTAACCTTGAGAACTTTCATCTATCAGTAAAAGCAATAATAGTGAAAAGCAAGCTAATTTATATCTGTGAAGCCATTTTTGTATATGATTAAAAACCTGAAGAAAATTCATCATTCCAAATAAAAAAACAACAGTGTGCATCCTACTGCCTGCACAATTATAACACACCAATATTTAATTCAATCCAAAGACTAAATTCAAAGAGTGTGGTTTGTATGTGCAATTTGAACTCAGTCTTGTTGAATTTCAGTGATTCAAATTCTGAACTTATATTTTTAAAAAATCCCAAATACCTAACCATAATATAAATTGCAGTGAGACAAGATTTAAAAACTTCAGTTTCTCTTGACAACCCCACCAGCACCACAAGGCACACAATACCCTTCCTACAAGGCACCATTTTTCATTCATTCCAGATATTTATATACCACTTTTTAGGCAGAACTCACAAGACACTTTGCGTAAGTTCCTTACAATGAGCATCTTTTCTTTTTAAACTTTATATAAGGCAGCAGGCAGCCTGACTCCTGAAGTTGTTTCTGCTTCTCTCCTCAGGGCAAGATGTTCCCTCAGAAATCCCTGCGGCAGCAGTTGTAGGGAGGGGCCGCCACAGGAAGCTGAATGGCGGCAGCACACAAAACTATTTGTGTTTCTCCCCTTTCCCCCTCACTCCTGTTTCCTCTCCTCCATCCCAGGCCCTGCACCCTCCTCTCCAGTGTGGAGAGCCAGTCTGGTGTAGTGGTTAAGAGCAGTAGACTCGTAATCTGGTGAACTGGGTTCACGTCTCCGCTCCTCCACATGCAGCTGCTGGGTGACCTTGGGCCAGTCACACTTTTCTGAAGTCTCTCAGCCCCACTCACCTCACAGAGTGTTTGTTGTGGGGGAGGAATGGAAAGGAGAATGTTAGCCGCTTTGAGACTCCTTCGGGTAGTGATAAAGCGGGATATCAAATCCAAACTCCTCTTCTTCTCCTCCTTGTCCTATCCCATATTGCCTTCCCTTGTCTGTGCCTCGCATGTGTCAGCAAACCTGATATGCTTGCTGTATAATGACCCTGACCCAATGAACCCTATTTTCACCTTGTCCTTTTTCACTGATGGCCTGCCACCTGCTGTGCTGAGGATCAGCTTCACTGCTTGCAAACACACACACACACACACACACACACCACCCTGCTTCTCCAAGATCCTCAGATTGCTAAGAGAGTCATCTGCTGTATCCAGATCTGTTGCAAACATGCCATCTGGCTGATCAGCTAAGGAAAATGCCTGTTCAGCGCAGATGCCTCCTCCATCTCGTCAGAGCTCCATGGCTTGTCAAGTGAACGAAAGCCAATGCTTTGTAATGGAACCTGTTCTGAACTGTCACAGTCTTCACCGCATTCCAATTTGTGTCTGCCAAATGCATATCATCAAGCAGAGCAATGCTTCGGACAATGCTTATTAGCAATGTCATTATGGGCAGACAGCAGAAGATCTAACTTCAATTTATTTGCTTATTAGGGATGAAAACAAAGCCTGTTTCCATTGCCAACCTGTTTTTATAACTATTTACTTGCATTATGAGAACACTTGATCAGACACTTGTTCTGATGAAGCACAAACCTTGACGGGCTTACAGCGATGCGGAGCAGAATCTCTTCTGCAGAATTCTTTTTTGTCCATTTCATAAGTTTGTTAGTAGAAATGAATGGATGCCAAGTGCAAATATAATATTAAGCCAACTTGGCAGTTTCAAAAGTTTTTGACTTTGTTTACTGCATATAAATGCAAGTAAAGCAAACGTGCTAAATTGGATCCCTCTCTAGGGCAGCAGGAACATTTTTGGTGCAAACGACCTTATGCAGATTTGCACAAGGTAGTTTACATCAGCAAAAACTACTGGAAAATTTCCCCATTCAGAATTCAAAGTTCCTGCAACTTTGTATGTACAAAATTCAAGGTTTAATCACTTCTGCCAGAGAAATCCTGGAGAACAGCAGCCAGTCAAGGTAAACAGCCCTGGGCTAGAAGAGCGTATTGGCCAAAATGTGTTATAAGTCAGCTTCCTGACTTATTCTTTTAAAGGCAAGAGGAGAAAGGGGAGTTCTGTAGATCGATTTATCATTGCAAGATTCACAGACCACTATGAAATTGCTAAGAAGACTATTTTAAGCGCATCGTATAATGTGGCATGACGCTTGCAAAGCACTCCCAAGTCATATGTCCAGTATGATTAAAGCCTGAATTGTGTCTCTCTGTTTGTAGGATTCATCAGCGCCATTCCTTACTGGCGCCTCTACAGGGATGGACCTGGGCTTGCTGAGCTCTGTAGACAAGAATCGGAATCAGAATGGACAAACTAATGGAAATCCCTGCACAAGCTACAACTGGAGGTCAAATGTGGCCCTCCAGGCTTCTCTAACTGGCCCTCAGGACTCTCTTCAGCCCATACCCACTCCCCAGACTACACCTTTCCCCACCTCTGGTCGGTGCTTTCATGCACCTTTTGCTGGTGCAGGAATAGGATCTAGCCTCTTGCATGCCTAGGTGGAAAGGTAGGGATCCGTGCACCTGCAGGTGCATGTGTGCATGTGCAGTTCATATTCATATATATATATATATATATATATATATATATATATATATATATATAAAATTATTTATATTTCAAAATAACCATTTAAACAACCTTAAATCAATGACTTTCCTTCTTCTCTTTCCATGGTTCATTTTGCATATCATACATCCCTGCATATTTTACATGAACCAAACCATTCAGTAATCTATTGTTACATCCATCAAAACTTATTTACACTGTTGAATTTATCTTAATGCTACCAGGGTTTTTAAATGAACACAATTTTCACCATATATTCAGTAAACATTTTCCAGACTTCTTTAAATGTACATTCCTCATGTTCTCTTCATATTCCCTTACTTCATTCTTCATGTTCTCTTCATGTTCTCTTACTCTACATGTTAAATCTGCAAGCTTTGCATATTCCATCAGTTTAAGTTACCATTCTTCATTGGTTGGGACCTTGCTCGTTTTCTATTCCCCCTTCATTTTATTTACTGCAAAAAGTTTGCAATTTCAAGTTGGCTGGTAACGCAGGACCTCCCATTCAACTATAATCGTGCAACCTGAGTTTGCTGGTTTGTATGCATCCCACAAGGGATGCAGGTGGCACTGTGGGTTAAACGACAGAGCCTACAGCTTGCCGATCAGAAGGTCGGCGGTTCGAATCCCGTGAGGGGTGAGCTCCCATTGCTTGGTCCCTGCTCCTGCCAACTTAGCAGTTTGAAAGCACGTCAAAGTGCAAGTAGATAAATAGGTACTGCTCCGGCTGGAAAGTAAACAGCATTTCCGTGCGCTCCTCTGGTTCACCAGAAGTGGCTTAGTCATGCTGGACACATGACCCGGAAGCTGTCTGCAGACAAACGCCGGCTCCCTTGTCCAATAAAGTGAGATGAGCGCCGCAACCCCAGAGTTGGCCACGACTGGACCTAAAGGTCAGGGGTCCCTTTACCTTTTATGCATCCCACCTGGAAATTGCAAGCCTGCACATGCCTCTAGTCACAGTCTTTTCCAGTATGGTGTGATGCATTTATTTATGTTTATTCTATAATATTGTGTGTGTGTGTGTGTGTGTGTGTGTGTGTGTGTGTGTTTATGTTCCTAAATCCACATTTATAGGTATAAATTAGCATATGCAAAATGTATTCAAATCTGCACCCTCTTTTATCCTTTTTAAAAAATGTGTTGCATTTCCTCACCTCCAGCAGCCATAGCACCCCCATTCCAATCCAAATTGGGTCCCCCTCGGCTGTATAAATTTTTTTTTAAGAGAGACAGCAGTCCAATTAAAAAGTTTTCCGTATAAGACAAGGGTATCAGGTTTACATTATAAGAGTTTGTATGCAGTATATATTGCTGCCTTTAGACTAGACACCTAAGGGGAGGACTCTGCATTCCCATTTCCAGAAATTTTGCAAAACACCTTTTCCCCCAAGGATCCTACTAGTCTAGAAAGAATGACCATTTCCGAAATGGAAGGCAGGGGACCTTCCATTTTGAGCTTGCAGATTGCACTTTGGGATCCTTAATTAAAACTTCAATCCAATGCACACTTAGCTGGGAGTAAGCAAACTCGGTAGGATTTACTTCTGAGTAAATATGCAGAGGATTGCACTGTAGCACGCTCATGCCTTCAATTCCTGTTCATACATGCAGCAATAAAATCAACAAAGTCCCATAAAAGATATACCAACACAATGGGGATGACCACCAAGGATTCCCCTTCCTTGGAGATTTTAAAGCAGAGGTTGGATGGCCATCTGTCTTAAATGCTTTACAGTGGTACCTCGAGTTACATATGCTTCAGGTTACATAGGCTTCAGGTTCCATACTCCGCTAACCCAGAAATAGTGCTTCAGGTTAAGAACTTTGCTTCAGGATGAGAACAGAAATCGTGCTCCGGCAGCATGGCAGGTTAAGAACAGACCTCCGGAACGAATTAAGTACTTAACCCGAGGTACCACTGTATTTGAGATTCCTGCATTGCAGGGGGTTGGACTAGATCACACCTGGGGTCCTATCCACACTTACATGGGAGCAGGTCCCATCTAACTTAGTAAGGATTGCTTCTAGACAGAGATATGGCTATAACACCAGGGTTCCCCACCACCAGCACCACCACCAATTGTTCCATTAAAAGGGGTGGCTGGTTGGGATTCCTAAATGTTTGGTTTGGCATAGCCCTGTCTCAGATGATGGCATTGGTTGAGATGAGGGATCATCAACAGTGCCCTCTGGACTGCCCACAATTCCCTGTGGTGGGTGGGCTGTCCTGCTGCACACCTATGCAGGTGAGAGAGTCAATTTGCTAAGCAATCGAGACATTTGCAGTTCATCCCAAGTGACTTTTGGCCAAGTTAATCTCTGCCCACATCTCTAAGGAAGCAACTCTCTTTGCCAGTGTTCAGAACAGGCCTGCCAAGCCCGGTTGAGGAACAGCCCCTGAGGTAAAGTCCAAGGTTTGACACCTTGTATCAGCAATTGCTAGTTGAGGGAGTGGCGCAACTGTGCTCACAGCAGCAATATTAAGGTCAATAGATAAGGGACTTCCTTTAGGAACTCTTTCAAATTATCTGCTGCAGGCTCACATACAGACAAATTGATATATGCAGCAATAAACCCCGCATGGGATGATGCACGGCTTGCTCAAGACATTTGGGTGCCTGAGGCAAACCACAGAATGGCATCCTCCTCTCCACCAGGGAAAAAATGGGTGCATGAAAAGCTACATCAGGAAGAGGAGGGGGTGGGAAATAAGATATACATCTTGGGATCTGCTGCCCCGTGGATTCTGCTGCCCAAGGCAGCCGCCTCACTTGGCCTCATGGGCGGCCCAGCACTGGGCTGATGTGTGCTCATTTGAGGGCAAAAACATGGGCACACCGTGAGGCATGCACATACATTGCACTGATGTCACATGGCCCTGGGTCCCCTCTATCATGGGAGCAAGAGGTGTGAATGGAGCAGTATCCCTGCCCCCAAATGTTGGCAAGTGCCAATGGTATTGCATATGACCCCTCCAATAACATCATGACACCAAATCGTTATGGATGCACAATAAAAAGAATATATCAAGGAGCCTAGATTTGTTTCACAGAGGCAATAGCCTGGCTCTCGCACACACACCAAACACCAAACCATGTTTTCCCCAAGGTGCTTGTTTTCAGGGAAGCAATGTGATTTCTCAACCTCAGTGAAATGAAAACAAATTCTTGGAGTCCGGTCTGCTGTTTTCCATACATGTACACACACACACCACTGGGCCTTCAGTCTGCAGTGTTTCACAATTCATTTCTAGCCTGTGATTCATATTGCTTGACCCTGTCATGGCCTGTCCTTCCACACCCACATACAACTTCTTCATTGCCCTGTTCCTCTCCATTTCCATCACTAGGTATAAGGGAGCCTGTCCATTTCAGTTTCTCCACGTTTTTCATTTTTCTAACCTTAAATTCAGTTCTCCTCATTTCCACATAAGTGTGTGTGTGATTCTTTTTAAATGGCCCTTGTGAATATTCACCAGCATTTTAAATGAGAATTTCTCCCAATATACGCAATTTTGCAAAGCAATTTTCCTTAATATAACACATTTTGGCGGGTGTTTTCCACTGACATGTGTATTTTTACCCTAGTATATGCAAAAAAATTTTGGTACGCATTACTTGGCTGCACTGAAAATTCAGAGAAGTGTGGATTTCAGAAAATGGCTGGGTCTCAGTTTGCATATTGTTTCAGAAAGTGAAATTTTGGTGGGTTCATCTTCAAATGGGAACTGAATCAGATTTCTCATCCATCCCTACTCTCAACACCATTTTCTTTGGGCTCCCCAGTGGACAGGAGTGTAAAAAAGGGGGGGAAATCCTGCTTAGAGTTCGCTCAAGGCCAATTCAGCTTGCAATCCTAGGCACACGTGGAGCTGCACTTCCCAGAATCCCCTGGGAACAGGCATTGACTGTTAAATCACTCTGTAAATTGTAACTACACATGTTGGGGAATAGGGGTCTCCTAACAACACTCACCACCCTTTACAAACTAGACCCTCCCGGGATTCTTTGCAGGCGAGTCGTGACTGTTTAAAGTGGCATGGTGCTGTTTTGAACGTATATTGCCGATGGGGCCAAAGCCCCACTGAACACAGAGGGGCTTAGGATTGCGCTGTTAGTCTACTCTCCCTGGGCCAAAGCATTGCATTGCTGTCTCCGGTACAATTTCCCATGTTGCATTGCGCTGCCTCTCAAGGCTTCTTCGCCTGAAGCAGGGCACCAAAATCAGTGACAGGCGAAAGGAAAAGCCACTCACCTGAGGTCCCACAAACGCCTGCGTCCTGTTCCTGTTAGGTCACCGCAAACCAGCTGGGGAATGCCACAACATCAACAAAATATTAAGGAAAAAGAAAATCCGGAGCCACTAAAGAGAGAGGGAGAGAGAGTTGGCTGAGCAAACAAACCCTTCTCTCTCCTCTTTCTCTCCTCCTCTTTTCCCTCCCCTTACATGAGATATTCCAAGCGAATTATCACCAGAGTTCTCTTGTGGGTGGAGGGGCAGGGTGTGTATATGCATTTCTGAAGAGGGGGGGGAGAAAGGGCCCTCTCTCTCTCTCTCTCTCTCTCTCTCTCTCTCGGATTGCCTTATAATACTTCTCTTTATGAAGCAGTGAGAGGAGAAGGCGGGAGGGAGGCCAGCAGGCAGGCCAAAAATGTGGAGACCGTGATCATTTCGCAACGCTGAGGGGGCGTTTTTCACACATGCGACCCGTGCCATCATAAATGTGCTTGCTAGGAAGTTAACTCCGTGGGACTTGTGCCCAAGTAAAAAGGCATCGCAATTGGCTGTCAAAGAGGGAGGGAAGGAGGGAGGTTACTACTGGAACCATACATTTCTAGCATGTATAAAGCACATAGCTCTCCCCCCCCCCCAAAAAAAATAATAATCCTGGGAACCATATGCTTTTTTTAAAAAAGGGTCTGGAAATTGTAGCTCTGTGGGGTGTAATCTACAGTCCCTGGGATTCTCTGGAGGAAGCCAGGTGCTGTGAATGTATTTCTTTAAGCAAGATTTCTGTACCACTTGATTGTAAAACACACACACACACCTCTAAGTGTTTTGCAAAAATAAATGTATGGTGTGGGCATGACCTTGTGGGGGGTGTTCTTGCACCATAATAATGCATCAGCAGTGGGTTCATGCTGCTTTAATTTGCTGTGCAATTCTTCCTGAATGCTACCACATTATTGCTGTTTGAATGGACAATGAAACTGAGCTGCAAAGTGGGCCTGTGTCTTGCAACTATGGCATTGGATTTATCCACTTCATTTCTATTCTCCACTCTCCTGCCTCAAAAATGCTCAGGATGGCAGTGTTTTACCCTCACAACAACCCTGGGAGGCAGCTTAAACTGAGAGGCAGAGGCTGACAAGCGAATCACGCCTCGACCTAAGTTGAGTTGGGAAATAAATTAAATAAATGTTTGTTTGTTTGTTGAATAAACAGGATTTAAAAGTTATTAGCTTTGGTTAGATTGCGGAAGAAACAGCCCATCAAGTCCACTCTGGCAACAATTTGGGAAACTTCATACAGGATACTTATTTATGAAAATTTGTAAATGGATACAGCGGTAGGGAATGCAATCAAAGAGGCTTATATCTTCACATGTGCTGGCATTGCACTGGGAGTTAATTTTCAAGGAATGAAATTTACAAAGCAAGAGCTTGCTAAATGTATGGGAAGGGGAGAATGAAGGAATGTCACATAAATATCTAATTGGCTTTATGCAGCCAGAATGGAGATTTCTAAAAGCTGGGAAACTAATGTTCGACAACTGGCTGCAGAGACTAGGGCACGCAGCCAGGGCCATAAAACTAGCATTTAATGTAAGGGCTGGCAAGGGGACAGATAATTGTAGTGGACCTCTCAGCTGCAAGTTTCTTAATTGTATGCCTTGCTTCCTCCAAGGAAATCAGGGCATTATTCATGGGTTCGTCCTCCAAAACAATCCTGTAATAGTATCTTGGCCAAGAGTCATGGGTTGCCTAAGGTAACCCAGAGAATTGATGGTTGATCAGAGAGCTGAACCCAGATTTTCCCTGTTCCAAATCCCACGGCCTAACCACTATACCACATCCAAATCAGGGCCAGGTTCTTTAAAAAGCGATTACTCTCTAGTTCCCAGTGCATATTGCTAATCAGCAACACTCCAGAATGGCACAGTTAAGTTAAGCAAACAGAAGCTATGCTCTTTTTAAAACATCTGGCAATAAGGGCGCTACCACGCCTTTCCGAATTGATAAACCCTTCATACAATATTCACATTATTTGCTATTGTACATTTTGCACCACACCCAGTTGCACCCACTTGACCCTTCTAACATTAGAGCACCTTCCCTGAACCACTGCCTTGAAATGCCCATAGATGTTATTAAAAGACATAAATAAGGAGGAGACTGGGTCAGTTTGCCTGACCAGAAAAGTGGGGTGAGGGAACACAGCAGCTGAATGTTGAATGTCACAGCCTTAATTCCCAGTGGCCAGGATGCTGAGAACAACATGGCAAACAGGCTCTGGGTCCGACTTGTTTTCAATCAGTTTTCCTAACAAATACAATTTCTCCTTTGACTACTATACATTCCTGATCTTGACTATGATATCTTATATTCCACTCTTCCCTCAGCTGTATTTTCATATGATACAACAGAGAAGAAATGAGAGCCTGTGTGGTGTAGTGGTTAAGCCTGTGTGGTGTAGTGGTTAAGCCCGTGTGGTGTAGTGGTTAAGCCCGTGTGGTGTAGTAGTAATCTGGGGAACCAGGTTCGTGTCTCCACTCCTCCACTGACCTTGGGCCAGTCACACTTTTGTTCTCTTTGACATCTGGTAGGAGGGTGTTCCACAAGGAAGGCACCACTACCAAGAAGGCCCTCTGCCTGGTTCCCTGTAACTTGGCTTCTCGCAGTGAGGGAACCGCCAGAAGGCCCTCGGCGCTGGACCTCAGTGTCCGGGTAGAACGATGGGGGTGGAGACGCTCCTTCAGATATACTGGACCAAGGCCGTTTAGGGCTTTAAAGGTCAGCACCAACAGTTTGAATTGTGCTCGGAAACGTACTGGGAGCCAGTGTAGGTCTTTCAAGACCAGTGTTATGTGGTCTCTGCGGCCGCTCCCAGTCACCAGTCTTGCTGCCATTTTCTGGATTAGTTGTAGTTTCCGGGTCACCTTCAAAGGTAGCCCCACGTAGAGCGCATTGCAGTAGTCCAAGCGGGAGATAACCAGAGCATGCACCACTCTGGCAAGGCAGTCCGCAGGCAGATAGGGTCTCAGCCTGCGTACCAGATGGAGCTGGTAAACAGCTGCCCTGGACACAGATTTGACTTGTGCCTCCATGGACAGCTGTGAGTCCAAAATGACTCCCAGGCTGCGCACCTGGTCCTTCAGGGGCACAGTTACCCCATTCAGGACCAGAGAATCCTCCACACCTGCCCACCTCCTGTCCCCCAAAAACAGTACTTCTGTCTTCTGTCTTGTTAGCCACTTTGAGACTCCTTCGGGTAGTGATAAAGTGGGTTATCAAATCCAAACTCTTCTTTTTCTTCTTCTGGGCTTGAGGTTCTAAGGCAGCAGACCTTGAGTACCATATGGCAAATCACTTTTGAAACTAGGGGTACTTTTTCAATGAACAATAGACCCATGTGCCATATCCTAAACCCTTTTAAAACCACACTAGGTACCTGATACTCTTTTTATATCTATATAAAAATTCCACCAAACCATATTACCCCATACAATAACATTTTCATTGAAATAAAAAAATTCCTTCCAGTAGCACCTTAAAGACCAACTAAGTTAGTTCTTGGTATGAGCTTTCGTGTGCATGCACACTTCTTCAGATACACTGAAACAGAAGTTGCCAGATCCTTCTATATAGTGAGAAGGTGGGGAGGGGTATTACTCAGAAGGGTGGTGGGAATGGGAGATTGGCAGATAGCTGAGATGAGCCTGTTGACGACTCTTAACAACTGCAATAGGTCTTACAGGAAAAGGCAAGGGGTGAGAAATGGCTTAGTCATGTATAATGAGATAAGAATCCAATGTCTTTGTTCAGACCAGGTCTCTCCATGGTTTTAAGTTTGGTAATGAGTTGCAATTCAGCAGCAATTTTCATTGAAATATGATTAGGCAGCCAGATGGTTTGCTTTTTAAAAAAAATCAACGTTGACTAGGCATCATTGCTTATGGCAGGGGTCTAGAGTAAAATGCCAACATTTTAAAGAAGCTAATTGTTTAAACAAGACTCTTTAAAGAGGCAATCTTTTTCTGCTGAAGGAATCGCAGCAGAGAGTCAGAAACTGAAGATTTGCATGAATGAGGATATCCTATGACAAGGATTAGAAAACCTTTGTATTTGTAGGGAATACTATACGAAGTTCATTTGGGAATTTGCTATCCTTGCCACATCGCTACACAATCTATTTAAAAACTTTGTTGACAAAAAAAGTTCCAAAGTGCAATAATAGGGTTCAACGGACAGAAGTTTGTCGATCTGTAGTTGAAAAGTTTAAAAGTCAGTTAGTGCTGCCACCTATATTGTTCTAGCCAAATTAGGAAGTTTATAAAGTATCCTCTGAAAGGAGAGGCCCCAGTCACCTTTAGTTACAGAAGACAAAGCCCCAACCCTGACCCTTGGTTAAAACAATTTCACTAACTACTAATTTCTGGGCACAATTCAAAGTGCTGGTCATGACTTATAAAGCCCTATATGGTTGTATGAACCTGACGAGGCGGTAAGATCTTTGAGTGAGCATCTTCCCTCTGTTCCATCATCATCAGAAGAGAGAGCCTTTTCCATGGTTGCTCCCATATTATGGAATTCTCTCCCAATAATGGCTCACTTGGCTCCCTCTTTGTTATCCTTCCACCAACAAATTCCAAAAATTAAGGTATATACAATGCTGATCACTGGAGACCGCTGTCAGGGCTGTTTCTAATTGTTGGTTTTAAATGTGTTTGGGTGTATTTTAATTATTGTTGTAAACTAATTTGCTTTTATTACATTGCATTTTATAATGTTGCTTTTCAATGTAAGCCACTATCTTGAAGGATCAGAGTTTTCCTTCTCCTAGGTGCACTACCTTCCCAAGTTGACAGGCCCCATCTGCCCCTCACTTTCCTCTCCAGCATGTGCAGAAACTGCTTTCTTGACTGTTGGACCCACTATTGATCTCATCCACTCAATCTCTCAGAGCCTGTCTTCAAATGCAAGGGAAGTTCCTAATTCACCAAGAGTTTGAGACCCATTGGCTACCTTCACCTGGTTTAGCCAGCCAGTTGAAGCCATTCCCATGATGTGACTGCTGTTGCCTGATGGCAGCTTCTAGGAGCCACAGGCTGAGTACAGAGTGGGGGCCAAAAGTGGTCAAACTACCCCACAAGGAGCACACTGTGTCCCCCAACACCCCCATACACCCCAATTTTTGCTTTATTTAAAAAACACTATCGTATCAAAAGGGACGCGGGTGGTGCTGTGGGTTAAACCACAGAGCTTAGGGCTTGCCGATCAGAAGGTCAGTGGTTCAAATCCCCGTGACGGGGTGAGCTCCCGTTGCTCGGTTCCCTGCTCCTGCCAGCCTAGCAGTTCAAAAGCACATCAAAGTGCAAGCAGATAAATAGGTACCGCTCTGGCAGGAAGGTAAACAGCGTTTCCGTGCTCTGCTCTGGTTCACCAAAAGTGGCTTTGTCATACTGGCCACATGACCCGGAAGCTGGACGCCGGCTCCCTTGGCCAATAAAGTGAGATGAGCGCCGCAACCCCAGAGTCGGCCACGACTGAACCTAATGGACCTTTACCTTTACTTTTTATAGTATCAAAAACTACATGCGTTCCCAGCATTCTTTATTGTCCCTATGCAAAATATCTCCATTTGGCCTGCTAACTGCACACCAGACATGGCAGAAGACTAATCTGCTGGGGGCTGGTCCATGAGGATGAATGGACCACTGCCCCACCAGCCTCAAGTCTGCCCTCAGCCAGTTCCCACCTGCCTGCTTTTGTCTCTCCACCAACCAGTAGACCAGCTGTCTTCCTCCCTACCATCCCTGACTGACACCATCACCCACTGCTGGATTAATCCCAGTGTTTGAGTCGGGATTCAGTTATTCTTCCACAACCTGTGTTGTGCTGCAGTCTCCTTCCTGTCTTACCAAATACTAAACCTAACAATGGGAACAAGCTCCATCTCAGCAGTTTTCTTCTTCCGACAAGCCCTCTTCTTCCTCTATTCATCTCTTGCCAGCTGGCAGAGCCTCCTCTGTCTCCTATTCTGCTTGGCCCTTTTCTTCCTGAAACAGGTGCAGAGATTTTAATAGAACTGCTTGGGCTGACTCACGGCCCTCCCACCTGGTCTGTTAACACTGCGGATGTCTTTCTGAAAGATCCATTGGGAGATGTTCCAGGGAACTCCCTTCCTGTCACACAAGCCTTGCGCTGGAGACAGAGAAAGCAGAAGTCCACACAGAGGTCAGCTCCAGGCCACCTATTAATTGAGAATTAATCTTGAATTGTTTGCAAAAGCTTATGGGGACGTTATATAATGCTGGCTGTTCGGTGATAATTCATTCTGATTTGTTTCTGGGGAAGTTATGTGACCATGCACCAAGCAATTGTTGTCCACACAAGAGCTGTTCAACTGTGGAACAGTCTCCCTCAGGAGGCTGTGGACTCTCCTTCCTTCGCGGTTTTTAAGCAGAGGTTGGATGGCCATCTGTCATGGATGCTATAGCTGAGATTCCTGCATTGCCCATGGTTGGACTTCCACCTGTGGTACTTCTGTGCTTGGTATACCCTTTTCCACTTCCTTGCTTCTTTGGCTTAGGTTTGCTCTTGTCAATCATCATGATCCTGGCCGGCAAGTTGTGGGTTTTGGAAAGATGCCGGACAAAAAAACCAACCTCAGTCTAGATGCAGTATTTGAGTTCTTATTTGTTCTCTATGTGCCTGATTGCATTCTGAAACATCCTCCAGATAATATACACATGGTTTGGATTTGATGTGCTACATCAGTTGCTAAGCACTTGGAATCCAGGTCTCTAACTCAGCACTTCCCAACCTGGGGCTCACCTGTGCAAGTGGGTTGCAGGCTCCATAAGTAAACCCAAAATAATTATTGGTTACAATCCTTAACTGGTATGATGGATATCACTTACAGCTTATATACAATGGTTATAATGTTGGGTTGACATCTGCAGCTGAACTTTGGAAAGGCTCAGGTCTTACATTTTAACACTTGGGAACCACTCTCTGGCAGCTGACAGAAGATCCAGTGAGCATTTGCCATAAGATGCTCATAGGAGTTAAGTAATTTTTTGCTTCGGTGCCTCAAGTCATGGTTATAAAATTGGCAAACCTGAAGTTAAAATGCATGAAGCAGGCAGCTGCTGAAGACCTAAGGTCCAAAATTAATGGGATAATAAATCAATGAGTCACCATACCAAGTAAATGTGGGCTTGTGGGTCATTAGCCAATCACAGCCCCCTGATGTGCCCACCTGTATGAGATGTGCATTTGTAAAGCACATTTGTTGCTTTTTAGACATTTCAAACATTACTCTTTCATCAAGAAATCTGTAAACAGCTAAAAATGTATTGTGTGAAGGCATCTGGATACATGTCCTGTTATAGAGGTTCTAGGTGTTCATCTGTGACACAGCTAATGCCTGCTTGGGGAAGGTTGAATGAACAAGAACTACGGTCCATTATATTTAAGGATCAGCAAAGCCAGTTATCTTTCTGTGGCCTGACTCTATACCTAAGTCACACACATCCCACACATTTAAAACACTGTCATGACACTTCAAACAGTCATGACATTCCCCAAAAGTATTCTGGGAGCTGTAGTTAAGGCTGTTAACAATTGCTAGATCTCTATTCCCCTCCCAGAGCCACAATTCTCAGGGTCATTTAAGAGTAAATCCCTTTTCACAGGAAACTCTCAGCACCCTTAACAGCTCCCAGAATTCCATGGGGTAAGCCATGACTGTTTAAAGTCATATCATAGCACTTTAAACATGAATGGTGCCCTAAGCCTGGGCTTTAGTGGAGCTCTCTTTCCAATTTATTTTAGTTTATATGGAAACTACATTTTCCCCCCCCTCAAGAGTAGAGAAGAAATATAGGGGGGGAAAGCTGCATCTCCATGAAGAGGAGACTGCCAAAGGATCCACTTGTCAAGATTATGCTATGTAAGCTGAAAATCAGAGAAGGGATTTGTTACTCAAAGGCTGGGGAAACAAGCAAGCAGATGTTTTAAGCTTTCCATGCTGTCACCTGAAATCTGGGGAAGAGATACCACCAGTGATTTTAGGGCTCAACTGCTCTGAGATTTTCCAAAGGCACAGCGGTGCACTTGATGGCCTCTGAAAGCCCCTGCAGTGCACAGAAATGGCACCACCAATGGTGCTGCTGGTTACCTCTCTATGCCTGGCACAGCTTACACCACAGGAAGGTCCAGGCAGGTGGCTGGCATCAGCTCTGCAATGCCCACGACCAGTTTCCAAAGTGTGCACAGAGGCTTCTGAAATGAGGGACTTTTCATCTGCAGCTTCTGTAGCTCTGGTTTCACCAATAATAATAATAATCTGGCTGGGTCCCCCCAGACACTCTGGGCGGCTTCCAACAAAACACTAAAATACAATAACCTATTAAACATTAAAAGCTTCCGTAAACAGGGCTGCCTTTAGATGTCTTCTAAAAGTTTGATAGTTATTTTTCTCTTTGACATCTGGTGGGAGGGTGTTCCACAGGGCGGGCGCCACTACCGAGAAGGCCCTCTACCTGGTTCCCTGTAACTTGGCTTCTTGCAGTGAGGGAACCACCAGAAGGCCCTCAGCGCTGGACCTCAGTGTCCGGGCAGAATGATGGAGGTGGAGAAGCTTCTTCAGGTATACTGGGCTGAGGCCATTTAGGGCTTTAAAAGTCAGCACCAACACTTTGAATTGTGCTCGGAAACGTACTGGGAGCCAGTGTAGGTCTTTCAAGACCGGTGTTATATGGTCACGGCAGCTGCTCCCAGTCACCAGTCTGGCTGCTGCATTCTGGATTAATTGCAGTTTCTGGATTAATTGCAGTCTTCAAAGGTAGCCCCACATAGAGCACATTGCAGTAGTCCAAGCGAGAGATAACCAGAGCATGCACCACTCTGGCGAGACAGTCTGCGGGCAGATAGGATCTCAGCCTGCGTACCAGATGGAGCTGATAAACAGCTGTCCTGGACAATAAACAGCTGTCCAAGCCAGTTCTGTAACATGGAGCAGCCCATCCTTTTCTAAACTTTGAGCCATTTGTAACATAACACTCCTATGCCCAAGTCATGAACCAGGCCAACAGGTATTCCATTTGGACACCTAAAATCACCCTCCATATCCAACTGCAAAATGAAAATATTTCTTCTCTCTTTTTTTGGAGGTTTAGAATTCTGCCTGGCAATCAAACATTTAGGGTAAAGCCCTCTGAACAGCAGGAAGTCTGCAGTCCTTATAGATAATGCAGAAGGCTCCATCATTTATTTACTTGGAGTATTTCTGAATTGCCTTCCTGCCAAGGAACCCCTTGTGTGCTGCGGTGCATCTCAGGAGGCATAGGAGAAGTCTCCCCAAAACACAGGGGAGATGCGGCATTGAAAATCCTTCTGCTGAGGCAGCTCCTCCTGGCATCATACACACTGTGGCAGCTCTTCTGTGTCGCCAAGATTGTCTTAGGCAAGGAACCAAAACAGCAGCACCGTCTGACAGATGAGAAGATTCCTGCTAGATCATTAATCACTCCCTCTAATAGCAAACGCGGATGATGAGTGCTGACAAAAAATAGAGCTAGAATGAGACCTCTGAGAAAGAGGGAGGCATTCATTTACACAGGGGAGCAGGCGTTTGCAGATGTAGAAACAAAACCTTTTTTAAAAAAACAACGCCACTATTGGGGCCAAAAACCAAAGGAACCTCAACACACACAGGGAGAACTGGGTGTTTGTTGGAGAAGGAAAATGGAAAATGGGAGGGAGTAGAGAATGTTCTGCTTGAGCTCCTCACACTTTTTGCAAGTTGGCAGGAAGCCTGAACAGGAGAACATCCTGACATTGCACTGTCGTACATGGTGCAGGTCCTACATGTGCAAACACACCATTCCTTGAAGGTAAGGTGGATGTTGCACCTTACCTTGGGCAAAACCATACTCAAAAACACATTCCAGAGCAGCTAAAAAAAGCACCAAATGTTGCTAAACTACAATTCCCATCACCCCTTGCTATAGGCCATGCTTGCTAGGGATGATGGAAGCTGTAGTTTAGCAATACCTGGGGGGTGCAAAGGCTCCCCACTTGTATAATAAAGTAATAAACACCACTTGCCAGTTTTAAGTTATATTCCTTTATGTACCACCCATTCATTGACTGGATTCATCCCATCTGATTAATCCTACCCAATCCGACACCGTGGGAGCTATAGTGACTGGGTACCCAGGAAAGCTGGGTTCCCCAAGGGTTGTTGTTGTTGTTGTTGGCAACTGTCTGTCTCGAGAGACAATGGAGTGTGCCTCCGGAGATTAAGTCAAACCGCTGGAGAATCACAGCGCTGATTCTCTGTGGCTGCAGAGACTCGTAGCTTGTAACTGCTGCCTCCTGCATTGATTTTGCTGCAGTCACCTCTCTGAGACACAAGCAGCGTGTACGGAGGTCCTGGGCTACCCGGCCTCACTGATGTGGTCCAAAAGGAAAGCAGAGCAATATGCTTGGCCCAACTTGGCTGCAGGAGTTGCTGGAAGGAGGCGTACAAGGCACCTTGCAACCATGTTAGGCAGTGGCGTAGCGTGGGTTGTCAGCACCCGGGGCAAGGCAAGTAATTTGCGCCCCCTAACCCGTGGATTTGCGCCCCCTAACCCTAACCCCCAGATGTTGCGGCCGGTGCGGCCAGCCCCCCCTGCACCCCCCACGCTACGCCACTGATGTTAGGGACTCCACTCCAGATGTGGGTAGGATTTACTCCTTAGCCTTTTCTTCTCCTGAATATGTCCTGAAAGGCAGTGGGTATAGATTTTTCCTCAGGGTTTACTCCCAAAGCCTTTCTCGTGAATAAGTTCCCCAAGGGTACTCAGCCATCATAGAGTCATTTTTTTAAAAAAAAAAGAACCCTTAGGATGATGCTTTGGGATCAGGAAATACAGTACATGCCATGTGCATATTTTAGACTCTCTGCAGTGTAAAGGAATCCTGTTGCTGCGGAAGACTCAGCATCCCCCTTGAATCCAACTGTTTAAAGTTCATTTAAATTGCTTTTCCCAAATTCCAATCCGATTGCTGTGCTTCGCACCTAGATCACCAAAAGGAGCTAAAGTACTGGGGACACCTTGTGGCTGCTAGAATGAAGTTTATAATTTTATTTAAAATGCAATCCCAGTTGCTGCTGCTGTGAGAGATTGCTGAGGGATATCACCCACAAAGCTAATCAGTAAGACATCATGGGAGCTATATGTACTCAAATGGTCATTTATTTATTTTTGCCTGGTAGGAACATAGCAAGCTGCCTTATATACCAAGTCAGACCCTTGGTAGGGTGTCATTCAAAAGGGTCTACACTGACAGGCAGTGGAGCTCCAGGGGTTCAGGTAGGGGGCATTCCTAGCCACACCTGGAGGTGCCAAGAGGTTGAACCTGCATGCAAAACAGATGCTCTACCACTGAGCGATGGACGTTCCTGGTAAATAAAACTCCCCACTGGTACTATAGGGGTTTGGGGGTGTGGTTTGTTTGTTTTTTGGGGTTGTTGTTTTTTGCAGAAGTCCTCTGATTTACAATATACAGTGGTACCTCGGGTTAAGTACTTAATTCATTCTGGAGGTCCGTTCTGAACCTGAAACTGTTCTTAACCTGAAGCACCACTTTAGCTAATGGGGCCTCCCGCTGCCGGAGCACGATTTCTGTTCTTATCCTGAAGCAAAGTTCTTAACCTGAAGCACTATTTCTGGGTTAGCAGAGTCTGTAACCTGAAGCATATGTCACCCGAGGTACCACTGTATTCTAGTTCTTTGTCCCTCATTGTTTAAATAATAATAATCAAATGGCCAAAAGCAAAGGCCTCTGTAAACCACTGCTCTAGACCTAGGCAAGTTCATGCGAGCCTTCCGTACCTATAAGATCCCAGGTGTAGCTCACCTTTACTGTGTTCAAGTGCTGAGCTTAAGTAATGCTGAATTGTAAGGGCCAAAACCTTCTCCTGCTATTTTCCTGACTATTTTTCAATCAATTAATTTTAAACCAACTGCATTCAAAAGTTAACATAATTTTGGTGAAGTTTTCGCAGGGCGGGGGGAATGCAGAGTCTTTCATCACACATTTTTGAGATGTTTGAAGCTTGCCTGCAAGCAGGAACGTCTTAACTGTTGTCTCTAGTGGCACGTGGCACCACAGTGATGGGCTGCCGGGGCGCTGGGGCGCTCTTTCACTGCAGCTCTGCGTGAGTTCGGGGCCAAGCGAGGCGCTGAGGTGGCCTCCTGGCTCCTCCCTGCGTGCCTGGGATTGGCATAGGGCTGTCAAGGAGCTGTGCTGAGAGAGGCTTTCTCCAGCTTCCAGCGAGGCTCCGAGTCCCCGCCCTGCCCCGAAAGGAGGAGGAGGACACGAAGGTGGCTGTGGGTGGGGGGTGAGACAAGGTCTGCGTCCATCCCAGCCCCACGCCCCCTTTTGCTGCCTTCTGGGCAGCTCACATGCCGTCCCTATGGGCAGTGCCAAGAGACTTCCTCCGTTGCTGTGCCTGCTGCTTGGCAAGAGGGAGTTTTAATAGTTGGATATGTGGTGGGGAGAGGGACGCGGGTGGTGCTGTAGGTTAAACCACAGAGCCTCGGGCTTGCCGATCAGAAGGTCGGCGGTTCGAATCCCCACAATTGAGTGAGCTCCCGTTGCTCGGTCCCTGCTCCTGCCAACCTAGCAGTTTGAAAGCACGTCAAAGTGAAAGTAGATAAATAGGTACTGCTCTGGCAGGAAGGTAAACGGCGTTTCCGTGCGCTGCTCTGGTTCACCAGAAGCGGCTTAGTCATGCTGGCCACATGACCCAGAAGCTGTATGCCGGCTCCCTCGGCCAATAAAGCGAGATGAGGGCCGCAACCCCAGAGTCGGTCACGACTGGACCTAATGGTCAGGGGTCCCTTTACCTTTACCTTTATGTGGTGGGGTATGATTTCTATTGAGTGCGGCTGATAAGGGTCCCCTGCTCTCCCCTCCCCATGAAATTAAAAGGGGAGGGGGAGCCGTTTCTATTATGTTGGCTGGGTGAAGCATTGTAGTTTGTGCGTCACCAGCCATCTGTCTCCACCCTTCACCCCTTGCTGACCACTTTTATATTCGGTATTTCTGATCTTGCAACACAGCCTTGCGATTTCATTTTGCAAAGGTCACCTTCCTGGGGCAGCTGATAATTAAAAGCAATATAAAGGTATCATTTCTGCAGCAATGATAATCCTATGTAAATGCACCTGAGAGTAAGCCCCATTGTATAGAGTCGGATTTACTTCTGAGTAGTGCTGCAGGAAGGCATAGGATATGGGACGGGATGTCTGTCTCTCTTCTCTCACTGCTACCTCTCTCCCCCCCACTTTCAGTTTTATCTATTTATGCTAGTTGAAAGAAAGCTGGTGCAAAACATGACAGTGTAAAGGGACAAAAAGGGGCATGTGGATGGTGGGAAGTGGGATTATTATTAGTATTGTTAGAATTTATATACCGCCCTATACCCCAAGGTCTCGGGGCGCTTCACTGAATAAAATCAAAATATAAAACCACAAAATACATAATCAAAATAAAAACAACAGCCCTAATAAGCTCCCACTCCCAAAACCACATTTTAAAAGGGCAGAGGATCATCACAAAGTAAGACAATTAACAAAGCCACTAGTTGGAAAGACCATGATCTCAGAAATGTCCGGGGAACCTTTCCTTAAAAAGGTCAACAACTTTGGGGTTGGCCCCCCCCTGCTTAAAAAAAGGTCAAGTCTGGGAAACCGGATGGGGGGGCCACCGGAGGGATCTTTGCACCACGGCACCGGATATGCTTAAGACAGCCCTGGCTGCAAGTGTTCTTTCATTCTACAAGTCATTTCCCCAGTGGCCTGCACTGTGCAGTCTTCTTTGCTGCAGATGCTTTGAAAGTTGAGGTAATTGTAATCTTAATTTTAGCGTTTTAACTTTTGTATGTTTCTTGCTTCTGTTTTATCTTTTCTAAACCACTTTGTGATATATTTCTTTACAATCAAGTGGTGTATTAATAGAACAGAATAGAATAGAATAGAATAGAATAGAATAGAATAGAATAGAATAGAATAGAATAGAATAGAATAGAATAGAATAGAATAATTAGCTAGAGCTGGAAAACCAGTGAGATAAAATGTATGAAATCATACATGGAATCTGTGGGGTTTGCAGCCAAATCACAAGTGCATGTTTTGCTAGGACCCTCTTTGTGAGGCCACTTCCTTTGCATCTCTCTCTTTACACCATGCTCCCAAGCTAAGCAGATATGTGTCTGGGGCTTCAAGTACGCATGCACACGCACGCACACCTATTTTGAGACTACCAACTTTTATATTACAGTAACTTAGAAGTATTTTTCTGCACACTACTTTGATGCATTTGCTGCCTTCATTGAAATGTAAGTAAAACTTTTTGCTTGTCTTACTAAAAATGTCTGGTTCATTCTCTGCAACAGGGGTGAAGAGAGGAAGGTCAGCAGATCACAAATAAAAGGGGATAAAACACTATAATTTCGTAATTCTTAAGCTTCAGCAAACTGTAAAACATATAAGTGTTTTTGCTCAGCTACATTGGCTTCACGGCCTGCTTACTTTTCCATTTCTCCCACACGTGTATAGGAGGTTTAAATTTTAATCTACAGATTTAATCCTCAATCCATTTCCCTCAAAGAATCTAGGACTTTTTACAATGCTCCATCAATATGCTGGACTGCTGCCCAAATAATTGTTAGTATTCCACACTACAGCACCTCAGCACCTCCTTCTTCATCATGTGATGCAGTTTCATCAGTCTGCAGCTTCCCGACCTATACTGAATAATGGACAAATAATGAAGTCAGTGAATAATGAACTGCTGAATAACAAATGCCTTCATGCCTGGACTACAAAAGAAAAATGATTTCTTTCAAAAAAAAAATATTGTGGCAACAAATACTTGCAGGATTTCTGGTTTTTTTTAAAAAAAAGCTGGCCATCATTTTCAGCAAAAACATTTGCTTTGAATATTTGAACAGCATTGCTATATAATTAATCTTTCCCCTTCCATGGGCCACTAGACAGCCACTATTCTGCTCAGAAGCCACAGCAACAGCTCAAAAAGGAATTCTGCATGTAGGAAGACATCCATACTGCCAATAACGAGGAAAATGTTCCGTGCCCTTGCTTGTGCTCATTGCGATTAGGGATGGGCGTATATGTTGATTTCGCCTTCTCTTTTTTCCAGTCTCGTGTTTGGTTCTCCACATTTACAATAGATATAAAGTAAATGTAAAGGGACCCCTGACCACTAGGTCCAGTCATGGCCGACTCTGGGGTTGCGGTGCTCATCTCGCTTTATTGGCCGAGGGAGCCGGCGTACAGCTTCTGGGTCATGTGGCCAGCATGACCAAGCCACTTCTGGCAAACCAGAGCAGCGCATAGAAACGCCGTTTACCTTCCCACTGGAGCGGTACCTATTTATCTACTTGCACTTTGAAGTGCTTTTGAACTGCTAGGTTGGCAGGAGCTGGGACCGAGCAACGGGAGCTCACCCCGTCGCAGGGATTCGAACCGCCAACCTTCTGATCAGCAAGTCCTAGGCTCTGTGGTTTAACCTACAGCACCACCGTGTCCCTACAATAGATATAAATCCTCCCTAAAATTCATGAGCATTTTAGTGGGAATTTATCCTAATATGCACAGGTTTGTGTGCAATTTTGCATCTAGGAGTCTTGGTGATAGAAGCTAATAGTGTTCTTTAAAATGAGTAACAAAAGTCCCAATAGGTAAGCAAGAGGAGGAATAGGGATTACCAAATGCTATGGAAGGAAAGACATTATGCAGAAAACATCCTTGCCTATGGATGTGGTGAGATCATTTGGAGAGTCAGGGCCTTGACATTGCCCATCAACAGTTAATGCCTGGATAGGAGACTAATTAGTCACCCAAATCACCTGGTCACTTTCTTTCCCAATAGAGTGGCAAATTTATACAGTGCTTTTTTGTGATAGCACCAATCAGTAGAGTACCAGCACCTCTTTCTTTGTTGCCTTTGGCACCAAAACTGTGATTTAAGTGATAGTAATAATTAGCGCGCTCTCTCTCTCTCTCTCTCTCTCTCTCTCTCATATATGTGCATTTTCATGCACACATGTTTATGTACACATTATTTGGCTGCATTGCAAAATTCAGGTAAGTGTGAATTTCAAAGTATGGCTGTTTCAGTTTGCACATAGTTTTGGAAAGTGTGAATTAGGAAAGTTTATCTCTAAATGTAAACTGAATCCAATTCTTCCTCCATCTCTAATCAGAGAAACTGAGGTGTCTGGGTCAGGACTGTGCAGGAGTGCAACTAATGTCTGGCCCAGCACACCTGCACAATATTAACACAGCTGTGTTGCTCTCTTTCCACCACTCCATGCCTCTAGTGGTCCATTTGCCCTTTTTTCTTTTTCTTTTTTAGTTTCAAAGCTCTGCTGGCATTTATTCATCCATTCATCATCTTACTAAAAACAACAACAAAAAGGTGTCACTTACACTCCCAGTTCTCCTACCTCAGTCTGACCCTGGAAAGGACTCAGCACAGACAGGGGACACCCAGAGCAGTTCCTATTTGTCTGCGCTGCCAGAGAGGGGGGAATTGAAGAGGACTTTCCTAGCCAAGCTCTTTTCATGCTTTCTTGCAAAAGGCCTTAAGGGTCAAGCTACAAGTGAGGATCATTGCATGTAAGCAACGAACATGCAGAGATAATAGAAAGAAGAGGAATATCAAGATGATTGGAAGAAATTTAAAGATTATTTGAATAAATATTGTAACATTAAAGATTAGTAATTACTTGAAAGTACCAAATAGGCCTAGGATTAAATAAATAAATGAGAAATAGAATGTTAAGAAAAGTTAAGAAATTTGATTATAATTGGAATATTGTTTTTTGAATAATGAATTGGAAAACTGTTACATTCAATTACAAGGAAATTCAGATGGAAGAGATTAGAGGAAGTCAAGTAATATGTTTATGAAGTTGGAAGTTTGACTAATTAATAAATTCTTATTGTATATGTATACGTGGCTGTATCCTTGGTTATTATTTGTTATATTTGTCTTATTTTAATTTTTTTAAAAAAAAATCTTATTTTTGTTTTATTGATTGTATGAAACTTAATAAATATTATTGGGGGGAGAGATAATAAGAATAGTAATAGTAATACAGTCGTACCATGGTTTTCAAACAGCTTAGTTCACAAACAACTTGAAACTCGAACGTCGCAAACCCGGAAGTAGGTGTTCTGGTTTGCGAACTTTGCCTCAGAAGCTGAATATCCAGCACAGCTTCTGATTGGCTGCAGGACACTCCTACAGTCAATCGGAAGCCGCACCTTGGTTTCCAAACATTTTGGAAGTCAAACGGACTTCCGGAACGCATTCTGTTCGAAAACTAAGGTATGACTGTAATAGTAATAACTGCAGCAGCTGTTGGGGGTCAGAAGAAATGGGACCATTGGATATTTTAAAATCACACCTCCCTGCCATGGTTATGATGACTGCTTCCACCTCCCAAAAGAACTACTTTCAGCCCATGAGGAAAGGAGCTCCTGTTGATGCTGTACACAGTTTGGGCCTTAAAGAAAAAAGGGTAAGGGGACAAAATCCTACTGCAAAAAGGTAAAAGGTCAATACTGGAACACTGTACTTCTGTCCCAAGCCATATGTCCCTACAAGTTGGAAATGGAGCAGGAGCTAAGCCTTGAGCAGCAGATCAAAACCCACTTTAATAGACAATAATGCACATCACAAATATGTGGAAAGAACAATGATTTTATAGATGGAATGGGAAGCTCCCTAAAACCCATGCAAGATAAAATGCTTCTGTGACGGTGTTAAGTATTTCCATCCCAGGCTTCTGTCCTTCCAGTCCTACTCTTTGAAGATCTCACAGGAGGAACATTTTGGTTTGAACCATCTCCTGTGGTTGTGCCCCCAGAGAAAAGACAAAGCTGAATCAGCTTCCACCACAACGTCTTGGGAGAACTCTCTTTCCCTAGCAGCCACCACGAATCCTTTGGAAGGGGGGAAAGGGAAATCAGCTCCTGGGTCCCTCTCTCCTTGGCCACAGGCAAAGTCCAGGATTGTCCAGTGCAGAAGGGGCTTGCTTCCCTCTAACAGTGAGAATCCAACTCAGTCAGCATCAGGAGCCTAGTTTTGGAGGCTGGAAAAGATTGTCTTGGGCACATGCCTTGGGGCAAGTCTTCATCTGGACAGACGAGTTGATGGAATCTCTGAAAAACAAAGTGGGAAGAAGAGAAAGTGGAAGGAATATTATTCCTCTAAGCCAGGGGTCAACAAACTTTCTCAGCAGGGGGCTGGTCTACTGTCCCTCAGACCTTATTGGGGGCCGGACTATATTTTGAAAAAATAATAATGAACAAATTCCTATGTCCCACAAATAACCCAGAGATGCATTTTAAATAAAAGGACATATTATACTCATGTAAAAACATGCTGATTCCCGGACTGTCCACAGGCCAGATTTAGAAGGTGGTTGGTCCGGATCCAGCCCCCGGGCCTTAGTTTGCCTACCCATGCTCTAAGCAATCAAAGTGTCACTCTGTAGACACACACACACACACTAGAAGCTGCTCTATCCTAAGTCAGGCTACTGGTCAATCGAGATCATTAACCCCCTGATGAGCTTATAAAGTTGTCACCGACTCCAACTTCTTCTCCAACTTTTTATTATTATTTTTTAATTCAGAAGAAACAAAAAAGCCCTCCTCCTCCTCCAGCCTCCCCCTGCCCTGCAGAAATTAAAAGTAAAGCAATTAAAAAATGAAACAAGTGAAACTTGACATTTTTATCAAATAAAAGTATCATTCCAAAGAACTCTGTGTGGTGGTAGTGTTCTGTGCCCGTGCTCATTCAGTGTTGCATAGGTGATAAAGTCATGCCAAATGGTGGGGGGGAACCCTTTGGATTTTTTGCCCAATCTCCTTTCCTGCACATACGCTGTTAGTTTGTCTATATCAGGTCCCATAATTAAGAACGCCATTCCAAATTATTAGGAATGGTACTGAAATAAAGTCAAGAAATATCAACATATAATCAACATTTATTAATCAATCAATCACCATTACTAGGAATCATAACATCTAGAAAAGAAGAAATAAAACAAAGCAGCATGGGCTGAGAATACTGCTGTATTGTGTAATTTAATACTGAATAAGGCTTTTGAAATGCTATGAATTATTTGGGGGGTAGAGAAAGAAACTTGAAATGGCTTTAAGAAGGCACAGCTCCAACTACCGGGGGGGTGGCATCACCCCACACGGCATTCATGATACTGCAACTTCTTCAACAGCTCTGAATAGTGGGAAACAAATTTAAAAGATCACACAGGAAATACATGAAGTGTTTTGTCTGGAAGTCGATAAGCAGAGGAGGAGGGGAAGGAAGGGAGCCAGAGAGCACTGCAAAGCGAAGCTCTCAAATGGTGACATTTTAAAAATGCTGTGCAGTCAATAACAAGCTCACAGGAAGGCAGTTTTCATCTGCCTAGCCCTCGAGCCAAGCTGAGCTCGATAAAGCCACGAACTCCTCTTGCCAGTAACTGAATGATCCTTGGCAAAAATTAGTGCAATGTCCCCGTTAATTACTTTTGCAACACAACAAGCCGGCCTCCAAAGTGCATCGCGTCAATAGGCTGAGTAACCAGCAAGCCTCCCTCGCCCAAGCAGCCTCTCAAAGTCCAATTCTTAAACACAACAACAACAACCTCACCTCTCTCAGGGAGCCCTTGATGGTGGAAAGCTTATAGACAATCCAGAGAGGGATGCAGATCATGGATGAGAGTCCCAGCAGCCAGCCCACCGTGTCTCCCCACCATGGGTACACGTATTTCTTGTTGTATGTCAGTGGGGTGTATTTAATGAGAGAAAAGAGAAATGTAGCCTGGGGAGAGGAGGGGAGGAAGGGTTAAGCACACCATCTGTACCTAATTCATGTTGCTCACTTTATGGCCAGAGCAAAATGGCCTTGAGACAATGAGAACCTCCCTGACCAAGATTTCTGAGTTCTGGCCAAGGAAGTACTTCTCCTGATGACCCAACACACACACACACACACACACACACACACACACACACACTGCATATACACACACAGTAGGAGAGGTAGGCAATGTGGTTCGTTTCCAGATGTTGTTGAACTACCGCTGGCTGGGGAAGAAGAGTCTCAGAGCCCAACCATATCTTGTTGGCTATCCACAGCAAATAGATACCATCAGGGCCGAATTAGGTGAGATGTGGAGGGGCAGCCCAATATGTTTTGCTGCCTGAGGCAAAGCAGCAAATGCCACTCCCCACTTCCCCACTCATAATATTCATGGCTGGCCAAGCTATTTTGGCATCTGAGGCAAAAAAGAATAATCTCACAGACACCTCTCCCATAGCAGCAGATGTATCATTATCACCATCCATTAAATAACGAAGCATTTGTTGCCTTTTCTTGACACCCAAAAATTAGCCGCCTGGCACCCAAAAATTAGCTGGAACTCTGCCCAATAGTATAGGTGGGCCTTGGTGATCCACAATCAAATATCTTCCCAGGCCCGTTGTCAGGGGTTGGTGTAGTCAGAAGGGCCCATTTTCTTCTGGTGAGTGGCAGCACTTTTGATTCCGATCCGCTACAGTCACCTGCCATGGCCAATTACCCACAATGCAATATTTGACCACACATTGCATTTTGGGTAACAGAACCTGTCTATCAACTTCTGCCCCATTTATTACCCACCTCCATCAGAATTAAACTATTATAACTCCAGCACAAACATGTAACATTAGACGTGGGAAAGGGCCAATCCCATAACTGTCAGGATGTTGAACTACAGGACATGAACCAACCTGCATCCAGTTTTGGGTTTAGGCATCCTGAACTTCTTCTGGATTCTGTCTGTTTCCACTTATGCAGAATCCTATCATTATCCCCCAGTTCCTTGAGGAACCACACACTGCAGTACAGTAAAGGTAAAGGTACCCCTGCCTGTACGGGCCAGTCTTGTCAGACTCTAGGGTTGTGCGTTCATCTCACTCTAGAGGCCGGGAGCCGGCACTGTCCACAGACACGTGGCCAGTGTGACATCGCTGCTCTGGCGAGCCTGCACCAGCGCAGCGCACGGAACGCCGTTTACCTTCCCGCTATAAAGCGGTACCTATTTATCTACTTGCACTTTAAGGGTGCTTTTGAACTGCTAGGTGGGCAGGAGCTGGGACCGAAAGACAGGAGCTCACCCCGCCGCAGGGATTCGAACCGCCGACCATATGATTGGCAAGTCCTAGGCACTGTGGTTTTACCCACAGCGCCACCCGCGTCCCACCTGCAGTACAGTACAGCAAGAATAAAGACTATCTGTACCCCCATTTTGGAAAATCACTGCCCACTGCCCCTTTGCCCAAGTACACTCTTTCCTGTTGTGCCTCCTGATCAAATGACTGGGATGTCTAACTCACCACGCAGACAGCTGGAGTGATGAATAGCCAACAGTATTTGATGACAGCCCATGGCCGGTAGCCAATCATGTCTTCGATGTTATCATAGAAACGGTCAGCGCCTGTGAAAAGCAAAAAGAGGAGGGAAAGCAGTCTGCTAGAAACATATGGTGGGGAGAAGGAAAGGCTAGCAGCACCTGTTTAAGGTATCAAAGCAATGACTGGCAACTTCTCTGGCCAGTAAGGCAATATAGGGTAGGCCAGAGAAGTGACATCAAGGTGCCTCATTCACTAGGAGTTTTTCTAAGGCCTCTTCAGTATTATTGCAGGTATATTCTGCAACATGCTCTTGACATTATTATTATTATTATTATTATTATTATTATTATTATTATACCACGCCCATCTGTCTAGCTTTCTCCATCCACTCTGGGCAGCTTCCAGCAAAATATAAAAACATAGTAAGACGTCAAACTTTAAAAATAATAGTGCACTAGTGTTTTAGCATTGTTCTGCAATGTTTGACCGATCCTCCCACGTTGTTGCTATCTGGAGGGGCTACAGTGCAACAAAAGCAGGACGAAAATACAGTGGTACCTCGGGTTACATATGCTTCAGGTTACATATGCTTCAGGTTACAGACTCCGCTAACCCAGAAATAGTGTCTCGGGTTAAGAACTTTGCTTCAGGATGAGAACAGAAATCGTGCTCCGGCGGTGCAGTGGCAGCAGGAGGCCCCATTAGCTAAAGTGGTGCTTCAGGTTAAGAACAGTTTCAGGTTAAGAACGGACCTCCAGAACGAATTAAGTACTTAACCCGAGGTACCACTGTAAACCAGGGCACTTGTGATATAAAAAGTTATGAGATTTCAGCAGGAAGTTATGAGATGTGTACTGATTGCAAATGAAGCGATGCGACCACCACCTCAAAACCTTTGCGGGTAGAAACGATATTGAAAGAGGCATCACTTCCAACCACCCTATTAGTATTGTGAGCACAAATCATTAATGTGTGTTAAAAATGACATCTTGGGAAGCCCCTCGTCTGGTGGTTTTAATGCCTGCTTCAGAAACAATAGAGATGTGCTCTTAAAACAGTGGCATGTTTTCCCATCGCATTTGCACTTACCATATACCCATCCAATGCACAGGGTTTCAAAAATGGCGACAAAGAGCAGGCACATCCCACTAGCAGCATAGTAGTCAAACAGCTGGAAGACATACATCCCACCCTAAGAAGCGGAGTTAAGGATGCAGAAAGAAGGAGAGAGAGGAGAGAAAGCCAAGGGTTGTAGTTAGTGCACAGAGCTTCTCTTCACAAGCAACCAGTGACAGCATGAATTCTTCTAATATTGATCTAATAGTCTAATATTGATCTAGTATAGCTTTCTACTGATCTGATCTTCAATACAGTGGTACCTTGCTACACGAAGAGCTTGGCTCCCGAGCAAATCAGCTCCCGAACCCAGAAGTAAGTGTTCTGGTTTGCGAACGTTTTTCAGAATCCAAACATCCGACGCAGCTTCCGCCTGAGTGCAGGGAGCTCCTGCAGCCAATCGGAAGCTGCACCTCGGTTTTTGAACAGTTTCGGGGGTCGAACAGACTCCCAGAACGGATTAAGTTCAAGAACCAAGGTACCACTGTATAGTATAACTTTCTTTTATCTAGAAACCTCCTCTCCAAATATCAGTTTGGGAAATTATCTCATCTCAACTTGGCATTTCAATACAGTCTCCCTTTACACATGTGGATAGACAAAAATTACATCAAACAATGGGTAATGGCATCCAAACAAAATCAGAACATGAAGCCATGGTTTAAAATTGGCTACCAGATTCCGGCTTGTTTGGAAGCCATTGACCATAGTTTCCAGTTCAGACACAATGGGAAACTATGGTTAACTGCATCCTGGCTTACTCATGCAAAGGGAAAATCAAAGTGACTGCAAAAAGAGCCTGTGGTGCAAGGGGTCAGTGCAACCTTCAGTTAACCAGAAGTTTGGTGGTTCAAGCCCATCCAGGGACAGCTATGGACAGGATTCCTGCATTTCAGGGAGTTGGACCAGATGACCCACGGGGTCCCTTCCAACACTACAATTCTATGATTCTACAATGGTCCACATCTTGGCTTATTAAGCAGAGATATTTATCATCCACTGGGCCATTATTTGGTATTTGGAGATCCTGTCAATGTATCTTATATTGGCAGTGGGCTCCATCTGCTCCCTCCAGATTCCTGTTGTTGCTTTTTCCTTCTTCGCTGCTGCCAAAAAATATCTGAATTTAGGGGAAACCACTGTTGCTCCAGTATCAACTCTGAATTCCCCTCTCTGCGAAGGTCATATAATAATAATAAGTAGTAGCATAACATAGGCCCTACTGGCTGTTTATATATATTGCACTATTTAATGTTAAGTACTCCACACAGCAACTGGTGTGCATGTTATGGGGAGTGGGGTCCAAGATGGATAATAAGTAATTTATCGTAAAAGTCCAGCCCCAGGGACTATTCCTTAAATACGCCACATCATGATGGAAAGCCAATGTCTCTGGAATGCAATCTTAGCAATGTTCTCCTTTCAGCCTCTTGTTACCACGAGACAGAAAAGAGACGATAAGTTATAGTCTGGGAATGCAGAAGTATGCAGCAGGCCTATATTTAAGCCTCCACATGGCGAGAAACTAGGAATCTAAGGTATCCAGGAGGACGAGCTGCAAAAACTCTTGTGTCATTTCATGCCTCTGTAGAAAGCTGGAAAAGAGGGAGCTCCGCTGCACAGATGTCCATGCACTGGGTGGCAGCTGTTCATCTCCATCCAAAAGGCAACTTATCAGCCTTCAGAAGCCCATAGGGTAGGTGGGTGGGTGGGTGGTAACTTATTTCAGTCTAAGGGCCACATTCTCTTTGGGGCCAACTTCCAAGGGCCACGTGCCAGTGGCAAGCAGGGCAAAAGTGGGCAGAGCAATTAATGTAAACGTTAGTCTTGTGCAGTGAGCTAGTTTCTCAGACACCCCTCTCTCTCCTCCATTCAGGCAAGCAAGAGGCATTGTCAGAGCTCAAGGACAACACCCAGCCAGGCAAAACCACTCAAGGGGAGCACAAGGCAGGAACAGTGAGAGGTGAAGCCGGTTCGTGGCCTGGTCCTGAAGGTCAGCTAGAGGAGGCTTAGAGGGTTATATTCAGCCCCCAGGCCTGAGGTTTCCCACTCCTGCCATAGGGCATGACCAGGGACGCAATTCCTGATAATTCACAACACAACAGTGGACCTGCGGTTCACACACTTTCACATAGTTTCTAGACATTGATATCAGAAGTCTAAGAAAAGGTAGGCTTGAGCATGAAGATGTAAGTCCTGTTTTCCAGAAGACCTGCATTATTAGACCTGTATCTCAGCAAATAATATTTTAGTCCTTCCATTATGCTTTCTGTTCTGGATTGTTTGCTGTTAAATTTGTGGTTATTAATTGTTGATGTTTCCAAGCAATGTGCATAAATCAAAAGAGAACAATTTATGCACAACCAAGGCAGCAAAGTCACAGTTTTTTATATATTTCATGAAAGGTGCTGATTATTGTATGTTTTTCTTAAATCTTCAAAATTAACCAGCATTAGGAGGGGAATATCTATCATAACAAGGAACTCAACTGTGATGATACATTTTCTAGCAGATAGTAGCATACTTTCTTAATATGGCTACCTTTCAGGGGTGCCAACCTTTCAGGGGTGCCAACTTGAATAAAATATGGGGGGGCAGGTAAGACCCACCAAGCATAATTGATCACATGACATGGTGCATGCAACCATTTGAATGGCAATCCCCCTCAACTGGGGGGGCAGCCTCCTCAAATATTTTATTGGTGGGGGCAAACACCCCTTGGCCCCTAGGAATTGGCTCCTATGCTGCATTTGATTAGATAGTTGGCTGTCTATGGAAACCCAGGCTGCAGTGTTGATTGATTACTCAAACCAACTGATAAAGTGCTGGTGATCAGTTAAAGGCAGAGCCCCAATTTGTTGCCTCTTCATCCAGGGGTGGTGAACCTTTGGCTCTCCAGATACTTAAACTCCTCTCAGCCTCTGCAAGCATTGCCAGTGGTGAAGGATGATGGGAACTGTAGTCCAGCAACATCTCAAGCGTCAAAGGTTTCCCACCCCTGCTCAAATCCTGTTTGAGTCTCCCTGGCAGCTCCTTGCCTTAACAGGGCACTCCTCCCATTATGAAGTGGGAGACCACAGGGTCCTCTGAGATGACTTCCATTTCCTTACGAGAGGGATGTCTTGAGGGGGAAGTAGAGCAATTTGTTCATTTTAGTGCCACTGGCACCCATGAGGCTAAAAAGAGTATGTTGTATTTGCAACAACAGCAAACCCTCTTTCCCTCCCTTTCTATGCAGAAGTTATATAAGCAAAGGAAATGTAAGTTCCGATACCTCTGTGATCATGACCAGTCCCACGAGGAAGGAGAGGATGGACACAATAAGGATTAGCATTTCTCTGCGGTTCTTTTTCCGGAAGATTCCAGGATACATGTCAACTAGGGCCGTCACCAGGCTCTCCACACAGACAAACTAGGGAGATAATTTAGGCACCCATCAGCAATTTCCTATCACCGAAAATCACCCAATTTAGACCCTCCCTTATCATTCAACTCAACAAGTTATCCACAAAGTATTGAGCATAACATGGCCCTAGCAGTTCTGAGCTGGAGAAGAATTTGAGGGCTTCTAATACTTGCCACACCTTAAGACGTGAGCAGACCGGGTTCCCAAAGCTTGATTCCAGTCCTGAGCCTAACCAACATGAGCCTAACCTTCAACAAGCAATGAATTAATTGAAGGTAACATTAAAAGTTCTCCTTCAGACAACAAGATTCCAGCCTCCTGCACCTTCCCCGGCAGATGATGAGTTGGGTAAGCACACCAAGACAAGTCTAATCAGGTAGGAAAAAATGTATTTCATGCCCTGTTAGGTCTGTCCTTTTCCTCAATGTGAAGTTGTTGTTTATCACCCACAGCAAAAGAAGCAAGCTGTCTTCTGCCTCCCAGGCGAGAGGTTAAGTTCTTGGCTGAACCTACCCACTCAAGGCATTGTTACCTGGCTGTCCAGTCCCAGCAGAACCACCATGATGAAGAAGAAGCAGGCCCATAGTGGTGAGAAAGGCAGCATGACGACAGCTCGTGGGTATGCAATGAACGCCAAGCCAGGCCCTGTCGAGAGAAAGTGGCTAAGTGAGATGTGCTGGAATCAGAGAGTTTTGCGAAGAGGTGTTATGAACACCCAGCAGGCAGTGAGAACAATGACAAAATGTAAGCCACATTCGCCAAATTATATTTATAGGGCAGGGAAGTCCAGCCTCTTTCCTGGATCTTTGCTGCACTGCCATGCACAGTATTAATAAAGAAACAAGGCTGCTAAAGTGTTGGGTACCATCTTCAGCAGCAAGTAGTAGAAGAAGAAGAGTTTGGATTTGATATCCCGCCTTTCACTCCCTTTAAGGAGTCTCAAAGCGGCTAACATTCTCCTTTCCCTTCCTCCCCCACAACAAACACTCTGTGAGGTGAGTGGGGCTGAGAGACTTCAAAGAAGTGTAACTGGCCCAAGGTCACCCAGCAGCTGCATGTGGAGGAGCGGAGACGCGAACCCGGTTCACCAGATTGCAAGACTACCGCTCTTAACCACTACACCACACTGGCTGTGGGCACTGCTACAAGAGAAGGGGGAAGGGGGGAGAGAAAAGGCCTCCCAGTCTGATTTGACTCTCCCTTTATAGAATCAAGGCACGTTGCCCCCGCCCCCCAAAAGTGCAGTCACATACAGCATTCTAGGATGCTGATGATCATAATGCTACAGTACTTTTCTGCAGAAACCACTCACCTGACTCAGCTACCTCAGAAATAGGCACTCCCTGCTCCTGTGCCATAAAGCCCAAGATGGAAAAGATTGCAACACCAGCCACAAAACTTGTCCCACTGTTCAAAAAACACAGAGCAATGCAGTCCCTAGGAAGAACAGGCGAATATCAGAGCAACAAAACAACCATACATCTAGTGAGAATGAAACATTTATAAAGACGGACAGCCAATCAAATGAGAAGCACCACCAACAGCCAACAAGACTGAAGTAATCAAATGAAGATGTGTCCATCTTAGGGAAATCACTAAATTAATTGCATGAATTATTAATCAATCAGTTGCTGATGAATAGCCTCTTAATTGCAGCTTAGTTTCTCATTTGCTGTTCTACCTGGTGGAAGGGAAAGCAGATTTAATTACTGGTTTTCTATCTTTTTTTTCTTTTTTGTAATTAAGGCCGCATCTCTACCCCATGCAGGGAACAGGATGAGTGCAATACGGTTTAAAAAATAGTAATTTACATTTTAAATTTAAAAGACAGCTATAGCTGGCAAAGTGTGTTGAAGTTTTTCAGGGTTACTGTGCTTTTAATTAGTAGCTTACTCTTTGCAGTTTCTGTCTCATTTATTCCTTCACAATTATTATTAGATGTTTTAACTGTGTAGTTGCTGCCACAAGAAATAGGAAGGAACAGAGGAGGGAGAAGATGCAAGGAGTAAGCTTGTAACTAAAGGCACAGTAACTCCTAAGAACCTCAATTCACTTTTTGCCAGTGACAATTTTCTTTTACATTTAAAATGTAAATTAAAGATTTGTCACAAATTAGGTCGGGGGGGTGACACAGGATGAGAAGGGGAGAATTAAATGCTGGCAATGACATTGTCTGGATTTTCTGTAAAAAGTGAGTGAGTGAGTGAGTGAGTGAGTGAGTGAAGGATGGCAATTCCAGATTATGTTAGTAGTGTGGAACCAACCAATGTGAAAAAGTGGGTTAAATTTTGCTACATTTTACAGAGGGCTGGAAGGGGACAACTTGATATGGAAGATCCATTTTTGGTAGAAGCCTTGTGTTTCTTGTAACAGATGGCTCACCTTTTAGTTTCCGGAAAACGAACAAATTTTAAAACTCATTTGGAAAAGACAGGCAATTTGAGAAACACAACACACAGGATCAGAGCAGGGATTATTTTAATCCAGTAAAGTTCTGCTGCTATGCAGAAAGTATACTGAAGGTTCAGAAAGAAAACAACAAGTGAAAAGGGCAGGACTTTGCATGGTGGACTCACATTCAGTTACCTGAAGCAGTTGTTATGATACTTGTTGTAGCTGCCCAGAGCTGTCAGGCATCCCAGACAAATGGCATAAGAGAAGAAGATCTGAGTACCTGCATCCATCCAGACCTGTAAGCAACAGAAAAAACATAGCAAAGTAGAATGAGCATCACCTCAAGGAAGCTTTGCCACTTGAAAGCCAGTGGATGGGACTTGTTTGTGAATAACTCCACTAGAGAAAATACCTCAGCCTACAGTTTCAAGAGGCAATTTATCTCCCCAAAAGAAAATCCTTTTCTGTCCCCCTTCCCTAACAGTAAAATTAAGTAGGTAACAAAAAGGAAAACTGATATGCTTGCTGTTGTGTCAAGTGAGGTCTCCCTGTCACTTAAGGTTTGTACACATTAGCCTTTCGTCTGGCTTTAGTCCATTTTCACGCCAGCCTTCGAATCCATGTACACATGACGTTATCCACAATTACTCTCAATCCTCTGGCTTCTTCTGAAATACTGTGATTTGATGTGGTTTCCACAAAGCCACTTTCGCTCTGATTAAAAAACTGTTTGTGTGGTGAATCCCAGGTGTTTACAGTGGTTTCATGAAAAAGCATGGCACTTTTCCCGGGGCCACAATCTCACCCCACCCCTTCCAAAATAGCACATTTTTCAGGGCAGGAGCAAGGTGCAGTTCACGTGACTCACCTGGAAGCATATCCCAAAGACATGCTGTCAGGGACTGCCATTGGCTCAGGGGTGAGAGGGGAAAATCCAAATGGATTACAAAGAGCCCCCAAAGATTGTGGGAAGCAGCATTTCCTCAGCGGAGGAGGGTAGCCACGCCTCCAGTGGAGAGGAGATGCAAGGCTCGGAGGCGGTGCCAGGACACCTTGCCTGAGCAAAGCGGGGAGGAGAGAGGTCCCCCGTTACCCACGCCTTCCTTGCACAGTAGGCTTCCATGCAGAGAGGGGAGGCACAGACTGGCCATCAAGAAACTACTCTGCTGGGGAAGGTTTAAGGACCGCCCACTCTCAGATTCTGCCAGTGAATGAGCAAGACACGGAATAGAGGTGCTCTGCTTTCCAAAGGTTTTTATCACCGATAAGAAAGCTGTAACACAGACTATTGCAGCATATTGCCTGATTGTTCTTGAGCAACCAACCTATATCTCTAACACATGCGTTCCGGTTTTGCATTGGAAAAAGTTGGAAGTATTATATAAGCCAGGAAGCCATAATTAACTACAGCTTTTCATTACATTTGAACCCAGAATTATAGCGAATGGCTGCCAAATAAACCAATATCTGCAAGCCCACTTTAAACATGGTTTCATATTCTGCTTTGCTTAGAAGCCATTTGCCCTAGTTTCTCCATCTGCATGTTACAGGAAACTGTGGCTGAAGGAACCTTTCCTGGTTGGTGCAAAGGAAAGATCACAGTGACAGCAAAGGGATGCATGTGGGAGCATGATGCCCATCCACATCTCAGCCGATTAAGCTGAAATAACAACGTGCAAATGCAGGCAATACGCAGCCTGGAACATATCCTAAAATCCTCTGCGGTGTGCAAGAATGTTGCAGCAGACATGTATTTGGCACATGTTGACTTGGAAAGTGCTCACTCAGGGGTGTAGGAAGGGGGGCGGTGGGGGTGGTCCGCCCCAGGTGTCATCCCAGAGGGGGGTGACAAAATGGTCCACCACTGTGCTCACTGAAGGTAACAGGCTTGAAAGGATCTAGGAGTCTTGGTTGACCACAAACTTGACATGAGCCAACAGTGTGACGCGGCAGCTAAAAAAGCCAATGCAATTCTGGGCTGCATCAATAGGAGTATAGCATCTAGATCAAGGGAAGTAATAATGCCACTGTATTCTGCTCTGGTCAGACCACACCTGGAGTACTGTGTCCAGTTCTGGGCACCACAATTCAAGAAGGACACTGACAAACTGGAACGTGTCCAGAGGAGGGCAACCAAAATGGTCAAAGGCCTGGAAACGATGCCTTATGAGGAACGGCTAAGGGAGCTGGGCATGTTTAGCCTGGAGAAGAGGAGGTTAAGGGGTGATATGATAGCCATGTTCAAATATATAAAAGGATGTCACATAGAGGAGGGAGAAAGGTTGTTTTCTGCTGCTCCAGAGAAACGGACACGGAGCAATGGATCCAAACTACAAGAAAGAAGATTCCACCTAAACATTCGGAAGAATTTCCTGACAGTAAGAGCTGTTCGACAGTGGAATTTGCTGCCAAGGGGTGTGGTGGAGTCTCCTTCTTTGGAGGTCTTTAAGCAGAGGCTTGACAACCATATGTCAGGAGTGCTCTGATGGTGTTTCCTGCTTGGCAGGGGGTTGGACTCGATGGCCCTTGTGGTCTCTTCCAACTCTATGATTCTATGATTCTATGATTCTATGAAAACAACTGTGTTACACCATCCACCATCAGTACTGCCAAATACTCACTATCCCTTTGCATGAACTATCAAATATTGCAAAATTTTCAACTGTCGGAATCCAATACAGTGGACAAGTTTACAGAGAATTTTTGGAAAAATATTGAAACATGAAAAGAATGTCTGGGTAACCATCTCTCCTTTGAAATTCAGAGAATAATTTTGAGGAGTGGGCCTTCAGCCGTGAAAGCAGAATACAGCCATCATTGCTGGCAGCCATTGATTGCCTTATCCTCCAGGAATAGCACTTCTCTACTGATGCTGTCAAAATAAAGCTTCTAGGCTGGCCTGGGAGGGGTTTAAAGAGGTTACAAAGGGTTTTGCTGACCTTTACCCCCCCCCCAGACAGGCATCCCCTTAATCTCCTTTGTAGACACCTCCTCCACACAAAAAGGCTGGTACAGCAGCTCAGCTGGAACCGGGATTTGACATGGAGGAACTTGTCTGGAAGAGATTAAAAGAGGGCAGTTGGGCAAAGTGGAACTTTTCAGCCAGGCAAAGTGGAACGAGCTTTGGTGACTGAGGGGAAAAGGAGAGGCGAGGAGGGGGAAACATTTGCGGGGCCAAAGAGGCTACAGCAGCTGCTTCTGAACAGATGCACCAGATCCGTTTACCGTTTGTTGTTGCCCCTCAGCAAACTCTAAGCACCTGAGCATCGAAAAAAGCTATCACTCACTAAGGCCTATAAAAAGCATAAAGGTGGCACAACGTTGCCTTTAAGAAACAAAAGTGACTGCCACCAAAGGCATCTATGGGCACCATACTGAGGGTTGTGGCATGGCCTGGGAAGAGGAGGTGCAGTGTGGGGAGAGTCCCATGGTAGAGGTGGGGGCTTGTAGAGCTGTATACATAAAAGCTGGATTTTCAGCCCTGCTTGATGAATGAAGAGTCTTCATTGGGGAGGCACAGTGTTTGGAGTCACAACCACCTTTGTTGCGCAGGAGCATATAACAGAATTGCAACAGGGTTTGCAGCAAGGAGATTCCCTTGGGCAGGAGAAAAATCCAGAAAGAAAAACTGAGGCAATGATGGTTAATTGCTGTCATCCATGCATATCCTCCATTTGTTGAAGAAATAAAAAATAATACGGAGGTTCAGCCCTGGAGATCTCCTCCTGTTTTCTTTGCAAAATTGTTTCATTGTCCACATATTCTGTATTGTTTGGGAAATTGCAGTGTTTTCGTTCACACAGCGGCCTTTGTTTGTTAGCACTTAGTGGCCTTGGCTTGTATTGTTCCACGTATTTATAGCAACATCGTTCTTAATCGGGTTCCCGCAACTTTGCCTTTTTTTGTTACCTTGGGGTCACACACACACACACCCCTCTGCTTTTTGTTTGGTTCCATATAAGGCAGATTGGTATATTCCTAAAAGGGTCATTGGCAGCAAGGTTATATTAAAAAAAAAAAAAATCTAATGAGATTTTCTGCAGAGAGGATAAATCCAGGTTAAACGGGGGGGAGGGGGTTAAAGGCTGCCATTTTGATGCCCGTGATGCAGCAGGTGCTGCAAACAACTTGCATACATGAGGAGCACCAATCCCACAACTCACACCTGTCTGGAAGCATCCTTAAAAGGAGACAGAGAAAAAAGAAACATAAAGGAAGCAGGTTGTGGGTGGGTGGGGGATAAGAGAGATTTGCAAAAGGGACACACGAGGATAAGGAAGCCTCTCTTTGCTTCTCTCAGCTTACCTGGGGATCACTGAGCCGAGTGAGGTCTGGGTAAAGGTAGAAGAGGATCCCTTTAGATGCCCCGGGAAGGGAGACACCCCTGATCAGCAGAACTACCAGCATGAGGTATGGGAACGTAGCAGTGAAGTACACCACCTGGCAGAAGGACAAAACACAGGAACAGAATCAGCAATTTGCTGCGAAGAACAGCTGAGTTAGGCAGGCAGGTGACCGGAGCTTTGAATAGACCTACAGCAAAGCCTGCTTAGCCTCCAAACATTACAGTGGTACCTCGGGTTACAGACGCTTCAGGTTACAGACTCCACTAACCCAGAAATAGTACCTCGGGTTAAGAACTTTAAGAACAGAAATCGTGCAGCGGGAGGCCCCATTAGCTAAAGTGGTACCTCAGGTTAAGAACAGTTTCAGGTTAAGAACGGACCTCCAGAATGAATTAAGTTCTTAACCCGAGGTACCTCTGTATAAGGGATGGGATGGTGGAAGCAAGGAAGGAACGTGTTCCCTCTGAAAGCTCACTGCAATGGAGACTTTGCCATCGCAGCTGGACACTTCTGCTTATCCAGGCCTCAAGTCAAAGCTGCAGATGTGGTACAGTGGTTAGAATGCTAGACTAGAACCTGGGAGGTAAAGCTAAAGGTAAAGGGACCCCTGACCATTAGGTCCAGTCGTGGCCGACTCTGGGGTTGCGGTGCTCATCTCACTTTACTGGCCAAGGGAGCCGACATACAGCTTCCGGGTCATGTGGCCAGCATGACTAAGCCACTTCTGGTGAACCAGAGCAGCGCATGGAAACACCGTTTACCTTCCTGCCGGAGCGGTACCTATTTATCTACTTGCACTTTGACATGCTTTTGAACTGCTAGGTTGGCAGGAGCAGGGACAGAGCAACGGGAGCTCACTATGTAGCGGGGATTCGAACTGTGAGCTTCTGATCAGCAAGTCCTAGGCTCTGTGGTTTAACCCACAGAACCACCCGCGTCCCACAGAATCTGGGAGAGCAGGGTTCAAATCCCTCCTCAGACACAAAGCTCACCGGGTGACCCAGGGCCAGTCACTGTCTCTCACAGTCTCCAACCTTAATCACAGGGTTGCTGTGAGGATAATCTGGAGAGGGGCAAAGCTCTCCTTTGAAGGAAAACGGAGGATGTAAAGGCAATAAATAACAACAAATAGGTCACTCTACAAATTTTGCTGCTGTTCAAGTGTAATGGAATACATAGAAGTGACAGCTAAGAATATAAATCGAGAATGCAGAAAGGTAAGGTGACTTGGGAGGGCTCAAATACATCCTGGATGACCCAGATATTAGAGGATTTTTCCTTATTCCAGCTGCCCCACATCTCCATGTAGCAGCTCACATGCCATTTCCTGGTACATTCATGTTCCCTATGAAGATCATGAGAATATACACGGATACAGAACACATTATTAAATAGAACATACGACTGCAGCAGCGCTTGACTGCAATATGTATCCAAGCAATTACCGTATTTTTTGCACCATAACACTCACTTTTTTCCTCCTAGAAAGTAAGGGGAAATGTCTGTGCGTGTTATGGAGGAAATGCCTACGGGTGGCATGCCTATGGATTTTCCTCCTCTAAAAACTACGTGCGTGTTATGGTCGGGTGCGTGTTATAGAGCGAAAAATACGGTAATAAATAAATGCAGTTGGATTTTTAGCCTGTTTCTCCATTCCTACTATAGCAAGTGTTTTAACTGCTTATAAAAACAAAGGGCACGGAATCCAATCTCCAATACTCAGCCCTGACAACTTTAACTGCCACTAACTTAATTGAGAAGACCAACTTAATTGCTGAATGAAGGAATCGGCGGTTTCTGGGTGAATCTTTTTGTTCAATATTTTTTCCATCTCAAGATCGCTAAGATCCAAGCTAAAACAAAACAGCAGTTCAGGTGAAAACTGAATATATCAATGAGGACTCTAAAACAAAAGCATAGTCTGTTCCCCCCACCTTGCTTTATTTGGTTCTGGAGACAATTCAAGTGGAAATTTTCCTCTTACTTATTTCTGAATTGAAACAACAGGGCTGGAACAGAGTTTGTGGGTCACCTGAGTTGAAGTGCCTGCCACAGCAGGCTTCCCTAGATAGACCTGCCATCACATTGAATCAAGGGAGAGGGAGGCAGTTATTGAATATTCTTACAGGCCACCCCAATCCCTGCCAAGCCACACATGGAATTCCAGGGGTTTTGGCCCTCAATCAAGGTCTGTGCTGCATTGGAGATTTGAAGATGCAGTACCTTTAAGAAATATGGTTTATTCACATATTTGCACTTGAATTTAGACAGAGGGAGTCCAGATCTTACAGCACATCAGGGACTGGCTAAGGTGGAATCTACACACATATAAAAACCGTTCTGGAAATGCTTCCCCCCCCAAAAAAAAAAGCTTTTTAAAAAAATACCATACATTGAATTTTACATAGGGCTCATCATCGCCATCTAGCATCACATTGTATATTGCACTTAAAACACACTTAAAATGTTTTATTTGCAGCTGTATAGCTGAATCCATGGCTGGATCTAGACACAACAAAGAAGCATTTCAGTTAAATGCGTTGTAAATTTAAACAGGGGAAACAAGTAGAGAAAAACTGGACTCCACAGCACCATCTGGTGGCACAATGTTATATTGCATATACAATGCGTATCAATCGCTTTTTCTTTACCAGTCTAGCTGAGTCCCTAGATAACAGGAGTGGTACTAGATGGGGAAACGCCAGAGGAGGAAGACTCAGAGCTCAGGGATTGGTGGTGGGACACTGAGGAGTACTCAGAGGGAGGATGGCAGGAGGAATGGTTGGATGCTGAAGAAGCAACAGACTGTAGTGATCAAGGATGGATTGATTGATGATTGATTGATTGATTGATTGATTGATTTAAATAACTCGCCCTTCCTCCAAGGAACCCAGGCTGGCAAACAGATGCACAATTTAAAAAGCACACAGTCATTTAGCCTACTTGTAGGTTTGTCACTCAAATAGTAGACATAAGAATCTAACAACTTCCAGTGGTGACTGATCACAGAACACAAATTAATGTCTTTCTTAGAACATAAAAACTGGGTTTGGAGAGAGAGAGAACTAGTGTGATGCAGTGGTCAGAGAGCTGGACTGGGGAGATCCAGGTTCAAGTTCCTTCTTAGCCATGAGGGAATTTTGGCCCAGTCACACCCTCTCAGCTGAACAGGGTGGTTGTGAGGATAAAAAAATGGGAGGGAGGAACTTTTTATTTACACTTCTGTAAGCTCCTTGGAGGAAATGTAATAAATAAGCAAAATAAGTAAGGAAGAATCCTAGCCGTGGTCTTCCTCTGCATCTGCATTTCTCCTTTAGAAAAACGCACATACAACGTCAACAGCAAAACAACCAGCTTTTATATTTATTTGGATTTGCAGTTTGTAACCTAGAAACAGCATAAATCCCTCTAAGCTGAACCTTTCTCCTCAAAGACCAAGGCAGGACACATTAATGCTCTCACCCAGTAGAATACAGACAGAAACAACAACAAAAATTGCTTTCACACAAGTATTCTCCTCCTGGTCTCCTTATTAAAAAATAATAATGAAGGCATGTGGAAGTCAAATTCACTGAGATTTAGGTTTGGGGAAAGAAATTTGTTTCAGTTTGGCATTTTAAAGTCACTTTCCAAAACAATATGTGAGCCGAAACACACCCATCCTTCGAAACCTAGTGCCTACATGGAAGGTATACCCACACCAGTGTCCTAGTCATTTTTTCTTCCCCAAATTCTGGTGTGTGTATGCTTGCACTCTTGGGCTACCTAACAGAGTCAGAGCTCTCATCAAACTGCAGTTCACTAGATTCTTTGAGGGGGAGCCAGGGGGATCGAAAGCAAGAACAAAACTATTATAGATGTTGTATACATATGCTCAGAACCATTCATTCCCAGTCCAATTATTTATTCTGAATTTTCCTCATGGCGAAAGGGACTTGCTCACTGCACCTATGGAACTGGTTCCCCCCAAACCATGGACAAACACCTTCTTCCTCCATGTTACGCATGCCCTCTAACATTTCTCTGATGGAAATAGGGATGTCCCATTCCATAATAATAATTTTACTATTTATATCCCACACATCTTACTGGGTTGCCCCAGCCACTATGGGCAGCTTCTAACATATATAGAAACATAATAAAACATTTTTTTAAAACTTCCCTATACAGGATTGCCTTCTGATGGCTCGAGGGTCAGATAACTCCATACCCTCCAACATTTCTCCAATGAAAATAGGGACATCCTAAGGAAAAGTGAGACATTCTGGGATCAAATCAGAAACCTGGATGGCTTCTCTAAGTCAGGAGCATCCCTGGAAAATAGGGACACTTGGAGGGTCTGTGTATGCGAACTCATGCAGGGAGTGGAGGTTTCCATCAATTCCCAGACTCTGCGCCTTTCAAATCCTATCTGAGCAGCAGGCAGGCACACACTTACAATGACAAAGCCTTTTCCCAACTCCTACAAGAATTTGTGATGGGATGGTGTGCCTGAAAACATCAAAATTTTTGCTCCGGTGTAAATGACTGGCCCAAATCCAACCATTGTTGGTTGAATGAAACGATAGCAGATGTTCGGCTTAGTTGTGACCTCCCTTCCCCCCCCCACCCGCCCTGGCATTTTTAGAGCACTGTTCACACTGACTTGACTATGAAAAAGCCAACTGCGATCAAAGACATTGTGCTTTGACTCACGTTGTTTTATAACAGATAGGATTTTGTTTGGATCTGGTCCATGCATCATCAGTACCAAATTATTCCATCCATGCCATTGAAGGGGACAAAAGATCAACTTTTGTGTTTCCTGTAGCACTGACAAGTTTATGCATCTGCTCTGCGCGTGAAGCTCCTGCTCCGGTGGAATGGAAAAAGCCAGCAATCACATCGCAGACAATGATGGCACCTCTCCAAAACACTAATATCTGTCTCTGGCCTAAGACAGCCACTTAGAGCATTTTGTTTTTAAGTGGCATGGGATGTGGGAGAAGTCCATTCACCCCTTCTCAAGCAGGCAGTTTTGTGGGCGGACCCCAGGCCTCCTCTGTGAACTGGCCTGTTGCAGGCCAGATCATCCTCCTGCCACCAAATTGGCCAATGGTGACAGGAATTAGAGTGTGTTACCCTGGGCGTAGGACCAGCTGACCAATAGCGGCACTTGGCCCTGTGTTAAGGGCAAAGGTAAATTCCCGGCTTGCTGGGCCTTCGGCCTCTATTTGCAGTTCGTCAGCCAAGTTACATGTACAAAAATGCAAATATTAGGGTAAGTTATGCGTATTCATGAAATAACCTCATTATAGCAAGGGGGAAATGTTTTGCAGAAATGTGTGTTATTAGGCAAAATTGCATAAAAACCATGTCTATATTAGGACGAATACCGTGTGGAATTCTCACAATAACTTTTAAACAAAAATGCAAAGTGATGTGGAAATATGGAGAACTGAACTCAAGACTGGAAAATTTGAAATGAGAGAAACCAAAACTGACAGATACACTTATCCTTCTGTGGGAGCTCCATTATCAGAACTCCCAACTCTTTTAAAAGACTCAAAAGCAACAAGGGGGATGCAAACAGACCGGGCTTGCAAAGCTAAGGGCAATAGCTTGCTCCTGTCTTTCCACAGCAACTGGTAATTTCAGAGGTGCCTCTGAATCCTGCAGGCTGCCTATAGCTGTCATGTACACTAATACTGAACTCCATCCTCTGAGTGCTGGTCCTTATGTAGCCAAAATGGCACCCTCCATGGACAAGAGGGAGGTGTCAGGAGGTCTGAGGAAGCTGCAGAGACCACCCAGTGAGGACTGAGCACGTGTATGCATGGAATGCTAGTTGTAGGGGAGAGAACCAGACAGCCATCAGCTGTGGGAAATAAAGGCATCCCCTAGAAGATGGCATAACTTGTTGGCTTGAACCCTGAACAGCAGGAGCACTCTGTACTGCAACATTAATGTTGCAGGTCCAGTCCCACTTGTCATGACTAACAGACATTGACAGAATTATCCTCCATGAATCATGCAGCTGCTGCATCACATCTAGTTTGGCTCTTATAAATCCAAACTAAGAACACAGGAAGTATTCATGGAAAAGGCCAGCACTTTTGCTCCCAGAATCTTCGTTTCTTTGGTGATCACTTGTAGCCGAGTGAGACTGTCTTCCATAAACACGGTTTTAACAGTGAGTCCATAAGTGACTCGGACGCGGGTGGCGCTGTGGGTAAAAGCCTCAGCGCCTAGGGCTTGCCGATCGAAAGGTCGGCGGTTCGAATCCCCGCGGCGGGGTGCGCTCCCGCTGCTCGGTCCCAGCGCCTGCCAACCTAGCAGTTCGAAAGCACCCTCGGGTGCAAGTAGATAAATAGGGACCGCTTACCAGCGGGAAGGTAAACGGCGTTTCCGTGTGCTGCGCTGGCTCGCCAGATGCAGCTTTGTCACGCTGGCCACGTGACCCGGAAGTGTCTCCGGACAGCGCTGGCCCCCGGCCTATAGATGTGAGATGGGCGCACAAACCCCAGAGTCTGTCAAGACTGGCCCGTTCGGGCAGGGGTACCTTTACCTTTACCTTTACCATAAGTGACTATGGAGGCCAATTCTGGAAACACACGTCCTTCCACAGTGGGGACAAAGAGTTGATCATGGTGTGGATTTGCCAAGTGTGCTTTCCTCTTAGCACGTTTCTCCCTTGTGTTCTGAGTTTGAGTGTCTTCAAAGTCCATGACACCTTTGGTCAAGGCTGTTCTCCAATTGGAGTGCTCGCAGGCCAGTGTTTCCCAGTTGTCGGTGTTTATACTACATTTTTTTAGATGTGCCTTGAGAGAGTCTTTAAACCTCTTTTGTTGACCACCAGCATTACGCTTCCCATTTTTAAGTTCAGAATAGAGTAGTTGCTTTGGAAGACAATAATCAGGCATCCGCACAACATGACCAGTCCAACCAAGTTGATGTTGAAGAATCATTGCTTCAACACTGGTGATCTTTGCTTCATTCAATACACTGATATTAGTTCACCTGTCTTTGACACTCATGATGCACAGAGTTTCTTTAAAGCCACAAAGACCATCTATGGGCCAATAAATCATGGCATATGCCCCCTATGCTCAGCAGATGGTACCACACTTCTAAAAGATAAAGAAGCTATTGCACTGTTCTGGAAAGAACACTACCAACATCTCCTTAACCGCAACTCCCCCGTAGCTGCTGACTTCCTCTCACAAATTCCACTCCCAGAATATCCCTATCACAACCAGGTGCTTACGTCCGGGTTTCTCAAACAATGCAGTGGACCAGCAATTTACCCTGCCCCAATATGCCAAGGACCAGTACTGTATTTGGTCCCTCAAGCATCCCACTCAACCTTGGCTGTGGTGGAGTCCAGTGCAGGCGGGCAGCAGATGGCTTGTGAACTAGCACTGGTTCATGGATCACCACTTTTGTGTAGCACTGGCCTCAAAACCATAGCCACTGGTTGTGAATCAGCTACAGAGGGGTAGTCATAACACAGACCAGTGTTTCTCAAAGAAAGTGGGCTACAGGGATCACAGAATAAGCACCTGTGTACATGCCTTTAGAAAGGGTGTTTTTCCTGTCCTACCTTAATCCTTCCTTGACCTCTTGGGCCTTCCAAAGCTGTAAGAGAACACTTTCATCATGTTCATTTCCTCACACAACAGGAGCCCAGCATGTGTTAGGAAAGAAGCCAAACCAGGGTTGTTTTTGGTCATTTGGAGCTCAATGCAAATTTTGTGTTTATCTTAATGAGACGAAGTTTAAGAGATATTCCTAGATTATTTCCAGATTATTCCAGACAAGGAGATCCATTTGCACTCTATTATATTGACATAAAATATGAACGCAGAGATACCTCCCAATAATGAAACAAGACAGCTGAAATGTTAAGGAGAAATTGGACAACAAACGTTAGCAGTGGGAAGGAATGTGGAACAAAATGGAATTGTAGACAATTTAATCATTGAATGGTAAAATGATTATTGCTGTTTTGGTTTTCCTGAATAGGGAAGGGCCATAGCTCAGTCCAGAGCATATTGTGGCATTGCATATAGAAGGCTGTGGGACTGGTGGCCCATTAAAAGTTGTGGGACTACAACTTCCATCATCCCTGACCATTGGGCTAATCTGGCCTGATTTGAAGGGAGTTATAATCCGACAACATCTAGGAGGGCCATATCTGTTCTAGTTAGTTATGAGTTACTTTTTCGTTACTAACAGTTGCTTATTTTACTTATTAAATATCTTCATGCCTCCCCATAGCAAAGTTCTCTGGGCAAAATGTAAATAGCCTCTCTCCATCCAGGGAATGTGTGCCAAAGACTTCACGTTTTCACAGTTTCCATTCTTAGATCTTCTCTTCGGAGTTTCACTGTCACATGCCAGCTTTGCCTTCACATAGCATATGCTTCACGAGACATGGGTTTTTTCCCACTACATCAGTTATCCATCAGCATGTTTGGTCTTATTTTTCTACATTCTAAGCAGGGCCAGCCCAATACATTTTGCTGCCTGAGGCAAAACACAAGATGGCATCTCCTCCCTGGTTCCATGTACGGAAGGCATCCAGCCTGGCAGCTGACTCTGTCTGGAGACGGAGCAGCAGCATCTACCATGCCCAAAGAGCAACAAGGTAGAGCACACAGGACACACATGGCAGCCCTCCAACGCCCTTCTGGGACTCTCTTCCCACTCCATTTGAGATCTGTTCCACACAGTGCTTTCTTTCTAGAAAACAAAGGTGCTCACCATGGTCCTCTTCCCCAGCCCCATTTTCTCTAACACACACACTGTCTCCTGTTCCCTCTCAATTGATTAAAGCCTCATTTTGCATGCCCCCTCCCCGTTCTTCAACCTACCCCGCCACCTTGCCCCATCTGCTCTTCACACCCACCCAGCATCCCACCTTCCCCCTTCTCCTTCTGAAAAGAGCAAGCAAACACAGAAGGGAGGAGGGGCTCACACTAGCCTGTCCACTTCCCGCGCAGCAAGGCAGCGGCATAGCGGCACGTCTAGGGGGAGAGAGCACCACTGTGGGGCAGCTGAAGGGAAATGGTGCGACCTGTCAACTGAGAGCAGCAACTACAGCTCTGAACAAGGGCCTCCTTTTCCTCGCCGCCTCAGCCTCCTGCTTTTCGCAATCCCCCTTTTAGTTACAGTTGCCTGCTTGCTCTCCCCACCCTCATAGAATCATAGAATCATAGAATCATAGAGTTGGAAGAGACCACAAGGGCCATCGAGTCCAACCCCCTGCCAAGCAGGAAACACCATCAGAGCACTCCTGACATATGGTTGTCAAGCCTCTGCTTAAAGACCTCCAAAGTAGGAGACTCCACCACACTCCTTGGCAGCAAATTCCACTGTCGAACAGCTCTCACTGTCAGGAAGTTCTTCCTAATGTTTAGGTGGAATCTTCTTTCTTGTAGTTTGGATCCATTGCTCCGTGTCCGCTTCTCCGGAGCAGCAGAAAACAACCTTTCTCCCTCCTCCATGTGACATCCTTTTATATATTTGAACATGGCTATCATATCACCCCTTAACCTCCTCTTCTCCAGGCTAAACATGCCCAGCTCCCTTAGCCGTTCCTCATAAGGCATCGTTTCCAGGCCTTTGACCATTTTGGTTGCCCTCCTCTGGACACGTTCCAGTTTGTCAGTGTCCTTCTTGAACTGTGGTGCCCAGAACTGGACACAGTACTCCAGGTGTGGTCTGACCAGAGCAGAATACAGTGGCACTATTACTTCCCTTGATCTAGATGCTATACTCCTATTGATGCAGCCCAGAATTGCATTGGCTTTTTTAGCTGCCGCGTCACACTGTTGGCTCATGTCAAGTTTGTGGTCAACCAAGACTCCTAGATCCTTTTCACATGTACTGCTCTCAAGCCAGGTGTCACCCATCTTGTATTTGTGCCTCTCATTTTTTTTGCCCAAGTGCAATACTTTACATTTCTCCCTGTTAAAATTCATCTTGTTTATTTTTGCCCAGTTCTCTAATCTGTCAAGGTCGTTTTGAAGTGTGATCCTGTCCTCTGGGGTGTTAGCCACCCCTCCCAGTTTGGTGTCATCTGCAAATTTGATCAGGATGCCCTTGAGTCCATCATCCAAGTCGTTGATAAAGATGTTGAATAAGACCGGGCCCAAGACAGAACCCTGTGGCACCCCACTAGTCACTCTTCTCCAGGATGAAGAGGAACCATTGATGAGCACCCTTTGGGTTCAGTCAGTCAGCCAGTTACAAATCCACTGAGTGGTAGCATAGTCAAGACCGCATTTTACCAGCTTCTTTACAAGAATATCATGGGGCACCTTGTCAAATGCCTTGCTGAAATCAAGGTAGGCTACATCCACTGCGTTCCCTTCATCTACCAGGCTTGTAATTCTGTCAAAAAACGAGATCAGGTTAGTCTGACATGACTTATTTTTCAGAAATCCATGCTGACTATTGGTGATCACAGCATTCCTTTCTAGGTGCTCACAGACTGTTTGCTTAATGATCTGCTCCAGAATCTTCCCTGGTATTGATGTCAGACTGACTGGGCGGTAATTATTTGGGTCCTCTCTTTTCCCCTTTTTGAAAATAGGGACAACATTTGCCCTCCTCCAGTCTGCCGGGACTTCGCCTGTTCTCCAGGAATTCTCAAAGATGACTGCCAGTGGTTCTGAGATCACATCTGCCAGTTCTTTTAATACTCTTGGATGCAGTTCATCTGGCCCTGGAGACTTGAATACATCTAAACTAGCCAAATATTCTTGTACTATCTCCTTAGTTATTCTGGGCTGTGTTTCCTTTGCTGAATCATTTGCTCCAAATTCTTCAGGTCGGGCATTGTTTTCTTTATCGGAGAAGACTGAGGCAAAGAAGGCATTGAGTAGTTCAGCCCTTTCTGTGTCCCCTGTTTGCATTTCACCATCTTCTCCTCTGAGTGACCCCATTGTTTCTTTGTTCTTCCTTTTGCTACGAACATACCCATAAAAGCCTTTTTTGTTGCTTTTAACCTCTCTAGCAAGCCTGAGTTCATTCTGTGCTTTAGCTTTTCTGACTTTGTGTCTACACGTGCTGGCTACTTGTTTGAATTCCTCTTTGGTGGTTTCCCCCCTTTTCCATTTTTTGTACACATCCTTTTTTAATCTTAATTCAGTTAAAAGTTCTTTAGATAGCCACCCTGGCTTCTTTAGGCACCTTCCATGTTTCCGTCTCATTGGTATTGCCTGACGTTGTGCTTTTAGTATCTCCCTCTTAACAAACTCCCAGCCATCATGAACTCCCTTTCCTTTTAGTATTGTTGTCCATGGGATCTCACCCAGCACTTCCCTAAGTTTTATGAAGTCGGCTTTCTTAAAGTCAAGAAATTGAGTCCTAGTATGCTTGGCTGCTCCTTTCCGCTGTATAGTAAACTTCAGAAGAGCATGATCACTCGCGCCTAATGATCCTTCCACTTCTACCCCACTAACCAGGTCATCAACATTGGTTAGGACCAGATCTAAAATGGCTGTTCCTCTTGTTGCTTCTCCCACTTTCTGGACAATGAAGTTGTCTGCAAGGCCAGTGAGGAATCTGTTTGACCTTATGCTCTTGGCTGAGTTTGACGTCCAACAAATGTCCGGGTAATTGAAGTCCCCCATTACTACTATCTCCCTTCCTTTTGCATGCTTGGCCATCTGTTCCAGGAAGGCATCATCTATGTCCTCCGTTTGGCTTGGGGATCTATAGTAAACTCCCACAATGAGGTCTCTGTTATTCTTCTCTCCCTTAATTTTGACCCAAATGCTCTCACTTTGGCTTTGAGGATCTAAATCTTGGATCTCTTCACAGGTATACACATCCCTGACATATAACGCCACTCCTCCTCCTTTCTTGTCTGGTCTGTTTCTCTGAAATAGATTGTATCCCCCCATTATTACATTCCAATCGTGGGACTTATCCCACCAGGTTTCAGTGATGCCTATTATGTCATATTTAGTTTGCTGTACCAAGAGCTCAAGCTCATCTTGTTTATTTCCCATGCTTTGTGCATTAGTGTACAGACATTGAAGTCCATTAATCATTCCCCCGTGTCTCTTATTTAAGGATTTTTTCCTCCCACCACTAGGTCCGCGTGCTGTTGGCTCCATTTGGTCTATGACATTTGGATGATCATCTTCATTAATTGATAGACTCCTACCTTCAGGAGCACTGTCTCCCTCCCCCACATTAGTCAGTTTAAAGCCCTCCTGATGAGGTTTCTGAGATTTTTGGCAAAAACATTTCTCCCAACCGTTGTGAGGTGCAGCCCATCACTTGCCAGAAGTCCATCTTCAAGAAACTGCAGTCCGTGATCTAAGAATCCAAACCGTTCCTGTTTACACCATTTGCGGAGCCAGCTGTTCACTTCCACCTCTATTCACCTCTATTTACCTTATTTCAAGATTTGAAGGGGGGAGGTGCCGGCACTGTGTACCATTCAATAGTGCCAGGAAAAAAAGCACTGTTTCCACACAATATGAGAATCAGGCCTTTAGTGTTTTGACCCGCCTACCCTTAGGAATACCCTCTCCTGAAGGTGCCTCATGAAGACTCTCATCTGCCAACAAGACTTTCAAGCAGAGAACGTTCACAGTCTGTGTCTGCACTGGAATTGTTTTTAAGATGTCTTTAGTGTTTCGTCAGCTGTTGTTTGTCGCCCTGGGAGGAGGGGCAGGATATACATTTAACAAACAAATAAATAAACAAACAAATCTCCATTTCATTATTGGGGGTGTTGTGGCAGAAACCTGCTGATAAGGCTCTGTCTCTTATCAAGGCTCAAGGCAGACTCTCATTTCATTTTGCAGCGGAGGAAAATAATACGGAAACCTTTGCCACGCATGTGTTGATTCCATCTGGCCTAATAACCACGCTGTGGTTTGCACCTTATCGGGAAAAGACAGTCTCCTCATGATTTTGAAGTTTAAGAACAGATGGAAGTGAAAACAGAAAGCTGGCTAGGAAGCTGGCTCAGGGGAGTGTATTAAAAACACACTAATGAGCACAGCCAAATGACAGAGACATATTGTGAAAACCGAGATGGAGGCAGACGAGATGGAACGGTTGAGAGGCCAACTCGTAATCACCTTAATGCATAGTACACACCAGGGAGGGGGCAGCCTTTTCCATGTTGGTTTTTGGCAACATCCTCCTATTTTGAGCACCTGTGATGGCCTGCCATAGTCCAGTACTACACACAACCATTACTGCATACATGGAGACACAGGAAACCAGCAGAGACTAGGCCTTTCCTAAGGCTGCAAAACACTGAAGTCATTGTGAGGTCCCTGCATGTTTTCCCCTGCAGAGTATAAAGCACTTTCTTGGGGCAAAATAAGTATGATACTAAATGCATGAGTAGCAGGGTTGTGCATGGGCTCCCACCCCAATGACCTCTGTCTAATGAAAGAGCTGGCATAGCTTCCCTTGCATGTGAATGTTGTGTGATAGACTTCCACAGGGGATGGGAAACATCCTAAAGAGCCCCCCCCCCTCCAAGGACCCAGTTAGCACTACTTTTTGCTGAGATAAGCTCCATGCCTTTTAATTGCTGGCTTTGTTCAGCAGCCAAATCAGTTCAGGCGTTGCCTCCTGCCTCCCACCATCTTTATATCTTCAAAAGAGGACTGGACAAATTCATGGAGGACAAGGCTACCAGTGGCTACCAGTTCAATGGCTGTGTTCCACCTCCACTGCATGGCGCAGTATGCCTCTGAATACCAGTTGCTGGGAGTCACAGCCAAGAAGAGTACTGTTGTGCTCAGGTTCTGCTTGCAGGATCTAGTTGGCCACTGCAAGAAGATGAGGCTGGACTATATAGGCCATTGGCTTGACCCAGCAGGTTCGTCTTCTGTTCTTATGTTTGCATTCTAGGAAAAGCTGCCCAAGTTGAATTTCTGCCTGTCACTCACACAGGAAAAATAGGTACAGTGGTACCTCGGGTTAAGAACTTAATTCGTTCTGGAGGTCTGTTCTTAACCTGAAACTGTTCTTAACCTGTAGCACCACTTTAGCTAATGGGGCCTCCCACTGCCGCTGCACGATTTCTGTTCTCATCCTGAAGCAAAGTTCTTAACCCGAGGTACTATTTCTGGGTTAGCGGAATCTGTAACCTGAAGTGTCTGTAACCTGAGGTACCACTGTACAAGTGGTAATATTTCCATAACTTGGCATCCTGCGCATGTATAATTGATGCCACCCTCTCCTGGGTGGTGTATTTAAATTCCTTGATGTGGCTAATAGCCATGCAACTAATGTACTGTAACATGTTGTTAAGCCCATCAGCTGCAGAGGGCTACAAGTAGTTTGTATTGTGATGGATGGAAGCGAGAGAGAGAAATAAAATATGCCCACCTTGCCTGTGGACTTGACTCCTTTCCAGATGCAGAAGTAGCAGATGATCCAGGCCAGCAGGAGACAGAGAGCCAGTTCCCACCGCACACCTCCCAAGTGCTCTATGCCATCAGAAATGTTGAGTACTCTCCTCCTGCGGAACAAACAGAGCCTGGCTTGATTTCCTCTGGGTACACTTTGTAACATCTCCCAGCCTGGCCACTTCCCCCAGAATACACTGTTTTGCACATGGTGCCCCCTCGCAATGTTGTGGAGGGTTGCCATGGGAACCTCAGAAGGAGTTGGGCCACTCCAGGCCGTGTTGCAGCCTGAGGCAAATCGCCTCACACTCCACACCTGCCAGGTCAAAATGAAGAGCAATACTCAAGGCCAGTCAAGTTGTTTTGTCGCCCAAGTCAAAAGATTCCCCACTGGATTATGGAACCCCAACCTTATGTTTTGGTAGCCTGCAAGCTTACAGAAACGTAACCTCTTCTGGCAAGTCCCCATACTTGGTCACCAGGGTTCCTGAGGAGGAGATGAACCTAGAGCACACCTGCATGCCCAGTACATGCTCTGCCCCCCCCCCCACACACACTGTCCTTTCTGACTGGTTTGGAGCCCTGGTCAATTCTGACTTTGCACTGCCGTAGGTGACAGCAAGCAAGTAAATGGAGCACCCAGTGGCGTAGCGTGGGTTGTCAGCACCCGGGGCAAGGCAAGTAATTTGTGCCCCCTAACCCGTGGATTTACGCCCCCTAACCCATGGATTTTAGCACTCGTGTCTCTTCCGCGCCCCCCCAGATGTTGCGCCTGGTGCGGCAGGCCCCCCCTGCACCCCCCACGCTACGCCACTGGGAGCACCCATTTACTTTGTGCATCCATTAAGGAATTCATTGTAATATGCTTCAAAACAAGGGCATATATACGTGATAGCTCTTTGTTTGTTGATGAAGGGCAGGAGTGGGGGGGGCGGTTCTGGCCCGGTGGTCCAGACCTTTATCTCCTGCCACCCCACAGGTCAATTTTGACAGGTAGGCAGGGCCATGAACCTGACAAACATCTGATGTCATGATGCGTTGAAACAAATTTTCTCGCCAAAGAAGCCACACTCTTACAGTGCTCCTTTGTGGGTTTTTGTGTTGGGCGTTTGAATAACCTCCAAGTATTTGACGCAGAGAGTTGACTTCAGAAAGGAAGACGCAAGGGCGGTTTCTATGGAAATGACCTAATTGTCCTCTCTGGTAAAGGAGTGCAGAGGTGTAAACGCATGTGTGGAGGAAAGACAGGATTAGATTACGAAAAAGTGCCACTCCTGCACTGCTTCTGAAACCAGACAGGTGCCATGTGCTCACTGTGCTGGAGCATACATTATGTGCTCCTGAGTCATTTCCAGTGCCAGCCCTCTCCTGACACCTCCTTTACTGCTTCTTCCGTTTTATATACAAATCTATATTTATGTATTTGTACAATTGATCTATGAGAAGGCAGCAAACAACCATTATTGCTTTTGTGCCTGGAATCAGGAGGAGGGTGTTCATTGATGGGTTGGTACAAAGGTGCAGACAGCAGCTGCCACAAGATACCGGGTGGGTGGACCTTACGTTAAGAGCATATGCATCCTACAGGCAAGGTATGCATTGAAATTTGCATAGTTCATTTTAAAAATATGCAAAAGATGAGGAATAGACAAGAAAAAGATGAGGAATAGACAAGAAATAGGCCAGATTTACGCTCCGCTTTGTGCAGAACTTAACTGATTTAAATCGCAAATTAAGAGTTAAGGTGCAAAGAGACCAAGATTCCATTCCCACAGTTCATGCTTTTCCCAGTTAGCAATGCGAGCTATTGAGATCTATAGACTTTGCACGTCCAACAGAAGAACACTCCTGTGGCTGGTGGTTGGTCATAGCTGCGGAAACCAAACCTGAAAATGGAGGAATCTTCACTTACTCCCAAAACTCTATGACAGGAGAGGTGGCATTTTCGGCCGACACATTTAGCGAAGTGTTTGTCTTCTGCAATTCCACACAGTTCTCTGTAAGACAGGGCCAAGTGACAGAAACTGTGAAAACATACAATTGGAAGACATCCCCACAAAATGCAACTAATATACTTTCCTTAAAAAAAAAAAAAGACCAGGAATAAAACTGCAGAGCTCAATAGGATGCTCAGGAAAGAAAGAGTCTGTGCCACATGAGGCACAGATCCTACATGAGGCACAGATCCTACAGAGAGCAGGCCTGGGATCAGTGTCCAGAAAAGTGGGGCCCATCTACCACTTAAGCAACTCTGGGAAGTGATGAGGATGGTGAGCACATGGTGAGGTGCCCAACACCAGCACCATGCCGAACCCACCGACCTCAAGGTTTGGCGCCAAACCTGATTGAGATAGCTGTTCATGAGTGTGCCTGGGCATCCAAGCCTATATGTGTATGAAAAGGATGAGGCAAGTTCTTTCCTAGACAAGATTGGCTACTCTTGATTGACTGGCCACTACACCAGTGTGGTGTAGTGGTTAAGAGCGGTGGACTCGTAATCTGGTGAACCGGGTTCGCGTCTCCGCTCCTCCACATGCAGCTGCTGGGTGACCTTGGGCCAGTCACACTTCTTTGAAGTCTCTCAGCCCCACTCACCTCACAGTGTGTTTGTTGTGGGAGAGGAAGGGAAAGGAGATCGTTAGTCGCTTTGAGACTCCTTAGGGTAGTGATCAAGTGGGATATCAAATCCAAACTCTTCTTCTTCTTTCAGAGCCAATGAAGTTCAGGACTTAACAGCTCAAGACCACAGCTAGTTCAGAGGTGGTTTCCCCTCTCCCCACCACCACCACAATACCAATCCTATGTGGGGCTAGGGCTAAATTTCAGCCCATCATCTGCAACAATATCCATGTCCACATGTAATGGAGTGAAGGCAAGACAAGGCAGCCTGCGCTGCCTTGTCAAAAGTGGGCAGAAGTTTGTTTGTGTTTAGTGCACACAGAGGGCATGTGCTGGGTTGGCCTCCCACAGGGAAGGAAGGGCAGAAGAGTAAGAACGTGGCCATGCAGATCTCCCTGGACAGGGAGTGTTCCAAAGGGTTGAAGCCACGACGGAAAATGAAGTACTGTAGATGGTTATTGCTAGCGGGGGGGTGGAATCAGTACAAAGTAATACTAAGCATCTTGCAGAACAGCAAGGGAGGGACTCCAAATTACCTGTGTTCCACTCGTGATCACAGCTGCCCCATGGAAGGTCTATGGTGAATGAGCTGAAGAGGTAAAACAAGGCCCAGGCCAGAACAATAATGTAATAGAAATTAAGTAGTACAACAATCACCTGGGAAGCATAACCAATTCCTGCAGAGTGAACAAAAGAAACAGGGGAGGGGATTTGAAGAAAATTAATTGGAGTAATAAAGCCAGGGTGGTTTTGTTTTTTCAGGGTTGCACCTACATTTGGGATACCCTGAAGCTCAAACTGTTATGGGGCCCCCTTTGCAACCAGCAACGAGATCTCGTAACCACTCGGTTATCTTCTTCAGTGGGGTTGTTCCACGACAGATCCCCACAATTATTTTAATAATAGTAATAATAATGACTACGGCATCTCAGATCTTGATTAAAATTGCTATACTGGATTATCTAACATGTCAAAGTCACTGCAGTAAATAAATATTTCCCATGCCTTGTAGTTTTCAAGTTCTGGGGGGGGGGTGAGAAATAGGGAAATGTTATATACATGGATGAATTAAGTTGCTTTTGGGGCCCCTCTGGGGTTAAAGGCTATGAAACTTAAGATTCTTAAATTTCATAGTAGATCTGCCCTGGGTTGCACCCCAGTGGTGGGCAAGCCAGTTGCAAAAGTCAGTGGTTTCTATACACAAACACAAGCACGCGCACTTACGCACCATATAACACCTGTCTCCATTCTCCTTCCATGCAAACAAAGGGTTCAAGGGTTCATTCCAGCCAGGCAAAGGAGTGTCTGGCCCCTTGGGGTGGTGTGTGGCCTGAGGAGAGGCCTGAGGGACAAATTGAATCCTTTGGAGGACTGCACTTGGCCCCCAGAACTTGAAGTTCCCTTTGCTAAAGTCAGCTGGCTATCAGTTGTTGATTGCAATGAAACAACTGCCTTTGTTGACATGGGCAAGAAATTCCAGCAGCCCTTTGCTTACGATGTTACAGCGAACAATGAACTCCATCCATTTCTACCTACCTGAGCTAACTGCCAGGCTGTGATTAACACAGTAATTTGTCCTGGAATGAAGCAGAAATAAATCAAGAGTCCCTAATGACCCAGGAACCTTTTAGCCTCAACTTTCCATTTGATCCGGATTTTGAGTAACCTTAAAATCATGCAAACATCTGATCAGAAAGTGAAGTGTTCCATTATACTAGAACTTGGGGGAGGGGGTGTCATCCACTGATTCTGAAGGACAGGGGATTCAGAACAGGCTATTTGCCATGCTGGCTGAGGCTGATTGGAGATGCCTGCCCTAATCCATAATTTTCATAAAATCCCCATAGGGCATGCATTCGCATTGCAGGATACATCAACTTTCCTTTCCCATTTTCTCAGGTGCTCCATTCACCATTCTGGGTGTTCCTTTCATTCACCATGTCTTCCCCTTGGTTTAATTTCCACTTACTTTTTTAATTTTCCCTGCACCTGTTTATGCACTGTACATTTCCTAGGTGTCATATATTCCAGAATCTTACAATTCTACAGGAAAAGAAGTAGAGGATCCCCCTTTTCTCTGTTACTTTACACTAGTTCCAAAGTGTGCCTTATGTCTTAGTTTTGGCACGGCAGCCCTTGTTGGAGGAACTGGGCATGAGGAAGGTGTTAATTTCCTACATGAGCACAAATCACCCTATATATTAGAAAAGGCCAGAGGTGCAAGGCCAGCCAAGCCAGTTGCTATGGCAATGGCCCAGGGTCGTCTATGCAAGGGATTGATGCATGCCAGCTCATCTGTGCCAGGGTGTGTTGTGTGTCCGGGTGTGAAGGGAGTCGGCGTTACATCTTGAATTGCTGGAGCAACAGATATGCTTTGTACTTGTATGTGTCTGTAGCTGTATATGCTACATCCTGTATATATATTTCTCAGCATCCAGAACTGTATTACTGAAGCTTTATCTTCTGCAGCAGTAAATTATTTGAGGCTCTAAGCTGCCTCTGTGTGGTGACTGGACCTGGAGGCAACTTCCGCTGTGTGGGGATCTCATCTCAGATTCCCAACAGACCTTACCCCAGCCGGAAGAGATTGAGGAAATCTTTGATTTAAAACAAACATAAAAACATAAAAAGTAGACATAAGCATGCATTTTACACAGCAAAACAAAAAAAGAAGGAAGATCTTTGATTAGCACCCACCCCATGCTGATTGGCACTGCATTAATACAATTTCCCCCAACCTGGTAGATCCTTTCTTGTAATCAGTAAACATCCGCATTTAACATTTTCTTTCAGCTAATGTGCAACCTGAGCTTCTCTTTTCCCTTTCCATCATGTTAATTTTCCTCTTCTATAAAAATTGAGATTCCTGTGGTCACTTCAGCCACACTCTGTTGCCTCCACAACAGTGATCTTTGTCACAACTGAGGGGCGTTTGCATTTTCCACTGACAGGTATCACTCTCAAGCTTCAAGAAGCAGTGGTGCTGCTATTGCAAGAGACACAGTCGTTAAAAACCCGAAATAGTGCTGATACACGATGATGCTACAGCAAACAGCTAAAATTGCGCAAACATTGACATCAGCATGTGAATGCTGACACCCCCAGCTGAATCTTGTGGGTGCGCAGGGAGGCAAAGGATTCACATTCTGTCTGTCCTTCAGACATCTTATTTACTTGAGTGTGGCTTCTGATTTATGCTAGGGCCCTCCACCCCACCTGCCACAGAGCATAAAGATCTTCATGTGATACAAAGTGTATGGAAATGTTATGCAAATATGCGCCTCCTTTTGGAAGCCAGGCAGAGGGTCCAATCCACATGCAAGTGTACCGGGCCCAGAAAACCCCATTGATGCCCTGTGTAAGATAGCTCCTTTAGTGCAAAAGGTGGTACAGACTTTCTAGCAAACAAGCTGGCCCCATCATACCCAACTCACCTTCAAAGAGAGGGCACAGCCTCCGCCAGGAAGTGACACCTCCCTGGCTGGTGTACTGCCCAAGTGCCGTCTCCAGGAAGAATACTGGGATCCCGCAGGTGAAAAGGAAGATGAGGTAGGGGATGAAGAAGGCACCTACAGGTTCAGAAACACATGGAGGTGTTAGATGCTCAGGCTTTCAAAACAGGAAGTTATGGTGATGACAAAGAGCCAAGTGGGGAGGGGCATTTGTTTGTTTGTTTGTTTGTTTGTTTGTTTGTGTGAATGTTCATGTTTTTGTTGCTCATTTGTTATATTAAGAAAACCAAACTGTATTATTATTATTATTATTATTATTATTATTATTATTAGAAAAGATATGTTTGCTAACCACACAATTGAAGTAGTTTGACCCTCAGAGGTGTTTGAAGATCATCCCTTGGGTTTGGGCTAACCAATAGCAATACACTTCTCCGGGATTCTGCCAGCAAAATGTTGAGCTTGTGGACACATTGACCCAATAGCCCAGGGAGAAGGTTTATGATGGTTTTTAGAAAGAAAGCTCAGACTACAACAAATATGGTTTTGAATACTGCCTAGCAGAACAAGAAGGTTCAAACCTTTGATCAGGATGAGACAAATGCAACTTTGATTGTATTTGATCACAGACAAATTGCATTTAAAAAAATGAGTTCACTAACATCACAGAGTCAGCTGTGGAACAAAAACACTGTCTAACTTAACCCTCTGCACAAAGCAAGCCTATCAATTCATTATTCTTAAGAGCCCAAATGAATATGCTCCCAACTATTCTCCACAATATTTTGCTCTGCAAACTTTGAACATATTGAAGATATTCTTGGGATACTCCTATCGTTTGCCAGATGCTTACTCAGGATTGGAAATCTATATTTTACATACAATATTCGCTTCACTATTTGATACCAGAATAATGTTTGATACTTGATACAACATGGTATTCCGTACTCAACAGTGCTCGACTGCTGCCATGCAAGGATATCTTGCAAGTTATTTTTTACAGCTGACATGCAACCATAGTTAATATTAGACAGCATTCAGTAGTTGCCATGTAATATCAAATGGTGTTAATATTTGATGCTGGCCCAGCATTAAAGCAGTCAAAAGATGGTTATCACAGTAGCACCAATCTATTCAGCAACATTCAAACTGGTGGCCCCTTCTGACATATGAGGCAGTATCCAACTAACACGTCCCATCAACACAAGGATTTTTGCAACAGGACTCCCCCCCTCCTTCCCACCCCATGTCCTCCCCAAATCTAGTCTGGAGGGTTGGAGGCATGAACGGGGAGGCGGGCCAAGTCCCACTGAGCAAGCAGAAATTTTTGCACTGATGGGATGCACTACTCAACGCTACTGTAGATACAACCCATGACTAACATTTTGACTGAAAAGGGAAGGAATTAAAGCAATTCTTATGCCTTTTGTGTCCAGGTTTGGACAGATGCAGACTCTGCTCCTTGGCATTAATTGCTAGCCACTTTCAACACCTCCATCCATTCCAGGATCAAGCCAATATTTAACTGACTGGAAAATCACAATTAACTTTAATTTGCTCCGAAATCCCCTTAACGGTTCCAGCTCTTAGCAGGCTGGACTGGGCTCCCTGCCCTTTGACTGAAGTCCACACCAAGCTGGCATGGCAGGAGGCTGTGCCTGCTATGGAAGCAATGAGCTTTCAGACCCTGGGGGTAGAGGGAGGTGAGATCACTCCTCTGCTTTCCTCTGTTCCTAGCCAATAGTAAAGGAGGATGCTTTACTAATCCTGACAGCAGAAACTGGGCTGGTATCCTCCATGCTTTTCATTGCTTTGTGTGTGTGTTAAAAGGGCATGTACCTTTCAGTTTAGTCAAGAGTACCAGCTGAAAGGTGATTCCTTTTTCTTGCTGAAAGAGAAATCCAGGGTCCAATTAAAACATGATGCCAGGTCATATTTTAAAGGAACAAGGAATGGAACCAATAGCGAGATCCACATGTAGATCAAGTTTGAACTGAGTGTCAGTGGTGGCTGGTGTCAGTGGGGCTGGGAGGTAGAAGGCAGGGAGACTAGGGCCACATTCAACACCATACATTTAAAACAGCATTATATGAAGGGGAGGTTTGCTACTTAGTTCTTTATTTAATAAAATTTATATACCACTTGACTGTAAAAAAAGAAAGAAAACTCCTCAGAGTGGTTGAGTGGATAGGAATATCCATCATCAGTATTCAATTACAGTATTGCTACCAGTATATATTTATTACTATTGTATTGATTTCCAATTTGTATTGATGGTTGCATTGTATATTTTTGTAATAATTGTTTTGGTTTGGTTTAATTTGTTGTACATCACCATACCCCAAAAGTATCCTGGAAAAATCAAGACATCCCATGGTTTTTCTTTTGTCACGAGAGAATGTTGGCCATTTTGGATGCCATGATCTCACACAATTGCACACCACAATTATTTCCTGAGGCTGTGATCTTGTGCTGTGACCCCAAAATATACATTTTAGAGCACCATGCCTTTTTCGGGGGGCGGGATTGTGGTGCAAAACCACATGAGATCAAGACATCCAAAATGGCCAACATTCTCTTGAGAAAAAACAGGAAGATGGCGTCTGGGAATATTGTGTCTTGGATTTTGCCATCAAGGTGTTAGAGGGTATGCATCACCAAGAGAAATTTTATATATTAAGAAGTATAAAAATGGTTTAAAATAAATATTGAAATCATCCCGGACCATTGGCCATTGTAGTGGGGTTGATAGGAGTTAGCGCAGTTGATAGTCAAGCAACATCTGAAGTCCACCATGTTGCCTGTTCCCGAAGTAACAATGGGGCTTCTTAGTAAACATGCATAGGGTTGGTGAACCCAAGTTTAGGAACATTCCAGCCTCACAAAAATAAAAACAAGCCTCCCCTCTAATCCCTCCTCAAAAACAAAATTCTCAAGCAGAAAGAGAAACAAAAAGGAAAGCCGGCATGGAAGTAGCTAATCCCTTTCACGCTGTCAGGGTGCGAAAGCGGTTTAGGTAGGCCTCTAAGGCAAATCCAAAAGATTTCAGACCAGAGTTCATAAATCTACTCACCGATAACTCTTACAAGTACCAAGTCCTTCTAACCTGTTTTTCTACAAGCTTCCAGAAAGTCAGATTAAGTAAATAGTTATCAAACCAAACAAGGAGAACAATTCTCAAATGGGTCTCTAGGTAATTTTTTCCAGAACACATACATAACCCACACGACAGCACAGAGCGTAACTGTGGCAGATGACTCCTGGTGAGTCTTTTAAAGGAAACGTTATTATAATAGGTTCTTATACTGCAAAAGCCTATAAATTATCTTAACTGAAGAGAAGAACTTCTGTATTCACATTATACAACTCCTCGGATTTAAAATCTTACTAAGACAGTTACTGCACTTTTTACTTCAGTGGAGCTGGTTGAGATGAACACCTATTATCTCCAAACTGCAACTTATCACACCAGTGGTACTAATATAAAGAGAGACAAAAACATTTTCTTGACTTTATTTTTTTAAAACATAAAAAGAAAACCATGGGCCCCTTTTTATAGCAGGTATGGCAGCGAATGGTGGCCTTCACTAACCCGCCTATATAGTGTCCTTTGGTACATGCTTCCATTGTGAGGGGAAATTTAATTTACTAGCACAAGCACCTTAACACAAGTTGCTAGAAAACTAATTCTCTCGCCCCAACATATTTTGTTTTGTGGATGATAGTTTCATGTGTGTCTTGTTGTGACATCACTGTGAGACTCATAACAAGTCTCTTCACCCCTTGCCTACATCATTTTGAATGCCCCACAAGGACAGATGGGAGAATGTGTCATTTTCAGTTTCTCTCAGTACCTCATTTTCCCATCTTAAATTCATTTCTCCACCTTTGTGATTTTTTTAAAAAAAATCTCATGAAAAAATTGTCAGCATTGTAGTGTGAATTTCTTCCAGTATAGACATTTGTATGCAACTTTCCCTAAAATACACATTTTTACAAATAATTTTCCCCCTAATCCTGCACATGCTTATATGTTTTTTTTCACAAATATATACATTTTATGCACATTTTATCCTAGTATGTGCCTGGCAAAATTTGGATAAGCATGGATCTTACTGTGTTTGGATTTGTACATTGTTTCAGAAACTGTGGGTTAGGTAGGTTCTCCTTTAAATGTGTCCTGAATCAAATTTCTCCCTCATCCTTACCCACAAGTAAATAAGTGTATGTCTGAGAGAGAGAGAGAGCTCTCTAAGGACAGAGTAAAAGAAGCCATCTCCTTGGCAACTCTCTTCATTACATCTTAGGACATGCACCATGTGAGGCAAAATTGTAATGTTATGGAAAGGAGTCATGCTGTCCTCTCATTCCAAAAGATGGGGAAAGGAAGGGGGAAAGCCCTGCCTTCAGTGGGAACACAGAATAATTTCTTCCTTTGTGCAAGGAACTATTTCTACTAATTTGACTAGCTGGGGCTCCCAGCAGAGGAAGGGGGGAGGAGAGAGGAACCAGTGCTTCAAACCCATTCCTGTCTTCCTTACTTTTGGGGGTCATTTTTGGGATGCCAACCCATTACAGACTGTAAGGCTACCAGATTTTTTTCAATGAATCCGGAGACACTTTTCAACTTCAATGGATTTTGTATGGGGACTGATTTGTAAATCCAGGGACTGTCCCCAGGAAAAGGGGACGTCTGGTAACCTTATTACAGAGCCATAATGTTATAGCCAGGTTTTTAGTCCCTCTTCCCTCAATAGAGCAATAACTCTGCCTGGCTTTCCAAACTCTTGTCAAGATTAGTGAGTTGGTTGTTGTTTTTACAGTAAAAGTCCTGTAGCAGCTTAAAGACTAGCTAATTTGTTATGGCATGAGCTTTCGTGGACACACATTCACTTCAGATGCATGAGGGATTGTTCTCTATGGACATTTGTGAGTGAGAGAGACAGACACACGGACACAGCGTAGAGCAAAAAGCAGTAGGAGAAAATGGCCATGGAATGCAGAATGTGCCTTCTGAAACAGATCAATTCAAGCATGGAAAATAAGTACGGCAACATTTCAGCACTACAAAGCAGTCATCCTAGACTCACTTTGTAAATTAAGCATCCATAGAGGGACAGGAAGCCAGTAGCCATGTTTGGACAATCGAAACCAGGCTTCCCATACTGTTTGGTACCATTGATCCATGCTTACTTCTGACAGATCTCTCCAGTGTCTGGTTATAATGTTTCTGGTTGCTGAGAGTAGGTGGGTTATGAGTTCTTTGTGATGTGAGTGGGCATTATTGTCTTGGAAGATGTTCAGTAGGGCCAATTCTGGGGTGATTTCTAATACAGTGGTACCTTGGGTTAAGAACTTAATTTGTTCTGGAGGTCCGTTCTTAACCTGAAACTGTTCTTAACCTGAGGTACCACTTTGGTTAATGGGGCCTCCCGCTGCCGCCGCACGATTTCTGTTCTCATCCTGAAGTAAAGTTCTTAACCCGAGGTACTATTTCTGGGTTAGCGGAGTCTGTAACCTGAAGCGTCTGTAACCTGAAACGTCGGTAACCCGAGGTACCACTGTACTTGCTTAGTTATTTTACATATTTCTCGTATGGCTGTTGTCCAGAATTTTGGATTTTGGGGCATTCCCACCACATGTAGAGGTATGTGCCTGTGGAGGTGCACCCTCTCCAGCATTTTGGTGAAGTTCCTGGGTGAATTAGCACTAATTTCCTTGGTGTTAGGTACCACCTGTAGGTAAGTTTCAGAGTAAGTTATTTTCTTTTCATAGATATGGATTTAAAGGGGGGTTTAGACCACATTCTGGTCCCCTGAGTGGGGTTAATCTCATAGCCTATGTTGTCCTCCCATTGTTTTCTGATTACATCTAGGGGGTTCATGGGATTTTGGAGTAGCATTTTGTATATGGTGGATACCATTCCTTTGCCATGTCCCTTTGTTGTTAGGAGGAGGTTTTCGAAGGTTGTCAGGGGCCTAGTTGTTGCTGATTTTACTACTGGATTGTTTAAAAGGGCATGTAATTGGTGATGTGTTAACCAAGGCATTTGGATGTCTCCTAGTTTGTCTTGTATTTCTTGTGTTGACAAGGGTTTATTTTTATAGAAGTCTGTTAGGCGATATAGGCCTTTGGTTTGCCAGGTTCTGGAGGTTCTGGGCTGTGTGATGGAATAATGGGCGGTGTGCCAGGGGAATTAGCTGGGATGGGATTGGGGTTAGTTTGCTTATTTCTGCTTTCCATGCTTTAAGCATAGTCTGTGTGTACCTCCTTTTTCTTTTTTTGATGGGGTGGGAGTGGAAAGCGACACGGGAAGGAAAAGTTCACCAAGAACCTCAGCACCATTGCTTCAGTCCCCCCTCCCCCAAAAAAGGCCTTTATAGTTGCATGAATATTTATTTATTTATTCTTTTTAGTAATGTCGGGAGATCTCATGTTGTGTGTGGTTTTATACTTAGCTCGCAAGACGCAAACAGTTTTTGGGAGAAAATTGTGGAAGTCACTGGCTGCCTCCTAAGTCCCCCCCCCCTCCCCACCTTGTACTGGGGTTTGAAGAGGAAACTCTTAGGTGGTTTTGTGCAAGTTCCTCTTTCTCTTTCACCCTAACCTACCACATAAAGGTGCTGTGAAGATAAATGGCATAAACTTTGCAAAACATTTCGTACGCTGAAAAAGGCTGGGACTTGGCTTGCTTCGGCTGGCATTATTGATTCCCTCCCAGCCATGCCCCCATGATATGCAACTGCAGGTGTGCAGGTTCTCTTGTGATCAATGGGAAAGTGACACAGTTGAGACGTCTAGCAGATGCAATGTAAATTTGCTAGGCAAGAGCTGCACTTACCACCACCATTCTTGTAGCAGAGATAAGGGAACCGCCAGACGTTCCCCAAGCCGATGATTTCTCCTGCTACAGAGAGCACATATTCCATTTTGTTGTTCCAGTGGTCGCGTTCTAGGGTTTGATCTCTTGCTTCTTGCTTCTTCTTCTTCTTCTTCTCCCCAGAGGCTTGTGCAGGTATTTCTCCATTGATCACTGCCCCGGGGACTCTGTAATCCATCCCACCTTCAAAAGCTCAGTGTCGCCTTTCGCCCCTCCACTGTTATGCTTACAACAATCAAATTCTCAAGCTGGAGGAAAAGTGAGAGACAAACTCAGGGACACGCTCAAAAGTTCACACCACAGCTTCCTTGCTTACAACAGCTGGATATGTTGACATTCCAAGTGCACAAGATGTACCCATAGACTTTACTGAGGCAGGAGGTATTTACTTTGGATTAGAAGAACAGTGTCAGCTTAATTTTTAAATGATTCATCTCAAAATGTTCTGGTTCCTCACAGAGTATCCTTTCAGTAAGCATTTGCCGATGTTTTGTACACCACCAGGTATTTTGTTTATTTACATCCCCTTTTCATTTTAATTCATTTCACTTGTGAAAACAATTCAGTGAAGAAATTGCAATCCTGTTTACTTTTACGAAAGTGCGCCTAGAAGCACTGGGCTCAGACATGTATTGGGCCATGTTTGCTCCTGTCAGTGGCCCATCACATCCTCCCAGACCCATAGAAATAGCCCTATGGTCCCCCTTCAAGAAAATGTATTCACATTTGCCATGGAGCATCAGTGCAATATCCTTCACAACGTGGGGCCGGGATACCTGAACAATAGCTGACCACCAGCTGGATGCTCCTGTGATCTGTGTCAGGGATGGAGAACCTGCAGCTAGACTGGTGACTGGGAGTGGCCGCTGAGACCACATGACACCGGTCCTGAAAGACCTACATGGACTCCCAGTACATTTCCAAGCAGAATTCAAAGTGTTGGTGCTGACCTTTAAAGCCCTAAAGGCCTTGGTCCAGTATATCTGAAGGAGCATCTCCAGCCCCATCATTCAGCTTGTACACTGAGGTCCAGCTCTGAGGGCCTTCTGGTGGTTCCCTCAATGAGAGAAGTGAAGTTACAGGGAACCAGGCAGAAGGCCTTCTCGGTAGTGGCACACATCCTGTGGAACACCCTCCTATCAGATGTCAAGGAAATAAACAACTACCTGACTTTTAGAAGACATCTGATGGCAGCCCTGTTTAGGGAAATTTTTAATGTTTGATGTTTTATCGTGTGTTTAATATTCTGTTGGGAGCCGACCAGAGAGGTTCGGGAAACCCAGCCAATAGGTGGGGTATAAATAATATTAGTAGTAGTAGTAGTAGTATTCCAGATGTACTCCAGATGGGACTACAGCTCCCATAATCGCTGACCATTGCCAATGCTGGCTGGGGCTGATGGGGGCTGAAGAGCATCATTCATTAGGAGGGCCAAGGTTCCCCATGATTTCTGTACATCAGTAGACTCCAATTTTTCCAGAGCTCAGACCCATTCTGTAACTAAGGGGACAGCACCAGTCTTCAGACCAGAGGTGAACCTTACTGATGCTTTTGAAGCGGGGTGGGGAGTCTTCTGAGATTTATCCACCTTTAAATCCCAGACTTCTATGCTTTGTTCTCATGGTCACATTTTCTGTCCCCTTATTTTATAATAAAAAAAAACCCAACTGCAAAAAATGGTGGTGACACTATTTAACTTCTAAATTCTTTTAAACAGAGTATTCCAGGTAGAGCCTGACAAGTGGAGGTGGTAGTGTTTGCTTGTTTACTTTTAAAATTGCACTTTCCGGGGTTTTTTCCATATTGGCTTTCTGCACTCATCAAAATCAGCCAAACCATGGAATCATGGAATTGTAGAGTCAGCAGGGTCCCTGAGAGTCATCTAGTCCAACCCCCTGCAATGCAGGAAGCTCAAGTACAGCATCCCTGATAGGTGGCAATCCAAACTCTGCTTAAAAGCCCCCAATGAAGGAGAGTCCACCACCTTCTAAGGGAGTCTGTTCCACTGTCAAACAGCTCTTACCATCAGAAACATGAACATGACTTTAGATGAATACTAACCTCAGTTGCCTCCCTAAAGTCTGGCCCAGCTAAATTACAGTATTTAAGCAATACAGTTGAAGGTGACATTCCCAAATTCTCTTTCTATACTTAATAGCACTTGGAGTACAACTCCCATCATTCCCAGCCAGCTTAGGCTAATGGTCAGAGATGATGGGAGCTGTAGTCCAGCAACATCTGGGGACCTGAGGTTGAAGAACATTGCTCTAGACCAGGATGTCCTAAACTTGGGTCTCCAGCTGTTTCTGGACTACAGTTCCCATCGTCCCTGACCACTGGTCCTGCTGGCTAGAGATGATGGGAGTTATAGTCCAACAATAGCCGGAGGTCCAAGTTTGGGAAACCCTGCTCTAGATCAGGGGTGGGGAAGCATGTGGCCCTGCAGAGGTTGCTGGACTACAGTTCCCATTGGGCTCAGCTAGCATGGCCAACAGCCAAGGGTTATGAGAACTGTACTCTAGCAACATCTGGGGGGGGGGGTGAGCACAAGTTTCCAACCCTTGTCCTGGAGGAGACCCAACAGGCCTGACCGCTGCCCCATACAAATGAAGTGGACAACCCTGAATATGTACCAGAAACCCCTTGCAACAGATTGTGGTTCTGTAGCAGGTAGGCAGTGTTCCCTTGAAAGCAGTGCTGGATTTACTTATAAACTAAACAAGCTATAGCTTAGGGCCCCCTCTCTTGGGGCCCCCCAAAAAATTTACAGGAAAAAAACTGGATGTACATTTCCAAAATATAACAATTATTTGATAAAATACATATTTTGTTATGTGCAAATGGCTTTAGATACCTATTAGGTCCATAGTACATCTTCAACACAAAAAACAGCAACAATTTGTTGTTGACAAAGGACAGCTGGATATATAAAGGGCCCCATTACCTTCAGTAGCTTAGGGCCTCATTAAACCTAAACCCGGCCCTGCTTATAAGACAGGGCCAGAAGGAAGAAAGCTTGTAAACTTCTCCATTGCTTTAGACCAGGGGTGGTCAGAATGGCGTTCTCCAGACATTTTGAGCTACAGCTTCCATCACCCCTGGCCATTGGCTGTGCTGGTTGGGGACAGTGGGATTTAGAGTGCACAACATCTGTAGGACATTTTCTTGGCTACTCTGCCTTCGATGGATTGACTGATACCGAGTGCATCACTGAAAGGAATGGGGCGAGTCCTAAGAAATTAGGCAGTGACAGAGAGCATCGCATATTCTCTGTAGCATCATAACTCACATCGCACAAATCTTTAACATTGTTTATTGATCAAGGCAAAGATCTGGCAGCCAAGTGTGTCTGCCATTCTTCTTAAACCAATGGCGCTTTGGGGCCATTAGAGTCCAAGACCAAGTAATTATCAAGGTGGTAATACGGCAGGGGAGGGGGCTTCAGGCTGAGAGAGGGCTGCTTTAGGGTGATTGGATGTGGTGGTAAAAGTGGAATGGGGGCTGCAAGGCAGATGAAAGCATTCTGTGTCTGGCTCTGGGAATTGTTCTAAATAAGGAAGATTCTGAAATAGGGAAAGCTAGTTCCATAATCAGACTTTATTATACAAACCATGCACATTTGTACGTCGCTATTCAGCGCAAAGCCTTTATTTTGTGGAAGACTGAAGCAGCACAGGGGACGGAGACTGGATGTGGGAGATCTTTAGAGGCTAGCAAAAGTAGCCGAGCCCAGTAAATCTCTCCAGACACATTAGTTTCTGAAAATTAAGCAGACTCTCTGTTGTGATTAGGTTCTGCCCCATGCCTCCTCTGAACCAGAAATGCCTCTTTCCCTGGAAAAAAATATGAGACTCTCAGGATGCTGCATTCTGCTCACAGATCTGGACATGTGTTGCCCTTTTATTGAAACACACAGTGGATACCTGCTGGGAAGCCAAATGCAAGGAAGATCTGGCACATAAGGGATCTGGTGCAAATCCACCTTTTTAAGGCCACTTTGGGCATTATTTCAATAGAAACTGCATACATGTGGTGGAGTAATGAGCCAGTTAAGAATAGGATGAACAACTACAAGGGACCCATCTGCTGTAATTTTAATAATGCAGTGCATTCTTTAATCTAAGGTCCCCCAATGTTGCTGGAATACAGCGCCCACCATTCTCAACCACTTTAGCCAATCATTAGGGATGATGGGAGTTGTAGTCCAACGACATCCAGGGAGCCAAGCCAGAAGAACACAGCTTTAATGGGTCTGTAGGAGAGGATATTCCACCTGCTGGGATCCCTACTTCTTTGTAACTTGTAGAAGTAGAGAGTCTTGATCACTTTCTCATTAGTTCACCTTAGCGATGTGCAAACTATTGCAAACCATCTCTTAATGGTGTGGGGGGTTTTTTGAGGGGGGGTCAGTTTTGAGATCATACTCCAGGGTCCCTTTGGCCCTCTGGATGTTACTAAACTAAAACTCCCACCATCCCTGGTCTGCTGGGCTGATTGCATTTGTAGTTCAACAAAATCTGGAGCCCCAAAGGTTCTCAACACTTGCCTCAGGCACAAGACAACCAAGGTGTTTTCTTTTGAAAATGTATCATTCAGTGCTTTGCCCAGTGAGAGAATGTTCCCATAATCATCATGTACAGCATATACTTTGCCTCTCCCCCACCTTCCCAATTCAGAATCTTTAATAGTTCACAGTGGTCCAGTTCTCTCACACACATACATATACACACACAAACTCACAGTGGCCCAGTCACATACCGAACAGTAAGCCAACTTCCTTCATGCCACATCCAGATGCACCTCAAAGGATCTTTGGATCCCGCTCCCTATGGAGAACCACTCCAGGAAAATAGTGATGGCATCATTCATGTGGAGAGCATCAGCCATTTGTAGGTTACCATTTTCCTCCACCACCCTGCCTGCCCGTCAAAACCAAATTCTTTGATTCATTCATTCTCTCAGCCAGTTCCTTTTGTGAAGAAAACAAGAGATTCCAATACACAGGGAGGAATACTACAGCCCAAAGTGCTTTGAAAGCTACACATGAATGCACAGCCAGAAGGAACAAGAAATCATGTTAAATCAGAGGGGCAGGGGGAGGAGAGAAGGAGAAAGAGGTGGGTGCATAAAGATATCTTTGCCACTAAAAATTGTTAGGCAGTCCGCACACATGCACACCACACACAAACGCACACAGTCCGCCTGATGACTGCAACGCAGCCTGACGCAGCAGAGGAGAAGGTACAAAACTAAGTTGTTACCTTGAAGGAATGAGCTGTCAGGGGTCTGGCTGACTGGGGAACCGTGAAAGCAATAAGAAAAAGGTGCTGGCTATTTAAAGCATGCAAGAAAAAAACCTATTCTGCAATGGTGTAATTCTAGACTTTGCCCGGCCCACATTCCTTCCTCCACCCCCACCCCCCAGGGCTGTACAATAAACTACACACGACTTCTGATGTGCCTTACTAAAGGAGCCCTTGCCCACTGCCCAGGCAACTTTCCTCCTCCTTTGCTTTTTGCCGTCCGTGTGGAAGAAATGCACACAAATGTGTAAGTCCTGCCTCTCTTTTCACTGCGACCATGTCTGTGTCACTGGTCAATTTCTGTTCAGTCTCACCTTCCAAGGCCCAGCCACTGAAACATACCACAGCATTGTTGAACAATCTTTTAATGGGGTTTTATTGAGGGAGCAAACAAAGAGGTGGTGGTTGTTGTTGTTACCAGTTGCCCTTCACCCCAAGTTCCGAGGGTGCGTTACAACAATTAAAACACAACGCTAAAATTAAAACACACTACTACCCAATATTAAAAACAGTTTAAAAGTTAAAATTACAGAAATAAGATGGGTCCTAAAATAGACATTTCAAGTTTCAAAAGGCAGGTCAGGGAAGTGCATCCTCAGCTGTATGCCCCTTGGAGCTCTTCATAAACCCCATTTTAACCACACAGAACTATTCTGTATTGTCAGCTACCTCATTGTTCAATCCAAACTCTTGATGGTTTAGGAACAGGTCCCAATACTGATCAGGGGTGTGGGGCTCCACTTTCTATATACCTCCATTCTGAGAACTGCCCATTAATTCCTGCTCTCTGCTTCCTGTTTCTAAACCAGTTCATGATCCACATGAGGACCTCTCCTCTTATTCCATGCCTGCTAAGCTCACTTTTGAGTCCTTGATGAGGTACTTTGGGAAAAGATTTTTGAAAGTCTGAGTACACAATGTCAACTGGAACACCTCTATCTATGTGCTTGTTGACACTCTAAAAAACAACTCCGCTGAATAGGCTAGTGACACAGGAGCAAGCTAAGCTAACCAGTCTGTGATTTCCAGAATCCCCTCTAGAACCCTTATTTATAAATAGTATTGAGTCTGATCAGAGGGACAAGTCACTTATTTCACATTTGTGTTCTTTAAGAACTCTCAAGGGGACGGCGTTCAGATCCAGCAATTTGTTTTTATTTTATTGACAAGGCTTCCTGTGGAAGTTAGTTCAGAGACAGGGATCTGCCCTAAAAGTTATTCTGCGAGGACAGAAGCAAAAAAATTCATTCTGCATCCCTGCATTCTTCTTATTTTCCTTTAACGTACTTTTGACTCCCTTGTCATCCGAAGTCCCAACTACCTCCCTAGCAGGTCTCCTATAATTAATGCATTTAAATATTCTTTGCAAGACCGAACATTCCAGCTCACTAATCTTCGCTAGGAGGCTTCTACCATTAGCTTATAAGCATCCATAACACAGTCTCTTTCCAACCATGTCTCTTGCACTTGCATTTTAGCCTACTCTTCAACCTCTTAATTTCTATCCTGTGCCCCCCCCCCACTCTCAACGCCAACTTCTGCCCTCTTCCCTTTAAATGTTTTTTTCACCTTCCTTTTCAGCCCGGGGGTAACATTAGGGTGGCTTCTTATGTTGCTTAAAGACAGGACACCACATTTACACAGCATGCTGAGCACATATTTTCAGCTATGCTTGAGGAGATGTGTATGAAATATATATGAGATCTACACCTGACAATCCCAGGAGTCCTAGTTAAGTGGTTCTCTGCAAATGTGTAGACTAATTTTAAAGTTAATACTTGGGTTATTAAGATTATTATCAAATATGTTAACCTACATGGATACTGGGAATTGAGATAAACGTCTCTCTCTCTCTCTCTCTCTCTCTCTGTGTGTGTGTGTGTGTGTGTGTGTGTGTGTGAGAGAGAGAGAGAGAGAGAGAGAGAGAGATTAAAAACAAACGTATAATTACTGCTAAAAACAGCATGGCACCAGCTCTTTCATTAAAAGCTGTTAGTTCCCCAAAACCTGTTGGAATAAGAAATAGTAAGGGGTCCATAGTTCAGTGGCATTCAGAATCTACAAAGGCATCTTCAGGGGGGAAAAGCCCAGGTAGCAATTTTAGGAGATATCCCTGCGACACTAAGGGATATGGACTAACGATTCATCTCTACACAAGCAAGTTTCACATGTTGCTAGACTGTTGCTGAACATTTTTCAGCTTTTAGGTTATTTGAATCAAGACGCAAATATGGTTTGTTTGTTTTTAGAAAGCAGTAAGATAAGGTTATAAACTGGTCCCTTCCAATTTTGCAGATTTATGAATTGTTATTGCCAGCTAACCCCAGCAGAACCAGGAGATCAAGAACGGAAATTCCTAAGCTGTTTGAAAACATTGCAGTGTGTATTGCACTCACACAGGGGACATTAGAGAACTGCTGGATAACCACCCTAAATTAAGTTCTCACACACTTCAAGATATTCTTTATTGTTTAGACAGCTAAGCAGCTACCCTTGAACCACAGCACATTAAAGAAATTCATGACCTAAACGGTTCACACCTGCATCTCAAAAGCTTCCAAATTCTGAGCTCATCATAAATTATGATCAGTTAAATGTATTCAGTTGCACTTGATTAATCTCAGTTGCCAAACTTTTCCCCAGAAACCTGCTGTATTTTCTCACTTCTCCCCCCTCTCCAAAAACAAAAACCAATAGCTATGCTAGCTTGGAATGATGGGAGTTATAGTCCAAAGAGGATGCCTTAGAACTGTGTCACCATCATCAAAGAGATACATTTGACAACATACAGTCAAAGAACTACACATTCCTCTCTCTGGAGAAATATATGTGAATCCACAGCAATCACAATTCTGTACCAGAATTCTCTGTCCATCTGAATAATTTTTCAAAAAACTAACAGCACTAGCTTAGAGCACTAGTTTGCTGGAGAAAATTTCAACCAGTGCTCTTAATTATTTTGCTTGCAACTACCGTAAGTATGCAACAATTGCCATTGGTGGTAGACATAAGAGAAATCATAGAATCTATTGGCTCAGGTGTACAGTTGGTGTGTTTTAATTAATTAGCAGCATGCTATATTTGCAATAAAAATAAATAAAAGCTAAAGAGGAGTCTAGTTTTGCTTTAAAATTCTGGCCATCTCACCCCCCCCCCCCGTATGACAGGTAGGAATGCAAAAGCAGTAGCAGTGTAAGGCAATGTTAAGTGTCTCAGTAATTACAAAATAGTGAACAATATGTCATTACAATGGCAGGCTTTGTGGGTTAAATCACTGAAAATGGACAATGGTGCCTTACCATCATCCCCTCCTACTGTTCTTTAGTAGCTTCCTAGGTTAACAAGAGTATACCCACTGAAATCAATCGACCTAAGTCAAGACTATTTATTTCAATGGGTTATTCTTGGGTATGACTTAGGACACAACCCTGCCATTCCAGTTGCATAACCTCACACATACACACATGGCAAGCAGGAGTGGGGTTTTTTATACTGAGGATGTAATGCTTGTGAAACTTTTGCTGAGATTTGGTTCATCATCTGGAAATAGTGAGAATGTAGGACAAGGGTTGACTAAACCCCAGAGCTGGATCTGGCCTCTCCAAGCAATGTTTCTGCCCCCTCAAACCCCACCAAATTTGGTGGCAACAGTAGATGGCAATTGGGTAGATGAAGACCAGAACCCTAACAAGGCTGTAGATCTCCCTTCCAATCATTGGATTCATTGATGGAGAAACAATCAGTATGAGCCATTTCAGTAGGGATACCGAGTGCCTTTGTGTGTGTGCACACGCATACAAGTTTATGGGATGGGCACACCTACTGCTGATATGTGATCCTCCTTCCCTGAAGGTTGGGCCAGGGTGAATACAGGCCAAAAAGGTTAGTCAACCATGCTGTAGGAAATCCTTGATTGCTCATCTTCCAAGGACCTTCCATCATCTTGTGCAATGCCTAAATGAGGCCAAATAGTTCAGAGCTTGCAGAGAAAGTAGCTATGATAGCAGCTTCATTGTTAATCAATTATTTGGGAAGGCCAGGAGGCAAAGCAAGGCCCACACCAGTGCTTTTGAACAAGGAATGCCAATACTTACCAAACCTAACTTGCCCCTTACGAATCAAGAATTTCTCTTCTGCTCCTGAATAACTTTGCTCTACATTTTTACCATGTTTCCCAGCTTGATATCACCTGCAAATTTCAAACAAAAATACTCCCAGCTGTCCTTCCAACTAGCTAATGACTGAAAATATAGAACAATTTGGTTGCCCAGGACTATGGGCTCATCACCAGACTTCCACTTGTCCCACCGCTTTCCCATGAGGAAATCTGATTTTTACAGCCGAATCGAAACCAACATCAATGGGGTTTTAGAGTGGATTGACATTTGCACCAATTCAGCACTAAAGAGTGGACTTTCTGGAAGAAAATGGACCCATGTATAGAAAGCAAAGAACAAGCGGGGAATTTTTCAGACCCCTGCTTTCTAGGCATGGGACAAGCAGAAGTGTGGACGAGCCCTGTGCAAAGTCACTCCACTGCTTGTCAAATTGAAAGCAGACACCACCTTTCCTCTTTCCCCCAACTCCATTAGTGCTATGCCTTACTACAAATTAAGGTGCCAGCAGGAGCCAGATAGATTACTCTAGGAGCTCAGAAACAGGGCATTATGGCAATGACCTTCCCCACCCTTTGTGCATCCGTATTGAGAAGCCAAACCAACTTCACAGTTTTAATTTCACTCCTGAGAACACTTTTCAGTTCGGTCAGACTCTGTGTGAATGTATTGGGCTGTAAACTTCACAGGAAGTAGCAATTCAGCAAGGAAATATTTCTTATACAGCTTCATCATCACATCAAATGTATTAAAATCCAGGTGCAATATTAGAGCCCAGGTGCAATATTAGTAGCTTTAAAAGCTGTCCTCCTCAGCTTCATCTCCTAAGTTGGAAACAGCTCATTGTTTTGCATTTCTAATCCAATGGCTGGTTCTCTTCATCCCTTTCCTGACTTCACTATTTTCAGTCTCTATATAGCAGTGTGGTGTATTGGTTAAGAGGTGTGGACTCGTAATCTGGTGAACCGGGTTCATGTCTTCGCTCCTCCACATGCAGCTGCTGGGTGACCTTGGGCTAGTCACACTTCTCTGAAGTCTCTCAGCCCCACTCACCTCACAGAGTGTCTGTTGTGGGGGAGGAAGGGAAAGGAAAGGAGAATGTTAGCCGCTTTGAGACTCCTTCGGGTAGTGATAAAGCAGGATATCAAATCCAAATTCTTCTTCTTCTTCCTTGGCAGTTAAGCATGCTACAGATCTCCTTGCACCTGATGAGTGTTAAAAGTCTATAGAAAATAAGAATTTTGATTTTTGCATGGGGATGAGCCAGTTGTACATGTGGCAAAAAACAGAGCAGAATGAGGCTCAATTCAAATTTAACTATGGTACATAAGATTTCTTACCCAAGTATACGGATCAAACATAAAAGCTTCACAAATAATATTCTGAAGCCCACAAATCCCAGTTAGCTTAGGTGTTTCTTGCTCTTCCCCAACCCCTGCCCCACAGTAAACATTTGGAGCATGAACCATATTACAAAAGGTGCAATATTCAAGTGTTTGAATAGGTGTAGCATACAGGCCATGCTGAAAAGAAGAAGAGAAGAGTTTGGATTTGATATCCCGCTTTATCACTACCCGAAGGAGTCTCAAAGCGGCTAACATTCTCCTTTCCCTTCCTCCCACAGAACAAACACTCTGTGGGGCTGAGAGACTTCAAGAAGTGTGACTAGCCCAAGGTCACCCAACAGCTGCATGTGGAGAAGCGGAGACGTGAACCTGGTTCCCCAGATTACAAGACTACCGCTCTTAACCACTACACCACACCTGCTCTCCAGTGTGCTTATTATGGGCTGTGCTTATTGAACATCTCCTAACCTTTTGACAGTGTGCTCGAAGCTACAAACATGAGCCTGACCAAACTGCGGGAGGCAGTAGAAGACAGGAGTGCCTGGCGTGCTCTGGTCCATGGGGTCAGGAAGAGTCGGACACGACTAAACGACTAAACAACAACCTTTTGACATTAGACTACCTACAAGTTGAACATGTAGATTTTCATCTCCTTCTTCGCATCCAAAAGGAAAAGTCTTCTTGTTTTTTTCAGCAAGAGGAAATTCTGAGAACTCTGCAACAATCACAGTCCAGTGCAGGAAATCATACACACTACTAAAGAGAGACAGAAACCCTGACAGCATGATTTGTAAGCTATTTCTAAAAAACATACATGTCCTGCTCACAAGCTGAGAAATATCTCCTTGGTCAGACTTTTTAAATGAGAGAGCACTTTTCTCCAACTGCTGGAGGAGTCTGCCCCACACCCTTTCTATTGTTGGTATCATATTGCCCAGAAGGTATGTCTTGGTAGATCATCCGTAGCAGTGACCAGAGGAGGAATGACCTCTGGGAGGAGGTGCAGAGAAGAAGCGCCATGGTGCATCTGCAGTGGCACAACAGGATGCCTTCATCTGCCCCAGCTGCAACAAAACATGTCTTTCCCATATCTGTTTCTACAGCCACAGCAGGCGCTGTAACCTTCCAACAGTTTGACTTCATCCCCAAAGAGACGCTCCTCCATTGTCTCCCGAGACAGATGCGAACCAATGGGTAAGTCATCAACATTTGTAGCAACCACTGCCCCTCCTAGAATTCAAGGGATGGGTTTTCTGATGCAGGACTGAGCTTTGGGGCATTCTGAAACAACCTGCCCCAGGCCAGAACAAGCAGAGGGAGGCGATGGTCTCTGAACCTGCTCTCCAAGGCTTCACGGCTTTCAGAATCAGCATGACTAGGAACTTTCATTGAATTTGCTCTGAACCTCAGAGGCACATAAAAGCAGAAAGATCATTTTCAGGTAAGAGATTACCCTGCCTCATTTGCCAAAAGACAATGTAAACATGTTTCTTTCCCATTTTCAGATGAGGGTCAGTGATAGTCAAGACCTCCTACCGTTAGAGTAACTTAAGTGGGACTTATTAAATATAATAAAGCATTCACACCACTTTCCCTGAACATCTAGGGGAATTGTTGCACACTCTTAAAGGTAAAGGTAAAGGTACCCCTGCCCATACGGGCCAGTCGTGACCGACTCTGGGGTTGCATGCTCATCTCGCTTAAGAGGCCGGGAGCCAGCGCTGTCCGGAGACACTTCCGGGTCACGTGGCCAGCGTGACGAAGCTGCTCTGGCGAGCCAGCACCAGCACAGCGCACGGAAACGCTGTTACCTTCCCGCTATAAAGCGGTACCTATTTATCTACTTGCACTTAGAGGTGCTTTCGAACCGCTAGGTGGGCAGGAGCTGGGACCGAACGACAGGAGCTCACCCCGCCACAGGGATTCGAACTGCCAACCATACGATCGGCAAGTCCTAGGCACTGAGGTTTTACCCACAGCGCCACCCACGTCCCAAGTGTACACTCTTACCCTCTTGTAAAGGTGGCTAGTATCACCCTATTACTTTGAGGAGAGACAGAAGCACACACCAACAACAAACATTTGGCAGCCTAAGATCAGAACAGAGAAGTCCTGGCCTTAGTGAAGATCTTTGAGGATTGACAGATCATACTCATAAATGGAATGGCCTTTGGAAGTAAAGTGAGAACACAAAGGCAATGTTAACTGAATAAACTGATGCATTTGGTCTGGCAGGGTGGGTCAACTAGGGTGGTGAATTCAAGGTAGGAAGGTTCCTAGGCTACTAGTCAGGATGGCTATATGGAACCTCTACACTGAGAGGCTGTATGTTACTAAATGCTGCGAAGTAACAGAAGGTTATTGCCTTCACACTCTTGCTCATGGATTTTCCAGAGGCATCCAGCTGGCTGCTGAATGAAACAAGGATGGTGGGCTGGATAAAACTTTGGTCTGACTCAACAGGCCTATTATAGGAACTTGAAAAATTGAAACCAGTGCCAAAAAAGGGTAAAAACAGTCCAGATTGGAAAGCAGACTTAAATAGGCCATAAAAGCAGGCCGATGCATAATGAATGCAGAAATACTGCAAATCTATACACATTATACATATTCAGTAACAAAAGAGGGGACTAAAATGTTTGTTTCACCTTAATGATTTCTTGGCCTGGGAAGACCGGAAAGTGTGGGGACAAACACCTCCTGAACTAATCCTATAAAGTCAAGTTGCTTTAAATTTTCTTTGACAGTTTTAATATCACAACTTTTCTGCTACCACTTTCTGTTCAGAAGTCTGTGGTAATCGAGTTGACTAGGTCTGACCTTCATATTGTAGCTCTGGCTGGTACATGAGGCTGACCAAGTGAGAAACTTTGTTGTTCCAGGGATCAATAATCTGCTTTAGTTGTTCTTTGCAAATCACTACACTTTCTTACCTTGCGGCCACACAATTGAGAGGACACTTTGCTTCCGAAAGCTGAAACTGCAATCCAGAAAGCTATATAAATGAATGGGGGAGACCAAGGAAACCCAGCCAGAGATTTCTTTGAAATGTCAACTATGATTGCATGAGCTGTTGAAGAGGAAATATGTTTTTCAATTCAATTTTACAGCAGAAGCAGAAGTGGGTTGCCTGCCTCTTCAACATGTAGTGAAAACTTGAGAAACTTGTCAGAATTTTCCACTTCTTCACAAAGGAGTTAGAGGGTCAAGTTGAAATGCAGCTCAGGAGAACACTTGTGGGTCCTGTAAACAGTTTTATAAAAACACTAGACCCCCCTCTTGACTTAATGAGAGTCCCCCACCCCGATATTATAGGAGGTGCATTATTTGCAGACGGAAGCCAGCGATGTGCTTCAGGACAAAGATGCTTGATCAACGACATCTCCAAGTACCGGATACAACAGAAGGGACACAAAACAGTCAAGGCAGAACACTACAAGATTTTTATCTTTTAGAAAATCCCAACCCCTGCATCTAGTAAGACTGGACACTATAGTTACAACACTCCTAGAACTGTAGAAGAATGGAAACACAATAGATAATGGGAACGGGGGGGGGAGGGGGGAGAGACACCACCATGGCCAGTTTCAGCCACTCACAGAAAAGCCAGCAAGGATCAAGATGCCCTGCTAACAGAACAAACTCCAACATGAAGGTAGCACATGAAATGTTTTGTTTTTACCTATTTAAAACACAGGCAGCAGGTGGAGCAAGGATGTGGGGAGTAACTGCTAATTTCCTTGTACTACAAGGAAGGAATGAAGTTAAAAACCCAAGCCTGCAGGCAGGGTTTTTTTTTTTTTTTTTTTTGTGTGTGTGTGTGTGTGTGTGTGTGTGTGTGTGCCTCTCTCTTTTTTCTGTGCTGCTGGTAACCGTGGTTAAGTATAAAAACCAAAGAAAAATAATCTTTCTTCTTTTTTTTTGTAGAACAAGTCAGTAGTCCGAGACATAGAAAAAAGTAAAAACCAGTCCTTTTTTAAAAATTGGTTTACTAAAACAATTGCCACTTGCTCCCCAAGCCGCCTCTCTTCCAGGAAAGCGGGGGGGGGGGAGGGCGGAGAGAGAGATTGAGCCAGATTTGTGGCCAAGTGTAGGCCTTTAATCCATAGAAACCTAAAGGCGAGGAAGCAGGGCTGCAATCTGTAGACTGCATTTTTAGAACTGTGAAACTACCGTTTGGTGATACTGGGAATACTTGTGAGTTGGCGTTTTTCACAGAAGCATGTCAGTGTGGAATCGTGAGGAAGCTGGGCTACTCTCGGCCCCCATCTCCAACCCCATGCACTCGTGATACCTATCATACCAGCTGCACCTTGCTTCAGACAGCTTAGTGACAGGGTGTCAAGCAGAGCCTGAGACAAGGGGAAATGGCCACCAGTGCCGAGAGGAGTGCTTTGCCAAGGAAACATACCCTCAGCTACATGTTAATTTATACGGTGAACTTCCCCCAACGAGGGACCACCAAAGGAAGGAGGGCAAACACAAAATCAACGTCTGTTTCCAAGACCTATAGTTCCTTTGCCTTCTAACAACAAAACCAGGAGCTAATTTGTTTGTTTGTATTCCACCCACCCATCTCCCCCTGTGTGGTGCTCAACGCAAGTTCCTTGTCCACATAGCATGGCCTTGGCACCTCTGCCCAATCAGCCCACCACTCAAGAGGCAAACTTGTGGGTTGCAGGATTCTCAGCAATGACACCCATTTGAACTGTTGAGGCAAAGTAGCTTAATCCATGGGCCTCATATCTGCTCAGCCTGAAGGTGGTACCTATGCTTAGCCTCTTTTTTTCTTAAAGGAAACATGGGAGTAAATACACTGGCTGGGACTTCCAACAGGGTGGTATCTGCATAGCTGGGTCAGTACCCCTGTGCCCATGACATCCCTTTTGCGTAAAGGAAGCCAGCTATATGGGGCCAGCTCCGCTATAGGGCCATACGTCCGCAGAAGTGGAGCATTTCCAAGTGGCTACATTAGCTTCACGCCGCCATTTTAGTGTTCCATTTCCCTTACGTCCCAATAAGACCAAGCGGCTGCTAACTCGTCTCCTTGAGGTCCTCCAAAGGTAGTTTGTAGCTCAGCAGGAAATGAGGAGGTGGTGCGTGTGTCGGACTGCCTGCCCCCTGAATCTGTTTCTTTGCACAGTTTATACAGATATAATCTTCACTCTCGGCCATTTCTGGCGAGACACCAACGCAAACTTGATGAAACCACTCATCACAGCCGCCATCGCACTGCACCCAGTCTACCTGTAAGATACAATAGACACGTGTTAGTGACATCGCAACGGAAGAGAGACTCACAAAAGGCGACAGAATTCTCCAGCTTAGCATTACAGAAGCTGATAAACTGGAGTACAAACCTATTCAGGTGTCATTAGAGAAGCAAGGGTTAATACATTCATTCATAATAATAATAATAATAATAATAATAATAATAATAATAATTTTATTTATATCCCGCCCTCCCCAGCCGAAGCCGGGCATCTTTGAAGGAGAGAACTGCATCTGGCCCCAGACCTTCAGCCTGTCCATCAGGAGCAGCGTTAAGGATGCCAGAAACCAGCAGCAGATGCTACAGCACCTCATCAGTTTTTCCCAGGTAACTTCTGCTCAAGGGGACAGACTGAGGGGTGCAGAATACTCGGCTGGGAATTTACCAGGGAGGATGACTCCCTGGTTAATGCAACAGAAATGGGCAGGGAAAGCCTGTGAGAAGGAAAAGCCCCATTCTGTAGGATTTACCTGGAGACTTCATTTTTGAAACCAACATATCGCAGGCGCCTCCCATGGTTCAGATGTTTCAATTCTCATTCAAGTAACAAAGCAGGGTTTTCACAGCCTGCACCCAGAAGACTCAGAGATTCATACAACATCCTAGCTTGCATACAGTATCAGCATACATTACCTGCATAAACTTCCATAACACAGAGGGGACTATGATTCTGGTAAGTGGGCAATTAGGCTCTTGCATTTCACCACCAAGATACATGGCACTTTGCATAAAAAATAATCATGTGAAATGACGCGAGCACAATCCCAGTTCTTGCAGTTAAGATCACAAAGGCCAGGGACATAACACAGTGAAAATTAGCTGCTGCTATACATTTAAGGCTCACTTTCTAGATAATTACAATGTCCATTTGTTCAATATACTCCATTTCCTCCTCAAGAACACACGCACGAACACACACACACACACAAAATATTTCCAGTATTAAGGTGTTCCTGACCAGAAACTGGCCCTTCCTGAAATCTGTGGTTTCAATGTCATGTACAGGCAAAATTGGAAGTAAAAAAGTAAAGGGAGAGACCACAGCTTTATGGCATAATATATGCATATATGAAGACATTCATGTTCAAGCCTGCAGGAAATCCAGACCTGGATAGCTGCTGCCGGTCTAAGTAGCTGGGCCAAAGGTATCAGGCAGCTTCATATATTCAACTCTAACATAGGTATCAAGTTGAAGCAGACCATCATCCCCTAAATTAGTAGTTGGCTTGATTTTCAAGTAGTATCGGATTTTGTCCCCTAAATTAAGTGCACTCTACTTTAAAAGAATTTAAAATTTATTGACTATCTTAAAGTAGCCATAAACCCAATTCGATCATATTATTGTAAACCTCCTTAATTCAAGTCTATTCTAAACACAGTTTGCTTCCCCTTTTTGCTGTTCTGAGCCAAGCCTACTTTTTTGTTTCTAGCAATGCTTTAGTCACTGATCAAAGAATTCCTGCTTGTGTTTTTTTGCCCATATGTGGCAGAGGGTTAATGGCCACCATGCAGTGGCAGGAGCAAATAAAAGAGGAAGCACAAGTGGGATGGAAGTGCTAAAATTATCAGTTAAACCAAAGGCAAGCATGCTGTCATCAAAAAGAGAAACACAAGCTTTGGTTCCCGACACTGAAAAGCATTTATTTCAGCAGTCAAAAGGATTTTAACTGAGCGTCTGACCTTAATCCTACCCAAAAAGATGAATGAAGTACAGTAAATTAAGATACTCCAACATTTGAACCCAATTCTCCCTCCTCTTGTCTCCAAGCAGAGCACTTCAAGAGTACTTGAGGAGGTGCTAATTCTGTGTCACTTCCTGCAATTGCTGGGGTGTTTTAGGGGTGCAGGGCTGTTGCCTCCAACCTGTCATGGTTGTTGGAACCGTCAGTGGGCAATTAAACATTTATTATCCATTATTTAATTCTGGATAAGGCCACTGACCTTTTGTGCGTTATGAGACCTGGCTGAGTAAGGCCTGGTTTTGGTCTCGTGCAAGTATCCAAACTGCAGTGGGGAGAGAGAAGTGTCAGTTATTGGTAAAGACAGTTATTGGTACCTTAGCTATGCATTAAGGTATGCGGTTCTTAGTTCATTGAATGCAAAATCTATTTCTGCAGTGCTGGAGGTTGGGCAGACCCATTATACTGGATAATTCAGCATACAAACCAAGGCCGGAGCTGACTTGAACTTCTCGGTCTCTGACAACCAGGGGTCTACACCAATACCTGGCTCTGTTCATGCAACAGGGTAAGTTCTGGGATCCACGATCTGCCCTAGTCTGAAAGCCTATTAGGCAAGGTGGGTGACACCACTGCCAACTTGGAAGGCAGAGATCCCTCCCTCAGGTGCCCTCACTGGGGTAGTAGGCCTTTTAGGCTGGTGTGCCACTGGATTCATGAAGCAAGCTGGATTCCGCAACTCTGGAGGATAAGCAACAGGGAATGGGTACCTGTCAATGGTCTGGCTGATGTGTACAACAGAAGGTTGACTTTAGCCAGTGTTACTCCCAATAGCCTATTCATTGGCACGGTCTCTCTGGTTTAGGAAGTTGATGCACGTGAAGGAGAGACCAGTGTTAACTCTTATTAATGCCAAAACTGACCAATGGGCACATCAGCCTTCCCTCTTTGCTGCCACTGTATCTGCAAAGCATCATCCAGTGGACCTGTTCCAAGTGGCAAATTGCACCCCAAAAATGTTTTCTAAAATTCCTGCTAACTTGACTTTTGGTCTAAATGGCACAGAGACTGTGATTGTGACTTTTTGGTTGATTCCCATCTACTGTGGGAGAAACAATCTCCTACAGGCCTTGTTACGACTTCCTTTGCAGCCTTTCAAAGTACTGGCCGTGAGTCTTGGCGCCCCAGTTACAGAACTAATATTCACATAATTGCTTGGCTATTGTGTTCATTCTTGAGAGAAACCCCAAGGGCCAGTAAGATGAGATTGCTCACTTCCCTGCCTCACCCCCACCAGCCCTTCTTACAGAATCCCATAATGCACACCCACTATGTATGAAACCACTGGGAGATATCAGGTGCAGGGATGGCATTAGGCATTACTCATGTAACGATCACTATACTTTTTGTCCAATCCAGGTTCTGCAGAGTCTATGCCTGATGTCTGACCACTGAGGATCAAAGTTAATTAAAGCCCTATCTAGATAAGACTAAGGTGACTATGGTTAGCAGGTAGGAAGATGGGGGCTTGAGCTTGGTCCTCAAGCTTGTAGCTTTGCTGGGGGCAGCAAACAACTCCACCTGTTCCAGCAACCTCAGATTCAGACTTAAGGAACCATTCATGTCTTCATAGCTTTGAGGCTGGAATCTCATAAAGTGGCAGAATGGAGTCCACTGTGCTCCAGCATCTGCATCAACTTTCTTATTACCTGGGTCCTTCTCCCTCTTCAAGACCATGGACTCTCCTTCACTGGAAGTTTTTAAAGCAGAGGTTGGATGGTCATCTGTCATGGATGCTTAAGATTCCTGCATTGCAGGGAGTTGGACTAGATGACCCTCACGGTCCCATCCAACTCTACTATTTTATTATTCTTTGACCACCACTTTCCACAGGACCAACCATTGGGTCTTAGAACAAGTGTGCCATCTTAAGCAAAACAGTGCAAAACATTAGAATAAGAGAAATGTACAGAAACATTATTGATGGCTACTGTATGCCATGAAACTCTTTCTCCTACAGTTTGCCAGTGTTTAGCAGCCTCTTGGCACTGAAACGTTTTTTTATTTGTATTTTTTTTGGACAAGTGCACAGTGGGCAGGGCAACTATGAGTGGCAATATGTTTTAAACTGGTTTCTAAAAAATACATTAAGTTTATAAAGGAACAAATTAGCAAGGATGTTCTACAATATTCTCTGGTCTGAACAGCTGTGGATAGTGTGAGCGATCAGTCTAAAAAATAGGCAATTTAAAGCATCTTCATGGTGTGTTCCCTAGGTCTCTGCAGCTAAATTCTGCAGCAAACCCCTGGCTTTTGCAGCATATGGAAATTTCTGCAGCAGCTTATGCACTTGTGCAGGATTTACATTTTGAGGCGTGTGGCTTTTTTTGCAAAAGGAAAGCTTTATTTTTCAACAAAGAACCACACAGCCAACAGCAATCTGCATTGTTCACCTGCACAAGAACCCTCTGTTAGTGCATACCCTGTTTCCCCACCCTGGGTGATTAGGTGCATTACTGCACATAGGCAACAGCTGGCATTGCCAACACACAAGTCAATCCTAGTTATGCGTGCACACACATGCAGAGCAGCTTTGTGGAATGTTCTCGGAACAGAAGCAGCACAAAACTGTGATGGAGTTTGAGTGTTGCTTCCAGGAGATTGCTCTTGCAGAGCTGAAAGTAGAGTCCAAAGTTGCTGCAAGTGGACCTGAAAAAAGGTCTCCAGGGCGGAAGAGATTTAATTTGCTATAATCCGATCAGTTCTAAAAGCTCTGCAGATTTACCTCCAGCAAGAAAAGTGGGGCAGTGCAGCATGTGGCTTCCCTCAACCTGCAGACTCATGGCTCACAGGCTTTATGCAAGAGCTTTTGGAAGATTAACTTTCCTAGACGAGGACCGCACGGCCAGCTTAGAGACTTTCACTTCGATACACACCAAGGCCTGGGAATACAGTTCTCTCTCAAGTCTGGAATTAACTCCTGGGTGTCAGTCAGCAGGTTTTCTAGAGTGCCAGCAGGGAAGGAAAGATGAGATGATGGGAAAACTTATCAGATGGACGAACTATTTTCAGATTTACCCATTTCTCTACTGCATCTCTTAAACTGCATCTGTCAACAGTCAGAATCCAGTTAGCAAGACTGAATTCTGCTTCAGAACAGCCTAAGTCATACATGCACAAATGGTACACACGCATAAAATTCCTTGTTCATTATTATCAAGCATACATTTGTATGGTTTCTACCCTTTAAATAAAAATAAAGTGACAGAATGCTAAGACAGCCTGAAAGACAGCAGGCTAGTACTGAGCTCTGAAAAGGTTCAGCCAAGGTGACCCACCTTGTCCTTGCAGGGCCTCTGGCAGTTCTGTGCAGCACATACTGCATTTTCATCATCAGACTCCTCAGCTCCTGACCAGTCATACTTGGAGGGGATATCCAAGATTTTCTTCTCCCTCTTTTTCTCTGTGCACTCTTTCACCAGCTCCACCTTGGCCGCGGCTGCCTTCTCACGCTTCTTCTTCCGCTCCTCCTCCTTGGCCAGTTTTTTGGCCAATTTGTTCAGCTCCTTCGTCTTATCCATGGTCAGTTTTAGCTTCTTCTTCTTGGGTTTCTCCAACTTCTTCAGCTCTTTAGACTTCTGCTTCATTTCGCCAAAGAACTGCTCTGCTTTCTCCAGCTTGCGCTTGCGCTTCCGCTCAGAAGAGTCTCTTCCCCGCATTTTTAATGGCTTCTCGTCCATGCTGTCATCCTTAAAGAAAAGGTAGTTTGACAAAAGAAAGGTTAGGAAGACGGACATATCACAAAGCAAAGTCAAGGAACTAGGATTGTTTAAATCCTGTAGCGATTCCAGGGAGTGCAACACATACTGCTGTGATGCTACTTGGAGTACTACTCATTGTTGGAGTGGAGGCCAAGTGAAAACCCTTCATCCGCCCCACAACATTGGCCATTTCAGTCACCACTGGGAGGGCACAAAAGAGTGTATGTAATGCATATCAATAAGCAGAATGTGTGCACATATATGCAGAGAGAGACAGGCTACATGACCCAGAAAGGCAGGTGCTGCAGTTCAAAGTTTTCTCAATCTTATACAGAAAATGACCAGTTGGTCCATCTAGCTCATACTGTCTACACCAGAACTCAGGAACCAGCAGCCTTTGGATCCAGCCTGCAGCCTGCCTGACTTCCCTCTACAACAGATAGGCTTAAATAAAAAGCTCTCACACACACATGACTGAGTCTGTTTTCCCCTGAGCCAAACTGCCTAGTAAGAAGGAGATTTTTGATGGGGTAGGGAAAGAGATGAAAAAGTGATTTGGGGGGGGAGGAATGAGGCTTTCCCTGAAGGAATGCAACCCTCAACATAGTAAAGATTCCCCACCCCTTCTCTAGCTTAACTAAGCAGGGAAGAGAAGGCAGTTGTTGTTCTAGCCAATTTTGTTTCATCTCCTAGACCCAGAGCCACAGGCTGTCCTGTCTTCCTCAGTGGATGTGGAAGAAACAGAGGGGAACCCTACAGCATTAAGTAAGCATGTCTTGAAAAAGGACTTGGGGGGAAGGAAAGAGATGGAAACTCTTCCTTTTGAAGGTAAGTTAAGGGAACTAAATGATTCTCAGTATGGAACACCCACCCTCACCTCCATAATATGTAGAAACCTATCCTCTGATGGTGGATGTGTTGCTTGCAAGATCCGCCAGATGTGCTGGGTCTCATCCAGAGAAACCTCTAGGAGATCTCCGATCATCATTAAATCTTCTAGCTGTGATTTGGCTCCAGGAGACAGCTCAAGCACAGGAGGTTCTAAACTTCGAGGTACCAGGGGGCTTTTGCGAGGCTGCTTCCTTGGGGTGTTGGAGCCTTTTAGAGAGAAGCCGAAAATCACACCAGACAAGTCAAAAGAGAATGGTTTAATTTTCCATTAACATAAAAAGGATTAGAACAGACAAGACTTCAAATAAACATTTCAAATGCTGCATTTCTTAGTAGCGAATGGCAATTATTTCCCTTAATTATGGCAGACTGCAAAGTCTCTTGAATGATCAAACACAGCAGTGGAAGCTAGAATTATAGTTAATTACTCAAGAGCCACAAGGCACTCAAGTGTTACATGTTACTGTGAGGTCAGACAATCCCTTAGATGCCCCATATATATATAGGAAATGTTACCTTGGGAGCAGCTTTTGGAAGCCGATGAATATGCATGTTCAGCACAGAAGGAGGGGGCTGTCCACATGTGTGTTACAACTTCTTCAGATTTAATGGGAATTTCTTCATCACAAAACAAGTTGGGCTCCACACTGCTAGAGGATTTTACACTGGCATTGTCCTACGAGCAGAATGTAGGTATAGAGTTATCTATTTTTGTGCCAACATATGTTAAGCTAGTGTGTTATAGGAACATGGCTTATGGTTTACTTTTTAACCACTGCAACAGATAGACAAGAGGGCCAATACCTCTCTCCAGATTTATGGGGACGGACGGTGCATTTTTGCTCATTTCCAGTCAGTTAATTCAAATGCAAACTCTGCAGTAAGATTAAAATCCATTACAAGCTTCATGACACATCTTGGATCACCTTGATGTGTCAAGCAACTTTTACAGCTGTGAATGTAAGCTACAGTAAATTGGCTGAAGTTTCATTGAAGAAATAAAACTGACGTTAATGGCTCAAAGATTTTTACTGCAGTGCTGACCTTTATGTCATAGCCAAATGCTTCCCTGATGGCTTCATCTGAATCCGTCTCCTCATCATCATAGTCTATAGTCTGTCGCGGAGATGACGACACACTACTCATTGCCCGATTAAAGCCAGATTGCTGAAAACTAGTCAAGTGACCCTAAGGGGTGAAAAAGTATTAGGAGGTTAAAACTAAGTTAATTTAGAAGAATTCAACAGGAGGTCTCCTTTGCTTTGCTCTATGGATACAATTCAGATCCAGAAATGTAATCTTCACATCTAAATAAAATACAGTATACTGTATTTTGGCAGAGAAAGCCAAAACAGAAAAAGGAGTGAAGCAAACAGGAGGCAGGATACCAAAATGTGATTAGTAACTCTTCAAAGTAAAGCTATAATCCCATCAGTAAAACAATACGGAAGTACACCTACATTCACCTGTCCTGATTGTCACATTTTACAATCTCTGGCTTTGCAGCCTATAAACCCCCTGCTGGTCAATGAATATACTTTATGTGCTTAAAGAAAACGGATGCAATTTGGCCACTTACCTACATTCGTAACAAACTTGAGTTTATTAAACTGTGAACCCACTCCTATTCAAACTGAACCTTATTCACCTGATTTTGTAAGCCAGGGGTAGGCAACCTAAGGCCTGGGGGCCGGATGCAGCCCAATCACCTTCTCAATCCAGCCCGCGGACAGACCAGGAATCAGCGTGTTTTTACATGAGTAGAATGTGTCCTTTTATTTAAAACGCATCTTATTTGTGGAGCATAAGAATTCGTTCACTTTTATTTATTTTTCAAAATATAGTCCGGCCCACCACATTGTCTGAGGGACAGCTGAAAAAGGTTGCTGACCCCTGTTGTAAGCCTTGTGACTTTATTTTTGTAATGCAAAAGAAAATGTGATCAGCTGGAATTCCAGAGTAACTGGCCATTGTCTGAATGGTGCACTGCAGCTATGAAAACTGAATATACATTTTTATAAAGTTCTGTGCCTTATTGTTTTTGTGGAGGTCCTTATTGTGTACACCTTCACTTGTAGGCCTTACAAGACACCTAAGATTTTTTTTTAAAAAAAAATCACCAGAAGCTTTGTGTTGCAGGAGATGGACTGCGCTCAGATCAAACTAAGCAACAGTTCTTAATATGCAACAACTTTTCAAGTGTTCCCAGAAAGAAGCACTACATACACCAGAGAAACAAACTATATCCTATGTATTGCTTAGGCCCTGCCTCACCCCTACCTGTAGGTCAGGGTTGGCTGCGGCCTTCTGTAGCTCTGCGCTGATTATTTTCTCTGTTTTCTCCCGGGCAGCCTGTTCCACCATACGTTGGCTCAACACAGAGAGCTTGGCCAATGCAGAGGACAGTTCATCTGTAGCCAGAGCTTGCCGGGCTCGGTCCTGCCAGCTCATAGCCCGCTCTGTCAAGCACTGGAGTGCCTCCCCCTCCGGCAGTCTGACCGGCAGCTTTTGCAAGGACACAAGCAGAGATAAGATGGTCTCAAGGCGGGGTCTTCGCGAACGCATGCAGAGTGGGCATAGGAACTTGACTTCTTTGGCAGGCCAGCTGGAGCCTTTCTTTTGGGAGCTGGTTTTGGGGAGGGGCACACAGGTGCTGTGAAACCAGTCTTTGCAGAGTTCGCACTGGAGCATGAACCCACTGGCTGTTTTGCGACAGATGCAGAACTTGATCTCCTCGATGCGGTCCACCATCATCATCTTTGCCAGGTTGGCTTCCCTGAGGGCATGCATGGCTTCAATCTCCTTCTGCTCACGGTCCTTGAAGACTGCCACCTATTGGACAGGGAGAAGAACAGGTGAAACCCCTTCACTCAGCTCAGCTGCTAAACCCCATTTCCTTCCTTTAAGTGGGGAGCTGAGGAGGCAAAGAGGCCACAGCACCAAACTATGAATCAGAAGATCCCTTGTTTGAATCTCATCTCTGCCATGAACTAACTAGCTGGCCTTAGGCAAACTTTTCTCTCCATCTCTGGCACATTATTACTGAACTCAAAAACTCATGTGAAGCACTATAGAAATATATCATTTTTAAATGTGCAGAAGAACCGTCATCTTAATTTCCACAGAATTTCCTATGAACTTATGTTTACAGATTAGTCCAGTGTTCAAAAGCAGTTCACATCTCTCCAAGTAATGAGGGTTTATGGCATAATTATATCATTATCTTTATATGCAGGTACATTTTATCATTCTTCCGAAATGCTTTCCATTTTTAACATAACTTTTAAAATTATGATTGAAAGCTTTCCATCTCAACACTGAAGAGACTTCCACTGAGCAAACAAGAACTATGCAGCATAGCTATTCTGTTTTATTTAATCTCAAAAAATTACAAACAACTTCCTCTTTACCCGCCACCTAAAACTATATAGCAATGAGGCATGTTGCACCCTGGTTGGTAAGGCATTCCATTGGGTGCCCGGGCCCTGGAAGAGCTGGGCCTCAGGTCATGATCACAGCATGTGGAGAGGAGGCTACAGATGAAGGTAGACATTAAGATACACAGAGTCCCAAGCCATTCATGGCTCTAAACTTTAGCATTAACACTTTGCCCTGAGCCTGGAAACAAAAGGAGTGATCAAAAATTGGCCAAAATACCTGCCACAGGTAACAACACTCAAAAGCATTTATTGTTCCATGAAGTTAGTATGTAAGGGCCCCTCATAGAAGAAATCAAACCCAGTGCAGTGCTGTTATAGTTCCTTACCACAGTTGCAGTGTCTCTGGTCTCTTCTAGTCCATCTTCTAGCTCACTCAAGGACTCCAGGTCAAGCTCCTTCTCTTTCTCCTTCTCTATCAGTTCCTTGACTCTTTTTCGCCTGTTCTTACTGCTTCCATAAACACCAATGTCAGTTCGAGGGCTCAGAACCTGCAACCAAAAAGCAGACCAGTTATAAGACCACTCAGATTGAATGCTTCACAGAAACATTTCAGACAAATTTCATTCGAAACCAGATTTAAATCAGAATTCACCAGTGGGACAAATTAAAATGATTTTGGTAAACAGTACTTAATTAGCAAGCTGAAACTTTTTGGGGTGGGGGTGGGGAATCAATTTCAGGCAAAGCAGACCCATTTTCCTAAAGAGAACCCTTTAACATGGTCCTGAAGTTCATGTATTTTCATCTCACTCATGCACAGATTTAATGCTTCTCAATCGGTTATGCATTAAGACACAGGGAAGTGTTATGGCTATACCAGTGCCAAGCATCAGATAGAGATAGTCACTAGCCTCAGGTTACCAGCTGTCCCCATTTCCCGGGGACAGCCCCCAGATTTACAAATCAGTCCCCATACAAAATTCATTGAAGTTGAAAAGTGTCCCCGGATTCATTGAAAAAAATCTGGTAAACTTACACTAGCCCCAGTTAACCATTTGAAGGCAATGCTAAGGTCATTTCTACAGGCCCCAATACAGAATTACCCACAACTTACCTGTAAGAGTGTATAGCTCGAGTTCTTCTTAAGAAACGTTCTGCCTGTTCGCTCCCTCCAGGCACGGGCTGCTGCTACCTGTGAGTCGACTTGTGGCAATGCCTCAAGGCGGACGGGTATCAGGCGGCCTTTTGCAGACAGATTCTCCAGCTGTTCTAAATATGCATAGTTGCTCCCATTCTAGGGGGTAAAGAATAATTCTCAGCTAAACATTCCCACCACCACAGTAAACTGAACTTATGCCATCCTATGCAGCCACGGGTGGATTTCAACACTGTTCAATTATATTAGGATAAAATGGATAAGTGCAATAAAATCACATATGAGCATTAACGCAGCATGACACAGTAAGAGAATAAAATTACAACAGTAAAATAAAAGCAATTCACACTAATAGCCCTGAGAAAATAAAAGGGTCCATGTCTGCTGCCAAAAATACGTTGGACAATGCCTTTTAGGAGAAATATTACCCACCTAACCTGGCAATACTGACCACCATGGCAGTGGTTTCAGAGTTTCTTGCAGTGGTCTGTCCCATTACTTGCCACCTGATTTTTTTTAACTGAGAGGCCAGGGATTAAACCTGGGACTTTCTCCATCCAACACAGGTGCTGTGTTGCTACACTATGGGCCCAACCCATAAAGTAATGAGAAGGCCCTAGGCAATCTTCCTTGGGATGAATGTCCCAAGGCTGGGGTGCCAAAATTGAAAAGGCTCTTTCCTGCCAGAACACAAAGGCCTAAGCATTTGGAAAAGGGCCTCTAAAGATGACCTTAGTGTATGGAAGGAAGTGATCCCAAGCAGCCTATTACACTACCAGCTCTCACCCATAAAACACACACATTTAATAATTTCCTACACATTTCAATAGTTTCCATAATTTACTCCAAAAACTAATTTTATAATTTGTACATACAGAATTCCAGAACACCTATCTTTAAATAACAAATGACTTCACTCTGCTTGTGAGGAACAAGTGAGCTTGTATGGGTGCATAAATATAAAATTGAAAACCTCTATAAAATGACCTGTTCAATTTTTGTTCAAGGAAATGCAGCTATAAGGCTAAGGCTGAGACATAAGGGGCAGGGTGGATGATGCCACATATTTATCAATACAAATGCAGCTCATTTAATTGGAGAAGGCTTCAGTATTCAAGTTGCTCCAACTGAGTAGTTGTCACCAGCAGTGACTATCCACCCTTACATTCTGAAGCCAGTTCAGAGAACTAAAAATGTCAGCTTTTATTCACAACTAAACACAATCCCAGCCAGGGAACAGAATCCCTGCCATTCTTCACTTAAAGAAATGTTATAGTTTTATTCTATTTTTGCTGTGTATCGCTTGCAGCCTTCAGCATCTTTATTGAAATTGAAAGGCAGGACATAAATACGGTAAGTAAATATTAAGAAGACACTGCAACGCATTGCCAGGATGCATCAGGATTAAAAAGCATGGAAATGAATGGGACCATCAATGAATATCAGATTTCAAAATGAAAAAATGATGCTGTCTTTTCAAGGAAGGAAGCAAATGCCTGTTGGAAAGGATTTAAGAATATATATACCAGCTGCATTGCTTGCTGTGAACCATACCTGAATAGCCTCCACTTTGGATGTCCAGTCTCGCGCTCGCTGCAGGGCTTCTCTTAGTGCCAGCACATTGGGCAAGTAAGCAGGGATGTTCTTTGCTTCATTGACAATGCTCTCCAGAGCTGCTATGCTTTGCCGAGGCCTGGGGGTGCAGGGGGGCACAACCTGATTAGCATATGGTCTTGCTTTCTTACCTGAAGGAGCATCTCCACCCCCATCGTTCTGCCCGGACACTGAGGTCCAGTGTCAAGGGCCTTCTGGCGGTTCCCTTGCTGCAAGAAGCCAGGTTACAGGGAACCAGGCAGAGGGGCTTCTCGGTAGTTGCACCCGCCCTGTGGAATGCCCTCCCACCAGATGTCAAAGAGAAAAACAACTTTCAGACTTTTAGAAAACATCTGAAGGCAGCCCTGTTTAGGGAAGCTTTAAATGTTTAGTAGACTATTGTATTTTAATATTCAGTTGGAAGCCACCCAGACTGGCTGGGGAAACCCAGCCAGATGGGCAGCGTATAAATCATCATCATCATCATCATCATCATCATCATCATCATTATAAAGTCCTAGCTACCACGTAGTCATTGCCTGAACAGCCATCACCCAAAACTAACCCCTTCTCTGTGGCAGTGCATTTTTCAGCGTTATTTATTCCATTTTTAAAGCTGATAATGAAAACTGAATATCATCAACAGCATTCAAAGTGCAGTTTTAGCGAGACGCTCCCAAACTTATCTCTGAAGGACGGAATTAGAATGTGAATGGTTTGGTTTCATTTTTTGGCCATAAGGCAGGCACCGCTCCCTAAACTTATTAGAGGAGTCAGTTCACGTGTTGGGAGGCCAAGACTCGACTACAACTCATTGTGGCTTAAATGACACCGCAATTCCGAGGTCCTGTAAACAGAGAGCAGAATGACCAAGAGTAATACTCGCCTTGCTTGCAGGCAGACTTTAGCTTTCTCTTCCCACCTCTCGGAAACTGTGAGCAGCTCCTGCAATTCAGCCATGGCCTTCTCTACCGCATGGTGTGGGGCCAGCCCCACCCCTGAGTCAATCAGTTTCTTCATCACATCCAAGGTGACTCTCTGAGGATCTGAAAGGGTCACCCGCACCTCATCCAGCCAGCGTGCCTGCTGCAGCTCTTGCTTCAGGCGAGGCAATTCAGGAAGTTCCACATACAGGCCAGTGCCCATGTCTATCAGCATCTGCAGCTTAGATGAGTCAGGGACCTCATCCATCATGGCCTCCTGAGCACGTTCATGAAACTCTTCAACGTCATCCAGCAGGTTCTAAGGGAGTGACAACAAAGTGCTCATTCACTACAGTGATGGCAGCTGCCAGAGGGGTTGCAGACTGCATAACTAAGTACTGGTATGTTTGGGATGAGCTGAACATTCAGAACAATTGAGGTTCTAAGCAATGACATCTGATGTCAGGCAGAAAAAAAGCTACAATGAAGAGTTTATTGCAAGAAATGCTGCCCAGAATAACTGACAAGGTAGGAAAAAGTGCTATTATAAGAGCTTTGACTGGAATGGCGAGCAGTGCTAAGACACTTGCTTTTATCCGTTGTGTTAAACCTGAAACCCCTCCCCATAAAACACTTTTCTTGACTATGACTACTGGAAACAATCAAATTCAGTCTCATAACTGTCCGTGTTTTGTTTTCCTGGGATGCTACAGTGTCCAGCTCACTGCTTCCCCCCCTTTGAACAATTTGCTTCTCAAACCATAAGGAGAGCAAGCACTGCCAGGAAAACAATCTGCCTTTGTATCACTTTGGCTATATTCAGAGTACACAAAATGCAAATTATTTTTTGTTTAACATTAGGAAGATTTAAAGACCACAGAACTAAATGGAATAAGTGTATTAAACACAGCCCCCGGGTTGCATAATTTTCAAACTTAGATATGTTCATTAATTATCTTGCAGAACTTTCATTTCAAACAGGAAATGGAAGCTCTAAATCAGAGGCAGCTGATTTCCAGATGAAGAGCCTGATCCAGCTCTCTTCCTTCAAACCCCACGGATTTAAAGGGCAGGAGGTGTATAAAAGGAAAATGGAGAAAGTGCTAAGATTATTACAGTTCAGTGCCTTGATGGCAATCGAAATCACCACCTCATAAGATCAAACATCTGTTGAGCAGAGAGGAGTTGATAACACCCCCATACTCCCTGCCACACACAGACACAGACACAGCTGAACTGCAAAGATCAGCTGAGGAGCAGGGGCTGCAGGCCTGTGCATGACTGCATGTGCAGGATGAACACCCTTCAGTCAAAATCAGGTAGCCACCTCGGTTCTAAAGAGAACCAAAACTCAATCCAAGTACAGCCTCCTCCCAAAACCCACCTTTACTTGCCGGGCCTGACTGATGACACAGGGAAGACTAAACAGCTGCTGCACAAAAGCTTTCAGTTCTTCCACAGTCAGCTTGGTCCGTGTCCTTCCGCTCTCTGGGGTCAGTCTACTATGGGGAAAGAAAAGAACCTTGTAAATCACATACACGATTCCTGGAGGGCAACAGAGTCAACAAACGGGCCATGTTCAAGGTGTTGGTACTAGCATGTAAAGCCCTATACAGACCAGGACCAGTTGTTCTCTGGGGAAGTTTCTCCTGCAAATTCCAAACATCTCAGAAGCCCGCTCCACAGTAATTTGGAGCAGGGCTTTTGGTGTGGCTGCCCATTCTATGGAACAGCATTCCTGTCAAGATGCAACAGGTGTCACTATCCACACTTTTTAGCAACTTTTTTTTGTTGCTGTTGTTCCAACAGGCTTTCCCAGCTGGATAAATAAGTCATTGCCATGAGTGTCTATTTTGTATCATTTTAGTTTTGTTTTAACTGTATTGGGTGTTTTGTGTTTAACTGTTTTTTACTCTTTTATTGCACATTGCCTTGAGACCACTGAGACAAAGGCAAATGTGATTAATAAATTAACAACAACACATAGTAAATTTCCTCTGGTTACGTAAACAAATAAAATCGAGGCTGTAGGGGAGTTTGAGGCCTTACCATCACACACTCTGAAAAATAGAGTTCAGATGTTAACAATGTAGTACTTTAAAAGCTGTATAGCCCAATATTTTATCAAAATTAACAGTAGTGTAGATTTTTATGTAAAAATACAGAGTTAAAGCTTGCCAAAATCTCCACCAATTTTCACCTCACAACAAGCACAAATATTTGGGGACCACATTGCTCAATGCTGTCACCATCAACCTAACTTTTGAAGGTGAAATAACCAGAGCAGGGCCTCCACCAGTGATTTTTATTAATATGCAAGTTCACATGGAGGAGAAAGGAGTCCTTCAGAATACCCATGTAAATATTAATTAGGTCTTTCTAGTTGCACCCAGAAGCAGCAAAATTCCTTCAGCATGAACAAAATATGATCAACACCAGTTTGGTCATTTTTGAACACATTATTTCCAATTTGAAATGTTTCACCAGTTCCAATTCTCTCACCACTGCAAAAGTTTTCTACACGCATTCTCTAGGGGGTAGAATCCTTCTGATTTGACTTCTCTAAGCACTTTCCAATTTCTCTCTTCCCCCCCCCTTCACGACCAAACTGCCTTCGGCACATCCCCCCAACCGCCCACCAAACTAATATATTCCATTTGAAAAGTGTCAATTCTGGCAAGGCATGCACAATTTATTTTGACAGTAGAATAAGTGTTTTTGGTTGCTGATTTATACAGTTACGCCAAAAATCTACCTCCACCCTTCCTGGTCATACCTGTGCTTTTGTTTTTTGCTCAGAAGCAGTTGGGCCACTGAAGCACAAGTCTCTGCCTCTTTCACAGCATCTCTCAGCTTGCGGAAGAGGTCGTTCTCTGGGTATTTCCTGTCTTCAGCATCCTCCAACATCACTCTCAGCTCAATCACATCTGCAAGAAATTAGCTAAGAGGCCATCTGCACATATACAGAAGCACAGCAAACTACTCCCCACACCCAACCACAAAGTCCCCAAGAACAGTAGACTGAACACATTCAAGTTATCATATGCATCCATTCGTTATGAGCTATTTCCTACATCAAGAAAGTATTTGCTCCTCACTTTAGTTAAGATGCCTCAATTCATGGCAGTATTTTAGCCTCATATCTGCAAAAAAATTGTGTGAAAGGTAGGCTGGCAATCAAATACTTCCACTAACTAATTACCGTATTTTTCGCCCCATAGGGCGCACCGGCACATAGGGGGCACCTAGTTTTTTGGGGGGGAAATAAAGAAGAAGAAAAACCTGCCCCCAGAACAGGCTGCTATCCGCAACCCGTGGGAGAGCTGCGCAACTTCGCGCAGCTCTCCCACGGCTTGCAGAGAGCCACCCGAAGCCTGGGGGGCGCTGAGCTCAGTGCGCCCCCCAGGCTTCTGGGTGCAGGCAGCTGTCTGCAAGAGATACTAGTTTGGTATCAGAAACCCTGCACACATTGTGTAACACACCCATCACCTTGCTACATGGAATCAATGTTAAGTATTAAACCTCCTCAAGAACAGAAGAAGTTTCCAGGGTGATAGCCATCTGTTGTTTTTAAGAGTCAAACTACAAATTTAATTCTAAACTAGCCATCCCTTGCTGCAAATGTATGTCCTGCATGATCTAATGTTGAAAGCATTTGCTGCTTGATAAATGAGCAGCAGCTGATTGGCTGCTTCTGGGCAACTGGTCCATATAAAATGAAACAGGAAGTCAAGCATGCAGTACTAAAAAGGAACAAGTATTTCAGACAACACAAGAAGTGACATTCCCAGCTGGAATGTCATATAAGCTTGCTTGGGTCAAGTAAGCTTGCTCAGGTCAAATGCATACTGTCTCAATCTTATTTTGAAGACAAGAAAACTATTACCTCTCTGCAGGACATAGAGCCACAGTGTAGAAACTTAAGGAAGTAGCTTCACATACCAGCACAGCTTTTCTGACCCTGTAGCCTTTCTTTGTGTCACATTACAAGTTGTTCCTCTGAGCTCAGGGACACTTCCAAAGCTCACTTGCCCCCATTTTGTATCTTCCCCACAAATCAGGCAGATTTGGCTGAGAATGTGTGGCTGGTCCAGTGAGCTTCATGGCTGAGTGGGGATTTCAAACTGATCCTAGTCCAACACGCTTAATATGCCACATTGGCTCTCTGGAGCTCACTGTGTTAAATCATTTGCTGACTTAGTTCAGTTCTATGTTGAACATTTTAGTATTTTTGGTTTTAAATACATGTTTACATGTCTTAGTGAAGTATTTTGTATACAGTGGTGCCCCGCAAGACGAAATTAATTCGTTCCGCAATTTTTGTCGTCTAGCGAATTTTTCGTCTTGCGAAGCACGAAATCCCATAGGAATGCATTGAAAATCAATTAATGCGTTCCTATGGTCAAAAAAAGTCCAAACAAAGCCAAATTTGGTACAGCAACAGTTTATTAACTGCTCTTTAAAGTCACACATACTGTAAAGAGCAGTTCAAAAATTTAAGGGAAAATAAATTAACTTTATAAACAAAACATGTCTTTGTTTTTAGTCAAAGAAAAAAAGTCGCGAGACGTTTTTGTCTTGCGAAGCAAGCCCATAGGGGAAATTCGTCTTGCGAGGCAAATCGCGAACGGAAAAAACTTTCGTCTAGTGAGTTTTTTGTATTGCGAGGCATTCGTCTTGCGGGGCACCACTGTAGCTTTCCCTGAACTTTATATATTGTTTTAGGATTTGGTTTTGCTCAAGTCCATCTCCCATTTGTGTTTCCAACCAATTGAAAACCTTCCTTAACAGATTCCAATAGGAAACAAAACTGCATCTAACCTTTCTTGTGGTTGAGGTTGGCCGCCAGTGCATCTGTGACCCTGCTGACCCACGTATCATAAGACTGTGCTCTGACTTTCACTCCGTACAACAAGGAAGGGAAGTCCTCTAGTGGATACCGGTATCTGGAGATAAACAAGGAGGAAGAACTTTCAAATGTACTGCAACTTTCAAGTGTGTAGAAGCAAAAAAAATGGGGGAGATGATAATAACATTATGTATTTGTCAGACTACTATGCACCAGATCTTTGAATAAGAGGGAACATTATTACTGTAAACATTTATCCTAGTTTAGAGGCAGAAAGTAAGGCAGTATACAAAAGGAAGCAGGATGGACTGGGAAGATGGTACCTTAAACATTTCTTCTGCATAGAGCATGAACACAAATCATTTGGATGATATAGGCATACAAGTCGTTCAGGGTTACAGGAACACGTAAGAGCAGACAGGAAACAGGTGGTCCTACAAGCGGCACACTGACGCTCATCATCTGGAACCAGCTCAAACACTTCCTCCTCTGACATCAGAACTCCCTAATGCAAAGAAAAAGTGACATCTAACAAAGATACTGGTCAGGGGAAGACCTTTTGTTTCCAAGGACTCATACAATCTATTTGTTCAGTCTAAAAGGGCATGAAAGCAGAGCTTCCCTGAACTCACCATCTGTATGACAGCCTCCCTTAAACGTGCCTCATCTTCTGTCATGAGAGTCATTTCTTTGCAGACCATGGCAGCCAGCCCCACATCCAAGCACTCTGGGTCTGCAGCCATCTTGAAAATTAGCTCCTCGTGAGAGAACACACAGTGACGCCTCAGTCGCCGATAATGGCTGACACACTGCCGACCTATTGGAAGCTAGAAATGCAAGAAGCGAGATATCTGGTTTAGAGCTATCCCCAGCTCATCTTGGGCTTCCACACTGGAGTTCATGAGAAAAACACGTTTTAAAAGTCTCATTAAATGATATAGGCAATTATTATGAGCATTAAGTGTGTCACACTATCCAGGAGTAGGGTCTCCAGGGGCCTCAGTAAGTCAAGCTCTTTGGAGTCAACTTGGGGGGGGGGGATATGAGGGAATTGCTTGTGTGAGGTCTGGAACCCAAGGGCTTCATTTCACATGATGCCAAAGGAGTCTCAAATAGCCTGTCTGAATCAGCCTCTCCCCCAGAAACTCCAAGCCAACCACATAATTAGTTGGGAACAAAAAAAAATAAACAGCAATGGGGATGAGAAGCAAAAAACAAGAGGAGTGAGACTTGAAAATAAGTCTCTCAAGGGGATGCCATCTCCTCATAATATCTGAGAAACCAAAGAAGCTGCAAGAGCCAACACATTTTAACAGAGGAAAATGATGTCAACATAGTAACAGAGTAAGATTTGGACTTACACTGCAAGACTTGAAGTATATCACCTAGTCTCCTGCCAACAGTAATTATTTCAGCAAAAAAACAAGTGAGGCAACCTTAAAGATCAGATGTCCAAAAAAAAGGAAATTTTGCCTCTCTTGAATATGAAAAAAGTAGAATACACAAAGGTTCTTTCAGAATGATCAACTTTGCATTATATTGCAACATTGCATTATATCAATTTTAATTTTCAAGCTCTGGTTCTATTAAAAACAAAGATGTCCAAATGCAGAGCAAACAGACAAAAGAACTTTCCAAAATTTATAGTTTATCCATTTCATGTTCTTCAGAGTGGTGAATGAAGGTTTGACTTTGTAAGTCAGTACAGTGGATGCTCAGGTTGCAAAGGTGATCCATGTGGGATGCACGTTCGCAACCTGCAGCGTTCGCAACCCGCGGCTGCGCATGCGTGGGTTGCAATTCGGCACTTCTGTGCATGTGCAACCGCCAAACCTGGAAGTAACCCATTCCAGTACTTCCAGGTTTCGGCGGTCCACAACCTGAAAAAACGCAACCTGAAGTGGCTATAACCCAAGGTATGACTATACTGAACAAGTTTCAATTTCCCCAATATTTGAGATTTAATTTCCAAAAAGACGACTACTGCATAGCATGTCACAACCTCTGGAAATTCTGCAAGGTTTCAGCTTGCATCTAAGCTAGATAAAATACCCAGGCTTTGGACTGCAACAAGTGTTGTGCTTAAAATTGGTTTGATGCAAGGTATTTTAACCATTCAGCCTTATGTAACTTATCATCATAGCATGGTGTAATACAGTGTGATATGCATAAATTATTCAAGGGGCTTATACGAGTGTTGTGTTTTTTGCTCAATCAAAAAAAATACACAGACAATATGAGAAAATTTAAAAGCAAACCTTAAGCAATGTATCTGGATATGCTAGTTTAATAAAGTTTTAAAGAGGTGCCTGAATACATGCCTGTCTAATGTTAACAGCATATTAGTATTTGGATACCAAACCACCATAGGGTTATTATTGTAAGTTGCTTGTTCCATACTAATGGCAAGAAGGAAACTGGAGAGCTGCCAAACCTCCTCAGCAAAAAGCTAAATAGCCATAACTGTATTTTGCCCAATGTAAAGAAAACTGCACCTTGAGCTGTAACCAAAACAATAATCCTTTTCAGATGGGTACTACTTGGGTGCCTTTTAATATATAGCACCAGACAGTGCCCAGATAAGAGAAAAGCTAGGTTATGCCAGATGTATACAGACCCAGTCAGCAGTGCAGAAGTTCACAGCTTCAGCAAAATTGTATCCTTGATTAAATCCAGAGTGATAGGCACGTGGAAAAGTCACAACAAATTCACCAGCACACTGATTGGTCCGGTACACCTAGAGACAGTGAGAAGTGAGAGATTTTGGAAAGAAAGCATCATTATCATATTCATCTTTCAGAAACGGAGATTAACATGGCTGGTAGTAACTACTAATTCATGCATGAACTATGCTATCACCTTTTCCCTTCTCAACCACTTCATAGAATCCATCAACTGATGCAGGCTGCAAAGAAACTGGTTTTTAAACCTCAATCTTTTTACATAAGGCTCTTGGGGCATATCGCCAAAGGAGCATCTTTCCACTACCTACAAGTGAAATCACTAGTTGCCTAGATAAGGGTTAAATGCGTTTAGAACACAATCTATACACAGTAGCTAGAAGGATGTCGGTGTTGATGGTGTTGAAAGCTACTTAATATTCCACTGGGAAACCTTCCTAGTCCAGTTCTTGGCACAGGTTTTTCAGACCTACCAAAGCAATCTCAGTTCCATAATCAGGCCTGAAGCTGGATTGAAATGAATCTATAGACTGTTTAAAATGCTATTCCGAGTCATTCTGCGTGACACGAGACAAGTAACTTATAGGCAGGTAAAGGTTCTGAAGAACTTACAGGCACACCATGCTCCATTAGCACATTGGGGTTCATGATGGTTACTAGCTGGTGCAGAAGGTCAGGTTGATTCTCAAATAGTTCCGGAGCAAGCTCTCGCATTACTTCCTCCAGCTGTTCTGCTGCATGGGAGGGCACTCCATACCACGTCTTTGGCTCCCCCCTAGCAAAACATATCATCCATTACCACAAAAAAGCACATTCTAGCATGAGGCGTATTTTCCAACCCTAATCTACAAATAGGCCCAGTCTCCTAGAAGCAGTAGAAGTTTGCCAAGAATAAATTGAACTGGAAAACAAGATGCTTCAAGTCAAGGATGAGCTACTTATTTATAAGCCTGGTCTTCAGGTAATACACAAACAAGGAAGATGCTGAGCAATTGAAGGGAAACATATGATTGTTCAGAAGTTGACTGAAGAGGTTCACAGACATTACTCTGGCCCGACCCACATATTTGGAGTGTTTTGCAACTTAGACATATACCGACTTCTCTCATTAATAACTGTCTTTGCCCCTTAAAGGTAAAGGTACCCCTGACCGTTAGGTCCAGTCGCGGACGACTCTGGGGTTGCACGCTCATCTCGCTCTATAGGCTGAGGGAGCCGGCGTTTGTCTGCAGACAGCTTCTGGGTCATGTGGTCAGCATGACTAAGCCGCTTCTGGTGAACCAGAGCAGTGCACAGAAACACTGTTTACGTTCCCGCTGGAGCAGTACCTATTTATCTACTTGCACTTGACGTGCTTTTGAACTGCTAGGTGGGCAGGAGCTGGGACCGAGCAACGGGAGCTCACCCCATCATGGGGATACAAACTGCCAATCTTCCGATCGGCAAGCCCTAGGCTCGGTGGTTTAGACCACAGCACCACCCGCATCCCTTACTTTGGCCCTTACTGGACAGTCATTATTGTATTCAATGCTCTTCTCCCTTTAGCAGAGAACTTGTGTAACCTTCTAGAAAAGATAAGGCAAATAAGGGTGACACTACCTGGGCATGCACACCCACCCACCCAATGTGGCAGGAGTCCATACCAGTGAAGGTAGTTGATGGAATAACTCCAGTGATCCTCAATGTGCCAGCAGAAAGAAGAGAAGCACATTCCCACATAAAGCCAGGGCACCTTCATGCCAGAAATATCAGCATTGATGTGAGCAAGAACAGATTGTTCCAGGACTGGCATGTTGTTGAGGTTCCAACCAGAAAGGGCATACTCCTGCCAAAAGAACAAAGACGAGTTTGTAAAGGGACCGACCAGAAGACCATTAATATACCCTAACATAGGACAAGAGCCAGTTCTTTACACTCTCCTCCTAGAATGGTTATAATCCTCTGCCACATTCAGGCAGTTAATAAGGTTCTGCAGGTGTTTCACCCATCGCTTGAACCCTGGGTTGGGGCAGGAAGGTTGGATGGGGTGGGGAGGCTGTAACTGATGGCAAACCTGACCTCCATCCCTGACACAGGTCAGCCCAACCTTCACTTACAGCAGGGGTGAAGAAACTCTAGCCCATGACACCATTTCCCCAAACCACATCCACCTGCCCCACACTTGGGGACATATGTGACACCAGGTGTGGGGAAGATAAGGACATGGCTACAAAAGTACAATTGGGAGCTCCCAATTGCGCCTTTGCAAGCAGGGTTCATTGGCACTGACAGCAAGCCCCACTTTGACTGGATGCAGTAAGATGCTCCCCCTCTGAAGAGGAAGGTTTTAAAAAAACAGCTAAGGGAGTTTCAGCTAGCAGGAAAAGTTTAAACACTCACCTTCTGCCTCTTTACGACACCAATTACCACTTCTAGTGGCATTGCTACAAGAGGAGTCAGTGAAAGGTATCATTTATCCCCCTACAACTTGTTGCTAAACCAGTAACAATAAAAGTGTTACTGCTCTAAGTAAGCTGCCCTTGGTGGGCGGTCTAACATCCCACCCATCCTCACCATTCATCAGATGATGGAAGCGCTCCTGGCACACACATGTACTGGCTGGTGCCTCCATGCTAGTGATACTGCATCCAACATGCATATATAAGGAATGAAGTCATTCATACGGCAATGCACACACATTTGGACTAAGAACTCCGCAGAACTCAGTGACACCATAGGGCCACCCCCCATAAGGAGCAGGGGCAATAGTGAGAGGGTACAAATATCTGTTCAGCCCCACTGCCAGCCTGATGAGCTAAATCAGCAGCAGTGGCCTGGCCCCAAGCTTTCTGTCCACAATGCTCGTTGGGGCCAAGAGATATCATAAAGAATGTTAATTGTATGTTAAAACTGTTGCCTCTCAAAACTGAAATACCCCCAAACACATTAATCCTAATAACATATAGAGTCAGCTTTCTAAAGTGCATGCAGATTGTGTATCCTAGCCACACCTCCTCTTCCGGCATTAGCTTTCGCCTGCCATCCTTTATAGGGAAACCACTTCCAAAGTCCTTGGATGAAATGTCGGCTCCATACTCCACAATTACATCCTCCTCAATGCTGCTCACAAGTCGCCAGAACTCCTTCTCTACCAACTCAGTGGGAACCATCTGAAAGCACAGAGGGAAGAGCTTTAAAACTAGCAAGTTACATGTAAATAGAATGGAGCAGCACTTACCACTTCACTGGTGTTCAATGCTTTCCCAAACCCACATTTAAAGCCGTTTTTCTCTCCAGACCAGTGCTGAGGAACTTGCAGTGTTCCGGGAAATGTTGGACTTCAATTTTCCCTAATCAGCCCAGCCAAAGCACAGGGAAAATGGAAATTGTAGTCCAACAACATCTGGAGTGTCAGGGTGTCCCCACGCCTGCCTTACACAGGTGCAGTGAAAGTGGGAGGAATCGCACTTGAATGCTCCCCTTCTTCCCACTAGGGAAGCAAGGGTATGCATGTTAGAGAGAGAGAGAATGAGAATCCACACAAGCATCAGGCTAGGTTGTGAATTATAACAAATGCTGCTACTCTGCTCAAATTCTACATCTGGAGGAAACCAACCAGAGAGAATCAGTCACTGTGCTTGTTTTCTTGAAGCAACAGAGTGCTATTGCTACTTTTTTCACCACAGATCAAGGGTTCATAGGAAACAGAAAGATAGGTGGGCATTACAGATAATTTTTGTATGGGTGTCCAACTCCAAATATCTGTAACATTCTTGTTGGATCTGAATTTAAATAAATGATGACATCAACGTAAGAAAGGATCAATCATGATTAGAATTCATAATCCCTTTTACGATCTACCATTTTTCTAGCAACTAAAGCCAATTCACGAAAATGGCAAAGAGTGGCAGGGGATAGAAGAAAGGACATACTGTTGTTGCGCAAATCTAATGCACCACTGAATCTAACACACACCTCAATTAGCAAAAAAATGAAACCAAAAAAAGTATTTGCTTTGTCAAAGGTGTTTTTCAAGCTTGCAATCAAATCTAATGTGCCATCAAATAATGCGCACCATAATTTTCGCAACGTAATTTGGTCATACAAGAGTGCATTACATTCGAGTAAATATGGTAGTTTAGTACTACTAAACATGCTTTGCATGTTGGAAGCCCCACATACCTAAAGAAGCCACAGGACTGGGAAAGAATTCTGTCTGGGGACCTGAGGAGAACCACTGACAGTTATAGAAGGTCATCTCTGGCCTAGATGGGTCAGTGGCCTTGTCAGTAAACAACAACCTTGCTATGGAATGTTTATAAAAATACCTGAAAACATTTTTTCAAAATTGAAGACAAAATCCAACTCCTAATGCTGCCAGAATAAAAGCCCAACTGGATATTAAAGAGCTTGGCACCTGAACTGCATCCATTTTCCTTTCATTTTGAAATGCAAGGTTTTTACCATGGATGTAGAGAAGGAAAAAGGACTCCATTGGGGCTCTCTGGCCTCTAAAGACACATTCCCCCATTTTTGTCCCATGAACCCAATCCCTGAGGTCTCTCTACAGAAGAGGACAGAATTCTAGATTCTAAATTCTGCAACAACAAAAATATAAAAAGAAATTTTAAAAAAATCTATAAAATAGTTAAATAGCAACGCTGTGTGGGCAAATCTGAACTGCCTATAGGTTTTTCGACTACTAGTGAGAACACTTTGACTCTAATATATATTACATACTTACGTGGACTGGCATGTTGAAGTAATCAGACTTGAAGTTATCTGCCATCTCACCAAAGCTTTGAAGGGTGTACTCTCGAACAGCTTGTTCAAATCCAAAGGCCTCACGTGGTTTGTTACATTCCTAGAAAAGAGAAAAGGTGTTATTTGGCATCACAGAAAGCAGTTTAATCAGAGCATCCTGCAAAAATGGAATGAAGTTCCTTCATTTAACTAAACTAAGAAATTGTTAAGCTTTCATTTTTTTATCTCTCCAGGTAAGTTGACTTAGGCCAATGAGCGCATGCAGCAGTGTTGGTGGACAAGTGGACTTGCTTCCCAAAATACTGAGTATCTGCGCCTTTTGCAGTACACTGCTGTTGGGGAGAGAAAGACAAAGAAGAGATCACAGCAAGCTGTACACAGCTCATCAGTGAACCTGGAATGTGACAAACATCTGGAGAAGGACCATTTGAAAGCAGGTTCCACTTTTCCATAGTATTCTGTGTCTAACTCAGCTGTACAGGCAAGAACTCTGCTTGTTCAGATGTTTTCGGGACTTAGGGCCTCTCCAAATATCATCAAGTCCCTACACAGAAACGCCTTTCAGATAGGAAGAATCATGAAAGATCACATATGACAGCTGCCCATGTCTCAGCAAGCCACAATTGACTGTAACTACTACAAACTTCAAAACGGACACATTTTCCTACTGTTAACGAAGAAGCCTTGTCTCCTGGACAAAATTCCTCTACACCTCAGAAGGGGTAAACCTTGGGTAGCTAGATGAAAAAGAAGACAGGATTCCTGAATCTCAAATAGTTGGAATGAGGAGGGAAGGTATTTCAGCAAGTGTAGCTCACATGCCAAGCTACAATTTCCAAAATTTCCTCTTCTATGCAACTAAAATGACACAGAAATCCTATCCTCTTTTCTTACCTGGCCACCTTAGCCGAACTACTAGTGTTTTATGGCCTCAATGTTTCAAATACACCAAAAACATAAACAAAATACCTCAGCAACGCATTTAGGGCATCTCCAGTCACCTTTGGGCACATCAGGCAAAGGGGGTATCAGGCAAAAAGTGTGGTAGCTGTCGTCACATCCATCACACAGCAACAATTTGTCCTCGTTGTTGCCCCGGCCACAGAACAGACAGACATATAGGTCAACCTATACAGGAAACAGCATCTTGAGTTTCATGTCTTCTATGCATAAGACAAACCTACCCAAATCCTTCATTACATCTAATGTAGCTGCATGCAGTGGCCTCTGCAAGAAGATTCTAAATAAGCCTCCAGTGGAAAGATGAAAGATGTCAATCATCATCCAAGGAAGCCACAGGCTCTTTACAGGGTTGGAATAGCATTTGCCGGGCACTGGCCAGCATGGGGAATCTCTGGTTGAGGAATTCATCTTTATGCTTATTTTTTTCTGTATTTTCAAACTACAGTTAACAAAAGCAAATTAATGTATGACTTAAAAGGTAAAGGGAGCCCTGACCATTAGGTCCAGTCGTGACCGACTCTGGGGTTGCAGTGCTCATCTCGCTTTATTGGCCGAGGGAGCTGGCGTACAGCTTCCGGGTCATGTGGCCAGCATGACTAAGCCGCTTCTGGCGAACCAGAGCAGCGCACGGAAACGTTGTTTACCTTCCTGCCGGAGTGGTACCTATTTATCTACTTGCACTTTGACATGCTTTCGAACTGCTAGGTTGGCAGGAACAGGGACCGAGCAATGGGAGTTCACCCCATCACGGGGATTCGAACCGCCGACCTTCTGATCGGCAAGTCCTAGGCTCAGTGGTTTAACCCACAGCGCCACCCGTGTCCAACGTATGACTTACGAATAACAAAATTCAGTGGTTAATACTACTATGCACAACCCAATATTATTCCTGGGCTCACTGATTATAGCCAGGCACCTTTTTTGCATTTCCCCCTAAAAACCATCTATTCTCTCATTAAATATAATCCTCAGTTGTGTCGTATGTAAAGTTATGTAAAATTCAGCGATATCATCTCCCTAATACCAATTAACACATGTTAGAGATGTCACATAATTAAGACTCATTAATTGACCCAAATTTCTCACATTCTGCTATTGGATAGCATCAAGGTTACTCTGAAACCCAAACAAAATCTGGAGGGAACTTGTTTTTAAACACCCATTGTACACATGCTTCTTCCATGAAATGCATAGACACAATAATGAGGATCTGGCAGCTCTCCAATTAGCACAGATTTTCTCTGTATAGGCAACTGCAAGCAGTCTTGCTTAAAGACAATGCATAAAGCCAGGAAGAGACTGAATAACATTGCATAGTCTCAAAAACTAGTAGAGGTACTACTTGGTAACAAGTATCCAAGATGGTAACTGTGATCAAACAGAGAACGCCTTGAAATTTCAAATTTCTCATCTTGTAGACCTCTCTCATGAGGTTAATGCAAACAGTTCCAAACTGTAGCCTGAAGAAGAATTAGACTTCTGCAACTAAAGACTGGATTAGAAGTTGCTCTCAGCCAAACTACAGCACTACCAGCAACTTTAATAAAATGAAGGTGTTTTGCTTCCTTATCCCTTCATTCATCATTTCCCCAAGCCAGGTAAGAAGCAACTTATCAGATGCTCAAGAGCAAACTTACAAAGTTGACAGAAAGGGCCCCTTTCCGCTGCCTCATCTGCATGCCGAAAGCTTCCGACCTAGTACCTTTCCGCCTTCGAGGTACTTCATCTAGAGAGAGAATGTTGTACTAGTTATATTCTCTGCAAAGATTTCACAGGGTCAGTCTGGTGTCCTGAATGGAGCAGCAAGCGAAGCATGCTTAGCAGTAAACAAATGAGTCATCACTTAACTAGGTTGCAATGGCACTACTAGCCACAGAATGACAACTTGATAGCATCTTAAGAGCCCAAACCTTTTGTGTTTAAGGTGAACAAAATTTATCACGATAGCTGTAAAGCAGAACTTTAAAGCCTGTGAGCAATCTGTACCAAAGGAATGGAAACCAGAAGGACGTTGATATGATTCCTGAGACTTTGTTCACCTCTTCAAGGCCACAAATCCTATCAACTCCATCACACATTCTTCTCTTACCTTCACAACCTTCATTCCAAAGTTCCCAGTTACAACCTATTTAAAACTGGAATGTGCATATCACAAATTTTACCAGATGAACGCATATATATTCCTAACACCTCTTTTTTTAAAAGGGGGGAACACTGCTCAGGCATGCAAATGTGGAAGATCCATCTGGCCTGCATCTTACTAGCTCATAAGCAGCATATCCACATTACGCACATTAGTAGGCTAGAAGGCTCACCTTCATTGAAATCCTTCCCCCCATAAACTTAACTAGGAATCACAGTGACACATGAGATCTTTAAACTATATCATGTTCAATTATTTGCAAGGCACCAAGTTCCCTCAAGGTTTCAGCTAAGTACCACAGTAGTTTATTTCGTGCTGGCTTCTAGTAGTGCCAGTTTTAACAAATATATTAAACTCTGTTGCATCTGGAACTTACCAAAGGTTCTCAATGGAGTGGGCATGCAGCTGCTATACAATTTTTGGAAATGCTCATGTCACCACTTTGTACCAGCAGCTAAATGATGAACCACCAGGCTCAAAACAATGTTGAAGAAGTTAACATACCTGTGATCCTCAGATGAAGGATGGTCATAGAAATTTTAAAAAAATAAAATAAAATAATAGCCTCACTCCACTTTAATTGCAGTGGCTTAAAGCTGCTGCTTACCTTCTTTTTCTTTTGCTCCCAAAGCCAATCCCATCATCTTTGGTCCTGCTCCAAAGATCTGGAGCTTCTTCAGTTCAGTGTTTCTACTCATCTCGCCTGCCTCTGCCTGAAAACAAGATAACATCAACTCACCATTAGTATTTACACAGAATGTAATTGCTCTCACAGTAAATGACCAGAGGAGTTATGGGGCTGGAGCAAACTCCTGCTCCACAGACATCGGCCTTTGCACAGTCACTGCCAAGAGCAGATACTTTGGAAGATAGTGTGGCTTTTATCTCTACCATCATCATGTGTAACAAATTTCAGATAATCAATACAATTTACCTTGCTTGGAATGGCACCCAGCTGCAAAATGTCAAAAGCAGGAAGAAAATTAAAATTAGATCATATTTACTATCCCATTTCTATTAACTGACACCATCTGCTAATGCACTTTTTAAATCGTTTTGTAATGAAGAATAAAAACCTATCACATTAGTTATTAAAGGGCAGTTCCAACAATAAGAAACAAGAATAAGAGTTCATTATACATATTGAATCCGCTTTGAGTTTTTAAAAAATCATGTGATATATAAATTATAGGAAATATATACTATTAGAATATAGAACTAAGTATATGCCTTTGTTAATGAGATTGAGTCTTGCAGGCCTGGATGCTCTCCAGTATGTGTCTCGATTTTTGACACATGCAACATTTATCTATAACCATCCTGCATCTTCTGCTACATTTCTAGTGTTTATTAAAACAGTCCAATCTGCTGTTCCTCAGAAATCCAGGAAAGGCTTTATCTTTCAACAGGCTTAAATCATTTTTTTTTTCACATTTCCAAATTAAATTTTGTAACACTAAATAGTATCTCTCATGTTCCTGTCAAGTTGTTTAAAATTCAAAAGGGACATGATTCTTAGTGAATGGAGATCACAGCAGTGCCTGAACAACATAAGGCAATAAGTAGAAAGTGAGATGCAGTTTTAAAAAGAGATAGTGAGAGAGAAATTTCATTAGGATTCTTTATTTTACATGATATCTTGCTTAACTTGTAAATGAGCAATTGCTAATTGCAATTGCAATGTCTTCAACAATACTGACTGTCTACCTCAAAGTTAGCCTTTAACAAAGCACTGTACGTTCCTTTTAACTGTGATCAGGTGATGGAGAGCATTAAATTGCACTTCCTAGACCTTCCCTTCTTACTCAACCACTGTTCAGGGATATGCTGGCACCAACATTTATTGCAATTAAGGCTAAGCAGATTCCATACTTTTAGGTTTCTTAAATCAGGATTTCTGACTTGCTTAAGAAGTGGAACCCTTAACCCAAATTTTGGAAATGAACCCTGGTTAATGGGGGATTGTTTTTAATGCCACACCTTCATATCTCTTAACCATAGTTAAGCAGAAGCGATGATGGAGTGTGCATGGCCCTGAAAGCTTGTTCTTGGTCACATTTAAGAATGCCTTTGTTGTGCTATGCTAGCACTAAAATTGTGTTTTAGAGAGGTGAATCACAAATGACCTTGTTGGGAGCAAGCATCTCATTTGGAACATGCGCAATTGTAGCACCTGCCCCAACGTGGAGAGATTTTGTAGAAACCCTGTAAGGTTTCTGAAAATGGGGTTTTTGTTTTCTGAACAATTGTATGCTAAGCTGTGCACTGAAAAAACTGTACCAAGTTTCCAATATAAGTACAGAATAAACTGCTTTGAGTATTTCATAGGGTTTCCAAAACCGGTAAGAATGGTCCTGCCAATCTAAAGAACCAAAACAGGCCTATTCCATCCGCATCCAGATATATTTTATCCACATTTCAGGAGAAAAATGCTTTGCTACAAACCACACTGTATTAAGAGCAGGGAAGTTGAAAAAGAAGATCAAGAATACTTTTAATGTTGGTCCTGAGAGAAGCATTTAAGCAGAGTCTGGGGAAAGCCACTCTACTCCACAAAAGTACACTACTGGGAATGGTCTAGCTAATTTACATATCCAATTCCAAAAAAACAGCAGCAAAACAAGATGAACCATGAGAATTGCTTTGGAAGACTCAAAAATAAATATATTTAAACCTTCTTAGAGAGGTGAAGAGAAAAAGAAACCAAATGTGATTATCCACACTCAGTTAACAAGACCAACAGTAGCAGTAGTAGTATTACTCAAGCATTTAAAGTACTTTATTCCATGTTTTGATTGAAGAAAACACATAGGGGATCCAGACTTTGTTGTGCTTAGAGGAAACTCACCAAAGTCAATGGGACTTAAATTAGTAATAACTCTCAAGTCCCAAGGGATCTCAATGGGTCTATTCTGAACACAACTAAGACTGGATTCAACCTAGGATTTGTTGCATAGTCAGATACCATCCAATGACCAAATCATACTCAGAGCAGACACACTGAAAAAAATCAACCAACATGAACCAAGTTCAGCGATTTCACTGGGTCTACTCTGACGTGTATTGTATCCAAGTTAGAGCCAAGTTAGTCATACCATTAATTTCAATGAGTCTACGTGGAGTATGACAAATGCTAGATATACTGTAGCCCTTTATTTTTCACTTCATACTGAGGGTTTTTCACGCTCATGGTTGAAATTATACATACAGCAATGCAATTCAGTTATTCTGTCAAAACACTTAATTCTGGTGGCTTATAAACCAAAATCAATTTTAAAGGGATGTCTTAATAAGATATTTCTGTTTTGACTGTCCAGACTCCTCCCCATCTTCATTTTTATTTTTTAGAATTTCACACTAGACTACACTTGAAGTCTTCAAGACATAACTAATATTATTTCATTTGAACTTTAAGAGATTTGTATACTATATATCTATGCAAAAACCATGATTACAAAACTACTAAGGACTAGATAGAAAACGTACTTTGAATGTATGTGCCTTCTGCATACAGTATATATATATTTTTATTACTGTTTCGGTAACCCTAACAAGCTCCACAAGGCCTCCCCTATTTGGCCTCTGAGGCCATTCTGGCCTCAACATCCACAGATAAATATGTAGTTGATTGTCAAGACTTGCAAAGCACAGGCAAAAATGTGTCACCTAATGTCCTTATGATGCCAGGTAACTGGCAGGTCAGCAGTCCCACTAACCAGTCAAATTTGGCCTGTGGGAATGGAGCAAAGAAGATAACAATGGCCTACTGGCTTCATCCAGTTCTTCCACCCCTGTATTAACTTGATACTCTTAGGACACTTGATATTTGTGGAATATTTCTGCTGCGCTAGCACAACCCTCCCTATTCCCATACCTGCACCAGAGCAAGTAGAAAAGTGCAAGCAAAAACCAGACATACCAAATATACCTGGGAACCTGCATAGCCAAGCTACCATGTACCAAGTGCAGGCATAGAAAGAAAACCCATCAAATCATTCCAAGTTCAGTCAAGAAACCATCTCCTCAATTGTTATTTCAGCATCATTTAGCCTAAAAAATTAAACTATAATTGTCACTTCATACTTACTTGCAAATGTTAGAGGATTAACCAAAAAGCTAACTTTCCTTTAAAGCCAACTGACCAACCAGCAAAAAGCTACTAGAATGTTTTGTTTAATGAAGTACAGAACGTGTCTCTCCTTCCTGTTCATTCTCCTTTTGCATAATCATTTATATCCTCCTCAAATGTATCTGCAACTTAGTGTTTTTATGTTTTAAACTGAGCTATGGCCACCTCCCCAGTGAGCAATCACTCTTATGAGAGTTTTTGGTACCAGCCAAATGCTGATGCATATGGCTGGTGACTTATAATTGTAGCAGTTGTTTTTTTAGGTGTTAAATGATGTAATGAAAATTTTAATTGTGCTTTGTTTTATATGCTGTGTTTTAACTTATTACATTCCCCACTTTAGGATTGCTGCTTCAGTGAAGAACAGGTAATAAATATTTTAATTAATTAATCAAAACATGAAGAATACTTACTTTAAACATACACAGAGTTTAACAATTAAAGAAAAGGGCTGTCAATGCTAGTTACAATTTTTCATATATTTATTTCACTCTGTTAAAAAAGAATTGGGCTTTAAAAGTAGCTTGTGTCATCACATGTTCTGGAAAAAAATACTCTTAACCTTCATGAAATAAAGTGGTTATATTAACTGAAATACTGAGAAATTTGAACGGAAGAAGTAGACATTGCTTAGAAAGCCTTTACTGCTACAATCAATTTCTTCCCTTCAGTGTTAGGACTATTCTGAAGACTTCTGGCCACCACAACACACAAAAAGAAGGTTGTCTACAAATTAACTGAACCCAAGTTCGTACATAACTACTAGTTCTGCTGGTGTTAGTGTGCATCAGCCAATCTCCTCATACATCCCAATAGTAAGCATTTATACAGGACTTTAAGTTTTCAAGAATACTCAAAACAAGCTTTTCATTCATTCTTATAAACAATCCTGTAAGGTGGACCAGTTTATCACCTTTGTATTACAGCAAGTGGGGAGCTGAGGTTAAGAGATAATGGTTTGCTTAAGGCCACACGGCGAGGCCACAGTCCAAATGAAACCCAAGGAACTCCTCAGCTTAGCCACCAGCTCAAACTGATATAAAATTCAGAAGCTGGAATGAACACACGTCTTTTTCCTCTTAACATAGCCGGCTTATTCAGTGAGAGAAACGTTAGTGAGGCCAGCACAACGTGAGTGTTTTTATCTAGCACGCTCACTTTTGATCTTTAAAAGGATGGCTTTCTCATGAGAAGTTTTGAGTGAGCCCCCACGGCCGGACAAAGGCTGTTGCATTTCCAATGCATCTGCACTGGTGCAAAGACTAAAGCACTCTGTCTACTGTGGCCAAGTGATCTGGGTACCTGGGACTTGACACGTCTGGTTCTCTTCAGCACAACGTTCACTCTTGTACCCTGCTTAGGGGGAGACTGGGCACCAATGCCGAGGTCCTCAACCTCCACTTTTTCCTTAAGGTCCAAGTTTTGCTTTTGGATGCCCTAAAGAATCAGAGCACAGAAGGACACCAGGTTGGTTGGATCTGGGATGGCAGACTCTGGTTTTCAAGATGAGCAGCACTACTGGGAGAAAGGGCCACCAACAATGGCACACTGCATTACAAATGTCATCTGGACAGAGTCACCCACGAAAACTGAATAAAACCGATTTCTCAAGTGCTGCTGCCTAGCCAAGGAAAGATTCCATCCCATGTTTGATTCTTTTCCAACAAAGTCCTCATCCTATCAAGGTTGACCTCAAGCATAATCAAAGAAGTAGATACCATCGCAAAACCAGATCACAGTATAATACATCCCTCTTGATCGTGATATAAGCAACTTGTTTCCATGAGGCAAATGTACAAGAGCACAAAACGTTGTGTTAGTATACAGTAGACAAGCAACATACTGTATCTCATATTACTCTCCTGCAAACAAAGCCATCTCTCACCATAAGGCTGACACCAGACTGGAAAAGCTCATATGGATATAAGATCCGTTCATAGTGTGACTTCAGCAGTGAGCCAGTTGCCTTTCCTGGTAAGTAACCAAGACGACTTGCAACTTTAGACCATTTCTTTTCTTTAGTGACCACTTCAAAGCCTCCTTTGCTGGCAACAATCTGAAATAAAAGTAAAACAGATTTATTTATTTTTTTAGAAAGCTACATACAAGTTTCTTAAAGCATACTGATCACAGTCCAAATATAAAACTTCACCAGATCCTCTACTTAATAACAAGGGGATAGTTGTTCTGCAGAATCAAATTCATTTCTCGCTCCAAAAGCTTAATGCATAAAGACAATTTGGATGCCTGAAACCAGACAAGAAGCAGTTCCCAAAGGTGTTTGAAATAGCAGATTCTCACTAACAGCCAGAAACAACCAGAAACAGTTTGCTAAACTTGACTTTCCGTCTTATGAAAAGCATTAATTTAACCTGCTGTTCAGTTCAGTTCAGAAGTCAGAAGAGCTGGAGATCAAGAATAGTGGCTATGCAGACACTCCCAGGAAAGAGTCTTAAGGCAACAGATTACTGCATGAGGTAAAACAGTCTGCTTCTTTCAAGCTGAAGGCGGCAGCCACAGCTATATTCAATTCTTAACTGATTCTTATCAATTTAGACCCTCAATGGCTCGATTAAACCAGTGTTTATTTGCCTTGAAGAAGATGCCATGAGAGTAATACGGTCAGCATCAGGCCCAGAGAGCCTTCCTCCAACACCACATTTCCTCCTCCCCTTAAATTGTCAAGTAAATTTGAACAGAATTACAAGCCAATTGTAAAATTCCCTTCCCTGGATATGTACAGCTTTCTACTTGTTCAAGTTCACATATAACAAGCCACTGAGTTGTGAAATACTACTCATCTCACTCAAAAGGGCCCATAGCTGTGCATACCGCAAATCTGTGTTCTTCCTTCTTGGCATTCAGGGAGGTGACAAGGCACTTTTGAGAAGGCATTCAGCTGACAAATGAACTGCCATGAGACCAAAAGTGCTATTGCACAGTTGGAACTCTCTGCACTACTACTATTATTACTAAACATTATCTAAGCATTTCACAATTATTAAAAGACAAACCAGTCTCTGTTCACAGACTCACAATCCAATAGTTAGAATACAGAAGGGAAAAAAGTAGGAGAGGGGAAAGGAAAGCAGTTCCAACAAGTCCTTCACTAATTGATGAAAGGATTCAGATTGGTCTGCCCCTTACCATGATGTCCTAAGAGGGAGGGATGCAGCCTCCCAGTGGCCCTTCATCCCCAGCTATGGCAGAAATCAGGCTGTTTACATTAGTTTGCATTATACCAAGGTTGCAGGCTTTAAATAAGTTGTATGCTACATGCAGCTTTGGAAAGGCAGGTTTAAAACATTTTATAAAAATAAACATTTAGTACTACAAGAGTTTAGCATGCTTTACATGCACTTTTAAAACCAGCAACAATATTATTTAGCATTATTGTATTAATGATAGTTTTAAAATGTACTACTAGCTACCAATTAAATCACAATTCACAGCTTTCTGCCATGATGCAATGCATATGCTATGAACTTGTATGGAAACACTAAGAAGCTGTGCAGTATGAACCCTACGTGCCTGGAAGTTACATTCTGGTAGAGTAACCATATTAGTCTCCTGCAGCAAGACCCAACAAAGAGTCTTAAGACACTTTCAAATAGTAAGAGTAATTTGCCTTGCTGATATAGAAAGCTACTGCACCCAAAACTCCTTATTGCTTATGTACTCCGATAAAAATCCATGGACTTAATATGGAGGGAGGGGGAGTTATCAATGAACACACCATATTATTCAAGCCATAAACTAGAATATTTTATGATTCTCTATTACAGCAGGGAAAACGTGATTTTATGAGAAACCACTAACACCCTACCAAATGATTGTAGATTCACACTCACCTTGCTCAGTGAATAAAGATCCAGTATTTTTCTCTCCACGACTGGGATTTTTAATGTAGATCCTTGAAGTTCCCAAAATTTTGCCAGCTGATCTAAGAAGTCCAGCTTCACTCTAGTCATTGCCTATTAACAAACCAAGGCAACAGATGGACGTCATACAAGTTAAGTATGAGAGAAGCACAACACCCAAGGAAAATAATGGCCGCATGCTCACAGACTGCTCCTCTATTTTGAAAGTCTTCAAAACTTAGACCAGAATATGTCCTATCAGAACCAAGGCCATTTCAACAAATGACAAATCCGAATATAAGCTTTCTACATTCCTACAACTCTGGTAGAGACTTCTCCTTTAGCACTGGCAGATATTTCTTGCACAGCAGAAGTCAAGAAAAAATATTAGGAATGAGGAGAAGAAACAGATGAATCCAAGTACAATAAAAAATACTACTTTAATGCAGATGCCTTGTGTTTCCTCTTTTCAAAATTTTTAAAAGTCTCTTGCAAGTTGCATGTATATCATTTAAGCATTTTCAACTCAAAATGCTATGCAGTAAGAAATAAAGGTATGGATGTAAATTGAAGTTTAAAATATCAGAGTAATATCCTCATGGAAGAGTTTCATTCACTATCTGAAAGCTGAAGAAAGTCTATGTCTCACTAGACTATTATGCTGGTATTAAGTCTAATACCAGCTCTAACCTATTTACTTGAAAACAAGTTCTACTAGAATCATTGAAACAAATCCTATTCAGGCATTCAAGCAAACGTGCAAACTTTGCAAGGGGCATGGGGATGTGCAATGTCCCCTATATACAATGACTGTCTGCTCCACCCCAGTCTTCCTGCAGTTGTCTAAATGTGTCTAGAATCCTCCTGACAATCAAACTTCCCTATCATGAATAAGGTTCTAAATGTATTCAGCCAAACATGCTTACAATCCCCCTTCAAACCTACTGGAAAGATCAAAAGATTGGCTGGAGGGAGCAGGGGGAGTAGGGAGGGACAGCGTGTGTATAGATGTTAAGCAGTGAATGTACTCCCTACACAGTTTGTGCCCTCATGCATTCTTCTGAGCACCTGAATATGGTTATAGTTTCAGGGGATGTGTTTTAAACTGGTGTTGTAAGACATTTCCAGTAGGGTGTAAACAGCTCCTGCAATGATGCACAGTAGTAAAATGAAACATTGCTCATAGACACTTGAAGTTAAATTAATCGAATCAAGACAATAACTTTGTACCTTATAAAAAAACCCAAACAAACAGGTCTAATGCTTTATGTAGGGGTACAGATTTATGCCTAAGGTTAGGAAGCTCACCTCTAGTTCATTCAAACGCTGAACCCGTGGCGTGAAACGAAAACTTTGTACATCACATGCAAAAGGAGGCTGCCAGTCCTAAAAAGAAAGGAGGGAATTTAGTTTCAAGATATAAGCCTTCAATAAATATCCAACACATCCCCATAGCTATTTCCCCAATATTTTATAAATACCGGATTTTTATTCTTACATGCAAGTTAAATCAATGCACACCTTCAGATGAATTAGAAAGTAAAAAGGCTTTTAAGAACAAGGTTAATTTATTTTAGAGCTGACAGAAAACAGTCAGAATGTTGGCATATTTGAGAATGTATCTGGCTTTAAAAGGCCCTAATTCTTCCACTGTCTATAGTCATGTGAGTCACTAATGTATACAAGCAGAAGCAGAATCTGCAATCCAATAAAACCTTCACTCCTGCAAGGAGATGTTGGCATAAGAGGAACACACAACTGAGGACAATATGCAAGGTAAACCCAAGGATTCATCATGTTGTAAACATGCTTAGACTCTGACTTCAGCAAATGCACTTCAATTTCTTGTCAGTACAGCAGTATGGACTCACAAGTAACAAGTCCATAGAACACTTTATTTGCCTGTCTGCCTGCATCTCTCTCTGCCAATTATTGCACAGTATGGCATGAGTCAACAAGAGAAAAACCACTTGCCATAAGCAATCAAATTACTACAAACCTTTTTGTAGAAAAAAAGAAAGATAAAATCACTTGCAATGCAATATTTCAAAAACATTTTGAATAGCATACTGCTTAAATAATATCAAGCAAGCAAGTTATTCATTGCTGAATGAAGATTTAAATTATCTGCCAACGTAACCAGTTCACCATGCAGGTGCTGAGGCTGCTAGTAAGAATCAGAAGACATTTAAGCTCAACAGAATTTTGAGTTTTCATCTTAGGACCACAGCAGATACTACAAACAATCCAACATATTTGATGTGGTCCTAAAATAGGCATCTACTTATAGAGCAACATGCCACAAGGCCAAGTAGATGGATTCAAGAATAAAACAGAGGCAATAAAAAAAAAGGCTACAAAACTTAATGGCACCTATTTTTCAGTATTTTAGTGAATGATAAGACTTGTTCCTGAAGTGCTTTTTAATCCTTATGTATTGCTACTACACTGTTTCAAAATTAAATGTTATGCTACTTTGCACTTGAGATTATACTCTAACTTGCAAGTTAATGCACAATGTATTGCAAATACATTGTATTACAAATACATTGTATTGCAAATGAATGCACAATGTGCTCTTTTTAACAGTATGCAGTAGTAATCATCCATAATTGTCCTGAATAAAACCATGTTTTTTAAACACAATATAGTAATAGAACTGAAGCTTTTATTATCACTCATCCCCAGTTAGGACTAAATGGGGCACAACATTACTTCAGAATTCATTTCATTCAGTAACAACTACCCCAAAATATATTTAAAAATTAGTTAAAAGCTTATTGCCAGATCACTGATACTCCAAAACCATCGCTCACTGCACTTTAGAAACCCCTCACTATTGTGAAATTAAAAAGACAAACCCAAATACCCAACTCTTTTAGTGACAGACAGGGTGTCGACATCTTATTACGGCAACACTCCTTTTCCAGCACCTACCAAACTCAATGTGCAAAAGCAATGCCAGAAAAAAGCAATTCTAATCATTGCTATTGCTTTTCCCTTTCTATAAGTTATTTGGGGCAGGGAGCTTAAAAACTGAGAATGAAAACTCCAGCACTTGAAACACCTCTTGAGATTAAAGGGAATGTGATGAGTAAAACCGTCTTTCATACTATGCCATGGAATATAACTGAAATATTGTACATTGAAAATGCAGTAACAAAGATGGAAGACAGGATCTAGATTGACCTTGGATGGTGAAGGGGAATTAGCAACATTCAAAGCAGGATGCAGCAACTGGACCCCATTTCCCAAAGCCAGAAAAGGACTGTTCAAGGGGAGAACTAGGAACTTTTTTATGTAAAAAAATAATAATCACCCCTCACATGTTAAATTGATATTTTAGATTATTGAAGAAATGTACTAGAGAAAAAAGGAGTGTAGGATAGAGGACTTTGTTAAATTGGTATTGTGTTTTCTGCTACTACCAAGTTGCCTCCAGATAGACAAGCAAAAAGGCAATTTTACTAGATCAAGTTACACAGGAACTGCACACAAATTTTTGATAGGGAATTTTATACACCTCAAAAGGCTTAGGGGCCCTTCACCCTAAAACTAACAGAAGTTAGTCTTTGTGGCCTAGATCACTTGCTCTATGCAAAACGTAAACATGATAACCCTCCCCCAAAGTGAAAGTAAGTATTCTTATTGTATTGATCATAGCTACTGTATCTTATATTGCTACAACACTGAATGGACCCTTAATCTTCTTCCTGTTTTCCTCCTTTTTTCCTTGTATGCACCTACCCAGCTTTTGCTTTTTTGAAACATCGTTACGGAATTACAGTCAAAATTAAAAACAGGTCAGTATAACAAACAAAAATCAAGGAATCCAAAGGAGAAGTTGCCCCATCGTTAAGGAAGCGCCATCCCTTGGGCACCTTTCACGGGCGAAGAAGCATCACAGACCGTGGCAGCTGGTGATGCGACCGGGCACGGGAGGAGATGAAAAGCCAGGGGAGGGGCTGAAGGGGGGAAAGGGGTCGGGGAGCGACTTCACGGGAAAGCCGAAATCCTGCTCAGAAGACCCAACGTGCCCCCCCCCCGCCCTCGGACCCCTTTCCCGGCCCTGAAGGGTGGACCCCACTTCCCCATCCCTCCTCCTCCTTCCCCGGGTACCTTGGGAGGCCTGATCTTGCAGATGCCCGTTTTCTCGGCCAAGGGCCGGATGCGGCCGATGAAGCCGAGGGGGTCGCTGAACTCCTCCCAGCTGGGCTCGAAGACGGGGCATTCGGGCGGAGGCACGAACTCTGCCACGTAGTGAGACCCGCCAGGGCCGTCGTCGTCCCCCGACATGGCGGCGGCGGAGCCGTCGACGGTGATGATGCCGCCGCCTCAGGGCCGGGGAGGGAAGGGGCTTAGCTGCGGCGGCAGAGGAGGAGGAGGCAGGCGGGGAAGGAGTGAGAGAGGGAGGGCGAAGGGGGGAAAGGCGAAGGGGAGGCAAAGAAGCTCAAAGAGGGGCCGGGGGGCGGAGGGACATCCCGGTGTCCATCGAGGGGGGGGGGCGCTGCTGCCCGCGAGCACTGAGGCCCTCAGAAACAGGCGCCGGAGTCTCGCGGAGCCCACGGCTGACGAGGCCTCCCGTTTGTTTTTGTTTCCCCCTTCGGGGGTTTGTTGTTTTTTCTTCTTCTTTCCTTTTCCTCCCCTTCTTGAGGCTCGCCGGAAGTGACGCGTCTGTTAAAAACCCTTTCTTGCGGAAGCGAGCCGTGAGCATACCCCTCCGCGAAGTAGTTTACGTTCAAAATAATTAGTCCCGGCCGTCTCTGCCTCGGGGCTTAAGCCGCTCCTCTCTTCGCGCGAAGCTGGGGAGAAGGCACCGGCTCGTGTTCGCGAGTCGCCTGCTTTTGCTCCTGCAACGGGTCTAAACAGTGGGAGCAAGTTAGGCCGAGGCCCTTTTTTTCGGTTCGCGGAGGAATGTGCAGTGCGTTTTGTGTGATGGGGCCCGCTTCGGCAAGAGAACTTCCGGTGCCGACTGTCCATGTACCCCATTCTCTCCGTGTGCGAACAGACTCTGCCCCGCCCCCCTCCGTGGAATCTTTGCAGAGCCCCGCCCGCCTCTACGAGCCTTAATGCGCTCCTTTCTCTCACCTCCCCCACCCCCACCCCGCGTCCACTGGCGGAAGCCGCCTCAGCTGCAGCGTCTCTCTTGACGTTTCGCTCCCCCACCCCGCGTGCGAAACGGCCCACCTGAACTCCACCCACTTACAGTTCCCACAGCACCTGTCACTCTCCACATCTACCTTTCCTTCCCCGCCCTAACGGACGCCGCCGCCCGTTCTCGGTCGTCAGAGCAACCGTCCCTCCCCCCGAAGCGCCGCAGTTCCCTGACCCCCTCGGAGTCCCTCAGAGAACAATCCCTCGGGGGGACTGGCTGAGGCGGTTTTAGCCATAGTGATTAATTAAAACGACTTTCCAAGTAAATAAACTTGCCAGCTAACCAGAAAAAAAGAAAACAAAAACCACGAGTTCAGTGTTTTAAAATCGTTTACCTGCCACTTTTCCTCCTGCTGGCTGCAGTTTGAAATATTTTTTTTTAAACCTAGCCCTGCCTCTCGCTGCCTTGCACCAGCTGATAAAATATATTTTTATTCCAGTAGGCAACAATTTTAAAAAGTGCTTTTCTTTTTTAATGATTTAAAAAATCATTGTTGCTTTTAAATGTATTTTTAACGTGTGTTTTTTAGCAGCATTACTCCGATTTTAAATTCTTGCAAGCCACTCTGAGGGATGTGTAATCACTAGAAGAGCAGGATAGATACAAATTAAAACAGGTTTCCCTGCCTGCAGACATTTTAATCCTTGCAGCAATCTTTGCGAGGGCAGGATAGGCTAAGTGGAGAAACAGCAGCCTACTTTGCAGGGCGTGAGGTTGCAGCACCCATGTTTGCTCAGAGAGATTCTGAGTATAGAGATTTTAATCTGGATGCTGTACATGCACTGGCTCTCGACACCTCATGCCTTTCTCTCCAAAAAAGATTGCTGGGAAGGTGCTGAGAATTGTAGCTCACTGAGTGGTAAACTACAGTTCCCAGGATTCTTATAGGGGTGTGTGTGTTTTGACCGCCATACTGCTCCAACTCTTTTTATGTCATGTTGGTGTGCAGAACTTCAGCCAATGACTTTTTCATAACATACATAACTGTGTTATCCTCTTAAGGTCTTCTATTAATGGAACAATATCAGAGACTGGTTAAAAAAATAACAACAAACCCATAGGGGGGAAATGGAGGTACAATCTGTAGAGAATTGGGGCTCACCCCTCCCAAACAAGGGAAAATTGCGTTGTTTGAAATTTAGACTCAATAATACAATACCATCCCTCAGCATCATCCCACAGCTTTTAGCTTAATTAATTATAATTATAATCAGATTTTTTAAAATATCTGTTTTTGACTTTGTTACAATGATAATGTTTTGGTTTGGTTTTTTGTGGGGGTGTTTTGTTTTTTGTTTACCTCTAAGAGCTTCTATTTACAATCAAGTGGTACATCCTTGCTTCTGGTCACTCACTGCCTTCCGAAACCTGGAAGCTAGAAGTGTTGAATAATAGGTAGATAACCTTCTTTCAGGTTATTTCATATGGAATAAACTATGTACCCCTAGTTTTGTCATTAATCACCAACATCAACAAACTGTTGTAAACAGGAATAAAAGAAGAGAAAACAAACCACCTATATGCGTATGATTGTTCAGTCTCTTCTATTGTGTGGACAAAAGGGTTACTAATCTGCTTTTTCCAGGCAGCTCCACAACAAAAGTGGAGCAGAAGGGGGCGGGGACTGCTGTGATTCTGCTTTTGTCAAGGTCCTGAGCAAGAATTCGGAAGCGTATTTTCTATTCAATTTCATTATTTTATTTTAAGGATTTATAAAACGTCCTTCAAATATGTTTCTGGGGGACTTTCAAAAAACATAATAGCATCACAATAGAAATAACAGCAATTCATAAAGCAACAATTAGGACAACTAAACAAACACAGTATAAACCAATTGGGAAAATCCTGAGAAAATAAAAAGGTGGTTGTGTAATATAATATGGAAAGGTTGCCCTGTCTCACATTTATTCATTTTCATTTAATCTAAATTAATAACAAATGAATACCACCCCCTGATTCTATGCTGGCAGTTGCTAATAATGTTTAGGGTTGCGTTCTGCCTTGATTATGTACTGCAATAAATTCGCAATTATACCATTATGTAACCCCAGTGTTTACAGGAAGTTGGTTTGATGTGCTATGGCAAACTCTTGTCCATGATCCGCCTCACTGACTGTTTGCCAGGTGGCAGGTGTTTGATGAGCCCCCTGTTTACTTTTTACAGTCCCAGAAGGGCAAGAAAACCAGGAAAGCAAGCCCTTAATGCGTCATTATACATAGCTAGTAAGCTGAGCTTGATTTGGTTCATGTTTAGGCCGGAGCAAACTAATGTGTTCATTGCTTTTTAAAATATACAAACAACTTGATTCATGCCCATTCTTCAGCAATTCCCTTTCAACAGCCATTTAACACCCATAAATCCTGCAGCTGATGGTTTCCCCAACATGCAGATTTGGTGCTAGGAAAAGCTTAGATTCTGCCCTGCGTCCCATAAATTAATGCCACTGACTTATTGGATCAGTAATTGATTTCCAACACTATTCAGGATTATTCTGGGCACTTACAAACAGAACGTGAATATTACAGCCTTTCCCTTGTTTGTGTGCAGCATCTGGTATTAAAGAGATATATTGCTTCTGAACATGGAGGTTTGATTATTTGTTAAATGTATATCATATCTTTCTTCCACGGACCCCAAGGCAATATTTATAAAGCTTCCAGGCAGTCTCCTACCTGGGCACTGACCAATATCCATTTCTGCTTAGAAATGGATCATGCATTTGTCTAATGCTATCTGCTGAACACCTGCTGACTTCCTGCTTGCCACACAGCTTTGTGACTATACAACTAAACTAGTTCAAGGTTCTTGTCTTAATTTACAAAGCCCTTACCCCCTTGCACCAAGGATATAAACACCACCTTTATATCCAGCCCAATTACTAAGATTGTTGGGGGGAGTCTCTGTTGGTTGTCCCCCATGGCTCAGATGCATAGCTCATCATAACTACTAAAAGTGGTATACAAATGTCTGAAATAAATAATGAATTGTTCACCTAAGAATACAGTGGTACCTCGGGTTACAGATGCTTCAGGTTGCAGACGCTTCAGCTTACAGACTCTATATTTTGAAAAATAAATAAAAATGAACGAATTCTTATGCTCCACAAATAAGATGCATTTTAACCCAGAAATAGTACCTCGGGTTAAGAACTTTGCTTCAGGATGAGAACAGAAATTGTGTGGCGGCGACACAGCAGCAGTGGGAGGCCCCATTAGCTAAAGTGGTACCAGGTTAAGAACAGTTTCAGGTTAAGAATGGACCTCCAGAACAAATTAAATACTTAACCCCAGGTACCACTGTATTTTCAGAATGCAACCGGTTTGGTGCCTGACAACGTTGTCATGGGCTATTTGGATACAGAGGAATGGTGGGAAGAAACAGCTGGGGAACCACCAAGGGAAGAAGGCTCAGAGCCCAGGAAGTGGTGATGGGACAACGATGAGTGGTCAGAGGGAGGAGGAAGTGTCAGAAGCTGAAGAGGTAGCAGGGCTTAGTGAGCAGACAGTATTTATGGCAGAGAGAAGTCCAGAAGCAGACGCTAAAGCAGGTGAGTGGGATGAGGGAGGCCAAGAGGCAGAGATGAATCAGGCTGGTGAAGGTGCACAGGTTTCTCCCCGTCCTGCTGCAACAAGCTCCCCTAGCTCCAGCCTGGTTTCCCAGAGCCAAGAGAGGCATGAAGAGGATGATGGAGAAATTAACGTCATACAGGCGCAGTCTCAGATTGCTTGGGGGAAACCCTGGAGACCCTTCAATCTCCACAGCTGCTTCATAAGGGCACCTACCAAACAAGAGCTGCTGTGCTTATTTGACCTAATACTCCTGTGCAGATCCTTTCCCCACCTAATAAAGAGTTAACTGTACTTACTTTGTTGCTCACCAGGGCAAGATAGGCCAATCCTGGCCTGACTGCACTGGTACCAATTAGGATTTTTTAAAGTACCAGAATGTATGTTGGAACAGTGTTTTGATAAATGGACTGTTGTCCACTTTTAAATTTACAGGATAGCCATGTTAGTCTGTTGTAGCAAAAACTAGAGTATTGTGGCACCTTAAATACTTGTAAATGCAATAAACTTTCATGAACTATTTACCAGATGCACAAAGATCCTGAATTGACAAGCATCAATACACATGAGGGAATTTAGAGGATTATTGTTTTAAGTATTAAATAGTGATTTTACTATTTTTGTTGTTGTTCAGAGTGGTTTGGTAAGCAATGTAGTAAGTAAGCAATATAACAAACAAAGAGTTGTGGGGTGTGATCCCATCCACGCTTACAGCAAATACAATGGGGCTTATTTCTTAATATATATTTAAAAGGACTTCACAGTTAATAGAATAGCTGATTTATTTCTGCAATGCAGAGGGTTGGACTAGATGATCCTCAGGGTCCCTTCCAACTCTACAATTCTATGATTCTGTAACAGCCACAATCCTGTACATGTTTACTCAGAAGTAAATCAATACTAAACGGAGTCTACTCCAAAGTAAGCATGTACAGGATTGGAGCAAGGAACACAGTCGGATTTATTTCCAAGCGAATATGCACAGAAGTGCAATGATAGCTGCAATCCTATGCACACCTCCCTAGGAATAAATACCATTAAACTCAGTGCCACTTTTTGCCGAGTAAGCTTATTAAAATTTGCAGTGTCATTGTCTTCAGGGGCACCAACCCTAGTTAAGTTTATTCAGAAGTAGATCCCACTGCATAACGCCCAAACGTTAATGGGTTTTTTTGCCTCTTAGTAAACATAGGAATAGGACGCGGGTGGCGCTGTGGGCTAAAGCCTCAGCGCCTAGGGCTTGCCGATCGAAAGGTCGGCGGTTCGAATCCCCGCGGCGGGGTACGCTCCCGCTGCTCGGTCCCAGCGCCTGCCAACCTAGCAGTTCGAAAGCACCCCCGGGGGCAAGTAGATAAATAGGTACCGCTTACCAGCGGGAAGGTAAACGGCGTTCCGTGTGCGGCTCTGGCTCGCCAGAGCAGCGTTGTCACGCTGGCCACGTGACCCGGAAGTGTCTCCGGACAGCGCTGGCCCCCGGCCAATAGATGTGAGATGGGCGCACAAACCCCAGAGTCTGGCAAGACTGGCCCGTTCGGGCAGGGGTACCTTTACCTACCTTTAAACATAGGAATGTGCTGTGCTTTGAAATTATCCCAAGTCTCTTAGCCAGGCATCCCCAACCTGCGGCCCTCCAGATGTTTTCGCCTACAACTCCCATGATCCCTAGCTAATAGGACCAGTGGTCAGGGATGGTGGGAATTGTAGTCCAAAACATCTGGAGGGCCGAAGGTTAGGGGTGCCTGCTCTTAGTTGATGCTGCAAACTGATTAACAGAGCGACTTCTCTGGAAATAAACGACGTAGTAATTTTTTACTCACTTAAGTGGGGGTTTAAGATACCAGAAAACGATTTGCTTTGATTTATATTAATTCCTTCTTTGCTTTCGTTTTGGCGAAGGGTTTGGATTAACTTTTAACATGCCTCTATAAGCCTATCGCCGACTCCTCGCATGCGCCGCCGCTTTCCGTTCTTCCCACGTTTGGGCTTCGTTTCCCCTTGTAAACGAGAGTTTAAAAGTACTGCTGGATGGCAAGAGAGCTGGGATTGGGCGAAAAGCTCCGACTCCGTTTCTTACAGCTCTTTCGATTGGAGAATACTTGTAGGGGCGGAGGGGCCCTCGGCTTGGCTTTTTGGTTCGTCGGTTGAGAGGAGCACTAGCTGCGGCGCGAACGGGAGTGTTAGAGCGGTTAGTGTGTTTGGGGTGAGCGGCGGGGAGGCGTGGGATGGCTGAAGTGGGGCAGGAGCGGAGAGAGACACGATGCAAACTGCTTGCTCCGTAGGGCGGGTTCACGGTGCTTTGCTAGGACAGAAAGGAAGGGGCTCCTGTTTGATTTTCATCTTTAAAAGTTAAGTTGGGGGGCGTCTAATTCAGATGACTAGGAGAGTAAAGATCCCCACTTATTATTACTATTACAGCGGGTTACAACCATTAAAACGCAATACTCAGAAGCAATGTAAAAGATCTTACAGCCACAGAAATCAGGTGGGTCCCCAAAAATATGCCCAAGCAGGCAAATATACAGGTTTACAGCCAGCCCTCCTAGATTATTTTGGGGTGTGGGGTTGGATACAACCAACGTGTTGTGTTGCCTAGCAATTTGGGCTTGGGGGGAGTTGGGTTTAAGTCCCTTTTTAGCTAAAAGTACTCCTGGACCAGTCACTGTCTCTAAGACCACTCAACCTCACAGCTGTTTCAGGGATAAAAAGCGGGGTGGGGTGGTAAAACGGTTTCACCAGCCCTAGATACGTCCCTTGCTAGCATCTGCTCATAACAACTTGCCACAATTTAAGCCACCTGTCTGACAGTCATATTACTTTATTTCTCTCTACCCCTTCCCATGACATCCTTCCTGTTTTGACTATCCCTGCTACCTTTCCCATTGCGTAGCATACATTAGCCCCTGAAGAAAGGTAGGGGCCTTTTGGTTGAAATTCCTAGCTCTGTGTGATAGGATAAATGTAATAAATCATTTATATGTGCACTATCGTGTATGAAGCCTGTTACAAGTGCATAGTTTGCCATATCAGATTGGAAAATTGTTGGCTGCAGCACGGCTTGATTTCATGTGAATTTGGTTCTCAAACCACTTTCTTTGAGCACATGCATCTGTTTGTGAGGAAATAAAAATGGGCCACTAGAGAACCGTTAATACCTTTGGCTGAACCTTTGGCTTTATGCTTATGTTACCAAAGAGTAAAAAAAGGTATATTTGGCACTACTACAGGTGGTAGGAGTGAGCAACATGACTTCCTCTCCAAGAACACCCTCTGCCTCCAAAAGGTAAGTCAAGGAACTGACTGCTTGATTTCCTCTTCATTTGTATTAAATATTATGAATATCTTTTCTTGAAGACCATCTGCCATTCCACACATAGAGGCAGAACATTGTATTGTAGCTTGGTACCTACCTACCCCTAAGATAGAGTTGTCCAACCTTTGTCGGTCCAAAGGCCACATTCCTTGTTGGCCAGCCCTTTAAGGACTGCATGGGCCAAAAGCTGTGGCATAACCAAGGCTAATGTGGGTGTGGCTGCCCACATCACTCTTGTGTACACACGTGCAGATCACACAACCAATTTTTTGTCTTTGTGCTAATTTTCCCCCTTTTCCTTAAATGAGCAACACAAAGGAAAGTATCTGTATGGAGGACAAGGTGAGGAAATTCCCAAGAGCAGGTGCGAATTCAAATACCCTGCAATGCCCATGCATCTTGCAGGTGTTTCCTGCATGTATATGCTGATGCAGGAGTGTGGTGAAGTGGAAGAGCCAATTTTGGATGTAGAACAATGCCAATTTTGACACCTTTAATGTTTGGGTGTGCTTAGTCATGCCTTTGTCCAAAAAGGTTTCACAGAAGGCAGGGGAAAGGTACCTTCTTTAGGAGAAATTGAGTTTCTCAAAAATCAAAGATGGATCACTGAGGGTCCTCTCCCAAGGAGCAATAATACCACTCAGTTTTTGTCTAGTGGGAAAGAAAGTTTCAGAATCCTTTCCAGGTGTTCCATTTTCCCCAAAGGGAGCCTGCCACAGTTTTGAGAAACTAGAGGTGGGATAGATTAAATTCAGGTCTAGATTTTGTGACCTGTGTGAAACCATTCTGTGTTTTTATGTTATTGCTAACTGCAAGAATTGAGGTTTGGTAGTCTTTATGACTTTGTAATAGAATTGTTCTTGTTATATTCAATCATGGTGTTCAGGTCAGCTGCCGGTCACGGCTCCCCCAAATCTCCTAGTTTCCCATCACCTCACCAGAATGATTGTACTCCTCTTCCTTCAATCAACGAACGTCTGGCCTTTCTCCGCCCTTCCCGGCAACTGCTGGAATACTACCGAAAGAAGATTGCAGACTTTGATGAAGAGCATGAGGAACTGGTCCAAAGGCTGGAGAAATATAAAGCATCACATGATGAGCAGGTATGGGAAAAGCAAAAGATGGGTGAATGGATCACTTTATCCGGTGGTTGGCAAAGCCAGGTTTAGTATTTTGAATCAGGATTTAGTGTTTGCTGATATGCTTTGTTACTTGGTTTGCAAAGGCAGTATTTGCCATCTTGGATTTTCTGGGAAATTCCAAGTGAGGAGTGTTGGTCCATTTTGAAAATACAAAGAGGCGTAAATTTGAATGGTGTGGGTCATGGCAGCAGCTGCCAGAGTTATCTATAGCTTTGGGAAGGACTCTTAATACTTAAGTTAAAGTATTGAGCAGTGAAGTCTTTGTGCTGCTCAGTTTTAAAACTATAAACCTGGGTTTGAGTGTCAAACCATTAGCCTCATCCTAAATAAAATGAATTCTAATATGGCAGCTATTAAACCAGTAGCTTATTTTATTGAAAACTAGTCAATCAAATATAGATGGGATGTAAGGGGTTGTACCTAATGTAGGGTCAGAAATGCAAAATGGGGATTTTGCTGGTGTCCTGCCAGTGCCACTGCCCAACGGCTTCTGTGACTGAACTAGCGGAGTTGGTGTTGGAGAATCCCAGAATGTTAGTTTTCAATAGTGGACCATCATATCATCCTGGAGTAACTTGGGTTGGGGCACAATAGTGCCTTGTCGCAGTGGTCCCACTCCTACTTCCAGGGTCACTACCAGGACTAGCATTGGGAAACTTACGTGGCCTCATAGCAATTGTGCTGCTGGGTTCCACAGTGTTCCGTTCTTTCTTTCTTATGATTTAATAGGTATATGAAACAGTTGCGAGTAGTAATCAGGGGATTTGGAGCAAAGGTTATTTCATCAGTACAGTATTTGGTTCCCAATGAGCAATGAGAAACCCTCTCTCTGCTCTACCTTTGCTGTAATGGCTAGGTGATCAATAACAATATGCTTCCGTTTCCCCCCTGCAGCACAAATTACAATGGGAAATGCGTCAGCGAGAAGAAGAAATCGCGGAGCTGCAGAAGGCTCTGAGTGACATGCAGGTTTTCCTCTTTCAGGAGAGGGAGCACGTCTTGCGCCTTTATGCTGAGAATGATAGGCTGAAAATCAGGTTTGTTGCCTTAGGTGGGAAGAGTAAAAAACAGCCTGCAGAACAGAGGGGAGTGGCATGCCTGTGCCATTTCTTTTTAAAGTTACAGGGACTGAGATACTTGCTGTTCTCTCACACATGAAGAGATCTGCAGGGAAGAATGTGGTGCATGCTTCCTATCCTAAGGTAGATGTTCTGCTGTCCAATCCCCTCTGCTGTTGTCCTAGAGTCTCGGGAAAAGGGCATGCAAAACAAGCAAAACAATAAAAGAGGTGGAGCAACTCCCACCCGAGGAAATGTTGCAGCATTTGGCACTTTTTAGTTTAGAGAAAAGGCAAATAAGAGGTGACATGTTAGAAGTTTATAAAGTTATTGCATAGCATGGAGAAAGTGGATAGAAAAGAGTTTTTCACCCTGGACAGCTATACAGCTGCAAATAAAATGTTTTAAGTGTGTTGTAAAGTGCAATATACAAATGTGGCACTAGGTGGCGACAGGGCTCAGGTTCTCCTTGCAGGCTTCTCATAGGCAGCTGGTTGACCATGGTGAGAACAGAGTGCTTGACTAGATGGGCCACTGGCCTGTTACACCAGGCTGGAAGGACTTCAAAGACTATTTCTTTCCTTTTTGCTGAACGGCTGTGTTAGGATATGCAAAGCAGTTGGCAATCTGAGTCCTCATTTTGAGTAGGAAGGAGTTACTATATGCTCCGTCAATTCTTTGTGGAACAGATGCAACATTAGTGAGAAGAGAGAAAGAAATGGGATAGGGAAAATTGGGGGCCTTTCACTACACACTGTCTTTACATAAGATCTTGTTCAGCAGCCAGATTCTACAGGAAAGAGAATTTCTCCAGTGTATACAGACAGGGGAGCTATCTATTCCCACTTCTTGGATGTTTCCTGGGCTTCCACTAGTTGGCCTTAGGGGTGCACCCACTAGTGCCTTTGGGAACAGAAATAAGTCACTGTCCTTTAAACTGATTTCAGAGAGCTGGAGGATAGAAAGAAGATCCAGCATCTTTTGGCTTTACTGGGAACAGACAGTGGCGAAGTTACCTATTTCTGCAAGGAACCACCTCACAAGGTAAGAGCGCCTCTGTTAACCCACAAGACATTTTTATTTCAGGTTCTTTCTAAACTGTTCTATGTTGCTTCTGTGAGATATAAAGTACATTAAAGGCATTGCCTTTGGTGGTTCACAAAGCATATTAAGACAATAAAGTGCAGCAGGATGTGACATGTAAAGTAACAATAGTAAACCATGACAGCAAAACAGTAAAGAATTGCAGCAATATATAGTGAAATAGCTAAAGTAAATTTCTGGAGTGGAAATAACTATATGCCATGCCACACAATCCTGTGAATGTCTTCTCAGAAGTAAGCCCTGCTGAGTTCAGCCTGCTTCTGGGTAAGTGTGCAAAGGATTGCACTCTAAATCCCTAAGCAAAAGTAGGCTAACAGAACTATCCTTCTAAAATCTGTAACTATGGAATAGCCTTCACAAAGTAACCCATTAAGCAAAGCCTAATAAATATATTGTGATACTGTAAAAGTTTCCATTGGTCAGAGCCCACTTTGTCAGATATCTAGCTCAACAGATTGCAGTCTTTCCTTTTTTGAAATTGCTTATATGCTGTTATTCATTTCTTAATCTGGGGAAATCCAGTCAGTTGGGTGGGGTACTATTATTATTATATTTATTTATTTATTTATTTATTTATTTATTTATTTATTTATTAAAAGTGTGTGGACTTTATCCCATACCACTAAATCCAGTGCCTTACATAGTTACAAATTCCAGTGGGTTGTCTTTAAAAAGCAACTGTTATCTCTGCAAAAACAGCTACTTAAAACAGTCTACGCAAATGATTTCAACCAGCTGTCTACCATTATTTGTTCCGGAGGTTTGCTCGTTTTTTATTTTGCCAGCAAGTATACAAAGATGAGAAAGACACTTAGCAGAATCATAGCACTGTAGAGTTGGAAGGGACCCTGAGGGTCATCTAGTCCAACCCCCTGCAATGCAGGAATATGCAGCTGGTCCATACAGGGATTGAACCTGCAACCTTGGCGTTATCAGCACCATGGTCTAACCAACTTGTAACAAGGGGCTTGGTGTCCAGTTTCCTGATTCTGAGCACATTTACTTGGTTACTTCCACAAAAGGTTTTAGGAATGCTCAGGCCTAACAAATACATGCTACTAGTGTGGGGGTTATAATGTCAGAGCAAGAGCTACAACCCTGATTTTTTGCATTAAACAGAAAAAGAAACTGACTCTGCAGGGCAGTAATGGTTTGCACATTTCTCCCAGGATGAAAAGACAGCACAATGGGTTGTAGCTCCACCTGTCTTCCAAAAGCAGGAAATGCACACAACATTGTAGGATGTAGGTGTGGCTTAGGCCTCCTCAACCCTAGTCAATGTTCTGTGTTTGTCTGAGCAACACGCCCCACACCCAAAAAAAAACCCTTCTCCTTTCTGTCCCCCAACACTCCAGAGCACATCTGTGGAGCAGAAGGGAGAGAAAGGGAAAACTTCCGTTCTGTAAGCAGAAGCCTTTTCTGCGGCAAGATGGATATCATCCCCCTTAGGACCCAGAAAACAATCTTGGTAATCGGGGGCAAGCTGACTCCTAATTCTGAAGCCCAACTCCAGCAGTGAAACACCACCCATTTGGTGCTGTTGGGTGGCAGAACTAGATGAGACCTGTACACACAACATGGGTAGAAGTGCCCTTCTAGGAACTGGGCTGCTAGAGTAACGAAGCTGCACGGAGAACCGAGCCACAAGTTCATGTTGCATTCTGGGATTCAGTCATGTGCCTATTTTACTTTAGAATTCCTTTCCCTCCAAGGCTTTTTGCATCGTATTGCTACTGAAGCCTATCTCAAAAGCAGAGCAGAAAATCAACTCTCTTTGTCCTTGCAGGCCACTATACCTCAAAAGCTAATCAAGGGCAGGGATTCACATGATCGAAGTGGCAAGCATACTTCAAAAGCAGGTAAGTGAGAAGCTAAAAATTATTTCCATCAAAGAAGACATCTGAAGAGAGAGGCTATTGTGGGCGTGGAGGGGGGGACATCTAAATAAAGGAGTGACATAGCTTTTCTTTACCAATTCAACTTTTATTTCTGCTCTAGGTATAAAACACTGTGCCACAAAACCAGCAGAGAATGGAGAAAAACCAGAAAATGAGGATAGATACAAGAAAGATGAGCAAACACTCTTATTGCAGGTAAGTGGCTTTGTGCAGCCTGGGTGGACTTCTGTTGCTTTTAGATCTCTAAAACCAAATAGTTCTTCCTCCGTAAAAAGTCAACTTAGCCAATGATGGGCATGATTTTATGCACATTGCCATCCATTGAAATCAGGGGAGCAAGTCAGTGATAATCCCCTGTACCAGGGGTCAGCAACCTTTTTCAGCCGTGGGCCAGTCCACCCGTCCCTCAGACCATGTGGTGGTCTGGACTATATTTTGGAGAGAAAAAAATGAACGAATTCCTATGCCCCACAAATAACCCAGAGATGCATTTTAAATAAAAGCACACATTCTACTCATGTAAAAACACCAGGCAGGCCCCACAAATAACCCAGAGATGCATTTTAAATAAAAGGATACATTCTACTCATGTAAAAAAACATTGATTCCTGGACCGTCTGTGAGCCGGATTGAGAAGGCAGTTGGGCTGGATCTGGCCCCTAGGCCTTAGGTTGCCTACCCCTGCCCTGTACAATGGGCCATCCCCAGGGAGACAGAGACACCTTTGGGAGGTGAAAGGAAGAACTGCTCTGAACATTTCCTTTGACCCTGTGACCCTCCCCCAACTCTAGTGTACTTACTGCAAAAAAAAGTGGTAAGCCAACTCAGGTGGGCTTTTAGCCCTTCCTGTTCATTTCGTGAAGTGGTCCTCCCAGAGCTTTGCTCCAAAATCCTGTCCCAACAGCGCCACCGGGAGGAGAGGAGAGGAAACATTCCTCCCATAAACTTTCTTACGTTAACTTATCTTAGAACGCTAGCCAACAAGAAGTATATCATTGCTTAATTTTATTCATTAAATTTGTATCCCAACCTTCCTCCCGTAGGAGCCTAGGGCAGCAAACATCAGACTGTTAAAACAGCAAAATTTAAAACAAATTATTAAAACATACTTAAAGCCATTCTAGAACATTAACCTTCCAGTGACTTAAATGCAAAAGACTGCTTCCTGTGTTCGTTTTTTTTGTTCCTGTTGTCAGTCAGTAAGACATTCCTGTGGCGTTTGTTTTCAGGTATGTACTCTCAGGCATCTTAAAACAATGCTGTAAATTTATTTGAGACCCTATTCTTTCTCTTTGCTTATGATGTCATCACACTCAATTAAACATTGATCTTTGCTTTAAATGCTCAGAGCCAACAGTAAAAAAAGAGAGGCCAGAATATTCAGAGAAGAGTTGTCTGTTTTGCATTGGACTTCAAAAAATTTATATCTTTACTTAGGGTGGCTGATTGTGACAACACCCCCCACCCCCCATACTTGTAAGCCAGTGTAGCTGATCTATTAGCAACTCATTCATATGGTGATGAATCAAATGCATTTGAAGAAAAGGGAGGGAAATGGGCTAAATGGCTCCAGATCACTGGTTTGTCATATGACAATTGCAGTAATCATGGTCAGTGAATAGCATGATCATTGAATTAGTAAAGGAACTTAAAAACAGAGTTCATTGATTTGGGTATTTAGCTGCCTTATTTCTCTTTCATTGTAATGCTTGACTGCCCCAATCTATCTTACAATCTCTTAGCTTTCCAATTGTTTTTCAGTATTGCTTTTATATTCCAAGATTGACAGTTTAGGTAGGTATGGAACTTTTTATTGTGCAAAACCTAGAGTTTCAGAGTTATTTTTATAGCTGAATAAGGCTGCTTAAAGTTGCCTGTTAAAAAGCAAGAACAAGAACCTGACTGGGATTACTTTGCAAATGCATTTTTTTTTTACCAAATGACTTCCATAATAGTCTCACAACAGGAACAAAAAAATAATATCCATTCTAGCTCTTTCTAAGGGCCATCTAGTTCAGCATCAAATCTTCCACTGTGACAAAGAAAGAAATGATGAGAAAGTTAATAAGGAGGGTATGAAGCCATTTTTCTGCTATTCTCCAGCATCTAGCTGCTCTGGACAGGTTTCTAAGAAGGTGGAAATCGCACTTCTGAACATTACGGCTCCCAGTTATTCTTTGTGTATAGAACAATGTTAGCTGTTCTGCCAGAGGAAAACATAACAGAAAATTCTACCCCCTTTTCTGTACTTGTTTAGGTTGAAGCTCTTCAAGCTCAGCTAGAGGAACAGGCCAAGCTGTCCAAGGAACAAACTGAAGCATTGCTGGAGGACAGACGAATCCGCATAGAAGAGTCTCTGGTCCAGCATCAGAGGGACCAGGAGAAGATCAAGGAGCTTACTCAGAAGTAAGTGCAAGAAGAATGTTTCTTTGCTTTCAGTCTGAATACAAATCATTTTATTCATGGTATTTTACTTACATTTCTATCCCACCTTTTTTCATTGTGGAACCAATGGTGATGTACAGTGGTGCCTCGCAAGACGAAATTAATCCGTTCCGCGAGTCTCTTCGTCTAACGGTTTTTTCGTCTTGCGAAGCAACCCTATTAGCGGATTAGCGGATTAGCGCTATTAAAGGCTTAGCGGCTATTAAAGGCTTAGCGGATTAGCAGCTAAAAGGCTATTAGCGGCTTAGAAAAAGGGGGGGAAGCAGAAAAAAATCGGAACACTTGCAAGACGTTTTCGTCTTGCAAAGCAAGCCCATAGGGGAAATCGTCTTGCGAAGCAGCTCAAAAACGAAAAACCCTTTCATCTAGCGGGTTTTCCGTCTTGCGAGGCATTCGTCTTGCGGGCACCACTGTACGTGTGGTTCTTAGGCAGTCACCCACCTAGGTACTGACCAGACCCAGACCTACTTAGCTTCAGCAAGGTGGTCACTTCTTGTGCCTTCATAGCATATTGTGGGACCAATAAAAACAAACCTTACTGTGATGGGCAGAAATGCTGGTCAACTGTATTAAGATAGTGCATGGATCTCCTATTGGCGTTGATTTGATACTGTGTGAAGTCACAGGGTACTTTGTGTCTCTCGTAGCAGGTATAAAGTGGCAAACATAACATAGAAACCAGTCATACATTTGCACTGTCCTACTCCTTAGATATGAACTTGAACTCATTATATGCATGCATACAGATAGCTCTTGTCAGTAGAGCATCATATTTTTAATATGGTCCAGGGTTTGGGTCGCCACTCAGGTATGGAAGAGAAGCATGGCTCTGGGTGCTGGCTTTAATTTGAGGGAGGGTTCACAGCTCAGTTGTAAGGCACATCCTTTGCATACAAAAAAGGTCCCAAGTTAGATAACCGGATCTCCAACTAAAGGAACTTGTGTATGGTAAGTCTGATGAGCTGCTGACAGTCAGAATAGACAGTATTGAACTAGATGAACAAATGACTCCAATATAAGGCATGGATCAAAGATTCTAATATAAGACAGCCTCATTATGTTGAGGTCCCTCACAGTGGTTTCATGTGGGTCCAAAGCCAGGGACAGCTGCCCGTTGACAAAGTGAATTGCACTGTCAAGCCATTGACCCCCACCCCGATTTGTAACTGGGATAATGGAAGAGCTGGGGAAGAAACTGGTGACCGGTTCATTGCCATTCCTCTCTCCAGTTACCACAAAGTTCAGAACTTGCTGCACGAGAGCACCAGAGATTTTCTCCAGATGAAGTTTGACGCACGGGCAAATGAGAAATCCTGGATGGCAGAGAAGGACATGCTGCTGAGGAAGCTGGACAAAAGAAAAGGAGCACCCAAGTGGAGCAGGATCCGGCGGGACAGCAGCCAAGGTCGGGAGGACATCAAGAGAAGGCAGGACGGCGGCCGAGTGTCAGAGGACATCAATAGAAGCCAAGACAGCGGCCGGCGAGACAGTGGCCAAGGTTCAGGAGACATCAGGAGAAGGCAGGATAGTGGCCAGCAAGGCATCAGCCCTGGGAGGTGGGACAGCAGCCCGGAGCAGTGGGACAGCAGCCCGGAACAGTGGGAAAGCAGCCCAGAGCGGTGGGACAGCAGCCCGTACCGGTATTCTATTGGCAGAGTTTCTCCTGGCAGGAGGAAAATGCAAGACAGAGGTGCCAAGCACGTTTCACGAGCAGAGCATGAATGCCGTAAACGATACTGTGCAGAGATTAAGGTAACAGGGACTGCTATAAACTAACTGTGCTTTCTGAAGGTTCAAACATATATTACCATGAAATGTCAACATCCCCTGGTGCCGTGGCACATTGAGATGTAGCCTATTATTATTTAATTTATAATTATAATGTTTTATTTATACCACACCCTCCCCAGCTAAGACTGGGCTCAGGGTGGCTAACACCAGGTATAAAAACAATTGATTAAAATAACAACTTAAAAACAAGATTAAAATACAACATTAAAATGCAGCCTCATTTCAGTAGAAACTCAAATCAAAAACTTTTTGGGGATGAAAACTTCAAATCTTCACCAAGGCCAGCTATCCAGACTGGTCCTGCGTGGGCCCGAAAAAAGCCAGTCCTGCCCTGCCAGTCATGTCTTCTTTTTTAATCCCCCAGTATCAAGAGTAGCTTTTTCCTCACCACAGGAGGATATTGTGCTCAAGGCCTGATTGTGAACTTCCCAGAGGCATCTGGTTGGCCACTAAGAGAACAGAAAGGTGGATTAGATTAGCCTTTGTTCTGATCTAGTGGGGCTGTTCACTTGGTGATGTAAAAGTTTGTATAAGATCTGCATTCAGGTTGTTGATTGGGGCCGGTTGCGTGGCGAGTTCCCGCCCCCCACCAGGATAAATAAAGACACAAGACACCATGGTTTAAGGTTAAATGGGTGAATTAGGCCACAACTTTATTGAATTCAGGAATGAGAGGCATTGGCTTAGGCATTGGTCCTAACGACTATCCGGCTCCAGCCCATTTGCTGGAGACACGGGGAAGGGTTAACACTATATCGGGGGAGTCTCCTGCCGAGGCACGTCGACTAGGAGCTCCCCGGGTCACCGCTTGGGGGCGTGCCTTTGGCCCTCACCTCCATAGGCTTGGGACAGGGCCACGCCCCCCGGAATCCTTTAACGGACCACCCTTCACTCACTGGGGGGAGGTGATGGCGTTCCTCCCCACACACACACACACATCCTCTTAACCCCTTCTTACCAATGCCTACCGCCAATGCCGAAGAGTTGTAACGAGTTGCTACGAGGTAGGCGAAAAACCAAATGGCTGTAAATTGCCAATTGGGAAAAATTCCTACCATGCCCCATGTGGCGATAGACCGAAGTCCATAGCAAAGTCAGAGACCTACCTAAAGCCTACCTAAAGGGAGGGAGGGCGGGAAAACGTGGGGGCTAGCTGGCGAAAAGAGGGTGAGCCCCCTCTGCGCCGGCCCTAAATAGGGCAGACATGGCCGGGATTCCCCTGCTCTCGCGGTTGGGGCCGGTTATAGGGGACATACGTCTCCCTTGTTACAGCAGCTCCACTGGCGACTGGGTCTGTTTCCAGGCACAGTTCAAAGTGCTGGTTATGACCTGTAAAGCTCTGCCTAACTTAGGTCCAGGCTGTCTGAAACAACGTATTTCCTCATACAAACTTGCCCAGGTTTTGAGATCTTCAGGGGAGGCCCTTCTCTTGATCATGCCACCCTCACAGATACGCTTGGTAAGGATGCAGGAAAGGGCCTTCTTGGTGGCTGCTCCCATATTTTGGAACTCCCTCCCTAAAGAAGCTATACTGGCTCTCTCCTTGCTGTCTTTCCACCAGCAGGTGAAGACTTTCTTGTTCCAAAAGGCTTTTGGGAACTGATTGCTTTTAATGAAAGGGCTGGTCCTCTGTTGTTTTCATTGTAATTATTGGTATGTTTTTATAATTTTTATATATGTATCTAGTTTTAATTCTATCAATTTTTTAAAAATATTATGTTGTTAGCGCTTCTTATTTTTATCTGTAAGCTGCCTTCCCACCAGGGAAAAAGGCAGCGTATAAATAAATACATAATAATAATAATAATAATAATAATAATAATAATAATAATTAATAATAATAAATAAATTCCTGACAGGTTGAGAGTGCCTCTTTCCTTCATTATCATTAGTAGTTCTGTAATTCATTCATTCATTTCTAGCATATCACTTGTCGCTGTTGTTGAAAGACTGAAAAAAATGGGTCTGTTTTAGTGTGCAGTGGAGGGGAAAAGAGGGTTAAGAATAGTCCTCAGACACACAAATAGTTATCTGTGTTCATTGTCCAGGCAACATACACACAACACCGAGCATAGTTCAGTTTGTTGCCCGTGCAAAGTTGACTTGTTGAATTCTAAAGTGTTGCAGCTAGAGCATGTGAGCTAAAGTACTATTAGTGTCTCAAACCAGCTTAACTTTAAATCAAGCACAGGGTGGTCCTGCTAATGCCCTTCTTTGTCATAACAGAAGCCACTAACTATTCAGGGTGATCTAGTTGCCTTCATAGTGCTGTTTAGTAAGGAAGCAGTTCTGCATAAGGTCTCTCTCTGCTTTACAGCATTTCATAAGCCAAGGTTTATATATATATGTCTCAATCACAGAGGCTACAGGAGCGATTAACACAGGAACAGCGGCTATCAAACATGTTCCGAGAGCAGTGCGTTTCCCTGGAAGAGCAGCTGGCTAAGATTCGAGAGGAAGGAGATGTAGGACGAGAGATCTTCAAGGTAATGCCTTGCCCTGCTGCTGTCAAGCTTAGCAAGCACTTTGGCATGCTGTGATAGTCTCCTCCATCCTCTTTATTGCAAGAGTTATTCACGGGATCTGTAATCTTCTGTTTGCTTTCAAAAGGAACGCTCAGAAAAGATGGGGAAGCGCCTGCAGCTGATGACCCAGCGCTATGAGGCCTTGGAGAAACGGCGTTGCATGGAGGTGGAAGGCTTTAAGACAGACATCAAACAACTTCGGCAAAGTCTGAAGGAGGTAGAGCGACTGCTTTTCAAGGTAAGTGTTATGACCAGGAGAAGGACAGGACTGAGATCCACTAGGGTGGAACCTAGACATGTATAAAAAACGCTGTGGAAATCCTTTTTAAAAAAACATTTTGAAAAAATATATTGAATTTGCCATAGCTCACTATCGCCATCTAGAGTCACATTTGTATAATGCACTTTAAAGGTAAAGGTAAAGGTACCCCTGCCCGAACAGGCCAGTCTTGACAGACTCTGGGGTTTGTGCGCCCATCTCACATCTATTGGCCGGGGGCCAGCGCTGTCCGAAGACACTTCCGGGTCACGTGGCCAGTGTGACAATGCTGCTCTGGCGAGCCAGAGCCGCACACGGAACGCCGTTTACCTTCCCGCTGGTAAGCGGTACCTATTTATCTACTTGCCCCCGGGGGTGCTTTCGAACTGCTAGGTTGGCAGGCGCTGGGACCGAGCAGCGGGAGCGCACCCCGCCGCGGGGATTCGAACCGCCGACCTTTCGATCGGCAAGCCCTAGGCGCTGAGGCTTTAACCCACAGCGCCACCCGCGTCCATAATGCACTTTACAACACACTTAAAACATTTTGTTTGCAGTTGTGTAGTTGAGTCCTAGGTAGAATTGATTTTGAATGTTCAGACAGAGAATTCCTCTGGTGCAATATTCAGTTCTGTTACAAGGAAGAAAAATAAACAAACACTAGCCCACAACTAGAAATCCTGCTAGCTGTGAATGGAGATGTTCAAAATTGATCTGGTATCCCTTTTGCTATAGTTTTGACTGGCCTTTTAATGAGTTTGTGGGACAGGGATTATTGGTTTGCTTTCGTTCTATTATGCATTTTGTGTTCTCATTTTTTATTTTTATGTTGTGACCCATCCAGTTTTTAAAAACAGATAGAAAAATGGGGTGAGGTGAAGGCTTGGATGGCCACAAACCTTTTGGCAACCCAACAGGGAGACCCACAAAAGCAGTCAAGAAAGCATTTTTTTAACCCTATAAGTTTTTTGAAAATGACAGGAAGGGACAGCAGTAGCCAACAGACCCCAGGATAGCCAAACCACAATCTAGAGCAGGCTTCCTCAAACTCAGCCCTACAGCTCCCATGAGCCCTAGCTAGCTGGACCAGTGGTCCCGGATGATGGGAATTGTAGTCTCAAAACATCTGGAGTTTGAGGAAGCCTGATCTAGAGGATACTAGGTTGACTTAACCCTGCAATAGTCTAACCTGGAGATAACAAGAAATTACCACGGTGAGATCCAGCTTTTTTCGGGAAGCGTTGTAGTTGCCATACTAGCTGAAGCTGGAAAAATGGTTCTCCAACTCAGTGTTGCTACTATTTTTTAAAGGACTCTTCTTCCTTTGAGGACACAAAGAGTGCTAGACTAAGGTGGAAGATGCTTGTGTGGGACTATACAGGCATTTGATCCTGTCCATTATCTTCTTCATTTAGGGTGCCAATGCACCCTTTGAAAAATAATGGTCAAGTTGACTGAACCTTTATATATCCATCTGTTTTTGTTTCCTCTCTAGGTGACGGCAACTGCGGGGCCAGAGCAAGACCTTGCAATTCTGCAGGAAGTTTGCCAGGGGAATAGGAGAACTAAAAAAATTCAAGGGGAATTGAAAAATTTAAAGTCAAAGATCTATGGGCTAGAAAATGAGCTCAGAGCCTGCTAATAAGAGACACGCCGGCCAACACCAGTGGCATATAGATAAAAGCCATTGTTGCAACAGCTTTCTCGTATCTTTATTTTGTGACACCACGTGGAGCTTACTGTGGCTCTAGGATGTAACTTTATACTCCAGGACTTAAGGAACCCATTAAACCTAATGTGAGGTTTGGAAGGAAACTCTCTTACTTTATTTTTATTTTTATTTTTTTACATGGGTTTAGAATTGGCTTCCTGCTTTTCTCAATGTCAGTTTATGCACAGATTGAGCTGGAGTCATTGGCTAACTTTTACGTTGCTCTTGCAGCTTGCAGGAATATTTTCATCTGTTCTAAGAATGATGCAATATTCAGGCATCTCCAGAAACCAGCTCAAGTAGATCTCATACTATGTGTGTCAGTAGTTATTAAAAAGAGGGAAGCGACTTCCCTATGTCCCTCAGGAATTACTCTGTAATGTGTGGGTGACAGTTTGTTTGAAGAGAAGCCCTTGGTTACATCCACACTTGTGGGCAGTATTCAGCTAAATAATTGCGCAAGCAGAACACCTTTTACTCACACAGCGGAACTCCACACACTTCCCGCGTATGTGCGTGCCCTACACAATCTCCAAATCTGCTCTGTTGTGTTGCAGGGCAGGAAGAAAATTAAGAACCCCGAAGAATTTGCTTCCAAAGAAATGCGACTCGAGTCGGGTTGTACAAGTACTGCTTCAGTTGTGGGTCTCGCTTAGGTTTTCTTACAGAATATCTTCTGCTGCAAGATACACACTTGAAGTGTTGTGAGGCAGCACCATTTGTCCCCTGCTATAGCATTAAACTTGACATTAATTTAACATTTCTCTTGGTATTTGTCACCAAGGCTTCCATTTCCTACCAGCTCTGCAAGCCGAAATGCAAGTCTTAATGCAAGCAATTGCTTGCCTTTGACCAATATGTCACACTTGGTTTTCATACTTTTTCCTAGAGGGAAGTGCTTTCCATGCAGGAAATATATAACCTTCCAAGTGATCCTATCTGAAGTCTTATCCCTTTTGAGGTTTCTGGTCTCCATTCTCTTGTGGCTTTGTGTGGGTACTCAAAACAGCCATATCACAGTGCTGCTAATGTGTAAACGCTAACATGCACCTCCAGACAGAATTCACAACAAGAATCACTGCAGCTGGAAAGTCTGTTTGCGCCTCTTTGCTTTCTTTAAAGAAAGCCAGCAGTTATAGTAAGCAAGAAGCTGAGAATGCAAAACAGCAGGCAGGCAGATGGATTTTGTTTTTCCCCCCTTAGAAATCTGACATGGTAAGCAAGAGTAATGTAGATGAGACTGTTTGCACTGCAAATATTAAATGTGATGTGCTAGGTGCTCTTTGCCTGCACCGGTAACATAATAACATCAAAACTATATTCTCGTCTGGCTTGAACTGGATTGTAATGATTTGGACATGCTTACACACAACAACACCTTGAGGATCTCTGAAGAGCAAAATGCTGTACAGTAATTGAACATGCCTTAGCCGTGTCTCTCTGTATTTTGTACCTTCTATGCTATACTTGTCGATTTCTTCAAATTTTATAATAAAATTGGAGTTGAAACACTTTTAATTAGATTAATTAAAAACACAGTTGTGTTGTCCCTTACAGGAATATTAGGGGGCAATCTAGTCAGATGGGTGGGGTAGAGAACCTGTGGCCCTCCAGATGTTGGACTCCAGGTCCTATCAGTCTCGGCCAGCATGGCCAATGGCAAGAGATTATGGAAGTTGTAGTCCAGCAACATCTGGAGGGCTACAGGTTCTCATGTCTAAATTAAGTTCTGTGATCCTTCGCAAGTGCCTGGCAATCAAACCTGTAGGTTGCATGGCAAAGTCAATAAAAGATTGCACTAGCCAGTGTTGCCCAATTTCCTCCAAAAGGTAGAGCCTATTCCCAGCTTTCCTTTCCCCCCGATTGCGGATCTTCCCAATCCGCTTGCTTGAAAGATGATAGCAAGAATGCTTGTATATGATGAAATGAAGTCCTGAAATGCATTTGTACTTCTGGTGGAAATGGAGATGAGGAAATGGGGGGAACAGGGCAGCTACCATGAAAAGAAAAGGCTAAGACTTCAAACATAAATTGGCTCACGCTCTGAACATATGTTGAGCCATTAGCGCAAGTGGATGTCCGTAGACAGCTGCCCCTAGGTGATTGGGATATGGGCATGTGCATCTAACTCTTAGCCATAAAGACATGTGTGGAGAACTGAAGGCCAAAGATATTAATTTCTATAATGCTGGAATATGGTAATATGTGAGTTTGACACTGGAGCTTCACCATATGAATGTGAAGATCACCATATCGGATCATGCTGGCATAGCATTACACAGCTTTTACGTCTTCAGTTGTTTCCTTCCCACTTTCCAACATACATTTTAAATAAAACTAGCGCCACAGGAAGCTGCAGCATTGGCTGCTCTGCCTGGGAGCAGAAGCTCCAGTGTCTCAAGGCTTGTTCACTGGAGATGGCAAGACTAAACCTGGAGCTTCTCCAGTCTCCCTTTTTGCTATGAACCCTTGCCTAAAATCTCTATCCATAAAGTTAATCTGAATGTAATTCCAGCCAATCCTTTATTTAATATTATACACACACACACATCCTGTTATACATCTGCCCATAGGGGCTGGGGCAACCTGGGCAGATGGGTGGGGTATTATTGTTTTTATTGTTATTCAGGCCACTCTTCTGAGTCTTTTATGATACTCTGCTTCAGGGTTAAAAAATGTCAGCCCCAGAGCAAGGGGCAAAGTTTTTGAGTATGTATCATTCTCACTAGATCACTTCTGAAGTTTATATATTCACACACACACATAATGTTTAGTATTACTATATTTCTGTGTTTTTTAGTTGTGCTAATGTGTATTTTCATGAATGTTATTGATATAAAATGTTATAGTGGTCTGTTGACTGCAAATAAGGATTCGTGTTTTGTTGTAACATAAAAAAGCACTAGGGGGCGCAGTCCCTCTGTTGTATTAAGAGGAGCAAAGGAACTGCTCTTTTTCTGCTTATCCTATTATCGAACATAACGTGTATGCACAGTGTGATTTCATTTGTAACTATTTTTAAACGTGTGTGTCTCTAGGTTCCTTGCAAGGCTTTCTCTAAGTCTTCCTGGAGCTTTTGAGAAACAGATTTAATTCCTTTTGCCTTCCTACTCCAGCACAACGCGGGTTGGGGAGGAAGGCGTGCTGCGCTTCCTGGTCTGGGAAGACTGTTCATCTTGACAGCATCTCTTGTTGCTCGCTATCTGCGAGAGAGAGCAATCCAGGAGCCCATAATGCCCTGCTGGCCAATGTCCCATTTGTTTAAACTGCTGGATGGTTTTCTTATTGGGCCACAATGAAAGGAACTTCCTATCAGCCCCCAAATCAGCACAACATTCGCCACTTTAGAAAACCCAGATGCATCTCCAGATGTTGCAAGAGCACACTTGGATACACAAACCAATCCCACTGCCTGTTTTAACACATCAAAGCTTCTGCTAGCTAGGATAGTAGGTAGGGAAGAATTGCAATGCATTCTCTATTACTTTATGCCAGGAAGATGGTACAAAACCACTTCTGCAGAAACTTCTCTACATCCACATTCAGCTTCTGGAGTTATCTTCATGCTATGAAGTTGGAGTATCTTCAGATAGTACTTTTCCCTACTCTGTGCTCTATGGGGAAAGGGTGAGTGAACTTCTTCCAGAAGGAGCCCAGTACAACAACTTTTTTTAAAAAAATATTTTATTTATTTATTTATTTAACTTTTTATTTTTTAATACATTTTTATTCAATACAAGTTAAAATACATACATAATCACAACAGAAGAAAATACAAAAGAGAAAAACAAATACATCTATCCAAGGAAAAGGAATTAGAGAATATTTTGTCTCTTTTCATATTTACAATTATTTATACCTCTATAAAATGCTATTCATGATGACACAGTGAAATGAAATGTAAGATATCAGAATAAAGAAAAAGGGAACAAAAAGAGAATATAAAAGTAAAAAAACAGGTCATATATGAAATTTTTTAAAAATTAGATAAGTACTCACAATACATAGCCATTATTATTATTTATAATTATTATTAATAATGTTTTGTTATTAAGAAAATTAAACAGCTTCCATAAGGTTAAAGGTAAAGGACCCCTGAACGATTAAGTCCAGTCAAAGGTGACTATGGGGTGCAGCACTCATTTCGCTTTCAGGCCAAGGGAGCTGGCGTTTGTCCACAGACAGCTTTCCGGCTCATGTGACCAGCATGACTAAACCGCTTTTGGCACGATGGAACACCGTGATGGAAGCCAGAGCACACGGAAACACTGTTTACCTTCCTGCCGCAAGATTACCTATTTATCTACTTGCACTAGTGTGCTTTCGAACTGCTAGGTTGACAGGAGCTGGGGACAGAGCAATGGGAGCTCACCCCGTCATGCGGATTCAAACTGCCGACCTTCTGATCGGCATGCCCAGGAGGCTCAGTGGTTTAGACCACAATGCCACCCGCATCCTGCTACAACTTCCATAAAGCTGAGGCTGAAGGGGTTGTGCAGTACGTTAAAAAAGCCCTGCTGGATCAGACCAAAGTTCCATCGATTCCAATATCCTTTTCTTACTGTGGGCAACCAGATGACTATGAGAAGCCTTCAACCAGGACCCGAGTGCAAGAGCAATTTCCCCCACTTGCAGTTCCCAGCGACTGGTATTCAGAGGCAACTTGCCTCTGATGCCATCCATAGATGTTTTGACACAGAAGAAGGGGAAACAATGGGCAAGGAAGTTTATCCCTCTGGAGAAGGAGCAACGTGGGACTAGAGGAACTTCCTCCAACGGCTGCACTGAGACCGCATCACTCACGGCAGGCTGCCCTCTAGTTTCCTCACTAGCACAGCCACAACAGAGAGCCAGTATGGAGTAGTGGTTAGAACGTCAGACTAAGACCTAGGAGACCAGGGTTCAAATCCCCACTTGGCCATAAAGCTTACTGGGTGATAAAGTCACCGTCTCTCAGCCTAAGCAACCTCAGACAGTTTTTTTGAGGCCATGTATACCATCTTGAGCAACTTGGAATAATAAATAAACCTGGAACAGATGTAAAGTGGGATAATTAGCCATTCAAGGAATAAAGCAGAATATATATCTAAATAAAATAAATAATAAATAAATATAGCGCCACGCTATTCACTTCCTTAGGTGTGGGCACCACTTTGCTCCTGTGAGTTTAGCATCTCGGTTCGAAACACAACCTGCTTTTAGAATACTTGAAGCACATGGCAAATGCAGCGCCTCATTTTGATAGCTGCCACTCCCCTGTTCTTTGAGACCAGCTTTTATTAATGTTTCACTATGCCTGTTCCTAAAGCAGGGCTTTGCAGCCTTTGGTTTTCTGTCCCACAATCACGTTTTAGTTCATGATACTCACAAAGCCAGGGAAGAAGCGCTGGGAACAAGGGTGACGGGAGACCAGTAGACCTCCTGTTCACCAAGAGGGCAATTCATTCCATCTGCTGCCCCTGTGGATCCTACCACCCAAGGCAATTGCCTCACCCCTGCCTGAGTACAAAGTCCCTACATTCAAAGTCACCACATAAGGAGCTCGTGAGACAGTGTGCCATGTCTTGGGAGGGAAGAAGAGAGCCTGAGACTGGCCCATCCTCAGTTTATATCCTGCTACTGCTGTGTGATCTGTGACGTCAGATCGCTAGTGGGTTTTTCCAGAGCTGTGTGGACAAGGCTTAACTTACAGCTTGTTGCCAAGTAACTTGTCCAGGATGAATGGATTTAGGAGCCAGCATGTCCCCTCCTTCCCGTTCCAACCCCACCACTCCCCTAGAATGCCCACTTGGGGAAACTTACACTGGCATAAGATCTCCCAGTCCCAATGAGCAAGCTGAGCCAGCTGGGATGGGGTAGTTACACTGGTATATCTCAGCTAAGCCAGGATTTCGCCACCTGAGCCAAAGTTCCACCACATCCTAAGTCTTTCAGCCTAATGGTTCTGAGCTCAAGATTGCAGCCATAATCTCTGATCTTAGAAATACTTCACCAATATGCTGCAGCATTTGTTTTAATTTGTCCCAATTTGTTTGCCTTGCTAATTTATACATTTGGGGGGGGAGGCTATATAAACTATTAAGTATATAACTGGGCTAATTACTACTACACTGTGGATGTGCCCATTGTTGGTGCATTTTCAAACATGCAACTCTGTGTCTGCTGCAATGAGAACAGCCAAACCTTTATTCCCGCAAACAGACTTGTGTGCTTTAAAGCTTGGGAGAGCAAGTGCCTTGAATCCATACAGGTGGGCAGCATCCATGTCAACAAGCCAAGCTTATTGAATACAATCAAATGATTGCATTTTAGTGTATTTCTTAGAGTTCAGGGATGTGAGGTTGACCTGGCTGCCCCACGTCACCACATTGACAGAACCCACATGATTTACACAGGAGACGTCACCAAATCCACCACCAAATCACATTGAATCCATGGACTGAGCCATGAACATCATGAAGCCAGGGCCACCAGGAGCAAGTCTGTGGACCTGAGGTACGGCTCCTCTGGATTTTTACTAGGGAGATCCACAAAATCTCTAATCACATCAGTAGCCACAGACTGCCCCACAAAAACCGCAGATCCAGTGGTACATGGCACCACAGGGCACTGAGACATGAATCCAGAGCGCAGATCCCTGTGAACCTGTTTATGTTTTATGTATCTTCCCCCTCCAAATGAAACCCATAAAACCAAGGATTTGACTAAGGCTTCGTGGGGATCCCCTATGAAAATTCAGTGGATCCTCAAGGAATCGTTTCCTGGATCTGAAGGATAGAATCTGTGCTTTCTATGACTCAGGTCATGGGCACAAATGGGATGGGATGGCTGCTGTTCTTGTATGACCACATATTAAAAAACCATGAGGATCCATGAGTCAACTTTTTTGTGTGTCATGCACCAAAAGCCATAAGATCCTTGATTTTTACAGCTCAGCCTGTGGAGACTGTTGTGACCTGTGATTTGGTGGTGGGGATAGTATCCCCTGTTTTGTTTTGATCACGTGCATTCAAGAAGTTGACTTGTAGACGACTAAATCCTCCTTAGAGAAGACTGACTGAAATCAGTGGTTGTGTCCAACTTTTAGGTCCAATGATGTCCATGAGTCAACTCCGAGTAGGACTTAGCTGGTTGGATACAACCGGATCCGTGTTTGGGTTTGGTTCGATTTACTGCTTTCAAGGGATATGGCGCGTCCTCAGCCAGAGATTGGCACGAAGGAATCTCGTTCCCCTCAGCCGGTGGGTTGGGTCGGCTGGGGCGGACAGGTGCAGGAAGGGAAAGAAGAGCCTCTGTAACCAGAGGAGGAGACGCGCGGGCTGCCCTCGGAGGTCCCTCCTCCCGGGAGAGACAGCGGGTGTGGGTGTTGCGTTTGCGGGGAAAGAGAGAGAGTGTGAATGAAAAGGGAGAAGACAAGCGGGCTCAGTGCCTGGAAAGGAGGGCGAAGAAAGGTGGGACGAGGGGACTGAAGAGGTGACTGTGGGGAGACAGAGCGCGCGGGAAGGGCCTGGACCGGCCACCCGAAGGAGAAGCGCGAAGGAAGGCACTGAGAAGAAGGTGGCTCCTGGGCTCAGGGAAGGCGGCGCGTCACAGGGCGGAGAGGCTCTCGCGGCGCCGCCGGGGACCTTACCGTCCGGGCTGCTGAGGGAGCAGGACCAGCCCCGTAGTAGTCCGTCCCCCTCGCCGCAACCGGACCTAGCGAGGGAGGGGCGACGACGGCAGCAGCAGCAGAAGTTGAATTTGGGCGGCCCCGCGGCGGTGTGAGGCGAGGCCACTCCGGCGACGCTGTTCCCGCCCGGCCGCGGGGAGGCGGCGGAACGAGAAGCGGCGGCGGCGGGAGCAGCAGCATGGTCTTCCCCGGCGGCTTCGCCTGAGGCGGGATGAAGAGCCGCCCGTCGCAGCTGGGCAAGGTGCTGAGGAGGAGGTTCCGCCTGGTGCTGGTCTTCGGGGTGCTGGCCGTGGCGCTGTGCGCAGCCTACCTGGAGCTGGTGGTCTTGGCCGACGGCGGGGGACACCCCTTGAACCGCAGTGAGTGGAAAGGGGGTCGTTGGGGCTTAGGATTCCCACGCGAAGACTTCAGCCGAGTTTAAAGATCTTAGGAAACAGGCGGGCGTAACCGAGGCGAGAGTGTCTCTGAGCGTGTGCGGAGAGCCTTATCCCGCTCCTGGGGCTCGGGGGTTCCACTGGGGATTAGGGAGAAGGGAACGCGGCTTCCCAAGCAGATTCGGACTCAAGTGCTTCCATCCATTTCTTTTAGAACAGAGCCACAGTGTCAGGTCTGATGGGGCGCAGAGGGAGACAGGTGAGCGTGGGGGAGCAAGGCAGACCGCGCAGCTTCTGCCGACCTCACAATGCTGCTCACTCTGAGGCAGATATCCTGCACGCGCCAGAGTTGCTGTTAGTGAGTTGGTTAAGGGCTGAGAAGTTTCCTGACCTAGAACCTAAAGGCCTAGACTCATAGGATGCAGTGGCGTAGCGTGGGTTGTCAGCACCCGGGGCAGGGCAAGTAATTTGCGCCCCCTAACCCGTGGATTTGCCCCCCCTAACCCTAACCCCCAGATGTTGCGCCTGGTGTGACCGGCCCCCCTGCACCCCCCACGCTACGCCACTGATAGGATGAGAGGATCAGGAGGGAAGCGCACCTCAGTTGTTATCCCAGGCAGAAATGGCTGGCTACCTGGAGTGCTCATTCCAGAGATGGAGTCCTTCACGCTCCCTGACTCAATGGAAAGGGAGTCCATCCTACTGCTCTTCTAGCCAGAGAGAAAAACCATAAGCAGAGGCGTTCTTAAGGGTTGGCCGCATAGCGCCTCTTCTCCCGTGTGCTCCCTGGGCTACTCCTCCACTTCTTTGGGCCTTGGAGGAAGCCACTGGGGGTGTGAAAGGCAACAAAAAGCAAACTTTTTGAGTTTCTGGTCCATGGTCTGGGGGCAGGGGGTGCCAATACATCTCCATGCCAAAGGCGCAAGGGATGGGAGGGCACCATCCAGGTCCTTGCCAAGGGAGCCAAGGTATGCCTCTGACCATAAGGAATAGCCGTAGGGGAAGGTCCATGGTCAGTGTTAGAGTATCTACTTTCATAGAATCATAGCGTTGGAAGGGACCCTGAGGATCATCTAGTCCAACCCTCCAATGCAGCTGTCCCATACTGGGATCGAACCTGCAACCTTGGCATTATCAGTGCCACACTCTAACCAACTGAGCTATCCATGCTCAGGCTTTGGATGCAGAAGGTCCCAGGTTCATTCCTCCAACAGGGCTGGGACTGTCCTCTGCCTGCAACCCTGGAGAGCCGCTGCCAGGCAGTGTGGACAGTACTGAACTCGATGGACCACTGGTCTTACTCAGTCTAAGGGTTAGGGTTAAGCTCTGGACGTCTTAACCAAGCCACTATCTCTCGACCGCTGCCCTCAGTATCTGTAATAGTGTGTTAATAGTACAGACCAGTCCTATAGAGTTCTTGTAAGGGTTGAGGCAAAGGCTGTGTTCACATTACTGGCTAAAAATGCAGCTAAGTTGTTCATTTCCTCAGTTTTGACCCAGCTTGTTATTTTTCTAAGAAATGACAGCATTGGTAGCAGGATAGATATGGATTGTGGCTAATGCCGTGTGCACACCGCTTCCCAAACAAGCGTTGGATGCAGAGTAAATAGGAGTGTGTACACAGCCAATGTATGTAAAATACTGAGCTCAGTAAGTATGTAAATACTAGCTTTATTATATGTGCTGGAACATTGCCTTTAGTCCCCGGACTAACCCATTTGGACAGGACTTGCAAAATTAAGGCTGAAAACCCTATGCCCACTTATCTGGGAGTAAACCCCTTTGAATTCAGCAGGACTCCTGAGTAGAACATGTGTAGGATTGCGCTGTAAATTTAAAGATATCCTTGGGGTTAAAATGCACCTTTGGTGAATCTTTCTCCAAAGAAGCTGCCTAGAAATCATGGCTAGAGAGCATGCAATTAAAGACACATCGAAGACATGGAGAACTGTAGCCAAAAACGTTTTGACTCTGCCCAAGGTTGGAGTTCTCTTCTTGGGAGCCAAATGTACCTTTGGCTAAGGCTAAGCCTTCCTCCAGAAAGGGGCTGTAATTAAAACCTGCCAAGTGAAGACAAGAGATGAATCCTTTCTCATCAGGCAGTGTGAAATTAGTAGGTCCGGAAGAGGCACGTGTTGACAGTTTAGCCATAGGATATAGCAAAGCATGCAGGGATGGTGATTACGATTTCAAACGTCCCACACCACTCAGGACAACTAGAAGGATTTACCGTATTTTTTGCACCATAACACTCACTTTTTTCCTCCTAGAAAGTAAGGGGAAATGTCTGTGCGTGTTATGGAGCGAATGCCTGCAGGTGGCGGGGGGGATCTGCTGCAGTCGTGAGCAGAGGATCCATGGTTCCCCATCCTTCCCTCCTCCGTGGTTACAAAGCATGGATCCACATGGATCCTCAGGATTTTTGCATTGGGCTACTCTACTCCAAACTCACTGTCAGATCACATGTCTGTGGCCACAGCATGAACCACAAAAATCATATATCCACTATTTCGTTTAGAATATTTTTTTCCCTTGTTTTCCTCCTCTAAAAACTATGTGCGTGTTATGGTCTGGTGCGTGTTATAGAGCGAAAAATACGGTACTTACAGCTGGAATTGAAATGGGAGCATCCTATCTCCAAAGTAGGGGGAAATAGATGGTAATTTGCACCTCTCTCTTTTTCTCACATGCACATCCAGAAATGTGGGTGTACTCAAATCTGACAGAATATAGTTGATTGATTCATGTTTGGTTATTTCATTTCTATGCCGCTGAATATATTAACAGTATGAGAGTTGCACAGAAAACCGAAGCAGCAACAGAGAGCTTAGAGAGAAAGTATTGCAAAAATACAGTTACATATAAAAACGTTACATTAATACAAAGTAACGTGTGTGTGTGTGTGTGTGTTTTAAAAGTTGCTTCATCCTTTCACACAGCCATCCCTTTTCATGCATTGCAACCCTTTTAAAAATAGCAAAGCTACTATCGTAAAACACTAGGGAGTAAGCCCATTGGACACAGTGGGACTTATTTCTGGACAACTAATTATGTGTAGGATTGTTCTGCGCAGCTGAACCCGGACAAATTTATTTTCTCCATTGAAACAAGGTTGTCTGAAGGCCATAAAGAGGGCACCATAAATTTGATAGATTCTGCTGCCTCCAGTGCACTTCAGACTATCTGCCAAAACCAGCTTGCTAGAAATCTGGTTATAATGTAAATTCATCATCCTTTAGACTTAGTCAGATGGCCTAAGGTGGATCCTAATGTTTTCCTGGGTTTTTTCATGAAGAGGAAGAAAAAATGGTGGTGGCTTAATTGGAGCTTGTCCATACTGTTATTTAATGTGGGCCTTCCTTCCATTACCACATTTTTCTGTCTATAAGATGCCCCCATGTATAAGACACCCCCTATTTTTGGGGACTCCAATTTAAGAAAATGGGGGGAGATACTATCCGTGTATAAGATGAGCCCGGATTTTGAACATTATTTTAGAGTAAAAAAACCATAGTCTTATACATGGAAAAGTATGGTAATTCTCTGTTAGATGTTCTCCTCCAAATCATTGCATTCTTACACTTTCCCTTCCTTCAGTCTGGATTTTCTCATACCAGGGATACTCTGGAAAGGAGAGGGTAGGACCATCTGGATTGAGGGAGGGGGAAATGTGGGAAGGCAGAGATTTGGAAAAGAACATTGTATGGACAGTGGAGAATTAATGGAGGTACAGGAAGCCTTTTGTCCACATTAAACAACAATATGGATGAGAGCTCAGTGATCCTGAGTTGAAACGTCAGATACTGAATTGCTCTAATGAATGGTTCACAATGTATTTATATCGTAGGCCAACGCCACATTGCAAAAATGGGTTGACTGAATGTGGATTAATATGTGAATTGGTCACAATATGTTTCATAAACCAGTAATTCAAATCATGAACCATGTACCTTTCATTCAGTGTTGCTTGATAAAGTTCTCTTACAATGGGGGGAAACTGGTGGACACAATTAACCCTTTTGCATCTGATAAAGCAGACTGTAGTCCACAAAAGCCTAAACTGGTAATAAATTTGCAAAAAGGTGCTACCAGCTACCCTTTTGGCAATTGTAAAAATTTTACGTTTTTTGCACAGCTGTCAGCTTGTCTACCAGTTAAGACGAGAGCCAGTGAGGTACAGTGGTTAAGAACGGTGGACTCGTAATCTGGTGAACCAAGTTCTCATCCTGACGCATCCTGAGGAAGGGAAAGGAGATTGTGAGTCGCTTTGAGACTCCTTAGGGTTGTGATCAAGCAGGATATCAAATCCAAAATCAAAATCCATGAGATTATACTGTTGGTTGTGGCATAAGAAGAGTGTGTGCTGTATTTATTTACATATTCACATTGTGTGGCAGCAGATAACCTTGTTGCATTTACATCAAAGGTTAGCAGCGAACTGTAGCTCAGTAGCAAGTGAGAAACGTATTACCAATTATCTAATCCAAAAAAGAAGGTGAAGGAGATTGAGGTTCTCCAAACATTTGAATACTGCACTGATTGTGCCTTGGTGAGAATGGGTTCGAGGATTAGTATTTCAAGCTCTATTAGGGTTATATAAGGGCAAACCATGATGGCTTAAAGAAAATTACAACCAAAATATATTTTGGGAAATGTACACTTTTAAATTGCAATAGGTACTTGACAAAAACTAGAGGAAAATTAACTTGTGTGTTTAGTTTATGATTGAGAGGGGGTTTTTTTTAGTGGCTTGTAGAGGTAAACTTTGAGACTGCCAGTGCTACCCTACTACCAATAAAAAAATCTATTTTGAGTTGTAGTAATGAAAAATAAATACTTTTTATTTTATAACTCAGTAAAATTTCCACCTTCTACAGGTACAGGCATGCTCTATGTTTGTTTTCTGCTAAAAAGAGCTGGTCTCAGGCTGAAGGAGACAGAGGATGTTAGGAGTGGAGTTCTTCCAGCGTTTTATTCATTCTCCTTTATTTTTGTTAAATCTTTCTTTATAGTCTCCCAGGTGGAAAACCTAGTGACAACACATAATTGGGTAACAGCCAGCATTTATAACATTGCCTTTGCTGATGCAATAGCCTCCTTCTGCGTTTGTTGTTCTGCATCCCAAAGGTAGATTTTTCTCCAGTAATTTTCCAGAGCTGGAAGTCAGTCTATAGATCATTATTTCCATCTCTGTTTGCAACAGAACACTCACTGTTTAAGTTTCTCTGGAACGTACTTATGGCACATGGGATGCGTGGGATCCCAGCAGGCTCCCCCCCCCCTCAAAAAAAGCTTGGTGCTAGCGTTCACAGCATTACTCTGGATTTTTTACTCCTGTTAACGGAGGAATCCGAGGGCTCCCTTGGGCAAAAAACAAAGACACCAACCAGGACAATTTGGAGCAAAAGAGCAGCCTGTAGGCTTGGTCTTTATTGGAAACTGTGGTGACAGGACTCCCATCCACAACAAGATGAAGCAAAATGGAAGCCCAGAACAAAAGAAGACCCCAACTTTTATTAGTTACTAATCCCCCAAACTACACCCCTAAGACTACATCACAACTACATCACAAAAAGGAGGGGTTGAGGGAGGAGTTGTGGAGGTAACCTGAGTATCTTGTCACCTGGCTGGTTCCTCCTTTCCCCCCTCCCCATGAGTACTTTCCAGGTGACAAAGGGGAGTTTGCAGTTTCCTGCCCCCAGAGGGAAGAGCTGATCATTGTCCTTTGTTCCAGTCTGTGCTGAATCCACTCCCATATGCAAGTTCTTTGTGACCTTGATGGTCTTCTGTCTAGGACCATCAGGGTTGGCATAGCAACTGGGCAGGGCTCCTGTGTATGTGTTGATATGCTCAAGGGATTGTGGCTGCCCTGTATCAAACCTTCCCCATTTTGTAGTCCTTCCTACATGGAGTAAAATAAAAGTGGAACGGTGCAGATCCGATGTATGGTTGATTTTCTATGAATTTATAACAGAAGCGTAGCGTATGTAGTGTGTGAGTGTGTGTGTGTGTGTCAGGTTTGTACAAAATGAATGATGGGGGGGTTCCTGCGACACTCTGGATTATATTCTACTATGGCATTCCTACTTCCACTCACACAAACACCAAAAGACTGAAATATTTGCTTCTAATGGCTTTTGTAAGTGTTCTGCAGCATCTGCAATGGGGTCAACTCATTACTGCTTCACATTTAACATTATGGAATAAGGGGAAGGATCCCATTATGAATTGATAAACTGTTTCATTGGTCCATGAATATCAGAACCAAAATTCCATTCTTCCACCTGGCTACCAAATGTGCCAGACCTCTAGCAAACACAGAAGGCCCAAGGGAGAGGCGAAGTTGTGACTCATATGCACAAGACCAGTATCCAGCCAGTATCTTCTTATTGTAATAATAAAAATAAATATTCCATATTTTAAAATTGGGTTTGCCACTAGGAAATACTGGCAAGGGAGCAGGCATCTGTTCCCCAGTGAGAAAAGATGGGTCTCTATGCCAGGTTTGGGGAGCATGAGAACTGCCTACAGCCCGGGTGCAAGAGGGCATGTAAAGCCTGCTGAATCAATTGCAATCGAAAGGCTGGGATTTTTTTTAAAAAGAGCTGTGTTTATCTGCCAAATTCCCTATTTGATTTTTCAGTTTAAGATTGCTATCTCAAATATCTTTCTTCAGATCTATTTGCTTGTGAGAACTTGCCTTAATGAGTCTTGTGTAGCTACACCTTCCTCCTATGCTTGGTCCTGGATGACTCAGCACTTCTGCTGGAGAAGGTTGGACTGTTTGTATACATATGGAAAAGTTCAAACTCTTAATGCAAGTGTAAGAAGCCTGAAAGAATTGCTACCTCCACCCATTAAACACATCAGATACTGCCGTCTGAGGAGTATTTTGAGGAGCCTGAAATGAATTTGGTCAAAAACAAGAAGCTCTTCTCATATGTTATATTACAGTTATATTTGCATTTAAAAAGCACACCTGCAACCTGCATTGAGCAAAAATGTATGTCTCCCTGACAAATCTGAGGAATTTCATCTGCACGACTGTCAGTGCTCAGAATGATTTGCAATAATCACTTGGCTTGTGCTCAATCCTGTCAAACAGGTAATATTATTTGCATGTTTCAGGAATGGGGATGGAGTGGGCAACCTGGCATTTGAACCCAGGCTGTCTTTCCTAAGGCAGGAGTCACTAGATCCCCTGACTCATCCAAAGAGTGACTAATTTGGGCCTAATTGAAAAATGCCAAACATCTCTGTACAACTTTTGTCTTAATGATTGGAGACTTGGGGCCACTCCAAATTTCTTCATGGAAACTGAAGAACTGTTGTGTAATCTGCAATTAGATTGTCACGTGTGATGGTTATGAGTTTGGGTACCTCACTACATGTTGATTAGCAGGAAAAATACAGCCCATCAGTTTTTCTGCAACAAAATAAAATTAGTGCATATGCTTTTGTCACACATGGCAACCAATAGATATTGCCTGTTGTTGCCTATGCAGAAGTGCTTTCCATGTAGTTACTGTGTAGGGACATAATGGGACACACCATGGTTGCAAAGGTTCTAGCTTCAATGTTCTCTCCCTGCTTGAACATAAAGTCCCCCATACTGTCTAAGATTTATTTTAATCATTATTTACATCAGCATCAGTGTGAATATGGCGAAAGCAATCTAGGATTGTCTTTGTAGCCATCAAAACCAAGGATCAATGTGGGTTTACAAACCATGGTTAGGGGCAAGCCCTGATTAGCTTTAACCATGATTGTAATACAGGGGAAGGGAAACATTTCAATGTGAAAGGGATATGGAAAGCCACATGCAAAATACATGCCTTTGTGTGCTTTAGGTTCCTTCTGTGCAGATTAACATCTTAGGAAACAATCGGAGGGTTGTGCGCCCATCCAAAGAGCCTTGGGGGTAAACTGTGTTGTCAGCAAAATGACAGAAAAGAAAAGGGCCCCTGTCCAAACCTGCTCTCTTCCATCTTTCCACATCTTGTTTCCCTGCATTTTTTATAAGGTATGTGCTATATTTCTCTCTGGCCTGTGACACTCTGAGTATTGCCAAACTTAAGCATAGTGGCAGCTCACCTACAATACAGTCACACCCAGTATGTAAGTCAGTTTGTGGACTCTGTTACGAAGAAAACAAGAGCACATCAGAAAGAGTGCTAATGACTCTTCTAAAGGACCCCTGGGGGCTTTCTCATCCTCGAAGCAGAGCTTAATCACTGCTAACACTAAATGTTTTTATGAACTTACTTGCTAGCACTTCCAATACCCTAAGGTAAAATAGTTTACAGGTTTCACAAAGGCAGAGATAGCCTTTTCCTTTCTAGGTCTTTGTCCTCATCTGTATCATCTCATATCCCCAGAGTATATTGTTATGAGTTTGGGGGGGAGGTAGACCCCCCCATAATCTCTACAGTCAGTAGTTAGAATTTGAGCAAACTCATAAATTCTGGCCAATTCTTCACCCACTTCCCACAATCCTTTCAGTTGCAAAGAGACATTTCGCTCTTTGCAGTCTAAAGGTAAATACAGTTTAAGGCAGTGGTTCTCAAACTTTTTTTCCTCCTAGACCACACTTTCAGAATAAAATTTTACTTGTGCCATTCCGAATTCTTTATTGGTAAGAAACACATTGGAAAACAGAGAAAGAAACAACAACTAGCAGTGCTTGCACACACACACCACACTTTTCTGCTTGATGGGCCTGTGACAGCTACTTTACATTTTCATTGCTTACATGCAGTGGCCCTGTGCAATCTCTCTTTTATTTTAGTGTGCCTGTTTTGCAAGGGTCCCCTTCCAAACACACAAAATCGTGGGTTGTTGTTTTTTCAATTTCAAGAAAATCCAACACGGACTAAAACTTTTGGCCTTTCACATCAGGGGGCGGGGCGCCTTAAATGTGCTTCATTGAGTTGCACCCAGCAAATGTGCACAGAGCTGCACCCAGCAGCCTTGTAGTACAGGTTGAATTAGGATAGAACCCTCCCAGTAGCTACTAAAAGTGAACGAAGTGGAAGTACAGTAGTTCATTCACACAGCCTGCTGTGGTAGATGAGAGTGCAAAAAAAGCAAAAAAAATAATAATCCCACTTGTGTAATATTTTCCAGGACATATTATTTCCATCCACTCAAAGACAGTTTTAGGGTAGTACAACCAGTGCTGTTGCACTGGCCACTGTCCTGCAAGGGGTGCCCAAAAATGCCGTACAATGGACCACGAAATCCTCCTCCCCAATTTTTTGCGTTGCACAGGGTGCCGCTGGAATTTGAGAACCCAAAGCCTGTCACTGCTCCACTTGTGGCCCTTTAACAAAATGTAAACCCCATGACTCTGGGGAATTTGATGAATTAGTGCTTGCATGCTGCACAGGTGACTGGGAACATCTCTGGAGAGTGATGATGTGTGTTAGGTTCACATTTATTTCCACAAGCAAGTTCAGGCAGGAGGATGGCATAGATTGGGTTGGTTTTTACTTACACTGCTGCTTTAACTCTAAGACTGGAGGCATGTGCAGGGCAAGGGTTGTCTGGGCATGTGAATGGGTGGGGATTAAAAAAAACAACAACAGTGGTTGGTGTCCTCCCCCCCCCCCCCGCATGCTTCCTGGTATTTATCATGGCTTTGTTTCCCACACTCTTAAATAAACAGCAAAAGTGCTTGTGGAGTTTTTATTTTGATGATTTACACAAGGTCTACCAGGAAAGCTAAGAAGGAGCGACTCAGGGGGGCGGGGCGGAATCAGAATTAATAGGATGAGGCTTTTTAAATTTTATTTGGCAAGCATTATGAATCAGTGGCTCCAGGCAAAACTTGTCCTCGCTTTGTTCTCTCTGGAAAGTGAGAACAACCCGAAGGTTTTTTTTATCAAGACTTACTTATTATATATTTTTATTTTATTCCATTTATATCCCACCTTTCCTCCAAGGAGTTTGAGGTGGTTTCTATCGTTCTCTTCCCCATTTTTATCCTCACGCCAACCCTGTGAAATAAGTTAGGCTGAAGAGTGAGTGACTGGCCCTTTATCCAGGCATTTAACTCAGCATTGTAGAGTGGTGGCTAAACATAGCCATGTTCATGTAACTTGGTTTGAAGTGAAGCCCCTTCCAATACACCAGGCACCCCCAACTTGGCCCTCCAGCTGTTTTGGGACTACAACTCCCATCATCCCTAGCTAACAGGACCAGTGGTCAGGGATGATGGGAATTGCTGGAGGGCCGAGTTTGGAGATGCCTGCAATACACCTTGAACACAGGATGTTGTGCCCACTGTGTGCACAGGTAAGACTAGCCCCTAAACCTCCTCATGCCCTCCAACATTTCTCTGATGAAAATAGGGATGTCTTAAGGAAAAGCGGAGGGACACGGGTGGCGTTGTGGGTTAAACCACAGAGCCTAGGACTTGCCAATCAGAAGGTCGGCGGTTCGAATCCCCGCGACGGGGTGAGCTCCCGTTGCTCGGTCCCTGCTCCTGCCAACCTAGGAATTCGAAAGCACTTCAAAGTGCAAGTAGATAAATAGGTACCGCTCTGGCGGGAAGGAAAATGGCGTTTCCGTGCACTGCTCTGGTTCGCCAGAAGTGGCTTAGTCATGCTGGCCACATGACCCGGAAGCTGTACGCTGGCTCCCTTGGCCAATAAAACGAGATGAGCGCCGCAACCCCAGAGTCGGTCATGACTGGACCTAATGGTCAGGGGTCCCTTTACCTTTATAAGGAAAAGCCGGGTGAAATCAGAAACTGGGGCAGCTTCACCCAGCCAGATGGGTGGGGTATAAATTATTATTATTATTATTATTATTATTATTATTATTATTATTATTAATTAATTAATTTATGTAAATCCAGGACTGTTCCTGGCAAATAGGAACACTTGGAGGGTCTGATGCCTGAAACCCTCCTCACACATTATTTCTAATAGTGAGTAGATCATCTGGACCCCTCTTGTCTTTCTGTCTTATACTGAGGTCTTAGTCTACACATAAGAATGACTTTCTTATGTTAAGTAGTAAGCAGGGAACTGCCATGACATGAGGCCACCACATTGCTGAAACTAAGCAGGGCCAGGGCTGATCAGTGCCTGCAGGGGTGACTGCTCACCTACACTTTCTTAGGTTGCATGGCATGTAATAAGATAAAGAGTAAATGAATGTTTGTTTGTTTTTACTATAAATATACTATAATAGGATCGCCTTTGGACTTCCATACCCAGTCCTGTGCTTTTTAACTGTAGACTAGAAGAGCCATGGTTGAAATCACTGGCAGGAAGTGCCTTGAAGTCTTTGTCTAGTGGGCTTCATTCCAGATTTCACACAGGCCAGCTTGAAGGCTCAGATCCTGCCAGCCCATTGGAATACTGTCTGCTTTGGCACTCCCTTGGGACTTTGTTTGCTGCCCAGATGCAACACTGTGCCTGGGGGAATGGAACAGAGTAGTTCTGGACAGCCAGATCCCATGTACGACAACATCTTAGAAGCTCTGCAAAATTCCACAAAGTGGCCTTGTTCCAGATTTCCTACCACAGCCGAGCTCCAATGTGGTGCTCAGATGGATCAGTCCTTAAATAAATAATAGTCAAAGCAGGTGTGAATATGAATGAAACATGAAGAGACAGAGGTTAAAATTGATTAATGTCCATTGGGCGAAGCATCAGGCTGTGTGTGACAGAGCATTAAAAACAGTACGAGTAATTTTCTTGAAAAACATGGGACCTTACATATGTTTGAAAGATTACTTACAGAAATGTAAGTTGGAGGCAGGAAAATGGCACTCCCATCTTCATCTTGCAAACTTGCGAAAGGATCTTCACATGATCTGCTTTTCAAGTTTTTATTTATTATTATTGATTGTCACAGTCCCAGGGTCCCAGACCCCCTCGGTGGTCATCCAGCCATCTTTCGCTTTTTTCAGGCACAGACTGGCCTTCCTTCTCGATCTTACCAGAAGAGAGAAGACCTGCTCTTCAAAGGGAGGGAGGGAGGGAGGGGGTGAAAGAAATGAACCCATATAGCACCCTTTGTTGTTTTGTCATGTCCGACTCTTTGTGACCCCATGGACCAGAGCACGCCAGGCACTCCTGTCTTCCACTGCCTCCCGCAGTTTGGTCAAACTCATGTTGGTAGCTTCGAGAACACTGTCCAACTATCTCATCCACTGTCGTCCGCTTCTCTTTGTGTCCTCAGTCTTTCCCAACTGAGGGTGTTTTCCAGGGAGTCTTTTCCTGGGAGCACTCAGCAGTTACAATAACCTCATTTCCTGCCTCCCTAGGAGGCTTACAAGCAATGAGGAGGTTTATGGGTTAGTCTGGATCTTAGCAGCCCCTTTCCAGCCCCACATTTCCTCAGGTGCAGCTATCCTGGCTGGTTGGGCTCCTGTGATGAAGCAGCCCACTGACCTGCTTCTTTTCCACACCGGTGATTAGGCAGACAGCTGTATCTTCTGTTTCTGTTTCTTTTTAGGACAAATAAGGAGCTACAGCAGTACTGGATTAGTATGACTGTTGATAGCTTTTGAACTGAGTGTGTGTCTGTTTTTTTGAGGGTGGAGGCACCTTTATTACAGGGGATGGAAATAGGAATTGGATAGGCTAGTTCAGAGAAAGAAGATGTGACAGTAAAGATATTCCAGTCCTCTCCTCCCTTTCCTTGGTAATCCTGCCAACTGGCCCATATAGATCTTTGTTTTAACATTTGTTTTGGATGTTGTTGTTAGAAGCTGCCTTAAGTTTTGGGGAGGTGGTATATAGATAATTGCTCTAAATCCATGAAAAAATGAAAAAAATGCTGTCGTGTTCAATCAACCCCCTATCTCTTGACACTTCACCTTGTTGCACAAAAGGCAGAGCAAGGAAATCCCATAATTACATGTAGTGCAGGCCAATCAGATATGACAACTTCTTGACGGAGTTGGATTGCCTGGGGCTTATCTGTACCGCCTGGGACTGCTAAGTCATCTTCCTGCAGGGTTGAAAGAACCCTGTACATTTTTAAAGTACAGTCATACCTTGGTTGTCTAACGTCCTGGAACTCGGACGTTTTGGCTCCCAAATGCCGCAAACCCGAAAGTATTGTTCTGGTTTGGGAATGTTTTTTTGGAACCCGAACATCCGACAGGGCTTCCGCAGCTTCCAATGGGCTGCCAATCAGAAGCCTCACTTTGGTTTTCGAACATTTTCCAAGTTGAACGGACTTCCGAAACGGATTCTGTTCGACTTCCAAGATACGACTGTATTTAGGGGGAGGGGGTTATTGGTTTGTTTTGCTTTTGCTTTATTATGTATTTGGTATTTTCATTTTGTATTTTTATGTTGTGAACCATTATTCGGTGCTCTTCGGATGAACATCAGCAGACAAATTTAATGAATAAAGTTTATAAAGTTTATAAACTTAATATATAAACTTAATATTTGAGTATACTGACTGTGAAACTTGAATCAGAATATTTGTGCAGTGCAAAAAGTGTGACAAATAAAACATATATAGATAATAAACAGGTCAAGGAGTTAAAACTTCTTGTTGAAAGTATAGCATACACAGTGCAAACCCAGGTTTGTTGCTGTGCAATGCTTAAAATGGCCCCGAGACCTGCTTCAGGCACAGAGAATGCAAGCTTGTTTCCTTACTTTGTGGTCATGGAAGTAGGTTTATATTTAGCCGGGCAGTCTGTGGGCCTTGCGGGCGGCTCGAAGAAAGAAATAATCTCTCCCAATCATTACCTCACATTGCCTAGCTTCCCAGAGCATTTAAGCTGCCTGGGTGGAAAACTGGGTGATAAATTTAGATGAGATATTTCTTGCCAAGAGCCATGTATCTGACCCGGCCCGGCCTGGTAAGACAGAAAGGGAGAACGACATAAGATCTCCTCTCAGAAAGGAGCTCAAAGTTCTCCAAGTCTTCCATGTTTCCAAATGGAAAAAGAGAGTGCCTTTCTCAAGGACATTAAGAGTCCCATAGGAAAGCCCTTGGGAACAGATTACTGCAGTGGTAGCCTTGTGTTTATAGTGGAATGGCCAAGCTATATCTGTCTTGCATAGCATGGAGTAAATACCTTCTCCATTGAGCTCCCTAAGTATGCCAGCAGGCAGCTGATATGCTTATGTGTGGAATGCTATAGGGCTTTCCTAAAAGAAACCTGACACAGATATAAAGGCCTGCAGTGGCTGTCCTGAACTTCCAAATATTTGGGAGAGGGAAAATAAAATGTAAGGAATCCCAGACAGCAAAGTACCTGGATTCCCTCCTTTCTCGCACACAGTAGCCTTGTTTGCACATCACTTTAAACCATAATTGAAAGCCTGGAACAAACCTTGGCTATAGCTCATGTTGTTGTTATTGTTTAGTCATTTAGTCGTGTCCAACTCTTCATGACACCATGGACCAGAGCATGCCAGGCACTCCTGTCTTCCACTGCCTCCTGCAGTTTGGTCAGACTCATGCTGGTAGCTTTGACAACACTGTCCAACCATCTCGTCCTCTGTCGTCCCCTTCTTCTTGTGCCCTCAGTCTTTCCCAACATCAGGGTCTTTTCCAGGGAGTCTTCTCTTCTCATGAATTGGCCAAAGTATTGGAGCCTCAGCTTCAGGATCTGTCCTTCCAGTGAGCATAGCTCATAGTTTGGAGCAAAACAAGACACGAGCCTGGGAAATGCTAAGGCAAACCATGGTTTATCTCCCAGTAGCATGGGAGGTAGGGAGGAGCAAGGTGGCCATGATTTCCTCCCTGCACAGTGCATGTTCACCTTTAAACCATATTTAAGCATAACTATGGTTTAAAGTGATGTGCTAACTTCACCACTAATATGGGCGTTAGCTTTCAGGGAATTTCAAATGGGGATATGTTCTTAGAGGAAAGATGTATTTCTCCATATCAGCACAGTAGCCCCATTTCATAAGCTTGTATTCAATGAATTTGTATTCATAAATGCATATGCACCCCTGCACAGCTGATTTTAAGTCTGTAAAAAGGGATGTTTCATGGATCTCCCATGAAATATGTAGTTTGACCTATGGCATAAACCTTGTTCTTATAGTTTTCAGTTGCAGCTGTTTGGGAACACTAGTTTCTGTTCTGTCTCTTCCTCCATCTTGTCACTCAGTATTCGTTTCCATATGGCATATGGGACCTGCTTAGTCTTGGGCATACCATACGAAAACCCTCCTACCAGCCATGTCTTATTATTGCCTGTGAAGTGCTTGACTGACACAGGCACACTCCTCCCCCCACCTCTTTCTCAGTCTCAGGCAAGGAGCACTTATCAAGCTTTTGATGGGTGCCAGATGTAACTAATGGGCTGTGTTCAACTTTGTGGAGGTCTGTTGTACATATTTAAAACTTGAGTCCATTAACATTCGCCCTTGAACATATGCATGTGGACTCATCCCTGCCCTCCAATAACAGAGTTTACAGATGGTTTTTACTGTCCCTGATATTTTTTGCTACTTTAAATAATCCCTTTTTTGTTTGAAAGCCAGCTGTGCAGTCCTTTATGCCAGAGCCAAACTCGCTGATGGGTGCAAGTGCAAGGGTGTGGTCTACTAGTCAGAGCAAAGGGATGGATGCCAACACTCCCAGCAGTCTATATTTGGCTTGGCCAGCAATGCGTTGTGGGATTTTAAAGGAAGCCAGTTTACCTCACTCTGGCTGAGCAAGGTTTTTTTTGGGGGGGAAATGTGTTTTTTTAAAAATAAATATGTACTTGTTCATTCTTGGAAGATGCTGTGTTTTAATCTATGCTTAAAAAATGTGAAAGTTTCTTAAGCACAAGGGGTCAGAATCGGTCGATGATGGACTGAAGAGATTCCACGTTAGACAGTAGGGAGCAGATGTTCTAAGACCCTCAACACTGTTGATAGTTTCTGGTTCCTCAACTTCAGTGGTTGAGAAATTACTCAAATATTAGATGTGACGTCTGGAAAATATCTTTTAAAAAGCTACAGAATTTACCAGCTTCTTGGCTTTTATGAGCCTTCAGTCATACAACATGAAATGAAAACAATGAAAAGCTCATTTTTCAAAGGTACACATGTTTACCATGGAAACCTTTAAAGGGTGACTGCAATATGTGTAAGGATGTAAGAAGACAGGGATTTCCATTACAACCTGCCATCATCACAGTTAGAACTGTTTCTGTTCTGCTGCAGTTCTGTTTCCAGCAAATACTGCATTGCTCATTTCATTGACTGCTATTTATCCTACTTTATGTTATGAATTTAATGCAATTAATGATGTAATTTTTTCTCACATCGTTTCTTTTAGTGCAAAGACCGTTCATTTCAATATTTGTTTTAGTGCAAAGAACATTCATTTTAATAATAACATCAAACATTAAAAATTTCCCTATACAGAGCGGCCTACAGATGTCTTGTAAAAGTCAGTTGTTTATTTCCTCGACATCTGACAGGAGCGCATTCCACAGGGTGGGTGCGGCTACTGAGAAGATCTTCCTGGTTCCCTGTAATGAGGGAACCATTGCTCCTCTGCCTGGTTCACACTGAGGGAACCGCTACAAAGCCTCAGAGCTGGACCTCAGTGTCCAGGCTGAACGATGGGGGCAGAGACGCTCCTTCAGGTATACAGGGCTGAAACCATTTAGGGCTTTAAAGGTCAACACTAACACTTTGAATTGTGCTAGGAAACATACTGGGAGCCAATGTTGATTTTTAGGACTGGTGTTATATGGCCCTGGCAGCCATTCCCAGTCATCAGTCTGGCAGCCGTATTCTGGAGTAGTTGATTTCTGAGTCACCTTCAAAGTAGAGCACATTACAGTACTCCAAGTGCTAGATGCAATTAAAATGTGGGGAGTTACATTTTGTTTGTGGACTGGAAAGAACAGCAAGAGTGACTAATAATTGGTACTGTACTTGCTGGATTCAGTTCCATTCCAGACATGGCACGAATAAGCATTGTTTCCACTTCCATTGGAATTCTCCAACATCCCTAGGGATGTGCCACCAAGGCCCAAACAATGGAGCTCTTTGAGTATGTGGATACGTTTTGTTGTTTAGACTCTATGTCACTTCATTTTTTGATAGCTTGTGGCATTTAAGATTTGTGCTTGTAAGAGACAATACAAGTGAACCACAAGGAAAAATACACACAACATCCTCTTAAAGATGCCAGTGAACAAAGAGTTGGAACTATAAGCAGAAAGAGGCAGAAAATCTGAAAAACCCAGTGTAGACATGACGTTGTTCATATGCATACTTCCACAGAAATGGTTCCTAAAACATTTCATTGGAGGCAAACATTACATATGAGCTAGTCCTTAAAGAAGTGTGCTACTTGTTGCTTTGCTAGACATGCATCTGTCTGGCCAGATAATAGCTTCTCCTTCCCAGTTGCAGCACCATGCAATTTTCATTCTAATTAACTAAGGAAAATCCTTTCATTTTCTTTGATGGAGACCAAGGGAGGAACCGTTAGGGTATTTATAACATGAAAAGACATAAAAATATCATTTTTCCAGTTTTCGTCCCAGACATTCTAATCTAAAACCAGAACCCTACAGTAGTTTTATACCATAATGATTAAAAAAAACAAAAACTACCGAAGTTCTGTTTGTTGCACTCCTTTGGAATACTCAAATCTGTGCTCCAGTGGCTGGGATTGTACTGTGGAGAAGTGCCCCCCCCCACTGCTGTGTATGTTTGTAATGGAAGTCTGAGGTGACCACAAGATTTGCCTTGTACCTGCAGCATTTGGAAGAAGCCTAATCTGTTTTGGATCTGCTTGTGTCATTTCATTCAGATTCATTCTGATCTGTTAAATCTAAAGCTCTGTTTTACACACACTATAATGGGGAATCTAAAAACAGTGACAACTTTTTTCCTTTTCACATAAGTGGATGAAATTTGCAGGTAAAGGAGCACCCCTGCCCCAAAGTAAATTAATTACCGGTAATCAAGCAGATGCATTTGGGGGGTTTTGTGTAGAGAACCTTTCAATTGTTCGTTTGTTTAAAGAAAAGTCTTTCAGCTTAAAAAAATAAATAAATTCTGAAGGAAGGATTCCAACCCCTAATCTCTCAAGCTTTGGGTGCTTCTCCAGTCAGTCTGGTTTAATTTCTCAGAAAAAGAAAGTGGGTAATGCATTTAATTTTTTGGAAAAAGCTGAGACCAGAGAACAACTCAGAAGCTTAGGGGGTCTCTGATCCACTTTAAGATGCCTTGAGACACTTTGCCAACAGCACAATCCAACTCAGCAATGTGAGATCATGACTCAAATCACCCTGGCTCACCTTGCTCTTTGGGCTACACACTGAGCCAATGAACACCTCTAGTATTTAAAGGGAGCTTTACTATTTGCAGTTGGGCACAGTAGAGGGGGGGAGCACAGTCGGAATTGCAAATGTATCTGTTTGGCTTTGTATTTTAAAATCCTTCATAGTTGTCATTATTTGCAATTTATTTCTGCTCTTAGTAATAATAAAAAGTGAAAATCTTTCTCTTTGGACATTGGAGACAGGACAAGGATGATGGTACCATTATGACATTTGCAATGTTCATTTCCAATTTCTTTATAAAGAAATCTGCCCTTTAGTATCTGTACATAATTCATATTAAACACTTGCCTATGTTATCAACTTATGGTGTTTTTCTTCTACGTTTCCCCATTCTTCAGTGCTTGTTTGGATTATGTCTGCTGTGATCTGTTTGCATAACAAGGCAAGCAATGAATAAGAAAACAGAAGTAGTAATTTTGCAGCTGTGTATACCAAAGTGAAATAACCTCCGGGAACCTTATTGTGCTTATGGTTTGCACAACCAGCCCAGCAAACTGACCTGGTGGGTGCAGTTTTCCAGTTCAAATACCACAACAGCCTGGCAGAGGCAGAAGGTCCACACGCAAGCTACCTTTTGCATTGAATATGCTGAGCAATTGTAACAAAAGTCTGCCTTGAAGGTAAACTTGCAAGATTAGCAGCTTTTCTTGTGAAAAGTCTCCAGCAAACACCTATTCTCTTTTTGCTCTGTGTAGTCCAGAGTTGCAGGAAAGACGACTTTCATGTACAGGCATTGATAGGTCTGAAACAGCAAGTAGCAAATGACCCATGATCATCTTGACTTGCCAACTTACTTGATACTTCACAAAATCACCTTTTATAAGAAGAGCACTGAGCATAATGACTTCTTATGCCAAAAGCAGTGTGTCCAACTTCGTCTCATTTGACATTGAGACTTTGACTCTGAGTTGACTTATTGTTGTTGGCATGTTGACCAGCAAGTCTGGAGCTATTTGAGACACATGAATGTATTAGTTCTACGCATCACTAGCCCTGAGCAGTGAATTAAAACCAAAAAAAATCCAGCAGTAGAGCTGAATTTTCAGTTTCAGCTCAGATAATTCAGCACTATCAATTGTTTTAAGAAAAGGAAACAGCTGGAGTGTTTTACAAATCCACACTACATACAGGTTTTGTAGCCTCAAGTATGTTTTGTTTTCAAGAATGAAGATGGCTTGGCGTGAGAAAAATATTGCAAGAACAAATATTTATTGCATTGTTACTTAGCAGAATCTATGCACTGCTTGATTAAAGTAAAACCTCTAAGGAGTTTGTAAGAATTAGTAAAATTTATTTGTTTGTTTATTGCTCATTGTTCACCATAAGGTCCCAGGGCAGGATACAGCCTTAAAAAAAATATTGAAAACAATTAAAAACAACTTACAACCATAAAAATAAGGTGTGATAAAATTATAAATAGAAGAGTTAAAAACAATTAAAATGATAATTAAAATTAACAGAAAAAAGAATAAGACACATCAACATCAATGTTTCTGGATAGCCTTGCCTAAACAAAAATGTTTTAAGCAGGCACTGAAAAGAGTATAGTGAAGGCTATTTATTTTCCTTTATTACCATAGGAATGCAGAATGCTTGTGCATGTAAGGGACATTCCACCCATTAAATGTACTAGAAATATTTTATTTGAAGTGGTCACAAATGTGCCAAGGGAAAAAAACCATTTCTGGGTCCTGTGAATATGTAGCAAACTTGCTCACAGCATCATGTGTTTGGGCATGGCCCACGGCCTTTTCAGACCAGAATTTGGAACCTATAAAATTGCAATAAAACCAAATGAGGGTGGAGAGACCAACTGTTCTCTAGGTTTGACCATTTATGCATGCCAGACCATTAGTAAGAAGAGTTGCTGCCAAAATCCTCACGAGAAGTTCAGTCTGGAATAGTACCTTCATCATAATCACCACATTATAAGAAGGGGGGGGGGACCCGGCTGTGTAAACGAGTTTTTAAATGCTCCAACTGCAGTTTCTTTCAACTGGGGTGACTGTGGACCGTGGGCTATAAAGGGTTAATGAGAAATCTCAGCTCCTGAGGTTCTTTCTTTCACATTTTTGTCTGTAGGCAAAGTAGGTTGGTTAGTTGCTAGGTGTGTGCATAGCGTACTTCTGGCTGTGGTACAGTGAACATAGGCTTGGACTGTGGGCAAGTGAGCTGGCAACTTAGGAACCAGGGGCGATAGGGCTAAGTGAATAGTCAAAATCAAAGAGCAAGACAGGAGGCAGAACCAAGGCACAAATGAGGAGGCAAGTCCAAAGTGCTAGCCAGATGTTGAGACAGAGCGATGCAGAAATCACTTGTTGCTCAAGTACTATGGAGGATTTGGTGGGTGTGAAAGAAGTACTTTAAAAAGTAATCTATCCTGACACTTTCAGCATTTGGCTTCCATGTATGTCCATGAGTTCTAGTGTTAGGAAAGAGGGAGTAAAACTTTTCTATATCAACTTTCTCCACACCTTTCATAATTTTATAATGATGTAAGTGTGAGCTGTGAAAATAGGCTCCAGTCCTGTTCTTCTTTGTCTGCAGGCTCAGACACTGGTTCGGCAATTCCCTTCATGCGCACTCCAAAGCAGGGGGCGGGGGAGTTAAAAAGTGCAGACTTGAATCTTGCAGGGAGTAAAAAACAAAACATTTTGCTCCAGTGTACTGAAACGAAAGTTTCGTGGATCTCATTGACTCTTAACGTTGCTTTATCTGATTATAATTGGGCTGTACTAGGACCTGGGAAACCAGAGTTCAAATCCCCCATCAGCCATGATGATGCCCATTGGCTGACATTGGACCAGTCAGTATCTCTCAACCTATCTTACCTCCCAGGGTTGTTGGGAAGATTAACATGGTGAAGGAGAGAAGTTTGCATGCCACCTTGATCTTCTTGTAGGAAAGGTGGGATATAAATGTAGTAATGAAATTAAATATAGACAGTAGGTGGCAGTAACAGGGCCTCTTCTGAGGTATTGCAAATGCCCTTAAATTCTAAGAAGTGTTGCTGGAATGGGAGCTGTGTTCAAATCTTGTATGACTTGACTATGGCCAAGAGGGGGACGATACCAGTATTAAGATGTTGTAAAGGCATTCAGGATATTGGGATGTCAGTGGGAAGCAGGCAGAAGGACAACAAACTAAGCTTTAATGAAACAAGCCATGGTTTGCTTGGTCATCTGTGCGGCAACTCATGATTTGTTCTCGACAAACCACAGTTTAGCATTGCATGCAAACCTGACCACTGTGTGCATCCATGTGGCTTTAAAAACAAAAAAGGAGACTGGAATGCATGCATAGGGAAGATTGGGGGCCACAAACAATAAATCTAGTGTTCTGTATAATATCTGAAAAGTACTGCAGTCTTTCTCTGAAGGGAGGTGTGACCTTTTGCTGCTGAATGTGTACCTCTTGGTTTTTTTTTAATAAGAAAAAAGAGTTTCACTCTAGGACGGTCTGGGTCCAGATGGTTAGATATCAAAGGTATGTGTAACGGAATGTATTGTATGGTTGGCTGTTCTTGATATATTGTTAATCTGTTTTCCAGATGCCACTCTTATAGTACAGCAGGACCCCTAGGCTGTTTAGGCTAGTTACTTCCTGGGTCAGACCATGGGACAGATGCCGATATGTCAAACCTTGAATGTGACTTGTGTGACTTCGGGAGGGGTGGGGAGGTGAAGAGAGAGACTGACAACACTTTAATGGCTAAGTGAAAAATGTAGATGCCTCTTGTGTTCACAAAGGATTTATTGCAATGTAGAGATTAACAGTAGAGATTTTAAGGAGGCTGTGATTTCCGACCTATCCTCTTCTCAAACAGCACTGTTTCCATCCTGCTACGATTTGGCTTCCACCTGTCCCACTGTCCACTACAGCCAAAACCAGTGTAATTAACTGCATAATTTCAGTGCATTTCAGTGGAAGGGAAATGTGGAAAACAACACTATTATTTATGTAATAGTTGCCAACTAAAGAAGCAACTCTAGTGAATACGGCTTGTGTTCGCTTGCAGGATTTCTGTTCCTGACCTTGGATGAACGTGCAAATTGCAGCAATTTCCATTTCCAGAGGAATTCTCCCACATCCTTAATTAACACTGTCCATTTAAATCTGCTGCTGAATCAGGAGACTCAATAGCTGCAGCCATTCCTACCGATTTCCCCCTCTGGTCCTGTTATCTGCCTCTGTTCCCCTGCTGCAGAATGCCTAAGGGTGAACGGTCCCAAACATTTCTGCAGAAAGTTTCAATTGGTCATTCAAATTTAGGGTGAGGCAGTGAGTCAGAATCTAGGAGAAGCAATCTAAGGTATAAACAGATAAGGAACATGTGTCACAGTACAGCACAGAGTTGAAAGTATTGCCTTAGAAGCATCCTCTTTCTGGTCCTTCATTTAAAGTTTCTGGGAAGCTGCATAAATCAGGCTGATATGACACATCTTCCAGTGAAAGCTGGAAGTGAGGGCAAGTCAGTGAAGTACATTTGCGTTTTTCCATATGATGAGCCAGCACTGAACTAGCTCAAGTGTGCAGAACTGGGTCCTGTACTTCTGTAGACTTAACTGTAATCAAAGTGGAAAAACTTGAGCTGTTACTGTCTGAGAACCAAACTAAGAAAGAAAGAAAAGTCATAATTGAGGTTTGATTCTCTGACTTCCAAATCAGCGCACACTGCATAATAGAATGCCGTTTCTAGAAATGGATTGCTGCTTAATGAATCTCATTGCTGTTTTGGCCTTACGCAGTTGAATGCTCTATCCAAACCTGATTAAGAAAATTTGAACTGAGATTTGAACACATTCTTTTAATTATGCAGTAGGTTGTAGACATGTGCATACATTCAACATAGATACCTTTGTTTCTATTGAAAATTAGTAGATGAAATTAGCAAAGTCTTGCTGCTGTGTGTGTATTTGCTCCCCCTTCTTTTTGTAAAGTCAGTACATCAGGTCTACTGTCATGTGTGCTGTTAATATGGAGGCCTAAGCCGCAGAAGGAAAAACCTAAAAGAAGCAATAGCTCTGTGAACAATGCATATTGGGGCTGTCTTCTGTCAGCCAGTGCTGTAGGAAAGGGAGTAGCCTAGAAAGGTGTATGAGGACAGTTCCCACACCCAGTGGAACTGCAACCTACAGAGGAAACTGCTAAAGAAGGTAGACAGCTCACCTATCAAAGGTATGCCTTCCATGCTGAGAGTTGCAACATTAAAGGATATGACTTATCCATTATATAAAGCATGGTTTTCCTCAATAAGGCCTTTTATCATTTCACCTGCAAACATATTGGAATGGGACACTGCCTGTAATTCCAGGATGTTTTCGACTCTCTCTCTGAATATCCTTAGCTGCTCAAATATTCTGTGTTCTCCAGGTGTCTGCCAGTCCATCGTACCCTTCACTCATCCCTGCCTCCTTCCCCCACCTTGCAAATCTGAACCAACCAGTTGAACAAGATCTCCTTAATAGCTTCACTTGCTCAACCAAGATGACCTTGTAGGGGCATCAACAAACCAGGAAGGAATGTCTGGGTGGCTGGTCAGTTCATGTGAAGTGACTGACTATAAATCTAGAATATGCCAATATGTAATGCTTTAAATTTGGTGCAACAATGCCTGCATTGCAGTATCAAATTAGAATGGAAAGAATTCAAGAAAAGGAGGGATCAAAAGCTGCTGATGTCCCAGAAGAGCTGATGGAGAGGCTGCCATATTATGTTTTCAGGTAATTGCTATAGTGTTTGCCTGCAGGACAGCAGTTATCTTTTCCTGAAATGTCCTGGAATGCTTGGTTGCTTTTTGCTGACCAGTGTATAGGAAGACAAGAGAACTCCCACAAATTCTTCTGTACCCAAATTTGACTCTGCATAACATATAATCTGCATGCTATGTCCATCTTTTGAGGACACATTTTATCTGGTTTGTGGTGTCTATGTTGCATGGTTTGTAACGTGGCATGACAGCTCCAGTTCTGCTGCCTAGTGGAAATAAATTTAGCTTTGTAATCTTGGCTACCATCTGCAAGCTCAGCATCCACAATATCAATCAACCTGTGGCTATGTTGTTCTGGAGATTACAGTTATAGCAGGAACTTGACTATGTAACTAATGGAAATGAATGACTACTTCACACTAAATAACTTGACTAATGCAGTTCACTTCTCTGCTTTTTATGTTAAGCTCTGTTTAGGCCATTGTAATCTTAAAGTGGATTTTCATGAATTACAACCTCACCCTGCCTAATTTCATAAGCTGCAAAATATTGTTTTTTTAAAAAAACCAACTCATCTTATCAGGGGGTCAGTTTGTTTTCTCTAGGTAGCCAAGTATATGAAGTTCCCCAGGTTAACATATGACATTATCATTTGCCCTCCTCAGGTATTTACATAAGAACAAATTAATGGTGAACACAGAAAGCTGCATTATTGTACCTGAAGCAGCCTTTTGATGTTTGTGGAAGTCATTTTTGCAAGATGTGTTCTGTAAATTAAATATATTCCTATATACATACCAATGTAAGGCTGTTGTCGCACAGTCCCCTTTGGAAGATTTGTAGTGCTGTACCACAATCCTGGATTTGCATGAAGTCAGAGTGGGGGGAGGGGAACAAAAGAGAAGGGAGGTATTTTAAATGGTAATTTTAAGCAGCAGAGGCTGGAACAAAGCAGGGGTAGAGGGACACTGAGAAGTTTTAAGGATATGGGTATGATCGAAGGAGCTGTGAGGATATGGGGGGATTAAAGGACCCGTGAGGATATGAAGGGTTGAGTGTGGAGTATAATAGGTGGGAGGTTTGGTGGGGTATGCGAAGAACATGTGCCAGTACTGTTGTGATGTCATTGTTGCATCACAGTCAAAGCCTCCATTCCTTGCTAATCAATACTGATGGGCACAGAGGACTTTGTGCAGCTACATTCTACTTTGTAAAAACAGATAAAGAAATCAAGATTACAGTACTTGGAATTGTGAATAATGGAATCCTGTGAACGTTTCTTGCCTCAAGCAAACCTTCTTCTACTCTGTCCCTTCGTTAGGTGGTGTCTCTGTACTTTCATTTTGCCATACACATCATGACATCTAGTTGCCTTAATAGGCAAAAGCCCTGTGTTGCACAAAGGAGAAGGGAACAATGGAGCAGCTGTTGAGCTGAGGCCTCTGCACTGCCTTTTTATGGAAATCTGTTCCATTATTTCCATAGGAACTCTTGGGGTTATTTTGGCATCCAAGACATTAGAAAGGACACTGAGCAGCTTTGTTAGACAAAGGCAGCCCTCCTGGTTGGCTCTGGCAAATACCTGTGTCCCTTCCAGTGATAAGGTGGTTTCAAAAAGCACCCCCAAGCTATGCACCTGCTTTTTCAGAGGGAGTGCAATCCCATGAACAACTGGCCTTTCCCTTTAATTCCTGGACCTGGAAACCACCCAGCCAAAAGATGCAAGCGTGATACGTATCAGAGCATGAGACTCTTAATCTCAGGGTTGTGGGTTCGAGCCCCATGTTGGGTAAAAGATTTCTGTGGTCCCAACTCTACAATTCTATATAGAATAAAGTAGTAAATGCAAATCTCTCAATGCACAGCAAGCACTTTATTTTCAGAAAAGTGTTCATGCCACAGGAATGGCGCCAGATGTTGGGGAGGGTGCTTGGCATGGGGCCTTGGGGGGCCCCCAGGACAGGGTGCAACTGAACTTGGCTGCTGTTTAGAAGTGACCCCACCACTGAAAAGCATCTGGGGGCTTGACGGGGAAGGCAGAGAATGGTGACATCCTGAGTCAGGCTGGTGAGAGGACTTTCCCTTCCCCCCAGGCCCCTGTTTGGTGCATGAATGAACCAACTGCAGTCGCTGGTTTCAGAAGTGAAGCGTTATGATAATAATTGCCACCATGGAGCCCAAACATGACTTCTTCTGTATTTATTGAGATTGTAGCTTTGTTGCAAAACGATGCATAGTGGACTTTGGCATTTAGATCTTAGAACTTCATGTTTATAGGACACTTATAAATCTACAAAGCAGGGCCTGCCTGTCTGTGTTTAATTAATTCACACGTCTCTTCCAGAGTTGGGTCATCTTGTTTTACTGGCAGGAAACTGAGGCAGAGCAACACTGGTTTGCCCAAGACCACCTCTTTTGAATCAGTGACATAGGAGACTTGGCTGAATTCTTCTTCTACCCACTGGGCCAACCAGCTCCCTTGTAGATTCACTGCCTTGAAATTAGGAATTGATATATGTAGTTGTAATAGCCTTGTGAACAGCAGGCAAGGAGAGATGACACCATATGCAGATTCTGCGTAAGCAACCCCCTGGGGCCTATTTCTGCGATGAAAGAGAAGTCCTGGCTTGCATACTCAGCTATTGTAGGCTTATGCCTTTTACTTTGCCAGAGAATTGCTTACCCGCGTCCCCAGGGCCGAGAAGAGAACAAAAAAAGTTCCAGGAAAGTTTCTTCTTTGGAGAAAAGAGTTTTATTGCAAATCTGTGCACAGTGACAGTCAGCAGAATATATAGTTTCTGAAATCTGACTGTACCTTTACCATGTTCAGCAAGCATTTTTATACCTAAAAGCATTCACCCTCCTCCCATACCTCCCCCCAAACCATCTCCAATCAGCTGGCAAGTTTTCAACTTATTTCCTTTTAGGGCATATCAATATTTGCTGGCTAAGGCTGCTAGCTAAGCACTTCCCCTGCTGGTTAAGCATTTTCTCTGCTCAGTAAGCACCCCCTCCCAACTCCTTGTACACGTGTCTTCTTTTGCTAGCAAAGCATTTCCTTCGTATCATCACTTAAAAGCAGAAGTGAAGCAGGAAACATCTTGCTTGTGGTTTTTCAGTTAACAGCAGTTTCTGGCTAGGCAGGAAGCGACCTTCTGACCTGTAGCTAGCATCAGCAGTTCCAAATAGCTGATTAGGCAGGAAGTGGCCTCATGACCTGTCTGTTTTAGACTTTTGCAAATAACTGCATTTTTGAGTTTGAGCTGTGTAACCATCCTAGCAGAGTGCAGGAATTTACTATGTGTAGATAATATTAATGATTAACCGTTCCCCTCTCCCTTCACTCCCTCCTCTTCTTCTGAACAACCTAATACTTAGGTTCGTTCTGGGGTATGGGCCTATACTCCCTCATCACAGCGATGACCGTGGGTCCTAGCTTTCGTGACAGGAGTCTTTGCATCATTTGCTGCAAGCATTGCAATAAGCAGGGGATACAGAGGCAAAGAAGCAAAAGGATTAATAGCGGTCCTGCTAATAATACTATAACATTCCTGAGCCAACTGCCATCAGGGAGCCAGGAATACAACCAACCCCATGCATCACTCCCTGTGGCTTTCAGCGGGTTTTCAGCTATCATCGTTTCCATGTGGTTGATGGTGGCTGAAATACTGACATTATTATCTGGGATGAACATACAACAATGAGAATGAACCAGGGCACAAACCCCACCCTTTGAGGCCAACATCACATCCAAAGCATAGCGATTCTGTAGGACAACCTCCCTCATAGCAGTCACCTCTCGATTGAGCTCCTTTAATGCTTTTATGGTATCATTGAATAATCCTTCTGTCCAATTGGCCAGCAGATGAAGATCTCTATAATTCATGGCTGCCCCTAAAGAAGGTAGCAGGGCTCGTGATATCTGGGTCCCAATATAGTGGTTAATAGGTGTATTAACTGCCCTGCGGTTACGCAGCCTGAGAGATGTTGGTAGCTTTTCCACCTTATATAAAAGGGGGATCACCACTCCCAAGGTACAAACTCCAGTAAGGTCTCGGGGAATAGTTTTGAATGCTGCATCGCCACAAATCAACCATAGTTCCTTCGGAAGAAGGCGACTGGTGTTTCGGCGTTGCTCTGACCACTGGAAGGCTTGCGAAAACAGAAGGCTTATGTGCCATTGCTCCTCAGTGAAGTTTAGCAGGGGTATAACGGAAGAGTTGGATCTAGAGCTTTCGTGGAGGTGGTGCATGTCTGTCAGTAACTTGGAGCTAGTATCAGATTGATAACACCGAGAGGTATTACCATAAGGAAATAAGGCGGAACAGGTCCTATCGAATACAAAATTTAAGACATATTGGCAATTGGGGTAAATCCCTCTTAGATTTGACCCTTCAGAAAAATTTAAACAAATAAAGGCTGGCTCGGACAGGGCTATTTTTACAGGTGGCCATTGAGCTTCCTCGGGGTTCAATGTATTTTCTATGGTAAAGATGGTATCAATGGGAATTCCGTGTAGCATCAAACCTGGCCGTTGTGCATAAGGTGGTATATGCATACACAGCCAACAATCGGAGAGTTGTAACATAGTAGCGAACTTAAACATATCCTTGATGTAAACATTGTCTTCCCACATCTTATGGTAATCTTCTCCCCTGGATGTCTTGTTTAACAAACCTGTTCCCCCTTGGTCTTGCTTGCCAGTCCTTGCCTCTCCCCCCACAATAGCTAACATGAGATATACTATGAGGATCATCATGGGGATAGAAGGATCTGGCCGTCGTCTCCCGCAGAGCCTGTGACGTTCATGCCAGCAAAAGAAAACGCACATCCATAAGGCAAGACCGGCCGAGATAACCCCTATCCACCAACCCCAATCCTTCCATGGTTCCTCCCACCAATATTCAGGGGGTGTGCTCATTGTTGAGGAGCCCACTGATATTTGTTCCCGACTACCTGTTGAGCCTCAAGGATGAGAGCCCACCGGTGAGCTGATGCTTCCACTATGTGGGTCAATTTTTCTACTAACCCTGTCGGGTGGATTGAACTCACGTGCTGCCTCCCTAGTGACCAAAGGTGGCAATTCTTACTGGCACTTGTTTAGCAATTGCACACCTGGTTAAGGCTCCCACCCCTGCAATACTTGCATTGCATCAAGATAGGTTCCGTCCCATCTATCACCTGGATTAAGAGTAGGACCTGGTCTATCAAATGAGGTTGGTACAGTGCTCTACCTCCCAGATAACAGTTGATTACCCTCCCACAGCAGCAAGAGCGGTCCAGAACTCGATAGAGTTCGATCGTCTCTGCAACTTCCCGTATGAGCACTATCCACGCGTGTTGGACAGTGGTGTGAGAGAGGAGCCACAACGGGGCAGTGGGGTGTCTCAATACGGCAATCTCATCAAACCCCAGTTTCCAATAGCCGAAGAGCACGCCATCTCTTACCACCGGCAAGACGAACCACTCGTAGCAGAGGCCAGCAGGCCAATAAGGGCGGTATGGCTCAGTGGGGTCAGGGTTGTGGGACATAGAGCAGATAACAGAAAAGAGAAAAGAGAAAGTCCTTATGGAAATATAAAATGTCCTGGTGGACTTCCTGGATTAGTCCGGCACGGGTTTTCACGTTGGGGACGCTGCCCGCGGGCGCCCCTCCCATCCAATTCTTCAGCCGTGCGTAGAGATATCAGCCTCCGGAGTGATATCAGCAGGGCGGTTGTCTACCGGGCGTCTGGAGATGGTCAGCCGAAGGGAGTTCTCTGGATCTGGTGTTACTGTCCAATCTGAAATGGCTTTCTTCACTCGAGTATGGTGGACCCACGGGGTGATGCCGGCAACCTTCACAGCAGTAGGGGTAGAGAGTAGCACGGTGTATGGTCCCCTCCAGCAGGGCTGTAGGGGGGCTCGCTGCCAGTCTTTCACCCACACTTCGTCACCTGGCTCGAACTGATGGAACGGTTCAGTTAACACACATGGGGTGCGAGCCTGGGTCCACCTGTTGAGATAAGAAAGAACTCGGGAGAGTGACTGTACATAATTATTCAATTGCACATCTTGGCTAACATACGGAGTTAACATTCTAACATATGGGACTGGTCTCCCAAACAGAACTTCAAAAGGTGACAAGTGGGTCCGTTTTGACGGAAGACTGCGGACCCTGAGTAATGCCAAGGGCAACATGGTCACCCAATTAGACTTGGTTTCCTGTGTCAGCTTGGACAGCTGATTCTTTAGAGTCCTGTTCATTCTTTCAACCTTTCCAGAACTCTGGGGTCTATAAGCAGTATGCAGCTTCCAGTTGATCTGGAGTGCTTTAGCCAGCCCCTGTAGGACTGCATGAACGAATGCTGGTCCATTGTCAGATCCTATGGATCTTGGCAACCCATAGCGAGGGATGATTTCCTTAAGCAGGCACCTGGTTACTTCAATCGCCTTTTCAGTCTTTGTTGGCCATGCCTCGACCCATCCGGTGTAGGTGCACACTGCCACCAGCAGGTAGCGACATAATCCACGACGGGGTAATTCAGTGAAGTCTACCACAAGATCTTCCATTGGTGCAGTTCCACTGTGCTGAACTCCCGGGGGAGCCAGTGGTCCGGTTCTGGGATTATTCTTTTGACATAGCAGGCATTTTCTGGAAACCTGGGCTGCCAGTTGATAAAGGTGGGCTATATAGAAGCACTTTGCCAGCTGCTTGGTGGTAGCATCTGGCCCCATGTGGGTGGACTCATGGTACCTCTGAGTTATCTGTCGAGACAGGGACTCTGGAATCCATATCCTGTCATCAGGTGTGAGGTACCATCCTTCGTTGGTCAATGTCAACTCCTGGGCATCTGCAGTGTCCCTTTCCTGTTTTGTGTAAGCCGGCTTGTCGGCGGTGCTTAAAATCTCTTCTGGGATCAGTGCTCCAATGATTGGAGCTGGGGCCAGTTCCCGGGCTGCTTCCTTGGCCACCTTGTCTGCCAGTCGATTTCCTCTGGCCACTTCCCCTGGTCCAGTTGTGTGTCCATAACAATGGATAACTGCTACCGCTTCAGGCTCCCATACAGCATCCAGAAGGTTCAACAAAGCTTGTGGGTGGGCCACCTGGTTTCCTCTGGAGGTAAGCAAACCTCTTTCTTTCCATAAGGCTCCATGGGCATGTAAAGTCAGGAATGCATACTTAGAATCTGTATAAATGTTTATTTTCTGATCCTTCGCCAGGCTCAGGGCTCTGGTAAGCGCAGTTAGTTCCGCCAGCTGGGCCGATGTTCCAGGCGGGAGTGACTTTGCTTCGACCACCTGGTCGTCCAGGGCTACCACTGCATAGCCTGCCTTTCGCTGCCCAGCCTCGACAAAGCTGCTTCCATCCACAAACCATGAGAGCCAGTGGGGGTTTGCCTCGTCTTTGAGATCAGGCCTGCTGGAATATACTTCGTCCATTACTTCAATGCAATCGTGCGTCTGCTCCTCACCTTCTCCTACCGGCAACAGGGTAGCTGGGTTGAGGGCGGTGGTGACCTGGAACTTCAAGCGCGGGTGCAACAATAGCATCTGGCACTTCCTCATCTTTGCTTGGGAGAGGAAATAGGTACCCTTCATGTCAAGCAGTGCTGGGACTGCATGCGGAGTCACACAAACAGTGTCTTGGCCAAAAGTGAATTTGTCGGCTTTGTTCAATAGGGTAGCTACTGCCACAACTGCTCTCATGCACGGCGGTAAACCTTGTTCTGTAGGCGTCAGGCGCTCAGATAGGTATGCCACGGGCTGTTGCCAGCTCCCCAATTTCTGGCATAGCACTCCCTTCGCTGTTCCCTGGTCCTCATCCACAAACAGGGAGAAAGGCTTCTCAGGATTTGGGATACCCAGCGCTGGTGCTTGCTGCAATGCCCTTTTCAGATCTTTGAAGGCCTGCCGTTGCTCCTCTCCCCACACAAAGGGGTCCTTTTCAGTTCCTCTGGTTGACTCGTGCAGAGGCTTGGCAATTGTGCTGAAGTCAGGGATCCATATTCTACAGAATCCTGCCGAGCCCAAGAAACCACGAAGTTCTCTGCGATTCTTTGGCTCTGGAATCTGGATAATGGCTTGCTTCCTTTCTTCTCTTAGGGTCCGTTGCTGATGGGATATATCAAATCCAAGGTATTTTACAGTGGGTTGGCATATTTGGGCCTTTCTCTTAGATACTCGGTATCCTGCTTCAGCCAAGTGATTTAACAAATCCTTGGTGGCTTTCATACACGTGTCCTCGTCTGAACAGGCCAAAAGAAGGTCATCTACGTACTGTAACAAGACCCTGTGTGGGCTGGTGGGGAAGCTAGACAGGTCCGAGGCCAATGCCACCCCAAAAAGGGTTGGAGAATTCTTGAAACCTTGTGGAAGCCTTGTCCACGTATATTGCACCTTGGTGCCTGTTCCTGGATCCATCCATTGAAATGCAAACAGGGGCTGACTTTCCTCTGCCAGACGGCAGCAGAAGAATGCATCCTTCAAGTCCAGTACCGTGAAATAGCAGGCAGTAGGAGGTATTAAACTCAACAGCGTGTAAGGATTGGGCACATTGGGGTGGAGGGTTTCCACGGCCTGGTTGACCAATCGAAGGTCCTGGACTGGGCGGTACGTGCCATCTTCCTTCTTCACCGGCAAGAGTGGGGTGTTCCACTGAGATTGACACTGTCTCAGGATGCCATGGCGAAGCAACCGTTCCAAATGTACCCATACTCCTTCTGCAGCACGCCGGGGGATAGGGTATTGGTTCACGGCCACAGGGTTAGCAAATGGCTTGGGCTTAACTATTACAGGTGGGATGTTCTTTGCCATTCCGGGTGGGTTACTTTCTGCCCATACACCAGGGTTAACTTCTTGCAGGAGGTCCTCTGGAATAATCCCCTCCTCTTCTTTTAACATCATTAGGCGCCAGTGTTCCCTTAAGGGTACCTCTAAGGAAAGCTCTCCTGTTTGCCCTGTAGTCATTGTCACTTCTCCTGTCGGTTGAAAGGAAATCTGGGCTTGCAATTTTGATAGCAGGTCTCGGCCCAATAGTGGGATCGGACACTCCGGTATATACAAAAACTTGTGTTGGACCACTTGGCCGCCCAGGCGACAGATAACAGATTGCAGGAAGGGGGCTCTTTGTGATTTCCCTGTGGCTCCTATTATGTTAATTGTTTGCTGGGTGGGCTTGGACACTGGTACGGGCAAAACAGAGTGGGCGGCTCCTGTGTCAACCATAAAGGGGATAGTTTGGTTCCCTGTCTGTATTTTGACCATGGGCTCACGGGAACCTAAATCAGCTGGGCCCGGTCTGTCCTAATATCCTTCCTCCTCTCTCAGGCTCATCATGCCGGGCTGCCTTTGGGCTGAGGGGTACCGGGGAGGTCCCTGTCCACGTCCTCTACCCCTGCTGGCATTTGTCGATGGCCAAGGTCTCAGTTCCTGTCCAGGTCCCCTGAGGATTGGGCCTGAGACTCGTTCTCCTCGTCCTCTTCCTCCTAAGTGGGCCTGTGGGCATTCTCCTTTCCAGTGCCCTTCCTGCCGGCAGATGGCGCACTGATTCCTCCCCAGGCGGCCTTGCCCTCCTCCCCGGGCACTTCCTCTTTTCTGAGAGATGGGTGCGGTAGCCTGCAACGCCATCAACTTCTTTGCTTGATACTTCTCCTTTTTCTTTTGTTCCTCTTCTTCCCTCTGATTGTAAGTGGTTTGAGCCAGTTCTAACATCCACTCAAGGGTGTGGCCCATGAACCCCTCGTTTTTTTGAATCTTTCGACGGACATCGGCCGCCGCTTGCGCCACAAAAGCAGCCTTTACAATAAGGGCGTTGGCAGCCTCATCTGGGTCTACTGGGGTATACTGACGGTAGGCTTCCTTCAGGCGTTCCAGGTAAGCCCCTGGGGCCTCTTCATTCCCCTGCACTACCTCTCTGACCTTCACAAAGTTGGTGGGTTTCCTGGCTGCTCTCCTCATACCATTTAACACATTCTGGCGGTAGGTAGTGAGGGTTTTCTGGCCATCAGCAGTCTGATAATTCCAATTCGGTGTACTGTCAGGGTATTCTGTTATAATGTCTGCATCCGGTGTTCCCTGTGCTCTCATGTGTACTCGGGCTTCAACATGGACTCGCCTAGTTTCTTCTGTGGTTAGCAGCGCATCCATCAAATACTGCACATCATCAAAAGTGGGATTATAGGTTTTAAAAATCCCTTCAAACAATTTTATAATTTTTGCTGGATTCTCCTCAAAGGAAGGATTTTGATTTCTCCAATTACAAACATCTGCACTTGAAAAGGGTATATGCTGGACCGTGTAGGTCCGTGGTGTCTCCGCCCCACCAGGCCCTGGAGGTCCCGGTGGGTCATAAACCCTTCGGAGGGGCATTACTCCTGCTGCCTGACCCTTCCTTGCTTTCTCATACTGTCTATGAGCCATAACTCTCTTCGCCGCCTCTCCCCACTTACGTTGCCATTGCTTTCTTCTTTGAGGGGTACAACATTCTGCTGCCTCAACTAACAAGGGGCTCACATCCAACTTCTCCGCATAGGGGCTCACGTATGCCGTAATGCGTTCCTCTTGTCCCTTGGTCCACTTCTTATTCTCCTCAGTCCATCTCCTCAACTTCTCTATAAATTCCTCATCATCTCCTTCCTCCTTCTTTTCCTCTAAATCATCATTCATTAACAGGTCGCTGTCTTTTTGTTCTGGGCTTGATGGGGGGCTTGCTTGGGCTTGGGGGCCAGTTCCTCCCAGTGCTTGGGGACCTGGGCCTGGGAGATTTGCTAGAGGGGCAGTTGGTGGAGCATAGGGTGGTGGTGGTTTGATGACTCCCCCCTCCTCATCTTCTGGGTCTGGTATCACCGGGGGCTTTTCTGCCTTCCCTGCCGGTCGAACAGCACAAATTGTATTTTGTGGGGCGTCGCCTCGGCAGGCTTTCAACCATGGTGGATTCTTTTCTACATTGGTTTTCCAAGTAGAAATGTAGGGGATTTGGTCTGGGTGGACATTCAATATGTTCTGATATAATGGGCTGATTAGTTGCAAATCAAAGCTTCCTCCTGTTGGCCAATTAGTTTGTGCGGGCCAGTCAACTTCACATAATGTCCTCATTCTCTGTTTTCGCAATTTGATTCCCCAATCATCATGCTTTGTGGCTGCTTTCCAGTTGTTTAAAAAACATTCCAGAGGACTACATTGGCTTGCCCCAGCCCCCATTTTTTTTTTTTTCCCAGATACTCCGCACCTAACCGGGCTGTAAATTCTTTCACACTCCACACGATTCAGATTGTGATCTACACGAGGTCGCCCTGGTAGAAAATGCACAATCCTGCAATCGCCCGGCCAAGGGGAACGCTAGGCCCCGACCCGCACTCAAAATCCACTCACAGGAGTATCTGAACACGCAACATACAACATACCAATCATTCCATTATAATTCCAACATGCAACACACAAAACACACCAATACAATTTCCCTTCTGTTTCCCTTCCACCCAACCTTACTGGTGGCCCCCCCTTGTTGCCACGGCTAGTTCCCTTCCTGGTAGCACTGTACTGCTATGACCAGGTGAGGCTGATCAGGCCCCTGGCCCCCTTTCCCTCGGGCCCCTAGCCCTTTCCTTCGGGCTTACCTTTTCCTTTCCGCTGCGGGTTCCCTTCCTTGGCCAGTCTTGTCTTTTCTCCCTCGACCGAAGTTCCTGCTCAGGAGCGGTGTGGCCGGTTTCCCCCACGAATTGGTAGGGTGCGCGCTGAAGCCTGCAGACTCCGGTCTGAGCTGTCCACCTGGTCGAGCCTGGCTCTCCCCGGCCCCCTGGGGTGGGGCAATTCCCGGCCAATGCACCAAGCTGTAGGCTTATGCCTTTTACTTTGCCAGAGAATTGCTTACCCGCGTCCCCAGGGCCGAGAAGAGAACAAAAAAAGTTCCAGGAAAGTTTCTTCTTTGGAGAAAAGAGTTTTATTGCAAATCTGTGCACAGTGACAGTCAGCAGAATATATAGTTTCTGAAATCTGACTGTACCTTTACCATGTTCAGCAAGCATTTTTATACCTAAAAGCATTCACCCTCCTCCCATACCTCCCCCCAAACCATCTCCAATCAGCTGGCAAGTTTTCAACTTATTTCCTTTTAGGGCATATCAATATTTGCTGGCTAAGGCTGCTAGCTAAGCACTTCCCCTGCTGGTTAAGCATTTTCTCTGCTCAGTAAGCACCCCCTCCCAACTCCTTGTACACGTGTCTTCTTTTGCTAGCAAAGCATTTCCTTCGTATCATCACTTAAAAGCAGAAGTGAAGCAGGAAACATCTTGCTTGTGGTTTTTCAGTTAACAGCAGTTTCTGGCTAGGCAGGAAGCGACCTTCTGACCTGTAGCTAGCATCAGCAGTTCCAAATAGCTGATTAGGCAGGAAGTGGCCTCATGACCTGTCTGTTTTAGACTTTTGCAAATAACTGCATTTTTGAGTTTGAGCTGTGTAACCATCCTAGCAGAGTGCAGGAATTTACTATGTGTAGATAATATTAATGATTAACCGTTCCCCTCTCCCTTCACTATTACTTTTCAGGTGCTAACATTGGTGGGAGGTTATTTTGCAGCCTTCTCTATTAACCATCTCTCTGTGTGGCATGAAAATCTTACGGCTGTGCTTGGGTCATTGTCTGTGCCCTTATAACAAAGGCAGATCGCTTACTTGCTTGAGAAGAGGAGATGACGGGGAAATGAAGGACCTGGCGATCATTTATTTATGCCACAGTGTTGCATTTCCTTTTGACTCTTCTAGACTTTTAAAGTCTGTAGAGAAAAAGAGAGAAGTGATGATGTTTAAATAAAAATGGCTGAGAAACTTGAGACGGGTGGCAGGAAAAGGGCTCCAAAAACGGGTCAGTAAGGCATGGGTCGTATATTGCTGTGGAAGTGTCGCAGCCTGGAGACACAGGCAATATTACATTAATATGTATTTGTAGTTATTTATGCTCAAATTCTTTGCCTGCATTTCCTTCCAAAGACACTCTAAGCCAGTGTTTCCCAACCACTGTTCCGCGGCACACTAGTGTGCCGCAAGATGTTGCCTGGTGTGCCGTGGGAAAAATTAAAAAATTCGAAAGATTTTTTTTTAAGTCAAATTTTCGATTGGGGCGCCGTCACTAGATGACCCCTGGGGTTCCCTCCCTCCCGCTCTGCGCCTCCCTCCTCCTCCTCCTCCGGGGAGGCCCTTCCTGGCTCTCGGCCAAGGCTTGGCGGCTGCCACTCACTCACTCGCTCGCCCACCCGTCCCTCCATCCCTGCACCCGGCCTCTCCCCCTCCGTCCCCAGCACGCCCTTGGGCTCCCCGCCCGCGCGGGGTGCGCAAACTACGTTTCCCAGCGTGGCCTGGCGGACCGGGCGTTTTGTTTGAAGTGCTCTTCTCCCGGCCATGGAATGAGCGCAGCGGCGGCGGCTGGGCGGGCAGGGGCTCTTCCGCGCAGACCCCGCGCAGCCTGCCTGCGCCCCCGCGGAGATGGGGCGGCAGGATGGAGCCCGGGGATCCCCGCGGAGGCGGAGCGGCGGAGGCGGAGGCTGCCCCCCAGGTAGGCTGCGTCGGGGGGGTGTTTATTTTTGCAATGCTGCATCCGCGCCGGAGGGGACGCATCGGACCGCGGGGAGACCCCTTGGCGGGCGTGCAAGGCAATGCATGCGTGCAGGCGTTGCATGGAGTGCAGTGCAATGCAATGGTAACGCAGTGCCCTGCATGCATGCATGCAACTTCCACCGGCGCTCCGGACTTGGCAGGTGAGGGGGGTCCCAAGTGGGCGGCAGAGAGAGCTGGGAGGGCGAAGGGGAGCCGGGGGGGAGCAGCGCTGCTCCCCGAGCCGAGCCCGGGGGGAAACTTCGGCGTCGTTGCACCGGGTGTTGGAAGCGGAGGCTGGTGGGGGCCCCTCACCTGCAAAACCTGGTCGCCTCTCATATATTTCGTGCATTGCATTCATCGCCCGCTTTCTCCTCCAAGGAGCTCCCAGGGGCGCGCGTGGTTCTCCCCGTGTTATCCTCGCAACAACAGCCCTGCAAGGTGGGTCAGGCAAGTGGCCCAAGGGAACACCCAGGGATTGTCCTGGCCAGGTGGGGTGATTTGAACCCTGCTCTCTGCCCGGTCTTCGTCCTCATTTAGCCCCCACATGTGCATGACTGTGCATGACTGAGGTTTTCCCCCCTCGTCTTGGCTATGGTGTGAGTCTGTGCTGTTAATTAATGGGGTTCTGCCTTCGGAGAAGATGAGCCAGCCCTCAAGGAGGTGATTATGTAATTTGCTAGCAATTCATGTCCCTCCTGGCGTGACGCTGCGCGCTGACGTCACGGGGCTGTAATGGTGGTGTGCCTCGAGATTTTTTTCATGAAACAAGTGTGCCTTTGCCCAAAAAAGGTTGGGAAACACTGCTCTAAGCAGCTCACATGAAAAAAATCAGACTATATGAACATGTCAAGGAAGATTTGGTTTGGTAAAGAAGTCCAGAAACAGGAATAAAAGCAAGGGGGACACTGCTGAGAATGGGAGAGGGTAGCTAGGTAGTTTTCTACACTGTGGCTAGGAAGGAAAACATGCTTTTGTGTGTTTTTTTGTTGTTGTTATGAACTACTTCCAGTTGGGTTGGTAACTTTTTATGGTAATGCTGTGCTTTACAGATTTCACAGCCATCTCCTTCAATTATCCAGGCTTGCACAGTGAGTCTTTGCCTGCTATTAGGAATGCCTCCCCTTTTCTCCATCATTTGCAGATCCTTGGCCTCTGTCCATGTACCCAGCGATAGTCTTGGTCAGAGTTCCACTTCAGCTATATCTGACAAGACATATGTCAGGAATGTTATGCCACTGGCTCCCCCAAAGCATGACGGACATTCAAAGGGGGAAACAGAAGAATTTTGGTTATATATAGTTATACCCCATGTCATTTACTCCTTTGTTTTCATCCCAGTTGGTGCTCGATATTTCATTTCCTCCTTGGAATGCTTTTCTGCTCCACATTCAGCCCCCTTAAAAAGCTCTGCAGTAAGTATCATTGTGGGAAGGGCTGTGGCTCAGTGGCAGACCATCTGTTCTGCGTGCAGAAGGTGTGCCAGGTTCAATCCATGGAAAGTCCAGGTAGAGCTGGGAATCTTCCCTGTCTGTGAACCTGGACAGCCACTGCCAGTCAGTGCATTTTGTTGTTGTTGTTGTTTAGTCGTTTAGTCGTGTCCGACTCTTCGTGACCCCATGGACCAGAGCACGCCAGGCACTCCTGTCTTCCGCTGCCTCCTGCAGTTTGGTCAAACTCATGCTGGTAGCTTCGAGAACGCAACCCAGCCATCTCATCCTCTGTCGTTCCCTTCTCCTTGTACCCTCTAGCTTTCCCAACATCAGGGTCTTTTCCAGGGAGTCGTCTCTTCTCATGAGGTATTGGAGTCTCAGCTTCAGGATCTGTCCTTCCAGTGAGCACTCAGGGCTGATTTCCTTAAGAATGGATAGGTTTGATCTTCTTGCAGTCCACGGGACTCTCAAGAGTCTCCTTCAGCACCATAATTCAAAAGCATCAATTCTTCGGCGATCAGCCTTATAAATAGACAAGTTCTCTGACTCAGCTGAAGGCAGTTTCCTAAGTATCACTTGGCCCTGCGTGGGAATTCTCAAGCTGCTTTATACCTTTCCTCTGATGCGTAGTTGTTCCTTGGCTATCCCTGAAATAAGAGCCTTTCCATTATCACTGATGAAAACGACACAGTGATCTAAAAATAAGCAACAATTTATTTCTGGCTGTTTGGCACTGCACAGGTTTTGAATCAAGAATGCTGACTATGGGACCCAGACATGCTCTCTGCTTATCTGTGGCAGCCACTGATGTACATTTCTAGAATGACAATTCCATTGTCTGGCAAGTGGGACTTCCTAGCTGCTCTAGAAAGCATTTCTTGGCAGGAGAATAAATTACAGCTGCCCATAGGAAACAATGGAGAAATTGAAGCCTTTAGAAAAGCTATAACTGGGTAGCAGAAGAATGACACACACACCCCTCAGCCACCATAGAAAGATAAACAAGAAGTTCAGTTTCTTTCTAACCTAGGTCTTATGTTTCATGGGGGGGGGGAATGAAATTTCTGCTGAGAGAGTGGTTTTTATGAGAGCCCTGCAGTGTACTCCAAGTGGTGTTATCCCCACATGACACACTGGGCAAGGGGATCACAGCCACCACCCATAACTGTGACATAAGTGGCAGGCAAATGAGATTGATAACAAAATTGACTCTTTAGAAAAGGCTGTATGAATTGTCACTCTCTTGACACTTTGTTGAGGAAATGTGTAATCATAGATCAACATCAGAGTACAAATGCTTCAAGTGAATTTTTTGCAAAGATTTGAAAGAACAGGTCAAGCAGTTAACTACTGGTTAATGAACAATACTGATTTCATCAAACACTGTATTTGTGCATCTCTAAAGTACTCTTTCAGGCAGCATATTGCAAATAATTTAGATGTACTTTTCTGATTATGGTTTTTGTCAGCGAAAATATTTGTGACTCAAAGAATTCATTATAAAAACCATGAATATGCTCACTATTCCGTATAACAATCAGGATTGTTAAAAAAGCACTTTAAAATGCTGCAGTAGGAATAATACCTCTCCCCTGGTAAAATAAAATAAAATCCCTGCTGATTATTTCAGATACCCAGTGGGAAACGTTCCACAATATAAAATATATCTGGTTGCAACAAGCATAGCCTTGTTTTCTCACCTTCAGTCACCCTGCAAACTTAAAACCAGGACTCCCTGGAATGTACTGTGTTCTGTTCCCAGGCAAATGGGAGCTTTGAGGGGACACAGGATGATGTGTGTGCTTGTGTGTCACAACACAGGGGCAATGGTCAAACCCCTCCCTGACAGCTCTGCAGCCCCGATACAGATCCGCCCTCCCCATGGCTGTTATTACACATGAGCCTTTGACAATTCTTTTGGGGATTGTCAGAGAAGCAGTACTTTGCAGTGGTTCCATTCCTATCTGTAGGGATGGTTCCAAAGAGTAGCAGTGGGAGACTTTTCCTCAGCCCTGTGGCATTTCTGCTGGTTTCAATCTTGTCTCTCATGCTGTTCTAGATGTGGAGCTATCAGGAACAGTCATTGTAGGATTGGGAACAAAGTGCCATCAGTATGCTGATGACCCCCATCTGAATCGAGAGATGCAGCATAGGTGTTGAGCCATTGTCTGGAGGTGGTACTGGGTTGGATGTGGGCCAATGAATTGCAACCGAATCCGGACAAGTTCTATGGTTGGGTGGTTCTTCAATTCAGGATTTCGAAGAATGTCCTGTTATAGATGGGATTGCACTTCTCTCAAAGAAGCAGGCAATATAGCTTGGGAGTACTGTTCGAGTCATCTTTGTCCCTGGAAACCCAGGTTGCTTCAGGGGCCCGGAATACTTATGCCCAACTATAGCCATTCCTAGTCTGTAATAGTCTAACTAGTTACCCATATTCAGTGAATGAGCTCTACATGGGGATACAGTTGAAAATGGTCCAGAGGTTAAAACCGGTGCAGAATTTGACAGCCAGGGCACTAATGGATGTTCCTGGTCACATGCATATAACACCAATTCGAAAAGAGTTGCATCGAATACCAGTGGTATTCTGGGTCATGTTGTGGGTGCACAAAGAGATAGAGATGTCAGGGATGAAAAGTATGAATAAAAAGGATGCACTGAGCTGGTTCACATGTAATGCTAAACCAACACCACTGTGCAAGAATGGAGATCACAGTCCATAGTGGTCCAAACCCAGGCATTCATGACTTTTCTCCATTAGACAAGCCATGAGCTGTAAACCCGAGAACAAGCCTTGGCTGCAGCTCATAGTTTGTCTATAGCAACACAAACCATGAGCCTGGGTTTGGACAACCTGCTACACCAAATCATGGCTTAGCTCAGTGCAGCAGCAGGACTAGAGGAGGAACAAAGCCACTGTGATCTCCTCTCTGGGAGTCTCCACACTTGTGCTAAGCCATAGTTTGAGATGCTTTGGGATGGACAACTGATCAGCCACTTGCCCAGTCACAGAAGAATTGTCTTTAAGCAACCAAGTGGGGAGCCAAATTAGTCTTCATTTTAAGCTGCAAATTATTAATATAGGTATGTGTAGTCAGGTGATTGGAATACAAACTGTTGTGGATTTATCTGTGAGGCTGGTTTACAGACATCATTAACTTTTTATGCATACTAAACTATGGGACCGAGTGCTTGGATGTGTAAAAAATAATCCAATCACATCCTTTGAGGTGAAGAAAGATGAATTCCTCTAGGAATCAAGAAGCAGCCTGCATCACTTTCTAAAAGCAGTAGATGTATGGGAGTTAGACAATTGTGCATTCTGCACTAAACATGATTGCATCTACTCTACTGCTAACCTGATTGGTAGTTATGTGCTATTAGCAATGGCACTTGAACTGATTGTTCTTTCCAAGAGCTTAGTTTCAATTTGTTGGGCGCTAACAATCAGTTGCTTTATTATGTCAGCCACGCAGCCATGGATAGTGAAGAATAATCTTAGATTCTAATCAGATCCAGATAAGAAAGGGCATCCTCTAGCTAAACTTGTTTTTTCTTATCTAGTGATTCTGATTAGTTTTCACGCAACAGTTAAGTTGTTGGGTTATCCAAGCTTTGTGCAATTATCCCCCCCCCCTACAGATCTGCTTTGTCACCTGAACTTGGCAGATCCCCCAGCACTTTGTAGAGCATAGCCCTTGCAAAGAGGCATTAATTTAGCACTTGGTCTCCTCTTGCAGCTGCTTTTGAACATGGAAGACCAGGGTTAAACCCTTTCCCAAGCATAAAGCACTGTGAGTAGCCTACCTAACAAAGTAATTGTGGATAAAGTAAGATTACAGTTCAATTTACATATTAGATTAGTTGTTTCTGCTTTGTACCTATCGTCTTCAGTGGTTGAGTCGAACAAGCCCAGATATTGGTCTGATGTGTTTTCACATATGAAATTGATTTTTTATTTTCAGTGTATCTACTATGACTGTCATTGGATATCACCCATTATTTTTGATTATTGATAACTGTGCGTCGCCTGCACCAAAGTCCCTAGGCAACTTACAACATACAAAATGGGAAACACTGTGAAAAATAAATAAAGATGATCACATAAGAGCATAAGTAACCCACATCTAAAATAACAACCCCAATTAACAGCACAGAAAATGATCAGCAGGGTAAAGAAGCTAATTATAAAACCCTAAAAACTGTGCTACTGTTAAAACTATTAAAACTACTAAAATTTACTGAAATGCTTCAGGGGGGCCACCACCATAAAGGCTTTCTCATTGCCACCCTCCACACTTCCCATAGAGGGGACACCCTGAGGCTTAAGAACATCAAATACTGGATCCTGGAAATGCAAAAACATGGATCAAGCCATGATAAAGAGAATAATTTACTTTTACTCTTAAAACAGAAAAGTTCTTTATTTCTGAAGACTTTTGTTAGGTTTTCTGGTTGTGCTGGAATTAAAGGCAAACTTCCCATAGGCATGCAGGGACTCTACTTAGTGGTTTTATTCTCATCCTCAAATTTAAACTGATGATGCAGTTGGCTTTTTATAAAGCCAAAACACCAATAAAAGTTCACTAAACTTTTTTTTTTATGCAAGTCAAGCCACCTAATCTGCAACATGTGGGTCTGGTTTTATATCTAGCTTTATTTATGTATTTAAAAATAACTAGCTGGCTACCCCACTCCCCTTTTATTATTATATATTCTGGGACCCGGTTGCTGATGGGACATAATTTTTTTCTTTTCTTTTTTGCATACATGAAATAAAAGATCGAGCAAGAGATGGATGTTGGCAACATAATCTTGTGTATGGTGCAACATGGCCTAGATATTGCTGCACCATAAAATCTAATCAGGCTCCACAAACCCTGCTCTGTCTTCTCTTAATGTGCCAGGCTGGTGACTACAGGGACATACTGGGAAGGGAGCCAGTTTTAATTACAGGATCAGGTGGAAAAATAAATATTCGGATAATCATGGCACCAGGTGTCTGACAAACACATCAATGGATTAATTGCTTCATCTGGTGCTGTTCTCTGCAGTTGTTTGGCTGAAATTGTATATAGCACTGCTGCTGTGTGTATGGTCAGAGGCAGGGGTGGGCCAGCTGGACCACTGGCAGAGGGCCCAGGACCTCAGGGCAGCACACAGCGCCTGGAACTGGACACCTCTCCCTTCCCAGCCTCTTTCCATTTTTTATATTAAAGAAGAAGAGTAAGCCATTGGCACACACACACAAAAAGCAAAACATGGCGCTGCTGTGTTCTCAGCCAATGACAGTGAGCAGAGCTGTTTTCAGCCAATGGGTGGGGACTCAGGTCAGCGGGTGATAGGATTCTATGCTGCTTGCCTACCCGTTTTAGTCAGCGGGTGATAGGATTCTATGCTGCTTGCCTACCTTCCTTCCCTGTGATTCCTTTCATCATAGAAACCAGAATTTATTTTTGTTGAGGCAGGTGCTTCCAATATTTATTTGTGTGTGTGTGTGTGCAAATATTAGTATTTCATGTGTATGTGGATTTTAAAGACATGCCCCCCACGGCAAATTTCATGTATGCAGCAAAAATAAAGTCGATTTATTTTGCATTAAGAATACACTATATACAGCAGTTAACTTTAAGGACTTAGGTATATATGTCTACTCAGCAGTAAGTTTTTTATGTTTAATGAAGCTTATTCCCAGTTAAATTAAATGGGGTATCAGGGTTGCAGAAATCAGACCACATTAATATTGCTTGGAACTGTTTGGCAGGGTGGGGTGCAGAAAATATGGCCCTCCACACAACATAGATGCATCACTGTTGTTAATGAAAGTAAAATTTGATGCCTACAATTCTTATGGGAAAACACTTCTTACTGTTACTTTTTGTAAGGATATTTATATATCTCCTGAAAAAGAAAAAGGAAATGCGGTAAAACTAGCAGTGCTGAAACATCTCTCTGCAGCAATATTTTGTGGACCTTTTTATTTTAACTATTATAAATAAAGGCTGTATTCTTTCTGATCTGGAATGTATGTGGAGTGGTGGGTAGGGGTTTCTGACTCAAAATAGTGTCCCATTCCATGCAAAGCAGGCTATGGCATGATTCCTACAGAGTCAGAGGTGATCTGCACGCAGGGCTACAGGGGGGAAACCAGACTTCTTGAAATTGTCTGGATAAGCTTTTACTAATTTACCCTGACTTGAATTTTCATAGGGTGCAACCTCCTTTATTACATATGTCAAATATGCTAACAAGGTACTGTAATAGATGTACATACTCTAAACTACATTGGAAGATAAATCAAATTAACAGAATGTTATTAAAGAACTAATATACAATGATTACTTAAACACCAAGCATTTATTTTGCAATGGAAATATGTTCTATCATTTTGTGGTACTCTCGTAACATTGCTCTAGAAGTAAAAAAAATTTAAAAAATAAAGGAAAAAAAGTGAATGAGATATTTGTTAATTATATTTGCTCATCTCTGCTTTTCTGGTACATTTCAGGGGCCTTCAAGGGTAAAATACTAGATTATAAGTTGATAATATTTGACCCACTTTACCACTGTATGCATTGCATACATACCATACATATAAAGTAGTTTGAAAGCACCCCATCTCAGAATCCTGGGAACTGAAATCTATACTTCGCAGAACTATAGTTCCCAGCACCCTTAACAAACTATAGTTCCCAGGATTCTTTGGGGAGGTGCTTTAAAGGTAGGGTGTGTATGCAGCCTCAGAATCAGACGCATAAGAAATGCTCAGAGACTGAAGGCTCCTCTGGGGCTCACAGTCTGCAAATTCTTTTGGAAGGTTTTGGAAGGCATTCATCCCCACCCACTGATTTTTACACACTGGACCAGAAGGTTGCATATTCTTTTCCTGCCATTCCCAGGAGCACATCTGGCTGGTACAATTCTGGTCATATAGCAAAGGTGGTAGCATTTTGAGATCAAAGGCAAGCCTAAGAAGCTTGGAAGGAGTTGCTTTCCTTGGACTGGCTGTTCCCCTTCTGTTATAATGAAATCTGATGCCAATAATTTATTTCATAATACATAATTGGTATTCCACGCCTTCAACATGATTGCGATTTAGTTCATTCGGTTGGTTAGCATAAGGAGAGGCCTGTTGGATCAGACCAAAAGCTCATCTCTTCCAGCATCCTGGTTTTCTTTCCCCCAGTGGCCAACTAGATGCCTATGGGAAGCTTGCAGGCAGGACCAGAGTACAGCAGCCCAGCAACTGACATACTGCCTCCAACAGGGGGCAGGCTAGAGCATTGCCATCATGGCTAGCAGCTCCTTGATAGCCTTATCCTCTATCTATTCATTGCTTCACATGGCCAGGAGTCCTAAAGTGATGGTCAGGGACTGGTTGGACGCAGGTTAAATAAGCGCTCTGAATTGTGTCATGCCCCTAGTCCCATGTCCAACTGTACTGTGTTGCTGGAAGAGAGTGGTCTTGGCTTGCCATAAAATGCCTGTACTGTAGTTTCAAGTTGTTTTAACCTATAATGTGGGTATCACAGATTCTGAGCTTTAGACTCTCAATAATCTTTCTGCTTTTACATGGGATTAAGTCCTATGAAAACGATGAGGTGTGTTTGTAAGTAAATACACAGTAGGTTTGTTTATATGGCACTTGATTATCTTTAACATATGGACAGCATTTTCTTATGCCTTATATAAAGGAGTGAGAAAACACTGCCAGCACGACGGCCATGTTCAGACCCTCCAAGCACCCCTGTTTTCCAGGAACAGTCCTGGACTTAGAGAATCCATCCCAGTTTCTGATTTGACACTGGAATGTCCCACTTTTCCTTAGGACGTCCCTATTTTCATTGGAGAAACGTTGGCGGGTATGGAGTTATCCAATCCCTGAGCCAAGGAGATAAGTAACTATGCAACTTTAGAAAACATCTGAAGGCAGTCCTGTATAGGTTTTTAATGTTTAATGTTTTATTCCTTTTTTATATATGTTGGAAGTTGCTCAGATTGGCTGGGGCAACTCAGTCAGATGGGTGGGGTATGATATTATTATTATTATTATTATTATTATTATTATTATTATTATTTGGGATGTCCCTATATTCATTAGAGAAATGTTGGAGGATATGCATGTTTACTTGTGGGCAACCTGCCATGCAATGAATGGCTAGGGTCCAAGGTCGAAAAGTGGGTGGAGCAAAGGATGTGACTCTTGTCTTTGCAGAGTAGGTCATGTTCCAGCCACACAAAAGCCTGAGTTTTCTAAAACAAACAAACAAACAAACAAACAAACAAACAAACAAATGACACACACACCCTCACTGAGATGTTATGACTGTTCAAGGACACAGTCTAGCCAGGCAAAGGCAATCTGAGGATAGTGCAGCAGCTGCATTTAACCCTGAGGCAAAGAGGTTCCCCATTCCTAGCCTATAGGAATTGTTGGTGCTTCCACAATGATTGAGTTGCCATGGTTTTCTTAACCTGAAAGTTTATTTCCGCATTTTCCTTTTACCTTGCAGGATATGGAAGCTGGAGTGAACTAGCTAAAGCTCTGAGGAACCAGGACAGCCCTATAGTGGATCCAAGCCTGCAGTTTTATCTGCCTCAGAAACCAGAAAATCTGGTAAGTTGAACTCATAAGTCATAGTAAGTGCTCCAGATTTAAAAGCAAAGGAATTCAAGTCTCAGGTTAGTGAAAAGAAATGGGGTTGCAAAATCAAGTTTCATCAGTGTACAGTCTCTGCAAGTGTTTACAGTCTGTGTTAATAGATAAGAACTGGATCCTGATTTGTTACACAAAGGTGTGGCTAAAATTATGCATTGCTTTTATTCCAAACAGTTTATGCCCCGCACACCTTAGACATCAGCTATGCTAATTACTCTCTTGGATACAACTGCAGTTGCAGAGGGCACTCTTTTAATAATTACAGATAATTATCAGGTATTTGCAGCAGGAGCAAAAAGGGAGGCATTCTTTATGGCAGTCTATCCACTCCACCCCAGTTACAGTAGGAACTCCCTGCCATTGCTGACTCACCTGACTGCTTTTCAAGAGCATTGGTAAGACCTGCCAATATGGGCTCAGTTTGTGTGATCATGGGAAGTCTAAAAAGGGTGGAGAAATCTCAATACATTTTAGTAGGATGAATTCTTAATCTGCTCTGCCGAGAGTTGGTTTTTGGCATACTTTTATTACCTGCCCCTAACTTTTTATACCAAAATGAGTAATTCAATTCCTTAATCTTTTTATTTGAGCTCTGCATCGGGCAAAAAATCCCTGCATTGCAGGGAGTTGGAGTAGATGACCCTCATGGTCCCTTTCAATTCTACAATTCTGTGATCCTATGATTCTGTGATCGCTTTTTGCCACCTTAACTGTCAGAAAATGTACTGAAAGTAGCAAGAAGAAGGAGCACTTGGGTGTATTTGGCCCAAATACAAAGAGTACATGCCAGAAGAGAATAAACAGGATTCAGCAGCTTGATTTACCTCTCAGATTTTCCTGGAAGACATACGGAGCATTCATTTTGTAGTCTAGTCTAGACCAATGTAGTCCAGCCTTGTAGTTCAATAAAGCCTAGGGACCCAACTCCTATCACCCTCAGCGGCTTACCCAGTTGTCAGGGATAATGGGAGCTGCAGTCCCAACAACATCTGGGAACCCAGGATTGAAGAACATTGATCTTGGCTGCTCTGTCCATTTCTGAGTGACACATTTCCAGGAAGACGTTGACAAACTGGGGTGCTTACAGAGGAGACAACCTAGATGGTGAGGGCTTTTTGGAAACCAAGTCATAAAATAAATGACTGAAAGAGCACGTCATGTTTAAGCTAGGATATGAGATTAAAGGGAGGCATGATAGTTGTCTTCAAATATCGGCAGCGTTGTCCCATAGAAGATGGAGCAGATTTGTTCTCTGTTGCTGTAGTGGCAGGGAAGCAGGTTTCAGCTAAGATAAATTTTCTCCTTCATTTTCTTTCTCATAGACACACCCACACACCATCCATCCATCCTGTCTGCCACACTTTTATCCAGTGGAAATTCAAGCTATTTTCTTCAGCAGTTAGACCAGGAGACTCTTCAGTCTGTGCCCAATGCCCTCAGCATCTCTTTTATCTTTTGTTTTGAACAAGTTTTGATTTGCTTGTGCTCCACAAGCCACCAGTTGTCCACCTCTGAGACATATTCTAGCCAGCCACACAGACTTATTTTCTTGTTTTTCATTCTGTATAGGTTCATAGCAGAGTTAACAGAAGAAGCAACAATAAGACAGATCCTGCAACTTTGATTAACTCTGCCACCTGGAGGCCTGAGGTTAGTGTTCAATATAATGTCTTGCAACTGAATTAATAAACCCATTTAGGTAAGATGCATTTCATACATTTAGTCCGTGTTTATTCAGAAAATGCCCAAATTAGTTGGAATTAAAACTTAGTGAAGTTTTATTTATAAATATCCTCTGGATTGTGCTCCTAACAAAAGATCTAATATGCAAGCAGCCATTAAGCTGTTTGTTTACAGTGTTTGTAGGATATGAGAGATTAAATACATCATAATAAAAACTGTTAAACTTGTATAAAACTGAAAGTGTACAATTATGGCTCCTTGAACTCTGATATGCAACCCTTGAGCTGTCTGTGTCCATATGGTGAGGATGTGAGTAAGAGCCTTCTCGGTGGCTGCTCCCTTCCTTTCTCGAGAAGCTGGACTGGCTCCCTCCTTGTTGTACTCCTGCAAACTTTTTTTTATTCCAGCAAGCTCTGGGGAACTGACAGCTTTGAAGGAAAGGGCTCTTGTGCTGTTTTTGTTTTACTATCTGTGTTTTAGTAAATATGTGTTGTTTTTTACATTTCTTTAATTCCGTAGATATATTTATAACTTTTTAGCAATAGCTTTTTACATGTTTTATCTGTGTATATTTTATCTGTCTTTATTTTAATTTTTGTGAGCCACACTGAGTTCTGGTTCTGGGTAAAAGGCTTAATAATAATAATAATAATAATAATAATAATAATAATAATAATACTTCTTGCCTGGATGAAGGATAAAAAGGAGCGTGTATAAAGAAAACCTTAATGTACAAAGGTTAAATTCTCATCCATTACTTTGGCCACTTTTGTATCTAACCCCGTTCACCGCTGGCATGTGGCTCTTGGCTCATAACGGTTCCCCATCCCTCCTTTCTTTGGTTGGTTTGGAAGTGTGTCTTATTGTCTTTGTTTAGTTCTTTGGGCTTAAAGGCTTTCCATCTCATTTCTCTGGATTTGGTGAAGTTGTGTTGATAAAAGTTTGCAAAGCTATGGCAAATGGAGTTCAAAATGGCAGGTGGGTTTATTTCCACACACATCGACCTACACTTTTGCTAATTCTGACAGAGACCCTTTGTAACCCAGATTCTTTTTCCCAGTGATATCAGCTCACCCATATTGTCACTGATTTCTGTCAAATTGGGGGGGGCAGGGTCACAGGGGCGGAGGAAGGGTGTGTGTTGGGGGTGGTCTGCCCCGGGTGTCTTTGCTGAGGGGGGTGTCATTGGCAACTCCCAAGCCTACCCCAAGCTGTCGGGGGAAGTGGGGGAGCTGCACCGCTTTGCCAGCGGCATTCCCCCCTTCCCCCTTCGTTTTGACAGCTGGGGAGGCTTGGGAATTGCGGGCGGGCAGTGCGCCGAATGTCCGCCATGGGCGGCTCGTTCCGCCCCCAGCTGCAGGGTGCACGCTCCGCTCCATGCACCTGAGTGGCTATTCCATGCCAGGGAGGGCACCTTCCGCACCCCGCATCCCTCGGGAGCGCGCCTGCCCTGGGCAACATGGGCATATGCTCTGCTGCTGCATGATCATCTGAGGCAAACCAAAGGATTATGAACTGAACCCTGTTCTGTTCCTGAATTTATTTTTTTTATTTTTTTTGTTCCTCAGATTAATTTACTGTTGAAACATAGCAGTTTGTGGATTAAGCATGAGAAATCCATACCACTTCACAAATTAATTACAGGGGGCATTCAATACTTCTGTTGTATTGTCAGCATCTGCCTAAGCATGCTATTGCGCTGTGGTTCCTGCGGCTGATAAAAGGGCCCAGAAAGAGGATTGGGGATGGTTTTATTTCTGCATGTAATAGAGCTAGTCTTCATTTGAACAGAAGGTATGTGTTCCTGGCAATAAAAGGAGGTTTGCAACAATAAGGCATCTTTGACAGAAGAAGAGCTTTGGCATATTTCCCCCACATAGCAGTTTTTAAGAATGGAAAACCAGAACAGGGATTGGCCTTGAAAACCTGGTACTACTTCACTCATGAGGGTTGCAGCAGAACCCCGTGTGTGTGTGGTGACTGTATGCTCTTCTTCGTGCATCCAGGCCAGGGGTCAGCAACCTTTTTCAGCCGTGGGCCAGTCCACTATTCCTCAGACCATGTGGTGGGCTGGACTATATATTTTTTTTTGGGGGGGGTGAACGAATTCCTATGCCCCACAAATAATCCAGAGATGCATTTTAAATAAAAGGACACATTCTACTCATGTAAAAACACACTAATTCCCAGACCGTCCGCAGGCCGGATTGAGAAGGCGATTGGGCTGCATCTGGCCCCCGGGCCTTAGGTTGCCTAACCCTGATCCAGGCTGTGGTTCTGCCAAGCAAAAGTGCTCATTAGTACAGCGGTACCTTGGGTTACAGATGCTTCAGGTTACATACACTTCAGGTTACAGACTCCGCTAACCCAGAAATAGTACCTCAGGTTAAGAACTTTGCTTCAGGATGAGAACAGAAATCGCGCGGCGGCGGCGCGGCAGCAGCAGGAGGCCCCATTAGCTAAAGTGGTGTCTCAGGTTAAGAACAGTTTCAGGTTAAGAACGGACCTCCGGAACGAATTAAGTGCTTAACCCGAGGTACCACTGTATTTGACCAGCAGCGGCAATTGTTAGAGAGCTCCCCAACTCTGTCCTAAGGGAATTGAGTTTTCATGGTTGTTCAGTGTTCAAGAAAGCGTGTGACTACAGGACAGTACAGACACATGTTGTTAAACTACAAGTCTTAAAGGTAATCTGGAACTGGCAGTCCTGAACTGGGAGTTGTAACGGGAGTGCTACTGACCCTAGACAGTACAGTGGTGCCCCGCAAGACGAATGCCTCGCAAGACGGAAAACTCGCTAGACGAAAGAGTTTTCCGTTTTGGAGGTGCTTCGCAAAACGAATCTCCTATGGGCTTGCTTCGCAAGACGACAATGTCTTGCGAGTTCCTGCTGGTTTTTTTCCTCCCCCCCTTTTTCTAAGCCGCTAAGCCGCTTATCAGCTGATCCGATCAGCAGATAAGCCGCTAATAGCGCTAATCCGCTAATCCGTCAATGGGCTTGCTTCGCAAGACGAAAAAACCACTAGACGAAGAGAATCACAGAACGGATTCTTTTCGTCTTGCGAGGCACCACTGTACTTGAAAGTGAACCATTTGCTTGTTGGAAGAGGCGGTACCTGCACAAATTGATGACATTGCTGCCTTCTTTTTCACCTCTTCGCTGTACCTGAGAATAGAAGAGGTCCTTATTGCTGACATTTCTTAACAGATTTTCCACAAGTGCATAGTTTTGCATCCAAGTCGTGACTATAGAATGGCTATAATCATTGGAAGTTTATCCAGGGAGGAGAAGCCTGGATGTTCAGTGGAGAAACACAAGAGTCCTATAAGCAAAACTGAGGGGGGGGGGAATGTCATACGCAGCACCACAATGCCTCCATTCTTCTCTGGCTCAAACCTCCTTTTTGTCTAATTTATCTTCACCTGCATTTACACATTCTTCAGATTGTGTGTAGCTGATTTGCCCCAGAGATGCGGAACTGCCAAACAATAAAAAACAGAGCAAAGCTTTTTGTTTCCTTTATTTCTAGCAATCACAGACCCCTCCCCAAGGGGCTGCTTTCAATGCTGCATTTCTATATTTTGAGTTTTGCAGGATGGCAACCAGAAAATGGCTTGTCCCGTGGAACTTGGGCATAGGGAAGAAGACAGCCAAAGTGGTGTCTTCCAGATGTTGTTGTTGGACCCCAATTCCCATCATCCCAGTCAGCATGACCAGTGGTGAGGGATGATGGGAGTCAGAAGTCCAACAATATCTAGAGGACACTTTGCTGTCTACACCATGGCATAGGGCATTTTACAGCAACCAAGTCATCTTGCCTGATGCTAAGCAGTTCTGGGTGTGGTCAGTGGCTCTAAGGGTGACCACCTGAATCCTTCCTTCCTCGAGGTTTCCAAGAGGAAAAGGACAAGGTATAAATGTAACACATAAACTATTTTTCTAGCTTGGGAATGGTTGCATCAGATGCACAAATGAGAGTGTCTGGATTTTTTGTATAGGGATGTTGAATTTCATTTTCTGGCTACTTCTCTTGTTTTAATTTTTTTTAATGGTTTTATGTTATTTTTATTTATTTATTAAATTTATATATTGCCCGTCATCCAAAGATCACAGGGCAGTTTACAATATATAAACACAAAAAACCCACAGCATAACAGCAACAACAAAAAGCAATATCCCCTTCCCTGTTTGTTTATTGCTGTAAACTGCTTTGTTGTTTTTTATGATATAGTGGTATAAGAATACTTTTATAAATAAATAAAATATGCCTTTTCAAAATATGGCGTAAGGAAGGTGTCCCAAGCTCTCTGTCCTCCCCTCGCCCCCATTGCTTTCTGTTTCAGCAACGTTTGGGCCTCTTATCTTTTCCTTGCCCTTAGTTCTCTTTTTCGAGGAACACGTCTGGCAGGAATAAATATTTGCTGTGTAGAAAGAGATGGCCATTTTGCAGCCCACGTGAGATTAGAGATTTATACCCTCTCTTTGTTGTGCAAATCTGCTTCTCCCTATAAAGCTGTTTACCCAAAAAGGGTTGGGCTGCGGGGTCTGATAACCTAGAATTCCATTTTAAAGTAAGTAGAAATCTCTAGGCCTCCAATGTGCATGTCTAGTAATTCAAGTTAGCCAGCACTTCTGATAAAGTGCGTGAAAAGACCTGTGCACACACCTGACTGTTAATACACCTGTTGAGTAAGCTTTAAATTAGGACTGTTGCCCAGCACTCATTTAGAATAGATCCCAGGCCCAGCTGGAGCTCTCTAAACCTTGGACAGGATGTTGTTGTTGTTTAGTCGTTTAGTCGTGTCCGACTCTTCATGACCCCATGGACCAGAGCACGCCAGGCACTTCTGTCCTCCACTGCCTCCCGCAGTTTGATCAAACTCATGCTGGTAGCTTAACTTTTATATACCTGTTGTCTTTGTCCATGGAGTTTTCTTGGCAGGGATACTGGAGTGGCTTGCCGGTTCCTACTCCAGGTGGATCACGTTTGGTCAAAACTCTCCACTATGACCTGTTCATCTTGGGTGCCCTGCTCGGCATAGTTCATAGCTTCTCTGAGTTCTTCAAGCCCCTTCGCCACGGCAAGGCAGGATAGTACTGTGCAAAACTGGCAAGTGAAAGGCTTCAATTTGGAACAGTTCTGGTTATTTCCCTACTAAACCATAAAAAGCACCAGTCTCAGATGGGGAATACATTCCTCTTAAAAACCTTTGGCAAGTCAACACACCCTCTTGCTATACCAGGTTGCAAATGAGTGGGTGTGCCATATGGGCACCAGATCACCTGGACTGTGATTAATAGGAGTATCTCTTTATGCTTGAAGTTCCAGGGCCAAGTCAACCTTCATGTCTTTGAGGACTGGTGCGGTGGCTCCGTGGAACAGCTGAGGAGGAACCTCCACTTTCCATTGCATCCCCACGTGAGTCTTTTGTATCCTTGTGCCAAATGGAGGGTCCTCTTTTCTTAGGTTCTGCCCAGCTTCCTAACCAACTGTGAGTCAGTGGAGGTTGGTCCCGTATTGGCGAATGGGACACTGTCCCTCCAACCTCCCTCCACCTGCCTGCCTTCTTACCTACAACTTCTCGGGGTGTGGCTCCACCTACTGTTGGTCTCCCTGCCTTCCTCCCTACCTGTCCCAATGGGCACCAGCCACCACTGCTAGAGTCAGCAGACATTTGCTGCAAATGCTATACACACTTAGCTAGGAGTTATTCCCGTTGAATTCATTGGGATTCATTCTGAGTAGGGTTTTGACTTGAAGAACCACCAGCTTCATGGTTTGCTTGTTTTTAAGCATTGTGGAAGATACCTGGCCACTGAAATTTACCTCCAGAGAGTAGCCAGAAAGAGAAAGAGAAAGAGGGAGGGAGAGAGGGAGAATATCTGTTTTAGCAAGGGCTTCATTGCAAATTCCTTCCTGATCCTGGAGAAAGCTGAACTCCTACCACCCAACTGCAAAGGGTAGGAGCAAACTTTGCTCCAGAGTCACAAATGGGGTTTCACTGAACCCTCTCCTAACATGGAGCAAAAAACCTTCAGTTTAGCAAGGCCTTCGATGCAACCCCCTTTGTGATCCTGGAGCAAGGTTCTTTGAAGGTGTGCTGGGAATGTGCCTTCAAAGAGGTTTTCACCTGACATCATTGTGGGCGGTCCTACTCACCTGTCAGATTTGGCAGATGAGGGGTTGGGCAGATATAGGGGTAGGGCTGCATGTTTTTCATACTGACAAGGAAAACCCAAGCCTGTAAAACACTCCAGGAAATGGAGAGCAAGGACCAACCCCAGGGCCATTACTTATTTCAGGTTACTCAGCCTTTGCTCTTCATTTTCTGCTTCTGTGCTCCCTTCTCTACCTTCTCCCAATAGATGCTTCCCCTTCCCCTGCCTCCAATCCAATTTCATAATTGCTTACTTGCTTTTTCCCCCATTACACTTTCAGACACGGACTACTCTGAAGAAACTGGCAGCATCTCCAAAGTGGACAAACTATGGGCTACGCATCTTTGGCTATCTGCATCCCTTCAGTGATGGTGAGGGAGAGACTGATATGGGCCCAGGTTGGAGGGAATCTGATGAAAACAGAAGGCTTTAAACCTGAACAAAACAACATTTTACGTTTTTTTACTTCTTTCATTTATTTATGTACTGCTTCCAGTTTTTAGAAGGAGGTTCATTCTTATTCAATGCTCATTTGAAAAGAAACTTATTGAGGTTTCTCACAGATGAGCAGTAGGGAGCCTGAGACCCTCCAGATGTTGCTAGACTCCAAACTCTCTTAAGCTGGAGTCAGCATAGAACCAATGGTCCAGGATGATGGGAGTTGTAGTCCAACAACATCTGGCAGACCATAGCTGCCTCCACCCCTGTAACAGAGAAAAGATGTGTGACACGCCTTTACAAAATCTTTTCCCATACTGCTGTTTCAAAACGTGTATAGCATCTCAACAAGTTTTCCAGAATTATTAGTGATAGCTTGACCCTTTATAATAACCCATTTGATGAGAACAAGGGGGACTGCTTGCAGTTTGCCTTCACATAGCCCCATGCTGTACTTAGAAGTCTCAGCAATAAGGGCTTCAATGTGTAGCAACCCCTGATGTCACTAGGATGTCAGGTGACTGACAGGTGGGCATTCCAAGCGGCCTGCCAGGGGTGGGGAGATCATGAAGTGGCCTGCAGACTAGAAGAGCTTTGTCACTCCGGATATAGAGGTATTTAGGAGACTTCTTGGCAACCTTGTAAAACTCCCATCCTTGGGGAGCAGCCTTTGCCAACCAAGTCCCCTCCAGATGTTGGGCCAGAGCTTGCAGCTGGCTAGGGCTGATTGGAGTTGTAATCCAACAACCTGTGGCGGGCACCACATATAAATCCTGTTGGATAAATATATATATAACCAGATATTTCATCAGCAGCATGCATTCCAGTTCGTTGCAGTGCTCATGACAGGAGAGGAGAGTACAACGAGAAACGAGTAGGTCAGGCAAAGAAGAGCACTTGGAACATTCCTTTCTGCTCTCATAGCACAAAACTAGAGGTTTAGGTGTCTACATTCTGGTTCTCCCCCCTTCCACCTTCAAAAGAGGGATTAAGGCTTGCCTTCCATTGGAGAAGAAAGCTATTCTCTTTGTCTCCCAAACAGAATTTCCTAATGTACCAGTTAATCCCAGGAATCTCTCTCTCTAGGTGAGTTTCAGTTTGCTATTTCTGCCGACGACAATGCAGAGTTCTGGCTGAGTCCAGGCGAGAGCATCTTGGACCTCCAGCTGCTGGCAAGTGTCGGCAAGGTACAGTACCTGGGGCCTGGTGGGGCAGCGGCGATTGGCACTGTGGCCAATGTGCAAGCCTAGCAATGGTGTCGCAATCGGCAGTGAACTCCCTCGCAGGATATTGGACATCTACTGTTCTTTCAGCTTTGCTTTGAAACAGCTGGATGCTGCTCTGCATCAAGGTTCAAGAATGACTAAAAATACCAATCAACAGCACTGGATCCACAGGAACATAAGGCGAGTCTGCTGGCCCATAAGGCTAATGGACCATCTATTCCAGCATCATGTTCTCAAGGTGGCCGGCCAGATGTTTATGCGAAGCCTGCAAACTAGGCATGAGCACTCTGCCCACCTGTGATTCCCAGCTCAGAGGCATATAATGCCTTTTGACAATGGAGGTGGAACATAGCCAGCATACCCTTTAGTAAATTATTGAACACTTGCATTATTTAACTTGGGAAGGGCTCACAGCTGCTCAGTAAGCAAACAAGGAGTGTGCTGCAACTCCATCTGCTTGAGGAATAACGTAAAGGGGACTTTTTCTGTCTTTGTACAGACTGGGAAGGAATGGACGGCACCTGGGGAGTTTGGGAAATTCAAGAGCCAGAAGTCGAGGCCAGTGAAGTGAGTGAACTTCTTAGCTGCTGCTTCTGTTTTGCCCAGCAGGCTGCAAGCCTACTCAGTTGTCACCGACCACCAAGGACCCACGCAGCCTCTTGCCCTGCATTAAACACAATCAGCATGCATTCTCCCATACTGATCTCCAAGTTTTTAAAAATACTGTTTTAGAACATTGCAACTTCAAGTGTGTGTGTGTGTGTGTGTGTGTGTAAGTTAAGGTTACCAGACATCCCCATTACCCGGGGACAGTCCCCGGATTTACAAACCACTCCCCTGACAAAATCCATCCATTCCAACTGAAGTTGAAAAGTGTCCCTGGATTCATTGAAAAATATCTGGTAACCTCAGTGTAAGTAAATTAAGCTTTATCATCAGTAGTGTGCTGTTTGTCCTGCTTAAACCTTAAAATAACCTGAGAGTGCCTCCTGGTGGCTATTATCGGTATTTCCTAGAGACAAACTAATTTCTCTCTTTTCTCTGATGAGATAAATTTCCCCTAAGATTCTCAATAATCAAATGGCAACTATGGATTCAATCAGCCAATGTTGTCCATGTCTAGGCTGCAATAATCATTTGACAAATGTGCCATCTGAAAATTAGCCACCCACCCTGTCTTGTGTTGCTCTGTTTCCCTGCTTTGAGGAACTGGAACTCTGTAACTCTTGAGCTGCATGCACAGCACATGTTTGAAGCGCAGTCTCTTTTCCTGTGATCTGCTTCTAGATAATCACACCCGCACCATACATGGCTTCCCCCATGAAAATATTGGGAACTGTAGTTCACCCTTCACAGAGCTGCAATTTCCAATACCCTTAACAAACTACAATTCCCAGGATTCTTTGGGGGAAGTCATGTGCTTTAAATGCATGGTGTGTACACAGTCCAAAGGGCTGAAGGCTCCACTGTGAGTCTTACCCAGGCAGGTGCTCTTGTATACTCCTAGCCAGGGACTTCAGCTGTGGTTTTGAAGTTCCTGCCTGGATCACCATTTCCTTAGTTCCTGAGAGAGACAGGAGGGTATAGAACAGCCCAGGAACCCAACCCAGGCAGCTGGTGTGGCAATCTCAACTCCTGAGGCAGGGATGGTTGGATCCAGTGACTCCATGGTTTATGGTTTCTAATCCTGCTGCTCCTCCAAGGACACTTCAGGTTCTAGGTCTGGGCAGGACTGAACTCTGACACTCTGACAGTCTTTCAAATTGCACAGATTGATGCTGTCAGCAATGGCAGAAAGTATTCCCCATCTTCCATGGAGACTTTGCCATTAGATGAATTGACTTGTTCATTGCCTAATTTGAGCAAAGATGAAGGAAATCATAGAATCCAGTGGCTATATCCCTTAGCTGGAAGGAATAATTCATCAAAGGCTTAAATAGAACTCCAACCCAGTTTGAGTTCTTGGAAGACATCACTGTACAGAACCAATGGAATCCACCTCCTTTTGACCAAAGAGTAGTAGTCCAAAGTGATGTGGCTACTTCAGTTTCCATGATTGCTTAAGTGGGGAAAAGATGTTCTGCCTTAATAGTGTTTCTTTGTCCACTTCTCTCTCACAGGTTGTCTGCCACAAGCAAGTACTACTTTGAGGTGCTACACAAGCAAGATGACAAAGGAACAGACCATGTGGTAGTGGCAGTGAGTACTCAGGCTAGGGCTTCATTCAGATGGCACTTTATTTCATCATCCCAACATTTCCTTCCCAACTTATTTTTGCATTTTTATGTGATCTATCCCACATGCTCAGAGAAGACCAATTAATTGATCGCTTGAAATGTCTGACATACTCCTGAGTGTTGCATTGTTGTTGCTGTTTTTAATTTAAGAAGACTAGAAAATCACGTACATCAGGCAGATGACAAATACTAAATTTGATTGAGTAACCAAAACAGTAACTGTAATGTATTCTTCCAGTACTATACATCTAATAATGCCAAAGGCACACACTAAGCTATCTCAGGAGCAAGGATTAAATTAAACAATGAGCAATGAGTGTTATTTTTGATAGTTTTGCTCATCCATTTTTGCCTGGATAATCCTCCTTTGTGAAAAGCCTCACTATCTTCACACACAGTGTAATATATTAACAGGATCTGAAATTGGGAAAGGATTCCTTGACTTTGTAGATCACAATTGTATATTGTGTACCAAATTACCTTGGACCAGTTATGTATAAGTACAGAAGAGGTTAGGGCTCTTAATAGTTGTGCAGAAGAGGAAATTTTAGCAAGGGCAGCCTTTTCTACACAACTATTAAAGGTACAGGAGCCCCCATGCTCAGTGGCGTAGCGTGGGTTGTCAGCACCCGGGGCAAGGCAAGTAATTTGCGCCCCCTAACCCGTGGATTTTAGCACTCGAGTGCGAGCGTGCCCCCCCAGATGTTGCGCCCGGCCCCCCTGCACCCCCACGCTACGCCACTGGGGCTGGGGGCAAGCGAAGGAGCCAAGGACCCCCCCCAAGGCTCAGCAGGAATTTATTATTTGCGGAGCCCCTGCGGGCCGAGGCAGCCGAAGCCCCCTCCCCTCGGGCGCCTCCCCGCCCCCTCCTCTCCTTGGGCTGTAGGTGGAGCTCCAGATCCGGGCTTGGCGAGCGCCTCTCCTCCTCCCGGCCGGGTCCGGGGGCTTCCAGCCGTGCTCCGTCCTCGCCCCCCGCGGCTGAGACTTGCGCTGAGAGCCTGAGCCAGCGGCGCCCCCTTCTGCCGGGAGACCCTCGCCCGCCCGCCGGCTTCCTCTCGGAGGGTTTTGGGGAGCGCAGGGTGCGGCGAGGCCCCTCGGAGCTCTCCTCCCTCCCAGTCGGCAGAAGCAGCCGCCGCCTGTGGCTGGGCCGAGGGGATGGCGTCGGCGGCGTTGGGGTGCGGAGGCTGCCCGTGCCCGGCCAGGCGTCGGTGGCGGCGTCGGCGCTGCTGCAGCGGCTGCTCCTCCTGCGAGCAGTGAGTGGAGCGCAGCGGCGGCGGGGGGCGCGCGCGCGCTAGAGTGCAAGGCTGGTGGCGGCGGCGGGGAGCCCGGCGGAGGAAGGAACTTGTCCCTTCCCTCTGGACTCGCGCCCCCCCCAGATGTTGCGCCTGGTGCGGCCGGCACCCCTGGCACCCCCAACGCTACGCCACTGCCCATGCTGTCTCATTTTGGCCACCAGACCTGTATAGCAGTCCACCAGGGCAACAAATCTCCTGGCTTTTCTGCTTGCTAGAGATCTGTTGAACCACAATATGTAAGCAGTGGACTTTATATAGCTTGGCAAACTCCTAGTCGTGTGGGTCTGTTGTAGACAGATCTCTCTTTCCTTTCCTAATTGTCAAATTTATAAACTTTGAATGCATCTGTCTTTCTCTTTCAGTGGAAGCTGAATGACCCAGAAACCAAGTTTGCTGTTATTGACTCTGAATCCCTCTCCCTTTATGCTAGTAAGTATCTTCCCCTCCTGCCCCCCAGGACTAATAAGGCTAAATGGGCTTTTTGTTGCTGTTAGTCTTCCTTCCTTCCTATCAACAGAAAAGCTTTGCCTCTAACCGCAGCACATCCTAGGCAGATGCAGAAATATTGCACTATGCCCTTCACTTCATACCAGGTTTATTTCATAGGTTTTTGAGAGGCACTGAGCTTTGAGGGAGGGCAGAAAATAGCCTGGGAGGCTTGTGAAATGGGACTTGCATGTAATTTACTGAAATTTGGAATTCAGGTTGGGTTGCCAGATTAGCATTTAAAAATAAGGAGCACTTTGAGCTGTGAAATCCCTTGAAGCTTGTTAGCAGTATGTGACAGAATTGACAAGAGTTAGAGTTGCAAGAAGAAGAATATATCCAGCTGTCTTAAGAAGGTGAATTATTCCTTCTTCCTTCCTTCCTACCCTTTCCCACTATTTCTCTCCCCACCCACCCCAATGTGCTTTAGATGAAACACTTTTGAAAATGGACGAAGTTGGTCACATCCCGCAGACACTGGCTACGAATCCAAAACAGATTGTGTACAATCAGGGTGCAATGGAGCACTCAGCTGACATGCTGAAGCCTGACCCCCGGGACACCATTTATAAATGTAAGCATCTAGCTTGCTGCCAGAGCATAGGATTGCAGCCTTAGATGGTTTTGCTTGGGGCTGATCTAGAGCATCTAGATACAAAAGAGAACAAGCTCCTATGTATTTAATGGTTAGTAGGAGCTCTCTCCCGACTGCCTTATGCCGATCTGCTTCTGTCATAGCCTCTCATTTATTTTCTGTTTCTCAGTGCCTCTCGTAAGGAAGTCACAGTTGCGCAAGATCCTTCCAGACTGCCCTTACAAACCAAGCTACCTGGTCAATGGATTCCCTCTGGAGCGCTATCAAGGGCTTCAGTTTGTAAGTCTTAATTCTCAACTCAAGTCTTTGCCCAGCTTGCAGCTGCTGCTAACACTGAAGCTTAGGTTAAAGGCTGGCTTTCCTTTTAGGAAGGTGTGTGTAGTTGTCCACAGTGGCATGTGATGTTAGTGGATCATCAAATCGTGATCTATTGCTCCACTGTCATTTTTGTGTGTGCTTGCATGAACTTTCTTTCAAAGTGGTAGCTGGATGTGAGCTCACGTGGTGATGCCCAAGCTCCGTAGCTAAGATTGCCTCTGTTTTGCTTGCTCTGCTCCTCTAAGTTCAAACGTATCTTCTCCACTTATCTTGGGGCCTTAGTAGGGGGCAGCTCAATTCTGGTTGCCACACATTTGATTGGCTGAACACCAATGGCATTCATTCTTTCTCCAGTTTAGGCGCTAACTGGGATAACTTGCCACATTGAGTTTACACTTTCTTTTAACCAGTTCACCCAGATGAGAACATTCCTGTAACATGAAATAATGAATCTCTGTAGTGCAGAGCTTTCCAAACTTTTCATGTCTGTGACACACTTTTTAGACATGCATCATTTTGCTGCACAGTAATTCAGTTTTACTAGCAAACCGGAGGTTAAACTAACCACTTTCCAGCCCGCCCGCCCCCCTGGAGGAGCGTGGGACATGTTCACATCAGACACCTACACACTGCAGCCGACACATGCACGTGTCGTGACACATAGTATGGAAAGCTCTGCTGTAGTGGATCAGTCAACATCTCAGACCTTAAATACCTTATGGGAAATGCAATTGATTATTCTGAGCAGTACTTGATGGTCATTTGAGTAGCATAGATGCTCAGTTACCCTGAAATTGCAGCTGCTGTCATGTGCTTCACTGTTTGTTTCTGTTACAGAAGAGTTAAACCCAGGGCTTTAAATGTTGTTCTTGTTAGCATATATCAACTACCTTTTTCAAGCTCAAAAATAAGGAAAAGAGCTTCTAAATGTTTACAGGTGATTATCTCCCCTCTTTCGTTTTGGAATAAGTGACTACAAAATCAATAGCACGACCATTGTCCTTGGTTTGGAAAACTAAGCATCTCTCTCAAAATTCTACACACGTACACAACAGTCAGTATAAATAAATCTGAGGCAAGGTTATTGATTTTGGGACTAATAGACCTGAGCTGTGCTCTGAAAAGTTTGGCTGTCCCTGATCACACAAAATAGTCCTGAAGTTTAGTTTTAATACTGATATTTTTTGTGTGTGGACTCCCCCCCCTCCCTTTCTAGGTCCATTTGTCATTTGTATATCCCAATGACTACACTCGTTTGACGCACATGGAGACACATAACAAGTGCTTTTACCAGGAAAATGAATATTTCCTGAACAGGTAAAGCCTTCCTTCTTGGTAACTGAATTCTGTTGCTTTGTCACTGGAAAGCAGGGGCTGAATTTTAGGAGAAAGGCATTTCTAAATAAAATATGTAAACTTTTTTTTGCTGTAGAAAGTATTTTCAGTAACTTGGTTCCTGCTAAACATGATGGGATCTGAGGGTGCCGGGTGCCTTCAGAAAGTCAAAAGGAATAAAGACTGCTTCACACTGGATTATTTCCTACATGTTTTTCTACATGGAAGAGAGATCTGTATTGCCTTATGCAAGCAGAATCTAAAGCTGCTATTGTTGTTTGTTACAACCAAGGTCCTGTTCACTGACCTCACTTATTCAGTTAGCATTTATTATCTGTTTCTGTATCTAACATGGAGTCCATGGCAGCTTACAGTATATTTTTTGTTTCTGTCACTCAGTCCATGTAACTATATAAATCCCCCTTCTTTTTATCTAAATATCTGCCTATCCAAATGCACTCGATACTCCCTACCCAGAATATTTTCTCGAAAGAGGGTTCACAGTTACCAGTATTGCAAGAAATATTTTTTTAAGAAGTTGCAAGATACATTTGGAACTGAAAAATAAGTAGGTTGCGTTGCCACAAGGTGGATTACAAGTGCAAGGAATGGGGATGTAGTAGGATTAAGGGCCAGTTTATATGATCAGCACATTAAAAAACAAACTAGGTTGTGGAGATGAAGGGAACAGCCCAGACTTCTCTGTCATGTTACGTTTTCTATGGGCAGAGAGTTTTATCAAGGGAATAGCATAAGCATGCAACCTGCTCCCTGCAGCCTGTAAGTAGTACAGTCCAAGCAGACTTTTACCACTTGATTCAACTGGTTGCATTAAATCACTCCCCTTAAGCAGAAGAGATGTTTAGCAGAGCAGAAATGTTGCATACTGGCTAAGCTTAAAGAGTGCAGGAATTGTAATGCCTGGGTTTCCTTTTTAACTCCTGCAGATTTGGATTCTTCAGGTATGTGAAAATGGACAAGCCAGAGGGGAGGAATTCAGATTCTGAGGAAACAACTAAGTTGCCAGGTATGGAAAAACCTGGAAAAGTTGTTTTATGGTTGACTAATGAGTGATAAAGGTGAGACTGCAATGGGCAGAATCGGAGGAGGTGGTTTCATATCTACATCAAACGAGGAACAACCAGAATGGGAAACATGGCTGACTAAGATGCTTAGTTCATATGGAAGCATGTCCACCCCCCTGTCCAAAATACAACAATTATAGAATCATAGAATTGCAGAGCTGGAAGGGACCATGAGGGTCATCTAGTCCAACCCCCTGCAATGCAGGAATCTTTTGCCCAATGGGCTCAAACCCACAACCTTGAGATAAAGTGTCTCATGCCCTACCCACTGGGCTAAATGCATCAAAAGAGAAACCTGGGGTGCCTGTATTTTTTCACCTATAGACTGGGGTATTGCTAAGTAGACTTGGGGCACAGGTTCATGACACAAATTTGTATATGCTAAATTTTTATATATGGATGCCTCTGGAAATTAAGATGATAGATGGCTGGAGTCTCACCGGTATTGCACTTTGCAGTACATTCAGGCTGCATAAACACTGTACCTTTACAGCACATGAATTCCCCCAAATAGTCATGGGAACTGTAGTTTGTTAAAGGTGCTGGGAACGATAGCTCTGTGAGGGGGAAACACCAGTTCCCAGGATTCTTTGGGGGAAGCCATGTGCCCTAAATGTATGGTCTGTATGAAGCCCTGGTCACCATGTAAGTTGAGTTAAGAATTACTTCAAAATTAAGAAGAGAGAGAGAAAGGAAAAAACAACAACAACCAAGGCACAAGATATGTAATTGTGTTCGATCTTTTCAGGCTATGAAGGAGAAAATTTTGATGATGCTCAGTATGAAGACCCAGATGACATGCATCCTCCATTAAGCTCCTCCAGACCCAAAATGAAAAGGGGTACCATCCTGGCAGCTGAGTACGCCAATGTTTATGATTATTCCCCACTAAAGCCTCGGACTCTCCTGTCAGTAGCTGGAAAAGGTACACAGAGCAAAGCTGCTAAAAAGCGGGTAATGACATTGGTCGACCAGACCAACAATAAAACCATCCCAGAAATAAATTCACCAGTAGGAAGGCTGTATCTGAACAGCAGAAACCAAGAGAACTCTCCTCTCCGTGACAGAAGTGCCCATGAGTTGCCAGCTACCAAGAGGAAAGGAGGAGATGAGGGAATGCAGACTAACAAAAGGACCAAAGGGATTGGGGAACAAAATCCCATCAGTCGCAAGGATTCAGCTGGAAGTATCCCAAGAGAGATCTTGGTTTTTAATGCAAACGGAAACATGGACCTGTCATCATTAGAAACCACAAAAACAAGGAGGCAATCCCAGGTGCTTGACAAAGGAGCAGGGAAGGCAGCCCTCCGGGAACAGCCTGCTCATGAGGACCAATGGCTTAACCAAGTAGATTCATATATAGCCCAGCACAAGGCGGCAGATGCTGCAAATGTCATTTTAGGAAGAGTGGATCTGGATCCCCAGCCACCTGTCAGGACTGATTCTGCCCAGCCAACAGTGCACAAGGTGGAGGATGAAGAAAAGGTGGTGGTGGTTGAGGAACAGGAGGAAGAAGAAGAGGAGGAGGTGGAAGGGGAGGTAAATGAAGAAGAGGAGTTTCGTTACATGCCTGCATTTGACCAACTAGTCAACTGGCAGCAGACTTTCAGGGCAAGTAACTTGGACTTCCAGGTGCTGCGGACAGACTGGATTGACCTGAAGTGCAACACTTCAGGGAACCTGCTGTTAAAAGAGAAGGAAGCCCTTGAAGTCACTCATGCATTCCTAAAGAAGCTCAACCAGAAGAACAAAGGGTAAGCCAAAAGTCACCTTGCAGACTCTCTCTGGTCCTTATTAAGGCTTGCAACTGCAGCATGGAACAGACTCTTTGGGTCTGGATGGGTAGCTAGAAACGCTGTCAGATCTCATTGTGAAATGAGGACTGAGTCACTCTTCATCCTTAAAAGGGATGCTTGGATATGTTTGTCTGTAGTCTTGGGGAGCTAGGAACGAGCTCTGATTTCATCTGGTCTTTATCTTTTGTTATTTTCACTGTCATACTGAGTGCCACAGACTTAAACTTGGAACCCTTTTTTAATTCACTGCATTTATATCACACCTTTTCACTCAAGGAGCTCAAAGTGGTGTACATGATTCTCAACCTCCTCATTTAATCCCCACAACAACCCTGAGAGGCAGTGACTGGCCCATGGTCACCCATGACCAAGTGGGGATTTGAACCCTGGTCTCTCAGGTCCTACTCTGACACTAACCACTACACCACTGAGCTGTGATACCTTCATCTCTGCATCAACAGAGTCAATAGCTGGAGGGTGGAGTTACAAGGAGTTCAGTCCAGGGTGCTGACCTTCAGCTGCGTAGGGCTGGACCAGCCCTCAGCAGGTGCCCTCCAGATTCTGCAGGGCCCCAGCTCTCATCATCCCTGACCACCGGCCACATTGTCTGGCGCTGATGGAGTCAGACAACTTCTAGAGGGAGTCAGTTTAGGGACAGCTGGGTAGACCTGGCCAATGCTTGGTCCTAGTCTCTTGACAAGCCCAGTGGTCTATGGTCAGTATGGGATGGTTGCAAAGCAGGGAAGGGCTGAAAGGGGGCTGTCAAGACTACAAGTTGGGAATCTGCGGTGGGCCTTGGGTCTGGACTGGTTGAAGACCACTGCAGGATATGAGACAAGTTTGTTTGGGAGGTAGGAGTTGTCTTGTCTTGTTACGGAACTTGCCATTTTTATTTTAGTTTTGAAAGGGTTGGTGGCTGAACATAGTTGGGGGGGGGAAACATTGGCATGGTGAAGGCTTTAGTATCTGGCTGATCTCTTGCAGTGAAAACAAAAATTAGGCAAAGGGTAACAGTGCAAATGTTTTGTGCATCAGGCCTGTGGACCTGGTGCTTGGTCAGACACGGCCTAAGAACCTGGTGTGCAAACGTGGTGCTGCATTAGAAAAGCCTGCTGGATCAGGCCAATAGCCCATCTAACGCAGCATCCTGTTCTCACACTGGCCAGCCAGTTGTGTGTGGGAAGCCTGCAAGCAGGACCTGAGCACAACAGCACTCTGCCGACCTGCAATTCCTCCACAAAGCTCAATTCCACTTACAGAGAAGTATATCACAAACTAACTCTGAATGTGGTTTCCAAAAATTCATTGTACAAGAAATTCAACACCTTCTTAAATGATATTTACAATACCAAAATAATACGCAACTCAATATCTCTAAGCCAAACCTGCAATTCCTAGCAATTGGTGTTCAGAGGCAGAGGCATCTCTGACATTGAGCATAGCCATCACGGTTAGTAGGCATACATAGGAAGACACAATTCCTTTGTATAATAGGAGGACACCTTATACCATTGCTCCATCCAGCTCAGTCTTGTCTGCATAGGCAGGGGCTTCCCAAGTGTTCAAACTGGGAATGTTCCCAGGCCAATCCCTGGAGACGCCAAGGCTTGAACATGGCACCTTCTGCATGCAACACATCTGCTCTGCCACTGAGCTGTGGCCCTTCATGCCAATTTCAGGCGATTCCAGCTGCTGCGCGTCGTCAATGTAGAGAAGCGGCAGGACCACCTGCGAGGCAGCCGCTACCTTCTGGAGCTGGAGCTGGTGGCACGGGATAAGCGCATTGTCCGTTTCTCAGAATACGTATTTGCACGGGACTGGCATGGTAGCAGCAGCGGTGAGGAGGAGGGCATTATGAAGGATCTGGCATGGGGCCGCCAGCGCCACTTGTTGGCCAGAAAAACTGAGCCAGCCCTGTGCTGGCCAGCAGGCTTTTCCTGGAACCATCGTGCCGTTGTCCACTTCATAGTGCCAGGTAAGGGGGATGTGATAGCTTTATGATCTTGTCAAAATAGCTGCAATGGAGAATGATGGGATTTAGGCTTCTGCCACCTGCACTTCACCTGGTAGAGGTGCTATATCAGGGAGATGAAAAGTCTCAACCATAATTTCCCTTCGAGTTTGTATGCTATATCCTACATTATAGAACAGTATTTTTAGTTCCCATCTGGGACGCAGGTGGCACTGTGGTCTAAACCACTGAGTTCCCATTGCTCTGTCCTAGCTCCTGCCAACCTAGCAGTTCAAAAGCATACCAGTGCAAGCAGATAAATAGGTACTGCTGTGACGAGAAGGTAAATGGTGTTTTCGTGTGCTCTTGGTTCCATCACGGTGTTCCATTGCACCAAAAGCAGTTTAGTCATGCTGGCCACATGACCTGGCAAGCTATCTGTGGACAAATGCTGGCTCCCTCGGCCTGAAAGCGAGATGAGCACCACAACCCCATAATTGCTTTTGACTGGACTTAAGCATCCAGGTGTTGTTTACCTTTTTTTGTTTTTTACATTCCCATCTGGCAACCTTAATTTTTCTTCTTCTAACTCTCAGTGCCTGGTTAATGCCCCATGCTCTTTCTTATATTTCTGGAAGAAAGACACAGCATTTTGTTTCATGTATCTAAAATTGTCACATATCCTAAAATTCTCCTAGGACAAAATATCCATCTTAAGGTACTAAAACAGAATCGGTCATCATATTTAGCTCCAGTTTTAGGTAACATCCGTCGAACTAAAGGATGTGTGATAAGTGTGTTTCACAGGAGCACAGAAAAGCCATAGGTGTGGGCTTTGGCTCTAAGAATCCAGCATCCTAAGAACTCCACAGCTGTGTTGGTGTTCTGTTTTGCTTTGTTTTGGTTTTAAGTTATACATGAAAGGAGCTAAGCAGAGGTTTTCCTCCAGAAAAATTCTACTGGCCAAGGGATGGAGTGTCTAGGTACTGAACCCCTCACAGTCCTCATAACTATTGAAACCATATAATATATATGATTATTTGTGTGTGCATTTTTTTTTCCAAAATAAAGAGCAGAATATCTATTGCAAAAGGAAGGAAGTAGTGAAAACATGCTTAATTTGGACAATTTGTTCTTAGCTTTTGTCACAGAACTTGGGTTCCCTTAGAGCAGAATCAGTTTGGATAATTATTTTGCACTCACAGCCCTGGGCTGATGCCACAGTGTCATAGAGCTATACTATTTAGAGAATTAAATGATGAAGCCTAGCAATTTTTTTCCTGATATTGGCCTAGATAGCCCACTAAAGACTCTTCCTATAGTTGGACAATACAAACTGGTCAGTGAAAGACTGATCCAGGAAAGCATACCTGCTTTCCTCTGAGCAAACTGCTTCATTATCTTCGCTGCACCTCTTTGCTTGCTGTATAGCAATAATGCTGTATATCTGTATTTGATAAATTAGTAAGCTCTTAAGCTGCCACAAGACTTCATACATTTTGCTGCAGCAGGCTGACATGGCTGCTCCTCTGGAAGCAGCTGCATTTGCATCTGTAGCTGAATAGGGATATGATGAGCAGCCTTATATTGAGTCAGACTGTATTCCATCTAGTCTCGTGTTAGAGGGGTCAGCAATTGCATATAGAGCCATGCCCCTGTTTACTAGAACAGGAAGCAAATTGTGTATGTGTGTGTCTTGCCCCCTTGGGACACAAAACCAACTTTGCCCTCATTCTGTTCTTCTCTTTGTTCCCGGTGCCAAACAGTGAAAAACCAGGCACGTTGGGTCCTGCAATTCATTTCTGACATGGAAGAGCTGTTCAGGGTTACTAAGGACCCCTATTTCAACGTCATCATCACAGACTACAGCAGTGACGATATGGATGTAGAAAAGGCTCTGAAAAAGTCCTCATTACGCAGGTGAGTGTTGGGATGCTGGCGAGGAGACGGGGGCATCAGGTGCCCCCCAGGTGGCTCCAGCCACCGGCCAGCAGCCGGAACAGCATCAATCAGCAACACAAGCCTCAGATACCTTTAGAGGCTTGGCACGCTCTATCAGCAGAGTGAATAAATCTTCACAACAGAAGTGGCGGACAGAGACATGTGAAAGCATTCTTTACAGGAGTTTATTCAGCATAGTTCAGGAACAAAGGAAAACATGTCTGCTTCCCTTCGTGTCGAAGCATACAGCAGTATAGCAAAAGCAATATACAAACAGAAGTTCCCAGCAAGCCTGTGCTGGAAGTAAACAGGCATGTGACACACAACAGTCATGCCTATTCCTTTTAACGTGGAACAGAACTATATCCTAACAGAGCAGATCTTTTGCATTTGCGAACAGGAACACGGGCCAGCATATTTGAAGCATATAAGGGACGTATACAATAATAATAATCCTTACTCATAGAATCTTAGAGTTGGAAGGGACCTTGAAGGTCATCTATTCCAACCTCCAGCAATGCAGGAATCTCAATTAATGCATGTATGCTAGATGCTCACCCAACCTCTGCTTTTAAACCTCCAATGAGGGAGAGTCCACCACCTCCTGAGGGAGTCTGTTCCACTGTCAAACAACTCTTTTATCATATACTTCTGTTGTTGCAGACTAGAATAGCATTAACTGGTTTTGCTGCTGCATCAGCTTGTGGTCTACTACAACCCCTAGATCCTTTTCACACATACTACTAGAAAGCCAGGAGTCCCCCATCTTATATTTGTGCAGCTGATTCTTCCTGCCTAAGTGTAGAACCTTACAAAGCCTTACTTTGTCTGTAAAAATATAACCCATTTCTTGTCTTCAGGTACCAATATTTGCGGTTAACGGGGAACTTTCAGCGCTCTGCAGGCCTGCAGGCTGGGATAAACCTAGTGAAGGTGAGTGAAAGCTGGCTAGGGCAGATGTTGTGAACTACAACTCCCATCCCCCCTGACCACTGGCCATGTTGGCTGATGGTAATGGGAGTTGTGGTCCATAGTGTATGAAAGGCAGCAAGCTGGGGAAGGCTGAGCTAAAGCGCCTCAGCTGCCGAATGTTAGGTGGTTTCGGAATGATTGAAAGGGGTTTCGTATAAGGTTTTCTTTGCTTTGGGGCTTTCTCTATGAAAACCAGCTCTGTGGCACTCAATTGGAGCAAATGTCAATCTGCAGAAAACCTGAATTGGCATTTGCTCTGATGGAGTGCTAAAGAGTGGGTTGGGGTGGGGGGAATCAGCCTTGCCTGCTCTGACTCTCTACGGCAGCCTTTCTCAACTTTGGGTCCACAGATGTTTTGGGACTACAACTCCCATCATCCCTAGTTAGCAAGGCCAGAGCTCAGGGATGATGGGAGTTGTAATCCAACAACATCTGGGGACCCAAGGTCGAGAAACACTGCTCTAGGGTTTCAGGTGGGATAATCCAAGTCTTATCTGCAGATGATAGGGATTGGGGCCTTCTGCAGGTAAGGCAAGATGTTCTATGGCTGAATGAACATAAACCACATGGAAGTAGATGTAGGTTGAACATTTGGGTTCATCTTTCTAACTGAAAGAGTGGTTCATCCACAAAATTCAGGTATCTGACAGGTTTGTTCTGCATATAAGAAGTTGTCTTGGAGCTGGAGGGTGTTGCATGATGATATGTGATGTTTGCATCTTCCTTGAATGGACGTTTCTGTGAGCCTTTCCCCAAATGCATGAGTGTATTGTGGATAACGACCTGACTGCTCCGTTTCTCTGTTTAATTACAGGATTCACACAGCATCATTTTCCTGTGTGATCTTCACATCCATTTCCCGCCAGGGATCATTGACTCCATTCGGAAGCACTGTGTGGAAGGGAAAATGGCCTTTGCACCCATGGTTATGAGGCTCCACTGTGGCGCATCCCCAAAATGGCCTGATGGTGAGGTGCTGCAGGGAGGAGGGTTTTTTGCATAAAACCCATATTATTCTGGGCATCTTTCTTCCTCATTATCACATTTTTCTGCAGTTCATCGTTTAGCCTTGTAGAGATGGTTAAAACAGCGGTTTCATAACAGAGGTGGGAAGGTCTAGCACAGACAAGGAAAATATTCTGTATAGCAAGTTTGGTGGAATCTTTCTCAGCCCAAAGTCAGCAGTCCCTTCTGGGCAACTTCCTAGGGCCTATGTGCTAGTGGTGGCCTTGGGGTGGGGAGAGGCAAAAGTGGGTGGGGGAAAGAATGTACAGTACTTTCCTTAGTTGGCTACTTTTTATGCATAATCATACATTCCTCTCTACCCTCCTTCCAGGCAAGCAGGAGGCAGTATCAGAATTCCAGGACACGTGCCTGCCAGGCAAAACCATTCAGGGAGGGTGCAAAGCAGGGATCAGTGAGGGGTTTGGCTTGGGGAGATTCATGAGGACTGCAGTTAGGCCCCCCACCCCCAAGTCCTGAAGTTCTTCATTCCAGCATCCTATTACTTCCCAATGAAGAGTGGTTGCAACTCATTAGGGTATGTGTGTGTGTGTGTGTGTGTGTGTGTGTGTAGTTGGATCTTTCCCTATTAATCTGTTACATGTCTGGACCAGTGGGTACCACAGGTTAGTCTGAGAACTTTAATTTTTACTAATAAACCATGTAGATGTGGCTGATGCTTTTGTGTTTCGCTTTCATAGGCTACTGGGAAGTGAACGGCTTTGGCCTCCTGGGTATATACAAGTCAGATCTAGTTCGCGTTGGAGGCATGAACACCAGAGACTTTGGGGAAAAGTGGGGAGGAGAGGACTGGGAACTCCTGGACCGGTGAGTGAAGATGTGTAGCAGCAACTGGCTTTGGGTTCTCTTCTCATAGGAACATAGGAAGCTGCCTTATATTGAATAAGACCATTGGTTCATCTAGCTCAGTAATGATGGATGAAGTCTAAGGGGAAAAGCACAATGTGGAACAACTAGCAAATAAAAGCAACTAACCAAACCGCTATTAAGCACTAAGTTTCATCCTCGTAAAAAACTTCCTCCTACACGCAAACAGAGCAATCTTATATATTCACTCACAAGTAAGTCCCATTGGTCCAATAAAAACCCACTGCCACTGAAGGGTCCCCCTTACTCTTAGTTGGAGGGGTAGTTTCCTGTGGCTGCCATTCCTGTCCCAACTTCCCACTCTCCTGATCACTTGCTTAATCAGAGTTTAGAGTCCTGATCCTGATAAAGACCTGGCCCATGGTGCTTTAAAGATTCCCCCACCCTCCCAATCCAAGCTCCACAGAAGCAGGCAGTTCTAGTTAGCCTCTCGTTCTAATCTCTCTCCTTCCCTCTCCTCTCACAGGATCTTTCAGGCTGGCCTGGAGGTGGAACGACTCTCTCTCAGAAACTTCTTCCACCATTTCCACTCCAAGCGGGGCATGTGGAACCGACGGCAGCTGAAGATGTGATGAACATTTGCACTCGCAGTGCAGACTTTATCCAGCCATGTCGAGGAGAAGATTCCAGTACTACAGAAGTCAGAATATTAATTTAGGCGTTATGAGAAAATAAGTTCAGGCGCAGAACTGAGAGCTTTAATCTTGTGAGAAAAATGAAAATGGGAAGAAAACGATCCTACCTCTAGTGTCTTACATCCACGACAGCGATCTTTTTAAGAGCACAAAACCAAACTTTCTCACCAGCATGTCACAGATGCACTTCTGGGATGCAAAAAGCACACATAGGAAGCTGCCTTCCTCTACGTCAGACCAATTGGTCCATCTTAGCCCAGTATTGTCTGCACTGACTGGCAGCGGCTCTCCAGGGCTTCAAGCAGGAAACATTGTCAGCCCTACCTGGAAATGCCGCAGATTGAACATGGGACCTTCTGCATAAAAAGCAAGTGCTCTACCACCAAGCTATAACCCTTCCCCTTTCCTCTTCCCCTGCATCATCCCTCTGCCTCAAAAGCCTCTCTTTGTGGTGCCTTCCTACTTCTTCCAAGGTTTTACTGAAATGCTTTCATTCAGTAATGCCACAGTTCTCTGGTCAACGGGTACAAATGAAAAGGAGTGCCTTCCACAGTGTGTTAGAAAGAGGAATATAGCCTCGTTATGTGTAGTGTGAGATGTTTTTAATGATGCTTCCTTTTTTGAGATACTTGAACAAAAACTGTGTCCTGAAATCCATGCCTTTGGACCAAAGTCACTCTGATATGTGGGCTGTGTCAGAATACCTGTACATAAACCCAGTCAGGACATACTAAAGGGGCCTAGCGGATTCTTCTCCTCACTTAATGCATATTGTGCTCTGCTCAGGTACAGCAAAAAGAATTATGTTGAAGCCTTCACCTTGTGGCTTGCCTGCATCTGTATTTCTCAATAAGCGGCCTCTCTCTCTCTCACCATTAAGCTGAGTCAAAACCCTGTTAGGACTTGAGATAGGTTTTTGGCACAGAATTGTGTTTATCCTGACAGTCATATGAAATGGGGAAAACAGGCAACTGGAAATATGAACTTGAGACAACAACCCTTGAAAAGCCTAGTACTCAAGAGATTAATTTACAGCAGGGATTAGGAAACTGTGGCCTCCCAGATGTTGTTGGGCTACAACTGCCTTCATCCCTACCTAGCAGGACCAGTGGTTAGGGATGATGGGAACTGTAGTCCAAAACCAGCTGGACACCCAAGTTTGGGAAACACTGATCCCTGACAACTGGCCATGCTGATCAGTTGGAGTTCTAACAACATCTGAAGGGCCAAAGGTTCCCCATCCCTCATTTACAGTGCAATCCTGGGCATATATTTTAGAAGTCCCATTGAGTTAAATAGCTTTTATACACTGTCCTCCCACCCCTTCTATTTATTTTGTCGTTTTAATGTTGGTTTGTTTGTACTCTGATTTTAATGTGCTCCAAGTCACCCTGAGGCAGGGGAAATAATCTTTTTTGAAGGACAAGATATATTTTGTAAAATTAATTGATAAATTAAAGTTATGGTTTTGTTACTACGTTTTGGTACTGATTATGTATGAAGACCAGGTATCGTTGCATCAGAAAATATGTAAGAAAATGAGGTATCTACGCTGCAGTTTTGGAAGGAGTGGCAAGAAGCTGTGCAAACTGGAAGTCAGATTTGGGCCTGACACCTTCAGGAAACAAACCAGTCCTTAAAGCAGGTCACACAAAATGGGTAACAGCTGTGTGTAAAATGAGGAGCTGAGTTGGTTCATTGAGGCAGGTGGATTAAAGTGTGTGTGTGTGTATGTGTGCCAAATGATAATGGGAATGGCATTTTCTGTCTCTGGAAACATATGAGTTTCCAGACTCCTTTCTTTTTTTAACTCTTTCTTCACTCACTGTAACCCCACCCCCACGCAGCATAAAATTATTATAGTTTTTCAAGCCTCAGTGTGGAGAAGGAGGGGATGAGGCAAGGAAAGGAGGGTGTGGGTTGGCCTGTGGGTCAGTGCTTCCCCCAACCCAATTTAAAAACAAAGTAAACCTCTTTCTTCAGAAGAATTATTTAATCCTGTTTAAATGTGTGCAGATTTCATTGATTCAACAATATCTCTTTGACTTGGTGACACACAGATACATAAACATCAAACGTTGGATGTGTGTATCAGGATTGGGTTTTGCTATGAAGTCAAAGAAGGAAATTCTAAGGGCCTATGCTGAAAGGACTTACCTGTATGAATCTATTGTTTGTTTGTTCCAGTGTCATCAACGTCACCTTCACTGAAGTACCTCTACACCTTTTATAGCTTGTGTGAATATCTGAAATGTTCTTTGGTATATTTAAACTGAAATGTGTGCCTTATTGATGAGTCCCAAACCTTTTCTTACTTGCAAGAGGAAGCATAAGTGCCTCCGTTTACAAATACAGATTCCTTACAGAAAATGTGTGTGGTGTCTTTTTCTGACCCTCAAATGCCTGCCTGCAAAGTGGACCAATCTAATTTTTGCATATGGGATCTGTCTCCTCTTCTGTATCTGGGTAGCTATGTACTATTCTATAAAAGGATATAAAAGAAAGATGTTTAGTGCTTAAGATTTTCATTCACAGTCTGCATTGAGTAATTTGATATATAGACCAAGCCACACCTTTGGATAAAATATACTTTAATAAATAAAGAGAAAGCAAATAGTTGGAATGTGCAAAAGATGCACCAGTTCTAAGTGGGATGACAAAATTGCAAGTCCTTTATAAAATATTGTAAGAGTGGCTAAGGACAGCATGGGAATAACTTTCAGAAGCAATGCACTGTTTACAAAAATCTAGGTTAACTTGTACAGCTTTAAAATGCTTTGCATTACTATGCATAGTATTATTGCCACCAGCAGAGGTTTATAATGCAATTTATTTTTTGCCACATGCAAGCTGATGGTCTGTATTTCAACTATGATCCTAGTTTTATACATTTTGTGTGTGTACACACACACACACACACAAAATACACTTTTTATTTTATTTAAATAACAATTTGTATACAGCTTAATTGCAAAAAACTAAACAGTTTTACACAACAATTTACACTCGTGGAGGAGCAGGACTAAGTACAATGAACCTCTGTGTGTGGAATTACCTCTCCTGCTTGGGCAAAACATAGACACTGTGGGAATCTTGGCTAATCAGGAGCTCCAGCAAAATAACAGGAGTTTCAGCTAGTTGCATCAGAGCCTCTGCACCACCACTGATTACTGGATCAGGGTAACATAATGCTCTTCATTTAATAATTGCATTTCTCAATGTTTTAGTAGCTGGGGCAGACTCTTCTCTGAGCTAAAACTGGAGGTACACTTTTCATTCTTACTTTTATGGTAATAACTGTCCACCCTCAGAGGAGCCAACAACTTGTGCTCCTGTGTGAGTCACTATTTGGGGCCGGTCATTCTGTTGCATCCCATCACTGAGAGCAGTTGATCCCATTACACAACACAGAAACAAAGTCTCATCCGGAGACATGCATCCCACACTAATTCATGCTCAGGTGGGCGCAAAGCAAGAGCAGTGAATAAAAAAGAAACACATGGGGCAGCCTCTTCTCTGGGTGGATGCTGTTGCTTATACAAGATGGCTTGGTCTGCAATGCTAACTCCACTCCCCTGGCAGCAAGCCCCACTGAATTCAGCAGGACTGACTTCTTAGCAATTGTGGTTAGGACTGCAGCCTTAAATCATTTTTTCCTCTTGCTTTGCAAATCTGTCTTCATCTGACAACTTAGTGTTCTCTTGGACAAAATTTGAACTAGTGAACCTAGCACCTGCCCCTTATCAATTGTGCTCATTTGTAATTCTCTTCCAATGTTTTATTTTGATACTGTTGTCCCTGTCGCTTACATTGACTGCTGCTGCCATTGATGGAGTACATCAAGTTGAAACACTGTGGGCTGCTCCTTTCCTGGTGGGAGCTGGGAAGCTCTAGCTGAATGCAATCTTCTGAATTGCAGAGGAATCTCATTACAACCAGGGGTTGGGAACATTTTTCATACAGTCCCTTCTGGGTCAGAGACAAAGAAGAACTTTTTTTCATGTGTATGGTAGGCTAGTTTTTACTTACACTCACACTCACTGAAAAAGGGTGTATGTTTGTTATATTTTTTGTTGTTGTGGTTGTTTATTTTTGTTTTTGTTTCATTATAGAAAATGCTAATAAATATATATTTTAAAAAAACAAAACAGAGTAGGGCCAGTGGGTGATGTAAGCTGGGGAAGAGAGGAGTGTTTGGCTGAGGAAGAAGTCTAACCTGGGGAGAGTCCGAGAAAGGCCTGGAGGGCTGCATTTGGCTCTCTGACCTGAAATTCCCCACTACTCCATTACAGGAGATAAACATCATTATGGGTTGAGATGAGGAGAGGCTGCTGTCAAGATCAGCTGAAAAATTATTCACCTCTTCAGAGCTGTAAACATGTTGCAGAAGTAGCCCACAAGGAGCAACTGATGTACTTGCAATAGGGTTCACCCAGGCAGTTGTGTATCTTAAATGGATCATCAAGTCTGAGATCAATAAGGCTATACGGAAAGGCATTCCAGCTATCTTCTACCATGTGCTCCAGCCTGCAAGGAAAAACAAGAGGCTCAGGCAGGTTGTGCATCTTACTGTTGATGGTGACAAGGATCAGACTCCTCTGCTGTGGAACTGTCTCCCTAGAGATAACCACCCTTTTCATATTTGGGGGGGAGAGAAAGAGAAGAACTGCCATCATCCCACTTCATTACTTATGAACTGCCTAAGAATAATGATTGATGGAGTATCCTATGTCCAAATAGGCAAAAATGGATGGTGAGTGTTTATCTGTCCAATCTGGAAGCATAAGACTCACTCTTTTCTTACCCTTCCAAGGCTTAGTAGATTCTCCGACCACCATAAATGCTAGGATAGAGACCCGTCTTCTGCACACCAAAAGCAGTAATGAAGATGTTGACGATGACTATGATGAAGACTAGGATTGTGGCGATGTTGTTGAGCAAATTCAGGCGCTGCTGCTTCGTCACGTCGTTCAGGTTCATCCGAGCTATGAAAAACAAAAGACAAAACCAAGACAGAATTCAGAGAAAACTCTTCTGCTCACTACATTCTGCAGAAGGTGTGCCGCCACCACCATTATTATTATTCTCTTAAATGTTCAATAGGCTTATATTTTCTTTCCTCCAATAAGGTAAGGTCAGGAAACACAGTTTTACACACTATTCCTTTCCTTCCACCTGGGAGGGCGGAGCCTTGATTGACTCCAGGTACAAAAGCTGAGGCTGCCAAACAGACACTTGGGCTGGGGTCTCATTGCTCTTATTGATGTGTGTGTGTGTGTGTGTGTTATCTTTGTTTTTGATGTTTTATTTATGACTACTTTTGTTATGTTTGTGTTTATATGAATGTGTCCATGCTAGCTGCCATGAGCATGGTTTTAACTATGGAAGGCAGCATACAAATAAAATGATGATGGTGGTGGTGATGAAACAATGCCTGGGTCAAACTCTTCCAGCGAGATTCTTATCTAAGTGTCATTTAAACCACAGATGAAATAGCTATGCTTCCCTTCTCTGCTCTGCAGCCTGGTGCAATGTTAGGATGTTGCCTGACTCCTTGAGTTGAAAATTTACTTATTAAAAAATAATCTGTGACCTAATTTTGCCCATGAGTACAGCTTTAAGTCCTTTTCATATTTCCATGAGTTTTCTGCCTGATTGCTGTGGTTTAGAGAAAAGGGTGGCTAATGTCCTTTAATGGTTGGTGTCCAGCTGTGCCAGCCACAGCTTTCATTTGGAAAAAGCATGTTCAAGGCAAAGAATGGCCTGGGAAATGCCTCTCAACAGAAGCCAATGGCTAGGGGGAAAACCTGGAGATTTCTCTGGAAGATACGGAGAGCTAAAACCATTTTTCCCCACCCTAGCTCCAAGTGGGAAGCTGTAGTTTGGGAAGGATGGCGAGAGACATGGAAGCGGAGAGATAGCCAAAGTCTAAAAAGGCTTGGACAAGGAGCTTTTAAGCATAGCTCTATGCCTGGAAAGAGCAAGGCAGAAGGTAGGTGTGGATAAGCCTTAAAACTGGCTACAACCCTCAGGTTTCCAGCGATCTCTCCCACAAAAAGGAAGCTAAATCCTGCCCTTCTTTATTGATGCACAAATATACACCTGAAAAGTCAAGCATGAGTGTGCCAAAAATGTTCTGGAAAGCATGTTTATTGTCCAGGTTACACTCTTCACAGAGCCAGGACTTGCTGTGCTCAGTGGCAAAAAGTGGTTTTCTTATAGCCTTCTCTAGCCTGGTGTCCACACCCTGGTGTTTTGGACTACATCTCCCATTAGTTCTAGTGAGCTCAGCTGTATGATGCTGGGGCGGCTAGGAATTGCAGTCCAAGCCATCTACAGGGCACCAAATTGAGGAAAACCTGCTGTGGTCTGTTGCTTTGTGCAATGCCTTAGATGCAGCCACCTCTTCAGTGTGAGCTAACTCTAAAACCAAAGGCAACCATCCAAAATGGCGAGGACCATTTTAATTTTTTTTAAATAAAGCAGACTACATCCAGCCTTTGCGAATCTGGTGCCCTCCAGCAGTTCTGGACTATAACTCCCATCAGGCCTAGCCAAGCTGGCAAAAGCTTGAAGCAGATGACTATGAGACACACACCAGATATTTCCATTTTTAGATGGCTTTGGTTCTCTAGGGCAAGCCAGAGGCTGGAGGCCAACAGCAGCTGCGGATGCTGAGGAATGTTTGCGGTCAGGCCCCATAACAAGAGAAGAGATTCCATTGATGCAGCATTAGCTGTAGCCCAAGTTCACGACCTCCGCCATTCCTTTCAATGCCAAACTCACAAGCGGAGAAAGACAGGCCTGTGTTTATCATGTAAGTCTGATCATGTAAGGGGACAGTGGGGCTGACCCGGGGTCGGGCCAGACAGCTCTGGAGACTGTAGCCCTCTGTATATTAACTGTAGGGGCAGCAATGGAATGCGGGGGAGAAGGGAGGTGAAAGGGAGAAAGGGGTGGGGGTTATAGCTGCAAATGATGGGGTTTAGGCAGGCGGGGGTGGTAGAGACTGTGTAGGGCAGCTTGGGTAGAGCAGCCTTGTTTCCTACTTCAAAAAGGTGGCCCTGTATTCGAAAGCATCCTCTGAAGGACTGTCCGGTTGGAAGATGCAGAAACCTAGGAAGGGAGAGCAAAAGTGGCCTGGAAATTGTCCCATTAACAGTGAGCATCTGGACAGCAAGCTGAGAAGGCACACAGGCCAGCCGGTCCCTATTGTTTCCCTATTTAAAATACAGTAATTATTTCTAAGTTTTCATCTATACATTTCATAAATTACTTTCATTGTAAATCAGTGCTCCTTTGCTGGTGACACATTTATTTCTCTTTTGGCCATCATGTTAAGTCGTTGCCCTAATCTATAATGTCTCTGTGTGTGCTCAAACATTAAATGAGCAACCAACTTATTTCTTCCTAAGAGCTTTTTTTTAAAGTCTTTTGATTAAGAGCAACACTGGGCATTATGGAAATGAGATTCCTAACTAAGGCCTGTCAAATGGAGAATCCCTCAAAACAGCCTTGAGAAAACTACATGGGTTCCTGGTCCTTACTTTTAATTCTAACTTTAAAATTACCTGCAATATTAGATTATGCTCGCTATCTTATGAGCATTTTTTCTGATTTATTTCTGGGGAGGTTAGATGACGTTGCATCAAAGTAAATGTTATCTTCACTTTCCAGGGCATTTCCCTACCCCTCTCCTTACTGGGGGGCGGGGACTCCCATATTTTGGGAGAGCATGTTTGTTTAGCCAGGCAGATTCTCTACCACTGAGCAGTCCCACCCCAGCTTCCTAATCACATGGCAATGTTTGAAATCTGGTAAATGACTTAAAGTAGCATCTAAACTGCTCTGTGAAAAGCACTGGAGCACTGTGCTGTGTATCACTCTTTCTTCATATGATGATCCCTGGAATGAACTTTTGAAAGAAGCAAAGAGGTCTGCAGAAAGATGCTTACCTATAATGATCAGGAGAATCCCAATGGCAGTTTGGAAGAAGAGAGAAATGGTGATGAGAGCAGTCAGGACAGCATAATATTGAAAGGACGTCCCCTGTTCCAGCACTGCCTTCAGTTGCGCAGCGTTGGCCATGAAGAGCGCCACATCCAGCATGCTCTCAGCCACGCTTTTCTTGGTGGCATAATGATTGATGTTGATGATGTTTTCCAACCTGGAGCCAGGAATGGATGGCTAGAGGAGGAGAAAGAAAAAGGTCATGGCACATCAAAGAAAGAGATTAGCTTAAGAGCTCTACTGGATCAGGCCAAAGTCCCCTCTAGTCCAGCAGCCTGTTCTAAGTGCGGCCAACCAGATATCCGTGGGAAACAAGGGAGCAGGATTCAGGTAGAAGAGCACCAGGAAGTCCACAGGCAGGGCACAATCACATTCTCTTCCACTTGTGATCCCCAGCAGCTGGTGTTCAGAGGCATACTGCCTCCAACAGGGGAGGTACAGCATAGCCATCACATCCTATAGACATTGCTAACCTTCTCCTCCATCAATTTGTCTAATCCTTTAAAAAAACAGCAAGTTGGTGTCCATCATTAAAGATTCAGATCTTCAAATTCTACCATCTATTTTTAATAGTTATTACCTCCTGTTCTCATGGTGGCCATAGGGGGGAGCTCTGAGTAACCTCTAGTCTGGCAGCATCTGCCAGGAATGAATGGGCCAACTGCCCAACAGGATAGTAAATGTTGTTGAAAGGGAGCCAGAGCAAGATCATACTACCAACAAAGATAAACACATATTTTGGGTACAACCCAGAGAACCTCACTGGGTTTACTGCAACCACATTCAAATAGTCACTGCTGGTTAATTATTACCTAGCTGGAAAAGAGGTCACCCGCATGACGGCTAATTGCCTTTGCAGTTTCTTACTATCTTATGGACTGTTTTGTTGCTCAGAGCAAATATAATAAACAGCAAACTGCCATGCCGGATATTTATTAAAGGATGGCTTGCGCCAGAAACTAGGCGCAAAATGCAAGACCTGTGCTCCTTCACCCTCCCTCCCTTATACAGTGGTACCTCGGGTTACAGACGCTTCAGGTTACAGATGCTTCAAGTTACAGACTCCGCTAACCCAGAAATAGTACCTCGGGTTAAGAACTTTGCTTCAGGATGAGAACAGAAATCGCACGGTGGCAGCGGGAGGCCCCGTTAGCTAAAGTGGTACCTCAGTTTCAGGTTAAGAACGGACCTCCAGAACAAATTAAGTTCTTAACCCGAGGTACCACTGTAGTCGCTTTTAACCATTTGTCCTTGTTTCTATCTTTTTAAGTATGTATAATCCCCTTTTAATTACTAGCTTTATCCCTTACCTGCTTTAAGTCTTATGTGTTCAGTTTATCTGTACGTTTTATCTTATGCTGGTCTGTGACTGAAATAAAGTTTGATACCTATTGAATAAACAGCAAACAACCCTGCTTCCTTACATCCCTACAGCAGGTCTCCTTAATAGTTATTGTTGTTGCTGCTGCTCCATAGTTTCTCTCTCCAACAGCCATTTTATCCCCAACACAAACTTCTTGAAAACCAAAGGCAATGGTCAGGGATGATGGGAGTTGCAGTCCAAAACATCTGGAGGGCACCATATTGGAAAATGCTGCACTAAAAAGCAAGACTGAAATTTGTTGAGACATACCAGCTCAGCTTGCAAGGAATGTGAAGCCAAACCAAGGAAAGCACAACTGCTTTACTCCCTGGACCCCAGAACCTGTTGCTGTAGCTAAGAAGCAGACCCTCTAAGTGTCCTTATTTTCCAGGGACAATCCTGGATTTACAGAAGCCGTCCTGGTTCCTGATTTGATCCTGGAATATCCCGCTTTTCCTTAGGACATCCCTATTTTCATCAGAGAAACACTGAAGGGTATAGAATCACATGGCCCCCGAGCCAAGAAGATAAGTAACTAGATGTCACGGAAATAAACAACTATCTGACTTTTAGAAGACATCTGAAGGCAGCCCTGTATAGGGAAGTTTTAATATGTTTTATGTTTCATTATGCTTTTATGTATGTTGGAAGCCACCAAGACTGGCTGGTACAACCCAGTCAGATGGGCTGGGTATAAAAAAGAAAAGTATTATTAATTAAATAGGACATCCCTATTTTCATTGGAGAAATAGTGTATGGAATGGGGCGCAAGACAAGGAGCACCTCAAAAGAACAGAACAAAAAAAGAGGGAGGGAACTCAGGGGCTCAATAAAGAAAATATATATTTTTAAGATTTTAAAAAATAAACTAATGAAAATGTTGGGTGGTGTCAGGGAACTGACATCGGAGCCAGAGGCGGAGGGAAGGCTCCCAAGTGATGCTGGAGAAGGGCCCAGCAGGGAGAGAGGCAGCTCATCAGCGGGAGAAGGAAATCAGCGCAACACCAGGGATAAAGGGGGGCAGATGGGGGAATCGGCGAGGGGGCTCCAGGACTCCTCGCTGGACACCAGCGGGGAGAGCACGGGTCCTCCGCTACCCACACCCTCCCTGCGCAGAAGACTTCCGCGCAGGGAGAGTAGGAGGAGACTTGGCGTCAAACAGCTTTTATGCTGGAAAAGGTTTAAGAAACACCCACTGACGGATTCTGCTAGCGACTGAAACAGCCACGAAGTGAAGGGCTGTCCAGACAGAAAGGTTTAACCAGGCAAGCTAGCCAGGAGTGGCGGCAACTTACACACGAGCAACCCCTATTATTATTACAGGTGGCATCCATTATGGGTTTTTGAAGGAATATTTGCAGAGACCTTTCATGGGCAGCAAAGGCCCTATGGCACAGGAGATACTGATGGGCACCCAGGCACCCATGGACATTGTGTGTGGGGTCCCTGGTTTCGTTTGACCCTCTGTCTGTTAGCCTTTAAGCCCCACAAAACTGCTGCTTTTGCTGTAACTGACTAACATGACTACCCTTCTGGAAGCAGCTATCGTAAACAAATATCTATCATAGGTTGCGCATATCCCCCTAGGTTACTGGGAGTGGAAACTGCTCATGCTCACTTGCTCGTCCCATGTTCAGAACAGAAGTAAATCCAATTTAATACATCACTGCTGTTGTTTACAATTTGCAGATGATACATGACAATACGTAATTGATTACTCACCTTCCCATTCCATTTGTATTGTGTTTCCTTTGCAATGAAACCAATGATGTGGAACAATGTAATGATAATGTAATTAATTGTGCAAAATTTCACCATAGCAGACAGTGAGACGAATAAAGGGGTTTTTTGTTGGAAGCCAAAGTGCAGAGGAACAGAAACAGGGAAGCATATGACAAATATGGGGCAGGAAGGGAATCAATGCCTTCTTACATCCCTAGTTACCAGTGTCATTGCCCGCTTTGAGGTCTTTAGGCAGTGAGGGAAGAAACAAAAGGGCAACAGGAGAGCACGAGACAGAAAGACAGGGATCGTGTGAATGATAAATAACCCTCTTTGAGAGTGTCTGCTGGCAGAGACTAGCTGTGGAGGCACTTTATTAGAAAGCCATTAATTCCAAGCAAGTTGCTGTGGGATTCCAAATAAAACGCAGAAAGACACCCAGGCAATTCACACACAGGGAACAAAAAAGGCACCCCATCTACTGGGTGCAGGAGTCCAGGCACTTTATGACTGTACAATCACACTGTTTTCTGAAGGCTAGAGATACAGAATTTGTTCAGCACTGACTGAGGTCACCACTAGAACTTGAGCCAAAAGGCAATAGGAGAAGAAAGAATGCCAAACAGCCCCCTTTTTGCAAAAGCTTGTCCCTATTTCTTAGCTTAACAGAAAAATTGGGAAATCATATTTCTAAAACACATCTGCTACTGAATGTCACCAAATCTTGATTTCCCCCCACAGCTTTATCTGCCACTAACCTGTATTTAAAATATATGAATACACACACATTTCAGAAATCTGACATGTTTTGGGATTTGCAACAAGTATTGATGTAAACCACATTAAGCATATTACGGAAAGCATATAAATACATATAAATTGATATTCTCATTGGCATCAAGAAGGCCATTTACATCAGCAAGGTATTCATAACTGAGCTGTTCAAAAGCTCTGGGTTTGCCAATCTCAATGTTCAAAAGCCTCAAAGCCAAAATACTGTACTGTATTAACAGTCATGACATTTTAAACATAATACATCTTCTGATATTCTCTTGCAATGCTTTCCATTTTCTGGTACTTGCTTCTTTAACTGAAAGGTAGGATTTTTTAAAAAATATGGTAGTTTAATCAGAATTTAACACTCCAATGAAAGCGCACTGCTAGTAAGCTAGTGTTAAATTCCAACTTTCAATCTTTCATCCTGTAAATGGCCCTGTATCAAGAAGTAATTCTTGACACATTTTTCATTCCCATGGCAACATATCACCTGTTGTTTACATAGCAGAGGGATGTGTCTAGCCACACCTGACCAGCAAGTCTAACACATAAACCCTGTCTTATTTAACCTCCAGTCTCGTAACAGATGCACACAGAGATCAGTTGTGCCCCAGACTGCTTAAATAAGGGCTGAGTCTGCGAAGTGGAGCAAATTTGAAGCTCTGGACCAAGAACAGGTGGTACAATCCAACTGCATTGACTGCATTCTGTTAACATTTCCACCAGTACCCATTTCCTGAAATATGTGTGCCAGCAACCTCCCACAAAGAGTTATTGCAAGTTAGGAAAATACCACACTTTTTCTTTATTTAACTGTTTATTAAATTTGTAGATCACTTCCCAGATGAAGTCCTCAGAGTGGTTCATAATAAAATAAATGTATCAAATGATTTTAAACATTTATCATATAAACTAGTTTAAAACAACAATAAAATTCAAGGCAAAAATCAGTAACACCTCTCTAATTTAAAACATACCAACTAATAATTGCTCAGGTTAGATCCTGACTATGCAAAAAAACCCTCCCCAAAATGGCAATATTATTCACTAAGTGGTTTTCCTTCCCATATTCTAAATGTGCAAAACTGAAGCTCAAATGTTAAAACTTCTCATTTTACTTGGGAGTCTTTTGTTTGAGATTTCACAAAGCTACACACTTCCCAGATGTGCTTTTTCAATGTTGTCCTCATGAAACTGGGCGGGGAGGCAAAGGGACAGAAGAGGCTGCCAATAGTGATCAAACGGGAGACAAAGATTTGTTTCCAAATCTGAGCTTAACAGACAACAGTCAAACTGTTAATAGATGTGGTGCCATGCCCCTGCTGGCACATTCCCTTTCCAAGAAACAACATGGAATAAAGGACAAGAACGAGATCTTGGCTTTGGCCCTGCAGCGCACAACGTTTAAAGTGCAGGTAAATCACTGCAAAAGGATGCCAGTGGACAGCTTTATGGCTTCCTTGGAACACTTAAAAAGGCACACAGTCATTCCATCAGAATCAAATGCCAATTAATTGTTTCTCATCCTTCCATCATACTCCCCTGATATTGTAATTGGGATTGCAGACAAATGTAAAAACAGCAAGTCTAAATTTTTTTAGCCTTCTAGGGAGTATTGGGGGTATACGGTATCCAGGCCCCATCTTTAAGGAAGTCCCAAAGATGTATTTCCCCTACAAGGAACCCGTGTTTCACCAAAGGATGGAGACAGCTGGGTTTTATAATTTAGGATATGGAGAAAACAAGCATTGCATGCTCCATCCCTGCAGTCCTGGGAGGGCAGCCTGAAATCTACACAGCACCCAGCAGAGCCTCGTTTCAGTGCCTCCAACCTCTTCCCCCTGTATTCTATCTTGCTTACCAGATGCAAACTCCATAGCTTCACCTTAGTCAATTTTTCTCCACCGACCCATCAGCTCTGTCTACCATCTACCCTGATGAGGAGTTCCTTGAACACAAAGCTTGCACACTATTTTGTGACACTTCATTTGGTCTAATAAGAGGCTGCACCAGGTGACCACTCCAGGTGACTTCCTGATTTGCTGCACAAAGCTTACATGGTGGTTAGCCATTACTGATCAACCATTCTGATGTTAATGGGGTAGTTTAGCAACAACGAGCATCCATCCTGCATTCATCCTGACTTGCTTGTGGGGTGTTTACACGTCTTCCTGCTAGTTATTTGTTCATCCCACATTTTCCCTGTCACTTGCCAAACTACAACAAAATCGGCTGCATATCCTGCACAAAGGCTTCATCTGGCTTTCCTTAGAGCTACAGCAGCAGCAAGCAACTGGGAAAGCTCATCAAATCCCAGTATTGCCATCTGGTTTGAATGCCTCTGGGATCACATTGTAACGGAAAGTTTGCTCAAGCAAATGAAGGAAGCAGAAGGGCAGAGTTTGCAAGAAATATTTCTATACCACCTTTTCTCAATTATGCAGATCACTCATTGGGACAAATTTAAAACACAGCTGACTTGATGAAATGCCTTTGATGCTACCTTAATCTTTCATTGGAAAGATATATATTCGGCCTACAAGTTTTTTTAAAAAATATATATTTAAGGGTTTTCTATAATGTAACATTTCCCCCTAGTTAATTTTATGCTGCTCTACCAGCTGATATTTTAGGTTTTAATTATTATATACATTTTAGTATTTTCCTTACGTTTTTATCCTTATCCCAAGTACTCTGGGAATTTATTTTTGATGAACAGCATATAAATACTCAAAATAAATAAAAACACAAAAATAGGTTGTCTATACAGTGGTACCTTGGTTTAAGAACAGCTTAGTTTATGAACAACTTGGATTAAGAACACTGCAAACCCAGAAGTGGGTGTTTTGGTTTGTGAACTTTGCCTTGGAATAAGAACATGTTTCACTTCCTGTTGAGTGTGTTCCATTTGTAAACTGAGTCCCCCGCTGCTATGGGAAAGCACGCCTTGGTTTAAGAATGCTTTGGTTTAAGAACGGACTTTCGGAATGGATTAAGTTCGTAAACCAAGGTACCACTGTATCTTCATTAGGCAAGTCTGTAGTGTCAAGAGTAGGCGGTATCCAATGATGCCTGCCTACTTGTGAAATAAGACCAGGGTCTGCCCATTCCACCCCCCAAGTCTCTAACATGACCCCCAAATCTGATCAAAAGGGTTCTCCAACCTGCTGGAGCAGTTATGAAGAGTGGTTGTGGGGCTGCAGGTGGACAAAAGGAAATGAGAAGCAGATGCCTGCTTGCACAAAACTCTTAGGATAACTCTTGCTTTGATGCAACATCATCTAACCTCCACACAAACAAATCAGAATAAATGCTCATTAAATAGCCAACAGCCACCTAATCTCCCTGCAAACCAATCAGGGTGGAAGATCAATAAACAGGTCATCTGGAAGCACCCAGAGTTCACTTCTTAAGTTCCCTGCTTAAAAAGAACAGTAGATCGTCAAGATGCAAGCTCCAGGAGGCTGCTGTGCACTGCCTCCTCCTGGCTGACCTAAACCTGACCTGGGTCAGCCACGACCATTAAAAACAGGACACTGACACTCTGTGAGAGCCCAGTATTCAGTGTGTTAGGTTTCAGCATGACCTGGGATGGAATGGGTGTGTGCAAAAGCATGCAAAGATTCATGTCCCAGATACTGTTGCAAATAACCTTGCTGGGTGGTGAGCAGGGGGAATCATCGGGGCGCTTCAGCGTTAATGCAGATTCAGATTCCTTTTTAATTTATATTTATACATTTCTGGATATGCTATAGCCTGCGATAACCAAGCATGCTCTTACAAAGACAACAGGTGCAACTGAGCCAAAATTAAGCACTTCTACATTCAACCGAGCTCAGTCAGAGAGTTAAGCATGTGCTTAACCCCTCGGAGTGTCATCAATGAGAAGCTCAGCGGTAAAGCGAATGCTTCGCATGCAGGAGGTGCCAATCCTGGCATTTCTAGTTAAACTGATCTCAGGAAGCGAAGTGGGGAAGGATTTATGCCTGAGACCAGGGAACCACGGCCAGCTGGAGTGGACAGTGCACTGCAAGGCTAGGTAGGTCAGTGGCCTGGCTCAGTATAAGGCGGTTCCTATGCTTAACTATAAGAACCAGTTTTGCGTGGTGGTTAGAGTGTCAGACTAGGACCTGAGAGACAGAAGTTCAAATCCACACTTGGCCATGAAGCTCGTTGGGAGGCCTTGGGCCTCTCAGCCTAACCTACCTCAGAGGGTTGTGAGGATGGGAAGAACCGTGTGTGCCCCCTGGAGCTTCTTGGGGGAAAAGGTGGGCTGTAAACACAATAAGCAAGCAAGTAAAGTGGCCTGGAAAATTATGGGGTAGGACTGCAGCTTGCTGCCAGAACATCTGCTTCGCATTCAGAAGGTCTCAGATTCAGTCGCCCACAAGTAGCAAGCTGGCATTGTTTTGAAAAGAGCTGGCACCCATCAACCATAGCCTTTCTCTGTGGGGATTTCTTCACCCACCCTCGGTTTCAGACCTTTACCTTGGATGTCATTCATCATGGATTGTCAAGGCCAGAACGGATTTTTATGTCCAGCTACAACTGGCTGGGAGTAAAATCAAGAGGTTTTCGACTTTCCTTTAGTAAATGGAAACATGTTATTGTGAGGGGTTACATTTCCTGTCACAACGGTGGTGGAAAACGCCTTTGGGCAGGATCATCGAATGAAGAGGTGCCACAACAACAGGCCACAGTCCTCACTTAGGGCAGCCCGGCCAAACGTCGCTCACCTCAGGCTGCTAGCTGGTTCCCAAATGCTTGGTCTGCACCACAATGGGGGCTGCTGTGTAGGCAACTCTCAAGGAGTGTGTCCGCCAGGAGAGCTGGTTGTGGTTTCAAACAGCGGGCAGGATGCCATGCCAACCCCACACACTTGACGCCAATAACGTTGTGGCCTACTTGAACCCATTCCACAGGCCGGTGTCTCATATTGGGACATGCCCTTGCACATATCGCAAAAACAATGCTTCCATTTTACTTTAAAGGTAGTCTGAAAAAGCTGCTTTTATTATTATTTTTTACTACTTTAAGTGCATAGGCTATATATCTCCAAAATCCCACATGCTTCACTGGTTTGGATGTGGGCACTTTTCTAGTAGCACTTACAGTCCTTTAGGGTAAAGCCATTTCCCGTGTGCTGCGTTTACAGAGATGGTGTCTTAGTAACTAAGTCTCACCCGCCCAAAATATGAATTAATCTCCTCAGCTGGTGTAAGTGAGGGTTCACCTCCAGGAGCGGCTAGGACAGGTTGCACACACTGGGTAGCTCGCACTGTGAATAAAGGCAGATTAAGCGGAAACCTCAGCATGAGCAAAGAATGAGGACGACACATGCCTTTCGCGGCACAGTTATTTGAGACCAACCTGTCTCCCTGCTGTGGCCCACAAGAGACAACGCCAACTGTTCTTGAACGAGAGGAGCAGGCCTGCAAAAGTCTCAGTGGGGGGAGATTTCTTGTGGATGTGCACACACTCTCTCTCCCCCTTGTCCTTTGGCTGACTTTGAAACACAATTCTGCTTCTCAGCTGTCTGGTTGCCTGGAACCTTCAGAAACTTTGCCTGTCAGATCAAGTGCAGCACACTCCACAAAGCCTCCTCGAACTCTGCTACCTCCATATATTTTTTTAAAAACCTACCATGTAGCACCTAGGAAAGCCTGCCCTATTAAGGATGCTCCTCTTAATGCAGATCAAAGCAGACGTTGTGGTTTTAACACCAAGCTGGCCACACACACCCCCACACACACCTTTGCTTAACTTCCAGCCTGATAAAGAGCTCTGGATATCTTGAAAGCTTGCTCACTATTTTGAGGAATTGGGGTCATAGCCACGCTGTAAGTTGAAATCACTCCTACACAACTTCTTAATAGTCATGGCCTCTCCAAAGAGTCCTGGGAACTGCAGTTTGTTGAGAGTGTTAGGAGAACAGGACAGTTAACCAAGCCCTTGTGTAGAGGAACATCAGACATAGATGTCAATGGGCAGTTGATTGGTTTGGTAGACACACAATGTACCGTATTGGCCTGAATATAAGCTGCACTTTCCCCCCAAATTCTGACTATGAAAAGTTAAAGTACGGCTTAAATTAGGGACCTTACCAAAACTGGCTTTTACAATATCACTGCTGAAAGAGACATACGGTAAAATGGAATGGGTGTCAGTGCCTGTGGAATTTTAAGGGAGCGGCTTATATTCAGGCCAATATGGTACATTGTCTTTTTATTGTCTCTCCCCCCCCCCCGCCTTGAATTTTAAAGATGCGGCTTATATTTGGGTGTGGCTTATATTCAGGCTAATACGGCACATAATGGTCAGATGAATCATTATCACCCCCATATTGTTGATTGGGAATAACAAGTAGAAATGGGTAGGTGATGATGATGATGATTTGTGGACAAGCCCCAAATGATGTCATTGCCAGTGGGGCTGCTTGAGGATTTCATTCAGATTTCACTTTTAAGTGAAGCAGCCTGATTTGCAGTTCCTGGACTAATGTGTGGATTGGAGCACCATTGCCTTTTGGTTTTCATCCATCTCTGAATTTTGCAATTCAATTCCCAGCTCAAAAAATAACAAAAAACAAAATGCATATAAAATGTGCATTTTTGTTTTAGGATGGTATGAAAGTACATAATTTAGGCTAAAATGCATATCAAGTGTATTTTATAGTAAAATGAGTAAAATAAGTGCACATTTTGTGGGAAAACACAGTAAAAATAAGAATTTTAATACAGAAATAGGATGAAATGAATGAATATGTGTGAAACTGGCATTCACTTATAAATGAAAATGTGTGAAACTGATATCAGCTTGAACACTGATTGATATTGATTGATGCTTAGCAATGCTGAGAGGTGGCATTAAGAAATATTTTTCTCTTTGCTTGCTGAAGCCCCATTTTCTTGATGTTAAAGTAACTTCAAATGAACATGAGCCTAAAAACTGCTTTGCAGAAGCTCTTGCGACTTGCTAATGCAGTTTCATATACAGTAGCTCCCAGGGGAAACCCTTTCCAAGATGAGAAGTGTCATGTGTACAAGGAGGATTACTTAGAATAATTATTTTAAAAACCAGGACACAGAAGCTCTATATATTTGACTCACTCCTATTTAGCAACCACAGCGGATTCCTCACCAACAGTGCTTAAGGTAGGAAAAGAAATAAATTAGAAAGACCCTGAAATTAAAAGTAGGTTAACAGGAAGCGGAGGGGGAGGAATGTATTAAAAATTGAAGAGAAGTAGGGAAGCACAGGAATAAGTGCATAATTATTCTTACAAATATAAAAGTGTAAAGGTAACTAGTTTCCCAGGATTGCATGCTTATGCCCCAAAATACTAAGAGCCAAGTCTAAGAAACATAAATGGCCTTTACATCTGAGGTTCAAGTAGTTCCCGTCTTACCACAGTTATGGTCCCAATTTGAAGAGCTTTTCTGTGAAATTTAGGTCCAAGATCAATGTTTCATCCAGAACAAAAGAGTAATGGATTTGTGCAGAAGAGAGCAGAAATTTGGGGGTAGGTCCTTTTCTCATGCTGAGAGGACCCTGTGATGATCTAGTGACTACCTGTGACTATTAAGACGTCCTAGCATGTCATCTTGAGAACTACTTAAGAATATTTATTTTTAAAACCAGTTCTTTCAAAAGAAAGAAGTAGCTTGAAAGCTACAATTTATCTATGGAAGTTGCTTGGCATGTTTTGACCACAACTTTTACCAAAATTACCAAAAAGGGCTGCTGCTGTTTCCATTGCCTCTGAACACAGTGTGCCTCTAAATATAAGTTGCTGGGGCCCACAAGCGGGGAGAATGCTATTGCATTCAGGCTCCGCTTGCAAGCATCCCAGGAGAAGAAGAGTTTGGATTTGATATCCCGCTTGATCACTACCCGAAGGAGTCTCAAAGCGGCTAACATTCTCCTTTCCCTTCCTCTCCCACAACAAACACACTGTGAGGTGAGTGGGGCTGAGAGACTTCAAAGAAGTGCGACTGGCCCAAGGTCACCCAGCAGCTGCATGTGGAGGAGCGGAGACGCGAACCCGGTTCACCAGATTACAAGTCCACCACTCTTAACCACTACACCACACTGGGACTTGCCTTAGCTGCAAGGGGTTGGACTTGGGGTTCCCTTCCAACCCTACAATTCAATGGCCTCAGAAGGTGGCAGGCTTTCATTCGTGGGAGGTTTTTCAACAGAGGTTGGATGGCAACCCATCATGGATTCTTCAGCCATGATTCCTGCATTACAGGGGTTTGGATCAGATGACCTCTTGGGGTATCTTCCATCTCTATGATTCTATGGTTGGCCACTGTGAGAACAGGGTACTGGACTAGATGGGATTATGGCCTGTTGAAACAAGGCCTTTCTTATGCATTATGATGGTATCTTTATCAGGGGGAAATGAAGATACACGTAGCTTCTGGAGAAGGATGTTGCCTTTATGGCCTGTTTGTGGGATTCCCATATAGACATCTGATAGGCCTCTTTGTTTTATTCAGATGGGGGTTTTTTGGGATATTTTACATTCAATCTCCATAGTTACAGAAAAATAGACAATTCTTTAATGCCTTCTGCAAAAGTGGAACATTTCCTCGCTTGCAAAGATGTGACATAGAAATTATGGGCAGTTTGCCTAAAGATCTGTCATTCTGGTAGGCCCTTAATTGCTGCATTTTTGGTCACTGAGGCAAGATATGTTACACTTTTAATTATATCTTTGATTTGGACTACAGAAAATGTAATCAACACTGCAGCCCCCTCACAAAGTTGCCACACAATAATAGCTAGGGACCTGTATGAACCTGTTTTGCCTTTATTTTGTACTGTGAATACCTACTCCTGAAAATCCTCATAAACTTCAACTATTTCTAAGGTTGTTTTTTAAGAGCACACACATACTAGTTGGTCAAATGAAATATATCCCTTTTACCTCTTTGGTGGGCAAATGTGAAAGTGAGAATGTCTCCAGCGAAAGGCATGGGCTTGCCCTGGAATGTACCTGTTGTCAAGCAAAGAGATATATGTTTCTTACACAACTGGAAAATCAAGATATACCCAGTGTATAAACTCTTGACCCATTCTGAAATGAGTGATGCTTTTCATGGCACTTGCACCATAGAAACCTTAATGCAATGCTCCCTGAACCATTTCTCAAGTTGCTGCCTGTCCATGTGATCTGCCTGACAGGGAGATCAGCAAAAGGAATTATGTGAGGCAGGAGAATGGAACAATCTATGGGCAGTCTTTTTCTTCAAGCAGCTGATTTTTTTTTTAAAAAACTCCACACTCAGACCAGCCCTACAATTAGACAGAGTGCAGTGGCCCCCTCAGGCAGCAGTTGCTGGGGGAAGAAAAATGAGTGTGCAATACACACTGCCCCACTAAGTTTGCTTGTTGTCCTTCTGTATGTGGAATGTGTGTACATGTGACCTATGATGCAGTACATATGCGGGCCCCCACTTATGTGTGGTCGACTCGCATGTGATCACGTATACGTATGGCACCATGAAATAAATAAACAAAACCATACCAGGAAATGGCGGAAGAGAGCTAGAGAGTCCGTGGGGCTCGCAAGAAGATACCCCCACCCAGAGCCCAAAGAGGACATCCATGAGGGCGGAGGAAGCCCGAAAGAGATTGGAGATTCAGCGGGGCTTCGTTTGAGCTGTTCAGCCTCCCTGCCTAACAGCTGATGCATGGGGTAGTGCAGCAGCAGCAGCAGCATTCCTGCAAGTCCTTCAGAATAACTCAGGAAGAGCAGATACAGAACATACTTCTACCGTTGGGAGCACAGCAAGGAGTGTGCAATGGAGTCCAAGTTTGCTTTTAACTGGTGGGCTTTAATCATAGTAGGGTCAGCCTCTAACACCACCTGAAACATGAGACCTTAAGATCAGGCCAAAGGTCCATCTAGTAAGTTCCTGTTCTCAAAGGGGCCAATCAGATGCCCGTGGGAAGCCCCAAAGCAGGACCTGAGTGCAACTGGGCACTCCCCACTTGTGACTCCCAGCAACTGACATTCAGCAGCATGCAGCCTCCAACAGCAGAAGCAGAACATGGCTAGCAGCCATTGATAGCCTCCTCCTCCAAAATTTCTCTAACCCTCTTTTAAAGCCATCCACGTTTGTGGCCACCACTGCCTCCTGTGGCAGTGAGTTCCACAGTTTACCTATGTACCGTGTGAAGAAGTACTTTCTTTTGCCTGTCCTTAATCTTCCAATATTCAGCTTCATTGGATGTCCTGGATTCTAGCGTTATGCCAAGAGAAAAACTTTTCTCCGTCCACTTTTTATGCACCATGCGTAATTTTATATTCTTCCACCATGTCACTAACCTGCCTTTTCTGTCTTTAATACGCCCTTTTCCTTAAGCCTGTCTCTTTTTCTCCTTCTCACTCTTTCTTCTATCTTTGCCTTCTCTGTATTGTTCTCTTCCCTTTCCATTATTCTATTGTATTCTTATTTCTAAAAGCAAACATATGGGCTAACCAGCAGGTGGTGCTGGGTGGTAAATCTACACTGAGCCTGCTCTCTGCCTGCCCCCCCCCCCCCGCCCTGAGTAATCTTTCCTAGTGCATTAATCATCTGCTCTCCATCCTTGTCAGCCTAATGCACCGGCAGATTTCCAGTGCATTATGGATTAGATGTGATAACGCCTAAAAGGGGTCATATGTTATCAGGATAATATATCCCACTCCTGCAAGAAACCACAAAAGTGCATTTGTGTAATTCAGAGGCAACCTGTATTATTATTAGGACTTGAAAGGATGGAGGTTAAGAGTTCAGAAACCAACAAAAATGTTCATTTATATTTCCAGACACTTAATGCAACTTATTTAGAGCAAAGGACCGCAGCTTTATCGAGGACTGAGAGCTACCCTGCCCATATAAATACATACACTAACGAGGGCTCTTGGATGCGATCATTCTGTACTGCATTAAAACCTATATTAGGATCCTAGCAGCACTAGAAAAGAAGAAACACAGGAAAACCAAGCCATGAAGAACATACAAGCAGCTTGAGGATCCAGCTTGAGGCAAGAATTATCAAATTACACGCTGGATTGGGGCACATTAATGTGCTGGGAGAGGAGCTGGCATGTGCTTTGAAAAATTAAGCCACCATCTTGGATGTCTCCACCACTCCATGTCCCTTGCAGCAACCGAGGGCAGATGTAGCACTGATACAAGAAATCAACCTTTTTTTCGTGTGGCAGCTCCCACACTTTTGTGTGACAGCACCCACCTGTCTATTGCCACCAGACAGGTGCCTTCATTATACTGTACTCTTTTCACTGCCTGCAAAAAAAACCCCACATTTTTTGTTTAAGCAAGCCTACTAAGATATATAAAACATTGACATGTGTTTTAATCTGTTTTTAGTTTAGCACTGATTTTAATTGTTATTGTTTGAGTCTTTTGAACAGTTTTTTACTGATAACCTGATTGTTTTGTTCCTTTTGTAAATCACTTTTAGGTTTTTTTTAAAAAATAATCAGACAGTATATTAATTTCATGAAATAAATAAATAAATCTTTTCCCCTCACCCGAGTTTTGATACAGGAAAGCATAAAGCAGGCCAGTGAGGCTGGCATAGCTGTCAACTGTTCCCTTTTTTTAAGGGAAATTCCCTTATTCCAAATAGGATTCCTCGCAAGAAAAGGGAAAAGTTGACAGCTATGGAGGGTGGCAGCGTGGAAAGCAGAGGTGCAGTCCAGAGAGGATTTTCGGCCTGGGGAGTGTTCCAAGAGCTAGATAGAGAAGTCTATAGGGCTGTAGTTATATACAAAGCATTGCAAAAATGCCATGAATCTCCAGCACTCTCTCCTCCAAATGAAACCGGCCCTTGGGTCTTATTGACACTCAAGCAAGTGAGGAGTATCAATTTTGGTTGATTATATGTACTGTGAGCTGCTTTTGAGGAGCATTGTTTGTGGGGAAGTGGCATATAAATTCTAAGCGAATCTAGAAAGTGTGAGGGCTTGTCATCTGCCCAACTATTATTTGTAAATCTAGCCAAAGTTAAGCACTTTGAAGTTGGGATAACAGTCTGCTTAAATTTCATTTCCACTGAAATGCATGGGACTTTTAAAAAGTTATTTCTATATCTAACTGATCAGGCAGTTGAAACATCTTTTTTCGTTTTCTTCAGTTGAGCCAAAATGGACTTATGGGCCTGCATTACGGAAAGTAACACACAAAGGTGCATTACATTAGGGGAAATTGATTTGCAAAAAAAAATGTATATATTAGGCAACACTGCAAACAAACATGCATATTTAGAGAAATTTGCATTAAAATGCTGGTGAATTTTCATGAGGACTTCAAAAGAAAATTGTGAGCTGATGTGGAAATGTGGAGAACTGTACTTAAAACTGGGACAATGAGAAACTGAGAGAAACCAAAGTAGATAGATTTCTCCATCCCTATACACCACTCTGTCTTTCAACGGAAGGACACAGCCAGGAGGTTCAGGAAAAAACCCTACTTCCCCACACACACCAAACCGGGGCAGTAAGTCACTTCATTCATTGATCCAGCACAGCAGCTGTCTCTAGGGTTTCACACTGGAGACATTTCGAGCCTCATCTGGAGATGTCACAAATTGAACCTGAGACCTTCTACATACAAATGACATGACTACCATTGAACAAGGGTTGGGCTCTAGTCCCGGATTGCCTCTGTTCACCACAAGGAAAGGGAAGAACTACTTCCTCTCTAGAAAGTAGGGCAGAGAGAAATTGGGGCTCTCCTAGGATGACTTTGTATAACATGACTCTTCTAGTAAAGAATGTAGGCCCTGAGCATAAAATGCATGTCAGGCATAGGCAACTAGTCCTGTTAGCTAGGGATGGTGGGAGTTGTAGTCCCAAAACATCTGGAGGGCCAAGTTTGCCTATGCCTGGCATATGTGAACAGTGCAGTGGAAAGACACTGACTTCTGAAAAGCACTCGGCACAATTCACCCCACAGGAATGCAGTCTCTGAGCATGATTCAAAGCCGTTACAGGAAAGCAATGCTGCATTGCAATGCTGATCCTCTCCACTTCCTTCACAATGGAAGTCCAGTGTTCTGATGTGCAAATGTATGAAATTAAGGCATGGTTTACTTCTACAGGAGGGATGTGCTTATGTCTGAGGATCAATTCTGGATCTGCCTGAATCACTTAGCAAAGGGGAGGAGAGTCCAATTTGGATGGTGAAAGGAACAATAGGGGAGTTGGTGCTGAACCTTCTCCCACCTGTGGCTTATCTCTTTGCAGTACAGTGGTGCCTCGTAAGACGAAATTAATCCGTTCCGCGAGTCTCTTCGTCTTGCGGTTTTTTCGTCTTGCGAAGCACAGCTATTAGCGGCTTAGCGGCTTTTAACGGCTTAGCGGCTATTAACGGCTTAGCGGCTTTAAGAAAAAGGAAACAAACTCGCAAGAACTCGCAAGCCGTTTTGTCTTGCGAAGCAAGCCCATAGGGAAATTCGTCTTGCGAAGCAGCTCAAAAAACGCAAAACCCTTTTGTCTAGCGAGTTTTTCGTCTTGCGAGGCATTCGTCTTGCGAGGTACCACTGTATCAGTTTCTCTCTTATCACATCTGCATCATACACTTAAAGCACATTTAAAGTTCACGACCAAGTTTGGCCACCACTGATTTAAAGCATGAACAAAGCAGAGTTGGGTTTAAGCAAATGGACCCGCTGTCACTTCAGCTAGTTTGGACCTGAAAGTCAAACAACCAGTCTGGCGAGTCACTCTGGGTGTTGCCAGAAGATGAAAGGAAATTGTTAAGGAAACTGCCTATCAGGAGTAAGTAACTGGCTGTGTGGTTGGCACCAAGTAACACATGGAGCCTGGGAAATGTGGGTGGGTGGTGCTTTTTCTTTTCTGGTTTTGTTTTACCTTCCCAAAACCAAAGAGCACTGACTGAGCGCTGCTTAGGAAGTAGGTCAAGAGGAAATCGTCTCTCACTTCATATGCGTATCATTATTATTTTACATGAGCAAGGCAGTGTACTCTCCATCATTGTGGAGTGGAAACCGAAGACTGCTGCTTCTTGGAAGGAAGTTTTGAAAAACAATGTGCACAGTCAAATATTGCCTCCAAGATGACATCTGCAAGCGATCTCCACTTTCAATTCCCCATTGCAAGTTTCCCCAGTAGTTAATTGAACAGTTCAGGGGGGGGGGGGAGAGAGAATCTACCGCATGATGCACTTATTCCTACTACAGTGAAAGCCAAACTTTGTCTGCTCCTAGGATGCAGACCAATAACTGCCCTTTGCCAGTGGTGCTGGAGGAGTTACTGGAAACTCTTAAGGGCATCATCCATATGGAGCTGCAGTTTGCATCTGTTACTTTTCACTGAAACCAACAGCTCATTCCCATTGCCAAAATCCTTCATAGTGTGGACTGCTGGAAAGTACCCAGATCTTTGATTCACATTCCAGCAACATTTTTTTCTCTGAACACTGAAAAAAATCATGAGGGGAAAAGTTAGTTTTTGCATGTGATCACCTTGGCAATGGAAAATGGTTGCATTTCTCCCCCCCCTTTTTTTTTTATAAAAAAAACCTAAAATGATTTGAGTTGTAGCTGTTTAGGAAGAAGATCTAATTTACTTAAGGTTGTAATTTGGAATATCTCTATCCGAAAAGACAATGATTTTTACACATGTGAAATTGGAGCAAACAACCCTCAAAGTGAAGTCTAGTTTCAGTAGCAGTAGCTCTTTCACCTTCAACTTAAATGGATTATAGATGTAAATGAAAAACTTGGGGTTCTCCACATGTTGTTGGACTGACACCCATAGTGCCTGTTGATTGGCCATGCTGGCTGAGACTGATGGAAGTCCAGCAACATCTGGAGGTTGAGAGGTTCCACATCCTTGTCCTGCATCTTATACAAATATACATACATAGTGTTATGAGGGGTTTTTTTGCGGGGGGGGGGGAGAAGTAGGCTGTATGCTGAGACCCATCTTTAGCAAAACAGCATATATGCTTAAAATTTAAAATATCAGGTCTGGTGTATATACAGAATTCTGTTGCTAAGTCTATCATTTCCATGTAGGGAGCTGATCTATGCATGCAAATTTGGATCACCTCCTTCCATGGAAGTGAATGGACATCCGTACAGACACAAGACACTCCCATGCACTCTTACTGTGAGACAAGTAAGTTCCATTGCACTCACAGGGCCTTACTACCCAGGCAGTGGCTTTGAACCAAAGCTCCATATCTATTCTGAGTCTGACCAACAGAACTCTGCCCCACCTTCTCATTGATTTCAGCACTGTGGGGCAGCGCTCTCTCTTTCTCTTTCTCTTTCTCTTTCTCTTTCTCTCTCTCTCTCTCTCTCTGTGTGTGTGTGTGTGTTTGTAATTTGGAAGAGGTAAGACTATGTGAGTTGGTTAAAGGCTGAAGGCCTCTCTGAGGACCTGGTGTGATTATAGGGCAGATCTGCTGCCTTCTAAGAGTGCCTGCTGACTGTTTGCATCCACTTATGCTGTTTCTATATTTGTAAATGAAGCAAGCATTGCAAAAACAGTGCAAGTCTTCAGTGCTCTCTCATCTAAAGGAGGCCAAGCCTGGGTAGCGCTGCCCGAGGAATTTGTCACCACTCAAGGAAGTGGGAAAGCAAGCAAGCAACAGAGTGAATCAATTAACTGTTAAGATCATGCTGTCTAAAAACATGGATTCTGAAATATACTCAGAGTATATTTCATGCTCTTTATTGCAGCTTGTAAAACAGTGATTGAACTGCCCCCCCAACCTCAGGCTTTTGTATATATTATTTACACAATGAGTCCCCCGTCTGATTGGCTGATTCTGCTTCCCTCCTGGAGCCTGATTGGTCTTTTCCTGCAAGCCAATCAGTTGTTGCATTCTACGATCCTACCAGCCTAATAGGCTGATTAACTTCCTCCTGGAGCCTGATTGGTCTTCTCCTGCAAGCCAATCAGTTGTTGCATTCTAGGATCCTACTTGTCTATTGTTCTAGGATCCAAGCTTAGTACATAACATAACATAACATAACATTCGTTGACCATCCCGCTAAAGTGCTTCCTCCTGCCATGTACAATGCATTCAGCTTCTCCTTGTTTTTCCCACAACATCCTTCACAGTCTTCACCAAGGACCAATTTAACATGATTTGAATGTTTTAACAGCAAAGAAAGAGAAATGCCAACATTATTGCTGTCTCATTTTAATACATACATAGTCTAATGTTGCATGCTGCCCTGAACAGGATGTTCTAAAGCTCATAACCTTAATTCTCTCTTATATAACTTTAATCAACAGACAGGTCACTGGAAGCATGAACTGGTCAAGTCAGAGATATGGACGAATACTGCAAAAGCATGAATACAATGAAGCACGAGTCTTTGTTTACTTCGCCTCTCATCATTCAAGCAACACTTTATTTCAAAGATGCATTTTGTACTCAGAAATGCTTAGAAAAATAAGGCCAACTCTGTGTCCCATGGAACTGAAATTAAAACAACACCAGTGCCCACACAGCTTTCCTTTTGACCCAGATTTCCCCATCCCCAGGCAGCCCCTCTTATATGAGATCAGCTGAATAGTGAGAATACAACATTTCAATTTTAGATTTTAATGCTTCCTACTGCAATATGCACCACCATCATAATGATAATATGCATGCCATAAAAACACAAGTTTTTTGGACCAATTCCAGAAACTATCTAAACCAAACAGAGGGCCAGAAAGAAGGGGCAGAGTACATATCTGGTGAAATGGTGACTATTCCTGAATTGCGAAGGGATTATCCTAGGAAAGGAGTAGCAACAGCTGAAGGGTAGCAAGGAGAGGAAAAAGATGCAATTAAACAGGAATTAGCAAAGAAACAACATACAGAAACTCCTAGCCTGTTAAGCCTGGGTGTATGTCATTTCTTTTCAGATAATAAAGTAACTTTGTTTTGGCAAAAAATGGGAGAGGGGTTTAATTCAGTTTGTATTTAAAGGTGAACTGACCTAATTTACACTTTCCAAAATAAATACAGAAAATGAAACACAATCATCCTTTGAAATTCACACTTCTCCAAATTTTGAAATGCAATTTTCCAGGCAAGTAATATTTACCAAAAAATATATATGCTAGGGTATATATTAGCGAAAATTGCATGCTTCCTACTGCAATATATTATGGGGAATTTGTTTGCAAAAATGTGTCTATTAGGCAAAAATGCCCAGAGAAATTTGCATTAAAATACTGGTGAATTTTCATGAAGATGGAAAAAAAATGACAAGACATTTGTGGAGAATTGAGCATAAGACAGGAAAAATGAGAAACTGAAAGAAACTAAGATTGACAGGTTCTCTCATCCCTAGTACCGCAGGCACCATGCATGACTATTTCTTCATCCCTGGCGTTTGCTTATCTCTCAGTCATAGCTGTTGCAATCTTTGCAACTGGTAGTCGTGTGTTCATTTCAACAGTATTGTTGCCACACTGTTATTTCCTGGACCTGCTAAAACATGTGGCTGGTTTTCTACTCAGAAGCATCAACGGAAGTATAGTGTCCAGATCAAGGGAAGTAATAGTACCATCCTATTTTGCCTTGGTCAGAACACACCAGGGGTCTGCACCCAGTTCTGGACACCACAGTTTAAGTAGGATATTGAGAAGAGAGCAACCAAGATGAAAAAGACTCTGGAAATCAAGCTTTATGAGGAATTGTTTAGCCTAGAGAAAAGAAGAATGACTGGTGATATGATCAGGGCTCCCCCCCCCCCAGCTGGAACTCAGTTCTGGCAGCTCTCAGGTGGGTGCCATTGACATTCTAAGGGAACAAGTAAGGTGTTCGTGGTGAGTTCTGGCACCTCTTTTTCTAGATAAATAGCAGTGGATATGATAGCCATTTTCAAATACCTGAAAGGCTATCCTAGGGAAGATGAAACAAGCTTGTTTCCTGCTGCTCCAGAAAGTAGGAACTGTATCAATAGATGAAAATTACAAAAAAAAAAACTGTCTAAACATTAAGAAGAACTTTCTGATGGTAAAAGCTGCTTGGCAGTGGAATGGCGTGCCTCAGAAGGTGGTGTACTCTCCTTCATTGGAGATCTTTAAATAGAGGATGAATGGTCATCTGTCAAGGAGTCTTTCAGGGAGTTGGACTAGATGACACTTGGGGTCCCTTCCAACACTATAATTCTGTGATCATGGGTAATATATGATTATTAATAAGATACCAGCCATATGATGAGAAAAGGGTTGAACATTGTCAAAAGAGATGTCTCACCAAAAAAATGAGGACACTGATTTGCATGAAGGTAATTTATGCAAATTTAGAAAGAATTCGTATAATTTAAATAAATAAAAAAGTACATCTCACCCTAACAGTGTGAGCAGGTGACCTGAGTGCTTTCTCTGTCTGCTGTCCAGGTTCTCACTGTTAATTGATAACTTGAAGGCCCAATTATAGTAGTACCTCAGGTTAAGAACTTAATTTGTTCTGGAGGTCCATTCTTAACCTGAAACTGTTCTTAACCTGAGGTACCACTTTAGCTAATGGGGCCTCCTGCCGCCACGCAATTTCTGTTCTCATCCTGAAGCAAAGTTATTCACCCGAGGTACTATTTCTGGGTTAGCGGAGTCTGTAACCTGAAGCATCTGTACAGGTACCACTGTACTCTGCCTTCTTAGGCTTCTTTATATTTCAATTTGACAGCCCTTAAAACAGAAGACATTTTCAAAAACTGCACTGACCTCTGATAGTTTTTCAAAATAGAGGGTCATATTCTGTAAAGTAGGGACCATGGTCACCCGTGAGAAGAATATATATGGAGACATGACCATATAGCTGGGTAGGTGAGTGCCAATCCCACTCTCTCTGACCTGGTCACAATTAGGTTTTGGCCCACTTGCCCCATGTTTCTTTAAATCAGCCTTAAATCACTAGGAGAACAGCATGCTGGACCAGGTGAGCTTTTGGGCTGATCTATCAAGGCTTATGAGATTTTGTGGGCAGCAATCTGCATCATCGCCAAATGCATAAGCTTATGAACACATTCAACTTTCCATCACACAATCTAGGGAGTGTCCTTATATCATTACTGTCCAGTACAATATCTATATATAGATATATATAATCAAGAAGCAAGGGGAAAACTTTGTTTACCTTAATACATTAAACTATTATTATTAACAAGATGACTTTTATTAATAATAACAAACCTCCACCATTCTAGATTCCTACAGAGATAAGGTACCCTGCCAGTCAGGAGGATATCTGTTTATTTAGCAGGATCTTTCCTGATCTTTTCCTCTGCCCTTGAACTTGGCAACATGCAGCCTTGTTTTTATAGGAACTCCTCAGGAAGGTTAAAACTATTAAAATGTATTCTGCAAGGGCCTTGCCTCAGATCACTCCAGCTGCTTTCAAACTATGAGCTGTCATAACAATTGGCATTTCCTACACCATTGTGTCCACTTGCCTGCTCGTGACTGTTCCAAAATTAACAAAATAATCTCCATCCCTACGACACGCACGCCTAATGCCCTGAATGCCAGCTTTACAAGATCTTGCAATACTTTGCAGTGTATTTCACTGTCTACTGTTCAGAGCCTACCTTGCTGCCAAGAGTAGCTTCCCACCTGGACAAAATAAGCAGCTTCAGGGAAAAGGGATTTATTTTCCAGGAAGGAAGCATGGAGGGGATTGTCTCCCATTTCTTGCATGCCATGGCCTTGAACCTGTTTCCCACTCACTCTCACATGGCTTTTTAAAAATAATAATTTTAAAAGCAAAGACAAACATGAAATTGCACTCAGTGTAGTGAAGATAGCCCAGTTTACAGAATTTCTGCAAAGTGCACAGTGCCTTGTAATCTCCCCAGTCTCCCGTTCAATTCACATCCCTGCCTGTCACAATGACAAGCCTTTTGCTTGTATAAAATGTTCTCAGGTCAAAACTGAGCATGCTGCTTCTCTCTGGCTCAACAGCAACATCATCATGTGTCTTTCCCTCCCTCTATATCCTTTCTACATTGATGGCTGCTGGAGCAACACCTTTCCCTGCAGCTGGCCAGAACAGTGAAGTCAGCTGCTTCCACCGGAGCCAGAACACTCCTTGTTTATACATTGTGAAAATGAGCCTGGAGGAAGAGCTTTAAAGTGACCCATTCAAATGAAAGCTCTCCCCACCCAAAGCGTAAATACCTGAGCTCACCACGAAGCTGGCCCAGTTCCTAGAGTTTCAAAAAATCCACTCTGTCAAGTGAAATCGCTACTGGCAGGGAGAAAGCAGTGCCCAAAAGACCACTAAGTCCTGGAGATCTGACTAGCCATTGGAGGGATATGTTGGGTGGAATTAATTTGTACTAAGTCAAGATCTGAAAGGGCTCAGTTCTGGCATATGAGAAAAAGAAAGGAGCAAGGGACAAATGCTTTGTTTTGGCATGACCAGAGTTCCTTCCAACTCACTGATCAGGTTCACACATAAGACGAAGCCATGGTTTATAAACCATGATTTAATTTAGTAAACCAAGGTTTAATTTGATCATCCAAACTTGCCCTAGTGTCTTGACTATGGTTTCTTAACCATGAAAAAGCCACACTCCTAAACCATTGTTTGCTGCTTGTTTATAAACCTTGGTTTATGTAAACCATGGCTTAGCATTATGTGCATACCAAGCCATTAAAAAAGAAATCTATTATCATGCTGGGGAAATATTTCCAACAGAACCATTTTTCTCCAGGTTCTTACAAACGTTAACCTTTTTTTTTAATCCTCTTGTCTTGAACCACCATATTCCATACAAAACAGGCTGTGGAGGATCTGTTCTTTTGCCAGCACTCAAAACAGATTAATTTGAGAAAGTCCTATATAAACCCCATTAGTTCTTTAAGTGAGCAGGGAATCAGAAATTTAATTTTTTTCTTAAAGGTCTAACTCCTCAAAACATTTTATTTGAAGTCCCAACTAGTTTCTGTTTGGAGGAGCATGCTTAATCCCCCTGAAGCCTGGCCTTCTAGTCTCAAACAGTACCACTCCACGGCCAGCAATTTCATGCTGGTGGAGAAATCCTGCCATGGGCAAATGCTCCTCACTTTAACTTTGATGTAATGGGCTGTTCTCTCCACTTGTGATTCGCAGCAATTAGGGTGGGGTACAAATAATAAAATTATTATTAAAAACAGAGGCAGAGAGTAATGCAGGAAACTGATGGTATGTGGACAATTAATTGTGGCCTTCAATCTCATTGATTTAAATGGGCCTCAAAGTGCACTTAACCTACAGATTGCAGCTACCTATGTGGACGTTATTTTCACCACTTTAGTTACGTGCTGAGGATAACATCCCCATAATGCAATCAGCAGAAAGTTAAGCGTGCTTTAGTGCCTATTCATATTCGTGGAGCTGAAGGGCACAGCTCCCTCTCTTATCCCTTCTGCGACTTTTGCTGCGTGTGGATCAAGCTGTCTTGTTTGCTGTTTGGACTAACCTTTTAAAATATTGCTAAATAGGCCAGGGATCCTCGTGGCTCGTACCTTCTCTCAGAGAGGCCCCAAAGCCAATGAGAAAAGAACCAGCACGGGATAATGACGTATAGTGGTGGTATGTTTTTTGTGGGTTTTTTTAAAAGATAAAGATTAAAAAGATAAACAAACCAGGGCAGGCTGGAGAGGGGGGTGTTTGTGTCCTGCCCTGATGTGTATGTTTATTTTGCCTGTGTCAGCTGACCTTGTTTTTCTGAGCTGCCCCTTCATTCATGGTCTCTCTGCAGCTGTGCTGACTCATAGGCTTTCAACAGAAAAATGGTGCCACTCAATGCAAAGGACCCAGGCATCACCAGCTCCCATTACAGCAGTTACATAGTGATGTCTCTTCTTCAGCTGCACAGTATCATGCTCTCCTTCTCAATGCCAGCTGAGTGGTGGAGCAGTGGTTCAACTGTTGGCCTGGGAGACCAGAATTCAAATCCTGCTTTGGCCAAGAAACACAAAGCTGGCCCAATACTAGATTAGCTTCTGCTATACACTAGTGGCAGGGAAGCTCAGGGTTCAAATGTGGCTCTCCACATCTCTCTATGAGAGTTCTTCCCAGGCCAAATCCCTCCTCACACCTCACCCTCTCTCCCCACACCTTCCTTATTTCACACTCTCATTGTGTTGCCTGGCAGGAATGTGTTGCTGAACTGTGATTAAAGCCTCTTGCTTGCCAGAATAGTGAGAAGGGTGTGTGCAGAGAACCCTCTGGCTTTTGTGTTGTGTTTTGTGAAGGCAGCTCTGTTTAGGGAAGCTTTTAATATCTGAAGGACTATTGTATTGTAGTATTTTGTTGGAAGCCGCCTAGAGTGGCTGGGGAAACCCAGCCAGATGGGCGGGGTAGAAATAATAAATTGTTGTTGCTGATGCTGTTGCTGAAATATAGCTGTACAAAAAGTAAGTGTTGCATCTGTTGCCCCGCCCATTTCCCCCTCTAGCCCCACCCACCGACAGAATGTGGGCCCTGGAAGGCTGTCCTCAGGAGTCCCCATGCCTGCCACAAATGTTTCCTTTAGGAAGTCCCACTGAACTCCACGGGACTTACTTCTGAGGAAAAACACAGAGGCTTGTGCTGAGAATTGGTTTGCTCTTCTGCTGCTTATGGAGACATAGATAATGAAGAAGTTGTTCCTCCCGCCCCACAAGAATGCAGTCTTGATGGAGCCTGTTGTCACAAGATTCTTCAGCCTGATTGTCACCCTGGAGGCTAAATTAATCCCTAGAATAAATCTATTAGCTTCGGTGGGAGTTACATAATGGGTGGCTTTAACTCCTGATGGTAAGCAACCTGCTTTATTCAAATTTCAAGACAACAAAACAAACAAATTTACTCAAATTTCAAACCAGCCAACCCCTGGCAGTACAAAAGGTGCTTGATTCAAATTTCAAAGACACCAAGAAACAGACATTTTGAGATCTGTCCTGCACATTGTACAGAGAGACGGTTGCTTATGCATGGGTTAGAACTGAAATCTGGCCTCAGGATTTTGGAAACGGTACTGGAAGGCCAGACAAGAGACTTCTTTACTTTTAAAAAAAAAATCGTTTTCACGAATAAGAAAAGTCCCAAAGAAAACCAGAATGCCACTAGGGACCATCTGTGGTCCCGGCTGCCTCCCCCCCCCCATCAAACAATTCAGAACTTTATTTTCTCTGTTTAGACTCTGACATACAAAAAGTATTTCAGTTTAAAAAGCAGCAGCCTCAAACTCAAACTGTGCAAAGGACCATACAGAAAAGAGACTGCATTATCTATGCAATAAGCAGAATTACTGTCTTCATTGCCCTGGTCAGGGGAAACCGATGGGCTGCCTGGAGAGGTGGAGTCGTTCTGAAACCTGAGAGGACATAATCACCCTGGAAAGCTTTCAGTTTTCCAGGCCTCAAATACCTCACCACTGGGGGCAGCAAAGCACAGATTTGGAGGCTCCAGTGGGAAAGAGAAGATAAATGTGAACTGTGTGCTTCACAACTGAAGTATTAAACAGGACCATCAAAAAAGGAGGGTCATAAATTCATGATCTGAAGTTACTTAGCTGTAGCACTGCCTAGAACAGAGGTGAGAAATCTGGTTCTCCAGATGTTGTTGGAATTCATCTCCCATCACTTGTAGCCAACATTGTCAACAATGAGGAGCAATGGGAGCTGTAGTTCAACAATATTTTGAGGTCCGACCTGGACGGTCCTGATAGCATATTTTAACACTCCTGCTGGATCATGTCCATGGCTGTATTAACTCTATACCAAAGAGAAGCCAAAGAATGCATCAGAGCTGAGAAGCAATGAGTAATAATTACATTGACAGCCTTATTTCTTATTCCAAACTTCACATTAAATTATAGCTTCTACAATAGAGTTTGGTATGCATGAGAGGGGAAGAGCTATTTATATTTTTTATTCACAGCTATAAGGGAAAATGCTGCATATGTTAGCAAATCATTACTTTCCATCATGCCTGCAGGTGGTGGTAAATAAATTTATAGCATTATTTCTAATCTTTGTCGGGCTTTTGAAAAACCATCCTGACTTTGCACTTCAAAATCTTACTTAGGGGGTCTTTCTATGAAACTTTCAACATGGTATCAGAAGTTTAGTTGAATTTTAAATGGTTTTATCTTTTGGTTATGGCTCTAGGCACCACAGCCTTCTACAAAGGTTGTCAACAGCATTCCCTGTTGCAACTCCATTATTTTACTCAGTAACAGAGCAACCACTGTCAGCAAAAGGTCCTAAATTCAATCCCCAGCATCTCTAGGTAGGGCTAAGGAAGCTCCTGCCAATCAGTGTAGACTATACTGAGATACAGTGGTACCTTGGGTTACATACGCTTCAGGTTACAGACTCCGCTAACCAGAAATAGTACCTTGGGTTAAGAACTTTGCTTCAGGATGAGAACAGAAATCGCACAGCAGCGGCGCAGCGGCAGCAGGCCCCATTAGCTAAAGTGGTGCTTCAGGTTAAGAACAGTTTCAGGTTAAGAATGGACCTCCGGAATGAATTAAGTATGTAACCAGAGGTACCACTGTAGATGGTCTGCTGCAGTAAAAGGCAGTTTCTTGCATTCCTACTCTATGTCTGTGCACACACCTACCTTTTTTTAAAGAAAAAAACCTTTCAGCATGTCCAATTTCTTGCACAAAGCATGCTACAGTTGATTTACAACCAGAAGACTAGCCATTCAAGTTCCCAACAATGTGTTTCACAATTTATTTCCCTAGCCAATGACTGGCTGATGTGGAAGTATGTTGACAATGACTGCATGATGCAGTTGAGCAGTGACAGATAATTGCTCAGCAGCAATACCATTAGCAAAATATAGCTCAATCAAAATGTCTGCATTCACTGTTGGTAGCCCACCAAGAGCATCCAAACAAAGACTTAAAATACTAAATTGCCCAAGTTCATTATTCTATCTAATCAAGCACTTGGAACAGCTTAATAAGCAATTGGCTCTAACTTAACAATGTCGAAGCTGAAGCCTTTTACAATTCTGAAGCATAGTTAAGAGAGTTTCCCACACCCTCCCATCATTGGCCTCAACTGATGGAAAGTTCAGCCTGATTAACATAAGTAATAATCAGGTGTTGATGGTGACACCATCAGCTTCAGAGTGGAGATATCAAACAAACAAGAGTAGCACTGGCTGCTTAAAAAAGCAGCAGCAGTAGATAACTAAACCAGAGGCAAATACCAGAATGTTAGAGTTAGGGCCTGGAGAAAGATTCTGGTTTGGTTAAAACTACCAAATTCATGTTTCCTGAAACAATACAGGAACTGAAACACAGTTATCCTTTGAAAGTCACACTTCTCCAAATTTTGCAATGCAGTTCTCCAACCAAATAATGTCTAGCAAAATGTGTATAAAAAGGAAAACTGCATGAGAATGTACATATTAAGAATTAAAAGCATTATATTAGGGAAAATTGCATGCAAAAAAAAAAAATGTGTCTATCAGGAGAAATGCACACTAAATTGCTGATGAATTATGTTTCCCAACCTTGGGCCTCCAGCTGTTTTCGAACTACAATTCCCATCATCCCTGACCACTGGTCTTGCTAGCTGAGGATTATGGGAGTTGTAGTCCAAAAACAGCTGGAGGCCCAAGGTTGGGAAATGCTGAATTATCGTGAGGACTTACTTGTTTTTACGTGCAAAGGGATGCAGAAATGTGGAGAACTGAATTTAAGATTGGAAAAATAAGCTGAGAGAAAATGTAACTGACAGATTTGCCTCTCATTGCACTGGGCACTGGCCCACTCCCTTGGCGAACAGAGGGTGAGACTGGGCAGGGCAGTTGAGTAGCTACTTTGCAGTCTTTTATCTCAAGTAGTCCTCTATATGAAAGGCTGTCTGCTCCAAGTCTGGTTTAAAGATATAGACCCATAAGAAGGGAGGGCAGCAAGGAATCAGGAGCATGGAAGTAGTCCACTTGTACAGCAGACTAGACAGGCACACAGCTCACCTGGTCACTGTCCCCACCATAGTGAGATGTACAGTATTGTGTTTCTATTTCAGTGATTCTCAATGATGTGTGGAGCCACACTGGTGTGGCAGGAGTTGTGACAGGAAGATTCAAGGACAGTCTCAGAATCATGTAAACATTTCATTTGTGTTGATGAGGAGGTAAGAGTTTGTCTCCAATTAGACCCAATATAAAGACCTGGCAAAAGCAAGCTGACACCTCTCACTGAGTTTGTATACATACTTAAGGTACCTATGTAAGAGGCTCGTTTATAATCGTAAGTTGGGAATGAGTCATGCTCTTATATAGCTGCATTGTTTTATATTTTCTGGATGTCCCATGATCATATAATAAAGCAGTTGTGTTCTATGTTATAAATCAAACACTGCTAGGAGTTGTTTCTTTTTGTTTTCCAGTGTATTTCTTATCAATAAAAGGTTTAGTGTGGAGTGACTCGAGAGCAAAATTTTATCCTGAAAGTGTGACCCAGAGAAAAAAGTTTGAGAACCACTGTTCCATGTAAATTACAGTGACTATTTACAAATTTCCATCTATATAAATTAGCACAAGCAACTTTTCTGCAAATCTGTGTCCTATTTCTAATGATGCATTTCCTCATATCTGGCAATGGCTAAGTGGCCATCTTAGGGCTAGTGCAAAGCACAGTGGTGGCACATTCTGGATGGTGGCAAACTAGACGTTATGGAGCAGATAGAGGGGCAGGAAACAACATGGTACCATGGCAGTTCCGCATCTGCTTTCGTTTCTAATTCTACCCGCAGGTAAGCTCTGGATTAAGCATCTCTCACCTCATACTCTTGGCTCATACACAATACCTCTCTATTTCTCTCTCTCTATATGCTCCAGTTGCTCCATGCAGAGTGACTATCTATAGGTTCCCTTTCTCCAATATGCAGAAAAATGCACCCCAGGGTAGTTATGATGAACGAGCAAAGGACAATTCAGAGGATAGGGGAGAAATATCACAGTTCAATTATAGAACAAAGATCAAGTTAGTGGCAACTTACAAAAAAATCCCTTCTGTGCATATTTTCATGCCTCAAGCTCTCTAGCGTCACAATGTTAGGCTATTTGTGGAACACTTTCTAGCTCAGAGTATAGTCACAGCACTGTGCGAGTTGCAGAACAGACATAACTTTTGCTCCACATCTTAAATCACTATTATATTGGCAATATTATCTGGCCCTGGCTACAGAGTTTGGACAAGTTTCAGATACCACCTGGATACATTCCCTTCCACTTCTTTCTCACCTTTCCTTCTGTACTTACAGGTTATACAGATGACCTTTAGCTGTTGAAGTGCCCTCAACTGCACGGAACCTTTTGCAGAATATCCTTCAATCCTCCAGTGCAGAGGTGATAGGAGAACAACCCTTGCTGCCGAGTTATATGTGATTATATGTTAAGTATACTTTTACAAAATAATTAGGACAGATATAACTCTGGAAAAGGGATGCTTACATAGTTGGATGAAAAATATAGTATTTAATTTAATAAATAAAAATGGAAGTCTTTTTAAGGGCTAGACAAGGATTGTGCACTGGAATGTTGCCCTAGGACACACTGAACCTCTAAAATCGTAGGCAAGGCACAGGAGGTGGAAACGTTCTGGTGGTGGTTAGTGATAACACAGCCATGACCCAATAGGCACCTACACCCACTACAAAAATACATTCTGTAGAGCATTGGAAGTGGAGGTAGCAGTGGTGGATCTTGGGCTCTCAAATTTCAGTAGCACTCAGAGTGATTTTAAAATTCAGCACACACACACACTTCACACGCTGCCTTCTACACCATTGTTGTGGCAACCCCAGCAGCTTGGTGCCCAGTGCAACCACACCAGTCACACTACCCTAAAACCGCCTCTGGAAGTGGTACACAGTGCTTTTTCTTCTAGAAAAATAGGTGATGTAAGGGACGCAGGTGGCGCTGTGGGTAAAACCTCAGCGCCTAGGGCTTGCCGATCGCATGATCGGCGGTTCGAATCCCCGCGGCGGGGTGAGCTCCCGTCGTTCGGTCCCAGCTCCTGCCCACCTAGCAGTTCGAAAGCACCCCTAAGTGCAAGTAGATAAATAGGTACCGCTTTCTAGCAGGAAGGTAAACGGCGTTTCTGTGTGCTGCGCTAGTGCTAGCTCGCCAGAGCAGCTTTGTCACGCTGGCCACGTGACCCGGAAGTGTCTGCGGACAGCGCTGGCCCCCGGCCTCTTAAGTGAGATGGGCGCACAACCCTAGAGTTGGACACGACTGGCCCGTACGGGCAGGGGTACCTTTACCTTTACCTTTTTACTCACCATGAAGTTCTTACAGTAAGTGTCATACTTTTTAACAACAAAAAGAGGTGCCAGTACTGCGTACCCTTGAGTGCCCCCTGAAGAGAGGGGGGGAAAGCACGGGTGGTACCTATGGGAAGAAGTGGAATATTATGAAGATGTCTGGATTCTTTAGAACAGCAATGAGCATTCACCCTAATTTGATAACTGAGTGTTTATGTGTCTTCCGTTAATCACACTTTTCAGTGCTTTCCCACTGTCACACTTTCCTAAAAACAGAAAGTCCAGGTTTTTTTTGCACTAGCACAACAGGGTGCTTTTATTCATTCTAACTACACACTTAAATTTCAGGCTGATTGGAATCTCCTGCTAGATAAGCAGTCCCAAAGTCCCCTTTCCTACTTCTCCAGTACTAGAGGCCCAGTTCAAATCCTTCCACCCGGGATTGCTTTTAAAAAGGTAACAGGAGATCTGATCATGGGCCTCCCAGGCCACATGCTCTTTGACCCTAAAAGGCCTTGCTTAAGTCTAACAGCAGAGGGGCAGGGCTTCATCAGTCAGCAACCTCAGATGGTCACATTTCTAGGAAAACCACTAAAAGAGAGCAAAGGGCTCTGTTGCACTAGAAAGCATGCATTAGTTGACCATTTCCGCACATGCCAACAAATGTGCTTTCAAGGTAAAGATTTTGTAACCACTCAGAAACCACTTTTAAAGTCACAGAAGCAGAAAAATGGAAGTCTCTTTCTTTGGTTACCAAACCAAACCTACTTTCTTGTCAGTGCCATGAAGGAAACGATATATATATATATATGTGTGTGTGTGTGTGTGTGTGTGTGTGTGTGTATCTGTTCAGTGCTTTCATCTTTTACTCTCTCTTTCTATGTATCTCTGCAGCCCTTTACATTCTGAATAAAGCCATGTGACAACAGGCCATGTGCATATTCTGCATCTAAATTTAGCAGCAAGAAGAACTGGATTCTATGACTTCTATAAATTATGCTAATTATGCTAATCTGCCTGCAATTTGATTATTTTACATAGTCTATTGGTTAGCCATGAGGCATGGCAAAAACTATGCAAGACAATCAAGACTGGGCCACAGCTATTGGAAAATCCCACAAGCCATCCTGAACTCTGAGGTTGACACTACAATCCTATATAAAGCCTACTCAGAAGTAAGCCCCATTGAATTTTGTGGGATTTACTTCTTAGTAAGCAGCCTTAACCAAATACAGGCGGCAACTATTTTGTGCAGGGATTCTGTTCTTGGCCCGTGTGTGTGTCAACACAGCACACACAAGCCCACCCTGTTACGACTCCACTTTGCCCTCTTCCGGGTCTAAAATGATCTGTGCATCAGAGGTCATGCATTAACTGGACATGCGCAAAATAGTTACCACCTGTACTCACTTTTAAGCTGACTTTCACAGCCTTAGGGACTAGAAACATGCAGAAATTTGCAGGATGCTGAATTCTGAGCCTAGTACCAATTCTGAACCTAGTTCCAAGCCTGCCTTTTCTTTGAAACAAGAGTGATGAACCTGAATCCCCACCTGATGTCACTCCAACTCCCATCAGTACCAGCCAGCTTGGCCAGCAGCCAGGGATGATGACAGCTCCAAACCAATAGCATTTGGTAGGCCCCATGTTCCCCATTCCCACTTTAAATCATAATGCCAATTACAAGCTAATTACAAGGTGAATTACAAGTTAAGATTCGGCTCTTGTGCATTACAAAATAGTGCACAAGTGTGTGCATTCACAGAGTACATGTGGTGGTGTCTCAGTTTCAGCTAAAACCGTACTTCAGAGAGTTAAGTGGAAGTTAACAAAGTGTCTTGCTACAGAAACTCTTCTTCCATGCTCAGGGTCAGCTCTAGACAACATACTGCTGAAGGCAGAGCAGCAAATGACAACCACCCCCTCCACTAATCAAGGTGCACACAGTAACCAAGGCCAATCAAGTTATTTTGGCACAAGGAAATAAATCCTGCATCTGCCTCTTTGCCACTCCCTGTCAGTAAGAATACAACTAAACATTTGTTGCCTTTTCATAATCATCTGTCTGAAGCGGAAACCTCCCTCTGCCTAATAGTAGAGCCAGCCCTGTCCATCATCGTCATATCCTCCTATCTCTTGACACGCAAAGGAAGCTATTATCGTGGCTTGATTCTATGCAGTGTCTTGGCTCATATGTGTACAACACTGGCAAAGAGTCACCACCATGTGGGGCAGTGGGGTCCAAGGAAAGATGAGCAAGTTTGATGGCACTTGTTCTGTTGGACCGATGCACAAAGGCAGAACATCTATCATCGCATTGTAGGATGAGTCAAAGGGTGTCCTTTGATAAATAACTAAAAACGAATGCACAAATTTCCAGCCAGAAATTACAATCATACCCATCTGGATTCTTGCAAATAATACAATAGTTTCTAAACAGTTTGTGAAAACAGCTTTCAGCTGTTGTGCTCCTACAAACTAGTTGCTAAGCTTTTATTCAATAGAAGGCAACGTTACTCACTTTGTGACCAGAAAAAGACGCTGCTTATTGATGAACAGGCTCACACACAACTACATAGGAAAATGAAAGCAACCACAAGATCAAACTAACAGGTGGAGTCTTAGCTCCAAGCAATATTTAACTCTACAATCACCAATTGCTACACAAGTTGTTATTTCCTAGAAGGTACTTCCAGTATGTCAAAATAGGGTACTTAAATCATAAATGTACACTTCCTAGTTCCTGAAACGGATTAGTTCAATTTTCACATCAGGGACACAGTAAGATAAAAGCAAAATGATGAACAGCAGGGCAGTGCTGAGAATGTTGCCAAAGGCATCATGGCTTAAAAAGGGAAAGTGGACTACAAACACATTACTTACTTATTTCTTAAATAAATAAATAAATAAATAAATGCACAAACAAAAGCACTCTATTTGTTTCACACAAGCTAAAACAACAACCAAAACAGAACAATAAAAGGAAGAAACATCCAGGGTTGGTTTCATTTCTGCTTTGGCCATGGAGAGGAACAAATGCTTCCAATTAATGTCATTTCAAATTTCAGACAGACGCTAGAGGTTTTGGTGTGATTGCATTTATGTCAGGTAACTGGCATCCATTGTAAACTTGATCAATAAATGTCATTTGTAGTAGCAGTAGAAGTAGTAGTAGTAGTAGTAGTAGTACAATTTATATCCAGCCTTTCTGCACCACTGAGCCTCTTCGGCTTGCGGATCAGAAGGTCGGCGGTTTGAATCCCCGTGATGGGGTGAGCACCCATTGCTCTGTCCCAGCTTCTGTCAACCTAGCAGTTCAAAAGCACACTAGTGCAGGTAGATAAATAGGTACCGCTGCGGTGGGAAGGTAAACAGCATTTCCATGCGTTCTGGTTTCCGTCACAATGTTCCGTTGCGCCAGAAGCAGTTTAGTTCTGCTGGCCATATGACCCGGAAAGCTGTCTGTGGACAAATGCTGGCTCCTTTGGCCTGAAGCGAGATGAGCGCCGCAGCCCCATAGTTGCCTTTGACTGGACTTAACTGTCCAGGGGTCCTTTACCTTTTTACCTTTACCTAGTAGTACAATTTATATTCAGCCTTTCTGCACTTTCACTCTTCCGCAGGTGACTTACAGCATGCAAAATGAAATCACATAAAAATTATGCTATGGATTGGCGAACATACAATAAGGAGAAGTTGCAGCAGGGCCAAGAAACTCTAGGGGTTGGCAGTGGAGCCCTTGAAGGGGTGTGGGCCTTGGCAGGTGCCCGATAACACCAGCTCCTGATGCTGGCCCTTATAAGTGCAAAAAGCAAAGGTGTTTCTCTGTCTTTAGTTGGGTTAAAGGGAGAGCTGAAAGGTGCTTACTTCAAGCTCTGCTTTCAGCAGGGGTTGGCTACACTACTGAGTTCCATATGACATCAAACATGAGTTCCATCATGTTTGATGCTAGGTATAGGGAAGGTGGGTGTGGTTTGAGTAAATGGCCTTGCAGGCCAAACTGGAGCCCATGCTGGCCCTAATTACAACTGTGGGTCAAGTGTTCCCCACTCCTGGGTTAAACAGAACAAATGGAAAGGCAGATCATTTCATTCATTCATTCGTTTTTGTTTTTACAAAGCCGTCCTTATATTTTCCCCACATTACATCAGGGCTGAGGGAATGACTGGCTTGACTGGCCTGTGGGCCAGATCCGGACTACCAGACTTCTCCATCCAGCTTGCCAGGCCTCTCCTGTTAAGCCACACCCATGCAAGTTCTCTGTCTGGCCAGCTCACTGTTTATTTCTTTCCAAATACTGGGAAAAGCGGAGTCCTTTCTCAGCACCCGGTGATAGAAAGCAGGGAGTTGGTGATCCAGTAAGAACAGTTTGCAGCATTTCCTCTCTGTACACTGAGAGGCAGGAGCTTCTCAGTGCACAGAGATGCAATTCAGTGAGAGAATAAGAGTGAGAAGGCGGAGGAGAAATAGAGGACAGGAAACAGTCTTTATTAAGTGTGTGTGTCGAGTGTGTCTGTGTGCTAAGTGTGTGTGTGCCTTTGTTAAGTGTGTGCATATGCTGAGCCCCACCCACTTTTGGTCCAGACCAACCCACTCTTGGAATGCAGCCCCCCCCCATAGCTTTCCACCCCAGTAATGCAGCCCTTGGCCACCCCAAAAGAGCCTCTACCGCTGCATTACACAGACAAACATGCGTGGGCAAGATTGCTAGCTACACTTTGCCTGAAAGAGTCGCTTTTCTGCGTTTATTTGCAGGGAAATAAGCAAGGGCTCATTTCTTCGTTCTCTCCCTTAGGGAGAGGTGGCAAGCCTCTAAATGCTGGCTTTTAAGTTGTTGAAGGAGGTGGTTGAGACATTGGGGGTTGGCCTGGGCCTTCCTCCAGTTTCTACTTCTCAGCTCTGTTTCCTCACCACATTTTCTGACTCACAGCTTCTCTCCATTCCAGTTCAGGCTTCCTTGGAGGCAGCAATGCTTCGAAATACCAGTTGCTGTAAACCACAGGAGGGGAGAGGGCTCTTGGGCTCAAATCCTGCTGCTGGGTTTCCTGCAGGCATCTGATTAGCCACTGTGAGAACAGGATGCTGGACTAGAGGGGCCATTGGTCTGATCCAGCAGGCTCTTCTGATATTCCTTCACATGAGGGTATTCAGCAGGTTTCTGGGTCTGAGCTCTCTTTCATGCCCCAAGAAGTACTGAGCACCAATTTTTGGAACCATCCTTTGTGCCTTATGGATGTGATATACCCAGGGGGTATTGTCCAACAGAAGACAGTCAGATCTGCTTAAAGCCAAAGGGAATCAACTCAGATCTATTCAGGTCCAGCACCAGATTACAGGGGTTTCCCAGAATGATCCAGTTGATGAGGTGTCCTCTTTGCAGTGGCAGTGCCCCTTATTCCCTCTTCTCTGTCCCTGCCACCGTTACTTTGAAAAATAAACAGCTTTATTGTCATTGCAACAGTGGCAGTGGCACCTGCTTCTCTGCCCCCTCTTCCACATCTGGTCTCTGAGAAGGAATCAAAGAGGGGTCCTTCTTCAGAGACAGGTATTCTGTGGGAGCCGACCAGGAGAATGCCTAGGCTGCTGCCCAAGTTTATTTTAAAGGCTTATTTAAAAAGTATTTGTAGTTGCCATAGTAAATCACGCAGTGCAGGTGTTTCCCCGACCACCTTTGATTCAGTTCATGCTTTTCGAAACAATACGTGAACACAGCCATCTTTTAAAGTCACACTTCTCCAAATTTGGCAATGCAATTCCCCAACCATGTAACGTGGACAAAAATGCACACACAAGAATAAAATGTACATATTAATGAAAACATCATTAAAAAAGTATATTAGAATATAGTTGCACTGAAATATTGATGAATTTACATAATTACTTTTTAAAAAATTGCAGACTATGTTAAAATATGGATAACTGAATTGGGAAAATGCAGACGTGAGAGAAACTGAAACCGAGAGTCACCATCCCTGGTGCAACATCTCCCCTCATTTCTGGTACTAGAATGCTATAATACAAACAGTTTTAGGAATCCACAACAAATATTTTGAAAGTTCCCATCTTTTGGCATGCTAGCAAGTCAGATATTTTCATGCACTGCCAATTATAGGAGGTTGCTGAAACAATGTTATCAGTATGCATGGCTAGAAAGACTAGGACAGGGAAATTAATAAAGGACTTCACAAGAAAAGGTGGGCTTCGAAGGAGGCAAGAGGGGTGAACATAAAAACCATACTGGATTAAATTAAAGGCTTATCTAGTCTAGCATCCTATTTCCCACAGTGACCAACAAAATGCCTTAGTAGATCAGGGGTAACCAACACAGTTCCCTCCAGATGTAGACTCCAATAGTCCCTCATAATTGGTAACGCTGAGCGATGATGGGAGTTGTAGTCCAAAACATCTGGAGGGCACCATGTTGGCAATCTCTGATTTAGATGTTCTGATAGGGGCTTCAATGATTTGCTGGCTCTAGCTCATTCAACCATTCCTCATAAGGCTTGGTTTCCAGACCCTTTGTCATCTTGGTTACCCTCCTCTGAACACGTTCTAGCTTGTCAACATCCTTCTTAAATTGTGGTGCCCAGAATTGGACACAGTATTCCAGATGTGGTCAAACCAAGGCAGAATAGAGTGGTACTATTACGTCCCTTGAACTGGACACTAGACTTCCGTTGATACAACCTAGAAGAGCATTAGCTATTTTTGCTGCTGCGTCACATAGTTGACTCATGTTCAACTTGCAGTCCACCAAGACCACTAGATCCTTTTCACATGTACTGCTAGTAAGCCAGGTGTCCCCCATCCTATATTTGTGCATCTTGTTCTTCCTGCTTAAGTGCAGAACTTTAGATTTCTATCTTTGTTATCTTGGGCCCAGCTCGTTAAAGTCATGTTGAAATCTGATTCTGTCTTCTGCAGCCTTAGCTACCCCTCCCAGTTTGGAATCATCTGCAAATTTGATGTGCACCCCCTCAACCCCTTCATCCAAGTTGTTTACAAAGATTTTGAACGATGGGCCCTGAAAAACTGGCCACGTTTTTCCAGGATGATGAGGAACCATTAATGAGTACTCTTTGGGTTTGGTCAGATTATTTATCCCTGTCTCTTTTTACATTAAGTTGCACTAAAACAAAATATTATTTCCTTGTGCTGCCTTAGTGTCCTTTCTCGTTCTGGGATTGCATTAACAAGGAAGAGTGGGTTATAACTATGGCAAATAAATAAACAAGATATAAAATACCTCAACATCTGTTAAGTCTTGCTATGTGGTCAACTTTAAACTTTAAAAACTCTTAAAACTCAACTCTCTCCTTTGCTTTGGCGGGGTTTATTTTAAATAAAATGCAATCCATCTGCAATAAGCAGCTCTTTCAAGAGACACCCGAGTTCTAGGAAGCGCCTCTCCTCAGCAAACAAACTCTGAGGAGCAGAAAAAGAGGAGCCTGAGAGGGCTGGATCAAGAGGTTTTGTTTCTCTAGGAACCCAGGTAGGAATTTGGGTCCAGGGCTGTCTCGCTTCGGTGTTGCAGTGTTTATTTCTTTTTCCCCTCATGCCTCGGGTTGGGAACGTTTTCTAATCAAGCACAGAAGGGCTCTGTGAGGAAGGACAGAGAGAGATGGAATAACTTTCCCCAGCTTGTCAAACAGGCACACTTGCCTCTCTCAAGAAAAGCTCTTTCTAAGCAGCTCTCCTTGTCTGGGACTCTCCTCCTTATCAGAAAAGCTTATCAGTCCTTTGATGGGCCCTGTTGGGATCTGGCTCCTGTGAACAGCCCAGAAAGTGACAGAGAGCATGAAGGAGGTGAGAGGAGATATATCCAGAAAGAGACTTCAAAGAAAGGCAGAGGGTGAAATAAAAAAGAGACAAAGAAGTGACTGACAAGCATTAGGCCTCACTCACCAGCCCCCAACCCCTCCTTGATATGCCCAAAATGGACTCACATGAAGGTTGATCATTTCTCCTTCCGATCCCATCTCTTTTTTTCTTTTTTTCTTCCCAGGTTTTCTTTTCAATCCTCTCAGCCCGGACAAGAGACCAAGTCTCTGCAGCTTTCTGGAGTCTCCCAGTGCCTTTGCTGGGTGGGAGGGAAAGCACAGCTGCTGGAACAGACCTGCTATTCATCTGCATGATGTGGGACTCTGGCCTGGGCTTCAGCTTTTGAGGGCAGGGGGAGGAGGAGAGGAGAAGGGGTGGTGGTGGTGGAAAAAGTGGGCACACGGATCCTTTATTGTCTCTTAAGATGCTGAATGGCCCTCCTGTCATCATAGCCATGACTACATGTCTCCTTAGCTTCTGGGCCCAGCTGAGCCCTGTGAGGTCACTTGCGCTGCGATGCCGTTGTGCACACAATGTACCAAGAGGCTCAAGGCACAGACCATGCCAGTTTTCGGCACACATCCTAAATGCCACCGGCTGTTACAGACCCCATGTGTGGAGATGGCTTCTATCACGTATGGCTGTTGACACAGTTACTGAGACTCTGTCACGCTCCTTGTTGACTAAGGGGGGGGGGGGAGTCACATGTAGCTTATGAAGCCCTTTCCAGTCCATATGATTATACTTTGGGGCTATTTCCAACACACCCAAATTTGGTTTGGGAATTTGCAATTAGAGTCCCCAGGTGCCAAGCTGAAAGTCATGGCCAAGAATGCAGCTCTGCTAAAGTATCTCTTTAAAAAACACTCTTCCACCACCTGCAGTAGGAAGCAGGGATTTAGTTTTGCCCCAGAGCAGGTGGTGAAAAGAGTAGCGGGCCAAGAGGCTCAACAGCAGAGTGTTTGAAGCTTGGAGGTGGTGCTCATTGGAAAAGCACCTGCGGTGCATGCAAAGGGTCCTGGATTCACTCTCCAGCAGCTCCAGGTAAGTCTTGCAAAGATCTGTCTGGAACCCTGGAAGTGCAGATTAGGCGATACAGAGCTAAACTGAACCTATGGTCTGACTCCATATAAGGCAGCTTCACATGTTCCTAGGGATGCTTACATATTATATTCAAGTTGTGTACAATCTGTGTACAAATTAGTTGAGCTGGACCTCCTTTCACACAAACACTCATCCATGTGTATAGACAGCTTGCAGTTGTGTTCAGTGCAACATTTGAACAAGCCGACAGACCATTGGTCCACCTAGCCTAGTATTGATCTTTTTAGAGTCAAAAGCAGATGTCTTTCCCCCAGCCTTGCTTCCTGAGCTTATTTTAATTGGAAATACCAAGACTACTTGCAAGGAAAGCATGGGTTCTCTCAAGGAGAGATGCAGCGTCCTTTGCCACTTCAGTCCTTTTCAGTCATTGCATTTCCTGAATTTACAACCCCACACCTTCCAACACACAGTGTTTCCAGGGTGAAATGAACATAAAACACACCAGCAAAATGTCAAGTGCAACGACAGCAGATAAAACAGCAGGCCTTATCTGAAAGCACAGCAAAACTAATTCACTAGCTTCCTCCACTAAAAATAGGATAGTCCAAAGCTTGGGGAAATGGTTGTGGTCAGGCGCTGAAATGACATCAAGGTAGGTACCGGGTGAACATCTCTGGGGATTGCATCCACTTTTTAGAAGTGGAGGCATGTTCTCAGGTTGACACCTCCATCCGTACTTGTCTTTTACTTGATGGGGACATTTTTGTGAAAAGACAATACTCCTACATGAGTAGCATATTGCTTATTTAGGATCATAGGAAGCTGCCTCATACCACAACATGTTTGCACTACTTGGTATTAGCTACAGTGACCCGCATTGGTTTTCCATAATTCCAAACAAGGGCCCTACCTGAAGGTGCCAGGAATTGAACCTAGGAACTTTGCATGCAGAGCCTGTGATCCTTCGACTGAGCTGCAGCTTTTCTGATACTTTACTCACAATATTTTATATCCCAGGTGGCAAACATATGTAGACTTCTTGCAGTTAGCAATGGTTTACTGTGAACACATGGATAATTCTTGCTTCATGGTTTCCCACCAGCGAGCTGGAGCAACAATCCTTGATTTAGCATTGCATCCAAACTGGGGATCATAGTTTGTTTTGCCAAAACAGACCATGTTTGATAAGCCAAGAACAAAGCTTGGCTTCAGATTGTGGTTTGTCTGGGGTGAAACAAATCATGATCCCCAGTGCAAACAGAACATTAAGCAAGGATCATGGTTTGTTGCTCCCACTTGAGAATGGGAATAATCTAAGAGAAAATTTAATGAAAATGATTTATAGGTGGTACATGACACCAGTCAAGCTTGCAAAAATTTACCATTTGCCCGACAATAAATGTTGGAAATGTAATGAGACTGAAGGTACATTCTTTCACCTTTGGTGGACATGCCCAAGGATTAAGACATTCTGGGAGATGATTTATAATGAAATGAAAAAGATATTTAAATATACCTTTCTGAAGAAACCAGAGGCCTTTCTCCTGGGCATGGTCGGCCTATTGGTGCCAAAGAAGGATAGAACTTTTTTTATGTATGCAATAACAGCAGCAAGAATACTCATTGCGAAGTATTGGAAGACACAAGATTTACCCACCCAGGAAGAATGGCAGATGAAGTTGATGGACTATATGGAACTGGCAGAAATGACTGGCAGAATCCGAGACCAGGGAGAAGAATCGGTGGAAGAAGACTGGAAAAAGTTTAAAGACTATCTACAGAAATACTGTAAAATTAATGAATGTTAGAAAAATGTTGGAATGAAATTATATGGCTTTAGTAGAAATGTTATAAGGAATTAAGTATAGATAGATTAATAGAGCATTAAAGGGGAAAATAAGGTTAGAATGTGTTAAGCTAATTATAGGATAGAAAACAGAGGAAGATGGAAAGGAATTGCTGAAACAATTAATAGAAGTGGAATACAAAAAGGGAGGTATGAGGAGGTCGTGGAAATAAGTGAATGAAAGATAAGATATTGAAATTGGATTGTGTTTTAAATGGTTTTTGTTTTGTTTTGTTAGTTGTATGTGTTAGTGTTTTGTAGTGTTTTTGTATTGTATTGTATTGTTGTATTGGTTTTTTTTGTTTTCTGTAGTGTTGTGTTTAATCTGTTGAAAAATTAATAAATATTATTTTTAAAAAAAGAGAATGGGAATAATCTGCAAGGAGTTATCCACAAGCAGGTCATTATCTGCCGTTTCATAAGCCATTAATCATAGCTTACCATGACATGCAAATACAGCCATAGAGAAACAAGATATTGCTATCATACATCAAAAGAAACCAATGTATTAAAATCAACAAGTCAAACGCTATTGGGGAAAACAGTAACAATGAGAAATCTCTAGTAAAAACCCACACAGGACAATGGCTGCTGGAAAATATGGATCTTTGGTGAGCAATAGTACAGTCAACCAAGTTTCCTTTGTTATGCAGAGTGTTTCATTGCCTTGGCATCACCACAAAAAAGCCCCTGTTCCTCATTCCCACCCAAAGTACTAAAAATTATGCTGAAGACACCCTTCCCCCATCTGCAGATTGATGTTTGTTCTGATTCAGCAGTAAACAGTGGGTTTTCCAAGGGAAAGTAGTGGGACAAAAGAAAAACCTCTTCAACCCATGCCTAGAAAATATTGGAGAAGCAGAAGAAATCATGAGACAAAAGTGTGGATGAGCTTTATCTCAAGGTCCTTGGAGGAAAAGTTGGGATATAAATATAGCAAACCATCATCATTGCAAGCTCTGATGGATTAACAAAACAAAGCATGGTTGCTAACTGCAGGGAGGGAGACTATGTAAGTGGGAGAGAATAAACTGGGGCACTGAGGACACACACCACACCACAAGAACTATGGAACTTCAACCATTTCTAATATGATGTTTTCCCTACATCAATAGTACTTCTGTGTAAGAGAAAGCATGCAAATCACATGTAGATCATTATGATCAACTACAAGCCATGAACATTTAATGGCTGTTAATGCCTCTGTCCTCAATGATCCTTTCAGCAGCAATAGAGGGCTGCTCCTTTGCTCTTGAATGGGCAGTTGTTGCAGAAGGGGATGAGATAATTGCAGGTATTGGTGGTTAATTTTGCACAGATGGAGCGTTCTGCTTAGTCCTTCTATGTGCTTAGATCAGGGGTGAGGAATTGAAGCCCGGAGACAAAATGTGGCCCTCCAAGCAACTGTGTTTGCCTCTTTGGACTCTCAAGAGGCCACTACTACTCCTGCACTCCCCAGGCCATATCCCTCATTGGTTCTGCTTCGTACTCTCCTTAAGTGCCTTTGCCTGGCTTGAATGTAGCCTTGAACTCTAAAAATGCCTCTATCATGCCTAGATGGAAAAAAGAAAGATGTACAACTAATCTTTTGCACAAAGGAAACATGTGTATCCATTGCTTTGCCCAGCATGGGGAGGAGCAATGGCATGGCCATGTCAGGGTTGGGTGTGTGTGAGAGGGGGAAGGAAGAGGAGAAGGGTTCTTGTTTTGGGAATTGGTTCGTACCAAGACTCAGGGCTAAGAGTTGTTATTCGGAACTATGCTCCAGCACACTCCGAGTGAAAAAAAAGTGCCGTCATTCACCATATAAAAAACAGTTGGGAACCACCGCTTTACAGCACCCAACATAAAAATGAAGTTATAATGACACTTATCTAACAGGAAAGGGAAAGAGAAAGAGAAAGATAATAAAGGATTTTGATGGTAATATTGTGTCACTGTAAGAGTCACGCTAGTTCAACACTGAGGTCAACTTCAGAAATATTTCATAATCTATGGCAATTTCCCTTTATTGCCTATGATTAACGTAGTTTACACTGGTTTTTATGGACACAGTAGATGCCAAACTGCAGCTGGTAAAGATTAAATGCTTATTCTACAACTGTAGCTGGGAAATATCAGTGCCTTGAAAATTCTAAATATTTGAACATTCAAAAATCCGTAAGAATTTAAAGACACCATAAAGTTAATGATTTAAGTCTTCCCCCATAATCTTTCTACATATTTTCTCATCCAGTTTTCAAACATTTAGGAAGGAACACAGAAAGCTGCCTTATACTGAGTCAGACTGCTGGTCCACATAGCTCAGTATTGGCTACACTGATTGGGGGCAGATTTCCATGATTTCAGACTGGGGTCTCTCCCAGACCTTCCTGGAGATGCTGCAGATAGGACCTGGGACCTTCTGCATATACTATCATATACTAAATCCTATACCAGGGGTCTGCAACCTTTATGACAAAAAGAGCCACTTGGACCCGTTTCCAAAGAAAAACAACAACTGGGATCCACAAAACCATTGCAACATTTAAAACAAATATATCTCCGGAGCCGCGATCTGACAGCGGGCGGGAAGGTGATGTCGGGATGGTGCGTGACTAACTCATGCACCGCCCCCATGCGACGTCACAGCCAGTACAGCGCCCGCCACAGTGGGGAGTGTCAGGGCACACAATGCGCCTCCTCCCCTCGCTAGTATCCGCCCCGGAGCCGCGGCAAAGGTGTAAAAGAGCCACATGCGGCTCCGGAGCCGCGGGTTGCAGACCCCTGTCCTATACTAAAATCCTGTAAACCAGGCTTCCTCAAACTCTGCCCTCCATATGTTTTTGGCCTACAACTCCCATGATCCTTAGCTAGCAGGACCAGTGGTCAGGGATGATGGGAATTGTAGTCTCAAAACATCTGGAGGGCCGAGTTTGAGGAAGCCTGCTGTAAACAGTCATTCAGAGTGATGGCTTGTCTACTAGGTTCCCCCCTTATGCATTGAATCCTCCTCTCCACTAGGGGCACAATAGTACAGGTCATGTTTTTAATTTCTTATTGCAGCTTCAGGGGAGGAAACCTAAGAACACTATCTGAAACACTGCTGCCAACATGCATGGCTAGTTTGTTTACAGCCACTGTTTTCACATGAGGAGGTGACTGCATAAGGTGCAAGGCTGTGAAGAAACATTGTATTTGAGAGTGGGAATGTGCATCATATACCATAATTAAGGAAAAGTCTGGCTGAGTGAATTGCTGGCCTTCAAAGAAAATCACTATTATCTTTTCTGGCTAAGAGTAAGAAAGGAAGCAGTACTATCTGAAACACTAGGTCATTTAAAGTTTTGTGGTTAAACCATAAATTCCACTAGGGAATCAGGAGGAAGTGAGGAATGGGTCAAGCTGAAATAAGGAGAGGGTAATAGACGCAGAGTCCAGCTTTAAATTAACAGCTAAAGATCATATGGTTAAGTTGCCCCCTCAATTCCTAGCTGAAATCTGCAGCTTTCTTTAGATTTTGTTTCCATCATGAAACAGAATAAGCGAAGCCTGGAGAAATTAGAGGCAACTTTTGAACTGTGCCTTTGATCCACAGGTGAAGCTCTTCATAGACCAAAGTTTCATGTGACAACTTCTCATGTACTCTTTGTGCAAGCCCAACTACATCCAACCTGATATAGGACAAGTGGTGGCAGAGTTTGAGCGTGTACTTTAGGGTTGAAGTCTGGAGGCTCACAGCCCAGTGCAGGGGGGCAAAGTCAAAGTTGCATTGGTTTTAGCCAATGGTCGTTGCAAAAGCAAACAAGACACCCCATGTGTAAAACTGGATTTTTGTAAATGTAAATGATTTGGGGAACTTTTTATGTTTTGATGGCTTTCCAGAAATGCCCATTTATTTTTGGAAATGCAAGCTGTCACAACTTACAATGGTCAAGTACCCCAAATCATTTAAATGTTTAAAATCCCCTGTTGTGGCTTTAAAAAAAAAACGCACTCGTAGTGGGGCAGCCAAGACTTATTTTGTTCAGATCCTAGATTTAAGAGTCAGGGTTTATCTAGCAGTTTCTTATCTGATGCCCAATAGCATCCATAGAAAAGTACCTAAAATGTCGAGATATCTAATTATTTACAAAGAACAAATCCTTGTTGTATAATAGGGCAGTTAGAGTTAAGAAGTCATCCTATGGACAATAAAAATAATATTTCTAATGATTACATATAGCTTCTAAATCATCTTTAATTGGAACCCTTTGCACCAATCCAGCCCAAAAATTCTAACATCCTAGAAAGCACTGCCGAATGCCTTAAAATAACAACTGAAACCCAAGAGGGGAGAGCTTCATTCTGAAATTGCTTTTCAACCTAACATAGGGTATGAAGGCTGTTTCTGCTGAGTGGAAAACTCACACTTTGTTCACTTACTTTCGGAAGACATCTGTGTGATGTGAGCAAAACATCCCCACATGTTTAGCTTCCTCCCCACCCACCCCAGACCACAGACATTCCAACTTTTGTTGTTTTTTTAAGATAGTGGAACAACTGCACAATTTTCCCCATTATAAATGGCCTATTGTGGAGCTCTTCCAAAGGCAGCTGGGTTAGTTGTGGCCTGTATAGATAGCACAAGACATTTGTTTCTTGTGGTATGTCTCTCTCCTCCCTAGAAATCAACTCTGTAACTTTAACTCTTCTTTTTCCAGATAGCATTGCTTTTATATCAATTTCAGACTATTGATCTAGTTCAGCATGGCCGGCCCACCCATGAGGCCAACTGAAACAGCTGCCTCAGACAGTGGAATCCTAAGGGGCTGCACCCCTCCTGCCCTGCCCCCAGGAGAAGCAAGGAGAAGTGGCAGTGGCAGATTCCAGCAAGATCTTGTGGAACTATCGCAAGATCTTGCATAGCTCATGCAGTATTTTGCTGCTGCTACAGCTTCTCCTCACTTCTCTCATAGCAGCAGGGTGCCCCACCTGCTCCCCTACTGCTGCCACTGCCACCAGAAAAGCAAGGACAAGCAGTGGTGGCTTCCGGGTTCCGGCGAGATCTTGCGGACCTCTTGCGAGATCTCGCCAGAACCCAGAAGCTGCAGCCGTGTGACTCCGGTGAGACTTTGGCAGGGCAGCATCTTCCTGTTTCCCCTTAGGCATCAAACCAGAATGAGCTACTCCTGCAAATCAGTATTGTTTACTATGACTGGCTGAGGCTCTCCATAGTTTCAGGCAGAGATCTTCCCCCAGTCCTACGTAGAGATGCTACAGATTGAACCTTGGACCTTTTGCATGAAAAGCAGATGCTCTCCCACTCATCTATGGCCCTGCCGTTTTAATATTGCTTTTTTGTCAGGGGGTTCAATAGCCTCTGCTTTTAGCAGTGTGCTAGTATGGCTGTGCGATATACTGGAAGGAAAATCATATAGAAGAGTTTTTAATATTTCATTGCTCTGGTATGATTATGAATGTATTGCAATAGATCTATGGTGCTAAATCTTTAGGTTTAGCAAATTTTAGGATTTAATTAGAAATGTATGTTACAACTGGGATATGTTATAAGACAGTCTCAAAGTGCATTAGAAGGGAGTAACATAATGAGTTTGAGGCGTTTAATTAGCGTTTGTATGTTCAGAGTCTGAAGAATGTAACCAAGATCCATGTGTACGGGAATAAGTGTGTGGACCTACTTCTGAGCATCAGCAATTAGCATGCAAAAAAGTAATTAACCTAGGTAAATGTCCTAAGTGTGCACCAGCCTTTAATCTTAGTCAATCAACAAGTGGTTGTTAGGTGAGCCTGGGGGGATTAATCATTAGTACTTCAAAGCATCAAAAGAACTGGGTATTAGAATGAAAAGGAATAAAGGGGGCTAATTTTTTTTTAGGAACAGCAGAATTAGGAGAGATGGTATTAGATTTATATACCATCCTTCCTCATAAGATCTCAGGGCAGCTCACAAGATAAAAATACAAGGTAAATACACAAATAAATAGTTAAAATGAAAACAACAAAGCAATACCCCCCTCCCACCAGGGTACCAAGAAGTGGCGAAAGAACCACATTTGTATGTACCCTGGAGACCAAGATAGGCTGCAGAGCAAAAACTATGCTGCTGCTGCTATTGTAAGGATAAGCTGGCACAGTATGGGGTGCTGCTGCTGCTGCGCACCAGCCTCCATTGTTCCTAGGTTTGTGGCCAAGAACCTTGCAATCTCGTGCACACCAGGGCACACTGGGATGGCTTGTAATGCTATTTTGCTATTTTATATTTTAAATTGTTTTAAAACTGTAATCCACTATTGGAAAATATTGTATTTTGCACAGCAGCCAATAAATTTATTAAATAAAAACTACATAAATTCCTGTTTCAAACTCCTCTGAACCCACTACCAAAAGCTGCTTTGATATATATCTTTCCCATTCTCTGATGCAAGCTACCTCCCTGCATTAGCAAAAAGCTTATTGTCATTGACTTAATAAGTGGGCTTTGGATCAGTCAAATAACTGGATGCAAAATGTGCATTTCACCTGCAGACATTTCCAGATCAGAGGTTTCCCTTAATTGGTTTTGACTGCTTCCTGTTTGTTCCTCACATCCTGCCATTGATACAAGAAAGCTTGCGCAATGTGTTCCGCTTTCACATAATTTGTAATATTAGTACCAGATATTTTATTTTGGAAGATGCCTTCAGTTGAACCTTTGTAGTGCTGGATGTGTGAATCTGGATCTTGGATCTAGGTTTCCTATAGACCTAAGGTCACATATGGCTTTTACCATACTGTCATTTCATTGCCATAATTAGAAATAAATACAGGGTGAACCAGAAATGCAATTTTATTTCTTATGCATTGTCCTGGCTTCTTCATTTCCCATTATTGAATGCAGCACCCATGAACATCAGGTTTGCTTTAGGGTTGGTTGAAACCTTTGGTTTCCCCACACAATCTGGTACTTGCAATAACGCAAAAATGCAGTCCAGTCTCTGATCCGCACTTCCTCATTTGTTTCGCCCCGTGTGTTTGCACGTGGGAGTTAATACATCATTAAAGAGGTACAAAGCTTTCCACCATTAGACAGAACTCTCCCAGTGTCTCTGCTTTTGCCTTTGCCCTTCTAATTACTTCAAGAAGGGGAGGAGGGAGGGAGAAACAGATGCTTTCTGTCTCTGTACAATCCTAGAGCTTTCATCTCAAGGACATCATCTCTTGTTCAGTAAGATGCATATAAATGTGCATGAATGCAATGGTACCAAGTCCATCTTTTCTCCCTCTTAATACAAAACCCAACAGTGCTCCTGACAGTCCTCCCAAGAGGGAGGAGAGTGTGTGGACAGCTGCTTTCATGAACATGGCACCTTCCAGATATTTTGGACAGCAACTGCCATCAAACCTTGCCAGCACAGAAGGTGCCAGGTGGGTGACGGCTGTTGTGTAGGAACTGCATGGAGATTAGTAATAGAAAACAGAGGAGCAAACTGATGCTATGAATAATGAGGAGCGCTAGTGCAGACTCTGAAATTGAGCCCCCCCTCCAATAATTGGGATCAACATGGGGTCATGGAAGGCTTAAAGCAGAGGTGGGAACTTTTGGGGCTTTTCTGTCCTACCCCTGCAGACCAATTTTGATAGGTGGGTAGGACAACTCATCAGTCAATCACCTGGTGTCATTATGATGTCTGATGCCAAGCACTTAGGAACCACAGTGCAAGGGTCTTTTTCAGAGCTTTCTGCAAGACAAGGATGAGTGTTTGAGTTCCCCACAGGGATCTAAGCAATATAGCCAGTCCAGCAGGATTGAACTTCCCACTCATCAGCTGAAGCCATCCCTGCTTTATGTCAGGATTGGCTATGTGACTTAGTTTCCCACATTAGGTGTGACACCAGGTCGGTCTGCAAACTGGAAGTTCCCCACCCTTGGCTTAGAGGAGAATTTGGGAGATTTACAAGAAAGTTACTGTCTTTTTTCAAGAAGACAGAAGAGCAACCGGATTGGAATTTGCTTCATTGTGTTGAGGAGCTCAGGTGGAGTTATCCCTTATGCACAGGTACACTGCATTTCATTTATTCTAAGGGCAGCCAGAAAGCCACTAAAAAGGGAAGGGCCAGGCACATATTATGGTTGTTTTCATGAAAATGACTTCCATTCATCCAGCAATATCAGTTTCACAATGTGATAGGGTTATGCAATATGCAGCACCACTGATTCGGGATTACAGCTTCAATGCCTTTGTTAAAATTTGCAAACGTGGCGGTAGTCTTGAATACCTAACCTGGCTGTCAAGATTAACTCCTTCCAATTCCCCAGGCAGAGAGTCTGTGCACACACTACAGTTTAGTGTGCATCCAGTGTGCTCTGTATGCCAGGTTTGCTTGTTAAAATATTGTGCATGCAGCATCAACCCAAATCCAAACATATCCTGTTTCCACAAGTTAGTGAGTTTCCCCCCACAAACCAGCATTGTGTTAAGATTCCTGCTCTGTGGTTCCAGTCATAGGTTTGTTGTCTATCACATGATGGTGTATGTTTGGACTCCACAGTGGGAAGTGACAGAGACAGGATGTTTGTGTTACTGTGTTCCGTGAAGTGGGACTATTGTCCTTTGTCCTTTATCATTGCTGTCTGATGCTAGAGAGAGAGGGAGCCATGTTGCAATGCTCCGTGTGTGTTTATATGTAAATAAGGTAGATTAGCCAAAATGCTGAGTTGCTGAGGTCTGTCATGCAACTGCAAACTCTGTGGATCCCCAAGTGTGCTGATGTCCATTGGCATCAGTCACTGTGATGTTTGGGCAGAAGAAAGCTTTTGAAGCTCTCAAACGATCGACCAGGAGGGAGAGAACATGCCAGTCAGGCATGTCTCTCTGTCAGGGTCCTACTCGAGAGTAGGACGAGCTCCTGAAACATTGATGCAAAACAAGTTTTTAAAAGTAAATAAATCCACTTATGCCAGTCTGCATACCCTTCAACATGTTGAGTCCCCAAACCAGGATGTGTCTTCCCGGCCATGCTCCTGTCTTCCCGGCCATGCTCCTGTGTGAATCACATGACTCACACAAGAACACAGAGCCCAAAAGATGCACTTTGGGGGGGCATGCTCTCACATGGGAAAAAATGGGGGAGGTCCTGTTTTTTGCAGGATACTTGCAGGGTATGCTGTGTGTGTGCAAATGAAAGTGCATGCAAACAGTACCTTTCTTGTTGTGGTGGTGCCCCACCATGGTGATGTCACAGTGGGTGTGTACCACAACAGAACATCCCATTTCCTTTCTGCCCCTTAGGACTGTCACTTAATTTAATTGTTCATTCACCACCATCTCCAATGTAACCTTAGCTTCTACGTTATCAGCAGGGCTGGGTGTTAAATAGCTTCTTTTAAAAATCCACTGTTTTCTGAAAGTTGGATATATTGGAAAACTTGTACTTAAAAAAGTTTTACATTCTCACAATGGACGTCAGATTTTTGGAACTCAGGGTGGGTTGGTTAATAATGGGGCTGGGTGGGACACACTTTTTTTTCAACCTACTGTTTTGAGGTGGGATACAGATGTAATAAATAGGGACGCGGGTGGCGCTGTGGGTAAAAGCCTCAGCGCCTAGGGCTTGCCGATCGAAAGGTCGGCGGTTCGAATCCCCGCGGCGGGGTGCGCTCCCGTTGTTCGGTCCCAGCGCCTGCCAACCTAGCAGTTCGAAAGCACCCTCGGGTGCAAGTAGATAAATAGGGACCGCTTACTAGCGGGAAGGTAAACGGCGTTTCCGTGTGCGGCTCTGGCTCGCCAGAGCAGCGATGTCACGCTGGCCACGTGACCCGGAAGTGTCTCCGGACAGCGCTGGCCCCCGGCCTCTTGAGTGAGATGGGCGCACAACCCTAGAGTCTGTCAAGACTGGCCCGTACGGGCAGGGGTACCTTTACCTTTACCTTTTACAGATGTAATAATAAGTAAAAGGGAGGTGGGATGCAGATACAGTAATAAATAAATAAAATAATAAACATTCCACAGCTGTTTATTTTATTTATGACTACACCGTATTTCCCATCAAAGCAGCCCCCCAGACATTTAGCTCTTCTCCATTTTCTTCCCTTCTTGGGATCAAATTACAGCATTTGGGACATACATTTGAGGAATATTAGCAAGCCAAAGAGCATCTGCATGTATAATATATTGAATCTAAACTCAGGATTTAAGTTTCTGACTGGCAAAGCAGTTGTCAAAACAATACGCTTCTTTTAATTAGTCTTCAGGGAAGAGAAATGTTTTGGATCATTTTTTGTAGCACTGGGAATTGTTCAAGAGCAGTGGCCTGCAGTGATGTTTTCAACAAGGAAAAATAATAATCTTCTAATCCCCAAGCAAATAAGAGTCAGTTTCAACTATCTGAGATGGTGGGTTTAGGCAGGGCAAATGCTTTTGAAAACATCCTCTCATGAAATCTGTGTCCCACTTCACAACTTGCAGTGCAAACTTAACCATGTCTTCTTAGTACAGTAGTAAGTCCTATTGAATTTAGTGTGGCTTAGTAAGTGGGTTTAGGATTCCAGGCTTACCTCCTCAAGGCCGCTGCATACAAAATGGTAGCCATACAGAGACTGCTTTAAAATGTTCTCCTCAGTGGCTTCCTTTATGTTAAGGATGGGGTTTCTGTAGCCCTCTGGAAGTTTTTGAACTCCCATCAGTCCCAGATACCATGGCTAACAGTCAAGGATGATGGGAGTTGTAGTCTGGACTTACCAGGTGTCAGAACCTGATGTGAAGGTTCATGTTTTCTTTCCTAAAGGCAAGTCAGCAGCTGAGATTTTAATCCTATTCTTTCCTTTGACTATAATTTCATCCCAGGGACAAGAGTTGTCATTCCCCAGGCAGCCATTTTTTAAAATGCTGTCTCTGGAAAGGAAATGAACATGACATAATTTCCCTTCCCAGGAGGATGGCACTGAGGTTTCAATTAGTGTGGCACCAGCATCCTACAGCAAGTTGAGCTTCTGGCTTGCCTTTAGTAAAAATACAAGGAAGATCACCCACTGCAGACCTTGTCTCATCCTGTATGTCCAGTACTGGACATGCAGAAAGCCCAGGCATCCCTTGGAAACAGCAGTCTAACTGGTAACAATGAGGACACCTGGTCACTCTATGGGACAGCTACTTCCCACAGGGATCATTCCTAGCCTTTCCTCTTTATTCTAACATTTCAACCACCCACAGTTTCCAAATATTCTTCTAGGCTTTGGATATTTCTGTCATTGTGGGGGAGAGTAATTGGCAAGTGGGCACAATAAAATTTTTGTTGAGAACCACTTTGTGAAACTTTTTGTTTGAGAAGTGATCCATAATATTTTTAATTAAGCAACTTTTTGAGGGGGCAGAACCATATGGCAATAGCTACATTAATCACAGTGCTGATGGTAAACGTAAAGTCACCTTTCTGTGCCCTTAAAAGTGGTACATGCATTTTATGCAGAATTGTTCCTTTTTATTTTTTTCATAATACTTGTATCTTACTTTCTAGAACCAAAAGGCTCTCAAAAGCACCTTACTGCTACAGGAAATTAATTACCTGCAGCTGTCAGTGCTTGGAATAAGCTAGTTTAACAAAGTTCATAAAATTCGTCCAAAAATCTCTGAGCTGCTCCTGAAAGTGGTTCTCATAGTTGTTGAGTGAACTGAAGGTGAATTGATTTTGGGACAGATATTTGAATGATTTCTAGTTAACCTTCAACTTTATTCTCTTACATGTTGTCCTTACTCATTTGGGCCTTTAAGCTTAAATATAACAATTGTTGGGGGAAAGAAATCAAACAATTCACATTCTGTTATATGTGTGTTTTGATGTCTTCTTAGCTTTGTCATAGAAGACAAAGACACAGAGTTGCATAGAAGGGACTACAAAGGTGATATAGTCCAACCCCTAGAAAAGCCTTCTTAAGTATATCACAGGTGTGGGGAACCTGTAGCCCTCCAGATGTTGCTGAACTACAACTCTGATAATCCCTGGTCACTGGCCATGCTTGCTATGGCTGATGGGAGTTGTAGTTCAGCAACACCTGGAGAGCCAAAGGTTCCCAACACCCAGGTATATTTCATACTTCAGCACAGCAGCTTATAACATTCAGAATGAAAATATTTTTGCTGAGGATCTTTGGATAAACTTGAATTGAACTAGTTACAGATAGGTAGCCGTGTTGGTCTGCTATAGTCAAAATAATTCCTTTGTTTTACTACAAAGGAATTTCAGAAATAGACTGGAAAGAGAAGCTGCTGAATTGCAACTCATTACCAAACTTAAAACCATGGAGAGACCTGGTCTGAACAGAGACATTGGATTCTTATCTCATTATACGTGACTAAGCCATTTTTCACCTTCTCACCCCTTGCCTTTTCCTGTAAGACATATTGCAGTCGTTAAGAGTCGTCAACAGGCTCATCTCAGCTACCTGCCAATCTCCCATTCCCACCACCTTTCTGAGTAATACCCCTCCCCACCTTCTCACTATATAGAAGGATCTGGCAACTTCTGTTTCAGTGTATCTGAAGAAGTGTGCATGCACACGAAAGCTCATACCAAGAACTAACTTAGTTGGTCTTTAAGGTGCTACTGGAAGGAATTTTTTTTATTTTGAATTGAACTGTGAACTAGCCATGAACCAGTTCATTTTGTAAAGGGTTGAACTGAAACTAGTTCATTTTAAGACATGTTATACTTGAAGTAGAACAAATTCCTTTTAAAAATGAACTTTACAAACTTTGATATCGGCCTCAAAACTGTAGAATTGCTTGCCAATATACAGATTTACAGACTTTTTGCAAGCATTGTAACTTATTAGGAAAGCAAGGGGGAAATATTTTTGTGCAGTAAATGTGCTGGCATTGGTTATAAAATGTTTACTATGTTTTAAAAACATCTTTACTATACAAATTTTAAAGTAGATTTCGAATTGCACTTAATGTATTTATTATTGTTTAAACAGTTCATACTGTTGTGAACTGCTCTCAACAGTGTAAGATTTTGCAGTGTAAGATTATGGTGCTGGAGGAGACTCTTGAGAGTCCCATGGACTAAAATAAGATCAAACCTCTCCATTCTGAAGGAAATCAGTCCAGAGTACTCACTGGAAGGACAGATCCTCAAGCTGAGACTCCAATACTTTGGGTACCTCATGAAAACAAAAGACTTCCTGGAAAAGACCCTGGTATTGGGAAAGATGGAGGGCACAAGGAGAAGGGGACGACAGAGGATGAGATGGTTGGACAGTGTTCTCGAAACTACAAACATGAGTTTGACCAAACTGCAGGCAGCAGTGGAAGACAGGAGTGCCTGGTGTGCTCTGGTCCATGGGGTCACAAAGAGTCAGACACGACCAAACGACTAAACAACAACAAGATTTTGCAGAGCACAGAGGTTTTCATCAGATGCCTAGAATGTAATCCTAAATTGGTAGGCAAGGGAGCAAAGTAAGAGTAAGATCAGAAGGAAAGGAAATTCAAAAACAGCAGACACGTATAACTATTTAAAAGGGAAATGGTTATTTTGACAGTTGACAAGGGCAATGTTGGTCATATCAAAAAATAGCTTGACTAATTAACACCTAAGATATACATGTTTACTTTTATATCTTGATTATTATTTTTTAGTATATTTTAATGCTGTTTTTAAAAAGAACGGTATTTCTTATTGTTCTTATTATTGCATTCTGCTCTGAGATTTTAAAAAAGATGGACTGGATAAAGTTTAAATAAATAAGAGGCATATCAAAGAACACACCAAACGCTTCCATTAAAAGATTGCTTAATAAGTGTTCTTCCTAACTTGCCGAAAATCACTGGATGGAGTAGTTACTGAAAATGATGCTTTACATAATTCTTTTAAAGGTTATCTTCATTGATATAACTATAAGGTACTTCAAAGAGTGCTGTTGACTAGTACAGCAAATTGGTTGGGAGGCTGAGATGTGAACCAGGAAATTTCTGGTTCAGAGCTTCCCTATGTGATGTAGCTCTCTGGATAACCTTAGGCAAGACATTTTCTCTTAGCCCTCTTATCTATGATATTGGGATAATAATGATATTGCTCTACTAGTGCTTTTCTTCTAGAAAAAATAGGTGTCGGTACTGCATAGCCTTGAGTACCCCCAGGAAAAAACCCGCACTGGCCTTACATTGCCTGTTTGTTGTAATGACTGGGGTGATCAGGTATGTAATGTGCACAGGATACTCAAGTGCCATTTAAATTGTAGCCATTATTCTTGGAAGAATCTGTAACCATGGCTAGTATGTCATTCTTGGTGGCACCGTATGTGCAGATTGACAACAGCTTAGATTGAAAATGTGAGGGATGGCAGCATTCACAGTTGTAATTCTTGAAACTTTTAAGCGGCAGAATTTAATGGAGAGATGAAATATACTTTGGTGGCAGACAGGAAATCTATTAGATCCAGACACTTCAGAGTCAATAGGAAAAAATATGATAATTGTGTTGAAATGAAACACAATGCACAGAGATCATTCTGCTTACGGGTTAATTCTGTTCTCGATGTTAGTCAACTGTGTGTGTGTGTGTGTTGTGTGTGTGTGTTGCTTAGCAACCAGTTAGAGTGCCATGATCTTTAGTGAGGTAGCACATGCTCTGATTGGCTGTGCAGTTCTAAGGCAGTTTTCCTCTGTATGTTTTAGTTTAATGTCTTCCTGCTCTGTACATAGCCCGGAGTAAGTAAGAAAAAACTCCTCTGTTTCTTTCTCCTCAAATTATACACTTTTTTTTTTAGTTTTGCTCAATAAAGTGTTACTAGGATTTCATTTCTCTTTGGACTCCATCTGCGTGACATCAGTGGCTTCACTAACACATTGGAGGGTCTCCTTTATTCAAAAAATAATGCAGTGAGGAAGTCAGGCAAGTGTCAAAGTTCAAGCCTTAACATTCCTGAAAATTGTGTTGCCACTCAGCAAAGTGGGGGTGCGGGAAGGGATGCAGGAAGGCAAACCAAACCTGCAAGAGCCATCCAAACATCATATGAACCATATGAGAAAACATAAACTTTGTAAAACTTCCAGGTCCGGCCAGGCTCTTCAGCCAGAGCAATACCACTCTTTCCTATTCTGTGATAGTGTGGATAGTGTCATTATATAAGTGAGTCACTAGGTGGCACTGGAGTTAATTCTGTCTGGGCGGAGTTATGTGTTTCCTGCATCTATTCTGTTTTTCTTTAAGAGCGACAAAAAAGTTCTTGTCTAGTTTCGTGACTGGTGAGTTCTCTAGGTCTACCATGGCAATTATACTCTAAAGACCTGCCTTGCCCTGTGACTCTTCCCATCTGAGAGCCTGCAAAAGATCCCTCTGTGAATCCCTTCTCAGGTTATAATGCTTACTCTTGGGACAACAAACTAAAGTGAGGTTAGGAACCAGAGAGGCTCCACAGGAATGGCCATATCATGGCCTCTGTAAATAAAAGGAGCAGGGAGAGAAGCACCATAGTATCAAGTGTTCAGATGAGGTCATCCCTTGAAACTCTGCCAAACAGCATTCCCTTCCAGATCTGTTGAGCCAGTGGACAAGTCTGCTAAAAATGTATGTCTTCCAGAAAGGGTGTTTTAAATTAGGCTGTCAGCTGACTCAAGACTGTATCCCCCTCTGTTGTTATTCTGAAATGCCCTTGCTTCTCCCATCCTCTCTGCCCACTATGTGAAAGGGGCTGCTGCCCCAGCAGCATATTAAACTGCTTTTCTGTGGGTTAGGGGCACCCAGGCACCATTTCCTAAATATCTGTATGTGATGCATGGCTTTTCAAGAGCTGCATCTTACATGAGAAAGAACACTTTTCTCAAGCAGGGCCCAAAGGAAAGAAAAGGCGTCCATTCATATGGTAATCCTCAGCGATCTTGCCTCCCCTTTGCTCTGTTTGCTTGTCTGAATTAAACAAGCATTGCTTCATCGGTTCCTGAAGTAAGTGTCAGATTGAGGTCGAAAGAGCTGCTGGAAAGCAGGACTGCTGAGGCTGGAGAGGTTGTTTATAGACCACCTAAGGTGACCCAAGCCGGCTCCCTCTTGTTTGTTTGTTTATTTTGTTTCCTTTGGCTTCGAGTGGTGTGGAAATGGAGTAGAAGGGCTACTACATTTCAAATGCTGGAAACTTTCAAGGACTCTGGGCTGGAACCCAGCATGGCTGCAAGTGTCGAAAGGCTGAATGTGACACTGGGGGCCCTCTGCCAAGGGTTTACTACTACTGTTGCAGATGGCGAGGTAAACATAAACTCAGATCCAAGAAGCTTGGACTAGGCTTGTGTATAGCAGAGGAGGTGGTGACAGCAGACAATACAGAGATACAGAGAGAGACAGAGTACTCCATGGTGGGGCCCAAAGCATGCCAGGGTGCTGGTAAGAACTACCTGGTGAAAGAAAGTCAGATCCAGTCTCTGAGTTAACTTTAAGAAACATGGCTAAAGATACATATACTCCAAGTGGTGCCTTCAGACTACTACTATCCTGTGGGTGGGATGCTGGAGCTGTTTGCACAATTCAAGGGGAGTAAAGACAACCTGTTTGTTGAGCATTCATGCTGATTTCCTTGCATAGCTTCAGGCTTTATGGAGAATTTGTTCTGATTTGTTTGCAGGGCGGTTATATGCCAATGAGCATTTGTCCTGCATTCATTCTGATTTGCTTGCAGATTGTTTATGTGTCAGAACCCAGACAAAAATGTCAATGGGGCAAAACCAAAAAACAACAAGAGGAACAGGGACAAGGAAAATGGGAACTGTTCCCAGTAAACAGGGACTCCTGGGGCACATACGTAGACATGAATTTCAGTATTCCCATTAAAATATAGGTCAGAACCAAGATTCTTAACCTGGATGAGAAATAGGATTATGACCTAGAAGAGTGGAATAAAGCTCACAAGCAAGACAAGGGTACAATATCACATACAAGCTTTATTACTTAAAGGGGGGAGTTATGTCAGTTCAGATGAATCCATGGACAACCTCTGCTGGAACAGTGTCATGATTTCTGGCCACCATTTAAAGCTGTGTCTCTCAAGAGCATTCCTGGGAGTTAATTCACCTTAAAGCTCAGGAATTTGCAAATTGAACCCTTCTGTGCCAAATAGCTCTGAGTCAGTCCAACTGTGGGTAACAAACTGAATAGTAAATGAGATAATGCTAGTCATGATCTCTTTTCCAGTTATGAACAACATAATGCTTGATTTATTTCATCATGCTCAGATGTGGGACAGGGTGGGGGCATGGGAAGACTTTCCTGTCAGGATAATTATCTGTTCATCTCACATAGCTCCGTTGTTGCAACTCGTTTTAAAAAAAAGATAAGATGTTTGCTTTTGTTGACCAATAAATATTAAATTACAAATTTTATCACAACAGTTCGTATTAAATGTTGCAGGGAGGTAAATTTAGATGAAACTTTCTAGTGATGGACACAATCCAAGGAACTGCAAAGAAAGCTCCAAATGCCTAGCAGAGCTTATGACTTTTTTCTTTTTCCAATTTCCCTGCAATTGAACAGATCACTTTCAAATGGAATAATTAAAAATGCAGTTTGCTGCACTGTTTTCTAGGCATTGGTGGGGAGAGGAGGTGCTGCTGTTCTAAAGTTTTGCTAGATATGAACAAGTTCTTGGGCACAGCAAAAGGACTCCTCTGAATTTTGGCATGCAGCTGCAAATCCACCTGGGATGGTATAGTGCAGGAGTGGGCAACTTCAGGCTTGTAGAACCTACTTTATATTTTACTAGAATCCTGATATTCACCAACCAGAGCCAGATGTAAAAGGCATGCACTTAGAATCAAAAATACTATGAGCCCAGGAATTTATGTTAAGTGCCAGAACCAAACTGAGCTCATAGTCCTCCCCCACAAACCCCACTCCTGGTTATAGCCACCACCACCTGCTTTCTTCATCAGAAATACTTGCCAGTCTTCTTTAATTTACCCAGATATCTGCCAGTACATCTTATCTAACTTCTGCCCACCTGTGGTGTAGTAGTGGGTAAAATGAAATTAAGAATCAATGGAAATGTGTGGCCATGTTTTTTAAGTAGTGGGTAAAATGATGGACAAGGATAGGGAAGAAGACCAAGAATGAAATCCCCATGCAGCCATGCAGTTCACTAGGGGATGATGCTGGCCTGGTCATAATATCTCTAGTGATGGACACCAAATCAGATGGCTTTAAGAGGACTTCAGATAAACTAAAGGCGGAAAAAGTTATCAGTGGCTATTAGCCATCTACTACCTCCACAGCAATATGTCTCTGAATACCAGTTGCTGAAATTCACAAGTGGGGAGAGAACAGTTACACAATTCCTGTTTCTGGGTTTACCACAGGCATCTGGTTGGCCACTGTGAGAGCAAATGGGTTAAGGGTGGATATCTGGGGTAATAAACAATGGAGGAAAGGTTTTTGTAGTACACTGTACTGCCAGGGACAAACATTTTGTTTTACTGTGTTGCAATCAGCAAATCTATCCACAATCACCCCAAGGAGGAGTTCATGGATTCCAAAAGTGGGCAATACTGATCTGGTACCTGCATGCCTGAATCATCATTGTCAGAAGAGTCTTCCTTTTAAATTTAATCACATGATGTCATATTACTTTATCTGATATTGAAAGTGGCCTGCAGAGTGTAGGCTAGATTTGTATTTAGGCTTTTAAGATATCAAGAGTTCTGTTTTCTAGTGTACGGGAAGATGCGCTTGAGCAGTTAAAGGAAAGGGCACTGGGGACTGTTTGGGATTATTGCATTAGAGACTATTGCTATTAGGAAGGAATCTGCCATGAGAGTATGACATACATAAAGGAGAAATCACTGGGGTAATTTGGAAAATGGCTGACAAATGCTTGTGGAATGCAGGGCTCTATTTGTTGAATAAGAGCTTTTGATGTTGCTTTCTCATGGCATCATAAAAGCTGTCAGTGCTCAGATTAGGTAACTTTCCTAAACCCAACGTCTGTCACCATCTAACAGATAAGGATCTTATGTTCCATGTATTGCGTTTCCTGTTTCTGCAGTTACGTTGTTGTTCGGCTCATGACACTTTGACCACTATGCTCTAGTCTGTATGTAGGGAAAAGAGTAAGATAAACATTTTTTTAAAAAAAATCTAATTGATTCAGTAATATTTTTTTCACCCAGTGATGGAAAGGATATGAGGTGGGGCTGGGTGAAGCCTATCATAGTCTCTGACTGATGTCTACATTCACATAGATAAAACCAAAGTGTCACAGGGGCAAGTGCCTCTCCCTTGTCTCCCATTTATCTAGTGAATTTTGTATGTTATTTATGCATTGTGATGCCAGTAAGTGTGCAAAAGTAGCTGGGTAAAAAAATGAACAAAAGCCTTCAAGCTTCAGCCAAACAAACCATAGCTATTGATCTCTAGTTGGTGCATATACAGGTGTTTCACTGTGTACACACCATACATTTAAATAAAATACTTGGCTTCCACCTAAGAATTCTGGCAACTGTAGTTTACCCCTCACAGAGCTGCAATTCCCAGCACTTTTAACAAGGTAAAGTCCCCAGGATTCTTGGGGGGGGTACTTAAATGTATAGTGTGTACATAGCCTTCATTCAGCTGACCATAGCTATTGATCTCTAGTTGTGTGTTTGTTTATTTGCATACCCAGAAGAGACAGAGACAAAAATCTAGTTTAACTCACCCCTGCATGCCATTGCCCTGTTTACTCTTCTTAGCCTAGAATTCCTGCTAGGAATGATTGATTAGCAAATATAATTGACCGTGCCCCACCCCTAAACACTCCTTCAGGGTGACTTGCCCAGTTTCCTACATCTGCACTCCTCCTGCACTTCGGCAAACTCCATCCAACGATAGTAGTTAAACTGTCTAAAACCCTGTCTAAGCCTTGTTGTTACTTCAGACTACTACAGCACAACTATCTTCTGCTTCCTATTCCTACCAACCATGAGCAGGACTGTCCACTTACATAGTGACTAAATTTGTTCAGGAATCTAGTGAAGGGCTTTGTAAAAACTTTTTGGAAGTCCAAGCAGGTAACAGCTACCAGATTGCTCCTATGTACATATTTGAGGCTTGACACTTGTAAAGAATTCTAAAATGTTGGCAGAAGCCACACTGATTTACCCTCAGGAAGACTTGTTCTTCTGTGTGTTTTAACAGTTTGACCTTTAACAGTGAATTTTACCAAATTATCTGGAATGGAAGCTAGGCTGACAGTTCTGTAATGGCCTAACTTTGCCAACCATCCTGTGACATTGTAATCAGGGATCAGAGGTTTGCACCTCTGGTGTTACCTGCTCATTGTTGTTACTGCAAGCCTACTGCTGTAAATCTCAGTCAGCCCAGGGTTCTCTCACGCACAAGGCTATAGAAAATGAATGAGATTAGCTCTAGGGGCTGAGATAAAAAGAGATGAGATATTAGCACAGAAGATCTTTTTCCAGATTATCCTGCAGCAAAGCATAAATTGAAAAAAGATCAAAGTGGTTATGGAAAGGAGTGGTGCAGAAAATTAAAGGCTGGGATTCGTTCAACTTTTTTCTTTGCTGATAGAGAGGAAAGGAATCAGGATTATCACATACGCTATTCAAATGATTTTCTGGGCCCCTAAGTATACAGTGGTACCTTGGGTTAAGAACTTAATTGATGCTCGAGGTCTGTTCTTAACCTGAAACTGTTCTTAACCTGAGATACCACTTTAGCTAATGGAGCCTCCCACTGCTGCTGCGCCGTCAGCGCACAATTTCTGTTCTCATCCTGAAGCAAAGTTCTTAACCCAAGGTACTACCTATATCTGGGTTAGCGGAGTTTGTAACCTGAAGCGCCTGTAACCTGAAGCGCCTGTAACCCGAGGTACAACTGTATTCGAAGCCACCTAATATAATAGTTCAGAGAAGCAGGTTTGAGCATAGCTAGTTGGCTTGAGGAGGGACTACCTAGGAACCCCATACTCTGGTCTCCTTGGAGGAAAAAGTAGGATAGAAATGTCATATTTGGTTATGAAGTACCATGCAGACAGATAGCAGTGGTGTATTTGTTCGCGTATTTCATTCATGCTGACATTTTTACATGTACAGCATTTGACAAGATGTTTGCCCTGCAGACAAGAATGAAACAGCCTTATTGTATTTGACATAATATTTTTTTAAAAATCATATTTGCTGTCAAATCCTTTAATGAGTAATCTCAGTATTGCTATTTGACAAGTGCAGTTGCTGAAAGCTGAACACTGAAATGCAAAATCACTAGTTTTGGGAAAGTTTTGTTCAGAGATCAGGGGCTCCATTTACAATTCTATGGCTTCACCCCAAAGCAAAGTGGTGCCCAACCTGGTGATAACAAGGGGGTAGCTTCAGCCCAAGATAGGAAAAGAGGAGATAGGGGAATACCTAACTACTTTAAATTAATCCAAATCTTCAGGGCCTGATGAGCTGCACTCAAGGGTACTAGAGCAGGCATGTCAAACTCTCATGAGACTGCAATCTACTCCCACTATACAGTATATAAACTGTCAGTGATCTACCCATTGGAGGAAGGAAGATCCAAAGTTGTTGAGCTTCTTGCGGGGAGGCTTCACTAAAGTTGTTAAGCTTCTATTGAGGTGCATTTGCCAAAGTTGTTGAGCTTTTTTTTGTTTTTTGTTTCGTTTTTGGGGTGATCAATCAGGATCACGCGATTGACCAGGATTGACCAGGGATGCCCTGTAGATCAACCAGTAGGTCGCAATCAGCAGGTTGGGCATGCCTGTACTAGAGAGATTGCAAGCTTGGTGGATCAGGGGGATGCTGTAGATGTATATTAATTTCAGTAAGGCTTTTGATAAAGACCCCCATGATATTCTTGTGAAGTAGCTGGTAAAATGTGGGCTGGAAGAGGTAACTGTTAGGTGGATTTGTAGCTGCTTGAACCAAAAGAGTTGCTCACTAATGATTCCTCTTAATCCTAGAAAAAAATGGCAAGTGGGGCATCTTTATAAACCACTTGAATGAAGAAATTTAGGGGATGCTCATCCAATTTCAGATGACACCAAACTGGGAGGGGTAGCTAATGCTGCAGAGACAGAATTGGAATTCAAAATGACCTGAACATATTGGAGAATTGGGCTCAAGCTAATAAAATGAATTTCAATAGGGGCAAATGTAAGGGTCTACACTGAGGCAGGAAGAACCAGCTGCACAAATATAAGATGAGGAACATCTGGCTTTCCAATAGTATGCGTGAAAAGGATCTAGGGGTCTTGGTGGACCACAAGCTGAACATGAATCAAAAGTGTGATGCAGCAGCAAAAAAAAAAAGCAATGTCATTCTAGGCGGCATGAACAGAAGTCTAAAGTCCAGTTCAAGGGAAGCAATAGTACCACTCTATTCTGCCTTGCCATCTGTAGTATTGTGTCCAATTCTGGGCACCACAATTTACGAATGATATTGACAAGCTGGAACATGTGAAGAGGAGGGCGACCAAGATTATCATGGGTCTGGAAACCAAGCCTCACGAGGAACGCTTGAAAAAAGGAGACTGAGAGGAGATATATTAGTCCTCTTCAAATATCTAAAGGGCTGTCACATGGAAGGTGGAGCAAACTTGTTTTCTCCTGCTTCAGAGGGTAGGACCTGAACTAATGGATTCAAGTTACAAGAAAGGAGATTCCGAGCAAATTTCAGGAAGAACTTTATGACATTTAGAGCTGTTCAACCGTGGAATGGCCTCCCTCGGAAAGTGGTGGACTCTCCTTCATTGGACGTTTCTAAGCAGAGGTTGGATGGCCATCTGTCATGGATGCATTAGTTGAGATCTCTACATTGCAGTTGGACTAGATGATCCTTGGGGTACCTTCCAACTGTACAATTCTATGATTTTATGAGTATGCATGTAGCAGGACCTCACAATGCCCTTCTTGTCACATTAATCCCTTGGGTCATCCTCTGCCCCAAAGCCCACCTGACAAAGCACAAGGGGCAAAAGTAAAAAGTGAGCATTGCAAAAGTCCCCATGCACAAATGTAAGCACTTGGGGGCGGGGCGGGGGGGGGGAGAGTGTACAAATGTTATTTTCATCTTTGCCTACAAGAGGGAAGCTCTGTGATGGGAGCACTATGTTATATGAGAACTCTCCTCCCTCCCTCCCCCGAATATTTTCATATGAGCTCTAAGAATGGAAGTGGCATTGACTGCAGGGAGCTAAACCATAGTATGGGGATGAGGGTGGCAGTTGAGGTAGAAGATCTGCTCTTCTGGCCAGTGTACTCCTTTTACTTTTAAAACTGAACTTCCTTCATTTTGCATGACTGGGTCAGTTTTGAGTGGATAAACACTCACAACTGCTGCCATCTGGTCTAGATAAGCCTTCAAAAAAAAGAAAGGGCCAATTAAAGTTGTCCCCATCCTCCTCCCTGCTGATTTCTACAAGGGCAACATTGAGCTTAATATGGAGGAGAAGGCTGACAGCCACTGCCCAGACAGGTTGTTAGTACAAAGACAGGTAGGTGAAGGCTGGCTGAAGGAAGATTGACTGTGGGACAGTGCCCCATTTACCCCACTGTCACCACTGTCTGCAATGTGGGAAAGAGGGGGTGAGGACATACAAACAAGTCTTGAATTGCAGGATTGAATTGCCTTGTGGTGAATCTTTCATAACCTACCTGAAGAGCCAGGATCCTTTCCATCTTCCGTGTGGTTTGAGGAGATCTGTGCTGCAGATCTGCTCCATGAAAATGCAAGGAACACTTAAAACTACGCTCATTTTACTTTTCACAAATCTGGGGTATTAGTTTTTGCATCTCTGCTCCATTTCATTTGAAGTTAGGGAGAGGGAATCACATGGAGGGGTACTTTTAACATATTCAGAAAGGAAAATCCTGACATGTTGCCAATTAGTTTGCTTTTATCAAGAAAGAGCAGTTATATCATCATGACGTGGCAAAATTATTACAGCAAACTAAATGGAAATAATCAATGCAAAATTAAGCTCTGCTCTACTGTAGGGTCAAATCAGGATAAAGCAGACTATACTGAAGGAAGTTGGGAGTTGTCTCTTCTGCAAGTATTGCCCTAGGGCCTGGGTAGGCAGTCTGAAAATTTTACAGGCAGAAAGTCTGAAATTCATTTCTATAGCTTCACATGTTCCTTACTTAGTGTTCCTTCCTGGTGTAATTTAGAGGCTTCTACATATCCCTGTGTTTGGCATCATGGATAAGTCTGTAAATGTGGGTTAAAACAAAGAGCTGCCTCACTCTTATATTGGTGAGTCACCAGTCCATGTATGCCAGTGTGAGAAATCCTCAAAAGAACCATACCTTTTGAGCTAATTCAGTATAAGTTCTGAAAGAGATACAAGAAGAGAATTAAATCCTGCAATTCAAGATTTGACTTCTGTGAGTGGCAGAAATTTCCCAAGGACTCAGGCTAGGGATGGAGGAAAAAGTCGACACAGTTCACATTTAAAGGCAAAGCTACCTAATTTGCATCTTCTGAAAGAATACACGGTCCAACACAGTCATCTTTTGAATTTGCTCAACTTCAAATTTTGCAATGCAGGTTTCCAGCTCAGTAATATATTCATTTATTTTATTTCGTTAAATTTATATACCACTAGATTAGGGTGGGACCTCAAAGTGGTTTACAAAAAGATAAAACAATAAAATCAAGAAAAGATTATAGCCATACTTTAAAAATACAAAGGTTAAAATACTAAAACAAATTAAAATTACTTCAGCTTCCTAAGTATCTGGGTAGACTTTTCTAAACAAAAGTGTTTTTAGCAGGCATCAAAAAGTAATGTGTGTGAGGGTATAGTGTGCATAAATATGTATATATTAGTGAAAATAATATAAAATTTGTGTTGCATTAGGTGGCTTTGCTAAAATGTGGATATTGGGCAAAACTGCATACAAGCATGTATCTACTGTACTAAGAGAAATTTGCACTAAAATGAAGATGCATTTTCACATACACACATACATATACAGCAGCCATTTTTTGACTGGTGTCCAGGGTACTTCCTAAATATTCCAAATATATCCACTGGCGACAACTGTTACCAGGCCCATGCAGAGGGTGGGGGAAAGCCAGGTACACTTACCCCAGACCTCAGAAGGCTAAGCCGGCCAGTGAGCCCTGCCAGGGCCTGGCTGCTTTTTTGTTTGAGTTTATAACTTTATTCTATCAAGACTCCTGCCCATTTATTCAAAAGTTACAATACAGCTTTGTTCACTGCCATATATTGTTCAGGTTCCCGAAGACCCCATGGATTTTGGAGCAGCAGCAAATATAGGGGGGAGAGGGTAGGTAAACACAGCATGGAGGTGGGTGGGTGGCGGCGTAAATTGCCCTCTCCCTGGTCATTAGATCAGTCATTTGATCAGCAGTGAGGGGGCAATAACACCCCACATCTGTTCTTCATGGAGCTATTGAGGAAGGGTGTTGTGTGTGTGTGTTTGTGTCTGCCTATGTGCATCTTGTGTTTGTGTGTGAGACTGAGAGGGAACATGCCTGTCTGTGATGACCATACTGACCATTGGCATGTGACTCCTGTGTGATTAAGCCCTCACACCCAAAAAAGGTAGCCACCCATGGACATTAACAAGCCAAGTCCACGACATGTGCAGTCTCATCCTGCATGTGTTTACTCAAAACTCAGTCCTATTATAGTCGATATAGCCTACTCCCAAGAACGGACACATAGGCTTCCTATCCTAATCTACAGTGAAGCACTATTACAATATAAATTATATATATCTGGAGCTTATGCATCATGTATATTTGTATTTTACATATTTAAATACAGCTTGGATGATGATATCTGAACATAAGGAAAACCCATCAATGCTTTTTCACCCTGATCAGTCTGCTTCTCCTCTCAGTTACGCTGGATTTATGCTGGAACCAGCTGATAAGATTTTCTCTGATTTATGCTGAGAAGTGAAAGGCAATTCAGTTGAGTGTGATGCTGCTGATCTACCAGTAGCAGTTGTAAAATTGCCTATGGTTACAGGATTATTTCTATGGAAACACTTGAGCTGCTTCCGAAATAAATGTCTCAAAAATAGGTGTTAGTACATTATTTAAAATACTTGCACAGTTTCTTGTCACCTGTGTTTTAAAACACACACACATATACACACTTTGGCCTAGAAACTTCACAATGGTTTGACTCAAGTGCTTGACAAGAACAAGAACTACATTGGAGAGGCCTGTGACTCTGGTGTTGAAAAGTTTGCTAGCAATTAAATAATTTTAGCCACAAATTATTGCAGTTCTCAGTACACAGGAACCTAAGAAGCTTTCTTATAGTGTGTGGGGACATTGTTTCATCTAGTGCAGAACTGTCTACATTGACTGGCAGCTGATCTCCAGGTTTCTGACCAGGAATCTTTTCTAACCCTATCTGGAGATGCTGGGGATTGAACCTGGAGCTTTCTGCATACAATTCAGACGCTCCACCACTGAGCTATGGCCTTTCCTGTACTCACAAACACTGCAGTGTATACCATATGCAAGAAAAGCTTAGCTTGTGCAATGTGGACTTGGAGCTGTTTTGGCTCATTCTGAGCTGGTTGTGCCTATATGTACACCATGGCAGACTTAATTTGGCTTGTGGTATATCACGACAAAACATCTCAGTTGTAGGGTAGCAATAGGGTGCCCAAAGGTGAAGCTGGAGGTAACTCAGCTCATAGCGGCAGTCTTCTGGGCACTCAGTAGTTCTGTCAGAGGAACAAACTAGAAATTCTGGGAAAGTTGCTAGCTTAGCTTGTGGGTGTTTATAAGTGCTCATGTCTTCTAGAAAATGTTTTCTGTCACAATGCAGCTAAAGCTCATTAAGTCTCTGAAAAGGGCTCTAAGGCCTAAGCACAAACAGCCAGAGGAATGGAAAAGGCCTGAATCAGGCCAATGGTCCATCCAGTCCAGCATCCTGTTCTCAAAATGGCCTATCAGATGCCTATGGAAAGCCTGCAAGCAGAAGCTGAGCACTCTCCCTTCTAGCTGTTTCCAGACACTGGTACTCAGAAGAAGCATGCCACCTCTGACAGTGGAGATAATAATGGCTAGTAGACTTAGCGTTTATGAATTTGCTGTATCCTCTTTCAAAGCCATCCAGGTTAGCTATCTGAGTCTCAGGTGGCTCACAAGTCTAGGTAACAGGCTTCAGCTCAAATTATACAGGGCAATGGCCTGTTTATTTAAATCTGGGTCTACCACAATCACATACATGGAAGACACTGTGGAGTCTGATTCTACAGCAAAATATGTATGCTGGGAGGGGCCTATGGACACTCCTTCATGTCCTTGTTGTTGATTCCACCCCCAGCATTTTCCTTCCAGCTAGGCAAGCTTCCTACATAGCAGCCCAGCATATATATATATATATATATATGCAGGTTTTGGTGTCTTCGGGTGTCTTCCCGTGTAAGAGTCGGGGTGTCTGTGCGACGTTTCGACGAGGTCTCACTCGTCATCTTCAGGCTGGTGCTTTCGGCTTCTTGTTACTGGATATCACTCATGAAATCACCCAAGATATCCCTCAAGTAATTAAGGAACAAAAGAAGAAAAGGCACACTAATCTAGGAACTTCCTCTCTACCCAGAACGTTGCAGGCTATACACCACACCCCTCAACAGTATTTATAGGAACTCAAACACCAGACTCTGCTCTGTTCCAGTAACAAGAAGCCGAAAGCACCAGCCTGAAGATGACGAGTGAGACCTCGTCGAAACGTCGCACAGACACCCCGACTCTTACACGGGAAGACACCCGAAGACACCAAAACCTGCATTCCTATACCCGTGAAAATCTACGAAAGCATATATATATATATATATATATATATATATATATATATATGGGGGGTGAACAGGTGTGGTGGGATAGCCAGGTGCAAAAGAGGGTGGGGTCCTGCACCTTTAATAGTTCTGTAGAAGCAGGGATTTAAGCAGGTGAAGCTGCTGTTATGAAAACTACATCTGCTGAAATTCTTTACACACCTGTTAAAAACCAACCAACCAACCAACCAGTCTTCTACTCTCCACTCTGTGACTAAGGAATATTTCAGTTCACACTAATAGATGTTCTGCCATCTCATGTAGTTTGAGCCAACCATCCCTCTTTGTTCCAGTGACCCCTATTAACCAGTGGCAGTTCCTGTTTTATGTAACCTGTCCCTGGAAAATTACTGTCCCTATTTTATTTTTGTTGGAGGGATGTCCTGTTAAATTTGTCAATGTAAGTTAAAGCGACCAGATAAAAATCAGACTGAGTTCCTGCACCTTTAATAGTTGTACTGAACAAAAGGAATTTTAGAAGCAGTGGCTTACGTGAGTAAGATACACACAATTACATTTCCATTTCTACTTAATTATTATAGGTGCAAGAGTTCTGTCCTATTTTTCACACAAAGCCTTCATTAGGAGATGTACTTCCCTGATTATAATAGCAGCAGAAGATAAGAACCTGGTTACTAACAAATTTGCCAATGTCTGTTCATACTCAGTAACAGAACCAGAAAATCCAGGAACAGCTGAACTTGGATACGTGTCCCTAGAGGCCTGGAGCTCTGCTGCATGCATACCTTGGAAGACTCCATTGGAAAGCCCCACTGAACTGAGGCTGTACGAACCTTTAAAAAGCACTCTAAAGAACAATAAGAACTGTAGTTTGCTAAGGGTGCTGGAAATGGTAGGTCTGTGAAGAATAAGCTACAGTTCACAGGATTCTTTTGGGGGGAGGGATGGAATGTGCTTTAAATACATGGTGTCTGTACAGCCTAACTGCAACTTATTTTGAAATAAACATTTAATATGTTTTAGTATACTTTTACAATGTTTTGTGAACCACTCAAGAGGACTCATCAAAAATAAATAAGTAGAAAAAGGTTGTCCATGTGTGTGTACGAAGTGTAAGGTTGTAGGTACTTGTTAGACTGTAAAGTATTATTATTATTAATTATTATTATTGACAAAATTTCTAGGCCGCCCTTCATCTAAGAATCACAAGAGTGGTTTACAATATAAAAACAAACAAATACACAGCATAGTAACAAACATAACAATAATAACCCCCTGGATTAAAAGGCCAATGCTTGTTTAATTAGCCAAAGGCCTGGGAAAAGGGAATGTTTATGCCTGGCACCTAAATATATGTAACAAAGGTACCAGGCAAACCTCCTTGGGGAGCGTGCTCTGCAAGCAAGAAATCTTCTCTGCTGCCTTCACTGCCACTAGGCTCAATGATGAGCCCTCACCAGCATTTGATCGCATTCAACTGGATTTTTCCTCCACTCACGTTCAATTCGTCTCCCAGCTTGTTTCCTCACCATAAGCTCTGGACTATATCAGGGAGCCAAACGGGCTTCACTAAGCAGGACAGGGTGCTCAGGGTAGAATGTGCCAATAGCCAGAACTGTTTGGATGTTCCAGAGGTTAGCCAGGGTTTCGACAGGAGTGCCAATCATACCAGACTCTCGGATAGACGTGTGTTCCCATTTTGTTTTGTATAGATTTGTCTGGTATGCAAAACACATACAAATATTCTGGCACTCATCGGGGTACTAATTACATTTAATTGATTTTCTTCTGCTTAGACAGGCACACACATTAAATAAGCTCTGGAGAAGTTCTGTGCCTTTAAGACTGTAGAGAAAAGAAAATTCAACAGCTGTGGTTCTCCCTTTTTCTGCAGCATAGTGACAGGAAAACATCACCAGATTTATTTTTATGTTACTTTGTTAAGACTATTATCTCACTGTTTAGGGCCAAGCCCTCACAAAGCAGTTTACAAAAGAAGCAGCTAGGATCAAAACATTAATACAATACTGCAACTATAAGAAGATTAGGCATTCTATGTAACATTTTGGGCTGATTCACACATACAGGCATGTTTATTATTCGGATGTCTGCAGCATCAAGTGATGACTTGCCTTTGTGCAGGACCTATGACAAATCAAACACACCCCAGACAGAACTTTCATATCACTTCAAATTCAGCCTCCTTCCATTGGACATCTCAATGTGGTCAAGGGATCCAAAGATTTTATCATGCATGTGCATGGTAAACTGGGCTTTTACAATAATAAAAGCCCTCAAGAGGGACTAGATCTAGACCCTTGCTTCAAAAGTGACATTTTCCCTATTTTTCTCTCACACATCCTGACCACATCAGCTAATGCTTGCATTTATAAACTAGTTATTTACTCTGTTGCTTCTTTCCCATAATTTAAAAGCTGGATAGGATGCATGTTCTGACAAGTGACATTTTAAATTAAATTTATTTTAAAATCTGCACTAGCTGTTCGTATAGATGCAAGAGTTAACAGTATATATGACAGAGAGGTCTATGCTACAAGTATTGAATTGTTTATCAGCCATGTCTCTTCCAGAGAACTCTGTGAGTGTGGTTCTAGGCAGGAGCAATCGTCAGCATCCTCAGATCTACTACTGCAAATAACAGGTGTCCTGGTAAAGTAATTAGTGACTCTCACTGGCCATGCTTGGACATCACTTTAAACCATAGGTTAGTGTGGTGAAAACAAGCCTAGGAAAGTCTTGGACTCATATGGCCTCTTACCTCTAGTGGGTATGTGAGGAGGAGATTGGAAAGTTTTGTGCCTATTTTTGATTAAGTCAGTTTTAACATTACACCCTAACTTTAAATTGAGTTAATCTTAACTCTGGTCCTGTGCTCAGGATGACTATTCCAACCCACCCCCAGGCAATTTAGCATCAACTAATCTGTGAGGGGGAAAAACCAGAAGAGAGGGAAGGAAATCTCAAGGCTGGATTTTCACCTCTCCTCACCAGACAATTTTCCACCAGCTGCCCTGTGGGAATGATCTTGATGTGTTACAGACATGTTAATTTTTAATAATAATAATAATAATAATAATAATAATAATAATGGTAATTGAATGTTACTTGTAACCATCTTGGTAGGTTTTACATCCTAAAAGGCGAGATATAAATATTGTTATACATAATGAGTCCAGAAGGTCTGAAGATGTAACACCATTTCTGGGCCAACTGCACTAATGCCAATGGTGTTTCTGAGCACAATTCAAAGTGTTGGTATTAACCTTTAAGACCTGAAGCCATTTGGGTCCAAGTTACCCAAAGGACTGCCTGCATATGAATGACCCTGTCTGTGATCTAAGATCTGTTTGAGGTCATGCCAAGATCAGAGGACAAGATCTTGATGGTGGCAGCTAAGCAGTAGTTGAACTCTCTTCCAGATTACATTTGATTGGCTCCTTCCATTCTGGCATTCTATAAGCCCTTATTAATTTATTATTGTCTTGTGAGTTTAGGTGATCTAATTCAGTTTCTCTCACTGTGTTATTTGTCAGTATTCACTCAATGCTTCTTATTCTGCCTGATAGTCTACTGTTTTTATTTCTCTCTATGCATTGCTTTGGGAGAGCCTGGCCTTGAAAAGGAACAAATAAATAACCTGAATAAATGGAATAAGGTGCAGGAGCCATACTCCCTTTTGCCTCTGGCTACCCTAAATTTATGGACACTTTGAGTCAGATTAGAATTTTGTTAGCATTAATAGCTACTGAATGGTTAGAAAAACATTGATATGTTATAAGGTAGTTAACACCTGCAGTGATTCCTGCCAGTTTTTACAGTCACATTTTCCTATTTTTCAAAAGTGCTGTTGTTTCACCTGTTTCTTTAGGCAGCGGGGGTGGGGAGTAATCCTAAAAGGGGAAACAGATTGACTTGATCTGAAAGGGAAAACAAATAAATCATGTATTCATAGATTTCTGAGCAATAAAACTTGCAAATTATTAAAACATGTTGTTAGAGCAAAAAAAAGAGTGAAGGAATTGAATTTATTACAGCATCTTTAATCAATTTATCGCCTGATTTTGCTATTTTCCCTTTCCCATAATAATATCTTATTTGTGGGCAGTATTTATTTAAGTTATGAGACGAGGTGCTCAGAGCTTCCTAGGATAGCTGGAGAGCTTTAAAGTTGCAATGTTTTTAGAGGTACTTTAGAGAAGCCATCCTGCTTTCTGATTTAATCCCAGAATGTCCCACTTTTTCTTAGGATGTCCCTATTTTCATTGGAGAAATGTTGGATGGTATGGAGTTACCCAATTTCCGAGCCACCTGAAGGCAATCCTGCATAGGGAAGTTTTTAAAAAATGTTTATTATTTTTTATATATGTTGGAAGCTGCCCAGTGTGGCTGGGGCAACCCAGTAAGATATGTGGGATATAAATAGTAAAATGATTGTGATGGAATGGGATGTCCCTATTTTCATCTGAGAAATATTGAAGGGTATGTGAGCCTGGCAGAGGGAAAACAAGCCTCTAACAAATCATTTGACTTACCCTTTTTGCTAGTGTAATTTACAATGGGTTTGGCATATTACTAAGCTGAAAGGAGTTTGGAATAGGAGTAAGTCTCCCCTGCCCAAAGCATCCTTTTTTGGGGCTTTACACTAGTCTCAGCTGAGAGTGCTTTGACTGAGCTGGAATGGTGGCATTATACCACTGTTATTTCTGGCTGAGCCAGGTTGAAGTAATTCAGTCAAGGCAGCCCCAGCTGATCCATTTATTCCCAATAGATATTGGGTTCATATTGGTCCCTTTAAAAGTGCAGCATTAAACAGTTATATTCTCCATTCCTTCATCTATTCTTTCCCTAATAGGCTTTTCCTTTCCCTGTAAATTTTGAGTATAGTGCAGCTGGAAAGCAAAAAGCTCTCTTCAACTTAAATGGGAAAAGAGGTCTCGACAAATTTGACAGAACAAGCATCCCACTCAGATACCTGAGGCAAATGAAAATCTAGAGCAAAAAGCTGTTTACAGCCCACACCCATGATTCCACAAGAAATATTCACTCTACAGACAAATACACCACAGGCATGAATGGGCATGAGGATTCTGTAAACTATCCAAATTGCAATTATCAACTGCTGTACAAAGGAAACAAGGAAGAATGCCAGTAAAGCTGCTGCTGTTGCCATTTTAAAATACAACGTAAGATGTAATGAAACAAATAGTTTTAATTTATCTCTGGTAAAGTTTTGTTTTTAAAGTGATTTGGCCACCATCAGCAGCTGCATATACTTTAAATAAATGTGCAATTTCTCAAGGGTGCTGGGAATTATTTCTTGTAAGTCCTTACTCCATGCCCACTCCCACATAACTACAGTCGTACCTTGGAAGTCGAACAGAATCTGTTCTGGAAGTCCGTTCGACTTCTGAAATGTTCAACTTCCAACGTGCAGCTTATGATTGGCTGCAGGAAGCCACACTGGACGTCCTGCTTCCAAAAGAACGTTTGAAAACTGGAACACTCACTTCCGGTTTTCGATCATTTGGGAGCCGAAACATATGAGTTCTGGGGCGTTCAAGAACTGAGGTACGACTGTACTGTTCTTCTATGTTTCCCTGGAGAGACAAAATCCCTATTAACTATAATGCCCTTACTTATTTAAATTGTCCTTCCACACAGCATCGTTGTCCTAAATTACATGATTTATGGTCAAAAGCTTAGTGGTATATAAAACAAGTGTCTCATATATTTTCCATATTGATCTTGCATCTTTATTCTAGCTAAATTACATTATTCTAGCTATTCTACCTTCCAATGGCTACACAAGCCTTAGTAACTAGAACCTTTTTGCTAAAATCTAAAAAATGCTGTGCCCCAAAACCACAGACTACAAGCCTCCTTCTATGTGGTTCGTTCAAATTAAATTCTGTTTTATGTGTAACTTTCAGCCTCAATGCTTCCTGGAAAGAGGTATTGCTGCTAGTATTTTATTCCTCCCTGTTCTCCTGCCAGCAATACAAAGATTTAATGATCTATTTGTAGACTTGTCAGGTATCACAAGATCTAAACTGTTACTGCAGGCTAGGGCCATTAGAGCTGTTCCAAATTATTCTTACAGCCCATCAGAGTTTAGAAAGCTGCAAGGGAAAGCAGTGGAAAAGTTACTTCCTCCTTTATGGAAATGGGGGCAGGGAGAAAGACATTTCCACTTCCATTCATACATTCTTCTGCAATTACCATCCAGTTAGCACATGCACAAAGCCAAGGAGGTGTAGTGTTAGACTAAGACCTGGAAGACTAGGGTTCAAATCCTGGGTGACCTTGGGCCGTTCACAGTCTCTCAGCCTAACCTACTTCACAGGGTTGTTGGGAGGATAAAAATGGGGAGGGAGAACGATGTATACCACCTCGAGTTCTTGGGCAGGATATAAATGTAATAACAAATAAAATTCCTGGTGATTAGCACTATTGGCCAACATTAGGGAAGCAATTATTTCAGATTAATGGAACTTCCTTCTGAGTTCTGAGCAAGTATGCAAAGAATCAGGCCACACATTTTCAGGTCATAAGCTTGCTCATGCATGTTGCTCATATCTCTAAAAACAACATGGAAATAATTTCTACATGAGTTGGGAGGTGGTGAGCATGTAGAAACAGAAAATATGTCTTTCAGATTTTAATGTGTTGGCAGATATGAGTTTGGGTTCAGAAGAGGCGTGACTGAACCATTAACCAGTTACAGCAACTATATTTCATTTCTGATCACGCTACAGAAAATGCTTACAAATCAATTGTTAGCTTGGGGAAGGAAGAACCCCAAGGTGTGACAATGCCAAAATAATTTGTCTATGGATTTAAGGGTTACAGATCAGCATTGTGATAGCCTGAAGGTTTTTAGTATTTGTTTTACAAAATGTGTACACAGAGCTAAGCTGTTAAAACTAGAATCCTAAACACCCTTGCTACAGAGTAAGCCTGATTAAACTCAATGAGGCTAACTTTCAGCTGTATATCTCTAGGATTGCCTGGCACTGCCACAATCCCAAGCAGAGTTAGGTGCTCCTAAAACCACTGCTTTCAATGGGCTTAGGAATGTTCTCACCTCTCGAAAAGGTACAGGCTTGAATACAAAGGGTGGTCCTTGACTATGTAGCAGAGGTGACACATATTATATCCTGAAAAAGCTGACAGATAAATCCTGTTTTTAAATTATCATTATCATAATTTCTTCTCGAAAACCATTGTCTCAATGTAATTTACACATAAGAAAAAACAGTTAAAAGCACAAAAAACTATGAGCTGCGGAGGCTCCTTCAACAGGAATAATGCAGTAGAGGTGACACACGTGCAACAAAATATTATATTCTGAAAAAAGTTGCTATACTAGTGAATCCTGTTTTATTACCGTTCATTTATTAATCTCCTTCTAAACCAATGCAATTTAAGTTTAAAACACGAAAAACCAATATAAAAACTGACCATCTTCAATTTATAAACTAATGGAATTCTTTGCCCTTATGAGTGTCTCCAATGCAGGGGTAGGGAACCTTTTCCAGCCCATGGATGGAACCTTCCTACATCCAACATATGGAGCCTGCTGGAGGACACATGCCAGTTCTGAGTGGGGCCAAAGGCCAAAAAACATTGGTGAAGCAAGACCACATTCCAGTCATACAAAATTGTGCACACATAGACACCTCAGCATCCTCAAGAGGCATTGTCACAGTTTAAAGACACTTTCCAGCTGAGCAAAAGCATGCAGTAGGACTAGGAATGGGTTTGGCTTAGGAAGAATCCTGGAAGGCCACATTTGTCCCCTGGGCCTGAGGCTCTCCCACCCCATCCTAAGGAGATGATCAATGGCTAGTAGCCATGATGGTTATACTCTGCTTCCACAGGGGGAAGCCGTATCCTGAATACCAGTTGCTGGAAACCACAGGTGAGAGCTCTTGTGTTTGGGTCCTGCTTGCAGGTCTCCCACAGGCATCTGGGTGGTCAGTATGAGAACAGGATGCTGGAATAGATGAGCCATTGGCTTAATCCAACAGGGTCTTCATATGTTTGCCTCATATTACACAGAGCTGGTGAGTCTAGGTGACTTTTAAGCACTTGCTTTCTTATTAATTGTCTATTCTTCTAGTCAGTGCATCAGTCATCGAAAGAAAGTTCCAGTCAATAGACGTATAAAGAAGAATCAATTGTGCTTCCTTGTATTCACAGCCAAGTGTTTTTGTTTTTTGTTTTGCAGTGCTCCTTAAGGCATTTGTATTTGGCTGAATCACACAGATTGAGTTCAGAACTCAATATTTTGGATGCAGCACAAAGTTTGCTGGTTTTTCAAACATCCTAGTGTTATGAAGTATTTAATCAACGCTGCAAAGCTGTTTAATATAATGTTAAAATGTTACACATAATTAAAAGCTGGTTTGAGTCAGTTCACAAAACAAAAGGCTTATTTACTCACAAAAGTCTAAGGGCTTCCTTGAGTTCATTGGGCTGCTCTTGTGAAGACAACAAAATATTTCTGGAAAAAAGAAGAAAAAACTTGGTATAGTTAAAACATTACGCAAAATGATATATGTTGTTTTCAAAAGTGTGAATTGGGTAGGTACACCTTTAAATATGCATGGAATGGAATTTGTCCCCCATCCCTAAAAAGCAGCAACAAAACCAAAACCAGAATTGGGCCAAATATATGATAAACAGCATCTAATTCAGAGGTCATCAGTCCTTGTGGAAAAGTGGACACACTTCAGATTTTGAGAGCGTGCTATGAGTGTCGTGGAAGTGGGGAATGGCACAACACAAATGGCTACTGTGGGGGTGGGAGCATAGCATAAAACAGAACAAGAGAGATCAGTCATTGCTGCTCTCCCTTCACCCAGAAAACTGTAATGTTTACCACAGGAAGTTAGCTAAGTCTTGCTAGCCCTGATTTTGAAGATACAGCTGTTAAACAATACCTCTGTTTTCTTCAATGGCAGTCTTAAACTGAAGTCTGTTCTGCTATCCTCTACCCACTTACCTAGGAGTAAGCCCTATTAAACACAAAAACTTACTTCTGAAGTAGTCATGAGTACCCCCTACTGTACATTAACTCTACAGTGCAGTTAATTATTAATGAATGCTTGGACATCACCTTTTGCATCATAGGAGACATTAAGCTTCTTTGCAAAGCTTCCATATTTTGCATTTGCCATTTGGAGTGAAGATTCTTTAACATTTACCTGCACTTATTGTGTAGTAATATTTGCAGAAAATAACTGCTAGGGAGTTCCTGAACTCAGATGAATCCACCATAGGAATAAAGCACTGTTGTTGCTGGGAAAAAGGAGCAAAGTACAGAGATTCCAAGGACCACAAGAAAATAAGAGTGAAGCAGAAAAAGTTTACAAAAGGGGATGGGGGTGGGGAGATCCTAGGTTTAGGATTTTCTGTGGCCTGGTGTTGAAATAGTTCATTTATCAATCTAACTTCCCTAATAAACCAGGCATGAGCAGGTAGGCTGGCTAATTTCACTGAAATTGTTTAGAAGGCTATCAGTACATTTTGTTTCATAACTTACTTTCTAGGAGGGCTATAGAATAATACCTATCTGGACTATATATTTAAAGCAGAAACAATCATGGTTTTCCCTAAAGAATCAGCGGGACTGTCATTGGTTCAGAAACCTCTATTCTCCAAGAGATAGAATTATCAGAATGGTATAACAGCCAGTCCCTCTTCCCAGGAAATTCTGGGAATGGTAGCTCTGAGTACAGTATAGGGGTCTCCTAATTCTCACTACCTTTAATAAACTACAGTTCCCTAACTTTTTAAATTATTATTATTATAACTAAAGCTCAGATTCTGGGGCCACTGCCTGCCGCAACAATGAAGGCAACGAAGGCATAGTTGCTGAGTTGGCGACCCCTGCTCAAATCAACCAGTCAGTCCCCTCATAAAAATATTATAATTTTATTTAGAAGGCATTATGGGAGGAACACCAGTGGGATATCTCCTGTGGAATGGCAATTCTGAAACTCAGATATTAATTAGGAGGATTGTTCCTGATTACACTAGGATATTACATCAATTTCATTTGTAGTTTGCCACGTGTGCTGATGGCTCAGTTGCACGTTTCACTGTGTAGAAATGCAGCAAGAAGCTGTTACTAGTAATGTTTTCCAGCCACATACACCATTAAAGACATACACATACATGGATTCATCCTGACTTAGGAAATTTCTCTTTTGTGAAGTGCAGGATATAAGCAGCTGCCTTGGGGCGGGGTTTACATGTTCTGCAAGGGCTGTTTCTTCACTCACCACGTAACCTATGAGTTGGAGTAGTAGACAAATTCATGGAAGATAATAAGGCTTTTAGCCATAGTGTCTCTGTTGGAAGGAATATCCCCGAATGCCAGTTGCTGGGAATCACAAATAGAGTGTGAGCTGTTGCCCTCAGGTTCTGCTTTCATGGTTCCCATAGGCTCATAGAAATTTAATTTAATAATAATAATAATAATAATAATAATAACAATAATGGTTGGAATTGGAAATTGTTTCAACCAGGCATTGGACTGAAGGGGTCAATGGGCTGCAACAGCAAACTCCTCCTATGTTGTTAACTAAACCAACAACCAACCAAAGCAAACCATTGGCCTACTTAAGATGTAATACTAAACCATGTGAATAATCAGGTTTCATCCTGACCATAGTTTGAGTTCCATCAAGTTCAATCCCTAACAATAAACCTCTCACTTAATTTAAATCAGAAAGTGGGTGAGTCTAACTGTTTATTGTGTTACATGGAGCTTAATTACAGGTAAATGTGAATAGAATTGCTTCCTAAACTAAAAAACCACGGACAGATTTAGCTTACTTTTAGGCTTTCGCACATAGCTCTCTAAAACCAGCGCCGGTGGCAAAATAAGAAGTACGAAACAATTCTCCTGAGAAGCTGGGCTGTATAAAATTAAGGAAGGTACTTGTTCTCATTTAAAGTTCACAGCTTCTGCTGGAAGTCCAAAGTAGGTGAGTTAAGCATGATGGGAAACTCCTTCGCTTCAGAATCAACCCACTGATAATGGCTCCTTTCCTCTCTCTCCCCACCTCCCTTTACTACGCACTCTCCTCAGAGGCAGCGAACGGGGCGCGCGTGCGAGGGGAGAAAGCTTCCAAGTCCTCTGTGAAAGGAAAACTACAACTCCCACAGTTCCCTCCAATTCCTCCTCAACCCTCTCTGCCTGCGGTGCATCACGGGACCTGTAGGCCGCGCCGCGGCGGGCCGCTTCTGAGGCACCCGCGAACTACATCCCCCAGGCAGCCGCGAAGGAGAAGCGGCGTTGACGCAGGCGCGGTGGAGTGCGGACGGAAAAAGGGGGGCGTGGCCTCCGAGGCTTGCTGTCTCTGTGGCTCCCTGTGAGTGAGAGTGTGCGTGTGTGTCGGTTTCGGGTACAGTCGCCATTTAGCGCGGCGAGTTCCCCGGGGCTGGGAGAGGTGGCAGCGGGGGAGGCCCATCCCCCACTCCCCTCAGGAGCCGCGAGCGAAAGGAGGACGGGAAGGAGCTGAGGCGGACGGGCGGGACGAGCTCGTCTTCCCTTCTTAGATTATAATATTACGAATTTCTGCCTCCTTCCCACACCCCGCCTCTCAGGCCAGCCACTCTCGCAGCGTGAGGCGCGCGGTGGCCTCCTCCTCCTCCGGGTGAGAGGAGCGAACGAGGGAAGGAGGGGCGGCGACGGCGGCGGGAGTCCCGGCATCGTGTGAGGGGACGGAAGGCGACACTCCGGCGGCGGCGACTGGCTCTCTGACTGGACCGGACTCGAAGCAAGGAGCGGGCGGCGGGGCGAGGCAGAGCGCGCGCGGCCCCGACAGGGAAGGGCCTCGGCCAGCCCCTCACCCCACCCCGTCGGCTCGGGGCCTGCCGTGGGCTCCCGCCCGGCTCCTTCTCCGCTTTTTTCCTGCGACCCCCCCCCCCGCTCCTCATCGGATCCCTCCTCATCTTCGCCGCTGTTTGCTGCTCCATGTCGGCCCCGCTGCTCGGCCCCCCGCTGCAGCAGGATGGATGCGGACACTGACCGCCTGCCGCCGCCGGCCCAGCCCGCTCTGCTTCTACAGCAGCAGCAACAGCCGTCGCCGCTGCTGCCTTTCCTCCTCGCGGTGAGGAGCCTCCGGGAGCCTCCACTGCCGCCGCCGCCGCTTTCGCCGCGAGAGCAGCTCCTCGGCGCGCTCCCCGCCTTGCATTGACCCTCCTCGAGTCAGCTGCTGTTGCTGCTGCAGCAGCGGCAGCTGCTGGTGCTGCTCCTGCCGCCGCGGCTCCCGCGCCTTCGCCGCGTTTCCCTCCTCCTCCGGCACCATGTCGGGGGGCGCTTCGGAGACTCCCCGCTTCCTGGCTCCTCCGCCGCCCCCGCCCAAGAACGGCTCCAGCTCGGACAGCTCCGTTGGTGAGAAGCTGGGGGTCGCCGCCGCCACCACCGCTACCGCCGGCACCGGGGACCCCGAAGGCTCGGAAGGCAGCGGGGCCCGCATCGAGGAGTATCGCCGACGCCGCCACACCATGGACAAGGACAGCCGTGGCGCGGCCGCCACCGAGCACCGCTTTTTCCGCCGGAGTGTCATTTGCGACTCGAATGCGACCGCTCTGGAGCTTCCGCGGCTGCAGCCCGCAGCGCCTCCCCCTCCTGCAGCCGCCCGAGGGAGCATCCCGCCCGTGCTGGGCTCGCCGCCGGAGTCTGTCATCCAGGCAGCATGTGCTTCTGTCACTGCTAGCCAGGCTCCCACGCTGCTCCTGCAGCAGGCACCCCCTCTACCTCCACCCGCAGAGGGGCAGCCTGGTCAAGAGGCGTTGGTAACAAAGGACGTTGCCCCACTGCTGCTGTCCAAGGAGGATGGAATAGAGGTCACCCCACTGCCCCCTACCAGTACAGCGGGAACCACTGCCGTTTCTGCCCGGGATCTGCAAGAAGAGCGGACTAAACAGCAGGAAGATATTGAGGAGCTGGAGACCAAAGCTGTGGCCTTCTCCCCAGATGGCCGTTTTCTTAAGTTTGACATCGAGATTGGTAGAGGCTCCTTCAAGACTGTCTACAAGGGGCTTGACACGGAGACCACAGTGGAGGTTGCTTGGTGTGAGCTTCAGGTAATAGAAAGGTGTCAGCTTGCCTTCAGGGTTAGGGTAGACAGGCACTCACTCCCCTACTGCCAAATTGATAGTCCCAAAAGAATGGCTGTATTCCTGTGTGCGATCCATGGAAGATTACGATTGATCATGGCTATATATTAAATAGTTTCATTTTTGTGTGTGCTGTAAAGGTGATCTGGGAAGCATTGGTTACTCTTAATGGCCTGGAACCAGGCTCATGATACAGGGCTCGTGGTTAAGTTCTCTTCTTACTAGCCACAAGCTGTAGCCAAGGTTTATTCTTGGCTACAGCTCAACCATGGGCCAGAGTTTGGATAACACACTGCTGTAAATGAAACTTTGACTTAACTCTATGTGGTGTGACAATAAGGAGGACTGGGGAGAGGAGCACAGTGGCTGTGAATTACTGTCTGGGAGTGTGTGGGCGTGGTAAACCATAGTTTAGTGTACTGGTTTGTGCAAATCATGCCAATATGTGAATCAGGCCTATATCTGCTAACATTAGATGATAGTCTCAACTTAAGATTTTGGTATATACTTTGGTAGCTTCACTACTCAGGCCGTTGAGTTTTGGTTCACATCTGCAACCTGTCAAATGATAGCAAACCCTTTTTAAATTAAAAAGAAGTCAGTAGGGAATGGTTTTATATTGATTAGGGATGAGTCCATTGTACAATGTGGTGATAAAATATTTGGAAAATGAGAATTCTGTGGAGCTGTAAAGGCACTAAGTTTAGCACCAACCCTGTTAAATTTGTGCAAAGCCTTCACATTTCTACTAACTGTATACCTCAGCTTGGTAATGATACTGCAGCATACATTGTTTATTATGTTTGTGTATGTAACCCGAAGTAAAAAAATCTTTCTGATACGATATTTTCCCTGGAATAACTATCCAGATATTTTTTTCTTGTTCCCTCTCCACATTTAATAAAAAATCCCAGTTACAGTATGTTCGGCTGTGGTAATGTGTGTAGGGCATATGTGTAATATCAAACAAACTGTGGTCATGCACTAGAGAACTGTGACTATTACAGTTCACCAGTGTACATTGCATGCTTGTAGGAGCAACACTGCCTGTCACACTAGTGGTTTGCCCTGTCTGTTGTGAAGTGACTCTTAAAGTCTGTCTGCCTGACACATGTTAGGTCATGTTTAAAGTGAGGTAGAAATGTAAATTGGTATTGCTTTAGATATGTTTTATGGAATGGTAAGTGATTAAGGCTTCAATCCTAAGGGGTGCATTTGTGTGGATGGGAGGAGAGGGGAAGAATGATGGTGGTTCTACCACGTTATCCTACTACAAACTGACAGACTCAAGCTGGCACTGTGGAAGTGAGGGTGGAGGGACACTCTTGAGTTCCAATGGGTTTATCCAATTCTTTGTTCATGTAGTTCCATAGGTGCAATGGGATTTCTATTTCCTCTTTACTGTCCATACTCCCAAACTCTGCTCTGGAGGATGCCCCAATCCTCCACAGCTGATTTAGAGGATGTGGGGGTCTGGAGGTGACAGGAGAAGAAGAGGAAACTCCATTGTGCACACACGTCAGTTGCGCCATTGTAGCTGCAGCATTGGAAACAATGAATTGAAGAGGAGATAGAGATCTAAATGCACTCAGAAGTGGACTGAATTTCCCTCCAGTTTGTGGGCGTGTCATGGGACTGGAAGGAATTTGGATCATTCAGGTCCAAATCATTTTCTAGCATGCTGCTTTTTGACAATACTGATGCTGACATCAGTTAGGCCAGGGCTTTGAAGGAGCTAGGACCATAGCATTGCCCCCTTTGTGAACCAGATGAGGGCCATATTGTATGTAGCTGTCTGTACATTGTCAGCTTTCTGGCTACCCTGTGTGTGTGCATATGGGTGCATGAATTGAAAGGATTGCAGGTGTTCTTTGAGTGAGCTACTCGCACCATCTTTGTAGTTAGGCAAGTAGTAATTCCTTCTTGATAGGTCAGTAGCAGTATTCCACACCCAGTTAACAGACATGAGTGATACAGTGGGTGGGCTGGCAATTTTGGTTTGTCATTTCTTGTACTCCACAATCGTTTTACAGTAAAGACACCAAAAATAGTTCATATGAATTGAGTCTAAGAAAGAAGTTGTTGCATTGTGAGTTGAACAGTAAATACATGAAAGGTGCTCATTCTGCTTGGAAAAAAAATCTGGGTAGAAAAATCAATGCTGATACTTTCCAAAGGCATAGGAGGCAGTCATATAATTTGCACTGCTTGCCAGTGAAGTTGCTAGCTCCAGTATATGTTGAAAAAGTTTGTATGAACAGTGATATTAAAATATTTTAAATAAATATTAGATGCACTAAACTTCAGAAATGTAAACCAGTGATCTCCAATTAGCAAGTACTGTGGACTTTCAAAACCCAAAGCCATGAGCTCCTTACTTTTGAAAATTTTGATATCTCTGTGGTAGTTTTTTTTTATGTGAATGGTGCCATGGACCCCCTGGGTGTGTTACACGGACCTCCTAGGGTATGTAGACCACCATTTGGGAACCACCGATGTAAACAATACAAGTTGCCTTTCAGAGAACATCTTGTTAAGTCTGGCAAACTGGGTAAAGATTCTTCAGTTTATATTGGTTTGTTTCAGGGTCAGCATTTGAAACAAACTCATGCTCACATGAGAATTCAAAAAACTTGGAAGTTTGTTGCAGGCAGAATAGACCAAATGCAGCAGTGAGGAAGATAAATTAATTGATGAACTAATTACCGTATTTTTCGCTCTATAACACGCACCCGACCGTAACACGCACGTAGTTTTTAGAGGAGGAAAATCCGTAGGCATGCCACCCGTAGGCATTTCCTCCATAACACGCACAGACATTTCCCCTTACTTTCTAGGAGGAAAAAAGTGAGTGTTATGGTGCAAAAAATACGGTAATTTGACTCCCCTATACCAGTGAGGATGGCCAAATACAGACTCCCCTGAGGTTTCCCTTCCTATACTTAAATTTAAAACTTGAACTCTACTTGTAATGATTTCTTTTTTACGTTTTATTTAAGTGCTTGCTTAAATTGAGACTATCAGCTTAGAAATAGAAGCTCTGTAGTAAGATTGTGTGCTTTGGGAACAAATTGGTTTAAAGTCAGTCTGATATTAGGGTTTGTCTGCACTAGTAAGTTGCCTGGTACTTATTGTGCTCTGCTTCGGCCTTAATCAAAATAGGAGCTTTTTATAGATTGAGGAAAACTTTCCTTTGAAGCAGGATTCAAGTGTGCAGCTTGACAACTGCACTGGAATAGCAGTTATGCCTGTTGATCACAGTGTAGTTTTGTGTAGGCCGGTTTGGGGTGCAGAACAACTTGTGGGGGTTGGATGTGCATCCAGTCCTTGAATTTATGCCAGGATGCACTTGCCCTTGAAGACTTTGAAAAACTAATGGTGAACCAAGTGTAAGTGAGAATTTTAAAGTGTTGTCAGAAGTTTGTATTCTGGGTGAAATGAACTTTGAAGTGGTTGATTTTTGTTTGCCATCCTCAAGTACCTTTTGTTTGAATGCATTATGCTCTCTCTTCCATGGGTTTTTTCTCATCTTGAGTCCTTAATAATGTAACAGTAAAGTTATCTGATAAGTATCAATATGAAATTAGAACAGTATCATCACCATCATCATATTTGTATACCACTCTTCATCTGAAGATCACAGAGTGGTTCACAACATAAAAGTACAAAATGAGAACACAAAATACATAATAAAACAAAAACAAACCAATAATCCCCCTCCCCAAACCCAGTTAAACGGCCATAGAATGTTAATCGGCTAAAGCCTGCTTATAGAGAAACATTTTCACCTGGCACCTAAAGATATGTAATGAAGGGAGAGCATTATATAAACAGGGAGCCACCACAGAAAAGGCCTGTTCTTGTGTTGCCAACCTCTGGACCTTTCATGGAGGAGGTGCATGAAGAAGGGTCTTCGAAGATGATCATGGGGTCCAGGTTTGTTCATGCATACTGCCATGCTCATAAATTAACTGAAAAGGGTGTAGAGAAACGTCTTTGTAGGCAGTGTTTTGGGGTTTTTTTTATACAAGGCATTTGTAGTTCTACATAGGCACTGTGTTGGCCTGATGCAGTGAGATGCAGCAGGCTTTTTGGTGAGATAGCTGCTGAAAGCAAAAAACTTCTCGGAGTGCTCTATAGAAGTAGTCATAACATGGATATCCATGAAGTACTTTCAGCTCTCCAAGTAACTGTGCTTTCTGCTCGCTTTAAATACGTTTCTTGCAATGTTGGTAGATTAGGTTACATTCGTATCCCACTTATCTGGGAGTAAGTAAGCCCAATTTAACTCAGTAGGACTTCTGAATAAACGTGGTTAGGTCTTCACTGTTAGTTTGTTAAAGATGTTGTATTGTTTAGTTAATAGGAATTTTAAAATATTATTTATTAATTTAATAAAATGAATTTCAAAATACAGTTGTGAAGCATGGTCTGATACTTTATTTTATATACCTTATACCCTGCCTTTTACTGTCAACTCCTTACAGAGGCAGCTTACCAAAATGTAAGAATAAATACATCAACTATATCTGAAAAATATCTTAACAATTAAGCAGCAATGTAAAATTCTGGAAAGATGCTGTTTATTTCTGTATTGTGTTGGAGTGGAGTCCCTAAGACCTCCTTCCCTGTGCCTCCTTCCTACAAGTCCTGCAGCCAAATTGGTGCTGATGTATTCCTCTGCTTTCCTGGGCAGCCCAGGACCTCCATACACACTGCCCAGGCTTACGCCCAGGGGAGGTCACTTCAGTGCTGCTAACTCAGTGGTTTGACTCCCCCCCCCCCAGTGCACTCCATTGTCTCTTGAGCAGACAGATGCCAATAACAACCTCACCTCTGTATTTAATGTACAGTGGTACCTCGGGTTAAGTACTTAATTCGTTCCGGAGGTCTGTTCTTAACCTGAAACTGTTCTTAATCTGAAGCACCACTTTAACTAATGGGACCTCCTGCTTCCACCGCGCCGCCAGAGCCTGATTTCTGTTCTTATCCTGAATCAAAGTTCTTAACCTGAAGCACTATTTCTGGCTTAGTGGAGTGTGTAACCTGAAGCATATGTAACCTGAAGCGTATGTAACCCGAGGTACCACTGTACTGTTGTTAACTAGTAGACTGGGGTTTCCAAGATAACATATTTTGAGAAGGTTGTGGTACTACATTATATATTGAACTTGAGTACTACTGTACAGGCAAGTGGAGAGCTTTGAGGCTTAATAGTAATCATGATTATTTATGAAACTTTTACTAAATTCCCAGTTTCAGTATTGTCTGTGTTTATGGCAAGGTATAAATATTTTGGAGAATGTAGGATTTGAGTAGTCTGTAATGGAAAGACAGTGAAATCCTTATTTGCTGGGCTATGTATGTGTGTGGAAGGGGGGGAAGTAGGTTAAGTGTGTTGCTATACTTCAAAATGCTTTGTTTCCAGTCTGAATCATCTTCCTCTGTTTTGAGTCAGCAGCTTGTTCCCTTAGCTTTGATGGATGCCAAAACTGCTTCATGGACTCTTGTTCACTTCTGAAAGTTCATGCAAATATAATCATGCAAATAAAATATAAAATTATCATTGGGAGGTAAAACCAACCTACCAATTATCCTATTGGTTTCTGATACAGAAACTAGATTTAAAAAATGTTTGTGGATATAGTGGTTTAAATTTTCACTGATTTGACAGTTGATTTTTCAGAATGTGTTCTTGAGTTTGTAATAGCCTTCCTAGCTGAGATAGTATGGTTAATAGGCAGAAATCCTTTTTGCCTTCACTATATTTCTGTAGGTCAGAGGAACTTAAGTATGCAATTGATTATTCATTCATGTAATTAAAGTGTTGGGTGTGGCCTGTGACCTCCAGTTAAGTCCCTCCTTCCTTTTCATTGAGTCAGTTCTGGGTGGGAATGCGGAGCAGATTCTTAATTCATATGTGCTGAAAGCACACCTGTGAAGTAATTAGCTCATTGTGCTAAGAAATGTTCTGGCATTGGATTGCTGTTGAGATTTCTGTTACTCACCAAGGAGCCAACCCTTTGTGTAGTATAATCTTGCACCATAAGAGGAAGTGTCATCTGTCTGATCAGTGGCAGGTTTATTCTAAGCATTTTTTCTTCCTCCACAAGTAGCCAGTACACTGCCTGCCCCTGAACTTTTCGTAACTGAAAGAAAGAACATGAAAGAGGGAAGAGGAAATAAGAATTAGCAGAGAAGGATGGGAAAGAAGAAAGAAACAACCAACAGAGAATGGAAGAAAGACAGGAAATTTGGGGAAATGAAAGCACAGTGAGGGAGCAAGAATAATAGAGATGCCTTAAAAATAATGGGGGATTAAGGAGGTCTCCCTTCTGAAACCAATAGCTGAGCATTGATTCCCTTCCCCCATATAGCATAATGAAGACACTGAACCCACACAGTAAATTATAGTTTTGGTGAATAGGATTTGCCCTCTTTTACAAAATGGCTATTGTCCCTGTAAAATATGTTTAAGATTCTGTTTGCATTTACAGTCATAGTATATCAAAGGTTAATGGAGGAACTTCACAAAATGGCTGCTCAAAAACTGCAAAGTTGCTGCCTGTAACCCATGTATTATTTACAACATTGTCTGGAATAAGGTCCAAGACACAAATTTATTAATAACAATATATTTGCCTGTCCTTCTGATTGTCTGGAACCTTGTGCTTCTTGGCCTATATAGTTCACTCTGTGAAGGCCTGGTCTCAGTCTGGGAATTTCTCTGAGATGCTGCCTTTGATTAAATTGAAATTTCCAGAAGTCTGGCCATGTGATGTAAATTTTCTTCAAGGATTAGTTCTATAGGATAGGTGAAGCTCAAAATTTATAGGAATCCTGGGAATTGTAGTACGATACAACAGAGACCTGTCCTATGCTTCAGCTACTGTTATGTGGTAATTGAGAAAGGAATACAGAAGCGTTGGAGAAGGGAAGACAAGGCACCTGCACAAAGAGCTGAAAGAAGAGTTAGGGACTTATACTGTGATTTACTAAGTTGCCTGCCGAAAGAGAACAAACTCTGCTATCAGGTCTAAGTTCTACTGAAGGACTGAGGGGAACTGTAGCTGCTGGAGACAGTTCTTGGACCACAGACTGCTGAACAATAAATCATACCACTTTGTCTTTGGAAAGAGTTTCTTGCTGGCAAGGACAAGCACAAAGTTTGTGTTTGTAGGGATATTCAGCTGGGGACCAGGAGGAAAAATAGGTTATACTGCCTTCGTATACCCATATATCCCATTCAGTCACTTCAGTTACTAATCTTTAATACACATTTTAAAACTAAAGTTAAACCTGAACTTTGCCCAAGACTATTAGCACTTTGTACCTGAATGAAAAAGCATTAATTCAGGACTGCTGGTGAAAAACCAACTCCCATTCAGCACTGGCTTGTAGCATCCAACAGTTCACCATAATCACCACCTACGGTGGTACCTCGTGCACCAGCTCCCAACACAATATTTGCAGATATGTTTAAGGGATTTCCCCCCCAGAGGTTTGCAAATGAAATTGCTCAAAACACCCAGTACCAGATAATCTGACCATCTTGAAACAAAATAAATTTTAACATGCTCAGCATAATGTGAAAGCAGGCAGCATGGCACAACTGTGTAATCTTCTGCTCTGTTTGTTTTGTACTGGTATATAACAATTTCACATATATATATATTTAAGTCAATTTCATTATGTAAATGCATTTGACTAGTCAAGTAGTAAGTTCCAGAATACTATTAATATAAACTTCATTTTCTATTTCGTTTCATATTTTCTCATCTATTTCTTTTTAAGAAATAGAAACCTAATTCCTTATTAAATCCCATATGCCCAATTCACAAAAACTTATTTCACACATATTTTTTACATTGCACAAAATATGTCTAGCTGCACATTAGAACAAACCTTAATCAGTCACTTTCTAGTGAAATGTTCTGGAAATGTCAACTCACTTGGAAGGTGACATCTGAAAGCTAGTGGCGCATAAGCAATACTTCACTTTGTTTAGCACTGTTATTCTAGAACTCTTCAAAGATTTATCTTACCAGGCACCCTCAGTACTCAACTACTTACTCCAAAACTGTGCTGCCTCTGTGATGACAGAATACCTAAGCCACTGGCTGTATTTGGACATTTTGATGGACTATGGTTTATCATGACAGGAGTGAGTCTAGCCTCACACCTCTTCCAGTGCCGTAAAGGACTTTGGAAGAATTTCCTTCTGTTTTTGCTGCATGGCAACTTGCTGTGTCATCCAGACCTGACAAAAGAATGTCATGTCATTTCCCCCTTTCTGCTTTTTTGTAGTGATCGGAATGGACCTTGCCTTCAGGGACCAGTTCTTATTTAGCTTATCATGCTGCTGTACCTAATTGTGCAGTATGTTAAACGCTGCTGCTTAGCATTTAAGTGTTTGCTGCACATATATTGGACTTTTGTAATCTCTACAGCAACCCTTTCAGGGCAGTTTGGTTTCATACCTAGGTTGAGGTTGAGAGAGTGGTTTAAGGTCACCTTTGGAATTCATGGCAGAAGCAAGATCTGACTCGGGAACTTCTTGATCTGTAGGTCAATCTCAGTCACTATGCTACTTATCCCCAAGCTCACTTTGTTTATGATGTAAGACAGATGTGAATTTAAGAGATAAATAGTGCAAAAATAGATGTTTGTTCTACATTGTGTGAGAAGATGGATTAGTATATTATCACACAAGATTACAATGCTATTCTAAATTACTATGTGTCTGTAGTAAATTGCATATATCATTTGTTTCAATTTTCTTTGTACAGTGTTGTTGCTTTGAAAAGGTTGCAGTATGCCTAACTAGACCATGGAGTTAAAAAAAGATTTACCTGAAACTCAAAATGCATGTCTCTTAAGTTGGGAGATCTCTATGTGGAAAAACATGAACATTCAAGTTGCAATGTTTATTTTTAACATTAAGAAGTGTTAAAATTGTTTGTAAAACATGCTTTGTTAGGAGCAATGGAATTACCAATCAGCTTGGGGAAGAAATAGCCAAGTTAGCTTCCTTCTATGGAAATTTTTATTTAAGGAAGAATGTACCACATATCTTAATGTGGAAAAAAATCCTGACTATAGAAAGAATGTTCATCTACCCCTGTGTTTTTATAGACATTCTGATCGGTCTCCTTCAGGCTTGGAAATCAACTCTTGTGGTAGTTGTCTGCCCTAACCCTCCTCATTTGCCTTCTCTGTATCATGCTCCATTGGTACTTTTTGCACCACCTCTTTCTGCTGTGCTTCTCTTTCTTCCTCCCACAGCATCCTTTCACTTCTGCAGATTGCCAAAGGGGGTGGCGGCAACTGCCATTTATGGAATGCTAATGTTGCCTATTCTTCACCTTGCCCGCAGCTTGCATGATGGAGTCTCTTGAATTATGGAGGCTGCGGATAAGGCTTTCTTGTTCTAGTCATATAATTCATTGATAGAAGGTTAGAAAGGAGATTGCCTTGTATCCAGTGTTCAGAATGTTTTTTGAAGACTATAGCCAACACACTCTTGCTTGTCCTTAGCATTCAAAATGCACAATGGCTTGTCTTTGTCTCTTATCTAGAAAGGAGGCTGGGTAGTTAAAATCTTAACTCGCCACAGGTGACCAGGCTAGCGGTCAGCAGCAAGCATGATCTTATTTTAAAGTATTGCTGTTATGTAAACAGACTTTTGCTGAAACATGACTACTTTGTTTACACAGAATCTGAAAATAGACTGTAGAAGTTTAAGTAATGATTTGAATTTCCAAGACACAGCTGATCTTAATTGATTTAAATTATTTACTTTGTTGTAAATTGTGCATTACCTAAACAAGTGTCCAGTACTAGCTGGTTGCCATAACAATCTTTTTAGAGAATATGCACCACTAACTATATTGTCACGTAATGTTAAATCATGGTTTAATGCTATGTGGATGGATCTCATTGAGCTGAACAAAGCCCCTGGTTTGCATTCTCCCCTCTTCCCATGCAGCTGACTGGAAGAGAGTTGCCAGTTACTTTGTTAACCTGACTTTCACCTTGAGTATGAACCAAACACGTAGTGTAAAACAAAAAAATAAAAGCCAACTTCAAGCTATGGGTTATGAAGCTGACCTGTTAAACTGACCAGCTTTTACTTTAAACCAGGATATCTTGTTTGTTAGTAACACAGCCAAGATTCAGGGAAACTGAAAGTAGTCTTTGCAGCTCTCCTGGCTAAAGGGGTGAAGGTAGCTGGAGCAGTGTGTGGCCCTATTCCTTTCTTCAGGCCTGGTGAGACTTTTCCATGTACAGGCAGCCCCCTCCCCAGTTTACGTGTGTTCAATATGTGTGCAACCGTGCATCATGCTGAATCTAGAAGTAGCCCAGAAATGTTATAAAAATGTCACTGAAATGCCATTAAAAGTGGGTGGGCGGGGCGTAGAATGGGGTACTTGCAGTTTTTTCCAATGGGTTTCAATTATACATGAATTCACCAATGTGCATGGTGGCTTGGGATGTTACCCACGGGTGTAAACCAGGGGCTGCCTGTAATTCTAAACTATGGTTTAGCATTACTGTATGTGTAAATGTAGCTTTCGTATCCTTGTGAGAACACTTCAGGAAGATCATTCATTTGAAAATAAGGGCCACCATCCAATACAGTAAAACAGTCCAAGAATGTTATAAAAGCAAGGCTGATAATTTCTGGGTAAAAGCTGTATTTCTGGATTAGATATAAAATGGCCATGTTGTTCAGCTGATATTCTATAAATACCAGAGGACTTGCTCCAGTAATAAGTACAATAAATGATATATTGTTCCATATTTATAAGGCTTGACCTCAGCAGTCAAATATTCTCCCTCATCCTGTTTTTCCCCCTCCTGTGTGTCTGTTAGAAGATCATGGATTCAGTCTTAAGAGATGCATACAGTTTCAACATATTTGTGTATCAGCTAAATTTCATCTAATTTATTTAGAATCAATCCTTAATTGTGGTTGAAATGAAACTAAGTATAAGCAATTTTGACTTTAAAAAACACACACACCAAAACTATCCACTCTTAACACATCTTTAGTGCATGGTTGAACAGCTATACGGTGACAAAAAAATGTTAGGGAATGTGCTCTACAAAAGGTCTTGTGTTTGAGTAGTCATAAAAAAGTTAAGATCACAGCCATTTTGGAAATGTAAGTATCAACCTTAGCAGGTGTCAGATGCAGGTCTAAAATGGTTAACACAATCTATTTACTATATACAAATGAAGCCTGTAGTCATGCATGTGCAACATAAAGTGAATTTGCAGTAATTATATCTGCTCACTTTTGTACCCCTGAATATAATGCCTGTTGTTTTGTTTTCATAGTTTGCCCGAAATTAAGAGTAGTTCTGAGTCATACTGAAGTAAAGCAAATTTATGTTATACAGTCTTGTCATCTATTGGGGGGAGATATTTCCAAACTTGAAAGTTGGTTGCTATATTTCATGGAATACATTTGTGTTTATATTGCTTTGCATGTGGTTGAAATGAGTTGGTCTCCAGTGTAAATTGAGGATTCATTGAGTTGTAATGCTGGTTAAGCCCTTCCTCCTGGATAAGTGAAAATAACTGATATTTTAATAGTATCTAGAATCATAGTTGGCAGATTTAAGGCAAAGCTGTCTCAATCAGAGTAGCAATATGGGTAAATCTCTGTGTAAACAGTTTATATAGAGAAAGTGATGCAAGACAGCTGGTTTTCAGTGATGGCTATAGTTGTCATTCAGCTCACATTTAGAATGTACGTACAGTAATTTTAGCAATAGTGGATGCTGCAATGATGTGCAGAAGTAGTAAAACTAAACTTTGGCTCCTTGCAGTTCAGAAATTTTACAAGCTTTTATTTTAATTTTGCAAATTTAATATTGTGAAGGTCTGGTTCACATGTCACTTTAACATGTTACTTAAGCTTAATTGCGGTTTAAAGTTGAACATGGTTCATGGTGTGAACATTATAGGAGCTCCACTCTTTTCCCTGCTCCTGCTTTCTTTCCAGGAGATATGCCATGTTTGGGTTTAGTGTTGCAGGGCTCATGGTTTGTCTCTTTTCAAGCAAACCAAAAGCTTGTAACCACGGTTTGTTCTTGTCATAGTGCCTATGATTTGTTGGGAGGAAATTAACTATGAGCCTGGGTTATACATAACTTGAAGCCAAACCATTGCTTGGCTCCTGCCAGTGTGGCTATAGTGATGGAGGAGCAAAGTGCCTGTAATATTTGGTTTGTTTAACATATTCAAATCTAAAAGTTGTGGGAAGGCTAGAACATCAGTAAACTGTATTAGCGCCGTTACTCTGACTGTGGTAAAATACATCCCTCAACAGAGTAGCTCTAATTTTGTCAATAATTAGATATAGGGTTCATAGTCATTGATGCCTGCTGAAGGGGAGCCCCACCACTGCATATTCCTTGCAGTGTTCTTCTTGGTTGTTGTGTTGTTCATATATTCATTTTAAAAAATGCTTTCCATCTGATCTGCAACACATAGCTTTGTTTCTTATCCTTTTTAAATGGTGGATTTCTATTTTTTTTAGGACTTGGGAACTCTTGGGATCTGCTTTGCTGATGGAATAAACTGTGTTTTAAACGCAGAATTGAAATTTAGGGAACAACTCGCACCTGCCAATTTGTATCAAATTAAGATCAAACCACAGTGAGCTATACTTAAGATAATCTCTCATGAAATGGGCTTGCTCTGAAATGTAAGAGGACATTTATTTTTTATTTCTGTTTCTTCAATGCAGAATATAAGTATAGTGCCATTCTATATGTATATGGCTGTATCACATTTTGCTTATTGTTCTAGCTGTCCCTTTCCCAAGAATATATTAGAGCTTAAAAAAATATAGGTAAGTCATTAAAATGGTGAAGAGCTTGGAGGACCTTGTGAGGAAGAGCTTTTGGGTTGGCTTTTTAGCATAGAGAACAGCTTAGAGATTGGCATGTTTATAAAACTCCAAATGGTTGTGAAAAGCAGAACTTTTTCTTCTTTTGTTTGATCCGGCTTGCATGTAATGCTAAGCAATTGTTGAGTGCTACCTACACATGTTGGAATAAGCCTGCATTAAGCCAACCTCCCATCCAATACAGTCATACCTCATGTTACATTTGCTTCATGTTACGTTCTTTCAGGTTACGTCCTGCGGCGACCCAGAAGTACTGGAAAGGGTTACTTCCGGGTTTCGCTGCTTGCGCATGCACAGAAGCGCCAAATCGCGCCACACACCTGCACAGATACGGCGCTTCAGATTGTGCTCTTTTCATGTTGCGAACGGGCCTCCAGAACGGATCCCGTTTGCAACCAGAGGTACCACTGTACTCATGTCTGGTTAGGAGAAAGACTTCTGAAAGCTTTAGTTTCACTTCCCACAAATCATGATTTGTGACTGCAGATGAACTTGAATTGTAGTTTAAACAAACTCTGGCCAGTTTCAAAGCAAGCCAGTTTCAAAACATAGGTTATGAAAGCTCACTTATTTAGCTAACTAGATTTTGGCTATGGGTTTACATGGGATTAAGATAAACAATATACCGGTATACCACAGACCCATCCCGTAGGCCTTTTCTTACAACTCTTAGACTTCAAATTATTGAATCACTTATTTTGAACCAGTTCCTGGTATTTGTGTGCAAATAATCAGTTTTGTATTTTAGGGCCAGAATATTAAGGTTTGGGTTTGATACATTTCAGAAAGCAATCCTCTTAACAATATTTTATTTTATTTGGAATTGGATTCAGGTTTAGGTTTAGGTTCAGTTTAAATAAATTTATGTGTATCAGCTAGTTACCTGCCACTTATGCCTATTGTCTATTTCAATACCTTCACAATAAAGTCTCCAGGATTTTACATTACATTAAAATCAAGCTGGGGCATGTTCATTTGGATGAAAACTATATTCTGTGAGACATCATTAAACTTTCAGGCACTGTTAATGTGGCAGGTTTAACAGGACAGCCTTGATTCCTGTTCTTTTTCAATTAAATGCATTTAACAGTGTTGCCAGTTAATGGTAACCTTGTAGTATGAGCTTGTGTTCTTGCCTGACCAATTGACCTGTGTTGCATTCTACCTACATTTTACCGTATTTTTCGTCCTATAGGACGCACTTTTTCCCCTCCCAAAATGAAGGGGAAATGAGTGTGCGTCCTATGGGGCGAATGCAGGCTTTCGCTGAAGCCTGGAGAGCGAGAGGGGTCGGTGCGCACCGACCCCTCTCGCTCTCCAGGCTTCAGGAGAGCCCCACAGCCAGACCCACAAGCTCGGGGGACAGTGGGGAGGCGCAGCGCGCCTTTCCCGCTGTCCCCCGACTTGGTTAGAAGGCTGGCGGGGGGAGAAGCCTGCTCCTCCCCATCGCCAGCCCCGCAAACTCGGGAGACAGCGGGAGAGGCGCAGCACGCCTTTCCCGCTGTCCCCCGACTTGGTTAGAAGGCTGGCGGGGGCTTCCCCCTCCTCCAGCCCCGCAAGCTCCTAGAGCCATGCCAAAGCTGCACACAGCTTCGGCATCGCTCTGGGTCCTGTTCTGGGGGCCCCGTGCCTGGGGGAGGGGAAAATAATTCCCCCCCCTTTATTCCCCCCCCCAATCTAGGTGCGTCCTATGGGCCGGAGCGTCCTATAGGGCGAAAAATACGGGACTTCGGATCATCTTGCCTTGCTTTGTCAGCAAGCTGCTTGTGGCCCTGCTCTTTTGACCATAATAAAACTTTGATTCTTGATCCTTGTTAGGCCTGATAGCTCATAATGATAAACCATAAATATTTCTATTTAAATCTGCAGTCCAGTCTGATTATCTTAAGGATTTAAACATTTACACTTATGTAACCTTCATCTTTTAATAGCAGCTTTTTTGGTTTGTTTTCAGGTCTGATCATATTTTTAGGTCTTCTGAACAATTTTGTAGTAAATCTTTACATTTTGTAAATATTAAGTATCCTCTGTTGATTGTTCTTACTTACATTTTAAAATGGACATGTCTGTCAAAGGCTGACTACCTTCGACTTTACTTTTTATACCTCTGCTTGTGAGTTTGCAAAGCAGCATTGTACTAACACATATTGCCATTTCTGTACGCCTGTAGATGCATGTGGCTTTTTTTTAAAGACTGGTTTAAAATTATATTGAAATAATCTGTTTGACTTGGGCTGAAATGCACCCTGGTAAAGAGGCATGCAAGCTGGTGTGAAAATGTAAAGGTATTAAATATATTGGGTGCTTACCAGCTGCTCATTCTTTATACCATGATGTGAAAAAAGTTAATTTTGGAAGAAGAAATGCAATCAGATTTTGTATGTATCATAAAACTTCCTGTGCCATATTTAGTTCTTGACATTGTCCTTTGTGGTTTTAGGTGAGCAGCGCATTGTGGTATTTAGAACTATCTTAGTGGGGTAAAACCTTCATCCTGCTCACATATGTTTGCTTACAGTTCACACACTAACCAATAGCATGCTGCAGTGGTTTGCACTGTGGAAATTGCTGAGGATGCATTAAGCATAGTTTCTAACTTTGGTGCTTTTCATTTGCATGTTGCCTCAGTTTACAGCCATTCTTCTTTGTGAAGCACTAGATCTTGAAGTGTTGGTCTTTTTCTTTCTTTCACAGAATTTATTCAGTCCTCGCTTACTAATGAGGATATGAAAGCAGGATCTGATTAGCTTACTAACCTGTTTTTTTAAAGTCTGGTTTCATATTATGGTTAATAAATAGAGATGGAACCACTGTTTCCCCATTTGGTTGTAGCAGAAACTGTAGTTCAGAGTTCTAACAGGATCTAATACAGGGGTGGGCAGACTTAAAGGCTGGTGGGATCTATTTTACTTGAACCCTAAGGTTCTGCTCACCTCACCCCTGGCCTAATAGATACATTGGTTTCTGCATGTTCCCATGTTACCTATCTTACCTGAGGAAAACAGACATTGTCTATCAAGTTTTAAAAACACTTCTAAATCTTAAGATGAGAAGAAATCATATGTGCCTCATAGAACTGGCTTGGCAATTATCTTGATGTTATATTGAAGTAACTGTAGAAGCCAAGCAAAGTGAAGTGCTGTATGTTTGACTGCAGATCTGTAAAGAAGTATGTGCATGAGCTTCTCTGAATAAGTATATTTACTTTATACAGTGGTACCTCAGGTTAAGAACTTAATTCTTTCTGGAGGTCCATTCTTAACCTGAGGTACCACTTTAGCTAATGAGGCCTCCTGCTGCCGCACGATTTCTGTTCTCCTCCTGAAGCAAAGTTCTTAACCCGAGGTACTGTTTCTGGGTTAGCGGAGTCTGTAACCTGAAGCATCTGTAACCAGAGGTACCACTGTACAGTACTCAATAAAATACTTGAAGATAAGTACAAAAAATGCACAGCATGCAGTAAACTTGCCCAGCTTGCTCACCTCCCCTTACTGCAGTTACAAAATTGCCCTGGGTGAAGTGTCTAAAATTGCTGTAGGTGAGTGTAAAATGTAAAATGTATGCAACTCTCTATCCTGGTGATTGTTCTTTCTGACATATGAAAATGAAACTTCCATTATCAGATGTGTGTGTTACAATTACAGTTTTGACATATTAAATTCTAACCCAGAAGCTTCAGGGTTTCTCAAATGATTGAAAATAAACAGAAAAAACTACAGCAATATTTCTAGATGGTATTTCAGGAAAACTTCTGACAAACTTTTGAACAACTCAAATTACAGCATTTAAATGAGTCAATAGACAGGCCAGCCCTTTGTTCAACCTTCATTGCACCTGTAGCAATAGATTAAGTATTTGCCATGTAAATGTTCGTTTTCAGGTTTCTACAAAGCAGGGAACAACCATAATATTTTTAATTAATTTAACAGGATTTATGTACCACTTAATCATCAAAACGTCTATGCAATTTAGATAATTCATTTTGAAGTTGCTATTATGGAATACTTTCTATTCATTTAATAAAATTTGCATATCACTGGACTGTAGAAATACAATCTATCTCTGGGCTTCTGGGTAGATTCATAAAGGTCATGATATATAGATATTGATATTTGGCTGGATCTAGCTTCAATTTGGCCATGGCTTGCTCAGTGGCCTGTGTGTTTTTCCAGTCTTGGTATATTTCCAGCCTGCTTTCTTTCCATACTTTAATCTTGAAATTTCTCAGTTGCCCTCAGAAATGGAAACTTTTAAAAAAAGTTTTCTTTAAAATTTTCTTTTATGCATTTTCATCTTTAATGTGGTTTAATTAATGTGGTTTAATGTGGTTGCATTAAGATACATCTTTGTTTACATAAGAGCATATGACATGCAACAATTACATAAAATTAAAAGTAAACAACTATAAACACTCAGATAAATGTTAATAAATATATTAACAAAGTTATGTTGAAGTGTATCTATCAAAATTACTACAATCGGTACATATATGAAATGATATATAGTAATGTGTATTGCTTAGATTGCTGACCATAAGTAAAAGGTATTTTGTATCAATAAACTAAACAATTGTCATCTAATAAAGATGCCAATGAAGAGGTTTTAGGTGAAAAAGATGGTTTATTGATCCTAGATTCCTAAGCATGCATTTATTACATCGGATTCTCCTCCATAAACTGTTTTTCTCATCTCTTTACCTATCCATAATAGGTTTTTGATGTTTGTCTTAACTGAACAAGATGTTAAACATGAAAGGAAATGGAATAGTAGTTTTGATTTTAAAAAGCTAAAGCAATTAGACAGGCTAATTTAATCTGTCGTAATGAGTTTGTAGGTGTTTGCTTGCAAACCAAGCAAAGACCAGCTAACAAAATCTGAGACTACTCTGTATAGACTTAATACAGAACATTCTTAAAGCCAGTTGACACATGCATGCCTGTCATTTTTAATCTCATCACTTGATTACTCAACACTTGATGGCATGATCCTACAGATAATCATCACTGTCTATTTATATTTTATTGAAAACTTGTGATTTTAACTAATCTCCTAGTTTTATTGACTTTTTTCTTAGTCAACCTGTGCTTCAGCATGGAGGAAGAGTGGGATTCAAAAATACAAAATAATTAAATGAAGCAGAATATACACTGACCACTGAAAAGCCTTTTGTTTGAGGTGATATAAGATGGAGATGGTGGTTGATTTAGGATTTGCTCAGTCACATGTAAGGACAGTAGTACCTTGGTTGTCAAGCATTATCCATTCCAGAAGTCCATTCGACTTCCAAAATGTTTGAAAACTAATGCACAGCTTCTGATTGGTGCAGGTGCCCTGGAAACAATAGCCAACAGCTGCATCTGACGTTCGGCTTCCAAAAAACATTTGAAACCTGGAACACATACTTCTGGGTTTTCAGCATTCGGGAGCTGAAATGTCTAAGTACCAAGGCGTTTGAGAACCAAGGTTCCACTGTACTAGATTATACAGCTGTAAAGCCATTGAACATAAATGTGTTCAGTGCTCTATATTAGCTTGTTAAAAAACTATTCACTCTGTTAGCTTGTTAGCTTCTTGCTCTGTGTTAGCTTGTTAAGAGATTATGGGTTTTGTTTTTGTAAATTAATGGACTTCATTTAACTGCTCTGTGGCATTTTTGTGTGTAAAATCTTTTTCCCCTGTCTTGTTGAGAGTTCTGCTTTCTACCTTGTTCTCTAAAACAAAGCAAAAAACACATTTCTGCTTTGCCACTCTAAATAGACATGATTTCATCAGCTGTGACTGTTAATTTTGTTTCTTGTGGAAATTTAAATGGCATATGATTTTACTGAACACAATCAAGGTCTAAGATTGGTGTTCAGTTTCACTGCTCAAAGGCTGTGGCTGTTACTTTGATAAAAATTAGAGACATCTGTTAGTCACAATGGTTCTGATACAGTTTTATTGGCAAACTATGAGGGAGGCTTAGTGCTGGAATGATGTAAGAATCCTTGGAAGAATCCTTGCTGGGGGGGAGAAAACTACTTTGATTCGCCCCCCCCTTTAATCATGATCATGGGATTCTGATTATGTAGCTCCCAAACCATTTAGAAGGCTTAGTGTTAACAGATCTAGGACTCTTTCCCCAATCTCATGAAGCATTTATGTAGTTGTAAAAGTCTTTTTAACAACATGGAAAAGCAGAACAGGACGGAAACGTCACATTTTTAACAGTCATTAAAATAGCTTTAGTTTCTTCTAAAAACTGAACCAGGGGAGGGACAAGGCTTGAACTTCAATTTGGGCACATCAAGACTTGGCCTTTGGAACCTATTTTCAGTGCTCAGACAAGTGAAAACAGTAGGGATGTCTCTGTATATTCCTAACACTTTGCTTACCACTTGTTACCACAAGCATTTCCCACATACCTGGCATTATCCAGACATCATTCCCAGGCCAAAGGATACAAGCTGCAGTTAAGTTTGAGCTCCTGTTTCTACCATTTCAGAATACTGGGAAGGAAGCAACACAATCCACTGGTATGAAGGATAGATTTAATTAGTGCCCAGTTCCTGGAAGGTGTCTTTCAACTTCCCCATTCAAATAAACCTGTTACTTGGAGAAAAGGTTGGAAGCTTAGAAATTCCTGTTGGCTATGTTAATTCATTTTGCGTTACATGCACTGTTGAACATAATGTGAAATTAAAAGTACCATAAAAAGTTAAGTGCCAGGTAACTCCACCGAAAACGGCCTTTAATGGGAGAACAAGCATGGCCCTAAATCTACTTGAACAGTTCTTAGAGGCAATTTTATACAAACAGAAAAAAGATTTTTGCTAGTGAAATCTGAAACATTTAAAAGTACATTGGTAGCTCGGTTTACAAACTTAATCCGTTCTGGAAGTCCGTTCTTAAACCAAAAACGTTCTTAAACCGAGACACGCTTTCCCTAATGAGGCCCCCTGCCGCCGGTGCCCTTCCACTGTTCGGATTCCATTCTTAGACCAAGGTAAAGTTCTCAAACCAAGACACTATTTCTGGTTTTGCAGAGTTTGTAAACCAAATCGTTCTTAAACCGGACTGTTCTTAAACCGAGGTACTACTGTAGTTGCTTGCACTACTCCTGACATTTAGTATCATATATTGGAAGGCTTAAAACTGTTCCTTTCAAATGATTTTACATATATATTAGGATGCGAGTTAGGTTTTTGTTTCCTAAAGTTTCTGCTGTATTTTATTATTCTGAATAAAAACATGGTAATTTCTTTTTGTGTACTCTGTGATTAACTTTGGAGTTCTATGTTAGTATGAATTCTGTGCATGGCAAGCATTTTTATTTTTACCTGCAAGAAACAAAAAATAGATGGCTTATGTGACTTTAATATGTTAGATGCTGAAATTTTGTGGAATATCAACAACTTTGGCTCCCTTCCTAGTTGCATTGAATTTGACTCAAATAAAAATAGCAGTGAGTAGACAAAGGGTGAAGGTTATTGGAAGAATTTTGTTATCATGTCAGTAATATTTTGGCATGGGCATTGCTCTGAACGATGTAGTAGCGTACAATGAAAGTGCTTCACTTGTGATAGTGTGTTCTCCCAATTGTGTTGTGCCAGCACTAAAATTATATCATTAATGCAGTTCTTTTAGTCTGCATTTTTGTATGTATCTTTAAATGTTTGTTACTCAATGAGCCCAAGCAATAGTGCTAGAAAAAAAAGTTAAAATATAAAAAGAAGTATTCTTGTGGTCGTGATTGACAGTGATATTCTGCATTGGTTAGAGCTAGTGGGTTAAGGTTAAGCCTGTAAAAGTTTGGATTGTAATGGGGGCATATAGGGAGGAAAAGCTGCTATATTTTGTTGAAGCTGCTTTGTAGCCGATTGTAGCAGTCTTGTAAATAAGCCCATGAAAGGTACTTACATGTGGCAGGTGGAGAGGATAATTTCTAGCCAGGGTGAGGGCTGGTTGAAGTGGGATGAAGAGCTCTGCCCCTTACACTTGTATGCATGGCAACCTGCTTGATTTCTATTATGTATGTAGAGAAGTGATAGATTGGCCAGCCTACTCACTCAGCTGTGCAGTTCCTTGTCAGCTTATGGCTACTAGGCAAGTCTTAAATGTGCTGAAATATAAGGCTGGATTATAGTTAGGTACTTAATATATACTGAGCTCAATGTTCCCAGCTGAAGCTCTTGATTTTCTCATGGTGAGCAAACCGGCAGTATACCCTTTTGGAATAATTTTAAGTTAAATAAACCATAAGTCCTATCTGAATTTGAAAATATCTGTTGTGGAAATACAAAACTTTCCAGTTGAACTTGAAATAAGTCATAATTGTAACTCAGGCATTGAAAGCTGCTTGACAGTAGCGTTTCTTTTGACTAAATTCACTTTACAGATTTAATCCTGTTGCAGAAAGGATTTTAATGAGGCTTCTGAAAATATAGTAAATGTAGCAAATTCTTGGAATAAAGTTGGAATAAGCAAACAAAGTTTTTGCAAATTGCATGTTGCTGAAAAATCACTTGGCAGAGATCCCATAGGGTTCACTTTTTCATGAGATGTGATATACAAATTTAATAATCATAAACCTAACCTACATGCGTTGGCTTTTATTGGCATTGGTTTGGCAGGTCTTGTGGCCAAACTTCCATCATGGGGTGGATGTGATGCCAACTCACAGAAGGCACTGTACTGGAAGTGCAGATGACCACGCCAAGCGACCCAAATCTTGTATTTTCTCCCTGCTGGTGCTACTTTAAGTGGGTTGCTTCACATTACTGCATGATAGAGTGTGTCCTGGGTAGCAGCTGTATAGAACTTGTGATTGTACACAAAACTCTGAGGATTGTTGCTGCAGGTCATGTATTTTCTGTTTCTTGATAGTTAGACAAGCAGTGCTGTCTTACAGCTGCTGACACTGCGACTGGCTGTAGACTACCCTTTGCGGGAGTTAGTACCGGAGGTGGTGTTAAGAGCTGCAGTGATTCATTGTGTATTTATGGTGTGCTTTAGCTGGCATTAGTGGGATGTGATCACATATTCACAAATGGTCTTGTGGTGTTTTAACAATGGTTATAGCTGCTGCTTCTGCTACCACTAGTGTTTATTCAGTAAACATTTGTGGTAGAAATTGTGCATCACAAGTTGTGCTGTTAAAATATGACTACGTAGATGAAGTCAATGCACATCTGACTGCCTAAGATGTGATTACAAAGCCATCTATGCTCCAAATTTTTCCAAAAGTTTTATTTCTAGGATATTAGCCATGGAGATCAGATTAGCTTCCCTAACATCGCATAGGACAATTGTTGTGAACTGCATGCCAACTTTTGCATTCCAGTGTTATGTAACACTTTATTGCTTTTTGAAGGAACTTAGAGGACTCGGTTGTGTAACCAGTGTTGTAGAGATTGGCATGGTAGCTGTTTGACCTTCACATATAACGTTTCTTTTAAAAGGTATGGGATTTGTTAGCCTGCTTCATAATAAATGCAAAATCAGACCTCTAATATAATACCTCTTATCCCTTCTTGAAGTGATATATTTATATAATTTTGAGGTTGTAAAGGATTCTTCACTCTAGTAACACATTCTTTTGCAGGATGGCCGATACTTTCCATCGTTCCTGGAAGAGGAAAATACAGATTCAGTCATCCTTTTTAATACTTATTGGGGAGCAGTGAACAGAATGAAAACTCATTAGTATTTAATACTTTGCTTCTTCATATCTGGCAATTTCAGTTTGTCTTTAAGAATATATTAATGCGCAGTTCAGAATAGTAAACACAGTGTGTCTAGAAACTTCTTAATTCTTTGGAATTTCAGAATTCTTTTTATTTCATACGCAGTATTCAGCATAAACTTTAATTATTTCTCTATTTCTTAGCATGTAATATACACAGTTTAGCTGTGACAACTAAACTGCAATTTGAAAGGCAGGCATTGTGGTTGTGGTAGGGCTGGTCATTTATATTTTAAAAGAGAAATGCTTAGTGTTTGTTTTCATCTTCCCCATTTCTTCTCACATTGAGATTTGCCACTTGTCTATGTTGAATTATACCATCTTCAGAGATTCACAAAAGACTTAAGTGGGGCAGAAGGAAGGTAATAAGCAGTGTTAGAAATTAGCCAGGTGCATTTTGCTACTGGCGTGGGTCTAGTTGCGGCCACATGAAATCCATATTGGTTCCATAATTTTTGATCATGCATGCAGTATGCAAAAATCCCAGTGTGTTAAAAACTGTGAAGCTAGCCAATGCCTCTACTTAGCTCCATCCTTATTTCAGACATTGTGACATAGCCATATATCACAATGTTGAAAACCAGATATCGCCCAGCCCTAATCTCTAGATGCCAGGTTGGTGACTGATATCTCCAGCTTTCTTAACCAGGTAAGCAGAAGAGCTTATTTATGTTTTTATAGCCCACTTTTTTATCCAAGGAGTACATGCTTTACCCCCCCCCCCATTTAATCTCTACAAAGACCCTGTGAGGTAGGGTTAGAGGCCCAAGGTAACTCAGTGAGCTTCATGACAGTGGGGTTTCGAATCCTGATTTCCCAGGTTTTAGTCCAGTACTCTGACCACTTCACCACACTGGCTTCCTAGAGTACTTCTGCTATGGGGAGCTATATAAATTAAGTAGGTAAATAAATGTGGGGGAAATTTCACTTAGAGAAGGATCTGAAATATTTTCTTTGAAGCTCAAATTTGTTTTATTCTGGATTATTTTATTTGATGTTTTAATGTGTTGTAAACAGCTTTGAGATTTTTTCCCTTTAAAATATTAAGTGGTATAGAAATGAAAATCATCATCATCACACCACTTTAAAAAAGGCACCTAGACATCCACTGTGGCAACCGTAACCTAGGTTTAAGGTTCTGTTTGGTGATTAGCTTATATATTTGAGTTCCTAACACTGTTAATAAGATGTAGGGACTTGATTATATAGGCTCCTTGAACCATGACAACCTACAGAGTTCTGGTTTTGAATCCTGAGAAATAGCCTCCAAACTGTTCTCATTCAGGCTTTTGAAAAATAGAATGGCGCAAAACCAAGGACAACATGTGCCTTAAAATACAAAGTAATGAGAAACAGACTTCTCTGTTGGTAAGACTGTGTATGAATAATATCATAGGTATCTTGCTGTATGATGCATTTAGGTCATATTGTTCATCCTTAACAGTACTGACATTTCCTGGTCATTCTCTTGTTCTGTCCAGCATTCTTGCAGAATAACCAGTCTTTTACTTTGAATTCTCTTTCATCCTTACTGCACTTCATGTTTTCTTGTTTACACCTCATTCAGAAATATATAAAAATGCTACATGGCGCAATAATTAAATACTTCAGAGATTCAAAACCATATCCTTTTGGCTTCCTTATCATTAGGCCTTATACACAATTACCACAGCAAACCTCTGAGTTATTCATAACACCAAATGTCTCTTTTGGTTATGCAAGCTAAAAAAATAATGCCTTTGGACACATTAATCCACTAATCCTTACAACCACCCTGTAGGGCATATCAGTATTTTTAAAAACTCAGTTTGGAAGGACAGGTGAAAATGTATAATCTGTTTTTACTTGAAAGTAGTCAGGACAATTTAAGAGATTTAGAAGCAGGAATACAAACACTGCAACCACCTAAACAAGCATTTATTTATTTTATTTATGGTTTGCTTCCTGTTAAATAACTTTGAGATCTTTCATAATAAAAACAGCAACAATAAAAGCACATAAAAATAATTTCAAGCATTAAAAACAATATGACATCTGCCATTAACTGAAATAAAGCAGTAAAACCCACACTCAAAATCTAAAGCATACCAAATTGCAGCTTTCAGGCATAGGATATCGTACTGTGACGTAGAAAGAAGGCCTGGCAAGAATAAGGCTTTCAGGTGCTTCTTGAAGCATGAGAGAAATTGGTCTAGACCAGTCTCCCTAGAGAGTGGGTTCTGGAGCTGTTTTCCAGCTGAAAACTGAATTCCACTAGCACAGGAAAATTCTAAATGGGACTCTTTGTTCCCTACATGCAAAGGCGTAAGCTTGTGCTGAAGCTCAGAGCTATCCAGTTAGTTTTTGCCTAGCTACCAATTGGTGGTAGCAGGCTGTGGGGGAAGAGGTGTTTCCAGTTCTTTTTTAAATATTTATATTAATTATGGTGATTTCAGTTAAAATAAATAAAGTGAAACAGAAAAAAGGGGAAAGTGAGAGGGAGAAAAACAATAACAATGATACATTTAAAAACACAAATATACAAAAAAAGAAGAAGCAATATACGATATCCCCATACATTCTTATATAAATAGGTAGAGTGTTAATGTCCTGGTGCTTATGTAAATGTTAATAGCCTACGACATTATGTATAAACTCATTCCAAATTTTATCGTATTTATCCATACAGAGTCTGTGCCTGTAAGCAGTCTGTTCATAAATTGCGAGTGATGTCATATCATCTGTCCATTGATTGAAAGCTATCATATCTTTATTTTTCCAATTCCTCAATATCAATCTCTTGGCCACCACTGGGGCATGGAAAATCCATTTTCATTGTCTCGTTGATAATTTCCATACTGCAGGTATATAGTTCAATAAAATATTCGCTGCTGAAAGATTTAACTTTCTGCACAGTCATAGTTACACAGTCCAGCAATTTCTCCCAAAACTTGTTAAGTAAAGAACACTGTACAAACATGTGTTTCAGAGAGGCATTGTCCAACACTGAACTGTCTTAGCTAACCCTTTTTTATACAACTGTAAAGGGGTCCAATAAACTCTAAATATTATTTTCTGTTGTATTAGTCTTAATTTTAAATCTAATGACACCTTAGGTATTGAAGCTAATACATTTTCTTTAAAAAATGTGCTACTTTAAAAATGTGCTCTATGCGTGTGAGAGATGTCTGTTATGTATTCTGGAAAGGTGCTTTCTATACATTTGAATATTTAATAATACATTGTGCCCAAATATTGCTAGATTGTTCCTGAGGTCAAGGAACAGGTTTCCGTCTGTGTTTGGATACAGCTGGACACTATTTGAATCAAGATGGTGGACTGAAACTTTAAAAGCTGCACTGATTTTTTTTTATTTCTTTCAATTCCCAAGCAATGCCAGTTATGAGTAGTATATATTAATTGCTTAGTATGAATTATTCAAATATAAACAGTAGTTAGATCTTCACATGCAAGGCAAACTGTACCTATGAGACTAATTGGGACGTTGTTGAATTAGCCAGAAATTATAAACTTAAATCTAGAAGAAAAACATTGATTTAGAGTTCTAGTATGTTACCTGGCATATTGCTTATATTTGAGTTAGTTCATAGGATAGGAGAACTGAGCAGGCAAACTGGTGATAGTTATAAGTATTACTAAAGGCTATATTTGAAGATGGTATTTTCCTAGGGCAGCTTCCTTGTAGAGAGGAAATGAATACAAACATTGAACGGTGACCTTATCCAAAACTATGATAAGAACTGCATTTGCCCTGCACATGCTTCACTCACACTTTGCCTTTATGCATACAAGAGTTTGTAGTTGATTTCCTCAACTTGGTAGATTTTATACCCCAAAGTGTAAAATATAGGAGCTGTTGGCACTAGCTTCTTGGCCAAGGTTTCTTTTTGTTTGCCTTCCCTTGGAACACATTAGTCTTATGTAGCCCCAGGGAAGGTGCGAATGCGGAAACCCCAACAGTTCTCTCAGACTGATGTTTGTTTCAGGAGTTGGCATGTGCTCCCTGGCCTGGGTTTCCTTGCTTCTGCAAGGAATAATATCTGACACTGACCTCCTTTTGGACTCTGTACAGTTCACTAATATCTTTTTGAAAAATACCATCCTATTCTGCTGTTCTTGGGTTCATGAATGCTAGAATTTTCTCCTACGCAACTGCTCTGTCCCTTCCAATCCCCTGTGCTTATGAGCATTGTGCACAGGTGTTAAAAACATCTGATTGTTTGTTGCCTAGCTACAGTTACTATAGTCTGGGATCCCATTGTTTTAATTATACTTTTTTAAAAAAGTGTGTCTAGTTGCTGACAATGCCATAGTTTGTAAATTTAAGCATTTGCAGAATAGCCGGCATGTTAATTATTTTATCTACTCTTTATCGTTTCATGTAAACAAAAACAGAATTTTGAAGATACCAGTTGCTATGCACTTGCATTTCTCATAGACTTTGTAATATCTGTCCTTTATAAAATATCAGTGTTTTCATCTTAAAAAACTGTAATCGGAGACTGTGTACTGCATTATGCATGTGTGTGTGCTTTTAAAATTATCTTGCTCATTTAAAATTTATAAGCTCTCAAAGACAGTTTAACTCACCCATGTGAATTAAGATCAGCTAGAGAGACTTTGCTCTGGGTTGTCACCATCATCTGCAATGAAGATATCGTCTGTTAGAAATGTGTTTTTTTCCCTTGGAGTGGCATACGTATTGTGACACTCCAAAGGGAGATTCACCAGGCTTGCTCCACTTAAAACCTTTAGGGGATTGGTTAAAAAACACAGCTGGAATTTAGAAAATATGATCAATATTTATTTCTGGGACAAAAAATTGTCTTAATTTTGGAGCAACTATATTTCCTTAAAAACAGCAACACTTAAATGTGTTTGAAAAGTTATATTGGTGACCCATAGTTGGCTTTGCTCATCCTCACTTCTATTTCCTATTCACCTTCATCTGCCCATGATGGCAGAGTCATTCAATTGACATCACTGCCCAGAGGGGGGAGGGCAGGTGTGTGTGAGCAGACTAGTGGCTGCTGACCCATCTTCCTTGTTTCCATTGCCTCTTGTTCTTTCCTGTTCAGAAGGAAATGGTGGATTAGCAGTCAACAGTGATGAGGAGAGGAGGAGCAGAGTTAAAGACCCTGAAATGGAAGGCTTACTTCTGGGTTACGGGCTTTGGAAGGTACAAGGAATATCTGACTCAGTGCCATGCCTGAATAACCTTGTTAGTGATAGGAGGATGCAAAGTGCCAACATGGACCTAGAGAGAAAGTTGTAGTATTCTAATTTACTAGTGGACACACAAGCGTGGTAGGAAAAATATTTTTTTTTAAACAGCTCCTGTAAAAACCATTGCGGGCAAGGACTGTGTAAGCATCATTCCTTCATGCTGCCCAGACATGTTGGTGACAGAGAGTGGGGCACAAGGATAAGGACCTCCTGGAGTTGGGGGACAGTTTCATTAAACCTACTCCTTTTTATAGTGAGGGTGGATGGGACACTAAAAGAAACACATGGTAGCCAAGTGTGCAACTTGAACAATTGCTTTGTGGTTCTCTGCTTGTGAATAAAAAAAAAGAAAAGAAAGAAATGTCCACTGGGGAAATGGGTTGCTATTACCTGAATGTTCTATGAAGTTTCAGGGGCCTGTTTATTTGGATCTGGAGCTAAATGAAGTTGACCAAGTTATAAGTAAAGGTTCTTCTAATCTTGCAGCTAGATGGGAGAACTGGTTGAAGGAAGTCTGGCTTCTGGCCTGGCAGTTGTATGAATGTTGTTTAATGTGCCTCCTTGATACTTAAAAAAGTTACATGCAGAAAGGAAAGTAGAGTTAAGCTTTGGAACAGACAACTAAGCATTTTTATTTGGATGAACTATCAATATACCGTAATTCGGATCATGATATAATGTGTTTAGTGCTACACATTGGGCATCTCTAATACTGAATGCTAATTCCAATGTTGAATACCTGTCAAGTATAAATTGCCAAGAAAGGCTAGTTGTGGTTTGAATGATTCTTTTATTTTCTGTCCACATTTAGTGCCCTTATATTACAGAAATGCAAGTCACATGCTGGGTAGTGTTGCATTTCTGTTGAAACAATGTCAAAACAATTTACTGTGGGTGGAAAGGAATGAACAAAGCTAGCAGACAAAGCTTCATGCATCTGTTTCAACTTGCTAGGAAGGCAATATTGTTGAAGGGGATGTGATGAGCCCTGGAGGTTTGCTATCAAGGAAATGCAGTGTTTATCCATTTTCTTTATTATCCTTCGGGATTTCATTTATGATTTGTTCTAATTATCTGTTATAACAGTGAAAAAATAAATGCTATATAAGCCATGGACCACTCTTAATCATTACACAGCAAAGCACATGTCATCTTAATATTGTGGGGCAATTAAATTGAAATTGATAAGTGGTAGAACATGGTTGAAGACTTCCACACGGTCATGCACCTCATTTAAATGACCAGCCTGTGTGCTGTAGGGGTTTTGCCATGATCGGTAAGGAACTATGTATTGTTAAAAAGGTTGTGTACCATCCCCAATCCCTGCTGAGCAGTAGCAAGATTCCAGGGGTTCCAGGCAGCTACCCAGAGTTGTGTTTCCTTAAACAGTATGTTATAATACATTGTCAGCTGCAGTGCAATTCACTCCTTTCCCAAATGACTTTGGAGTAAAGTTAGCATTTGACACACCCTGCAGAGAACAGGGAAAGCATCTTAAGTCAAAAATTCCATGTTTACATCCAAAGGTTAAAGGCTTCCAGTAAGAAACATACTTAACTGGCCTGGTTTTGCTGTCTAGTCATCAGTAGTTCATTTTTAAAAATGTGTGCAAATGTGTTTGCTTTCTCATTTAAGTAAGTCTTTGAGGAATACTTGAAAATGTTACTGGGCTTACATATACTGCTTGTTGAATCCTTGCAATCTGAGAGAATTTGCAGAAGACCCAAAATATGTGGCTTACCAGTCAAGTCAGTTGCCCTGTTCTAAAAGTGTAATTTGCTGCACCAGCACTTCTAATAGCGTGTTTTCTTCTGCTTTTAGTGCAACAAAAGTGAGATTAATTCTTTTGTCATGCATATGTTTGTGAATTTTGGGAAAGGATGGTAGTAGATGAGTTTACAGTACAATCACATATTCCACACATTTAACTTACATGATTGAACACCGGCCAGTTAAAATTGCACAACTGGAATGTAATCAAGGTGGAGAGCTTAAAAGCTATTTTGGGGCCAGGTCCACTGTGTGAAAAAAGCTTTTAAAGGGCAAGGGCTGCTCTGTGTACAGGTTCTGGAAGTTCTGGGCATGCTCTCTCTCTTCCCTTCCCCCACTAGCCCACTGTTGCAAAAGTACTTTTAAGAAGAGAATTGCGGTGGTGGTGAAATTCAGGCTTTTTGAAAGTTCTGTATTTAAATTTCTCAGATTAGGTTACTCAATGTTTCTAAATTTGTAGAACACAATTGCATGTGTTTCGCTTTTCAGTCCAGGGTTTTCTTTACTCTTTTGGAATTCAGCATTGTTGAGATCTCCAGCCATTTTGAATACCAGTGGCTGGAAACCACAGGTGCCGGGTTGGGGGGGGGGAGTGCTCTTGTGCTTGGGTCCTGCTTGCAGGTTTCCTACAGGCACCTGGTTGGGCACTGTGAGAACGGGATGCTGGATTAGATGGGCCAATGGCCTGATCCAGCAGGTTCTTCATATGTTTTTCAAGTAGCATTGTTACATTGTTGTGGATTACTGAGGCATTCCCTTTATGCTTTGTGTGCGAGCACATTTGCTTAAATTCTTGAATAGCAAGACTCTGAATTCTAAGATAACATTCAGTATTTCGTGCTAAAAAAAGGACCTAGCAATCAAAACTGTCAAAAGGGAAAAGAAAAGCAGCATTCAGTAGAAATACAAAAAAAAATAAAAATGAATTGCATAAATTAGTATATAAAGCCCTTAACAATTTAGGACCAGTTTACCCACGAGATTGCCTTACCCTACATGTGCCCACTTGTCCTCTTCAGTCGGCAGAATTGGCATTACTACAGGTGCCATGTAGAACTCATTCCACATTTGTAAGAACTTGGTCATTTAGTGTGGCACTGCTTACACTTTGGAACTCCCTACCTATTGAGATCAAGCACCTCCACTGTGCTATTTTCAGTGCCTTCTAAAACCAAATTACCTCAACACCTGATTCACACAATAGCACAGCAGAGGGAGGGAGGGAGGGAGACAAATTATTTTTGCTGCTGAGTGATTCAGGGGGTCTGCAGGGTAGTGCAGCAGCAAAAGACTCGTATTTTACAGTCGCGCTACCCTGCAAGACCCCCTGAATCACCAGGCCAGGCAGGTGGAGATGTTAGGTGTCAAAGGTGGTGCTTTGACATCTCCATCTGGTTGCAAGAGGCCAGTTGCATGTTGCAAAATGTGACTAGCGCCCAACTGATTTCAAAACCTGGTCATATCTTACCTTGACTGGGCCTGATAGGAGTTGGAATGCTACAACATCTGGAGGGTCAGCACAGTTCTCTGTTATTTCTTTTATCATCCTTCAATAGTGAGTAATTTCCAAGTAAGGATTCCTTTATAGGGTTATGAGTAGTCATGCAGTGTATTTTAAACCTTACAAAACTAGAAATTAAAGTATTAAATGAGCAAATTTTTAAACAACGTTGACCTGCAGTGGTTAAGTGTGCATATGTTTGTAGGCAATGTCTGACAAGTTTGCCATAAATTCAAAAGTAAATTCTCCAGATGGGTTTTTAAGGAAGAAGATAATCAAACTGCATGAAGTTCTGTAAAAACCACACTTTTCTAGGGAAGAAGTAGCTGCTACAAGTTTATCTGGTCACCTGAGGTGTCTTTCTCCTTACAGTACTGGTAAAATTTAGTATAGCACAAGTAGACACCACTGACTTTCTGCTGTGGAGATAAAGAATGGAAAACTGCAGTGATGTTACATCACGTGTTGGCTGAGGAGGGGTGTGTGTACGGCTGGGCTTCTTCAGTCCTGTGTGTCTTGTAGCATCTAATCCTGCCCCAAGAGTCAATATGTTTGTGGCCTTGCCTATATAATTACCGTAAGTTTGATTTGTTTCTATTCCAGTTTTTCATATATGTTTTCTTGCCCCCATCTTTTAGGATCGGAAGCTGTCCAAATCGGAGAGGCAACGATTTAAGGAGGAGGCTGAAATGTTGAAAGGGCTTCAACATCCTAACATTGTTAGGTTCTATGATTCCTGGGAGTCTACTGTCAAGGGAAAGAAGTGTATTGTTCTGGTTACAGAACTTATGACATCTGGCACATTGAAAACGTGAGTATAGGCTTGCCAGAGCCATACACTAATGATGAACATGGATATCAAAATTACCAAAAAATAAATGAAAAGTTTTTGGTTTTTTGGGCAAAAGCCTTGTAAAAGCCATTGGATATATATTTGGATATATTGACCATTTCTGAGAAGGAGGTTCAGAATGATAGCTACTGTGTACTCTTTGGGCTTTAAATTACGAAACCTCTCAACCCATTGTCAGTGCTGTACTGTGAAGGAAGAAATGTTAATAGGCTTTAAGGTCCTACTTTGGCAAGTCATATCATGTCTCCTGTACAGCAAATGCTTGAAATTCCAGGCAAAATAAGCAGTAAGGGAGTCCTCTAGTGGTCAGTGAAGCACTCTTTGCTCTTCTCTATATTTTGATTCAGAATAGAATTATATATCAAATAAACTATGGGAAAGGACCATAAATATAGCATCTGCCTTGTATGCCGAAGGTCCCAAATTCAATTCCTGGCATCTCCAGGTAGGGCTGGGAGAGAACCCTGCCTGAATCCCTAGAGTGCTGCTGCCAGTCAGTGTAGATAATACTGACCCAGATGGACCTATGCTCTGACTTGGTATAAGGCAGCTTCCTATTTTCATAAGTTCATGTAATATAATTAAGAAATTCTTACTTAATTAAACTGTTTTTAAAATTAGAATTCCTTAATGGCAACTAGTTTTTGTGTGGAGGTACATTGTGAGGGAGAGTAGCTGTCAAGTTTGAAATCCTCTTAAATGAATGGAATCAGTGAGTTAGAGGAAAGGACTGTAGATAAGCTAGTCAAAGTATCCCAACTTGAGTTCTTTCTGAGGTCTACTGATACCCCAAAAAAGGATTAGTTAAAAAGTGGTAATAGGGTCAGTTACCAGGTCTGCCAGATTCCTTTTCAGAAACTGTGGATTTGGAGACCAATTGCTATTTTCATATCTCAACACTTTGATGAATCTCTTTATTTCCCAAATCAAAGACAACAGGATTAATTGAATTTACCTGGGTTGTAGTCGAAATTTGGCTGTCCATAATGGAATTAAGTTTAAATTGTGAGTGGTTTACTTCTGTCCAGGTACAGAAGCTTGTAATTAGTCTCTGTTGGCAACTTCTGTAGGCTTTATTATCAGCTTGCATGTGCAGTGACTGAGCACATGTAACCACCATTACAAATATCTTATTTGAGCAACAGCTGTATCTGCTAGCATCTTCTAAAACCCGCTTCCCCCCTTTCCCAAGCGAGCAAACCGTCAATCTTAGAAGTTATGGCTTAAAATAAACTTTAGTTAAACAAGCCTGCTTCATAAGCCTGATTTAAATTGGCTTAAATTGGTCAGAGATTAAGAATATAAGAAAAGCTCTGCTGGATCAGACCACTGGCTGATCTAGTCTAGCATCCTGTTCTCACAGTGGCCCAACCAGATGCCCATGGGAAGCCTGCAAGCAGGACCCAAATGCAATGGCATTCTATTCTCCTGTCAGCTATTACTACATTTCCTCTTTTGCCTGCTTTCTTGATTTCCTTATTCATCTCAGGATCTCCCCAAGCATTTAGATAAGGGAGGGTGATAGTACATACCCCATACTAAATTACTCATGGGGCCCACAATAATTTTGTGGACAAGCCTGCCTCTTTGGGGATTTCTAGTTGGCTTGATTCAATGTCCTCTTTGATGTACAGAGTGAAACCATCTCCACTACATCCTTCCCTGTCCTTACTATAGAGTCTATATCTGGAGATAACAATTTCCCACTACCTCCCTCCGTTCCACGAGGTTCCCATTATGCCCACTATATCAATGCTGTCTTTTAAGACCATACACTCCAGTTTGCCAACCTTGGCTCAGAAGCTTCTAACATTAGCTTATAAAGATTTACATACAGTGTCCATCTTCAAGTGTCTTTGGCCCTGGGGTGCTTTGGCCTTTCTGAATTGCTGACCTCTGCCCCTTCACCTAGTTCTCCAGCTCCACAGTTTAAATTTTCATCATTTCCCCCTCCCCCCAGCTTCATCTCAGGGGGGGGGGGATTTGTTCCAATCAGCTCCTGTTGGCACTTCCCCTGTAATCAGTTCAAAAGCTGCTATGCCATCTTTTCTTTTTCATTGTCAGTAGTCTGCTTCCACTCTGGTTCAAGTGGAGTCCATACCTTTTGTACAGGCTTGGCTTGCTGCAAAATGTTCCCCGGTGCTTATCAAATCCAGACCCCTCTTCCCACAACCAGTGTCTCAACCACACATTGGGATTGCTAGCCTGCACCACACTAGCTGGTCCTGTGTGTGGAACTGGTAGCATTTTGGAGAAAGCTACCGTATTTTTTGCACCATAACACTCACTTTTTTCCTCCTAGAAAGTAAGGGGAAATGTCTGTGCGTGTTATGGAGGGAATGCCTACGGGTGGCATGCCTACGGATTTTCCTCCTCTAAAAACTATGTGCGTGTTATGGTCGGGTGCGTGTTATAGAGCGAAAAATACGGTACATTGAATGTCCTGGCTTTCAGCATCCTATCTAGCAACCTAAAATTTGCTTCCAGGACTTTGTGACTACATTTCCCCCATGTCACTGGTGCAAACATGCACCATGACCACTGACTTCTCCCTAGTACTAACCACCTGTCTTAACTGTAGGCAGTGGGCAACACCTGCACCCTTTGCACCAGGTAGGCGGTTCACCATGCAATCTGTAGGCCTATCATAATGGCAACCATCTATGCTCCTAATTATTGAATAACCCACAACCAGGATCCATCCACCTCCTAGAAAAATATCCTTGGCACAAGAGGATACCAGCTTATCCAAGGAATGGGTTCCTTCTAATGTATTATTTCCCTCTACCTCAGAGCAATGACCTCCTTCCCTGAGACCCTCAACCTCTCTGACACCTGGGGAGCTTTCATTCTGGGAGTGGGCTGCATGTTAGATCTTCATGAGCCTAGAAGGTTGTTGCTGTGTTAGTCCTAGGAAATGGTTTATTGTTTTTGCAAGTTTTGATAAGGTAGTATTTATGTTACAGAAGTTCAGGACAAATGGGAAAGTAGATGATACTCAGCATTTCAGAGGTGGCTAGAAATGGAAATGCATTTAGTTACAGCAAGTACTTAAAAGATTTACAAGGACACTTGGAAGTGACTAAAACATTTGAATTAAAAGCCACATGTCACCCACATAAATTGAATTACAGATGCTATTTCACTTTCTCTGATAGATTTCAGTGATCTGTAAGCTCATTTTCGTTTGCTGCAACATATGATACTAGTTTACCTGCCAATCTGTTTAAACAGAATTAGCCAGTACTGGTATGCACTGCTTTCAAATTCAGAACAGTGCTTTGGTTCATTGTTGCTTTCCCTGGGTGAAATGGGGGAAGGAGCATAACTGCAGAATGTCAACTCAGAATGAAAAGAAGTTTTTGTTGGAAAGTGAATGACAGCTATGATGTCACTGTAGCAACCACTTAGCTATTGAAACATTAAATGAAGGAGCTCAGCCAGGAAGCCTTGGTTACAGTGTAAACTTGCCTTTACTTGACTGATGGTAATTAAGCTAACAAATGAAAAGATTTTTATGTTCTCCTTGAGACCTTGATCCTGTCCAATGACAATATCTGCACTAATTTTAAGAATTTTAGAAACGTATTTTTAGTTGGCATATTCTGTATTGTGATTCTCTCCCCACTACCCTTTATCTAAATGTGAGTAAGGTGTCAGTGCTTCCAGAAGCATTTTGCTCCTCCTTGAAAATCTGGTGGGAAAAGTTATTTTTGTGTGCCTTGACAAGCCCATTGTCCTGTGAACAAACCTCATTATACCCCAGTTAGCTTCCAGGAAAATAATTTAATTTCTTAGTTCAGCCTTTAGCAATACCTCTTCCCCCCACCAACCTTTCCTCTATATTAATAGGTTTCCTCCTTTCCATGTAACGTGCAATGTTCAAAGGTTGCTTCCCATGTCACCCCCCATGACAGGTGTTTGGGATTCTGTGGCTAGCTTGGATGCCATTATTATATGACCTTACAATAGATGCTTATCGTGATTATTCCACAACAATTCAGTGCATGTTCTGATCTCTGCTTATCCTCTTCATTGTAAGAGCATGTCTTGATAGAATAATTTGGACAGCTGCCAGTTCTGGATGATTGATACTAATCCCCATTGCTACAATTTCTGTAGTTCGAAAGGAGGGACTTTGAAATCACATTTCAAACATTAATCCTGGTGTGAAAACTGCCCTGTAAAAAGCGTCTGAGAGATGGTTTCAGAGGGAAATTGGAGTTCAGCTTGGAATAAGAGTTGAGAAGAGGAGGATATTAGAAGGAAAGTATGAGTATGAAGGGCTCATGGGAGACTGGGAGAGGAAACTGCTGGTGTACATGTTCTGATTTGATTTCTTGGCTGAGATACCCTTTGAGTATTTTGCTGCTCGCATAATATCACTCAGGTTTTTGTGCCCATTGCACAAGATACATCTTAAGAGAGGCAGTTTGGCTCAGCTATAGTGTCTTTGCTTACATTCTTGGCTCTTAAAACATACTTGTCTGTTGCCAATTCTCTTCTCTTAAAGGCTTTGGGCCCCAACTTTTCCTGCCAGGGATGCTGACTTTTCAAATATTATCCTAAGCTGGTATCACTTCTGAAGTCTCTTGAAAATGGAGCATTTGCAGGAAGTGTAACAGCTAGGTTTTAAGTAAAATTAATTGATGTAAAGCTAATTGCTTAAAAAGACAAAAAAATTATTACAGCATGTACAGAAAACTGAATGGATACTTAAAATTATTTTAGTTAAAATTATTTTAGTTTCCTGTGAAAAAGAGAAACTGCTTTGAGGTAGTGAATGTGCTTATTTTGCCCTGCTTTTGAAAAACATATAAAGATGAAATGGGACGAAGGAAGAGTTTTCCTATGTGCTTTTCAAGACTTCAGGCAACTGATTAGAAAATGGAGTAATTAGGAGGAAAGGAAAGAAAGGGAAATAATGATCTTCTAGGACAGGCATGTCCAACCAGTCAATTGCAATCTACTGGTCGATTGTGGGATTGCAACCCCCCCCCCCGCAAGCCCAACAACTCTGATGGAGCCTCCTCAAAAAGAGCTCGACAACTCTTGCCACTCCCTCCCACCCAAAGAAAGCTGACAATGGATAGATCACTTCTAGTTTTTTTATACTGGGAGTAGATCGCAGTCACTTGGGAGTTGGGCATGCCTGTTCTAGGATACTGAGGGGATGAATGAAGAATGGCCAGCAGAGAAAGAAGGGTTGCCAAAGTCAGTAGAGAAAAAGCATGTGTGCACACATGGATCCAGTAAAACAGATCTTCTTGAAATCGCATTTATTGTTTCAGAGGTTATTTACACCCTGCTCCCCTCAAAATCAAATATAAATCTGAGGTGTCAATCCTTATGGAACCTCATAATTTGTGCATGGGATCACCTCAAGAGTATTGTCAAATCATAGTCTACCTGTGTCACAGATGTGTTCTGTGATTTGATTGCGACTTTGTTATCATGTTATGTAAAAATCATGAAGATATATGGGAATCTGTTCCTTAGGCATGTTTTTGTGGTGATGGCAAGCACTGTCACTGTGATTTTTACTGTGCAACCTACTACTAAAATACATTACTAGTGCAAGGGAACCTCATATAAAATCATGCACATTAAAAAAAGATTTGTTTTAATTCTACTGAATCTCAACTTTTACCCAGAACCCAAAGAATATGAAAGAGAGGGAGTGTGTGCTTATGTGAGCATGTGCACATGCATGTATTTTCTGGAGAAGGGAGTTGAGGAAAAGCACCAGAGGTGGGTTGCTCCTATACCACACACTCTCAAAATTTCAAATGTGCCCACAGGTTCAGAAAGATTGGTGGCCCCTGGATTCTAACTCATGAGCCAATCAGTTCAGTGTATTGGTTTATATAAAATGCTGCAGGTGTAGTTATTCTTTTTGTGAAGGAGCACTGCTGTGCAGTTTCTATTACCTCTGAAAAGGAAGACTGGTTTTCAGTACTCCCAATACTTCTCTTTGCCCTATGTTCTTTTTCTGGAGGTGTGGAGTTTGGCTCATATGAAAGCCTGCTTTTGGTACGAGCTGTTTGTTTGATGTTTGTAGTTCACTTGTGGCATTCCAACAGCATGGACTTCAAGATGAAGCTTGAAGCTTATTTTTATTCCTCTGGCTCTTTCCCTAGGTACTTAAAAAGGTTTAAAGTGATGAAAATCAAAGTACTTCGAAGCTGGTGCCGGCAAATACTGAAGGGTTTGCAGTTCTTGCACACGCGTACTCCTCCCATTATCCACCGTGACTTGAAGTGTGACAACATCTTTATTACTGGCCCCACAGGATCAGTCAAGATAGGAGACTTGGGTCTGGCAACCTTGAAGCGGGCTTCCTTTGCCAAGAGTGTGATAGGTAAGCTTCTGGTTTTGTTTTAGCAGTTCTTACTTGAAAATTTGTCTAATAGAATTTTCCAATTCTCACAAAGCAAAAAAATGAAATGGAAAAAAACTTCATCCCTGAAAATTCTGGAGTTTTAGGTCTCATAAAATATGGGTCCCTGATATTAGTATTCTCCTAAAGAATCTTCTCAAGGTGTGTAGGCTCTTTCACTTAGCAGAACACTTGATAAAACCAAAGTATTTCCATCCTTTGAAATAACTGTTCTGAACTGGGATTAAGGGGAAGCACAGAGTTTTGAATGAAAATTCTTTTTTTAAAAATACAAACCTCTGCCTTATACCTAAAATTTCTGGGCTGCTGCATTTAAGTACCCTACAATAGCTTTGTCAGCTGGTCTGAAACTATGACCAGATAATTGGTTTTAACAGCTCTGTTCTGCTATTTGTTTTGTGAAGGATGCAAGCTAACAAGGGAAAAGATGGTCCTTTTTAGTCTGTATCTGCTAGTGTGTGTGTTTTTAGAATGCAATCTACAGCTATTTCTGAAGTTCTGTTTTCAGAAGTTGTAATACCTGATTTTAACAATACAAATTCACATTTGCAAATATCTTGGCCTTTGTGACAATGAAACATTTCCTGCTTTCCAGCCAGTCTAGAAACAACTAATGTTAGTGGAAAGGGGAGAATATTCAGTGGGAAATGACCAACTTCCTTAACATAGCAGTCTCTTTTCCATATGTTATGATCAACTTTCAATTGGAAAACTGCCATATTCTGACTTTTTTGAACAATTGAATTAGTATGCTCCCTTTCAGTTAAGGCTGGAACACCACTGAATCATGGGAAGATGGATAGGGAAGTAAAAAATGATTGATTGGTAAATTTGCATACAATCTGGTTTGTTTGCAGGAAATAATTCTCTGCTTATTGGTAATTTCTGGCTCTTACATATCTCTGATTCATATAGTGCAGGTTTCTGTGAAATGGAAGGGTGCATTGGTTTGATACATCAGGGATAATACACCTCCTACAAATTGATTTTAAAATTAGGATTTATTGAATCTCGCCCTCTGTGCCTATAACTCAATCTCTCTATATTTCTGAGTATTTTTGCCTGTAGGATGTCCCTCACTATTTCCTGTATCTGCAGTAGGCCTATAAAATGTACTGCAGGTGAAATGGTAAGTATGTAAAAAGGGCTCTGGTGAGTGGCCTTTGCAGAACATTTTTGAAAAATTAATTTTTAAGAAACCTTTATTCATAAGCACAGGGTTTTTCATTGCAAGGCTTTGTTTAAAGTGACACTAAACAGAAGTAAATGGAGTGTTACGGGTCAGAGACTAGCTGTGGACTCTTTCCAGTACTAATTTTTTACAGCAGAGGGCAGGCAGGGATGCTGAAACAAGCCTCATACCTCCTTTCTCACAAGGAGGAAAGGTAAGTGTGTCTAACAAGTATTTGGTTTGTAGTCTAGCTAGTCTCTTACTTTATTTTTCTCCATTTATCTTCAGCCTGGGATTCAATCATATACCATTATGACTAAAATCTTCATATGTTCCCCCTGATTCTGTTCCATTATAATATATATAAATGGTGAACATAAAAACCTTTAACTGTTGGTTCCTCACTTCTTGCAAAGGCCTTGCAATGGAAGACCCATGGGATACATTGATGAAACAGAGTGACTGAGGGTGTCCTCCCTCTTCTTTTTGCTTCCACTTCTTCTTTTCTCACAGGTCTACCCGTCTACTCCCTTCTTCGGTGAGTAACGCCAGCAGCCTCTGCTCGCTTTGAGACATTTAGAGTCTGAATCGTTCTTTTAATTTAAGGTACCCCAGAGTTCATGGCACCCGAGATGTATGAGGAGAAATACGATGAATCCGTTGATGTATATGCTTTTGGGATGTGTATGCTTGAGATGGCTACGTCTGAATATCCTTATTCTGAGTGTCAAAATGCTGCACAGATCTACCGTCGAGTGACCAGCGTAAGTCTCCTATAACCCTCTACAATTGTAGAGCTCCTACCACAGCTAACAAAAGATGTCTTCCTTCAGTGATAGAGGATGGGTAGCTTTGCAGGAGAGAAAAAGAAAAGAAAGCACACACTTGGGAAAATGTAGAAGCTCTCTTTCCTAGCTCTGCATGAAATGCAAGAGGTTGAATGCTACAAAAAGGAAGAGCCACAGCCCACACTTAAAGCTCAGGTAGAAATCAGTTATTTAATCCTACTGTTCATTGGCATTCATTCAGGAAAAGTTGTGTAACCAGGTACTGTACCAAACTAAAATTGGATATTGGTGGAAATCTTTTGACCCTGTCAGTTTTTTCTTCATTACAAAACATTAACTTGAACATTAGCTCTTGATCTGAACAAATATGTTAGAGAATGAAAGAATTATAGGCATGTGTTGCTTAACTGGGATTCTAAATACTTGTTTAAACAAGCTGTAAGTAAAAGTTTAAAATACTTTTGTCCTACCATTCAAGGAAATATTATTTTCCGTTGGTTTCCAGTAGAAATATCCATATTTCTGGTTCAAGTCTTGCCATGCTTGCACAAATATAGCTAAAGCTACCACCTTCCTATGAGGGATAAACAGACTGGGGTAAGCTTGAGGTTTGTGAGGGTGCAAAAAAATAAGTGGTGGGAAGAAGCTCCGCTCCCAAAAACAACACCCAGGGAGAATTCAGTGGCTATAAAAAGCATTAGTAAAACCATTAAGCATTAGTAACGTAGCTGAGATTGAGCCCAAGTGTTTCCACCAGGTCCATGAAGATGGGGGAGGGCAGCTGGGTACACTTTCTCCGGGCCCTGGAGGGCTAAGCTGACCAGGGGGGCAACCCAGGACCAGCTTCTTTTTTGTTTTTGAGTTTATAACTATAACAAGACTCCCACCCCAGACCTCAGGTAAGCTCTGCATGGGGCTGATTCCACCCCATGCCCCCCCCCAAATTGGTGGGAACCAAAATGGAGAAAACTACCCACCACATAGAAGCCTCACTGATGTGCATCTGCACGACTCATTGTTCTAGACTTGCACTCCTTAGAACAGTGACTCGAGCAGAAATACCCAGGAGATGGCCTCCTTCGAGTGTGGCAAATTCATAGCCTTGCACATGAATAGGAAACCTTTCCGAGTTCAGTAGCAAAGTGTGCCTCTCATATTCAGGGGGAAATAATGTGTCTCCACAGTTAAGAAACTTTGGGGGGAAATTGATGAAAATGGATGCGAGATTCAGCCTGTGTTCAGTAAACAGTGCCTTTTGATATTAACTCATAGTATTAAAAAATAATTTATCAGAGCACCAACCAGTGCCAGTTGAGATAATTCCTCTGGGAAGGGGCTTCCTCACTCAGTGCAGCAGCACCATCACAGGCAGCAGATTTTTTCCATTTCAGTCACAAAGGAGGTGGGAGTTAAGGATAGTCAGCTGGTCTCAACTAGGCCTGAATGGGACATGCGCTCCCTTGCAAACACAGCCTTTGAATTATTCTGGCTTTTTCTTCCTTGTTGGTGACTTCACTGCAGCTGCCTCCCTGAGCTACCTATAGGATGTTGCATCCCCCTCAATCTCCTTCTCAAAAGTCCACCTTTTCTATGAAGCCTTTGACACAACCACATTATCTGTGGAAGCTAAGCCTAAGTGCAAATGAATTGAATACATTTTTCTACTTCCTTCCTCTATTGTTTGGCTTGTGTAGGATTTTAAACTTCTTGGGGCAGGAACCAGCTGTCTTTTTTCTCTGTAAAGCACCATGCACACTGATGACACTGAGTGCAGGCCTACCTTTTAAAATAATAAACTGAATAGAATGCAATGAACTTTATTATTAAAGTTTCTGTTTGTATTTTTTTCTTTTAGCTGATGTTCTGTAGTACTGAAATTTTAACTCTGAAAATTGGTGTCTCTTATGTTGGTGACTCCAAGACTCCAGGTAGCAGTGAGCAGCATCTTGTTTTGATGGTGGGGTTGCCTAGGGGTTTGGCTCCCCACCCCCTCCCCACCTTCACCCTAGAATGGAATTTCCCTTGTCACCCTCATCAGAGGGCTATGAAATGTGCACTAAAGTGGGATAAATTTGGACATACTGTGGGACCTTGGGGGAAGGGTGGGTGATTAATAATAATAAGTGGGTGTGATTGTGCAGAGCAGAGGGAAAGCTTTGGTATACTGGGGCAAGTTAGAAAGAGGAAGATCAAGCCTTGTATGCAGGCCAAATTTGGTTCAGGGTGGCATACACATTGCAGATTTAGGCATACCGGTAACCCACAACATGAAGGGTCAAGTTAGAAAAGAGAATCAGAGACTATAATCCATTTCATTTCACTTTTGCCTTTTAAATTCATTCATAGGAAATAGAGTTTCTGTAACGTTCCTGAAACCGGGAATGATTCTATTGGGTTTACAACTGAGCAGGGCAAAAAGCTATTAAAGTTCAGCAGAAACAGTTTAAGGGAAACCAACTTCATTATTTACATGAGCTAAATAAAGAGAACCAAAAGCAAGACAACACTACCAGTAATGCAGTTGCAGAAATCAGGATAGTTATTGTTTCCCCTTTACTTTGTCTTTCCTCTCTGCATGAGTGTTTGTATGTCAAACAGCAAAGATCTGAGGATCAGAAATCAGACTTGTAACAGTACAGGCAAAAGTAATTTATTTTAATCCTTTGTGAATACAGTGAGTAATACAACTTCCAAGCTACTTCAGAAGTATGCACAGCTCCTGGGGCTAAAACGTTAGGTATGCTGGCCTCCTGTATTTCCATACAAATGTGTGTAAAAGATCCAGGTTTATTGCTAATCTCCCAGGGCTACACTAAATACTTAACCATGAATGGATACAAGTTGTTTTGGAGTTTGGTACTTGTTAAAGGACAAACTGTCCTTGAGTTTCCTGCATCTTTTTTAACCTTTCAAATCTCTGCATGGAAGCTGTTTTTGAACATCATGCTAAACCATAGTTTAGCATGAAGTGAATGAGCCTAGGTGAGCCTCAGGCTTGCATTCTCCTCTTCTCTCACTCAGGTGGGCAGAGGTTTGAAAGCTTTGGCTTTACTAGTTTGTTCCATCCAATCTGGTAAACATTAATGTTCCTTGAAACAAGTTGGCTTGTTTCAAACATCATAGTTCTCATTAAGCAGTTTGTTGATCTGGATGAAGTGACAAATAATGAAGAAGTGGAAGCATCTGACTGCTCTCAGCTGTGTGGAGGAGGCGAGAGATCATGTATGTGTGAGACTAAGGCTCACCTAAGCTCGTTCGTGTCACTTAAGCTACAGTATAGTGTAGGAGTGTGGAATTTATGCCACTCCAAAGTAGCTGGACTGTCAGCTCACATCAGTCCAAGCTATTGTGGTTAATGGTAAAGGATGATGAGTGTTGTAGTCTAGCAATATCTGGAGTGCCGCAGGTTCCCCATGCCTGGTTCAGCACAATGTCCAAACTTGGCCTGAGTCCGTTATATGGGACTAGCATTTTTGTTTCATAGCTCTTCTGGTGATGCAGCTTTTCTGTATTTCCTGTAGGGTTGTTTGGTACAATTCAGCATTACCATATTTTTCACCCTATAGGACGCACCAGCCCCATAGGATGCACCTAGTTTTTTTGGGGGGGAAATCAAGGGAAAAAAAATTATTTCCCCCCCAGGTTTGCACAGCCATCCCCAAGCTAGAAGAGGGAGACGGAGTGCTCCGTCTCCCTCTTCTGCCTTCAGGGACAGCCTCCCTAGCCTCTGTGGGGCAGCGGCTTGCCCCGCTGTACCCCGAGCTATAGGGCTGGCGATGGGGAGAAGCAAGCTTGCTTCTCCCCCCCACCAGCCTCCAGATCAGGTCCGGGAATAGCGGGGTGGCGGCGCTGCGTCTCCCCGCTATCCCCCGAGCTTGTGGGGCTGGCGGGGGGGAGAAGCAAGCTTGCTTCTCTCCCCCCCCCGCCAGCCTTCAGATCAGGTTGGGGAATAGCGGGGTGGCCGTGCTCCGCCTCCCCGCTATCCCCCGAGCTTGTGGGGCTGGCGGGGGGGGGGAGAAGTAAGCTTGCTTCTCCCCCCCCCCGTCAGCCTCCAGATGAGGTCGGGGAATAGTGGGGTGGCGGCGCTCCGCCTCCCCTTTATCCCCCGAGCTTGTGGGGCTGGCGGGGGGAGAAGTAAGCTTGCTCCCCCCCCCGCCAGCCTCCAGACCAGATTGGGGAATAGTGGGGTGGCGGCGCTGTGCCTCCCCACTATCCCCCGAGCTTGTGGGCTGCAGGCTGCTGCCCGCAAGCCTTGCGAGCCCGTGGGACCTCCCGCCGGGCTTGCAAGGCTTGCGGATAGCTTCCTGAAGCCTGGAGAGCGAGAGGGGTCGGTGCGCACTGACCCCTCTCGCTCTCCAGGCTTCAGTAAAAGCCTGCATTCGCCCCATTGGACGCGCACACATTTCCCCTTCATTTTTGGAGGGGAAAAAGTGCGTCCTATAGGGCGAAAAATACGGTAATTGGTTCAGTGCATTAGATATTGCCCAGAATTTCCATGTAAGAGTGCTGCTTTCCACAATGTGTGGAAGGTAAGGTAGATTCAGATAATTGGAGTGATTTCAGTGATTCCAAGGTTTAGTTAATTGTATGAAGTTAACTTCAATTGTTCACATAAGCAATAGGTTTTATTTATGGACAACCTAATATGTACATAGAATCATAGAATCATCTTAAAATAACACATAGAATCATCTTAAAATAACACATCTGTCTTAAAATGTTAGGCTTTATGTTTAAGTTCTAGGATTCATTCATTAAGAACCTCGTTATTTGACATTTTCATCCCAATATTATGGATGTTTGCTCAGGAGGAAATCCCATTAAGTTCAGGAAGACTCCAGTAACCACCTCACAGAAGTAGTCCAGGAGGATACTGCTGTCGTTGGTATAAAAAATTTTCAACAGATTGAAAAGCAAGAGCCAGAGATGTATTCTCCTTGCCCTAGTTCTTGGTACAGGTCATCAGGGCAACACAGGCTGATTTAGTCACCAAACCAAGCCTGATTCCAGATAGAACTGGATCCAGATAGTTTGTACTCAAGGACTGCTTCTCCCCATATGAACCAACTCAAACCATGCTAACATCATCTGAAGCCCTTCTTTGTGTGCTTCTTCCATGAGAGGTCTGGAGGGTGGCAACACAAGGACAGGCCTTTTCTGTGGTGGCTCCCTGTTTGTGGATTGCTGTTCCCAGGAGGCTCATCTGGTGCCTTCTTTAAAACCAAATGAACAAACAAACTGAACCAAATGAACAAACCATATGAATGAACAAACCAAATGAACAAACAAAAAAAAAACCCCAAATGAGCCAAATCCAAATGAACAAACAAAATATCCTGCAGCTCCTTTGCTACCACCTTGCCCAAGAAGCGAGTATTGGTGACCAGGTGGTACTTATTGTAAACCTCTTCAAGAGTGAATGTGCCAGCAAGCCCCATTTCATTGCACAGTAGCATGTTCTCCACACCCTGGACTGACCTAATCAGTCCCCCACCCCACCTGGCTTTCATCAGCCAGAATGGGTAGCGTTCAAGAGAGCTTGTTCCATCATTGCAAGAGTCATGCCCACCTTCACAGTTGACTGTGAAGAGCCAAAGGTCTCCAGTTCAGTGCGTTTTTTTAAAAAAATGAAACTCTGCAGAGGTCTATGGCAGTTTTAAACTATTTAAAGGTGGCCGAAACATGTTGAGTGTGTTTTGCTCCTGATGGTTCTTGAATCTGTACTATATAAAGAGACCATGTTATCTATTATGCTATTCTGCTTTGTTATTGTAGCACTGAATTTTGCTACTGACCCATGTCCTCATTGAACTTAGGGCCAAGATAGTGATATGTTAAATGTTTGAATGCATTTAACTTGCTGACTTCTCTCCCCCTCCCATGTTGTTGTTTAGTCGTTTAGTCGTGTCCGACTCTTCATGACCCCATGGACCAGAGCACGCCAGGCACTTCTGTCTTCCACTGCCTCCCGCAGTTTAGTCAGATTCATGCTGGTAGCTTCGAGAACACTATCCAACCATCTTGTCCTCTGTCATCCCCTTCTCCTTGTGCCCTCCATCTTTCCCAACATCAGGGTCTTTTCCAGGGAGTCTTCTCTTCTCATGAGGTGGCCAAACTATTGGAGTCTCAGCTTGAGGATCTGTCCTTCCAGTGAGCACTCAGGGCTGATTTCCTTAAGAATGGAGAGGTTGGATCTTCTTGCAGTCCATGGGACTCTCAAGAGTCTCCTCCAGCACCATAATTCAAAAGCATCAATTCTTCGGCGATCAGCCTTCTTTATGGTCCAGCTCTCTCTTCCATACATCACTACTGGGAAAACCATAGCTTTAACTATACGGACCTTTGTTGGCAAGGTGATGTCTCTGCTTTTTAAGATGCTCTCTAGCTTTGTCATTGCTTTTCTCCCAAGAAGCAGTCCACCTCCCATAAGATGCCATTAATGCCAATACCTGCTTCATCGGTACTGCAATGTTTGTGGGGAATAATTAAATCTCTCCTCCCCATACTCTGCAGTTGTGCTCTCCCTGTGCCTTTAAAAACTTTTTTGAAAAGTTTGGCTGTCATCATGAATTTAATGTTTTGTCTAGCTTGACTGTTGGCCATTTTTTTGTACATGTTTGCCCATATAACGCCACTAATTGTCTAGGAATGAAACTGGGCTGAATAGATTTAATCTGGTATTTTAGAATGATCAGTTCCCACATGCGTTTTCCCCACTTAATGCAAACAGCTATCACAAATGAAACATTATAGATGGCATTTCCATATGACTGTACTTTCTAGGAAGGAAGTTCACACATTTAACTGCAAGTCAACTGACAAGTCATCACAGGACTAGTTCATGCGCATTTTTAAAAGTTTCTACCCCCTACATTCAGTTCTAGCAATCAAAATAAGCTGTGAATCTGTCTCTTTAGTGGGGATTTATAAAGTAACAGTGCATTTCATGCATCCAAGCAACACATTAATGAAAGTATCTGCTGTAAAGTGTTGAAATAGGTATGGTCTGTGGAGTCAAAGATGTGTAGGAGATCCTAAAATGGAACTATATTTGAGACTTGCCTGTCTCTACACTGCAATGAAGGTAACCTCCCTCTGAACAAAATTACTGTAACCAGTTCATAAACTGATTTGTGAATCCTCAGGGATCTGCTGATGATGAAGGGAACCCCAACCAAGGTTCACAATGTGAACTCACAGAGTATAATTCCCAGAATGGAACTGAAATGTTGAGAGAGAGGGAAGATGGCGGGTAGAGGCAGAGGCCAGAGGCAGCCAGCTATCAGAGGAATTCAGTGCCTCCTTCATAAGCACTGTTCCACGTCATCACTGATCTTCCTTCCACCTTCCACTGTGTATTACACTGCCAGTTGACCCCACTCACTACTTCATCCTTCACTGTTTGTCTCCTCTCATGTTTATGCCTAATTCCTCCTTTCACATACTGCCTCCAGTAGAGCAACAGGTTCAGCCCACCCTCTGGATATGTTTAAGGAAGGGCAATGACTAGCAGTGTTAATTAGTGAGAACTACATTGGATTTATGAAGATGCACATTGTGAAGTAACTCCACACCCCCCATCATAATATGACCATTCACTTCATAGGAATAAACTGGAGAACAGAACTTCCCAGACGTACACTGGAAAGTCAAAGATGGGGATGAAGGTGGGGAAAGGAGAGTCAAACTGGTTGTGCAGGATAAAAACTGTTATGATGAAGACAGTACTGCAGTGCTGGTTCACAAAATGTGGACTATGGTGGTAAAATTCAGTATCTCTAAGGCATGGAAAGTATTCTGAGAAATCCTTATATACTGTATTTTTCGCTCCATAAGACACACTTTTCCCCTCCTAAAAAGTAAGGGGAAATGTGTGTGCGTCTTATGGAGCGAATGCAGGGGGGAGGCAGGCAGGAAAAGCCCCCGAGAGCCGCACACAAGCTCAGCGCGGCTCTTGTGGGCTTTTCCCCAGGAGGGAGAAGGGATTGACGCTTCCAGTCAGTCCCTTCTCCCTCCTCGTAGAAAAGCCCGCAGGAGCCGCGCGTTCCTTAAAGGGTGCACGGTTCCTGTGGGCTTTTGCGGGAGGTGGGGGAATTGCCATAGCCGTGTGCAGCCTCTCTTGGTCTGAGAGGCTGCGCACGGCTAAAGAAGCCAAGACAGCGAGCGGGATGGATCCCGCTCGCTGTCTTGGCTTCTTTGCTCTTTGGGACTGTGGGGGGGGGGATAATATTTTTTCTTGATTTCCCCCTCTAAAAACTAGGTGCGCCTTATGGTCAGGTGTGCCTTATGGAGCGAAAAATACGGTAAAATGTGTTGATACCACTAAGTAGGGGTGAGTATTGTGTGCATTACTAGGGCATAGCAAGCTGTAATACTGGTAAGGGGAAAAAAACATAATTTGGATTGGATATTGGTATTTAAAATTGAAGTTTAGCTGGGCAAGCTTTAGAGTCAGGAATGAAGTGGTTAAGCATGGATTGGGTAACATAACAGAAATTTGCATTTCATAAGATGCATGGAGTAAATTAAATTACCTTGCATAGTATTGCCTCAGGGTTGGGAGGAAGGGGTTAACTTTGTTTTCCATTAGGATCATGAGTTCTTTTAACATTTCCTTTAACGGTTTGTAGCAGCCTGCATCTAGCTCAAACCAGTACTGAAATAGCTTAGTAAAAAAGTAATGGAGATTTTTCAAAGTACCTTGCAGCTTGACTCTAGAGTTCATGGGCCAACATAATTAATGGCAAAGTCTAAAAGAAGATTAAAGCAATTAGAGTAAAATTCCTTTCAGACTCTATTGTTAATCCCCTTGTTTGGGGGAAATCCTAAATACCATTATCAGCTATCATAACTTTCTTAGCGCTTCCATGTAGGAAACTGCATGTAAATTGTGCACAAATAGTTGTGTGTGATCTCACGGGAGGGCAGTAGCCACGGGTTGTGGCTTCCTGATGTGGATACACAGTGACAAAGATGCATATTCAATTAACTACATGTGATCTGAATGTGATCTTGCATGAGTTTCTTGTATATCTAAAATTGGAAAAAGTTTCCAATCTTCTTACAATCCCTCCCCTCCCTTAGCAGTCTTGCTGGCATGGCCACTCTTCTGTCTTTTCTATGAAACCTGCCACTGCTATGCACCAACATGGTATCTAGCAGACTGGTGTCTTTTCAGTAGAAAGACATGGATTGTTTTGTGGATGTTCTCATCTGAATACCAGTTAAAATGGGCCTGTGATGAGTCAGTGTGGAAAAGTAATGTCATGTTTTGTCTTGCCCAGTAGCTTGGGAAGAACAAGGGTCTAAGAGTGTATTAAAGGTGCTCTCCAGCTTTGGTAGAGGTAGCTGATGTTCTCAGTTATAGTCAGCATTCAAAATTAGCTGGGCCTTTTGCAACTGGATGGAGATGTCCAGGAGCCACCCTTGGCGTCTAGCATCTCCACCTGTCTGGGTGCAATCAGCTGGTCTGCAGGGGGGACAGCAGCAGCAAAAGACACTTGTCTTTTGCTGCAGCACTACCCCTGGCAAATACCTGATTCTCCCAGCAGCACAGCAGCAAAAGATGCACCTTTTTTTGCTGCTGAGTTGCTGGGCAGATCAGGTGTTTGGTGGGGTACTGTGCTACCCTGCAGACCCCCTGATTTACAAGGCAGCAAATAAAAATAAAATAAATTTCTGCCAGGTGAATCAGGTGTTTGGTGGGGCAGAGTGATAACAAAAGACGTGTCTACCCAGCAGACCCCTGATCTGCCTGGCAGCATTTTTTATTTTTTGCTGCAGGGCTGCCTGGTCTGGTAGTGGGGCAGTCCCCCCACCCCAATGGTGTCTAGACGTTTTGGTGCCCATAACCTAGGTCCCAGGAGCCACATGGCTCCTAGCATTCATATCCCAGTTTCTAACAATGGTATTTTAGTGCTACATGTGGTTTCCTTGTAAAACTTTTCAACAGTCCATAAGATAACTGGCAAAAGAGCAAAATGTAGAGGCATAGGTAAATGCAGGGACATAGTTCCATTATTTGCTCCCAGTGCAGAGTAAAATTAGAAAATGGGTTGTATGACTACTTATAAAAAGAATACAGTAATCTAGGTAGAAAGATGAGTTCTGTAGCTGCATTTGACTAAGTAACATCCTAGTAGTGCTATCAGATTAATTAATAATAATTGCTATAATGCCAGTCAAGTGGTTGTGCCTGAAATTATAAATAGAATCATCAAGACACTTCGGTTTCAGCTACATTCTTTTTAATACTCTGCATGATATCACAGGGAAGCTTGGACAGGGTCTATTCTGGGTTTTGCAAAAGAAGATGCCAATTTGCCTGAAATAGCAGGGAAGGACAAAATGGGAGGAGCCCTAAGAAGGCTTACCTGTTCCATGGCATTTATTATTGCTGTGTGTCAAGGGGCTTGGCCAGTGGAAAACAGAGTACTGATTTCTACAGGCTGACACAGGATGAGGGAAGGCAAAACTGTAGAGAAGACTATGCTTCCTTCAAAGCTTTATCCCTGCTTTCCTTCTGCTGTGCGTTAAGTGTGGACTTTAACAGTCAATTCTCCTTTTGTGTGCACAAGTCTCTCAGCATATTTGCCTCTGAGTCTCCTAATGGATCTTTCCAAGAGAGATTTTTGCCCAGTGTTTGTAATCATAAATTCACACTGTTGTTGTTCTCACACAGACTGTGGTAAAGAGGTAAGAATTTCAGTTATACTAGCTTGCATTCATTTAAGTCATATGATGGGAAATAGGGGGTCATGATGCTTCTGTAGAGAATTCTGTATAGATCTGTTCTATAACTACTTTCATATGTGGGGTGCTATGCAGCGGCAGTCCTGACTTCAAAATATTAAGTATCTGGACTTAAGTATGGTTGTAATGGTTTTGGTGCAAATTAATTGGAGAAAGGACAGCTGAGACTCAGGTTTTGTGTGGATCTGTTTAGGAATTATGGTCTCCATGTGCATGGAAAATAATGTTGGCACAATTACTTGGATAATGCCTGGAAATCTAGATACAGTACTAGGGCTTTCTGACTAGGATGAAGAAACACACCAGCAAACTGTGCAGAAGAGGGGGCAAAGGAATACATCTAGTATCTTTGATATACTAGATATGGGTTCTTGAATAACTCTTCGCATACACAAGTGAAGGAGGCATGGGGCCCAACCATCACTGTGCACAAAATGCAAGTTTGTCTTTGTAAGAATGAAAGGTAATCAAAAGTTTCAGTTAATGTAATTTAAGGGTGGTGCCTGTCTTGTGCGGTTGGAAGGAATAGGAATGTTTAAACGGGCTAATGTAAGTTAATTACACTTGACAAAGATATGGAGTATTAAGCACTCTTTATTTTGATAAGTGCTGTGTTAACCTATGCCACTTTAATACAGATACTATATTCTGGCGCTTGGTTGAGCAGTTAAGAATTTATTTTTGGCTCTAAAGTTGCCTTTCAGCATATTGTTCATTTGCCATTTTGAACTGCTGTGAAAGAAAGCTTAGTGCAAATATATTAACCCAGTTTTCAACACAAGTTGGGGGGCAAAAGCCCCTCAGCCTCTAAGTGTTGACTCCTGTTCCCACGTCTCAGGACGGTTACAACATAAAAACACAACATAACTTCACTTGATTCTAAAATGCTTTAAAAATAGTTAACACAGAAAAATTTATATAAGTGACAGAGTAGGCTATAGTTTAAATTGGCATGTAATAGCAAGCAGGAACTTATGCAAAAAGAGTGCAAAGGCAGCAAATACTTAATCCAGGGGATTACCTTGAAAGGAGGAAATGTCGTAATTATCCAGTGTACCATTTAATGTACTTGGAAACTAATTGATGAAAGAGGAAGGTCTGATTCACTTCAGACTTCCTTCATCCTGTTCCATGAATGCTCACTCTGGTGACTTTGGTTTCATTGTCTTGCTTCTTAGCTACTAAACTATATAAGCTCAAAGATAACACAGAGTTTTTCTGATTATCTTTTGTTATGATTGATTATCTTTTATGTATGCAAAGCTGGTATGACTTCGAGAATGGAATAAAGTATTTACATTATTTGATACAAAACAATTGTATATCAATGAAAGTGTATAGTGCCAAATAGTAAACTTCTTAAACTGAAACATTAAGTTCAAAAGAGATATTAAAACAACAACAACTTGAAACTTCTGTGTTCATAGTCCTCTTTCAATGGAAATATTAACTGTTCCAAACCATTCACAAGTAAACTGCCTTTATTGTGGTTAGTGAGTATACTTCTGTGTATGCTAATACAATACTGAGCATAGGTTCACAAAAATTATCAGCCCACAAGTTGTTACTAATCCTATGGTGGTCATTCAAGGTATAAAATAATAATAAACAAGCAACTTTATATCTGTCAATCCCAAACAACGTGCCATTGTTCTTGAGCTCTTATCATCCCTCACCGTTGCCCTTGTTGACTGGGGCTAATGGGATTTGTAGTGGAAATCATCTGAAAGGCAGCTAGTTGGGGAAGGCTGATTTAAACCTTACCTGTCTAGTCACCTAGATACACCTCTGTAAGCAGCTCTTTTCACAGAATAAATAAGACCAAGTAGTTTGGAAGAATGTGCTAATAGATAACAGTGTGTCTCTTGTCTATAATAAGTCATCAAAGTTTGCACTACTAAGTCAACATTATCTAAATCATGCCCTGCTAGTAACTGGAAGGCATACTTCGTATTATATGCAGGTACAATGTGTTGTAGATATGTGTGTTGACCAAATGTGATGTGTACTAGCTTATACATAACTAACACTGCTTCTCAATGTTAGCTTGACCCTCAAATGGCTTTGTGTACATGGCTGGAAGCCCTGAACAGTACAACATGTCCTTTACTTGCTCTCCCTCCCTCCCTCTTTCTGGTTTGTTTTTTAAATTGTTTCGGTGGACTTTTGAATTCGTATTGTAATCACTTCATGTGATCAGATCACAAGAAGGTAATTTGAATTCAAGACTTTTCCCTTGAATAGTTCTGCATGAAAATACACAGATCATAACTCTATGCAATTAAGTGTTCTAACTGATAAGGGCTGCCTGTCAGATTACTAACAGGTTTTCCCCCTTTTTGAGTTGTAGATTAAAATGTTTTATAAAAGTTTGTTATAACTTAGAACTGCGGCCTTTAATTATGCCTCATTAGTCAGTTAACATATATGTCTAAAAACAAGGGAAGTATCATTTTTATTCAAAATCATTTCGTTGTATTTGATAGTTTTCCTTTAGTAGGTGAGCAACTGGAGAACAGGGTTTTGTTCTGTTTTTGCAATGCAATAAGAGCAGGGACTTTTCACCGAAATTCATACTTCTAAAAGAACAGGAACAATTCATCTGAGCCAACAGCCTTTGTTGATAAGGCACTAAAAGTGAGCTGGTAGGAGTAAATTTAATAGGGCAAAGTGGTGACTAAAAGCCCCTTGGAATGCCAGTTAGACAGTAGCTTGTATTGTATCACAGTCCATGATATCAACAGTTTTTTAACTTTTTACATGGCCCCCAGATTCCAAGTTGGTTACTACTATTCAGATAATTTTACTGTGCCAATGTGGATTGAGGTTTCAATCACCTGTGAATAAATGTTTATTTAGGAAGAGTTCTGAGACTGTTAGGTTATGTACAAAGGAACATGAAGAACAGGTCAAAGGTAGCTTGCCATATAAATTAGGACCTTTTTATGTGTGTTGAGTTCTGGGTTTAATAAATATTAATCTTGTAAAATGCACACAGTCCTATCCTGTTCTGTCACATCTGTTTATCTGCCCCCCCACCACCACCACCTCAAAATCTTTGCACTGTGGCTTAATGGTAAATATAGGTTATGCCTGGTGAGAGGAAAATCTGTTAATATTAATTTTGTGCTAGTTTATGTACAGAAAGATAGGCCATGGTGAAGGTGAGACTGACCACTGGGTTTGACAGAAGAGTAGTATGATCAGAAATCAGATCTTGGCCTGTTTGGATAAACCATGCTAAAACTAACCACAGTTCCCTATTTGGAGGAAAAGACAAACTGCAGCTGGTATAAAATGGAAATGGATGTGTCAGAGGAGGAGAGAGGAGGAAGAGTAGGCTTGTATATACTAAACCATGATTTAGTGTTGCATCATTTTGGGTCACTGACCTAAAAAGAATGAGAAAAGAAAAGATAACGATGGATATAATAAATGTGGCAATGTATTTGAGAGAAAACAAAGTGAATCTCATTTTGCCAATTACGACAAAGCTAGATTCTGGGTAAGTTGGAAACCAATGGTTACTTTAGAGAAAGAAATTATCTTAGCATGCCTTACTTAATTGTTGCAGACTTCTAGGAGAGAGGAGGGCAATATATTTGTATATATATGCTTGTTGGAATCTTTCCAGCATTCCTCTTTGAAAATGGATTTTTATGACTGCAATAGCAGTTAAAATATATAGTTGCAAAAATACAAGTAAAACAAGAAAAGTTGTTTTTTCATAATTAAGTTTGGAAGTTCATTTGATTAAAAGCTGGTGTTTTCCACACTCAAATATAACTAATGCTTTGATCATTGAATTGGAGAGAAATCATGAATCAAATCACCATGGCATATCTTGTGAAGAATAAAACAGTCCATATGACACGAGCATTGTGCCTCTATAAGATTGAATGTCACCAGCCATGCTAGAGATTTAAATGGATATTTTTGTTACCGTATTTTCTCACATATTCTTCTGTATTTCAGGGAGTCAAACCAGCAAGCTTCGATAAAGTAGCAATTCCTGAAGTAAAGGAAATCATTGAGGGATGCATTCGTCAAAACAAAGATGAAAGGTAAGTATTCATTCCATTTGGACAAGGCACTTCAGATATTCCATAGTGCACAATAACAGTGGTGTGTACTCCTTGAACAGTCAGATAAAAATAATAAAGAAAGAGAAATGAAAAGGACTTTCGATTCCCTGTCTGTCAGTCCCATATAAAAAGATTATTCAAAGTATTCATTCTACAATAACATCCAGCTGTTCTTCCTTCTGCTAAATGATACTTTTTCAGTCTTCAGACCCAAATCTCTCAAATTCATTAATTTTTCTTTCCACACAAAACATCTAAAAGGGGTTCTCCAATTATTATTTTTTATAAATATCGACAATATTTTTTCTCTAGCCCAATGTAACAACTTTTCCTCCAGTACCTTCAACAACCTTTCTTCCATATTGAAAAATAATAAATTGTTTCATCTTTGTTCATGCAAAAGTCTCTACACTATGGTCATATGTTAAAATAATATTTGATATTTATTTATTGTATGTTTGTTAATTCACACTCAGTTCTGTTATCTTCCGATCCTATTTTCTGTTGGCCATGATTTTCCTTCCTAATTTTATTTTGTAAGTTCTTTCCATTTCTCACCAATATACAAATAAAAATGAAGCTACGAGGAAACTAACAGAATGTGAAAAGAGAGTAATAAGAGATAGTATAATGACTAAGGGATTGATTTCCCTTTTATACAAAACCCTTATTAAGATTTTGCCCCCCAAAACATTTAAAAAACTGATGAGAATTAATTTGGGATATAAACATTGACGAGGATAAATGGAACAATTTATGGACAAAAGGACCATATAAATCTCCGTCAGCAACTAAGGATTGATTGCTAAAAATTGTGCATGGATTGTATTTAGCATTCAGTATCAGTCATCCTTATTGTTTTGAAAAAGGAAGTCCTTTTAGAAATGGCATGGATATATAGAGTTTGTCTTAGAACAAGATTTAAATATTCAGTGGAATATGGGCAGCCCAATTGGAAAATGGAGGAATTGTTTGTGTATTGTACTATGTGATAACGTTCTCCTGTCTTTTCCATTCCTCTTTTATTATTTCCTTTCCGTTATGATCAGGTATGCTATCAAGGACCTTCTGAATCATGCATTCTTCCAGGAAGAAACTGGTGTGCGGGTAGAGCTAGCAGAAGAAGATGATGGAGAGAAAATTGCCATCAAGCTCTGGTTACGAATTGAAGACATTAAAAAACTTAAGGGCAAATATAAGGATAATGAAGCGATAGAATTTTCTTTCGACTTGGAAAGAGATGTCCCAGAAGATGTAGCACAAGAAATGGTATGTCATATAGATATGACAGGTATTCCCACTTCTGCACCTATTTTGGCAGATTCCAGAGACATGGAATTGAACCATGTAGCTGATTTTTTTCTTTCATGATTTTGCTCACCCCAGTGCAGCCCAATTAAACTTAATACAGTGGGAATAAATGGTGTCTTCTTGTTGTTGTGATGCATTTCTCAGACAAGCCAGACTTCCATAGCTGTCTGAAAAACAGTAGCTGAGGAAAGCAGTCACACAGTGTAAGGGGCTGAACTCTGTCACCCTTCTAATTTGAGCATACCTACAGAGGTAGCTTTGACTTTCATTTCCCCCTGCTCCCCCAATAGTTCCCTTGCATGCACATATTTTCAATAACGGATGGATCCATATTTTTCTTAAGTAAAGAATAATCAATGCACTTAAGAGTTGCTCTGCTTCATGGGTAGCCCATGTGATACTCTTCAGATGTTGCTGAACATAAAACTTCCAAAAATCTTTGCTAGTATGGCCAGTGATCAGGGATGATGGTAGTTGTAGTCCAGCAGCACCTGGGGGCACATCATTGGCTACCCCTGCTCTAGATTATGTAGGTGCAGTGGACATTTGTTGAAACTTGCCTTTATGATTTCCCAGAAGGATTAATTTGGGGGATTAACTACTACCATCTAGCTGGCAGTTCAATTATATTTTAACACTTCTTTCAAAAAATTATATACTTTAGGACACTTTTACCCCATGGAGAAACATATCTGTCTATCTGCTCACTTTCCATTATAATTTTAAGCTGGATACAGTACTTACAAGGCATAAAACACCACCAGAATCAGTTTTTGCAACAAGCTTCTCTCCAATAAATTAGAAGGGTGCAAATGTTGCTAGGTCTCATTCCCTAGCCAATTCCAAACTAATGGTTTAGTACTTCTGAACAGAAGGTTGATGCAGCTGCTTTGACCTTGCAGCTGGGGTAGAAGACACTGTATCCATCTTTCCCCTTCAAGGTGATTGCACTGACTGCCATATAAATGGGAAGGCAGATGCACTTAGTAGTATATGTGCTATCCATTGCTTCATGTGAAGATATTATTTGGTTTATGATAGGATCTTATAATCTTTTTGCCTTGGCTTTTTCCCAATGGTCTTGGCACGTTTGATGTATAATTATAGAAACTTTTATTTTGCTTTATCATTGTTTATCTGATGGCATGAACCATCTACTTTTCAGGTTGAGTCTGGGTATGTCTGTGAAGGGGATCACAAGACAATGGCCAAAGCTATAAAGGATAGAGTGTCCTTGATCAAGCGGAAGAGGGAGCAGCGTCAGTTGGTGAGAGAAGAACAGGAAAAAAGAAAGCAAGAAGAAGTCAGCCAGAAACAGCAGACAGAGCAGCAGTTACAAACGGGCACTACCCAGCAAGGAACTAAACATGCTGCACCTGCCACTGGTGTCACTGCCATCCCTGCTGCTTCAGCTTCGGTTTCCACACAAGTAGAGCCTGAGGAGCCAGAAGCCGATCAACATCAACAGCTGCAGTATCATCAACCTAGCATTTCTGTATTGTGTAAGTACATGCATCTTCTGACCTGTATTTTTGGACAGTTAAGTCAATACGTAAAGCCCGGTGTGACTGAAACATGTCACTATACAATAAACTAGTCACCATCCTCCTGGGTCATCCACAGGCATTTATGATTTAGACAAACATAAAGTGGTCAAGATAGATGGCTCCACTGCTCTCTTGGTAGACCTCTTCATATCAGCTGCTCCTTGAACATCTGAACAAGCAAGACCACCTTTAAGAAGCATACTTGCACTGAGGCTGGTGCAGATAGCTCCCCAACCCAAGCTGCCCTTGCAACAGATGCAGCCCCCCTTCCCTGGGAGAAATTTTATTTTGCTCAGAATGGGAAGTGAAGTCCCCCCCCACACACACACACAGCATTCATCGCTTTGCCAGCAGACTAAATGCACCTTGGACTGACTTCATGCAGATGTGTGACTGGTCCACTAACAGTGTTTACTCCAAACACTGAAGCTTGAGAGTCCTTGTAGATCTGTGTCTTGTGAATCGGCAGGATGCAACTATCGCATAAGCAGTATACAAAGAGTTTAAACCCGGGTACAGAATGAGGATCCTGATGTAGCTCCAGATTTTGAGCAGACTTTCATTCCAGCTCCCATAGGTGGCTGATGTTGATCTTGACCTGAAGGTACTGTTCTTGGAAGAATTGTATAATGAAGGTGAGGGTGCTGATGACTTGGCCATGGTTTTGCTGCAGCCTGATTTCCACTTTCGATGGCTTTGAAGACAGCTCTCCTGACTAAAAAAAGCCAGAATGAGAGTGGCTGCTACCTGGAGCTTTATCTACAAGCAGGGAACCTTCACTTAGCCATGCAAGCATCAGCCCTATTGCACCCTAACCTGCCTATCAGTTCCATGTCCTGTCTTCCCTCTTTCTTCTCCTTCAGAACAGAAACTCTCGTACAGGAGGAGGGGAAAGTACAGGAAATCCAAGTGTTGTGGGACCAACATGGGTAGTGATGGTGTTTCAGGCCACAGTGGTGCCCTCATGGTGGCGTTGTGCTTGGTGGGGGGGGATAGGGTAAGGTGGCAATGAAGTCAGAAGAGCTCTGGGTTGGTGATGCTGGCATGCATGCACACCTGTGGGACTGCTGCAACCAACTTAGAGATCCTCTAACCTTGCTGGACTATTGTAGCAAGTTCACATTGCTGCCATCGGAAAAACACCACTGCCACACCACCCTTCCATCATGTGCCATTACTATGTTCAGGCATAGTTGAAGAGCCAAGCCTGAGACTATGTGATGCCTGTTGGAAAGCTATGGGGAGAAGTACCATTGAACATAAGACAAAGGGCCAGACAAAGGGACTTGGGATCAATAAATAAACATGGTACAGCTTGAAAAGGATTATGTTAAGGCCACCAGGGAAACCCTGAAGATCCCTACAAGAATCACAAATAAAAGTTGATTGCAGAGGCATATGAGGAAGGGGGAGTTTAAGGGACTCTACCAAACAGTGGTCACATCAATGTGCTGTTCTGATGCTGAATTCAAGAGGTACATGGAGCGCCATGCCACTGTCCTAGAGAGGCAAGTGACTTGGTAGAAATGCATAACAGACACACTAAATGAACAACTGGCAGCTCTGCAGCCACCTGTCCAGTATTCTCACTGCCGGGGGTACATCCTACTGTACGTTAGCAAAATCACACACAACCCTGATTGAACACAAATCTTCTTTGAGTCAATAGATCAGCCAAGGAAGAGCCAAGAGCTACTGTAGATGTATATGGGCCAGCTAACTGTTCATTGCTCATTGTACATTGCACATTTGCTGTCGAAAGGATACTTGAGGTTAGGAGTACCACTGCCTTGTGAGACCAGCTGAACTTTGAAATGATAATGGCTATGAAGATTTGGGCCTTTCTGAGAACAGAGGCAGTCTGGCATTTGGCACATGATGTGGAAGAATGGGATAATCCTTTGGGATATCTCATGAGATTAAGAGATGGTATAGGAGGAAATGTGTCCAGAAAAAACTCATGTTGACCCTGTACAAATTGGTCCTTAATGGGAGCTCATTGCATGTCAGCAGATCATAACATCTGTGGGCTGTAAAATCTTCAGAGACGCAATATGTTCTTTTGATTCCTATCCGTATTTTGGTCCCTAAAAGCCAAATGTTTCAACCGTATTGTATTCCAGTCTATGGATGGATGCCAAAGGCATGTTCATAGAGATGAACATTGGCATGTTCCGCCAATGTCACAATATGGCCATAACATTTTATGTTGTGAAGCATTGAATCTGGACTTCTTGATAATCTTTTCACTTTTAACAAGAACAGATTTGTTGCCATTTCGGGAGCAAAATGCAATCAGCATTATCTCTATACTGTGGAAATAAAAGGTGTTATGGACAGGAGTTAGGGCTTTGGGTTTCTTGTAGCTGTCCCTGCTGCCTTCCCGATGCACAACTTCGTTACTGCCATTGTCCTTTCTAACATACTCAGTCTGAGCACAGTTTCTGGATTTTGTGTTATAGGATTTGGGGGAAGTAGGGGGCATGTACTAGTGCTGCTGTCTCTACCTTAATTTTGTATAAATTTAAATGAATTCACAAGTAGTTCTGGAACTTCGACTCAGCATGAGTTCATGAGCAATTTAAAACCAACTCTTTTAATGGTCTTTACAGCTGATGGCACCGTTGATAGTGGACAAGGATCATCTGTCTTTACCGAATCATGTGTGAGCAGCCAACAGACAGCTTCTTATGGTTCCCAGCACGAACAATCTATCCCAACAGTTCAGCCCCAAGGATATGCAGCTCCTGTTGGCCAGCCACAATCACAACAACCTGGAGGATATCAGACGTCTGGAGTGGTAAGGCCAAAGCCAAAGTAGTAGAGGGAATACTTCAATGAGACTTGCTCGGAATTCCTTTATTTGTGTAGGCTTTTAAAAAACCTGTAGTCTGAGGTTTGAATGGAAGTTCAGATATATTTTGTGTGGGTAAAACAACATACACAACAATGGAAAATTCCTTTCTCTGATAGTTCTTCAGGCGAGAGAGAGGGTATCTCATAGAAAGGTATAAAGGCAGCAGAACTTGGGGTGGAAGCAGCAATAAAATTCCCTTTCACTTGCTGATTTTGCCTATAGAGGTATATAAAATTCTATTTAGCTTGCAATGCATAGTGTGTGAGGAAGTTTATAATTGAAAAGTTATGATGAGCTTTATGAAACAGCTGAGTGTGTTAAGAGAACATATTGTGCAAGATTTTAATTACAGCTACAGAAGGTAAGGATTCCTAACCATTATAGAATGCTGCATGCGGACACTGCAGTTTTAAATGATCCCACTTCTGTTTTGCCATTTATTTATAGCTTGCATTGAATTGCTCATGGGCACAATTACCTTTCCCACTTCATGCGTTCATTTGTGTTACCCTTTATTTGGTACCCTTTTCTGGTATGTTTTCAGAGCTGACCTTGGGGGTCTTCTAGAAAAACTCTTTTACTCAGATCTTTTTACAAACCTTGCTGCTTGTGTAAAGGCCAAAAAAGTAACTGTTCCTCAAATAATTTACCTATATCTAGAGGATGCAGCCTTTCTGGTTTGGTTATCTCTGTTATTATGATGATATATTTCTGTAAATTACATTGGCAAGAGTTATCGTAGAAGATAATTCCTCATTGGAGGAAAAATCTTGCCAGTTTTTACAAACAGAGCATCTTTCCATTCTGTTCAAATGCACATATGAAGTTTTGTGCCCTTTTAAACACATGATCAATCACAACTTTTAATACTTTTTTGAAAGTTTATTTGAGTTGAGTTCCATTGCTGCAGTTCAAGGACATGCCTTGGATCAATAACCCATTAAGCAATCTTCACATGCCTTGCTTCAAGGTTGAATAATCATGGCTAACACCAGGGGAATACACTAACAGTTCTTCTGAGCAGACCAGGTTTGGATGATGAATCGAAGACTTCCAGAAAAACTTCCATGCAGACTCTTCTGGAAGTTTCAGGTGTCAGTGCAGTTTCATTAGGAAGAAGACTTCAAAAAGGACCAATCATTTTGGTTTTCCCCAAGAAGCTCTGGGGGAAAAATACAGAAGCATGTTTGGGGGGGACAACGACCTGGCTGCCGGAGGAACTATTACATTTTAAAGCAGTAATTTAGGTGATAATTTGTTTACAATGAGAAAAATAAACCAATGACCTCTGGGGTATAGGCAGATTGCAGCAACTATCTTCTCTAATAAACTCCTCTCCTGGAAGATGGCCTAATTCTAATTTTAAGACAGCTGTCACAATTAAAGTCTTGCCTTGTTCCACAGTTTATGCTATGGTTGATTTCTGTTGTCTTGCAGTCCTTGACTGAATAAACTTAAGGTGTCCAGTCAAATCCTGTATTTAGGAAGCCAGTTCACTTTAGAATGAAATCTGATGTCAGCAAAAATACTTGAAGACAGTAACACTAAATTTGGAAAGAAGGAAAACATCTTTGCACACACCATGTTGCCAATTTCAAACCAATGTTCATTCCCTTTAGACTTCTAGAGGCTTTCAGTTAGGAAATGTATCGGTGCTGGGAACAGCTTAAACACATTTTTTATGGAACCAGGGTGACGAGAACATATGTCTACTTCTTCCATATATATAAACTATTTGACAAAAGTAATGGAATTTGACAATCAAAATAGAACCTGCAGCCCTCTGAGGTGCTTATAACCCTCTTTATTGTACATGATGTCACTGTCAAGTTCCTTCATACCCTGTTTGTTCTGATCAGCATTGGCCCTTTGTCATGAATGTGTCTCCCTCAGTTCAAGCTCATTAGCCATGTGGTTTGTGTTCACTTCTTTTTGTTTCCTTCCTTAGCCTCAACGTGGCTGTAGCATGTCGGTTTGTCCTTCCCCTCTTTCTTTCCCTCCGCTGTCCCAAATCCCTCTCAGTGCTCCTTCTACTCCACCATCAGTGTTATGCGCACCTCTTTCTCCTTCTTACCTTCGGACTGCCCCTGAGGAAACTTTTGGCGAAAAGCTTTCCAAAGCTTTGGAGAATGTCCTGCCCATGCACACCGCCTCTCCACGCAGCAAGCGGCGTTCCAGCCTGCCTTCCCTCTTTCTCCACCCTGTATGTCACTGTATGACTCCTGGCACATTGCAGATAAGTCACCACTAAATACATCCTGGCGTCATTCTTCAAATTAGATAAGAGACAAAATGGGGACTGTGTTAGCCTGTGCTTCTGGAAAGTTGATTCTTCTTCCTCCTCCAAAACCTAAGAGTTAATGTGCCTGAAGTTTCAGGGAAAAGCTGAAGTGCAGCATGCAGTTTAAATGAAATCTGCAAATTATATGGATTAGTTCTGATCTGATTTATACACTTTGATTTGGGGGCTACAGTTAATAATTCTTCAAATCATATGTATATGTAGCTGGCTAGAACCATGCCAGTGCCATTGAAAACCACCGTGGGGCATCTGTGAATGCTTGCTGCCATTTAACAGGAGGGAAAGTTTCCAGCTCTGACCATTATGGAGAAAAGGTTCTGGTGAACAGGCAGCATGAATCAAAGACTCAAATTGCTAGAAGTCTAGTTCATCTGTTCAGCTCTTAATTTTTGTCGTGTGCTACTTCCTTGTATACTACATTTCTCCTTTCCTTGTTCTTACTTCCAGAACTGATGCCAAAACTAATGTGACGGTCACTGCTTCCACTTGGGGATAATTGATTTCCTATTAATTTATTCTTGCTTTGATTGAAGTGATAAGTCATTAGAGCAGGAGAGGAAGATAGAATCACTTTCTACAGAACAGAAAAACACATTGCCTTCTATTCACAGAGGGTGTAGGACTAATCCTCACTCTGTACTGTTAATTGTGTCATATAAGAGTTTGCTCCTGCTTTTCCAGAATATAAATCAAAACTTTGGTGCAATGGGAGAGAGAGAGAAATTGTAAGTGATATATAAAGGTGAAGTGGCATATAAGCTTTATACAGGGGTGCTATAATTGATCCCATTGATATATTTTCTACAATCTTTTGTGCATGAATTAGGAGATTAGAAATCTCCTTGGTGATGCACTAAAATGTTCAACACTTAATTGATGGTACACGTTTGAAAGGACAGTACGTTTCCGAAGAAGTTAAATTTCTTGTTTTCCCCCAGATTCACAACAGAATTTTTTCCTTGAAAGGCAACTAATTTTGATAGGAAATAAATAATGTGTTGAGAAATAGTCATGTTTTCATTAAAGAAAGTTGTCCAAAGTTTTTTATATAGACAGAAGGAGATGGGTGGAAAAGCAGCTTCTAACAAAAGCAAATACTCATATAGACACTGATATCTGCCAAGGATGTATTTAATGGATATGTATAACCCTTCAAAGCATTTTACGTGTTGACCATGAACTAGGCGTAGCCATTCTATAAGGTTACTAAAGAGAGCTGCCTATTGAGCTGAACATGCTAATATGCTTCTATAACGTGTGAATTACTTGTCTTGTTCATGTCAATACAGCCTCAATCCATGGTGCATCCGTGTGGGGGAACCCCAACGTTCCCAGATTCCCAAGTATTTTTTCCAACCGTTCATGAACGGCCAGTGTCTTTCTCGCCACCACCCATCTGCCCTTCACGGGTGGCCATTTCTCAGCGACGCAAGAGCACTTCCATCCTTGAAGCCCAAACCTGCCACTTCCAGCCCTTGCTCAAGACTGGTCAGAGTTTTGTTCTCCCTGTTGGTAGTCCAGCAACTTGGACACCAGAGGGACTGGTGACAATGAGCAGCACAGCTGGGGAGCATATGCAGGCTAACCCTGGTTTTGACTCGGCTCAAGGGTTGAGTGATTACAGATCTGGACAAGCGCTTTCAAAGGATGCTGCAAGCATGTTGACTCAAGAAGCAATGTATTTAGTGGGCATGCACTACCAGTCCCAGTTGCCAGAACACTATGATACAGTGCCCCAGAATCCCCAGGGGACTGAGCAACACTTACAGCAGGCTCCTGAACAGAGAAATTTGCAAGGCGGCCCCCCGCAGAGTTCTACTTTTGAATATCAAACTGGGCAGCCATTTCTGGCAAGACAGATTCAGAACTTGAGACTGGATTCTGGAATGAATCCACCATCACCATTGTCTAGTATGTCAGCACCACTGAGTGCAGATGCCACACAAATGAATTTTCACCCAGTATTTGTTCCACATTCTGCACCTGCCATACTCACTCACAGTGCGGACGGTCGAGCAAGTTGTGTGTTTGAGTTCCATGTTCAAGCACCCAGTGCAACTGCAGGAGACGGTGCTGTCCTCTCACAGCGCGTTTATAGAAATCGCCGAGGCTCCACAGATTTTAACCAGGAGGAGTCCCCTCAGACAACCGTACAGCCTGGTCGTCTTCAGCCTGTAACGGAAGAGCAGTGCAGCTACCTAGGTTCTGAGTTCATGGTGCCTAGAGCCAGTTCTGTCTTACAGAGCTGGCCAGAAGGTAGCCCAGGATACTCCAGTGATTCATCACAGTTGACTTCCTCAGACACTGGTGATTTTCTTTCTCCTCCTCCCACTGGGGTATCTGCATCGTATGATTCAGGCTTGCCTCTGCCTGCTGCCCAGCTGACTCAGAAGGCATTTCAGGATTCACAGATCATCTTCCACTTCCCACAGGGAACTTCATCTCAACAGGCTTTCTCGGCACTGGCTTCATCAGGACCATCTACACTCTATCCTCAGGTTACAGGAACAAATGTTTCCAAATTACTTCGTTTTTCGTAAACCCCTTCATAGTGCAAAACTCCTTGTATTCCTTATCCTGTTTCAACCTTTCCTTAATCTCCTCACATCCCTGCAAATTACTGCAGTATTTGAGATTAGAACAGTATTGTGTGGTTGTTGAAGCTTCTGTGGTCCTAGCTTACTAGGAGCATCCCTCATTGTGATCAGTTTATGTCGTATGTATTGATGGTTGTCAAAACCTTGCCGTGTGAGCCTGTTTAATATGGTAACAAGTGCTGGTCATTTAACAATGTTGAAAAAAAATTCTTTTTTACTTATCTGATGCTCACTTGGATGCTCAGGTAAGAGAAATACAGAGACTGTTTCACAGCCTGAAGATGTACTAGACTGGATGAAGTAATAACCGTTCTCTATAAACACAAACCAAAGCAGTACCACTCTATATTCATACTGTGCCAAGTAGTGCCCTCCTTTCTTAACACATGCACCTTCTGGGTCTTATTGTAGGTTAGAGGCACTGTGTTGTACAGAACTGATTAGAGTTGGAGGTTTTTCTGTCTTACTGTTGCAGAGGTCAACAAGTGGCAATCTCTAGGTCAAACCACCCTCCTGCGTGATGTGTGTTTTCTAACTGCCAACCATACAGGGGTATTCATAAGCAGTAATAGCAGGAAGGTGTGAGAGTTTGGCTTATTCTGTCCTCACCATAAATAGGTAAGGGGACTGTCCAGCAAAATTATTGGCTGACCAGTTTGTGTGGTCTATGAAATAGATTTTGTGAGTCTTCAAAGCATTGCAAAAATGCACAAACCTGTTTGATTTGTAGGACAGAGACAATGATAGTGTGCTCCAAGGAAGACTTTATTACTCTATTTACAACTCCCTGGGAAAACTTTGTGTAACATTGAAGAAGGACTATTCTGCAGTCATAAAACTGCAATAGCCTGGTTCATACATTATGCTAAGCCATGGCTTGTTTAGCCAAAGCGTGGTTTGCTTGAATATCCAAATTCTCCAGAGCAGACCTCAAGGTGAAGCTATAGTGGTGGTTGACTTACAAACGATGGCTTGTTTTCTTCTAGAGTTTGACATATCTAAATCCATCAGTCTTGCTTAACCATGATTTGTATTATCCCACCACCACAGGCACTTGCCAAGCTTCAATTGCATGAGGGAAAAGCAGTTGGAGAAACAAGTCGTGACTCCCCCCTCCCCTTAGTTTTCAAGGTGACTTGTGGTTTCTTGAGCAAACTATTATTAGAACAGACCATAGCTTACCACTATGTTTGTGAGCACAACCATTGTAACATGCTTCCATATAAACAAGATGCTAAACTATCTTTAGAAAGCAAACAGCATGAAAAGTTTTTACAAAATTATTCATCAGACAAATGCCCAGAAAACAAAATATGTAGGGCAAGCTTCCTCAACCTCTGCCCTCCAGATGTTTTGAGACTACAGTTCCCATCATCCCTGACCACTGGTCCTGCTAGCTAGGGATCATGGGAGTTGGAGGCCAAAAACATCTGGAGGGCCAAGGTTGAAGAAGCCTGATGTAGGGTATACATACTTTTTGTAAGGCAACCCACAAATAATAATAATAATTTATTATTTATACCCCGCCCATCTGGCTGGGCTTCCCCAGCCACTCTGGGTGGCTTCCAAAAAAATATTAAAATACTGTAATACATCAAACATTAAAAGCTTCCCTAAACAGGGCTGCCTTCAGATGTCTTCTAAAAGTCTGGTAGTTATTATTCTCTTTGACATCTGGTGGGAGGGCATTCCACAGGGAGGGCGCTACTACCGAGAAGGCCCTCTGCCTGGTTCCCTGTAACTTCCCACTAACAAAGGATAGTGAATATTGATAAGAGTTTTTAACTGTACAAATATGCTTTGAAGCATTTTAACTCTTAAAAATTACATTGAGAGTCTCTGTCTTTCAACTTTGATTTGATTTGATTTTGCTGACAGTCTTAATTGTTTTCACTGGCATAAACTAGTTACCACCATTGAGAGACTATAGTTTGCAGCACCCATGGTAGTAGCTCAGTTGAATGCTATGGGTTTCACGAGCATCAATCAGTAGTGTTTGGGTAACATAAGAGGAATCAATTTTCTTAGAGCAATTTCACATCAGTCTTGAGATGCAGATCTTCACAGCCTGGTAAGGTGGCATGTCTTAAGTGTTGTGGAAGTCTCTGGTTCAAATCTTGCCTCACTTATAAACTGCTGCCTTCAGCCCTCAATTGTCAATATGAGGACAATAAGCTGACCTTCTTTACAGGTTTCATGAGATAATGTATTTCCAGTGTTTTAGAAAAGCACCATGCAAGTATTTAGTGTGAAGTCTTGGAAGTAAATGTTTTTTTTCTGAAAACAAAACCTCACTTTTTACTGATAGCAGCATTTCAGTAACAGTAGGGAAACTAGTAATGTGAAAGTTTTATTCCTTTGCTCACTTTATATTAGTGACTTGTAACTTGTTGCTTTTTCTGGGCCCTAGTAGTTTTTTTTTTGGAACAGTAGACACATTTTTTTTTGGTGGTGGGGAAACAGTTTTTATTACTGAGACATGGGAATGCTGTATTTACAAGTTCCTTTGTGGATTTCCTTGGAGAAATCAGCAGACGTTGAGAAATGTTTCTGTGGTGAAACTTGAACATAAACAGGCAAAATAGATTCCACAGAAGCACTTAATTCAGATCCAAACCTTACAGGATGAACCTCACAAGCTAACTGAATAGTATTTTCTCCTACCTCTCAAAATGACCCCACAGCTCTGTCCCATGTTTCCACCATACTGCCAGCGTATATAGAATATGCTTGTTTGATAACAATCTGACACCATACGTTCCTATAGGTTTGACTTGGCTAAATGAACTCCTTCGGCTACCTTTTTTCTTTCAAATTCTTTGTGTAATTGTCCAAATATTGTATACCTTATTCAACCTTGTCACTGCAACATTACAAGCTTTAGCTCTGATTTTTCCACTTTGTACATACCATTTTTCCATTATATACCAAGATAAAGCCCAGAATGTGGTATACATTTCAGTATGCTGCAAATGTCTTTTTCAAAAATGATCATTGCCATTCCAGTTTGGGTAGTTGGCTTTTCTTTTCTTTCTTTCACATCCATTCATGATTATTGTGCCTTGCTTACTTATTAAAATGGGAAGTTATTAGCTGGAAATCAAAATTCCAGGACAAGTCTTAGTTATGATGCTTATTAAGATGAATTAATATTGGCCTAGATTACATATTGCTTGTAAATGCAGATATTTAATGGAGCTAAACCAAACTACAGCTCATTGTTTCCTCTTGTGCTAGCATAGCCTGATGCAGATCTTTGACAAACTGCATGAGGATAAGATTTGCATTGTAGAAATGCATCATGCAGAACTTAGACTTGCAACTTGTATTAGATGCTACAAAAATAATGCATTGTAAAACAATGCATTGCAATGACAGTACTTTGTTTGAAGCGTCCATATTGAATGGTGTTCTAATTCATTGGGGCTGTTTAACTACAGGCCAGTGTTGTTCAGGTGCTTATTTTCAGTACAGAAGTTGGCAAAGAATCTGATTCTCTGTCTTTTTCCTTTAGGCGCAGATGAAAGGGCAGCCAACCTCAAACGCTTCATCAGTTGGCACATCATCCCAGCTAATGCAGCCAAGTCAACAGGTAATGATGAGCAACTGTTTTTCATATATTTCTGTAGGTTGAGGATATTCAGTGCAGTTCTTTTTTTATAGTGTTTTCAGTGTTTATCCCCAAGTTTGACTCGGTAGCAGGTTGGACTACTCATGGCTCTCCAGCTGATGCTGGACTCCAGCTCCCATCACCATGAGCAAATACAGGCAATGGTCAGAGAAGATGGGAGTTGTAGTTCAACAACATCTAGAGGACAAGAAGTCAGCTACCTTGTTTCTAGGTAGGAAAGGTGGGTTATGGTTAAATTAACATATACTAAAGTGAATTTTGTACATTTCGTTTTATTTCTTTGGGGATTTGCTGTGGAATTCGTTTAAGATTTGTATTTTTAAAATTTTACTTTTCTGCTTCCAAGTTATAGGTGATTATCATTCCTTTGACTTAGCTTGATTTATTCTGTATGCTTTCCCCAGAAATGTGCCCAAAATAATATTTGGTGTAAGTTTGTTAATGTGTTGAAAACGATTAACTGTAGAAATCAGTCCCATTTAACAGTTAGCTTTCATCTTGCATGAGACAATTTCATGTGGTGTTCCTATGTAACTTTTCTCAAAAAGCTTTGCTCTGCATGCAAACTTTTCTGGTATTAGTAGTTGGCAAAGTATAGATAGAATGTTCCTGGTTCCAGTAAACTATGATTTCAAAAAGTAAAAACAAGCAATGAACTTGAGCTGTATCTCCTCTAAGCTCTGAGGGCCTTCTAGCTGCTCCCTCATTGCGAGAAGTGAGGTCTTCTTGGTAGTGGCACCCATCCTGTGGAACTTCCTCCCATCAGATGTCAAAGGGATAAATAATTATACGACCTTTCATAGATACATGAAGGCAGCCCTGTATCAGGAAGCTTTTATTGTGTGGTGTTCCATATTCTGTTGGAAGCCACCCAGAGTCCAGAGTAGCTGGGACAACCCAGTTAGATGGGCAGGGTACATTATTATTATTGTTATTATTATTATTATTATTATTATTATTATTATTAATTCTTCCTATGTCTGGCTTCAGAACACACTGTTTACTGTGTTATTTGAACTGGGAAATTGTGTTTCAAGATCTCCCTATGAACTTATATTGCAAGACATGTTTGGTTTGGGTTTCCAGGAGGCCTTAAATCACAGTTTTCTTGTTTGAGCTTCCTATTTTTTTAAGCCAAGTTCCAATGAAAGGCTGAACTTCACTTTTGTCTGAGTGCTAGTTGTTGATTCCCTTCCCACCATGCACATGCTTGTATAGTGTCACCTCCCCACCCCCCAACCTTTAAGTAAAGGTAAAGGGACCCCTGACCATTAGGTCCAGTCATGGCCAACTCTGGGGTTGCGGCGCTCATCTCCCTTTATTGGCCGAGGCAGCCGGCGTACAGCTTCCAGGTCATGTGGCCAGCATGACTAAGCCACTTCTGGTGAACCAGAGCAGCGCACGGAAACGCCGTTTACCTTCCCGCTGGAGCGGTACCTACCGTATTTTTCGCACCATTGGACGCACCGGACAATAGGACGCACTTTGTTTTAGAGGGGGGAGAACAAGGGAAAAAAAATCTGCCCCTCTCTGCCCAGCGCCCCTTTTAAGGTGCGTTCAGGCGGCTACCTTGGAAGCCTGGAGAGCGAGAGGGGTCGGTGTGAACTGATCCCTCTCGCTCTCCAGGCTTCAGGTTCCTTTCCACCTGCTCTTTGGGGCTGGCGGGGGGAAGCCCACCACCAGCCCCAAAGAGCAGGTCAGGGAGCAGCGGAAAGGCGCAGCGGACAGGCTCCTGCCATAGCCAGGCGTCACCTCTCCAGCCGGGAGAACGTGCGCGGGGCTAAAGAAGCACCTGCGACCCTCTCCTGGCTGGGGAGGTGACGCGTGGCTATAGAGGCTCCTGCCATAGCTGCGTGTCACCTCTCCAACTGGGAGAGGGTCGCGGGAGGCTGCTTTAGCCCCGCGTGCGCTCTCCCGGCTGGGGAGGTGACGCGCTGCTATAGAGGCTCCTGCCATAGCTGCGTGTCACCTCTCCAGCTGGGAGAGGGTCGCGGGAGGCTGCTTTAGCCCCGCGCGCGCTCTCCCGGCTGGGGAGGTGACGCGCTGCTATAGAGGCTCCTCTCCCAGCTGGGGAGGTGACACGCAGCTATGGCAGGAGCCTCTATAGCAGCGCGTCACCTCCCCAGCTGGGAGAGCGCGCGCGGGGCTACGCGTCTTCGCTCCATAGGACGCACACACATTTCCCCTTCATTTTTGAAGGAGAAAAAGTGCGTCCTATAGAGCGAAAAATACGGTATTTATCTACTTGCACTTGATGTGCTTTCGAACTGCTAGGTGGGCAGGAGCAGGGACCGAGCAACGGGAGCTCACCCTGTCGCAGGGATTCGAACCGCCAACCTTCTGATCAGCAAGTCCTAGGCTCTGTGGTTTAACCCACAGCACCACCCACGTCCCTTGACCTTTAAGTAGGCTGTGCTTATTTTCAGTTGTTTCTCAGGAAGTTTGTGCTAACTCTACCTCAGTACTGTTGAACATCTGAAAACAATATATTATCATTAGAATACACACATACACAGCAGGAATTCAGATATACCCAAGACAAGATCAACTGCTGCAAAATATTTCCAGCTAAAAGGTGTTTTTGTCCAGTGTAAATAATCTGCTGTTGTTTTTTCTTCTGTGACAGAGCACCCAGCCTTCAGCCTCTTCACAACAGACTGGGCAATACCAAGTTCAGCAGCCTTCAGTTTCCAGTGGAGCTGCTCCATCGCAGCCAGTTACTCAGCAAGCACAAATAATGTCTGTGCCTCAGGTAGCAGCTGGGACACAGGTAAACTACAACTTGCTCTCTCCTGGAGGGCTTCTGTCTGGACTACCTGAATTGTTTGCAGCTAAGCCCCCTTCATTTATGTGACAAAACAGGGTATATAGATATATCTAGTTGGAAATGTGTTGTCTGGAAGAGTACAATGAAAGTATTAGGATAAGGAAAATCAGTGTATTAAATGGGAAGACTTAACCCATCAACTTTTGTCATGGTCTAAAATGCAATGCCTGATTTTGAAAAAGTTAGAAAACCTGTGTGTTGTTTGAGAGTGCATGTGTGTGTGCATAGTTTTTGTTGTTTTTTTAAAATCAGTGTAGGGGGTCAGTGGCTCAGTATCCCAACACTGAGTGCTCTTCAAGATGAGTCTCCTTTTTTCTCCACATCTCCCTCCTTCACTCCTTGCCCTAGAGGCTTTTTGCTGACTCCAGATTGGTCCTGTAGATGTATATACTTTTGAATCCCAGAATACTAAATTTTTGTGGCAATTTTGCTTAAGTTTCCTGAAAAATTTCCTGTTGCATTTCTCGCTCTGCTTTTTGGCACTAACAAGAGTATTTCTATATGTTGGCCGAGTGGCTTTTAATTCCCCCTGACCTTAGGCTCCTACACCCATATGAGGGGTTATTAGAAGTGTGTTCTAGATAAACTGATGCCATGCTATAATAATAATATATTACTACTACTACTACTATTCTTATTATTACTACCCCACCCATCTGGCTGGGTGTCTTGACCTTGTTTCTCCATCCTGAAATTCTCCTTCGATAACAAGGATAATTTCTCCAAAATGTTAAAGATATGCATCAAAAAAGAGCACCAAAAATTGCTAATTGGAAGTAACCCTCCCAGCCACTCTGTCAAATATATTCCTTCCCTGCACCTGTTAAGTGTGGTGTAAACATTTCCCCCCTTTTCTTGGACTAATGCAATTAAAAGCCTGCTTCCTGCAACCTTTCTCCTTAAAGGTCTATCTTTTTCTTTACCTCCCCAGCTTCCTGTTTCCCAGCCAGTGCCGATCATCCAAGGTGAAACACAGTTACCTATGGCAGTGCCTTCCCTTCCTCAGCCTTCAGTTGCCCCTGTCATGCCCATTGGCTCTCATTTTCTCCCTATGGGCCCGTCCTTACAGACTCCCCTTCACCCACAGTTCTCAGTTTCTCAGATGCCCATAGCAACACCTCATGTGTCAGTGGCTCAGCCTGGTTTCCCAACTCTACCCATCTCCATGGCATCTGGTGTTAGCCAGCCATTGCTCACTTTGGCCACATCTGCTGCAGCAGCTGCTATTCCTGTGGGTTCAACTGTTGTCCCTAGCCAGCTTCCAACTCTTCTGCAGCCCGTGGCGCAGCTGTCCGGCCAGGTTCTCCCACAGCTTCTACAGCCATCTGTTCAGCCCATGGGATTGCCAGCCACACTGGGACAAACTGCTGAAGTACCACTTCCACCTACAGATGCTGTGTACCAGGTATTGTGGCAGTCAAGAAAGAGTCCCTCTCTTCTGCTCCTCTGGTGCTTTAGAGTCCGCTAAGATGTCCTGAAAAGTTACTTGCAGTCTTTGGAAGGAGAGGCCAAATGGTTTTTCTGTATACAAGGGAAAGTCCTGATTTCAAACCAAATTTGATTAGTAATGGTATTTTGTTTTTGCATTGGTAGTTTTTACTGAGGAATGAATCGTAGAATTATAGAATTGGAGGGCACCCTGAGGCTCATCCAGTCCAACCCCCTGCAATGCAGGAATATGCAGGTGTCCCATATGGGGCTTGAACCTGCAACCTTGGTATTATCAACACCACACTCTAACCAACTGAGCTGGAAGAAGGGCCACAGTTTCCCCACTCAAATACCAGTGCAGGGTGGGGAGCCTGTAGCTCTCCTGAAGCTGTTGGGCTGCATCAGCCCTAGCCAGCAGGGCCAATGAGGTATGATGGGAATTGCAGTCAAGCAACATTTGGAAGCTACAGGTTCTCCATTCCACTACTACCTTATGCTTGGGTGTGATGAGGGCATCTAGCAAATCAGGAGTTTCATCTCAGTTAATAGATTCAAGCTATGAGATTGCCAGGCTGCAGTGATAATTTGCTGGAGTGCTGGCCAGGCAGTTTTGACTGTCAGCTGGAGCACATCATAAAAAACTTAACAAGACTTAAATTGTGGAAGATACAGAAGCACCATGATATACACATGGCAAGCAAACAGATTTCCCATGCTCCAGTTTTAGGGAAACATGTTGAACTTGTCTTCAGTAGACAGCACAACAAAAATAAATAACAAGTGAAACCTGTTTTTTGTCTCTGGGAAGAGACTGGCAAGCAGGCATTAGAAGAGATGGAGCCCTGTTGCTCTGACTTGACTGGGACCCAGTCATCTGACAGCTTCTTTGCAGACGTGGTAACTTGATGGAGCATTTATAATTAAAAGGATGGGGAGGACCTTTTTAGTACACAGGTCGCTTTAAGGTCCCTTTAGTTGTGTGGTGCACTGCTGTTCCAGAGTGCATGATGGCTTGGGATTTAACATTGACCCCAAGGCAGTAGGCTTTGTTCCTTTTTAAAATAAGGTACCCTGGAAGTTGTGCAACAAATCTAAGGAGTTCATGGCAGGAGGGAGTTAAAAACCCTATGCAGCTTGCCTTGCATTCCCCCCCTTCCTATCTGTTTCATACTATTTCCCCCTGAATTACCCTAAATTACAATAACTTGGCTTCCTCATTTATCGCAGGGCTTCCCACCTCGGCTACCAGCACAATATATTGGAGACTCAAACATTGCTTCTTCTGTGGCCTCTGCTTGCCTCCCTTCTGCAGTACTATCCCCTCCCTTACCCACAGATGTACTGGCTCAGCCAGGCTATCTTGCTGCAATGGTACAGCCTTATGTGGAGCAGAATGTTTTAGTTTCTTTGGGCAGTCTAGGCGGACAGGTTCAAGTGCCACAGCCTGTTTCCTGTTTAGCACAGCAGGTCTCATCTTCAGCTTCCCAGCAAACAGCATTAGAGGTAAATGGACTATGCATGTTGCTGTGTGTGTGCATTTTAAAAACTGAGTTTCAGGGCATGAATTTTGAATTCACTTCCATTTGGGGTAGCAAGCTGAAAAATCATATGCTAATCGTCAAAATGAATTTCTCTTACAGCAGAATGTGATGCCAATGTGGAGACCTTGTTGCCCCTGGCTATGCTGTTGGGAAGTGAGTGGGCCTCCCAAGATGCAAAACACTTGCTAGCACTTCTCTTCTGGCTAGTAATGCCAATCGTTGTATTGAAGACATGCTATACTCAATAGTCACTGGAAAAAAATCTCTCCTCAAACGTGTTCCCTGCAGCCTTGCTGTAGCTGGGGGAGATTTGAATGGACTTTGCACTCTGCATTGGCTTCTCTGTTGCACATTCTGCTAGTAAGATTTCTGGTTGCATGGCAAGCTGTAGTGCCACCATCATGTAGTGAATAAAATGGTTGACTTTCACCAGGCAACTTGTTTCAAATTTGCACGAAAACCTCATTTGGGGTTAAAAATTTGAAATGTGTAGATGCTTTAAGATGTTCTAGAGAGAACAGTGTGCTTTTCAGCTTCTAGTTACCTAGATGGATTGACTATGATGGGGCTGGAAAAAGAGCTTTTTAATGAGATGCATGAAGGGATTGCTTTATCTTTTGCAGAGTACTTCTGGAGTTACTCAAACAGCACCTGCAGAGACTCAACCACCAGTGCAGCAGCAGCAGCCTTCGCAATCAACCCCATTGGTTTCCTCAATAGATAGGTAAATAGTAAATTATTGCTTTTCAACTTGGATCTTCAACTTTATCATTACAGACATGGTGCTTCTGTTAATCTGTTTCTGATTTGGGTGGACTCTTCGCATGTGAACTCTTAACATCTGCCCTCGACATCTAAGCTGGGGCATTGATCTTGTTTGACTCCAGTTCCATCATCCCTGACAATCAACCATGCTGGCTGAGGCTGATGAGACCTCTGGAGGGTCACAAGTTACCCATTTCTAATTGTAGCTGATTACTCCTTTCCTGAATTACAGCAAGGCTGATCAGACGCTAGTTGTACCAGCCTCATAATGTCCTAACTTAACTATACCTTACCTGTTGCAGCACCCTATTAAAAATGGGCTATGTCTTTCCTGAGAGTGACTCAAAAGGTGACTCTTTCTTAAAGCATGTAACATAGTGATTCCCAAACTTTCCCCCCTACAGACCACTTGAAAATTGGTGAGGGTCTTAGTGAACTACTTAATTATTTTTATGCTTGTTTATAGCAATTGTAATATGCTGCACTAGATGCTGTATGTTTTTTTTAAATTGCATTTAATTGCTTCTTGTATTTCTTATATATTGTATATTATTGTAAGGCAACCCTCCATTTTTGCGAGGTTATGCATTATATTGAATGCGTGTAAAGTGGGGTGCGCGCGTGTATTACAATTTGAAGTCTATGGAATTAAAACTAATATAAAATATAAGAAATAAAAGAAGCAATGAACATACAATTAATAATCAATACATTATGAATATTTAAGGCAATGAAAAGTACTGTTTCCCATGTTCAACCACAAATCCACAAACATACGGTGGATCACCTGAATGTGGATCACTAGACTACTAGTGGTCCACAAACCACAGTTTGGAAACTCCTGATGAAATATACAAGAGAGGCATTTAATGACTAATTAAAAAACACATTTGAGCCTCATTTCACTAATGCAGATTTAATCATTTTATCAGCATGTAGTGGTAGAATTTTCTAAAGAGCAGTTTACTTACATTCCTTGATCTGCTGAGAGTGATACTGGGAGGGGGGGTTACAGGTAAAAAATAGCTGATTTTTCCCCCTACTTGTTTTTCTGTAGTGCACATTCAGATGTTGCTTCAGGCTTAAGTGACTGCAATGAAAGTGTTCCAGCATCTAGTGGTAGACATGAAGGGAGGACTACGAAACGGCATTGTCGGAAGTCAGTGCGCAGCCGCTCTCGGCATGAGAAGACTACACGTCCCAAACTGAGAATTCTTAATGTGAGTTTCTTTTGGTGATACTGCACTGTATAGTCTGAACTATGGTTTAGTGGTACATCTGAATCAGTCCGCTGTGTTTTAAAACCTCTGTTTTAGTGCATAGTGGGGTGGTTCAGACATAATACTAAATCATAGTTTCTACTAACTCTCTTTATTAGAGTAGGCAAAAAATCTTGGCTTTATGCAAGGGGAGGAGATTAGAAATGTTGCTTTTTAGTTAACAGCAAACTAAGGTTAGCCCAAACCAACATTATAAAGTATAGTTTGATCCAGGTTTGTAGGTAAGCTTTGGTTTGCTATTGAGTAGAATCTAAAGCTTCACATCTCACTTTGCATGCAGAGGAAGGGGAGGAGGGAGTGTATGAGCCAAGGGCTTGTCTCTGCCCTTCTTCATAACAACAACCCAAGGTTTCCCATTATATCTGAATTCAGTCACTGTTCTAACCTCTTGACAAATTGTTCTCCTGTGCTGCTTTTTCTGTCCTAAATTCTTATATTGGGTTATACTATTGTGTTTCTGTTTGTTTGTTTGTTTGTTTGTTTGTTTGTTTTGCTTAAGATGGCATATATTGAGTTGTGTAACTACCGTGTCCCCATCAAGCTTCCACCATATTTTAAGATTGTGTATGTATGTGTGTGAGGGGGGGGCAAGGGGGGAAGAGAATGGTCTTATTCACATAGCGCTAAGCCATGGTTCATTTAACAAACTATGAGCTATCACATAGACAATCAAACCATTGCTTGTTTTCTGCAAGTTTACCTCCTTCTAGCTGCTCTCATACCTTTCTAGCTTGGTGAGCATCTGGGGTGGAGAGGCCAGAAAAATCATGGTCAAGGAAGGTGGTTAGTTCACACATAACACAAAGCCATATTTAAAAGAAACCAAGGTTTGCAAGTCAGTAACAAATCATGGTTTCAGATCCTGGTTTGCTGGCACTAAATGCACCATAAGTATACTACTGGCCTGTGTTTAATAAACTATGGCTTCATGTTATGTGTGAACCAGACAACTCTGTCCCCTTGTAATGTATGGAATTTCACTTTTATGGGAGATGAATTCAACCCCCCATGCCCCTGAATGCCTTGTTCAGCCCCTTTATGGCTGTGAGGGAAACCCCTGGTGGTTCTTGATAATTTCATCTGCGTATTTTTCTGCCTCTCTATATTGCTCCCAGCCCATCTACAGCTATCATTCTCTTCCATTCTGTTTACTTCTCATCTTGAATAACAGAATTGTCTGTTCCAGGTTTCAAATAAAGGAGACCGTGTTGTGGAATGCCAGTTAGAAACGCACAATAGAAAAATGGTTACTTTCAAATTCGACTTGGATGGTGACAATCCAGAGGAAATAGCCTCTATCATGGTAAGCAGTTCAGATGGAAGCTTAATTCTGTGTTCAAATATTAGCTTCAGTACCTAATATTTAATTGCTACTAAATTTGCTTTCTCCAAGTGCTTGTTTTTAGCACAGTTTTATTGTAATTTGTCTGCTGAGTTTTCCACAGTTTGCTGGTTAACAAATGTTTGAAGTTGCTGCGTGTAGGCTAGTACTTGCTTAAATCAAACAGTTGAATCAACTTCTTTCTCAGAACTATCATTTCTTCAAGCAAACAATTGTCCAGCTGTTCTGCACTCAAGGCCATGATCCGGAAGCAGCAACTGGCTAGCCCAAAAGCAGAATGCATATTTTTATTTTTTTTGGGGGGGGAATCATACCTCTAATATTTGTTTCCATAACTACTGTAATGTTTGGGAAATGATATACAAAGTATTTAGTCTGCCAAGTAACATCATGGAAGGCCCCCAGTAAACTCCATGATTACTGAGAATATAGCTGCTCATCCTCTGTTTAGATTGGTCACCCCTCCCTCTTGTTATCACCGCAAGAGATGCAGTCACGTTTGCAGAAGACAGAAAGCAGCATATTTGGCGAGTGTCTCTGTGACCAAAGCTGGGCATGGTTGAGTTCACTACCTCACCAGTTTATTTTTTTATTTCATAAAGTTTATACACCGCTTGATTGTAAAAGAGAGAGAGAGAGAAATGCCTCAAAGTGATTTACAAAAGGTGTTCAAACTAGTACTTGTAGATTGGAAGGCCAGTTTTCCTTTGTAGGATAGGAGAGAAAGCTCAGCATCTGTAACTGCTGTAGTTCTGCATAGTTTTCCTTTTGGTGCTTCCGCCTGAACTGTTGCTGTAACTTGCTCAGGTGAGTGGAAGGTGACATGCCTGTACTTACCACAATTCCAAATTTTATGCAGGTGCAAAATGAATTCATCTTGGCAATGGAGAGAGATTCATTTGTAGAGCAGGTGCGTGACATCATAGAAAAGGCAGATGAAATGCTCAGCGAGGATGCAAGTGGGGAACCAGAAGGTGACCAGAGCATGGACAGTATGCATAACCAGGTAAGGATTTATCTTACTGTTTGCACTCATACCTTCTGCCACAAGGTCTATACGTCTTTCTACTGCTCTGTCTTCCATCAAGCAATCTTGGCAAAAGTTATCTATCAACTTGAGCTGAAGTCTTATGAAAGCCATGAAATGACTTCTCCTTGGCCGCGTAAGCGGAAGGGAGTTCACAAGCCCCAGAGGAGGTTTACATAGAATTAAACCAGAATTTACCATTTCACCCAGACATGGCCATCAGTGTATTTAGTGGTCGAATGCTGGGATTATGCAGAAAAATAATCATTTTATTTGTTGCAGAAATTGGATGGAGACTTCAAACAGCCAGATCCTGTGTCTTCTATGCCACAAAGAATAGGTAAGGGCTATTGAATTCTCTTAACAATCTTCTATTGCTGGTTTGTATTCTAGGTGTAGTATAAGACAGTCATGGCATGATTCAGTACCGTGTGGTAGATTGTACATATTTCAGTAGGAAATTGCACAACTATAATCTTACATTTTTCTCTGTTACTTTAGGTGTTCCTCCTAACTCATTGACTCAGGTTGTCCATTCTGCTGGAAGACGGTTTATTGTCAGCCCTGTACCCGAAAGTAGGTTACGAGAACAGAAATTTTTCACTTCTATCCCATCAGAAAGTGAGCTGCTTGATATAGGTGAGTTAATCACCATTCCCAACACAGCCTGCTCTTACCACTAACAGAATATGTGGATTTCAAGGAAACAGTTTTACAGGGCTTGTATCAATAATGAATTTATTATTTGTTTCTAAAGGCATGTTTGTCTCCATGTGTGCCTACCTGTGTGTTGGGTTTCTTCAGTGGCCCTTCTCAGTTTATCCAGCCAAATGAGCTGCAGCTAGTGGTTATGGGGGAGAGAATGTCCTTGCCTGGTGACCACTTTGGTGTCAGCTCCAAAAATAAAAAAATCCAGGCGGTTTAATTTGCTGTAGCTTTAACATGTTTTTATTTCATCTGACTCTTTTGTAATTTTTATGTTGGAATTTTGAATGGTTTTATTGTTTATTGTGAGCTGCATTGAGAACTTTATTGTAGGGTGGCTTGTAAATATTGTAAATCAAAGAAGGGGAACCATTGGCCTTCCAGATGTTGTTAGATACCAGCTCCCATCAGCCCCAGCTAACAGAGCCAAGGATGATGGGAGTTGTAGATCAGCTGCACCTGAAGGGCTGCAGTTTCCCCATCTTTGTGGTAAAAATCTATAGGTAAAATGAAAGTAAACCTACCTTCTTTCTTTATTAGCATGGCATAAACTGTTGCCATCTATTTGAGTGTGGAGTACTGTGAAAGTTATACTGTTAGAAATAGAAAATTAGGATTCCTAGTCATAAAGGGGTATCTAGCTGCCTCTTGCATCCGTAAGCTATCTTGCATATATATGCTTGTTTCCAGTACTTTATAAGCCTCAGTGACGTGAATTTGTGGTAGTTCACCGTTGCTGAAACCTGTGGGAGCAGGGGAATCAGGAAAATAACTAATTGTGCCACTGTGTTCCTCCTTCCCCCAAGTTTCCTTTAGGTAGAAAATGAAGAGGCAGTCAGTGCAAAAATCTGTTGCTATAGAAAGTACTTATGGCCTTTGATATCTTTCAGAAATCCAAGTTAGGCCCATTGATTTCAGTGGGGCTACTCTGAGTAAAACTTTGTTGACTACCACCCAGTAAGTTTCTGCAGAGAAGCTGACTTTACCTCTCTTCCTTGCAGTTGCTGCTTCTCCATCTCATGGCCCTGGAATGAATCTCTCTCACTCTGCATCTTCACTCAGTCTGCAACAAGCTTTCTCCGAGCTTAAGCATGCTCAGATGACGGAAGGACCAAGCACAGCCCCCCCAGTTTTTAACCAGGCTGTGCCACCTTTTCCATGCCTAAGTTCAAGCATGAATGGGGGGCTGCCACCAACATCAGTGCCTGCTCCTTCTGCCTCAGTTCCTTCCACCACTGGTGTTTCTTTACCAACAACTCAGTCAACAGAAAAAGTGACAGCAGGGCTTCCGTCGGGTGAAGAATTGCCAGGTTCCAGCTCTCCACCACCAGGGTTGCAGTCACAGTCAATTAGCGGAGTGCCTTCCAGCGTCAGTGCACCTTCTTCTTTGTCCACAACTGCATCCCAGGTGGCTTCTGCGGTTGGGGAAATTGTTCCTAGTGTTAGCACCCCTGCTTCTTTAACATTGCCACAAGCCGGAACGACAAGGCCTAGCATTACAATATCGGGAGTTGTAGCACCAACTGCGACATCTCAACAGGTTGGTGCTGGCAGTGCTGCCACAGCCGATTCTCAAACATCGGTCCCTGTGTCTTCGGCACAGAGCGTGGTTTCGCAGTCTTCTCAGTTGAACACCAGCGGCTCTGTACCCAGCCTAGCTGAAATGGTGGTAGTTAGTGTGCTGCAGCCAAGGTCAAAAACCGAACCGTCACCGGAAAAACCACAGCAAGTCAGCGGAGGTGGACTGCCCGCGCCTGTTTCTGTACCTATATCTTCTGCAGTAGCATCAAGCATATCTAGCTCCATCTCGCAGCCACTACCCATCCCACCCACAGTTACCTCATCTAGCTTAGGTGCTGCAGCAGGTCCTGTTTCTACCCCAGTATTACCTGGCATTCTGCCATTGGCACAACTAGTAACGAATGTCCCTGCAGTCCAGCAGACTTTAATACATAGTCAGCCTCAACCAGCTCCATTAGCCAATCAACCTCATACTCACTGCCTGGAAGGGGATGTTGACAGCCAACCCAAAGCACCCGGCATAGATGACATAAAGACATTGGAAGAAAAACTCCGGTCCCTTTTCAGTGAGCATGGTGGTGTTGGAGCAGCTCACCCATCAGTATCCCTGGAGACATCACTGGTGGTGGAGACTACAGTTATGCCTGGCTTGCCAACAACTGCTGTTGCGCCCACAAAACCTGCGGCACCTGTTGCAAGTACCAGTATACCACCAGCCAGTTTGATTCTTGGTCCAACAGGCTTACCTATTGCGACTCCAGTAGCCACACCTGGGCAAGCAGGCACTCCAGTCACTTGTGTTACTACTACAACGTGCAGTACAGCATCAGCAACAGCCAAATCAGGGACACCTCCTTCAAAGCCACCTCTTAGCAGGGCACCGGTAAGGAATCCAGTGGTCTTATGAATGCATTTTAAAATATCCTAAGCTAGGAGCCTTCTAAGACTGACCTGGAACATTTAGCTGTTCCTTCCATGGCCAGTTCTGTGCATTTAGTGCTTTAATTCAGCTGTTCTTCCCCCCATTTGTTTTGCATACCTCTTAAGTATTGGTACATGCCATGACTTCTGGATGGCCTCATTGTGTACAAAACAAGGAAGAAATAATGTATCACTAGCACCATGGGCTGTTTTCATTTCAATTCACATTCTGGGTGGCCAATAGCCATGGCACCTTCTTCAAATGCAAGGCAAACGTCTGACCAACATTGAGAGAATTGTTGCAGTTTGCTGCTGAGCATCAGTTTATTAAGATGTAACACATTGTTAGCTGTTTTTGGGTGGCCATATGAGGCCTGTTTTGTGACATGTACATTCAGTAAATAGAGAAGATGTTAAGTGCCAAAGTATGCAGTAGGTTTTGTAGTCTGATGGCGCACTTGCCATATTAACTGTAGTCCTATGATAAACATGGGCTGTGCTATCAATATAAATTCTCAGGGGAAACTACAGTTGGAAAAGAGATGGCTAAAAGATTTGTGGTGTTCACAGAAATTTGTATCAGATTGTGTAGAGTCAATTGTTTCCTAAAACTGCCCAGTGTCAAAGTAGATAGCACTGACTTTTAGTTCATTCATGTTTCCAAAAAGTACTGTACACAGTGATTATTCCATACTGAAATTTGTACAGCTATGTATTTTTAAGAGGGAGTCGAGAGAGTGTTCAGAGATCCCGCACCTTACCTTTTAAACTTTCATTTCTATTATTACATACGGAAGTCGCTGGAATGTTCTTTCTAACTTTGCTATGAGACTGATGTGCTTCATTCTACTGCCTCTTATCTAACAACTTTTTGGTAACTTAGCTGAGTTTTTCCTCACATTTTGCATGTTCAACCTTCTTTTAATAAAACACCCAGTAGACTGCTAGTTTTTATGAATTCAACTAAACCCAAACATGCACCATCAGTCCATTTGTTAGCTCCTTTTTACACTTTTGGTTGATCAGCCTTGCAAATAATTACAGTGACCGTAATCCACAAATACTTACTTTAGCTAGCCAGACCTTCTGCATGTACTTGTGCATCAAAGGATGGCTTGAGACATGCCATATTGCAAACTACTTGCATGGGAAGAGAGGTTTTTTCTCTCAGTATAGCATGGTGTGTAAGCAATAATACACATTCAGTAGTTTCTATCAAAATGGCTACAACAGATGCTTTGTTGTAGAATGGTAATAGGTTTCTAAGCATGAATGCCATAAGATTGTAATACTAGGCACTGTGGGTGTCTGTAATGTTTGCTGTGCCTAACTATGTCTCATGAATCAGTATCTGAGATAACAGCATTATCTTAAGAATTGTTTGGAGAAGACTGCTAAAAGTATTTTCCTCCACTTGGGACTATATCATATATGACACTATTTTATGCAGGGACCGCAATTAGTCTGCTGGAAAACTAGGTACAGTATTACGTGTTACAAAACAAAACTGCCACATGAGTTTACAAACTTCTGTGTAGAGCAGTTTTCATATAGGAAGGTATCATGAGTAGAAAAATGGTCCATGTATGAAATGAGTATAAAGGCAACTCTGGCATTGACCTTTGAGAGCCTTTACCTAGTCTGGGTGGTATTCAGCTACGTTTTACTCAGAGTAGACCTGTTGAAATTAGTTGCTCCCTTAGTCACGTTCATTCATTTTAATGGCTCTATGATTCTGTGAAAACTTGGCTGTGTATTGCCTTGTTTAAACTGCCCTTAAATACGGGGGTTGGTTGTGTTCCCTCTAATAGCTTTCGCTGCACTTTGTTTACAGTCAAATAACCCAGATCCCACTATCAATCCAGTAGCCGGTAGGAGGGTAGGAAATCTGTACCAAGTGTTAGTGAGAGACAAGCAGTTGCCAGGGAGTGAGCAGAGAAGGGGCAACACTATAGAAATGGGAAGTCAGAAAAAGATGGCAAAGCATCCGAGTGCTGGACCATGTTTTAGCATATCCCCATCTTCACGGATAATATGCTATTTGTGGTTGAGTCAAAGCACATTGTCTCAAAATTTGTTTCTATTTTGTTAATGGTACTCCTTCAGTATTAAAGCTTCTACAGCGAATTTTCTTTTTTCTATATGATGTTACAATCTTTTTCTTCTGTGACTGAACTTGAATTTTACCATCTATTCATAGGGGCCACTGGTAGGTTCTGAACTTCCAGCTGGCACTCCAGCCAGTGAGCAGCTGCCACCCTTTCCAGGACCTACACTAACTCAGGTGCTATATCTGCTTCTCTTTTTTTCCCTTTTCAAAGAGCATGTTTAAATTAAACTCTGTTGCATGTTACTTCTTTCTACACTTTTTTTTACACCGAGTAACCTTTTCTTTTATAAAAATTGAAATGGTTTCTTCATTTGATACTCCTTTTTTCCTTTGAAGATTGCTGTGCCCCAATGTCCAAGCACCACAAAGAAATAAAAGCTGCTGAACTTCATGAGCACTAGTTTAAAGCTACTTGTACTTTCTTGGGGTCAGCATTGTAGACCCAAAACAGCTGGAGGGCCGAGTTTGAGGATGCCTGTTCTAAACTAACCTTACTCACCTCATCAGTCAATGCTGCTATGATATTTTCATGGCTGGATATGTAAACAAACAAACAAACAAACAAACTGCTGAGTAAATTATAGCAATTAAAGGTGTATTTTTATACTTTTACTTAGGCCTCTCTTTCTGTTTTCATACTATTCATTTATAACACAATGCTAACCATGCTTAAGATGTTGTAGGAAACGTAAGATGAGGCACACTTTGGGTAAGTGTAATGTCTCGTTTCCACAATGGCCAGTAATGGGTTTCATACCTATCCGGAGAGCAATTTCTAGGCTTTGTCCTACAAACATGATAGAAAGAAACATCTCAAAAATATTAGTCTGATATTATGTGGCATTGCATGCCTAATAGCAGATATTCTACTTCCGTCGTAAGTTGATTGAGGTATGGAGTCATCAATACAAAGTCATGTATGATTAGAGCCAGATTCTTACATTTTAGTACTTTGGGGAAACAAAATGAATCCATGATGTTCTCCAAGGTCTGAAACAGATGGATGAAGTGTATAGGATGAAATTTAATGAATGCACATGAGCTGGTTCCTTTGATTCCTAGATTATTGGGTAGATAGAACAACTGTGTTTGCCTATGAAGGCTAAGGACTGGTTTATATGGAGGTTTTTATTGAGGTGCGAAGACATGGATTGAACGGATTTGATTGTAGTTGACTTTTGCATTGGTCATATAATAACATCATGTAGCTTGTTTGCTTTCAACAGACATCTACTGAGCAGTAAGAAGTGATTCTTTTGGAAACTTTGTAAATGACAGTGCGTTAAATGTTGGATGGGTAGAAAAATGTAGCCCAGAGTATTATGGGAATCTGACATCTCAACAGTCACCTGACTGGCTCAAAGATGTTTGTATTAAGGGTGGAATTCAACTAAGCTATATGCAGAGTAGACCAATTGAAATTAATGAACATGACTAATTTAGGCCCATTAATTTCAATGTTCTACTCTGAGTAAAGCATAATTGAATACCTTACAATGTGCCCATTTATCTCTCCTCTTATTTCCTGCCATATAGCTGTTGAAAACTGGAAATAACTGTTCTCTGAAAGTTTAGTGCACCTCAACTCTGGGTATATATCATATCAGCAGCAGCCCATTGTCAGTTCACTTTATACACCTAAAGGAGGCTGTTGGCTACAAACATTTATTCCAATAAAATAGTTTCCAAGGTGCCCACACAGGATTATTCTGAAGGAGGCTTTGTGTCTGTGTCTTAAATGGCTGTGGGCTGTGGAATACACAACCACGAGTTCTGGACTCTTCACCAGGTTTCTTTAAAAACATGAAACTGATTAGCTTCCAAGAAGCTTGACTGCTTCATTGTATGTTGTTGTAAATGACATTATGGTGAAGTAAAGTCACATTCATGAATGTTCTGTGATTAAAAGATGATAATATTGTGGTCTCCTGCTTAATCATTGAATTTCTGATGTCACTTCAGAATTCTGTTGTAGAATTCAAAATAGTTTAGACGTTACATGTATAGCAAGGTTTAAAGGGGCAACAGCTAACAACAGCTAATTGTTCCTACTTCCTGCAGTCCCAGCAACCTCTGGAGGACTTGGATGCCCAGTTGAGAAGAGCCTTGAGTCCAGAAAATGTTCCAACAACATCAGCTCCTGCCGGTGTAAGTTTTGCTGAATTAGTGACCAAAAAGTTCAACATGCCCATCTGCGTCTGCACTGCTTCTGTGTGATGGAAGCCCAGGGCAGAAGGGACATGTTTACTAAGGGCTTACAACTTGCAAGATTCGTTTCCAGGGGCTGGAGGGGTGAGCAGGAAACAGTTGGTTTCATTTGGCCCACCACAAGCTCTGGAGTACAAGTATTTATGTGGCTAATGAGGGAAGCAGGATTATTTGCTTAGAGATGGGAAAGGTAGTCATCTCTTGCAGCTATGATGAGTGGAAGCTCCAGGGACAAAATAGATTATTGGCTTAGAACAAAGGTGTCATTGGTTTATTGCCTGTTTCCATACTGTTTGTTTTGTAGTATTTTAATTGTGGTTGAACCTGATTCTTGTGTTCTTTTTTTAAATGGAAAAGCAGGAGTGGTCAATGCAGATATTGTTGGCTACAACTTGAATCAGCCCCGGCTGTTGGCCATGCTGGCTGGGTCTGGTGAGAGTTGCCCTCCAGATTTTACTCAAATCAATCATGTTTACTACCCCTTCAGTATAAAATAGGCACCACATACCTTATTTTAGACTCCATTTATACATGTAGAGGTCTATGTATTCCTCCGTGTATGTGCAGGCCCCACATCATGCTATGCTCCTCATAATTACGTACACCATTCTCTACTCTTTAGATATATAAATATATTTCTGAGCTTCAAAAGTAATGAATGTTTTCTGAGAGAGGTTGTATAAGCTCAATAAGTTAAACAGGAAGGTTATTGGTGGGTTTTCTTTTTGGATCTGGTGCCACAACTTTTCTCCCTGACATCTAGTTTTCTGTGTTGAAGTTTTTTGCATGTGGAATAGTATTCAGTCATGTGAACCTCCACCTGCAGCCCAGACACAACTTTACCATCTCAGTGAGAACTAGCATTTTCTCCCATCTATGAAAACAGGCAATGGAGTTGTATGGAAAACAAATTGTGTTATATGAAATATAAGGCCTGTACAGTGAAACCTTGGTTCTCGAACTTAATCTGTTCTGGGAGTTCGTTTGACTTCCGAAACCATTCGAAAACCAAGGCGTGGCTTCCGATTGGCTGCAGGAGCTTCCTGCACTCAAGTGGAAGCTTCGTCGGATGTTCAGCTTCCGAAAAGCATTCAAAAACCAGAACACTTCTGGGTTTTCAGTGTTTGGGAGCCAAAACATACGAGTACCAAGGCGTTGGAGAACCAAGGTATGACTATATTAGCAACAGCAAAGCTGTTTTTTCTTTTTTAAAAAATAATTTTTTATTAACCGGCCAATCACATCAAATCAAATCACATCACATAAATTCCGAATTACAAAGCCGAATTTTAAATTTTGTTGAGGGAACCCATATTTCAAGATCCGAAGGGGGATTCTGATCATCTTCTTGCTACTGTGTTAATGTCCAAATCAGTCCAAACAAAGTTCATAATTCTATCCAGACTTACCTTGCTGTTTCCACATCACATCTTGTTCATATATTTTCTCTTTTTTCTTTATGATCTCTTCTGATAGTCTCCTTAAGCCGGTAAACACTAATAATAATCCTGTGTGGGTTTTTCCGTTCTTCCAGTCCTCAAATCGAGATGGTTTCCATATATCATTGCCTTCATAGATAACAACGCTCTTTCCATCATTAATTACAGTCCCACTGCGGAGTTTCATCCACAATATAAAAACAGCTCTATTTCTCTATTTCTCCTCTCAGACTTAAGTCCTCCGACATAACTTCCCAATATGGCGACGGTAATTTTAACTGCGTCATTCCAAAGCCCTTATACATTCCACGCTCTTCTTAAAACATGCTCTGGTTCAAAAGTTTATCTCCACACAGCCTTAAATCCACAGCTTAAGTCCTTAAAACGACATTTCTGACTTGTGGGTGGGGGGGATTCTTGTTTAATCACATAAAGGTAAGAAAGGAAAGTTTTTCCCCCCTCCCGCATCAGTCCCTTTGCCATACCGAGTCTTGGCGTATCTTTTCATGATCTATACTTGTTCCTCCGACTCGTCTTGTTTTATCAGAGGTCTCTTCTGTTAGCAGTCTTTACTCCCCCTTCTTCCTTGAAATATGTGCATTAGCTTCATCCAAATTATTTCTTTTGAAGTTCTTGCAGCTAGTGGCGCGGATCAGAGACGGCGTCCAGGAGTGCCGAAATCCCACAGGAGGGCATTGTGCCTAGTGCCCCCATCCCCACAAATTCGGGGGTGGTATAGGGCACAGCAGGCAAGGGCAGTCCCCCACCATAATCCTGGGGGGGTAGGGAGGCTATTTACTCCCATCACAGCCTCCAATTTACCTCGTGTGGGTCGGAGAGATGTTATTGTCAGCCATCTTCTGATGCGCCCCTAGTGGTCCCCCCAGCAAAGCTGTTTTTTCAGGGTTTCCCCTCTCCAACTTTAAGATGCTGTGGTGTGTGCAGAATCATTTGAAATAGGATGGCCTTGCATATGCTAATACTGGATTTGGGAAGGCTGCTTAAGGAGAGGCCTTGGCTTTCTACAGTGGATACTCATCAGTGCTTTGCTTCGGTATCTGAAGCTTAAGAGAATTGATGTGATCCCGTGAATAACTGCGGGCAAATTAGTGCCCTGAATTTTTTTAAAAAGAAAAGGAATATTCTGGTGAACTTTATTTTGTTTGTTTGTGTTTTTCATAGCCTCTGCCATCAGTGGCTTCTACAACGGTTACTGGAATGGCATCTGCCCCAGAACAGTCTACAAATACTGGTAAGAACCTTTTGGAATGAACAATGTCTGAACAAGAACACTTGCTGTCTGCTGTTTGTTATATTAGAGGTTTGTTCATGAATCCTGTGCAAAAGGATTATAATCTCAAAAATATTGGCTTTTGGAATTCTACCTCAAAACAAATGAATAATAATTAAAAAACACCCAAGTGATTATGTGAATGGTTTGACACGGGGTGAAAGTACGAATGCTCTTAAGCAGTGACTAAAATGATCTGTAGGGTTCATTCTTTTCCCAGTAGCTTTTATGGGTAGCACATTCCCTTTTGCTCTTTAACAATGATTTGATTGTACTGTGGTCACTCAGGCATTGTAAATATTCAGGCTGTGCACCAGATTTGGCTGAAGCCTGAACTGAATTGGGCCAGTTAGGGAGGAGGGGAATCCTAAGTTGGGTAGAGGCAGCACCAGACTGAGCCAGGTTGGGCTGCCTGGAACAATCTGGGACTGTTAGGGAGTGGGACATTGGTTGGGATGCAGGAGAGGCAGGGAGTCTGTTTCTCCAGCAAACTCCCCGCAGGGAATGTGCTGGGGAAGCTGACCCCTGAAGGATTGAATTCTCTGCTAAGCATCTAAAACAGTATTCATTTTGCAAGTCTCTCTTGCTGTTGTAATCTTACCTGATTTCCTCCAGCACACCAGCAGCTCCTTCTGCTGAACCCGAACAGGGATTTGTGTTGCCATACAAGGCCCTATAAAGAAAGTGCCTACAGTGGGTCTGGCTTCTGCCGCCTCCATCCACACTACTCATTGCTCCCATCATCAGCCTCAACAAGTTCCCTTCCTGCCTATCTTACCCTTTAAGCAAGCACCAAGCACATCCCATGGATGCTGCCGGGTCTTGGGAGTTCAGGCTTCTCCCACCTGTGCCATTCCTTGCTGCCACCCAGCTGTCCCTTGAGGCCTTTCAAGTGGAACACACTGCATCTTCCTTGCCAGCCTCTGCTTTTGCGGTACCTCTCAGATGGTGAGGGAAGCAAGCGCTGTGTCTCTTTCCCCACCCATGAACAGGAGGTTTCAGTCCCATTGACTTTCAGCTCTGCTCTGCCAGTGTGCTCCTTGTGGGAAAAGGTCTGGTGGAGCAGCTCCCAGCAGAATTAAATCCTCCTGCTCTGGGGTGAGGTAGGAGATGCAGAGTTTGCTCCTTTCCTCTCCACTCCCCCAGTTGATTTGGGGCTGGATCTGGGCCTGGTGTTTCCCACATTAGCCCAGTTTTTTTGGAGGGGGGGCATGCACAGCCTTAGGAAATAGGTCATTGTTTTCCCATTGCAACTTTAGTGTAAAGTTCTTTTCTCTTGTAAGAATTGCTTGCACTTCTCTTCCAATAGGGCCTAATGAGTTAATATGTTAGTAATTCCTTTAGGCTTCTCTTGGGTAGACAAGCAACATTTCTGCCAGTAGAATCCTGTCATGTGTTGTCAAAGCCAGTATGAAAATAATCAGTTTTTGTTAAGGAAATGTTCGAATGAGGTACTACATGCCTTTTTGTAGAAGGTGAATTCTGCGTGTTCCCAAAACAAAGCCCCCACCTAGCCCTGGTTAACTAGAAAAAAGTAATATGACTTAACTGAAAGTGTTAAAACAGTTTTGTAACAGCTTCCTTTGATTTAATTAGAGGAACACATTTTTGATTGACTTTTCTTGGAGAATTTTGTTCACGAACACAGTGAGCAAAAAATTGAATTGCAAATCCTCTTCCCACTTTTCCCCATTTCAGATTCTCAGGATGCAGGAAGCAGCTCCACAACTACCACCTCAGGAGTTGCAGTTCTTAAGATGGGTCGTTTTCAGGTATTCTACAGCATTTTGTTGTGTCTACCCTAGCTACTGTGTGACTTCTATGGTTCTTATTTTATAGACAGGGAGCTGAGACTGGGACAATATTGTACAACTGTTATGGCTGCTCTGGCCCATCTGCATCAACAACACTCTTGCCCTTTAAGCATTACTAGCATTCTTCAAAAGACGTCCATCTTGTCTCATTATCCATTTTCTGCTTTCATCTTGTGACTATGTTATTTGGTGTCAGCACATGTTTTTATCAGAAAATGATCTAATGCAGTGGTTGGCTCCTTTTGGAGGGAGAACTGTTTAAAATTGTTCTGACTTCTTATGTGAAGCCTTGGCACAAACAACCCTTAGTTCCTGTGCCTTACTGTAACTGTAACTAAGCCTATACATGTGAAGCAGATCCACATATTTTTCTGTTTAACCCTGCTTCCACTTTCTTTCCCTTTTTGTTCTGCGTCCCCTGTGTCAAATTTCAGACTCAGCTGCTCAAGGCAGGAACCTATCTTCTTACACTTTGTAAAGTGCCATTCTGTAAAGGTGCTCTGGCTATAATACTGTATGTCTCTATTGTCTCTAGGTGTCAGTAGCTGTGGATGAGCAGAAAGAGAGTGGAAGTAAGCCCAGGCACTTCGACACAAGCAGCTCAGATTCCTCATCTTTGTCTAGCAGCAGCAGCCCTGAGAGTACTCTGGTGAAGCCAACCTCCAGTGGGATAGCCGAGGCCATTGCTGTTACCTCTGCAGATGTGGTGGATGGAGTTTTTTCACACACTTCCACCGCCAATTTGCAGCCAACCAAGGTTGGGCGTTTCCAGGTGACGACGACAGCAACAGACCAAGTGGGCCGGTTTTCTGTGTCTAAAACTCAAGATGAGGTGACCTGTGTGGAGAGAGAGGCTCCTGCAATAGTCCCTCTGACTGTAAACTCTGAGCACGTTTCTTCTCCCATCAAAACTCCTAAACCAGGGCTTATCGCGAGAAGGCATTCTCTGCACCTGAATGGGCCATCGTCTGAGCTGGAAGCTGCCTTCCTGAGTGGTGCAGCTAAGGAGCAAGATGATGGCTCAAGGAGTCCAGACTCTCTCCATCCACCTGGGTCAAAGATCAGTCTTCCAGTTCAGAGCCTTAGCAACTCATTCAACTCTTCCTACATGAGCAGTGATAATGAGTCGGACATAGAAGATGAAGACTTGAAGTGCGAGCTGCGCCAATTGCGAGAGAAGTAAGTCCTCTAGCCCCACCCCACCCAGACTTTTTTAAGAGGACATAATGAGTAGAAGCATGACTTGATTGAAAGTTTTATCCCGTGTAGTGGGACTAAAAACAGTTATCTGCAGTCAACACTTGCAGGGAATTTGTATAGTGAGGTCTACAATATTTGTCCCCTGTTTTTCTAGTGGAATGAGTGTTTCCTTGCAATTAACATCTCCTTATTAATGGATAGGCAGCTGAGGATGAGAAAATAGGAGCTTCTCTGAGAGTTCACAGCAGAGGCAAGATTTGAACTGGAGATGTCTGGGACACTGTTCAGTCTTAGGTGCTAAAAATGCATGAGTGGACTAGATGTCTAGCTCTTTAGTGTTTTATGAGTGGACTAAAGTACAGAGCTCCCATGCTTCTGGCTTTCTTGCTTTAGCTAATTGCAAATTCAGGTGATTCAGTGTTGAGAATTTCATTCCTCCTGTGCTGCAGATGTGTGTGTGGGATTGTTACATGTCACATGTCTGTTTACATTCCAACACTGATTGTTGGAGTCTTGGGAGAGGAAATTGAGATACGCTGTTTCTGCTCTGTATAGCTTTTGCTTTTGCAACTCTCTCCGAGGAACAAAGACAGAGAGGAGCCATGTTTTCTTCGTTCTGTTACGTTTGATTTAATTTGCAATAAATTAGGCTTAGATGTTACTCCTGAAGGCTGAGCTTCTGTTTTGAACTCTGCTTGTCATGTTCTCGTGTCCCTGAATATGGACCACATCAGCTTGACGGGAGACCGGAGTGATGAATCCTGGGCGACACTACCTTGGGGGGAGGCACCAGGCCTCAGCGTTCATAAAAGAATTAGAGAAACAGTTCCAAAACTGCCTGGAAAGAACCTCTGGGCTTCCAGGATACTTTGGGCAGTTGAGCCAAGAGAGGAAAATGGATCTGAAGCCAGGGGTGGGGATCTTGTGACCTTCCAGATGTTCTTGTACTCCAGTTCCTATCATCCCTGTCAACTGGCCATGCTGGCTTGGGCTGATGAGCTTAGTGTGTTATCTATTTATTTCTTTTTTAAAAAACAGACTCAGGGCACGTTGCAGTGATTAAAACATAATGAAGCACAAGAAAATAAATCAACACAATTAAGTAAAGTATCAACCATCTGTCCATATATTAATATATAGGCCAAACCTTAACGTTCTTGAAACACATGGTGGTCCAAGGTTCCCCATTTCTGATTCAAAGGAACCAGGCTCATCTAGTATCAGTGAACTCTAGGAGTAGGCAGTTGGCAGTGGGAGAAAATGAAGGGCAGGGGAAGAGAATTTAACTACTGATGGTCCATGTGTTTTACAGTAAATGTCCACTTTTCCCACTTCCCTCTCCTCCCCACCCCCTTTATATAGCTATAAAATCCTTAGTACAAAAGGAGAATGCTGGGGTGGATTTTTTCTCTCCCCTTTTCCTCCTGAAACTATTTGCTTCTCCCCCTTCGCTAGCCTGCCCTGAACTGCCCTGCACTGTTGCATGCTGTTTGGAGCACTCCTCTGAGAGGGTGGTAATCCACTGTCATACTGTGTGCAGCCCTAGTTGTATGGGATAACGCCTAGATAAATAGCTTCTAATCTGGGTTCACTTCTTGTCCATCCATTATTGGGATGATTTAGTGGTATGAAAAGTGACACATATTTCCTTTCCTGTTCATTTAGGCACCTTAAAGAGATCCAAGAGCTTCAAAGTCGCCAAAAGATGGAGATTGAACTGCTTTACACGAAACTGGGCAAGGTACCTCCAGCAGTAATCATCCCTCCTGCCGCTCCTCTGTCAGGCAGGCGAAGAAGACCTACTAAAGGAAAAGGCAGCAGATCCAGCCGCAGCAGCTCCCAGGGTAACAAGAGCCCTCAGATTTTGGGTAAGACACTTTAGAAATGGCCATGGGTTGGGTAAGTTGGCTTTGTGTAGTGTCTTGTGACTTTTTGTTTAATACGGGCTGCTTAATATGGGCTCGACTGGCTACCATGAACTCTCCATGAACTCTCCTACTGCAAATTCTCCTTCCAACTGCCACTGATCTTTATCCCACTTCCTTCAAGGAGCTCAGAGTAGTGCACATGATCGCTGCCTCTCTCTTCCTTTTGTAATGTAGATTAAGCTGAAAGCAGGTGGCTGGCTTTCTGTTTCTTAGTGAGCTTTATGTCTCACTGGCAACTTGAACCAGGGGTGGGGATATTTTTGTACTTGGCTGGCCAAATCCTTATTTCCCCACGCCTGGTGAACCAAATTTGACAGGTGTGTGGGGTGCCTACCTCTCAATCACCTGACATCACTACAATGCCACGTGACATTGTACTTTGAAGCCCTTCAAAGCACACTGGGGGCCCTGTTGGACCAAGATATGCCTGCAGGTCAGAGGTTCCCCAACCCTAGAAACCCAGGTCTCCTCAGCTCACGTTCAGCTGTCTTTATCCACAACACCACTCAAGTGTTATGCAAAACGTAAGCACCAAAGTTGTATTCCATAGCCTTTTCACTGTGCATTTTAGACTTTAGATGAAAACGCAAGAAGTGCTGAGGGATTGTATTGGGCAAAGCAAGACTTCCTGCAGCATTTTCTGTGGGGTATGTGCAGTGAAGACATGCAGTTAATGTGTTCATTGTTTACTGCCTTGTAGATTTTACTTTTAAGGTGTGGAATGTAAATATAACTAATTAGTTCTCTGTTACCGTACCCACTAGAAACAGGTGGATGCTGAGTCTTAATTTGTGTGCATTGCCCTTGTTGACAGAGTAGCCACAAGCAGCAGTATAGCAGTCCTGTGAAAGCTTTTCATTTTTTTGGCCTGTGTTCATTTCTCCCATTAGCTGTTGCGGGTTTCGGCCTAGTTAATATCTAAAGCAGGGAACCTCTGGGCCACAGGCCTAATCAGGCTCCCAGTTTGGCCTACAAGGCCATTTCCCTCCATGCCATGCCGACCTACCGCACACACAACATAATCAGATGTGATGTCAGGTGAGGGGCAGGTAGAGCCTTAAAGTGCATTCCCAGTTGTGCATTGGCAAGGGAGATTTGTTGTCATGGCTGAAGAGCTGATTGGCAGGAAGAGCAAGCCTGCTGGGGTTGGACTGCACAGTTGATCCCTGCATGGGAAGTTCTGTTGGCTGACATAAGGTAGTTCAAAGCCCTTTTTTCTGCAGGAATTGTCTCTATTGTAGTGTAGAGCAGCTTATCGCTGCAAAAAGCATGTTTGAAGTTGCTGCCTATCAACTGATAAGTGGCAACTTCAAGCCCACTGGATTGTATTTGCTACCATGTTTCCTGGTAGCACAGCTGGTCTATGCAGAAACCAGGCACCCACCAGTTAAAGTGGGCCACTGGAGTTGGGGTAACCCACAACTAGGCCCCCCCAGCTGGATCCAGTTCCCTACCCCTGATCTAGAGTTTCCTTTCATGTGCCAGAGGTCATCCTTAAGAAGTGAAATATGAACACTGTGCATTTGGGATGGGAAAACTTAAGTACCCATCATGTTGCCAGTGTCCTGATTTGCTTCCCTCTCTCCCTAGGCAATCTGTCTGCTCAGAGTGCACCTTCGGTCTTGCCCCAACAGCAGACCCTCCTCCCTCCTGGCACTGTCCAAGAGACAGGACAGAACCATCTGTTACAGCCTCTGAAACCATCTCCTTCTAGTGAGAACCTCTACTCTGCCTTTACTAGTGATGGTGCCATTTCTGCGCCAGGCCAAGGTAAATGTTGTAGATTAGCAGCATGGAAAGAAACATGACTGGGTGCTGAGGTGGGGGATTAAATATCCTGCTACATTTCAGATTATCTCCTTCGTAGGATGAAGCTGTGAGGCCTGGGACACTCCGGCAAGTAAAATTAAGGATATGACAGTGAAGGTTGCCCTGTATGTTTTTGCACCTTCCACATCAAGGAGAGATGATGGAGGGGAAGAGCTTGAGGCAGATAGTGCAATATGTTCTCCCTGATAAATTGGGAGCTTGTCAACTTTATTTGCACAAGTTAGAAGTTTATCATGGTCCCTGAGAGACCATATTTGAATTTGCAGTTTGCATGCATAACATACTCATTTCTGACACACACATTAATGGTGTGGGTGGAGTGGCTTCAAGACAAGGAGGTGGATATATCAATACAATAACAGAATATGCTACTGCTTCTTCCAAGTCACCTTCCTAATGAGAAGGGAGCTTCTGCTCATTCCTTTTTAACCATATGAGCCCTACTAACCTGTACCTCGTGTGTCTTTCAAGTTGTGCAATGTATTATGTCAATGTGTGCATTGGCTGTTTTATATCACTTGTGGCATGCAACCCTGTTCCTGCTGGATTAACTATTGGAGGATAGCTCTGTTCCAGTTGAGGAAACAAACATGATTTTGAGAGTGGGGGTGGGGGAAAGAAGAGTCCTGGCTCCTTGGGTCTTGCAAATGCTCCTCTACCAGTGAGGTTCTTTTCTCTTGTGTCTTGCTAGTGCATTTCACCACCAGCTTAAAGAGTTTTCTAACATCTTGTAGTTGTGTTCTGTCTCTCTTCTCTTCTCCTTGTTCTTCCCCTCTTTTATTTTTGTTTTATCACAGGGTGTGTGAAGTTTAACTGTGCATCTGAGCGGGTGACATTCAAGCCTGGTGGCAGGAGGACCCGATTTCTGAGTACGCCCTGCTTGGCTCTTTGTGTGTAACACCTTTACTCCTTCCTCGTCTTTTTGTTTTCTGCTACTTGGATCTGTTGTCACATGCTGTCCATTCACATCTGCCTTCTTGTGTCTCTCCAACCCCAGGGCTTGGCTGAGTTGCTCTTAAGTATATCCTCCAGAAAGCTGTCTTTAAAAAAATGATTGTGCTGCTCAGCCAAAAGGCTACAATGATAGTGGCTTATGTTTTTCAAGTTTTAATGATGCTTTGGGTAGCAAACTCCTTTCCTCAGCTTATAGTCTTCCCTGTAGTAACTGCAGGGAAGGCCATGATAGAACCTTTCCTAGTGGTTCAGCTGGGGTTCTGTGCAGACCTGGGCCAGTTTGCATAACTCTGAAGAGGCACAGCCAGCTGTTTATTTGTTTGGGCAGAGTGTGTATGTGGCAGTGACTGTCACTGCTTCAACATGCATAGCAGCAATTCAGGGTTGAGGGCTGTGTCTACTGTTGAATTGGTGCTCATGATGGAACACTTCATAGAATCGTAGAATTGGAAAGGTTCCCAAGGGTCATCTAGCTCAACCCCTTGCAGTGCAGGAATCTCAGCTAAAGCATCCTTGACAGATGTCTGCTGCTTTTCCACCAAAGGACTTGAAATCAAGACGACAGTCCAGGAAGCAGTGACTAGTATCTACTTTTGGAGCTGTGGGCATTGTACCTTGTTGTTACTCCTGTTGGAGGGAATTGCTAGCTTTTTTTGCCACTTCACCCCACCTCAATTCTTAGCAGAGGAAAATGTTTAAGATCCCCATCTCTTGACTAAAATAGGAACCTGGGAAGGGATTATTTGTATTAGCTCATGAGTTGCATAGAAATATGATCAGCTTAGCATATGGGTGCCTTATTCAGGTTTAGACATGCAAAACCTACTTCATGCTTCATCAGTTTTAGTTAGAAGAGTGACTTGTGGGAATGTATGCTTGAATGGGAAGGGCCAATGTTTGAGAAAGGGTATTCCTTCCCTCTTCCTGTGCTTTGGAAGGGAAATGTAATCCCTTAATAATTGGGATTAAGATGCTTCCAGCATAAATATTTCTTGTGCTGCTTCTCATGTGTTGCTTGGCACACTGTCCTTGCAGAGTGTAAAAACATGTTCAGCCTGCTTTGCTGGAGCTGTGTATTACACTTCTGAAATTAATGGTGTTTAAAGGACTATAAGGCACTTAACAAATAATATAGACCTAATAAAAGGATTAAAATTATAGCCAAAGGAATATAAAAATAGCTCTAAAAATAGCTGTTCTACATACATTTGATTGGGTCTGTCTCCAACTTCTACTGAACTAGACAGGGCCATGGAAATAGGTGTAAATGGATGGGTCGGTTGTGCTGTGATTCTCCAGCAGTTTGACTTCACCCCCGGAGGCACACTCCATTGTCTCTCAAGACAGACAGATGCCAACAACATGTGTCTATTGAATTGTGTGCTTATGCTGCAGATAGAATACTTTTTTTCCTGGGTGTGCAAATTGTATTCTTCTTCCCAGACTTAAAAAAACCAGCAGGATCTTGGGATCCTATTTTTGAAGAGCATCTGTCCATGTACACTGAGCAGCAGCTCAGCCACGCCAGGGATTTTTCTGTGCCTGTACCTAATGAGCCGAGCAGCAGATTCCAAGACAGCCTTGCACAAGGACAGCTACAATGAAAATCATAAGATAATGATATTTGACTTCAGAGAAGTTAAAAGAAACTACCTTTTTAGGATTTGAACTTGCAGCACTGCTTTAGCCTCATCGTACTTGGTTTTTAGTTGCTTGGGGCAACTGGAGTACTCTAAGTCATGCATATTTATTCTTATTTAAAGTATTTATATCCTGCCTTTCAATCCATATGAATCTATAGGGTGGGTGGCCAGCACCCATCATAAAAACTCTTGCAGAACATGCAGCTCTTCTCCCCATCTCAGGCTTCTTAACTGGAAATCTCAATGTGGACAGTATAAGGCAGATCTGAAAGGATCTGCAAAAAATAGTGATAAAGGCAGGACTAAGAACTAGCTTCTCCCAGAAAACATTGAATTGCAATAAAAGATTAATAAGAGATCAAGGAGTAGTCATCCTTTATTATTGTGGTGGATAATTAATTAATAGCAAAGATACGGCTAATCTTGCTGCACACTTGCTCTAGTTTTAATGTGGCTGTTGAACGGGAGGTACCTTTGTGAAGTAAGATCCATGATGGGGAGACAGAAAATGCTACTTTGGTCTCTGGAAGTAATGGCATATGTGCAGTACCCTCTGCTGCATCCCTCAGTTTATTGCAGCTGTCCTGTAAAACAAGGCAGCACTTGTGGAAGCACGGCTTGGCTTGATGCTCAGTTTGTTTACAAATTTCTTGTTTTACTGGATTTTGACCCGACATCCTATCACAGATTCTGGGATGGTGGGAAAAGGTTTCTGTTAGAAGTTAGAAGACTGGGCACAAATAACGGGTGGGTTTCTTGATAGCTGGAGAAGAAGTGGAAGAGATTCAACAGGTATGTCCCTACCTCTGGTGGCACTGATGTTCCAGGAAATAGGGAATCAGAGAATGTCAGAATAGAGCCATTATAACGTACTCTCAAAACTTTCAGTGAGAAGGAGAAATCTGATCAGCTGGGCATAAATTAAAGATTTAGTCCAGTGTTCAGTTCAGGATTTGTTTGACTTTCAGTTCGAACTGGACTGAAGCTTTGTCTCCTCCAATCAGTAAGAGTACCTGAACTGTTGTCTGAGACTCACTCAGTCTAACTCACCAAAACCTACTTAATATTGGATGAAATGATTAGGCCACAATCTTAATACATGTGAGAGATACAGGTGCACAAACTAAATGTGAATATTGATGCAGCTCCTCCAGTTGCCACTGTGTGTCTTGCTAGAAAAGTCCTGAAAGAATCGAAAGCAGTGTCACCAAAGGACAGGGTCCTGTTGTATTCTCCCCTCTTTATAACCAGGCTATTTGTGCTGTTTGCTTGACACTAAATGTTTCTCACTGTTTCTCCCTAACAAAATGCTTTCTCTTTGTGCTTCAGGGAAGATGGTGAAAAAAGTCTGCCCTTGCAACCAGCTCTGTAGTAATTATTGCATTTTGGTTACTTCTGAACTCTGATTGCCAAGCTGCTGTGTTTAAGTTTTCCTCTGATCTCTGAAGCTTAACCTCCCTGAATCTGTCTTGAGCACAGCATCTGTCTCTGTGTCCCTTTCTAACTTGTTTCTGCACTAACACTGCAACAGGCCTGGCCACCTCACGACGGCAGTTCCTTGCTGGAATGGCATGTTTTGACTATCAGTCACCTGTGTCCTCCTGGCTGACGAGTAATGATGCCAAAGTGTACATTAGCACAAGTAATTGGCAGCATTTTGGGTCAGAAGGCAAAATCTCCCTCGTTCATGGGCTTTGTGTGCAGTGATCATAGTGGAAGGGGTTTGCCCTAAGCACTGATCCAATTTCAAAAGGAGCTTCCATATCTTACTAAGAGGAAGGGCAAGGACCCAGATGTCCTTAGAGAGTACCCGCAACAGGAGAAAGTGTCATCATCAATGAAGAGTCAGTAAATGGGAGTGAAGCAAATTGGCAGCGTTAAGGTGGGGAAGGAGCAGCGGCGTGTGCAGTGATGTGATCCACAGGGCCAGTTAAGCCTCTGCATTTGTTCAGTTGTATGAAGAGCCGAAATAAGTTTCTGTAACGTTTGCTGTGACTGAGCAAGATTGGAGGGAAGTTTTTTCCCCATGGTCACTGACCTAAGTGCTTGTCAGACTCTTCTTGATGGCTGGTTCAGTAGATGAAGTGTCTCGAGAACTGGCTTCATAATAAACCAGACACAAGAGTATTTTCAATACAGCTCACATTTAATATGACATTCCCTCTTATATTTTTGTTTTAGAGGGAAGACAATCTGGTGCATTTTCAACAGCTTGTAAAGTAAAAAGCCAAACATTAACAGACCCCACCTATCACTTCTGGATTGAAACTCTCTCCCCACCCCCAATTTACTATTGGGGGGCAGTGTCTGGGCATTGCAACAAGAGCTGTGTTTTCTGGCCATCAGGAAGGGGCTGATGGATATGTGCCGGTCCCTGCATGAAATTGTTGTCAGGAGAATGCACTGATATTTTTATTGGTACCATGTATCAAGATTCTTACCACCAGCACCACTTTTTTAAAATCTCTGTTGCCTGTTCCCTGTACTGTTCTTCAGGTTGCTCATTTTTTTTACTTAGATGTGTGTTTGTGTTCCAGTTTCTCACACTACATGGCTGAATCTTGTTGCATCACAAGTATAGTTTCCTTTGCATGTTACACAGTTACGATCTTATTACTATTAACTCTGCATTCCTTCCTCTCACCTGGGCAGAGGATTCTTCCTCCTTCCTCTTCCCTGCATGTGGATGAGCACCACTCCCATCTTATTTAGTAGTTTTTTTGGGGGGACTGCTGCGTCTTTCACCACCTTGGGTAGTTTTATCCGCTTATTTGTATTTCACAATGCAGTGGCACCTTGCTCAGTTGCTCTAACCAATTACAGTGGTGCCTCGCAAGACGAAAAGAATCCGTTCTGTGATTCTCTTCATCTAGCGGTTTTTTCGTCTTGCGAAGCAAGCCCATTAGCGGATTAGCGCTATTAGCGGCATTTAGCGGCTTATCTGCTGATCAGATCAGCTGATAAGCGGCTTAGCAGCTTAGAAAAAGGGGGAGAAAGGGGGGGAAACCAGCAGGAACTCGCAAGACATTGTCGTCTTGCGAAGCAAGCCCATAGGAAATTCGTTTTGCGAAGCACCTCCAAAACGGAAAACTCTTTCGTCTAGCGAGTTTTCCATCTTGCAAGGCATTCGTCTTGCGGGGCACCACTGTATAATGTTTTGAATTCTTGTCTAATCTGGCTTGGATTCAGGGAGGCCAGTTTTATCCCAAAGAATCAAGGGTCCAGTTAAGTTGCCAGTACCTATGACTTTGCTTCTGTCAGCAAGTTCTTGAGCAGCGGGAATGGATTATCAGTTTTTAGATTTGAGTCTTGTGCAGTGGGAACTCTTGGTTCCCTCTTTGACTTCTTATAAAGCTTTGATTCCATTATTTTGACAGTCCCAGGAGCAAGCTGGGTGGAATTAATGTGCTACCTTCTACTGGTCTAATTGGTGTTTCCTCAGCTGTTTTTTCATCAGGTTGTACCTTCACTCCTTCCTTGTGTTGAAATAGGAAGGCCTTTTCAGTGGACTTGAATTGTACTGAAGGCTTTCCCAGATGCACTTCTTGTACAGTCTTGAGCAATGCAATGGGCTCATTGGCTTCTATACATTGGAGACAGTGTCCTATCTCAGTGGTCATGGTGCTTGTTTCATAGCACATGTGGGGTTCTCAACGCTCTTAAACTCTTGTATTTAGGTTGCTGCTTCCTGAATAACCATTTTGGACAAGTAAAAACAACTCTTTCACACCATTCCACTACAGATTTGCTATAGAATGGCCATCACAGCAGAAACTTGGATGCTTTGGATTTCCCTTCATTCTTAGAATTTGATCCTACCAGGTGCCATATTCTAAACTGAAACAGTTCCTTGCATTTCTCTTTGCAGAGCTGTATAAAATTCTGTATGGTGTGAAACCCAAATGTGCAGGTTCTCCTGGAAGCTGCCATCTGAGTTGGAAGCACCAGGTGATGGTTTGCCGCTTCCTTTTGGCACTGTTGTGCTTGGACAGTAAGCCAGCAGGTTTCAGGTACATTCATGAAGATGGAAGTACCTGCCAGTAATACAATGTCTCGTTCCAATAACGAGTCCCTGGGGCTTCTTAGTTTCCATCTGCAGAGCAGAGCAGCTGTCCGTGCTGAGTGAGTGGGCAGAGTTGGCAGTAGCATTAGCTTGATATAATAGGTGCTTGTTGACAATGTAGAGGAACCCATTACTCATGGACCTGTCATTGATACCAAAAGCTAGTTCATTCCCCAGTGGAAAATGGCAACGTTGCAGACCACCCACTGATCTGGAAAATAACACACAATTACATGATTAACCTAATAGGAGTGAAACTGCTAGCTGAGCCCTAAATCCCTTCCTCTTCATTATGTCCTGGTACTGAATTGTAGAATTCATGTGCATGGCTTTTTAAACTCTTGCTTTCTCCTATTTTTCCATTGTAGCTATAGTTTTGATGGCCTTCAGGAACTATCATACAGTCAGGTTTAAATGACAGCCATTGCTTTGCTCTTCTAGGGACCAGCAGTACAAACACTGTTGCGGGTACAGTGAACAGCCAGGCACCTCAGTCTCAGCCTCCTGCCTCTAGTCGAAAAGGGACCTTTACGGATGACCTGCACAAGCTAGTAGACAACTGGGCTCGCGATGCCATGAGCCTCTCTGGCAAGAAAGGAGGCAAGGGGCATGGCAATTATGAGGTAAGTACTTGCTTGGGGCATTTTATCTGGTCGTAGGCACTCGGCCAACTTACAAATCATTCATGGAAGAATCTGACACATTTCTGAGGGAGAAGCCTCTACGGACTGTTTTAACATTGTTTGGCAATTCTGAAATAACCTCTTGGGTTGGGTTTTCTTTTTAGGGCCCAGGAATGGCAAGGAAGTTCTCTGCACCAGGTCAGCTCTGCATCTCGATGACGTCTTCCCTTGGTGCTACACCCATCTCTGCTGCGTCAGCTACCTCCCTAGGTCACTTCACAAAGGCCATGTGCCCCCCTCAGCCATACGGTTTCCCAGCAGTGCCCTTTGTAGCTCCCTGGAGCGGGACAGGTGGTCCAGCACCGCAGCCTTTAGGCCAGTTCCAGCCTGTAGGTGCCACCTCATTGCAAAGCTTCAACATCAGCAACTTGCAGAAATCCATCAGCAACCCCCCTGGCTCTAATCTGCGGACCACTTAATGAGACCCAGGCATGCTGCTGGGTAGACTTGAGGGGGGAAATCAGGCCCTGAACCAACCACTAGGCTGCAGTGAACTGGCTATTAGCGCCCGGGGGGGGGTGAACTTCCTCCTCTAACCATTGCTCTCTGCTCTCCGTAAGAAAAGCCCTCCATTTTGAATATGGGGAGAAGAGTGATCAGGATCTTCCACGATGGGACATGCTTCCTCTCGTCTGTGGCAAGTGTGTAAAGATGAAAGCTACCACACAAGCCAAGGGCTTCGTGCTGTAAAATTCATTTGGCTTAAGATGCTGAATCTACATGGGTTGAGACGGGAGAATTGTTGTTAGTTTTAGCATGAATCTTTAGTATGCCATTTGTCTTGCTCTGAGGAATTAAGCCGGGGGTGGGGGGAGCTGTCCATTATTTCCATGTCTCTTCCTTCCGTCAGACCATCACACCGAAGTTCCTGAGCTGATGGGGCACACAAGTGGACTTGCAGAACAGCCCGTGCTTTGACATAGGTCATTACTGCTTTAAGTAAAAGATATTAACAGCTTTGACTGCAGCATTAGAGCAATTTAAATTGTTTAGAAGACAAATTTTTTAAAAAGTTCCCTGCGGACATGTACTTACCATCAGTTTTGATGTGGAAACACTGTGATATATAAATGTTGTTGGACAACAGTAGTTTAAAAAAAATGAGTGGCATATAGAGGGTTAAACAGTTAAAAAGGAAAAAAAAATGGGGGGAAAGCTAGCTATATCCTGATACTTATTGGAGACACTTTAACTTTTTTTCCTTTGTATTTTCATTGTATTAGATAAATGTGAATGTATAATTGTATAAATTAATGTACTTGAATACTTGTCTGTTCTCCCAGTATGCTTGCTGGATATTTTAGTGCCTTGGACTTTTATTGCTTCTACAGTTAGTATCACCTTCCCAGCAGACTTTCGCCAGGCAGAGGGAGGTTATTTGGATATAGTCACTGGAATACCAAAGGCATAACACATTGGATGCTTATACTGTAATAGTGTCAAGAGTAGGTGTTGGAGGGGGAGCTATTGCAGCTTTTGTGTCGGAAGAGTAAAGCTATGGAGTGGTGGGGGAAACTGATGTGGCTGATGCAGCAGCAGTGAGGGATTTATGCGGAGGTGCTGAAGAGAATGAACACAGTGACCAGAGTAGAAGCTGGGTTGTTGAGAATAAGGGAAGTGGGGGGGGGGGAGAGGGACATCTTTGAAGGGGTAAGCACCTACGGGTGGGTTGACTTTTAAGCTATAAAGGTTTTTTTAGTAAGGGTAATGTATGTCAAGGGATTGGAGCGATCACTCTGGAGAGGGAGGGTGTTTGCTGGGATTTGCTCCCCCCCTGCCCTGCCTGTCAATCCAATCCTGAAAGGCCAGGAACACATCTTCCTGGTGCAGCATCCATTGCTAAGGATGGATACACTTGAAACAGCCAGCATCAAAAACAACTTTTTCTTTCTATGTCTAAAGGACTTAAAACTGGTACCAGGACTGTAACTAACTGTGTTGCCTTTTAGTAGGTGTACTATATCTCCTACTCGCCTTCCTCTTTCTAACTCAAAATACTGGTTTCCCCGATCAAATGAAATAACTGCAACCAACTAGTATTACTTTGCATTGCAGCAGCAGGCTGTGAAGTCAAAGTACTTCTGCTTTGGACTTGGGAGCAGCTTTACTGCTTGGTCTGGAAGTCTGTTTTCTCTTTCCCCACCCCCGGAAGTCCTCTAAAGTTAGCAAGGACATTTGTTCTTTCTGTATTTCTTTCACTCTTCCCTCAAACATATGCACAAGTCTTTCTTTCTTTTCTTCCCTTCGCCTCAAGTTGAAGTTTACAGTGGTTTTGTCAGGCAGAGGTAAGATTTGGACCCGGTGGCTGAAAACAAAAGACGCAAGTCTAGGTGGCTGGGATTCAACAACTTTTCAGAATTAAAAAAAAGCCCTCACAGGTGAGATGGGAAATTCAAGGTGAGGTTGATGTGCAGAAAGCAGGAAGGAGCAATGGATGAAAAGATGCCACCAAATGTTAGAAGATCTAGTCAGCTGAGTGTTGCACAAGGATAGTATTTTGGTTTAATATGTTTGAGGTCGAGTTTTCACTTAGTTATGCAAGTACTGGTTTTATTTACCATTGATTTCCCTCCTGTGGATGAAATAACTGAGGTCTAGAGGAATTAACTAATGCTACTGAACTGTTAAATTATTTTGTGTTATTACACTTTGAATACCTTTTTCCACAAGATCTGTTTCTGAATTACAGATGTTTTCTTTACATTATTTAACAATGTACACTGTAAAAAAATAAAATAAAATGAATTCAAACCTTGGGCTTCCCTGGCCGTAGTTAATGGTATGTTTTGCACTAAATCCAGGCATTGCGCTTCCTGTATGATTGCGCTTTGTGCTGCAGTTTGTTACCTTCTTTGTAGATATTTAATGAAATCATTCAAATAAACCAAACCTGCTTTTGTTGAGCTGTGGTTTTTCATTTTCGAATGGCCTTGGTTCCTCCTGTGCCCGAAGCTTAACAATTGTTAGTGAGCTCTTGTTACTCCCACTAGCATTATTGTTAACAATCACTTGAGTTTGAAGGAGTGCAGGTGCCTTCAAACAAATATTTAAATAATACTTGAAAATTTATTATTTGGTTTCTGAGACTTATACCTTTCGAAAAGATCTTTCCACAGATAATACTTCCATAATAGAAATCTAAAATGGGCAATTTGGTAGTAATCAATTTACACTGTGAGGTCGTGCCAGTAAACCACCTAAGATTATTGATGTTGACCTATTAAGTGTTTTGTTGGCCTTGCTTCATTAAATTTAAATAATTTGCTTTTACCAAAACACACTGCAGAAAAAATGATAGTCCTCCAGCCACATATATAACTTATAAACTGTATATGCGAAAATACAGCATCTTTCCTTTACTCTTGACTGGTTCAACCTAGGAAGATTCAACCTAGGCAGCAACCATTTTGCACAGTGATTCCAGTCGTGGCCCACACAAGCGCCAGCAGAACATTCATAGGCCGCCCCATTCCGGGTCCAAAAGGAGCCAGGCGTTAGCGGTCACACATCAATTGGATGCATACAAAATGGCCGTTGCCTGTATATCAATTCCGAACCTCTTTAGTAAGCTTCGTGTCCAACTATTAGCCTCCAACATTTTTCTTTATTTGAAAGAGAACAAGGGAAATCTGATAAAACTATGTGTGTGGCTGGCTCCAGTCTTCATACAGTGGGACATCAAATCTCACAGCTTTTCTGAATGAAAAGCTTTAATTTAACCACTTTAATAAGCAGGATTCACATTGCATAATTAGCACACTGGCATCCTAGCCTTAAAAAACTTTTCATTCCACAAAAGTAAATTACTATTACTGTTACACGAAGCTTGTTTCAGAGTACATTTTTAAAATGCTGTAACATTCCTTCAGCTTTGGTTCTATTTTTTTCCTTAGGAAAGGGCAAATAGTACAAAAATAGTTTGCCTTGCTTTACAAGATGCAGCCTTGTTAAAATGGATTCCTCCCTATTACAATAAAGGGAGTTAAGAATAAAGCAATGTTTTGTATTTGGATATGGAGTTACATCTGTTAATCTTAACGGAGAAAAATACTGATATTCTTTTCTGAAGATACAGTTGATGGAAAGCAATGTTTAAAACTTTCAAATTCTGAAAAATCATGAGCACAACTTTTTTCCTGTTTAGTGCTTGATATAGTGAGGTCTGAAGAATATTCTCCATTCTGAAACTTCCGAGTGCAAATTGCGTTCTGAAACCTGAACAGATAAAGCACCACAGTCAAGTCATTCATCTTCTGTTATGCAGGCTCCAGCCTTCTCTTCTTCATCCCTTGGCTCCTCCTGTATGGGCTGCATTCAGCTAAAACAGGAAACAATTGTATGTAGGAGAACTTTCTTTACAAGTCTCTTACACAACTGAGATATTACCTACTTTTGTCCTCTCTCTTCAAGAGACCATTTCTCCGAACAGTTTGCAAAGCCTGAACTTAGAACTGCATCTTAAAACACCTTTACTTCGACGCAAGTTGCCGAAATCTTGGAGGAGGCTTTGAGACCGAAAGCACCCAAAAAGTAGCAAGAAATCTTTCACCGCTCGTTACTGGGCACCGCAAGATTCAGAGGTAGCGTAGATGATTTGCAATTTGAATGTGCTAAGCTAAAATAGATATACATGCTTGCCCCATTGTTGACAAACCACCACCCTATATTACCCAGTTTCTGCTGCTGTCTACATTTGCTTCTCCACCTCTTAAACTTACCTGATATGTGAGGTCGAGGGCTAGTAGAGGGATGCTGCAGTGCAGGTTTTGCACAGGGCCTCTGGTTATTTATTTTTTGTGGCGTTCTGCTGCGTGTCATCATGTCATACTGCCCACAAGGTCTGCCGGGGTGTTGGGCTGGCCCAGCTGCCGTACTGTGATTGGTAACACTAAGGTCCGTGGCCTCCAGAGGTAAGTCCCAAAGCTCAGGGTCATCTGGAAGAAATGGAACATTAACAGTGAAGGGTCAGCTGCTGACCATTCTGTTCCACGTCTTGACTGCCACTGGGTTAAAACTGTAACAGGGTGGAACTAGACATTGTGTCAGCAAACACGAAATCCCAAGCTTGGGTTTTGCAATGACATAGGAACACACCGGGGGTGCTTGCTTCTTCTGTGCCCACTGATTTTGCCTTACAAAGGGCCTCCATCCGTTTCTCCTCTCAGATGGAGGAAGGAGAATCTAGAAAAAGGATGCACATTTCTTTTTCATGTGTCCTGCACTAACTGTTGCCTGAAATGCTGCAAGAATGTGAACCAACCTGAGGCATTAAGTTACAGCAAGACTTACTAAAACGCACACTGTGTGGGGCTGTTTTTGGAAGCTGTAGTTCTTATAGAATGTGGCTACCAGTTGCTCATGGAAGCCAATGGATCAGAGCATGTAACACTGACTTTATCAGCTGGACTGGTTCCTACTGCATTTGGGGAGCTAATGTTTAAAGCTGTAAATGACTTGGGACCAGATAGTAAGATAAACTGCAGAGGCTCTTCCTGCAGATCTGCTGGTAAGGACTTCCAAGTCTGGTGGGCACAAGAGATGGGGGTTTTCCAGTGGCAGACCAGTCACCATGGATCTTCTCCCCAGAGGTGGTGCATTTTGTTTTCTGCTTTTGAACAGGTTTTAAGGACTTGGCTGTTGTAACTGAACAATCATAGAATCAGAGTTGGAAAAGACCACAAGGGTCATCTAGTCCAACCCCCTGCAGGAATCTTTTGCCCAACATGGGACTCGAACCCATGACCCTGAGATTCTTATTTGTGACCCATGGTATAAAATACCTAAAAGAACCAACAACCCTCACCCACCTGCAAGGAACTCCTCTTCCACAGCTGGTTCCAGCTGTGCTGAAGTGCTGTGCTTAATAGCAGGAAGAGCACATGCTTCTGGACAAGATAAAAGAGAAGCTTAATGTTACTGAGATTAGTGGAAGAGTACATATTTCTCTGGATTTAGACTACTTGCATAGAAATAATGCATAAGCTGTCTTCCTAGGCTGGTGGGGGGTGGGGGAGAGACAGGATAGTGGTGGTTTGGGCTTTATTGATAATGGAACAAATAATATTCTTCACAAGAGCTGTCCCACATCATAGGGACAAAAAAGGACTTGCCTAAATGACCCAGCATGAATAAGCTATTAATTTCCATTTCGTCCAAGGAATGCCAACTTACCTGAATTTGGCTCAATATGGAGAAAGATGGTTATTTCAACTATTAATGACAACAGATAGGTGGTGTTATTAATATGCTCTAACCTAGCCTGGACCCAGACTGATATACCAGCTGCTCTCCCCATCTCCATCACAAATCTGACTGCTGCACTGTTCTGCCATCTTAGTTGGGGCTTACAGATGAATTGGGCTTACAAACACCAACATTAAAACAAGTCCCTAATCTGACAATCACTTTATTAATGGGTTTTATTAATATTGCTACTTTTATAGGTTGGGTCAAGGCACTATTTTTCAAAAATATATTAGGTCTGCCTGCTGATTATATACTTTTTTGTTGATTTGAGTTAACTGATGGATTAAATAATTATATCTACATTTTATGAAACCTACAATAATAGGTGCCTTTTTCACAATGCTAGATGAAGTGAGACATAACTACTTAACAAACAAAAGTTGACACCAGCATTGGAAGGAAATATCTTCTTTAACACATTCAGCAACATGGGACAGAAAAGTTTCTGCTGCCATTTATTTTGCCAGGAAAATTCAATCTCTAAAAATGCAGCACTGCATAAAAATTAATGAATGGATAAAAAACCAGTCAAATGAGATAGTTTCAAAAATGTAAAAAAAAAACCCTCAGATGCTAGTCAAAGCAGCTGCAGCAGCAGATTAAAGTTTGGGTTAAGCCCTCACTTTGACCTCTTTAAAGAGAGTCATATCCAGGGAAAACACACTTGTTTAACATCTCACTTTCAACTCTTACATTGACACAGTTAACACAGCAGGAAATAATTGGCCCTGTTACTTTGGCACTTCATCTGCCCATTCTGAGCTTCTTTGCAGTGCAGCGGATACAGGTTCTAACTAGCATTTTACCTTGACCTCTAGGTTCACAAGCTGGAGTAGTTGACTGGATTTGCTGTTTCTTCTGCATCTGCTGTCTGAACTGCTGCTGAAGTTGTTTCTGCCGCAACTTCCGGTGGTATGTTGCATCACACAGCAAGACCTCACTACCAGAGAATACAGGAAGAAGGGAATGTTACCACAAAATTCCCCATTTCATAACCATACTTGCTCAGAGTAGACAATATAACCAGGGTGGGGGGTGGGGGGTGACACTTTAGCATATATGGCAATAGCCCACGCTGTGTAACTACATTCACTTGTACAGTAGTACCTCGGGTTATATACGCTTCAGGTTACAGACTCCGCTAAGCCAGATATAGTACCTCAGGTTAAGAACTTTGCTTCAGAATATGAACAGAAATTGTGCTCCAGCAGTGCGGCAGCAGCAGGAGGCCCCATTAGCTAAAGTGGTGCTTCATGTTAAGAACAGTTTCAGGTTAAGATCAGACCTCTGGAACGAATTAAGTACTTAACCAGAGGTACCACTATAATTTGCATAAATTATTCAACTACAGATCTTCCCTTGCCTCAGATTTCCTATTCTGTCTACTTACATGCATCCAGTGGTCCATAAAGGAAGAAGGCTTTATCCTACAAGATTTGGCCTAAGGTTATACTAGGAGGTACTTCTCACAAACCAGTCTTTCTTCTGCTATCTCAGTGAATGAACACTAGTTTATAGTGGGTGGGATTACCAAAGTCTTTTCTGCCCCAACCAGCCAGCCACTCTCTTTTTCATTGCTTTTTGCTTTTATTTATTTTTGCCAAGCGAGTAAAGCTGAATAGGCACAAGTTAAATGTGCATAAGTTGCGGGCTTACTGTATAAGCTTACGTATCTAGTCTATTAGATCTCCAACCTGCTTTGCTGATCTTGTTCAGAAGTACTCAAAGAAGATTCTAACTGCTCAGTTTTGACAGGAGTCGCTATAGAAAACTGCTGGTGGTCTTCGCTTGTCTTCTTCAAGCAGCTATTGTATCTTGCCTTTTCTATAGCAGGCTCAAAATCCTGTCTTTTAGCATTGCTCAAATCAAAATCTGGAGGCATCTAGGAACAGGAATAAAACAAACAGCCTTTCAGTAGCTACAAAACTTCAGAATGTAATGGAAACATTTCACAGACTCATCTGTCATGTTGCCCAGGAGACAAATTGCTTTCCTGGAATTCTTTGCCTGTTCACAACCAAGTTTCGGCCTGGTGCTATGAACTCAACCAATGTGGTTATTTCTCTAACTTAGTGGAGATTTGTCATGTTTAGTAATCAACACCAACTCTGTCAACATGTACTTTGTGGATCAGCTTTGTTTCCTTGCAATTCTCTGTGGTGTTGATTCCCCCCCCCCCTCTTAAAGCAACCTAGGAGTTATTTTAAAACAGATGTAGAAAGAACAAATGAAGAAAACTGCAGATTAACAGCCTGGGAATGCTGTAGAAATCAGTAAACACGACAATTTCAGCCTATCTGCAGCTTTCAATCCATCACAGCCAAGGGCATACTCTGCCTTCTTTGATGGAATGCCAATTTAGGTGACATACACTATGGGCTGCAGTCAGCAAGGAATACTGTAGATGTGTGAAGGATGGGTCGACCAGAATGCAGCAGCTTAAATGATGATTCACTGGGGTGGGGTGGTTGTAGAAGTTAGTAATGATGACTGGAGATGAAGCTGTTTTGAGGCAAGAGAAGATAAGGACCCTTTTCTGAAAAAAGGATATAACATCTAAGATATACTTAATTGAATGGTTTAGAGAGCAATCCAAACCAGTAAGGCTTTATAGACTGGTAGGGCTACTACTGCATCAGCAAACATCTTGGGCACATGCAACTGATCCAAGCCCCCTCTATGCCCAGCCCAAATGGGGCTCGGATTCATTCGTTGGTCATTCATCCTTGTGAAAACAGGCTTAAGGGCATCCTAAGAAAAATGCATTTTGGCATTTCGCTATTAAAAATAACGAATCCCTGGGAATCTGCTCAGAAAATAATGTAACAATGCTGCAAGACAAGCTAGTTACTTTAGAAAGAGATCACTGTGAGGGGAGAAATGGTGCAATAAGAATTACAAGAAGATGGGAGCTGGACTGTCCCATATAAAAAAGAACAACATAGTAAGCTCTGATTTTCAGTGTTCATTGGAAGGTACTATAATTTTCTGCTTGCTCCTGAACAGCTCTGACTGGAAAGTGAAAACACACACACACACGAAAAATTATTGAGTGTTTTGAAGCAGAAAAAGTGTAAGCAAAGCAACACACTGTAGAGATATGGTGCATCAGAAAATAACCATAAGAATTTTCAACTGGAATATCCAGGCAATGAAATTACCTATTCAAGAAGAATGCACTGTTGCATGGCAGAATAAAGAATGGAGCCTTTCTTGTCTGTATTATCTATACTCAAAGCAGAATTTGGCATTTTTACTGCAGAATTCTAGTTTTTGGAAGTCCCAAGTAACACACCTGGCGAGGAAGCTTATTCACTGATCGCAAGTAGTCTTTGTCCAGGATGCAGTTCCCAAGAGCATTACCAAAGCACCTGAGAAAGGACGAGAGTTAGTCGTCTTTTAGAACACAGTTCCCCTTTTTCATTGCTTTCGAGCTAGCAAAATGTCTTCTGTTGATTGCCACTTACTTCAGTGCTCTCTTCAGTCCATCTGTAACAGCTTCCTTCCTTGCTTTTTCTAGGGACAAGGCCTTGGACTTCAAGCCTTCACTTACTCCATAGCCAACATCTTCATGGTATGAGCCGTCCTGCAATTTAAGAATACGTAAAAAAAACAAAATGGCCATTTGGGTTTGACTATAATCATCCTAATGAACCTTGCTTTGTGGCAAAAGCAGCTTAAGCAGGCACTGCAGTACATTCAGTTTTTCTGGAGTCTACAGGGGACTCAAGTGTCAATCAAGCCTGAAATATTATGCTAGTTCAAAGTATTCCAATCTTCTGCCAAATACATCCTAAAAAATGGAAACTAACAGCATTTGGATACATGCATTACAGTTTAAGACTTGTCACTGTTTAAAAGCAAATGCGTAAGTCAGGATTTTTTCCTACAGTATTTTATTTCATCTTAAAAAAACAGGTGTGTGTTTTGACCAGTAACGGGTCTAATAAATAAGCATTTTTGATCGACAGGAAGTAACACCAACAGCCATATTGTTATGTACCTTTTGCATACTGTTCACTTTACTTTCATGGCTCTGAAGAACCAGCACCACCAACATATCTCCCGACCCCATTTACCTTAAGTTGCACTTTCACAAAGGCACAGACCCCCACATAGAATTTGCCATTATTGAGATCCACAAAATCTGTGAAGTGCAGAAACAAAAAACAAAAGCATTTAGTCTAACATAGGGAGCCAGATGATTGGTCTGCCTATCATTACTGTGCACTGGTAGCTAGGCAGTCGTAAAAAGATGTAGGAGAAAATATAGGGAATTTAGAATATGGTCACAACACTATTGGCATGGATGCAAATGTTTGTCAAAGAAATTAACTAGAAAGAATACAGAGATATTTCCCAAGCAGAATGTTGGTTTCTGAACTAGAGGCTTCTGAGGATAATGTTCAGATAAAAGAGTATATAGACCTGAAAATTACCCTTAAGACATTACTGCATTATTGACCTTAGTGAACTGTGGGAATGCTGTGGACCCCATTTATTTTTATTTCAGCAAAGCATTTGACAAAGATCATGTTTTATTAGCAGACTTGTTGAATGTGTACTGATAAATAATGCTGGATTCAGAGCTGGTTGGAAGCCATACTCAGAAGGGTGTTCATCAATGGGTTCTCATTAAACTGGATGAATGAATTTAGTGAGGTGATGTAAGGCTCTGGGACTCTTCAACATTTGATCAGTGATTTAAATGGTGTGGAGGGAATGCTAACCTATTTGCAGAAGACACAAAGCTGAGATAGATCACTAATGCCTTAGCAAACAGGAGTAAAATTCAGAATGAACTTGGTAGCTTTGGCCTAGCTCCCCATTCTTACAATATGAAATTCAACAGAGGCAAATGCTAAATCCTGCATTTGGGGGAGGTGGGGGAAACAAAAAAACCCAAATGGACAGAGAGTCACATTGAGTCAGCAGTGTGACGCAGCTGCAGAAAATAGTAATGCAGTTTTAGGCTGCCTTAATCAAGTCATAACGTTTCCCATCAGCTTTTAAAAATATTTTTAAATCAAACAATTTCATTAGTAGTAATATTCTATGAGGAATTTCAGCTTCTGATAATCTGAATCACATTCAAGATGACAGAATCAGCTTCCCTAGGAACTGGTCTTTATTTTGTAAATCTCTATGACTCTTTCCTCTTGACGAACTGAATATGTGCTGAGAATCGATAATTAAACATTTGTAGGTTCAGTGTGGACAGTGGAAGACAGAAGTGCCTGGCGTGCTCTGGTCCATGGGGTCACGAAGAGTCGGACATGACTAAACAACAACAACAAAGGTTCAGAGTATTCTCCAGGATATTTTATTTTTTTAATGCACAGAATGCTACCAATTTTTAGGAGGGGATTAAGGTTTTGTATGTGATGGAATGAAAAAGTGAGATATTCATTAGCAAAGTAGGTAAGAGTAATGTCAGGGATCACAATAGGTATCAAAATATGAATGTGCAGACTGGATCTTTTTCCGAAATACTTTTTAAAGGAAAATCTATCCATACAGAAAGCAAGGATATAATGAAGTATAACTTATAGCTTATAGTACTGTGCTTTCACTCCCTTTTGCCTTTCTAACAACTCTGTATTTTTTGTTACCTAATATCATTTCAGGTCCTTAAGGTGATCTAGGTGAGGTTTTTGAGATGGGGTTCTATTCTTCCAGTTGTTGTTACTGAGCTGAAAGACTTAAGTGTCTCCCCTCTGCCTTTTCCGTTCAACCTCCTGTTGCTAGGCCACAAACACAACAGATCTTTTGAGGATGAGACAGCTGCAGCCATAATTTTGGGAGACGTTTCTGTACAGGATTGCAGTTTTCAGCTAATTTTATTTATTTATTTAATGAAAACTGTTAACTGCTAGGGCAAGGATTCTTTTTTCTATATGTATTCACTGTGTAACTGACAATACACTGAATTCTGAAATTTAGGGGGAAACCACTTCAATATGTTGTCAAGGTTACCCTATGCCAACTCATGCTGTGCCCCCCCCCCCAAACTGCCATGGAAAATTCTGCTTCCAGGTGGCATGTGAGAAGCTCCTTTTCTCAAGATCTGGAAACTCATAATCATATTGTGTTGCGTCTAGCAGAGGTGCTCTGTTCATGGAAAACTCTGAATACTAGCAGAAGATTCCATGAATGAATGGGGCAGGACACAAGGTTCTCATTTATGCTTTCCATGCCACTTCCCACATAACTCTTGGAGTTCTGTTTTTGAGGAAAGCAGGAGCCGAAGGAGGAATCGGGGGGGAATGCTTTCTTCACTTTCTATTCATGAAAGCTGCTGTTGGATCAAAAACTTCCTTAAGTGGAACAATGCCATTATTTGCGCCCGACTGCTTATTGTTTCACTCTGCTAGGATAGTTTTTTGCACAAGAACATTTTGATAACTTATAGAACCTGCAGCATGAAGCAGCTGGAAGAAGCTTAAAATTGGTTCTCACCGACATTCTGCTGAGTGACAGAATGAGCCCAGCCATTGTAGCCAAACATCTCATTGGCCAGACTGATGACTCTGTGCCCTTCAATGTAGCAAACCTGAAAGTAGAAAGAAAGGACAAAAGTGTCAAAAATCCTTCTTGGTGAGTCTTAATCTCATTAAATTATTGCAGAAGCTACATCTACTTGCAAGAGTGTTCCACATTACAGTACCAAACAGCTAACCAAAATTAAAAATAATTGTTCTGAGTTTGAGATATTAAATTGATAAGAATTTATTAAATTACATGTGAAAAGAATTCTATACCCCAGGTCTGTCCTGTACTACACTTATTTCTTTAAATCCCTAGCCAGCAATGCGAGAGCCGCTTTGAGGAAAGGTAGTGGGCCAGCGCTGTCCACCTTCCCAAACTGGAGAGCCAGAAAGTACTATCATTAACAAATGCTGACACCTCTGTGGCCTCTGACTTGGAAGATTGCAGCATTCAGCAAGCACCAGTTGCAGATAACCCTACACCAGGTATGTCCAACAGGTTGATTGCGATTCACTGGTAGATCCCCGAGAGGTTCTGGTAGATTGTGGTTGAACACTGGGTCCCTTTCCTTAGTGTTGGTAAAATAGAATCCGGCCCCACCCCCTCTCTTTGAGCTTAGGCTTAAATTCTCAAAAACCGTGGCTTTCCTCCTCCCTAAAAAGCTCAACAACTTTGACCTGAATGGGGGTAGATCATTGCCAGTTTTTAATTCTGTGAGTAGATCGCAGTCTCTTGGGAGTTGGCCACCCCTGCCCTACACTATGGTGCTCCTCCTGAGAAAGCAAGGGCATAGGAAGCTGCTGCCCAAAAGGATTCAGGGAAATATGCACTACCAACAGGCAATGTGTAATTTTCAATATCAAGTAAATAAAAACTGTGTACACACTTTTGTACCTTCTGTCCTCCTCCAGCTTGCCGACTACTGATGTATTCTGGGCCCAATCTTTGTCGCAGTGCAGCCTGGACGGCCTGGTACTCATCTGCTGTATACTGACACTTAAGCAAACCACACACACAATCATGAAAAGATCTAGCATATTCGTAACTAATTTCTCCCCCTTTCTTGCAACTGATTTAGTTCAATCAGTCCCATCCCCCATAAGAACTCTTAATCTAGTTATACTCTGAAAGCTATATCCAAAAGGAAATATTGTACCTCACAGGGTAGCTCCTTCATTATGATAATACCATGAATTGTTTAAAATGGTAACTACTCTGTTGCATGAGTCCCCCCCCCCCCCCCAGTTCTCCTCTGAGCACTCTTAAGTATAATTCAGCCAAATCAGAAAGAAATCTCAGCTGGTATATATTTTCCCAACACTTGTCACCAAACACCAACTGAATTAAATAGTAAATAATAACTCTTGCGTTGTAGTGTGAGCTAAACAACAGCAAAAAGAGTGCAAAGAAATATTAAGAGTATCGCAACAGATTTTCAGCTACTCTCTAGGGAAATGTTTTTTATACAAAAACAAATCTGCTTTCTGCTCTAAAAAGGAGTACTTTTTACATTCAAAACACATTGGGATCTTTTCATAAAGATGGCTTTGTACCATACTTTGGATTTGATCCATGTTTCTTCTGCCTATGTAGATTTTAAACCAACTACAGTTCCCCAAGTTTGGACGTAACAGGGAACTGTGGTTTATTTAAAAGAAGCATCTAAACCCTTCTCCATGCCCAGGGTAGGAAGCATAATAAACCAAGGTTTGTGCAGATTCACTAACATACTTTGAAGCCATGGTTTCCCATTTTGTCTCAACTGGGCCGTTATCCATAGTAGATTTTGCATTGAAGCCCCACCAGAAAATCTCACACAAATCTGAAGGTGATGGTAAACTGACCTGTCCAAACCACATACTGGAGTTAGCATTGCTGCTGCTGATTCCATTTCTTGTCAGTTCTGTTCCAGACATTCCTAAAAGAAAGTAATACGAACGTCAATATATATGATCAAAATAGAAACAGTTATTTACCAATTTTTTAATAATCAAGACCATATAGTTCGAAATAATCATATTATGTTAAAGCTATGGTTTTCCCAGTAGTGATGTACGGAAGTGAGAGCTGGACCATAAAGAAGGCTGATCGCCGAAGAATTGATGCTTTTGAATTATGGTGCTGGAGGAGACTCTTGAGAGTCCCATGGACTGCAAGAAGATCAAACCTATCCATTCTGAAGGAAATCAGCCCTGAGTGCTCACTGGAAGGACAGATCCTGAAGCTGAGGCTTCAATACTTTGGCCACCTCATGAGAAGAGAAGACTCCCTGGAAAAGACCCTGATGTTGGGAAAGATGGAGGGCACAAGGAGAAGGGGACGACAGAGGACGAGATGGTTGGACAGTGTTCTCGAAGCTACCAGCCTGAGTTTGACCAAACTGCAGGAGGCAGTGGAAGACAGGAGTGCCTGGCATGCTCTGGTCCATGGGGTCACGAAGAGTCGGACATGACTAAACGACTAAACAACAACAACCCCATTGTGAGTAGGCAGGACAGGATACTCAGTAGAAGAAGAACAAGAGTTGGGATTTGATATCCTGCCTTTCACTCCCTTTAAGGAGTCTCAAAGCGGCTAACATTCTCCTTTCCCTTCCTCCCCCACAACAAACACTCTGTGAGGTGAGTGGGGCTGAGAGACTTCAGAGAAGTGTGACTGGCCCAAGGTCACCCACCAGCTGCATGTGGAGGAGCTGAGACGCAAACCTGGTTCCCCAGATTACGAGACTACCGCTCTTAACCACTACACCACACTGGCTCTCAGTAGCAGGAGTATCAAAAAGGTTTTGCTCTTACACCCCCCAAATGTTCTTTATGTGTCTAAATAGGAGTAAGGAGTAAATGACAGCTATTCACTTCTACATGAGATGTGAATATAAGAATGTATATATAAGAGCATATATAAAGGGATAAATACACTCCGGGATACCCTTGAAACCTGTCTTTCTGTCTTGTTGCCATCCCATCTTAGATCCTGTCCCTCTTCTCAGCTCCAACCCCTATGCAGCTCTGCATCCTCTGCTGCTCAGCAATTTCTGATGTTTAGCTGTGGGGGATCTTGGAAAGTCTGTAACCTCATATGCCTGCACTGCTCAGCAGGAAATAATTGTGCAGTGAGGGAAGAGTGGCATGGTTAGAGTTCAGCTCACGACAGTTAGAAAAATCTCTTCCTCCATCAGCAGCTTGCTGTGTTTTCACACTGAGCACAGAAAGAACTCCCTTTCAGTGGCTATCAAGGCAGAATTATCCTGAATTTGTGTGAACTGGAGGTAAAAAGTGTGTAAATGTGTTGATTTCTGTGGATGTATGAGTGTGGATCTGTGTGGCTTTGGCTCTGCACTCTAATGGAAGGTTATTCATGAAGGAATGCAGTCTTTTGATTGAAAACAGTCAAAACCTCTGGGCTAGTGTGTGTGTGTGTGTGTGTGTGTGTGCGCGCGCGCGCGTGTGTGTGTGTGTCTGTAACAGGCATATATGCTCAAGTTTCCAAGAATCAGAAAAGGTTACCTGCTTTAAACATGAAAAGACTCAAGGTACAAGACTATAAGTAAGAAGACTGTCTGCTTTGTATCGATAAAGGAATTGGTTTAGTTATTGATACTGAAGAAATGGGGAAACACCATTTTTTGCACCACTTAGAAAATGCACTTTCTGTGCTATTTAGTAATGCCTAACTACTAGTTTTTAAAATTGCCTGAAGTAACCCAATTGTACAGGTATTAAAACAGATACCATTCGTGGAAGTGAGAATGTAAAGAAAAGCCCATATATTGAAGTAATTAACGTATTTTTAGAACATTATCACACAAAGCCTAGTGATTTTCTTGTAGCTCATCAATGAAACTGAGTTGGAAGATTCAGAACAGACAAAAGGAAGTACTTCACAGCGCACAAAAGCCATTGGTGGCCACCAACCTGGGTGGTTTTAAAAGCGGATAAAAAATGTTAATGGATAAGGCTATCTGTGACCACTAACCCTAATTAATGGATGTATGCTACCTGCAGTTGGAGGCAGTAATGCTGGAAAATGCACGACGGGACTGCTGCTGTGCTTGTGGGCTTCCCATAGACATCTGGTTGGCCACTTTGAGTACAGAATGCTTGGACCATATGGGTGACAGGCTTGATCCAGCATGCTCTTCTTGTGTTCTCCTTTTTCTGCCAACTGCTATTCTCTTAAACACCAGCATTTTCCTCTCATCAGTGACACATCACAGCTATCATTAGAATGTGCTAGCATTTTTAATTTTGGAAATGTCAACCCCGCTTCCTTATTTTTTTGTTTTTACTACGAAATGTGCTTTTTTAGCATTCTGCAAGCTTTATTATTCCAAATGCAATAACTTTTCACAGACCACCTATGCTTTTTGTCAAAACTTTTTACCATATTAAATGACAGAAATACAGGTAAGATGTTAATTTTACTACAAAATTTTCCCATTCAGAATTATCATTATAAGTAACTTGTAACTTGTGTGCATTTAACTTGTGTGCATTCAGCTTTCCATGCTTGGTAAAAAGATTTTTTTTTTAATTAAAAAGGGGGCAGCCATTCAGGAAAAAAAGCTTTGGCAATCCCATCCACAACTGAACCCAAAATGTTTTGAGTATATGCAATTTGGCTTGGAATGTAACCTCCGTGTAAATCAACAGTCACCTGTAATTTGGCCCATTCATTCAATTAGTGGCAAAAGAGGTTGATGACACACCACTTTAAATTGTAAATGGCTGAGATCCTGGCCTTCACTTCCATCTCAAAGCAGCCCTATGGGAAAACTGCTGATGAGGACCTATCGGTTACAAAATATTAAACAAACTGCAGAGGTAACCAGTGAGCTTCTAGCTTCAATTCAATATGCTGACACAATCACAGCTTGCTTTGTGGAGTAACTATCCCCATGAATCCCTATGTTGGCTGTAATCATTAGATCAAGCCTTACTCATATTCCCACTACAGCAAGTGAAACAATCCGCAACAAGGAGGAGTTTCTCTGCAACCACCCACAAGATTGGAAGAAATCCCAAAGATAGATCAAAACTATGTGCTGGCATACTGAACATGTTTTATTATTTTATTTAAAATATGTAGTGCACCTTTTCCCAAGGTGCCTTGCAATCAAAGTAAAGTCAAACACAATGCTTATCTATGGGTTGGCAGCTAAGATTAATATGATGACCTGGGGGTTTAAGATTTTATTGGTAGGCTGTGGAAATTTTCCATGAAGCCTACCAAATCTGAATTGTTGTTATACTTCTATATTATGTTGCTTTAGATGTTTTTATTATGCAAAATGCTTTCATATAAGAAAAATAGGTATACAATTGTGTTAAATAAATATATTCTGCAATAAGAAAATTTTAGCTGAGGATTTCCTATTGATGGGAATTTAAAAGCTCCTTGAATAATCACTTGGGTCATTTCCCAGAACTGACTAATAAAAGCTGTTGGCTGAAAATTTATGATGGAGCGCAGTATCTTTACACTCGCATTTCCTGTAGTCATTATTTCAGAAGTCACCAGTCTAACGGGAAACATGGTACTCTTTAAGGCAGATGCCATCAGTTATATTACTTATGGGATAACCATAGCATTATTTTAAACAAAGGCAGTGTTGAAGCCATTAACTGAAAAGCTGTGTTCTCTTTTCCCCATAGCTCATGACTTGGTTCACTTCTGCCACTTGCAGCGCTTTTCTAATCTTTGGCTGTAGGTTTGGCTAATGTGGGTGAATCTTTTGCATGATAAGGTATGAGACTAACAGAACAATTGAAACTCTCAGTCCACTGTGGTTCACCATCTTCCACCTCCACCCCACTGCTGGCAGAGAAGTCACCCTGTTGAGAAGTGTTCCAATGTCCCTGCCCCCCAAAAAACAATATGCATAAGCTATCACCCACAACCAAGGGTGCCAACTTGAATAAAATATGGGGGGCAGGTAAGCCCCACCCCACATAACTGATCACAAGACATTGCGAACACACACCATTTGAATGGCAATGGCTATCAACTTGGGGGGGCTAGCCCCCTCAAATATTTTGTTGGGGGAAGTGTCAAAGGGACCTCAGCCCCTAGGAGTTGGCTCCTATGCCCACGACATCTCCAGCAGAGGTAGCCAGCAGAAAACCATGAAATGTGAGGGCAATGGGCCAGATGCAGACCTCTTCACTGCATCTGTCTGGGAGTGACAAAAACCACTCATACATCAACTCATCTCAGACTCATTGCCAAGCATGCTCAGATAACATATCCGGTATTCTGTCTAACCACTACTAAATGGAGTTAAACAAGGTAAAGGTAAAGGGACCCCTGACCATTAGGTCCAGTAGTGGCCGACTCTGGGGTTGCAGCGCTCATCTCACTTTATTGGCCGAGGGAGCCGGCATACAGCTTCCGGGTCTTGGCCAGCATGACTATGCCACTTCTGGTGAACCAGAGCAGCGCACAGAAACGCCGGAGTTAAACAAACCAAGTAATAATATACTACCATAAACTTAAGTAGTAGGAATACTACAGACTAGCTATGAGAATAATTAAGATTACATAATTCCCTCTTGGGAGGCTTCAGCTAAATGCATAGTTGTTGGCATCTGTCTGTCTAGAGAGACAATGGAGTGTGCCTCAAACCACTGCATTATGCATGAATACATAGCTGAGATAATTTCATGATGGTTGCAACCATATATAACTCTGGACATTATCCCTACCACAAACCTACTTTTAAATTAGAGACTTATATTCCTTATAGATCTGGGTTTTTAACATTGATTTATTTGGTTGAGTTGCATATATTTGTTAATCATTGTTGCAAACTTCGCTAGAGGGGAGGAACTTTAATTATAATTATGCTTAATTGTTTTTTTAAATGATTTCCCTCCCCCAATGTTTTTAACTGTTCCTATTTTATCTGCAAGCCGCTTTGAGTCCTTGTCAGGGGAGAAAAGGCGGGTTGTAAATAAATATATAATTTTTTTTAAAAAAAACGTATTTGCACTGACTTGCAGAGCAGGGTTACCTCTTAAGCCCCCTACCCCACAAACTCGCGGTGGAGCCGAATATTAATCGACCCCACCCTCAAAGAGGCCACATTTCCCGGGGCCCCGTGAGACGATTTTCCTCTCGGAAACACCAACGAAGGTTCGCCCTGATCAACGCGGCTTTACCATTTCGGGCGTCTAAGACAGAAAGAAGGCACGAGAGAGAGCCTCTTACGGGGGGCCGGGAAGGGCAAAGGCGTGCATTGAAGGAGTCGGGGAGATCGAACACCTCCCCCCCTTTTGTGTCAACTTGGTGACTTCCGCTCTCCAGTTACCTGCACGTAAACGGCGGGCAACGGCAGCCACCGCAGAACCTCCTCCCAGCACCAAATCTTCAGTCAGGGGCGCCGCTACGGCAAGCGAACCAAGGCAAAATTCCCGCTCGCGGCGGGCGCGCTTGCGCAATATCTCGCCCTAAGCCCGTGGGAGGAGCCTCTACGTAGCGCGCCCGCGCGAGTCAGAATTGGAGCGGCCCCGCCAGTGGTGTGTGGCGGCAGCGAGGAGGGGGGGACAGGGGGGCAGACCAGGAATCTGGGACGTGTCTGGGAAGAGGCGGCGTGGATTGGCGAGGGGAGGCGGGAACGATATTCGGCAGGCGAACGCCTATTGGCCAGGAGGCGGGACCGCCGCGCGACTAACGCGATTGGCTTCCGAAGGGCTGGCAGGGAAGGTGGGCGGGGACACGAAGCGCTACGGAGAGCGGAGGGGCCAAGAAGAGGGTCGTGAGCGGGTGAGCTTGTGGTGGTTGGCGGGCGGAGGGAGGGAGGGAGGGGGGCGAGTGGGAAGGCTTGTAAGCGGAGCATGCTGGGTGTAGTACGAGTGAATCGATCGATCCCATCGATGGTCGCGTGAGGCGGGCGGGGCGGGGCGGGCGTGTGAGGGAAGAAGAGGTCTTAAGCGTGTCGCGCGCGCCGGCGAAGAGCGAGGGGAGGCAGGGCTCGCGCCAGGGGAGAGGCGGGGCTTGGTGTTCGCCTCGCGCCGGGGGCGCGGGCGGGGAGCTGCTCGCTCGGGTGAGGAGGAGCCGGAGCGCCAGCCGTGAGGGGAGCAGCGGGCGGAGGAAGACCAGCCTGCTCGGTGCCGCCGCCACAGCAGCTGACAGACAGTGGCAGGGACTCTCAGCCGACCCGGAGGCAGGTCAGAGAACTGGGCCTGTGTGCGGCGTGTGGGGTGAAGCCGACGGTGGTCGAGATGAGGGTCTCGACGAGGGTCTGTGTCGCTGAGGGAAGGGGGGAAGGTCGGGTGGGGCCTGCCCGCCTGCCTCTGCCGGGCGTGTGGTCATAGTTGGCACCCCTTGACCCGGGGCCTATCAGCTACTCCACGGAAGCGGGAGGGAGAGGCCCGTCCCCTCCACACGAGCCGGGCATCCACGTTCCGGGAAAAGGTGCTCCATCCAGGATGCCTCCTCTTCCCCGCCCCCCACCCTAAACTGGCTCTGCCGAGGCTCCCTTCCTTGCTCAGAACCGTGGCCTCTCCCTCGACCCCACCCCGTTAGTATGAGGCGGCGGCGGGGAGGTGGACGAGCCCCACCTGTCAGCCTCGTCGGCAACAGCCAGTGAAATAATTTTTTTCTTTTGTTAGGGGGAGGATAGCAAAACGGATTTGCGGACATGGGCGCACCTATTGTTGCGGCTTCTCGCCCGGCGCTGCAGCCCTTTTGCACATCCTGACAGCTGATGCTACTCTTCGATAGGTGGCTTGATAAATGCACAGTGGATCATGCAGTCTCGTAGCCTTCACTGCCTCATGTTAGCAACTGTTAACCTTGGGGTGGATGCGATCATCATCTTTTTCTGTGGCTGGCAGCCCATTAGTGTAACAAGGTGCTCGCTTTTTGTTTCCTTGAGCGGGCTGATGGTTCAAAGCATTGCAAGAATGGCAAGCAAGCAGCCTTCTTGATGAATTTGGCATGCAATGCATCTAGGTACAGGACCTGAAAATCAAAAATCTCTGGTATGGTGGCAAATTTGTCCTTTACTGGAATAGTGTACTAATAAAATATTTTCTGGAGCCTGTGCATAAGATGAGCAAGAGTTTTAAACAGTAGCTTATCTTTCATAATTCCATTTTGTCTTTAACTCTGATTGGATTGTGAAACTCTGCCTTGTTCTGGTAATTCCATCAAATATAATGGGATGGGGCTCATGCTGTGGAGGTAGCAGAAATAGATGGCATTTCCTTGCAGGGGTTGGGATTGGTGATCCCTAGTACAGTTTCTTCAGTTTTGTTTTTAAAATTCTCAGATGGGTTGGGAAAGATCTGTTTTGAAGTATAGGAGTTGTTGCCATTGAAAATAGATTGGCTAGATGAATTATTAACCTACCTCAGTATGTGGCTGTTTCACATATTTAGAAATATTCACCCTAAGTTAGGAAAGTGTATAGTCTGCAGGGCTTGTCCTAATCATCATATAATACAGTTTAAGAAGTATTGCCTAGCATTTGGCATAACTTGTCACTTGAGATCATTTTTGTGCTGTACATGAACTGCTTCTGAGTATTTTAAATGGACCATTTTAAAATGAAGCAGAATTACAGTCAGTGCCATCTCAAAAGAGATTTCAACACTTTGATTTTGCACAATCTGAGTTAGATGTTGTCAATATAGCATGTTTCTCTGGTATAACTTAACTATTTAGAATAGTTTTTAGGAAAAAAAATATAGTGTGTTTCCTTTGGCAAACAACATTTTGATATTTTATTGATTTATTAATGGTTTGCAGAACAAAAAAAATTACTTTTGTATAGCACATAACATTTTTAAATTTAAATTCCAAAATGTTTTAGCTGTTGGTTTGATATGATTTCCTGCCCCTGCTTTTGAGTGATGAAGCCATAAATATTTTTACAACAAATCCATTTTTCTGTAAAGTTGTATTGATTGTATCTTGCAGAGAACATAAGAACATGACTAGTTTTGATTATTCATGATAGAAGACACTGTGGTGCCTAAACATTTCTAGAGGCTGAAGTCTAGAGTGCAAAAAATATTAGAGGTGTTAATTTTTAAAAATTAAAGATCCAATAAAATAATAATAGCATGGTGTTAAAAAGTCATCTACAGCAACAAACACATTTAATTTTTTTTAAAAAAGATAATAAATGGGCAAAATTGTTATATTCTGGACTTTGGGAGCCAGAGAAACCCATGTACAGAGTTCTGTCAGTACAGGGAGGGGTGGCTTATTTTCCCCCTCCTATGTCATAATGTCATTGGTGTTCCTCATCCTAAATGTGATTTTTGGTATATTAGTATTATACTGTTCATTCAGTTTGTATCTGCTAAGAATTGATAAAGGTACATGCACTGATAGCCTCTCCTGTACTGGTTTTGGTATTTTGTTATTTTTGTCTGGTTATTGCTTTGCAGGGATGTGCTTTGCTTTTAGGCATGTTCATCCATTACACAACACAGACTTGACTTCTCCACCCACAGCAATCCATTTTTTAAATAGTGAGTAAGAAGCAAGAATGCCTCTGGAAAGAAGAATCAAGTGACAGGTCTAGTTTGAATACGCCTTGCCTGATTGTGTTTAAGAACAAGCTGACAGTGGCATAATTAAGATGGTATTTTTGTGCACATCCTGAGAGCAAGCAAATACCAGTTTCAGGAGTTAGGAAAGTCAGAATCCATTTTCCAAGCATCATTAACTGCCCTAAGTTCATGTACCTAACATCTGATGGATAGTATAAGTCAACCTTCACCAGCTGGGCTGGCTGGGGCCAACCAGAGTTGTCGAAAACATCTAGAGGGCATCACATTGGCAAAGGCTGATTTAAGGCAGGCATGTTATCTAGAGCTGATGCAAATGTGTTTGTAGCTCCACTCCAGGAGGTGCACAGAATGTTTGAATAATGAGCACAAGACTGATAGTATTTTGTGATGCGCTTTGAGGGAATGAGGATTTAATCCTTGCACAAACTCTGTAACTTAGGCCAGTGCTATCCACAATTGATCCTCATGTATAATCCAAAACTGTTGGGTGTGCAATGGGGCTAGGCCTCTCTAAATAGGATGGTAGCTTAGTGGTAGAGCACCTGGTTTTCATGTAGAGTGGTGCTCCAGGTTCAGTCCACAGCAGCACCCACCAATATCACCATCTGAAATCCTAGGGGGCCACTGCTAGTCCATGTAGACAATACTGATCTAGATAGATCAGCTGTATAAGGCAGCTTTGTCTGTTTCCTGTAGTTTGCATCTGATATGATCTTTTGACTGGAGACTGCTTCTCTACCAGCTCTGATTCTAATGATTTGATTTTGTTTCCTTAAAAAACTTATCCCAGTTGCATAACATAAATCAGTGAAGTGTGTGTGAAGGAGTGGGAAATCTGGGGAGAGTTGAAGAAAATCATACTGCTTGCAAGTAAGGTAAAGGGACCCCTGACCATTAGGTCCAGTCGTGGCCGACTCTGGGGTTGCGGTGCTCATCTCGCTTTATTGGCCGAGGGAGCCGGCGTACAGCTTCCGGGTCATGTGGCCAGCATGACTAAGCTGCTTCTGGCGAATGCACGGAAACGCTGTTTACCTTCCCGCCAGAGCGGTACCTATTTATCTACTTGCACTTTGACGTGCTTTTGAACTGCTTGCAAGTAGTGTGGCTTTTAAAAGTGGGAATTATGCATGCATTTGAATGGAGCATTGAAAGAAGCTACTGCATGATGCCCACAGCAACTGCTCCAGGTTTAAAAGCATATAATGGGGTAACCAGTGTGGTGTCCTCTAGTTATTGGACTACAATACCCATTCATTCCTGGTCATTGACCATGTTGCTTGGGGCTGATCGGGGTTGTAGTCTGACAATATCTGGAGGGCACCATGTTGGCTACTCCTGTATATTTCGGAAGATGCTGATAGGGTCACTAGCATTTTGTTGTTGTTGTTGTTGTTGTTGTTGTTCTTGCCCGTTTGCCCACAAGTTTCTTTCTAAACATTAAAAGTTCCCAGCCATAACAGTCCCTGAATATCTTTGCTTCCTATAAGTAGTAAATACAGTAAGTATTTGGTAAAGGTGTAGAAGGAAGACAAGTGAGATAGCTTCTGATTTCTTCTCATGAGGGAAAATAGAAAGCTTTGTGGGATGTTTTAATCTGATAATTTATTGAAGGTCAAGCTATTTTGCAGGGAAAAATGAGCTAAGCTTTGAGGAAAAATGGCTCTGTAGGTCCTACAGCAGGGTGCTGATTTCTTTCAGCCAAAGGGCCTTGTGTCAGGGGTAACAAGCAAGAGGTATTATGCTAGTTTCAGGTCACATTTCTGCTACTCTAAAGGAGGGCAAAGAACAAGCCATAAGTGGACATGGCCTTGTGAGTTCTGAGGTCCAGAGAGGCCTGGAGGTATATATTTGGTCCCTATCATTGTCTTACAGTGGTAAGTTTATGTGTAGAACATCTATCAGCACACGGGCGGTTGCCAATCCGTCTGCTTCCTCATATCAACCGTTGAAGAGTACTGTATATCATGTGAATCTGCTTTCTCTCGGAAACTACAAGGGTGGTTTATTTTTTTAAAAAAATGTTGTGACTCCGTCTATAGTTCTGACATTCAGAGTTGTTTTCTATGGTCTGTGGATACTGGGATTTGGAAGGACAGTTTAAAGGACCTGTTACCATGCCCTGGAATTAAAATAAGTGGTGTGCATTGCAAAGGTCACACTTGCATTTCTGTGCAGGAACTGTATCCTCTCACTTCCTAACACCTCTGTCAGGGTTGGCAGTTCCATGTCTGACTGTAGTTCCATGTTTTTCTTCTCCATCTTTAAATATATTGTTAGGAGGGCAGAGATTCTTATGTTTCAGCTAGTTTACGTAGCAGTCTTGTAACTTCCAAACACTGTGTATACTTGGTAAAGTAGGGAGACCTGGAATGATGTGAACCAAAATGTAGCAACTCTATAAATGTTGTTGCAACATATATCCAAGGGAAGAATTAAAAAACAACAACCAAAAAACCCTTCTTTAATTTAGTTTTGTGGCTCTTAAGAAGTTGGTATGACCTCTCTTATTTTGTTTTATGGCAGTTGAAATATATAGCTGTGGTGACAAAAGTAAAAGTGATGTGGCTCAGTGGGGCTTAAGTCATTACTAGCTTGTCCCATTGATTTCAGTAACACTAACTTAGACCCCATTCTTCTACACACTTATCTGGATGTAAGCCCCATTGAACTCAATGGGATATTGAGACTTCATTCTGATCAGGCAGATAAAGAATTGCAATGGCAGTCTAAATCTGACCCAACAGAGTTCCCAGTTTGGCTTGTGAGGCTGTTTCCCCCAAACCACATCTACCTCCTTTCATCTATGATGTCCAGCGAGGAATGTGTGGAGATGTGGCTACCAATGTGTGACTGGAAACCTTAACGTATGCTTCAAATTGCGACATTGCTGATTTGAAGTGAGAGCAAGCCAGCTAGGTCAGTTGCACTGAGTTCCCCATGAGGAACTCAGACGTGTAGCCAGCCACTGCAGATTATTGGAGCTTGAACTGAGCGCATTCCAGCCTACCTGTCACAGATGTTTGGCAGCAATGGGGACGGATTAAGATCTGGCCTGTTGAGCCAAAAGGCTTCCCCAACTCTCCCTGGTCTATATCCTTGCTGTGTAGTTTTTGGTGGGGTTTTTTGGGTTTTTTAAAAGAAAAGATTTGGAATTGTATTGCCTATTGTAATGGGTCAGTTTTACTGAATTGGGCCAATTCATTTAAGCAGCGATCAAAATTTCATCCCTATTATATTACAAATCTGATGGGAGGACCTAAATGGTTGTCCCAGATTTTTTTTCTCCCTTTTTTGCTATGGAATAATTTTTCATTCTCTTATGTAATTATATATTTAGGGATCCCACCCAACCCCCATTTCATCATGGCAGATGGTATGGCACCCACCACTCATTTTGTTGCTGCTGTCAGGATGTGATTCATTATTATTTTTTTGCCACTGATTTTAAAAATAGGATAGATTATGGAAATACTGAATTGCCTTTTTAAATTCCTTGAAACAGTAGGAGCCTATGTGGCTTTTTGGGGTCTCCTGCTCTTTCCCCACATGCTTTCCCCCTCCCCACATCCTTGGTATAAAGCATGCACAACTTGAGTTTTACCACACAAAATCTGGGGAAGTATGGTGAACTTCCAGAGGAAGTTGGTGATGTTCTCAATTTTAGTGGAACACTGTGATACTGATAAATTTTTACTACTATTCTGAATACCTGGTAGTTTTCTTATTAATTGGTTTAACAGTCAGTCGTCAGTCTGTCTGTACCTGGAGACAATGCAATCAGTGTCATTCCTTTCTTCCCAGTCAACAGATGTTCTGACCTTGTGATGAACTCTTCCACACTTTTTCAGCCATCTTTCAACAAATGTCAGACATAATTCTTCACAGAAAAATACTGTATTTTTTGCTCTATAACACGCACCCGACCATAACACGCACGTAGTTTTTAGAGGAGGAAAATCTGTAGGCATGCCATCCATAGGCATTTCCTCCATAACACGCACAGACATTTCACCTTACTTTCTAGGAGGAAAAAAGTGAGTGTTATGGTGCAAAAAATACGGTAACTGATTTTGATGGTGGAAAGGGTCAGTATAGAGACCCTTGTCATCCAATTCTAGAATCATAGAATCATAGAGTTGGAAGAGACCACAAGGGCCATCGAGTCCAACCCCCTGCCAAGCAGGAAACACCATCAGAGCACTCCTGACATATGGTTGTCAAGCCTCTGCTTAAAGACCTCCAAAGAAGGAGACTCCACCACACTCCTTGGCAGCAAATTCCACTGTCGAACAGCTCTTACTGTCAGGAAGTTCTTCCTAATGTTTAGGTGGAATCTTCTTTCTTGTAGTTTGGATCCATTGCTCCGTGTATAGCATGCCACTCATCCATATCTTGTCTGCCAAAATCCATTTACCAACATAATTGTCCCTTTGCAGTCAGAGCATACCCTGTGACTCCTAGCTCTTTCTAAGCTAAACCACTTTCCCATGTCCTATTCTTGGGATAGGAAGATCTCCAACCTATGAGCTGAATCAGGCCTACCAGCCCTCTCTATTTGGTTTGTGAGGTGTTTTAAGTGAGGCCACCCCATCAGGTGTCAGGCAGGTAAAGACATGGCTGGGCCGAAGTGGATTTGCAGTCACTACTGGTTAACTCATCAAGGGCACCAGCACAACACATTGAAAGCCCAAACAATCAGGGATTGCATAGCTCAGTGTGACCCATAGTTATCAAACTTAATTCACTGGGGGGTGCCCTACCTGCACTCCCAAACCCCCTTGCATCCCAAACTTATTTCCCCTACATCCTATTTGCCTAAATGTCTGTCACCCATGTCTGCTTCTTAAGCAACTACCACCCATTCCACACCCTTCTCTGCCTGTCAGACAGACTGCACACCCCACACCCTTTTACCCTGGCTGCTAATTTAAGGGAGAGGCTAATGTCAAAGAATGCACTTGCAACTATTGGTAGCTCAGCCCTTTTCCCTTTTAAGAGCATTGCTTCCTTGCCTTGATGATGTTGTAATGACCAGTGTGGTAGGTGTGACTGCATTGGGAACCCCAGGGAATCTATTAAGATTCTGGGCATTATGTTTTATAGACCTGCTGAAGAGTAAGTCCATCCCACTTGTTATATTAAACACTAGATTTCCCTTCAACTAGCAGGGATAATGTTAACCTTTTTGCCTATGACTGTTCATGGGCTCCTTTAGGCAGGAGGGCAGGTTATAAATTTAAAATAAATAAAAACTGTAGTAAGGAAAGGGCATAGTTGGTATACCAATAAGCATTCCTTGCCACCAAAAGGATCTAGGAGTACCCCCAAACTATGCACCTGTTTCTTTGAAGAAACAGGTGCAGTTCTGTCCAGAACTGGTGAACCAGCAGACCTGGGAGCTGCTCACCCATCGATTCTCTCCTTCACCAGGATTCAGTCTGTTTGTTGGTCCTCATGCAGCTCACCATTGCATTCAGGTCACAGTCTCTCCTGAGGCATGACATGGTGCCCCAATTCTCCTAATGACCACTCCCGGAAGTTCCATATAGATATTAAAGAGCACTTGGAATAAGATGGTGCCCTGTAACATTCCACCACACAACTGCAAAGGGGCAAACACATAATTTGAAGCCTGAACATATTGTTGAGCATGAACAGAAAGGGCAATCAGAAGTACCAGAGAGACATTTTTCCATTTGCATGTTTGAATCTTCAAAGAAAATAAGGAACCAACACTTGTTAGAGAATGGAAACTGAATATCTTTCTTTCTCTTACAGATGATGATCAGCTCCAAGAAACTATGTCTTCAGAAATGAAAGCTTGTACCTACTATAAACAGTGATCGGCCTTAAGTAGACTAGAAACTATAGTCAAGAAACTTAAGAGGAACTCGTCCTTACCTGGTTACCTTGTATCATAAATTCAATCATGTATGGAAGTGCTCGGTCAGTTGGTAAAATTGAGCCAAGTAGCCAGAGTCCTGGGCGTTCACCAAGGCTGCCACGGTCGCCACGGCTGGGCCATCGTCGAACCAACAGCACAGGTGGCAGTTCTGGAAGTAGTGCTGGGGGTGGCAGTGGCAAAACTCTTTCTATGGAAAATATCCAATCCTTAAATGCTGCCTATGCCACTTCGGGCCCTATGTACCTAAGTGACCATGAAAACGTGGGTGCAGACACGCCTAAAAGCACCATGACTCTTGGACGATCTGGGGGGCGTCTGCCTTACGGTGTTAGGATGACTGCTATGGGCAGCAGCCCCAACATTGCCAGTAGTGGGGTTGCCAGTGATACTATAGCATTTGGAGAGCATCATCTTCCTCCTGTCAGCATGGCATCCACAGTGCCTCATTCACTGCGCCAGGCGAGGGACAACACTATAATGGACCTGCAGACGCAGCTCAAGGAAGTGTTGCGGGAAAATGATTTACTACGCAAGGATGTAGAGGTGAAAGAAAGTAAACTTAGCTCCTCCATGAACAGTATCAAGACATTCTGGAGTCCTGAACTCAAGAAGGAAAGAGCCCTGAGGAAAGATGAGGCATCCAAAATAACTATTTGGAAAGAACAGTATCGAGTTGTACAGGAAGAAAACCAGGTTAGTAATCTAAAGAGAATTCTGCAAGGGGAGGGTAGATACAATTGTTTTAATGAATGTTTTTCAGACAATTTCCCTTGGCAGTCTTGAACTTGAGACAAATTATTCTATTGATCTAGAGTCAGTATATTCAGTTCCAAGTAGCACCATGGAACATGGAAAAGTGATTTTCCTGTTTCAGATTTTGTATCCACATTGCAACTATATTAACAGGCATGTCCAGAGTCCGTCTTGGGGGCCTGATCCGGGCCGTCGGTCTCAAAGACTTCAACCTCATAAATAAAAAAGCCCAGCAACTTCAGTCCTTAAAAAAGCTCAACAACTGTGGTTGGCTCTTTGGTCGGCCCTCATCTGGCCCTCTTTGAAAAAAACTTGGACACCGCTGGCATAAGAGAACAGTGAAGTGGGGGGAGAGCATCCAGTCCTTTCCCATCAGTTCACTATTCCAGCTCAATCCAGTATAATTCTAGGATTCTTTGCGAGTGTTCTCTGTAAGGAAGTGAGCAGAAGATTTGTATCTTTGTAACGTGGAAATTGTTGGATGTATTGGGTACTAGGAATACTTAGACACTTACTCAGCAAATATTCCTGGAGGTTTGTCAAACTGTTGTGTGACATATGGTTTAATATTTAGACTCTAGATTTTAAGACTTATAAAATTATAAACAGTATGGAAAAACTGAAGAGAAACTATTCCCTTTCTCGCTTCATTTCAGTTTGGTTAAATCCACTTGAATCCAGTGGCAGTAGATCCAACACATATCTAATGAAGTATTTCTTCATAATACACAATTTGGTTATAAAATTTGTTGCCGCAGGGTATATTTTTTAATACAGTGGTGCCTCGCAAGACGAAATTAATCCGTTCCGCGAGTCTCTTCGTCTTGCGGTTTTTTCGTCTTGCGAAGCACGGCTATTAGCGGCTTAGCGGCTTTAAGAAAAAGGAAACAAACTTGCAAAAACTCGCAAGACGTTTCGTCTTGCGAAGCAAGCCCGTAGGGAAATTCGTCTTGCGGAACGACTCAAAAAACGCAAAACCCTTTCGTCTAGTGAGTTTTTCGTCTTGCGAGGCATTCGTCTTGCGGGGCACCACTGTACTAAGATGTACATCTTGCAAATACTCCTTGCATGTTGTTAAGATGTGTAGGGCACAGTTGATGAAAGACTTCCTTTGAAAGATAGTTAGAGTTTCTTTTGACAAGGTCAAGGTCTTAAAATATTTTCAGAATAAAGCCTAGATTCATATTCAGTTGAATATATTTGTTTATGTAACCAAAGCAATTACCTTTCAAATATCCTTCATGCACACAGGCTAGAAATACTCTTGGTGGTTTTCTACCAGGTGTAGACTGGAAATTTCTCCCTACTCTCACCTTTTATGTCAGCCTTCCAGGGTTTGTTGAAAGGTACAAGTGGCCCATTTCCCTGGCTGCTCCTCTGCATTCAAAAGCTTGTTACTAGAAGTGTACCCAACCTCACATGTCCCTACAATGAATGGAAGATCCACCTCCCCTAATTCCACTTGGTTAAAATGAAAACTATTTTATATGAAAATTTGAAATCTGCTAATCCTTGCTTCCTCACAAGTGCCTTTGAAATTGTTATTTAAGATTTTGTAACTTAGTGTAAGGTTTTTTGTTTCTTTTTTATGCTATCTTTTCCCTCATGCCCATCCTTAATTTGAATTAATCTTTTGATTTTTGAATCTAAGATTATTGTATACTTTTGACAACCAAATAATTTTTCATACTACATTATTCAACCAGGGGTGGAGGGAGTAAGGGGAAAACAGACAAGTTGTGGTAGCTGCCCCCTACCTGGCTAAAAATTAATCTGCAAGTGTTGGAGTTCTTGTCTGACAGGAGCTAGTGTTAATCGAGAGAATTGTGTCAGACCAGTTAGTCAGTCTCCACAATTGTTTGTCAAGAACCTAGGAGTAAGTGGTGTATTAAGGAAGGAGAGAGTGAATATAAACTGCAGGACTGTGTCTAGTTTCTTCATGTAGTTCCAAACTATGCATTCAGTATATCTGAAGAAGTGTACATGCACATGAAAGCTTATACCCAGAACAAGCTTAGTTGGTCTCTAAGGTGCTACTGAACAATTTTTTAATTTATTTTGTATGCATCAGAATTCTCTAGTTCACAGTTCAGATAAGGAAAGTATAGGGTGATATGCATTGTTGAGAACCAGTATGGTATACTGGTTAGAGTGTCAGACTAGGACCGGAAAATCTAGTTTTCAAGTCCTCTCTCATCCATGTAGCTCCCTGGGTGACCTTTGGCCGGTTACACCCTCTCAGCTTAAGCTACCTCACAAGGTTGTTGTTGGGGTTATAGGAGGAGGGGGCAAACCATGTAAACCACTTGAGCTCCTTGGAGAAAATGCAATAAATTAATAAATAATGTTAGTCATACTTGGATTAGATCCATTAAAGCCAGTGGACTTAAGTGCCTTGATTTCAGTGGGTCTGCTCTAAGTTTGACTTAGTCTGATATAACTCATAATACATGGATAAAGGGCAAAATCTAAAAGAATGATTTTACATTTTAAAAGGACTGTCCCTAGAATTAGTGAACATTTTGTGGTTGATTAGAATTTTGGCTGTGAAAGGCCAACCTTTTTTTTCAAATACTTCTTTGGAATCTGTCTGAAATGACACCTCTTGAAATCTAAATACTGTAGTAATTGGAATAAATAGGATGCTTTGGAACTTTGAAAGTGAATATTACTTTAAAAAATAGAATTGTCTTTGCATGTAAACATGTGATTGGTTTGTGGGGTTGTTTGTTTTTTGTTTGTTTGTTGGATCACTGAAAATGTTTCTTACTTAATGAGAGGTGGGGGTATGCTGGCTTTCCTATATCCTATTTCTGTCATTCCTTACACCCATTCTAATTATTCATTTAAGTAAACTGCTAGAGCTTTATTTTCTGAGCCCACTATAATTACTACTATAATGGTAGGACGGTAGAACTGTAGTCCAAAAAATAAATGGCACTATTTAAAAGCAATGCGAAATATGTAATGAGATACACAAACCAGGCAGGCTAATTAGTCCACCTCTAATTAACTTGTTTTATGCCATCTATATCAGTTGTCCGTTTGTATCCTTTAGAATAAATCTGATCAACCTAAATTTTATTATAAACAGATTTTTCCACCTAGGGCTTTGGACTAGGGATTTCTTTGAACTAAGTTGCGAACACGTTTCAGCCTATCAGTTAATCTGATAATTTAAAAAATATATCTTCAAGGCTTTTGGATAATATCTTGGCAGAAATGCAAGGAATAACTGAAGGACACATTCCAGATCTTAACTGGTTACTATACTTTTTTCCTCTTAGATGTGCAAGGTTTGTGACTTTCTCAGTTCCAAACATGAGTGTACCAACAATATAAGCAAAAGTGAATATTCAGGGTCATTTTATATATGAGTTCAACCAGCTGATGGGCTGTGGGATCTGGGATGATGGGAGCCATAGCTCCAGGAACATCCCTATCCTAGAACCTTAGCAGGAACCTTGCCTTAGGACTTCATGCACAAGCACACAACACAACTCTGTTGCGATTGCTTTGTAGAATTTGCAGTGTGCAGACAGGTCTGTACCCTGAGTTCCTAGACCCTGCTTGCATAATAGCTCATTTTTTTATTGTGAAAGGTATCTTAATCCATAGTTTCAAAGTTATGGGGTTCCTTTCACACCCTGTTTATTTAGGAAAATGGAATAATTGCGATTGGACTAAACAACCCTTGGGGTTACTTCCAACTCCACAGCTATGTAATTCTATGAATGAAGCATGTAAAGTGAGTACATTGAGGAGGGAGGAAATAGTTTCTGATGGGGAAGGTGGTTTCGTAAAGCTGTAACTCTACAGAACCACCACCTGACTCATGAGTGGCCTCCATGGAGGACATTTGGGGCTTCAGACTACCCCTTTCTGAACAGCTGCAGCCCAAGGCTTTAATTAGGTTGGCTGGTGTAGGGTAAAGACTCCATGGAGCCACAATTTGATTTGCATGCAGTTTACATTGACTGTTTTGGGGAGCTAAGAACACCCCTTTGTGGACAGCAGCATGAGAGCCCCAAGTCTTTGTTTTATGAGTGTTCCCTATTCTCCACTTCGTCAGCATTTATAGTCAAAATAATGCAATTACTCATCATTAATAGAAACACTGCTTTCTGATAGTAGTGGGATCCCCCTGGTAACATTCAAAATTAGCTCTCAAGGGTCAGTTCCATGGATTGGAAAGCACTTGCTGGATGCAGGCTGCAGCTGGATTTCATCTAACCTTCTGGATCTCCTTCTTTGGGCTGGCCCAAAACATTTTGCTGCTTAACATAAAGGACAAGATGGCACCTCCACTATTCCATGGAAAAAAGCCAACCCAACTGATGGCTGAATCTTACTTCAGCACTGGCATTATGAAAAATGAACCTGAGGACAGTGGGCTTCCTTCAGGCCACAGAGCAGGCTGTATGGCATAGAGAGCTATGTTCTCCAGCACCTCACAGCTTCCTCCTTTTCCTCAGTATCTGCTGCCTGAGGCAGCCACCTCTGCCAAGTGGTAGGGGCAGTCCTGCCTTCCATCCCTCCATTATTTAGCAGAGAACATCTGAGACGGGAACAGACTTTAATGTTGTGCAAACTGTTGCACCTCCTTCCTCTACAAGAAGAGAGGGGAAATGTAAGCAGAGAGGTAGACGTTTATTTGCAAATACACAAAACATCATGTGTGGTTTTTGCAACTGCAAACATGCAGTTTATGGGATGCAGTTAAATTTTAAAGCTTGAGGCTTTGAAAGCAGGACTTTGCATTTCAACTGTACGTTGAAATTGTTTACATTCTCCTGGGATTACTGAGTAGTTCTTGTTTTTTCTGTCACAACAGATAAAAGTGTGTTGGAAAGCTTTTAAAAGTCTGTGGAGAAAATAGGTGAAATTCGAGTGGAATTACTTTGAATTAAATATTTGCTTCTGTTTCCATTGGATATAGCTTTGTGCATCTGTTAAGGGTCTGTATGTGGGTCTGGCCCCACCTACTATTGGCCCTCTGCCCCAAAATATTTCCACGCCCATGTCCTTGGTGTGTGGACTCTGCCCCTCCCCTGCAAACTGAACTGTCTGCTGCTCATGCAGCAAGGTAGCTTTTCCTCTTGTTGTTGACTGACTTGTCTTTACTGATTAAATTGGCACATGATCAATTATCCAGGCACATAGATTCAGTCTTTGCACTCAAAATGTCAGTTTGATTTCATTAATGAACTGTGCACTGATATACTAAATGGTCTGGCTATATTAGAAGATTCAATTACCAGGGGTCCACAAATTTTAGTTTTCTTAAAAGGTAAAGGGACCCCTGACCGTTAGGTCAAGTCACAGACGACTCTGGGGTTGCGGCGCTCATCTTGCTTTACTGACCGAGGGAGCCAGCGTACAGCTTCCGGGTCATGTGGCCAGCATGACTAAGCCGCTTCTGGTGAACCAAAGCAGCGCACGGAAACGCCATTTACTTTTCTTAAGAGGTAGCTATTACCAGCCTTTTCCTAAGTCTTTTGCATGTGACAGGCCTTGTTCTGCTTCTACCTTCTGTAAATTCCCAATGTGAAATGAAACAAGAGAAGGTCCCTTTATTTGAGTTCTCTGAGACAGAGGGATAAATAGGTACTGTACTTGTTTCACTCTTAGGAGCCTTTGCCGTAAGCCAGAAATGACATAATTCCTTTTTGTTTCTTCTCCGTTCCCCAGTGTTCATTGGAGGCATTGTGAGTTCTTGGCAACTTATAGAGAGCTCATGAAAAAGATCAGTAATACAATACAAGTTCCCCTGAATGTCAGCTAGCCTGAAAGTAACAGTCTTCCTCTGGTTTATATTGGCCAGTTGAAAGCAACTGAAAACAAGAATGGAAAGTTGTTTCCTGCAGAATACCAACAAGGTGTTTGTTACATACCTTAGTTATGCAGTCTGCCACTAGTACCTTCTAGCAGAATGCAATGAACACCCTCTGGTTCCATTAGGAGTAGGGCAACTCAGTTGTTCAGTTGTTCATGAATCTTGGATAATTTGTGCCCTGAATAATACTGAGAGGCATCGCCTGCAAATCTTTTGCAGATTTTATTTCTCTGTTGTCTAAAATACTGTGCACATGAGTATTGCTCAGATCTGTGCTGTGGGGTATTGTAGAACTGTAAAGAAGTACAGTAATAAACTTCTTATACAGCTGAAGTGGACTCTAGCCAAGAAAACATATGGTAAATTGCTGTTCCAGTTAGGAGACCTAACAAAGAAATAGATAATGGCCAATCTTGCCCTGTGTTAATGTCTCTCTCAGAAGTACAGTCATACCTCGGGTTACAGACACTTCAGGTTGCGTTTTTTCAGGTTACAGACGTGCCGAAACCCAGAAGTACCAGAACGGGATACTTCCAGGTTTCGGCGGTCGTGCATGTGCAGAAGCACTAAATTGCAACCCGCACGTGCGCAGACGCAGCGCTGCGGGTTGCGAACGTGCCTCCCGCACGGATCATGTTCGCAACCTGAGCGTCCACTGTATATTGTTACAAGGATTGTGTGCTACACACAATCTCTGCTGAGCAGTAGCAAGATTCCAAAACATTACACCCAAATAATGTCCCTCTTTGGTCCTCTCATAACTTCAGTGAGCTTGGATCCAAAGCAGCAGTCAGTCATGGCCCCCAGCCTCTCAGTGCAGCCTCCGCAGCCAGCATTGCATGGCATCTGCCCTTCAGCCCCCCACATGGAGCCTTCCTCACTTCCTGCTTCTCCTTCCCAGAAAACCCTTTGCCAAGCATCTCTTCCCCTTCTGTCTGCTCACCCACCTTCTCCTTGCTATTCCAAGCCTAGTTTTCAGAGGTGATAATTTTCCTGTAACCTACGGCATTGCTCAGCATAACCTTGGCAACCTCCGTTGGCACAGACTCAAGGATTTCCATGTGATGAGCCACCAACACCTTTCATCATGCTTAACAGCTTCTATCCCAGGTGAGGCCCTGGCCTAGAAAGGAAGCTTAGCCTGTATTATACCACTGGTCGGGCATCTTCCCTTCAGTAGTCCAAAAAACGGCTACATCCTACCCTTTCATTACTTTATACCATTTATTAACTCTAGCAGTTATAGGTGCCCTATGTTACCACAGATCTGTAACAGTATTATAGCAGAGGATGAGAAGTAGGACATTTAGCCGTAGAAGTTAGATGCAGGAATTTTATAACATTATAAAATTATAAAAGGTGTTAAAATAAGAAAATATCTCTTGATACAAGCATACATTTTTCAAGTGAATTTTTCCCATCTTTGTAACAGAATATTTCAACAGACCATTACATTTGTTTTCCTCACAGTTCTCATTTATTCTTTTATCAGTATTTAGTCTCTCACACTTCAAGCTAGCAGTTTGAAACGTTAGAAGTTGAAGTGTTCAGACTTCAGCAGTGGCTGGAAAGCTTGGAGATTAAAGGAGGGGGGAAATACAAATCCACCTCAGCCTTGCATGCCCTCTCTGTCCCTTTTGGTTTTAGTCTGGAATCCCAGCTACCTTATATTTAGAAAAGATAACATAATTTGTTCCACCCCCAAACACTCCTTCAGAGTTCCCCCATCAGTATCTTTAGAACTTGATCTCATCACCTGCCATAAGGCTCATTCACTTGAGCCAGAGAAGACAAACGGGATGCTGACCAGAACAAGGAAGGACAGAATCTGTGGCATCCTTGGTAGCTCTTGTGGGCTACATTTTCTTGTTTCTAAAGTGTAAAAACCTACTACAACAGCAGGCTAACATGGTTGTCATTTAGCAAATTACTTCTGTTTCCTTAATTCATTTAATATTTGTTTGTTATTCTTACTATTTCTAAGCACCATTCTTATTTTTCTGTGTAATTGTGGACCAGGTGGTCAATACTGGACTAGAAATACTACCGATTTATTTGTGTTCTTTTTGATGCAAGGACCAAGTTGTTATCTCTCCCCCCACCTCAGCAGTGCTGTCCTCCTTCAATCTTTTGAAAGGAATAGCCTACAATTTTTTAAAGTAATAATGCAAGTAAAAGGGATTTGTTAGATATGAAGTCTTTCAATCTTTTATGACTCTGATTAGTCTTCAGATCATGAACATCTGATTACACTTAATTTAATATGTAAGGCATCCCCCTCCCCCGGTTTATCAGTGGTGATTTGACAAGTTCCATGCTGTGTCTTCATCTGGCATCTGTACCAGCAGACGGTCTTGTCAACATAATGCTACAAAGTGTCCATATGTTGGCATATTGGTAATCTCCTCAGGTGTACTCAGTCATAGATTTCCCTCCTCAGATACTGCTGATTAGCATTTTGTCAAAGTTCCATGTTTGTCATTGAACTGTTGTTTGCCATCACTTTCCTTTATAGAGACTAGCGTGGATAAAAAATAGATTTAAAAATATGATTTTTAACGTTTTGTTTTGGATTTTTAAAACATCAATTATATTATCTTTCAAACTAGCCTTCATTTTAAAATGAAATATAAATGTACTACAATATAAATGTTTTAAAGTCTTCTCTCAGTCCCTTAAAACTGAATTGATGACATCTTATCAAACAAAGTTAAAGCCTGTTTTCCAGGCAAGTAAATGAACCAGAAGTAAATATTTGGTGACTTTGGACATCAGGCATTCTCAATATGACAAGAAATCATACGTTGTACAAAGGCATGGTCAGAACTTGTGGACATTGACTGGAGCTGAATGTTGGGGGAGATTCAGGATAGATAAAAGAAAATACTTCTTCATACAGTGCATAGTTAAACTTTGGAATTCGCTCCTGTAGAAGGAAGCGATAGCCACCAACCTGGATGGCTTTAAAAGAGGATTAGACAAATTCATGAAGAACAGCCATGGCAGTAATGCTTCTGAATACCAGTTGCTGGGAATTGCAGATGGGCAGAGTGCTGTTGCGCTCATCTCCAGCTTGCAGGCTTCCTGCAGGCCTCTGGTGAAACTAGGATGTTGGACCAGTTGCACCTTTGGCTTGATCCAGCAGGGTCCTTCATCTTACAAAAGTTTCACAGATACATTGGGCTCAAAGAATCATATCTTCCAGAGCCAGTCCACTTGATGCAATCATTTAAGCAGCAATTATTTTAAGCACATTTGGTGGACTTGGCCCCAAGTAAAGTTGATAAATCAGATTATCACTCTGTCAACATTTTGAACCTCATGAACTATATACACCCTTCTCAAATTGTAAGGAATATAATACCAAAAATACATTATTTTGTAAGCAATTTCTTTTGCTTTAACATCAGTTATCCACAGCACCAACACACACGTTGGACCATTGCCTAGTAGATCCATTTAAAACAATTTCTGTTCATTTCATATGAATGCCCAATGAAAGGATATAAGTTTGTACATTTTTATTTATCTCTTTGGGAAGACAATTCCAACCATTTTCCTAATAGTTATTGGGGAAATTTTTGTACTTACCTGATTTTTGCAATATAGTTCTCAGCTAAAAAAAATACAAAAATGCCTTTTTAAAACCCACATATTATAGAGTTAAGCATGTTCATAAATGGTATTAATATTTATTAAATTTATTACCCACCCTTCATTAGCAGGTCCCCAAGCAGGTTGCATCAATTTAAAATTCAGAATTAAAAACAATTAAAACAAATTATTCACAGGAATAGGGTTATGCAAATATGGGGGACCTGCTTCCTGCCTTGCAGGCCTTTTCCACCTGACCTAGGAGGACAGGGCCCTGACTGACTGCAGCTGCAAAAGCTGAGGCTGCTGAGGAGGCCAGTGACTATCTTGGCTGTGAGAACCTGCTTTAACTTATGTGTTTTTCAATACTGGGACTTTATTGTTTTTAAACTGAAAGGTGTGGGATGTGCCCAATCACAGTGGCTCAAGGTAGGGTTGTGCCTCTGAAGACAGTTTGGAAACTTCAGCTGGTCCAAATTTGGTGGCTGGACTGCTCACTGGGGCATTTGTAGTTTTATGTTGCGAACCACCCTGTAATCTTCACATGAAGGGCAGTATACAAATTTAGTAAATAAAATAGAAATAAATAGAACAAGTTGCCTTTGCTTCCTCTTTCCTGCATCCTGTAGTTACACTCTGTGGGATGTATAGTGATTGTATTTTCTATTCATGCACTGACGTGTATGCCCTTAAACCAAACTGAGTCATTTTCCTGAGCCTTACAGAATTGACAAATGTACTAGTAGCAGGCTACTTATATGCAGAATTTTTAATCCCTTTCCTTTTCTGCTGCCTTTGAGATAATTCAGCACAAGAACTTCTTTAAATGTAAGTTGATTTGTGGGATTGCCAGATAGATTAAATCCTATTAAAATCATAGCTTTGCTTCTAAATGAAGCTTTCAAACACTACAGAAATAGCTCTTGTATTTCCATACAAATAACAGGTCTGATGTCCCAGAGCAATTATAAAGTTAGAATGGCAATATGTGTTGGAGTTGGCACGTTCTACATCAGCAAGGTCCTGTTGGACACCTGACATTAGCTCCTTTGCTAGCTTTTCTGAGTGGGTGGAAACAGATTGTCAGCAGGGAATCCCTTTGGACAGACAGGTCTTTGCTTCCAATGTGCATTAAGCAGATTCTATTTTTTGAGAATGCAAACTGTTTTTAAGAGCAGATTAGCTAGATATTTTTAAAAGAAACTGAAGACTTTTTAGTGTTTCTACTTCATTGTAGTATGCTTTAGGCGTCACCCTTCCTCTTCTACCCCAAATGCTATTTAAAAAAGGGGGAAAAATGGCTGCTCCTGCTTAACCAGCTTTCCAGGTACGCTTTTGACATGTTGGCTTCCATACAAGCCCATTTTTTCAGTCATGAGTATTCATTGCTGTTCTGCTGCTTGTTTTCTATCTATACCAATGGGTGAAGCTTGGTGGAACGTGTCCATTTTCATGCATTTTGTTTTTTGAGAAAATAATATGGAGGTCTTGCACAAGGGTGATATTTACTTTGAAAGGCTGCAATCCTAAGCCTTATTAAATTCATTAGGACTTTCTTCTGAGTAGATATTGTTAGGATTGCAGTGTAAGGCTTGCACAAGGGATCCTGCTTCCTTTTTTTTTTTTTTAATTAAAAGCCCAATATATGTCAAGGATGGAGTCAGATGCAGGTCAGAATGAAGAGACAGAGGCAGTTGTCAGTGAAGTTAGGTATTTATTCAAGGAAATAGTATGCAACTCAGAACACTTCCCAGCAGCTCTTGCCGCCATAGAGCAGTTGCCAGGACTGAGGATTTTCCCTCCCTCTGCACAGTTCTAAGTCTCCACCCCTAGATGTTTCACAAGCCGTCTCAAACCATGCCTATGCACATCAAGTCACTGTTCTGTTCTCAGTGTGCCAGTGTGGTGTAGTGGTTAAGAGCGGTAGTCACGTAATCTGGGTAACCGGGTTCGCGTCTCCGCTCCTCCACATGCAGCTGCTGGGTGACCTTGGGCCAGTCACACTTCTGTGAAGTCTCTCAGCCCCACTCACCTCACAGAGTGTTTGTTGTGGGGGAGGAAGGGAAAGGAGATTGTTAGCCGCTTTGAGACTCCTGAAGGGGAGTGAAAGGCGGGATATCAAATCCAAACTCTTCTTCTTCTTCTTCTCATTATCCTGTGCATTCTTGGAGATCGGAGGGGAGGGGAGCTTGGCGCAGTAGGAGAGGGAGACTCCCATGATTCTTCAGCAAGCTCTTGACCCCACCCCCTCTTCTGTTTCAACCTTTGAGTCTGAACTGCTCCCTGCTACCGGCTCTCTTTGCTCACTAAACCCTGCTGCCCCTTCAGCATCTGACACCTCCCCACAATCTTCTCCCTCTGACTTCTCTGTGTTCTACCACCAATCTTCTGGCTCTGAGCTGGGTTTCCCTTCGGGGTTCCCCAGGTGGTACCTACCACCACTCTTCTTCATTCAGCCAGTCCCTGACAATTTGTGTACTGTGATGAGGCTCCAAGGTAATCCAGTAGGGAGAGTGGATGGTTGGATACAGCTGCCTGAAGGTATCACAGGCAGATTGAACAGCAGTGTCCAACTCTTGCTTGCCCATTTCTCCTGCTCTGCAGCAAAAAAAGGCCTACAAGGAGAATTGTTTTTTGGTGTGTTGGCCCTGTGGTCTTACCTTCTCCTCCCCAATCCCCCTTTTCTTTTCTTTTGTTATGTCTTTCTGTTAAGACTTCTCTATTCCACAAGCTCGGAGCAGATTAGTGTAATATTCCCCAATGCATTGCTCAGGTTGCTGAAGATTTAGAAAGGTGCTTTCATACAAAAACATGGGATTAAATCTTATTTTTTTCTTTGTTTTATTAGCCTGTCTTTTCATCATATTTCAATGTTTGGGGAAGCAATATGTTTGCTATGCAAAAGAGTTGGGCCCCTCATGTTGTTCATTTCTTTACAGTTCCATTTTTAACATAGTGAATTCATGGACTTGGTTTTCTTATTTCCAGCATATGCAGATGACAATCCAAGCTCTTCAGGATGAGCTTAGGATCCAGAGGGACCTGAACCAGCTTTTTCAGCAAGACAGCAGCAGTCGATCCAGTGAGCACTTTGTGACAGAGCTTACAGAGGAGAACTTCCAACGGCTTCATGCAGAACATGAGCGCCAGGCCAAGGAACTTTTCTTGCTCCGCAAAACCTTGGAAGAAATGGAGCTGCGCATTGAGACGCAAAAGCAGACCTTAAATGCTCGTGATGAGTCCATCAAAAAGTTGTTGGAAATGTTGCAGAGCAAGGGACTGTCAGCAAAAGCAACAGAGGAGGATCATGAGCGGACTAGACGCTTGGCCGAGGCAGAAATGCATGTGCACCACTTGGAAACTTTGCTGGAGCAGAAGGAAAAGGAGAACAATTTGCTAAGGGAGGTGAGTTGGGACTCACCCATAGAGATTCTGTTCTACTCTCTAACCTTATTACTTGCAGTTCAGACTTCTCTCTTGTCAACCCATGTTTACTTGAAATAATTAGCTCTTAATAGTTTTGATTTTAATTAATTTCTATTACATTAATTTTTATTTTTTAGAAAAATATTTTTTAAAAAATTTTTATTTGGTTACAAAAGTACAAATATAGTCTCTGTTTCCAGATCATAAAGTCCTTTCTGCAGATTAGTTCTATTCGATGTGAGATGTTGATGTATGCAGGATAAGGTTGCGGGGAAAGAGAGATGGGAAGGGTCTATTTAATTAAAAAGGATAAAAAAGGAAGAACAACAGACAATTTAAAGTATTATGAAAATACACGGTAACATAAAAAATATTGCATTAATGCAAAGTTACTAATATATATATCAATTTCAGTTCAGTTTCCTTCTGACACACCCTCCCTCTCAGCCTCCTGGTTCTCACCTGAGGGTCCAAACTCTCAGCTCACCCACAAAAGTCTCACAACTAAAATAGTTACTGGAAACAGCGGGCATCACCTAGTCTCTTACTCTAGACTTGCTTTTTCTGGTCAGTCCCAAGGTGGATGCTAATTCCTCAGGCTGCTCCCGGCTATGTCCCATTCAGCTGCACTCTCTACACTCAATTCCAGGTGCAGCAGATTTATTGAGTGTCCCTGGGGTTCCAGTGGATGGGGAAAGAGCCCCCCTCCACTCACAATCCTTTCTTCACCCTATTTTCTATCCTACCTCTCCAGATGCTTTACTGCTCCATGGCAGGGCTTGCTAGTTCACTTTCCATCCTTAGCATAAACTGTGTAATTAAAAACTATAATGATTTTGGATGTTCCTTATGCCCTTTTGTTAAAGATTATAGTACAATTGATGGTGCTGTATAAAATGTATAGAAACTGGCAATTACTTAATTGCATATTTGCTTTCTGTGTATGTTAGGGGTGGCTGAGCTGTGACCCTACAGAAGTTTTTGGATTCCCATTTCCCATCAGCCCCAGTCAATATGGCCAGTGGTTGGGAATGATAGGAGTTGTAGTCTAGCTACACATAATTCCATTTGGACCAAAGTGTACTCAGTACAAGATCCAGTATATTCTTCGTGTGTGGATGTATGTGTGCAAACGACTTGGGTGTTTCTGGCAATAATATAAAAATAGTAAAGCTCCTTCCACAACAGCTAGAAAGCTAACATTTGAAATGTTGGTCTTTGGAGATCCATACACTTCTAGACCTGGACTTCAGGAGAGTAGATTTGTAGTAGCATCCAAGAGCATAAGTCTTAAATTGAGATCAGACATACATGGTTGGAACCTGGCCTTTCATGTACCTTACAACCCTCTGATGGGGGAGGGAGAATCACCAGTGACAGCCAGGAACTTGTGCTTGCAGAATGGCAAGCTGTATTTATTCTCTCTCTGTGTGTAAATACTACTTGTGTAACCATCTGAGGATGCTGCTATATATTAGTCCAGTGTGTTTGTGTGTAGTTTCATTAGAAAGCTGTAAATGAGCATCTACCTGTGTATAGAAGAATAAGGGGAAATCTTGGCAGCAGTAATGGATGGTTGCTCTGCCATTTCCATGGAAACAGCCACTTTGCTATGAAGGTTATTTGAAGAAATCATTTGCTGCCTTGGTTGCATAGTCCAAAACACACTATTTAAAGTGAAGAAGTATTGCACTTTATAGTATTGTATTCTTTATAATTTTTTGACGTAAATAATTCATAAAGTAATAGCTAAATGTAGCTGAATAACTTTGGGCAATAAGCACTCCTGCTAAACAAAGAAGCATAATATTGGCTAGACAGTCACTGCCAGAAAGTAAGGTAGAAAGCGATGTGTGTGGTCTGATGAAGGAATAAAGGACTAGGTTGATACACTAGTGTTCACACTTTCAGATTCAACTGAAAATTGAGCACAATAGAAAGTTTTTTCATCCTAACATTTGTTAGGATGTCCTGTTGTTGTGTCCTATGATGCTCAGAGCTCCGCTGCATGCGTGCAAATTTTAGGTAGCTTGATGAAATAAATTTCAAGTAGGCCTTTTGGGCAGGTATTGAAGGGTGAGTGGTAGGGACAATATATGAAGAAGGGCACTTCATATTAGCAGAATGCCAGCACCTTGAATTAGACCCAGCAAACAGGTGGTCAGTACAACTGTCACAAAACCAAGCGGATGTTTCCTTGTTGCCTTGTGTGTCTCAGCAACTGAGCTTCCATGACAGAAGTTCTGAACACTTTTCAAGGGCAGCATAGGCATTAATTGAATCTGCAGAAAACAATTATCAGTATATTAATGACACCACATTACTAACAATTTTGGAAGCTCCAAATAAAAATTGAACTTATTTTAGTACGTTTTCTCTTCCAGTTAACTCTTCTTTTTTGGGGGGGGGGTGAGGGGGAGATACTTTGGTACAATCAGCATTAAGTCCAAAGAGCATCAGGTTTGTCTTTCCTGCAAACGTATTCAGTGTCCAGAAGATGGTGGTGTATTGCCTACAGCCTCCCAACTTGTTGCTGTTGTTATAGAGGAATAATGTTTGACCTTGCTTAAGGCAAATGCAGGTTTAGTGGGAAACTATCCTGTAGAATATGATTAGAAATGCCCTCCAAATATTTTAATGATTACTTTTATAATAAGGATCTATTTAGTTTTACTGGCTCTTCTTTGTTGCTTGAAATTCTTTTAGAAGCTGTTCTTCTCAGGACAATTAATTATACTTTTAATTATGGCTTAGCTCCTTCAATGTGAAGTCTGTTATCAAATTACAGGATTTTAATCTAGATTTTCTTTGTTATGCAGTGCACATAGAAACCTTTGGGTTAGCTAAAAGTTCCTCACACATGGAATTTTGCAGCCTGAAAACAGAGCCTATTAATTATATGGTAGATGCCAAAGCCTTCCATTTTTTATTCTTCTTCAAGTTCAACATTATTGCTGCTTCCTTTACTCTGATTAATAAATACAGTACAAATCATGAACTCCTATTTGCTCACATTCACCCAAGCTTACTGAAATGGGATGAGGAAATCTCAGTATTTGTTTATATGTACCATATTTTTCACTCCATAAGACACACTTTTTTCCTCCTAAAAAGTAAGGGGAAATGTCTGTGCATCTTATGGAGCAAATGCATGTTTCGTGGAGCCGGATTGCCCAGGAGCAAAAAGCAGATTGTGCTGCTTTTTTTTTTTTTTTAGAAAGAGGGAAGGGGTGTTGAAACAAAGCCGCTGAGCAGCTGATTGGCAAGGGATCAGAGGGAGATAAGGGACTCTAGTGATAAAGGAGGCTGCCTGGGAGGGGGGAGGTAAAGACAGCAAACTTGCAAGGAGAGGAGACAGGAAAACAAGCAATGAGGAAAGAAATTAGAAGAAAAGGAGGAGCAAAAAAACTGTTCCAGCTAAGGAAAAGACACTAAGGCAAATGAGAGGGAAGGGGCTGTTGAAAGGAAGCTGCTGAGCAGCTGATCGGCAAGCGATCGGGGAAGGAGATAAGGGACTCTAGAGATAAAGGAGGCTGCCTGAGAAGGGGGATGTAAAAGCACATGGATCCTTAGGATTTTTGCATTGGGTCACCCCAAATTCACCATCGGATCACATAGCATGTGTGTGGCCATAGCATGAACAACAAAAATCATACATCCACTATTTCGTTCAGAATATATTTTTTCTTGTTTTCCTCTAAAAACTAGGTGTGTCTTATGGTCAGGTGTGTCTTATGGAGCGAAAATACGGTATTTGAAATCTGTAGAAATTTTATATTGATAACCATTGTTAGATTGCCACGTAAGAAAGAAGGGGCATCATGGAACCTCACTGCTTGTTCCAAGAATTTAAAAAGGAGATAGAGCTTTCTGAAATAAGGGGCATCATTAAATTGCTGTGGATTGGGTGTTTCCTCACATTCCTCTCTCCCTTAAAAGAAGCTGCTGTTTACCGTAGTTTCTTCAAGCTACCTGCAAATTGCTAAACTGAAATACTGTAATACTTGGAATTGAAATGCCTCAGCTGGAGGAGGAGAGGACAGAGGATGAAGAAAGAGCTGTGAGTGGAGGGGGGGTCCTTTTCCCATCCTTTGGACCCTCTGGGAAACCCCCTGAGTTTGTTGGACCCTCCCTGAGGCTGAGAGGGAGGGTGTGCCAGAAGGAAAATGAATGAATATTGATTTACATCTACATTAGTAACTTCGTATCAATGTAACATTTTTATATGTAACTGTGCATTTTGTAATATTTTGTTTAACTTCCTGTTGTTGCTCCAGTTTTGTGTACACCACAGAGATATTTTTAATATATTAAGTGGTATAGAAATTAAATAATTGATATTATAATTGTTCTCTTCTGAATGTAATGGCTTTGTTCATCTTCTTACATCAAGACTGGACCAAAAAGAGGTTTGGCAAAGTTTAGGATCTTGCTAGCTAGGGATGATGGGAGTTGTAGTCCCAAAACAGCTGGGGACCCAAGGTAAGGAAACACTGGTCTAATTGACCTCTGAGCTGGAAGTAAAGATATAACTGATTTCAGAATAACTCCAGTTTAGCATAAAGCAAATTTTATTACTATTGCATTCCAAAAATATATTTTAACACTGAAGCAAAAACTTAATTTTACTTTAATCTTTTTAATGAAAATGTTTGGATTAATCAGACTCCACATTTAAAAACATAAATTACATTTATGTATAGATAGACATTTTTCAAATGACAGTTGACCACTTGAAAAGTAAAAGAAAAGCACTTTCAGAATTCCATCATTCTACAATATAATGCTGAGGACACATATTCTACAGCTACCATCTTTCCCCAAAAGTAAGACATTCCCCGAAAATAAGACCTACTTCCAGTTTTGCCTCTCACTGTAATATAAGGCATCCCCCACCAAATAAGACCTCCCCGATAATAAGGCCTCCCCTAAACATAGGGCCTCCCCGGAATATAAGGCCCCTGAAGGTACTGTAAGGCGTCTGACTCCTCTGGACCATAGCAGCGGGCGCCGCTGCACAGCTCACTGATTGGCTGCAGCACAGCTGGAGCTGTTCAGGCAGTACGAGGTCTCTTTAAATCAGAGAGCCCGCGCCACCGCCAGGACAAGCTGCCGCCTGCTGCTCGCTCTGCCCTGACGGAGTCTGGCTGACTCACAATTAGACAATAAATGTGTACCATATTCTTCTTCATGGAAAAATAAGGCATCCCCTGAAAATAAGACCTAGCGCATCTTTGGGAGCAAAAATTAATATAAGACACTGTCTTATTTTTGGGGAAACAGGGTAACTACTAAAAGCTTTCAGTGATGGCATTGCTGCCATGATTTGTTATCATCATTTCTATAGCAGATAGGACATCTGTCCATTTCTTTGTGTCTAGCTGAATAACCAGTGTGTGCTGAGCAACTCTTGAGTCTCTAGCTGTGTACAGCTGGGTATCTGGTTGTTTTGTTAGGGGCAAACAGAACTGCGATTGGGGAAAATATACATCCCACCAATTAGGCAAACCTTATTTGGCTATCAGCAAGCCCTGGAGGAGAAAATAGAAGGGAAAGCAAACAAATGAAAAAATGTCGACATGAAATGTTTGTGGTAAATAATGAAAGGGGTCCAATGTACCTCATCTAGTAAGCATTTCCCCCCAAAAGAATACTGTAAATAAGAAATCAGTGTTGCAAGATTGCACTATGAAAGTGTTACTTCCTATATCAAGATAAAGCCACTAAGGTAAAATTTACTTCTGGAGTACAATGAACCCCTGTAGTGTTATGTAAAGTTGGGGGAGGGGGTTTAACATGCAGGAATGAACAGAAGCAGTATAAAAGCAGTATAAAAACTTACTCCAGTGCTCTTGAAATGTTGTAGCCATACATACACAAAGTGAAATTTATGGTACTGACAAAATGCTGAGTTATTTTCCACATCCTATTTTGAGAAGTTGCTGGGGAGAGAATTGACCCCATCTAGTCTAGGCTTTCAGTAGTTTTAGCATCTCATTCATTTTTTTAAGGATATGTCAGACTGCTGATAGGGCTTAAAAGTCAACACAAATCAGCTGGTGATAACTTCAAGACATGCTAGGATCAACCGCACTCTAGATTTTCCAATAAAATGTTTTCATACTGGAAACACTAGTGTTATCTCACAGTTACAAAATCTAACAGTAAAAATGAAAGCCAAAATAAAGGAACGTAGCAGAACAGACAGAAGTATGCTTCCTGATTCCTTCTGTTGCCAGGTTGGTGTCATGAGCGATCATAGGTGATGTCTTTTGCTGCTGATGACACCTTTGTGTTCTGCTTCTGTTTGGAGACTCCTTTTAGTCATTGCAGGTAGCAAATGGGGGGGGCCCTTTGCTATGCTGCTCCGTTTGACCCAACTGCTGCAGGATTGCAGGCAAGCAGGCCACATTCCTGCCCTTGCTAATAAATGTCACATGGCCCCTATAGAGCTAGTAGCTGGTGTGCTGCTCCATAGCCATCTCTGGCAATGGTGCCAACAATAAGGTGTGTGGGCCTAGTTGCCAGAATTTCTGACACCTTGCACTGTCTTAATCCCTTGCTTCCTTAACTCCTGTGTATTATGTGTGGAAGCTAATTACGAAAAACTGAAGGAAATAGAGTATAGTTGGCTTGTACTCTGTAAAATACAAAGAAGAATTGATTCTCTGGCACCATGCAGCCCTGCATTCAGCTTTTTTATGCTAGAAGTGCTTATTCTGCGATACTTACAGAAATATAGGTGCTCACTTTTACACCCATTGCATGTTGGCTGTTTTGATGAACAACCTAGTGAACGTTCTCTCATCCCTTGCTGTGTCTCTGGAGAAAGCTGTCGTCATCAGTAACTAGGTGGTTGCTACTCTGGGCGTGTAGGAGTATTATTGGCACAGATGCTTTATCAGCTTGTTAAGTACATACCAGATTGTTGCTGTTATTTATTAATCCTCTTTTTAAAAAGTATTTTTATCCTCCCACCAGAAGATAAAGTTTGAAAAGACCATATAAGGAATCATTTAGCTGAAAGGTATTGGGGTTTTTAAGTTGCTTCAGCTGCCTGCTGTTGAGTGTTAGTTGTTGGAAAGGCAGATGATTAATAACCATTTCACTTGTGTGTAGATTTATTTCAGTGGACTGTAGATGTCTGTTGTTTGATGTGAAAGGTCATCCAAAATAGTTGGATAATGTTGCTCATACTCTTTTGAGTAAAGTCTGTTGTGCTTAGCCTTCTTGTGTTTCTTTCTGTACAGGAAATGCATCGTCGTTTTGAAAATGCACCCGATTCCGCCAAGACTAAAGCTTTGCAGACTGTTATAGAGATGAAGGTAAGAATTCTACAGTTACATGAAAGAGGAGATGCCTATTCAGAGCAAAGGGCATAATATTTCTTGTTCTTTTGCTATTCGGGGTTTTTAATTTAACCATAAGCAGCACACTGTGGTATATTAAACCACAGACATTCATTGACTAAAGGGAGATAGGATTTTTACAAAGAAGTTGATGAGCAGAATGTGTTGAGGACCTTTTCATCCAACCAGATTACGGAAAATGCTCTTTGCTCTTCCTACTACTGCTGGAATATTTTCAGGGTGTTGGGGCTTCAAGTTTCAACACATGGAAGATTCTCCCTTCTTGTCTTTCTTCACTGACTGACAGTGTTCCTGTAGGAGGGCCTGTTTTTTGTTTTGCCATATCAGGGTGCGTTCACAATTTATGAAAAAGACTAATTTGCCCATTGTTCACTGTGTCTGAAGGATTCTAAAATCTCTTCCATGGAGCGTGGACTCCGAGATTTGGAAGAAGAGATCCAGATGCTGAAGTCAAATGGAGCCCTCAGTACAGAGGAACGAGAGGAGGAAATGAAACAAATGGAGGTGTATCGTAGCCATTCCAAATTCATGAAAAACAAGGTAATGAGTGAACACTATCTGTTAGTAAATGATATACTCCTCTAAGAAACTAATTAAACCAACTAATCACAAAGCAGATGAGGCACTTGCATTCCACCCTCTCTACTGGTGTATGTAGGTAAAGGTAAAGGGACCCCTGACTGTTAGGTCCAGTCACGGACGACTTTGGGGTTGTGGTGCTCATCTTTATGGCTTTATGGCAGAGGGAGCCGGCGTACAGTTTCCGGGTCATGTGGCCAGCATGACTAAGCCGCTTCTGGCAAACCAGAGCAGCACACGGAAACGCCGTTTACTTTCCCACCTATTTATCTACTTGTACTTTGACGTGCTTTCGAACAGCTAAGTTAGCAGGAGCAGGGACCGAGCAAGGGGAGCTCACCCTGTTGTGGGGATTCGAACCACCGACTTTCTGATCGGCAAGCCCCAGGCTCTGTGGTTTAGACCACAGCGCCACCTGTGTCCTACTAGTGTATATACACACACTCAAATTGTTGAAATGGAGTTCCCTCATGATAATGAAATACAGTTAACTCTTTTTCATAATTTGCGTATTGTTCTTCAAACAGTAATTTTTATTTCATAAACTGATGTAGAAGCACTATCCAGTCTGTTCTTGGCAAAATTAATCACAATTAAATGCAACACAAAAGGGCAGTAGACCTCAAAAGGAGATCCAGTTATTGATCTACTGCATAATAATCAAATTAAAAACATTCTGCATCGTCTTCTTTCAAATTTATGTATTTTATTTTCAGCAGTGTTTGATACTTGGTTCTTTAAGCCAGTAATTTTTTTCGCAAATTGTTCTCAATTACAAGAGTTTGTCTCATTACCAAAGAACCGGTGGTGTGTTCTAGATAATGACATGCCATCTTTGTTGTTATATGTGCAATATTTCCTGCATGCAGCTTAGGAAGAAGTGTTTTATTTTAGAGATCCTGCCTTTTTGCCAGGGTGGAGGGTTTGGCAAGTGTTGAATCTGCTGGCTGGTTTTTTTGCTACGATTTTCCTCCGTGCAGACTGTGGACATTTGACAGGAAAACATTCTCATATAAAAGTAAGAGAATAATAATGTCGTGGCAGGTAGAGCAACTGAAGGAAGAGTTAAATGCCAAAGAGGCCCAAGGAGAGGAGCTGAAAAAGAGAGTGACTTCTCTCCAGACTGAGGTCTCTGCCGTAAGATTGACTTCTCTGTGTGCAGTGCCGCTTACTTGGGCTCTGCTGGCTTTCCGGGTAGCTTACTTTGCTTACCTTGCACTCTGCGGCTGTGAAAAGCACTATAACTAACTATAAATCTGCATCTGTCTTTAGCTTACTTATGGTTGATATAAGTAACATCACAATCTATAATCTACTTCAAACACCCAATTTTCATGACTTGGGCTAAGGTGTCATGCTATATTTTTAGATTCTTTCAAAGTGCTTCAGATGCGTCTGAGATGCATGTACTGAGCTCTTGAAAATGCACAGTAAAATGTTATGACTTTGATTGTATTCCACACTACATTTTGTCAGGCTGTGTATGTTCATAAACATTGTGTGAGATTAGGAGCAGAAATGCAGACCTTGTTAGGTCCTCATTTCCTGTCCTGCCTTGAAGTATGTGCTGCACATTTAATCTTAAAACATGTCTGGATTGCAAGTTTTTTGACTTGTTGATGTATTTGGCTTCAATTTCTAGGATGAAATGAAATAATATCTCTATGATAGACTCAACAGAGAAAATATTTTTCTACATCAAAACTGAGCTGTGATCTTACCCTGATTACAGGAGATTGTTTCTCTATTTAAATAAATCTGATTTGAAGATTGTATAAATGCATACATCTTTTTTTTAATGGGCTACCATGGTGCACCAGTGTATGAAAATATTTTGCAGTTAATGAAAAATAATGTAAGAGAACAGGGAGGGGACCCAACCCATTTTTGGCAAAAGTACACAGCTCCCAATGTCCCTCTAAATCTATGCTGTAGGGTCCCATAGGGGGCGAGGAAACTGTTGGAAATTGCTTCCCTTCATGTTTTATTCATAGAAGACTCACAGTCATCTGAGCGACACTGTTTACTACAATCTTAGGCCCTTGTATCTAAGTTAAAAGAATACAAGCTTTGCCTGCAGGTTCATAATCTAATACAGACAATGACCTGGATTTTACTTAACACTAAGTCATAGTTTGTTCAACAAATCATAGCTTGGTTTGCAAAGTTTGGTTTGTTTGGTAATTGCTCTTGTCTCATGCCTTTGGAGCTTGGTGAGTGTCTGAGGTGGCCAAACAAACCATGGTTAAGAAGGGTACTGGGTTCACATGCCATACCAATGGTTAAAACAAACCAAGCTTCATGAGCTGACAACAAACCATGGCTTCAGAACATGATTAGTTGGTGGTAAGCAAACCATAGTTCCACAGAACTAAATGACCATCTCTGTTTCCGTTGAGACATGATAGGCACTAACTATCTGTGCTTTCTGGAAACAAATACATGTTTGGTTCATCCCTCTAGAAAAGTCTGTTGAAACAATCTCTGTTTGAAGTGTTGTTTTAAAAACGGTACAAATCTTCAGTTGTTTTTGTACTGTTTGAAAAATTATCATTAGGTTTTTATGATGTGTCTGTCAATTGCCTTGAGACGTATGTAAACATGATTAATTAATTAATAGTTAAGCTGCTGGGCAGAGTATGGATGATCAAACAAATCATAACTAAATCATAGATTCTTCATGGTTTAAAGTTATGTGCAAACCAAACCTATAATTAATATAAATAATGTTTATAAGACAAAATAGGGGAGGAAGGGAGCCTTGGCATTACTATTAGAACAAAGGATTTATAATTTGCTGAAAGCCTTGAGAGTACTCAAGAGTGATGTCAATATAGTTACTAGTTAATGTTTAAAGTACTACCTGGGAAATACATTGAAGTTCCCTCAATTTTCAAATGCATATTTTTTTCACATCTTTGCTAAAATATTTTCCTCAATCATACATAATTGCAACACAGAGAAACACAGGTATTAAGTAGTAGGAATGTAGGCCAGAAACAAAATGATATTGGCACTCTTCAACAAAGCAGAACAGCTCCTTTTTAAAATCAATGTTTTTTGCTTCTGCAATTCACTACCAAGTGCTTTAAAAAGCTTAGGCAATAACTGATTGGCTTACTATTTGGCCTATTATTTGTTCTTTTCAGTTCTTGGTTCATCAGCAATTGTTGGACCTCTGCCTGAAGTTGAATGTAGTAGTGGAATAATATGCATATTGGCTACAGTCCAGTTCTATTTTCATTTTACAACATTATTTTAAGACTGTACTTGCACAGGCGCATGCGCTCAGTGAAGTTTACTGTCCTTTCCGATTTCCTGAGCCAGCTTGGTGCCATGCCTTTGTGATAGCTGGAAATATTTCCGTAAATAGTTCTATTTACTTTGACAGATTAATGTACAGTTTGATAACCTGTATTTTTCTCTTTGGTTCCTTCTTTAGATTGGTCAGGTGAAACAGGAACTGTCACGCAAAGACACAGAGCTGTTGGCCTTACAGACAAAATTGGAAACCCTCACAAACCAATTTTCCGATAGCAAGCAACACATTGATGTTCTCAAGGAGTCCCTCACAGCTAAAGAGCAGAGAGCTGCCATCCTGCAAACAGAGGTGAAGGGCACAATCTTGAATTATTGCTGTTTGTTAACTATAAGGGGGCCTTTTGAATTCAGGGATAAAATACAGAAATGTAATGCTATGGAGCTCTTGAACATGGTATGACAACTTTGCTCTGTTTAGAGAAGTCTAAGCCTGATTTCTATGTATCAGAAATCAGAGTGTGACAGTTAAGTTTTTCACCTTAATTTCCACTGTAACAACTGGTGCATTAGAGGTAAGTTAATTCCCCTTCTTATAAGCGCATAGAAAACTTAATGTTCAAGGATATCTTCAGGCACTTAGCAAATATACTTCTTTTATTTAACACAACTCAAGCATTGCAGAAAAGGACATATATGAGGTTAATAGCATAATAAACTTTATAAATTGCTGCTATTACAATTCTCAAATATTGATTATTGATGCTGAACTGAGAAACCCCAATTAGTTCACAATTGTCTGAATCGGCAAGGCTAAAATTGGGCAGCAAATAAAAGGTTAGCTGGACCTCCCAAAATGAAAGGGGCTCAAAGGAAGGGATATTTACTCCCATTTTTTCCTTTCTTTCTTTCTTTCTTTCTTTTAAAATGATATTTATTGAGAATTTAAAATTACAGAGAAAAAAAGAAAAAGAAAAGGAAAGGAAAAAGAAGTTAAATAATACAAGTCAATAAAAAGAAAGAAGAGAACAAAACACACAATACATGAAAACCAAAAACAAAAGCGAACAAAAAAATAAAAACAAATCCAATATTCCCAAATCTTTATCTTTCGTTATCTTGTTTCATCGACCTCCTCACACCTCCCTTTTTTGTATTCTAGTTATTAATTATCTCAGCAAATCCTTTCCATCTTTCACTATGTTCTGTCATTAAATTGTCTTAATTTATTTTAACCTTATCTTACCATAAAAAGCCCTAAAACTTAAAACTTCTTTGTACATAACTCCTTATAGCATTTCTACTAAAGCCAAATAGTTTCATTCCAACATTTTTTCTAACACTCATTAATTTTACAATATTTCTCTAAATGAATTTTTAAACTTTCTTCCAATCTTCATCCACCGTCTCTTCTTCCTGGTCTCGGGTTCTGTCAGTCCTTTCTATCCATTCCATTTAGTCCATCAACCTGGTGATCTTCTATCCGAGGCTCTTAACTCTTTTCCATGTCCCTTCTGCAGATCTTCATATTTATACCTGCACTTTACTTTGTCTTCTGCTGATCTTGTTCTTAATTTCCTTCCTTTATCGCTGAGGAGTAGATCTCGGGGAGACTCCAACCTAACAATGTCTTTATCCCTTCTCGACAGGTCCCAATTTTTCCTTTCTAACCTTTCACAATTATCAAAGATTTCACCATTTTGAATACTGTGGTGCCATCCACAAACTTGTGAAGTCCTGACTAGGTCATTTGTGAATACATAAGCCCACAATTTATGCACATTTAACTTGTGCACATTCAGCTTTACATGCTTAGAATTTTTTTAAATGGAAAGCGGGCAGGAATCTGGGGGGGGGGGGAAGACTTTGGCAATCCCACCCACATTTGCACCCAGTGTGTTTTGACTATACACAGTTTTGACTTTAGGCATGATCCCCAGAATATAACCCCAGCATAAGTTATAAGATTACTGTAAAAAAAACCCAAAATCCTGGTTCTGTTACAGCTCCTTGGAAAAACTCAGTTAGCTGCCACTCTCCCAATGTGCCCATTTCCTGTTCTTTAACTAAAATATGTCCTGTTATCAGACTTGATTAACTGAGTCCCCAGTTGACAAGGGTTTGCTAAGCAGCTTCAGAGTCTATTTTCAAATCCTGGTAGAAAGTTATAGTTACAAACAGAAGAGAAAAGCTAGCATTCCAGTGGCTTTTAGTTTGATTACATTATTGTTATCTGCTCGTATTGGTGCATTTGTATATATTTGTTATGCTTACAGCCTAAATGTATGTTCTGCAGACCATACTTTCTGAAAATGGCAGTCCTGTTCTATAGACCACACCTTCTGAAATGCATATATTTAAAGGTGTGATAACTTCTTAAAATGTTGAACTATGCAACTCCTTTTGTTCAATCACAATTAACATAGTCTGGAAGGTTTTTACGTGTAAGCATATGGATCTGTTTTGTATGAACACGTAGTTTTATTGCTTCTATTTGGATAAATAAATATGTTAGCCATAAGAGGGCGCCAGTGTATTGGTTATTATAACAAAGTACTTCACATTAGTTCCTAATGTTCATCAGAATGAACTAACTAGTTAGTGGCAGATGTTTATATTAAGAGGAAGATGAAAAAGTATGGCATAATTTATATGAATATTTCAAGCTTCATCAGAAAGCCTTTTATTAGTATTTTCTTAACCATGCACAATAAAATTGGTGTTAACCTTGTGCGCTGTATTAACAAAATTGTTGAGTGATATGGCTTCCTCAATTTTGCATTTGTTACAGAAGAGTTGTTAAAAGTATAAACATTAGAGTGCTTCTATAAATTTTGCTTTATACCCTGTCTCAAAATACCATAATGCTTGCTTCATGTGGGATTAATTTGACTCTCAGTACTCAGTGCATTGCCCTTATAAATATTTGACTGACATAACACTCGGTAATATTACAATAGACTGTTCTACTGGATTACAATTTAGCATCCTTTTCTGGATTGCTTTGGAGAGAAGGCAGGGCAGTCTTTAGGCAATGCTTTACTTCAGGAGTGAGGAACTAGCAATCCACAGACCAGTCCTGTGCACAAAAACCTTTCAGACCCAATTGCCAACCTCTGAGCTCTCCGCCACTCTTCTCGGCCAATGGCAGGCCAGCAAAGATGTCCTCTTCTAAAACAGCTGCTTGGACCAGTAGTAGATAAAGCAGGTTAGAAGCACCTGTCTGAACCTTCCCAATTTCCAGTGCTTGCAGTGTTCCATCCACCTCAACTTTCAGGTACTGCTTAAAATCTTGCTTCAAAGGTTTCTCTCCTCTTGCCTTTCCCATTTCCCCAGTGAGACCAAAATGTTACAATAAAGGTAGTAAGGTAGCTGTATAGGACACCTGCAAAATGCAGTACAGTGAAACTTCTGTAAACGTGCTTGTTCAATGTGCATCCTGTGTACAGAATTTCATTTCTCTAACTTTAGTTGTATGCACAGTGAAAACATTACAGAATACGATGGTAAGACTGCAAATGTTTTTGCTTCTATTAGCCTAGTTTTGTTAATGACCTGAATGTATCGCTTCAGTGTCAGTAAAACTGGCACCTATAATAAGCATGAAATTATCTTAAAAATTGGTGCTCTGAGAATTAAGGTTTCCTGTTTTTCTGTCATATGGATATTTGTACCCTAAAAGTTAGAAGAAAGTTAGAGCGGAAGAAAGGAATCTAACCCAAAACACCATCTGACAGTATTAACAAATGCTCATGTTAAATCATTTAAAAGAATAATCCATGTGTACATTCACTGAACATTTTTTTAGTTTGAAATGCAATAACATTGAAGCAGGACACTTTTTTTTTTTTACTAGACCGCATGACCAACAGCTAGTATTAATAAGTGATTCTTTGCCAAGGAAACCAAATGTATGTGGGGGTGTGGGGGTGTCCAATATGCTGCTGAATGTGTATAGTTTAATCAATCCACAAGCAAGCTCTAGATTTTGCCAAAAGTTCCAATTACTGTAAGGACTGGAGTGAATGAAAATCATGAAGTGGAAAGTGGAAGGTTGCCAATTTATAACACATTACCAGTAGACTGGTTGTTGTTGTTGTTTAGTCGTTTAGTCGTGTCCGACTCTTCGTGACCCCATGGACCAGAGCATGCCAGGCACTCCTGTCTTCCACTGCCTCCTGCAGTTTCGTCAAACTCATGCTGGTAGCTTCGAGAACACTGTCCAACCATCTTGTCCTCTGTCGTCCCCTTCTCCTTGTGCCCTCAATCTTTCCCAACATCAGGGTCTTTTTCAGGGAGTCTTCTTTTCTCATGAGGTGGCCAAAGTATTGGAGCCTCAGCTTCAGGATCTGTCCTTCCAGTGAGCAATCAGGATCAGTAAACTGGTAGTTGGTATCAAATAGGAATTGTTTCCTAGTAGCCAAAACCCAGGGTTGACAGGTCTTCAGACACAAAAAGGCCAAAGCTGCTTTTGAGAAGTTATTTATTTTTATATGGTTTTATATGTTCAGTAATAATCTGCCATGCAGCAGCTTTCTTACTTCTTATGCTCCATAACAGAAAAGTCATCACAGAGGTCACATTTTTTTTCAAAATGAAAGAGTTGAATGTCTATTGAGCACACATACTTAGTCTATAAGCCTATTTAAATTGTTATAACAATAGTCATTCAGTGCATAGAACTGACCACAAGTCCTACATGGTGGTATCCCAATCAATAATTTCATGGGGTCTGAAAATATAAAGAGGGGGCAGCTATACACCATTGCTAAAGGGTGTCCCTGGGTACTGCCACCTTGATCTTTATTTATAAAGCTGTTGTAGGAACATGAGTGTTGGGAGTTAGGAGGGAGAAGCCTCACTTTTACCAGAATAACTCTCCCAATTCCAAGCTCTTTTAAAAATGGTGTGCCTGTATTTTTCAGCCTTTTCTCTACAGTTATGCAGGCATTAAATATTTGTTTCCTTCGTTGAAAAGTGTAACATATTTGAGGCAACTATTCCACTTTGATGCGTGTAACAAATAACTGTGGGTTTTTTGTTTTTATTAAAATCATGAAGCTAGGGAGATACCACTCTCTCTTTTTAATTGTCCACAGACATGTTGATATAAGAAATTTGCTTTAAAACTGTTCAGTTATTTTAAAGATGTACCATGGAAACCTGGTACATCTATCTTCTCTATTTAAAGCATCTGAATCCAAGGCTTGGCAGTTGACATCTGTAATACTGGGTCTGAAATGCAAAATGACCTTGTTTATCCTAAGGGCAGGTAGGTGGAGAGGATGTTGAGGTTAGTTTCAATATGTAAAGGAATCTTTATAAATAGTTGTAGAAACTTAAAATATTTTTGTAAATAAAGCAAAATAAAAAGCAACATTTATTTTGGAATAAAATGCTTCATCCATATACAATTTTATTACTATCCCACTGAGTCCTTTTGCTTGGCTCAGCGTTGGCAAGCATATGGCTAATTCAGTCTCTTGAAATATGGGTCTCCACCACCACCGTAATGTCTAAGTTACTTGGTCCTTTGACCTTCCCTGTACCAACCCAGTGCCAAATGAGGAAATTTGTATGCAATAGAGAACTGAATCCAACACCCAAGAGGTTTGTTATTTACCTTGACTTTACTAAGCTATTTGAGGCTCTTGCCATGTAAGAATTTATATGTATTCCACATGATTTTCATATTTTCCAGTTCTGATCCTCTGTACACCTAGTATGGGAACAGTTTTCAGACACCTACTAGGGACATTTTGACATGCATTGCTTGTCTTATTGAAAACTCAGAACACAGATTTATCAACAAATGTTTTTGTCGTTAGAGCACATGTCGGAGCCAATGACTCCCACAAGCACACAAAAAGGACAAAGTGAGACAAACAACAATCTGACTTTTCTCCTGAACTGAGCTCTCTAGTTGGCTGAACTGCAACAATGGCACGTAAGCTTAGAGGTCAGAACAGACAGAACTCTGGGTTTAGTTTATTAATATTAGCTTATCTGATTTCTCAGTATTCTCACTTGAAGCACACCAGGATAGCATTGAGGAGAGGGAGTTGGAATGCTGACTGGTGAGGAAACTGATTAATCGTGGGAGAGACAAACTTAAAACAATGAAGAGAGATGATCTCACAGCAGCTGTTGTGACCAGAGTACTCTTCGTGGCCCTTTTTCAGGCATCCAGCCCCACAGCACTAGGGAAAGGAGGAGAAAGATGGATATTGTCCTGGTCACACCCAGACCCATGAAGATGAGTTTCTGGATTTTTAGTTCTTTATTGGCAAATCACTCGGGTACATCAGCTCCTAAGGTGCATGGGATATACACACCACTCGCCACTAACTTGCTGTCTAGGCAAGCTCCCTCCGCAGCCCTGTGCCCTGTCTTGGACAGTGGGAGCAGCAGCAGGGCCTTACCTCTCTCTGCTTTCTTAAGCCCCCTTGTCTGATGTGGTGCATGCAAACACCTGATGGCTCCTGCTTAATGGCAACTCCAACTGCTCTCATCCTTCATACCCCTCTTTGAGCATGGAGACAGCAGAGGGGCAAATGGAGGAGTTTGCAAAGGCCTGACTCTCCCTGGGGCTGTTGCTGGCTTTCCAGACTCTGAGACCTCCTGCAACTGCTCCTCCACATCCTTTCCCCTTGTGTCTTGCCACCCAGTCTCCTCCTCTGCTGGCGACTGCCTTACAGGTGGCTCCGAACCCCACAAATCACTGGCCCATTTCCCTGGATCCTCTTCCTCCCTACTTGCCTCCTCTGCCCATTCCTCAGGTTCCTGCCCATCCCTGACAGATATAAACAAACAGCTCTGTCCTTCCTTGGTCAGTGGAGGATCCTGGAGGAGTTCCATCAGCCATAAATATTTTTAGGCCATGCTGCTGCTCTGTAATTAAACATAAATCAATATCATAAAAGAAAGAAGGCCAGCTTTTGGTTAAAATAACTTTCCTAGTCAAAACTAGGAAGGCTGTTTCCTTGGAATAGCTTTTTGAGTACTGAGAAAGTTACACAATGACTTTGTTGAAGTTGGCACTAACCTGCTTGCCACAGAACTTGAGTGTTGGCATTCTGTGTGAGGCATCCATAAAATGTGTTGCTGTGTATAAGCAAGTGCATAATTTCTGCCCGCAAGAACAGGGTTAACATGATGTCTCTGTACCTTGCCAGCTCTTAACAAACTTTGCTGAAAGCACATTCTGTAGTTTCTAAGATGAGACCTCATACAAAAATAAAACCAGGAGTTTTAGCCATCCCAAATATTAAATCAATATTGAGTTCAAAGTATATTGCCATTACAGATATGGGTGTTTATTCATATACTTAAATTGACTTCTTTGATCGGAATTAGGTATAAATTAAAATGCTGGTTTTGGGGGGAGAGGGGAAATAATTCCTGACAATGAAAATGATTTTTGTCCTAGGATCCAAAGTATGCTTGATATAATGCTGGACATTCCTTCTGTAAGGCACCAAGTATCTCAAACCCGAGGCTCTGGTAGCAGGGCTCTGGCATCTAACTCCCTAGTCACTAAGGGCAATTTGGAGATTAACTGTTGTTCTGCAGCACAGAGGTTGCAGGTGGTTAGAGGGTGTGCTACAACTTTCAGGGCCAACAGTTCCAGGAAACCACAGGAGGGCAGAGTGTTCCATCCTGCTTATAGGCATCTGGGTGGCCACTGTGGGAACAAGATGCTGGATTACATGGGCCCTTGGCCTGATCCAGGAGGCTTTCCTTATGTAAGTGACAGTGTTGCAAGTTGCCCAGCTTTCTTCATATGCCTGCTTTATTTAACATGGCTCCTTACTTTGAGCAACTCGTCGCTCAGTGCTGGTTTGACTGCTACAGACTGTCTAGAAGCCAGCATGGATGTGTAGGACAGCTGACACACCTTAATTTTTTTTTATTACAGTGGTTCCCCGCAAGACAAATGCCTCGCAAGACGGAAATCCCGCTAGACGAAAGGGTTTTCCGTTTTTGAGCTGCTTCGCAAGACGATTTTCCCTATGGGCTTGCTTTGCAAGACGAAAACGTCTTGCGAGTGTTCCGATTTTTTTCCGCTCCCCCCTTTTTCTAAGCTGCTAATCCGCTAATAGCCTTTTAGCCGCTAATCCGCTAAGCCTTTAATAGCCACTAAACCGCTAATAGCGCTAATCCGCTAAGCCGCTAATAGGGTTGCTTCGCAAGACGAAAAACCGCTAGACGAAGAGACTCGTGGAATGGATTAATTTCGTCTTGCGAGGCACCACTGTATTTTTTGAGAAGATAAATGGTAGCTGTTAATCGTGTTCCATCTCCTGGACAGATAGGTGAGTTTTTTCAGTGAGCTGGATCAGCATCTTAATTTCTCAAGGCATCAACCAACCTTGAGTGCCTTTGAAGTAGGTTTTTAAAAATCAGATATTACTTAGGTTTGGCCCTCAGACCAGCTGGGAACAGGCTGGAGAATATGGTGGTGGAGAAATACATGTTTTTCATAGCCAGGAAAGAACCTGCTCTCCATTTAGGCTAACTGATTATTTGTACTTATGGCTGATGCCTCCTAATATTTATAACAAAGGAAGTTTTATTTCTGGACCTGGTCTCATTTCTTAAGGCAAATTTATGCTTGATTTGGCCAATTAGGATCCTTAAAAAAAAAGGAGGAACAGCCCATTAAAGGAAAAACCTAGAGCATCAGCTGCAGTTAACTCATTGTCTGATTAAACAGCTTTTCTGTATTTTGAATTGACCAAGTTTCCTTTAACATCTTGAGCTTGCACAGAGGGAGCCAAAGATTCAGAATGCAGCCAGCTTACTCACCGTGACTGATGGCCTTGTAATGAATTCAGCTAATAAGCACCAAATCTGATACTGTCAAATAGGATTAACAGCCACGTTAGCTAGCTTGAACTGTTTCTGAAAGCCAAACCGATAAGGGTCAGTGGGTTTCTTTTGGGATCGTGAATGGCCTGGTGTTGTCACTCTTACTCTGCAGTGGTCTTCCAGGTTGTTCTTTTCTTTCTGGTGGCCATCTTGCCTAGTCGGAATTAGTGTTCAAACTGTTCTCATTCCTGCTACAGTCCCCCCTTTGACTTTGGAACATACATAGGCTGAGAACACAGAACAAAATATTCTGCAAATTATCAGAGCTGCTAGAGTCTTTGTGAACTCTACATTATGTCACTCCAATTCTGCTGTTTGCTTTAATCCTTGTTCTCTAAAATGTCAACACAAACTCGGTGGGAGGGCATACTGACTGCTAGATAGGGATGCACAGTAGTGTCGTCTTTTTTTCCTTTTTTGTGGTGGGGTGTTGCATTTCCATCTTGGACTTGATACAGTAATATCGTTTACCCACACTCAATCCATGTTAGCCTTGTCTCTCCCATTCATTTCCCCCCACTGTCAAAATGCAACCTGCAAGCTTCTTGGATCAGGGACTTAGATTTTGCTTAGGTTGTAAAGTACTATGTACAGTGATGGTGACACCTACGTGAATTTATGTGGGATTATGTGCTCTCATGCTTTTTTCAATGATATCTTTTTGAAAAATAAAAAGCGTACTTGCCAGCTGCTTTGAGTGTTTAGAATTAATTTAGATTAGAGTATTTAGGTCCATTATTAATAATGGCATGTTCATTTATTAGAATCATTGATGACCATACTTTCCCCCCCCCTGAATCCTAAGACTTCAAAGATCCCTTTCAGTATGAGTCTGACCCAGATGCTCACTCAGTTGTGGGGTTAGAACTCGTGTAGTGTAGCAGCCTACAGAGATATCTATGTATCTATATAGATACACATTTTTCTGAACTTGTACTGCAACTTGCCACATAGGTGATGTTTGGGGAGACAAAAGGGAGGGAACATATATTATTTACTTATTTATCTTTAATCTCCTAGGAAAATGTACACTGATCAAAAGCGGTTGGGGAATCACAGGAGTTGAAATTGTGAAACACAGAACACCAGGTGGTTCAAAAGACACAGAAGTAATGGTCTTTGGAGCTGCTTCTCGCATTACTTTTTTTACACCAGGATATATACCATAGTGCAATATATCTGTGTTTGGATTATGTTAATGGCATATTAACATTTTTTACCTTTTTTTTACCTTTTTAATAGCATATTTAGATTTAAATTGCCAGCAGTTGTCAGCAAAATACAGGGAAGCATAGGACTTGTCCTTTTCAGATTAGCCTTTGAAAAGTGGCAGAATAAGCATACATTTACCAGGCCCAATGTATTCAAAGCTTGCATATATGTTGTATTTGGTAGTCCATGATGAAATACAAAAAGTTAGATGAAACATATCCCTAAAGCTATTTATTATGTATTATTATTATTATTTATTGTATTTCATGCCTGCCCTTCACCAGAAGGTTCCAGGGCAGGTTACAGATGATAAAAACACAATTAAAACAGTAAAAAACACACCCCACCTATAAACCACAAATCAGTAATTCATACAACACGTTACAGAGAAGCCACCTAAATCAGTTTTTCAGTTTATAAAGACCAGGGTAAAGAGCTGTGTCTTCAGCTACCAACTGCTTAATCAACCAGATAACAGGTCAGCTATTTTATTGGAAAATGCAAATCTGCCTTTTCAACTGCTTTCTTGTGTACTGCTTTTTTAATTTAAAAAATTGGTTCAGTGCTCTTACTATTTGCTTTTACAGTTCAGCACCTACTTTCTACTATAAATTTAGCATTTTTGATGCAAGATTTATGTTTGATGGGAAGCAGAGAGAAATAAACCTGTGAGCTGAATCTGGTAATACAGTTCAATTCTTTGTCAGCAGAGTTTTCCCTTGTTTAAAGGCTGTCTTTCTTGAAGGTAATTGGAAGTCTTGTTTCTTTTAACTGATTTCAGGTGGATGCTCTCCGGTTACGTCTAGAAGAGAAAGAGACCATGTTGAATAAAAAGACTAAGCAAATTCAGGAGATGGCTGAAGAGAAAGGAACTCAAGCTGGAGAGATTCATGATCTCAAAGATATGCTGGATGTGAAAGAACGCAAGGTTAATGTTCTTCAGAAAAAGGTAGGCCAGCCAGGTATACAAAGTTCTGCGCTCCAACTCTTTTTGTCCGAAAGTGGTTATACCGATAGCTACAAAAGTCGCATTTAGTGAGGATTGTGGTTCAGCCTTCTGTTGCAGTGGGAGGATTGGTAATGATAAACCTGAACAGAGTTTTATAATTAGCAGAAAACCTAGACTGTGTTGCTCAAAAGATCTTTCACCGTGTTTCTAATGCTACATTAGTCTTTGCAATGACTGGAATGTTAAATCTCATACGTACTCTCTTGTATAGCGAGTGGTGGAGTCTGCATAAGTTCCTGGAATGGCTGTGTGATTGATACGAACAAATAATATGATAGTCAGGGAAGTGACCGTTGGTGATTAAGCCTGTACATCATACGCTTGTGCAATCACACGCCTGGGTTCTGTAGCTATGCAGAACAATATCTGGCTACATTCTAGATCTTTAGCTATGGAAGTGTTGGCCCATAACTCCTATTCTTGAGCCTCCCCCTCAATCTGGATGTGCCTGAAGGGGCAGAGTGAATACTTTCCTGCTCAGATCTGTCATAACCATCATGACTGGAGCAGATTTGAGAAGGTTGGTTTCTTTTTCCTCCTGGAAAAACGAGTCCTCATTATTAAGAATGCCTTTAGTTTACTCTCATTTCAAAATAGATTGGCTTTACCTAACATTTTTCTTTTTTGATAACTTAAGTTTCACACGCTACAAATGATGACAATCAGTGCCATCTGGGTGAGGAGCACAAGTAGACTCATTCATGTGTGGCCAGAAGTTTGCATAACAGTAAAATGACCCTTCCCAACTTGATGCCTTCCTTCTGTTTTAGACTGGAACTCCCAGCAGCTCAGTATGGCAGCCTTTTGTGTGTGACTCAGAACTTTTGGTGTGCACCTTGAAGGGGTGGCAGTGGACTTTTCTGAGCCCCTGTAGAGAAGCACCTCTAATATTTAGAGTGGTGCAAAGCTGCTTGTAGGATGCATTCCCACAGTTGCTTGTGAATTTCTATGTCCATAGGCTGCTATTGACATAGGGTGACATGCTTGTAAGGAACATCAATGGAAGCATTGGGCCAGATCAAATTGCATGCTGCCTCATAGAAGATGCTCTGTGGGAATGTATAAAATAAAAAAATTCCTTCCAGTAGCACCTTAAAGACCAACTAAGTTAGTTCTTGGTATGAGCTTTCGTGTGCATGCACACTTCTTCAGATACACTGAAACAGAAGTTGCCAGATCCTTCTGTGTGGGAATGTATGATTTGGAGTGTCCCAAGGCTTTTTGTGGAGTGACCATCTTTATCTCAAAGCAGGCAGAACTTTGGAGAAGTCACCCGTCTATCTTTATTCAATTTAATTGCGTGGCTATTCCCTCCCCCCCCCCACAGGTGGAATAAATAAAGACAACGGACACAGCGTTTAGGTTAATGGGCGAAAATGGCCACAACTTTATTGATTACAGGAAATGAAGGGTATTGGCTTTAGGCATTGGCCCCTAACCGACTATCCGGTCTGACCGGGAAGGGTTAAACACCAACAGGGGGAGCCACCCGAGATGCGTATCCCTAGGCGCTCCCCGAGGGGTTACCGCTTGGGGGGCGCTTTAGGCCCTAGCCTCCGTAGGTTTCGGACGAGGCGTCGCCCCTCGGAGTCCTTTAACGAACTACCCTTCAAGCCTTGGGGGAGGTGATGGCGTTCCTCCCCCCCAACCTCATCTGCATGACAATACCCCGGCCAATGCCTACCGCCAAAACCGAGGGAGTTGTGACGATTTGCTACGAGGTAGGCGAAAAAACCAAGTGGCTCACAACCAGCCAATTAGCCAAATGGAAAAACTCCTACCAGGCCCCTTGCGGCGACCAGCCAAAGCCCATAGCAAGGTCAGTGGCAAAACCTAAAGGGCGGGTGGGTGGGAAACTGCGTCGTCTCCAGGGTGAAAAGGGGCAAGCCGAGGGCTGCCCCGACCTTAAGTGGCCTTTCTAAGGCCCGCCCCTGCCGCCAGCCAATTGGCTGGCGCCACAGGGGATGCTAATTGGGGGAATCCCTGCCTCCCGCGAGGCTGACGCCAGCCTCGCGAGAGCGAGTGTGGGCGGGGTCGTGATCCCGTAACCCCCCCCTCCTCCTGACGATCGGAAGGGGCATTACAAGACAGTTACAAAATGGCAACATTAAAAATTCTTAAACCCATCAATTTTCCATATTAATCCGCACACAACATACTTGCAGTAAAAGCAATTTTAAAGAAGTTTTTATTACAATTTTTGAACAATAAAATTAAAGTAATAGGTGAATGGCATCTACGCCTGGTGACATGTCAGTTTTTAATCTGTCTATAAGACCTGGAAGATTATATATATATAGAGAGAGAGAGAGATTGATTCCATGCAGTTTGCACTAGTCAAAGTTAAAATGATCATTCTCTTCGCAGAAAAGAGCTCGGAATGGTCTTTAATATTCGTAATTCAGTGGACAGTGTAATATATGTGCTTTTAAAGGTTCAGTGCTTGTTATACTAGGATTGATGTCTCCCCCCTCACCCACCCTCTCTCCCAGCACACATAAACACTTATGTGTTTTTCAGCTTAATTTCCTGTATAAGATAAATTAAATGGGACAATAGTAGCTGGCTGGACATTCCTTGCATGAAATTAGCATAAAAGCCATCCTCTCAAGGGTTCCCCTGAGGTTTCATGTTACAGTGTATTTCTTGACTTTGTAACAAGTTACTGACTTGGAAAATGTAATTGAATGTTTGAATTAAAGCCTCTTTGAGAACCTATGTTAAAGTTGTACAGCTTCCTGCTTGACTGACTTGCTGCTGCAGATGCCAGGATCATTCCCTTTCTATCTGGCTCCAAAGACACTTCAAATTAATTTTTATTCTCCCTTGGCAATATCTGTAATGTAGGCCATTTGATTAAAGATGTACAGCCTAAAGTAAATCTTGTTGAATTCACTGTAACTTAGTAACATGTGCATGTAGCTACAAATTAGCTACAAGATGGTTAACTATTAACCTATTTTAATTAATAAATAAAATACTGCAGTATTTTATCAGGCTTAACTGCCACACTTACATAGCACACTGTGTTTACTGAAATACTGTTCATGGTGCTCTTGAAGCTGCAAGGATGATACTTGATGAGTTTGCAATTGATGTGTGTGCTGCAACCAGAGCAGATATTCATATAAACTTTTGAACACTTGATGCAGAGATTTGGAAGAATGGAAATGATTTGTAGTATAGATTAGAAGGGTAAATGCAATTTTATTAGCATATTTCCTTACGATACTGTATGTACAGATTTCTGCTAGGGGTGCCTACTTTGAATTGTTTTAAAATTTACTGGATGTCATTTTCTGTGTTCTTCTGAATGGTACATTGCCTTCCACACATATCTCAAGAGAATCATTCAATAATGCAGGGTAGCATAAAAAATGATGGGGAACTGAAGAACTGGGAGCAGCACAGAGATTTAGAAGCATCCATGGAAGAAAGAGGTAGTCTCAGTGAATTAGGTGGGAAGGCACAGCTGACTGGGCTTCCATCTTAACATCAATTATATATATATATATATATGTAGGCTATGTAAGCCTGGAACTTCCCTCATCCTCAGCTAATGATTTTCCAACTTAATCTCTAATAAGCATTTTATTCTTATTAATATTACTATTAAATCATGATCTTGAAGAAACAATTTACAAAACTTCTTGTAGCCCTATTAGCGATGTCAGTTGTTTACAGTTGTCTTTCAAGTACAACATAAATTTATTCCAGTCTTTCAAGAAATTCTGGTCCTGCTGGTTCTGAATTTTCCCAGTCAATTTTCCAATTTGGCATATTGACTGGGCACCTCTAGTAAGGAATAGAATGCTGTGCAATCTTTCTAAAAACATGTTGCCCATCTGTTTCATGTTAATCTGATTCTTTAATTGATCTTGCTTTATTTAAGATTGAGAATCTTCAGGAACAGTTAAGAGACAAGGAGAAACAGATGAGCAGTTTGAAAGAAAGGGTAAAATCCCTGCAGGCTGATACCACCAACACCGATACTGCCTTGACCACACTGGAGGAAGCACTTGCGGAGAAGGTGAATATGAAAGAAAGACGACCTTGCCTAAACCCTGCCCCCCCCCCAAGCCACAACAATGTATTCTCCTTGTGAAGAGTTTGTCCTATCTCAGGCAGGAAGATCCCATTTTCATTGGATGTTATCAGTTTAGCTTAATCAGGTGCTGAAGTTTAAAACACTTCTGATTGCATTTGGTATGTGTATTAATCAAGCACATGCTGACTTAAAATCTTCTGAAAACTGTTCAACTCTGAGCTTGGATATACGGCTTGAGAAATATATGAATTAGATAAGGAAGCTGGAAATGACTTCTAACCTGTGACGCTATGATAGTTGTGCAGCTCATCTGAGAGATGCTGTTTCTGTGTCATTTTTGAGATTCATAATAATGATGATGATTATTTTTTTTTGTATCCCACCCTCCCCAGCTGAGGCCGGGCTAAGAGTGGCTAACATCATAAAAACAACACAATATGCATAAAAACAGACATCAATTAATTAAAATACATCTTAAAATTAATTCAGACAAGTTAAAATCTGGGCAGGTGGCAATTATCAGGTTGGAACTGAGAGTGGTTAGTTTTGGCTGTAGTTCAGAACTAAACTGTAAGCTTGGTCCAGTGCTGCATTTGTTTATTGTAAATAATACAGCATGGCAACTTTATATTTTTAATTACTGTATGGCAACAGTTACCTCATAGTCACTTAGAGTGCTGGGTGGTGAAGTGAATTTTGCTGTGTGTTGAGTAACTTGTGTTTGCGAGCATCTCCTGGGCATAGTAAAATCATCCTTGCCATCTAGGAGGACACCACAGATCACAGGATTTCAGCTTTGGTAGTCACCGCAAGACGAATTGATAAGTTTGCTTCTGAATTTAATCAGAGATTCTTTTTTTCAAAATGTCTTGCCTCTAATGTCTTTCTATATTTGTAGGTTGGATTTTTGATTCTGGTCTATTTTATTTCTGATTAACAGCCCATATAGATTAGTGCAGCCGATGGGGTCCCTTCAGATGTTGCTGGTCTGTAGCTCTCATCATCCCTGACTATTAGCTGTCTGGGGCTGATGAGGGCTGGAGTCTAACAATATCTGGAGAATACTGTGTTGGCTACCCTGACACTAGTGTCATCCTGGTGCAGCAATTGCACAAACTGCTTTATTTGGTGCTCTGCATAAGTTTTATTGGGAGGGGGACAGTGATGACAAGGGATTTGTTTAGCTTTATACTGCATGCTTCTGAAAACTACGTCAGAAGCAGCATTTCTGCTCTCTCACTTCTTCAATTTCTATGAATGTGTTGTCTTTGTGACATGATTGGTGTGGATCTTGTTCTACCAGGGAAACGGTTTAGCGAAGACCTATCATGTGTTTAATTTGTATAACAACTATGTGAGTGAAAGGTTACAGAAATTTATTTAAGTCTGCAACACTATGTACCCTTGGGAACAAGACTCATTTGAACTCAGTGGGGCTTGTGTCGATGAGTAAACATGTACAGACCTTCTCAGAATTAAGCATTTGTCCAGCCAAATGGATTTCTTTTGACAAAGCGCTCTGTTTTTGTCAGGAACGTACAATTGAGCGCCTGAAGGAGCAGCGCGACAGAGATGAGCGAGAAAAACAGGAGGAGATTGACAACTATAAAAAAGATGTTAAAGACCTGAAAGAGAAAGTCAGCGCCTTGCAAGGAGATCTTTCTGAGAAAGAGGTTAACCAATATATATTATAGGCATATAAAGTAAAGAATCTTCGTGTTAAGAAGTGTAGTTTTCTTGATTCTCTCAGCAATTTTATCCACTAAAAACTGAAATGTACACCACAGACATTCAAATGAATATGCATGGAAAATAAGATGAAGTTTAAAATTGCTGATACCTAGAATGTGTTTGTTGATATTGGTGAAAACTGCAATTTATGGCTTATTTTCAACATTTGACATTATCTTATTGCCTGGATTGGTCACTAGACATAGACATCAATGGATACTGAAACATTGAAAATGTTAATGTAGCTGATTGAGCATAAGTGTGCCCATCAACACAAAAGGGAAATTGGGGATATTGGGAAACAGAACAGAGGGGGAAAACCTGAAACAGGTGATTGATGAGTGCAAATGCTCAGTGGGGACATATTTGCAATCATTGCCATGCTGACTGTCTGCTGCTGGGGTATGTGTGCGTGTACATGCTGGAATTTTGAATAGAAACACTTCACACTATAACATTTTGTTGCAGGACTCTACTTGTCATTGACACGTGAATGCTGCTTCTGGTGTTCCCATGCTGATACTTAGAAATCCAAAATCGAAAACCAAGCATGAGGGAGATACATTGCCAACTTGGGTTAACTCAGAGATATGCACAAGTGTGTGTATCTATATGCAAATAAATATATAAATATAAATATGCACACCCAAAAGAGACCCATCTAGTGGCATGGAACACTGAGAATTGGGAGGGGGTGAATAATTAGGGGAAACTGACAGCTGAATAGGAGAGAGAATAGAATGGAGCAGTTACAACAGGAGAACAGAGATACAAACCAATGATTGGGAGTGATGGGAGTTATAGTCCAACAACAACTGGAGGGCCACAGGTTTCCTATCCCTGGACTACAGCTGTCTAGGAAGTGGCTGTAGGCTGCAATTGCACTTTTATTCATTTGGGGGGGGGGAGTCAGGTTTTATGAGCTGGTAGTGGGGGAACAGTGATGCTGAATTTGGGTGGGGGATGAGAGGGGAATGTTGTGATAAATGAGTGAACAAAGCACAGCTATTCCATAGTAAATGGTTGGTGTGAAAGTAGTCTTTCTGTTTTATGCCCATAGACATTAATGGCAAAATTTAATAATGAAATGTAATTGGGATTCGGCATTAGTTTGTCACTTTCCCCATCCCCAAAAATAATAACCCAAATGGAGGGGGGGGGATGAAAGCAGGCCAGTGATTTCTGGGCATGCTCAGTGGGCACAGAATGCTAACTGACTGTTGGGGGGGAGGAATGGAATAGTAATAGCTGGACTCCTGAACAGAAGCACTGAAAGGGTGGAAGGGCTGAAGAGTCTTGTGGTGTCTTAAAAGGGTGGAATAAGAGTCCAGTTCAACAGATCATCATGTGCTTTTACTCTTGGCATATGGATTAAAGAAAATAATAATGCAGTCAGGTGGAAATGAAATCTTGTTATATAAAATGGAAATGAAAAAAATAAACTCTGGCAATTGTGTTAAAAACTCAATATATATACTTCATTGGTTTCTAAGGGCCCCAAGACTCCTTGTTGTTTTTGATTCAGCATAGCTATCACTTTTGGCACTGAGCTCAATGACAGTGTGAAGTTAATAGCTGATTGTTTTTCTTCAAATAAGACATAATTTCATCTAACACATTTAGAAGTACTCTCTTCCATTGAAAAAAGAGGTTTTCATATATGATGCTTATAAGCCTCTAAAGAAATGTATTGGTCCAGAGCAGAAAACAAAATGTAATTGATATATAGATTGGGAACAAAATATTGGTGCTAGAGCTGAAAAGTATAATTTTGTTCTTCATGCTGCTGCATGTGTTACCTTTGTTGTAGACTTCATTACTGGATTTGAAGGAGCATGCATCATCTTTAGCATCATCAGGACTGAAGAAAGACTCTAGGTTAAAGACATTAGAAATTGCCTTGGAACAGAAAAAGGAAGAATGCCTGAAACTAGACTCTCAGCTGAAAAAGGTAAACACTAGAAACCTTTCTCCTTTCAAATGGAAATTGTTGGTCCTTCTCAGACTTACCCTTCTTTTTTGCCATTCCCTGCAAATTCCCTCCTGCAAATTTTAGATAATAAATTATTACTTTGGGATCAACAAAGCATTGTCATTCAAAAAAAGTGTGTAGGACGATTGCATTAGTGATTGGGGTTGATTTCCAGCCACTTTTGCACACAGCAAGAAAGTGACAATAGAGAATACATGTGTGACTCATGTCCTTTTTCCATGCTTTTGGGCATAGTATGACCTAGCTCACACATTTTCCCTTGATGAGATGAAGAGAGATGCCAGTTCTCTTACACATCATATCCAGAAGTTTGTATCTTCCTCTCCCTGTTTCCTTGTATCATGCAAAGCAATACAGAAAGTAAATAGACTGATAAAGCTATTCTGTCAACAAAATTCTAATAACTAACTAGGAAAACATTAGTTATTTGAATGGATGCAAAGGCATTTATAAACACAGCTAGTTCATAAAGTGTTCAGATGGGGAGGGGCTAAAATTCTACTGCAAAAGATCATCTTAACAGGCATCAAAGTATAAAACAGGTAAACTTCATAAACTAAGGAGATGAGAGTTGTGGAATAAGGGAATGCATTCACATTGTAATTAAGTTAGGAAAAAAGCAGCTGAAATAACCATTAATTGGAGAAGAAGCATAGTGGAAGAGTAATCTTAATTAATAGAAAATATTTAATATTCATTTTTGCAGCTACTCACTGTGGAGATGCTTTTAAATATTTGTTTTCCATTCCACAAGTCTTAGAATAAGTTTCATCTGAGATTTGTCTTCGGTTCTTAGTCCTGTTGTAAATCCTGTTTTAGTTTTTTTGTTTTTGAAGCATTTCCCATGCCTGGGCCTATTCCAGTTGCTTTAACAAAAAGAGATGCAAATAACCTGCTGGAGCTCTTCATGTAAATATTCCTGGTCTGAAATGCAAACCTTTCCCCCGCTTTTGGCTACATGAAATAATTAATTACCATCAGAGAGGAACGGAGATCAGCCTGATTCTTTCCACCTGCCAGAGTCTTCCAGCAACTAAGTCTGCCTCACTTCCCACCAACCAGTAGAATGCCATTTTAAATGCCAGGGCACAGTGATTGTGAGAAGGAAAGAGACTGATTTGGCTCTGCCAATGGATCAAAATCTTTGACTGTGCCCAGCCAGTAAATCTCAAATCTTTATGCACTAGCCATTTGGAGAGCGTTTGAGGGAAGATAGATTTCAGCCATTTGCTGGAATTGTCTTGGAGCCATTAGCAATAGTGATTGAGTTTCTCTTGGCCTGCTGTGATTCCCACAAAGTAAGCCACAAAGCTTTCAGATGAAATTGTCGAGACAAGAATCTAAACTTCTGGAGATACTCAAACAAAAGCAAGTGAAGCTGGCAGCAGTTATGGAAAGAAGAAACCCTCTAAAAAGGAGAAGCACCAGCAGATAAACTACGAAAAGTTTCAACATATCATCTTACAATAGAATTGTGGGTGGTTGTAGTTGTTTTTTGCATTACATTGTAAGCTTTCACATGGTGGGAGGAAAACAGATTTATAAAGCTTGCATGTTGGGGATAAATTTCTAGCCTGGTCTTCTCACTCACTAACTTTGTGCAGTCAGCATTCAGAGCTACTGATCATGTGTGTTACCTTTCATTGACAGATTAGCTGTTACATTTTATATTTATAGTGCGGAGAATATGTATTCAGTACTAGATAGAGCACATGCAAGAGTTCCTAGATTCAATCCTTAGTATTCCCTGGTTTGGCTGCAGTCCTGGAAAGCTACTTTCCTTCATTGTAGACTGAGATACATGGACCAATAACCTCGCTCAAGATGTTACAACTTTCTGTGTTGTAGGAAAATTCATGTTCCACTATAACATTTGAAGTATGTCATGAGAGCGTTGCTCCCAGTGTATAGCTGTACTAGGTTTGCCTGGTCAATGAACCCTGTTGCTCTGTACATTAAACATTGATATGTGTATATGTTCTAAATACAGCTGTTGCAACATTGAAATATTCATACATTCAGATACTGAGTAGATCCATCAAGTTATCTTTTACAGCATTTTTGAGGTATAGTACACTCACATATTTAGGTTGCTGAACTTATTCAGTAGAGCTGGCATTTTTAAATTGGGGGGGGGACAAGCCCATCAGGAGGTAAAACCTTTCATCCTATATTTATTTAAATGTTCAATAAAATCATAGCTCAGTGCTGCCTTAGTCAGCTTAAGGCTTTTTTTTCTAAGGAGCTTTCCAGCTGTTAATTGGTTTAAGTATGTAATGTATTGTACAGCCAATGGTTATCCAGACTTCTGCTCACTACCCGAAAGAGACGTATCCAAAGACTGAAGCAGAAAAATCCATTAAAGGGAAAATAGAGACTGGATTTGGTTAAAATATCTACTTCAGATTAAATCCTAAATCTACAATCAGCTCCTTTTCTCCTACAATGAATGTCTCTACATCTTTCTGTAGATTGTTTGTGTTACATTTTTCTCTCTCTCTTGCACTGTTCCTTTCCCCAATTCTTCCCCTCTTTTCCTGTCTTTCTCCTTAGCATCCTGAAGTCTTATTGAGTCACCCATCCAAGCCAGTAAGTGTTATGACAAACTGGAAGGCCATAGCCAACCCCATTTGATTGTGCCGTTTCTGCATGTGTAGTCTCTTGTGTCTTTGTATTCTGTTCCCAGGAGACAGTGAAAAATTCCAAGGCTGTCATGCCTAGGTCAGACAATGGATGTGGACTTTCCTTGTTGCTTTGTTTTAGTTTTTTTATTTGATCAGCTTATAGTTCTGCTACCTTTCTGCTTCTATGCTTAGTTGCTTTTCTAATCTGTATTTCTCAGATCCTATTTTTTATATGTGAAGTATAGGAGTGCTGTAACAAATTTGAAGGTGGTAGACTCTACTTCATTGGAGGTTTTTAAACAGAGGATCTGTCAGGGATTCTTCAGCTGTGATTCCTGCACTGCAGGGTATTGGAATAGATGACCTTTAGGGTCCTTTCCAATCCTACAATTCTATGTTTCTATGAAATAATTCCAAAATCCTTGGGAGTGTATATTGCAGATCAGGAAAGGTACCATGAGGATGATGGCATGCTTAATGAGCAGAGTTAAAGAAGCTATCAGAGGCAGGAAGAGTTCCTTCAAGAATTGGAAGCCTTGCCCTAATGAAGAGAGCAAAGGAACACAAACTTTGGCAAAATAAATGTGGGCAGACAGTAAGGGATGCTAAAAAATAATTTGCACAGCATAATGCTAAAAAGACTAAGATCAACAACAACAAGTTCTTTCAACAAGTTCTTTCCTGCTTGGCAGGGGGTTGGACTCGATGGCCCTTGTGGTCTATTCCAACTCTATGATTTTAATATATTGGTAGCAGGAAACCATCTAGGGAGGAAGTTGGACTTTTGGATGTGTGCTAAAGGAGGGTAAGGAGATTGCTGAGAAGCTGAATTAATTATTTTTACCTGTCCTCACAGTGTAAGATATAGGGCAGATCCCAGTGTCTGGACTAACTTTTGCAGGAAGGGAGTCTGAGGAACTGAGGCAGATAGTGGTATAAGAGATTAAGTTCTAGACTTAATATACAAAATGAAAACTGACACATTGCTGGGTCTGGAGGGCATCCAGCTGAGAATTCAACTCAAATGTGAAAATGGTAATCCTATAACAAAAATATGTTTTCCCTCTGACGAGCCTTCTCCATACCTGAGAACTGGAAAGTTGCCAGTGCAACACTAGTTGTTAAAAAGGAATTCAGGGAGGATCCTGGAAATTGCAGACCAATAGGCTTAACTTTTTTGATGGGAAAACATGTGGAAAGTATTGTTAAAGATAAAATAACCAAGCATATAGAAGAACAAGTCTTGCTGAAGCGTAGGCAGCATGGTTTCTGCAAGAGCAAGTCTGGTTTCATAAACCTACCTTGAAGAGTGTCAGTAAGTATATAGATAGAGGTGATCCAGTTGACATAATGTACTTGGACTTTCAAAAAGCATTCAACAAGGTAACTCAACCAAGGCTTCTGTGTAAATGTAAGAGTCATGGAATACAATGAGAGGTCCTGTTGTGGATCAGGAACTGGTTAAGTAAGAGAATAGGAATAAATGGACAGTTCTTTGAATGGAGTGATGTAGAAAGTGGCGCCCAAAAGAATCAGTACTGAGACTTTAGGGGTGAACAGCGAAGTGGCCGAGCTTGTTGACAATACTGAATTGTTCAGTTGTTAAAACAAAAAGAGATTGTGAAAAGCTCCTGAAGGACCTCTCCAAATTGAGTGGGCAGTAAAATGGCAAATGCAGTTCACTGTAAACAATGGTAGAGTGGTGTATGCCAGGGTGAAAGAAAATCTTAATTTTATATATACGCTCATGGGGTCTAAACTGACAGTAACTGACCAGGATTGTGACCTTTGGATCGTCATGGATAACTCTTAAGTAGATGTTGACTCAGTGTGTGACAGCTGTGAGAAAGGCAAAGGGGAAGTAGGGGAAGCTGCAAGTGGGCAAGTTGATATTCTGCTATTTTCCTCCTTGAACTTTAGATTATGGAAAGAAAATCACCCACATTTAGTTTATATTTCCCTTTTAATAGTAATAAGTAATTTGCAACAGATGTGAACAGACTTTAGGCTAGTGAAATATACATTGGATTTTTTTAAATGCACAGCTTCACAGCCCCCCAAATAAATTCCAAGCCACTGTCCCCGCCACCTCCCACCCCAAGAGAAGTCAATAAATGCATGAGCTAGTAGCAAAAGATATGGGTTCACGTCTGTAATCAGTGATGAATGTAACTTGGTGACTTTGGGCCAGTCACTGCCAGGGCCTAGCCTCCCCAAGACAGTGATCATGTCCAAAGATAGACCTGTCCTCTAATGCCTGAAGCTTACAACACTGGCAAGTGCCACTTCCAACTTTTTCTTGCTGTGAAAAAGTATCAAAACTCTGCTCTCCTCCCACTATCCTGCTCCACTGCATCGTTTCTTAGGATCATTGGGAAGTGACAGATTGGGACAGGAGGCCTTCCTGTATTTTTTATTTTCTTTTATCAGGTAGGTCATGAGTAACAGCAAAGGGTCTGGGGCTCAGTGGAGTGAGTTGCCTGACTGAGGTGTAGATTGCACATAGAGAGAAATGTTGATTAACAACAAGAAGGCAAGAAGTGGGAAAGGATGCCTGTCCCTCCCTGTTAAGCCTGTGCATTTGAGATGATTCTTGGAATGTGCCCTGGTAAAGTTCTTGGCAAGAACACCTCAGTCATTGGGGCTAGATAGAGAAGTAATAAGGTAAGAGATTGCCGGGTTAGCATGTTCTTCACAAGCTGACTGGTCAGAGTTTGGTTTGATATAGCAGGACTCTTGTGTCGTGCCTTGGGAACAGAATGTGTTCTGTTACGAATGTGAATATAGATACAAAGAATAACTCTTGGGATACTTTTTTGTGCAGGCTCATGAAGCAACATTGGAGGCTAGGGCCAGTCCAGAGATGAGTGACCGATTTCAGCAATTGGAAAGAGATGTGGCTCGCTACCGGGAAGAATCCAGTAAGGCTCAAGCTGAACTGGATCGTCTGCTAGAAATCCTGAAAGAGATGGAGAATGAGAAGAATGATAAAGACAAGAAGATAGCAGAACTAGAAAGGTGAGAAGGGATGGGGAGAGAAGCCCGTTATCAGTTTTTCAACTTGCTGCCATTCAAAATTGGACATTGGGGGAGTTTCTAAAAGTTAGTTAAGGGTTTTTGCTTTTTCCCCTGCCTATTTCAAAAGGTATGCTGATGTTTCTGGGATCTCTTTTAAATAGTAGGAGCAAAAGTGCAATTGTAGGAAACGATGGTAGCTCAGTGAAGCTGGCTTTCGTTTCATGTACTGTACATGCATACTTGAACCTGACAAATTTATATGATTTACTATAGTACAAGTACCACAGATAATACTAAGCATTTTTAATATGCAGCTTGATGTGAGGACTAATTCTGCCTATGTGAGAACATGTTCTGCAGCCATATGAAATTAAATAGGAGAATGCCACTTAGTAGCTTTGAAACAGGATTTCCACTTCTTATATTATTATTACATATTTATTTACACCTCCCCTTTTTCCCTGACAAAGACTCAAGGCATCTTACAGCTAAAAATGCTCTTCTTGGTAATACTTTTTTGGTAATGTGGTTTCCCCAAGCCCATCCTTTTCTGTGGATAGAAATTAGGTAGGACTTAATATCCCCACTAGATTTGAACAGCTAGCAGTTGGGTCACTGGAGAAGTCATGGGAACAACACCTTAGATGGAAAATGGAACAAAACTATTAGCCATTTATTAGGCTTTTAAAATTTCTCCTGAACTGCAGTCGTAAACTCTTAGTCCGTTCTAAAACAGTGACATATAAGTATTAGTTACAGTTTGACCAACAGTTGCCTTGAAAGGTACAATATGGAGGTTCATTTCTTGGCGGTGCACTAACTTTTCCTCTTTTGCCGGAATGGGTTTCCTTAACATTATTTCATATGGATTCAACTGCATTTTGTCAGGTGCCAGGAAAATCACATAGATTAAGACCACCACCTGAGTAGAATTTTCCTTGGTGAATATATTAATTCTTGAAATGCAGTAGCTGCTTGGCGTTCCCTCGTTGCCCAAAATTTGTTCATCTGACTTAATATTTCAATGTTGAGTTAGATGTTGAATGTGTTTAATAGTTATGGGCAGCATTTGTATAAAGAAATCTATTCAGAACTCCAGAGAATATAATTAAGAGAATTTATTGTAGGGAGAATTTGCACATCTGTAAATACTTGGTGTTACTGCTTCACATTTTTATCTTCTTTGATATGCAGAATCTACTCAAAGGTGCCAAAACAATATTCTCAATTCATTAGGAACACAGAGATAATTAACTTGCATGAAGCCTCTCAGTTGGATTAACAGTTCAAGTTTGTTACCTTGGATGGCATCTGTTCCTGTTACATTGAAACAGTAGAGAGCTTTGAAAAATCAATATTCATTATTTTTCAATGAAACTTTGAACATTTCCATGAATGGTGTTCTGTTGGCCACAAGGGGGAAAATAGGTCATTTCCTTTATTTTTGAATTCCAAAATGTCTGTTAGGACAGTTGAAATAGAATTGCAGAAGTTTTACATAATATTCTTGAAATTTAATTTGTCAGTCTTATATAGATATCTCCCAAATTTATCTTCCTTCACCAGTATTTGATTTTGGTCCAATTTTGCATTTCTCTGTATCCTACCAATATGCATGTTTGGATGTTCCTTCAACCTCAAAATATGTGCAGATTTCTGTCACTGTTGGAAATATTGTTACCTTCCTTATCATAGAGGTTTAAAACCTTGGAATAATCTTTTGAGCTTTTCCTGTCATCTTTTTACATTTAAAATGTTTCTAAATCCCACCATCTTTCTTTTCAATTTCTTCCAAGGTCAGTCATTATGGAGAGCTTTGTTAGTCTTCTCTCAGAATTTCTGCTGTACTATAACTGTAAATGGATTGTTCTCAATAGAGTTTATTACTCTCCAGTTGAAACTGAAGATAATATGGTTCCATTTCAAATTGGAGGAAACATGTACAGTATTTAAGATCTTCCTTTGTTACCACATTCTTCCAATCTGTAAGAGATAACAAGAAAAATCACTTTTTTAAAGCATAGTTGATTATTCTGAAACACGTTTTTAATTTGTACAGGAGACACCACTAGATTAACTAACTGGCTGAGACACACCACATTTGTAGCATTAGCTTCCCCTGCAGCTTGTACTTATACACCTACTACCTTACCATAGGGAAGTTGGCTGATAAAAATAGCTTTTCAAGCTGGAGCCAGACTAGCGACTGCCTCTATACCAGGGTGCCACTCCATAAATGAGAGCAAAAGCAGAAATGAGTTGATGATGTTATCAATGAGTTCTTCCATAACTGCTTCCTAGAAATAAAAGAAAATATAGTTTATGGCAAAAAGAGTGATGAAAGCACTACATTGAAAGAGTGATGAAGGACCTACATTGGCTCCCAGTACATTTCCGGGCACAACTGAAGGTGACCCGGAAACTACAACTAATACAGAATGCGGCAGCTAGACTGGTGACTGGGAGCAGCTGCTGAGACCACATAACACCGGTCTTGAAAGACCTACACTGGCTCCCAGTACGTTTCTGAGCACAATTCAAAGTGTTGGTGCTGAGCTTTAAAACCCTAAATGGCCTTGGCCCAGTATACCTGAAGGAGCATCTCCGCCCCCATCATTCTGCCCGGACACTGAGGTCCAGCGCCAAGGGCCTTCTGGTGGTTCCCTCCCTGCAAAAAGCGAAGTTACAGGGAACCAGGCAGAAGGCCTTCTCGGTAGTGGCGCCTGCCCTGTGGAACACCCTCTCATCAGATGTCAAAGAAATAAACAACTATCAGACTTTTAGAAGACATCTGAAGGCAGCCCTGTTTAAGCAAGCTTTTAATTTTTGATGAATCGTTGTATTCTAATATTCTGCTGGAAGGCGCCCAAAGTGGCTGGGGAAGCCCAGCCAGATGGGCGGGGTATAAATAATAAATTATTATTATTTATTATACACCACGCCGTGCAATGTGCTGATCACATCACCACTCAATATTAAGGGAGCCTGGCCCCCTCCTTAAGAACTTCAAGGCCCCCAAAGTGCCTGCAATCCTGCAAGTGTTCCACTATGTTCAATGGGGCTACTCCCTGTTCAATGTGTTTAGGATTGCATCATCAGAGGCTGGTTCTTAGCTCTTTTTGAACAGGTGAAAACACTTCAATAGATTAAGTGGAAAATCAAATGAAGAACGCACCCAATTTGTGAATGGCTTTGTTTTTACGCAGTTCTGTTCACGTATCAAATGTCTGGCTTTCTAGTTCCTTTTACTAATTACTTGCTCTCTTTATGTATTGTCATCCCACAATCATCTAATGTTTCATTGATGTTTCTTTTGTGTTCTCCCTCTCTGTCTTTCCTGGTTCCCTTGGGTTGTTTTTTGCCTGTGGTTTTTTCGCCATGCCTTTTCTCAGAAGGCACGCTTCGCACAGAATATGCTCCCCCTACCAGGTGTCTGTCTCTCCACCCCAGCCTGTAGGGGGTTTTGTATGGGACTTTTTAGGAAAGTGAGTTTCTTACAAGGCTATTGTTTCTTGCTGGCGGAATGCTGCTTTCTGCTAACTGGCTGCAATTTCTGCTGGGGTTTGCTGTAGTCAGTGTGTGTATGTCTGCCAATGTGCCACATTAATTGGATTTATGCAACATTTTTAGACCCTGGAATACAACTTAGAGCACTAGTTCTGCTGGTATCATATTATCAGCATTTTTGAACGACTTGTGTTTTGACCTCCTCTTCTTTTGGTGGTTGTATTTCTGTGAATTCCCGCACTATAGCTCCATTACTTTCAGACCATTTCAGTTTCAAGCTGTTTGGCTCAATTGTGCTCTCAAACCTATATAAAACCTGTTTTGTGTGTTTTTAAAATTAGAATGAGAAAACTGAAAGATAACACACAACTCTGAAACATCTTGCTTATGTATTTAAATATTTATTTAATTTGTCTTTGAAGGCACACTGCTCCCATAAGATGGTTTACAGCTCCATTTATATATTTTCTTTTCTAGTAAGGCACAATCCAACTGAACAGGAGCTAAAAGAAAAAAATATATTTTATAGGGTTTTATTCTAATTAAAAGAAAAACACATAGTTGTGATAATACCCTGTGTCTCTTCATGGGGTATGGGGTCACCACTGAGCGAGCCCTGTTAACCCAACAGCTCTTGCTGGCAGGTCAGAGAACAGGGCCTTTGATACTGATCCCTACACAAATGCAGGCACATAAACCTGTATGGGCATACTTTTCATTCTCTTCAGGGTGCCCATCATTCACCTTTCCTTAATAAGCTGTTGATAACTAGTTGCGGGCCCGGGTGCAAGTGAAGCCATGAGGGGTGGAGGGTGAACAGGCAGTTAAGATATAAAATAAGACACAAGGCACCAGTGCTGGGATCAGATAAGGCCACAACTTTATTGATTACAGATTTATGCAGGTTTGGGCATAGGCGTTGTGTATGTATCTTGTAATCAACCAGCCTGCCTGCTGGTTTATGGATAAGAAGTAGGATTTGGCCACTGTCGCGGGTCACCTATTGACATGCTTCATATCCAGAGACCCTCCGTCCCCCGATCACTAGTAAGGATACTAAGGCCTTTCTGCCCCTTTTGGGTATTTGGACAGGAAGCACCCCCAGGCTCCCTTGGGGATACCCAGACCCCTGCCCAACTGGCCTAAGAATCCAACCCTCAGCCACCACTTGAAATGGACCCAATACTGACTCTGCCCATGTAACTGTGACAAACTGCAGCTCCAGTGATGTTCTGTTCAGGGAATCCAGTGAAGACTGCTTGTCTTAAGCACACTGACTTAAATAGCCAGGGAGGGGACTGGGGGGAAGACTTTCCCAAAATAAACAGAATTTTAAAAATGCTAGTTTGAGGATTGTGTCATGTTTAAGCCATATGCTTATCTCATATTGAAGTAGTGAAATGACCTGAAATTATTGAACTTTGCTCAAACTTTATTTAGAAATGCATCACTTCACCCTATGTACCATTTTCCTTCAATTTTGTAACACATTGTATCAAAGGTATACACTTAAAGTTTGGAGGCTGCTTCTCAATGTTGTAAGGAATGCGGGTAGCATGTGTGCTTGGAGAAAAATGTTGCTTGCAATAATGGTTGCATTATTTTGTAATTTGAGTTGCCTCATTCTAACTGATCTTGCTTGCTCAGGCCTGCATTGTTTGGCGAAGTTGCTTGCTGTTTTGTATTTAAGTCAATTTCACTGATGTAGGTTTTTAAAAGGATGTTGTACATTTAAACAGAGTGTTTCCAAGCTGCTCTGCAATTCTAGGCATGTTCTAAATGTATAAAGCAACCAGCAGGGTTTTTGGCTAGTTGATGAACTGCCAGGTCACAAGCTTCCAGTGCCTGCTATATTTTTGTTGCCCGGTATTAAATTGGTATCAATACAAAGTCTTGTAGAAAACAAACTAGGTAATGTTTATTTTTCTCTCTCTGAGGTCTTTGACATTTAACTGAATAAAGCACATCTCATCAGTCATTTCTGGCCCTGTCCTTGATGTTGGCAAATGAAAAAAGGACATTTCTACAGTGGAAAAATAAATTTGGTCATAAATAATCTGAAGTAGACGTTTCATTGTCCTTTCCTGACTTCTATACTTTCCTCACCCCAATCCCTCTGAGATACTAGAGTAAATAGTAAGTAGCTGCAGTGTAATACTGACCCAAAATCAGTAGGTTCTAAGCTGCTAACTTTTTTTGAAACACAGCTGTTTTAAAATCTGTTTTCTTGTTGTAAATGTATCTAAAGATGACAACTTGCAGTTGAAAGTTAACTTTCAGAGCAGCAGGTACTTTTAAGCTGAATTGACTGGTATCATTAGTGGTGGTCTGTCAAGTATCAGATCCACTATGTTTCTAATCACATTTCTTTTGAAGTAGCAGTCTTCAGTTTTTAGCAGTTTGTATAGTTGGTATATTTAATCCATTGAAATAACTTTGAAATGAGGCAGTGCATCGATTTGAAAAAAATGTGCATTTTACACAAATCAACCTGATGGTTTTGGATATAACCTTTTTTAAGTAGCCTTAAACTGGCTTACAGTTATATATAGTAGGAAGCTCTTGAGTAAAACTGAGTAAGAGAGCAAATAATAATTTAACTTTTACTCAAGACATATTTTTGCTAGTAAGTCAAAATTCTGGTGGTCACTTCTGGATCCAAATATTTGTACTGCATTCCTAGAGTATGTTTAAGATAGAGCCAGTTCATAGGTTACCACGACTGTTTCTTGAACATTTATATGTTACTTAGTGATCTGTTTCTCACATGCATGATTGTCTTGGAGAGGAGGAACAGTATATTGTTCCTGATGAGGAAGAGCATGATCTGGGTTGAATGATTGTCCGAAATAGCCGTAATTTTAGCTTGTAAAAACAACACAAAACTTTCTTTGCAACTTGCTAAATCAAGAAGATGAAGAATAATGCTGCTTTGATTTTGTCTGTCAATCTCATATTTATCAGTGAAATTGACCATAGATAACTCTGAAAACAGGGTGTTAGAATTAAAGCAAAAAAGGCAATAATGAACTCCTGAGGCCCATGGCTGTGCAGTAACCTCCAACAGGTAGTCTTTAGCATGCCTACCAGTCCATAGTGTTGGAGGGAACTGACTAGAAGTAGCATGTTCATTATTGTTTTTTAGATTGCACCTCATTATATAGACTTAAAATATAGCTGACTTGACAGCAAGCTTGAAAATGTTCTTAGGTGTTTAAAGAGTTCATACAAAATGATAAGTAGTTCCTGGATTTTCTTAAAGTTTTATGAGCAACACATGAAGGCTTGTGGTGTATTGATTCGCTTTATTTTGGCCTTCTTGTTGAGATAAATTAAGATATTTTCTTGGAATAAATTTTAAATCTGAGAGGGAGGCAGCCTGAAGAAAGTTGTCTGATTTCCCAGAACTGTCATCTTGCTAACATCTATGTTCCATGAAATATTCTCTCAAGCAGTAGACAGTTGCTTTCCAGTTTGATCCATGCAAACTTTGGTGTTGTCTTTACACTATTGCTCCAAGAAAGGAAACAAAATAATCAAAAAGAAGGCATTTTCTGGAGCACTCCTTATGTGTTGAATGGTGTAATCTAATTGGGTGGTTCGAACTGCCCTAAGACCTTTGGGTATAGGGCAGCATAGAAATTAAATAAATAAAAAATTATAATTAATTCTTTTTGTTGCTGGGAAGTTTACCAGAATGGAGGATTTTGGTTGAAAAAGCCTTGCCTTTCTTTCTTGTCTTGCTTTCTGATGCTGTGCTGCTCCTTTGTCACTTTTCTTGATGTCTTAACTTTGGAGTGTATCCTCATTAACCTTTTCTCTAACTTTCTCTTTCACATTTCCTACCCTGGATTTGCTGCTTGGTTCAGCCTCACTTCAAGGTCAGTATATATTAATTTAAGGATTTTATTAGAGAGGTACATCTACAGCTCAGGTAGTGAAATACTGAAACCCAATTTTCTTCTCTAGAAGATGGGATCAGAAATATCTTACTCTATATAGGAGAGCTGGACTACAGAGTAGTTTATAGCACAAAACTTGGATGTGCTGGCAGTAGTTACTGTTGTTTGTTCAGACATTAGCAAATTCTTATCAAAATGATGAGCAGGGGAGAGTGGGACAGTCAGCACATTGGCTGCCTTCCTCCAGTCCTGCACTGAGTATCTGCATTGTGGCCTCTGTGTCACCTCATCCAAGTTCAGATTCTCCATCTTCTGCCTGGTGAGGGAGAGGCCAATGAGGTGTGAGTACATTGTATCAACAGTGGCTATCTTGAATCCGTACTGTCTGCGTGTTGCCACATCTTTCAAGAATTCACTTGTTCTACACCTTATTGATTTATCTGTGTGCACGGGCAGACATTTTGACCTGACATTAAAATTTTAGTCAATTTTATCATTTTGATCCAGTACCTGAAAATAAGAGAGTCCTGAGTGGTACTTCTCTTTGTAATTGGAAAATCAGTTGAATGGCCTACTAAGACCCAGGAGCTTTGGTCGTGCGTCTTAATCATTGTGTGTGTGTGTTTTATGTCTTCAATGCGAAGTTTTAAATCTGCCCTATACTTATGGGCTGTGGCTGTTTGCAAAATAATCCCATTGTATGAGAGTAATAAATTAGCTGATCAGTACACATATTTTTCAAATAAGGATTGTATGGGACATTGTTTTCAATGCTTATGCAAATATAGAGGGCTGCTTTGAGGGGGAAGTATACCGTTTAGAGGCTAGTTTTGAACTTGTGCATACTTGTTTTATGTATGTCTGAACACTTGCAAAATTTTGAGTATGCGGGATGTATTTCTAATTTAGGATATTATGGTGTGCTGTGCTATTGTCAGAAAGAGCACTCTGGTTGTTATGCCAAAGTTACACATGTTTCTTTTTTGGAAGTTGCAAGAATAATCAAAAGGAAGTTATTAAAGTTCCAAAAATATTTGTATAACCAAACTTACAACAAAAGCCTGTGTTGAGCTATTGATCAGCATCCCCACTGGTAATAACTCCACTTACCCATATATAGAGGAGGATAAACTTGGGAAGCAAGAATAACAGTAACACTACCTGATTTCATCGCCTCTAGTGGGAGAAAAATTAAAAACACATTGTTACAGTAATTCATATCCTGAGTGTGCCATAGAACCCCAGAAAATTTAGCATGTGGCTTTATTAATGCCATATGGGGGAAGATGGTGAAACATGGAAGACAGGGCTGGCAAATCCCAGTGTTCTTCTAGCCAGGTATGTTTCCAGTCAGGTCTGAAATAGTTTGGAGCAAAAGACCATAAAGGATAATTAAAAAAAAAAAAATCCAAGCAAAACAGTGCTTTAATTTCTAGTTGGGTAAGAAGCCAGCAGGAAAGAGATCTTATCGCATTTCACCAGCTAGACATGAGCAATACTGAACATATGTTCGCCCTAAAGGCATGTGCCAGAAGTTTGCAATGAAATGGCATAATTGTCAAGGAGTTTTATAAAAAAGGAAATGGTGTAAAGGCTCTAATTTAAAAAGTCATCTCTATTCTCCAGAGAAAAAATGTTCAGCTGGTTTTTCTAAGTACAAATAGTTGCAGTTTCTAAGTCTGAAATGCATATAGCAGAATTAGAGTAACTTCTTATATCTTAAGGACAGCTACTGTACTGGCCTACTGATAATCAGCATTTGAAAGCCAAAGTCCTTTTAAATATTTTGATTTTTAGTTCATATTGCAGAAATGGTCTCAGTGCAACACTAATAAACTTACCATGCTGAGTTTATAATGAAATGATTGTCTTGCAGCTAACTGGCCAAGTAAGCAGTCTTGCACGCATGTGCAAATGCACATATGCACAATTTTTTCACAAGGTTTGAATATTCTGGTTCTGTGCTATCCTCAAATTCAACTGAAGAAGATTTATCTGAAGAAGCGTGCATGCACACGAAAGCTCATACCAAGAACTAACTTAGTTGGTCTTTAAGGTGCTACTGGAAGGAATCTTTTTATTTTGACTATGGCAGACCAACACGGCTACCTATCTGTATCTAGTTCAGAATTAGTTTAAAATGAAACATTCAACCTACGACACTCACCCAAACATCATTACAAAGAGACGTTTAAGTCTTCTTCAAGTCATCATTAACCTGGCTTTTGACACTTGAGATGTATATTTGTAGGACCCACTTTATTTTAATAAGTTATTTTAGATTGTTTTTAACATTGTGGAATATTGTATTTTTAAATGTGTTTTAAATGTTGTAGCTCACCCCGGGACCTTAGAGTGAAGGGTAGGTACTAAATTGTAATAATAATTAGCAGCATCAGTGAGGAACATTGTTGTATCTCCAGAGGAAGGATGTTCTGTACCTGGGGCAGTGTCACAGAGAAGGCCCTATCTTGTGTCACTATGTATCAGGTTATGCACATCAACACACCCACAAAAAGGACCTTCCACACAGAACACAGGATTCAACCAAGCAGCTATAAAAGTGTTCAGCTCAAAGTCATTTATTGATTTACACGCTAAAGTTAACACCTTAAATTAGACCAAACAGCAAATGAGCAACCATTGCAATTCTAGTCTAGCAGTGTCATCCTGCACTAGCTGCAGCTTCTAGACTGTCTTCAAGGGTAGCCACATACAATGCAATACAAAAGTTCAATCTACAGTGCAGTAGTACAGTATACAGAGTAGATTTCACAGTCTTTATGTGCCCAAATGAGTATAATATTTGTACTATTATTTTAAAATAATTTTCAGATATTGTAGGGTTCAGCACATGTATGCACATTTATTCTCTCCCTGTGTTGTTGACTGCTCACAATGCTTTTGAAAGCGCCACATGGGAAATTATTTAGGGACGGGAGAGGTTGTTTTTTAGGGAAATTGATGGAGCACAGTGTTTTCATTTACCATTATGTAAAATGTTTAAATTACAATATATCGTCATGTTAACATATCCCAAAGTAAACAAATTATCCAGTGTGACATCATTAGAAAGATAATTAAGGTTATTATTCAAACTTAATTTATGTGCATCAGATTATTCCAGCAAATACAGCCTCCAGAGGGTGTTTTAAAAAAAAAGACTAATAACAAATGATTTATGTGCACCTATTAGTGACAAAGTAGACAGTCATTATATAGCTTATAGAGTCCCCCTACTCCACTATAAACCATGTATGTTTTATGGTTTACCAAAACTAAACCAAAATGAGTTCCAATGAATAGCACTTACTTATTTATTTCATTTTATTTATTTTCTCACATTTCAATCTCACTTTCCTTCCATCATGGAATCCAAGTTGATGTATGTGTGGTTCCTAAGAGGTCATCATCCAGGCAGTAACTCGACCCAGACCTGCTTGGCTTCCACAAGGTGGTGACCGTGTCTGCCTTCAGACCTTCAGGAACTTGGGTTCCTGTTATCGATCTCTGTGCCACTAATGCAAGAGGGGCATTTGCCAGCATTTGGGCCCATTTGCTATCTTTAGGCATTATTAAAAGAAGAGGTTGCACAAGTACTCTAACCCATCAGCAGAGAAATTGTATTGCTCTTTGTAGCACCAGATAAGATTCTAGCTCACTCAGGGGCACAAGTGCCTCTGTAGTTTTCTCTCCACTCAAGAAATGTGTGATGCAGCCACAAGTTCATACCTTTTACAAGGTATGAAAGTCTTCCAGGCTAACATGGGGTCAGTCACCGGCAAAGTATGTGACTGTAAGGGATTCATTGTCCCCCTCAGATGTTCTGTGTTAGCGACTCCAACAATGACTGGCCTACTGCCATTTGAACAGTGAAAAGGTGCTCTAGTGAACAAGGATTCAAACTGTGAGCAGGGGCACATATACAAACCCCTCTCCCAACACATCATGCCCCTCTCAGCCCTTGACTGCACAGTGAAGGTCTGTGGGAGACTTCTGCTTGCATTCTCTTGAGCACAGTCACACAGAGAAGTGTGAAGAAGCCCCACTGCAGACCCACACAACATGGGGAGGGGCGGGAGAGGGAGACCATGATGTGTAAAGATGTTTGAGGTGCAGTTTGTGTGCACCTCCCTGTCCCCATCCATATTTGGAGGCTTTGCATGTTCAGGGAAATGCCTAAATAATTTTTTGCTTGATGAATTTCTCTTCTTATAGGGAGAGACTGTTCTGCTCACCCTGCATACTGATTCACATCTTTGTTAAGAGTGGAAGTGCAGTCTTTTCCACACTGTTTAACACTGAAAAAACTGGGCTCTACTCTGTTGTGTTGCTTTGGTAGAAATTCAACCTAGCTTTCTTAATTTCTTTTGCTGGATTTAGGCCAACTCTTACACAGGTTTTTGGTTGTGATTTCTCACTGTTTAATTGCTTAAAAAAATTGTCCAGTAGCACCTTAGAGACCAACTAAGTTATTCTGGGTATGGGCTTTCATGTGCATGTACACTTTGTCAGATACACGAAGAAGTGTATCTGAAGAAATATGCATGCACACGAAAGCTTATACCCAGAACAACTTAGCTGGTCTCTAAGGTGCTACTGGACAATTTTTTAAAAATAAATAAATTATTTTGATTGCGTCAGACCAACACGGCTACCTACCTGAATGTTTAATCGCTTATCAAGCCTGGAGATAGGTTGGAACCTTCACCTTCCAGGAAGAGGATTTTAGCCTTTCCTTCCTGCCTCTTGAAGTAGGAACTGACCCAATACTGAGTGACCTGCTCATAATTACAATAAAAATTACCAAGGGAACGATTTCCTTATTTATTTCCCAGTGGTCCTTCAGTGCTTGATATGTTTTACTAGTACTGTTTTTTAATGTCCATATTTGATGTCCATTAATTTCAAGGAGTCTACTACTAACGCTTCTAAAAAATAATAATTCTAAATAATTATTTAAAAATGAACTACACGTAGATGCAGTCTGTGTTTCTCAAATGGCTGGCCTCCCAAAGGAAGGAGTTCAGTACATTTTTGGAAAGAATATGGAGGAAGGGACAGAAACAATTTGTCTAATTTTGGAAAAATAGTTAAGAATCAAGATTTTCCAAAGGATAGATGGTAACCCATGCAGCTGCTGGGTGACCTTGGGCCAGTCACACTTCTGTGAAGTCTCTCAGCCCCACTTACCTCACAGAGTGTTTGTTGTGGGGGAGGAAGGGAAAGGAGAATGTTAGCCGCTTTGAGACTCCTGAAGGGGAGTGAAAGGCGGGATATCAAATCCAAACTCTTCTTCTTCTTCTTCTTCTTCTAGAATCATTAAAAGGGGAAGTGGGGAGTTGCAAATCCCTGATTACTGTAGAGAGTAGGTGCTGGGGGGAAGGTATAGGATCTGATTATGTATCCCCCAGCAAACTTTTCAGATGAAGATGTATAGACACAGAAACTCTAGTAAGTTTAGAAGATGATATAATTTTGTGACGTTTGCAAAATACTGATGAGATTGAAATAATGCGAAAATAAGTACTGGGTAGAGTGGCAAGAATTAATCTGCTTCTTGATCTTACCTATACCTTTGAACTCTCTTGAGACCTATTTTAATGGTTAGGTACAAAGTTGACTTCTCCTATCCACCCATCTCAATTTTCAATTCTACTTCCCTTCCCCTTCCTCTATACTTATCTGTACATGGAATTTGTTTTTAAAACCTGGGTTTCCTGGTTTCAGGATATAAAATCCACCCACCCCTCTCTGAAAACCCATTTGGGGCTTCTTGCTGGCATACATACAACAGTCTAGTTATATTTTCATGACTTCTAGCAACAAGCACTGTTTTCATTGGCATTGGTTGCCTTGTCTTATAAATGCCATGGAAAAGTGAAGAGCAGTGTAAGAAAATGACGAGGACTTGTGGCAAGAAGCTCGCAAACAGAACTCCTAATGGACTGTTTGAACTTGCTAGCGTTCGTTTTAACAGTGCTACATTAACTCCTTTCAAAAGCATAATGATTTTTTTTAGCTGTTGAATTGTGTCTGAGGCATAAATGATGAGAGGAATTCATCTTCTCTTTAAATGACATCGCAGGATGGGTCTGCTTTTTATTTACTTTATAGGGGGGTTGCCTTTAAAAATGCCTGTTTTAATTTCTTTTAACATAAAGATTGTATTTATAAAAGCATCCAATTAATACTTTAGACACTGTTGTCTGTTCTTCCCAAAAGATACAGGAATGATTCCAAAATGCCATTTAGCCCTGGCACTAATGTTGAGAGGGACTGCACAGGTAGTTTTTATCAGCTGAAGAGAAGCTTCTTGTTCTGAGGGACAGAACTTTTGTAGGCCACTCAGCTGAGTTTGCTCCCCCACTATTTCCCTGCTTCGCATGTTACCATAGAAATGGACACTGTAGCAGTTAGTGTGTAGCCGCATATGCCCTGAAATGTGAGGTGATGTGCACCTCACATGTGTCACCTGTGATCTTTACAACTATTCAAGAGTAAGTCCAATATGTGGAAAGGAATCTTTAAGCACATTTTATTTGTAGCAGTTAATTTACTATTACAATAAATTAGTTAGTGGTGTGCTGCATTAAAAAGTCTAAACTGGAAAATAATGCAAATAAAAATGTATTGCAAGTTAACATAGATACACATTTTGTAAAGAAGTAAAACCATAGAACAGTGAACTATTGAAATGATAGTACAGTGGAACCTCGGGTTGCAGAAGTAATCCGTGATGGAGGCACGTCCTCAACCTGCAGCGTTCACATCCTGAAGTGCCGCATCTGCGCCGGCGTGATTTGACGCTTCTGCGCATGCGCGAGCGGCAAAACCCGGAAGTAACCAGTTCCGGTAATTCCAGGTTTCCTGCAGTCCGCAATCCAAAAACACGTAACCTGAAGCATCCGTAAAATGAGGTATGACTGTACAAAACAATAGCTCTTATAACAATGAGTCAGAATTTGAGTCGTAACCTGCTCCCTAACCTCTAAAGGTGGCCATTCTCCCTGAGAGTGTGTATTGCAAACTACTTAATCTTGATCATATATATTGAAATATAAACATTGGGATACATTGATTCTCTGGCCACATAGGAGTCTTTTTTAGGTGGAAAAATAGTGTGATATAAATCTGACGTTACACCTCCACTTTTCTTCCATAGATGGCATACTTGCAAAGAGAACGCTCCTCAGCCTCTTAAATGTCAAAAAGGCCTCTTAGGTTAACTGTTAGCAGAACAGATGGGATGCAGGCATGGCCTAATCTTCTCTGGGTCATCTGCTGGAGCAAACAAGGTCAAAAGACTATCTAATCAAAGAGTATCCAAATGTCTAATATTCAACATAACTAAATAGTCATTCTTTGGCTAACAGCTTTAAAGCCTCTCTTATCTTAAAACAGCAGTTTGTTAAATTGCAGGCTACTGTTCTGTTTTGCTTATTCTTCATCTTGGGGGTGGGAGCCATTCAGAAAGCTTTTGCACGGTGGTTGAGCCACATAGCGCCTGAATGTAGCACATAAGAGGAGCCTCTTACATTCCTACGCAAGAGGCAGGATGTCAAGGCCACTAAACACAATTCCTGGGACCTCCCATGTGGGAACAATAATATAAAAATAGATTCTGAATAACAATGCCAAGGTGGTCTTTGAGACACTAAGCATGTGCAAACCCCGCAACACTACCCACTACCATGGAATTCTTCTTTGCCTTAACACTATGAATTCTGTGGGTTGAAGAATAGCTTGAGGCTCTGGAAACAACTTCTAAGTATAAAACAGCACTAAAGCATTTATTTCCATGCACCTTAAAAATGACAGCAGGGACTGAGCTTGAAATGTACATCTGACCATGCTTATTTAGTGGTGGTATTATTACTATCATCAACAACAAAAGATTTGCAGGCCACTTCATAATATAAAGTAATCAAAGCGGTTTACAGAATCAAAACAATAACAATACCCTTCAAAAACAATTTAAACAGAACAATTTCTTCAGACATACAGTTGTTCCACAAATGATGGGGTCACTGCTGTGCACAGAGTGGGCAAATAGTTCTCTTGTCTGGCTACCCCTCCACGCCAGAATACGTCTGGTCAGTTCAGGGTTTTGTATTCTGTGGCCATCACCACCTTCCCTGCTAAGGCCTTTCTAGGGGAAAATAGCAACCCAAATACCATACATACACCAGATGAACTTGCTGCTGGATCAGGCCAGTGGCCCATCTAGTCCAGCATCCTGTTCTCAGAGTGACCAACCAGATGCCCCTTTTGGGAAACCTGCAAGCAGGATCTGAGCACAGGAGCAGCCCTTTCCCTTCCTGCAGTTCCCAGCAGCTGGTATTCAGAAGCATCACAGAGCAGAGCCATCCTGGCTGGTAGCCATTGCTAACCATCCCCCCCCCCCCATGAATGTGTCTTGTCTTCTTATGAAGCCATGCGGATTGGTGCCCACACATTTTGTTTGGCCTGAGACATTTTTTCTGCCTGTGGCCACAGAGAATCCTAGAATTGTGGGACTGAAGGGACCCCAAGGGTCATCTAGCCCACATACCCCCCCTGAAATGGAAGAAGGCAGCACACACATTCACTGGTTCCATGGACGGAGTCCAGCTGGAGGAGTGGCTGGGTTTTATTCTAGCTTCACCAATCTGGGAGTTGATGTGATTTCAAAATTTGCAGAGAACAAAGTTAGGAAAAATGGGTTTTAAGTGCTTATGCTCACAATGTTAAGTAACTAAACCAGAAAATAACACTTGCAACTGTATCTTATTTTCCCTACTTTAATAATTTCAATGTGTGTGGGGGGGTGTTGACAAAAAAATTTCCACACTGGGTACCACCTGACTTTGCTATGCCACTGGGTCAACAACTCTGGGAAACGGGGGGGGGGGGGGCTGCCAGAGGGATCTTTGCACCATGGCGCTGGATATGCTTAAGACGGCCCTGGACTTAACACCATAGGCTTCATCTCAATATGTTCTCATCTTGTCTTTAAAAAAAAGTCACCATAGTGCATATTCAGTTTTTGAACTCAAGCACAGCCTTGGGGCCAATTCTAGAACTCCATTGTATAATTTATTGTGTGCAGAAGTATTTCATTTCATAAGAGTTTGTCGACTTTGGTCACTTAACTGAAAATGGGTTGCTGCAGTGAATAACTTTGCCAAATCTACACCATTGCTGAAAATACAGAAGAATTGTTCTACCCTAAATTTTATAGCTTCTGCTTTCAAATGTAGATTCGCACAAGCATTTGAATACTTGCTTTCCCCTTTACAGGCAAATTAAAGATCAGAATAAAAAGGTAGCAAATCTGAAGCATAAAGAACAAGTGGAGAAGAAAAAGAGTGCACAGATGCTAGAAGAAGCTAGACGGCGGGAAGACAATCTTAATGACAGTTCCCAGCAGTTGCAGGTAACGTGAATCTGTATGTCTGACACAGGGCCATCTTCCTTGAAATTTCTGCCTCAGTTGCTTCCTCGCTTTCAGACTTATTCCTAATAAAGGAGTTGCTTTGTGATTAAAGGAGGAGCTTTACCCCCACAGCATTCTGAGATTCTGGAAGGGTGTGGCCTATTAAGCTTCAACAGTTTGATCCCTTTTATGGTAAGTGAGCAAATAGGACTTTGCTTCAGCCGTAAGTTACTGGGACAACATTATAAACTCGCCATCAATTTCAAGTTGGTTACAGAGTCTGGCTTCCGGTGCTTCTAAAGATCTTGCTTAATTGTTTTGAGATACTTGGACTTAGCTTTTGTTCAGTGAAGAAAGCCTGAGAAGCACTCATGTATCAGTAAGTATCCTTGGAGTTACAGAATTACGTTTCTGTTTATTTGGGCACGGATCATTTTCTTCAATTTCACACCTATTCACTGCATATTTCCCTCCATCTATAAAGCCACTGACACAGTGCCATGTTGTCATAAGTGACTCCTCACGGAATATTTCACAGCATAAAGTAGGCATATTGTGACAGTCATCTGCAATACCAAGTTAATTTGCAATGGAAGCTGTGTTCTGATGAACATACTTTAGTTGAACAAAGTTATCTGAGGGGTTAGCAGGTGAAATGTATTCGAAACGTGTTTTGTAGCAACAGAGTGATTCTCATTTCAAAGTGGACTATCCACATGGAATCATAGAATTGTAGAGGTGGAAGGGACCGAGGGTCATGTAGTCCTACCTCCTTCAGTGCAGGAATCCTTCCCACAGTCATTTCTGGGTGGGCTCAAACCAGTAACCTTCTGGTTAACCAGTCACACTGATCCATTGCACTACAGAGATACATGGAGAGAGGGTGCAGGGAAAGGGAGGCTGTGCACTTTCTAAAGGTCCTGTACAGACTACATTCACTATACTATCTGGAGCCTGATTGTGGGAGGCAAGAAGGGAAAGAGGCATGGTTCTGGTGTGTACATGTGTAAATAACTCCTCAAATAAACATTAGGGAAGCTGTTGCAAGCTAATGTTGAACAGGTAGAAGATAAAAGAAAACCTGACGAACTGCTCATTATACAAGGACTTGTGCATCCATCATCCATAGCTTATACAAATTCCCAGTGTTGGGCCTCTTGCCAATGTAGGTACAGTGAAGAATTCAAGGAACATAATTTATAGGTCAGTTTTAGTGTTTCTACTTGTAAGCCTTTGCAAAGTAAGTGGAGATGTGTCTTTAAATGTCCTGCTGTATTTCAGCATTAATCTAATAATGGCCATATGCTTTACATATAGGTATGTAATGGCATTCAAATGTCAGTTTTCTCAAATATATAACAATTCACTTGAAGGTGAAATAAGTCCTCTTTGGTGGTCTTATTTTGGACATGTCTCTTCTCCATTTAGTAGCAGGTCCAGTTTAATTATATCAGTAGTTTAGTGTGGGTGTGTGAGTATGGGCATGTAGATATATATAGATATGTAATTTTAAAACATCAAATCAGCTTGCTCTGAATCCCATAAGGATGCAGTTAATCATAAAATCATATTTATTACAGTGACTAGGGGGATATTTGTCATGCCCTCAAGCTCAGTGAAGGAGCCAGCTTAGTCTCTGTCTTTGTACCACCACCTGGGGAATTGGAGCAGCCTCCTGATGCTGGTATTTCAGAGTCAAGAGTATCTAAGGCTAGTGGCTCAGAATCCATGGAACCTGAGGCTGGTTGCCTAGAACCTGAGTCAGGACCCTCCCCTGAGCCCGACTTGTAAGAGAATCAAGTGCTCTGTATGCTACCACACCTCCCAAAAGATGCAGGGAGCAGGCCACTAGAGAAAAGTGAACCATTTTTTGTCTGCAGGGTTGGCTCTTTAAGACACACAGTCTTTAGTTCAAGAGCTTAGACCTTGGGAAAGGTGGCCTAGAGGAAGAGATTTGTAAGGCCCAAGTTCACTTCCAACGGTGAGCTAATAAAGTTGCTCGCTCAGAATATTTTCATTAAAATTCTGTCCCCACTCTTCTCCAGCAAGAATCCAGTCAGCTTATCCAACACAACTAGTTTTCCTTTATTCTCCTGGGAGCTAATTAGTTAAATAAAAAAGTAAGCACAGAGAGAAATAGATATACTGTAAGCAATCATTGCCGGTTTTGGGGTTAGTACACAGAAGCACCAATTTTAAATAATTTTGGCTTTTGTGGTTTTGGCTGGAATTAATAATTCATTATGTAGTGCTTAAAAATATGATCCCTATTTTCTTAAACTAGCCATCTGCAATCCAGCCAAATAAACAAGCTTCCAAGCTCTTACTGCACTGTCTGTAATAGGCATGTGGTTTGTCTCTTCCTAGTCAAATATCAAAGTGTTCATTTATACAGGAGTTTCTGATGATGGAAACTTGACATTTGGAAAGAACAATAAGAGGATTGGAGGAATAAAACCAGCAATAATAACAATTAACTCAATTTACCTGGACTAAAAATGAACCAATTAAAATGGATTTATAATATTGTCCATCTTTAGTTCTCTTATAACAGCTTTATACATGAGAGTTTGCTTCATGTAGGAAGATAAAAAACTGCTCCCCTCTCTTTTTTCCTTCTCATGGCTTCTAGTAGGTACGTAGACAGTAGCATTTAGAATGAGATGTCACCTAATATGAATCAGTAGCTCATAATGCTTATCGTAAATATGAGGCAAACTCCACTAGCCCCCCTCTGGTTCTGAGTACAAAACAAGCTTCTGAATGTGCTTAATAATGTGCCTTTTAATTTTCATTTATATTTAATCCAAACCCAGATACCAATTAGGGCTCACAAAATGATCATACTGACTCCTTCTGTTCCCACATAGTCTATTGGCTGCAAGGAATAGAATCTGGCACTTTAAAATCAGTAGTCTTTCATCCAGAGTTGCATCTGAATTCTATGAAAAAATATGTGGGAGCTTCCTCCACTGACATTGCCACTACCATTGAATAATCATAGGTTTCATTTTTAATAATAGGATACAAAAAAAGTGGGACACGTTCTCAGGCTCTGTTAAGCAAGGTGCTCTTTGTTACTAAGAAAACATCTTCCAGCATCATGGGTATGCATTGTACAAGTTTCTCTTTGTTAGAGGCCAGTGTGGAACAGTCTTGGAATTGGAAGTTAGGGGAAATTTCATGTTCTACCCACCCACCCACCTCCAAAAAGGCGTATCCTGGAAAAATAATGTATCACCAAGTTATAACTAAGGCACAGGAATGGCTTTTGTTTGGTGATGATTTATTAATACCTGCTTGTTTTGCTATACACATCTGTTTTGTTTGCTATCTGCATTTGCTTAGCTTTTTCAGATTCATTGGATATTTAAGTGATAATATATGAGTAACATTAATATTGCTACATTTCCATATTGATTACATTACAATATTAATATGGAATTGATTGTTGCACTACTTGATCATTTTCTGGATTTTCAGTAGAATTAGAATGTCCCACAGAGTTAATACTTTTGAAGAGGGAAACTTACTACGTGTACTTGAATTGCAAATGCTTGCTGCTTATCTCAGATGAAAAACACAGCTATACCTCCATTATACTATGCTTCCTTCTATGCAGTTGCTCAGATCGGCTTTAACCAGACACACATTCTTCTATAGAGTAGAAGTGGAGACACCACTGAAGATTCTGAATATGACAGTCTGGATTCTGACATAACATAGACAACCTAATGAGTATTTTCCATGTCTGCTGCAATTAGAACTGCACACTATAATTTTCGAGGACTGTCTGTTGCAGACTGGGTAGGGTAATTCTAACTCTAAGCACCTGTAACAACATTAGAAGGGTTTAATCAACACTGCTTCAGAAGATATAGAAAGTAAGCACAATGTTCGTGATGTTGGAGTAGCCAGTGTATGAAGATCATCTTCTTTGTTGAGACGTTCACTTGAGTAGCATCTGGACAATTTTTCCTGTGTTAGATGATGTTGCTTTCTCCTTTTTCTCTATTCCAATATGTGTGTATTAGTACAAACATCAAGATTTTCCTGTCCTCTCATCACAACACAAGGCTTGTGTTCTTCTCTCATAAGTCAAGAACCTCTCTGTACAGAAAGAGTCTGAGAGAACTGTGTACATTTGGCAGAACTTGTAGTAGTTTGCTGAGGTGTACCATCCTCACGAATACAAGATCTTGCAAATATCATGACCATTTAAATCTTTTTAGCAATTAACAAAGTGAATGGTGCCAAACCAGTCCTCTTCCCAGACAGACAGCACCACCATTCCTCAGAGTTGAAATGACAAATCAGAAACCATGGGAAGATTCTTAGAGGATGCTAACTTGCTGCTGCTTTATTTCTTAGTGCTTATTAGTTGCTATATGATATGCTAGTTGTGAACTTCAGAGAAGCCTGGCAGACCCTTCCTGATAATCATACATTCATGGTGGATGAGATCAATACTTGAAGTAGTGTGAAACTGGAAAAAAGACAATGTTCTGTCATTTAGTTGAACCTAAAACACTCCTTGGATAACAAGCAAGCAGTGGCAACTCATGTTTGTGTCTGAGTTACGGTTTCAGAAGCTTACAACATTCATATATTTGTGTAAAAACATTTCCTAGTCTATAGCCTAAAGATCTCTTGTTTTTGTACTAGATGTTTCAAACATTAAATAAGCATCTGATGTCGCATTTTGGTCTATGACAACATGGTTTACATATGTAAGGGATTTCATTCTGAAGAGAATTGGTTCCTAATGTTTCAAATACTGCTTATTTGACACTCTGGCCTTCGTCTTTCCACCTCACATAGATCCTTTGCCATGTTGATTTAATCGGATGGTGCTTTGTATCACTCTCCATATAGAAAAAAAGGAGCTCTTGTCTCCAAGCAAATCACTAACTGCAAGTTGCACTCCTTCCAGTTTTCTATGCCTTGCCTGTCAGGTTGCGCGTGCCTGAGAAGAGATTCTGAATGCTTGCTGCTATACCACAACATCTGCGTACTAACCTGCTATGGAGCTGCATGTGAATCTGCATCTTTTGCACATAATCTGTCAACTGCTCTAGCTGCTCTTTACACAAACGGCACTTCTAGCACTGATCTCTTGGTTTGCTCTCTTTCTCCTTTACTGTGATGCTTACCTTCTCCAGCTCTGCCTTCACTTACAACTTCTCCCTTCCTCTATGCGAAGATTTCTGCTTGTGGAATTACATCACGGGAGAGTAACTTATGGTTGACGTAGCACTTGGCTTGCCGGCTTTTTAAATCCAAGCTACTTTATCTGGTCTCCTATCATTTTCCAGGACAGTCTGCATAAGAAGGATGATCGAATTGAGGAGCTAGAAGAGGCACTCAGGGAGAGTGTGCAAATAACGGCAGAGCGTGAAATGGTGTTAGCTCAAGAAGAATCAGCCAGGATACAGTCTGAAAAACAGGTCTGCGTAATTATAGTCACTGCTGTTGCTATCTAGGCAACATTGTTAGGTATTGTAACTTGATTTGTTTAGCATTGTATTAGAGAATCCTAAAGCCCTTGGTAGACTTTTTTATTTAGTTCATTTTCAAGTAATTTCCCACCAGATATTTTAAGCCTCTTTGAAATCTGAAAATGAATCCTCTAAATAGTGCCTTCAAGTTCCACTCAGTAAAATATACCAGTATGAGAACAGCTATCATTAAACAGGTTTTTGTATCTTGCATTTAAGCCCTTTTAGAAACATATTCTGATAACTGCTGCTTCCCTCACCCATAAACTCCCCTTTCTATTGAAACAATGCTGACATCAGAAAAAAGATGGAAGTCACTTTTTTCATTCTAAAGATTTCCCCAGCTAAACTTCTTTAACATTTTAGTGCTTTTTGCACATTAGCTATACACACTTTTTGAAAGTAAATAAAAGGATTTTGGATTCAAAATTATCAAAGATGCATACAAAGCAGTGGGTGAACTGGATAAAATCTAATATGAGATTATCTTTCTTTGAAAAGTAAGTATTGAAGAAACCTCATGTGGACTGTTTCTATATAACCACAACTGGTAGTGGAAAATTATTCCTTAATCTCTTTGGGGAAAACATTTCATCATTAGAAATGGCAGTGCTACTTATACTTATTTTAAAAGGATATTATTTTATTAACAATCTATGAGCTAGTTTCTTACTCAAAATAGGGTGCTCAAAGCAGCATACAACAAAGAAAAAGAACAATAAAAGGAAACAGCAAAAAAGTGATTAAATAAAATAACCATGTAGCAGAGAAAGCATGAACAGAATTGACAACAAAACCAAGCAGCTTAAAAACCAAACAATGGGAGAAGATCAAACAATATCAAAGGCATGAAGGGAAAGGGTGGACCTTACCACTTGGCAAAAGGATAATAAAGAAGGAATCTGATAAGCGTTCTGAGGGAAGGGCATTCCACAGTGAGTGTGCAACCATGAAGACTCTGCCCTGCATTCCCACCAACCACAGCACAGCATAAGACAAAATCCTGTGTCTGTAATATTGGACTGATCTCTGCCACCTTGTTAAATATTGCACAAGACATACTCAAGGTTGCCCATTTCTCCACATCAGGTATCGGCAGCCAATCTGACTCTTTTCAGGATGACTCATCTATTCATAGTTGATATAATTTCATGGTCTTCTGTTGTGGTGGTGGTGATCATCACCATTTGTGCCCTTTCAACAGCAACTGTTCAGCATATAACGAGTTTCTGTACATTAGAGCAATGAGTAGCAACATCCATGTGCTTCCATGTTACTTCAGCAGACATATGCAGCATTTTGTCACGGCTTCCATGGCTGTCCTTCAGGATCTCAAATGAAGCAGCACCCTCCTCCTCTCTGCTGTTTCCACAAACCATTTTGATCTCAAGTGTTGACAGCTTGGAGTTCCTTGTTGGCCATTGCTCTTTTGGGGGATGGCACAAACAGCACAGGAACACTGTAGCACTAGCATCTCAAGCGCTTGTGCTTTGAAATAGTGACTCAGACAGTTTGTGGGAAGGTACCCAAGCAAAAATATAATGTAGTGGTTTATCGCAGGACTTTCAAAACAGTGTTTGCTTCCTTCTGAAAGTGTACTAGAGCAGTTCTTTGGGGGAAACAATCATTTTGACACCAATAAATACATAATAATATTATTACTAGGGGGCGGGGGCGGGCTATGCTCACCTCTGTGATGACAAATTATATCAGAGGACAGATTTCCAAGGTGTGATGGCCAGTGTGCTAAGGCAACTGCTTCTTTTTAGTGGTAAGTACTCAAGTACTCTCTGTTTTAAAGAATAATGCATGGTATTGGTGTACCAATAGAGCAAATACTTTAATGTAACAGCAAGAACAGACAGTAAATGGTTTTCTTTATGCACTTACTAGAGTGTTTCCCTCACTATTGATTCTCTAGTCCCTTGTCTCTATTGCACCATATGTACTGGATTGCATTTCATCCACTAGACAAGCTTAGTAAATGTTTCAGAATTGTTTTGTTAGCACAGCAAGTGTAACATCATCTCATGGTTGCTCTTCAAGCACACTTGCACCACCACCATCACCTGCAATGAAATTCTCACATAGAACATAGGCAAGACTGTTCTTAACTATAGATTTATTAGTGTACTGTACAGCAGGGTTCATGTATGCATGGTCAAGTCAAGGTTCCTTGCCTGTAGATAAAGCTACAGATGGTGGGTACTCTCATTTTTGCCTTTCTCAGTCCAAACTCATGAAAGGTGGGTTTTAATGAAGCCATGCCCACAAATTATTATTATAATGCATATACACAACAATGCGGGTGGCGCTGTGGGTTAAACCACAGAGCTTAGGGCTTGCTGATCAGAAGATTGGCGGTTTGAATCCCCGCAACAGGGTGAGCTCCCGTTGCTGGGCCCCTGCTCCTGCCAACCTAGCAGTTCAAAAGCACGTCAAAGTGCAAGTAGATAAATAGGTACCGCTCCAGCGGGAAGGTAAACAGCGTTTCTGTGTGCTGCTCTGGTTCACCAGAAAGCGGCTTAGTCATGCTGGCCACATGACCCGGAAGCTGTACGCTGGCTCCCTCGGCCAGTAAAGCGAGATGAGCGGCCCAACCCTAGAGTCGTCCGTGACTAGACCTAACGGTCAAGGTTCGCTTTACCTTTTTATTTGAGGCATGTTAAAGTTTTCCCTTTTGGGCTCCTAACAATTAGTAAATTATAATATATAATGAAGAAATCTCTGACCTCTAGTCAGAGTAACACATTTTTCCAACTGATATGTTTGGTGTGGTGGTTGGGAAGACTTCTGATCCTGCCAACCGTGGCAGGGGGAAATTGGTCAAAGGCTTACAAATATTCTAAACATTCTGCATGTAATATAAAACAAGGGGGGGGGTATAAAGCATAATGTAAGAGTTAAAGATATCTGGGCTCTGTTGTCACCCATTTCACATTACAACTTTGTTTGGTTTTGGCTGGAGAACGAACATTTCCACTTTGGGAGATGTCCTTATTTCAGAATTAAAGGTGTTGGTGTAGTTTAATATGGTGCATAGTATGGCCTGAAGGATAGAAAAAATGTAAATCCTTCCTTTGCAAGACGGGGGGGGGTAGGGGAGAGCTGAATGGGGTGCAGAAGTGGGAGATAAGGGTTGGGATGTTAGGAAGGGGGCTTGGGAGGAGTGGGCTGGGTGGATGGGAATCAAGGAAATGGGGAAGGGTAAAGAAAGTGATGCGGGTGGCGCTGTGGTCTAAACCACAGAGCCTAGGTCTTGCTGATCGGAAGGTCAACAGTTCATATCCCTGCGATGGGGTGAGCTCCCGTTGTTCGGTCCCAGCTCCTGCCCACCTAGCAGTTCAAAAGCACGTCAAGTGCAAGTAGATAAGTAAGTACCACTCCGGCGGGAAGGTAAACGGCACTGCTCTGGTTCACTAGAAGCAGCTTAGTCATGCTGGCGACATGACCCGGAAGCTGTACGCCAGCTCCCTTGGCCTATAGAGCAAGATGAGAGTGCAGCCCCAGAGTCGTCCGCAACTGGACCTAACAGTCAGGGGTACCTTTACCTTCTTGCAGTTTAATTGTGCAAGCACATAGATATTTTATTTTTTTCAATGTTTTGGAAGCCAAATCCCACATCACCATAACTGGGCTGTTTTTATAAGTTATGGAGATAAGCCTCAGGTTAAGTTTTAAAGTATTTTTAATAAGCTCCTTTATGATGGGCAGGCTATTATTATTATTATTATTATTATTATTAATTATTATTAATTTACTTGTGCTGGAAATTATTCTCTTAAGATATTCTTACCATTTTCTTTCTCCAGCAAGGAAGAGGGTGGTGCTATCTTGGCTGTAGCCTGCATTAGTGCATTCTTGAAGTGAGCCTTCTGTCTCAGAAGAGGAAGAATTGAGTGAAGTCTTTTGTTTTCACCTTTTCTGAATCTTTTTGTGTTACCCTCTCCTTTCTTAAAGCTTTGAGGGTTTGTTTGTTTTGCTTTAAGCTGTTTTTCTGGGCCTTGGAGCAGAGCTTAGAGTTTAAGCAGCCATCTTCTTTCCTTCGTGGTCATGCCTCCCATGTGTATATCTTTTCAAGCTGTTGTGGGGAAATTTCCTTTAAAAAAATAGGGATGGGTTGTAAGAGCAAAGTTGTGGTTCAGCTCTCCTGGATAAATATTCGTATAATAACCTGTTTTCCCCTTTTCTTCTTGAAAGTTTGTTGTGGAGCATTAGATAGGTGTGGAATGGGGTCTGTTGCCAGGAAGGGAAAGGGGCAGGTCTGGTAAGCACCAGCAAGAATCTCCTATCCTTGTGACCAATTTCGGATTCTAAGTGCTCTTGTCTCGTACCTCTGTAGCCAAAAGATCATATGGAGCAGAATACCAAAATGAACTCGGATTAGATATAGCAGCAAGCAGTGACAAATGCAAGCCAGGGCTCTCAAACCCCCTTCTTCAAGTAATCGTTTCAGTTAGTAGTTTGGGTGGCATGGGTCTGGACTGCAAACAAATCACAGTTAAGCTAAATCAATATTTAGTGTAGAGATGTGGAACCTGTGGTACTCCTGGATGACGATGTACTAAAACTCCCATTATTGCTAACCGTTGGCCATGCTGCTTAAGCCTGGGAGGTGAGGAGAGTTGGGAGTCTGGCAACATCTGGAGGATCATAGGTTCCCTGTGTTCCGCCTTGGGACTTGATGCAGCCACTAGCACTGCTCAGTAATAGCTGTATCATGTTGTTTGTGTTGTAATTGCATCAAAAGTTTGCAAGTGAGGTGTTTGCTTGCTTGCTTTTAAGAATGCACTATTCCGATATTTTCACTGCAAGGGTTCTAATTTTTCCATGTGTTTAAAAGTTGTGTGAGAAACAGAAAATTGTGTGAGAAGCAAAAAGTGAAAATTGTGGTGATGTGCACCTCTGTTTTTGTTTATAGAGTCTGACGAATCCTTTAATGTATTAAAAGTGTTACCAGTCCTAGATTTGAATTGCTCTCTGCATGTTGGTACTACTTAAACTCTTTAATTGCTCTTTCTGATTTTAATTGCATGCTTTCCCCTCTTTCTTCAATTTACTGTTTTCCACCATTCTGCTTCTTGTTGCCTGTTGAAGCTATCAGATGAAAGAATGCACGAGACCAATCATTTAGACTGTAAATTGCTAAAGGTACGAAGAAGTCTCATTTCTGTTTACATTCCCCACTGTCTGTCCAAAAATAATCTTTCTACAAGCTAGCCCTGTGTAACCCTATGGCCTTGCTATCTTGACATCCCTGTTATTGTGACTGTTGGGAGGATATGTTGTGCTCTGATGCAGCAGCTTGGAGTGGCTCCAATATTAAAATTCTACCTATCCCAAGCCATCAAATTGTAACTGAAATTGCTCTTGCATCAGTTACAGCAAATGCTGTAACTTGAGCTTTAGGGCAAGAGCTTTCCATTGTTGAGGAGCCATCGCTAAGAATGGCTCTTTATATTACTTTGCAGCCCAAACTTGTCACATAGATAGTAAATGGAAGACGATATGTAGGGTTAGTTTCAAAGGTTATGATGAGAAAATGAGGCCAGGTACAGTTTTCCAGGGCTGAACACCAGAGCCTGTATAGCCTTTAAAAGTTTACAGCTCTGATATTAACTCTTGGTTTTATCCATTATCAACTAAGATTTTGCCAAGTTGGAGCAGATCAGTTTCCAGGGCAAATGAAGATTTTGTGTGATGTAGGTGTTGGAATAGGGCTTGGGGGACCAGGGTTCAAATCAGCCATGAGACTCACTGGGTAGCCTTGGGCCAGTTGTCTCTCAGACTAACTTACCTCACAGGGTCATATTTACCTTTTTACCTTTTGTGAGGATAAAATGGGGAGGAAAAGAAACATGTACTGTATGCCATCTTTAGCTCCTTGGAGGAAAGTTGGAATATAAATGTGATAAATAAAATGAATAAGCAAAAAGCCAAGCAATTTAGAAAAGTGAGTGTGGGATAATGGTGGCAGCTCTTGCTCCTGTGTCCTTTCACAGGAACATAGGTCAGTGCCTTCTACCAACCAGGTCTTAATATACATCCATCTAAACCAATATTGGCTACTGTGACATCACCTGCTGCCTGCCCCTTTTAATTGGGAATGCCAAGGAATGAACCTGGGATGTTCTGCTGGTGAAATATGTGCTCTACCAAAGAGCAATGTCCCCTTCCCTAAAAGCATGGAGCAAGGCAGTTCCTAAAGCCTGTTCTGAATGCTAGTGGGGGAAATGGGGAGACCCCTCCCTTTCAAGAATTCTGAATAAACAGAAGGGGCTTACCTTCTCTTCTTTGGAAGCCGTTTAAGCTGAGTTACTTCCTTATTGGAAATTGGCAAAATGAGCCAAAACATACTAGAAAACGGGGTTCAATACCTGGAATCAGCTTGCTTTTTTAAAGCAGGGATTCACTTTTGGAATACAGTACTGTGGCTTGACACATTTCTATTTTTCCAGTGCATTTTTACCAAGCATTTCTGAAGTTTGTACCCAGGAGCTAATGCAAGTTAATAGTGGGAAATATTTTGAAGCTTTCCAGTGGGCTTTCAGTTCGCCAGTTAAACTCGCCCACAAGTCAGGCAATCTACTTCATGTTGAGCTGCCATCTTCACACAGAGAAGTGATTATAACTTAAGTAAACATTTCACTGTTAAAGAGTAAAATAAGCTGCTGCTTTAGCCACAGGGCAGCTTCATCAAACTAGTGGTCCAGATGCCGGAAGGGATTGAAAACAGTTCTCCTACTGGTTACAATGTTTGGTGCCAATATGTAGGCCCTTGCAAAAGCCAGACATTCAGTTGTTTAGTTCCTCGTTTTCCCATGGCCTGGTTCAAATATCTCGTGGATTAGAAGACCACAGAACAACTCCTTTTCCTTCTCAGGAACACTTCTCCCATGCCAGCAAGGCTCTGTTTGTTATTTGCATGGCTTCCTTCATTTTTCTAGCACTCTTAACAAGCTACAGCTGCTAGTTCTCCTCTTCAGGTCTGGCAACTTAGGCAGAGTTGAAGAATGGTTTCCTCTTTTTATTCAGAAAAGGAATTTAGCTCCTCTATGGTTCACATAGGAGCAAGGGCATTCATATTGTCATATTATCCCACTCTGAAGTTTGCATTGATAACATACTTCTCTTTGCATGAGAGAGTCTGTTTTAAAAATGACCTATTTCTCCTTAAATAAAAAAAGATCTAATTATAAAGGAAATTGCCTTATTTGCCCTATTTAGATATTCTTTATTAGATATTCTGTATTTTATTCCATGTGTAGGCAGACATAATTTCTGTATCAACCAAATAATCACTTTGATCTTTCCATCCTGTGTTAATGAAATGTAAATTTCTCAGTGAATATTTCCTTCCTTATGAAGGACCTTCTCTTTGCCAAGTGATGGCCCATTAAACCTTAGGTCTGCCTAAATCACTTGTTGGTTCCTTGTACATTACTTCCAGCAGAGTGAATGTTCTGTGATGGGTTCTGGACCCTGGACCACATATATTTTGATGGTAAAAGACCAAACTGGTCATACTGTACTTCATGTACGTTAGAAAGGGTGAAACCTGAGGTAAAAGCTCTCATATCATGTATGTCTTGGTGATACATTCTGTATTACTGAAGTAAGGCACTTCTTTTCTAAGGCCCATGACGAGGAAGTATGCTTGTTTTAACATTTCCTTTTTATACCTTTTTTGCATTTTACTTTATTGCTTTCTGCATGTTACTATTTTGCTGCTGAATGCCAGTCCTCCTCTCTCTATATTGTTTCCTATTTTTCTCTATGTTAATACTCCCAACGCCCTGTACTCTGGGGAAAATACAAAAAGTATTTCAGCTTCTGATTGGCTCTAAACTGCTGTGCAGTGATCCATAAAATCAAAATTCTTAGGTCTAGTGTTACAAATATTTGCTTTCTGGTGTCTTTTCAACCATTGCTGGTGCTTGAGCTGCTGTTATTTCTCTTACACAATCCAGTCAAGGAAGTGGGAGATATTGTAGTGGGATTAGGCCACTCACTTGCTTATACTTTAATATTGGTAATAGAGCATCAATTAGCTAGAAATATATGTGCTTATGGAAGGTGTTTTTCTTTTCTTTCTTTTTTTAAAAACCAACCCCTGCAGATTCTCTTTTCTGATTAAAACTGCTTGTCTGGTGTGTGTGTGTGTGTGTGTGTGTGTGCGCGCGCACACACACACACACACACACACACACACATTGTAGTTGACAGTCCAGTATATTTGCATTTTGAACTTATATGGTCAAAACACCTTAACCAATTCCCCTCCCCCTTCTTTCATTTGAATGTCACTTTAATTGTATTGTTCAAAATGTCTAATAAGAAACTTAAATATGCCTTTTAAAATTGACTGAAGTTCTGCTCTGAATTACTCCTAATACTCTAGCCGAAGGTGGCCCACCTTTTCATAACAAGTGGGCCGCAAGAGTCCTTCAACAGAGAACCCACGGGCCGCACACTGCCTTGCCACATGCAGGGCGGGGCGTGCAAGGCCATACTTTGATACAGAAACATACACAACCCTCTTGCTGCTTTCCCAAAGCCAGTAAGCGAGGCACTGAGCTTTTTGAAGGAGGCACTAGAGCGCTCTCATCTCCTTCCCAAAGCTGGGAAAGCTCTAATTAGGCTTCGGAGAGGAGACAGGAAGACTCTAGGACCCTGTCAGAGCCCTCATGCCTCCTTCTCAAAGCCCAACACCTTGCTTACTCAAGGCAGCACAATGGCTGCAAGGAGGTGGGGCATCAAATGTTGCCAAGGCCTGCCAAAAAGGCCTAAAGGGTGTTGGACCATCCTGCTCTAGCCTGTTCCTGCTATTGCCCCAAGGTACCGAGTAACTATATGATCCTACAAGCCTTGACTGGAAGGAGCTGGAGAGCCCTGGGGTAACACAGGCATTGGTTTCTTTGTCTTGGTTCACACATTAGTTAAAAACTACAGTTAAATGTGAATACGAAATGTACTAGTTCACACTACCGAAAATTCTTGCTCCTCTCTTCCTCTGCCCTTGCTGCTGCAACACTGCCAGGAAATAAACCAGAATCTGGCAAGTAGTAATCTCCAAACCTAGTCTTATGGTTTGTTTCTCTTCAAAGCAACTGTGAGCTGTTACCAAGGTTTGTTCTTGGCTTACTTGTTCTTCAATAGCGATGTGGAAACTGGGTGTTCTGTATCTTAGGACAGAAGCAGTTGAAAAAAAAATGTATTGGCTGTAATATTTGACAGCATCTAAAGCATCCTAACACTTCCTTAGAAATACTGGACCTTCAGTGAATCTATAATTCTTTTTCCTTTTTCCTTTTTTGTATCTCTGTAAAGGTTTATTAGCTTGTGATTTTAAGGAAACCATCTGGATGTCCTGGGCACTTCACATAATGTACTTCTTCGCTGTGCTATGCAACTTGGGCAATTAAAGTACATATTTAATCCCCAGCTCCAGTTTGTACTTTCTGTCTCCAAACGAGATTCAGCTTTGTGCTCTACTTGGAAAGAATTCTCAGTAATTTATGGACACCTCCCTCCATCCCCCCCAAAAAAGCTGTTCTATTTTTCTTTTAAGATTTTTTTTCTCAACTTGTGGAATGTCATTTGTTTTGGGGGACAAGGAGATTAAGGCAACACATCATGTAAAGGAATATATCAATATCTTCTGTACCTATAATTATATAATATTAATATTGGGCTTTGGGAGGAAGTTTGTTTTCATGCTGCCCCAAACTAATGCTGCTTTTTAGTACAGGCAAGTAGGGTGTTAGTAACAGAGCTCTAGCTTTGAAGGCAGAAACTGGTTGATCAAATGGTACCTAATAACTTCTACTTCAGCTATTCATGTGACTTAGACAAATCATGAGGAAAAGGGTTCTGTTCAAGTTCTTGTAATACATACTGAAAAGTTACTTGATGTATGTTGTCTTGTGATGTTTATTGAAGTATTGTGATAATGTTGAAATTAAGAATTATTGGTCTATAGTTAACATTTTTTGTGAGGTAACGTGTAAATTCTCATATAAGCATAAAGACAGAACACAAATACTCACTACCAGTGCGACTTAAGTTATAAGATTTGCTTGTCTCTACTTTGTAATAACAACATTAATTTTACATTAATGTAAAATTCAGGGAAATAGTAAATGCAAGGCTGAACAGATCACTTGCGATATCCCCCCCCCTCAATTATTCGGTAGCTCTGGTGCATTGCAAAGATATTTTTTTTTAATTGCATACATTCTGCTTCCTCTTCTATCATTCACAAACTCCTTAGGTGGAAGAGTTGATGATGGCTATGGAGAAAGTAAAACAAGAGCTGGAATCTATGAAAGCAAAGCTGTCTTCTACCCAACAATCTCTGGCTGAGAAGGAAACCCACTTGACCAACTTGCGGGCTGAGAGGAGGAAACATTTGGAGGAGGTCCTGGAGATGAAGTATGTTGTAATATTTCTTTCAGGCCTTTACTCTGTCTTTCAGGTCTTATATTAATTTCTGTTTGAAAGTGTTCCTTTATCACAGGAGTCATTGCTTCTTTTCTCCACTTTAAAAGAATGGATGGTGTAGTCTAAATGTGTTTAGGAATACAGGAGAATCTTACAGAAACCTGGCTTCCTCCTCCCACCCCAGCCACCATCACATAACACCTCATGCATTCAAGTGCATTCCTATAAATGGATCCTACTATTTGTATTGGCACTCAGGCACGTTTGCAACCCCCCCCCCTCCCAATTACAGTGGAAGATACTTGAATTAAATTATCACATTGATGTGGAGACAAGGTAAATGCATTTAAGGCACAAACTCTAATTAGGAGGAGTGATGGGTTTTTGTGAATGGGGACAAACACCATATTGGAGCTAAGGAAGGAGAGAATGTAAGATTCTATTGGATTTTCCATTTTAAATTTGCTCGTTAATTCCTAAATACTTATAAGCAAGTTCCACTGATTTACTTGGAAGTGAGTACTTAGCAGTCTTCAGAGAGGCAGTTATCTATTTAGAGTTGCGTTGGCAAGTGCTGCCAGCAGATCATTAGAGGCACTTTTAGTTGTTTAGCCATCCCTGAAGAGAAGGAACATTTTTATTGGCAGAGTTAACAGTGATTTTGGTTTTGCGAGCCATTATTTATATTCAGCTTTCCTGTTAACATCATTGCCTTTAATTTTATTTTAGGGGAGGTAGGAGAGGGAGAGAAATTAAGATAGAAAAGAACAGTTTGTGCACAATGGAAAAATAGTTTTGGGGGTCTTAGAGATGGAGCATGAATTACTTTATATTATGAATATTATATTCAGCAACCTGATACCTGGCACTAGGACACTAAGAGTCTGCTTTTCTTTAAAAGTTTTTTTTAATTAAAAAATACTGTTGCACTATAAATTTGCCTGCTTTGAGAGCTGGTTTGTGAGGGGGAAGGGGAGACCCTAACACAGGAATCCAAAGCAACATGAGATATGTCTTATAATCAGTCCTCTAGCAATGTATTTGTCTGCCAAACTGCTCTGCCAAACCTCATTAAAATGTATACATATATGCATGCTGTGTTGTATATCCTGGAATGTTTTTGAACTTGGAGCTTTGGAGCATTCACTGAAACTATGTCTCTTCATTGAAAACCTGTTGTTAACTAGTTAGTTACTGTTGGGAAATAGCTGAAACTAAAAACTAAGTCTCAACACTTCCCAAAGCCTAAGCCAAAAATATATCAGAAACGTTTAAATATTTCAGTCTGGGCTGGTACTCATTGTGGGTGCAACTGAACGTGGTTGTGTTGCTGAGAAATTATAAATGTGTGTTTTTCTGTTTCTTGGCCCTTTGCACTAGAATGTATTTAAAATGTTATGTATGGATGAGTTTCCTAACCTATACCAGTGAGAATGACACATTAAATACACTTACTGGGTTTCAACTTGGTTCTTGTGTAGTATGGAAGTTTAGAGTAATCAGAGGTGCAGTTTGCTGGGGTGTTGCAGTCCATAACAAAACACTTCTCTGACTTGGGGGTAGAAGGGTTGGCGTGAGTGTCAAGACCTGGCAGGATGCTGATGAGTGTGCACCAGGGGAAGGGGAGCTGGAGTCCAGCTTGGGAGAGAGGGGCAGTGGTGTGTAGGGACCCGTACCAGCCAGGAGGCAATAGTCAGAGGAAGGGTCAGCCTCAAAGCTGGAGGGTGGAACACAGGATGGGTAGAGAGAAGAGGAGGAAGAGACAAGTCAGGCAAATGAAGGGTCAGGTGCTCTCCCATCCTTTCCTGTACCACTGTATCCCAGAACCAGAAGGTAATTGAAAGGTGATGAGCAGAGGAAGTTTCCACGCAGGTGCAGTCTCTGGCTGCATGCACGTAGCCCGTGAGGGAAAGGTATATAAATTGGTGAAGGGGGAGTGGTCTCTTGTTGCTGCAACTGCTCCATAGAGCCTAGACCTGGGAATAACTGCCTAGCCGTTAGATTGGTTTGTGTAGATAACCAGAGCTGGAGAAGCAATTCTAAGTGTTATCTTTGACAATAAATAGTCATGTGCATTCCTTTGGCTGGGAAGCACCCTTGACAGTGGGTGGGAAGAATATATGTTTGGCTTCTTTTAATAAACTTTGAGCAAGGAGATAAAAATGCTGTATGGGTAGGGAATAAAGGAATCAATTTTGTTTCAAACTAAAATTGGTAGCGGGTCTAGAATAACGAGTGAGGCTGTAATTGTTCTTGATGCAGTTACTTACACCCACCCTTCATTCTGGGGCCAGTGCTTAACTTGTAATTACTTTTAGTTTACCGCTTCCGCCAACCCTGTACATAGGACCTCCTGGGTTAGTTTCTACCTGTCTCTTCATTGTTATGGCTGGTTTCTTCATATGTTCCTTGAAAATTATTGTTCCCCTCTTTGCAAAAGGTGCAGTTTCTGCATTTTCTTTCAGACTGGGGGTCAAGAAATTGCATGTTTTTCTTGCTTGGTGGGGGAGACGAGCAGTCCCTTCTCCTGGCAAAGCTACAGATTCTTGTCCCTGCCTAATTGCTCCAGTGGGAAGCACCATCCAGTGGGATTGCTGACCAGCAATCAGAGAGTAAAGAAAGCAAGCATGGTGAATGGGTGGCTACTCATTAAGCCTTCCCCACTGTACCACAAGTATGATTTTTCATTGGCTGGAAAGGTACTGCCCCTTAAATTCACATCAACTTGTGTAGGTCATTTTTTGTATGTTGATTTGAAGAGATTCTGAATTACACTGTAGGAATGGGAAGTACTGCATACCTTTTGAAATAGATCTGAGTAGCCACAAGTGCCCACAGTACTCCAGTAACCACAACCACATTTGATTACATCAAAGCTTTTCTTGTTCATGCAAGTTAACCTGTAAAAGTCAGAAAATATATTGTCCACTTGCTCTCTGCACTTTTGCCTGCATTTCAAACCACTTCTTTTCTTGGAGTTACTTCTGTTCTCTTTGTTTTTACATTTCAAGCCTCCAGCTGCTGGATAGCTCAGTCAGTAGAACATGAGGCTCTGAATCTCATGGTTGTGTATTTGACCCCCATGTTGGACAAATGATTCCTGCATTGCAGGGGTTGGGCTAGAGGACCATGGTGATCATTTCCAACTCTATGATTCTAAGCATTTTTTTGCTGTCTAGAAATAATTTTAATACTTCACAAATGAAGACTTGATCAATAAGGTATAAGTCTTAGCAAATGGATGGTTTGCACAGTTGCCAGTCTCTGTATCTTTATACTTTGCAGTATACTAAGAGGATTACCATTTTAAAACATAGAAACTTGCACTTCTGATACATTATATCTCAGTTTTAAAGAACTATGAAATACTGTATTGAAAACCCCAACTTTGTTCACACATTGCTTAATTTGAGAAGTGAATGCTGATATGTGGTTTTCCCAGTTTAACACTTGCCTTTTCTCCTACAAAAAATTACCATATTTTTTGCTCTATAAGACTCACTTTTTCCCTCCTAAAAAGTAAGGGGAAATGTGTGTGCGTCTTATGGAGCGAATGCAGGCTGCACAGCTATCCCAGAAGCCAGAACAGCAAGAGGGATTGCTGCTTTCGCTGCGCAGCGACCCCTCTTGCTGTTCTGGCTTCTGGGATTCAGAATATTTTTTTTATTGTTTTCCTCCTCCAAAAACTAGGTGTGTCTTGTGGTCTGGTGCTTCTTATAGAGTGAAAAATACGGTAATCATTAGAGTTCCATGCTGTTGAGATTGGGACATTATGAAATGGTAGGTGTTTTGTAATTTTTTTTAAAAATACAATTGTACGCAACAGTGGCCCTGTTTACACATAACACTATGCCAAACTATGGCGTAGTGTGACTGTGTGGGCTTCTGAGAAGGAGACTGAGACTTCTTTGTTCGTCCCTGGTTCTTTTAGTTTTGTGCGACATGGCAGCTAAGCCATGGGTTGACTTGGTATGTTGTCTGAATGTGGGCTTGTGGTTACAGTCTCTGCTCCTTAACTGTGAGCTGTATCCCAGGTTTGTTCTTGGCTACGGCTCGTGGTTAAGGAGCAGAGAGCTTTGCCACAAGCTCAGGTTTAGATGACATGCCAAGCCAAACCTTGGCTCAGCTGCCTTGCCATGCTGAGTTAACCAAGAAGAGCAGGGTAGCTGCAAGCTCTTCTACTGGGGGCAGCATAATTGTGAGGTCCTGGTAAAAACATATTTTGGCTTGCCTTGTTGTACAAGTCAGGCCAGTGACAATTTAACCAGCTATTATTATAGTTTAGGGCAGCTTCACTGTGAATATGAAACTATATGGTGTTAATGGTAAATATGGAGATGTGGTTTTTAAATAAAGTGCCTGTAAATAAGACCTCCTTTCATCAACCTGGACAGATTTCTCTCCAACACATTTTTCTTTAGCTGTTAGTAATGTGTACATATTTAATCCAGATCATTTGTTTTTGTACTCCACCTAGTCCAAAAAAAAAGGAAAAAAAGATTTCTGTTCCAAGCAGCTCTCAGATACTAAACTCTCGAGTACTGTGGCTCACAGTTACGTTATACTACACTTCATGATAAAAATCTCTGTATCTCATTATGTTTTGAACTCCATGGTCCCTGAGAATAGTCCTATAGAGAGAATGCACTATACTATCTAAATGAGCCATGACAGGCTTGGGAGCAAGACCAACGGCTGAAAAAGTGCACCAGGTGGTGTTAAAGGGGTTTGTTCCACTCAGTAATTGCTCAGGCTGTTAATGTTGTAGGGAGGAGTGGGGAAAGGAGGTTCTTTCTGCCAATCACTTCCTGAGGATTTAACTACACTATATTCTTGTTTCCATACCATTTCAGGGGAGTCTCTCTCTCTCTCTCTCTCTCTCTCTCTCTCCTTTCCCTCCCAGTCTCCTTTCTGGAACTATTTTCTACAAGGGTGTACATGAACAGTGGGGCGGTGCTGTTAAAACTGGGTTCTCACTTTAGAGCGATGCTGGAAAAAGCTGGCACATCAATTCCAGTCGCAGGTTGTTGAGAATAAAACCCCTCTTATAATGTTTTAATCTAGTTAAAAACTATAAATATTTAAAGTGGGATGGAGGACCCTAGTCAGGAAACATTTTAACCAGAACAGATGTCTGCATTCCAGTCAGGTTTACACAACTTCAGGGTCATTTTTCCTCTCATATTATTAGATTATAAAATGCTTACAGAAATCTACTTGAAAAATCCCATCTGCTTGGAAGCATTTATTTTTGCATTAGAGTGCTGGGATACTACGTTTGGTACTGTTGCTGGAGGTCTGAAGAGTTCACTCTGGGTGGGCACATGTTCTCCTCTTTATGCCAACCTTCGTATAGAAAGGAGCTTTTGGGAAAAAGTGATTTGTTTGGGAGGCTGAAACTGTATTTGCATATACATTTTTAAACCTCAGCAATCAACCAGGTTCTTCCTTTTGCTTTACCTATTTCAGCTCAATCCTGAATAGTTAACTTCTCTAGCAGCTGGGTCATACCTCTTATTCCCTTTCTCCCACCCCCACCCCCAATGTGGAACATAAATTTTGCCTTTTAGCTGACAGAGGGGGGATGAGGATTGGGAAAAGGCAGGTCCCATTTCTGGAAAATAGTCCAGATGCCTGTGCTCCAGTTAGGGGTGCTTTTTACCATCTTTGTCTGGTATATTGGCTATGGCTGTATCTGAATCAGTTTATCTTGGCCACAGTTGTCCATTCATTGGTAACCTCAAGACTGGATTACTGCAATTTCGCTCTCTAGGACTGCCCTTAGCCTAGTCCACAAGTTAGACTGTTGATGTGGGCAGATAGCTTGCAACATATGATGCTTCTGTTAAAACATCTGCACTGGCTGCCCATATGCTACTGGGCCCAGTTCAAAACTGTTGTGTATATACCCCTGAACAACTGGGTTCCAGAATACCCTTACATACCATCTTGTTCACTGAGAGCTTGCGGAGTGCTGTTAGCTGTCTTACATTGCTCTTTTGTTTATGGAGGGAAGGAAGGAACATCTACTTATTCTTCTCTCCAGTGCTTTTTTTCAAAAAAAATGTTTAGGGGTACTCTCATTTTGACTCAAGAAAATCACGATTTTATAGTTCAAATCAGGAAAAATAAATACAGTGAATGGACAAAGGTACAAAGATTCACAAAATATTTAGGGGTATTCTGCATACTCCCGGGGGGGGGGGGACTGCTTCTCTCCATCCTCAGCCCCAATCATACAGGCAACTGTACAAAGGTAAGAGACATACCCATTGCTCTGCCAACTTTTGGCTCTGGCTTCACCCACATTTTGCCTCTAGTTTCATGCACCACTATATGCGGCCCCTGTAAGATGGCCCACAAGGTAAAGTGGCCCTCAGGCTGAATAGGGGTCCCCACACTTGCGCTAATTGTAAGCAAGGTCAGTTACATTTATAGTTTCTTCATACTTCTCTCTCCTTCTGTGAAATTTCCTGACTGTTACATACAAGTCAGTCCAGTTTATTAAAGGGGGATGACTATAAGTCACTTTTGATTTCTATCTGCATATGTTGTTAAGATGAATCAGTGTTCCTTTATTCAATCTAAGATCAACACTTTATTTCCACAGATTTCATGTACAGATGCCTGTAATCATTATTGGCAAAATAAATAATTCATCCCTTTAATTTGCAACTTTTGGGATCTACATGGACCTTGTTTGGTTTCACCAAACTATGCATGTTTTGCTTTCTTTTGAAATAAAAAGCATCACCAGTTCCTCAGGGTGTCATTTCCCCGTTCATAAATGTTCATAGCAAAACATTGATGCATATAAATCATGTTAGTTTACTGCATATTTCATTAAGTATAGTCACTCTGTTGTTTAATAGAAGTTCCAAGTTAGAATAGTATTCTATCTTACTGCTCTATATTGTGGATTTAATGTACTGTGAACAATAGTATCTTTGAGCAGTTCTAAATCCTACCCAGAAGACATTAACTTAGTTAAAAATGTAAAGAGGGAAATCCCAGCGGTTGTTCTGCTCATATAGTGCCCTGTGATATGTAAGTCATCATTATTTTTCAAGGGGTAATGTGACTTGGAGACGAGAACGAGGAGCTTACATACCATGTGCACTTTCAGAGTTCATTCCAAATTATTTTGTGAGTTAGACATTCTTTCTGGTGTTAATGTAGAAGTTCATTAGCTTTTGTTTGGATTATTAAGGGTGTGTTGTGTACTATAATAATTTATGGTAGGTGGCATAACACACATGGAAAGATTAGGCTGGCTTGCTACAAACTCCAAAGGATACATTTTGCATGAAAATACAGTTTTATGAGCAGCAGCAGCAGCAGCATGACAAGGCAAACATTAAAATATCATGCATGAGGGGGGAAATTAGAAACTGTACTTTTCAATGTATCTACCAGTCCAGTTTCCATTTTAGTAAAAATACAGATTTATAATTTACAGTTTGCATTCTTTAAAATTGTAAATTTTGAAACTTAGTTTTTTATGCAAGATAGCATCTTGCTGAGGAGTTGGTACTTTATTAGGGATCCAATATTTTATGGCTTTCTCCCCACCACAATCATCTCATATTGCTCCACACTTGTTCAACTGCAAAAAGATGCATGGACCTTGTGAAGTATCAAGAAGGAAGTATCCTATTACAGGTTTTTATCCTGTGGCTTGTTGTATCTGCCCTTTCAGTGTCCCTCAGACTTGACCTCTGACTCTGCCAGCAGATACCTTGAAGCTAAGTAACCAGAGCAGGAGGAGGAAGTACTATGCTGACCTTGCAGCCTTTGGCTGCTAGAATTGGAAGCTATTGTTTGAGTCTAGACTGCACAGAGAGATACTTGGGCAGTTGTTTGCTGAAATGATTTGTAAATATTTATGGCTGAAAACTGTTGATACTACTTTTTCCAAAATATCCACACTGTGTTTGGGTTTTATAGAATCTTTTGTTTATGAATCAATTTGTTCTGAGAAGTACCTTGAAGTGAATACTAGTTAGGCAGAAAACCAACAAGCCATTTGCCTTATTCCAGGAATTATATGCTTTACTAACTCTTAAAAGCTTTGAAGTTTTTGGATTTCTATTTTATGAATGACTGGGAGGAATTCATTCTATTTCTGGTTTTTTTTTTAAACTACAGTGGTACCTCTGGTTACATACTTAATTCGTTCCGGAGGTCCGTTTTTAACCTGAAACTGTTCTTAACCTGAAGCCCCACTTTAGCTAATGGGGCCTCCCACTGCTGCTGCCGTGCGATTTCTGTTCTCACCCTGAAGCAAAGTTCTTAACCCGAGGTACTATTTCTGAGTTAATGGAGTCTGTAACCTGAAGCGTATGTATCCCGAGGTACCACTGTATATAGTTTCTCAACTATCTTTTTCCTTGGATTGTGATTGAATTGGTTTATACAAAGATTTTTGTGTCATATTTACTTCTTTGTAGAATGCTTTGCAAGTTTTCAGCTTCAGTTTTATACATATATAGCTGCTTCCTATTTTGGAATGTCGTGTGCAAATTTAGCCTTGAAATGTATCCTTCTAGACACTTGCAGTAACAATTCCCAAGTTGATACCTGCTACTCCAAACAGCAGACAGAGAATGGCATAGTCTAAGAGGGACACCAAGCAAGGCATCTCTATAGCACATGGGGAAATCAACAGCATGGGGTAAAAAAGAATGGAAGCATAAATTCCATCCTGCAGGTAAAGCTCAAAATCAGCAGTATTTAATGTAGAGCTGGAGGTCATCTTCTGGAAGATTAAAGGTTGTTTGGTATAGAGCTACCAAATTTATTTGGTTTGCATTTGTCCAAAAATGAAGTAGCCTACAGATACTAATAATCGGTTAATTCTCTATTTACAACGCAAATCACTTCAAGAAACTTCACTCCAAGGCTTCACTTTAGTGGTCTTGACCGCTGTAGCTTATAGCTTCTTTACAACATGGAATGTATGACTAATATTTCTGCAATGGGAGAAACGGAATGTATAGTGATGTTTCGAAAGCTGTTTCGTCTGTTACACCCTCTTCAGATGTTGTTTTGCTTGCTTTTTACCCTTGGAAGAAATCATAGGTCAAAGATGTAGCTTCATTGCTTGAATTTGACTTAATATTCTTGTTCATATAAGTGTGCTAATTCACCTGAGATGTGGACTAAACTAAGATCAACTCCTGCTTTGTTTCCAACCCAGGTATACTGATACCCTGCAACTGCAGAGGGGGGGAAACTAATTCAGAGAATTCTGTGCATTCTTTTTCATCTAAGAGTATTCATTTCATATAGTGTGTATCAAAAATCCTTTTATAGTACATGATTTTTGATTTATTTATTTTTTGTGTGCGTGTGTGTGTGTGTGTGTCTCCAAGTCTTGGTTAAAAGTTGTATTTTAAGAAGACTAGGTCAAAATCTATATGCAGAGATCACCCACAGTGCCAGGGTGCCAGCTAGTACCACCTGCAGTGTCTAGGAAAGGTATCAGTAAATACCCCTCAAAAATCCACAATGCATGTCTGTTTATTCTTCCTGCTCAGTTCATCTTTACACTGGCTTGGCGACTTTTACATTGAACCCCCCCCCCTTAATTAGGGCCACATTTCATTAGATACCAGAATTGGATACCCACCTTTCCTTCTGCTCTGAACAGAGAGATGCAAATATCTTACCTTTGTGAGCAAGCATGGATGTGGCTAATGTATGCCTCTTTTGTGTTGATGGGTGGGGCATGCCCACACCATTCTGGTTGCCCTGCTTCTTTTTCTGCTGTTGAAGTGAGATCCATTGTATTTTGTACAATACCTTGTATCACAGGATTTGATATGAGATGGTTTGGTGTAATAGTGTTCAAAATATCACAAGAATACTGATACTGTGGGAGCAAAATTACATTTGTTGTAATGTGAAACACTCAAGTTCTCCTAGATTAGTGGCTTCAGCAAAGTGTTGTAGATTTGGGTAAAGCTGCCAAATTTGGAACAATGGAAGTTGACTGGCTAGAATGCATTTGTATACACTATTGGTTTTGATTCTGGCAGCAACCATTTGTTAGATTTGTGATTATTTCTGTTTTAATATATATACATACTATCATTATTGTAGTTAACAACTATAAATTCCCATGGATCATATTCTGACCTTTTATTCTGTTGTAGCTTGAAAATGAAGGCTTCCGCCTTCCCAAGAAAACAAAATGCTTTAGGGCAGAGTGTTTCACTGTAGCATGCAGCACGTTGTTTTGCTTTGAAGCTGACAGGGGTGCATTGCTCCTCTGCTTTTATTATAGCCAGTCTTTAAATTACAGCCCTCTTTTGAAGAAATGGAGTAGGGGAGCGTGAAAAAATAGGGTGGTATTCTGGTAGTTCACAAATAAAAATGTAGGAAAGATATACTAATATGCAAAGTTAACTTTAGAGCAGAGTATAATTATTGATGAAGAATGGAAGGAGGTTGAAACACATATTCAGAGCATTTAAGTAAGAAGTTATGATGGCCATTTGACTAGTCAGATGAGAGACAGAGGAACAGACATACAGGGGTTTTCCCTTCATCCAGTCTTCTGCCCCACCAAGGTGCCCGAGTTAGCCATATCAGTTCCCAATTGAGTCCACACATCTTGCTTTTGAATTACAGGTCAAGTTCTCATGCAGGACTTGATCCCAGTTAATCACACTGATCTGGTTTGCATCACTGAGACACGGGTGGAAGAAGGAGCTGGTGTCTGTTTTGTACAGTTATGTCTACCAGGTTTCTCAGTGATGTAGCAGCATAGACCAAGTGGTCAGGGAAGAGGGGTTGCCATTGTCTGTCATGAGCTCTTGCCAGGTGGCCTGTTCAACAGTCTACTAGAAATGAATAATTGCAGATATATTGTATCAGCAGCAGTACTGGTCTGCAGGGTTTATACAAAGGCAGGCAGGAAGAAGAGAAAATAGTAACTCTGCAGGAGCAGGAAGCCTAGTAGAATGATCAGCTCCTCAAAAATTAATGGATCCTGGTGGATTTCTCCTGACTGAGGTGACAGGAGCTTCCAAGGGATAAGGCTGTGGTTCTGCCAACATCCTCGCCAATCTGTAGAGTACAGAGGGCCCAGGTAATGGAGCCAACCTCTTTTAAGCATCCTCTTCCTTCTTGCAGAGCTCAGAAAACTCCTTGGTTCACTGGGGAGCTGGAAGCAATGAAATGAAAGGGAAGACAGCTAAAATTATGGTGGAGAAAGACTCACAAGTCTTTCTGGACGCAACTAAGACCTCATATTAAGCCTATTATGTATGTGGCAATGATAATGTCACAAAAGTCTTACTTGTCCACTATTATTGTGCCTGCACCGTACTGTCCATTGAAGCTGTTTCATGCTGTGAATGACCTATTACACATTGGCCCTTGGAATGGGGACCAGTAGCATATATGTGCAGGAAGAATAGACCCCCCCCCTCCAAAAAAAAGAACTTGGCAGCTAAACATTTCAGAAGTTTAGGAATATTTTGTTTTCCTTTCTCATTCTCTTGTAACTGAAGTTCCTGGATTTGGGCACCAGAAATATCGAAAAGGAGCAGAACCAAATTTCCCCCCAGAAAAAGCAAATAATACATCTTCGGAATCTGATTACCCGTTTTCAGTTACATCTTGGTGGAGCTGGCAGGCTGGAGTCAGGTTGATGACTCTGTTAGTAGCAATAGTGCTTTGAAAAAACTCCATCAAAACCTAGTGCAGTTGGCAAGAAACTTATGCCTGTTCTGCATTTTCCATTTTACTTAATTTTGTTTCTAGATTTTCAGTAATGTCCATCTATTCTACTTCAATCCACTCTTCATCCTGTGAGTGATAAACTAACTGGTTCCTTTTGTAAGTGTACAGGAATGTGCATGCTTGCTAGTTTTTTTGGTTTCTTTTTTTTAAAAAGCTTGTTTTAAATAACAGTTCTTTCCTGATTTGCACAATTTTAGCCATCTTATAACAATGATTTACCCAATCTTAAACAACTCCTAACCCACAATAATACTACAACCAGACTTAACACGGACACTGGCACCAGAGCCTGCAATAAACCCAGATGCCAACTTTGCTGCCACATACACCCGGACAACACCATTACTGGCCCCAACAACATCACACATACCATCTTGGGACTATTTAATTGCTCATCATCTAACATTGTGTATGCCATCAAATGCCAACAGTGTCCTTCAGCTCTCTATATTGGACAAACAGGCCAAACCTTATGCCAAAGAATAAACGGACATAAATCTGACATCAAGAATCACAAAACAGAGAAACCAGTACGACAACACTTCAGTCTCCCAGGACATTCTATACAAGATCTCAAAGAAGCTGTTTTACTACAAAGGAATTACAGAAATAGACTGGAAAGAGAAGCTGCTGAATTGCAACTCATTACCAAACTTAAAACCATGGAGAGACCTGGTTTGAGCAAAGACATTGGATTCTTATCTCAATATACATGACTTAGCCAATTTTCACCTTCTCACCCCTTGCCTTTTCCTGTAAGACCTATTGCAGTCGTTAAGAGTCGTCAACAGGCTCATATCAGCTATCTGCCAATCTCCCATTCCCACCACCCTTCTGAGTAATACCCCTCCCCACCTTCTCTCTATATAAAAGGATCTGGCAACTTCTGTTTCAGTGTATCTGAAGAAGTGTGCATGCACACGAAAGCTCATACCAAGAACTAACTTAGTGGGTCTTTAAGGTGCCACTGGAAGGATTTTTTTTTATTTTGACAATGATTTACTTGTTTGTTTGGAAGATGCATATCCCACCTTTTGACTATAAGTGCCCTCAGGCAGATCTTGGATTATTCTCTCACTTAATTTTGAATAAGTATTTTAAAAAGCACTAGGCACTGTGCAATATATGATCTCTACACAAAAATACTCAAGTAAAAAACCAGCAGGAGAAAAAAAGCACATGTAGAAAACAACAAGATTTATACAATGTACAGCAAGAACAAACAAGCCTATAGGCTGCTCAGAAGAGTCAGGATTTACGCTGGCACCTGAATTCTTTGGGGAGGCTCTCCTCCTAGCAGCAATGTCAATGATTATAATGGAGTATATAGGGTGGAAATCTCCAGGCCTCAAACCACCAATGATTTCATTTTCATGTTCTAGTTCTAAAACTTAAAGCTCCCTAATACCATTTTTTTTAAATGCCCTTTCCCACTGTGCCCCCCTCATTGTGGTGGCTGTATAAATGCTATGTGTTAGTCACCCTCTACCCTAACTGGCTTGATTGGCCTGATCAAAGCAGGCAATTGGGTGTAGAGGGTTAAACAGTGCCCATCTGTTCTGGATTTGCTGTTGCTGGAGGAGGCAGAAAAGCCAGGAATTAGTGAGTGGCTTAGTCTTTTTTCTCACCATTGGCAGCTGACAGAAATGCTGATGAGGTGATAATGAACTAAAAAGTCTGCCCCTTTGGCTGGGTGGGAAGGGAACCCAGACAGTGGGCAAGTCTCACTCTTGGCCTTGCCAAGATTTTCCCCTTTTTAATAGAATCTATCTAAGGCAAAAGTTAACAGGTATACTTTCCTGGATGCAGTCAGAAATGTAACTTGCCACCAACAGGTACTTGAGGAAATGCATGAAAATGTAGATCCACTGTGTTCTGCATCCATCAGCTGGAGTTACCAGACAGCTTGATCAAGCGGAGGCAGTGAGGGAAGTGAGGTCAGCATGTGTGTTTATGAAAGGCAGATGCATAATGTTACTTTAACTACTGAATATATTTTGCAGAGCATACAGTTTACGTTATCTGGATTTTCTGGAAGTAGTTGCAAGCAGTCCTTAATCTTTACATCCAATTGCCCCACATTTCCAATTTAATTTGCTGCATTTCTACTGCTACTAACTTTTTCATGTTTACTTAGGCCACAGCATACTAGGTGATGTGTGAAAAAATTGTGGTTAACATTGGCGATGTCGTTCCCTCAAAACCATTTGGCTCTTTTCCTGTTGTGTAATTTTCTGCAGCCTCAAATCCTAGCACTTTAGATAACTCCTAAGAGGTACTCTGTGTGTGTACACTTAGATTTGTATCCTACACAGCCTTCAAGGAGCTGAGGGTCGCTTATAAGAGGTTATTGGATTTTATCTTCATAACAACCATGATAGGCTAGACAGAGATAGTGGTTTGCCAAAGGCCACCCAGTGAGTTCAGTGGCTCAACAGAGCTTTGACCCCGGGTTTTCCAAGTCGCAGCACTAGTCATTGCATCATGCAGTGTGACTCTGAATACCAGATGCCAGAGAGGACTCTTGTCTTCATGCCCTGCTTGTAAGCTTTTTGGAGACACCATAGTTGGAAGCAGTGAGATAGCCTAGATGGACCCATAGAAACAGGTCCAGGGTACCTTAAGCGCCACCATACCCTGTACATCCCAGTTATAGTGAAGTAGCGTTATTAGCAGTCTTCCATAGAAGCACAACTTATATCAATTAGAAGTTGTGTGGTATTGTGGGCCCAACTCTGTAGAACACCCTCCCACTGGAATGCAGACAGGCGCCATTTGTTGAGTTTCTGGTGCCTGTTTTTTGAGGTTTAATTTATGTTTTAAATTCTGTGCATTGTGTGTTTTTATTGTTGTAAGCTGCTTTGTGACCTAGATGTTTGAAAATCAGAATATAAAATTTTAAAGCGCATGAAAATAAAACACCTACTGGCCTATGGTAAACAGTCTTATATAACTCTTTAATTTTTTTGATTAGACAGTGATTTTAATGGTTTTCTTTTACTGTTCTTATGCTATTTTATATTTTATATATTGTTGTATACTACCGTGTTATACTGTGTAAACTGGTGGTGTATAAATACTTTTATTTTATTATTATTTTTAAAAATAGCTCTGGTTGCTAAGATATGCAGCATAGTATTTTGATCATCTGTCTACTTCTCCTGGCAGTCTACTTCAGCCATGAAATCATTAATGCCTGAACTTTGTTTTGGACATATTAGCTTCATTTCCCCATCCCCTGTCACTTGATCTTTACTATGTTAATATGCTGCTTTGCTTCACATTGCTTGCACACTTCCATTTGTATGATTGTTGGTACGGTTTTCATCATAATATCTTTATGACTGACTGTCTGACTGATTGACTGCCCAAAATGGAGGCTATTGATGTCCCCCTGTTGTTGACAATGAAGCCACATGGGAGACTTGCACATTACAGTATATGCATTTGTTCCCCAGATGGCAAAAGGGGGCTTCCCAAATAGCAATATACAGTATAAGACCATGGAGCTGTCATCTGAAGAAGGCAGCTTTCATTTTCAGATTATGTCTTAACTGGTGTTTGACCCAAAGAAGTTGTCCGTATCCGGCACACATTTCTCTCTCCTTTCCAGTGTAAGGTAGATATGCAGTAAGCCAGTGAGGCCTGACTTGGGAAAGTAAGGAAAACTACATATTTAAGAAGAATTAAGGAAAAACAGATGACTCTTAATTAAAAGTATTTGTCAGCACTCCAAGAGTTTATTTCGAAAAATATTGCCAAGCTTTCAGAGCCTCTTCATATTTTGCTTCCCGTGACATATTTCAAGGAAACCAAAGTGTGTTTTTAAACTTGATTATAGGTTAGAGAATGCCAAGTAATTATCTGCCCAGAAATCGCTTTTCTTTCTTTTCTATTTTTTTTTTTTATAACTATGCGTGAGAGGAAAGTTTGGTCAGAGTTGCCGGTATAATTAACCATTTCAGTCTGGCCAAGTTTCTATTCACAAAACATTAGATTTCATCTTCAGTTGATTGCCCGCAGAGGGTACAGGATTGCATGTGAGGGCATGCTTTGCTTTGCATGTGTGTGTGTAGTTCTGGCCTCTCAGGGTGGCTTCTTGGAGTTCATTGAAACAGATGCTGTTATGACAAGTTTCTTAGTATCGCACTTCATTGTGAGTTGGCCCAGAACCCTGATCATTTGTATTTAAATTTTTATTTATTCATGTATTGGGACATGTAACCTGCTCTAGGCCATTAGGTTTAGTGAAAAACAAGCTAAAATATGCAGTAGCTGAACAAGCCCCACCCCACGCCTATGTAGATTATTACGCAGTCCCCCAATGTTTATCAAGATGTTAGAGCAGGCATGGCCAATCTGGCCCTCCAGATGTTTTGGGACTACAATTCCCATCATTCCTGACCACTGGTCCTGTTAGCTAGGGATGATGGGAGTTGTAGTCCCAAAACAGCTGGAGGGCCAAGTTTGGCCATGCCTGCATTAGAGGGATCTCTGGGAACGAATCCCAGCAATACATGTATCTTTCCCATTGTTACATAACTTCATTGTAACACAGCCATTCCAAGCCAATCATACGGGGCTATTCAGACATTACTTTTACCCAGAGCCGTAGCTGGGTGATCTTGTGCCCTTGGCAGAACCATCCAGATTGCGCCCCCTAGCCACGGACAAATTAGCTCTTATTTCTGCCTCTCCTCCAATCCTCCACCCATTCAATTCACCCTCTATTTAAAACCTTTTCTTATGAGGCAATGATCAATATTTTTATTTATAGACATATTTATGGACATATTTTTTTAGCCGATTTTGCAGCTGGGGGGACCTTGCCTGCAACCCTGATGGGGGCCCACCTCGCCACTCCCTAGCTCCGGCCCTGCTTTTAGCCCTGGGATTCCACAAGGGGGCAGATCAGGAAGCAGGCCATTCCCCAAATTATGTTCCCAGAGATTTGATCTTATTGACCCTCTTACTTATGCATTTGTTTCTGTGCACATTTGCAAAAGAGCATCTTCATTGCTTTTTAGTGCTCAGCCAATCCTGTTAATCGGTAACTGATTATCCTCCCGACTAGTTGAGGCAGTGGGAAATAAAAATGCTGTTAAGTTGGTTGGAGGTACTGCCAAAGACCTCCAGCAGAGATTGAAACCCATTGGAGTAAGTGTTCTCTGATTACGCACAGCTAGTAGCCTGTCACGGGGGGGGGGGGATTATTCAAGCATTTAAAATGCAGCCATTAAGACACTGAAGTGAGAAAACTGTGTGGATGTTACACTTTCATATTTGTCTGTCAATGTTCTTAACTGTGCAGGATGATTTGTGAATTTGCAGGCTATGACATGAGGAAGGAAGGACCAGTTAATCCTTTAACAATCTCTCTCTCTCTCTCTCTCTCTCTCTCTCTCTCACACACACACACACACACACACACATATATATATATACACACACACACATATATACACACACCGTATTTTTCGCTCTATAACACGCACCCAACCACAACACGCACGTAGCTTTTAGAGGAGGAAAATCCGTAGGCATGCCACCCATAGGCATTCCCTCCATAACACCCACAGACATTTCCCCTTACTTTCTAGTAGGAAAAAAGTGAGTGTTATGGTGCAAAAAATACGGTATATAAATACACACACACACTTTATATACTGCTTGGTTGTAGAAAAGACCTCAAAGCGGTTTACAAAAAAAGATAAAACAATAAATCTGCAACCAGTGCAGACCTCTGAACACAGGTGTTTTATGCTGACAAGGTCTCATTCCTGTCAGCTATCATGTTGCAGCATTTTGTACTAACTGCAACTTCCTGATCAAGCACAAGAGAAGCGACATGTAGATTGCACTGTAGTAGTCCAATCTTGAAGTAACCAGTGCATGAACTACTGTGGTCAGGCTCCCCCAGTCCAGTAATGGTCGTAGCTGTGGAACCAGTTGCAGTTGATGAAAGGCACTTGTAGCCACTGAGGCTACCTGAGCCACCATTGACAGAGCTGAATCAAGAAACACCCCCAACTGTAAACCTACTCCTTCAGGGGGTGTGCAGCCCCATCCAGTGTAGGCAATTTGCCAGTTTCTCAGAAACAGGAGCTGCTCACCCACACTGCCTCCATTCTGCCACGATTCAAGCTCAGCTTGTTTTTCCTCATCCATTTCACCACAGCATCCAGGTAGTGGCCCAGAGACTACACAGCCTCTCCTGATTCAGATGTTATGGAGAAATAGAGCTGAGTGTCATCAGCATACTAATGGCACCTTGCTCCAAAACTTCCAGTGACCACTTCCAATTGCCTCATGTAGATATTAAATAGGACTGGAGATAAGATAGTCCCCATTGCGACTTTCTGGACTCGGTCCTGAAGGTAGAACTGGAACCACTATAATACCATTCTGTGAGAGCAGAATGCTGGAATTGATGAGCCTTTGGTCAGATACAGCTGGGCTACTCTTTTGTTATGTTGTTACGATGATAAAATGGAGAGAGGGAGAAAAACATATGCTGCCCTAAACTCATTAGAGGTAAGGCAGGACATAGATGTAATATATATAAGAAAAGCTGTGAACATGTACCAGTATCTCTGAGTTTTTAGATATAGAATATGGATTGTGGTAGCAAAAGATGCTGAACAGATTTGGAAAACAGATTTGGACTGGATCCTACATAATCATATCATATAGTAGACTTCTGGCAGTGGATACTAGAATGTTTCACGAAAACAAGGTACAACAGTGAAGGAAAACGGATATATAGGCCCCTGGAAAATAACTTGTATTTCATTAGGAATGTGCATTACATTCAGGTGCAGAGATTCAAGCAAGCTGATTTGGGATCATCAGTAGCTGCCAAAGTTTCTTACAGAAATGCAGTTATCTGTATGAGAAAGGCATTGGTATTGGAATGAATATTGATTAAAAATTGCTATTTTGATTAATTGGCATTCTTTCTACATCATACACCAACCATTCTGTTTCTCTATAACTGCTCAGTATTTTCCTTGCCACAAATATTAAAATTTCAAAATTAGCTATTTCAGTTTATTGTTTCTGTCATCGAAAAGTACTTACCACAACACATCTTATGTTCTCTTGGGGGGGGGGAATATCAGTACAGTTGCAGGCTTAAAGAGATTTGGAAAACATAGGACTGGAGCCTGCATAATCATATCATAAAGTAGAGTTCTGGCAAGACAATCAAATGATAATGAATTCAGCTATTTTATGTTTTTCAGTTATGGGAATCTAACTGTTCTGTACAGTGGTACCTCGCAAGACGAACGCCTCGCAAAACGAAAAACTCGCAAGACGAAAGAGTTTTCCGTCTTTGAGTCGTTCCGCAAGACGAATTTCCCTATGGGCTTGCTTCGCAAGAAGAAAGCCCATAGGGAAATCTCTGGGGACCTCTTTTAAAATGCTGGCGGTCGGGAGCAAAGACTTTCGCCCACCGCCGGCCTTCAGAAGAGGTCCTGGACCTCTTCTGAAGGCCGGCGGGGGGCAAAAGTCTTTGCTCCCCCCGCCTGCCTTCCCGGGACAGCGGAGACTGCCGACCCCCAGCATTTTAAAAGCCCCCGGGGCAGCGGAGACTTCTCTGCTGTCCCGGGCGATCTTAAAATGCTGGCAGGTGGCAGCGAACCCTTCGCTGCCGACCCCCAGCATTTTAAAAGCCCCCGGGGCAGCGGAGACTTCTCTGCTGTCCCTGGCGATCTTAAAATGCTGGCAGGCGGCAGCGAACCCTTCGCTGCCGACCCCCAGCATTTTAAAAGCCCCCGGGGCAGCGGAGACTTCTCAGCTGTCCGGACGATCTTAAAATGCTGGCGGGCGGCAGCGAAGCTTTCGCTGCCACCCACCAGCATTTTGAAATTGCCCCGGGACAGCGGGGGCTTTTAAAATGCTGGCGGGCGGCAGCAAAGCCCTCCTGTCCCCGGAGCTTGCGGGGCGGGAGGTGGGGAGAAGGGCTTTTCTTCCCACCGCCAGCCTTCAAAACAGCCTTCTGAAGGCTGGCGGTGGGAAGAAAAGCCCTTCTCCCCCCCCCCAGCCTTCAGAAGAGGTTGGGGGACAGACTGTCCCCGGACCTGGTCTGAAGGCGGTTTCCATAGGAACGCATTAATTGATTTTCAATGCATTCCTATGGGAAACCGTGCTTCGCAAGACGAAAAACTCGCAAGAAGAAAAAACTTGCGGAACGAATTAATTTCGTCTTGCGAGGCACCACTGTACTGTGGTTGGAATCACCTACCCCACAAGATACTTTTTCCAACATACCACCTTATTGTGAAAGCCTTTCCACTCCGGTTGAAAAAATATAATGATTGTTAAGTCAACTATTGATTATTGTTAGTAGAACTGGAGCTCTGGAATGCTAATACTTGAAAAGCAACTCCCCTATTTGATAGACAGTAGAGAAAACATGCCAAAGTTTCCAAATGACTAATTTTATTGTAGAAATGGCCTTCATTTAAAAAAACAACCCAAAAAACTCTGTGGAAATGTCTTAGGAATTCCAAGGGGAGATAAGAGTAAAACTTGAGATGCAGGTATCTTAATCCTATGATGCAAGTAGCCAGCATCAGTGAAATATCTGTCAGAACTTACAAAAATCCCAACCAATCTCTTTTATGATATTGTAGTTGAAACAATATTAAATTGCTAATGCAGGCTTATTCCCTGGCCACAACTGCCCTGTTAACTGCTACTGTTCATGGAACTACTTGTTGTTGTTGTTTGTTGTTTAGTCATTTAGTCGTGTCCGACTCTTCGTGACCCCATGGACCAGAGCACGCCAGGCACTCCTGTCTTCCGCTGCCTCCCGCAGTTTGGTCAAACTCATGTTGGTAACTTCAAGAACCCTATCCAACCATCTCGTCCTCTGTCGTCCCCTTCTCCTTGTGCCCTCCATCTTTCCCAACATCAGGGTCTTTTCCAGGGAGTCTTCTCTTCTCATGAGGTGGCCAAAGTATTGGAGTTTCAGCTTCAGGATCTGTCCTTCCAGTGAGCACTCAGGGCTGATTTCCTTAAGAATGGATAGGTTTGATCTTCTTGCAGTCCATGGGACTCTCAAGAGTCTCCTCCAGCACCATAATTCAAAAGCATCAATTCTATGGCGATCAGCCTAAATCCAAGGCAAGATTGAGGATCCTCCAAATTCCCTTATACAGTGGTAACTCGGGTTAAGTACTTAATTCGTTCTGGAGGTCTGTTCTTAACCTGAAACTGTTCTTAACCTGAAGCACCACTTTAGCTAATGGGGCCTGCTGCTGCTGCTGCCGCGCCGCCGCTACACGATTTCTGTTCTCATCCTGAAGCAAAGTTCTTAACCTGAGGTACTATTTCTGGTTAGCGGAGTCTGTATGTAACCTGAAGCATCTGTAACCTGAAGCGTATGTACCCTGAGGTACCACTGTACAACAGATAATGGGGTAATGTTAAACAAATAAATAGCTGCATTAGTGTTTTGTATTGTCTCATTTTTTAATGTTAAATATTTGTACAGCTCATGCATTCCTTCATCCAGTGCTTCCTGCAGTTGGACTCCCAACAAGAAATTAATAGTTCTCAGATATTATTTGAGACTGAAAAGACAACCATGTCACCCTTCTGCTTGTCCTGTTCCTTTTCAACCAGCCTTGTGTTTTTCATTAGTGCAAACCTGGAAACTCTTTTTTGAAACCATTGGCAAATATTTATGAACGGGTCATTTTCCGGTTGAAGAACCTTTTCTTCGTCATATTAGGACATTTTTTTCATAGCCGCTTTTTTTTAAAAGAGGATTAATCCACATTAATTTATACTTAGGCAGTTTTAATTCATGCAGAGCAGTTTTAGAAAATTGCTAAGAATTAGACTCTTAAGTGTTTTGCAAGTGGCCCATAAAATAGTTTCCAACTTCCTTGATACGGAGGAGTCGCCCATCAAGGCTAGAGATACAAGTGTATTAAGACTGTCTTGATCTGATAAGCTTTTCAAGGAACAAGACTTGCAAAGCCACATGCTGAGTCCCACAATCTCTGTAAATCACAGTTGCTATATTTAAAATGTTCTGTTAGATTCGTATTAAACATGGTTGTGAGGTGGGGAAAATGGATAAAATCTAATGTAGACCTAATTAAAGTTTTAATTAGTGAGCTACTCCCCTGATATTGCAATGTATAGGATGTATCTCCAGCTACAGCGCTTATGAAATAGTATGCGTAGGTGAAATTCTGTTTTATGGTTTTTCACTTAAGTGAAAAATAAGGTCTTTCTTCTGTTAAAGATATCGTATATGTCTGAGTTCATGGGAAAGAGCACCATCTTAAATGGAAATAAAGTGTTGTTTTTCAAAACTCAGTAGCCATGATGGTGTGGGTTGGGCAGGATACTATTTATCTCTTTTCTACCAAAAGTAACTAGCTTTTAATTTTGTATATTTTGTGTCCTTGTGTCCTTCTGAAACACTGTCTCATATTAAAACCACAGAAGTCCCATAGTAAACATTCAAGTTGGTTTATAAATAAAAATATACAATGTAATGAATACTTTAAAATGTGGATGGGAATACATGAGCCAAGAAAGTGCAGTTCTAATCTTCAACTTGCAGAACAAGGTAAGCCAAGTAAAGAACAACGAATTGTATCCATTGCTGAGCTAGTGGAGATCCACTGGTGTAGCAAGACCTGTATTTCTTTCCCCCTGCACCCCCCTAAAATCTGCCCCGGCGGAGCCCCTAACCCCCAAGAGCTGAGTTTGAGGGTCCACAAAGGGAACAGGAAAGAAAGAAGTTATGTTGCACTCATGGAATTCCCTAGCATTGGATACATCCCATCGGCTGAAAAACCAATTCCCAAAGAAATTGTTGGGGAGCAAAACTTTGGTGAGAAGTTATGAGAAACTATAATTAATAATGCTGGCAGTCTTGTGTAAAAGCATCTGACTCCTTGTGCTCTATAGTTTAATCCACCAACTCTGAAAAATGGCAGCCGTGGTGTCATGAGAATGCACTCAATCTCTGTTGCAATGACAAAAGAAATGGATATTTAAGTAACACTTTTATACTGATTACAGGAGGCAAACCAATAAATACTGTATGATACAGCATGTTTATGAACAAATAACAATTAATGTACCAGTAACAAACGACAGTGGTTGCATTCAGACATCATATTCCATATCCTTCAAAATATGGCTTGAGTACTCCCCTCTCTCATACATTCAACTTAATATAATATTTTCATTAATATAATATAAATTAATGACTAGATAAATAATATTACAATATAATTTCTGCATTAGGTGTTTGTTTTAGGAGCCCGGTAGCATTGGAACTGAGGTTAAGCACAGTCTGAGGTGCTTAAGTACATCAGCCTGTCTTCATTTGCTAGCACCAATGGAGACTTCTTCACCTTCTTAGAGGGACATAAGTAGGACGCAGCTTAAAGGTCAGGACGTGAATAAAACCAGGGAAAGATTTAACTGTAAGCACTTTCTGCTGAAGGGGGATGTGGTGGGAAAAGTCTTCCGCCCTGTGCTAAAAGGAATTACCTCATTTTGAGATTTGGATGCTTGGGGAGCAGCAGGATCAATAACTCCAGTTGGGGCATTGTGTTGATCTCCTCTTGATTCCTGAACCGCTTTACATTTCCCATGTCGGGAACCCAGACGTTTTCGGTAACAATTCCTTCCTGTTGCTTGCATGGTTCTGCTAGAAAGGCAAGAATTCTCTCCAAACTGTGGAGTTGGAGTCTCTCTGGGGTGCTTTAACTAAATAAAAGCTCAGTGTCTACAGGCCATCAGTCTTATTCTGTCCCACATTCACTACTCCCATCACCCACCCACCCTCAAACTAATCAACCTGGCACTGGGCGCTTTGAAATGTTTACTGAGAAAACAGTTCTGTTTTGACAGACAGCAATTACAGCACCTGGGCTTAAAGCAGATTTTACAGCTCTTTTGGGGATGCTTTATGAATAGTCACCGTGAGGTCGGTGCAGATTTGTGCAAACAAGCTTTGAGGCAGAAATGGAGCCCCATTCTCTTAGCTACACACAACGCTTTATCTCACATACATCCCTTCTGGGAGAATCCTCATTTTCTCAGAATAACTGGAACCATCTTAAAGCTACTCCATACTCTCCATGTAAAGAGAACCTGTAATAGGAAACAACCTTAGGCTACCCTGCATCTGGGTGGTTTTGTTTTTAACCACTTTTTTAGAGCCCATATTACTTAGTTTCAGTACTTGTGACTTGTTGGACTAAAACCTATTTTAACTCTGACATAACTCCTAAAATGGAAATTCTGTAATAATCTTGTTGTCTAATCCGTTTTACATGTTGAATCTGAAAAGTAGATTGAGGTATGCAGAAGCTTTTTTAAAAACTTTTTTATTGTAAAGCAGTTGCTTGCCCAGGCTCCCTGTCAATTCTAGGATCTGCCCTGTTTTTGTTCTACACAGTTGTTACAGAGGGAGTCTATTAGTCATAACAATCAAATGAACCTCCATATGCCAAGACAGTGTAACTCTGAATACTTGGGGCAAGCAGCAGAAGAGGGCTGTTGCCTCAATGCCCAGTTTGAGGGCTTATTTATGCATCTGACTGACTGCTAACGGAAACTGGATGTTGGAAGAGATGGATTATTGGTCTGAACCAGCAGGCCTTTTTATATTCCTCTGAAGGAGTTTTTTTATTTGATTTTGTTTAAGGCTATTTATAGAAGGGCTGCACTTTCCCAGTCTTCTGTCCCACACAGGTTATCTGAAAACTTGGCTCCTGTCATTAAAAGCCTTCTCGGTCGTTTCCCCCCTCGCTGCATTTGCTTCATTTCTTAAAATGTTTCCAGCTTTGGAAAGCTTGGGTTTCAAAATCTTCGCTCTCCCAGCTACATTTCAGTGTTTGTCATAATGTTCACAGTTTTTTGTAATAAGATCATTCAGGTTATCTTTATTGCCCCTCTGAACTTCATCCTTGGTTTCAAGAATTTGTTAACTCTATTTTTAAGTTAGCCTCAGAGTTTTTCCACAGTGATGTCCAGGACAGAAAATGTCAACGGCAGATCTGTGTGAAAAGGTGCCTGTTTCTGTCAAGCAGTTACTGCTTTTCTCCCCTCAGCTCGACCCCTGCTTTGAGCATGCATTGGCCTCTGTCTGTGTCTTCAGGAAGGAGAAGAGCTTTGGCCTATATTTGAGAACACTGTTCTCTCTAAGGAACTTGGCAGTTCTGGAACCACATGAAAGCCATTAGCATCAATCCCCTAGGTAGGGTTTGTGGTGAACTTTGACTGCTGTAATGACTTCTGTATTACAACAAAGGCAACATTTTTGTAACATGCTTCTAATCTTTGATAGTTGAGAAGAGGAGCAGAGACCACGTGCTGCTGCTTTTAACATCCCTGTCAGTTGCTGGTTACAACTAACCTACAAAGGCTATAAAGTACCGTATTTTTTGCTCCATAGGGCGCACCTGACCATAAGGCGCACCTAGTTTTTAGAGGAGGAAAACATGAAAAAAAATATTCTGAATCAAATGTTGTACTAAACTATTTAAAGCAGCAAAGCGGGTGGCTCCTGTTGGCTTTGCTGCTTTAAAGCGAGCCTCAGAGGAGGGAAGGAAGGGGAACCATGGCTTATCTAAGTCCAGTTAATAATGCTGAGCCTGATTTTATATGCATCTCAAAGCCCTTGACATATATACATTATAATGACAAGCTGAGATAGGCCTCCTGCATAGGAGGAGGGGAGGAGAAGAGATGGAGCCATCATAGCTCAATGGGGAGAGCATGGAGAAGATCCCAAGTTCAGTCCTTGAAAGCTTCTCCAGGTAGGACTGAAGGTGTGTCTCCTGAAACCCAGGTGAGCCTCTGCCCATCAGTGAAGACAAAACTGAGCTAAATGGGCTCAGGGGTCCTGACGTGGTACAGGGAAGGTCCCTCTGTTCCTGTTTAAATTAGCCCTTTCTTCAGAACCGTGGGGACTACAATCTTAGTTTGTTTTTAAAGGGAACAACTGTAACCTCAGTGGCTTTGCATGCAGAACACCACACGTTCAATCCCCAGCCTCGAAACTCTGGCAAACTGCTACCAGTCAGTGTTGACATTACTAAGCTAGATGGAGTAGTGGATCCGACTCCTTATAAGGCAGCTTCCTAGGTTCCCATTAATGCTTCAGATCTGGGTGTGAGGCTTGCTGTCACGTTTAGTGTGGCGAGGGTGGTTCTTTGCACATCTGGAAGATGACTGTGTCACCTCCCATCACCCTCTTGAAGGTGCTTTTACAGCTCAGGGAAAAGGGCAGGCAGCCACAGCATGTGTAGACTGTAGCATCCTGAATTAAGGGAGGGATTCCCCTTGCAGCCAAAGGGTTGTTTGAGGCTACCACGAAAGAGCTGATCTTAAGCTTGAAACCAGGACTTGCTCTTTAACCATGCTGCTCCTCCAGTTGCCAATGCCATCCATGTAATCTTGTGTGAATATCAAGTGTGGGTTGTGTCCAGGAACCTGGGAGGATTTCTTTCACATGAGTGCATGTTTTCGTCTTTAAATAAACAGCCCATGCAAGTTTCTAGCTCTTATGGCCATGCCTGGCTGTCTCAGTGGAAATCTGGGGAGGCTGAGGTGGACTTTCCACTGGTCAAAGTCTTCCTGTCCAGCATCTATTTCATGCCCACTTTCCCCACTGAACCCCCGCACCCTGCTTCAAAGCAAGCCACGGAGGGGATTCCCTCCGCTTTTTACACGGGTGTAAGCTGCTCCCCTCCCACTTTCCTGCTTCAAAGGGAGCCCGGGAGGAGGGAATCCACTGCAGCCTCGAGCAGCGAGAAGGATCCATGGGTCCCCTCCTTCCCTCCTCCGTGGTTGCTTTGAAGCAGGAAAGTGGGAGAGGAGCTGCTTACACAGGTGTAAGCGGTGTCCCTCCCACTTTGCTGCTTCAAAGCGAGCCACGGAGGAGGGAGGGACCAACGGAATCCCCTTCCCTCCCTCCTCCCCGGCTCAGCTCAGCAGCCACGGCTCTTGCTGGGTTTACAATGAGCCGGAAGGAGGGACAGACGGCAGTCCCTCCTCCCGCCTCCCTGTAAACCCAACCAGAGCCACAGACACACTCTATGCAGCTCTTGCTTTAAAGGGAGAGCTGCGCAGAGCTTGTCGGCAGCAGCGGCTGTTGCTGGCTTCGCTCCATAAGACGCACAGACATTTCCCCTTACTTTTTAAGGGGGAAAAATGCGTCCAATGGTGCGAAAAATACGGTATGTGAAATATTTGCCTTAAACTGTGCCACCTACAATAAAGGGGTGGTACATTCATGAAATTTGTTTAGGGTTTCATTAAAATTGTGTTAAGGTTAACCCCCACTTTAAAGAAAGTAGGGGAGAAACATTCCACATCCAACATACTGAGGGGATTTAAAGGCCCCCAATATATTCTCAGTGTAAATAACTACTATATGTGCTATGTACTATATGTACATATGTGCATATATGTACTATATGCAGCAATTAAGATGAGATGTAACCCCAAATAGTATTGTAGGGGTTTTATTCATATATAAAGTTGATTTTCAGTTTGGGGGAAGGAATCATCAGGGATTTGAGACCCCATTGGGCATCATTATCAACTCCATAAATAATCTCTGTACTATAAACCGTAATCTCTTAATACAATTTTATTTTTACATTAAACTGGAATCATTATCAAATGCATTGCATTTGAATCAGCATATAAGTAAGGTGTTTTGGGTCTATCTTTTTTGCAAGCATAAAGAAGTTGAACTAGCAAGCCTAGACTTAGCTAAAAGGTAAAGGTAAAGGACCCCATTCAGTAAATATTATTGTCCTTCTGTGGTTTTGAACAATATGCAGCGTTGGTCAGCATTGATAGCAATCACTTAGCAAAGAATTGTGAAATATAGCCTTTGTGAAAAATATAATGGTTTGTGTAATGATCAGAAACCTGGGTTACTGTCAAAATATGTTCCTGTATTGATTTATAGGTGATGGAGATTAGTTTTAAAAAGTAAAATTCATAGCAGCTTTGTGATCTGTGCAGCCAGACCATTCCTTATTCTTAAATTAGTATAAAAAGCATACCAGTCTCTTTCATTTAATGGGGAAAATAACAGATCTAGAACAGGGAGAACATTGAGCATGTTAAGAAGTTTACTCCATCACTTTGGGGCCACCGTAGCTACCTCTGAAACTGAAATTCAGCAGCTCACTGGTGAGCAGAGGCCGGCAACAAGAAGCACTGGTAGGGCTGAGATCTATTGTTTCTAAGTGGTTGCAGGGCTGTCCAGGTGTCCTGATTTAAAAGCTGCTCCTTGAGACAGGAAATTGTATCTTGTTCTGAGGTTTACTGTAATAAAGTACATAGTCCTGAGGGATGGCGCTGCTGGGTCCATGAATCACTTTATGGGCAGGCTGCTCTGACCTCGGCCCAGTGATTTATTCATATCATTCCACAGCAGGAATGGGAGAAATGTGACCAGCAAATGGTCTTGCTCCATGGATGAGCCTTTAACTAGGAGACCAATATATATCCTTGAAGCCAGATCCAAGATGCCTTTGCAGTATGCCTTGGGAATCTGTTAACAGGGGAATTCCTCAGATTTCCTGAATGTGCTTTGTGATCTGTCGAGATCTGAATGGCTTGCTTAAAAAAAGTAAAGGCTACAGACTGCTGTAAACACACTTAACTAGGGAGTTAAGCCTTAGGACTTATTTCTTAGTTAACTTACACAGGGTTGTATTGTTAGAGAAAAATCAGTACATTTCAAGTGCAGGGCTCCCAGTAATTCACTCTCAACTTATATTTCTGCCCAGGAATTATTTTGCACAATGCTTGTGCTGCTACTGTTTTGTACAAGTCGAATAATGTGATGGTAGAGTTCTGATAGTAGAATAAATCTGCAGTTCATAGAACTTACAGTTGTCAGCGATAGGATAAGGACTTAAATCGGGGGTAGGCAACCTAAGGCCCGTGGGCTGGATGCGGCCCAATCGCCTTCTCAATCTGGCCTGTGGACAGTCCAAGAATCAGCATGTTTTTACATGAGTAGAATGTGTGCTTTTATTTAAAATGCATCTCTGGGCTATTTGTGGGGCATAGGAATTCATTCATATATTTTTTTCAAAATATAGTCCAGTCCACCACATGGTCTGAGGGATGGTGGACCGGCCCATGGCTAAAAAGGTTGCTGACCCCTGACTTAAATTATTAAAATAATTTACTCATTGAAAAACCTGTCCAAAACTGCATACCTAGTGTTTATTCATTAGTCATCTGTTGATGACAGCAACTTTGAGTGATTACTTACACCTGTGAAACTGCTGTCACAGATCAAATATTATAGACAGAGCTTTCATATTCCTTAACTAGCACCAGCTGAAACACATTGCTTTCAGTGACAGCAGTTGATGCTTTCAACTGCTAATCATCACGTGGCAAAATATCATCAAATGGCATGTATCCATGTGTGGATCTGCCCAGATTAATATAAGAATAGACAGTAACTTTTCAAGTGCAATATGCATTACATGATAGCTTTCTGTGTGTGGCTGGACTATGTGTACACTCGTTATCTTTTCCTGCCAATTCTAGCATGTTTTCCCTCCCTTTCTTTTGTGCTTGTCAAATTCCTAGTTCATAGTTGGTATCATACACCCCAAGATTGGCATTCTTTTAATTATACAATGCAATTTACACTTATATTCATACATACAACAAGCCTAGGATAATGACTTTCAAATGGGGTTACATATTGGTCTGAGAGGACAAGCTAATGCTTTTTTGCCATATACCTGTCTTAAGATCTAGAGTGGGTTATAGCTTTAAATCAGGGGTGGCCAAACTGTGTGGCTCTCCAAATGTTGTTGGGCTACAACTCCTATGATTCTTGGCCACATTGCCTAACACCATCATGAGGATCACACGTTAGCTAATTTTGCTATAAATAATTTCAAGTATAAAACCAGTAAAGTAATATCACATTTGGAGCAGCATCCTTTAGTTAAATAATGGGAAAGGTAGTACTTAGGAAGAGAACTACAGTACAGTGGTACCTCGGGTTAAGAACTTAATTCGTTCCTGAGGTCCGTTCTGAACCTGAAACAGTTCTTAACCTGAGGTACCACTTTAGCTAATGGGGCCTCCTGCTGCCGCCGTGCCACCACCGCCGCACAATTTCTGTTCTCATCCTGAAGCAAAGTTCTTAACCCGAGGTACTATTTCTGGGTTAGTAGAGTCTGTAACCTGAAGGGTCTGTAACCCGAGGTACCACTGTACCAGCTGACAGCTTGCATGTTTATATCGTGGAAATAGGAGCAATCTTTTATATGAAAAAAAATGACAAAAGTTGGCCTGAATCATTAGACACTGTGTTGGGGATATAGTGACTAAGGTGCTGGGGTGGCGATTAAGGCATTCATTGTCTCTTGTCTTAGCCCTGAGCAGTGATTCTATAGTCTGAGAATCTTGCAAGAAGAATGAGGATCAAAACATTGTAACTATGGGAAAGCAAATATTGATTTATTTTATATTATACAGAATTTCTATAGAGCTGTCGAGAATAAAAGCTGAGTCATGTCACCACATCATTACCTTTATTGTGGGGAATTTTTCTACTTAAGGCCTAGCTGCATATTGTATGCGGGGGGGGGGGGGAGTAGTTTGAAGTGTATTGAGTTCACACCTTGAACTAAGGACTGATTGCAAACTTCTACACAGACTATTTGGGATTATATTATCCATTTAGAATGCAGGTAGAGGTGGATAATTTGCAATTTGGAGAGGTCTCCCAGGCCTGGCTCCTGTTTTGACAGCCCCTTCAGCAAAGCATCCTCCAGCGGCCTCTCTTCTGTGTCATGGAGACACAGGCAGACACAGACTGGAGGTAACAGCAAACAGCACCAGCCACACCCCAATAAGTGCTAGGTGGCTGTGTCTGGGAGCCACCTTCATTTAAATTTCCCACATAACACCACTCTTGGTCATTGCATTGATCTAGCAGCTTGACATTCATATGACAATCCTTTTTAAAAGCATGGTTTTAAAGGGGGACTTGGGGCAGGTGGCAGTAATAAACTTAAAAACTTGACCAGGTACAATTAGATGTTGTTGAATGTACGTGCAATTAAGCCGTTCGCCTGTTCTTTTTCAGGCAAGAAGCCCTTCTAGCTGCCATTAGTGAAAAAGATGCCAATATTGCTCTGCTGGAGCTGTCGTCCTCCAAGAAAAAAACGCAAGATGAAGTAGCTGCACTTAAACGAGAGAAAGACCGCTTGGTGCAACAGCTGAAGCAACAGGTACGAGAATATTGTTTGATTCAATATGTGAGTCTGCCGTTCAATTTGCAGCTTGCCTTAGGCAAATCCCCTCGGCTACTACCTACCTCCTCACATGTCATGCTTTCCCCAAACTGAAAGCTACCACAGCACTTTAATATTTTTTCCAGCTATGAAGGCTGACTCTCTTACTTTCTCAAAAAGAGAAAAAGCCAAAGGTTAAAGGCAACCAGTTTCTGGTGGGGTTAGGAATCTGTCCTATAAATAGTTACGTGCAAGACTGAAGTAAGTCCTACACATTAAAAATCGTTGATCATTTTATTTTTCTATGATATGAAACAAGTGGCTGGAGTCCACATGGGCTGTATGAGGACTAATAAACTGAAAGCTAAATCCAAATAAGACAGAACTGCTCTGTGTGGATGGCCTGTCAATCCAGACAAGTAGCATTGATCTTGCTCTGGATGGAATCTCAGTCCATGTAACAGCTTGGGTTGGATTAAAATGGATCTAGATAAGCAGTTTATTCCATGTGTGCCTGGGACTGAATAGGAGCATCGTGTCTGTAAGTGACAGCTTAGCTTCCATGGAGGAATAAGAAAGTGCTTATTACCTGTAGTAACTCTAGGAACATCGGAAACCCAGCCATATTTTCTGTAAGAAGTCCCACAAGTTATTTTGAGAGTTATAGGCATGCAGACCTATTATTAAGATGCTATCCTAGATTAGTAGATAACAAACTTATTGTCAGAAAAAATTCATATACAACTTATGAGACATATGCTCTCCTCCTCCTTTTTCTAGCTAACACAAACATGGGAGAACTGTTTGAAGGAAAATTGATACTTCTGAAAAGCTATAGAAGTCACTTAAACTATTCTTGGTGATTTTTAGCTAAGCAATTCATTTGCCAGATAGTTAGCAGCAACTCCCATCTTTGGACAGCCACTTTTGGGCCCCCAGCCATCACCACCACCACCATTTACTTCACTTTCACTCCTATTACAACTAAATTACTCTGTTGCCAAAGGCAGCAAATTGGAGCCAAAAAGCCTTTCCACCAAAGGTTTCTTCTGAAGCACCGGTACTCTGGTAGCAGTGGTTTTTCACTTAACATTTAATATTGAAATAAAATGTTTAATGTTTGCTCAATTAAGTTCTTTTTCCGATAGTTAAAACCAACATTAAAACAGGTCAGAAATCAACTTTACCGTTTTTGTAATATTCAGCTTTACTGGAAGAGTAATAAATACTGTCACTTTGCAGCAAGATGGCCATTCACCAACAAAAGGCTTTGATACACAGACTTTAATGTAAAATACATATTTTCATTTCACCATGCTGATAAAATGCTTCTTGGCATTTGACATTTGACATCCATCCTCAACAATATGAGGAGAGGAAAGAATTCTAGTATTATGAGAATCTATGATCCTGCAGGCTTGATGCAAAACCCGAAGTAAAAGCCTTGAGAGTATTTTCCTATCATGAGCTTCTTAGGTTTTTATCCTGAAGAATGTGAGATTTGTAACTCTCACAGAAAATACTTTTTAATAAACAGGTGTCTCCTGAAAACCTCCTTTTATGTGGTGTTTTTGGCTGCCCTTCTATCAGTTGAATAACCTGTTCAGCATAGCATTATAGTTCCATTTTTATAGACTGAAGAACAGTTAAAATCCAAATCATATACATAGTAGGTAACTTTCTAAACCCCTTAAAGCATTTTGTAACCATCAGTATCATTCTGCTTAATACATTCCACTTGAGATGTGGCTAACAGCAGTGGGGACAGGACAAGCTTTCTAACCACCATGAAAGCAACAACTGAAGACATCTGTCTATGGAGGACCAGCACAATATATTTTGTTGCACAAGGCAAAGTACAAGATGGCACCTCTTTGAATTCCATGTACAAAAGCCAAGTGGGCTTGCAATTGGCTCTTACATCAACACTGGTGACAGGATAACATCCTCCACCAGACCAGATTAGCAGACCAGATTAGAAGGCCCAAGAGACAGGCCACTTGGCAACAGAGTTATTAAATAGTTTGGCAGAAATAAAAAACTGAGTTCAAGTTTTTCATCTGGCAGCGTGGGCTAGGACAGCATCTAGATTCCTCTCTCAAATCCAGCTCTTTGACATCTAATTTATCTTACAACTTAGCGTAGAATAAAGTTCACAAAGAAGTCAACTGGAGTTTTCCAGAAACTCTGTAGCCACACTAACCTTTGGGTTAGAGTACAGAAGCAAAATTACTCTTTGAAAATGCTTCACAACTTCTATCCCAGATGAATGGTAAGTAGCCAGTGTAACATCAACATTTTCAGAATTAGTTCTGTGAAATGTAGACTTCTTGTTATAACTTCTGTTACCCAATAAGTAGGTAGGTTCCATGTTGGAGATTCAGTTTTGCTGTGTAAAGGGGAGTTCATGCCTCATGAATCTGTTAATCTCTCCCCAGCAACCCCTAAGGAAAAAAGGCAACCATGGATGAGAGCATATCATCTCAGAAACTGGTTAAAATATTAAGAGCCAAGAGTATTCATTAATTAAATAAATAATAAAAATTAATGAGTAAAACAACGTATTTCTCAAACTATGAACAATGTAAAGTGTGGATCATCAACAAACTGTTAATTTTTGCAAAAAAATACAACAAAACTAGAAAACTCAGTTTAAGGGAATTAACTCATAACATGACTAGCCTCTGCAAGAGTGTTTCAGTCATCAGAATGCATACAAAAAGTTTGATTGAACAACTTAGATTCAGCAACCAAATAATGGCTACCTATTTTGTAGCATTCTGTGATGATTCCTTCGGTTTCCCTATTTGCATTCCTCACACAGTATCAGATTCCCACCCACTCAACTAGCAAATTGGTTACTGTTAAAGAGAAGGGAAGAGTTTTGGCAAAGACATTCTGGTTCTTTAATTTCTCTGTGTGCTTGTGTTTAACTTTGGATGAGGAGAAGTATTTCAGAAAGAGGATATGGTATTAGTGTTGTTTTAATTTAAAGTTCCTAGTCTTTTAGTAGCAGGAATGGGTTTTAATATAGAGACAAATTCATAGCAAAATGCTTAGCATTGACCAGGCCATTCCAGTAAACTGAGCTGCCTGTTCCAGATTGACTTTCAGTGTTCATCCTGTATTTCCTGTATCATTGAAAGGATGAAGTGCAACTGTCACCATATATTCTGGCCACAGTTTAACTACCCCCTCCCAGTAATTTTTCTTAACTGGTTCCTGGTGCCATACTGGTTGTGGGGGCTCTATTTAGAGTTGGGAGGGTGAGTAGCATAGCTTCTGGAAAGTAGTACTGTTTAACAAAGTCCAGATGTGCTGATGAGTGAAGCTGGTACACTTGGATTAGAAGTTATAGCTGAGCCCTGCTATATGTGTGGTGAGGCACTCATTGTAGAATTAATGTAAATCTAAATAACTTGGCCTGCTTATGTACAGTTTATCTACCAGATATGTGTCACAACATAGTTCTCAAATCATTAGATGCTGATTATAGTTTATCACCATGTAAAGTGCTGGTCTGCAGCTTAGCTTTGTCAGTAGAAGCCATGGGGAGATAGATTTTCCTGTGATGTCTTTAGTGCTTTAGATTTCTGAGGTTTCCCAGCAGAAGCTCTTCAAGACAAAAGCTGTCACTTGCCCCTATCTGCATGCTAGTTGATATTTAAAGAATTCTCGTAGCAGTGAGGCAAGCCTTAGGAAAGGATGTGGAACACAAGCACACTGATGAATCAACCCCAATGGATGTGTTTGGGGCAATAATAATATATAATAATAATAATTTATTATTTATACCCCACCCATCTGGCTGGGTTTCCCCAGCCACAAGGGTTGAGCATCCATAGCGTGAAGACATCTGGATCCCCTCAAAGAGTATATTGCTTACTCCAGGTTTCAAATCATGGAACTTCTCATAAGCAATAATAGCATAGGTTCAAAACATAATCCCAAATATGAACAATGGCAATGGAAAAAATGAATATAACTGCACTGTTTTTAGGCAGATGGCAATTGACCTTATAGGGGGAGATGGTCTGGCTTCAGAAAACAGTCTCCAACGCAGAAGAGCTTCACCAATAAGAACTTCAACTCTCTGCTGCCAATAAGGTTTTTCTGTCTCATGTTTGACTTGCAAGCACCACCTGTGCTCTCTTAGTCTATGTTTTCACACCATTAACTTTAAGTCTTTTTTAAAAAGTTTTTTTTAAAAAAAGTCAACAAAGTTACAGACAGGAAAGCTGGAAGTACAGTGGTACCTCAGGTTAAGTACTTAATTCGTTCCGGAGGTCCATACTTAACCTGAAACTGTTCTTAACCTGAAGCACCACTTTAGCTAATGGGGCCTCCTGCTGCCGCCTCGCTGCTGGAGCACGATTTCTGTTCTCATCCTGAAGCAAAGTTCTTAACCTGAAGCACTATTTCTGGGTTAGCGGAGTCTGTAACCTGAAGTGTATGTAACCTGAAGTGTTTGTAACCTGAGGTACCACTGTAACTGTATGAATGACCAGGGCTGACCTCAACAGTTGAATCAATCATTACATATAGCCACTGCCTAAAGCAGTGGTTATTTTCCTATAGAGCAGTGTGCTGTGGCACCCTGGGGTGCCTTGAATGATGGTTGGGGTGCTGCAGGCAATACTGGCTTTTGCCCTCTTTCCTTCCCTCCCTCCTTTGATGCCCTCTCACGTCTCTGCCTCCCAAAGGGTTGCAGCAGCCCTGACTGCAAGCTCCTCAGGTGAATGTTGCCTCTGGAGCTGGCCAGGGGTTGCTGGTTGCCAGGAACCGAGGTAACCTCAGAGTAAGCAAGCAAGCAGGTGAGGGAGCCCAGCCAGCCAGTCCTCCAGCCCTTGATGTTGGGAATGGACAGACAAGTCCCAGGCCCCAATGGGACCGTGTGAAGAGGCATCTCTTTGGGGCGGGGGGGGGGGTAGATCACAGACCAGGGACTGCAGCAGTAGCTGCCCAGAGGACTCCCAAGGAGAGGGGGCTGAGGGAACACTCCACAAGGGAGGGTGTATGAAAAAGGGTGAGAGGCTGCCAGCTCTGCAGGAAAGGGCTCCTGAGCCCTCTGCATAACTGGGCTCCTGAGCCCCACAGGGGTGCCGCAGAAAGAATGTAGTGGACTCAGAAAGGTTGAAACCTATGCTCTCTAGAGGTTTTTTTTTTTTACCCATTCATCTCTGTGGTTTCAGATTATTTTAGCTGCTGTTCTTTGTTTTTGTTTGACTGGCTTTTAATTCCCGCCCCCCCAAATCTGATAAATATATAATAAGTAATGAAAATTCTGCATAGCATTTGAGTGACCAATTCTCAATAGTTCTTACAACAACCATGTAAATGAGGTTAGTATTATCCCCTAATTTGCAGGTGTGCTGAGACAGAAAATATCCTGGTTTGTCTTAAGGTCAATTGGTTAGTTCATGGTAGAGGTGAGATTTGAATCACATACTTCCAGATTCACAATTAATTTATTTTGCTATTATGCGCTTACATTGCCATATAAACAATAGACAGTCAATTAGTAGGCAAAAAAAGGTAACATTAAAATTTACTCTTAAGTTTTCAGTCTGTTGCCTTGCATTGTCACCATCACAATGAAATTCTTTTCTTCGATGATGCAGACAGAACTTTAAATGTGAGGGTTGCCTTTCCAAAGTATGTTAATCTCCCCCACATGTTGGAGCTGTGGTTGCTTCTACCCTGAATTCATTCTTGTGGCTAACAAAATGAGATCATAGAATCAGCACAATTTTGAATCTCCAAAAGACTAAGAGAGATAAATTAAGGTAGTACAGAGGATATAGCAGAATTCACATGAAAACTAGGTGCTTTCATTGTTTCTGTACAAAGTTTAGAGTTACCTATTTACTTAAACTTTTTATGCTTGTTTGTTTGTTTGTAGTGTCTTGAATGAATGTGTCTGGGGTGTTTTGTAGATTTTTAAAAATAGTTTATTTTATGTACTATCCAGCTCTGGTATTGGTACTGATGTAGAATGGGCTATAAATCTAAATAAATATGTATATATCAGATTGCTGTCTTCCCTACCCTCTGCCTGCCCAGTCTCATACAGAATCTATCCTCTTTATATTTCGTGCTGAAATCAGAATCTTACATTTCTGCCAACTTCTGAAGTTAAAACGGTTTTTTAAAATAAATAAATAAATAAAAATCCTTGTATGTTTGCATAGTTAAAATGGGAAGGCTGTGCTCTGTGTGGAAGCAATAAGTAGCATGAGGTTTTTTAAAATCCATGTTGCCCATTTCTGCATCCCAAAAGGAAGCAGATTGGGTTTCAACAAGTTGTGCTTGACTGGAGATTGAAGAATCCATTGTCTGGGAGTCCTAGGGAAATCTGGATTCAGATCAGCTCCCTTTTAACCATCTGTTCCATCTTTCTCCTCCATTATTTCCAGATGTTTAAACTACTACAAAATTCTGATATAACTTTTGTTTCCTCTTCCACTCTCTATAATCAAACCTGACGTCCTTCCCATTATAGGTCTTCTGCCTTTTATGATACTGTGGGGATTTTATAAACTTTTGGCTTTCCTGATCCTTCTCAGGACCCCCAGTTACTAGTAAATCAGCCAAGACTTCTGGCCTTTTTCTGTTAGCTCCTTCATTCCCACCTCTTCTTTTGCTTCTGTCTATGATTTGTGATACTCCTTCAGCTGGCTTGCTGGCCTTAGAATGACACTATCATCAAGGACATAAGGCATAAGGCTGAGTACGGTAAATGATTTAGGTTTCTCTTGTTCAGGGGAGGTTGTTCACCACACACATGCACCAGATACAGTGGGAAGTTCTAATCAGAGAATGCTTCAACACTATTTTCCATGTCCTTTGCTTGTATATGCTGTCAGTGTTATATCAAAGCCAGTTCCAAGGGTTCCATCACACCTGAGTGTCACACTAAGAAATTTAATCCAAATTGGGATGGCTCTCAATCATATCTGTGCAACAGAGTAAAATAAGGAAAATCTGGGACACAATTTGGACTGGGAGATAAAAATTGTAGCTTGCCTCAGGTACTAGCACTAAGGGTCCTTCTATATGGGGATTTTCTTCTTGCCCTACCTATGGTAATGATGGGCATTAGGAAGGGGTATAGAGTATAGAGTATACAGTATATCTTAGGTATACAGTACTGTAATAGCTTTCCCCTTGCTTCCCTCTCAGACTCAAACTAAGATACGTATTCAGGAAAGAGGTGGGCAAGGGTGAAGGGAATGCCTGAGAACAAGTGACTTTCAAAAGACCAGATATCCTCTCCGCAAAATGTTACGGACAATTAACTGGTATAGAATAAATAAGAGATTGGCACTAAATGAAAGTCATTTACCAGTACAAATGTCTACAAGACATTTACTAGTCATCTACTGTTCAAATTGTATGGTAACCCTTTTATTATATACAAGTGACAGAAAAGGTGGCTGGGAATTATCTGTGCCTCTTTGTGTGACTATATATACTGTCACCATGTAAATGAACACTCAGCCAATGAACAAGATATGTTAAGGATAGATAAGGAGTGGAGAACCTGTTGGACCCCAACTCCCATCAAGCCCAGCCAGCACAGCCAGTGCTCCAAGATGATGGGAGTTGTAGTTGCACAACATCTGGAGGGCCACAGGTTCCCCATCCCTGGTGTAATTTAGCTAAGCTATTTTGTTTGTAGCCTTCCCTCATTAATTATATGAAAAGAGGAATTTTCTGCCAGTTTGTATCTTATGTGTATGTGTTGTTCAGCCTTGTGTTAAGCTGCAAGAACTAGCAATTTTAAGAAAATACCTTTAAAATTTAAGGACATGTGCAAGCATATGTATGTCCAACTTGTAAAGCCACTGTTGAAGGAAGGGTATTTGTCATGAGCAACCGTGTCTACTCAGATCCAGCTTAGGGAAAGCTGTTCCTATGTGTTTGAGGCAGAAGCTGGCTGTGCATGGTGTATATTTGTAAAAGTTGTGGTGTAAAAAGCTCGTGTGTGTGTGCATTTTACGTACCAAGCAAATGTGAAACACAATAAAATTGCAAGCAGTGCTTTTTTGTAAAAAGTGGACAGCCCACCTGAAGTATTTGGGAGACTGGTGTGAATGATATCATGATTCTGAATCACTGATAAATACATGAGTCAAAAGCACAGTGAAAATCTGTGCTCACTCTGCACACAAGACCATCACTAGTTGTCTTTCTAAGGTAGATCTGTAAGCAACCAATTTATTATGGCTGCCGCTGCCTTGCTTACTACTCCAGAAAATATTGTGAAAGCACTTGGCAATGCTAAGGGAAGAAGTGAGGGAGGACTGTACTCCTCCTCCTCCTCCTCCTCCTCTTCTTCTTCTTCTTCTTCTTCTTCTTCTTCTTCTTCTTCAGCCAACTTTGATTATTACTCTGCCAAAAGTAATAGCAGGCTCAAATAGTTTTGTTTCTTTAAATAATGTTGCTATCAGCAGTGTTTATATGATGCAGACACAGGCGCATTCATGTGTGCACCCAGAACTGTTCCTACGCTCTTGCAGACAGCCTGTGTTAAGCTGACACTGAGCAGTCCCCATCACTTTAGAATCCAGGAATTTACATCTATTGGTAAGCATTTTTTCCCCTTCCTAGGAACAGTTCCTAGAATTGGGATGGCGGGCTGGGAGGGGGATGATAGTATTTTCAGCCTACATATAACCCTTTGAAGGTGCAAGCAGATTTCTTGGTCATATGGTAACACACACAAACAAAAGCTCTGGTGAATCTGTGAGTGTTGATCACCTTAGATTTGTTGCCATTTCAGGCAGTTCAATAGCTACTGAAAGAATTCCTAGCTGCCTAAAAGAAGGTTGTATAGCTGCAATTATTGTCAAAACAGTGAGATGGCGCTGTGTGTGTGTGCCCTCTTCCTGGAATCTGAATAATTCACCCACAAATAGATGAAAGGAGAGCCAGGCACCATCTTTTTTGGTGCAATAGAAGTGGTGATATAAAATTGTAATTGTTTGAAACTATTTCATTGAGCTTTTATGATAAATTTCTTTTCACATTGCCTTTGAGAAACTATTACTTTGTCCAATGTTGCTAATGACATTGCCATTAGAGAAACTAGACTGCCCTTGAAGCTTCAACTATTGGACGTTTAAACTGCACTTTTCAAGTTTGCAAAACTGGAATGAAACCCTTCATAACTTCCATAAACTGGAATGTTGGTTAATGTGATTCTATTTTACAAATATTAGGGACATGGGTGGCGCTGTGGGTTAAACCACAGAGCCTAGGACTTGCTGATCAGAAGGTGGTGACGGGGTGAGCTCCCGTTGCTCGGTCCCAGCTCCTGCCAACCTAGCAGTTCGAAAGCACGCCAAAGTGCAAGTAGATAAATAGGGACCGCTCCAGCGGAAAGTTAAATGGCGTTTCTGTGCGCTGCTCTGGTTCTCCAGAAGCGACTTAGTCATGTTGGCCACATGACCCGGAAGCTGTATGCCAGCTCCCTTGGCCAATAAAGCGAGATGAGCACCACAACCCCAGAGTCGGTCACGACTGTACCTAATGGTCAGGGGTCCTTTTACCTTTATTTTACAAATGGATGGTAAATCTTGACCTAAACCAAACTTGTGGTGCGCTGAACCAAATGTACATGTATTTTGCCTGTAAGGTATTTAATAAACCAACTGTTTTTGTAGTCACAAGAAGCAAAACTTAAGGGCTCATCCAGGCTTCCTTTTGTGAAATTTTTCTAGACATCTCCAGGTTTTAAAGTTGCCTGGAAAGCTCAGTGCCAAAGAAAATCTGGATGAGCCCTAGGTTCTTGGGACAATCCAGTCCACACATAGCTTATCAGCTGCATGGATGATAAACTGTGCTTGAAGTGGCTTGTTCCAAACTGTGCAGAGGAAGGAGCATCCAGCACTCTTCCATCAGGCCTAGAGGCAGTTCCAGCTGATAGTCCCTGTTAACATCTGTTGTTGATGAGACAAAACCAGGGTTAGGGAAATTGGTATATAGGCTGGAAACAGCTTTGGTGGATAGGCACAGCAGAATGGATCACAGGGTGATGGGTGCAGCACCTGATTTAGGGTGGTGCAGGTGATCCCCCCCCCCCGGGCACTGAGCCAAGGGAGTGCAAAATACTACTACTAATATATTTTTTAATACCCTTTTTTTTAAAGCACCAAACGTTTGTTCTTGCTTAGGGCACCATATTACCAAAGTCTGCACCTGGATGGGTGAAAACTAAAAGCATTGTACATAAATTGTATTGTACATAATTTGGAAGCACAATGTTCCTAGTATGTATATGAAGCTAATTATATTTCGTAAGCTGCCTTATAGAGGATTTGCCTTGTAAGGCAGCCTGTAAGTACTTCAAATAAATAAATAGAAATAAATAAATAAACTATCCAGTGGAGGTGTAATTGAACTGAGATTTATATATTTTAATCATGAATTCCCCAGCTCCCTTCAGTACCTTAGCACAGATGATATTCCTTAGGTGCCTATTAAGCAATTACTATAATTTTTTGTTCTCTTCTTACATTATTGCTTTACCTCATATTAGATGTAAATTTAGATACACGGCAGTGTAGCTGCAGCACTGGCCCATATTTTTGTATATGCTGCCTATCACTGAAGTATGTTTGACAGCTGAACTGTATCTTATAACTTCTACCTGAGAGTTGAGCTTGTACTTTTCAGTACAGTTGGCAGAATAACTCATGTTTTCGGTCCAAATTGCCTATTTTCATTAAAGTAATTTACTTAGTGCTAGAAAATCCAGATGAGGAAATTGAAATTATAGACAACTTTACTGACACATCATTAATTATAGTTCTGTTTATATCTTCTTGCCACGTTTCTTTTAGAGACCCTTACTTCAGCAGTTTATTTAAAAAAAGAAGACAAGAAAGCATCCTAGCAATTTTACAAGGTTTAAAATGTGATATTATGTGCATAAAACCAACAAAGACTTATCCTGCTATAAAACATAGGCAGTGGTAGCAGCTGCCCACTGCTGCTGCTAGGGTGAAGGGCAGGGCGAGGCATCTAACAGCAGGTGGAGCTAGGGTCACAGTAGGCAAAACACAGGTGGCACATAGACAGGCTTGATGCATAGGGAGAAGAAGTCGACAAGGGGTGAATGGGATAGAAATAGTCAGGGTAGAGACTGGGAGGGAGAATAAACAGGTTAAGAAGGGTTAGGGGGAAGCAAGCAATGTTAGAGGCTGAGTGGAGGCAGAAAGGGAGTAAGGCATGCTGCCCTGCAAAAAAAACTGAAGTCATTTTTTCCACAGTGTAGAAACCAAATCATCTTATCATGGTTCTCTGCCCCTGCTCCTTCTGCTGCTTCCCATCCAGTCTCTAAAGTGGCGTGTTGGCTAAGCTCCTGTCTCTCGGAACAGAACGGCAGGAGCAACGTGAGACAATGAAAGCATCCTGAATGAATTCTGAATATTCCAGGGTCACCAGTCAGAGTAAACTTAAGGAAAGTGTTTTAAAGTGTGTGTGCTCTGGATTATTGCTGGGTGTTGGTCTGGAATAAGACAGTTTGTGCACATTGTGGCAAATAATACTGTCCTGATTGACTGGGTGTTTCCAATTTCAAGGCAAAAATGCAATTTGGAGAATGGGTGAGTTTTGTCACCCTTTCTGAACTTTTTTTTCCCAATGAGAAATTGCTTGGAAAAATGCATTGGGTGGTGTCTCTCCTCCTGGAGATCTAGGGGGTTGCTGTCTGAGATGGCACAGTACAGTTTATAAAAATAAGTAACATCTGGTTTCTCAAAACAATCACGAGTTTTAGGTATCCTTGTAACTTTTATTTTACATTGTAACATTATTATTGACCGGTTAACATAAATTAATAAAACAGCAAATACTCCATTCAAAGTTATATATTGCTTCTTTCCTTTGTTTATAAATATATTTGTGTGTCAGCCTTTGGATTCTAGGTTTCGAGACTGAAATTACTTGATGTTTGTGTCATGCCACAAGTTGGGACTTCCAGTAAAATAGTTCTCATGTTTCCTTATAGTGTTCTGGAGCCCTCTTGAACAGTTTTCTAAACAATGATCGCCAGAATTATTTCCCACATCACCATTCCAGTCACATATTTTGCAAGAGCGTGAAATATCACATTCCTACATTTAATGTAAAGTCGCTTGGGCTTTTTCCCAGCTGCATCTGTTTTAAAAGAATTGCTCATGGCTAACCCCTTTGGAGATGTGTGGTGTGTGATTTTGGACGTTATACCACCACATCTAAGAGTTTAAGGCAAAAGGTAGGGCAGGTGTTTTTTCCAGCTCTGTAAACAAGGACTGAAGTCTGAGAATGTTTATCACAGTGCTGTTTTTATTTCACAATGGTTAAGTGGCTGGTGATGCAACAAGCTGTAATTCAAGATCAAAAGAACACATCACTTCTGATGATTACTATGTTAGACTCCAGGAGCCTTCACAATAGACGCATACAGTGGTACCTCGGTTTTCAAACAGCTTAGTTCTCAAACTACTTGGAACCCAAACACTTCAAACCCGGAAATGAGTGTTCCGGTTTTTGAACTTTTTTCAGAAGCCGAACATGCTCCGATTTGAGTGCACAGTTTTGTTTTGAGCGAGCAGCTTGGCCCCAGCAGCGACTACCGCTGCTTCCTTCCCTTCCCTTTCCTCTGCTGGGAGTTGGGCGGCTCCTCGGAATGTAAGTGACTCCGAAGTAGGGAGACTAGGAAGTTGGCAACTCTCCCCCAGCGCGCAGAGAGGCGGTGTTTGGGGGGGAGAGTGGGGGGGGAGAACTATGCTGGGCAGGTTGACCTTCCCACCCCCTCGCCTTTCCTCCCTCCCTCCCCCCACCCCAAGCCCAACCCTAAGCGAGGTCCAGATGAGGCAGTGTGGGCGCTGCATTCCCGAGTGGGGTATTGGGGCGGTTGGACTGCATGCAGGCTCCATCCTGCCCGGCTCAGTGTCCAGTGGCTAGGAGCACAGTCGAGAGCAGCCGCCTCCTCCTCCTTTCCACGTTCCGGTGCTGCTGCAGCATCCTGGAGCCGCCATGCCAGGGACGCGCAGGCAGCGCTGCCCTGACCAGCTCACGGCTGTCGCTTTGTCATGCTGCCTAAAGTGGAGACAGAAGCCCTGGGACTCGCCAGGGTGAATGGGGAGCGTGGACAGATGCCAGAAAACATGCAGCCCCCTCCCACATCCAGTTAGCCACCTCCTTCCCCACCCGCACGTGTGCTTCTGAGTTCAACACCACTCCCTAGCAACTGGCATTTAGATGTGGCATCTTTACTCTCTGATATCAGATCTTAGTCCTAGGATTTGATGGTTCTTCCTCTTCATCCCGCCCCCACGTTCAGCCACTGTCCCTCCACCCAACAAACAAATACTTCCTGCCAGAAAACCCTGGACTTTATTCCTCCCACTTGGGGGGTTCTGGCCTGTTAGGCCCGTGAGCAGCCTCTTGTCCTTACCATATTAGCTGCCCTTTCCATTTTGCTTCCTCTTTGCTAAGTCATTCACCCTCCAGGGCTTCTTCTGGCCTTACATACATTTCAAATACCTTTTAAAAGTCTTAACATCTTGGTGACTTGGCACAAGGCCTGCAAAAAAGGGATCCATCTCCATATGCTAATATTCTGTTTTGCTTATTTTACCTTTGAGCATCTCTTGTGTCGAACCAGAAAGAGTCTTAAAAGTTTGTAAGTTTGTGGGGAATTGACTTAATAGAATACTAGGCATTGGGTTATATTTGTGTTCCTGATTCAATATTACTGTCATCTTTTTATTTAATAAAAAAAAAAACATTACTGTCATCTTAATTTGTTTTCCTGATCACACATTTATTACACGTTCTCTGTACCAATAAGTCTAAACCTACCTAATCCCACCAAGCAGGTTTCATCAATAAAGTGATAGGAAAGGTAATTTTATATAATACTACCATATTCTTATAGTTTATTTTTTTTATCAGTGATTTACTTTTAGCAGGTATGTCAAATGGCTTGTCCATACAAAAATGGTTTTTCCCTTGGAACACTTGAAATTGGAATTAGATATTATTTCATATGATTATCTGTATATAATAGGAAATTTATACTCCAGTTCTATTGTTATATTTAATACATTGTGCCCATCTCTTTTATAAATAAAACCCTGAAAACTCAGTATTCTTATGTCTCTTTTGCAGACTCAAAATCGCATGAAATTGATGGCAGATAACTATGAGGATGATCACCTCAAATCGTCATCTCATTCCAACCAAACTAACCATAAACCCTCCCCAGATCAGGTAAGAACCCTGCTCTTTTTCTTTTTACAGTGATCCTTTACTGTTGTGTACTGATCTGTATATCTAGAACCAGAAGCAGCTTTTCCAAAAGGGAATTAAAAGAATGAGCTTGTTCTGATTATGACATGGATTTCCTCGCTCTGGTATAAAATTGGAATTCCTGTTAGCAAATCATTAGATTTCATTATTTCAGAAGGACTGGTCTAGCAGAGGTTTGCTGGCATATCATTCTTAGCGTAACTCAAGTGAACAGTTATTTCAGATTGCTTCTTTCTATGAGACCTGTGTGCTCAAATCTGTGGCCTTATTGCTTGTTTGTAAGGGTGGCTGCATCCATGCGAGGAAATCCCAGCCTGTGCGCTAAATGATCATAGGCTGTTCCTGTACATGCTCAATGAAGCTTGTCCTAAAAGAGAATCAATTTACCATTTCCTATGCACAATTTAACTTCAGATGTCGCTGGCTGAACTGAGACGTGCTTGGAAACTAACAAGATGCTTAGCAAAACCCATATTCAGTGCAAGAGGACCTCCTAACTAGAAAGCTCTCGCCAGTACTGCAGCATTCACTAACTTAGTTAAAAATAAGAATAAACCTTATCTGGTTACCATCTAGCTTGCTAAGGTGAATACCTCACACATCTGCACCCTCTTGTAATTCTAAAACCAGCATAGAGGCATCCCATTTATATAAAAGTATGACTATGTTGTGCAATGATTATGGGGAGAAATGAAAAATGTAAGTGTGTTGAAAAATGCTTGAAATTGCCCACTGATGCAAAAATTATACTTCAGCCACTTCCAAAGGTGATATTAAGGGGGGGGGAGCTTAGGGAGGCTTGGTGTGTTGTGTGTGCATTCCTTTGAAGGACACAAAGAACAAAAACTCCCCACCACTTTCTATCATGCTAAGCTTTAAAATTAGAATCCAAGGGTCATCTAGTCCAACTCCCTGCAATGCAGGAATCATAACTAAAGCATCCCTGACAGGTGGCCATCCAACCTCTGCTTAAAAACTTCCAGGGAGAGAGAATCTACCACCTGCCAAGAGAGTCCACTACTGAACAGCTCTTACTGTCAGAAGGTTCTTCCTACCATTTAGTCAGAATCACCTTTCTTATAACTTGAATCCATTGGTTCAGGTCCTGGCCTCTGCAGCAGAGGAAAACAAGCTTGCTCCATCTTCCATGTGACAGCCCTTAAGATATTTAAGAAGGTATTTATTTCAAAGTACAGCCACCAAAGGAATCATTGTATCCTGCTTTATTTATTTATTTGGGGGCGCGTTTCTAAAACCTGCAGTAGGGAACTGAGAGTCCTGCCTGAAAGCCATTTGAGGCTATCAGTAGTTGGAAACTTTCAAGCTACTATTTGGAGATGTCAGACATAACATTTCTTATGATGGAGCAGCATTGATATTGCAGATTAAGACAATGCTCTGCAGTTCTGACTTTCCTGGGGAATAAAAGGATATTTGTTTTGCACACTGAAAGGAAGCGAAGGGGCATTTCCTTCATGTGAAATATGATTGCAGCAGAAGGTAGTGATCATATGAGATGAAGGCAAACTGTCACATGTAGAGAAGTTCAGCCACAATTACCAATCAGATGTGCCTTCAGCATATTTTAATGTTCAGAAATTAACTAAATCACCTAAGAATACTTATAGTGATTCAGGGTATTTGAGGAGTATAAGATACAAGGAATTAGTGGCTATTTTTTCTCCCACTAGAACGTTTTTCTTTTGTGTGGTTTAAATACTAATCGAGTCTTTATTTCATTCCCATGCTGCTCTGGGGCTTTTCCCCCTTGTCTTCTCTCAACCAATAGGATGAGGAGGAGGGTATTTGGGCATAGCCAATCAGATGCTCTTAGTTCAGCCATTTTGTTCAGAACGGTGAGAATCAGCTTTCTTTACCAGTAGAAAAGTTTCCCATGGTCACTCTTGCATCTTGCTTCTGTGTGATTCATGAGGTTTGGGTGTCTTTCCTTTCCCTTTCTAATGTGGCCTCTGCATGTAAATGTTTTCCTACTTATTTGTATTTTTTATTTTTTTTAATCTGTTAACTTGTTACTGTTTTGTGTCGTTGTGAGAATACACTCCCAGAGCATGTGGTTGGATTTATATGCAAACAGCAGCATGATTCATGTTGTAAGAGGGAATGTCGCCATTATACTTTAGCAGTAGTTTAACCATGGTAGCTAATATTTGCATTAGAAAAACTTTTGCTATGAAGCTGAACAATCCAGAGGTTCTCTTTTTAAAAGTAACAAATCACTCAAATCACTTTTCTGCAGGATTTGAGCACGATGAACCATGCTGCTGATATTGCTGCAAGATTGTTGGGTGCCCCAGTTACCTACAGTGTTTGATAAAGCAAATGAGGATTTGGAGAAGATTAATAGTAACTTAAGGGAAGAAATAGCTTTCCAACTTTTCTGCATTCTGCCTGATTTATTGTCTTGTTAAATATATTGTTGCATTGATCAGATCCTCCGTTCTAAATCAATTATGTAGGGAACCCACAGCAATTGTGATAGGGCCAAAGTTTTAATTTTACAACCTGGGAGTTGAATTGGCACTCCCTTTATTTGGGAGGGGGGAATGATTTAATTCATGCTCATTAGTGATCTCATGCCCCTTTGGAGTCTTTCTTTGCCATGTCTTTGTGTTTGTGTATGGTGTTAAAACTATTCAACATGATGGTGAAGAGTAAGTATCATGCTGAAGGATGCCAGGGAGCTGGGTGAGCTGAGAGGTAAGTTAATGAGGGGGAAAAGGAATTAGCTTAGAAGGCAGGAGCAGTTCAGACTCATTTACATGGTAAAATGAAAATACTGTGGCAGATGTTGATTAAAGGAACTTCCATTTAAACACTGCATGTACAAAGAGGATAAAATTGAGGAAACATATGTGCTTCTCTGTCAACAAAATGTTTGCTCCTGTTACTTTGGAAGACAAGAACTGACACAACAGATAAAAGGGTAATAACATCACTGGGGCTTTAGTGGTTGTTTGCAACTTATTTGCTGTGGTATAACTCCTACATTTGAAATCTTAATGAAAGAGGCAAAGGGTAGGACATGAGGATGCAAGAAAAAGGAAGAGAATATGAATATTTGAATGGACAAGAGAGAAGATGGACCATCAGATCCATTACTGAAGTGTGAAAGTTGAAATCTTTAGATCTTTAGTATACTGATACAAAGTGTGTTGTGCCTATGCTATGTGTATTGTTTGTACAAAGAGTTTTGTCAATGGGCCCTTGCATTTGGTCAGGTTTCCAGTGCCTTGCTGTAGTCAGTATATAGTCAGTCACTAGGACAGATCAGGTCAAATGCTCTATAGTAGAAAGGACTTGCTCCATCTGCCTGGGACACCCAAGGTGAGCTTCCTTACCTGTGGCTGCAAGTAGTTAATAAACCATGATGCTGTATCTTCAGTCCAGAGATAAATGTGTACACCATAGGAGTAAAGTCAAACCTTACCATAATAGTTCCTGATGTACTTCCTATTTCAGGAGGAAGTACCAGCTGATGTTGAACAGCTGAGCCTGTACTAGTAAGAAACCCCTTAGCTTTTTAGGTCCTGCAGAGGCCCATCTGGGGATTGCTGTTCAATCCTGTCATCTCTCTTTGTGGTTACCATTTTTGTTATACTCCATGTGGGTAACTCATGTCCCAAGTGTTCCCTGCCAGGGCCTTGCCCTCCTCCCTCTTATGCCTAGTTTTATTCCTACTTAGGGCCTTCATTCTTCCAACTTTTTCGCCATCAACCACACAGAAGCCTCTTACTCCCTTCAACAAGTCCGCCCCAACCTCATTCTCCATACCAACCACTTAGGCTTGGTACCACCATTCAAAAAAATCAGAATTTACCTTTTATGTAATAATGCTCATTTAGTTGTAGTCAACTAAAATTTCCTGGCACTTTGAAGTCTAAATGAACATGAAAAGCCCTTAATACAGTGTGTTGAGTAAAAAGAGTTTTGGTTTTTTAAATTGAATTATGTCTATCACTCAAGGACAAGTTACAGGTAGGTAACCGTGTTGGTCTGCCTTAGTCAAACCAAAAAAAACAAAAAAACAATTCCTTCCAGTAGCACCTTGGAGACCAACTAAGTTTGTTATTGGTATGAGCTTTTGTGTGCATGCACACTTCTTCAGATACTACTTCTTCAGTGTATCTGAAGAAGTGTGCCTGCACACGAAAGCTCATACCAATAACAAACTTCGTTGGTCTCTAAGGTGCTACTGGAAGGAATTTTTTTGTTTGTTTGTTTCGACTCAAGGACAAGAACAAATAGTGTCATCATCATCGTCGTCGTCGTCCCCCCCCCAAAAAAAAAAATAACTAGCAGTGTGTTCAGGGGTTTTGAGTCTTAATCCCAACACACTAATCTTGACTAATCTTTGGATGCAAACTCAGGAAATTTAACAAAGGTTTTTTTACTTATATTTGGTCCATAGCGATAAAGTTGTAAAATTCAGCTCTCACCTTTACTATCTTACTCATCATAATGGTCATCTTGTGGAAGAATAGGCACTGAAAGCCACCATGATCTTTGTATGAAGAGAAAACTGAATAATAATTGTCTCTATGATAGTGAGCCTCAAATAAAACTGAAAATGCAGTCTATCTGATTACTAAAAGGCAACGTCATGAAAACTTACCTGGAGACGTGCCATGCTCAAGGCTTCAGCCTTCTGACATCAAAATGAGGATCTTGCCAAAGACTTTGAAATTAATTCCATTTCACTCCCTAAATTCAGTAGGAAGAAGTGGTGGTTGTTGTATACCTTCACATACCTTAATACGTCCATCCTCACTCTGTGGTTTTGTTTTAAAAAATGTTAAAACTATCGCTAACACAGAAAAAAGGCTTTAACACAGTATCTGACACATCTTAGAAGAACTGAGCTCCAGACTTTGTGGTTCATAACATATTGAACAATATGAAGCCACCTCATTACTGTCATCAAGAGATTCCTCTCCTGCACTCATATCCAAAAATGACTTTGTTTAAAAACCATATTAGTTTACTGCCAGTTTCCAAAACATTTTGACAGTGGAGAAAATGCTGACACATAAAAAACATTTGATGTTCCCATGATCTGCCCTTCAGTCTGTATAGGGCAGTTCTGTTTTGCTTCACTTAGGCAGGTGCCAAACCACTTTTGAGAACAGACCACTTTCAGAGAAGTGGAGCAAAAGGCAAGGGGCACAGTAATAGTAGTCTTGTTTTAGTCCCAGTTTAAATTTCAGTCATCTTGGAAATTCTTTAAAATTATGGTGTCTGAATTCAGCCAAGTGCACATTCAGTTTTCCATCTTCATCAAAGCATCTCAGTCTTAAAACATTGTTCCACTGTTCTGAATTTGGTTGTGAAGATCAGAAACATTTTGTAAGTAGCCTGCCAGTTGTGGCAGTTCTGTGATGTGGACAGATATCTATAGAAGAGTACATTAATTCACATTCTTTTCTTTAAAAAAAAATGTGATGATATAATGCAAGCTTTTTCATAGTCTCTGGAAGCTGTTTCTGGGAGTGTCAATAGAGAAAGCAGTGTTCATTCTTTTGTATCTTTCCCAAGGTTTTTTTTCTTCTCCCCCAAAGTTTGGCTAGTTCCCAAGGTGAAGGTGGTGAGCTCTGGAAATCATTAATCCATGGGATTTGTTCATGGTGTATTAAAATTTCAGAAAGAATTTGCTTTATAAATATGATTTCCTGATTGACTCTGGCAGAAATGAAACCAGAAGAGATGGGACTGTCAATGCAGCCAAAATTCCTTACAGTGGTTTCTGTTGAAACGTTATGGGCAGGGAGGAAAAGTCATCTGGGGAAGTGACTGCTGTTGGTTTTGAACCTCTTGCTGAGGTTCTGCAGTGGATTCTTCCAAAAGATTCAGAACTTGCAATGGAAATTGATCGTAGTTTTAAAGGATGTTCTTGTATTTTCCTTTTCCCCTGTGAATAGGGGGAATCAATATAGCTATTAGAGATTCCCTTCCCAGGATCCATGCCCAGTCCAGCCCACATTATGACTTTTTGTACCAGGTGTTGGGGCACAAGGGACAGATTGGGATTCTGTTGATGTTCTGTTTTGACAGTTTATCTGCCTGGGCTGATGGAGACTGTCTCAGATTTGGAGTTGAGGGGCCCCTGGCTTGCTGTCTTGGGAACCTCAATATTCACATCAAGGTTTCCTGGTTTGAGACAGTGTAGGATTTTGACCGCCACAAAAGCCATCGGGGCTATAACAAAATGCCATTGGCACAACCAAAACTATGTGTTAACTAGGCAGAAATGTGGGTTTGATTGTAGGGGATTTTTCATCAAGTGGTGGTCAGACCACTTCATGTTGAGGTTTTGACTTTCAGCACCCATTTTCCTCTTTGGGGGTGGTTAGACCTATTAAGATAGTCTGCTGTCAGAAGCTTATAATGCCTGAAGGATTCCAGATTGCCATGGGGAGTTTATTGTTGCCATGACTGACACTCCTGTAGAAGTTTTGCTCACTCTTTGGGGTACAAAGAAATCTCTGGTCACCTGCTTTTAATTAGTCTTAGTCTTTAACTGTATTGTTTTTATTCTTTCTTACTTTATTGTAGTGTATTTGAGCGATCTTTTTTCTGATGGAAGTTAGTCAAAGTGAAATTTTTGTTCCTCAATCCAACCTGCATTTTAATAGGGTTAATAAATACTACTAGTTGGCCCAGTGTTCAGCATTGCAATGAAAATAACCATTTTGTATTGAGCCAACTTCTGTTTATGGTTATTAAATTAATTCACTCGGTACATTGTGCCAGTATTTGCAAATGCACTTATTATGTCATTTTTGACAGGTTTTATTGTGCTTTACATGTGTTAAACTGGACATTGAATAAATACCACTAGCTTGGGCAAAGACAGGGATGGCGAGAATATCTCTTGTTAATAAAGAAAAGCTGTTTTAGAAAATATTCCCATATCTTGGATAAGCTGTAGAAAGCATTCAGATTGCACAGAGACTTGCAACCCAGCTCATCAGTCCTGTCCAGCTCTGCCTTTCTGCTTGGCAGGTGCTTTTTGCATCCTCTTAAGATAAGCTCTGCAATTGCGGGAAGCACTGTGACTCTTGCTAAGTGGCCAGCTCAAATTAGATGTGGGAGAAACATAGAGATAAGCACGGTACTTACTGGCGGAGTTAATGCATCCCAAGGGAAAGAAATGAACTCCTCTGTGAGCTTTACTATTCTCCAAGAGGGCAGGATCAGCCCTTTACAAAATAAGCAGCAGTAATCAAATTAGGATGCTTTCAGCAAGTGGCTTATCCATGGATAAAATGATCTTGTTTCCAACTTGATAGGTTCTGTTCCCATAATTTAGGTAGTTTATACTAAAGGAAAAGGGGTCAGTATCATCATACAGCTATGGTTTTCCTAGTAGTGATGTATGGAAGTGAAAGCTGAACCATAAAGAAGGCTGATCGCCGAAGAATTGATGCTTTTGAATTATGGTGCTGGAGGAGATTCTTGAGAGTCCCATGGAGTGCAAGAAGATCAAACCTATCCATTCTGAAGGAAATCAGCCCTGAGTGCTCACTGGAAGGACAGATCCTGAAGCTGAGACTCCAATACTTTGGCCACCTCATGAGAAGAGAAGACTCCCTGGAAAAGACCCTGATGTTGGGAAAGATGGAGGGCACAAGGAGAAGAGGGCAACAGAGGACGAGATGGTTGGACAGTGTTCTCGAAGCTACCAGCATGAGTTTGACTAAACTGCAAGAGGCAGTGGAAGACAGGAGTGCCTGGCGTGCTCTGGTCCATGGGATCACGAAGAGTCGGATACGACTAAACGACTAAACAACAACAATCATCATACAGGACCAACATTATACAGTACAGAGTGGCATCAGAAAGGAGCTAGTTCAGCAAGCATTCATATTCAGTTGGATAATGATAATACTACTATTTCAAAGGATACTGTTAGTTTCCTTTCTACCTAAAGATGACCAGAAGACATGTCTACTCTATTAGAACATGCAGCCTTAACATACATAATCTTTTATAGGTATCTCTGTGGAAAGAATACTGTGTTCTCAACCAAACAATGCTTCATCCTAGTTCTACATTCTTGACCTTTGTTTCCCTATTTTAAAAGTGAATTCTGAATTTTATATCAACCCAAGACGGGCCAACACTGGTCTCGGCTCTAATCTGATGTATGCTTTTTAGAATTTAGAACTGGTAAAAAGAATTATACAACTATCAAACCCATGATTGTAGAACTTTTCCAGTCAGCCACCCGTTTGTATGAATTTTAGGCGTGCTAAATCATGTTTGAGGTAAATCAGCTGCTTCAAACGAAGGGAAAGGCATGTAATACATTTCTGGAGTGAAGGGTGAAGATTTTTCACTTCCTTCCCTGCCCCATTCAGGGGTCAGGCTCCTTAAAATCCTGTGTCATGCAAAAATTACACATTTGTAACTGGGAAAAGATGGGCCTGGATGATAGGCAAAAACTGGTGTGCATAGTGAAGGGATGATAAAGATTCTTGGGATAAGAATGACTTTTTGAATGCATTCTGTTGTAAACACAAGAAAATAAACATTACCAGACCACACCGTATATTGCTTTCAAGTTACCAGTTCCAGCACTCAAGTAAATTGAGAACTGCTGATATAGGGCTTCCATGGGGGGGGGGGTTAAATTACAGGAGCTTTAACAATGGGTGTACAACAAAACACACTTGCATTTTGCAGCGAACTTTAAAGAAGAATGGTGTTGCTAATGAATTATTTCTCCTTTGTAGTGTTCTTAACTTTCTGGGTGGGACATAGTTTTACTTATCAGTTATACTGCAGGCCTGCTAACTTGAGGGGTTTTTGAGAAGTCTTGTAGCCAATATTACTACTATTGTCTGCAGCCAACCATAAGCATTGTGTCAATGAAAATTTATTTCCTTTCCATATTTTTGCCTATCAAGTCATCCTCAACATCTTTCCAGTCCTGTAGCCCTTACAGTCTTACAGCATTGCCTTTTTAATTTTAAATTCCCTGTAACAGAAGTAATATTCCATGCTGTTTCTTTTTACAGTGCTAAAATGTTAATCCTAATGTGCTATAAACAGGGTTCTACAGTCTTACTGGGGAAGGGATTTTGACACCACTAATCTGTAGCTTTCAGCTCCTCCTATTGCACGACCATTAATCCATTCAAAGAGTGTTGGAAACATAGCAAAGGAGCCAGAACAGTTGTGTATGCAGGACAATGTTGAAAGTAGTACCAGCACCTGTTTCTGTTGACTGAGAGATTATCACACTTCTGTGTTCATTAGCAGAGTTAGAGGGTATGGTTGGAAAGATATCTTATTCCTGCTGACAAGCAGAAGGTGCAACCACAGATTTTGCCTGGATGTGAACATTTTGACAGCTAAAACTTCACCACAGGCAACCATTGCTGATGCAGGCCTTGTACCTTATTTTTGTTGTTAGAGATTCGCTTTCTTATTCCTCAGTGTTTAATTGGTTGTAATCAACAGAATGTTCACACTCTCAATTTTCCATTCTCCAATTATTACTTTCAAATCCCTGCACTCTTTTAGAAGGAAGCACATGATATAATTAAATAAATCTGCAAAACATTTAAAATTAGTATTTAAATGTATAGCAGAGAAACTTTTTTCTTGAAATCTGTTAATTTGCTGGGGGGGGGGGCTTTCAGGTGAAACAAACAGAATTCTATGCAACTCTTCTCATGACTGGATTCACACGTTCTTTTCCTATCTCCCCTACCCCACCATGCAATTATATTTTTACGTAGAGAGAATTTGGTTACTCCTCTTAGCTTACCTCCAGTTTTCTATGTTATAATTAAGTAAATGTCCCATTTGCTTATGTATTTGTCAGATTATGATTGACTTGCATTCTTTTATTTTAGGTAATTCAGCCCCTTTTAGACCTTGATCAGAATCGCAGCAAGTTGAAGTTGTATATTGGACATTTGACAGCCCTGTGCCATGACCGGGACCCCCTGATTCTCCGTGGACTCACCCCGCCTGCTTCCTACCACCAGGATGACAACCGTGCAGCTTGGGAGAAGGAGCTGCAGAAGATGACTCTGGAGCAGGTGAAGGAACTTCTCATATATAACAATATGGGGCTATTTAGTTCAGATGATAAAGGGTGTATTAAATTGTACATGATGCAGAGAAAGTGGATAGAAGTACATTTTCTTCTTCTTCCATAGCACCAGAACCTGGGATCATACAGTGAAGCTGAATGTTGGGAGGTTTGAGATGGACACTTGCTCATACAATGTCCAGTTAGAAAATTAGCTTTCACAAGAAGCCACCAAATTGGACAGCTTTAAAAGGGGGCTTAAACAGATTCATGGAGGATACGACTACCTGTGACTACTAGCCATATATAGCCATACCAAGACATAATGTGTCTGAATGCCAGTCACTGGATAACAGCAGCAGGAGGAGGGGCCTACTGCCCCCCTTGTCTTGCTTCCGGGCTTCCCCTAGGTATCTTGTTGGTCAATGTGGAAAACGGGATTCTGTAGTCTGATGTAGCAGGACTCCTCTTAAGTTCAGGCTTCCAGCAACCCTGCCATGCCTTCTTCTAGGATAGTATAAACTATGAAATTCAAGTTGGTCATCTCTTTCTCTCCTTCCGATTCTAGTTTTCCTTTTCCAAATGATATTTAATATTTTGTGGCTCCTGATAACTACTGATCACACTCAGTCCTCATTGGGAGGACTGTCACCTTTGAGAGTTTTGTTGGGGTTGGATTTATTATTTGTTTTGCACTTCTGCAGAACCTGAGGTTCCTGAAAGTATGTTAATGCTTTTTCTTGGTTCTTAGCTGCGCTCTTTTGGCTCCAATACTGCCGGTATGGGGACATCAAGTTCAGTATTAAGCAGATGAAAGCCTGTCTCTGATTTTTCCTAACACGTTTTGTCTTCTAACGAGACAATAATAACTTATTATTTCCCTCCTGTTGAAACATTTGGAATCTTTAAATTTTTCAATTTAGAATGCAGACTTCTAGTTGGTGTTTATATTTAAAGAATAGCAACAGCAACAACGGAACAGCAACAATAGCAGTAAAAACGTGACACTTGGAAAATCATCAAGGCTGATTTTCCCACTGAATTTTCAAGGTAGAAGTTTCTGCGTCTCTGAACCAAAGAAAACGTAATGGTTTGATTCAGATGTAATGCTAAAGCTATGATTTAATGTTGTATGCATGACCTTTGTAGACTCCTCCTTTCCCTCCTCCAGCGCAGCCCTAAGGAGAAGAGGGGAAACTTTCCCTTCTGTTTTCAGTTAACCACAGTTTAAAGTCCAAATCCTAAACTGGTAAATATTAGCTTATTTATTTAGCCACAGTTTGGATTTGGACATGACACTAAATTTTGGTTAGAGTTTTTTAAAAATGAAAATAAATGAAAGCACCCAATCGCCACCTGCTGCACCAGAGGAGGGGAGGGGCATCTGATAAACATAATTTAGCATTATGTCTGAATGAGACAATCAAATAAAAATAAAAACACACACCTTGATGTCTTCCAAGCTGGATACTGGAGATCTCTAGAATCTTGACTATTAAAGTGTTACGAGAAAATATCCCCTTGAATTATCTGGAATGAGATTTTGTATTTCTTTGCCTTGATTACACACTAGGTACATGGGAGGGATTGGTGCTACACAGATCGGGGCTGCTTTGAAGATATTTTGCTTGACATAATGTTATAATGTCGTGCTTGACTTCACTGCTTGTAATTTACTCTAATATCTAATTTCTTTGTAGCTGGTTGACCTGGAGTTGTGCTTGTGTTGTTTAAATGAAGCATAGTTATGCTCCTATATTGCTGTATAGGCTACAATCCAACAGAAATCTAGACATTCTTAAACTCACTGAGATTGGTGGATTTAAGCACACCTAGTTCTGTGTTGTTTGGATTGTGGCCAAAATGGCACAATTTCCTGATGTTTTTATGGATGAATGATTTGGAAAAGGTGGCCATTTGTTTGGGACTTGAAGTATGGACATAAGTCCTAAACTTAGCCACACACATAATGTACTTTGCTGCTAGAAATGTCATACTTTGATTTTTCTTTCTTCCTCCTCCTGATAATTGCTAGGCAACTAAGTATTTAGCTCACCAGGGAGCATAGATCTGATTTTTAAATTTCCTTTAGCAAGTTACAAACATGAAAGTCAATTTCACCCCCACATTCTTTTTACTTTAACTCATTACCTTGAAGCTCCTGACCTGGTTTGGTACCTCTTCAGAGTTACTGTTTACACAAAGCACTCATTATTCTAGGCCCTCATTTTGCTTACTAAAACAGCTGGAGTAGATTAAGTGCCTAGCCAAGAGTGCAAATGCACTGAAGTATTTGTCGTGTGTGTTTCTGTATTGCTCACATTGGAACAGACATATGTAAATAGATGTTTTACTTGTATACTTGGAAATAACATTTTATGTGCCCTCTTTCACATCATAATCATTGCCCAGTTTTCACTCTTCTCAGGCAAAGCACTTGTTTAATTCTGTTAATTCTTCCATTACGTATATCGTACAGCAAAATCTCTGTCCCATAGTATCTCCAGCCTTTCTACTAATACTCATTTCTCTCCCAAACATTTACCCCTCTTCTTTGTGTAGTCATTCAATTTATCATCCTTTCCCTTGTCAGCCTGTGCAGTAGTACCTTTCATCAGTTCTTGCTGCTATCTTCATCAAAACTGAATTCCTTATCTAATTTTCTTCCACTCTGGCTCACTGGCTTTGTTTGCAACAAGATGAAATGCTTAAATCATTGTATCCAAACTAACCTGTTGTACATTTTACTGAAATTTAATTATTGTACCAAAGGAAATTTAACTAAGTTTATTTCATCCGTGAGCTTGAGACTTTTTCTTTCATGATTATATTATATGCAAACGTATTATATGCAAACCTGGAATATATCCAGTAGTCGTGTACCACCAAAAAGGCATAAACTACTGGACATTAATTCTGTACCAACAGCAATAATCTGGTTTCTATAGCCTGGTGTGTTTTTGTTTCTCTCTCCCTCCCTCTACCTCTCTCTCTCTCACACACACACACATATCTTTCCTGGTTTTCATCTTTTCTGATGTTTGAACTTTTCTCCTTGCACTTTTAACTTTAAAACAATTTTCAAAAAAAAGAGGGGGAAAGCACTTCAGCAGCCAAATTCCAAAAGGCCAATAGAAGCAAGTCCAATAATCTGAAAGAAAAGGTCTCTGAAGATAAATGTGTCTGAAATACAATCCCATGCATGAAGTGGATTTCGGATTTGTTTCTGTCTTCACATATTGTTTTGAAATAGTCCATGCTGTCCTCTATTGAATCCCTGAGGCCAAAACGATCCCCCTACCAAATTGTACCCACAGCTGATTCCTTCTCTAAAAAAAATAAAAATAGCCAACTTTAATCAGGTGTCAGCACCTATGCGACAAAACTTTGGGTTGAGAGGGAGTATTATCCTGTAAATTCCCCTGGATCCCTCAGAAGTTATGTTTGTTTGTTACCACTTATAAACCACTTAATTTTTCATAAAATTGCAGGTGTTGCACTATCTAGAAACCAAGCAATATATCATTAAACAAAAACACAATCTACCACCTTCCTACCATGGTTTCCTCATGAGTTGGGCTTCAATAATAGTTACATTCTCAAACAGTTGAACTTTGTCATGTTTCTTCACTGAGGGGAAATCATCGTAGGGAGAATTATGATTTTGCATGATTTTGTTTAGGAAAGGGGAACTGCTTCTCATTAAATGTTGACAAATGTTCAGACATGGGTATGATTCATAGACACAACGGTTTCTTCAAAAAGTAATTACAATATTCACATCTGTCTCTAAGGAAATACCTCTGTATAGCAAAACTCCCAATCCATCTCTGGGTTTTGAGTCTCTCCTCAAAGGTAACAGTAATATGTTATAGAGCTTGACATTATATTTTCATGCCTTCTCAGACACAGATGTGGCTCATAAGGATATTCCCCTCACTTCATGGTTACATTTCTAGGGAGGGACAGATCTTTCCCTGTTCACTAATGCTTCTGTGGGTGACTTTTGTCCCATATCCCATTCTTCCTGTCTTCAGATTTCTCGTGGAGAATTCATATAATTAATTTCTGAAATAGCACATGCACAGGTTTCCTCTTAGTGCAGATTTCTATTGGTTCAGATTAGTCCTCCACCCCATTCAGTTTGCCTTTGAATGCTATATTACATTTGTACATTTACAGGAGATCATTTCTTATTTTTCTCTTTAAATATATATTACCAAGTCGCCCAAATGTTTTGTTCCTGTTGTAGCAGCAGTAAGCAGTGAGTTCAGGATTGGTTGCTTTTCTTCCTAGGAGGGGGGAATGGGGGAGGTATTGATGGTGGATCGTTGCTGCTGGTCTTAAATGCTTACATGGCTTATATTCACGTAAAAGTCTCCAATGCTTTTTGCTCAAAAAGGGCGGTGGGGGAGCTGTCTGACCTGTGTGATAACATTGCTGTAATTATTAAGATACATTAATAAATTGCACAATCATGGGGGAGGTGCGGTGGGTAATTAGCTTGTCACCATTAATTCATCTGGCTTCCATCTCTTAGATGCTATTTTGTGCTTGTCTTTGGTTGGAGGATCTCTGCATTCTAGCATTAAAAAGTAGATCCCACAATCCTGAAGTCAGTTGACTCTGCTTTAAAGTACACAGTACTTGCATACCAATTTATAATAAAATGCATACCATGCTTGTGGAAGATAAGAGAGATGTTGGGGGTTGAGATCAGAAATTGTTTGCAGGATTTTAAATGGCCAGCCACAGGATAACCTGTTTATGTATATAATAGATATAAATATATGACAATTGTTTTAATTCTATTAGTATTTAATTTTTTTAATTACTGTTTTCCCCCCTGTGTTTTTAGTTGTTTTTATTTTATTTGTAAGCTGCCTTACAAATAAGGGAGGGGAAATAGTGGAGTATAAATAAATATAATATATATATATATATATTTTAATATGCACTGAGCCTTAGGAAACAGCAGTATTGGTGCATGGGAGCCCCTTTGGCTACTTTTAGTTAAGATACATTACAATTAAGCATTGTGCTGACCATTTTTTGACTTCTTTTGAAATATGGATTTAGAGAAGAATGCCGCTTAATCTGTTGAACATACCTTGGGTTAACTACCCACCAAAAGTGCACAGAGTGCCACCGTCCTATGCAGTATGAAGATGTCAGATCACAGCTATGCTGCTTGCTTGAAACAATGTGGTTTCTTTTTTCCTGTGATATATGCTAAGAACCTGTCAGCACCTATACTCTCAAATTACCTCTTAACTATCTCTTGTCCTTGGTCATTTCCACAAACCAGCATACGTGGAATTCTCATCATAGCTTGGAGTGAGGAAGGAAACCGGGTCTCTCAGTCATGTCTCCCCAGTCTATTGGTAGACTCAGGTGGAATCTAGACACAAATAAAAAATGCTGTCAAAATGCTTTTTTCAAAAAACATTTTGGAAAATATATCAAATTTGCCATAATCTCACCATCGCCATTTAGTTCACATTTGTATAATGCACTTAAAACACACTTAAAACATTTGCAGCTATATAGCTGAGTCCTCTCTAGATTTACACATGCAAACATCTCATCATTCTTCCCTCAAATGTTGAAAGCTACCTTTTTGTTCTCTTTACTTGCATCTTACCTAGCACACATTTGGAATCTGCACATGGCAATTTTCTTTCTAGCAGGATTGTTTGTATTGAATTAAAATTGCAGAGTGAGGTTAACTATTACCTTTTTTAAATAAATAGCCTGGGAGATGGTAGTGGCCATACAGTAATGTGGTAGGAACTAGGAACCCAAGGATATTTTGAGAAGATAACTTTTTGTGGGCAATATGTTAAGAACTTTTCCCTTTATACATTGGGGTCCCCCCCTTTTAATCCTCCTCTCCATCTCTCTATACCTCTCCAATTTTCTTTTGCTTCATAATTTATCATCAAGGTCTTTACTCAGACATGCAAAGGGATGATGAAAACTAGGTGGTTTTTTTTGTAGTGCTGTAAATCAGCTTGTGGACCTTTATTGTGGAAAGGTATGGTAAAAAGGAGGGGATGCTTGTTTATGCATTAATAGATGTCTTTTCAAATGTTCTAAAACATTCCATCCAAGGTGCCTCTACAGGTGCAACTGCTCCGAGCAAATAAAATGTTATTCAGCAACTATGCTGTCCATTTTTTTATCTCCTGTGTGCCTGCATGAATCTTCACTGGAAAGCAACACCTGTCAATATGGTTGCCCCAGGCCAGGCATTATATTTTGCGTGTGGTTGTGTCTATAGGGATCCCCTGTTTGGTATACATTTGGAGGACAGACTAAGGACTAATTGCTGGTGTGACATTTTAAAACACAAACATGTGTTTACTCCATTCTGTCCTTTTTCTTTTCTTTTTTGCAGCTTCACAATGAGCTGGAAAAAGGCGAGAGGGACAGTGCAGAGCTACAAGAGTTTGCCAATGCCATTCTACAGCAGATAGCCGATCACTGCCCTGACATCCTGGAGCAAGTTGTCAATGCACTTGAAGAGTCATCATGACCGAAGCCAGTGCTAGCTCCCTAGCAGCAGCATGCCTGGGGGCCAAGCCCGGTCAGTCCAAGGAGTCATGAGGATGCAGAATTGTGTGAAAGTGGGGAGGGGGAGAAAACAGAAACTTTTGGTGCACCTTTTTATAAAAAGAAACAAATGAACCTATCTCCACTCTTCCAGTTTATAGATACTGATTCATGTCTGCATTCATCCTCTCACTGCCTTTCTTCTTTGGAATATGCCTCCCAGTTACTTTTCCTGTTGGCTTTGGGATACCTCTGCTCAGAAATTTACTGAGTTCAGTAAGCATGGAAGTGGCAATATATTGGACACAGGTAGTTCTGGTGATCCTTGAAGTGGTGGCAGGAGAACACTTGCCTTGATTTTATTTTTTTTCCGTTAGTAGAAATCTTTGGCCTACCTTCCTTTATGAGGGAAGTTGAGTGTGTTCTGATAGCGGCCCACAGTTGGCCAACATTGATTTAGCTAGCTCAAGGTATGCTGCCTATGTCTGCACAGGAGTTTTATCCTAAAAGCGGAAGCTGTTACAAGGAGATTGTGGGTGGTAAGGAGAATCCCTTGTTCTCTTTGGTAACTTCAATTGGGTAAGAATGGGAAACATGTTTTCTCTGGTTTTCTGCCTATTGTAAGCCTTGTTTTTGTTTACCAAAATAGCTATGAAATGCATGTGGCTGTTGGGGAAGGGTCTTCTTACCTGAAAACCTGGAGAGCCACTGCCATTCAACACTACTAAGCTAGATGGCAGCTTCCTGTGTTTTCTTTAGCCAAGTTTCTTGCTCTTCTGGCAAATTTTAGTACCTTTTCTACATAGCTTTGCATTCTCATGTGAAGGGTGCTCACTTTATGCATTACTTCTCATTTTATCTATTTCTGATTTCTTAGGGGTTTACTTTATAAGCTATGCCCGGCTCCAAGAGTACTAGATATGGTCGCCCCTACTGCTTCTTCTATAACACTCACCAAAGACTGAGTAAACCCAAAATAGTTTCTCTAAATGGCATCCTCTTAACGTATCCAAATTCACAGGCTCATAAATAGGAATCTGGCTATTCACGTGTTTTGCGCCAATTGTGAAAATACAGTTTTAATCCGGGCAACATTTTATGCATTGTGTCATTCTTCAGGCATTCACAAGAACAGAATTCTGGTATCAGGTTATTTCTTCCTGAGAGGAACTGTTTTTGATGTTTATTCTTGCAGATTTCAGGATTAATAGAACCTTTTGGAGCAAACATAGAAGAAAGAGTTAGGATTCTGAACTTAATGAAATAAGAGAAAAGATCACTGTTCCTTACAATGCTTTCCTAACTCGTTTACCTCTATAATGATTGCCCAAATCACCATGCTTGGCTTTTCCAGCTTAAGCAATTTACACATGGATAGGTCCATGCATTCAAAGTTTAGAAAGCAGACACGCTCTCAAAGCCTTTTTCTTTTCCCCTTCAACAGTATCCCCACTCCACCAGTGCAACTTTCCAATTTGGCAACCCATGCCCTAAGACATTATTTTCTATATGGCAAGGGATAATTTTCTATAAAGTTACTGTTCAGTCATTACCATCTTCAACCCATGGACATTGAACAGCCCCAATATCCCCAATCAGGAGCCTCTCTGACTGAATCAAGAGTCCTCTAGGCACTCTATGAATCCTTTATTACTACTTTTTATACACATAGTTTCTGCCTTTGAAAATGAAAGGATTCAGTCACTTCTTCAAGATGCTCCATTTCTTCCTTTTCATTCTCATGCAGGAGAAGGAACCTGGGGATACCTCAGAAAGGAGATACAGTATAAGATTGGTTTGGAATGGCAAACAATGTTTCTCATGTGGATTTTCTGATGAGGAATTCACATTGCTGTCTTAGTTAGCACCTTCAGGACTTTGGAGATCCGGAATGGTAGTTTTAGAGCTGATGGCATTAATAGCCTGAGGCTGATGCTTTTTCTCAGAAAGGCGGGCGGGGGAGAGACTTGAATGTTCTCAAGGTTGAAATTGCCTTTACCGGAAGGCATGTAGACAGTGACTGTACATACCATTGAGCCATGCCTCATACCAGAACCGCGCCTTTGCCCCCATTGTTTTGAGTCAGCACATTTTGATAGGAGCTGTTGTTTTGAAATCTCCCTTATAGCCTTTTCTTCTTCATCCCTAATTACTCACTGTAGGGATTTAATGCTGCCTGTAAAACCATCTCAGCCTTCAGGCCTAACATCTTCCCACCACCACCACTCCCAGGCTATCCTATTAAGTTATATGGCCGCGTCTCCAGCTGCCCTTGTTCCCTGCTGTAAAACAATCCACTCTCTCTGTGGAGGAAGCTATGGAATTTTCCTTATCAGCGGTTGAAATGACTTCTGCTTGTAAACCTCTTACTCAGATGCTCTTTGATAGTGGCTTTGGGGGCAGGGGTGTTGCTGAAATTTTGGGAGTGGAGATGGAGATAGTTGCTTGTGGTTGATACTTCATCCCCATGTGCTTCTGGCACTGTGCATAAATCGCATAAATCACAGTTCTCCATGCCAGTATTTTTGGAGCCTTTAACTCAGCTGCCACCATGTGGCTGTGCTACTACAGACACAGGAGCTGCTTAAGCAGAGAGATGCCATTCCCAAGGCAAGTGTGTACAGGGCCCACCAAAATGAAATTGGGATAAAGCCCATTGTTTACACTCCACTCTACTCACAGCATGTGCTCCGGGGAGGAGGGGATTTGTGAAACAGAGCCAGTTCCCACACTGGCCATTTGGTTTCTGTCACCCAGCAGCACACCTGCTGTTTGAACCCCTCCCTCTCCAAGCCCAAGTCTGGAGTATGCATCTCTTTCAACTCCTCTCTTATCCCACCACCAAGCACACAACTTTCCCACCCCATTCCATGAGCTCAGAGTCCTGTCACCCTAATGCCTGATCTAAGCTCCCAGTAAAAAAATGATCTAATCCCTCCGTAAAGTACTGAGAGAAAGAGAGAGAACAAACAAGATCTTATCTTGGAACAATGACCTGACTTTATCAGCAGTGTGCCATTGCAGATAATCTCCTTGATGCCATTTGGATAGAGGTCCTGTCTCTCTGCATTTCTCTAGGAACTGTGGAGCCTTAAATGCAAGGTGTTGGCCATGAATTGTTGTTGAACCTGGCCTGCTTCAACTTGCTTCCTTTAACAGAAGAGTGCAAAATAGTTGACTGCCTTGTGGATCTGGTTAACATTGTTAACGTTTTACAAGATATAAAATGCACAGATCCAAAAGGGTTATATGTGGCAATCTGACTGCCACTACACTATCACAGCTCTGAAAGATTTTTGTATCTACCATATCTGAAATGAGTGAGATCTACCACTTGTGTCCAGAAAATACAGCTCTGGACAGTTGTGCTAGAAACCTATCCTCACCTTCCTTGTTATTCAGTCCAGCTTTCAGAAATAGTCTCGTATCAGGGGATTCTAAAATCTCTTGTTTTACACTAGCAATGGCCATATACTTTTGTTGCCGGGTTATAACAAGGCTTGGTTGTATTTAAGGAATGTGGTGTTGCTTTTTCAAGCTATAAAGATGCTAATATGTAAAAGGTGGTTATAAACTTCAGGAACCCCCTATAGAGGGAGTAGTGGAGCAGTTTGTCTTAAATTTGGTGCAATTAATAAAACTCCCTGGACAATCCAGGTAATTTCTTGACTTCCTAATTGGACTGCTTAATGCTCCCAAGGAATCCAGATTCTACTTCCAATCCTATCAAATCCAGGTGTTTAAAAATAATAAAATAAATGGCACTTCAGACTCTGAATTGTACAGTGACACTAGCTACTAATGTTCAAAGAACTAATAAGAGACACATCTTAGTGAAATGTCTTTTTCATGTTTGGGGTCTGCTATGATGATTGCCTTTTGATATTGCTTTCACTTAAAAAAATGCCAAACTCTAAAAATCCAAAACTGAACGAAATGGTTAGAGTGTGTGCTATCATATACCAGTGTATTTGGGTCTTCTCAGTGTATTTTAGAAGATCACTGTGAAATATGTAGTATGGGAGTTTTAGGCATCTGTTTTTCTCTATTCTAACATTCAGGGAGCATTCTGTTTTGGAAAATTCTCATATCTGAAACACTAAGTTAATGGAACACTGATTTCCTCCTATCTCACACCTCTATGCTAGCAACCTAGCATGGTTTTGTGGAGTGACCTGAGTGAAAATGTCAAAACAGTTGGAGCTAGAAGGTGCTACTTCAGAGAACTAAGCAGTAATCATGGAAAACAGGAAGTTCTTGATTTAATAACACTGCCCCTAGTGGTGGGAGTGGAATTGGGAAGTCAGGCAATTGGTGGCTGAGAGCTGCCAGAATTGACAAGACAAAACTCTTCTCATGCCAATCACTCAGTCTTGTCAGTGCAGCAGGTGCTGTTTTTATAATACAATATTTTTTTAACTTTTTTCCATTTGTAGAGGAAAGCCGTTATCCTTCTGAACAAAATGGCTGTGTCTGTTGACCTTTTTTAAAAAATAAAATAAAAGCATTTCCAAACTTTTTAGTGTCAAAAGCGTAAACATAAGAATACTGACTTTTTTCAGTGTGTGTGGCGAGTGCTGTAACCCTGTCATCATTGGTATTTTCCCTTTCCTTTTTCAGGGGTATATTTTTTATTTTTTATTTTCCTGTTTTGTTCTCTGCTTGTCAATTATTGTCTGTGTGGTCCTCTGGCTGGGACAATTACCGACAATGTGTGTCTGTTGTCCAGTTTTAAATAAAAAAAAGATAGAAGTAGAAATGAAAAAAGTTGTGTATTAAAAATATAAAAAATTAAATGTATCATCCAAAGGAATTCAAAATATGAAAAGGCAAAGTTCTGGACAACTCCTCCCAGTTTTATAAGGAAATGGATTTTTTAGGATCAAGGTACCTTTCAATTGCCTTTGACAGACCAAGGAAGACCAAACCAGTGTGGCCTTCTTAGCAATGTTATTAACTCCTGATTTTATCCCTCTCCCAATACTGTAATGTATGGATGACTTTTCAAAAACAGGAAGGGGCAGCATTAGAAACTACTTTTTCCATTGATATCTCTGGGGCTTTAATACTGCAAATTTAAATAGAAGGGATGCATTGCAGCATTTTTGCACACTCTTTTAGTCTCTATTTTTTACACACAAACTACTTAGTATTTCTTAATGCACCTTCATTTATGTCAGTCCCAGTTTATTTGTGTGTGGTTATTTTGTATGTACCCACTTTTGAAAATGTGCATTCAGAATCTTACAACAAAGGGCTTGCCATTCTTTTCTGCACCAGTGGGATGGAAACTTTTGAATTTACATTTAAAGGGTATGGCCAACATAAATCTGCATATCATAAATACTGTTGCTACTAGCCATATCTTAATTTATTTTACATGAATGTACCTTTTTAAAAAATCCTGGTAAATTTGGGGGATATCAGTAACTCTTTCAGTTTGAGGTTACCAATGTTCCTGTGCTGCTGTCTATTTAATTCATTGTTCATTGCTGCAGCAGAAGTCAAAGTTGAGAATGCTGGGATACATTTTTGTTAATATGGGATATAAATATTAAGCCAAGCTTAATTGATATTCTTCCTTTAATTTGTTTTTTAGACATCTTTCATGGCTAAATCATTTCTCTCAATCATTTCCACCTGGTAAACCTGGGTTTCCCAAACTTGGGTCTCCAGCTGTTTTTGGACTACAACTCTCATAATCCCTAGCTAGCAGGACCAGTGGTCAGAGATGATGGAAAATGTAGTCCAAAACAGCTGGAAGCCAAAGTTTGGGAAACCCTGCTGAGTGAACCCAGGATTTGGCTTAATACTGGTTTCAGTGGGCACCTCCTAAATACAAATAGTTCACAGGTGTTGCTTTGCTCAGCTAGTCTTCTGTCCTTCAGTGATAATTGGTATGCTAGATCTAAGCTTATTTATGCATATCAAAAGTTCGTGTTCTTCTTTAGGTTCCATGTAAGTAAATGGAGTTGTATCCAGAAGACACTATTATCAACTGGCATGACTTAAAGCTGATGTTCATTCATCCCTGCCAGGACAGTATTGCTAATTCCCTCTCATTTACCTCATGCTGAATATAGATCACCAGGATCCGTTTTAACAAATTTTTCGTGAAGGCAGCACAGCGGGCTGTCAAAGGGAGTGAAAAATTGTAGGATGTCCCCAACACACACACACAACCCTCTCACGCATACACTACAGAAAGTGATCTTTTACTACTCAGAAAGTGATGTGTTGCACTTTAACAGAGGAGGAGATGAGCTTTGCATATATAGTCTGGCATACTTTGAGTTCCTTCTGGAAGGAGCAGCAGCGGGAGATAATAGATGTCTGTGATGCAAGTGCGCACGCTGCCTTCAACTTGTATGTGTTTTATTGATGGAGTCATGTTACTGACAGGATAATGAATTGCAAAGAAATTGTGTTATATATTCAACTTTGCCTTGATAATATAAACACTTTTGTTCAGTTTTTTTCCTCTTTCCTTTTTTTTATTCACAAACTAAGTTCATGAGGAAATTATAAAATTATTTAAAAATGGTGCTGTCTGCTTGTTGTTTTTAATTGCCTTTTAACCTTCCTCTTGCCACACTTCCTTCCATACCCTCATATGTAGTTGCTACACTGACTCCAAAGCATAAGATCATAAGAAGACCCTGCTGGATATGCAGCCCAGCATCCTGTTCTCACAGCGGTCAGCTGGATACCAATCAAAGCCCGCATTCAGGACATGAACACAACAGCACACTCCTTCTGATGCCCAGCAACTGGTGTGCAGAGGCATATTGCCTCCAGCAGTGGAGATAGAGCATAGTTGTCACAGGTAGTAGCTGTTGATAACCTTATTGGTTAATTTGTCTTGTCTAATCCAAGGATGTGTTGTGTTTCTATGGAACTGTAAAAGGAGGGAATTGCGGCATTTGAGGACATGAACATCTCTCTTTGTACTGTCACAGTTGTCACATGACACATATTTAAAGTTCTTCTGGTTCACCATAGAGCTCCATAATTATTTTTCTTCCTTTTTTGATGCTGGTTGGACCTCTACTTCCCTGCCTCCATCTAGAAAAGTTCCAAGTTACTTTTTTCCTTTTAGTACAATAAAAGAGATGCTCAGGATGGCATATCCAGTATACATGCATATCTACAGAAGTATATAAAGGTTTGGTTTTCTTTCACTGTACTCCCAACCATCCATGCTACAATGCCCTGCCATGTGGTGCAAAGCGTCCTGCTCATCTCCTCCCTTGCCTTCAAAAACACACACACAAAAACTTGCCAGCAATGTTTTGCCATTTCAGGTTCATTTCTTATTTTTAAATTCATTCTACTTTGATTATTGTGCATTTCACATCTTTGCATTCAAGGAAATTACATAAAGGCTTTGTTTTTGTTTTTTTCAGATTCAGTAAACCTGAAAATTATTATGTCCTGATCTAAATAATTTATCCATTCATTTAACTTGTAAGAAACAGTAAGTAGCTGATTTTAAGAAAAGAAAACTAGCAAAACTGGCTTTTCACCATACAAAACAGCTTTTTTGCTTCCCTTGCTTAGAGATGCATCCTTTCTCATGGCAAGTCCTATAATGCACCACTGCTTAATGCCCATCAGGTTCATCTGCTGGCCTGGAAATTCCAGTGCCAGCCCATCTCTATCTGCAACAAGACACATTTAGGGGCTTCTTTAGAACTGGGACTCCAACAAAATTGCTCTTCATCTGATTCTCCAGCACTCCCTGCAGTTTTAGCGTCCAGGGCAATTGATCAATGTGAGCAGCAGTGCAGACTTTAAATCTCTGTTATAGTTTGTATTAGGAGATAATGACCTTAGCCTTAGAAGTTCACGTATGCTTATGCCAAGGATGAAGAACCTGAGGCCCTCCAGGTCATGCTGAATTTCAGCCCCAGATAGCATTGCCAGTCATCAGAGATGCTGGGATTTGTAATTCAACAGCATCTGGGGGGCCACAGGCTCCCCGTCTCAGCTTTGTAGGATTTTAATACCAATTTTTGTCAATGAAGCATGGGAAATGGCCTTAGGGGCTCAAAGAATCCTGCTGGAAACAGATCTATTGCCTTAATTCAATATCTTTTAGATTTATTCTGCAGATAGAGATCTCTGGGCTCACATCAGACCAGGGCTTGCTATGTTATCTCATAATTAATACCTCAGTTAGCTGGACAAAACTGTAAGTTAAATATAATGTTACATCTGAATGTGTCATTCAGAAAGCATGGGGGGGTTGCAGTTTTCGGTGGTATGCCCTTTCTGAACTCCTGAGCTGCCGAGGTTCAAGAGTCACAAATTCAGGAAGTGGTCAAAGCGTAACTTCATAAATGCCAAGGATTCTCTCCCTAGAAGAGATGCCTGAGTCACAGCTTAGAGGGCCTGTAACAATAACATTGCTTATGCTAAACAGCAAAGGTGCCAAATCTCTTTCATGTATTATCAGGTTACCATTTATGTGCTGGGCAGTAAAAAGAGCGCAAGATGTCCTGTGTTGAGACATCTGTGCCTAAAACGGGGGGGGGGGGGATGAAACAGGCATGAGAATAACAGTGATTGAGTCTCTGGTATACACTCTAGTTGAATTTCTAATATTATATTCTCCCCCTGCCTGCCTCTCTGTGTCAAACCCTCAGGAGTCCTCAGGCCACACCCCTTCACAAGGCCTTTTTGTCTTGCTGGAATGTGCCTTGAATTGTGGTGGTGTCTTTTTTGCATAGAGGATGGAAAAATTGCAAGCGCGGGGGGGGGGATAACCTCTGGCTTTTGTATTTCTGGAGCTGTAGCTTACTGTACAAAGGTAAGAGTCACATCCATCACTCTGCCCACATTTGCCTCAGGTCAAGCCAACATGCAACCCTTTGAAGGTTGCTCATGAGGAAAAACAAAAGGTTCCCTACCAATGTTTTCCGTTATATCATCGAATCCAGGCATAGGCAAACTCGCCCTCCAGATGTTTTGGGACTACAACTCCCATCATCCCTAGCTAACAGGACCCAAAACATCTGGAGGGCTGAGTTTGCCTATGCCTGATCTAATCTGCTCTCACCATGGGGGAAAATGGGAGAGCGGGTTAAGAAGAGTCTGCTGGATCAGGCCAATGGACCATCTAGTTCAGCATCCTGTTCTCACTGTGGCCACCCCTGATGCCTTTGGAAAACTTGCAAGCAGGACCCCAGGCTGTAGTTCCCAGCAACCACTATTCAGAAGCATTACTGTCTCCTACTGTAGAGGCAGAGCATAGCCCCCATCATGTCTTATGGGGTTTCTGCACCACCTTTCGACATCCAGTTTCAGCACAGTTTACAAAATAATAATAATACAGTAACAAAAAAAAGCATGCAATTGAAACCTCAAAGGGCAATTAAAAGCAGCACTAAAAATCACAATATCAAAGCAATTCAAAAGCCTCCCTGGAAGAATAAGGTGTTTGCCTAGCATTGAAAAGATGAGCATTCCAAGTGCCTGACGAGAGAAATCCAGTGTCAGGACACCACAGCCTTATTATTATTATTTCATTGTTCCGTGTATAGATTGCTTACTATCTGAACCATATGTGCCCCCTTCCCAGTCATCCATCACCTCACTTCAGACAGCAGGAGCACTCTGGGGATGGTATCATCAGATGACTATCAGTGTACAGGCAGGCTGGTGCAAGAGCAGGCTTTCTTCAGGAACCAGCAGCCCCAATTCATGTAGGCCTTTATAGAAAAGCCACCAGCACCTTGAACTGGAAACCTTGATCAGAGGCCAGTGCCTCTTAGAACAGTCACTGGGGGGCATTTAAAGAGGCAATAGATACAGTTTATCCCCATCCTCCTTAACTACGGATGACAAAACAGTCCTGTGTTGGTTTCTTTTCATTCACAGCAGTCCTTATCTAGTATTTCTATGCTAAGAGGCATTGCTGCATTATCTCCATTGACATCATGATGGATAGCAACCTGCATATCTCACAGTTATTCATTAAGCTTGGAAATATAACCCAATGCCTTAAAAGTACATTCTAGCAAAGCAATAGCAAGTTTCTTTGAGACAAGCCATTATCGCTGACACTGCAACTGCTTTCAGACACAATTCTTGTTTTATGAAGGAGGGAGAGAAACCACACCTTTTTATGTTTCTGTCACATCAACCATTTATTTGTGCTTGCTTTATTTGTGCTTGCAATAATATCTGTGGGCCTTTGCCTATGAGTTTGGCGTTGGAAAAAAGCAAGTGTTATAAAACGATGTGTGTGGGTTTTGGTTTTTTTAAAATGGTATAATAAACACACATCTAGGTGGCATATACTGGAAAAGCAGCAAGGAACTGCCATTCTTTACTGCCATCTCATAGTAAATGAATGGTACCATGATAGGGGTTGCTTGCTTACCCTGCTCTAGTTGCCAGGAGCATAATAATAGCAATGGATGCTGAATTTAGAGCTCCACTTATGCCATGAATTCATTATTGTGTCCAAGAGCCTGGGGAAGCAAAGTAGCAATGATTTGTGAAGTCCGTGTCCATGTGTAGGTTAGTTTCTGCAGACACCATCTCCAAGTGTACATGCCAGTTACACTGTAGGTAATAGACATCATGGTTAGTAGCCACTGACTACCTCATCCTCTATGAATTTGTATAAACTCATTTTAAAGCCGTCCAAGTTGATGGCCACTACATCTTGTGGGAGCAAATTCCAGATTTTAACTCTGCACTTGTAAATGTAACATGTAAATGATAAGTATGCTTGAATGGACGTTTGCAAACATCTGTTTGTTGCGTTTACATTTGTAGCTGTAGATTTAAAATCTCCTTAGGGTATACTTAACAGTGTAGTGTGTGACCATGTTTTTCCCCTTCACCAAGATTATCTTCATGCTGGAAAAACATTACATCTGTAGTAGCTCTTGGTTACCAATGGAATGTGTACAGTAAATGTTAATGCCAGCTAGTTTGGTCTATGTCTGAACTAGTAGCTTATTCTTAAAAGATAAGGTTGCTTAATGCTTTCAGTCATAACTTCACAAAACTAGTGGACTTCACTTCAACTCTTCGGGCTGCAATTGTCCCTTCTTGTGTGCTTGCTAACCTTTTGGAATTTTTTAGCAAGCCCTGGAGGCTATTTCTACAACCCAAGTCTAACAGTGTTTGTGTATCAGCTGTAGCCATCCTTGTGGAGATGATAAGATGACCTAAGCTTAGATTAATGCTAAAAGACCAGGCCTGTGGCCTAAATCCTTGTGTGCAGGTTGAAGGAAAGGACATAACAGAATGCGGGAGGGGGTATATGTAAAAATGAAACAGAACAAAATTACGAATAAAGTTGTTTCACGTTAAACTTAGCAATTTTAAAATATGTTCTTTGGTGTAAGTCTCTTGGAGACTTGTTAGGTTACAAGTTACTAATAATTATAAATGAATGAATGAATGATGTTACGGTAAGTAGGAAAGGTGGGGTTGAAAGGCTCATGGAACAACAGTTCGGCAATATTAGTTGGGGTAAAGAGGGGGATTAATTGGGTGGAAATGGGTTTCAGGGGATTACTAGCTCTATTTAAATTCATTCCAAAATTCAGTTTACAGTGAAATTGTTTTTACTGTTCCTCTAATAAACACTCTAGAATGTGTTAGCCCTGGATAACGGTCAGAGAACTCCATGCTTAAATGGTTTGAGCACGTGATATAGCAAGATAAACTGAGCATCCACGCCACATGTTTAAAACACATGGCTTCCCCAAAGAATCCTAGGAACTGTAGTTTGTTAAGGGTGAAAGGAACTGTATTCCTTTGAGGGTTGGCCTACAGTTCCCAGGATTCCTTGGGGGAAGCCATGACTGTTAAAGTGGTTTAAATGTGCCCTAAATGCATGGCATGGATGTGACAAATCTTTGCCAACCAAGTGGTGATTTGGGCTGCAACTCCCATCAGTCACAGCAGTCTAAAACATCTGAAGGACACCAATTTGGCACAGGCTGCAGTAAGACTGGTGAGTGATCTCAACTCAATAGTTGCCAAGTTTGTTTTCTTCAGGCTGCAGAGTGGGGAGGGCTAGACTGCCCCTTTCTCTTTTCTGCCTGGAGGGAAGCTAAAACTCCCTTTCTAATGCCAGAGACCTTCTTCAAATGGAACCACTCTTGCCTTTATAACGAACCAGTGTGAAGACTGAGTGACTCCTTCAAAGGGACACCTGTTGACTCAGGTTTTCCCCTTACGTGTGCAGAAAAGGACAAAGGAAAGGTTGTTCAGACAAGCTTACATTTTTAACACTGAATGAACCTTATCGCCAGCCCCTATTCCCTTTGCAGCTTGTTTACAGCCTGCTTATTTTGGGACTGGCTGTGTAGTCTGCCATTGAAGTGTAATAATTATTCTTAAAGCTAAAAATTGCACCAAGCAAGTCTTGAATGTCTGCCCACTTTGGGAATTAGGGACACTCTCTGCATGCTGATACACTTATTGCCGTTCAATGGTGTGTTTTGGCTTTGACTTTATTTGCCTTATTGTAACTGTGGAGATAATCAAGACAGACTGTTTACACAGCAACCCAGGGTTCACCAGAAGACTGCTGGATTGAGTCTCAGAAGGATCTCGCTGCTAGCAGAATTGCCAAAGTGATATTTTCTCTGGGTCCAAAACTCAAGAGAAAGGGAAACCTTTGTGCTGTGGTTCCCTTTTTAAATAATAATAATAATAATAATAATAATAATAATAATAATAATGATGATGATGATGATGATGGAAATGTCTGTTTTGGCAACTGCTGTGTTCCCAACCCTAGTGGGCCTTGGAACATAAGCAAGATATTGTGGGGAACGGCCTTAGCTCAATGGTAAAGCATCTGCTTTGCAGAGACATGGTCCCAGGTTCAGTCTTCAACATTTCCAGATAGGACTAAGAATATCTCCTGTCTGAAGCATTGGGAAGCTGCTGCCAGTCAGTGTAGACTTTGTATAAGGAGCTTCCTAGGCTCCTCTCCCGTGCAGCAAGGAGAGTGGGGCTGGGGGAGACTGCAGACAAGTTGGGAGTCAGACCCCTGAACTGCCAACTAAGGCCCAAAGATGTGCAGAAATTTGAAACCATTTTGGCAGCAGATAATTTGGGGAGATGGGGTTCAAAAGCTATTGCTGTGTTCTTAAGTGAATAATCTAAGAGAAAAAAGGATGTTCACCTAGTTTATATGCGGCTCATTCAGAGGAAGCATACAGCAAGTTCTTTGCATTATGGTACCTTCAGATCTTTGTGTGTTTTACTATATTGTCCCACACAGTTGCTTTGTACTAAAGTGCCATACTTTGACAGCAGGAAACTCCCATGCAAAAATGCGCTCAGGATCTGCTTCTCTGAGCTCATTTGAATCTTGGCAGAATTAGCTTTCACTTTTGGGAACTTATTAAGGGGAAACAGCTTGGATGGGCATTACTTTTCAAAATGTATAGTAGGCTAAGACCCAACTTTTATAGTCAAGATATAGGGGTGAACCTCCACCTCTTTTTCTTCTTCCACTCCACCTTTTTCTTTCTGTGCATGGCAGCCATTTTGTGCTGACACCCATGACACATATCTATATATTAGCATGTTGAAAACAACAATACGCACACCAAAAAAGTCTCTCTCTGGCTCTGTTAGGAATTGAAAACGAAACCTAGAGGGGCTACCAAGCACTGAGTGCTATTTAATATATAAATAGCACTCCCAGCTTTCTGTTGTTTGTTACTGCAGGCAGACTACACAGTTCATTCCCATTTGTATCAAGGTAAGGCCGAGAGTTAGGCCTCATTTATGCCATACCATACATTTAAAGACTGGCCACTTTAAACAAACAAGGCTTCACCCAATGCATCATGGGAGCTGTAGTTCATTAAGGGTTTATTTCCCTCACAGAGCTCTATTCTCAGAGTTCCCTGAGAACAGGAACTGACTGTCAAATCGCCCCGAAAAACAGCTCTGTGAGGAGAATATTGGGGCCTCCTAGCAGCTCCCAGCACCCTTAAGAAACTTTGGTTCCCAGGATTCTTTGGCAGTTAATGTAGTATAACAGAGGTCAAGCTTCCCAAAGGAGACACTATGAGCTGAAGGTTTAGGCAAGGCCTCAGACTATCACCTCTGTTGGAGCTTAAGAAGGAAGTGAAGAGCAGAGCACAAAGGTATGTAATTTCTTTCTTTCTTTTGTTGTGTTAATGGTATATTCTGTGGGGTGGGGGGTGTGCTAGGAGAAATTCTCTGGCCCTAATTTCTTACTTCTGTGGTAGGCATGAGGTGCTCAAGGAAGTTTTGCTAAGTGGGTGGGGAGGTGCGTTAGCAAGGCCTACATTTCTGCTCTTGAATATGTTCCGTTTTATACGCCCCAAGTACACTCGTAAAAGCACTTGGTTTGTGTGTTTGTTTGTTTCTAAATCCCAGTTGCTGGAGCACTGTTACCAACACAGGGCAGTTGTCCTTTTTTCTTTTGAATGAGAGGGATTTGCGGCTTTAGCTTGCATGGTATTACACAGGGCCATTTAATTGTTTATCTTGACAATAGGTGTTCGTTGTGCGGAGCCAGTTAGCTGATTGTGTAAAGCCAGAAAGCTGTCTTTAGACACAGTGACCAGACCTGCACCCTCTCCCACAATATTAGAACTTGGGGGGCCATCCCAGTTACACTGATAGACAAAGCACATGAAGATTACTACTGTAAGAGGTGGCGGCAGGCAAGGTGGTTAGAAAAAAATAACATAAGAGCCTGTTGGATCAGGCCAATGCCCCATCTAATCCAGCACCCCATTCATTCAGTGATGAGCCAGATGCCTGGGGAAAACCAGAAAGCAGGACCCCAGCACAAGAGCATGCTCTTCTTCTGTGGCTTCCATCAATTGATGTCTCTGACTATGGAGGCAGAACATAATGGGAAATGGCTCTATATCAGCTACAATGATTATATGAGGCTTCCAGGTTTAGAGGCAGTATACTACTGAATTCCAGTTGCTAAGGGAATTCCAGTTGCTGGGTAGGTTATTGCCTTCTTGCCCAGCTTCTGGGTCTGGATGCTAGACTAGGTGAGTTCTTAGTCTGATGCAAAAGGGCTACTGTTATAAGCCTGAGGAATACTCAAGTGCATTCAGGGCTTCCCATACAAATTTGTTTGGCCACTGTGGGAACAAAATGCTGGATTGGATGGGGTTTTGGTCTGACCCACCAGTTCTCTTAGGTGCTTAGAGTGGGAGGCTGCTTTCCCCCACCATTCCTGAAAGACGCTGCAGCCATTGTTGCTGTTTTACCCCATCTTTATTGCAGGGAGTTCAAACCTGTGATTACTCAAGGGACTGGATACCACATGTTGGGATTCACAAGTGGGAAGAGTGGTGTTGCACTTGGGTCCTGCTTGTAGGCTTCCCAGAGGCATCTGGTTGACCCCTATGAGAGCAGGATGCTGGACTGACTAGATTGGTCATTGGTTTCACTTGTGTAAAAATGATGACAGATAAACATGCTAGGCAGAGCTCTCAGATCGTTTGACATCACCTTGCAATGGAAGCAGATACTGTAATGGGTTTGGTATTGAATAGTGGGAAACTGAACTGATGTATTACCAATGATATTGGAAGGCTTGCCACTCAGAGCATCTGCTTTGCATGCAAAAGGTCCCCAGTTCTCCTGGTAAGACTGGGAATGTCTCCAGTCAGAAAACCTGGAGAGCGGCTGCTGGTCAACATAGATAATGTTGAGCTACATAGACCCAAGAGTCTGACTTGAACTTTATTTCTGTTACCGAGTGCTGTTTCCCTCCTCAAATGCTGAGCAGGCCTGGATCTCTATCTGTGTGTCAGGGTTGGAGTCAGGTGTAGGTCAGCAACAAAACAATAAATCACCCGAGGGCAGTGATGTTAACTCCTTATTCAAGGGAAGCAAACTGCAACCTGTGCCTACTGGTCTCACTAACCCTTTCCAGGCGGTCTTGCCCCAATGAAGCAGTTGTGAGGACTGAAGGTCCTCACTTTCTCAGTGCCCACTAGGACTTCTCCCCTCCAGGGTATTTCCTACATGGTCTCAGGCTGTGTCTGTGAACAAGCACCATATATTCTGCCCATTTCATTTCTCTGGGGGTTCTAGGAGACCAGGGTGGAGAGGAGCTGGTCACCGCAGGAGGGGGAGACTCCCTGGCTTCTTCATCAGCCTGCCTCTCCTGGTTCCACTCCCCCCTAGTCCCCGCTTTGGCCTCGGAGTCTAAATTATCACAGCCTCTTCCTGTTCACTAAACCATGTCACCTCTTCTGCTGCGGATGCCTCGTCCTCCCAGTCTGCTTCTTCTCCCTCTATCCACTCATTGTTGTCCCACCACCAATGCCTGGGCTCTGAGCCTTCTTTCCCTGGGGGTTCCCTGGCTGGTGCCTCCCACCACTCCTCTGCATCCAGCCACTCCATGACACTGTACAACATTGCAAAATGGAGCAGAACAAGAGGAAAACTTATTTTGGGTACCTAAAGTGAACTGAGGTCGGAGACGGCTTTGTCATCTATTTATTTGTATTGGATGCAGCAGAGCAATGGAGAGAACTCAATGACACCACTTCCCACCTCTTTTCCTTTTTAAGTTTTCATTGTTGTCAAGACACCTTGTTCACTGTATTTTGGTATGAAACTGCTTACTTTTCCGAGCATGTTTAGGCGTGACACTAGTGTACAGTATTTGAGAATTATGTCACGGCAGAATGTGTTACAGTCTGCAGCTGTGCAGTTAAGTGTCTGGCTGAATTGTTTGGGTATGTATTTAAATTAGCGTGCACTTTCCAAAGAAATATCCCCACTGAAGCCAGCCAACCAGATCTAATTTCAATGTTTGTCAGCTTTGGCTGCTCATAGTACTTCTGACAGTGCTTATATAAATACTATGCTTTTCATAGGGAAAGGTCGGTGGATACGTTTCAATAGAATGGTGTGAGACAAAACGGACCCAAACATGACTATCGCAGGCCAATTGTCCTCAGCAAATCCAGCTCAGGGAGAACAAATGGCTGGTGGTTTAATTCTTTATTGACAAACCATGTACTTGCAGTAGCTCCAAAGGTGCACATAATGCACACACAGGCTTCTGGTGACTATTTTCTGGTGACCCTGCCCTAGCTTGTGCTCCAAACTGGACCGTTGGAGCAACAGCATAACCACGTCTCCACCCAAACATAAGTACTCACATCTGATGGGTCATGTACAAGCAACGTGTGACTTCTCCTACACAGAAGTTGTCACTGTGCCTGCCGCTTTAAACCCCTCCTAGTCCTGGGGGACAGCAGGGGAGGCATCCCGCCCTTCCTCCAGCCCCAGCTCCTGCTCCTACTCCCCCAAACTCTTCCTTATCATTCAGCCTTGGCACAAAACCCCATAAATCACCTCCTCCTTCCACTGCACCAGCCTCTGGCTCTGCTGCCTCCACCACACGATTCTCAGAGCCCTGCCCGTCCCTGACACCAACACCTGACCATTTCAAAGGAGAGTTGCACCTTGATCCTCACTCTCTTGGGTGTTTGCTGAAAGGCTTTTACCTCCTGAGACAGAGACTCAAGGACACCTCCTGGAGCCTGAGGACACTTTCATAGGCTAAACTGGGGGCAGCTGGTACTGGCAATCTGCTTGCTGTTTAACTTTTCTACAGTGTCCCAGAGTAATGGGTGCTCCAGGGCATGACAGGACAGTCAACTCAACTCAGTGATACCTTGGGCCAAGTAGGTACCGGGTTGAAGGTGCCAGTTACTGATGCCACCTCTGCCTATCAGGGAGTGAAGATTATACTGTCAACAAGAAGCCACAGTCAATCTGTATTCCCAGGGTTCAGTGCCATCTTCATCTCTTAGTCTATGGCAGGCATGGCCAAACTTGGTCCTCCAGCTGTTTTAGGACTACAATTCCCATCATCCCTGACCTCTGGTGCTGTTAGCTAGGGATGATGGGAGTTGTAGTCCCAAAACAGCTGGAGAGCCAAGTTTGGCCATGCCTGGTCTATGGGAATCAAGTGCAGTGAAACACAGTTACTGTATATCCGATTCGGGGCTGAGTTTCACCATCGTGAGGTCCTGGAGCAATCTGCCAATGCATGTAAGCATTTTTATTTTATTTTTAAGATTAGAATATTGATGCTGATTGCCACAGAGCTGCTTCTATGCCTGGTGAAGCGGGCTTTACTCTTACAAAGACCTAAAACACCCAAAGCAGTGCTAGTTTGTAAATGAAGAAGCACAAGTGAGCACTTTAGGAGAAAATGTGGAGAGACAGGGCTGTGTTTGCATGTCTGCTGGAGATGGGATGCCTTTCCCACTTAATGCCGGAAGGTGTAAGCAGCACCAGTTGTTTTTGTTTACCTTTGAAGGCTTTCAGGTAAGCTTGAGATTTGCAACAAAGACAACTAAAAGCCTGAATTTGCATTTAATCCTAAAGCCAACATTCTACCTGATTCAGACCATGAACTGGGAGAGTGTGTTTGTCTTTTCTTTTCTTTTGGCTTTGATTTCTTACAAGTTTGTTGTCATTTATAAGGATTTACAGGAGACCACAATGTTTGATAAGACAATTGGCAATAAACATGTGACAGTGACACACCTGTCTGGGAAATGGGACAAGATTCTGAAGCAGAGAAAGGGGGAGAGAGTTTTTTTAGCATTTTCATTTGCTTCATGTATCCATCACAGCGTCCAAAGCATCTTTTGAATTTTTAATTATAGAAGTCTAAATGAATCACCACCATGAGTACAATTTTGTCATGCCATTTAAAAAAATGCAAGCGATTGTCTCAGTTTTACTCAGCTGAGTTTGGCCTTTGAGACAATGCACTGCTGTCTCCCATGGGTGTGAACACACACCACTTAAACTTTCCAACGAAAGGAACATAGCCATTTCTGGATAGTGTATGTGCGGCGCCAGGTTACGCATATTTTCTAAGATGTAAATTCCACTATACTCAATTGGACTTACTACCTAGTAAGTGTGTTTAGGATTGCAATTGATGTAAACAAAATCTGCTCCTTTTCCCTTATGGGGTATCCAAGAGCCCATATAGAGTCCTTAAGTGGGTTCCCTATTGGTAGGAGAAAATAACAGAGGCCAACCAAATAATATTGAGAAGCAAAGCAGCTAGTAAGCCTGATCTTTATTAAACTGTTGCAGCAGGGTCCTCATCACATGCAGGAGGGAGGAGGAACCCAGAACAATGGTGTGCAAGCCCTTATAAAGACTTTTGAAATTGTCCACCCTGTAGCCCAAGACCACCCCCAGAAACATCATACATACATCACAGAAGGAGGCGGTCTGCAGCAGAAATTCTGTCTGTCAGGATATGTGGCAATAGCCAGTGATTGCTTACTTGGGCAGCCTGGCCATTCTTTTGTGATGGTAAATACTTTAATTCCTGAATCGAGGTCACCACAACAGCATTCTACCCACTTGTGATTCCAAAAAAACTGGTATTCAGGTACATACTACCTCCAACAGTGGAGGTAGAACACAAGTTCTTCCCTCCTTCCACCAGTTTATCTTCACAACACCTTTGTGATGCTCAAGGTCACCCAATGAGCTTTATTGCCTGAGCAATAATTGGAACATGGGTATCTCTGGCCTAACTCTTGACACTCTATCCAGTATACTGCACCAGTTATAGTGTAGCTAACAATATATATTTAAAGTAATTGTGTGCATTTCTGTCCACTTCTTAACAATGTTTTTGGAAATGCTGCGTCTAGTTGGAGTAAGTCTAGTTTTTCTCCTGGGACTCTAGTGTAATGCAGAGTCTGCTCTTGCAGTGAACCCTCTGCCCCAAGGATGGGAAACCTGTATCCCTCCAGATGTTGTTGGACTACGCATTCCACCATCGTGGACCAGACCATTGGCTGGGCTGGCTGGGGCAGATGGGAGCTGGAGTGCAGCAACATCTGGAGGGCCACAGGTTCCCCTTCCTTGCTCTTCACAAGGTTAAAGTGTGTGTGGTTCAGGGCCTGAATTGGCTGAAATGCCACATCTCCAAATAAGTGAATGTGCCCTTACTAGTAAGCTAAGCCCTCTGTTACTCAACAGCTGCCTTCCTCCATGCCTCTTCATGACTGTGAGCCAGCCATCTGCCCTGCTTTAGCTTATTCTGAACAATTTTTTTGCAAACTCAGGGTTTTCCTGTAAACTGTGTGCAGCTATTAATTTGTTTGCACGTCTATACATTACAGGCATGTTTCTTAGAAACCAGCATGTCTGCGGGATATAATTACTGTGCTTTGCATTTGGTTCAAGTTCTAAATGTGGGAACATTTATTTTCTTCTGAGTAGAGGATGTATAATGACATGCATTGCTTTTATGGGCATGTGCGTTACTTTGCTAAGTTACTCATGAGGAGGTAATCCAAGAGTTGTACTGACTCTCCCAAGCAAGTGCTAATAAAAGCACTTGCTCATACACCACTCCAAACTATAGGTACTGTAGCTCCTTTAATGTAGGCTATTCTAGAAATAATGAAAATATATTTATTGGAGGTGGATGTGGCATGTTCATTCTTTTAGTATCTAAAATAGCCCATTTCAGTTTATTTGTTCTCTTCCTGTACACAATGGGCTGACTGTATTCTGTCTCCCACCTCTTCCTCCTCACCGTCCATCACTGTTGCCCCTGCATGTAGTAGCAACCTGACTATCCATGCTAGCAACTAAGAAACTTAATCCAAATAGTTGGACAAGTCTTAACATGCAAAAAACTTCACCCTTTTCTAGCCTGTAACCACCCATGGATTGACTGAGGTGGGATTTGGAGCTGCACCCCGGAACATAATATCTATGCTTATATAATGCCATCTGCATTGTTTAATGTTGATACATAATCTATAAGCATGCATCTGGCACCACTGTAGGATGAGAAGGTGTGGTTTATAGATCACACACAGACCTTCAAATTAGGGTTCAGCATTGGAACTCCTGTCCCAAATGAGTTATTCAGTGACCTCCCCAGTGGTTCTGTAGCTATCTCCTTCCCTTACTCTGCAGATCTAGACCAGCAACCAAGTCTCCTTAATTCACCCACTTAATTCCTTTCCTTTATTGCAACATGCATTTGTACCAGCAATAGCAAGAACAAGCCGTAGCTAAATACTAAATGTTCTGTTGAGGTGCAGACTCTATTAGAGTGTCCTACCTATGAACACAGGATAATCCCTACTGGATCAGATCAAAGGCCCCTCTAGTTCACATTGGCAGAACATGAGGACAACAGCCATTTTCTGCTGCGGTTCCCCACAAGCTGGTACTAGGGACATACTGCCTCTGATCTAGAGGTAGTATACAACCATAATATACTGTTTATAAAGCTCAATGTAACATAGATGGCACTACATGAATAAAGAAATAACCATGGCTAGTTGCTACTGATAGCCTTATCCTCCATGATATCTTCCTTCTTCTTTATATACATAAAAATGTAAAGCGGCCATCTCACAACCCCCATTGGAAGATTTGTAATGACTTATTTCAATCCTGAATTTGCATGAACTCAGGGTTGGGAAGGGGAGCAGATGAGAAGGCAGATTTTAAAATGGTAGTTTTATACAATAGCATGCCCCCCTTACCCCTCTTCTTCTAAACTGAAGAGGATAACCTTTTTCAGACTGAGTCCCAAATTATGGGGGCCCTTGAAGGCATCTCAGAAACATTTTTGCATCACAGAATCACAACAGGGGATCCACGGGGCTTGTCAGTTTTTGTTTTGTTTTTTTAAAAACTCATTCTGTTCTTCTCATTAAACATGCCAACTCTTGAATTTGGTGATACCTTGCTTGATTTATGGTATTCGTTCTAGCTAAGCTTCTGTTACTGTGGTTTTGAGTAATCCCCAATGTTCTGGAAAGAGCTGACCCTCTTGACTTTCCCGCATTCTTAACTCCAGATCATTTACAAACAAGTTGGAGAGCACTGGTCTCAAAACAGATCCTTGGGGAACCTCACTGTTTATAACCCTCCATTATGAGAACTGTCCATTTGTTCCTACTCTCTCCTTCCTGTTCTTTAACCAGTTATTGATCCATAAGAGGACCTCTCCCATGATTGTTTGCTCAGGTGTCTTTGGAGAAAGACTTCATCAAACACTTTTTTGAAAGCCCAAGTAAACAGTGCTTACTGAATCCGCCCTATCCACATGCTCATCCAAAGCCTAGTGAGACAGGAACAACCTTTTCAGAAGGCTTGTTGAGACTTCTTCAGCAAAACTTGTTCTTCCATATTCTTGATCATTTTTTAAATAAGGCTTTCCAACAATTTATCTAGAACAAACATTAAACTAAGCAGCCTATAATTTCCTGGATATCTGTCTATCTATATCTATCTATCTATCATTATCTATCTATCATCTATCTATCTATCTATCTATCTATCTATCTATCTATGTGAGAACATGAGAACAGGTCTGTATTATGTATTTATGTGAAATAAGAAGCTGCATAATTGCAAGTGCGGCAAAGAAGAACCGCAGTATGTTTGCTCACTTCCCAGTTCTCTTGGCAGAGACCAATCTTAGGGACCAGTTACATATTTTTGTTAGCAGATCAGCAATTTCACATTTAAAAACTCTCGGGATGGATAGCATCTGGAAGCAGTGATTTGTTCATAAGAATTTTATCTCTTGTCACAACTATTTGTATCAGTTCTTCAGACTCCCTTTTTTTAGAAGTCAACTCAAGCACAGTATTTACCCTACATTTTTTGCCGTGAAGACTAGCAAAATTATTCATTTGGTTGCTCTGCAGTCTTCTTTTCCTCCTTTAGCACACTTTTAATTCCCTTACCATCCAGTGGTCAACCGTCTTCCTACCCTTCTGAAGCCTTTAAATATTTTTTTTTGTTATTCTTAATTATTTTAGCAATACACTCCTGTAATAATACCAATAGCAATGCATATAGCAATGACAATGACAATACATTAATAATTCGGTATTATTATTTGCATCCCTTTTGCATTTTTTGTCAGCTTGTATTACTTTTATCAAAGTTTATGTTCCTTTTTGTTCTCCTCAATGTAACCAAACTTCCATTTTCTGAAAGAAGCCTTCTTGTCTCTAATCTGTTAGCTTCCTTGACTCTGCTCATTAACCATGCTGGCATTCTCTTGGATTTAGTGGTACATTTTCTAATCTGGGGGTACCCACTCCAGCTGAGCTTTTATTATTGTGATTTTGAATAACATTCAGTGGTTCTGGAGACAGCTGACCTTCTTGAATTTCCCTTTCAACTTCCTTTATACTGATCTGTCGTAGGATTTTTGTTTTTTAAGAAATACTATATTTTGAAATAAATCTTGAGCCAACTCTACTATAATCATAGACACTGTTGTTTTCCACATTATCAGAACATAGATTTATCTAATTCCTAGTCTATGCGTGAGTATGTGTGAGTTGCCCATTATTCCACACTATCTCTTTTTGAGGCCTCTCTGATTTCATTCTCCATCTCAAGAATACCCTGAGCATTTGGGGCAATAGAACGACAGCAGATCCCCATCAGTCAAATTGAAAATTTTAAAAAGTTTTGATGTTAATGGAACTGAACTTTCATTTCAGAAGGAAAGCACCCTAGATAACTGCTGTAGCATAGTGGTTAAAGACTAGGGTGTGAATCAGGAAGTCCTCGGTTCAAATCTTGCCTCTGCTAGGAAATAATTAGCTGGCCTTAAGGCAAGCCATTCTTTACATCAATCCCCTCACCCCAGTAGAAGCTGGTCAGTTTGGGAGAAAGAGGCACTGCCCTACCAACCTCAGTCTGCTCTCAGCTAGTCATCATGTGGCTGCCTTCTTACACCCTGCCCATGGAGTGGCACCGCCTGTCAGCTTCCTGCTCCTCCATATTCCTTGTAGAACTCATCAGGGAGGAGCAATGGGGCAAACCTGGAATTAATTGACTTTGCCTGTCATTTGGCTCTGGCACCATCTACTGTTGGCCTCCCTGCCTTCTGCCCTGCCAGTCCCAAAGAGCACCAGCCACCAGCGCCGCTGCTACCTCCCTGTTTGCAGTATGAGGGATAATACTGAATTGCCTTACAGGGTTGTTTATAAGGATGTAAATGAGATAATGGATGTTAATTACTTTGAACCCTCGCAAGTGCTATACAGATGTTAAGTATTATTATTGTAGGTTCTATTCAACTAAGTTCTTCTCAGGGTGGACCCACTGAAATAAGTGAACCTAAGTTAGCAATAAAATAAAAAAAATTCCTTCCAGTAGCACCTTAGAGACCAACTAAGTTTGTTATTGGTATGCGTTTTCATGTGCATGCACACTTCTTCAGATACACTGAAGAAGAAGTATCTGAAGAAGTGTGCATGCACATGAAAGCTCATACCAATAACAAACTTAGTTGGTCTCTAACGTGCTACTGGAAGAATTTTTTTTATTTTGTTTTGACTACAGCAGACCAACACGGCTACCTGTAACTAAGTTAGCAATGCCCATTAACTTCAGTGGGTTTTCTTTGAGTAAGCCTAGTGTTAGATGCAACCCTGTTTATTACACATGTGGGGAGAAAATGCAACAACACTCAGTATATTAAGAAACAAAGTTGTGGATAGAGAGAGCCAGTGTGGTGTTAGTGGTTAGTGCTGGACCAAGGACCTGCCCTGCCCAGCCATGAAACTCATTTGCGTGGCCTTGGGCTAGTCTGTCTCTCAGTCTAACCCAACCTCAAAGGGTTGTTGTGCAGATAAAATGGGGAGGAAGATGGCCATATACACCATCTTGAGCATATTGGAGAAAAGGTGAGATATAAATGCAATGAATACGTAGTAGAGTATCTTTATATATCTATCTCTATCTCTATCTCTATCTCTATCTCTATCTCTATCTCTATCTCTATCATCTCTATCTCTATCTCTATCTCTATCAAGACATAGAACATGGATTCAAGTACGATTAGGATCTGCTTTTGCAGTTGATGAGCTAAATGTACACTGTGTGTGCAGTCTTGTGTGCTTAAACAGATAGACCTTGTCTTTTTAATTTTTTTTAAGGTGATTCTTCTTCCTCCATCCAGCTTGTCTTTTGGGGGACACAAAATTGCAGTGGGAAGGGGTGGGACAGCACAAGGATTACCTTTGTTTGGAGGGGGAGCTGGGAGCCCAGTTTATAAGCACAAGAGCACACACAGTCTGGCCAACAGACCCTCAAGCTCAGGAAAAGTCAAAGGTCAGTTTGGAAAGTGATTTATCGCCAGCCATTCACTCATGGTTTCTGAGAACTGAGTAAAAGGCATAGGGCAGAGAGGGAGAAGGATATGAATCAGAGGAAGAAATCAGGACACAGATCACTTCTGTGTGCTGTTTAACTTTACAGGACTTACCCCCACAACACACACACTTAATGACAGCAATAAAAACTGGGACCAGCCTATGGCACCCACTAAGACTGTATTATGGCATGCCAGCCATCTTAAGTTGGTTAAAGAATCTGATAAAAGCCTAGATCAAGGGGTCTTAGCCATTTGTGTGCCCAGCCCCCTTGGCCAAACAAAAGCAGAAACAATACTCCCTTTCTATACACAAGGCCTCACAAGAGCCTATCAAGCTGCCTTCTGTCAAGTCAGACTTTTGGTCTAGGTAGCCAAGCTCTGTCTACTCTGTATAGCAGTGGTTCTTCAAAGCCTTGGGTGGAGGTCTCTCCCCTGCAACTTAACAGTTCAAACTAGTGCCTTCCACATGCAGGGTATCTGCCCTGTTACTGAACTATCCGTCTTATCTACTGAAGGTGGGTGGCAATGCATTAACCACCAAGGCCGCATTTAGATTGGTTGCATACAGCGGGGGCCTTCTGAATGTTGTTGGACTCAGCCCCACTCAAGATGTTATAAATGGTCAAGGATGATGGGAATTGTAGTCCAGCAACAATTTGGAGGGCTGCAGCTTCCCCATCTCTGGGTTACACTCTCTTTTGCCCCATATCTTCTTAGCCCTAGCCACTATGCATTGGTATCAGTATCAGTATCGGTATAGGTATAGGTATTGTAAGCCTGTAATTTATGCACATTTAACATTCAGCTTTATGTGCTCAGCAATTTATTTATTTTTTTAAAGAAGTGAGCAGAAAGGGGGGGCATCTGGGGAGAAAGACTTTGGCAATCCCACCTGCCATTACACCCAATGTGTTTTGACTAGAAGTGATTTTCGCTTTAGGCACAATCCCCGGAGTGTAACCCCTGCGTAAGCTGCAGGCTTACTGCAATGTGTGTGTGTGTGTCCCCTGTACTGCTTCCAAAAATGCCTAGGCTTTGGCAGGTCTTCAGGGGAATGGAATTCCTCGGTTGGTGGCTACCTGCCAAAGAAGGCTCTCTGCTCATCCTTGTGGTCTTGATTTGGTAAGCTGAAGAGGGCATCCCCAGTCACTCTTAAAGGTCATAGTGGAGTGTCAGAAAGATAAGGGCAGCCTCTTGGGTATGCTGGAACCAGGCCATTTAGGGCTTTGAATGTCATCCCTAACATCTTGGATTGGGTCCAGAAAGGGATAGGGAGCCTTTGGTCTCTCATTCTGTTTTAGGTACAGTTTTTAACTGATCCCTACAGTCCCAAGCATTGGTAACTTCAGAGCACTCTCATCACTTATCAGTCTTTGCCCAACCATGAGACATATAGTACATCTGCCTATACAGCATACACTTAAAGCTCCTCCGCAAAGGTTGAGAACTGTAGTTTACCCTTCACAAAGCTGCAATTCCCAGCACCCTTACCAATCTACAGCTCCCAGGATTCTTGGGGGGCTGGATGTGCTTTACATGTGCTTTAAAAGTATGGTGTGCAAACGGCCTCATCAGGAAAAACAGGTTATATGATGTGATGTGTACTTTGAGCAGTGTGAAAGAGTGTTTTAAGAACTTATGCACAATTAACTCATGGAATTCATTGTCACAAGAGGTGGTGACAGCCACTAGCTTAGACGGATTTAAAAGGGCAGTAGACAAATTCCCCATTAATGACTACTTGTCATAGAATTGTAGTGTGGGAAGGGACCACAAGCATCATCTAGTTCAACCCCCTGCAATGCAGCAATCTTTCACTGAAAGTAAGACTCGAACCCATGACTTTGAGATTAAGAGTCTCATGCTCTACCACCTTGCTACCTCCAGGAGGCAGCTTGCTTCCAAATTATCAACTGTTGGGGGACAACAAAGGGTAGCTGCTGTTGCCCTGATGCTTTACCTGTGGACTTCCTGATTGGCCACTGTGGGAAACAGGATACTGAACTAGAGAGGGCTTTGGGCTGATTCAGCTGGGCTCTTCTTATATTTAGCATTTTTGTTCACTTCCATTTTGCTGCAAAAATACACCAAACTGACAGCGTGGGAAGCTGCCAATCAGCCTTCCTTATGTACAGCTTGGTTATAGAAGCACTCCTGGTGGGAGCCTTAAAATAACCTCAGAAATCCAGTGTAAGGACTTATGTCTTGGATTTTTGGCCAAGTGTTGTGTGTTGTCAAGATAAATTCTGCCACTGCGTGGATAAAACCATCTCTCCACACTTTTATACCTTGCTTTTTATACTACAGTTACTGCATCACTTGTTGAATTTCCTTCATTAGCTCATTCTTTTCATTTCAGTTGTCAAGGGACCAAAATATTTCCTTTCTGTTTTGCTGAGGAACGGGGGAAATGCCACATATTAACTGGCAGACTCTACAGACTTTCTAGTAAGCAGAGGATGTGTGGCTTCACAGTTATAACAGAGAAGGGGAACCTGGTGCCCTCTAGATGCTGCTGGATTGATCATCCTTGATCAATGGCCATGCAATGTCTAGGGGGGTATAAATTTGCTTTTCTCTGTGTTAGAGTGCTTGGCTTTGACTTGTGAAGAAGGGTGAGTTTGAAGCTCTGTTCAGTCATGATGCTGACAAGCTGATTTGGGTCAAGTTACCCCATTCATCCAAAACTACCTGACACAGTGATTTACTTAAACATTGAGCCCTTGGAGAAAAGACAAGGTAAAACTGTAACAAATACACACACAGGCCTGGTATAACACTAACCCATAGTTTGTTTAACAAACCATAAGTTAACAGCAAGTTGTCCCACAGACAATTTTTCCAAAGCTTTTTTGCTTTGCAACTGCTTTTGCCTACTGCCTTTGACATTTGTTGGGTGTCTGAGATGAGGTGGTCAGACAAACCATGGTTAAGGAAGGGTTCAAGATTCATATATGATGAAATGCCATAGTTAAAACAAAGAAAGATTCATAAATCAATAAATCATGTCTTCAGGTCATGGGTTGTTGGCAGTAAACTAACCACAATGAAGCTGCTAAGCAGGGTTTACACATAACACTGAGCCACAGTTTAATAAACCATAGTTTATTAAATCATTATTTAGTGAAGTAGGGTAGAGACATATTTAATAGGTAAAATAGAGGTGTATGGTAACATTCCTTCTTCCTTTCCTATAGTCCTTAATGAAATACTGGAGAATTCCTGTCTCAGTTATGTCAGTTATCAAAATTGCTTGCTATCAAAATTCATTGTGTGTTCCCTGCTTAGTATCATGGTACAGTAATGTATCTCTAAATCTAGAGAGCTCCACTTTACACAAATGTTTGCTTATCCAAATGTTTGGAATATTCTCAAGGGCCATTTGGATAAACGATTCTGTATTTGTAATTGCTTGATTAAGGCTAAGCCCAAAGAAAATAGAAACCCAGTTCTCTGGATTCTAGAAGAGCCATACATTCTTGGCAACGTCACAAGGAGGCTGTTTGGCAATTCTGCCTAGTCTTCCCTTTCTTTAGATAAACATGGATGGAAAGGCAGGACAAAACTCCTGCACTAGACAGAGCACATCCTGTTATCTGAATGGTTTGTGAAGTCATGTAGCCAAAGAAAGGGACCTCAGCTCATTGGTAAACCACATCTTTTGCACATATGGGAACCCAGATTCAATCTCCAGTTCAAATAATGTCAAGTAAAAGGGTCAGGAAATATCTCTATCTAAGACTTTGGAGAGCCATTGATATTCAGAATATACAATAGACATTTAATTTTATTTTTCACAACTGTTGGTTTTACTTATATTTTGATAATTTTTTAGGCTAACTGGTTTTTAACATTCAAGTTTGTGACTATTTTAATTAACGTTTTATAGTAAACAATTTAGAGGTTATAAATGATTAAGTGGTAACTAAATCCAGTTAAATAAAATAAAATAGATGGACTATTCTAAGGCAAGAATAGCAAATACGATGCCTTCCCTATGTTTTTGAATGACAACTCTCATCAGCCAGCATACAAATGCACGTAACACCATCAGCATGTATACAACCATCATTTGGGGAAGGGCTGTAGCTCAGGAACAGCTGAGCTTTGCATGCAGAAGGTCCTAATTTAAATTCCCAGCATTTCCAGGTAGGGTTGGGAGAGAATCTTCTCTGAAATCCTGGACAGCCACTGCCAGGCAACATAAAGAATACTGGGCTAGGTGAACAAATAGGAAGCTGCCTTATATCAGATTAGGTTCTATTCTTTCCTTGATTCCACTCCACAACATCAGTTATTTCCAAGAACTGCTTGGAAATTAAACTTCCCCACCGCACCCCACAGGTACACACATGCAGAAGACCCCTACTTGGGAACAAGAGAGGGAGTCATATGGAGGGCAGCAGCCATATTATATTATACATGCCTTTATATTTTGTATGTAAGATTATTGCAGTGCCCTGGGTCCTGGCATGCAATCAATGTGAACTAAATGAACTAAGCCTTTGGGATGCTGTGTGTCAGCTTGATGGACTGTTTCCTCCAGGTGCAGAAAGATTCTACTTCAGAGCTAATGAATGCCTGATAAAAGACAGAGAAAAGTCTCCATCACTAGAAATGTGGTTAAATATTCTGAAGAATTGTACTAGTTTAGTTTGAGTAGCTCACACTATGGGTTGAATTCAAAGCAGTGCTAATGAGTCAATGTAAGCATTTTTACTTTCTTAGTGGAATGATCCTCATTCTCCATCCCACCCCATCCCATCAGACTTCAGAATTGCCACCTCAAATGTTCCAGAATCATTTCAAATGAAGGGATTGTAAAACCACACACACACACACACACAAACATGCCTGCTTGAATTCTGCCCATTTTAATCCAGTAGGATGACAAAAGTGTTTAACCTTAGCTTGATCATGCCCACTGTGCTCTCAAGTCTTTGGGTAATGAGATGTGTGCTTTTTAATTTTCTTTACACATCTAGAGGGGGTCCTTTTTGCTCCTCATAGCTATGGTCTTGCAACCATCAAATGCTGGGTTTATAACTTGTACATCAAGATTAATTTAAGTTGTATCAATGGGGGAAAGCGTATTTGTGTGTGCACTGATTAAAAGAATGCCGGCCTGTCCCAAATAACCTCAGTGTCTCATCACTGATGTTTCCCAGAACTGAGGCCAGACAGTTTGTCTTTCATTATGTAGTATTGTCTAAGAAACATTGTTTAACTGATATCGGATGGGAAACTGCGATGGTTCTGAGTGTTGTGCCTAGGGCATGGAAATTCCCATTAACCAAAGCAGTGCAAATTATATATAGCTAGTAAGATCTGTAGGTTACACAGCCCATCTTTCTTCTTGACTCCATCCCCCAAGGGTCAGCAAGGAAATCTCGTTGTGGAGAGTACACCACTTCAGCTCCAGTTCCAAGAGCGAAGGACCACCCGTTCTACTACATCAGCAAACAAGCTACCTCTGGCACTTAAAAAAGCATTAGTGTTAGGAACTGTCAGTCAGAATCCCACCCTTTTGTAGTCTGTCCTACATATTCAGGTCACATGAGCTTTTCTGCTCTGGGGAGGCTGACTGGTTCCCATGGGGTGGGGGGAGGAAGAAACTGGAAATGGGTTGTTTGCCAATTCAGATAAGGACCAGTTCTAATTGTTTGTGGTTGTGTTTTTTTAAAAAAATCAGCAACATGGTGGTGATTTAAAAGAGGCCTTCACTTTGTGTACATTTGCTGTGATGGAGTGAAGGGCTTTCTCTTCCACTCCCCCACCCCCCAAATTCTTCAATTTTGGAAAACTTTTCCATTCTTGGAAAGAACTAAACTAAGGAGGGGGACTTGTGTCCCTCCCGTTGTTGCTGGACTCAAATCCCATCATCCCTCGGCCACAGGGTCAATGGTCAGGGCTGAAGGAAGTCAAAGTCCAACAATGCTTGGAATCTACCTATTCCCCAGTCCCTTTCTAAATTATTCTCAACCTTTCCACACCTTGATGTTGCCATTTCCCAAAGTAGGAAATGGGGTATGTAGGCGAGTAAATGTGTTATTTTACAGCTGAACGCGTAAATCTGTCAATTTCTGTTTCTCTCAGTTTCTGATTTTTCCATTCTTAAATTCAGTTCTCCACATTTTCAGATCCATTTGTAATTTATTGTTATTTTTATTGCAATTATTAATAAGTTTTGAATAGATTTTATGTACGTAGATACCTTTAATTTTATTAATGATTAATTGTTTATTTAATTATTATTTTTTCTATGTTTTTAGTGATTCTTGTTTTTATCTGTAAGGGGAAAAGGCAGGGTATAAATAAATACAGAATGAATATATATATATATATATATATATATATATATTTGCTTTCGTAGATTTTCACGGGTACAGGAATGCAGGTTTTGGTGTCTTCGGGTGTCTTCCCGTGTAAGAGTCGGGGTGTCTGGGCGACGTTTCGACGAGGTCTCACTCGTCATCTTCAGGCTGGTGCTTTCGGCTTCTTGTTACTGGAACAGAGCAGAGTCTGGTGTTTGAGTTCCTATAAATACTGTTGAGGGGTGTGGTGTATAGCCTCCAACGTTCTGGGCAGAGAGGAAGTTCCTAGATTAGTGTGCCTTTTCTTCTTTTGTTCCTTAATTACTTGAGGGATATCTTGAGTGATTTCATGAGTGATATTCTGAATACCACTGGTAATACCCTGCAAAGTCTGCCCAGCCACGTACATTGGACAAACAAACAGACGAATAAATGCACGTATCGCAGAACACAAGAATGCCGTCAAAAAAGAAGAAAAAACTTCCTCTCTTTTCCAACACATGAAAGAAACAGGACACGAAATTAATTTTGCAGATTCCAAATTGCTCTTTAACATGGAACATCACCACAAGAGAATAATCATGGAAGCCATCGAGATAGAGAAACACCCTCACAACATGAACAAGCGTGACGACACGTCCCGCCTGCCAGACATCTGGAAATTAGCCCTCCCCACAAAAACCGACACCAGAACCAGAGGCACACAGAACGCCGTCACCAATCAACCACACCAGACCCAAACCCAGACCCTCTCCACAGACATATTACAGACTCCATCCAGTAGCCAAACTATAGTGGCACCCCCGGATGCTGCACCCCCCTGCAATCCCTACACAGATCTGGCGGGCACAAGGCACAAAATCACAGCTCGCCCCTATACACGAAGCCAAGCCAGAGCACAACTAAATGCAGCACAGCCATCTTCTCAGAAAAACTCTTCACAAGCTCAAGAGGTCAAGACACAAAAGCTTTAGCAACTAATCTACACTTAATGACCCACCCAGTGGTATTCAGAATATCACTCATGAAATCACTCAAGATATCCCTCAAGTAATTAAGGAACAAAAGAAGAAAAGGCACACTAATCTAGGAACTTCCTCTCTGCCCAGAACGTTGGAGGCTATACACCACACCCCTCAACAGTATTTATAGGAACTCAAACACCAGACTCTGCTCTGTTCCAGTAACAAGAAGCCGAAAGCACCAGCCTGAAGATGACGAGTGAGACCTCGTCGAAACGTCGCCCAGACACCCCGACTCTTACACGGGAAGACACCCGAAGACACCAAAACCTGCATATATATATATATATATATATATGCTTTCGTAGATTTTCACGGGTACAGGAATGCAGGTTTTGGTGTCTTCGGGTGTCTTCCCGTGTAAGAGTCGGGGTGTCTGTGCGACGTTTCGACGAGGTCTCACTCGTCATCTTCAGGCTGGTGCTTTCGGCTTCTTGTTACTGGAACAGAGCAGAGTCTGGTGTTTGAGTTCCTATAAATACTGTTGAGGGGTGTGGTGTATAGCCTCCAACGTTCTGGGCAGAGAGGAAGTTCCTAGATTAGTGTGCCTTTTCTTCTTTTGTTCCTTAATTACTTGAGGGATATCTTGGGTGATTTCATGAGTGATATTCTGAATACCACTGGGTGGGTCATTAAGTGTAGATTAGTTGCTAAAGCTTTCGTGTCTTGACCTCTTGAGCTTGTGAAGAGTTTTTCTGAGAAGATGGCTGTGCTGCATTTAGTTGTGCTCTGGCTTGGCTTCGTGTATAGGGGCGAGCTGTGGTTTTGTGCCTTGTGCCAGCCAGATCTGTGTAGGGATTGCAGGGGGGTGCAGCATCCGGAGGTGCCACTATAGTTTGGCTACTGGATGGAGTCTGTAATATGTCTGTGGAGAGGGTCTGGGTTTGGGTCTGGTGTGGTTGATTGGTGACGGCGTTCTGTGTGCCTCTGGTTCTGGTGTCGGTTTTTGTGGGGAGGGCTAATTTCCAGATGTCTGGCAGGCGGGACGTGTCGTCACGCTTGTTCATGTTGTGAGGGTGTTTCTCTATCTCGATGGCTTCCATGATTATTCTCTTGTGGTGATGTTCCATGTTAAAGAGCAATTTGGAATCTGCAAAATTAATTTCGTGTCCTGTTTCTTTCATGTGTTGGAAAAGAGAGGAAGTTTTTTCTTCTTTTTTGACGGCATTCTTGTGTTCTGCGATACGTGCATTTATTCGTCTGTTTGTTTGTCCAATGTACGTGGCTGGGCAGACTTTGCAGGGTATTTCATAGACCCCTTGGTTTTCCAGCTGGATTTTGGTTTTCCAGCTGGATTTTGAAACCCAAAAGACAAAATCCAGCTGGAAAACCAAGGGGTCTATGAAATACCCTGCAAAGTCTGCCCAGCCACGTACATTGGACAAACAAACAGACGAATAAATGCACGTATCGCAGAACACAAGAATGCCGTCAAAAAAGAAGAAAAAACTTCCTCTCTTTTCCAACACATGAAAGAAACAGGACACGAAATTAATTTTGCAGATTCCAAATTGCTCTTTAACATGGAACATCACCACAAGAGAATAATCATGGAAGCCATCGAGATAGAGAAACACCCTCACAACATGAACAAGCGTGACGACACGTCCCGCCTGCCAGACATCTGGAAATTAGCCCTCCCCACAAAAACCGACACCAGAACCAGAGGCACACAGAACGCCGTCACCAATCAACCACACCAGACCCAAACCCAGACCCTCTCCACAGACATATTACAGACTCCATCCAGTAGCCAAACTATAGTGGCACCTCCGGATGCTGCACCCCCCTGCAATCCCTACACAGATCTGGCTGGCACAAGGCACAAAACCACAGCTCGCCCCTATACACGAAGCCAAGCCAGAGCACAACTAAATGCAGCACAGCCATCTTCTCAGAAAAACTCTTCACAAGCTCAAGAGGTCAAGACACGAAAGCTTTAGCAACTAATCTACACTTAATGACCCACCCAGTGGTATTCAGAATATCACTCATGAAATCACCCAAGATATCCCTCAAGTAATTAAGGAACAAAAGAAGAAAAGGCACACTAATCTAGGAACTTCCTCTCTGCCCAGAACGTTGGAGGCTATACACCACACCCCTCAACAGTATTTATAGGAACTCAAACACCAGACTCTGCTCTGTTCCAGTAACAAGAAGCCGAAAGCACCAGCCTGAAGATGACGAGTGAGACCTCGTCGAAACGTCGCACAGACACCCCGACTCTTACACGGGAAGACACCCGAAGACACCAAAACCTGCATATATATATATATATATATATATATGCTTTCGTAGATTTTCACGGGTACAGGAATGCAGGTTTTGGTGTCTTCGGGTGTCTTCCCGTGTAAGAGTCGGGGTGTCTGTGCGACGTTTCGACGAGGTCTCACTCGTCATCTTCAGGCTGGTGCTTTAGAAGCCGAAAGCACCAGCCTGAAGATGACGAGTGAGACCTCGTCGAAACGTCGCACAGACACCCCGACTCTTACACGGGAAGACACCCGAAGACACCAAAACCTGCATTCCTGTACCCGTGAAAATCTACGAAAGCATATATATATATATATATATGCCATATTGAAAATTCAACAGTATTTTAGTGTAAATTTCTCCTAAACTATAAGTTACTGTATACAGTTTTGCCTAAGGTAATTTATTTATATGTAACTTTCACAAATATATCAATTTTTGTGCAAATTACTTAGCTAAATAACTGTATCGTACTGCAAAATTTGGTGAAGGGGGAATTCCAAAGGATAGCTGTGTTTTGGTTCACATATTGTTCTGGAAAGAGCGAATCAGGTAGGTTTGCTTTTAAATGCAAACTTAATTGACTTTTCCCCCTCATCCCTAACTGGGGCTCCTGTTTTCTCCCCACTATTGTAGGTCAGCTGTAGTGTTCTGCACCAAGTGCGATGTAGCCTTGGGTCGAAAAAGTTTCCCTTCCGCTGCAGTAGAAGATAGCTGTATATCAGGTGTTTGGCCCTCCAAATGTTGCTGAACTAGAGCTCCCATCAGTTGCAGCAAGCATGGCCAGTGGCTAGGGAGAATGGGAGTTGTAGTTCCCAAACACCTGCTCTATGTGCAACATGACTAGAAGATAGAGTTTTCAGTACTATAATGAAGTTCAAAGTTCTGTCATACATGAATCTACTCCAGGTCCGTCCGTCCCCCCCCCCCCAAAAAAACCCAACTGTCTTACTTTCAGGAGCCCAATTTGAATGGAAAAAGGGGTTGGAGTTGGAAAACCTTGCCAATCTGCTGAGAAGCACGCAGAAATTGACTGGTAGATCTCAATCTCTCTTCTGTCCACCCCTGTTCCATTGCTACTGGCATCCACTCTGCAAGGTCTCTAGCAGAGACCTTTTTTATCAGCCTATTAATCAGAGATTAACTAGATCTGCTGGGATTGAGCCTGGAACCTTGTGCACGCAAAATGTGTGCTTTACCATAATCCAGGGAGAGAAACCAGGGACATGATGCAATATTAAAGGTAAAGGGACCCCTGACCATTAGGTCCAGTCGTGGCCAACTCTGGGGTTGTGGCACTCATCTCGCTTTATTGGCCGAGGGAGCTTCCGGGTCATGTGGCCAGCATGACTAAGCCGCTTCTGGCGAACCAGAGCAGCGCACAGAAATGCCGTTTACCTTCCCGCCAGAGCGGCACCTATTTATCTACTTGCACTTTGATGTGCTTTCAAACTGCTAGGTTGGCAGGATTACACACACCTTACTTCCTGAGAATCACCTCCAGTGCAAGGATTAAAGAAAACTGATATTGCAAGAACGAGATCCCTTCTGGCCCCAACCCACCCTCCCAACCAGCCAGCCTCCAGAATTGTTTAGCCTTCTTGACCTCTCTATCCAAGGTGTTCAGCAGGAGTTAACATCGTCCTCTGAAAACAATCTGATGCTATGTACTCTTTAAGCCATGTGCCACTACCACATGCACCTTAGAACTGTAGAGTTGGGAGGGATCCTTGGGGATCATCTAGTCCATGTAGAGACTGAGGATCCTTTGCTATAATTATTGGTCAACCACATTCCAGGCCCAGGTCACAAGGCAAAGTTTGCACTCTTTCCCCACTTTTGTTGTTTCCTGGTTTCGCTTTTACAGCCCATATGGGATTAGCTCTATGTTCCTGATGTGCTTGGGCTATCATTTCAGGAAGAATCCTATTCAAAGAACTGATAGCTGACTGGGTAGTCTAAGGGCATCAGCTGTCTACTCTGCCTACTATTCCTCATTGAATCAAAAGTTTTAAACAGCGGCCCTCTCTGTGTCTACAGAAAATGTTTTGTTAAGTTAGATTTGGACAAGCATCTCACTCCTAGACATGTGCATATGCTGCAAATACTCTCAGGTTGCTTCCAGATGGCCTGTTCTCGATGAATGTTCATCCTGATCCGCTTGCAAAGTTTGAGGGAAAGTGATATATGTCTCCTATTTATTAAGCATTCATTCTGATTTGTTTGTGGGGATGTTATATTATTATTGTTATTATTTTTTATTATTTTTATTATTTTTATTATTATTATATACCATCCTATACCCGCATTTATACTTTCCAGTGCATTTCCCCATCACTTTCTGTATGGCAAAAGTTCATTAAAAAAAAAAGTGCTGAACCTCCTTCAATGCCAGTAAATTTTAGCTGTGCGATTAGAACCCCATAGCAAAAACAGTGACAGTTGGGAAGCAACATCAGTAGCTTGCCCAGATGCTGTTAAACTGTCATCTTAGGCTGTGTAAGTCCATTCCAAATTACAAAAGATGTGAAAGCTTGCATTGACATGGAATGCTTTACGGTGGCTGCAATGCCTTTTGACTGGAGTGCATGCTTTTTTGCAATGCCTTTTGACTGCAGTGTAAATTATCCCATATCCCACAGTCCCTCCACCTAACTTGGCACAGTGCAACTCTTAGTCTACAGCAGTGTGATGATGATGGAGGCTATTGCCAACACAGCTGCAGAGTTCTGTGTTAATAGGACATCACCGCTTGCAATGCCATTGCAGTTTCATAGCTCTTGATTATGTGCCTGTGCAGTGCCCTATCCTACACTAGGCTGTTTAAATTGGCTGTGGAAACCCTGGCAAGAGATCTTGCTTCATAATGTGAGCTCAGTGTACTTTGGCAGTGAAAAAAGTGGTGGAAAAGAAAAGCAAATTGATAGAGGGTAAGTCTATGAATGGCCAAGATCGGGCATCTGGCAAGACCTGCTTTTCAGCAAGTGGGTGAGGGATAGCAAAAGGCAGGTTGAGGTTGGTAGAAAGCATCCCGTTTGTCCTCATGGACGAGCCTCTAGTGCTGGTTGGCTACTGTGGGAAACAGGATGCTGGACTGGAATATGGAACTTTTGTTGTTGAACTGCAAGTCCCATCCACCCCAGTAGGTATGGCCAATCTCTCTGCATTCCTGTGTTGCATCCCTGTATTAGACTGCTCTGGCAGTTACAGATAGGTAGCCGTGTTGGTCTGCCATAGTCAAAATAAAAAAATTCCTTCCAGTAGCACCTTAAAGACCAACTAAGTTAGTTCTTGGTATGAGCTTTCGTGTGCATGCACACGAAAGCTCATACCAAGAACTAACTTAGTTGGTCTTTAAGGTGCTACTGGAAGGAATTTTTTTATTTTGCTCTGGCAGTGCTCATCTTCTGTTCCCCAGCTTGCAGCATGGCTAATCTCAATACATTCAATACTCAATACATGTATTAGGTCATTCTACCTAATGTTTAACTTCAGCATGCCACGTCTACCTAAATTGTTTCTCGGCCAATCCTCAGAAAGCATGACAAATCTTTGGCCATTCTCTTCTTTCCTCAATCTTTTGAAAGTATTTGTAGACCCTTGAGGTATTGTACTCTATCCTCCTTAATCTTTTTGTCCCTTTGGGCTAAGCATACGCAGGTTCCTTCAGTTGTAACAGACTTAAAAACAAGATTTAAAATATATATACTTAGTGGAAGCACACAAACAAATTCAAACATTTGGTGATCATGCAAACAAGCTGTCTTATCTCATGGATAGCCCCTTTGCTGTTACCCTGACAGCTGTGACTCAGCAGTGTCGGCCATTTTGGGGGTGAGTGAGACATAGGTTGTTGAGGTCCCCATCCCTAATGAAAATAGTCTCCAACCACTGTCAAATCACAAGTCACATCTGTCTCCATTGACTGATCCATAAAAATCACAGACCTGCTGCTTTGCAACACTCATCACAGCTTAAAATCATGGATCCAATGTACGGTCCTCATGAATCCTCATATTTTTGTACAAGGCATCACCACAATTCAGGACAGTTTCAGGGTACACAAAATAAAGTACTTCTCCGCCCAACACACAGTTAAAACTATGGAATTCACTACCAGAAGAAGCAGTGATAGCCACCAACTTGGATGGTTTCAAAAGAGGATAAGACACATTCATGAAGGAGAAGACTATCAATAGCTACTAACCCTGATGGCTATGGAGGCCGTAATACTTCTGAATACCAGTTGCCAGAAACGACAGGAGGGGAGAGTGCTGTTGTGCATAGGTCCTACTTGTGTGCTCCCAAAGGCGTCTGGCTGGCCACCATGAGAACAGGATGCTGGAGAGAGTGCTGACTTGGGAACCAGGATTCAAACCCCACCCAGCCATGAATCTCACTTGGTGACCACGGGCTAGTCACTGCCTCTCAGCCTAACCTACCTCACAAGGTTGTTGTGAAGATAAAATGGGCAGGAGATGTATGTATGCCACCTTGAGCTCCTTGGAGGATATAAATGTAAATCTTCATCATCATCCAGCAGACTCTTCTTATGCTGAAAAGTACAATCAGTATAGATGTGATTTGTTTTATGTATAAATTATGAAGAGGATCTGCACCTTGGATGACTGTAAACTGTAATCTGATGGTGTTTTTGTGGGGGGACTTCATGTAAAATGCAAATTCAAGAGGATCCATTTTAATTCACTGCAGCTGAAAAGCAAAGTGTGTGCGCGCGAACAACTTTGTCTCGTTCTGTTATCTGTGGGGTGGAATGACTTGGAGGAGGTAGGGGCAGATGCACCAGAGGAGGAAGTGCCTACAGCACTTTCTCAAAATTCCAGATGTGCCTGTGGGTCCAGAAAGCTTGGCAACTGCACACAGTTCTTAAAACTACATGATATTTTGCCCTACATGGAACTTGGCAATATTTAGCCAAGCTGCAACAGGCCCGTGAACAAAGTTCCCTCTCAGATGCCTGGGAGCCAAAGTGTTAAGTTTCTGCAGACATGCATGGAGACCAACATCCCATCTCATAAAACACATTTACCTTGGGGTGAGAAAACCTGGCACCAAACACTCGCTCCAGCCAGTGCAAAGCTGAGGCAATGTTTCCCTCTAATTAGCTGGTATTTGCTATAATAGCTATTATGTTTCTGGTTATAAAGTCCTGAGGACAATGGCTCCTTCTTTCTTTACCCAAGGGTTGGGGGGGGGGATGAAGGAAAATCGGGGTTACTATTCCCCCCCACTGATTCCCCCCTCCCTTTTGCTGTATCACAAAAGATAGGAGGTCCTGCCGAAGAGGGGACAAGGATGGAAAACATGTTAGGCTATGAAGGAAACTAGACAAAGCCTTCAATTCTCTTCATTTTTTATTGAATCACTAGTATTGAGGGTGACCCATTTCTCAAAAAATATCACACAATCAGCAGTTCTACCTTGAGCAAGAAGTGAGGCTTGGAACCCAGACAGTGTTTGAGTTGAGAGACAGATGGGAGAAAATATCTATCAGCTATCTAATATCCAGTCTCCTTGATCAGTGCTCTTGATGATGATGGGTTGTATCCAACTAATGTTCACTCAGAATAGGCCAATTGAAATGAATGAACCAAAGTCGTGTCCATTCATTTCAATGTATCTACTCGTAAGTATGAGTAGCATTAAATGCAACCTGGTTATAGAAAATAATATACTGTCTTCCGTATATGTAGTGTCTTATACCAGGGAAAGCAAAAATGGACAGGTCTTCCTGCCTTCAGGGAGCTTGCAAATTAAAATAGACAATGGGGAAAGTGACAGAAGAACAGGAAGTTAAGGGCAGGGAGGGAAGGAAGTAGACAAATGACATCATATGTGCTTAAACCAGGGCTGGAGAACCTGTGGCTCTCCAGTGATAATTGGACTGCCATTCCCTTCACTCTTAAATAGTGGCCACTGGCTTGGAGTCCAGCAACGTCTGGAAAGCCAAAGGTTCCCACTCTTGATATAGTGGATATTATTGGACTTCAGCTGGAAAGGCTGGGATTAAATTCCAGTTCAGCCATAATGCTCAAAGGGGCGCCTTGGGCAAGCCACTATATCTGAGCCCAATCTACCTCGCACGTTTGTTGTGAGGATAAAATGGGACAACCCCATGTTTGTTATCCTGAACAACTTGGAGGATAGAAATCAGCACTGGCCCAAGACATTTTGCTACCTGAGGTGAAGGACAGGATGGCATCCCCATTTTATGTACAGAAACCAACTACTGGCAGCTGCATCTTACTTAAATCATTGGCAGCTGCAACCTTTGCCACACCTGAGGGCAGCAGGGTAGTTTAGAGGGTCCTGGACAGGCCATGTGGCACACGCAGCTCTGTCCTCCAAAGAGGAATTGGCCTTGGATCTGCCACTGCTGCTTCCCCCATCATCTGCTGCCTGAGGTGTTCACTTCATTCTGCCTAACAGTAGAGCCAGCCCTGATGGAAATCCATATCAATAAATGTTATTGCAACACATGCAAGCATGTAGCTTCCAGTTCCAGCACAATTAGAACAGAAAGTAATTTTATTTGCAGTGCCCCCTAATTGCATTAAAAATTGAAACTAATTACATCTCTCCTTAATTACAAATTATAAAATAAAGAAGGCGTTTAAAATCTGCACAGCCAATTGTAACAATAACAATGGTATGTAAACTTGCCAGCAACAATTAGAACACCCTTCTGCCTCAGGAGGCTGAGATCACCAAGAACAGTTTTTACCCTGGAAATGCTTGGCATCAAGTCTTGAGGTCTGTTTCTGGCTTATAACATGGCTAAAGAACAACAAAAATCTGAACTTGAATGCATGACAGAGGTCTGCATGACGGGTGGGGAACCTGTGGCTTTTCAGATGTTGGACTACAACTCCCATCATCCCTGATCATTAGCCAAGTTGCCTGGGACTGAAGACAGTTGTAGTCCCAACAACTTCTTTAAGGGCCACAGATTCCCCACCCTTCTGCTATGCACGAAGGCTGGTATTAGGCAGTACAGAACTGGTCCAACTTAGCTAGATCACTCTTGAAGAGTTTTGGAGAAAAGAAAGGGGAACAGTAAAATGGGCAGAAAGAGAAATATACTGTTGTCAAACTCTAGCCACAAGGATGGCATATTTGTTTTGAACAAGTTAGTTATTCTTGGATTTTGGAAAGACATTCTGGAGAAGATCAGGGATACTACTGCCTACATTCATAATCCAAAAACTTCTTTTAAAATGTTGGAAGAGGACTGCAAACTGATAACACATGTCTGTTAATTCCAGCTAGAATCTGAATTGCAACTTTCTGGACATTTTCTGCTGTTAGGTCTATGTTGGATAGGCTTGGATCTGGACAATATCCTTGTTGACAAAACATGTCGGAAGACTGAAAGAAGGAACAAACAAATCCAAGTTTATTAAAAGATTTTATTCATCCCTTACTGGGATGCTAATTCTCAAGGTGATATATGGGGTATGGGGGCTGTTTTCACATCTTTAAACATCTATAATTCTCTTTTTAAGTCTTGGAAACTATAATATAAGAATAGCCTTGCTGGATCAGGCCATCTAGCCCATCCTCTTGTTCTTACAGTGGTCAGCCAGATGCCCATGGGAACCTTCAAGTAGGACCTGAGTGAATCATTTACACACTTTTCATAATAATAAAGAAAGATGAATTGGAAATTCAGGTATAGATAGAGAACAAACATAAATACAACCTCTTCCCATATGTTTGCATGCTGGTAGTGCTCCTGTTGTGACCCACCTTGGATCAGGCTGTGACCCAACCCGCCAACTGAAGACCAGTAGTCTATACGGATGATTTGATTATCATGATGGCTGAGGTTTTGATATATGCACAATAAATATATTTTTCTGTTGAATTTGACACCTGGTTGCCTCTTTAAGACCTGAGAGGCTGGTATCAAATTATGGAACCCATGGATCAGGGTGCTTTTTATGTGTGACTTCCTCAGGAACTATCTACACAGAGGAACAGATGTGGAGGCAAGGGCAGGGTTGGCTAGCTGTATTTGTTAATCACTGCACTTGAGCATAGATTGTTGTTTTCACTGTGTAAATCCTGGCACCACTAGAGTTCGGCATCCTGCCCAGTGCTTGGTTTTCTTCTCTTTCATGCATTTTACTATAATTTCACTCTGTGTGTGTGTGTGTGTGTGTGTGTGTGTGTGTGTGTGTGTATATATATATATATATATATATATGCTTTCGTAGATTTTCACGGGTACAGGAATGTAGGTTTTGGTGTCTTCGGGTGTCTTCCCGTGTAAGAGTCGGGGTGTCTGGGCGACGTTTCGACGAGGTCTCACTCGTCATCTTCAGGCTGGTGCTTTCGGCTTCTTGTTACTGGAACAGAGCTCTGTTCCAGTAACAAGAAGCCGAAAGCACCAGCCTGAAGATGACGAGTGAGACCTCGTCGAAACGTCGCCCAGACACCCCGACTCTTACACGGGAAGACACCCGAAGACACCAAAACCTATATATATATATATATATATATATATATATATATATATATATATGCTTTCGTAGATTTTCACGGGTACAGGAATGCAGGTTTTGGTGTCTTCGGGTGTCTTCCCGTGTAAGAGTCGGGGTGTCTGTGCGACGTTTCGACGAGGTCTCAGAGACCTCGTCGAAACGTCGAAACGTCGCACAGACACCCCGACTCTTACACGGGAAGACACCCGAAGACACCAAAACCTGCATATATATATATATATATATATATATATATATATATATATATATATCAGGGGAATTCCCTCTCCAAACTCTTCTTGCTTTATGGAAATGTTTCACAGTACATGTGCCAGAATGCAGATGCCCAAGCTAGGTTTTGAAAAGCAGATTACTATTGTCAGAGAGACAATAAAATGAACGGATCAGCTCGTCAACTGCCCAGTGTATTGCCTCATTGCTTCCATGTGCTACTCTTTTGGTATTCATGTTGGCTCTTATGTGTACGTCCTTGAGGCATAGATTGAAGTTATTTGTCTAGAGTCCAGCACTGTATGCCTTATACTGGTGGATTTCTAGATATAGCCACATTATGTCTCTGATAATTTACCAGAAAGCAAGTGCTGCTAATTCAATAGTACACTTTCCTGCAGGTGTTCTTAGGACAGCATTCTTCTTGTCACACACATGGGGAAGGGAACAGATACTTCCCAGTCAGCACAAGAGGATAGACTGATCAGTGTCCCCTAATCAAAGATATGTGTATTTGTTTGTGTATGTGTATTGGAATTCCAGTTCCATCTTCAGGCAACATATCTGAACTACAGAACTGGAACCAGTGCAATTTGGCTGGAGCAATTTGCAAGTATTGGTGCAACTGCGGTTCCATGCAATTTGGCTGGTGCTTCTTCTTTAAATTTGGCAATCCCTGCTTCAGGCAGTGTCATGTTTCTTTCCCCAGCAAAGGGGAATGTTAAGTCCTAGGGTATTGTGGGCAAAATCCTCTTGGGACACTTTTGATGAGTGTTTGTGGCACCAGCATCATGTGAGATCAATAATGCTTGTTGGAGCGACGAGAAAACAAATACAATTCCTATCCACCATCTAGGTAAGTTGAAGTACTTGGATGAAAACTGATACAGTGCCACAGGAGTCACTGCCAGGAATTCAAGCTGCAAAACACATGAATGTCCATAGAAAAGAATGCTAGTGTCAAAATTCACACTCACAATACAGTGGGGAACACATGGGCAGGAGTGCAAGGAAACATCTGCTTCTACTACAGTGGAGCCCACACATGGTAATAGATGTGCTCTGCTTATATTTTACAAGCTTGCTTAAAGATAGTCATTGATACCAGACAAAAAATCAGTGGCAAGTGAGATCTGAACAGAAATGCACAGCATTCAAACTGATGCCACTGACAATCTTATCCATAAGTGAGGTACGGCTTATTAAACTCAGGGTACTTATTTCTGATTGAGGCTGCAAGAGTTAGCTGGCATAGCACAACTTAGTCATTTAACTTTGCTTAATGGAGACCACACAAGGGGAGAGTACTCTTGTACTCAGATTCTGCTTGCGGGTTTCCCATAGGCAATGGGTTTCCCAGTGGTTGGCCACTGTGAGAACAGGACACGGGACTGAATGGGCCATTGGCCTGATCCCACAGGCTCTTCTTATGTTTATGTTCTTAATATTAGGTTGACAGTTAGGCACTGAAATTCCTGCTCCATTATCATTGTAGTTCCTCATTTGTAGGCAGGTAGGCAAAGATATTCTTCCACCTAAAATATTTGTATTAGAATCCCAGCTTCAAAATGGGCAATTCCTTTGCTAGGGACACTGCTTGACTGCGTTAAACACTAGGGATACTGGAGTGCTTGTGTTTATCCTCAATTACTGCTGTAATGAGTAGCTAACGTATTTATTCTGTGTATGTTTAAGCTTTGATTGAATTGCTACAGACATTTCATTGCCATTTGACACCATTGCATACAATCCTATCCACCGCCCACACATCTCTATGTCAACTTATAGGTAATATCCACAAAAGCTTATGCCACAATAAATTCGTACATCTTTGATTAGCATCTGTTTGTCTCTGGAGACAATGAAAGAGTGCGCCTTCAGGGGTAAAGTCAAACCATTGGAGAGTTACAGCACCTGCTGTGGCTGTAGAAACAGATATGAGAAAGACATAGTTTGTTGCAGCTGGGGCAGATGAAGACATCCAGTTGTGTTGATGCAGCTGTACCATGGCGTTCCTTCTTTCTGCGCTCCTTTATGGTGCCACAAAAGCATTGTCACCATCTGCTAGAGCCCCATTCTTCCATTCCCATCTCATCCCATCCCAGATCATGGATTCCCGGTTCCTGAAACTGTTGAAGCCTCCCAAGTCAGTTTTTAAGAGCCTGCATATCTGCTCCTGTGACGTGAATAATGTTGGACTGCAGACGCCTGCTTTTCCAAAGGAGTTGAAGGCACTGCAAAGCTCTACAGCAGTGTGTGTGCATGCATGGGCAGTGAAAGAGCAGTTCATCTGCCTTTTGCTCCTCTGAAGCAGCTGAGTCTACAACAGGGAGGAACAAGGGGTGAAAGGCACTGAGTGTCAACTTTTAGCATGTGTCTGCATCAAGGGACTCATATGGGGGGCGGTGGTGGTGGTGGTGAGATGTGTCCTGGTGATGGATTGGATGGTATGTTAGTGGAAGGGACAAGTGGTGGGGTCAGGTGGTAGTGAGGAACTCAGTGGTGTTGAGAGTGTGCTAGTTTAATCGGTTGGGGAGGAAAGAATGTCAAGTATATGTGAGAACAGGAGCAAGCTCCAAGCTAGGGGGAATCTTGGAGAGTCAGGAATGAGGCAGCAGGAAGAGGGGTTGTTCCACGGAAGGAGAGGATGAAAGAGGAGATTAGTAGGGAAGACTGGGGAGAGCGAAGGGGTCAGGGCTTTAATGAAAAGGAAGGTCTATGAAGTTCCTCACGGGACAGCAGTGTCGCCACGCCAGCAAGAAGGGTGGCAATCTAAAGTGGCGAGGAGGGGTGACTCTCGGGCTGCCTTTGGAAGAGACAGGATGACAGCGAGGGCTATATACACGGTGTGTGTCGCGAGGGGGGGGTTGAGGGGGGTTGCCCCGGGGTGGTGGCCATCGTCGGCGCTGCTGCCGCGCGGGGCGGGTAGGAGGGGGGGTGCTTGGGAGGGAGGGAGAGGCGGGCGCGGGGCGTGGGGGGAGGCGGGGCGGAGGTTGCTGCCTGAGCCCCCGGGATCGGTTCGGCTCGCCTTGCTCCGACCCTTTGCACTACAGTCGGCGCCGTCTTGCTGCTGCTGCTGTCGCCGCGGTAGTCAAAACTCCTACCGGCCTAAAAGTTGTCTGGTGCAAAATCCCTTCTGCAGCAGCAGCCCGAAAGAAAGCGAGAGCGCCAGCCAGCCAGCCGCCCGCCGCGGGCAGGAGGGAGGGAGGGAGCGTCGGCGACGGTGGATGCCTATTGCCCCTGTTGCTGCTGCAGCCGGCCAGCCAGCCAGAAGCGCGCGAGCGGAGAGGGGCGCATCCAGCCCGTTGGAGAGGAGCGCGGGGGCGCGTCCCCGGTGGCTTCCGAGCTGACCTTGCCTGGCCCGGCGCCTTCCGCGCTACCAAAGGGCGACTCACCTGCTGCCTGCGCTGCGCCGGGACTAACTCGAGCGGGGCGAGGAGAACACACACTCGCACACACACACCGAGAGGCAAACTTGCCGCAGCCGTCGACGTCGCGGGGTTGGAAAGCGCGGAGATGCAGGTAGGGGGCGCCCCTCGCAGGGCCAGCGCCGGAGGGCCCGGACAGGCGCTCTTGTCACCGCCGGGGCGCTGGGGGGGGGGGGGAGAGAGAAGGAAGGAGCCCCGTCCGAAGAGCCCCGGAGCCTGGCCTCCCTAACTGGGAGTTGTGGGGAGAGAAGTGTGCGCGCCTTGCTATTTTTCGCCGAAACAAAGCTCCCTCTCCCTCAGAACCCGCCTTCACGCGTTCTTGCCCCTACGGAGACGCAAACACGTGTCCCGGCTCCCCTGGGCCCCGACCGGGGTGAAGCGCCTCGCCGCCGCGGCCGGACAAGGAGCCGGTTTCGCGCTGGTTGTGGCTTTTGGCGCGCTGGCCGGGGGTCCCATTGGACTCGGCGGGACTTCACTCCTGCGGAGACGCCTTAAAAAGCTCGTCCTGGTTGGTGTCTCGGCCCGGGCCGGAATTTAGCCCTGCTTCAAGCGGAGGAGGAGAGTTCACCCTTTTTTGAGTAGCGGGGAAAGAGCGTCTTGGCGAGCGGGCACAGCGCGCTTCTGTTGCCGAGATCCGCTCGCCACACTGGTGGGACTTGCTCGAACAAGGGTGGGTAACCTGTGCCCCTCCAGATGTTGTTGGGCTCCAACGCCCATCGGCCCCAGCCAGCGTAGCCAATGATCAGGAATGATTATTGGCAGCTGGAGTCCAACATCCTTATGGAGGGTGACAGAATCCCCACCTACTAAACTAGGGGGAAGTTTTTGCAAGAGGGAGGATGCATCTGCCTGACAGTCTGGCAGGTTTGAGCTCCAGCAACATCTATTCTTTTAAGGCAGCACTTTCCCTTGAGAGTAGCTCCACCGAACTCAGGGGGGTTTACAGTGCTATCTTAACCCTGTCTACTCCTGGGGTGAAGAGGATTGCAGTCTCAAGTCTGTAGGAAAGTTACACAGGAGCAGTCTCCAAATCCTGCTTTTGTTGACCTGTTTCAGGGATTGCTGGTGGATGGGGAGGACTGGGGAAGCTTCCAAGCAAGAAAACAAATCGGATTGCAATGTTGAGAGTGAGGAAAATATCCTTTCTCTTCACTCACAGCCTTTGGACTATTCATCCACCAAAGGAAAACCAACTTTCTTGTACCTTGTTTTACAGCCTCCAGCTGTCTTTTGCCCTGGTATATTTACTGGTCTTGGGTGCTTTGCCATCCTGTCAGGTAGAGAATAGCTGAGTGAGCTCTTGGACTATTCTGCTGCTGCTGGGGCATCCCTTCAGCCTGTCTGGTGGAGCCCCAGACTCCAGGGTGAACAGTTTGCCCTGCACAGCCGCATCCCAATGCAGGGCACTTTGGGTGGTCGCTGAGCACTTTACAGTACTTTTAACGAGGTGGAGACTGAGTGCCTCATGGGTAGATAGGAGCTGCTCACAACCTCGGGAGGGCAGCTGCTGTTTTCTTCAGAACCTGTAAGGGATGCTTGTGGCACTGATCCCCTCAAGACGCTGTGGAAGGAAGGTGCTTTTAAGTCTCTCTTTAAATTACTCTTCTCTCATCACCTGTACTTTATGGCCTGTCATTGGCAAGATAACCTTGGAAAGTGAGGCTCTCAATTTGTTTGTAATGAAATCTCAGAGGCGGAGTTCAGCTCTTAAAGCCTTTGGCAACTTGGTGTCTTCTAGATGTTTTGGACTGCAAAGAGGCAGATGAGAGTCATGGTCCAAAGCAGCTGCTGAACCAGCTGCTGGATGCATTTGATGAGAGATTATGCTTGTCTTTGTGCCCTGTTTGTGGGTGTATGAGAGGCATCTGTGTGGACTAGATGAGCCTTTGCTCAGATCTTGCCAAGCAATTTACTGTTTTCTTTAAATGTATGGTGTTCACACACTGGAAGTCAAACTGAGCCAGAGGAGACAGTGACCCCCTGGCATGTCTGGGTTAAAAGGCTCTTGGGTGACATAACTGAGAGAGTTCTCTGTGTGAGGCCTTGGAGAACTCCTGCCAGCTGGGGGGTTCTATTCTGCCTTGGTCAGACTCCACCAGGAATATTGTGTCCAGGTATGAGCACCACAGTTTAAGAATATTAACAAGCTGGAATGTATGCAGAGGAGGGTGAGGCTGACCAAGGTGATACAGGGACTGGGAACCAAGCCTTATGAGGAACTGTTGAGGAACCTGGGGATGTTTAGCCTGGAGAAGAGGAGATATGGCTATCTTCTAATATCAGAAGGGCTGGAAGATGGAGCAAGCTTGTTCAGAGGCTAGGACCCAAACCAATGGTTTCAAATTACAAGAAAGTAGATTGTGACCTAACATCAGGAGGAGCTTTGACGGTAAGAGCTGTTCGACAGTGGAACAGACTCCCTTGGAAGGTAGTGGACTCACCTTCCAAGGAGGTTTTTAAGCAGATGTTGGGCCATCTGTCATGGATGCTTTAGTTGAGATTCCTGGATTGCAGGGGGTGGGGCTAGATGACCCTCAAGGTCTCTTTCAACTCTACAATTCAATGTCTCAGTTGCCTCTGTTGAAGACAGTTCAATTTGTTAACAGGTAGTGGCCACATGAAGCCAGGGCCAATGACACTGTTCTTGAAGCCAACTTTAGCTCATCAAGTTTTAACAAGATCTGGAGTCCTGCCTCTTTTTAGAGCTTAAAAGGAGCAGCCAGAAGTGAGGGAATTGATTCAGGATGGGGATCTTTTGATCAGGAAAATGGCGCAAGGGGAAAGGTTAAGCATGCTCTTTTCCCCAGTTCCACTACCACAATCTAGCCTTTCCATTGTAGTCACAGCTGTTTTTGAACTTTAAGAAATATGCTGGGAGGTCCAGTCACAGTTATTCTGCATCGTGCGTAGTTTGGTCCTAATCCATTGTGTTGCAAAAGGGAAATGCATCTGTTTGTAGTGCTGGCCACATGTAAAGTGTACCACAGTAACTCAACCACACAAGGCTAAGTGGATGTTGACTGTAAATCAGACTGGGGTTCAATATATATCTCTATTATTGTCCTGTATTTACCATTATTATGTTCAAGTGATATTATTATTGTTTATTAAATTTACATTCTCTAGGTGGCTTATAGAAGGTCAGACTATGGGACATGTGACTTAACAATGCAAGTTCTCATACTCACAACATACTTCTTTTCCTTTTTTGCCGCACTTGCTGCACTTACACAGCTTCTTATTTCACACAGATACATAATGCAGACATATTAAAACCTAGTCTCATAGATGATAGATAGATAGATATAGCATATGCATACATACATGTACACACGTGTGTGTATTTTATATCTATAATCTACCTAGACAGGTGTATTTGTATTCTTGACTAATTGACCTAATTATAAACCATGTGGGAATGTAACTATTCTTGACGCATCTATGTGCTGCAGGTGGAACCAACTTTCCTAAATAGGAATAACAAGTAGCCTTGATTTGTTATTGAACTTATTGGGGTGGTACACGATATTAGGGTCTTCATATCTCTCCCACTTATGCTCCTGATCTGTGTATACTCTTGCTTACAAAAAGCTCACACAACAATAAACCAGTTGAACCTAGTACTCAGCGAGGTGACAAACCTGTGTTTATGCTGTTCCAGTTTGGACTGTGAGTCTCTGAATGCTCCTCTATACAAAAATAGCTCTGCACATAGGAGACCAGTTGAGGTAGAACCCTTCCACCAGACCTTTTTCTTGCTGTGTGGATTTTTTATATGGAGGAGGGTTTAATCCTATGAGGCTAGAACTGCAGCCTATAATGGTGCAAGTCCAGAAAACACTCTGCTTTACCATTTCACAGACAGCTTGGCCTAAACCCCTTTAAATTGCCACACTATTGTTTATCTTGCATTTGTATCTAGTCTTTTGCATCTTCAATGCTCCTGGCCTGCAGTCTGTTTTGTTCTCCTATAGTTGATGGCAGGCCAGTGTGTGTGGTGAGGGGAACTTTGTACATCTGTTGAGGGTGTTTCCTTGGTGGTTGTGTAAAGTCTAGATGACCAGCAATTATAGAAGATGGGAGGTGGAGTCTTCTAGTTTCAGCGAGGTGCACTGTGAATGGTAGAAGACAAAGTCAGGTGGTGACTTCTACAGCAAGGGGGAAACTTCAATGGAAAACGTCTGAGATCCTGTTCTGCCTGAGGGTACCTTTGTCTAGTTGTGTTCTCCAGCACCCTTCCAGACTCCTATCCTGCCCTCTGTGTGTTGGAGTGTTGCAAAGCCAGTTACGTAAAAAAGGTATGGAGCTGTTTTGGTTGTGGGATGCATTCTGGAAATCCACTGGTTGCAACCCAAAACACAGTGCAAACTACTGGAATGAATTGACTATTCCAAATTTGGGCTTTTAAAATATCCATACTGCAGGTTAAATACTTGTAAATATACTTTTACCTCTAAGCAGTGGGTGTGTGGCAGTGACATGGTCTGGTGTGCTGATGATGTGTTCTGTGGAATCATACAGTAGTGCTTTCAATATCATCATAAAATGAACATTTTCTACAAGTACAGATGTTTGGCACAATAGTTGTGCAGTACTCAACCATTTGTTTAACATAATCCAGATTACAGGCATGATTTTTACAGGTTCTGTCTGTAGATTTTATTCTTGTTTATGAATGAAATCCCAGCTCTTTTGTATTTTTTCCCGATTCCAATAAATACTCACACATGCCAAATCTGACCCAGGGCAACTTGTACCTTAAGATAGGATAAAATGAGACCAAGTAGCCTGTGACCTGTCCACATATTCTTCTGTTTGATTAAGGTTGTATAATACTTAAGATAACTCCTGGCATAAAAATGTGGCAATGTGTGCATCTTGCATTTCTCTGCCCCTGGGATTTTCCCTTCCCTTTTCACTTTCTATTTCAGGTGTGCCATTTTAGCATTCAAAGTGCACCTCTGCATTGTCCAACTCCAACTTATTGAATTGTGTGTATGTTCATATATACCTTTTCTGTTTAACTTTTACATTTGTTCGGATTCCCATGCAATGAGCAGCCTTATTTTCGGGGGGGGGGGGGTTGAAATAGGGTTGAATAGGTGATTAGCACAAATTGCGTAATGCATATTCGGCAGGAAAATCTTAGTGAGGCTTACTTCTCTCAGGTAAGTATGCATAGGATTGCAGCTTAAGTGACAGCTCCTCAAATGTCAAACTATGAAGGAAAAAGGAAGGTAACCTTGCTTCTTTTCAACACTTTAAATATACTGTCAAGGGTCCTAATCCAGTAACCTATATGTGGAATGGCTGAGCTTGTGTACCTATAACCTGACTGGAAAGTAAAGAAAAGCTGAATTCTTGCCAACCAACTTTTGGGTGGGAAAGTAGGAGTTGAATCCAGCCCCCTGCACCCTCTCCTCAACAGGTGATTTGCAGAATCCCAGCATTGTTTACTGGGCTACACACACATTTCTGGCTCCTTTGTTGGGTTTGGGAATACACTTAGTTGCATTTTAATTCTCCATTCAGCCAGGAAAATATGTGTAGCAACTTGTCTATCATTCCAGCAGAGATAGGGCCAATCATTCTGATAAACACTTCCAAGAACTAGACTAAGTTGCTTTGTGGGACAGATCACACTCCCAGGCTGCCAGTTGCCATCCTTTTTGAATATCATATGTATATCTCATCAGGGCATACATATGCTCTGTGCATATATATCAGCTTATGTAGTTCATGTCAAACTAAGGTGGGTTTCTTTTTCAATAACCAAGGGGCTAAGCGGCAAAAGGAGAGAGAAAGCAAAGCTGTACGTAGAGAAATTTAAGAATTTGGTACCGAGAAAATTAATGTGATTTTAAAAGGGGGGAAAGTATGTGGAACATGGAAGTAAATGTGCCAACAATTAATGAAAGCAGGTTTTCATTTCTTCTGTCGAAGAAATTGGAATAGTATATGAAGAGGGAAACTTTGTGAGATCCAAGTGCCAATTCAGAGTAGGAGGCAGAATTGGACAGGCAGCCTGGCCTTACTCCAGCCCCAGATTTCCTGCGTTCCCAGGCTTCATCTCTTATGCTTCTGTGCCCAAGGGTATCAGAAAGAGATTCCTCTCTATTAGGAAGGAGTGCCTGCCTTCTTAGTTCATCTGGTAGTAGATGTAATACTATACAGCACATCTCCTTTGGCTGCCTTCAGACTTGCTCTGTGTTTCCATTTTGTGATATTAACCCTTAACAGTGATGTAGTTTTAAAGGTTTTGTGTACTCTTCCTCCTCTTCTTTCTTTTGGTATTCTCTGCACTTTTGACACCCCCTCCACCTGCATTGGTTTGAGATGGTCTAAGCCACCTACTATGCACAGTAATTCCAGTTCCTGATTTTGCAAGGTGTGGGGTTTTCAAAATCAGACGGTTGTACTGTCTTATATTAGGCCAGGTCATGATAATGTTTCTGGTGAAAAACACTGATTTTTTTAAAAAAATCAAATCTGCACTTTGCTTTTCACATGCTGTGTGCACTATCTGTGTGTTTCCCCTTAATGCATTGCTTTTGTTGCCAGGACATTGTATTTCCCGACTATACAAGGAACAATGGCCGTTATCCCACCAATGTTAAACTTTTGTAATTCCCATTAATATTAAGTATATACTTCAAATGGTTGAGATTTATTTAATTGACTAAACTGCACCCAACTTTTAAAACTGGAACAATGTTATATTTTTCAATCCAATAATGCATTCATCAAATATTGAACACCCTTTCTGAACACCCATGCTAACAGGTCCCACTAGCTGCTTATTAATGACTGGTTTTAAGGTCTTGCTATTTACATATAAAGCCATAAACAACTCTCAACCAGGTTACCGGAGGCAGTGACTTCCCCTCCATTGTCTGGCAAGGACATTTTTCAGGTTTGATCGGTTGATCTTAATCTTGCCATGACTCATTGACTTGTGACACAGAAATGGGTTTTTTCAGTGATGGCCCCAATATTATGGAATGCATTGCATGCTGAAATATGAGAGAACCCCCCCCCCATCTATACTGGCATTCTGTGACCTATTGAAGATGTATCTGTTTTACATAGGTATTCCCTTCATCTCTTGACCTGAATCTCCTGTTTTAATTACTGTACTGTGCTGTTTGAATGGAATTGTTATGTTGTGTATTTTCATTGTGAATGGTTACATTTTAATGTATGTATGTAATTGGTTTTTATATTTGTTAAATGCTTAGAAGCCTATTTTGGTTTTAGTGGAATATAAATAAATGAAATAATAATAATAATAAGAAGAAGAAGAAGAAGAAGAAGAAGAAGAAGATGATGTATGATTGGGGTTTCATAAATATCAACATGATATTGGTTGCAGTGCAATAACACACTTTACTAAGCATGACCTGCCACATTGTCTTAATCATCTCCAGTTATAAAGGCCTCTGAAAGCAGGGTTAGGAAAGGGGAAGGATCTGTGAACTACGATAAGGCATCAGCCTTAAGTGCATATAATCTTTCAGAGAGTCTCTGTGATGCCAACACTCATTGTTTGCTTGGACTTCCACAGCTGACTTACCATTGGCAATAGGGGGGGGACTTTTTAGTTGTTTTATAATGCCACTTACTGTTTTCTTCTATGCTAAATAATGCCATTATTCCAGTTAAGATGGGGGGGGGGGGGACAAGAAAAAAAAACAGCAACTGATATGAAAGCCATATGCCATATGCGGGAAGCTGCCCAGAGTGGCTGGGGCAACCCAATCAGATGGGCGGGGTACAAATAATAAATTATTTATATATTTTGTTGTTGTTGTTGTTATGTCCAATAGTAGTGAATTAGGCTTAACTAGACACTGAAGGGGATTGGCTGCCACAGACCTGTGTCTCCTCAATGTGTTGGAGAAGGATCATAGCTCAGTGAGAGAGCAGAGGTTTCCACACTCACTGTCCCCCCCAGACCACTTGCAAATTGGTAAAGGTCTTGCTATACCACTTAATGAGTTTTCTGCCTAGCAGTTGCTTAGCAGTTGTACTGTTTTTTAATTATATGGAATTCAAACTCTAACACAATAAAATGCAATAAGAAACAAAAGGATTTAAATTTAATACAATTTAAAAATCCTTCTAGAGGTGCATTTCCCCTTGATATGTTCTTCCTTTACTCTTGCTTCATCTTTGTTACTATTTTCTTGAACATTTATTAATTTGTGGTTTTCTTCAGTCTCCCTTCTTCAACCACAAATCCATTTTTAGACATTGACTATTATTATTATTATTATTATTATTATTATTATTATTATTATTATTAACATTAACTAACAGCTCCCACTTTTCAATCACTCCATCTTGCGTTCACTTTCTCAGCTTCTTAGCTTCTTCCCCTTCTCGCTGCTTCCTTCATTTCCATGTATTGGCTCCCCACTCTTTTCAACTGCCTTGTCAGCCTCTTTCCCCCTCTTTTGACCTTCCACATCTTGCTGCCAGCCACAGCTGTATTCCTGTGAGAAAGACAGAGCCTTCTCCCCACATCACTTCTGGTCAGTCCTGGCCAGGTTCCAAGACTGAAGAAGAAGCCCCTGTGCCCCCCATTCTTCACACACATTTTTCACATGCACATAGCTCCGCCACTCCTCAGAATTGCTTCTGTGAACCACCTGCATGAAACTGGTGGACCATGGACCACACTTTGGGATTGAGAACCTGTGTGGTAGAGCATATGCCTTGCATACAGGAAGTCCCACATTCATAACCTTCCCTGCCTTCTGACTTAGAACTGGCACAGAAGATAGCACTGCCTGTTGGCTTCTTCCTTTGCAGCCTCAGTGTTGCCTTGTGGAACTCAGCAGGGTTGAGGGTGGGAACAAGCAGTTGGCTCTGCCTTTCAGAACCTGTCATTGGTTCTGGCGCCACCTACTGTAGGCCTCCCTGTCAGTCCCAGGGGCCACCAGCTGCCACTGCTCTTGAAGTCTTTGCTACTTGATTCTGGCTAAGCCCGAATAGGTGCCAACACTCTTCCTTCTTGCCTGTTTACCTGTCTAAATTTAAGCTCTTCAGTCGGTATTCTGTGTCCCTGGTTGACATGTGGTCAGGCTCAAGTTGTGGTTCTGGCTGCTGCTTCTGCTTCTGCTTCTGCTGCTGAAGCATTTCCTGGCCTGTTGTGGGCTGACCATGGTTGGTTGCTCACAGCTTTCCTCCAGCAGATATAACTTAGATTGCTTCCCCTGAGGATTTCAGCAAGCCTGTTCTCCCACTCTTATTTAGGCTCAGTTTACCTTTTACAAAAGGAGAAAATAAACCCTTGACAGTGCAAAAGAAGTACTAAACAGTTATCTGCCTCCAATTTGTGCTCTTTCTTTCTCTCTCTCTCTCTCTCTCTCTCTCTGTATGTGTGCCTAAACAAATACATCACAGTGGGACCTGGAATCATCCCACATACCATTTGAGATCTATGGCAACTTGTGAACCAAGTCTGATGATTCCAAAAGAGACCTTGAGAAAATTCTCAAAGGGAGTAATGTTCCTTTTTTTCATGATCCACCACCAGCACTTAAGAGCTGAGGCTTGGCAGCTGTTTGACTCTGTGCCTATCATTTTGTAACTTGAGATTTTGTTTCCTTGTGCTGATTGTAGCTTTTGAGTTTAGTGGGCAAACCTTTACTGCTACTTCAAGGAAAATGTAAATGTTTCTCTGCTTAGATCTTCTGTTTCCTGGAGAACACAGCAACTATGTGTTTCTATTACTGCAGTCTGCTATGTGGGATAAGCTGTTTGATGCCTAGTCTGGTGTTGTGGTTAATGCTATGAATTGGCAATGAAGGCTAGAGCTGCTGGGAGTTGGACTCCAGTGACATCCGTGGAAGGCCACATGTCCCCCACCCTGCCTTACAATAATTCTGTAAGGTAAGAGAGTATTCATGCCACTATATTGCAAATGGGTAGACTGAGGCTGAGAGACTTACTTGCCTAAGGCCACTAGCGAATTAATTGCAGAGGCAAGCTTCAAACTGGGACAAACTGGGACTTTCTGATTCACAACTCAGTCTCTTAACCATCATGCTACACCAGCTCACAACTATTAATAGGCGTCTACTCCTCCATCAGCAGAAGACATCAAGAAGAGGTGGCAAGAATACACAGAGGAATTATAAATTATACCAGAAAGATATGGATGTCTCGTACACCCCAGGTAGTGTGGTTGCTGACCTTGAGCCAGACATCCTGGAGAGTTAAGTCAAATGGGCCTTAGAAAGCACTGCAGATAACAAGGCCAGTGGAAGTGATGGTATTCCAGCTGAACTATTTAAAATTTTAAAAGATGATGCTGTTAAGGTGCTACACTCAATATGCCAGCAAGTTTGGAAAACTCAGCAGTGGCCAGAGGATTGGAGAAGATCAGTCTACATCCCAATCCCAAAGAAGGGCAGTGCTAAAGAATGCTCCAACTACCGCACAATTGCACTCATTTCACACGCTAGCAAGGTTATGCTTAAAATTCTACAAGGAAGGCTCAAGCAGTATGTGGACAGAGAACTCCCAGAAGTGCAAGCTGGATTTAGAAGAGGCAGAGGAACCAGAGACCAAACTGCAAACATGCGCTGGATTATGGAGAAAGCTAGAGAGTTCCAGAAAGACATCTACTTCTGCTTCATTGACTATGCAAAAGCCTTTGACTGTGTTGACCACAGCAAACTATGGCAAGTTCTTAAAGAAACGGGAGTGCCTGATCACCTCATCTGTCTCCTGAGAAATCTCTATGTGGGACAAGAAACTACAGTTAGAACTGGATATGGAACAACTGATTGGCTCAAAATTGGGAAAGGAGTACGACAAGGCTGTATATTGTCTCCCTGCTTATTTAACTTATATGCAGAATTCATCATGCAAAAGGCTGGGCTGGATGAATCCCTAGCCGGAATTAAGATTGCTGGAAGAAATATCAACAACCTCAGATATGCAGATGACACAACTTGATGGCAGAAAGTGAGGAGGAATTAAAGAACCTTTTATTGAAGGTGGAAGAGGAGAGCGCAAAATATGGTCTGAAGCTCAAGATCAAAAAAAAGGAAGATCATGGCCACTGGGCCCATCACCTCCTGGCAAATAGAAGGGGAAGAAATGGAGGCAGTGAGAGATTTCACTTTCTTGGGCTCCATGATCACTGCAGATGGTGACAGCAGCCACGAAATTAAGAGATGCCTGCTTCTTGGGAGGAAAGCAATGACAAACCTAGACAGCATCTTAAAAAGTAGAGACATCACCTTGCCAACAAAGGTCCGTATAGTAAAAGCTATGGTTTTCCCAGTAGTGATGTATGGAAGTGAGAGCTGGACCATAAAGAAGGCTGATCGCCAAAGAATTGATGCTTTTGAATTATGGTGCTGGAGGAGACTCTTGAGAGTCCCATGGAGTGCAAGAAGATCAAACCTATCCATTCTGAAGGAAATCGGCCCTGAGTGCTCACTGGAAGGACAGATCGTGAAGCTGAGGCTCCAATACTTTGGCCACCTTGTGAGAAGAGAAGACTCCCTGGAAAAGACCCTGAAGTTGGGAAAGATGGAGGGCACAAGGAGAAGGGGACGACAGAGGATGAGATGGTTGGATAGTGTCTTCGAAGCTACCAGCATGAGTTTGACCAAACTGCGGGAGGCAGTGGAAGACAGAAGTGCCTGGCGTGCTCTGGTCCATGGGGTCACGAAGAGTCGGACACGACTAAACGACTAAACAGCAACAACTCCTCCATGTATTTGTCTGATCCCCTTATCAAATCTTCTGTGCTTGTGGCTGTCACAATATCTTGTGGGGGGAAAGTCCATAAAATAATTTTGGATCCTCTTTAGAGCAAGGGTGGAGAAACTTTTTCAACTCGAGGACCACATTCCTTTGTTGGCAACATGCCAGGGGCCAGTGGTGGGTGGTGTCAGAGGCAAGAGTGGGTGAAGCAATAGCTGTGACTTTTACTTTGTACGGTAGACCTCTTTCTAGCCATGCAAATGCCATTGGTTTCTGTATCGTCACACACATCTCTTCATCCAGTCAAGCAGGAGTCATTATTGCTGTTCAAGCACATATTCCAGTTGGGCAAAAGCTCTTAAGGAAGGCACAGGGAACAGCCAGGAAGCGATGTGGCCTGGGCAGAATCCCAAGAACTGGATTGAGAGGCCTGGCCCTTGAGCCTGACGTTCCTCACTCCTCTTGTTTTAGAAAAATCCCTGGGTTGGGTACCCAGGAAGTTTTTAAAAGTAGAGAAATCCTCTGAAACTCTTTAGAAAGTTTTCTGCACTGGGGCCAAAGCTAATAGCAGAGCACTAGTGTAAGGATTATTAGGGTGTTAGTGTGAAAGTGTCACACTCAACCAGGTTCCTATGCCATGTTGTGGCGTTAGGATGGAATCCTACTGAAGTCATGCTGTATATACGGTATGTATTGCATGGTGTGTGTTTCAGGATAGCATAACAACCACTTCGAAGAAAGGATTAACACCCATGGAGCACGTTGTACCTCCAGATGCAGACACTACTACCAAAGGTTCTAGTAACAAATTTAGTTTCTTGAGATGATAAGTTGTAGGGTGTCCATGGTGCACATAATGGTGTTAGTTTTGCTTTATATGTTGGGTTTTTTTGGGGAGGGACCATAGCTCAATGGTACATATGCACTTTGTATATAGAAGGTCCCAGATTCAATCCCTGGCATGTCCCAGTTAACAGGTCTGGAAAAGATCTATTTCCGGCTGACACCTTGGAGAATCGCTATTGATCAGAGTAGATAACTGACCAATTGTGTAACACAGTGTAAGGCAGCTTAATTTGCTTCCTTCCTTCTCATTGTCATTTATGTTATGACACCGAAACCTGTTTCTTGTCTAGCCGTATGGCTGTAAGGCAGGCAGTATACCTGCAACATCTAATGTAATCAGAGCAGTTCCACATGCTATAGTTGCTGTGGAAAGCACCTGTACTGTACAGTGTTTGCTGCAGAAAACATGTAAAACGTGGCCATCATATGCATTTGCACACCTATCTCAAAATCACTGTGTATGTGTCTGGGAACCGCAAATGGGGGCAGCTTTAGATGTTACAATTGCTCTGTAAAACATTGGTGCTATGTTGGTGTTTCCTGCAGTTGCACACATGCAAGATGTGAGCATCACCCACCCACCCACACAAAATTGCCTGGGAACTTTGAGTACACAGGAACTGACTAGCTTGGATTTGTTACTGTATAACATGTGAAGAAGACCTAAATATTTAGGGGGGAAGAAAAATACCTGTTATCATTGTTTTAGATATGGACCTGCCTAATTGTGCCCTGTATGCTGAGATGTACCAGCTTCCTCTTCCCAGTTTTTCAGTGAGTTTGTATTTGACAAATACTATCTCCCATGGAGGGACGCGGGTGGCGCTGTGGGTAAATCCTCAGCGCCTAGGGCTTGCCGATCGCATGGTCGGCAATTCAAATCCCCGCGGCGGGGTGAGCTCCCGTCTACGGTCCCAGCTCCTGCCCACCTAGCAGTTCGAAAGCACCCCTAAAAAGTGCAAGTAGATAAATAGGTACCGCTTTAAAGCGGGAAGGTAAATGGCGTTCCGTGTGCTGCGCTGGTGCAGGCTCGCCAGAGCAGCAATGTCACACTGGCCACGTGACCCGGAAGTGTCTGCGGACGGCGCCGGCTCCCGGCCTCTAGAGTGAGATGAGCGCACAACCCTAGAGTCTGTCAAGACTGGCCCGTACAGGCAGGGGTACCTTTACCTTTTATCTCCCATGGGCATAGCCAAGGGGGGCAGGAAGGGGCAGCCCCCCCCAAATAAATAAAAATCCATAAAGTACTTAACTAAATGAGGTTCTGCCCACCTGTAACATAAAGCCTGCCCCCCTAACAAAAATCCTGGCTACACCCATGCTATATCCCACAGTAGCTCACATCAGTTAAAATAAAAGAATGTCAGGCCCTGCTCTCAAATAGGTTTACAAGCTAAGAAGACAAGACGCAAAAGGGAAGGAGAGTGAGGGAAATAGGTATTTAATTTAAATATTTAGAAACCACACTTCCATATAAAATATCACAACACAGAAATGGAGATCAGTTTGACAAAGCCAGAACAACATAGTAAACTGCAAGCAGGCATGTTTATCCAATCTGGACTGGACTGGTATTTCCTTGCTAATGTTTTTGATTGGGTAAAGGTGATGCAACTATCTTGTGGCCCTTATCCTTTTGGCCAGTGGTAAAATGTCTTTCTTTTTGCCTTGGAAGTCCCAGAATAATTGGAACTGAGTGGGTTGGGGTTTTTGTTGGCAGGGATGGGAAAGTCAAGAACACCCTTCAAACTGCTTTTTCTCTTGCTGATGACTGAGGACAGGCAGGCGTTTCCTTTCCCAGAGCCAGATTTTCATATAGTGTTCCCCAAAGTTCACCATGAAAACTACTGTCTCAAGAGCCAAAAAGCTAGCATCTTGACCTCCAGATGCCAGAAATCCCCCAAAGCAATGTCATGTCCAGGTTTAGTTGGACCTAAGCAAATGTTCAATTTAAGAGTGGCTTTGGATGTTAAGAAATGCCACCTGCTATATGTGAAATCCTGTCTGTAATCAACTGGCAGCACTTAACGATCACATTTTGAAGGGGAAGTTGTACAAGAGCACTTGTGCAGGCCGTGCTTGTACAACGTAAGTTCCTCTTCAAATGTTTCAAAAAGTGCTGCCAACCAATTCAGAAGACACTAGACATCTAGCTGGCAGCACATCTGGAGTTTTCTGAGTGTCATAATGTTGTTTGTGTACTGCTGCAGTATTGCAGCTGAAGTGGATACCTAGTCAATTGTACCACAGCCTGATGATTGTCATCTTGTGGCAACATGAAGATGGGGTTCTGCATGTTTATTTTAATGTTTTGATGAAATTGTTTTATTGTGTATTTAATTATGTGGGGTTTTTTTGTAATTGATTGTATACTTGTGAACCGCTTAGAAGCCACCTTGGCAATTAATTGTTATATGAGTGAGTGAGTTAATGAATGAATGAATGAATGAAGTAATGTCGGCAATGACAAGAATCCTTCATTTTGTTGCAGAGCAAATCTGCAAGGCATATAAGCAAATAACTGCATCTGTAACCTGACTCCATCAGTCAGTTACTCTAAACTCATTTAGGGAACAGAAACTTCTGACCTTTATGTGTTCAATCAAAACTAACCACACCAGGTGAAATTTCAGGTACCATATACTTACAACAAGAGATTTGGATCAGGTATTACTTGACTAGAATAGTAATGTTGGGTCCTAAGCAAGCTTCCTATGGGGAAGATGGTGGGACTTAAAAAGGTACAATTAAGCAGCTAGGAAGTGAGAAAAATGTGTCATACACTGCAGTTGAGTGATTCTGCGTCCGGGTTGTATTATTCCAAAACTGCTGAACGTTTGCTTGCCTCGCTGTTGGTCTCATGTGTGATTTGGGCACTTGACTTACAGCCCTGAATGTTGTTACAGTGGTACCTCGGGTTAAGTACTTAATTCGTTCCGGAAGTCCATTCTTAACCTGAAACTGTTCTTAACCTGAAGCATCACTTTAGCTAATGGGGCCTCCTGCTGCTGCCGCGCCGCCGGAGCACTATTTCTGTTCTTAACCTGAGGTACTATTTCTGGGTTAGTGGAGTCTGTAACCTGAAGCATATGTAACCCAAGGTACCACTGTAGTTCAAAAGCCTCACTTTTTGTCTTACAAGTTGCTATGCCTGCCTGCAAATAAGAACTTAGGGTGACATGTGCAATGCTGCACAAAAATAAGGTGTTAGAATTGCATGGCAGAGATGCTACTTGGAATTAGCCATTTTTTATAAGATCCATGTCCTGGTCATTTGTCACTAGACTACTGCAGTCTTCTGCTCTGTAATCCACCACTGTTTCACCTTGCCCACCCCCCTCAGACCCAACATTGGCTTCTTCTGTCCACTCCCAGATCAGGCACAAGCTTTTCATATTTACCTTCAAAACCCTCCACAGACATGCAACCCGATCCTTATCTCTTAGCTATTGTGTGCAGCTGACACATCCCTGCCTGTGACCTTTACTTTTCCAGTTTCATGACTCTCACTTATCCAGAGGTTCCCTGCTCCCTGAAAAATGTTTCTGCCTTTCCACTCTGTATGCCAGGAACTTCCTCCAAATCCCTCTTAAGAACTCACCTGTGCTGCAAAGCCTTTGGAACAAGCCCCTAGTTCCAATACCCTGAAGTCACAATTTAAGTAAACATATATTCTTCCCATATTTATCCCTACCTCCATTTCCCTCTGTTGCTTCCCTGTTTTCACATTATGAGCCTCTTGAGGACAGGGACCTGCCAAGTCTGTCCTTTTACAAAGCACCTTGGTGAAATGTGAATGAGTAGGGTTGTCATATTCCCAAAACCGAAAATCCGGACAAAGTTGTTGAGCTTTAATAAAATTAAGTGCCTATACTCTGTTCCCCCCACTCTCAGCCCTTCCCATGAAGTTTGTACAGTTATTGAGCTTGTGCCATAATAGCACAAAGGAAAATGCTTCAATTGCTCTATACCAGGCATGAGGAACCTTGGGCCCCCCAAATGTTGCTGAGCTACAACTCCCATCAGCAGTGGCAAGCATGGTCAATGATCAGGGATGATGGAAGTTGTTGTCCAGCAGAGGGCAAAATGTTTCCCACACCTGATGATAAACTGTGCATAGCTACTGGTGCTGCCAGGGCAGGACATTAGGGCAGAGGTCCAGGGCCCCACTTTGCAGAATGGGTAGGCAGGCCACCAAGTGCAGCTTACCACATGTTGAAGTAAGTAAATACAGATTTTCATTTGTATCATATCTCATCTGTTTTCAGTGCCAGGGCTTCACCCTGGAACATGTGAAATCAGGGTGCATTTCCTTTACCATTGAGCAACTGTAGAGAGCCTCAATGCGTCCAGGGTTACAGTGGTATTTCCAGGTAGAAACCCTGAGCATCACTTTTGGAACATAAGCCTTCTCCTTTAGGGCTCATCCACACTTTCGTTTGTCCTGTGATTTCTAGGCATGGGTCTGATAGGTTTTTATTTTCTCCTGTCACTTCTCCCTGGAAAACTTGCTGGTTACTTCTGAATCAGAACAAATGTCATTTGGGATTCTGTGGATTGATGCAGTAAACAGCAGGTTTTCCCGGGAAAAGCAGCGAGAGAAAAGGAAAAACCTATTGCACCTGTTCCTAGAAATAACAGGAGAAGCAGAAGTGTGGACAAGCCCTACATTTCAAAATTAAGCCTCGGGCCAGGTCCAGTTTTATTCTTAAAAAGCCTGCTTCGGGTTCTCTTCATACAACCCCAAAAGACTGAAAACTCTGTAAGTGAGCTCTGGTCTCAGTTTTCATCAGCTTTATAATCTTATCAACTTTAAAAACAAAACCAGATGATTAGCCAATTTATTTAAATTCCTTGCTAAGAGTTGCTCAACCTGCTGTGCCTCTCACTGCACTTTGGGAAGGCTGTCCAGAGCTAAATATAGCGGAGCTTTCTCTGGACTGCAGTGTGGGTCAACATGTCACTCAGTAAAATTTACATGGAAAGTAAGGTGGGCAGCCAGCTCTTATTTTCAGCCTTAGGATTGTGTGTGCTGGTAAGTCAGCTCTCCCCAGATTTCATATTTAGACCAGCAGCTTATTTTTTCAAGGGAGACTTGCAAGCCTTGTATGTCTAAACACACACAATATTTACTGTCGCTAACCATGAAATATATAAACTGTTGGATTTCCTTTCCACCACTACTTTAACACTCATATCCGGAAGCCAAATTAAAAGTGGTGGGACAGATAGTTAAAATGCATGTCTGCCCCGTTCATAAATAGATAGTATGGGGAGGTCTGCTCTTTATGTAAAACTCAACCTCCCCTCCCCTTGCAGTACTTTGTGTCACTTGGTTGCTTTAAACCATGTTTCCCCAACATGATACCCTCTAGAAAAGGGCAGCCCAAGAAATTTTTGTACTATTTCCTCCTGCCAGGGAAGAAGAGGTCAGGGTAGATCTACATCATTAACAAAGGGAGAGGGGGAGAAAAATAGGATCAGCATTGGGATCTGTTGCCCAGGGTGGACCCTGTCGCCTGAGATAGTCTTCTCACCTCACCTCATGAGCTTTATTTCCCCCAAACCACATGCACCTGCTCCACATCTGATATAAACATTAGTATGAGCACATGGGTTTGTCCAAAAGGCTCATGGTTTGTTCTGGAGACCTAAACCAAAAATCCATATTCTGGTGACACACTAAACCAAACATGGCTTAGCCAAGACTAGAGCAAAACGTCTGACCAGGAGCAAAGCAGCCATGATATCCTCTTCTGGAGTCCCTATACTGGCATGTTCAAACTAAGCCATGGCTTCACTTAGTGTGACATGAGATCCAGGCCACACTATCCCACTTCTCCTAGTTTTTTACAAGGTTTGTAAGCAAGCAAGCAAATGGGGGAACTTCTGCCATTTCCACTTTCCAGTGAATATATTCTTTTCAAAATTCTCAATTGTATAGACCAATTCATGAAGAATAAATCTGTTACCCATGTCTGCTAAATGAAACCTCTCTGTTCAGAGACAGTATATCGCCAAATACCAGTTGCTGGAGACCAACAACAAAGGTTGCCCATTGTCTTCATGCTTTGTCTTCCAGGGCATCTGGTTGGCAATTAGCTGGAAACAGAATGCTAACTAGATGGACCTATGATCAGATCTAGTGGAGCAGTTCTTTCATTTTTGCTGTCCAAAGTTTAAATCAGGTTCAATGGCCATTTTGAATTGCCCACCAAGTTGGATGGCATTAAAAGGGGGTTCGGCAAGTTCATGGAGGATAAGACTATCAATGACTGCTAGTCATGATGGCTGTGTACTATACCTCCAATATCAGAAGTAGACTGTTTCTGAATACCTGTTGCTGTGAATCACAAGTAGGGAGAGTGCTGTTGTGCTCAAATCCTGCTTGTGAGCTTCCCATAGGCCTCTGCTTGGTCACTGTGAGAACAAGATTCTGTACTACCTGGGCCTTGTTCCTGCAGAGCTTATGTACCCTTTATTGCACTGATGGGAAGCTGTCATGAGAACCTCAGTCTGGTGCTTCCTGGGTGGTTCATGGTGATCTAGCAGTTTGAGATCTTCTGACACCCTTGAAAGTGATGAATTTCAGACTGAACTGGAAAGGATCAAGGGAGAATTAATATGTGTGCTGGGTGGGGAGACTCTTTATCTCTTGGTAAAGCTATGGGAATAAGAACTCTCCTTTAGAGAAGGAGGAATGTTGTTTGGACTGACATACTTGGAGTTACCTAATTTAGATGAAACTTGAGACACTAAAGATATGGGGGACATGAAACTGGACCTTACACTCCCATCCAAACAATCTACTTACGGTAACTGTAAAGCCATGCAAATTGTGCCATCTCTTAATATTGTTGATAGGTTTGTTCTTAAATAACATTAGCTGGTACTTGTACTAGAGATTTTGTCTAATTTTAATTCAGTTTTCAAAGTAAGGCAGAGTTTCTCAGACTTTTCAAAGTTGTTATTTGTTTTGTTTATTTAATAATATTTTTATATGGCTTACATTAAAAGAAATCTTGAAGTGGTTTACAAAAGAAACAGTTTGCAGAAGTGTTATTGGTGACCCTCCTGCCCCTGGATTTTCTTTTCAGCCACATATTCTGAGACTTGAAAATATAGTGATTGCCTGTTAAAAATTACTGCATACCTAGAAAGTCAATAGGTAATTTAAGAATAATACTGTAATTTGGTTTACTATACATATTATATTTGAAGTTTAATTCTGTGTGAAAATAAACTTTTTGACCTGGCACACAGCTGGGTGTGTTTCTTGTGATTTCTCCACAAAAACACCACCCTAGCCTGCAACTTGCTTTGGGTCGCAACCCACTGATTGATAATCTCTTAATTCAGGACTAGAAAGGCTATGTTGGTAGAATAACCCTATCTGGATCCTGGACAAGTTTTAAATCCCCAAATGTCTTAAATATGATTGCTAAACCACACCTTGGCAGATGGACTCAGAACAGTTGCTCAGATATCAAAACCATACTATGGCAACGTCCAGTGAAGAAAGATGCCTGCACAAAATGTCAGCTGAATGAAGGTTAGAAAAACTCAGCTTAATTACAAATAGTTTGAATGCATCAGTAAGTATGAAGGAATCTGCTTTGTTCTCTCATGCAGCAGCCTCTGGCTTATAAAAGGATGTAATGCTGCCCAGGCAAGTTCTATGGATGTGTGGCTTGCTGGTTCCACAAGAGGCAGACTCCTATCATCTGCTTTAGCTTTGATTTCTTACATTCTAGATTGTGCTAAACTAGACTTAATTATTACTGAGGCATGAGCATTCAGGGTGGGGAACCTGTGGTCCTCCAGATGTTGATGGACTCCCATCAGTCCCAGCCAGCATGGATGCTGCTCAGTGATGATGGGAGTTGTATCCAACAACATCTGGGGGGCCGCAGGTTCCCAACCCATGACTTAGGGACTCTTGTTCTGATTCATCAGCAGTGCTGGCTCCAGGTTTTGGGAGACCGCTGGGCAAGGTGCCCTCAACAAGCTCCCCTCTTCTCCAAGGCATCACTGCCCATTCATTTGCCTTCTCCCTCTGGACCCAATCTGAATAGTTGTCCTGGGAAAAGTGGGTGGAGGTTTGATTACAGAAGAGGGCAGGTGAACAGGCAGCAACAGCAAGGGGCAGGAGTTGCAGGGCCAAGAGGCACCAGAGGGTGTCAGTGTGCCCCCAGCAGGAATGTTCACTTTAACATGTGCCGTACAGTGCCTATCTGTGATGCTGACCCTGTCCAGTGAGAGAATTCCTTATATCTTTAGTCCAAGGGTAGCTAAAACATTAGGACCACAATAGAAATGGACAAACTGCAGCCTATCTATTACATTAGAACGTGTGCTATGTGTAACCAATGAGTTGCTTGCCAATTTATAAGCTGTATGGAGTATGATTCATGTTTGTCTTTACACAGCACAGTTTTTGGTTTCTTAGTGACTTCAGCGTTCATACTCCATGTTCAACCCATTATCAACAGGGTGCCTTTCAGCCCTGAGTTATACCGTATATGGGTAATGCAGTACCATGTGTGGAATAATTTGAGAGAATGTATATCCAAGTGTGAGTGCAGCTCATTGTACAGCTTGGGAATCACTGCTGAGAACTGCTCTTTCTCAAAGACCCTCCCTTTTCTTCGGGGTTTTGTTCTCTTGACTCATTGTGTTTCTTTCGTCACTCATCATCTAAGTCAGGGTGGAAGGGGCTACCCAGTCTACGTAAAAGCTTCCAAGGAATGCCCATGAGCCTGCAGGAAGTGGCTTTGTGCCGCTTGGGTGGGTGACTCAGCTGGCGGTGGCTTTTACCCCCCTGTGTTAATACTGACTCAGCATCCCTTTGTGGAATTATATAGACCCTGTGCTGCTGGAGCCCTCCCTTTCAAATAGTAAATAAAACTAGGGATCAGGGCAATTAAAATTCCAAGGGTGTTTTGTGACCTGGCCAGATTCCAAGATGAATTATAGCTCTAAATGCTTTCTAAAGCTTTTAACAAGATAATAGTTTGGGGAGGGGAATCTTTTTGTACTGCATTGTGCTGCACTGTGTGACTGCTACCATTTGACATCCCAACAAGCAGCAATAAATAAAAGTGTCCTCTGTAATATGAGAGCAGTTTTGAAATTGGTTATTTGCAGGCTTTGTGATATCTATATGGACAGTACGATCAAGAAGTCAAGGTGTTTGCGTGTGGTTAATATTCTTAGAATTCAATGTTAAGCAATCAAAATCCATGGTGCCTGGAACTGATATAGGTGAAATATGATTTTTCTGGTACAGTTTTGTTGTTCTGGCTGCGTATTTTATATTGTGTGTCAATCACTCTGTGGTTTTCTAAATTAAGAGCAGTACCAATCTAATAAATAAAATAGACCCCCATTGTCAAACGACTGGGGGTGGGGAGGATTCTGTATTGCAGCCTTGGCCAGCAGGTGATCTCCAGCTATTTAGGACTATAACTCCCATCAGGCTCAAGAAGCATTGGTGCCCTGGAGAGTTTGGTGAAGTCTGCTGTAGTGAGTAAAAAGAGAACATATTCTCTACTGCTTATGCAGAGGACATGGGATTGCCACACTTATAATTCAGAAGTGTATACTGCTAAACGGAATGTCACATAGGTTTTTTCTAATAAACACTTTGTAATGCATCTATGTTCTATGGGAAGGATATCTCTGGGGCTTAAACCATCAATTGTTAGAGGCTGCAACTGAACCTCATCAGCTAACCGAAACCCTGACTATTTTCATATGTACTGTTTTTGAGTCTTCCTTCTGCTCTTAGGGTGTATATATGTCTGTCAGCAATGCAAATTAAAATGAACTTGTATATTTTGCAAAAAAATCTTAAACTAAAGCTTTTTTAAAAACATTTTAAAAAATGGATTGATTTCAACCTTGCTGCCAGTTTTATGCCACACAGTAGATCTATTTTATCAGAAGTGCATTTTTAATCTCTCCCTCCTCCCTCGTAATTTGTTCTGTTGAGTTGTACATGTCTATTGTGTTATTAAACTCTCCCTTTGGTTATTATCAACATAATATTACATGTTATTTTTAAATTTATACCACCTTTCCTTCAAGAGCCTCAAGGCCACCTTGCATGGTGGAAGGGCAGGAGAATGAATAAATAAATTGCATGAAGAAGCCGTATGCTCCATTGATTTCCATGTAGATGGGCTGCACTTTCAAATGTTAAAAAACCACCTAAATTTTGCACATGAAGTAAAACTCAAGATACAGCAGGGATTCCTGTTTTCAGTGCTGACTTTCCCTCTCCAGGCTCCTCAGCCACAGGCTCAGGTAACACATGCACACTAAAGATATCCCAAAGCATTGTTGTAGAGCCCCCACTTTAATCTATCATCTATCTATCTATCTATCTATCTATCTATCTATCTATCATCTCTATCATCTATCTATCTATTTAGTTTTATTTATTAAATTTGTATATCACCCTTCATCCATAGATCTCAGGGCAGTTCACAGTGTAAAATGCAATATAAAAAAATTAAATACATGACGAAAATAAAAACCACAAACTGATAAACCTCCCTCTCCCCCACCATCTTTATACATTTATATAAAAATGTGTACCTTGTTTGTTTGTTTTATCTCAAGGTGGTTTTGGGGGAAGTGTTAATTCACAGTTACATTTCTGGGATAGTGAAGGGGAAATTGTTTGTAAGCACTTCTGAACTGTCCTTGCCATCTCTAACCTATTTAACACTCACTTTAAAACAACTACAGCACTTTATACAGGGTGCCCTGGCCTCGATGTATCAAATGTTCCTGCGGGCATCAACAGAAAGACCAAATCACATTATTATTTTTTAGAAAAGTAGTTATCATGAGGAGCACTGTCACTTTGATTTAATAGCATTTTGCCTAAAGGATTCCAGCATGGTTTGCCAACATATATTCAAAAGAGGCCATTAAGCTGCTCAGATGTCTGAAGCCCTAATAATGACAGTAATCTTAGTCCTATCACTTTACTGGCAAGACACTGTCTCAAACTGTGTCAGTCATTTCTAGCATGTTTGTAGATACACTGCTGACCACAGGCATACGACGACTTCCAAATGGCAGCTGGTTTTTAGCAGAGGTCTTGTTTTGAATCATTTCCACACCTCCCGCCTCCCGATGGGAAGGAGCCACCAAAATATTTCAGTGCAGTAAATTTGTCAGCACAGATCTGAATATAATTTCTATGTAGGTGATAATAGGTCACTGTGGTCTGGAATGTTCTGGACAGATGCAAGTTGAATCTGCTTCAGGGTTGCTAAACCATAATAAACACCAGTGTCCTTGGAAAGAAAGTGAAGTAGAATGCTCTCCACAATGCAGTTTAGGAAAAACTTTGCAAGGCAAAATATAATTACCACTGCAGGCATTTGGCCTTCCTAATGATCACTCCTCTCCACTCATCCCAGCCATGAAAACTGACTCTAGTTCTCATGACCGCAGGCGGTCAAGTGTCCTTATTTCTCTTCTGAATGAGAGAGACCACTTCCTAGCTTCCTTCTGTAGCCCTGATTCAGGTCTGACTCAGAGAGGAAGCTCAGGCACCAGTTAAGTCAACTACATCATCACTTCCCCTACCGCCTCCTTAAGTTTAACTTGGCCACTTAGCAAGATCTTGACTTGAGGCAGCCAATTAAAGCAAGATAACAAAAGAGCAATGCACAGTGATGGCAGAGTTGGTTGGGTTCTGTTGTTATTTTCTTTAATAATTGGGTCTTGGGTTGAACATCTCTCAAATGTAAAACCTTCACAGAATTGGCAATGACTGTATAGTTTAAAAGTCTCTGTTTGGCCAGTGCTGACTACACGCTTACACAATTATCCCTGGCCTGGAAAAAGATCTAAACCACAATGGCTAAGTATAGAGGTTTCTAAAATATCTTCATATATACAGTGCCTGAATACACAAACACAACCAGCCTCTCTTCTGCCTACAAGAGCAATATTTTCCATAGGATTCATATTGACATAGGTTTTGCTCCTGCAGTCCTGCTTATCTACAAAAATAAAGCCTCTACCATTGCATGCCTGTCCTGAACCCCACATCATCTCTGTCTGAAACCCAATATAAGCAGTGGGTGGCTTCTGCCAACCCCATCTAAGGTGTAAAAACAAGCGCTTTCCTCCTCCCTGGTTCAGTAACTTTTAACAGGGGCTCATTTAAAGATAATATATAGTAGCTTCAAAACACCATAGTCTGAAAATACAAATAATGGGATTCACACATCAAGATTTCAGAGAATCAAAATGGAATTCATCAGAAACAAATGTATCTCAGTGCTGCGGTTGATTGCAGGCTGAATGCAAGTCAGCAGTGTGATGTAGCTGCAAAATGAGCTAATGCTTTTCTGGACTGCATTAAGGATGGTAGTAAAGGTGATCAGGGATGTGGGAAAGAAGTTTTGTAAGGAAAAGCCGAAGGAATTGGGTATGTTGAGCCTGTAAAAAGAAGACCAAGGAAAAAGAAATGGGGGTATCTTGGTTTTGGTCAACTGAAAAATATGAAAACCTGGATTCTAAAGACCTGTTCTTTCAATTTTAAATAAGAACATGTTACTAGCCCCTCTTGTCTCCATTTGAAATGCTTGCAACTAAATGTCAAAATAGAAGAATCCTGTTGTAACTTTTTTCAGACTTTAAATTCAGTGGGTTGGATCCAGACTCATCCAGACTAAAGTTGAATTTATGTTCCATTGAAATTAATGGAACAGGTTTCAGTCCTGATGTAAGTCCTGTTGATTATGTTGGGATCTTATTGCAACTTACTTGGGCTGCAATCCTTGCCATGCCTACTCAGAAGTATGTCCCACTGAATTCAATGGTGCTTACTCTCAGCTAAGTAGGGTTAGAATTTCAGTCTAAGTCTAGATTCAACCCAATATATTTAAAATTAAGCATCTCTGTGAAAACATGCCTCCCCCCCCCCTTAATTTACTCCAGTTGCAGAATCTGGATGGTCTGACTGCAACAACTTTTTAAACAACTTTTAAAAAATGCTGAATTCCAGACCTGGCAGGTTATATTTTGTAATGAAAACTGAGCTCCTTTAGACCTCTGCTACTTTCCTGCATGTTTAGTTCTGCGAAAGTACAGATAGGTCCTTTGAGGTTTGTTTGTGGTGAGACACACATCCCTAAGTGCATAACGTAATTCGGCTGGATCTTGGCCAAGGGTGGAGATGGCATATGATTAGATCTCTGGATAACTGTCAGAGACTGGAGTTAACCTGAGCGGTGAGTCCCTTAGCTGCAAACAAGCTCAATCCTCCATTCACCTAGCAAGAGCTGTGCTGCGCATGAGCAGCTTTTGTGCCTGTATCGTTTCTCTTGCACTATGCCTTTTGCACAAATGGACACGTAACCTTTCCCAAAGCTTGTGGTTTTGCAAGCAGCACTTTGTGTGTGCATGTCTGAATGAGCGAGATGCATAACATACTGTATTAAGCACTGAGAATAGCATCTTGGCCCATCGGCAGTTCCCATACTGTGGGAGTGGTGATCTGAATTCAAGCCCAGGTTGTGTGCCTTAAGGAGCAACACCTGGGTTTATGCTTGAGTTGTGAGTTTTCCCACAGACGTAGGTGGTACTTGGATGTCTCTCCTCTCTGTGCTATTATGGTGCTTCCCTCAGGAATGCTATGGCCATGGGTTATAAATACTGGCATCAAGTCAGGACAGGGGAAATCCACCCAGGTTTTGGATAATGAGGCCTTCTTCTCCCTCTTTGTGGGGCCTGCAGACATCTATGTATGTTTTTGTGGTTGACAGAGCTCTGAATATGGGAACTTCTGTTTTCCTCAGTAAGGAGCAAGCCTGCTGTGAGCAATGGCTCACATAAATACAGTATTTATTTACTAATTTTTACATTATTTATGGGGGAGATCTGAACTCTGCCTCAGCATCAGTCCCCATCTGTAATATCTAATAAATAATCAAACAAATCTAATAAATAAATAAGTTAAAAAATATTTAAAATGTGTTGGGGAGGGTGGGTTTATTGGCTGTTTTTTATTATTATGTATTTTTTGTTTTTATCTTATGATTTTATGTTGTAACCACCCTGAGACCTGCAGGTACAGGGCGGTATACAAATCTAACAAATCTTACAGGGTTGTGGTAAGGATTACAATTAGATAATACATGTGTAGTGTTTTGAACATTTGAAAGTGCTCCTATCATCATCATCATTCCTGTCTTCCTGACTATATTTTGTTGTCTCTTCCATTGTTGGCTTTTTTGTTATATCCGGTCATTATTCCACTTGACCAACTAGCAAGCTGGATTCTGCAGAGTAAACACCATCAGGGTTTGAAAAGCCAGTAAACTTCAGAGCCAGCCTGATAACATTTTGGGGCTGGTTTGTTTTTTGCTAGTGACCGCAACCTTGGACTAGCCAGGCTCTACCTTGGCTCTCTGCCCATTTCCTTTCCCCATGACTTTATCTCCATGCCAAGAACAGCTGTACCTGCTAAGTATTTGCATGTCAAGATGCTGTTAAAACTCCAGGAACAGGCCAGTTAAAAATCTGGCAACCCTGACTTCAGCCAGTGGCCTCTTTAAACTGGAGTTCTGACTTCTGTTCACTGGAGATAGAGAAGTGAGGCAGTTGAAGCTAGGAGGCTACATTTCTCAGCTGCAATGAAGGAGGGTTCTTGCTGAATCTGTTTAAAAGCAGCACAGATCAAAACACAAAGAGGGGATAGAAAGGGAGGAGAAGAGCACTAAGCGCCTCCCATTCTCTCCTGATAATCCTTTAAAAATAATTGCAGCCCCAAACTTCTGGCCTCCAGCAAATTTTCCACTCCATTAGAGGCTTTTGTGAAACTGGGGAAAGAAACCCGCAGACTTGCATATTGTGGTGTTGCCTGAAACTTCCAGCTGGGATTTTTTTCCATCAAAAGGGGATTTTAGTAAAACCATTATAAGGGGCTTAGTCACAGAAAAGCATCTGAGCTGTGAGACAGGGGTAGATTAGCATCAATAGGCTTGTTTTTTGGCACTGCAGACAAGGGAAGCTGCACATGTGAATTCCCTATACTGTAGTGGGTTGCCTTCTTGCCAGGTGAGTGACTGGGGTTCACTGCCATGCATATCCTGCAATGGGAGGGAACTAAGAGTGTGATGGTTCAGACAGGTTTCCTGGTCATGGGACAGAAGCCATTCCCTTCTGGACCCTGTTTTAACGCCCTGAGTAAAAATAACAGGACACTTGCACCACACTGATATGTATATATTGCTGGGAATTTGAGTGCTTATTCAAATCATGGGTAGGAATGTTAATTAATTGTTGAATTTAAACCATCCAAAATAAAGTTAGGTCTTCAATGGGAACACCAAGTCCCCTTCTAATGTTACCTATGCAGATCAATAAAAAATTGCATAACACTTAGGGAAATTTGCAGTATGTTTTTTCTGTTGTTTTAATGCATGCCCTTCTAAAATGTGTTGGGGGCATTATTGGCTTCTTGTTGTTTTTATTTTGTTTAAATATTTTGTGGTTTTATATTCTGATTTTATTCTGTGAACTGCCCTGAGACCTGTGGGTATAGGGCGGTATATAAATTCAATAAAGAAATAAAATGTGTGGGATTCTAGGCCTGGTGTTTTATGGTTAGTTTCTTTTAAAAAGAACCATAGCTCTGTGTCAATTTATATTTGGAAACTAGAGCAAAGGCTGCACTGGACGCTGTAAACAGCCATGAATGTCCAGTAATACTCTAGACTAGTCTCCCTTTAATGCTGATTCCCCTGAGATATAGAGCTATAGCTGGATCTTCTGGAAGAAGAAACTAAATCAGATTTTACACCCAATTGCTACAAGGAAAGCACAACCACACAGTAAGGCACTTCCTGAGTTCCTGTTCCAGCAGTGCTCATGAGAATGTACTCTGTCATTTTGGAAATATGCTATTAAAGCATTTTATATATTTGGAGCTCTAAAGAAACTTGCTAGGCTTTTAGGCCATTTCATGTTTTGGATAATGTAGGTTTGCCCAAGGTTAGGGAAAGTGTGGCCCTCCATGATGTTGTTGGACTACAGCTCCCATCATCCCTGACTGTTGCGTCTGGAGATTTATCTCTCTTTCTGGATAGTATTAACAAAACTTCACAAAGCTTTCATACATAGATTTACTGAAGATAATCAAGGCACATGTGGAAATATTATTCACATTCCAATAGACTGTTCTGTGGCTCTGAATGAAGATGGTTAGAAGCTTTTTATGAAATTCTCTGTGGAGTTCTGTAAGGACAAAGTGAGTTCACCCTTCTTCTTGAGTTTGCCATAACTAGACTGCCACAAGATTACAAAGAAGGAAGGGAGGTATTTCCCTGCTCTCTGGCAAAGTAGAATAAAAAGTAGAATATTGCTGTCCCTACATTTCCCAACCTGCCTTGGGGTCTAAAAAGGGGCAGCATTGTTATTCCTTCTATCTAATACTAATACACACATTTGCTATCACTAAATAACTGAACTCTGTGGGGGCAGAACACTGACCACTGTCTGTGCTGGCTGGGGCTGATGGGTGTGGGTGTCCTACAACATCTGGAGGACCACAGATTCCCTCCCCCTGCTCTCACCTATGAATTATCATTTCTCAATAACAATTAGTCTTTGCCACAATGCGTTGTACTATTTTTGATGTAATATATTGTGGCTACCAAATTATAGAAGCAGTTATAATGCCAGAAATCCTTTTATAGCCTTATGGCATTTTCCTTTAAGTCAGGGGTGGGGAACCTGTGGCTCTCCACACTACAGCTCCCATCATTCCAGGCTGTGTTACCCATGCTAGATGTGAGTCCCAACAGCATCTGGTTCCCCAGCCCTGTTTTAAATTAACCTAGCTTCTCAGGTATGCACATAGCTGAGCTGAACTGGTAATGTAGGCAGTGTGACTTTTATGCATGTGTGGCATAAAATAAAAGGTATGCTGTCTGAAAGCCCAGGGGATTAAAACCTTGCTGTAAGGAAAGCCAGCGTTTACATGCATTTGTCCCCCACTCCCGCTGGCAGAGGTTGAACCGGGAGGAGCCTGAGGTTTTCCTCTTTGGCAGCTAATCTCTTGCAGGTGTGGTTTACAGACATATGTATGAAAGGGAAATATGCCATCTTTGGTATTAGGAAGGCTGTGTTAGAGCAGCAAAATGTTAGGGTCCTGCATTCTGTTCCAGGCACTGCTTCAAACCATGTGACTTTAGGCTAGTCTCTCTGCTTCTCTGGCCCTTGTGCTTAGGATGGTGCTACCCTGCTTTGTAATGTGCTTTTAAAAGCCAGAAAGGGAAAGGATTAGATGGATAATACTAATGCATTGCTAAAGGCTATCCTCCTTGTAGTTCTGCTTTGTTGGAGAAGCTAGGTTAAAGGCACTTCAATGCTGCCTTCCCCAACTTGGTGCCCTCCAGATTTTTTGAACTAACTACATACAACTTTAGCAACTCCATCAGCCAGCATGGCCCATGGTCAAGAATGATGGAGGTCCAACATCTGAAGGGCACCCAGTTGCGGAAGGCTGCTTTAGTGACATTTGGTCACATGTCCTGTATACCAAACTGCAACCACAGTGGTGTTATCTGATCGTCATGTTAATGTTTTAGTGTAGCTGTTATGATATTCTAAACATGGTCAGAGGTAGTACAGTACTGTCTTCTTTAGTATCATGTCACATGGTCTGTGACTGAGCATTGGTATTCAGCCAAGTTTTTTTTAATGTAATTTTATTAAAGATTTTCTTGATTTACAAAGGTACGTGCAATGTCTCTCTCTCATATTTTTTTCCATGTAACACTTTTAAAAAACCAAAAAACTAATTGGTTTAATTTGTTGAGACATTAGGAAGAATAGGGGAAAAGAGGTGGAGGGGGGGGAAACATGAGTGGGGGTGGGGTCGGGTGATGATGTTTCTATTTTACTTAATATATGTGGGGTTTTGTGTCACTGTTGCTTGTGCAGGTTCTTTGCTGTTCACTTGTGTTCCTCTGGTGGTGAGAGAGGTTGGGGTTGGCCTAGGGTGTGGCTGTTTATTTGTGGTTGGCTGTGGTGGTCTTTGTTTTCATGTGTGAGTGGGGTGTGTGTGTGTGTGTGTGTTGGATCAGGTTAGGCATATTGATTTGTATGCTGTTGGTGGATTTTTGTCATTGTCTTGTTGGGCTGTGTATGTGATAAAGGGGAGCCATACCGGGTGAAGGCGTCTTCTTCTATATGTCCCTGTGTCAGTTTCAGTTTATTGGTTAATTTTTCTAGTAAGGCTGTTTCCCATACTATTTGGTACCATTGGTCCATGCTTACTCCTGACAGGTCTATCCAGTGTCTGGTTATGATGTTTCTGGCTGCTGAGAGTAGGTGGGTTATGAGTTCTTTGTGGTTTAAGTGGGCATTGTTGTCTTGAAAGATGTTTAGTAGGGCCATTTCTGGGGTGATTTCTAATACTTGCTTGGTTATTTTACATATTTCTCGTATGACTGTTGTCCAGAATAGTTGGATTTTGGGACACTCCCACCACATGTGGAGGTATGTGCCTGTGGAGGGGCACCCTCTCCAGCATTTTGGTGAGGTTCCTAGGCGTATTAGTGCTAGTTTTCTTGGTGTTAGGTACCACCCGTAGGTGATTTTCAGAGTGAGTTCTTTTCTTTTTGTTGATATGGATTTAAAGGGGGGTTTAGACCACATTCTGGTCCATTGAGTGGGGTTAATCTCATAGCCTAGCCTATGTCATCCTCCCATTGTTTTTTTATTGTGTTTGTGGGAGGTATTCAGCCAAGTTAAGTGGTTTGCTCCCTCTTCTGTCTCTGACATCATAGGAACTACTTGGGACATGATTGGTATGGCTCAGTTTCCATGGAATGTTGTGTATAATTTCCTACAGTTGCTCCTAAAGGCACTTTAATTCTCATTTAAAGGAAGGAGCTTGATGTGGGTGGATTCCAAATGTGATTTTCCCCAGAGCTGAGGCAGTTTGTGTGTTTGTATGATGAGAAGTAACTTACGGGTCCAGTGTGGATACAGCATTGTTGTGTCCCTTGTAAATCAGAGTTTGTGAAGCCAGACATGATCACCCAGGTCTGCATACTCTGCCCCTCACATATCAGCCTTAGTGTGGGAATCCTGTCTTGTTTTAAGCTAGTTTTCCATTACATCTGGAAATTCGAAGCTTTGGTTTCAGGTTGATTAACTAACCGGGATTTTATGTCAGGATCTGCTGTGTTTTTTGAAGCCAGCAATGTGTACATACAACCAGCGATAGGAACCCCGTGGCCTCTTGAAGTTGCTGTACTCCAACTCCCATCATTCCTGTTGTTACTTACTGGCTGAGCCAATGGGAGTTTGAGTCCTACAACATCTAATGGGCCACTGGTTTCCCAGCCCTGCTGCATGCTGTGCCCAGATGTGCACACATCAGATTTAGTCTACAACTTGAAGGTATTCTCAGAGACAAATGTTTATACCAGGGATAGAGAATGCGTGGCCTTCTAGATGCTGTTGGACTCCAGCTCCCATCAGTCCCAACCAGCATGAACAAGTCAGGGATGATGGGAGCTGTAGTCTGACAGTGTCAGAAGGACCACAGGTTCCCTAGTCCTGGTTCATACAGTGAAAGCTCTTATAATTTTTTACCCGACAGGTCAGGGGTGAGGAACTGGCAATCCTTCACAACAATCAAAATCTGTAACCACTGAAGTATATTTATGAGATTTTATAAATATATTGCTTTTTAAAACCCTACAAATGATGCTCCTGAGGAATAAGAACAAGTACCCTAAAATGATGCTGTTGCTTCCCTGCAAGAACTAGAAAAAGTGCGGTGTGATGGTGGCACGGGTTCACTCCAAGCCAGAAGCCTCTTTTTGGCTGTCATGCTTTAAAAGCCTAATGCTGCAATCATAGATATAGCTCGTCAGGATATAATAAATCACTATGCACTCAACGGGCTTAATTCTGAGTGGGCCTGGTTAGCCGGGCTGTTTTTACACGTGACGCCAAAAGCGCGTTTTAGTCTGGAATGAATCACTTGTGCGCCGCCAAAAAAAAAAAAAAAGTCGAGAGTGCCGTTAAAAACAAACAAACAAACAAACAAACAAACAAACAAACAAACAGAAAACGGTACATTCTCGCCAACGCGGGCTTTTACCACCTTCGAGAGAAACCTATTTCAGGCGTCACTTGTGAAACCGGGCCCCCAAGCCCGGCTTGTGTCGCCGGCCCCCAAACGGCGGGCAATGCTGCCGCCTACTGGCAAGGAAGGATCCCTGTAGCGGGGAGCTCGGTCTTCGCCAGCCGCGAGAGGGGCTGCTGGACGCTCCTTCTCTGGCTGCAAACCACGAGGCAGGGGGGCCAAAGCAGAGCGAGAAACGGGATGCTCGGCTGGCCTGCCGGGGAGGCTGGGCTAATACTTTCTCCGCTTCGCCCTGCTTTTGATCCTATTTCAGTTTAGTTCCTGTGCATATTGCGGCTGCCGCGGAGCGCTCCATGCCCGGGCTGCGCGCGCCTGCCGTGCAGAGCCCTCTCCTTTATAGGCTAGCGGACAATGGCATTCTCTCTCATTGTACGTAGCGCGGTTAAAGCGGTGCCTGGGGAGTTCTGCGCTGGCCCTGAACTCCGGGCAGTGATCGGGAAATTCAGAGGGAAGACTCGCGTTTCCCAAGTGGGTAGGTGTGTCTCCCGCGGCCTCATTGACGCAGGCTGTGTGAGACCAGAGACCAACGCAGACTTTATGGCTTTAACACCAAGCCATCATTTCCCCCGCTTCTCCACCCACCCTTGCTTTGGTTTAACATGCAGCCTCAAGAATTAAAATAGCTTTCAGTTAATAATCTGCTTTTTAAATAAATCAGTTTAGCACATTACCCAAAATTCAATACAGTACATGTGCCTTTTTGATACCCTGAAAGATGACTTAGAATTTAAAAAACCAAAAGCTTCAGTTTGTTATGCTGTAATGAAATGTCATGGAGACCCACCAAGTAAAAATTGACCATCATTGACAGAAATTGGCCCTGACTGATTACCGGTAATTAGCAGCAGCCCCAGTTATTTCTGTAAGACTTCCAGCATGCAAAAATGACCTACAGTTTTAATCTCTAGCCTCAGAAACAACCTCATGAGATAAATCAAGGGGGTCAGAGGCCTTTTTTCACAGCCAGTAGAGGAAACACAACCCTTTATGCTCAGTGCTACACTACTCTTACTTCACATCCTGTGTTAGGGGTTACAGCTGCTGCTACTGCACAGAGAAGCCAAGAGGATATCTGGGGCACCAAAGCTTTTAGAGAACCACAGATTCTGAGAGATGGTAAAGGGGAGACTGGAGCACCCAGCTCTTGAAATGCAAGCAGCTGGGCAGGAACCAAGAGTTGTTCCACAGCACCTATTGCGAGAGCATAAGGCAGGGGGTTGCCAATCTGTATAGGCCAGCAGGCATATTTGGAATTCTGAGAAAGTACTGTGGGTGCTAGTCACTAAATGGTTGCTGGGATGTGTGTGTGACGAATAATAAATGGATGCCACATCTAAAAGAGCAGAAAAGAGGCAGGACTACAAGCAGCCACCCCATCAACGAAAAAGGCAACTGCATCAGCCTGTGTCGCTCTGTCTCACACAGAGACAAGTTATTTGCACCTCTGTTCAGAACAGATGGGACGGAGGGTGTCCAATTCTGGCACCCAGTGAAATGTGGCCATGTTTAAGAGGGCTTGTTCAACATAGGAGAGGCTGGGCCAGTACAGACAGGAACTGCACAGGAAGAGCAAATGGTCTGATGATTTGTGGATGGGGGTGGGCATTTTCTGTGCACCATACCTAAGGGCTGTTCTACCACCCATCTGACTAGATGAGTCTTTAGGTAATCAAACATATAAAGACCAGTTCCTGTGTTCTGTCATGCCTATCATTAGCAAGAGATAGAATCCATGGTGGAGACTGGCAGCTAGGAGGAGGCTTAATTTTAGAATGGCTTCCATTATATTATGTGTGGGCTAAAGCAAATGGTGTTGCAGTCAGTGGGACTTGTACTGCCTTCCCCAGCTGAAACACACTGAGAGCAATGTTTTCTGGAGATAGGACAGGACTTTTATTTTGTATTTCTTGTTAGAGTGAGGAACCTCAGGCTTGGGGGCCAAATGCAGCCCTGCAAACCTGTCCCTCAGAACTCTCTCAAGGCCACACTTTGCATTCCAAATGTTTTGCTTGATGGGAAATATATAAATGGGTCATTTCACTCTGTTAATGCCCTGTGCTTTTTCTCAATGGAGGACAGAGAGGGATGTGTGAAAATGTATAGAAACTAACCTATTGTATAAAGACAAAATGTTCGCGTGTTGCGCCACACACGTTTGTCTCCGGCCCCATCAACCACTGGCAGATGGCTCTCAGAAGAGAATATTGCCCTCAGGTTTAAAACGTTTCCCCATCCCAAGATTAGACAATTCCTCTTCTTCTTCTTCGGTGATCACTCGTAGCCAAGTAAGATTGTCTTCCATAAACACGGTTTTAACAATGAGTCTGTAAGTGACTGTGGAGGCCAATTCTGGACCCACACATCCTTCCACAGTGGGGACATTGGTTCCTGGGCAGGAGTTGATCACAGTGTGGATTTGCCAAGTGTGCCTTTCTCTTAGTACATTTCTCCCTTGCATTCTGAGTTTGAGTGTCTTTAAAGTCCATGACATCTTTGGTAAAGGCTGTTCTCCAACTGGAGCGCTCACAGGCCAGTGTTTCCCAGTTGTCGGTGTTTATACTACATTTTTTTAGATTATGTGTATGTCACAAGTAGGTCTGTGTTTGCCTTGATCCTGCAAGCTGACTTGTTCCTCCCCTCCGGAAGAATATACTTTTAGGGAAGGGGAAAGTGGAGCTAGGGAGTTCTTCAGCAGAGCATTTTTCCCCCACCAGAGACAAGGGCTACCAGTCCTAGAATCTCCAGTGAGAAATAGACGCATTACGTACTATTTCTGCTGGAGATTCTAGAACAGGTAGCCTCAGTCCTCACCAGGAAAGGACTCTCAGCTGAAAGAATTCTCCATTGCCGTTGCATTCTCCAAAGGTAATCTATTGGGCTGGGGGCAACCTGGAAAGCAGAAGCTGGTGGTGGGGGAGGTATGTGCATTGTGAGTTTCTTTGAGTCTCTTTTAAATGCTTGATTAGAACTTTCACAAAAGCCCAATTCCTAAGAGAGCAATGCTTGTGCGTTCCTAGCAAAATATGTTGGTCTGGATGGATGTTGCTATCTGCTTTGTCGGGAGAGTCTGGCTTTGGATATTTGTGACTGGAAATGGATTCTGAACTCTGCCCATGCACAGCTAATTATGGAAATAATAGAGAGTGAAGGGGTGTCATCCCAGAGTCTGGGCTGGGGTGCCTGGAAATACTTTATTTCCATTTATTGAGTGAAGCCAGCTGGTGCCCTGTGCGCATGTGCAATTATAAGAACTCCACAACAATTAGGCTCCGGCTTTTGAATGAGCGGCTCGGGGGCTGTAGTCCATAAATCACTCAGCCCATTTCTCAGCTGCGCCCTTCCTGTCAATATCTGTTACCAGTGACTGTTACCACCTGCTATCCTTCTTGAGCTTGCCTTCTGCTGTTGCCCTTCTATGCCATCTTCCTTCTATAAACAAGTCCCTATTAGGTGCAGACTGTCCGGGATTCAGCACATTATAAGTCCTTCCTAGGCTCCTGTATCATATGCATATTCTCTTTCTCTCCTGTTTATATTTTTTGGAATTTAAAAACTGAAGAGAACAATAGAGATTGTCTTCTCTACTTGGAGCTAGAATTTGTTGTGGTCCTGCCCTATTAGAGAAAAAGTTAAATTGAGATTACAATTTCACAAACATTGGCTAGAGAACTGGGCCAGTTCTGCCATAAGGCAAAGTGTGACCTGCCTCAGGTGGCAATACTGGAATATCTTTAAAGGTTAGAAATGACCCATTATTTAGTTTAGAATTATATTGTTACCACCTTGGGGGTATCACTTATCTGCCTCAGGAATCACAATGTATCATGAATCAGTGGCACAACTCCAGAGCAGAGATGAAGCCTTGGATTAGAACTGCACCAAAGTATGTAGCTTGGGGGAATGTAGTTTACATGAGAAAGTCCAACTTTTATTCCACTAACTTTTAAAATCTTCAGATCAGTTGGACTGTTGAGGTGCAGTTGGTCTACAGTGTGCAGCCTTCATGAGACTTCGTTGTAGTAAAGACTTTTGGCTCAGTTGTTTTAACTGTGTATCCTAGACCTTGGAGAGAGAGAGAGAGAGAGAGAGAGAGAGAGAGAGAGAGACACTCTGTATTGGAAAAAGATAAAAACACATTTTGAGATTATTCCATTTAGGAGCATAAGAAGCTACCTATCTCAGTATAATATACTACATTCACTGTCAGCCGTTCTCCAGAATTTCAGGACAGGATTTTCCCCCAGCCCTATTTGGATATTCCAGGGAATGAACCTAGGTTCTTTTGTATCCAAAACATGTGCTACAACCCTTCCTTTTGTTCCAGCCACCAATAGTGGCTGTTCCTAAATGCAAAGTACACTCTTTTTCAGGTACCCATTTATTAGAATGTTTTCCCCTTTTAGCACTTTCCCCAGGAAATATATATAGAACTGTTGATCAAATCAGTGTGAAATCTTAACAAAGCTATTTTAGGCTTTTTGCATTGGGTCTTGTTTTTACCAACTAGATTTGATTTAATTTAATTGGGGAGGGGAAAGGAGGAGAGGGGAAATGCATTAGCTACATTGCAGAACAAATGTGGGAGAAATCTAACTCCTTGTAAAAAATACTGAAACCTCACCTCTGTCTCCCACCCCACCCCCTCCATGCAGCTTTTAAGGCTAGAGAATTTGACAGGAAGGACTCTGGCTGGACACTGCAGGGAAGCATTATGCAATCATGCCAGCAGCTTTGGCACAGCGCCTAGAAGACATCCTTAGGGGTCTTCAAACATAGCCTTAGCTATTCCAGTAGAGTTATCGATTATCTTTTCTTAACAGACAGCAGTATGAAAGAGCAGCTGCCTATAGAAGTAGGCTTTGCTGAAGGGAGGGAGGCAGGAAAAACACAAAGGCCCCACTTTGCTGGAACCAGACTGTGCCTGTGCCTGAGAGCAGCAGATTTTGCAGAACACATTCCTTTGAAATGCTAGCATTGAGGTGCATTGACTTCTATTTTCAAATCTTCACCCCCCTCCTTTCCCAAATGCCTCCAACTTGAGGCAAGCACGTGCCTCCTTAACTCCTCACTGCCTATCTAGTTCATCATGGAACATGAAGAAACTCTGTGCACACTCTGTGCAGTCTCTTTGCCTGTATAATCACAGGAGGGATGTCCAAAAGAAAGCAACGTCTGCATGAAACAACCCACACACCCCATCCCGTTTTAGACATATAGAAAAATATAGTGTGAACCAGCATTCTCCAATTGCTTGGAGTTTTGCTATCTACCACCTGCATGGAGGTTATAATAATACATAGCATTTATATTAACACTTTAGTGTAGGTTAAATGCTTTGAATACTTCCTCCAAGTAATCCTTACAACTACTCTATAAAGTAGCTATATTTTTCCCATATTGCAGATGCAGAGTGGATCAGGGCTGAGCTGAGTTGTGGTTTGCTTAAGGCTACTTCATGGCTGCAGCAATAGTTGAACTGAGGGTTTCCCAATGCACACTCTTAGCCTTTACACTGCAGCCGCTCTCAGCAGGTTTAGGTAAGTGAACACATTTTGGGGCTCACTCCATCTAACCTTGTGGCTATGTGCTTTACAAGGCTATTTATCTTGGAATCCCAACCAACCAAATGGGAGTTTCACACAGCATCAGTGCTCAGACATACTTCCCTGACTTCCCAGCCCCAAACTGCATCAGTTTCCGCTTTTTCTGGGCATCAGACAATGCAGAAGTATTTCAGCTTGGAACAGGTCAATATAAAAGGTTTCTAATTTTTGTTCCTATACTCCACCCCGTACAGCCAAACCGAGTTAACTTCGGAATTCTGTGTTGCCTCACATGTCCGTTTAGTTGCAGCAGCTGGAGGGCAAATTTTCTCCCTTATTCAATTAGGAAATAATATAGTGAGAGCTTGTTCTCATCCTGGTTGGGGGAAGGTCAAGGAAAAATACAATACTTTGCAGTAAAATCAAATACGGTGGGGCCTGAGATCACACTCTCTGACACCCTCTAAGAGCATGTGCAAAAGTAGCAGTATTGCAGCTATAATAACTGTTCTTTTAAAAAGTATTTTTCCAAGAAAGAAAAACAAATGCAGTTCCTTGTTATGGAATACTATTTGTTAACATAATTGGTTCACAAATTAAATAAAATTATGAACTATGGCTACAATCTATATGCTTTCCTGGGAGTAAGCTCCATTAATAACAGTAGGACTCACGTCTGAATAAACATGTATAGGATAGTGATGTAAAGGTAGAAGCTTTTTCACCACAAAACATCTCAGATTTTTAGCTCAGTTTGCAGTGCCAAATCTTCTAGTTCTTTGGTAGGTGTTTCCTTGAATATATAGACATATCTGTTCCTTATACTACCTTGTGTCATAGCACATTGTAAAGGCTACCACGTTGTTCAAAATCATGTTGGGAGCTGCTAAATTTTGCATTTCCCTTTTGACATTTAGATTTGTAACCTCATCCTGCAACACTGCACTCTAGAAAAACTCATAGGATTACCGGTACTTCCATAGACTCAAAGAGAACCCAGTGCTAATAGAAGTACATGACACACTTTCAGAGGTAGTGAGGGGACATCCCCTGTGGTGTCATGCTCAGGAAAGGGACTGATACCTGAAGTAGCAAGACATCTCTCCAAAATCCTGGTGTAGCACTTGGTTCTTTTGGTCACTGTAGTGCTTCTGCAAATAAAAAAAAAAAAACCTTTCTCCCTGCTGCTTTTCAGGAAAGAGCATCAGTGGTGGAGCATGCAGAAGGTAGCTGTGCTTGGTAAAGAGACTTGTAGGCCACATTATACAATAATGTTTCTCCTTAATGGGATGTGGAGAGCTTGTGCATGGGTGTTCAAGCAACTCTGGACAACACAGCCACAGCCTCCATTGGAAGGACTTTCTCCCCTGCCAGCCAACAAGCTTGGCAAATGGGAACCTGCTGGTTAAGTGCTCATCTTTCCACTCATTCAGAATTTCTTACTGAATTGGCAGCCTGGTGGCCCAATAAGCAAACACCACTTTCATAAAGAGATACTCTTGTTATGCACAAAAGAGAGAGATCCTTTGGTTTCAGCCTACAGTTTATCTGTCCCTGTTGAGGAAGACTTCTGCTCTAGGTCCAGTGGCGGAGCTTCATGCTCCGGCACCAGGGGGGGCAGAGAGCAGGCAGGGGCGGGGCTGGTGCGCATCCTGGGGGCGCGTGGCGCTGCCCACAGGGGCATGGCGTGCGTCCTGGGGGCATGGCATGTAGCGTGGTCGGGGGGGAGCAGCTGTGATGGCACCCCAGCGGGATCACGCTGCCGGGGGCAGTGCACTCCCCCTGCACTCCTATTCCTCCGCCAGTGTCTAGGTCCACTGAATATGTCATATGAAGGAGAGAACACTAGGACTGGCCACAAAGCTCTCTGACTGACTTCTGGCAAGGAAATTCAAGCAGAAATTGTGCTCCTTTTGGCTTTCAGCAGGGCCTACCCTTCTGGGTAAATAACGAACCAGTCCTTACTTGAAGAGATGTTTTGCTCCCAGGCCAGCTTTCTGACAGGGGCATAATCTGCCATCCCACGCAAGAAGCATGCTCCTCTCTACTGCCAAATTGAAGGAGAATCCAGTTTGGATGCCAGGAAGGATGTAACTCCTGAACTAATCCTGGAAAGGGAACAATATCAAGCATGGGAGTTCCCATTTTTGGCTGCCACCAGATCTATTTTATGGAAGTAGCTCTGTAGCATGCCAAAGCCCAGAGCAACAATTTTGGGCAACACTAATTCAGTTCCAATATTAACATGCAAAAGGACAGGTGGAGCCGAGCAGGAGGGAAGCACAGAGCTCTCTTTCTCAAACAGACCTGCTTTCTTTTTCTGCTTGATGATTGAGGTTAAGTCTCTTCACCCAGAGTTTTTTCAGCTGAGAAAACAGGTGCTAAAGCATCTGGAAAAGTGGATTAATCAGCCCAGGAGTGATACCCTTTATAATTGGGTAATGACCCTCATATCACAAGAAGCAGAAAGCTTTTTCCTTTCAAACTTCCATTAACAGATCTACTGCCGCTCCAACAACCTATGTAATTTTGGAAGGGGAATTGCTTCTATTGAGAAACTACCTGACGCTGGCCTGGTTCGTAAGCAACAGGCCACTGCCTATGTTTGCTTCTTGGTGCTTGAAATGGTGTTTAAGTGTCGTAAGGAGCCAACATTACAAGTCAGGTTGCAGAGAGAGGTTATTTTGTTTGCTTGCTTGTTTTGTTTTACTATGCTCTGACGCCTCCAGTGGGTAAAACGAGTCTTGCATTGCAGGAGGTTGGACTTGATGACCCTTGTGGTCCATTCCAACTCTACAATTCAATGGTTCTTTGAAGTCTGAGGAGTTGCTCAGGAGAAATGGCCTTCCTTTCCTGACACAGCTTCTCTGTGCTTGGCTTCTCCCCCCGCAGCTGGTACTGCAGCAAAACACACTGCTGTTGAGCTGCTCTTTTCTGTCCCAAACCTGCCTGGATGTCAGGCCTAGAAGCAAGACAAGGCTTATCTGCTGTGATCTGACCTTGGCATTGCTTAGCAGTACACAATGGCATTCTGAAGCTCTTCACAAAATGGCATCCAGTAGTTTCTGGAACCCACAGACACCAAGACAATAGTGCAAGAACTGTAAAAAGCAAACTAAAAGGGTTCCCTGGTATGTCTCCCATTTTCCCGCCTTTTTTACTTCAGGAATGTTACTGGTGACAAGAGTGGTTGTTGCCCTAGCCTGCCTTTCCTTCTGATATCCTCAGTGAGGCAGAGCAGGCATATGGAAGGGTGGCTGTCATCTGTCCCTCTTTTCCTGAGGGAGCAGCCATCCTTCCCCTACAAAGGCCTAATAGAAGCACTGAGGCCTAACAAGTTTGGCAAACAAGGGTGCTAACAGTACTGTTGGCAAGTTAAATGAAGTTCCTGGAAAGTCCCTCTGCCACCTCGTGGAGTGTGAAAAAGTAGCATAAGCCCCTTGTGGAATTAGCAGTCCCTTGTGGTAGTGCTTTAAATTAAGTGTAGCCAGAGATGTGAAAAGCTGCTTTTATTCCTAAGAAGCTCGTGTCTCTCACTTGAGGGACGCTAGAGAACACAGCTGAAATCTCATTGCAATACTAGATGGAGAGGAAGGGCAGCCCTGGTTCTTTTTTCTGCGGGGAAACCAGTTCCCTCTTTTGTGAGGTGCAGCATTGGAATGGGACAGAAAAGTCAAAGTTTTTCAGGGAAAGCAAAATGGTAGAGAAGAGCAGCTTTCCAGAGGATGCAACTCTCTCATTTCAACTTATGAGGCACAGGGCTGGTGTGTTGCAAGAGCCAGGCAGCATCACCGAGGCATGGCCTTGAGGTAAGAATAAAATGGAGAGGGGTGGCAACTGAACTCCCTCCCCTCTTAAGCAGCTGCCTGTCTTTTCTTCTGTAAGTAGGAAGTGGCACTGTTGCTCTGGGGCTTGAGACATTGGAAACAGTCCCACAAGGGTTTCTCTTCATATGCAAGCTTTCCAGCTGGTGGAAAGGTTACCACTCCTTGCCAGGTGTTTCGAAAGTTGAATGTGGGAGGCTGCCTTGTGCTGAGTCAGATCATTGCTCCATCTGACTCAGTGTTCTCTATGCTATCTGCCAGGGGTCTCTTCCAGACCTGCCTGGAGATGCTGGGGAGAGATCCTGGGACCTTCTATATCTAGGGCAGCTGTTCTGCCACTGAGCTACAGCTCTTCCTAAAAAGACAGCTGGGCATTTTTGTGTGTGTTCATGCATGTGCGCACACAATCTGGCACAAAAACAAGTTTGGGCAATCCCCTCATACTTCCCTGAATACTAGCACGTCTGATCATCAGTTTACTGAATGGTAGAGTACAACCCAGGAGTCTATAGATCTTCTGAAAGTTAGATCAAATACAGGCCTGAAAAGAAGAGAATTCCCTTGCATTTATCACCAGAAGTTTCAGAGAATCAAAAAGTTGTCCCTGAGAAAAGAGATATCACACATGGGCACAACTTGAGGTAGCAAGTTTCATCAAGGGGTTCTCTTTGTCAAATTTCCTACCCTCCTCCCTCAGAAACAGAGAGCAGTGGACTGTCCGGTGAATAAAATCAGAGTTTTAGAACTTTCTCCTGTGGAGTAGATGCTTCCTCACCCCAAGCATAGAAGGGATAGAGCAGGACAGACACATTCAATTCTGAGTGAGGATTTCCCCACCTTTTATCTGAAGTCATTATACAGTAAGCCCACAATTTATATGCCTTTGGGTTGTGCACATTCAGCTTTATGAGCATGGCAAAAAAATAGAAAAGGGTGGGGTTCTGGGAACTCAATGTTTTGACTATACACAATTTCGGCTTTAGGCGCAATCCCCGGAACATAACCCCTATGTAAATTTGGGCTGATTGCAATAGGATGAGGAGCTTGCTTCTGTTTAGAGAGCTGATTCCTCTCCCAAGACTTCTGAGGTCATTGAGGCATTTCCAAAGGCAGTAGCAGAAAGCCAGGTTAGGTTCTCCAGGTGGGTGCAGTTTAAATAAGTAAGAAACGGGACGCAGGTGGCGCTGTGGTCTAAACTACTGAGCCTAGGGCTTGCCGATCAGAAGGTCGGCGGTTTGAATCCCTGCGACGGGGGAGCTCCCGTTGCTTGGTCCCTGCTCCTGCCAACCTAGCAAGTAGATAAATAGGTACCGCTCCAGCGGGAAGGTAAACGGCGTTTCCATCCACTGCTCTGGTTCGCCAGAAGCAGCTTAGTCATGCTGGCCACATGACCCGGAAGCTGTCTGCGGACAAACGCTGGCTCCCTTGGCCAGTAAAACAAGAGGAGCGCCGCAACTCCAGAGTCGTCCGCAACTGGACCTAACAGTAAGGGGTCCCTTTATCTTTAAGTAAGAAAGAATTGCCCTTCAGTAGTTTGGATGGCCTCCTGGAAGGTCATGTAGTTGCACTGGTTAGTTGTCCGTAAGAATGATATAAATTGGCTAAAGTTTCTGCCTGTGGCAGTGGATATAAGTTTAGATACCCTTGTCTGCTTCCACCTTTGCAACTGATAGCGTGAGGTTTAATGCCATTACGGCGGCATTAGTTGGTTCTCTGTCTTCCAGGTCTTACTATTATTTGGCTTAAAGACCTATTGGAATGTACACCTCAAAATTTATGTGATTTGTTTTTCCTTGTAAGGCTGTGGTTTCTGCCCATTGGCTTAGATATGTTCTTGGATACTATGTTTTTTTCTACCTGTAGTTTGGCAGCAGATGGGGTCAGGCCAAATGTATCAATTGCAGCATATGGCCATTTCACAGTCTAATAGGAATTATCCATTGTTAAGTGAGCTTGGTTTGGGCCATGAAAATAATTCAAATAAATGGGTAGCTCAAAGTCACTATTGAAGCTTGCAATCACACCTGGTTTCACTAGTACATACAGATGAATCCTATAGAGCTAGATCAAGTCCACCGTCACCCAGGAATAAGGAATGACACAAGCTCAATGCCCAATGGGGACCCCTTGGCCTATACAAAATGTTCCCTTGCCCCAAACTCCTAGTCTGCCTGGAAAAATCTTTCACTATTGGCGTGTAGGGGTGAACTTTCCAGAAGTGGGGCTTGAGAGCACATTGCCTAGCATATAATGCCTAGCCTTGGCATCTCCTCCAAAGGGGTATGACAGCCCTCTCCATGCATAGAGCATCTATCTTGGCTGCCATAGATCTAACACACCACTAAAAGCCTCCATGACATTCTCAGTGGGTGAACCCTCCATCTTCATGTGACATTTGCCAAATTATCCTTCCATCGAAGGGTCCTGCAACAAGTATTACAAAGTGTTTTTTCTCTGTGTTTTGGGAATATTGCTATTGGATAGCCCTTTGTTGTCTGCTCAACTCCCTTGACTTGAGAATGGAAGCTTTGTTACCAAGTGTTCTTCTGGTCAGCAGACACCCCCCCCCCCGTATTAGTACAACCAATCATGGAGGGTGGTTCACATCTTCTTCTGTGCTATTTACCACAAATTTTCAATAAAGGACACTGTGGAGGTTTCCCGTCTCTCCATATTATTCTTTACTACTATTCTGCTGGCAACAAATGTAATCTGCCAATGGCTTTTTGTTTGTAGGAAATTTCTATGGTTAAGTCCCGAAACTAGAAGGTTCCTCCTCATCAGGAAGGACAGGTTTTTTTCTGATTGGCACTGCCTTCTTCTTGAACAGGCGTTAATCCTCTGCTCCCTGCTGACCAGAACATGACTCCAACTTTTTGTTCTCCCCTGGTCAACTGGTATTTTTAAAATGATCCATTACTCTGGGTGAGTTGGATAATGGCTTCACAACCAGCACAAGAGACAACCAGTCAGCTTTGTGCACAGCCACCTTTTATTGGAAACGGGGGAAACTTGTGGCTCCAGTATGTGGGAGTTTCGTCTAATAAAAAAAAAAAGGCAAATGAAGGGAGCACATGCTGTGCAAATGAGAGATGTCTGTACATATCCAGGTTTTCAGAACAGAATGCAGTTTGTTTGGCTTCAGATATTTGCATATATTATTCCAGCCAAAGCTAGAAGGTACCAACCATTCTCTTACCAAAAGTTGTCCTTTATCTTGGCAGACATAAATTCACTCAGCCATAACTGACTAGTTGCCCTTGTATAAATCCTTCCTATTCCTCACTGGAAACAGACCGTGTTCATGTTGGAACTACTGGTGCAAATGGAGGCCTGTGGCACAGAATGGAGGGTTTAAATTGCTCTGTAGAAGAGTGAAGTATATAGATGGTTAAGAAAACAAAAACAAATCCACAATAGCTAATGTTCTTTATGTTCTGAATCCCAGGAAAATTTTAGTTTCAGCTCTGGTTTTTCAAAACTTGCTACGAGTCTCTTGCACCAAAGCAAGGTGTTTGGGAACTTGTGTCCATTACATACACAGATTCCACTATCACTGCTTACTAGTCAAGCATTCGTATTTTAATAGTGTTCATTGCCTCTTCAGTCATGAACATGTTATAAATTATAAAAAGAAAAGGCAAAAGTAGGAATAAACATAGAAACAGACCTTACACCTCCCTCCAAGTAAAAGAAGATGGATGTAGTGTCAGGCTCAATTAGATCCAATTGTGCTGGCTTTTGCCAACAAGAACAATGCCGCTTGTGTGACGAACTCCCAGCAGAAAGCATGAAATATTTTAAATAAAAGCAGCAATAGCCATCTAGGTGCTAGCTTCCTCTTGAGGGCACAGTGGAGGTCCAGTAAAACCTTACTCTGAACAGGAAATGCAAGGATGGCCTCCTCCCAACCCCAGGCAGAAATTTAATCTTGTTCCTTTCCATGTGTTAGAACATGAATGTATTTCAGTGTTGAAGGAGAAACTGATGTTGCGGGTTCCACTGTAGCTGAGGAAGTGCCTGTCTTTCTGCTGTAGTTTTATGGACAGTTTACCTGGGGTACTGTTAGCTGAGAAGCCAACTAGTAGAGAGGAGAGTTTGAATGGAAGAGAGTAGCCTGCAGCAGCCCTGGAAGTGCTTGAAATGCAAATGTACAGGAACTCCAGACCATCCCCCACCCCCGCCCTCCACATGGAGGAAAAGCAGCTTAAATACAGCCAGGCCTGGAGAGGAATGTTAAAAAGAGGGAAAGAACCACCCCTCCTCCCTTCCATGGGGACCCTCACACAGCAAGATTCAGTATGCATGACTGAACAAGCAAGCAAGGACAGCTCCTCTTTTAACTTTCCTGAACAATGGCTGCTGCTCCTTCCACCATTTCACATTCTCTCTACCCCCCCCTTTAATAAGAAAAGAAGGGGAGAAAGCCATGCTGCATGACTTAGAAAGAAAAAGCTTTGTTTTATGCTCGATAAGCACTGCTTAACCCCCCACTACAGTTTTGAAAAATCCTCAGTAGAAGTTTTTTTAAAACTGTCAGGCCAAAAGTCACAGATGAGTACAAAAGGGGTGGGGGAACCTCCCCCCCCCGGGCTATTTTTAACATCCAAGTTTGGCTTTCACTTTATTTTCAAGACTTGGATGATTCGCATGGTTTCATCCTTTTGCCATCCAAGTTTCTAGTTATCCAGATTCACTTGATATTTAATGCAGCAACTGAGGATATTGCCTCTGTTGAAAAGGAAAAACCAAACATTGCTGTACTGTTCTCAGCATCTGTAAAAAAAAACTTATTAAAACTCCAGTAGCAATAGTGATTTGCCCAACAGTGAACTGAAAGCTATTACTGGACAGGTTCAATTACATATTACATGTAGACAGACTAGGATAAGCTAGGACTAACAGATCCTTCCAAATGGAACCAATTGCTCAGTTGTGGACTTCTAATTCTGAAGTTGTTTAGCCTCCTGTACTAGAAGGACAAAGCATTCCAACTCCTTTGATTCACTAGACCAAATTGCTTACTGACTGCTTACTGACAGAGGAGACAGGGCAAGAGCTCTGTGATGTGTCTCTTCTCACAACTTTTGATCAAATATACCTGCCTTTTAAAAAGACAAAGACAACACAGATACAACTTTTTTTTTTCAAAAACATACTTCATATTTCCTCTTTTATTATATAAATATCAGTTTAACCTTTTACTGTAAGAATATAAAATGTTTTAAGAGGATCTTTATTTTATACAAATTCACAAACAGTACATTTATTCCATGGTGGGGTTATGTGTCTGGGCTTGTCTGAATTCCATTACCTGCAACTGTGGAGGATTTGAAAATCTGCTCAACTGCCCCTTCTTCCCCCATCATTTTTGCTTTCTTCAAAGCTGACTTATTTCTCCTTTTAAAGACAAGTAGTCAAGAAGTGGCTTTAATTTAATGAGAGAAGAGAAACAATAAATGAAACCAACTTTTCCCATTCATGTTACAACTACAAGTCAGTCCACTCTGCTCTTCTTTCTACTTCCATATAGGAAGCTTCTTACTTGACCTAGGTAATTTGAGAGAAGGGGAGGTGGGGATTTGCATAATATATATATATTTAAAGAAACGGTGTTTCTATTTCACATCTCTTTTAACCATAGCCCAATCATAAGTTTGGATGTTTACATGTTACACCTTTTTGTGCTAGAAGAGTAGAAATGCAAGAGCATCATTGGGTCCCCAGAACTTTAGTCAGAGAGGGAGAGGCACAAAGATGATGTGTATGTGGGACACAGGGGGAAAGAAACCCCAACCAGCCTCCCCCCTTGCAATCATAAACCCAAGAGATTATCTTTCCAGTCTAGGCACAAAATATTTCAGTCTCTTATCTTTCTTATAAAAACTCCTGGGGGAGGGGGTTGAGAACAAAAACAAAACAAAACCCCAAAACCCGAGGTAGCCAAACATTTATATAGAGAATATATTAAGCAGTAAAAGTGTACTTAAAAATCCACAAGAACAGCCACTTCAAATGTCTTTCAAAATTAGACTATGTATGAAGATGAATACTGAAGAGAAGAGAATGAATAAAAAAAGCTGAGCTCACCCACAAGACTTTTCAGGGAAGGGAAGCTTTGTAGAGTAGTTTTGTTTGTTATGTGTTTCTAAATAAAAGACAGTCATAGTATTTCTAGTGAAAAGTACAAGTGAAGATTAATTCCATCGTTCATACACCCTCAATTCTCCAAATGGAAAAGATGTGTGGTTGGATATGTTGTTAAAAGTATATATTATCCCAAGCTACACACACACACATAAAGGAGGGGAAAGATGGAGTAAGGAGGGAGAGAGAGGCGGGGGGGGGGAGAATTATAAAATGTTGAACAAAGGTGACTTCAACCTCTAGACTGAGACTGCAATCTTATGCACATTTACCTGGGAGTACAGCCTACTGAAAACAGTGGGATTTACTTCAAAGTAAATATGCATAGGATTGTACTGTTAACTGGCAGCAAAGGAAAGATGGTGATGGGGTTGGTTGGATACAGCATAAAATGAGTCCAAGGGAGAAATACTGTGTTTGATGTCTCCTCCCCTTTTTCTGCAAGCAACAGTAAGAAGTATGAGTGCACTTCAGTTGACACTCCATTTATAGTGCTGTGTCAAAGAAACATCACCTGCTCAGGGGAGAAATCTAAAAAGCATGGCTGTTTCTAGCCTCAAGCACAAGGTGGGGGGCAGGAAGAGTAAAATAGAAGTATTATGGCCCAGAAGAGGTAGTATGATAGGGCTGGGAAAGACTCCTGCCTGAGTTTCTGGAGAGCTGCTACTAGTCAGTGTGGATAATACTGAATGAGATGGATCAATGGCCTGACTTGGTATAAGGCAGCTTTCTATGTTCCTGTGATATCTACAGCTTGTCTACATACCATATAAAGAAAGGGGTGGATGACTACAAAAAGCAAACTAGGAACGGGTGAACAAGCAATAATGGAAAAGAAGTAGGAAAGAAAGAGACTTATGCATGCTCAATAAAGAGCCAGTCTGCAGTAAATAACAACAATGGCGGGCTAGGTTTTCTTCTTCCATCCCTAGTGCAGAAGGGGGGTGGGGGGTGGAATCAGATTTGGAGAAAGGGGCTGTATTCATCCCCAGTGCATAAAAGATTGAGAAGCTGCATTCCCAATAGAAAAAGGTAAGGACAGTGATACTGTATCCATCCACAGTGAAGGCTGATATAAGAGTGCAGTTGTCTCCCACTGGTGCAGGGGAGGGAATTATGAAAGAACGGTGGGTTTTCCCTCTTTCCCACCTCCACTGCTATGGCAGGTAATTGAGGGGGTAGACAGGCAAGTACTGAAGATACCTTCCCCCACCCTCCAGGTTTAGAGTCATATTTCCCCCACCTCTTCCACTGCAGCAGTCAGTTGTTGAGTCCCTCCAGAGGGGTGGGGATTTCCAGGTGTCCCCTCCTCTCACCTGACTTTCTCGCTCTCAGTCATTTGCCAAAGTCCCAGGTTGAGCACCTTGAGGCAGGGCAGTTGAGTGATACGCTCCAGGCCCCTTTTAGTTATGCGGGTGCAACCATAGAGGTCAATGCCTGTGAGCTGACTGAGGTGCTCTGCGATGAGCTCCAGGCCCTTGTCGGTGATGCGGACACACTGGCCAATGTTGAGAGTGCGCAGTCCGTGCATCTGGCGCACCATACGGTTGATGCCCTCGTCGCTGATGTGGCAAGAGCAAAGGGAGAGTGAGCGCAACCCATCCAAACCCTGTGCAATATAGGCCAGGCTTTGGTCTCCCACTTTGTCACAGAAGGAGACGTCCAAGCCTGAAAGACGCAAGCTGCCCATTGCCAGATGCATGATGCCCGTGTCACTGATATTGTCACAGGAACGCAGGTTCAGGGTGCGCAGGCTGCTCATGTGCGACAGGTGCAGTAGCCCTGCGTCTGAGATCCCCCCACAAAAGCTGAGGTTGAGCTGGCGCAGCCGAGTGAGACCCCGCGCCAGATGCTTGAGCGAGAGGTCGCTGAGCTTCTGGCAGTCCTGCAACGTGAGCTGCTCCAGGCCCAGGCAGCCCTCTGCCGCACTCCGGGTCATACCTGCCAGGTGCCCAATGCCCACATCAGAAAGGTGGCGGCAGGAACGCAGGTTGAGGCTCTTGAGGCGCTGCAGGCCCCAGGCGATAAGCAGTAGGCCGGTGTTGGTGATGTTGCTGCAGCCGCCCAGCTCCAGCACCTCAAGACCCTTTAGGTACTGGGCAATGCGGCCCAGGCTGCTGTCGGTGATCTGCTTGCACAGGCTTAGGTTCAGGGCCCTCAGCGAGCTGATTTCTGCCACGAAGGCGTGGCCCAGCCCGTTGTCGGTGAGGTTGTAGCAGCCGCTCAGGTTGAGGCTCTCAATCTCCGCCATGCCCTGAATCACGTAGCTGAGGCTGCGCCGCAGTGATAGGATCTGCACCCTCCGGATCCCCCTGGCCGCCAGGCTGGGGAAGAGCGATGGGTTGGCACGGCGCAGGTGCAACTTGGCCTCTACGCCCCGCCACACCGAGCGGTGGTAGGCGGCGTCCCTCCAGGCCGTGCACACCTGCGCCACCCGGCCCTTGTCCCGCACCTCCAGGTACCCGAAGATCATGGCCAGCAGCTCCGGGAACAGGCACGAGATGTGCGTCTCCATCGCCCGGGCCCGGCTCGCCTCCGACACGCAGCCACCCGGGCCCGGCGGCGGAGCCCGCCGCTCCCGCCGGGGCCCTGACGCGGCTAAGGCTGCTCGACCCAGCCTCCGGGCCGCTGCCGCTGCTTGGCAGGTCTTCGGGAGGCTCTCCTCGCCGCCGCTGGCTGCGCGCTCTCTTTCTCGGCGGCCGCTTCCGGCTCGGGCCTCACATCGCCACCGCCAGGGCAGGCGAGGCGGGCGGCTCGGCCTCTGCTGCTCCGCCGAAGGAAGCTGGGCTCCGAGCCCGGCCTCTGGCGCGCAACTGCCCTCGTCCGTCCCCGCCTCTATCCGCGCCACACCAGGCAGGCCGCGTTGCCGCCTCGCGTCTTTCCTGGGGCGGCCCCGCGCCGCATCGCGCTCAGTCCCGCGGGCGCTTTCTCTTCCCCGAGCGCCGCCGCCGCCTCCTCCTCTTCCTCCTTTGTCTCCCAGCCGCCGCTCAGGCAGACCCCGCCGGCGCGAGCGAGGGAAGGGCAGCCCGCTGCCGAGCTCTTCCTCCTGCCGCCCTCGCCGCCGCCGCTCTCGGGAGACCCGCCTCCCGCCTCGTTCGGCTCGGCAGGCTCCGACTCGCGCGCTCACTTGCTCGCTGGCTGCCAGGCCCCGGCACCGCGCTCAGGCCGGGCGGGGGAGGGGACTGGGCAGGAGGAGGAGGAGGCTGCTGCTGCTGGGCCGGGCTCTGCTGCGCCACACCTCCCCGCGCCGCCTGCGCAATGGTACGATCCGGAACACTCGGAGCCGTCGCCTAGGCAACACCCCCCTCTCTCCCCCCCTCCTCCGGCAAGCCGGCAGGGTTAACCCTCGCGGCGCCGCTCTCCATCGAGCCAGGCTCCACGGGCCTTTCGCGGAGCGTGGAGTGGCTCTCCCGGGACCACCGTGCGGCGTGCGGCCGGCCAGGGGTTGACCCCAAGAATAGTTTAGCAGCTAGGAGGGGGAATCCTACCTGCTGTTCTCGTCGCAGCGCCGTGGGTGCGCTAAGGTTAGGATATGGGAGCGTCGCCGATGCCCGCGAGAGAGACTTCGCTGAAAGGGCAGGTGTTAAATCAAGAGTGGGGAGAAGGGGAGTCTAAGCTCCCTTCCCTCCCTCACTTGGGGCTGCCTGGAGATGGGCGAGAAAGGGTTATTTTAGTAAGACTAAAAACTTTTTTGGGGGGGGGGATACCCCAAACTGCTCTTTACGCCTCACCCTCGACTCAAGGCAGTATTGTTTATTCTTGGTTAGCTTTAAATTTAAATGAAAATATTGGGTACTATCCCTATTAAAAAAATAAAGTTGAAGGTATTTAATTAATTTAATTAATTAAGCTGTTAATCTGCATCACACAAACCTTTGCAGTGGTCTTTGAATAAAAATAACACACAAATCATATATTGTTTATGAACAATGCAGTCTTTTCTACGTATATGTCTTGGAGACTTGGAAGTAAGTCTGCTTGGGTTCAAGGGGGCTTTACTCCCATTGTAAGTAGGTATGGAGTTGCAACCAAAATAAATGAGAAAGCATGTATCTAAGCCGTTACTTTGAAGATGTGAGTGGCACTAAATATTTGTTTCACAGGGGGCAGCTGTGGATAAAAATTCATGGTTAGATGGTTAATATAAATATTAGGGGAAATAATGCCGTTTAAATAACTGCTGCTTTCAGCCTTACATGGACTTGTTGAAAGTAAGGGACTTGCTTTGATGTTTGACTTGCCAGATATCTCTAGACCTCCAATATTATCTGCCTCTAGACTTGTATGAGCAGGCAAATGGCCCAAACCCAGATAGCTTAGGTAAAATTCAGACTTCTTGAGATGTGGATTTTATTAAACTTTGACAACCTGTTTGTGCCCTTATATCCTCTAAACATCACATTTCACATAATAACATTCCACACAGTAGTACAATAGCTCTAGCAAGAAGTTCCTCCCCATTCTAGGCTTCCTCAATGTCAGCTCAGGCATTTTTGTGTATGTTGCTAATACTTTTCAACAAGGACAAAATGCAGTTTTTTTCTTTCTTTAAAACACATTGCAGATATAGCCTCTCATTAAAGATATTTCCATGTGTGACTGCTGATGATACTAAACTGCAGTGGGGAATATCCCATTCATTGGTGGGTTCATATCAAAAACCATTTGCCAAGTGGTAACTTACCATGTGAAATGAGTGAAATTGTGCGGTAGTTGGAGCATTCTTTGGCACTGCCTTTCTTTGGGATTGGAATGTAGACTGATCTTCTCCAATCCTCTGGCCACTGCTGAGTTTTCCAAACTTGCTGGCATATTGAGTGTAGCACCTTAACAGCATCATCTTTTAAAATTTTAAACAGTTCAGCTGGAATACCATCACTTCCACTGGCCTTGTTATTTGCAGTGCTTTCTAAGGCCCATTTGACTTCACTCTCCAGGATGTCTGGCTCAAGGTCAGCAACCACACTACCTGGGGTGTACGAGACATCCATATCTTTCTGGTATAATTCCTCTGTGTATTCTTGCCACCTCTTCTTGATGTCTTCTGCTTCAGTTAGATCTTTACCACTTTTGTCCTTTATTATGGTAATCTTTGTACGAAATGTTCCTTTCATATTTCCGATTTTCTTGAACAGATCTCTGGTTCTTCCCATTCTGTTGCTTTCCTCTATTTCTTTGCATTGCTCGTTTAAGAAGGCCTTCTTGTCTCTCCTTGCTGTTCTTTGGAAATCTGCATTCAATTTCCTGTATCTTTCACTATCTCCCTTGCATTTTGCTTGCCTTCTCTCCTCCGCTATTTGTAAGGCCTCGTTGGACAGCCACTTTGCTTTCTTGCATTTCTTTTTCATTGGGATGGTTTTAGTTGCTGCCTCCTGTATAATGTTGCGAGCCTCCATCCATAGTTCTTCAGGCACTCTGTCCAGCAAATCTAAATCCTTAAACCTGTTCCTCACTTCCACTGTGTATTCATAAGGGATTTGGTTTAGATTGTATCTTACCTGTCCAGTGGTTTTTCCTACTTTCTTCAGTTTAAGCTTGAATTTTGCTATAAGGAGCTGATGATCTGAGCCACAGTCAGCTCCAGGTCTTGTTTTTGCTGACTGTATAGAGCTTCTCCATCTTTGGCTGCAGAGAATATAATCAATCTGATTTCGATGTTGCCCATCTGGGGATGTCCATGTGTAGAGTCGTCTCTTGTGTTGTTGGAAAAGCGTGTTTGTGATGACCAGCTTGTTCTCTTGACAGAACTCTATTAGCCTTTGCCCTGCTTCGTTTTTAATTTTAAAAGATTTTAAAAGATGATGCTGTTAAGGTGCTACACTCAATATGCCAGCAAGTTTGGAAAACTCAGCAGTGGCCAGAGGATTGGAGAAGATCCAACTACCGCACAATTTCACTCATTTCACATGCTAGCAAGGTTATGCTTAAAATTCTACAAGGAAGGCTCAAGCAATATGTGGACCGAGAACTCCCAGAAGTGCAAGCTGGATTTAGAAGAGGCAGAGGAACCAGAGACCAAATTGCAAACATGCGCTGGATTATGGAGAAAGCCAGAGAGTTCCAGAAAGACATCTACTTCTGCTTCATTGACTATGCAAAAGCCTTTGACTGTGTTGACCACAGCAAACTATGGCAAGTTCTTAAAGAAATGGGAGTGCCTGATCACCTCATCTGTCTCCTGCGAAATCTCTATGTGGGACAAGAAGCTACAGTTAGAACTGGATATGGAACAACTGATTGGTTCCAAATTGGGAAAGGAGTACGGCAAGGCTGTATATTGTCTCCCTGCTTATTTAACTTATATGCAGAATTCATCATGCGAAAGGCTGGGCTGGATGAATCCCAAGCCGGAATTAAGATTGCCGGAAGAAATATCAACAACCTCAGATATGCAGATGACACAACCTTGATGGCAGAAAGTGAAGAGGAATTAAAGAACCTTTTAATGAGGGTGAAAGAGGAGAGCGCAAAATATGGTCTGAAGCTCAACATCAAAAAAACGAAGATCATGGCCACTGGGCCCATCACCTCCTGGCAAATAGATGGGGAAGAAATGGAGGCAGTGAGAGATTTTACTTTCTTGGGCTCCATGATCACTGCAGATGGTGACAGCAGTCACGAAATTAAAAGACGCCTGCTCCTTGGGAGAAAGGCGATGGCAAACCTAGACAACATCTTAAAAAGCAGAGACATCACCTTGCCAACAAAGGTCCGTATAGTAAAAGCCATGGTTTTCCCAGTAGTGATGTATGGAAGTGAGAGCTGGACCATAAAGAAGGCTGATCGCCGAAGAATTGATGCTTTTGAATTATGGTGCTGGAGGAGACTCTTGAGAGTCCCATGGACTGCAAGAAGATCAAACCTATCCATTCTGAAGGAAATCAGCCCTGAGTGCTCACTGGAAGGACAGATCGTGAAGCTGAGGCTCCAATACTTTGGCCACCTCATGAGAAGAGAGGACTCCCTGGAAAAGACCCTGATGTTGGGAAAGATGGAGGGCACAAGGAGAAGGGGACGACAGAGAATGAGATGGTTGGATGGTGTTCTTGAAGCTACTAGCATGAGTTTGATCAAACTGCGGGAGGCAGTGGAGGACAGAAGTGCCTGGCGTGCTCTGGTCCATGGGGTCACGAAGAGTCGGACACGACTAAACGACTAAACAACAACAACTTACCATGGGGTCCAAATAATGACTTGGATATCTGCTTATCTGCACTGGCCTGACAAATAGGGAGGAAAACCTCACCACAAAAACTGCATCTCATCAGAAAGCAGGAGTGCTAAGAAACTCCATGAATTATGTCCCAATGAAGCGATACTGAAAGCAAAAATGTTGGTTTGCGTTACACAAAGCTACCCAAATAACATTTCAAGACAAAATACTTACCACTTTTCTCAATGGTTCAACATTAGAAAATGCAAGTTGACCTGTAACAAACTGTTGTACTGTATTGTTTAAAGGGAGTGTTCCTTTGCAGAGTTCCAGCCAGTTACCTAACCATGTCCTCCAGGATGCTCCTATCTCTCTCCCCACCTCCTTTTTCCAGCTCACGCTCAGTTCTGTGCCTATTGAGAATGCTCAATTCCCATTGGACTGTTTGTGGGTGAGGGTGGGTGGATTGTACTGCTGCAACCTTCTGAGGCACCACTGATGCTCTTATTTCTCAGAGATGCCATTTTTGCTTTGTTTCTATTAGAACACGCCACATTAGTTCACTGCCTGGGTCCAACTGACTGAGAAGTTCTTCAGAAGCTCTACATCTCTTGCACAGCTCCCTTTAGTTTTAATGGGGTGCACACAAGATATCTTCCTGATAGATTGCGAGCGCTGAGTAGAGTAGGTATTAACTGTAGTCAGCAACATCTCTTTAAAATTATGTAATCACTTATCCCTTCAGGTTTCATAGCATTACCTGTGTATCTATGGTTGTTATAAAACATATATTTTTGTAAGGCTATGAACCTGCAACAGCACATTTTAAACTTTCTATTTTAAGAAATACTCATGAGTCTTGACTAAATAAAATTATTCCCTAATCCTTCCAAGGTTATTCCAAAAGGAAGGCTTAATACAGATATAGATACAGACTCCGCTAACCCAGAAATAGTACCTCGGGTTAAGAACTTTGCTTCAGGATGAGAACAGAAATCGTGCTGCAGCAGCTCGGCGGCAGCAGGAGGCCCCATTAGCCAAAGTGGTGCTTCAGGTTAAGAACAGTTTCAGGTTAAGAACAGTTTCAGGTTAAATACGGACCTCCAGAACAAATTAAGTTCTTAACTCAAGGTACCACTGTATTAGTGAAAGAGACTTTGTAAGTTGGTTGCTGAAGTTTTTCTCAGGACTTTGAGACAGCAGTCCTCAGAAAATAGATGGCATCTGCATAATACCAATTTGCTGAAATGGATGTTTCCATTTCTGTATGAGCCTGAGGGAGAAGTCCCACTTCAGAACCCTTTGTTTGGCTGGATCCAAATGTACTTGGAATCCTGTTTGCTACATTCACTCTAGCATATCTGCCTGCTTGTAACACCATTATTTCTGACCAATAGCTAGCTTTGTGTGTTGTTTTGGAATTGTATGCAGCTCTCCGTATCTTTGGTGACATTGATTTTCACTGGGGTTGGATCAGTATAAATAGAAGAATGCAATTCTATATAAAGGAGAAATATTCTATGTAAACTGGCACACTTGAATTTAAGCATGCTTTAAAGTCAAGGCTGTAGGAATAAACCAATTTAAATGCTTCTATACTGTGTAAAGTTGGGATTTTACCCTCAGGCTGTGATTTTACCACTTGGGTTTGGAATCAAGCCATGGAGGTTAGGCGGAGGGACAGTTTGGGTAGAGCTGATTTATGGAATGCATGCTTTATGAGAGCTCTGAATTTAGATCAACTTGGGTGCACCCTAATGCCACTGTTCAGTACAAAAAAGGTAGTGATGGGATAACTTCACTCATTGCTCAGGATTGGCATTGCATTAATGTTACTCATTACTGGCACAAGATCAAGGGACTTGAGCAAGTCAGGCTGAACGAGGGCCAACAAAATCTTTATGTTGGACTAGTGCGTGTTGCTTCTTTACAAATGGTGTGTGTGCTTTACCTACCATACCCTATATTTTCATCTGTTGGTAAGCTTGATTGCTGGCAGTAGTTGTATTAAGAAGAAGCCATGGATAACTTATAAAGGCATTAAATTATTTTAAATGGCTTTTTAATGGGGGGAAAACATTTCTATTGGTATGTACCACATCAGTTAGGGCTAGAAAAATGTATTATATTAGAACCTTGGGGCTGTAACCTCAGCCTCAGCTCTGCATATCTACATATTCTCGGTAGATTTATTGATATCAAAGAAGCAAAATAATGGGTGAAACTGAAGTGCGCCGTGTCAAAGAAACCCTTGGGACAGGGAGTAGGTATAAAAATCCCCAGTATAACAAGCGAGTCATTCTATATGGTAAATGGAACGTTGAAAAACTGCACTCCTTTATACGTATCTCATGGGAGATAAGGGAGCAGTCCTAACCCATGATCTGTTCTGCTGCTTTGCGTGTTAGGATTTGGCAGAGGTGTGTCCTCACCTTACTCTGCTGGGGTGGGTGGGTCTTTGCTGCCAAAGGTACAGTCTATTTTGGAGCTACCACCAGCATGAATAATAATGGTCAGTGAAAACTCAAGCAAAGAGGTCTATTGGTGCCTCCTGAATAGGAGTAATTTTCAAAAACTGAGAGTGGATACAGGCAGCTCTTAACAGTAACCTATCCTGATATACACTGAATAGTCCTGCTGCGTGCTGAAGAAAACTTAACCCGAATTTCTTATGTTTTGTTATTACTCTTATTTTTATTGTGAGTTTCCACAACTTCCATCAAGAAGCAACAGCTCTTGTATAGTGGTCAACTTTGTGAGCTGCTGGACTTTTTAAATTTCCACAATGTCCCAACATAGTGTTGCTCAGGGCATTATGGGAAAATTAAATTGCTGACACTGGTCCTCAAGGCAGGGCATGCCAACTAAAAACAATCTCATACTCTCTCTAACTCCTCTGGTTCTCCATGCAATGCACCAATAAGTTGGGGCTCTTTGTAGGTCTCTTAGCCTTGGCTGTTACCACCTTCTGGAACCAGCCCTGGCTTCATCCCTTCCCTTCAACAACTGGTCTTTATGTTCAGTGCTGCTGGTGAACAACAAATATAATACTGTGCTGTATGACCCCATTTGACCAAATGCCTGCATTGCATTTAAATCATTCAGGGGACCAGAAATTTGAATAAATGGATTCTGTAATGTTTCAAGGGTGGTGAGGGTTTCACTCAATTTTATGCCAGACTCAATTATGTCTACTGAAAAGAAGTAGGGTGGTTTTACGTCCACCTGATAAGAACTAGGATGGCATTCCAGCCTGACTTGAGCACTGGGATTCTATTTCTGTGGTGTCACAATGACCTGGCCAGTGTTCTGCAACCTTGGGTACAAAGATGTTGTTGGACTACCATTTCCATCATCCCTGACCATTGATTAAACTGGCTGGGGATGATGGCAGTTGTAGTCCAACTATGTCTGGGAACCTAAGGTTGAAAAACACTGATCTAGACATACAGAACAAAATTTGGGATGATGACTAAGGTTCAGGTGCCGATCTTTTACGGGGCGCAATGCTAGCTGCTTACAAGATATCAGACAATAATTGTCTCTCTCTTTATCAATGCTTATCTCAAGCAAGGAGTAGAATGCACTCTCATTTCTGTGTTTCTGGGTTTCAGCCTTTGCCCTTTAATTCTACGCTCTCTCCATGAAGAAGAAAGCAATTTTCATAGGAAAGCTGGCTGGTGGGGAAAGGATTAAGAATCTAGTCGCTCTCCACACTGCTTCTCAAATAAAATTTGGAGCCTCCCAAATCTGCTATTTTTTTTAAAGAAAGGTTGGTTGAAAGTAACATGCATTTGCAACTTGGAAGACTAACCCCAGTGTATGGATTCATATATGTCTTGGTCTTGTGTTTACCATATGTTTAATAGGAATAAGGAAAAATGATCTGTAATAGGATTTTGTTTTATCCAAATAGCAGCTGTTTGCAATTTTTCTGAGCTTCCAAAAAGTCAGAAGACAGATGGGGCAGTCAAAATGTACATTATCAGTGCAGTTTATCATGGAGACAAACATTTTGAATGCCATGCTCATCATGACCTGAGCAGCATTTTCTAGGCTCCAGGCAAACTAGTTGTATTGGCCCTCATCCCATTAGAGACACACTAAACAATGTAATAAAAATCATATTAGTTCTGAAATTGTTAGATTTGAGGGGATCAGATAGTCACTATGGCTTTATGACTGTATCTGGCTTCCTAGGTTGTAAATCTGCAGTAAGAAGCATATTCTGCAGTCTTTGAGAATTTGAGTCTCAAGCCTCCTAAGAGGGGTCTACAAACGTTAGTTGAGCTTAGCCAATTGTAGATAGCAGAGCTCACCTTTCCTACTCCCACTTTGTGTGCCTTTAATTTTTACCTGGTGTCCTGGGAAAGAGTTTTATAGGAGAGAGGCAGCTGGCAAAGTATTTGGCTTTGTTCAGACAAATCGCTGGCGCATACTGACTTTTAGGCCCTGTGTGAATGAGCCTGGAATATGTCTTAGACGCAAATGTTCATTTCCCCCCATGAGTTCTTCAGTTCCCTCCTGTCCTGGTTTGTGACAAACCATAGCTGCTCATTACATCTGAACATAAACTATGGTTTAGGGTTTGTAAACCAGATTATGCCAGGGCCAAGCCTGTATGGGATGGAGAACCTGTGGCCCTCCAGAGGTGGTTGGACATCAGCTCCCATCAGCTCAATGCCTGGATAACGGTCAGGCATGATGGGAGTTGAAGTCCAGCATCTGGAGGTCCATAGGCTCTATTTTCTTGTTGCATGTTATGGTAGGATCTCCTTCCCTCCAACTCATGACATTGATGCTGTCACAGCAAGGCACCGTTTTGAAAGAGACATGCTCTCCTTTCCTCTATTGCTGATGACCCCCCCCCCAATTGCTCTGTTCACTATCTAGCCCATTGAAGAGTTCTGGAGAACTCAAAATCTTGCACACTGTGTTGTGATATTTTGGTTGACCTAATAAAGACATTGCCCTAGTAGGGATTTTGAAATAATTTTGTTATTCCCATGGTGGGAATATGCAGTAGGCTTTTCCTTCTGGTTGCCAGAATTAAATTTTCTGGTCACCAACACTTGTATTTGTGGGCTCCTGCCTCCTAGGTAACCTGAGGAATCAGATGAGTGCATGGAAAGGATGGTTCTGTTCTAAAATTGGTTGTAACTGGTTTCTGTAAATCTTATAAGATTTAATTACGTCTGGACAGTGAACAGATGCATTGTTAGAAATACATTCACTAAAATTACCGTATTTTTCTGGGTATAAGACTATGTTTCCCCTCAGTTTTTTTAAGTTTAACATTGGGGGTTGTCTTATACACGGAATATTTAAAATATTTATTTCTTAATTTTGGGTGCAAAAAATAGGGGTTGTCTTATAGACGATGAAATACGGTATATCCAGAACTCTGCATTGTCACTGCCCCCTCCATGGCAAGAGGCCATGGAGTTCTTTGATAAGTTGTGTCTTGAATACGTATATTCTACCCTCAAAACTCTTTACCATAAATGTTTTTGGTAGTAATAGCTATACACAATTGAAGGTCTAAGTGGTAAGTTGCATTTCACACAAATATTGTAATGTTTTTCACCTGCTTGGGAGCTGTTAATCCAGTTTCCTGGAATAACCACTGATATTACAACCCCCTGGGTAGTTTCCAGATGATAAAGTTGTTTGTTCTTTCCCCTATCCAAATTACATTGATGTTCAAAGGGAATGGGACATTATTTATTGGCAGCTATTTGAAGGAATCAACTTAGTTTAGATTTGAGTAATTCAGGCTGAGTGTATAATGCCTTCACACATACTCTGTTATACTACTTGTGTGGCCATAATGAGGTAATCAGATAGTCACTTCATTTAGGTTCCAAGATAGAAACACATTATTAATATCAATGGAATTAGTCCTAAGCAAGTGGTTTTAGCGTATGGACACCCTTAGAGTTGTAATACTGCCCCTACTTACCTGGAAACAAGTCCCATTAAATCATTAGAGGCTTACCTTTGAGTAGACACACATTAGTCTCGCTGTTAAGTGCCTTACAATGTATTTTCAGAACCATATTTTATTTTATTTATCACTTCACTTCACTTCATTGTCCCATTGGGCCTTAGAAATATCCACAGCCAGCATTCATGTATGTAAAATCAACATTCAGAGACACTTGTGTTGGACTCCTTTCCTGTCTTAAAATTGTTGACTTGTATTTGTCAAAGTAGTTTAAATGGTTATCAGCTACTAGTGATGTGTATGGCTTCATGTGGCCATGCACCATGATCCCTACACAGTTTTGTTCATTTTTCACATATAGTTGTTTTCATATCAATTGAAAACCTAACTAGTGGTGCAACCCAACTGAAGTGAAATACTTTTGTAAACAATTAATCTATGTGGGAGAGTTACGCATGTGATATGCAGTGATCCTATGCATGTTTTCTCAGAAGTAAGTCTTACTGAGTTCAGTGGAGCTTACTCCCTAGTAAATATGCATAGGATTGTAGCCTACATTGAAAGAAATGGGACACAGGAATACTTAATTTTGGCTGTCTTGTACCTGTAGTGAGTAAGCTGAATTCTTCCTATTGCTGTTTGTCTCTCAAACCATTTTTATTCCTAAAGAAATCTGGGAGAAGGAATGTATCCTACTTAATGGAATTGAAATTAACTTCCTAGCTGCAGTTAATGTCTGCCAATAGGGCTATTAGCTGCTTGATTTCCAGGGAAATGATGATATCGTGTCTACTGAACTGTACAAAAGTAAACTTTACAGTTTCTAATCTCCTGCCCCCCATGTCCCCTGTTAACTCCAACTTAACAACAGCTTCAGATGATCCTTAGTAAAAAAAATTTAAAAATCATTTTAATTGTTTTTCCCCCTCCCACCATCCTGTTCCATCCCCCAACCTAAAACATTTATTTATTTAATCACTTCTAGGCAACCTTTTAAGGCACCCTCGTCCCCAGGCATCTTACATAAAATCACCATAAAATACCACATTTCAGTAAAAACACCCATTTAAAACACCAATCTAAAACAATATGCAGACCAGCAGTACACCATTATTGATTAGCTAAAACAGTTTCAGACAATTTCAAGTCATCATTGCCGTAACTCTTTTAAGAAAAGGCAATCTGAAATAAGCGGGTTTCGAAGTCTGCTCTGTTAGAACTGTATTCACATCCCTTGGGAGGGGATTCCACAAACATGGAGCCATACCCAAGCTAAAAAATCTAAATCTCCCACCCCTTGCTTCCCACAAAATGCCCTGGTGGGGGTTATTGGGTGGGCTACCAGGGAGGCAGACTGCTGGGGATGTTGGTGGAAAGAGACAAGAAACTTTCCTCCCATGAACTTGCTTAAGGTAATTTATATTGGGGGTGATTTTTCCTTTGCCAGCAGCTCCCAAGTGTGCCATTGGTCAGAAGAGCGCTTCCCAGAGACACATTGCAGCTGGCATTGGGAGGGAAAGGAAGCGTTCCTTCACATTGGAAGAGTCTTATACTGAGTCAATATTGTCCCTGCTGGCTGGCAGTGGCTCTCTAGGGTTTCAGCCAAGGGACAGTCTCAAACCAATTTGGATATGCCATTGATTGAGCTTGGGACCGTTTGCATGCAAAACAGATGCTCTACAGTCCTTCTATCAACATTTTAAAGTTGGTTTGTCTTAGGATCCAAGCCCTTGCAAACTAACCATTGAGAAGGACTACATATGTAGTGAGCCCTGCTGTATCTCTGCTCCTAACAATCAGACTCATAACCTATCAAACACCAGCCATGCCTCTCTAACTGCTGTCCATGCCTCTCAGAAGGTCAGTGCTTCTGTCTGTGACCTCTCCTGCCACTACTGCTGCAATATTTATGAGGATGATGAATCTCTGTTTGGGACAATTCATCTGAGTCTCTGCTCTACAGTGGATAAATTAATCTGCCAAAATGTCGGCTTATAATTGAGAAGAGTTTACTTAGGCTAATAAGTTCTCTCTCTCTCTCTCTCTCTCTCTCTCTCTCTCTCTCTGTCACACACAAACACACACTCTACACCTCCAACAACTTTTTATAGGATGCATTAAACAGGATTTTAATGTTTTGATATTGCTTTGTGCAGCATGAATTCTGTACCACAAACAAAATAAATAAAAGCGGCAAACTACACAATAAATTATAGGTTTTTGTGAGTGGAATGTATTGCACAAAAAGTATGTGCAAAATGATTTCACCTCTGAAACCAGGCACCTTGAAAAATGTTGTTGTTGCTGCTGCGAGAGCCAGTGTGGTGTAGTGGTTAAGAGCGGTAGTCACGTAATCTGGGTAACCGGGTTCGCATCGCCACTCCTCCACATGCAGCTGCTGGGTGACCTTGGGCCAGTCACACTTAGAATCATAGAATCATAGAGTTGGAAGAGACCACAAGGGCCATCGAGTCCAACCCCCTGCCAAGCAGGAAACACCATCAGAGCACTCCTGACATATGGTTGTCAAGCCTCTGCTTAAAGACCTCCAAAGTGGGAGACTCCACCACACTCCTTGGCAGCAAATTCCACTGTCGAACAGCTCTTACTGTCAGGAAGTTCTTCCTAATGTTTAGGTGGAATCTTCTTTCTTGTAGTTTGGATCCATTGCTCCGTGTCCGCTTCTCTGGAGCAGCAGAAAACAACCTTTCTCCCTCCTCTATGTGACATCCTTTTATATATTTGAAAGGCATCTCTTTGAAGTCTCTCAGCCCCACTCACCTCACAGAGTGTTTGTTGTGGGGGAGGAAGGGAAAGGAGATTGTTAGCCGCTTTGAGACTCCTGAAGGGGAGTGAAAGGCGGGATATCAAATCCAAACTCCTCTTCTTCTTCTTCTTCTGCTGCTGCTGCTGCTGCTGCCGTTATGTTAGTAGCATTAAACTGTTACAATGATGCATTAATATGTATTCTTCCTGTTGCTGCTTTTGGCTCATTTATGTGGGAAGGTGGCATACAAATTAAAATAAATAAATGATGGAGGAGTTACTGTATATCCCACACTTCTAGTTAAAATACACTGGTCAGCGCAGCCTACAACATATACAAGAAGAATGTCATAAAAACAATCTAAAACAATTATAGAGAGAGAGGATTAGTGATCGAAAAAACTGGGGGAGGGATTCTGCCTCATAAAATAAAAGTCTGCTGGATTAGAAAGGACAAAGTGCATCTGAGCACATGTAAAATGCCTTGGATGAAACTCAGGTGCTCTGTGGACACACACAAATATTGCACCACATAAAACTCGGGAAATGACAATAAAATCTCAGAATAGATTGTTATTGATCAGGCAGATAAGATTTTGGCTTTGCCTAAGAGCCTAGCTTGTACTTGGTGGGTCTGTCTACAATACTGAGTTCTATACAGTACAGTGACTTAGCAGGAGGGTGAATGGCATCTCTACCACAGCAGGAAAGGTGGAGGTGACAAATGGATTAAACTACTGTAACTTCATCCTAGGGAAGTGCAACTTTCCATCCAGACTTGTCTCAATCGTATCTTTGGTTATAAAGAGACATAGTGGCAAAGAGAGATGCACTGTCCCTGTTCCCCTGTCACAATGGGATCTCACCCAAAGGAAAGAGCAGGCTAAGCGATTCTAAGGCAGGATTTTTGTGATACTATAAAATAAATCAGAAGCTCCTGCAATACATGCAGTTCTTTTTTAACTATTAACTCTGCCTTTCTGGAACTGTGCCACCAGTATATTTTCAGCGATTAGATCACGTTCTAAAATTGGCAATGCACTAAAATTTGACAGAATCCTGTCTCCTGCCCTATAAATATCCACTCCAAAGTCCTATCTCTCAGGAGAGAGAGAGAGAGAGAGAGAGAGAGAGAGAGAGAGAGAAAACCACTTGATGATGATGATGCTATGGAAGCTTGCTGTGCAAACTGGGGTCCTGGTTAGAGCCCAGGGTGAGAGAAGAACAAATAGAAACTCCAGAGAGAAAAGATGCCAAATAGAATTGTCAACAAGCCAGAGTTCTTGGCCAAGAGCAGCTCCTTTAAGTAATAGTCCAGAGACTCTCGAGATACGGTCGACTGTACCTTTACAAAACGCGCAAGCTATATTTTCTGCTGTTTCTACTGTGTATGAAAATATTTTGGAGGGGAAAATATTTCATGGAAACCTGGCTCTTTGACCTTTAGGTGTGGAAAGAGTTTAGCAGATGGATGCCAGCATGGTGTCCAAAAAAATGCCATCGCTGTCTGTAAGCATTTATTTTAGGGAGTGTGGTAGACATGGGTAGAATAACTGACTGTTGTGGAAAGGAGGGGGCACCTAACCCGTTCAGCCTTACTCTGCAGGCAGGAACATTCCTGATGTCTCAGTATAGATTTGGTGCAGTGTTCGCCCCTTTGCCCCTCCTCCAAAAGTCTTACTTGGAAACAATATGATGCACCGGATGCATTTCCAGCAAGACATGTTGTCGTTGTATGTTCTTCTCCTGCTCCCTAGTCAACAGGACTGTCAGCAGACATCTTGGGGCCCTTAGCACTGTGTCATCAGTGGGGGCCCACACCCAGCACCCCGCAACACCCCCCCTCGTTGATATAATTCTTTCTTCTTCTGCCACTGCAGCATCATGTACCATGCCTGCCAAGCCCCCAAGCAGCCCCAGCTGTAACAAAACATGTCTCTCCCTTATTGGTCTCTACAGCCACAGCAGGCGTTGTAACCTTCCAACAGTTTGACATCACCCCCAAAGGCGCACCATTCCATTGTCTTTCAAGACAGAAGGGTGCCAGTCAAATATAAGAAATATGCAGCTGTTAAACTTCTACCTGTCATACAGCTGTTGAAGGCATAGAATCTCTATGAAGCTAATCCTGAAAGAGTAGCCATGCTAGTCCTTTGCAACAATGCCAGCTTAGGTGTCTTGTGGCTTTTTGACATTTTAACTGGTTTATCGTGGCATGAGCTTTTGTGTTCTTGAGCTCACTATGGGCCCATCCACACTTCAGTTTGTCCTGTGATTTCAGCTGCTATTTGGCTTGCAAAGGAAAATCTACATATGAACGAGGTTCCACATTTCCCCTGGTTTAATTTCACCATCACCTATCTTTCCCTATACTTTGGATACTTATCATAGTAGCTTCAACCCAGGGCCCACAACCCTTCCTTTTTTAGTACAAAGTTGTTCTCTCTCCCATTGTACGTGTCAGCCTCTCAAATGTTTTTAAATGGCTCATGCTGAGTTTTGTCACTTTCAGGCCTTTTGACCTTGTCCACCTCACTTAGCTTCCCTGTCTTTTACATGCCTTGTGAGTAAAAGAAAACACAGATAATATTTGCCCACTGTTCATAAAACACTTTTAAGTCAGCGTATGGAAGGCATTATATAAGTGTTAAGTATTTTTATGACGGGTTTATTACAGTCCATCTTCTCTGGCCCCGACATGTCTGAGCCAGGTAGCATTGCCAGCGTTTTTTTAGTTGTTTTTGCTTTCTTTTTCTCCTCCTCCTCCTCTTCAACTGATCTTAGCCATTCTGCTTTTCACTCTGTTGCCTTTGCTTTCTGCTTTTCTGGCTGTTCACCCCAGAGACAGCTGTCAGAAAGCTGCTGAAGACCATCAGGTATATCTTGGCATTTCCTGCTGCACAGCCTCTGACCTTAGTGACAGCAATCCCTGCAACAGTGCTAGGCTACAGAAAGCCCGAGAAAGCAATAGAACAAGGCAGTGCTTAGATCATTGGGAAAGGCAGTATGAAAGTGGTACTGCCTGGTGGAAAGGTTGGGGCCTCAGCAGTGGCGGAGGAAGCCTCTCTGGCACTGAGGGGCAGGGTGAACTGCCCTGCAGCGCCCACACGGTGCCCGCATGGACTGCACATGCGCAGCACCCATACAGACGGTGCTCGAGCAGCAGCCCGTATGGACACCACATGTGTGCCCTCGGCTGCTCTACAGCTGGGGGAGGGAGGCAGCAGGCCATCTTGTCACCCACCCCCGGGTGGCACCCTGGGTGGACCGCCCCTGCCCCCCCCAACACCTCTGGGCCTCAGAGTCTTTCAGGAGAGCAGCTGCTGCATGCTTCCAGTTGCCATCCCTGTTCACAAGGGAGGAGGACACTGCAGAACAAGTGTACATGACTTGTCTCAAAGAATCCTGGTACAGTCATACCTTGGGTTGAAGTAGCTTCAGGATGTGTATTTTCAGGTTGCGCTCCGCGGCGACCTAGAAGTAACGGAGCACATTACTTCCGGGTTTCGCCACTTGGGCATGAGCAGACAGTCAAAATGACGTCACGCGCATGCGCGGAAGCAGCGTATCGCAACCCGCCGAGATGGGTTGCGCTCGCTTCAGGATGCGAATGGGGCTCCGGAACGGATCCCGCTCGCATCCAGAGGTACCACTGTAAATAGATTGTGAAGAGTGCTGGGAATTATAGCTCTGAGGGGCAAGCTACAGTTCCCAGGATTCTTTGCGGGGAATCCATATCCATTTAATGTATGGTGTGCATATAGCCTAAGTAAGCTCTACTGAACTTATAATATTAGGGAGCAACTGGGACCCGGTTCTCCGCATGGTTTAAAACACATTAATAGGAAATGCACCCATACCAAATAATTTTATTTATTGATTTCGCAAAATTGATATATTGTTCGATTGTAAGAAAACCTCAAAACAGTTTACAAATATGATCAAATTTGGGCCACAGAACGGGTGGTGGGGTAGCCTCTCCCCTGCCACCAATGCGGTTTCTGATATTTTAAATCTTCCTTGGTAGAGGAAACTACTCTTTTGTTCCACAGGGGAGGAAATAACAGCTACCATTTCCCAAAGATAGTAGACTGTTCATGTAGGAAAGAGCAAAGCAAGAGAAGCTGGCAGGAAAATTATAGTACTTCACCATAGCTCCCTAGAGTAGTAAATGGGTTATTAAAATCATACCCAGATATGGAGGTAGTAGAATATATTTCTCATATTCTTACTTGATTTTTGAAAGTTAATAATTCTATAGTCTAGGTGGGATATGGACTGTGCTAATCTTCAATCCAAACATGGCTAGAGAAGCCACTACATGGAGCATGATTCTTGGTACAAGCTTTAAAGCATTCTCAATTTAATGGTTTCATGATTTGTCCTTTTACTTGAATTAAAATTACAGTCACGCACATTGCGGGAGACAAGTTTAAAAACAGATGACAATAAGGAGGAAAAATGGCAGCTGTTGGAATACCACCACTCAAGTGTTCTCTAGATTACATCTTTTGGGGTGTCCCCCTCCCCTTTATGGTTCTATTCATTTCTTTAGTTGCCTAATAAAACCTTACCTGCAGCAAATCCTTTATCTAAGGTCATAAATGCAATCAGTAAAAGAACTTATCTTGGAGAAGGATCGCTTTCAGATTTTAATTGGGTTACAGCTGTCTGTAACAAACAAAACCCTGGTGCTGGGATCATACTGATGAATCTCTTGTATTCTCTGAGTCCTTTGCTGCTGGCTTCCAAAAGAAATGAGAGTTTGGAATGGAATAGGGGCACAACTGCTCTGACTCGCTATGGTCATTCCTATGTTCCTAAGCTTCTGGCAGCCAATCCTAAACACTTGCGCTGGCATGTCTTCCTGCATTTGTCTTGTAATATCCAGTGCCAAAAAAGTGATTTTGAAAAAAAGTTATTAGGCAATCAGATGTTTCTAGTGAAACACAAGGCTATTATTATTATTGCTGATCCGTGAACCCCTTGTTTAATCTCATATCCTTCAGCCCAACTTCTGTGGAGACCAAGTACTTGCAAGAGCATTTGCTGTTAATTCTGTTTCCATTTGTGCCCTCACCTCTTCCTGCTGTCTCTCCCTATTGTCAAATGTTAAATTGTAAGCGTCTAGTGGGCTGAGACCTTTTTCTCTTTGTGCTACCATGTGAAAACCACTCAACTGTTGTGTATATCAGTGGCACTAAAATGGTAAACATCCTTCATCATCTAGGATTAGAGCAGCAATACCTCTCTTTGCCTTGCGTTTAAACATCAGTAGCTTTTTCCATATTAAATGATAATAAAACATTCAATATTGAATAAGAAACTTTGCACCAACATTTTCTGTCCAAGACTTCAGTCTTTTTAATTTGTTAAAAGTTACAGTACCACACTGCCAGGAGGTACTGTTGTTCTGTATTAACATATTTTGAAAAGCTGGATGTGTTATTATTAGTATTAAATTTTTGAATTATATTATTTAATTTTTGAATTGCTGCCTATGAGGCATCTGGAAGTGATTTGCAATATAATGAAAACATATAAAGCATTTACATTAAGCCACTCATCCAAGGCAAAAAAAGTATTCATCTTTATCTCAGGAAACTGGTGTATAGCTTTTCTTTACATGGCTGTGAAATAGGGTAGGAATCTCATGCCCAGGGGCAGTGGGTGGGGCAAATGCAGTCTTCCATGCCTCCTTATCTGGTCCTTTAGACTCTCTCCAGAGTCCAGACCATATACTTCTCACTGGCCCTACTTTGTGCCTCCTGAGTGATTTTTCTTGGTTGGAATGTGTTCTTGAACTGTGATAATGGCTCTTGCTTGCCTGGATGGAAAATAGAGAGTATGGAATCCTCTAAGGGACACAGGTGGCACTGTGGGTTAAACCACAGAGCCTAGGGCTTGCTGATCAGAAGGTCAGCAGTTTGAATCCCCGTGATGGGGTGAGCTCCCATTGCTCGATCCCTGCTCCTGCCAACCTAGCAGTTCGAAAGCACGTCAAAGTGCAAATAGATAAATAGGTACCACTCCGGCGGGAAGGTAAACGGCATTTCTGTGTGCTGCTCTGGTGCGCCAGAAGCAGCTTAGTCCTGCTGGCCACATGATCCGGAAGCTGTATGCCTGCTCCCTCGGCCAATAAAACAAGATGAGCACCACAACCCCAGAGTCGGTCACGACTGGACCTAATGGTCAGGTGTCCCTTTACCTTTTATGGAATCCTCTAGCCTTTCGTGGTTGGAACATGGCACACACTACAAAGATAAGAGAATCACATCCATTGCTCTGAACACTTTTGCTTCTGATCCCACCCACCACTGCCATGCGTTCCTCAGGTTCCTCATGAGCAAATGTGGCCCTAAAGGTAAAGGTAAAAGGACTCCTGACCATTAAGTCTAGTCATGAACGACTCTGGTGTTGTGGTGCTCATCTCGTTTTACTGGCCGAGGGAGCCGACGTTTGTTCGCAGACAGCTTCCGGTTCATGTGGCCAGCATGACTAAGCAGCTTCTGGCAAACCAGAGCAGCACACGGAAACGCCATTTACCTTCCTGCCGGAGCAGTCCCTATTTATCTACTTGCACTTTGACGTGCTTTCGAACTGCTAGGTTGGCAGGAGCAGGGACCGAGCAACGGGAGCTCACCCCGTCGTGGGGATTTGAACTGCTGACCTTCTGATCGGCAAGCCCTAGGCTCTGTGATTTAGACCACAGCGCCACCCTTGTCTACATGTGGCCCTGCCTTGAGCTAAAAAGGGTTCCCCACACCTCATGTAAGGCACATTTCCTTCAGCTGGAGAATTACCGGTAACTCTCAATGTTGCTCCATTGCTCCAGATAGCAACCCCAGCTTTTAAGAAACCCTTTACATTTCTTCTGGCCACAGACAAAAACCACTTTCATATTGCGGCTATTTGAGTGCAGCAGGAAACAAAGAGAAGTCCCCAGAATGAGCCAATGTGTAGACCAGGGATCAGCAACCTTTTTCAGCCGTGGGCTGGTCCACTGTCCCTCAGACCATGTGGTGGGCTGGACTATTTTTTTTTTGGGGGGGGAATGAACAAATTCCTATGCCCCACAAATAACCCAGAGATGCGTTGTTGTTTTTTAAAGCACACATTCTGCTCATGTAAAAACACCAGGCAGGCCCCACAAATAACTAGGAGATGCATTTTAAAAGCACACATTCTACTCATGTAAAAACATGCTGATTCCCAGACCGTCGGTGGGCCGTATTTAGAAGGCGATTGGGCCACATCCAGCCCACGGACCTTAGGTTGCCTACCCCTGGTGTAGACCCAGAAACCTTCCACTCATGGAAGGAAAGATTAAGAGGAGAGGTTTCCCTGCTAGGTGCAGCATGCGAGGAACTCTTGTTTGCAACCTGTCATGAAAGCGCTTTTCAGTTTATTGCTCCATCCATGTTATCCTTGGTATCAGTGCTGAATTCTTCACTGATGTCACAGAAGGGCAGGGCACATAATCCTTTGGAGGGAGAAGATAAGAGGGAACACAATCAGACTTTGGATAAAAGGAACTTGTAATGAAAGGCTTGTGAAAATAGAATAGAATAAAATAATAGCTTCAGGGCAAATAGCTGCTTGGGTTTGTGTTTGTATTTGCATATGTGCATGAGTGTTGTGATTTAGGGTTATGTTTAGAGTAGACCCACTGAAATAAATGATATGACTAAAGTGGCATTGATTTCACTGGGTGCATGACAAGGGGCCCTGCGGGATCTGATTTCTTTCCGTAGGGCCTGTAAGACAGAGTTGTTCTGCCTAGCCTTTGGCTTAGAATCAGTTTGATTCCCTCCCCCTCTTTCTTTTTCCTTTCTCCTCCTGTGAAGAGGCTGCATCGTAATGTTTTAATGTTGTATTTTAATCTTGTTTTTAAAATTGTATTTTAATCAACTTGTTTTTATTATTGGTTGTTAGCTGCCCTGAGCCCGGTCTTGGCTGGGGAGGGCGGGGTATAAATAAAATGTTGTTGTTGTTGTTGTTACGAGGGCTGTGTACACAAGACATTTTATTCTCAAAACAATGAAGACTGAGTACTAGGGGTTTTTCCCTGTAGTCCACACACAATCTAGATCTGCAGTAGTGCATTTTTTTGCCTCTGAAGAGTCCTTCTTGAAAAACGTGTTTTATGTGAAAAATAAAATCTCATTGCAGATTGATTCTACATTACCTGGAATATGTCCACTTGAAAACTGATAAAAACAGATGCAGGTGGTCTCAGCAATGGGGGGGAGGGGGCAGATGGTATCCACATCTTTCCAGGCTAGACCTGTACCAAGATTGCAGTCACCACTTCCTTCTTAACTAGGATGGGGGCTGAGAAAAAATGGCATGGGAAACCTAATCAGGGGGAGGGTTTTCAAACCTGTATCAAGTAACCACACCCACCCTTGTGGACTGCAGGATCTAGAATCATTCTAGATTGAAACCAACATGTTGAGGATGAGTGTGAACAATTTTAGACTGAAAAATACCACATTCTTGTGCTACAGAGTGAACACAGCCTAAGTCTGGATCCAACCCATAGCCCTTTTTACATCTTCCCAGATGAAAGAAAGTTTGGGAGCCCTATATGTTGGCAGTGATTGGTGGTGGTGTCGCTCACTTTAGCCTCCAGTTCCTCCTCTGAAAAAACAGAGGTTTAAGTGAGTCCAGTGGTGGTGGTGTTTAAAGACAAATCATAAAATATTTCAGACTGGACTGAGACATCTGCACTCTTCGATTTCTATGGTCTACTCTGAGCTCTCTTTTTTATTAACTCTCGAAGGTTCAGTCACATAAATACCACGTTAAGAGGCTTAATCAAATACAGTGGTACCTAGATTAAGAACTTAATTCATTCTGGAAGTCCATTCTTAACCTGAAACTGTTCTTAAACTGAGGTACCACTTTAGCTAATGGGGCCTCCTGCTGCCGCTGGCACATGATTTCTGTTCTCATCCTGAAGCAAAGTTCTTAACCTGAGGTACTATTTCTGGGTTAGCTGAGTCTGTAACCTGAAGCATCTGTAACCTGAAGCGTCTGTAACCCAAGGTACCACTGTACTGTACTTCAGTCTTAGGTTCTCAGCCAGAAATAAGCACAAGAGAATTGGTGCACCATGAGAGGAATTCCTGTTTGCACTCTGTTGTACCATTGTCCTATGGTTTATTGCTCCCTCCATGTTGTCATTGGTTTCAGTCCCTGAATTCTTCACTGTTGTCAAAGATGGGCAGGGCACATCATCTGTCTCCCTTGGGCAAAGAAGATAGAGGGAATACAATCAGACTTTGGACAAAGGGAACTAGTGAAGAAACACTTGTAGCATGAATCAAAAATTCAAACAGCAGCCTCAAGGCAAATAGCAACTTTGGTGTGTGTACATTTGCATATGTACATGTGATTGTCAGTGGTGAAAATGGCAAAGGGAGGAATTAAAACCATCCCCTCATGCCATGAACCCAATCCTGATTGGGGTCCTCTGTGAGTATTGCAAGTTAAAAGAACACTCTGAGTCACAAAATTAAACAAAATGTGACTAACATGACATCTAGTTCATTCCAAAGAAGTTAATTATACTGGAGTCTTTGGAGAGATTCAATCCAATGCGTGCTTTTCCCGAGGCAAACTCCAGTTAATGAAGTAAGTGAAGATCCAAAGGTTCAGGCTGTAAGGCTACTTTGGAAGTAAGCACCATTGGACACAAGACTTTCTTCTGAGGAAACCTACACAAGAGAGGGCATTCTAAGACAGGGGTAGTCAATGTGGTGCCCTCCAGGGTCTACAACTCCCATATACCTTGGCCATTGGCCATGCTGGCTGGGTGTGATGGAAGTTGTAGTCCACAACATCTGAAGGCAGCTTGTTCTACTTCTGAACATTAACTAATTTATTGATAGGTCTCTTTAAAGCAGGCTTCCTCAACCTCGGCCCTCCAGATGTTTTGAGACTACAGTTCCTATCATCCCTGACCACTGGTCCTGCTAGCTAGGGATCATGGGAGTTGTAATCCAAAAACATCTGGAGGGCTGAGGTTGAGGAAGCCTGCTTTAAGGTTATGAGAGGATGAATGGAGTCTTCTTTGTTTGTGGCAGGTGGCAGGCTCAAGGCTGGGACAGGAGTTCTGGGTGACCTGATGACCTCCAAGAGATTGTTCTAAGTGTAGAACCAAGGCCTTTATTTAGACTGGAACCCTTGTACTGTATAGGTGCCATCAAGATTTGCCAGGATTGTTATAAGGTGAAGCAAGGCAAGGTTAAGTCATCACCTGCAGGGAAAGAACAGCTAAATAATGTCACTTACTATTGACAGAACTGTAACCTGACTATTTACATATTTATTCATCTATAAGTCTTGCTGACTCCATTGAGGCAGGCACAAAAGAAAATGTGCATAGGATTGCCGCAAGGATTGTAGCCCCATATCAAGGGCTCCTTAACTGTCTCGTAAGGAACTTCTTGTGCTCAGCACCTCATATTTTCCCAACAGTTTCCCCTTTCAAAACTTTATCGTTCAAACTATGAACTGGAGCTCAAGGTACATCATTTAGGCTCAAAGTCCTCAGTGTTGAAGGGTCCCTGCTCCTGAACAAGATGTTTACGGTTTTGCAGATCTCCCAAACACTTTCTTGTGGTCCAAGAAGGCTCACTTGTGTCCAGCATCCAGAAACCAGATTCTAACCCAATGTGCCTCTGAATGAACACATGCATGCAGATGCCTATACCTGGGACCGGCTGGCAATGCTTTTCAGTGACGTTGCACCATCTCTGTGCCGATTCGGCATTTATTATGGAAAAACCATCCATCCACACGCAACTTCCTTCCTCTCTAGACAGGCAGGCAGAATTTTCCATTCTACCCATCACTTCTTTTTAAGAAAAGAAGAAATCTTAACAGAAATACACCATTTCCCTCCTCCAGCACACATATGTAACAAACAAGGTTGGAGAGCTGGAAGAGGTACAGAATGTAAGATGGGATAATGTAGCCCTGTTTTTGTCAGATGCAGATCCTGCTGTGCCTAGATAGTGTGCTTTCCTTTCCTTCGGAGAGCCAATCATACAAGGTATTTTTTGTCCCAGGGCTCATTCTGGGGCTGGCAGGTCTCACATCTGCCTGCCAGGTGTAACAGGCCATCAGGAACAGCAGGTACATCACATATGAGGCAGTGCAGCAAGCACAGCTTTGGTGCAAACAAATGCAGCAGCTTTGCTGTAGCAGCTTATAGGAATCTGAAAATAAAAATGCTTCAGCGGCCCCTGAACTCTTGAGCTTTGGTGATTGATGATCGCTGCTGGTGTTTACGAGGATATCTATGAAACGTAGTTGCTTGCATACTTTGGATCGTAAACCGATCGGTTGCAGACCAAGAATCCTGGAGAGGGAAGGTGGGCGGGGGAGAAAGAAGGGAACCTTTTGGGACCCAAATTATTGCAACAGAACTTTGGACCCAGGGCTGATCTACATCTGTGACATCTTTCTGGAGGGACCTGGTGTGTAGAGTCCATATATATGTATGTGTGATGATGACCCAGCCTATAATTAGCAAGATGGAGCAGGGATGCTATTTAAGATGAACAGGAGGAACCACTGATCTCATTCCTGGGAACCAAAAGACTGCTCCTAAACACCAATGGTCAAACTACACTTAAAAACTTAATAGCAGCCTTATATGTGCCAGTGTGTTTGCATGCAATTTAGATCTGCACTGCTGTGCTGGGGAAAGGGGAAATTTTTTCCCAATTGGAATCCCTTTCCCACAGCTATTACTTGCTCCATGGAGCAAAATATACAGGTCTCAATACGATATGTGTGTGTGTTGCCCTGCAGGGAAAATAGCAGCTTCATGAGCTTTAAAGAGGAAAAGGACACAGTGAAAAGGTTGCACAAATTCCTTAAGCACTGTGGTCCTGATTAAAATTAAGAGCAGTGTGGTGTAGTGGTTACAATCCTCGGCAAACTGAAGCGCATTGGGTGACCTTGGCTAGTCGCTGCCTCTCAGCTTAACTTACCTCAACAGGGTTGTTGTGAGGATTAAAGGAGGAGGGGAGGACAATGCCCACTACCTTGAGCTCCTTGGAAGAAAGGTGGGATATAACTGAAATAAACAAATAAAAGTCATCTCCTGTGATTGCTAGTAATACTGCAGAGCTGTGGCCCTTATTTGCCCTTGGTCAGACAATGTGATTTGTCTGATTTGTAGGCATCATCATCTTCAGCCCATTCACCTCTCTTTTCAGAAATTAAGGACTAGAGTAGCCATGGGTCCTACTTTACAGAAGACTGTCCTTCATTTGAAGGTGTCCTCTATTCAAGCAGTGTAGAATTGGGTCTACCTATACTTCAAGGTAGTTGTAGCTGAGACAGATGTCATATATCCTTCAGCAATGTCTTTGCACCACAGCGTTTTCACAGTTTAAACAAGGAAAGAGTTGCCTTTGGGGGTTTAATTTGAAATGAGGTTTACTTCTGTCAGGTTTTGGGAAATTTTTCTATGCCTGCATTTCCCCTGGAATTTGTGCATGAGGCTTGGGGAGGTTCAGGCTTTCGGGGTCTGCTTTGTTTTTTTTACTAGAACCCTGAAATCCACATGGATGTTTGATCTATAGACTCATTCCCAAAGCAAGATCATAAACAACAACAATAATAAAAATACTATGGCTCACCTGTAAAACATCAGTTTCAGCAAACAGTCCTTTTCAAGCTGGTGTTTCATTTGATGGCTCATTCCCAAAGTAAGTCATCACTTGATTCCACAGTCATCATTCATAACTATGAGCCAACAATAAGGCTCAGCAGCAGCACCCGTTTTCTGTGCTGCAGATGAGCTGTGAAGATGAGGGTGCCTTTGAGCATGTGCAAAGTGCAATGCCACCCAAGAACCACAATTTGTGCCCATGTGTGTAAGATGGGGCAGCTTCCAGATTCTCAGGCGAACTTGAGCCCCCAAACATCTCATTGTAGAAATGAAGCACTGGATCTGTACCAGTTTAGAGATTGGAAGGGAGTATTAGGAAGTGATGCAACAGAATCTCTGGCCACTGCTTGCCTGTGGGTTTGAGGATCTGATGTTTGGACAAGAGGAGAGCCTTTGAAGTTTTGCCTGAAGTTCCCTGAGCCGGCTCTCTCCCCCTCCATAAAGCCATTAGGCTCTGGTGGTGCCAGCCCTATCTCTTGCTCCATCTTGGCTGCTTTCCCCCACCCTCACTTACATACACAAACCTCCTGCCCTAGGGGTTGGAAGGAGGGGCAGGACCGTGAGTGAGCGGGGTTATTACAGGGAGTCCTTTTGAAGAGGACGTTTATTTTCGGGAGGAATTGCGGGGGAGCTGTTAGTCCCCTGCCATAGAGGCCAGGTCATTTCCGGGAAGGCTCTGCATGACAAAGAAGGGAGGTTTCACTCCCTTTGATCTGCCTTCGCCGGACCATGCGCTGCACACCTGCTAGCGAGCCGCCACCATGCTCTCTGGAAGGGGAGCAGAAGTGCCTCTGGGGCGCCCCCTGATGGGCTAATACCAAATGGCCTGGAGCCATCCCTTGGGGCTGAGTTAAGCCCCACCCCGCAACGATACTCCATCATTGTCTTCATCGGCTGCCTCTTTATAATGTGTGAAGCCCTCTCATTCCTAATCAGACTATCTAACCGGGTTTTATCAGTTCTCTCTCTCTGACAGTGCATTTCCCAAACCCTGCTAATAACTAGAGATACCTGGGATTGACCCTGCATGCATTTGGGATCCAGTAAAGAGTTCCCATTCAAAGCTCAGTATGGACACAATCATGCACCCTCCCTAAACTAAGTATGAATTCCAGTGTTGAAAGTGGCATGGCCATTGAGTGCCCCATATCCATGTCTCTGCTGGTGGAGCTGAGCTCTTTTGATGAGTTACAGCCAAATTAGTGGATTGCCCTAATTTGGGTTTGAGCTGACTTAAAATGTCACAAATGATCCTGTGAAACCTGCTCCCCCCCCCATGCAGCTTCCATAAGAGTAGTCATGCTAAAATAGTGAAGTATTGTGGCATCTTAAAAACTAGCATTTATTGTGGCTGAAGCTTTTGTGGGCTAGAGTCCACTTCACCAAATGCATGCTAAAGTGAACTCTAGGCTACAGAAGTTTACACTATAATAAATTTGTTAATTTTTAAGGTGCCACAAATCTTCAGGTACTTCTGAAGAGATGTGATGATTTACAAAACACAGTTTTCTAAATGAGTCATTTTCCACAATAGTCAGAAAACCCATTTTTAAATATAATCTATCTATCTGCAGAATTTGTGTTACTCTTGACACAATAAATCCGTTAATATTTAAGGTGCCCTGAGCCCCTTTGTTTTGTTTTTACAAATCTTCAGATACGCCTGAAAGGGCAGAAATGATTTACAAAACTTTCAAACACAACTCTCAAAGTGGATGATTTGCCAAGATAGTCAGAAGGCATGTGCTGTTGTTTTTAAATATATGCAGAAATTGTGTTACTCTTGACACAAAGGGTAAGAGATAACAGGAGCAGTAACACAATCTTATGCAGCCTTCTTGACAAAAGGATGTTCCTTCCAGTATGAACGAAAGGGGGGTGGGGTGGGGGACCATGAAAGAGATCTCCTCTCCACCTCCACCCTCCAGTTAATTTTTAAACAAGAGTTGGCTCATACTTTCCTGGAAGTTTTGCCTATTGACTTGAAGAACCTGCCCATCCCCCCTTGGCTAATCTGGTTGTGCATGGTAGCAAGGGAAGAACACTCTGCAGGTGTTCAGACATTCTCCTCTTTATTATGAACTAATTAATTGTGCTGACGTTAAAATATCTTCCAGGGACGATCCTTTGCCCCCAAATTAAGCCTTGCCAATGGGATCTCTTTGAAAGGAAGTGAGCAAGTTTTCTAGCGATCTGGTCTGGAAAGATGATATCCTTCCAGCCTCCTTCTCCATGTGTGTGTTTTGGGATGGAGTTGATGATTAGCCATGAGAGGAGCAGGGGAAGTTTCTCTGTTCTCCCCCCCTCCCCATTTTAGTGTACTGCTCTTCTTGTTTCTCCTCCTCCTTTACCTCCCTTTTTCTCTGCGGGAGGTCAGGCCTGCTCCAAATGATCCGCATCACACAATCCAAGAGATGTGATGCCTCAAAGCATTTTGGCACACAAATGCAAGGCTGCACCTCAGCATCCCTTGCAACCACTGCAAAAAGAAGCCTGGGGTGCAATTTCTAGATTGCATATTGTCAAGCCAGGTGTGCCACTGTCTAAGTGTGTTGCCATGCTAAGCAACTGCATGTGTGGCTTTTGTGTAATGGGGTCAGCAGCCCTTGTAGGATTTAAACTGTGCCAGGGCTCACCCCAGAGTCTCCTTTCACCACTGTGATATGCCTAGTAATAGTAAGCTGGAGACTAAAACCTTTCCAGGAAGATAGAAGGCTTTGAGAATGCCAGGTGGTACCAGATCTGCCTCCTATCCCTTTCTCCATATTCTGGGACTGTGTTAACCATTGCGCTGTTCACTAGAAGGAACTTAGCTCAAATTTGCTCACCTCTGGGGGGTTAACCACCTGAGGGAAGAGCAGCTCCGAAGTGCTCTTAACCATTTTAGCCTCAAGAAACAAGAAAATACAGAGTTAAGGAGGAAGGATTATGTGTAAGTCAAAAGCTGGCACAGCTAACATTTCAACACCTGCGTCCAAAAAGGGATGCTGTGTAACTTGAAAGCTTGCTGCAAGACCAGCCAGAAAGTATGCCTTGATTTTAAGGGCCCCCTTTAACCTCCCCACCTTTTCACACTTTGCTCATTTTTAACTAGTACCAGACCTCTCGTTTTTGTCGCTACTTCCCCTCCCCGCCCTACCCTTTGATGCATGCCCTGCTTTATGAATCATCCCGCCAGCCCTCCAGAGGAATTCCCTCACTTGCTTTGTGTCTCTCTCTAGTCCTCCTAGCCAAGAAGTGAATGCCTCTGAGCATGTGCAGTCTGTAAGTGGAATATACTGCCACGGTTCGTGCTACCCACCGGCCTCTCCCGTCTCCGTGGGTGGGTGGAGATGCAGAAGGTGGGCGCCCTGGGAGAAGATCTCCGGCGCGTCTCCGAGCCCAGCAGGTCTCCAGAGACGCCCTGCGCGGTGGCTGGGGAGAGGGGGCGGCGGAGAGCAAGCGAGCGGCCAGCCTCCCTGCTGCTGCAGAGATCCCTCCTTCCCTCCCACCTCTCCGGAGCTGCTGCGCCCCCTCCCTCCCTCCTCCTCTCTCGGGCTGACTCCCCTCCTTTTCATTCCCTTCCCTTCCTTGTCTTGCAGGGAGCCCTGATGCGTCTCAGCCTGGCCGGGCAAAGACGCGGGAGCCGCGGGAAGCGCACCATGCCCGGGACGCGGCTGATCCTCAGCCTGACTCTCCTCTGCGGCTGCACGCAGCTTCTGGTCGAGGCCAGCTCCTGGTGGTGAGTGAGACCCAACGGGCGATGCCCGACTCACTTTTTCTCCCCTTTGTCCTGTGTTTGCGTATTTTTTGGAGGGGGCCCCGAGGAATGGTGAGGGAAGAATCCGGGCACGAAAAGGGACGCCTTCTCTCTCCAGCATCACCAGCACCTCCGCACTCACTCCCCGGGGACGGATAACGCACGTGGAGTTTCCTCCTGGCCTTAGTTAGAGGCTGTGGTGGGGACTTGGGATTTTGGGGAAGTCGTTTAACTGCCCCTCCCGTTCCTGGTTTTAACAGCATCTTTTGCAGACTCTCTCTCCAGTTGGCCACTCGGAAGACACCCAGTGCGCGCGTTGGGAGCAGTGTGTGTTGTTGGCGCCTTGTCTTTTCTGCAGCAAAAATCTCTTTTTAGAAAAAGCCCCTTTGAAAGTACTTCTGATAAGTAAGGGGAACGGACTGAAAAAGAACACCCCCCCCCTTCAATAGATGCGACTAACTAGCTACGCTTTCCTCTTTGGGCTTTTTCATTTTCTCCTTTGCGTCCATCGTCGTCCTGCCCGGTCTAAGTGACACCCTCAGTTCCGAGCGCATCTCCTGGAAATTAGTTCCGTTGTAACTAGTAGGAGTTTTTACTTCCAAGGACTTAAAAATTGCCAGCATTTGTGGAGAACTCGCTTGAAAGGGCGGCAGGGTCTATGTTGTGACTTTCTGTCACTTTCTGGGCAGCGCCTAGCACTCTTCTGTTATTAAACCAAAAGTCCACATGGAGACTGTTTTTTTCCCAAAGCTCAGAGCAAGGCAGGCGTTTCCTGATGAGAGACCCTAAAGTGGTGTTTGGTGGGGGGGGGGGGTGTGTGCTGTCGGTTCCTGATCAGTTGTAGGAAACTGTTGGTTCTCCCATTTAATTAATTCCAGAAGTGTGGCTGTGTTAGTTTATGCATCTGATGTAGGAGGCTGATGCCTTTTAAAGGGGGGGGGCTAGTTAGCTACTTTGAATCCTCTTCCCCAATTAGGGAAGTCTCTGCCACTTGGCTCTTAAGAGGTCTCTTTGTGAGTTCCCCAAGCAGGGTCCCTTCCAGCCCTGTCCACATTCTGTTGGAAAGACAAAGCCTCAAAAGCCAAACTGCGGCTGCAAGAGATAGACAAGACAGAGAGACAGAGAGCTGGCCTGAGATTGGATTGATTGATTCATCATGGTGTTGGTTTCTCATTCCAGGTCATTGGCTATGAACCCAATCCAGAGACCTGAGATGTACATCATTGGCGCCCAGCCCGTGTGCAGCCAGCTGCCAGGGCTTTCCCCGGGGCAGAGGAAGCTGTGCCAACTTTACCAAGAGCACATGGTGTACATTGGTGAGGGGGCCAAGAACGCCATCAAGGAGTGCCAGTACCAGTTCCGGCAGAGACGGTGGAATTGCAGCACAGTGGACAACACATCTGTGTTCGGCAGGGTCATGAGCATAGGTAAGTGAGGGTCCAGGATGGAGAGGGTGGGGTGGTGGTTCTAAGGATCATGGAAGGTGTGGTGGAGATGAGAAGGTGTGGACTGGGAGGCGTCAAGAGCAACACCTGGGGAAAATGGGGCTCCCAAGAGCAGAGGTATCTACAACAAGAGTGATGGTTGGGAAACCTGCAATCCTTCATAGGTTGCTGGACTCCAGTTCCCATCAGCCAGCACAGTCCAGTGGTCAAGGATGATGGGGAGTTCAGGAATCCACCTAGTACTCATGGGAAAATGTGGCGTGATCTTTTAGAGTAACCAAATGAAACTTGTAACACATGGCAAACTAAAAGTCTGTCATTTCATCAGGACAAGTTATTTGTTGTTTACTGTTGCAATAATTGTTTTCTCAAAATTTATCTTCTGTACCATGAAAATAAAATTAAAAAAAATTAAAAAAGGATGATGGGGAGTTGTAGTCTGGCAACATCTGGAGGGTCATAGACTCCTCATCATTGCATTAAGAGGCTGGGTAAAGCAGTAGAAGTGAGTGGGGTCCACCATTAAGGCTAGAGCTACTTTGAGGATATCATCACCTGAGTATAAGGAAGTAGGAAGGCGATTTGCACACGGGTGCAAGCATGGTGCACCAACGAGAAGAGAGATAGGTTGTAGGTGGCATGAGTATCACATGCAGAATGGAGCAAATGGTGTTAAAAAGTCATGGGAAAGCCAGTTTGTATGAGAAAGACGGGGGAGCAGGTGGAAAGTAAAGGGGAACCAGCTAGCTTCCGGGTAGTACTGGTTGGAGAAAGGAAATGAGATAAGATTAATGCCAATGGGAAATGGTTGTGGGTGGTTTGTAGAGCCAGGGAAACCTGCATGGAAGAAAAGGGTGTGATTTCATATAGTGCTTGATCAAGTGCTTGAGGAGTAGCAAAGATATAGTGATAGATACAGTACTTTCAAAGACCAATCAATCCTTAATTCTGCTGTGCCTGATTTAAAGTCTTCCCCTCCCTCTTTCAATGTATCTAAGCATAACAGATCTCACTCTTGCCTCAGGCTTCACTATTAAAGAAATCCCTAAAACGGGCTTCCTCAACCTCAGCCCTCCAGATGTTTTGAGACTACAATTTCCATCATCCCTGACCACTGGTCCTGCTAGCTAGGGATCATGGGAGTTGTAGGCCAAAAACATCTGGAGGGCTGAGGTTGAGGAAGCCTGCCCTAAAGCATTGATCAAAGATATACCTTGAGTTACAGCTCACTACCTTTTTGAATACAAAGGACAAATGGACTGAACCGAAACTGTGAGTCATTGAAACTTGTCTGTAACACCCTGCTGGTCAATGTGTCATGTACTAGAAGTGTTAAAAGGTTTTCTGATTAGAGATGGTATTGTCTGAAATGACTAAAACATTTGCATTGGAAAACCTCCCTTGTTTCCTCTAACTACATAGAGCAGCTACCTTTGCATTCTGCCTGATGAAAAGTTATGTGAAGCTTCAAGATTGACATGCTAGAAATCAGTCCCACAAGAAAAGAACCCACTGCCAGTCAGGGCTTCCAATTGTGTGATACATTCCTTTATGTACTGCACAGGTGTGCAGTATATGCACTGTTTTGGAAATGGCCTTGTGGAAAGTGGACCTAAGGGATCGTTGCGTTGCTTGCTGTCTTACCTGTTTTGTATCTCTTTAGGCGCTTTTTGATCACAGTTAGTATTTAAAATCAGATGCACTCAAAAGTGTCCAGAAGACGTAAGCTCTGCAGTCAAACAACTGACCTTTCATTCAAAATGTGTTGGGGAAATGCACTCTGTACATTGCTCAGAGTCACCGTTACTGGATGTGCTTATCATTATCATTGAAACTGGTTCCATGATTAAGCTCTGGCTGTATCTACGCTATTGGGAGGGGTTCTGGAACTTCCCTGGGTATATTATTCACTTATCCACCTGTTTGGAGGGTCAACACACATCTGGAACTTGGGGAGGAGAAGCAGGTTGGAGGTTTCAGCAGAACAGCTGTGTTTGGGTCCCATGCTGTGGAATACTCTTACAGCAGAGATTTGGCTGGCATCTTCCTTGTTTTTAACTTTCAGGCATCTCTCAAAGACGCTGTTTAAGCATAGAGGTATTTGCAGCTGTTTACATTTTATTTTTGATCAGCCAGTCACCTTAATGATTATCTGCATTTTTAAAAATGGGCTTTTAAGTTTTTGTGTTGTACATCAACCTGATATTTTACAATATGGCAGTATAGAAATGTTTTTATAAACAAATAATGCAAGTGAAGTCTGCAACCCACTGATCTCTCTTCCTTTAGTTTTCTCTCTGTGTTGTCGGATTACTCAGATAGGGAAGCCTTATCTGGAAATTCCACTTCATTGTCTTACAAAACCCACAGACAATTTGTGCCCTACTTGCCTTCTCTCATCTCCAAAATATGACATGCAGTCCCTTTGCCTCATGGGGCAAGGAAGGAGGGGAGGCTGAGGAATCGCTTTGCTTTCTTTCTCCATCAGTGGAATCCTGGAACCTGCCCACCATGAGAATATGGGGCATCTCCAGGGTGCCATCTGCCCTGCAGTAAAGAGGTTCATTGACAGGCCATTTCAATACTTGAACTGAGGTGTGAGGTGGAGACATTGTTCCAAACCCTTTTGAAATGCAACCCTCCGCTGGCAAGAAATGGGGAAATCCGGGCTCAGGTTTGATGTGTCCACTGTGAGGATAATAAAGGAAAGGTGTTAAAAACTACAGCCTCCTTTTCTCAGGGTTTTCCCAGAGCTGGAAAAGGCCCCTTGCAAGGCAGCAATATATTCCTTCAGAAATTCTCTTTAACATTCAGAGGAATTGAAGTATGTTTTGAGAAAAGGTGGTTGTAGCCTTTTAGAGTATTTATTTCTCACTGATAAACCTCCTCTTTGTAATCAGTTTCCTGGTTTAGGATACCTACATTTGATTGGATGGCTCTCATTGGTTAATTAAACATCAGCAATAATGGGCCATGTTTTAATTTTGAGGATATTTTAGGAAAATGCCAGTTATCTTACAATATCTTTCATTGTTCCCCAATAATTAATAATTAGACTGAAATCCTATAGCAAGGAATAAGTCCTATTAAGCTCAAAGGGAGTCACTTCTGCTCTGTGTAGATGTGAGCAGTTAATCACTTACATCCAGATTCCCTTCCAGACAATGAGCTGAAAGTGGATTAAATTCACAACAAAAATGTAGCCAACCCCATAAAACAATGCAACAATATTATAAGCTATAAACACACACACTTTTTGTTTAAAATAATATTTAATGAGTGTGTGTGTGTGTGTGTATCTGTTTTTCAGTCCTCTTAGCATCTGTAATTTAAATTGAAAATCTACAATGGCTAGGCTACAGATTACAGTGAAACTTCTTGCTGTACTTTCTATTCCCCACAGGGACATTTACAAGTGAATGTTATAAATGTTTACTCTGAAGCAAGTCCCCACTGAGTTCTGTGATTACAACATACCTAAGATGTTTTCAGAGTCTCTTGTCTCTAATCCCATTGGAGATAAGTAGATCTAAGCGTATGATCCTAAGTGCATTTGCTTGGGGATAACTTAAGAGTGAGGCAACAGGGACCAAATGAATATCAGAGGTCATCTATATTGTCAATTATTCAATAACATTAGGTTACACAATGTTTTCCTTTAAGTTTCCATAGCTCAGTGGTACAGCATCTGCTTCACATGCAGAAGGTTCCAGGTTCAATCCCTGGCACCTGAAATATCCCCTGTCTGTGGCCCCGGAGAGCAGCTCTCAGTGAAGACAATACTAAACTAGAGAGTTGATAGTGTTGAGAGACAATCTTGTGCAGTAGTTAGCATGTTCAACTAGAACTTGGGAGACCAGGGTTCAGATGTTCAGCTGTGAAGCTCGCTAGGTGAGCTTAGGCCACTCACTGCCTCTTAGCCTAACCTTACCTCTCAGTGTTGTGGATGAAAGGGAGATATGGGGAGGGAGAGGCAAGTATGGTTACCTTGAGCTCTTTGAGGGAAAGGCGGGATACAGAAATGTAATAATAAACAAACAACAATGAAACACATTTACAATAAATTATACATAAGATTATTTATTAGTTGTTTTATTAAGTAAAAATATTTATATACTGATTTTCTCTTAAAATGTCCCAGCTGGTTTACAATAAAAAGTTCCTCATTATTTAATCATTAAAAAATACAATAATGCAATTTGATCAGCAGAAACTCTGACTGGCTGAAACAATTCATATAATTCCTGTAAGCTGCATGGGATATATGTGCATAGCAGCCAATGCTGATTAGCTAGGAATTCGCATAGCAGACTAGGAATTTTTCCAGGAAAATGAAGGAGTGTGTATGTACGTATGCAGGGCTGGTACTGTTCATATAAGCCTTATGTAAATAAATGCATGCACATGGGGTTTGCAAGCCATTCTTGTATCACAATAGAATCTTGCAAAACCCCTGTGTGTGTAAGTATATATGTATTTACATACAGTACTTATAGGATGCCCTACAACAAGTTCTCAGGGTGGCTCAGGCCAAGAAGTAAAACAATTAACAATTCAATAACGGTTGAAAGCAAAGAAGTATAAATGCAGCATAAAAAACAGTCATGAAGGATAAGACCAGCTTAAAGTTAGGACTGATTAAAAGACCTGATGAAAATGAAAAGGTGCCAGAATATCACCAGAGATCAGTGCCTGGTGAGCTTCCTTGAGGAGGGCATTACTTAGCTGGAGTGGCATCAGGGAAAAGGCCCATTGCCACCTTCCATGCCTCACTCAGAAGGGAGTTCTTGGGAAAAGCACATCTGAAGAGGATACTTCCAGAGGAGCACATTCTTTTGCATGTGGTGAGAATTCTTCTTTAAGAGCTTCCGTGTGATTATATGCACCAGGAGTGGGGAACCTTTTTAGTTGTTGTTGTTGAGGGCCACATTCCTTAGGTCAGAACTTTCTAACCTCTTCATGCTGTTGACACACTTTTTAGACATGCATCATTTCATGACACAGTAATGCAGTTTTACTAGCAAACCGGAGGTTAGATTAATCCCTTTCCAGCCCTGGGAGGAGTGTGGGGAGCATTTGTGCGACACACCTACATGCTGCAGCCGATACGCTAACATGCACAACGCACAGTTTGAAAAGCTCTGCCTTAGGAGTTAATTTGTCAGGGGCCTGGGCCGCATTCCCATTTGTGAACTGGACTGAAACCAGCAGTGGTTGGGTACTGAGTAAAAAATGAGTTGCGAAACACATTCTGCCCTCTCTTTTCTCACTCTCTGCTACCCAAATTCCCCACTCTTTTCTTCCTCTGAACTGATCTCCAGCAGTGGAGTTTGGAAATTAAGTCGAGGGCCACATACAATTAACCCAAGGATTGCAGGTTGCCCACCTGTGACATATACTCTGCTTGAATGTTGCACCTTGCTAAGCTGCTCAAAGAACTTAAAACAGTAAGGAGAGCCCTGCTGTATCTGACCTGAAGCCTGACGTTTTCTGTTCAGCATTCTTCTTTCCAGCAGTAGCATTCTGGGGAGCTGACAAAGTAGGATATGAAGGCAACAGCACTTCCCTCTTGGTTATTCCTGAGAATCTGGTAGTTATGAACACACTGCCTCTTTGTGGCTAATAGCCGTGATAGGAACTCTTTCAAATCCCTGAACAATTTCAGTGTTTATTTTACTTCCAAATATCCCGCAGGACATATTTCTTTCCTTTGCCTTCTTGAGGCGGCTGAGAATGAAGCAGAATGGTAGGAGCCACAATAAAAATGTGATGTGAATACTTACAATTTAGCATGATTCAGCCACTGCAGGAGGTCTCTTTCAACCAGGGCTGTGTAGTGCCAATAACTGAGCAGATCCACACACTTCCTGGCTTAAATGGAGCCCAGCCTGTCCTTTGTTGTATCCAAAGCATGGAGTCAATAAGAGGTCCCAAGGGAAGTCAACTCAAAGGAACGAGGATGAGAGGATGTCTGATGAAGTAAAGGAATCATAAACCATCTGTCTCCCTGCTGTCATTTCTACCCAAAGATACCAAAACTTTGAGTAATCATAAGGCATATCTGAGGGGAGGAGTGACACATTCTCACTCCTTTTAAGATCAGCAAATTCAAACAACAACACACAGCTAAAGTGGTTGCTCTGTCCATAACAACAGCAAAATCCCAATATGGTGCATTCTAGGGTGCATTCTTGGGCTCCAGTGCACATACAGAATTATGCACAAGCTGAGATTGCTCCCATACACAGATAGTGATTCACACACAAAACTTTCCCTAACATTCATCCACGGCAGCTCCTGCTCATATGGAGCTCTGTGCACAAACACATAACTTTGGATCTGAATGCTAGTGTCAATATTGAGTAATACTATTATTGTGGGATATTTGCCAACTGGTTTCCTGTTGGAACTGGCAGGAGACGGGGAAGTTAGGATTTGGGGCGAAAATGGGCATGGTGGTGTCAGATCTGGGTGTCAGATGTGTGTTTAAACCCAGATCTGCCACAAATCACATAGACAATGGGCTGTGTGTGTGTGAGAGAGAGAGAGAGAGAGAAAGAGAGAGAGAGCAGATTGAAGGAGCAAGTGTTGCCTGAGGGTGGAAGCTGGTTGTTACCCTCTCCTGTGGCGTACAACCTTGGTTCATTTTTCACCACTAGTTTCAGAAGCCCCGGGGGCGGGGAAAAAGCCTGGGGAGAGGGACTAGGGGGATGTAAATATATGGGTTGGTGTGGGGGAGGCTTCAGTGTGGCTAGAGTGGTGGATTCAGAGATAGACCCAGGCTCAATCCCCCACCCCTTCAGCTATGAAGTTTGGCCTATATTTCAGTCTAACCTAATTCACAGGGAGAGGGGAGGAGAGTACTGTACAGTGGTTCCTCGGGTTACATACGCTTCAGGTTACATACACTTCAGGTTACACACTCCGCTAACCCAGAAATAGTGCTTCAGGGTAAGAACTTTGTTTCAGGATAAGAACAGAAATCGGACTCCAGCGGCGCAGTAGCAGCAGGAGGCCCCATTAGCTAAAGTGGTGCTTCAGGTTAAGAACAGTTTCAGGTTAAGAACAGACCTCCAAAACGAATTAAGTACTTAACCTGAGGTACCACTGTAAGATTGTACTGGAGGAAGGATCTGGACAAAATATATACTAACCCAAATCCCTTCCCACTTACTTTCTGTGTGATTTTCACAGATGCACGTAAGCAGATGGATCTGTTGTTGTAAGTTCCTGTGGTTTAGCCCCAAAGGAGCCTGGCCAACCTTCTGGTCTTAGAGTAAGATGGAGGGTGGGTCTTATCATTATCTATAAAGGTTGTCTGTGGAATTGTCTGGAAAGAGGGGAGAGGACTCAGTGAGAACATAACAAGAGCCCTGCCAGATCAGAGCAAAAGTCCATCTAGTCAAGCATCCTGTTCTTACTGTGGCTAGACAAGGGCATGTGGGAAGATCACAAGCAGGACTTGAGTGCAGCAACACTCTTCTAATCTGTGATTCCCAGCAACTGGTAGAAGAGCATGAGAAGAGGCTGCTGAATTGGGCCAAAGGCATCGAATCCCAACACTGTTCTCACAGTGGAAAACGAATCAAGGGGCCCTCCAGACATCCTTTTTATTGCTCATTCATGATTATTTATGCTTAGGATAGTATCAGGGCAGTTATACACAATCCTATTTTCAATGCTGCAAAAGCTTTGTGGCAGACATACAGCTTCATTTCCAGTTGGTGCATACCGTATTTTTCGCCCTATAAGACGCACTTTTTCCCCTCCAAAAATGAAGGGGAAATGTGGGTGCGTCTTATGGGGCGAATGCAGGCTTTCGCTGAAGCCTGGAGAGCGAGAGCGGTAGGTGCGCACCGACCCCTCTCGCTCTCCAGGCTTCGCGGACCTCTCCTCAAGCAGCGGGAAGGTTCCCGCTGCTTGGGGAGAGTTGCCGGCATCCCGAAGCCTGCGCGCGCTGATCTCAGCGCCTCCAGGCTTCGCGGACCTCTCCCCAAGCAGCGGGAACGTTCCCGCTGCTTGGGGAGAGTTGCCGCCATCCCGAAGCCTGCGCGCGCTGACCTCAGCGCGTCCAGGCTTCGCGGATCTCTCCTCAAGCAGTGGGAACCACCGCTGGGCTCCCACAGCTTGCAGAGAGCTGCCTGTTTGGGGGCTGGGGTCGGGGGAAGCTCGGGCTGCCCCAGCCCCGCGCCTGGGGGGGAAATAATTTTTTCCCTTTATTTCCCCCCCAAAAAACTAGGTGCGTCTTATGGGACGGTGCGTCCTATAGGGCGAAAAATACGGTAGCTTCTTGCTGAAATCCTGTAACTTTTTATATCACAAATGTTCCAGGGTTTTGTTGTGGTTGTGCTTTAGTACAAGAAAGTGCCCCTTCAGACGGCAATCATGTGGTAACATTGGAGAAGCATCGTGGAACAACTAATAAAGTGGAATAATTTGTAGACTGTCCAGTATAAATCCACCACCAATTTACTGTTATTTTATCAATGGCATATTACAGAATACACCTGCAAAACAGAAAAAGGCACCAGTCCAGAGATGCCCCAAAATAATCTTGACAGTCCTTATATTAGCTAAGGTAGAAATTAATTTTGGGTGGTGTGCTATGCAAATAGTCACTAGAACCCAAATTGAGTTATTTTACCTAGCAGTTGGGGGGATTTTCCTTCAGAGAATAGAGTCTCATCTTCAGTTGGTACAAAATTCTGAACTTACATATGTTTTCTCAGAAGATGTATGGGTTTAGGGCAGCATATAAATAAAATAAATCTGTAAGCCCTACCACATATGGTGCATACACTGCATACAGTGGGACTTACTCCCAGGTAATTGTGTATGATTGCAGATGCACTGAAGGGGTCAGAACTAAGAACTGTTGTAGGCGATTCCCACACTGAACTTACTCCCATGGAGGGATGATGGCCTGGACAATTAAATGTGTGAGCAATACAGAACTGCAGAAGCTTGCATTGCAGTATAAATCCCTAGACCCTCAGAGCCTCTATTAACTGAGATTTATGTATTTTTGTAACCTTCCCATTCTCCCAGGTAGCCGAGAGACCGCATTCACTTACGCTGTTAGCGCTGCAGGGGTGGTGAATGCCATCAGCCGTGCCTGCCGTGAAGGGGAGCTTTCCACCTGTGGTTGCAGCCGGACAGCCCGGCCGAAGGACCTGCCCCGAGACTGGCTTTGGGGCGGATGCGGGGACAATGTGGAATATGGCTACCGTTTCGCCAAGGAATTTGTGGATGCCAGGGAGAGGGAGAGGAACTATGCCAAGGGATCCGAGGAGCAGGCCCGCACACTCATGAACCTACAGAACAACGAGGCCGGCCGCAGAGTAAGATCCTTTTTTAGCACTTTCTCTTTGGGGAAGAGGCAAGTTTAGATTGTAACCAGTGTGCTGCATTCTTAACAATGAAACCAGTTTATAATACCCAACAGTTTATCTGAACCTAATAATAAATGCCAGTAAGCAAACCAAAAGCACACAGTTCAAGCACCTGAATGCTAATTATTACACTGCCTTTTCCAGTGATCATGGAACTATTCCTACCTGTCATGCATGCATATCATTAATAATAATTCGTAAGAAGTGGCAAATATTTATGTCCCACTCTTCCAAAAAGACCTAGAAAAATGTGCAAAAAATGGGGGGGAAATATGTGTTCCTTGGACACTGAGAATTCTACAACTAGGGTTGTCCTCTTTTTGTGTGAGAGAGACCTCCTCTGCTTTAATAGCTGCATGGCAGGCAAGAGAAGTTCAACAGATGAAGCTTTTTTCCTGACATGGAGATGGTAAGGTGCCACCTGTTAGGAACATAGGAAGCTGCTATACATTGAGTCAGACCATGGCTCCATCTAGCCCAGTATTGTCTTCACTGACTGGCAGTGGTCTCCAGGGTTTCAGGCAAGGGTGTCTCATACCTGTACATGGAGTTGCTGGGATTGGAACCTGGGACATTTTGCATGTAAAGGAGATGCTCTCCCACTGAACTACAGTGGTACCTCAGGTTAAGTACTTAATTCGTTCCGGAGGTCCGTTCTTAACCTGAAACTGTTCTTAACCTGAAGCACCACTTTAGCTAATGGGGCATCCTGCTGCCACTGCACCACCGGAGCACAATTTCTGTTCTCATCCTGAAGCAAAGTTCTTAACCTGAAGCACTATTTCTGGGTTAGCGGAGTCTGTAACCTGAAGCATATGTAACCCGAGATACCACTGTATATTCCTTCTCCTGGGGTAAGGGGAATTTCTATTGAATTTCTGTTGTGAGGTGCAATTGCCAACATGTGAATAACTGCAGTTGGATCAGGAGACCTGAACACAGGGCATAAACTCTTATGAGTTGGAAATGTGACACGAATTAACTCAGAAAATAGAGGGGCCAGGTCTGTTGAATGAAGGCTGTGTATGTCTATCTTCAGGGCTCATGTGTCCAATTTCATCTTCTGATTCATGTTTTCCTGATGCAAGGAAACAACATTTTACAAGTGCAGTTATTTGGCTGAGAACATGTGCAATATTTTATTTTTTAAAATACATTTTAAAGAAAACATATAAAATCTGCTTCTCAGTTTAAAACCTTCTTGGAGCAAACTTCTCAGGCTGATAGCATTCTTTCACCCCCACCCTAGCTAGTGCGTTAATTGCAATAATGAATGATATGTGGAATGCAGTTGCACAAATGACACATGAAGATACGGACTTGTCAGGCTGTCGCTCCACCTAGCCCATTAACATCACTAGCGATGAGTGACTAACTGCCTGTGCCATTTTTGCTATTAATGTTGCTGCCTCTGTTTTTTAAAGATTCTAGCTGTGTTCTGTTTAATTGTCTCTACACAAATGAATTTGCCCCTCTCTGTTCTTCCTGGATTGGAGACCAGGTCTTACTGCATGGGGCACCCTTGATCGCTAAGGAGCATCTGAGCACTTCCTTTCCCCCTTCCTTGGTGTCTGCAGCTCAAGTGATGGAGAACGAATTCTGTCCCACTTCAGTTCCCAGGAAGAGCCATAAGGGGGTGGGAATGGAACTGAATTTGCTTCAGTTTTCGACACAGTCCTGACCCCATCACTGCTCCACTGCACTCTTGAATTTTTTAGGGCCCCAAACTTTTAGCTTTATTGCCTGTTGTTTGTTTGTCTTTGACGGTTATCTTAGCCTGCCCTTTCCTTCCATCTGTCTCTTTCTCCACTTGGTCTCTCCTTATCTGTCTCCCTTTGGCAGCCCTGCTATGTTTACCCGTTCAACATGTAGTAGACCTCAATCATCAGCCACTCCATCCAGTGCCAAGCAAGGCTGAGAGGAGGCATGGCTAATTAACCACATAGGAATTAGCCCGTTGATTCCCTTTACATCCCAGTTCTTTACAAGGGAAGAATCAGAAAGGAATTTGAGGTGGAGAGCCAAGAGGGACAGATTTTAAACAAATTCCACTTGCAGATTGAGTCCGTTTGGTCTATGTTTCAGGTCCAGACATCTTAGCTTCCTCTGGAAACTTGTACTCTTCACATTGTTTACATAGCTCAGTCAAAATCTTTCTTCAAATGGTCCAGCTCGTAGCTACCTGCATTTCAGCAAAGAAGATACATGAGGAAACCATTTCTTTCTTAGCGCCAAATATCCCCCTTTATGTAGGCATACAGAGTTGTGCCGGCATCACTTTGAAGCAAGTGCTATTCATCACAGTAAGATTGGTATCCAGGTAATCAATTTAGGATTGCCTGATATAAATAGCAATTGTTTGTCTTTAGAAGAGAGCTTCCATCTGGCTCTCAAGCCATGTTTTGATTGATTAGACTGCCATGCAGCTCTTGGAGGGAGCTCTTGTTTAAAATTATCGTTAGGTCCAATTAGCTAGGACAGAGATCAGAATCCGCTTATTCTTAAAATTGGCTCCCATGGGCTTTTTGCACATGACTGAGGAAGGCTGTCATTTAAAGAGACAGTCTGCCACCATTACATCTGGTTTGGCCTCTAGATAATAGAAGTATAATACAGTATTAGGGTTTCTGTCTCACAAACTTCATGGAAAGCAACTTTAAATTCCATAATATCACTCACTTTGGACCTGAGACTGAGGCTCAACCAGCCAAGTCTTATTCAGTGTACATTGGCATTGAGATGGTTTTCACAATCTCAGTCCGGTCATACAGCATGGTTACTGGCACTGCTAGGGAGCCTCACCTTCCCACCTTGCACTGTAAGGGAACCATGTGCTATTCTTATGTGTGTTTTCCTGCAGCCATCTGCAAAAATGCACACATTTAGGCATGATGTGGAAGTTAAACCTCACACTTGCCTCTTTGCTGCGGCTTTCATTTCATACTTTGGTTCTAGCGGACTCACCTGCCCCTAAAACTCCATATGCTCAGAGTATATAGAGAGCTCATTCTGAAACAGAACAATAGTAAAAGATATGCTAGACTTCAACATAAAAGTGAGGGGGTGGAATCCTTTAATAGATGAGGCGCTCCAGAAACATTTGCAGCCATATGGCAAGGCTTTCACATTTGTTGAAGCAGCAAGGCCCAAATTAACCTTTAATCCTGCATGGTGGATCTCATCAACTGCCAATTCCCCCTCTTCTATTCCCCTCCCCCCAATCTCTTTCATTTGCACATTAGTTATTATTATCTTCCTTTTTTATAATAATAAAAAATGCTGAAATCTTACACATTTTTCAGTTAAGTACTGAAGGATGCTATTGTTGGTTAGGGTGTTGTGGCAATTACACTTTAATTTGCCTATATGGGAAAAAGGAAGCGTGACTTCTTCTCTTTTCCTGATAATGACAATTAATTAAAGTCCCGTCCCCCCCAAGGTACTGGGGCTTAAGCCTCCCTGGAAGTGACATCCTTGGCTTTTACTACAGAAGCTCCTCATCCTCATCTCACATGTGCAGGGGCTGTTTGTGGTTGCACAGCGCAAGGGAGCGTCATTCTGCACATGCTTAAAGGCACTGAGTAAATGAATTAATCAAATTACTTTTCTTAGTAGTATCTGTCTGTCTGTCTGTCTATCTATCTATCTATCTATCTATCTATCTATCTATCTATCCAAGGCTCTTTGCAATGCTTGATTAATAGCAAGAGCAACAAAAGGACATTGAAATAACAAACAACAAAGGACACCACTGCAGTATGAACAGAAAAACAGAATCCATAATGGCCACCAAACACCTGCATTCTCCCCAGGCCCTCTGGAAAAGATGAATTTTAACAGTGCACTAAAAACAGAATAGTGATGGAGGCAGGCAAGCTTCTTTGGGGATAGCATTCCAAAAAATGGTGGTAGAACCAAAAAGGCCCTGTTTCTAGTGGTCAAAGCTACTAAACTTCAGAAAGTTAAGGGTTATGTAACAGAACCTCAAGTGTTGACTTGAGCATTCAAGAAATTTGTCCTTTGCAGGAGGACAATGAGATTTGTATACTGGTTCTAGACTGCTGAAGGCTTTTCAAGTGAGAACCAGCACCTCAAATTAGGCCTACAAATGAATGTTTTAATTTTGCAACCAAAGCAGCACTGGAAATTGGTTTCACAACAAAGCAATGGTGAGACCTTGCTCAAAGGACACCCTGAATGTAAAAAGGCAGGAGGAGAATATGCTTAGCTTTCCTGGCTCTGATACAGCTGTTGGACTGAACTCAATATAAAATAAAAAATCCAGAAGTATAGCAGAATATTTAGAAAGGAAAGAAAGTTGTTCTAATGCTTTCTTAAGCCAGGAGGCTCATCTCCAAGGCCTATCAATATTTCTTTATATAGCAGAAAAACGCTTTCCAGGCTTGCAAAGCCAGAGTGCTTTGCTGCTGTGCAGACTTTTGGATGTTCCTTTTTTGTGCACAGATATTAGTTCCAAACCCGCTTGGATTGGGCCCCAAGTGCTTTATCTGCATCACTCACCTATAATTAGAAATTGGTTTGAAGACTGTTTCCATCATCATGGTTCTCTCCATGATGGACTTATCCCACCATAGTTAAGTGGAGCAGATCATAACTTTGCCAGAGAGAGATTGTTTCAGGATGTCTCTGATACTGGCTGAGTTCTCCTGTTTCCTGAGGGAGATTTCTTTTTTTAAGACTCCATGGTATTCACTCACATTTGGATTGACGTCAATTTTTTTTTGTTTTAAAAAGCTGTCATAAAGACTCAAAGTTGAAATACATATTTTTAAAAGATGCATGGCTACCATGAGGGTAATAGATTTTATTAAGCAGTAAGCATCCAGCAGCTCACCATGAATCTCTCATCTCTGATCTAACACCAGGCAGACACATTGAATTTTGTAACATGCCTTGTAGGGTTTGAGCGGGGGTGGGGGGAAGTGTTGTGTTAAAACAGACAATAATTCTGTGGTTCAGGTACTGTATTTCTTTGAAAGTGCTGCTTCACGCATCAGCCTTCCAATTAGGTGTACATAAATTACTGGCACAAACAAAACTGTATAATGTATTTATAGCAGACCTTTCTTTCATGATGGTGGTGCCTCAAGGTAGTGTATGCAGGATTTCCAGGGGTTTTCTCATCTAGTCACTGACCATAAATATTTGAGGAAAGGCATGTGCTTTAAATGTGTTTTAAATCTATGGTGTGTATATGGCCTTAGTTTCAGCAGGGTTGTTGTACCATGTACCTTCAGAGTACTAAAATGCCTACCAATGGATCCTCTGTATTATTTAACCATTTGTGGCACATTCATAGCTGGGAGGGAAAGGACCAAGGCATCTTTGTCTGATTACTTGGAGGCATTTTTAACTCACCACAGGTGTTCAAGCCAGTGGCTCTATTCAAGCTTCATGTGCATCATTATCACTCTTCTATATAGGGATATTTTTCATCTACTGAAACTTCCTATCTTGGTCAGTTTGCTTTTTCATAGGAGTTGATTTAACTTGATTCTCAGGTTGGCTTTGTATGTACAGAATTATCTCAAGGCCACTGTACAGATTACATAGCAGCAAACCTGGGTTTGTACAGTGTATGCTTGATAGAATTGATTCAGATTAATGTATCCGTACATTTTTCCAAATGTATTATTTGTCTCCCTCACACATTACATTTTTAGATGCATGGTGTTTTTTATTATATTAAAAAACCATTACACTAAAAATATAATGATGAAGAATATACAGTGGGGGAAATCTCTCCTCGTTTGGATCATTGGCACAGACGTCCACATTTTCCACAGCAGACTTCAGTTTCAGAGGCATCCAAATTGTGACAGGCATTTTCAGATATTGGAAAACAAATTTCAGTCAATGTGCTTGCACTCAATTCTGAACCTTGTCTTAACAGCAACTCACATGGCATTCTGTAGCCACTGTTACAAAATTCATGGACTGTTATACGCCTTACCAGCTTTTCAAATCTAGAAAAAAGGAATTCAGTAATGGGAAAATGGGAGTAGACAAGTGACTGACCACCAGGTGGCGAACAAGATGCGACTACATAGTTGCTGCATTCATGCGCTTGTTGGCTTCTGTATATTCTATCTCTCCAACACCACCCTGGCTAAACTAGACATAAAGGTCACATGATGCAACTTGGGTTGTGCCAACTTCCTTTAAAAGTATGTTCCCTCACCCACACACCATCCCATTGTTTCTTCCCTGTTGTTTTACTCCTTGTGGGAGTTGCATCCATTATCTGACAAACATCCATCCGAGAAAAATAACAACATGTGGGCAGTTTAAAGCCCTTACAATGCTGCTTACAAGGAATATAAAAATATAATGCACATAATCATATAATACAATCTCACCATTACATTGAATAACCTTTTTACACGGCAACATAATCTAGTAGCAAGACCAGCACCATGCCATTAAAATTAGCTAAAACACGTTAAAGCAATTTGGGGTTCGGTTGGGTGGGTGCACCAAAAAACCTTTAAGAGAAAGTAACTTGAAATAAATGGACCTTCAGAGCCTGTTTGAAGGTCTGTATTGGTGGAGCTGTGTGCACACAACAGTCCTTGGGAGGGCCAGCAATGAAAAGGCCCTGTCTCAGGTACCTGCCAACCCAATTGATCTTACAGGTGGATCTATGAGTACAATTTCCATAGGTGATCTGAGCATTTCTTGTAAGTTGCTCTGATAGGACCTGGATACAATCTTCCAGGTAACAGAAAATGGACAGGGAGCCACCATGCTTTAAAGTGTTAGATTAGGTTTAGGAAGACGCAGGTTCAAACGCCCACATAGCTGTGATGTTCATTATATCAACCTACCTTACTGGACTGCTATGAGAATGGGCACAGTATAAGAAAATAATAATTAATGATGCTGATGATGTAAGTCCAGTGAGGCTTGCTTCTGTGCATAAGGTTGCACCAGTTACTGCTTATGTTGTGCCAGATTTTAGTGCTGTTTGAACACTTTGTCTGACCCCACCTTACCTTCTTCCTTCCATAGGCTGTGTACAAGTTGGCCGATGTCTCCTGTAAGTGCCATGGCGTCTCAGGTTCCTGCAGCCTCAAGACCTGTTGGCTGCAGCTGGCTGACTTCCGCAAAGTGGGAGACCTCCTGAAGGAGAAGTACGACAGCGCTGCCGCCATGAGGATCAGCCGCAAGGGCAAGCTGGAGCTAGTGAACAACCGCTTCAATTCGCCTACTCCAGAGGACTTGGTGTACGTCGACCCCAGCCCCGATTACTGCCTGCGCAACGAAACCACGGGCTCCCTGGGCACCAAGGGCCGGCTCTGTAATAAGACCTCGGAGGGTATGGACGGCTGTGAGCTGATGTGCTGTGGCCGAGGCTACGACCAGTTCAAGAGTGTGCAGGTCGAGCGTTGTCACTGCAAGTTTCACTGGTGCTGTTACGTCAAGTGTAAAAAGTGCACAGAGATTGTCGATCAGTACGTCTGTAAATGAAGGGCCCACAAGAGCTACAAATCTATATTATATAAATCTATATAAATCTATTTTATATATTTGTATAAATAAATAGATGGTGATGACGATAATAATTAAAGACATTTATTTAAGAGACTTTTAAAAATCTAAAATGTTTCCATTAGAACAGCTAGATGGTTGGGCTGCTCCTTTGTTATTTAATAGGGGAGCAAAGGGGGGCGGGGGGGAGGTATTTGTTCGCTGGTTCCCTCCCAACCGTGTCACAGTGCATCCAGGATAAAAGGGATTCTTGAGGGTCCTCGAAAAGGATCTACCTACAGCTCCTTTATCACAAAAGCAGGAGGATGGGATATGTTCCCTTTGCTTTCTTGTGGCTGGATTTCACCTTGGGTGTGTTCTGTGCCTTTTTCGACACAACCAAAGGAGTGCCCTCCACGCTCAGGTCGATTTCCAAAAGGACTTTGTGTCATTTTCTGCTTCTTGTCCAAACACACTGTGGGATTCCAAACTACAAGGCGAATTACCTGTTTTAGATATGGGAAGAATGATTCAAAAGGCAGTTGTCCGTGCCTGCTGTGGTTGATGTGTGGATTGAAAAGAGACTGTTGCACAATGGCAGATGGTCCCCCTGCATCAAGCGGGGGAAGGAAAACATTACCTTTGACCTAGAAGTGCTGCTTTACCCCTGTATATCCTGACAGAGACCCCGGCATCTGATTCTCCTGCATTTTGTGGAATGAAGAAGGGCGGCAGCGGAAGTGGAGGGGGCTCTGCTGAAGCTTTGGAAAGGCAAAACTGTCAGAAGTGGTTTTGTTGGTTGGTGGATTTTCTCTTCTGTGGAAAAAGAACTGTGTGGTGTATTGATCTAACCTCAGGATACATGACAGCTGGTGACTGATCTCTTGGGACTACTTGGATTGTTTTGGGAAAGGGGCTTATTCGGCGTGTCTCTGGACTTGAGAGAAAAACAGATAGGATTCAACACACAGAATTCGACAAACACAGCACCTCATTCTCTACGCGGACTCAGATGGTCATGGGTGTCACAAGGGCTTTTTCATCCCCCTTGCCTCTGACCTAGATGTACAGTTTCTCTTTTAACATTAAATATCCCTTGTTCTTGCCCTCTCCCCTTGTTTTTGTGAGCACATTTGTTTTGTGTTGCTGCTAATGCCTTTCACAGCACAGGGACTTTCTGCCAAGTTGGACTCCTTCCTGGTTTAAAACTTTTATTGCAGTCAGACCCAATTCTTGTGTTATTTTTTGATATGGTCAAGTCACCAAGAGGTGACATTTCGAAAGAATTATGTCTGTTGCTGGAAGACCGTTTGATTTGTACACTTCCTTGCGTGCTGAAAGCTGATTTTCACCATCCCAACGACGAGGGTCATATTGCATTCTGCAAGTTATCTTGTTACCATTGACTGGCAACAATGTAGCAAGTGCAAGTCATAAGCCAAAAGAAGAATCAAATATTTCCTTAAAACTATTGTCATTGGTTCTGAAATACAGCATTAGGAAGTTCAGGGGAAATTCTGGAACATTACTCCATTCTTTTCTCATATCCACAGATTGGCTAGACTGGATGAAAATGGGCGAGAGCCATTTTTTTGTTAAGGCAGAAGTGTGTAGGAAGGATGCCTTAGAAAAACCTAATTGGGGAGGTGAGCAACGGTATTTTTTGCATCAGAGTAAAGAGAATGATAACAGGTGATAATTGCAATAGCCTCCCCCACCCCACCCCATCCTGCAAACACAAAAACCTAATCTGCTGCAATTAGTAAACCAGCAGAACTAGGTGAGAACCTTTCTCCATGAAATATAGTTTTACATATGCAAGAGTTGTTGTTGTTGGTATAGAGGAGTACAGACCTTAAAAGCCCACATGTATAGATTGAAGCTGTCACAAATGCACTCCACATGTGCTGCTTGCAGGCAGCTTGGGTGGTATCCTCGTGTGTCAGCGATGCTGTGTTTGCCTAGATGGCAGTAGAGCAGGGTGAGGGGACTAGGTTGAGGAGAGCTCCAAGGCAGTGGCAGACCTGTAGGCATGACGGTGCCAACCCCAACCTTGCCACCACCACCTCATACTGCCCCATCCTTGTCCAAAGGAGCATTACATGGCTGCCATGAGGATGTTGTTGCTTCCACCCCATGAGTCACTGCTGGGCTTTGTGAGTACAGTGGTACTTCGGGTTACAGACTCTTCAGGTTACAGACTCCGCTAACCCAGAAATAGTACCTCGGGTTAAGAACTTTGTTTCAGGATGAGAATAGAAATCGCACAGCGGCGGCGCAGTGGCAGCGGGAGGCCCCATTAGCTAAAGTGGTACCTCAGGTTAAGAACTGTTTCAGGTTAAGAACGGACCTCTGGAATGAATTAAGTTCTTAACCAGAGGTACCACTGTACTGTATTAAGCTTGACACAGCTGCAGGAAAGTTCTGTTTTCTAAAGGCCATGAATCCTGCATGTAGTTTGTCAGTATGACAAACACACATGCAAGTCTGTTTTGCCATGTGTACACATAGCAGGTAGCTTGAGGCGGACAGGGGCAAAGAGAAATTTTACATGCAATGAAATACATATTTGCATTTGTCACAGGCAATAACATATATGTTGGATCCATACAATTTCCTTATGCTCCCTTGGAAAGGGATCACTCTTACCTGCTCTGCATGCAGAAGGTCTCAGGTTCTGTCTTTCGTATCTCCAGTTAGAGGTCAGGTTGCAGGTGATTATTTATTTATTTTTTTGCCTTTGACCATTGAAAGCTGCTGTTAGCCAGAGTAGACAGAACTGGGCTCGATGAAGGCCTGGTTCCTATGTTCTATATTGGAATGTTTGCCATGCATGAAATCTTCCTGAGCCTAACTTTAGGCTCAACTAGAGTTCTTTTCCCCCCAATTAAGCACTAATTATCAAGTATATGCAGTCATCCTACTCCTGATAGCCACCCCGTGGAATACAGGGTCATCAGCAATTGTTGTTTTCTTAACTTCCTTGCCAGTGAGCGATGGATGAAAAAGGTTTGTTTTTTCAGTACCTACAGGGATCATTTGTACTTGAGCAATAGTCAGAAGGCCCAGCCAAAAACTGGAAACAATTACTGACAATATTATTTGCAATACTTGCTTTTTAAAACAACAACTTTTATATTTTTAAAAAACAAATTGCCAATAGAAATAAGCAAGAGCCCTGTAAACTAGAGCTCTGTAAAATACAACTCAGGATTTTTACAAGCTCTGTTTTTCTCCAAACATTTTTAGTCTTTTTTTTTTACCATTTCTGCTACTAAAGTTGTCAGCAATGCATATATTTCATAGGCAACAGATCTGAAGGGTCCAGAATATATAAGAGGAAGAGCTTTCTGCTTGCAAATTAACTTGCTTTAAAAATACTGTTCAGCTTTTTAAAAAAAATATATTTTAGGGTTTTAAACAAATCATTAATCCATACATTTGTTGGCATCCCAGAGAGCTATTTCTTGGAATACACCAAATGACCCAGATTTATGTTCTTTTTATATAAAATCCAAAGCCAAAGGTACAATAATTCAAAGTGATGAAAGCTGTTTTCCACCCATGGAAAAACTGAGAGGATAATGGCCTGATCTAGCTCCCTTAATAACAAACCAGTAATTGGAACGATCCCCAAATCCCATGAAATCTGTGCGCTACAGATGCTTGGAATACAGTATCCTTTTTTTCTAAAAAAGAAAAACAGTGTTTTGGCTGCCTGAAAGGTGCTTCCTTCCTTCATATATCTCACCTTTTATTGTGCAATGACTGCATACTGGCTTGTTTCACACACAACACTAAGCCAAACCATGGGTAAGAATGAATATACAGGTGTGCAGATGCTTTCAGTGAAAATTCTGCTGCTTTACTCCTTTCTTATTCCTGCCTGCTGCTCTACCTGAAGCTAAACATGCTTGGCTTAGCATTACATCTGAACCCAGTCATGTCATCTGTCAGTATTACATGTGAACTAGGGCACTGTATGATATTTGTTCTGAGGTTTAGGCTCTTTCTAGATTTTTTGGTACAAAGTGATATTTAGATACGCTGGGAGATTATGCCCCCGTCTCTCATTCTGGGATATAAAGAAAATCCCTGGAAATTTTGGAGTACAGGAAAGGAGAATGATCTGGAGAATTGTTATTCTTGGTGGATGGCATACTGTATTCCCATTTCAACCGCTAAGAAAACAGCAAGGTGTCTCCTGATAAACCCAGTTTTTTGTATTTCTTAATGGAAAGTGTGAGAAATGCTCAGAGAAAATGAAAGGAGTTTCCAATATTCTGCTAAAAATGGTATTATTCCTTAAAATGTTATGGCTACCCATCTTTCCTCCAAAAAGGACTGGCATTTTCCTTGACAATAACTAGGCTAAAACACAGTGACTTGCCCAACAACAGTCTGTAAGCTTGATAGCAGGCAAGATCTGAACAGAGATTTTCCATATCCAGCCTGAAAGTCTAGACACTGTATTACACGTTACATGTTATCTAAATTGCAGTAAGATAGAAAAGACCAGGAGGCACTGTAAAGAACACAGTGTTGACACAATCTGTATCCATAGGGCCTACACTCAAAAAGTACACATGGATGGGACAAAGGTGAAATGTGAGGGGGAAGGCTTTGATGAAGGACTACCAATGTTGGGGGTGGGTGTTGAAAGTTTTAACAGGTAGTACAAAGTGGGTTGATCAGAAAAGACTTTGTAAATGAAAAGGTTTTGAAGGGTTTAAAAGAGAGGTGGGACTGGTATTTGTTACTGCACTGCAAAGAAGGGGGAAAGGTGCTTGAAACCAGAGGAGGCTATATAGCTAAGAGGAACAGGTAATTTCTCAAATGGTTGGATAGATAGTTGTAGATTTTAAATAGTGCTCTGGAGTATACCCAGTAAGGCAGAATTGCATATGACTAAATAAGAAGTTTTGAGCTTTTGCACCAAACCAATCTCTGCTGCTCATACAACGGCTGACCATCTTTGCTTATTTGTACCTCACTTTCTATATATTGAATTGGGGGCAAGGCATTTCTAAACTGTTTATTCCACTGTTGTGAAATGTCACAACACTATATGCAGACTTATTTGGGATTGCTAGGGGCATGCTGCCAAGGCTGGAGCCCTCTGGCAAGTAATTCCATGTGGAACCCACCATGGGTTTGAGAGTGAAGGTCTGCAGTGGGGAAGTCTCCTGCACTTGTTGAGGCTTCCACAATGTTTAGAACCCATATTATGCAAGGTTCTAGATCACACAGGGGGTCTCCATGAGTTCCCACTGCAAATCTTCACCCTCAAACTCATGGAGGGCTCTATATGGAATAAAGGTGATCCACCATAGCGGGTGGGCCTTGGCAGCATGCTCATTCTCCCACTGCCCTCCCTTGCATGTACAGCAAACTAAATATGACATAATAGGCATCACTGAAACCTGGTGGGATAAGTCCCACGATTGGAATGTAATAATGGGGGGATACAATCTATTTCAGAGAAACAGACCAGACAAGAAAGGAGGAGGAGTGGCGTTATATGTCAGGGATGTGTATACCTGTGAAGAGATCCAAGATTTAGATCCTCAAAGCCAAAGTGAGAGCATTTGGGTCAAAATTAAGGGAGAGAAGAATAACAGAGACCTCATTGTGGGAGTTTACTATAGATCCCCAAGCCAAACGGAGGACATAGATGATGCCTTCCTGGAACAGATGGCCAAGCATGCAAAAGGAAGGGAGATAGTAGTAATGGGCGACTTCAATTACCCGGATATTTGTTGGACGTCAAACTCAGCCAAGAGCATAAGGTCAAACAGATTCCTCACTGGCCTTGCAGACAACTTCATTGTCCAGAAAGTGGGAGAAGCAACAAGAGGAACAGCCATTTTAGATCTGGTCCTAACCAATGTTGATGACCTGGTTAGTGGGGTAGAAGTGGAAGGATCATTAGGCGCAAGTGATCATGCTCTTCTGAAGTTTACTATACAGCGGAAAGGAGCAGCCAAGCATACTAGGACTCAATTTCTTGACTTTAAGAAAGCCGACTTCATAAAACTTAGGGAAGTGCTGGGTGAGATCCCATGGACAACAATACTAAAAGGAAAGGGAGTTCATGATGGCTGGGAGTTTGTTAAGAGGGAGATACTAAAAGCACAACATCAGGCAATACCAATGAGACGGAAACATGGAAGGTGCCTAAAGAAGCCAGGGTGGCTATCTAAAGAACTTTTAACTGAATTAAGATTAAAAAAGGATGTGTACAAAAAATGGAAAAGGGGGGAAACCACCAAAGAGGAATTCAAACAAATAGCCAGCACGTGTAGACACAAAGTCAGAAAAGCTAAAGCACAGAATGAACTCAGGCTTGCTAGAGAGGTTAAAAGCAACAAAAAAGGCTTTTATGGGTATGTTCGTAGCAAAAGGAAGAACAAAGAAACAATGGGATCACTCAGAGGAGAAGATGGTGAAATGCAAACAGGGGACACAGAAAGGGCTGAACTCCTCAATGCCTTCTTTGCCTCAGTCTTCTCCGATAAAGAAAACAATGCCCGACCTGAAGAATTTGGAGCAAATGATTCAGCAAAGGAAGCACAGCCCAGAATAACTAAGGAGATAGTACAAGAATATTTGGCTAGTTTAGATGTATTCAAGTCTCCAGGGCCAGATGAACTGCATCCAAGAGTATTAAAAGAACTGGCAGATGTGATCTCAGAACCACTGGCAGTCATCTTTGAGAATTCCTGGAGAACAGGCGAAGTCCCGGCAGACTGGAGGAGGGCAAATGTTGTCCCTATTTTCAAAAAGGGGAAAAGAGAGGACCCAAATAATTACCGCCCAGTCAGTCTGACATCAATAGCAGGGAAGATTCTGGAGCAGATCATTAAGCAAACAGTCTGTGAGCACCTAGAAAGGAATGCTGTGATCACCAATAGTCAGCATGGATTTCTGAAAAATAAGTCATGTCAGACTAACCTGATCTCGTTTTTTGACAGAATTACAAGCCTGGTAGATGAAGGGAACGCAGTGGATGTAGCCTACCTTGATTTCAGCAAGGCATTTGACAAGGTGCCCCATGATATTCTTGTAAAGAAGCTGGTAAAATGCGGTCTTGACTATGCTACCACTCAGTGGATTTGTAACTGGCTGACTGACCGAACCCAAAGGGTGCTCATCAATGGTTCCTCTTCATCCTGGAGAAGAGTGACTAGTGGGGTGCCACAGGGTTCTGTCTTGGGCCCGGTCTTATTCAACATCTTTATCAACGACTTGGATGATGGACTCAAGGGCATCCTGATCAAATTTGCAGATGACACCAAACTGGGAGGGGTGGCTAACACCCCAGAGGACAGGATCACACTTCAAAACGACCTTGACAGATTAGAGAACTGGGCCAAAACAAACAAGATGAATTTTAACAGGGAGAAATGTAAAGTATTGCACTTGGGCAAAAAAAATGAGAGGCACAAATACAAGATGGGTGACACCTGGCTTGAGAGCAGTACATGTGAAAAGGATCTAGGAGTCTTGGTTGACCACAAACTTGACATGAGCCAACAGTGTGACGCGGCAGCTAAAAAAGCCAATGCAATTCTGGGCTGCATCAATAGGAGTATAGCATCTAGATCAAGGGAAGTAATAGTGCCACTGTATTCTGCTCTGGTCAGACCACACCTGGAGTACTGTGTCCAGTTCTGGGCACCACAATTCAAGAAGGACACTGACAAACTGGAACGTGTCCAGAGGAGGGCAACCAAAATGGTCAAAGGCCTGGAAACGATGCCTTATGAGGAACGGCTAAGGGAGCTGGGCATGTTTAGCCTGGAGAAGAGGAGGTTAAGGGGTGATATGATAGCCATGTTCAAATATATAAAAGGATGTCACATAGAGGAGGGAGAAAGGTTGTTTTCTGCTGCTCCAGAGAAGCGGACACGGAGCAATGGATCCAAACTACAAGAAAGAAGATTCCACCTAAACATTCGGAAGAACTTCCTGACAGTAAGAGCTGTTCGACAGTGGAATTTGCTGCCAAGGAGTGTGGTGGAGTCTCCTACTTTGGAGGTCTTTAAGCAGAGGCTTGACAACCATATGTCAGGAGTGCTCTGATGGTGTTTCCTGCTTGGCAGGGGGTTGGACTCGATGGCCCTTGTGGTCTCTTCCAACTCTATGATTCTATGATTCTATGATTCTATGATTCTATGATTCTATGTTTCTTTACAGGCAAGTGCAGTAAATATACAAATAGGGCTTCAGGGGTAGATACCTCTGAGTAAATAACCTAGGCTCAAACTGGAAAAGTGCTGAGGGAATTATTTGCTTGTAAATCATCTTCCATTTGCCATTATTATCCTCCCCTGGCTGTGAGAATATATAGAATCATAGAATCATAGAATCATAGAGTTGGAAGAGACCACAAGGGCCATCGAGTCCAACCCCCTGCCAAGCAGGAAACACCATCAGAGCACTCCTGACATATGGTTGTCAAGCCTCTGCTTAAAGACCTCCAAAGTAGGAGACTCCACCACACTCCTTGGCAGCAAATTCCACTGTCGAACAGCTCTTACTGTCAGGAAGTTCTTCCTAATGTTTAGGTGGAATCTTCTTTCTTGTAGTTTGGATCCATTGCTCCGTGTCCACTTCTCTGGAGCAGCAGAAAACAACCTTTCTCCCTCCTCCATGTGACATCCTTTTATATATTTGAACATGGCTATCATATCACCCCTTAACCTCCTCTTCTCCAGGCTAAACATGCCCAGCTCCCTTAGCCGTTCCTCATAAGGCATCGTTTCCAGGCCTTTGACCATTTTGGTTGCCCTCCTCTGGACACGTTCCAGTTTGTCAGTGTCCTTCTTGAACTGTGGTGCCCAGAACTGGACACAGTACTCCAGGTGAGGTCTGACCAGAGCAGAATACAGTGGGGCTATTACTTCCCTTGATCTAGATGCTATACTCCTATTGATGCAGCCCAGAATTGCATTGGCTTTTTTAGCTGCCGCGTCACACTGTTGGCTCATGTCAAGTTTGTGGTCAACCAAGACTCCTAGATCCTTTTCACATGTACTGCTCTCAAGCCAGGTGTCCCCCATCTTGTATTTGTGCCTCTCATTTTTTTTGCCCGAGTGCAATACTTTACATTTCTCCCTGTTAAAATTCATCTTGTTTGTTTTTGCCCAGTTCTCTAATCTGTCAAGGTCGTTTTGAAGTATGATCCTGTCCTCTGGGGTGTTAGCCACCCCTCCCAGTTTGGTGTCATCTGCAAATTTGATCAGGATGCCCTTGAGTCCATCATCCAAGTCGTTGGGACTAGTGGCACCCCACTAGTCACTCTTCTCCAGGATGAAGAGGAACCATTGATGAGCACCCTTTGGGTTCGGTCAGCCAGCCAGTTACAAATCCACTGAGTGGTAGCATAGTCAAGACCACATTTTACCAGCTTCTTTACACTGGAGTGAACTATGTTCAGGGCTGTCTCAAATCAATTTGGTATCACAAACATCTGCTCTGGATTGCACTACCTGTGAAGTTTGCTCTCCCCAACCCTTGGACTGTTCCAGATGATGTGGTACATTCTTTTGTGACACTCAGCTGCATTGCTGTCCCAGTGACTGCTTGGCTCGCTTGAGCAACCCAGTCAATTCTGGCTCATTTTTATTCAATTTTGGTTTGTTTTGGCCTTTTTCTGCTTGCACTGAAAGATCTTGAGCATGTGGAAGATTGGTTTGCCAAACTGCTGATGTAGAAGCTCTAGCTTTATTGTAATACAATAATACTAACACTATAATTTAAGTGTACACCTTATACCTTTAAAGCACATTCAAAGCACATTCTGTCCTTCAAAAAATTATGGGCATTGTAGTTTGCTAATGGCTGCAGGGAATTGTAGCTCTGAGGGGTAAACTACAGTGCCCAGAATTCTTTGAGGGAAAGAATGCACTTTGAATGTGCTGTAAACTGTGTACACAGTATTTGTTCAAACTTAATAAACACATATCCTATACATTTAAGATAATGCTATAAAAATGTGTGATCACAGATTTATTTTGTTATTTGATTCCCCACACACTGTGTCATCAGTGAAACTGTATGTTGAGAGATACAGAGCAGGAAAAAGGAGCTACTCTTAAACACACTGTATGGTTGGACTATAGAATTCACTACTGCAAGATGTAGTGATAACCACTAATTTGGATGACTTTAAAAGAGGATTAATGGACAAATTAATGGAGGAAAGGGCAACCACTAGCCACTAGCCATGATACTGTAATACCTCCAGTCTCTGATGCAGTATGCCTCTCAATGCTAGCTGCTGGGGATCATGGGAGATGGTTAGTGCATTAATTTCTTGCTTGCAGACTTACCAAGAGTCATCTGCTTTGGAACTGTCAGAACAGACCAGAAAGGCTTTGGGGGCGATCTATTTCAACATAGGGAGCTGCCCTACCTGAGTCAGACCATTTGCATACATAGCTCAGTAGTGTCTACAGCGAATGGCAGCAGCTCTCTAGAGTTTCAGAGTGCGGTCTTTTCCAGACCTACTTGGATTCTGTATGCAAAGCAGATGCTTCACTGCTGAGCTATTACATTATTTAATCCAATACATTACAATATAAATTCAAGATTTAAATCCTATAAATATCACACACACAAGTCTTCAGTTTCTGAGTAAGTACCTAAGAGAGTCCCTTTGCTGGAGGTCATATGTATCAGCTGCCTCTCAAAGTCCCAGTTTGCCATTGGAACCTCACAATCAGGCCACAAAGGCGAGACTGCCCTCTCACTGTTGTTGTTTTTCTATAAAAACAGGACATATTCATTTCTGAAATGCCAATAAACCATTTTTGTTTTAAAGAGCACAGTATTTAAATCCAATTTTATGTTACTATATGAGGTATGATGAATCATGTTTACCAAATCTTTGTGGTTTGCATGGCTTGGCAGGAATGAGGACAACGGCTGTAGAATTCTAAGCATGCTGTCTCATAAGGAAGTACCATTCAATGTAGGGAGATTTAGGATACTTCCAGATGGGGTCTTTATATTGCAAACAGGTCATTCAACAGCTCATTTGTGTGCATAATTTGCATGTTAGCTTCAATGCATTTCCTTTTTTCAGTCATGGTATTTGTTGGTATTCTGCTGTTTGCCATCCACATTAATGGACTGAACTTGATGGGATTGGTTTCCCCACCCCACCCCCATAGCTACTCCTTCTCCATCTTTCACTGCCTTCTTCCAGTCTGGGAATGTATTTTGTACCCATGTGCACACCATTAAAAACAAACAAAAAAAAACCTAGTGAAAGTGCAGAGAATCAGAATTACCAGTCCTTCATTATTAAGTTTTACAATAGGCAAAATGGAGTTTTATGCTTTTGGGAGGGGTTGGGGGAGGGATATCAATTTCCATCACTTCGGCCCCCCCCCCCTTTCTTAATATACTGAGGTTTTGGGCAAGAGTGATAAAGCTATATTCCTCCAGTAATTTGGTAGAGGCATGTGAAAATACTGTATTTAAAATGTGCAATAGGCTCCCATAACATTGAACAGCACAAGCACACATTCCGTCACCCAAAAAAACCACAGCAGCTTTGAAATACTGAAACAAGAGGTCTTATGCAAGCTATATCTATACTAAATATAGGTATTTTAAAATTTTGTGAAGTAATTCCCCATATGTAGTGTGTGGATGAAGAGCAAGGTTGCTGAAATTTGGATGTGGCAATCAGTGGAAATTGGTCTCATTTGGTCTTGGGACTGCCTGTCTGAAAGCATAATTACTGCCTGGTAAGGATTACAACCTTCCAGTACAACATTACACATATCTACTCTTGAAATGGCTCAAGGTCGCTCACGTGCAGTCGCTCATGTGCAGTTTTGCACCTTAATCTCACTTACATCATTGCAACATCCACGGTTGGGCAATAATATTTACTGGGACAAAAAAAAAATAATATTGACGACCGTGTGGCAAATTTTTGAGTCCTCCAGGACTCTTCACTGGGCAAAGTTATTACACAAAGCAGAGAAGTGTGTGTGCCTGATGACAAGTTCTGGAAGACTCGGAAGGTTGCGATACTTTTGTGACATTTTGGCTGGTCCCCCCAAAAGCATCGCTCAGCTGATTTGGGAGGGTGCCGCCGATAGGGCTACCTTTGCTTTTTATATTACTTAAACCCCAGCATTGTCATGACTGCAGGGAAAATGTAGGAGTCTCCTGCTGCTGCTCTAAACATCATTTACTTGGGAAAGAAAGTAATAAAATTAAACACAAGCTTTGGCAACCATGTACATTGCTGGCCTCAAGCTATATACATACTGTACAGTGATATACACACTTTTCTTATCAAGGAGGATATATTATACAGTAATAGGGACCAGTATTGCCACTTTCCCCTTCATCTGTCGCTGCCCTGAGGTCCTTCCCACTCCTCCTTTTGGAACCTCGCCGCCTTCCTCGTACTTTGAAATCAACAAACCGCGCGAGCGCGCCGTTGGAAAACAACCGCCGCCTGAGCAACAGCCCCGCGCGACTCCGCTCCTTCCGTAAGCAGCGCTCACCCATTACGCACTTTGCGCGGCAGCCGCCGAACCAGAACTAGCGCGCCTGGCGCTAAAGGACGCTTTAAGAGCCCGCGACCTACTTTCCTGCCAATGCGGAGGCGGCGCCTTCGGTTTCGGCAGGGTCACGCGATCAAGCCGCCCGCCTCCGGGAAAACTACACGTCCCAGGGTGCCCTTGGGCTGAGCCTCTCCGCCCCTTCTCCCCCTAGCACGTCCTCCCGGCGTGGCTGACGCGTGCGCGCCCTCCGATTACGACGCTCCGCCGCCCATTGGCTCGCCGAGCCTCTTGCGATGATGACGCGCTCCGGGGCAAAGGGGAGGCGACGGGAGAGCTGAAAGAGGTGGCGAGTGAAGGCGGAGGGGGCGGGATTCCCGGAGGCGCCGGCGGCACCGTGGGGACTCCCTCCCTCCGACCCCCCTCAGCGCCGGACACAGCTGGGCAGCGAAGTGAAGGCGCGTCCGGTAAGCCGGGCTGAGGGGCTGGGGGGCTCCGGGCTGGGGCGCCTCCTGAGGAGCGGGCGGCGGGGCCTCGGCCGGTTTCGCTGCCGGCTGACATAGGCCGCGGGGTGGGGGGTGCGACCTCCGACCTCCTCGCTCAGGGCCTCCTTAGGCCGCGGGGGTCGTAGTGCTCGCGGGGCGCTCTCTGCCGGATGACCTCGATTTCCTGCACTCGAGCCCCTCCTCTTGGGCTGCTGCTGCTGACCTTGGGCAAGTCACTTATCGCCTCTTCTCCCACCCCGGGAGCTATAGTGATAAGTGCCTGCGAAAGCCTTTCGGCCTCTCGCGAAACGCCCATGAGTTTTACTTTTTAAATAAATGAAGGACCAACTCCCTTCAGTGTTGTATCCGGTAGCTAATACACCTGTATAGTTTGAGTCTTTGGGTATACTGAAGTAATGAAATCATTAATTAACAAGCAAACAGTGGTATTTTTTTAAAAGTCTTTTCTGCCGCCCTAAAGACGCAAAACCAGCGAAGTTTTGTGGCACTTTTTAAAGGGATCACGAATTTTATTATGGTGTGTGGTTTTGTGGCCTCTTAGTTGATATTTCTGGAAGTTTAAGACGAAAAGAAAGAACTTAAAAACCAAGCAACTCCATTCCCACTCTCCTACCCCCCCTCAAAGTAACCATGGTTCTCATCCTAAACACACTTAACACACTGCCCCTTGGGCAGCCTGGCTTACTTCTGAGTAAACATGGACCTGCTCTTGGTTTTCCACACACATTTGGGTAGTCTTAATTGTTAATCATCACTTTAGGAAATGGCTCCTGCTTCCCAAATGGTGACAACACTTGAGGTGAAAAGCACTGCTCATGTTTTTGTAAACTGCTTCACAGCTGTTAGCAGAATTTGAGGAAATGAAGTGTTAAGTAGTTTTGAGGACTTCCATTTCAATAAACATGCAGAGAGCTACTTGTGAAACTCAACTTTTCTATTGAGAATGTCAGTTGTCTGCATATTTTGTACTGTACACTAGGAGTAAACTTGGACAAGAAAATGATACTGATAAAATACTGATGTGAGAAAATACAAGTACAACCAGATAACTATTTTATTCTGGTGGAGAGTGTGCTAGGCTTAAAATGTAACTATTATGGACAAGGCTTGGTATCAACAATTGTGTACTTGTGTCTGTTGGCAGAAGGTACAGCTTACACATATTTGAAATATTTGTAAATGACAACTGTTCGCATGTATTTTATATTTGGAAATACTGCTTTACTCAGAAATCTTAACACACCTGGCCTTTTGTAAAATTGGTACTGCAATATTTTCTTGAGAATGTGCAAAACTAATGTTCAAAGCCTATGCACTCCTTGGAGTAAATGTAATTGAACTTAACATGAATAAGTATGTGTATCATAAATGAGAAGTTAATCTACCTAGTTATGGAATCTTGAGCAGATTCTAGAATAGTAACTTTTTGGCTGCAGTGGCAAAAAAAATCAATGACTGTTTGGCACACCAGAGACCAAGGCTACAATCTTTTTCAGAAACTCAAAGAAGTGTACAACCAACTTTACCAAAACAAAATAAAACAATATTTTAAACCTCTATATTCTCATATATGAAACATAGTGTATCTGAAAAGTACAGTGTCACTCAAAGGATTGACAAAACAGAAGTTAAATAATGTTCTTGCAGTGGCTTGCAACATTGTTTTGGTGGCTTTTGTCACAAACAGTTAACCTTTTTGGTGGCTTGTATCCATCACTGCTGTTTGTTGAATTAAATCTTAGTGGCTCATAGAAAGGCCCAAATGTGGCCCTGACTTCAACAGTCCTTGCATTCACGTATAGGTTTAGGATTCTCCCAAAGTGGGCATCTAATTATTTATAGCTTTGTTACCAAGAAACATATTCCTTGTTTATAAAGAAACTGCACAAAGGGTAACTTCACATCTTAACACAAAAGTAGTGGCAGGAAGTATGAGTGACTCATGTCTCCCCTCTTCTCACACTTTTTGAGTAAGTAGACTTATTATTTCTCCTATCACGCGATGCACAGCTCCACAGTAGCAGTACACAAGTTTGATTGCATAGGAAGTTGTCACTTGTGTAAAAACATAAAAAGCTATCCTAAGTTGTTTACAAACCACTCTGTTAATAAGGCTAAGTGACTGTATTCTGTTCTTAGTGGAAATCATATCAGCATATCAATGAGAGCCTAAATTTTAACAGGATTAATGGAACAGCAAAAAATTGGTTTATGAGTAGTAGTTAAATCAGGACCAAAATATATATACTGAGCAATATTGTGAGCTTTCTTTACCATAAAGACTGGAGCTCAGAAGAGCCACTGCCAGTCAGTGTGAACAGTACTGAGCTAGGTGGGGGATCAATGGTCTGACTCTGTATAAGGTAGCTTCCTGTATTCACAAGTCATGTGAATTATTTTTGTGTCATGTTTTCACTTACCTGCCATGAAATACTCAAGAGTCTAATTCGGCTGATAGGTAACAAACCACCTTTGATCTTAATCTTATGTTCCCAGTTTATCCTAGGGGCGAAGAGAACTAGAAGTCACCTGCTTCCTGGCAGGTTTTCATTTGTCTTAGAAGGAAAACAAGCACGGGACCTTTTCTTTATCCAGTTTAGCTAACACATTTAATACCAGAGTAGCACTGCCACAGATCCTTTCAACTAGGATGCTTGCATGGCCTGATCTCTTTTTCCAATGGCAGACCTCTCTTACCACTGAGAGGGAGCTCCAAAAACATCCTTCGACATTTTTCATAGACTATAAGATTGCACCATATGTGTTACATATGTTTATTCACTGCTCAGACTGTTAAGACTTACAGCTGAGAGATTTCATCATGTGTTCCTTGGTCAACAGTTTGACTCAAATGACAGAGTTGTTGAGTCAATCAGATGACCTACATTCTGCTGACATGAAAAGGTGTGGAAGTGAAAAGAGAATAAATATTGTTAAGTATTTTTAGTGAGAAAGTGAAATATTGCTAAGGGTTATTATATAAGGATTCTTATTAATACCTGTATCCCTGTTCACATAGAGGGTAGGCACCCCAAGGGCTGTATAATTACTATTTTTATTATTACTCACCCTTCACCAGCAGTAGATCTCCCAGTCCACCTATGCAGAGGGATGAAGGCGATCTTCCCTGGCAAGTCACCACATTGCAGGGAGTGGAGCAGGGGAGGCTTTGGGCTTGCTAGATACAAAGCCCTCCAGGTCTCCCAGCAAGCTCCCAGAACACAGGAAAAGTAAGTGAGGCCTGACTCTAATGTATTATTTCAGTCCCATTGGGAGCAGTGGGAGAGAAAACCCATAAAAAGTGGCTTCAAAGTTAAGAAGGGACCCCCTCTCTCCTGTATACACACACACATTGTGCCATGCTGGTATGAGCCGGGCACAGCTTTTGATTGGGCAGCTTTTTCACCTTCACATCTTCCCCTTCTGCCTCTCCTGCACTCCCTTTGCTCTGCTCATTCATTGTTAAGCAGTAACTTGTGTATGCATAGCCAGGGGAAGGGAGTTCTATTACACAAGAGTGTCTAGAACAGTTTGCCACCAGTATTGAAGATTCTGTGGGACAAATTTTAGGTGAAAGGGTTGTTGACTTTAGTTGCATAAAGCACTTGAAATGAGCTTGCCGAGCACTATTTAAAGAGCTTGTTTACCAATGTGTACAGTGCACTGGACTTCTGCCTGTGTGTTGCGTCCATTTTTTAAAAAAGGTGTTTACATTTCCCTTTGGAAATAAATCCTCACCCGCTTTAAAAAGTAGAAGTCCATATTGGCCAGTTGACATAAAGTATTCCACTAAGAAATTGCAACTCAGCTATTACTTGTTGCATGTTTATGGATCCAAGGCTGTTCGGTCTGAGTTCTAGCCCCTTCTCTACATTCTGAGATGTCTTGAGTACTTTGTTTCTGAAGGTGCCCAGCCTGCCATGTCTACCTCTTAGTTAACTTGGATGTTTCAGAGTTGAAACTAAAGATCTAATAAATGTTTAAGTTAAAATAAAATGATTTTGCTTTTGCCAGCCTACAGTCCTACATAAACAATAGGTGGAAACACATAGTTCAGTTGTATGCATGTTTATCTGTAAACACCTGGTCTTTGAGCATTTTTGCACTGGAAAACTTACTCCTGTTTCACTGTCATGGGATTGTTGTCAGAATGATAGTTAAGGGGTGCTGCTAACAGCAGAGAACTCTGCCAGAACTAGTAGGCCTCAAAGAAATATTGGTCTCTCCTCCTCTGCCCGCTCCCCCTTGCTGAACCACTGGCAAGGAATTATATTGTGCTAATACGAAAAGTCAAAAGAAACCACTATATTTTTCAACCCTAGGTAAGTAAAGGAAGTGGATCATGCTGCTGGGCATTCCCTGAAATTTAGGCAATGTGGTGTAGTTGTTAGAGGGCAATCCTACATCCATCACTGCCTCATCTCACCCTACCTCATGTGGGTAGTATGGGCATGCATGGGCCATCCCTCTAAAATGGATGTAGAAGTATTGTCCTTAGAACAGCCCATCTTAAAATTCACAAAGACTACAGTCTATGTTTCTAAATACAGCTCTGAAAGGAGACTCACTTCACTGCAAAAAATCTCTGTATTTAGGTAAGGACATATTCCCACCACACTACTCTTCGCTGTTTTGCTTTGACTGCTCTAAAGTATTAAAATATACTTGAATACCAGAACATCACTTGACTAGATTTACAAAGTCATGCAACAGATATAGATATCTTCTCTTCCTCAATCAATCCTGTTGGTCAGGTTCTACCTGTGTCCTTGGAGCTGGGTGAGCAAAATAAGATGTCCGTAGATATTCAATTGAGTAATTTTCAGGTATGGATATTATATATTTGGTTGGCTAAGCTCATGGCTTACAATGGAAGCATCTTTTGGATTAAGTAAGCCCACATTGTACAACTAAGTAACCAGTTTTACAGCAATGTCACTTTTAATTAGTGCATAGCATTGTGATGGTGTAATTAAAGTAAACAAATATAATAAAGAATTGTTGGGTACATGCATACAGCACCTTCAGTTTGAAGTGTAGCCCTATTAAAGGAGCTGTGATATTTAATGGGCATGCCATATGCAAATTGAGATCAAACTTGTCCAGTATATTGTAGGGGGGAAACAGCTTGGCAGCCAATGCAGTTTTGCTGTAGGTGGAGTTTTGGCTTTTATCTCCTGAGGGATCTGGGCATGGGTTGGTAATCTCTTCCACGGTGAATGCCAAGCTCAGTTTTCCCTGAACTGGGTTAAAGTGCAACATCTTGCCTGTATCTGTTAGATAGCAGGGGTAAGAAACTCTGAAAGTTCTACTTGCTAGGATTGTGTAGCATATAATAGATGAAACACTTGTGTTTCATGTTACCCTTATGTCTTGTTTTATTGGCGTTTAATATTCAGTCTGTGGTTTAATTTCTTAAACTGTAGTCATTTGTATTTACCATGAAATATTTTTTGTTGAAATTGGTATAATTTACTTCTCAGTAAATGTGGATAGGCTATGATTATTAAATGTTTTACCTAACACTTAGTGCAAACTGCAGGATGGGTTTGGTAGCACTGTGGATCTTATTCATTTATGAAATCTTATTTGTATACTTCAAATATTTAAAAGTTTTGAATTGCCAGAGAGTTTTGGTCTTTTGGTCTTTTGGGTGATATGGTGTAGGATAGTGGCATTTTCTCCTTCTCCAGCATGATTTTTCTTATTCTTTACACCAAAAGCTACACTACTACTTAATATCTAAGCCTCAGAACTTGTAATGCACATCCATGTATGTAGTATGTAGACAGCCTTTGACTTATTTGTATATCCTTCAAGGCCATTAAATGTTCAGTAGGGAGTAAACATGATTCTGTAGTGCTCTGACATGGATCAACTATCCTTAGTTTTCTTTATTCAACAATCTGAAATGCTTCGCCTTACATAGTTAAATAAGCTTTGGATTCTGACATATATTAATTCTATGCAGAGTCATAGTAGGACAGAACTACTTCAGAATGAACATTCTGTGGTTGCACAGACTTTTGAAGCCTATTCCAGGAGTGTCTCTGTAGATTTTATGTATGGTTTGTAATATGGGATTTGTAAATAGTATTTATATGGTAATTGGGCTGTGCTCTCAGTTGCATTTCTTGAAAAACTGGTAGGGAAATTAATAGGGAATGGCTTACTCAGTTGTTTCGTCTGTTGTTGTTTTTTTATAAGATATTTATTAAAGTTTCACAAATTTTATAATCAAACACAGCAATACAAACAAACACAAATAAGAAAAAACAAGTATAATTTCAAATCCTTATTTTCTTAAAACTTACTTCCCCGACCTCCTCATACCTCCCCTTTCTGCATTCCAATTTCAAATTTTTGGTTCAGCAAATCCTCACCCTCGCTTCTCGGCCTTTTGGCTAAGATCAAGTGTAGCTCAGTTGTTTCTTCTGAGCTACAACAACAACAACAACAACAACAACAACAACAACAACAACAACAACAACAACTTCATTATTTCTACCCCGCCCATCTGGCTGCGTTTCCCCAGCCACTCTGGGTGGCTATATCTGCGATATCTCCCATACTTGGAATGCCTAGCTTTATAAATTGCATGCCACTGGATAGAAGTTTAAACTTCTAAATTCTGGCATTTTGCTTGTCTCCCTTAGTGGTCACAATCTCCCATCTGCTTTACATGTAAATGTACATGATTGGACGTATGCATCTTTGAGTTGGTCTGATGGACTAGCAAATGGATTTTAAGATCCCTATGCTACTTGAAGAGCATAGACAACTGCCAAGGACTTACTACCCACAAAATGTTCAAGCTTTCTTAGAGTACAAATGATAATTGTCAATATCATAGTTCTATTTTTTATGATAATATTATTTCTTAGAACTCATTGAGCCAAGTTGTAATCTTTGCATTAAGGCCAATGTGTACCCATGTAAAAAGCCGCCTTGTCTTTTTTGTGTGTGTGTCCTCTGTAGCAAAATGCTGCTCTAAAAAAGGAAATGAGACAACGTTGCATTCTTAAGGGTTGACTTTACTCTGGCTTATGTGGTACTTCAGGCTCTATTATTCTGAAAATAGTCACGTTTGTCAACAGTTCAAACATGGCTGTGACGAGAGTGCTATTCTTAACCTTGACTGTCTCTTGACAAATACTTTTCCTTCAAACTTCTGCTCACATAATGATATCTGAATGGAGTAAATCTTTATATTTGTTTCATGCTTAAATTAAAGTTATTACAATGTTAATTATAGACTGCTGTTCATTTGTCATGGAAAATGTTTATGCCACAGGTTTTGATCGAATGGTAAATGTTGTGCTATGTCCGTGTTATGTCTGCCCTAGTACTTAAATGAGATAGGTTCTGTGTTTAGCTACAGAGTAATACAGAACTGCAACCACTCTTAATTGTAAATCTCAGCATTTATCAATCATGTAGTTAAATATCATCCAATGGCTAGCATGAGTTCAAGTACAACAACATTCCCCCCGCCCCCGTATTTGTGTCAGCACAGAACTATAGACATACTGAAACAGGAGTTTGGGTTGGGAAGCAAAGAAAAATCAACAGGATTTGGGATTTGATACCAGACAGCCAGAGTAGTGCTGAAGGCTAGAGGAGTGATTCAAAATTATAGTTCTTTTGTGTTTTTATGATTATAACTTTGACAGCCTATATTGACTCTTGCTGCAAATATTTGTACTAAAAGGCTAGGAGGGATATATTTTGATAGATACACAATGAACTATCTTTCACTGTGACCGCAAACATTTATATACACAAAACAAGAGAGCCTGAAACTTCTGAGGCAGACGTTTTCAACCTTTTTGAGTCCACCGCTCCCTTAACTAACTACATGCTTTCTGTGTCACCCCTGTGGGGCTCAGGAGCCCAGTTATATCACCCCTTGCTTGCAGAGCTGGCAGCCCCTCACCCTTTTTTGAATATCCTCCCTTGTGGAGTGTTCCCTTCACTGCCTCTCCTCTCCCTTCTCTTTGGGAGACCTCTGAGCAGCTGCTGCTGCAGTACCTGGTCTGTGAACTGCAGCCCCCAAAGAGAGGTGCCTCCCAGAGGCACCATTTGCCTGCGGAGCTTATAGCCAGGGCTACTGCAATAAACATTTGTGCAAGCCTTAGGGAGGCAGAGATGCGAGGGGGCATCAGAGGAGAGAGGGAAGGAAACGGGAGCAGAGACCAGTGTTGCTGCGGCACCCCTGACCATCATTCAAGGCACCCCAGGGTGCCATGGCACACTGGTTGAAAACCACTGCTCTGAGGGATATTGTCAGGCCATGCCTGTGAATCTTCCTTTGGGGGCCATTGCTCATAGCCATGCCATATTTGTGCTGCCTAAAGTGCTTTTTTTTTAAGTGCACCAAGTGATTCTTATCTTGATCTGGAATGTGCATATGGGATTAATGTTCAGATAGCATCACTTAATATATTTTCAAGAATGCCCTTCTTTAACTGTAACATTATATTAGAATGACATTATATGGTTCACCCTGTACCAATGGACATGACTTGTACTAATATTAACTTGTGTATTTATCTTTGTGATTCAGCCCTCTTCCATACAAGATTCTAATTGTCTGAGAAATCTATTATATAAACCACATATCTTATCTCTTGTGTAACTCTACTGCATAAAAAGTACAAAGGGCAGACCTTTTGCAACTCTGAGTTTGCAAACCCAAGTTATAACTAAAATTAGCACATGACCTCACACTTGTAAGCAGAGCAAACACAGTTCTATATCTGATTCCACATGAAAAAGTTACTAGTCTATAATGGCTGCATTGCTGGACAGTTACACCCCTTAATTGCGGTATATGTATGAACTAGTTGTTCAAGGTCTGTTGTTGCATAATCTGAAGTTGCTCTGGTTGCATCACTGTGGTATTAAGATAGCTAGTTAGTTGAATTTTTAAGATGCTTATACTCTCTTCCCCTAATGGTCAATAATGGCAGTAACTGTTAACAGAAAGTAGGGAACAGGAAAGCATTTTTGGAACACTTTTCAAAGCACATTCCTTCTACCAATCATACAAACTTGAGGAAAGGAGAACTGGTGTTTTTCTAGCCGTGTGTTTCAGTTAACATGGGTGATGTAATCTCACTTATCTGCTGCTACAGTCCTTGGTTGTATAACTTAAAATGACTGTAGCACACGGAAGAGCATTTCCATGACCAAAGGTGCATATGTGCTTCTAGTGCTAAAGGTTAACTATTGTATGCACCTCTATTTACTGCTGACATAATCTGGCAGAAAGGTAATAGCTAACAAGAAAGCCCTGAAATTGAAGGCTTTGGATCCAAAGTTCTGCAGATCTCCAAGAGATCCTCAGCTACACCAGCCCTGGTGCTGTCATAGTGAAACTCGACCCACCTTCTGCCCTGGCCAGTGTGAGTTGACAGGGCTTGAGATAGTGTGTGTGTGTGTGTGTGTGTGTGTGTGTGTGTGTAAGACAGACAGACACTATACACTACTGAGAACAGTTCTGTAAATAATCTCCTGGCTCTCAAAAGAAACCTCAAACACGAATTATAGAATTGGAAGGAACCCCAAAAATAATCTAGTCCAACCCCCTACAATGCAGAAATCCTGCCCATAGCCATCCCTGAGTGGGCCTGAGCCACTAACCTTCTGGTTAACAGCCAGGCACACTGGCTGTCCATATTGCCATTGCATTTTATCAGAGGCCATGTTGTATGCAAGTTCTGTGTTGGAGACAACTGTGGAATTTTACTAGTCCCTGGACACCTTTATTTTTGTCGGTTAATACTTTGTTGTCTGCCTAGGCAATTTGCTGTTTGAAAAACTCAGCTATTGTGTTTATCAGCAGTTTACAGGTAACAAAAAGCAGCTGTTGGGGACACACATTCTGTCTGCTGGAGTCTTGGTATTACTGATGTCTCTTTGTTAGCAAAATGTTACTTCCCCCATTGACAAAAAGGAACTACACATTCTCATTGTTACATTGAAAGTGACCTCAGATAGGCTCCTCTCCATAAAGCAGAAAGACCTAGGAATTCTTGGTATTAGTATGTCAGGCATTAAAGTTTCCCACAGGAGACTGGTCTTTATTTGCAGAAGAAAGGTTGATGGTTGTTGTTTTTATATAAAATAGTTAAGCGTCTTGGTGAATTGCATGATTCTCTAAGGGCTCTCTGCTTTTTGAATGTAGTGCATGATGCTGCTTTTATTAGTGCTCTGGTTACAGTAATGTCCTATTGTTAGAGCATTTGAACATTTAATGTAGGAATAAAATGCTTTGGAAATGCTTTGGAAAAAGCTCTTTCTCCCACTTTAGACTTAGGTTATTAGGTTGCCATAAACAGAAAAACCTCCACCCACCCAGAACACTCTTGCCCTCCTAGAGTATGTGTACATACATTTGTGTATATAATCAGGAAACCACAGTATTAAAATCTTGAAATACATGGTTAGTGTATTCTTCTTTGGGCTTTTTAGCTTTTCTTTTGGCTTTTTAGCTTTTGACAGAAAGCTTCACGATGTAGGTAGCTGTAGTTCACTTTTCATAAATCCCATTGCTGTTGGGACATGTACCTGGGATTCTAGATTTGGTTTTAAGGATGTGTGAGCTGCCTAAATCATGGTGGTCTCCATGCTCTTCTAAGAGTAAAGAGTAGGCATTGTAAATAGAAATTGCACAATGCTTTTATGGCATAGTGGGGAAATAAAATGTGAAAAATCTGGTTGTGTAATTTAGAGATAATTGCCAGCTTCTACTGTGTTAGCAACTAGCTTTATGGGAGTCTCTCTTTAGAATTAGCAGTGTTCGAAACTCCCACTGTTCTAGGCGCATTTTACGACAAGGAATTTCATTAGCGTGTGCAGTTTCTGAGCTTAGGGCGCAGTACTGCACCTAAGATTTCAGATTAAATTTGTAGAGTGGAAGGAAAGGAGGACCTTTTTCTGCCTCCCTACTTCCTCTGAATATTAGGGGGACAGGCAGGGGAAGCATGGCTTTGTTACTGCAGTCTTCAGATGAGGACTAGACCATGTGAAAAATGAATATAAGATTTTAGCTGAAGATAATTTTCAGCTTTGTATTCTTGTTATAAAAAAGGGCGCCTAGACATTCCGTTGCTGTGCCTATAACCTAGGTTTAAGGTGCCATTTTAGCTTCTAGCTTTCATATCTCAGTTTCTAACACTGGGAATTAGTTGTGTGTAACCCCAACACTCTCCGTTCCCTTCTAAAATGGACTGGCAAACCTTTCCATACACCTGCCTACTATAGCCAGTTTTTAAAAATGGCTCACACCCTCTTTGAGGGTCATAGGCCTGTCTCATGCAGTGCCTGGCCTACAGTTCTATAGCCTAACTGACAGTGTGGAGCATCCCTGACCCTGTGTCTCCTTGAAATTATGACCCAAAATGGCAAACCCATTTGGAGTCGAGCCCACCGCCCATGGCAGGAGCTGCTGTCATAGTATGACAGGCCCTGGACCACTCCCCAGAGCTGCATTCATTCAGCCAACAATTAAACACTAATCTCCACTACAAACAGCACACTCTTACCTGCAGCTGGATGATGCAAAATAACATCCAGTGAATACACAGGGTGAGTCCTTTAAAAGAGGGCCTGTGGATACAGAGTACACATGTTCCACGAGGTCTCTTAAAAGACTCACCCTGTATAATTGAGGTCTGATATAGTGGGGTGTCTGTTAATCTGCCATTTAAAAAGATAATTGATTAAATTTGCGTATAAGCGAAACCTCAAGAGCCATAAGATTTGAGAGAAAACTTAAAATACAAAAGCTGTCCATCATTGTAAAAGGCCTTTTTCTGTATTTAGTTTTATATTCCTGTATGTTAATACAGCAAGCCTGCAATGTACACACATTCAGCTTTATGTATGACATGGCAGAAAGGGGGCAGGGTTTCAGGAGTAATGGCTTTGGCAATCCCACTTGAACCTAATGGATTTTGACTATAGGCAATTTTGGCTTTAGGTGTGATCCCCAGATCATAGCCCCCATATAAATTGCAGGCTTACTGTACACCAGAACAACCTTGAACAACGATTAGGTGTCTTCCCTGACTCATCATTAAAATTGCCCTGTCTGATTAATCAGTTAAAGCTTCTTACTAATTAAAGCTTGAAGATTAGTTACAAGCTATAAAGTCTCTGCAAAACCTTTGTCTTCCATTTGTGACACGCACATACAATACAGAAGTGGAGACCATTCAAGATACTTGTTTAAGCTTATGTCAGCTGAGTACAAGATTTTCCTATCAAAATGATGACATTTATAAGTATTTCTGACTAGTCTTTGGTAGTCTTCACTCCCTTTAGGAGGTGTATAAGACACATGCTTTGGTGTGTTGACAGAACCTTGTGCTATAACCTCTGGTCTTGTGATCATGCTTAACTGAGAACCAAATGTCAAGATAGGGTTTGCAGTGAACAGTATCCACATTGTTTTGCAGTGGATTGGTGCTACATATTAAAAAGCTCTGTATTTAAATTGAATCATGGAATTGGTAATTTTTACCTTTCATAACACCACAGATGCTCCTCTAAAGCTTATTTACTTCAGTCCTAGGGAAATGCGAATTCTCCATGATTGGCTTTCAGCATCTTCAAAAGTGACTATAAGTTGGATGTTAACATAATTATAGGCTGGCGTGTTTATGAATGACAGTTTTGTTTCCTTTTTCAGGACTAGCCAATCTGTCATCGCTTCTTGCCGGAGAAAATAAGAACCTTTATTGAGAAGACCCTGGTCTCATGAACGAATCAACGGATCTCGGGAATGGCAGCATTCTGGAGCCAGCACTACGGCTCAGGAAGGGACACATGCCCGATCCTGCTGGGCAGGAAATCCTTGATAGTGACCAATCCAGTGAGCAGGGGCCCCTCCTAGTGGAGCCACCTGAATCTTCTGAACTGGAAAAGGTAAATAATAATTGGTACTCTGAAATCTAGCCAGGGAGTTGCATCAAACCTTCTTGAACAACTTAGGGATAAGTTAACAATTATAGGGGTATGGTTCTTATCGGAGAAGGCTATTCCACAGTGTCCAAGACCCAGGCCATTAAGATATTTTAAAAACAACAACACCCCAGCATCTTGAATTTATCCCAGAAATGAACAGGTAACCAGTGGTTTTGTTACCGCGTGTGTCAAATATACTTCATGTTGGAGAATCTTGACAAGTCTTACCGCTGTGTACTGGAGCAACTGAAGTTCTTGAACTGTCCGCTGCTCCCAGAGCTGCGGGGGGGGGGGAATAATATTTTTTCCCTTGATTTCCCCCCCTGAAAACTAGGTGCGTCCTATGGGCCTTATAGGGCGAAAAATACGGTACTAGTAGAAAAGGAAAGAATGAAAGCAGGCATGCTTCATTTTGATATTCTTGCAACCTAATCCTATGCATGATTCCAACAGGCACTCTCAGAACAGAACCATTGTTATTAAATACTGTTCAGGCATTTTCAGAACCTCGGTCTTGTAGATCTGCTATACGTGGAAGTGTCACAGGATTTTCAAGTGAAAATAATGCTCAGAACCCTCCTTCCCCCTCCCTTGCCTCCCATCTTGCACACAAATGAGAGTAAGCTGCCTTGAATTCAGCATAACTTACTACTGAGTGATATACATAGGATTGTGCACTCTTAATCCTCTTTCTCTTTCCTCCCTCCCCCTTCATTATCAAATGAAAAATACACCATTAAGTAAGATATTCTGGATCTACGATTTTAGAAGGCAGCCTCGGCCGAAGTGAAGGGTGGAGGTGTTACAGAAGGTTTTCAACTTTAGGAAGGAACGTCAAATCAAAAGCTGCCTTATACGTATATATTATGTTGTCTTCCTCCTTGAAAATTTATCTGCACTGCTTCCTTTCTTCACTTTGCCACTTCATAATCACTTTGTGCTGCTCCAGCACAGGCCCCACCCAGAATAAATGGCACGTGTACAGTGATGCTAGCTACTGCTGATCCTTCCCATAGAGACTTGAGGTGAATGGGCTAGTCTGTGATAGTAAGGCAAGCTCGTGGGAGGTGGGTCTGAACTGGCCCTCTAATTCTCCCAATTGATCTTGCCTATCCAGCTTCAAGACAGAAATCTTAACCGTAAAGCATTATGAATATTAACAGTGTTGTGACAATGCTAGACCTGTTTCCTTTGAAGTGTCTGTTGGGGAGGGCACATCATGGTGATGAAAAGTTCTTGTATCAGAATTTTTTAGCAGCACCTTTTTGTTAATTCCGACAATTGGCATTTTTTCTGTTAATGTTCAGGCACTTAACAAAACACTCTTGAAAAAGGAAATGTCAGTTATTCACACTGCGTGTCTAAGCACTGTGAAATGCATTTGTATTTGATACTGCTTGTGTGTTCAGTTTCCTTTTCTATGGAGAAATAGTTTGGCAAGTTTTTATTCTGAAGTCTGTCATGGTTAGCATGTTTACTTAAAATACGTTTTGAAATCAGCAAGACTTCCTGTTTTAAAGCTGAGTGACGCTTATTGGATCACCTTTACCCTACCGTGTGTCTGTTTCCCTCTGACGGAGGAAAGCGCATCTTTTCCACAGTGGTATTGGAGTACTTCTCCAAGAAAGAAAGCCTGTGGGGTGCCAGGTGATAATTCAGACTGTCCTCAGGCATGCAAATGATAGTTGGATTATTTATTGTACACATTTTTATTTTCACTGTGGTGGGTGTAAATCTTCTAGAGGAACCTTTCCTAACCTAGTACCCCCTTGACGTTTTTGCCCAGTCAGCATGCTGGCTGGGGCTAATGGGAAATTTAGTCCTAAATGTATGGAGGGCACCAGGTTGGCAAAAGTTGCTCTAGTGAATATTCACGTTTTCTTAAGCTGTTGGTGCTTTTTTCTGCCCTGTGCCGGACTGTCTGGCCTCCTTCATGGCATTTATCTTCCTTTGCCCTTTGCTATTTGAATGGTTGGAGTGTCTTTGTTCTCCCTGCTGTTCTTCAGTCACTGATATCTCCTAAAGAAATGGTTCTCACTGTGACTTTGTTAAACTGACACAATCAAATGCATGTGACTTTTATCACCTGATGAATGGGCTTTTTATGTACAGCCCTGAAAACCTGCACTTGACTCTCTCCCTTTTTTCTATAATCCTCCAATGACAGAGAGGGAACAAAAGGCTGTTTTCTTCACATTTCCCCCCCATCTCCCACAGCCCTCTGCTCTTGATTGATGGTGGTTTTTGTCTAAAAGTTCCTGCATCTGTGGTGCTCTGTGCACTTGCAGTGTGTGGCCTAGAAGCGTGTCTGTGAAATTTTGGGTCCTTTGCTCTGAAGCATTTGGTACTGTGCAGAGGATAATGAAGCGCAGCACTTGACTCTTCAGTCAGTGGAAGGCTTCTTCATGGCAGATACCCAGCTGGAACATTTGTCAAGCAGCCAGGGCCTCCATGACTCTTGAATTCAGCTGTTTGACCTTTTGGAAAGAATCCATTAGTAAGCCTACTTTGAAAGTGAAAAAACTGTGCTCAAGCATAGTAAAAATGGGAAGGAAAAGAATAGAAACCAAATAAAAAATACTGACATGAATACTTAAGAACAAGGGATTTAGAGTTCATCCTTAAGGAAAGGCATTGGAAACCTGTTGCTTTCTTTTCCATCCTGGTGTGGAAGAGGAAGGTCAACCTGCTGTATGCCATTATGTTCTTTCTTGGTTTCTTTGTTTGTTTATTACAACTATTGCTTTTAACTTGTTTTTAGCTCTTTATCTAGTTTTGTGTTTTTATATTGCTATAAACCGCTGCGATACATTTTTATGGTACAGTGGCATATAAACATTTTTATTAAAAAATAAATAATAAAATGTAAGAGACAAGGCATGGCAGCTACTCATATTTGCACCTTATTAAGGTTTTGTAGTTCTGTAAATAACATGCTCAGACATTCCTTCTTTCCCTGCCTCTACACTACATCCCACAATCTCTCAATTGCCATGTTTTCTACTTTTTTTGGTTATGCTAGGACAACTTCTCCACTTTTAGATCCTGCTTTTGCATTGTTTTAATATAGTGAACTGGTTTTGGAAAGTAAACGCATAGAATTGTCTCAGTGTCTTGGATACAGCAAAGGCAAGTTCTATATATGCCCTTGGTATTTTTTTCTCTTGTTGCTGCTTCTCCTCTGTGTTTTCTTTTACCCAATGAGTGATGAGCTATTTCTGCTTTCATAGCAACAAATATTACTTTCTAGGATTCCTTCTCTCTGAACTTTAAAAATATTTTTTAAAGGCCAGTATCTGAAAGGTAATCATGTGCAGACACAATGCATGGTTCTGCCAATTTATTGTCCTCTTGAGGGAAGAGGCAGCCATTTTAGAAATAAACAGGACCTTACTGTATAGAGGTTGGTGGAGCTTTGTTTTGTTTTTTAATAAATATTTTAATTAAGTTTTCACATAATACATCTTTAAAAAACAGGCAGGTGGAGATTTGGTGGATACCCTTCTGTCATTATTTTTACCAGGTTTGCTATGCACTGTCCTGGACTTTTTCACTTAACATGGAAAGTTGTGTAGTGTGGTGTTGCTTGTGTAGCTTAGTCTAGACTGGCAACTGATCTTTTGCGACTGGATGGAGATGTCCAGGAGCCACACTTGGTGCTTAGCATCTCCAGCTGCCTGGCTGCAGTCAGCTCGTTTCAGCGCAACAAAAAATGCACCTTTTTTGTGCTGCCGGGTGAATCAGGTTTTTGGAAGGATAGTGCAGTAGCAAAAGACATGTCTTTTGCTGTTGCACAACCCTGCAGACCCCCTGATTCTCTTGGCAACTCCCCTCCCCCCCAGTGAAAAGAAAAGGCACCTAGACATTTTGTTTTGGTGCCCACAACCTACGTCCCAGGAGCCACATGGCTCCTAGCATTCCTATCCCAGTTTCTAACCGCTGCTCATCAGTTGCTTTTATAAACCATAACTTGTTGAGATCCTAGTTTGATTGTAGGAGAAAGACAAGAAGGCATTTGGTTCATTTACCCTTGCAATGTAAGAGAGGTTACACTGCATCAAGCAAATAGATCACATTTCCATTTTCTGGCAGCAGGTAGAAGGGGGAGCTAGCAAAGGTATTTTGGCAATTACTGGTGGTGAAAGCAGGGTTTTCTGGAGCAGTATAATTTCTTATGTATCTTGTTTCCTTTTAGCATGCTTCATAAGCCTGTTTTCTCTCCCTTCCCCCATATCCCCCCCCCCCTTTGCATATGAAGTGTTGCTTTACTTAGCAAGTCAAATGCCAGGCAGCCTGTCACTCTCATGCACAGCTGCTTTTGGAATTAGCATATGGACAAAAGAGGTGGGGAAGAGCCTTCTTGGGCAGGTGCTGTTCTTCAGTCTGCCCAGTGTCAGAATGCCCTAGTCATTCCCCAGATAAGATGCATACACAGCCATCTCTTGCATTGCTGTTGAACACCAGCAAACAGATTTGCTGTGACCTGAAATATGTGTGAACACGCAGGAAGAAAGAATTCTTTGCAGCGAAGGAGCTCTTTAATATGTCTGCTTAAGCCCAGACACAAATTATCATAAAGCTTGTGATTTGTAGGCTTTAAGAAGAAAAAGAAAAGAAAACCTGAAATATGTAATAAGCTCTCCCATGATCAGAGAACAGTTCTAATTCCTGTTAACACATTCCAGAGGGGTAGTTGAGTTTCATGGCTGCCAACGAAAAGCTTATGCCACAATCAATCTGTTAGCCTTTAGGTTGCCTCACGAGTTTGTTGTATCTTGCAGACATCATATTTTGATCAGTAGATCCATTGTCCTTTTTCTTCATGAGACAGATCCCTCATGACTTCTGTTAAGTTGCATTTATAACTGAAGGAGACCAGTTAATGTGACATATTAATACAAGGGCTCTAACTTCATTATGTCTCACAATTACCCCCCCCCCAAATGTCTAGCTCCTGCCTTTGCCTGTACTAAGAGGCTATTTATTCTTTTATTTATTTACCGTATTTTTCGCCCCATAAGACGCACTTTTCCCCCTCCAAAAATGAAGGGGAAATGTGCCTGCGTCTTATGGGGCAAATGCAGGCTTTCGCTGAAGCCTGGAGAGCGAGGGGGGTCGGTGCGCACCGACCCCTCTCACTCTCCAGGCTTCAGGAAGCTCTGCGCAACCCTCGGGAGACCGGCTCCGAGGGTTGCGCAGAGCTGCCTGCAGTCCCGGGACCAGCGCAGCTCTGCGTGGCCACCGGGAGCCGGGGGAGAAGCTCCGCCCCGCTCCCGGTGGCTGCGCAGAGCTGCCTGCGGTCCTGGGACCAGCGCAGCTCTGCCCGGGAGCCGGGGGCGAAGCTCCGCTCCCGGTGGCCGCGCAGAGCTGCCTGCGGTCCTGGGACCAGCGCAGCTCTGCGCTGCCATCCGGAGCGGGGCGCTAAGCTCCGCCCTGCTCCCGGTGGCCGTGCAGAGCTGCCTGCGGTCCTGGGACCAGCGCAGCTCTGCGCTGCCATCCGGAGCGGGGCACTAAGTCCTGCCCCGCTCGGGATGGCGGCGCAGAGCTGCCTGCCCTCCCGGGACTGGTGCACTTCTCCCCATCGCCAGCCCCACAAGCTTGGGGAACAGCGGGGAGGCAGAGCGTGCCTTCCCACTGTTCCCCGACCTGGTTCTTCCAGCCCCGCACCTGGGGGGGAAATTTTTTTTTCTTTATTTCCCCCCAAAAAACTAGGTGCGTCTTATGGGCCGGAGCGTCTTATGGGGCGCAAAATACGGTATACATAACCTTCATTTTTCCTGACAGGACTCAAGGCGGCTTACAGATAAAAATAAGAACCGCTAAAAACATTGAAAAAACAATAATGATAAAACAACAAAACCTTGATAGAATTAATACTATATACGTATATAAAATATATTAAAACTATACCAATAATTACAATAAAAACAGCCCTGCACCAGCCCTTTCATTAAAAGCAGTCAGTTCCCAAAAGCCTCTTGGAAAAAGAAAGTCTTCACCTGTCGGCGGAAGGACAACAAGCAGGGAGCCTGTCTAGCTTATTTTATAAGGAGTATGTGTACACTCCAGTTATGCCAGTTCTCTCCTCTTCCCCATTTCTTACAAAGGGTTTCTGGACTCTCATAACAACTCTTATCCTCACTTCATCCCTCTCTACTCTTTTTGTTATGCCTTATCTTTTCCATTATTTTTCATCTTGTTTGAATTCTGAATGCCTTTGTCCTGAAGGCAGGGTGTTCTTCTGAGTGATGTTAGTGCTTAGTCCCATGATGGCTGTTGTCATGGGCAGTTTTTTTATACTAATGGGAGTAGATTTGTGCATAGGTAAGTATCCTCAGTCATGCCATGTGTGGGGAAGCTATCTTGATTGGTATGGTAATGCCCACTAACTACTAGAGTACCATTTACACCCACACCCTTTTCTACAAATCCTAAGCGTTCTTTTAACTGTTGCACTTTGCCTGACTTGTACCGACCTTTCCCCATGAGTTTCTTTCTCCCAAAAAGTAGTGAGACTTAGTTGATCTTCTGTAACTTGCAGCATTTAAAAGACTTAATAGTTGAAGGTCAGTATAGATCACTGTGACCTTGAACACCAAGTTCTGAAGACAAAATGGCTACACTCTGCATTTGACTTCAGAATAGCAATTAACTGCATCCAGATGGTCTGCTTGCAGAGTGACATGTTGCCCACTTCACCTCTATTGTGATGAGGCTGCAGAGTCCCTGGAACCAAACATGCCCATGTAGCCATTTGGCAGCCAATCAAAATATCCTTGTGATCAATTAGATGAACAGCTTCCTTCCAGAGTCACATTGCTGCAAGATACTGCAATCTCTGTTGTAGGCTTGAAATGTTTCACTTTGCTTCTCTTTCCCTCTTCCCAATGAACTGCATTGCAATAATGTATCTGCAAATGCAGTATTTGGGGAAGAGAACAGAACATGGGTGACCTGTCTGTTCCTGACTTTACTGTTTGTAAACTTAAACAACCTACCTCTCTCATTTTTGCCTAATAATTACTTTCTGTGGCTGAAAGGACGGAGCATGTGTCTGTTAGGTATTGCTATAAAGACCAATGTGAGTTTCTGTACTATAAATATCCCCAGATTAATAGGTCCCCAGATAATATGTCCCCAGACAAACTATGGAGTAGCTGGCTTAACATTATGCTCAAAGTAGTGCTTGTGGCTTTATACTTTTCAAACAAACCAGCCTAAGGCTAATGTTTGTTCTAGGCTTCCTGACTATGTTTTTTTGAAGAGAAACAAATCACAAGTGCTGGTTCAGATCCAACACTAAGCCAGCCTTCCCGTGGTCTGTTTCTCCACTCATAAGGGAGGAATGAGGTGGAAGAGCTTGAGCTAGGTACACCAGCACAAAGTATGAGCATGTTATGATTAAGACAGACAAACTCCACTTGGCTTAGCATCATGTGTGAATACGACCAGTATGGTCCAATTTCAAAAACTAACTGTAGAGAAGAGGTGAAATCCTCCACAATTGAGGTTATGGGCTAGGTGTTCAGAAACTAGAGAAACTGTGGGGGAAGGGATACTCTGCTGGCTGAACTTGAAACCTAGGCATAGCTTATTAAACTTGGTTTTAAAAGGGTGCATCCTTGGTAGACAAGCTGATTGCAGTCTACAAACTGTGTTAAAGGGCTTTAATACACTTGTGGAGAGTTACTGTTTTAATAAATGTTGACAGCTAGATCCAAGTGCATAGAGCAAAAGAACCATCTGAATCTTTAATGATGTGGATTGCTGTAGCTGCTATTCAGGCAGGTTTTTATGTAGAGTATGTGGAACCATGCTTCCATATAGTATAGAAAACTGCTTGCTTTGCTTGCTTGCTTAGGTTCTCTTTTTGTTGTCGGATCTAGTATAGTGAGACTCAAAGTTTGTGCATTATTGAAGGTGCACAAGGAATCTCCTTTTTTTGAAAGCTCTTTTTGGGTTTTAACAGTTTTGAAGTAGATATATGTTTAAGTAAAATTGCAAGCCTCAACAGCTTCCTTAGCTGTGAATGAGGGGAAGTGGAAAAGGCTCAGGAATTGTAGGCAGGGCAAACAAACACACCACATCCTTTCATCTCTGCTGCACTGCCTTGCATATTTTAACCAGGAAGATGCCTCTTTGTTTGATGGCAGCAATCCTTTCAGTTTATCACATACAACTTTGGTAGAATAACTGGTTGCAGTTTTAGGCAGCACAATGGACTCAAGTTCGTATATTTGTATTTGCTGTTAAATTCTGAATTTTCTCAGTAAGCAGTGTGCTTGAATAAGTGTGTGCCAAGTATTCTAGAGTTGCATATACATTCTGATGGGTCATTAGTGACTTTCGAGTGGGTCTCTTAACCAATATAAAGCCTTACGTGGAGGTGAGTTCTAGCATGCGTAAGTGATGATGTATGTATGCTGGTTGCTGCTTTAGTGTGAGCAGCTTTGAATAGTAGAGAATCTGTAAGCTGGGTTAGTGACCTACTCCAGTGACCATCTTAAGACCTGCTTGAGTCACTTACGTAGCTTCTCTGTTCATTCTTGCAGGAAACAAAGGGAAGGAACTGTACCCTTTTCATTTATGTTTGAACTGTTGCTTTCTCCCAGATCTCTTTTAAAACCAAAAGCAATATATTGACAGATGGGAAGATTGCCAAACTGGTGAGAAGGAGAGAAAGTAAACTCACTAAGAATTGATCTGCCTCTTTTCTCTATTCTTCCTCTTACCTCCACCACCCAATCTCTTGATTTTTAACCTAGCAGCTTGGCTGTTTTGCAGGTAGGTGTTTATTGTGGAAGAACAGATCCTGCTAAGATCACCTTTGGTGCACATTTGTATGTTCTTTCAATGATCTCGGATTAAATTATTTTGAATTATAGGATTTTGTATTGGTGATTCTGAATTCTCAGTGGACTCAGGTCCTTCTGGCAGGATTCATAAGCATCTGATTGTCCAGTGTAAGAATGGAATGCTGGGCTACGTAAGCCTTTGGTTTGATCCAGTAGTGCTCTTCCTATGTTGATTAACTTGATTTTTTTTTAAAGTGAAAGCATAGTTAGCAAAGTTTTCTCTGAACATTTAATAAGAAAGATTCTTAACACTGTGTGGGAGCAAAACAGTGCTTAAGTGTCTAATCCATATTAAATAACACTGGGAAAATAACTAAGGATTTGTTTTCATTTATGATAGTCAATCTGAAATAAATTATTTGCTCCCTTAAAAAACCTTAGTATATATAGGGCTTTACCTTTGACTGTCCTTTAAAGTGCATGGTGCTTCTGTACAGTATAGGTAGGATTTTGATCTTGCGCTACAGTATTGTAAAACTACATTAACGGGCAGAAGATGCATAAATGACTGGAAAAGGAACTCTTTCTGTGCCAGCCTCAATGTGAGCCTCCTCAATTAAAAGTTACTAATGTTGGCTGGTACAGATGAGAATTGACTAAGTTTCCTGGGTCATTGAAGAGGCTCTTAAATGTTGGAAAGGGACTATCCAATGCTCATATGCTTTGCCTATAGAAAGTTCCATTTTTAGTGACCAGCATTTCCATTTAAAGACTGTCACATTATTAGACTGGGAAAGGCATCTGCCTGAGACTCTAGGGAACCCCTGATAGTTGGAGTAGACAACACTGGGCCCAGTGGCCCAGTTAAGTCTACTGCAGCTTCGTGTGCAATCTTACAGTTAGGCAATTGTAAGATGTTTGGGGGAAAGCAAAGAACAATAAAAAAGAGAATCAGTTTAACATTGAGTTTGCCTGACACTGATTCTTCCTAAAACATTGTTGTAGTTAATAACTGGATTCTCATAAGCAAAGGCATGCAAATTGTGTTTGTTTAACAGTTCTTTTCTAGTAAATAGGTTGGTGATTGACATAATCTGTGCAAGGGCAACAAACTGCAAAATGCATTCATGCTGTGTTAACCGCATCTTATTTCACATTGAAAGAAAGGAAAAAGCATGATCAAATTCAGAGTTTTGTCTATCTTTCTAAAAGGGAGTAATAGAATCATAGAATTATAGAGTTAGAAGGGACCCAGAGGGTCATCTATTCTAACCCCCAGCAATGCAGGAATCTCAACTAATGCATCTATGACAGACGGCATTCCAACCTCTGCTTAAAAACCTCCAATAAAGTCCACCACCTTCTGAGGGAGCCTCTTCCACTGTCACTCAGCTCTTATCATCAGAAAGTTCTTCCTGATGTTTATTCAGAATCTCCTTTCTTGTAACTTGAAGCTATTGGTTTGGGTCCTAGTCTCCAGAGGAGACAACAAGCTTGGAAGATGGCTGTTACATCTCCTCTCAGTCTCCTCTTATCCAGGCTAAACATACCCACTTCCCTTAACTGTTCCTCATCAGGCTCGATTTCCAGATCCTTTGTCATCTTGGTTACCCTCCTTTACACACATTTCAATATCCTTCTTAAACTGTGGTGTCGAGAACTGGACACAGTACTCCAGGTGTGGTCTAACCAAGGCAAAATAGAGTGAAACTATTATTTCCCTTGATTGGGACATTATATTTCTGTTGATGCAGCCTTAGAATAGCATGAGCCTTTTTTGCTACTGCATCACAAAGTGGCAGCTATACCTAATAGTCTCTTCTCTTCCATAGCACAAATTGGGGACCACCAACTCCATTGCATTTTGCTCAACAGCATTGGCTAGAGAACCTAATTCTGGAGTATGCAGCTAGAGAACATGTTTCTTTTGAACATTCTACACTTGTGTGCTTACCTGGCTTCATATTTGATAGTAGAATTCCATGTTAAGTCACTGAAAGCAAAACTTGTTTTTGCTTGTTATTCAACAATTCTTTTATGTTTCAGAGTTCTGATCATGTTGGCAGCGATGATGCAGCTCATGAGGATGAAGGATTTATGGGGATGCTGCCTCTCCAAGCTCACCATGCCATGGAGAGGATGGAAGAGTTTGTATGTAAGGTAAGAGGCTGCAAAGCAAGTGCCCATCATGCTCTGGTGTGCTTCACACAGCTGTTGGGTCCTTTGGCTAGCAGTGCATGCACTTCTGGCAACAAAGAGCCAAGTCACAGTGGGTGGCCATCAAGGAGTTCTGTTGTCTTGGCTGATGCTGCCACTGTACGTGTTGGGATCTTGCGCTTCCAGTAATTGGATGAATTAGAAAGTTTAGCACGATAGGGATTACACGTTGAAATGTAGGATTAAACATGATGGTACAACTGTTGAGCCTCTTTTTTGAAACATCTGTGGAAGTCCAAGCAGAATAATGCCCTCTGCTTCTAGTGTTTCTGGGTCAGAGAACTTTAATTTACAAGGTCACCTTTTTCCACACACTCTCTTTCAGGCCTTTGCAAATCTTTGTTTGGAGATTACCATTTGTCTCCCTTGTGTAGCAGCCTCATTGTGTCCACCGTCCCAAGTGAAAAAAGCCAGTTCTATTGAAATGCCACCCTGGACAAATTCATTGTGAGCTGTGTAAATATTACTGGTCTTGACTTTCCTTGGCTAATTTTAAAGGGAAATAGTTTATGCTGGTGTCTGGCTCTAACGTCAGAATCAGAACAGAGAATATTATTTTTACCTTGTTTTGCTGCTATCTTTTCATAACTGGAAGGATGACCTTGGAAATGCAGGATTTATTAACAAAATTTCTACAAATATATGAACCCCAACTTTAATGAATCTCCATTGTTACCATCTTTCTTTTTTCCACCTATCACTGTAGTCTCAGAATATTTGACTTTGGGTGATTCATATTTTAGAATGGCAAACATGCTCCCAAACTTTCATGGAGGAGTGCTTTTGGATTGGCTTTTCTTTGCCTTCATGTGTTACACTACAGGGAGCAGTTTTTTTTCAGTTTCCTGAAACTTCATACTAATTTCAAAATTATTTGTGGTGGTAAAGGTGGATTTTGTGGAAGAGTGCAGTGGCTGAACTATTCTCTATACTGCTTTCTCCATTTGAAATTTAATGTGTATATTTCCTTGGGAAACTGCCACAGGAGGACTAACACAACCCCTCCTTACTCCCTTTAGGTGTGGGAGGGCAGATGGCGCGTCATCCCCTTTGACGTCTTGCCCGACTGGCTGAAGGACAACGATTACCTGTTGCATGGGCACCGCCCACCCATGCCCTCTTTCCGGGCTTGCTTCAAAAGCATTTTCAGAATACACACAGAGACCGGCAATATCTGGACACACCTACTAGGTATTGACTTGGATGTAAATGTCATATGAATTTATCTTTTATAACTAATAACTGAGTTAAGAAGCAAAGGAAATAGACTTTGGAATTTACTGCTGATCCAATAGCAAGAGCAAGATTGCCTGGAGCACATCTTACAGGACTCTACAGGATATGTTGGGCAAGAGTTTGGGGTGAATTATACTTGCATAGATGAATCCTGGACAAAGGGTTGCAGTGACTTTCCCCTTCAGTAACCTTACTAAATGCCTGTTCAGTAGAATAACTTCTCTTTGTTCAGCACCAACTAACTTGGTTTGAATTACTCAGATGTGCAAATCCCCCCTTTTCTGTTTGTGTTGTACTCCCCTCACCCCGTCACTGATAATGTTTTGAGGATGCTCAGATTGACTTGGCAGAGCTACATGAATCCTCTTCCTGTTGTCCAGAAAGATAATTCAGATTTCTGCTCCAACACTGCTGTTCACTAACAGCTTTTAGGAAGAAAATGTAAACACTTTGGTATGCATGTGCTGCTCTGAGTCAAGACCTTGGTCCAAGGCTTCAACCTGGGACATCTGAATTGCAATGCTGCAGAAAAATTGTGTGCTTTGTACTTCTGTGTGGCTTTCTCACTGCAGCATTGCCCTTGAAATAAGCTTAATTGCCTGTGCTTACTGGACCTTTCCTGGCTCTTGGGACTAATGATGGAACAGTCCTCAAATTAGCTTCAGTTGGCATTGCAGTGACCATTTTCTGTTTGGCTCATTGGGGAGGACAGAACTAGAGCTAAGCTTGCATACTTTAAACATTATTGTCAGCAACTGTTTTGCTTGGCAGAACATTTAGGTTGGAATAAACCTAAAGCCCTTTGGTTTATCGATTGGTCATAATTGTGCCAGCCCAACTTCTGTATGCTACATCACCATGCCTCATAATATTTGGGAGAAATAGTGCAAACAAACAGCAAATTGAATCTGTTTCCAGCTTTATATCAGGCCACCCATTCCACCATGTTCCAATCCGTGCACAACACACTAAACCATATTTTAACATGATGTGCATAATGTGGCCAGGGGTTTCCCAAAGCTGTTCAAAGCATATGTAGTACCTCACTCAATGATTTGCAAATGTTAAGTCAAATGATCTACAGAAATGTGACATGACATTTCTCAAGTGTACTGAATTTGCTGTGATGCTTTTTTTGGGTTCTCCCGCTACACTCGCACAAGCTTCGGCAGGTCTTGTAACATTTATTTTTCTTTGTATAGGTTGTGTGTTCTTTCTGTGTCTGGGCATCTTTTACATGTTCCGGCCAAACATGTCCTTTGTAGCACCTGTACAAGAGAAGGTAGTGGTTGGAGTGTTCTTCTTGGGAGCCATTCTCTGCCTCTCCTTCTCATGGCTCTTCCACACAGTTTACTGCCATTCAGAAGGTGTCTCAAGACTATTCTCCAAGTAAGTATTGTAGTGGTTCAGTGTGACTTCATAGCCGGAAAATGTAAGTGAAGCACTATGAAAATTGTCAGTGTATAAATGTTTAGCTGTTGGGTCCAGGCTGAGAAACTGGAATTTGCCTAAGAGCTCTACTTCAGCCATCGATGGGCTGCCCATATTCCTGACATTGTGGTTAGCAGGCCAAGATTAAAGAATTTAGATCAGAGCTCTTCTCCTAAGGTTTGCCTGCTTTTGCTAATATTAGGAAGTTGCTGTTTAGGGGTGGTCACAGTAGGAACCTTATTAGCCACAGACGTCTTGCAGCAGAAGCTGGACAATGATGCAACTAGGCTAGGCTTGTTGGGTGCTGTGGAGGCTGTGCAATCAGTGAGCAGGCTATTTCATGTGACCTTCCTGAAACAACTTTCCCCCTCTCTTCCCTTGCCTTAGACTGGACTACTCTGGCATCGCCCTCCTCATTATGGGCAGTTTTGTCCCATGGCTCTACTACTCCTTCTATTGCAACCCTCAGCCCTGCTTCATCTACTTGATTGTCATCTGTGTCCTGGGCATCACAGCCATTATAGTTTCCCAATGGGACAGGTTTGCAACCCCCCAGTATCGAGGAGTACGAGCAGGTAAGACTCAAAGGATCACTTTTAAAATGCTTTCCTCCACATGGAGGGATTTGGTCTGAAATTTTATTCCAAATTGGAACAAAGTGCTGAACTTACTTATGCATGGTGCTACTTTTTTAAAATGTAACTTTGAACCGAGTGTGTGCGCGCTCATAGATAAAAAGTTTGACACTCCTAATCTGTCAGTCATATTTGCATAATGTCAGGTTCTAGAGAGGTAGCCATATTTGTCTGCAACAAAACTTATTTAATGTTCCATATTCAGATTTATGGTGACACAAGTTTTTGTGAGTTAAAGTCCCCTTCCATGATGTGTTGCCTTCCATTAGTCATGCTTATGGCATACAGACAGATATACAGTGGTACCTCTGTTCTGGAGGCCCATTTGCAACATGAAAAGTCCGCAACCTGATGCGCTGTATCTGTGCAGATGCGCGGTGCAATTTGGCGCTTGTGCACATGCGTGAAGTGCGATTTAGCGCTACTGCACATGCATGAGCGGTGAAACCCGGAAGTAACCCTTTCCAGTACTTCCAGGTTGCTGCGGGACGCAACCTGAAAAAACGTAACATGAAGCAAATATAACATGAGGTATGACTATACATACAGCAAAATGTAGTCTCCAAACAGGCCTTGAAAAGTTTACACTCTGCATTCTTTATGTGTACAGAGAATCCACTAGTTGTGGGTAGTTAGTACTTCATGCACCTTATAAATGGGCATCCCTTCATGGATACATAATAAATTGGTTGGTATTTAGATGCCACAAGATTCCTTGTGCCTGCATCATGTGTGTTTTAATTTGCACTGTCCCCCCCCCCTTTTTTTTTTGTATGATTAACTTATAGTACTCATTATGTGACATCTTGTTTGGATGACAGTAAGTTAAGGATTCTGGCTGTAAATGCCATCTGTCCAATGAACACAATTTGTGAAAATGACTCATCAGCTTAGCTGGATGCCATCTTTCATAATGGCTCTAAATTCTGGCAAAGTCTGAGGAAGCTAGAAAGTCAGGCAGGAGGATAATTTAGGATAAGGTATTGTTTAAAATCAAAACCCTAAATGCATCTTCTAGTGCAGTAGTTTCCAAATTTTGTCATGAGGGTACTGAAAGAAAAAGAATCTAAGGACGAAAAACATCTGCCTGCAGGGAAGCTGTTTGCTGTTACAGACATACACACATTCAGCATCTTATTTGTATGCCACCTTTCCGTAGTTTAAACCATGCTTAAGGCAGCTTACAACATGAAAAAAATAATACATAATTACATAGCAAAAGTAATCTTCAACAATAAATAAAAGTACACATTCAAATTGAACATTTCCACATAGATCATAAGATCTAAAATAAGATACAAAACATTATATCAATAACAGCAACACACACCCCTCCAAACAAAACACCCTAAACAACCCCCCAGCCCAACAATCTGTTCAGTAGCCTCAGTTTTTGTAGCTGGAGTCAGGGCCCTGCCTTCCCTGGCCAGGTGGAAAAAAGGCCAGTAAGACAAGGACTCCTAGCCAAGATGCTTATTCCACCGCTCTGGCCTGCCTGCCCTCCTTTCCATTCTATCTTTACAGGAGGATGGAGACTTTGTTCTGTCCATCTCTGCTTTTGGAAATGATTAGGTTTTTCTGATACTCCAGTGCAGAGGATGCTACTTGCTGAATCTCTACAAAAATTGCTGCTCTGGGCTTTGTCTCCTTCCATTTGGGAGGCACACTTGGAACAGTAACTCCTGTTGCAGTGCATGGGAAGGACTCCTCCGAGGGAAGGTGAAATTCTTGCATGTCTGAATGCGCGCACACACAGAATGTGAATGTAGTCATGAATTCAGGGGGGAAAGTCTCATTTGCTTGCTGGAAGTTTGAAGAATTTGTTCTAGAATATTTCTGTACCTTCCAGGAAGTTGTAAATTTATACAGAGGATCAGGAGATGAAATATATAGCAATTGAAACTTAGTACAGTGGTACCTCTGGTTACGAACTTAATTTGTTCCGAAGGTCCGTTCTTAACCTGAAACCGTTCTTAACCTGAAGCACCACTTTAGCTAATGGGGCCTCCTGCTGCTGCTATTCTCATCCTGAGGTAAAGTTCTTAACCCGAGGTACTACTTCCGGGTTAGCGGAGTCTGTAACCCAAAGTTTGTAACCTGAGGTACCACTGTACTGGGAATACTATTTTGCAAATATTGAAGGTTTTAATTATCGTGAACTGTCAGTTCAATCTGTGGACTGGAGCAGACAAAACACCTTTGAAGTTTATTCTTCCACGACTGATGTAAGTGCTGCACTTTTTTGGTCAGTCAGTGGTACATGAAGGCCAAAGTTTCTTTCTGCCACTCACAGCCCACTGACAGTGAGTCTTTATTTCAAGGCTTGTGCTACAGTCTCTAGTGTGCTTAGAAAGCTAAAGGTAAAGGTAAAGGTACCCCTGCCCGAACGGGCCAGTCTTGACAGACTCTGGGGTTTGTGCGCCCATCTCACATCTATTGGCCGGGGGCCAGCGCTGTCCGAAGACACTTCCGGGTCACGTGGCCAGCGTGACAACGCTGCTCTGGCGAGCCAGAGCCGCACACGGAACGCCGTTTACCTTCCCGCTGGTAAGCGGTACCTATTTATCTACTTGCCCCCGGGGGTGCTTTCGAACTGCTAGGTGGGCAGGCGCTGGGACCGAGCAGCGGGAGCGCACCCCGCCGCGGGGATTCGAACCGCCGACCTTTCGATCGGCAAGCCCTAGGCGCTGAGGCTTTAGCTAGAGGTATATTAACATATTTTGAACAATTGTGCACAGTGGGTGTGTAGTATACATTTTAGGGCACTTGAGAATGAAATCAGGTTTACTTCATTTTCTACAACAAAATGAATTTTGTCTGATTAAAGAAATTATAGTTGGTTGATTGCAATTTTAAATGATCTGCATAATAAAAGTCACTTGAATTAAATGGTGACTTTGGAATGGAAAAGCATACTTTCTTTATCTAGTATTTAAGTGGCATGTGTGTATCTGTGCTGCAGCAGGCATAGTATTGAAGGAGGATATGCCTCCTTGTTGCAACAGAAGAGAAAATGCCTCTTCTAAAATGACATTTAGCACTATGATGAGAAGTACATGGAAATTATTTTTTTTTAAAAAAAATGTGTTCCCAGATTGATCAGGGGCTCCTCTCTAGTTGACCAAATGGGTTGTGGCCCTAAAAACCAACCACCCAAGTAGTCTTCCTGCTCTGCTTTGGGATCCTGAGCTTTGGCAGTTTGCCCTCATCTCTGCCACTGCTTCTCTTGTGTCCAAGGCTGAATCTGTCCCACTTCCCTTATCTCCTAGGAGTGTTTCTGGCTCTGGGCCTTAGTGGGGTCATCCCCACCCTGCACTTTGTCATCACGGAAGGGTTCCTCAAGGCTGCCACAATGGGGCAGATAGGCTGGCTGGCTCTCATGGCCTGCCTGTATATCACTGGCGCTGCACTGTATGCTGCTCGCATCCCGGAGAGGTTCTTCCCGGGCAAGTGTGACATCTGGGTAAGTATGGCTAATAGATGGCAGGCACATAATAGGGAGGGTGAGAGGCATTAATGCCATTCCTACTGCATATCTGCAGTGATGGATCACTGTGGTCTGTGGCCGAGCTCTATAAAGACACAGTTCAATAAATGCCTCTTACTGCTCAGTTCTGGGCTAAAATGGAGCCCTGCTGTGCAACTGCTAACTTTAAAACCCCATGAAACTCTGCAACCTTCTCTTGGTAGGCATTACAAGAATGAAAAATATTTGCACTGTATCTGCCTTGGCATATCTGGCTCCCAAGAGAGGGAATGGTGCACAGCTGCAAAAATACAACCATTCTGATACAGCGCTGTTAATGCTCTGTCTTTGTTTGTTTATGTGTATGCGAGCATGTATCTTGTCCTCTAGCCAGTTATGCCAAGTTGACTGGGGCTGGGTGGGTTTAAATTGGCACCTCTTGGTGCTTGCATAGCCTGTTCACACAGAGAAACAAACAATGGATTCCTAGGAAGCAAGAGGGCTTATTCTTTGGCTGGCTTATTCTTTGGCTTCACAATCTCTACTTACTAGCCAGTACCACCTATGATGCTCTCCTTTGGTGACTGTTCTGGAAAATGGGAGTCTCCATTACCTAAAGTGAAACAGTGTTCTGTTTTTCTCTCTCCCATAGTTCCACTCCCACCAGCTGTTTCATGTGTTTGTAGTGGCTGGTGCATTTGCGCACTTCCATGGAGTTTCAAACCTTCAGGAGTTCCGCTTCACAGTTGGCGGAGGCTGCTCAGAGGACGAGATGTAGTAAAACTGACCGCTTGTCCAAGATCGTAACCAAAAAAGCAGAACCGTTGGAGCAGTCAGTCTACACCTGATCCAGGATGGTGTAGAAGCTTCGCAGGGATTCTAACTAAAACTTGGAAGAGAAATTCATACCTCAAGCATTGGAGTGAATTGATTGTGAAGACCTGGAAGTTCTTAAACCCTAATTTATTCCTGGGGTCTACAGACTAAGCTACAGAAAGCCCTTTCTTAATCAGCTTCTGTTCAATGCCATATTTATTTGTAGAAAAACAAGAGGGGTTGTCATGGGGAGATGGCTTAGCATTTTCTTTTCTTTTTTAAAATCTAGCTTGATTAAGATTTGTATCTTGTTCAGGTAAGTTGATTTTTAGATGCTCTTTTGGGAGGAAAAATGTAAATAAGATTTCTAACATTCTGTTTAATTGAAAAGTTTATATAAATGTTTTAAAATTGTGTGGGAGGGGAGGGTTTTTTGTATAGATTGCAACATGCAAGTACCACACACTGTTTCAAGTTTGCACGAACCCTTTTAAGTGCAAGAGGGCCAGGTGAAACCCCTGCAGCATCTGGGTTCTACAGATTCTTCCTAATGTTTGGGGATATACTGGACAACTAGACCCAGCAGGCTCAGTCTGCACACAAGGGTTCAGGGTAAGCAAGTGTGGACAACCTTAAATTTGGTTGACGCTTGGGCCCCCCTGTATGTTCAGAAGGCAAAGGCAGGAGACATTGTGCAGCTGAGCTCTGCTCCCTTGGCAGGGCGTGCCTTCTAAGATCTCTGCCATTTTGTGGATAGTCTTTAGGTGGTCTTTCTTTCCACCAGCCTTTTGCTGTGTTGGGATTTGATGGCTTAAGGCACAATATGATATGTATCTCGACCTCTTTGGCAGTGGGGTCTCTTGTCAGTGTTTCACCATTCAGTTGGGCCTGCTATCCTTTTTTATCCAAGTGCAATTGTTAGTGTCAGGCATCTGCCTTCTAGTTGAGAGACAGTAGGATAAGATGGTCTGCAGGGAGTGAAGAGGAACATATGAAAAAGCAGCCTAGACTAGCTGTTAATTCATTCTAGAGTATGTTGTGTGCTGCTGAAGTACAGTAGCACTAAGGTTGCCTGGTATTAAATTCCACCAAGCTCCACTTGGCTGCAATGTAACACTGCCGATCCTTCTTGCTTCCTTCTGGTATATAAGACAACGCTGCGCACTGGGCTTTTTTCTTTCTTTAAAAAGAACAGCTTGCAGAATCTGCTTGGATATTACATTTTTGCCTCTCCTCAACAGAGTGCTTGGTACCCAAGAGAAGCTTGTTGTCTCTTTAAAAACTTCCCCAGATAGCTTAACTGCTTGTGGGGTAGCCGTACATTCTGAGAAGGGCAAATTATCACTAAGCAGAACACTCAGTCGGGCAAGAAGTGTAGTTGCTGTTTTCTCCTGCTAGGCTGGTGAGGTATGTCAGAGATGGAGAGAAATGTTTTGACACAGTGTAGAATTTGTGTTGTTGAATACTCACAGTGGGGGCACCATAGTATAATTAACTACAAGTGTTGGGAGATGATAGAATTTGTCACATGTTAAACTGCTTTTTTGATTATTAGAAGGAAGTTGGTCTTTCTGTCTTTTCTCTCTCCCGCCCTCAAAACAGAACCTTAGTGTTTAGACCTACAAGAGGTGCTTAACGGGTGCTTGTAGGCAATTTCAGATGTGTATATCCTGGGTAGGATCCTGATGTGCTGAATGCAGTTAGGCCGGAATGGCACCCTAATGCTTCTGATTGTTCAATCCCATACTAAAAAACAGAACAGTATTAATTGAACCCCTTTAATGGAATAGGCGATGATTTAACCTTCCCAGTGGTAAATGTAGCCATCTGGAAGAAGGACGGCTTGCCTGATGGGGAAAGTGCTAATACATATCGGACTCAGATCTACCTATCTGAAAAGCATTTTTTTTGAGAGAGAGAGAAAAAGGGGTGGTAGGCTGCTTCTGTATTAGCAGCAGAAATAGCACCTCCCCCATTCTGGATCATCCTATGCTCACTCCCAGAAAGGGTTTCTCACAACCTGGTCCTACAGCACACAACCTGTACAAAAACACACCCTCCACTTATTCTACCCCTTTGGTCTCTGTTTAGGACATTTTTTTGTGTCCCAATAAGAAAAACTGCTTAGCTGTGCACTTTTCCGTGGTGCTTGCTGAGACTTCTTCCCAGGTTGGCACCTGAATGCCTTACTCTCAGCAATCGGAGGTTCGCTTGCTTCCTTTGTGTGTGCAGGTTTTCAGTGTAGTATAGTTCAGAGTTACAGCTTTCTTTTCCCATTAACTAGTGGCCTTGTTCAGTATTTTCTTTTTTAAAAAATTGCTTACTGTTGGAGGCGACAAAGCACATCTTGGACTTTGAAGATTGGGGTCTCCAGGCAATGGGATCTCATTACTTGTTGTATTCTTAACTTCTAATAAAAAGAGCAAATGCAATGGAGGCTTGATGGGTGTTGTCTTTTTGGTCTCATTCATGATCATATAAGAACTGGATGGACGTATAGAAAAGTATGGATGGGAATGTGGCCTGGAAATATAGAAATTGGTTTGTGTTACATTAAATGGTGAAAGTTGTTCTTCCATGTTTTTGAACCAAGAGTAGAGAACCATAACCCTTCCCGATGTTTGGGGTTTTTTTAAACATTTTTTTCTCAACACACCATGTGCTCATATATTAAGGTCAGTTTGACAGTGTGAAGCTCTTACACTATACTGGACTATTGTAAATACATCTAAGCACATTTACTTGTGAATGTGTGGGTCCATTTTCAGCATAATTCCAGTATGACCTATGATGGGATTTTGTGGCATATTGTGTATGACAACCAAGAAAAACATGAAACAAAAATATAATGAAAATGTCATATTTTAAAAAGAGGCCAAATGTCAAACACATATTACAAAAACAAAAGCAAAAGTTCAACATCTTCTGTACTGTCACAAATCTCTCTTGGGGATTTGAGAGTAGGACTTTCTTATTGAAATGCTAGTCATGTCAAGGAAATACATACCAGCAGTCCTGTAATATGGCTTCCTTCCTTTGCTTGCTTTCTCCATTTCTGAGGTCTTAAGGTCTTGGCTATCCAACCATCAGCCCACGCCTGGCACGTAAACTACTGGGATCTAGAAACGAAAACTTGGTGTGGTGAAAATTTTGCCCATAATTTCGTTCATAAGGCAAAATGGCTTTCAAAAGTTGAGAGAAATTTCACATTGTATTAGCACACCTCTGAGGGATTACTCTCTTCCCTGAAAACTGATAAAGATTGTATTATACAGCTGGTGCATCCATGAAGCCGTCAGCATGTCTGGCAAAATAATATTGTGGGATACAGTAGGAACTGGAAGGCGACAGTCATATTTCCTGTGCATCTGTACACTTCCCAAAAGTGTCTGCTTTTAAACATTTGCGTCTAACAAAGCTAATGTGCACACTTAGCCTCGCCATGTTTAATTTTGTAACCTATGTAATTTTGTAACCTATGCAAGGGAGTTATGGCTAAACTCCTTGTCCAGTGATGTGAAGCTGAGGGAACTTGAGAGGTGTGGACAGAAGGAATATTTCTAAGGCTAGAGTTTAAGTTTGCCTTAAGAACACAGAAACATAGGTAGAAACATTATTCCTTTTAGCTCAGTACTGTCTACACTGGCTGGTAGTAGCCATCCAAGGTTTCAGATGAAATTCTCAACCTGCAACCACTCCCCATAATGCATCAAGCCTCTTGAAATAGAACACATGGAGCTATTTTCACATCAAGCTGATAAATCTAATCATTGTCTGAATCAGCTATTTTAGAGGAAAGCTCTCTGTGTAGCCTTAGAAGAGCTTAAATATCTGCAATAGGCAGAGTTGCAGGAACTCCTTGCCGGTTACAGGAATCCCTGCCAAAGCCTGGCTTGGCAATATTGTTCTCCAGTTCCTTGACAATAGAAATGAAACTCTGTTGATGACCATTATATTCTCTAAGAAGGTAATATTCCTGCCATTCCTGCAGAACTGCCCAGGTGTCTGTTAAGTTAAAAGAAAGGGGATTATGAGATGCTTCTCTTTAGCAGATAGTACTGACTGTTCCCATTTTGCAGCTAGGGTAAGTTATAGGTTAAGTCCATGCATTCGGCAAATGCCATCCACTGTTCCAGGCCTTTCCCCCACCAGTGTAAACTTTTCCATGCTGCTAAGGCAGGGAGGGGAAGCTGTGAGATCACACAGCTTGGTGAGCCTGTTGGTCCATAGCCATAGGTGCCCCACCCTCAGTTGCAAGCTTCTTGAAGAAAGGAAGCCCCACTTCCAAACACAACACAGCTAGCAAGTTCCTTGGGAGGATGCAGCCGAAGAAGTTCCTGAGCCTCTGTGGCATTGTCCACATGCTCTGGCATGCAGCAGTTGTCTTAAGTGCCCAAGTAGCATGGTCCTCAAAATAGAGCATTTGCCTTTCTGGTCCAAAATAAGGACTTTGATGGGCCTTGTCACCGCAAGAGAACAGCTGTGGTTCCCAGAGGAAGGAAGAGCAGGGCTAATGAGGCAGAAATCTCTGCCGCTCCTCCACAGTCCTGGGCGTTTTCCTGAAAAACAAAGCAAGTTTGTGGTCAGCAAGTAGAATTTAGAGGGCAGCAAAAATTAAAGCCTAGCTTCATTTTAACTTGGGCCAGATGACTGAAACTTGTTTTGCAACGGGGATGGCCAAATCCAGCTCCCGATAACAATGGATCCATTCATAGGGCTGGCAGGATAAACTGTGTCCGTTCAGAATATGCGTGCTCATGAGTGCCTACCACATGGCAAGGAACCCAATGCACTTGGCTATATGTATAACGGGTGCACAGGCTTGTTGCATACATCACATCAAACACACACTGATGGACAGGTGGGGGCACTGTGCCCTATTTTTAGGGCCTCCACATAGGCAAACAAGTGAGGCAGCTTTGTGGTGGTTAGAAATGAAGAGTCTATGGATTGTCATTTCAAAACCCAGCCTATTTTATTTAGGCCAGCACATTATCATGGCTGCTGTGGGGCAGAGCCTACTTTGTCAAATGCAACAATTCCTCAACCCGCCTTACCTCGGGATGGAATGCATGGCAGGTATCTGGTCGCCGCCTCAGCTTCTGGGAACGCATCCTGTCACATTTCACTGATGCATTATGTGCAGTGCTGTTAAGGTTAATAGCAGTTTGGGGAAATGGTTGAAAATCAGAAACAATCCCATTTATGGAGGAGCTGTGTTGTCCCAGAATTCCAGTTTACAGCTAGGCTGTACAAGTCATAAGATGTATTCCCACAGAGGTGCCCTTGATTATGAAGCTACTGCAAGGCCTCTACTCACATGGAATGTCATGCACTCATTCTAGCATAAAGGGTGCTGTCACAGGCAGGACATTTCTCAAAATACTTACGCTACACCTGGTAAGTAAAGGTAACAGTAAAGAGACCCCTGACCATTAGGTCCAGTCGTGGCCGATTCTGGGGTTGCGGTGCTCATCTCGCTTTATTGGCCAAGGGAGCCGGCGTACAGCTTCCGGGTCATGTGGCCAGCATGACTAAGCCACTTCTGGCGAACCAGAGCAGCGCACGGAAACGCCGTTTACCTTCCCGCTGGAGCGGCGCCTATTTATCTACTTGCACTTTGATGTGCTTTTGAACTGCTAGGTGGGCAGGAGCTGGGACCGAGCAACGGGAGCTCACCCCGTTGTGGGGATTCGAACCGCCGACCTTCTGATCGGCAAGCCCTAGGCTCTGTGGTTTAACCCACAGCGCCACCTGCATCCCTACACCTGGTAAGTAGGTGGGCTCAATTAAGTTCAGCTAGTATTTTTGAGCATACTTTAATCTGAACACTGCTTAAATTCTATTGAAACTAGTAGGAGTTAATTTTCCCATTGATTTCAACATGGTTGTAGTTGGAATGGAGCCATCACGGGTGGCTGCAGAACCAAGCAGCAGCTTTCAAGGCTAGTGATCACACTTAATGAGCAAGCTCCAGGAGCAGTTAGCCAGGGGTAAGACCTACTGGAAGCAATGGGACATAAGTTAGTCACAACCACCTTGAGCAAAATTAGGGCTACAATCTACATATTTTTTCCAGCACTGTTGCTGCAGAGCTAAAATTTGTCTACCAAAGGAGAAACTTACTGTTATATTAAATGTGTCTTCATAGTTTCGTTCTTCCTTGCAAGTTTTTTAAATAACCACTCTTTCCCCCACAAACATACACTCCACTGCCCCAATGTAAATCTCCCTGAAGCCTGTTGGTATCCTGTGCATCTATGTCATGGTTCTGTTCCAGAACAAGAGTCCCTGCAACTGTAAAAAGCAAACACGTGCCCACATGGGAAGAAGTAGCTCCCGTAATAAGCAGTTTCACCCTGGCATTTTGGAGCTGCAATGCACATCTTTCTGTACCATTCACTGGCTTACAGCAAATACAGTGGTGCCTCGCAAGACGAAATTAATCCATTCCGCGAGTCTCTTCGTCTTGCGGTTTCTTCGTCTTGCGAAGCACGGCTATTAGCGGCTTAGCGGCTATTAACGGCTTAGCGGCTTTAAGAAAAAGGAAACAAACTCGCAAGAACTTGCAAGACGTTTCGTCTTACGAAGCAAGCCCATAGGGAAATTCGTCTTGTGGAACGACTCAAAAAACGGAAAACTATTTCGTCTTGCGCGTTTTTTGTCTTGCGAGGCATTCGTCTTGCGGGGTACCACTGTAAGTCCATTGGTCCATCTCACACAGTATTAATGTATTATGGTACACAAAGCACATGGTCCACCATTGACCTAGGACTCCTTCCTTAATTGGGCTTCTATTTTGCAAATGCTAATGAAACCAACAGCATCTTCATCTACACAGAACTGTGTAGGGACATACTTCAGAGTGAAGACTATTTTCAGGTTCTAAAGAGAGTTTAACTAAATAGCAAGTCTGATTTCTCTTTCCGTCTTATGCCTGGTACCCCTGTGCTTTTTCTTTCCACCTCCTTTCCAGCAATTGAGGAGGCATCTAGAAAAATGCACACAATCAATCCATATAGCACTTACCAAACAACAGTACACAATTGTAATTAGCAGCACATTAACTTGCCATTGCTTTTGCCATGCTTTCCATTAGAACGTATGCTAAATTCTTCCCACCCCAAAGAACTACTAAAGCAAACCCTCTGCATCAATTCACTGTTGGAAAAATGTAAACCACAAGAACTGTACAGCCCAGTACAACCTCTACCAGAACAAAGATATATTTGACTTCTTTAGGTTGCAGTAGGACAGGTGGAAAGTTGCTGCAGTCACATACAGCATCCACAACCAGGAGCAGGAGATTGCTGTTGGTAATTTGCTGCACCACAAACATCCTGTAAGGGCAAGAAGACCCCCCCCCCAAGAGACTATGGTCAGAACAGAAGGTTACAGAATACTCCCCTTGCCCCTTCCAGAGGTGTCTTTTTCCAGCAGGAACTGAGTTCCAGCACCTCTCAGGTGGGTGCCATTGCCGTTCTAAGATAACAAGGGAGGTGAGTTCCAACACTTCTTTTTCTAAAAAGAATAGCACTCCCCTTCCCTTCCCACCACCACAAACAAGCACATGGTTCAAGCAATAGGAGACAGCAAGAATTAAAGCAAATAGGAAGGGGGCAGAGGAAAATGTATTTAGTTAATAAATGGGAATACTATTAGGGAATATTCAGAACTGAGTTGAAGACTGCCACTTTCAATTACACAAATACAATTTTATTGCATTGGAGGCAGAATGGTTGAGAAACTTGAGCTGTGGTTTATAAAGCAGGGACAAATCCTTGTGTACTGCGGACTAATCTGTTAATACTGTAGTGCAGCTCTTGTGTAAATGGATTGATATGATGCTTGACTCTGAATGGGAATGTAGCATCTACATACTGTGTGTGTGTGTCCATGCACAATTCAGAGGTTGTAGGTTTTTAGTGTTCATCTTCAATGTACTCTGCATTATAAGCATAGTGCTCATGCATGGAAGGGCCTAAAGAAGAACTAATTATGTATGTATTGAAGCACATTAGCTTAAGTACACCACAGTTATGTGTGCCAAGGCAGGATTACAGATTCAGAGTGTGTTCAAGCCAGTGTAAATGTATGTACAGGACTGACCTGCGTATTAAAGTGTATGTGTGGGGAGACCAACCCTATACAGCTATGCATGGAAACCACATTCAAAGAATGACTATAAAGCCCCATATGTCCTGACTTCCATGCAAGTGGCCCAATACTGAGGGATCAGCTGGTGACGTGGACAGACTCTGCTCACATGACACTGAGGCTACAACTCCATTCTGTGTCTGCTCCCATCTCTAGCCATGAATGTGGTGCAGTATTTGGACTGTGAGCTTGAATTCTCATTTATTGTGTATGTGTCATTTTCATAGTTACTATTAATTATTTTCTGACAACATAAAGTATTCATGTTCAGCTAATATGGAAAATGCATCCTAAACATGCCTATAGCCAGAAAGACCAATAGTCCTCTACTGCCCTCTGCTGGGGGACTATGAGTGGTGTGTACTTAGCTAAAAGCAAAAAGTTCCATCTTAATATTTAGCACCTGAATTTTAGTTCTTAGATCACCTCCTATAGGCTTGTGGAGGCTTTATTCAAATGGCCGTCTCTGCAAACAGAATCCTGCCAGCTGTACCCAGCTGGGTACCATGTCTGAGTTAATGGAATCATTTAAAAGCCACATAATAATAATAATAATAATAATAATAATAATAATAATAATAAATACATGCTTCATGGGCATAATCTTAGGGCTGGTTCAGATGTTACATTTGAGTGATAAGCTTTTCCTTCAGCAACACTCCCTGCAGAAGTGGCAACATCTAGAACAGTAGTTATCAAACTCCACCCCCCAGTCCACTTGAAATTTGCTGAGGGTCTTGGGGAACCACTTAATGATATCTCTACCTGCTGTAGCAGTTGCAATTCCACAGAATTCAATTTGTAATACAATAAAATACAATATTAAGAAAATAAAGGAAGTGATAACAATGCAATTAAAAATTGACACAAAAGTAAATGCAAAGGATGTATGATTTCCCATCTTCAGCCACAAATTCACAGACACCTTGAGAACCACTTGTGGTCCACAGACCTCACTTCAGGAACCCCTGATCTGGAAGCTTCCCACCTGGTTCAACCACCCAAGTGAATGAAGCATCCAACTCCCAGCACCATAATTCCCAATGGTGTTAGTGTGGGATGCTGAAATAAGAAGCTGTTAGATGTCAGAGCTGTGAACATTACATGAAAATACTAATGTCTGAATTAGTCCTAAGCTTCCTTACAATAATCATGTAAGTTAGATCAGTTAGGGGGCAGGAGGGGAGGGAGAGACAGAGAGAACAATTTTCTGGAGATCACTTGCTGAGTTCATGGCTGAGCTAAGAAATTGTCCCATGCGCTTTAACCATTATGTTTATACCAACCATCATAGGAATTGCTTCAGAAGCTATTTGGTATCAGTAGCTACACAAGAGAGACATGTGTTGCTAAGAGCAAGGCTGAGCTTATTTGCACAAGACAAAGTATTCAAATCTAATTTGCTCCTAGTATGGTGTACCTGCAACCAATGCCCTGACAGAAGGGCTTTTTTCAGCTGGAACTCACCAGAACTCCGTTTCAGCACTGCTCAGGTGGGTACCATTGCCATTATAAGAGAACAAGGGAGGAATTCATGGTGAGTTCTGGCACCTCTTTTTCTAGAAAAAATAGCACTGCTTGACCGTATAAATGAGAGAGAAGAAAAGATAATGCCTAAGGCAGGGCTGACAGTTCTCAAACTCACTATAGCCAGACTTGAGTCTGTCTGTTTTTGGGAACCAGCATCAAATGCCCAGATTTTTTGGTGCCAGTATTCAGTGTTTAGGCACACTGAGCCTAATGTTGGCAAAGTAGAGTTCTTACAGGTAAACATGCCTCTCAGCCCTTGCATGCATTTTAGAATGAGTGATGTAAGTTCTCTAAATGAGGGACAATCTCACATGGGAAAACACTCTATGGAGAGCTTTGTGTGAAAAGAAGATTGCCTTGAAAAGAAATGGATGTTGAACAGAATTAACATATCTGTGGGCCCTCATGGATATGAATTATTTGGAACAGGAATGCTCTACACTGAAGCAAATGCCCTAACCTATAAAGAAAAAAACATGATCATGTTCAGTTTTGCCTGTCTTTCTAAAGGGAATTCACAGAACCACAGAATTATAGAGTTGGAAGGGACCTCAAGGGTCATTAGTCCAATCCCCTGCAATACAGGAATCTCAGTTAAAGCATCCATGGCAGATGACCATCTAGGTAAAGGACCCCTGACAGTTAAGTCCAGTTGGGTGCTGGTTGCGGTGCTCATCTCGCTTTACTGGCCGAGGGAGCCGACATTTGTTCGCAGACAGTTTTTCCGGGTCATGTGGCCAGCATGACTAAACCGCTTCTGGGGAACCAGAGCAGCGCACGGAAACGCCGTTTACCTTCCTGCCAGAGCAGTACCTACTTATCTACTTGCAGTTTTACATGCTTTCGACCTGCTAGGTTGGCAGTAGTTGGGACCGAACAACGGGAGCTCACCCCGTTGTGGGGATTTGAACCAACCTTCTGATTGGCAAGCCCAAGGCTCAGTGGTTTACACCACAGCGTCACCTGTGACTGTTTAAAAACCTCTGAGGAAGGAGAGTTCACCACCTTCCAAAGAGTCCATTCTACTGTCAAACAGCTCTTACTGTCAGAAAGTTCTTCCTGATATTTAGATGGAATCTCTTGTAATTTGATTCCATTGGTTTGCATTCTAACCTCCAGAGCAAACAAGTTTGCTCCAACTTCCAATATTCCTTTAGATATTTGAAGATGGCTATCATCTCTTCTCTCGGTCTCCTTTTTCCCAGGCTAAATATACCCAGCTCCCTCAACCATTCCTCATAAGGTTGGTTTCCAGACCCTCACAAGGCCTGGTTTCCAGTGAAGAGTGTGGCTGAGGAGAGTTCTAAGGACCAGACAGAGAGACTTGGAGGGCAAAATGTGGTTCTGGGTCTGAGGTCCCCCACCCGTGCACTAGGCAAAGAGTGTGTTCAAGGCAGACCTTGGTAGCTGGCAGGTTCATGTAGAAGGGAGTGGTCTGTGAGGGACCTGGGTCCTAAGCAATTGTCACTACTATTGTTACTAACCAACTTGAATTGAGGCTGGAATAGTTCATAGTTGCAGGCAATTCAGAAGAAATTGTGGAAAATAAGAGGCATTGTAAGGATAACAAGGGACAGTTAGTTTGCTTGGAGATCAGACTAACCAGGGAGAACTGAGAGGCACAGGTAGGAGAAAAGGAAGAAAGAGAGCACATTTCTTACTTCTGACAGTCTCCGCATTCAATAATCCCATTGGTCTCTTTGATGGCAGGTTCATATACAAACACTGGGTATTCTGTGTCACATGGCTGTAGCATGTCGTGCTTCTTGTGCTTGTGAGCTGAGATGGGGAAAAAGAGGATGAGTGAGAAAATCGGGTGAAGGAAACAAATGAGGTGTGGGAAAAAGAAGCGGAAAGATGTTGACCCAAAAACGAAGATTACTGGCAGCCACTAGGTGGTGTGGGAGACTCAGTGTATGAGGATGCCCTAGAAGCATGAATTTGGCCACCCTTCAGCCAATGGTCGGATTATGTAGCTATCAGTCTGGCAGGCTGTTTACTGCTAGAAAGTCAAAACACACAAACAAGTGGGAAACCACTTGCAGTTAGTTCATGGTTAGAATCAAACCAGCTGGCCAAGACATTACTAGGTGGCTCATATGGGGGAAACAGGAAGACTTTTTACTAAAGACAGTGACTGCATGAAATATAGCGGGCTGGGCTGGGCTGGTACAGCACCAATATTTAGTGATTGCAGCTAATTACGTAAGAAGGAAGCTTTACTAGAAAGAAAGTCCACTACCCAGCTCCCACTAGCCAACATATGAACTGACTACTTGCAGTGGAAAGATCTACATTTTGGGGACCCTGAAGCTTGAACTGTTACGGGGGCCCTTCGGAATCAGCAACAAAGCCTGAGTAATCACTGTTATCTCCTTCAATGGGGTTGTTCCATGACAGATCACCAAACCTTTACAACACCTGTGCTACTGACTGTCAGACTTTGGTATTGTTGAAATATATTTATAAATAATGACTTTTGAAGTTTTTGGAAAGCTGAAATCCAAAACATTTAAGAAAGCATAAATATTGTTTAAAATATTTATGTTATTAACTGAGTATACAAAACTATTTTAATTGTGTTGCATGTCAACATTTTTAACATTTAGGTGCAATATTTATTTATTTTAAAGAAACACCAGGTGTCATTGTGACATTTTGAAGGACAATGTATGATGTTTAGATTTGAGGATAGCTGAGATAATGTGTGGATATGTTTGCACAGAGAAAAAAATAATCACCTGCCAGATAGTCAGGGAGTGGGTGAACTGGTTGGTCATCAATAACAGCAGAAGTTTGCATTTGATAAAACTAACAGTGGGGCTGCTGTTCTTCAAACAGAGAAATGCTCAAAATGCTGTTGGACATTTGCATCACACTGGCCTGAGGGAGAAAAGCTGTGCTGGCATTTATTCTCTTGTGCAATGACGACAACTCAGAGACGCAAAGATATTGCAAATGTCACACAAACATGTATAGAGTCTGTGTCACTCATTGGGAGTTGAAACAGTGACAACTATCCAAAAAACACACCCTTTTCTAGTTTGTTTTTAATCTATCCATTTTTATCTCCCTGCCCTTCAAGGAGCTCAGGATCCTCTTATCATCACAACTCCCTTCTCAGGTAGGTAAAACCTGTGAACTCTTGGAATTGGAATCAAGCAGGTGATTGAGCCTGTCCAACACTCTAACCACCCTGGCTCTCTCACAAATCTGTGACTGTAGCTTTTGTGAAAATTGCAGTGCTCTAATCTGGATACAAAGCTTGCAACACCATTGCACACAAAATAAAGACTTGTGTAGCCCATCTGTCAAGCACCAGTGAAGCGGGGAGAGAGAACTGGACTCGCCTTTCCTTGTTGCTTCCTGCTGGGAAGTGAGTATCAGAGCTCCCATTGCTTTGTCACAATGGTACCTGTCCTTCCTGAAGGGTTTGCAAGTGACTGAATCTCTGCTTCAGTGAAACCATCACTGACAATCTGATTCCTCCCATTGCTTTTCTTTGCCTGTAATGTTGTTCACCAAGTTTCCCTCAACGTAACTATGCAGCAGATTCCCTGTTCTAATCTTTCAACTATGAAGGAAGCAGCAGGCTATTTTAACACAACCTCCCTCAACTGGGATTAAAACCGAAATAAATTTATGCCAGATGGTGCAATGAGTATTGTAAACAACACCTACTTGTTTTCCTAGGTCTTATTAAGTTTCCATGCTGTATAGCAAGGATTTGTCCAGTCCTGCATAGGTCACCCCGATGTTTTGCATTACCCCTCTGCCCTAAATTGGTTGTCTTGTCTAAGGTCTTCTAGATAAGATTTGAACCTGGAACCCCTCAACTCACCAACTCCCTAGAAACTAATAAAGGTCGCTGATTAGACAGCTTGTCTACAATGTGACAAAATGTAGGTGGACAGGAGTCTTAACCACAGTGCAACCCGGATTGGGTGAGCCAAATTTAGCATCTGTATAGATAGACCCCACATTTAGCACTCAATATATCTTCTAGGTTTCTCTTCTAGTGCAGTGTACCTTACTAAAACCAAGAAATTACCCAACATGGAAAATATGTGGCCTATCCAGGATGCAAAACTGTGAGTTATAGCCGTACAGTTACATGTCCACAACCAGCTCACTCTACATATCCAAACTTTGACTCTCCTTCTCCTCAAGGTAGAACTGCATTAGTGTCATGTGTGGAAGGGAAGATCCACAGCATGCTTGCCATCTTCTTACTGCGTTTCATTCACAAATAACATTTGCTCCCGGAGCCACAGAGATTCATTCTGTTCAAACTCCCTTTTGTCTCTCTGTTAAACCACACTTTAACTGGATCGGAAGTGAATTTCCTCATACTCCAAACAGTTCCTTGGACACAGAGCAATAACAGCAATAAATTGAGCCTGAGGAGAGGGAACAAATTCAGTCAGCTTCAACACAGTGAAGCCACTGCTACATTTGGGGCAGGGCATTCCCTTCCCCCCTCATCCCCCAGTTTCATTCCACAGATGAGCATGAATTAACACCTGAGCAGCATCGGCAAAAAGGAGCAAAATGTCACTGCCATCCTGATATTTGCAGTCACATTGATCCGGAAAAATAACAACAGAGATAGGTTTTAAATTGCTGGCATTTCACTGTCAGCAGGGCAGCCCAAAGATATTTTTTTTCTAGCCCAAGCAGCCGTCCATGTGACCAGAGATCAGCACCTCTGCACCATTTTATGATACTGCAAAGGGCCTTGAGTTTCTGTATCTCTGCTTTCCTAAGTCATATATTATTAAATATACAAGACCACTGAGTGGTTTACGCAAAATTGTATGAAATCTCTCTCACAGATTGCTAGATGTTACAGCACGGGCACAGGACAGCTGCTCCCCAGTGGGGGCTGGTGTCTATTGTGATAGGCAGGTCGTAAGGCATGGATGCCAACAGTAGGAGGAGCCAGAGCTGATGATAAGCAGAACTAATTCTAGTTTAACCCCAATCCTCCTCCACAGAAGGGCAACAGTGGCACTTCAAAGAAACTGACAGGCAGGGCCAGCCCCTAGACTGGTTGTAAGAAAGAAGGCAGTTGGGAGCTGGTTGCCGTTGGTAGGGCAGTGCTCTAGTGGCCTAATAGATCAGCGCCCACTGCCTTCTCTGTCTTCCAGCCCTCATGGGTTGGGTACGTTGGGGAAATAACTAAATCCCCAAATACTACTCTCCACCAGTTACTCCTATGCCGCTGTCCTACTTCCCCAATTCCTCCGAGGCTTATAAGCCACCAGCAATAGTCTGGAGGTTTGGAGCCTCTTATCCCCACCCTTTATTTATTTATTTATTTAATTGAATTTATATACCGCCGTCTCAGGGCAGTTCACCCTTATCTACCTGTAGCCCCTCCTGGCTGATTACTGGCTGGGCTACTCATGAGCAAGCAACCAGTTTAACAACTTCTTTGCCACAGGAGCTTTAGCAACTGCTGGTGTTTGGAATTTGGGAAGGAAATAATATCTCTTGCCAGGATATCATAGAGAAGGTTTTTCCTCTCCTTGCCTAAGGGCAGGCTGGTGCTCAGCTGACCTGGGAAGTACCCTCACATGCCCCAGCTCTTACATGTTGAAGCTTTAGTGACATATTGGAACATGGGAAGTTACTGGACTATCTAGCTCAGTTTGGCTACACTGATTGGCAGCAGCTCCTCAGGGTTTCAGGCCAAAGCTATTTTCAGCCCTACCTGGGAAATAAGGATTGAACTTGGTGTCTTCTTCATGCAAAGCAGATGCTACACCACTGAGCTATGACCCATCCCCTGTTGTTGGATTTACTGGCAGCTAATCATGATGACAAATGGTGTGAACTATGCAAAGAGTTTTAATATTTATCTTGGTTAGGTATATCTTATTGACATAAGGGCAGCTCCCATATTTCTTATTTCTATAGACAAGCCATTTATCAGCCAGCCTTTGTCTAAATGGTGGAGGGAGATTAAAGGGCCAGAGCTGCTTATTCAGCCAACCTGTAATCATATCTGCTTCTCTAACATAAATAAATTATGAGAAAGTTGAATGAACTTATTTATTGAAGTTGCTCTAGCGATCAGAACCTGACTATCTGCAGTTTTCTGAATAATACAGTTTTGCTGGATTTCCAGTTGAGTGATTACCACCTGTCCTCATGCAATTCTGCAAACAGGCTGAAGTTTCTTTCTGAAAGAGTCTTGCCCACCTCTAGCTAATTATCTCTACTTGCATTTTGTACCTACTGAGAATGCAAGAATGTCCTCTCGTGTTTCTTTCTGAGCTCCATATTTGACCTGGATCCTCTGATTATTATGGATCCTTTTAGAGCAACCATAGTACATGGGAGCTCTGGTTGGGGCTCAACTAAGGTTACCTCCCTTCCTGCATGATGCAACCACCACCATGTCTTTTCTCTTGCACGAGTGGCACCTCCCTAGTCCACCCTTCCTCCTTTCTTCATCATCCCGCTATTGTTGGGTTTACTGGTAGCATGCTAATTATCATGCAAACACTTAGGCCTGGCCTGATTCAATTACCACTCATGAACAATTGAACAGAGGAAAGAACTCCTTGAAGTTCTTACTCTACCTCTAGACCTTGGGATACCAAGCGTTATTTGAGACATCAGGCACCAACTCCAGAAGCAGCACCTATTGGTCTGGCCTAGTATCACAGATAGCAAGATCAGAACCTGATTAAAAGCGCCATAGGAAGGCCTATGCATTTGTATAATGTGTAAATGTACTGAGAATGAAATGGGGGGGGGGAGCGGAAGAATAGAAGATGGAACGCTGATAAACCTTGCAACTTTTCAAATACTGATTTGTTCCTTTATAATGGACCAAGCTTGTTGTAAAATATCATTAATATTGAAGAGCAAGACTTGCAAATATCAATATAAGATTCACTTTAGCAGCGTCCAACAGAATTCTCCACCCATTGCCTATTGCCCAGTAAGAACTGCTGCCATGCAACCTTAATTCATTTCAGTAAGGCTTGTATGGGTGAACCCGCATGCTTTGCACAAGCTGTTGTTGTTTGCACATATTGGCACATCCCTAGAGCTACTGCACATCTTTATATTCAAGGTTATAGTTGGACCAGCAAGTGCAGAAACTTGCAGTGAAGTATGCCAATCACACAGTGAGTGGTAGCACAATAATTAAACAAATAGTGATAACTCTGTTTTCAAATAGGCAGTCACAGCTAATTCCTGAACAGCTGTGAAGTGGGAAAGAAATTGCCCCCAGTTTTCTGGGCAAATCTGCTTAGGTGTTCTCCTGTTTCCAGAAAATGGAGATCTTTTTGCTGTACTATAATGATTCTACTTACCATGATGGAAAACAGCCTTGGCTATATAGGTTGCATGGCATAACATGTGATGCAGATGAATCCATGATGATAATCACAAGATGGTGGTAGAATTCCATGGTGAAGACACATGAATAGGAAGAATGGGAAATGAAGAAAGAAAGAGGAAGAATGACATGGTGGTGAAATGAAGAAATAATTGTTCACAATAGTAACAATGAGTGTGAGACTACTCCTTAAAATTCACCTGCCTTTACAGTTAACTAAACTGCTGTTTCATGAGAAATATGTTTTATTGTCTTATATCCTTCTTTTCTTCACATAAGCCTATGTGAAGTGAATGTGATTTGCTTAAAAATACTAGAATATTTGACACTGAAAGCTTTGGCCTGCACACTCCTAAATGTTTAGGAGCAGGCAATGCTTTCAGAAACAAGTACAATATTGGAAGTACACCCTGGACTAGAGAGAGACAGCTATTCTATCTGGTTAAAATATGTGTAAGCAACATAATGTATGTAACCAGCATATTACTGTTGCCAAACCCTAGAAGGCAGTACCATAAGTAACATTTGCTGTATGAGATTGTGCTTTTGAAATGATTTCTGCCATTTATTATTATTAAATGAAACGTATTAAGAATTAATTATATTTAGAAAGTTCTTTCTTTCTTTCTTTCACTAAAGACTGCCTGTGTTTTTCTACTTTTAGCTTACATTGCTGTTATGTTTCAAAAATTACCTCCAAGATACGGAGGACTGGAATGGAAGGAATAAAGTTTCGTAATTTTAAGAGCTCATAGACAAAGCGACACTTGCTCAGAGTGCATGTGATCCACAGACCACAAGTTACCCACATTGCTGTTTTAGACACTGTACCACAGGCTTTTAGGGGTCTTAACACTGACACCCTTCCCTGCACGTTCCAAGCAAAGTGCATGTAGATGAAAGAACTGGCCCACTGCTTCAGCAAATAGTTGTTAGTAGTCTTCCATCCACTTCATGGGATACCCCAACACAGACCACATATATGAGCTGACACAGTTGACAGTGTTATTAAACCTTGCCAGTATATTCCAGGGTGTCTCAATAAAGGTGAAATGGAAGCTGGCGAATAGATTCTCAGTGCCAACAGGGTGACAATGTCTCTGGATTGTGCTAAATTGCATTCGTATGTGTGATTCCTTCATCCAAGCCCAGTGGCTGCAAAATTGTGTGTGCTGTGAGCTGGCTGCATTCCCATATACTCACCATCTGCCAAATTGTCTGTGTGCCAGAAGCCAGATATGTTGAACTCCAGAAAGAATCTGTCAAAAGACGGGGGGGGGGGGGAGATGTATTTTATGCTAGCTTGGAAGGGCAAAGGTGTTACGCAGGCAGACAGTCCCTGTGATTTGCTCTACTCTGAGCTTTTAGTCTGCAGGAGCAGCCTAGAACTTGCCTTGCTGTTTCTTTTTAGTTCACACCTGAGCCAGTTACTTTAAATCTTCCTTTGTTACTTTTCAGAATGGTTAATTGTGCCTTAATCCTACAATAAATTACTAGCAATTCCTGTGGCAAGGCTGTCATTAACACTGTGCTCCTTGTGGCTGGGAGGGAAATATACTCGGTCACCTTGAAAGCCATCTGCTCGGCAACGGTGGACGCTGGTATTCAGTGCCCAGCGACAGCTGTGGAGTGTGCCTAGCAAGTTAATCTCTATGAAGAATCTTGGAATATGGCCCTTGTCTCAAGTTCAAAGGTGTTTGAATCTAACACTTCAGTCTCTGCCTAGTATAATCATTGATCTCCACTGCACTACCAAGGAGGCGCTGCTGGTAGTCCCTTCATTGAGTACTTTCTAAGGTGGGGGGCAGAACACACAGTAAAGCCTTCTTGGTGGTGGCTTCCCATTTATGCAACTCCTTCCCACTGCATGTTTGGTTGTCTTCCACTTTCTGTTTATTCATATGGCAGCTTAAAACATTATCTATTGTTAAAGGTAAAGGTAAAGGTACCCCTGCCCGAACGGGCCAGTCTTGACAGACTCTGGGGTTTGTGCGCCCATCTCACATCTAGAGGCCGGGGGCCAGCGCTGTCCGGAGACACTTCTGGGTCACGTGGCCAGCGTGACAACGCTGCTCTGGCGAGCCAGAGCCGCACACGGAACGCCGTTTACCTTCCCGCTGGTAAGCGGTACCTATTTATCTACTTGCCCCCGGGGGTGCTTTCGAACTGCTAGGTTGGCAGGCGCTGGGACCAAGCAGCGGGAGCGCACCCCGCCGCGGGGATTCGAACCGCCGACCTTTCGATCGGCAAGCCCTAGGCGCTGAGGCTTTAGCCCACAGCGCCACCCGCTATTGTTACAGGCTTACAAAACATAGCAGCAGAAGCCTTGTTTGTTAAGCTCTACTGCGCTGCTGACTTTTAAATGTTGTTTAATGGTATTTTATGGTTATATTTTTGTTCAGTTTATTTTTAATAGCCATTTGCTGGGTGTGTTTATTTATTTTTTAATGTGCTGACAGCCATTCCAAGTTCTACATGAGGGGGAGCATGGTATCTACAATCTATGTTGGAAAACTGCTTGTTCTCTATATAGTTGGACGCCTTAATATATCATAACCAAATTAAGCATGATCAAAGGCCAGGTTTTAACCTATGTTTGTATGCAGTTGGGCCTCATTTTGAATCAAGATGAAAAACCAAACCTTTCAAAGGTGCACTGTGTTAGTCACTGATTACAAAATGATGCCAATTTTTTGGGTTTCTGAGAACTTCCGAGCAATGCTGGGTATGAGGTTGTTAGTAACAAATATATTAATAATAAAATATCAAATGTACTCATGAATCTGCCTTTCTTCCTGAAGCCCCACCTCCCACAATGTGTCACCTTGGCAGAGATGGCAAGTTAGGTCTACTCCATTAACATATTTTCCTAATAGGAACAGGATTGTCCCTCCTCTATGTTTTCAACAGAGCAAATTATTCAAGTTCATTAGAATTTGAGAAGGGAAGGGTAAGCCTGTCACTTGTTGATTTACCTCCATACAGATACTCACAGATATTTTGTTGATTTACAACCACGTAGTAGAACATAAAAGTGTTAATGTTAGTGACATTGGCTCACAAACACACAAAACTCTTCCCCAGGGAAAAATGTATCATTGCTGGGCAAGCAAGTGGCTGTGCCTGCCTTCTTCTGTTTATGATATCTGAGTTCCTGCTCCCCAGTGCAGCTTCTTTGCATATTATGGACTTCCACTTGAAATCAGGAACTCTGGACCCCTTTACTGGGCCTGTTATATATGTTGTACTGCTACAATTTTGTATGAATCAGTTCTCCATGTTTTCACAACTGGAAGGTGCAAATAATTAAACTGCCTACTTGATAATGCTGCTGGAAGCCTCTTGGGTACCACAGGAATGAAGGCATGACACAAATGCTTCTGCTTCATACGATGGCAGGATTTTTCCTCTTAGAGCTCTAATGCACTAATCCCATGCATGTGTGTGATGCTTGCAAATCACATGGCTTGTATGCACAAGCCATTCTCCTTCTTCATGTAGTCTTTATCTCGAACTGGGGAATTTTCAAGGTCAGCACAAGCAGCAGACTCCACCCAAGAAAAAGACGCAGAAACATGGTAGCATCTTCTGTGGTGTGTGTGCTTGTGTGTCTGTTTCCTGTGCTTCTTGTATTTGTGCTACAAAGCATTGAACCAGAAGTGAAGGAGGCTCACATGCAGATATTCTCTTACAAAAATAGGGCCCAGATGTTTTATTAAACAGGCCCAGTGGCACAATTTTGTCTCTGTTAATGTGACTCATCTGACACTTCAATGCTATGAAGCGAAATCTCCCTTTTACCTGATTATTCCATTGTGATGCACTGGCTTTGGTACTCATTGCTACAACAGGGGTGGGAGTTAAAGACATTTCTACAACGCAAATCTGTATTGGATTTACTGGCATTGTCTCACCAAAATAATTCTGGAAGTTATCTTGCTGGGAACTCTGTAAATGACTCCTAACCTTTCAAAGAATTATAGTTCCCTAGGGAGAGGGAATGACTATTAAAACAAGTTTGTGGCTGCAGACACACTAACCCATTTGCTGCACAAAAATGTAGTTTTTCTCAGTCTGGAATGGTTCATGCTTATGCTCAATATGCTGCTTTCAACACCTGGGATAGCTCAGTCAGTAGAGCATGAGACTCTTAATCTCAGGATTGTGGGGTCAGGCCCCATGTTAGGCAAAAGATTCTAGCATTGTAGGGGGTTGGACTAGATGGTGCTTTTCAGGGGCTAGAAATATGCAATACATGGTCCATATTGTGTGCGGACTACATAGAAAAAACAAGTACTCGTTCTCCATTGATTTTAGAATAAAATGTAGTATATAAGTAGCCCGCCTGTAGATGTAGAAACAGGTGTGTCCTAAGTTTCATGGAACTGGAAATCCATTGATGTCTCTCAATTCTACATTTTGGAATAACAGGACTATCTATATAGTGACTGCAACTTCTCCAGCTTGTGCTTCTAAAAGTTAGGACTGTCAACTGCTTCAGGACTGTTTTGAATATTTTCTTGTTTATTCACTATTATAGTCACATACCAGAATTCTAAAAAAGGCTTGTGCCAGTAACATCAAGCCCCACCAATTTAAATTTCCTCATACCTATTAACAAACACAAGCATTAGTTGATTAATACACTGATGTAAATGTACTAAAGCTTGCAGTTATAGTTTCTACTTCTAATGATATTTCCCTCCAGAACTCCAAAATGTTTGTACTCACATGAGGAAGTCAGTTATCAGCCACTTTAGTGCTCCCAATAAGGCATAAACTGGCTGTTGAAAAAGAAGAAAGCCAAAGAAGAGGAGTATTTTACAGAGCCCACAATTCCAGAAGCCAATCTACAAATTAGGAGGCAGATTCTAAGAAGCAGCAATATGCATACAAGTCAGCCTACTACCAATAATAATTCTGAACCTCATCTTCGGAAAGGTCGGAAAGCTTATCGAGAATTCGCATGAGTCTTTGAAGACATAATTACTTAACTGGCTCTCTTCAACCGTAATAGCCTAAATAGCTCGTAGAAAGAAAGAGCTAAAGCTATTTATGTGACTAAAACTTTAGAAAACATTTTTGTTCTAATGGTGGAAAATAGTGTTTCCACTTCAAACTGTACACAAAAGCAAAACACCACACAAACCTTGTTAGTAGGAGTGCCTAATGCAACAAGGCCTCTAGCATATAAACTGGTAGGTGCTACACAATGCAGAACAATTTTAATATCAGGGGATTTCTAGTCCTCATGATCATGCTGAAAATGTGGATAGTCTCATCTGAAGGATTTAGGCAACTCTGCTTTGGAGCAAAGGTATTATTTTTCTTTTGTGGGAATATGGCTTACGAGGTATATTTGTATATCTTAATTCTAATATCATTCTCAACTAAACCTAATAAGGTCAAAGGTTCAGTCTGTATTTTTTGTTCTCTCCATTAGTGCTTTCTTCTTATAAACAACAATGGTGACGTTTCCAAGGATTACTTTTTTGTTTCATTCTGTCAGGCGAGCTAGTTTCCAAACAGCAGGGAGAGGGAACCTGTGGCCCTCCAGATATTGGACTGGAGAAGACATGGGATTTTAGCTGTTATATTTCCAGTTTCTTCTCATGATCATCATTCCAACTCCCCCCCCCTTTTAAAAATGTCTGCTCATCTCCAGCTCTCCTCATAATTTGTTTATTTATATGATTTATGAGTTAATTTCCATGCTTTTGTACATGCTCAAAGCAACATTCAAAACATTTCTTAAAGCACCTCTCATTAAAGTTATATAAACAAACAGACATGATAGAGTGAGATTCATAAAACGATGAATGAATTAATGATGAAAGCTATTGGAGTGATATCCTTGTCTTTTGACAAAAAGGTACCAAAACATAATTTTAAAAGAAACGATGAGTTACTCAACCAAATTAGGTATGCCTCATTTGCATAGTTTTATTGTAAAAACCTAATTTGAATGTTTTGGTTTTAGAATTTGGAGGGTTTTCTGTAGCGTTTTAAGATCCCTTTGGCCAAGTGCTTGTCAGTGCATGTCAGGTGGAGTGGCAAGATCAGAAGAGCAAGGATGGGCTAGATGAACCTTAGCAGGAACCAAGGTCAAGCATTTTGCTGCTCTAACCAGACACAAGCCTCACCAGGAAACTTTAATAAGTAGTAGGACCCCTCCAGATGGGTGGGTTTTTTTTGGGGGGGGGGCTATATTCTGTACTATGCCATTGACACAGTAAAACTGCATTAGTGGTGGGTTTATACTGGACATCTACACATCATTCTGCTTTATTACTTGTTCTCTAATGCTTCCCCAGAGTTACCAAACATTACTGCTATCTGGATGAGCATTCTTGCACTATAGTGCAGCAAAAGCGAGACCCTGGAACACTTGTACTGTATTATAAAAAAGTTACAGCATTTCAATAGGAGACTATGGGACATGCACCAACAGGGAATGAAGCAGTATGTCCATCCCAAAACTTTTACCACAAACAGTATTGTAAATGGTATTGTGCATATCACCACCCCAATACAATGAGAAGCAGAAATAATTCTGGATGCACAATAAAAAAGATGTCTGAAGAAGCCTTTAGGCTTTGCCATATGATCAATTCTGACATTTTGATGTTTAAGAAAGGCTTGCCTTTATTGGGTTTCTTAGTTTTACTTGCTGGTGACAAGCTAAACCACTGCCTACCATATTCAAGGTGCCAGGTTCAGGACCTGTGGTGAGCTTATATTGTTTTTATTCAGAGTTGAAAAAGCACTACATTTTCACATATCTACCCATCTCTCCTTCAAAGGACAAGGCTAAATCTCCTAAAGGACTAGAGCTAACATGGGTGATAAAAAGCCTTTTGATTTGCAGTACCAGTCCAACTGTAATTAGTGAGTGTTTCCCTATTTAGTTAATACAAATTTAATTATGTAATGCCAGATACAACTACTTAGTTAATCCAACTCTGACAAACAAATCCTATTCTGATCAATTAAAGGTGCCACAACCTGAAACTTTCCTGGCACAGAACCAGTAGACAGCAACAATTTCATGTAGCCAAAATTGGCCCCAGAGTGCTCCAATGCAGGATTAATTCAGAGTTAATTTTGATTACTGGTGAAAGATGCAGCAGGCATAAATTGAGATGGGGGGAAAAAGAAAAGGAAGGAAAAGTTCAGCAACTTTCCATCCCTAGAATGCATTGTCTCTGGTATCTTCCATCTTTTCCAAATTAATACACATGCACTGCTATTTGGTCAATACATGTAGCATGAAACAGATCCCAGGATCAATTGCAGAATGATGGGTCAATTTTCACCTGTGCCTTTCTCCATTGAATTTTGGAATTGTTTTGCTTGGTCTGCTGACTCCAGCTAAATGCATGTGTGAAACAGAGTGGAAATTACTTACTTTGGGAAAGGAAAATTGGAGACGGCTAATTGGTTGCTGGATCAGAAATATATTCTCACTATGCAAGTCCCACATTTTTCTGAGCACATAGGCTGTAGGTGAAGGACAAAAAGTGGCAATGGGAATCTACTGTTTCCCTGTGGTGTCCAGCTCTTTTGTGAAACCTTGGGTGTCCCTTCTCACAGAACAGAAGCACTCTGGACTTGGGTGTTTTAAAAAATGACCACCAAAAGGGTTTTAATCATCATCTTTGTTGCGACACCAGCAAAAAGGTTTTTCACTAACCAGGAAATCTCCTGTCCTGTAATAAACAATTAAAATCCCCTTCCCAGTCTGCCTTCACTGGCGTCATCAGATGAGTGACGTAATTGTGTCCAGCCCCCACAATCAGAGTACATGGAGAAGAGGACATGAGGGCAGACGTGCCTTGGCTTCTTCTTCTGTCCTTGCATAGTCCTCAAATAAGAGCACAGGAAAAGCAATCAGGCTTGTAGCAAAGACAAGGATGATAAGCATGATTCCGCCCTCAGTGTAATCAGCAGTGGAAGCAAAGACACTTCTGCCTTCACACCGCTCTCTCCTGCACCCCATGCCTGGCAATGATGGCGAGGCATGGGATGGTCTCACCCTGGAGCAGAATGACTTAAAGAACTGGACCAATGCTGTTCTAAAATATTTTATTCCGTGTTTTATGTATTATGTAGAAACGCTTACAGATACTTACACTGAGAAGAGGGCGCGCACCGCTATGGTGGTGGTGGGGCATTTTACACATGGCTTGGTAATCGTACATTTTCACCCTGCAAAAAAAACATAAAAAGCTGACAAGCGGGCCCATGTGTTCAACACACCAGCTTAGCTCAAGAGTCCACCAGTCTGCCTAGCCCACTACTATGCACTCTGACTGTACAGTGGTGCAACGGAACACTGTGGCGCCAGAAGCGGTTTAGTCATGCTAGCCACATGACTTGGAAATGCAAGCTCCTTCGGTCTGAAGCGAGATGAGCACCACAGTCGCCTTTGTCTGGACTTAACTGTCCAGGGGTCCTTTACCTTTTTAAATTCTGGTTGAAGGTGACTTTCAAAGGTCTAGCTGTAGTTTTGCCCAGGTCTGCTATGCAAGATTTTTAGTGGACATGCTAGGAACTGCACCTGAGATTTTCTGCATGCAAAACATGTGCTCTGTCACATGCCCTTTGCTCAACATAGCTGCAGACACATTCATTTGTCCTGCATGAATTCTAGCCTGGATCTGTCTTCACACAGGGAACAGCCATATATCCTCATCCTAATAATTTAGTTTAGTTTGTGCTTAGCATTGGATGTTTCACAACAAGATCTACTCCCATACAGTGTTTGATTGACTATGTGGTATCTGACAAAGAAACTTCTTACTGATGTCACAATATGCCCCTACCCTATGAAAACTTTGTATGTGATTTACTCGAATTACCTCAGCTGCTATTTTTACTCACACCAAGGTCCTGAAAGCTGCTTCTGGACAGCTTAGTGCTCTTCCAGACACATCTGGCTGTGCTCTCAGATTTCTTTATGCCATTTGTGTCTGACTCTGCATCCCTCTGTATGCTACATCAGCAACATGGGAACTGCTTCGGAACACATGGACATAGGAAACTCCTTTACACCATGTCAGATCATTTTGCTCATCATTGTCTGCACTGACTGGCAACAGCTCTCCAGAGTTTTACACATAAGTTTTCACCAGAGAAGCCAGGGGTTTAACCTAGAACCTTTGCTTATGAAACATGTGCTCTACCGATGAGCTGCAGATAATGTTTGAAAGCCTGTGCCCTGTACTATGCTGTACAGGGAAACATCGGATGGGAATAGCAAACACAGTTAGCTTTGCTCACATGGTTCTGGGCTCCCATGCTGTTCTGGCAACATGTAAGGGCCTCCAAGTCAGGAACATAAACAGCCTAGATGAAGCCACATGAAATTGTATTGCTACACAGTAATGTAATGTTACTTCTGACATTTAAAAAAGGATATGTGCCTGTATTTTGTGTATTTATTTGTTTGTTTGTCATCTTTCAACATGTATTCTTAGAACATAAGCAGGGAAATGAAAATAGGTAACATTTTGCATTCGTTCACGTTGTGCACAAACTGTGTGACAGTGGATATAATCAGGAGTGAATCCTGTTACTGCAGCAATGCTTTTTTTGGCTGCTGCAATCATAGAATCAGTACTGGCTGCACCCATTATTATACAGTTCACACATTACATTTGCCTATATGAGCATGTATCTGGAGATACTTGAATCTTTCTATGGATAACAAATGTGAACAAGTCCTAACAACTGAGGCAATATTCCACACCCGACTGTCTTCATTCTCTTTTTTAATGTTTAGCTGTGATAATTCTCAATGGGGATAAGGCATTTTGCTTCAACCAGGCTCTTCTCTGAAAGGAAATCAATACAGAGGAGATAGTAATACTTACTGTTTGAACATTCCCATGCTTATAAGCTGGGTCATAACAGAGCCATCCACTTCTCCCAAAAATTTGCTGGTCTGCAAGCACAGGGAGATAAAGAGAGAAAAAAGCAGAAACGATAGATAAACCTCCTCAGCTTTTTATCAGTCCAGCTAATCCATCCCCACTACAAGTTTGAAATCCTATACTTAATATTGCCACTATCATAAAACAAGCCCTTTAAGCAGACGGTGCTCTGCTATGTCCTCAGGCTGTTTAGCAAAGAGGGGTTTAGAGAAGTGTGTGGTGCCATGGTCAATAAAAATGAAATGCAAATTTTAGCTCAGCCATGCACTTACCAGGTGGCCTTAGACAAGTCATCATTTCTCAGCTTATCATATAAACTATGGGGATAGTAATACAGTACAGGCGTACTATATGGTATGTTGTTGTAAGGAGGAAGCAGTGCCCACTATCCATGAAGACAGTGGGTTCCGATGAGATCTCGCAAGGTTTTGTTGAGATCTCTTTGGAAGCTGCCACTGCTGCTTCTCCGCCACTGGCAGTGGTGGCAGGGTGAGCACGGTGCCTGCAATGGGTGCCACCTCTTGGACTTCTGCCGCCTTAGGCAGCTGCCTCAACCCACCTCATGGGCAAGCCGGCCCTGGCTGGAATGTAGCCTATTGTGCAAGAGTCACTTTCATTGCTGCACCCACTATAACCTCTAGGCCTGTCCAATGCTGGCATGCAGCCTCTAGAAAGTTGACCATGAGGTAATGTGGCCTGGCTTAAAAGAAGATAAAACTCAACCCTGAGTTCCTTATTGGAAAGGCAGGGTGCAATTATAGTTAATAAATATAATTATCTTGGGAGATTCACAAATTTGCACGAAGGCTAAAAAGTGATTAGTGCACGTATTCACTGTTCTTTTGGGGGAAAACCTGAAGTCCCCTTGCTTAAGTCTTAACAAAAGAAATCTGCAGACTTGTCCAATTTGCTCCTCCCTGCCCCCCAGCTCTATAAAAAGGCTTTATAAGAAAGCACAGAAAACATCTTACCTGTTTGAAGGCTTTGGAAACGAGTATGAATCCATTATTATCAATGAGAAAGCAGTTCAGATTCTGAAGAGAAAAAAAGAAGGAAGAAGGAATTTCAGCTATAGAGAAGACAATATTGCCTAGTATGAAAGCTTCTGCCTTACCCTGTGAGCTGCTATGATTCTGCTCCCACAGTTCTAGTGGTCTTATGTAAGGCATTACCGTTAACTCTGCCTCCGGTTTGCTCCCACCACTGGCTTTTGAATCCATGTACACACAATGTTACCCACAACAGAGAGCTAACCGCTTAGAGATTTCTAAACTTAATTTTATTGTTTTACAATCAAGCAGTATATAAATTTTGTTAAATAAATCAGATAAATCCTGTAGTTTCCTGAGAAATACGACTGTTTGATGTGTTTCCCCATAGACTGCCATTAATCTGAAAGGAAACTTACGCCACATTCGTTTTGCAATTAAGTTGAGCTGTGTACACTTGAGACATCTATTATTATTATTTATTAAATTTGCATATCATTATATACCCATAGATCTCAGGGGAATTACAATATAAAAAGCACAAAATACATAACAAAAACTAAAAGCAGCCCAATAATCTCCCCCTATTGCACATGCACAGATGAGTTTCATGAATAGGAGCTTGGGGAAGTGCTATAGGGGCAGGTCTTCACGCTGGGTGAAGACATCCCTGTCCCCTCTGTGGTGTGTACAACAATCAGCAAATGTGACTTGACATGTAGTGTGTGTGGGTGTGGGCCTGGGGAATGTCCTTGCTGTGTTTTAAGCTGCTAATGTGTACATCACCTAAGACTCTCTGATGTTTTGTTATTTCTGTGCTTGCTTACAAGTTTCCTGAATTTGATATCAGAGTACTGGTTGTACTTTTGCACTACTATTGTAGGCTTACACTCCATACTGTTTCCCCCCAAAAGTAAAGCATATTTGGGGGCTCATGCGAGGCTATCCCAGAATCCTGTTCCATTTGGCTTCATAGAGCTCATGCAGTTCTGTCTAGACTCTGTAGCATTCTTTGTAGCATCTTTGGGGCAAAGTAAACACAGCGGTGTACTGCAAGGTACAAGTCCGGTAACTCATTAAAAAAGCAACTGCAGGCTAGAGAAATGAAGTAGATGTTTTTCTGGAACTCTCTAGCTTTCTCCATAGTCCAGCACATGTTTGCAGTTTGGTCTCAGGTTCCTCTGCCCCTTCGAAATCCAGCTTGCACTTCTGGGAGTTCTTGGTCCACATACAGCTTAAGCCTGAATGAACACTATATTCACATGTTTATCTTCATAATTAGTCATAGCTGTGGTTCTCACAATGTTTTCATAACAATTAATTAAAGCTAATGACACTCTCAATACACAACTGATATTTGGGAATAATTTGGGGTACTGCAATTCTGTAAGCTTTCTAAATGGATTCTAGAATTATTATGAAAGTCTAAGTCCTTCCAGTCCACATAAAACCCTCAAGAGGTTTTCACATGCCATTTTTCAGAGCCACATTGTCTTATCAGAAACTTCAAAGATGGATTTTTAAGGCTTCGTGCCTTGAGTGCTGGACTGTAACTGAGGAAACAAGAGGTTCAGATCCTTGTTTAGCTGTGAAGTTTGCTAGGTAACCCTGGGTCAGTTTCCCACCCCACCCCTCATTCTAACATACCATGGAGACTAAAAGAGAATGAACCATATGCACCTTTGCATTTCTTGAGGAAAGGATGGGCTAAGAATGCAATAAAAACCAATGCATTTTCTTTTTCTCACATTTTAAACAGCTCTGAGAGGTTAGGCTGATTAGTGGCCAGTTAATACCATGTTTTTTGTCCCATAGGATGCTCCGTCCCATAGGACGCATCTAGTTTTTTTGGGGGGAAATAAAGGAAAAAAATTTCCCTTTATTTCCCCCCCCCCCAAAAAGCAGGTCGGGGAAACCGAACCAGGTCGAGGAACAGCGGGATGGCGGCGCTGCGCCTCCCTGCTGTCCCCCGAGCTTGTGGGGCTGGCCGATGTCTGCCTGGCGCGGGGGCGCTCTGCTTCAGGGCGCCCCTCGTGCCAGGCGGCAGGCTGCTATCCGCAGCCTAGACATCCGTGCGGGACCTCCCGCAGGGCTGCCTAGGCTGCGGGTGTGTTCCCGAAGCACCGGGCACTCTGCTTTCAGGGCGCCCGATGCTCCAGGAAGCAGGCTGCTATCTGTAGCCTAGACAGCCCTGCAGGACCTCCCACAGGGAGGGCTGCCTAGGCTGGGGGTGTCTTCCTGAAGCCTGGAAGGCGAGAGGGGTCGGTGCGCACCGACCCCTCTCGCTCTCCAAGCTTCAGCAAAAGCCTGCATTCGCCCCATAGGACGCACTCAGATTTCCCCTTCATTTTTGGAGGGGGAAAAGTGTGTCCTATAGGGCGAAAAATACGGTAATTTACATATATAGAGCCACCTGGGTTCAAATTCTGGCTAGGGACCAAACAGGACATGATGAGGCTGTAGTTTATCCACATCCCTACTTCATGGGGATCAGGTCCATCATTTACATGGGTAAAACATGTGTAGAGGAAAGTGGAAACCTGATCTTCCTGCCCATCTTATCTCTCTGCGCTCTTCCGCTTTGCTCAATTTGTCCAGCTCACGTCTGGTGTCAAAAATGAACTAGGAGAAAACTGCTTAAAGAACAGAACACAGGAATTTTCTCTCTCTTCCCCCTTGCAAGGAATAGACCCATCCACTTTATTTCTGACGGTTGCCCTACCATATTTGGTTTGGATCTCAGGCAAAGAGAATGGCCCTCAGCAATGAACCATCTCTTTCCCCCATCTGTAAAAAACAAAAACTAGCCAGGCAAATAAAAAGCAACAGGGGAATAATAATGATCCTGAGTCACAGAACCCTCAAGTTACATTTCCTCAATTATAGATCTGAACAATTTAAAAATAAAAATAAAAATAAAACTAGCAACTTACGTCATTCTGACAGTTCAAGGGACACAGACCATCCACATCACTGCACTGGAATACAAGAGGAGGAGTTAAATAGTGTCTCACTTTAGACTGCATTTACCTGGGCATCATTAGGTATTTTTACAGGAGTAAGGAGCAGGCATGTCTAATTCAGGCAATATTTGCACATCATATGCTGGTGTGTTACATCCCCTTCAGCTTTCTCCACAAGAAGGATCATTTTAAGTAAGCCTATGAAAGAAGTGTCCCAGTGGTCTTTTCAGCTCAGCTTCCTAGAGTGGCAGTTGTTCTTTATGTGAATGTGGTTATGCTGTATTTTATCTTAAATTGGATTAAGCTACTTCACCATGCCTTGTTCACCATGACTTTTCTGAAATGTTTCCAACTGAGACATACATATGCAGCTGTACAAGCAACATGAGCCTAGGAGTTTGGAACAAATACCACTCCCTGGTGCTTGCTTCTTATGTGTTAGATACATGTTTGTTACGTCATATGCTGTGTTCAGTGTGGAATGATAACTATTTGGTGCATCAAAGCAAATTTCAGTGTAGGTAAACATGACAGAACCAGAAGCCCTTGATAGTAATAGTAAAGATAGTTACACAGTGGAGAAAGCAGTGACAATGTTCGCTGCCTTTGGTTTTCGGGTAACAGTTTGACAAATGATATATGAACATTGTATAGTGTCCTCGGGCACTGTCCATTTGCTTCAGTTGGAGATCTGCAGTGAACCAAAGTTGACATGTGTCACAGCACTGAACCTAACAATACATGGAGGGTTAAATGGTGAGTAAGAAAATATTGTTGGTGCCTGTGGGTTTCATAATTATCATTCATTCTGTGCTTACTGATTTGCCCAGTACAATTCTTCCATGTGTGTTTCCTGCCATGCGTTGGATGATCAATCTGTTGTTGGAAATTACTGGAGGAATATGTTGTGAGGGGTTGCGTAAACTGTGAGTTTTATGTTGGTTGGAAGATTTTAGCATGCTACACATTAGTTTGTTATTACCTTATCATATGGTTATTCTGGGTATGGATATTGCATGTTTATGTATTTGAATATTTCTTAATGTGAATCTTCTGAAAGTTGGCTTCTTGTCCATGTATGTATTTAGATGTATTTGGATTTTTGGTATTGCAAACTGCTTCAAGTTCTGTGGATACTAAGGAGTCTATAAAAAGGTAAAGGATCCCTAACAGCTAAGTCCAGTCGCGAACGACTCTGGGGTTGCCGCGCTCATCTCACTTTACTGGCCAAGGGAGCTGGCGTTTGTCCGCAGACAGTTTTTCCGGGTCATGTGGACAGCATGACTAAGCCGCTTCTGGAGAAACCAGAGCAGCACACGGAAACGCTGTTTATAGAGGACACAAATCAGGGGTGGGGAACCTTCAAACTGCGAGGCCTCCCAGTGAAGGAAATTTGGAACATGAATCAAGTTTTTAAAAACAAACAAACACCCAAAACCATGCCCATCTGCCAATCAACTGATGCCACTCCAGTTGATTGGCAGGGGTGGGGGTGGGGGGGTTGATTCTATGTTAGCTGTTCCACTGCTATCAAACAGTATGCACAGCAGAAGCAGCAGGTTTTAGCCCTCTCTCATCAGCTGATAAGCAGGGATTAAATCCTGCTCAGTTTGGCTGCATGAATCAATTCCCCTTCTGGGAAGAGCCACATGGAACCAATGCACAGCATGGGGCTGTTTGAAAGTCCCTTTGCAAGCAGCTCCACACTGTTCTTTGAACCTCCTTTGCACACTTACTGTATACAAAGAAGCAGGTTTTAACTCCTGTTCATCAGACATAAAAAGGTAAAGGGACCCCTGACCATTAGGTCCAGTCGCGGATGACTCTGAGGTCGCGGCGCTCATCTCGATGGGGTTAAATCCTGCTCAGCTTGGCTGCATACACCAAGATCCCCTGCTGGGAATAGATGCACATGACCAAAGTGCAACATGGAGCTGTTTGACAGCCCCTTTGCAAGCAGCCCCACTCTGTTCTTTGAACCCCCAGTTTTTGAACATTTAAAGAACAGCTCAGGGCTGCTTAAAAAAGGGCTTTTAATCAGCTTATGCTGCCCTTTGAAGTCCCAACAACTGGGGCTATCACAGTGACATCAGGCTTGACAGGAGGGTGGTTCTGCCAAATTGTCAAATCTGGCCAGCAGAGGTGGGGAAATAATATCTGCCTGTCAGCTACAAAAGGTTCCATATTCCTGCACTAAATAAATAGATCTGTCTTTTTCACTTTTCTATTATTATTTTTTTAACAGAGGACTGTTATTATCTAAGATGCACAAGGGAGAAGCTGATGAAAATGTTGTCTTTTTATTAAAGAACAACAATAATTGAAGAAATCATGGAGCTTCTTAATGTGGATCAGCCATTTTTTAAAACATGCACATTAGCCCAGGAATCACATGCCTGCTCTGTGGTTAATGGAACAGATTGGGAAAATCTGTCAATAAAAGTACTGCCAAAGGCGCCCTATTGCTGTCAATCAAACCAGCAAGTGTGAAGACACATAGATGATTGAGTGATAATCACTGTGATTTAATGGGAGAGCTCCATTTTCTTTCTTTTGACCCAATTAAGACATAGAGGAAAGGGAGTGTCTGACAGTGTCTATCTTCCCAAAGCTGCTTACTCCTCCATCAGGAGGCCAAATCCCAGTTAAAATATATTTTATTAGTAAATGAGAAGTGTCCCCCAATTTTACAGAAGGGACACCAAAAAAGAAATAGATTGAAATTTTCTTACATGAATTGCTATATAAACCAGGAACACTGAAATATCCACAGAAGTATTTATTGTTATGAGTTTGCGTGGACAGGTGGAGTCCCCCAAACCCTGGGCGGCCCCTGTGTGGAGTAACTTAAGACAACGTGCTATGGGATTGTTGGTTGTGAGGAAAAAAGGCTGCAGGCTGGAAAGGCAGAAAGCTGGAGAGAGAGTCACAGCACAATGGTTGATTTCTGTTGGAATCCAAGGCAGCAGCTATGAGAGAAACAAGACCTTTTGGGAGGTGTTAATGCTGTGAACCTCTCCATCTTAGGCTCACGTTGTGTATATGTGTAAAAAACCATGGTGCCTCATTTCCAAAAGGAAACATGGGTAAGCACCTGGAACCTCGGTAAGCACCTGGGACCTCGCACCGCTTGGAGATTGAGGTGTTGCACAACTCTATTGTAGAAGCCTGGGAGAGGGTAGAAGTAGCAACCCCTTAAAAAAAAAGCAGGCTATTTAAAGGTGGGGAAAAGAGCCCTGTCAGCTCTGGTTCATTGTGCCTGTGGCAAAGATTCTGCCATATGTTTCTATTAAATATAGACATTTTCTTAATTTGTACTGGATAAAATAAGCTGTCATCCTGACTGTAACTTTCTTTATTGCCTTGTCATTGTGCATTAGAGCAAGAGGTTATGGCACCCTGACAGCTAATTTGAGATGTAGATTCAACTCAGCACCAACTGAATCCCATTCTTTGATTAAGCTGCACAATCCTGTCAGACAGGAATGCAAATATTTCCTGGAGACATGAACTGATTGTGATAATCAGATTCCCACTAGTCTGTTTACCCTTCCAGGGCCCACCTGCATATTAATTAAGCTGGTAGGCTGTAGAAATTCCATTAAACGTTTCTGATTGGCTTTGCATCATATGGAGTGTCATATCTATCACAAAGACAAAATAATGTCTTTTTTTTCCATATTAAGAAAATAGGTGTAGGCTGACATCCTGAAAGGGAGGCAGGGGTTGGGGTGGGCAAATTCTTTTTCATGTAAAAAAAAATTCTTCTCCACCTGGTCTTCTGGAAGCACTGTCTACTCTCCACAGGCAACTAAGCTGATTAGTTGTGCCCCAGCCTCCACTGGCACAAAAAAGCAACCAGATGGAATACATTCTGGAGAAACAGGTCGGTATTCTGTTCTTAGAAGCCATGTCTTAGAAAGTGGGCTAAATCCCTAGCTCTGGAAAGATCAAACTTCACCTGATGATGCAGCAAGGCTAGTAACTATTGTGAACTTATTTGCAAAGTTGTTTAGAAGTTGCACAGGACTGAATCGGACCGTGAGCTCAGCTGCATCAGAATCAAAGCTTTGTAACTCTAGCTGTTGCTCTAGGGCTGCTGGGGTGGAAAAGCTTAAATGTACTTATTCATGAAATATGTTAAAGCTCATCAGCCTCTGAGGACTTCATAGGTATCAAGCCATTTCTGAACCTTCAAACTTTTCCCATTATATGACTCAGACTCTTTAGTGCTTCTTGGCAACTTGCTTTGGTTTGTCTGCAATATTTAGGTACTCTACATATAAATGCATTCAACCCAACTCCTGACACACAAATAACACATGACTATCAACGTTTTATGAAGCACACACAGGAAGGGGCTTCTGGGAAATCTCTTGACCTTCAAAGTTCCTTACTTACATCAGTGTCATTGGGCTGGAAGATGGTAAATGGAACCATTGACACGCAGATCATTGTAGAACATGGAAGGGAAGTGGAAAGAGGAGACAAAATGTCCATTAGTAACTCCTTATTGAACCATTATTGACTGCCAGTGAACCAAGAGAAGGCTTCTTACACATGAATGGGTTCTGGAAACAGAGCCAGAAATGTGAGCAAGTTTCTTTTCAGCACCCTCAATCATCACTTTCTCATTCCCAGCTAAACTTTGTATAGCGTATAATAATGTATAACTGCACACATGTAAGGAGGCTGATAATGCCAAGTTCTTAAACTGAACTACTTATTTATGACACTTCCTCCTCTGGGAAGGAAGTTTTAGCCTCCATTTATTCTCAACTAGACAGTCATCTTTTGGGCCGGGGGGGTGGGGTGGATCTAGTTCTCAATGTGCACCTTTCCCTCAAATGTCTGTGATTATGGGATGAATGTGCTTGTTGTTGTGGTTAATTTAATTTTTCCTGCATTCACCTTAAGGTCCCAGGGTGGGTTACAACAACCTAAAATACAACATTAAAAACAGTTTAAAATGACTTACAATCACAAACATGGGGTGGGTCCTAAAAATATACATCTCAGGTGTCAAATGCCAGTGTAAAAAAGGGAGTTCCACAACAGGGGCTGCCACAAAGAATGTCCTTTCCCAGGCTACCAGCATTCCAAGCTTCTGGGGCAACGAAACTATCAAGAGGGGCCCCTCTTCCTATCTTAACACCCAATAGGATCTATAGGAAAGGAAGCAGTCTTCAGGTATTTGGGGATTTAAACACTGGTGTGGGCACGTTAAATTAAGCCCTGAAGTGAACTGGCAGCAAATGCAACCAGTAGTACAGAAAGCGCTTACAACCACAATACTATTAGATTGTATCAACAACACCCTTTCAAATTCAGCCTTAAGAAAATAGTTTGAGGCAGAACGAATGGCCATCTAGATTAGGGGTAGACAACCTAAGGTCTGGGGGCCGGATGCGGCCCAATCACCTTCTAAATCCGGCCCCCAGACAGTACGGGAATCAGCATGTTTTTACATGAGTAGAATGTGTCCTTTTATTTAAAATGCATCTCTGGGTTATTTGTGGGGCCTGCCTGGTGTTTTTACATGAGTAGAATGTGTGCTTTTATTTAAAATGCATCTCTAGGTTATTTGTGGGGCATAGGAATTTGTTCATTTCCCCCTCCAAAATATAGTCCGACCCCCCCATGGTGGACCAGCCCACGGCTGAAAAAGGTTGCTGACCCCTGATCTAGATAAAGCAGAGACAGCATGACGGAGTGCAGTGCAATCAGGATGGTAGAGGGGAGTCGGTAAACTTTCTGCCTAAAACGAAATAAGATTTTGAAGGGCTGAATCGGTACAAACATAATTCCACAATTAAATGTGTCAGCTGCAGTGGATTTAATGCCATGCCAGGCTTGTGACGTTCTGTTAACATGACGTTCTGAGAACAGACTGGCAGCTGATGCAGCATTGAAGTTGTCAAAGGATTAGCAAAACGTGTCATTTAAAAACTAATCTATTGCACCAATCTGTTTAATACACATTTTACAAAGGATTTTGTGGAAATGTGGCAAGTAAAACATTACCATATATCACCTTCTGTTTTTGCACTATACATCAGCATTCTTACCTGCTGTGTAGCCATCCAAAACTTACGCTGAAGAAATTCTAGTTTAATTTGCACACCCACAGCTATGGAGAAACAAAACAAGGAGGTTGGGGGGGGGAGAGAGAGAGAGAGAGAGAGAGAGAGAGAGATATGTTAGGGAAAGAAACTAAATATTTCCAAGCAGTCACCAGAAGAAATCACACCATTTCCAAGTGTAAATGACAGGTAAATGCTGAGTCAGAACATAAAGTGAGAGTCAGGGGTTTAACAAGGTGATGCAAAAGGAAGCATCAACTGCTGTGCTGAAGTACAGACACCTGCCTCCCACTAAACACTACCAAGATACAACAGGCTGCCAAATCACTTTCCCCTTTGGTTGCTGCAGATTATAAAAGCCATCTGATATAATCATGATTCAAAAGTGTAGTATAGGAAGACTCTTAGGCTGCAAACAGAAAATACAGTAATTCTTAAAGAGAGCTGAAAGTGGCAGGAGACAGGTATTGCTTCCCAAGTTCTCTACATGTGTTTTGTTTGTTCCAAAGAAGCCTTTAGTCCAAAGGCTTTTGGAAAATGTATAAAAACTCTGCAAAATCTTTTTACCAGAGGCAAAAGTACACAGTAGGAGCAGTGCTTGCATTTTCAAATTACCTTCAGTTCTTGGAGCGGGGAATCTTTCTCATCTGTTGTCTGCCTAAAGTCATCTCGTGTGTTCATGGCAGAGGTAAGATCTGAAACTGAGATCTTGGTTCACAGATAAGTCCCCTGGCCTTCATGCCACACTAGCCTCTTTACTCTTGGAATCTGATGCTGGAATGCAGCTTTGAAAGCGTGAAAACCATAGAGGAAAGAGTTCTGTTCTATGCGTACATTGAACCTGGCAGCCAGCATCAGGGGCAGAGTACATCATTTTTGCTCTTGGAGCCATGGTGTCAGTGTCCTTCATGTCATGTTTCTACTGCTGGTACATCTTAGAGCATTCTTATAATAAAACGAATCTGACTGTTGTGGAATAAGGAAGGGAATTATTTCCTACAGCTGCCTTCTCCCTGAATTCCGGAACATGCACAACCAGACAAGACACAAGATTCATCTGGGTCCAAGTTGTAAAGATGTAATGGAAGTAGAAAAGATGAGACTGAATTTTTCTCTGGCATTATTGGCTAAATATTCATTGAGTTACCCTGAAGAGGCAGCAGTGAGGATCTTTACAGAATAATAAAAGGCAGGTTTCAGCCTGAGTGCTAAGTAGGAGCCAGCAAAGAAACACCAGAAGCCTGGCCCCATGGGAAAGAATTGAGGAGCCTGGCTGGAGGTGAGAATAACCATGAGACATACTCTCCTGTCACTTTTACAGTGCAAATCTATACATTCTGTGTTTCCTCAAAACACAAGAAGATAGAGAACTCCTTTGTACCTACTAATTCATCAAATTGTCCACTTAACTCAGAACTGTCTACTCTGACTAGTAGTGAATCTCCATGTTATCATGGATCAAGATTGTACCTGTTCCTTATTTTTTTAATTGAAGTTTTTTTGTGGCAATTCTTGTAATAATACAAATAAAATGACATTAAAATAAAAGAATAAAATAAAAGGGAGATTTAAAATACGGAAGGGCGAAGTAGGTTGAGGTGTTTCGACCATTTAAACTGGAAAGGCATCCACAGCAGTGACCAGAGGAGGAATGACCACTGAGAGGAGCACAGATAGAAGAAATACCATGGGGCATCTGCAGCAGCACAACCCGATGTCTTCATCTGCCCCAGCTGCAACAAAACACGTCTCTCCCATACGGCTCTCTACAGCCACAGCAGGCGATGTAAGCCTCCAGTAGTTTGACTTCATCCCCAAAAGTGCACTCCTACATTGTCTTCTGAAACAGACGGATGCCAACAACAATTCTACTACTATAGATCCATCCTCAGGGATCTATCATACCCCCAGTGGGCCTTATTCCCAGGTAAATATGCACAGGACTGCAGCCTATGTCACTCCTGTGCCATTTCTCTTTTTTGACCCAGCATTGGTGAGGTGGATTGCAAAGGCGAAAAAGGTAAGAAAAAAAGACAACCCAGTCTAAAATTATCAGCAGTTGCTATGCTGGAGGGGTAGGATTTATTTATCCCCACTCTTTAATGGAGTGGGCTCACGTAACTTTTTCAGTAGTACAGTAAGGAAGCTATCAAGTCTAAAAAAAGTAAAATTAAAATAAAACATTAACTTTAAAAATAGGCTTCAAGATGGCACAGGTATTTTGGTACAGGAAGGAGTATATTATTCACCAGCGAAATCGTAGAAACAATAGGTGCATGCAACACAGCAAAAATATTCAAAACAGCAGTGCTTATTGCTGTGGAGTTGCTTGTAAAAGGAATAATTACATTTCTCCAGGACCTTGAAACCATTCAAGTGAGAACCATTTCCTTTATCACAACTAGATCATATCACTAGCCTGCAGCTTTCTTACAACTCTTGAGTGGATAATGCCAGAACAACAAACCTTGGAAGAACATGAAAGTACTAAGCATTTCATGTTTTCACCAGAAGAAATCTAAATCCTGGCAGATTCATTCCTGTGCAAAGGGAATGAAAAACATGGCAAAGAAGAATCTGTTTTCCATCCGTCCTACAGAATACACAAGTAAATCCCACTGCATTTAGTAATTAGCAGGAGGGTCAATACAATACAGTTATGTCAAAAGTGAAGATTACTAAGTAGTTAATATGCTTCATATCAGCAAATGGAGAAGGTAGATAAATGGTGTGGGCGGGGGAAACAGGGGTGTTTGTGTGCGAGTGGAGTGGGAGTAGGAAGCAAGCCAAAGTTCAGGGCTAGCCATGTAGTACATTCTTGTACAGCAATTTGTACTCAAGCTACCGATACCAGATATGGCACTTGTCACTGTTCGGGCTGCATGCATTTATGCATAGGGTGCATGTGTAAGAGCATAGGAAAAACCATGCTGAATCACAGTGACAAACCAAATGCCAGTGAGAAACCTGCAAGCCAAAGCTGAGTGCAACAGCATTCTCCCCACCTGTGATTCCCAGCAATTGGTATTCAATGGCCTATAACAGTAAGCTTCCCTTGGATTAAAAAGCAACTTACCATGTGGAAAGGAAGGCAGGAAGAAAGGAAGGTGTTCAAGAACACAGCGAAAAGCCCCTTTCAGTACACCAAACTAGCTACATGGATCCTAACCAATATTATACTGTATTAGTTCTCTATCACTTGCAGCTTGCCCTTCAAAAACATGCAGAAATGGAAGGGACACATCTTCTTTCCTAATCACAATTTTACGTAATTTAAAAGGGACACATTACGTAATTTAAAAGGGTATCTCCACCCAGGTAGAAATGTTAGTGAGAGAAGCCAGATATAGAAGGCCTCAGACCAGGGATATCCTGCTAGCAGCTTGTGGGCCAGATCAATCCCCAAAAGCAGTTTGGAACTTGACAGCCCTATGTAACTTAAATGACGACACGGGGTAACATTTGCCAAGGGTTGTAAGGAAAATGTTTTCAAAAGGTGTGAGTCTGAGAAATTGACATTTAAGTTCTCTGACTCACATTTTCTGAATTTATTTCAATAAATGCTTCAGTAAAATATCTGCCCATATGTACTTATTGAATAGCAAGATTAACATATGAGAAACGTGGGCAGGTAGGATATGGCCTTTTCCATTGTGGCATGACAACTGTAGAATGCCTGTTCAGGGGAGATGCCAACTGTCTCCACCACTGCCCAGAATCTGTCAGGCACCAAAGAATGTGCATTTCAGTTGGCCTTGGGGGGGTATATTGATTTATGTATGTAAATATAAAAGCTTGTTAGCCTAGCATCAATGCTTATGACCAAGAAGGAGGGTCACCACTCCTAGATCTTTCTTTGGTGGCAGAGTAAACCAATAATTTTGGAATGGGAGATTTCATTACATGTCTCCTAATCTGAGTAGGTTTCAGTTGGGACGTTTTGAAACATAGTAGGCTAATGGGAACCAGTTCTTGGAACCACCTTCACATACAATGGTTTTGTAATCTTGGACCCTATTACTGCAACCCATTTTTTCATGCCATCAGGATCTTGTCCATTGTCTCACTGGTTTCAGACTACAGGAAGGAAGGAAGGAAGGAAGGAAGGAAGGAAGGAAGGAAGGAAGTTGTGCAGTTCCATCTCTGAGACAGAGACAGAGACAGAGAGATGGCTCCTTTGCACCATAATGGCTAAGAAAACTGGTCCCAGTTAACTGACAATGATAACACATACAAATCCCTCAAAATCTGAACCCATTATGCCTTCTTGAAGCACTGCAAAAATTAGTTACTTAGCCTGGCTTTTAATAGCCAGTGCTAAGCCTATTCACACTGCACATAGTTAAACTTCAGAATTTGCTGCCACAAGATATAAAAATGGCCTCCAGTATGAATGGCTTTGAAAAGGGATTAGATAAATTCCTGAAGACTAAGGCTATCAATTACTACTAGACATGATGACTATGCATAACCTCCAGTATTAAAGGTATTAGACCTCTGAAGCAGTGTTCTAGTTGCTGGGGATCCTGGGAGGAGAGTGCTGAGCCAGTGTGGTGTAGTGGTTAAGTCACGTAATCTGGGAAACCGGGTTCGTGTCTCCGCTCCTCCACATGCAGCTGCTGGGTGACCTTGGGCCAGTCACACTTCTGTGAAGTCTCTCAGCCCCACTCACCTCACAGAGTGTTTGTTGTGGGGGAGGAAGGGAAAGGAGAATGTTAGCCGCTTTGAGACTCCTGAAGGGGAGTGAAAAGCGGGATATCAAATCCAAACTCTTCTTCTTCTTCTTCTGTTGTGCTATTGTCCTGCCTGTGGAACCACAGATATCTGGTTGCGCACTGTGGAACAGAGTGCTGGAAGAGATAGGCCTTTGGTCTGATCCAGCACAGCTTTTCTTATGTTCTTATGGCAGTGGTAATTTAAATTTCATTGGGTGTGAAAACAAAACCCCAAGGTGGTTGTTACTGATGGAGGCAAAGGCTCAGAAAAAGCTCAATATGGAGGCCAAGTGGCCGAAATATTGGGAAATTTTGGAGCAGGAAGGAGACAAATTGAAATTGCAGAGTTTTGAGAAACTAAAAGATAAAGTGCAAGACTGGCTTCACTATTACCAAATAAGAGAGGCCTATAATTTAGACAAAAAAAATGGCTTCCAGGTGGAAAAATCAAAGTTGGAAACAGAATTGTTAGATCCTAAAACAAAGATGCTTTCAAGAATGTATAACTTGCTGTTAAAATGGAACACTCAGGACGAGACGGTTAAATCTGCTATGATTAAATGGGCACAAGATGTTGGACATAACATTATGTTTGCTGACTGGGAACAGTTGTGGACCACAGGTATAAAATTTACGGCATGTAATGCCCTAAGAGAGAATATTATGAAAATGATTTATAGGTGGTACATGACCCCAGTCAAGCTTGCAAAAATCTATCATTTGCCCGATAATAAATGTTGGAAATGTAAAGAAACTGAAGGTACATTCTTTCACCTTTGGTGGACGTGCCCAAGGATTAAGGCTTTCTGGGAAATGATATATAATGAACTGAAAAAGGTATTTAAATATACCTTCTTGAAGAAACCAGAGGCCTCTCTTCTGGGCATTGTCGGCCAATTGGTGCTAAAGAAGGATAGAACTTTCTTTATGTATGCTACAACAGCAGCAAGAATACTTATTGCAAAGTACTGGAAGACACAAGATTTACCCACTCTGGAAGAATGGCAGATGAAGGTGATGGACTATATGGAATTGGCAGAAATGACTGGCAAAATCCGAGACCAGGGAGAAGAAATGGTGGAGGAAGATTGGAAGAAATTTAAAGACTATCTGCAGAAATACTGTAAAATTAATGAATGTTAAAATGATGTTGGACTGAAAAGAAGTGGTTTTGGTATAAGGTTAATAAGAATAGGTAAATATAGATAGTTATACGGATGAAAATGTATAGTTATAATAGGTTAAGTATAGAGCAAAGTTAAATGAAAGAGGGTAAGGATTTGCTGAAAAGACTTGGAAAACGGGAATACAAAAGGGGAGGTGTGAGGAGGTCAAGGAAAGAAGCAAATGAGATCAAAGATGCTGAAAATGGATTTATTCTTTTTAAAAAATATCCTTTTTTCTTTTTTTCCTATTTCTTTTCCTTATTTCTAGGTTGCCTTTTTGTCAACTTTCTTGTTAGCTTGTGTTTGTTAGTTTTTGTTTGTTTTTTCTTTATGTGTCATTTTTTGTATAATCTCAATAAATATTCTTTAAAAAAATAAATAAATTTCATTGGGTGTTCTGTATTGTGTTGTTACCCATCGTGAACCTTGGGATGCAGCAGGATAAAAACTGAATTTAATGAAGTCTTGCTGCAGAATGTTTTTCTAATTTTACTAAGCATGGCAGACCCGAGACAACTCTTTGAAAATAGTTTTCACTTTGTCCATGCTGCAACTTTATTCCTTTCTACCTGGTTCAATACACTCCTGTCTCCATTATTCTGACATGGCAGTTGGTTTGCCTTTAAAAAAAGGCATCATTTCATAAAGGAGGACCTGAGAGTAACCAGAAAGAGACCTCTTTTGATCTATTTTATCCTTTTAGTAAGTGAAAAATGTCTGCCCATCAAGTGCTTGTCCTATTGTTGCTGAAAGTCTGAGAGCCATTATACTTAAAAAGTAACTTCAGAACAGTCTAAAAATAATTAAAAATGGAAGTAAAGCAAGTACAATCTAAAAAAAAGGAGAGGTGGCATTGGAGGGAATGCAGTTAGAGCAGATAGGATGAAGGGTAATTCTTGCTGGACTAAGCTTTGGGAAGGGAAATTGAGGGCAGAAGAAAGATGTTTGACAGAAATGAAAATTTGCAGGAAACAAAAAAGGACATAATATGAAAGTTTTCATAGAGGTAGCTGAGCAGGTTCTCCTGGACTGATACCCAATCTACACATTATGCAGACTGAGGTGACTGACTAGGTATGGAGGAATTATAGCAGGGTGTTTGTACAGGAATCACATTTCTTCATATTGTGTCGCTCAGCTCTCAGTCTCATCCCTATCTAGGGATGCTGGGGATTGAACCCAGAGCCTTTTGCATCCAAACAGATGCTCTACCACTGAGCTATGACCCTGCCACCATAGGCTACTTTTTCTGCCAAGCTGTTGTAGCTGCTAGCTCTTTATCCAGAGTCAAGTTTCAGTCCATCTTGGAGACAAACTGTATTTTCTCCTTTCTGCTTTCCAGGTTGCCAAAGAGCCTGGGTGCTGCCTTCCACTCTGGCCCCTTAACCCCCTACTCTGTGCCTATTCCAAACCCTATTGAAAAACTAGCAGGCAGGCAGCCAACTCCTTCACTTTTCACTGTGTTTTTTATTATGCACAATTAGTCTCCTTTCTTCCCCTTACCTCCTGCTGCTTCATAACAAGGGGAAGAAAGGAAGGAGGATGCTTAAATCCCTCCTGATTATCTGCTCCTGCTTCTCAAAAAGGGGTGAAGGGAGTTCAAGCAATACAAAAGCACCTGCTGTTTCCCAAGGAGAAGATGAGGGTAATTCTGAGCTTTCAAGCTCCTGACAGACTCTAAGACTGTAGATGTTTTGAGAGTAGGTTCTGCTTGCTTGTCTGGGTCGGCTCCTTCTCACTGGGTGAGCCTGTGTGTCTGAATGTGCATGCATGCTCCCCCCCCTCTCTCTGTGTGTGCACTGCTGCTGTCATCACAGATGTACCCCCAGCTGTCACTCCACCCTGCTCCGTCTCTTCCTCTCTCTTTCTCTCGTCCCTCTCCTCGCCACTTGGCGCTTTCTCGATTATTCAGCTGACTGCCGTCCCTATTGCACACAGCTATCTCCCCTTTACTCCACTGCTGCACTTCCGATGGTTCCAGAGTCTTGGCATCATGCAGGGAGAAGGGGGATGATGTCGAGCGGCGCTTTACGAGCGCTTGCCTGCCTGCCTGCACATCGCTTGCACAGAAACGTTGGGATACCCACAACAGGGTTTGGCAACTCTAAAGAGACTCCATCCCAGCCAGCAGAGAACTGTAAGTAGCGGATCTTGTCTCTGTGGTACCATCTGACCGCTGGGAAAATTGCTTCCACTTGTCTGCCCTTTGCCATTCTGTCCAGAGGGTATTCACTGATTTAGAGAGGGATTTACGAGGCTGATGGATCAATCTCCCTCACTTTCTGTGTGCATGAAAAGGCAATTCTGAGGGAGAACACAAATGACCAAAGCCACGGGCCAGTCGTTTGATTGACAGAGTGGCAGGTGATGATGAGTCCAGTGCGGATAGTTGTGGGTAATCAAAGTCAGATGCAGAGGGCTGAAAGAAATAGTTCCTGCCAGCCAGTGATAAGGCATAACGCTTCCTCAGTGGCAAAGATAGTTATAGCCTCAGAGAATAGGCACTGTGAGGGTCAGTAGTTTGGATCGCCGTTGCTTATGCCTACCCCATCCCCCTGAATACTGGATCTTCTTGCATCCCCAATCAAGAACAATTTCATATGGAAACTTGCCCAGAGATAGATGGGTGGAGGGAGGAGAGAAGTACCACTTTAACTAGTGACAGTTTTATAGGCACAATTTCTAGACTGAGTTGGTTCTTTAAAAGAAAGAAAGAAAGCTGGGCAAAACGAAGATACGGACAAGAAATACGAAGGAAGAAAAAACGAGTATGTTTGTGGACTAAGAGCTTGTCCATAGAAAGTTCAGATGCCAGCAAAGAAGATTTTAATGTGATAAGGCACTTTCTCTTGGATTTGTTTTTTTGTGCCCCTGTTCCACTGATGCACCGCATGAGAATCATGCTACAAAACATGAACCCAGAGATGCCGTACTGCAAGAGGAGCCAAAAATAGTTGTCTCATCCCTTCCCCCCTCCCACTGCTGCCCTGGAGGCTGGTCCCGGAGATCAGTGAACCTTTGTGAAGGTGTCATGCTGGTGGAAGCAGGGGGAGGAAAAGGGCACAGGCTACCTTTTTGTAGTTTTTGATACATAGGAAGGATTTACGCAGAAGAAAGCAGGCGGCACTGAGAAGAAAAGCAGGGAGAAAAGGGGGGGAGGGGAGGGATTTCTAATCATTTCCTCTGTGTGTGTCCGCCTCTCTCTCTCTCTCTCTCTCTCTCTCTCTCTCTCTGTGTGTGTGTGTGTGCAAACAAGATCAGAGAAATGTGTGTGCTGAATGAGACAGAGTGCACACATGCATCTCTTATTCACAGCAGCCTGCCACAATGCATCCATTTCATTGCCTGTCTTTTTATTTTAAAATTAAAGTAGGAATTGCTTGAACCTCAGCTGATTTCTAGACCTACTTACCATGCAGGGTATGGAAATGTTGTTCTATGGTATTGCAGTTTGCCATAATAAATAATAATAATAATAATAATAATAATAATAATAATAATAATAATAATGTTTTAGACACTCACCCACTGAGAGCCTCATTCTTTCTATCTATCTATCTATCTATCATCTATCTATCTATCTATCTATCTATCTATCTATCTATCTATCTATCAGAACACCCCTGTTAGGTAGGCCAGTATTATGATAGCCATGTTATGTGAGGGGGAAGATAAGGTTAAGAGATAGTGGCCTCTTTTAATGGGCTCATATTTCAGATTGAAACGGGGGCTTCCAAGTTTACATATTACCCTCTTCACCACCAGTGAAAGGCTGGAAAGTCAATAGTGGTTGGAGCCAGAGCCAATTAATTCTAGTCTTGTCTCCATCTTTCTTTCCGCTGAGTTTATCGAGGGCAACACTGAGATTAAGGAGGAGGCAGCCAATAGGAAATGCTACCCACTGGATTGGTTTTAAGTAAAAAGGCAAGTGGTTGAGGGCAGACTAAGGTTGGTGGGGCACTACCCTGTTTGCCAGGGTAGTACCCTGTTTGCCACAAGGGACAAGCCCCTCCATTGTTTACCATGCCACCTTTCAAAAATCTGGATCTGAACTTTCCCCATACTTTGAGAGAGTTCTGGTAATGGGTTCTGTCCCGTTTTAGTCATAAATCTAGTCGCAAACAGGGTCAGTATATCTTACCCTCAAATAATTTTCTGCAACTTGTGAATTTCAGGAAAAAATCTTAGGAGTTGGTTCAAAGCTGGGGAAGCAGGGACAGATGCTGTCCAAGGTGCTGTTATACAATAGAAAGGGGGATACTTTGCGCACTTTAGAACACATGGACAGATTTGTCACAAAGGTCAGAAAACTAGGGGCTCCTCCTCTTTTGTCAGCTGAGGTCATTCTAGAAGCAAAGACCACTTTGCTGCTAGGGTCCATTTTGTAAGACTAGATTGTTCTGCAGCTGCCGAGAACAAACAATGTTTGCTAGTGGATTATTTCAAGTGAGTGAAGGGCCCGAGGGAATTGTATCCCAGATTGACATTATTGCAGACACTATAAGCAGTCACCATTCTACCCAAGGCAGTTAAAATAAATCCAGATAAAGGATCTGCATGGAGGAAAGCCCAAACAATTTGGTCTTCTCCTAGTAGCATACATTCGCTTTCACTCTGAAAACTGCCTGCCTACTAGTGCACTGAATTAGGATTTATGATTCCTTAATAATAAGATGTCTCCCTTTCAGTATTTCAAACCTCCATTAAGTTATTTTCTAAGCCTTCTGCAGCACTCAGATACTGTGGTAGGAGGTGTGAACATGTCAAAACTCAAACATGGAATGGTGGGTGATGTCTAGATGAAAGCATATGGTATATGATGACAGTACTGAGGGAAGAGAGGAAGTCAGTTATCGCATGTGTGAAGATGTAATAACCACATCAGCACCAAGCAGCCCCTCTGTTCCCCGAAGGCTAACATAAATGAGGCCCTCTTCTGCTTATTTTGGTTGTTGTTGTTGTTTAGTCGTTTAGTCGTGTCCGACTCTTCGTGACCCCATGGACCAGAGCATGCCAGGCACTTCTGTCCTCCACTGCCTCCCGCAGTTTGATCAAACTCATGCTAGTAGCTTCAAGAACACCATCCAACCATCTCATTCTCTGTCGTCCCCTTCTCCTTGTGCCCTCCATCTTTCCCAACATCAGGGTCTTTTCCAGGGAGTCCTCTCTTCTCATGAGGTGGCCAAAGTATTGGAGCCTCAGCTTCACGATCTGTCCTTCCAGTGAGCACTCAGGGCTGATTTCCTTCAGAATGGAGAGGTTTGATCTTCTTGCAGTCCATGGGACTCTCAAGAGTCTCCTCCAGCACCATAATTCAAAAGCATCAATTCTTCGGCGATCAGCCTTCTTTATGGTCCAGCTCTCACTTCCATACATCACTACTGGGAAAACCATGGCTTTTACTATACGGACCTTTGTTGGCAAGGTGATGTCTCTGCTTTTTAAGATGTTGTCTAGGTTTGCCATCGCCTTTCTCCCAAGGAGCAGGCGTCTTTTAATTTCGTGACTGCTGTCACCATCTGCACTGATCATGGAGCCCAAGAAAGTAAAATCTCTCACTGCCTCCATTTCTTCCCCATCTATTTGCCAGGAGGTGATGGGCCCAGTGGCCATGATCTTCGTTTTTTTGATGTTGAGCTTCAGACCATATTTTGCGCTCTCCTCTTTCACCCTCATTAAAAGGTTCTTTAATTCCTCTTCACTTTCTGCCATCAAGGTTGTGTCATCTGCATATCTGAGGTTGTTGATATTTCTTCCGGCAATCTTAATTCCGGCTTGGGATTCATCCAGCCCAGCCTTTCGCATGATGAATTCTGCATATAAGTTAAATAAGCAGGGAGACAATATACAGCCTTGCCGTACTCCTTTCCCAATTTGGAACCAATCAGTTGTTCCATATCCAGTTCTAACTGTAGCTTCTTGTCCCACATAGAGATTTCGCAGGAGGCAGATGAGGTGATCAGGCACTCCCATTTCTTTAAGAACTTGCCATAGTTTGCTGTGGTCAACACAGTCAAAGGCTTTTGCATAGTCAATGAAGCAGAAGTAGATGTCTTTCTGGAACTCTCTGGCTTTCTCCATAATCCAGCGCATGTTTGCAATTTGGTCTCTGGTTCCTCTGCCTCTTCTAAATCCAGCTTGCACTTCTGGGAGTTCTCGGTCCACATACTGCTTGAGCCTTCCTTGTAGAATTTTAAGCATAACCTTGCTAGCATGTGAAATGAGTGAAATTGTGCGGTAGTTGGAGCATTCTTTGGCACTGCCTTTCTTTGGGATTGGAATGTAGACTGATCTTCTCCAATCCTCTGGCCACTGCTGAGTTTTCCAAACTTGCTGGCATATTGAGTGTAGCACCTTAACAGCATCATCTTTTAAAATTTTAAACAGTTCAGCTGGAATACCATCACTTCCACTGGCCTTGTTATTTGCAGTGCTTTCTAAGGCCCATTTGACTTCACTCTCCAGGATGTCTGGCTCAAGGTCAGCAACCACACTACCTGGGGTGTACGAGACATCCATATCTTTCTGGTATAATTCCTCTGTGTATTCTTGCCACCTCTTCTTGATGTCTTCTGCTTCAGTTAGATCTTTACCACTTTTGTCCTTTATTATGGTAATCTTTGTACGAAATGTTCCTTTCATATTTCCAATTTTCTTGAACAGATCTCTGGTTCTTCCCATTCTGTTGCTTTCCTCTATTTCTTTGCATTGCTCGTTTAAGAAGGCCTTCTTGTCTCTCCTTGCTGTTCTTTGGAAATCTGCATTCAATTTCCTGTATCTTTCACTATCTCCCTCACATTTTGCTTGCCTTCTCTCCTCCGCTATTTGTAAGGCCTCGTTGGACAGCCACTTTGCTTTCTTGCATTTCTTTTTCATTGGGATGGTTTTAGTTGCTGCCTCCTGTATAATGTTGCGAGCCTCCATCCATAGTTCTTCAGGCACTCTGTCCAGCAAATCTAAATCCTTAAACCTGTTCCTCACTTCCACTGTGTATTCATAAGGGATTTGGTTTAGATTGTATCTTACCTGTCCAGTGGTTTTTCCTACTTTCTTCAGTTTAAGCTTGAATTTTGCTATAAGGAGCTGATGATCTGAGCCACAGTCAGCTCCAGGTCTTGTTTTTGCTGACTGTATAGAGCTTCTCCATCTTTGGCTGCAGAGAATATAATCAATTATTTTGGTACCAGGGTGCAAATTCTTTTCCTGGGTACAATTTGTCCTGCTACAGTCTCTCCACTGGAACCAGAGTCCTAAATTGCCCTCAGTAGCACCCACCAGAAACTTAGTGGTAAAGAAATAACTCCACCTGCAGCCATTTACAGCAAAATCCTACACATGTTTACTCAGAAGTAGTTGAGTTCCCAAGTAAGTGTGTACAGGATTGCAGCCTAAGTCTCTTAAAAGTAGACAAATCCTTCAGGACTGGCAAAGTGGGAGCATCCACAAGCACTTTATATACTTCAATCTTGTGGAGTCTCAAAATATGAGACCTGGATACCTTGGCCAGTTCACAAAGCATTAGGAATATAGGATACTGCCTTACATTGAGTCTAACCATTGGTCCATCTAGCAAAGTGCTGTCTGCACTGACTGGCAGTACTTCTCCAGCATTTCAGGCAGGGAGCTCCCGCAGCAATATGTAGAGATGCTGGGAGTTGAACCCAGGGGTATTTTCCATGCAAATCATGCACCACTGAGTCATGGCACTTCCCCTGAAGGCATGGGCTGTGAGGAAAGAGGATCCATTCTGATGAGCCATATGGCAGCATTTCAAAGCACTTCCCACTTCCCTGATGGTCTCTTAATTGTCCTTCTGAAGCAGTTGGCTTTAGTGTGTATCACATGGGTTCTGCACAGGCATCTCAAGGAACACTCTGGGGGGCTAGAATGTCCCCTGTGGAACCTGCTGGAGATGCTTAAGGCTTCTTCCGAGTTGTGGCATGCAGTGTGCTTATACCACAGCGGTTAATCAAGTGAAGCAAATTCATGAAGCTAATTGAGGCAGAAAGAGGAATAAGCAAAAGTCCTTTTCAGAGTTCAGTATAAATATAGTGCAATTTAAGGAGGAGGGTGAACCTTCCTCTGGGAACTTTGCTAGCAGCTGTAAATGCAGATTTCAAAAACCCCTTAGGAATGAAAAGTGGCTGCCATATTATTGTTGACATCTTTTGCTATTCCATATCTTGATGTCTGTGGTGATGACTTTATGCGCAAAAGCCCCCACAAAACACAGAGGCAGCTATCCAGTTTCTAACAGACTTCAAGTCTGAAGTGTGGCCCTTCACTATTCGCTCACTCTTCCCAAACTGCCATTCTCCTTGGCTGGCAAAATGGCTCACAGCTTTTCATATGATGATAACTCTGATCAGATGGGAGACAGGAAAAGTGAGGCCAATGGGACTAGGGTGAAGCATACTGGAATTAAGGATTGATAAACTAGAAAGCTTTCAAAGTGTCAAGATTCTCATTGTGAAGTTCTGCTCCCAGGAATGAAAGTGACATATGTAACAAAGAACTATTTGGGCCTTTTTCTCTTGTAATTTTTGGTAGGAAAAAAATTGTACAGCTGCCCCTGAAATATGCAGAAGCCATGTATCCTTTTAATGATGCACTTCTGTTTACAGGGATATTTAAATTGCAACTCTGTCACTGGAAAATGTTATGTTTAACACACACCCCTGCTAGCACACTCACCAGATTTATGAATGCTTTGTGGAACACAACTGTTTCCCACCCACCGCACCAATATCTGCACCATTTTAGAGTGTTTAATTATCAAGAATTTAATTGCTCCCACATGGCCTCACTCAAATGTGTGAGCTTTTATCTCTTTTTCAAAAAGGTGAATACCAGTCCTTCCTCATAGCACTACCATTTTGTGGCCATTTGCTTTTAAAAAATTGATTATATTTATTTTCATGGGAGGCTGATGCTATCTTTCTCCAGTGCTATGATTCTGTGTTGACTGGGATTCCCTTCCTTCCCTCCCCCAAAATCTTCCTGGCAGCAAGTCTTCTGACTATGCATGATGTAGGATTAGTGACTAGCACTTTGGTATCATGATGTTTATGCACATACTGAGGACAATTTTGTTTTAAAAAGCTTTATGTGACCCAATCACTTATCAAATATTAAGTTTAGATCTGTAGAAATTGTTGTATTGTTTTTAGACTCTGTAGGAATTGTTGTATTGCTTTAGAGTTTGTGGAAATGGTTTTATTGGGGGTTTTTTAGAACTAGCAGGTTTTGTATGTGTTGCATTTCATTTTTATCTTGTTGTATGCCACTTTGATGACTTCAGGCTGTGAAGCAGTTCATGAAGTTGTAAAATAAATAAATAAATCTAATACATGTTTTGGAAAGTTGTTTGTTTGTATCTGGACACCTGTCAAGATATCACAACCAAATTTTGCATGGTAGTTCCTGAGACCAAGGAGAAGGTTTTCTTCTATGTTTGGATACAATTGGATCAAGATGTCAGACTGAATTTTTCAGAACTGCATTATTTTAACCACCAGTTTAAGAACTGCTATGATTGTTTGCTTTCTTGGAGTTCCCAAGGTACAATATATGAGGTTGCAGGTAATAAATAATGGCCTATCACGTGACTGTTTCGGGGTAGGGGCTAGGGATAATACAGCACTATGGAAAAACTCTAAAGGTTTTTGTGGCCTATTGCATCATGCTTTGTGCTGTTTTAAACTAGCATAAACAATAGGCTGTACACATCAACAGTTTTCTTGTGATTGCACAGCATGTGTTCTGTAGTCTAAAGGTAGATAAGTGCTTTGTTTGGGAGAATAAAAATGGATTGGTGTGAAAAAACTAAAATGTCATAATAATAGTTTGTTTGGTGCAAGAAAGTGGTCAAAATATTTCAAGAATCCATGTAAATAGACGTGAGAAATTTGAAAGAATATGGATATATTTAATGCTCATTTGTTTAAGGATAAGTGGATTCCTCATAAGTACTATGTCATATTTCAGAATGGCTGCCCGAGTTTCAAATCAGAATTCAGAAGCAATGCAGTAAGAATATTTGTTGGGAATGGGGGTTGGAAGTCTTGTTTTTCCCAAGGCTCATATTGGGTCACCACCACTTTCTGATTCATATTCCCTTTCTTGCTGGTACATAATAAATATTCATTTGTTCTCTGATTTAAAAACCACACTTTCATATCTACCACAGAAAGGGTCCACACATAGCCACATGCCATTTCTACTCCTATCTATGCCATCTCATTCTGCCATCTATGACTTTCTGTTCTGCACAGCAGTCAGTGTTCTTTATGTATTGCACCGCACACTGGAGATACGCTAGCATGAAATGCCACATGCATAATGGGAACAGGTTATATGAAGCTTTTCTGACTCTGGAATTGCTTGGCCCCCTGTATGATTTAATAAGAACAGGCAGGTGTTGTCATGGAAATCTGCTTATTTGCCTCCAAGCTCAGACACAGTGCCAGAAGTCGCAGCAGGAGTTTTCTAAACAACAAATGTGCCACAGGGTAAAGGTGTGGTCTAGTAGACTGAACACCAGGCAACAAAAATGAAGGGCTAAAGCATTTTAATCTAAAATCTTATATCAAAGTTGAAGCCCATATTTAGACACTGCTTGAACCACCTCTCCCTTTTCTCACATTGCTCCTTCTTTAAATCTCTCCTTGTCTTCATGAACAATAAGTGTACTCCTGATGCACATTTGAAGACCAATTTCCTGCAATGCGCCCCCGTGGCAGACCTACCACCACCATCTGGATGCAGTCTCAGTGGGGCAGGTGTAGCATGCCTTGTCAAAGGAACCCAAAATTCCTATCCCCAGGGGGTTGGACTAGATGACCCTTGGTGTACCTTCCAATCCTACAATTTCTGTACTCCCACACACTGGCTATGTTAGTTACACAGTTACTTAAAGAAAACTCTTGAATTGCAGCTAGTGCAAGTCCTATAAGCTGGGGTCATATTACTTTTTATATTCTATGCAGTCAAGAGCAAAAGACTGTGATAAATAAATGTTGAATTGTAGCAGTACAAGTGAGACTGAAATTTTCATCCACTTGTCAGTTCTAACATTCCCACTCAATTTGGGAGCTAAAAAAAAAAATTCTGCAAAGTCATGGAATAAGATGGGCTGAAGTCATGGCACAGAAATCTCCCTGTCTTCCCCTACTCCACCTCAGACATCCAGCCAGAAAACAGAACATCAAATTTTAAACACTTGTTGGTCCAAAAAATGTTTCATCTCACTTGCTTTACATTGCTCAAATAATTTTATTTAAAATAGAAGAAAGCACCAGTAAATGCTAGACCATTGCTTTCAGAGTTCCTGAGGCTTATTTCTTCTCATAGGTGTCATAATCTAAAAGCCACAATTAAAAGTCATTTCACCACATTCTTCCTATTCCCCACCCCACCCCATTTTTGTTACACATAGCATTAAACTAAAGAAAAGCCTCTTAGCATTTGCAGAGCTGAGAATTTAGTACAATTATGTGGGGAAATGATATAACCAGAGCTAGGGTTCCCAAGCGACAGCCCTTTCTCCTAACTGCAACATGCAACGCCACCTCATCCCCCAAAGGAAGAAATGTGGGAAGGAATTGTATGTGCTCCCAAATAAATTCATGGGCAAATATAGAGAGTGTGCTGTGCAAAGAAAGCTGATCTCTCCATCACTTCTACTGACCTCAGAATGGACACAAACCTTCTGTCAAGGGGCTAAACAAGGGGGGATTAAATCCCTGAGCCACTACTGACTACACGATTAACCTCTGCAGAAAATTAAAGTGCCTATGGAGAAGACCTTTTCCTCTGCAGCTGAGACAAAAATTGGGATTTGGATTAAAATTGGCAAGGCTGGTGATAAGCTGCCACCCACATGCAACTGTTCCTGGCTAGAACTGAAAACGGTTTCTCCAATCTCATATGGAATCCCTCACCCTGATTCACACTGGGTATTATTTTTTTCTCCATATTAGGGATGGAGAGAATTGTATTTCTCTGCGCTGAACAGGAAGGCAAGCAGTAACTTGTCCAACTCAGCTGCCTCTGTTCTACTAAACAATATATACATGTGCTCTATGCTAGCACTTAGAATTAGCGCTGTCCTGTTACTCTGGGTTTCAGTCACAACAGAATCTGTTATTCCCAATCTGACTCACCCACCATCCATCATAGCACATCGGATTAGTCTTTTTCCCCCTAGTAGATGCTTCTTCATCACCATTACTCTACAGGAGCTGTGATGACCACCATTTTGAAAAAGCCTTGGAATCTCTGGAATCGGAATCCCTATACAGTGGTACCTCGGGTTACAGACGCTTCAGGTTACATACACTTCAGGTTACAGACTCCGCTAACCCAGAAATAGTACCTCGGGTTAAGAACTTTGCTTTAGAATGAGAACAGAAATCGTGCTCCGGCAGCGGGAGGCCCCATTAGCTAAAGTGGTGCTTCAGGTTAAGAACAGTTTCAGGTTAAGAACGGACCTCCGGAACGAATTAAGTACGTAACCCGAGGTACCACTGCATCTTGAAAAAGAGTTTCAGATGACAAACAGTTGTAACCAGCCTTTTATATGCCATGGGGAGTACATTTCAGCAGGCTACTTCTTGGAGAGAGTTTAGATAACAGTGGAAACAGGGAATGCCTCCAGACTGACACTATTGTGGACTGGGATTTAAACGCATACCGGGAACTTTAGGCTATTAAAGCAATTAAGCCGTTCTGTTGCCCTAGTGCAAGAAATCCACTTTTAGGGGGGCCACTAGGGGGCGCATTGGAAGATGGCCGACAATACCATCTCTCCGACCCACACGGGGTAATTAAGAGGCTGTTATGTGAGTAGGCAGCCTCCCTTGTTGCCCCAAGGAAATGGGGAACACTGCCCTTGCCTGCTGTGCCCATAAATCACCCCCTAATTCGAAAGAAGGGGGTGAGGGCCCTAGGCAGAATGCCCCCGTGTGGACCTCGGCTCTCCTGGACGCTGTCTCTGATCGCGCACTAGCTGCAGCAATTTGGAATAATTAATTACAAAAGAAGCAAATGCACATATTTGAAGTGAAGAAGGGGAGTGAAGTCTGCTAATTTAAGTGACCTCTGCGAAAGAAGACAACAGGTTGGAGAAACAGGAATATTTTACGATGAAGATACACCAAAGGCTGGGTATGTTGACAACAACGGGACTGAATGGGGGGGGGGGGCTTTTTTACTTTCCTTCTATGTGATTTACAAGAACCCCTCCTCATTAGAATCATCGGTTGAATTGACCCAAGCAGGATTATTAAGGTCTGTGTGGAGATAAACTTTAACCAAAAGTATGCTTTATGGACATCGAGAAGCAATAAGAGCTTTTGGGAATGGTGCAGCAATTAATTCGGAGTTGCCATCTTGCCAAAGGATTTATAGCCGGGAGGAGGAACGGACTTGTTTTTAGACTGCATTCCTAGTGAATCTCCTCAGAGGTTTTGAGAAAGGAGGCAGATTGGAGAAGATTAATGATGCTAAGACTGTTTTGATGTATGGAAGTGATGTTATATGGAAAACGTCTGAATATGGCTACTGGATAAAAAAAAAATATCCACGCAGGATTACAAACTGTTCTAACCAGCTTGCGGAGATTATCAGAGGTCACAAAGAGAAAGGAAAAATATATGAAAATAACAACAAGAGATGTGGAAAAACAATAAGAAAGGACTAGATAGTACTGTGAACATCATGGCATGAACTTAGATGTAATTTTTAGAAGACTGTAGAAATGCTTGATATGGTGAGGATTGTCATTTCTAATTAAATGCCTTAGCGCAATGGTTTACTGAGCTAATGATGATGTTCATGCTTAGCATGAGCATATGGACTGTTAATTCAAAGGTAGAGCGGATCAGAAACTTCCTTCCTTCAAGCATTCCCCTGGGGGCAGAACTGGGAATGCAACTCACAACAAACAGTTTCTCTGGCAGATTCTGCATCTTCATTCATTTGGAAGAACATCTGGGAATGACTTATAGCTTTCTTGAAAGCATCACAAGAGATTTTTCCATGGATTCTGGCTAGTTCATAGGTAGGTTTTGCCATCACACTCACCAACACCTGCATGGCACTGCCAGTGCCAGCACAATGCTCCTGGGGGGCCCAATTGATGGTGGGAAAGGGGAGGGGAGGAATGGTGGACTCTTCCAGGGCATGTGGACTCTTGCAGCTGCTCAAGTATACTGGGTGCTTAACACTGGGCCTGATCTCATCACTGGCTTGTTGCTTGAGTATTGCCAACAGCACTGATATAGTGCATTAAAGTGCTTCAGCTATATTTTCTCAGCAGTCTTTACAATAACCCTGTAAGGTAAACCAGTACTGTTATCCACATATTACAAATAAGGGCTGAGAAAATGGTGCCTTACTTAAGGCCACCTAGAGATTTTGAGGCTGAGGTGAGTTTTGAACTAGGGACTTCCTGGCTTGGAGCTCATATTAAGTGGCCCCTTTCCAAAAATAGGAAGGTAACATTTATTTATTTAAAAGTCTAGTCTCCTTTCCAATGCCTCAGTCTTGGGACACTTTACAATTTAATGAGCGTTAATACACTTTGTTTAAGGATATTTTTTTAAGAGTAGCCTAGTTTTATAAGAATGCTTATTAGTTATAAATTGCCTCAAGCCTGAAGGACAGGAAAGGAAGCTAGACATTAAAGCTTATCAGTTTTTATTTAAATACCTATTAGCTTTAAATTGTAAACTGCCCAAAGCCTGAGGGACAAGTGAGGCGGCTGAACATTAATAAACCTTAAATAGTCCCCCCAAATAGCTCATATTAAGCAATACTAGTGGGTACTACATTATGTTGCTTTGCCTATTCATGAGGTATTACACCTCTCATTGTAACAGGTTAGGGTAAGACCACATGAATGGAATGGCCTTGCCCAGAAACAAGGTAATCAAAGTATTTCAGTGATGCTTTTCAAAATACAAGCCAAGCAGCAACTTCACAGAGCCAAGTATTATGGAAAACAAATTCTGAATTAGCACTAGAACTGTCACGGCAACAGCTACGCTTCCCCAGCAAGCAACTGATGCAACTAAACCAGGCCTGCACAACTTATGATCCACCATGCCAAATGGAACCCACCATTCATGTACCCTTTAATATGAGGTGATGTACTTAGGGTTGCTGTACCCCAGCCCCCCAAATCTGGAAAGCCTAACTTGCACATTATGCAAACTGCTAGCTAATTATGCAAATCTAGCACATTCACTTAGCATTTTCCTCTAACAGTTGTGCATTTGCTCCTGGCACATACCGCAAAAACTGGGGAAGTTGGCTCATGCCACAAAAGAGTGGTCTTTCTCATTTGTTCTGCCTACATTTCCTTTCTGAGTCTGAGAGCCCAACAAATTCTGTTGGGGACAGACATGGCAGGCTTGTGCGTCCTACTGTCCCCTGCTTCTGCTGCTTCAACAGTACATGCACCTGCTCCTCAGTCACGCAAAAGGAGAAAATGTGACCATTTTAGCTTATTCACTGCCCTCCTAAATCATGACCCTTCTGCAGTTGTGCACCAAAAACAAAGCCATCTCTCTTTAGGAACCATCCAGACTTCCTTTTGTGCCACATTTCTAAGCACAGGTCCACTTTTTAAAGCTCTATGTCAGAGCGCGTGTGTGTGTTTTTTTTTGGGGGGGGGAGCACTTTCCCTGTAAAAACCCACTCTTTACTGCTAAATCGGAACAAACAGCAATCCACAGATAACCTGAATTGCCATTTGTTCTGATTCAGAGTTAAATGGCAAGTTTTCCTGGGGAAAGCAATGGGTTGGGGGGGGGAGTGCTCAGATATGAAGCTTTAAAGAACAAACCTGTACCTAGAAAGTGTGGGGCAAAAACTAAGTGTGGATGAGCCCTGTGTTTGTAAAGCATAGCCTTGGTCAGGAGGAAATGTGATGGCTTCATAATTAGCAGAGTAAAAAGTCGGTTGTAATTGCATACACCTGTAGTACGGAGTAACAGATTTCAGTCAGCCTTCAAAATAATTACAAACCAGATACCTTGACTTGGATTTTAAAATGAACTATGTACCTCTTTTCTAGTTGTCCATCCATATCCCAATCATTCCACCAATTGTGCCGCATGCAACGCATCCCAGAAGCTCCACCAGAGAAACATATATCATACAAGCAAGGGAAGTGTGAATCTTAACCCTATCACAAAGGTTTTAAAGCATCCTCGGCCATATTCTTTAGACTGGACCACATTATAAAATACTGCACAGGTCAGTGAGGATGGGGACCAGACTATATTACTTATTTCCACACACTTGAAACATTGAAAGTGTAGCACATAAATCTGGAAGGGGCATGAAGAAGCCTAACAAACTGGACTGATTCCTTGTAGGAAATTTTGGCCCATAAGGACACCTCCACCTGTTGAACAGTCCCACCTTTCTGAACCAAAATCTCTATCTTCCCCAACTTGGTGCCCTCCATGTGTTCTGGACTACAACACGCATCAGCCTCAAACAGTACAGTCAATGGCCAGGGATGGAGAAAGGGATACTGAGTAGTTTTAATTATGGGAATATATCGCTACTCTAGAAGAATTTTATTTCAAATCACATTGTTTTCCACCATGATTCAGCTCTGCTTCCCCACTGGTCAATTGACGTCAATTGACAACAGTAACAACAACAACAACAACTTATTATTTATACCCCGCCCATCTGACTGGGTTTCCCCAGCCACTCTGGGCGGCTCCCAACAGAATATTATTAATTAATAAATAACAACAACAACCACAACAGCAACAACAAAACATCAAACATTTAAAACTTCCCTAAACAGTCGTTTCCCCTTGCTGGCTGCAAGGCAGAAGAGAACATTTTTCTTATATTGGACAGAATGCTATCTGCACATTTCCTCCTCTTTGGAATGAGAAGGATATGTTATATTTTAAAAAATGAAAGAGAGGGCTCTAGACAAGCTGATGTCCTAAACTAGCACCAGGTAGCACACATAGAATCTAGATCACAATCCAATAATCAAATACCAATGCTTAGACATAGTTAATGCTGTTGGGCAGTTGCCAACGGCCTGAGCCCTCAGGACAGCTGTTTACCTAGCCACTGACTAAAAATGCTGTCTATAGCCACTTGAACTCAACACTCCTCTGAGTGGCTTCATTTTAATTTCCCCACAATGTCTCTAAAGCCCTGGCATAACATTGCTCCAGAGTTGAGGTGGATAAAGCCTGGTTCTTTGTCAGGGTCCATTTTGCCATTTGTCATTCTATTCCATCATGTTTCCACCTCAATCTGTAATTATTTAAAACCTCATTAAAATGTCTATTGTTTCTAATATCTATTTTTTCACAAGATACATTTTTGTGTGCATTTTACCCTAAAATATTTCTTTTTACATCAAAAGATTTATTTTTAATACATTTATTGGTATGTTTTTGAACCGAGAATTCTATTGCAAAATTCAGAGAAGTTTGAAAATGTCTGTATATGCATGGGAGGAGGAAAGGGAAAGAGAAAGAGAAAGAGAAAGAGAAAGAGAGAGAATATGACTGGGAGATAATCTCCTTAAAGCATCCGCTATCATTTGCCAACTCTTCAGCAGAATTCTTACAAGGCTACAGCAACTGAGAAAGACTTTAGTGTCACTGATGTGTGTGAATAAGCTCTCAAGCACTCTGTGATATTGGCATATGTTCCAATCCTTATGAGCTACATTTCTCTAGTTTAACAGACATACACTCGGCACCCTTGACAAATTCCATTTACTGCTGTAATTCTGGAGGCTAATATAATGCCACTTTGAACACAGAGCTCCTGGTTATCTGGTTATCTTTTGTTGTTTCTGTTGGCATCCATCAGTCTCAAGAGACAATGGAGTATGTCACTGGAAGTCAAACTGCTGTGTTAGCAGCAGCTAAGTGACCTCCCTGAGGTGCAAGCCTGTATGATGGCCCTGGACCCACCTCTTGGCCTCGCTGATGTGGTCCAAAGGCAATCAGAGCAATACGTTTGGCACCAGCTAGGCTGCAGGAGATGCCAGAAGTTGTACAAGGTGCCATCCAACTGTCTTAGGGACTCCACTCTGGATTTGTGTAGGGTTTACTCCTCAGCCTTTTCTTCTCCTAAAGATATCCCACAAGACAGAAGCCACCTTTGTGACAGTTGGACCCACTATTGGTCTTGTCCACTCAAACTGCTGGAAGCTGTCTTTGCATGCAGGGGGAGTCCCTAACTCACCAAGGGTTTGAGACCCATCAGCTACCCTCATCTGGTTTAGCCAGCCAGTCGAAGCGATTTCCCGAGGTGTGGCTGCTGTTGCACACTGACAGCTTCTAGGAGCTACAGGTGAGAAATGAGTGCAAGAGTGGCTATGTTTGATGCCTGTTTTATCTATGAGGCATTATTCATTTTGTGTTACACACACACACGTGTGTGTGTGTGTGTGTGTGTGTGTGTGTGTATCAAACTGGTTTGTGCTTCCAGCTTGTGTGTAAATCCCTGAAGGTTTATAGGCTCACTGGATCAGACAATGGCAGAGATTTACCCAATGGAGATATTGCAAGGGCACAAAAGGTTAAAAACTGTAAAATATTTTCAATATGTTTTTTTTTAATAATTGAAAATGGAACACTAACACAGAGAACAAAGTTTACTTGCAAAACCAGAGGCAGTAGAGGTCAATAATGTAACTGAGAATGATTGATGACTCTAGGAATTCATGAAGGACACAAATGTGAAGTTATTAGCTAGGGTGCCCACAGCAGCCAACCTAACATTTTGAATATCTCTAATATCTAAAATTGTTGAGACTGAGTGGAAGGGAGTGGAGTTGACTTTTTAATACACTTGGCAGCCAAAATTCAAATATGCTGTGCTAAGACAAACCACAGGTCAAAGTGATCTGACCATTTTTATATTCAGGAAAGAGGAATCTAGAGAGAGTCCAGAGACTAGATATGATGAAGCACAGAAACTAGAATAAGTGAAGATTATGATATCAATGTTGACAAATATAGACATTACATTATACTGATAGAAATATGTGGAGGAAAGTTTGTGCATGTGTTATAAACGCATATGTTTGCAAACATGCATGGATTATATAGAGAGCCTGCTGACATGTACACATTGAAAGCACATTTTGTAAAGGATAATACAATTAAGATAATGAAAAACCTATCTCAGTTGCTATCATGAATCTTCATGAGGGTTTAAAATACATATTATGACAGCAATCTATTCGTTTAAACCCAGGGCTCTGCCCCACTCTACTACTGGGCTCCACACATACCTATGCCCACACAGATAAATCTAAGCAGAGTTGCCTGGTTCATTTACTCAGAAATAAATCCCATTTCTTTTAAGGGAGGGTACTTCTACATAAGATGTTTATGATTCCAGTCTTACGCTGTACCTAACTTTTTCCAGATTGATACCCTGTGTCTGTTCAGGGACATGTGACTACACACTTAAATGTCACTGCACAGTAATACTTAACTACATGCCCAACCATTTGAGATAGCAAAACAGGTTAGGGCTTTAAAGCCACAATCCCATGTTTTGGAGTGTGTAGTTCATGCTGCCAGGGGCGTCTATTTGTATGTTTATTTGTGGGTGGTTGTTGTTTTTATTTTTTAAAAAAGACTGCTGTTATTTTCTGTGATGTTTATAATTATTTTGCTCTTCCTTTTTGCTTATATTTTATACATCACCTTGAGACATATATGTGGAAGGTGATTACTAAATAACAGCAACAGCAGCAGCAGCAGCAGCAGCAGCAGCAGCAGCGTTAGTCTTGATTTATCAGAACCTAATATCTAATCTGGGACGCAGGTGGCGCTGTGGGTAAAACCTCAGTGCCTAGGACTTGCCGATCGTATGGTCGGCGGTTTGAATCCCCGCGGCGGGGTGAGCTCCCGTTGTTCGGTCCCAGCTCCTGCCCACCTAGCAGTTCGAAAGCACTCTCAAGTGCAAGTAGATAAATAGGGACCGCTTTATAGCGGGAAGGTAAACGGCGTTTCCGTGTGCTGCGCTGGTGCTGGCTCGCCAGCTGCAGCTTCGTCACGCTGGCCATGTGACCCGGAAGTGTCTTCGGACGGCGCCGGCTCACGGCCTCTAGAGCGAGATGAGCACACAACCCTAGAGTTGGACACGACTGGCCCGTACGGGCAGGGGTACCTTTACCTTTACCTAATATCTAATCCAGACATTCAAATCCCAATGAGGGTCAGATGTACTTTACCACATGCTCTGCGTGGTTTAATCTGAAAACCCACACCAGCGAACACAGGAACATGGGAAGCTGCCTTATAGTGATTCAGACCATTGGTCCATCTAACTCAACACTATATACCAGGCACGTCCAACAGGTAGATCGTGATCTACCGGTAGATCATTGGACGTCTGTGGTAGATCACTGGCTCCCCCTAAAGAAGCTCAACAACCTTGGCTCCCCTAAAAAACAGGGCTTTCCTTCCTAAAAAAAGCAGCTCAACCACTTTGACCTGAACCTCCCAAAATGGGGTTGATCACTGTCAGTTTTTAACTCGGTGACTAGATCGCAATCTCTTGGGAGTTGGCCACCCCTGCTATATACACTAAGACTTGGAAACACCAAGGATTGAACATGGGACCTTCTGCTTGCAAAGGAGATGCTCTACCACTGAACCACAGTCCTTCCCCAAAGGGAGAGGAGAATTATGAAGAGTAGCAGTCCTTTTCAAACCCAAGACCCCCTTTTAACTGAAACTTACAACATGGGACCCAGTTCTCTAATCATACATATTCATCTTCCTGTGCTTGCTTCTCATTTGCCAGGTATCAGGAAAGTATAGAAAAGGAAACCTTGGTAAATGCAATATGCATTGTAAATGCGACCAAGGTGTACCTGCTACAATCCTCTTTTATGCATTGTCCCCCGCTTTTCCTTACAAAAATCCCATACAGAAAAAAGAAAATGGTGGTTATGATTCTGCTGTGACCCACCCGAGATCAAGTTGCTCATGACACACTTGTGGGTCCCTCCTGACCCAACAAACTGAAGAGAAGTGGTACAGAGGATGCTTTAGGGTGAGGACTAGAATTGCTACCTCTCATTTTTTCTGACAATGGATCTGTTTCTTTTAACTCACGGGGAGTGAACATGGTGCCCTCCCATTAGCCCTGACCATTGGCCATGCTGGCTGGAGCTAATGAGACTTTAAATGCAACATCATCTGGAGGGTATCATGTCAGCTACTCCAACTTGCCTTCAGTTTGTGAGATGAGCAAGAATTCAACAGACACAGTTTCCCTCACTGATCTAGAAAAAGGGTGTGCTTGTTGAATTTCTCTCTCTCATGCTATTGTTAAGAGCACAAAGACTCTAGGTTTCTGGAAAGAAACAACTAAAATAATTAAAGGTATTTTTCTTCCAATAGATACATTTTGATGAGGCATCTGAATGATGTTGGTAAAACAAGAATATTAAATAGATATTTAACTCCCAAACCACAGCACAATTACTTCTCAAACTAATAAAAAATAATAATATTGGTTATATTTTGCCTGATTTTACCCTTCTGAGAGCTACAATTCCAAGCACCTTAGCAACTACAGTTCCCAGGATTCTTTGGTGAAAATCATGTACTTTAAAAGTACTTTAAATATATGGTGAGGATGTGATCTATTAACTCTACATGCAGACTTTTTCAAAGTAGTATAATAATAGTAATCATGAGTGATAGATGAAATTGATGATGGATGTAAGAGTCTATTAATTAAAATAAGGGAATATTATCATTCCCAAATGACTGCTAATTATGTATAATGCGTTCCAGAAAATGTTTCTGTTGTAGTTAATCTTGATGTTGAAATAGATCTTAACATTTTATTTTTTTAAAAAGGTAGCCTCTTTCAGGAAAAAGTTTCTTAAAAGGGGATTGTACTCAAATTGGTCAAATCCTCTAATCTAGATGCCCACACATATGGAAAGAGGGAGGGAGGGAGAGAGGGAGAGGGAAAGAGAAAGAATGTGATGACTTTTGTGATGATTCAAAGGTATAGGAAATGCACTTTGCACATGCTCAGAAGCAACTTCTTTGCTGTTATTTCTTCATAGATTTCCATCTAGGTCATGGTATTGAACACAGATTTTAGGGTTCAGCGGCTGGGGGGGGGCAGCTAAAGCTCTCCACGTGGCTTAATTTGAGCTAAGATTCATCAGACCTTAGCTCTGGAACCCGTATTTAATGCTAGTACACAGCCTTGGGGCATATGAAGTAAGAACAGTGCCTCAGTAAACATGCAAAATGCCTTTTCTTCAATTCCTGCACATCACCTGTTTTTTTGTTTTTGCACTTGACTGATAAATATTAGCTGTGTGAACTGACATTCCAAAGAAAAACATTGTGTTCAGGGTGTTGTGTGGGTAATAGGAAGGATGCAACCGAGATGTGTGATCTGTGACAGCCCATTCACACAGACAAGCCATCACGATGCCACGAGAAATGTGGATATGTGCAAACCAACCCTAAGTAAGAACAACAGGCAATTTACATAGGAATCAGGGAAAGAGTTTTGAGGTTAAAGACTGGCATGGCTCCCAGTCAAGCTCAAGTGCTCCCCCCCCCCTTTTTAAAAGAAATATGTTTTCTGCCTTCACATCCTCAGCACAATCAGGTAGCAGCATTGTTAAGTTGTCCTTTTGAAAGGTGTACGTCTCTTTGGTTGTACTTGAGCCCAGCCGTACAGGTGGATTGTTGATAACATCAGAGCAGCAGCTGTAGAGCAAAACCAGGCTGAGCGATGGGGGTGGGAATGAGAGAGGCAAAGAGAGTGGCAGGCAGTTCCTAATACCTCAGGGAGGGAAGGACAGGATCATTCCACAACAGGATTTGAAACTGATCAACTCTCCAGCCCAGCCATCCAGCGCAGCCTGCTAAGTCTCTGTGGCTGTCAGCTTAACTCTGCTGCTGGTTCCTGTGGGGTAGGGGAGTTAAATAGGACACAGACTCTGAGAGGAGCAAACCTCTTTGCTGGGAGTCAAGGAGGCAGAGAAAGAGAGGAAAGAAGGTGGAATTTGGCCAGAGCCCAGGCTGATAAGCAGAGCATCTCCAGGTAAGTGCTCCTGCTGTGTCTTGGCAAAAAGGGGGAGAGGGAAGGAATATGTCCAGAGGATGCTCCAGCGGCTGGTTAAGAGCACTGGGGTGGGAGCCCTGAGCTCTAGCAGGCGCAAAGGGGTTTGAGGCTTTCCCTTTTGCAAGGAAGTGCAAGGAGAGATTCGAACTCTCTCTCTCTTTTTTGGAATGTGGTTTGTGTGTGTGTTTTGTGGGGTGGCGGTGGGGGCAGGCAGATATTTTGTAAACGCTCTTAATATCTTTCACCTCGGCATCCTCGTGTCAGATTATCTCTCTCAACAGCTTTCACGAATCACACCAAATCCTCTCGCCCTCTGTGCTGTGTGATTTTAAGAGCCTTTGGGAGGATTTGATTGCCCATCAAAATAAATGAATGAGGGGAGGGAGGAGGAAAGGAAAATGATGGACACGGACTGAGCTTCGGGCATATTATACAAATCTAAAAATAAAGCCAAAAGGGAGACATAACATTTTCCAAGAGCAGGCGGGGAGGAACTGGGAAAAGAGGGAGGAGGGAGGAGAAGCCGGATTTTAGTGGGCATTCTTGCCCTTTCTGAGCCAATAGTGGGTGGGCTGCAAAGCTTCCCCCTGAATAAATCTGAAAAAGCAGCAGGAGGAGCGGTAAATGACGCTTCCCAGAAACAGTGACCCCTCCTGCCCCTGCCTTTGGTAGCTAAAGGGCAGGGGGAGAACCTGTTGTCATGGTGGCTCATTATAATCACCAGGGGATAAAACTGATTATCTTGGGGGTTTCTAATTAGGATGTTCACCTCCTCTGACATACAGACACTTCCTTTAGATTAAAATGTAATTCCTGCACCCCCCATACCTCTGCTTTCATTTGTTTGCTCTTCAGCTGCTGCAAAATTAAATCTGTATAAACCACCAGGACTCTCCCCTCAAAATTGGGAGATGGGAACTCCTGTTGCAGGCATCTCCCCCGCTTTGTCACCCAGAAGGGATGAGGGGGAAGGGAAGCTTAGCAGCACAAAAGAGCTCCAAGCATGTCCCTAGGGGCATGACTGTATGCATTTTATGTACTTATTTTCTCCCAGTGGGTTCTGAAGCCCTGATTTCAGTGCAGCACCACAGCTGACTACACGGAAATTGGTAGGCTAGGCGATACATTTGCGGTTCACCAGGTCTAGCCTTCCAACTTCCTCCTAATGCTGGGGACATGTGAAGTAGACTTGGATTGAATATAGTAATCCCAGCACTGGTTCACCCAAGCCTGTGCATGTGCATCTCTTGATCATAGCTGTCAACTTTCCCCTTTTCTTGAGAGGAATCCTATTCAGAATAAGGGAATTTCCCTTAAAAAAAGAAAAACGTTGACAGCTATGCTCATACACTTGAAAATCAGATGACTATCTGAACTAATTAACAGCATTGTATATGAAGTGGCATGAAAGGTCTGTGATGTTAAACCTTCAACAGCCCAAGTCACACATGCATGTCATCACTTGATGCTGTGGTCATCAGATGGTGAGCACAGGAAATGTATACCACCAGATCGCTCTCCATCTATCTCATTGTCATCTACACTTACTGGCCACAAGGTTCCAGAGAGGAGTCTTTCACAGTCCCACCTGGAAATGCCAGGGTTTGAACCTGGAACCTTTTACATGCAAAGCATATGCTCTACCACTGAACTGCACTGTGAACCAGCTTCTAGGGTGTCTCTAAGCACATGAAGAATGGCTTCCTCTCGCCAGTGAGAAGTTACACACATCTGGGATTAGAGGCGGGATGTTCAGGTCAGAAGATTTAGCTTCTGCACGGGCTTAAAACTGGCACTGGGATTTCTCTTGTTGCAAACTAACTGAGGCAACCATGACTCTATACAATGTATTTCTACTACATTTAACCATGATGGTACCATTTATTAATTGGGAATGTTTATATGTCTTAGGGGTGTGTGGGCATGGGACAGCATTTGCAGTGGGGAAAGTGGGGTGATGATTAGGAGGGTGTCCTCAACCTAGCTAGCAAGGAACTTCCAACAAGCAGTTCCATGTGTGATTTATTAGTTCTGCTCTGAACTTAACACACACAGGAAACATGTTAGGCAGGCACAGGGAAGATTCAAGAGTTTCCTAGAGGGAGCAATGTTTTTCCCCACAGAGCAGAAGAGGGATTGCATCGAATCAATACTGCCAGACATGGAATGGAAAGAGGCTACTTCAGGCCTTTTTGTGCAAGTTCCTCCATAATTGTTTCTTGTTTGTTGCACATAATCTGTACATCTTCCCTCAAGTTTACTCTTTCGTTGTAGCAACATTGCATTTTTTCTGCTATCAAAACTGCAATATTTCGTAAATGCAATTCATTGCACTTTATGTGTGGCGACAAGGAATGTTGGACACACAAACTGGATATCATTTGTTATGTGATTAGTAATTAATGATGCAATTTAAACCCCTCCCAGCTACCTTTATGCATTTCTCTGCTAAAAAACTCCAGTACACCTGCACTGATATAGCCAATTTCAAAGCAATGAACAATCCTTGTTCATTATCTAATATTGCTTTCTGATTAAGGTCTATTAAAATGTGGTTTTCTTATATCTATGGGTTGGCAGAGTTCTTTCAGCCTTTTTTCTACACTCCCCTGCCAGCCACCTCATCTCATCTTTTTGGCCTTCCCCTTCACCAGCAGTTGAGAAGCACTTCCAAGATGGCACCATGCCTACTCTGAGCATTCAGATTTCCCAGAAAAATTGCTCCAACTTCCCTACACATACCTAGCAGAATTTTGGAGATGCTTTCCCCTCTGCCAATCCTCAGTGAGCACATTTTATTTTATTTTTATTTTATTTTTAAAAATTTACTAAAGACGTCTCACCTTGCCTGATAGGTAAAGCCAGTTAATTTCAGTGAGGTTTCTTCCAGACCTATATATGATTCTGTTAGACCCCTGATAGCCATGTGCTCTTTTGTTCTGCTTTTACCTTCTAGATTCGTCAGACTGCTGTTCATTCCTGCAAGAAAGTGTGCCAGCCTGGCTGGCAGGCACAGGACACCACGGGGAAAACAGTAACCATCATGCTGTCTCTGAGTGGAGGCTACTGGTGGAGCAACAGGCTTTCCCTGAGATGGAGAAAAACTAGCTGTAAGTACTGCCCAGGTTGTTTGCTAAGCAGGAGGCTGTCCCCTTTTTCTCCAGTGAGAGGGAAGGGCGAGTGTTTTTATTTCAATAGTGAGTGTAGTGCTCAGATTTCCCCCCCTATGAATGACAAGAAGTGTAATGCTGAAGGAAGAAGCAACGGTGCTTTCACATGTTGTAGATAATAATAATCAGTGTTTACAGGTTGTGATTTGAACAGGCTTGAGAGTGGTAAAAGAGTGGGTACCAACTTGCTCTTAATGCCTGAAACGATGCCCAATATGCAAAGGAACCTCTATCACCTTCCACAGTCAGTCCTGTATATGTTGGTATCACAACAACCCTCAAAAGTTAATATTTTTGCCCTCTTAAAAATATAACACCCATTATTTTGCAGTACAGAGAAGGCCAAACACTCATAGGGAAAAATTAATGATGTGAGGACCTGTGATGCACATCTCAAAACCATTTCAGTTCATGACAGTCATGTCATACATTGACCAGGCTATCCAATTGTCATAGTCACATTGCAAAGGACTATACTTAAATTTTAAGTTGCTCTTTCCTATGTTACAGACAACATTAACTATATTCACAAGCTTTACAAATGTCAAAGTCCAGATGGTGTCATTTGTGAAGCAGCCTATATTGGCCCAATTCCATTAAACTACTCATTGCGGTGATTCTTACAGTATGAGGTTCAAGAAGTTGAATTAAGTCATGCACTAGGGGGCAAAAGTGGAAGCAGTGGTATGTTGATGTGTTTCGTGTAATATTTGCATGCACACACCAACATTTCTTTCCCACTAATAGTTTCCAAAAGAGCTCACATTGTTTGTCTTCTTAGTGAACAATCCCTGCTGGGGCATTAGCTCCAGAGCTTAAAAAAATGTGGATATGATAAAGCAGGAACAATAGAAGTTTGAGGTAGGCTAACAGCACAAACCTCTGCAGACCTACTTAGAAGTAAATCCCATTGAGTTCAGTGGGAACTATTCCTGGATAAGCAAGTATAGGACTTCAGTCTAAGCGTACTCCAGTGGAACCACCAAGCCATCTCTGAAGTGAGTTATGAAGAGAGTTATTTTTGTTAATGAGGATACATGCAGCTAAGCTAGGCAGGGGGTATAGACTCACACCAAAAAGAAAGACTAGGGGTCAGAACACAAGATGCCGATGATATTTACAGAGGAAATTATTTCCTTTTGCCTAAGAGCCTTGCCTTTGTTATACACCCTTGCTTCCTAGATTGCCATTATAAATTATTTACTCTAAATGCCACTGAGCCCAGACCTAATCTTATATTCCTGGATCATCTTACTACAGTCCTGAACATCTCACAAAGTAACATTACCTTTTCTTGACATAAGATCATACAGTATGCTGAATATTTCACTTAGACTATTGTTTAGTAGTTAATGCTACTTTTCATGAGACAAAAAATTCCTACCTGCTCTGCTGAGCATTCACAGGCACACTGCCTTTTGAGACCTGAGTAACCATACCTGTATCCCTAACTAACCACACCATGACCTTACATTTTTGCCTAGTAGATATTGTTGGAGTTTCCTTCAGGAAAGCATGTAACATTGTCCCCCTGCCTCTCTCAGCCATCATTATAGTAGTAGAGTTGTGGTGTAAATTAAAATTCTCAGGAAATTATGCACCCAGATGTCTGGTAGGGGTAGCAGTACTAATGGTGGTTTCCCAGAGGTGCTCAACTAGGGGTTAGAGCAGAAAGGATGGCATTTGCTAAAACAGACATAGAAGAGTGTCACCTATATAGCCTTACCTGATACATTCTCACCTTTCCCTGTACACAAAGCAGCTAAATGTGCTCTCATCATCACAGATATCACTGTATAATTAATATGGTACTTCAGTCAAGCATCCAAGAAAAGCAAGATCACTTGCACAATTCATGTCACTTTCCCTTCCCTCTTGTTCTTTCAAGCATCATCCTACATCCATAGAATGAGATACTCTGAGTGGAATTAAATACCTCTAGACAGAGAATACCAACTCTGGTGCCAACAGGATCTGTTTTCTGGGTTCATGGCATCCATTGTAACATCTATGCTATTGACCCTGGCCTCTTCTTAGTAGAAAGGCTGCTGTGAGGCCACAGAACACCCCCACCCTCACCGCCTATTGCTTAACTTTTGTTAGGAGAGTTGGGGTAGAAACTTGAATCAGCATCTGCTGGACCTGTATAGATGTCAATTCACTTAACTGAGAGGAAGAAACTTATTAAGAATCCTTCAGATTACAGACTTTGTTTGGAACCTGAAATGGTTCAACAAATACCACATTACTTAATACCAAAGACTGTGTGGGAAACAGGTATAAGATTTGGATTTAGCCCTTGAATTAGGTATCAGTATTCAGGTCCATATGCATATTCATTGGTTTTGGATTTAACCCAAATCCAAAATGTATGATGTGCTTAGAAAATGAAAGCAGTTTGAAATGCTTTTTTTCAACTGTAGATCAAGGGCTGCTGACTTTGGGAACATTTATTCACCTTTAAGTTATTAAAATCAGGTAAAACCATCTAGTTTTAAGATTCTTTCATTCCATGGAGGGAAGCAGATGGAAGGGCATTTTCTTTGGGGGAACACACCTTTCAAACCTATTGCCTGCTTTACTTCATCCTTTGAGTGCTTATTTGTTGACCTTCAGAAAATTGTGCAAGGTTTCTCTTTTCAGGCTTCACTATTTAGGTCTTAGATATGTAGCATGGATTTTAGTAGTTCATGTGTAACCTGGGTCTTTGGACACTGACTGCAAAATGCTAACTACATTAAAATTTGTACTGGAGTCAAAATCATCTCTGTCCACCACAAATCCTGTTCTTAAGAAAACACAATGAATTGATAAATTGCTTTCTAAGTAACAACTTAAAGGTGTCCAATCAAATATTATCAAAACTATTCTGTTAGCAATTTTCTATTCTAGCTCTGAGTTGTTCTTCCATCATGCTTGGCTTTATTGTATCTATTATATTGAAGCACACTGGAATCAGGCAGCAAAGCCCTCTGGGAATATGCTGACCTTTCTCCCCCACCATACTGTAAGAATGTTTATTCCTTAGCCCTGCTAGCTCATAAAAGGCTAAAAGGAAGTTCACACTGTGGGAATCCATCTGGCAGTACAAGGATTCATCCATGAGGAAGCTCATTTGGTTATCATTCTAATCACAGACTATTAAGAGAACTGAGATTATTAAGAAGCTATCCTATATAGGGTCATACCAACTGGGCACCAGGCCACAAGGTAGATTCTTCTCACTAGACATGAGAAGACATTCTGCATCTGGCTGCCAAGGAAGGCAAATATCTTAAGTGAAACTGTGCATACAGTCTACCAATGATGATGTTTTAATACATGTTCTTTCCCCCTCTTTTCTTTTGCAGTGCTTGCCTGTTGGCTTTCATTCTGTGCAGCAGAGTCCCTCATTGCTTGCCCCTCCCTTTGCAAATGCAACAGCGGTACTCTAGAGGTGGACTGCAGTGGCTTGGGCCTTTCATCAATCCCCTTGGACATTCCTACAAATACCAGGACCTTCCTTTTCCTCAACAACCAACTCAGCATTTTGCCAGAAGAAACATTTTCCAATTTCTCTGCCCTCCAGAGACTGGATCTTTCCAACAACTTCTTAGACCAACTTCCTGAGAACATTTTCAGAGATCTAGTAAACCTCACTGAACTACAGCTGAGGAACAACAGCATCAGGAGCCTGGATAAAGATCTTCTGCAGAACACTGTTCTTCTGCGTCAGCTGGACCTCTCCATCAATGGGCTTGCTCAAATCCCATCAGGCATCTTTGATGACCTGCCCTCTCTCCGTTGGCTTTCCCTCAGGTCAAATCGCCTACAGAATTTGGACAGGGTGACCTTTGAGCCTTTAGTTAGCCTGCGACAGTTGCAAGTGGGGGACAACCCCTGGGAATGTGACTGCAACCTGAGAGATTTTAAATACTGGATGGAATGGTTCTCTTACAGAGGTAGGTACCACTGAGAGAGGTCCAAATCTCAATATTGAAGGTTATGCACTCCTAGTCTTTCCTGGCTATAAAGGGCTGAAAAGGAGCAGCTAGACAGAAAAGAGAGAAAAGTTGGACGGATCAGGCTGACCTAAATTCTAATTCTCAGATATGGAGAATGGTCACTATGCATTATAATCCTGCCGTATTATGTTACAAAGTCGCATGTTGTAGTTGGAGTTGCAGGTTATCTTCTCATCCAAATTTCTCTTTGCAAATGCTGACAGTTGTCCAAACTTTCAGAAGAGGATATAATTGAAGGGATCAAGATGAGGAAGGGGTCAAGCCCATCTGATCATCTTGGAGTTTCCAAATTCACTGGCTGCAAATCGCTACAGTGGGAAAAAGATCAGGGGAACGTGTAGTTGCTAGAATGCAAAATGAATTACAGAATGCATTCAGATATTTTCCTTGATCAGGCAATTTCACTGGTGCTAAACACCAAACAAAGAAGAGGGAAGGTCAGTGGTCGTATTGCGCAGTTTGGATTTTGACCTTAGTACTACCAATTGTGTGCAAGATTCCCACAGTGGACTTTGACCTCTGCTCTCTCAATGGGGATTTCACTGTTTCAATAGAGCCAGTACCCAGGCAACCATAATTTTATATCTAAGTTCTCCCATCTGGGGGGGAAATGGCTCAGCAGCATATATGTCAATGATGATGTGTTAATTAACAGTAACCTTTGAGTCAATTAACTGTAGTATGTTGTTATTACTGATGGAAAATGTTAAATATTTCTAACTGCTGAAACACTATAACCTGAGCTAAAAGCAAGAGCTTTAACTGCTGGCTACCCTTTTTGATACAGGCAAGTTCCTCTCTCTCTCTCTCTCTCTTCTCTCTCTCCCTTAGTAATGTCATTGATTGTTGTTCAAATTCTTTTTCCAATTTACCTTGTGAGTCTGATTTTGGGCCAAGGGCAAGTTAAACATTGTTATAAAGTGTTAGTAGACAGGAAAAAAGCAGCAGCAATGTATAGGACATTCTTCTTACATTGTGTTGAAACAGAAAGCAATAAAGGGCTAAAGGTAGCAGGATCTCTTAGGGTAGCAATCAATATCTGTTTTGCTGATGGATACAGAGGACTCTTGTTTAGCCCCACGTTATTTAGGGGACTAGAAGTTTCAGCCTATGAAGGCTTCTGAGTTTCATGGACAAAATCTCAGTGACATCAGTTATGCACTATCAACACTGCTGGTGGTTATAAGGCTGTGGAAAAAGAATAGCTAAGCTGGTGTTTTTCAGCATATTCCACAAAGACAACTATCCCCATAACTTGAGACTGTCTTGGGTCTCACACTTGTCACCTAGAAAAATGCTTCCGTTCCCAAACAGAACGTTCTCTGTGTAACACATTTCTTGACTCAAAATGGCCAAATGCTTAGTTAAAGAAGGGGTGGGGTGTGTGGCTTTGTTGTTGGCATCAATCTGTCTAAAGAGACAATGGAGTGAGCCCCTGGGAGGTGAAATCAAACTGCTGCATTAGCAGCACCTAAGTGACCTTCCTGGGGTGCAAGCCTAGGCAGTATGTATGGAGGTCCTGGGCCTCACTGATGTTGTCCAAAGGAGAGCAGAGCACCAACTTGGCTGCAGGTGATGTCATAGGTGTACAAGGTGCCATCCAACCATTTTAGGGATTCTACACTGGATTTGTAGGGTTTACTACTTAGCTTTTTCTTCTTTTGAAGATATCCTACAAGGCAGCAGAGGCTTAGGATCACAGTTTTACTTCTAGATGGGCTATCTTCCTAGGTTGATGAGTCCCATCTGCCCCTCACTTCCCTCTACAGCACATACAGAAACTGCCTTCTTGATCATTGGTTCCACTATTGGTCTCATCTGCTTCGGAGCCTGTCTTTGCATACAGGGGGAGTCCCTAACTCACCAAGGGCTTGAAATCCATCAGCTACCCCCACCTGGGGTGTTAGGAGAGGGGTACTGCCATCATGCGCCTTCTGGGGTAGTTTGTCCACCTTTGGTCCCCAACCTGCACTCAGCTCTCACCTGCAGCTCCTAGAAACTCTCAGCATATGACATAAGCTACGCCCCAGAAAGAGGGAACTATCCCTGTATATTTAAGTGCTCAGCCACAGCAGCTGCATTGAAATGAATTATTGCTCTGAGCATGATGTGATCTGATACCAACATAAGGTACTGAATGTGCTTCTTTTTTCTTATGGAACAGGAGGAAAGATAGACCAACTGGCATGTACCCTGCCTAAGGAGCTACGGGGGAAAGATATGCGCATGGTGCCCATGGAAATGTTTAACTACTGTTCCCAGCTGGAGGATGAGAACAGCTCTACCGTACTGGACAATATTGGTCCTCCTTGCAGTAAGGGAGCCCCGACTGCTCCCAAGCCTAAAACAACAACTCCTGAAGCAGAAGAGGATCCCAGTGTGGGTTGCCCCCAGAAACAAAGATACCGGCCTGTCAGTGTGCGCCGAGCCATTGGCACAGTCATCATAGCTGGGGTGGTTTGTGGCATCGTATGTATTATGATGGTAGTGGCAGCAGCATATGGCTGTATCTATGCATCTCTCATGGCTAAGTACCATCGGGAGCTGAAGAAGAGGCAGCCATTAATGGGTGACACAGAAGGCGAACATGAGGAACAAAAGCAGATTTCCTCTGTGGCATGAATACCTTATTGGAAATTAGTGGCAGAGGAGAACAGGATATGAGAGGCCTATGGCTTGGGCCTTTCCACATCTTCCAAGACATACAGATGGACTGTGCTGCTGTTCCATTCATCCAATTAGTAAAACATGCTTCTGGGTTCAGAACACCTGGCTCTGGGTTCAAGTCCCTCTCACTTGCCTCTGTCCTCATGTACTTCCAAGTGAATAAACTGTAGTCAGACCTCAAGTGCTTATCATTTTTCCTCTTTGCACAAGACTCCCCACAGACGCTCATTTATGGGGAAGTTCAGCCAACCCAGCACTATCTTGCCTCTGCTTCAGTTCCTGACGCCTACAGAAACTCCAATACCACCACAGAATCTTTTACCAACAAAACAAGCAGCCAAAGGCACTAAGCCAACTCCTGTGAAAGTGTCTAAACTTCACAGGTTGGGTCACTGATATTACTGCATGACAATCTACTCCTTCCCATTAGCTGTATATTCAGAAAAACCCAGTTCACAGCCAGCCCAGAACTGATGAAAGGCCTGTAACTGAGTGCACAATATCCACAGGGAATTTGACTTTCCTGTTTTTAACATTACAAAGGAATTAATATCCTTTTACATAAAAAATACGCATTGCGTATACTCACTCTGTTGTGTAGTCTAGTCTACACAACAAAGGGTGCAGACAAATAAAAATATTAACATAGGCTGATCACCCACATATATACACAGACTTATTCATATACACACCTCTTTCCTTTGCATACCATCTGTAGATTACTATTTGTAGAGCGCTATAAAGTGTGCCAGCCACTGCCTGATATGGATGATAATTTATGATCCCTGCAATGAAGGACATTAAACAGTATTTGAAGAAGAAGCAAAGGTGAAATAAAGGAAGGATGGGTCGTGACTATTAAAAGGAGAGTTACTTTGGGAAGGCTAATGTGTATCCTCCAAAAGGGAAAACATTTTTTCTGGGATATTAGAGAATTAATCTGAAAGGCTCTTATAGTCTTTGTGGCAGAAGTGGGTCTCTAGAAGGGATTTAAGAGGAGAACAGCCTTTCTGATCTCCTTAGAAAGAGTATTTTGAGGACTTGGGTAGTGGTGGGGAGGAGTATGGAAGTGGTTTTATGGAAACAATACACACTGTAGGTCATAACCAGAATCATTAATGTGGCTATATGCAATGTAACACAGTGTGGGTCAGATGGGGAGAATTGGACAAAATGATTTAGAGCCATGAATAAGACATCAAGGAGTATCAGTGTAAAATATAGAGAGAGGAGATGCTGTTCAGGGTCAATGTTGGTCGGCTCTTCATGCAAACACTCTACTGATATAGGCATGTATGAATGACACTGGTGCATGTAAGCAGCCATGCAAGAGTCCTACTCAAAAACAGGGAAAGTAGCATTAATATTCTCTGCAGCATCCATGCATATAATACACACATACATTCAAGGAACACACAGATGCACACATGAGCACAAGCATGCATGTGCACATACACACTGAACACACATGAATTCTTATGCAGGGTATCTTTCCCAAGCTCAAAGCATATCACATTAGCCTCATTTCTTTTCAACCTGATGGCAGGGAGGAGGGAACCAACATAAGGACTCATTTTATATCTCTGAAAGTGGGATAAAGTGCTGTCTCCAGGGGAGAGCACATATTGCCATGGTAACCTGCTCTAGCCCGTCACAGCGGGTATTCCTGGGATAGGAAGATGACACGAGAGGTCGTGCAGCCGCAGTTTTTGTGGATACTGTGATCCTTGCAGTCATGAAAAAAAAATTGGCAGCTGGCCCAGATTCCAAGGTATCTCTCTAGCAACTCAGGAGCAGAGCCCAACCATCACCTTAGTTGGGCATGGAGCAGGTCTTCAGAATTCTTCCTTCTTTTGTCGTATCCTTATGCCTTTCAATGAGCTCAAGTTCTTTCTTTAACTGTTGCTGCTGGTTTGAGTAGAAGCAATGCTTACTTTCCTTTAATTCATCCCTAAATCTCCTGTCAGCAAACAAGAACACTGTGAAGGACTCAAGATTACATCTTGGGAGCAGTAATTCAACCCTCTACCATCCTATTAGCAAAGAACTACCACATCCCAAAAGAGGGAATAACCTTCAGACAGACAGGCGTGGCAGGAAAAAAATTCTCATGGAACATTAGAGAGGAGACGGTGGGAAATGAGATTCATTCATTTATTAAATTTGTATCTCCTACCTTTCCTCTCAAAAGAGCCCAGGGCAGCAAACATCAAAATGGTAAAACAACACAATTTAAAGTGGTATCCAAACGGTGAATATGGCTATGGCACCTAATTTTAAGATCTGTGCAGAAGGTCAGCATCAAGGTAAGAGGCAAATTCCAAGAACGGAGAATAGACTCTTTCTCTCATTATGTACCATGTATGTATTGTAGTCCCTCAAAGTGTGCAACTCCACTTCCGCTTTATCCCAGACTGATGGGCAAAACTAGGCTACTAAAGACTCTAGCTAATGTATGTATGTATGCCTGTATTGCTCCTACTGCATATATACCCAACAAACTAGCACTGGCACTCTGCCTGCTGGATATACAATTCCAACCTTACTGTCTCTATAATCTTCCCAAAGGAACGTACCTCTGTAACATACATACTGGACAGCACAATTATACTTGAAATTGGATTTTTGTCAGAGCTGTATATTTATAGATCTCTATTTTACTTCTAAGAAATAATTATGACATGATTGCACAGAACAAATGATGTGTGCATGTGTGTTTAGAAGATGAGAAGAATTGAGGAGCGAAAATTAGGTGGGGGGGGAATCCCCTTCCTCTTCCATTCCCTAGTCTCACCTTTGGCAGGTTTCCCTTTGTTGCCAATTACATTTTCTGTTTTCCATGTTGTGAGTTTAATTACAACTTTAAACTTTATTCCAATTTATCATTTGTTATGGCATAGGGTTGGCCCTGATACTTCCACATTTCGAAATCCACACCTGAAAAGGGGAAGTAAGTGAAGGGACAAAGTAAGCGTTTGTTGAGAAAAGTAGGGGTGTTGAATGGATAATGTTGGTCCCAAAGACACTGGAGTACTTGGGTAGTAAAATGGGCTGTTAAGAATGCAATAAGCCAATATAGGAAGTGTCCTCTTTCAAGCTACTGGGAAACTGTGCCTTCAGCTCTAATCAGAAGGTCTGGAATGATCTTGTTACATCATTTAGCATTCTTGAACTAGGGTTGAGGAAACTTTATGAAGTCTCAGAAAATATGCAAAATGTCTTGCATCCCATCATCTTCCATTCATATAAAACCACAATATATACCTGTTGAAAACACACGGAATTTAGACCATCTGATTCTTATATGGCTGCTACAAGTATATACTCTGGCTGTGGGCAGTATAGATAATCAAAAGAAGAAAGGGTTTGGATCTACCAATTTCATAATACTTATTCCATTTGAAAAAGAGGTTCACTTGTATAACATTTCAGAACTGCTGTTCAAGTGAACTGAGAAGATGAATACCTTAGCAATAGGGCCCTTCAGCAGAATCAGTATACTCTTTCTACTGGTTAGAGATCAGCATGCATACCTGTACTAAACTACCTATGTATAAGACCAAAATACTATCAGAAGTATATGCATGTGTAACTGTTATGCTGAGATTATTTGGGAGTTTAGCGATATGCCATCAGTGTTAAAATTTGTATATACAAGACCACAGGGCACTTCACAAATGGCACAAATAATGCCTATTAATGTGCCACTTGAAAACTCTCTTACTATGGGATCTAACATAGGGAATAGCCCTAATACTCCATAACTTTCAAACTATCCAGCTATTAATTTTAATAACCAGACTGATGTTTGTTTCTCTGTAGGTATGAGTAGGCCTGGTTTTGAAAACACATGCCAAAGTGCCATCACTGAAAATGAAGCAGCATAGCTCTCCTGTGGGCTTGACTGGTGCTGATCAAAACAGATTGGAAGATAATTAGAAATGAGAAAGGGATGCAGTGCAAACATTCATAATGCATGCACCTGTTAACATCACTGCAGAAATCCGGCATACAAGAGGTTTAAGTAAAAATTTCTACATCACTTGTGAAAACTCCCTTAGTATGCTCCAGACTATTAGGTGCAGCCAGCAGCTGACAGCTAAGGAGAGACTACCCTTAAAAAAAAAAGTTGGCAAAAAGCCATAATGAAGGACAACCTAATTCCTTTAGTAAAGGTGGATATAGACAAGAATGTGCTTTCCTGTGCTGGTAGGTCAATACAGCAACCAAGGAAAGTTTAGCTCCTGGTACAGTCAAGACTAACCCAAGAAAACAAGAGGTAGGCACAGTTCCTCGGGGTGGGGGTCTTGAAAGGAGGACAGATGGCACATACAATCCTTTTTTCTGTTAGAATTTAAGGGAGAACCAGTTTTTAAAAAGCAGCTGACGGTATATTATATTTCTGGCTTGTTGTTTTAGAAGAATAATAAAGAATGTATTTTCCTATGCAACTCCTGTTTTACGTTTGGTTTGTGGAAATAACCTACTGCTGTGCAAATTTTCTGCAAGAATGAATGAGCGCAAGAGATTCTCTAACATAAAGGGGAAATACTCAAATACACAAAGAAACAGAAGGGACCAGAAGTGAGGCTAAGGCAATTGTTTAATTTGCGTTGGACCACACCTCTACGAATCTTGCACCAAGGGGGGTTGCCAGTTTAGTTTGTTGGAGCAACAACAAAATTCTTGTGGCATTTAAAAGACTAACAAATGCATTGTGGCATATGTTTTCACTAAGTTCATTTTATGAGATATATGATTATCCTCAGTTGGCAGACAAACTCATCAAGCATGAATGTGTGTACACACACACACACACACACACACAAACTAATGATAAACATGCCTATGATGAAGCAGACTCTACTCCATGAAAGCTCACACAATAAAAGTCTTTAAAGTGCCACAAAACTCTTTATTTATTATTTATCTAATACTTCAAAACAGGGGTAGCTAATGAATTGGGCTCCAGATGTTCTTCGACTGCAATTCCCATCATTCCAAGGGTAGATAGGAACTGTAGCATAGCAACATCTTCGGGGCATTATGTTGTTTACCCTGCCTCCAAGACTTCCTAGCCATCAACAAATCTCTACCTTAATTTACCTAGGAGTTAGCCTTACCTCACATGTGCCCTCTTGACCGCTTTGATTGGTGGAACTGGAACTACTACTGGTGTCACATAATACCCATTCAGCATTTGTAAGAACTAAATTATTTAGTGTGGTAGCATGTACACTTTGGAACTCCCTGCCTATTGATATTCAGCAGTCTCCTTCACTGTATTCTTTTTGGTGCCTGCTAAATATACAGTGGTACCTCGGGTTACAAACACTTCAGGTTACAGACTCGCTAACCCAGAAATAGTACCTTGGGTTAAGAACTTTGCTTCAGGATGAGAACAGAAATAGCATGGCGGCAGCGTGGCGGCAGCAGAAGGCCCCATTAGCTAAAGTGGTACCTCAGGTTAAGAACAGTTTCAGGTTAAGAACGGACCTCCAGAATGAATTAAGTTCTTTACCTGAGGTACTACTGTATTCTTGTTTAGGCCAGATGCTTAGGAGTGCTGGTATGAATTTTAATTTCTTTTAATAGTTTAACTTTTTGTATGTTTTAAAGTAATGTAAATTTTCTTGATTTTCTTGTTTTATCTTTTTGTAAACTACTTTGAGGTTTTTCAAACAATCAAGCGGTGTATAATTTTTATGAAATAAATAAATTTAAGCGCAAGGCCCTTCACATAGCAGTGTTACATGCCCAGAGACATCTAGACATTCTGAACTTACTACATCATACCAGCACTAAACCTGTCATCCTCAGCCATGTGACCCTCTTTTTTAGGGGCTTGTTCACGCTGCCCTTATGCTATGCAACTTTTACAGCTCCTTGGATCTGCATCCCCGTCAACTGTTGAACTGGGCATGCACTGTCTGGCTTGTGCTCCAGAATTCTTCAGACCTACTCAAGCTGCATCCAAGCAAGATCCTGTTATGCACTGACCATGTGCTGGGGGGCAAGGGATTGACACTCCTAACTCATCAGGAAATGCTCATACAGTAGCAAAACAGGGTGCCACATGGCCTCTGCAGCAGAAACTGTGCAGGTTAGTCCATAAAAACCTATCCTTGCTACTGGACGTTTAATACCTTACAAGCTGACTGGCTAGGGAGCACTGTGCAAATTATGCTTTCACACCTCTCCCTTCCAGCATGCGATATTGCTCCTTCCCCCCACTTTTTTTTGTCTCTTTCATCATCCTAATCTCTCTCTCTTGCCTCTCCATGAGCAGCTGCTCTTCAGATATTCCTTTCTCTGATCTTCTCAACTGTCACTTCTCAACTGTCATAGACGACCCCAAGCCCCCACATTCCATCTGCCTTCTAAAAAGGTAGCTCTCCTCCACAAGCAAGGGCTTTTCTCTGGCCATTCTTTCTCTTGACACAAATCCAGGTCATCCAAGATGGAGAGGCACAGCGGAGCCTTTGCGCCAGATCCAAATTTAGATGCCGGTTTGGCTCTAAATGACTTAGCCTTTAAGGGTATTGTAAGCCAAGGGTGTGATGTAAATGAAGAAATCTATGTGTATTTGATGAGGAATTGAAAATATGTTCCTTCAGACACACGCTCCCTAATGTGAAGAACTTGAATCATTTCCAGAACTTTGTGGAAACCCCACCAGGAGGGCGCTTGGCACAGGACAGCTCTACTTTGCTCTCCATTTCATTGCATGTCAGACTGTACAGACTGCTGAAGCCTTTGCCAGCAGGAATGAAGACATATTGAAGCCAGAAAGCAATTCAGCTGAATTTCCAAAAGGAGAAAAGTAAGGGCTGTTCACTCTCTTTCCACTCGCTGCTGCTGTCATTTCCCTATCTTCTGACCATAACTCTATGGGGAGGGGCTATGTCCCATGTTCAATCATTGGCATTTCTAGTTAAAAGGCTCTTGGGTAACTGGTGATGGAAATTCATATTGTGAGGATTACACTTCCCAGCTCCCACTGCCACTGAAGTCAGCAGTTTTTACATTATGCACTGGTATCGTAAGATAGCATGGGTTGGTTTTTTGAGCGGAAATGAGGAGAGGGTGTCAAAGAGGGAACAGAACTAATAACTATGCCCAGGGCTCACTTGCACAACCATGAGTCACATTTCAATACAAAGCACTACAAAATTATTCCGCTATTGTAGTAGTTTGTACAGTTATTAGAATCCAGAAAGCCAGATATGCCCATCACAAAAGCGCAAAGGGAAAAGCTGTAAACTGACTGCAAATTAGATCCACAGATCATGCAATTTCCAAGGCAATGCACAAAACCCCTAGTATCCAGGTGCTTATGTAAGAACTCTACATCCATGACTTTTTGAAAACATTAGGCGTGAATGTGACCAACAGCTGTATCATGCAGATACACTAATCAGAGAGAATACATGAATTTGTTACTTTGAACCTGTTTCAGAGACATAATACAAATCTGAATACACCTACGGTAATCTCTGGATATGGTCTTCCAAGTGCTTGACAACCCTCCTGTTTTTGTACTCCCAGGCAAGCAGCAAAAACAGGTCTTCGCAGTCCCTGGTGTGCCATCATACATTGCTCTTGGGCTTTATTCAATGCAGGGAATTACAAGTTGTAGACACATGGCCCTGGCACAGGGCATACTTTTATCTTTAAACCAGATTAGGACAGGACAGTCATTCAAACAGAACTCCTTCAAACAGAGGACTGTTGTCTGATAGCTCTTCAAGGAAAAGATTGCCCTCTGTAAACAAGACATATGGTCACTCTATTTCTGAATACCAGAAATACTACTAATATTGCTTTTGGGGTAAGATGCTTGAGAGGGTGATGGCAGTCCAGTTGCAGACACTCTTGGAAGAAACTGATTATCTTGACCCATTTTATTTTGGGTTCAGGCTCAATTTGGGACAGAATCTGTCTTGGTCGCCCTGATAGAGGTCCTTATTCAGGAGAAGGACAGAGGGGAAGTGTGATCCTGTTGCTTTTTCTTGATCTCTCAGATGCTTTTGATACTATTGAGCACAATATTCTCCTGGATAGCTGCACCAGATTCTGCCTAACATGGGGGGGGGGCGTATACATGGTGGTTACCCAGATCTATGCCCTCAAACACGTCAGGAGCCCAATATGTTCACAATTCCACCAAGAATTCATAGTTGTGTCAACTTATGCTACTGAAGTGGGCTCCCTTCACAGAGGAACTATGCACACACATGTACACACATTTCAATAGGGTTGGAGCCATGCATGAGTTAATACCAGTGAAAAGAAGGAGAGGAAATTAAAAGTGAAAAGTTGAAAGCCTAGCACATGACTCTTCCTCTATCACATCTGTGAATCCTGGAGCGTGAGAGTAATTGTCTGAAATGAGTCAGACCAAAGGCACAAGGAAACAGTTGCTATAGCAACCCCCCCTCGCTGCTCTAATTCTGCGTAGAATTAAAACGTTATCAAATGATTTAGGAGAAAAGGGGGGCAGCTCAAAATCTATGGGCACCCCTCTCAAAATGTCCTGCGGTGTTGTGAGCCTCCTCTAGGACAAAGCCATGGGCTCTTTTCCCTTCAAGCACAACAGCAGAAGTAATGCAGAGACAAACCAGTAAGGAGAGCATTGGATAAATAACTCTGAGCTCGACAGCTGTATGAGAGATTAAACCAACTCCTCGGCTGCAATTTCAAATCTGGAATGGGATTCAAGCCAGCAGATCAGAGATGTGGAATATTTCCTTGGGAAATCCACAAGTATCAGCAAGGCATTTCCAGTAAAACTCTCACACTGGCACAACTCCATCCCAGGTGAGCTCAAAGCACAGGAATGAGGCACAGCATAGAAACTCTAAAACAGCATATTCCTCCTTTAAAATCAAAATGAACTCCTGCTTAGGCTTTTCCCTATATGGTGGGATAAACAAACCAACATAATGAATAATTAACTTTGCGTTTAAAAGGAAATTATTGTGAAACTTCTAATACAGCTTTCTGTATAAATATCTGTGCATAAGCTTGAACTACCACAGCTACCTACAATGCCTCCACCTCTACTTTCCCAACAGTTAACTTAAATGGAGAGAACAGAAACGGTAAAGCCAAAAGGCTGCTCAGCACCTGGTCTTTGCTGGAATTCAGCCCTGTTGTCATGTATTTGCAGTTAGTTAACCTAACTATCCCACAAGGCTATGTCTGCACGAATGGCTCCCAATGGTCTAATGCAGAATGTAGTGAGAAGAAGGGTTGCAACTAGCCCTTTAAATTGGGACCAGCGGATTTTCTGCACTTGTGCCAAATGCACAGAACCTGCACAATGGCTTGTGAATATGAAGCAGGCCTTCTGACTTTTCTTCCCTTCTGTACCTCTTTGTTCCGTGTCACAACTACTTTGAAACATTGTCAGATACTGTGCAGGGGGAAATAAGTCAGAAACTCCTCTGTGTGCATGTAGCTCACAAGATTGATGGTTGTCTTCAACTTATTGAGTGATTAAAAAAGACCCTTTGATGCAAACAGAGAGGTGGTCTGGGGAACAGCAAAATACAGTGCCTTAGAACTCCTTTGTATTGGGAAGGGCAGATCCATTTATGAAGTACTTTGGAGTTTTAAGCCATGGCATGCAGATCATGGTCCTATACGAAGCAGCAACCAAAATCAACTCTTTAAAGCACACGGACACATACACAAACTGGAGTTTGTTCATGTTTGGAATTCTGATTAGATTCCAAGCAAATAACTCACTTGAGGAGAAGGTCATACAATAAGAGAGACATCATATATACACAGACCAGAGAGACAGCAGAACTCCCGCACAGATTCCAGCAGTTTCACTGGGACTTTAAATCTGTCAACAGCTGCGATGTAACTACAGCAGTTTCTCCCTAGTGAAGCATAACGCCTCAGGTTATTGACTCACATGAGAGAACAGTCAGCAACGTTATCTAGAGTGGGGTTAGGAATTCCTCATATAATACAGATTTATGTTTGTCATATGTAGAGAGCTGATTTAGCCAGCGAGAGACTCTAGGCTTATACCTCTGGAGACAAAATAGCCCCAATTAAACCATAATTAATAATTATGTCTTAGTTAATGTTTGCACAGTGATCAAAAGCTGTTAGGTACATTACAGTAGCAAATAGGCCTCTTAATTCACTGGGAAAGATATGCTTTAGACCGCAGAAGCTCCCCTCATGTGGTTTCCACCTAAAAAAGGACACAGCCTACATTGAGCTAGCAGTACAGAAAAACACTCAGTATTCAGGGACATACACAGAGGCAAAGATGACATATTTGTCTTTTATATTCTGTCCAGAACATAACCAGAAGCAAATATTTGGCTGCTTATTGCTAATAAAATTTTGATATTTAATGCTCTGCCCCTTCTTGACCACCCTGATCCACCCTTAAGCTTCTATATTTGGTTCTAGCCCACTTTTTACATGGTCCTAAGCAAACTGTAAGATTTCTCCAGAAGTCTCTGTTCACATCCTTTGGCTTCCTTTTCCCCTCAACTCCGTGCTTCAGTTCTTACAAAGAAATGCATCTAAGGCTGCATTAGTATCATGAGTTCACATATGCTCATAGTGCAACTCCCTTCTTTGAATGCTGCAAATACAAAACAAACCAGCAAAACATATGACTGATTGTTCATTTGACTTTTAGCAATTTTCTGAAATGTCACTATCAGCCAATACCTTTTCCTCCAGCCACCTCGCAGCGCTCACTCTCCATTCTCTCCAAAACACCTGTCTCTCCACTCAATTCTCTCCTGAACTCACCACTCACTGCTACCATTGCACAACCTCAGACATCAGTTAAACCACTTCAAGGACATGAAGAAAATAGTTACATGAATGCCCCCAAACTACACATTGCACATCATTAAAAGACTAAGCCATCACAGATTCACAAGCATCGAGAGCTTTTAACATGGCTAAGCTGAACAGTCTTAGGCTTCAATTTTTGTTCTGAAGATTGCCCATTTGATAAGGTGTAGAGATCATTCATGGAAAACTCAATTGCCATTTGTTCAGATTGAGTGGTAAACAGTGGGTTTTCCCAGGGAAAGCAGAGAGTCTACCTACCTACCTACCTACCTACCTACATTGTGCTATTTTTCTAGAAAAATAGGTGCCAGAACTCACCATGAACACCTCCCTTGTTCTCTTAGAATGGCAATGGAGCCCACCTGAGTTCCAGAGAGTTCCAGCTGGAAAAAAACCCCTGATTCTATCTACCTATCTACACACTGGTTGAACACAGACCTAGAAATCTCAGACCTGTGCCTAGAAAGCGTGACATGAAAGGAAGTGTGGGTGAGCCCGGAACCTTTAACTGAAAAAGCAAACAGGTGAGGCTTTAGAGGCTGCTTCCCAGTCCTTCTGCCACAGAACTGTACAGCTTCCCCAGGTATGCCCCTTTGGGGCATTTGCAGGAACTCTATAGTCCTGAAAATTAGCAGACTTTTTTGGTGAGTGGGCATGTACAGAAAAAGTGGCAAGAAACAGATATGATGTTTTCCCAAACACAAAAATGACAATAACTTTGACTTTGTCTAAGGCCTAGTTTTAAATAGACGGATTTCAGACAATAAATTCTGTGACAAGTGATGGTTCACCTACCAGTTTGCAAAAGAGACAATTTCATACTAAATTAAGTGTTTCCCTATCCTTAACCTCAACCCTATGCCTCAAGTGTATTGAAACAAGTTCCTACCTGCAGCAATTGCCGTCTTCCCACCTACAGTCACAGCCACAGAAGTGCTCACAGTTACCGCCTCAGGCAGACCTCCTTCTGTCAAGACATAAATGAAGCAAATTTAGTACCTGACCCTGTATCCCTAAGGAAGAGGGTCTCAGAATTGACACTCACAAATCAAGCACATGAAGAATGAGGTTTAATCTATACAAACAGCACAAACCTGTGTCAAGACTCCAGGCTGCAGGTGGCGGTTCACCTGAGTGAGTCATAGAATCATAGAATCATAGAGTTGGAAGAGACCACAAGGGCCATCGAGTCCAACCCCCTGCCAAGCAGGAAACACCATCAGAGCACTCCTGACATATGGTTGTCAAGCCTCTGCTTAAAGACCTCCAAAGTAGGAGACTCCACCACACTCCATGGCAGCAAATTCCACTGTCGAACAGCTCTTACTGTCAGGAAGTTCTTTCTAATGTTTAGGTGGAATCTTCTTTCTTGTAGTTTGGATCCATTGCTCCGTGTCCGCTTCTCTGGAGCAGCAGAAAACAACCTTTCTCCCTCCTCTATGTGACATCCTTTTATATATTTGAACATGGCTATCATATCACCCCTTAACCTCCTCTTCTCCAGGCTAAACATGCCCAGCTCCCTTAGCCGTTCCTCATAAGGCATCGTTTCCAGACCTTTGACCATTTTGGTTGCCCTCCTCTGGACACGTTCCAGTTTGTCAGTGTCCTTCTTGAACTGTGGTGCCCAGAACTGGACACAGTACTCCAGGTGTGGTCTGACCAGAGCAGAATACAGTGGCACTATTACTTCCCTTGATCTAGATTGCTCCTTCAAAGTTTAAAAAGTCCCTGCACATGTCTAAGATGTTACAGAGACATCTCCATAATGTGTGTGTGTGTGTGTGTGTGTTTATTAACTCAAAATACTTATAGGCTGACTTTCCGGGCAACGGTGGCTTGCAACAATAAAAATGGCAAAATATTGACAGTACAACCATAAAGCCATCAGACCCCTCCCAAGAAAACAGCCAATAAAAATACTGAACCAGCAAATTAAAACACTTTCCACAGCAATAAAAAAAATTAATCTAGGGGTAGAAATGTTTTTCATGAGGAAGCATTCATTCATGTTTGCCCATCCTTGTAATCTGAAATGGTACAGCCGAGATACAGCTTTAATACTGCAGCCGCTGTTTGTCTGAACTGAGTCTCTTAAAATCCTCAGAAGCTGCTCTGTGCATTACTGATCAAGAAATAACAAGACCACATCACCCTTAATTAGCATAACAGGGTTGCTTAATTTTCAAAAATAGGGAGCTACAATCATATCTGAATTTTTCAAACCAATAAAGATTCCAAACAGCATGTTAAAGAAGGATGTGAAGAACTGAGAATGTGCTCCCATTCAGAAAGTAGCATAGAGAAGATTCTCTGTGATAGCAACTAAAACATCTGTTTCCACATTTATATACAGTGAACTGTCAAATTGCCTATGGAAGTTTATAAGCAAAAGGCATCATGAATCGCTAGATATATTCATCCTATTTCCTGCTATGGGACCCCAAATATCCTCAGTAGGAAACTATGGACAGTGTGAACTATGTTCCTAATGAAATTTCACAGTCATAAATACCACAGGCCTTAGCGGAGAGGGATGTCTATAGGCCCAAGTGGTTGCTAGGGACAACCATGGAATGTTCATTCAAGTGGCTGCCGCTCCTAGCAAATGCAGTTAAGGCCTGTAGACTTCTGGTAGTAGCAGGTATATTTCTATGAAATGCATGACCCATGAGCAGCCCTGCCATCCATGTGAATATCTTGCCTAGTTACAAAAAAGGACTGCTGCAATCGTGGCATGTGGCATACATGTGGGTATGCATGCAGTTCTGATTTATTCACACTACTTCCTACAGGCAAATACAAGCAAGCTGGAGGTTGTTCACATTTACATATTACCCCGGCAGGGCTACATGCATGAGCTAACCCAGTAAGACAACTTAAAATGCTCCATAGTTTCTCCTGTCACACTAGCAAAATGTTAATTAGTCAAGATTTCAGTCCATTTATTCAGTGGTTAGATTAATTCACCCTGGAAGAAAAATGTTAGTTAATATTCAGTTTATCAACAGAGTGTCAGGTGTTTTTGATATTTGAAATATATGTGACCTACCAAAAGATCAGATAGGATTAACTGGCCCTGTAAGGGGTGATGGTTGAATTCTGAAAGAACTGTTTTGACAGCCCTAAAGGTCATTTAATTTTGGATTAATCCAATATTTTAAAGAAATTTGTGGTCTCTCATTTAGGACAGGTGTTGCACAGCCACTTTTATCATGAAAGAATACCACACCAATGAAGTACTGGTACACCAGAAGGTAACCACCGCATTGTTTGCATGCCACCACAATCCCTGAGCGTTGTGAGATTGCAGGGGTTCCAGATGCTTATCCAGGGTTCAGTTTCCTCAGAATGAGGGTCAGCGGAGACTGTGGTATCTTTAGGATATATTATTTATTTACACATATATACACTGGAGAGGCTTACAGCATTAACATCCCAATAAGGCATCGCTTCTCCCATAGCCACAGCCTTGTATTCCAGCAGAAATCAAGCATGTCTCTTTTTCACAGGATTCAGCCTGCAGCCTGCTTATTGCTTAGCTCTCACACACCCCTCTGACAATTGTCCTTCCAACCAACTGCCAGGTGAAGAAGAGGGGCTCATTCATTTGTTCTCTGGCACAGAGCCACTTCATTTGTTACCTTAGTGGCCCATACTTAAGGGGCCATCACCTTGCCAAAAAGCTGGCCTGGCTATTCCAGCAATTCATTCCTTGCTGGATCCAAGAATTAGAAGGGGACTCAGGCATAAAGTCTAACCTCCTGTGCCCCAAAATCACAATAGTAGATTAGAACCTGTTCTCTCAAAGAACAGATAGAGTGGACAACCTAATAATAGACAGTACTGTTTCGCATGGTGTCTCACATGCTTGAACACACCTCAGTACATAAACATTCCCTACACATAGAAAACTATTAGGTAAAAAGTTAGGATGGAACTCCTCTCTCTGACATCCAGCTTGAAATGCATTCAATTATGCCAGGCCCCACCTGCAGTCTGAAGTGCTACTGTCATGAAACAGGTTCACTTCCTCATCTGCTATTTGAGAGAACTAGGCTTGTGAATCAAGTGTAGGCAAACTTGCTTATATTTCTTTGTGCTTTACAACTGTTCCATTTTCTGTGTTAACAGGGACATTCTGAAGGTCAGGATTTCTGGTCACATCACACACAAACACATGTTTTTATTCCTTCACAGGATATTGCCTTACAGAATGTTCTGCCCCAACATAAGGGTTTTCCTTTCTCTTCCCCCACAGTTCTAGAACTTGTCATTTGCTTTTTATTCTTGGCTCCATCACCAGTGCCCAACGTGTCCTGAACATGACTTTGCAGCTTCATTCATTTTTAGCCTCAAGTCTTTGTGCAGATTGAAACAAACAACAAAAAACCTACAACAACCCTGAAATTAAGTTGATTTGTGGAAGGGCATTGCACAGACCTAAGGGAGCACTTGTTCAATTCAAGGACTCTCCTTCTGGATAGCATTCATATGCCTCAACCATTATCCTTGTGGCATTCAAAAATTCTCTCTCTCACACTCATACACTTCTGTGTGTTTTGGGGACAGACAAAGGACACCAAAACCCTCCAGCAGAATGCCACGTGACTTCTTGCAGAGTTATACGTGTAGCTACAGCACAAACCCCAAGGAAATGAGAGCTTTTAGTTCACTTGCTGGACACAGCACTGATTCCAACTTCTGACCTTACCTTTTGCATGTTACAGCTCCAGGGGAAATGATCTAATAAGAATAGCATGACATTCTTCCTCCCCACAGGCATATGCATTCTAATATCATGTTCATTACCACATGGAGCAAGAGACAAATGTACTCCCCTGCAACCTCAAAAACCAGCTTGTCCCTGACACACAGTCTAGAAACAGATTGAAGTGGTTTGAAAGAGTCCACAGATGTCTATGTGACATCTGAAGGCAGCCCTGTTTTGGGAAGCTTTTAATCCCCCCCCCCCCGTATTTTTGTTGGAAGCCACCCAAAGTGGCTGGGGCAACCCAGTCAGATGGGCGGGATATAAGAAATAAATTATTAGTAGCGTTAGCATTAGTATTATTAGTGTTCATACACATTTTTTTATCCTAATGCAAATTCTATTCAAGCATGTCCTGCAGGGTGAACTGAAAAAACATAAAAAGCCCTGCAAATTTGTTTACCGAGGTGAAATTTGGATATGCTACACACCCGCTTCTGCCCACAACTTCCTCTTGCTTCTCATCAACCCACTCCCACATGGGTTTAATTTCTACATCTAGTTATTAACATTAAAAGGTGTCGTATGCATTTATTTCCAAATCATCTGGGGAGGCATTTGCATAAATTGGTTTGTGTTTGTTTTTTATATACACCATCACAAGTTATTGTTCCAAAACAGTGCTTTGTATAGGTTTGGGAGATCCTGTGGTCAATATTATGAAATGGGCCCAGAAACTAGTAATACCTACACTGATTTTAAGTTTGGCTAAAGAATGAGTGTGTGAGATTTTGGACAGCCCCAAATATCTGTCACCCAAGGTCAAAGCACACTTGCATGAGTTCACTAAACATGCAGTTTCTGGTTTGTGTATAAAGTAGGGTCAGTATCACTAAATGGAGCACATAGTGAAACCCCATCTCCCACCCCACCTTACTTACTAACTGTAACTTAGGGTGGGGAACCTATTTCAGCCTGAGGGCCACATGCCTTTGTGAACAACATTCTGAGGGCCACATGCCAGTGGTGGGCAAGGGTAAGAGGCAAAAGAGCTAGGAGAAACCAATGTAAATTTTATATCTGCAATGTAAGTTAATTTCAATACACACTCACACACCTTTCTGTATCCTCCATCCAGACAGGCCAGAGACATTATAAGGATTCAGGGGCACATTCCAGACAGGCAAAAAGACAGGGGGCAATGAAAGGTGCAGCCTAGTTCAAACAAGAGCCATTTGGAGGCATCACAAGGATTGCATTTGGCCCTGCCTCAGGTCTGAGGTTCCCCACCCCTGTCCTAACTTACCTCAGAAGCAAGCCAGCTGATGAAAAGTGTTCAAGTAGCAAAGTATGGGGAAGATTTTGTTCCCCTTCCCCATTATATTCAGCAATTAAAGATGAGCTCTTCAACTCTGCTTTATAATGAAACCAGCAAACACATAAATATATCTGGTTTGTCTTCAATTCCACTACAGAAAATGTGAGCAGAGCCTCTGTCGTTTATTGTCATTTCAAGGAAATCAAGGCTGTTACCCTGAAGTACTTTTTCTGTGGCAAAGTTTAAGCTAAAAACTAAGTAAGTTTGAGTTAGCAGCAATGCTGAAAACAGATACCAGGTGCTGTGGGGATTTAATTATGCTGTGGCATCACCTGAGGTCTTATAAGGGCTTTGAGAATGTCAGGGAGTAAGAAAACATGAGGTCAGCAACTGCTAAAGCAAGGGGGTAAAGAACCTATGTTGGACTTCAACTCCCATAAGCCCCAGGCAACATAACCAATAGTCAGAGATGATGGGAGTTGTGGTCTAACAACATATTGAGGCCCACAGTTTAGCCACTTTAAAGGTGCAAGGGCCACAAAAGCCAAAGCAAGGCTTCTGGTGGCCAGGTAATAAGGCTTCCTGGAAAGAGTGGAGTAAAGGTAAGTGTGGATAAGCCCTTAGGGAAGGGAACAGATGAAACTGCAGAGATAAAAGACATAGAAGTTGAAGGAAAAATAGAGAGAGGAGGCCCAAGTGCAAACATTGTTTATAAGGAAACCTTCATTTCCAGGTCCTGGTCCCTTGCAAAAGAGCTACCTAAAATAACACATTAGAACAAGGGAACATTAATTTTTGGAGGTGTTTGTATCATATGGAGTGTGTGGTGGGAATAAAAGTGCCTCCTCCCATTCTGGTTATATATTCCTTCTCTTAAAGCATAGCTGGGGTAAAGAGAGTTGGCAAATGTTTGATTTAAAAATTACCAGTCTGGAAATGCTAGCGAAAGAGCCAGGCTAGGACTTGCAACACATAGAGTGAAAGTTGGCAACATTAGTATGCCCATTATACAACATTATGGAATCAGCAACAATCAGTGGAACCTGATTATGATCAGGGGCTAGAGGAGCCTGACAGATTAAGGGTGGAGCCTGAGAAGAACTGGGCTGGGTCAACAGGAAATTATATTTAAAAAACAAGGAAACAAGCAAACCTTTGTCTAGCCTGCTATTGTTTATTAGTATTTCTGCCCCAAGGCTTCCAGAGCAGAGCTTTACTAATTGCAGCAGTTCTATAAAGGATAGTTGACAGATCTAGGAAGCGCAAAGGGGAAAACAAGGAAGGAGGGAAGGGCTGAGCTTCTTTATCTCCATTCCACTCACCACCACATTCACATCCTGGTTCACATTCTTTTTCCCAGTCTTGTTTTCTTTGCTCAACTGCTGTCTTCTCTACCCACCCACCCTCCCACTACAATGCCAAAAAAAGCTTTGCAGCTAAAGCATTGTGCATTGTGATGACAGTGCCTGAATGCAGAAGAGGGTTGAGCAAAAGTACATAGCGGTTTCCAGACCACATAGATTCCCCCCATTCTTTTGTGGTAGTTGTCATTGCTGTTCATTGACATCATCTATTCCTCCCCGCCCTCCACAGAAGTGATTCCATGAGAACACTTTCTGAAACTTAACTTTGCACTGGAACAGTGAACCCTGAAGTCAGAAAAAGCATTGGCTGATGAATATGCCCCTCCAACTACAGGTGTTTTCATCCAGTGATAACCAGACCTGGAAGGAGAAAGGGAAGAGGAGAGGCTTTCTACTGGCAACTTCCCATGTATAACCTTGGAGCAAACACATGTCAAATTGGTAACTGATTGATACACTGGCATGTGTAGTTCCTCTTCATGAGAGTCCCCCCTTGTATCCTTCCATTACTTTAGTGTAATTTTGACACACCTGCTGTGTGATTAATGAAAGCATATGGCACAAATTTTCCTCAGAGCTCTTCTGCACTGGGCTAATTTTGGCTGCCTTAAAGTACCCTTCTGTATGTCATTTTTCATGGTGAGCGAATCCTGCATCACTACACCGCTGCGGCAAAAGGGTGAGATTCGATGATGACCAACACAGCCTTCATTTAGCAAGTGAGATGAAATGTACACCACCCAGCTTGTGAGCAAAATAATGAAAGCCCCATTCTCATCAAAACAAAGTAATAACCTCATCTCATCTCTGCAACATGCTGACAGCTATTCAAATTATTGCAATGATTAATAGGCCTGACCACTTGTCTGACATGCATACAAGTGTTCTCATGGGGGTAGGATAGTGCTGACTGGCCCCACCTTTTTGGTGTCCAACCTTCATGAGTTCCACGGGTCTCTCTGCTCTGAGGCCTCAGTATATATAACAGAACATTCATCAACATCCTAAGCGCAATCTGCTCTTCCTTGTTTTTGTTGCAGGTTGCACTGTTGAAACCTACAAATGTAGATCCCAGTGCTGGCAGGACTTTAGAATATATGGATTAAGAATATATGGATTAAGAATATGTGGTTAAGGGGCAGCAACAAGTCAGTTTCCCATCAACAAGACAGTGCTAGAGATGCATGAGCTGCAAAAAGAGCTCAATCCTTATGCCAGATTAATGTACACAAAGCACTCCACTGCCGCCACCTTCCCTGCCCATCCCTGGACCCATAAACTTTACAGGAGAAGTGGGGTGGAAACTGATGTGAACATTGTCATTTGCCCATGAGGGGTGTCTGGAAGCGTAGTTCTAGTCCAGGCACCCCCAAACTCTGCCCTCCAGATGTTTTGGGACTACAATTCCCATCATCCCTGACCACTAGCCCTGTTAGCTAGGGATGATAGGAGTTGTAGTCCCAAAACATCTGGAGGGCTGAGTTTGGGGATGCCTGTTCTACTCCATTGTCTGTGTGACAAATGGATGCTTGGAGTGTCCATGCTACCACCTCTGCCACTGTTGCCTGTCCTTCCACCCAGGTAAGGTTTGTGTTGGGCTTGGGCAGGAAAAGATGGCCAGTGCTGGAGGAGGAGCAGGGTGTTTGAGGGTTGGGTCATGCAGTCCTTATTCATAATCTGTTAGTGGGCGACATCCAGTGGGGCCTCGCCCTGCCTGACCTACTTATGAGGAAGCAACAAAGGTGTTCACTTTTGTAAACACCCTTATTCAAGTCCACACAACATCCTTTGTTTGCACAAGGCTATAAATCCTTCACAAATACCTAAACTCCAGCTTTGCCTTTAAGTTATCCCCTCTTACCTCTCTCTTTGAGATGCCTTCAATTGCCCCAAGACAGTAGCATCCTGAGGGCATTCAAATAATGAGCAAAGGAGGGCAGCTTTATGCAGTCCTGTCAGGAGCCACCTATGCTCCTCCACCTTGAACCTGACAAGACTGGAACCACAAGGAGGCAACACACTCTGAAAGACAGACGTTGGTACTCGTACGTTTTGGCTCCCAAACGCCAAAAACCTGGAAGTAAGTGTTCGGGTTTTCGAACATTTTTCAGAAGCCAGACGTCTGACGGGGCTTCCGCTTGAGTGCAGGAAGCTACTGCAGCCAATTGGAAGCCACACCTTGGTTTTACGTTTTGGAAGTCGAACGGACTTCTGGAACAAATTCTGTCCGAGAACCAAGGTACGACTGTACCTGCCAAAACGCCATCACCAGAGGCATAGTATCCTTTGGCAGCCCAAGGCCATCTCCCTCTTAGTCCTACTCAATAGGGGGTAAGCACTAACATATGCTCTGGATAAGGGCCCTTCTGAGCTCCAGGCAGAGGTGGGGCATGATACTTACTGATGCAATAGCTCTGTGAAGACGTTTCCCTTGCTGAACCCAGTTGAGGCCTTCTTCTTCAGAACCTGCTCCTACCGCTGAGAACTGACTGGACCACTCCCTGGCTCATCCCACACTCCTTCCTCAGAACCTGAGACTCCTTGCTCTGTCAGTATCTGTTCCTGCTGCTTCCCACACCACTCAGAATTTCACAGCTAGAAGTATCCCTGCATTTGATTTATGCAGATTCCTTTGAAGGTCTGCATAGAGTTAGTGCACTTTTTTTCAAACTTTCTGGTTATATGAATTGGACCAAAGAGACATATAATTGTATATATGTAGGCCCTGTGTACGCTTTCTGATAAACATATATGAGTTGGGTGTGGGCTTACCACTGTGGTACCCATCACAGGTTCAGTATACACCGATGAAAAGTTTTAAAAAGCCATTTAGGCTTTTTTTACTCATTCCTTAGCATCATTAACAGAGGGAATAAAAATTACAGAAAAGATTTGTGGGCCTTTCCTGTGTTTTATGGCCATCTCAGCAGTTATTTTAAAATGACATTTCAAGTTCCAGGTCTTCCAGGTGACCACAAAAAAGAGAGCTACAAATGAATATTTATATACATTATTAACTTTGGATCCAACCTTGTGTGCTCTAGGAGTAAATCCCATTGGTAACAATGGGCAATTAAAAGATGTTTGAATGGTTACAAAAACAAAAGGACTGTGCCTCCAGTGTGTGCTTGCTGTTTTTCTGCTGGTGGGCTAAAGCAATGGTTGAAAATATCCTAATTTTCTACTCATTCACTTGAGCTAAGAAGCTGCCTACTGACTGATTTGGCTTCAATTGTATTACAACACATGAATTACGCAGAGTTACCTGAAGGATCTTCAAAAGGAATGCTATAAATGAAGCTTCCTGGGGGATGTTCAGCTGCTCGGCGGTACCAAAGTGGGAAGTGGTCCATGGTGAAGATGCTCTCCTTATCTTCACGGGTCAAGAACTTCCTGGAAGAAGAAAACCAAGCATCTCTTTTTTTCTCATCTGAAAGGCCTACTATTGTTCTTCAGAATGTTTTTCAAAGCATTATGAACATATTTTTAAAATTTTTATCCAGTTCTCATCTTCCACAGCCCACTAAACTGCAACAAATGCAGCTGTTTTTAACCAGATAAAAACCAGCAGGCCAGCAGCACAAGCGAGAAGACTGGCAGAGCAAGCAAGCAAGCAAGCAAGCAAGAGGACAGGTAGGTGACACAAGTGGGCCTTCCTATGTCCTCCCTGTCACTGCTGCCACCACCACCACCCACCTGCCAGCTTGTTTGTTTGTTTGTTTGTTTGTTTGCATGCACAACAGGGCCAAGGAAGCCCAGGGTCCAAGTGAGTGAGTGGGGATGAGAGTTGGCAAGGGGATAGGTGGGGTTAGTGAGCAATGCAGACAAGGGCAGCAGCCGTGTGTGTGTGTGTGTGTGTGTGTGTGTGTGTCCTTCCTTTGACAAGTGGGGTCAAACAAATGTTGTCAACAGTGAAGAAAGTGAACTAAACTTCTGAAGTACTGAAGGAAGACAGAATGTGAATTGTCATGTGCTGTTTCAGAGCCTTTCCTCCTTTAATTTAGTGACAAAAGAAATGTTTTTACTCTTACAGTTTTTGAAATCAATGCTACCCACAACTGGAATCACCAAGGAAACAGAAACCATGCACTTTAGGCAATACACAGGAGTCAAAATGACCCTGCAAAATGCTGTTAAAAGTTATTAGTTACTTGTTATACCTACAGGTGAGCTTAGCCTAGGACCTGTCCTCTTCATTTTGTGCAAGCAATTGAAATTACAAAACATGTCTAATTTAGGCCCATTCATTTTAATTGATAATAGACAAATCACTCACATCCCTTTACATTACCACAAATTGCATTGAGGTCAATAGAATTCTACAGATTTAAAAACCCTTTACAAACCTGAAGGAGGAGAGGGGTTGTTGTTTTTGAAATAAAGCAAAACTATCTATTTCCCCCTCCCCCCCCCACACCCATTCCTATTATTTTGTGCAAAACTCACCAATCCAACCTTTAGGATCACTGGGACCCCAAGTGCATCTGCCAGTGTTTACAAGCAACCTATACCCCCACTTCAGCAAGTGGCCAGATTTAATGGCAACTTTCAGTCAATATCTTTGCAAAATGTGTTGTTAAAGGTTGCTCTCAACACTTCCAGGACACAGTGTCACTGGCCTCCTTCAAAATAATCAATGTAGTCCTCAGATTTTATTATCTGCTTCAATGCTGAACTACCAATGTGAGAAACAAGGTTGCCTTCTGCACAGCCTGTATAATAAGTTTACCAATAGTCTCCCCAATGCTTTGTGCCATGTGAGAACATAACAGTGGGTGAATTACTAGCACCTTTCAAACGAAGATCCCCAATGAGACAGTATATGCCTTCCAAACTCACTAACTGGAATATAATTTTGGCTGTGCTGCAATGGGCACAACAGGGTCAGAAGAACTACACCCAGTTTATTCACCCAAGTCTCAGCAATACATGCCCGGTTGGCTCCCTCATCCTTGATCAAACCATGAATGAACATAGTCTTATTATGTACCAACCTGGCATTAAGTAACAGCACCACCTGGTCAGATGGCTTGGCCTGCAAACATCCATATCCTCTTCTTCACATATGACTTGCCCTCTACCCAGTGCTGTATATCCTACTGACCATAATCACAGGGATATAGGGGAACCCTTATTATATTTTCCTCTGTTCTGTCCACTCAAACATCCTGCATGCTTCCATTTTTCTTATTCTGTCCGCTGATCTTCCCACCTATTTTAATCCTCAAATTGTTTTTAGAATATCCTACATATGGGCTCTAATTCATAGGGTTAGCTGACGATTCTGTTCAGTGGAGCCACTTCCCTACAAACCTTTACATATGGTAAGAGGCCCATTGCTGTCCTCTCCCTTTAGCTGTTCCTTGGGTCCATTCGACCAACATGAGGTGTGATATTACAGATGATGAACTGAAACAGTGATTTCCACTTTCACGGTTTTGTCTTTTAAGGGTAATGGGCCCAGCTCAGTGGTAGAGCATCAGCTCTGCAAGCACAAGGTCCCAGGTTCAAACCCTGGCATCTCCAGGTAGATGTGGGAATGTCCCGACTGGAAACTCTACCAGTCAGTGTAGTCAGTACTGAGCTAGATGGACCAATCATCTGACTTTGTATAAGGCAGATTCCTATGTTCCTAATGCATTTGCCCTATCCACAGTTACCTGGGAATAAGCCTCCCTTAAACAACATATGGTTATTTCTGGGTAAACATGCATAGGATTGCCCTGCTAGCCTTTTATGCTACACTAGCTCCTATTCATCTTCTGTTACTGTTTTCACCACACTGCCTCCCCTTCCACCCCCAGAAACAGCATGCCTAATGAGCCACCGCAACTATAAAAGCAGCAGCTACAGGGTGAAACAAACCACATCAACGATGTATGTCATGTCTTGCTTTAAAGGACCCTGAAGCATTTTTTTTAAAAAAAAAACCACACCAAACTGTATACTGTACACTGGTACAAGTGTGACTTTATCACCCATTACAGAACCACTGCAGAGAGGGACAGAGCTATTCTTTTACAGCTCACAGCTACACTATGCAAACACTTTAGGACATATAAATTGTGCCTACCTGGGGAGATTTAGAGAGGGACACGTTAAGCTCTCAGGCAGGTCTTTGGCTGTGTAAAAAGGTTTATTTCCACATTTTCCCCATAAAGAGCCCTCTGCTATTTTAAAAGCACACAAAGCAATCAAGAAAGGAGATCGGAACAAAATGTCCAAAACATTTTGCTTCAGTAAAATGCTGATATGTGAACATATAGCAGAAACTGTTTTATCAAATACTGAGTTGCAAAAGCTGTTGGGTATCCAGGATACTAATGTTTATTATATGCATTGAAGTTCCAATTATCTGTACCCCCGGCTGTCTGAGGGTTCCTCCAGATGACCTCTTTATTGAGCATTCATCCTGATTTGCTTGCACAAAGCTTACACAAAGGTTAAACTATGTCCAGTCTTTATTCAGCATTTGTTATGAGGAGGTCACATGACAATTAGCATTCATTTTGAATTCATTCTGATTTGTCTCCATTCCATATATTATTGGAAATATATAGAATATTTCATTTATCCCACACACTTCAGTGCATTTTCCTCATTGCAAAAAAGTACCGGTAATTTTATTAAAAAGTAGATTTGTTGCACCATTGCATCAGAGCACTTTAATTGCAGAAACCTAAATCTCCAGTATGCACTTAAACCTCTCTTACAAAATACTGATAGTGATTTGTATGTTTGTAAGCCCTTGAAAAGATAATGACTTGAATGCTAAGCATGTATATTTGAGGACGGCATTCCATATTTAGGACACAATGGAAAAGGTCCTGTCTCTGACAGCCAACCCACCTAGCTTCTGAAAGTAGGGAACCCTGAGAAGGGCTTCAGCTGTAATCAGGAAACAGTATTTCATGGAAGAGGTCTTTCTCATCGCCTGTTGCCAGATCCTTTAAAAAAAAAAGTGGTGATGCCAAAGAATAAACCTGGGACCTTCTGAATGCAAAGTGTGTGTTCTATTACTGAGTTTTGATCTGATACTCTGATCCCAGGCCTTTTAGGAGCACACACACACCACAAGATTGGATGGCCTAGATGGAACATCGTCTTAGTTTCAGATGGTGCAATTAACTCAGGCTTGACAAGTACATTGATTATTGCATCAACTTGGGAGCCTTAGAAGAAGAACATGCTTAATAGGACAAAACTAATAGTTTCAGTCTTGCAATTCACAGTACCAAGCACCTGATATTTCTTTGAGTGTTACCTGTTTCCAGAACGAACAGAAATCGGACATTAATGATTCTGTAATACTTACTCTGCTTTTCCATGCGGGATCAGATTATACAATGGATCCTTATTAAGCATCACATTAGCAAATACCTTACTAGGTAGTGTGGGGCACATTAAACTTTGGCCCAAAGGAGGTGATAGTATCAAGAGTGCCTCCCTGTGACTTGTGTGCAACGTATTTTAAAGATAAGATTGCTTATATCTGCTGGGCCCTTGACTCGACTATTAGATGAGTCCCAAGAGGAGTCCAAAAACACAGTCCAGTCCTGTGTTGGATGAGTTAATAAGGCTGTGGACAAAGTGCTTGGTTTGGTGTGGGACACCACCTATATTCTTGCCCCTCATGGAGAATAAAAAGTAACAGGAAGGGACAATTGGCTGGGCTAGGGAGGTGATTACTGCCTCCTTGAGAGAGTGGTCCCTGCCTGCTAAAAGGAAGCAGTGGTAGGTCTTAGGAAACCCTTCCTGGATTCAGAAAACCTAAGTAATTACTACCAGACAGTAATTTCCTCTTCTTGGGCAAGGTCCTTGAGTGGCTGCAGGACAGAACCAGGCTCTCTTGAATGACCTGCATGACCTCTGTAGGGAGAGACAGGGAGAGTGTGTCCCCGTTAATTCTCTTTGAATTCTCAGAGGCTTTTGATACCACAGACCATGGTATTCTTCTGGAGAAGCTGACTGAGTTCAGAGTGGGCAGCTCTACTTGTGATGGTTCCAGTCCTACTTGGATGATTATTTTCAGAGGGTGGTGTTGGGGGAATATTGTTTGGTCCCGTGCAGCCTTTAGTGCAGAGTTCACCAAGGTTCAAGGTTCACTTCTACATGAAACCACTGAGTGGGATTATCCAGAATTTTGCAGAATGATAGCTATTTCTGTCTGAGGACCATCAACACAGCAAATTTCCCTAATCCAAAAAACCAAACCAGCATGTAGGCAGTTGTACACACTGGGATGCAATGTGGTGCAGGGCTGGCTGAAATTTGGCTAGAGTCTGCTGCATATAGGAGACACATGGGATGCACATGAGTTTCCACATTATTAGATGTGGTCCGTTGTTCTCTGCCTACTGCTGGTGCAGTAATTCTTATTTCTGCATTTAGATTGTGCCCATCCAGCAACAGCCCAAGCAAGCGGATTAGACTAAAAGGAAAGCTTTTTTGGAAAATGGTAAACCTAGCAAAAATAAAATAAAATAAAACCAACCACTGCATATATCTCATGTGGTACTAGACCTCAGTCTACCAGAATCTAAGCCCCTTGGGCTGAAAGTCCAGATTGTAATACTTTTGCCCCACCAGATGGAGCTGTTGTCCGCACCAAAACAGCCGGGTTGTTCACGTGCAATGTGTAAAGGGTAAGAATGTAGAAAAGATGATTAGTTGTTTTTCAGTTCAACAGGGCTGAATTAGAGTTAAGCCTGACACACAGAGACAAAACCAAAGCGTGGAGGTTGCATCAAGTGCTGCTTTGCGGAGCATGCTCCACTGTACAATACGTTTGTAAATTCTTGCAGTGTAGATGTGTAGATTTTTCGCCGCACCATTGGTAACCATTGCCCAAAAGCAAGCCATTGAAATGGGAGCAGTGGAAACTCCTTGTATCCACCTGGCAAATAGGTAAATGCAAACTGATTGCCACAATGGAGTACTCTCCATTCAGTTGCATTCTGAGTGGCAAGCACACTGCTTATTCAGGTTCCATTCATCTACACATATACATGCCCTAGATTAATCACCCTGCTAGATCAGACCAATAGCCCATCTAGACCAGCTTCCTGCTCTCATAGTGGCCTAACAGATGCCTAGAAGCAGGACTTTAGTGTTACAGCACTTTCCTCCTGTGGGTTCCAGGAATTGGTTTTCAGAAGCATACTGCCACAGACCATGCAGGCAGAGCATAGCTATCCTGGCTAATTGCCTTTATAGCCTTATCCTCCATGAATATGTCTAAATAAAGTCTAACCCTCATTTCAAGCCATCCATGTTGCTGGCCATCACTGCCCACCTCCAGTGGGATTGAATTCTATAGGTTAACTATGTGCTGTGTCTTCCCACATTTAGCTTCATTGGATGGCTTTGAGTTCTAGTGTTATGAGAGGGAGAAAAATTGTTCACTTTCTCTGAAACATGCATAATTTTATATGCTTCTATCATGTTGCCTCTTACTCGCCTTTTCTCTAAACTAAAAAGTCCCAAGTGTTGTGATTTTTGCTCATAGAGATGTGCACTGCTGCCACATATGTGCCTCCTGAGCAGGTTCTTTCTTCTGATTTTTTTTAAAAAAACGTATCAGGATATTGAGCAAGGCCACTAAATTCCACGTGCATAAATTTAGAAGAGTAAAGGCACTGCAAAGAGGGACACCTCCTATCCCAGCCAGGATGTCTGGTCACCTGTAGCAATATCTGTTACCCGAGGCATCCGGTTACTAACAACTGCACCATGCATGTACTAACAGATATTGCCACAAGCAAGTGGAAGGGATCTGGTTATGAGAGTATCATAGCAGCAGCGGGTGTCACATGTTAGCTCAGGAAGGTAGTGTTACTCCAGACAATGGATGTAGCAAGAACACACTGAGAGGCTACACTGTGCATCCTTTCACTAAGGGAACAAGGCTGGCGATTTGAACCAACAGGTTGCCAATTATTTCCTTGTGGCCTTTGGCAAAACATTATTTGGGGGGAAAAGACTGATGCTGAAAATAAAGCATGCCTGGAAGACATGCTTTTGGACACAAAGACTCAATTTCCCTTGTTCTGATTCAAGTGCTCCCATGGTCCTTATTCACCAGGTATAATACCTATTTTCTGCTGCCAAATCACTGCCCTTGTTTGCCCTGTGTTGCCTTTCAGAGTGGCCTTTAAAAGTATTGTTAGCGGGCAGCATTGCAATTCTTCAAGCGTTTGCTTCTTTCCCAGTGTATCTAGATGTGGGGACAGAGGCATCTTGACTCAAACCACGACTGCATGTAAATGAGCACTGACAGCAGTGTGTCTTGTAAACTACAGGATGTCGATGACAACTGTATTTTTGAATTGTTAAGCAGGATACATTGTAGGAGAAGGAAAATCCAGGTTCAGATCCCTCTCCAGCTATGAAACTATGAAATGGGTAGCCCTGGACCAGTCACCATGTTGTAATAGTGTTAGCTGGGATCTTGGAGGCCATGTAACCCAAACCCCTGCTCTGTGCAGGTTCTGAAATGGAAGATGCAAGTCACACCCAGCCACCTATAAGGCAACAACCTCAGGCAGCAGGATCCACAGGGATCTCCAAGGAATACATCACCTGCCGCTGCTGCAGCAGCAGTAGCAACAATAGCTGCAGCACAATCCTTGGAGGCCAGATCTGATGCCTCCTCAGCAGCACTCCCACGTCACCTCTACAGTGGCCTCTCAGCGAATAGGAGGCTCTGCTGGTCTCCTCTCACCCCTAGGAAGAAAACGTTGGGGGATGTCCTCTGGGTCTTCTGGGTTATGCACCCACCCAGTATAATTCAGAGCAGACCCCTTTTCCTCCCACGACTGCCTTTGATTCCCACTTCAAAAGTCTGCTAATATTGATTTACTTCCCCCCTTGTTTCTGGTGTAGATCTTCACTCACCCCATTTTCCCTGGCCAAGGTGTGTGTGCCATTTTGAGGTTCCTCTCAGGTGCCAAAATGTCTTAGGCCAGCCCTGATGCAAGTACAGAGACACTGACAGATGGCCAGTCAACCTCTGCTTGAACACCCCCAGTGAAGGACGGTCCACCGCTACATGACACAATTTGTTCCAAAGTCATATACGGGTTTATCTTGCTTCCCTGCAATTTCCAGCATCTACCTATTAGTTCTAGTCCTGCCCTCCAAAGCAACGGAGAACAAGCCTGCTCCATCTTCCACGTGACAGTCCTTCAGATATTTGAAGAGAGTATCTATCCTGTCTCCCCTAATTCTTCCACTCTCCGGGCTAAACAGGACACAGTACACCGAACTATCGGCCTGACCATCTACCAAACTGGACACAGTACACCAGACTATCAGTGCATCTCCCTTCACAGGGGTTTACACTTCACAGCTAACTTTACAGGGTTATTTCTAGGGTAAATAAGGGAGCAACCTCTTATGCTGCCTGGGATAGTAGGATAGAAATATAACAACAACAGGCAAGTATATCTCCCACACCCACACATATATCTGCTACTGCAGACTAAATAAAGACAGAAGTTGGAGGATCACCTTCAACAATGTGAAAAGGCCTTCAAGCGCTGACTTTTGGAGAGCAAAGCGGGATGTTACACATATACAGTGTCTTTATTTTTGTCTGTGAGATGACAGAAGGTATGCAGCTGTGTAGAGCAAAGATTAACATATAAAGTGCTGCTCTGAACAGAGGTAGACTCATCCTGGCGCTCTGAAATGGCTATGCTAACATAGCCTTGGCTTTGGATTGAGGGAGGAGCCACAAGTGTGGCTCTCATTTGTTCTCATTCCTCGCATTAGGGGAACCCACCCGTCTGGTGTTTTATTGTGGGTGTATTCTGCAACAATAGTGCATTAGTGCTGGATTTATTCTGCTTTCTTTTAATTGAGGGGCTATAGCACAACAAAAGTGGGACAAAAACTCCCCAGAACATTTGTGGTTTGAAAAGTTATGAGGTTTCAGCAGGAGGTTACAGGATATGCACTGACTGGGAATGAAGCAGTATTGACCGCCCCAAAACAGTTGAAACTTCAAACAGTATTAAAAGTGGAATTGTGTATGTCTGCACTGATAGCAACATGAGCACAAATAAACATGAATATGCAATAAAAAGAACATATAGCCTAGCCATAGGTAGGGATACTCATGTGAAAGCCCAACCATTGGTTAGATCAAGACAAGCGTGTTTGTCAGCCCACACAATTTCCTGTGCACTGCAGAGGGGGATGAGAAGGAGTCCTAATGTTTGAAACAGGCTCTGGGGCCAAGCAATAGTCAGCCCTGAATCAAAATGAAGCCTGAGCCTTGGGGGACATTTACACATTCCCAAAGTGATCTCAGATTAGTCTGAAGGGGAAGGCAAGGGTTCCTGAGACTGGTTTTGTAATAAGTAAAACCAACAAACTCGCAGCAAAGTAGTGACTGGGTTTTAGGTTGGCTCCTGATTTTTCCAGGGAGACCGCAACCATCTGCTGCTAGACTCTCTAGATCAATGTACATCATGTTTGCTGGTTTTATGCATCCTGAAATCAACCCCAAAAGCCATGTGGTAAGTCAATATAAGGAAATTTTTATCAGTTTATAAATTGATATCCTTTGGAGTTCAATATTTGCAAAAGATTAAGTAGCAGGGTTTGACAATGACAGGAGGAGTTGTTGAGAGGAAAGGAATGGTTATTATACTTCCTGTGCATTTGCTGAATGATCACTCCATGCACATTCATTCTGATTTCAGTCGTGTCTTCGGACAGCGCTGGCCCCCGGCCTCTTAAGTGAGATGGGCGCACAACCCTAGAGTCGGACACGACTGGCCCGTACGGGCAGGGGTACCTTTTTAAGCTACACTGAGGGGCAATGGAGGAGGAATGTCTCCGAGATATGCATCCGGAGGACTCACCTGTTAGAAAGTTTCTCAGTTCCAACATAGAGGGCACTCCTCATAAGACCAGCCCGAGTTCCCATAAAGGCCATATCCACCCCTCCTTCAGCCTCCCTGTTGGATGTAGTTGCACAGAAAGAGAGAGACAAAGAAATATAGCATTAGGTTTCTGCAGAACCAGTTCAATATCCTTTGCACCAAACAACCTGAGGTTAGTGGGGCATAGAATACAGGCCTTGCATACAAAAGACCCTAGGTTCAGTTCCCACCATCTCCAGGAAGAGCTGGGAAAGGCTGTTCTCTGAAGGCCTGGAGAGTAGCTGCCAGTTAATGCAGACAATACTGTGCTGGATGAACTCATCTGACTCAGCATAAGGCAGTTTCCAATGTTCCTATGCGATAACCGCACACATGTCACCACCATCACCACTTTCCAGTGTTACAGAGGGTGATGGGATTCTATTCTTGGCCTACGGAACTGCAGCCTTCATATTTTCTTTCTGTAAGAAATCATTCCCTATGAGGAAAAGCTAACTCTCCACCCCCATCATTCAGCCTGTTCACTGAGGTCCAGCCCCAAAGGCCTGCTGGCAGTTTCCTCACTGCAAGAAGTGAAGTTACAGAGAACCAGGCAGAGGGCCTTCTCAGTTGCGGCACCCGCCCTGTGGAATGTCCTCCCATCAAATGTCAAACAGATAAATAACTACATAATTTTCTGAAGACATCTGAAGGCAGCCCTGTATCAGGAAGTTTTTAATGTTTGATGTTTTGCTGTGCTTTTATTATGCTGGAAACTGCTCAGGGTGGCCGGGGCAACCCAGTCAGATAGGTGGGGTATAAAATAATAATAATAATAATAATAATAATAATAATAATAATAATAATAATGGGCCCCACATAGAGCACATTAAAGTAGTCTAGCCTGGATTCAGCAAAAACATGTTTAGATGTGGCAAAACCTGCCTTAAATTATGAAGCATGCACTTACTCAGACAGGTTGAGTGCTAATGTTGTCCAGTAGGCTTCCATGGGTGCTGTTACTACAGCATCAAACAGCACCTCTTGAACTAATTCTTCATCGCCTGGGCATGAGAATGAAGAGAGAGAAAGGAGAAAGACCAAGTGCAAATACTAAGTAAGGTTTTATAACGCTTTGAATACCTTATTTTGTTATTTGTGTGTACATTTATCAACCCTAATGCATGGTTTGCATGCATGGTCTTTTCCTAATTTTATGCTAGGATCTACGAATCTATATTTATTCACCATTTTTGCACAAAGCACCCGCAAACTATCTCATATATTAACATTTCCCAAATAGAAAAATCTCTTTTTTCATATGAATGTTGCTACCCTAAACAAATTTGCTAAAAAGGAGCACTGATTTCTTTAAGAAGATCTGCATCCAGATAAATATGTTTTGACCATCAGCCTTAATTAAAATTTTGATTTAAGAATCTATATTTTTTAAACCTGCTGTCTCTAGATACTGCTGAAATGCAAGTTTTTTTTCCTGAGGAGAGTAGCACGTTGCAGAGTGTCTTCACCTCTCAGCAAGAGTGCTAATGCTCAGGATTCCTGCCAGTCAGCTATGCCTTCCAAGGAGCTCAAAAAGGGCATTCCACCCCTGCCCACTCCTCATTTTTCCATTTTTCTTTTCTGATATTCAATATTTGGGATAGAAGGATCTGTCAATTTCAGTTCTTTTCATTTCTCAATTTTCCAGTCTTAAGTTTAGTTACCTCTTTCTTTTTAAAATCTTTTTCAGTTGAAGTAAGTCACACAAAACAATACAATAAAAATAATTCAAATACAAAAAGTAGTGCAGTACAGCTAAAAGAGACTTATTTAGCTCTTCACATTTTGCAGCAATTTTTATAATCATCATGAAAATTCACCATCATTTTAATGAAAAATTCTCCTTAAAACACATTTTTATATGCAGTTTTGATTAACATAGACATTTTTGCAAACAATCTCCACTAATATAATGCATTTTATATTTTATTTTCACTAATATATTCATTTTTAATGCACACTTTCTCCCAATATATGCATGTTTAAAAACCGCAAGATTCTGTTAGCATATTGATTAAGAAAGTATAAATTTGATAGATTTGGCTTTATAATTCTAATTTAGAATTCCACACCATCTAAAGTGTCCCTGTCTGGCTCAAACAAACAGGTGGCTTAACCCAGAGTAACTTTCTTCTTGTTAATGAGGCATATTTACCTCTCAAGTCCTTCATTCAAGCCTCTGGAGAGAGGTTTGCTCTCCAGAACACCCTTGCCTAGAAAAGGCGGGCTACTGGGCTGATAGGTTGAAGCTAGATGAAGAAATCATAACTTAGTGGTACAGGTTCTATCTTCCATACAGAGGGTTCTGGGTTCAATCCCTGGCATCTCCAAGTAGGTCTACCTGAGACCCTGGAAACCCACTGCCAGTGAGCACACACAGTACTGAGTTAGATGGACCATTGGTCTGACTCAGTATGAGGCAGCTTCCTATGTTCCTATGAAGGAGGCAGATGTGACCGTGGGAGACAAAGGTTAAGTTAATACATAAAGAGAGACAGATACATTAATAGTTGCTAGCAATCAAAGCCATGATAGCCGAAAGCTCAACTTTCATTTTCAGTGAGCAGCATGCCTCTGACTAACCGAACAAAGCTGGGAGATTAATGAGAAGAGGTGGATGTCACCATCTGCCTAGGCATGGGCTGAACCTGCCAGTTCCAATTTGCAGTTAATTTGAAAACCAAGGCAGGGTCAGAATTAATTATGAGTAGGCAGTGGTGCCATGCTGATTACATCGTCAGCATACAGTGGGGGCACATAGACCTCACAGCATGTTGTACCCTGGACAGCAGGAATCCTCAGGTGAGACAGAAAAGGGGGGAATGTGGAAGAAGACGTTGCAGGACTGTGGCTCTCCATCATACAAGGATTTTGGATGTGGCACATAGGTTAAACATCTTGACTGCCCCAGTGCTTCATTCATGCTTAATGCTTTTGTACTCCACTTCTGCAATTATGGGATCTGACCTCTCTTGAATAGCGACAATGTCACGCACAGATGAAGTAACTTGCTATCATACGTAGGGATGGTGGAGAAATTAATTTCATTTTGCATTTAAAGGCAAACCTACCTAATCAACACATTCTGAAATAATACATGAACCATCCTTTGAAATTCACACTTTTGCAAATGTTGCAGTGCATTTGTCCAGCCACAAATACTGTAGCCATATACTGTAGTGTGCATAAAAATGCATTTATTAGTAAAAATAATATACAAAAATGCATCATATTATGGAAACTTGCTTTGTAAAAGTGTATACCAAGGCAAAATTGCATACAAAAATGTGTTCCATTAGAGTGTTGATGAATCTTCATGAGGACTTTAAAAAAAAATGCAAATCTGGAGACCTGAACTTAAGAGAGGAAAAACGAGAAACTGAGAGAAACCGAAATTGGCAGATTCTCCCATCCCTAATCATAATAAGGTTTCTCGTTAGGATGTATTCCAGGAGTAATATTTCAGAACTCACATTCCAGGTCAGCTTCTTCTCCTGTGAGAAAACGGATCACGGCCTCTAACTGACTCAGCTTCCTGTGATCTGGATCAATATCTGTAATGCAATAAATCCTAGAAAGAAAGAGACCAAAAATGTGATTCAGAAGTTCCTTTGGACAACTTTTCTGAACTCGTAAGAGGTGTCCTGGCAAATCTGCATGCTTGGGATAGAGCTCAAACCTCAGTTGGAACAACTCCCATGATCTCTGATCTCCAGTATATACTTAAGAAATGAAGACAGTTGCCATGGCTAAGACCTGTCAGCTCCGGACCTAAATGTCCACTACTCGCAGTAATGGAGAACCTAGGCCCTAGGGCATGGGTAGGCAAAGAAATGCCGGCGGGCCGGATTCGGCCCAATCACCTTCTAAATCTGGCCTGCAAGACGGTCTAGGAATCAGAATGTTCTTACATGAGTAGAATGTGCCCTTTTATTTAAAATGCATCTCTGGGTTATTTGTGGGGCACAGGAATTTGTTCACTTTTTTTTTTCAAAATCTAGTCCAGTCTCCCACAAGGTCTGAGGAACAGTGGACCGGCCCCCTGCTGAAAAAGTTTGCTGACCCCTGCATGTTCTGTGACTGAAAAATTGGTCCAGAAAGTAACATCAAAACCATCCTTTGCACCCATATCAGTGCATCAGGAACAAAGAATGTTACTTGGTTTCTAGGTCTATGCACTTGCTCAAGATGCATCACTGCATAGATATCTGGAAGCAAAGGCAAGAACTTGAATCAAATTGCTCCAAAAATATAGCTCTGCACTTCAGCTACAAATTATATCCATGCTAAGTGGGTGCAGCTCAACAATCAATCATTTGAGGATATCAGTGATGGAGCTGGATTAGGGCTACTGTAGAGAAATGTTTTGATAAGAATAAAAGATTCCCGAGAAAACGTAGTTCTAATTTAAGGGGTGTGTGTGGAGTTGAGCAGTTTGTTTATTTAGCATCTAGGAAAGTTAGGCTCCTCACAAAAAGTTTAAAATAACACAGTGCAGTGATTTCATGGGATCCACATTGTTCCTCAGGATACAGACTTACATAAACAAATGTTGCTGCCTGAAGACAGGGCATTGGTTCATACAGGGCAGCAGGCAAAATAAATTCCTTTTCTCCAACACTGCTAAGATCCTTTAACTGGAGATTCCAGGGACTGAACACAAGACCTTCTGCATGGCAGATGACCTTAGATGCCAGGACCATGTTTTCTCAAGGCCTTCAATGTAAAGTCCCCAAAGCCAAGCAGCAGCTCGTTCGTCTCCTTCCCAGGTCCCCCCCAAATTAGAAGAATTCCCGCCACTTACCATTCATTGGCTAAAGTCAAGTCTGGCTGCAGCAGATCATGTAAACCTGAAACCAAAAAGCAAATGGTGCAATAAAGACTCATTTATTCACAGTCTTATGAATTCCTCTGTATGTTCAACATGTTCTTGTATCCTGTGTTTCCCCCAGGAATTGAAATGGGAGGGTGAATTTTCAGGGGGTGAAGATGAGACCTCTAGACCTCAGTGAATGTGAGCTCAGGCTGTGGGGGTGTTTAAATTATTTTCCCTCTTTAGATCACAACCCGTTTCCTGTTTATAGGTCTTCCTGTTTGAATCACATGGTTTAGATGTGTTATAAAACATGGGTTCTAAAATTCCACATTCTGAGAAAGGGGTGTGGCCCAGGAAAGATCCTGGGGGTCAGGCAGAGAGTCCAGGAAGACCATATCCCACTCCCAGGCCTGAAGTTCCTCACTACAGGTACATATGAACCAGTTTTTATTTGGGTAATTTGGGGAATGTGTTCCCATAATATGTATTTCGGGGATTTAATTAATAGGCTTTTATTGCCAAGTTCCTGATTCAATTAGGGAAACAAATACTTAGGAGATGTGGCAGTGTGTGGCAAAGGAAAGAACTGTTTGAGATATGAACCCAGCTGTGCTAAAACAAGGCAATGTTCCATCAGTTCTCCCCGTGATTGCTTGATGAAGCTATGCCATTCATCCTACCTTCTTCCACTGAAGTGTCCCCAAGCAGGATGTATTCACCATGCCCTCGCGACAGAACGACTCCCAGACTGTGGATTAAGAGATGAAAGGGAAAATGTTTTCCAGCAAGGAGACTTGCAAAGGCCTATATTGTGTGGTGGAGCTACTACTGTAATAAACACCATCTTACTTGCACTGAAAATTTCTCCTCATTTACACATTGCTGAATTAACATTCTAAAATGTCAAACTTGGATTTTGATAGCGTAAGTGAATGCTGCCATGAAAAACTGATTTTTAAGTAGTGAATCATCACTTAAATTGAACTCACATTACTGAAACATACATTGTGAAATTCCAAATTACAGGAATGCAACTAACCAGTAAAAGAACTCTAAGGCTAGAAAGGACTTGAGAATGAACTAAGTCCTTAAAAGTAACAGTATATGGCACAGCCCTTCTAGGAATGTAGCACTTTGGGACGTCAGTGGGAGAATATATGACCAAGTGGGGCCAGCAACAAAGTGTTGCAGGATAGAGTAACCCTTCTCAAGCCAGCCACCCATCCCCATTTCCAGGATACTCTATTTCATAACCAACCCAGTTTTCCATCCCTACTCCCCACCTTAGGTCAGTTAGTATTTTGTGGCCACTGGTCACACCCACTCTTCACTGGGCTATTTCCCAATCCTTAATGCTTACAAAAATATATGTTTTGTACTTCTCCAAACTTTGATGGTTTCCCCAAGCCTGCAGCTGCCTCCCTCTGGTGTGTGGATGATGCCAGTTTGACTGCAATCAGAGTTGGATGTATGTATTTATGTTCTCCTTTATCAAAGTCCTGCTGTTCATTGAAATATATGAAGTGTTCTTCTCTCTGAGGCCTAGGCTTTCATTTTAAATACAGGGAGAGCATGTTATCTTCCACCTATATTTGGTATAGTCCAGGAAGGGCTATAGTACATGATATATCTGAACATGTAATTCGGTCCTAAAGCAGGTCTTCCTCAGATTAACCTCACTATTGAGACTACCGTGTGCTTAATTAAAAGCAATCTAGATGTCTCCACAAGTGAGCCAAGGCAAGTGGTCTGACTATGCAGATGTCTCCTACCTGCTAGCCCATATAAACATGGACAATGCTTATTTTTTAAAAAAAATGAGATGTGCTGTAGCTGATGTCCACCCAGATATCAAGTGCTGCATTTTAGATGCCCTTTTCTTTTATTCCAGAGGTGCAGAGGTAAGTTGTAGTCACTTTTTTAAAGTTATTAAATTAGTATAAATCAGAGGTGGGAAACTGGAGACCCTCCAGATGTGGTTGGATCAACCCCCAGGGGTATAACCAGCGGTCAGGGATAGTGGGAGTTGCAGTGCAGCAACATCTGGAAAGCCACATGTTTCAAACCCTAAGGACCAACCCACTCACCTAAAGGGTGTGCCGCTGATATCAGTAAAGAAATAGTCATTAGTGAGGAAGAGAACCCGTTTCTGGAAAAGAAGAGAGAGAGAAAAATCACAACCAGAAGTGTAGTTTTGTCTCTTAAATGTGACCACTGGTCATGTCCAAATAGCGGCTGCATTTCAACAATGGTAGTCAGGATCTCTCCAAAGGTCCTGCTCCGTCACCTAAAGAGTGTTATCTTCTTATTGGAGGAATTTAGAAGCAGGATTATTTTCTTGGGTGGTGCTTTTTTGGAACACCAGACAGGAGTCACTCCATACATGCATTAAAGAATCTCAAGACAAGGACAGCCCCCTGGTTAAAGAAAAGTCAAGTCATATGGATTAGAAGTGATTAATTAATTTGGTATACCTGAATTGAAAAACAACAACAACTGAATAGTATTGAGGAAAAACACAAACATATTTCACTTTTTTTTAGGTGATGCACCAACAGGTCGCAGCAGGTAACATCTGAGAAGCACTTCTCCCACTGTCACAACACTAGAATTGCTGAAAGTTGGAAGATTCAGGACAGAAAAAAATAAAGTACATTGAAGGGATTGTGACAGTTTAGGTCATGAGACTTAAGATCTACTTTGGGAGAGAAGCAGAATCCTTCCAGTAGATCTCATTGCAGCAGTGACTCTGATGAGTTATTAAATCCATATAACCTTGCTCCAGGATCAGAGGCATCCACACCAACTGCCATGGGAAGCCCTCAGACCTCCAGTTAAGCAGCCCTGCATCAAATGCTTGCCCCTTTGCTAACTCGCAGGTTGTTGTTCTTGCGGGGCCCTTTCCAAGTAGGATTATCTGTGACAGTGAGGTCTCAAACCTGTTGCCAGCTTGCTCAGACTTCTCTTGCAGGTGCACACTAGCGACACAATATGTGCTGGAGGCACACAGGATTAGAATGCAAAGACTAGCAACAGCAAAATCAATGGGCAGATTGCTCCAGCCCTGCTTCAGTACACCTCAAGTGTTGCAAAACCCTGCAAAGAGCCTTATCTGTGCCAGACCTGCCATAACTCAACAGATGGGCTAGATGGAGTTACCAAAGGGATTGGAGACATGGGAGAGAAGGTAGCAGAGCAGCAGGATCAGAGTCTCTGTCCTTGTAGCTCACTTCCACTATCACTGCAGTCACATGAGACTGTCTCTCTCTCCACCATTGCCCCTCCTCCTGCCCGTTAAGCACTAATCCTCAGTGTACTGGAAATCCATCTGGCACAATGACAGCAGGCATCGAGGGGGATCGAGGCAGAACTGTCCATGCATCACAAAGATAGATTTCTGGCTGCCAGCTGAGCATTTCAAAAATATCTTGGCTGACTTCATTAACTGGCCAAGCATGGACAGCCCAACAGCCCTGAAGGTTTGTGTGTTGGCTGCCCAGAATCAGGTGGCTTCCCTATGTTCAGCCTGCTGGGCAGGGGAAGAAAGATGCCCACCTCGACTTATAACTGTGAAAGATTCAAGGCTTCCCTCTGTGTGTCCAATTCGCATTCCTTTTATTGCATTTGGGTCACTTTTAATATTTTACTCTGGGATTCCTACCTTGCCATAAAAACTTATTGGTCCATCACTTTTTACAAAACGCCTCACAGTGACTTACAAAATATTAACATACAGAACTTACCAAACACTTAAAATCCATTAACAGAGAATAAAGCATAAGAATAATAAAAGTGTTCAGCCACCCATAAGCATAAAAAGGACAAATTCTAGTCTGCTAAAACCAGGTAAGAATCATTCCATATTAAGATACACTTGTGAAGTGTAACAGATGTCAGGATTGTAACAGGGCTTTCATCCCACCTCATTCCTGCAGCCCCTTCTAGCTCCTGAAAAGCCACTTGGTAATTCCTCTGGCATAGTGTGGGATGTGTATGTGTTCGGGGTGAGGGTGAATCCCAAAATGAGACATGCACCCTTTATGCAAGTGGAAGTACCTTCCTTTCACTGTGTTCAGGCCAGTATTTCTTAGCATAGTCTCCTATCTCACAAGGTTATTGCAAAGATAAAATAGGACAGGAAGAGAAGTCATTATATTTAAAGTAAGAGAAAACAGTAAAAAAAAAGTAGGGAAATGAGAGAAAATGAAAAATGACTTTGATAAAAATAGGCACTATTAAGCATTTTGTATTAAGAAATATCCATTTGAATTGCTGAGAGAAAATTATACTGCAGTTTTATTTTAAGGGGGGGGGAGAAAGTAATAAAAGATTTATTTTTTAAGCATTTCTGAGTAACTCTTCTGCCAGACACGAAAAGTGACAAGACACTCTCGACTATAGCAGGACATGATACAGTGCAGGGGTGCCTATGAAAGAAACGGATAAAACTTGATTTCATCAGATTTCCCCCACTCTGCCAGTTTCCTTTTCCCTGTTGTTTTTGTCTGAGTATGGATGTTAACTGGTAAAGTACATGAACTCTATATCATGCACACAGATTTACACAAAGGAGTCTTGCAATCTCAATTCCAATATTTAATTAATAAACGCTAAGGGATAAGTGAGCTATTTTGCGTAACTTGAAAGTCGACTGAAAGTCTGTGAGCGCAGAACAAGGGCAAGCAAAGGCTGAAGTTAATGTGTGTGTGTGTGTGTGTGTGGAAAAGGAAGAAGGTGAGAAAAGGCATGGAATAAAGAGCTCCCATGGGACCTTTCTTTGCTAACCTTTAAAATGCTTTTTCATTGTGCTCTGAGAGAAAGAGAAAAATATACAGTTAACTAATTGAATTTATGGATGATCCAAAAGAGCTGAAAGATTTGCATCGCCAACCTGCATAAGAAAAATGTATAGGAGCTATAAAAAGGCTAGTAAAACTGGGTAAAGACAATTGGTCTATTATTGTTGTTGTTGTTGTTGTTGTTGTTGTTACATTTATATCCCCCCAATGAGCTCAAGGTGGCATACGTTGCTCTTCCTCCTCCTCATTTAATCCCCACAACAACCCTGGGAGGAAGGTTAGGCTGAGAGACTCTAACTGGCCCAAGCTCATCCAGTGAGCTTCGTGGCTGAGTGAGGATTTGAACCCTGGTCTCCCAGGTCCTGGTCTGACACTTTAACCACTGCACTGGCTTTCAGGAGAGTTGAAGGCATCTTAAACAATGGTTAATGTATGTACTGCCTCTACAGCAGATCTCAGGTCATAAGAATATTAATATGGGGAGAAATGTTCTGTCAAGAGGTTTAACCAGACGTGGCAGTAGGGCACACACATCCGGCAAAAAAGCATGTGTGTGGCAGTGGTGGACACTGGGCCTTTAAATTCCAGCAGTGCCCTGTGTGACGCACCCACCAACCTCTTGCCTTCCATTGTTCATCATTGTTGTGGCACCCAGATTAAGGGAAGTAATAGTACTACCACTCTATTCTGTCTTGGTCAGACCACACCTGGAATACTATGTACAATTCTGGGCACCACAATTTAAGAAGGATACTGACAAGTTGGAATGTGTGCAGAGGATGGCATCCAAGATGACAAAGGGTCTGGAAACCAAGCCTGATGAGGAACAATTGAGGGAAGTGGGTATGTTTGGCCTGGATATGAGGAGACTGAGAGGAGGTATGACAGCCATCTTCAAATATTTAAAGGGCTGTCACATAGAAGATGGAGCAAGCTTGATTTTTCCTGTTCCAGAGGGAAGGACTCAAACCAATGGCTTCTAGTTAAAAGAAAGGAGATTCTGGCTAAATGTATTTCTGACAGTAAGAGATATTTGACAGTGGAAGAGATTCCCTGGGAAGGTTGTGGACTCTCCTTCATTGGAGATTTTAAGTAGAGGTAGGATGGCCATCTGTCATCTGCAGGGGGTTGGAATAGATGACCCTTGGGGTCCCTTCCAACTCTACAATTCTAGGATTCTATAACATTAGCTCAGTATTTTTGACACTGACTGGCAGCGGCTCTCGTGAATTATAATATTCTGTATTTATGCGCCTGTAATAATTGAGTATAATCATGTTACATAATGTAAATTACAGTTTATTAAGAAATAAGCAAGTCCCACAACTATTGTCTATCTCAAGGTTAAAATGGGCAGAAAAGGGCGAAAGAAACATGCAGGCCGCTGGAAAAAAAAATATTCAAAACAAAATCCATAATAAGACGGAAAACTCTAAGGAGCAATAACAGGAAAAGACATGATGGTAGGTAAGGGATAACTAATTAGGTTCCTCCAAAATGTCATAAGGCAATTAGAAATGAAACATTGTATTGCACCTAGGGAGCTTCATGACAAATAACTACAGCAATACAAATTTGCAAGAAATGATTCAATTTCACAAAAAACTGCGGTTCTGCCTCCTGAATAATCCTAAGCAGGATTTGAAAGAAGTCTTGCAAAGAACAAAATTATGTTAATTATTTTGTAATGTAAAGCTGGAAACATCCTCAAAAGTTCACTTAGTTTGACTGCCCTGCACTGGAGCAGAATATGGTTTCCTCTTATGGCTTCCATTTCCCTGGGGTGATAATGTTATGCAGGTCCTTTGTGAAGCAGAAAACAGAAGGAGGGCCATGGTAAACTTTACATTAGCAAATCTTGAAATTAATGTAAGTGATGCACAGATACAGAGTCAAAAGAAATCAAACTGCATAATATTGTGTAGTGATTGAAGGACATGTTACATAGAAGCTTGAAGACATAGGCCCTGACAGATCTCCTTTGGATGTGCATAGCAACATGTCAGGGTAGAATGGGACACATGACTTTTCAAGAACAGCCATTGTTGCCAGTGTGGTGTAGTGGTTAAGAGCGGTAGACTCGTAATCTGGTGAACCGGGTTCGCGTCTCCGCTCCTCCACATGCAGCTGCTGGGTGACCTTGGGCCAGTCACACTTCTTTGAAGTCTCTCAGCCCCACTCACCTCACAGAGTGTTTGTTGTGGGGGAGGAGGGGAAAGGAGAATGTTAGCTGCTTTGAGACTCCTTCAGGTAGTGATAAAGCGGGATATCTTCTTCTTCTTTGTCCCAGTAATCCTGGGAGCATAATGCAATCTTATTTGCTCCCAATTCTTCTTTATTCCACTAACTTCTGGAGAACTTGCTCAGTAACATTTTGGTTGGTTGGTAAAGACTGTGGCTATAGGATTCATTTTAGGTAAATCTTCAGGGATTTTTTTAAAAAAAGAGTTTAAATGTGTGACTTTTATTTATTTATTTTTTAAAAAAATCTTGTTTTGAACTGTACATTTATTGCTACATTTATGATTTTATGTGAATTTGCTTTAATTCTGTGCAATTGTTCCAAATGCAGGGTACCAAAACAAGAAATTATATACTCACCCCTTTATCTACAGGCACCTTCACATCCATTGAGAGGTCACCTGTTTCCCCATTGATCATTGCTGTTCGTAGCTGCAGAAGGGAACAGATTTGAATTAGTGCCTCCAGCCAGGATTGCGGTCATTTGCTTTAAAGTGGCCTGCAATAGGCCGGAGCCTTTGACATAAGCTTTTCTTTTCTCCCCCTTTTAGAAGCACATCTTTAGCTAAGCATAGCGGACAGCAGGTTAGGATGAGATAATTTCATTGATCACAGTCATCCTGGGGTGCAATTATCACTTTAAAACATCTGATTACTTCAATTAAGCATGGGATCTGTATCCATCAGGGCTGATTCATACTTTAAGAAGCAGTTGTGTTTGCCAAGTGCACTGCTGTCTGCTGTGAACAGGTAAAGGGCAGCAAGGGGACACAAGCCTTGATGTACTTTTTTGCCAAAAGAACTCCTCTGATCACACATTTTAACATGAGTACCTTATTATAGATCAAGACTATTGATCTACCTAGCCCAGAAATCTCTATTCTGAATGTGGGTGGCAATCTAACACCAAGCAAATATATTCTTTTACTGGAGAGGCCAGGGACCCAACTTCTAACCCATGTAAAGGACTTTGGCCTGGCTTATTCTCAAGAGTATATACTCAAATATACTAAGATATGAACTAAATCTCAATTTTGGATCTTTTCAGGTATCCTTTGCATGCTACCACTTTCAGAGGTTAGCCACACATCATCATCATCATCATCATCATCATTAGAATTAGAATTAATATACCGCTCTATACCTGGAGGTCTCAGGGCAGTTCACAGAACAATATCAAAATATAAAACCACAAAACAAAAACAACAACCCAATAACTCCCCCCCCAAAAAAAAACATTTTAAAAGGGCATAGGATGTCAATCAAATCAAACAAAGGCCTGGTTAAAAAGGAACGCTTTTTCCTGGTGCCTAAAGGTGTATAATGAAGGCATCCGGCAAACTTCCCTAGAGAGAACATTCCCGCTCTTTCCAGGAATAGGTCCACACTTTAAAGCTCCATGCCCAAGCATTGGGTTTTTTTGCTCCAGAGCTTTCCCTGCAGAAACCTACTCTTTAGGGCTCAATCGGATCAAACATCAGTTTGGGTTTTCTGCAGATTGCCATTTGCTCCAATTGAGCTTTAAAGAGCGGGTTTTCGCTGGGAAAACTCCTGAGCAAATAAAGGGTGCTTGGACATGGATCTTTAAAGTGCAAATCGTGTCTGGAAACAGCAGAAGAAAGTAAGTGTGGAGAAGCCCTTAGTCTAGTGACTAAAAGAAACCTGGCCTTTTAGTTGTTGTGCACCACAGCGATGGAATCACCCCACCCTGCAGCCCCTGCAATGGGCTCACCTGGCCCAAACTTTTGTTTTCTTCTAACGCACTGCAAAGGGTTTCCTTTTTCCAAAGGCATTGTGAACATAGGAGCATAAGAAGCCGCCTTATACCAAGTCAGACCATTGGTGCAACAAGCTCAGTATTGTCTACATTGATTGCAAGCAGCTCTTCAGTGGTCTTACTGGGAAGATTCCCAGGCCTACCTGGAGATGCCAGGTATTGAACCTTCTGCCTGCAATTCAGATGCCCTACCCCTCAGCTATAGCCTTCCCCAGTAGTTTTATTGTGACCTGCTAAGAACCCACTTTGGTGGGAGCTGGGTGAGGATGCTCTGAAATCCCAGTTTAGATACTTACAGTTTCATCCACGTCTTCCCATTCCACCTCGGAAAGATCAACACTGTTGTAGTTTGGTTTGGGCTTTAGCTTCTTCCCTTCTTTATACTGCAGTTGAGAAGTGAGACAGAAAGCATTCCTGCATTGCTCTGCTGCTTAACAACCATGAAATATACTCTTTTCAGTTTTAGAGAAAAGGTGTATTTCTGCTAGGTGATTAGATAATAGATAATTAGGCACATGTCTCTATTCCCTAAAGTATATCCAAGCACATTTATTTTTGCACAAGGAATGGTCGCTCAGTTGGTGTGAAGAACCCAGGCATTTTTCTTCCATCTAGCCCGTATCTTTTGGGAAAGTCACCTTTGCCCATCATTCAAACCACAACACACACAACCCCACAACCCTAAGCTACAACTCTCGTTGAATAGAATGCAGCCATTACCCTTAAGGCTAAAAAGCAGAAAGGAAGCACCTTCTTGCCAGGTAAGAAGTTCAAGGACTTGAAGGACTTCATTTGTTTCACATTTGTAAAGAACTAGCCTGCTTTGCAATTCCCAGGCTAATACAGACAACAGCACTTCAGTTTTTGCACATCTACAAATTTTGCAATATAACTTTTGTCTCCCCTCCCCTCTCCAAAATGCATATTAAAATATGGACTCTTTTAGGTTGAAATGCATATACAAATGTGTATTTTGAGCTAAATTAGATATCAAAAAATGTGAAACTCTGCAGTAATAATAATAATAATAATAATAATAATAAGATGATGTTCAACAGACTTATACAGTAAGCCCACAATTTATGCACATTTAACTTGTGCACATTCAGCTTTACACTGGTTGCAGGGGGGGGGAGGGCAAGGTTCTGGGGGAAATGACTTTGGCAACCCCACCCTCTGTGGGATTGAACACTATGTATTTTGACTATACACAATTTTGACTTTAGGCACAATCTCCAGAATGTAAGCCCTGTGTAAGTTGTGGGCTTACTGTAAATGAACACATGTAAAACTGACATGGTCCAGAAACAGACTGACCTGTCCATCCCTATCTGGCCCCATTTACTGCCCAAAGAAGGAAGTTGCAGGAAGATTGCTTCCTCCCCTCCTTGACAAAAAGAATGCTTGACTCAAAATGCTAGTTGCCCTGAGGTTTCAGAGCAGGAAGGAAGCATGATTTGGTCTCACTGATCAGTCAGAGGACTGAGCTTTGGTGTTTGTGTGTATGAGTTTGAGGTTGTCCTATTAAATTATTATTATTATTATTATTATTAACCACCTTCTGGCAGTGCCCTCACTGTGAGAAGTGAGGTTACAGGGAACCAGGCAGAGGGCCTTCCTGGTGGTGGCGCCCGCCCTGTGGAATGCCCTCCCACCAGATGTCAAGGAAATAAACAACTATCTGACTTTAAGAAGACATCTCAAGGCAGCCCTGTTTAGGGACATTTTTAATGTCGGAAGTTTTATTCTGTTTAATATTCTTGTTGGAGCTGCCCAGAGTGGCTGGGGAAACCCAGCCAGATGGGCGGGGTATAAATGATAAATAATTTATTATTTTTATTATTATTATTATTATTACAAACTGTTGCAAGATGCCTCGAGAACCATTGGAATGAAAGGCAGGGTACAGAGCTTCAAAATAAAATAATTATGAATGCAGTGTGGAATGTGGCTATGTGTTCATGGGTATCCACTGGCTGGTACTCATGACATCACTAGTGATGGGAGATAAGATTTTTTTCCTCCCCATTGTAAACATGCCATCTTGTGCAGTTACTTTTATTTGAATGGACAGCCACCACTCTCATGTTCCAAACGTGATAGCAAGACATAGCAAGGAATGATAGTTGTAGCACAGTAGTCCCAAAGCTAAGAATGGCATGTTTGGGATGATATCACACTGCACTGGATCACGTGAACCAGGTCTTGGTGTTTCTGGGTCACTTACCAATGGCCGGAGGTCTGGGTGAGACAAAATGTAGCCATTGTTCGTGTTCAGAAAGGCGTATCCATGGACACCCAGCTTTAAACCAAAAGTATGATAACAATTAACTTCATTAACATCCAAGCCCCTGATGCAGTATCGGCATGAGTGAAGTACTTATGCATGACAACATCCAAGGCCTTTAACTGAAGAAATGCATGGATAATATTGATGAACTGACAGTGAAAGTAATGGAACCAGGCAAAATTTGAAAATGCATCGATTAGGAACATGGGAAGATGCCTTGCACCCGGTCAGGTTATCTGCTTACTGGCAGTGGCTCTCTGCAGTCTCAGGCAGGTGTATTCCCCATCACGCACAACCTGCTTTTGTTTTTGTTTTTCAAAGAAACTGGAGGGTGCCAGGAACTGAATCTGCATGCAAAACATGTGCTCTGCTGCTAAGCTATGGTCCTCCAGGGAGCCATAAACAGAACTGAATGCATTAAATTTCACCTGGCAATTCAATCATATCCTGTTTCAGTCCCCAAATACTTTAATGTTCTTACAATATGTCAAAAGAGTGTGATGAAGTATCAGGTACATGCAAGTATGCACTCACTCACATATTCATGCACAAACGAATCTCTGGGGTTGCACCATATTTTCTACTTCAATTACACAGGAGTTGAGCACATTTAGACTGACACACAAACCAAGCCTTTAAAAAATGTCTTTAGATACAGAACTGATATTTTCATCTGATAGTTGCAGACTTTCCGTACTATAAAATAGGAGCAGGGAACATTTTCTCTGTAGAGGGCCACGTTCCCTAAGAAGTAATCTGTTAGTGGCCAGATACCAGTAGTGGATGGGGCCAGACAGGGACAGGCATTCCCTTTCTTCTCTCTTTGCCTCTGCCATCTCTTTTCCCCCTTCCTTGCTACATGATATTAAACCAAAGAACACAGGTTTCACACCCCTGCTATAAATGGTGGCAGGGAGCAAGAATGAAGGTCGCTACTTATCCTTATTTTACTGAAAAGGATTTAAGTTACTAACTACCTACATTTCCTACCAGGTCCCTCATTCAGTTATTTAGTGTTCCCAGAATAGTGTAACCTAAGAATGGAAGAACTGCCTTTAAGAATCAGATGAAAGTCCATGTAGCCCAGCAGTCTGTTTCCAACAATGACCAGTCAGATATCATTAAGGAGCTCTTAAGCAAGACATACAGGGACGTGGGTGGCGCTGTGGTTTAAACCACAGAGCCTAGGACTTGCTGATCAGAAGGTCGGCGGTTCGAATCCCTGTGACGGGGTGAGCTCCCGTTGCTCAGTCCCTGCTCCTGCCAACCTAGCAGTTCAAAAACACTTCAAAGTGCAAGTAGATAAATAGGTACCGCTCCGGTGGGAAAGTAAACACTGTTTCCGTGCGCTGCTCTGGTTCACCAGAAGCGGCTTAGTCATGCTGGCCACATGACCTGGAAGCTGTACGCTGGCTCCCTTGGCCAATAAAGTGAGATGAGCACCGCAACCCCAGAGTCGGCCACGACTGGACCTATTGGCCAGGGGTCCCTTTACCTTTAAGCAAGGCATGAACTATCCATTGCTAGCTCTTGGTCCTTGGATTCAGGGTTATATTGTCTCTGTGCACAGAGGTTCCATTTATGTACTATTATGCCCTCCTAGGGAGGTCACTTCGGTGCTGATAATGCAGCAATTTGACTTAACCCCTGGAGGTGCACTCTATTGCCTCTCGAGACAGCCAGGTGCCAACAACAAATTATGTGCAACCCAGTTCTTAGTTCTTAGTTAAGAATTTCCACAAGTTCTACCATGTATCTGGTTTGGGCTTCTTTTGGACGGAGGTTACAGGGGACATATGGCATTCTGTACTTTCTGCATTTATTTACAAATATACATGTCAAGCAACGATGGAGATTCAAAACTTAAGCACCCCAACTGATGTTCCAAAAGCTCACTGCTCTGTAATTAGATTTCAGGGAAGCAGGGGAATGAAAAGAGTGTGACTTGCTCTCAGCCTGACACTGTCTGCTCTTTCTTCCAATACAGACCTGGATCACTGCATTCTTTGGAGGAGAAGGGACCCAGAATAGTTGCTGGGTGCTCAGCAGTTTTTCCATAACTATTCATAAGTCCAAATCTCTGTCCAGATATGCCTCGGGGAATCGATACCAGATATGTCTAGGGGAATCTACAACTTAGAATCACTAAGTTGGAAGGTGCTCCAAGAGGCCATCTTGACCACCCCAATTTCATAACAATACCAACAGCACTTTCAGTTCTCCAAGTGTTGGTCCTTATGTAGCAAAAATAGAATAGTCAATGCATAAGAGCGAGGTTTCATCAGGATTAGGGTAACCCCAAGGTCTGCAGAAGTTAAAATTTTTTTAGAAAATAACTTAACATTGATTCTATTCCCACAAAACAACAAATGCAATCTAGTGAAGACTGAATGTGCTCAGTGGCCTGGAATGTTGATTGATTGTTGGGGTGGAAAGAGAGAAATGGGTGGGAGAAAGTATGGAATGGTGAATTATCAAATCATCACTAACTGACAGGAACAGCAAAAAGGAACACTCCAACTAAAACATTTTGTTGCAGGTCCTACTTGTAACAGCTAATAGCTTTTGACAGAGTTAATCTCCATGAATTTTCCTAATCTATGTAAACTAGTGACCGTCTCAACAACTTGTGGCAGCGCTGCCTGTGAACAGATGCAGTACTCCGTAGGGTGGCTTTGTTATCAATATCAGGACATTCTTCTGAGATTGCCAAAACTGTGTGACAACAGCTGGACTGTATTAGCTTGATTCTTACCTTGTATCGTGGAGCCAGCTTAAGGAGTTCTCTCAAAGGAACATCTGAGCCTACCACACCCAGGAGAATGCCATGAGATCTCTGTAAAATAAGAAGAAATTAAAATTGACAACATGCTACTCCATTCTCCTTGGGTTAATTATCATTTCCCCCATCCCCGCCATCTGGTCTTGCATAGTTGCTGTTCATTTGTGTGACAAAGCATACAGACCGTGGTGATGAAACAAGGAAGGGCAGACTGGATTAACCAGTAAACTCCCTATGGTATAATGCAGAAGACCAGGTGGATGAGAGTTACAAATGCAGCAGGAACAACAGCTTAGTGGTACCACACATGCAGAAGGTCTCAGGTTCAATACTTGGCATCTTCACTCAGAAAGATCAGGCATCAGGTAATGGGAAATACCTCTCTGTCCAAGACCCTGGACAGTTGCAACCAGTCAAAGTAGACAATACTAGATGGGCAAATAGTCTGACAAGGCATATGGCAACCTCCTAAGTTACCTATATAGCTTTGTTGCTTCCTCCCTCGCCCATTTCCAGCAAAGAAAATTTGTTTCCATCCAACTTCTCATTTGTTTTGATTTTTAGATTTCTGTTCTCTTAACCAACAAGACTGCTGGTCAATGGACAGAGTTTAGTGCACCAGTGCAATACCCCTGAGAACAAGCAAAAAAGGGAATAGCCATCTCATTGTTGATCAACTAGTCAGAGTTATACTGCCTCTGAACAATGAGATTTCATTCTTGGCTGTCAAGACTAATATCAAATAACAGGCCTATCCTCCATGAATGTATCTAGTCAATTTAAAAAGTCATGGTAGCAACCATTGAAACATCCTGTAGCAAATATCTTTCTGGTCCCCATATTAGAACAGAGACTTATTTATTTTACTGACAGCACAAGCCCTGTGCTTGTTTACTTAGACTTAAGTTCCACTGTTCAATGTGGCATAGTCCTAGGTAAGCGTACATAGAATTGCAGCATTGCAGTGTAATCCTGGGTCCACTTACCCATATGTAAGTCCAACATACACTGTAAGAAAATCCTATTCTGCTAAAGTGAGGAAGAAGACATTGCTCTCCACATTGCACCATCTGCCCTGGATAACAGAAGTCATCTAGAGCACGGGACAGCAGACTTCAGGTTTGTTGGTTCCACTTTTTTTAACACAATAAGTCCAAGATCCACCTACCAACACATACCCTGTGGCAGCCATTTTGTGACTGGTGCTCCTTGTACTTTCTCAAAATTCAGAACGTGCCCGCTGGTTCAAGAGAGTCAGAAGGCTTACTTATCCTTTATATAGTTTCACTTTTGCAAATCACAACATTAGCCAAAGGTGGATTCAGGGTAGTTCGAGCTGTTCAGTCGCACCAGGTGCACACTCAAGGAGGGTGTCTTCTCAAAGCCTAGTAAGGGCTTGCCTGGCTTCAGTAAGGAGGTGCTCCTACCTCCTTCCCAAAGCCAGGCAAGCGCTTACTGAGCTTTTGGAAGGAGATAGAAGGGCTCCAGCACCCCACCAGAGCCTCATGCCTCCTTCCCAAAGCTCAGCTTAAGCCAGTGCTGGAGGGCAACAAATAGCCTCACACAGGACGGCATATTATGAAGATCTGCCACTGCATTAGCCTTCTCTCTGCTTTCACACTGAGAAGTATCTCCCTGAGAGCATCATGCTTACCGTTTCATTCTTCTTGCTGAAAACTGGCATAGCCACCGTTGTCATGAGCAAGAGGCTTTGGGCTTGAGATGAAAAGAGCTATCAGATAGAAAACAAGTAGCATATTAGCAAGTGGGACAGCAGTAAGAGCATAAGGGGAACCAGCCACCACTGGAAATGCAGCAGAAAAAGTGTACTGAAAAGCACCCTTAAAAAAAAAATGCCTAAGGGATGTTAGAAAAATGGTCCATTTAGAGGAGGGTGAAAAAGGTGCCTTATCAAAGATGGCAGGGAGTATCCAAAACAGTGGAATATAATATTTACTAGTGATGACGCTTATGCATGTCCAGGTTAACATGGCATCGCCTGAGGCACAAAGACATAGCCAAAGCTCATGATAATCATAGGTGCATGAACAATATATACAATGTATTCTAAAAAGACATAGATAAATTAATGCAGGTGACACCATGGGGATACATGGAAACCAGGGGAGAGAAGCAGAGCACAGAGGGCCTACCCAAATGTGAGACATTTACCAGGACCTCAGATAAACGGGAATGGCGATCACACAAGGATAAACTGACATGGCACTATACAGAAGACAGTGAATTTGGATAATTGGAAGGTTGAAACAGATAATGTAGGGTGTGTGTGCATGAAATGATTATAGTATAAAACACTAAACATAGACATCACAAATAAAACACAGACACACACGTGGTATCTATTCTCAGGAGAAGCAACCCATTTGGCCTGGTACAGCTATTCCCCTTTAGCAAAGTCAAGAAGTGGTCTATTATCACCATTTCACAGCATGGGGGTCCTTGAGAGCCAACCAATCAAAACAGCAGCCAGACAAACCAAATGCTGGAATTTTTTAATCATTTGGCTGACATTTATTTTGGAAAAATTATGCAGCAGAAATAACCATGCTGCAGTACATGGTATGGGTGGGTATATGGGTGGGTGGGTGGGTGGGTGTATATATGTATGTATGTATATATACACACACACACACACACACACATATATATATATATATATATATATATATATACACAAACTATATATATATATATATACACACACACACATACTATAGGTAGATGATAGATAGATATAGTGTGTGTGTGTGTGTGTGTGTGTAGTATATATCAGAAATGAAATGAAATGAATGAAAGGAAATAAAGAGACTTCCTGTACATAATCTCAATCAATGTTTCTCAGACCTATGGAGAGCCTTTTGTAAGTATTCACATCACCTCACATACATTATCTATGTAATCCTGACTCTGCTATTTTAAGCTGGGACAGTCTTAATATAGATGACTTGTGCAGGGCTGTCCAGTGAGCTTGTAGTCGAGTGGAGATTTGTACCAGAGACTTCCAGCCCATGGGCCATGCTCTGAAGTTCTACTCTACAACAGCACATCACAACCTCACAAATACATCCAGAGCTATCCATATCCTTCCCATGCTGTACAGCTCTATTACTGCTGTACAGCCAACTTTTCCCCACTGTGGATGTATGGTTTAGTTACAGCTAGATAAACTAGTACAGAACATGTACTAATGACACCCAGAGAAATAGTTGGCGTTCACAGAACACAAGGCAGATTGTTACCTCCTCAGATTGTGGCAGCTAGCAAGAGATGTGGATGACAAATGAATGTACACATTAATGAATGGACAAACAAATGAACACACAAACTAATGATACATACAGTAAGCAGCAGAGACAAATGCAAGCAAGAAATGTAAGAGGAGCAAGCTAATAACCCAGGAGCAAAACCATTCTGAAACAGTCCAAAGCAAAGACCGATAAAACACAATGCAAGTTGCACAGCTGACAACTTCCAGCATACAGTAGGCTTGGCAAAACAAACTACCATGAAAACTTCATGTCCAATCTCACATTAGAGAATAAATAGCTATGCACCTTTTTAGTGACAGCTCTGGGTTTGACAGGGACCTTGTGCCCTCTAGTTGGCCTCCTCCCCTCCTCCAGTGGTGGGCCCATCTGTCAATTGTGGGCATGTGTGGACAGCAGCAGAACATGAAGTTGTACTCCAACTAGTGTCAGACACCTGTCTTTAGTCATAATTTCTGGGCCAATCTAGACCTGATAGTACATGCATTTTTGTATTTAATGTGCATTTTAAGTATTTAATTCAAGAATCTGCTACTGAGGGGTCAGATAATTATCAGGATCACAGTGGGCAGGAAGGAGGAGTTTCACCCTTTCCTCCCTTGCTTTTCACACTGGGCGGGGGGTGGGGGTGGGCATTGCCTTCAGAGGAGTGATTCTGACTGCAGCAGGGGAGGAAGGGGTTAAGTGTTCCATTCCCAGCTGCTATGATCCTGATAGATATCACCCTGTTCCAAGAAGATATTTTCTTTTCTGAAAGCTAGCATGCTAAATGCATTTAATATCACATCTACTTTACCCCTTCATTCCCCACAATGCTTCCACTACAGCAATCTCCATGGGATTGTAATACATGAGCAAGGTGGTACAGCTCTGAGCAGTGGGCTGGGGAGGAAAAAGTAGAGGATCTATATTGGGGCCTAGTGTGTCACTGGGGACCTGGCAACTGCCCAAGGATGCCGTAAGCAGATGCCTTATATGGGAATTGAGGCAACATGTACAAAGCACATAAACGTGGCCACATCATCTTTTTTGTTTTCTAGTGGCCACCAAGAAGAACATCAACTCTGATCTGTTAGTGGGGTTCACACTAAAGTGTTATGGTGCACACTTTGCATCAGTAGGCATAGACTTATGGCCAAGCGGCAGAAATATATCAGTGATGGGGAATCCTTTACAGCTCAAGGGCCTCACTCCTGAGGAGAAACCTCTAAATGCATCCTGAATTTCTTTTTGTGCAAAATTTGAGTGGGAACTCTACTTTTTGGTCAAAGAAGTCCCCACTGCCAAAGAGCCAAGGCACTATACAATTATAGGGCCAGATTGTCTCTTTGGTAGTAGAAACTTGCAGCAAAGCAAAAAACCGAATCTCTGTTTCTATGTGTTGTTCCTCTACTCCTCAAACTTAGCCTTGCTTTGGATCTTGGACTAAGTAATGAAGGACAATACTTGACACCTTAATGTATGTCAGCTCCTCTGTGTGACAGATAACAGACTACAGCACTGAAGCCCCACTGGGCTGGAGGCTGAGTGACCCATTTCCTGAGCTGAAAAGCTAATCTCTTTTCCTGTTGATAATCTTTTATAAAGTGTCTCTGCAGAGTTCACAGAGGACAGAGATACCACTTAAGTCAGGGGTGGGGGACCTCCAGCCCACAGACTTAATTAGCCCCATATGGCCTGTGAAGCCTGGCCCTTGACCAAGTCATGCCTAGCTACCCTCCACCTGATGTCATATGATGTCAGTTGTGGGGCAGGTAAATATGTGTTAAAAGATTAATTATAGCAGACTACTGGATCCTTTCTGAGCCAAAAGGGGGTTTGCAGCCACCACTGGTCAGCAGTGCCTACAAAACACCATGCACAGTGCTTTGCAAGCCCCAATCTGATAATCAAGGCTTGCAATGAATGAACAAAGCAGGCAAAAAATTGTGTTATCAGTTGATCGGCAGATGTACAGCTCTGCTCACTTGTCAAACCTGGCCCATGCAGGGTGAGGGACATTGGGATCTGACCCATTCACCAGATTCAGTTCTCCATTCCTGATGTAAGTCATGCTATGCCTGGATCACCATGGAATTTCAAGGATATCACATAGAAGCAAAGAGCAGCTAAATGACATCTGTAGAACCTTTTCAAAAGGCAGTACTCATAATAATCAGCTGCTGCTGCTAACTACTTCCAACTTATATGTGTATTTTATGTTGTAAACTGCCCTGTGATCTTTGGATGAAGGGTGGCATATAAATTTAATAAATAATAGTAATAATTCAGAAAACAACTCTAAGAGACCTTTGTCTCTCACCCACCTTGAAGCTTACCAGCTGGAAGCTTTTCTCAAAACACTTACCGCGCTGTCCATGTAGGCTTCAGTCCATATGATGTCATGATCGTGGTTGATAACCATTGGTCGACTGAGTACATGCAAGTATTCCATTACATTCTCCTGGACGTCAGCCAAAGTTGATATCTGTGTGTAGTACCCTAACACAAATGATAAGTATTCCCACCCCGAATAATACAGTTAGCTTCCTTGAATTCCATTTCTGAATCTGTATTCTACTGATTGGAGTTTGGAGTGGTTGCTTCAGACTCCAAACAGGTTTTACTACATATAAACATGGCAAAATCCTATTTGCATGCGTGCACTGAAGTCTAGCACAAGCTGGAGGACATTTCAGAAAATCTAATGAAGGGTAGGACATGCATTTTTAGAATAAATTGAAATAGGTACAACTTCTTGTTTGATTGCATCAAAAGTTACCAATCTGAAGATGCCCCTTCGTGTTCTTACCTCTATCATTCTTAATCCTAGTGATGGGGAATTTGTGATGGTCCAGCTGCTGTTGGACTTACAATTCCCAACACCCCTGATCCTGGGCCAGGGGTCTGCAACCCGCGGCTCCGGAGCCGCATGTGGCTCTTTTACACCTTTGCTGCGGCTCTGGGGCGGATACTAGCGAGGGGAGGAGGCGCATTGTGCGCCCCGACATTCCCCACTGTGGCGGGCGCTGTACTGGCTGTGACGTCGCATGGGGGCGGTGCGTGCGTTAGTCCCGACGTCACCTTCCCGCCCGCTGTCAGATCGCAGCTCTGGAGATATATTTGTTTTAAATGTCGCAATGGTTTTGCGGCTCCCAGGTTTTTTTTTCCTTCGGAAACGAGCCCAAGTGGCTCTTTTTGTCTTAAAGGTTGCAGACCCCTGTCCTGGGCCATGCTGGCTCAGGCTGATAAAAGTTCAAATCCAACATAATCTGGAGGGTCACAGGTTCTCCATTCTTGCTTTACCCCATGCCTCCTAAGATCCTTCATCCCATGTATCCTAGCCAAACTCTATACAGTATCCACGTTGAAAACAATTTAAGAAGCAACAAATCCCAACCAAAACTCTTTCTATCAAATCTTGCTGCATTCACTCCCCACCTCATTAAAAACTCCTTAATTCAGCCCTCCTTTATATCTGACTCAATCCTTCTCACAATTCTAAGGCACTTGGCAGCACAGGCTAAGTAGCAGACATATATTGGAATCCATTCTGTCTACTGCAGAAGCTTTGGAGCTTTTCAGACTCAAACTAGGCTTGTAGTTTATACAAAGGCCAAGGTCTAAGAATGGATGGCTGCAGTTTGCTTATGATAAATGACTTGCAGCAAAGGATGTTATTTACCTTTGTTGTTACATGCTATCCATTTCACATTTTGTGCAAAGCTGACTTCCCTCCCGATAAGATATGTAAAAACCCGTACCTGTGAAGCAAAAATGCAGACGTTGGAATTAAATGTAAAATAGCTTATTTGTCTGACATTCAGTAGAAATACCTTTTCTAGATCTCACAGCTGTAAGGTGGAATGGGAAAGATATGCAGTATTGTACGTTTTGTATACTGACATTATGCAATAGAGTTCTCTTGGTAAAAGTACTGTATGTGAAAAAGAGTTCCTGCTAGTAAAAATATCATTTTAGACCTATTTTGGATTGATCAAGGGTAAAAAGCAAAGGTAAGCAGTACTTATGGGAGATCTTAACATCCTTCTACCAGCAAATACATCAGTTGAAGGAGTATCATATTTTCCCACCAAACAATAATGCAGCCTTGCTGTGAAATGCTATTATACCCACATACTAGAGTTTGCTATTTGGAAAACAGTTGTAAGTGATGTCACAAGTGACAAACCCATGGGTAAGCAAACTAAGGGCCGGGGGCTGGATCCGGCTCAATTGCCTTCTAAATCCGGCCTGTGGACGGTTCAGGAATCAGCGTGTTTTTACATGCATAGAATGTGATCTTTTATTTAAAATGCACCTCTGGATTATTTGTGGGGCATAGGAATTTGTTCATATTTTTTTCCAAAATATAGTCTGGCCCCCTACAAGGTCTGAGGGACAGTGGACCGGCCCCCTGCTGAAAAAGTTTGCTGACTCCTGGACAAACCCAATGCTCAGACTATTTAGAAATGTTAAAGTAATGAATTTCCCCCCAGTTATAGGATGTTATCCAATTAACACATCTTGCCAGTGCAAAGATTTCCACTTGCACAATGGAACTCTACCCTAATCTACTCCGGCGCACCCCCCCAAAATAATAATAATAATAATCTTGTGACGCTCTGGAACAGATTTAGGGAGGAAGAGTCGGTGGAGAAGAGGGCAAGGAAGTTCCTCTGCACCAGCAGAAATCCTTGAGCTGATGGGACATGTTACTTGGATACTGTTCATAGACACTGAGCACTTCCTACTTTGCTACTCTAATTTTTATAAGCAGTAGTTGTAATAATATTGTTACTATTGTTTACTACAGGGGTCTGGAACTTCAGGCTCTGGGAAAGCGCCTTTTTGCCAGGTTCTTAGAACTCTTCTCATGCCATACCCCTCACTGGTCCTACTTTACACCCTGAGGCTTTCACCTGGCTGGAATGTGTCCTTGAACTCTTGACTGCCTGGCTGAAAAAGCTTCCCCACCCTTGATATATTATCACTTACCCGGGAATAACTCCCATCAAATTCAGTGGGGCCTACGCGTATAGCATTGCATTGCTGGTTAACACCGTGTGCTACTCAGTACCTGATTAGCAGCTCCTGATTCATTCCACACCAATCTGTCCTCTTTACTCTTTAACATTCAGCACTTAAGAAACAAACCTTACGATCGGGCCAGTTGAACTTTTCAAAGACATATTCGTAATCTTCCATAGCTCCATCAGTGATCAGCATGATGGCTTGGTTACAAAGACCTCCTTGACCAGCATTTCTGAACTGGAAACAGAATGGAAACAATAGTGATATTAATTATCTGACTGGTACAAATGGGGATTAGATGAGTTTACTTGGAAGGTTCAGGGTTAGGAACACGGGTCCATCTAACCCAGTATCATTTACTGACAGCAACTGACAGTGTCTCCCCAGCCCACCTGGAGATGCCAGGGATTGAGCATGTGACCTTTCGCAAGAGCTATAGCCCTCCCACGTCATTTAGATTATGGCCTTATTTAAAAGCCCTTAATTATGACCTAGGGGAAACTCTGATCAATTACAGCAAGAGTCTGCTCAGAAGCAGAACCTTAGTAAGAACCCTCATTATTCCGAATGCATTTCCAAGGGATCTAGATCTTAATTTCTAAAATAAGAAATGCTGTTATTTAAGTTTTATGAGAAGTCAGGCATTTGTCTTAAAAACCTTTTATCCAACCTTCTTGTGGTGAGAGGAACACACTTTGCACATGCCTTGAGGCACACTTTGTGGTTATTTCATATGAAGCAGGCATTTTCCGGCATGGACAATAAATCCTGGGACTCAGCATTGGTAAACCCTTGCTTGAATGAAACACTGGTCCAGAGTATCATATTGTTACTAATTTGTTGTGCTGTACATAATCCACATGCCTTTTCTCAAAGTTGTGCTTCTATTGGGTGGTGGTGGAGGGTTCAGTTTAAAGTGAAACACAATTATTTTGTGTCTATGGAAATCCAGGATCCCCCGAAATTTCACCTACCCTAAATTTGAAGAATTTGTGGCTTTTAGTGGATTTTCAGCTCACTAGTGCCACCATCATTATCAACACTGGACTGTTTTTTGTCCATTCCCTGATACAGTTTCTCAGTAGTACAACTATGCTGCTTGGCACTAATGAGATTTAATCATCATGGCATATCTATTTCTAGCTGAAGCACCACTTGGTAGGGTTACACATATGATGGTTTGGATGAATCCTATTATTCTGGTGCAAAGCAGAGCAATTGCATCTCATTCTCGTTCCTTCAAATGTCTCCAGTCTAACCCTTTCCACCTCTTCTGTCATTTGAAAAGCAGACTCAATCAGTCATTCTGTACTCTCAAACCACTGAATAATTGGCATGATGCTGAAATATGAAGGACAAAGTTCTGATTAAATGCAACACCTAACTCAATGGCATCATTGCTAAGGAAACAGATTGGGGTCACCTGTTCTCGTGGGAGCTAACAACCTCATGGTTTACTTTCTGATACTACAGACCACAGCTATAACCCAGCTGTGGAACAGACTTCCTCAGAAGGTGTGGACTCCACCTTCGCTGGAGGTTTTTATGTAGAGGTTGGATGGTCATCTGTCATGGATGCTTTAGCTGAGATTCCTGCATTGCAGGGGGCTGGACTAGAACAAGGGTTGGCAAACTAAGGCCTGTGGGCCAGATCAGGCCCAATTGCCTTCTAGATCCGGCCCGGGGACGGTCCGCGAATTCAGGCAGCTGGCATAGTGAGCATGCGATGGTTTTTGCGACTCAGTCAGGCTTGGGGGTCAAAAGTGAGGCGGGCGGCTTCTCAAGACAAGCCCCTTCTCTGTCTGTCATGCACACGCAGCAATCTTTTCTTCTGGGGCGGGGGGTGGGGAAGAAGGAAAAGGAGCCACAGTTCGGATTTCCACCATGGAGCTGCTGGTGACTGACCTCAGGAAGGGCAGTTGCGGCGGCAGAGGCTCAGAGGCGCCTCAGGAGCGATGCCTACCAGTGTCTGTGGCGGCGGTGCTCCCCGTCAGAGGAAGTGGGGAGTGCCTTGGCGGCTGCACTCTGGAACAATTCTGCACTCTGCTGGGGAGGCCGCTTGTTAGCTACAGGGTGTGAGCCATGGAAAGGAAAACAGACGCCTACACCTCGTCTTCCCTCACACAGGGAAAATAACGTTTTTGCTTGAGCGGCGCCAACAGCTTTTCCCTTCACCCACGGATGCGCACACACTCTCCAGGGCTGACAGGAATGGCGAGCTTACCTCAGCCCCCCAACCCCCACCCCACCTTACTAGAGAAATAATAACTGTCAACGCGTAAAACGCAAAGGAAGCAGTGTGGGTGTATGAGGGAACACCCCCCCAAAAAAAAATCACATTTGTGCAATGTTGGGGTTGGTCCAAATAAGGGTTTTTGCCAAAAATGTCGGTCATAATCATGACAACATATAGTCCTGCCTCCCACAAGGTCTGAGGGACAGTGAACCAGCCCCCTGCTGAAAAATTTGCTGACCCCTGGACTAGAAGATCCTCAAGGTCCCTTCCAGGTCTACAATTCTACGATCCTTCTTTGTCATGACAACATCACAATTTCAGTGTAGTCTAGAGTCAAACACTTAACAAATGTGTGTGTGTGTGCCTACGTTCCTAAAATAACACTGTCCAAATATGTTGACATCATATTCTCTTGCTGTAATTTTAGCCAACATGCCCATCAGCAGCTTTTGGTGCTGTCACAGAGGGTTTTTGTCACTGTTATCTGGAGAACTTCCTTCTCCTCCAGTGCATTGCCATAATTGCCACAATGCTGCAGGACATGGAATGAAGGCAGCATGGAGAGAGAGAGAGAGAGAGAGAGAGAGAGAGAGAGAGAGGAAAGACCTTTATCCCCACAACATTTCTTACCTCCCTCAGGATTCTGAAGGATTCTGTCAAGGCTTTATTCACTGTCCCAACTCCTTTTGCTTGCAACTCATCCACCAGCTGCTTGAAGTGCTAAGCAAAGAAGCAAGAAAGGTTTTCTCATAGCATTAGACAGTTTAGTCTTCTTCAACCTGGTGCCCTCCAAATATTGTTGGACTACAACTCCCAACCACCCTGATCATAGGCCATACTAGATGGGGCTGATGGGAACTGTAGTCTTGGGATGGAAAAATCTGCCTAATTTGGTTCTCGCAGCTTCTCATTTTTCCAATCTTAAATACAGTTTTCTGTGTTTCTGCAGCAATTTGTGAATTCCATACTTTAAAATTCATATGAAAATTCTTCAACTTTTTAGTGTTAATTTCTCCTAATAGACACGTTAGTGTGCAGTTTCAACCAATGCATACATTTTTGCAAAAGATATAATCCTAACACGTATATGGTGTATATGTGTGTGTTATTTTCACCAATATGTTCATTTTTAGCAACACATTCCCCTCATATATGCATTTTTGTAAACACTGTTTCGTTTGAGAACTGCATAGCAAAATTCAGTGCAAATTATGAAGGATAGCTATGTTTCGATTCTCGCATTGTTTCAGACACTGCAAATTTGATAAATTCAGCTTTAAATGTGTACTGAATTGAATTTCTTTTCCATGCCTATTGCAGTTCAAAACATCTGGATTTCACCACCAGGCTGAGATAAAGAATAATGCACAATCATTATTTATTATTATTAAATTTATATACCGCTCAATATTTAAAACAGTCTCTAAGTGGTTTATAAAGAAGAAAAATTAAAATTATTACACACACACACACACACACACCAGTTCACACTCAATAATGCGCCTAAATATGTCCCTAGAAGTCCAGTACTTACCTCTCTGTTATCTCTATCTGCTTGAACCAGGATCCCCTTGAAACAGGATTCAACATAATGAACATAATCATTGTACTGTAAAGGCAAAAAGTGGGGAGTAGAGTGACTAGAAGAAAAGGAATCTTCCTTAGAGAGTTACAAAGGTTTCAGGAGATATTGTTATGTATAAAGAACAACCATCACAGCTTTTGAAAGCATACATTTTAAAATGCAAGATTCCACAAAATACCTCCCCATGCTCTTTGGAAACAAATCAAGGCATAGATTCACACTAGACATTCCCTCACTAAAATGCCAGCAATATGTGTAATTTAAGAAGTGGATAGCCTTGGTTTCCAATATCCTGTTGCATTCCACAAGTAAGATCTTTACCTGAATTTTTAAGTTCTTGGTTTGCTCTTACTCCATCCCCCACCCTCACAAGACTGAGCCAAGTCCAGAAAGCTTTGGCAGGCAACTCTTGCTAGGCCTGATGGGAGTTGTAGTACAGCAACATCTGAAGGGCCAAAGGTTCTGCACCATGGCTTTAAAGTGACACAAAACTCTACTGGTTTTGCTGCAACAACAGAGTACTATGGCTATCCCTCTGGAGACTGTAAAAATAAGATGCTGCCCATATGGTGCCAGAATTATTCAGGCAACATTTCCTGCCCTCTTTCTTGATTTTCTTCAGTGTTTCCCTTTGTTCACTGCTTATTAGACAGCAACTCCCACACCTGCTTTAAAGGCCAAGGCATTTAATTATGGCACAAGCCATTATGGCACTTGAACTCAATTCATCACAAAAGCTTCTGCCATAATAACATGTGTTAAGTCCTTAAAGTGCCAAATGAGAGACTCGAATTGCCACTTCATGTGCAATTTACTATGGCCCACTGGGATCTTGTTTCCTATGAAAAGCAACATAGAACATAGATAGATAAAGAGCAGGCATAGGCAAACTCAATTCTCCAGATGTTTTCAGACTACAGTTCCCATCATCCCTGACAACTGGTCCTGTTAGCTAGGGATGATGGGAGTTGTAGTCCCAAAACATCTGGAGGGCTGAGTTTGCCTATGCCTGATACTTTATAGAGATATACAGATATACAGTAGATGATAAAGACAGCATATGTGTTCTAGGCAGTATTTAGTACAGTGGTACCTCGGGTTAAGTACCGTATTTTTCGCTCTATAACACGCACCAGACCATAACACGCACGTAGTTTTTAGAGGAGGAAAACAAGAAAAAAATATTCTAAACGAAATAGTGGATATATGATTTTTGTGGTTCATGCTGTGGCCACAGACATGTGATCTGACAGTGAGTTTGGAGTAGCCCAATGCAAAAATCCTGAGGATCCATGTGGATCCATGCTTTGTAACCACAGAGGAGGGAAGGAAGGGGAACTATGGATCCTCAGCTCACGACTGCAGCAGATCCCCCCCGCCACCCGCAGGCATTCACTCCATAACACGCACAGACATTTCCCCTTACTTTCTAGGAGGAAAAAAGTGAGTGTTATGGTGCAAAAAATACGGTACTTAATTTGTTCCGGAGGTCTGTTCTTAACCTGAAACTGTTCTTAACCTGAAGCACCACTTTAGCTAATGGGGCCTCCTGCTGCTGCCGCGCCGGTGGAGCCCGATTTCTGTTCTCATCCTGAAGCAAAGTTCTTAACCTGAAGCAATATTTCTGGGTTAGCAGAGTCTGTAACCTGAAGCGTATGTAACCTGACGCGTATGTAACCCGAGGTACCACTGTACTAAAATTTAAATACCTCACCCTTCATTAATAACAGCTTACAATGAAAATTAGATATTATGAACAGGGCAAACACAATATTGAAATAACCACACACAAGTCTAAACTGAAGAGAGGGCATGTCAGTTTCCCAGGGTGGACACAGGGATGATTTGCTGCAGATAGATTTGTCTCAAAGCAAGCTACTTATGTAACAAATAAGGATATTTCTGCAAAGTGGCTTACTTAAGGACAGAGATTTGTAGCCTCTCTTGTGTTTTTCCTCAGCAAAAAAGAATAAAATAAAAGTAGGCAAAGGACTGCATCAGCCGTGACCATCAATCTGAGGTTGACTACCCAAAGGGTTTAAATACATGCTCCAGCTGGTATAAAAACCCACAGGCTTTCAGCTACATTCTAAAGACATGGCACTTTGCTTTTTCCTGTACACAGAGTGGGTACATTTTGCCAGAGCACCTGATCAAGTGGCAGTGTTAATTCCCTGACAAAGTCTGCAAATCGGGATTATGTTTGCAGCCTTTGACACCCTAGATACCTCAGCTGTCCTGCAGTAACCCTAGGTGGTGGTGTTTAAAGGGACTCCTTTTACTGCTGCAGCTAAAAGGAGAGTCAGTCAGCCCTGGTTGGGGATAGGGAGAAATTGACTTTGGTTCACATTTTAATACAAAGCTGCCTAGTTTGTACTTTCTGAAATAATATGTGAACTGGAACAGTTATCCTTCCAAATTCACATTTCTCCAAATTTTGTGATGCAGGTTTCAAACCATGTAATGGGGACAAAACATTCATGTGAGGAGAAAGTATGCATACATTTGTGGAAAAATAACATAGGAGATGCATTATATTAGAGAAATTTAATTGCAAAAGGGTACAATTTTTTTGGGGGGGGGGATGTATACATGTTGTCTTCCCTTGCTAATGCACTGGATGAGAGCCAAGAAATGAAAGCTCTTTCTAAATAAGACTGATGCATTGTCAGTGGGTGGTTTAGTTACAGGCTAAATTACAGTGAGAGGCCAGAAACTACTCAGGGGCACGGTAGGGGGGAGCAGAGAGTGAGTGTGGTGAGTGTGGCTAGCCTTCAGACATGATTGTGGGTATCCATTCCAGGTCTCTCTCTCTCTCTCCACCCCTGAGCTCACCCAAATGACCAGTTAGCCATTTAGTCAGTTATTTTTGGACAGCGGAGAATGTGATTGTTCTGTTGTCTTTTAATCCTATGAAAACTGCTCTTGAGAATAAATACTCTGCCCGAGACAGTTCAAAGTCTTAATCTGATCGCAGCAAGGACTATTTTTAACAGCTGTCTTCAGTTTCTGGTACTGATAACTGAGACTAAAGATGACTTTAAGTAAATACTTCTAAACAATTTCTGTTTGCAACAAATGCAAGACTTGAAAAAAAAATGGTTGAGACTAGGGACATATCTGGGCATAGCATTCTTTGCAAAAAAAAAGGGGGGAGAGCAAGCAAAACAATCAAGAAAGTCCCTTTCATGAAGCATGAGGGCAATCTTAAAATTTCATGTGATTATATTTTTGTAAGAAAGTGAAAGTATCCAGGTATGGCCTTCCCTAGAGCATACCACAGACAGGAGTGGTTCACAGGTTGGACTGAGCAGGTTATGTGTCATATCTAACAGAGAGAAAGGTCATGGGACAATTTCTCTAGCCTCTTCTAACCAATCAGTGAATGGTGGTTGGAACACAAATTGAAATGGCTGGGAGCTAGATGTTTTGATCTTTGTGAATTCCTATAGGAACTAACCTGATCCACACCTCCTGGGATAATGTGCAATCCTAACCATGTTTATGGGACACGGGTGGCGCTGTGGGTTAAACCACTGAGCCTAGGACTTGCCGATCGGAAGGTTGCCGGTTTGAATCCCCGCGATGGGGTGAGTTCCCGTTGCTCGGTCCCTGCTCCTGCCAACCTAGCAGTTCAAAAGCACGTCAAAGTGCAAGTAGATAAATAGGTACCACTCCGGCGGGAAGGTAAACAGTGTTTCTGTGTGCTGCTCTGGTTTGCCAGAAGCGGCTTAGTCAGGCTGGCCACATGACCAGTACAGGGAGCTGTACACCGGCTCCCTCGGCCAATAAAGCGAGATGAGCGCCGCAACCCCAGAGTCAGCCACGACTGGACCTAATGGTCAGGGGTCCCTTTACCTTTAACCATGTTTACTCAGAAGCAAGTCCTCCTGAATTCAATGAAACTGACTGCCAGTAAGTAGGGAGCAGTACTGCGGTCTTAATTATCAAGTGGCTTATACCCTTTCTGAACAGTCTGAAATAGATATTGGTTCAAAAAAAAATGCATCTAGAAATGCCAGTTTCAATAAAAAAGAGATTTATAAATATATATTTTGAGAGAAAATACATGTAGAAATATGGATTTAAATGTGAAGTTTTGTGCATCTTAAAAGTCTGGAGAGTAGTGCAGAAGCAGGATGGAACAGGCAAACGCAGGCAAACAGCAGCAAACAGCAGCAAAAACGACATGGGCCAGAAATAGATTGATCTGGTCATCCAGTGCCAACCCAGAGCTCTTTCTCAAACTAAAATCTAGTTCCATTGCCTCCGAGGGAGATGGTGTTTACAAATGAGGAAGGAGTTTGTACTCACGGCAATAATATTAACAAAGTCATTCTCTCCCAGCGTGTCCAAAATTGTGACAATGGTGTGTTTGGCAATAGACAGGAGCAAACCCTTCATGCTCCCACTGATGTCCACCACAATGACAATATCTTTGGGTGATGTAGCAGCCTGGATGTACCTTGACAGGAACAAGAAAGGGAAGCAGTAAATATAATGTAAGTGTGCAAGAGTGGCACTAGTGGGAGGTTCCTGGACCGTATCAGGGAACACATGATCCAAGCCGGAAGAAGTGATCTGAATGTATGGTAGAATCAGAAGAATGTATTGCTTCCTTTCCTATTATTATTATTATTAATAATAATAATTTATTATTTGTGCCCCGCCCATCTGGCTGGGTTTCCCCAGCAACTCTGTGTGGCTTCCAACGAAGATTAAAAATATATTAAAATGTCAAACATTAAAAACTTCCCTGAGCGGCGCTGCCTTCAGATGTCTTCTAAATGTCAGGTAGTTGTTTATCTCTTTGACATCTGATGGGAGGGAGTTCCACAGGGCGGGCGCCACTACCAAGAAGGCCCTCTGCCTGGTTCCCTGTAGCTTCGCTTCTCATAGTGAGGGAAGCACCAGAAAACCCTCAGCACTGGACCTCAGCGTCTGGGAAGAACGATGGGGGTGGAGATACTCCTTTAGGTATACTGGGCCAAGGCCATTTAGGGCTTTAAAGGTCAACACTAACACTTTGAATTGTGCTTGGAAACGTACTGGGAGCCAATGTAGGTCTTTCAAGGCCGGTATTATGTGGTCTCGGTGGCTACCCCTAGTCACCAGTCTAGCTGCCACATTCTGAATTAGTTGTAGTTTCCGGGTCACCTTCAAAGGTAGCCCCACGTAGAGCGCATTGCAGTAGTCCAAGCGGGAGATAACTAGAGCATTTACTGTGGTGATCTAAGGATGCATCCTCTGAATACATGGCCCTTTGACACCTGCAGCGTGTGTCTTCAGGACCCATCATATTTCTGTCACTGTAATTTGTTTTAACTGTTTTTAATACAGAACTTTTCGATTGTTGTAGTCATCCTGGGAGCTGCTGAAGGGCAAGTAACAACAACCAAACAACAACAGTAATAACACCCTGCCTTAGGAAAGGTGGTGCATAGATTCTAACAAACCCAGCAACAATTTTAAAAGAACAGATTAAAGCATTGGGGGCTTTTTAATTTAGAGAAATGACCAAGAAGGATAGGATTATGCAAGGTGCGGAGGAAGTGACAGACATAACTTTTCCTCCCTCATAATATAAGAACTTGTGCTAAATTCAGAATAAATGAAAGAACATATTTCTTCACAACCCACATATTTAATTTATGGACATCGCTGAAACAAGAAGGGGTGACAGCCACCAGTTTAGCTGTTTTTAAAGGAGGATTAGGCAAATTTATGCAGGGTAGGTCTGTCAGCAGCCACTCATTACACAGACAGTATGCCAGTTACTAGGAAGCAACAGCTATTGCTCTCAAGCTCTGCTTGTGAGCTTTCCAGTAGCATCTGCTTAACCTCACATTCCCCAATCTGGCACTCTCTGGATATTTTGGACTAACTTCCATCACCCTTCGTCAGCTTGGCTGTGCTCGCTAGTGCTGATGACAATCACACTCCAACACATCTGTAAGACATGTGGTTGGGAAGGTTGTCTTTAACCATTGTGGAAAAGAGGATGCTAGACTGCTTGGGCTCTTGTTCTTTTGATCGATCGTATTTTTAAAGTATTGGTTTTTTAAAAACATTTATAAACCACCCTTCACCTGTAATGATATCCGTGTGGAATACAACACATAAAATTACATAATGCACTATAATAAAACCATAAGATCCCTTCCAATAAAAAAGGAGCAGTGAAAAACCCAGGGCAGGATCAACTTCACACCTAAACCACAAAAATGCCTGAGCAAACAGGCAGATCTTACCTTGGTGCCAAAATGGTGAAAGTGACAATGCAACCCGGTGTTCAAAACTTCCATAGTTCTAGGTGCATTTTTGTGACAGGGAATTTCGTTAGCGCAAGCAGTTTCTGAACTCTGGGCGCAGTACTGCACCTAAGATTTCAGAATAAAACTGCAAAGTGGAAGGAAAGGAGGACCTTTTCCTGCCTCCCCATTTCCAGCCACTCTCTGAAGACTGGAGAAGAGACCTAATAATAATAATAATAATAATAATAATAAAATTATTTCTACCCCGCCCATCTGGCTGGGTTTCCCCAGCCGCTCTGGGTGGCTTCCAACAGAAGGTTAAAAATACATTAAAACATCAGTCATTAAACACTTCCCTAAAAAGGGAAGAATATTAAGAATATTAGGGGGTGGGCAGGGGAAGGACTAGACCATGTGAAAAATGAACATACTATTTTAGCTGCAGTTCATTCATTCAGCTTTGTATTCTTGTTATAAAAAAGCATGCCTAGACATTCCATTGTTGCACCCATAACCTAGGTTTAAGGTGCCATTTAGCTCCTAGCTTTCGTATCTCAGTTTCTTTCACCGTGCCAACTACACTTCTAAAGAGAGGGTGTTCCACAGGGAGGGTGCCACTGCTGAAAAGCCTTGCTCTATGTAATCACCACATAATGTACCCCACTCAATGGTGTAATAGAGGGAATAGTCACAGGTAGATGATATAGGGAGAGGCAAATCTTCATATGTGTACACATAAACACTTGCCTTGACTGTTAGGGAGCAATTTTAGCATTCCCTTTGGAGACAGTGACATGAAGGAGAAGCTAAAACTGAATAGAGGAAGTGCCACTGATAGTATCTAGAACAAATCTCAGAGGGAAGCAAAAGTTGGAAGGAAGAATAAACTCTGGGTCCCTCCAAATCAAACACAGGAGTATGAAATCTTTTCAAAATCTCTCACCAGCCTCGATTTCGGCAGTCAAAGGAGAGGACCCCATTTTCATCTGGTGTCCATTTTATTCCTGTAGAGACATCAAAACAATTTTGCTGTGGATCTGGCACGCACAGGAATACAAGCAGCCCTATTACATAAGCATCAGAACCTTAACTAGGCCCTTTCCCAGCATTACAATATTATAACAGTTGCTTATTCTGGGATTTCTCTACACAGTGAAGCAAAACACAATCCAAAAACCTTGAACTCTCTATCAGTTGTGCAGAGATCATAACTGCAAAGCAAACCAATACTGTACTCTGAGGCTGCAATCCTGTGCATATTTACTTTGGAATAAGCCTCATTGACACAAATGTATGAGACAGAGGGTCATCAGTCATGGGCAGGCACCTAATTTAATTAAATTCATCATTATTACTGTGTATTCACCCTGCCTGAACTGCAGGGAATGGGCACAAACAAGACAATTTATTTTGTCCCATTTATTTTGACTAGTTTGTAGTTTTCTCCCATGGACAATATGAATATTGTGGGTGGTGTTGGTAGACCAGTTGATGACTTTTGTGCCTGTTGTAGCAGTTGTAATAGGCTGTGCTAAATGCTGTAATTGAATTTTTCAGATCACCTAAACAAAACTTGCACATCACCAGTGGTCCAAAGAACAAAGTTCGGGAACCCCTGATTTAGATGTAATATCTATATTTTATGAGTGTTTCCCAAGTTTGGTGGGACCAACTTCCAAGTCAATATGCATAGGGGATCACACCCTAAAGAAGCTTAACATTGGCTATGTGGGATTTCAGACACATAGCACTCAAGTACAACATTCCTAGAGTAAACATGCTAGTGGATGCTTTGTACCAGCCCTTTGTACATGCTAGTGGATGCTTTGTACCACAGCTCTCCTGAGCTGTGACAAATTTCCTCTGCATGTGACTTGAGGCCATGTGAGTGTGTGAGGCCTAATCTGGGCAAGGGAGCACAGCTCCTTCCTTTTGCTCTTCTCCATTTTTGCTTTTCTATGTAACAGCCTGTCTGCAGTCACTTAGGAACTAACTCCCTTATGGGATAGTTCCACATGTGTACAGTGGAACCTTGGTTTGCATACATCTTAGTTTGCATGCGTTCTGGATTACAAACACGTCAAACCCAGAAGTGTATGTCCTGGTTTGCAACCTTTTTTTGGATTACAACCCTTCCCCCCCAATTATGAACAATTTTTTTTTGGAAGCCCCATTGGCGAAAGCGCGCCTTGGGTTACAACCTGTTTTGGTTTACAAATGGATGTCCAGAATGGATTATGGTTGTAAACCAAGGTACCACTGTATATAGTTTTGTAACCTAAGTCTGCCTTGAGGGATCCAACTATGAAATGAATGATTGTGAGTAAACTACTTTTATACTGACTTTAATAAGACCTGTCGTGTCTATTCTTTTTAAGAGGGACTCAAACGAGCTTGCAACAAGCAAACCGCTGTGTATTAAAAAGGGGGATGCACTCTGTTAAGTAAAGGGACTTGCTAATGCAAGTTGGGAAGGATATTATTAAACAATATATCCTCTCTTGCCTCCCTGAACATTCCCACAGGCTGGTGTATTGTAGCATCTCTGAACTGATTTTGGTTTAGCGTACTCCTCTTCTTTGAATAATTAAGGGCCAAACTATATGTTATGGTCTGCCCCTTGAGGGCACACATTTTCTTTCAGAAATTGCATGCTATGTATGGGCAAATGTTTCAGTTTTTGTTTCTCCAGTTTCTAATTTCCCAATCTTATGCTTAGCATTTCACATTTCCATATGTTTATGAATCATTATGAATCCATTAGCATTTTAGTGTAATTTTCTCCTAATATATACTTATTTCTCTGCAATTTTGCCTAATACACACAATTTTACAGAGTGATTTCCCAAAATATAACATTTTAAAATGTTATTTTCCCTAATACATGCATTTTAATGCATACTTTCCCCTAATGAATACATTTTTGTGCATATTACTTGGCTGTAATGCAAGGGTTCATGTATTGTTTCGGAAAATGTGAACTAGGTAGGTTCACCTTTAAATGCAAACTGAATTGAACACCCTCCAAATCCCTATTGCAAGTACACAGCCTTTCAGCAAGATCAGAACCTGGTGTGGAGGGTAGGAAGGGCTTTAGCCCTTGCTCCTTATTGTGGTTGCAATCCAAATCTGGGGCTGTGAGCTCACATCTTTTATTTTCATGGGGGTAAAGATTCATTCAATCCATGTGTAGTTAAGCCTGAAACCTTTCTAAGAAAAGGCCAGATAGGCATGAAGACCTTTACCTGGATAGAGTCTGAAGAATCCTGTAGAGCTGCCAAAATATTGCCAAGTGAGAGTTGGATCTCTTTCAAAATTGTCCACAAAAACAGCATTCAATGCTTCAGACATATAAACCCCATTCAAAATATCAGGGTCTGTGACAAAAAGAGGCAATAAGGGAACAATAGTAAGAAAGGGAAAGAAAGAATGAGAAGACAAACCTATAGAGGATACAGATGCACCAGTGTCCTCCAACAACAATATCTAGCCAAACTCCCCTCTTCTTTCATGAGGACTAGAAGCCTAACAAATATCAATGTATCAAGATGCCTTATTCTAAGTACATCTAACATTAAACTAACTGCTCCAATATTTTCAATGAGTGGCACCTGTTTTCCTCGGGCTTAGCTGTAGGTCTTTCCTTGCCCAGCTTTCGGACAAAATCTAACCAAAGAGATGGTACTGATGAAACCCAGCTAACTAGGGACAAATTGCAGGTTACTCTGAGAGAACTATAATTGATCTCCCCATTCTTACTCAATTTTTTTTTTTTTTTTGCCAAGTTCAGGCTTATGCGTGTTCAACACATTGATTGGGGATGCTTAACGATTCCCTTCCTGTATTATTTACATAATCCAAATCACCCCTTCAAGCAGTTTTTGCTCAGGGAAGGGGAAGAGCCTGTTAAAGGTCTGCCCTCCTGCCCACCTTCCTTCCTTCTGTTTTTGAATCCAGGCACCCAGCTGGTTATTTTATTACTCACCCACATACATGGGTCACAAGGATTCATATTTTCCTCCCATAAAACATACATAACACGCAAGTCTATGGTCAATCTTTTCCTCTCTTCCTAGAGTTGCCAGCTAAATTTTGATACTTCATCTCTGGCTCTATTGCTGCCTTACCAGTAGAATTAACACAGAAATTCTCTACCTTTGTTGTAAACATTAGTTGGAAGCTGTATGTCACTTAATGTTGTGTTCACCAGCAGGTTATTGAAGTGCTCATTTGGTTCCAGAATGAATTCATCACCAAGCTCCACATAATTATCTTTATCATCCTTTTCGTTAATGAGAACAGCATTGTAATAATTAATCTGGGGATGAAGAAAAAATAGAGAGACAGTATATTAGATTTCAGTACCTAAATATCACGATGGCATGACCTCAGTCACCCCAGACACACATTCATTTATACCTTAATAACCCCCCCACAAGGCTTTACATCACAAAATCACACTAATCCACAATCTTCTGGTGCAAAACCAAAAAATAAAAATGCGCAAAACACCTGTTCACCTGAGGCAAACTTGCAACAGTCCTGAGCCAATCCAAGGATTCCAACCCAACCAAATTCCAAGATTCTAGATTCCTAATTCCAATTAAGCTTCTGGATTTTACTTCTGGTTATGTCAGTGTACATATGTACAGTGTACAGTGTATGCTGTATATGCATATACGTCATTTATCTAGAGTGACCACACCCAACATTGGCATGTGGCCTCCAGAGACTAGGCCAGAGAGGGAATGTGGCCCTCAGGCTGACAAAAAGTCCTACCCCCCCCCCCCGTCTAAGGCCATGTGAATAACTTTCTACTGTTAAAAAATTAAGGTTTCATTGATATTAAACAAAGACCCATATACAACACTCAGCAATCTTTCCCCAGAAGTGACTGGATATTGCATATGGATTCAAAAGTACGCTTCTGGGATTTTTTGGCTGGTATGCTTTGTTGTCATTCAAGGATGAGATAAGCTAGACTGCTGAATATAAACCCCTTTTATATAAACCATTAAAGGTACAGAAACCCTACCCCTTCTTTGAACTTATGATAAAGGAATAAGCTGCACATCTCCTGCCTGTGCTGCACATTCCATGCAGGCACTGGATTTTCCACTGACCTACATTCTCAGGCTCACTTTATATTCTGCTGGGTTTAACACTGATGAATTTGTCAAACATACAGCTGAATTTCAATCCTCTAGACTGCCTCGGCAACACAAAATGTCTAAGTAATTGGCAGTTTTGCTAACTGACTGCCTGCAGATGCAAGGTGGCATACTGGGAGATCATTAGATGCCAAAGTTTGAGTAGCAAGGATATTGATAATTGGGATGAATGATGAACTGTATACATTTGTATGCCCTCTTAAAAGTGACCTCTGCTCTGGCTTCCTGCCTAGACTCTCCCTATAGTCCACATACACCTTGATAGTCTTTGATAGCTAACTGAATCCTCTATTTGTATTGCATTGACTTAAATGCTGAATTAGGGAGTGAGGTCTGCATCAAGGCAACTAAACTCAAAGGCCTGCTTAATGCCCCTCTTTTTTAAAAAAAATAAACAAACATAAATCTGCTGTCTTGACAACTGAGCACAGAGAGACCTTGGGTTGATATCGTTTAAATCTGTTCAATACAGGAAAAATATGAATAATGATAAATGCCAGAAATGTTCACAAGCAAGTCTGGCCTATGTGATTTGAAAATGTTCTGTTACTTAAGCTCCTGTGGAAAAGATTTGCGGAATTAATTAAGCTACAACGCTGATTTAATCACCTTATTTTGAGATGCATCCCTGTGAGGTAGTAGGTTTCTGCTGAACTCTGGATTGTTTACAGCATTGCTTGTGGCAAAGTACATTATTTTACAGTTCTGGAAATCATATTCTATGCCTATAATTGGAAGACTGGGTTGAATATCTTTTAGATCTGCCCATCAAACAATGAATCATGTTCTACAGGAGAGATAAATCAGGAGAAACTTAATGCAATTTGGCAATCATTATGAGAATTATTCTCTAATTGATTATTATTTGGCTGGAGGAAAAGGTTCCCCTTCCCTTTAATGTTTCCTCATCACTTCCTCATCAAAAATCTGTCCATTAGCCAACTAACATATTCTACTGGGAAATGCTGACTGGGTGAAGGAATGAGGATGTGGAGTCTTGCTAAACTGGGAGACATCAAACTGTTTTCTCTCTGTACTACTGAAAGTTGGGCTAATCTCCTGTCAATTTTCATTAAAGTATTAATACCAAAGCAGTGCCTTGTATACATCTGGTGCAGGAGCTTAGGGCAAAAATATTTCAGGACCCGATACTAGCTGCATGCTACAGGTGAAAGTTGTATGCAGGCAAAAAAAAAAAAAAAGGTAAATAAGGGAGCAGGAGGCACTGAATGTTATATAGTATGCATATGGATGTTTACAAGTCACCCTTGCCCAGCCCAGCAAAGTAAGACCTACCAAAGTAAATGGGACCTATGACAAGTAGATTTGCACAGTATTGCATCTTTATGTAGAAGGACCATCAAATTCATGGCTTCCACATGACAATTTAAGACCAATCCACACTGTGTGGCAATGGCATTCACTTTTGTGTGCCTTTGCAGAAAAGGCTAGCTAGTGATTTCTGGCAAATGTGGCAAGGCATCCAGTGGCACCCAAGCTATGCTTGCTTGGGGCTCTGAAGAAATGCTACAAATGCCTCACTCAGTGCCTTCTCCCACAAGGGGCAATACCAGAAAACCACCAATATATGGCTGGTTGGTAACGCCTTTTTCACCTGCACTATAATTAAGACCTCATTTTGAATGCCATAACACTTTCACCAGTGATTTCCACAAATTAATAGGATGTTTAGAATTTCAGTCCAGAGAGTTTTAGCAGGCTCACAACAAGTGGAGCAGGCATCCAGTGGAGAAAACTGCACTCCTAGGATAGCCAACGTGGTGCCCTCCAGATGTTGAGGCAAGGCAAATCTCAGCATGTCTAGGAATGTGATAGGTCCAGCTCCCCCTGTCTGAGGCGCTCATGTGAATGAATGTTTCTCCATACGAAGCAATTTTCTCTGCATACAGAAGTAAATGTCAGGGACAGTTCAAGGCCTAGCCTTCTTCCGAGATCTATGTTTTTGTGTGTGGAGGAATTTGGAACAAACACTTGCAATAAATGCATGACTTACATCCAATGAGGAATTGAACTCGTGATACAGATCTGCATCTTCTGCTGCCTCAACCAAACGCTGTAAAATAAATAATAAAATGTGAAGTGACGCTCAAGACTTTTCCAAAGTATTACTCAAAGCGAGGAAAACAAATCTAAAATAATGAAGTTTAGGAGAACCACATTTTCCCCCAAGGGAGGTTTCTATGTCTTTCACAGTTGGATGTCACATTCAGCTTTATCCAAAGTGGAGATGTGGTAGTGAGAAAATTATCACCTGTTGAATTTCTGCCTGTCATAAGGTGTCTAAAAACATAGCACGCCTGTCAGATGAAGAGGGCGGGAGTGGGAGAAACCATAGTAACCCTACTCTTGGTCTCCATATCTTGGCTAACCCAAAAGAAAATGCTGAAGGAGTGTGTGTTTTTAATGTATTTTTATTAAAGATTTTCTTGATTTACAAAAGTATGTGCAATGTCTCCCTCTCGTATTTTTCCCCCCATGTAACATTTTTTTTTGCAGGAGTGTTTTAAAGATCAATGGACATCTTTCCTGCTACAAGGTTAAATTTAGCTGGTTATATTCACAGTCTTTCCTGGCCAGCTCCAACAGTTCCCCAGACAGCCTTTCAGGCTATTAAGTGCAATCTTTATGGGGGGGGGAATGTAGCAGAGAAGCAACGGGGCAGGGGGGGGAGGGATGCACATTTCTTTTTGGAACAGAACCCAGAGGAAAAACAACCATGCAGTCCTTCATCTACTAAGTCTACAAAGATGAAGACAGGAGGGCTGTTACCACAGTCACAAAACCAATGAACCAAGAACAGTCTGCCTGGGTTTATTAAAGCAAGATCAAATAGCCATTTGCCAACAGCACCAACTAAGCCAGCACAGTATTTTTATTTTGTAACTGCGTAGGTAATCCACATGTATCAGTTGAAAAGAAATTATACACACAGATAGACACACAAAAATGGGTGCTTCAGTAAATAAATATAGACAACTGTGGGGCAAAACTACAAATAGCATGAGAGAGCTATGTTTTCTTTTTTAAAAAATATTATTATTTATTCACCTTCTTACCCACCCTTCACCATAAATTCCAGAGCAGGTTACAACAACTGAAACAGGGACCTTCTACATGCAAAACACATGCTCTGGTTGCTACAGCATTTTTCTTCTGGAAGGCGACTAAAGAAATCTGTTCCTACATGTTTATTTATTAAGTGCCATGTACACTATCTCCTCACCACACCCTGCAGCTTTGAGGTGTGCAACAAATTTAACTGAGAAAACTATAAAAATGAAAGATTTGAATAGGTCAGGCTAGACAAGAAGATGTTGGACTACAACTTCCCATCATCCCTGACCATAAGTCACGCTGACCATGAGTCACGATGGGAGTCTACCAAAATCTGGCAAATGCTATACTGCCTACCCCTGGATTGGAGGATGATCTGTTTTTATTACTTTTGTTTCTTTTGCTTTTTCACTCTTGCCTGGGGAGGAATTTGAATATTTACCTCAACAGCTTCTACTTTTCTCCCCAACATGCTTTGCATCTCTTCAGAGAACTTCTTCACCAGCTCCAAGCCATCCACCTCTTTGATCTTCAGAGTTGGTTCCACATCTTTATACTTCTATTAAAAGCAAAATGAAAACAAAGGACTCAATTTCTCAAGGAATGTGATGGGTCGATTATCATTGAGCTTGGTTACCACAGCTAGTGTGTGGTTGAGATTTCCAAAAAGTATAGTCTGGATTGAGTAAAATAGCTTGTGACTCAAGAGAATTAAAAATGCTCTAAATAAAATAATTCACCTGAGGTGCAAACATGACCTAAAAAAAAAAAAAGACCTGCCAAAGTGCCCAAGAACAAACTCCACAACAGACCTATTGAAGTAAATGCATGGCCTAAGTAACTTGAAAGCCACAAATAATTTATGTTTATTGCAATTATGGTACTTGCTGACATAAATTATGTGCTCAAAAGCAAAAGTTAGATTTTCAAAAATTTGATCTTGGGTGCATCTGAATACCACAGGGCAGTTTACAATATAAAAACACAAAAATACATGCTATAATAACAAATAAAAACAATAACCCCTCCACCCCCACAGTTTAAAAGGCATAGATTGCTTAATTAGCCAAAAGCCTGACAGAAAATGGATGGTTTTGCCTGAAGCCTAAAGATACATAACAAAGGTGCCAGGCAAGCCTCCCTACATAACAGCCCAGCTGCTGCATTCTGCACCAGCTACTGGAATGACTTCAAAGGTCACCTCACATAGATTACACTGCAGCGGCCCAACCTCAAGACTGCCAGTACATGGATCACCATGGCCAGGCTATTCCTGTTAAGGATGACCACAGCTAGTACAACAACAAAAGCTGGCAAGAGATGCTCCTCACCATGGAGGTTATGTGCTGGATCACTGTTGATTATGGTAGCATCCCTAGACCATATGCCTGCTTCTTCAAAGGGAATGCAACCCCATCTCAGAACAGGCAGCTTGTCTAATTCCCAGACCTAGGAACGGCCTACCCACAATGCCTCTGTCTGTATCTGTCAGGATGCAGCCACTTACTGTATCATCTCACCACTGCCTCCAGGTACTGCTCTAGAATCTGCACAACCATTCCCGAGTCAGATGACACAGAGAAATAGAGATGGAATGCTGGGTGTCATCAGCGTACTGGTTGTACTTCACTCCAAATCTCCTAATGATTATTCCTAACAGTTTCATATATGTGTTGAACAGCGCTGAGGACAGGATGGAATGATCCAGCAAAACTGTTATGGTGCTGAGGAAGAGCTTCTCAATCCTACTCTCTGGAAAAGGCCCTGAAGGTAGAAGTGGAACCATCATATTACAGTGGCTCCAACTCCAAAACTACATATACAGTGGTACCTCGGGTTAAGTACTTAATTCGTTCCGGAGGTCCATTCTTAACCTGAAACTGTTCTTAACCTGAGGTAGTATTTCTGGGTTAGCAAAGTCTGTAACCTGAAGCGTATGTAACCCAAGGTACCACTGTACTGTAGTCAATGCAACGGTATCAAAAAACCACTGGGAGATGAAGGAGAATTAACAGGGTTACATTTCCCCTGTCCTTCTCCAGATAACTATCAGGGTGATTTGGCCTCAAACCAGGTCTGAACCTAGATGGGAGTGGGTCCAGATAATCAGCTTCATCCAAGTGTTCCTCATGGTTAGTTGACAGAATCTATCCACTGCAATGTCATCACACACATGACAAACCAGCCACAAAATGCTCTAATGGGCTTCCACACCAGTGGGCACTGCAGAAGTACACCAGGTTATTTTTGCTTATCAGATTTTCCATGATAAGGGGAAAGCCAGATTACATGTAAAAAAAAATTATGCGGTGTTGCCACTTTGGTGATGTCATCAGGCAGATGTAGTGAAAAACTTGCATGCACCAATAATTTCAAAATAAATTGGAAGCACTTCTAATGTTAAAGAATATTTAGGCATTTTGCAAGCTCTCTATATATGGACAATTATATTACCTGTAATGATAATTTGGAGGAATAAGATGAGCAATCAAAGATCCTGCCATTATAAAGGCTCATTCATTCATTAGAGAAAACTGTGGAGCATATGTGGGGTAAGAAATGCCTTGAGGGTGGAAAGGGGAGGAGGCAGCCAGACAGAAATAGAATCATATCAAGCCCCTAGTAGGCATGCATAGAAGCTGCCAGCTTTGCTTGGTGTGATTAGCAATGCAAGGGCTTTGCAGGATTAAATACAGCCTCTGCATCCATGCTGATGCTAGTGGAGCAGGGAAGAGGAGAGAGTGATCACAAAGGTTAGCCTGGTAACACTGCAAAGGAGAGGTGTGCATGGACCAGAGACAGAAGGCCTAGGGGTTAATGGGAAAGTTCATGATACTCATCATCACACATCATCTGCTGCCTAATCCATTTGATTCAGCAGCACAATTTTGCTGACAAATATGCTCAGCTCTGCTACTCTTAAGAGTTTTAATTGTGCTCCTCGCCTGTGAGATCAGGAAATCCCACCTAGGAACGCACAGCTGGATGAGAATCTCTTGTGTGCCTTCTGCATAGAAATGTCTGTCTGTCTGTCTGTCTTTCTAGATCAAATATTAACAACCCCAGAATTCATTAACAATAATGACACCAGAGTGATTCAGGGTGGAACAACAGGCATGAAGATAAATAAGCCGCAAGACTTTTGTATCTTACAAGCTTTCATTCTATTCTATAAGGGTGTGTCATCCAGATGTACATAATACATTCTGTGGTAGGCTCACAATGGAACAGTGCCCACCACATTTTGTTCAGGCAAATACACGAAAAAAGAAAAACTCAGACCTGAGGCTTGCTGGATGACCTTGGGGCACCTACTGTTTCTCAGCCTAACCCGCCTCACGGGATTGTTGTGAAGATACAATGGGAAGTGGGAGAACCTTGTATACCACAAATATATCGGCCTTGCTATTGTTTACTTGTTCACCATATTGGGGCCAGAAAGAAATTTTCTGCAAGCAAACTGGCCAGCTTGCAAGTTTTCACTTACCTCATAGCAACCGCACAATTTTGGGGGATAGGGCACTGGACCAGATCCTTAGTTGTGGGGGTACCCTGTTAAAGGGTCCAGGATTGGTGACACTGTCCAGGAGTCCTCAAAGGGACTGATGGGCCAATATACCTCTCCCAGTGGTGATCTGTGTGGGGTTATGGGACCTAATCCATGTTGGGGTCGACTCCCCAGCACAGGGTCAACCCCTCTCAGTTCCGATCAGGCAGAATGCAGGGTGCTTGATGCTGGATACATGCTCAATGCCTTAGCCAAACCTATCCTTTCCTGTAATCAATGAAGTTGTGGCTTAATTCAACCCAGTATTTTTCCTCTGCCCATTGTTTCAGTTGTCCCTGCACTGCCTATGGGCATCATGCACTTCTGACAGCAATTATACCTTTAATAGCCGACCTAGATTGCTGTCTGTGGACTCAGACTACATTTCACAGCTTCTGGCTTCTTACTACTATATTTTGGAAAAGTCACAGTTCATCTGCTATCTCCATGCTTAAGTTATAAAGTGTGGGCATGAGCGGAGGGAAGCTAAAGCAGAAGCTAGGTCTACATCAAAGTTGAAAGTTGTGTCATAAATTGAAATAGTTCTCTCCAATCCCCACAGGAACCCTACTCTCTTTAACTTAAGTTCCATGCATCATTATACTAGCTGTCCTTCACTTTATATGTGCTTATATAATTCAGACATAGATTTAAATAACTTGGTTTACTATCAAATTTAGTTTGGGCCTGAGAAACAGCTTAGCAACAGAGAACCTGGTTCAGTACTCTGTTGCACATTCTTGGGTCAAATTCAATTTCTTGAGGATGGAAACATCATACTGGGCTCCATGGGAAAAGAGACGAGTTGGTGCTGCACAAAACATCTTATTGGTTTCTCTGTCAGCTCCTCTGATAGTTATAGCAGTAAATGGATTTGTTATAAAACAGAAAAAATGATTTGTTGCTTGCAGCATCCAACTCTGATGTTCACAGAGAAATGAGGACAAGTGCAAAGAATGATATATGCTACTTTCCCCAAACCACCTAAGTGGGATGCCTCATTCCCATGATGAAATTTAGTAGCAAGACAATGGCAGAGAAAGTGAGTGATTAGCTTAGGAAAGGTGGTTTGACAGAGCAATATTTCCACCTAAAGCTTTCCCCTCCAAGCAATAACAGACACAACTGCAGCACTGGAAGATTTTGACAGGACTCACGTTCTCTGCAGCATTGATTCATACACAAATGGTATGGCATCCTCCAGAAAGCTGCACACTCACATCCCTTCTCCAGAGTATATTGCATCAAAGGGCAAACAACCCTTGTGGGACATTTAAAGCCATTACAACACTAAGTCAAAATAGAACCATTTTTATACAGTGTTATAGACTCGTAGAAGAGGCAGCAAAGAGAAATCATTTCCTCCCTCAAAGAGGGCACGTGTTGTGGTGCGACCTGGCAACCAAACCCTGTGTTGTGGGAGGGTATGATTGGATAGCCACAACACCCTGTTGGTAGGTCCCTTGATGCTGGGTTTAATGAGGCCAATGGGATGCTAGCCAAACGGATCGAGGGACCTATATATGCCCATGCACGTGACCCTGAGCTTCCTCTTTGCACGTTACCCTGAGCTTCCTCTTTGGGTCAGTGCATCGGAACACCCGCCCACCTCTCCCTATATTTAGGGCTTGCACTTGACCTTGCTATGCCATCGTGTGTCGTCTGTCGTTGGGACAGGGGCACGGCAGGAATTTTCCCCACTTGGCTGATTGGCTGTTGCCATTTGGGTTTCGCCTGCCACATAGCAAATCGTCACAACTTGTAAGGTTGCGGATAGGCTCTGGTTCAGGTGATAGGGATGGGGAAACGCTCTTGTCATCCCTATGAGAAGGGTATTCTGTTAAAGGAATCCAGAGACTCAATGGTTTGGTCAACCCTAAGAGGGGTTGTGCCTGTGCCTGAGTCCAGGGGGACATCTGGGTGGTGGACTAGCCTGACCCCGGCTTTCCGCTGTTCCAGGTGTTCACCCTAGGCTGACCTATGCTGGTGCCCTAGGTCAGCCCTACCTGCCACGGTGCAGGGAGCTCGTCGAACCAGAGTCTATGCAACCAGTCACTTGATGTAATCAATAAAGTTGTGGCCTAAATTCTGCCAAAAACCAAACCAAAATTTGAGTCTTGTCTGAATTTATTTAAGGGGGAGGTTAAAAGGTCTAAACACGCAAAACAAACATCCTTAAAAGCCACAGCAAAAGGAAAAAGTTCTGCCTCCTTGGGTGCACCAGGTTTAATTGAGAACAGCAGATATAGAATAAGAGCTATAGGACTTCCAGTCCACACAAATCCCAACAGGCATCTGCGGATTTCATGGGGAAAACTAATGATCTATGTAAGTAATGAAATACCAAGAACCATTTGTCAGACGAGTCCTACAGGAAAGCCACAAGAATTCATTTATCACTTCATAGCAAAAAGGTACACTTCCAATGAAGATAAGTTAGCACCTTTGGCACTGGTTAGCACTGTAACATCAGCAATGCTCCAAACATCCAGTCAATAAAATCTATGGTCGAGCTGAAATGGGTGGGGTAGGTGTGTTTCATTAAATTGATCACACCCATTAACCCACTTACCCATTTCAGCAATATTGAGAAAGGGCGACTTAGAATCAGAGAAAAAAAGTTCCCTCATTCAGGGTGAAGCCAGTGAACATTACCCTCACTCTGATTTGGATTAGTGGTGTCATCATACAGGCAGCGACTGCATCACAGCAAACCCAGAAGTAACCCTAAAACGTCATTAGAAATCACAAAATGGGGCAGGGTGGGGGCAGAAGAGGGTGTTTGCAGGCTTTTTCACTGGGTGTTCTGGTTGTACGCAATTTCACGCAAGTGCGCAATGACCCAAAATGCGACCCCTTCACAAACCAGGAGTTGCCTGTATAGCTTGTTTGCCTATAAGGCACGGTGATGTCATCAAACTGGCTACCAATTACTAGAAACCACAGGATGGGAAAAGTGGAAAACCTACTTGCAGGTTTCCCACAGGCACCTGCTTGGCCATTGTGAGAACAGGATGGGCCATGGGCCTGATCCGGGAGGCTGTTATGTTTTTACTGTATGATTTCTTATTGGCTGGATCAGAGGGCAAGCAAGAATAATAATTCTATTTTAAAAACAAGCACTAGAGCAGCTGCCAAGAGGGGACAAGATTTACATACTGCTTGATTGCCAGAAAACCTCTGAAGCATTTTACAAAAATGTAAAATAAAATATAAAAATTCTCAGTTATTTAAAAATATTCCAAAGATGTTTTAAATCAACAATAACTAAAAAGAGATAAAAACACATGTTACTTCTCCATATCTGGAAAGGGTTGCCTATTAAAATAAAAATGTTTTAAAGAGGTGCCGAAAATAATACAGTGAAAGCACCTGCCTGATGTCAGTAGACAGGGCATTCCAAAGTACAGGTGCTGCCACACTATGAGTGCAGAATGAGTGTTATGTGGCATCCATAATAGGGTCAATTTCGCAGATCAAAGCAGTCCACATATATGGGATAAGGTCATCCTGCAAGTAAACTAGTCCAAGATCTTAAGGGTTCTAGATACTAATAATAACACCCAGTGCTTTTTTTTCTAGAAAAATGCGTGCCAGTACTCACCATGAAATTATTACACGTACTACACTTTTTAACAAAAAGAAAAAAGAAAGAAAGAAAGGTGCTGGTACTGCATACCCTTGAGTACCCCCTGGGGGGAAAGGCACTGCTAACACCTTAAACTTGGCCTGATATCAAATGATATCTTGGCCTGATATCAAATGAAAACACCTTGAACTGATATCAAATGAGCAACCAGTGCAAATGTCTTAGCAGAGGTGTTATATGCTAAACAGATCTGGATAAACAGAACTGAGTGTCATCAGTGTACTTGCCCCAAACCTGCCAGGAGGCCAAAAAACACTCTCCCAGCATTAGTCTCTGGACTCGGTCCTGTTGGTAGGATCAGAACCACTGCAATGGTGCTCCCAATTCCCATTCCACAGAGCCAGTCAAAGAAGATTACTATGGTCAGCAGTATCAAAAGAGAAGCAGGAGCAAGGTTGCACCCTCCTTGTTCCACTTTCTTGTAATGGTCATCCATCAGGGTGACCAAGGGTGACTCAGTCCCATGGCCAGGTCTGAACCCAGATTGGAAAGGATCTAAATAATCCATGTCATCCAAGAATGCTTGCAGCTCCCCACCAAAACTCTGTCTACCACCCTCAGAAGCCCTGTGACTCTGACCTTGTTGGCTGAGGTACTCCTGAAAACTTGCCAACAAAAAGTCAGTTCAGCCATCATGAAATCTACCAAAAGAAGCACGATAAGAGACATGAAGCTAAATTAGGAATGGCAAAAGGGCGTAAAGAAAAAGCAGATTTCAAAAGTTGTCAAACCATCCATTTCCTGGATTGTGTATTTGGTTTCTCTTCTGCATTCCAGCCCACATTAATTAGTGTTGATGTTGGAAATGTCATGATGCTAATTACTTCTGTATCTGGGGCCACTGTGGAGCTGCCCAGATGTACTGGTCAAGATTAACATCCTGACTAGGCATAAATTAAATTTTGATTCAGTTATCATTACAATCTTATGCATGTTTCCGCGGAAGTCCTACAGAGCTCAATGGCACTTTCTCCTTAGTAAGCATGTTTAGGATTGCAGCCTCAGACTACCTATTGTAAAGCATACTGGTCGTCATAAAGATAGATTATTCTTATTAAACTCTTAGTAGTCGCTAAGAATACCTTTGCTAAGCAATTAAAAACTTGAGCTATAACAGGGAATGTACAATAGATGTGTTTTATTCTACTTAATAAGGAAATTAACCAATGTCATTGAAATGAAAAATGGTATTACTACTGGGGACAATATCTCTCTTTGTTTGTGTGTATATACACACACACACCAAGCTCACCACATGGTGGTATTATTATTATTATTATTATTATTATTATTATTATTATTAGGATTAACTACAGGAAATGAAAACTGAATACATTCTAGTAAGGATTAAAACAGCTCACCAGTTAAACATGCAGTCTACAGAAAAATAAACTATAATAATGATACACTTCTACTGAAGCAGATATAACAGGCATATGTTGTATTATTGAAGGCAATTAATTTACAGGCAAAATAGTGCATATGGCCTGCATGAAGGGAAGTGCCAATCATTTGCCCAATCCTTCTTTGCTCTTTATTTTTTGTTCTTATGCCCTCTCTTCCTGTACCATCACACCCCATAGCAATTACCTATTCTCTGTCTTGGGGTGGGGGAGAATAAACAGTCCATAGAAGGTGTAGAAAAGTGTGAGATGGAAAAATACCAAATCATGCCACACCAGCAAAAATATTTATTAGTCTATGCATAGGATCTTTGATAACCTGTTACAAAACTGCAAAGTACTATGAAATATGACGAACCAAAACATTGTTTGTTCAGAAAAACCACAACTGCTATTTTTAAACCACATATGCTATACAACAGACATTAGTGCCATTATATGCTGCTGGTGTGTATGCTCCCATTCTAGTGCTGAGCAGGATATTAACTTCTCAGCACACTCTCAAAGAAGCACAGCACTGCCCCACCCTGCTGTCAATATGCCTCCAGAACAGTGACAGTGACAGACAGATTGGACAATATTTTCCTCTCCCAGCAGTGTAACACTGTCAAGCACGGTACTGACCATGGACAGCTGACTCCCACTGAAAAGCATGGTAGGATTTTCTAAAATATACTTCACATGAGACAACACATTTTTTTGTGTCACATGTGAAAACCACCTAAAACAGTGAAACAGAACCTGTGGCCTATCATATGTTGTTGAACTTGTCTCCTCAACATTAGCCAGCACGGTCAAGAATAATGAGAGTTCTAGGCTAACAAGTTTTACACAGCCATAGATTCCCCATGCCTGTAAAGAAAAGAATCTGCACAATCCCAAATGAATCAGGCTATCTATCTTGTATAGTTACCATAGTAACTAAAGGAGCCATTCCAACTCTCAGAGGTTTTGCGAAATAAGTTGCTTCTCTGCCCATAAAACCTCTTTCCCTGAGCATGTGGTCAAAAGCATGCCTGCCTAAAGGCCAGGATGATAATTTGCCAGGTTATACTTTGCTGAAAGCTATGTGTATTGGGGCAACAGCAGAGATTGGGGGGCAGGCGATAACTGTGTAATATTGATGCAAGCAGCATGACAGCAAAAATGTTACTGAGAGAAGCCAAAGAAAGAGCACAAGGCAAACACCAATACTTCACTGGGGAAAGACTACAGCTTTGTTTATTTAATTTTGCTAGGTGCTTGTTCCACATACTTTTCTTATCCTAGGTACTGCTCTATCTTAATAATTGGCCCCAAGAAAATGTTGTAAGGCTAAATAGTACGAAACTGCTGAGGTGAGCTAGTCAACACTGTAATGCAGGTGTCCCCCTTCTCTTGGAGGTGTTGTTAGAATAAAAGAACAGCCTGCTGGATCAGGCCAGTGGCCTATCTAGTCCAGCATCCTGTTCTAACCAGATACTGTGGAAAACCTGCAAGCAGGACCCGAATACAAGAGCACTTCCTCCTTCTATGGTTTCCAGCAACCCGGGGCATAGCTAGCTGCTCCAGCACACGGAGGGCAATTCACCCAGAGGGGCGCCACAGCAAGCTGCCCACAGAGTCTGCATGGCAGACGCAAGCCCCATGCTGCCGTTTGGGGCAGCACAGGGCCCCAAGCCACTGCATCACTCCCAGGAGAGACGCGTGGCTCAGGAAGTGTGCCATTTTGTCACCCCCTCAGGGATGACAATCAGGGCGGACCACATTCCCTGCACCTCCCTTCCTACATCCCTGCCAACAACTGGTATTCAGAAGCATTGTAGTCTCCAACTGTGGAGGCAGAGCATAGCGATCATGGCTAACAGCCATTGATAGCCCTCTTGTCCATGAATTTGTCTAATTCCCTTTAGAAGACATCTAGGTTGGTGGCCATAACTGCCTCCTATGCACTGCATAAAGAAGTATTTTCGTTTATCTTTCCTGAATCTTCCAGCATTCAACTTCTTTGGATGTCCACATGTTGTGATGTTATGATGGAGGGAGAAAAAGCATTTTTATATTCACAAGCTTTTGAAACTTTGAGATTATTGTATTATAAGATGCTGCAGTACACCATCTTGAATATCCTATAGAAATGTTAGGTATGCATGTTTAAAATAAATTTCAGAACAAACATTCTCTTTGGTGCTGGTGATATGTTGTGAACCTCTCAAGTTTAGAAGGTACAAAATTTTGAAAAGAATCAAAGCTTATAAAGTATCCTAATACTTGCTTTTTCTGAAATATGTTTTTAAAGAGAGAGGGGGAGAAGAGATTACCGTATTTTTTGCACCATAACACTCACTTTTTTCCTCCTATAAAGTAAGGGGAAATGTCTGTGCGTGTTATGGAGGGAATGCCTACGGGTGGCATACCTACGGGTTTTCCTCTAAAAACTACGTGCGTGTTATGGTCGGGTGCTTGTTATAGAGCGAAAAATACGGTATATTTGCACAAAAGATTATAATGAAGGATATTTGCACTTCTATGAAAAGTATATGTGGCCTATATACCACTTACCTTTTGCAATAAAAGAGAGCCAGAATACTTTGTGACTATGTAATATAAGTCCCCACCAAAGGCATCAGCCCAGGACTTCACTCTATACAGGGGGAAGAAAAAAAAGAGTCAGTTATTTCCATGTTTGGCAGCCAGATGAGCAATTATGATGCATCTGGTCACTTCAAATGCTGCTATTTCCCTCTGCCAATGTTGACTTCAGATTCTGAGGGACCCTTGAGCTAGATTCCCTCATTGGGAATTGCCATTGCCGCCTCTACCCATTTGCCTACCCTCTCCCTGTGAGTCCTAGGTGGAGGCTGCTTCTCCTTCCTGCTTTAGTCACTACTTGGAGAGGGGCATGTGGACCAAGCAGCAGGAACAAGTTGGAGGAATATGACCAGGGGGTTCTAGGGTTCAGCACTGGGGGCTTTGATGCAGTGTGGATCTTGATAGGTACCCAACAATACAGGCAGCCCCTCCTGATACCAGCCCTGTCTTTCTGCCAATACAAAGCAGCAGCTCAGAACAAGCTGTATTCTCTTATATATAATTTTAAATAATTTAACAGGCAACTGACTATAGGACTAACGTTTTACATGTCTAATAAGCAGGGTAGTTTTGCTGGCTTGCTTGGATTAATTAAGTCAAGTTGTCTCCACACCAGGAATGGGTAGCCTCTCGCTTTCTAGATTTTGTTGGACTCCAACTCCTGCTAGCCCTAGCTGGACTACAGGGAGTTGGATTACTGATGTGTAAAGCAGGGTTGAGGAACCTCCACATGTTGTTGGATTACAAGGGGCAGAAAAGCAGCAGTTCAGAAGAGTTGGTGCCCGGAGGTTCTATGCACATCAGCCACCATGGTAACGGTTAAGGGAGATAGCTATGAAACTTAATCGCTATGCCATATTTCCATTTTGTTGAGTAATAACTGGATGAAATCAATGAAGTTTAAACTGGAGAAACAACGTATGGCTTGTGTTCCATGGCTGCAATCCTGTGCACAGTTAAGCTTCTTAAATCCCTTTACTTCAGTAGTTTTTAAGCAGCCTTACTGTAGGATTGCAGCCAAAAATTTCAGAACCTCAGTTTCTGAGGCTAGGTTGTGTTGCTGTGTAATATTTACCCTTGGAGGCATAAAGCTGTTCTTTGTTTAAACAGTCCCATGACACTGTACTGTGAATTGTTTATTTCCTTCCGGCAACATATGCCAGCACTCATATAAGATGTGGGGGGAAAGTGCTTATTTTCTTACAAGATTGTTATCAATTGTACATTTACTGTAGGTCCTTGGGACAGCGTATTGCGAACAGTGCAAGGTTTGGTTTCTTCCTGATGTGTTTGTAATGTAAATCAAAGAGCAAGGGGGCTTCCATATTTACACCTCAAAGTGTACATGGCAAAGATAAAGAGGGCTAAAACCAAACACCCTTTTAACGCCTCATAAACATGCTTTAGATATAATTGGGGCACATTCACATTTGAAACACAACTCTGCAAGAATCGCATATAGTTTGGGCCTAAGTGAGGTATAACTATGAACATCTGGGTCTTACAAGGGCCTACACAGATTAGTTTTCACCTGTGCATGATGAGAACATTTCTGATGTTCTGGTGGTTCCAGAGCAGTGGAGGCTGGATCTTAGGGTGAATGGCGCAGTGGCCCACTGACCCTAGTCTGCTCTCAGTCAGCTCCCACCTTCCGGCCTTCCTATTTACAGCCAGCCTGGGAGTATATGTGTTTATCAGTTTCCTATTCCTTAGTCTCAGTGTTGCCCCTTGAAGAATTCAGCAGGAAGGATGGTAGGACTGTTTTTTTCAGTCACAACTTGCCAGAACTCTCAAGTGGGCACCATTGCCATTATAAGAGAACAAGGAAGGTGTTCACGGTTAGTTCCGGCACCTCTTTTTCTAGAAAAATAGCACTAGAGGAGATGGGAACCAAAAACTAATGAGTCGGCTCTTCCTGTTATTGGCTGTAGCTTTACCTCCTGTTGACATCCCTGCCTTCTGCCCTACCATTCCCATTGGGAACTAGCCACCACTGTTTGAGAGAATGAAAGAAACAAAGCAGGAAAGGAATATAAGGAGCCAGCTCTCCAAGCTAGGCCTATGAATGAGGTCACTTTCTTGTTTTGACCTGGCTGAAGCCCTTGCCACCATGTACGAAAAATGTCACTTGTGAAGCAACCTGAGGGTACCGGTACTTCTGCCTTCTAAATAAATAAGTAGGTAGTTGTTTGTAAAATTTCATGGGCAGAGTAGGAGGATAAGAAGCACCTGCTTATAATCCCTCTTCTTCCCATTCCCTTCCCCACCTCAGTCTATTTCTCTGCATTCCTATCACGCAACCTCCTTCCCATTATGTGCCACTTGCATTTCCTCTTTTTTTTGGTAATGTGTGTCAACCGGAAAAAAGAGGGTATAAAATTTTCATATGCCTATTTATAATATAGATGCGAATTTAGAATTAATTGCTGTGATCTGAGTAAAAAATACAGTCATCTTCTGTGGATGACTGTGGTCACATGGTGGTAGTGGGTTTACAACAACATAACATAGGTGCCTGCTCACTCTGCTGTCCAGGTGTCAACGGCTGCTGGACAACTGAAAGATAATAATTATAATAATTTTATTATTTGTACGCCACCCACCTGACTGGGTGGCTTCCAGCATACAGAGTAACATAACAAAACATCAAACTGAAGGATTGGAAGCCAGGCTGTCCAGTTGAGAGCCAGGCCAGAACCATGTTTAACCTCTAAAAGCCATTTTTCTGTTGCAAAAGCCACTTCTCTGTTGCAGCTAAAACTATTCTCCTCTCTCTTGCTTTGCAAACAGCAAGCGTTACAAACAGCAAGTAGGTCACAGTTAAGATGCCTGCAGGTGCAGGAAGCTTGTGGTTAGGCCAGTTTGCCATTTCTAAGAAACGACCCCTGACAAGCAGGATGTAGCTAACCGCCAGGGTCCAGATATAACTCTTAGGTGTGAAGTTGCTAAACCACAAGTACTTCCTGGAACTAATAAGGAGGTTAATTAGTTTATAAGCCAGTAGCGCCACCTAGTGGAATAGGCAACTTGGAACCGAAAGGACACACCAATTTATTAATTGGTTGAGCTTTAATGAATATTCATCAATGACCATAGGAAATTGTCAATCATTGGCTAAAGGGATGCCAAGGGGCTGAACTATGCTTTGCAAGAGGGTATATGAGTTAGCTACCCCCAAGGAGGGGCGGGCATTCTTCATTTTCCTGAATGCACCCTATTTGCTTTTTGTCTGACAAAAATCCAAATAAAAAAAAACTTTTTCTTTAAGAAACTTTGCTGCCTGATTTTTTCATTCCTGGTCTGTATTTCTGAAGTCCCTTTCATTTCTGGTGCCGTGACTCGGATCAGAAGGACTTTAAGTGTCCTCAGAGACCAGGAGGCAGCTCCCTTGCCCTCTGGGCAGTGACGGCGGAGGGCCAACAGACCTCCTGGCTTCCAAGTGCACACCGAACCTTTTCTTCGGAGGGGGACAGAAGGCAACTTGACCCTCTTGCTGTATCCTGGGACAGAGGACAACGGATTTGAAGAGCCGAGGTTGGGAGGACAGGGCAGAGAACAGCCGGCTGGGGTGAGTACATGGCAACAAGCCCTGAGGGGATAGGAAATCCTCCTTTTAATTAAGGAGAAGGGAGGTTCTGATCAAATCTCCAGCGTGGATAGTGGCATTAAGTAGAAGGGTTGACCCCTGAGAACCACCCACGCTTTGGTATTAGGAAGGAGAAAAAGGGGGGCACAGGGTGGTTATTGTGTCGTACAACCGTCCACCGAAAGAGGCACTTTGTGCATGTATGTGTGTTACCCCGGGGCATTCCCCTGGGGTCGTAGCAACAAGTACTCCGTTTCCCAGTCGGGCGACCGCACCTGGGCGAGAAAAGTTGCGAAATGAATGTGTGAGTGTTTGGTGTGGGGACGCTGTACAGGGCCATACTGAAAATGGGAGGGGGGAGGCTTGAAAGGTCCAGTAATTCCCCTCCAATGTATGTTAAACAACTTCAAGAAAGGATTCAGCGGAGACTATGGCATAGACCAGGGGGGGGACATCCTGACCAGATCCCCTATATAGACAACTGGCTGAAGGTTGTAGATGACAACCCCCCCCCCCCGGTTGAAGAAATGCAGGACTGAACATTGCAAAGTCACTCCCTCATGTCAGGTTTTGGAGAGGGAAGATGTCCAGAAGAAGTGCAGTGTTTATGGAGAAGAGTGTACAGAACAGTAAGCAGTTATTACTGCATTAACAGAGGAAAAAATAAATAAATACCCACTTTTGAGAAAAAACCATGAAACAGGATGCTGCTATAGAATTAATGTAACAGGATCTTGAACAGACAAATGAAGGACTTAATAGATTAAACACAAGTCATTTAGAAGAGAGGTCTCAACTAATTCAAGACCTCCAGAGGCATGGAAGAGAATTTGACAACCTCAGAGAGGTTTTAGCTGAGAAAGACAAAGAAATTTCTGCTATTATTTCAAATACAAATGTGTATTCTGAGCAGATTAATATTCTGAAATGTCAGATCAAATGCAAAGAGTATGAAATGCAAGACAGGGAAATTGCTGAAGGATGTACAAACCAAAGGTGTGAACAGTGGAGGCAGAAAGCTTTCAGAACTTTCTGAGCAGTTAAGTGCAATAAAATCAGAACTGACTGAGAAAAAAAAAATTGAAAACGCTAGTAAAACAAAAGAGAATGAAGAATTTGTTGGGCAAATCAAAGAGACTAGCCAAACAGTTAAAGATCTTCATTCTGCAATCAATACTTGTGATGTTACTTACAACAACAAACTCATGGAGTGTGACTCACAAATTAAATTGCTTAAAGAACAAATAAGTAAATCAGCTAAAAATTTGCAAGAAACAGAAATAGAATGTAAGGAGGGAACAGACCATCTTAAATCCCAGGTTGATGAACATATCTCTGCAAAGGAGACATTGAACAAGTTATTAAAATTAAAAGAAATACAAAGAACAAAGTTTTGTGAATGAGCTGAAATCACTGAAAGATTCACACAACCAGCTCACTTTACAAAATGCAAAAAAAAAGGGATGAAGATTTAGCTAATTTATCCAGACAACTTGCTGAACATACTGACCATCTAGAAATTGTCAGAAGGTCACTGCAAGGAAAGGCAGAGATTGTGATATCCCTAAAAGACAAGCTTAAAGTTGTGGAGCAGCAGGCTTTTGCAAAATCGGGATCCTAGGCTTCAGTATTTTAGCAAAACCTCTAAATGAGAGTACCAGAGGAAGAGAAAGAGACCCCTTTGAGTGGGGACCGGCCCAACAAGAAGCCTTTGAGACTATCAAGCAATTAGATTCCACAGTGAAAGGCTGGCCACCCTGTCTGTGGGCTGTCACTGCCACCGTCACACTAGTGGAAGAAGCAGACAGGTTCATGTTTGGCCAGGAGATGCATGTGAATGTGCCCCATTCGGTTCTCACCCTTATGGAATATAAGGACTATACAGGCTGAAACAGGCTTTGCCCAACCCATTGAGAAGTCTGCAGGCGCAGTGGAAGCTTGTGAAGTAGACGTGCCTGATGCTCTAGAGAGACCAAAGGGTCCTAGCCATTTTAAGGGCCAGCCTTGATTCTTGGCTGTTGCCAATATTCCAAGGGAGGAAGCCCTGGGTCGTGTGGCAGGAACTGAAGACAGCATGTCAGGCCACAGTGGCAGCCAGACCAGAAGGGGCTGTAGGATGCCCAGAAAGCCCAGAGGGGGCTAGAGGATGCCCAGAAAAAGTACCAAGCCCAGAGGGGGCTGAGGCTGTTTTGGGAAGCTGTTTCTACGTTTCAATAAATCTGTGTGATGGACTGTGGGCTGGAGAGAGGCTGAGAGAAGGGAAGAGGAAGGCAGTTACAAGTTGTTCCTCAGGCAGCAGAGCACCCAGAAGTGGGGGTGCAAGCCAGGCAAGCCGTTCCAAGAGTTCTAAGAAAGCCAAAGTCTCCAAGAGTTGTTTGTGTTTTGAGGCGAAGTCCAACAGCAAAAGGCATTGCCCTGCAATTGGCAGTTGGATGCAAGGCTATAACGTCCAGAAGTTGAGATGTTACTAGAAGCAGTATGGGGCCCCGAAGAGATTGCCGTGATGCGCTGCAAAGGCCATCGGAGAGGCCAGGACATGGTCACTAGGAGCAACCAGAAGGCAGATAACGCAGCTCGTGAAGCAGCTTTGAAACCTCCACCAGTATGTACCACAGCCCTCATCCCACAACTCACTCCAGACGATGTGGAACCACGCTACACACCGGAGGAACAACAGTTGGCACGCCAGGAAGGAGCAACACTCCAGGAGGGATGGTTCCGTCTACCAGACAACCGTGTTTTTGTGCCCCAGCATCTAGCCAGCGTGATTGTAAAGAACTACCACGAGTCTACTCACATAGGAAGCCCAGCTGCTAAAGCACACCTTGGGAGAATACTCTACATCCCCAACCTATCCCAACTAATTGCTGCTATCTCCCAAAAGTGTGTCCTGTGCGCCAAGAGCAACCCCAGACAAGGCCACCTTCCCCCACCGGGCGTACAACACGTGGGCTTCACCCCTATGGAAAGCCTGATTGTGGACTTCACTGAACTACCTCCAGTTAGGGGCATCAAATACCTGCTTGTGTTTGTCTGCACCCTGACGGGTTGGACAGTGGCCTCCCCAGAAGTATTGGCAGTGACAATGGCCCTGCCTTCATTGATGAAGTTGTGCAAGAAGTGTGCAAGGCACTGCAGATAAACTGAAGGCTACACGCAGCCTACAGACCCCAGAGTTCGGGAAAACCTGAACTTATGAATCACACCTTGAAGACCCACTTGGCCAAGCTGACCCAGGAGACGGGACTACACTGGATAGATGTCCTGCCCATTACCTTGTTTCGGATTCGGAGCGCTCCAACCAAGAGACTGAGACTATCACCCTTTGAACTTTTGTATGGCAGACCAACCCCTTTCGTCTGAGACATCCCCGCCAGTTTGGGGCGGGTGGGAGATCACATCACTCAGGAACAAGTGCAATTCCTGTCCCCGTGTGTGTTTGCTTCCCTTTCCAGGTACTACCTCGAGCCTACACCGTGCAGTCTCGCTGAGCCGGTCCACCAGTTCCAGCCGGGTGACAGCGTGGAAGCGCAACCCCCTCATCCCCAAGTGGCGAGACCCGTATACCGTCCTCCTCTCCATCCCAACTGCGGTGAGAGTAGCTGACGTGATTCCCTGGGTGCATCACACGCAGCTGATCATCACCTTGTGTCTGACGCTACCGGGAACAGCGTTGGGCCACGGGCAACGCGATCCTACGACTGATCATCACAAGGACTTTCACAAGGACTTTTCCCTTTTCTCTATTATGTTCTGTATTGATTTGCTCTATGTCCTATTGCCCTGACCCCACCGAGCCATATTGACCCTATTGGCCTGCGGACCTCTGCTACGACTGGTTCGTCTTGCCAGTGGTAAGAAACGGCGTGCTCATTGGCTATTGGGAACTGGGCTTTGATGAGGTTGCCGTATTGAAACGTCCCACTACCCCACTGTGGCTTCTCTTCCACACCACTGTCCAGCGCACATGGGTACTGCTCCTACGGGAAGTTGCAGAGACGGTCGAAATCTATCGAGTTCTGGACCGCTCTTGCTGTTGTGGGGGGGGTAACCAACTGTCACTCAGGGGGTAGAGCACTGTACCAACCCCATCTGGTAGACCAGGTCCTAATCTTAATCCAGGTGTTGCATGGGACGGAGCCTATCTTAATGCAAATATTGCAGGGTAGGGAGCCTGAACCGGGTGCGTATTGAAATTGCTGAACAAGTGTCAGTAAATCCTGCAGCCCCACCTGTGGTTGTCGTGGTGGCTTGAGCCTCCCAAAAAATCCCAGAATACTGCCTGAACTACTGGGCCTGGTAACTCCACATCTAATACCCTTGAATGTGGTAGGGTATTCTTGTGGCTGCATAAGGGTTGTCACCCCAGGCTTCAGCCTCCATAGGCCCTGGTCAGAGACCACGTAGGTGACCTCCACCCAGTAGGACCAGCCTTTGAACTTTACAGAGTCTATTGCCATCCCTATAGCTCCCGAGGCCTAGCAGTGTATCAGTGTCAGGCGGCCACTTTTCCCTGTGTAGAGTGGGAACGTTTTGTGTCTAGATGCTGTTCACGCCTCAGTAGGGCCAGGAGTTAGAGGCCCACATGACCTAGCCTTCGTGGGCCCCCATCCCTTTGGCCTGTGGTATTACCCTTTTTGGGTAATTCTGTGTTGGTGGTACAGTTCTTTGTTCTGGGGCACCGAACATCCCTCGAATCAGGATGTGGATCATACCCTGCCTCCTGATGGTTCTCACCTCTCAGATGGCCACCGGGTGGAAGGAAAACACCTTCCTGAACATGACCACGGCTGTGGCCAAGAGCCTGAACAGGTCTGAGTGCTGGGTATGCGTGCGAGGTCAAGATTCTGAACACCACCTACGTGGTTCCCCAGCATCATATTTGAAAACTTGACAGGGTCATAGAGGGAGGCCCGTGTATCCACAGAAGTGTACATTTCCTGGCTCTCTATGATATTGTACCTATAGGTCCATCAAGCGAAAATGGAGAACCGTGACCGGTCACAGCATTTTCGTGATGGAAAGGGGGGAATGAAGGATTGGAAGCCAGGCTGTCCAGTTGAGAGCCAGGCCAGAACCATGTTTAACCTCTAAAAGCCATTTTTCTGTTGCAAAAGCCACTTCTCTGTTGCAGCTAAAACTATTCTCCTCTCTCTTGCTTTGCAAACAGCAAGCGTTACAAACAGCAAGTAGGTCACAGTTAAGATGCCTGCAGGTGCAGGAAGCTTGTGGTTAGGCCAGTTTGCCATTTCTAAGAAACGACCCCTGACAAGCAGGATGTAGCTAACCGCCAGGGTCCAGATATAACTCTTAGGTGTGAAGTTGCTAAACCACAAGTACTTCCTGGAACTAATAAGGAGGTTAATTAGTTTATAAGCCAGTAGCGCCACCTAGTGGAATAGGCAACTTGGAACCGAAAGGACACACCAATTTATTAATTGGTTGAGCTTTAATGAATATTCATCAATGACCATAGGAAATTGTCAATCATTGGCTAAAGGGATGCCAAGGGGCTGAACTATGCTTTGCAAGAGGGTATATGAGTTAGCTACCCCCAAGGAGGGGCGGGCATTCTTCATTTTCCTGAATGCACCCTATTTGCTTTTTGTCTGACAAAAATCCAAATAAAAAAAAACTTTTTCTTTAAGAAACTTTGCTGCCTGATTTTTTCATTCCTGGTCTGTATTTCTGAAGTCCCTTTCAAAACATTAAAAACTTCCCTATACAGGGCTGCCTTCAAATGTCTTCTAAAGATTGTATAATCACTAACTTTGATAGAAAACTCCTTCAAATAAAGCAAAGGATGGAAAACGCAGGCCAAGGGTCTGAATGTGGCCTTCCAAGCGTCTTTCTCTGGCCCTTGAGTGCTAGGCCATGCCCCACATTCGTCCTCCCCCTCCCCCTCCCCTCTTTCTTTTGCCTAGCTGGAATATGTCCTTGAACAGCAACAAAATCTGTTTCTTGCCTGAAGAGATTATGTTGAAATTTCTGACTTGCATGAGGTTAGACTATAGCCTATTGTACAAAGAGAAGAGTTGCATTAATCGCTCTACACACTTTGTACACCTGGCCTTGCCTTCAATCAACATCCAGTGGCCCTTGAAAATGTTTCCCAGCCCCTGAAATAGAAGACAGCCCTTCAACAACCCTTGAAATATAGGGGTGCTGTTTGTACAGCAAGACACATGTCCACCCTGTGCCTCTAGAGTCCTGTAATGCCCCCTGCTTTTCATTTTTCCTCTTCATTGCTACAAGGGAGGGAAGGCTCGGGTTGTGTGGCTAGGCCCAGAAAAAGACAGAAGTGAAGAGCTTTCCAGTATGGGCTTCCCAAAACGGCTGAAATTGCTTCAAGACCCTTTCAGACAACCTCACTCACCAACCCCCTCCTCTTCAGCCAGCCAGCCAGCCAGCTATAACTAGGCCGGAGTGGCGGTGGGAAGGGAGAAGCTCTGATCGGTGGTGCCCATTTTAAACCAGCTAATTAAGGCAGGGCTGCATCATTTTTATTTGCCTTAGGCCTTGGGGTGCCAGCTTCATTGTGGCATTATGCTCCAGCATTCACAACCACCTTTCTAGCTTTATAGATTTCAGGAAAGAAAAGAAAGGCGCAGCAAAAATTGGCAATGCACTGTGGAAGCCTTTAGGAAAACGAGGGTTTAAGACATACTGTAGTAAACCAAGCAGGGTTGGGAGCTGTTAGATATTTTACCTGCCCATGGTACCCTCAGGTTCAGTATCAGGTATTTGCTTGAATAATGGCTGCAGGCCTCACCATGTCTACTCAGAAGTAAGTCCCATTGACTTCAGTGGCGCTTACTCACAGGTATGTGGGGTTAGGATTTCTACCTCAATCAAATATGGTGACTGGGGGCAGCGGGGGGAGGAGAGGTTACATTTATTTCTTTTAATCACACAAGCTGACCTGTTCAGTCTTTCCCCTGTTCTGCCATGCTGCACTTTCTGAGCCACACCTGATTCTTAGCAGAGGTGGGATTTTTTGATTTTTAAAAAAATAACATCTCAGCTTGTCCTGCATCCTGAGGCAGGATGACTTTACACAGAGCACCCATAACCCTCTCCCTTCCTTATTTTGGCACACTAAGAGCAGTTATAGATGCTACAGCCCTATACAGCCAGGCACATGCCTGGTTAAAGCTGGGTAAGGTTGACAATTCAGGGTGATAATACCCAAAAGGGAGATTGTGCAGGACGTGTGCACATCCAAAGCTGGCACACATTCCCTGCACTCCTTCATTTCCAGACTATTCTTGCACCAGACTACCATTTTTAATAAGAAATTGGTGATTTCAAGTCAGTAAATTGAAAAACTTCTAAAAGAAAAGGACTTTTTTGAGAAGGGTACAGAAAGTAAGATGCATGCCGGTAGGCCAGTCACGCCGAACACCAGATTCAGGATGACCATATTTAACCTGTACATTGCATTCATATCAAGCAGCATCAGAAGTAAATGGCAGGATGGGAGTATTTTTGTTCTTGAAAGGAAAGAGAAGGCCTACCTATGAGATGGTGCATTAAACAGCAACAGAGGCAGCTTGGGGAGACAGCAAAGGGCTAAGTAACACAAACAAGCAAAAGGGAAGGCCACTTACGTTTCGAGTGGTATCTTTGTCTGGGACCTGGTGATGGGCAGGAGGCAGGCGAGTGAGAGAAAAAGCCACAGGAGGCCACCTGGCAGCATCCTCCACACCAAAACTATCAGCAGCAAGATCAATTGCATAGACCGAGGGATCCTTGACCTTGTTTCCTTCCCTTAGGATGGTCCTCCTGGCATCAGGTAGGCAGTCCCCAGCATGGTGTTCTGCTGGGGTAAGGGTGGGAGAGCGAAAAACGGGGAACACCTAAGCCTTCATCCTATCGTAATTGTGTTGTGACATCGCTTCTCTTCCCCACCCCTCTCCAAACAGGCTACAGCTCCCTGAAGGAACTGGCACCTGAATCTGCTGGGTTCAAGTCAGATGGGGCGACTCAGAGAGATCCACCACCCCATGGCTGCGAAGGGCAATAGTGGACATCCAACTTCTGTGCCCTGCAGGAATGGCAGACTGAGGGGAACTCTGGAAACAGCAGAAGCAGCAGTATCTACGTAATCCACTGCCGGCCCTTTAATCCCCTCGTAGAGCAGCAACAGCAGCAGATTTAGGGAACTGGAGTGGGATAAAATCAGCTAGGATTACTCTGATTTCCGAAGACAGGCATCAGTCTGTCCAATCAGAGCTTGGAACAGCCAACTCCAAGCCCACAGCATCACGACTTCAGAAATAAAAAAAGCCTCCTGCCCTTTGATCGCCACAGAGCATTTTTCATGATATCATAGAGGGCATCAGCATATTTGTCTACCATATTTCCTGCTCTGCCCTCCAAATCAAATTTAGTTCTTTGTTTCTGGCTCCTTCTCCTTGTTAGTACCTTAGTTTAGGTTATTAAATTTCTTAGGTGCCTTTTTTGAATAAAAAAAATCCATTTGTGTCTTACAGCAATTAAAATATACAAAAGCTATGTATATTCTGAACTAACAAGCCTGTTCTTTGTGAAATCTATGCAGTCCTAATGGGATCAAAGGAAAGAATTTAGAACATGGGGCGGAAACTTATCTTGGCCGTCCGTCATATCAGAATTTTCAGTGGCATATTATTTTGTGAATTATGGTTATCTAGATTCCAGTCTAGAGACGCACATTCATGGGCAACTGTTCAGGGACTGTATGGCAGTGCTGGGTGGGTCCAGATGTAAAAGTGGGCAGAGTGATGCATGTGACCATGTGACTTGCATTGCTGAGGAGTAGGCAAAGCACAAGCCACACAAAGTCAGTAGTTTCTACAACACACATCTCTACAACCTGGTAAACGGAAGACATCATCACAGTTCAATAACGTATTTTAGTCAGGCCAAAGAATTCAAGGTCAGTGCGGAGTATGGGTGATGGCCTGGTGCAGGACAGAATCCTAAGGGGCAGGAAGGAAGGTGTGAAGGACTATTTTTTGCTCCCGGGGTTCAGATTCCCGAGCTAACTGGCTTAATTCTCATACCTTGCAAGGTCAGGTTACAGTAATCACACTCCATGGATACCAAAAAAGTAGAGTACTGTTCTCACCCATTTCCAGCTGGCAATGAAGTGAAGGGGTAGCAAAATGTTAAGAGTATTAGCTTCCATGTAAAGAAATTAACACTCTTGGTAGATGAAGGCTAGAAACCATGCCAGGTGACCTTTCGGTCAGCCCTTAGAAGAAGAAAAATATATGTCCCAGGTGTATACAAAGGACATTGCTAGATTCTAGTGCCAGTGTGCAACACAAGGCTTCCCTGAATCTGTTGGGTCTCTTCCTGATACCTCAAAGCTCACTAGGTCTTTGCAAAGGCCTCTAAGACAGTGTCTTCAGAGCACAGGCAAGGGTGCATATTATAGAAAGGGCCTGGGGCCCTCATCACAACCATCATCACTTCATCATGAGGGTTTTAATGGGGGCAGGTGTCAGTCAGCAACTGATCTATGCTATGCAGGTTGAAATGTTTCAAAAGTTCATTGTATTCAGGTCACTCTGGGCATTGGCATGCACATGCCCTGTATAACCATAATTGCACAGCACATCTATGGGAACATCCAGGGCCCCAGCGAGACCCACAACCATCAAGGTTAGGTCAGGCTTTTCTACTCTCAAAGGTTCTGAAGGATACTCTCCAATCATTCTTGTTTCTGTTGGCTTTTAATTTTGTATTTTGGTTAAAGGGAAAATATGGTAAAATATAAGGAGAATTCCCTGGATGTTTGAGGCAAGTACTCTTTGGTGATAGAATCCCAGCAGAGATTTAAAATCACCAAACATGCACCAAAGTAAATCATAGAAATATAGACTGTTTGACCTTTTAAATATCCCCTTCTAAGTTTCTTCCAAAGTTTCTGAAATATACTCGGAGTCGAGAGTGGATTTCATGCTCTTTATTCAGCTCACAGTGGTGAGGAGGAGTGGAAGTTGCCCCAGGATGTCTGCTTTATATACATTATTTACATAATGGGCCCCACGTGATTGGCTAATTCCGGGATTCTCATGTAGGCCAATCAGGTTGTGGATTCACTTCCACCTGGAGCTGGATTGGGTGGCTCCTGTGGACCAATCATACTGCTGCATTGTTCTAGGACCAATCAGACTGCTGCATTCTGAATCCTGTTCTAGGACCAATCAGACTGCTGCATTCTGGATCCTATTCAACTCAGTACATAATAGTTTCCCACCTCCCTTAGCATAGAAAGAGACCACACGTTTGGTAAGTTAACAAATGATTTACCGTATTTTTCGCTCTATAACACGCACCTGACCATAACACGCACATCGTTTTTAGAGGAGAAAAACAAGGGAAAAAATATTCTGAATGAAACAGTGGACGTATCATTTTTGTGCTTCATGCTGTGGCCACAGACATGTGATCTGATGGTGAATTTGGGGTGACCCAATGCAAAAATCCTGAGAATCCCTGTGGATCCATGCTTTGTAACCACGTTTTTGCACCATTGCAGCCCCAGGCAACAGTGGGTGCGTGATTTTTTTTGGGGGGGGCAGGCTGTAGCCATGGACATGCTATGTGCTCTGATGGTGAATTTTGGCTGACCCAATGCAAAGATCCTGAGGATCCATGTGGACCCATACTTTTTAACCACGTTTTTGCACCATTGCAGCCCCAGGCAACAGTGGGTGCGTGATTTTGGGGGGGCAGGCTGTAGCCATGGACATGCTGTGTGCTCTGATGGTGAATTTGGGGTGACCCAATGCAAAGATCCTGAGGATCCATGTGGATCCATGCTTTGTAACCACATTTTAAGTGGGGAGGGAAGGAAAAACACAGAAGGCTAAGAATGCAGGAGAAGGGCTATAACGTGAGGAAAGGAAGGCAAAAGTTTCCCCCCACCCACCCACCCACACAAGCCAGCCAGCGTGTGCTCTCTCTCTCTCTCTCTCCCTCTTTAAATGGAAGAAAGCATATTTGAATGCTGTGTGTCTCCAAAAACAAAAAGCAGGAAGTCAAATCAGAATTTTAAGCCGAACCTGTAATCTCTCTTCCCTTCACAAACATTGTTCCCTCCGGAGCAGGGAGAGGATAGAAGGACGGACGCTCTGCTTTCCCCTCTACTTGCCTGGAGGGGAGGGGCTTCCCCTGCTCTTTGTTCCGTTTGAGCAAACACAGTAACGAAACAGAGAGGGCGGGCAGTAAGACCCTGAGGCAGAATGCAGGAAAGCAGCAGCTTCCTGTCTCACGGACCTCCCTTCTCCCTGAAGCGCGGTTTGATTTTTGCCTCATTTTTCGGCTCCAGGGACCACACATTCGCTCCATAACATGCACAGACATTTCCCCTTCCTTTTTAGGAGAAAAAATCTGCGTGTTATAGAGCGAAAAATACGGTACTTACTCTTCAAAGGTCAGATTCATGTGCTTTTCCATAGAGCAGCAAGAAATGGCAGGCAGCATAACTTGGTTTCAAAATGGTAAATGCTTCTAAATTATTTGTATAGAAAGACAAAGATGGCTTGCTAAAGCCATACAATCTATACTTGGAGCATCCAGATTAGACATCCTTGCCGGTACGGTTCACATAGTGGAAAGGAGGATGGTGGAAAGTGAAGAGGGTGGAAAACAAAGAATTTGGTAGTCCTTCCTCCCAAGGTAAGGGTGTGTGACCTAGCTAAGCCTCTTAGGACAGCTTACTCTATGCTCTTAACCCCTTCATGCATTTTTGTTGTTGTTGTTTAGTCGTTTAGTCGTGTCCGACTCTTCGTGACCCCATGGACCAGAGCACGCCAGGCACTCCTGTCTTCCACTGCCTCCCGCAGTTTGGTCAGACTCATGTTTGTAGCTTCGAGAACATCATCCAACCATCTCGTCCTCTGTCGTCCCCTTCTCCTTGTGCCCTCAATCTTTCCCAAACCTTCATGCATTAGAGTTAAAGCATGTTGGTTATATGAGGCTGATTTATCCCAGTTTTATTATTTCAGTTCTTAACCACTGAGTAGATGTACACACTCCCTGTCTGTCATTTCCTTTGATCTTGCTGTCTGATGCAGACCACTATCAGAACTTTTTTTGGTGGGCTCAGCCTCACCAGGCCTCAACATATGCAACTAGCCCAGTTTCCAAACCATTTCAGTCTTCTGATTTCATAAGGCCGTTAGCCTAAAATGCTGTCAGTTTTTAAAGTGACACATGACTCCACATTTTGCTGCTTCTGCAATAGACTAATGTGATTACACTTCTGTGGTTTGAAGGAGAATTGCTATTCTGTGCTGTCTCTGTGGTTGCACAAAAGACAGGATTCATGTTGCTTACTAGTCCCTTGCTCGTGCACTCATTTACAGTCCAGAGAAAATTAATTTTGAAAAATGGTTGTTGCTGCTTTGTACTTTGAAGGCTGTCTGAAAGGCTGAATGGAAGAGTAATGGTTCACAGCAGGAGGCTGAGTTAGTGGGAAGCATCCAGGGAGTCGCAATAGTCATCAGTGTGAAATCCCTCTCATTTAAGTTCGTCATCAGTCTTTTGGAAGGGAAAAGGAAAATGCATGTTAATGAAATTCAAACATGAGAAGAACTGAAAACATCATGCATAACAACAGAGAACAGGAAATATAATACAAAAGGATTTAGGATATGATTAATCTAAATGTATGCATGTCTAAGTATCTCTGAAATTATCAGTCTGAGTACCTCTGAAACAAAGGAAACTCCAGCTGACTGCAGGTAAAAATGAAAATAATTTCTGTACAATGGCATATCTATTAATTAGTTTGTTAGTGTGGCTTCAGGAGATTCAGGGGCTCTGTAGTGACAGCTTCTAAACTCCTCTCCTTAAAGAGTAAAATTATTTCACTAACTGAGAACCTCCTCCTGTTACCTAACACCACTGACCACTTAGGAATGATTCACACATTACTTTATTTGAGGGGTATATAAACACGAGATAAAGACTTGGGCATCACAGACATATACTCATTAGAAAAGCAGGATTGGCTATGCCTTTCTGAGGGAAGTAACACATGGCAGACCCAAAGTTGCTACCTAAAGTAGTCACCATAGGTCATGTGTTTTCTTCATCCATGTATAGTTTTACTTACCCTGCCTATGTGTGGCATTGTCATGTTTCCTAGTCTCTGTTCCCCATCATTGGCTGCTTGCTGATGGCAGGCTTGCAGATGGGGCAAGACGGGAGTCTGTGATGAGGAATAAGGATTGGGAAATGCATAATCTGACAATGTTATAGGAAGGGTAGGTAAAACAGGTTCATATCTGCAAGAGGGACACTGCCAATAATAAACTCACATTTACCACCACATGCTATGTAATGTGTAAAGGGGCTCTTAGTAGTCATGAAGCAAAACCAACAGGACACAATAGTGATCGAAATTTCCAAGGATTAAAGTCATGTCCAGTGGCAGACTATAGAGAATGCAAGATACGTAGAGCAGGGATGGCAAACTGATGGCCTTCAAAATCCAAAAACTATTGGAAGGCCACAGGTTCTCCATCCCTGCTCCACACATCTCTGATCCAACTCCCAGTAGTCCAGCTCCCATCATCCCTGACCACTGGCCATGTTGTCTGGGTTTGGCAGGTAACAAACTTGCCTACTTGAAATGAAGCTCTCAATCTCAGGGTCATGGGTTTGAGCCCCACATTGGGCGAAAGATTCCTGCATTGCAAGGGGTCGGACTGGATGATCCTAGTGGTCCTTTCCAACTCTACAATTCTATGATTCTATGCCGCTACACTAAACAATCAAGTTCTTACAAAGGCAGAACAGGTATTATGTGGTACCCGTGGTAGTGCCAATTCTGCCTATTGAAGCGGTCAAGTGGGCACATATGGGGTAAAGCAATGCCGTAGGTAGACTGGTCCCAAGTTGTTAAGGGTTTGATATACTAATAGTAACACCTTGAACTTGGCCCAGTAGCAAATCAGCAACCAGTGCAGATCTCTGAGCACTGGTGTTCACTCCTGTTAGCAATCAAGCTGCTGCATTCTGCACTAACTGCAGCGTTCAGATCTGGTGTGAGTGCATTGCAGTAATCCAGTCTTGAAGTAACCAACACATGAATTACTGTGGCAAGGTTTTCCCAGTCCAGGAATGCCGTAGCTATCAAGCCAGTTGCAGTGAGTAAAAGGTACTCCTAGCCACTGAGTCTAACCCACAGTGCCTCTGTCTTGATTTCCTTTCAGTTAATACTTGCATGAGTCATCACTTCTTCCCTCTTGAATCAAGAGTCTTCACCTAACTCGATATGAGCAAAAGTAATGTAACACACAACAGTATCCATCCATTCTTTCCTCACATATAGTCAGCTTTTTAATAATTACCAAAAAATAGAGAGAGGTTTAATCATCCCACCAGTCACTTTTATATATAAAAAAATGCTGCTTTACGGAACTCGTTTATTGATTCTTCTTCCCCACCATTTTTTAAAAAATCAGATTACAAATGAGAACATTCTGACAAAATGTTCTTCACATGTTTCTGACAAACGTGAAAATAAGCTTTGCTGATCCCAATTACTGAGTCTCCCACAACTATATTGTGACCATGGACAGACCAAAATGCTTTCTCCTGACCTGAGGAGTTTTTCCTCTCAAGACCTCCTAAGTCTTGTCACCAAATTCTAGCTAGGAGTCTCTTCATAGTCTTAGATGCCACCTCTCTGATACATTCTGCCTCCTTTTGAACCTTTACAGGTTTGCTTCAAGGGAGCATGCTTAGAATTGTCACATTCTTATTTCAACAAACTGAATTAAAAGCCTTACCCATAAGAGCATAGTAAAGGTAAAGGGACCCCTGACCATTAGGTCCAATCGTGACCGACTCTGGGGTTGCGGCGCTCATACAGCTTCCGGGTCATGTGGCCAGCATGACTAAGCCGCTTCTGGCAAACCAGAGCAGCACATGGAAATGCCGTTTACCTTCCCACCAGAGCAGTACCTATTTATCTACTCGCACTTTGACGTGCTTTCAAACTGCTAGGTTGGCAGGAGCAGGGACCGACCAACGGGAGCTCACCCCGTAGTGGGGATTCGAACAGCCGATCTTCTGATCAGCAAGTCCTAGGCTCTGTGGTTTAACCCACAGCGCCACCCGCGTCCATAAGAGCATAAGAGCATACAGTATAGCCATTTGTGGGCTGTGAGGGCTGGTTTTGACCCACTGCATCCATTATGTCCATTAAATTTTTTTGCAAGTTTTGGGGAAAGAAAACAGGAAATGAAATAGAACCCTCTAGTAAAAACAAGATATATTTACCATAACATATCATTTACTATTTTAAAACTCTTGGCTCATTTTTTTATTTTATTATTGTTGTTTTCTGATAACTGTATGATTTTCCTCCAATTTATGAAACAAGCTTCTGTGAATTCATACCAATTAATAGCCATTGGTAGGTGCTTCCCCCACTATCGTCTAAATTTAGATTTGCTTAAGCAGTCCAGGATAAGGCAAGCATTTTCTCACCCGAAGCATTTTCAGCTGAGGATATCCATTGTTATTCTTAGCAGCAGCAGCAGCAGGATGCCCTGAGAGCAAAAAGCGGGAGGCGGAGGGGAAAACACCAAGCACAGATCTGAGAGAGTAAAGCAGCATTTTCCATCATTAACTGAATTTTTAATATATATATTTTTTTAATAGAGCAGATGTTTCATTTTCTCTCTCCCTTTTTGTAGGGTAAATGTCAGCTTCCTCCCTGCTTTCCCCCATCACATGCTGTTAGACAGACTCCCTCCTCTCCCTCCCTGCTGAATCATTTGCTCCCCTTATCTAACAGGCATGCAAAGTGCTAAACCTAATCTTTTCACTTCACCGTCAACATAACTAAAAAAGAATTTGATTGCTAAGGGAGAATGCATTAAAAAAAGAACGTAAGGGAAAGAGATTAAGGTTCACTATATGGTAGTAAAATAGATCCTGGGAGAGAGAATGAAATTGGGTTTACTTAGTGTTTCTGGGCCTGGCATTAGGGCAAGTGAGGAGCATTTTGTGTCATGGAAGAGCCATATTAGGCAGCATCTAAATGTTGTAAATAAGATGAGTAATAAATAAACAATGTATTATGATTTATGTTTACTCCTATGGAGAGATGCTTGTGGGATTTTCTGCTTCAGCATCCATCTGCCTCAGCTGCAATCTTATGTACGCTTACTCGGGAGTAAGCCCCATTGAACACACATGCTGAAGAAGCATTCGTCTGTGATCAAGTTCCAGGAGTCTCTCCCCTCAGTTACCAAGGTACTATTGCATTGACTGTGCACGACTTTTCTTGGTGTGCAGCTGTGAGAGCAGAAGATGTGGAAGTTGAAAAATGAGGAAGCTAAACATGTTAGGGGAGTATGTGTTTATTAAGCACTTAAATGACAAGCAATGCCAGGGACAGTGCATAAGGGTGCGATGCACTGGGTTTCCATACCTAGCACAAACTGCCCAAACAATACTAAAACCCCTCCTTCTTTAGGGCCAGAATCTACTCTTTTTCACCTTTATCTTCCTGTTTCATTTCATCCTTGTAAATACTGTTGAAGTATCACTGTGTCTTTTATCAATTTCTGATGAGTCAGATACTGACTTTATGTAAACCACTTATAATTTTTCTCTTAGTAGCTGCTCATCTGACAATCTCACAGGGCTGGAAGGAGTCCTTTGGTTGTCTTTATTATCATTTATGATAAATTGTATTCTAAAAGAAGAGTACCTGTGGGTTTTGCCTCTATTTGGTGACCATTTGCTACTTGTATGATAGGCCAATTATGGGGATGGCAAGTCCCAATGAAATACGCCTTTATTTTGTACGTATTAATAACATTAGTTTAGGTTTTTCCTGTATCAGGTTCTGGATCACTGTGTAGTCTCTTGAGAACGTACTTTAGTTTGAGCTAACAGCTGTGAACCCAGGGGGAATGTTACACTTCTTTTATCTTATTTTTTAAAAATTTATTTCATATTTCTTACTCAACTATTTTAACTTCATGATAAAGTTTTGATTTTTTAAAAAGCAATCTTTTACCCTATGTTCCTTCTTCTACAGACAATGCAAAAGAGTTAGTCTGGAGTCCCAACTGAGAGAATAGTGGCATTTTATAATGGATGTAAATATAGAAGTTTTCTGTTTTAAAGATAGTCAGGTCCTGCTTTTACTTTTGAGCCCAACACTTGCACTTATGAGCCTATTGATGTCAGCACTATGGGGACAAGGCTCACAGCAGCGTTCCTGTAACTTGGTGACCTTGCAAAGGATTTGACCTTGCTCCTCAGAGCTATGGAGTGCACACTCTCAGCACAATCAGTGTTCAATATTTCATCAATGAAAATATATTTACAATTTTCCTCCCCTGTCCCCCAACATGAGGGAAAGAGAGAGAACTTCAGCTAGGTATCAGAGACAGTGGAGATCCAGTTAAGTGAGCCAGTCCAGGTAACTATTAACACTTTATTAATCCCTTTGGGCTTTACTCACTAGACTCCTCTGATTTCTAATCAGAGCTTTCAAATTGACCAGATCATTCATAAGTCTGGACTGACTTTGAAATAGACTATCTAGAAACCCTCCAAGAAAGCTTAATTGGCTGGCAACTTGATTTGGCAGGACATAACAAAATACTCTGGCAAAAGGAAATGAGCAGAGCACCCTACTCATTGCAGAACACACTGAACGCAACTGCCAATCTGACTGACTTCCCTTTGACTCCACTAAGTCACCTGCCCGAAGAAGTACCGGTAACTTCTGCAGAGTATTTTTCTGCTTGGTGCTGTAGAATTCATCCCCAATATAAATCAGATTTATTCCAGCCACACAGCAATAGATTTGTCTCATTCAACAGTATTGTTCAGACAATCATTAGATCAGCATATATTTCAGTATATCTGTTATACCAGTGAGCTCTAGTACACAGAGCTGCAGGTTTGTGACCTGATCAGTATTGCCAAGTCTCCTAAAATCTCTATCTGTTGCTCACTGGCCTTTAGTTTGTCTGAAGGCTTTGTGTGCTGCCTCAGTTTACCTAGTTTAGTCTGTTGGGCCCTAGTATGGGAGACTCTGTGAGCCTATGTTGCAGCTGCTATTAATTTGGAGGAGAGATGGAGAAGGATGGGCAAGGAACCTGCAGGCCCCAAAGAAAAAGTTTTGTGCCTGCCCTGTGATATTTTTCTAAACTGAGAGAGAACAGTGAATCATCACTGTAAGAACTTAGCAGAATCAGGTCTGAAGCGCTGAGCAAGAAGGCGCTAAAGGGCAGAGGAAAACTGTAGCTGCTGGACTTCTTGCAGTTCCTTGCTGGCTGGGACAAACACAAGCCAAGGTCTGTGTCAGACGCTGTATTTTTAGTCAGATATGTGGGTGTGGGTGGTTATTCTGGGTTGTTGTTTTTTTAAAAAAACCATATCTATACCCCTCAGATGTAAGCCTGCAAACACTCAAACGCTAATAGCATATGGTGTCAGTTGTTCTGTTTCCTCTATGAAACAGAGCAACTTCCACTGACCAACTATAGTGAATTATAACAAATGTAAAAGGATCTTATTTCTCAAAAATTATTAGGCAGTGCAATTTTTTAACTATTTGGCGTGCAGCTCCTGGCTCGGAACCAAAAACATACTCAGAAAAAGGCACATCAGCATTCCTTCCTCTCAATCTCCAGTCACACTTTCTATTTTCCATCAAATCCCTTATTAGTTTAGTCAGCTGCCAGTTTTCATACACGACCCATCTTTTTCTGCATGGGGCAATGTCTGCTTTGAAGGAAAATGTTCACATAGATTTACTCATCTTCTTCTTTTGAGCACCATTGAAATGCCCTTAAAGGATTGGAGCAGGGTTTTTTTGCTATGCATTGGAAAAACATGGAATCATAAGGTTAGAAACCCACTGAAGCACCCAAGGATGATGTTAACATGAATGTGAGCCAGAGGTTTCTTCTGCACTTCTGATTGTTGAAGCCTGCAATGTGCTGTGCAGTTGACTGACAGGGCTTGAAGTGTGCTATGTATGGGCCTTCGCAGTGCTTTGCAAGACCTGACAATCATCAGATCGCGGGTGCCTTGTGTGTTGTGCCTTTGCACACGTGGTTTGATTTCACAAACCATGCAGGCAAAAATAGGTCCCCTGACATCATGGTGATGTCAGACAAATGGCAGGTGTGCAGCGCCCCCCACCTGTCAAATTAGGCCTAGTCGTCCTGTGCATATGTATGCATTGGACTATGGCATAGAGTGACAGCTTTAAGCTCAACTTGCTTGGGCAATGTCAAGAAGTATCCGGATGTTTCATAACGAACCCCCTTTTTCTCCTGCCGTTGACTGAAAACCACTCTGCTTGCTAAATCTGAAAATCCACAAGAAAAAAAAGTGTTACCTGTCTTCCCTGGTGTATTGTACAAAATGGATATTATAGCCTGACAACTTCTAAGCTACTTTACATCTGCAGAGGAGCCAAGATGCCAGAGCCACCCGGCGCTGATCCATTTTATGCACAAATAATAATCTTGATAGAACGCTGATCTGCAGAATTACAAAAGGTGTTTAAAACTCTGATCTTCCTTGTTCACTCTCAAAGGCTGTGTTCAGTAAGGGAATGAAGAATAAATCAAGGAGAATGCAATAATGGCTGAAAACAGACAAGCTTTATCCAGCAGAGAGCTCCTGCTTGCATAATTTACACAGGCAACCCCCTACAACAAGGCTTTCACTATAAATAAATTCAGATTTATTGGGCACAACAACAAAAAAGTACATATTTAGGATTCAAACAGCAAAATGTTAGAACCAGGACATGGCATGATGGATGATAAATAAAATCAAACTCAGTAGACTAAAAAGAATAGGGTCTTAAGGAAATAATAGATTGATGCCAAATGAAAATAATTAACTTGTCAAACCAGGTCAACCTGAATAACAATAGATAATGTGTATTCAGAAATGTATTTGCATGATCTGGCCACAGCAAGATCACTACTTCTGAATCATTCAGAATTTGCTAAGATCTTGTTAAGGAAGGTTGGGACAACCCCTAGTGGAGCATAGGGTGTCTATCTATGCACACCATACAATCAACTTATTTCTTTGGTATACTTATACTTAACCCTTCCTCTAAGACACTCATTCAGTGAGATAGATTTCATAAATTATCACATATACAATTTAAAGTGGACTTTAAAATTCTTACCTTGTTTATTTTCTTTACATCTATGTGACGATTTAAAAATTGAAGTTGACAGCCGTCAAGAAAGCAAGAGGTGCTTATATTTGAATTCAGATGTCCTTGTGCAAAATCCAGAATCCGTATGATTGGAAGCAGAAAAATAGTGAGTAAATTGCACTAGTCAAAACACCATAAAGCAAACACTTAAAGCCATGAAGCCTGTTTTTTAAAATGAAGTTTATAAATAAGGTAGTCTGGAAAATAACCAGGATGCTTTCATGATGTATATTTGAATTGTAAATATACTGACATAAATGGCACTAAAATCAGAGGTGCTGCTTTAACACTTCACTGACATTTCAGTGCCATCCTCATAGTTTAATGCATACACAGCCTCACAGGAAATGCAATGGATACTAAATGTGAGAACCAAGACATTAAGCAAATACTTTCCCAGATCATGCCTGTCAACCCAAGCAGCAAAATCCCGTCATCTGAAATTAGATTAATTTCATGCCACCAGACTTCCCAGTTTTGAAAACCTTACAACCAACTTCCTTGGCAAGCGTAGAGATGTGTTGGGCCCAAGACTGCAGATGGGGTCCAATTCCAAGAGAAACAGACAAGGGTTAAATGGGCAGAAGACGGGCTGTAAGCAAGGCAATCTGCTTTGCAACTCAGTGCAGCAAGTTGCTCAGGTGGAGGTGTTAGCTTGGAAGGAAAGGTTTTATAATGCATGGTGTGACTCCACTGGCTTGAGAGGTTAGCTGAAGAATGGAAGAGATTCAGCAAGCTATATATAGAGGAGTGGGATATTATGGGAGCCTGCAGGTCACTCGACTTTCTGGCTTTGCTGTAGCAGGTCCCAGAACCTCAGAAGCAGCTTCTGGCTGGGTCAAAACACCCCTTAGTTCCTTCCGCTGACAAATTACTGGCATTACACCTCTTTGTAAGGTATCATCCCCACCATATTCAAAATTATTCTGGCCAAATCACCCAAGACCCAGCCAAGGTCCTTGCCTTCATAGAATCATAGCGTTGGAAGGGACCATTAGAGTCATTTAGTCTAACCCCCTGCAATGCAGAAATATTTGGTCCAATGTGGGGCTTGAACCCACAACCCTGAGATTAAATATCTAATGCTGTATCAAAGTCCTTCATAGTCTTGCTTCATTACCTCTCCACTTTTGTAACCCCCAAAATGCCTAGGACTTTGCACTCTGCCAGCTTCACCACCCTCAGCCATCCAAAGGTCTCCTGCTGCCTCAAACTATTCTGCTTTTTCTCCTTTTCTTGCCCCTTATGCCTGAAGCCTGTTGTGATGCCAATGGTCTTACATGACAAAAGCAGGTGCATAATCCTATTTGACAGATCCAAACTAAAGAGGCCACACTTCACCTTACCTTTTCATGCAATTCTAGTGCCTTGCACTAAATTACGGAATATCTTGTGCATTGTGCTGTACTTAAAATCTAACGCATTTTTGAGGAAAGTTAGATTCAAACTTAAAAACCATAAAACCGTAAGGTTTTCAATTCCAGAATCTTTTAGCCTCTGTGATAATAAGATGAATCCAACACATAATCTGTGTAAATACATTTTATTTTCTTTACAAATGGGTAATTGATACTACTGTCCATCTTCTGATTGAACAACACAGTGGAAATGAAACTATTCATTCATTCACATTGCTAGTTTTAACAAAATGCTTAAAAGTAATGCAGTCATCCCGGAGAAAAGCACACAGAAGTTATCACAGTCTAATGAAGGCCTATATCTACATCAAAGGGGAAAAACAGCTAGAAAGAAAAGACTCTATAAAGAGTTATAATGTAATCATCTACTCCTTGCTATGAATGTTCTGGTCACAAAATAGAAAAATATTTGCTTACAAAATGAGGTTTTGTTTTTTGTTTTTTAAAAAGAGGAAAACCACCCCTTTCCTACATAGTAGTCTGCATGCAGAGAACTTGGGGTGTGTTGCAGGGAACAAGAAAGGAAATGGAATGCAGAATCCTATCAAATTCTTGGCATAGACAAGTCGTTTTGCAGCGGCTGACTCTTGGTTGCAGACCCTTCCTGCGTTATCTTTTTCACACAACTCTGGCATGTAGGGGGAAATTGTAACATGAGAAACCAGTCTCCTGCGGGCAAGTAACATTCCTTCCAAAGAATAATGACAGCCTCTGTTGTGGTTTTTCTTTTTTTTGGGGGGGGGGTCAGTAGAACTGGAGGTGGTATGGATGTCCACGACATACGCATTCACTTCTTTGCCATCAAACAGGTTTAAAAACAAAACAAAAAACCAACATACAGATTGTGTGAACAGAGACAGTAGAGGGATGGATGTCCAAATCACTGGCAATGATGACCACAATGTTATTTTTAGCTCTTTGAAAAGCTATCTGCTTTCTCTAGCAACAGCTTTCACAATAGCTTCAAAGTTTACTACTATAGTCCAAGCCTGCCACCTGGTGGCCGCCAGCAAGTACCATCCTTTGTAAACAATGTAGAGCAGTAACTTCCACCTATGGTAACTAATGATTCCAGCAAAGTACCTAGGCAACTAATCTCTAATATTCTTCTTTTAAAAAACACAAAAAACAGATGTATTATTGAAGAGAAAATATAAATCTTTATACATGCTGGTATCCAGCCTACATAAGAAAAACACTATAAAGGTATCTTAAGTCTGTTGTCATACTGTGACATCACCCTACCCTCTGGAAGGCACTATCCGTTCCCACCCACTCATTCCTCAGCAGAGCACAGACTTGCCAGCGAGCATCATTTAAAGCTATGCAGAAAGCCCAAAACCCCTTGTTTTGTTTGACGGTTATTTTAAAAAGTCAAGTTCAGGATATGAGATACATTTTAATTTTTTAAAAAACGAAGTTTCACATGGGTTTTTTCAGTGCTGCTTTTCTCACGCTGACAAGGTATGCGTCATAGATGATGTTTAGGAAGTTGTCGTCATTCTGAAGGGGGAAAGGCATATACTTCGTTAATAATATGAATTTTAAAACCACAGAGAAATTAAAACTCCACATTTTTTGAACCATTGTGTTCATTAATGCACTGGGAAATGCAAATTTAGATCCTATGAAGCCCACGGAGTGGTCTTGAGCATGCCACCCACTGTCATCCTAATTATTCTCCTGGGTTTTTGCTGAGGCTAAAATGTTGTTCTAAGCAACTTGGAGCAAAGGCAGGATAAAACTACTTCTACAGACAGCGGTAGCTCTAAGCAGGATCCCCACTGCTGGCTGTCAGAATGAACAACATTTGGGCACAGATCAGCAACTCCCAATTGACTGCAGTGCATAGGAAGATTTGTTGCGTCTAACATGCTTCAGACCTTGTGAGAAACTAGAGCTGCTGTCAATGGTCTGGGTTCTAGCTACTGATAAGACAGCTGCAAACCGGGGGCTATTTTTTTTTTCAGGGCACACAGGTGCCTAATTGTAGACTTACAATACGGTAAGTCTTACTTTCATAATAACCAAACTGGACCATCAGCCAACTTAGCAAAATGGAAAAGTAACCTGTGTAACAAAACAAAACAAAACACTCAGTTGAGGATTATCTACACAACGATGCTGTATGCTTACTGGTGACAATTCATTCCAACTCTCTGCTCGCTGTCATCTCCTAGGGTGACAGACGCATATAGTTTTTAAGAGAGGACAAGGACATATGAGAAATGTAATGGACGCTTTACCTGGATCAGATGTAGTAACGTTTCCTGTAGTTGTAGCTTTGTCAATGAGCTGCTGTTTGTAACAGCTGCTTCTGGGTTCTGCACAGACAGGTTGTTAGTGGAACTAGAAACGGCTTCTTGGCTCACAACGGGCAGCCATCCACCTTCACTTGGCTTTGGCGGTGCTGGGGCAGACTGACTGAACACCATTGGGGACATCAGTAGTGAAGGAGCTACAGTAGCAGGAATTCGCTGCGGCGAGATGACCTGCTCATCACACACAAGGACATCACATTGAATTACACGTCAACCACAGCTATACAAAGGAATCTGAGGTGGCATTAAAAAACTATCTGGCAAGCAGCTTACTGCCTTTCCGGAAGGTGAACTCAACCCTGCTGGAGCTGGCAGTCATCCTAGCAAGGCAGAAAAATATTCCTGGGTTGAGGGTGATAGGGTCACTGCCAGTTTGATGTGCCACCAAGCATAGAGTTGAGGTGGCTCTTGCAGTCCAGAGAACCTGGATAGCCATTGTGAAGATAGTGAGATGGTGCCAAGGGAATGGACCCAGAGCCAAAGAAACCACCCGAATGGAGAAAGGCTGTTTCTTGGAAACCGAATCATTCAGACATAGGTTAGATGTAAGAGGGTGGGCAGGTAGAATTCAGAAAAGCCTGAACAGTTTCTCAACCAGAAGGGCCAAAATAGATTCAGTGTTGCAGACCCATGTGTCAGAACTGGGTTGCTGCTGCAGCCTGACAGAAAAATTATGCAAGTTGTGGGTTCTGTTGTCGCAGCAGTGGTATGACCTGCCAGCCCTAAATGGCCAAAAAACTATGCTTGGGGTATGTATGTATGTATGTAGCAAAATTTCCCATGCAGATCTGAAATTGGCCAACTAATTCTTTGGGTGGAGGGCAGCCCTTTAAGTCAGGAGGCTTGTCAGGTTCTGCCTGAAAAATAGACCCCTTATTTATTTGTATACACATACTCTGCCCCCCCCTCCCCTGATGGTATTCAAGGCAGCTTACAGTTAAAAACAAGAACTGCACAAAACAGAAAATTCAATCATCAAAACACAATGAAACATTGATAGAATTAAAATTATTAACATATATGAAATCTGTTTAAAACATATCAATAATTACAATAAAAACAGCATGGAACCAGCCCTATAATTCAAATTTGTACTTAGATTCACGCTCCCTATCCTGATGTTTCTCTTCTAATGATTCCATGAGGTTTCTATTTGTTTATACAAGACATTATCTGCTCATGTAAAGCCAAGTGAGTATTTAAGCAGGGCCTGCGCTACAAATCGGTGAAAGGCTGCTGCACTAATACATTCAGTTGCTTGAGTTCAAGATTCCAACATTAAAACTAAATTAAATAGATGCTGGCAGACAGGAAGAGACGGTACACTGACGATCCAGTTGCTGAATCTCGTCTTTGCTAAGCAGGGTGATTAATTAGAAACCATTAATTCATTTTATCTAATGGTTGGGAGAGCTATATATCACATGTAGTTATACATTTTGGCAGCCCCATACATTATGAACAAGCAGCCTGTTTTGAAGAGCAGATTGCATATTGCTCCACATTACCATGGTCAGCAAGGTCTAAGGCTGCAGTCTCTAAAGCGAAGTGTAATCCCACACACGTGTATAGCAGATTTGCAGGCTTCTGCTGACAATGGCCAAGCTTTTAAAGGAAAGTAATACTTGTATGCAGCTTAAATAGCTGGATAAGCCTCCCTTTCTCTGCCCCAAGGCAGATATTTCAGAATGTTATTTTTAGGGAATTCCTTCAAGGCCTAGGCATTAATTATGCTTGAAGAGTCTAACAGACATGGAATGAAACACTTTATTATAACAACTTGGGCTGGAGGCAGGTAATAATTTTAAAGAAACTGGAAATAGCAAAAAAGCATTACCCAGATGCAGATGTAATGTGCCTGTTCCCCCAAAAAATAGACAGCCTTCCCCAGCAAAGGAGACTTCCTTGTTTGTTAAATGGGCTTTCCTATTATGTCCGATGCAGGAAAATGTGGTTTAAGTACTCGTTGTAGACCAGGCTCAAATCTGTGATATGCTTCCCACAGGAATTTGATTGACCACTGTGAGGAACAGGATGCTGGACCAAATAGGGCTTTTCTTATATTCTTACAAATAAGGAGATATCTGCAGCTGGGCATGATAGGAAGAAGGTGTTTCAGCCCATCCTTATTTCTACTCCAACAAACCATATTTATTGGTAATTGGGAAGGTCACATTTGAATACAGCCATAGATTTCGATTAAAAGGACCCCTTGTCTGCATGGAAAGCACTCTTTTCCCCCACAAGTGGAGGTGTTGTTTGACTTCCCTGACCCACAGGAGTCACTGGGCATAAGTGGCTGCAACAAGAAAAGGGAGGAAAGCCCCATTGCACAGACAAAACTCCAATGGTTCTTTGGGTCCAAACCATAGTCCTGCTGTCTGACTCTAAACTGGTTTTTTATCAGAGCATGCCACAAGCAGGAATTCTACCTTTAAACCACCTACTTTCAAGATCTTCCTCCAATTTTCTGCCCTTTCCTCTTATTTTGGTTGCACCTCTTACCTCTTTACAATTAATGCAGCTTTGGGATAGCCTTCCTATCAACCTTTTTTTGTGAAAAACCATTTTCTATGTGCATAGTTGAAACGGACTGCCTAGGTATGCTCTTTGAGCAGCTCAGACTTGATCAAGCTTGTTTTTTCTTTGAGTTGATTCAAGTACCACTGTGTTCTGCTTTTCCTAATTGCTTTCGTAACAAGTATTTCCCCTCCACTGAACCTTATACTGCAGATTACAGCTTTGAAGCCAGATGGAGATGCATCACAAGCCAAATCAAAATGAGACCAATAATATGTCGACTTCACTGCTGAGGAAGTACAAACTGCAGATTCCAGTTACTGAAGGAACTTATGGCGAGTCCTTTAAATGCACATTTGTTCAGTCCCACCACCAATATTCAAGATGTTGTCTAGGTGGCAAGCTGCACCCAGCAGACCCTATAAAACTTGGTCCACTTGAAAGACAGTGGGAGCAGATGAAATGCCAAAAAGCAATTCTAGGGAACAGACTTTTGGGTGCGTTTATTGTCAGGTTCTGCTTTGATTCACTTTGCCTGAGCATCTGCATGTGTGACTGCGCCAACACTATTTGACTGAAATGTCTGTCCTTAGTTATGGTGACGAATAAGTCTTCAGCTGGCAGCAATACACTATAGTACAGATTAGCAGCAGTGCTCATCCGGAAGTCTTTACAAACTTAAATATTTCTGTAGAATAGACACAGGTGATACTACCAAAGTCTGGAGCAAGAACTTCCTCACTTAGAACTTTTAGGCCAAACTTCTCTGAAGTTTGAGCTTGCTTGCTATTGGCTCAGCATACCAGCAGCAGCCCTTTCTACCACTGTAGCTGTAGCCTTCATTAAGCAGCTTTTTATGGGCACTTGAACCCTGACAAAGCTTCTGTACTTTTATAGTTCTATGGTAGAATGTGGCAAAGAGACAAAACCTAACATATAAGCTATATAAGAAGACCTGGAAAATGGCATCCTAAGAAATGGCACCCAGGAAACATGGCAACCACAATGCAAGCTGGCAGTTAGGTTAGCGGCTGAGGAAAGCTGTCTTTGCATGTGAAAACGTTATGGCTGGCAAGCAGCGGCACACAGGAAAAAGCTTTAAAAACCAGTGGGTTTTAAGCTTCAAGGGAGCACTTAGGCCTGGGACAAGAGAACTAGCAACTGGGGGTAGTGTTCATGCCGGTGAAGAAATCTGCTGACATATGTTGTGAAAGGATGGCATAATGAAACTGGCTGACCGGGGTAATTTTAAAAATGAATCTCTGTTCCTGCTGCTGTCTCCATCAAAACTGATGGCTTTTCAATGAAAATGTGAGCCCCTGGGAAATCTGAACTCCTGGTCCATTTGTGTTTGACACCCGTTTTTAAATCTCAAACCCTTAACACAACCACAAAATAAAGACCTGAGCAAGGCCTATGGAGACAGCCACAGGCTAAGAACTTAGTTATACCCATTATATTATAGAGCCAATTAAATTTGCTGCAGTTGGCAAGACGTGCTTTCTTTCCCCATTAAACTGGTGTCACAGGGGGCAGGTTTAGCCTCCACCAAGTAGTTTCCCAAGGATATTGTTTTATTTTCTCCTGTGTAAGTGAATGGCCCCTATCGACATCTGTAAGAAAACATTAAGAGCTGCACTATGGGATACTGTATTGGTGGAAATAAAACCTGTTTTCCAACCCTGGGCAACCCAGCCCAGAAAGTACCTCCCCTGCAATGCACAGACAATCTCTCAGTTCCATCACAATACTGTGCAATAAAACATTATCTTCCTATGGATAGACTTTGCTGTCCACATTCTGAATAACATCAGCAAGCTGATTAAAGTATCACATCATGAAGCCATTATCAAATTCTATCCCAAATGGTTGTTTTTCCATTTCATTTTAGTCCAAATGTCATAAGCATCATCCTCAGACACAGGGTCAATGAATCATCAAATTCCAACTTTTCTTGTTTTGACACCTCCTGCACTTTCACACTTTCTATTAGTTCAAATTATAGAGCCTAACAATAAGCTCAATTTCCAGTTTTATTTAATAGTGTGCTTGGCTGCAGTCTATGGAGGAGAGGCTGCAGGAAATGGCAGACTGCACAACAAAAGCAGCAGCCAAAAGCCAAGCCCCCACAGCTGCACAGATCCCATTTGCCCAAGTGAGGGATTTCCAAGGATTATTAAAGGGATCATTTAACTTTGGAAGTGGTGGGAGTGATTTGTATTATAATTTAGAAATGCCTTTTCTTGGATGCAGCTTGACAACAGCAAAATATGCTAGTATATCTGAAAAACCCTTTATAAACAAATCAAGAAATCAAGTGCTGAAGGTCAATGGGAAAGCAAAACTATATTCCATAGGGACACAGCTATGGAAACCTAGATTCACTTGGGATCAGTAGTATCAGTGGATGTGCAGGCAAGGGATCTTTAGCCTAGTTGCCCATCCCAGCTGTATTCCTCCTTACCACCCTTTGCTATTAGGCTTCACTCAAATGTTGGCATAAGGAGAAATAGCTAACATGCAGTTGGGTGGAGTCCCAGGTAGCACTGATGCAATGATGGAAATTACCTGTGACCCAATATCTATGTGCAATTTGTCCAATTTCTGCTTTTCTTCCATCATAGTTTGGAAGTGAAAAGATTGCAGAAACTGAGTGAATTATTTATCCATTCCTGCAAGTTTGCACCTAGTTCATGTCTTACTTCCTATACATGGTGGTAAGCACATATCCCAAGAATAAGGCTCACACTCTACCCTATTCGCGAATGTCTGAAATGGCTCTAACAATATTCAGAAGTATCTCCAGCGAACACACAGGGCTCTCACAAATGCACAGGAGCAGTGCCATGCTTGCAATGGGATGCACATGCAGAGCTACTCCTTTTGGAAATGAATGGGGAAACTCTTGTGCGAATGGCATCTTCATATACCTATCAGAGCTCCTGTGCACACAAATACTTGCTGGATGTTAACTTTCAGTTCCTGCAATAAGAGACAAGTTCTCAAAGGCAAAAGCAAGCAATACCTCTGCCTTCATGCATATAAAGCAAACTGTCTCAAATATGCCATCCAAGGAACTGAGTGGACCAGCAATCCTTCATTACAGCTCTGAAAAGCCATTACAGTCGTACCTTGGAAGTCAAATGGAATCCGTTCTAGAAGTCCGTATGACTTCCAAAACGTTCAAAAACCAAAGTATGGCTTCTGATTGGCTGCAGGAAGCTCCTGCAGCCAATCAAGCCACGGAAGCCTTCTTGGACGTTCGGCATCCAAAAACAGTTTGCAAACTGCAACAGTCACTTTGCGGTGTTTGGGAGCCAAAACGTTCGAGAACTAAGCTGTTCAAAAACCAAGGTACGACTGTACTGGCTATGGTCTAACAATGCAGAGGACATTCAGGTACAAAATGTCCACTTGCCCCCCTTGAAAAGGCATGCCCCACTTCAAGAACTTTTGAATCTGGGGATGAGGATGACTTGATATGAGGTTCACCCACAAAGGTAAAAGGTTTTTGATTTGTTGGGACATTTGCTGGTGAATGGAAGCTGCACACAAAAAAACCACTCGGGATTTTTCAAATCTACATGCTTGCAAAAGCTCAAGCTAAGCCCAAAGGGTTGTTAAAATGAACTAAGGAGCAGTGTTTGGACACCACTAGTATGGACCAGGAACTAGCCTACAGTTCCCCAATGCTGGAACTGAGAGGTGTACTTTTGGTTTTTGAATGTTGAAAGTAGAAGAACAAGCAGCCTGTTGATCCAAGGTTCTCAGACTCTAGGATCTATCAAATCTATTGCTGGTTTACCTGAAAAAGAGGCTGCTTTTCTGTGTTTGAAGCTTTGTCCATCCAGGAATCCAGAGGTTTTAGGGTGCTGCTGCTCTGAGTAACCACGGGAAACTTGGCTGCCAAGGTTGGCCGACTGGATACATGCAACTGCTGCTCCTGTTGCACTATCTGAAGTTTCTTTAATAACTCTTGTGGTGAAATTACTCCGGAGTTTCCAGATTGGTTCCCAGAGAGAGGAAGGGACTGTCCGGGAAGTTTGGATTGTTCTTTACCAAGGGCTGGAGGCCCCAAAGTCTGACTTGGGAGAGAGCCATTGAAATACATGAGATGAGGCTGTGTCACATTCTTTACCTGGGCTCCTGAGGAGACAGCAGGAGCCCTGCTGAAGACTGATGCAGCAGAACTCACTGGTCCTGCATTGCTGAGCTCCATTTTTGTCATTTGTCCTGACTGGCTTTGCAGCTGTTGCAGCAGGCTGCGTGTGCTGGTGGCATCTTGGACTGGATGAGATGTCCGCATGCCATGAGAAGCCACAGGCTGGAAGAGTCCTGTGAAAACCTCCCCTACCGAAGGGACACTGCCGTTCTCACACATCCGGTTCTCAGGGAGTTCGGAGACTGGGTGAAGCTCTGCTCCACGCACCATCAGTTTCTGAATGGCCGGGCAAAGCTGCTTCTCTGCTGTGGGCGAGTGTCTTCCAGGTTCCTCATAGGACAGAGAGCGCACAACCCCTTGCCTCAGAGGAAAGTTTTCTTGGTGAAGTTTTTGTGACTGCTCTGAGGTATCTTGGTATATGTTAGACTTTTCCTGCTTTCCAAAGAGCGTCGTGAGAGATAAGTGTTGTGGTTCAGGGTCTATGTTCTGGTGGGGGAGTGGGGAGGAGAAAAGAAAGCCAGTTTAATTCAGAAAAATAAAGGCAAAATAAAGGTTTGGCTAGCAGCATCAAAGGAAGAGAGAGAACAGCAGATGCCACTGTACGTTCTCCGAAAGCTGAACAAATGGCTTTTCTACAAACAATTGGTAAGATCACAGGCGTTCTGTTTGTGGCAGAAGCATGAGTTTGGAAGCAGTTGGTGGGAAGATGATTGGTGAGGACAGTTATAAGGCGAGAAGTGGTGGACAGGGGACAGCTCCTCCTATATGCTGCTTCTTCAGCACACACCACACTATCCTGACACTGCCTCACAGCTTGCTCCAGTAAGTGTTGGGTCTCTCCCTCCCTCCCTTCATCATCACTCAGCAGAAGAACCTTTTCACCTCCAATGAACTGTCTCACAAAATACAATTTATTTTATTTACTGTATGATTCTTTATCTGAGTGTAGCAAAGGGTGTAAGATTACACAGAACTGCACAAATGGTCACAATACAGTAGCACCTTGGTTTCCAAACGTCTCCATTGATGAACGTTTGGGTTTCAAACACCGTAAACCCGGAAGTAAATGCTTCCGTTTTCAAACATGCCTTGGAAGTCAAACGGCTTCTGCTGAGTGTATATGTTATTTTTCTCTATTAAATTTGCAGACCGCCCTTTGCGCCTCGGTTTTCAAAAGTTTCGGAACTCAAATGGTCTTCCAGAACAGATTACGTTCGAAAACCGAGGTACCACTGTATAGCAGAGCTTATCTACCTGTTTGCTGACTGCATGTACTAAATTATTATTAACAACTCACAGCTGGTATATGAAGCTTCATTTCAACAGTTTTCTTGCATCTTTATGTGGGTGGAGGAAATGGGTTGAATTTAGTTTTGTTTAATTTACTTTTTATTTCTATGGCTAGAATCATTTTCGCATCTTAGCTTTACAAAGCAATATACCTAGAGTACAGCCTGAAGATATATGAGGTCACCACCTTACTGAAGCTAAGCAGGTCTGGGTCTGCTCAGTGCTTGGATGGGTGACTCTTGGCAGCCGTATGCACAATGCATGGAGTTCCACGATAGAAGAAAGATGGGACATAAATGTAAGAAATTAAATTTAAACAAAAGAGTTCATACTCTGGATTTTTTAACAGTTAACTGATCTGGCTCAGTAATCAAGAGCACACACCCTTGTAAGGTGCTTTGGTAGGGATCAGACCAAGATCAAACTTTTCCAATATTTGTTAGAAGAATCCTACAAATCAAGAGGCAAGAGGTGGCCTGCTGAGCACAGTCTTCCTTCTTCCTATCTCTGAAATATTGCACCCAAACAGTGCTGTGTGTTGTTTCCTGATTAAGGGCATAAAATTGGACAGCACAGATCTGTCAGCTTTGAACACGATGTGTGATTATGAGCTGTATCTTAGTCCTCCCAGCCCAGTGTTCATGAATATTGTACACTTTGCAATGGGCTATAAAATTTCATTCCAATGTAAACAGAATTGCATTACAAAATTCCATTAAAATTGCATCCATTGTAAGAAGAATTGAAAGGTTTTAAGAATCAAAGGGGTACTATGAAAGGCAGGCATAACTCCCAACGCCAACACAGGGAAAAAGAAAATCAGTAGAAGCCTACAGGTGCTCTTATTAATGCTTTGGATTCAAAGTCTGTAAATCATAGACAGTCACTACTGAAGGAGTTTTAAGAGCAGCAATAGAAATGGTGCCCCTCTCAAAATAGTAAAGAGGGAAAAAGAGGGCAGCATCAAACACAAAGGTGGGGGGAGAGAAAATATAATTTTATTAAATGATAAAATGCCCTTATAAACCAGTGAAATGCTTGATGCATATCAGTTCTTCACTAAACTGCATTGGGCATTTTGTTGTCTTATAAGGTGAATATGTTTTTCAGGGGCAATGAAAGAACAACAATATCCAAATAAACAAACAAACTATAATACAAATTGTTATATAACATAATCACCAGTGCCCCTGAATTATATGCATTATGTTACATAGCCTCGTTCTCAAGGGGCTTTCTGTCCTAAATTTCAAATGGAATACTACCAGACTGCTGAGGGTAACTAAGCTACTGACTTTTTATTTGGTGGTAAAGTTTTGTTCTTATTTAGGAAAAAACCCACTTTAACAGTAAGCCCATTCCTCACCCCAAAATTAATTGATTTCACCTGTTCCCAAAAGTTGTTGATGTTCCCCCTTTCTTTAGGGGATGAACAGTCCTGTGAAGGGGGTGAGGTGATATTTGGCCTAGCATGGCCAAGGGCTGTCCATGCCTCTCTGTTCAGCCATTCCAATAATACAACCTTTGCTTTAAGAATGTTGTTTATTTTGTAGTAATTGTTTTCTGAAAGCTATGTGCTTTACTGATGCATACAGCCAAATATACTTGAGCCCTCATCCAGACTTATTTAAAAATGAGTTCCAAAAAGCAGCGTGACTACCTGTGGTAAAGATACATACCACCACACCAGGGTAATGAAATTGTGGATCATGGCTGGGTTGAGAGCAAAACTGGATGCGATGGCAGAGGTTCACCCAGCAAGGTAATATTTTTATATTGCACAGAAAGGCTCCTAACACAGACTCATAAGCCTTCTAAACTCAGAAGCTTAGGGTTAAGAAAGTAAATACAATAGCATACCTGGACTTGTTGAGGAATACACTGGTGCTGAGTTTCGCTAGGCTTCACTGGGATTGGTTTGATCAGGTTGGGGTTGTCATATATAGCAGAAGAACTGGTTATCTGTTTTGGCTCTGAGCACATTTTACACTGCAACACACAAACAAAAGTAATGCTACATTAATTCTTTTTATAGAAAGCAATTTTTATTTTCAATCTCTCCATCACCATGAAAAAAAGAATACAGTACAGTTAAACTTGAGAAGAGAAAACAGAACTGACAAATTGACAAATGTCCATGAGGATCAAGGGTACCTGAAGGAAAGACAATTGGATTTTCTTGGAACATGAGCCACATGCAATATAAGTGCAGGAAATATCCATACGAGGGATTTTATACAGATCATTTTCCATTCTAATCGTCTCTTCACTCTGCTCTTAACCTATATTTCATGCAGACTAAAGGCTAGACTTAGATTTAAAAGGGTAAAAAACATTAGAAAAACAAAACAAAAACAGCAGTGGCTTCAGGTTATCCAGATAGCACATGACATTTGATAGAACAGTGGATTTTTGTTCCTGACAAGGCTCTTGAGACATCAAACATATTCAAAATCATAATAAAAGAAATGTAACATAATAAAATAGTAGAATAGCAAGGGGGGGACCCAGAATCATAGCCACCAGTAAAATTCAACAGAATAAAACACAGTTAAAAACCAGCTGCAGAAGACTGGGCAAATTAAAAACAACCATTTGGCCCACAAAATAAATAAATAAACTTCTCAGTTCCATCAGGATCTGGTATGGCTGGGCAACCCCAGGCGGTAGAGGATCAGGAGAAAGAAGAAGAGGGGGGCCTTGTAGGTTGGTGCCCAGGAATGGAAGATGGAGGTCCTCTCCTTGTGACTCCAGATGTAGTACTGGGGCGGGGGAGAGATGTGCCGGCTCTCTTCATTGCTCCTGCTGCAGAGTCCCATTGGGGAGTGAGAAGGACCCTGACCAGTCAGGGGGAGGGGCTGAGCAGGAGGACTCAGTGGGGAAGACGGAGTCAGAAGGGTCTTGTCACAGAGAAGAAGGCACCACCTCTGTAGGTGGGATCAGACACACCCGCCCAGGCTAAGCACATATCTGAATGCAGTATCAGGAGGCGAGAGTGTATTGAGAGTGATCTCACCCTGCCTTGTATTTAAAAGCTAGGCACGAGTGGTGTGACAACCGTAGGACATCTCTGTTGCTTCTGTTCACTTTTGCATCTCTTGCCTTCCACATGTACTTTGGAATCATGACCTCTGGACTAATTGCCTGCTGCTGAGCCTGCGCCATTATTAGTATGAATAAATATCTTTTCTTTGAAATCTGCTTTAGACCATTGGTCCATCTAACTCACAATTGTGTGTCTTGACTAGCAGCGGCTTTACAGGATTTCGAATGGAAGACATCGACACCAGCAAGGAAGGGAGTGTATCTAGCTTCAGGTTAGACTGGTGGATAGTATTTATTTGAATTATAAATACTTTATACTTTCATTTGCTGTTCTACTAAACATCACTAGAGAATGTGAAGTGATAAAAAGCACAAGCTAAATAATAATACAAAAGTTAAGAAAAATAAAAAGCAGTTATCTCAACTGAAACAAGCAGCAGCAGCAATAATCAGTACAACAGCAATTGAGAAAACCAGTAATGGACTTCATGTTTCTTTGCTTAGTGATTATCCCAAACTGCAGTGCAAAGAGGGTCTATGCAGGATACAAAAGCTGATTCCATCACATGGAATTCAGTCACAAAATGATAAAATGTAAAATAGCTATTTTGAGAAGCGTGGTGGTCCTGATGTGCAGTGGCTTTTGATGCAAATAAAACTGTAAAATGTGTCACCTTTGCTTAGCTTAATGTACATGATCTCCAGCTTTGAGAGGACAGCTATTCCTGTATCTCAAAGGGCTTCCGAACATAAAATTCTCTATGATAGATTATTTTCTTAGCAACCAATTATGATAAAGAAATAGAGGGATGGGGTGGAATAAGAAGCAGACATGGACTGACTGACTCATCCTTCAAACAAATGTTTTCTAACAAAGAGAGAAAAAATGAAACCACTTCAGTCTTCTACACAATCTTTTCTACTGTACAATAAAAGGGGAAAAAACAATTAAGTACCAATCATGAAAATGGGTTTTTCTTTGTTCCTTCGGAGGGAATGTGACCCTATCTGGAACAAGTACTTGTCTATCTTCTGAACATGGGAGCTACCCAACCAAAGAGACTCTGCTTTCTCAAGATTCAAACATAGTTCATTGGCCCTCATCAGCCCACCACTGCACTCAGACACCCGATCCATGTACCGATGACATCTTGCCCACAAACCCCTACTGACTGCCCCCAGTGGCTTTGTATAAATGCTAATAGCACTGGGCCCTGCAGGACCCCACGGCCCAGGGCCCAGGGAGTATTCATCCAGTGCTACTCTCAGAACACAGCCATGAAGGTAAGGACAGAACCATCATAATATGGTGCCTCCAATACTAATCCCTCTGAGTCAGTCCAGCAGGATACTGTGGGCGATAGTGTCAAAAGCCACCAAGAGATTGAGCAGAAGTAACACAGTAGTGCTCCCCATCTCTTTCACAATGAAGGTCATCCATCAGAGCAACCAACGCTGATTCAGTTCCAAAACCAAGTCTGAACCCAGACAGTAGTGCATCTAGATAAATCTAGTCTCATCCAAGAATACTTGCAGGTATTGTTTTATACAGGATAAGCCTCACCTTGGTATATTCATCTTTGGCTTTGTTGAGCATCCGTAGGATATCCACTTCTTTGCTGTCACCCAAATTCAGGCTTACTGGGGAAATTCCAGTGCCAGCCCCGTGCTGCGCTTTCAGTTGTTCTTGCTGAGTTAAACTGGAAATGAAGGGTGAAGTTAAAAATGAGGGAGAAAATGGAGTTCAATTCCAACTGCTTCAAATCATTTAGTAGACATTAAAAATGGTTCCAAGGTTGTTGTTTTGGAGGAGAAGGGTTTGCCTGGGTTGATAACATAATTTCTCAAATTTTGTGCACACTGGGCCATAAAAGACTTAAATATCCCTAACACAGTCACAGATCGTCTGGCCGGGAAGTACATTAAACCACAGCTCATTTTATGATTGCTGGTGATAGTAGGGTGGCGAATATACACAAACAAGTCTTTAACTGCTAGTAAATGACCAATTTCCTGCCCCAGCTGTTTTATAATTACTGCAAACTGCTGATAATTCTAACACACAGTCACTTGGCTGAACTGCAGTGCAGTTTTAACTAGATGAAATGCTGCTATTATAACCCACTAAACATGGTTTACAATCATACAAATCCTCACAAACTAGTCTTTTACTGAAGAAAATTAGCAGTCTGAGAGACATTTAATCACCAAAAACTGCAGGGAGAGCTGATTAGCCACAGTTATCTTTCAATAACGTACAGTTGTTTGAGATGACAGCTTGCTTCTCCTGAAATCTTGTATAAATTATTTCTTGCTCCTGATATTAACCATTGTGGTGTTGTTCACCATGACAAAGGCACCACTGCCACACAGGGATTGTCAATATAAGGCACTCCACTCTCTTTCCTCAGATGCTTTCATGGGCTACAAGTCAACTTTGTCAGTCTCCCCTTCTAGGCTGAGGCTCACAGAGGTTTTCTGATCAGGCATGGAAGCAGTTAAGGACAGGCATCAAACGATCAAGATTGCGGATATTTCACTGTGGGCTGAATACAACATGTGACAACAGATATCCGAATCACTGATGACAGAGAGCTTAATGTGTTGCTTCTTTCAACATTGCAGCAAGAGATTTATGTAAAATCCGCCTTCATAGAGGTCAGTGATCCAGGAGCCCACAACTCTTATCCTCAAGAGTCTTTGGACTCTACTTTTGATTGGATATTTGATGGGTATTCTATGTTAGCAGAAAGGAGGGGGGAAGATCTGTAAATAATGGGGCCCCAAACGCCACCAAAAGCAAGGAACAACAAAACCTGTTTTATAGTCTTATTAGCCTTTAAGGTGACACAGGATTATCTTTCTTTCTTTCTTTCTTTCTTTCTTTCTTTTTGCTATAGCAGATCAAACAGACCTATTCCTCTGGATCATGTATTGGTCGTGGCTCAATATGCTTCCACTCCCTGCACAGGCTACACACTATGTTAGCTATGCTAAAATTTGTTTTAGATGACTGCTGCCATATCAACCTCTTATGGATCAATAACTGCTTAAGAAAAGGAAGCAGACCTTTTAAACAGTTTAGAATAAGGAGAAAAATTATCAATAAATTACCCAAAGGGTCTATACTGGGAATGCTACCTTTTATTCACAAACATTCTTAAGTCAGGGGTAAGCAGTGAGATAGCAAAGTTTGTTATTTGGGCTGTGAAATGCAAAAGGAAATTGAAGAGTTCCAGAAGAATCTGGCTCCAAACCGAGTAAATGATAAGAAAGCTTCACACAACATTTAATGTACATAAGAGCTAAGTGATGCACACTGGGGCAAAACACAACTACTCTGTACATATGGATGTAGGATCTGAATTGACTGCAACTAACCCAAGAAACAGAACTTGAGGTTGTGGTAGGCAGTTCACTGAAAATGTCAACTTTCTGTGCAGTGGAAGTGAAAAAGACAAGTCAATATTGGGAATGGAAACTAAAACTACCAATATTACAATGACTTTTATATAGATCTACTGTGTGACTACATTTGGAACATTAGGTGCAGTATATCTCAAAAATTCTATCACAGCACTAGAAAAAGTTCAGAAATTTCCCCATGAGGGAAGCATTTGCACACTTCCAATGCGGTGGGGTGGGGAATACAACTAAGGGGAGATATTAGAGATTTTTAATTTAATTACTCTGCTCCTTTCATGCCTATTTCTTTTTTCAAAAAGACTATAGCTGCAATTAAATTGTGTTAGGGAAATGTTAACTAAATTTGTGATCTGTGCATACTTCTGTAATGTCTAATAAGCAGTAACGTGTAGCTTATGGTTTTCTATTGCACTTCAGTGTGAATGTGAGTCAGGATAGGATAAAACAGTAGGTGATTGTTTTTAGAAGTATTTAAATATTTTTAGAAGTTTAATTGTATTAGTATTGATATGTTTTGCTGCCCTCTGGCTCCTCTGGAGGAAAGTGTGGGGTAAAAATCTAAATAATAATAAAGTGTGGGGTAAATATCTAAATAATAATACTGGGGAAGAGGAGTTCTGACTTTCCTAGAGTGAAACATCTTCTCTCTTTCTCTACAGCAGATGGACTCTTTTGAACATCCATTTCCAGGTCTTGTGGAATTTCCTGATCAATGCCTAGCAGGAGAAGTAAATCTGTAGATCGTTTCACAGTAATTACACTGTAATGTAACTGGGCAAAAACAAAGGTTGGCTGGTCCATTGTTATGCCCAGGCAAATTTAACTCCCCTGATAAATCCTCTAAGATGCAGGCATCTGGTTAGAGTTAGAATTTAGATGATAAATTGAGCATACCTGCACCAGATTCTACACTGGACTCCACCCTGGTATCTTTAGAAAGTTACAGCCCAAATATCATATGTACAACCAATTGCAAGAGCATGGCATTAGATACAAAGCGAGTGTAAAAGTAACATGGGAACCAGAATAACTGGAATGCCTCTGCAAGTGGCCTAGCTACCATTACCACACAGATGGCTACAGGATTACCAAAGAGAGAGAGGGAAGGGCCTTACCTCAGTGGTACAGTATTTGCTTTGTATGTAGAACACCCAGGTTTGACTCCTGGTATCTCCAGGTAGGACTGGGAGAGACCCTGTCTGACACCCTAAAGAGCCACTGCCACCTCAGATTATGGCCTGGAGGACCTCTGACCTCAGCAATCCAGATAGGATCCCTCAAACTGGTACCTAGCTAATCCACCCCATGGTGGAATTTCATCATTCAGGGCACTTAGAAAGAGATGCTATCTGTCAGTGCTTGGATATTATAAAACAAATATATTAAAAAATACTATGAACTGATCTCTATATACTACAGTAAGCACATTTATAACCTTTATTGAATGTATATGATCCCTGTCTTAATTGTATAATCCAAGTTTTACTGAAGGCACTAACCTGTTTCAGCAGGTTAATCTTACAAACAGTCCTATTTCAAAAAAGTAGGAAATAAAGTTGCATACTTCTCCATATACCAGGGCAAGTGAGATCAATAGGAATACACTATACAAAATAAATTGCAAAGTATAAAAATAAAATTACAATTTACAGACATTTGCCTGTGATTTATTTCCTCCTCAGTCTTTATCAAATAAGAACTTTCCTCCCAATGAAGGAAACTTTCGTTGAACAATTCCAAAATGCGTTAGTCCAAATTAAAATATGCTTCACAGTGCAATCCTATGTAGTTTTATTCAGAAGTAAGTCCCATTGATTTCAATAAGACTTACTGCTATTTAAGTGTGCACAGTACCGCAGCATCAGTTGAGCCCATTTATGCTGTTAATATAAAGGGGGTTAATCTTAAACAGTTTCAATATAATGAACAATGCTATAACATGCAAAAGAACACAAATAAAATCCTCAAAGGGCTTCTTTGACCACCAGCACTTACTTTTTCATGAGCTCTGCAATTCTTTGGCATTCTTCCTTATCATAAAACCAAATTCCATAAATGGACACTGTAAATGCACATCAAACACAAACAATGAACAACACATTACAATGCTTTCCAGCACCCTCTGGCTTTGTAAAGGTTTCAAAAATATCTTGTAAGCCTTAAACAGTTGCATTTTACCTTCCCCCTGTTGCTATATGATGCAAATATTTGGCTGCTCCCCATACCTTCCAGTTTCTGTTCTGGCTCTGTACCAACGCACCAGGTCCTTCCAACTTCTACTTGTGCAACACTGTCCGCAGCCCCATCAATGAGGCCTGCGTTTATTTCTTTTTATTAACGTTTGAAAACCCACATAATTTGGACCTCTGGCTGCTGGAAACTAGCCCCAATGCCCTGAATGAATGGGCAACTTTCACCCATCTGAATGGAATGGAATTGGGGGTACTTTCTGGAGTGCTTTTCAGAGTGATCAGGTCTTATGTGGTCTTCTACATGATTAGTTGGGGAATGTTGATAGAGAGAACAAAGTATATGCAATGTAATAAACCTTCTGTTATTGGAGTGAAAGACAGTCTACCCTTCTGTCATCGCTTTGGTAAACTGGAAATCCTGGAATAACTGAAAATTGAAGTCTGCTAAGAGATTTGTTCTGAACATTTGGGGGTAAATAATCACTATAAATAGCAGCAATGTTTAAAAGACTGCACCCATTTTTACAGAACATTTTCTATCAATGTCCCAGATTTTTGTTTTACTTGTCTAAATAAAGCATTTAACACAATAGATTGTAGTAGGTCCAGGACGCCTGTATACATAATTCAGGAGGTGTTGTTGGTTTTACATTGTGACAATATGTCCACATTTTATACAGAAAAAGGAAATTAAATCTTGAAGCACAAGCCAACAAGCCCCACCCCAGAAGTGTTTAGCAGAAAAATCTATTGAAGGTGATAATGAGAGCTATTTTAGGTCCCAAATTAAGGAGTGATATATGCACTTATTTCCATGCTGAATGTGAAAATAGCATTTGTCCTCAGACCATCTGAATACAGAACGTGATGTCACACCTTCTGGAATGCAATTTTAAGTGCACTCAATAGTTAAAGTTAGGTTTTTGAACATCAAGTGCCTAAGCACATTAACTTGAAGGTTACTTCACTGGAACTCAAATCCAATTAGGTGGCTGTGCTATATGTTTGCTATGAAGTAAATTGGCATGGAGTTCAGTTGCACTGAGTTATTGCCTGCTAAACTGCAGCATCTTCCTGCCCAAACAAGGAATAATTCCACCCCCACTCATGGTGGAAACACACCTGCAGGCACATAGATTACCATAATATATTTCCCTACAAGTCTTGCATGGTCTCCACTATTTATAATTTGCCCTCATGAGATCAAAACCAGATACAACCACATCAATGCACTATTCAATTTCCAAAGGTGTAATTTCTATCTTAGTTTCAGCACCCAGGGGCTAATTTATAAAGCAAAGCAACCTCAGGAGTAATTACAAGGAAATATTATTAAATACACTCGCTCTAATTCTCAAAGGAGACTATAGCTTTGCAGTAAATCATATGCTGTACATACGAGACCCTAACTGAAATCTACCACCTCAAATTAAGCGTACATCCAGACAAGATCAATTGGTCATTTGCTGTCATGGCGCTCCTTTGGGAGTTCTCAATTTGAACTTTCTCCCCCTGGGAATTGCAGATTTGGGTTTCATATATTCTTTACTTGCCTGTATTAAATGCTGAATTTGTGCAAATGCATTCAAACACATCCCAATAAACTTAAGCTTGTTTGCCAAGTCAGAGATGTTATTTTAGGGCTAGCATTATTTTTAATTACCTAAATATTGTTTTAATTTGCACTTCATATTTACATCACAATTTTTTATTCTATTTACATCATCATATTTTATCACCATAAATGTTTCCTGTGACATTTTTTTAATTCAACAAGCAACAAAGAGAATGTTTCCTACTTTTCCCCAGCTAAGCATTCTTTATTTTCTCTTGCTGCGTATAGCCAACATGTTTTTCCAATAAGAGACTTGCTGACAAATGAGAGTGCAGCTTGAGAAATGAGTTTTCAGTAATGAAAGGATGCAATTTCGCCTTTGAACAAGACAGTGAATAAGGTTAGGGTTCAATCTCCTATTCTGAAAGACTGCGCTGCAGCTTGTGTCATGTGACCCAAGACCCAGTAACTGAGTACTGTCACGTGCAATTGGTCCTTTCTTGTTACAAACTGCAGAACAGCTTGCGCTTACTATCTTGCCTTCCAAGGTTTATGAAGAGCCTTAGCTGCACATGCTGTTCAATGGATTAGGGCAAAATACACTGTTTAATGTCAAGGCTCGCCCCTGAAGTCAATGGGATTAATGTGCAAGTGAGCAGTCTGAAGACTACAGACAAGAACAATTCATCTTAACCTGTGAAATACACCAACAGTTTTTGCTTCCCTCTTTTTTAATGTATACCTTCATTACTTAACATTGCTTCATCTTAGGCTCATTTCTAACATAATGTTTTGAATTTGCGAAATGGCTTTTTAAAAGCATTGCCTGAGTGCTTAAGCAGAAATTGTACATGGAGCTGATGTATTTTCTGTATCAGTCTGTCAATGCGATTCTAAATTTCTGCGCATTCCTGTTCTTCAGAAAAATTACTTGGATGATTAATCGCTTCAAAATGGTAATCTGTGCACAAATCACTTAATTGCAAACTATTCCAATGCAGCTTTTCTTGTGCTACACTTTGACTATTATATGAACAGACTCAGGGATGCCAAGTTGAATAAAATACCGGGGGGGGGGGGGGAGCCCCGCCCTGCATAACCGATCAGATGATGTGGCATACCATACCATTTGAATGGCAATTCCCATCAAATTTGGGGAGGCCCAGCCTCCTCAAAATTTATTTTATGGGGGAGGGGCCCCCGAAGGGACCTTGGTCCCTAGGAATTGGCTCCTATGAACAGACCTACTAAGCTCCACTTCAGACAACTGTTCAACAATATTCTCAATTCTTTATTAGTCCACTTTATGCTCAGCAATAAATTCTAATTAAAAACTGCAAGAAAGCTAGTATAACAAAGGGGCCTAGAGCTTGAGCTGGAATTCAGGAAGTCATTGGTTCAAATCTCACCTCAGAAATGAATTTACTACGCAGTCTTTGGAAAGCCACCATATCTCAGCCTCACGTACTCCTCCTACATCCGTAATATGGGAACAATACTGAGTCCTAAAGAATCGCAACGGGATAGCACAACAGATGAACACAATAAAAATGTGGTTGTGGGGTCCAAAATAGTGCAAGTGAACAACTTCAGTGAAAGGATCCCAATGCACTTTGAGCAAAAGCTCTCCCCAGGGAAATATTTTAGTATTCCTACACAACTGGATAGTTGTTGGTTTTTTTAAATGCACTCCGTTAAGCCTGAACTTTTTCAACAACAGTTTAAAACCATACAAAGCATGAATCGATTTGTTTATTTTTATCATAACATAAAGTGTCAAATAAAAAATGCCTTAAGGTACACAGAACTAGAAAAATCAACATGAGAAGTCTCTTCACTTGAAAATATAAATGTGATGGATATCACATTTGATGAACTGGTACCCCACATGACCTGCAAAGGGCAAAGGACTGGAGCAGAATGCATTCCTAAAAGTGTCAGACTCAATAGCAGTTTGTCCAGACCAGCAAGAAAACCCATCTTGGAAGCTGTAAAAGAGGCCAGATAATATCAACTTATCTGCTGGACTCCTGACCTATTGTCTAATGCAGAGAGTCTCCCTGCAATTCTCCCTTTGACTAGAGTGCAGTAGTGTTGTATAGGCCAAATATACCTGCCATCTCCTTATGGCACCAGTTCTCAATTCCTCCCTTATCAGAAAAGAATACATTTTGAACTGCTTGCTCTTCATTTTCCTTCACGGGTGTTAAGTGCAGCACACTTCACTTCTATTTCAAATTAGGACTCCCATATGACACCACACCTATGCATGTGTTTATTGAATCTGGTGGTACCTGCACACATGTTATATGGGCAAGAGTTGTTACATACTTAAATATCACAATCCCAAAATGATTGCCTAAACCAGATGCCTCAAAACAAATTAAATCCATCTCTTGTGACAAGTTATGGATTGAATTAGATTGATTAGCAAAAGTGGAAATCTCTCTTTAGCTCAAGAAATCTGTGGTTAACTTCTGCTTGGAAGAAAGGGGATTTATAATCCTATAATGGTGTTTAAGTTCCCTTAACAGTGCCCTGGCTGCTTTCGTTAAAAAAATAAAAATAGCTCAAATGCCACAGGATTGCAGGCTCAGAAATGCAAAGTAGCACTTTAAATGAATGCAATACAGATAGGAGTGAGTGGGGTTTTCAACAGTATCTTGAGCACTGTGTGACCCAGTAAGGAATGCATGTTTACAATAGGGCAGTCTCCTGGCTGGGACAGACTACTAACCACATGCATAGTATCCGAATATAAAGTTAAGGCAACACCATCATTTAAAGCATGCTGCCCCTGAATGATTTACAATCCCAGACACAAAAACAAGCTTATTCACCCATCAGTCTGTGGAGCCATTTGCAATCTCAGATTAATTTCACTGGAAAGGTTGCATACTTATGGGGTAAACGGCATTCCTTTCCTTTTAAGGAGATGTTATCTGGGAGTTATTTTTTAATTGCTGAAAAATGTTAGAAGACTAGTTTTCAGGGCTGGCACTGAAACAACCACTTTATCACATTGCATATAGATGAAAGAATCTAGATACGCACTGCAAAATATGCATCAAACTTGCACTGTATAAGACTCGTGTGTATCACCGTTTTGTAACTCTATTGGCCTGGTTCTCATTTAAAAAAATATGTAATTCACTCATTTGATGAAAATTTCTCTCTGGGTGAAGTCCATAAAGTCCAAGAACCCCTTTAGAAAGACATATTCCTCCAAAACAAGGGTACATTATCAGAGACAGTGGTGGTGATGTATGAAAACCAGAGACCTCTATGACTCAGGGAGGTGATGAACTGACAGGCAGATGGAGCCCATTATCCTCACTTCTCAGTCCAAGTTTTCCCTGTAAAACTAACAGAGGAGAAGGATTTTAAGCAAGCACAAGGCACAGACCGCAAGAAAAAGACTGGGAAGAACTGAAAAAAACAAGGAGCGACACACAAGATATCGCTCAGATTGTAAAGTGGTTTCCTTCGGTCTGCCTTTGGGAGTTTTAACAAAATTGTACAATTTTTGCAAATTTTCCAGCTACTAGGTTTGAATACTTCTAATGAAATTGTCACTGTCACGCAAAGAGTTCACTTTTGCCATCTATCCGTTTGGACTGTGAAACTTCATTTTGAAGAACAGGATGTTTCAGACCATTGTTCGGCAAGCTACTACAGCTTATCGTCCACTTCCTACGCACCACCCAGGGGAGCCTGGAGTGAAGTATACTGGCAAGATGGTCCATGAAACCCAACTCAGTTGCTTCTACATCACACCTGGAGGTAAGGACCCATATAAACATGATATACAAAACTCAATGAAAAGATAACTGTACCTTATGATATCTGAAAAAATAGAGTGAATATTTTGGTATCTGCAGGTGAAATATTCTAAAATTCTATTTCTAAATTTATAAGAAAGGTCTTTAGAACTGAGAATTCCCAGAGTACTTACAGAGACAGACAGTTTCAGAAATAAATATGCCTAAATAATTTGGCAGAGAACTGATGTCTAGCTTCTTAAAACTGTGATAACAAGACTGGTTTCCAAATGCTCACTGTGTCAGAGATTTTTGTTTTCTAATTTCTCATTTTTCAAAATTACTCAGTACATGGTCACAAATAATTTTGATTACTTTTAAATGTTTGCACAAAATCAGAATACAGAACCTCTCATAATGGGTATATAATAACAGTTTGGAACAAGAACAGTAAGCCACTTCAAATGTCTCCTTTTTCAAATAAAACTGTCCAGTCTACTTGGAAAGGCCTATCTTATCTCAAAGAAATGTCCAATATGGCCACAGTTGGCCATATTTTCTCAACAAAATATGTCCAGACTAAACTGTACTGTCTATGTTTTGAAATCCAGAAAGGGAACCTCTGGCACTGTACAGTGTACTGCATTAGTCTTTTTATGAATTCGGAACCATCCATAATAGCAGAAAACTCAAGAAGTGCCTCTCATACCACCCCTCAGATTTTACCTCCGAGAGTGGAGAATCATTGCAAAATCAGCACCAGCCGTTGACAATCTGCATAGCATTGTTATCTTAAGCACTTCATTCCACCTCTTCTCACATGGCATAGTTTTGCTCTGATACAATACTGAATATTAATGAAGATGGATACTGTAATGAATTGGTATTTTTGGTGTATCAGAATGATCTATCAATGGTTCTCCAACAAGTGTTGGGAGCCTAGGTCAAAATGTGCTGAAAGTTTAGATAAGACATCCAATGGAGAAGACTTGTACTAGAGTTCCAAGAAATCTATAGGCAATGAGTATAATGTGGATATTGTTTGCTTTGTATACAGTTCTACCTCAGAACAGGAAAGTGGTTCTATACCAGCAGCTTTAAATATGTGTTCTAGGGGAAAATAGGCTCTTCTGAAGATTATCAGGAGGTTCTTCAAAGGGCAAGCCACCCTATGAAATATGATATGTCATATGATGGTCTATACATAAAAATACATAGTACAGCTGGTGCATGACTTAATACTGAAACAGGTCTTCCTTCTTTAAAAGCATACATTTATAAATCTATGTTTCTATACCAGGGGGGAAAGTTTGCTGTCAGACCAACATGTAGCAAAATTGTGGTTTTTAGACCTGCATAATAGAAATGGCTGAGCACACTGTTATAACAGTTTGATGTCACGTTATTCAATTTGCCCTGCAATGTCATCTCAGTTTATTTCTGCCCATAAGACCCATAATGTAATATTTACTGAATATGTAAGCCACTAATCTAGAAGACCTTTTGGAACTTTTCAACTTAGAGTTCTGTGATAGTCTACTGTAAAAATATATAATTGTTTGCACAACACAGTTGAAGTAAAGGTCCTGTTCAGGGAAATTATATACTAGTAACCCACACTATAATACTTCTCTTTACAGCATGAAAGTATTTTACTTCCCAGGAGCAAAAGTTCTGTCCCTTGCCATTACTAACAGATCTCTGTTTCATTTGATACCTACAGATACACATGTATAATGAAACCAAACAGACTTCAAATACTGCCTAAGCGAAGGGTTAGGGTTTCATTTAGTTGTTTAGTCCTCCTACCTGACTTTCAAAGTTCTGTTATTGCTAGAATTACGGTATGCTTGAATATATCAAGTGCTCATTTTTATATTACACACAATAGTTTAACCAGGGCTAAAATGTATACAAAAATATGTTATTCAAAATAATATACAACAGAAAAAATGTTATTTGAAGAATATAAGTACTAGCCAATTTAATGGAAGGGCATAAAGAGGTAATTTTCTTACAGTAAGCACTAATTTTGCTTCTAGGCTATAGTTAGCTAGTCCAAGCAAATAACTATTATTGAATCTATGCCTGATTACAGCTGAGGTTATGAAGTGTATTTACCCCTAGAATAGAACTACTTTTGAATTGGAGGGGCAGGGAGGGGAAAGCATCCAGTTTAAGAAAAATAGCAAACAATTATTTTAAGTATTTAAAAGCAAAGTTGTGTTTGGACCATCATACTGTGGCTTATTAAGGCAAGATATGAACAAGCCTTTTGCCCATGCAAACAGCCCCTTCACTCCTTCATAGTGCCAACCATCTACCCAGAAAGTCTGCAATTAACCACAATTTCTTGTTCCATCTATACTGGGAAACTATGGTTGCCAGCTTTGGAGTAAGTAGCATCCTCAACCATAGATCCCAGCTTGTTCCAAAGCTGGAAATTTAGAGATCAGACACAGCTGGCAGCCACAGTTTAGAGCAGGGGTAGTCAACCTTTTTATACCTACCGCCCACTAATGCATCTTTCTTGATGGTAAAATTTCCTTACCGCCCACCAGTGCTCAATGGAAGGAGGATTCCGCTTGTGCCGTAGAACCCCCTACCGCCCACCCAGAATCCTGAAACGCCCACTAGTGGGCAGTAGCGACCAGGATGACAACCCATGGTTTAGACAAAAATGAACACTGTAGTTAATTAGATACTTCCTGGCTCATGCCACGAAGGGAGGAGCTGAGATAATATATTCCGAACTGGGCCATTATGTGAGTATGAACTAGAATAGTCAGCATATTTTAGCAAGTATCCAATGCGTATGGAGATGTGAACAGGTTCAATTATCAATCACATTTTCACCCAGGGAATTTTGAGCTATAATCAAGCACTTTCAAGTCCCGTTGATCTCGGGGGAGGAAGTTCAATGCATGGCTAGTTTTGTCCTACTGAAATCAAATGGGACTTTAAAAAGTAGTTCAGCTCAGATGGATCATACTTTTACTTCAAAACATTTTGTTTCCTAATTTTTTATAACGAGACTTGCTATAACAACTATTCATAGTCCACTGTAACGAGATCTAGAGAAGACTGAAGATTTGAGAGGAACAGATGACATGGTAGACAAAAACCACTGCTGATGTTGGCTGGTTAAGGGTGTCATAATGTCCAGGGTTCCTACCCAGATGGCAAGCAAGAGGAACAGAAATGAATGCTTTTTACAGAACAAAGAGGGGAAGGAATTTTCTACTTCTTGTTCTTCTACAACTGTAGCAGTTATTTTGTTCTCAGCCTTGATCTTGCATGCTCCAGGAAAAGACACCAAGATTATCCATGGCAACAGCACATGTGCACACTTAGTCAGAACAACAGTAATGCCAAGCTATGCAGATAAGAGCTTAATTTGAGCCAAGTCTCACATGCCTTAGCCCAGCCTTGCATTTAAGAATCAGTTCGGTAGCCATCGGCAACCAGGAATTCCATACAAGGAAGTGAGCAGACTGGGAAAGGAGGGATGGAGCCCTCTGTCCTTCCTATGTGTTTAATGTGAAACGAAACAGGCAGCTGAAAGAGCGCAGCAGAAATGTGTCTCTCTCTTCTGCCTTTGTTAGCCCCCAGCACACTTGTAAAAATGTTTGAAGGCTAGTAACTTTTGAGGGCTTGTTTTACAAAGCTGGCAAACATTACTCCTCTTTCCTTCCCAATCGCTCTCAACTATTGGTGTTAATACCTTATAAATTCACTTGTGATGGAGGCATTATGGCCCCTGGTTTTCAGGTAAAGCCCAGCATTGCATAAAAAGGGGTGAGGGAGGAAACACCGTAAGCAGCTGCACTCTCTGGAATCTGGGATAACACTAGCATGGGGAGGAGGCGCAAAACAAGCTCTTCTGATGTGGCCCAGGGATTCTCACATTAGTTCAGCAGCATAGGAAGGAACAGTGCTGCAATAGCCACTGGCATGATGTAAGGAGGAGACGAAGGTTAAGCAATGGTTCAGAATGCATTGCAGGCGTCCCTAAAGACAAAGAGAGGCACAAACTTCTTTTTCCTTTTGCTATTTAAATATGGGATGGTTGGGACAGGAAGCAGTGCAGAAAGTTAAGAGTCTTTGTGTTGTGATACTAATAGTTGGCATGGGGTGGTGTCAAGAGCAGTCTGTATTATTCTAGTTTGGGAACACTAGCTTTCTGTTTCTTTATTTTTTATTTCTCATAGTATGTCAGGTTTTTACCCACTAAGATTGTGAGATAGAGAATTGGTGACAGTATTCTTTTAATCCTCTAGCTTTGGAGGAGGATTTTCTCTGGCCCTCCTGTGATGCAATGTTGCTGTCTTATATTATTTTGCTCACTAATTGACTTAAGGCATCTCACTTTATTTTGCGGAATAGTTTGCTGTTTAAATATGCTGTCATCTACTACTACTACTACTACTACTACTACTACTACTACTACAACCAACCAACCAAACAGCCTTATATTTAAACACTACCCTTTGACACACACATCAAGCTATTGCAAGTGGGGCAGAGCTCCTCATCAGTTGAGGTCAGCATGGTTATGGTGACTGACTCAACCTCCAGTTGGTCACATCACCAATGCTTAAAGGGAGGTAGAGGGGGAGGAAACAAGGTGGAAGCCAGTTCAGTGTGTTGCAAATTCACCAGCAGGAGTGCCAGATTTGTCTCCAACAATGGACCTTTTCCCTCCCCCTCTACTTCCTGTAAGCAGCAGCAATGAAACTGACAGGTCGGATGAGAAGTGCCATTCCACCATGCTGTCTGCTACTGCTCTCCATCCTTCCTGTGCCAGCTGCAATAGGTTAATAACTTATGGTCTTATTTATATGACTACCTTCGCTGTATGGTTTCAAATCCAGGCTGATCCCTGTTTATGATTAGTGCTTAATTCCTTTAACCATGATTAAGAGCAAGGGTAGCATTTCTGCCCAAGAGAGGAGAGGAGATTTGTGGAGGGCAAATCATGCATTCCCACAGGCATTCAACTATGGGAAAGAGGGAGCATAAAGATTGCATCTGCATTGGTTCCATGTCCAAAAGTGCTCCGATTCCCAAGTGTACAGAATCCCTGCTTTCTAAAGAGTTCTTGGGACACCACATTTCCTCAAGGCCAACATGTGAACTGGAAGAGAAAAATCAGTCCTTGATATCACTATATGGTGTGGGTAACCCATATGTGTACAAACACAACAGAAAACAACCTAGCTTTTCTCATCCTCTTCAAGTGTTTGTTATGCCTATGAGTCTAATTTGGTATTTAAAACCTAGAGAATGCTGTAATCTCTTAGGCAGATGGATTGTTTATTAATATGCATTTGTGAAAGCACAACAGAACTACAAGCTGTTCAGGCTTGCTAGATGCTAGTGTTACATAAAGAACTACTAACTACAAATTACATGCAAATGTTGTTTAAACGAGCCCTAATGCCACATTAAAAGGCAGGCAGGTCAGCAGGCAGGCATGGGACAGGGAAATTTGAAGCGGGGGGGGGGGGGGAGTATATACTTTTTCCACTCCCTGCTTCTTCTCTGCCCAAATGCCCCTGTCACTGCTTTTCCCACCATGGGGTTCTAAACTAGCGCTTGTCTCATTATTTTGGCAAGCCTGCTCATGACTCATGCAGACTATTCTGTAGGTTGGGTTGCTGGATAAGACACATGGCTGGTGTACTAACGAAATTTCATTGTCACGATAAAGGCTGGCTCAAGACATTTTCCTCCCTGAGGAGGAATAAATTGCACCCCATACACCCCGACAAGTCAGAGGGCCTAGTACCCAAGGCCAGCAAAGTTATTTTGGCACCCGAGGCAGAAAATCCCATTAGAACCTTTTCCTGGCAGTAAAAATACGTGGCTACTACTACTACTGATAATAATAAATTATTATTATTATTATTATTATTATTATTATTATTATTATTATTAGAATAACTAACAATTTGATACCCTTTTGTGACATCCAAAATCAGCAGCCTGAGGCATCCAGCCTCGTCAGTGTTAGAAGGCAGCCAAGGCACAGGACAAATGGGAACCTTTATCAGCTGAAGAGCAGAGTAAAAATCCTTCAGACAAATACCTATAAACTGAGACCACTAGAAAGCTATCAGCACCACTGATTAAACCCTTGCTGCTATAAACATGAGCTTATCACATATCTCAATGGGAGTTATTGAGCCCACCTGTATGAACATACCCATTTCTTGCTTGTGCTAGAGAACCCTGGAACTTGCTATACAACAGGGATGGAGAACTGGATCTGGCTATGGGCCGTATCCTTATATACCCTATCTCTCACAGCAGTCACCTGACATCACAATGACATCAAATGATGGAGCGCTTTGAAGTCCTAGCAAAAGTCAGGACACCAAAGCACCATCCTGGGTGCTTGCAAATAACCCTCTGCAGTGCTTTGAAGTGCCACTGGTCGACTCTTTGCAAGTCTCTTCAAGGAATAGCTGGATATGGAGTTTCCCTTGGAGAACTCGCTAGTGCAGCCAATCCAGGATTTTCAACTGCTTTCTTGAAAAGTAAGAAACTTTAAAACTACTTTTTCAAGTTTTGAAAATTTCCACAGAAATTTTCAAGAAGCAGCTTGGAAGAAGCATACTTCAACCCCAAGAATGAGTTTAGTTAATGCACGAAAGTGTTACTCACATCTGGCATTTCTGTAAAGCAGAAAAGGGTCCTGCAACTGGAAATCCAGATCTTTAGTTATGGGTTCTGTCCGATTTTCCATACTCAGCCTATTCATAATAGTGAATCCATACTTCGGTGAAGCTGATCTGAAAAACGATCAGAAATAAAGCCCTCCACAGTCAATGAAAAATAACTGAATGAAATTATATTTTAAAACACTTTGTTCTACAGGTATGGCTATATTTTTTACTAAAGTATCTGAAAGCCTAAGAAAAGACTTGGCTTTGGGGGGGGGGCAGCATTTTTATTTTTTTACCAACTTCAGTACAGATCAGACACCTCTTCCTCTTAGAACGGCACCCTCTCACTGTTATAATCAATATCCTCCTCTACTACTTTAGAAATTTACATATCTTATTTTAATTCACTGCTTCTGCAGTTTACCTGCAGTTACCTTATTATTATTTAAATACAAAAGATAACAATTTGTGAGGGCTAAGCAACAGTGCTCCCAACAAGAGCTCAGCTAGTTAAAAACTAATATATGAAAGAACAGTTTTAAAAAATATCTGAATCTCTTGTGCATACAAAGCACTGTGCCCAAACGTACACTTTAACCATCAGAGGCCTGCTCCACTTTAACAGTGTCGTATTAGTTGCACTCTTTACATTATAACTTCCTTTTTATGATGAAGCAAGAATGGGCACACTAAGGAAATTCGTTACACAGAGGGCCTTCATTCCCATTTTTAACCTTTGCCTTTTTTAACCTTTTCAACACACGGCTATTAAAATGGGTACATGTAGAATGTTCCAATTTTGAACTGTGTTTGATACCAGTGAAAAGACACTGGCTTAACGTGTGGGAGACATTCCAAGTTTGGTAGTCCTCTAAGGATGTCTCTGTACCCTGAAGCCACAAGGAATGTGCATTACAGGAAGGGAGGTGACAGAAAATGAAACAAAGGGTGGAAGTGATAGAAAGCAGCAAACATGATGATAATCAGAGAATTATAAGATTCGTTTGTTCAGTTCATTTTACTTTTATTCCTAACAGAAGGCTTACTTTTAACATTTTAAAAAACACACTTATTTCTCCCCTAACTTGCAGCACCAGCAGGTTATAAATAAAACTGTCTTTATAAAATGGTTTCCAGAAATAGATGCAGAAAAAATACTCTCTTATCTCTGTTCCTCATTTTACTTTTTGACAGTCTGAAGTGGTTTTTAACAGTCTGAATTGTGGAATGTATGAATTTGAACTGGAAAATATTCGGTTCAAATCTCTGGAATCAACTTGCCAGGTATTACTCTGTAGGCAAGCCCTGTTTTCTTGGTCTCAACTGCCTTTAGGCTATACAAGAACAACAACACAATAAAGTCTGTTCGACTTCCAAAATGTTCGGAAACCAAAGCGTGGCTTCTGATTGGCTGCAGGAAGCTCCTGCAGCCAATCGGAAGCTGTGGAAGCCCCATTGGCCGTTCGGCTTCCAAAAATAGTTCACAGATCAGAACAGTCACTTCTGGGTTTGCGGAATTCGGGAGCCAAAACTTTCAAGAACTAAGCTGTTCAAAAACCAAGGTACGACTGTACTGACCTTCCCTACAGGGTTTTTAGCACTTTCAAAACCCTAAACAATTACAATTTATTACTACTAGTAGTAGCAAGCTTGTGTTTCACATTGTTCTTATTTTTATTATTATTTAGTTCATTTTAAAAAATATATAGGAAATATATAAAAAAGTTCTAAATATTATTTGTAAGGAAGATCTAGTAAGTTTAAAAGAGGGTGCGGTATCATAAAACTTTGACATCGGAAATATTTGCCTGATACTTTGTTTAGTCTGCACAGAAACCTCCTCCTTACACCTTGTTATAAGTTTTTCACTGCCTTATTATCTTAGGAGAAAGGTATGGGGAGTCACTCTCTTCATCAAGGTTCATCAATCTGCAGTATTAAAAAAATAATAATAATTCTACACTTATCATGTTAACATCAGACCAAGTATCTTTAATTTCCAATTTATGTTTTCAACCTTCATAAGTGATGAAGAGTTTCATGCAATTCAAAAACTTGTACCTCTTGATCCAGTCAACGATATCACTTTTCTGTGCTTCTGTTTTGTAGTATGAGAATGGTGTGAATTTAAAACACTGATATCAAAATTAATAAAATTCCCACCTTGTGTAAACAAACAGTGTTCCTTCCACATCAGTCTTTTCCTAAAATCAATTAAAAATGCATAATTTTAAAGACAGAATAAAAGCCACCTAAGTAAATTAGTGCAAAGCATAAGCAGACAAACGACAAAATTGGGGGCTGTTTCAAATGTTACAGGTGATGAAATGTGATTTTAAAGCACCAATTGAACACTGGCTTTCTGGTATATACATTTCTTTTAAATCACCGTATGCATTTTTCTAAGCACACATTTACAGTATTCCTCTCCCCCCCCCCCCCTGTTTTAACATGTGCTCTGTATATATGCACTAGAAACATAACATATGAAACAGGCCTTTTCAATGAAGAATTAGGCCCAGATACCAGCTCATTTGTCATAACACAGCTGCTTTCCCATTTTGAGGTAGAAAACGCCTCCTTTCCTAAACTAACAATCCTGTTTGCCAGGGTCGTATTAGACACTTCATCCAAATTGCCCTACTGTGGCTGAAGCAAGAGCAGACACTGAATTTTTGTTGAGTGGAAAATAAAGCAAGATTATCTCTGTATTTTTGGAGAATGTGAAACTCCATTTTCATGCAGTCTAGGTTCTAAACATATACTGTACCATGGCTACAGCAGGGCTGGCATCAGGAGTCTGCATGGCTAGTAAATTGCTGAGGGCTCACGCTTCCATAAGGTCTCACTGCCAACGCGTAATATGCTACTGTCCAGTATACTGCCCAGGCATCATTCTGGCCAACCTCCTTTAAAAAAAGAAAACTCTGAAGTTCCAGGACAACCAGAGCTATGTTTGTGTGCCTTCACTAAACTAAGCAGCCAGTCCACAGTGCATGAAGAGACGTCTGGCAACAGGCCCATGCAAGGCTTGTCTGAGGCACAGGGAAGGAGCCTTTTTCATACGATGTGCCACTGAGGCAGGGGCACCAAATCTGATCTGACACTACACACTAGTATGCAGTAACGCAGGTCCACAGGCATGGGTGCTTCACCCATGGTCGTTTCACCCATTAAGTCCCTGGTCGGCTGGGAGGCACATTCTTGGCAAGACAGTGTAAGTCCAGCAGGCCTCCAAAGCTCAGGACAAATGTACCCAGCTACCCCCTGCCCTCTGCACTGGCCTGTCTGGCACCACTGCAAGCTGCTTTTGTTGGGCATGCTGGCCAGGGAGCTGCACCTGGGTCTAGTCTTTGCTGTGCTAAACTGGGCGATCATAGCCAGGCAGTTTGAGGAGACAAAGGAGGCAGCTACTGCAGCTTTGCACACCCTTTGATGGGCACAGTGGCCCAAGGAGCTGTTGGTTTAAGGAACTGCTTGTCTCAGTCCAGTACCTACTAGCACCAAACCAAACAGCCAGCCCAGGGGAGAAGCAGCAGCAGCATTGCACACTACATTTTGAGCATGCTGGCCCAAGTAGCTGTTTCTCTTAGATCTGGTCAAACACTAATTAAAAGTAGATAAACAATGCAATCCTGTCAATGTACTGTATACCCATAAGTAAGCCCCACTGTGTTCACTGGGGTACAGTCCCAGCTAAGCACAAGCCTATACAGTACAGTGGTACCTTAGGTTAAATAATTTGTTCCGGAGGTCCGTTCTTAACCTGAAACTGTTCTTAACCTGAAGCACCACTTTAGCTAATGGGGCCTCCCGCTGCTGCTGCGCCGCCAGAGCACAATTTCTGTTCTCATCCTGAAGCAAAGTTCTTAACCTGAAGCACGATTTCTGGGTTAGCAGAGTCTGTAACCTGAAGCGTATGTAACGGGAAGAGTATGTAACCTGAGGTACCACTGTACTCAGAAGTAGGCCACATTAATTTCAACGGGAATTAATCCCAAGTGAGTATAGGACACAGCCTTAGTTTCTCCCCAAGCATCTCCAATATTACTGTCCTCTCCAGGTAAACTCATTATGAGGTTAGTCCTATAAATGCAAGCAAGCTCGGTATCGACCTGCTGTAGATTCATAGCTGTCAACTTTCCCCTTTTCTTGCGAGGAATCCTATTCGGAATAAGGGAATTTCCCTTAAAAAAAGTTGGCAGCTATGTCTAGATGTCATGGTTTACTCGCCCATCCTCCCCTTCCGCCCTGTTTGCCCGGGCTGCAGTCACGCATCAAGCCGCTTAAAGCGCATGAGCGGAAGAACAAGTTTAAAAGCCAGGGAAAGTGTCTCCCAGCAAGTTTCAACTGCGCAGACGCTTTAACAACGATTTCGCCAGCCCCGCCGCCCCTGCACTACAGAATTTACGGCGCGAGGATGACGTTGGTTGATTTAAAGTGGCAGGTGCTTTATTCCATCTCTGCCCCATTTCACCACCACCACCACCCCGCGATGACACTCGGTTCCTCACCCACTCATTGGCTCGGTGCCCGAAAGTGTAGAGCGCCACCTGGCTGGCCACGTCTACGATGCTGCAGATGTAGGGGTCGTGCCGCTGCAGTGCCGCCAGGCTGATGTCCAGCCCCTTGCCCAGTAAGGCGGCCCCGGCCACCGCCGCAGCCATCTTGCCTCCGTGAAAACAACACTTAGAGCGCGGGACAGACACGACTAGCCGAGAGCCGAGAAGGAGAGAGAGAGAGAGAGAGATGGAACGCGCCGGCCTGTTCCCTCAGCGCCACGACCGGGGAAAACCCAGTCCTGGTGATCGAGCACCGAGTCCGGAGAGCGCTAGATTGTTGCCACTGGCAACAGGTCATCTCAAAGACCCTCGGCCTGTGGTTTGTCCCTTACGAGACCCACGTTAAAAATAAAGGGAAAACGCGAAGAGCAAAGATGCTGCCTGTAAAAAGCTAAAATAAAACCCAAACTCAACAACGTTTTTTTTCTTTGGGTTTTTTTTTCAATCTAGGAAGTTGTTTTCATACTTCTGTGTAAAACAAGAAATGAAACCACAAACCAACAATTGTGTTATTGTATCTCACATTATCTGCCAGTCAGTGCCAAATTAAATCATTTAGCAAAATAAGGAGAAACATAGTCACTATTGTTACTATTTTTATTCAAATAGTTTTAAAAATTACAAGGCAAATTCATAAAATGTTGAGGAATCCAGTTGCCACCTTTTTAAAAGAGGGACTTCCATGATGTTAGCAGGTGCATAACATGCACAAGTTCAAAGGGGAACATGCTTACTACTATGGGGGGGGACCCTTGTCATAAGTCTACCTCATACAGTGGCTAAAACCACAGGAAACACGACACACACCCTTCAGATTAAGATACCTTCAGTATCGGATAATGAGATTTGGGGGAAAGATATATACTGGTGCCATATTTTAAAACTTTCTTGCTATGACATGGCTTTAACAATAATACAGAACATCCATAATCTAGAGTGAATATTTATTTTTAATAGCATTTTTAGATCTGAAAGTGTCAAAAGTTTTGACAATTACGTAAATTCAAATCTCTTAAACGACTCACCCTTCCAGGAGTGCCATCTCACTGTATTGTGTAGGCCACACCTCTTCCACAAAACAATTATTTTTAATATTAAGCAGCATCAGCTTCAATAGCAAAGGTGAGTTTTCTTTAATTGCCTAGCCACAACATCAAGGTTGTGGAAAGGGGATGGCTCTAGATTGATTTGAAATATCATTTTTTTTAAGCTTAAGAATTTGAAAGGATTTATTTGCCTGCTTTGGGGAAAAAGTGGGGTGAAAGAGATGAAATCTTTCAGGTGTTATGGGCCCAATGTGTTTAAAATTTATATTCTTCCTCGGGGCTCTTAACAGCAAGACTACTGTATTCTCTAGTGTGTTCTGTAACAAAACAAAATGCGTCCCTTATGAAGAAATATACTTTACAATGTACCGGATCAATAAAATATTTATTCTTTATACCTTTGAGATTTTGTCTCTCTCACACACACACACCCATTCTACCCTGTTATTGGTACCTTCCCTTATTTTTCTTATTTGCCTGCTTTTCCACTCATCCTGCTCATTGTGTGCTGAAGAGCAAACAGAGTAACTGGCAGAACAGTCAGATGACAGCTCAATCGATCATGTAGTTTATTTCAGTGGGTATTGTCTCAACTCTGATGCTGACATGTGACAAATTGGCACCATGATTCAATCCTGGGTTTCCATTTTGAATTCAAGACCCTTCCTTTTCCTCTCTTCTCTCATTACTTGAATTAAACATTTTATCAATAAGTTTCTGGCTAAATCAGTTTTTTTTATTAATTCAAACAAAATGCATATATTAGTTTATCTTTTATGTAAATATGCAACAGTACCCTCTAGTGGCATATACATTCAACCACTCTGACATAAAAAGAATTCTGTCTTATGCTTATGGCCCTAGCAGAATGAAACTTTCATACAGTTTTTAACCACACACTGCCTGCCACAGGTTAATTTAACCATTTGACAAAATTATGGTCGTACTGGGACAAAGGAATGATACACTATTGCAGTAGTTTTGCAGTAATGTCTTGCAAGCCTGAACAGCTTGTGGCATGCCAAGCAATGAATGGTGGCTCATTTTTGTTGCCAGAAAATATGATTGATAAACACTTTAAAAGCTACAACATGTGGCTTGATATGGTGGGTAAGATTCTTTTTGATGGGTCTGCATAACCTCTTTCCAGTTCATATATGTTACCATAATAGATTGTTAGAGGCAGTACTGATTAGTGTAAAATACCTCTTTCTACAGAGGATTCCCACAAACTTACCTTTCTTAATCTTGAGGTCTGGTCTCAAGGAAATGAGGCTACAATTTTGCTGCTGCTAAACAGGTCTGCATCTCGCCTGTCCCTAGTTTGGAGTTCTCATGAGAAGCACACATACATGCCACTTTGGGTTCCATGGTCGCAAAAAGGCAGGGTATAAATGTAACAAAATACATTTTAAAAATGTACTGTATTTTGAAGACAGAATCTAATTGTGCCACAGCTGTGCATGACCTCGGGTTCCTGAGTGGTAAGATTTCCTCCAAAACCCTCCTAGTCTTCCCTTGTAAAAACGATATAATATGTAAATATGAAGGCCACTATGCCCATTGCAAAAATAAAGCTGCATTACTCAAGTGTGCTGAAAAGGAAATGAAAAAGAAATACCATCAGAGCTGTTTCTGATGGCAAAGGGAATATATGCAGGCAAAAAGGTAATTGTTGCAATCTGCTCCCAATGCTGAATTCATTATGTTTCTTGACAAATTAAATATGATATCCAAGCAGTAAGGACATGACTGTGACATTTCACTTGAAAAGTATATTTCTCCTCAACACGGTTGATATAGCTGTGGTAAGAAAAATATATTAAAATAATTGCTTTGAGTCATCTTAGAGTTGGCAGCCTTCAAACCAAATTTTGTCCCCTATCTGTCCTCTTCCCAGTTGTCAAAATAGGGGTGTGGATGAGCAGTATCTATGACAATGGAACTTGACAGCCGGCTATTTCAGGGATGAGACAGGGCAGAGTGGTCCTTCAGTAAAAACACCAGGTGTGCTAGTCCCGGGGGGGGGGGGGGTTACAGAGAGGCAAGATCAGGGTCCTGGGTCGAGGGTCTGTAGTCTGTCCTCCAAGGGCAGAGCGGGGTCCAAAGCAAGGAGCCGGGCAAGAATGGGAACTCTGGAAGAACAGGTCTGGGTGCTGGCCGAAACAGCTCTTCAACGACGTTGCTCCCGCAACGTGGGACTGGGCTGACTGGCCTTTATCTTCTCTGAGGCCAGGGGCAGTCCCGGCCCCCAGGAGACCCGCCTCTCCTGGCCTTAAGGTGAGCACTCCTCCTGGGAGAAACCAGTTCCCTCCACCTCTCTGCCCTGAGCCTCAGCAGCTCAGGAGAGGCTGGAGGGTTACTGGACCCAGGGGGAGACTCACCTTCCCCTGACAGGGCCAGGAGAGGCGCACCTGTAGGCACTGTGTCCTCAATCACCTCCGGAGTCAGAGTGGATTCACCTGGTGCCTGCCCCTGAGGATCCGGCACAGGTGCAGGCGCTTCAGATCCAAGGCCCTGCCCCAGCTCAGCCGGCCCTGGAGGCGGGGACTCCTGTGCAGGCTGGGGTTCCTCCGGTTCAGCTTCTGAATCGGATTCCCAGGCCATCACACCAGGGTTCTTGAGCTACAGCTCTCAAAATGTAGGGGAAGCTTTCCAAAAGTGGAGTAGGCATCTGCTAGGGAAGATGCAAATAGCTTGCTACCTCTACACATCTTTCTGTCTGAGCAGTTTTTTAAAAGTGAGATGGAGTATCATCTTTTTTATTTCCTGGTCAGCAGAACTGGAATGGTCCTATGGTCACAAGTCAATTCCTAGATGAACTAACAGTTATGGAAATAGGTAAAGCAAGCAACCATTTTTAAAAACAGAAACTTGGATTGTGTATGACCTCTCCTTTGGAAACTCAGATGCTTTCAATGTAGCCCCAATCCTTCCATCTATTGGTCTGAGACCCTCAGTGTAGACTAAACCATAACATAAAAAGACTAAGAATCCATCTATTCTAGCATCTTGTTTCCACTAATCTAATACTAGATGCTTCTGGGAAGTCCACATCATCAGAACACAACAGCAGCTAGACAAACTGCCTTTTGTTTGACCTTGCATCTCAGCTCCAAACACTTGTGTATTTCCCAGCAATGCAACCCAGACTTGTCTCACAATGTAACATTTGGTTTCAAATGTTGTCCTGCTGCAGGAGTTGATAAATTATCCATTCAAAGCACCTATGTGCTGGTGCAGCAAGTCTTCATTGAGGAGACACCAGCTACCATCATTGTCCCTGCTCTCTTGATTTAGGAAGGCTTGTGTTGTGACAGCATGTGAGAACTCCCATCCTACAGATACTTTAACTGATTCATTAATCAGTCAAAGCAGACAGTAAATCAACTAAAACAATCTTTAATCAATTGGCAGCCTTACTAAAAATATCAATAGGCTATCTTTTTTTAGCCTGACTTCCTTTTCAAGTTGACAATGGACACTTTGTTACATCTCGATGAGTGTTGGAACTGTGATTCATAATTATGTATTTGCTGTGAATACTGATATGGCATGTTGAAAATCCTGAGATTTTTTCGCAGACAAAGAGTTTTAAGTTACTACCTTGTTAAGGGACCAGGCAAAAAAGATTGGACCACACCTGATCTATCTTAACAAAACAATAACCACAAACACACACAAACCAACAACCGAAACCTCCACACACAACCACAAAATAAGGCAACAGCAGGCATCCTCTCAATAAGGTAATGAAAATAATCCATAAAAACTGGGTGATCTGCTGTAAACTCCTTTTGAGTTTTAATTGTGGGCCACTTGGCATGGTGAACTATGAGAACTTGGCAACTGGCATGGTGAACTATGAGAACTGCATTTTGAAATTTGAGAAATAATATTCTGGACAGACCTCATTCATCCAACCTGGCTACTGGTCCATCCTGGGCAACAGCAAGGGCTATACAAGTATTCTTGTTTAGATTGTCCAATATTGGTATTCCTGGCTCTGGTATGTTTCTGTGTGCCCCTCAGCCCTGACTCTGGCTCACCTTTGGTTCTTTTTTATGGCTCAGCCTTGTAACACCATGGCAAATACATGTTTGCTTTTGTACAGTGTGCGAAGTGGTACTGAGCACTATTCAGAGACATAGTTACATTATAAAGATGGAGGTGGTACAGTTCAAAACCATTTTAGACAGTAAAGGTAAAGGGACCCCTGACCATTAGGTCCAGTTGTGATCAACTCTGGGGATGACCTTTTATTTTTGAATGCTTTCCCACATTTTTTTTTTAAATCCTTGTGTAATAAACCAGCACATCAGGGAAGGTTTAACTGATGCTCAACTTTATAACATATGGATCAACTTATTATATTATAAAATATGATCATCAATAAATATAATCCAAACCTGAAGACTGGACTGATACATTCCAGAAAGTTCTGGTTCCAAATTGAACACGATCTCAGTTAGATTTGAAGGCTGCTCCATACATGACATTTTCTCCAAATGGATGGCTATATATGTTTATATTGCACACATGTGCACGTACACACACACACACACACACACACACACAGAGAGAGAGAGAGAGAGAGAGAGTATTCAATTTTGTAATGACTACCCATATTCAGAAACTTCTGCAGAAGTTTCTACCACTTCATGATTTTCTATGTGGGTAAGGTTTACACTACCCAGCTACTCCTGGGTAGAGGGGTGAGTGAATTAGATTCAGTGAACAGACAGTGAGAGAATTGAGTACTTGCAAAAATATTTTTTGGATTAAGAGTTGAGGATATTAACAGCCCCCAAATATCAGTGGGCAGCTGACAGAAAAGTCTAGGCTTAACCTATTTGTGTGAATTTGTTTTCCCTGGTGTGCTTTGAATGTTTGGCAGTCACTTCTCCTTCTCCACTGTCTGATTTTTTGTCATTTTCAAGTGAGGCTGTTGCTGTGATACGTTTGCTGTCAAATGGAATTTACAGCCACATTATCCTGCCTGACAGCTATAGCAAGGAACAAGGATCTCCTAAGAAGAAACTTCCACCCAAAGGGCATAAAGCTTCTCATATTTCTTTTGGCTACTCTCTGGCAAGTTCCCAATTCTATTAGTTTCATTATCGCTGCAATTTAATCTTTCAAAAAAACAAGAACAAACTGAAATTGTAGAGAACCTAGTACTCTCTGAACTTCAAGAAAACCTATGCAACTTTTAGACAACATAAGTGGGGACAACAGCTTGGCAGGTCTCATTGGCCCCTACAAATCCTTGCTAAAATTTCAGTTAATTTTAAATTGAATTGCTGACATTTGGGATCACTACAGCAGTCTTTTTCCTTATTACTAGTAGCAACTAGAGGCCCAGTGGGCCTAATCTGGCTGCTATTTGGTCCACCACTGAACAATGAATAGAGCCTTTTAGCTTTGCCCAAACTCTTTGCAGGTGCAAAACTCTTCGCAGCAACCTCTCACTCATAACATGCAGCATATAAACACCTAGTTATGAATGCTTTGTCCTTTGCAGTTCTCACCATAGATCAGAGTGAGAGCTGGTTTTGTTATCTACATGATCATATCACACAAAAACTCGGGGGGTGGAATGTTTCCTGCTGTTTAAAACTAAACCACTTAAGTGGGAGCCAGGTCTGTCCAGTGCACAGAGAACTAGAATCTGGGTTCATACAACATGTAATCATTGTGTAGTCACTATGGGATCATTCACTCATAAATTCAAATAGCTAGCTCCTAAATCACCTGATGACTATCAGCCAAATGTGTGAATTATCTGCAAAGCATGGAGTTTTAACTGTCATAACCTCTATATGAATCCACCGGGAGCTGTCACCAGGACTTTTAGAGTGTAGCATCACCAATATGCAAATGACACCCTGCTCTGTCTCTCTATTCCACCTGAATCAGAAGAGGCAACTGAGGTGCTACACAGGTGTCTGAAAGAGTAATGGGCTGGATGTGGACTAATAAATTGAAACTGAATCCTGAAAAGTCTTGCTGGCAAGGAAAGCCTGTTTCCAGCTCTGGCCCATTTGGGACAGAGATGACTTGGCCATGGTATTCCATGCTCTGGTAACTTATTCAAGTCAATGCAGAGTTGGCTTTATTGGGATTTTTGTAGTTGTAAATGGATAAGTTAATACTGGTTCCCACAATACTGTGACACAGTACAATGATGAACTTGGTTGCCATGGAAATGTTTCTAGTAAAACAGGAATTCAAAGCTATCTTAAAAGAACGCTAAACGTAGCACACATAAAGTATTATGTATTATTTATTTATTTATCTATCTATCAAGGTTATATACCATTCGGTTTTCAGGCCAATCCATAGGAGTGTGCATTTTTTCATCAGTTTGCATGCTGAAGGTACACCCAAATTTCAACAATCCAGTTTGGAGGAATTGTCTCAGCACATAAAAGGGATTACCTCAGAGACTGTAACCGCAGTACATGCATTGAGATGATGCTCATGAAGATGATCGTGCCCAAGGCCTTTTTATCATTATTGTACATGTCAGCTAAATATCACTCTTCCATAAGACCTCAATATTAAAATTTTAAAAGAAAAACCAATAGAAATTGATACTGCTCTCCACAAAAAACCCCACAAGCCTCCCATTTTTGTGGAGCATGACAACTGAGGCTGGTAACATTTGCTCTTGCACGTTTCCTAGAAAAATTGTTGCTGTTTTTAAAGGTGCATAAACACAGGTACAAAAGTACTTGCATGCATGCCCAGAACAGAAAAGGTGTGTGTGTGTGGAGGAACTGACTGAAAGGAGACATGGAAACACAGCACAGTAGCTTTCCACCAAGCTTCACCAACTGATGTGAATGGTAAGCAGCAGAATGGCAATGAATATCCATGACAGAAAAAACATGAATGTGTAGATATTAATATGTCAAATGCCCATGGGGGGGGGTCTTTATCACAACCAGTGCTTTTTTTCTTAAAAAAATGTTTAGGGGTACTCTCATTTTCCTACTCATATTGAAATACTGTCCCTCAATGAGGCCAAACTTAGATTCAAAAAATGTTTAGGGGTATGCGTACCCCTGCATACCCCCAGGAAAAAAGCAGTGATCATGACCTTCTTCTGGAAATAGCTTTCGTCTTTGAATCAAACTGGAATTAGTTCAATACATTGGCCTTTACACATCTGGAGAGTAAATGCTGGATCCTAGGAAAAGAGGAAGAGGAAAAGAAGAAAAGTAAATTGAATCATTGCACAAACATAAACAGGTAGTGAACAACTTTATTACCAGCATTTTGTATTTATTCAATGCAGCCCTGCTATTGGATGTAAAACCCTGCTTGGTAGAAAAAGATGACAGACTGCAAAAAATTGACTTGGTATATTGACAGATGGTGCACAGTTACTGCATCCAATTTCAATGGTAGCTATATTCAAATAGTGTTTGAAGTGCAGCTTGTAAAATGTACTGGAGTTTCTGGTCCACCTTAAGTTATTGCAGTACTTACAAGCCAATCCTCACACATGGTATAAGGCAAATTTTCCTGCTCTGAACAGCCCATCACCAAGAACTTCCAAGCTGCTAGATTGACCTTCTGTCCAGTCTGGGGCAAATAATGGTAAAAGCATAATAATCAACTAAACAATGGCTGCCCTTTAATCGTACCTCCTGATTTGACCCTGTATAATGGTGTTGCACAACCAATATTATAATGAGGCTCAATAATATTTTGGCAGCTCCTTAAGTAGTAAATGGTAAGTATAAGTATTGTTATGGAGGAGGAAATAATTTACCAGTACAGTTCACCTTAGTGTGACAGCCTCACTCTTCTTGTTTTAATCATGACCACTTAGCACAACACCCTCCCATCTGTGACTATTCCATTTCTTTAAAGAAACTGGGGGCATATTATCATGCAGTAGTGAAGAGTATATTTTTATTTCAATACGTTTGAGAAAGCATAAATAGTTCTTCTCCCTGATCCTCCATTTTATCTTCCAACAGTTCTGTGTGGTAGATTAGGCTGAGAAAGAACCAATGTGGTGTAGTGGTTAGAGTACTGGACTGGGACTGGGAAAACCCAGGTTCAAATTTCCACTCAGGCCACAAAGACCTCTGGGTGACCTTGGGCTAGAGTCAGCCCAGCCTTCCTCAGAGGGTTGTTATGAGGGTAAAAAGCAGAGGCAAACCATGAATACTGCTTGCTTTAAAATGAATAAACTTGCTGTGTTGGAGGCAGGCAGCGGGGTTCAGGCTGGGATTCTTGCAGTAAAAATAGGTATTATGAATATGTGTCCTTATGTTCATCTATGAAATATTGGAGGGTGTGTTAAAGCCAGATGATTAATCCAATAAAGAAGAAGGAAAAGAATCATAAATTGACAAGCCTACTTTCAACCTGCTCTAGTGTAAAGAAAAATAATAACAGAAAACTGCATTGTCCTGGAAACTAAAATGGACAAGAAATAATACTTTCCTGTAGCCTAATATACTTCAGCATTTTGTTAAATGTATTCCCATATTATGGCCATTTAAAATGAATGAAATGACTTTTCTTCTGGAGCCTGACCTTCATTTAGCACATCCATTCTGCTGTTTGAAGGAAGAAGCATTTGGAATTTGCCAGCTTCATACTTTTATCAATCTCATGTCTGTTCTAAGACAGCCAGGACCTGTCTGCAATATGGAGAGGAACATAAACTGTTTAGATAAATGCCAACTTTTTCTATTTCATAGCATAAAAAACACTTTCAGCCATAGAGCAAAATCAGCTCATTCTATATATGATACATAGCTTATAGTATACAGGATCAGTATCAGCTACACCAGATTCCCATTTTAACTTTCAGGCAAAAAGGCCTCTAGATAACACCCATTCTTATGAATAATTATCTAAGCCAAATATTTGGAGATTGCCCCACTCTTTATATGACTATTAGGTATGATAGCCACCTGGCTGACTATGGGCGAGAAAATCAATACCCACAAAAGCACATCCATATTGATTTATCTTCCCTCTAATTTGCTATTTTGGGGAAACCAGCTATTACTAGGATAATATTGTATAAAGATTCTCAGGCAAACAGACTTGCCATTATATCTGGATTGAGAAATTTCTTTTCTGTTGAATGATACTATGATCAATATCGCTAATTTATTGGAGGGATTCCTCATCAAGGTGCTTCCAGAAATAGACAATTTTGCAGCAGCCTGGGTGCTTTGACATGGGGGCCTTATACTGCAAACATGTCATAAAGGTCCAATTTTTCTGTATAGGACTTCCACACATTCCCATTTTTTCATTGATAGATATCAATCGCTATTCCACTGATTACTGTCTACATCAGCGGGTGGAGCTTGGCAGAATGTATCTGTACTGTGGTTTTGTGTCATTCTTCCCCCGCTCTCTACTCACTTTACTGTTCTGGGCATGTGCACAACTATTTCTGTACCTTAGTGGGTGTACCTTTAATATAACATCCCAGAAAGTGTGCAAGAGCAGATACTACCAGTTGGTAAAGTGGAGGCTTGTTATTTTTAGCAGGGGATGGTATTCATTTCCAGTTTGTTTGGTTTTTTAATTAATACTGAGGTTTTGCAAAATAGTAATATTTACCTAACTAGTTTATTTGTGCGCATTGACGTTTGCTCCGATTCAAGCAGTAAAGGGGGAAGCGGAAGGGCAAATGGAAAACTGCTCAGAGATGTGCTTTCTAGAATGAAATAAGGTCTTAGTGGGTGACTGCCTGGACAGACAAATTAATACCCCCAAATTAGTCTTTCCCTCAAAAGGCTCCCCCATTCCTCCGCATCGCGGCTCAATCAAGCCAAACCCAAAGGACCCGAGGAATCAGCAGCAGAAAACAGCTATGAGTGCCTGGAATCTAAAAACCCAAGAATCAACTACTGCCCTAAACATCATCTCCTGGAATGTTGCCGGCTGGTGCAGATGCCTGTCCCATTCTACAGACATTCCCTTCTACCGTCAAAACTTTAATATCATCGCTCTCCAGGAGACGTGGGCAGCTGAAAATCCATCACTAGAAGGATACAGTGGTGCCTTACAAGACGAAAATAATCCGTTCCGCGAGTCTCTTCGTCTAGCGTTTTTTTCGTCTTGCGAAGCAACCCTATTAGCGGCTTAGCGGATTAGCGCTATTAGCGGTTTAGCGGCTATTAAAGGCTTAGCGGCTAAAAGGCTATTAGCGGCTTAGCGGCTTAGAAAAAGGGGGGGAAAGCGAAAAAAATTGCAAGACTCGCAAAACATTTTCGTCTTGCGAAGCAAGCCCATAGGGAAATTTGTCTTGCGAAGCACATTGAAAAACGGAAAACCCTTTTGTCTAGCGGGTTTTTCGTCTTGCGAGGCATTCGTCTTGCGGGGCACCACTGTACTATACATATGCAGTGAGAGCAGTTGCAGGCAGAGGACCAGGGAGGCTCAAGAGGGGGGGGGTTATGCATCCTAATTTCACTCTGCCTAAATGCCACCTGTAAGGAACTGTCCCCCCTAGAGCACCTAGCAATGGCCCTACTCATATCCTGGGTAAACTGCAGTTTACTAATTATCAACACTTATATCCCCCCAACAAGCAAAAAAACCGATATTGAGGGCATGTGCTTTCTAGGCATGGGCAGGCCTATGCACAGGGCGGGGGGTAGCCAGGTACATTTGCTCTGGGCCTCAGAGGGCTAAGCCAGCTTGAAGGGTGGGTAGTGAAAGACCAGCTGCGTTTTAGTTTGAGTTTATAACTTTATTATAACAAGACTCCTGGCCTGAGCCTCAGGCAAGTTCTGCTTGGGCCTGGGTCAAGTGGGAGCGTGGATGAGCCCTTAGAGGAAGCGTCTGCATAAAACTATACAGTGGTACCTCAGGTTAAGTACTTAATTCGTTCTGGAGGTCCGTTCTTAACCTGAAACTGTTCTTAACCTGAAGCACCACTTTAGCTAATGGGGCCTCCTGCTGCTGCCGCGCCGCTGGAGCTCGATTTCTGTTCTTATCCTGAAGCAAAGTTCTTAACCTGAAGCACTATTTCTGGGTTAGTGGAGTGTGTAACCTGAAGCGTATGTAACCTGAAGTGTATGTAACCTGAGGTACCACTGTAGGTGGGTCTGTCATCTGGCAACTTATGGAGAGTCTAGCTGTGTACCATGGGGCAAAATGAGTACAGTGGTACCTTGGTTTAAGAATAGTCCTGTTTGCAAACTATTTGGTTTACAAACTCCGCAAAACTGGAAGTAGTGTTCCGGTTTGCAAAATTTGCCTCAGTCTAAGAACAGAAGCCGAACGGTGAAAGGGCACCGGTGGCGGGAGGCCTCATTAGGGAAAGCGTGCCTTGGTTTAAGAACGGTTTCAGTTTAAGAATGGACTTCCAGAACGGATTAAGTTTGTAAACCAAGGTACCACTGTATATAACTTTTATTTTTGGAGAGAGAAGCAGGGCAATGTAATGTACTATTATTTAGAGATGGAGTGAGTAACCTTTTTTTCTATTATGGGCTGCATTTCCTCAGGGGTAATTTGTTTGTGGTGGTGGGTCATTTTCTCTCTCTTTCTCTCTGCAACCCTCTTTTTGCTATCTCCTCTCCCCCCCCCCCCAACTTTCTACAAGTTTCTACTTTTCTCTCTCTTTTTTTGCCTTCTTCCTTCTGCCGGCTCATCAGGCTACCAGTGGAAAAAGTGATCACTCTTGCCAGAGGTCATTTGCATGTACAGAAGTCCTCCTTTCCTCTCGCCACCAATACACAAATATTTTGAAACTGAAGACATCAGCAACTGCAATATATTCAGACCAACCATTCCTCCTTTTCAGAACATATAGACAGTCTCCATAATGTTATACGTATGGCACTGGACAGTCCATTAAATTATGTCTGACTTTCCTTGGTTATGGGACTTCCAAAATAGCGTGTCATCTGTTTTCATCACTGGGTGTATTTGAGGCTAAAGGGACATGGAAGAATCTATTCTACAAGGTAGTTTACTAATCACTATGTTTGTTAATACTGTCAAGACAACCTGATTCTAGCTCATGGTTTTATGGGGAGCAGAGCAGCTCCCTCACTGCCAATACTGAGAGTCAGCTCTTGGCACAAGCAGATGATTTGCAGATAACTGGAAGAGTACCACACAGACAGTCATAAATGACTCACCTAAAGGGGATACAGGGTAAGGCAAAACCCAGATGAGATGCAACCCAGAGAGATGCAACGACAGGACAGGTTCAAATCTGCTTGAGTGAAGCCCTCTGTGGAAACTCTGTGGTGGGTCTTGTTATGTTACTCATTGGTGTTAGAAAAACACACTGAACACATTCACACCTGCCCTTTTTCAATATTATTCCATAGGTACCAGGGCTGAAGCAGTAAACTCCAAGTTAAATTAGCCCCGGATCCAATTAGTATCTAAATGTGAGGGCCCCTTTGAGCTTGAGACCCCAGGCCAAATGGCCTTCCTCCCCAGGTAGAGTGGAGGCAAAGCCTGGCAGGACAGCTTACTCTATGGCCTTAACTCTTTCATGCATTAATTAGAGTTAAGCATGTGATTATATGAGGCTGGGTATATCCCACATATATGAGAAAAAAGTAGTTGTGAATGAATGGTGTGTATGTTTTGGCCCTGAACCAAGGGAATTTGGTTCTTGACAGGGGAAAGCTTCCCTATGTCTACCCTAAGGACATCCAATGGGCCACTTTTGTAATAGAATACTAGGATAGTTGGGCCTTTGGTCAGATACAGCAAGGATGTATTCCATGGCTACAGCTTCATGCAGTAGAAAAATATGCGCCTGCGATTGTGGAAATTGTTGCTAAGGAGCTGCTGGTGTAATCAATGGACATTCCATTTTATAAGACATGCTCTCCGAGTACATCTCTGAGGGCACTAGGAGAGCATTGTCTAAATAAGACCAAATTGATCGTGTGGATTATATAAAACAGTAACCAGTTCTGTAAATGGATGAAAACAACATTGCCCAAATGTTTTCAACAGTGTACCCTCCTCCACTGCACAGATGCCTGCTGCTGAACATTTCCTGCTTTCCTAATGGACAGAGTATGTTGCTTTCCAAAGGAAAGCCACCGTCACAAAGTAGGACATTTGTTCATCTAAAGAACCGGAGGAAAACAGCAGCTTCCTGAAAAATAACAGTTTGGCTAATTGGGTCACCCTAGGAGGGGGTCAGATGCCTGCAGATACCTGGCATGCCTGCTGAGCTTCTGAGCCTCTGCAGCTGATCATTTATATTTTCAGATTGATTTTTTAATAAAAGCCTTTTGAGCTTTTGTTTCTCAATGGTTTCTCCCCAGACTTGTCAACTTAAGTCAAATATGAGATGTTTCATACATTGGTTCCCAATGGTTTGGATATGTTGTTGGTGCCAGATGAAACCCAACAATGGATGTAAAATATTAATATCTCATTCATAAATGATGAGTTTTTGCAAGTTAACCTTAAATACCATAAATAGTTGTTTTTGTTACTTATAAGGTTATGCATAAGATTTTGTTACTCATAAGCAACCTTAGGGGGCTATGAGGACTTAAACAAAATAAAAAACTTCCAGAGTACTAGCTGTGTTAATCTGTTGTAGCAAAAGCAACAGAGAGAGTCCTGTAGCCTCTTAATAGCTAGCAGATTTATTATGGCATAAGCTTTCAAGGACTAGAATCTACCTCATCAGATGCATGGAGTGTCACATTGAGATGTTGTGTGTGTGTGTGTTTATTACATTTATATTCCACTTTTCCTCCATCATGCTCAATGTTGTGTACATGATTCCGTACCTACCTCAATTTTATCATCACAACTACCTTGTAAGATAGTTTATGTAGAGACAGAATTACTGGCCAAAGACCATGCAACAAGCTTCTTGAATGAGTGGGGGATGGAACCTCATTTTCCCAGGGTCTGAGTCCAATATACTAACCATTAAAGCATTACATCACACTGGCTCTTATATATATCAGGCATGGGAAACTTTATTTCAGCCTGCAGGGGCAGCATGCCAGTTCTGAGCAGAGCCATAAGCAGGCAGTGATGTTTCTCTTATCTTAGTACAATAGGCTCCATTCTGTGGGATAACCAGCCTCATATAACCAACAATGCTTAAGTCTAATTAATGCATGAAAAGGTGCGTTGGTTGGTTTGTTTGTTTATTGCACTTATATTCTGCCAGACTTAGCCTAGTTCACTTCCCCTGACCTTGGGAGGAAAAGGGTAGTCAACTCTGTTCTTTCCCCAGTCTACCTAAGAAGCTTAATGTGTGAGGAGGTTTGAGCTGGTTGCTCCAGCTCAACTGCATGGCTCTCGTCAGCTATTCTTGAGTTCCTATACCAAAATTTTAGGAACTTTTATCATTTTGTAACTAACTTAAGTTTTACTGCTTGTGCAACTTTTCTGAAGCACATGGACCTGAACTTTGAAGATTTTGTAAGTAAACTGATTTTTTTAACTTACCAATCATGTGGTCTTTTTCCTATGCTAGGGGAAGAGCGAAACTTTGGACAAAAAACTTTTTAAGGGAACATTTTGGAACTCACATGAAAAGGCATCTTTTATAGGTATAACAGCCTATACAGTGGTACCTCAGATTACATATGCTTCAGGTTACATATGCTTCAGGTTACAGACTTTGCTAACCCAGAAATAGTACCTCGTGTTAAAAACTTTGCTTCAGGTTGAGAACAGAAATCGTGCTCTGGTGGCGCAGCAGCAGCAGGAGGCCCCATTAGCTAAAGTGGTGTTTCAGGTTAAGAATGGACCTCCGGAACGAATTAAGTACTTAACCCGAGGTACCACTGTATATAAAATTTGCACCAACACATTCAAGCCACATCAAAGCCAGAGGTTTCTACACAGAGAGATCCTGCACATAATATTTATATATTCCATCTAGGCAAGTAGCAGGCATTATCACTGTTCAAGGACACATTCCAGCCCGGCAAGAGTCCTCAATTAGGGTGCAGAGCAGGTCTGGCAAGTGTCTCAAGGGCTGGGCTGGGCAGGGCAGGGGGACCGAATTGCTGCATTTAGCCCATGGGCTAGAAGTAGCTTACACATGATGTAGGTATGGGGAATGTTTGTTATTCCAGCTGTTGCTGAACTACCATTCCTCTCAGCCCCAGCAAGCATGGCCAAGGGCCAAGGATGATGGGAGTTATAGTTCAGCAATATCTGTTGCAGAGTATAGAACAGTGGGTTGTATCCAAGGCTAATCCTACACAGAGTAGACCCATTAAAATGAATAGCCAAGCCTAACACCATTTCAGTAATTTCAGTGGGTTTACTCTGAGCAGAACTTACTTGGATACAGCCCATTGTAAACACTGGGGTCAAAGTGCAAAGTGTGTTTGCAAAAAGGACGGTCTGTAATAATTCAACACAAGCTTAAATACGCAAAATACACATCTTAAGGGTAAAGGTACCCCTGCCTGAAGGCCTGTCGTGTCCGACTCTAGGGTTGTGCGCTCATCTCACTCTAGAGGCCGGGAGCTGGCGCCGTCCGAGGACACTTCTGGGTCACGTGACCAGCGTGACGAAGCTGCTCTGGCAAGGCTGCACCAGCGCAGCACACGGAAACGCCGTTTACCTTCCCGCTATAAAGCGGTACCTATTTATCTATTTGCACTTAAGGGTGCTTTCGAACTGTTAGGTGGGCAGGAGCTGGGACCGAACGACAGGAGCTCACCCCGCCGCGGGGATTCGAACCACCGACCATATGATCGGCAAGTCCTAGGCACTGCGGTTTTACCCACAGCGCCACCCGAGTCCCTAAGCATGGTTAAATATAGTAACAGCTGTTGTGGGACAGAAAACCACTGCCACTGTTCAAGTTCAAACGAATAAAAACAGAAAGATTAATTTTGTCTGATTAAAATAATTTTAATTGATCATATATCTGCTCAGTTACGGTATATTTAAATAAGTGTGTTATCAACATTTGTGCCTTTATATGTTATGGAAAAACTGTGAGTGACAAGCTGACATTTAATAAGCAAAGATTATCACTCTCTGTTGGAAAGAAAGGCCATTTCTATAATTTCCTGTTTCATTTCATATATTCCATTCTCACAACCTCAACCAAATAGCCACCTGTGGCTGACAGGGATGGTTGGAGGTAAGGGATCTCTGCAAGCAGGCTCTGGAATGGGGTACAACAGGGGTCGAGTGAGACTGAGGTAAACCAATGGTGGGGTCTGGGAAGGGGTTAATAAAGAAGGAAGGTGGGAGCAGCCAGGGCAGGGCAATGGCTGCAGGATATAAGGGATGTGCAGGAGCAAGAAGGAAGGAGGACTTGAAGAAAGATACCAAGGAAAGTGAACTGGCAAGGTCCAGGACAGTTGATGAGGAACTCTAACCTGTTTATTGAGCATTCATCCTGATTTGTTTGAGGGGAGATTAGACAACATCATCTATTTATTGAACATTCACATTGATTTGTTTGTGGAGAAGTTAAAGGATTTTGCCTCAATCAAGTGTTATTCCATCACTTTCCTTATTGCAAAAAGTCAAACTTTGGGAGAAAGTGAAGTTGTTGCCCAAGCCCTCGAAACAGGGATAGCAGAGAAATTAAGATTCAACTTGCATTTAGAGGTGAACCCTCCTAATTGGCAGCTTCTGAAACAATATGAGAACTGAAACACAACCATTCTTCAGAATTCACACTTCTCAAAGTTATGCAATGCTGTGCTCCAGCCAAGTGAACAAAAAATCCCTATACTGCAATAAACCACTCCTTGAAATGCACATATTAGTGAAGATAACAAAGATGCATTATTTTAGGTGAATTGCCTTGCAAAAATGTGTGTGTTTGGCCAAATTACATATCCATGTTTATATTTGGAGAAATTTGCATGCAAATTCTAATGAATTCTCCAGAGGCCTTTTAAAATAAAATAAATAAACTGATGTGGAAATCTGAAGAACTGAAATTAAGATAAGAGAAAACTAAGAGAAACCAAAATTAACAGATGTACGCACCCTTACCTCCAAATCACCTGTTACTGCACAACTTACAGTCCATGGGACTCTCAAGAGTCTTCTCCAGCACCATAATTCAAAAGCATCAATTCTTTGGTGATCAGCCTTCTTTATGGTCCAGTTCTCACTTCCATACAGCACTGCTAGGAAAACCATAGCTTTAACTATACGGACCTTTGTCAGCAAGATGATGTCTCTGCTTTTTAAGATGCTGTCTAGGTTTGTCATCGCTTTTCTCCCAAGAAGCAGGTGTCTTTTAATTTCATGACTGCTGTCATCATCTGCAGTGATCATGGAGCCCAAGAAAGTAAAATCTCTCACTGCCTCCATTTCTTCCCCTTCTATCTGCATACCACCATTCTATAGTGCTACACAAAGGGTGCTTTACAAGCTGAAGAAACAAAATCTACAACCAAAATTAATATTAAATTAATAATTAAAGCTTCCTGCACTGATTCTCAGCAATGTAAACAGAAGCCATTCTTTTCAGTGTTTGGGTGCATGCTTCATTCATGCTGGGTAGGAGATGCAGATAATAGAAAAATGCATGGCCTAAAGCAGTTGTGCTGGCTATGGAAGGTGGGAGTTGTGGTTTAAAATGTCTGGAGGGCAACATGTTGAGCATAGCTGGCCTAATGAAGGTTTCCCTACTCTGAGAATACCCTTCAATGGAGAATACATACCGGTAGTTCTGCTTGAAATGCCTCTCCCTTCTCTTTCTGAGCCTTTGCACACAACTGAAGAACTAGAGTCTGGCAATCTGATTCTCAAGTGAGGGCAATGCCTGTTCAGGCATTGTTAATGACTGTTACTGGGCCAAGTTGGTCAGCAGCTTTCAGCTTCATCATAATGTCAAGGAACAGTGTCAAGCCAGTTATGAAGCTCATGCTTATTCATACATAAAGTTCCAAGTTTAATCCCTGGCACATGGAGAATGCCCCTAAATATCATTTGCTGGGGAGTAATAGCTAGAGGCAGCTGTTCCCTTGATGCCCTGATTGTGGGTTTCCAAGATTCTTCTGGTTGGCCCATGTGGGAAACAGGATGCTGGAAAAGATATGCCTTTGGCATGATCCAGCAGGACTGGTCTATGTTATTATCTCAACTAACAAGGCTAGAAAAGGCTTGGAGTGCTTGCTTCCAGTCTGAAAAGATAATACTCAGCTAGGAGAACCAATCTGCTTTAAGGTAGTTTCATAGGTAAGAGTAATTTTCAGGCACCATTACATAATGCAGGAAGAACAGGAAGGATAAATGACCCCCCTGCTCACTTTTTTTCTTTTCTTTGCTTTTTTCTATCCAGAGTTTAACTTTTGCATCTTCCTTTGTATTCAGTGGCACAGGCTGAATCTTCCTGTCCACCTGCTCTGTATAATACATATAACATCCCAAGAAGCCACCCTGAGCTGAATGGGCAGCATTTTTCTGTGGCGATATCCCACACAATCACATTATGTGAATACTGTGTGAATACTGTACTACAGCATGTGAGCTGGACAGGGTCTCCTGTCCTTGGCAAGGTGACAGTCAAGTAGGAAAGACTTGTACCATCAGCCCTGACCATGTGGTCTGGAATGTTTTCACATCAGAATAGTATGGAATACTCTGGGAAGCAGATCTCATATGTCTGTGAATGAAACTATTGCCCCAAATCAATATATTACATTAAAGTTGAATGGCTTGTTTGAATCCAATGCTTGGGACCCCCCCCCATATTTTTCTTTACCAAAACAAAAACAAAAACTGTCACAGGAACCATCAATTTAGACTGGGACAACAGCGTCAAAGGAGGATGGTTTATTTATTTAATTTCCTGTGCTGCTTTACCACTGACTATCACCCCCGACCCCACCAAAAAACACCTCTTATTTGTCACAGGATCAAGTCTGGAATGGAGGATAGGTGAAAACAGCATCAAGAGCAGACAGGCAGGCTAAGGGAAGATCAAGAGTAAGAAGCAGGCGGAACTAAGCAGAAATGAAGTTTCAAAAGCAAGCAGGCATGACAAAACAAAGGAAATCACACTTCCCATAAGGCACAGTCAGCTTGTTTCGAGTAAAAGATGTTAACCAGACAATTAGTAGCTTCTTCCTTTTGCAGAGTATGTTGAAGGCAGGGATCAAAGAAGCAAGGCAGCCAAATTAGTCCTAACGGTACATAGGAGACTGCCAGTTACAGCTGGACTTTTTGTCTATTTAGCCCAGTATTGTCTACTTTGAGTGGCTGAGGCTTGCCAGGTTCTCTCCCATTTTATAGGTGATTTTTGCAAAACTTTTTAAGAAGTTTTTTTCCAGCAGGCATTGAATTGCCTTTTGCTGAGCAGGTTGATGCAGAAATTTAGCAGGTGAAACTTTTTCTGGCATGGAAATAAATAATACGATTGCAATGAGTTTCACTTGTTTAATTTCTAAGTGTCAGGCGGCTTTTGAAAACACAGAAGATAGGACAGAAAAAACGCGGATAACTCTTAAAGGCAGGCAACATTGTTTTTGAAAACCTCCAGATATATGGGTGATGGGACTGCTAAAAGAGTATAATCAGAGAAAGAGAGAGAGAGAGACTAATGGTGTGCACATACAGTTCTCTACTAGACATCAGGCATTGTTTCATGTGCTAATTTCTGCATGTTTCAATAATAAATCACCCTGCACTCCATGAACCTCATTTCCACCCAGCTGTGAACATATCAGCTTGCACAGTGTCTCACAGATGGAGGAGGAAAGACATGGAGGGATGTGAGCACAAATGTCCTTATTTACTTTGCCTGTTGGCTTCAAAGTCGAAGGTGGAATAAAAAACAGAATTTATATAACAAGCGTACAAATAGTATATTTTTAAAGGAAGAGATTGATCTTTTAGCTTTTCATGTGACTTCTGCATTTATGTGACATACTGTGGAATTCTATGCTTGCTAAGTTAAATGGCACTTAATGCAGCCTAAGGCTGTAACTGTATGCTCACTTACTTTGGAGTAAGGCCCATTTAACTTAGTGGGCTTACTCTCAAGTAAATATGCATAGAATATGGATTTTAGGCTGCAATCCAAGCTCCTCTTCTCTGTGAGTAAGTCCCACTGAATTCAGTGAGACTTTAGAGTAGACATGGTTAGGATTGCACCCTAAATCCCATTCAGCTGCAGTAGGACTTGCTTCTGAATTAACATAGTATTGCAGTGTATGATTGCAATCTTCTATGACTAGAAACAGCATAAATGCATTTGAAAAGACAAGGTCAGCACCATCTAAGTGTCCCTGGGAAAGCATTCTATAAGCAGGGTGCCACCATTGTAAAAACTTTTATGTGTTGGGTATTAAATCAATTGAACACTTGTGATTTACTTTGAGTAAATGTAGTCAATCGAAAAATCGCTTTTGAGTTTTCCTAAGAATAGCTCAACAACTTTCGGGGTGTCCTGGTTTTTACTTTTTGAAATATGTCAACCCTAGGTGTGCATAGGATGAGGCTGTAAGATGACTGCACATAGAAGATACAAAACTGCAGGAAATGATTTCAGAATGAATAAATCAAGTTGATTTATTGTATTGCATTTTGTATCTTTTCACTACTTGGGGAGCCTTCTGACCAAAAAAGTAGTATGCAAATAAACTTTATTACTGGTGCTATTAATAGGGTTTAAACATGCAAGTTGCTCCCTTGTTGAAGTTTGAGTGTCGACAAAATAATTTGCTTAGCCACCTGGCTTATAACTAGTTAATCAATTAAATCTAAATAAAGGTGTTTTAGTGCAACATTTTCAATATCAGTATTTTTTTGAGATATTGAAGGAAATTTAAAACAGGGCTCATCCACACTTACCTTTTGCCCTATGCTTGATAGGCACAGGTCTACGTCCTGGTATGTGTCCAAGCACTTTTTTGCCCTGCAAAACTTGCTCTTGAATACTGAGTCAAAACAAATAGCAATTCGGGTTTTCTGTGGATTTTCGTTTGCTCTGATTCAGCAGTAAAGAGTGGGTTTGTGTGGGGGAAGTGCCAGGGCAAAAAATAAAAAATAAAAAGTGCTCAGGCAAGGAGTTTTAAAGTATGGACCTGTGCCTAGAAATGCAGAGCAAAGGTAAGTGTAAACAACCCAGTCCTAAGTAAAGCTGGGTGTGCAGAAGTTCATTCAAATGTGGACAGCATACAATTGAGTCGACAGCTTAATAAAAGCTACTGCTCAATGTAAGAAAGGCCAGGATTTTCCTCTTTGCATTTCCTGTTATAGCAACACACTGGAATGACAACAGTCCCCAAATTTGCCCTTACTAATTAATCAATTAAGCTTTCATTTATGAATGCACAGGTTTAAAGTAATTAAACTTTGTAGCCAGATAAATTAACTCAGCATTGAAGCACATAATTCAGTTACTCTTGCTGCTTTTTCCAACATCTCTATGAAAATAATCTCCAAATTCTAACTTGATAGAGCAGCTACCTGTACAGTGGGACCTCGGGTTAAGTACATAATTTGTTCCGGAGGTCTGTTCTTAACCTGAAACTGTTCTTAACCTGAAGCACCACTTTAGCTAATGGGGCCTCCTCCTGCCGCCGCGCCGCCGGAGCACGATTTCTGTTCTCATCCTGAAGCAAAGTTCTTAACCCGAGGTACTATTTCTGGGTTAGCGGAGTCTGTATCCTGAAGCGTATGTAACCTGAAGCGTATGTAACCCGAGGTACCACTGTATATAGTTTGGAGAAGGTGCCAATTCATCCAAAGTTCATTTGAGCGCAAAGCAAGAGCAAACTATGTGGAGGTGCCTGAGGTTTTTTTTTTTGGCTTGGTCACATGCCTCCTATACACAAAAGCAAGTTTGGTTTGTTTCTTTCTATTAGAACATATCCACGCCATTCATTTAAAGCACATGGCTTCCCTCAAAGAATACTGGGGATGGTAGTTTGTTAAGGCTGCTTGGAACTGTAGCTCTGTGGAGGGAAAACTATAGTTCTCAATATATTTTGTAGGAAGCTTTAAATGTGTAATGTGGATGAGACCTCAGATTTTAAGACAGCTGAAAGTAGGTTGAGGGAAGCATCCAGATTTACTCAGATTTAATTTCTCCCATTTGCATTGTTTGGCCAAGCAGCTTGTACAGGTCTTTGAAATAATATGAAACCAGTTTACGGGAGACAAAAGTGGGGTAAGATGAGGGTACACACAACAATCAGCTTCTGGCTGCTTTCTCTCTTTCAAACTGCCTTCAGCCTTGGATAAAAAATACACATTCATCTGTATATATTTTTTTTGTTATTTCGCCCTAGTGTCATGGGAAGAGCAAGATTAAGTGAGGTTGTTGATGCCAAATTAGAATGAAACTGCTCTACAGTATATTGTTCTTTCCGATATATTGCTCTATTTTGTTGGTATTCTGGTGGACTTTTAGGTGCAGAGCCCATCCAGAATTTGGCTTGCCAGTTACTTCTGACATGTATTTTATATCTCCAGCTATCCAGTTCAATTATAGTTTAACAAGAGAAATGGGATATGATAGGCTTAAATGTAGCACTGGGGCTAATCAGATGTATTCCCATTGATTTTAGGTGGTATTATACCCAGTTACCCAAGGCTCAGTATGGCCTTATGTCTATCAGAGCATGCAGTGAAAGGGATCATAATTTAATTCCAACTGGTTAAGTCAGCTAACTATTTGACTAGATTCTTTCTAATTTCTGTTAGTGTGGTTAGTTTCATCTTGGGGTGTGTGTGTGTGTGTGTGTGTGTGTGTGAGTGAGAGAGCGAGAGAGAGAGAGAGAGAGAGAGAGAGAGAGAGAGACCTATTTGTTTAATTGCAAGACAGGAAGTCCACCTCAGTCACACAAAAAGGTGGGCGGAGACCATCTGGCAGTTGTATTTTACTGCAACAGCGTTCCCTGCTGTACCTTAGGGCAGCAAGTTAGCTTAGGAGGTGTTAGTGACGTGGCCTACACGTCCTCTCACTGCTGCTACCACCCTGTTCTGCCCTGGAATCTAGGCCTGACCTGGTATCAGACATGGAGCCCTCAGAAGATGAATCAGACACCCCCAATTTGATGACTTTGAGAAATTGGGGGCGCAGGAAGAGACTGAATCCAATGCTGATACTCCCTTTCAGGGAGCCTTTGGCTTCATAAAGAACCGCAGGGACTTTCTGAGGAAGAAGTGGAGCGACCCCTGCAATCCTTGATAGCACAGGCTTCAGATCCAGGCTGAAAAGTGATGTCACTGTAGGAGTCATTGGCCTATGTATGAGTAAGTAGTCTATTTGTGAGTAAGCAATCCTTGATACTCCTTCACTGCTAGCATGTGTGGGTTTGGAGGCCAGAGGATATAAGGCCTAGCTTCCGAGTCTCCCAGTTGCTGGAAACAGTACAGGTACTGATGGCTTTATGTTCTGTTTCCTGAATGCCCTGTGAGATTGTCTCTGGATGATGTTTGGACAGACTGATTCTCTTTGCTTGACCTTGTTTAATTTGGATTTGTCCTCTTTGGTGAATGCTTGTATCTTCTGATGCTGGGACCCCAGTCCCTGAGGGAATCACCTGGAGCATGATGCGGTCCCTCATACACCACCTGAGATGGCTGCCTAACAGTAGAGAAGGCCCTGTCCTCCTCCCCCCCCAAAAAAAAAACCTGTTCTCCTCAGCTGAGCTCTGATACTGGCTCAAGAGAGAATAAAACATTTGGGGGTGATGAGAGCTATAGAGAGGAGTGAGCTTTCTCATCTATGCACTCTTTTTGTTCTAAGAGTCTGGTGCACGTGCAGCTAGCTGCATGTCCCTCACTTCATACTGTGAATGGGGCAGATCTGGCTTTAATCTGGTCCCCTGCTTTTGAGTTTGCCTGCAGCTGCTCTGGTATGTTCAGTGTGAGAATTAAACCCATCTATTATGACTGTTTGGTGTCCCTGATTTTACACAGAACTTACAAAAGCAGGCACAGTTCACTGCTGTTTACTAGCGACCTTGTCGTCTTCTCTGAATTATGGGCAGCCGCCTTTGATCACAGGGACCTGCTAGTCACACTTGTGATCCGGTCCTTTGGCTTTTTGTTTTTGGCAGGTGGGTAGTAGTGAACATTTCCTAGGCCCCACTACAGTCATAAATTTGGGCAGAAAAAGAATGAATTATGGGTGGTGAAAGCTCAGGCATTTATGGAAGCAGGATTCCTTTCCCCCTTTCATTTCAAAAATAGAATCTGTACTAAAGAAGATTGGATGCAGTACTCTAGTCTGAAAAACAAAACCTAGGATTTTTCCCCCTACAGCAAGCACTTCAAATCTGATAATATGAGAGAAACATTCTCACACATACCCCCATTAAGGAGTTAAATTATAAGACAGAGCATTTTTGAAATATAAAAATAGAGCATGCATTGTTTCTGTGATAGGGATTAATTGTTTTATCCCTTGTTTCAGAATAATTCTAACACACAATCAAGCACTGGCATACTTTTCCTCTATCAATAAGAAAATATATTCCTGAGCCAAGAAAGAAAATATTGTTTGAATCACAAAGTAGACATGCAATATTATATTTAGAAGTTTGGCTAATATAAATGTCTCTCTTATGCAAAGTGAGAAATCATTTTTGTTTCTTGGGGAAAGGCATGTGATTTTTGGAAATCAATTGATGCCTTGTATTAAAAAAAAATATTAATAGTCTATCTGATTCTTCCTCCAAGGATAAGTGGGCAGTAGCCATACTGGGGATCTGGATCAAGGGGGCAGGGCCCGCAGGGGTGGCAGGCAGAGGAGCAAGAAGAAAAGGGCAACTCCTGTGGGGCTGCTGCAATCTCTTCATACTGTAGTTTGCAGCACCACCTGTCTGCGGCCAAACAAACTGTAGCATGAGGACATTATTACATTTTTATTACTGTATATGTATAGACAGAAATGTGTGAACTCACAGGTGTACTGTTTAAGCCAGTTGTGGCCTGTGTTGCTGAGAAGCCACACCAAATATTTTGCACATGGTTCCATAGATACAAATCTGCATCTTATAAATTAACATGTTTAGATGTAAATGTAGAATTCAAATATCAGAGGGGGTAAGGCAAGCAAACTCATTTCCCACCCAAATTATCCTAAAGTTATTAAGTGAGTTCATATTCTACTGTGCCACTCCTAGATGTAATGGGCAGGTCAGGAAGCTACATCTGGTCATGTTCTGTACAAGGGCCTTAATAGTGACAGCCACAAACAATTTGCTGCCTGAAATGGAGCCCAAGTGGTATGCTTTTCCACCCCCGCTAGGGCAAACAGTTTTTTTAAAAGGTCTTACAGTACCATTCTACCAATTCCTGATTTCATCAGTTCCCCACCACCGCGTCTGTTGTCTGAAGCACATTGCTTTGCCTTGTTGCTTGACAAGGTTAGCCTTGAGCCTTAGCAAGAAATAAGAGATAAAGCAGGAAGCTTTCCAAGGGCAAATAAGGTAGAAAAGTAGAAGCATGATAAACCATGTTATTATTAACAACTCTATCCTGACAAATTATCATGCTTAATTGTGCTTAAAATATGTGCTAAGAAGACTGTGCATCAAGGAGGACAAGACACTTAATCTTTCTGTTTCAGTCTGCATGCTATGCAGCTGATTTATTCATCCTGCATTAATTCAGAGTTTCTGTCTTCATGAATCTTCCCTTTTGTCAAACCGGCTGCAAGCTTATGTGTATTCTCTAGTGGGCACAGTGTGTTAAATCCTGGACCTTGCTTCTGCCAATGTTCCCCCTCTAAGAAGCTCTGCCAATGATCACCAGATACCCTTCTGCTCCTCTCTTCTCTGTTACATCAGGACAGCCCATCTAATCGCTGTCAGGGACTTCAACACCTCCACCAAATCACTTACTACACTACAATATGGATTCTCCTAATGTGGCTCCATTCTCTTCTAGACTATGGAGTTTCTTTCTTCGACCTAGCTTTAAAATGTTTGATTTGGAAAATACATAATTCAACAGCCTCTGCGATTTTTATAAAATTTCATACCCTTACTTCACCATAAGGTCTCAGGCCATGGGAAGCTGTATTTTACTGAGTTAGATCATTGGTGCATCAATCTTGTCTACACAGTGAGTGGCAGCAGCTCTCCAATATTTCAGACAGGGGTCTCATCCAGCCCTATCTAGAGATACTGGGGATTGAACCTGGGACCTTCTGCATGCAAAGCAGATGCTCCTCCATGGACCTAGAATCCTTCCCAATTTACAACAACCATAAAAAAAATCATACAATAATAAAAACAAGTAAAATAGTTCCAAGCTAAAGTAGTGTCATATAGGTCAAACAAAACAGAAGTATGTCCCACAGAAACAACTGTCAGAGGTCAGGGCAAACAACAAACAAGAGAAGCTCTACAATGAAGATGTGTGTCTTCTCTCTCCTTCCCTCTTGTTTTTCTGTATTTTCTGGTGCCAAAAGATAATTGTTGCATCCATTTCTCTTTCTCACCATTTGTTCAACTGTTGGCTAACATTTTTGCATATGTCTGTTTTTCATTTGGATGGCAGAAGTTTGTGATCCATTTTATTCTGTTTTCAGCACTTTCCCCTAAGGAATACATTTTATTTTAAGCCTTTGAAGCCTGAGTTTTAAATACTTTCAGTATTTGGCCCAGTAAATACTGACAGTTGGCTTTCTCTAGCAGTGGGAAATTTCGAGCAGCCTTCACAGAGGCAAAAGGCATGGTAGGATAATAGTCAGTTGAATAATAGTTGAATAAGCCATTAGCAGTGAGTAGATGTAGTACACTAATCTATCATCTATCTATCTATCTATCTATCTATCTATCTATCATCTATCTATCTATCTATCTATCTATCTATCTATCTCCTATATCCCGCCCTTCCTAATAAAAGAACCCATAGTGGTAGTGCTGCCTTAAATCCTGTGTGGTTGAGAGCTGAGTAAAAAACTAACTTCTGCCATAGAGTTGCTTTGGGAAATTCTCTCTTTCTCTCTCCCCTTCCATTCCTCATCTGTAAAATGAGAACTGATAATGAGCTATCTCAAAAATTTGCTGAGAGGATAAAAAGTTAGTTTGCATTCTACCTAGCTGCATTACAGGAACAGGTGACTACAGGAACAGGCGAGACAACATGACCCACTTACTTGGCCTTGCTGGATCAGCTGCCATTTGGTTCTTCCCCTCCCAGAACTGTTCCCATCATAGGCCTTTCCACTTGGTCATGACAGTTATGTGGTTATATGAATTTGCTAATTTTCCTCTTCTCTTTCTCCCTCCATTTTTGTATCATATCTATTAGATTGTAAACCTGTGGCCTGTCCCTCTGTTTTAATTTTATTATTATTATTTGTATTTGGGGGGCTTTTCTTTCCCCACAACTTATTTTACCTCAGAAAAAAGGCTTGCCTGGATTGATGGCTTGTGAAAAGTAGGTTTTTTGCAGGCCCAACAAAACTCATGGCAAATGGGTGAGAAGCTGACAAGCAGACCATTCTGGGAAGGTTAATATTTTTTGCATCTACCAGTAAGTCTTTTCTTCTCATTCTGGAGATGCAGTAATGAGAGAAGCTTCTTTTGGTGCAGAGCATCTGCTTGCATATAGAAAGCCCCAGGTTCAATTCCCAGTAGGACTGGGAATGTTCCCTGTCTGGAACCTTGGAGAGCCACTGACAGTCAGGGCAGACTATATTGAGCTAGATGGACCTATAGACTGTCTCAATATAAGGCAGCTTCCAACTGACACGGTGGATATAGAGCATGGGTAGGCAAACTAAGGCCCAGGGACCGGATCCGGCCCAATTGCCTTCTAAATCCGGCCTGCGGATGGTCCGGGAATCAGCATGTTTGTACATGTGTAGAATGTGTGCTTTTATTTAAAATGCATCTCTGGGTTATTTGTGGGGCATAGGAATTCATTTATTTTTATTTTTTTCAAAATATAGTCCGGCCCCCACAAGGTCTGAGGGACAGTGGACCGGCCCCCTGCTGAAAAAGTTTGACCCCTGGTATAGAGGCATAGCGGTTCTCCCAGTGCTGTTGACTCCACCAGGTTTCCTCCCTGTAGAAGCTGGATTGCCACCTCTGCTGCCTTGTGTTTGGCTACTTATACTGTACTCTAATTCAGTTGAATGCTGTCATTTATGTAGCCATAAACTGCAAAAGCCATTCACAAGAGTTGAAGTATTATCAGACTCTGGGGAACCCTGAAGTTTACCAAAATACAGTCATATCTCGGGTTACGAACGCTGCGGGTTGCTCAATCCCCATGAAATGCTGTCTGGCTGTTGTTGAGAGAAAGATAAAACTGAAAATGTGGAAGTTTTAGGAGTCAAACCTACAGTAACAATACATATCTATACTAGTTAGTATGTGAAGGAGTTAAGGACCACAGAGTTCTAAATTCTTAGAGCAGACTCTATGGTGTCACATCCCCTTTTCTTCTGGTTGAATCATGTAAACTGAGCAGACATGTAAGACTCGTGCTCCATGCCCAGACTCCAAGTTTGCAATCAAGAATACATTGTCTGTGTTGTTTCTGCTGTTGTATTGAATGATGCATGAATTATTGTAAGTAAAGCGTTTAAACTTACAAAAGTTGATGATCTATTCACTCTGATGGGGGTAGAGGTGAGGAGCACAATTTTAAATGCTCAATACTGGGACAACCTATATTTCCCATTCTTTGTAAACGTTGCATAGATCTGTGTTTTAAACTCTGCTGGGGGCTCTTTTGGCCAAAGAGAGAGTCAAGCCCTGCAAGCTTTTTGAATTCATGTAGTTCGCCATTTTTCTTTCATAGTTACCGTAGTTCCCCACACACATGGGACTTCAGGATTATCTGATGTTCCCCAGTTATTTCTCAACAAAAACTGAGTAGGCAGATGAATTGAATGGGGTGACTGTAAAAGGAAGATACGCACATTTGTGGTCTGTACAGATCTTTTCCTTGTTCACACGGAGAAACTATTTTTAAATGTCCCCATGGACAGAAGTGAGAGCTGCCCGTAGAAATCAATGGAGAAACCCAAGATCTGAATGTAGCTGGATGAAGTACCAGTGTCTCTTGTCCAACTCCTAAGAAACAAAATAGTACATAGTACAGTGGGCATAGAGTGCTTTACTGTTGGAGAAGAGGTATAAAATCAGGAAGAAGGGGAATAGAATGTAGTGGCTCTGCCTGTTACTCAACTGTTAAACAAATTTGGAGCTTATTCAATAATAGTAGTGGTAGCTGCAAGCGCCTAGAGATTTCCACCACTTTTGCGCAACTGCAGTTACTTGAATTCTGTAAGAAAAACTATGGCTATTTAGAAATGCATTTGTGGTGCAGGTGACTAGTTGATAACTGCTTGGATCATACTGTGGTCTTGGAGTTCACATCCACAGCACCAAACAGTCGAGACCATGTTCTTTTTCTACCACCCATGCCAAGGTGATTGCTTTAAAATTAATGTCTTTTAGAAATTTTTGCATGGTATGCTGGGAGAGGATTTTGATTTATTTAGTACATAACAACATTTTGGGTTGCCTCATTATGTCTCTTGAACAAAACAGCTCTTTTTTCTTATTGCATGCTTCCAACACTTCTATAACACTTTTTCCAAAAGTCTCTGTAAATGGGGCTTCGAATGTCCTCAGAGAACAATTATTCAAAGTAGCAGTGTAATAAAACGTACAGATTTACAGTCAATGATTTAACCAGTCCAATTAGGGACTGTGTAGCAGCTGCTTGTGGTGTTTTGATGATGATTTTTTAATGGTAACAAAAAGAGTTATTCTGAGCAGCTTTATTGCAATTTTATTTCAGTGAACGATTTAAAAAGAATGACTCTAGGTAAAAATGTTTAGTGCTGCAATGGCAAAATGCAACCTGCTGGTTGAAATGAAAAATACGTGCCACATTTACCAGAACACCCTCATATAATTTTTTTCAAAGAAATCATTGTTCATCTTAGTGCAATTGGTAATTTTAAAGCAAAGAGGATTTGTATAATATGGCAAAAGGAATAGGGGGTTGTTGGGGTTGTTAAGACTTCTAATGGTAACAATTTTTAAAGGCAAATATTGATTGAAGTGGAAATAATGTGAATTTATGATGACCCTAATCCAAAATTACTATGATGGAAATCTTTAAAAGGTCTATCCAAAAAGCAAATTGAGGATTGTGATTGAATTGGGATGTTTGGAGGACAAATGTAGTTCAATTCACATTTTAAGGTGAGCATGCAGTTCAAAAGCACGTCAAAGTGCAAGTAGATAAATAGGTACTGCTCCGGCAGGAAGGTAAACGGCATTTCCGTGCGCTGCTCTGGTTCGCCAGAAGCGGCTTAGTCATGCTGGCCACATGACCCGGAAGCTGTACGCTGGCTCCCTCAGCCAATAAAGCGAGATGAGCGCCGCAACCCCAGAGTCAGCCACGACTGGACCTAATGGTCAGGGGTCCCTTTACCTTTACCTTTATACCTAACTTGCACTTCCCCAAACAATACATGAAATGAATCACAGCTGTCCTTTGACATTTGCACATCTCCAAATTTTGTGATGCTATTCTCCAACCAAATAATGTGCACACAGCTGAATATACAGTGGTGCCTCGCAAGATGAAAAGAATCCGTTCTGTGATTCTCTTCGTCTAGCGGTTTTTTCGTCTTGCGAAGCAAGCCCATTGACGGATTAGCGGATTAGCGCTATTAGCGGCTTTTAGCGGCTTTTAGCGGCTTATCTGCTGATCGGATCAGCTGATAAGCGGCTTAGCAGCTTAGAAAAAGGGGGGAAAGGAAAAAAAAACCAGCAGGAACTCGCAAGACATTGTCGTCTTGCGAAGCAAGTCCATAGGAAATTGGTTTTGCGAAGCACCTCCAAAACGGAAAACTCTTTCGTCTAGCGAGTTTTCCGTCTTGCGAGGCATTCGTCTTGCGGGGCACCACTGTATATGGGGGAAAGTTCATAAAAATTAGGGAATTTGCTTGTGAAAATGCATATATTAGGAAAAATTACATTAAATAAATGTAATGTGTACAAAATGTGTATTAAAGTATACTAAAATGTTGATAATTTTAAGGAGAATTTTTTAGTTTAAATTCCAAGCTGATGTGGAAATGCAGTGAAGTGGCTGAAAAAATTGACAGTTTTGTCCATCCATAGCAGTATTTGGTACTAAAAAAAAATGATCCCTGGTTTTAAAAAAGTGATGTTTGAAGCATATGTCATCATCATACCTGAAGTCAACATTAAGTGAGAATAATTTGGAAAGTCTTCCACAGCAAAATACGTGACACCTGGCACGTCACAGGTTAGAAAGAAAGCAGAGGTGCCAATCCAGTATTATAAATCCTGGCATGCACTACTCTGGCATTGAATTGATCTTATGCTGGCAGGGGTTCAGAGCATTAAGTAGCTGATATTCTCATGCCTAAAGTGACACACAGTGGTTAGAAGCCAAGTACTGCTGCAGCACAACCTTCATTTATTTCAATCAGAGGCCTTTTTAAGCACCTTTTGAATGGCAGCTACATTATTCAGGGCAGAATCCATAGGTTAGTGGGAGAGCACATGCTTTGCATGCAGAAGGTCCCAGACTCAATCTAGATAACAGGAGATGGGGAAACCAGAGCAGCCAGTACTGGGCTTGATGGATAAATAGTCTGGCCTGTGTTCTTTATGCCAAAACAGTGCACTGATACATATACATTAATTGCCCAAGCAGTCAGAAGTTACAGGGGTGAAGCTTTTGCCTGTAATGGACTTCTTTTGGAAGGAGGTCATAGGAAACTTATTGTGTTTTGTAATATATACATTTATTTAGAAATATACAGGTTGAGGGGTGTATGAGGTATTAGGTGAGGGGTAGTACCTCTGATGGGGGACATGTTGTGCTCCTCCTGGGGTAGTTTGTCTGCCTTTGGTCCCCACCCTGTACTCATTCTAAAGTGCATTCTGCTGGAAAGTTTGTAATCCATTTTGCATCAAGAATGCACTTCTCAAGCACTTGCTGAATACATGCATACACAGAGAGCACTTTCTCAAGTCATCTCCTATTGGGGCAAACCTATTGACCTGTAGGACTGTACTACTTCCCCGCACCACATTTAACTTGCCTATGAATGAAATGGACAAAATAGGAAGCAGCACAATAACTTAGCCACCTCTGTAAACCAATATAGATCCTCTGTCTATAGGTACGTGGTACCTCTAGTTACAAACTTAATTCATTCCGGAGGTCTGTTCTTAACCTGAAACTGTTCTTAACTAGAGGCATGCTTTCGCTAATGGGGCCTCTTGCTGCTGCTGCGTCACCAGCACATGATTTCCGTTCTCATCCTGGGGCAAAGTTTTCAACTCGAGGTTCCAGGTTAGCAGAGTTTGTAACCTGAAGCGTTTGTAACCGGAGGGGTTTGTAACTCGAGGTACCACTGTATATCAAAACACCAGTTTCTAGCCCCTCTCCTTTGAGAGAATGCAAATTATTATTATTATTATTATTATTATTATTATTATTATTATTATTATTATGTTTATTATATTTTAAAGAAGGAAAAGGTCTGTGGAAACACTAATTGACAGGAGGGTAATAGAGAACATTGTTGAGCACTAGTTTGAAAACATGCTGACCTGTACAGACAACACAGATAGTTGTGCTGCTTTAGATTATAACATCACACAAAGATGCAAGAACAGTTGCAAACTGTTACGTACATAAGATAACCCCTGTGAGTTTCAAAGGGTGTACACAGCCTCTTTCTCCCAGCCTGATTCACTAAGTGTGGGTTGAATAGAAACATCATCTTACTATGATCAACATTTAGGAAGTTGCTTTGGAGTTTGGTAATCAGTCTTGTAGGTTATATGACCCTGGGAAAAATTCACTTTAGACTTAAGGATATAATTGAAACCAGCATGTCTTGTTGCCATACAATAATTGACTGAAATCAATAGAATATGACTCATCTAAAGTAGATACAACGTGGTCACACCGGGAAGAATAATCATAGGCATCAATGTAGTAGAGGGAAGGAATACTGATTAAGGAATAGCATCACAGAAGGGGTATTGTAAATTATATACTGAGTCTGAATTAACGGTGCTCTATGCTGTCATGAAAAGAGGGCAAATATTGCACTGAGCTGAATTAGAGGAACCATGCAGTCACCAGTTCTTTTTCTGTACTCATCCCTAGTTAAACAAGACTAGGTTAAAGTTTCAGTAGTAGCCACCACACAGCACTGATCAGGAATAAACATATTTAGCTCCATAGTCAGCAACCTTTTCAGCAAATGCATTACAAATGTATACACCCTCCCTGTTCCTTGATGTGGATTTACTTCCAGGCTCAGTCAAGTAAGTAAAGCAATCTAAATAACCGTAGTCCATCTGAAAGAAAGGTTCTAGCTTACCCTCTAGCTTGCCACATTTACCCACCTGCAACCTTTCCCCCCTTGAGGTCACATCACAGCCAAGCCTAAAGCTTTGCCTTCTGACTGTGAGTTGAGGGAGGGGCACCATTCAGCCAATCTCAATCCCAAAGTATTGCTATGGCCAGCAGGTTGCTTCTATCTCCATGTAGAAAAACTATGTGACAGTAAATCTGTATCTTAATAAAGCTGTTGGCTCTCAGTCCTGGTTGTGCAGTTTTCCCTCCCTTCTGTTGGCATGATGGCAATCCAGTCCCATTGGCAGGTCTACTTTTCTGGTAGACCCAAGAACCAATGCATCTTTTCTGAACATCCTCAGAATCGTTTCCTTGAAGGTCCTCATGCTATAGCAGCAGGGCCATGAGGCTACTGCCTCAGGTGGCAGGGTCCACCAGGTCAGCAGATTCCAACGTATAGTAATATAATAGTACATTTAAAAACTGAAGTTATTAACTCACTTATGCTTATGCATTTAGCTCCATCATATTTTCAGGCATAGCCATGTTTATGTAGCTGAATGCAAAGGGCCCCCAAAAGGACTTCACACAGGGCTGCATAGACCATCAATCCACCACTGCTCCCAGGTCAGTGGGTGTAAGATTGCAGCCTAAGTCCCATTGAGTTCAGTGGGATTTACTTCTGAATAACTATGGTTAGGATCAGGCTGTTCTTCTCTGTTCCTACAAACACACACAAAGAAGGCCAATTTAATGACATTACCATCTATTTCCCAGGATGCATAATTTGTCTTCTCTTTTTGTGTGTATGAAACATTTATCCTCTTGTGGTGCTATAGTATAAAGCATAACTTCCCAAAAGAGTGTGAAGATAATCTACTAAAAATAGGCCTAGGAAGATAAAATATGCAGTAGCCATATGAAAAATTGTTATGAAGAAGACTATTTAAGGAAGCGAAATGATGCTTGGTTTTAAAAACACTTTGTGATAAAGATCCTTCCCTTGTAACTGCATTTCTCGTTTCTCCAACTATCACATGGGTGGTTCCTCCTATATCACCGGGATAGATGTTAGTATAGGAAACAGGAAACAAGGTGAGCAACTGTTGATTTTGTATAACAGTAGCTCTGACTTCCATGCTGAGTCCATGCTGAGTCCATGTGGAATAACAAATGATCAACCCCCCCCCTGAAATATGTCCTTTTAGGGTGATTGGCATTGTGATTTAGAACACTAGTTACTGTTGGCATCTCTGCCTTCTGCATTACTAGTTCCAGTGAGCACAAGTAATCCCTGAACTCAATGTAAAACTTAATCCACCAAGAAGATTGTCTTCCTCTTCTAATAATTCTGATTCATTCCCTCCATCCCCACTTCTTGCTTATCTAGCATGTGGTTGCAAAGCATACTACTACTACTACTACTACTAGTAGTAGTAGTAGTAGTAGCATCCATCAAAAACAATACATTTAAAAAAATCAAAGATAAGTCAATGACAGGTAATGTAACCTAACTAAAAGCATGAATAAACTTGCTGCTTATTTATCGTATATTACAGTTACAAGTTTCAAATTGGTCTTCCAACCAAGTCCACAATAAAGGAATGAGAGTTGACCATGAGAGTTTGCAAAGCAGTGTTTCCTAATGGATTGTACTCCAATAATGTATTTTATTGATTTATTATTTGGTATTTATATACTATAAGGTAATAAAATTAACATAACAGTTTAAAATAGTAAGAAATTGCTGGTAGATCAAACCTCTTCCTTAGTCATTATGAACTGTGACAGAATGTTGAGTGCATGGGATGCAGAACATTAGAAACTGCATTTCTATTTAGATAAAGATAATGAGTTTGATCCAAACAAAACTAGTTACTGTTAAAACCAATGGGAGAATTGACCGTTCCCAGGTTCTAAGCGGTGGATTTTAGCTTCCTTTTCCTCTTTTATTTGCAGATAAATGCGGTTCAAACCTTCCCCCCCTCCTCTCCTGCAAATCGGAGGGAAGATCGCTTTTCTGATGTTAGGATTTGTGTCCCTTTTCAAACGTCTTTCAGAGTTTCCGCTTACAGTCTCTTTGCTTTGATCCGTTTACAAGAAACGGAAGGCGGACTTCCTGTTTATGCCTCCCCGCTTCGGTGCCGAATTGCTTATTTTCCTCCCTTTAAATCCAATTTTATCCTACTCACGGGTAGTTACTTTTGAAGTCGAATTGTCCCAGGAAAAAGTCAGCGCTCTCCGATAACAGCTGTGCGGCTTCACTCCGCGGAAGAAGCAGTCGACTCTCAGCACCGCGCCGCTCACCCCGTTTCGCTCCGGAGCCCAAAAAAGGGTTCCTTCGCAGATTGGGGGGGTGCAAAAGGTGCCCGCCGAGTCCCACGTTCACAGGCTTCACCCGCCTGTGATTTTTGAAGGGTCCCCCTTCACCGCAGCGGTACAGACCCGATCCCGCGGAGCTGGTCCCTCGGAGAATCAGAGGGAATCCGCCATTACCGATGGCGCCAACCCGGAAGTCCAATAATAATAATAATAATAATAATAATAATAATAATAATAATAAAATTTATACCCCACCCATCTGGCTGGGTTTCCCCAGCCACTCTGGGTGGCTTCCAACAGAATATTAAAATACAATAGTCTATTAAACATTAAAAGCTTCCCTAAACAGGGCTGCCGTCAGATAATGAACATGACAAAGTAGAAGGTCAAAGGTCAGTGATCATACGGACACTGCTGTTCTTTTTGGGTGGAATTCCGTAAGGTACTGGCAATTCAGGTTACACAATTAAAGTCTGTTAGTGTTCTTGCACAACAAAGCCACTTCTCCCACAAATTGCATTTTTTTGCAGTAAGGAAAGTGACAGGTAAATGCACTGGAAAGTGTGGGGGAATTATTATATATTTATTTATACCCCACCTTCTTCCCTGACAGGGGTGCCATGTCATCTAACCTCCCTGCAAACAGAATACAGTAGAATGAATGCTCATTAAACAGCAAATAGTGCCATGTCTCCCTGCAAACAAATCAGGATGAATGCTCAATAAACAGGTCATCTGGAAGTACCCATCAATGAATAGGTGCACACAATAATACCCTCTCCAGACAGCACGATATGAGGTAGCACACAGCAGCATGTTCCTATTTCTATTATCAAAATTAGCATGAGGTCATAGAAGTGGAAGCTGATGTGTTTCATTTCTTAAGGTTGCTGGCTAGGTTTCTTTTCTTTTTTTTCTTACCACATCATGAATGCACATTTGGCTCCACTGTGTAACTCTTTTATTGTAGTAAGTTACTGACTGAAGAAATGCTGAATCAGGCAACTTTAATTTTATGATAAAAATTTCCTTGGGCTAAAGTAATTAGTGCCAACTTCATATATATATATGCTTTCTGTGCTGTTTTTCTACCAAGTCTTGTTTGCAGTAATTGGACTGAATAGCGTCCCATGGTGGGAACTTTGGCAGGCAGAGGCAAGAGGACAGGAGAGAGATTTCTAGATGGAAAGGACAACTTGCGTATGTGCCTGTGTACATATGTGATTTGGCTGGAAGATGACATCAGACTAATGCAGTCCATAAATTTGTGGCTTCCTGAGCCACATAGGGAGAATTTTTTTAAAAAACAAAAACACCACAAAAGCCTGTTATTCCATTTTTTTAAAAAAATGATGTTAAAGGTCTGGGGGAAATGAGGTTTCTTAAAAAACAACAGAAAAGTATATCTCCGCGACAAAATGAGAACGAAAGTCATGTATAATATACAATAGTGTCACACTCAAGTTGTGCTTACATATCTTCTTGGCCACCTGAATAAGCCTTAAGGCAGGTGTGGCTGCCTTGTTGCCTTCTAGTTATTGCTTGACTACAACTCCGGTCATCGCTGACCATTGGCCATGCTGGTCGGAGCTGATGGGAATTAACATTCAACAAAATCTGGAGGAGAACACATTAGCCACCCCTGCCTTAAGGTGCTACTGTCATAGGCCACTTGACCATGTGAATATCAAAGAGAGAGGAAATCACATTGTGGTGATGTAACTCAAATTGTGTTGTGGAAGTTATCCCCCTCTATCTGGGAATAAGCACCACTGTGTAAACATGCATAGGATGGCACTGTCAGTGTCCTCATAATTACCTGTTCCTTCCTGTTTATCAGCATCTCCGAGCAATGAGAACAATAATCTCTTCTTGGAAACAGCCCACATTGCTTGAACAGAAAGATGTTTTGGCTCTAAGCAAAATGCACGTCACTTCTATCCATAGCGACACTGGGCAGTGTTAAGGGCCTTTTCCACTTGAGTTTTCCTCGTGTGGGATGCTGCATGTGCATGTATGTTGTCCATGTGACTCTTACTGCCTCATAGGAAGCTGTGCCTTTTTAGTGATCAGGATGGTAACAGTTTTCTGTCTAAAAGGCCAGAATTGTCATCAGATCATCATCACAACCACCATCCTGCTTAAGTTCATGATCCTGGGGGGAGGTTTCTGAGTGTACATTGCAAATGTTCAGGGCAGCAAAATACCTTGATGGGTAGGTAGGAAAGGATAGGAAGAGTGGAAGTGCTGGGCAAAGAAGCAATGGGGAAGAGCAGGCGGGAGTAACAGAATAAATAGCAGTTTAAGAAGCAGAGACCCAAGTGAGGGTGCTTTTTTTGGGGGGGGGTGTTTCATATTCTTTTATTCACATATAAAACCTTTTCAGAGCAGCTTCCATTCCAGATAAAAACCATATGAATTCAAATGGCATAAATGGTGGAAGAGGAAAGGCAGAGGATTGAGGGAAAAGATTTAGAAGAAGTAGGGATCTGCGGAAAGGGGAAGCCAGGGAGAATGAAGAGCTGGAATAAATTACTGCAGAAGGTTTAAGGTCAGGAAGAACTGGTCGGTTCTTGGTAGGAAGTATGTGCATAATGAATAAATGTGGAAGCTAGAAAACAGGGAGCAAGGGAATGTAGCTAGCTCTAAGAAACTGGGGAGAGTTTCCCACATGTCATATTGTTATATTGTTATGTAGTTATGTTCATATTGCCCCCACTCCAAGCAGCGAGATGTTCTAGGGGTACAGGTTTGCTTTCTTTGGAAGAAAGGCATATTACTGTTTGAGGGTTATGTTTGAGGGTTTTCAATATAGACAGATGGGTAAAGGTTGAGCATAGATAGAGGCCTGGCCAATACATTTTTGCACCTGTGGGAAAATGCAAGATGGTGCCTGCCTCCCCGCCAGGGAAAAAGAGGTGAGTGAAGATCTACATTGGGAACAAGGGGGGGAAGAAAGTTCTACATCCGGATCTGCTGCCCCTGTGGATCCTGCCACCTGAGGCTGTTGCGTCACCTTGCTCCATGGGAGGGCCAGCCCTGGATGAAGCCACAGTTTAAACACTCCATCATACATCCAAATATGCCACCCCACATCAGAGCTCCACAAAGTGTACTGTATCCTTTAATGCTGTTAATTTACAGAGTTAAAAGTATTAACCACACATGATATTAAATATGGCACCTGCAGTGACACTGGTGTTTTAACAAAGATTAAAGCCAGTTGTGGAGTAATGTAAGAATTGCAGTAATTGCTCTGGTTCACCAGAAGTGGCTTAGTCATACTGGCCATATGACCCGGAAGCTGTACGCCAGCTCCCTCGGCCAATAAAGCGAGATGAGTGCCGCAACCCCAGAGTCGGTCACGACTGGACCTGATGGTCAGGGGTCCCTTTACCTTTACGTTTAAGAAGAGCTCACCCCATCATGGGGATTCAAACTGCTGACCTTCTGGTCAGCGGCTTAGTCATGCTGGCCACAAGACCAGGAAGCTGTCTGCGGACAAACGCCGGCTCCCTTGAGCAGTAAAGTGAGATGAGTGCCGCAACCCCAGTCGTCCACAACTGGATTTAACGGTCAGGGGTCTCTTTACCTTTACCTTTAAGAAGAGCTCTGCTGGATCATACCATAGGCCCATTCAGTCCAGCATCCTGTGCTTACAGTAGCCAGGCAGATGCCAAACATGTTATTTTTTTCTGTCCAGGCAGGGATTTTGTTGTTTAGTCATGTCCGACCCCATGGACCAGAGCATGCCAGGCACTCCTATCTTACACTACCTCCCACAGTTTAATCAAATTCATGTTGGTAGTTTCGAGAACATTGTCCAACCATTTCGTCCTCTGTCGTTCCCTTCATACCTAGATTAAATGTTCATTGTCTGGGATGGTGGGAAGTCTACCTCTGTTCCACTCAATAAATTCCTTTCTTTAACCATTTAGCTCTCATTCAAACACATCCCCTAAATATCCTGGACTACTCACACTCTTTTGTCAAATCCAGGAACTTGTAACCCTCCAGATTTCGAACTGAGCAGATGGATTTTTAGCCGCAGGTAACAGATTCTGGTAGTGACAAATCAGTTAATGCTTTAATCCTCCATCTCTCACTCATATGAAGAACAGCCTGCCTGTTTCCAAAGCACTACCTTCCGGCCAATTGCTAACACTTGAAAAGCCTGCTAGGACAACACGACAGAGGTGTTGTGATCACACTTGTGATGGGATTAAAAACTGAGCAGCTGTACAGCGAATGGCGGCGGTAGGAGGGGCATTTGGACAACTAAGTGCTGTTAATTTCCTTTTGAGATTTGTTTTCTTGTCTTCCCCAACCTGTTGTTGGCTGTGTGTCGTTCACAGTAATGTACCGCTGTGCTTTTAAAACTGCTTCGCTCTCCCGTCGCCGCCCTGTTCCCAAAGGTGTCTGCTGTGAAGTATTCAAGGCGAAGGAACTTCCTCTAGCAAACTTCGCCGCGAAAAGTTCGCGCGTTGCTGCCTTCGCCACGAACCCCTCAGTTCTCCCGCTTGTCCCGCCCCCACCCTCCCACTGCCCAGTGTCTGAGAAGACCCTCCAACCCTAAACCTGCATCCCTGGACCCTATTCGCATCGCAGACCCTCTTAAACTCAAATGACCTCTCGCGGTGCAGCGAATAAGCGTGTCAGGAGCGGATCTGTTCGCAAAGGCGAGCGAACCAAGGAGCTACTCCTGCTGCGCCTCTAGCAACGAATCGCGCTCTGTAAGCCTGGATTTTAGCCATTGGTTAGCGGCCTGCCCTTCCGCACTGCTGGGGATCAAGTCCCACTGAATTCCGCGGGGCTTACTCATGCGTAAGCGCGCAGCCCGGACGCAACGCGCGTGTATTGGGAACATAGGGAACAGGGCGTTCCGCGGGTCTTGCTTCCGAGTAAACACATATCAAAGCCGGGAGCTCGACGCGCTTCGCCGGCTTCTCGGAGAATCGCGGCGCTCCGCTAGCCAGCAACCCCCCAAGTGCGCAACTCAGCCCCGATTAGCTTCTCAGATCGCTGCGATGGAGAGGTGGCGGCATGCTCGGATAAAGGGGGACGTGCAGTGTACGTAGAGGCACACACACACGGCACGATCCACTCTGCACCGCTTGTTTAACATGGCAGCCCTGCGAGAGCCCCAGATAAGGCGCGCCACACACGCGCTGCCTGCCTGCCTGCCTGCCTGGCTTCCCAGCGGGCTGGCCAGGAGCCATCAGCATCTCGGCTGCTTTGGGGAAGGTGGGGACGCCTAAAGAGAGCGGACTCCTACCCCAGCGACAGGCAGGAGGGAGGTGGAACGCTGGGTGGAGGGGAGGAACGTCCCCTCCATCTCTCCTTCCAACCCCAGGTTTTTATTATTTTTTTTCGGTGTGTCTACTGTGGATTTGGAAAATCTCGGCTCTGTTAATCCGTTTCAACATCTGTGCCTCCTCTCTCGCCTCTGCTAGCGCTCTCTCTCTCTCTCTCTGTGTGTGTGTGTGTGTGTGTGTGTGTAGGTGTACACCAAGCTTCTCGGCAACAACTGATCAAACCCAACACACCAGCAACCCTTTTATTGCTATTGTGATGATTTATTGTTATTGGGTACGTGTGTGTGTGTGTGTGTGTGTTCAACCCCGCCCCTAAAAACAAAACAAAACAAAACAAAACACCGCTCTAATAAAGCTGCTACAGATTCTAGCAACATTATTTTGTCCCTTCTTTAACATGCAGATCACAGATAAATTTCAGCGCTGGAAAATTGCAGGCTTTTTTTTTTTTAAAGAGAGAGCACAATATTGACAAATCACACGGAGGGGGTCGATGTGGTTGGTGTGTGTCAGGGTTGCTAGAGCGGAGAAGAGAGGCGACCTCCGTCGTTGGGGAACCTTCCAACCGTCTGTTACTTTTTTGGAAAAAAAACCGTAAACCCCTATTTTACCTACCACGACCCCCTCCCCACTTTTCCCCCCCATGCAAGCCAGATTCAGCTTGCCTTCTTGACGTCATGTCTGTAGAAAAGGTTTCAGCAGCGGCAGCGGCAAAAACCCACCGCCAGGCGCAGTGAGCCGAGGGGAGGGGAGCGAGGGGCAGAGGGAGGCATGTTAAACTTTCAGATCAAGTCCTCCGGCTCCTAAAAAAAGCGAGGGGAGGTGCTTGCTGCTGCCGCCGCAGCCGCAGCTGGAACATCTGGAAGTGTTCATGGTGTCTGTCTGTCTGTCTGTCTAAAGGAGGAAGGAGGGGAGGGGGAGAGAAGCGGGAGCGAGTCTTCTGCTGAGGGAGGGGAGGGAGTGAGGGGCTGGGACTAGCGCTCTCTCTGCAGAAACAGCTCCCTGCCAACAGAGCGCGCGGAATTGGCTTCGAAGAGGAGAAGCAGCCGCCTTGGAACAGCTCTTCGAGGTCGCCTTTTTCTCTCAGTCCCGCTCGCTTCCCTCTCCTAGTTGGTGGATCTAAGCAAGAAAGACACTTGAACCCTCCTGAGATATTCTCTCTCCCCACCTACCCCCCGCTCCAGCACCCTTCTTGGATGCTTATGGTGTCCCCCCCTCCCCTCCCCTCGGCTGTTTTCTCCCACCTTCCTTTCCCTTGCTGATCTTTTCTCCTCTCCCCTCACCGTCTCCTCTTTTTAAAACAAACAAACAATAAAGATCTAAAGGAGCCGCTTCTCCTTCTGCCGCTTCTCGACGGTGTGAGCAGCGGCCAGAGGTGCTGGGCTCAATTCTTTGGCAGGGTCCCGGATGTTCTCTGAGGATGCTTTGCAATTGCACTAAAGGAGGCAGTAGTGGAAAGGATCAGTTTTTGGGCTTTGATGCAATCATGGGAATCAGGTAATAACCGAACGGGGGAATTTTAATCGTCGCAGAAGCTCCGGTTTCTTCCGTGAACTGTTCACCCCATCTGCTGTTGCTATTTCTTTTCTTTTTTTCCTTTTGGATTTGGAGGAATTAAAACCTTGGACTCCTGCTTGGGTTGTTTTTTTTGGGGGTGCTCCTCGTTCCTCTACTTAAATGGTCAATGAAAACAAGAGGATGTACATCCCAGAAGAAAACCACCAAGGTAAGCTCTATCCTGAGACCCCACAGTCTTGTCTCCCCCCCCTCCCTCCGTCTCCCTCTCCTCCCCCCTCTCCCCCTTACTGTCCTTTCCTTCTTCTGAAGATGCTGGAGAAAGCAACGTGAAGAGCGGGAGGGGAAAGGGTGGTGGGAGATAGTCCTCCGCCGCCACCACGCAGATGGGACCGCGGGTGACATGAGGAGAGATCTGATGCAGTGATCTTGTCAAGGCTGGTGGTCGCGGGAAACAAAACAAGCCCACCAAGCAACCCCCCCCCACGCTTTTTCTCCCCCAGCCTTATCCATGGCCAGCAATATTAAGCAAGGCAAAGTTGCTTTCTGGTGGTGGAAGAGTGTGTGGAGCTGGCAGGAGGGACGTCCAGGAGTTTGCAAGACCGAGGGTTGTTGCTTCAGATCTCGTCTTCGTTGCTTCTTCCAGGGCGGGCTAACCTTCCTCATAAAAAAAACAACCTACCATGTTTTTGGAGGCATGGGGAAGTTGGGGTCATTTTCGGGACCCCTCCCAATCCCCATTCCCTTCAGGATTTTGCAGCCCGATCCAGTGCATGTTTGCTCGGAAGTAACTTCCACTAAGTTCAACTCCAAAGGAAAGGGCTGTATGGTGGCCGTCTGCAGTCCTACGTACCCACTTACCCACAATTGAATGCAGTGGAGTTTACTTCCAAGTACGTGCGCATAGTCTTGCGCTGTTAGTAGAGGAAGTGGAACATTCTTAGGGATATCTGGGGTGGCAATGCCTCAACAGTTGGGAAGCAAAGCTCTCGATCTCTTTCCCACCTCATTAATTGGAACCTAATTGCAACGTCTCGAAATCCCTTGCCCAAGAGAGGGCCGCCTAGGCTGCCAACCAACCTATACCCAGTTACTTGTGAGTAAGCCCTATTGAACTCGATGAGACTTAAATATATGACTGCGCTGTTGGAGACTCTTTACCTCCTCCCTCTGCTATTCTCTGCCACCCATCACTCAGAGGATTGTGGCCTCCTTTTCATAGGTAGAAGGCAAATCCTGACGCCAGACAGACACAGGAGGGCTGCTGAATATGTGTGTTATGTACCTATTATATACCCCAAAAGAGGAGGATCTCCTGCTGTGGTGATGATTGCTTTTTAAACATTGAAAATAGGAAACACCCTTCCTTTTCTGTACCTATCCGAGCCAAACATCCCTGGAGGTGCTTTTAAGAGCAGCTTGTGAGACCAGGAGCTAGATCAAATCAACAAGGGTGGTGGGGAGATAACCTTTTTTCTTTTCTTTTAACTCTCCAAGTTATTATTGTTTCCTGGCAGTCCCCTCCAAAGGGGTTGTGATTTGGACTCTTCTGGTTAGCTTCTACTGGGTGGTTCCAACCCCACCCCTCTTGCTTAGATAGATGTACCAAAGAGACCCATCATCATGATTGTCTTAGTAGAGAGAAGTCTGCTGGCAGCTGTGTGTGTGTGTGCGCGCGCGTATGCTTGTGCACATGCATGTCCCTAAGACCCTTGTTCTTTCCATCTTCTCTGCACTCCATGATAAGGCAGGCTGCCCCTTACCTTTCCTCTTACCACCTGTCATTGCTCCTCTCATCTCACCCAGTAGCACCAGAGTGCTGAGATTCTTGGCACTGTGTGTCATAGGGTAGGAAGCAAGCAGTTATCTCCATGTAGAAATAGATCAATCCAGAGTATCTCCAGTTTAGTTTTCATTCAAGTATAGGGATCTCAAGGTACCAAAGATAGGAAAGGCAGTTGGAGTTGACAGCACTGAACCAATGGCTCAGATACTTATTCTTTCAAAGTGGGAAATATATGTGCTTGAACTCTTTCTTTGCTTAGCCCTAAAGGGATTTAGGCTGCAATCCTATATCCGCTTACTTGGGGCCCTCTTGATTCAACTTGCTGAGCTTACTTTTGAGTAGATTTATATGGGATTTCACGGTTAGTGGCAGAAGGGTGTCCAGGTGGGGGGGGAGAGAGTTCAGGACACCTGCACCTTTTTATAATGGTGTTAAACAGGGAATCTCAGCAGGTGTGACATACCAGAAAGCTTTAGCTCCTACATTCCTTCTCCACATTTCTTAAAAGTGCACAAGCCCTAGCCCTTTTGACACCTGGGCCATTCTTAAGGAGAGAGTGAAATCTACGTATATAAAAGTGTGCATTTGATTGTGGCACACTTGTGTGTGTGTGTAGATTTTTAAAAAGTTCCAGTGGTCAAAATCTTGTAATACACCGACCTGAAAAGATTATTTTTTTTTGTCATCACCATACCATAACAAGTACCCCAAAAAGGTGAGAGGCTGGGGTCTGTTGCATCTCGTGCCCTGTTTTGCTTTTGTCCTCTTAGCCATGTGCTTCTGTCACGCACTAGTATGTGTGTGCTTTGTGCTTTGCTGCTGACACCGCTACTGATAAGTGGACCAAAGCTCGGCCTCCATAGCAATATGCCAAATGCTATGGCAACCTGAATCCAGCTCCCTACTTACCAGCTGCAGTGATTATATAATATAGAGAGAGCAGGGTTGCCATCCTTCCTTTCTTGCTGCAGATTAATTTCTTGTTGCTCCCAGGCAAAAGGCAACACTTTTGCAGTGAAACTCCACATTTTGTGGCGGGAGGAACACTATAATAATTTGTGTTTATTTGACACTCCCCCAATAACATGACATGAGGGTTAAACCCGAAAATGATCACAAATAAAGAACCATCTGTAAACGTTTCATTTCTTGAAGGTCTTTTTGAAAACTTCCATCCTCACTAATCACCCTTTGCCTGATTTTAAACAATACAGTTATTCGTCACAAGTTTGCTACCTTTTTCCTCCCAAGGTCTCAGTCCTTAGGTTTTATAAGGATGGTCTCCATAGATTTTGTAGCCCAAACTATGTATTGGTTTGCGGTGATGATGGCGAAGAACAAAATTTACAACACACTAATCCTGGGATAGAGTGGTATAATTAGAGCAAAAGTGTTGAAAGGAAAGGATTAGAAAGATTATTGTAGAGGGAGAATCTGGCTGCCCATCTTTGCATTGGAAGAGTCTAATTTCAGGGAACTAAGAATTTCTCAGGTAACATTTCCCCAGAAGTTTCCAGCACAGAAATGAATTCTTAGCACACACGCACACACACATGATAACCTGTGTGATAACTTTGGGTAAGATGAATTGGAGTAGGCCTCACCTGTCCTTTATTGTTGTGCTCATACCAACCAACTAATTTACCTGACTTTCTGAACTGGAACTTAGGGAGTCAGCAAGCCACATGATAAGGCACTGGAAACTATATAATACAAACAGGAGAGTTTTATTGTTATCCATCCACACCACTTAGTTTCTTAATTATAAAAATATGTGTTCTTTTTACATTGTTCTTCTTATTTAATATTTTTTTCTTTCCTACACTTTACCATAGGGTCCCAGAATGGGTTACAACAATAAAATATACAATTATAAAACAAATAAAGTTGTGACCCTAAAACTTAAAAAAGCATTCTCATTCTATAGCTTACGGACAGAAATGTTATTAATATTTGGATTTAGCAGGACCCAGTACAATTTCTATTCCTCATTTATTGCAGGGAAAAAGAGGAGTTGTCTGAGCTGTTACTAATTTTTTCAAAATAAAAATAATCCTTCTGCATGTTTAATTGTCCCACCTAATAAACAATATTTTCGGGGGGTGGGGTGGTGGAAATAATTACTTTTGACTGTTGAGCATATGTCTTTTTAGAATATATGTGTTTTTTTGTGCTGGATGATTGAGGACGTACAAGAAAAAGCTTTTACAACTAGCTACATCATATTTAAAGTGCATGTGGGATTCAGAATCAACTCAGATAGGTATCTGTAAGGTATTTTATTGTGAACACTTTGCACTGGTAAAACTACAGAGTTGATTAATTAGGGAGGAGGGATCTTGATTTGCAATCCTCTATACACATTATGGAGTGCCTGGAGCTCAGCTGACCCATTTGAGTTACAAACTATAATTTCAGGTGTGCTTCAGAGCTTGTCACTACATGGTGCTGGCTATATTATGTTGACAGAGAAAGGGGCTGTTATCTGGGGAAACATGCTGGCCCAAGAGTTAAGCAATGAGCCTTTCAGTTATTTCACGACAGGATTATGAAGAGGGGCATGGTGATGGATGGTGCTGTGGGGATTCTACCTCTGCCAGAAGGTGGTGCTACAGGGCTAAGGAGTAAAAAAAACAACCTAAGTAATTGGAAAGTTCAGAGCATATCTATATACCACTCTCCTGGGAATCCTGGGGACTACAGTTCTGTGAGAGGCGATAGGTGCTAGGGATCTCCAAACAAATTATCAACAACCTCATCAAACTATGTGCTCCAGAAATCATTGGTCATGATGGGGAGCAATGACAGTTAAAAGTGATAGAAAGCTTGCATACATTTTCAGTGTAGATATGTCCTGATTGTCAGGAGAGACTGCTTACTGATACTTGCCCATCCTATATTAATAAATGATCTACGCCAAAGGCAGGACTCTCTATTCTTCATAGACAAGATCCTCTAAACGATTTATGCAAAAACACCCGGAATGCTTTCTGTTCACTTTTGGTTTTTGCTTATGTTATGCCATTTCAGCAGATTCCTACTGGTTTCTTATGCTACCAGAAGTAGGGCTTTTTGGGATGTATTCAAAACTAGGTCATCTTGTGGTCTCTCCCCCCTCCCACTTTTTATTGAAATTGTTCCTCATCAGTCTTCCCTGCGCCCCAGTCCTCAAATAACTTTCTTAACTATGTTACATAAAGGGATTTAGTCAGACACATCAGGTTACTCTCCCCTTTGTCTTTGTAAACAAGTACCGGTAATATATTCCCAGCAGAGGAGAAGCCAGCATTTAAAGAGTGAAAGATTTTAGGCCTTAATTTCATATGTAAAAATTACCAGTGCATTTCCCCAAAGTTCATAATTTATGGTTGACTTTTGTTTCATCCTGTTACAACACAAGCTCACTAGAAATCCATCTACCCATTAATTCACTCTCGCTATTTCTTTCCTATGTTCAGCTCGACAATTTGACGTTGGACATTTTTACAAGCCAGTCTTAAAGTGTGCTTCACCAGCATAAAAATTGTTAGGGTGGAGCATAAGTACAGCTACATCATTCTTTTTTTTTAAATTTTTTATTCCAAGTAACATTTTTACAGATCAGTTTCATTTGTTGAGACATTAGTGTTACATTAGGAAGAAAATGGGGAGAGAGGTAGAGGGGGGAAAGGCGAGTGGGGGTGGGGTCGGGTGGCGATGTTTCTATTTTACTTAATATATGTGTGGGGTTTCGTGTCAGCATCGCTTGTGCAGGTTCTCTGCTATTCGCTTGTGAAGTACAGCTACATCATTCTGATCACATCGCATATTATGGCATAGCAGTATCCAAGCACCATTATGACATTGTTGCAGTATTAATCGCAGGCGTTTAGTGTTTGGGATGGAAGTGACTTCTCAGAAATTATGCTGATAATCTCTCATCTTAAATTGTGGTTTTTGTTTTGAATTGCTGTGGTTAAAAATCATGCAGTGTGATATATATTCAAAATTAAATTTGCCCCCAAATTTAAGTATTTATTGGATTGAGGTTAGGGTTATCAAGTTAGATGATGTTTATGCATCTAATTGTGAGGACATATATTTTTAGTTTTGTAAATGCTGGGCTCATATGCACACTGACCTCAGAGTAAACTCACTTGAACACAGTGGGCTTTACTTTTGAGTAAATATGTGTGTTTTGAATAAAGATTGTGTTGCACTTCTAAGTACCCTCAGGTGCAGCCATTTAAGAGGCCCCTCTCTATCACTGGTTATAAGGAGGAATTAAAAGTAATAACAACAGGTGCTGCTTTTTGTTTTTGTTGCAATTAATCTTGAATATATATCCAAAAGCAACCCTTTGAATTTTGCTTGCTTGCTGAGCGTAGATGTGCTGGTGAACAAAATTACTGCAACATGTTATACGTGGGGCTGTCTCTGAAGACAGTTTGGAAACTGAGGCTGCTGCTGAATTCAGCGGCCAGGTTGCTCACTGGGGCAAGAGGGTTTGAGCACGTTACACCGATTCTGCCCTGACTGCACTGGCTGACAATTAATTTCCAGGCCCAATTCAACGTACTGCTTTTGACCTATAACACCTTAAATGGCTCAGAACCGCAATACCTCAAGAATTGCCTCTTTTTATATGAACTGATTTGAACCCTGCAATCATCATCTGAGGCCCTTCTTTGTGTGCCTCCTCCATGAGCGGTCTGGAGGGTGGAGGTACGAGAGTGGGCCTTTTCTGCAGTGGCTCCTCATTTTTGGAATGTTCTCTCCAGGAAGGCTCGCCCGACACCTTCATTACATATCTTTAGACTCCAGGGGAGAAACATTCCTCTTCTCCCAAACCTTTGGCTTAATTAAACAATTGATGGTCTTTTAAAGTGTGTGTTCTCAGGGGAGTTATCGTTTTTGTTTGTTTCTATGTTATGTATTTCTGCGTTTTTATATTGCAAACCACCCTGAGATCCTTGGTGAAGGGTGGTACATAAATTTAATAACAAACAAACAAACAAACAAACAAACACAGTCTTTGCTATAATTTTATAGCCAATGATTACTTAGTCTTTACCCTCAAACTGTAACATTAGCATTTGGGAGTTTAAAAATTAGAATGCATGACTCCCAGGAAGGTGATGGTGGGCAAACAGCTGATGGACAGGGAAAGGACAAGAGGGGTTGTGTATAAATTATTGCTGTGGTCTATGGTGCTGGAGAACCACAACAGAAAAGGGTTAATGGAGTCCCATCCTCTGCATCTGTACATCAGTTAAGGTGGTCGAGTGTCCTTCTTTACAGAGACCCATCCTGTGTATATGAAGGGCTGTCCACTCTGGTTTAAAGATAAAGAACCATAAGGAGGGAGAGCAGGAGGGGTCTTGAAGTTGCTCATCCACAGTTTGCCACTTGAACAGCAAACTGAGTAGGCAGTTGCAGAGGTCACCTGTTCACAGTCTTGTTCCCTGCTATGGTGAGATGTATTCTGTTTCTATTTAAATAATAGCCATTTTTTTCTAAATGTACATGTAGACATATAAATTAGCATGTGCAAAGTGTTATGCAAATCACTGTCGTCTTCTTTGGAAATGTATACCTGGCTACCCTAGTGTCAAGTCGTCTTGTGCTATAAGATAACATTTCCAGACTGCGGTTGTTTGGGGGTAGGATTCAAACACAAATTCAGGCTGCAGAATTATAGTTGCTTGGGAGATCTTGTGCAACAAATCCAGTTCCCCAAAAGATTGAACAATAAGGAAAGTGATGGGAAATGCACAGGAAAATGTACGATAATATAGCTTTGGTGCAACATCATTTAACCGGCACACAAATCAGAACAAGTGCTCATTTAATAGCCAATGTTGCCTCATCTCCCTGCAAACAAATCAGCATGAATGCTCAATAAATATGTTATTTGGAAGCGCCCTTAGCTACTGTCATTGTATTTCTTTCTTTTTCTGTTTTTGCACAACAGAATGGAAAAGGCGAAATACAAAGATCAGTTGTGGGACAGGAGCATAAAGAAATGACAAATATGTTCCCCGACCCAAAGTGTCCTACATAAAAAGCAGCTTTATAAACATGCTGGAGTTATAAGTGAACTGCAGCTGTATTTCTCTGCTCATTTTGGTTCTTCTGAAATCATGGCTGAATAGTAATACTGATGCATGCATGTATTCAGGGGCATTCTGCACTCAACTCACCGTAAAAGGATTTTTTTTAAAAAAAAAGATGGCAAGCTTCGAGATAGAAGTTTTATTTAGGTTAGGCAACTGTCTAAGGGGCTCCTCTAATTGGTTCTAGCAGAGCTTTTCCTCTAGTGGCAACTCCGTTTAAACTCTTTAAGGTCGAATAAATTGCTCTGTAATGCTAAAAAAAACCCAAAACCCCCACATATATACAGATGTTCCCAAAATGAGTAATCACCTTCTGTGCTTCCCCCCCCCCAAGTACCACAGGTTGTATTGAAGAATGGCTAATTGAAATATATTTTTATGGTTCAGGAACAGGGATATGTACTTGTCTTTAAAAGGGATCCAGCAGTATTGTTTCCTCCTTGTTTTCATTCCTCTCTTAGTCTATCTGAATTCAGATATTTCGATTGGGGTGGGGGCACTCACATAGTAAAGTCCTCCCAGGCTACAGCACTTCAAAATGTGGATGAAGGAATGCCATATCTATCTATCATCTATCTATCTATCTATCTATCTATCTATCTATCTATCTTTTGTTGTTGTTTAGTCGTTTAGTCATGTCCGACTCTTCGTGACCTCACGGACCAGAGCATGTCTATCTATAATATGGACCAGATATAATATGGACCATGGACCAGAGCTATCTATCTATCTATCTATCTATCTATCTATCTATCTATCTATCTATCTATAATATTGGTCTTGGTCTGATGAGACTTTAACACCTACTAAGATGGTTTTTATAGTGTTGATTTTCATACTGCTGTTCTTTTGATTGTTGCTTCATTATTTTATTATGTTGATTGTTTCTTTATGAACCCCCCTTGAAATGCTTACTGAAGGGTGTAAAGCTACAAAATAAATAGTGCCCTTTATCAAACTCTCCTGCATTTTGAAAGCTAGCAGCTCGGAAAGTCTGTCTTTAGGCTTCTCCCTTATACTCTTGATTTCCATGTTCAGTTTTTTTACACTGAGCAGCATTTAAAAAAGAAAAACATTTCCCTGTCCCTGAACTCTGAAATGGTATATGTCCATTTTCATGATATTTGAACTAGCCCAGTACAGGAACTAACAACAGTTGAGGTTTGTTACACTTAAGCAACTGTTTGTGTGAATGTGACCATACGCAAAATGCAAACTAACTGGGGTTTCATTACTAAACCATACTTTAATTATTACATGTGCTGAATGTTGTGACAATTTCTTATTAACTTGCTGTAACAATATGACGGTTGAATTGACTATGAAATAAAGTGCATTAGGCTGAAACTCAAAACAGACTTACTAGTAAGAAGTAACCTCCCTTGAACACAGTGGGACTTCTTTCTGAGTAAGCATGCCTAGGATTGTGCCAGTATTAAATTATTTGTCAGCAGGATGGAATCAATGAATGGCCATTTAATTTAGGCATTGGGCTGAACCCAACTGTGCTTTGCTCAGAATTGACCCACTGAAATTAATGAACTTAAGTTAGCCATGTCAATTAATTTCAATGGGTCTACTCTGAGTCAAACTAACATTGGATACAACCCTTGGTTTATTACTATTATCATTGATTATTAGTATTATTCAAGACACTTATTCTAACCCTGTGTATTATTCTGACCATGTGCTTTGGTTTAACTCAAGTTAATAATGACATTAAATCATTTAAAGGGTGCATTTTGCACACGAGCTTCCCTCTTAGGGCAAATAGAAGTTTCAGGGTGCAATGTTTCTGTTGGAAAAACAGCTCAGGGGGAAAGAATTAACTTCCTTTCCCCATGCTGTGGCCCTGATCCAGATAGGGGACCCTCGTGGCTGCTTTTTATTATTATAAAAAAGACATTTATAGGCAATCATGCATTTTACATATTGTCTGGTTTGGTCCACTTTATATCCTACAGCAACCCTGGACAATAAGTCAGTATTTTTATCCACATAATGCAGATTTGGGGGTCTGGGGTTGAAGCTCAGAAGTGTGGTTTGCAAATTTCACTGCAGATATGAGATTTGAACTAAGAGCGCTGCCTTTTAGTTGTTGTGCTGAAGTAAATTTCATCTGCAGGGAATGGGGTCAACTAAAAAATAATCACAACTTTCTCATACCCTAAAAGATTATAGGACAGAAGTGGCATCTAATATTTCAATCCAAGGCAAGGGAAAGACTAAGCAAAAAGGTTACAGTTCAAGGACTCAAACATAATGACAGGGAGCAGCCTATTTGCTCTTTTTTATATTTTGCTCTAGTCTAAATCCTGTCCACTATATTATATTGATCAGCTCTCATTTACTGGCATTTTTAAGTCTTCTGTCCCAAAGTTGCCCCACAAGGTGTGATGACCTGTCTTTCAATTTCAAATCCAGAAGTGAAAGAAGGTGCAGAGTGTGGGTACCAACCTTTTTGGGCCAGTGGGCACATTTGGAATTTTTCAAAAATGTCATGAGCACCAGTCACAAAATGGCTGCCATGAGAGTGTGCATAACACAAAATGGCTCCATTGGGCACATGGCATAACACAGAATTTCTGCCTTATCTAAAAGGGCAGAAAAGTTGACATGGCCACAAAATGGTGTGAATATGTTCCCTTATCAGCCCCCCATCAATGTGGAAAAGGCATTCACTGCTGCATTGACTCACAGATAAAAGCTCTTTGCAACTCTTGGGTGGGTGTCCAGTCTTGGCATCCAATGAAATGTGAGTATCTTAAAGGGGCTTGTTCCATGCAGGAAAGGCTGAGCCAGTGTAAAAAATAACTGATCAGGAATAGCCATCTCTTGTACGCTGGAGAGTTTTGAGGACATACTGAGAACTTCTACAGACACCACAGAAGGTACTGGCAGGCACATTGGTGCCTGCATGTGCCACACTGGCGACCGCTGCTACAGAGGCAGTGGAAGCTGCAATAATGCAATTTGGTGTTGGAACATTTAAAAGGAGTGAGGACTCCCCTCATCAACCACCAACATTTTTACTCATCCTCACTAAATGGGTTGTTTATGCATTTTACTCAGCAGAAGATTCCACCATGTTCAATAGGGGTTGCTACCTACTAAATGTCTTTCAACGTAAAACATATTCTGAAACATGCTTCTAGATTATTTAGTTCCCAGCATGTAACGTTTGCCTTGGGGTGTTTTGGAAAACAAAACAGTTGAAAAGACTGAACATGACACCATAATTATAAAATAAATGTGGACTAATAAAGTAATTAAGCCAACATTTCTTCCTATAAGCATTACAAGGGAACAGGTACCCTCATGTTGTTGATCAAATTTCAGATTGTTTTTTTTTTCCAAGAGGAGAAGAAGAAAGAGAAAAGGGATGTCTGTTTTTCTCAGATGGATATAAAAGGGCATTTACAAAGCCTGCCTTCTCAAAATGTGATGCTTAATGGTGAACTTGTGAAGTTCCCTTCTGCAGATTTCATGTCCAATTTTGTCAGACAAAATAAGCTTTTAAGATACATGGGGTAACAATTGCAGAGTTTGTCTCTGCAAGGCAGTCTGGGCATATCGCATTCCAGCTGCATTTGCTCTCCTTCGTGCATTATTGACCACAATACTAATTCTGAAATTGTAACCTGTCTTAAATTATCTCATTACAAGCACCACAATGCATGTGTTGTAGATAAAGGAGGAGCAATGGTTTTCATTCTGGAGTTCATGTGACTTCACATAAAATTTATTTCAAAACCACAGGAGTCTCTGTGGTAAAAGGTTTAAGTGCATGACACATGTAAGAGAGCTCCACTGTGACACCCACTGACACTTCTGTGGTGGCTGTTCATGTGCTCAAATTCCAGAGCTATATAAGGGCGTGACTGGAAGCTCATAAATGTGATCCAGAATGTAAGAGACTTCTGTGCTACAGAAAGAAGCAGTAAATGGGAAGGAAAGAGATTGTTTCAGGGCTTGGACTGGGAAGACTGGATGGTGGGTAGGAGGCAGAGCAATGGGGAGCAGTGATTAAGTTGGAAATGGAGGTCTGATGGGGGGAGATACTGTGCTGTCATTTGCCATTTCAGTAGGGATGAGGGAGAAAATGGATTCACTTCACATTTAAAGGTGAACCTATCAAATTCTCACTTCCCCAAACAATTTGCAAATAGAAATACTGTCATTTTTCAAAATTCACGCTTTACTGAATTTTGCAACGAGGTTTTCTAGTCAAGTAACATGTATAAAAATGCATGTAGTAGGTTAAGGTGTGCATAGAAATGCATATATAGCAGTGAAAATAACATGCAAAATGCATTATATTATGAAACAACTGCTTGGCACAAATGTGCGTATTAGGCAAAACTGCCTACAAAGTGTGTATATTAGGAGAAATTTGCACTAAAATGCTGATGAATTTTCACAAGGCTTTTTTAAAAATTGCAAACTGATGCAGAAGTGTAGAGAACTGAATTTAAGCTGGGGGGGAGGGGAGAGATAAATTGAGAGACATTGAAAGTGACAGTTTCACCCACCCCTACTCCTCCAGTTCCTTGTAGCCTTCTCAGGTTACGCCATTCTGTGCTCCCCAAACTCATGTGTCCTTTTGTCAGTACTTTCATTCTTGAGTCCTCCGTTTTTCCTCATCCTTGTCCTCTTTGCTTCCTGCTTTTGCCTGGCTTCCTTCAGGACTTTCCTCCTTCAGAGCAGTTATCTCAGCATGAGGTACCAGTTAAACACATTGATTCAGTTAAATGTAATGGCATTTGTACCTAGATCAAGATTTAATCAAAATCTACTCAGGTACATGTTCCTTCTCTATGCCCTGCATAACCCCGCAGAGGTGGAATTCCATGTAAATAGCTTTTGCCTTGATTGGAATGTGGCCCACTTGAATAAACCAGTGTGTGGTGATGTAGGAGCATATATATAAATATTTAAAGTTTGAGAGGGCTAGGGAGATAGATAACATGTGTAAAATTGCCAGGAAAGATCACCACGCCATCTTAATGCACTGTGTTATCTGCATACTGCAGTATGGCACAAAAGCATTTCAGAAAACATCTGCAATCTGCATACTTAGTGTAGAGAATACAACACCTGCAGTTCTGGGGCATATACCTGGAACTTGAAGCACACACTTGGGAGATTATGGTAAGCCTTGGGGCTAGTTCTTGCTAAAATAGTATCCTCTGGGATGTACCATTCAAGACTATAAATGGGGGTTCATAGAAATGAATGCTCCCTGCACACGAATGTTTCCTCCATGCAAAACACTGCAACTCATGGGAAAGAGTTCTGGTCTACCCTTGTTCCTGATTTGCTTTGGGAGTATAGAAAACACGTTGCCATTGGAAACAGAGGGATGTAAATTTGACTTGGGTGTTGTGCTGTCTTACTTTATATGGGCTGGCATATGCTACCATTGCATTGAATAAACAAATAGTGGAACTTTTAGGCTTTAGAAGAAAACAGAAGGCCACAATCCAACACAAAGTTCAGTCACCTAAATTCAGTTGTTTCAGTTATGATCCCTCCACTCCATTTCCCAGATTTCTGCTGTAGTGCACAATGCAAGATTAGGGGATTGTCCCATGAAAAGACAAATGTATTTTCAGCCCAGCTTGTAAACACAATCACCCTGGGAGCAGCTTGGACTGTACTGGTAATGAGTTGATTTCTGTAAGCTGTGCTTGACTAGCAAGGGACAGTATGAGACTCATTACACTTGCTAAAGCTATTTTTGGTCATCTGCATACTATCCCTTGCTTTTTCCTGTAGGACTAATTGCAGTCGTTAACAGTCGTCAACAAGTTTACCATACCCATTGAGTCAATCACCCATCTCCTACTACCCTTCTAAGAAAAACCCCACCCCACCCTCCCACTATGTGGTGGGGTGTGGTCTGGTGACTTCTGTTTCAGTGTATCTGAAGAAGTGTGCATGCACACGAAAGCTCATACCCAGAACAAACTTAGTTGGTCTCTAAGATGCTACTGGACTATTTTTAAATTTTTCATTTTGACTGCGTCAGACCAACATGGCTACCTACCTGAATAATTAATGATGGTCAGTTATATTTTGTGATGTGTTTTGTATTTGTTGTATGAAGGAAATTTTATTGTTAATTATATGCTGTTCATCACCGTTATATTTTTCCTTAATGCTGGTGATATAGAAAACGTTACAAATAAATCAACAAACCTATATGCCAAAGAATTTTTAAAGGATTTTTTAAAAAAGGAAAAAAGATTGCCAGTTTCATAAAGGTAAATGGGTTTGATGCAGGGTGCATAGGAATAATCCACTGTTCTCTCTGTCCATGCAGGAGTACTTAAGCGAGGCATGCAATATTCCCCTGCATCATGCTAAGGAGTTACATGACTAGCAGAGACATGGAAAATTGCAATGTCATTACATTAGGCAAAAAACCGGTGCACAAAAATGCATCCAACTACGTTATATTCAGGGTGGACCCATTAAAATTGCTGAACCTGTTAGTGATGTCCATAAATTCCAATGGATCTACTCTGAGTAGAAGTATCATCGGATACAACCCAAATATTTTTATTAGCCCATTTCTTTTTCAGGGTGACAATAAGTGAGTTAGAACACTTTACATAATATAATCAAAGCCATTATACACTATAATTAAATGATCTAATTTCATTTGAATATCAATAAAAAGTAACATATTTATAATGCTTCTATTGACACTAAAAACATGCAGATACTCTTTTATATTGCATAAAATGTTTGTTGTGCATCCTTAAGATTTCATCTCTCTTGAGTCTCTCCCCATCCTCTCTATCCCCCTGTTATTAGTGTGTTGCTTCCTCTGGCTCCTCTTTCACTGTTAGTCAACTTTACAATGGGAGTGTAACCTACAGCAGTCCACGAAGGTTAAGTCTTTGACATATTTAAAATATCCTGATCATGTGTCAGATTGTGTATATTGTGATTGATCCAGGAAGTACAGCTTTATATTATGTATTGATATTTATTTCAATTTTACATTTGTTTCAAATATATTCGTTGGGTATTCTTTGTTTTCAGATGAAGAATTTGCATGTAGAAGAGGTTCTCCTGGCATCTCACTTAAAAATGGCCAGGTAGCAGATAAAAGAAAAGACCTTCAAATCCTGGACAGTCACTGCTAGTCAGAGCAGACAGTTCTGAGCTAGATGGGCAATTATCCTGATAAAGCAACTTTCAATTACTGCATTCATTTAAAAACCATATTGACATTCTAGAATCTGCTTTAGCATATGTCTTCACAATTGCCACTATTTGATCATGGGAGATATTAAGCACTTCATACAGATTACTAAGATCCCTTAATGTTCGGCAAGGTATGGAGTAACTTTGTAATGTCAATTGACAGACAGCCCATTCAAGTCTATACTCTGTGATGGTTTTTCTTTTGAAGTGTATGTGTGGCATGTGTATGTATGTGTGTTCAGTAATGATCAATGAATCTGCTTTTGTATAAACCGGAATTTATATTTTTAGAAAGGATCTATAGAGCCTGTCCCATGAATTTGTGTTCACCCGGTGCTGCAAAGGTCACAGAGAAACTGGTTAAAGAGTATGTTTGCATAGCTTTCCAGTGATATAAGAACATATTTCAAGATTGTGCATTACAGCTCCTGAGCTATGATGCAAGCCAGGCACAGGCATTTTATCTCATAACAATGATCCTGAATGCTCTTCTCTTAGCATTTCACCCGCCCTCTTTTTTAAAAATGCCCTTGGACATCTATGTTAGCGGACAGTGTTGCCTTGACTTTTTAAAAACTTTTTGAATTACAGAAAAATCTTTTGAATGCAGTGCCTAATTTAGGGCAGGGATCTACAGAGCAATGCTGTCAGTGTCTGTTTTTGCATCTGAAAATCTGATCACACTTACTTAGTTTTCAGGCAGCCCAAGAAGATAACACTAAATACAGAACACAGGTTGGAGAAATGTTGTGCTCCCTCAAGATGAGCTAAAAAGTTAACAGTAACTTTTGTACATGTGAAAAGTTATTGAAGACACACATGTTGCTTCTGATATCATTTCCAGTTTACTTACTGTATGGCTCCACTCCTATAAACAGCAACCATGTGCAATATCATTGACAAAGTGGTTTACTAAGTCAGAGTTGGAGCAAGGTTGTGGGCTACTATACTAGATTTACCATTGTTTTAAACAAACTGTTCTGGGGTGGCTCATTCGGTAGAGCATGAGACTCCTAATCTCAGGGTCGTGGGTCTGAGCCCCACATTGAGAAGTAGATCCCTGTATTGCAAGGGCTGGACTGGATGACCCTCATGGTCCCTTCCAACTGTACAGTTCTATGACTGTGTACATAAAGCAAAGAATTAACAATGTTACATGAGTATCATTTGAAACTGGGGCTTAAATTATGTCACATTTTCAGAACATAAAATCATTTTGCAGTGTTGTTCCTCAGGAAATGATACTGAATGCAAAATTCTTTGCCTGTTTTTTTCAGAAGTAATTACCACTGTGTTCAATAATAAGGGAGTTTAATACTGAGACTCCAGTGGCATGCTGCCTCTGAATCTGGAGGTTCTAGATGGCCATCATGACTAATGAGGCATGGATTTAAAAGGCATTTAACTAGGGGCCGTCATTTGCATCTTGTGACACAAAATGCCATAACTTAATTAGGTGTTGTGAAATATGTACTTTGTTTTGTCTGACCTGAATCTATTGCCAGTTTCATGGGATGTTTGGAGAGATTCTTCTGGAGCTTTTTGCATTTCCATCCAGAATAATTGGGTGCCATCCACAACCTTGCAAGTTTGTTGCCTACATCCAGATCTTTTAGGCACTAATTAAACCACTCCTACTACAGATCCTTGGAGTATCCAACTTCATACTTCCATTTATTTTAAGATGTGTTGGTGTTTACCTACTTAATCACGCTGGCCACGTGACCCGGAAGTGTCTCCGGACAGCGCTGGCCCCCGGCCAATAGATGTGAGATGGGCGCACAAACCCCAGAGTCTGGCAAGACTGGCCCGTTCGGGCAGGGGTACCTTTACCTTTACCTTTACTACAGATCCTTGGAGTATCCAACTTCATACTTCCATTTATTTTAAGATGTGTTGGTGTTTACCTACTTAATCCTTAGATCAGTGAATGGTTGAACAAGGAAACAGAGACTAGGAGTAAACAGGCAATTCTCACAATGGAGGGAAATGAGTTGGGATCTCCTAATGATCTGTATCCTTTCAGCCCCTTCAGTGTTTGTAGCCAAGTACGCGAAACATTGCTCCTGCATGCTGATTATCAATGTGTCTTGCATCCTAATATGGTACCTTAAGTTTGACCTGCTTTTCAGACAGTACTAAGTTTTATAAATAAGCCTCCCTCATACTAATGAGCATACAAAATCATTAGTCCCCTCTGGAAAAAATTAAAACCAACCAATCAATCATTCATGATCATCTTACTTACTAAGGCTGGTGAAGAGTTCTGACATATTTACGGTAGGTGCTTTAATGTGAAAGATGGTAGATATAAAGTTCAGGTGCCATAGGAGCCGAAAATTGTAGCGAGCATAAGTTACTTTTTGATCTATTTGTTTCAACAATTTATATGCTTCTCAACTACAATCGTCACTAAGTGGTGTACAAAAAATGCAATACATAAAAGATGGAAACTGGTTAAAATGATAAAATGAGACTTCAATTAAAATGTGTTCATAAGGCCCCGGAGGTTCAGCAGAGAGGGAGGCTGTTTGACCTCAACTAGAAGGGAGTTCCATAAAATAGGGCCCACAATACTGAACACACGGCCCCTGGTGGATATTACCCTTGCATCCAAGTCATGGGGGGCTGCTAAAACTGACTCCCATATAGATGTTAAACCGCACTGACAAGTTGGAACCCTGCAGTACACCATGGTGCACAGAACATGGCACTGTAACACAGTTTCCCAATGCTACTCTCTGGACACACACTGGAGATAGGAGTGGAACCACTGTAAAACAGTGCCTACAATACCCATCTCAAAGAGTCCATCCAAGGGGATAGTATACTTGTCATTAAAGGTGCAGGACCCCTGCCCTCTTTTGCATCTGACAGCAGGCAAGCATTCATCATTTGCACCATATATATTTTGTGAGAAGACCATTCGTTCCCAGAAACCTTTACACTGTCTCTTATTGTCTGGCTATTGTATTGACTAGCTATTGCTGACATTGGTCTGACCTCTTATTCTGAGATAATAGGTCTCATATACTTAACCTGTTTTTGTTTTTTTACTATGAACTGTTTCTTGTCCTGACATAATGCAATATTCCCTACCAGGGCATGATCCACAACATTCTTCAGGATGTGATAATTCACCTATGCAGAACAGGAGTGAGAAGCTCAGGCCTGGGTTCCAGTGTGGCTCTCCATATGGGTCCCAATGTGGCTCTCTTCGTTGTGTGCCTGTGTTGTATGCAGGCAAAATGCTGCCTTCAGCCCCAGCCACCAAGTGAACTTTGTAGTTAACATCCTTATGGTCAAGGTGCAATACCATGGTTGAGCAGAATTAGCTCCCCCCCCCCACCTGGTGAACTGCATAAAGAGGCATTGTTCAGGCTCCAGGCCAGGGATTTTGGCTATGTCTTCTGTGTGGGTTGTTTGCCCTCTGTATACAAGCAAAAGTATTTAATTTTCTAGACAGCATTCTGAGGGGAGGGCAGGTTCTGGGTGAATGTGTCTTGCTGTTTGGGGGAATGTCACTTACATGGCAGAATTGCTCTCCCCTCTCCTGTGTCTTGGCTTTGCTCCTGGTGTTTGCAATACTCTTCTGTGTTACAGCCTGCAGAAGCCTGTCACCATGTGACCCAGCCATAAGCTCAATTTGTGCTTGTGTGACTTCAGAGGCATTGCAGATGTCTATTGTCCTTTATAAACTCAGCCCCAATTCCCTTCGCAATTGCTCCTTTAGTCTTCTATCAGTCACATTCAACACAATTTTGTCCTGGAGCATGTAATCTTTAGTGTCCCCAAATTCCCAATTTCTTGCTTTCTGCCTCAGTGATGAATCATATTTGTTGATCTGGGTTTCTGCTAAATGAGGATGAGAAAAGAACTGGTTTCTTTCAAAAACAACATTCTTCTGAGGATTATAATAATTCCTAAGTCCTGTTGAACAGCATCCTTCTCAGCTGCTTCTGTATTTAGCTGTTGAGCTTGGATGTTGTAAAGGTCCAGGCCAAGGATTTCTCCAACTACATGTCAGCAAAATAGCAATATTGATGTATTCCTTTTCTCTTTCTCTCCTCAATATAGTTTTGTTAACAGAATCAGGGCAGCAGAGTCTTTTAGGCCAAGAATGGTTTACCTTCAGTCAGCCTCCACCTGCCTAACTCCTTGCTTACGTCCAGTCTCAGGGATGGCACTGGCTGTCAGCTTCCTCCTCCTCCTGTTCCCTAGACTCAGTTTTGCCTTTGGATAACTCAGGGAGGAGGATGGGGACAAAAGCAGAATAAGCTGGCTCTACCAGCTATTTGCTGTGATTCCATCTACTGTTGGCCACCCTGACTTCTGCTCTACCAGTCCTAATAATCACGAATCCCCACTGGATTTTCATAGATTCATAGAATTTTACAGTTGGAAGGGACCCCAAGAGTCATTTAGTCCAACCCCCTGCAATGCAGAATAGAACTGTCTTGAAAATCTAACATGGAAGAGATTCTAACACTCCCCTTCCTCTTCACTGTCTGACTGTCTGCTGTCATAGCTAGCTTACAAAAATTGATGATGATGTTGTAATACTTTTTTATATAAAAATTGTATTTTATCAGTTACATTGGAGCTCATTTAAACTGAAGCTGCTTTTGGGATCTTTTAAATATTTTAAATAAATGAATGAATGTGTTGTTGTTTTTTTAAAAAAACAACAACCACAATGCTTTGTGTAGAATTATCATGGACAGCACTTTCTGTACTTCATTGACATTTGCCTCCATTCCCCCACCTCCACATATGATATGTAAATTTTATCATGGAATGCTTTGAGGAAACACTAGTCAGGAAGCTAGATAGAGCTTACTACCTCACTTAAACTAACTCTCTTAAGGCTGGTGCAAAATTCAGTGTCCAGGTTGCTCACCGAGGCACGACAGTTGGACCATATTACACCAACCCTGGCCTGACTGCACTGGCTGCCAATTAGTTTCCGGGCCCAATTCAAAGTGCTGGATTTGACCTATAAAGCCTTAAACAGCCCAGGACTGAAATACCTCAAGGACCTCCTCTTTCCATATGAACTAACTCAGACCCTTCTTCATGTCTTTCCATGAGAGACCCAGAGGGCAGCAAGAGGAGAACAGGCCTTTTCTGTGGTGGCTCCCTGTTTGTGGAAAGAGGAGCCATGACCTCACATATTCTCTCTTCACGTGTTATACGTATTGTCAGAGCTGCTTCAAGATCCTAGCTCACAGAGGATCACGCTAGCCAGCGGTCACTTTGTAAAAGTCTTTATTGAGTTACAGTTTCCATTCTCAAGCGGCTGCGTGCAGCTCTACGTCTTATGGGTTAGACCGGCGAAGCTCTGTCTGAGTCCCCGCCTCCTGTACACCAACTTAATATCCTAGCCTTACTCCACCTTTTCCGCCTGACCGTTCTTCTCTGGGTCCCTCTGCCCCCCGTGGTCTCTTCCTTCCGGGACTCTTCTGACGCCGACCCCCCGGACCCTTCTGTCTCCTTGCGGCGGGCTTTAGGACCTGGCTCCCTTTCCGGGCTGCTTACTGTGCCGCCTTCCTGTGCATTTGAACTTGGCGCGCGCGCCCAACCTTCCACTTTCCGCTTGACCGTTGCTTCACTCTCCGATGGAGGTGTGGCCACTCCTGACTCATGTCCTCCCCCCTGCGGCGAGCCGCCGGATCCCGATGCCTGGCGCCCTTCCTCCCCACTGCGCTCTGTTGGGGACGTTGGCCCCGATTTCCAACTGCTGCTCTCTGAACCCCCTTTTGTCCCTTCCTCCTGGGGTGTCCCCCTAATCTCCCCCCTTGCTCTGGTCACTGGCGCTCCTTTCTGTGAATCTTCCAATTCACTGGAAAGACTCGGAGATCTCGGGTCGTCGTCATCGCTCATCTTTCCTTCGGACTCCTCCCCCTCGCTCTCTGTTTCCTCCCTTGCCCTTGCCTCTGCTCCTGAACCCCTGACACGTATGTTATGCTTCTGTGAGTAGACTATTTACACGAGCAGATATTTGTGCATATACCATATTAGTTGGCTCTTTAAAAACCTAGCTATTGAATTCTCTCTCACCCACAACTCCCCAGCTCTTTCCTGTGGCATGCTGGAGTAGAAAATGTTTCTCTGCTTCACTTTCTTCTCCTTGGGATTGTCATTTGCTTTGTACTTTTGCTCCCTAATTTCAATTTCCAGGTTGCATTCCCTGGACACTGCTTGGAGAAAATCTCCTGTTAGGTTTGTGTACCAGTCTGCAGTAGAGCTAATTTCATAGTGAATTAATTATTTCCTTAAGGAATGTGTAGCAGTGCAACCTGTTGTTGGCATTATATATCATCATCGTAATAAAAAACTTTGTATTTGAAGTCACAAACAGCTAATAATGTATTTAGAATTTGTGGAGAAAAACATGCTAGCACTTCCAAGTTATTTAGGAAGTGCTTGTGAATACTGGCTTGGGGGAGTGAGTTTGCAGTTAGCAGATGTGTACTACCAATTCAGACATTTCCAGGATTTAGCACTGCACTGCAGAATGATGCCTAGGTTCTCATTGCTAGTTAATGGGAAGTCAGGCATGCTTGCTGATAAGTTTCTTTCTATCATGACCCTGGAGTCCAGCAGTGACTGGGACACCAAGATGGAGGCTACAGTGTCATTGACTAAGCAGCTGTACTAGCTTTCTAACTCACACTGATATTGGTGCTGGTGATCAGGAGACCTCTGAATCCAAGGCTGATGCAGATGAGCTTGCTAAACCAGATATCACTGCAGCAGGGCCCATAGAACGTGAGGCAGGACCCTCATGGGAGCCTTCCCTTGAGTCTCAGGAACCGAGCGCCTCACACCCCACCCCACCAGTCCAACTGCACAGGGAACACACCAGGAGGGAAGCCATGAATTAGAAGAGAGGTCCCCATCTTCAGGCAAGAGGACTGGTCCTTTAATATCCTTGTTCTCTAGAACAGGGGTCAGCAAACTTTTTTAGTAGGGGGTCGGCCCACTGTCCTTCAGACCTTGGGGGGGGGATGACTATATTTTGAAAAAAAATTAAAAACGAACGAATTCCTATGCCCCACAAATAACCCAGAGATGCATTTTAAATAAAAGCACACATTCTACTTATGTAAAAACACCAGGCAGGCCCCACAAATAACCCAGAGATGCAGTTTAAATAAAAGGGCACATTCTACTCATGTAAAAACACGCTGATTCCCAGTCCGTCCGTGGGCCAGATTTAGAAGGCACTTGGGTTGGATCTGGCCCCTGGGCCTTAGTGTTTGCCTACCCCTGCTATAGAAGGAGGAGAAGCATAGGAGAGGTTGGCTAGAGGGAGATGGTTCAAAGCCTCAGTTCACTTCTTTTGGAACAACTTGTTTGCTAGGAGCTGCCCTTAATGTCTTGCTCTGTGAGTTCCTCTGTGACACCAGGACACTTTCACTCTTCCAACATATGTGGAACAGTCGGCTGTAGCAGGATTAAAAAATATATAAATACAGTTCTTGCCTCTGCAGCCTAGCAGAATGCTTTTCTGGAAGTCATCACCAGCCAAATTAGAATGGGCTTTTCTGGAAGTTACCGGTGCCTCAGAAAGGTAAGGATCCCCCACCCATCCAAAGTGAGGTTTTTATACTGGTTGTTGTAGAGATTAAAAATAAGGAGGCTGACAGCTATTTCAGTTTTCAACTTGCACAGTTGTAAACAGCTTTCCACACAGGGTTATTCATTTTATTTCCCTCCTCTCTTCCATCCTGCAACATCCTATACAGGCAATGACAGCCTTGAGCCTTTCTAAGGTCTTGCTTTTTAAAAACTCTATATTTAGACTAGGACTGGTACAAGCAATACTTTTTTGTGACAGTGCTCACTGGTATGGAGAACTGGCACTTCTTTTGGGGGGCGGTTTGTGGCAGCCATTTTGTGCTGGCACCCATTACACTTTTATTAATATATTAGTACTACAACCTTTTTAAAAAACCAAATACCCTACTGGGTACAAAGTTAAAAAGACATAAAAGAAATAATGAAGCAATTGATGCACTAGTATCTGGAGGAGGAGACAAAGCGCCACAGCTGACCCATGACATCATGCTGCCTGAGGCAAAGTACAACAAGATGGCGGCCCACTCCATATACTGAAGCGGGCATTCCATATACTTAAGCAGTGGTGACAGGACAGAATCTTCTATTGCAAACAAGGGCAGCTGAGGGCACAGGGTAGTCCATGTGGTATACACAGCTCTGTTCTTCAACATCTCAACGGTTGCTAACCTCTGCTGCCTGGGGTCACCTCTGTCTAATGGTAGGGATGGCCCTGCAAAGCACAGACTTACAGGAAAAATAATATAAAACAGCAAGGTAGTATAAGCAGGTTTGTTGACAACCATCCCTTTGTTGTGTGGCTTGCTTTCTCTGGAGGTGGGTGATCTTAAGTCAAAAGAGGAACAGACCCCACCTCTTTCCCAGTAGTTCAGCCAAGCCAATAAATCTAGCTGATCCCTAGGGCTGTGCTGGGCAAAGTGAAGGGGCAGCAAATACTTTGAGAGATTGTATATCTATCTACCTCTTTCTGTATTGGCCTCTGGAGGAAACTGGGGGGGCAGGGGGGAGGCAGAGAGATAAAATTATCACCTTACCTACTTTGTGCATGTGATCCTCTGGGATCAGCATGGCAATTAACCTCTAAATAAGATAATGCTTCTGAAGAGTCCTCCATAGATTTCCTTTTACTAATGAGTGGAAAGAATAGACCAGGATTGTTCACATAGTACTTTTTCTTATATATATAATGAGTCCCCTGCCCCCGGCCCCTCTCTGCGTGCTACTGTCCTTGTGCATCTGCTCAGGCTGAGAAGTGTGGTGTGTGAACTTGATATTTCCATACAGACAGCCACAATTTGATTGTAGCAGCACTTTCTCAGGTGACTGGTAACTTAGGAATGAATGTTGGATGTCATCTGCTTCTGTTGGTTCATGTTATCCCAATATGTAGAAGATTGCTATGCATTTTAATTTGTTTATCATTGATTTTTATTTTTTTATGCTTTAAATAGTTGTTCTTCTCCACATGAGAATGTGCCTATTTGCACATAGCCAAAAGAAAGTACTGTATGATTTGGCCCATGGCTCAGTTATTTTGCTTATAGTATTGGGGATCTGTCAGAGCTAACCCAAGAATATAGGAAGCAAAAGTGTATGCCCAGGTAGAACTGGGAATGGAGCTGGATGAAGTACCTGGACAGGTGCTCAGGAGGACCAATTATAGGCTAGAATCTTAGCTGACAAGTTCATTCAAAGGCAAAGGCAGTTCCTGCAGTAAGAATATGAACAGGAAGAAGGAAAGAGCAAGCAGGCAGATAGGAAAGTTACTAGGCTGGGTGAAGAGAATCACCATATTAATGGAACTGAATTTAAGCTAAGCAAGTCCTCTGTTTGCAAGTTGTTTCCAAAGCAGCAGTTCCTAGCCTCCCTCTCAGTTTATTAAAAGCTGTGTCCAGAGTGAGGCTAAGACCAGTTCATATGGAAACAGTTTATCTCCAGGGAACATGCTGTCCTTAAGCTCCATGAATGATGTTGCGGGGAGTAGGGAAGCAGGATAGGAGAGTGAAATTCACACTTCTCTGAATTTTGCAGTGCCGTTTTCTAGGCAAGTAAAGTCTACAAAAATGCATGTAGACATGCCTAAAAATGTTTATATTTGTGAAATATAATTGCATGCAAACATGTTTATAGAGAGAAATTTTCATTAAAGTTCTGATGACTTTAAAAAAATCCCCACAAACTGATGTGAAAATGTAAGAGCTGAACTTATGATTACAAAAATTAGAGAAAAACTGAAGGATATATTTGTTCATTCCTAGGGGAAACTAATAGATTGCATGGTAGTGGAAGCCATGTTGAGAGAGTCCATATTCCTCCACTGGGCAGCTTTGAGTGTCTCGCCACAAGGGACACCAAACTAGATGGTTGCTGTTTTGATTTTTTCCTGATCTTCACAGAGAGCAGTACTACCTGAAAGGAGGCCAGGGATATCCAGACTGCACTTTATAATCCATTGCCTGGGAAAATCAAGCCCAGAAATCTCTCAGTGCAAAAGGGGCAGAATAAATAACCTTTAAGAACAGCGTACATGAAATCTGTGGCAATATAAAATAGACTGATTGTTTTGTCTTTGAATTTCTGTAGCAACTGGGGCTTATTTCTTTATTTTTTTTTCTTGAGCAGTTTCCGCCCCCCCAACTTGCATGACAAATGCAATAAAATTCAGTAGAACCAACTTGGAATCTAAAGGCACCATTGTCTTTTAAAGGCTATACGGTGTGCTGCCACTGCTGCTGTTCCCACCACCACCATTCCTGCTACTGCCACTACCCACTCTGCCGCTGCTGCGTGTCCTGCCATTTTGGGTGAGATCTTGCTTAAAATCATGTGAGATCTTGCGTAATCAGCAAGATGTCACACAAATTTGGTCACCCTATCTGATGGCTGGGCCAGCTCTACTGCATCCCACCACCACTACAGTAAGGTTACCAGATTTTTTTCAATGAATCCGGGGACACTTTAAACAAACAAACAAACAAATACATACTACACGTTCGGGACGTTAATGCTGCAGCGATGGTGGTGGCAGAGGGGCGGCCGCCACCTTGACCTCAACCGCCACGTTTCCCCTTCCTCCAAGGCTTCCATCTCCTTTCTCCATGAGCCTGGGCAACCCCTGAGTTGTTGGTTCTTCGGTGGTGGTGGGGAAGTGGTGCGAGTTGGGTCAGGCATGGAAGGCGGAGGAGGGCCAAGAGTGGCAGTGGCGAGGCTCGGGCAGCGTGATGCCTCCCTTCCCATTGGAGCAGCCCCAATCCCTTTCCTACTTGCGTGCAAGCAGGAGGGGGCAGGGATCCCTCAGCTGGGAAGGGAGGCTTCCCATTGCCTAACAGAGTTCCCTGCCCCCTCCTGCCTGCACGCAAGCTCCATAAGCAGTGTGAAGCCTCCCTTCACAGCTTAGTTGCTGGGGTCAGGGAAAGTGGAGGCAGCCTGGAAGCTGCATCTTAGAGGCCCTGCACTGCCATCATATGGGAACTTCCGGTGAGACAAAATGGCTGGTGCCATGGAAGCGAGCAGCTCCTGAAGCCAGCCAGAGCCAACTGCACTAACAGGCTGGCTCCAGGCTGCAGAGACTGCCACTGCTGCTGCCATGTTTCCCAGGGACATTAGATGAAATCCGGGGACATTCCGGGATGGAATTTGTCTGGGGACAGACTCGCAAATCCGGGGACTGTCCCCGGGAAATGGCGACATCTGGTAACCCTACACTACAGGCATTCAGTAAAAGCAGGTAAATTAAATAATACTAAGAATACAAAACTGGGCAATGTTCATGTGCAAACGTGGGGTTTTGTGTATAGGATACAGTGTTACCTCGGGTTAAGAACTTAATTCGTTCTGGAGGTCCGTTCTTAACCTGAAACTGTTCTTAACCTGAGGTACCACTTTAGCTAATGGGGCCTCCCACTGCTGCTGCCGCACAATTTCTGTTCTCATCCTGAAGCAAAGTTCTTAACCCGAGGTATTATTTCTGGGTTAGCAGAGTCTGTAACCTGAAGCGCCTGTAATCTGAAGTGTCTGTAACCCGAGGTACCACTGTATATTCTTATGAAAGATTGCATTTGTAGCTTCCTATGATCTGATTATTTAAATATTACGGCATCAAGATTTGATAAACAAGTTATCTGTAAAGTGTCTATCAGCAAAATCCTATTCATACTTACTCAGAAGTAAATCACATTGACTTCTACTGTACTCCTAGGTAAGAGTGAATACTAATATACACTGTTCATGATTATAGTCTTGGCACATTCTTATGTACACTTTCCTGAGAGAAAGCCCCCTTGAAGGCAGTGGAACTTATTTGGGAGTAAGCATGCAAAGGATTGCAGCAGAAGACAGCAATTCTATGAACATTTACTTGGGAGTAAGTTCTTTTGAAGAAAATGGGGCTCATATTTTCACCTACCCACATCAGAACATGTATACTATATATAAGAGTAATCTTGCCTAGAAGCAGGAGGTCTATTTGCATTTTAAATGCAAATTGTCAATTAATTGATAATGAAATTGAAGGACACTTCAGCCAATCAGGTCATGCAGATGTACTCTACCTTCTGCTTATGCCAAATTTGATGAAGAAGGAAATTTAAAAGATTGCATTTTCTCGTAGTCTGTATCCAAAATTAGTATATATGTTTGCTTGCCCACATGTACACATTATAACATTTTCATAATGGCACTTCTACAGCAGTATTCAATGTAGTGTAGATGTACAATTAAATTTTGCATTTCAGGGTGAAACCTCTGAGGCTAACTTTCTTCTAGTAAGAAGAGCTGTAGACAATTGAAACTGACAGTGCTAAGCTGAAATCAATGTCAATAAATTGTTTTAGTCTGCATCTTTCAAAATACCGGTTGGGTTTGAACTGGCTCCCCCCTCCCTTTTTTTTCTTTCTTTTCTTTTCTTTTCGGAAGCCATTTTGGGTTGTGTAGTACTTTAAAAAGGAAGCATGTATATTCCACCATTCCCAAACTGATTACATGGCTTTTCCTCATACCAATGGGTATTAAGTCAAATGTGGTAGAGCTTGCAGAATCTGACTAGGTCATGGGAGACTAGGATTCAAATCCTGACACAGTCATTAAGCTTCACCCAGCTTTATCTGTTGATGGACGGCCGCCCTGACTCAGCCCCGAACACACTGACCAGATGCTTGGAAGCTGGTGCTAGATGGCTGCATGGGAGCCGGTTGAAGTTAAATCATTCGAAGACAGAGGTGCTGCGGCTGGGTTGGGACGACATGGGGTTGAGGGGCCAACTCCCATCTCTTGCGGGAGCTCAATTAGTGCCAGTTCCTTCTGTCAAGAGTTTGGGTGTAACCTTTGACGCCTCCCTTTCTATGGAGGCGCAGGTTGCAGCCACAGCAAAGGTGGCATTTTCCCATCTCTGCTGTATTAAGCAGTTGGTCCCTTACCTTTCTCACCCTGAGCTGGCCACGGTGATCCATGCGACGGTCACCTCCAGGCTTAATTATTGTAACTCGCTCTACGCGGGGCTGCCCTTGAAGCTGCCCCAGAAACTCCAGCGGGTGCAGAATGCCGCTGCAAGGCTCCTTACAGGGTCCTTGCTGTGGGATCACATTCATCCAGTGCTTTACTAGCTGCACTGGCTCCTGGTGGAGTACAGGGTCAGGTTTAAGGTGCTGGTTTTCACCTTTAAAGCACTATGCGGCCTAGGGCTCTTGTACCTACGGGACTGCCTTTCCTGGTATGCCCCAGGGAGGACCTTAAGGTCCATAAATAACAACACTTGGGAGGTCCCAAGCCTCAAGGAGGTTAGACTGGTCCCAACTAGGGCCAGGGTCTTTTCAGCACTGGCCCCAACTTGGTGGAACGCTCTGTTTGGCATATAAATTTTCCCTTGGCTTTTTTGCTGAGCAGCATGGATAGCTGGCTCAGGTGAATATCTGATGTTTCCTCCCTTTGTGGTCTTGATTTATAGGCTACTACTAAAATGAGGCTGCATTTTAAGCTGTATTTTAAGCCATATTTTAATTAACTGTTTTTGTTTTTTTCTATTACGTTTTATTGTAATTTATATTTGGTGTTAGCCGCCCTGAGCCCAGCCCTGGCCGGCGAAGGCAGGGTATAAATAAATTTATTAATATTATTTTATTATCATTATCATTATTATTGACAGTGGGCCAGTTATTATCTCTCAGCCTAAACTACTTCACAGGGTTGTTGTAAGGATAAAATAGATTGGTAGGATTGTCTAGCCCAGCTTCTCCACAAGAATATCATGGGGGAGTTTGTCGAAAGCATTACTGCAATCTTTAGCTTTTAATTAGAAATGAAAACAACATTGCAGAGAAGCATTACCATGTAACCTCTTAGGATGAAGTAAGAACCTGAACAAAGAAAAGGAAAGAAGCATCTAGCCTCTTGACTTGATTATTTTCTTTGTTCTCTGATGGCTCCTTTGCTAATCTATAACAAACAAACAAACTTGAAAGCTTTATCATCGGGTTCACTTGCCAGAGGAAGGAAAGTCTGTCAATTACCCTGGTGTTCCAGCAGATAATGTCATTATTCCTGCACAGGAAAAAGTGCTGCCTTCATTTTAATAAGGCATTCCAAATGGCAAAATAGGGACAGTGATTTACCAGGGACCAGAAAATGGAATATTCCTGCTGAGTATGGAATTGCCTTTACATTAACTTGATAAAAGCCAAATAATGGGCCAGTGAAAAAACGTTAATCAGTTGAGAGCCCAAAATACAAACAGCACACTATAATATAAGGAGCAGTGGATGAGTCCAAAAGACCAGATATAACACTTTTAGCTTCCTATTGTTCAACATTTTAAGGATCTGTTCTAGACTCACCCTTGTGTCTATAAATCCTTTGAATTATACTCGGTCCATCAACAAGAGTTTAAGCTGTCCAAGTTTCCTGTAGTTTATAAAAGCTCCTAAGATCTGTGGGAAGTCTGAGGTCTAAACATTTGTAAAGAAAACTGTTTGAAGGTGACAAAATATTTTTCGACATGCAGTGCCTCAGCAAAAAAATGTGCACATACAACGCACCTGCTGCCGTGATTTTCTTTAAAAGCTATTACACACACGTCTAGATTCTGCCCTCATCTCTACCAGTTTCAAATACAAATATTTTTTAAAATGAAATCCAGAAGATGACTCTCCCATATTTTGTGGGGGTGAAGATGATGGGCATTCCAAAATCAAGAGTTTAATCCAGAAAACTCTGAGGTGAGTTTTGCATATGTAGAACAGTTTCTGAGCCCCCCGTGTTTTACTTTCTGCTCCACCTTACAAATTTTCACCCTACATTTAGGGGGAAGTTTAGAAGTGGCCTATCCTTTTTTTAAACCCCAGTGGTTCAGACTAAGAAAGACTTTTTTTTACCACAGACCAGTTCACATATGTATAGACTATGTTCACAGGGAACCTGAGGCTCACCCCACAGCCACATATAGAACAAAATGTACAGGCTGAGGTATATCTACACACTTCTGTACATGTTTACGTTCTACCCACCCAATCCACTTTTTGTGATGGCTGGGTTGTATGTACAGGGCTTACATGTACACACATGTCTTGACTCAGAGAGTATGTTCTCTATATTATAGCACAGTCTGAGATTAGCTCTCATGCCTCACCATGTATAGAGACTGCATCCTGGGAGGCCTGTTTGAAGAGACCCTCAGAGAGCTCTCTATAAGCCAAGTGGAAGTGTGCTTTAACTGAGTAAATTTGGAGCGCATATGGAGCATTTTAATAGGGCATTCTAAAAAGAAAGAAGGAATCTCACAGGCTCATAAAGTAAGGAATTTATGAAGGTATGCATGCAGGACTTAAACTGTTTGTAGGTCATAACTAGTGCCTTGAATTGTGCCCGGGAGCACTTTGGGAGCCTGTGGGGGTACTTCAGAAGAGTGTGGGCTAAGTAATTTCTTCCAAATTCTTTGGGATGTTTTCAGTGAGGTGGCGAGATTAGCGCAATCAGTGTGGCTAGTTGCTGTACCCAGTTGGCCCAGAAGTCGACCCTTTCCCTTCCTACTATAGGTGTTTTCTACTGAAGCCAATATGCCATTATTAATATGCTTCCAGACAGCTTTCCCTTTGAGAAGAAATAAGATTGACAAATGGGTAAAAAGTACTAGCATGGTCATCTGCGGTTATCACTGCTATTTTTGCTCGATGCTGACTCAATTTGTTCCCTATAGCTATAAACACAAGGATGGCAGTTTCTATGCAAATTAAAGGTATTGGGCACATTGATTCAGCATGCTTGTTGCTCACCAAAGCCCCCTCTTTGAACTTGCTTCTTTGCCTCAAGTGGGTCTGTTGAGGAAGCCCTGGCTTTCCCCCCAGTGAGAGAACTCTCAAACAAGGTGTTACCTGTGTTTTGAGTTGGGTAGAGCGGGCTAACAGGTTAATTACAGTCTGGAAAGGTCCATATAAATAGAATAGTGATAACGGAGGGAAGGGTGAGTGAGGGGAAATCCTGGATAGTGATTGGCCACTAATCTGCCTATCAAAGCCAGTGAGGAGGGGGATCACAGCACCTGCGATGTTGCAGCTTGAGCCGCAGAAAGCTAAATTAGCCGGTAAGTGAGAAGATCATTTGCCTTTACTGCTAGCAGGGTATCAGGACCCTGTTCACTGAATAATTAAAGTATAGATGCTGTGGTAATTCAGGAAAATGCTGTATGTGTGTGTGTGTTTGTGTTTAAACTGAAATGCTGCCTTCCAGAGCCATCTAATCTGAAACAGACAGGGAAGAAATCTCGGGTCTGTTATAGCTTCTTCTTCCCACTGTGACACTGCCTGACTGGTTGCTGGTTTTGTTTGTACGAGCAGATCTTTTTTAGAAAAAGAAATCTATTATGGTAGAGGCAATGAATGCAACATTGGCTAATCATGCTGTGTGTAAGAAATCAGGGTTGCAGCAACGTTTTTGGTGATGTTAATCTCTGTGTTTTTCTGCTTCCTAAGCTAAATAATTAAATACTGACAGAAAACATGGCACTGTTGCTTTTTCAGGATTAGAAGAAAATCCATAAAGAAAGTGCATCTTTTATTGTTACTGGGAATTACATGGTCTGTACTGTGTGCTGATTATTTGCTGTTCCGTGTGTTCATTTTTCCATCATTGAAAGGCTATTGTGCATGTTTTCAGTTTCTTAATATCTATCTATCTGCCCATAATCCACGATAGTGCTGTTGCACAACCCACATTGGTTTCAATGCGATTCACAAAAGAGACCTTCCCTGTGGATTGTGCCCTTATGTAACCCTCCAGTTGTGGTTGCACTATTGCCCACTCCTGAAACCTCCCTAAAGGAGTGAGTTCTGCTGTCTTTGACAGCTTGATACGTTCTGGAGAGAGGATGGACTAGGGAGAAATGGATAAACAATACAAATAAATGCAACATGCACATATATTTATGATAAAATAAAATGACATATTTTATTATTGATCTTCTCAATTAAGTTCTGCATTTGCTCTAGATATTACAGGTGAGTCTAATTAAGGTTGCAACATTTGAATCCAGGCTTTCTGGACATCAGGAAATGAAACTCTGTGGAGTTGTAGCGGAAAAGTAAATGGGATAACGTTGCTAAGTACATAATCCCCCAGCTTGCATTGAATCTTTCCTGAAAAGCAACCCTTCAGAAGCAACAATTGGTGAGGGTTGGTTTTTTTTTTTTTTTACACAATTAGCACATTAACATGTAGCCAGCCTTGATGGGTTTTATATACATTTACAGAGGTAGTGGTCTTCCTGTGCCTATTAGCTAAGATCACTTAAAGTATCCTCCAAGTCTAAACGCAGTGAATTACTGAATACCAAATACTGGGGAAAGAAAACAGGTGCTGGTGTTTGCTTTCATGCTCTTCTTATAAACTTCCCAGAGGCATCAGGCTGGCTGCCATTGCAAACAAGATCCTGGGCTCACTAGGTGGACTAGCAGGGTTCTTTTAATGTTTTTAACTTGGCAGCCAGCCCTGAAGCAAGGACTGCTTCTTTCTTTCCCATCTACCTCTCTCCTCCTTCTCCTTCATGCTTTCTGGTGGAGCCAATCAGAACAAGCATGAGTCAGCCAAGCCATAGAGAAGGGGTCTGGATAGAGAAAGGAAAATATTGCTCAAACCCATCTTCTGTGTTCCCCAGCCATTCCTGGATTTTGAGGATTTGAGTCAAACATTACTCCGAACATAGATTTTCAGTTCCTGTATTGTCCAGGTGAAAATGACATGTGGGTTGAGTGTTAAGTTCCAAACAGTAAATGTTAGTTGGCAGTTCTTTCCTTATGCAAATTTGTGCTGTTGTTCCTGAGTTTGGATTTCTTTGGTAAAGAAATCTGAGGAGAATAGATGAACCACCTTGGACACAAATGTATTGGTGGAAAATGTGATATATAAACTAATCATCTAAGACTATAACAAATATTTTTAAATCATATTCATTAGTTCTATTGATTTCTGAGGCCCTCTTTCTGCTTTCCTCAGCTGACAGGATTCTGCCATTCCAAGAGCTCAAAGTAGAGGCAGCGTAAGACGTTAAAATTGATAGCAATTGCACAATTATGTGACATTTGATATTATATAGTTAAAAGGTTTATATCCTGTTCTTCTGTTGCAATGACAATAATCAAAGTGGCTTAAAACAAATTACAAATATACAGAAGTAATCCTTTAAAAGGAACCAACTGCATATTCATTTAGAATTACAAGAAGAACTCTAAACTCTAAATAGATAATTACATAATAACATTTGCCAACTTAACCTATCAGACAATGTTGCTTAGTATAGACTGTATGTTACTTGTCAAAGCAGGCAACTAATTTTACTGTGTTTCTGATTAATTTTCATTTTCATCATAGTCCTCTGAGATAGAAAGAATACGTTTGTTAGGCCCTGCTGATCTTTGAGGTAATCTTGCTACTTTCATCCAGTGGATTCAGTTATTCTTTCTTCAAGAGTTTTCTCTTCACAGAATTCTCATCTTTTCATATATATAACAATGTGAAATGTAGCCAGCTAGACTCCGTTGTAATTTGTGTAGATGCTGAGAGTTCCTAGTCCTTCCAGATAAATATATTTCCCAAGATTCCTTTGTTAGATGAATAATTTAAATTTATAATGCATATGACTTCCCCTCTCATTTTCTGTCAGAAATGTCTTTTTCTGTCAGAAATGTCTGTTGTAATTCTTAAACAAAGAGTGTCTATACTATAATACTCTACTTTAGGCTGCAGTTCGTTTTGGTACAAACCAATTGATGTCATAAAATCTTCAGATTTGACCTATTTTAGGAAGAGTTGATATTGTAGGCCCAATATTCATTTTGCAGGCCATGAGTCAGCTCTGTCCCCCCATCCCCCGCTCTAGTTGATTGATTAGCGAAAAAAGCACAAATGAAATTGTAAACTGGGTAGCTCTCAGAAGCTGATTGTTTCTACTGAGGTAAGGTTAAAAGACAACAATCAAGGGAGAATGTGGCAGACATGTTTTGGCTTTATATTTTTAAGATATATAACAAAGGTTTACAGAGGAGTTAGTTTTTGTCACCAAAACCTCCAAGTGTCTTCTGACACCTTGAAGACTAAGAAATTTTATTGTGGCATCAGCTTTATTGGACTAGAGACCCCTTCATCAAATGCCTGGATGGCGTGGGATTTTCAGTTCATACGCCATGCATCTGATGAAGTGGGCTGTGGTCCATGAAAGCTTGTAACAAAAGGTTGCAGTTCAATGCATACTTACCTGAGCATAAGCTTCATTGAGCACAATGGGATTTTGTTCTAAGTAACAGGAATAGGATTGTGGTGTTACATTTTTCAGAAAAAGTTCTGTAACTTGGTTATGTATTCTACAGTACTACAGCTGTTTTATATTCTCTCTCTTTAAAAGTTAACTGGATGCAAATTGCCGAGGCACTAGAGAACATTTATGTTGAAAATAATGAAATAAAGTCAGGAAATATAAAAATTACAGTCCTCATGGTAGCATTAGTTTGCAGTGGTTGAATGTAGTTTTTTAACTGCTGTGATACTGGATTTAATATAATTAATGTAGCTTATGCTACATTAATTATTTGTAAAAAAAGCTATTGTAAAGATTTTATAGCCAGTGTATGCAGGATTTTGGATGACTTGGCTGTAAAACGTATACTATAGTAAGGAGTTTCTGCTGTGTGGCTTAATTCCTATTGTAAGAAGCAGCTGAACTTTTACATTTTCTGACATTTAGTTTTAACTGTTAAAGCTCTGCCGGTATGTTATATTTAAAAATATATTGCAAGTTCTACAATGTTACTGAAACAAAAATAAATCTTTCCCCCAGAGAGACTACCATTTAACATCTGGATTCATGATACAGTTAAGCTGAAGGCCAGCTCTTGAGTTTAAGCCAACTGGAGTCTCAGAACTATAATTGTGCACTGGCCACCAGGCTGCAACAACACAGTAACTTTCTATACTCTTTAAGAATTTTTATTAGCTGTAACACTGAGTCTTAGACTCAGCCTATCAATTTACCTGAAGAAAATAGCTTAAATCAATGTACTTTATAGTATCATACAGTCATAGGATTGTACAGTTAGAAGGGACCTTGTGAGTCATCTAGTCCAACCTTCAATGCAGGAATCTCAACTAAAGCATCTGTGACAAATGGCCATCCATCTTCTTCATTGTTAAAAAAAAAACCTCCAATGAAGGAGAGTCCACCACCTTGAGTCTGTTGCACTGCCAAACAGCTTTTATTGTCAGAAAGTTCACCCTGATGTTTCGTCGGAATGCCCATTCGTGTAATTTGAAACCATTGGTTCTGCTCCTAGCTAATGCTATTCTAGGCTGCATCATCAGAAGTACAGTATAGTGTCCTGATCAAGGGAAGTAATAGCACCACATTATTCCACTTTGGTCAGACCACATCTGGAATACTGTGTCTAGTTCTGGGCACTACAATATAAGAATGATATTGACAAGCTGTAACGTGTGCAGAGGAGGCGACCAAAATGACCAAGGGAAACCCGGAAAGCAAACCTAGTGAGGAAGGGTTGATGTAATTGGGTATGTTTAGCCTGGAAAAGAGGAGACTGAAGTGGGATATGATAGCCATCTTCAAATAGCCTCCGGAGCAGGAGAAAACAAGCTTGCTCCATCCTCCATGTCACATGGGCTGGGGGAGGGGAAAATCTGGTCATCCAGTCTGCTAGGTACTCCCATCTCCCCTGCATCAAGTTCTTCGGGCCACATTCACATTACTTCCATTCTAGATAAATCTGTCTAATGAATTCAATTTGAATAATTAAATCAAATAATTAAATTAAATGACGTTTCCGTGTGCTCTGGCTTCCGTCATGGTGTTCTGTTGCACCAGAAGTGGTTTAGTCATGCTGCCCAGATGACCCAGAAAAGCTGTCTGCAGACAAACACCAGCTCCCTCAACTTGAAAGCGAAGATGAACACTTCATCCCATAGTCGAATTTGACTGCACTTAAATGTCCAGGGGTCCTTTACCTTACTTTCTTACCTAATTAAATCAAGTAATTTAACTGTTTTTGTTAAGTTATGGCCAGCATCCCTCGCCCTTGGGTGCGTGCTTTCCCACATACATAGGTGAAGGAGGTTGGATGATATTTATTTCTAGCTGCATCCCTTCCTGGTCCTTTTGATTCTTGCTCTGAACCATGTGTGGTAAATCTTTGGTTCTCCAGATGTTGCTGAACTACAGCTCCCACCACCTCTTGTCATTGGCCATGCTTGCTGGGTCCAACCGGAGTTGTAACTCAGCAACATTTGGAGAACCAAAGGTTCCTCACACCTACCGGTGAGTCAGTTCTCACAAGATATATTTTTTTGGCAGGAGGGTGCAACAATGGACTGCAGTGGGAAGAAACCCATAGACTATCTCAGTGCACACATGGTATTCCTCATATTACCCTTTTGATAATGCTCAGTTATAATGTATAAAGTTATAATGTTATATGGATAATGTCAATATTACCCTTTTGATAATGTCCATTAATTTGTCAAGAAATAAAACTATTGGGTTGTATCCAACCAAATTCTACCCAGAGTAAACCTACTGAAATTAATGTACATATGTGTTTATTAATTTCAATGGGTTTACTTTGATTATGACTAATGTTGGATACCACCCGTTATTTATAACTAAAAAATGTTATGCAGATATAAACATATGCCATGGATGTTTGAAAGAATGAACTGTTCTTGGCTTTTATTTGGAACCTGGGAGACAGACCAAACAATCACAAATGTTGTTTAAAATGAATTTAAGCAAATAGGACACATGCCTTTTGTCTAACCAAAGACAAAAGTTCGTTTTAAAATGTAGTCAATGTTACATTTTATTGTGGGGGACCTCTGCTTTTACATTTCAACATGTGTGTTGTGTTTCCATGCATATGTGTCCAGACCCTTGCATGGCTAAGGAGCAAAGAACCTCAGATGACGCCATAATGCAATTAAGAAGTAGGCCATTCTGCTTTGGAATATTTTGCTATGGTCAAACAACTTTAAATAATAGAATCATGGAATCATAACAGCCAATTGACAATATTTGGGTCACTGGGTTGCCACTTGCGGGTTACATAGGGGCAGAGGTGCCCCAGTCAGGATACAGAAGTGAAGCCCTCAGAGACTGATGGAACCTGATGTGTTACTGAAGCTCTGGGGGATTTTCTAGTGGAAAAAGCTCGTGATCCTGTTGAAGCCCTCATCTCGCTATGGAATGGTGAGATGAAACAGGCGGTTGACATTATTGCTGCTGAGCATCTTCTCTGGCATTTTGGAGCCCGAGCAGCTCCTTGGTACTCTGAAGCTGACCAAACACTGGTAAGAACACATAATCATGCCTACTGTATGGCAGTGTGTGCTGTGAAGAAGACTCATTTTGCAGCTTGCATTGTGTCCTCTAATAGCTGACCAACGTAGTTATTTTGGATGGCTTGGAGGTTACTAACTGAGTGTGTGTGGTGCTGGTGGGGAACTCTGGAGCACTCAAAGACCTGCTCTCCTGCTCTGATCAACTGGCTATGCACTCTGCGAATAAAGTTGCTGAGCTTCAAAGTGCTCTTGACCCTGCACTTGTTGCAGTTGCATATTCTCACCTTTGGGGGAAGGTTGTATAGAGAGCTGTGGTGGGGCAGGAGCAGACATTTTTAGAGGACACAAATGATTTAGATCCATTCCAATCTGGCTGTGGAACTGAGTTGGCTTTGGTCACTCTGATGGATGAACTTTGCAGAGCGTGGGACAGAGGGAATGCAACCTTTCTTCTGTTCTTGATCTCTAGTCGGCCTTTGATACCATCAACAATAGTATCCTCCTGGACTGCTCCAGGGAATGGAAACTGGAGGAACTGTGGTTCCAAATCCTACCTTCAGCACCAAGTCCAGAGAGTAGCATTGGGAGAGTGCCTTGTAGCCCACTGGTGGCTACATAATGGGGTGCCACAGGGGATTATTTTATCTCCATTGCTAATTAATACCTACATGAAGCCATTGGGAGCGGTCATTAGGAGTTTCAGAGCAAAGTATGCTGATGACATTCATCTCTTTTTCTCTACAACATCTGAATCAGGAGAGACTGTGTAGCCCCTAGGCCATTACTTGGACATGGTAGTGAAATGTATGAGGAAAAACAATCTGAGCTTGAATCCCAGCAAGATAGAAGCACTGCTGGTCTGAGAGGTAGGTCAGTGGCCTACCTTGGATGGAGCTGCATTCTCCTGAAAGAGCAGGTTCACAGTTTGGGGGTGTTTCTTGAACCAGCTCTGTCAAGGGAGGCTGAGGTAGCCTCACTGGCTAGAAGTACCTTTTACTAACTACAACTGGTTCAGCAGCTATGACCATCCCTGAAAAGCCTTGCCACGGTATTTCATGTGCTGGTTACTCCAAGACTGGATTACTACAATGCACTTTGTGTAGGGCTTCCCTCATGCTTGATCTGGAAGCTACAGTTAGTGTAAATGCTGCAACATGATTGCTGACAAGAGTGGTGCCTTGCCAGCACATACCACTTGTGTTCAGGCTTCTGCACTGGTTGCAGATTTGCTACTGGGGCAAGTTCAAGGTATTACTATTTGTATAGAAAGCTGTTAACAACTTGGGACCAGTTTACCTATAAGATTGCCTTACCCCACATGCACCCATGGTAGAATTGGCACTACTACAGGTGCCACATGATACCCATTCCGCATTTGTAAGAACTGCATCATTTAGTGTGGCAGCAACCATTGGAACTCCCTACCTGTTGATATTAAGCAGGTGCCTGTACTTTTTATGGCACCTGCTAAGAACATTACTATTTAGACAAGCCTACCTAGATGCTTAGATAGTTGAGATAATTTTAATCTGTTTTAGTATTTTGATTTTGCATGTTTTAAAGTATGGAGGTAATTTTTAAATGGATTTTTATTGTTTTATCCTTTTGTAAACTGCTTTGAGGGTTGTTGTTTTTTACAACCAAAAGGTGTATAATTTTTGTGAAATAAATACCGTATTTTTCGTCCCATAGGACGCACCTAGTTTTTTGGGGGGGAAATAAAGGGGGGGAATTCCCTTTATTCCCCCCCAAAAAAACCAGGTCGGGGAACAGCGGTATGGTGGCGCTGCGCCTCCCCGCTGTCCCCCGAGCTTGTGGGGCTGGCCAATGTCTGCCTGGTGCGCTGGGCGCTCTGCTTCAGGGTGTCCCGCGCGCTGGGCAGCAGGCTGCTATCTGCAGCGTAGGGAGCCCTGCGGGAACTCCCCCACGCTGCAGATGTCTGCCCGGCGCGAGGGGCGCTCTGCTTCAGGGCGCCCTGTGCGCCGGGCGGCAGGCTGCTATCCGCGGGCTCCCCAGGCTTGCGGATAGCTTCCTGAAGCCTGGAGAGCGAGAGGGGTCGGTGCGCACCGACCCCTCTCACTCTCCAAGCTTCAGCGAAAGCCTGTATTCGCCCCATAGGACGCACACAGATTTCCCCTTCATTTTTGGAGGGGAAAAAGTGCGTCCTATAGGGTGAAAAATACGGTAAATAAATAAATTTGGCACTTCAATACAGGCAATACTGGTTTTGCATGGGGGTTCCGTTCTGGACCCCTGCCCATTCCGGACCCCCTGCCCTGCTCCTTGTCATGATGTCTTCATGATGTTTGGGGACTACTTCTGGGACCAGCGCCTTGGATGTGTGTGCAATTGCATGTCATTTGGATGCGCTAAATTGGTCACTGCATGTATTTGACTCACATTCCAGTCCCGTTTGACAGGCTGCATTAAGGATGCTTTACAAATCTGTATTTGGAATCTTGTGTTTAGGATTTTGATGATACTGTTAAATCTTGAAATTAACTTTCATGCCTTGAAAATGAAAGGACCCCAATTTGGATAGATAAAAATCTCAAACACTTGGCCATTCAAATGGCCATTATCAACAGCTCTATTGGGTTTCTAGCACTCTGCCTATAGTTCTCTACAACCTTTAGAAATAACTCTGCTTTTGGAATTGGCTAGCTTTTTTCCAGCGTTCGTTGAGTGCTAGTGTTTCTAATTGAAGCTGTTTCTATAAACTGCCTGGAGATCAAGTCATTTGTTACTGCCTATAGTTATTTAGTATGGTTAATGTCTGCAGACTTGGAGTCTCATAAAAGAGACAGATCCTTATCAGTAATCAATATCTGCAATATTTGCTCATATAAATCTGCCATTAGAGAGTGATCATTTGAAATTAATTCAAGCCAGAGGACTCCATTATGGTGCATGTTATTATAGTAGAAACAAAGAGGCCCAATGGAAGTGGCATTCTTAAGTTTCAAGCATGCAATGATTGGAGCCTTTTTCCGGGAGGGTATTGCTCTCATTTGCATGTATTTCCTTATTCAAGCCACAGCAAGGGGATGTCCATATCCCCACATAATAAAGAGGAGCTTTGCAGCCTGGGGATAATATTGTATGGAAGGGATCTCCACCTCCCAAATTGCTAGACTAGAGAAATGTACCGCACTCAAACTTTGGACAAAGGTAGGAGAAGCAAAAACAGGTAGGATTCATTTCAGGGAAATGAAAAGTGCTTCACTGAAGGGATTTCTTTACAATGGATTTAGTCTGAGCTATCTGAGTACACCTAGATCACACTCCTCTACTCCCAATTAGATACTGTGCTCTTTGATTTACTTCTAGTTTTGGATGAACAATATGAAAGCAACAGTCATCTAAGAAGAACTAGACACTCTGTTCATTTTCCTTCAATACATATTAATCTCCTCTCAAGTTGTTTTCCTGGATTTGGTCTCTTTCCCGTTGTATATTGACTCACAAGGCTGCAATTAATCTCTTTGCATAAAATGACTTCACTGTGTTTGGGTAGTAATCCTTTTGAAAATCAGGGCACAATCTGTGCAAACCTGCAAGTTCATTTTTCTATGAGGGATGACCCAGCTCCTCTGCCTCCTATATGGGAACTTCCTTCTACTGTATCCTGCCTTTTCAAAATACGCAACACCTTTTATGAGGTGAAAGGAGCTGCAGTCTCTCAAGGACAGCCAGTGCTCAGACAAATGGAATAAATTTCTTATGTGCTGTGAAGGAATAATTACAGCTGTTTCATATCTACACAGCTATAGGGCAATCTAGCTTCTTAATATAATTATTGCCAATATACCACAACAGGGGCCACAGGCTGGTCACAGATAAAGGAAACATCTCTAATAGAATTTTCAGGACATGTGACAGAGGAATTCTAAAGTAGGGCTGTTGGCGAGTTGTTTTCTCAGCTAGTGGCTGATTGGTATAACTAGGTAGGCCTTGTAATTTGAAAATTGTTCTTTTCAAGTACATGCTCTATTCCCTGCTGTGAAAAGTGTTTGCTAACACAGCTGAGGTGATGCTGTACGACCTCTAGAATATCCTTCCATTTTCTCTAGTCTTGTAAAGTCAGTGTGAACTTTATGTGGCCTTTTTATTGATTACAAAGTCTAACTAGGGCTAGCACTGGACCTATGTGTTTATAATTGTTTGAATGTGAAATTTTAATTGACCATGATACACACACAAAAAAATTTCAATTAAAAAAATCCAGATGCACAAGAAACACTAGTTTTTTTTAATTAAAAACAATAGAAATACCAGGTACACACAAGAAACATACATACACCCTTCACAATACTAATTTCCACTCCCACTCACATTATTCTTCCCTTCTCGTGCATAAGGTTCAGACACACAAAAGTGGTTTTTTTTGGGGGGGGGAATCAAAGTTGTTGCTGGACATATGGCAACCCTGCATGAAGGTGAGGGGAAACACCTGGACAGCGAAGTTTGCTGTATATGCTCCCTCTTTCATGATTTGGGATTGTGATTATCAAACAGTTTTGTTGTTTGTAGCCAATGGCCATTACAATACAATGTGAACAACATATAGCGCACAGCTGCAAAACAGAAAAAAGCAATGCATACACCAGAACAAAAACAAGTCTGCTGTTAATTTTGGGGCCTAATAAAAGCTGCTCACATTGGTGTGTAAAGCCCTAAACTCTCTGCGGATCTTAACTCTGGCAGGTCTGTAGGGATGAAGATGGTACTTGCTGGGACTGAAATGAGTTGGCTCTAACAAGTCATGCAAGGGAATTCAGAGGAGCACTTTCTTGCTATGCTACCTAACTTCAAACATGCATTTTATGTGTAACTCGCAGAATCCAAAAATTCCTGTTGTGAGAGATTGGCAGGGTGCCTTCTTCATACATCTTGCATTAAATTTGTTTGTGAGGAGGCATTGCTTTGCCTGATGAAAAACCCAATTATTCACACACACCCATTCTTACCTCTGTAATTAAGATGTTGTTTTCTAAAGCACTTTGAAATCTAATTACAAACTACATTCTGTAAATTAATAAATGGATGTAAATGTATGATCTACAAATCGTATTTGCACAATGATAAGGATTTCTTTCCAACCGTTTGATAAATCGCCAGTTTTGATTTGCTTAATCTGAAGAATCATATAAGCTTAGCAAGTTGTAGTTTTGTGTTGGATTTTTAAATAATTTCATGTAATTGGGTCTTTGTTAACTGAATAATCATACACGTTTTCAGTGATGTATTAGTCATAGCTATGCATATGTGTGGTGCTTGGCTTCTGACCTTGAACAACACATGTCTAAAACTACCCAGAGCGTCTGTGGGTTGAGGGGTAGGTTTGTTTGTTTTTGTTGGGTGGTTTACCTTAATCCTCTTTGCAGAGGAGCATTCAATTTTGCTATGGCATTGATGCCTGCTTTGCATTATATAAAAACATATACAGTAAATTTCAACTGATTTGAGAAACATTCAAATAACTGGCTGCAAATTGGGTAGCAGAAAATTCCCAATGAAAGCAATAGAACCCGTATGCATGTAATGTTGCACAGGGTTTTGCCCATCAGAGATTGTTTTTGTTTTTAACTCTTACTTTACATTTTTACCCACCCTGAAACCTCCCACACAGATATCAGTAAAAGTAAGACAGGCTTAAAATTATTCTAGCCTGAAACAAGTGTGAGAAGAGCCAGGTGTGCCTTCCTCAGAAGGTACATTCCACAAGTTCAATGCCATGGCTGAAACGTACACTTCCGATACTTACTATTAAAACAAATATTTATATCACTATTTACTTAACAAGAAAAAATAATTTGAGGATGCACAAAGAATATTATAGAACATTGGTTAACACTATATTGAATATAAAAAATAGACATTATTCCAAGTTATTTACAAAGTTATTGTTTATCTTCTAATTGTTTCCAGACAGTATCAATGCCATTTTCATTAGCCGTGTCACATTCTATAATTTCTTTATGCTTTTAATTTCTTCTTTATTTTCTTTATTCCATTTTTGTTTGATCATCTGACATTTTCCATATTGATGCAATTTATATTTTCCCTAGTTTTAATATGTGTATTACCAGTTCAGCATCTTCAGTTACTAGTCCCATTATATAACTTATTAAAAAGGCCAAGTGTTCAAATGGAAATGATATCCATAGTTTCTTTTCGTAATTCTATACAGTTCTATGATATAACCATTAAAATAATTGTTGGACATGATTATCAAATGTTGGTGCTAAGATGCTACTATTTGATCACATGAATGTCATTCCGTATTAAAGTATTTCTCCATAAGCAATCTTCTTCCTACCATTGTAAGTCTAAACCATTGCATCCAAATAGCAGTGGTAGCTTTAAATGCATTCAATACGAACTTCCTCTTTGCTGGACTAATGCTATGGTGAACTTTATTACACATAAAAAACTTTGCTCAAAGATTTGCTATGGATAACTACTACTTCTACCTTGATGAGCTAGAAAACTAAGAGTCTGCCTTTGTCTAGGAATAGGGGCAGCCAATGTGGTACCTTTCAGATGTTGTAGAAATCCAACTCTTATCAGCTCTAGCCAGCATGGTCAGTGGTCTGGGATAATGGGAGCTGTAGTCAGGCAACATCTGGAGTATACCACAATGGCTACCAGTAGTCTAGTTCTGCCTGACTATTTAAAATGGAGTGCATGTGGTTTTTGTTATTCTGTTGAACTTTATTATAGGGCATAGTAAAAGATCTGAATGCACTGGCTACACTGATATCTTTGGCTTCAAATTATCATGTCACAGCATGGTCTTTCATTTTTAATAGGGTTTCAAATGGAAACATGCTTAATGGATAAAGCTATCCAAGAATGAATGTTTATATTGAGTTAACACCCAGTGCTTGTACTAGGATAACAACCAAATGGACAAAGAATGTAATGGCCAACAGGCTTGGAGGAAAAGAGTCATGAACAAATGTAGGCATATAGAAGTGAGCAGCAACCAATATTTATTTACTCACTCAGCTGTGGATCATATAGAAGCCTATTTTGGCATATTGATATATAAATTAAATCATTATTATCTTTGTGGCAGCATCTCCTCACACACCTTTCTCCACACTTTTCTACTATTGGGTGGGCCTTCTGTTTGCATTACTGCAGTACAACTAATATGGAAATTCCATAGGTCAAGCACAGCATGGTATAAAAAAACCCCTTTAAATAAGCTCCCAAATTTTTATTCATTTAGCTTGCTTTTAACATATATTTCCTATTGAGTTAGTTTTTATAATCTCCTCCCCCCTGTCTTCCCATTTAAAAAAAAATATTTATTTTGTTTATAGCTAAATTGTTGGCTTTTGATAGCTAGCTGTAATGGTTGTATCGCTGGGGTGTGGGGAGGCAGGATTGAGGAATAAAACCTCATCTTCTCACCTCCATTTTTTCACTGAACACGTCAGGTCAGATTTTCTCTGCCACTCTATCTTTGTTTATAGTGCTTTTCGGATTGATCAAGTGCTAAAATAGGTTTAGCTTTTGGAGGACCAATATCTATGCTCACCTTTGTGAACTTTCATATTTCCTAAGTAGGTCCAAATAAGCAGGTAGAAAGAACAGTGTCAAGTGGCTGGAGATTGTAACAATTTAAGAGTATGCAAAGTTGATAGGCAGTTTACATGCAAGGGGTGAAGGACGTGGTGTTTAACTGTCAAATGAAAGGCTAAACTGAAGCAAATTTATTTATTTGCATATGTCGTTTGCCTTGTAACACAAGCTCTCTTGGCGACAAAGGGCTTTTATTAAGTGTACTAGCAAAATACTACAATGACAATCAGGGTATGTGTGGAAGGCCTACATAAGGCCCCCAGGGGCCACAGGCCACCCAGTGTCAGGAGTGGGTTGGTTTAGCCCCATAGCTGCATAGCCCCAAGTGCAGTGCCCCCCCCCATACGAGCGTTTTAAAAGCGTTCACTCAGGGCCATCATTACGATGGAAGGAAAACAAGTAACTTGCTCTGGTGTATGAGATTCCCCACACTGCAATGACACAAAACTACCCTGTTCATTGCCAATTTTCATTCATTGCTCACAGCCCGTTTTTGTTACCTCTAAACTACTATTCCTATTTTGTTCATTTTTTGCTTTCTGGGGGTGTGGTGATACCTTGTTAATATCTTGTTACTGTAGCTTTTTGCAGCTGTCATTTTGCAAGGTTCAGCTTCCTTCCCTGGATCTCTAGAACTTAAACATTGGAGGGATGGTGCTGGATGCATTTTCGTCTCTAGAGCACATGAACATGAGCACTAAGGCACAGTGCAGTGCATGGTCTGCCATTTCACACGTTCAGCTGTTCAGTTAGATTTTGAATGGCAATCCCAGTTGCAGTGCCTCCCCAGCACCATGGACTAATACTATGGTGAAGTGTGACAGTACAAACTCAGGAAAATAATGATCTGGATTAAAAATGGCCACAACTTTACGGATTAAAGATGTAGGTGAAATCAGTAGGGCTGGAACTGCTTCAGGCTCATGCCAAGGATTGTGGCATCTCCAAGACGTTGATCTATTGAGTTAGCCGCCCTAAAGCCACCGCTGGAAGCCCTATGGTTCATCTGCCCCACACTTGACTTCTGGACAGGGACATGCACCGAGACCTCTCTAAGGGGGCACCCAGAATACACCAGAAATTTAAAGTCACTGCCCTCCAGGAGGGGCCACGGATTGGTTCATTTGAAATTACCTTTTGGGGCAGGAAGACCACCCACCAAGATCCCTCCGACCAAGGGGAATTCCCTTCCAACAGCCAGCAAACATGTGTGCCCAGGCCGGTGGGGAAGCAAGCTGAGAGTGAGGGGCTGCAATTGTCACCCACTGGGAAACCGGTGAGCGGTCATTGGAATAGCATTAACCATACATTTTTTTTTCTTCACTGACTTTTTTGTTAGCAATTATTTTTATTGTTTTAGATTTAACAAGCACTAAGCTGGTAGTGCTCAAAATATTAAACAACATGTGCCATTTCTCTCCTTCCCACCACTTACCCCAGCCACTCCCAGTCTCCTACCACCTAATCTCCCATGTGCCTGCTCCCATCTAATTACGAGCCAAACAGTAACAACATGAGCCAAAATAAAAGCCAAAATAAGAAATGAGGAGGAGAAGGAGTAAAAATGGAAGGGGAGCTTAGTTACCAGGCAAAATTGTGCGCCAGTCATCCTTGTATTCTTCTCCTTGTCACTAAAGAGGGCTAGGAAATCTTGCCAGGTGTTGCAGATCTTTTCAAGGCTACCTTGCTTAACATAGTCCACCCCTTTCTTTTTTCCACATAGTTTTAATAACAAACACTAAACCTGTTGTGACTTATAAATGAGTGGAATACAGGTTATAGCAGAGTAATTGACTGCAGCATACAAAATAATAGAGCCTTCAACAATACATAAGTGCAGAAAGTTCAAGTGGTGATCTCCAGTAAACTTATTTCAAGCATGTCACTATTTTGAGAGCCAGTGTGGTGTAGTGGTTAAGAGCGGTAGACTCGTAATCTGGGGAACCGGGTTCACTTCCCCGCTCCTCCACATGCAGCTGCTGGGTGACCTTGGGCCAGTCACACTTCTCTGAAGTCTCTCAGCCTCACTCACCTCACAGAGTGTTTGTTGTGGGGGAGGAAGGAAAAGGAGAATGTTAGCCGCTTTGAGACTCCTTCGGTTAGTGATAAAGCGGGATATCAAATCCAAACTCTTCTTCTTCTTCTTCTTCAGCATTGGAGGGCATGTTTCTTGGTCACACTACTAGGGTGTGACTGGATGTTGGTAACTGGCTATTATATGTGCATATACGAATCATTCTATTATGTTTATCAGATTTTTTGTTGCTGTTGCAAACTCTGTTCTATTTGTATGTATTTAATCTTTGCTCCTCTTTCTCCTAGGTTCCAACTATGCGAGTCCCCGTCCAGCTCATGCCAACATGAATGCCAATGCAGCTGCAGGGCTTGCACCTGAGCATATCGCTACTCCAGGTGCAGCCCTTTCCTGGCAGGCTGCTATCGATGCTGCCAGGCAGGCCAAATTGATGGGTGCAGCCGGCAATGCAACAATATCCACTGCCAGCTCCACACAGAGGAAACGGCAGCAGTATGGGAAACAGAAAAAACAGGGTACCACCACAGCTACACGTCCTCCCCGGGCACTGCTGTGTCTAACACTGAAAAATCCCATCCGGAGGGCATGCATCAGTATTGTTGAATGGAAATATCCTTTTTGATGGAGTGATATGAGTCAGTATGCAAATGTGATTTACAAATGTGACTAAGCATGTGCATTAGGTTGAAGGGAGCACTAGAAGGAACTATATGAGCAACAACATATGGTTGGTCTCCATCTAGATCAGCGGGGGTAGATCTTTTATGACCTTGGCCAATCTTCTGGGGGTTGCATGCTGGTGGTGGGTGTGACCCAAAGTGACTGTGACCATCTCACCTAAACATTTGTGCATGCATACACACACGCACACAAACGGCACACAAGCCCTTCCTCTTCAGCTTATTTCTGCAGATAAGCTGAGTAAGGGGTGAATCACCTCCTCCATCCTCATCAAACGACCATTTTGATGAGGAAGGCATGGCCAATTTACACCCCCCACCAGGGGTATTCGCAGAGGGGTTTAAACCCCAGTGGTGTGCCCACTTAGTTTTTTGCCAGGGCCCAAATTGGTGGGGTTTTGGTGGGGGGAGATGCATCGGGACCTAGGCCTAGACTCTTAAAGCATAAGGACTCCTACTTGTGGCAACATGAAATTGCTGCAGAATGCAGGAGCATTCATGGGCCATCCTATGCACAAAATGGATGGTTTTTGGCTGCTGTGTAAATTATGTTGATGGATACCAATAGAGCCATTGTCTATAATCTTTCAACAATTAAATATTCTAGACCTGAAAAATAAACCCAATTTCAAATGACCAAATGACCAAGTATTCAAGAACCCAAGCCTTTAAAATCCATTTGGATTCCCCCCCCCTTAATCCAGATTTTCTGATGTAGCCATGGTTTTACCTTGACCTATATTGTTCAGTTGTGCAACTTTTATTTGGCAAAGTCCACATGGAATAGGCTGATAGTAATAGGAGGGTGTAGGTTGCAGTCTGAAGCACATTCACTTGGGTGTGGGGTCCTTTACAAGTAAAAGTATTTAAGGTTATTACACTAAAACACCATCTTGCAACTGCAACAAAAGGATTATTGTTACGTGCCAATCTGGCTACTATTACAGCTGATCTGGTAGCAGGACCTGATGGCATTGATGCTAAGTATTTGGTGATGGTGGTTTTTTTTTAAAAAAATGCTTGGTCTATGAATCTTGGAATGCATGTTGGAGAAAGTGCCCTGCCCTTCTCTCCTCCCTCCCTTCTCTTGCATGCTGGCATTGGCACTTCATTTGTGGCTTGTGTTAAGACAGACATTTTCATTACATGCAAACTGGGAAACTCTAGTTTGATATCAGATAATAAGCCAGGATGTAATCCACTTTGGACATAACAAGTAAGGAATAAAATGCCAAAGCTGGCACACAAAGCTGGGCTTAAACACACAGATTCTGGCATTGTTCTATCTAATTTGGGCCTGAGATTAAATCTCTGGTGCACAGACTGTTCACAATGAAACTTGGAGGAGCAAACAGAAAGATGGATTTAAAAAACCCAAAGTACCATAATCTTAATAAAAATATTATCAAAGTACCATAATCTTATTAGATGCTGTGAAATCAACTTTTGCTTTCAGGATTTTGGGTGGAGATAAAAATGGGTCAAGAAAGGGTTCACAGATATTCTCCATCAACTCATTTCCCCCCCCCCCTTTTTCAGGTGATAGTTTTTTAATCCTCTCAAGCAGTTTTATTTGTTATCCATCCCAACGTAGACACTCAAAACCATGACGGATGGCTAATTTGGGATGGGTAGTGGGATGGTGGCGGCAAACCTATATTGGTTACTTGCTTGGCACCTTGCCAACCATACATCTTTAGGCAGAGCCCACAAGGGGAGGCCTGATATAAAGTATGAAATCAGAGCTGGTTGAACAGATTGATGTGTTGTAAAGTAGGAGGCTGAAAATGCCTGAGCATTGTAGTCATCTCTTGAGAGATAATGGTCTTACTGAAAACACATAACAAATAAACAGTTGAAATCCTCTCAATGACTCACCTCAAATACCAGGTTCCTGAGCAGAGCACATACTTATGGCCACTATGGACTTGTTGCTGAAAAACAGTATCTCTTTGGTGAGTCCACCAACTCCACCCTACTGTAATTTATATAACAACATATTGGCCTAGTTTGTAAATAATGCTAAGCCACAGTTAATGCTAACCATAGTTAACACATGATAATGGAAGCTAGTGTGTCTGGCAGACCATAATGTGAACCTTGGCTTGTTGCATTCTTGTCCTCCCCCTGTTAAAGGAAACACAAGCCAGGAATTGCTGTTCTTCACTTGCAGCTCTGTAGCTTTCGTGCTGTGGCAGCTCTTTAACCATAATTAAGGATAAGGTCTGGACTTGCACATAAAGTTAAGCAATAGTTAATATTAGCTAAGGTTTATAAACGAACTACAAACCTTGGTTAATGAGCAGTCTATAACCATAGTTAATAATCGATGGTTTAGTTTTATGTTCAAACAGGGCTATTCTAATGTTCTTAATGTGTCTTAATAATTCAAAACATTGGTAAGCAACATAGTTTGTGCTAAGGTGCACCTTTTTTGGGGGGAAGGGATAACATTTAATGTACAAAACTGGGACTCTTCTGCAGACTAATACATTTTCTACTGAAAGAAGAGATGAGAGGGGGAAATATGTTGCTATAATCATTTCGCATACTGAAAATACAGTTTCAGCCTATTTCTGTTGCACACCCAAGAGGATGTGAATGCAAGAAAAGCCCTGCTGGATCAGAACAAAAGGCCCATGAGGTTCCCACATTAGCCAACCAGGTGCTTTTGGGAAGCCCGCAAGCAGGACAATGAGGGACAACAGCTCTCTCCAGCTGTTATTGCCCTATATACCAAGTCCTGGTATAAAACTAATGTGAAACTGCACTAAAAAGCTCCATTAAATAGAGCTTAATATATCTTAATTAATGGTTTTCAAGCCAGGTCATAATGAAACATTTCAGCTGTGCATAACAAATTCTCCTACCTCTGACCATTCACTCTCTTACCTTCCATAATTTGTACTAAAAGGAAACCTACAAAACTTTAAAAGTTGTGCATATGAGAAATTAAAATTATTATTATTAATTGAATTGATCAGAGATTATGAACTCTTGTGTCTTTACAATAGCTTATACAGGTCAACGTAAAATTGTAAACAGGGCATTAGCTATCAGAAACAACGAGGACAAAATGTGCATCTGTAACCAGATGCTAATTGCTTTCTCTATAGTTGAGAATGACCTACTTTTCAATATTTCAGTCTGATCATGAACTATCCAGCACAAATTAAAACTTGCATTGTCATATGCAAGGAGGGGTCTATTTTTTGTTTCTTATTCTCTGTGGCCAGCAAGGCAACAATTGCCTTGGCTGACCAATAGAGTCCCTTTCTAAGGCTTAATCCATATAGGTAAACGATGCCATAAAAACACAACAACATGGGGTCAGCTACACATGGAAAGCCTCCATATGCAATGACACTAATTCCCCTCGCAGGGGTGGATGAAGGGGGGTGCGGTGGGTACAGGTCTCCCTGGGTGTCACCACTGTCCTGCAAAAACCTTACCTTCTACTGACACATAGCATTCTTAGGAAAGGTTTTTGCAAATTGGGTGTCTTCATGTGGTTCCTTTATTTGCCCAATAGAATAATCACAGGGAACAACTTAGGAAGAAATGAGAGTACAGTCCTATTGGACCTCTGTGCTGTCCATCAGCTCAGCAAGAGTGTGGGTGTACTGATATTGATATTAGGGGGAACCAATAATAAATGAGGTTTCAGTCATTTTCTGCCCAACCCAATTAAGGTGAAAAACTGATGATGGGGAATTCACTTTGAGAACAGTTAAGTGGTGAAATGTATTCTGAACAAATACATGCATTTTCAAATAGACACCACTGTTTGGCATATTTCTGGTATGAAAGTATGCAAAATAAGCCACAACTTATTTTAATAATGCCCTTTAACAACCTTGTGTTATACACACACACACACACATCCTCAGAGATTAGAATGAAGAGACGCTGAATGTTAAAAATAATGTTAAAAATAAACCCTTATATAACTTTTAAACCCCTTGTGCTTCTTTGAATACTGCTCTCTTAAATTTCTTTTCAAAAGTTGGCAAAAGAGGGTTGAAAAATGCTGAACCATTGTGTATTAAGATTTGGGAGATATTTTCTTAAATGACAGCAATAATAGGCAGTTTGCAACTGTATTGCAAATGCAATAAGAAAGAGAGAGAATTTGGTGGGCTGTCTGTCAAATAACAGCACAGCCTGAGAGGGTAAAATAAACTTGAAATTAAATCTAAATAAAGAAAAAAAACTTTTAAGAAATCTATGTTTACTCTGGCACGCGACTGGCCTACTGTGCTTTTGACATATTAGGAAGAAACTTGGCTGGGAGGGTTGAAAAGCACTTTAAAAGGCATATGTTTCTTTTCAAAATACAAGGGATTAGGAATGTCTTTATTAAACAGAATTCTTTGAAATCCTTCCCCCTCTTCCAATATAATGTATGCATGTATATATATATATTAAAAAATCAACCTTCCTTAACTCCATTCCTCAGACCATTTGAAATTATTATTTTACTGACTATTTTTGCCAATTGTGTGGCCTTAGCTATCTATATCCCCTTTCCAGAAGATGATTCCAATGCTACTAATTCCAATCTGGTAAGTCCTTTACTTTCACCATTATTTGTTGTTACACCTTTTACTACTTACTTATAGGTAGGTTGTTTGAAACTCAGCACAGTGGCTTTTGGGAAGTCCGGAGAAAAAAATCACATGGTCACATCAGATGGCAGCCAAGATGTTTGGATTACATGGCTTTAGGCTGGCACTTGTTTTATCAGGATTACTTCTAGGGGGAAAAACATGGGCATTATCAGCACTGCATATGGATATCAGTTTCATACCTCTTCCCCCAAAGAATCATGGGAACTGCAGATTGGTGGAATGTTGAACATTCTGCTAGAACAAAGATAGCCAATGTTGTGCTCTCCAGATGCTCTTGGACTGCAGCTCCCATCATCCCCATATGGCATGGCGAAGGGTCAGGAATGATGAGAGGACACCTCACTGACTACCCAGTGCTAGAAAATCCCATCCCCACTCCCTCCAGTTACAATTCCCAGACTTTCCCCGATAAGAAGGAATGGTAGTTAAACTGGTTTAAGTCTGTAGTGTAGATAATGCCTTGAGTTTTTTGAATTTATGGTTATGACTTTTTGCTGTTGGCTTTTTTTTCCTTTTGTTAACAAAATGCCATAGTATATTGTGAAAGTGCTATCTATCTATCTATCATCTATCTATCTATCTATCTATCTATCTATCTATCTATCTATCTATCTACCTATCTTAGTAGGTGTTAATTGTTTCATTCCTGAGCTTTTTCTGCTGTGTCTGTTTTATGAAGGGATATTATTTAATTGATCAAGCCTTCCTTTCGGGTGATGAACAGTTTCAGGGCTATGTTCTAGGGCACCTTGGCAGGTGTTCTCATTATAAATTTGCCCTTTGAAAGATGGTGACTTTTTTCTATTCTTGCCTGGAATGATTAGTGTTTCTACTAAACGCAAATGGCAATGCCTGTGTTTCAGCATAAGCTTGTCTGGTGCTGGGGTGTGGGGCATGGGGGAGAAAGGGAAATGTGTTTATATTTGGCTTAGCATGAAGTCATAGCAAATACGGTATATGAAAGAAACAAAACTTAGAGTTGGACAAATGGAATGCAATCCATAACAACAGGACAAGCTATTTCCCCTGTTCTTTTCTGAGAGGTTGACTGAGCTCAGAACTCCCAGAGCTATGAATGGGAAAGCCTGAAAGCCTGAGTCTGCATTCAAGAATGTGGCTATTCTTTTACTTGCCCCCAAAGGAGAATCACTGGCATGAAAGGGGTGGGTGGGGGTGGAATGAGAACTTGCAGAGGGATGGAGCTGGAAAAGTAATAATTGCCTTTCCAAAACAGAGACAGATGAGCATGTATAACCATTCTTCAGGCCTTGGCCACCATGATGAAGTATTTTCATGAAGCAGCTTTGAGTGTGTGGAAGGAAAAACAAAGGCTTTGGAATGCATCTTTGGGGGAATTATTGCCTAGCAAGTTGTAAGCTTTTCTTTGTTGCTTTGCAGTTTGATAGAGAGAAAACTGGGGCCGGTTTGGAATCCTTTTTAAAGATTTGAAGGGTTTTACCATCAGGTGAAGCATGTGCAGGAAAGATGTTAGTGAACTGGTGCATCTGACATGTTGCTGTTTTCCACCTACAAAAGTGAAAGGCTGGAACTGAGGTACAGGCTATTTAGAAGTGATGTTGGTGTAGATATTTGCTCCTGACCATAAACCCAGTATTAAACACACACATACAGCTCACAGTGTTATAGAAATGGGATTCCTCCAGGCAAGTACTAAAGAAAAGCAATAATCTGTTGCATGTGTGCATGACTTTTGTGAATTTTGATTTCTATACCTATATTTAGGTTGGATATGCAGATAATGCATAACTGACAAAATATATTTGTACCTAGACTGCATATGCAGATAGCTGTTAGCAACACATTTTTACGCTGATGGGTTTGTCATGGGCAATAGTTTATCTCACTAAAAGTTGGTAGTTGTGGGTAAGTTAATGTACATGGTGCTATTTAGAGTATCATAAGCAAAAACACAAGTCCCTGCCCCAAGAAGCTTACAGTGTAATTTCAACAAAGACAACAGAGGGAGTCAGAGGGAGAAAAAGCAAACTGTGTTAAATGTAACACGGGAACATGCCTTTTGCCAGGCAGTAATGCATTTGATACATATTTTTCCAGCCCTGACAAATGGTCTGTCTGTCTGTGTGGAATTGCATTGACTTATTCATTCTTAAGATTTGTACACTTGTCAAAGTTTTGTGGCATCCATCCTGTTGTAATTTAGCCTTGCCCTTAGATCTGTTGCCTTGTTATAGCAGAGAGAGGCTGCAGTTGCTTTCTACTAGAGCTCTAGTTAGCTGAGTATCAAAGTGATTAGTTTGTTTTTGGAAAACATTGGATGAGACGGTGGGTTGAGATAGAAAAGGCTGCTTCAGAAAACAGCACATCCTGCAGAGATGGAAATCGGATGCACTTAGAAAAGAGAGCCATTTTATTGGAGAAAATTGCCTCCAGCCATTACGAAATGCAGCAAGTTGTGCTTGCTACAACAACCAAGGGGCAAAATAGTATGGCTCCAATCCAGATCTGTAGATTTATGCATGTAAAGGGACTTTTTCATTTCTCTTCTAAACAGCAGCAACCCTGTTTTGTGTCTCACAGTATCACAAGTGCTTTTTAAGGGGTTGCTTGCAGTACAGGACAGAAAAGAATGGGAAAAACCTGCTGTGCACTGGTAAGCCAAACAGAAACTAGCTTAGCATGTTATCTGAACCCGGACTCATGATTAAGTTCTCTTCTTACTTACCACAAGCCAAGGTTTTTCTTGGCAGTCAGAGATGAGTTCAGGATCACAGACAAACCACAGTTAAGAAAAACAAACTATGCCTTCATGTTGCATGCAAAACAGGCCTATGACACTAACAGAGCTACCACTGCATCAGAATAACAATGCAGTTTTTTTAAAATGAGATTTTTAAAGTATGAGTGCTCCCGCATTTCTATCCAAAGAACAGTCTTTCCAGATGAAGAAGTTTCTTGTGCAGTTCACTTCCCTGCTTTTGAAAGCAATGCTCTTAAATTTGTAAAGCTCCTCAGCAAGGCATTCTTCCCCTATCATCTACAATCCTTTACTGTGGGTCATTTGGTATAGCTCTGAGAGAGTCTTGTAGAAGGACTCAGAACCATCCCCTGTTTGGAGATGCTCTTTAGCTAAGTCCTAATTAGCACGAATCATTTCTTGTCTTGATATCTTCTATAGCCAATTGGGTGGGTGGTGGGTTGTTGGGGGTTTTTTGAGAAGAGGGAGAGCAAGGTGGAGTTGGTCCAGCTCTGGAAAACCAGATTTGTCCAGCTGCTCAGGGGAAGCCTTCACTTGGGTAACAATAACAAGTCTGGCTTCACATTCACTTTGTAATCTAATTCTGAAAGGAGGAAAAAGGAGTTGCCATAGCAACTTCTACCGTCCTGATTTCCAGAGACATGGAGAACCTTCTTCAAGAAGCGCATTATCCAATATATGATGTGTAATGCTTTTTTTCTTTTCTTTTAAGGTTTGAAGGAGAAAAATATGTGTTTATAAGCTGATAACATGCCTCTTGGATTCTGAAACTCAGCCAGCAGAATGTGGAATAAAAAATTGTGCAGGATTTTAAAATAATGAGAGCCACTGTAGGGTAATATTGCAGAGCCAGTGTGGTACAGCAAGGGTACAGACTTAGAACTTGGGAGACATGGGTTCAATCCTCTGTTTAGCTATGGCCTATGGCTAGTCACTATCTCTTAGCCTTCAACCAAAAAGATCAAGGGGCTGAAGCAAAATGGTACCTGCTGGTTATTGCTAAGAATTTATGTGCACAGAAAGCTGCTGTTAAAATGAGTCAGATCTTTGGTCCATGTAGCTCAGCACACTGGCTGGAAGCAGCTCTCCTGAATTTCTGAAAGGGATATTTCCCCGACATTACGGCAGATCCTGAGGATTGAATCTGGCCTGAAGATGCATTCCATGTGCTCTGTCACTGAGCTTCAGCTCCACTGAATCGGGCACATCAGCCAAAACATTTTCCCTAGTACTAACTTGGAAATCAAGAATTGTTTATCCATTGCCTCAATTTCAGCTGTGTTTCTTAAAAAACTTACAGGCGTCTCAGTGCCATAAGTGAAATTACTCTGAAGCAACTTATTTATGGCTTATGGCCTTTGATGGCAATCATGCTGTCCTGCGAGGTTATCCATTAACTTCAGTAAGGGCAAGGTCAATCCCTTCTTGTCCTTTTGTAACAGAAATTTGAAAGCAGCCGTTTCTGCCGTCTTTATATCTGTTTCATCCCCACTAAAAACCTATTATGCACACAAATGGAAGGGGATTTTATTAAACGCAGAGCCATTTTGGAACTAATGAACTCCACTGAGGCTTTGGCGAAATTGCAGAAATGAAGAAAGCTTGCACACATGTGTGTGACCTTGTGCAAAGAACAGTGATGCACGTTCTCTTGATGTAGCTGGGAAAATTGGAGCTAGTTTGAAGGGAATTGAAGCCAGCCTTGCAAGAGAGGGCCATAATTGATATGGAGTCTTTCTACTTGTTTTCCCTGCAATTATGTGTTAAAAACAGAGATAATGTGCCTCCACAATAATGGAACTATAGCAGCCTAAGATAGGAAGTTGAGTGGGAAATGCTTCTGTCTCGTCTGAGTGACATTCACAAAATGGCTTGAGCCTGGTCAGTGTCACACCATGTTGATAACATAATGAGGTTAGGACACATCTTGAAGCATACTGTTAGGTTGATTGTTTATGCCTTTTGAGGCAGGAGGGAAATTCCTACTGCTGTTTGAATAGCTCGACCTTCCTTTCCTTGCCGTAGCAATAGCAGAAAAACCACCTGTTTGCAAAACTTGAATTTAAAATGTCATATTCTGCATTCACATTTGTACATCTTTACAGGTGGATGAGAGTTACTTCTTTTCATTCATTCTCTGAAAATTGAACTGTGCTTTCTGAAGCAAGGAAGATGGAATTGTTATGTCTCTGTGAAAGACTGTGCTTACTTGCTTCCCATCTCTGGATGCCTATGAGAGAGAGAGCATAACTGACTGTCTGGCTTGGTAACTAGTGATTAGTTTTGTGGCCAGCTGAAAAGGTGCCTGGTCCACATTGGCAACGAAGGAGTGGATTTTGGTGTTACATTAGTGCTGTAGATTAATATAAAGCAAAATCTATGAACTGGCAAAGACATGGCATTTAATTCAGAATTTATAACAAACATGATTACATTACATCTTACTCAGCATTTTCATCATCTTAACTTCCCCGCCCCATTCTTTTGCAAACTATGGCTTTATCTATGTTACAAGCCAAACATAGATGTAGAAGATTTAATGGTGATGAGTTATTCAGAGGGACTTTAGTGGCTCTTTTAATGTCGTCTTAAAGCCTAAATAATTATAGTAAACCAACAGTTATGCCACATGCATATATTAGCAAGGACTGAGGAACTGGTTCAGCAAAGTGAATATCTTAGCCATTGGCCACTTGGGAATAGAAAGGTTGTTTTAAATATATATTATGATAAATATACCCTGAGAGGGTTTGGGAAAGAACTAGGCACTGTGAACTTCTGGAAATTGATCTGGTCCTGCAGTCTTGGGATATATATGCATTGCCTTAATTTCACATGATCTGGCACTCTTGATAAGCGTGACAGAACACTGCCCTCCATCTTGTTACTGGTCCTGTTATTGATTAAAACAGCAAGAACAATACAGTGCAATTTTTAAAACATAATTCTGTCAAAGGCTGTGACTGTGGAAGCTTTTATTATCCTTCATCTCTTTCCCACATGCTCCTCCTCACTGGTAAAATCAAGACACATTCCCAGAAAGTAAAGAGCATGAGATTTAAAATAAAAAATAAAAACTGGTGGTGAGATATTCCAGAAAGGTACAAATGGAAAACATACTTGCATGTAAAGACAACATAATCCATAATAGCATTTGTCCTGTCATTACCTTTCAGGATGGAAAGGTAAGGATGGGACAACCAGCTTGTGGGTTATCCTATCCTCATATCCATATAAGTTTTCCATACTTGAGCAATTGAAAGGCTTAGTGTTATGTGAATGTCTATCACCATATGCTCAAAAAATGGCATTTGATAGTGCATATAAAGCCAATCCAGGAATTAACAGGAGTAGAAGCAAGTAGATACAAAAGTGACATTGCATTCTTGATCTCAGAGCTTCTTTCTGTGTTGAAGTATAGAGTAAGAATGTTCCACTAGTAGGCAACTTCTTTTCTGCCCAGCCTTGACTTGAGAATCTGAATGATGCTATAAGGGGACATCTAGCAACCAATATATCTAGTGTATTCTTAGGACCAACCCTACATTTGTAAGTTGTTTCATATTGCTTTTCACATTTTATTTTAAATTGTTGTATCTATGTTTCTAGAATTTTAATTTTTGTACATGTACATGCTGAGGCTATCCAACTTTGGACTCTAATGCGTTACAACCTGACCCCACACAGCAGGTATACAACTCAAATGTGGTATCTGGGTCACTTCTTGTGGCTGCTGAACTTAATGCTTCTGATTGTAGCTTTCTGTTCCCTCCAACTGCGATGTCAACACCTTTTGCCACATGGACTATATTTGGCATTTGCAAGGTCCAGATGCCTGATTCCTACTGTGTGCGTTTTCCAACTACAGCATTTCTGTGATTCCCCAGTTAGTTGTGTTGGCACCTCTGCAGCTGCTTTTTGATCTGCCTTGTTAAACTTGCACTGATGGAAAACGTTGGGATTTTGGAAGATTTCCTGCCTGGCTGCCACTAGCTCAGTGGCTGCAAGGCTTGCATGCAGGAGGGTGGAGGGAGCTGAAGTGGAGACCATCTGTGTGTGATAGTCTTTATCTGATGTGCCAAAATTGCAATCCTGCTTTTTTTTAACTGTTACTTTGCCTAATGAAAGCTTGGCGGGTTTGTAGTTACAGCACTTTCAGACCTGATACAATGAGAGGTGCATTTCAACTTAGCTTTTGTAGTCACATTATAAGATCTTAAGTCATTTTATTTATAGGATTAAATATTACATGTTGGATTTTCCAGCTGTTATGATAATAAGCAATAAGTCATTGCAATTTATCGGGAATGAATCATGTTGTGCAAAACGACTTGTAAAAGGTGCAACATTTTCTTTTATGCACCATTTGTTACTTGACACCATTCTGCCCCCAATTACCTTTATGTTATATTTTATTTTTCTTATATGTTCTTTGTCTTTTCCTATTTCTGTCTTTGTACATTTCAGCCTGCAGACACATTGATCTGTACTCTGCATGTTTGCAGGGCACAGATAGTCTCTGTCCATGCAATGTGGGGTATAGTATACTGTGGACAGGCATACTAGACAATGTATAGGCTTTGTGCACAAGATGCAATCAATGCATAGTGTTTGAATAAGCACAATACATAATTGTGGTATTCTCCACAAGACCACAACCCTCAGGATGTTCTCAGCCCTCTCCTACACCAGTGCGCAGGGCTTGGACCCAACTCACAGTGCTGGCCCACCCATGAGGCAAGAAGAGGCGACCACCTGAGGCACTAGGTTTCACAGGGGCAGCAGATCCTGCCTCCAAGGAATGCATCATCCATTGCTACCATGGTGGGGGCTGCCCTCTGCATCGTGGGCTCTGCATCCACCTGGCATGATTCAGAGCAGCCTGGTTTTACCCCTGCGACGACCTTTGATTTACACTTCAACTGTCTAATGAGGTTCATTTGATTCCCCCTCCCTTGTTCCTGATTTGGACCTTTATTCCTCCCTTGTTCCTGATGTAGAACTTCACTCACCCCTTCTTTCCCAGCAGGGAGAGGGGCATTTTGTGGTTCGCCTCAGGTGCTAAAATGTTTTGGGTCACCCCTGCCAACTCATCATCAAGGAGCACAGCCTTTTCTTCCCTCCTCAGTCTTACAAACAGATTAACCATTATCTGAACCACCTTTTGAGATTTCTTTCTACTTTCCTTCATCTTTTTTTCTTCTCTCTTCCACTGTTGCTTATAAAGCAGAAACACGCTTGCTTTTGTACATCTGAGCATGATGTCATAGCAGCCGGCATGGGCATGGAGGCAAATTGCCTCAGTGTCCCTTCCAGCCTCATCTCAATAATAATATATATATATATTATATCACTGTACCACTAACATTTAAAATATGTCAAAGAACATTCAGTGAACATAAAGCTTACCAAAGGCTTGTTAATATTCCCAAGTAGCCTTAAAGCCTCACACCATACACCTTTTAATACTCAAAAGGCCAGAAACTGGCTTTCAGTCCTGGCAGTTTTTGCTCCCATATGAAGTATCCAAAGGGTGGTACATAACAAATGAAAGCAGGCATCTACTGATGACAAACAGAGTTTCTCTCTTTCCCCTTTTTATAGTGACCTCTTATGTGCATAGCCATCAGGAATGGAAGAAAATATTGAGTGGACATGTGAAAAAAATACTAGAAAATGCTCTATGAAGAAGGAAACTCAGTGGATAAATTCTGTTTTTATGCTTACAGTTTAAAAACCATAGTTGTCCGACTAAAAATTGGTCTTAGTCTCATGGCAAGTTCAATGTGCATTATAACTGCTACATGACCAGGCAATCATCTGATTGCTCTACTGCATTGCCAGATTGATTTTCAGCCCACAATGAAGTGTTGTACACAAGGTCTGAAAATCAATTTTGATGTATAGTATACAAAACAGGCAACTGCTTGGTTGTGATGCAGTTCATATTGAATTCAGTGGATAAGACTAGTGCAGTTTTCAGGTTTGTGAATAGATATTCTTACTCAGGAATTTATTTATTTTTTACTTGGAGTGGCTGGAGAGCTACGATAATTTGAGCAGCTACTAAAAGCTACAGAGCTAGAAAGGAAGAGTTACAGACCTGTCCAGCAGTATCCACACTGTAGGACTGAGGGCTTTGGGTTATTTTGGCATAGTGTGAAACAGAGAGGAAAAAAGCAATGGAGGCTACTCCATTATGGTGAGTGGAGCACTGCCTTTCCAATCTCAGACTGCCCTCAGCCAGACTCCACCTGCCTGCCTTCTTACTTACAACCAGTCAGAGGAGTGGCAGCAGCTGTCAGATTCCTCCTCCTTGATCTCAGTGTCGCCCTCAGTGGGGAGGAGGATGGGATCAAAATTAGAATTAGTTGACTCTGTAAAACAAGAAAATCCTTAATAAAATATTAAAAAAATAAGAATTAGTTGACTCTGGTTTCATTTACTTGAATTCCCTGCCTTCCATTTTTCCAGTCCCAATGGGCATCAACTACCACTGGGATCAAGTACTTGGTGATTGCCTAGTTGGGGTATTCCTTGGTTATCAGTCTTCATTGCAGATCAGTGGGTAAAATACTCTTAAGATGCATACCCAAGTTCACCAGATGGATTAGTTCATTCTGCTAGCACATTTGCAAAGCAAAACAGGGTCTGGCATGGTTTCAAATTGGATGGGGGAACCATGTGTTGAGATTCCTGCATGACAGGGGTTGGACTAGATGACTCTCAGGGTTCCTTCCAACTCTACAATTCTATGTTTCTATAATACCCTTCAGCAACTTTGCTGTGCTTGCAAAGCTTAGCACTTCCACCTTCTTCCAATGAACATTTATGGGGATCCTAATATTCATTGCGATCATAAAGAAAGGAAGTAGTTTTTCTGAATTCAGTAACACTAAGTAGAATTATAAGGTTTTGAGTATAGGACTTGGAAAAGTGGCACATCCTTACCCTCTCAAACCCACCATGGGGTAGTTACATGCCCAGTTCTTTGAGAAAAATGTATTTCCTTATGGATAAAGGTAAAGGTGAAGGTAACACTGGCTGTTAGGTCCAGTTGCGGACGACTCTGGGGTTGCACGCTCATCTTGCTCTATAAGCCGAGGGAGCCGGCGTTTGTCCGCAGACAGCATGACTAAGCCGCTTCTGGTGAACCGGAGCAGCACATGGAAACGCCATTTACCTTCCCTCTGGAGCGGTACCTATTTATCTACTTGCACTTGACGTGCTTTTGAACTGCTAGATGGGCAGGAGCTGGGACCGAACAATGGGAGCTCACCCCGTTGCAGGGATTCAAACTGCTGACCTTCTGATCGGCAAGCCCCAGGCTCTGTGGTTTAGACCACAGCACCACCTATGTCCCTTCCTTATGGATACTTTATTCTAAAAAGCAGCTCTTGACCTCATCATAGCTACAGCCTAGGAAAGTAGTCCTGTTTTAAGAAAGCAGCAAGTCATGCTCAACCATTCTAGGAGATGCCAGGGATTGAATCTGGAACCTTTTGCATGCACAGAATATGTTCAGCGTTGAGTGACACTTGTTCCTTAATTCAAACAACTGATTTGTAAAATATCAAGTGCCTTATTAACGGCATATGTTAAAGATTGAACCTTGGAACAAAATACAATAGTTTATGGTAGAATATCCTTTGACAGCTGTGGAAATACAGCAGCAGTTGCACTAGGGTAAATTCACTGTGCACTGACAATTCCTTTTAGAAATGTTTACCTTTTACTTTTGGATGAAAATGTTGCCTTGAAAAGGGATACCACAGAGCTATTGAAGCCACTTGCATGGAAGGAGTGTTTGCCGTTTGCATTCAGGCTGCCATGGCTGAAAAGCAACCCATGTTTCTTTATCTGCTCTATTCATATTATTACAAGCACTTCTTGGAACCAGGTGGAGATGACATTGTCAGGTCGTGGTGTGAATTTGGAAGAGCATGTTTCAGTCAGTGGGTGGGTTTTATTGTGGCTGATCCCCTACCAATCCCCCACCAGCACTCAAACCTGAGCTAACATGGTTGTCTGACCATGACCATTATTGTGTGCGGGATGCAAAGAGGGGTTTTGTTGAACAAATTCTTGTAGTACCATGAAACCCGTTCTTAAAGGAATAACCATTCCAGGAATGGATACTAAATCAATGGGTCTTTCCAGTGCTAGATGCTCTAAATCATATTACCACCCACCCACAATATGCAATTTTTTCATTGTGCGTAGATTGGTATATTTGGTTATTAGTATTAATTTAATATACTGATCACCTATTTACAGGGGAAACCACTATACACAAGGTATAATGTAGTATACTATAGTACTGTTTATTGTATTTGTTTAACTTTTAAATTGTGAATTATCCAGGGGATGTGATTGATGGGTGGTATGGAAATGCCTAAATAAATGAATAAATTCACAATAACAAATGTAAGCAAAGAAAATAGAAAAACGGATGCAAGATTTAAACCATTGCATAACATGAGCAAAGCAGCAAACAGCAACAGCAATAAAAAAATAAAATAATCCAGATGGTAGGAAAACTTGAAGAAAAACAATAGGAGAATTGAGATCTTCCTTTCCTGACTTCCTTGGGCAAGGCATTCCAAAGTCTACCACCACAAAAAATCTATGTATAGTTATTTAACCTTTCCCACATGCTCTGAGTAGATTACAGCAATTACATCTAAAAGAAAGATGATTGGTGGATTTTATTGTGGCTGATTAGTGTCACCGAAAGGACCATAATCTAATCAACATAATGAGTGATATTCAGCATTAGTCATACTCATTGTAGATCCATTGAAGTCAATAGACTTAAGTTCATCGGTTTTAATGGATTTACTTTGAGTATGAATGTTGGCTATCCCCTACAGAATATAAAAAAACTTGGGGAAACATAAAAGGAGAAAAAAATTGTGTGAAGAAGTACTGTTTTTGTCCTTAATTTTATTTATTATTACATTTATATCCTCAAAGGAGCTTAAGGTACTATACACAATTTCCCCCTCCCCATTTTGTCCTCGCAACAATCCTGTTGGAGTACACTGGGGTGAGAGATCATAACTAGCCCAAAGTCTCCCAATAAGCACCATGGCTGTGTAGGGACCCTGTTCTCCAAGGTCCTAATCCAACACTTGAAGTCTAAACCACACTGGTTCTAAATGCAGTCATCTAAATATGGTCAAATCCAGAATGTTTCTGTTTCCCATGGATGCATGAATTTCCACGTACACAGAAAACTGAAGTGTGAGGGAGGCAAACTTTTTAGCCTAGTTGGAGCTGAGTGATGTGTGACTGTTGATTGTAATATCTCAGCTCCAGATCTCGGAGTCTAAAAATTCTTGGGATGTTGTCTTGTTTGCTGCCATTGGTCAGAAAATGACTCCTGTGAGTCACACACACACACAGAGTAAAAGTATTTTGAGGCAATCTAATCTCTTTCCTTCCATCACCAGACTACAGATCTAAGGTAGACGGATAAATTCTAGCTCAGGAAAGCACCACTTGTCACAAAGTGAGTCTGAAAGCTGGGCTAGATGCCAGGAACTCAGGGACAGTTTTTGCATTGAGGGCTGCCTCAAGATTTATGCTTGTCTTTTGCTTTCATCTTAATGAGTGCCAAGAAATAAAAATGGAAAACAAAAATGAAGTGAAATATCCTTATAGGGACATTTGAGTTAAAAAAAAAAAACCTGTTCACCATCATATATATATATATATATATATATATATATATATATATGCTTTCGTAGATTTTCACGGGTATAGGAATGCAGGTTTTGGTGTCTTCGGGTGTCTTCCCGTGTAAGAGTCGGGGTGTCTGTGCGATGTTTCGACGAGGTCTCACTCGTCATCTTCAGGCTGGTGCTTTCGGCTTCTTGTTACTGGAACAGTAACAAGAAGCCGAAAGCACCAGCCTGAAGATGACGAGTGAGACCTCGTCGAAACGTCGCACAGACACCCCGACTCTTACACGGGAAGACACCCGAAGACACCAAAACCTGCATATATATATATATATATATATATATATATATATATATATATATATATATATTCTCCTTGGTAAGAATAAGCAAATAAGGGATTCTAGCCTTTTCTCAATACTATGTCCCTGTATGCAAGAAAGATAGCTAAGTGGTCTTAATTTGGTGAAACAATTTATTTATATCCTGCCCTCCTGTTAAGGAGTCCAGGAAAATATTTCAGCCTAAGAGTAGCCCTATGAAGTAGAGACTTGCCCACGGCCACCCCTTGAGTTTCATGGTTGAGTAAGGATATATGTGCCTACACTGGCTTTCTTTTAAAAGGCTAGATAAATGCTCTCACTCAGGAAAAGTCCAACAAGGGAGCGATCAGCCTCTCTAAAGCATTAAAAATATATGAAACTAAGATATTTTAAAATGGACCAGGGGAGACATGTGCAAGGTCAGTTCGTCATCACCATTTATCTCAGTCACAGTCAGTATCCAACAGCTGCCTGTGACCACTTGTACAAAACACTTTCCATGTAAAGAAAAACCCATCAGTAAAGGCTATGGTGTCTTGGAGATGAATGCTAGTTTATCAAATGCACAGTGCTTAGAATGCTTGGAAAATGCAACTCTTGCAATGGAAGTGCCATCTTGCAGGAAACATGGGTTACCGGTAGCAAATAAGGAGTAGTAACAAACCTAAATGTGGCTTACCTGTAGCAAATATTTTGCAACAAACAAAAACTACAGCTCCAGTCATAAGGGAAAACATTTACCGTATTTTTCGCACTATAGGACGCACTTTTTCCCCTCCAAAAATGAAGGGGAAATGTGTGTGCGTCCTATGGTGCGAATGCAGGCTTTTGCTGAAGCCTGGAGAGCGAGAGGGGTCCGTGCGCACCGACCCCTCGCACTCTCCAGGCTTCAGGAAGCTATCCCAAGTCTTGCAAGCCCGGCGGGATGTCCCGCGGGCTCGCAAGGCTTGCGGGCAGCAGCCTGCACCCAAAAGCTGGGGACAGCGGGGAGGCGCAGAGCCGCCACCCCGCTATTCCCCGACCTGATCTGGAGGCTGGCGGGGGGAGAAGCAAGCCTGCTTCTCCCCCCCACCATCCCCACAACCTCCAGATCAGGTCGGGGAAAAGCGGGATGGCGGCGCTCCGCCATCCCGCTATTCCCCGACCTGATCTGGAGGCTGGGGGAGGGAGAAGCAAGCCTGCTTCTCCCCCCCACCATCCCCACAACCTCCAGATCAGGTCGGGGAAAAGCGGGATGGCGGCGCTCCGCCATCCCGCTATTCCCCGACCTGATCTGGAGGCTGGGGGAGGGAGAAGCAAGCCTGCTTCTCCCCCCCACCATCCCTACAACCTCCAGATCAGGTCGGGGAAAAGCGGGATGGCTCCGCCATCCCGCTATTCCCCGACCTGATCTGGAGGCTGGGGGGGGAGCCTCCAGGCTTCAGGAGAGCCCCACCGCCAGCCCCACAAGCTCGGGGGACAGCGGGAGAGGCGCAGCGCGCCCTTCCCGCTGTCCCCCGACTTGTCTAGAAGGCTGGCGGGGGGAGAAGCCTGCTCCTCCCCATCGCCAGCCCCGCAAACTCGGGGGACAGCGGGAGAGGCGCAGCGCACCTTTGCCGCTGTACCCCGACTTGTCTAGAAGGCTGGCGGGGGAAGAAGCCTGCTCCTCCCCGTCGCCAGCCCCGCAAACTCGGGGGACAGCGGGAGAGGCGCAGCGCACCTTTGCCGCTGTACCCCGACTTGTCTAGAAGGCTGGCGGGGGAAGAAGCCTGCTCCTCCCCGTCGCCAGCCCCGCAAACTCGGGGGACAGCGGGAGAGGCGCAGTGCGCCATCCCGCTGTCTCCCGACATGGTTTGGAGGCTGGCGGAAGGCTTCCTCCTCCCCCAGCCCCGCAAGTTCCCAGAGCGATGCCAAAGCTGCGCGCAGCTTCGGCATGGCTCTGGGTCCCGTTCTGGGATAGGGGGAAGCTCGGGCTTCCCCGCCCCAGCCCCGCGCCTGGCAGGGGGGGGGGATAAATTTTTTTGGCCTTTATTCCCCCCCCCCAAATCTAGGTGCATCCTATGGACCGGTGCGTCCAATAGTCCGAAAAATACGGTAATATTTTAGAGATACCCTGAGCATAACATTACCCATGAGAATTAACAACAACAATAACAGTAATGTATCAGAATTTATCTGAGGAAACATGTTACAGTATATTCCTTTAAAATGTTTTCATTTTAAAACACAGTTAATTCTAAATGGAGATAGATTCTGTGATGGAATACCCTTAATTCATGTGTAAGAAGAATGCCTGTTCTTTTCAGAGTTCCCATCCAGCACTTGCCACTTGCCACTTGAAAGGTCAGACCTCCCAAGTGTTTAGAGTTTAGTTGGCTCCAGTCTATCTTGGGAGATGTTCAAGTCCTTTTCATATACATGCACAGTAGTGGTCCCAAATTTGCACAAATATGTAATGAGTCGCTTCAAAATAAAATGCATTGAGCAGGGCCAGCTCCAGGTTTCTGGGGACCCTTGGGAACAGGGTATCAGACCCCTCCTTTTCCTTCTCAAGCCACAACCCTTCCTCCTGGCCCCACATATTTAAACTAAAACAAATGTTACTATTTCCTTCATTGGCTTTTCACCCTCTCTCTGTGACCCTAGACACAGCCTATGTTCTGTATAGGGATTTGCAGGGGTAAAGCAGACATTAGGAATATAGGCATTCTTTATAGGGATTTGGATCTAGGCATTCTTTATAGGGAATATAGGCATTCTTTATAGGGATTTGCAGGGGTAAAGCAGACATTAGGAATATAGGAATCAGGAACATAGGAAGCTGTCTTATGTAGCGTCAGGCATGTGGTCCATCTAGCTCCGTATTGACAACACGGGCTAGGAGCAACTCTCTATGGTTTCAGATAGGGGTCTTTTCCAGCTCTCCTACCTGAAGGTGTTGGGAATTAAACTTGAGACCTTCTGCCTGCAAAGCAGATGCTCTATAACTGAGTTACATATAGAATTGCACTGCCAGAGGTAGAATGTAAGAGACATAGAACTTAGAGGTAAACAGAGCATGTCCAATGGCAGAGTATCAGCTTTGCATGGAAAAGGTCACAGGCCAATCCTTGGCTTTTCCAAGTAGAACTGGGAATATTTTGTGTTTCAAACCCTGGAGAGCTCCTGTCAGTCAGTGTAGACAGTGCTGACCTAGATCAGGCATGTCCAACAGGTAGATCGTGATCTACTGGTAGATCGTGGGGTATTCCTGGTAGATCCTGGTAGATCTTTGGGGGGAGGGACAACTGTGGCTTCCTAAAAAAACTCAACAACTTTGGTTCATCCAACAACTGCCAGTTTTTTAATACTGTGAGTAGATCGCAGTCTGTTGGAAGTTGGGCGTCCATGACCTAGATGAATCCAAAGTCTGACTATGTAAGAAGTACCCATTTGCTACTGTAAAAGGTGTACCCACTGAATACCTATTTAAGCTGTAATTATCACTAACTGTATTATCTGTATCTCATTGCCATTCAACTCCTACTTTAAAATTTTCTCCTTTATATACCCTTTTAAAAAAAGCCAGATCACTATGTCATGCATCTTCTGATCTTCACACATTTTAAAGCAATTTGTTGTGAAAAACTTTATCTTAATTTGAGGTGGGTGGGGGAAAACCAGTATACAAAAGAAGAACAGTACTGAGATTGAACTCTGCTAAGATGCTTTCTAAACACTCCTCAAAAGAGGAGGGGAGTAGATAACCTAAGCAGTGGTTTTAGAAACAGCAAGTTTTTTCTTTCTTCCTACCTGTTCTCTCTCTCACTTTCTCACTCCTGCACTCTTCACAATATATACATATACACATTTGTCCACAGATTAATATTTCCATCCAGGTCTTCTGGAAGTGTGATACTGAAGAGTAAGGACAGCAGGGATAGGGTTTTAAGCCCTTTTCAGCATCTTTTCCAGCTGTGCAATATCCTTTCAATGATGCAGTGACTAGAACTGTACACAGTATTCCCCCTTTTCAGAGCTGCCCCATACTGGTCAACATCTTCAAGTTATCCACTATGACCCCAAGGTCTTATTCCTGGTCACTCACTACCACTTCAGACCCCAGTAGCATATACTGTATATGAAGTTAGGATCTTTTGCCCCAATGTGTATCACTTTATACTGAACCAGAATTTTTTTGCTTAATGCTCATTCACCTAGTTTGGAGAGATCCTTTTGGAGCTCCTCACAATCCATCCACCCTGAGCAACCTGGCATCATCACTTGGTCACTTCACTGCTCACCCTTAAGTCCTGGTCATTTATGAACAAGTTTAAACACAGGACTAGGGAGCTGCTGCAATGCAGAGTCGACAGCAAAAGGCAGTTTCATATTAAATTTTGCCAAATCCTTCTCATTTGGAACAGATCTCTAGCTCAAGAATATGGAAAACACATTGAAATGGAGATGTGGAGTTTCTAGTATACTTTCTGGGGGTGGGGATGCAGGGTGAAGATTGCATAGTTTCAGAAACACTCTGACAAAAAGCAGACCTTTGCAAGCATGGCAGGAACAGCCAGTCAAGAGACCCTGTTTTAAAGGGAGCAAACCTCCCCCCCCCCACCTCCAGGTCAGCAAAAAGTTTATTGGGAATGAAAAGTGAAGCAACAAAACAAACAAATCACTGCTTTGCTGTTGAGGCTATTTCACTTTAGAGAGACAGGATTGTGACCAGAAACTCCTTAAGTTATCAGCCAGTACAAGAGTCAGTGTCAGAATCCCTAGCTGCTACAAAGTTAGAGGCTTAAGGGGCAAAAATTAGATACTGATGTGCCACCCCAGCCCCTTTAAACTGCTTGGCTGCTTTCAAGTGTCCCTTCCTCATTCGACTTCCTTCCAGATTATGGTGATGACTAATCAAAACTTCCAAATTATTTCAACTATCCCCTCCAAAAGTCAGAATCTTTTATTTTATTTTTAAAAGATAACAGTGTTGTCTGTCTGCAGTGACTTTAGAGAGAAAATGTTCCAGGCTTGGAAGCCAAGGAAAGAGAATGTCTCTGGAAGCTAAGTGAATCTTTGCTGGCATAGAACTGAAGTCTGATGCTGAATTTCAAAACTGGAAAAATGCTTTGTGCATTGCATTTTGGGGATGCATCAAAAAGTTATTCAGGATCAGAGCTAATGACCTAGTCAAAAGATTACGGGTGACTCCAGATGGCAGCTTCCCACACTTCTGGTTGCATAATGTAATGTTATACTCAAAGGAAAGGAAGCAAACCTCACATGCAAAAGGTCTGGTGTGGCTGACCGGATTTTGATCCCATCAACACCTGTCATTTTGACTCTATCATTTATGGTGACCCCACTAATGCTTTAGTCTATCATTTCAGATATACAAAACATATAAGGCTCTTGTTATTCTAAAGTTTTATGGGTTTATTTTATTTTTTACAGCGGAGAGCATCCTAAATGTACTCCTGCAAGGAATGTGTGTGTAAAACCCACTTGAACTCAAGAGAGCTGACCACCAGTAAGCCACACACTCCATGCGATTATCGCTGCTCTAATCACTAGCTCCCATAAACTTGTAGAACCTAGCATAGCGGAAAGAGCTACTGTTGTACCGAAACACTAATGATATTTTCTCAAGGTGAAGTGCATCCTTAATCAAGTTCTTGCTAATGCACTTTCTGTTTCCTCACCTGCATTGCCAAAAGGGTTTCAGGTGTGCTGAATCAAAGTGCTTGGAATAAAAAAGACAAAGCATGAATGCATGAATATTCCACATTTGGAAGTGCACTGAATGAGGATCTGGAATGATAACTTCCTATGGTCATGTTTGTATGTTTTCTCACAGAAGTGGGAGCACAAGAAACAGTTCCAGATATGAACTGAACAATGAGGCATGGGAAAACCTTGACCAAGCATCACTTCTCCTGACTTCATTCAGCATGTAGCTGCTGGTGACTGGTCTCACTTCTGTCTGTAGTACAGACTGGCAAAGGATCTAGAAGGACATGAAAACATTGGCCCAATACAAATAGTGAAAGCTAAATAATTCTTTTCTTTTTTAAAAAAAGATCTGCTCAGAAATGACCTAATATGGTTTCAGAAAACTCTTGCTGATTATTGCAATTTCTTCAGGAATTTTCACCCTTTAGATTTAAAACTGACTTTGTACTAAGCTGGTTGCTAACTTTAATGCAAAACCTACACTGACCGCTGTGTACATTCAGTTTGCCTCTAGAATCTTTTCTACATAAAATGGTATCTGCTTATGGCAAAATAAAAAATAAAAAAATTGAATGTGCACTGTGGTGTTGCTTTTGGAACCCTAACAACAACAGATCTATTTTGAGTGCATATACACCAGTTATGTACTACACAGAATTAGATTTGTAGTCAGGCTCTACCTTCAAGCTCAGTCTAAAGATGCAACATGATACAAAAAGAGGAAAAGATGAGATCAGAAAGCCTGAGATTTTTATTTTATTTTTCCACAAAAGCAATTTTCGGAAAATAAAACAACAGGAGGAACCATGTGGCTGTTGGATGGGGGAGTATTCCAGGACTGTAGAGCAGCCAAGGAAAATAAGTGTCGGTATGGAATGAGAGTAAAGTTTCTGGCATGGAAAGGATAGGCAGAGGGACCAAGGAGGATTTAAATTTAAGGCAAAGGATGAGACAGGTTGAATACTGCAAAAGATTGAAGAGACAGAGGACAGCAGCTGAATGCTGCAAGAAAGGGAGATGTGATGGAATGAAATTGTATTGTGCTTAGGGAAAGGGCATAAATTTGATTCAGTTTGTATTTAAAGGCAAAACCATCTTATTCACACTTTCTGAAACTGCACAAACCAACAGTGCATAACCTAGGATAAAGTGTGCAAAAAAATGTACATATGAATGAAAATAACATACAAAGATGAATTCTATCAGGGAAAATTGGTTTGCAAAAATGTGTATATTTGTCAATATTGCATTGGAAAAATGTGTAATTAGGACAAATTCTCACTAAAATGCTGATGATTTTTCATGAGGATTTTTAAAGAAAGAAACTGTTGTGGAGATGTGGAGAACTAAACTTAAGCCTGGAAAAACGAGAAACTGAAATTGATAGATTTGCCCATCCCTAATTGTGATATAGTGTTTTATGCTTTTTTAAAAATGTTGTATGTAACTTTGGGTGATGGTGGACTGGGGGAACTAATGACTAACAAATGTGATTAAAGAGATTAAAATAAGAGGAGATAAATGGTTGAACAAAACAAAGGAGAAATCAGGGGGTGGCACAATTCAGTGCAGAAGAGATGGAACATAACACAGGAACATTTCTGCTCTGTATGTCAGGTGAATTAAGCCAAGTCTGATTTCAGAGTACATAATCCTGTTTTCTGTCAGCAGCTGTGGGTAAGAGCTATGAAATATGAGCCCTTAAACAGGAGATTCAGGATCCCAGATAACATTGAGAATATTATTCCTACAGCAAGCCGTAATTTCATGATACCCCTGTATATCCCAAATGGAATAATCATTCACATTTTATTTTTCAATTTATCTGAGTAATGAGCAGCCAGTTTCATCTCATGGAGGCAGGAAAAACAATCTATTTTGGCTTTAATCATGGAAAAGCAAGAAAAATAATTGTGCAGTCATAAATCATAGTAAGAAAGATGGGCAAAATGCTAATTGTTTTATATCACTTGCCTCCATTCCTATTGTCAGAATAGGCCAAACTGATTAAGCATGTCACCCCTTGTTTAACAGTTGCGTTTGCCCAAGTGGAACCCAATCTGTGGCAGATTGTGGTGAAGGCAAAAGCCAGAAAGGGGGAAACACCCCTTTTTCATATTTACCAAATTGTAATGAATTTTCATTTATGGTTTGCAACAATGCCTCTATCATTTTCATAATAATCAGTGTTAACGGTTTGAAGAAAAGCTATTGAGTTCTAATAAGAACACTAAAGGTACTAATTAGGCACTTGACAGTGTTTTAATAATCTTTCATAATTTATGGGACAGAGAGAGACTCACGAAAGCATTGATTGACTCCCCAGAGTTGTAGGTTTCCCGTGAGTGATTCAATAGACCTGTCCTGCCTACTGCTGGAACAAATAAATCAAGTGTAAACTATTGCATTTTTAAACAGAATTATGTAAATAAGGCTGCTTATGTGATGAGAATGAATGGTTGAGCATTAGCTACCATCTTGTTAGAAATAAACCCAACAAATTGCAAAGTGTGAGGTTGGCTTCCTTAGAGGACATTCAGACCACCGCCAAAGAAAGCATAATTCCTTCCCTCTCCCCTTCCATTACAGGCTGTTCAGAAAGCCATGCCACAACCTATCCACTCACTGCTCCTCCATATTAGTCCAGTGTAAATAAATAAATAAAATAATTATTAGTCCTAATAGAGGTGCCAGGAATCCAGAACTTCCTCCCTTCAGTTCTATTCTTCACTACCTTGGTTGGCCTCTGGGTGGAGCATGGATGATGGCTTTGCATGGGTTGGTTTCAACCATGTATCGACAACCTTTTCATTCCCAGGACCAACTTTTAACCCAAACATGCAATTGGGGATGAATTTCTTAATCTTTTACCATATATTTGCATGGTGGTTGCAACCCACCTTGGATCAGGCCATAACCCACGAAAAAAAAGGTAAAGGACCCCTGACAGTTAAGTCCAGTCATGAATGACTCTGGGGTTGCGGCGCTCATCTCGCTTTACTGGCTGAGGTAGCTGATGTTTATCCACAGTTTTTCTGGGTCATGTGGCCAGCATGACTAAGCCGTTTCTAGCGCAACCAGAGCAGCGCACGGAAACGCTGTTTACCTTCCTGCCAGAGGAAGGTAAACACCTATATATCTACTTGCACTAGTGAGTCCCAACCCACCAGTTTAAGACCAGTAGCTTAGACAGCCTTCTGCCTCTGCTCCTGATTGGGCTGGATGTGGGAATGGGCTTGGTGAGCATTGGGGTGTTTGCCCTCCCAAGCTTCCAAGGGAACTTCCACACTGTTCATGAATTCCACCCTTAGTAGAATGCTCCAGGTGGGGATACCCTATCCACTGTTTTATAAAAAATCTGTATAGTCCACCTATTATAGTCTGTCTCAAGGCAGTGCACATGTTAAGATTACATCTGAATGATAACATCAGATGAAGACATCTGAAGGCAGCCCTGTTTAGGGAAGTTTTTAATGTTTATTGCTGTATTGTGTTTTTAATATTTGGTTGGGAACCGCCCAGAGTGGCTGGGGAAACCTACCAGGGACACATTAGGACATTTTCAGCTTGTTGTTATTGCATGGATGGCCAGAATTTTCTCTTGTTCCTGGGCATGCTGGCTGTGAACCATGGCCAGGAAAACCAGGACCTTCAGTGTGGAAAACTTTCATGTTTGCTCAACTCCCATCCTTCATTGCCCGTTCCTTTTCTTACTCCAATCACAAGTGTACATTGATCTCAGCCCTAACCTAAATGAAGATGGAAACTATCTTACTCTGAGTGCAGAATGGATGAATGAAGTTGATGCTGTGATGTACAGAAGGAATCCCATAGGCCCCGTTTGATGCACATTGGAGCCTTGGATGCACTTATTTAGAAAGGAAGACACAAAAAAATCATAGCAGAGAAAACAGTGCTGCAATGCTACTGCTTAATTTGCATTATACAATGCTGATAAAAAAAATGAGGAGGGGCCAGAATGGGAAGCCTCAAACAGGCAGAAGAGTGATTCAAAGTAGATCAAAAAACCAATAAGTCACCTCCCAACACTGGTGAGTCATTGTCCCAAAGACTTTCTGTTCTGTCAGAGCAGTGGATCAGGGCAGAGAGACTCCTCTGTCTTTTCTTCATGCACAAGGAGTCATCTGGAAGAGCTGTATAGCTGGCAGAGAAGGGACATGAGCACATCTTTCTCCTTGGAAGATCTGGCACACTTCCGCCAATGCTAGGTAAAATTAATTGGCTGAATGCAGACAGCTTGTAGTTGATGCCAACATAAGAGGGAACACCTTTTGCATGATTTAGTGGCTAAATACTCTATGCGCTGCAATCATCAGGATCAATAATGGAAGCATTTAGCTGTGGTAAAGACAAAAAAAAGGTGACGTTATAAATGTTTCTTTTTTAACCATCCAGAGTACAGTGATATATGAAACATACACAAAATACCAACAATTCAGAGGAATATCAGGCTGAAGACTTCAAAATTTAGTCAAAGACTAGAGCCTGTTTGCTTATTCTGAGATTCAATTGCACATGCACAAACATATTTATCTTGTTTCAAGTCCAGAAATTCAGTATGATGATATTCTCTGTTAATTTGGCTGCAGCAATATGGATGAGTCTATGTATGCTCTCCAGGCCCACATTCCACAGACAAGATGCTAGTGCTTCCAGTCACTCATCATGGCACAAAGTCCTGTCTCCTCCAATGAGCAGTGCCTCTTCCAGTGACTCATCAGAGTATAAAGACACACTGCTAATTTCTCTCCCCTCCCCCGACAAGGTGCAACTGAACAAAACAGTTGCAAAGCAATTAAGAAAACAGGAGCATGTACCTTAATAAAGTGCTACTTGAAATAAATTACATAGCAATTGTCCAGTGGGAGAGAGCCTCTCCAAATCTGCTGGTAGCTAAATGTGCTTGAACCAGAGTTTGACACTTTGCCAAATGGTACCCACACACAGACACAAACCATTTTATTTGAACCACCACTGAGCTGCTTTAGGCAACTTCTATGCAGCATAACTGTGACAAGGGAGCCTATTGTGTTAAAAAGTGGCAGTGCATTATCCTGAAAAGGGACATCTGCAGATAATGAAACTGAGACAAGATTAAATTCTAGTGACCCCTCAAAAGGGGAGGAATCCAAAGCTCACATTGCATTTTGAACAACTTGGACAAAGCTGTCTTAATAGTTCAACCCATCTCTTGATTTTAATGAGATTCTGTGTTCATTAGGACAAATATATGCATCTCCCTTCAAGCCTGGCTCATCGCAGGCCTCTGCACATCACTTGGTGCCTAGCAACAGTGAGCAGAGTCTAGTGTTCCCATCCTTTCATTCCAGATAGTTCTTTTAATGCTTCTTTTTACTAGTATTTGAAGCAAAAACAGCTGGAGAATTGCAAACCTCTGTATAAAATGCTGCCTGGTTTTTTCATACCTTAGGAGAAGTCCATTCCGTAGGAAGCTCTTTAATCACAATTTGTTAATATTCTAATACTACATTTTCAAAACTTTGAATTATCCTTAGGAATTTTTTACATGTGCTTGATGACCCTTCTGCTCTATAACTCAACTTGTACACAAGTTGTAGACTATTTTCAAGTTAGAAGGAAGTATAACAAAAATTAAAGGCCCTTTACTTTCCAAATTGAATTGTACAATACTATCAAAGAATGTGTCTTGACTATCAGGGAGCTTGTGAACAGAATGTGCTTCTTTAAATTCTAGTCTTATACAGTACAGTATTATTCCTGGTTAAATATGTCACTGAGTTTCTAGTTTCTTGGCTTGGAAATTTCACCCTGACAGCTTCTAATGCTATCATCAAATGCAAGACAAGCACTGTGGTCTGGAAGTTCTCCAGCTGAGAATAGTTCCTACACATGTGCAGAGAATGCTTTTAACCTCCTCCGCCCAAGTCTTGGACATTAGCTAATGCTCACACCATACCTTCCAACTGCCCCGACAATACTGGAATCATCACGAAAACCCTTAAGCTATCATGGCTTCTCACTTTTTCACACAGAGTCCCTAATTCCCAAGGGGCCTTCCCTTCAGTACAGCGTTTCAGCGTGTTACTGGAAGTTCAGATTCATGCATCCCTCTAATACGTTGCCTAGATCTGTGCCTTCCTCTCCCGCTCCCCCACTTAAAATGGTGTTACTTCCTGTTTTTATGAAAACAAGATCTGAGTTGCTTGAATGCCCCTAAGAAAGTTTTTCACTGTTTCCCCACTCCCCAGGCAGCCAGTCTCTCATAAAGAAAGTAGTGAGTGGGGGAATGTAGAATATGTCCCTATTTTTATTTCAGGAATGTTGTAGGGTATGTCACACTGCTCAGCAACACTATCAGTTTGCTTCTCTTGTTGGTGATGCTGGATGTTGAATGATTCTGCATTTGCTATGCACTCTATCAATACGAAATGATTTATTTTGGGAAGGGTAGGCAAACAGAGTAGGGATTTTATGTTGTAGCAGCATCTTGGCCTAGATGTGGGGAATCTTTGGCCTTCCAGATGCTGCTGAACTACAATTCCTGTCAGCCCTAACAAGCATGGGAAATGACCAGGGAGGATAGGACTTTGGGTGCAGCAAGATGGCAGTTGGCAAAGTAAGTGGAAAGACCCATATGAACCCTCAGAAAAAAGGCTGGTAGGGATGGGAGGATTAGAGGCCAGATATGTTTTTCTCTGTCCTTACTCTCTTTCCCCTGCTGTTTGTTTGGTTTTACCTGCTGTCCTGGTCTTGCACTCATCAGAGGACATGTGGCTTTTTTTTAAAGCAAGTATCATTAGACCCCCCCCCCCCCGGGAGTGGAGACAGTCTGCATTTAGAATATTCCCTTTCTTCCCATCTGAACATTATATACAGAGCTCAAAGCCAGAGCTAAGTCTGCCATCTTCATGTATGTTTGCGTCTACTTTATTGCTGTGTTTATCCATCTTATGCTCATAGCCATAGCAGCCTGACCTGAGATGACACATGAAAGCATTAAGTGTGCGTTCATTACCCTAAATGGGCAGATGAGATACTCTTCTTTCCCCTCATTCCCCTGCGCTCCCCCCTTCTTCATGCCTATCAAGCACTCTTGGCACTTACTCTGTAAAATTAAAATGCATATTGAAAGCAAATGCCAAGAAAACCTGCAATATTCGTGCAGATGTCCTGGGATATTACTGGAATTACTTAATAATTTACTTAAAGTGGGAAATGGCTGTGGTTTTCTCTATGTAAGACTTCTTGGCCAAATCCAAGGTGTTACTATTGGTATATAAAGCCCTTAACAACTTGGGACCATCTTGCCTATGAAATTGCCTTACCCCACATGTGCTCACTTGACTGCTTTGATCAGCTATATTGGCACTACTACCACGCTATGTGATACCTGTTCTGCATTTGTAAGAACTTGATCGTTTAGAGTGGCAGCACCTACACTTTGGAACTCCCTGCTTATTGAGATCAAGCAAGCTCCTTCACTGTACTCTTTCTGGCACCTGCTAAAAACATTATTGTTTAAAGAAGCCTACCCAGATGCTGAGAAAGTTGGGGTAGTTTTAATCTGTTGTAGTATTTTATCTCTTGCATATTTTAAAGTATGGTTGTGGTTTTTTTCTTGATTTTAATGTTTTAACTTTTGTAAGCTGCTTTGAGGCATCTTTTTACAATCATTTTCTTTTTAATAAATAATTAATAATAATAATAAAGACTTCCCAGTTCCCCAGCATGCCTAGATGGATAGAACATCGTGCCCCTGCTTTGCATATTAAGGCTGCTGGTCAGCCATTCAGCCCTGGGGAAGAAGGAAGAAGCGGATTGGATGGAAGGAACCCCACCTCTGTTCTTTCTCCCAAGTCTTCTGTTCCTCAATGCTAACTGAGAAGAAAGAAGCGGAGGAGGAAGAAGATGGGAGCAAGCACTCAGATTTTATTGGGCAGAGGCCAAAGATCTACTGTTGAAATGGTACAACCAAAATAACAGTTCCGTATCAAAACAGCAGTAACCTGCTTGCACAGAGATTTTTTTAGATGCCCACTCTCAAACCACTTTTAGCCCACATTTGGGGGTGTTGTCAGGAGCAGGCATCGTTGGGTACTTGCCAAGGCCCACACTCCTGCAGGGTGGGGGGAGCTGTGTTAAGCCTCTTGGCCTCCTTCTCCTCCTGCTTGTTGCTGGCTGCTCACCTACCCTTTCAGAGCATGCAAGCAGTGACAAAGTGAGAAGATGGAGCAGTTTATTCCACTCACTTTGCTATCTCCCCTCTGTGACCATTTTTTGGTGGGGGGGGGGGGCGCTTGGCTCAGCAGCTAAAATAAAAGAAACCCTCTTAACTTGTAAAGCTGGCAACATGGATCTGCACAACCAGCATTGTGCTAATGTTTAGGTTTCGTTTGCTTTTGTTTTAAATTCATGGAAAAATTTGCAACATCAGAGCCGAGTCAACGTGTGCATGTGAGTGATCACGATCCAGCATTCAAATTTATTATATTTGTTTGACAGGAGATCAGTCATGCATGCAAATTATGCATCAAAGTCATGAAAAGAGCTAAAATGCAACCAAAAACCCGGTTTTCAAAAGTTGAACGTTTTCAGAATTGTAAAATTCTCTCTGCCTAGGACAGCACTTGGTCTAGGGCCAGTCTTCCATATCCTACTCTTTCTCCTTTACTATTCGATATTTAGTGTTCTCAGTCAATTTGTGTCTCGGCATTCATTGATCTAGACAGCTTGTTAATTTCATTATTATTGTTTTATGTTATCACAGTCAATGTGCGTGCTCTTCTGTGCTTACAGAAGCTTAAAAACCTACTACGTAATTGCTGCTATCATTTTTTGAGGCGCACAGCCTCCTCTGGAAATACACCAGCATAGGCCCTTACTCAGTTACTGAGCCATCCTGATTTCAAAGCTTTTATAGGAGCCAGGAAATATTGCATGACCAGCTGTGCCCTATTGTTGTTAACAGGGGTCTTTGTTTCTCTATGTGGTCTTACTGTCATAGCTCAGTGGCAGAGCACATGCTTTGCATGCAAAAGGTCCCAGGTTCAATCTCAGGCATCAGTAGTTACGGGCTGGGAAAGATCACTGACTGAAACCCTGGAAAGCCACTGCCCGTCAGTGTAGACAGTACTAAGCTAGATGGACCTATGGTCTGACTTGATATTAGATACATTCCTATATTTCTAGGCTGAATTGATGCCTGGCATCCCAGGTTCAGGACCCACTGTGGATACTTGTCCTGACAGTGAGGGACAGCCGTGGAAAGAAATACAATTTACAAGTAGTATCATTGTATCAGTATGAGGTAGCTTAAAAAGCAGAATCCTGGGTCCATAGACAAGAATTCATATACTGCAAGGCATGGCTTGCAGAAGACAGTATTCTCTGAAGAAGCTTCTCAGCTAACTCTACCTCTGAGTGCTCTGATTGGTTCCTATAAATGGTTTGTAGTCAGCTTTACCTTAGCAACATAGCACTGCCAGAGTAAGCAAGGCTGGAAGCTTCTTATCCACACACTGGGGGCTTCGGTGGTTGCAGAATCTAGAGGAGAAATAATATTCTCCCTTCGATCAAACATAGGTCATTTGTGCTCCATGACCTAACCTGACCTGGTATATACATATTTGCACCTAGATCTTCACCTTGTCTTGCTTCTCTGGTTCTCCTTTTGCTGTATTGATGCCAGCCTGTGTTTGTTTGCCAGCTCTCAACCTGTGTGCCACTCACTTCCCTGTATCCCATGTTACAGATAAAACTGGTGAAAGATATCTTAGACCCAGAGGTACCATGAGCCTCTAATGACAAAGGTTTATCAAGCAGTACCCCAAGTTATGTGCCTGCTCCTTTAAAGGGAGTGTGACCATGCCCAGAACAAGCAATTGTCTGTCTTCTGGATATGGGAGCCTCTTGTCCACAGAGCCTTTATCTTTCCAGATTCAAGCTCAGTTTATCCAGGCTCTGGTCCAGCGCTTGCACAGCCACTCCTGATTCAAATATTATGGAGAAACAGAGATGTGTATCACCAGCAAATTGATAACACTATGCTCTGAAACACCCAGTGACTCTTCTCAATGGCTTCATGCAGATGTTAAGTAAAACTGGGGACAAAATGTGCCCCATGGAACTCCATGGCACAAATGCCAGGGGGCTAAAGAGCACTCCCCCAGTGCTGCTGTCTGGACTTGCCTGCACAAGTAGTGCCCACTGTAATAAAGTGCCTCCAGTGCCCATCCTGAAAAGTCACTCCAGGTGGATATCATGGTGAGTGGTATCCAAAGCCATTGAAACACTGAGTAAGAGAAATAGACTTGCTCTGTTCCACACTGTCCAATAGAGACAGAGCAGAGAGCAGGCCCTGCCCACACGGCACCTGAGGCGAACCTCAAAATGGTGTCCTCCTGCCAGGTCTCCTATCCATCAAGAGGCAGATGCCAAGGAGGCATCAGATCCTGTATCCAAGGAGCTCACCACAGTTGTTGCTGCCACTGTGGCAGGGGTAGCAGCAGTGGGGCGAAGCATTCCTTGGAGGCCGGATCTGCTGCCCCTGTGGATTTTGCCACCCAAGGCAATCACCTCACCTTGCTTCATGGGTGGGCTGGCGCTGCTAGAGTCTCCAATGCCAATTTCAGGACTTGGGCAGGTTCATATAGTGGTCCTTACGATATCCATCCATGCTTCATGTTCCCAGCTTCCCTTGGAGGGGACTGTATACCCCATGTTGAACTCTGGTGACAGTTGGTTTGCCCCTTTGAGCTGTTAACCCATTCAACCGATTCCTGGACCTTGCCAATCCCTGTTACAGTCTTCATCCCGACAATTCCTACAACTCATTACTCTCACACACCTTGCTCACAAAGTGCTGAAGAAACAGAAAAAAAAGTTGGCATATACAGAAACTGCATACTCACAGCACATAAGAGAGCTTGATATGACACCACTGAAGCTCTGTGAATCTGGGTTGCCAAGGGAAACAAAACGTTAACTTTTTTGGTCTGTGGGGTGGTGGTGATGGTGAGCACTAATTAAGTTGCACTGGCAGCCAAAGAGGCACACATAGCAAAGCAGTGCCTGGCAGATCCAGCAGGTCTCCCGTGCTCGCCAGATTTTGTGTAACCCCCTTTTTATTTCAGCAGATGAATGTCAGACCGAAAGAGCAGGTCACTAGGGAGAACCGATCTGAGGAATGAGTCACTGCTAAAGGACTGGATGAAGTTGTGAAGATTTTCCACTCTTGTGCTATTTTATATCTGTTATTATGTTGCTGGAGGTGGGGAAATGAAGCCTTTTCTGTGTAATGAGACTGTTAACTTGTGAGCAGTGATTCCACCAAGGTGACTGCACACAGCAAGATGAAACTCTTAATGAATGAGCAGTGGCAAAACAGTTAAGGAAGCACCCTTTTCTTGGTTGAGAAATAATTGCTCTGTTTGTCCGCATGCACTTTCAGAGGGAGGAGCAGGGCTCCCCTAAGTTGTGTTTTTGTAAAATATGTATTACAAACGAGTAAAACAAATCCTGGGCTCAACTGCCACCCTCGTAACTACCTGCACGGTATCAGTCTCCAGAATTTCCACTTTCTTGAGGGCAGTATCCAACCAAGTAGTTCCATTATCACAAGGACTTTTGGCTGTGCAACAGAACTTCTCCTCTCTACTTCCTGTGAGCCTCCTATATTTTTCCTGGAGCAGATTTGGGGACAGCACAGGACAGGGAGTAGAAGTGCCATTGTGCAAGTGGACATCCTTGCACTAACAGATCTACTTCATTGGATACCTCCATAAATGAATAAGATAAAATAACATTGGGCCAATCAGAATATCTTTTGCTTGCAACCTAGCATGATGGCTCAACACTGTAGCCTTTCTTACTGTTAAGAGTCCTGAAGAAAGATCCTTTCCACTGCCTCTCCTATGGAATGTCCTGACTAGGCAAGCTTCTGCCAATGGAGCTCAAGGAAACAAGTTCAAAACATGATTCATATTGCAATGCTCTAAGCAAGGGTAGTCAGTGTGGTGCCCTCCAGATGCTGTTGGCTCCCAGCTCCCATCACCCTTGATCCTAAATGAGGCTAATGCAGAGAAAAACAAAACGCCATTTGGATGGAAAGTCCATAATTATGCTATCCATAATTGCAACTATATAAAAAAAATTAAAAAATTGACCAGTAGTACCTTAGAGACCAACTAAGTTTGTTCTGGGTATAAGCTTTCATGTACATGCACACTTCTTCAGATACATGCACACAAAAGCTTATACCCAGAACAAACTTAGTTGGTCTCTAAGGTGCTGCTGGACAATTTTTTAAGTTATTTTGACTGCATCAGACCAACACGTCTACCTACCTGAATCTGCAACTATATAGATGCCTAAGTCCACGGACAATAACCCTGTAACTGAAGGCAGAGACATGATTCTAAATATAGTGCCTTGGCATGCCCTGACTTTTGTCTCCTGTTTAGGCAAAACAGATTGTCTCCCCATCCTACTACGTCTGTCTGACGTTGTATCCTGTGCATACTTGCCTAGGAGTAAACTCCACTGAACACAGTGAGACTTAGATCCAAGTAAACAAGCACAGGATTGGTCTATTAAACTCATTAATATTTTCAGGGGTGTCAAAAGCAGCAAGAGCATTAATTATAGCAGAACCACAGATGCATTGTTGTTCAGTGACGGGAACTATGTGAATGCCACTGTATTTGGAAGATGAGCCACATTAAAGGACGGTGGTGTTTAGTGCTCAGTGAAACAGCGTCATGGCAGAGCCAGTAGCTGCAGTCGCAAATCAGCGTCGCCTCATGAGACTCATAAGGCGTTTGTGTATTCAGCCTGAAAAGCCTTACATAGAAAAATGTTGCAATCTGGTTTCCTGTGCATGTAAAATCTGTTCTGAATTACATCCATCTGTGAGAGAAAGATGGAGGCTGAACAGGCTTCCAATTTGTTCTAATTGGCTGTGTTCCGTTTTAGAGGTATGCTGAAATCCCCACTCCCCTCCCCAGGCTTTAATTTTGTATGGCAAGACAGGTAGGCAGCCAGCCGGGTTAAAACACATTAAAAAGAAAAGGCCTAAATGAAGCATTGCATTCATTAATTTGATAATCGTTACTGCACTCCCTTTGCTTTGGGTGTCTGTTTATTTATTATTTATGCGTATAGCACCATCACTGTAGATGCTGCTTTGCAAAACAGTGTAAGTGGGGGGGGGGGGCTCTGCCCTGTAGTTTGCAGTGTAAGTCTTGACAATAAGGGTAAAGGGAGAGCAAAGCAGTCAGAAGCTCGCTCTTTCCTTTATGTTACCCAGAGAGGCTCTGTTCTCATATTGGTGTATATGAGGTTGTTCATTTGTTATTTGTATCAAATTTCTGTCAGACCTTGCAGTTATTAAGTTGCACAGATAACCTATATTAACAACAGTAAGCTAAACTATTCAGGACTTGTTAGTTGCATTTTCATGGTGTTTATTTTTATGTGAAATTTGCCATTTTGAGGGTGCAGATGTTCAAGAAACATCTACTTTGCATTCTTGCGTATATATTTTGGATCCTGTTCCCCACATCTACTGCTGTGCTGTTCCTTAAATTTCAAAGCACTTTCTTCACTAGATGTTCCCAACCAGTCAGGGATTGTGAAGTGAATATGATGGCTTAACGGAACTATGTAGCCAACCAGATTTGGCTTGGCATCACTGGGGCAGAGGCAGTCCTCAGAGAAGAAAGAGCAAGAACAAGGCTTAGAAACAACTACATCAAGCAGATTAAAGAGGATGCAGATTTATGCTGGCCTAAAAAAAATATATTACAGGAGACAAAGAAGAGTAGGGAGTTGTTGGAGACCACTCTATAGACTGAATCATGAGAGAGAGCAAGACAGAGAAAGAGTGAGTACTTGCCTTATGATAGAGATTCACATGCACTTGGACTATGAAAAAGGAGAACTGTGTTGAGCCCATGGACTGATAACCAGGCTTGATTACGAAGATATCTGGAGGTGAGATGGCAAGCGAAGAGCAGTGATTCTTGCAATGGGCAGCCTCCCCTAAGGGTGGGGTTGCAGAAATGCAATTGACAGGTCAAATCACATCTAATGCATCCAAATTACTTAGCATTTGCGGAGGCTGATGAGATGGACTGGAGGCAATGTCAGTGTAGTAACCATGCAGAAACATATTGGAAAGCCTTCTCTATAGGCATGCACTTTGGGCTCACACAACAGTCATGAATTAATCAATTTTGGCTAACTGGCATGGTAACCATTCTTGTGTGGCACCCCAGCATACAATTTGGATTTGGTTTGCCTAAAAGATTTTCATTTCATCTCCATCTTGGCTCCTCTCCTTTGGCGCAACAGCAAATGTGACTACAACCTTTTCAGATACCTCTGCTTATGCCTAGTGTAGAGAAAGTGAATGGAGCTGAATGTTGGTGGATTCAGGATAGGCAAAAGGAAATACTTCACGCAGCACATATTTTTCTTATCTCTCTCTCACACTGCTTTATTGCAGTCCATAGACCCAAAATACACAGTACAATAATAGTGTGGAATTTCTTGGACTGCAAGATGTGGTTATGATCACATAGTGGTTAGAGTGTTTGACTAGGATCTGAGAGACCATGTTTCAAATGGGGAGGAGAACCATGTATACCACCTTGGAAGAGAAAAGTGGTATATAAATGTAATGAATAAATAAAATGGGATTAAGCGACCCCATGAAGGATAAGGCTATTTTTAATATATAGACAGTTCATACACCAATTACAATAGTGTCTAAACGGTGTAGAAGGAACGTAACACTCAGTTACGTTCAGAAGGAAAATAAAACTCAGTTAAAACAATCAGAATTCAGTGAAAATGCCTATTGGAAGAAGTTGCCAGAAGTTAGGTCAGACAGAAGGTGCCTGTCTGACCTCAACTAAAAACGTGTGGGCAGCCTGGTACTGTATGGACAGCCAGTGCAAGCTTTTGAAAACCGGAGCTATCTGCTGGCAGCAGCCTGTCCCCATCAACAGTCAACCTGCAGCATTTTGCACCATCTGGAGAGTTCAAATCAAGGGGAGTCCCACACAGAGCACATCACAATAATAATGTCTTGAGGTTACCAGTGTATGAATCACTGCCCAATTACTACTAGTAATGATGGCTATATACCACCTCCAGGATCATAGGCGGCATGCATCTGAATATTAGTCTCGGAGAAAGCTATTGCTCTCATAACTTGCTTCTGGGCTTCCCAGAGGCAGCTGGATGTCCACTTTGGGGGAAACGATCCTGGAATAGGTAGAGCTTTGCTTTGATGTAAACAGGGCTCTTCTTATTTTCAAAGGCTGGAAGAAGTCTCACATTTAGCCTTCTTTTTGAGGTCTGGCACCCTGTGAGAGAAGCATAATTTCTCTTTTCTTTTTATTATTATTATTATTATTTTTATTCAAAGTTATAACAAAACATATTTTCCAAAAACATATCCTTATTCCCTCCCCATTTCCCCCCCCCAAAAAAACCCATCCCCCCACCCTACCCCCGACTTCCCTCAGTTCCAGTCTTTGGTTTCTCCAATAATGCTATTTTCTGCATGTTACAGAGTTGTATAGATCCTCCAACTGTTTAGCTAATTATTATCAGTAAAAAAATTGTGAATGTTTATTCAAAACCTGCCAAGGAGTCCAGTTCGCTTTGTTGCGTCTTCAAATACTTTGTGAAAGGTTCCCATTCATCCTTAAAGTCACAGTTATCCTTGTCCCGTAGCTTATGGGTCAGTTTTGCCAGTTCTGCATAATCCATCAATTTTTCTTGCCATAATTCTTTAGTTGGGATTTCTTCAGTCTTCCATCCTTGTGCTATTAAAATGCCGTTGTCGCATACATGAATATGTTTTTCAACTTTTTTGGCAGGTCTTTCCCTACAATCCCCAACAAAAATGCCTCGGGTTTTTAAACAAATGTTAAATGGAACATTTTCTTCAGTTCATTGTATATCATTTCCCAATTTTTTTTATTACTTTACAATCCCACCACATATGATAAAATGTTCCCTCCTTTTCCTTACACTTCCAACATATGTTTGAACTAGTTTTGTACATTTTCCCTAACTGCACTGGTGTTGTGTACCATCTGTACATCATCTTCATGTAATTCTCCTTCAATAGGGAACAATCTGTAAATTTTAAGTCAGTTTTCCATAATTTAACCCAATCCTCCATCATGATGTTGTGACCATAATTTCTCTTTTCTTACCTTCCCTATGAGTTGCAAAGAAATCTGTTCTGGAGATTCAGGTTTCAATTGACACTCCCTTCCGGTGGGACTCAAACTTTAATTGCCTGGTTTGTAATGCTCTACTTGTCTTGCCAAGATCAGTTTCACCCTGGAAACCTGCTCTCTGTACCAGCAGCTCTTTTTATGTAATGCATTTTCAGAATTAGGCATTCCTTGGTGGAAACAGTCCTTGTCTTTATGTGAAATTTATAAACCCATTACTGATTTTACACCCAAACATGCCTTTATAACAGGGGTACTAGCAGGAGAAATGCTTCCTTTGCAATTGATAGTACACAGTATCCCAGCTTGTCGCTTTTAATAGTTTGTATCAGCCACAAGCAGTGTAGGATTTAATATGCTGGCTGCAGGACTGTGTTGTGGAGATATGTGGAAGGTCCAGAAAACTCTCATTACACAGCAAAGAATTGCAGTCTATCCACTTTGCAGTCTATTTCACTTTGAAGATGCTTTTTCCAGCATGATATGCCTTTTGTTGAAGCTGCAAGCTTGCACTGAGCGTGAATGTTATCCAGATCTTAGATTTGGAGAGGGTTTCAAAGCCCTCTCCATCATCAGCCCACTGGGTGGCCTTGGGCAAGCCCTGTCTTTCATTGCAACTCATTTAAATCAATTTCAAACCTGTTTATCTATCAGTGGCTCCCAAGCAAGGCATTTGGGGCATATAATTCCCAAAGGGTCTAAAGATCTTTTGGGCAATAACTCCTGTCAGCCTCAGGACATACTCGAACTGCCAATTCAACCCAGTTTCATACTTGGTTTTATGTCATTGAGTCCCAACCAAGGAACTCTGAACTTGTATCTCTATGAATTTCAAGGCAACCACAGTCTCCACCTGAAGATGCAACTATACTACATATAGTTTAAATCAAATATGTCAGCAGGTATAAACTATATGTCAGTAGAATGAATGGAGGACCCACAAACAATGAATACTTGTGATCTTCATAAGCCCCTTGAAAATGTGTAAACATATGTGGTATGAATACACTTTTAGGTCCCCCTCTTTACAAATGGGATTTACCATGTGAGGCTGATATTGCTGGACTATGTCTGCCATTATCTCTGACCATTAGCTGTGCTGACTGGTATGGATCGGAGTGAGGAGTCCAGCAACATCAGGAGAGCCCCAGCTTTTCCACCCTTGATGTAGGGTGTACAAAAACATAACATTTTAAGCTCTTTTTCCTCATAAAGCTATGGTAGTTCTTAAGTTTAACACAGCTCTCACAATCAATTGTTCAGTTTTGGAAGCTGCTGACCTGCTATAAATGTATATTTTCTCATTGGCTTTGGGAGCTGTTAAAATAGTACAAACTATAAAGAAAGCCCTTGTTCTACACCATGTTTCTGTAAACTACTGTTTTGGATTATGGCCTTTATGCCTAACTGTATACAAGAGAAAATACTGGTTTAAAATGGTGGCAATTCTCAAGTCACTTGCATTGCTGAATAGCGCCACTCCAGAAAAAAATGTGTTTGAAAGATGCAGGTAACTAAGTTTTATTCAAAGAAAAATGGCAGGCAGTATTAGAAATTCAAATCTTCTATTGGCTGTGAGAGTAGCATTATTGTCTTCAAAGAAAATGATGCGTAACTGAAGCCAGGCCACAGTTAAATGGAAAGAGACACTTGGAGGCTGTTTGAGGAATTGCTTTGATCCTGTCTCCCACTTACTTGTAAAAAGGTACAAGATGCTAAAATAAATGAAAAGGATTAGAAGTGTCATCCACTTGATGGAGGCTGGTAAAATAGAAGATCATTGTGGATGCATTCATGTATGACTTAGGCTTATGCCTGGTAAACATAAAAGGATATTTTGGAAAGACTTATTTCATTTGCTGATAGAATTTTGCCTCACTGATTTCTTTGTCCTTATATTGGCTGAGGGTTCCCTCACCAAATTGTGTTCAGCCAGTTTTTTCTCTTTGAAATCTTGTCATTGTGGTCATAGTGTTTTAACCCACCCTGGGACCCTCCAGTGAAGATCAGGTGAAAAAATCCAATAAATAAAGGGAGTAGAATAAAACATTGAAGCACCAGATTGGGGAAAGTTGCTTTTAATAAAATTTGGTAGCGACTTTATTCCAGGTGATATCAAGTATTTGCCTCTTTCTGTGAAGTTTCTTCATCAACCCTATATTTCCAGGGGAATAACTGATCCTGGTAGAAGCTCCTTATGTAGAGGAAGTGCACCTTTGAATGTCAGTCGGTAGGAGACAGACAATGAGGAAGATCACTGCCTTTGCTCCCTGCTTCTGGGCCTCCAGAAAGCATCTGACCTGCTATGCGGTACAATATAGGCCTTTGGTCTCATCTGGTAGGATTCTTATTGGAAAGAAAATGTATACAGTGGTACCTCGAGTTACATACGCTTCAGGTTACATACGTTTCAGGTTACAGACTCTGCTAACCCAGAAATATTACTTTGGGTTAAGAACTTTGCTTCAGGATGAGAACAGAAATTGTGCAGCAGCGGCACAGCAGCAGCAGGAGGCCCAATTATCTAAAGTGGTGCTTCAGGTTAAGAACAGTTTCATGTTAAGAACAGACCTCCAGAACGAATTAAGTTCTTAACCTGAGGTACCACTGTATAGGCAGTAGTGCCCAAAATTACTGCCATTATTACAGAAATAGTTACAAAATATGATACCTAATTCAGGCACTTGTAGTAATATCTGCATAGGGCTGCAAGTGTGCAACCCAGAATCTCCCCCTTCATTTGTCACTGAATTTGAAGATGAGCAGTGGCTGCTCCTGCTTCTTCTGCAGTTTCCACTACACCCCATTATTATGGTGCAGATTAGATCCTGTTTGCTACAGCTGGTGTGAGTGGGGAGGCAGCCAAAAGGACTGGAAGGGTAGCGAAGGGTAAGGAGAAGACTGGGAGGGGGGCAGGGGGCGGAATCAGTGGCTGTAATGACCATGTGTACAAGCCCTGTGAGTTGTGTGTTTATATTTTAAATTTTTCTGTTATCATCCCGTGCCCCGATCCTTCTGTCTCGGTAGTGCAGAATAATTTGCAACAGGAAACTCATTCAGAGGACTCATTTCCTTCTAACTAGTCATATTTTATGAAGACAAATGGGAGTCTCATGTATGGCACAAAGAACAGAATGTCTTTATAAAGGCATTCCATTTTACTTTTTGCACATCTTTATGGGAGTTGCTAACTGGCACCACCATATATGCAGTTATTTGGCTGAAGCTAAAGAGGCCCTAATTATGTTTTAGAAATACAATTTGGAAAGTGCAGTCTAAAATAACCCTCTTCAAACTTCAGCAAACATTGTATCTCTGGAAACCATCTACTAGATGGATATTTCTATTTCCCAAGAGGATCCAGCAAGGAGAAAAGGAACATCAGGTATTTTTAGTGTTTTGAGACCATGGCTTCTTTTAAGGCTATCCTTGTTATTCAAAAATGCCACCCGCTGCCTTCTGCCTGCAGAAAGACAAAAATCAGACTCCAGACTGAAATCAGAAATGGCAGCTATTCTAAGTTTTGTTTGATTTAACTATTATTGTTTAAAGCACTCTTGTCCGATATTTATGAAACACACTCTGTCCTCTGCTACTAGCAAGGGCACCAAGGGCCACTGGGAGGTCACTTCCCATGCCTTCTGGGGAAAACATAATGGCAAGTAGAAGGCCAGCTTGGCTCCAACTGTTGGTCAGATAATGAGCAGCTGCAAGGTGTTTGCCTTCTCCATTCCTGGCAGATAAAAACAGTTGGTTCTAGCTGTCCTGGGGTTCAAGAGCAGAAAGGAAGCATACTCTGGCCTCTGCCACCAGCCAGGGGAGCAAGGGCCATAGAGACATTGCACCCCCTCCCTCCTTGGGGGAGGGGGGAAGCAACACCTTTATGGCAGAAAGATAAGCAGCCTGCCCTCCTCCATTGGCCAGAGAAGGAGCAGTTGCAAAGGCTTTGTTTCTCCCCTCCTTGGCATAAAGAGCAGTCTTCTTGAACTGCTAGTTGGATTGTACAGCTGAAAGATAGCACACTCTGACCATAACCCTCACCCAGTGGACTTAGAATTGCAGGGTTGTGTGTGTGAGAGACAGAGCATGATGGGTTGGGGAGCTGAATTATTGCCTATTGTTTGTAAGCCATCTTGAGATTTATTAGATTGAAAAGTGAGGTATAAGTAATCAAAATAAATAAAGAAGCTTTCCTTGGCAGATCAGGATAATGCCAGAGAGTGATAAATGCCAAAGTGGGAGGTGAGTTAAAGGAAAGGCTCTACTTTTTAAAGTTGTTCCTCAAGTCAGCAGGCATAAGCAGTTGTGGTGGAGTATTGTTTTCTTTTGTAATCTTCAATTTAATTTTACTCCCACACCCCCGTCTAACTAGTGTCTTTTTGATACAACCTGCCTCAATCTATTTTGCAGAAAAGATCCCTTGGACAGAGCTTCAGTATCACTGAACTGGTGTTATAAGGAGATAGACCTCTTTGAGCACAAGAATGGTGTTTCCATTTCATCGGGGCATGCATTAAGATCTTATCATAACATTAGTCTTTCTAAAGTATGTATCTTCCATAGCTGCCCATGAGATGCCTCAGAGAGGGCTTAACTCTGTGGATATATTCAGTAGTGAGAGCAACATTTTTGGGACAAGAACCACATGTGGGCAGTTGGATACTGCATGCCTTTAAGGGGGAACAGAACACGTGGTGATCCTCCTCCTTATTTCCTCTCACACTTAAATACACATTCTTTTCCATTCTTTCTCTCAACAATTCTGATACCTCAGAGGAGTGCCCAGAACAAGGCAGCAAGAAAGGTCACAGCACCAAGAGGAGCTCCTAGTGCAAGCGTGGGGAAACTTTGCTCTGCCAGACGTCACGGAATTACAACTCCCATCATCCCTGGCCATTGAACATGCTTGCTTGGGCTGATGGGAGTTAGAATCCTAGAACCATGGAACTGTAAAGTTGGAACAGACACAGAAGGTCCTAGTCCAACCCCCTGCAATGCAGGGATCCCAGCTAAAGCATCCATGACAGATGGCCATCCAACCTCTGCAGAAAACCCTCCAATGAAGGGGAATCCACAACCTCTCAAGGAAGACTATTCCACTGTTGAACAGCTCTTAATGTCAGAAAGTTCTTTCTGATGTCTAGTTGGAATCTCCTTTCTTGTAACTTGAAGCAATTGGTTTGATTCCTACCCTCCAGAGCAGGAGAAAACAAGCTTGTTCCCTCTTCCATGTGACAGCCCTTGAGATATTTGAAGATGGCTATCATATCTCCTCTCAGTCACCTCTCTTTCAGGCTAAACATACCCAACTCCCTCAACCATTCCTCATAAGGCTTGGTTTCCACACCCTTGATCACCTTGGTTGCACTCCTCTGTACACATTCAGCAATGTGTAGTTGCTCTGTAGGTCAGTCACCTGTAGTTCAGCAACATCTGGAGGGCCAAAGGTTCCCCACAGCTGTCCTACTGAGTAACTTGCGCCAACAAGGATTGGAAGTGAACCAAGACCTTCTGAGGCTCTGCCTCCAATCCACGTCTCCCATTTAGATAGCTAAAAGCTCTTAAAGGGCCAACTGTCTGATGTGAAATGGGTGAACCCCCCACTGCTTAGTGGGCTGCATGCAGAGTGGCCAAGGGCTGAATACCAGCTGTAGGCCAGAGACAGAGAATAGTTCAGAAATATTTCTTTCAAAATATAATTGAGGAAAAGGTCAGGTTGAATTTAAGCAGAGCTGAAACATGAAATCTAAACACAGAACAGAAAGCAACACCATGCAAGACCCCTTGCACCTATGGATATATTTCTTCTCTCAGTTCATTCCCAGACATCTATGAGGTAACAGTTCATGGAAATCCATTAGCCACAAGTGTCTAGGGAGTGGAAGCAAAGGATTTGAAGTCTCAGCCTCTGCAGAGGGTCACATCCAGCCCTCTTTGAAAGCTAGGCTCTTTGAAAGGATGCTGAAAGGTGACAGAAAAGATTAGTTGTTTTCTATTTTCTCCCCAGGAAGGCTGGTTGAAAGGGGAACATTCCGGGGAGGGCTCTGAGAAGGAGTAATACGTGTTCTTAGGCGTAATTACATTGACTGATGGTAGGAACCAAAGCATTCCACAAATGGTTATATGGAGGAAGCTGTCCTGAGGAACACTAAGGAAACAACAAAAACCTAGGGCAGTGGCCATTTCATATCATTGTTAAGAGTTGTACTCTTCGAGAAAAGCTCATTTGTCATACACTCCCGACTTCTGTTTACATCATATATAAAGTTTACAGAAGCAAATACGCAGTTAGTTTATTTATAGGCCATTTTTCAGCCACAAGAGCCCTCAGAGTAGTTATCATAATGAAGCATCATGAAACAGAGCCTTGATCACAGGGATTGGGCCCTATTAATATTGCCTTCTCTTAGGACACAAACATCCCCTCAAGGAGCTTGCAAACCCTAAATATACTGAAGTCACAATGTTGTTCCGCTTTGGCCTCACCATGTGGTACTCACTGAAATAACATTTCCCCCTTTGCAAGAGAAGCAAACTACTCAGGATATCTTAAATACCTAAGATTGATAGGGAAAGAAGTAAACTAAGAGCCCAAATGGACCAATGTGTTGTCATTGAGTCTTTCTTCCAATTTAGTATTCAAAATATGGGACTGAAATCACAAAATTCCAAAACGGTAATCTGAATATACTTTAGAAAATTCAAACTTGTACTAGATTTAAACTGATTGAGACTGACAGTTTTTGAGTCTTCTCAAATGTCACCAGAACAGAAATGGTCTGATGGACTGGATCTCAAAGTGGCCATCCCTCTGTAGGCCACCTTTGACAGGTGGATGGGCTTGCCCACCTGTTATCAGCTGACATTGTTTGACATCAGGTAAATGCAGTAGGGCTTGCATTAGGTGCTGATTTCAATTCACATCATATGCAAACCCCATCGCAAAGGAACAATTGGGAGCATACTCTTGGCCATGTGCTTCTGACTGCTGTGTGGCAGCTGGACTTGCATTTGGTACTGCTCAAATTTGGTGTCAAATGCAACCCGCATTGAGATTGTTTCCCTTTGGGAACTTCGAGTCAGAGATTTTGACTGGAGAAGATCCCTAAAGAATGCAAACCCTGTTGCTTTCGGCAGGTATGATCTCAATGGGATTTGCATTAGGCACTGAATTTAAATTCTACACTGAATGCAAGCCCCTCTTCTTTCTTTGGGAATTAGCTCCACTCAGCTGCTCCAAAGTGTCATATATTTTAGACCGTGAGTCTGTCAGCAAGGACTACTGGTTTTTGTAAGCTGCTCTGGGAGTCCTCCAGGCTAAATAGCAGAATAAGAAATGTTGTGAGTAAATAAGTAAGTAAATTCAATAATCATTTTTTCCTCCTAGATATCCAAAAGAACACTTAAGTGCCTTGTAGGTCACATCCACACCATATATTTAAAGCCCTGTTATACCTCTTTAATTGCCATGGCTTCCCCCAGAGAATCCTTGGACCTGCAGATGTTAAGATGCTGAGAGTTGTTAGGAGATCCCCATTCCCCCCACTGAGCTACAATTCCCAGAGCAGTTTAACAATCAATCCCTCTTCCAATGGACTTCTGGGAATTGTAGCTCAGTGGGGGAAATGGAGTGGGTGGGTTACCTAATCACTTTCAGAACCCATAGCAAACTAAATTTTCCAGGGTTCTTTGAGGGAAGCCATGGCTATTGTTTTATTTTATAATTAAATTTGTATACCGCCCTTCATCCAAAACTCACAGGGCAGTTTACAACATAAAAATACAAAATAAGAACACAAAAAGTGGTATCATAGTGCTTTAAAGGTCGTGTACTGTAGCCCATCCTCAGCCTTTTCTTCCTGGTTCTGTAACAGCTATTGGGATTTCTATAGCAGCATCCATAACTTAACCACAAAGTCACTTCCATAGTGTAAAATAGGTAGCTTAAAGTAATGTACTTGCATCCTTCTCATCTTTATTGGTAAGCAAACTGTTCAAACAACACCAGTCCTTTACATATTTTTTTCATATTTTTACCCATAACTCTTTCTTTTTGGCTCTAAGAAGAAATTTAGAAAGTTCTATTATTATAATCCATATGTCTAGAGAACTGAGATTGGTTGTTATTATTATATCCCTGAAGAAGAACTTGTGGTGTTGTTGCTCAAAATGTGTCTAGATGGTGATTTTCTACAAAAATGTTGACCAGCACCAGTTTGTTTTTTCCTGACTTGTTAATCTCCTGATTTCTCAAATTTAGAAATATTTCTAACTTGTCATTTTCTTTGGTGATGTAATCTATCTACTTTAACCTCCAAATGGAGCTCTTGTAGATGAGGCATGGGAAAGAGTGGATAAGGAAGCACTGTGGGGGAAGGATTCTAATGGCAGGGACTCCTGACATTTGCTCCCAAGATGCAAGGAGTCAGAACAGCAAATTATCTCTTTCCCGAATTCCCCCAAATGCTGAGGCCATGGAAACAAAAAAAGCTGTGCAAAGGCCCAAAGCCAAAAAGGGTGGTTGAAAGGAAGCAATTTGTCTACTACTACTACTACTACTACTACTACTACTACTACTTCCTCTTCTGTGATGGATTTGGAGCTGAAGAGGGATTGAGCTTGCTCCTCGCTCCTTAGAGAGGGCACATGTCCTACTTTACCAATGACTGTAATCTATTAAAAGGATTATACTGTGCCTTGAACTTGCTCATCACCAGCAGTTAGCACAGGACAGCAGACTTAGCAGGCATATAGGTCTCTTGACCCTAGTCTTCCCAACTATGGGAAATGTATTGGGCACAGTGTCCTCTTTTAACCACTTTTTGGGTGTTGTGTAAGTGACTACTATCCATTCCTCTGTCCTGGACTCAGGACTTTAAATTCAAACTATGTGTGTGGCTTGATTTGTATCAATCCCCGAGTCCAGGGAAAGCTACCACAATGGGGGTCAATGGAACAAGCTCGCCCTCCTCTTCTACCCCGACTTACTGTGAGGGCTAGGCAAGAAGACTTCTAGAAGCCTAGTAACAGAGTCCTCTAAGGACATGGCACTAGAATCCTTAGGGTACCTTCACATGTCAATTTTTATGAACCTGTAAGGCCTACAGGGAGCACTGTAGAGGCCATCCACAGGCATGAAGGACCAGATGAGAGACTAGTGAAATGTCCCTGCTTTCCCTCCTGCAAATTCCTCCCAATTCCCCCACTGGCATTTATTTTTGGAAGGGCCATGACTCTCCTTCATAGATGGCTGGAGCAATAGTACAGAAACTTTCCTTTAGAGTGGGGAGGGAAAGGAGAGGAGAGGGAGGCAATAATTATTTTTCTTGTTATACAGGGACATCTATATGGGTGGTGGGGTTTTTTTGTTTTTTTAAGCTGCTAGTTTTATTTTTAGGCTTTGTTAATTCTCACTCTTCTCCTAGTTCCCTGCTACCTGGCAACAGCTTACTGTCATGGCAACACAAATGTTAATGAGTGAAGCGCTCGGTGTCTCTGTTTTATCTGGATATAGATACAAAGCCATTATGTATCTTTGCGGCCATCACAGGCCATAAGCACATTTTGAGTGGAGACCTACAGGCAGAACTTTGAGGCTAGGGCAGGCAAGGAGTGGCTGATGAAGGAAGTGTGAACGTATTAACAATCACTTTTTTTGTACGCGAGGTTTAGATACAGTTTTGTTGTACAATATCAGTATTGTACTCGGGTTTTTATCCTTTTTTCCATTTGAAAGCTGATTTTTTTGTACCTTGATCTCTTGCACAGATTTGTCATACTGCAGTGTGCTTAGTCTATAGCAGCCTTCATGAACCTTTTGCCCTCTAGATGTTTTGGACTACAACTCCCATCAGCCTCAGCCATGGTTCATGAAGGCTATTCTGGAGTGTTGTTGCCATGTTGTAGAGAATGAGCACAGCAAAGTTGGTAAAATCATCCAATCATTTCCTGTCTCTCAGATAATGTAGAATATGGTGGGGGAAATCAATTGGCTTTCTGATTTGCGTTTATTCATCAAGTGAACAATGGTTGGTGGCAAGATGTGTGCTCTATGCTCATGATAGGACTACAAAAACTATTTACAGTTGGCTGCTTATCTAGCCTCAGTCTGGAAACCTGCACATGCTCAGGTGTACCTAAACCATCTTGCAGTGCAAAAATATACAAAGGAACAAGAAAAGAAGGAACAGAAGGTATATATGTTTTGGTGGCTTGCCCACTTCTTAGTCACCTGAAGCCACAATGATGTCAGTAACTCTTTTTTTATTATTTGTAGTGGAGCAAGCCATGCTACAAGGTAAAAATCAAGACCATCCAACCACCATCAGAAGTAATCACCAATCATCTGATTGGTGCAGATCTGCTTTCTGCAGAGGGCAGCTGCTCAATGAAGTGCCCTATGGGGAAGTCAGTAGTGCAGCTGATCCCAGTAACTTTGAAAGCAGTGCCTATCAGCTGATAGACAATGACTTTAGGTTCTGCTATTTGTTGTGATTGGCTGCTCTGTGGAATTCCCCATGGGAAACTTAGTAGTGTAGCCAATCCCAGCTAGCTTGCTCTTACCACCAATCAGCTCATTGGCAGTGACAGCAAGCCTCCTTTGCTAGTGCTCAATTGGAAATGCACTTTATGGCTCCTGTTTGTGCACTGACAACCTGCCCCTCATATATGATGTCATGTGAGGAGAGGTGGCCATGTTTCGAGGCCAAATTCAGACCCATGTCAAGCCTAATTAGGCCCATGGGCCAGAGGTTCCCCATGCATGTTCTAAGTGAACTGCCACATGGTATTGCAATAAGAATTGTTTTGTAAGTAAAAAGATACATCCTCTTTTCATATCTGTGAAGAAGTCAGCACATCGAAACATGTTCAGCAGATACCACATACCATAGTCTTCAACACTGCACAATTTACAGATGAGAATAAGGAAATGCTTGTAACATCCTCACATGCCTACCCAGGATCATTGTCCAAACCTCCTCCTCCTCCTCCACCACCACCACTTTTATGCATTGCTGAAGACTCTGTTCTGCTATATGCTGTATTTGTTTACTCTGCAGTAGCCTATCCCCCACAGTTATAAAAGTCAAAAGAGGATGCTTAGTCTTTTGCCTAAAGGCATGCTTAAAAACCATAACTGTCTGTATTATGTTATCAACCGTTCAGAATATACCTCAGCAGCTGCAGTTCGTGAAACATCATACTGTGCACTGCATGGCTTCTTAGGCTGTGTATGCATTCCTGTTTATTCTGCATCCCCTGATTTGGGAAATGGTGCACACACAACTTTAGCCACCACCTATATCTATCTTGTATTTACCCTGTCATTTCTTATGAAATGCTGCATCTTGATGCTTTCCCCACCAAACCAATCTAGCAGCAGATTGTGATCAACCTTATCCTTACCCTTGTGCTAGAGACAAGACCCATCCGCGACCCATTCCTTACTCACTTTTTTTTCTTTGCAGGGATTACAATAATTATCTGCCCTGAATGTTCTCTTTGCTATAGTACCTAGGAGATAGCTCAGTTGGTACAGCATGAGATTCTTAATCTCAGGTCATGGGTTCAAACCTCATGTTGGGAAAAGATCCCTGCATTGCAGGTGGTTGGACTAGGTGATCCAACTCTACATTTCTATTATTCTATGATTTCATTTCCTTCATTCTCACCTCCATATTTTACTTGCAAATCCTCTCTAATTGTCATGTTGCTTTACATAATCTAGAATGTTGGTGGTGCCAAATACTTGTTAAACTAGCTGCCCTAGTATTACTGGTATGACTACCACGGCTTTCTATTAATAAGCTCGCATATCCAGCAGCCATACTGCATGATTTTACTTCAGGAAAAGGTCCCATATGCTGTTTTCTGCCAGATGGCAAAAAATATGGTGACATCACAGTCATAGTTCCCCTTTTGACAATACTCTCTTTTCCATTCAGCAGTTGGTGAAAATGGTCTGCTGCAATTGTTCTTCCAGCTGCTGGGGAATGGCACAGGTTTTCACCTTAGACTGCCTAATCAAATCTCTCTATTAGAAAAGCCTTGTACATTCTGCTGCACCCACCCTCCTCCCGTTAGATAAATACATAACAAAATAAAAAGCATAGATTAAAGCATGGGGAAGCATTTATTAAGTGCATTTATTCCAATTGAAAGTAGGATGGATTTACAGGCCAGATGCTAAACAAGCCGCATTTACTTGGAAGCAAAATATTATTATCTGGGTGTAGGATTGCAGCCCAAATCTCAAATCAGTTACACCAGATGGATCTTTGACTCAAGTGGGGTTAAGGGCTTGGTGACACAACTAGCAGTTCTGTGCTGCTTTAGAATATGGGGTTAGAGTGTAGACTGCAGGTTTTAATGTTGCACCATAGGCAAAGAAACGACCTTTGTGTGTAGACAATTCTTGTGCCAAGGAGAAGTTCCTTCTCCAACATGTGCATTTCTCTCTCTGTGTGTGCAGCTATCTTTCTCTATTTTGATATGGGGTAATAATTCTCATATGTGATCCCCATCTTGCAAACTCAAGTAGTACAGTCCAGAAACACTTTTAGCATATGAACTTCTGTTTGTGTAGACTACCTTGAAGATCCTGACAACACCATCATGTCAAAAGCAGTGAAATGTAATCTAGGATCATCTGGCACAGGGAAGCAGAAACCAGGGGCTGCATCAATCATTTGTCTGTGTTTGTATCCTTTTGGCAGATAATTGCCCCAAAGGATTGAAAGGGGAAGGGAAGGGGCCAATTAACTGCCAAAAGAGAAATAAGATAAGCAGAGGTTAATAGGGCAGAGAAAAGTGGCCAACACCACCTGCTTCCCTGTGCGATTCCTTTTTATGATCCCATCCAGCCTCTAATGTTTGGCTGTGTCCCAGTTCAGAAGTCTCACAATTCAGAGCTTGACTTCGTCATGATAACTTTGATGTGATGAGTGCAGTGTGTGGTCTGCCAGCCAGGCTATATTGCCTGTTCTTTAATATCACCAGGAAAGGCTTTTGGTGCCCCTCCCCCCAATCAAGGATATATTGAGTGCAGGGGCCTGCAATAGAGCCCTCTCACTGGCAGCTCCACAAGTCTGGCATGACCTTTCCATGGAGGTATGTCTTCTCCATCACTGCTTTCATCTCGGAGACAGGTTGCAATTCTTGCTTTCCCCCAGGCCTTTGATGGAGAGCAAGTATGATACAGATACAGGTTTTGTGGAATTACATAATTGCTGGAACTGCTGCTGGTCTGCTGATACTGTTGTTGCAATTTTAATTTGTTGTTTTTGTTTCTAAACGTTTTATATTATGCATTTACAATGTTTAATTTGTAAACCACCCTGTGGATGTTTTTTAAGGGTGATATAGAAATTGCTTAACAAATACGTAAAATCAAATAATGCTGCCTTCATTCCCAGCACTCCAGCTCAGATGGATTGTGGATTGCTGTCTGAGAACTGAGTTTGACTCATAGGTTTGTGCCCAGCACACTATTAATTTGCTCAAAGCCTATCTTTAGAGATCAAAAAATAGCTATGCCAGTCCAAGAAATACACCAAATATCTTATATTTATACTAGCAGGATGCAAGGTTTCAAGTTGCTCAATCTTCTGTTTAATATGGCCTCACCTGTTCATTGTTTATGCAACACTGTATGAACTAATAAGACAAGTAAAGAATGCCTGTGAGGTTTGAGTGTGCATGTGGCATTTGATCTTCTTTGACTATTGCAACTGAAATCAAGGAGCACAAGAATCTGTAAAAGCAACTCTAAAGCCTGTATGTGAGTTCTGTATTGCCCCATGCACAATACAATTAATTATTCCAGCTGTGCACAGTGTTGCAGCTAGAACCCTTTTCTTTCACAAATTAAGCTAAGACAAAAGCACTATCTTTTAAAAGGACACCTTTGGCAGTATCCAAAACCATACCTTGCTATTGTTTTCGAAAGTTTTTCCTGTTCCTTTACATTGAACATCTTACTGAAAATAAAGGCAGCAGGTGTGGGGTGGGGACCTTAATAGGAGCCAACTAATATTATTTATCAATTGCCTAGTATTCAGGTTTCTCCCCCCTGCCTTTATTTTCAGTAGAGAGGGGCTTTCCACATCACTCAGTTACACAAAAGCCCTCATGATAAGGTTGTTAAACACCAGAAAGAGCTGAAGAAACACATTGAAGATATTATGGAACACGTCAATAGCTGTAGAGGACCAAAATGAATTGCTCTACAGTACATCCCTCCCCCTTCTCTCAGCAATATTCAAGATTTCACTGTCTGCAATAATCTTCTCTGAACAATTAAATGAATTAAGAAGTGAAAGTGATAAAGTCATCCTAAGCATGAGGCACCAGTGCCCTTTGTAATTATTTCATTTGTACAGAGGGAGATGTTGGCTGTTTATGCCATTCTATGGAATAACAAAATGACATGCCAGTATACAGGAGATCTGAAACTTTCAATTAGGTAAAATGCAGTGAGTGGTGGTGAGAAGGGAGAGTAATATCATGATATTACAGTTACATACATGTTTTGCACATGTATTTTGATGTGTATATTTTCTAGAAATATGAGTAAAGCTGCAGTCCAGTGTCTTTGTACTTGGGAGTTGGGCTGCCACATTTTCAACTGGCCTCTGCAACTATGGCTTCAGTATCTACTGAAGCTTGCCAATGATGAGGTTTATCTCCATGCTGTCTTAAAAAATTAAGCTGCTAACTCCATTCTGCACATTGAGCCTCTATTAAAGGCATAGTTACAGTGGACAGTAGAAAAGTTTGTCATCTTACCTTGGAGTTAGTTCCACTTAAATCAGTGCCAGATATTTCCAACTAAATGTGGACAGGGTTAGAATATTAGTATGCCAGCTGTCTAACAATTTTTTGATAAGGTGAAGCTATTATTTTATTAAAATGAAAACAACAGTAGTACCTAGGCTGCTGTGTGTTTCAAGAGAAAAGAGAACAGGAACAATAGGCTCATGTGAATGGTTGTGATCATGTTAATAAAGGTGAACAGTATTATATCTGGAAGGAACAGAAGAGAACCTATTGATGTCCATGCAAGCATTATGTACAGGACCCAAACTTTTACCTTTTGCCTGCAAATGGGATCCTGTTTATTGATAACTTGGGGGGATCTCTCACATTATAAGATGTTGGTATTTGATCTTTAGTATATCACTGTCCTTGGGAATGAAAACCAACCTATTTGAAATAAAGATATGAGGCTTATGTGCTATATGAATATTATATTGTGGTGATTATAATGCTGATGAATTGACCTCAGTTATTGCTGTCTAAAACCAGGTCTCCTTATGGTTTGAAATGGTTGAAATGTTGAAGAACTTAAGGTCTGAGCTACATTTTCAGAAAAAAAGCATGTTGTATAGTTCTGCAACTGTACCATTTAAATGGTGAAGGGAGGTGCCTTTTGTGTGTGGGGGGGGGGGGAAGCATTTAAGCATGATTCCCACCCCATGGCCTGAAGTAGTATAATTAAGCAAAAACACCATCATCTGACTCTTCTGATTATGTAGTTCAGGGGTTTTGCATAGATTTAAATATTCTCATTTGCCTTTTAATATTCTATGGATTCATATTAACACACATACTTACCGTATTTTTCGCTCTATAACACGCACCTGACCATAACACGCACATCGTTTTTAGAGGAGGAAAACAAGGGAAAAAATATTCTGAACGAAACAGTGGATGTATCATTTTTGTGCTTCATGCTGTGGCCACAGACATGTGATCTGATGGTGAATTTGGGCTGACCCAATGCAAAGATCCTGAGGATCCATGTGGATCCATGCTTTGTAACCACGTTTTTGCACCATTGCAGCCCCAGACAACAGTGGGTGCGTGATTTGGGGGGGGGGGCAGGCTGTAGCCATGGACATGCTATGTTCTCTGGTGGTGAATTTGGGGGTGACCCAATGCAAAGATCCTGAGGATCCATGCTTTTTAACCACATTTTTGCACCGTTGCAGCCCCAGGCAACAGTGGGTGCATGATTTGGGGGGGCAGGCTGCAGCCATGGACATGCTATGTTCTCTGGTGGTGAATTTGGGGGTGACCCAATGCAAAGATCCATGTGGATCCATGCTTTTTAACCACATTTTTGCACCATTGCAGCCCCAGGCAACAGTGGGTGCATGATTTTTGGGGGGCAGGCTGTAGCCATGGACATGCTATGTGCTCTGATGGTGAATTTGGGGTGACCCAGTGCAAAAATCCTTAGGATCCATGTGGATCCATGCTTTTTAACCACATTTTAAGTGGGGAGGGAAGGAAAAACACAGAAGGGCTAAGAATGCAGGAGTGGGGTATAACGGGAGGGAGGAAAGGAAGGCAAAAGTTTTCCCCACGCACCCACCCAAGCCAGCCAGCTCTCTCTCTCTCTCTCTCTCTCTCTCTCTCTCTCTCTCTCTCTCCCACCTGCATGTTTTCAGCAGCACCGGAGCACAGAGAGGAAGGAGCGGAGCACAGAGAGGAAGGAGCGACAGTCTGCTTTTCCCCTCTGCTTGCCTGGAGGGGAGGGGCTTTCCCTGCTCTTTGTTCCGTTTGAGCAAACACAGTAACGAAACAGAGGAGGGTGGGCAGTAAGACCCTGAGGCAGAATGCAGGAAAGCAGCAACTTCCTGTCTCACGGAGCTCCCTTCTCCCTGAAGCGCGGTTTGATTTTTGCCTTATTTTTCGGCTCCAGGGACCACACATTCGCTGCATAACACGCACAGACATTTCCCCTTCCTTTTTAGGAGAAAAAATCTGCGTGTTATAGAGCGAAAAATACGGTAATTCCTCTACTACCTTAATCTCAGCATCCAAAGGCTAGCTCAGATTGAATGTTCCTATATCATTTGGAGATTGTTCACACATTTAGCTGATCAGACATCATGATGAACTTCCATAATGATGAACGTTAGAATAGAACTACAGCACCAGAAGAAACCTGGAAGTCATTTAGTCCAGTCTGTTGTCAGTGAAGTATCTGTAGTTCAGGAAACTACATAATCACTGATATATGCTTGTTCATTCTCTGCTTAAATACTTCCAGGTTCCAGTGAAAGGAAGCTCTTTTACCTGTCCCTCATAGGATTACCAAACCCTTAATCACCCTGGTCACCCACCCCTAGTGAAATATTACTTCCTGTGATCTAGACACTATGCTCCTGTTAAAAAAGGTAAAGGTACCCCTACCTGTACGGGCCAGTCTTGACAGACTCTAGTGTTGTGCGCCCATCTCACTTAAGAGGCCGGGGGCAAGCGCTGTCCACAGACACTTCAGGGTCACATGGCCAGCGTGACAAGCTGCATCTGGCGAGCCAGCGCAGCATACGGAAACGCCGTTTACCTTCCCACTAGTAAGCGGTCCCTATTTATCTACTTGCACCCGGGGGTGCTTTCGAACTGCTAGGTTGGCAGGCGCTGGGACCGAGCAGCGGGAGCGCATCCCGCCGCGGGGATTCGAACCGCCGACCTAACGATCGGCAAGTCCTAGGCGCTGAGGTTTTACCCACAGTGCCACCCGCATCCCCTATGCTCCTGTTAGCACAACCTAAAACTGTTTTGGGTTCTGTTATGTACTGAAGTTCTGATATGTTCACCCACAACTTAACAGGTTCCCCCCTCCCCTTCCATAAAAAATATTTGTCAATACTGTATATAAAAACATTACCAGCTGACAGTGACAATAAAAATAATCCATCAATCCCAATTTAATCATACAGATTAATATAGGCAATGCATATGTCTAAACAGATATATAAAGGAGATTGATAAACAATGTGTTCGACTGTAGGCAGCATTAGTTTTTAGCAGCTGCTGACGTTCAGCTTGTGATCAGCTATGACAACTAAGATCCTTTTCACACGTACTGCTGCCAAACCAGGGCTCTCCTATCTTGTACGTGTGCCTTTGACATTTTTCACCTGAATGCAAGACTTTACATTTATCTGTTGAATTCCATGTTGCTGGGTTTGGCCCACTGTTTCAGCCTGTCAAGATAATTTTGAATCTTGATTCTATCCTTTCCAGCTTTGTGTCATCTTCAAATTTGATAAGTATTCCCTCTATACCCTCATCCAAGTCATTTGTGAAAACGTTGAACAGCACAGAGACTAGGGCAGTGCTCCGTGGCAGTTCACTTGAGATATCGGTCCAGGTTGATTCAGAGCCATTAATAAGCACTCATTGGGTATGGGCATTCAGCCTGCTATTTATCCTGTCATGTCCCCTGAGGGCCCCAGCGTTGGCTAGAGGAAGTCTCAGATTTAGACAACTCACCATTCACTTCACTTCTGAGGGATCTGTGAGCAGCATTTTCTACACCACCCCGAGGACATGGCTTTCCAATTACCCACAGACTCGCCTGCAGCTTCTTCTGCTCCATGACCACTTAGGAGAATGTGACAGCCAAATAAGCTACAAGCCCTTTAAATAATGCATACAGTTTTCTTAAGCCACTGGAAGGAAAGGCCCTACCAGCCGTCAAATGACTCTGGTCCTTGGTTTGAGGCCAACATTTGTTCATATCTCAGCCAGCAGGGTCTGTGGGAGCTGCCCAGGGCCCTGATTTGCTTTGGCTTACCTGGAACAGACTAGAAGCTGCTCTGGTAATTGCTACCACTTCCCCTGTGGCCTTAAAATGTAAGGAAAACAGGATAGGTTCATCTTCACAATGGTATTGTCCACATTTCTCCAGGGTGCCTCTCTTTCACTTAGCTCCATCTTCTTTCCTTCCTGGGGAGTATAGTTTTCCCTGTTGAAGTGGGAGGGGAACTAGGAGTAGCAGTGGGGGTAGAAAGAGACCCTTTCCCGTGTTGCCACAACTGCAGCTGCTAGAATATGGTCAGTAAATATGGGTAGAGGGTGGCAAACCCATCTCCTTCCACCCATCCCTGCCCCCATCTTGAATTGTAATTTGAAAGAGGGAGGATTGGGCTTGGTTTGGAACACAGGTGTGCATTATTAGCTTGTCAAATTTGGATTCTGAACCAGCTAATTAAAAGGCTTGGCAATTTCACTAATAGAGTTAAGTAGATCCACTGATCTCTTTCAGTGGAGAAACAGTCTAATGAGTTTCATTAAAGAGAACAAGCAAGCAGGGTTTTTACTGCTATCAGATATATGGCAGGAAGATCAATGTTAAGGCTTGTACGACAATTCTGCATCTGAAATAATAGTCAATACTAACATGAAACCATCTAGATACACAAAAGCACAAATGTTTAACTCTCAGCTCAGGCACAAACTATAGCATCTGCCTGCTTTGATGTTGATAAAAGCTACTTGTGATTGCTGACTGTATTAATCATAAATGCTGATATCTGATCATAAATCTAATGAAATAAATAGCCATGGCAAAATGTGAACTATTCTTAGCCTAGATGATACCATTATGATCTGCTAGATTTTGCATGCTTAAAAATATGTTTTTGTTTTGTATTTTTTTTTTTATTAAGGCACACAAATTGGTCTACGCATATTCCCTTCTTCTTTAGATCATTTAAGCGCCAAGATCATTAACAGGCTGCACTCTACTTCCTTTTAGAAGCAAGGCTGCCACTTCTCCCAATCATTCTCATAAGTAGTCAGAGTAAATAAGGCACTGGAATAAGTGAAGTAAATACTTTACACATAATTTACATAATGTGCATCATTTGCATCTCTTAAATAATCGGTGGCATAGACATATGTGAGCTGACATTGAAGATTTGGCAAAATAATTTCAATTATCATCATGTTCCTCTGTGGCATGAATCCTACAGCCTAGATGCACATTGGTACATGACTGGTATCTAACTGTGGGAATGTTGTGGGTAACAGGAGAGGAGATATTGATTAATATTATCCTTCTTAACTTACGTTAGCAAGTTTCTTCATACAGCAGAGTACATTCCCGTATTGCACAGCAGGAAGCTGGTTGCAGACTCGTGTGAGTCTCTTAAGACAATAAACAATTCAATCTGGCTTGCCCAGATTGAGAGATGTTATATTATTCCTGGTAAGACCCCTTTGATCCCTCCTAAAAAAATACACAACAGTCTTATTCATAAGTAACAAAAAGTAGTTCTACTCACGATCAGGCAGAGCACAGTGTGATCCCTGAAGGCAGGCTTTAGGCTTAAAGTTACGAATATGTACAAACAGGTTTACCCCATATGGAATATCTACAAACAGGTTTACCCCATATGGGAGATAACCTAGGGACTGCTGGCCAGCACTGCAGTCTAGGTGAAGCAGAAAGCAGGCAGGACAAAAAAGAAGGGAGGTGGCTACGTGACTTGGCCTTTCACCAGTACTGGAAAGGTCACGCCTACCTACTAGTCACATGCAAATGAAAGGATGCTCCAGACCAGGTGTAACAGGAAGTTCAACTGGCTGGCCAACATTCCCCTGCATGTCCACTCTAGGCAAACGGGAAGTGTTGTACTTGACTGCTCCAGTGGATTACATCCCACACTAACTGGCCTACTACTGATTGCTTAGGTCAGTTTCTAAATCTAAAGCAATTGACAGTGCTCCAGGATCTCAGATGGGGAATTCTCAACACTACCAGAAGATCTTGGGGACTGAACCTGGGACCTTCTGCCACAACCCTTCCCCATGTGGGAATGCAGATAATATGGGAATGCAGTTTACATAGGAAGTTTCAGGATTGAAGAAAAGTATAAAAACTTGCCATTTTATGTGCTGCTGAATTCTTCTTGGATCAGGTTCCTCTGTTATTTCCATATATGTGCATTCTTATCCAACTGGAAGAAAAACAAATTGTTTCAAGTACCATGCATATTATAAAGATCAAGGGTGAGGAACCTGTGGCCACTCATACATTGTTTGACTCCAACTCCCATCAGTTCCTGCCAGAACAACCAATGTTTAGTGATGGTGGGAAGTCCAACAACACAGGGTCAGCCCTACCATGAGACAGAGCGAGGCAACTGCCTCAGGTGGCAAATGCTGTGGGGCAGTGAGGACAACCCCCTTCTGTTGGATGACACAGCTGTATGTGCTGCATCCTGTTTGGCTAGAGGCCTCAAAAGATTGAATGACCTGGGCCTTTCTAGACCTCTGAGAGGACCTGACTGTGAACACCAATTGCTGTGTATTCTCCTTGATTGAGTTTGTAACTTGTAAAATGAACTGGAACATGTAAACAACTTCCAAAGCTTTGGATATTTTATTGTAAATCATTCAGAGATCAATTGCTGAGTGGGAGGCAGGTGATATTATCACAGGTGAATATTAAACTACTTTGTCAAGGTGTTTTACAGTTTATCAATTGTTTCCTGTGAGTGTATGTGTGAGTGTGCTCTGTGTGTATATATTTATGCATGAGGAATTTCTGGCCTTGTAAAACAAATCATTTTGCTTGTACTTAGATAAGCATTCACAGCCATGCATTGAAATCTGAGAGCAACCTGATCTTACATAAAGATTAGATTATTCTTAGTAAACTGATAGCATCTGGGATTAGAAGTGCTTTTTCATTCATAGGAAACTGTAAAAGAAATGCCCCCTCATCATCAGCGAAGATGGCTGCTGTGAGTCTCTTTGATATATTGCCAAGCTGAACTATTAAATAAATCCATCAGAAATGAATCTAACAAAACGATGTGTGGCAAATGTTTCCAGCAGAGAAGAGGACCCGCAAGGGAATGGGTTTTTTCCCCTAACAGGAGCACATGAGGTTTTTATAGGCTGCAGGACTTAGGATCCGAACTGTAACCATATTTGGTTATTAAAACATGCACACAAATAGAACAACTGAACAGATGGATGAAATATCATAAGTGGCTTTAAGGCTGATGGCTGTTGAAAATCAGTAGGCATACTTTGCAGCCTTTATTGCATATATTGTTTAGGCCTAAGAGACTGCCTGAGGAAAAAATACTAAGCACATGGAGGATTTTTATCCCTTTGTATGTAGGTTTCACACTCTGCCTTTCAAATTCCATGAAGGATAAAGTTACCAACAGCTACTAGCCATGATATCTTCTATTGCATCTGTTGGAGGCAGTATGTCTCTGCATACCAGTTGCTGGGAATTAGAAGGGGGGAGAGTGCTGTTTTACGTACCTGGTTGGCCACTGTGAGAACAGGATGTTGGACAAGATGGCTTGATCCAGTAGGGCTCTTCTTATGTGGAATATGGAGAAGTGGAATCTGTCATACCATGCAGGTTATGTTCCCCGTTTCCAACCTTTGGGTGGCTTTAAAATAAAATTGGACAATCTCATGGAATATAAAAGCTGTCAACAGTGCCGGATAAGCTAAACAAGTTATAGCTTAGGGCCCCACTCTCTTGGGGGCCCCACATTTTTTCCTCTATTAATATACTTCTTAATTGTATTTCAGTTCGATAATTACTTTGATAAAATATGTATTTTGTTATGTGCAAATGGCTTTAGATACCTATTATGTCCATAAATTACCATATAGCATATATTCAACACAAAAAACAGTGACAATTTGTTGTTGACAAAGGACAGCTGGACACATAAAGGGCTCCATTATCTTCAGTAGCTTAGGGCCTCATCAAACCTAAATCCAGCCCTGGCTATCAATGGCCACTAGCCCCCGATGGCTATGCTCTGCCTTCACAGTCCAAGGCAGTGATGCTTCTGAATGCCAGTTGCTGGAAACTGCAGCAGGTGAGTGCTGTGGTGCTTGGGGCCTGCTTGAGGGTTTGTCATCTGGTTGGCCCCTGCAGGAACAGGATGCAGGACTAGATGGGCCATTGGCTTGATCCAGCAGGCTCTTAGGTTCTTAAGTTTACTGAGGTATTAATGCTCTCCTTTTAAGAACCCCATCTGAGGCAAAGGAATAAAAGGTCCATGGCTTCTGTTTCCCAGCTTATTGATGACCAGCCCTCTTTCTTGGCTGCTGGGTGGCAAACCTGGTGTCCTGCTCTCTACAGCAGGTAAAACAGAGGAATGATCAAGAGAGCTAGAAAGAAAAAGTGATGGAAAAGCTATGGCTGCTGCATCTCTTACTTTGGTATACAGTAATGCTAATCTCTGGGTTGCCATCTGGCAACCTGAGAAGAAGGGAGCAAAGGCCATATTAAAAACTTAACTTGAGTTGAAGGCTCCCAGTTTGTATATTTGAAGAAAACAAAGTACACTCATGAAGAAGGGAGTGTTCATGACAATTTTTTTCTCACTTGTTGAAGCCAGCTTTTACCTAGCGAGAATAAGAACACTGGAACAATACTTTAAAAAAACATAAAAATAAAATAATAGAACAGCTTTCTAAAATGATCAGCCCATGTAACCCTGGGATCTTTGGGTCTGTAATCCATTTTGAGTCATTCACAGAAGACTATAGAAGAAACACCCTCTCATCACACTTGTTTCTTATAATTATACATTAGTTCCAGCCTCAAGCTGCCATGTTGTACAGTGAGAATAGCAATGAACTTCCACGCATACTTTCAGGAGGAGGAACAAGATAATTGGAAGTGGGGGAATGGGACAAACCCTAAATATGCAGTATAACATTATCAAGACAAGCACATATGTGGTCAAAATAATTTGATTTGGCTTCTCTTCATCTTTTCTGGCTAGGACCAGTAAACCTTTTTTTAAAATACTAAAGCTGTTATCCCAACGGACTAAGGGGAAATGCCCCGCAGAAAACCTGTGCCTCTTTGGTCATCACTTTGGCCAAATTCTCCATCACTAGGTTATATGCTAAGGGTCTTCTCTGGGCTCTTTTTGTTCCTTCCTCTCTGTATTTTTAAGCTTCCTCAAATACATCATGAAGTTTAGCTTCACCACAACTCTTCGCCAGCTATAAAAGGTTAAGGGAGCTTCCTTTAGAGCTCTGTTTATTTGATTCAGTAATGCTCCTGTTTTCATCACTAGCTGTCATTGCTAGAATAAAGCTTTGCCTCTGGCGACTGGAGCAGAGTGTTCCCTCCTCTCCTCCTGGCTCCAACTCCAACTTCCTTTGTGGATTTTGGACATATCTTTTAACTTGTTTGCCCTTTTGTGTGCTGGAGATAAAAAGTGTCTTTAGCTCTTATCTTACAGAGGTTGTGAAAGTGAATTTAGTTAATGCCTATAAAGTACTTGGGAAAGGTAGAAATCTAATGCACTCATCTTAAAACTCACAACCGCTTAGTGTATACGGAACGCTATGCCAGCACATCACCGTAAGGCCAGAAGTAGCACAAGCAGCTCCAGGGATTAGAGGAAGCAGGCAAAATTGACTAAAGGTTAGTGAAGGCTGCCAATGTAGCCTTTCAGTTCAGGAGAACCTTAGTCCTTAGACTAAGGCATCACTGGTTAAATGTGATACAATTTTCTGACTAGTGTTGTGTGTGGTAAGGCTCCATTTCCATGCTACACTGTCCTCTATCACATCTGTATAAATCTTGCAGCACTGGGCATATCCAGGGTCGGCTCTGCCATTAGGCAGAGTGTGGCTTGCCTCAGATGGCAGATACCAGGGTCAGCAGCAGCATTCCCCATATGTTCCTTCTAAGTCCCACAGCTATTCCGGTGTGTTGGTCACATGGGCACTCCTGAGCAACCTAATGTAGCTTGTTGTAATGTAGCCTGTGTGCCTGCTCGGTCTGCTAAATTTTGTTGAGCAACTTCAAGGCTTTTGCTGCTCTCTTTCAAAAAGACTTGGATCAGACAGTTCTCCAAGTAGAGGATTGTCCTCCTGCCTCCTCACCCAGGAGCAATCAACATTGCTTCTAGGCAAGCATCTAAATGCACCTCTGCAACAGAAGATTTTATTTATTTATTTTTAAGTTGCATTTGAGATAGTTGAATTATTTTTAAATTGCATTTGAGATAGTTGAATAGTTAGCTGCTGAGTGTTTCTTAGTTTGAAGAGCGGAGCCCACGATAGTAAAAGAACAGGCATTTGAGGGCTGTTTCACAACAGACCTTTGACAGACACATAACAGAATGACGGGGGAGGGGGAGAGCAAAGGCTGTGGGGCAAATATATCGATGTGATCTTCCTGCAGCTCCGAAGGCTTATCCACATATTTAAAATCCAGGCAAAGAAAGCACATTGATTTATGAAACAGCAGTGCTGCGCATGAGCATGGACGGCTGGCTCACCGCCAGCCACTGCCAGTGCTGTAATTAGTCAGTGTCTGCTAAACAGCCGTATGTGGCATCCCTTTAAATCAATGCTAAGTCTTGCTCTTCTGGAATGGCAGGTGGCAGCAAAGAGCATGAATGAAAAGTGTCAGCTGCCTGGATTCTGTAAAAAAAAATCCATATGTGTGCGTGTTCATGCCTCCCTGTCTAATCTATCTATGTCACGTGCATCTTCCTGCCACCAAGGGGATAAATGGCTGCATGTTAGGCTTTTATTCCCCACTCCAAATGTTCCCCACCAGAGCATAGCCAAATACAGGCATTCCTGTGTTCATGTTTAAACCTTAATGAAATAGATGTTTGCTGTAGTATACCGAGTGAATAAATCAACATAATATATATTCCTCTCTTGCTCTAGCTAAATACAACTGACATTGAGAAGTTCCTTCTTTACTGATAACTTAGTGTAATATCAAACTATGTAAATCTCTCTCTCTCTCTCTCTCTGTGTGTGTGTGTGTGTGTGGGGATGGATAGATAGATGGATAGATAGATAGATAGATAGATAGATAGATAGATAGATAGATAGATGCACAAGCCATGCCTTTTACTGTAACAATTTCTGTCCCAAAAGAAAATGCAGAAATTTTGAACAACACAGGCAGACTCAGTACAAGTTCAGAAGGTTTTGTTGCCTGTGTCCAACAATAGTTGCTTTCATTATTGTCATCATATCTGTTTTCTGCTTCTTTTTAAAACAATCCACATACATGTTTAAATTAAAATATATCCACATTCTCTGCCATTTGAATTGTCAGCCAGATTCTGATTCGTCTGGAATAGTTATTCTAACTTAATAAGAAAAATAAAACATATTTCTTAATTCCTGCCATCCATTAGGGCTAATTTGGAATTCTGACTGAAATTTATATTGTCAGAAAACACGCAGTAGCCAAACAAGGTCTTTATGATGTGTTCAAAGATTTTTCACTCACTATTTGGGATGTCCTGGCCACAGTAATCCACACTCTGTATCTTCTGATTAGACTAAGACTATGCACTCTATGTATTCTTAAAGATGGTCCAGAAGTCGCAGTTTGTGTTCAATGCAACTGCCAAGCTTCTACATGGTACAGCAAAATGAGATCAGATCACACTGATTCTTAAAGAGCCGCACCAGCTTCCTATATGCTACAGTGTCCAATTCAGGGTGTTGACTTTCATCCTGAACGACTTTGCACCCAAATATTTGAAGGATTACCTATTTCAATAGCTGCCAGGTCAAGCTTCAAGATCTTTGGGGGATGCCCTGTATTCTGCTGGTGAGTGCTGCTTGGGATGCAGTGACATGGCACAGGGCCTTCTCTGGGGTGGCATCACAGTTCTGGAATTCCCTTCCTTTGGAGGTGTGTTTGTCCTCCACATTGATGGCCTTTTGGTGCCAACTTAAAACACATGATTTCCTTCAAGCATTTGGGAGATAGTGGACAGTTGAGCATTATGTCTGTGGCTGCTGTGCAGTGCAAGGTAATGTCTAGCATTTTTGTTGCTATGGTAATGGCTTTGAAATTTGAATAATTGTAGTTGTAGATTGGATTTTATTTGATTAATCTCATGTGATGGGCGTGAACCTGTTGGATTGTGCTTCGGTCCCCACCTCACGAAAATGAAGGCAGGCATGACATCTTGGAAAGCTAGCACTCCCCCCCCCCCGCCAAATCTGTTTCAGATAGGTGACAATCATATTTTTTGTATAACAACAATAATAACCACCACCACCTCAGGGCATGTTTTCTGTGAATTATGGTGTGGGTGGTACTTCTGAACAAGTATTTGCATTAATTATATGCCTTCATCTGCCCTACAAATTAACAACTAATACAAACATTTTGAAACTTAGATGAAGCATCCCCTTAGCAGAATTTGATAAAAATCCACTTGAGATGTTTATTCATATATCAAACCTATACCTGATGGAGCTGAGACTGAAGCATCAATATATCTTGCTATCTCCCTTGCTGATCTGTGCTGGCCACACAAGCTCTGCCTCTGTTGAAAGATGATAGGGGAAGAAGATTGGGTAACAATTAGTCTGCTTCCTGCATTCTGAATGGCATAGACTGTGTTACAGATGGGCCAAATGGGCTGGGCTGTGCATAGTCATGTGTAAGTGGGGTCTCACATGACTGAATGTTCCTTTGGACGAGAAGTCCCCACTGCATAAAATAATTGATTTTGAGGAGAACTTTTATGATCTAGCTTTCACCCCATATACATTTTCATAGGCAAGCCTTCCTATGTCTGAGTAGCCACATGCAAGTCCACATGAATTGCTACAGCCCAGCTCTGTCTGCACTAAGCCCTTGTCCAGGCAAATCCTTGTAAGACATGCACTGAACTTAAGAAACTGCCTTATAAATATGAGCATGATCCTGATTAACAGTGGCTCTTTTCTGGTTCCCAGCCTTTCCCATTGCCTTCCTCTTAACTGGAGATGCTGGGGATTGGACTTGGGAAGTTTTGGGTGCAAAACATGTGCTTTCTCACTGACTTAAGACCCCTCCTCATTTGATTAAAATGGCCAAGATCCAATGAACCATGCAACTAGTTACATGGTTGAACAGCAACTCCAATCCCACCTTTGTTTCACAGTTACCCAAGGGAGAGCTTCCAAGGTATTTTATGACAGTAGAGCTTGCTGTGTGCATGGGGCAAAAGGCAATATCCAACAGGCATGCCCAAAGTAGTTAATTTGGATCCTGGCCAGTATAGCTGCAATAACATTCTAATTTTTGCAGCTGCAGTGCTGAGCTGGCAGGAAGATCTTCACCTGATTTCCTATTCTCAGATAAAAGAATGCTGGCTTTCCTGAGTGTTTAGTATGAATTTTGGAGCCTGATTTGGAACCTGATCCAGCAAGGGCAAATCCACCCAGAAGCATTTTTTGTATACGTGACTTGATAACACCCCACTGCATATAGAAGGCCAAACTCCTGGACTAAACTGGGACCCACTTTGGGGCTTAGTGGGGAGGTGAAGGGTGAAGAGATAGGAATACTTTATCTTGGGCATGGCTAAATCAGCAGTTGAGTCAAGGTGAGTCAAGGTGGCATGGCAATGCTGGCACAAGGGGAGATGGGAAGGGGACGAGCTGCTTCTGTGGGAACTAATCAGCATGCACATTGGGTCCCATGGAGGGCAGGGCCTGCAGGCAGAGTGGAAAGGAAGACTGACTTTGCAGTATCCATCGGCAAGTTATTTAAGCAACCCCACCCCTTCCTCCTTTCTCACATTTCCTCCTACAGCTTAGCTTAGATGCGTTGATACTTTGTTCTTGGTTCTCCTATCCTTGCCATGGACATTCATTAGTCACTGTTGTCAGGGCTAGGAAGGCTGTTTTTGCATATAGGATGATTGCCCTGGTCCTACAGGGTTCCCCCCATCCTTAGATAAGGATTATTTCCCCTTTTATTAGTCACAGCTTTTTGGTGAGAATTGGCAAAGGACAGGATCTCTGACTGGGAAAGCAGGGCTGGTTCCCAGCTTCCCATTACTGCATTGGGGATCCTCTTGGGATGTAGAAGCAAGGGGAAGCTGTGTGCCCCTAGTTGGCTCTGGGGGCTTCTTAAAAACTTTCACCCTATGGGGGTGGGGGCTATTTTTGGGACAACTCTCCACAGTGGCTTCTCAGCACACAGGCTTATTACACAGGAAGCAAGCTGTACACCCGGATCCTTGCCCTACACCAAGCCAAGCTCTTTTCAGCTGCTGTTAACCAATAAAAGTTATGGCCTTGTTTTCATCCATCCAAGTCTCTTTTCTTGTTATTTCTCCATGGCGTCTCATTGTGCCTGGGTCTGCAAGGGATTGCTATGAAAGTGTAGAACGTCTTGCAAACAGGCTGTCCACATTATTTCTAGCAACAGGTTGCTGTTCTCATGAAGTCTATCTCTAACTTCAGTTCATACATTAAAACTATTTATTTCGGCATGCCTCTATACAATTCATATGCCACATGTTTGTGGTATGTTACATCATGGAACAATGAATCCACAGAAAAACATTGCATCAATTCATTCTCCTTTCTCAAATGCAAAAGAGAGAAAATTATCCCCTACTCTTAAAAAATTTATTAGTTTCAACCTTTTCCTTATTTTCACTCCTGTGGATAAATGCACAAAAATGTGCAATAGCAAATCATGGGGTTGTAAGAAAATATGCCAAAGTAGAGACTTGGTGTTATCCAACAGTTAACTTGTACATCTAAAACATCTGCTGGATTTTTATTTTTTTAAATGTCTATCGTTTCTGATGGGGGGGGGGAGGGAGGAATAACTGGAAGAGTTCTAGGTGTATGCAAGAAAAAGAATTATTTAACCCATTTTCATTATCAAAACATGCATTTGTTTTGTTAATTTGTTTTCAACTGACTTAGTCCTAGTTCATTCTTTCTCTTTATTCCCATTTAGTTTTGTTTGCTGTTGATTTAAATAGGAGACTCAGCCAGAATCACCCTGCTTGTAATTTTGGTGTTTTTCATTCATGTGGAAAACTCTGTATCAAAATCTGCAAATGGTGGATTTTGAAAAGCCCTGAAAATCAGTGCTTTTAGGCAGTGCTGTTTTGCATGGAGGTAGGCAGAGCAGGATTCAAGGCCCATGATATTGCATTTCCACTTTGGTGAAAGCGGCCCGGGGGTATTAACAGTCTCACTACACTTAATAAAGAATGCTCCAATCCTCCAGGCCCAAATTTAGTCAGTAGTAAATCCGGATTTTTAAAAGCATTCCTTTTTAATGGTTGGAAAAGGACACTCCTGGTAATGTTTTCAATTTATTTCTAATCTGCAAGAACACAGTCTGGAAAGTCCTTAGCACCCTCAATTTCCATTGATTTAAGTGGCAATCAGCACCCTACTGGAAGGACCTGCAGAGAACAGTACAGACAGCTGGAGCAGAGAGCTGTAATCACAAGGCTGATGAAAGCAATAGGTGCTTCCTGAGAAACATGCTTTATGTTATTGAGTTTGGCCTCGCTCTCTGAGCTTAGCCTTGAGATGCAAAAGGGATATATTTGTTGTTGCAGAGCTCGAGCAAGTTACAGGGTCTGGCATTTGGGGGGTAAGGGTTAAGCTAGCTGTGTGCATGTTGGTGTGGGATTCTTAAATTGAATTTTAGTTTGATAGGAGTTTGTTCTGTTTTCTTCTGTATTAAAGTGGATCTGTGCCAAGGTCTTCAAGAGGAGGGTGAGATATCTCTGTTTATTTCACTCAAAAATGTATCCACAATGGGGAAGGATAGCAAGTAGAAAATAGTATTTTTAAAAAAATCATTGAAAAAGTGATGGAGAGAGGCAAGGATAAATGTTGACTAAGGGCATCTTTCTGTCTATTGATTGACAGATGTTATTACTAAGGTGTTATAAAAGTCCAGTGTGAATGCAACATACATGCATTTGCAAATATGTGTATCATACAGATGCGCAAGTTGGGGAACTGAGGCAGGCTGTAGCACCCTGAGTATACATTTAATAGCAACTTGGCTCTGTGTAGTGCATTAAAGCATAACTGATGCCTTCTTCCACTTGGCTGCAGAGTCCCAATTTTTCATACTGTCCACTTCCAGGGATGAGTAACAGAAAAGAGCAACTAACTTTTTCTTGCCATTTCCCCAACTTTTTTTTTTATTGCTCAACAGAACATATACTCTGAGACACACACACACACACACACACACACACTCTCTCTACCTGATATGGAGTGAGTGTTCACAGTAGTCCAAACCTTCTGGTTGGTTGCCGATTCTGAAATACCACTGATGAGTCTTAAATAACTTCAAGGGGTCTAATGGTTGTCAACCCTTTCAGGTTAGGCACATTTGGATTTTTGAACAAGGGGTGTTGGGACCCTTCTCTCTGCTCACTTCTCTTGCCACTCCACACTTTCCAAGAAAAAACAGGTGCACATGCATCACTTTTGCAGGGGATATGGGTAAAAGTTGAACCCAGTAGAATTGATCAAAGCCTTGAAAAGCCCATAGAGCTGAAAGTGGAAGTGGGAAAGAATGACCCTCTTCCAACTTCCTATTTCAGCTCTACACACATTCTGCAGGTGGGTACGTAACCAACTTTACCACCCCATGACCAAGGGGTTGGTGACTGGGGCAGGGGATCAGACTTTTAATCATTGCCAGGGGAAGGTCTGAAGGTGTTCATGGTTGCCTCATTGGCAACTCTGTGCTACTGACTTTTTCATACAAAACTGGATCAAACCAGTTACAGGAATGAGAGGTTGTGGAAGTTGAGAAGGAAGTTGCTCATCATTTATTTCTTAGAAAAGGGAGCCAAACTCAAGCTTATCTCTCCCCCCACCTGCCCAATCCTTTGCATTCTTTCTGAATCGGGTTATCATTTCTTTTCATTCCATTCCATGCGTGACAGAAATACTGTACTGCTTAGGTGGCAGCTGCTTCATCAGTAATTATATGATTCTGTACTTTGCAAGGCTTGCCGAAAGCATGAAAAAAGAATACCTCAATTCATTTTCTTAATATAAGGGCCTGCCCTAGAGATATTTTAATTAAATGGCCTAGATATATTAATAATACAAATTAAAAGTAAGTGGGCAAGATCTAGTTTCGTTTTCAAATTCCAGTTGGGAACTTTTGTTCAGATCCAATGAAAGCAAAAGCCACTTTCCCTTCCTTCTGGCATATAAGGCAATGTGTCTGGGGGGAGGGTCCCCCTTGCCTTTTTTTGGCAACCTGAGTTTGGGATTTCAAGTTCTAATATTTGGAATGAGTCATTCTTAAATTTACCTGCTATTTTGGATGATCCCTTGTGGCTGTACTCATTTGGCCAAATCAGTGCCAGATTTATGCACAGGCTAAGTGGGCTGCGGTGTAAGGCCTCAGATTATGAGAGGCCTATAAATACGACCCCCCCCCAAAAAATAAAAAAAAATATGTAGGGTCGTAGCCAATATTAGCCCTCCTCATATTAGACACTTTGAACTTGAACCTAAATTACTCATGTTTAATATTAATTTAAATGTGAATACTCAATATGAGCGCTGGACCCCATAGCCAAGTTTGACTGGACTTAACCGTCCAAAGGACCTTTACCTTTTATATATATATATATATATACTGTGAGTAGAACTTACTTGAAAACAACTCCTAATTTCAAGTTTTACATAAGTGGTTAAAAATAAAAAAGAGGGAAAACAGACATCATTCTGATATGAAAAAGCATAAATGGCTATACTATTACTTGTTATATTGTATTTATAAATCTGTCCAGAAATAACTATGATACAGTTTCATATAAGCTAAGAAAGAAATCATAAATTATTTTCCATTAAAAGTATTTCATATGCAAATAGGTTTATTGCAGGATACTTGCTTGTGTTAGATTGTAAGCTTTTACTAGCATCCTTGCCTATGTAAGTTTATTGTTTCTGTTTTCATTGTATTTTCTGTTAGAATAATACACATTTATTTGTTATGCTGTGGGACGTATTAAACTTGACATAGGGCTTCAGCTCACCCTAATCCAGCTTTAGGACAAATAGATAAGGACCATAAAAGGAGAGGGAGGGAGGGAACACAAGTCCTTCCAAAGATATCACTGAAAAGTGTGCTGCTATATGGCTTTGAACTGGTGGGTTGTGATCTACACAACAGAGTTGCCTTGTACACCTTCTCCCAAGCAGCAGTACACTTGTACTAGCACCACCATATTTCAAGAGGAGAAAATAGAAGGATAAAGATGGGACATAGAGAAAGGAAAGAGGAGAAATACATTGAGGAGTGGTCTACAGGGTCAGTGTTTTAGCTTCCTTCTTCAGGTCTCCAGGGGCAGAACTGGAATCCTAGGGCGAGGGGACAGAGGCAAGAGACAGAGCTATTTTATTTTTGACTTGACACCCCACCCCCCTTTTAGCTCTGTTCCATGTTCATCAGGCCCCATTCTGAACCACCACCCACAGCTGGGTTCTTTCCTTGACATATCATACCCCTCCCCCCTGATACTGTAGTCGCACTTCAACCAACATATTGATCAATTAGGCATCACATTGTTGCTCTCAGCTTCAAGCCATCGGTTCTCCAGGTGTGGAATGAGAGAAGGATCCAGGGTCTGAACATGTAGGCTGTAGCTTTGTTGAACACGACCCTTCACAACCCCTTTTTGTAAGGGTATAGCAATGTGTAACTATACTTACTGGAGGAGTAATCAAGCTGCTATGTTATACAGCAATCACTTGGGAATTTAGACTCAGCGGTGTGTGGTGCAACAAAGCCCTAAAACACAGGAGGATGCAGAATACTTTGCCATGTAGGGAAAAGGCGTTCATGAATTCGTATGAATTCCACTTCCACAAATTCCTTCCACACTTCTGAGCAACACTACCTCAATGTCTAAAATCTTTAAGCATGACTAGTGATGCTAGTGATAAGAAAACTTTCTTAAAAGTGAACGACTGGAAGATTTTTTTCTTCTTTCGAAACTGCTTTATTATTCACAGGAATTGTGTCGATCGACAGTGAGCGCTAAATTACTGGATCAAAGGGTGTGTTTTTTGTTGCAGTTGAAAAATCAATGCTAACTGGATCTTAAGGGTGATATTACACACAACACAAATTGCTGAGGATGATAACTCTATTCTTGGCTTTAGCTGCAGTCTCCTTTTTAAAGTATACTCCCAAGAGGGCTCAATGTTAGAGCATCCACTTTGCATGCAGAGGGTCCCAAGTTCAAGTGCTGGCATCTCCAGACAGGGCTGGGAGTGGCTCCTGCCTGGAATTCTGGAAGGCCACTGCCAGACAGAGTAGAAAATTAGGTTGACCCATGGTACAAGACGGCTTCTTGTGTTCCTTTGTAACAACCACATTGCTTAAGTGATGATTGGTCTAAAAGCATCCTTTATTCTGACTGTGGTGGCCTCTGTTTTTCTTTCTTTCCATCAGTTTATTAATGCAGTTGAGCACCTTCAGTAGTGATGGTCTTTGTCCTTGTCCCTAAAGAAAATCTGTCCAGTGTCTATACAAGACCTGCTTCTACATTGTAGCTGGTTAGAGCTGCTGAGGCATCTTTTCAGCATTCTAACTGTGAGATGACACCCCCCCCCGAGCTACCATTCCCAGAGTTTCCTGGGAAGAGGGGCTGACTGTCAAATCACTCTGAGGATGGTAACTTTTTGAGGGGAACAGAGTCTCTTAACAACTCCCAGGGCCCTTGGCAAACCACAGTTCCCAGGATTCTTTGCGGAGAGCCAGGAATGTTGAAAGTGGTATGATACTGCTTTAAATGTGTAATGCAGATGGGGCCTTTTAGGGAGTCATATTTCTTAAAGCTACCCTTCTCACTTCTCATGTGGTGCATTTTTTCAAATTGGGGTGGGGTGGGGTTCCAAGGCAAAAAAGGAGGCGACGCAACTCCACGAGGAAACTCTACCACTTCAGCCATCATGTGTTTGAATCCGTTATCAGCTGAGATGCAAAGTAATTATAGCATTCTTTTTTTTATTCACTAATACACATATGATTTTCAGCTCTTTTACACACAGAGATAACCTTTAGTCTGCTGGGCGTAAGGTTGAGAGGTCATGTCTCCTCAGCATGTCAACCTTTACAGCATTAATTATGTTCCAGCAAAGGCAACATAAAGTGCTAGTACTCAGTGTGTGCAGAAGGGCATGATTTTTAATTGGATAGTCAGGATTTAGCTTCAGCTTCTCACTAGATTCCACATATGCACAGATATCCAACCTCTTACTCAGAATTATTTACCTGTTTCAAAAGTAGGGATACAGAGAGGAGAGATTCCTTTTATTTCTTATGACAGGGAAAAGAATGTGGTACCAGTGCCTGAAGGAACACCTCAAGCTGTGCTTTAAGAACATCTAACAACAGTACAGGGACGCGGGTGGCGCTGTGGGCTAAAGCCTCAACGCCTAGGGCTTGCCGATCGAAAGGTCGGCGGTTCGAATCCCCGCGGCGGGGTGCGCTCCCGCTGTTCGGTCCCAGCGCCTGCCCACCTAGCAGTTCGAAAGCACCTCCGGGTGCAAGTAGATAAATAGGTACCGCTTACCAGCGGGAAGGTAAACGGCGTTCCGTGTGCGGCTCTGGCTCGCCAGAGCAGCGATGTCACGCTGGCCACGTGACCCGGAAGTGTCCCCGGACAGCGCTGGCCCCCGGCCAATAAATGTGAGATGGGCGCACAAACCCCACAGTCTGTCAAGACTGGCCCGTTCGGGCAGGGGTACCTTTACCTTTACCTTAACAACAGTACATAAAAACTTAAGAAGAGCCCTGTTGGATCCGGCCAAAGGCCGCTAGTCCAGTATCTCAAAGTGGCCAGCCAGATGCCTATGGGAACCCTGAAAGCAGAACCTGAGTGCAGTAGCACTCTCTCTCCACTCATGATTCCAGCAACTTGTATTCAGAGACATATTGCCTCTGACAGTGGTGGTAGATTATAGCCATTGTGACTACTTTGCAGCCATCTACATAAGTGCCCCTCCAGATAGCAATAATGCAATAACATGGGGGGACAGCCCAGTATAAAACCCCCACTAATGCACTATTATTGGGTCAGTGACAAGTTGCAGAATACCCCACCCACCCATGCACACGGTCTGAAGGATTTATCAGACTTGACTGGAGTTGGGGATGATGATTGGGAAAGAGACTTAAATAAGGGTTACAAAGAAAATATGATGACATTTGAGAAGAGATTTGAAATGAAAGTGAGAGGGAAAGAGTTGCCATAATGCAGAAGTTTGGGGAGAGAATTCCAGATATAAATAACCACTCTGATTTCACTGATCCACCCACAGCAGGGGCACCAGAATAAGCATAGTGAACTCAACAGCTCCAGTTCATAATGTTAGAAATTATCACTTTTCTGCCTGCAATAGTGGCACAATTACAATGTAAAGCCACTGCCTATTTCTTGTGTACTTAGTCATAATAAAATATCTCACCTTCTTTTCCAGTGCAAAGGTAGAAACTGCTAAATTGTTATGTCCCCCCCCACCTCACCTCCCAATTCCCCCCTCCTTATTATAGGAAGCTCATTGTGTGTCATGAGATCACTTTTCTATCAAGGTGACCCTTTTCTGCACCAGTGGAAGGTTTGAAGATGTTTGAACAAGCGTGTGTGTGTCTGTGTGTATGCATACAGTCATTTGGTGAGTTGCATGAAGCCTTAAAAAAATAGGTCAGAGGAATGACAGAGCCCAATGCCTGTTTTGTGATTCTAAACTTTGTTCAATGCATTAAGGAGATTAATGAGTGAAAGGGCTTGGAGCCAGCAAGGGACTGGAGAGCACCTTCTGAGGCTGGAACGTTAATGTAATTTCATGGGCAGAATGCACCAGTACAACTACTTTCCTCTCCACCTTTCCTTTCACTGTACTGTTTTGTATTCACAAGGCCAGTTCTGCCCCAACCTTTCTGGGCTGTTTGTCTGCATCAGCTGGGAGGTTTGTAAAGTGCATTTTCCTCTTCCTGCCCTTCCAATATTTCTGCTCCACATCAATGCATCAAATGAGCGGTCACCAAACGCTGTATGGCACTGTGGGTGCTCATCAAAATGGTCTACATGAAAAGGATGTGGTCTGCAGAGAAGGGGAAGACAGAGCAGGTAGGGGAAACATAGTGGCAGGACCACAGCACAAGCATAAAAGGCAAGTGAATGGTAAATGAAATATTCTCACTGCTGCTAACAGCTTCTGAGAGGAAGCAAAGCACCAGTATAATGTGGTGTTTTGCTTTAAGTAACTTAAATGCCGGTAGTAGAGAGGGATACCATACCAAAATACAGGAAGCAAGTAGTCCAAGTTAAATGTCACATTTTAAAAATTCGTAGCCTATGAACTAGCACACCAATCCTTATTCTATCACATTCTTAGCCCAGCTTAATTTAAAAGATTAAATAGGTAACTATCAAAGGCTGCCTTGTTGCATTGACCCACTTAATGACTGGGCTGCTGCGCTAACTTTTAGAAGTCAGAAGAGCAGAATTTTTAATAGTACAAAAATTAAGGTGCCGTGTGACAGTGAGTGAAAATGCACACACAGAACAACATTTTGATTAAGTCAAACAGCAATAAAGTAAGGAATGGTAGGTTTATATACTGTTGCAAGCTAATTTCTAATCCACAAAATATTCCCCCATCACGATACACACAGAAACAAGCTTTGGCACTGGGAATACAGAACTGGTGAAAATAATGGAGATGGTTCCAGACTGTTGCTATTTTTGTGTGGAATTCAATCACAAACTGGTAAATTCAAGTTGACCAATATATACCGTAGTTGATTGGGAAGTCTGGTGCAGAAAACCTGCTTCACCAAAAGATTGGTCTTTTTGAAATAAGGAAAATGATGGGAATATGTACCGGGAAGTGTGGGAGAACACTTGCTTTGATGCTCAATAAACAGGTCATCTGGAAGTGCCCTGGCAAAAGCAGTACTTGTTGAATTTCTGCTTCCCATGCTGCTGTTAAAGATACAATACCCCTGTCACATGGAAGACTACATGGCAGTGCAATCTGCTACATGTCTACTCAAAAGTCATTGGACTTATTCCTAAAGAAGTTCATATAGGATTGCAGCCAATCCTATGCATATTTGTTCATAAGCAAGTCCCACTAAGTTCAGTGGCGCTTACTCTGTAATAAGTGTGTGCAGCCACAATCTTGTATTCAGCAGGGTGTTAGGTAGGAGAAGTGAGAGAGAAGCTTTCAGTAAAGATGGAGATTTTGGAACTACTACGTGCATGATTATGGGACGCGGGTGGCGCTGTGGGTTAAACCACAGAGCCTAGGACTTGCCGATCAGAGGGTCGGCGGTTCGAATCCCCGCGACGGGGTGAGCTCCCGTTGCTTGGTCCCTGCTCCTGCCAACCTAGCAGTTCGAAAGCACATCAAAGTGCAAGTAGATAAATAGGTACCGCTCCAGCGGGAAGGTAATCGAACTTCCTGTGCGCTGCTCAGGTTCGCCAGAAGCGGCTTAGTCATGCTGGCCACATGACCCAGAAGCTGTACGCCGGCTCCCTCGGCCAATAAAGCGAGATGAGCGCCGCAACCCCAGAATCAGCCACAACTGGACCTAATGGTCAGGGGTCCCTTTACCCTTTACATGCATGATTTATATCTGTCATCTAATCTCAGATCTCAGGGCAGCTTATAATAATAATATAATATTTAAAATAGTAGTAAATTATTTAATTTTCATAACAGCTTTAAAACCTCTTTAAAATATAGTGGTTAAAGCCAGTACACATATATTGAAATAAAATTTGCCAGAGAGATCCTTGTACCTGGAACTCCCCACTCCCCCCTAATAAGAGAAGAGCCATATCAATTAGTGTTAGCAAAGAGGTTTTGGACTTAATCAACAGACTCAACAGTAAAGAGTCACTGGGGTCAGAGGGTTTCAGTTCTGAGAGTACAGTTCTTAAGAAACTCAAACATGAAATTGAAGAACTATTAACCAAAATACATTACTTATTAAAATCTTCCTCTTTACCTGATGACTGGAGACTGGCCAATATAACACCAATTTTTAAAATAGAATTCAGAGAATGAATGGCCTGTCAAATCTAACCTTTCCCTGAAGCACCGAATAGAACACATTATTAAAGCTAGAACTGTTAAGTTTGTCACTGAACATGCCGAAGAAGAGTCAACTTTATGCTCCCTTACCAACTGATTTTTTAAGTATATCAACAAAGATGAAAATCAGAGCTCTTTCCTTGGACATAGGACACTTGGATTTTCAGGCTTTTCACTAGAGGCCCCTAGGGATCCTACAAACTATAGAATAAAAGGACAGACTGTCTTACGGACACTTACAACAGATCAGCAAGATGTAAAATTAAAGTCAGATATAAATAGACAGTATTCATCAGAATATAGGAAGCAGCAAATCTCCAGGGTCCCAGGCAGGGAATCTTTCTCAGCCCTTCCTGGAAATGTTGAGGATTGAACCTGGGACCTTCTGAAGGAGGTCGGACTTGTGGCCTGGGGAAAATAGAAGGAGCATAATGCCATTCATAGTGTGTGCCAATGCTGCAGCCAGACGTATTTATAGACAGGGAAATAAAAAAAAATCCTGGAAATTTTTAAAAAGCATTGTTTGGTATGTTGACAAGTCTTCTCCATATAACCAGAAAAGCCCTGTCACTAACCCAAATGACTCAAACCTTCCATTAAAGTAAACTAGATATGATGTTACTTTCCAGATAAGCTTAATTTGAGGAATTCGGTGAGATTGCATTGTTATAGTTGCTAGGCTGTTGCCTAATAGTAAGTATATCCTGTGGAAAATGTGGCTTCATATACTCCTCTACTCCAAGTTGTGATAGGTGGCCATGCTATGAGGTAGCAGAGATTTCAGATAGAAAACCCTACCTCCTATTATAAGCAGTCCTATCCCCTTAACCTTTCCAAGGATTACTCTCAACACCATCATTAAATAAGTACAATATATTATAATAATAATTCATGCAAAACAAAACAGCCTAAAAGCAGCAAAACACATGTCAAGAGCAGGAATAACCAAAAACAGAAATAAAAGAAGGTCACAATTAAGAGGAAAATCAAAATGTTATTCCTGGCACCAAAATAACATCAGAGCAGGACTCGCTGGGGAAAGCACTCCATGAATAGAGTTTCTATTACTGAGAAGGACCTTAACCTGCTCACTTAAATAATCAAGTATTGTACCATGCAGTGTTTTACAGTATAATTACAAAATCTTCTGTATTGTTACAGTATATATAGAAATTTAAATGGATTCTGGAGGCCACTAGCTCCTTTGAGTAGGCATGGTGGAGGAATCTGATTCAGTTTGCCTGTAAGGGCTAATTCACACTTTCTGAACTAGCATGCGAAAGCAAATCACAACTATCCTTCAAAATTTGCACATACCCGAACTTTGCAAAATGTAGTTCTTCAGTTTTGTCATGTGTACAAAAACACATATACAGTGGTAGCTCGGGTTACATACGCTTCAGGTTACAGACTCCTCTAACCCAGAAATAGTACCTCGGGTTAAGAATTTTGCTTCAGGATGAGAACAGAAATCATGCTCCAGCAGCGCAGCAGCAGCAGAAGGCCCCATTAGCTAAAGTGGTGCTTCAGGTTAAGAACAGTTTCAGGTTAAGAACAGGCCTCTGGAACGAATCAAGAACTTAACTCGAGGTACCACTGTACTAAAGTATGCATACAAATTCATATAGTTATGAAAATAACTTCCTTTGATCCTGGGAAATGTAATTTGTTAAGATGTGGGAACTGTAGATCTGTGGTGGTAAATCACACTTTCCAGAATTCTTTGGGGGAAGTTGTGTGCTTTAAATGGAGGGTGTGCACACAACCTAAAAGGTACGCCTGGCGTGCTCTGGTTCATGGGGTCACGAAGAGTCAGAAATGACTAAACAACAACAACAACAACAACAACCCTTTCAGGTTTTTTTTAAGCAAATGCATAAGAATGGAAGCTATATTTTTAGGAAACAATAATGCTGCAATCTTGCAACCTTGAAATGTGTCATTGTTCTGACTTGTGAAAGCTGCCCCGTGAAAGCTGTGGTCAGATAATCCAAATAAAAAAGAGGATTCATCTTCTCAGCCCCATATTTGACAGAAAAGAGACAGAGTTAATACCTGTCAGTTTCTGCAATTTAGAAATAGATTCTGTGTTCAAGCTAAGTGCATGCCACAAATACTGGAGTGAGGAGCTGTGCTGATATGAGAATTATTGTAAAGCTTTTTTCCTTTCTCTCCCTTTCTTTTTGACTTTCCCTATGGGTGGCGCTGTGGTCTAAACCACAAAGCCTAGGACTTGCCGATCGGAAGGTCGGCGGTTTGAATCCCTGCGACGGGGCGAGCTCCCGTTGCTTGGTCCCTGCTCCTGCCAACCTAGGAGTTCGAAAGCATGCAGTGCAAGTAGATAAATAGGTACTGCTCTGGCGGGAAGGTAAATGGTGTTTCCGTGCACTGCTCTGGTTCGCCAGAAGTGGCTTAGTCATGCTGGCCACATGACCTGGAAGCTGTATGCTGGCTCCCTCGGCCAGTAAAGCGAGATGAGCGCCGCAACCCCAGAGTCATCCGCAACTGGACTTAACGGTCAGGGGTCCCTTTACCATCTCTTTCAGTTCCTCAGAGGAGAAAAGATTCACTTTGGGTGGGGGGAAATGACCAGAATAAGAGAAGAGAAACCAAATAGCTCCAAGTACAGTAGTAGTACTATGAGGTATTAGAAAACTTTAGCTATACTGTGCAGAGTTAGGATTCAAGTGTTTAAGTATGACTAGCATGATGAAGAATAAAATAATCTGCTTATTATTTTTAACGAATTTGCTCCTTGTGCTGGGCTTCTTTTCATGGCAAGGGGCATTAAATCAATGTTATATTCCAAAACCAGCACCCTTTTTTGCCATGTGTTAATCAAACATAGACCACTCCATTATCAAGTTTATTTTCTCAGTAAGTTTGGCCACTTTCTTTGCTGCTTACTGCAAAGTCTCAGGGTGCTTACAGGCTGTAGCTAATTTCTGGTTGGACTCAGTCACATCTAGGGTTGCCATATGTCCTCTTTTTCCAGGACACATTCTTTTTATCATGGGTAGAGTTGTCATAGCGATCTATACTTAAAAGTAGAAGTTTTCTTTTTTGCTCTTCAAAATATGGTGACCCTTCATATAGCGGCAAACTCATATTGTACAATTATTATATGTTGGGAGGTACTGGGCAACAAATCCGATCCCCCAAAATATCTGACTTTTTGCAACAAGGATGGGAAAATGGACCAGGAAGTATGGGATAACATTTGCTTTAATGTAACCTCCCAGCAAACAAATCAGAATAATCTCCATGAAAATAAATCAGAATGTATGCTCAATAAAATGGTAATCTAGAAGTCTCCTCAGTTCTGCCATGGCTGATCAGAAACAAATTGCTCATTCAGATGGAAGGCAGTGGATCTGGGAGCTTTAATATCAGAGAGCGTCATCAGGTTGGCCCTTTACAGTCTCCTGACTTTCCAAACTGGGAGGATTGTGTGCTGTGGTTTGAATGCTCCCCAGAATGGTCTGTATTTCCTTCCTCTAACCAGCAATTGATCAGTCCTACACAGGAACCAGTGTCTGATCTATAGGGCTTGCCAGATTTTAGTTTGATTCAAACACTGATTTACGTGTGTTTGATTCAAACACTGGTTAAGGAATCAGGATGAAGAAATTATAGCTGCTTGTTGTCTCAGGGCAAGTGATTGTGTTAACCAAGGAGAGCAAAGGTGTAATATCCATGGGCAGCATATGTCACACCAAGCCTTTCCCCTCAAAAGCTCTCTTTGTTGTCTCCTTTGCAATAGAATTGCTGCTTCTCAGTTGAGTTGTTACACAGCAGCACTAAAGACCCATTTGCTATTGGTGGTCCTTGTGTTGCCTAATGTCATTGTAAGTTACTTCTCAATTAATTTCTTTTTAACACTTCCAACTCCCCGCCCCCACTGGCGGATGAAGAGGGGTGCAGGGGGAGCGCACACCCCTGGCAGCGCAATCCCAGTGGAGTGCTGGGTGCCACACCCCCACAGGTGCCGTGCCATGCCCCCAGGGCATGCCACACCCCCTGGGACACACACAAGCCACGCCACCACTTGCTCTCCATCCCCCAGTGCCGGAGCATGAAGCTCTGCCACTGCCCACCCCCCATCCTTTCCCATCTTTTCTCAGCTTTTGAGAGGATGTTCCTTTTTATCAAAGGCACTCATAGAACCCTGCCTTATACCAGATTAGACTAGTGTTGCCTAGTGGCTGTCCAAGATCTCTGGCAAAGGTCTTTCCCAGCATCCATTACTTGATCCTTCTAACTGAAGATGTCAAGGATTGAATCCAGATCTTTCTGCCTACAAAATATGTGCTCAGCCAATGAGTTATGGTCATTCTCTACTCATCCCTTTCAAGTTTTTTCCTTTAACAAGAAAATATTAAGATGGAATGGAACACTTAGGAGCTCTGCCTAATTCATTCCCCATCATGTTGCACATTCCTATCTATGCTGCAGGTCCTCATTCTTCCCCAACAACTATGTGACATGTTTCTTTAGTAGAAATGACAAATCTAGCTTGTGGCCCTCACCTTCACCCATTGATCACTCCTACGTAAAAGAAAGAACAGGCCTGGTTTTGATGCTGTTGGTGGAATGTTTGGAATCCCTCTGATATGTTTCCAAGGAACATTTCCTCACTACAAGGACAACTCATGAAAAAATGTTTCTTCTGCTATATATAATGCAAGGGCCGCAGCTTTGCATACACTTTTTGATAACCCAATGCTTCAGTAGAAATGAAAAAGGAGGTTGTACTTGATGCTAGTATTTCTGTTTGACTTTGCACTAGGGTTGCCATACTTCAGGACATTGTCAGGATTTGGCCATTGGAAACAGTGTCCAGGCAGAAAGTGCTTAAATGTCCAGGAAAATCCGGACATATGGCAACCCATGTCTAAAGCGTATATTTTGCCAAATTTCCTTAAAAATAGCTCAAAAACGTTTTTTGAGATCTTGCAATCTATTTTACTTTTTGAAATATGGCAACCCTATCCCCCCAAAGCAGACACGTTGCCTTGAGAACAAGGTAGTAGCACTGAAATCCACAGCCCCATGTCCAATTGCTGGTTGCTTACAGCTTTATTTTATTTCAGTAACAGTACTTGCTACATTTCTAGACCACCCTTTACAGCAGCTGTGGGTAACCTATGGCCCTCTAGATATTGCTGAACTACAATTCCCAACATCCATGGCTATGGTTGCTAGGGCCAATGGGAGTTGTAGTTCAGCACTTTGGAGGGCCAAAGGTTTCCCACATCTGTTTTACAGTAATTCAATTCACATATAATAAAACAACTGGAGAAATGTAATAAACAGAGGTGCTGAGTGCTTGGTACTTTGCCAAAGTGGCATTTGTAGCCTCATTGAAGGCTACAAATCATCATCTGCTGCTGTCATCATCATCTGCTTCAAACTAATGTAGCAATTGTCTTTCATGTGACTATGACTGCATTTGCCACAGTAAATATACTGTATAAAGGGTGAAGGACAGACACATGTTGCTCTAAAGATTAGAGACGTGTACTGAGGAATCAAAGCTCCTTAATGAGTGTTCTGCATGAGTGGGAAACACATATGTATATCTGCAGCAAACATGACTGCCACACCATGTTTGAAACATCTCTGAGTTCTGGTAGGCCTGAGGCTTGGTGAGGCAATGACTCTACACTTTCCAGAACTCGCCCAATACATTTTACTACCTGAGGGAGACAAGGTGGCACCTTTCTCATTCCATATACAAAAGGTGATAGGATTGACAGCTGAATCTTACTTCAACACTGTTGATGGGACAGAGGCCTCCACTGCCCCTGAAGATAGCAAGCTAGTTTAGGGAATGCAGGGTGGGCTGCTTGGCACACAGCTCTATCTCCTCTCTGCCCCTCAGCATCTGATGTCAAAGATGGCTCACACACCCTACCAAATGGTAGAGCCAGCCCTGTCACTGTCTGTTTTAAAACAAGGTTTTATTCTGAGCAGGAAATGAACAAGAACAAAGAGCTGAGGATGATGCTTGGCTGTGTGTCCTTGTGTGTTCCTTCTTTCCCTTCAACTTAGGGCCTGACATTAAGTACATAATCACATTTAACATCTGTTGATATTGGCATTCTTTGTTGTTGTTAAACAGCAGCAAGGGAGATCAAGATCAAAATCATGGCATCAAGTGAGGTTTTTAACCCTTTCCTTTCTGCAATACAGTATTTATACACTTGCTGTTCATAGTAGGAGAGAATCTGCTGTTGTGACCAATATGTGGTTTGGCCCATAGTGCAATGGCAAATGTTGGCAACACTGAAATATGTGTTCTTAGTTATATCCTGAGGGCAAGGAATGGTGTCAGTAATGTCAACATCTTAATTTTATACACAATTGACTTTTTATTGTTGAGAACAAAACAAGTCCTTTGCATAGCATTTAATTTGAGCTAGGTTGCACTCAGACTCAGCCCCAGAAACCAGAATCTGATTCTGAGTGTATAAAATAATAAAACCTGGATTGCCACTGAGCATATTCAGAGTATCTTTTGCTCTTCCTTATCACAGTTCCACAAATCTGCTCTTGCTCCTCATAAAACCTGGTTTCCAGGCAGCCTTAAGCACTTTTCTTCTTAGGCATTTATCCTTAGCTGAGCAAAACTACACAGAATGCCTGTGGCAATTCACAAAAGCAAGAGGCCATCTTGTGCCTTAGCCTTTCGCTAGGCAAGTAGGTAGGTCTTATTACTTTGCAATGAATGAGATTGAGCAATTTGCCCCCTGTCAGTTCAAGCATTATTCCTTTTCCAGTCAGAGTTCAAACCCCCTTGCACAAATTGAGTCAGCACAGCTATTGCTATTGCTACTGTTATAGTTATAACTTTTGCTGTAGATAATTAGAGTTTGTGGCTAAAGAGTGCTATTTATACTAATGCATTACTGGATCATGAGTAGTAGTTAAAACACTTGTTTTGAATGAGTAAATATCAGAGTATGAAATAAACCTTAAGCACAAATACAGGTTGGCTTATGCATTTAGGCTGACAGCATCCAAGACCAATTCGTGGTCTCTGCTTTTAGTACCATACCTGAACTTCAAATGTTGCCAAACTTAAGGCATGTCTGTGAAACAAATCACATTGTGCTTATGTTCAACTGGCATAATTTTCTGCTTGCCTGTTTATATATGCATACAGCACAATGGTAGAGCATGGTGATTTGCATGTAGATGGTCTCAGGCTCAGTCCAGAATCAATGGCTAAGGAAATGCAAGGCTGGCTGAAAACATCTGCTATGGGATTGCTTCCAGTCAGAGTAGATTGTACTGAGCAAAAGGGACTATTGCTCTTATTCAGCATTAGTTAGTCCTTATCTTTGCAAGGAGAGAAATCACAGTAAGCAGGTGATCCAGATGTTTTCCAGGTTCACTTCAGTTAAAAATTAGTGTTTTTAGGACAGCAAAAGACCACCTCTGAAAACACCCCCTTTTAACATATTTTTTATTTAAAATTTCTTAGTTTACAAAAGTATGTGCAATGTCTCTTTTTTCAAGTTACATTTTCTACAGATCAGTTTCATTTGTTGAATTAGTGTTATATTAGGAAGAAAGGGGGGAAAGAGGTGGAGGGGTCCATGGTGAGTGAGGGTGGGGTCGGGTGGCAATATTTCTATTTTACTTAATGTATGTGGGGGTTTTGTGTCAACGTCGCTTGTGCAGGTTCTCTTTACTATTCACTTGTGTTCCTTTGGTGGTGAGAGAGGTTGGGGTTGGCCTAGGGTGTGCTTGTTTGTTTGTGATTGGCTGTGGTGAACTTTGTTTTCGTGTGTGAGTGGGGTGTGTGGGTGTTTTTGAATCAGGTTAGCCATATTGATTTGTATGCCGTTGGTGGATTCTTGTCGTTGTCTTGTTGGGCTGTGCATGTGATAAAAGGGAGCCATACCGGGGTGAAGGCGTCTTCTTCCATTTGTTAGTTTTTCTAATAAGGCTGTTTCCCATACTATTTGGTACCATTGGTCCATGCTTACTCCTGACAGGTCTCTCCAGTGTCTGGCTATGATGTTTCTGGCTGCTGAGAGTAGGTGGGTTATGAGCTCTTTGTGATGTGAGTGGGCATTATTGTCTTGGAAGATGTTTAGTAGGGCCAGTTCTGGGGTAACTTCTAAAACTTTGAAAACACCCTTGTTCCATCTTTGTCATTTTTCAGTACTGTCCATAACCACTTTCTCCCTCTGCTTTCATATTCTTTGGTGGCCATTTTTCTTATTCTGCTTTATTTCTCCTCAGTAGCTCCCAGTAAAACTATGATCACATATCAGATATAATCTCAGGATTATGCTATGCAGCCTAATCAGATGCGACTATTTGCTGATGCCATTAAGGGCAGATAAAACCTATTTAGAGTGAGGGTAGTGCAAGTTTCATGGAAGTCCAAAGCAATCTGAGATTTATTTATTTTTTTTAACTATCAGAGATCGTAAAATCTCTGTAGTCTTTCCAGTGCCTACAGAAAACTTTTCTTCTTTCAGCAAGTCTTTTAAAGTAGAGCTCTTTCCCATTCTTCCTCTGACTTGGAAATGTTTTTAGAGTTTTGATTGTTTTATTGCTTGTATGTTGGCCACCCTTGGCTCCTTTGGGAGGAATGGTGAGATATAAATTAAATAAACAAACAAACATTTTTATAGCCTCTTTTCAACCATCTCTGAAAAATCATTGGAAAATGGGTTTTCTTTTGATTTGGATGAAGATGGGTTCCTTCTGAAACAGGTTCCCCTATTTTGGCTCAGCCCACATTATCTCTATGACATTATCTCTATGATCAGGTAGAAGGCAATGATGAATCATTTACCCAAAGCATGATTAACAACTGCCAAGGCCACAATCCATTAATTTTACCAATTCCCTAAATATACAATGGTACCTCGGGTTACAGACGCTTCAGGTTACAGATTCCGCTAACCCAGAAATAGTACCTCGGGTTAAGAACTTAGCTTCAGGATGAGAACAGAAATCATGCGGTGGCGCGGCGGCAGCGGGAGGCCCCATTAGCTAAAGTGGTACCTCAGGTTAAGAACAGTTTCAGGTTAAGAACAGACCTCCAGAACGAATTAAGTTCTTAACCCGAGGTACCACTGCAATAAGGCACTGTCCCACACCTATTGTCACCCAAACATTCAAGCACATATTCATATCATGTCAGGCCCTTGCTCAGACTATATAAAAGAACTTTCTGGCTATTAAAACAATTGTGGGTAGCCACATCCAAATATTATTGCAGCAATTCATTGTTGTTTCAGTCAATATTGTGCTAGGAGAACTGAACATTTCAAACATTTCAAACTTTACTGCAGCAGCTAAGATAAAACCATGAACGATACTGGTGTTCCCCCAAATCAAAGAGGACTTGTGAGCCAAAGTGGTGCCCTCACTGTAAAGGGGCCATTATTCACAACTGTGTAATGTGGGGTTTTATTAGGTAGGCAGCTGTGGTATTAACTATCCATGTACTACAATTTTGGTAGTCCTGTGAACAATCTGTTTGACAAGTCAACAGCCAAACAATCATCCAGACATGATTACCTTACATCATGGCTCTTGAAACATGATTTACTATTTCTTCTCTCCAACAAGCTATTTTCCTTAGTTCCATTAGATCTCATTGCATCTTGCTGACACCCCATTTCTGATACCTGACACAGCCAAGAGAATTGGGCTCTGAGCCCTCCGTGTATTGGTGCCAGAAGCTCAGGCGAGCTCTTCTAGCTAGTGCTGAAATGTAGCTGTGTCAGGAGGTGAGAGAGCAGGAGCATATGAAGTGCTCTAGGGATTATCTTATTTTGATCTGAGAACTGCACCAAATCTAGCTTAATCAGAAGAATAAGCATTTTTTTAAAAAATGTACCTTATATTGGGATATAAGTGACATCACAAAACAAAGTACATCTTTATATACAGTTAGTCCCGGGTTAAATCCTGGCATTTGTGTCATATTTTGAACCTGTGTGAGCACAATACTAGAGTAGCAGACAGAACTTGGGAACAAGACCTTTTATGTAGTCAGAATATTGATCCACTAGCTCAGTATTGCCTACACTGACTTGCAGCTGAGACATTTGCAGCCAAATAAACGTTGTGGATGTGTCAAATAAACCTTAACAGACAGCCAGGGATATTCTTTTATCTTTATCCTCTTCCTTGTCAGCGTGGGGGGTGCAGGGGGGGCCGGCTGCACTGGGCGCAACATCTGGGGGTTAGGGTTAGGGGGCGCAAATCCACGGGTTAGGGGGCGCAAATTACTTGCATTGCCCCGGGTGCTGACAACCCACGCTACGCCACTGTTCCTTGTATATACAAAAGAAGTAGAGAAGCTTGTTCAGGAATAAGTAATCAGTTAAGCAGCCTTATAACTGAAACTTAGTATTTTGGGGGGGGGCTCCAAACTCAATATGTTTTCGATGAACAGCCATCTGTTGTAGGAAACTACTTTAATTATCCCTAAGAATAACAAATTCTTCCATATATGTGACTTTATTTACATATCGGTGGGTAAGGTGTCTCTGATTTAAGGAAAAACTGAAGTCACACTGAATAGTGACATTGTTCCCTATTAACCCATAAAATGAAGATCAGAGGACTGAAATCAGATTCTCGTTAAAAAATAATACAATAGGTTATCATTTAAAATCCAGATCACCTATAGGCTTCTCTTTGCAGTTTGTTATTGTCGTAACCTCTCACATCTAACAGCATCCATATAGTTTGGCCAGTTTTCACTTGGGATGGGGTGAATTTTTGAAAAATGGGGCTTGAAAATGTGAACCCTCTTTAAATAGGGAAGACTCAATTATTTATTTATTACCTGCCCTTCACCCTAAGGCCCCAGGGTAGGTTACAGCATTAAAATGCAATATTAAATACAATTTAAAACAACTTACAATCATAGGTCCTAAAAACATCTCTTCTCCAGGCATAATATGCCCAACTCCTTCACCAGTTCCTCATAGGACTAGATCTCCAGGTGCCTTCACCATCTTGGGCACATTGCAGTTTGTCAATATTCTTCTTAAACTATGGTACCCAGAACTGGATGCATTACACCAGGTGAGGTCTAACCAAATCAGATTAGAGCAGTACCGCTGCTTCTCACAATATGGACGGTATACATCTCTTGATGCAATCAGGATATGCCCTTTTTTCACTCCATCACATTGCTGGCTCATGTTTAGCTTGTGGTTCACTAAAGTTCAACTCCTATATCCTTTTCCCATGAGTTGCTTTTGAGCCAAGTGTCACCGGTGTATTTGTGCACTGGCTTCTTCCTATCTAAATGCAGATGTTTACATATATCTCAGCTGAAAATAATTTTGCCATTTTGGCCTAGTTATCTTTGGAAGATGTGAATTTTGCTCAGAGGTTCACAGAGGAAGTTTGAAGTTCCTTAGGAAATATTATGGTTCAGGTCCAGAAACCTGATTTAGCAAATATTCTTATCTGGTTATCACACAGCAACTGCATGGATTACAATTTGCCATAAGCAGTGCATCATAATCCTGGTCAATAGTTGGACATCTGTAAATGTCTGATGGCTCCTAAGAATTCAGGAAACATTGTGCCAATGTATATTTTATCCCAAAAGGGAATCAACTTGAGCTCCTCTCCTCTCTTGGTTTAATGAATATTCTGCTCTGTTTAAATAGCTGATATACCAGATCCTTAAAGAGAATCGGGCTAAGGTGACAACAATTCCAGCTTCCTTTCAGAGATAATATTTCTTTATTTCTGGCTGTGCATGAAGACTATTGTTCTGTAAAGATTCCTGTATTATTATTGTAGTCTTGAGTAACTCTTGGCACAGAAAATTGGCATTGAAACCTCGGCAAAGAAATAAGCTCTAAGGCTTTCTGCAGTATTGGTGCAAGGGTTGAATAGCCTGTGAAAAATATTCCCACTTGGATGGAACAAAAGAGAGAGAGAAAAGAGCAGGCTTGTTACCCTTTTCTATTGAACTTACAAATCTGGAACTTGTGGTGTCTGATTACTATAGGCACTGATGTGTCATTGAGTGGTGGAACTATCAACATGATTCAAAGTATGTACAGTAGGAGAACCCAGTTCAAGTCACTGGAGGGCCATAAAGTCACATAAAGGCCTTTGGCAGCAAGTTGCAATTTCTGAACATTTTCTCATTGATGCTAATGCTATAATTCAGTGGTTCCCAATTGGCTAAGTAATGCGGACCCCCTATTTTGATATCTCTATGGTAGTATTTGTTATGTGAATGGTGCCATGGACCCCCTGGGTGGGTTACAGGGACCCTCTGGCAAGGGAGATCTGGATGCAGAAGCAGAAACCCACTCTCATAGGATACCAGTGTGCACCTGGAGACTAACTCACCCCTGCATTGCAGTATTCATTGAATGAAGCCCTATTAAGCTGACTGGATTAGTTTTTCAGTGCAAATACTTACCCGCTAGTTGTTGCACTGCAGCTAAACTGGGTTCAATCACTCCTCATGGTAGGGCACTAGTAGATTAAAGGGCATGTAGGAGTAAGGTGCTCTAAAGTAGCATCACATGCCAGTTTATGTCCTGGTTGCTACTTGTCCACATATAATGGCAGGTTGAACACCGACTCCTGCAGTAATGCAACACTGACCTGGGCAGGACATATATTTTTTGTTTTTCTTGTCATAAAGCTACAGGGGTGGATAAAAAATTCAGCTGTTGACTTTCTTCATGGCATGCAATTTTAAAATCACAGGAGACCTGGTTGGCAAAAAGAGAGAGCAACTCTGCGGTGGAGTCCTGGATTCTTCTGGCTCACATGCCATGTTTTTCACATGCTTACACTTAAAGAAGCATACAGGGTCAGCCTTAGAGAAGCATAAGCATGCTTTTTTCAGTCCCACCAATTCCACAATGAGGCTTCATGCTCATTTTACGCCTTGTGTGGTGCAAAACATCAATATTCTATTAAAGAATATGGATCCTCCTCTGCTGTGATGATAGTGAACACTCTCCATATTCTGGGAGCAGCCACTGAGAAGGCCCTTTCCCTCATCCCCACCAAGTGTACCTGGGCAGATGTGTGTTGTTTTATGGAAATTGCATGGAATCTTAGCTCATTCTTTTTTTAAAAAATGACGTTATAAAACCATACAATAAACAGGAGGAAGCATCAGAAAAATATCTAGTCAGATCATATGTGAAAAGAGTCATTCGCCAGCCTGCAACACAGCCCTGCTGCAAAGTTAAACAGACTTCCCGATAATCAGTCATTTATTCTACACTTTTTAGTTCATTTCCCCATATTTTCCTGATGACAAAAAGTCATTTTTTAAAGTGGATTTCTTGTTCCCAAGCAGCATAGCACTTTAATCAAATTTAATTGCAAAAACCTAAATTTCCAGTATGTGATCGAATTGTTCTCATAAAATACTGATGTTCTGAAGGCAACATACAACATGAGAAAAATACATTTTGCCTTTCCATTGATAGTATACCTGAAAAATGTTGCGTTTAATGAAATTCCATAATGCATGTTTCCCTTAGACACACAGAACGACATGTTTCCCCACTCTGTAATCTTTGTCTTAGAACTGAGTTGTGACTTCTTTTCTAGTGGGGCTCCTATGCCACAATGACAGGAAGATGTGCCTTATATTATAGTACTTTTGCCTATCACACAGTATAAACTGCACAGGTGCCTTCCCAGAAAAAAGTGGCGTCTGTATTTGGATTTTTAGCAGGTTTTTTGCAACCTTTCACAGGAGAGTCTGGTGCAATTATCTTGCTAAAAGCATGTTTTTAAGTAGGGGAGGAAACCACATTGAGTGCTGGCACCATTCTGGGAATATTATTATTATTCTCCAAACTGTTGGTCTCTGAAACCATTTCTTTAAAAGCTTCTAGTAAAATACATTATACAAATGTATGTCTTTGTAGTAAAGCCATATTCTCTTACTCTAAGTGAACATGCAATTGTGCAATTTACATCCAAGTCAATATTATTATTATGAATACCATTCCTCAAACAACCACTGAATTCTGAGGATTTCCCCTGTGGGTGATGTATGTACCTGTCAAATGGAAATATACTCTGATGCCAGGGTTTCAGCAATATTGGAAAGTCCATTTTTCTATTTCTGTTGTTGACTGTAAGGAATAAGCACACGCTTTCCTCAAGAAGCCAATTAGGTGTCAATATTTAGGAAGGTGTTGCATGGTGTAAGGCAGGAAGACAACAAATGTTGGTAGGGCCTGGTGGTGAATAACAGGGAAGCTAGAGTCAGAGCCAAACCACAAAGAGCCCACCTGCTCAGAAAATATATGGGAGTGACTGATTTTTAACATGAGTTATTGACAGGGGTATGAATGTGGCATAAACCACATTCCTGGCAACACTTGAAATTTATTAGGTGTTGTAGGTATCCCATGCCAGCCATCACCTTTGCAAAAATCTGCCTTAGAGAGCAATAGGAAGGCAGGAACCTTCAGTCTTCACAATTGCTTCATTGAGGCAAGACCTACTGGGAAGGGCTGCTGTGACCACTAGGACTGAGTGGTTTTGTTTATTTGAATAAAGCATTAACTTCACTGGCATTGGGTGCTTCATTGTTTTATTGCTGACCTATGCCTGACTCCTGTTCCTGACAGCACCTGGAACACAGTCTTCTCCACAAGGCTGAGATGTGATTCCAATTAAATTAGGGCAGTTATTTCAAAATTTGTACATAAACATTTAAATCAACATATGAAAAAAAATTGGGGTGCCTTTTGTGATGCATGTCCTCTTTTGCGGGTGATATATAAATACCTACCCTGCTCTGGAGTGCAGCTATCTGAATGCCAGGGACCAGGGGCATCAAAATAAATGCTGGAGGGTGATCTTGCAATACAAAACAGTTTTCATCTTTATTGCCGTCCCCTGTGAAGTTCCTGTAAAGGGAGAGCATTTCATGGGGGAGAAAATATTCATGAAATGTGCGTACCCAATAGCATTTGAGCTCATTCTTATTGGAGAATAGAAAGAGAGAAGACTGTTCTATTGCCTGCTGATGACACAACTGTCCAAACAGAGTAGGGAGAGCTGTTGGGTGGTAATGATACTGCTGCCACTTTTCCTGCACTGAGAGCTTGATTTTTATTGAGTAACACATTTTGGGAGGTTTCTTCCAGGTGAAAGGCCACATATTTTCATCAGACTTAATATATATTTTTTCTCATCTTACATTATCCAAGTTACGATAATAAAACAGTTCAGGAGGAGGGTATGGAGGCCAGAAAGACACCTGGGACATAGATATAGATATAGATATCCAGTTTGGAAGAAAGGGTACTAAACTAGAACTGAATTTAAATGAATGCTAATCATAGCTAACCCATACTGAACTGAACCAATACTGAATTTATCCGTTCAACTTCCTGTGAAGGACTGGGTATAAGCAACTCTTCAGCTTTATGTTTTCACCACCATCCTATTAAAGTTGGCTTTATATTTCCTCCATTTTAATTGTATTCAATGATGGATTTTATGTGAAGTCCCAAAATGGATTTGTTTTGTTAGTTCATCTCCTCTGTGGCATATTAACGTTTCAATTACCAAAATTATCATATTACCTCAGCTCTAAAAGAGAGAAGAGTGAAGGGACAAGTGTGTATATACAACTGAATGCATCATCAAACATTAATTTGTTGATAACATTATTACTTAATGCTTTATTATGGGTTTTATTATCATCTCTGCTTTGATCTTTATGGAAATGTGTGTACTTAAGAATGGTTGACATGACTGGAGATGGTGTGTATGCTGGGTAGGGTTCAGGCTTTATTTGGGGATCTTTCTGTGATTCAGCCTTGAGGCCTGAGATGTTTTGTGTGCTTTCTACAAGAAGGGAATGGAAATAGACTCTTAAGTTGAACTTAGCCCAAGGAAAACAATTTTTTCAAGCAGTGTTTTAATCATCCAGAAAATTTCTCATGGCTGCAAATAGCAGCTTTAAATAGGAATAGTTTTCGAGCCATTAGATGCTTCCTCACGACAAGAGGGCTAAACAGAACAAACAGAGATGACACATCATGCAAAGCAAGAGTAAGGAGGAATTCTGAACATTTAAGCATAAAATAAACACCCCTTGGTTTAATTAATTTTAAAGCATGAATCAACCTTGGAGAAAGGATGTCACAAGAAACTACAACAGGCTATGACCATAACCATACCAGATGCTGAATATTCACAGAATAAACATCTATTTTTATTGCCTATATTTTAAATTTTCTTTTACAATGAAATTTCATTATTAAAAGGGGGAAATTATATGACTATGTTCAGGTAAAGGAGAATCTGGGAATATTCATAGTTAAAAAAGGAATATTTTTTATTATTCTTTGCTCTCATGGATTCAGAGGAAAGTATGAATACTTCTGAGTAGATTTAATTAAATATTTATGACAGTTTGCTATAATGCTTTTTATATTTGTCAGCCAATTTCCAGGTACAAAGTAAATGCAAACAGCATCATTTATGAATGCGGCACATGTGTATAAATTGCAACTGATAGCAAAAGACTTGCAACTGGTAGCCTGATCCTTCCCATGCCACTGCTTGTGCTTATCTAGCTGGCGTTTATAAACATGGGATTGTGTCCAGCTAAGTTTTACTCAGAGGAGACCCATTGGAATTAATGAACTGAAGTTAGTTATGATTATTCATTTCAGTGGGACTACTCTGAGTTGGACTAGCTCTGGACACAACACATGTGTGCCATTTGCACATAAGAATAGCCTTTTTCACATGGACTTCCAACCATCTCAACCGAATGCTTAGAGAAAAAACTGCATCATGCCATTGTCTGTATTCCTGACATCCAAACATTAACTATACTTTTATGCAAGGAGACTACAAGAGTTCAAATTATATTTGCATAGGACAGCTCCACATGGTTGGAAACGCTATATAAAGTAAACCCCACAATTGTGTGAGGAGGGGCTACATGCATACTACTTGCAAGCATCCAGGCTGTGTTGTACACAGGCCTATAATAAGCATGTGGAAGTTGAGGGCAAGATTAATAGTGAAATCCTGCTCTCCCCCCCCCCCATGCATTAAGACCACATGGTTGGAAGATCACATGAAAAGAGCTATACTTTGCATGTATTTTGTGCTGGGAATCAGACCCGTGATGTACAGTGCAAAGTAAGAAGATGTTATTAAAATCCAGAGGGGGGCTACTGGAGCTCCCAGTAGTCAGATGTCTTCAGTCTGCTTCATTCCTAGTTAGTTGCTTACTGTGCCTCCATCCCCAGCCTTTGTTTCTTGATTCTACACAATTGTTGTTTCTAATGCTTTGTGAGTGATTCATAAATGAAATGAATAAATAATTTTATGAAGGGAGAATTGGACTAAACAATTCTTTAGTCTTCAAACTCTATGCAAATATATTTTGCAGCCAAGAACATCTGCTATGTTGGTATCTTTTTGTACCCATTTCCTCCTTGCCACCACTACTTTCATATGGACTGAATAGTTAAGTGATTAGATTTCATGGATGCTGTGAAAAATGCATCAAAAATTTAAATCAGAACAGGACTAGCTTTTCCCATCCCTGTTTGGAAGCACGGTAATTGTTGAATCACATCCTATGCTTACTTGCTTACAGGGGGTAATTAACTCTTGAGAATTTTTATTTTATCTGATAACACATACCATAACACCACAAACAGAATAATATGGAACAAACTGCATAAATGATAAAAAAGCAAACAGGCTGGCTCCATTCAAGTACTTCCCTGATTAAGGAGATCTACACGCTTACACAGGTTTCCATGTTTGTATCACTTTCTGGATCAGGAACAATGAGTATAAATCTAACGCACATTTGAATGTAGACATCTGTGTATTCTGATAATGCATCTCTACTGCATTATTTTCAACAAATGCATCCCAATTTTGGCTCAGCTAGTTGCACTCCCATATCTTTTCAGTCTACAACTAGAGTTAGATTGGGGTGAGATTCTGCCAGCTCAACAGGTTAGCCTCAGTGCCTGAGGACTATCAATGATGTTGTTTATTGATTTCTGTGGTCAGCTTTAATGGTTGGCAACTCTTGGGAATTCTCTCTTTCCCAAAATGCTTGTAGAGGCTATTTGTGTTCTTTATTCATTAATGGTTCTAAATTATTTAATCTTCCAGTGTGGTTGCTGCAGGCAGATGTGAAGTTCTTGTTCTACACCCTAAATTGGAAAGCCAGCAGGGAGAATCTATTAAACTTCTCTGTCCAAATAATGATTGATATGTATGGTATTTGCTACCTCATACTATTTTGCCATGTTCAGGTATATTTCTTTTGGGTCTAAGGTCAGACTTGTGTTTATGTTTTATACATTTCTGAAAAAGTGGTGGCTTAAGATCACTGATCCCATTTTCACTAGTTTAGGAAGTGTATGGTCTGTATTTGCTTTGGGTTTTTCTCAAGATGATCAGTGAAATTATCAGAGCATTTTCTATTTCCAGTTCTTTTACCTTCACCCAAGCCTTGGATTGCTTATGACCAAGAAGTGATGGGAGATCCCTACCTAGCTTGGGTGGACTAGCTCCAGGCCTTGGGCTTGCTCTGCAATGGCTCATGCAGTCTTAACCCACCCACTCCCTCCAGTGCAGTTGCTGAGCTCTGCACGAGCAGCAAATGCATGTCAACTTGGACTAAGAAATAGACTTGAGTAAAATACTTCTCTCTGCAAATGTGCAGAATCCCCCCTTTTTATTTTGAGCTGTAGAAGAAATCTGCCAGAAATAATGTTCAAATTGTCCTGCTTCCAGGCATTATGAACTAGGCCAGGGATGGGGAATCTGCTGTTGAATTCTAACTCCCATCAACCCCAGCAATAATGTCCAGTCGTCAAAGATGATGGTGGTTGTAGTAGTCACAGGTTCCCCATCCCTGACTTAAACAAGCACACTATATGAATAGGAAAGGAGATATGTTTTTATAATTGCTTCTGTAATTTAGTAACTAGCTAGTTTTTCTTGCAGCAAAAACAGTACAATGTCTTCTTGCTCGAGGCATGAGTGTTCATATGCAGCATTGCAACAACCAGATGCTGTTGGATTGCAGTCCCCATCAACCCCATCTGGCATAGCCAGTGGTCAAGGATCGTGGAAGTTGTAATCTAGCAATATTTTTGCTTTGGTATATGTAGGAAGTATGTGGAAAGCAGCCCTTATACATGGACCAGTGATTCAAGAATTTGCCTCAGAATTAATCAGCAATTATCCTTCTACATCTTACATCAGTAAACAGTTTCCAGAGGGGGTAGCCATGTCTGTTGCAGTAAAAACAACTAAGAATCTTGTGGCACTTTAAAGACTAACTATTTTCTATAGCACAAACTTTGGCACTAGACTCTGTGTATTTTTAAAAAAAAACAGTGGAGAAATCCCAAACCAATCACCTTAAAACAATTTAAAAAGTAAAAAGGAAGACTGAGTGTTAATACAAATAAATGCTTTTATATGTTCTTTGCCTACACTGAAGGGATGACTTAAGCTTTCTTCAGAAATAGTATTTGAGAGAGAATATTTTCATCCTATCTTTTTCCAGATTGAGGAGGACCTGGACTCCCTAGCTTTTATGTGTGTGTTTCAACTAGTTGCAGACGCTAAGTTAATAGCACTTCTTGTACTTTAAACAAACAAAGGTTTCTTGAGAATTCAACTGAACAGGAAAACACATCTGATGAGGCGGATGAAATTAAACAGACTCCCTTCCCAGACTTGGATTTTCAGAGGCACAGAGGTCAAATTGTTGTTAGAATTAATTGACAGCTTTGAAAATGCAATTGTAACAAAACAAAATGAAAGAAGGATGCCAGCTACCTGGCCAGTTTTAAACTTGCTTGGCTATTTCTTTTTTGTGTTTTTTATAGGATATGTTTGGAGGAAAGAACATTACTCCTTCTCTAGGCCAGTTTAGTATAAGTCACCATATTGAGGCTTAACCAAAGAATTTGATTGCCTGTACTTCTTTACATACAGTATTAATTTATGGAATACACTGCCACAAGCTTAGGTGCCTCAGACCATGGCGGACAGGTCTACCAGTTCAGCCGGAAGTGACTCAGTGCTAATAAACCAACTGAACAAAAGTCCAGATGCCTGAATCACTGCTGCTAATTTTTTTGTACCAGTGGAAAGTTAGCTTGGCAAAGCTTGATTGAGGCTGTCCCAACAAGCATATATTTTGATGTTTCCTCATCAGCCATGGATAATAATTTTACCCATTAGTTTTAAAAATGGCCCCACATTTCCACTCATAATTATTTTCTGCTATTAATGAAATTAGGGTTGTTTATATCTTATTTATTTATAAAAGTATTTAAATACCACAAAATCACAAAACATATCAAAGCAGTTTACAACATCAAAAATATAGAAACCTTGCAATAAAAGCATAAAAACAATTTTAAAAGTTTTAAATTTAAAAACAAACATCAATAAACCATTGTGGGAGTTGTACTCTTAATTGTCTGCATATGCCCGGTGGAATAAAAAATCAGGCATTTAAAAGTTGGCGCAGAAGGCGCCAACTGAGTCTCTATTAGCAGAGTATTCCACAGGACTGGGCCGATGACACTAAAGGTTCAGTTACTTGTTGTTGTCAAACAAGCCTCACAAACATGGGAAATGACCAGCATGGGAAATGACCAGCAATGTCCCTGCAGATGATCTCAGTGATCAAGTTGGGATATAAGAGCTCAGGCAATCATTGGAGGGAACATGGATATTCTAATACAAAATCTGTAAATATCACAGAACAATTTGAAGTAGATTAAGGATTTGAAATAAACTGACTCATAAAAGCTCCATAGAGTTTATGCTCCAAACAGTAAATGTTTGGAGCATCATACTCTTAAAGTGTTCTGTGGCAAGGAACAAAAAAAATATTTCTCTGTATGTGTTACACCCTTCTCCCTCTTCCTCACCATCCCCCAACCATCACTGCTTTCCATATAAAGGCCAGTACTGAGTTACAAAAATGCATCAATTCTTGTACATGAATATGGACTTGCATGTAGGAACATGTAATCAGGGCAGTCAAATACATTTTCCTGCTTCTTCTTCCATTTCCACAAGAAGCTGAAGGAACTGGCAGTTATTTCAGCACCAGCAACAGGACAGCACCTTGCACTGCACCTGAGGGCAACAACTTAGCATCGGGGGGGGTGCTGTGGTACACACAGCCCTATCCTCCAACACTGCTGTTTCCCATCCTATAGCATTTGCTGTCTTTGGTAGTTGCCTCACTACCTAAATTAGAGTCATCTCCAAATGTAAAGTGCAAATTGACCTTTAAAAATCCATAGCTGTTTTCTTTTCCTTTCCTTTTTGTGCTTAAAGGCCTCTTGGTACTTCTGTTCATGCTTGGCACTCTGAAAAATAATTACTTGTTACCTCCATTGTATTCCATTGCAGGTGCTCATTTGTATAGGCTGCACTGTGAATGCTACCAACGGAGCTCTTTGAAGTTTGAAGAGGCCTAGGGCAAGTTCCCTCCTAGGTCAGTTTATCTGTCAGCGGAGGGCAACAGTACTCTAAATAGCACCAGGAGTCAGGGTATTGCTTCCATTTTGATTTTCACAGTGCCTCAGAGCAATACTACATTACAGGCACTGTGTTGGCAGTTAAAATGGCCACTCACCCTGGCAGCTGTTTGAGAATGTCAAGGGCTGGAAGCAGCCCTGATTCCATCCAGTCATCTCTAGTTTTACTAATATTTAAAATCTCTTCTCTTTAGGGATTTTATAGGCCATTCAAAAGGAAAGTTTTGGTCTTCCTTACATTTTTTGAAGCATTCCTTTTAGATACAGAAACAAATCTGTGCACCTCCCCCCCCACCAGAAGGGGGTTTGGGAATTCCTAACACAGAATTGTATTACATCACAAATCAAGTGCACCATATAATCCCATACATTTTGGAAGATGAGACCAAGCAGTGGGTACGTTTAGAGATGGACACATTGGAAAACACTCCCACTACTGCATACCCATTCCTCCAACATAAGTTGAGAAGACTCCCCTCAACACTAAATAGATTCACACTATCCATGGTTAAGGCTTGGAAACTAAAAGTAGGTACATTGTCACCAACCCCATCCCCACCAATTCCCTTGGTTCATCATCCATTATTTCATCATGTAGCCCAAACCTTTCACATAAAAACATGGCAAACCAAAGATCTATACCATCTAGCAGACTTGAAACAACAACAATAATCTGATCAAGAAGAAAAAAGTGAGAGACGTTCTTTGTAGTTTCATGAAAATCTTTTAATAAAAAATATTTCAAAAAAGAAAAGAATCTGTGCAAAGATTCTATAAATGTTATAAAAATGCCAAATTATAGAACTGGTTCAGAAATGAGCCCATCTATGTATAGCACTGTCAGAAGGACTTGGTGATTTCACTGATTTCACAGGGTCCTCCACATATCCTTTTTATTGTGCATTCCTGGAGGTTTAATAATAATAATAATAATAATAATAAATTTTATTTATATCCCGCCCTCCCCAGCCGAAGCCGGGCTCAGGGCGGCTAACAACAATAAAAATAGTTCAACATTCTAAAACATTCATTATAACATTAATTAAATCAAATTAAAATCAAATTAATGGCAACCATCAAGCAAATTTTTGTGCAGATTGCCAGAGGAGGGGGTCAGGCTGCGCCCTGACAAAAGGGCCTGGTGGAACAGCTCTGTCTTGCAGGCCCTGCGGAAGGATGCCAGGTCCTGCAGGGCTCTAGTCTCTTGTGACAGAGCGTTCCACCAGATTGGAGCCGCGGCCGAGAAGGCCCTGGCTCTAGTTGAGGCCAGCCTAACCTCTCTGAGGCCTGGGATCTTTAGGGTGTTTTTATTTGCAGACCGTAAATTTCTCTGTGGGACATACCAGGAGAGGCGGTCCCGTAGGTACGAGGGTCCTAGGCCGTATAGGGCTTTAAAGGTTAAAACCAGCACCTTAAACCTGATCCTGTACTCCACCGGGAGCCAGTGCAGCTGGTACAGCACCGGATGGATATGATCTCGCAGCGAAGACCCCGTAAGGAGTCTCGCTGCGGCATTCTGCACCCGCTGGAGTTTCTGGGTCAGTCTCAAGGGCAGCCCCACGTAGAGCGAGTTACAATAATCCAGTCTGGAGGTGACCGTCGCATGGATCACAGTGGCTAGGTCAGGGCGAGAGAGATAAGGAGCCAACTGCTTAGCCTGGCGGAGATGAAAAAATGCCGCCTTTGTTATAGCTGTAATCTGCGCCTCCATAGAGAGGGAGGTATCGAAGATTACACCCAAACTCTTCACGGATGATGCTGGCACTAATTGCACCCCCGCAAGAGACGGGAGTTGCCCCCTCAATCCCATATCGCTCCGTCCCAGCCAGAGGACCTCTGTCTTCGAAGGATTTAACTTCAACCGGCTCCCACGTAACCATCCAGCCACAGCTTCCAGACATCTGGTCAGTGTATCTGGGGCCGAGTCAGGATGGCCGTCCATCAACAGATAGAGTTGGGTGTCATCGGCATACTGATGGCAACCCAGCCCAAAACTCCGGACAAGCTGGGCGAGGGGGCGCATAAAGATGTTAAAAAGCATCGGGGAGAGAATTGCACCCTGAGGCACTCCACACACCAAGGAGTGGCGCGATGACAATTCCCCCCCAAGCGCCACCCTCTGTCCCCGACCGGAGAGAAACGAGCGCAGCCATTGAAGGACTGTGCCCTGGATCCCCACGTCGGCAAGGCGGCGGTCCAGGAGTTCGTGATCGACCATGTCAAAGGCTGCTGACAGGTCTAGAAGAATCAGCAGCCCCGACCCGCCTCGATCCAGCTGCCTGCGGAGATCATCTGTTAGGGCGACCAGAGCCGTCTCGGTCCCATGACCAGCGCGGAAGCCGGACTGGAATGGGTCGAGAGCAGATGTTTCATCCAGAAACCTACCAAGCTGTTCAGCAACCGCTCTCTCAATCACCTTACCCAGGAATGGAAGATTCGAAACCGGGCGGTAATTGGATAGATTTAGAGCATTTGTGCTCTAAATGCTAACAGGGTGATCATATGTGACCTTGCTTTCATTACTATTTGCGCCTGGGAACCTTTTGGCCATACTGCTGCATTTCACATCTGTTGACAGCTAGACAGCCAACCAAGAGGGTGTTGGTGGAAGGGTTGCATAGCAGCCAGTCTGAATGGCATGATGTTCACTGTGGTAAGGCATGTGCTGATCAGCTGTGTAGTTCTGAGGGTGTTTCCCTCTGCATAACTAGTTGCTGAATATCTTCAAGTTCTGAACTAAGACTGAACCCAGCATGAAAGAAACAGATTCTCTATTCCTTATATTATGTATTGTTTTTGTTCAGTTTATCCAGTAAAGAATTATCAGTTTCTTTTCTCTCTGGACTCCATCTGGATTACTCAAGTGTCTCTCTGCTAACAAGCATCCTATTCAGAAAATTGCAGATATCACTGTTGTAGAAATCAGACTATATACATTATTTAAATGGCAGCATAGAGATGGCCAATAGAGGCAGTTATGTGAAATGGCTTCCATATGGCAGCTGTGGCATGTTTTAATTAGATATAGCCATCATTTCTTATACTTTGAGCATATATTCCATATTGTAACAAAGCCAAAGTGTATGGTCTCATATTCTTTCCCTTCCTACTCATGCCTCCACTCCCCACTTTCTCTGTTCCCCTTTCTCTGTTTCAGATTATAAATTTATTGGGGTAGGGAACCAGCCCATGCCTGTTCTTTGTAAAGCAACATATGCGTTGATTATGCTATATAGACAAATAAACAAAACACAATGTGTCCCAGCTCAGATACGGATACATTTGCAATAAGACAGGAGTGAGACCTTGTATTTTTATAGGAGATCCCATTATACCTTCTGAGATATGAGTGCTCTTGAATTTTGATTAGCATGATAAAAATGCTAAGTGCTATAAAAGGACAAAAGAAATCTTACTAGTGTGCATTTTCTCTACTTTGTACAGGGAAAAACATCCTTTTCTTCCATCCTCCATTTCTCAACTATAATTTAATAGCAGAACACTCAAATGAGTTCTCGGATTACAATGACTTCATTACATTTCTGAAAGGTGCCTGGAAACTTTTATTGGTGCATTATAAAGTGTTATAAGTAACTAGCACTGAAATCACTTATGAAATAAATGAACATAAGGATGCTCTTTTAGGAAATTGCTGTTAACTTTCAAATTGTTGCCTGTTCACTTGTAGCTTCAGAAATCACCAACATGTAGGGCTTGCTTATAAAATTTTGATCAAGCACCAAAGTAAACATTAGGAGTGACACAATGCAGCTGGTGTTTTGTGTCCCTTTTGCTAGTGCATTAGTGAATGTACACACAGCACGAAATAAGATTGTGCCAGTGGTCCCCACTGTGACCCAAGCATATGCTACAGACAGTGAACCAATTCCATATTATTTGTACTCTCTACCCAGGATCTACTTCTCATCCTAGCTATATTACTGCAAAGTCTTCTGCATTTGAGAATTTTCAGGTACTCATGGTACTGATGATTTTTTAAAAATGCTGTTTCCTAAAATGTTAGGGATGAGATGAAATTTGTGGGTTGCATTTCTCAGAAAACATTTTCCCCTGTGAAATGTGACATCAAATTTCAGATATCATATATATATATATATATATATATGCAGGTTTTGGTGTCTTCGGGTGTCTTCCCGTGTAAGAGTCAGGGTGTCTGGGCGACGTTTCGACGAGGTCTCACTCGTCATCTTCAGGCTGGTGCTTTCGGCTTCTTGTTACTGGAACAGAGCAGAATCTGGTGTTTGAGTTCCTATAAATACTGTTGAGGGGTGTGGTGTATAGCCTACAACGTTCTGGGCAGAGAGGAAGTTCCTAGATTAGTGTGCCTTTTCTTCTTTTGTTCCTTAATTACTTGAGGGATATCTTGAGTGATTTCATGAGTGATATTCTGAATACCACTGGGTGGGTCATTAAGTGTAGATTAGTTGCTAAAGCTTTCGTGTCTTGACCTCTTGAGCTTGTGAAGAGTTTTTCTGAGAAGATGGCTGTGCTGCATTTAGTTGTGCTCTGGCTTGGCTTCGTGTATAGGGGCGAGCTGTAATTTTGTGCCTTGTGCCAGCCAGATCTGTGTAGGGATTGCAGGGGGGTGCAGCATCCGGAGGTGCCACTATAGTTTGGCTACTGGATGGAGTCTGTAATATGTCTGTGGAGAGGGTCTGGGTTTGGGTCTGGTGTGGTTGATTGGTGACGGCGTTCTGTGTGCCTCTGGTTCTGGTGTCGGTTTTTGTGGGGAGGGCTAATTTCCAGATGTCAGGCAGGCGGGACGTGTCGTCACGCTTGTTCATGTTGTGAGGGTGTTTCTCTATCTCGATGGCTTCCATGATTATTCTCTTGTGGTGATGTTCCATGTTAAAGAGCAATTTGGAATCTGCAAAATTAATTTCGTGTCCTGTTTCTTTCATGTGTTGGAAAAGAGAGGAAGTTTTTTCTTCTTTTTTGACGGCATTCTTGTGTTCTGCGATACGTGCATTTATTCGTCTGTTTGTTTGTCCAATGTACGTGGCTGGGCAGACTTTGCAGGGTATTTCATAGACCCCTTGGTTTTCGAGCTGGATTTTGTCTTTTGGGTTTCTGAGGATATTGGCTATTTTTTGGTTGGTGCAGAAGGCTGTTTTGATATTGTGTTTATGGAGGATTTTGCTAATTTTGTCTGTAGTGCCCTTGATATAAGGAAGGAGGGCCATGCCATTGTTTTCTTCTGTGTCTTGGTTTTTGGGGGGTGTTTCTTTTTGGATTAGCTTCGTAACCTTGTTTTTCTGGTATCCATTGGCGATTAACACATTTGAGAGATTCTGTAACTCAGTTGTCAAGTGGTCTTTGTCAGCCAGGCGTTTGGTTCTGGAGATGAGAGTCTTGGCTACGGAGTTTATTTGTGCAGGGTGGTGGTGTGATTGTGCATGTAAGTAGCGGTTGGTGTGTGTTTTTTTCCGGTAGATAGTGTGTCCTAGGGAGCCATCAGGTTTTTTGTAGATTAGGACGTCAAGAAAGGGGAGTTGGTTGTTGTCTTCTATTTCCATAGTGAATTGTATTTTGGGGTGTAGGCTGTTGAGATGTGTGAGGAAGCTATCTAGTTTTTCTTTCCCGTGTGGCCAAATTACAAAGGTGTCGTCAACATATCTGAGCCAAAGTTTGGGTTTGTGTTCTGACTTGTCTAAAGCATTGGTTTCAAAGTGTTCCATGTACAAATTTGCGATGACCGGTGAGAGGGGTGATCCCCTCTCACCGGTCATCATCACATGAAAGAAACAGGACACGAAATCACATGAAAGAAACAGGACACGAAATTAATTTTGCAGATTCCAAATTGCTCTTTAACATGGAACATCACCACAAGAGAATAATCATGGAAGCCATCGAGATAGAGAAACACCCTCACAACATGAACAAGCGTGACGACACGTCCCGCCTGCCTGACATCTGGAAATTAGCCCTCCCCACAAAAACCGACACCAGAACCAGAGGCACACAGAACGCCGTCACCAATCAACCACACCAGACCCAAACCCAGACCCTCTCCACAGACATATTACAGACTCCATCCAGTAGCCAAACTATAGTGGCACCTCCGGATGCTGCACCCCCCTGCAATCCCTACACAGATCTGGCTGGCACAAGGCACAAAATTACAGCTCGCCCCTATACACGAAGCCAAGCCAGAGCACAACTAAATGCAGCACAGCCATCTTCTCAGAAAAACTCTTCACAAGCTCAAGAGGTCAAGACACGAAAGCTTTAGCAACTAATCTACACTTAATGACCCACCCAGTGGTATTCAGAATATCACTCATGAAATCACTCAAGATATCCCTCAAGTAATTAAGGAACAAAAGAAGAAAAGGCACACTAATCTAGGAACTTCCTCTCTGCCCAGAACGTTGTAGGCTATACACCACACCCCTCAACAGTATTTATAGGAACTCAAACACCAGATTCTGCTCTGTTCCAGTAACAAGAAGCCGAAAGCACCAGCCTGAAGATGACGAGTGAGACCTCGTCAAAACGTCGCCCAGACACCCTGACTCTTACACGGGAAGACACCCGAAGACACCAAAACCTGCATTCCTGTACCCGTGAAAATCTACGAAAGCAAATATCTCACCTCTACGGGGAGGAAACCTTCCAGCTGACAAGAACCTACGAGAAACTAGAAATCCGAAGAGCCACCATCTTATGTGATCTCCTGTTCCTACGCAACTGCCGAGACAACAACTTAACTCCCACATGCTTCCAACTTAAATTCCACTCTAAAACCCCAGCTACCGAAAGGATCCTGAAACGAACTGAACTATCCCTAATCAGAAACGAAATACATAAGAAAAGATACCTACTAAACCAAACCAACAAAGATCTGCTCACTCTTCACCTCAAACTATGTAACAAAATCCACCCTGCACTCTGGGACAAATGCAAACAACTAGCCGTCTGGAGAGCTGAAACTGAGACCTCACATAAGACAGACAGACACACCAACAAACTCTACAAACTAGAGAAACGCCAGAAGCCCAGCCACCCTCCACAACAACCCATGAAACAAACAGTACATAACATATCAGACAGGATCCTCACCCCAACTGAAACCAAAGTACTCTCCAAAGGTTTCAACTTTGCAGTCGCCCCAAGACGCATCCCCACGGAAAACATCATATGCGGAGTCGAAGCTAGCCTGACCAAAATCGACCCAGATGAAGCCAATAAAATCAGACTTGAAGTCACCAACATCCTCTGCTCCAGCAAACCACCCAGAAGCAATTTACACAAAGAAGAACAGAAAGCACTCACCAACCTGAGAAAAGACAACAACATAATCATTCTCCCAGCAGACAAAGGCAACGCCACTGTTGTGATGAACACATCGGACTACCAAGCAAAACTATCAAATCTACTCCAAGACCCTACCTACCAACCTATAAAAACAGATCCCACCACCTATCTGGAAAAAACCACCAAATCCAAAATAAAAGCCTCTCCTATCAGTGAAGAAATCCAGCTAAGAATCATCCCCAGAGAAAAATCATCCAGATGCCCCAAACTCTACGGTCTCCCCAAGATACACAAAGAAGGAACACCACTCAGACCAATAGTCAGCTCCATAGGCTCACCTCTACAAAATCTCGCTAAATTTCTCGCTAAGCAACTTCAGCCCTATGCAGAATCCATCGCTTCACACGTTACTAACTCCTTCCAGTTCATAGAAACAATAAAGAAGCAATACCTACATCCCGATGACCTACTTGTGAGCTTCGATGTTGTATCTCTCTTCACTCAAGTGCCCATTAATGAAGCCTTGACAGCCATTCAAAACAAATACAATCCCCCCAAATACATTCTGGACCTGACCAACCACTGCCTAACCAACACGTACTTCATCCACAATGGACAAAGATACAAACAGATAGAAGGAGCACCTATGGGATCACCCCTCTCACCGGTCATCGCAAATTTGTACATGGAACACTTTGAAACCAATGCTTTAGACAAGTCAGAACACAAACCCAAACTTTGGCTCAGATATGTTGACGACACCTTTGTAATTTGGCCACACGGGAAAGAAAAACTAGATAGCTTCCTCACACATCTCAACAGCCTACACCCCAAAATACAATTCACTATGGAAATAGAAGACAACAACCAACTCCCCTTTCTTGACGTCCTAATCTACAAAAAACCTGATGGCTCCCTAGGACACACTATCTACCGGAAAAAAACACACACCAACCGCTACTTACATGCACAATCACACCACCACCCTGCACAAATAAACTCCGTAGCCAAGACTCTCATCTCCAGAACCAAACGCCTGGCTGACAAAGACCACTTGACAACTGAGTTACAGAATCTCTCAAATGTGTTAATCGCCAATGGATACCAGAAAAACAAGGTTACGAAGCTAATCCAAAAAGAAACACCCCCCAAAAACCAAGACACAGAAGAAAACAATGGCATGGCCCTCCTTCCTTATATCAAGGGCACTACAGACAAAATTAGCAAAATCCTCCATAAACACAATATCAAAACAGCCTTCTGCACCAACCAAAAAATAGCCAATATCCTCAGAAACCCAAAAGACAAAATCCAGCTCGAAAACCAAGGGGTCTATGAAATACCCTGCAAAGTCTGCCCAGCCACGTACATTGGACAAACAAACAGACGAATAAATGCACGTATCGCAGAACACAAGAATGCCGTCAAAAAAGAAGAAAAAACTTCCTCTCTTTTCCAACACATGAAAGAAACAGGACACGAAATTAATTTTGCAGATTCCAAATTGCTCTTTAACATGGAACATCACCACAAGAGAATAATCATGGAAGCCATCGAGATAGAGAAACACCCTCACAACATGAACAAGCGTGACGACACGTCCCGCCTGCCTGACATCTGGAAATTAGCCCTCCCCACAAAAACCGACACCAGAACCAGAGGCACACAGAACGCCGTCACCAATCAACCACACCAGACCCAAACCCAGACCCTCTCCACAGACATATTACAGACTCCATCCAGTAGCCAAACTATAGTGGCACCTCCGGATGCTGCACCCCCCTGCAATCCCTACACAGATCTGGCTGGCACAAGGCACAAAATTACAGCTCGCCCCTATACACGAAGCCAAGCCAGAGCACAACTAAATGCAGCACAGCCATCTTCTCAGAAAAACTCTTCACAAGCTCAAGAGGTCAAGACACGAAAGCTTTAGCAACTAATCTACACTTAATGACCCACCCAGTGGTATTCAGAATATCACTCATGAAATCACTCAAGATATCCCTCAAGTAATTAAGGAACAAAAGAAGAAAAGGCACACTAATCTAGGAACTTCCTCTCTGCCCAGAACGTTGTAGGCTATACACCACACCCCTCAACAGTATTTATAGGAACTCAAACACCAGATTCTGCTCTGTTCCAGTAACAAGAAGCCGAAAGCACCAGCCTGAAGATGACGAGTGAGACCTCGTCGAAACGTCGCCCAGACACCCTGACTCTTACACGGGAAGACACCCGAAGACACCAAAACCTGCATTCCTGTACCCGTGAAAATCTACGAAAGCATATATATATATATATATATATATATATATATTTGCTTTCGTAGATTTTCACGGGTACAGAAATGCAGGTTTTGGTGTCTTCGGGTGTCTTCCCGTGTAAGAGTCGGGGTGTCTGGGCGACGTTTCGACGAGGTCTCACTCGTCATCTTCAGGCTGGTGCTTTCGGCTTCTTGTTACTGGAACAGAGCAGAATCTGGTGTTATATATATATATATGAGAAAGATGGCAAAATTCAGAGTTAGAAAATCTGATTTGCTATGCAATGCTGTCAAGAAGCCATTTCAGAGTAAGGGAAACCTTGTTGTTATAATGTAACAAAATATGAGCGGCTGAATAAAAGCACCACATTACTACATTGCCTAGTTTAACCCTGATTGGCTGAGGTTGTCTCAGTGCATTAAAAAAACCAAAACTGTATCAAAGCTGTAGCTGTGACTAGGCATGTAGATATGGTTTTGTGTGTGAAATCTTGCCCCCTGAAAATTCCTCTTTCACATCCTTTTGTGTAATCTGAAATTCAGTGGAATTATAAGAAAAGTTTGTCAACATGGGAAGAACAATATGCATTTTTATTTTTTTATTTTTCAATCTGTTTTTTTAAATTCCCTCTCAGGGGGAAAAGGTGGGATGATGATAATAATAATAATAATAATAATAATAATAATAATAATAATAATAATAATAATAATTGCTATGTTCTGTATCCCACTCTGATATCTATATAGATGAAGGATGGGTTATAAATGGGTTAAATAAATACCTGATGCATTTAGATGGGCAGGGTGCTACTTTAAATTACTTATAACTAAAGTCTAGATGAATAACTATGGTCCAGATAATTGGAAGCCGGGAATACTACTATATTTACAGAACATCTTAAAAGGTAGCTTTACAACATGTTTTGCAAGAACATTAAGGGCTGTGAAAATTCTAGCACCACCTGCTGGACTGTATAATGCAAATGCTGATTTGTATTGAAATTTGAACTTCATTTTGGCAATTAAATGGCATATAAATAAATAATGCTATTTCAGAATTGGGATGCACACATTCATCACAAGATCTCAGGGTGGTTTACAGGATAAATTACAAGGTGAAAAAACAAGTAAACAGTTAAAACAAAATCACCAAAACCAAAATGTACCTCATCCCAAAACCTATGTCCCCATTGTGGAAGGAATTGGCTTCCACTGTCACTTACGGACTCACTGTTAAGACTGTTCATGGCAGACAATCTTACTCGGCTATGAGTGATCCCCAAAGAAGAAAGAATAATTATTTTAGGCATACTATTTTTGTTTTCCTACAATCTCTTCTGCCATCTCAATAAGAATATTCTAGTAACTAGTTTGTTTTTAGCACACAACCAGTTCTGAGCTTTTTTAAATTATGAAAGGGTCACAGTTCTCCTGCTGCCATTGGTTAGCTGATCTGATGTCACAGAGGGCATGGTCAATCTTAGACTAGACAGCAAAGGTGAAAGGTATCGAATCCTAAAATCAGTAAGAAGAAACTGTAACAATAACAATATAAACCACCTCAATATTTTCTACGTTTCACCACCTTAGTGATCCCAGGATAGGCTGCAACAATTTAAATTACAATATTGAAACAGTCTAAAATAGGCATCAGGGTGCATCCCAAAAACATGCATCTCAGATGTCAAAGGCTAGGATAAAGAGGTACCCCTTTAGCAAATGATGGAAACTACCAGACCCACCTGTGTTGGGAGGTAATACCAAAATTTATGGGCTGCCACAGAGAATGCCCTCTTCCAGGCCACCACTCCTGCCGCTTGCTGTTCATATGCATTACTGAAATATTGGTTGCCAATGTTACAGGGTTCATCAGCCCAGGGATCTGGTATCTTCTTGAACCCACATCTTTTCACAGATAGCACTTTATAGTATTATGGCTTTATGGCTATGGGTAAGAGAGTATTAGCTGTGTATGTGGGAGGCCTGATACCTTCCCTCTGACAGCTTGCTACAGCTGAGACTTGTCAATGACATTGTATGGTGCATTATAGAGAGGGGAAAATTAACTCAGGGTTGCCAGTTTTGGAAGCATCTCTGTTTCTTGTAGAGTTCCACTCTTAAGGTCCCATCCGCACTATACATTTAAAGAAGTATCATACCAAATTATTAGTATTAGTATTAGAATACAGCCCTTCAAACGAAGGGTGGTCATGGTTTCCTTCACAGAATTCTGGGAACTGTAGTTCATTAAGGGTGCTGAAAATTGCTAGGTGACCCTACAGAGCTACGGTTTCTAGAGTTTTGTGGGAAGAGGGTTTGACTTTGAAACCACTTTGGAAAGTACGATACTGTGAGGGAAATAGGGGTCCCCAGACAACCCTCACCACCCTTAAACTACAATTCCCAGAATTCTTTAAGGGAACCCAAGATTTTTAAAGAAGTATGAAACTGCTTTAAATGAGCAGTGCATGTGGGGTCTAGCACTCTGTCCATTAGTGATAAATCACTTTCCAATATTTTTGAGTGCCTTCTAGGAAGGAGGTTCATAATTTCCCTCAGGCAGTTTGTTCCTTTGTTGAATTTTATTTCAAGATTGGGAAGTTTCCCCTCTACATAAGCAAAGTGTGTGCCTACAGCTATTAGCAGTTTTCAGAACACAAATATGGAGCAGTAGCTTCAGAGGTGCTCCTATATCCCATTTGGGACACAGCACATATCAATGTCAAAGAAGCATCAGTCCAAATATATCCAGGCATCTCTTTATTATTTAAATGTTCCTGTGCTTTTTGTATTCTGTACCTATCTTTTTCTTACTGGGTGGTGGTTGCTGTAAAGAGTATAAAGAAATACTGTTATAGAGAGTTAATATTTGGAGGAAAGGCCCCATTAGCATCTTAATGCAGTGTGGGAAGGAATAAACTCTAAGAGAATTTTTAAAAATTGTAACTCCCGTCAACCAAAGTTACTTTTGCACATGCATGGGGAATCTTTAGCCTTCCAGATGTTGCTGACCTACAACTCCCAGTAGTCCTAGCAAGCATGGCCAGTGGTCAGGGATAACAGCAGTTGTAGTTTAGCAGCATCTGGAGGGCCAAAAGTTCTTCATACCTGCTGTAGCTGGAGGACTTGGACTTCTGCGGTGTTAAGTAAACACTATTTCTTTTCTTCATTAGAAGTTGGCATCTGACTGGGAACATCTATAGAACTCTGTTACAACAGGAGGGCTGCCACTTAGAACAGCAGGTGTGCAGAGGATGGCTTGTGATGCTCCACATTAGCATTTAGTGTCAAAGGGTTTTGTGGGATCAGGGATCTGGTTAAAATAATGCAAGTTGGGTGCATTCCATGGGATGCAAGTATTCAACCAACTTGATGCAATCAGGGCTGAGGTGGGAGAGTTTGCCCCTTCTCCCCTTTGACCCAAGAAGTCACTGTGTGTAGGAGGAGGATTGGGTTTGGGAAAAATGTGCCTCAGAGTATGGGACTTCAAGGCCGATTTCCCACCATATCAAATGGTTGTTTAAGCTGCCAAGTGTCAGCCCCCCAGGGGAGGAATCAAATTGGGCTCACAAGAGAAAAGTATTTTCCCTGCTGTCTCCCTTTTTAGGTTCCAGCTTAAAGAGATATATCAGTCTAACTCCCAGCTCCAGCTGGAGAAGATACAATGCCTGTGCAGCACTCTTTCCTACCAGTGTTCCACGCAGCTACAGGTTATACTGTCAGATCTATTGGTCTATCAGGCACGGTATAGTCTACACTGCCTGGCATTTGTTTGATGTGCTTTGAGTGATACTGCAAAATTGCAGGGCTATTTATATATTCCTGTTGTGTGTGTCTTCTATCACTCCTGAATCTGAACATAAGGGAAGGAAAAGTGGGTAGAAGCATTGCATCTGCCAACAGGTCAGGAAAAATGAGTGACTATTAGATGTCATAAGAAGAGATTATTTGTGCCATGCATCTTAAAGCAAGCATGAAAAAATACACCCAGAAATGCCTGAAGCAAAAGACACATAAATAAGACGTAACCTTTATCTTTGTTATCGGATCTTAGATAATTCACAAGTTAGGTCTTAAATAATTCACAACTTGGGTTAGGCAGGAAAGTTGCAACTTTCACATGTGCCTACACTTTGCTGCAATACAGCATCTTAGTATGGCCAATAATAAAAGGACGCAGACTTTTACCAAGGGAGTTGAAAGCAGTCTGAGGGGTGTGCTCAACAAATATGTACTGGCTTGATTGGACTGTTGCTTTGAATATAAACAGCATGATTCTGAGGCAAGATCCCAAATCTTACATGCTCCAATGCTGCAGGGATAGATTATAACCTGATGCCTGGCACCCAAATTTATCTTGTAAGGAGGAGAAAAAGCAATGAAGAGAGACGTTTTGGATACTGGACATTAAGCAAATTCTCTTGTAACAGCAACACTAAAGGAGAGTGTGAAGCAATTCCATTGAGGGTAAGTGGCCAAGGAAGAAGGGGTGTGGCTTAGGTGAGTGTGTGGCCTGGGGAGAGTGCCAAGAGTCAGATAGAAAGGCATTCAGCCCCCAGGCCTGAGTTCACACCCTTCCCCCACTTTAAAGCCATATCAGGATGTTACTTGATATAGGTGACCAGTTTTGTTATCATCCTATCATTTGGAATTTAATATTCATATATTAAATTCATCTTGATAACTAACATAACTCCATGGCTCTCACTACAGGGTAAGTTAATATGGGGTATATACCAAGTAGGGTAATTATTAAATGTACCTTTAGGTACCTAAATTTAGTTATTCTGGGCTTGCATATTTTGATTCTGCCTCACAACACAATTTGAAGCCGAGGGTGGCCTGACATGGAAATGGTGTGAGCATATGTTCTCTACCCTGGATCCAGATGCCTTGAAATATAGCAGAAGTGTGTCAGAACCACTTCCATCACACAATGCCTGTCTGCCTTGACCTTCAAACTTCATAAGAACCTTTCTGTTTCAGTACAGGTCAGTGACCTTAGAAACTAAACAGAAATTGCTACTGCATCAAGACGGTTATTCAAGGCACAATGTTAGCTGCTGTAGCACAGAGAGCAAGTTTGACCTCTCTTAAAATTGTTTCAAACCAGTAGGGAACATCACACAGATTCATCCTGTGCAAGATGCAAACAGAATTGGGTCTTCACTCAAGAGAGATACCTGAGAGAGATACCTGGGAGAGCAGGGAGAGCAGCAGCAAAATGCTATGCTACTTGATATGTACTACACTTGTGCAGGCATTAAAAAGGTAAAGGTACCCCTGCCCGTACGGGCCAGTCGTGACCGACTCTAGGGTTGCGCGCCCATCTCGCTCAAGAGGCCGGGGGCCGGCGCTGTCCGAAGACACTTCCGGGTCACGTGGCCAGCGTGACGAAGCTGCTCTGGCGAGCCAGCACCAGCGCCGCACACGGAAACGCCGTTTACCTTCCTGCTAGAAAGCGGTACCTATTTATCTACTTACACTTAAGGGTGCTTTTGAGCTGCTAGGTGGGCAGGAGCTGGGACCGAACAACAGGAGCTCACCCCACCGCGGGGATTCGAACCGCCAACCATACGATCGGCAAGTCCTAGGCACTGAGGTTTTGCCCACAGTGCCACCCGCGTCCCGTGCAGGCTTTACATACATATTAAAACGTGAGCATGAGAAAGTTTTGTAAGGAGGGATACATCGGGAAAGAGCTATCTTCCAGATGATGTGTACTACAGCTCCATCAGGCACAGCCAGCTAGCATGGAGCTGTAGTCCAAACCATCTGAAGGGCAGCAGATTGGTGGAGGCTAGGAAATAAGTTTCTTGGTGATATAGAACACTTGGTGTTCTGGGGAATGGGAATCTGGAAGGCCACACACCCTCCTAAGATACACCCATTCTCCACAGGCCACACTGCTCAGTGGCCTTGCTTTGCACCTCCTTGTAGCTGTAGCAGCAACACTAAAGGAGGTAAATTCTGTTTTCATCTTGCACAGGATGAATATATGTGATGTTCTCCACTGGTTTGAAACAGCAGCTGACATGGGGAAAGGGAACAGGGAAGGCTAGCTCAGGACTAGCATGGAATTATTGAAACAATTCTAAAGCAACCATCAAACAAGATTGAAACAACACTGAAGCAATGGAAATGTCAAAATTTGCAGGGAGGACCCTATCTTGGTAGCAGAACATGCACTTTGCTTGCAGAAGGTCTCCAGTTGTTTTTTAAGGATCCAGTAGCAAAACTGCTTGAGACTCTGGAGAGCCACACCCAGTCAAAGGAATACTGAATTAGATGGAAAAGTAGTGTGGCCTAGTCTAAAACAACCCATTTTCCTATTTTCCTGCCCAGCTGTTTTGTGGAGTAATGTGTTTGTAAGGCCTCCTAAGACTCAAAGGTGGTGTTCTGTTGGTGACATCAGAGAGCAAACTGCATGCCAGATAATTTATACATGTGCTGTCACTTATGGCTTTGGGAGGTTACCAGGCTATCCCTCTATGTTGCATAACCTGGCTTGTCAGTCTGCTGCTGCTGCTACCCTGGCTCCATCTCCCTGTCAGTCTGCCTCCAGCTACTGCCAAATCTTAGATCTGTGCAGTAAGAAATAGATACTGACACTAGTATTTCCTTTACCTTTCCTTTACCAAATAAAAGAGGGGCAGATTTCTGAAGCACTATGTGGAAACATCATAGGAAATTATCCTTGAAGAACTTTCACAGTACATGATTGTGAAGTCATTTTATAACTGTTTCACAACTGATTTAGATAACCTGTTGTGTAACCTGCTTAGTTGTGTACCAATAATTTCTTTTCCACAGCATTTCCAAAAGCAAGGAGGAAAACATTTTTTTAAAAAAACTATTTTGGAAAATGATTTTGTGACACTGGATATTTGCAACTGGAGTGGGGGATCTCCCAGTTGTGGAGTAAATGGCAATTAAGGATGATTAAAATAATAAAAGCAATAGAGGATTTGGCTGCAGACTTGTACAGCATTGAATAGTATGCAGAGAGCTGGATTTCTAACCTCCTTTTAACCTACATCTGAAATAATAAGACAAAGGAAGTGAACATTAACAGTTAGTATGAAATGAGGTTAAAGGTTTGGCATTTTCAGTGTGCTGTTAGAGAGCTAACCATTTTTAATGTTGGTTGAATTAAGTATGTCAGATGTGAATGGTCAAGACTGATTGCCAGAGTTTGGCCAGGACATATTGAGGGGAAAATACAATTTGTTCTGTGTCTGTTTAGTGTAAGGAGGAAAATTTTAGAAATATATCTGATTTGTATCTGTTAAGCTGGTCATAAGCAAAATAGTCTCCCAGCCTCAAGAATGCACATACATGCTAAACATTATATGAACAAAAATGCTGGTTCCAAATGCCCTGTTTTTTGCTGAGGGAGTCCATGTTTCCTGGACCGAGCTCTGGTACATCAGCTGGGTGGGTGGCCACTCACACATTGCTACACAAGAAGAATATATATCACCAAACAAAGAGAGCAAAGGGGGATACAGACTTCCTTAAAAAATTGCACATGCTAGTTTACACACACACACACACACAGAGAGAGAGAGAGAGAGAGAGAGAGAGAGAGAGATGCAAATTTTGAAATAATAGCAATACAATTTTCAAGCATAGTGGGGAACACTGTGACCAGGTGATGTGTGTGACTGCTCAGTCTGTTGTCCAGGTGTTGACTGTTGACGGGAAACTTCAAGGTCCCTGCACTCTGGTTCTTTGCCTTTCAACTGGCCATGGATCAGACAGCCATTTAAGCAGAAGATGCTTTCAAAAAGGGTCTGTCCCCTGCAACATAGGGCATGTCCCTGCCCCATTTTATTCCTCTTTCTTTCTTTCTTTCTTTCTTTCTTTCTTTCTTTCTTGACTGTCTTGTTATAAATTTTGGTGTGGGCTGTTAAAGCTGTAATTATTCAGGATTCAGGGCAGTATCTAATGAAGTAGTTCTGCTAGTTCATGTCACTGGAGCAGATTTTTGGAGGACATACAGGGAGAGTAGAGGGAGGGAAAATTCCATTGCACAAATGGAAATCCTTGCACTAACAGAACTACTTTGTTGGATGAAAGTGGATGCATTGTCTCTAGGATCAATGTATACGCATGAACACTAAGGCTCCAACTAGTTCACAGCCTGTCATGTCACACAGTGCAGCTTTGGAGGTATATTATAAACTGTTGATAGTCCTCTTTAGGATTTTTTAAAATAGAAATGATTTAACAAAAATGTGTATCTTTGGCTTTTATATTGATGCTTGTTACAGTGCAGATGAATACTGTTCACTTCAGCTATGTGTACTAATAAGTCAGTGGTGGATCTCAGGCACTGATCTTCAGAGCTCCTTCTTATTTTCATTTGTGAAATCTTGGAGGGTATCTGGCTTCACCATACCAAATGGTTGTAATGATTACTGAGATAATATGTCTGAAGTGCTTTGAGCACTTAGGGAAGTGCTATATAAATACTAATTAGTATTATTTACTTATTTGCATATGTTCACTTGTTTATATTTTATAGTTTGGAAAATTCAGAGCCCTCTTGAGAGCAAGTCATAGATGCTTCTTCCCTTCCAAACAACCTCAGACAGCTATTTGTATCACTGTACCCCTATGAAGTCAAACACCCCTGATGGCTTTTAATCAGGGAGGGAAGCAATATTTTCTGTCTCCTCTATATGGTCCAGAGATCAGAGTCACTCTCTACTTCTCTACCCAGCCACAGGCTCCTCATTCAAGCATATAGGGGTTTGTTATAAATCTAAATCTCTCTCTGCCTATAGATAATACATACACGTCTGCTTCAAGAACCAGTGCTTTGCAAAAGGGAATTTGACTGAAGAAAACTCTCTCCTCTGTCACTTAAAATTGCTCACTTTTCATGAGTATGTTGCAGCTTTATAGAGTGGCAGCTGCTTAGTCAACAGACAGCACTCAAATTAACCAGCAAAGCAGACACGCTCTTGAAATTGAAATGAGCTTAGGAATGGGATCACTGATGCTGTGGATAAGAGTACAGGAGGCAGGACAGTGCAGAGCCATGTTGGTTTGTGCGTCATCAGGGATGCAGGGAGTCAATCAATATTTGCCAAATGGAATAGAAAACACTGGGCAGAGATGAAATGTGTCTTTTATGCGTCGCAGGGAGGAAGCAAGTGAAAGATTACAAATTCATATTGCTTAACACACTAGGTGGGATAATATAAATAAATGGCTCAGTCTGTGAACAATGCCTGATCTCTGAAGGGTACATCCAGGTTGTGCTTCCCCTAGCAACCAGGACAGTGACTGCAACATTAAACAGAAATTTGAGGACTGTGCCTCTGAATAAAGATACCTACTAACGCAGGACCTTTGGGGCTATGGTTACTACTACCTAGGTTGATCACTGCTAGTTAAGGCAGGCTGCATGTGGCTTGCAAGCTAAATTAGAGTGTTCAACATGCCTAACACATGCAGAGCCTTCTGTCCTGAAGTATTCTTAGTCCAGATCAGTTGATAGAGAATGAGACTCTTAATCTCAGGGTCATGGGTTTGAGCTCCGCATTGGGCAAAAAGATTCCTGCATTGCAGGGGGTTGGACTAGATGACACTTGTGGCCCCTTCCAACTCTACAATTCTATAGCTCTGTAATGCTGGAAACACTCACATATAACCATTACGGTCCTGATTCTCAACTCTCCTGCAGGGTGCTGCACTTACATTCACCGAGCCTTGGTAAATCCCCAGCATACCTGAGATCCATACAGCCAAACAGCCTTGCAACAAGAAGTAACACTATGGATGAGAGTGATCACAAAATGCATAATAAAAAGCTATAATTACATTAGACCTTATTACTTGAATGGGGGTGGTTACAACTGCCTGGTATAGTCACACAGCCGTTCTATCAGTTATTGCAAAGCTGCCAGGCTATATGTTTACTAGCTCCCATGTTTGCTAGGTTACAGCAGCTTGCATTGGCATGGGCACAAGGCAGTGGTGGGGAACCTGTGGCCCATAGGGCCAGGCCTATTTAGCAGTAGCACATGCCATGATAAGGCACTGCTGCTCACCTGAACTGATCTCCAATTGGTCATAGCTGCTGCTGCTACTGGGAGATAGAAAGTGAAGGCTGAAGTGGCAGGGAGGTTGATGCAGTGCAAACACCCCAGCAGGAGAGACATATCTGACTGGAAGTCATGTGAGCAGTGGCACCCCACTCCAGAGTCTCATTGCTGCTGTTTGGGCCTATCAAGCCTTCAGGTTTGACCTGTGAAAATGTTTGGGGTAAACCAGCTAGGAACTTTATTTATGTACTTAAAAAGAGCTGAGTTTCTAGGGATGCTGAACTTGGAGGAGTTGCCATTTGTAACATGCACGGTATTCTGCAGTTTTTCTGGTCTTGCATGGCTTACTCACTGCCCTGAGTATGAGATTTACTACATGCTATGGCATGCAAAGGTGAATCCAAGTGACTCGACTCTTTCCATTGTCCTAGACTAACAAAAATGATTTGAAGTATTGCCTTTGTCCATACTTTCCCCCTGGAACAAACCTGGCCACAAGGTCTGTAGTTATCCCCCCCGCAAGTAAATGCTTCATCAAGTGCATCCCTTATACATATTCGTATTTTGTAAAGACTTAAATAACAAAGTCTCAAAACAGTCTTAACAAAATCTATCCAGATCTATTTTTAGCAGCTTGAACATGTTGGCTGTTACATAACATTCATTCACCATATATTCAGTAAATAGCCCCATATATGAAGGAATGATATTTTAAAGTCCATTTTGTTTCTGTCTTTCACATTTTAAAATAGGGCCTGGAAGCATTTAACGGTAGATTTCTATAGTGGGTGCATAAAGAGTGGTAACTGTTACTTGGTCTTGCTGTGCTTGGTCATTGCAAAGGCTGGTAAGCTTGCATCTCATTTTAATAGACATACATGGAAGTCACCAAGAAGAAGAACTCAGGCTTTTAGCTAGTTAGAAAACAGACTTTCTGGCTACTTAAAAGCTAGTGTCTGGCTGGACTTGTCTCCCTTTCTGCCCATTAGGGGTGGCGGCGAAGATATGTTATGATAAAGGACATTGGTTTCAACACAAGATCATGGCTTTGATACAACATAATGATTATTTTTCTTTGCAGTATACATGGGAAATTGTGACATGATAGATATTTATAAAATTATGCTTGGCATGGAGAAAGTAGACAAAGAAAGCTTTGATCCCTTTTTCACAGCACTAGAATTTGTAGGAATCCAGTGAAGTTGAATGTTGGAAGATTCAGGAAATATAAAATAAATACTTTTTCACATAGCCCATTGTTAAACTGTGGGACAGGCTCCCACAGGAGGCAATGATGATCACCAAACTAGATGGAGGAGAGGGCTTATTTGAAGCTAGGTCACAGAGCTGGAAAAGGCACAGAAATACATGGAAATACTGAAGTGTTTGGGGCTTTGGGTTAGATAAAAAGGCAACTAAGTTGGAGGCTTATACAATTATATATGGTGTGGAGAAAGTGGATATGTAGATAATAACTTTGCTTCTCTCATGACACTCACTCTTTAGAGCACCCAAATAAATTGATTTGCAGTAGATTCAGGACAAACTAAAGAGGGTATTTCTTCACACATCATTAATCTATGGATTTCACTGCCCTAAGTTTTGCAGATGATTGCTAGCTTACATGAATGTAAGCTATTGAAACTATTCCTATCATGGCTGTTAGCCAGGATAGCTAAATGGAGCCTTCAAGTTCAGAAGCAGTATACCCCTAGATATCACTTGCTTGGGAAACAGTAGAGGAACACTGTTGCCTTCATGCCCTGTGGGTGGACTTCCCAGAAGCATCTGGCTGGCCACTGTGGGAAACAGGATGGTGGAGTAGATGGAGCTTTGGTCTGATGGAGTTATATGGCTCTTCTTCTGTTTCTACATTCTTAGATAAGAATAAACTTCTTTGATTCTTTCACATATCACATAATGATGGAAAAGCAGGATAGTTTAATATTAACATGGGTCCAGTTGCGAGGACAACAAAAGTGGATTTTGCCAGCCTTTAAAGTCATCAAGTTACGCTCTGAGCTTTGAAGGACAAATACCCACTATCTGTTACACAAGAGTTCTGAGGAATTTACCATTCTTACTTCATTTGAAGTCTTTTCTTTTTTTCTTTTTACAAATGTCAACTTTGTGTTGATACGTTTTTCGACATTTGAATGCCATATATTGATTTATATCATAGAATCACAGAATTGAACAGTTGGTTGGAAGGGAGCATGGGGGTCAACTAGTCCAGCCACCTGCAAATGCAAGAATCTTTTTGCCCAACGTGGGGCTCAAACCCACCACCCTGAGATTAAATGTCTCATGCTTTACCGACTGAGCTATCCTGCAGTTTAATCTAAGATGGGAGCATCGCGATTATTGTGTTTTGAATGTGAGCTGATGTTGGGGTGGGATTCCTACCCCTTTTTTCTTTTAAATTTGCTATAAAAATGAAAAGTACGGGTTCAATTTATAAACCATGTGGGAAATAAACAAGCTGTACAAAGCAATTTGTCTATATTAATATTACAAAATTATAAGCTATAGCCAAGCTTAAGAAATCATGATTTTGTCCCCGTTCCCCCCCCCCCCGTGTTATATATGAGAAGATAGAAATGTTTTGTTTCTTTTGCATTTTTATTGGTTCATTGTGTTTTGGTAAAGTCTTAATTTTTTATTTAATGAAAAAGGCATCTGTACTTGACTTGTTTAAAGTACCTTTGTTTATGAAACATCATGTGACTACTAAGGGAAAATAAATAAAAATGAAGTTTAACAGAAATGGATGTAGATTGACATGAGGAAAATCATTTAAAATGGGAGAGATTAGAGGACTAGATTTCATCTATATTTTTCAGAGTGGATCCCAAAGTCTTTGCAGCACATGATTGTCATCTTCCTGTGTGAATTCAATGCTCTGTCGAGCCAGTCAAATAACAAAATAAAAAAAATCTCCTGACATGGTCAAAGGTGCCCTTTTTGCGATTATTATTATGATTATGCTGTGACAAATATACTTTGCTGCCTTGGAAGAAAGGTTCACAATATCCCTGGAGGGTATTTTGAAGGCTGTTCAGAACTCCAAAAGCCAAGAGTTTTGGTGCATATCTGAGCTTGTTTCTTAACACAGAGGAAAAAAGATAGCTCTGCGTCATGAAGCTAGAAAGCGATATTGCTTTGGCTTAGGCAGTGTGAATCACTGCGATGCTACAACTGAAGTGGCATTTCAAGACTGGGATCTATAACAAAGCAGAGAATCTATAATATTCAGGCCCCTGAAATTCAAACCCAGTCATTGGTGTTATTTTGTACCAGGATTAGATGTGCTGGTGTTACACACACACACACACACACACACACACACACACACACACACACCGTATGTCAAAAATTAGGGGGCATCTTATACAACGATATATCTCCCCCCATTTTCTTAAATCTGAGTCCCCCAAAATAGGGGGCATCTTATACATGTGACCGTCTTATAGACGGAAAAATACGGCATATACCATAACTCTCAAAAGAAAGGATCTTCATTATCCATAAACCATTAACAAAAATTCTGGATCCCTCTTATGCCAGCTAAAAATCCTCTCTCATTTATCTGTAGTAGAAAGGTTACATTCTGTAGCTGTGGAGCTCAGAGACATATACCTTGTGGATTTCCAAAGAGGAACATCCATGTGTGTGATGCATATGATAAATTTAGTAATTGTACAGTATTGAAGTTTTCGTTTGTTTGTCTTTAAAGCTAAACACTAAAATGAACTTTGATTTCTAACCAAGACTGCCTGTAAGGCTTTGAAAGCCACAACAATCTAAAGAGTGCAATATTTCTTTTTTTTCTTTTTCTTTTAAGTAGTAATAAAACGTATAAAACAGAAAATGACAGATAATTCAGAGAAATAGGTTGGCAACTAGTTTAGTGTGCAACAAGGGAACTTTAGCCTTGTAATTCCAGAACAAGAGCCCCTCCCACAAAGACTATTGAAAAACTACTTTTGCAGCTGAGGTGATTCTTAAAAGTAGTTTCTGTATCATGGCATGGGGACCTGCTATTTTTGTGTACGGTTGAGGGGGGCGTGTGGGGGGGGAGTTAAATTTCCTATTGGCTGCCTGCCTTTCAATACTGCTTTGGCTCATGGGTAATAATAATAATAATAATAATAATTTATTATTTATACCCCGCCCATCTGGCTGGGCCTCCCCAGCCACTCTGGGCGGCTTCCATAAAAACCAAAAATACAATAAAATATCACACGTTAAAAACTTCCCTGAACAGGGCTGCCTTAAGATGTCTCCTGAATGTCAGGTAGTTGTTTATCGCCTTGACATCTGCTGGAAGGGTGTTCCACAGGGCGGGCGCCACTACCGAGAAGGCCCTCTGCCTGGTTCCCTGTAGCTTTGCTTCTCGCAATGAGGGAACCGCCAGAAGGCCCTCGGCGCTGGACCTCAGCGTCCGGGCAGAATGATGGGGGTGGAGACGCTCCTTCAGGTATACTGGACCGAGGCCGTTTAGGGCTTTAAAGGTCAGCACCAACACTTTGAATTGTGCTCGGAAACGTACTGGGAGCCAATGCAGGTCTTTCAAGACCGGTGTTATATGGTCTCGGCGGCCGCTCCCAGTCACCAGTCTAGCTGCCGCATTCTGGATTAGTTGTAGTTTCCGAGTCACCTTCAAAGGTAGCCCCACGTAGAGTGCATTGCAGTAGTCCAAGCGGGAGATAACCAGAGCATGCACCACTCTGGCGAGACAGTCCGCAGGCAGATAGGGTCTCAGCCTACGTACCAGATGGAGCTGGTAAACAGCTGCCCTGGACACAGATTTGACCTGTGCCTCCATGGACAGCTGTGAGTCCAAAATGACTCCCAGGCTGCGCACCTGGTCCTTCAGGGGCACAGTTACCCCATTCAGGACCAGGGAATCCTCCACACCTGCCCGCCTTCTGTCCCCCAAGAACAGTACTTCTGTCTTGTCAGGATTCAACCTCAATCTGTTAGCCGCCATCCATCCTCCAACCGCCTCCAGACACTCACACAGGACCTTCACCGCCTTCACTGGTTCTGATTTAAAAGAGAGGTAGAGCTGGGTATCATCCGCATACTGATGAACACCCAGCCCAAACCTCCTGATGATCTCTCCCAGCGGCCGCATGTAGATGTTGAAAAGCATGGGGGAGAGGACAGAACCCTGAGGCACCCCACAAGTGAGAGCCCAGGGGTCTGAACACTCATCCCCCACCACCACTTTCTGAACACGGCCCAGGAGGAAGGAGCGGAACCACTGTATAACAGTGCCCCCAGCTCCCAGCCCCTCAAGACGGGGTAGCTATACTCCAGTCCATACAGGGAACAGGAAGCAAAAGTCATACGTTGTTGCTAAGCAACCATGACTAGTACTGTACTACCTTTCAAGCCATTCACTCAACTTGGGCTTGCCATACGTCAGGAAAATTCCTGACATGTCCTGGTTTTCACATGTCAAAATGTCAGGGGAAACCCAAATGTATGGCAAATCGATGGAAAAAAGCAGTGGAAACAGCTCCTAAAGCTTAAAATTACCATTTGGGGGGAAGGCAGTAATTTTACTGCTCACTAGCTTTGCTAAATTATCACTTCTGGCCTGCCATTAAATCAGAGATTTTGCTAAGTAACCCTGGGAGTCTAGACTTGATGCATCTGATAGTCACTGGATACGAGGTCCATCAGTGGTTTATTCTATTGTTCATACAGTTTACAGTGGAATAGTTTTGCCTTTTTGCCTTCAGAAGCCATTTTAAAAATGTACTTAAGGGATAATGGCCCTGTCTGAGAGGCTATATGAGGCAATAAAATGTTTTTTTGTGGGTGATTAAACACCAAAGAGAAGCTGAGATACCAAGGCCATGAACATTATTTCTGATACAGGACAGGAATACAAAGCAATCAACAAACCAAATCATTCAAAAAGACAGACTGTATTCCTTGTTTACCTTGAAAAGGTTAAACTACTGGGTGTGTTTTCTCTGCGCTCCGGCCACCTCTAGTTTTTTCCATTGAAAAAAGAAGTCTACCCGTCTCATCATTTCAATATTTGTCCTATCCTCTGTGAAGGGGACATTGGTTTTGTTGGAACATCTTGTTACATAGTGGAATTTACCCAACATGACAGAAATTCCAATTCAAGAAATGCTCAAAAAGTCAATAGACTATGAGGATCTGTATTTGAAAGATGCTGAGGGCCCCCTGGGGGGCACTAAATCCACCAGATATTTACATCTTGAAGATAATGATCTTGCATTTATTCAGTTCAATTGGAATGTCCAATCACTAATAATAGTTTATATTTTTCAACTGAAATATAGCCCAAGGAGCAAGTTCAAATGCTTAGGCGCTTATGCCACAAGGTAGAAAATTGAAATATCTTGAGCAAATGTTTCAGGATCTTTTTGAATAGCTATTCAAACTATTCTCACAAAGTTTGAAAAAGTATTAGCAATTCCCTGAATATGCAGTAAAGTTGATCAGCAAAGTGACAATTGCTGTGAAATTTACAATCCAAGCTGTTTCTGTTCTGAAATTTTCCAGATAAACTGAAGCTGCAATGATATCCTCCAGCAAAGTAACAGCTGGTTGAAATTAGATAACTTAAGTTCCGAGCAATGAAATTTAACCTACAATGAAACAAGCAGCTTGTTTGCATTGCTGATCCTAATAAATTCTTAAATTTATTGTTCATTGTGGAGCCACAATCTTTTTAAAGCATACTTTGTGTTTGGATTTAGACACTGTGCGGTCTACAATGCATATCAGGATCTATATTACTGAACATAATCATCTTTGATTAAAGCTCACAACCATTCTTAAAACAGCCTATTTCAGAAGTCAGTGCCCAGTATCTATAATAACCCTATACTGATGGACCAAATGTCTATGTAAGATTACCTTAATCTGCAAATAATTTCACATTTCAAAGAGAGTCACTAGAAAATGGTGGTAAGAAGACTTTCATACAGCGCTATGTGTTCGTTAGTAATAAAACAATAATATACTCCTGTGTCAGCTCTGTAAAACTGTTACTAAGCTGATACTTTGCATTATGAAAAACATGAAATATGTTTGTGTCTTGGTATATTAATAACACTGCAAATCCACCCCGGTTGAGGTCACTATGTATTATTCAAATCCGCTCACAAGACCCATTCGGAAAAGCAGAAGGCTTTTATGTAATAACCATGAATCAGTCATGAATATGCCACTTTCCTGCACAGCTATGCTGCAAACAGATTGGCATTTCGGATGTGAACTAAAGCTGCACATGCTCAGTCCTTCATTCACGTGCCTTCATTTCTTCTTTCCCTTAAGTTATTGCTCTGTAAAAAAATATTATCCTGTCAGGAGCTAAGCTTTAAGCACTTGAGAAACCTCTGGGATACTAAGCATCAACTTAGTGATTCAGGCTTAACTGCCATTCCCTTGAGGGCAGTGACTAGGTATACTATAACATTTTAAATTGCTTATTCTGTAAACAATAAAACAACAGCTTTATTGCACATGGTTACAATGAATTCCAAAGTGTCTTCTGTACTGTATAACACTATGAGATTGAATACTCCCTGGGTACCTTAAAGACAGGGTCTCTATGGACCCCCTTTTCCCAATCTGTCCCCCCCCCCTTTGCAAGGATGTTTTCGAAAGAGTACATTGGGGGTTTTGAATTCTCCAATTCTGCTATTGCTTCTCAGTACTCTGAAGAGAAGTGTAATGCTTCTGCCTAGCTTCTAAACTGTTATCAAATCTAGTTCCTGTAGACATCTACGGGATAAAATATAAGACCTTTTTCCTATATGTGTTTGTTTATTTACAGCATTTTAATCCCATAATTCATCCAAAAAAGGGTCCCAGAGCACAAATATCCTAAATAATATATTTAACACATGTAACAAAAGGAAAAGGGATTGGTATGAGGAGCTTAAAAAAACCCACCCAGTATCAACACTAATCCATAGTTTTGAAATTCAGCAGGTCTTGGAGCTAGATCTCAGCACAATGGAAGGGCTACTGCCTCCTCTCCTGGTTCAGGGTCGGATCGAGGACTGGGGAGTGGGGGGCAAAGGAGGCACATGCCCTGGACAGCAAAATTATGAGTCAGTTGGAGAGGAATGTGGACATGGACTGGTGCATCCTGCTTATAAGCTGGCTGGCTGGGTGTGTGCTATGGTGCAAATAATGAGAGAGTAGATGCAGAGCAAGGCCTCCACTGCACTATTTTGATGGCCCCAACTGGTGGCTGGTGGGAGGAGGGCTCTCAGCTGGAATCGTATCCAGGCATGATAGCAATGAGATGTAGAGAACTTGCTTTGTGGACTCATGTAGGCATAAGAAGGTGCCTTATAGTAGGACAGACTTTCTCCGTGGAGCCAGGGCCGGATTTAGGTTTGCTGAGGCCCTAAGCTACTGAAGGTAATGGGGCCCTTTATATGTCCAGCTGTCCTTTGTCAACAACAAATTGTCACTGTTTTTCGTGTTGAATATATGCTATATGGTAATTTATGGACCTAATAGATATCTAAAGCCATTTGCCACGGTTGCTGCATGTAGGTTTTATTTTATTTGTTTTTTCATCTTATATTTTGGAAATGTACATCCAGGTTTTTTTTCCTTTAAATTGTTTTGGGGCCCCCGAGACAGTTGGGCCCTAAGCTATAGCTTGTTTAGCTTATACATAAATCCGGCACTGCATGGAGATCCTTAGAGCTCCTAAGTGGCAGCAGCTCTTTAGGGTCCCATGCAATTTTATTTCCTATCACCTGCTACCTGATCATTTTGAACTGGAGATTCCAGGGCTTGAAACTGGGGTCTGCTGCATGCAAGAGTATGTGCATTAGTATGGACTAGTTGATGGCATATATGCTTAGGAGGCTGTAATATGTAAATACCTTCCAATTCTTAAACACAAAAATGGAAATAGCAATGCCAATATCATGTTATTTTTCTTTGCTTCTTTCAAATTTATATGATGAGTACCTTCTTTAGCTGATAGGATTTTTTCTGGTAACCCCCACGGAGAACCTTAAGGTCCATAAATAGAAACACTCTAGAGGTCCCGGGCCGTAAGGAAGTCAGATTAGCCTCAACCAGGACCAGGGCCTTTTCAACACTGGCTCCAGCCTTGTGGAACGCTCTGTCTCCTGAGACCAGGGCCCTGTGGGATCTGATTTCTTTCCGCAGGGCCTGTAAGACAGAGTTGTTCCGCCTAGCCATTGGCTTGGAATCAGCCTGAACCCCTATTTGGGGACTTCTCTGGCTTTTTTCTGGCCCATGTAGGACCAGTCTGGATAATTGGCCTTGTTGAAGATTTGACGTTTTCTCCCCCCAAACAGTTTTTGATCTGGGCTTCCACTGAAATTAGGCTGCATTTTATGTTGTATTTTAATCAATTTTTTTATACCTGATGTTAGCTGCCCTGAGCCTGGTCTTGGCCGGGGAGGGTGGGGTATAAATAAAATTTATTATTGTTGTTGTTGTTGTTGTTGTTGTTGTTGTTGTTGTTACATTTAATACTGAGTTTCTTCTGGTTCTATTGTGTTATTCCATTTATTACAGTTTAAGTTTGTTCCAGAATGTTATGAATGTGAAGTACCTCTGATCTTGCACTAGTAAAATATGGAAGAAGTCAGGGCATAATCAGAGCCAGGGGGAGTTCCCACATTAGGTAAATTGCAGTTACCTCTTGATGACTATAAGAAGCTAATGTTGATACATCAGCAACCACTTTCATGTTTTCTCTTCCTTCGCTGCGGTAATTTTTTACCTTCCCCCAGCAGCCAAAACAAAGACACCTGCAGCCTTTTGTTTTTGAATATATATAAACTACTTGCAGAACCCAGGTGGGCAGACTTCCTTGGCTTCAGTAGAAAGTGGCTGTTGCGTTGGATACCACACCTTTAATTTAGAGCAATAAAGCATTGTAAATATGTGATTAGAGGCTGTAAAACTCGATCTTTCCAATACTTTAAATGCCTACCAACTGGAGTCCTATACATACCTAATGTGATAAGAGGTTCAGCAGCAGCTCACATCAGAAATGGAAACATTAGTAGCTGTAGGCAAAATAGCTTGCCCAATTGCTGTCATGTTCATGAAAAACTGCAGCTATCTCCTTCTATGGCTACTGTACAATGAAATAGCCATGTGCCTGTTTTTCTCTGCTGACTTTTATCAACATAGAAATAGGAAATCCTTAAGTCTTTGGTTCAAATGAGGCAGCATTTAACATATTGTAACTGCCACGGTGCTGTGATTAGATGCATAGGATGTTTTTGGTGGGATTCATGCTGCCTTGCCCACCTGAAGTAGCAAACACAACCCAAAGTCCCACAGTCCCACTTTGAGCACTCTAAATCTTGTTCTGTTTGCAAAGACAATTAATACCACAGACATTAAGCTGCGGGTTGCATGATTTTCAGGGTAATCGCTTGTCACCACTGTGACCGGAACACCTCCCTTAATGAGGCAGTTTGAGGATCCCCGCAGAGACATCAGATCTCCAAAAAGAAACTGTAATGAGCACAGCAGCAGAAGGAGTACAGAGAGTCAAACCTCCCTCTGCATTAGACGTACCCTTACAGACGACACTGGAACTACACGTATCATGTTTACTGCATTTTTTTTATTTATTAAGGCGAGCTCTTTCCTGTCTGTGGACAGAAAGGTTCCACTTGAAAAGCAGCCCTCTCTCCCCTTATTTCCACTCAATTTCATTTATATATAAAGGTATTTAATCAAATATTAATATCTAATGTGATTTAAAGAGGGATGGTTTATCATTGGGCTGGACTTCTCCTAAAGAAACCTTTGTATCTGGGTGAACTGGGAAAATGCTTGAACTGACCATTTGGGGCATGGTGACAGAATACACAAGGGGGTGGAAAACATTCGCACTGTACACTTGTGCAGGTGTGTGTGGTTTTTTTTAAAAAAAAAATCCATATCCAAAATAAAACTGTACTCTTCAAGCTTCAAGGTGGTAAGAACACCAGCACAAGTGCCTCTTTTGGCAAAAGAACACTGAGCAAATGCTTTGGTGGCTGAGAGGAGCCACAGTGAGAGCGATCCTGCTTCTATTCCCTGGTATCATATGAAAAGGAGTAAGATGATTAATGCAAATGAGCCTATTACAGTTGGGTACCATTTGATTTCATGATGAGGTTATCCTAGTGAGAAATTATGCAGAGCTGTTGATCTTTTTGGAGTTTAGTGTTGCCGCTGAATTTCCCTGTTCAGGGCCCAACTCAGATGGGGCAACTGTAGAAAGGTCAAGGGGAGTCAAAAGACTCTTACTGACAGAACAGGTGAGGTTTTCCCAGGGAGGTTTCACACATCTTTATGCTAAGAAAGAAAGAAAGAAAGAAAGAAAGAAAGAAAGAAAGAAAGAACCCTCTAAATAGAACAAGAGAAGAAGAATGGCTCCATTTTTAGCCACATGTTCTCCTGATCATGCAGAATCTGAGGAAAATCATTTATTTCTCCCAATTTTTTCCAGCCTAGGGTGTACAATTCCTATTTTTAGAAGCTATGCAGTATTCCTAATCTGAAACTTTGACTATCTAGTGAGTCAGAAGGTCTGACTGCCCAGAGATACGTGAGTCAGAGAGGCAGGAATAGTCTGTTCTTCTTCAAAGCACCAAGGGATGCAGAGATTTAAAGAGGCTCGACTCTCAGCAAGGTATACAAAAGAAACTGTCTTGTATCAATATAAATCTCCATAACCTTTAAGTAGAACATGTGTGTGTGCGTATGCACACACACTGGAAATTATTGCACCAAAATGATTACGCATTACTTTCTATGTGTGTGACAAAGACTGACATGTCACCTGTCTCTTGGCATTCTTTTCCCTTGGCTGTTAGTTAGGTAATGAAAAGCTAGGTCATGTCACCTTCTCTTCTCATTGTGACATAATCTATCCCTGTGGTATGGAAGAAGAGGTGGCGGGGACAGAGCCCAGCTAGCCAGATTTAATGAGCAATTGTCCCAAATCAGTCGTGTTTTAAATTTCCCTTCGCAAAGCAGAGTTTTCACTCAGCTGTATCTTAGCTGCTATGTTTTCTACTGTTTGGAAAGGTACGTTGAAATGAAGTATCAAGATAAAGTATCTTAAAGATTCCTGGAATCTAACAGGGGACTTCGGTTCTGGGTGTTTTTTCAACATTGATACACTGATACACTTGATACACTTGTGATTCATTAATTTGTCTTCCCAAGGAAACCTCCTTGAGATTTATTGGATTCATAGGATTGTTGCAAGGAAATAGCACCTCTGCCCTTTGACATGGGACAGTGACAGCCACTTAATACACAGGAACAGAAACGTAGACCAATTCACAACTTTAGCACAGCATCCTAACAGGTATTAAAGATGCCTGGTACCCTGGAGCATAGGCATGACTTTGCCCTGGGAAGGGGTGGGAGATTAAGAGCTGAAAGGGTAGCTCTTCCTTATTTGCCTGGCATAGGGTGCTCATTTAATTTTTGTGGCACAAGCAGCAATGTGCAGTGGAAATGCTGTCCTCATTCTCATTAGCACACATTTTCTACCTAGCATTTTGCTTATGGAAGGATGCCCCTATACAGGGGTTTTTTTCAGGATACGATTTTTATTTATTCAGCATATACCCTACATATGTTCATATGTCCACATTCATTCAGTCACATAAAGGAAGTGGACAGATTGCAGAGCACCTGCATGTGCAAAAGTACATACATATGACCTGGGTAACATTCACATAGGAGAATGAGACCCACTCCCATACCCCTCTATGTCTAGAGCTTACATACTAGAGGCCTCTGTGAATAATCACAAGGTGACATCAGTGAATCACCTGTGTCAGGCCTGATATATAAATGTGGAAAGAGAAATGGATTGGGGTCAGAGATGATAGAGATGACAGAGACAAATTTGCCAATATTTGTAAAAGCACTCTTAACTTTTCCACAGTCTCCAAAATGAGATCATTGCTGTAGGACAGGGATGTGGAACCTTTGGCCCTCCAGAAGTGGTTGGACTACAACTCCCATCAGCCCCAACCAGCATGGTCAATGGTTGGTGATTATGGGACTTGTAGTCCCATAAATCCAGCAATATCTGAAGAGCCATTGGTCCCCTATCCCTGCTGTTGCAGCTGTCTAGGAAAATCTTATACTCCTTGGGCAGGGTTGCCAAGGGGAAGTTAACTAAGAGCCCTGCATATAACACATGGGGCAGCTGAGACATCGCAGCCTGCTACAATTGTTTAATTCACTAGTGGTGGATATCATAGTTCCCACCAGATGATGTTGGACTACAACTCCCATGGTCCCCGGCAACATGGCCAGTTATCAGGAGTGGTAGGAATTGTAATCCAAGAAAATCAGGAGGGTGCCACAAAGGCTATTCCTGCAATTGACTGTTGACTCAAAGTTCTGTCTTTGTCCTGTTTAACTATATCATTCCTCTTATTTCCCATTCTAATAATATATTACTTTGATAAAAGTATAGTGATTCACTTTATATACCCTTGGTAAAATAATTTTCTCCAATTTACATATTAATGTGAACCAGTTGTGAAGTGTTGATGCTAAATGATCTACAGTGAAAGCTTATTATACAAGTCTGCCTGGAGTTTAGTCCAGTGAGGCTTACTCGAAAGAAACAGAAATAAGATTGCTCCCTTAAACCATTTTTATATTCTCACAGTTGTGTAGCTATTTGTGTTGGGTGTGGTAGTAGTCCAGAGGGAAAATGGATATTGCCTTGGTTACAGCTCTACTTATTTATACCTTGGCAGGTCAGGTTTGCCATTATGCCATCACAATGAGTCCATTTGACATGCATGTTTAAAACTGAAAGGTTGCCTAAATAAGGATATGGTGCTGGATTGATCAAACCACATTAATGCTGTGTGGTTGGCATCACATATTATGATCCGGTTAGCCAAATCTTATTTTTAATCATACAATAATAGCATGCATGTGGAGTCTTGGACACAACTCAACTGAGATTTCTACTTTTCCTCAACAGAAGCTCTAAATTCAATACTCCTAACAAAGAGCATGATTTGAAACCAGTTTTTAAAGCTGTGTTTTGGATGGTAGAGTCAATGGTTTGTAGGGCAAGGTTTACATGCAACGGTGTCACTAAGGGCATGACAATGTAGGTCAAACACATCAGGGTCATGCTATACATGCTATACAGTTGTGTCAAATAGGTTATTCATTTTGTATCTATCTCAAAGCTTTTTTTTACATTAATACTTTTTTCTATTAAAATAGAGTTACGTATTCTCAGCAATGTTAAAATTGTGTGTCTGCTGCTAATTAAATCAATTCATGACATCCTTCAGGGAAGGTCTGTCTCACCCAGTACATCTGTTATACTTTACAAAGTTTAGGCAATTCTGTTTGAATACTGAAACCATTCCTTGTATGACTAGTGCTGAGCAAAAACCTAAAAGGCATGGACAAGGCTGATTACAGTTCAAACTGATCACAGATTGTCCATTGAGGGGAAATGAACTAGGCTGACCAATCCTAGTTTAATATTAAATTGGGAGGGGGCACTGCCATGGGTTTTAAAAGCTGAGAAATAGTTCCATAAATTGAAGATATAGGTGAGCTTTAAAGAGGTATCCCTGAGGTAGCTTGAATAGTTTGAGTTGGGGAGTTCCAGCGTGACAAAGTTTGAGAACTCCTAGTCTAAATAAACAGAGAGTTGTTGAGGATTATGATGAGAGTGTTTGACAGAATTATGAAGAAAGGGGAGTACTTTGCACCTGACTCAGGACAGCATCATTAATCCTCACCCGCTTGCTCCCTTGCTTCATTTGCGAAAAAATGAAGTAGATGATAAACAGAACAGGACAGTGTACAGACCCGCTCTTGGCAAAAGGGTTAGAAAATATCACTTTCCTCCATTGATCAATGTCATTTGGATCCTGAACATTCAGTTCTTTTGTAGGAAATCTTGTCTCTCAAATGAATACCAAGCCTGGCTCAGGCCGTGTCTGCAAAAAAATGTTTTTGAGGTCTTCCCTAATTCAATATTAAAATTTACCAACCTCTCCCTAATTATTCAGCAGGGCTGAAACCATTATAGTGATGGTTTCTATAAATTCTATGTTTCTGGTGCTTTTTAGACTATTCTGCAGTCTAACAGGAAGATGGTAAAATGCTGAACAATATGATGGCCAGTTTTGTTATATTTTATTGTGGCCATACTATTTTCATTTTGGTAAAGTACATAAACCTATGACCAAAGCATGTGTGGCAATGGCAATCCATGACTGGACCTTCCAGCATCTCCATTTCCATTCCTAAAAGCAACAGTGGAACTCCCAGTTGGGGTCATTGTGCAAGGGGGAACAGGTTTAATCTTTCCATCCTCCCATGCCAATTCCCCAGTGCAAATCTCTCTCTCTGTGAGGCATCATCCACACAGAAGAGGGGAAAATCAGCAGGTTCAGGGGAATCAACAAGGTTTTAAGAAATAAACTAAAAATATTTAGGGGGAAAGAACTTAAAGGAGGGACCTAAATACAGCATGCTCAGTGGCCACATATTATTTTTTTTTGTGAGGGGGGGGGACCAGGAGTGTAGACTGGAGTGACTAGAATCCTGAACAGCCACATTCCACACTACAACATTTTGCATATGTAGTAATAGCAAGTTGTATAGCTCAAACAGGGATAGTGTACTAAGTAATAAGAAGGAGTCATTTGCAAGCATACAGGAACCCTAAGGTTTGCAGAAGTAGGGGGAAAAATATTGTGGGGGGAAATCCTGCCCCTGATAACTAAGTTACCTAACTTCATCAGTACATAAAGAAGAACCTGACACAAAACAAGAGAGTTGCTCTGTATGGCTTTGCTTTGTGACTGAGAAGGGCTTGGATGTGCACTGGCACTCAAACTTCTAATCCAACCAAAGTGAAAAATAGGAGGGATCAGGGAAGACATTCTGCCTGTCCTAGTTACACCTCCTAAGAGAGGCTCATCTTAGACTTCAAGAACCAATACTGTAGTTTGAATTGCAAATACCATTTTTCCCATGTCAAAGTATATCTCTGCGCAGATCATAACCACAACCCCTTACTGCACTGAAAGCCATAGAAATCAAACCACAGAGGAAGAATGATGACAATGAGGGGCAGCAAGTAACTTTAAAGACAGACTTATAAGACTTTCCAATGCAAGATAAGTGGAGTAATCCTTCAGGTTAAATATTATGTTAAGATTTCTTTTCTTTAGTCCATCAAGCTGACAATATGCAACTTAAAGATAATTGTTAAATTTTATTCAAATTGCATTTCTAACCCTGCCATTGATACCACATTTACACATAACTATCAGAACTCAATAATGATAGTACACTGTTTAAGACAACTTTCTATATTGTCTTATAGTTGTTCCTTATAGTGCATGCTTTAGTCACAAGTGACATTCTTAAAACATTTTTTTTTTGTTCTTAAATATACTGGTCAGGATTTCTTGAATGATTTGGTTAGATAGGCTAAATCAGAAAAAAATTATTTTTGCATATTTTGGGACTGCCAAAGAACCAAGTTACTCTTAATTATTAAGCTAGTTATTTTACACTTTCTTAGTTTGAGGTATGCATTAGAAAAGATAGAACTTTACAACCCACTGGTACTAGTCTGTTCTGGAAGCTAGCAGCTTGCTTTTCATATTATGAAATTATGGCTAGAATATCCACTGTTTTTGCCTGCCCAAGTATGTACTAGCTTCTTTATAATTTAATTTGAGTTCCACTTGGGGATGATGAGTGAGCAAAGTCTATAAGATATACAGCACAATTGATGGTCAACCCAGTGTAGGCCACTTTAGCTGATAGCCTCTGGCCGTTGGAGGAAACCTGTGGGGCATTTGATGGTTGTGATAAAAGTGGGTTTGAACTGCTGTTTATAGCTGGAAGTCCTTGTTTTGGTCTTTGTTAATTTCTTTGCAAATGTACTCTGTATATTGATAGAAATGATGACTAAAATTTATTCAACCGTGAAGTGACCTGGAGAGATCAGAGTGGAGGCTGCAGGAAATCAGGAAAGGCTTAATATTAATAATGTCTCACCCCCAGGGAGAGGAAATAACAGAGCTAAAACTGTGGTACGTGCATGTTCCTAAAAGGTGAGGCAAAGACATTGGAAATCTGGCATTATGCAATACAAATTGATGCGACCACCCCTACTGTAAAGTAAAGCAGAAGGAATGGATCCAATCTCTTGTCATTTATTTAGTTCCCAAGAAATAAAGATAAATATCATGCAGATTTACGGTAACTATGAAGCTGTGGCTGCAAGGCTTTATAAGCATTAGCGTACGCTCTCTGTCTAGGATGTTAAAATAACAACATCAAATTACATATTGATAAACTGAGCAACCCGGAGTTGTGTTTTCAGGTAGGTTGAAGAGCCAAGTGTTCAGTATTGGACCAACAAGGACTGGCAGGTTTCTTACACAGGTGAGAGATGGGGGATGGTTATTCCTTTGCAGTTGCAATTATGGATTGGGCAGAGCTTTACAACTGTGTGATTGGCAGGTGATGCTGTTCAGTCAGGTGTGGCGAACCTTTGGTCCTCCAGAAGTTGCTGGACCAGAACTCCCATCAGCTTCAGCAAGCAGGACCAGGGATGATGGGAGTTGCAGTTCAGCATCATCTGGAGGGCCAAATATTTCCCACAACTGCTACAAGTGAAGGAGTTTCCTGTAGACTAGCTGATAGCAAGAATCTTCTGGGACAGCCTGCTGCTCAACCTCTTCACTGCCTGATTGGGTATGGGAGTTTGCTGAGTTTAAAGGATAGTGATCAAAGCTTTGTTGGTTGGTGGACATGGCTAAGCCTGCTCCAATACCTGCATCTGAAGCCTATTTCTGAAGCCCAAAGTCTTGGGCTATCTTACTACTAATATTACCATGATACCTCGAGCCCAGTTGCTATGAATTCATTATTTATTTTCTTCAGCCTCAGGCAACCACAAATACGGATCTTCTGCATTTAGTTTAAGCATGAACTACTGGAGATTGGTGAACAGTGAAGTTCTTACTGGCTTGTCTTGGAGTGGATTTTGGGCATACCGTACAGGCAGGCATCTGCAGAGTTATTTTCAAGTAGAGAAAACTTGGCTCTTAGTTTTGTCTTTTGCTGATGTTAGAACTGTAGGAGCATGCAATCATGCCTTATGCATTATGATGGAGCTTTGGAATGCTTTGCCCACTGAAGTGCATCTAGCTGCATCTTTGACAGCCTTTCACCATCAAGCAAAAGCCCGGCTTTTTCTCAAGGCAGATTGATGCTGTTGCTTTCTAGCTTCTCATCTATCTGGCTGTACGGATGTGAGCAGGGGTGCTAACTGGAATAAATTTTTTTTGGGGGGGAGCCCCGCCCCACATAATCAGTCACATGACTTGGTGCACATACACCATTTGAATGGCAATGCCCATCAACTTGGGGGAGCCCAACCCCCTCAAATATTTTATTGGGGGAGCCAAAGAGACCTAAGTCCTTAGGAATTGGCTCTTATGGATGTGAGGGAGAAGGAAATGGATTATTCTGGAAGGAATGATAGTTTGTTGGCTGGGACCCTCAGCAGGAGCCCTCCACACTGCAACATGTTGTGGGTCCTACTTCTGGACTACAGTATTTCTTTTTTGGGGGAGGGTCCTTTGAATAGCCCTCTTGCCAACCCACAAACTTCTGTGTTTTAGTTTTTTAGATTGCATCCTTTCCCTTTGTTTCAGTATTCAAATCCCAAGCTGCTTGAGGTGGACTGCTGACTGATCCTTCCATCTATATTTTTCCACATGGTAGAAGCCATGCAGAAATAGCCACTGCCTGCATTTAAAATCCTTCATAGGGAGCATAGAATAAGATAATTTTGCCTTGTACATCGGCAGCTTAAATCTTACTGACTTACTGATTTAATTAGCCTAAGTGTGTGCAGGATTGCAGCCAAATTATGCTGAGTAATGCTAAGAGGTTAATCTGTCAGCAGGCAATGGAATTATTCATATATGTTTTACTTGTAGTTCTATTGCATTTCTATGTGGTGTTTGACAGTGCTATTTTCTTGATATACTGTAACTGTAAAAGGGCTTTGGGTTTCATGTTAAAATCACAAGATAAAAAGGAAGACTGACTCTTGTTCAAATTAAAAAATTGTCCAGTACCACCTTAGAGACCAACCAAGTTTGCTCTGGGTATAAGCTTTCATGTGCACGCACACTTCTTCAGATACATGCACACGAAAGCTTATACCCAGAGCAAACTTAGTTGGTCTCTAAGGTGCTACTGGACAATTTTTTAATTTATTTTGACTGTGTAAGACCAACACAGCTACCTACCTGAATCTAGACTCTTGTTCAGTTACACACTGGGATTTAAAGTAATGGTGACTAACTTGCTTGATTTCATGGGGTTCAGACCTGGCTTGCTTAAATCCCATTGAGTTCAGTGAGTCTGCTATGTACTATTTAAGACTATAGCCTTAATCTTGCTCAATAGGACTTACTTCTGAGTAGACATAGTTAGGATAGTGCTGCAAGTCTGGATTCAACACAGAAGTTTCAAACTAATACTCATATCTAACTTTAGCTGGATCTGGGCAATTAATACCTGTGAAATGCATGCCCCCAGAGTTTACCAATACTTATTTTCTGGGCTATTCCCACAGTAAATAATATTTTTATTGTGTTCCCTAGTCTTTGTTGCCTTCACACACACTGTCATCTTCTGTTATGTATGGATCACTGTTTTATTGTTTTATATTGATTTATTACTTTTGTTATATTGTAATTTTATCATTTCATGTTATATTCCAGTTTGGTGGTGGTGTTTTTAAATACAAAGTTGTCTAAAATATGTTTAAATAAATAAATATAAATCAGCCTCTATTAAGGACTTTTTGACTATGCACAATGCAGAGGAAAGCTTTCAGCTTGAATGATTTTCATTGCTGAACAGAATTCAATTCTTAGATGCATCAAAGGCTGCAAATATAGCATTTAAAGCACCTCTTCCCCAAAGAATCAATAGTTTACCCCTCACAGAGCTACAATTCCCAGCACCCTAAACAAACTACAGATCCTAGGATTGGGTTTTTGGGGGAGGAGGGTGCTTTAAATGTATGGTGTGCACACCAGCCAGTTGCCTGCGGACTGGTAATGTAGAAGGGAAATGCTATACCATTTTCAGTGCTATTTAAATAAACAGGCTAGTCAAGGACTGAAACATGACACATAATTGATACCGACTTTGAGCCTTTGTGTTGCTTTTTAAAAAATGTACTGTAGAATTCCACTTTCCTCTTCTATGGCACTCCAGTAAGAAATATAGAATCCAACTACTACTTCTTTCTTTATTTTTATTTTTTAAAAACCTGATGAGAGAATCCTCATGTTTGCCTTCACTTTTCTTCTTTGAGGCTTTTTTCATATACAGTAGATCCAGCTAAAGCCTGAATACAATAGTCAAGATTCCTACATCAGTAGGAAGGGGTAAAATCCACAGCAAGTTTTAGAAGCTTCCAGTTGGGTGTACTTAAAATTATTATTTTTTTAATGAGAAAATCCCTTTAATGCATATGATAAAAAGCAGGTAGCTGCCTATGAAAATTCATGCCACAATAAGCTTTTATGGTACCGCAAGAGTCTTTGAGCTGAATCATAGAATTGTAGAGTTAGGACCATGAATGTCATTTAGTCCAACCCCCTGCAATGCAGGAATCTCTTTGCCCTATAATGTGGGGTCAAACCCTTGACTCTCATGTTCTACCTTCTGAGCTATCCCATGAATTGACTGGTGTGTGTGTGTGTGTGTGTGTGAGAGAGAGAGAGAGAGAGAGAGAGAGAGTCCTTAGGAATAATCACATGCAGTGTAAAAGATGAGGTCGAAGGTGACCTTCCCATGCTCTTTAAACCACTTCCCATATATCCATTTTACAATTTGGAAACAAAGACTAAAGCCCCCAAGAAGCCAATGGCTCCACCAAGATTTTAGCGCTGGTTAGCATCCAAGTTGGGCATGCTACCAACTGGGCCAGGTATGCTCTCTCTGTAAAGTTGATCTTTGGCATTTAAGATGACTGCTAGTGTTGCTTGTTTAATTCGTGGGAGGCTACATGAATTACTAGAATTTTGTTATTTGAATGCCCTACTTAAATTATTCAGAGTGTGAGAAATTATAGCTTGCATAGTCCTTAGCTCATTTTGTAGACCACAACTGAAGAAACAGTTACGTAGAAACAATAAGATTGTAAATGTCAAATTAAGTAGTGCTGAAAATTATGAGATAAATGCACAGTTCTTTTCTTTTTTCTTTTTGGCCTCTCTCCTTTCTGATTCTGCAAGCTAGCAAAAGTTTGCAAAGGGGAATATGCTGATCTGACAACTATATGAAACCTCCCATTGCTCTGTAGTGCTTCATTTCCCCAGTGCCTTATGTTATATTTGTGTAGTCCCTTTTTCAGAAAAGTAGAACGGAGCAAGAAAGCAAGGATGAGAGTTACAGAACAATGCAATGCAAACTGTACTGTGGTTTTCCGTTACATTATGTAAGGATTTTCAAGCTATGTTAACATAGATCTCCCAATAGCTGAGACCATTTCTAAAGCTTGTAACTCTTCTTGAATAAAGAATAGCCTGCACTCCTCTTACTCACAAAGGGAAAGACTGTGACCTAGGTTTATTTGGCTCACTGGTTGATACCTTGTGGCCCACCAAATGATGTCACTGTATATGCTGGCTGCTAGCAGCTTCAGTGAGAGTGGCCAGTGGTTAGGAGCGATGGGAATTGTAATCCAGGAACATCTGGAGGGCACAGGTTCCCTATCTCTGGTTTAGAAAAAAAAATTGCATGCAATATATTGTATTGACTGTCATGCTTCGTACAGTGGTGCCCCGCAAGACGAATGCCTCGCAAGACGGAAAACCCGCTAGACGAAAGGGTTTTCCGTTTTTGAGCTGCTTCGCAAGACGAATTTCCCTATGGGCTTGCTTCGAAAGACGAAAACGTCTTGCGAGTGTTCTGATTTTTTTCCGCTCCCCCCCTTTCTCTAAGCCACTAAGCCGCTAATAGCCTTTTAGCAGCTAAGCCGTTAAGCCTTTAATAGCCGCTAAACCGCTAATAGCGCTAATCCACTAAGCCGCTAATAGGGTTGCTTCGCAAGACGAAAAAACCGCTAGACGAAGAGACTCGCGGAACGGATTATTTTCGTCTTGCGAGGCACCACTGTATTTAGTGGATCCCTCAAACCGAATGCCTCCTCAAAGTACAGTGGTAGCTCGGGTTAAGAACTTAATTCGTTCTGGAGGTCCGTTCTTAACCTGAAACTGTTCTTAACCTGAGGTACCAGTAATGGGGCTAATGGGGCCTCCTGCCACCGCTGTGTGATTTCTGTTCTCATCCTGAAGCAAAGTTCTTAACCCGAGGTAATATTTCTGGGTTAGCGGAGTCTGTAACCTGAAGTGTCTGTAACCCGAAGCGTCTGTAACCCGAGGTACCACTGTATTGTAGCTATATATTGTAAACTCACTGGTGAAGCAAAAGCTCCCTTCTGAAGGTTTTTGTATATTCTGGCAAATTAAAGTAGATGTTAGGATCATAGTCAATGGCCTTTAATACCTGGTTCTAGAATTTTTGTCGCATCAAGCTTGTAGGGCCGGGATTGAAAGCAAATGTTTTAACATTTTTAAATTTGGTCTGAAAGAGAAAATAGCCAGTCCACACATAGATTCAGGTAGGTAGCTGTGTTGGTCTGATGCAGTCAAAATTAATTTAAAAAAAAATGTCCAGTAGCACCTTAGAGGCCAACTAAGTTTGTTCTGCATATAAGCTTTCATGTGCATGCGCACTTCTTCAGCTCCCAAGTTAAAACAGTTCCACACATCATCAGAGATTTGCAACCTCTCCTAGACTAATTGCAGTTGTAAAAGTCGTCAACAGGTTTACCATACCCATTGAGTCATCAACCATCTCCTACTACCCTTCTGAGAAAAACCCCACCCCACCCTCCCACTATATATAAGGGTTTGGTGACTTCTGTTTCAGTGTATCTGAAGAAGTATGCATGCACATGAAAGCTTATACCCAGAACAAACTTAGTTGGTTTCTAAGGTGCTACTGGACAATTTATTTATTTATTTAGTCAACACATAGTAAAATATACAGTATTAAAACAGAGCCCTGTGCAGAGGTAGAAGTTATACACACATTAAAAGTGGCATGTATTAACCACCGCAGATCAAACTACACATGGGAATTAAAAAATTAAAATGGCAAAGATACAGCAGAAAGAGCAGAAAACTTTTTGCCTGTTGTGCTGTAGCACCTCTCCCCACAGCAGAACAGCAAATAACTAAGTGTTTATTTGAACAAATATGGTTGTAGAGTACAACATTTCTTTAGTCCTGGGCTTGCAGAGAGATGAATGTTTTTCACACCATTTTCTTCTTTTTTGAAAAAGCAAAGTAAGAGGCTTACCCAGAATTGTCAAGAAATGTTTTGTATCATATTTGCACTTTCCCAAGCAGCATAAAAGTGTGTCCTTTCTCAACTACCTGTGGCAAATCTTTTACATATACAAAATAGTCTTCTCTCTGCCTCCCATTTTCTTTAGTTGGGCTTTTAATTTTAAATTTGATTCATAAGGACTTGGTGTACTATTCCCTGGAATGAGAAGCCCACAAACAGTTCTAAATCTTTTTAAACTTCGCAGGATGTCAGCTAGTCCAAAAAGTTCTATGCTGAAAGTTCAAAAAGGTGGAGCCCTGGGGCTTTAATCCTGTTTGTAAGTTTTACATTTCAGTTCCAACTTTTTCATTCCCAGAAAAAAAATGCTAAAGCCATTTTCCTTCTTCTCTTCCCTCCTTCTTGAATGTGTAAAGGCTTTTCTTCAATATCGCATTCAAATTTATCCTTAATTACACTCCTTTATAGTAGTCCTTTAATATGCAAATTACTGTTGCAATCCTCATTCATGCTCACTATAGGGCGTTATTATTACAGTGGTACCTCGGATTACATACGCTTCAGGTTACACACTCCGTTAACCCAGAAATAGTGCTTCAGGTTAAGAACTTTGCTTCAGGATGAGAACAGAAATCGTGCTCTGGCAGCACAACAGCAGGAGGAGGCCCCACTAGCTAAAGTGGTGCTTCAGGTTAAGAACAATTTGAGGTTAAGAACGGACCTCCAGAACGAATTCAGTACTTAACCCAAGGTAACACTGTACACCCATTTTGAAGACAGGAAGCTGAGGCTACAACGTGCAGCATGGCCATGGCTGAGGTGCTAATTTAAATTGTGTTTTACAACTATAGCTTAAATCCTATGCATATTCTCCTGGTAATAAGCCTACTACTGAACATAGTAGGACTTCTCAGTAAACCTATCCCAGTATTGTCCAATAGTTCTCCAGGGTCTCCGGAGGAAGTTATACATGTCAGTGGTACCTCGGGTTACAGACGCTTTGGGTTACAAACTCCACTAACCAGGAAGTGGTTGCTCCAGGTTAAGAACTTTGCCCCAGGATAAGAACGGAAATCGTGCGCCAGTGGCACAGCGGCAGCAGGAGGCCCCATTAGCGAAAGCGCACCTCAGGTTAAGAACCATTTCAGGTTAAGAACGGACCTCTGGACCAAATTAAGTTCTTAACCTGAGGTACCACTGTACCTAACTTTTTTTCATTGAAGATGCTAGGGATTCAACTTGGGATCTTCTTCATTCAAAGCAGGTAATCTATTAAGGCAGGTACTAAGCCTAAGGAGCTGACATTGTTCCATGTACTGCTGGATCCCAGAACAGGAGCCCTCTTCAGGCACAGAAAATAATGGGGATGTGCAACATACTGTCCTGTGAATGGCAAGGCAAGCCATATGACTCCAGATTTAACAAACCAGGATTAAATACTAGCATCTTGGCCTTTTATCATGCCTATGTCAGTCAAGGTTCTCCAGCACCTAGCTCCACCACCTGACTAGAAGGAGCCTGGGTTGGACAATGCACACTCCTGATGCTGGTCCTGCCTTGGATCCTCACTGCATAGCCCCAATAATCTGGTAGAAAAAGTGCAGTAAAGAAGGCATCATTTTAAAGAATTTAGGTGCAGGAAAGAAGTGCATACAAGATCTAAAAAAAATAAGGGTGTTATCTTAGGATAAAGGAAAAGGGACCCCTGACCATTAGGTCCAGTCGTGGACGACTCATCTCGCTTTACTGGCCGAGGGAGCCGGCATACAGCTTCCAGGTCATGTGGCCAGCATGACTAAGCCACTTCTGGCGAACCAGAGCAGTACACGGAAACGCCGTTTACCTTCCCGCCGGAGTGGTACCTATTTATCTACTTGCACTTCATTCTTTCGAACTGCTAGGTTGGCAGGAGCAGGGACTGAGCAACGGGAGCTCTCCCGGTCGCGGGGATTCGAACCGCCGACCTTCTGATTGGCAAGCCCTAGGCTCTGTGGTTTAACCCACAGCCCCACTCACGTCCCTTATTTTAGGATTGTATCCAACTAAAAAGTTCTGCTAGTGAAATCACTCTTGACTGCACAATGGAACTTCCCCTCCCATCTTCTTCTCCTGCACTTCCTCTGAAACAGAGGGTTGGGAGAAAACTCAGAACAGATTTAGGGGGTGCATGAGGAGGGGAGAGGAAATTTCATTGTGCAGTAATAAGTATTGTGCTAGCAGAACTGTTTAGCTAGATACTAACCTAATACTTGGTCAGAAAAATTCATTTTCTTACCCTTCTTTAAATGGAGGGGCTGTGAGCTACAATTTCAAGCAGAATATGGTCATTCATTTATTTTGCATTCAGAGTTTCAGTACCTCAAGATGAACTTTCCCTCAACTATTCTCAATTACTACTTAGCAGACAAGGAGGGAAAGAAATATAATTAAAATTTATGTTACAATGTAGTTTACTAGAAATGGAAAATTGGTTGGTGGGTTTGTTTTTGGTTTTTTTTAAAAAAAATGTGTACTTGTATTACCCACATCCAGAAAAATGGCATATCTAAAACAGTTAGTCTATTCCAACAAAGAAGTCACAGTTAACTGCTCAGCCTCAGTAACAATAAAGATGTAGGCAAGAGTTTCAGAACTGCATGCTGAACATTTTAATAAGATAAAGAAGGATGAGGAGTTATTCCCAAGGACAGTAATATTTAATCTATCACTGTCTGTTATTTAATTCTGCATTTTGAGAAATATTATCCTCAGCACAAAATGAGACTTGCTTTCCATAGATTCATTAGTAAAGCACAGATCCATTCTGCTGGCCAATATTTCATTTTGTATTTTGGTCTGACATGTGCTTTAATCTCTTATTAGTCATTTGGTTGAACAACTTGATTAAAGATGGTTCTTTGGAAGTATGGAAAAGATAACACTTTAATTAATGTTGTTGGTTAGCTGCTAGCACCTACACCATCCCACATCTTCTGACTGATGATCAACAGTGCTTCCCAAGTTATCTTTGCATTTAGATAAAAGACTTTCTGATTACTGCTAATTATATGGATGTTGCCCAACCCTCACAAATGCATAATCCAGGTTTCCAAAAATGGGATGATTGGTTTTTAGTTAGCTTTAGGAGCTGGCTGACAGGCCCATAGAAGCATGGATATTTTACATAAGGTGGGGCAATAGGCAGCTTTATATGTATCAAATCAAACCCAACGTGATAAGTTTAGCATTCTGCTACACAGTTTTTATGGTCACTGACATCTACAGGTTAAAAAAAAATTATTGTTTTCTGAGAAAAGCTACACTGAAATAAGTAATCATGGGTATTGCTAGGGGTGGGATGTTAGAAGAGAAATGAGCTTGTTTTCCACACAACTGGTTATTTGTTTTTGAAGAATCAAAGCTCTTGTAATTATCATAGGATGTTTCTGAGTTTTCAAAGTTGCTTGGGTGCCTATTTCTTTATTCTTCCATGAACATTCTTTCTCTAATTCTTCCCATGCAACAATTGTGCAACACTCACTATGCAAAACAAATCATGCACAGAATGTTTGTACTGATCCCCCCCCCAGGTTCTTTTTGTCTTTCTCTCCCTTTTCTGCCTTTTACATGGCATGTTAGTATTTCCCCCTCCTTTCTTCCCCATTCCTCATGACTAACTGGCTGCCTTGGCATCTCGTGTATTCTTGTGAGTATTTTTAGCATCTCTTGAAAAACTCTGAAATGGAATCTTGCATCTGATCACCTGACGTTTCAAGCATCCAAATTTCAGCCATCCTTCTCTCTCATCAATATTTTTCTCCCCATGTCTCTGTCTCCACCTCTGTGTTCATGTGCTATCTAGGGTGATCTTAGTGAGGCATCTGCATATATAAACTATCAAAATTCTATATTCATCAGTGGACACCTTACTCCAAAAGGCTCTTGATTTGCTATTTTTAAAACACATACCAAAAAACTTTCTCTGTGTGTTGCCATAGTGACAGCAGGGTGTTTACTGTGGTCCCTGTCTTAGGCTTTGTATATGCTAGAGCCACTGTTCTCCTTTGCCTGTCCTCTGTAGTGCTATTAAATTAATTCTGATGAAATAACGTGTCTGTGCATTCAGGGCAAGTGATATTCTTTTTAAATCTTGAGAAGCTAAACAACTACAGTATGTATGTGTGTGAGAAAGAGAGAAAGATTGCTTTTTGAACAAGAACAGGCTGCAGGGTGTGTTATTTTTTAGACTAGCACAGTACATCGTCTCCTGATGCTGTAAGTGCCTTATATAGAAACTTGGTAGCTTCTGTTTGCAGAACCTTTTCACTGTTTTCAGAGGAAGACCACTGACAGTGCAATATTGTATTCTACAGTCTTTCCCCCCATCTTTCTCTCTATAGTAAGATATTATAGGAGAGCACAAGATCAGAATATGACGGAGCATCTACATTTTAAACAATTCTTATGCCACATCCTATTGGGACTTTCCCCAGGAGGAAAAAATAATAACGAAAGCTGCCTTATATGACCTACAGTCCATTTAATTGTTGACTCAGATCCTAATGAAGTCTTTCCAGCTAGGGCTGTGAAATGATTAAATGGTTTTAGGGGACTGTACTTATATTCATTAATTAAACTTACCCGGTTTGCATGTTTTGAAAAGCTCAGTATAGGTGAGGAAGTGTGAAATTTCTCATTAATAAAAAGCTAACACTCATTGTTAGGTGGTGTGTGGTATTCAGGCAGAGTGAATTAACATGTACTGTCCTTATAAACACAGCTCCCAACACCTCTCTTCCCTGGACCCAGGAAAGAGGTGACTAACCTGTCACCATCCAGATGTTGCTTGTCTTAAACTCCCATCAGTCCCAGCCATCATGGCCAGTGATCAAGAATGATGGGAATTGTGGTCCAGCAACATATGTAGAAGCTAGATTCCAGTGATCAAGGAGAAAACCTGCTGCAAGCATGTATTAAAAACCCTACCAGAGAGTTTTATAGTGCCTGGTTTAATTACCAGCACTTGTGTGACGCCTGCATCCTCATCAAGGTTCAACAAACAGCAGAGAAAAAATACTTAATTTTCTGTTTCATTCTGTTCCAGAAATACACAGAATTGGGGGGCAAATTGATTCATCTTACATTTAAATGTGATCCTACCTAATTTACACTTTTTTAAATAATACTTGAATAGAAATGCTTATAGACTTTACTTGGCTGGAGAATGGCATTGCAAAATTTGGAGGAGTGCAAATTTAGAAGGATATCGAAATGTATATACTAGGGTAAAATATCCATAACAATACATGTATTAGTGAAACTTACAAAAATGTATTATATTATGAGAAATTTGCATCAGAGTGCCGATGAATTTCCACAAGAACCTGTTTTTTAACTGAAAAAAATGAGAAACAGAGAAACTGGAATTGACAGATTCAGCCATCCTTAGTAACACATCAGAGCCAAAACAGCCTCCCAAAATGAAGTGTGCCCTTAACTCTCATGTGCACTGATTAAAAATTGCCCTCACCGATTGGTCCTCACTGATTAATCTCCTAAAATTTTATTAATGCCCCAGTTAACTGATTGAAGCTTTCAGCTTTCAACTCATTATTTTAGAGTCTTCAGAGTTTAGTAGCAAAATCCATCTGCTGTCCTGTTCTTTTCAGAAGTGCAGAACCACACAGTTGCTCTGTTCATGGACAGGCCCTTCTTTTCTTGTCTGCATTAAACCATGCACTTGCGTTCTGAACTCGTCACCACAAGCACAATAAGCAAATGTGTATGCTAGCACTTACCGTACCTCAGATTTGCTGTGTAGCATGAAGGATTGTATCTTGTGGTAATACAAACAATTCAGACAACGTGTTCATTACATACAAGCTGTAATGTCAGCAGACAGGGGGAAAAACATTCTGCTAGATGTAAACCGTCATGTTACTTGGGCTCAATATATTTCAGTAACTCACATTGTGAATCACATCTGACTCGCTACACAGTCTTGTATGCTTTCAAGCTGAATATGTTTATAACCAAAGGAGTTTAGTTGTCCTGAATAATGGAAGGACATTTGTGAGAGAATCATTAACACAATTCAGGAAAATAATATTACTTGTTACAAAGGAACACAAAGAGAGAAAAATATTAAGGTTATTTAGAAAGATTGATAATTTAGGTCAATTCTTCCATTTTTAACTTTTACATAAGCCCCCATTTGATAGAAGCTGAAATATCAAGTTTGCTTAACATTGAACTTAGTGATACTTTTCAGTAAATGTTAAAGTCTGGGCTATAGAGCTGAGTTCAATGTAAGGCATGTTATGCCAGCATTCTCACCCCTGTGAAACTTCCTTTCCCCATGTGAGGTATTGTAGGACTAAAAACAGGTATGATAACACCCATTCAGAGTGAAGTCAATATTTACTCTAGATTTCAAGCTTCCTGACCACCACCCCTTGAGCATTTTCTCTGTGAGCAATAGTGGGCGTATTGAGTGGAAATTATTATTGGAATTGTGTGCCAGAATATGTAGATAGGGCATCTCGGGTAACTATGGGCTGCAACTTAAAAGAGGTGTGGAATTATTTCTACATTAAATGGCATAACTGCATTGCGTGTTGACAATATGGAGGGCATACTGTAAATGGGTAGGTTAAACTGTGGAATTTGGATGTATTGATTACCAGCAACTTGGGAGTACTTTAAAAGAGGATTATCCTATCAATGGCTGCTAGTCACTCTGGCTATCTTTGCACTCCACTGGTGGAAGCAGTATGCCTCAGAATACTAGCACTTGGGAATCACAAGCGGGGAGAGCCCTGTTGCATGCAGGTCTTGTTTGTGGGCTTTCAGTGGAATAGGATACTAGACTACTGTATTTTTCGCCCCATAGGGCGCACCAGCCCATAGGGCACACCTAGTTTTTTTTTGGGGGGAGGGGAAAAAATTATTTTCCCCCCAGGTGCGGGGCTGGGGCGGGGGAAGCCCGAGCTTCCCCCAACCCCAGCCCCCAGAACAGGCTGCTATCCGCAAGCCGTGGGAGAGCTGCGCGACTTCGCACAGCTCTCCCACGGCTAGCAGAGAGCTGCGAGAAGCCCGAAGCCTGGGGCGTGCTGAGCTCAGCGTGCCCCAAGCGTCTGGGTGCAGGCAAGCTCTCCGCTAGCCGTGGGAGAGCTGTGCGACTTCGCACAACTCTCCCACGGCTAGCGGATAGCTTCCTAAAGCCTGGAGAGCGAGAGGCTTCAGCAAAAGCCTGCATTCGCCCCATAGGACGCACACACATTTCCCCTTCATTTTTGGAGGGGGAAAAGTGCGTCCTATAGGGCCAAAAATACGGTAGATAGATTGCTTGGCCTGACCTAGAAGGGCTCTTCTTAGGTACTGAGTTAGGATCAGGACATTGGGATTCAGCAGGTACCAAGTAATTGTTGGAAGACAATCATACATTCTAAAGTGAGGGGAAAGTGTTTTGAACACATATTCACTGCAATCAGTTGTATTTATTTTAAGGCAGAGAATGCATGTTCTCTCAAACCTGTAGAAGAATGCATGGCTATACTCTCCCATAGTGGGGAGGAAATGTTTGTGATTATATCAATTGAAGTGGAAGGCTAAGAGGCTGAGTAGCTGAAGCTAAAGCTACTGGAGGGTTAGGGGCTGAATGGCAGAGACCAGGGCTGACTCTGAGGGCAATGATCTGGGGGCTCTTTCTATTGCAGTCCAAATTCAAGGGAGGAGGGATACAGACTGTTGGTACTAGTACCTTGCCTTCTCCATTATCCAAGAAGAAGAAAGGCTTTAAAACTTTGCCTAGTCTTTTCTACTACTTCTGTTATGAACTTTGGGTTAAAACTTGTGACTTATTTTAGATATAAAATTATTGAAGTTGTAGCCTTACAGGGGCTTTCATACCCTCCGTCAAATGTCACTAACAGGAAGCTTAAAGGTTTTTAGGCCATGGATCACATGGCTGAGGGTTCCCCCCCTCCCATATTAAGTCTCCTCTATGCCCTTCCTCCTCTCTCTGTCCTTGAGTACTTCAAGCCTTCTTTTACATAGTTATGCACAGCAACTTGCAGGACCAGTTTCATGTGACCACTTGTAGTAGTAATTCCTAGATGATAAGCTTATCATGTCCCATTTTGCTTCCCATTGACAAGTACTGCATTCACTGGACAAAAAAGGCTTTGACCCAAGGGCATTTATCTGTGATAGCTGCTTCACATTTACCAGACAATCACACTTGCAAAACCCACAAAGCCCACAGTCTGCCAGTTCGCAGCAACTTGAGACATTGCAAGGAAGCAACAAGAGAGGATACTTCTCTGGCTTGCAGATCCCCCCCCCCCGGTGTGTGTGTGTTTAAGGGGGCTTGGTTTTTGTTCGTAACCCTTAAATCTGTAGACAGCTTTTGTGTTGGTCTCTTTCCTGCTGTGTGTCAAAAACCACTGGGCCCTACACAGTACACACCTGTCATTCTGCCTTCTGTCTCAGAGGGCTCCACCTAGGCCCCATCCATCCATCCATCCATCCATCCAGGATTTTGTATTTATTTATTTAAGAAGTTGACCAACCTACAAGTCACTCATACATTGTTCTGTTTTTTTCATAACATGTTAAGCCAAGCTATGGCTTTGTAGGACTGTGTGAGTGTGCAGGCTCCTGGAAAGTGTTTGCATGTGTTTGCCAGTCTCGTGATTTGGGAACCCCCACATGCCTAGATTACTTTGGGTGCCATGCTATTGGAAGTCTAATACCAAGGTTGGTAAGGAATTTGCCTTATTCCCAGGGAGAAGCAGACGGCTAGAAAGCTGGCTTTATGCTCTGCGTAAATTGCGAGGGATTGACTGGGGTTGTGAGGTGCGTTGGTTCAGGATCCCAGGATTTAACAATTGCGTTGGTGCATCCCTAGTTTCCCCACTTTGGTTCTGGGGCTGTGGGTGAGTAAACAAAGGGAGAGTGGTGGCAGCTACCAGAGAGCCAGACTTAGCTGGCAGCACTGCAGGGCCGCTGTGTTGCAGTTGGGCAAGGAAGAGGATGTGAGAGGCTCTGCTGTACCCTCCCTCACTTCTTCAAAAGCAGAAGCTGAGAGGACAACAATAGGGATAGGATACTCACCCAATCCTTGAAAAGCAATTCCATTCATTTGTGATCCAGAGGCAGACCCACAGTTTTTGATGCTCAGAAAGGCACTGAACCATAACTTTGTCTAGAAATAGCACGTGAAATGTCTTGATGACAAGAAGAACATCTGGTCAGGCAAGAGGTGTTGTGTCATAGCTAAATGCACAGAACCTTCCGTTTGTCATAGAAACACAGGCTGTCTGTGGCTTTAAGCTTTTCTTCTTTCAGTGTGTCTTTAGAACTGCAGAGAGAAACTACCTGACAGCCGAGCGGGTTGTTCTCTCTCTTCATTTTAAAACTAGGCCTGAGGTGCCATCCACAGGCAAGTAGGTGATTTCTGGCATTAATGTGTAAGTTAATTAAACATCAAAACCCAACTTCTGCAATTTTTTACTGTTCAGTTATCATAAAAGGCTACTCCTTTCAGAGGAAGAGACTATAATGTTATGTTAGTGACTAAGAATTCAATCCTATGTGTGTCTCAGAGGTGGATTCCATTGAATTCAACCCCAGAGCCTAAATCACACAAACCATGTTTTGCTCACAAATACAATTTCCAAATCCTTATTGTGAGGGACACTACTTTTTAAACGTATCTTACTGTAGAACATCCCATATTCCTGAAATATAAGACTTAAAATGTTTTTAATAGTTTTAACTGCTTTTTAACTTGTGTGTTTTTTAATATGGGATTTTTGTTGTATAGAGATTTAAGATGTGTGTGAGAAGAGAGGAGCTGGGGAGATCAGGGGTGACCCCAATTGCAGTGCTTCTGGGCGAGGGGAGATATGGTTTGTGGGGTGTGGCAGGCTGGGTAAGGGGCACACTGCATAGGCAGTTAGCGACTGTGCCATGTGCCAGTCCCTCCTTTCAACCTGGGGAATTGCAGTTGCCCTATCAGCCCTCAGGTCTGTGGCTGCTGTTGCTGAATGCCAGGTCGGCTCCGAGTAAGACTTCCTTCATCCATGATTTGATTATGGATGAGGAGGCTGATCAGGTCTGTATCACTGAGGTACCATCTCTCTCTTCAGGCTCTCAGTCCATTTGAGGGGTGGGGATCTAGAGTGTGTGTTCCTGGCATTGGACAATCATAACAAATTAGGGATTGTGCTGGTTTACCACCAGCCCTGCTGCCCAGCAGTCTCCCTGCCTGAGCTGGTCTCAGAGGTGTTCTGAGGACACCCAGACTTCTGGTTTGAGGGGACTTCACCATCCATGTGGGGGCAACTGGCTGTAGGGTAGCTCAGGATTTTATGGCTACCATGAGGCTGTTCCAACATGTCTGAACCTTGTTTTCTCAACTGGACAGTAAGTAGGTGATCTGAAATTGGGGCAGTGTGGATGGAGATTGGGCTGTGGAGATAGGAGCAGACTGTCAGCATGAACTGAGGACTGTCATTCCTGTATGGGGAGCACCATACCCCTCATACCAGCGCGTTCACACTAAGCCAATGTTTGGCTTAGTATTACATGCAAACCTGATTATTGACTAGTGAAAATGCAACTACCTTTGCGGAAGTAAAGGCTTTATACAGAAATGCTATACAAATCTATATAATAATGCAAAGTTTTTATAAAAAGACTAAACAGAAAAGTTTATTTCAGAAAATGATGAAATGGAGCTCTAGAATGATCTCTTTGTAAAGGGAGGGGAAGTATCTATGCAAGCGTTCTCTGTCCTGACAGTGCTTCTATTTAAACAGAAAATAATTTAACTGAATTCTGAGTTAATTGGTTATAAAAACAACAACAAAGCAAAACACGAGAACCCTCCACTGTAGAGTGTGCAAAAGGCTTTTCATAGCACATACTGGAGTCAGTTACCATGGCATTGCAAAAGATTTTTTTTTTTATAAAAAAAGTCTCTATAGCAACATTAGGTCAACTTGTCACACCTTAAATCTTATGCAGACAGAAAGCAGCAGCTTGTTTTTATCTTGTGTTAATGTGAAAGTTGGGAGAAATGTTTACTTTGAAACACCTTGAAGAAAGAAATTCCCGTCTTATAATTATTACTACTCATGTTTATAGCATGACAGCCATAGTAAAAAGTGGGGCACAACTGAGGCAGAAATGCCTTCTTTTTAACCAGTTGGAGAGAACCCAGTTTGAAGCTCTGTTTATTTGTTTGGTGGGAGGTGTGTGTGTGTGTGTGATTAGCCCCCAATATATCTACATTGCACATGACACATTCTCCTTTTGTTCTATTGTTGTGCAATATATTGTTATCAACATATTAATATTTCACAATAAGATTTATGTTTAAAATTGCCATCCTATAAATTCAAAAACATGTTCCATAAATTCATTCATTATTTTTTGCCCTTCCTTCTCCCTTGCCAAATAATGGTTTCTACTATCCCTGTCATACTAGTACCACACCTCTCTGAAGGATCTTAGGACAGTGCACATGTAGCTATTTTCATTTATGCTCACAACAACCCTACAATGTAACATGAGAGATAGATAGCTGAGCAAAGATATGAACCTGAGTTTTCCTCAGTACATACAGTGTTTGTTTACTTACCGTAATTTGTTTATTTCATTTACACCCCACGTTCCATCCAAAGAGCTGAAAGTGGCATACATGGTTCTTCCGCTTTCCCCCATATTTTATCTTCACAACAATCCTGTGAGGTAAGTTAGGCTGAGATATATTGACTGGCCCAAGCTTACCCAGCAAGCATCATGGCTGAGTGGAGATTTCAACCCTGGCCTCCCTACTTCAACACTCTAACCACTACATTATACACACACACTTATTTTCTTTTGCTGTAGATTGCCCTTCTAATAAGCACAATGACCCCTTCTGGATCACTGTAGCTCTCCTTTTATTTCTTATTTACCAACTTATTATATTTATAGGCTGTCTTTCATTCATAACAGCTTCTAAGTTGGCTTGCAATACAAAGTTAAAACATTTCAGGTCTAAAAAACCCAAAGTCCAATAGTCAGAAGCCCTAATAGCAGCAGCATCCAGATAATCAAAATACAGCATGAAACTAGATGAAGCAAAAATAACCTGTTTAAGCTAATCATAAAAGACACAGTGAAAAATGTAAACTTTCATTCCCCTCTAAAAGGAAACTGCAAAAATTCCAGTGGGAGGAAGTTCCAGAAAACAGGGGCCAGCATAGAAAAAGCTCTGCACCTTGTTGAAGCGAGCCTTGCATTCATAGGAAGACTTCATTGAAAGATCTTAATGCCTAGAGTGTAATTAATTATACAAAATAATTACATTTCACAATGCTACAAAACATTTTGCCTTCTAAATTGTTTCTTGTTTCGTTTTTGAATGAGGACAGAGGAATATGCAGGGTTTTTAAAGAGAGCTTGTATCCTAATAACCTTTTGAAATCAATTAGGTCTGCTTATTATGACCCAGGTAAGCCATATTAATTTCTCTAGGTTAATATCTTTGCTATGCAGAACAAAAATGCAAGAGATACTTGGAAATAACCTTCCTTGCTTCTGATTAAAATGGATCACTATAGTTAATTAAATTTAGTCCTAACATTTCTTAGTTGTCTTTCCAACATTTCAGTGCCCTAAAGTGACCAAAAACATTCTAAAACAATTAAAACCACTAAAACTAAACACAGCAGTTAGAACACAGAACTTTTCAAATAAAAGTGTTCTCTCATGCTGATAGAAGCTTATTATGAAGGGGCAAACCCAGTGCTTTTTCTGGGGGGATGTAGGGGTACACATACCCCTAAACATTTTGTGAATCTTTGTACTTTTGTCCATTTACTGTATTTATTTTTGTTGAATAGTGGGTAGACATGGCAGACGACACAGCGATTTCTCCAAAGCAGCTCTTTATTTTGTAAGCTGGAACAGAACTGAACCCCAAACAGCTCAGCCGGCCTGCTTTTATAGGCAGCCGGCTGTCAACATTGTAGCAACAACAACCCAGGGTTTCCCGCCTAAAATAACTGACGTGGACCTGAGTGAAAACTATCTACAGTATCCCCCTGCTGGCCCAGGGTGAGAACTTCAGTACAAAACAATTTCCCCCAATTTGAACTATTTTCTTGATTTTCTTGAGTCAAAATGAGAGTACCCCTAAACATTTTTTTAGGGGGAAAAGCACTGGGCAAATCTTTCAAGAGATAACTCTACAGGGTGGGTGCCATCACAGCAAAGACCCTTCTCTGTACTCTCTAGCTATAGTAAATGATATACTGCTGAGCAAAGTCTCACCAGACAGGGCTGGCTCCAGCTTTCAGGGCCCTCTAATGTCCCCTTGCTGGTGGCCTCTCCCCTCCTCCTATTTATTTCTGCCAGGTATGAAGGGCAGGCGGGGCCTGGTGGTGGAGGAAGGCCATGCTGATGGCTCTTTAGCCCTGAATCAGAGGAAACCCGATTGATGTTTGCTCCAATTTAGCAGTAAACTGTGGTTTTCCCAGAGGAAAGCAGTGGGGCTGCACTGCACAAGAAAAGTTAATTCATCTCATGGGATGCCCTAGCTTACTAAGGATGCTGACTTAAGGGGGTTTAGAAATCCAGCAGTTGGCAGAAAAGCTAGATTGGAGTTCGCGAACAAGTTGACCATGTGGGGTGCTGGGTGGGAACAGGAGGCCGAGCTGAAAAGTGCTGTGTTCGTCAGTGGTGGAGATTCATGCTTCGGCATGGGGGGGGTGGAGAGCAGGCGGGAGCGGGGTGCCCAGCACGGGGCAGCCGCAATGGCACCCTGGGGATCGCGCTGCCAGGGGCACTCTCCCCGCACTCCTCTTTCTCCACCACTGGAGTTCATTAACTTCTAGGCCTGTAAAAGTACCCTGACTGCTGTACTGAGGCAGCCTCTGCAATTATACGGAAATGCTTTTCTCTATTTCTTTCTCATTCACATACCAGCAAGGGGTGCAGTAACTCCTGGCATAATCAGCCTCTCACACCAATAAAAGTGCTGCAACAGGTATTGCATCTATTGGCTGAACATAAACCCTCACCAAGTCTTACCTCTGTGTATGTGTGTGCATTGGGTGAATTCTGAGTGAAAAACCAACATTTGGGAGTTTCTTTCCATAAAGATCTAGAAGCTGCTGCCTTGTTGAACAATTCCACGAAGCGATGGCTTTCTTATGCAGTGTTTTGCAATAGACCTGCTTGAAGACAGCTGATTTAAAAGGCCAGCTACTGTATTTGATTGGAGATGACAGCCTTTAAGTGGCTAAAAGAGGACTTTACACAGACATACATCTGAGTACATGCTGCATTTGGAGAAGTGTGTGCAGCCGCAAGAGCGAAAGGAAAAGAGGGAGCAAAGATGGAGCATGCTTGGTTTTCTGCCCGAATTGAGATGGATGACAGTAATCACAGAGACAGTACGCTGGCCTTTTCGGCTGTGCCCACCTACTGATGATGCTGTCATGTTTCTGCACTAGGCTGCCACCCCCCTTGACAGAAGAGCCTCCATTTTGGCACTGCTCAGAATAATTAGGGGTGGCATAACTTCACAGCTGGTTTAGTGTTAAAGGGGTGTGTGGGTGGGTGCAGGCAGAAGGGGGAGGGGAAAATGGAAACAAAGCTAAACAAAAGAGAGAATTAAATGTGCTGTCATTAAAACCAACAGTTATCGTTTCTAACTACAGTATTTGTAAAGGGTATAAAGCAAGGGCGGGGGGGAATGCCTGGAAAATCTGTTCATTACTAAGGGGTGTAGGAAGAGGAGCCATTAGAAAGTCCCCAATACTCACAGGCACAATAATTCATAACGTGTTAGCAGGACTAGAATTTTAAAAGCTCCCATATGGACCTTCCAGAAAAAAAGTTACTCTTCTTTATTATAACTTTCTTCCTTCAGTATATGCATATGAAGTTCAGAAGCACTCCCCAAACAAGGGCAATCCTCATACATGTGTAGACAAACAGCAAACCTGAATTAAGTGAGAATCATTGTGCTGAGGTCAAGAATCTTGGGTGCAATGTGGGCTTTGGGGGAAATGGCTGAAGCCACCACAGATATGTAGAAAACCATTTAAAGTTAAATCCATATGTAATTGTTTTTCTTATTGTATAATATGTCACAGTTGCTCAGTCCTATGTTTGTTCAAACGAACGAAGGCAGTATATACTGTTGCTACAATGCATAAAGAGCATCCCTTTCAGAAGACGTAGTGGAGCTCTGGGAAGTAGATTTACCATACAATTTTCTATATTCTGATAAATTACTGTGTATTTTCATTGTGCTCCAAGATGCAATACTTTATGTCTTGGACATGGAGTCCTATTTGTCTGAAATTTAGCAGGTCTTAACCGGGGGCACCTCTCTCGCGCGCAGATGAATTGCCCATAAAACATTAGGAAAGATTCAGTGATTCCCACCTTAAATCTGTAATATTTACCCTTGCATGAAAATAATAATAATACTATAGACACTATGCTTCTGATATTTGGTATATTCTCACACTCTCACAAGGAGTTACATTGTCTGAAATTTCAGCAGCCTGTAGACTTTTTGGAGGAGATGTTCCCCCCAAAAAAGCTTAACAACTTTGTCCAGATGTTCACTTTTTGGGAACCCTATACTTGCCTATAATGTGGCAGGCTTTAGCTACTCTGGAGCACCTAGTATATCTGCAAATGCCTTTCTCTTCTGCCCTCCCTCCCTCCCTCATACACACACACAAAATGGACATGCTGCTAGGACTGCACACCAGCTCTCAGGAGTACTGGGGAATGTAATTTTCCAAGGGAAACTGACTATTGATAGTAATACTGGGAACACATTTCCCAGTGCCCTTGTTGCCAGCTTACAGCTGCAGCAGTGTGCTAGGCACCAAAGGAAGGAAGAAGGTGCTTCTCTCCCTTCATCCTTCCACCACTTAAGCAACAAGCCGGGGGAGAGGGAAGGGAGGGACCATCAGGCTCCATCATGCTTCTAATTACATCATCAGTTTGGCTCAGAATTAAACCTGGAATGAACTAAGCTATTTTCAAGTTTGGAGGATAATACAGTAGTTCAATTTGCCAAGCCCAATTCTGAACCTGATTTTAGGAGTGCACCCCTACAACGTATTATTATTGCACATGGTCACTTTCCAGAGTAACGTAAGAAGAATTCTGCTTCAAGGAGCTTATAGGCTAACATTTGGGAGTAGGAGAGGCAGTATGGGGGAAGGATGCTAAGAGTTATTTTCTCGTATTACCTGAACTGTTATTCAAACCTTTTGGCATTTCAGCATTGTAACATGGAACATTTCTGTCACGTTCTGTTCTTATGCAGCAACAGATGCTTTGCAAGAAGTGGGAAATAGTTTTTTCTGAATACATAATGCGACACTTTGTGTATGTCTGCACTGGCAGACTTCCCAATCTCTCATGTCCTTGCTTAGCACAAGCTATTGCTTTTGAACAGGAGTGATGTAATATAGTGAACCCTACATTAGCATCTTTTTCATCCTGGCACATAAACTCTGCTCTGCCCCAGCACAACAGGAGTTTCCGTCTGCACCAGGGCATGGTATAATCAGCAGGGGCTGGATGAGAAGCTGACTTTCTTAGTTGTTTGCAAATATATACATCCTTTAGGTGCATTAGGAACACAGGTGTAGTATCTGCAAGATTATAAATGATCCACAGAGATTAAGGAGCAAAGGAGGATTAAGGAGCAAATTAAGGATTAAGGAGCAAATTTTACTTAGCAGTCTGCTGCTACAAAACTACAAAACTGAAACTAGCCAGACTCCTCTGCTGGTCTCCCCCAGAACTGATTTTTCTCATACAGCCATTTCTGAATCACTTTAGTTCTTACCCACATTATAATATGAGCATAGGAATCTGACATATTGAGTCAGACTAACTATCTTAGTGTTGTACATAATGACTCGCAGCAGCTTTCCAGGGTTTCAGACAGGAGTCTCCCATTCCTTGCTTTCAGCAAGGACCTAGAAGTGGCTGTAGCTCCATACTGAGTGGAAAGAAAATCTATGTTTATGTTTGTCCTGTGTCCTTTCCCTTTAATTAACTGACAGTGATGCTATTCAAGTATATTTGCTCAGAAATAATGATAGGACTGAATCCTAAAAAGGGAGGGTTGGGGCACCAAATCCAATTAGTATTGGGCCCAGACTGCTTCAGAGTCAGGGCCCAACCATAACTGGATCTATTTCTGCTGTGCCTGCCATTGAACCTGATGTGAGTGTTCCTTCTACCCAGCATATCCAGACAGGAAGGGTCTATTTTAAGCCCTGGAAGCCTGCCATGGTCATGTGAAGCAGCATGGAGGACCATGGGCAATGTAGTTCTCTGGGCTTCAATGAAAGGGAAAGAAGACAGTACTGTAGTGGACTCTCAACAGAGGTTTGATCAGTTCTGAACCTGGTTTGAAGATCACATTATTTGCAACAGTCACCAAACTCAGCCCTTTTTCATTGTTTCTAGACCAGAGTTAAGGCAGGGATTGGAGGAAGTAGCCTGCTCATCTCAATTCAGAAGTAAATCCCAGAGAATCCAATGGGACTTACTTCCTACGAAGTGAATTTAGGAGTGAAGCTTTACTGAAGTCTCTTCTATCTAATATATTGTTATGGGCTGACATTGCTGAGTTCATACTCCTGTCGTCAATAGTGATAACCACAGGGGTGTTTATTTGTGAAGTATGCCAGATCAGTTAGGGCTTTCTGGGAAAGGGGAGGAAGGAATAATATAACGAAGTGTATTGGAAGGAATCTTGCATTACCTTTTGCCCCTTCAAAATCCCTTGTGCCGCTGCACTCAGCAGCCTAGCCCTTCTGTTCTTGGTTCTCACTGTTCCCAGGCTAGAGACCAAATTAAGATTGTTTTGAGAAAGAAGCAGGAAAGAAGATTTTACCATTTTGGAATTTACAAAGAAAACATACCCTGATTATTATCCCTGCTGGCTTGTTTTCTGGCAGGCAAGCCTGCTGCTTAAATGAAGGTGCATAATGTCTTCATCAGAGACACTACAAATCTCTCAATTCAAATATGACATTTTGGAAGCACCCATTAATCCAAGCTATACACCGAGCAACTTTAAACAACCATGATAAATGCCAGAAATTATTTATGACTGACAATTGTCTGTACACAACTATATTATCAGTGCTGTTTCCTTCTGTTAATTAGCTGTCATGCATGCACAGTAACAACTTGCCTTTTAATAGCACATTAAATGTCTACTGTAAAGGCTCAGGAGCACCTTGAGTTGAGATAGTGTGCTGTTATTTGTGAACATTATCAGAACCTTGGAGGTGGGGGAGAGGAAGAACTGTGGGGCAATCTCAGCTGCTTCTTTCAGCATTTCAGAGCCTTAAGGAGCATGAGAGAGTACACACGGCAACCATAGGACTGTGCTCCCTTTACTTTCCTGGGAAAAGGCATCATGTAGTCCCTAGCTGCATGGTCTGACTTTAATTGGGACAAGCAATGATAATGGGTAACAGGAAAGTTGAGAAAGTAGCAGCGGTGACAATAGGCAAGGACTAGAGGGCAAGGAGGATGTGTAGACAGGGCCAGCACTCAGGGTCACCATCGCTGGGTGCCATGGCAGCAGCTCCACTTGCAATCCCTGGAGTCCTCTGGATGTGCTGCTGCTCCAACTTGTCTGTTCCTTTGTCCTTTCTGACTGAGAGAACAGTGACAGGTGTTGTAGGAGGAGGAACAGCCTCTACTTTCCTCATCATCTCCCTCTGGCTTGGGCCCGGAGGAAGAGCGAGCAAATGAGAAGGTAGGCACACTGAGAGTGTATTGCACAAGAGCCTCCCAAAACCTGGAGGGCGGATGTGTTACTCAACAGAGGTATGAAGGTAGAGGGCAGGTGGTAAGTGGTGAAAATAATTGTGCAGAGTTTTGTGCCTACTGTGCTCAAAATAAAAATTTAATGTCAATATCAGTAAACATTTTATTATCCATATCCATATGCATCTCATTAGATTAATCTCAACCTTGTGCCACTTCTTCCTTGTGTACCTACTTCCTGCACCTTCCTGAATTGCTTGAACCCTTGCATGATTCCTGTATTTTCCTGGAGCCCCACCCCCATCTCCGTCATGGCTTGTAAGGCCCATTACTAGCAAGATTCACAATATTGTTTGCACCCTCCCAGTTTTCTGGTTTTCCTCTGCAGTTTCAAAAGCACTGCCTTTACATAGAGCTGTGAGCTTCTCAGAAATTGATTCTGCCTTTTCACTTTTGTAACGAGTACTGGAGTGGCACCCTGTGTTTCTAATTGCTATGGGGAAAGGCTTTGCATTTAGATCTAAATCTGATACACAGCTCTTGTAGCGAGCGAACCTTTGTGCATTTGCATGTGGTATATTGTTGCCAGAATCAAATGAACAATGTTGACTTTTGACAATGTTCTCTGATCATTGTTTTCATCCAATTAAGCATAAATATTTTGGTAGGCTCTGATTTCTGCCAACGTTTATTAGAGAAAAATGTATTTGCTCTTTCATTAATTGAAAACCAGTTTGCATACATGTTACCTAACTGTGTTGTTGATTTGGAGCACAGTTTGAGTGACAGATGTGTCAGGGATTGACGTGCCTGGTGGTTGCTAAGGCATAAACCTTTGGGTTCTCTGGGCAGGAAGTTGTAGTGGACATCCTGCAGTGTGGATGGCTTGGCACTATAAAGTCAGGGCCCAGAGAAAACGTATATATTGGCAGGGAAAACCTCTGCCAGAGATCAAAAACTTGAGTGTGATATTGGCATCTCCTGGGTAATAATCATGGGGGGTTTCAACATTCATAACAAAGCTCCCCCTGCCTTACCAGGCCAGCCCTACCAATAGGCAGTTTGGCAACCACCTTAGGTGGCAGATGCTTGAGGGTAGGAATCTCCTGAGTCTTGGCCATTCCATTCTGTTGGAGATCAGACAGGTCTTCCTGGATCATCAGATAATCTGAGGTGAGGAAATTAGCAAAAGTTTGGTTGTCATGAACAAAATGGTACCTGACAGGGTTTAGACTTACTGGGGTTCCTAACTGCTGTGTGGGTAAAAGGCCAATTAAGACTGTTTGTACATTGATCCTGATTGTTTTCTGACTGTTCTGGGGAATTTTGCTGCTGGTCAATCTCTGGAATAAGAAATGATCCACGCAGCTGACGTAGTCACTCCCAACCCCCCTCTATTGTCACTGCAATGAGCCTTGACCTTAGAGCCAGAGGAGACTGAACTGGCCAAGTCCATAGCTGTAGTATCACTGACTGGCCATCTGGATCTGGTTCTTGATACTGAATCTGAAACTAGTTGTCAAGAGCCTGTGAAACCCAAGCCAGGACCCACATGGGTGCCTTTTCCTGAGCTCAATTTGTGTAAGGCATCAAGTAACTCCCACTCCACTAGTCCAGTCACTTTTCCTCTCCGTATAATGTCAGTTGTATGGAGACTAATGGCAGAAGGGTGTTTATGAGGAAAGCTAATCTGTCTGAATGGAAGTACCTTATTACCTCATAGCTTGCTTGTCTATCATTCATCATTAATAAGTAAAGAACAAATAGCAGATGCCATGTTGTTTGTTATTGGTGACACCTCAGGAAGGAGAGAGGAGATAACAGATTTTTCATGGGCTGTTTGGCTCCAGTGAACAGTCTCTTTTGTAGAGTGTTTGCTGGTGATGTGGCCATATGACACACACCAGAGGAAACAAGAAGGGTTATTTATGTAACACCTTGGCAACGAACACTTGCTTTACATGATTAGAAAAGGTTGCAGTATCTTGAACACTTGAACCAAAAGGAGATAAAAAAGCAAAATTACAGTGACGATTATTAGGAAGACAAAAAGTGAGGATTTGGGTCTGGTTTGTTACAAGAGATGGAAAACAAACTGAAGACAGATCTTGAAAAGTCAGCTCCTTAGATGCAAATTCTGAAGGAAACAGAAAAAGATGGGGAACTGATTAATTAATACATGTGTCAAGAACCAAAACTCATCTGTAATGCAGGGTAGCATGGTGTATGTGGAAGGTTCAAATACATGCTTTATCACGCTGTTAAATTAGAGGATTAATCATGTATTTAGCATGTAAATACATTATTTTAGCTGTAAAGAGAGATTTTTTTGTACTGTTATAGAATCATGGAATTGTAGGGCTTTAATTAATTAATTAATTAATTAAGGGCTTTAAGGGACACATGTGTGGCTGGCGCTGTGGTCTAAACCACTGAGCCTAGGGATTGCCGATCGGAAGGTCAGCAGTTCGAATCCCCGTGACAGGGTGAGCTCCCGTTGCTCTGTCCCAGCTCCCGCCAACCTAGCATGTCAAAGTGCAAGTAGATAAATAGGTACCACTCCGGCGGGAAGGTAAATGGTGTTTCCATGCGCTGCTCTGGTTTTGCCAGAAGTGGCTTAGTCATGCTGGCCACATGACCTGGAAGCTGTCTGCGCACAAACGCCGGCTCCCTCGGCCTGTAGAGTGAGATGAGCGCCGCAACCCCAGAGTTGTCCGCGACTGGACCTAACAGTCAGGGGTACCTTTACTTTTAAGGGACACGTAAAGGAATTATGGGTCATTTATTTTCATCCTTTGCATCACATCTTCCATGTCCAAAGCACAGTTGAACAAAGAATGGCATACAGTCTGCTGGCACAATCATGCCCCCCTCCCCTCTATTTGTTAATCAAATGAGATGCAGCACAGTTACAAAATACTGAGCAGCAGCAATGTGATGACCAGCCTCCTCTGCAACTGTGGCTGCTTTCTTTGGGCTCCCAGACAGGCACTTCTACTATTAAATTTATTTTTTTCTTGTGACACACTTGGAATTCTCCCCAAGTAAACTTCTGTGGTCTGTAATGCAGTTTGGGAATGAGTGTTTTAGTTGCAGAAAGTGTGTTCAGACTCACTATCTATTACTACTTGCAAGTGATCCCTGGGTTTTGTACACACTGTAGACCAAAGATTGCAAGCATAGTGCCATGGGCACAATGGCACGCTTGAGGTATTTACCAGAGCCCACAATGCCTCTGAACTCCCCCACTCACTACCTCCTTGGTCATCAGGTGGTGAGAATAGTTACCTGTTCTCCATTTAAAAATACAGAGAACTGAATAAGGAAGTTGAAAGAATGACATTATTTACTGCTTCCTCTTTCAGCCCTATGTGTTCTTCATCTTCTTCTATTCTTATTCTTATTCTTATTCTTATTTTCCACCCATTTGGGTGGCTTCTAGCAAAATATAAAACACAATAAAACATCAAACCTTTAAAACTTCTTGATACAGGACTGCCTTCAGACAAACTGATCAAGATGCTTTAACCTGTCAGTATGCTAAATATAATGAGTACTTCTTTTTTCTTTTTTAATTTTATTTAAAGTTTTTGGGACAGAAAAAGAAGTAAAAACTAGGGGGGAAACTTACGACCACAATCATTCAAAATAATTTAAATTACAAACACAATCATTTTGCTTTTATATCATATTCTCAATAATTTTCCAACTACCACCCTCTACTTCCCTCCCCCCTCCCAACTTCTCCTCACCCATGTGAGATCTTATTGGCATTTGTATTATTGTTTCTTGTTGTGTTAGCAGTTATTTATACTTAATAGTCATATCCTTTATAATATCATCTTGTATCCTTGCGAGTCTTTCCTTTTATGTTTATGTTAAACTTAATTTCCATATCCATATTTTTCATATATATCTCTACACACTCCCACTCTCTCTTAATCTTTTGCTTGGGACAATTTATGAAGATGGCAAAATTAATGGCATCAATTAGGGGCTGCCCCGAGTACTTATTTTTTCAGCAGCCTTAATACCTAAGCATCCCGAAACCCTTTACAGTGGATGCAGTAACTAGATGACTGTGATATTTGGCTGCTTCAAAAATGAAGGCTCTAACTGTGGTGAAATGCAACACTTGTTTAACAGGGCAGAACATTGCCTCTAAAATGAGAGAGAAAGTGGAAAAGCGTGATTCTATTTGAAGCTGAACTATTCAGGGAGGTGGAATTTGCACAAGATTCTTGAAGAGCCTAGAAGACCATTCTGAGGCTTATGTACTGAGTTGCTTGACAAATTATTTTGAAATTGCCTTGAAAAATTCCTACCTCCTTCATATCCACCATTGGGATTAAGAGAGGAAGAAGCTGCCAAAGTGGTAGAATATTCTGGCATGACTTTTTAATAGAAATGACAGCTTTTTATCACTCTGGGTAGACATTATGTGACAAGATAATTTATAGATGCTTTGTCATCATCCAGTTGGAATAAGCACAGTAAATAACAGAAGAATTTACTGTGTCCCCTCCAAATTATTTGCTTAAGCTGATTGTTTTGTAAGAAGAGGTTTTTTTAATTGTTGTGTGGTTAACCAGCCTCCTAAATTACAAAGGAATATGGCATTGAGGGGCCCTTCCAAAGAGCTCTGTGCTGTGTTTTGAAGCCCTGAATATCAGCTAATCGTTATGTGGCACTGAAAACTGGTCTTGTGAGAGCTCACTTGGCCACTGAATCCTGCATTTCGATTTATCTTTTAAAAGTTTTTTAACTTTTGCACGTTATATATGGATACCTGCCTGCAGTAAGAATAAGCAAATGTCCCTTTTTTGTTACAAAGGAAAAGAGGAAGCTGCTTTATATCACTTAGGCTTAGTATGGTCTGGGAACAACTCTCTGGGATCAGACATCTACTTGCTGGGGTTGAACCAGGAACCTTCTTCATTCAATGCTCAAGTTCTGCAACTGAGTTATGGCTCTTCCTTTATTGCTCAAGTTCACTTTGCCCTGCCTTTTACTCCTCCAGAATCCAGTTTAAATAGAAGGAAATAGAATTCAAATTAAATTGTTTAATTTCATAATTGGAACACATGCAGTTTGGTGGAGCTTTCATTTCCTTCAGATCCTTTGGATTCAATCCCATCTTTGTAACCAATGTACATGTTCTCTTTGGCAAAACAAAAAAGGAAACTTGGGATGATTTATGGTTGCCTTATATTTTTTGGTAATGCAAAGGGGGACAGTGATGACATTAAAGAACCAAATTATCTGACACACTGTGCATTAACAGCGCCCCTGCACAATATTCTGTAGTAGTAGTAGTAGTAGTGATGATGATGATGATGATGATGATGATGATAGGAACAGTAAATAATTCTTGCTGCACTGGTTCCATGTTGGAATTCTAATTTGGATTTCCAAAAGCTGGGGAGAAATTGAGACGAGGAATTTTTTTATAAGTGTTCATAGCTGGTATAGAGTTTAAATATCAGCATGGGAAGAATGAGCTGTCCTCAGTGAACAGGGCTACCTTCATTTTGTTCATTTTAAAATCTTTTCATTTAGAAAGAACATGACCAGGGTCAAAGAGCCTTAGAGTGATTTATTTAATTGAAGCAACTTGGATGAGATGGCTCACTCCATCCAAACTGGTACACCATGTTGAACACAAACAACTTAAACTTTATTCGACTTGATGCGTGCAATGCTTGTGGAAAACTACAGAACTGTTCTGTAGAAGGCTTTGTCCCTTTTCTTTTACTAGCTGTTTGTATTTTATAAATTAAATTTTCAAAAATAAAAAATAGGGTAAGATAATCTAAAAAAAGAACAAATTCTACTTCTCTAATGTTCCATTTCTACCAAAATATATTAAATGTGCATGTACACAATCACCCAGAAATGTCTCACATAGGCCATAGTAGCCCCCCACAAAAAATAGAATTGTATCTGTACCCCTGTATTTCAGACACATAGCTTCATTCCTGTTCAGCAATATGATGATCCCTGTTTTAAAAATATACAACTGCACAGTTCATGAGAGCAATGGGGAAATGAAAGAATAATAGCTCCCTTCCTGGTGTTCTAATTAACACCAGGCAATCATTGTTGGTGTGAAATGTGTCATATGTATTAATACTCTGGCCTTGACTCTGATCCCAGTTACAGCCAAGGAATGCCTCTCTTGTTAAGTGTGAGCTTCACCAAGATTCTGTGAGGAGTCTCTGGGCACAGTTAATTTGCAACAAATCATGTGCAACATAGGAACCACTTCACTGGATGTGAACTTTGGAGCTTGACTTCCTTCCCAACAGTAATAGAGGGAACGCATTTCTGCTCATGAAGAACTAGAGAAACTATTGCTCACAATAGGGTTCAGTACATTGCAAACTCAGGGAGGAATTCTTCTTTCAATCTGTCACATCCCCTTTCAGAAAGGAGTACAATATAGCTCAGTAGAACACTTGGTTTCCCTGTACTGCGTCTCAGATGCAGACCCTTATGCTTCCAGCAAAGTTATAAAACAATGCTAAAATTAGCTGGTGCAAAACATGCTTGAAAGACTGGTTCAATTTAAAAAATGTTCAAAGACCACTGAATTTCTTTGCAGGCAATCATGAGAATATTGGCAACATATTAAACTATGAACATGGTGTTTATGCAAGCATAAGTGTTTGGAAAGGTGCATTTCGTTTCACGCCCGTGTAATTTAGGCTCTATTTAAGTCCTAGCTAGGTGTCCTACACACACCCAGCCAAGAAGGCAAATGGCAGATAGTTAATTCTTTGTTGAAAAAAGCACACACTTGCAGCAGCTCCTAAGGTGTGTCGGATACACACGCACACATGCTTCTAGTGTCTGCGTCAGAGCTTTCAAAACTGTGTGTCATAACACTTTAGTGTGTCAGCTGCAGTGTTTAGGCATCTTGCTCGATCGCTCCCTGCGTTCCTCCTGGGGCTGGAAAGGGGTTAGCTTAACCTTCCAGTTTGCTAATGAAACTGAACTACTGTGTCGCAAAATGATGTATGTCTAAAAAGGGTGACACCAACATGAAAAGTTTGGAAAGCTCTGGTCTACGTAGCTGGCCTTAACTCTTCCAGCTTCGTGCCCAGCAGAGCACTTGAAGCAACAGTGGGACCATCCTCTCCCTCCAAACTCTTGATTGACGAAGTGCATGCCCACAATTTGAATCACTAGCCCCCTCTCCTGGGTCAGCTTCCACCCCCTTTGCCTCCATCTGTCACATACTTGTCAGAGCCATGCCAGTCCCTGACACTAGTTAAGACAAATATCAAGTGCTTTTTCTGGGGGTATGCAGGGGTACGCATACCCCTAAACATTTTGTGAATCTTTATACCTTTGTCCATTTACTGTATTTATTTTTCCCGATTTGAACTATAAAATGGCTATTTTCTTGAGTCAAAATGAGAGTACCCCTAAACATTTTTTTTAAGAAAAAAAGCACTGCAAATATCTACTGTATATCTTACTTGCACTCCTCTCTAGGCTTATCACTTAACTGGCCAGACCCTAAAAGATGCATTGTATTAAAAAGAGCTGCAGGTGGAAGAAGGAATTTATTTTCAAGTTAAGTCTCTTTGGCAGGCTTCTGCTGCTGCTGCTGCTTCTGCTGCTGCTGCTGAATGTGTTGATTTGAAGCAGGCAGCCATGGGAGCAGCCATGCCTGGAAGGAGAATGTGGGTGTATTAAGAGAAGCTGTTTTGGAGACTATAAATCCTAAACCCTGTGGGGTTAGAATTATAACAGAATTGCAGTGTATGAGTAAGTGAATTGCTCTCTGGCGTTCACTGTTTGCAGACTAGACATGCACAACTTTTTCAATCGGGCCCCTTTTTGCATTTTGGATTCTTATGCTCTCTCTTCTGTAGCCAGGCAGAGATGTATGCAGGCCCTCCTTTTCCCATGCTGATTAGCCAGGGCTCAGCAGTTGTGATCCTAATCATTGCTTTACAGCATATGTGCCTAGCTCACAATATTGTGTCCCCCAAAGAAACTCAAGTTGCCATAAAATGTGCCAGTGTCAGCACATTGCATTGTTGTAGGGCTTAAAGTTGCCTTCTGGCTGCCTTTTTCCTGCTCCCCTTCCATACTTCATGTTTCCTGATCCCCATCCATAATTCATGTTTTTAATTTGATCTACAGTAATGAAAAAGACAACTTTTCAATTACCCATGTAAATAAGTGTTTTGGGACAGCTCGTCTCTACTGTGCCTTCCTATCCATATACTTCTCCGCTGCTTCACATTCACAAGGCTACCTTTCCATCCCCTGTTTTGGAAAATGCAATGAGATGCTTAGACATGCGTCCTATGGTAGAGTCTATGAGAAGGGTTGTCAGAGAGCAGCTCTCTATTTGAAGGAGACTTCTATTGGAAGGGCTGCTCAGCCAGTGCAAAGATAAAGAAGGGAGAATAGGGGCCTTGAAGTTGCCCATCAATGACTAGCACTTGGACTGTTGACTGAGCAGGCAGACAAGTTACCTGTATACAGTCTTTTTCACTATGGTGAGATGTATTGTGTTTCTATTTAAATTATAGTAGCTATTTTTAAATTTGCCTCTATATGTATAAATCAGCACGTGCAAATATTAGCCAAATCCCTACCATACTGTACTTTGCCCTTTTTTAAAAAAGTGATGCATATCCTCAGTTGGTGTGATACATAAGTGACCATCCTAATCCACAGATGGGGAAATGCAGTGAGATGCAATTGTCAGTCATGGGACTCCCTTTTCAAAGTTTAATGTCAGGGAAAATAAGATGAAGTACATGGCTTTTATATTAATTCTGGACAGTTCAGAATTCATTCTGATATGCTTGCACAAACTTATACATAGGTTAAGTTACGGTATATCCGTTCTTTATTGAGCTTTTCTTCAGATGTATTTGCAGGTAAGTTATACCACAGTGAGCATTCATCCTGATTTGTTTTCAAGGTGTTTATATGTCTTCCTGTTATTCATTCATTCCACACTTTTCAAAGTATTTCCCTGTCACTTTCCAAACTGCAAAAAGTCATTTTTAAAAGAAAGAAAGAAAGAAAGAAAGAAAGAAAGAAAGAAAGAAAGAAAGAAATAGAATTTGTTGCCTAGGGCGACCAAACAGTTTAATCCACTGTTATTGAGCAAACCCAGATTTCCCAGTACGTGCTTGAATCCCTCCTGCAAAATGCTGATAGTCTGGAGGTGCCCTCTGTGTGTTTGAAGCCAGAGAAATACAATGCTGCAGCATGATGGATGCTAGTCTGTCTCTTTTCCCCTGTCTTTTGAACTCAAAATAGAGGACATATCTATACAATTCTGTTGTTCTCTCTAGCCTGTGGCAAACTGAGCCACACATGCACCTATCACGGCACTCCACTTGGGTTTTCGTACCTGGGGGAAGTTTACCCCTTATCAGTTTATTCAGAGGTAATTTCCAAGCATGTTATAGGTGAGGGGTCAATTGTACAGCTTCTTTAAATGGATGCACTCCAAACTGGATTAAATACATTAGTATTAAATCAACCATATTGGGGCTCTGGTCTTCTGGCCTGGCTATTTCTGGCCCACGGCTCATGCTGCTCTGCTTACTAAAAGTAACATTCAGACTCAGGAACAGATTTCTCCGTAATAGAAAATTTGTGTTTGGTTTCTCAGTTTGACCAAAGACAAAGCTCTTCAAATGAAAAATAAATAAATAAATAAAATTTCCCAAGTTAAATACTACAGTATAAAATAGAAAAGTGAGAAACAAAGAATGATTCCAAATTCTGTTTGCCCCTAAAGGAATCACCATAATTCTTCTTAAACAGAGATGCATAAATTGGGTCAAATATGGTACTATTTTAAAAATAATAAAATGGAGGCAGCATCGAAAATGGGAGGGGGGAAAAAGAAGGACCCTCAGTTGGTGGTAGGAAATAGTTTATTGAAATATGTCCTTGAATGGATCACCCCTTGGGGTTCAGTTTTCTAATCTTGTCCCCCTGCCCCGAAATTGAACCATGTCCTGCATTCTGCCTGTACATGCATTTTTCTTTCTACCTGCATGGTGAGACTGTGCATCTAGATGCTGTCACCAACAGGCATACAGTTAGCTGAGATGGCTGACAGGGTCTTATTGCTTGTGGCACCCCAACTCTGGAATTCCTTCCTGTGTGGGATTCAGTTAGTACCTTCACTGATGACTTGTAGCCAGCCAGCCAAAACCTTCTTATTCTGCCAGGTCTTTAAGTTGTTTATTGATAATTTTTACCTGCTAAATGGATTTGTTTTGGTGCTTTGTTTTAATGTTCTCTGGTTTGCATTATTTTAAACGTTTATGCTACCAGCTAAGCTTCAAAGCTAAGGAGTGAGCTACAAATAAATAAACAAATAAAATACAGATAGAGTTCCTCACAAATCATCCTGGATACTTTTATTTAAAAAGAAAGTCAAGGTGGTTAGATGTTTATGGCCATGGCTTTCACATGCATAAATCCATCCTAAAATCTCACCAAATGGTTTCCCTGATCAAATAAAGCTTGCCTTCGGAAGCAACATCACATGCGATTATTCCATCTGACCAGCGTATGACACAACCATTTCAGCCTTTGAATCCTACTGTGTTAATGGCTTGAAAAGATTAGCTGCGCTCCTTTGATTGGTTGTAAGCAGAACTTCTGTTTTTCTTTAGAAAGCTCCCCTATGGAGTTTGAGGGCTAAAGGACAAAGCAGACTTCATAGAGGGTTTTAATTTTAATTTTGTAAAACAACCCAAGGTCAGAAGCAGATCTGTTAGAAAGCAATCTGCACTTCTTAGTGGGGTACAATCAGCGGTTTTAAATTGGTGAAGTTACACAGGAATCATGTGTTTTCCTGCAGTTTCAGGATCACCCTACTAGGCTATCAGTTTAGTGTCATGATGTTGCATTAATTATTTTGATGACATAATGGCATTCATTCATAATGGCTGTACACAGAGGAATGGTGGAAGGCACCAGCTGCAGAACTCCCAAGAGAAGACGGCTCAGAGCTGGGGGATTGGTGGTGGGACAACAGTGAGTGATCAGAGGCAGAGATGTATTAGGCTGGCGAAGAAGCCAGGGTGTCTCCCCCTCCTGCTGCAACATTTTCTCTTCTCCCTGGGTCTCCCAGGACTAGAAGAGGTATGTAGAGGCAGGAGCAGAGACAAACTTGTCATTGTAGTCTCAGATTGCTTGGGAAGAACCCAGGGAAGGAGGAGATTTAGGCAGCTGTCGGAAGGCGGGGACCTTCAGCATTGACAACTGCCTCACAGTGGCAAGGCCTACTGAGAAGAGTTGCTGTGCTCATTAAGCCCAGCACTCTTGAACTGACTTTGTTTCTTTTTATAAAGAGTTAACTTCACTTTCACCATGTGATTTATTCTTGACACCTGCTCTTGACAATATGTCTTGCTGTATCTTGAAAGAAAAAGGCTTCATAACCTGTTTACTGGAGACAAGAATGCATACATTGTGAGCGGGGCTCCCTCTTTGAAACTACCTATAATTCTCTCCAGCCTTATGCAATCACAGAAAATGCATAAACAGTCACCAGAATGCATATCCCCTTGTAGTCTCTTCATGTCACTGTAGGAATACAGCACACATTTGAGTTGCCTCCAGACTGTAACTATTTTGTGGAAGGAATTCAATCACATACCAGAAATTTAGGCTTTCACAATTAAAAAGATTGCACAAGAGACTTTTGTGGGTTAGGAAAGTGACAAGGATATGCACTAAATATGTGGGATAAATGATTGATTAATGGGTAGCCACCATGCATGCAATTCAAGATGAAATCAGGACAAATGCTGATTGTTTTATAACCTCCACACACACACACACACACAAATTCAGAATGTATGTTCACGAAAACTGGACCTGGTTTAATCCCCACTATAGTTTGTGAGAATGCATTACAGTACAATTAAAAACTGCCAGTATTTTCTCTCCATTCTGCAGGTGCGCTTTTAAAATTGATTTACCTTCATGCATTGTTGGCGGCTATTACTTAAGTCTAGCCTACAGTTCAATGAATAATTAAATGCATTCCTGGAAGTGAGAAGTTCTTGCTTCCAGCCAGGTGCTAAAAGGACAATGGCAGCTCCTCCTTCACTCCCTCCTTTGAACACTCTTCATAAGAAAATGCTACTCCCACTTCCTAAGGGGGATTCTGTCACTGGGAAACAGCTGTATTCCCATTAGCAGATTAAAATAACCTCTCAATAAAAAGATATTATGAGATAACCTCATGGATACACACCCTTCCCTTGTACTCATTGATAGGAAAGCAGAAAAATGTGACAAAGAAATTAAATAACCCTACTTAATATTATAAGCATTCCTTTAGTACCAACAGTAGCCATATTACGATGTTCAGAAAGTGTGTACAATGAACACATTAAAAAGTAAGTATGATCACGCTTCCTATTCCTGAGCTCCATGTTATCTGCTGCTCCTGCCCCTGCCCCAGCTTTCCTGTGCATGCAGAACTTACACACGTACAAGCAGTATATGTGATTTGGTATCCTACATTTTCCAAGGCAAGCATTCCCCTTCTTCATTCAACACACCTTCTGAATATGGTTTGTTTGATAAGCACGCCATGGGATTTCTTTTAAGCCAAGGGAAGAGAGGGAAGGAGGAATTGGGAAACTTAGCCCTGCTATTGGGAAAGGCTATATCCCGATGGCAGAACATCTGTTTTCCATGTAAAAGCTTCCAGATTCAGTCCTCAGTATCTCTAAGTAGAGATACCTGAAATCTTGGAGAGCTGCATCCAGTCACTGAGACAATACTGTCTCAGGATGCTTAGTGCAGATAATACAGAGCTGGATGGACCAATGGTCTAACGTGGTATAAGGCAGCTTCCTATGTTTCCACCTTAAGGGAGTAATCTACAGTTGATCTACTATACCTGAAAAATATACTTGTGCTCACCAACCTGGTGCCATCCAGATGTTTTGGACTACAACTCCCACAATGCTGGTTGAGGCTGATGGGAGTTGTAGTCCAAAACATTTGGATAGCACTAGGTTGGTGAATGATGCAGTAGACCTATGCTGTCACGATCCCCCTTAAAGTGTATTGTTTCCTTCTCTCACAAAGCCACCCCACATACGTAGTAGAGTTCACCCTAGAGTGATACTACTTAATACTTTAAGACTCAGTTAGCAGGCCATATTTCCAACTTTACAGAGGACAATTCCCTATTTGAAGGGCTACCTGAAAGAGTTCTCTAGCTGAAAGGCTTTCTGGTCAAAATCTGCTTTAAAGCATGTGCTCAGCTGGCTGAGCAGGCACACACACCACCTGGTCACAGTCTAGGTCAGATGTATTATATTTCTGTTTAAATTATAGCAACTATTTCTAAATTTTTGTTTATACATACAATTTAGCACACGTAAAGTTTAGTTCTCTTTTTATTTGGTGATGCGCTGCCTTGTTTTGGTAATGTTGATGCATGTGGGACAGTTACCAAAAAAGATTGACTATGACATAGTTCTTGAACTAATTTAAAGTATGGCACTGGAATCCCATGAGACATTTTGCCACTGTTTAGCCACAGAGCAAATCTGGCCCCTACACATAGCTGCAGAACCCAATGGGAGGCAAACAGAGGCCAGTCAGTGCCCACAATGCAGAAAGTGGTGCCAAGCACATTTGTCATTCAGACAGAGATCACAGAGGCTTAAGTGGTAAGTGACACCTTTTCCATTGTGACATCTGAGCTTCTGCTACCACAAGCTGAGCTATGCTTGCCCAGCTCTCATGTTCCCACTGAACACCTGTAGAATTTCTGCCCCAGAAATTGCAGTTTTCAGTGAGGATGCAATCATTGCATGGGGTTGCTACAGGATAGTGACTGCATGATGTATTGCCAGCCTTTTCTGTGTTGCATTTCTTCTGTTGATATAATCCTTTCCTCCCTGTTAATTAATTCCAAGGAGATCTAGGCATTTTCTCATCAGCCTGCCCTAACTCCTAAGGTTATTTATTTCGGAAGCAAATAACTGATTAATCATTAGGCATTTAAAAGAGATTTTCAGAGTTGCAGATCTCACACTAATTCAGCAGCCTGGCCTCCATCATTGCCAACAGTCCTTGTCTCCCTAAAGCATCAAGGGCATTAACAAAACGAGACCTAATTGTCATCAGGCAGCCCATGGAGGTATAGGAACCCTTCTAGCTAAACAAGAATTTAATTATCAATTGGGTGTCATATACATTTGCTGGTTCCTGTTCTTTGACTTTCGTGTGCAAAAGCAAAGCTTTTACAGAGATGTAAGCAGAAATGACACCCAACCCTTGCCAGTTATTCTAATTATTTAATGAAACAAACGCGACAAAGAGGTTTTCAACATGTGCTGCCTCTTTTGTTCAATTAAGGGGGGGTGGGGAATCAGGACTATACTGGCTCTTTATGACATGGACATGGAGTAAAACAAGGGGCGATGGAATATAATGTGTGAAAATACAGTTACATAAAGGTAAAGGTAAAGGTAAAGGTACCCCTGCCCGAACGGGCCAGTCTTGACAGACTCTGGGGTTTGTGCGCCCATCTCACATTTATTGGCCGGGGGCCAGCGCTGTCCGGGGACACTTCCGGGTCACGTGGCCAGCGTGACAACGCTGCTCTGGCGAGCCAGAGCCGCACACGGAACGCCGTTTACCTTCCCGCTGGTAAGCGGTACCTATTTATCTACTTGCCCCCGGGGTGCTTTCGAACTGCTAGGTTGGCAGGCGCTGGGACCGAGCAGCGGGAGCGCACCCCGCCGCGGGGATTCGAACCGCCGACCTTTCGATCGGCAAGCCCTAGGCGCTGAGGCTTTAGCCCACAGCGCCACCCGCGTCCCTACAGTTACATACTTAAGCACAAAGCAGACTTTACCCAGGGAAAATGTGTACGTCTCCCTACATTTTTTTTCAAGAGAAGCAGCTGAAAGAGACTTTCATCATGAACAGACAGAAGGCATGCTTAATCCATTGAAGGTGGGAGGAGCTGTTTAACATGTTTGCCTTCTACCACTTTTCTAATCAGCACCCTCCCCCTTTTCCATCCATGAAGGGAAAAATAGCAGCATATAAAGATACTGACTTCTGCTGTTGGAAAAGTAGCTTGGGATGTTAATCTTTGGTGGGAAAGAGTTGGAAATAGTCAAGTAGGTGAATAGCAAATGACTAGGGCGTGAACAGTTTTTAGCAGGGTGGGGGGAGATTAGGAGTGCAGTCCTACTACACAGTACTTTGTCATGCTTCTAATAAACATGAATCCAGCCTCAGTCTTCTGGCTTCCAAGTGAGCTGGTTTTAGGATTAGTTTTAGAGGCCTGCCACACACCAGATGAGGAATGACAACTCTGCATTTGATAAATGATCTGGTTTCCCCCCTCAAGTGCTCTGGCATGCAAAAAAAAAATGCTGTCTTACAGGTGAACTATTTGCTAGATGAGTTCCTAGAGTCTACATTGCAAGGAAAACTGCTATGTTTGTACTGGATGCAATTATAAATTAAGACAAAGCTGAACGGAACTGATCTCACAAAGTAATGTTGTTACAATGTGCAATTGAGCAAATATGAATTTGTTTTGAGCTTAATTCATTTTTTAGTCTTGATTGTCCTTTCCATTCTTGAAGGGGTATAATCTGATCCCTCTGCTCTACTTCTGACTTAATCAATCTGTGATGCCGTATGCTATTTTGGTAGTTCCTGTTTTCCACAAAGAAGTAGAATTTGAAACTGAAAAAATTAATTGATGACTGGAGAATTGTGCCATTTGCAGATAATGTATTAATTTGTTTGCTTATTTAAAATATTTATATCAACTGTTCATGATACAGTCCTTCCAAGTATCATTCAACCACATTTTTAAAGCCATAATAAGCAATGCCAACATATAAAAAGTTATTAGCCTCCGTCCCACAGGACAGTTGATGGTAGATAGCCCTGTGATGTGGTAGGAATAGTCAGATATTGTTGAACTCCAACTCAAACCAACCCAGCCAATGGCCAAAATGATGGGGGTCAGGGTCCAGCAACTTATGGAGGATCACAAGTTTCCCATCCTTTGTTTTCTGGGATCCTTCCCACAGAATATTTGGTTGTACATGACCCTGGTGGGGCAACAGTGGGAAAGTTCAGGTGGAGTAGGATCTGAAGTTTAGTCTGCCCAAGTCCTTCTCACTCCTGAACCTTGATGGTAGGTGGTCCTGAGAGGGGTGGGGAGAGAAGGTCCAGCTGGATTAGTCTCTGTGACAGTTTTCACTCATGTCCCTCTTTCTGCTATAGACATATAGAGTTGCCAGTAGTGTACAGTATTTACAGACTATTCATATTTCAGCAGTTCTGTCCATTGGAAGTAGATCCGAAAGTTGTAGGAATTACTCAGAATAAGCTTTTGAGAGTGGTGTTAAATTTTTCACCCAGTATACTGCTACACATTTTAGCGCAGAGGTTGGTTTTATGCCAATCGAATAGTATATTTTTAGAATCATTTTTCTCTACTATTATAAATTAAATAGAAAATCAGAAAATGGTTTGCCTAATAGATTTGGAAGCTATTCAGGAATAGAAACATATTCTCGACAGAGTTTGCCCATAATTCATGGGAAAGTAAAATATTGTGGACTGTGCAATCCAATCCTATATCTATTTACTCATAAATAAGCCCGCTGAGTTAAATGGATCTTATTGTCAAATACACATTCAAAGGAGTTCAGCCTAAATGATGTCTGTGTTCAGTTGTAGTATATGTGTTTGTGAAAATAGGGTTAATGCAAGCACAGAGGACAAGAGATGGTATATTTTTTAAAGGGATATTTAAGTGTAGGGTTTTTTTTGTAGATAGATAATCTGAAGGATTAAATTTATTTTTCATCCCAAATCTAAAAACTGAATTGCTGTGTAGGACAATAAGACCCTATAATGACCATTAGGCATTAGTGACTTCCTGTGGCCCTATTTACTAATAATAGTACCCATTTTCTGTTACCAGTCTCTGACAAATCACTGTGCATATTTCCGTTCCCTTTTTTTCATTTGGGATCACTTTATATAAAGAATGCTAGAGCTACTTGCTAGGATTGTCATTCTTCAGGGTTCAGAATCTGCCTTCCCCATCCAGGGTCTTTAGAAGTTAGATTTATGAGGACCACTAAGGCATCATGCAGTGCACAGCTTGCCATTTCACACACTACATGCTTTGTACTGTGATAGTATATTGTCAGACTCTTTTGTTTGTCTAATATATCTTAAATGGAAAGAACAAACACTCCCTTGGCTTTTAAATTAATGGAGGGCATGCTATTGCAGAGTCAAGGAAGGCTAAATGAAGCAGACAAAGTGGCGCTTTCAGCAATGTTTAATGGGACATTATTCCTTGGTATGAGAATTGGGGGGGGGGGGTATTACAGCCATGTCCCTATTTTCATATTTTGAACATTGAACAATATGGTTACTGATAGGCACCAGCTTCATATTTAATAGTTCACTTAAAACCAGTGCAACTGGGTGCCCGTGATTACACCCCAACTACACCTCAACACCATGCATAGTTGATCAAAAGTGAGCACCACTAAGTTCAGCAGAGCTTACTTCCATATAAACCAGTATCCAATCACAACTTTGCTGTGCAATCCAATGTATGTTTACTCAGAAGTCCCACTTTTTTCAATGGCTCTTGTCTTCCCATAAACATATGCATTATTCTTAATAAACTTGTAGAGTTGTACTGTTAGTCAAAGTCACTGGCAAATGGTTGGACTGGCCATAATCTACCAGCTTTAAAGATGGTAAAATATGTTTTAATGGTTTGAAGATACATCTCTAGTGAACAAAAGTCCTGGTGGTTTAAAGTGAAAGTCTCCAGATGCTTGTGTGAGTTGTAGTTTATCTATGTCGTTTTAATTTGTGCAAGCTACCTTGAGTCCTAGCCTGGGGAAAAGGCAGGATATCAATAAAGAAGAAGAAGAAGAAGAAGAAGAAGAAGAAGAAGAAGAAGTCAATGTCCTAGAAGTGTTTGCTTATTAGAATTGGTTTTTGAGAAGGGTGTTTTAAACTAGTCAAGAGCTTAAAGCTAAACTGGGCAAAGTATTATTAACTACACAGCTGTCAGCTATTCTACCTATTTTGCTTTCAAGTATCTAGTCACATTCCTTTGTGGACAAGGAGTAACATGGATCAGAAACAATGCTCACCATCTGTGACGAGAAGCCAGGACTACAGCTGTCAATAACCCTGGCCTGGCCTGCAGTGACTGGGGGACACATGAGTGATATAAAAATCAGGGTCCAATCCATATAGACAGTTCCCCCCCCCAATAGTGCTTGCTTGTGAGTTGCATGACGCATTCCTCAGCCTGCAATTATTCTACTACTACTGCCACCTTTGTTCTGCGACTTTTCCAATTATTTTTATGATTACCTTTCTTACTTGTTTTATTTATAACAGTATTTCTGTACAATCATATCATAAAATATGTCAAGTCATTGGACACTATAAATCATAGAACATTTTGAATTAAGGATGAAGGAGAACAGTGGTGGCAGAGGGAGGAGAGAAGGCCACGAGCTCCAAAAAGAAAGATAGATTGTGGAGGAGGAGTCTTACGCAACCCAAGTTCCACTCTTTTTTCCACATCCATCACTCCTCTCCCCTCTCCCCCTTCCTATTTTTTATGGAATGCACCACTTTTGTGCAGTGGTAGAACTCACTCTCTTATTGTAGGAAAGCAAATTTCCTGTCTTCCTATTCAGTACTGTTATTGCGACTTAAACTTGGATGGTAGTAGGGGTGTGTGTGTGTGTGTGTGTGTGTGTGTGTGTTGCGCACATGCACATGTCTGTCTGCGAATACCCCATTGCACATCCTCCAAGATATCAGTTATATTGTTTTTGGGATTTTGTTGTTGTTATTACGTTATTATGTTATGCATTTTTGTTTTTATACTGTAAACTACCCTGTGATCTTCAGATGAAGGGTGGTAGAGTGGTAGAAGAAGAAGAAGAAGAGTTTGGATTTGATATCCCGCCTTTCACTCCCCTTCAGGAGTCTCAAAGCGGCTAACATTCTCCTTTCCCTTCCTCCCCCACAACAAACACTCTGTGAGGTGAGTGGGGCTGAGAGACTTCACAGAAGTGTGACTGGCCCAAGGTCACCCAGCAGCTGCATGTGGAGGAGCGGAGACACGAACCCGGTTTCCCAGATTACGTGACTACCGCTCTTAACCACTACACCACGCTGGCTCCGCTGGTACCTTGGTTTACGACCTTAATCCGTTCCAGAAGTTCATTCTTAAACCAAAGCATTCTTAAACCAAGGCGTGCCTTCCCATAGCAGCGGGGGACTCAATTTACAAATGGAACACACTCAACAAGAAGCGGAACATGTTCTTATTCCAAGGCGAAGTTCACAAACCAAAACACCTACTTCTGGGTTTGTGGTGTTCTTAACCCAAGTTGTTCATAAACTAAGCTGTTCTTAAACCAAGGTATCACTGTATAAAAATTTAATAAGAATAAGAATAATACTGACACCCCGAAAGATCTGTCGCACTTTTAGAGTGTGAGATTAAATGCCTATGGCTTGCTGGAGACTGGTGTCATTACAACTTTGCAGCCTTTGCAGTACAGTGGTACCTCGGGTTAAGTACTTAATTCATTGTGGAGGTCTGTTCTTAACCTGAAACTGTTCTTAACCTGAAGCACCACTTTAGCTAATGGGGGCCTCCTGCTGCTGCTGCGCCGCCGGAGCACAATTTCTGTTCTCATTCTGAAGCAAAGTTCTTAACCCGAGGTACTATTCCTGGGTTAGTGGAGTCTGTAACCTGAAGCATATGTAACCTGAGGTACCACTGTACATCTTTCCTCATACATATGCATTGGATTGCACACAATATGAGAGTGTGAGAGAGGAATGTGATACATGCATACATACAAAGAGAGAGAGAGAGAGAGAGAGAGTGTCAATAAACCCTGTTGTTTCTAGCTTGTGTTTTTAACCTTTATTGCAATCAGGAGTCAGACCTGCTGCTTTCATCGAGTGGAATTGCCTTTACCCATTGCGTGTGTGTGTGTGTGTGTGTGTGTGTATGTGTACATGGTGTCTCTCACTTCCTCTTGCTTGCCTCTTCACACTCTCACAGCTGCCACTGTTAATACAGGTGAGAGATTAGGTCTTGAGAAAATCTGTAGACCTCAAGGCCCGATTCTAATGATTGAGACAGCTGTCTCAACATAAGAGACATCACCAGCCCATTCATTAGGCGGTACAACAAGCCATTTTAATGAAACCAAAGCTTTTCATTTGGAAATGTATGGCACCAATTTCTTTCTCTCCTTTTCCAGCCTCTGTATCAGATGCATGTGCTATCCAAATGCTTCTTAATGTGGAGATACAAATAGCTAATCTTGTGTGATAACATGGCCCTCCAGATGTTTTGGACTACAATTCCCATCATCCCTGACCACTGGTCCTGTTAGCTAGGGATCATGGGAGTTGTAGGCCAAAACATCTGGAGGGCCACAGGTTGGGGATGCCTGGCCTAAATCAACACCAGAATGTTGGGCTTGGACAAGGGAGACCTGGGTTTAAAGTCACTGGGACTAAGTCTTGAGCCTGGCTGTCACACTAGCCTACCTGTCAGAGATGAGGATGAAACTGTGGCGGAGGAAAGCTTCCTGCAGAAAGGCTTGAATACAAATACAAACAAGGGTTTCATCTTTCTTATCTAACCCCCTTCAGCAAGTTAAGGGGAGGTTGTTGTGGCTGAAAGAGGAAACAAAGGCATTAAAAAAAATTGCTCTTAGGACAACTGGATAGGTTAAGTTTAAATAAATGTTTGGCGTTACCATTTATTTAGCTCTAATGTACTCTGGGGGAAAGATGGGATCCATATTAATTCTAACCGCTAATGCTGTATCTGGAAACCCAGGCTCCTATATCATTTGAGCTAGTCCTGTTGCCAAAGAGAATACTGACTGATAAAACTATGCTGGGTGGAAACTCACACACGTTAATTCCAATTTATACTAGTTGATGGAAGTATAAAGAACAAGTGTCAATGGATTTCAGAATGAATATTGGAAAACCTTGAAAGGGAAAGTTTGACCGTGAATGGGAGTTAAATCTAGAAAGATATGTGCATGGGAGAAGTCTGTCTGTGTAACACGAGTTTCATCCACTCTTTCAACCATAACACTTTGCTCTATGAGATTACCATTGCACATTTTAAAAACCGTTTAAATTCCTTGACATTTTGTATTGTTGTGGCACAAACAGCAAGAAAAGCTTTGGTTGTGTGTGATGCTCTCTTCTGTGTTCTTTCTATTAATCTTTGGCACCTGCTCTGTAACACTGTTTTTTATGGGAATTTCAAACACTACTTGTGAAGTCTGCTTTCAAGACTGGTATTATAAGACAAAAATAAATGAAGATGTTTTACTCTGGCAGCTTTTTAATATCTGCCAGTAGTGGGTGTTGTAGCCATAGCAATGCTTGGCCAGCATCTGGAGTAAGCTTGTGATGCCAGCAAAATGCCATAGATACTGTAGTTACATTCCATTGCCACAGGAGTTGTTACACTTCATTCTGAGCACTAATTTGCCCGTGCAACAGTCTGTTAAATATCTAAATTAAATAAAATTTTATTTCTAGAAAGAGCTGGGACACTTGTTGTTGTTTTTTTTTTTGTTAATAAAAGGCCCTCTGAATTAGTTTGGCATTGATTATGTGTAATGCTGTGTCTATTTAAAGAAAATGATTTGATGTTGATGTTTATTTTCCATCTAGCTATACCTCTCTAGTCTGCATAAATACATATGTAGATGAGTGTTTGGATGCTTATTATGAAAGATTGTTCTATGGATGTTTATTAGTCATAATAACTAAAAGGGAATTGACATGTTCAGAGACAGTGTAATCTGGGAAGTTTATATTCCTAAAACCTGTGGCAGGATATAAATTAGGAGTGGCTCACTGCTTTGCTCTCAGTCTCCAAAACAATTATAATTTTTGATCATATGATGGGGACAAACATTAGGAGATGGCTATCTTCATCATGCCTGACTTCTGTGGGACATTGTGCTAACCACTGGTGGACTAGATCAGGGATAGGGAACATGTGGTCCTCCAGATGTTGTTGGACCATAGCTGTCAACTTTCAGATTTGAAAATAAGGGATCAGCAGCCTCACGTGTCCCGGGGACAGTCTATGGGATATCTAACAATCTGAGATAGCAGCGGGAAGCAACGGGAAACGGCGTTGGAATAAGGAAATTTCCCACAAAAATATGGAAGTTTAACAGCTATGTGTTGGACACCAAATCCCATCAACTCCAGCCAGCGTGTCTAACAACATCTGAATGGTCACATTTTCATAGGCGAGGGACCCTGGGAATGTCATGCCTAACAACACACACTTTCGAACACATATTTGAAGGGAAAGAGTAATGTGAAACTGGCCTTTCCACTTGTATCTGGAGTACTGCAGCTTGCTTTGTGAGGACAGCACGGGACTCAGCATATGAACTGGGTTTGAGAAAAATAGTAAGTCTTGCTGTAATGTAGAAAGGAGCTTCCTAAATCCAGTTTCAGAAAACTTATTTAATTACAGTGCCTGTTCTTACCACCTTTTGGCTAAACAGCAGACTGAATGTTCTCTTAAAGCCAGTCGCTTGTTTTCATTCAGTGTACTGTGGCAGGCCAATGATTGGTCTGTAATATTTCAGATATGCTGCTTAGGAGTATAATATATTCATAAATGTCTCTAAACTGAAGTTAAAATGCAACCCACTTAATTACTAGCAGATAAACATAGTGATTCTTCTCCCTTGAAACAGCCAAATACGTTCATAGTTAGCTAATTAAACCACCACATAAATGATTATTCAGAATAAAAGCAGATCGAGGGGATGGGAGGGAAGCAAAAGAAGTGAATTGTTATATGCACAGACGTCGCTTTCTTAGGTAATGAGTTGTTCCAGAAGAAACAACTTGTGGAAGATTATAAGGAAAAGAGCAGCAATTAGCTCAACAACGTCTGTTACACCAAACCCACTGCTTTTGTTTAGTTATCAGGAGGCTGTGTATGAAGGAGAATGTTCAGCTGTTTTTCAAACCATCTTTGGTTTTCAATTGGCTAGAGCCAGAATGAGGTGCTATAGATACTCTATTGCATCTAAAGAGACTGTATAGAGTTCATCTGTCTCTGTTTATTAAGAATATTCCCTATTTAGGTCCCTGTCTCTGATAAAGCACCGTCACTGTTTTGCCTCTCTCTGGGAATGACTTATTAATGTTTCACAGGTGTGAGTTTCTAGAGTTGTTTTTCTTCAGGGTTCAGCCTACTCCCCATTCCCTAAAACGGGGTTTTCTGAACTGCAAAGCTTCATTTAGCTGGTCTGTAGCACGTCTAGGTTTGTGGTTGAAAATTGGAGATGACACATTCATCGCATTGAATATTCATATAAACTTTCAATTACTTTTTGATTCATTCTTTAATTTCTTGTATCGTATTTTGTTGTGTTACAGTTTGAATTGCTACAACGGGGGTGGAAAATCATTTAGTGGGCCACCAAGACCCTCAGCAATATTAAAATAGTAAAAAAAAAAGTTTGGGAACCACTGCTTAGAATTAAAGTAAATGGAGGAGGGAGGTGATCTTGTCTCTCAACATGCATGCATGATTATAAATACACATGCAGGAACTGTAAGACATTCTTTGTTCTGCTGCTGGGGAGGTTAATGGGATAATGATGTATTTCTAGTACATCTTAAACTTAAAAAATGAGCACTCCTTTTAAGTCAGCGCAAGACAAGCTATTACATAGTAAAGAAATATAGAATACAGGTGATGGAGTACAGCAGGGGTGAGGAACCTTTGTTCTTCCAGTGGTAGCTGGGCTCCAACTCCCATCAGCTTCAGCTGACATGGGTAATTGTCAGGGTTGAAGTTGAAGTCGAGCAGTAATGGAAGGGCCACAGGTTGCGTTTGCCACTGTGCTGTGGTGGAGAATAGTTGAATAGCCAGCCTTGGAATTAAGAATGCTACAAGTGTATCCCTGTTTTTGCCTTTGAAATGTTGGAGAGCGTGAAGGGCTACACACCGCATGCCTATATTTGCAGGCACACATCTGCCAAAAGTGGCCTTTCCATTTACGGTAACATAAACATTTTCCCTAGGAAAATGGGGAAGAAGGAGGACTTCAAGCCAGGCTGTAGTGTGTGTGTATCATTTATCTTCTTTTGGAGAGTTGCCCCATGCCCTAGTACATTGCAGTGTTACTGGGCATTACAGACATCTCTCATTTCAGCAATAGGACACCAGACAATCAACACGACAGCTCTGTAATGTCCCTTAGCTTTGAAATTTGTGAGACCAGCATGCTGTTTCTCAGGGGGAAAAGAAGAGAGAGACATAGGGAATGTGGAGGAAGAAGGACTATTTTTATACTCCCTTCTGTCTTCCAGCTAGTTATGGTGTCACAACATCGTGTGCTTCTCATCAATTAAACCACGACAATGTTCTCTTTTTCTTTTACAGCCTCCCAAGAGCAGTATTGAATTTTGGGTGAGGTTTCATAATTTGGTGAGGCTTTCATGATAGCTGCTGGTGAATTCTGTGGGTTGTTTGTTTGTTTTTGCTTCCCAGCACACATTCCCTTTGGCTAACTGGATCTTTCTGGTACAGAATTTAGAGACATAATTGCAGGCTTGAAATGAACTTTTTGGTTATCTGCTGAAATTACTCCACATCTATTGAGTCAAAGTTCTCAATGTCTTAATGTGCATAACAGTTTGTAGATCTGCCAACGTGTGTGTGTGTGTGTATGCTTGTTTGTGTGCTTGTGTATGCCAAGACAATAACTGGAGAGAGACTAGGAGTTGTAGAGAGAGTTATGCTGAGCCTGCTTCTCTGTGCCACATGTCTGATTGGTGGAAGCAGCAGAACCACAATGAGGACTTGCAACATGAAGACTGGACTTGCATGTTTCTGGACTCAAACAGGGCACTATTAATGCTGGAAGCAATCCAAATGCTACATTAAGCTTCAGCTTTGCTTCTGGCACTAAAAATGCTAGGTACAAATTTTCAGGGGATGTGCAAGTACAACTCCTATGTTGAAATGCTGCTATGGAGAAGGGAGGCCAACTGTTTCTGTGAAATTAATACAGAGAGTGCACCAGATAACTGAGAGAAAAGCAACCAAACCAACGATTCACACCAGAACTAGGAAGAAAGTTGTTACTCAAGGTAAAGGCCTAGCCCAAACAGTAAGCCCTTTATACCTTTTCTGCTGAGGGAATCCAATGATTAGCCTAGTCAGTAAAGAACCTGAGAATACTTCACTGCCCAGCTCCAAGCTGCAATTCTGCAGCTTACTACATACAGCAACTGAACACAGTGCTGAGAGTTCTTGATTCTAGCCCAGATTGCTCTTGGCTGTAGCGCGATCACAGTGGGAAACCAGCTCCAACTAGTGAGCAGCTGTTCTGAAGGCATTAGGTAACAGCCATTCATTCTGGTGCTGTGGAGAAGCCCACAATGCAAGTTAGCAAGGTAGGTTAATCGCCACAGCACCAAGGATAGCTCCAAGTGAGCAACTTGCTCCATCAAGGGTTGTAAGTGACCCGAGGCCTTTTGAGCCCCTGTCTCAAAGTCCACATTTCCTAGGCTATGCCCCTTTTTTGTAGAACTGGAGTCTCTCAAAGGGTCAACACTCTGGTCTGAAGACAGGCACTTTTCATTTGCTCCATGGCCCCCCAACTGGTGTACTCCTGTGCTATTGGATTGGCAAAGTGATGCAGGAGGCACTAAGTTCCTTAGGTGAAGGCCCTGGCTCTGGTTCTTTGGGAGCTGGTTCAATGGGCTCCTGACTGACAGCTTTGGGCTCAGTAGTCCTCTGATCACTCACATCAGGCTCATAAACATAAACTTGATCTGGTTCCTCAGTTGGTGGCACTGTAGCTTCCCACACAGTAACATGGTCACTAGTGGACTTTGGAGTTATGACGGGAACCTTACATGAACAGTTAGTGGAAAAGATGTGGGTGGGATGGTGGAAACCTGAACAAGTAATGCTGATCAGCTGTTGACTGGTGGGCGGGATGGTGGAAACCTGAACAAGTAATACTGATCAGCTGTTGACTGCAGAAACACATGAAGGCAATCAGAAAACAATAAGCCTACATGCCTAAGACGGAAGAAATATTCAATCAAGCTCTGCTCTTCCCTTCCCTACACCAACCTTTCTCCTCTGCATTTGTAATTTGACAGGACACAAGTTACTTCAATTTTCCATAAACTTAGCCAAGTGGAATTTCTTTACAAAAGTCCTGGGCAAAAGAAAGAGGAAAATACTATTCTTTTTATGGCTGGTTGTGCTGCATAAAAATGGCAGTGTTTACTACATGAGAAGATGGCATGCAGCTTGTAGGCCTTGATAATCAGAGTAAGGCAATATATTAAAGTTGTATTTACTTTGCCACGAGTGTTTGCTGCTATCCTGTTTTTCTGTGAGGTTTGCAATCCTGAATGTTTGGGGGTTGGAAAAGAGAAATGCACTCTATTTAGTCAACAGAGGAAATATTTTGGAAATACTGTTGACAGAAATAGATCATGGGAACACATTTAAGCACAGATAATTAATTGTGTGCTGTCCCCTTAAATACATTCATGAATCCTGAATCCCATCCTATCACTTGAACTAAGAGAACTGGGCCTACTGGATCAGGCTCGTTGCCCATCTAGTCCAGCATTCTATTCTCACAGTGGCCAGCTAGATACCTATGGGAAGCTTGAAAGCAGATGCTAAGCACAATCACTTTCTTCACTTGTGATTCCCAGCTGCATGTGTGTATTAGAAACTCTGTCAATGAATCTGTTAGCAAACTGTTATGTTACCCCTCTAGTAGTGTCTAAAAACTACCCCTCTAGTAGTGTCTAAATTAGTGGCCGAGGTTTGACAGACAGCACAGGGCACATTGTGAAGACTGCCTGATTAAACTTTACTCTCTGAGCACTAGGAAATCTGCACTGGCTGGAGGGAGGTTTTTTATGATTTCCATTAGCTTCGTGCAGTGGTGCTTATATTGAGGAACCCAGTGAAGGAAGAGTTGACAGCAAGTCAGGTAGCTAGGCTTAAATCCTCAAGCTCACAGCTTACATTGGCTAGGGATGCTCAACACTGAGCAAACTGTCAAGCCTTGTACTTTACACAGGCATGGAACTCTTGATACATTTACAGACAGAATAAACAGGTGCAAACCAGCTTTCGTTTCCTTCTAGCGGTCTTTAAGCCTTTTATTAATGCTGCTCCACTAGAGTTCATATTTTAGATTTTTTCAATTTTGATAAAAGCTTGGAAGAAGCTTTGATGGCATAAAAGTACAGCAGGAGACTTTAGGGGGGTTGCTGGCTGGCACATGAGGCCTGACTCTCAACTGCGCTGGGATGCTTTGCAGTGGAGGATGCGGCAGCTTTTCTAGATCTAGGTCAGGTTTGATAAATGCTATGCTGCATTTCTACTGTAGCCACTGTATGGCAAGGTTCTCCAATGCCCTCCTTTATGTGTACAAATAGAACGTGTATTTAGAGCTACAAGCACCAAAATTGCAGCTGTCAAGTGCTTTTACCTTGTTAATGTTCTGAAATTGGAGTCAAACACCTGCACATAGAAACTTAGAAATAAGTTAAATAATACTGCAGCAGTCTTGCCAATTATTTCTACAATGTTAGTCTAATGTGGAAATTGTTATGCATGCCAGGTTACCATGTGGCTCATTGTTAATGGTTTTTAGACCTATTGAGGTCCTGTAGTTTGCTTGACACAGCATTTTATAGGTGGAGTTTATTTCAGGCATGTTATGTAGTGATAAAGACAGTTGTGTATGAACAGCCTGCTTCTTCCTGCCTGTTTTCCTTCTATCTCAACACACAGAAACTGCAGATATTTCCCAGGGATTCATATGAAATTGCCAGTTAGGATGGAAGGGTAGAGAAGTAGTTCATGGGCTGCACAAAAATTAGTGACAGTGTGCCCACATAATCTCTTCCTTGGCAAACATGTAAATCGGGCATTGCATGGACCTAGAAGTTTCCTTGTGTGATAGGAATCCCTGAGGTATGCTCTGATATTGGAGATAATATATAGCAATCATCACTAATAGCTATTGCTTTATTAATTACCATGGATGTTCTAAGGTAAAACAAGTGACCTGGTTTGCGCATCACATTAAACCATAGTTGAAAATAAACAATGGTTTATTTTCTTGTTTTGTTTGCCCAGTGGTACAACAGTAGCAGACGGGCCTGTGGAACTGTTGAGCAGTATGCTGCTCCAGTTCGTTAAACCATAGTTTGACATGTGATCTGTATCAGTGTACGATTTATTTCCCCACCCCCTTGCTAGTGGTCTTTTACTTAAGTATAAGAATAGCATTTTACTTAGATTTATTCTAGGGTTTCCTTCCTTAATGATGGTGTTCTACAGTACTTTGATTGCCTGTGAGTGGTAGGTTCAGCTTGGATAGGTGTCTTCCACCTATTGCTGGCTTCTCTAAGGCTGACGTTCTTAAAGATAGGATGCCCTTATGATTCACTATAGTAGTTTAAATGGAACATATGAGCTCATTAAAAAGGTTAGGTAGATTAACCCCCAATTTTGCATCATATGGGAGCATCCAGGAGACCTGTACTCAAAAGAACATGAGAGCAATGAGCCAGACCATTCCAGATGACATTTATATACTCATCAACATCTGGAATGAATTTAGTCTCTCTCTAATCATCAATGTAAAATACTAGGCTGTTCTTTTGCTTTCTGTTTTCCATATGACAACCCTAGCTAAACTGAGTCTCTAATACAACACAGCTAATGGCATCCATTACGTGTAATTGAACTTTTTATTAAACGAATGATTGCAGAAAGAAAAACTAATTAGAATTAAAGAAATTTGTCTGGTTGCTCTGTTTTATCGTCTTGTTGTTGAAGGCCAATTGAATGACAGTCTAAATTGTTTATCGTGCGTCAGCATCTCAGCACTGAACAGGGAGGCAGGAAGAGAGAGAGAGAGACCAAATGTGTGGGAAACAGAACAGGAGAGACAGCAGATATATAAAATATTGGGCATGTGCACTAAAGATCAATAGTTTTCTCTCCAAAAAAGAAACATACATACATTTAACTTATATGCCACCCTTCATCAAAAGATCACAGGGTGATTTACAATATAGAACACAAATGCCAATACATAATATCTATACAATATAAAAACCAAAGTAGTTATAATTGTATATAAATACAGTAATAAGAAATAATATTATACAATAAAATGCACACCCTCTCAGCTCTTACCTCAGATCTTTCCTTTTCTCTCTCGGTCTCTAACTGTGAGATACCTTCACTGCCTCTCACTCAGGGTTATTCCACTATATATCTGCCACTCTTCTGTGGCACGACAGCTTTCCATTTAGTTTAATCATCATTAATATGTGTAATATCTTTTTCTGTGTCTGAGAAGCTGAGAAGCTGAGGGTGGTAAAAGGAGGTGTTATTCCAATTTGTTCGCATAGGAGCCATGTGAAGTAGGTTAGGCTGAGAGGTATTCTTGAGTAGCCCCAAATCAGCCAGCAGTCTTCATAGCTAGCTAGCATTTGGGCCCAGGTTTCTCTGCTCAAATCCAACCTATAAGTGGTTTGGTATAACAGGGGGAAGACCTCTACCTGACTGGTCCCTTCCTTCCAGGTATTAAAGCCTAAAATATTTGATTTATCTAGTGGAAACTCTGATTCTGTTTATTTACATCCCTCCCATGCCACCCTGAAACTAACAACTTGTTCAGTTCCCTTCTAACTTGTGATAAGTTTCAATTTTCCTAGTGAAAATCAGAGAATTAACATCTTAAAATTATGTCCTCAATAACTATGGTGCAAATGCCCAATACAGCCTTGATATTGATGCTGTCTCTAATACAATATTCCGCTTGGTCTCTGCAGAAACAAGGGGTGTGTGTACTCTGCTTGCATTTTTGTCATGTTCTTTAGGCATGTAGCATACACACAGGATGCTCCATATACCTGACCAAAAGGTTTAATTTCTTCATTTTGGAATAGCCACTGAATTCTATCTGTTTCTTAGCAAATCTCTACCATTTTCCATAGTTGTGAGCCATTTCTTCTACATGCATAATTTTCACTGAAGTTCCTGAAGGTCTTCAAAACTTGGTTGAATTGTAGCTTATAAAACATTTATCAAAAACTAAAAAAAGAATGTACATGTCTTTGGCTTCTATGTCCTCAAAGTGCCCCAAAGGCACAATAAATATAACAGCTTTACTTGCTACACCAATGGGATTAAGTAAAGGTATTACATTTGTCTGATCCTCCTAATCTATTGCAAGGAGTCAGAGTTTGAAATATAATAACCATTGTGTGTCTGACTGGGAGATAACAGTATGATAAAAAAAACATTTGTCTTGTACTGGCAACAAGACAACTAGATTTGTACATGACCTAAAATGTACAGTATGAAAAAGCCATAGAATGAACTGGAGATATGTATGGGGAAAATGTCCAAGAGGGTGCACTTTTTATGCTGATTTCCCTGCAAGATTTTTACACACATACAAAAACAGATTATCTGCTGTAGTTTCTTCTTCTGCAATACTAATTCAGTGTGCCACATAAGAAGCCTAAATACAAAAACAAATAACTAGGAGTGGGATTCCCCTAAGAAGCCCCACCAACAAAAGTCTGTGCAAGGATTTCTGCTTGCACAATGAGGCTTTCCCCCTCTTTCCTGTGCGCCCCCATTCTCCCTTAAATTGGTTTGAGGGAGGGGTCAGCACATGGGAGGAGGAGATTAGGGGTTGTTCCATCTAGCAAGTTGAAATGCTACTTCCTACTTCCCATGCTCTCTTACTCAAATTGTAGTAAGAAAGTATTGTTGAGTGCTCTTCTGCTCAAGGCATGTAATTTAGTACATCTGTCCTCAAATGCTCATACAATAGTCGAGATTTTTCTTAGTTCTGCTGATTTGTAAATGAAAATAATTGATTAATGTGGATTCTGACTGGATTTAGTTGGAGGGGTAGGATGGGAGTTTAGGACAGTGTAAGTGAAAACACAGAATATGGTCTCTAATGTTCTTCAAGTGAATGTGAGGTGAGGCCTTTTAAATCCCACTCCCTTTGCCAAAGCATTTGTCAGTCTGGAGCTGCTGTGTTGTTTCAGTTTGTCATGAAGGAAATCTGCCAACATTCTTAGCGAATGTTTCCCCATCCGGGAGCGACCTCTTCACACTCAAGCATAATCGCTGGTTGGCTTGCAACTTTGCCAATTAACACTGATTGTTTAGAATGTGCAGATCAGCTTTCTGAAATCAAATTTTTAATAACTCAGAGCTTATACAATAGAAGGGAAATAGTACTAAAGCTTTATGTGGGTAAGGAAGGAAGTACCCTGCAAATAAGCCTGAAGATAATTAGGTGATTTGATTCATAATTTGGAAATCACTTAAGGAAATATCGCTTGTCTGATCAGCAACATTACTAAACTATTAAAGCAATGTGCTTTTGTTTATATTTGACTTTTTCCAGTGGTAAAAAGAGACTTGTGATAGCTAGCAAAGAGAAAGGCATTAGAATCTCTCGTTATCCTGAACTACTAACTATATGAATTAATATGGTGGTCTTGTGTCAATGAAATCTTATTAACCTTCCTATAAAGCACCATTTGGCTAAATTAAATTGTATTGTTTAAATATTCACAGGCAATATTGTTGTCCATGATGAAGCATCCACAACCCTGCCTGTCTTGCTTCCCCTTGACTTTTTGCTGTTCTTAACACGCGGACCTAGTGGTGGGAGGAAAAAATCCTTAAATAAGAGACACGGGGGAATGATTAATGGACTTCAATGTCTGTACACTAATGCACAAAGCATGGGAAATAAACAAGATGAGCTTGAGCTCTTGGTACAGCAAACTAAATATGACATAATAGGCATCACTGAAACCTGGTGGGATAAGTCCCACGATTGGAATGTAATAATGGGGGGATACAATCTATTTCAGAGAAACAGACCAGACAAGAAAGGAGGAGGAGTGGCGTTATATGTCAGGGATGTGTATACCTGTGAAGAGATCCAAGATTTAGATCCTCAAAGCCAAAGTGAGAGCATTTGGGTCAAAATTAAGGGAGAGAAGAATAACAGAGACCTCATTGTGGGAGTTTACTATAGATCCCCAAGCCAAACGGAGGACATAGATGATGCCTTCCTGGAACAGATGGCCAAGCATGCAAAAGGAAGGGAGATAGTAGTAATGGGGGACTTCAATTACCCGGACATTTGTTGGACGTCAAACTCAGCCAAGAGCATAAGGTCAAACAGATTCCTCACTGGCCTTGCAGACAACTTCATTGTCCAGAAAGTGGGAGAAGCAACAAGAGGAACAGCCATTTTAGATCTGGTCCTAACCAATGTTGATGACCTGGTTAGTGGGGTAGAAGTGGAAGGATCATTAGGCGCGAGTGATCATGCTCTTCTGAAGTTTACTATACAGCGGAAAGGAGCAGCCAAGCATACTAGGACTCAATTTCTTGACTTTAAGAAAGCCGACTTCATAAAACTTAGGGAAGTGCTGGGTGAGATCCCATGGACAACAATACTAAAAGGAAAGGGAGTTCATGATGGCTGGGAGTTTGTTAAGAGGGAGATACTAAAAGCACAACGTCAGGCAATACCAATGAGACGGAAACATGGAAGGTGCCTAAAGAAGCCAGGGTGGCTATCTAAAGAACTTTTAACTGAATTAAGATTAAAAAAGGATGTGTACAAAAAATGGAAAAGGGGGGAAACCACCAAAGAGGAATTCAAACAAATAGCCAGCACGTGTAGACACAAAGTCAGAAAAGCTAAAGCACAGAATGAACTCAGGCTTGCTAGAGAGGTTAAAAGCAACAAAAAAGGCTTTTATGGGTATGTTCGTAGCAAAAGGAAGAACAAAGAAACAATGGGGTCACTCAGAGGAGAAGATGGTGAAATGCAAACAGGGGACACAAAAAGGGCTGAACTACTCAATGCCTTCTTTGCCTCAGTCTTCTCCGATAAAGAAAACAATGCCCGACCTGAAGAATTTGGAGCAAATGATTCAGCAAAGAAAACACAGCCCAGAATAACTAAGGAGATAGTACAAGAATATTTGGCTAGTTTAGATGTATTCAAGTCTCCAGGGGCAGATGAACTGCATCCAAGAGTATTAAAAGAACTGGCAGATGTGATCTCAGAACCACTGGCAGTCATCTTTGAGAATTCCTGGAGAACAGGCGAAGTCCCGGCAGACTGGAGGAGGGCAAATGTTGTCCCTATTTTCAAAAAGGGGAAAAGAGAGGACCCAAATAATTACCGCCCAGTCAGTCTGACATCAATAGCAGGGAAGATTCTGGAGCAGATCATTAAGCAAACAGTCTGTGAGCACCTAGAAAGGAATGCTGTGATCACCAATAGTCAGCATGGATTTCTGAAAAATAAGTCATGTCAGACTAACCTGATCTCGTTTTTTGACAGAATTACAAGCCTGGTAGATGAAGGGAACGCAGTGGATGTAGCCTACCTTGATTTCAGCAAGGCATTTGACAAGGTGTCCCATGATATTCTTGTAAAGAAGCTGGTAAAATGCGGTCTTGACTATGCTACCACTCAGTGGATTTGTAACTGGCTGACTGACCGAACCCAAAGGGTGCTCATCAATGGTTCCTCTTCATCCTGGAGAAGAGTGACTAGTGGGGTGCCACAGGGTTCTGTCTTGGGCCCGGTCTTATTCAACATCTTTATCAACGACTTGGATGATGGACTCAAGGGCATCCTGATCAAATTTGCAGATGACACCAAACTGGGAGGGGTGGCTAACACCCCAGAGGACAGGATCACACTTCAAAACGACCTTGACAGATTAGAGAACTGGGCCAAAACAAACAAGATGAATTTTAATAGGGAGAAATGTAAAGTATTGCACTTGGGCAAAAAAAATGAGAGGCACAAATACAAGATGGGTGACACCTGGCTTGAGAGCAGTACATGTGAAAAGGATCTAGGAGTCTTGGTTGACCACAAACTTGACATGAGCCAACAGTGTGACGCGGCAGCTAAAAAAGCCAATGCAATTCTGGGCTGCATCAATAGGAGTATAGCATCTAGATCAAGGGAAGTAATAGTGCCACTGTATTCTGCTCTGGTCAGACCACACCTGGAGTACTGTGTCCAGTTCTGGGCACCACAATTCAAGAAGGACACTGACAAACTGGAACGTGTCCAGAGGAGGGCAACCAAAATGGTCAAAGGCCTGGAAACGATGCCTTATGAGGAACGGCTAAGGGAGCTGGGCATGTTTAGCCTGGAGAAGAGGAGGTTAAGGGGTGATATGATAGCCATGTTCAAATATATAAAAGGATGTCGCATGGAGGAGGGAGAAAGGTTGTTTTCTGCTGCTCCGGAGAAGCGGACACGGAGCAATGGATCCAAACTACAAGAAAGAAGATTCCACCTAAACATTAGGAAGAACTTCCTGACAGTAAGAGCTGTTCGATAGTGGAATTTGCTGCCAAGGAGTGTGGTGGAGTCTCCTACTTTGGAGGTCTTTAAGCAGAGGCTTGACAACCATATGTCAGGAGTGCTCTGATGGTGTTTCCTGCTTGGCAGGGGGTTGGACTCGATGGCCCTTGTGGTCTCTTCCAACTCTATGATTCTATGATTCTATGATTCTATCTCATGCATTGTCTAAAATCATCAGATGCCTCACATCTGAAGGCAGGAGTTAACATAGCAGCACAACACTACTCCCTGCTTCTTAATTTCAAAATGAGAATAAGCATGGCTAGAGGGGCAGACTAGAATTACGGGGACCCAGATTGCAATTTCCACTTAGACTGCAATAAAAACCCCATTTACTTGGGACCCAGCAATTACAATAAAACTTACTTCTGTGCAGACATGGTCAGAATTGTGCTGTTAGCCTGAAGCTCACTGGATGACTTATATCTGTTCATGGTGTTTTCATGAAAATAAAGTTATGTATGTTGGCAGTGAAGCGGGAGAGAAATAATGTATGTCACCCCAAGTCTCTTGAAGGAAAGGTGGAATATATGAGGGTAATAACATAAAGGGGGGAGGAACAGTTTTAATCAATTCCTAATTCAGTTTACCAATTCTCTCCCCCACCCCCTTCTATCATACATTAGCAGTTGGGTGAATGGTTCCCATGTTTTGACATGCTGGGAACTTGGAATGGACTTCCTCAGAAGGTGGTGGACTCTCCTTCATTGGTGGTTTGTAGCAGAGGCTGGATAGCCATCAGTCATGGATGCTTTAGCTGAGATTCCTCCATTGCAGGGGGTCGGACTAGGTGACCCTCAGGCTCCCTTCCAACTCTTCAATTCTATGATAAATAAATGGTCTTGCAAGTGAAAGGGAGGCTGGTACTGCTGGTACTGTGATGGTGAATCTGTTAGGACATCTCATTTTTCACTCCTTCTAGTTCTGTTCCCCCCTGTCTGCAAGGAACAGCATGAACAGAATGCTAAATATGTCCTTATATTACTCATGGAATGGAAAGGTCACTGGAATGAGGAAAAAAAGACCCATGCCCCTAGTACAGGGTGAATGAATGAAGCTTTAGGGTTCTAAGATAACCTAGAGATTTCAAGAGGGGAGAGGTTACCAAAACCAACATAAATTACATTTTATTTATAAATAACCCCTTGCCAAGACAATCACTAGGGAAAAATCTCTACAGATTAAAATCATAAATTAAAATATAAAATACACATGAACATGATAAATAAAACTACGGTACTTCTGAATTATCAATAAAGGAATGGATTGAGTTGCAAACCCAGTAGGGTAAGCCTTCTGGCACAAAGACTCTGACCAGTTTCACATGTGCCCATTTTGAGCCGCTTTCAGACAGCCATAGCAACAGTTAGAAAGACAGTTTTAAATGTGCTTGTATCAGGTTTTTAAATCAGCTGAAGGTCATGTAGGAAGGTGGGCTTACAATCGCATTGTGACCTTGCTGTGATATTTATGCTAGGAACACAGGAACAAGCTGCCTTTTACTGAATCAGACTCATGGTCTTTCTAGCTCAGTATTGTGTACACTGACTGCAAGATTTCAGACAAGGGTCTCTCTCAGCCTCAGTGCCAGAGATCAAACCTGAGACCTTCTGGATACAAAGCATATGGTCTACCACTGAACTACCATGTAATTTCTGATACAACAGCTCTTGATTGCTACTTGGTATTCCAAGCTTCATTCTGATGGTTCCAATTGAGCCTACTGTGAACCTACTACGTTAGAAACATATTTACAATTTTTTTGTAATTCTAACAGTGTGAGTTCATACATTGTAGACTCGTAGGGTTAGTTGTCCTACTCATGGGAAGAGTAGCACTATAACTGAGAAAAGACAGAGAGAATACAGTGGTACTTCAGGTTACAGATGCTTCAGGTCACAGACGCTTCAGGTTACAGAATCCACTAACCCAGAAATAGTACCTCGGGTTAAGAACTTTGCTTCAGGATATGAACAGAAATCGCACCGTGGCGGTGCGGCAGCAACGGGAAGCCCCATTAGCTAAAGTGGTACGTCAGGTTAAGAACAGTTTCAGGTTAAGAACGGACCTCCAGAATGAATTAAGTTCTTAACCCGAGGTACCACTGTATAAAAAGCAGAGCATTCACATATACTGATTCATATGGAATTTTTGAAAAAATATATACTGTAGCTGGGTGGCTGAGGGAATCCTGAACACAGAGTTGATATTTGAGAGATGTTATCCTTTTCAGGTTGGTACAACAGAAATCATAAGGGGCTGGAGAAAAAGAGTATGGATCCCCAGGAAAGACTAGGGGTGGGATTTAACCCTCTAGCAAAATTATTGTTACCCAGAGGGTCATTGGTGGCGGGACAGGCATCTGCCCCTCCCCCCATGGGCTCTTGCGGATATACAGTAGTTTCCTTGGAGCATGATCTCTTCATTGACTTACATCGGGAAGGGGTGGTGATGGAGTACACAGCTTAGATCCATGTGAAAAACAAGCGCAATCCTTCTTCCAAATCACTGTGATTGTAGTGTCCAGGGGAAATCATTCTGATTAAGGCCTAGACCTATAAGTCGCAACGAAAGCTCTTGCACACCATCTCTTCTCTTGAGCTTGATTTTGTGTTACTGGTATGTTTTTAAATGCAGCTGACTCTTTAACATGCAGTATTGAGGGTGGTGGGCACTGGAGCCCACAGAGTGATGCAGGGATTTATGGAATCTCTGATCCAACTGGAGGCACTCTGTTAATGGCTCAGTCTGACTCAGGCATGTGAAAACCTCATCTGCATCACCCTTATTCTCCTTGTAATTCAGGAACTATTCAGAGTCATACTATATGATACACATATTTGCAAACGTTTGTTTAGCATAATCATAACTTTGTGTTTTTGTGTGTATATTTAAAACATCTTAGATGCATGCCTAAAATATATAATGTATGTAGTAGTACCAAGACTTTGAGGAGGACAGATTACTTAATGGTTCTATCAGAATTCTCTTCACACATCCAGAACAGAAATAAGAAAAGATGAAAGCACAGGGCACTTTTGTTGTTGTTTAAAAGTTTAATTAATAAAAATGATGAGCCAGAATGTTTTATGTCTTGTATGCTTATCTCATTTGACTGCATCAGTGAACCCAAATACCTCTGCATGAGGAGCAGCAAACTCATTTGAGTCATTTAGGGAGGTGAATGAAACATGATACACTCCATGATGATCTATTAGATGTGGCTGTCATACCAAGGCAGATTTGATTTAAACAAATTCATCTGACATTCTATCCCATAAACAATGGTAGATGTGGCAGGTGATCTCGATAGGGCTGAAAATGGTTGTTCTAACCTTGGCAAATTTTGCAGGGCTTTGACAGCAGCCTTTAACAAGAGGCATTAAAGCATTTATTCATGGGATCTTCCCATACCACTGGTTTGGCTTACTAGGACAATTGAGAATGTGGGTGTCATGTAATCACACTTACCGTGTGTGTGTGTGTGTGTGTGTAGCCGTAGCCATAGCCATAGCCATAGCCATAGCCATTTCAGGAAAAACAGTAATAACTCAAAGGATTGTCTCTTCTGAGCTGACTCAGCTAAGGAACAAGCTATATGTAGTTGTATGTAACTTTATACAGTGTGTTTAAAGAAAAGAAATCCCTTGGGTGAGAATATGCTCAGAGACACCCTACCCTGTTCCTTAATTCTAAGGGCCAGCTAGATGTGATGCTAAATGTGTAATTAGATAGCAATTATTTCCTAGTTAGAAAAAGGAAAACATGCTGAATTCTCTCTCAATTTAAAATAAAAAATAATAAAAGATTCTGCCTCGTGCTGGTATATGCACAAATGAAAATGTCTCCTTAGCAACGAAGTATGTTCTGGAAGTAACCCAATATCAACAAATCTGTCTCAACATCTGCTTTATAGAGTTGATCCTATAAGTATGCACTTCTGGCTCCATAGTGCTAAAGGTCAATGTTATTAATGCTAACTGCAGCCTTGGGTTAACATATTCACACAGTAAGGATATCCATGTCATGGATTTGTTGATAACCATAATCCAGAAACAGCCTTCTACTTATGTTTTTCATAGATTTTTCATATCACAGTTTCCTCCATTTACAGATTATTATCTCTGAGGAGAAAATGCTATACTGCCTGCCATTCATTTCTTTAAAAAAAAGAAAAATTGGCTGCTGATACAAGTTGCCAGTGAGCTTGATTATTTGCAATATTCCCTCTGTGCATTTTGTGAAATGCTGGTAAAGAGCAAGGCTATTTGGATGAACTGGAGGCTGGATTCTGTTTGGAGTACATGAATCAACTTTCAGGTTATGCATTAAAATCTAAAAAACTCAAAGAACAATGATTAGCAAATATGTTTCATTAATTAGCACACTCTTGAGCAAGAGTTGTACATACACCATTTTAAGCAAGCTGTTTCAAAATTGAGAGAAACAGCTTTCATAACAGTGCTCCCAGTTTAATCCTGTCAATAGGAACTTCTAATGCAGTGGTTTTTCAGGAAATTGCCCAGCTTCTCAATCAGATTAGATTAGCAGTTTTTGAAAGAACAGTTAGAATAATCTCTTTTCAATATCTGATGAAGCAGACTCTGGTCCAGGAAAGCTTATGGCATAGTACATCTGTCAAGGTGCTACAAGACCCTTGGTTCTCTCTTCACTAGAGAATAAGATCTTGTCTACTTTTTGCAACCTCCAATTTAAGTAAACAATGATCATGACAGACAGTGGACATTGTGTGCAGAATTCTCCAGAAACCCACCAAATATATAAGAAACTATTAGCTTTAGGTCAGGAGGTCACAGATTTTTAATATCACTATAGTGGAAATAGGTGTCAAAGGGTATATTTCTCTAAATTTATAATCCTACATACATTACCCAATTCAGGGGAAGAAAATCCATTTTCATGCCAGCTTTTAACCTCTGTGGTTTAGATTACTACTTGAAAAGGCACTGAAAATGGGATTAGCAAAAATGGGATTAGATTGGTTTTTTTGTAATGTTTTTTATTATTATTTCCTTTTATAATGTATATAAAACAGAGAAAACAATTATAATAGAAAAATATTTAAAGATGAAAAACTAAACTGTAAAATAGATACATAGAATGAGTAGTTGCACATGAGTTAAAATAACAAAGTCCAGGTAAAGACTAACAGCTTTATCAGATCATCAAGTATTGTTCCAGATTTGCCAGGCTTGTGACAAGCGTTGTCTTGAAAATGAAGGTTCCACTGTATATAAAAGGTGTCTGGAGATTCTAGCCCATGTCAGAATCTTAAATTATGTGTAATCTTCTCAATTATAGCTATATTCCAGAGTGAGTGGTACCAAACATCCAGTGTAATATTTGGGGCTGTTTTCCAGTGAGCTGCAATTACTATTCATGCTGCCAACATAATATATAAGACCAAGCCTTTTGACATTGGTATAATCAAAAACCTAACATTAATTTTGGACAATATTTTCTTTGGTAATATTTATTTCTGTCAAAATTAAATTCCAATAATCTTGCACCAGCTGACATTCCCACCATAAATTATAATATGTACCAAGTTTATTACAATTAGGTGATATAGAAGGAAACGTTTTTGATATTTGCAAAGTAGTGTTATACCATCTGTGTGATAATTTTTACAGGGCCAGGCCACTGGAAACAGATTTTAATGGTTGTGCTTCCTAACCCTGAGAAGAATTTATGTGCCAGTGGATGAGATGATTATTATGTCCCTAAAAAGATTGTGTGTGGGGGGGGGGAAATATGGTACTACATAGGGGAGAGAATTATAGGGTTTGGCTGTTAAGGCTTGGAAAGTTTTTACAGTAAAGCAGAATCAAGACTGACCCAAAACATTTTGATGCTTACGGTATCCCATTTCACATACTGAAGTTGATTGGACTGGTGCTTGAATCATAATTTGACACTGGGATGTGACAGTTTCTTCCTGAGAGCAATAGGCTAGTTTAGGAGGCGCAGGGCAGACTGCCCTCCAACACCTCAAACCGCCCCCCAACATTTGCAGCCTGAAGCAGTTGCCTCACTTTGCCTAAATATAGGGGCAACCGTGAGCTGAATCATAATCTTTGCTAGATTGAACAGGCAAAATGGACTGAGTGACATCTGATGCTGTAGAACACGTAAATTTCCTGGAAATTATTATAATGTATATTGATTTGGCATTTTCATCCATTGCACCCACACACATTTAGTCCATCCTCCTAGATTCATTATGTATTCAAATATATTAAAATCAGTTGTGTTCTTGATATGATAGTGGAACAGAGCAATTGGACAATGATCAAGGAAGGAAAGCTAACACAAACTGAATAATGGAGGTACAGGGGCTCAGTCTTGGCTCTTACAGTTTTGGGATTGTCTTTCTCAAAAAAGGAATATTGAATTTGGAATATTGAATATGAAAGGCTGAACTTCATGTATTAATTTTAAATAACCATCTATTTCTTGCAGGCCACTAGTAAGAATACATTGCAGGTATACAACTTCAGTTCATTTTAGCAGGATTCCCTAGAAGTAGATTGCATGCACGTTAAGTTAGAAAAGTAGCTCTTAGGAAGTATTAAGCTCCAGGTGATGAGTGGTAAAATTATTCATCTTGCAAGAAATTTAATCATAATTGTAAACCAGCCCTCAGAAATGTCCAAATGTTTGTACTTAGGTTTCAGCATTTGTACATTAATTATATAGTGTTTGAAGTATTTCCAGGGATCATTGCAAGTTGAAGAATTTTACCACCTGGAGCTAAATGCTTCCTGAGAGTTAGTTATCAAACTGAACATGCTCCCAATCTACTTCTGTGGAATCTTGCTAAAATTATAGTATAATTGGGTGGACAATAAGGATAGCCTCATGCCTTTTTTCTGGAACATAATGGGAATTTTGTTAACTTGCATTGTTCTGCTTAGCCAGTGTGGTGTAGTGGTTAAGAGCGGTAGTCTTGTAATCTGGGGAACCGGGTTTGCGTCTCCGCTCCTCCACATGCAGCTGCTGGGTGACCTTGGGCCAGTCACACTTCTTTGAAGTCTCTCAGCCCCACTCACCTCACAGAGTGTTTGTTGTGGGGGAGGAAGGGAAAGGAGAATGTGAGCCACTTTGAGACTCCTTAGGGTAGTGATAAAGCGGGATATCAAATCCAAACTCTTCTTCTTCTTCTCTTAGAAAGTGTGTTAACCTTAGATGTATGACATAAGTTGAGGTAATGGCTTCTTGTTTTCATATTATTTCAGATAAAGAAAGTAGCACTGTATGCCTACAGAGTGGCACTCAGCCACGGATAATTGTAGCATCATCATCATCATCATCATCATCTATTATTTATACCCTGCCCATCTGGCTGGGTTTCCCCAGCCACTCTGGGCAGCTTCCAGCAAAATATTAAAATACAATAATTCATCAAATATTAAAAGCTTCCCTAAACAGGACTGCCTTCAGATGTCTTCTAAAAGTCAGATAGTTGTTTATTTCTTTGACATCTGGTGGGAGGGCATTCCATAGGGTGGGTGCCACTACCAAGAAGGCCCTCTGCCTGGTTCCCTGTAACTTCACTTTTCGCAGTGAGGGAACCGCCAGAAGGCCCTCTGCACTGGACCTCAGTGTCCAGGCTGAACGATGGGGCTGGAGATGCTCCTTCAGGTATACTGGGCCGAGGCCATTTAGGGCTTTAAAGGTCAGCACCAACACTTTGAATTGTGCCCGGAAATGTACTGGGAGCCATTGTAGGTCTTTCAGGACTGGTGTTATGTGGTCTCGGCGGCCACTCCCAGTCACCAGTCTAGCTGCCGCATTCTGGATTAATTGTAGTTTCTGGGTCACCTTCAAAGGTAGCCCCACGCAGAGCACATTGCAGTAGTCCAAGCAGGAGATAACCAGAGCATGAACCACTCTGGCAAGACAGTCCATGGGCAGGTAGGGTCTTAGCCTGCGTACCAAATGGAGCTGGTAGGCAGCTGCCCTGGACACAGAATTGACCTTCCCCTCTATGGATAGCTGTGAGTCCAAAATGACTCCCAGGCTGCACACCTGGTCCTTCAGGGGCACAGTTACCCCATTTAGGACCAGAGAGTCCTCCATACCCACTCCCTCTTCCCCCCAAACAGTACTTTTGTCTTGTCAGGATTCAATCTCAATCTCAATCCATCCTCCAACTGCCTCCAGACACTCACACAGGACCTTCACCGCCTTCACTGGTTCCAATTTAAAACTGGAACACAGATGCATAATATGGCAGTTTTTCTACTGGGCCTGAAGAGCATCTGACTTAGCCAAAGGTTTAACTGTGTGTTTCTGACTATAGAGGCTAAAGTGATGAATGTGATTTTTAAAAATTAAATCCGTTATTAGATCAGTCTATTGGGCTGTTTTCATCTCTCTCTCCTTCCCTCCTTCAAACATGTATTTTGCTTCCTCTTTCTCACATTTTTTCTGCTGCAGTGGTTCTCAAATTTTATTCTGGGAAGTTCCCTGGAGTTTATTGTAACTTTATGAGGGGTTCCTAAATTAAAAGATTAGTAGTAGTGAACAAGCTTCTCTGAGGGACTATGGGTCAATAAATAGCTTCCCATCAAACATTACTTACTAGCAGGTGGTAGTTAGACATGTGAGGTTAGCAAGATCCTTAAACTGGTTTATTTTAAAATGGGAAATTTTTATAAGAAAACAAATAAACATTCAAAACATCCTGATGTAAAATAAATCCTAGCAAATAAATCCTAGCTTTGGGATTGAAGCAGCTAGTTAAAATGTTTTTTTCTTTTCTTTCCCCAAAGTGTTCTACTATTGCAGTGTTTGTTACACTGTCACCGTAGTCCTCATTATAAACATTTTAATTATGACCTTTCCTTTAGAAATAAATATCTGTTTTCTATCTGAACCTCTGGTCACCAATCTCTCTTTCTAATTTCCCTCAGAAGGCTCTCAAATGAATTCCTAACTGTCATTTCTAAGGGGCCTCTGTCAGCAGCACCTGCTTTCTTCCCGAGGTTCTAAAAGGGGTTTCCCTCACTCAGTGCAGGGCCACCTCTTCTCAGAAGCCTGAGAAGGATTCCAAGTTACCTCACAACAGATAACATATTATCAGTTAAATGTCAATTTTATAAACCACATACAACTTTATAATACATTCACCTAAATACCAGTTACATAACAATGCTGACCCAAAATTACAGTTTACAGTTTAACTTTAGTGGCTGTACATTGTGCTACATGCCAACATGCTCGGATTAACATCAGAGAGGGCCCTGCTGCATTGTTCTTTCTACAGTCTGAAGTTAGGCAGGCAGCTATGTGAAAAAAATCCTTTATTGTTATAATGGCACCAATGTTATTGAGTGTTCTCCCCAGAGAGGCCTGCCTGGCTTCTTCATTGTTTAGTCTTTCCTGGTTAATGATACATTGCTTTTAAAAAGGCTTTTGTGGAGAGATGGCTAGTTGATTATTAGTGGGCACTGGTGTTTTTTCCCTTGTACCTGTCTATTAGGTAGATCAGTATTATTATCTCTAGAGTTACAGATGTGGGGAGGGCTTTAAACCAGAGGAAGTGGCTTGCCAAAAGCCACTACTGAATTAGTAGCTAAAGTGAACTTTGAAATGGAGACTCTGTGGTTCACAATTCAGATCTCTTATTCACAACTCTACATGTATGCATTAATGGAAATTGAACACAAAGAATTTCAGAACATATTTTTTCAGCTTCAGGTTTTTCATAGTTGGCTGGTTAAAAAAGAAAGCAAAATGGATCCAATGAGATTTCGGGGTGGATTCTGATTTTAATGTGTATATAATAATGGTTTGTTTTTGGTTTGGTTGATGATAAAAACAAATAAAATGACAAATCCTATTTAGCTAAAAAACATGTTCAGCTGGATCTGGATGCCATATGTTAGATATTCAGTTTAATTTACAATTGTTCTTTGAGCTTGTTTCATTATTTGAAGTTAGAATAGTTTAATGGGTATAGATACTGTACTGTTTTTCTGTGGTGATTCTGATGTGTGTAGCTTGTGAGCATATCTAAAATGGGCAAAGTTAGAGTCCTCACACTGGTCTGACCAGTGTTTTCCTGATGCAGAACAGAATTTCAAATCCATTGCAAGAAGATAGAAAGGAGAAGGGGAACAAAACAGACTGGCCCATTGATTTGTAAGGTTTGACACCATATTGACTGAGATGCTGCTTCATTGTCACTAGGCCCAGACCTGTAGTGTAACCTGGAAGAAAGCAGTACACTGGAGATTCCAGTTTAGGACCTAGTGAGTTTAGGATCACACCAAATGGTTGTCCTGTGAAAAAAGATAGTTATCTCCATCTTGGAGTCCCAGCTCCATTTCTCATAATGGTGTATTACTGCAATTTCTATACTACATGGAATTAACAACACTGTTTCTTGTTTTCTTTTGTCTTTTCTGCAGGAACGAGTGGAATATCTCTTTCTCATAATTTTTACAGTGGAAGCATTTTTAAAAGTAATAGCATATGGACTTCTCTTTCACCCTAACGCTTACCTCCGCAATGGCTGGAATTTACTAGATTTTATAATTGTGGTAGTAGGGTAAGTATTCATGGTTTATGTATGTGTTTCCTTTATTTAAACACAAAATGGGAATGAGATATTGTGTCTGTATGATGAAATTAAATACATTCTACCTTTTCGGGCAGGGCTGTGGTGCCTTTACAAAAATCTGGCAGAAAAAGCTTTTCCAATTCAGAGGTTGAGGTGGCTTTTAGAATCGTCAAAGTTATCAACATTAAGGATAAACTTAAGTTTTGTTGGGTGAAATAAGCCTTCTTTGAGGCCAGAATTCACATGACATGGAAGATGAGTGACAGGACTTCCCTAACAATGTTTTATTTGTTCAGAGGAGGTTGTGGTTTCTGATTGGGGTTGCAGCTCTGAAAAGTGGCTCAAACCTTTCTTCCAAACTTTCCCTGATTTAGAGTAAACTTTGGCTATTGCTTCTGATTTGTTTGGAAAGAAAAAAAAATCACGAGCACCACTTTGGGTGACATGGCATACCAAGGCTTTTGGTTTGTTGTTCCCAGTGCAGTGAAGTGAAGACTTTTGAGCAGCATGCACCACCAGTACAATGCTCATTCACACTAAATCTGAGTTAAACAATAACTATGTTTTCAAGTGATGTGGAAACCAGCCATAGCCAAGAGATCATGTGATGAAACCACATTTTGTATTATAATTTGCACAGATTTAGCTTAAATTAAAGGTAAAGGTAAAGGTACCCCTGCCCGAACGGGCCAGTCTTGACAGACTCTGGGGTTTGTGCGCCCATCTCACTCAAGAGGCCGGGGGCCAGCGCTGTCTGGAGACACTTCCGGGTCACGTGGCCAGCGTGACAAAGCTGCATCTGGCGAGCCAGCGCAGCACACGGAACGCCGTTTACCTTCCCGCTGGTAAGCGGTACCTATTTATCTAGCTTAAATTAGGTTAAAGTAAATTAATTAGCACCTAACTTTCAAAGCCAGTTTTCAAAATACATTATTTCTAAGAGAGAAGATAGGGTAATAATGACAGCAGTAAATCTATGTGGAGCTATTAAATGAAAAACTGATCACAATCTTGGCATAAGTGCCTTTTCTGCTATAAGTGGGTCTCTTCAGTCATACTAATGAGTAATGATGACTGCATAGCTACTATAGAACTTTTGTCCCCTATTACTGTGTAGGCAATTCCAGATAGTAGTTCCTCCAGCTCCAGCATAGGATGAACCTCAAATAGGGATTATTTGACAATACATGACTTAGCAGTATGGTAGCTAGGGTACATTGATGTGCCACCTGTGCTAATTTGTATTTTAGGGATATTGTCTTGGTGAGTTTCCCCGCATACTCCTGCCCTTTTTCATGTTGATGCCAGCTGACTGACATCAAGATTTCCAAACAATAATTGATTCCTACTACTTTCCAGTATGCTGTGGAATCTCTAAAAGGGATTAGTTATGTGCAGTATAAACAGCATCACAGCTTTGCAGTGTTAATTAATTTGAAATAATCATGGAATCAGAAACACCCTGAAACCAATTCACTAGCTGTTTTAGGTGACAGATAATCTCACTGAGCATGCATGCTTATCACTAAAGTAGGGCATTTTAATAAGCTTCCAATGGGTTGTATCCAGTGTTGTCCTTCTGTTCATTAAAGGCTATTTGGTCAATCAACTTCTTCCATGAATGGAAGGAGAAAGAGGTGATTGTTTGCAAATTGACCCTTTCTTGTCAGCTCTCACACATGAGTTGCCAATTGCTGTATAGCTCAGTTGGTTAGAGCATGGTGCTGATAGCACCAAGGTTGCTGGTTTGATTCCCCTACAGAACAGCTGCATATTCCTGCGTTGCAAGGGGTTGGATTTCCAACTATTATATGCTATAACTCTATTATTCTATCTGACACACGTGGGAACCATGGCACATGGAAGGCTTTTTAGGTGCCCTTGGGCAGGCAACCCAAACACTGAACTTCTAAGTGATCTCTGTGAAATGGCAGCAGCAGCATTTGTGTGTGAATGTGTAAAATAAATATTTTATGATCTCCACAATCAGGATGAGCAGAACATAACTGATTGTCCATGGTAAGCATAAGGGTTGTTGGAGTATATGTGTCTTTCTCATTTTGTGTTATGCCATGCTCTCCATGGCAGCCACTTTATGTTATGCCACACACATCCATAACAGCTCTTTTGTGGCTGGTGTCCCTAGTACTCTCTTGAAAATGTGCTCACCAGTCCAAAAAGGTTGGCAACCCCTGACCTACACTGTCCTAGAGAATTCCCTGACATTATGGTCACCAAACAGGATACTATTTGGTGCACCACCCAATAAGGGTCACAATCTGGTCTATGGGGTCACGAAGAGTCGTACACGATTAAACGACTAAACAACAACAACAGCTCAGTAACAGGACACCTTTGCATAGTTTCCGTAAAGCCTGGCCTGACTGAAGGCCCAACCCAATTATCACACTGCTTCTGATCTCAGCCTTTCTGCACCTCAGCTACTGACCAGTATTACCAGCTGTTGGTGCCACTCACAGCAGTAAAAACATTGTGCCATCAATGAGCCTGCCTAGCAGGGATGCTTTACTTCAAGTTCTGTTTCAGAAAGAAGAGACTGGCTTGCTCATGTTAGCAATATGAAACTGTACCGAGAAAAAGGAAGAGTAAGAAATGCAAGAAATGGATCCAGACCCAATTATACCCTTCGGAAGGAAGACACACTTAAAGATTCGTAGTTTTCTAACAATTATCCTTGCACTGGGACAAATGCTGCTTTTTTAGTAGCTGCTTTTTTTAAAAAATGGATTTAACCTCAGATAATTTATGGCCTTTTTACAATTGAACCATTAAATACTGCTTTGAGGAAAAAGTCCCTTTGCACAGGTTTCTGTCATTAAGCTGTATATAAGTGTTACTAGCTGAGTGAAGGGATCAGACGTCGGTCTAATGAGACAGAAAATCTTGAACTGGTTATCATAGTCAAAACACTGCTTTACTTTTTAAGTTTGTTTTTCTTTTCTTCTCGAAAATGGATAACATTAAACTGTAGATTTAAGATCTTAAGAGGACACAATTTAGTTGTAAGAAAACAGAATGATACTGTTCAGACTTAATATTACAGTATAGACAAAACTAATACCATGTTTTTGGAAAGATGATTAGCCATACATTTAACAACAGAGAAATACATCAGAGACAGTTATTCACCCACTAACTCATGGGTATTAGTAAGATAATTAATTATAGCCGATCCTCTAGAGTCCCATGTGTGTAGAGTCTGTAGGGCTTGTAGATAAAGGTCCCCAATAGTAGAGTTTAAATCTTAATAAACTTTGTAAGATAGCAAAAAGTCATTTCAGGCTGGTTCTATTTTGCGAATGGGATTCATTCACATGCTGGTAAAATTGGGTTGTTGTAAGTTTTGTTTTCTTATTTTTTGTTTTTTGTTTTTACATTGTTTTTACACTTCTTTATTGTGATCTACCCAAATAACTGTATGTTATGGGGCAGGTGGCCCTGTGGTCTAAACCACTGAGCCTCTTGGGCTTGCTGATCAGAAGGTTGGCGGTTTGAATCCACATGACTAAGCTCCTGTTCCTCTGTCCCAACTGCTGCCAACCTAGCAGTTCAAAAGCATACCAGTGCTTTAGGTACCGCTGCCGTGGGAAAGTAAACAGTATTTCTGTGTGCTCTGGCTTCCGTCACGGTGTTCCATTGCACCAGAAGCCGTTTATTCATGCTGGCCACATGATCCAGAAAACTGTCTGGGGACAAATGCCAGCTCCCTCAGCCTGAAAAGCAAGATGAGCACTACAACCCCATAGTCAGCTTTGACTGGACTTAACCGTTCAGGGGTCCTTTACCTTAACTTTATGGGATGGCATATACATCTTGATACATATATAAATAAGGGGTGTGTGTGGCATCTGTAGTTATCTCTGTAATCTAATTATATCTGATAAATGCAACCTGACTCTTTTACCCTCAGCCCCATCAATGGCCAGCCCTTTCCATTGGCCTGCCTAGCCCCAACCACCTTTCCTCTCTCAGACTCCATCACTTTGCATAGTATGGGATGTTGAGAGAGAATTATACCCTCCTATTGTTCTATTATTTGTTTAGTAATCACCTTGGTTTCGCCTCATTGATTCATCTTCACTTTTATTCTCTTTTCCCTAATGTGAAGATTATAACTGAGAGCAGAGACTTATTTAAGTTTTTTGTACAGCACCTAGGAATTTCAGGCATAAAAGAATGTATTTTGGGCAGCAGCTCCCCAGTTTTAGAAAGACCTCATCAGCGAGGCTATCTAACATGTCCATTGATTTATTTTCAGCTTCGGGCAATGACCTTGTTTATTTTCCCAGGCCTTTAAAAATAATTCTATTAATATTTCACTGTGGTTTTAGGATGTTGTTTTAGCTCTGTGAAGAGAATTTTGTGACTCTGTATTACATTTTATGCTTGTGGCTGAAATTGTGTTTCCCTCTGGTCTGTTATTGTTTTGTTTTACAGAATCTGGGGGCTGCTATTTGATTGGTTTTATTGGATTGGGATTTTAGGGCTTTGACAACAGTGTCACTCAGCTGATGGTATGGCTTCCATCATTGAAAGGAGGAGGGAAGACTTTGTCCACAATTTCCACTACCTCTGTAGCCCTAAATCTTCTCTAGGGGGTCCCCCAACCCCCTGAAGCAGATTTGAGGTGAGTGAGAGTGGGATGGGGAGAGAGAGAAGAATCACTGAAAATTGTTGCTCTCCTGTTCCACTTTACCATCAGCTGAGTGGCTCTATATAATACAACCTTTAATTTTTTGTAATTGTTTGTTGCCTAGGTTATGGGTAGGCATAAGAGGAACTCAGTTTCACTCTCTTTGTTTCTCATTTTTCAATTCTTAAGTTTTCTACATTTCCACATATATTTAGCATTTTTAAAACAGTCTTCATGAAAATATTTCTGCATTTAGATACGAATTTCAGACAAATATACACATATGCATTTGTTTAGTCTATTTTCACTAATAAATGCATTTTTATGCACACTTTACCTCAGTGTATGCCTCAGTATATGTTATACATATTGGCTGAAGAATTGCACTGTAAAATTTGGAGATTGCAAATTTCAAAGGATGGCTGTGTTTCAGTTCACATATTGTTTTGGAAAGTGCAAATTAGCTAGCTTTGCTTTTAAATGCAAACTGAATTGAATTTCTCCTCTATCACAAGTTACGGGATGACTGATCATTGCGGGGGGAGGGAAATAAAGGAAAAGCCACTGGAAATGTACCTAGGAGATATTGTGAGTGACATCCCATATTTAGCTCATTTGTTTTCCATGTGTGGAGGAGAATGAGTTCCTTTCAAAATACAACAATGGAAGATGGATCATCTTAAGGAAAATGGAAAGCAGCATGTCTTCACAACGAGAGACGATTGAGATGTATGACTGAAAATGAGGCTTCTACTCTTTTTTCATGATATGCCTAGTGAGGGAACAGTCACCATGATTTTTACTGCAGGAAATTTTGAAAGAATGCTGTGCAAAGTGTAAGATGGGTACACTTGCATGGCTGGGAACAAGCTTTCTATAGTATTTCCATGTGATGCAGAGACTGCACAGAGCAGATGAGAAGGGATGTCTCCAACCATAATTGGACTATAGCAAAGATCTTCCATTTGACAGTCCACATTACATGTTAACATGAGCATAATAGCTAATACCACCCTGGGCTTGGCAAGCTTCCTTCTATGAATTTGCGGGCAAGATTCTGGTTTTGGAGAGATTTTAGTAAAGCTGTAAAACACTATCAGAGAAACCTTTTGCAGTGAACTCTCCTTCAGAGGACTGGGACGACTGCAGACACGTCACTCATCATCTGGTGAGAGGATTATGTTTAGCAGAGGAGCAGAAATATTTGAATAGGAAACAGAACACGTTCCTAATGCTTGTTCACTGGACTGTAAGAAATATGCAGAGCCAAATTTGGCATCTGCTGTCTTTTTGAGCACCATCTAATTACAAAACAAAAACCCCCAAAATTTTCTGCAAGATTATTCTAATAATTCATGAAGGAGATTTATAATTTTAAAGGTGCTTTAAAAGCTTTATGCCTTTTGTCCTTACAATAACCCTGTGGTGTATGCCATTATTATTTCCCTTTTAGATATTAGATAATTCTAAATACATTTACTTGGCAGCAAATCCACTGAGTTAAGTGGGACTTGTTTGCTGATAAGTATGTTTGGGATTAATCTAAGGGTGAGCAAATTACTATAAAACTCTTTAGTAAACTGAGCAAGTAACTGAACCAATTCCTTAAAGGTATTTTATACATTTTACCCCCTGGTTTTGAGAGCCTGTAGTGTCTAAGCATATGTGCCCATCTACTTTCTGTGTGTATTCAAGTCTTCCTTCTCATACACTATTACAGTCCAATGTATTTACATTAATTAATATGCTAGTAACACCAGAGAGTTACCAGTGTGGTGTAGTGGTTAAGAGCGGTAGACTCGTAATCTGGTGAACCGGGTTTGTGTCTCCGCTCCTCCACATGTAGCTGCTGGGTGACCTTGGGCCAGTCACACTTCTTTGAAGTCTCTCAGCCCCACTCACCTCACAGAGTGTTTGTTGTGGGGGAGGAAGGGAAAGGAGAATGTTAGCTGCTTTGAGACTCCTTCGGGTAGTGATAAAGCGGGATATCAAATCCAAACTCTTCTTCTTCTGAAGGTGGCTGTGAAGCCCTGCAATCCTTAAGCCACTTCAGAGCCCAAACAGCAGTTGTGGGTTGCTATTAACTAATTTATTATCTGATTTATGCCTAATTATATTTAAGTACATATTTACATTTACTCAAATGTAATGCATGCAATTTTTGGCCAGATTACGTCATGAAAATTAGTGTGTGCGTTAGATTTGATAGTTCATTGCATTCGAGTAAATACGGTATTTAATGTTTAACTTTGAACACTATTCCATTAATTGCTCTGGATTGAGAGACTTTTTGCTGATGCGCATTATATTCACCAGCAAATACTTTTTTGGTTTCAAGGTTTTGAAAATTGAGGTGCACATTAGACTTGATGGCACATTACATTTGAGTAAATATGGTATTTTTAGGTTCCTTTTAGGGCAAAGCACTCACAAGGCCCCTTACATAAAAATCAATAAGGTAAAGGTAAAGGTACCCGTGCCCGTACGGGCCAGTCTTGCCAGACTCTAGGGTTGTGCGCTCATCTCACTCTATAAGCCGGGAGCCAGCGCTGTCTGCAGACACTTCCAGGTCACGTGGCCAGCGTGACAAGCTGCATCTGGCGAGCCAGCGCAGCACACAGAACGCCGTTTACCTTCCCGCTGGTAAGCGGTCCCTATTTATCTACTTGCACCCGGGGGTGCTTTCGAACTGCTAGGTTGGCAGGCACTGGGACCGAACGACGGGAGCGCACCCCGCCGCGGGGATTCGAACCGCCGACAATGTGATCGGCAAGTCCTAGGGGCTGCGGTTTTACCCACAGTGCCACCTCCGTCCCACAAAAAAATCAATAGTAACACAAAAATATAGCATACATAATATTTCAGTTAAGTATTCAGCTATTCCAGATTATCTATCTGTAAACTGAAATGTGAAAAAGGTGAAAAGTAAAGAGCAAATGGTTGCATTTATGTGCATTTTATAGGCAGATTCATTCCCCCCCATTTTTCTCTTGTGTTCTTTGCAATATATGCAATATATTAAAAAGCTGCAGTAATTTTTCTTCCTTTTATTTTTATCCATGCTGTCTACTAATCATTTGTTTCCTCTTTCCATTTTCTTCCACTCAAGGCTTTTTAGTGCAATTTTAGAACAAGCAACCAAAGCAGATGGGGTAAATTCAATAGGAGGCAAAGGCGCCGGATTTGACGTCAAAGCACTTCGGGCTTTCCGAGTATTGCGTCCCTTACGGCTGGTATCTGGGGTTCCTAGTAAGTAACTAAATCCAACTTCTCTCTCTCTCTCATTGTTGTTGGGTTTTTTCAATAGAAGATGTAAATATTGTGAGATGCTGCTGTTGCTGAAAGAGATGTGTACTAAGATGTTCAAGCACTTGACATGATAATGGATTTCAGGGTGGAAGATAAAAGAAGGGGCAAGGAATATACTGCACATGCTTCTGGTTATCCTTAACACTTATAAAGAATATAATCCAGTGTGAGATAACAGAGAGGGAAAGATACAGGCAGTTTTTATGAGAGAGGAGTTGCTGCACAGGCCATATGTGATTGAGCTATCGCTAAATAATATGAGGTAATAGATCAGTTTAAAACAACAAGAAATGAATACATAATCAATGTAATGAAACTAGTATGAATTAAGTCAATCTAAGAACTGGATTGCTGACTCTGAAATAGATGTCTGTTAACAATCTCACATATGGCTGGCTTGATGAAGAAGCTCTCACAGTGACTTAAATGCCTGTTCTCTTGAATGGCAATTGTATTCCCCTGCATTTCCCAGAAGGCTAGGATTCTGATCACATCTGGACAACCTTTTGTAATGAAGTAATATGATAGAGATATCATTTCCTGTGGTGTGCACACTTTGTTTTTTTGTCCTAGTGCCATGCCATGCCAAACAATGGATGGGGGGAGAAACACTGCAATAACTCCATAAACCTGTGACCAGAGCTGTGTACTCATTGTGAGAAATAATGCCTCCATCTGGGATGGTGTCAGTATCCAGAAGGGTGCACTGATGCTGATGTTTGGTCCTCCTATGCATCGGTTCCCCTGGATGCAGGTTTATCTGATCACAGCAGCTGGGTCTGGGAATCCACCTGCATCTTTAAATTTTACACAATCCTCTGACATGATGTTAAATGTACGTGTTCTTCCTCCCACACACACTGGGACTCCTGGGACTGGCATGAGGAATTACTATGTGGTGTAGCCAGTTCATGTCATTGTTATGTGCAAACAGCATGTCTAATATGCTTTGTAGGTAAGAGGACCCACATATATGAGAGTATGAATTCATTTTTTGAAGGTGACACTATGATGGACTTCCTGTTATAACTTTGATATTTAAGGAATGCCAAGAAAAACAATTATTCAGCCTTCCGCAGACGTATCTTTTTAATCAGCTAGCATTATCACATCTCATGTGCACATGGGTGATTATTAAAACTGCATGTTTTTATAGAATTTTAAGATTAGCAACTAAATAAGTTAGAATGTGGGCCTCATTGAAATGCTTCTGCAGGGGGAGACTTATTGAGGCAGCTAGAGCTTTGCATGCTGCAGCAGGCAAAAAATTAGGGAAGTTCGATGAGGCATGAATGGGGGAAGAGCAAGTCTATCATTTGATAAAGGAACTTATTTGTACCTTAATAAACTTCTAGGGTACAGGAACATTAGTTCTTCCTGGATCTGGTAAGTTACAGCTTAACAGAAGGGCTATATTGAGATCATTGTTAAGCTAACTTATACACAGCTCCATATTTTGATGAAACTCCTGAGCAATTTTACAACATATTTCAACATGTGGGATTCCAGTGTGCTTTTCTACCATCCATATGAGGTCAAATATTGTTCCAGAAGTAAACCTCCATTTACAGTGTAATTTGATGGGCATCACGCTAGCCCATAACATTTTGCTACCTAAAGTGGAATCCTCCTACTCCCCATAGGATTTTTTCAATGAAGCACATATGCTCATATATAGTTAACATGGTACACAATCATCTACATTGATCTTGTTCATCTCTCATTAATTTCAATGGGGCTTGTGCAATAAAGTCTCCCCATGCATTGTGTGCCACCATGGCTCTAAATTCCACCACTGTCTACTGCCTGATGCAGTTGATTCACCTGGCCCTTATGACACAGCTATTTTCAGACAGAGGGATCAGAACTTAAATGTGGATGATGCTACCTTGGCTTTGTACTTTGTTAGTACATGGAATGTACATGGAATGTTAGTATATGGAATGAGCTGAATGGGCACAAGAGACAGGGCCTTTTGATTAGGACAGCTAAACTATGGAGCATCATCCCAAATGTGGCCTACTTAAACATATAGTGCGTGTATTTTCTCACATAGCAAAGATATTACTGTTTCAGTATGCATTTTGCTGTGTGCAAACTGCAGTAGTTCTCATTTTATCATGAAACACCTTGAGGGCTCCCGAATGGAAAAAGTGGATAGAAATGATTAAAATAAAATAATGTATTTGTAGACCACCCTTCAACAAGAGTTCTCGGGGTGGGGGGAACCATGTGACAATTGAATATAAAATAAAACAATCTGCAGTAACACCATAAAAATAAAAATGCAATTTCATAATATAGGTTTATATAAATGAATAAACTGAAGTAGGCAGTTACTTTAGGTAAAGGTAAACATGACAAAGTCTAAGAGACAGTTTGCATTGCAGCACAGATATCTAGGGCTGCAGTCGGTCCTAAATTAGGTAGCTTATATACAATATTATTATCATTTACTGACTATACAGTATTATTATCTGTACCTTAATTGGTTGATTTATTTATCAATTTAAAATTTAGTTGATTTACTTGGTAAGGGACAAGTTTAATTTAGGGCTCTGAGTGGATTTTTCTTTGGTGCTGGTGTGTTACTCTTAAGAGGAAATGAAAAAGAGGACATTAAAAGAGCATTTGCTTTTAAGAATGAAAGACAGAATTATAGAATTGTAGAGTTGGAAGGGACCCAGGGGTCATCTAGTCCAACCCCCTGCAATGCAGGATTCTCAGCTAAAGCATCCATGACAGATGGCCATCCAATCTTTGCTTAAAACCTCCAAGGAAGGAGAATCCACAACCTCCAGAGGGAAACCATTCCAATGTTGAACACCTCTTACTATCAGAAAGTTTTTCCATATGTTTAGTTGGAATCTCCTTTCTTGTAACTTGAAGCCATCAGTTCAAATTCTACCCTCCGGAGTAGGGGGAAAAACAAATTTGTTCCCTCTTCCATGTGGCAGCCCTTGAGATATTTGAAGATGGCTATCATATCTCCTCTCAGTCTCTTTTCCCAACTAAACAGCTCCTTCAACCTCATAAGGCTTGGTTGCCATACCCTTGATCATCTTGGTTAACCAACTCTGCACATATTTTAGCTTATCAATATCCTTCTTACAGTGTGACAAGCGAAACTGGACACAGTATTCCAAGTGTGGTCTGACCAAGGCAGAATAGAGCAGACTATAACTTCTCTTGATCTGGACACTATACTTCTGTTGATGCAGGCATTAGCATTTTCAGCTGCCGCATTACACTGTTGACTTATGTTAAGTTTGTGGTCCACCCAGACCTCTAGATCCCCATCTTATAGTTGCATATCTTGTTCTTCCTGCCTAAGTGCAGAAGCTTACATTTGTCTCTGCTGAAATTCATTTTGTTAGCTTGGGCCCAGTTCTGTCTTCTGCAGTATTAGCTACCCCACCCAGTTTGGTGTCATCTGCAAATTTGATGAGCACCACCTAAATTCCTTCATCCAAGACTTAGAACTATTCTGAGGAGACTGGTTATCCTGGTGACCCTGAGCCACTCTTTGATCTCCTTCACAGCTGAACCATGTTTTGAACTTTAAAACTGTGGATTGGCTGAGCAAAGTTCCAGGTTTGTGTCCTTCACACTCCCCTTCCTCCTCTCATGGTTTAAAGCTGAAGTGTTATGGAACGTAGCAAAGTTCAGTTTGAATGGGGATCCCTAGCTTGAATCTAACACTAAACTGGGATTATTTAAAAGTGAAACTAGTCAAGGGGGGAGAGCATGCAAGCTTGATGATTTGCTCAGCTTATTCAGGTTTATATGCATAGCACTAAACCATGGTTGCATGCAGACATGGCAACTGTCTTTTAGCCCACTGCACCTCATGCAGTTGTTCTGCGTATAGGGAGAATAGAACCATGTATTGTTCACCAGCCTGATATCTTTGGAGAAAGATCAGAAGAGAGGTGCATAAATAATAACATAAATAAATATTTATAAACTGCTTTTCAGCCCTAACAAGGCCCCCAATGCAGTATACGAAAAGAAGACATTAAAAACTAAAAACTGTGTCAGATGGAAATGTCTTTGCAGCTCACCTGAAAGTGAATAGAGATCATTCCAGTCTAACCTTCCTTGATATAGGGAAAGATACTCCTGTAGTTTCCTCTTCTTCCACAGCAAATTTTGAAATCTCTCTCCACCCACACAACAGTTGATTAATGTGTGCAGAATAAACTCACAATAAACATAAACAACTTATATAAGTGCATCACAGGAAGCCTACATCAATGTATAATGAGTGTAGAATGAAGGTGGCTTTTCAGCTATTACAAAAAAATAGCCCAGGAAAGCTACAAAATCACATTCCTTGCTGAAATTTGTTGTAATTGGGGATATCACTTTTCTCTCTCTTTTTAAAATATTTTTTATTGAAAGTTCTCAACATAAAATACAATAAAAGCCATTAATAGCAACTGCAGGGATTTTTAGCACGATTCTGGGCTTGTTTATTCAAAAGAAACAAGTTCATTGTGGCTTACTTTCTAATATTTCCGTTTATGAATACAGCCTTAACCATGTACTTTAAAGCTGCAATCCTACACAAATTACGTACCTGGAAGTAAAGCCCTGTGAACATAAAGAAACTTGCTTCAGAGAGAAAAATTCAATAGAATTGCACTGTATTTCTTCTGAGGTTTCTCACTTACTGTTGCTTCAAAATGCTTTTCAGTGTTCTTGATAAGAAGATACCTTATGAGAAGAGCTAGGAATTACGTAACTGGGAGAAATTTGTTTTGAGCTAGGCTATTTTTTCATTTGTTGCAAGTTGTCAGTGTGGGTGGTATAGACATGCTAGGTGGCAAATTGGATTTTACTGGATTTTGTTTCTTGATCATATGCTCATCCATGAATTCACGTGCTGTGGTTTTGTTGTGAGGTTTCCTTGCCTATAAAATATATTTTGCAATTTAGCCAGCACTAATTATATAATTCTATGTGAAGGGGCCAAAACATGGCAGCAGCTGATGCAGTTCTTTTGGTACTGGGCCCATAGTTTATACTCCGAAGAGTCCCTTATAAAGATCTATTTCTGTATTTTGTTAAAACATGTCAATAAATCATGCAAGCTTTTCTCAGAAAATAATATACTGATCCCAGGATGCACCTTTACACTTGCAAGATCATTTCACGTAGAATTAGGCTTTTAAGCATAGGTGCTAAGCCATAGAGCCTACGCTTGGACCTTAGTAAGGTACTAGAGGCTGCAGAGTCTAAGGCCTATAGTAGCTTACTAGGCTAGACCTTAGCCTTTGGCTATATGGCTATTAGTGAAAGCACCAGAAATTAAGAGAGAGAGCGGGAGAGCAGGAGGCGCCATTAGCAAAACTCATGTTATGAGTGGTTTCCGGTTGAGAACAGACCTCCGGAACGAATTACGTTCGTAACTGGAGATACCACTGTAATTAATAAGAAATAGAAGTTAACGACTCCACTCTCCTTGCAGGTGCATTAAAGGAGAGAGGAGGGCATAAATATAACCCCAAATCTTGCATAGATTCATTTCTGTAACAAACCATAGTTAATGTTATGTCTGTAATACAGCTTTTCCAGAAAAATTTCAGAAAGCACTAGCTTTTTTATTATAGGTCAGTAACTTGAAGTGGGGTATGTTTTCAAACAGACACATCCCTGAAATGTCTGTCTTTGGGACATCCCACATATCAGACACATAGAGTTGGATCCAGACTTAATTATTCATTTCCCACTGAAACCTAAGTTAGTCATGGCTAATTTTTCACCCTGATTTTTGGGAACTACATTATTCTGGATCCAACCCTATATAATCATAGTTTCTAGATAGTAGCTCAGTCTTAATTTTGTTGAAGCTTTTTCTAAAGTGCCTTCCATTAACTTCTGCAATATAATACATAACTAAAAAACTTCTTGTTTGAGCTTCTTTCTCTGCCTCAATAGGTTTTTGGAGAGAACATTTGAAAATTTTCCTTGTCTTTATGATAAGGAAGGGAGTTGAGTATTAAGTAATGATAACTTGGTGGTTATCAAAAAGACATCATTTTCTAAAGGCACAAAAGAAACAAATCTTTATCTGTAGCTAATTTAGTTAAACTGTTATTTGATTATCTGAGTTACAATAGAAATGGTCTTGATTGTAACTTGATGTAAGGTTAAGTGGAAATGAGCTGAATTGAATTGTTGTAGGGAGTTACTTTGGATTCTCTGTGCCCTGCCAGTTTGAAACAGTGCCTTGCATTCAATATATGTGATAACTTTATTCTCCTATTCCTTTCATATGGTTTTAAATTGAACAGTTAGTGTATTCCCCTAGATATCACATCTTTGGTTTTGTAGTATAGGTAAAAGTAGTATAGGTAAAAGTATAAAGTATGAAAACCCATAAAATGGTCTGAAAGGTAACTGATGCAAAGTGGAAAACAGATAGGAAAGTGAGTAATATATGTTCCTGAAACACTAAATCAATATCTAATCTAAATTATGAGGCCAATTTTAAAAATAGAGCAAATATCAGGGCCTTGTGCTATATGTATGTAGAATATTCTTGCTGACCTATTGTCAGGGAACTGACATTGGAGCAGAGGGGAGAGGCGGGGCTTCCCGGTTCTGCAGAAGAAGGAACGAGTAAGGGTAGAGAGAGAATGGCATCTGGGGAAGAATGTCCAGGTGACACCAGGAAGAAGGAAGAGGGAGAAAGCATCTCGGAGGATAGGCTCCGAGACTCTGGTACTGAAGGCAGTGAAGAGAGTGGAGGGGCACCTCTGGGCACGCCCACTCTGCGCAGAAGGGTTACGCGCAGAGAGGCGAGGCGAAGGTTGTCTGTCAAGGAGAATTTATGCTGGAGGAAATTTAGGAGACACCCACTCACGGATTCGTCGAGCGACTGAGCAGCAGCAGCAGCACCCAGGCTGCTCAGTCAGGGAAAGACACAACCAACCCCTAAGCAGTTTGGAACAGCTAGAGGTTTACACACAAGCAACCCCATTTCCCGTGACACCTATATTTTTACTAAAGGCATCAGTACAGGATAATATTCCTTGATCTTGTACCCTCAAATAGGTAATTAGATCTCAAATGTCTTAAGACTGTGCACTGAAAAAAATAATGGAACTAATGTTTTTAAAACAGTAGCCAGGATTTACAGAAATAAAGATCTCCCATATCTGATAAGAGTTTACACATGCAGTAATCCTATATTTATTGATAGTATACTATATGAGATGCTTCCATACCACCAAAGCAGATGCACATGCAAGTGGGGGTGGTCACTGTTAGAAGAAGAAGAAGAAGAGTTTGGATTTGATATCCCGCCTTTCACTCCCTTTAAGGAGTCTCAAAGCGGCTAACATTCTCCTTTCCCTTCCTCCCCCACAACAAACACTCTGTGAGGTGAGTGGGGCTGAGAGACTTCAAAGAAGTGTGACTGGCCCAAGGTCACCCAGCAGCTGCATGTGGAGGAGCGGAGACGCGAACCCGGTTCCCCAGATTATGAGTCTACCGCTCTTAACCACTACACCACACTGGCTACATTCTGTAGCGTGCTTTTCATTGGTGTGATATTACTATACTTATTACCAGAAATTCAGAGAATGACTTCCTTTCTTGAGCTTCTGTATGTGTAGGGAATTCACCATGAATATGAAAAACTGGATTTAGGAAGCATAAATGTAAGTGCTTTCCAGTTCTCTAAATCAACCTTCCCCAAACTGGAATTCTCCAGGTGCTGTTAGACAGCAACTCTCCACTGACCATTGTCCTTGTTGGCTAAGACTGATGGGATTTATAGACCAAGAACACCTGGGGAAAAGGGGGTGGGAAAGGCTTGCTCTAGAACATCTCTGAAAAACAGAGGTCAATTAAAAAATCACTGTGTTACAGGGGAAGTGAAGAATTTTTTTGTGAAATTTTTTCAGGAACCAAGTGTCCCGTGAGGAGGAAGAGAAGGAGCCAGAAGCAAGACAAATAATTATTGTTTATATATATATAGATATATAGATACAGATATAGATAGATATTTCCCCCCCAAAAAAAATTCCAGAGTACAAATGTTTGAATAAAACCATTCAGATATCATATGAATGCATTGTAAAAGAAAACATAAAAATTAATCAACAAGATTAAAGGCAGACAGCTACTTACAAGAAAGTTATTTATTGGAAACCCACTGAGGCCTGTTTTTGAACTGTGAGGAGGAGAGTCATCTGGAGGAAATTATAACTCAAATGCATCCCAGTAGGAAAATGTATTACTGAGCTTAAAGATAAGGCCTATTAAGGCCTCTTGGATTCATAGCCTACTGTAGCTATCACCACCACTGGTACACACACACACACACACACACAGCACTTTCCACAGGTAGAGGGAAGAGAGGCTGGAAAAGAAGACCGGAAGGCAAGTTCTCAAAGTAATAATTTCCCCAATGTTTCTTGGAAGGATCTTGCAAAGGCTGAGGTTTTTTAAGAATTCTGTAAGCAAAAGTGGGAAAGAAAACTTACAAGGAGGCAGGTAGATGAGGGTGGAGAGAAGGAACTTACCCATTACTAATTACAATTGCAATTGAAATTATTTGAGCTGACCTTTTAAAATTTCTTATCTCTGTGTGTATGGAAAATACAGCTGTCTGTGCTCCCTCAGAAAGTTTATCTCAGATTTTGATATTATGTGGCTTCATGCCTCTTAAAAATACAGTTAAGTCCTACAGTAGTATGACTACATGTGAATTAATTATCTCCTCTGTAGTTCTCCTATCAGAACTCCACCAGTCCTTTGCTCAGAAAGTTCTGATTGTCTTGACTTCTTTACATTTCAGGGCTTTCTACCAGCTGCTGCCAGTGCCCCACCCCTTGGTGGCCTTCTGCTCACCAATTAAACAGGTTAAAGAGGGACGTCTGTGCTGCCAGAGAGATGCTGGGGTCACTCCACTGGTGGAGGCTGGCAGTGCTGAGTGCAAAGGGCAGATGGATTGTACCCTAACACATTAAGTAAATAAATACTGTATGGAGGCAGCGGCTGTTTGAAAAAGAAAGCTTGAGCTTTACGCTGTAGTATTCTCTTTTGTTTTTGTAAGCAAAATTGCAGTGTCCACTTTTTTACACGATCAGTGACAAAGGTGCACAGTATCTTACAGGGTTGCACCTATACTAAATTGAATTCTGTCATCTTTTTGTGACTGCCTACTGTCTTTAGCATTTATATCCTGGCTGTTCAACATGTACAGTACATCCTTTTCAGCATTTACACCCTATTACAAAACATAAAGAACAGAAAGGTGTCATCACAAAGGTAAAAAATATGTCCCTATATCAAAGAAATGACTGGTGGGTAATACTATTGCATTCACACACAAAAAGCTTTCTGAATTTCTATCATAATATGTCAAGTAGCTACTTCTGAGGCACCTGTGGAGAATGAACCCACAGTGAAGTCCCTGTGGGATCAGGGGAGGGGGACAAACAGTTTTGGCTTTCCTTCTTTGTGTTTAGTCTATGGATAGAAGGGTCACCAAAAATGCTGATGCTTCCACAGAATAAATATTGTATGCATGTTATCAATGTAAATAAGTACTGTAGCCTATGAGCCCTGTGAAGGAAGTTAACACATTTTGCTTACTGAAACATTTATGGAGACCATTTCAGCCAGCAACAGGCAGTCACAGCTATTTTCATTCTTTCTTTTAAGGTGAATTGATATGCTTTTAAAATAAACGTTGAAAATTGTTTAAGATTCTAAATTATTAACAGTAGAAAAGAGTCGGCTATACTATTGTAAACAATGCTTCTTGAGGGCTTTGTTTTCTCAGTTTCTATTCACATGTCTATCTTGAATAATCTTGAACTTGGTAATACAACATTCATGTATAAAATATGATGGTTTATGGATTTTCATGTCTGATTCTTAGTTGTGTTATCTATACCAAGGGTGTTATTACTTGAAATGATCATTTTCATTTTTCTGCTGATTGTTTTGCTCTCTCGGCTTGTTCTTTCATGTAGTGTTGAATTCTTAAAAGTTTTAGGATGTAGCAGTTAGAAAAAGTATTATCATTAATTCCAGAAGGTTAGTCAGTTGCAGCAAAAACAACAGTCTTTTGACACCTTAAAGACTAACATACTTGTTTCGGCATGATGTTTTGTGGAATAGAGTCTATGAGATGCATGCAGTGTTATCCCCAATTGGTCATCTATGTATGGTCGGAGAGATAGAAACTCTAAACAGTTGGGTCAAGATGCAATGAAATGCAAGAGCAAAATACACGACAATTTAATTAAAGCTGAAATGTATGCAAAATTAGCACAGTGATCATAATATCAATAATTGGTGAAGAAAGATCAATAGCTTTACCTATTAAGAATAGCTAGCCTCACATTTCAACTATGGTAAAATGGAGACTTGGATTGACACCTTTATTTTGCCTACACTTATTAGTCAGTTTCTTCCCCTCAGTGCACTTTTTCTCTGCCACGGATGTGATAGTTTTTATTCCCTCTTGCAAAAGGTTTGGCATATTTGCTGCACTGGAGCCCGTTAACAGAGCAATCCAAACCCCCAATCTGACACATTGCAGGGATTCCAGATGAGAAAGAGGTGTCTCTTCCATCAACTCTGCCAACCTGTACAAGGCTCTACCAGTGGTGGGTCCACTGCAGCAAAGCTTTTAACTGTACCCACCTAAGCTGGAGGCAGGCAGAAGTTAATGCTAGGGTATTTGGGGTATAGGAAGATAGGATCCACTGGATCCTAATCAAATCCAGCAACAGGAAGAAGTGGCAATAAGTCTAATCTGGTCCTCTCTGCTGCACCAGCCAGGTGCCGTTGCAGCAAAAAAATTTGATCCTGCCCACCATCCTGATGTGGCATCTCAAGCAGTAGTCTCAGCTATGGGACAAGGTTCTAACCTGACGGGGCTTGTTCTGGGCAGAGTATCCTAAATCATATAGTGCAGGCACCATTTTCAAATCCAAGTTTGCAGAATAAGGTCAAGTATATTTTAGTTTCTATGGAGGTAAGGCCAGATATAGTAGAAGGTTAAGAAAAATCAGACAAACTGAGATCGAAGTCCAAGTGACAAGGGCAGTAGCACCTATAGCTCTACATAGCATCTAGGCTGTCAAGCATGTTTAAACGTTGCTTCAGCAATCAGTCTAGCCTGCAGCTTCTTTTAAGCAGCTGGCTCCATCCCCAGTGTGTGATGTCTCTACTCTTAAAGGGGACTAACCTGTTTTAGAAGCCATGGATTCTAGAAGTGCAGGGGTAGCCATGGTTCTACTATGGCCTTTGAGATGGAGTCTGAAGAGGGCAGTGCTATCTTATTTAGTTTGCCACATTTTTGTATCAGTTTCCATTTTTTAAAAAAGTATTTACAAAAAATAATCAGAACTTTAGTGTGCATTTCTCCTAAGATACATGTTTCTGCAAGCAATTTTTGTATGTTATTTTCTCCAATATATGTGTTCTTATGCACCTTTTTATGTTGGTTAAATAACTACATTGTGAAATTCATAGAAGTACAGATTTTGAAGGATTACTGTATTTTAGTTTGTGCATTGCTTTGGGAAGTGCAAATTAAGAATGTAAGAAGAGTCCTTCAAGATCAGGCCAAGGCCCATCTAGTCCAACATTCTGTTCTCCCAGTGGTCAGTTGCTCTGGTTCATATTAAAGTGTTAACCAAAACTAATTTCTTCCTTGCCCCTTCTCCTCTTCAAATCTGGTTCTTGATCTTTGGGAAGCTATTCCAATTAACCCCCCAGAATCCCATAAATCACTTCATGATGTTTTGTTTGCAATCCCATCTTCAGTTAACAGTGAAAGCTTTTGACTTGTACAACCTCAGGTTTGTAAGCTCTGCGGACTGCAGTTGTGAGCTGCCTGTGTCTGCCTTGTGCTTGTGTAGTACACTTGAGTACTTTAATGGAGTGGTTAATAATGAACATATGTGTATGTCTGAAATGGCAAAGTGTTTTTCTGGATTCCTTAATATCCTCTCAAATGCTGTGAGAAGATCTGATCATAAATACTAAATCAATTAATCATGAAACTAAGCCCTTGGGATGCTTGATCTCTGTGTTATGGCTGCATCTAAGATTTATGAGTTCTCTAAAACACTTTGAAAATAAAAGACTTTCTTTGTTTATTTCAAGCATCTCATATTGACACAAAATGTCTCCCAAGTGTCCCCTACCTATGAAATATAACTCATATAGGATAGAAGAATCATTTGAAGTGTGAGATCAGGGATTTGTGTGGGATCAAGGATTCGGGGGCATCCCAGCAGTCAGTATGAAGCCTCTAGTTTGGCCAGATTTAATATTCTAGGACCTTAGTCCTCTTCCCTGGTCCACCTAGTAGTGCTTTCTTCAACTGAAGCTCCAGCTCCAGTAGACTCACTTCAAAGAAAACATACCCTCCAGCTCTAGATTCATGTTTGGCCACTCACATCTCTGGCACTGTCCTAACACAGTACCTCACTGGCTTTGCAAAGCCCTACATGCCCATCAGGTGTTTCCCAGGCTGTTATATTTACTCTTATTAGATTTGTTACCCTGGTTTTGAGCTCCATTGCTGAAAAACTGTAGTCCAAAAAGGGTTTGAAAATAAAACTGCTAATATCATAATGTCATTATGTGAATCTATGGTGCTACCACACTTTCAATACTGCATACAGTTCAGGTTACCACACATCAAAAAGAATAATCTTTGTCTCCTGTGCTGGATAAAAAATGCCTCCTGCAGTCTTCTATTCACCCAGAAGGAACTCAGTGGATGGGGTGGAACCAACCGATATATTGGGAAAGTTTCAGGAAAAGGCAACAAAAATGGTCAAGGAGCAAGTTGCCTGTAAAGAAGAGTTTCATGATTTGGATACTTTTTAGCTTTAAAAGGTGAGGAGGAGGAGGAGACATGATATAGTTGTATAAGTTGGTGCATGGTGTCAACAAAGTGGACAGAAGCTTTTCTCCCTCCCCCATAATTCTAGAACTCCTGGAAGATTCAGGACAGACAAATGGCAGTACTTATTCACACAGTATATAGTTGAACTCTGGAATTCACTACCACAAGATGTAATAGTGCCAACTTGGATGGGTTCAAAAGAGGTTCACAGAAACCCATGGAGGAAATCTATGACCACTAACCATGATAGCTGTCTTACCTCTAGTATCAGATGTGATATGCCTCTGAATACTAGTAGTTGAACACAAGTGGTGAAAGTGCTATTGTGGTGAAAGTCCTAGCTGTTAACTTCCATAGGCATCTGGTTGGCCATTGTGAGAAGAGAATTCTGGGCTAGATGAGTCAGGTCCTGCAGGGCTCTTCTTTCGTTCTTAAGGTTTTTGTATAGCTTCAGAAATGTGCAGGGGGCTGTTGACAGGCAGGCTAAAGTAGATGTATCAAAAAGGAGCAGAGTCAACAGAGAACCTATCTCTAATGGTATCTAGTCCTGATCTCTGAAAATAACAACAGTTGATGCATGTACTAGAGGTTAGCCAAAGAGCTATATGTGAATTTGACCTTTTTGGCTAGTTTTCATACTTTCATGCAACCAGGTGCAGTGGTCTTTGATAACCAATGTGTAGTAGTAGTTAAGTGTGCTGGACTAGGATCTGGGAGACTAAGGTTCACTCGACCATGAAGGCCACTTGTGACTTTGGACCACTTACTGTCTCAGCATAATCTACCTCAAAAGGTTGTTGTGAAGATAAAAAATGAGAGAGGAGAAGTACATATACTACCAATCTAGTCCAGCAATTAGTTGTGTATGGGAAGTCCACAAGCACAATATGAGAGTGAAATCCCTCTCCCACTGTTATTCCTCAATGACTTGTATTCAGAAGCATGCTCCCTTGGCCATCCAGCATGACTTGTGGCTTTGATAGCCTTATCCTCCATGAATTTGTAAAATCCTCTTTGAAGGCTATTAAATCTCTGGGCACCACTGGAGGTGCTATTTAAGTTAGACATGTATGCACTCAGTCTGTTTAAATACAATGTGTGAAAATTGTGTTGAAAATAAAGAAACCAAGAAAGTGGATTGTTCTAAATGACTCACTTGAATTTTATGTGATGGTATGATAAAAAAGTTGAAACACAAATTTTTTTACTGTCATGGCATTATCAGTACTGATCTTAGTGTTCTTGTGTTGTCTTACACTTGTGAACACATCAGCCTTACATGAGCTATATGTCAAAACAGGCTCATTCTGTAGCTTATGCAGCATATCTCAGCTAATTTTTCACTTAATAGCAGATCATTTGACAATAATCAGTTTGAAATGCCATACGGCAATATATCGAGCATTAAAACTGTTCATAATGCAACACCATTGTTCATAATACTTATGGTGTCATGTTCTAGATTCACAAGTGTATAGTCTAAAGATAAGCAAGATGGCAAGGGAACAAGAAGGAAAAATAAAGAACAGGTGAAAGTTGCCTCGTCCCTTCTCCCCTCCAGTCCCTGCAGAACAAGGCATGGGCTCCACATCCAGAGTAGTCAAGGACATTTTTGCCTATTGTGCCACCAACTCTGTCTTCATGGTTGTCTCTCAGGAGCCAGGATCAGATGTAGGCCAGCAATTAAAAATATGCTGTCAGTGAAGTAAACTCTTTATTCAAAACAGCGCAGGCCTAGTGATCCCAGTAATTCTTTCCAATAGGTCTTGCCCCCAATGAGACAGTTGCAAGGATGAAAGGTGTCACTTTTCCACCACTCTCTAAGGTTTCTCCGCTCCAGGGTCTTTCCTAAGCAGTTGCAAACTGCGTCTGTGCACAACCAATATCTGTTCTGCTCTTTTCATTTCTCTGCATGCTAGGAGACCAGGAGGGCAGGGAGCTGGTCGCAACAGGAAAGTGAGACTCCCTAGATTCTTTAGCAGCTTGTTTCAATTCTGCCTCTTAGCCAATGTCCAATTAAGCCTCAGGGACTGTACTGCTCTCTGCCACAGCCTCTTCCTGCTTACTAAACCCTATTACATCTTCTTCTTCCAACATCTCCTCCTTCCAGTTTGCTTCTTCTCCCTCTGACCACTCATTGTTTCCCCACCACCACTCCCTTGGCTCTGTGTCTTCTTCGCCTGGGGCTTCTCTTTGGGGTTCTCCAGCTGGTGCCTCCCGCCACTCCCTCTGCATCCAGCTAGTCTATGACATTGTTAGAAACCATGTCTAGCACTGCCTTTAAAAGGAAGGGAGGTTTCTCACCTGCCCCCCCTGCTTCAAAAGAGGCAGTAATGCCACCTCCATCACTCAGCTCACAGAGGTTCTAACACAAGTGTGAACAAACAGTAAAGGCTCAGCCTTCCTGGCATAGTGCAATGTTGCTTGCCCAGTCTCACCATCCTAAGTTAATTGGTTACTCTATTTTCTATACACACCTCTGTCCAGGCAATAGAGAGCCTTGGGACTCATCTACTCAGGTCAATTTATAATGTTATAAATGCATTATAAAAATGTGACACCAGATGGTGCTGTAGAGCAGCAATCTGAAGTAAATGAAAATTTCCATTGGGAGCTGTATTTTTTAAATAGTTTTTTTTCCATAGCGTTTTTTATATCTGTGTAGATCCAGCCTTGGAGGGCTGAATTCAGTCCCTGAGCTTGAGGTTCTCCACTCCTGCTGAAACGTCTTAGTGGCACGTTGCCAGTCTACACTAAACAAGCTTGTACAGTTGTGTTTTATCACCAAAAATATTTGCCACAAATAAGTCTAAAAACACAGGATAATTAAACATTGGAATGCAATGGCATAACAGAGACATATTATAGATGCTTCATAAAATATTAGAGAACAAAGGATGGCAATTTCAATAAATGGAATTTTAATATACTAAAGTTACAATATTAATATATTAAAAATACGTTGTTTTTCTTGTTCCCTGTAAATCATATAAAGTTTTATACAACTGACAGTTGTCCAAATTATTGGTGCTCATATCACTGTAAAGTTATCTTTCCAAATTAATTTATTAGTAATTCAGGGGTTAAATACAGGTCCAATATATCTGCAGAGTCTTCAGAAAAACTAAGAGAGCTTGTAATTGTTGGCCATTTCTGAAGCTATTAGGGTGCTTAAATTGATGCCGTCTTAGCTTTCCTTACATTAATGACTTACTAATATGGTAATGTTTATTACAATAGCATTTCCATCTGTGAATGTTTAAAGCCTTTGCAAACATGAGTGCATTTACTACAGCACAACAAAATCTGTAGAGTTATTCCCCAAAGAGCACTTCTGAGCTGGTTTTCCAGAACCAGAAAAAAACAGCATCTGCGTTGCACTCCAGAAAAGACTGTGTTTCAAGTGAAGTGGTCCCTTTTTAGTGTCCTAATCCAGTTATGCTAAAATTTACTATCATTAACAATCTGTCAGACCTGGCTTTGTGAAGGTGGTGACAGTCGGGTTAGGGTGTATCCAGCAGTGTGTATCCAACTAGAATGAATTTTAATTGCTCAAAGCAATAAGCAAGCCTGACCCTTGTTTTTATATATTGTTGTTGTTGTTTAGTTGTTTAGTCGTGTCCGACTCTTCATGACCCCATGGACCAGAGCACGCCAGGCACCCCTGTCTTCCACTGCCTCCCACAGTTTGGTCAAACTCATGCTCGTAGCTTCGAGAACACTGTCCAACCATAAGAAAGCTATTAGCTCGTTCATTCTGGCCTCTTGCTTCAAGCAGTCTTCCATGGATGGGTGTGGTTGATCTTCCTATTACTTTGGACCTGTAGTTCTTACCTTTGTTCAGAGCTGAATGGCAAAATACAAGCTGAAGTATTGCTCAATATCCTTCCAATAGCACCTCCTACAAGACTTGTAATCCTGTTGCCGTGCAATAATACTTTATATAGTAACGCAAGTGCACAAATCCTTACACTCAGGGGTTTTAATTTTGAGATTAGGTTCCACTGTTAAAGCTATGTAAGCATAATGATGACGTCAAGGAAGCACCATTTTATAACTGCTGATGTAATATGTTAGTCATTTTCTTGATCAGATAGCAAATGTGAAAGAAATAGCAAAATAATTTGTATATTTATTAAATGAAGCATTTTCCTGCATACCCTTGTCTTCAGTAGATTATTCAGCATTCACTTCTTGCTACAGTGTTGTCTTTCTCATTGCAGGCCTCCAGGTGGTTTTAAATTCCATTATCAAGGCCATGGTCCCTTTGCTGCACATTGCCCTGCTGGTGCTGTTTGTCATAATTATCTATGCTATCATTGGATTGGAGCTCTTCATGGGAAAGATGCACAAGACTTGTTATGTAACAGAGAGCTTATCAGGTAAGAAATATGCTATGTAATCCCACATTGTGTAACACCTTTTATTATCAGTGGAAAGTGGCTATGATGTGATTGGATTTAACAGTACTTAATATCAGCTTAGTGAATGTGAAAGCTCCAGTGATGATCAAATAACACCTGTTCTGCTTGCCTTGCCTGCCCTGCACTAAGAGCCAAAAGCTCAAAGGATAAGAAAGAAGCTAAGAAAGCTCTATCATGCAATCTCTGTAGATAGTTTTAAATAGAGCAGTGCTATAAACAACATCTCCAACATATTCTTCTAATTCAGGAGCAAATCACCATAAGACTGGAAGGGGCGAATGAGAAGCCATTTGTGCATTTTCTCGGTGCAGTCCCCCTGTCAAACAGCATAACTTAATAAAGGGCGCATACAAGGCTCTTCTTGCTTCTTCTGTAGCCTATTAAAGACCGAAAGAGCCATGGGTTCATATAATTAAAGTATGGCATTGTTCCATAAGTTGCTCTCATTTCCAGACAAACCGATGTATCTCATGGATTTGTTTGCAAACCACCTTGACAGCTTTTATAAAATCAAAAGGGAGAATAAAATTATCTTAAATAAAATATGTGCCACACTTGATATGTGGTTGTCAGGAGGTGATTGTTGCTAAACATGTGAATCCTGCTTTACCATGTAGCTGAACCATAATGAAGAAACTTGACAAATACAGAAATGACCATTCAGATTGCAGATGTAAAGGAAGCATAACCACTTTTCTCATGGATGCAGCTCCTCACATATAAATAATTTGCTATGTGGAAATGTCAACATTTAGGAGATGGAAACCTAAATGTGGACTGATCAGTGGCATAGAAAATTAAGACTCTTGTGAGAAATGATTCAGATGATCCACATATCAAAGGAGGGAACCACCAGGAATAAACAACTGCTCTAATCAAAAAATTATGGAGCACTGACTCTTAGTCACTGCTACTTATTTTCTTCCACATTCATCTTCCTTTCCTTTCCTTTCCTTTCCTTTCCTTGAGCAGCACATGTCCTTCTGAGGTTAAGCATTAATCTTTGTTTTTTATTTGTTTACTAGCATGGGTTTCCATGGCCAAACAATTCCTATCTAGAAAAGGTTGTTAGTGGGGAAACCACCTGAAGCCAGTAAAAGGCACTCCAGGCTACTAAGGTTGCCTTGACTCTAGTGGCAACACTGGATCGTGGACTATTCCCAAACTACAAACTTGTTCTCTCAAGCAGCGTGCCACACTGTCCAGAACAGGTTGAACACTAATTCTCTGAACCTGAGAACAATATACCCACAGTGCCTCTGTCTTCTCAGGATTCAGTCTGAGTTTGCTGGCCCTCATCCAGCCCATTACTGAGTCCAGGTACCCGTTCAATGACTATACAGCCTCACCTGACTCAGATGACATTGAGGAGTAGAATGTCAGCAGTGTACTGGTAGCACCTCATTCTGAATCCCAAAATGACCTCAGTCAGAAACTCTATGTAGATGTTAGAAAGCAAATTTAATATTATGTCAAACAGAGTCACAGAGTGACTAATTACTGAGAACTTATGCTCTCAGGCAGCTCAACAACTGTAGTTTCACTTATCCTCCTCTGGGACCCAACAACAGGGATTCAAGGCCCAAATTTCCACCCTCCCTAAATTTTGTGAACCTATCTAGTAATTGCAGTTTGAACCTGATACAGTATTATTATCATCTTAATTCCCAAGCTAAAATCAAGCTGGTATAGTCAAATTCTGAGGTTTTGGCAGGCAGGCAGGCAGGCAGGCAGGCAGGCAGGCAGGCAGGTATGTGTGTGTGTGTAAGTAATCCTTTTTGTTGCTCCTGAATGAAACTTTCGTTTAATCAAATCTGATGCCAGCAAAAGTAGCATCACCCTCCTCTCTGCCTCTCCCACACAGCACCCTATTTGGAGATCAATAATTTATTGTTTAGCCTATCCAAGCATTGACTTCATGGTTTAACATTATGGTAGAGCTTTCAGTCTGCATGGAGAGGGGTATTTTCCAGAGCAGAACTGTTGCAGTAGAATTTAGTGTCCCAAGTTCATCACATGCCACAACAAAATGGTTTTGACTTTTGTCATTAGCTCATTGATCTAGATATGAGCTGGCAATGTTAAGAGCAACAACTGTCATATCCTATTATCAGTACAGTTCCCAAATATAAACTGTTGTAAATGTTAATAATGTGTAGTCTGACTCAGTGACTCTAGTTCTAGACAAAGCTTCTTGGTTTGTTTTACTTTCACATACTCTTTCCATTTACAAACTCAAACAAACCAGCCCTTGAGTCTTTTCAAGTAGTCATATAAGACAGAGATGGCAAAGCTTTTCAGGCTGAGGACCACACCGCCTGGTGCAACCCCTACAAGGGGCACATGGCAGTGATGAGTGTGGCCAAGAAAATGGGTGTGAACCCCCCTCAGTCTCCCACAGACATGCACTTCATGCCCATCACAGCACACATACACACAGCAGGTCACAGTGCAACACAGCACACACAGAAAGAGATGCACAGTTCTTTTTAAAAAGAATATATACTTTGTTTACTTGCAAAGATATTTTAAAAAATTGGAATCCTGCCAACCAGCTGCATAGAGAGAAAGATGGAGATAGATTTTTTTATCTGCTACCACCACCATTTCACCTTGCTCACTAAGCAGCTGCTTGATCTTTTCTCTATCTGTCCCACCTGCCCCTGTCCTTGCCTTTCCTGATGCTGAGGGGAAAGGTAGCAACAGTGATTGTGGACTGTAAACAGTTGGGCAAATGAGAATATATTTAGTGATGTTTCCAAATTGTTCAGGAATAAGTATAAAACTGCACAGCATGAGTGGCTATTTAAGTCTGGTCTAGAGATGTTTTATATGTGCACTTCTAGAGAAGGCAATAGAAGAGTCATGTGAAAAGAAGAGTACAAATCAATTCTGACATTGCACTTGTGAGTCATATGAGTCAGTAAAATTTTTTTCCATCCATGTTATGTGGATGCATAATACTTGATGATGTCAAAGTGCCTTTTAGGTTGTTTTGAGATCAACTCATAACCTGTATAACATATTTGGGATTGTAACAAGAAGAACAAATCTCAGGAATTGCCTGTTGACTTTGGGAGGCTTCTCTCTTCCCTTTGTTTGTTTGTGCCATCAAAGAACTAATTCCTGGAACTGTTTGCCTTTCTGCTCTGTACATCTTATCTACCTGTGGTACACTATGTTCTGGATTACATATGGCCTGATCTATTGGAGAATAGAAGCATTTACAGCAGATGATCTTTTGGACCAAATCAGTTTTATGATTTTTGTTTTGTTTTCTGAATTAGGTTTTTTTTATTATTTGTAACAAATCCAAGAACCATATGAAAGTAATGCAGATTATAACATTTTTTACAAGCACAATGGCTATAGATGTCAAGATAGGGGAACTATTATATTTGTTTATATCCATCTTTCTAGAATTTTATAAAGTAAAGGGGAAGTTAAAATACTTCTTGAAAGGTTGCTCCTGAGGTTTGAGGTGCCTTCCATACTGGCATGGGATATGGCATGAGGAGCTATAGCAGGAAGAGGGAACCTGCAGAAATCAGGACCTTTCCTCCAACTGCCACACACAAGTAGAAGCACATTCCAGGCACACACTGGTATCTTTGGATCAAAGGCAGTATGTAAACTGCCCCGATTTCTATGAAGCATTAGCACAGCATGAATATATAAAAAGTTAATTACAATTAATCTCTTCAGATACCTTGCCACCATTACAAGCAAATAACTCTTTGCCTCACCATTCAGTTGCATGGATTTTAACAATTCTTTATCCCTGTTGTTTAAGATACACCAGCAGAAGAGGAACCCTCTCCTTGTGCACCTGTATTTGCGCATGGGCGGCAATGTCAGAATGGTACTGAATGCAGACCAGGATGGGAAGGACCTAAACATGGCATTACCAACTTCGACAATTTTGCCTTTGCCATGTTAACTGTGTTTCAGTGCATCACCATGGAGGGCTGGACAGATGTGCTATACTGGGTATGTATGTGAAATCAATCTGTGGCAATGTGGATACAGCACTCTTCTTATGTCATGCTCAAAACATGGGGCTGCCATTGCTATTTTGTTATACTGCTTGCTCTGTATGTCATGCAAATGGGATAACTACTGAACTGATACCTCAGATTGATGTAGTGCATTAAAGGGGCAGTATGACAGCCCTTCACTGTTTGTTCTTAGCTTTCAGTGTTATCTTTCAATTTACATTTATTGATCAAGATTTTCACTATGCTTTTACTGACCAGTGTTTTCTTGCATGAGAAATGTTTCATACTGCTCCAGATTAATAAAGCAGCACAATTTCTTGCTAACCAAATAATTACACTTCATTTAACCATCTTACTATCACTGGAAGCACCAGCCTCTAGATATCTATATAGATGAAGACTCTTGGGTCATACTTATAGGAATATCTAAATTGTTAAGCTATTTCCAACACACAAGAACTGAAATTTAGTGTGTAATAGTCTATGTCACCCTGATTACTAAAAGAAAAAGAAATCTAGAAACAGAATGGGATTAATCCAACGGTAGTCATCCTCAGAGTAACTATTTTAGGTCCATTAATTTCAATGGGTCTACTCTTAAGTAAAATTTAGATGGTGACAACCCAACATATCTATCTGTGTCCCTTGAAACTTAGGCCATGGAGTCCTCCTCATAATAACAGCCAACATTCCACTACAGTGTAAGTCAAAGCACAGATGAGGGCAGCCAGAAATCTTTGGTGACAGAATACAAACTGTAGTTACTAGTATTAGTATAGGAGTCACAGAGCTAAACGATGACCATGTCTAGGCCTGTGGAAGCAGGGTTGTCCAAATCTAAACCTTCCATAAATAAGTTTGTCTAATATTCCTTAAATTGTTCCAGAGAAGGAAGCTCTACTACTTTCCTGAGCAACCTATCCTCTTGTCCAAAACATTCTTAGACTAAAGAAATCTGTAGTAATGTTAGAAATTACAGCTTGCATCACAAGATTTATGGTTTCAGATACTCTTAGTAAACTCCTCTGGTTTCTTGAGTGAAGTATCTCTGTGACTGAATCTCCATCACTTCCAGTGTCAGAAACAGGAAAAAAAAATACGGGGGCAGTCACAGAAGGGGCACACCTTATTTCTAGGTGAGCAAGTTGTTCTCTGAATGAAAAATATGCAATATGTTAACAATAGGAGTCCAGCAATGAGAGCAAGGGTTAAGGGCCAGGTTTGCCCCTTCCCGCCAGTTCCCCTCTGTTGCTGTCCATGCACTTCTCTAGCACAGATCCTGTACTAATAAGTTAGAACTGCAAGTTCACAGAAAACAAGGCTGAACAAGGCACACTGAGTTTCAGTGGTCATTAACATGATAAAGTTTAGCCAGAATTAGCTCATAGACAGGGTTAAAACATAAAGGTTAGAATGCCAGGAGTGCTTTCATGATCCTGCGAAGCATTTTCACTCATAGGAATTGGCATTCAGTTCAGTGATTGTGTGACTCTACATGTGACTTGAATTCTGGTTAGCAAACTACCTACTCTGTTGAAGTGAAAGAGGAAGGCTATGTGGACAGTGGAGCCCCTGAAGCCACAGGGAATCACTTCATTATGGCACAGGCTTAAACTTGTTTGAATCCATCCTCTTATGTGTATTTGAAACTTTTTAAAAAAATCTAAAAGTAGCAGTCCAGTGGGGAACACCATCATGAGACATAGGGTTACCATCTGAGTTATCATCAGCACAGGACACATATAATAGGCAAAATTGTGTCTTATATTAGACCAGTTTTTTAAATATCAAGCAAAATTGTTAATCTGACATTGTTCTTCGTCAGACTGGCATAGATAGCTTTGAGAGCAAGAATCAACTTAATTTTATTTATATGTTTCTGTCCTATCTCCTCTCTATGACTTGGCATGGGGTATAATTTAAAAATAATGCTTATACATATTGCAGGGTTTATTTAAAACAAAAAACCGCCATGCCATAAAAAGCTTAATTCTAGCCACCAAAATCTGGCCCAAATGCAAAAGGTTTTCAAACTTCTGCCATTTTTCCTTCCCCCCACCAAGGCTTTTGTGAATTTACAGGAAAGGAAATTCCATTTTCCAATAGTATGTGGATCTTTTTTTTGACATTGTAAGGAATTCTGCAGCATGCTCCCTAGATTGGGCCTTCTCTAAAAGTGTTGGTATCTAAAGCAGCTGCCTGGGTTGATTGCTTGTACAATTGGGTTGGCCCCCTTGCTGAGTGGATTATAACAACCCAAGGGAACAAGGTAGGAAGCCTGCAAGTCTGATGCAGCTGGTTTAGACATGCTGACTTGTAAAACTCCCTTCCATCCTCCAGCATCTCTGAAATTGCACTCTTGAGCTTTGATGAAAAAGCTTGAAACAGAAGCTCACAGTTGCCCTGGAAACTCCTGTCAGGAAATCAAATTGGGGAAGAAACTAGGCAATAGATATAATTTACTTTGCTGACAGCCTTGACATGTTTTGTGAGCTTTGCTTATCCCTCTGCAGCCTGTAGAAGCCCATTGAGGGAGATGTGGTGATGAGGAACACAGTGATATTGCCACAATTTTTTTTTAATGTTATAAACAGAACCACCACCCCACAATTTTCAGCAGCTGTGTTTGTGCTTTCTCACCCTTTATTTTTAAGGGTGCATAGGCTTGAATTAGCATGGCCTTTCCACACAAGAGAATAATCTGTTTTGCTGAATGCACCTCTCTGCATGTTTCCTGTACATATTTTTTCTCCAAGAAAGAACTACTGCTTTCTTTTTAGATTGGTTTGTTTAGAAGGGGGAAACAATAAACACAGCAGATTTTGGCAGGGTTGTGAAATATAACAAAGAATAAGCCCAGGGAATTTTAAAAAAAAACAGTCATCGCTAATTAATTCCAAGTATCTCTTTGCCGAAAAAAGAAAAAAAAGATGACAGGTATTGGGTGTTCATGTTTTGTGCCAGTGAGGAGCCATGATGCCAAGACAATTGCTGCCAATTCCAGAGGGCATATAAAACCCTGGATTGCTGTCACTTGTGTATACTACTTCATTTTAATTTGTTCTGATTTCAGATTGTCCATTATCTTGCTTTCTAAGTCACCATGTAGCCAGGATAATGTAACATTAGCCAGGCTATCATAGCACTTTTCATGAATAAAATGGATATAAGTTCTTCTTCAGGATATAGCTGTTATTAGGAGAGAACTAAAAATGGATTGGTGACCACAGCAAAAAACAAAAACAATGCAAAAAACACCAAATAAACTATCCTTTAAGTGAATGCAAAAGGCACAGGCTACTCACAGTCTCTCTGTGATCATCCCACCTGTACAATATGGAAGACACTTGATTAATTATAGTTTATGATTCTTTGCAAACTAGAATTGGAAACCAGGGTTGATAGAATTTAGATATAACAGTGAACTATGGTTTCCCACAAACTATAACATGGGCATGGGATTTAGTGGGTATTGCTGTGCATAAGGAGATGGAGAGGAAGGAGCTCATGAGGCTGAGGCTTCTTAGCTCCAAACTGTGGGTTGGTATTACATTTGAACCAATTTAGAATTTGCTGGGAACTAGAAAAGAGGAGGCCTCCGTCCAATGTCCTGCTCGGGAAGGATATATTTCACATTCCCACCTTTCTCTTGACCTTTTTTAATCACTTTCTTCATTATTTTGCACTTTTCTCATTCTTTCCCTAGCTGATGCTTTCACCATCACCAAATCCTATTTCTCAATCAATTGTTCCCAGCTATGGAACACTGGGAGATAATATCAGCAGCAGTCTTTTGAAATAAAATTTCAAAGGTGTTGACAAGGGGAAGTGTCATAGTTCAGTGTCAGAGGGAACTGTCATTTTTGAAACAGAATTCAGTTCAGAATGTAGGATTTAATTTTACTGACTTTTCTTCCAAAATCAGAACAGTGGTACCTCTGGTTAAGAACTTAATTTGTTCTGGAGGTCTGTTCTTAACCTGAAACTTTTCTTAACCTGAGGTACCACTTTAGCTAATGGGGCCTTCTGCTGCTTCCGCACCGCCGCTGCACGATTTCTGTTCTCATCCTGAAGCAAAGTTCTTAACCCTAGGTACTATTTTTGGATTAGTGGAGTCTGTAACCTGAAGCATCTGTAACCTGAAGCATCTGTAACCCAAGGTACCACTGTATAGTGGTACCTCTGGTTACATACTTAATTCGTTCCAGAGGTCCGTTCTTAACCTGAAGCACCAATTTAGCTAATGGGGCCTGCCACTGCGCCGCCGCCACACGATTTCTGTTCTCATCCTGAAGCAAAGTTCTTAACCCGAGGTACTATTTCTGGGTTAGCAGAGTCTGTAACCTGAAGGGTATGTAACCTGAAGTGTATGTAACCCAAGGTACCACTGTATTGTTTTCCAATCAGTTGGATCATATGGGAAATATGCAGAAAGGCAGAAAGAACAAATGAGTTCATGTATGGCTATTTTGCCTGCTAATTATTTGCTCAGGTCCAGTGTTTTCTCCACTAGTCAACTGTATACAGGACAATCTGTATGCAGGGACTGGGTTGGAGGTCAGCTGTTGAGTGGTATAGTTTTCCCAAGAGAAACAGAAAACAGTTACTGCCAGGCCTCTGTGAGTACAAAAATCTATAAGGAAATTATGGCAAAGAACAAGAGTGAGAAGCCAGACCTTTTCTGCCTTCTCTCTTGTCATATATTGTTTTTTGCCTGCATATACATAGTGGCTGATATGGAAAGACAAGAACAGGCTGGTTAAGGCTAAAATGTTCTTTTTGCTGAAAATTCTGCAAAACAGTGATATATAAATATGTGAATTAATTTATTAGTAGCTGAGTTATGGGTCAGTTATGGACTGTCAGTTGATTATTTCCAGGAAGTTTTCTAATTTAGGACTTATAATACTAGCAATTGTAGCCCACCAGTCATCCTTAGCTGAACTGAATCCCCCATACAATATTTCAGAATACAGAAGTAGTGTTGCTTGGAGTTTCAAAATACTTTGATACAAAGCTGCAACTTACATCAAGGTAACCCAAGCAGAAAAATCCAATGCAGAAGAAAAATGGACAGAGAATCCCACAAGATGGCTTCTGCTCTGCATGAGATCGTTTTGTATTGGTTTTTATGACTTGCTTTGTAACTTTACTATCATAGAATGTTCTTGGGAGGGGGGGAAGCGGTGATTTTGGTCATCCCCTATTGTTAATACTACTGAAAGAGTAAAATTTACTGCTCTGTGGATACCACAATGGTTCCAACAGTAGGAGGGAATTTTCTTGTTGTAGGTGGGAGGGGAAAGGGGGGGAGGAGAAGTTTGGGGTTTGTTCACCGTCCAGCTGTTAAACTATTGCAAGTTGCCAACAATTGTCTTTTAGATATAATGTTTTCCACACGCTCCTATAACGTACTAATCATTCTGGAACAAGTATGGATAATTTAAAAATAATCACATTTTTATGGGATCAGCCATAAAATGGAGATGGGTTTAGAAGGAATTAAGAAAAGGGAGACCAGACTTGATTCTGGTCCAGGAGACTCACTAGAGGAGGAGGGGGACTACAATGAGTATGTCTCCCCTCCCCTCCCCTCCCCCTCTCTAGGGGACAGTGGTTTGCCTCTCAGGGAACATCTAAGGCTTGTGGGGTAGCAACATGTGTTGCGGATAAATCAGAATTTAAACCTGAACAAACCCTTAGTGATCCTGATCTATGTTACTTGTTTATCAGGGGCACATTGCAGGATCAGTGGCTGACTATTATGCACCAAACAACCAACAGGAACAATTTTTTGGGGGGGAAACTTTGACGGAGCTGGAAAATTTTAGTTTACAAAGTGTAGGGCAGAACATGTCCAGAATGTGAATTTACCTTTACAAAAGACCTGAGTGTTCTACTTGTGATCAGTATGTTCCATTTGGTATTGAAGATACTAATATTCTTCAGAAAGCTGTAAATTAATAGATGCCCAGCATTTTCTACCTTGAAACTTGAAGTATGAAAACATTACTAAAGAGCATGGAGAATTTATATCTTATTATCTTTCTTACTATCTTTCTTTTCAAGCATTTAGTTGACTATGTAAATCATTACACAACATTTTATGCATTTTATGCTGTACACACACTCACACAAAGGAATCTTACATCTCTCTGTTGGGAAATGGAAAATCCTGAGCTTGGAGAGTTGAAGCAATACTGTAAATCTCTTTCATGATAATCAGGCTTGTAAATGTAAATACAAAATAAGCATAAGCAGAAGGGGAAAGCCCCTAGAATTTGAACTTAAATCAGTTCTAACATTTGGAGACCTAGTGTCCTGAAGAATATGTTCATGCTTACAGTCAGGGCTTTATCCTTTTCAGAGTGAATTTCCAAAGCTTGTAAAAGATGAAAAGACTTTTAAATAACTAAGGTTTCTAAGTACCAGAGGAATAGATGGATACTTTGTAATGCTGTAGAATTTGCAATGAAATAATAATCAACCCTCCTGTGTAAATAGCCTTTGAGCCTTATGGGTACTTTTAAAAAAATCCATTTGGGAAAAGAAGCGGTCTTAATTTTTTTTAAAAAAGAACACATTTACGCTGCTGGCCAAGGTGACCCACTAGCAAATACACTGTGATCAAAGTCATTTTGAAGGTCCTTTAGGGAGTTTGTATAGGTCACACATAATCAGTGCTAAAATAAAATAGATTTGCAATCTGACTGGGCCAGGGACTTCACCCAGGGTTTTTTTTAAAAAAGAATCTGACTCCTTATGAGATTGTAGATTTACAGGGATCTGATGACACAACTCAAATTACACAGTCTTATTTATTATTGACTATCACAAAATGCATTATGCAAAATGAGGATGGCAGGTTCTTATCATAGGATATAGAACCCATGTAAAACAGTCAAGTCCAATACTATGTATTTTAAATATTAGACAAAACCATATGCTCAGTGGATGGAAGCAGGTATTAAAGTCCAAGGAGGTAACTTCATAGCTGGCCAGAGAGAGCAGGAGCTAGAACTGAGAAGACATGAAGCTGTTAAGACCTCTAAAATATTAGAGAGCAAGAGAGTTTTACATTTGCAGAAGCCATGTTGATTCTTCAGCAAGACTTGTCCTTTTATATGCTTGATCCATTTATCCTAAATAATACTTTCCACCAATTTACCTGGACAGATGTTAAGCCAAGTGGCCTGTAATTTTCTGAATCCCCTTTAAAGAACTGGTATGGAGGCCAAGCTCAGGGACACATTATGTGTTGAATGAATTTATTTCGGTCACTGACCAGAGTGCCACTTTACATGTTAGAAGATCATCTATTTGATATTCGAGTTCTATAAGAACTCTTGGATAGCTGCCATCTGCACCTGATGATTTGTTACTTTTAAATTTCTTAATGAGGCCTATTTAGCTTACTTCTTCAAATGTCCTTCCTGAAAAGGTCAATTCAGGCGCAGGGTTGTGTCCTACGTCTTCCACAGCGTGCAGACATATGCAAATAATTCATTCAGTTTTACAACAACCTCCTTATCCTCTTTTAACAAATGTGTAGCTCCTTTCTGGACTAATGGTCCAACTACCTCCCTAGCTACTTTTCTGCTTCTAATGTGTTTCATAAAGTATATTGTTGGCCTTAATGTTTTTAGTGATATCCACTTTTGCTTTGTTTCTAGTGTTATTGCCAAACTACCAGTTACTTAAATGTATGGCCACCACATTTCCTCACTGCGTCTCCTAGGAGTGTTTGATGAATATGTTGTCTATTCCAAGCACTGGATTAAAATACAAGTTTCACTGGGCAAACTTTAAATAGGAAATTATTGAAAACAATCAAACATCATTTCTAGAAAATGTAGAAATGATGGCTGGGAGATATACTAGCAGACCTGCAAAAGAGCACCTCTGTATATGTGGATCAGGGTCTATTGAGGATCTTGTATATTATATTATATTATATATGATTCACCTAGAACCAAATTTAATCTCCCCTTTTCATACCGCCTTGGCCCGCCTTAGACGTTCAACCAGATGTCTTTAAAATTAAAAGGCTATTGGCAGAAGTTGATAGGGTGGCACTATTTGTACTAGCAGCAAGAAAGATAAGGATAGCCTTTATGGATAATGCAAGTGCCAGACCCTAGGTATGCTGACCAGAAGAAATGGTTTTTTGGTGTGTGTGTTTTTTTCTGGACATTGGACATCTGTTTTAGTCTAGTGCGTGTAAAGTCTGTCGTTCTGTAGTTATTTGATTTGTGCTTATATTGTATTGTGATGGCCATTAGCTATAAACAATAAAAATTTATTTATTTATTTATTTATTGATTCAGAAAAATATATGAAGTGTAGGCTACTGTGAACAGAATGGGCTGGCAGTAGAGGGAAATTATTTATGTGGTCCCCCATTCAGATTCAGATCTGCTTTGTTTTAACAAGGTGGCTGAATCATGTGATTTCAGACTATGCCCTGAGACCTGTTGTATGCTATTTATTTAAATAATTTTTACCCTGCTTCAATATGGCTAACCTGATTCAAAAACACCCACCCACCCCACTCACACATGAAAACAAAGTTCACCACAGCCAATCACAAACAAGCAACCACACTCTAGGCTAACCCCAGCTTCTCTCACCACCAAAGGTACACAAGCGAATAGCAAAAAGAACCTGCACAAGCGATGCTGACACAACCCCCCCCCACATACATTAAATAAAATAGAAACTTTGCCACCTGACCCCACCCCCACCTACCATGGCTCCCTCCACCTCTTTCCCCCCTTTCTTCCTAATGTAACACTAATGTCTCAACAAATGAAACTGACCTGTAGAAAATATAACTTGAAAAAATAGACATTGCACATATTTTTGTAAACCAAGAAATCTTTAATAAAAAATACATCAAAAAACAAAACAAAATGATTAATAGAGACAGGGAGAGAAATAGGAGGAGAGGGGTGGGGGAACCACACTCAGGTATCAATTCTTAAAGTTAAAGTTATCTGAAGCTGAGATGGAAATAGGTCAGGTAGTTTGATGGAATAGTTGCTGCTAGAAGACACTGAAAGATAGGCAAAGCCAGCTGGTCTCTCAGAAGAGCTGTTAGAATAGCCGGGAGCAGGCATAAGCAACCTCTGGCCCTCCAGATGTTTGGGACTGCAATTCCCATCATCCCTAGCTAACAGGACTAGTGATCAGGGATGATGGGAATTGTAGTCCCAAACATCTGGAGGGCCAGAGTTTGCCTATGCCTGGCCTTGAGTCTCTTCTCTCCTTCAGCTGGAGCCTGATGGAGTGCCTGCTGCTAGGTGATAGCTGAGTTGCTAGTCCACAGTTTTGCATCAGAAGCAATGACATTGCACAGATTTTACCTGCAACACTAGAGGCCCCAGTTAAAGGAACAAAACATGCCCCCATAGTTGCATCATAGAATATTCAGCCTATTACCTTGGGGGGAGGGATGTCCCTAAAAATTGGATAGATCCTTGGAATTAGATGAAATCTAAGAACCTTTTGGTTGAGATGGGCTTACCTTAAAGTGGCAAAGGATCCTGTCCCGTCCCCCCATAAATAAGACAGATCTACAATGTCCAGACTAAGACAGATCTACAATGTCCAGAAAACACACAAACCAAATAAATAAACTTTGTTGTTGCTTCACACAATGGCTGCCCTGAACAACTCAGTAGTGTTTGCTATATTTATCCAAAGGGATTGATGCTATGTTAATAAAGTAGCAACATTTCTTGGGGGAGGCAGAAGATGACTGCCCTTAATAAATAAGAAATCTGTCCCTCCTTGCCTGCATGTTAAGCCCACGCCACCAGAAAGTTCCTATAATTCATTCCCATGTTGTTGCTTTGTGAAGGATGAATAGTTCCCACCCTTAATAGAAAATGCTTGGTTTCGAGATAGTTGGAGCAAGGCAAGAGGATTGTAATTGGAAATGTATTATTGTTGAATGCAAAAAAGTTAGACAAGTATTTATTCTCTTTTTCCCTGGCAACTCACTCAATGTTTAGGTTGTGTAGTAGATCTAAGACTTAATCCTTTCACAAATCCTTATCAGACGTCTAACTAAGCAACTGTATCCCTCTGGGGTGGAGTATTGTTTAGGTTAGTTCATCAGGAACCATTACAAATCAATGGATTAGTTGCAGGCTCCTGGGGATGCTTCTCTGCAGTTAGATAAGGGTCTCTGGCAATGCCTTGCTTTCTCTTGGCTCATTGCACTTTGGGAGAGAAGTAAATATGTTGGTTGAAAAGATAGTTCCCCTCCACCTCTGCTGTTATTACTGGCAGAGAGCCAGAATAGCTTGCTAACAGCCTGGCTCACTGCTAGGTGACTCCTTGCTTTTAATATTTTGTTCTCAAGGGAGACTCAGACTGCATCTGTGAAAATAAAAAGACAGGTTTCTGCATCAAAAAGCATTACCTGAGATGTTGCCCAGTTTATTTACTTGTATTGCCAGATATATAGATGGGATGCCAGTACAAATATTTCCATGTATGTGTCCATTCCTTATACAGTGAATAACAATGAATTTCATTGCTGGACAATATTTTACACAAAGTGGCACCTCCCTCCTTAATAGAGGCAGTTGAATTGCACTGAATTGCTAATTGCTTTTGCATTCATTAGTTTTATTCTACAAAGATTTAACTGATTCATCATGAAGGAAATAAAAATGAGACTTTATATGATAAAAAACAACCCCTAATGTTTTGAGCAAATAAAAATCAGAGCAAGTTTTGCAAAGGATTGGAGCTCATATTGTATATCATTAAAATATTTTCTACCTGGAAATCTGGATATTTTCTTTCTTTCTTTCTTTCTTTCTTTCTTTCTTTCTTTCTTAAACAGTGTTCTTCCTCATTTCTATTCTGGGCTACTATAACCACAGAGAAAAATGTTCTGTTGGCTTTGTCTTTAAGTGGCACCCTGACCATAGGCAAATTTATTTGGGAGTTAATAGCACAATGCTATGCATGTTTACTCAGAAATCCAGTTGGGTGTCATTGGGGTGTATTTCATCACAGTAAGTGTGTTTAGATTGCAGTCCTAGTCAGTGCATTTTTTTCAGGGGGTATGCAAGGTTACGCAGTACCGGCACCTCTTTTGTTGTTAAAAAGTGTGACACTGTAACAACTTCATGGTGAGTACCGGCACCTATTTTTCTCTTCCCCTTGCGCCCAAACTCTGCACACCCTCTCTCCCCCCCCAACTCTGTGCTCTCTCTTCCCCTCCTGCCTGAACTCTGCGCTCTTTCCACAGGGCGTGGTGCATTTTGTAGGTGTCCGGTCCCTATGGTTCATGGAGTCATGGAGGAGATGGCACCTATGTGTGGTGCTCATTTTCTAGTGGGGTGGGGTAGAATTTGTCCTTTTAGTTGTTTTGTACATTGTTGTTTTTTCCTTTGCTTTTTAATTGATTTTACAGGTTTGTATTTTATCTTAAGTTGCTTTGAGACTTTTTAAAAATAAAGTGACAAACAAATGTGAATAATAATACTAATAGGTTGATGATTGGTGCCAGATGGTGCAGGCAAGAATGAAAGGGCTGGCGGTCAGCTACCAAATGATATAAGGCAAGTTTTCTACTGCTACTATTCATAAAAATAAAATGCCCTGTGTGGAACACAACTTGGAACAGGTGTTATATAGAGCTAGGCAGGCTCATGTTCTTAGCTGAAATTAAAGGTGGCTTTTCCTGCTTTAGCCACCATGTGAGTGATGCTGCAGCATAGCAGAGACTGAGACAGGAACACCTTCAGAGCTGCTCTAGTGGTCATGGGCTCTGCTTTCTGAATTGCTGGTTTGAGTGCCCCCAACACCTTGCATCCTATCAGGACACCCTGCTTCTACTGATTTCTATATTTACTTTTACCACAAGATGAGATCAGTTCCCTTTGTCGAGTTTTCAAGTTTTAAAATTCAGATGTGGAAGTTTTGGGCACTGTTGACAATATGAAGTTTCACCAAATGCAGTTCCATGTTTCCGTATGTACCACAGATTATCTCATAATAGAACTAAGAAGCTGGTAGATGAACATCTTTTCTTGGTGCAGTTCATGCAACTCATAAATAAGAAATTCACATAGAACGAAATGCACTATTAAGGACCAAAAACTTTTTATGATGGAACAGTTATAATAAATACCTTAATGTGTGTGTGTGTGGTGTTTTTTTAAATGAACAGTATTGAAAACATCCTGGCAGATTTCATGGTCTGGTTTGGCAGTGCGTAACTGCATCAAATATTACTGTGTGTAAGTTTTTCATCTCAGTAGAGAAACTACGAAAGACTAGGCTTTGGACTCAGCTTGTTGTTGTAGTCCTGTTCGACTCTCCATGACCCCATGAACCAGAGACTCAGCTATAAAGCTGCAAATACAGTGGTATCTCGGGTTACATACGCTTTAGGTTACATACGCTTCAGGTTACAGACTCCGCTAACCCAGAAATAGTACCTCGGGTTAAGAACTTTGCTTCAGGATGAGAACAGAAATCGTGCTCCGGCAATGGGAGACCCCATTAGCTAAAGTGGTACCTCAGGTTAAGAACAGTTTCAGGTTAAGAACGGACCTCCAGAATGAATTAATTTCTTAACCCAAGGTACCACTGTAAAACATTTTAAGTGTGTTTTAAGTGCAATATACAATGTGACACTAGATGGCGATGGTGAGCCTTATGGAAATTCAATGTATTTTTAAAAAGGTTTTTTATATGCGTGTAGATTCCACCCTGATCAGTAAAAAAAGTTCTGCAGAAAAAGCCTACATCTGCTGTCAAAGATTTGGGTTTGTGATTAATGTCTGCATAGTCAATGTGCTTTGGCAAATTGCCAAGAATTTTTTAAACCCAAACATAGAGTCAGGGTGCTCCTTTTCATAATAGAAAAATAATGTTCTGCTGATAGTTTCATGAGACTTTAGAAACAAGTCCTCCTTACAAGAAATCATAAGTCCTTCATAGCCAGCAGTATAGATACCAAGTGTCCATGAAATAGCAACTGTAGCTCTATAAAATATATTTTTATGTCTTTTGTCACATATCCTATAATTGGTCCATCCCTGCCCCACACCCGGGTGACAGAGACATTATGTCAGTATCAAATAAGTATAGGAATTTGGCATTGTTTATCTGCACTACAAATATACAAAGAACTAAACTGCAAAGAAACATTTCTGTGGTGCAGCAGGACTGATTTCCCATTTACTGCTTCTCTGGCAGTAGCTCTGCTCCAGTTCTGATAGCTTGATAATTGTACAAACACAGTTGAACAGAGAGACTCTATCTGCAGGATAGCAAGTCTGCTTGCTCTGTTTTTCCTAATTTTAGCAGCTTTTCTTAGCCCTATGCAAGTTCCATACCTAAAGGGCTAGTTCCTTCTGTGTAATCCTCCTTGTCCACTAAGGCCCAAAGAGGAAGTCCTGATTGGAACTACCACCAAAGTCTACTGAGATTGGTGTCCCTACTTGATTCCCGTATATACCCAGTAGATCCCTACAGTCTGCAGTTTCCAAATATCTCAGAAATCTGCTCCACAGTAACTCATAGCAGAGCTGTTAGCATGGCTGCTCCTATTCTGTAAAATAACAGTCCTTTCATGATATGACAGTCATTTTCCAGAAACAATTAGCAATATTCCTGTTCCAACAAACTTTCCCAGATGGATAATTGGGGCTTTTCCATCACTGTCTGTTTGGTATTGTTTTAGTTTTGTTTTAAATCTGTTGTTTAATTCTGCTGTTTTCTGCATTTTTTTTAGTAGTTTTTGTTGCACATTGCCTTGAGACAATTATGGTGACTATAACTGTTGTTATTATTGCTGGGGACTCAGGAAAGGAACCCACTGTGTGAAACTCCTGCTCTGGGAGATCCTCTGCTCTCGTCTTTATTGGTCTTCCAACACTCACAAAAGACCTGTTTGTTTTTTGCACTGATCAGTGGCTGCATTTCTGCTCTTTCTTGATACTGTTGTTGTTCTGCTGCTGTTTCCTTTTGTATTTTTAAATGTATGTATTTAATTTGTGTTATTAATCATTAACATCATTAATGATGTTAGCTGAGTTGGAGGATAAATAAATTGTGCAACAAGATTAAATAAAAAACAGAAAGCTACAAAGTGACTGACATAGCACCACGGTAGGTGCTGCCACACTAAGGGCTAATCCAGACTTCATTTTGCACTACTTTCCAGGCACAGGTCCACATTTTGTAGGCCACACAGGTTTTGTTTTATCCCACTGCTTTCCTGAGAAAACCCATTGTTCAACACTGAATCGGATTAAGTTGACACAATTTGCTCACTAAGGCTGCAGTCTAACCATCCTGATGTTGATGACTATGAGAGAGTATTAAAATGAATTGCAGGCCTCCATCAGCAGAGAGGAGCGCCACTGATGAAGGAGGGGACTCTGCTCTGAGTGGCTGGGAAGCTACTGCTGGTGGCCCTCCTCCTGGGGAGCATTTTACCACCCTGTTCTTTAATTTATATTTAAATTGGCACTGAATGGCTCATGTACACACACACACACAAACACACACACAGAGAGAGAGAGAGAGAGAGAGAGAGAGAGAGAGAGAGAGCACTTAAATTAAGGCGTTTTATCATGCCAATTTAAAAATTGTTTTAAAAAACTGCTTCCTTTACAACTCCAGCCATTTTAGCAACGTGTCTGTTGTTTTCAGTTAGAAATTTCTGGTGTAAAACACGTCTGTTCCAGTAATGCAGCACTTTGTAACAAGGCATAGCAGAAATCAGCCATAAACAGCTTCAGTAAGTACTGTGGTGCCGATTAAACAATTGATTTAAGCAGTGGCTGCTCAGGTGAATTGTACCCTTCCCTGCCCACATGACTTTGTCATGTCCACTAGAGTGAACAGAATGTGTCAGGATGCACCTGCAGAAAAATCACAATATTCCCAAGAGGATAGAAAATCAGCTGCAATTTGCATTTGTAGCTTAAAATGGAAGAACAGTGATTATAGCTCTAGGAGCAGCCTAAAGCTTTTGGCCTACCCCTTTCTCAATTCTACAGAAAATAATCCTCAGGGTAACAACCATAGTGGCAGCAGAGATAGGACAGGTATCACTGAGTCTGAAGAGGGCTACTTTTCTTTACAGCTGGCAGCATAGGGAGAGGTTTTTCCACAACTGAGAAGTTTTAGGAACCCTTCATAATATTCTTTGAAAAATTAAAATATTTCATTGCACTGCAGTATTAGTATATTCACATCCCTCTTTGATGAGCAAACAGCAGCTCCCCATTTTCAGAGAGGCAGCAGCTTTGGCCGTGGCAGGCAAAAGGATTTGTGAAATTTTAGCAACCACTTTGTCCTTTGCATGGGGACTAGATAATGAACAAATACAAAACAGGGCTTGTAAAACATTCACAAAATCAAAGCAAAAGCATGCCCCAATTTTATTCCGTCTATGATACGTTTTATAGGTTAATGCAAGAAACAGGATGTGCGCATCATTAGTTTGACCCAACAGGGTTGCCTTTATAGTACAGCAGCTAGAAGGGTTACCTATATTCATTTGTCCAACACCCAAGTACAGAGACTCTTCCCTCCCTTTTCCTTTTGCCACTCAAGTGACTCTATACAGTGTAGAAATGTCCTCATGGTGTCAGCATTCATTGTTCCTAATAGGAACAGAGGAAACTGACATACTGAGTCAGACTCAGTCCACGTAGCTCAGAATTCTGTGCACTGACTGGCAGTGCTTCTTCAGGATTTCGGGGGGGGGGGCACATTCCCAGCTCTTTCTGGAGATACCAGGGGCTGAAACTGGTACCTTCTGCATGCAGACCAGATGGTCTATAATTGAGCTATGGCTACCTCCCTGGGCTTATACTGTACAGGTTTGCTTTGAATACAATGGCTTTAAATCTTCTGTAATCATTTGAAATTGAGGGGACAACCTGTTCAGTTGCCACAAGGAAGTTCAGGTGCCATGATGCTATAGTAAAAAGTGGAAGTCTTAGTTATGAAATGTCAAAATTATACTTCTTTCCCTGCTTTTTTTTAATAACAGAGATGGAACCTGGAGGCAGGAAAATTGTTCTGCTTTAGGAATGTGCTACTTGAAGCCATTGCTTCAGACTATTTCATAAGAATGCTGGGCTTGATGCAGAATACATTTATGAGTAAAAATCAAGAGCAGAGGATTTGATTGTAGCTATATGGGCAGTTTTACCTTCCCCAGTATGAATTCCTGGATAATGTTTTTTTAAATGCTGTGGTTCAGCCTTGCTGTGCCAATGGGAAGGCTGCTTTTTTACAAAGTGCATATATGCCTTGTTTATCCCAAAGCAGAAGGAAACATGGTAAAGACTTGCAGATTTTTACTGAAATATATGTACATAATGTACTTTAGTATAAAAACAGTGGTAATCACAGCACATTTCCTTAACACTGGTATCCAGTTTGGGTAGTTCTGCACAAATGGTTACTCTGAAAACAACAAAAATAAACGTTTGAATCTTTAAACAAAACTAGATGGTTGCTGATGCACCACCCAAACTGTATTCAGTGTGACCATCTGCTTTGATAGAGCAGCAAATGGGGGTGGGGACACACACAGAGGAAAGGGTGTTTCTTAACTTTTTTGTTGTTATTATTTTAAAAATGTAATCTCTATCCAATTGTTCACAAATATATTATGTCTATATTTTGTAACTGAGGGTTTCTTCCCCCCTTCTTCCTCTATATTTTAATATGCTGAAGGCTATAAATAATAATCTAAACAAAGGATCACTGGAGTAACTGAAGTTCTGTTCATCACCTAGCACATAATAAAAATGTTATGTTTCTCTTATATCAATGAGTAAAATAGGTGGTTCCCAATATATCTGGTTTAATTTCACTCTCATGGACACATTCTGTTTTCACATGGTATTTTAAGTCAAAGGCCCTTCAAAACAGCTAAAATTAGGTATTAGCTAAAATATGTCCAACTATCTGTTTTATCCACAGGCCTTATTCGCAAACCTTTCTGTCTTCTTTCCCTAATCCATTCTGCTTTCTGTCTCTATCTTCTAACTATCCTCCATCTTTCCAGATGCAGGACGCTATGGGCTATGAGTTACCCTGGGTGTACTTTGTCAGTCTGGTCATCTTTGGATCCTTTTTCGTTCTTAATCTGGTTCTTGGTGTGTTGAGCGGGTAAGCTGCTGGTTTTGGTGTTATTTTTTCCCCCTCATGCTGCAGGGCAAGACTCCAGAATCAGGGTTCTTCTGTGTCACCAGAATACTTTAATTGTCACAAGCAAAACCAAGGGTTATATTTGTTATGATTTCTACATTGATTCCCCAGACTGTGTCTTGCCTGTGTCTGACAGGCAAGTTACAGCACAGTATACAGTGGTTGGAAATTCACTTTGTAAGGTGACCAAATACTTAACTCAATCTATACTAAAGTAGGTAGAAAATTTACTTCCTGGTTGGTTGAACCGAACAACAAATTCAGCACTGGTGACTCAAGTTTCCTTCAACTGGAGCCTTGTAATGCTCAGGAATGGAACTTTCCACACTAATTATCATTCCACTCTTCCAGGTCAATGATGCCATAGGAAGGGGCTGGCCCTGGATCTATTTTGTTACACTAATCATCATAGGGTCATTTTTTGTACTTAACTTGGTTCTCGGTGTACTTAGCGGGTAAGCAGTACCTGGAAAAATGTTTGGAATTACTATTGTTGTTGTTTAATTACACATGCTTCTGTATTATTCTTTATGTTCTTTCTCTTGGGTTGAAGATATGGGCCCTGATCCAACATATTCGCAATGTCATCTGCTAATGTCAGTGGGATTTGAATCAACTTTACCTTATAAATGGACAGTGAAAGTCTAAATTAAAAGTATGGCATTAAGCAGCCTAAAGTAGTGGGGTGAGGGTTGAAAGCCAGCACTGCCAAAAGCTAGCAGTGCTAGGTGTGGAAAACACTCCCCACCCTTATATATAACATTGTTGGGATTGAAACTTCACCCCGATATGCAAACTGTTGCCCCTGGTGGAAGTAATGAATATAGTAAATAACATTATCATAACTAATGAGCTTATAACTAGAATTTATGAGTGGTTTACATGGGGTCTCAGTAGGGATTGGGAAGCACAGGTCTAATTACTTTGATTATTTTTTGCTTGATAAACTGACATCACAGCAGAATTGGCAAGTGTTGGCTATGTACTTGTGTGTCACAGAGGATTTTCGAAATTTTAGAATTTGAATTCTAAGACCCCTGAGTAATTAAAGCACATAAGTTGTCTATATGCCATAGGTCTTTTCTTGTTATTACATTAGTGAAGCAGTTTCATAACCGTTTAATGAAATGTTGACCATAGAGAGAAAAATAATACCTATTGCTTATTGGGTGATTTCCATTAATTTCAATGGGATTATTCTGAGAATGACTAACGTTGGATATCACCCTATGCATGTGACATCATGGTAAAGAATTGGTAAAAAATGAATGGAAGTATATGAAACAAATTTTAACCTACTGATGTTATGATTGTTTATTCAATTTATATCCCATCCTTCCTCTGGAAGGTGCTTCTCAGATTATTATTTTTCTTGGCTAACAACTCTCCATTGTAACTCCATTTAATCATTGAAGGACAGGGCAGTTTTTTTGTTTGTTTTTGTTTCTAGCCTTCGGAAAAATGGGGGTTAGAAACAAAAAAATATGGTGGTAAAATAGGAAAGATTTCAATTTTTACATTTTATACATGTCAATTGAAAAATGCAGGTTGCCCATTAGCTGTATAAACATTTGTTACCATACACACTTAGCAGATTGCAGATTTGTTCTGAGGAAATTGCCCACATGAATGAAAGGGTAGTTCAGTCAACAAGCCTTTTGATAATTTGCTGTCTTGGTATGACAGCTAACAAGCATAAATAATTTATGCCCATTGTAAGATGTGGAACTGAATGGAAATTGCAGTCATTTCACAGAATAATGCCAAATAGGAATCATTTGGAGGTCATTCTTGGTCATATATTGATACTGAATAGATTCAAATTAGCACCATAGATGGAATTTTTAAAAGAATTTCATTTGATATTCCCAGAGACAGCAGGCCTTCATAGATCAGATTTTAAGATACTGGTTTTGTACTACTTTGCTATTGTTGCTGTGGAATGATTTTTCAAAACCACTAATTTTTCCAATATTATCCTTGCAATAACTCAATAGTAGAATTCCTTATTTGCCAATAATATTGGCCATTTGATTGCCCTTTTCACCCATTGCTGTATTTTTTATTTGTATATATTTTATTTGTATATATTGCTTGTTTTATGTTGCTATGGCTGTTGGCTAATGGGCATAAAGTTTATCTTATCTATCTTACTCATGTAAAAACACACTGATTCCCGCACCATCCACGGGCCGGATTTAGACGGTGATTGGGCCACATCTGGCCCCCGGGCCTTAGTTTACCTACCCATGGGCTAGAATTATTATTTTTTAAAATCCTTATTTGCAAGCAAAAAGTCTCAAGTTCAGTTATCAAAGCTCTACTTTAAAAGATTACAGGGAGCAGGATGGGAAATAAGGATGGGAATCATTATTTCTAGTTGATACTTTGGGAGCAGTTGGTACACAGCAGCTTTGAAAATGATCAGACTATCTAAAGAGGCATCAGACAAATATGAACACTAATTTTTCCACTTCCTGGTTCCCCATACATTAAAGAGTGTTAACAATATTCAACAAGCCTTCAATGTGGAATAATGTTTATACAGTGCTTGGAAGGAGAAAGGCATTGGATTTCTCACTATCCATCTTTTGTTTACAGTTCCATGCCACAGAGCTTCAGTTTATATTAGAAGCACTTTGTTTTTTCCACATTTGTCATATTTGTGATGTATCCATCTACCTTATGGCAAAGCTGTCTTCTAGAACTGATCTACTGAGCTGTTTCTGATCTTCCTGAGGGTTAAGTAGAGCTTCTTCCAATCCTCCACTTTAAAGTCTTTATTATGAGATTCCTAAGAGAAGATGGAGCAAAGCCTGGCATGATGACAGATATACATCGGCACATACAGAAGCTTGGAGTTTTGCCTTGAGTTGAGACTGTCCTTATGTTACTGCAGTACAGATAATAGTTTGTTCAAGATTATTCAGAATAATATTTTCCTGCAAGCATTTTATAAGAAATAATAACAAAAATAATCATTAATTCTCTTTGAGAAATGATCTGAGATACAGAACAAGTAGCTGACATTACCATCTTGAAGATAAGTCATTGTGTATAAAACAGAGGAATCACATGTATTAATATGGGTTGAAATTAATATGGACAGCCAAGTTACCATAGCAGGAAATTTATAATCTCCAGTGCAATTCAAGCTAATTCTTTTCTATCTTTCTTTTGGTCTCCTGTTCTCATCCTTTAATCCCCTCCCTCTTGCCAGGGAGTTTTCTAAAGAGAGAGAGAAAGCAAAAGCTCGAGGTGACTTTCAGAAGTTGCGAGAGAAACAACAGCTGGAGGAGGACTTGAAGGGATATCTGGACTGGATAACTCAAGCAGAAGATATTGACCCAGAAAATGAAGATGAGGGCATGGATGAAGAGAAGCCCCGAAACAGTAAGCAACTCTCCTCTGTTTGTCCTAGGGTGTCTAGCCAGCAATTAATGTTCTTTATGGGCTGCATTAATGAACCTATGCTCAGGAACTTAGAAGGGTGCACCCAAGCCTTGCTAAGATAAATTTTGCCATACTGCAACACTATCAATGTTTGCTACATAAAACTGGGGAAGGGAACGGAAGGTCCACCACCAGAGGTGTCGTGTGGCAGCAGAAAAAATAAAGACACTGTCCATGGTGGAAAACAAAACCAGGTACTCCAAGGGTGCTTGGGGGCATGTTGGGGGAGGCTGTGGATCCATAGGATCCCATTTATTCTTGGTCCCCTGACACACCCACCCTGCAGTGCCAGCCAGGATAAAGAGATGCATCTTCCAGTCACCAAAAACTATATGGTGAAGTTGCCAGACACACCTCTGTGGTGAGGAATTATAAAACCTTTGGACTGCCACAGAAAATGCCCTCTCCTGCATTACACACACACTGAGCTTCAGAGGACAACAGATCTACCAAGAGGGTTCCCGCTTAATACCCAAGAGGAGCTGTTGGGAAGCAGACAGTCTTTCAGATATTTGGGACTTGAGTTGTTTAGGGCTTTAAACACTATCATGAGCACTTTAAATTGGGCTCAGAAACAAAGAGGCAACCAATTTGTGAATGCTACTTACCTGTTGGTTTCTCTTACCTCCACTGAGAGATTGATACTCACCAGTATTAGGAGCAGTGCTTTTAAAAAAAATAAAAAATTAGGGGTGCTCTCACTTTCCTACTCATATTGAAATACCACCCCTCAATGAGGCCAAACTTATATTCACAAATGTTTAGGGGTATGCATCCCCCTGCGTCCCCCCAGAAAAAAGCAATGATTAGGGGGATTAGTAAGAATGCTTCTAAAATCCATCCTTCTTTATTTCTCTCTAGATTTTATTAGTGTCATAATGCCTTGTCCTGGTCACATGGTGGCATCAATGTTTTTGCTTTCTGTCACTGTTTTCAAAATTTGTAATCATGACATCACATTCTTAATATCACACTGAGTGCATAACCCCCTCCCAAATGCACATAGCTTTTTCCTTATTAAAATATATGTATCTTAATGTAATGGTGAGTACAACTGGGTGCTAAAAATAAGCCTGTGATGCTTTAATGTGTCCTGCAAATGGCCTAGCTGGGGGTGGGGGGTGAACCCATGATGAATGGGAGAAATGAAGGGCTGCAACAAGAACCAACAGTGCATTCACCATTTCTGAAATTAATTAGAAAATTTCATTTTGAATAATTGGAAGACAGGCAAGGCAGAACACTGTGGAAGAGAAATCTGTCCACCCATGGGCACTGGTATTTGGCAGTGTTTCAGATAATGAAATGGGATACAGAGAATCTTACCCTTTCATGCTCTTTTTTAATCGACATAGAAAACCTCTACTCTTTATTAACTCCTGGGGATATTTTTCTTTCCTTTATCTTGAAATACCAGGTCTTGAACCTTTCATACTATTAGCCAATTAACAGACAGTTCTTTTGTTCTTAACATTCATTGTTGAAATGTTCATTATCAGCTATATTCTTTTGGACAGGAAAACCCAAAATATTTCCATAGATATACTCTGCTATCCATGTCAAATACCAAATAAATAATACCTGATCAATTCTTTATATGGCCAAACAAGCATAGATTTTCATTAAAACTATATCCTGTCTTTGTGCAGGCACCTTCATTAAAACTTTTGCTTGAGTAAAAACTCAAGAGATAAGCCTTGGAGAATGGTGTTAGCTCTTTAGCTAAATGCTTGCATTTCCAAAATCAACCAAATTTATTATAATTTATTTAATATGACTATAGAGTTATTAATTGTGAAAAGGAATTAAGATAATAAAGCAGAGAAATGTATTTGTGTATCAGACTTCTATCCTACTTTTTAAAAAGAGTGCTTTAATACTATTAAGAGAGATTCTGAATAGATTTTCCTAAATTACTGCTGAATCGCCCCACTGAGCGGCTGATGTGCACAAAGGAAAAGATGCAATTGAATTAGGATTAGATATGCCCCTCACCACGAATACATAGGTAGTCAGGGAAGGTAGCAGGTTTCACTCACATCATAGTGGTGCATCCAAGTGTATCCATTTCCTTTTCACATACAAATAAGTTGTTACTTTTCAGTCATATGGAAAAAAGCAAAGCATTGTATTGGAGACACTCCCAACTTGTAGAAAAGATCTACCAACCAGCCTTAACTGAAAGAGTCTGCACAGAAGTGTGCAACTTGTCTATGTGCTCTATGTTATGCACTATAGCTCTCAAGCATACCTACAATATGCTATTGTCTCTCCACATAATGGTGGGAATTAGCTAGTTATATAAAAGGAAGAGATATGCATGCATAGGTCCCAGATTCAACTTGTTGCATTTCTAGGTAGTACGGGGAAAGTCTGTATGTCTGAAACTGGAGAGCCATCACCAGTCAGTGTAAACTGTAAACAATATTGAGCTAGATGGGCCAATAGTCTGACTATAATAGCCAATAGCCTGACTATAACGACATATGGAATGTATAATATTAAAAATGGGAACCCATTATGTTAAATCATGTATACCAAGCACCCAGTTTCAGAGTGTTACTCAAATCCTAGAAGGCTTATGATAGATGCATACTGAAGATTGAAAAAGGAATGCATTATGAAGACAGTTATTGGATGACAGACAGTATTTATGCCTGCTGGATATACAGATAATCAGTGATATAAGATCTACCATTGAAATTCAGGGCTTAATGTCATTTATTGGTCATTAATCTCAGAAAGTAACCGGTGGTATGTTTTGTTTTGGGAAGAGATATTACTTTAAATACTATAATGTTGGTGCCTGAATTTCAACTTTCAGGTTTGCTTACATACTGCCTAAATGCAAACTTGGCTCCTACTTTGTCTGCTGAATCAATGCCACAAAATCACACAGTAGTTCCTTAAGTTGTTTGAAATTAATCTTGAAGTCCAGAGCGCATGTCGGACCACCACCAAAACTTGAGTAGGGACAGCAACATCATATTAAGAAGCGCTAGATTAACTGATGGACCACTTGGTTCTGGCAAGGGAATGATGTGATAATGAGGCTTCAGTTCCATACCACACCATACATTAAAACCACATGTCTTCCCGCAAAGAATCATGGGAACTGTAACTTAATTACAGGATTCTTTGGGAGAAGTCATACACTTTAAATATATGATGGGGACGAGACCATTTGTTCATGTCAGATTGGCACAGACGATGAAGAAAATAATCAAGCAGAAGTTGGATACATCTTTGATGGGGTTCTTACTTGCTTCATGTTTGCAGTTTAAATGGTACCTCTTATTTGCAATATTGTTTTCATTTGTAATTAATAGTTAAAGGTGTATTTCAGATGTCGGATTATCTTTTGTTAAAGCTTGGTGAGTTTTACAACCTGAACCTACACATCCAGAAATAGGCACCACTGAGTTCAATACAGCTTAAAGGTAAAGGTAAAGGTACCCCTGCCCGAACGGGCCAGTCTTGACAGACTGTGGGGTTTGTGCGCCCATCTCACATTTATTGGCCGGGGGCCAGCGCTGTCCGGGGACACTTCCGGGTCACGTGGCCAGCGTGACATCGCTGCTCTGGCGAGCCAGAGCCGCACACGGAACGCCGTTTACCTTCCCGCTGGTAAGCGGTACCTATTTATCTACTTGCACCCGGGGGTGCTTTCGAACTGCTAGGTGGGCAGGCGCTGGGACCGAACAGCGGGAGCGCACCCCGCCGCGGGGATTCGAACCGCCGACCTTTCGATCGGCAAGCCCTAGGCGTTGAGGCTTTAGCCCACAGCGCCACCCGCGTCCCTCTCAATACAGCTTAGTTGAAGGGAATTGTGTATAGGACTGCATTCATGCTAATTCTAATAAATAGTGTAACGTGGGCATAGTTGTGGACTATTTGGGAACATGACTGTTGGGGTTATCCTGATGAGCACCTGCACATCATATTTACCACTATGCCATTGCTTAGACCTATAGGGATGTAAAAGAAACACCTCCTCTTATAGGATGCAGTTGAAAACTAGCAAGACTTTAACAGGACTGATGCCCAGAATCACTCAGATCCTCATGTAGTTGAGCTAGAAAAACAATGGAAATCTATGTATCTCCCATCTTAACTATGTAGAAGTGGCTAAGACAGTTCATGTGGTGGTGACAGCTACAAGGGTTTTGGTTGTATATCAGCGCTGTCTGAATCTCAATGGGAATATGATGTAAGTGAGTCTGTATGAAAAAGACAGAGGTTAGAAAAACAGACTGGGGCATCTGATGGAAAGAAGGAGACTGATAAATGGTTCAAACTTTCACAGGAAAAACAGATATGTATTCAAAAGCAACAACAATTTTATTGGATGGTTTTATAGGATGTTATTGACCTTTTTGGTCACCTTGATTTAAAATGACGGGTAGAACACCCACCAGGCTTGCTCTTTCTGCATTCATTTGTGGAAGCCAGGGAGCTTCAATGGGGTTATGCTGCTTTCCCCAAATGCTGATGCCTTAAGAGGTTACATGAAAAATAAAAGGGCGGCTTACTAAAACAGCCCACATTATATTGTTCATGGGCAGTCCCATAGTTTAATTTTAGTGGCTGAAACATGGTATGTATGAGTGTGTGCACGTGTGCATCCAGTTCAGTAGCGTAGTCATTAAGTAGACAGCTACTTTGCTTCTTGGTTTTTGTTCACTAATAGATGTACAGGAAGTGTCAAGGAAAAGTCAGCTTCCTTTTGGAATGGAAGTTCAACATCCATATCTTCTCAAACCCACATTATTCCCCCTCTGTATTATTCAGTTTCCAGGCACATAACCTGATGGAAAGGAGTTAGAATATTTTGGCTATCCTATATAGCTGGGATATTTGGGGAGCTCTTCTTGTATTAAAAAATAACAGCCAAGGCACAGCGGCAGCAGAATTTGCCTAAGTGAAAATAATGAAATAGCAGAGGTTGGGAGCCAAGCTGTTTATCAGTTCATCTCCTTAGCTCACCAATTTAGCATCTGGAGAGCAGTGCCATCCAGACCAATTCCTTTTGCTCCTCAAACACAAATACCACAAAACAAAATACAACGTCATGGAATGATTTATTATCTGCCATCAAAAATTGATCGAAGGGGAGAGTGCAACAGTGTCTACTTTTATCTTCTGCCACTGAAGTGGAAAATAATCATTCAGTAACCAAGGAAAGATTAGCTGCAAATTCTAACAATTGTAGGCGTTATGCAAGAGAGCCTGACTAAAGCGCCACAGGAACAGCAGTTACTGTGGTGGTGGAATACACTGTGTGTGTCTTGGGGGAACAGGGGGAGAATTAGACACATGCCAGAACTTTCACAGAGAAGAAACTATTGTCATTACTTGTCACTATGTCATTACTTAAGGATCCATAATTTATCTCATGCATGCTGACTTGAAAGTAAATGCTGCAGCTGGCACCAATTTTATCTGGGATTAGGGAATGTGTCTTCCTGGTCAAAGGATTTGTCAAAGGACAACTAAACCAATATTGTTGGTCCTACATTGCTTGGGGCTGCATACACACCATTCATTTAAAACTTCCCTCAGCGAATCACGGGAGCTGGCATTTAACTCTTATAGAGCTGCAATTCCAAACACCCTTAACAAATTGCAGTTCCCAAGATTCATTGGAGGAAGTCATGTGCTTTAAATGTGCACAGCCTGGGTATGTGCACAATCTGGATCCTGCCATGGTTTGGAAAAATTAACAATAAGCAATGGAAACAACAGTCACTAATGTTAACATTACTGAAATTCCCAGTGTTTCACTTTAATTAATAGTTTTATAGCTTCTGCAGTATGTGAGCAACTCTTACTACCTAGAGAGGGATTCAACAAGTTTTCAAAATAATTAGGAGCATATTTTATGTTTCTGGTGCATCTCTCGGGCAGCAGTAACATTACTTCATTGTTCCATAGTTTTCATTGCCTCCGTGTTCCTCTTCTTCTCTCTCTGTTTCAAAGGAACCTGTGATCATGAAACAAAATGGAAGTTGAAAAAGAAAGCAGCAATTTTAAAATAAAAAATAAAAACTTATCACCAGCCTTTCATTCTCTTCTCGTGGTTGCTATCAAGGGAAGGTAAATTCTGTCTAGTTGAATGCAAAATAGAACCAACCAGTGCACCCAAGGATAATCACGACAACGAGGACAAAAGGAGGAGGGAGAGAAGAGTCATTGGCTTGAGTGTCAGGGTCCAATTCATTTGGGATGATAATAAAATGCTTAAAAACAAACCTGTATTAATATTATAAGATTCTAATTCTAATTCTAAGGAATCCCGTTGCCGGCACTTTGGCTCCAAAAATTTGTAGCCTTTAACCCCTCTATTATTTTGTTGTGGGATAGTTCACATATTATCCCAGTAGCATGGTAACCTTTGATAAACCAATAAATTCTCCAAGTAAATTGGCTGAGTGGTTACCATCAGATGCTGCAAGATTCTCTTGCCATTCAAAAAATACAAATTTTCAAAGCATATCAGGCCTGTGCATCACAATAAACTTTAATTTTAGAGAACTACCCAGAAGCTCCAAACTGCCTTTATTTTTTAAAAAAGAAAATTGGTGCTACACCTCTTCTTCTTCTGCATGGAAGGAGAAAGATTGCAGAGTGAGAAACCTTTTCCTAATCCCACCTTAGAAATAAAAGTAAAAGTTGGTTTACAACGTACCAAGTCTATTTGATAGTTTATTTTTTTATTTAATTTCTAAAATTCATATATTATTTAACTACAATTGTCTCTAAGCAGTGCACAAAAATCTCAATACAATGGAAATAAAAATCAGTTAAAATATCCACATGATTTAGATTTGTTACAAGCACATTGTGACCTGCCTTTTTGAAATCAGTCGTGTAGGGCCACATGGGGAATTGTGCCTCAGGCTGAAGGAGCTGTCCTTAGTGAAAGGATATATTTTGTTCCAGTTCCTTAATAAAAAATTAAGATGTAAACAACATCCTGATTCATAGCCATACCCACACATAACACGTGACAGTGCGATAGTGCACAGTTTTAAAGTAGGAAGGGAGTGGAAGTAGAAGCCTTTGGTTAAAGAAGAGCACCTACCCATACATCTGAACTGTTTTTTATTCATATTAACATTACCACAGCACTGGAGTCTGCCGTACCCGTGCAGCAGAGATAAAATACAGATCTCAGTCACACTTCTCATTCTAGTACAATTGTGTCTTCAGCTGATTTCAAAAGTGGGTATGGTGGTTTAAAATAAATAAATTAATTATTAAATTTATATCCAAATCTTCTTCCCAGAGGGGATCAGAACTGCATGGGGTGATCATAGGAGAAGACAAAACCTCCATACTCAGCAGGCCACTACAGGACCACAAGAACGGCCTTTTCTGCACACTGTAAGACCTAGGGTAGCAAATACAGGGAGAGACACTCCTTCATGTAACTGGGTCCCAATTCATTCAGGGCTTTGTAAGCTAAACATAACACCTTACATTGGGCCCAGCAGCAAACAGGAAGAAAGTGCAATTCTCAAATAATTCATTTTATGTGATCTTTTCTTGATGCACTGCTCAACACTCCTGTGGCCATAGGAGCCACCTCCTAGGAGCTGAGGAGGCTTTGTCCCCCCCCCCCCATAAAATATTTGAGGGGGCCAAGCCCCCCTCCCCAAGTTGAGCATAGAAACATAGCATCTTAGAGCCAGAAGGGACCTAGGATCATCTAGTCCAACCCCCTGCAATGCGGGAATCTCAGCTGAAACATCCATGACAGATAGCCATCCAACCTCTGCTTAAAAACCTCCAAGGAAGGAGAGTCCATCACCTCTTGTGGGAGTCTGTTTCACTTTGAATGTACATTGCCATTCAAATCATGTGCATGCACCGTGTCATGTGATTATGTGGGGCAGTACTTACCTGCCTCCCCCCATATCTTATTTAAGCTAGCACACCTGCCTGTGGCCATCTTTTGCACCAGCTTCAGCTTTTGGACTGTGCCCCCCCCCACAAGGTGATTTCACAGATTTTACAAATAGAAACTTTGCTCTCTTAAATCATCTCTGAATACCATGCAAATCTATCCTTTGAAACTATTGCTTAGGAATCTAAAATATAGTATCATCATGATCAACTCACAGAGAACAGAGTCCTGGCAATAAAAAGCAAAATCCTAGCTTTTGTGTTTTCAGAGAGAATCTTGAAAGAAGCCGTTTGATAAAACCCCCAAACCCAAGTCATATTTACTAGGAGAAGAGAATGATAAAACAGCCGTACCATACATGGCTTCTCCCAGAGCTGCAATCCCCAGCACCCTTAACAAACTACAGTTCCCATAGTTCTTTGGTGGAAGTCGTGTGCTTTAAATGTGTTAAGTTGTGGGCGAACATATCAGACGACACAGCGATTCTTCCAAAGCAGCTCTTTATTTGTAAGCTGGAACAGAACTAACTGAGGAGCTCAGTCAGCCTGCTTATATAGAGCTCCAGAGCAATGTAACTGTTGCCATTTTCTAAAATTATCCAATCACTGAACGTCACTTTCGATCCTTCATTTTCATAACTATCTACAGTATCCCCCTGCTGGCCCAGGGTGAGAACTTCAGTACATAACAAAATGTATGATGTGATAATAAAAAAGTTGGAAGAGGGAGTGGTACACAGGAAGGAAAGGAAGAGAACACGGGCATGGACAAAGAGAAAAGCCATGGGGAAGAAAAACAGAGCAAATGAGCAGGGAGGAGAGATGGGTATGGTTGGGAGCTGCAGAGGTAAGGAGGGCTGATATTCATGAAATAACCAGGCGAATGTTGGACTGTACCTTTCTTGGATAATTTGTTTTCCCCAACCAGGACTTTAAACGTAGACACCTCTTTCTCTGAGAATTTGTCCAGATTAAATCAGTCTAGTGACAAAAATATTTGAAGAATCATGATGAGAATAGCAGGAGATATAGAAGGTTATAAATTAGTTACTTTGACAGCTGAGTGAGGGAAGCTTGCATAACACCTGCCCACACAAGACCTAATTCAAGGTAATATTAACAGTTCCTCGCTTCTATGAATGCTCCAAAAAGTATTCACAGACTACAAAAAGCGACTACTGCAAATGTATCAAATATGCCTGTTTTTTAATTCCGTTTGGTGCAATTTATCCATTTTCACTGTCTGAAGAGTTGCAGAAGTTAAAATTACATACTTGAAAAGCTTGTTTTAACTAGAAAAAGCATTGTTTAACCTCTTGATTCCAATCTGAAAACAGTGCCTGTTGCATTTTTCTGCCCTATAAGATTTTATGATAATGGCAAACCTGTTAGTAAAACTGCCTGAAGGCACACTCCTGAGGTGTGCTGTGTTCAAAATTACAAATATATTTAGTAGACATAACATTATGTTAGCTGGATGTTAAGAATGCTGAAAGGTATTTTATTATCATTTCAGACTAGTAGCAGGCAGTCTACAGTCTCAATTTAAAAACGTAATGTTAAAAAATTAGTGAAATGTTATATTACCTGGTAATTATACGCACTTGGAAACTGACTTTGTGCCAGAAAATAAATTCAGTATAGTTATGCTTTTTTGGGATTGCACTAGTTCAGCCTGCAGGTGGGAGAATGCAAATGTACAAAATTTGCATATTAGGGAGAAAGATTCAGTTTAGCTTCCTGTTCCACCACATGTGCAGGGAGGTTTTGTTTTGTTTTTAGAGGAGTCAGGCATGGTACAGTGTAGAAACAGCTTTTTAGGTTTTAAGACTGCTGAATGTATAAACTCAGTCATTTCTTGGAACTCTGATTTTTGATTATTATTATTTTTGGTAACTGAGGGCTCTTGAGGAAACATGTGTTTCCCCCTCCCCTTTCATTTTTCTTCTTGTGAAAGGATGTTCAGTATGATGATTCAGAAATGATTTAAACCTTCTTTGGGCTTTTGTCTGAACAAGTGAGAGTTATAAGTGCTTAGGGGGCAGGGTGTGCATACAAGCTTATGCATTTAGCATAAAGAATTGAAGGGGGTTTCAGAGTGATCTTGAGATGAAGAATGAAAGGTGGCATCTAAACAAGAAAATGTTGAGGTAATTCAAACTGTTGAGGTCTTCAGTTACCTCACACAGACTAAGTAAGTGTGTGTTCCAGTCATGACAAAGAGGTAAGATCTCTAGATTTCCTAGAAATTACAGTGCACTATAGAACAGTTGGCAATGGAACTGACCAGAGGGAAGTCAAACTTTAATCTTAAATTGTGACCAGGATCTGGTGTGAGATGTAAGCCTTGTTGAATGGATTGCAAACAGTGATCACAGAGCTATCAAACATAACATCTGTAAGTGCAAAGAAAATTCAATACAGACACTTTTAATTTCAGAAGAGGAAACTTAACAAACTTACCAGTGAATAGGTCTTAGCAGCAGTGAACATCACCACATCTTGTGGCAATGAATTCCATAAGTTAATTCCATAAGTTAATTTTGGACTCGCTTGAAAAGGTCATACCATCTTTTTGTAGCAGTTTATGCTAGTGAAATGTAACAGGAGTTTTGAACCTTTTTAAATTCTTCTACAAAGTATCATTTAACACTCTGTAAGAATTGCCATTACGAATTGTCAGCATACAGTTCTATATAGACTCTAGTGTTCAGTACTGAGATTCATTCACATGGGCAGAAAAGAGGAAAATCATATGTGACTTCCACACTGGTGCAGCTTTCTGCATACTCGGTATAAATAAATGTAGAGTATTTGATTGTTTCCAGGGTACTATGCCACTGCTAATAAATGTGGTACAAAGAAAGTATCCTTTCATATAGATTAATTGATAATTGATAAAACAAATGAGGACAGCATCTCCATAAACCAAGGAAGATAATGAAACTAGGGTCCTGAGATGAAACAGAAACTCTTTCTGGTGATGAAGCTGATCACAAAATGTAACTTGATTTAAGGAAATTGCTTCGCAACTGAACACAAAAACTTGGTTCTGTATTGTGAACAACTAGAAAGTAAATTATGTTTCCTACTTTGAATAGTGCTGTTTCTTTGTTGTGTAGAGTCCAAGCAGGAAAATTGTTGCCTTGCTAGAATATGAAAATAACATTACTTGAGTGGCATGGAGAAGAGACATGCATTGAGGATCTTGCAGCTGGTTGGTATGGCTACAGTATGTGTAAGGAGTACCATCCATTGTGTAGAAGATGTAAAGCCAGGCACGATGAATAAAGCCAAGGATGGCATTATTCCAAAGAGCTACACAGTGATGTGTGGAGAGGTGGTAGAGATGGAGCCTAGCCTGCCCTGAAGTAGCTGTCTTACACATGGATCTGGTTGAAGGGAGTGTTCTGATGATGACACGTGTGGTTTTACTGTTGAATATGAATAAGGCTGACACTATAAAATTGGCTGGGTGGGTCATGGGCAGGATTTGAAATATAAGCATTGGCTGAAAGAACTAATAAAAGTGAAGTTCAGATAATAAAACACATGTATTGTAAAACAGTTAATAAAAAGTAGCAAAAAACAAACACCAGGAAAGGAGGGGTGGGAAGAAGAAATTTATGTTGAAAAATGTATATGAACATAAGGGACCTCTGAACAGGAGGTGTCCAATTTTGATTGTCAAATCTGTCCCCTGTGCAGTTCACTTACTGGCTCTGTTCTGTTCCACAAGAGCTCCAGCAAATATGTACAGCCACATGTTACTGGTAGTGCTTGTGATTTCACAACTAAAAAATCCTGTAAAATGTTTGGTGATGAGGTTATCATAGGACTGATGTGCAGGGTTTTTGAGCCAATGTTACTGTAGTAGCTGAGATTTTTATTGTATCATATTTTTAGGAAGGAAACAGCTGGTTCCAATTAACTGCTGATACACGTCTCCAGAAAGTGTGCCCCTAATAAAACATGACTATCAAGAAATCATGTTTTTTTACATTAGACCCAGTTCCTCCAGAAATACTTAAAGGCATGTTACAATATAAAAGCAGAAAACATTTTTAAATGCAGACCCAAACATGACACTTAAAAGCAAACAATAAAAACCAGGAACTGCACAGCAGTTGCAGAAGAGCAATAAAAAATAACAGCAATATTTGCACAACCATTATATTTTAATGATTTGATTTTACTCCTAAACAATGCTGCTATGTTTTGTTTTGTTTTTCAGTTTTCTATTCTTAGGAATGTTAAACTCTAAGGGTGGTATTCTCCACAATTCTACACACTATGTGTGCTCTTACACAAGTAGATAATGTATTTTTTAATATAAGCCCCACAGGAAAAGGGTTTGTAGCAGCTATGTACAAAGCCTTTGTCAATATTACTTTCGGGAAATTGACCACTTTAAAATCTACATAGAAGATGGTTGGGGGCGAGGAGTATTGATGAAGAAGAATGGGAATGGCTATGGAGAGTGAGTCTTTTTAAGACCATCTCTACTAGCAAATTGGCTTTAAAAATGCACCATAGATGATATTATTGTTCTATAATGCTTTGCCACTTTACTTCCAGATCCTTTCCTTTGTGCTGGAGGGGATGCAGGAACAAGGGTTAGGGTACCTTTTTCCATTTGTGGTGGGAGTGCCCACTGGTGGTGCAATTTTGGTTAACGAGTTTTGCAGAAAAAAGTAAGATCATCAGGGACCAGATTCAGTTATCATAAGAACATGTTTTTTCTTTATTTACTCAAGGGAGTAAATGAAGAATTTAAAGCAAAGGATCTGTTAATAGTTTTATTAATAGTTTTATTAATAGCATCATACAGAGTTCAAAAATGGAATGCTTTATCTGATATCAACATTATGAACAGATGGAACAATGTATGGAATTTAGCCCTTATACAATAATCTTTATTGTCATTGTCCCATACAGAACAACGAAATTGAAAAAATCTACATCAGACATTAAAAAACCCACAAGCCTGATATCACAGCTATCTCAGCCTGGTTGGCCCCTAAAAACTCTGATACCCCATAACTGAATACAATATACTCACATAAAGACTACCTTACACTGTGTTTAAAACCAAAATTGCATTTGGATAGAAACTGTTTCTCAGGCGGCTAGTCCTAGTCTTTATAACCCTGTACCTTATTCCAGAAGGCAGAAGCTGAAAGAGATCATTTCTGGGGTGCGCACTATCCTGCACTATCTCTTCAGCTTTCTTATGGCACTTGGAAGCATAGATTTGATCCAAACTAGGAAGAGTGCACCCAATTATTCTCTCCACAGTCTTTACAACCCTGGACAGCATTGTTTTTTCCCTGACCGTGCACCTCCCAAACCACACACACAGACCATAAGTTAATACACACTCAACAGTACAATGGTAAAATGCCATCCTTTGAGAGATTCAAAATATAACCTCTGCTGTGCTCTCTTTATCAGGTCTTTGCTGTTTTCTCCCCAGGTTAGGTCATCTCTCAACTCCATTCCCAGAAATCGAAACACCAAGACCTGTTCCACACACTTCCCCTCAATAATAAGTGGCTGAATATTCAATTTACATTTCCAAAATTCCACAATAATCTCTTTTGTTTTCTTTAAGTTAAGGAATAAGTTGTTTTTCCTGCACCACTCCCCCAACTGCTCAACTTCCTTCCTATAGGCCGCCTCCCCCTCTCCAGCCGTGATTAAACCAACCACTGTTGTATCATCTGCAAACTTAATGATCTTATTACTGGGGTATTTGGGGGCATAGTCAGCTGTATAGAGCGTATATAAAAGCAGGCTCAACACTGTTACGGCTAAAATCTGGGTGCGGGGTTACTCTGCCACCCAGCTCATCGGACTAAGTCCGTGGGTCCCTGCGGAAGAAAATGAGCTCAGCCGGACGCAGGAGCAAACTGCAGAAGATCCAAGTTTATTGCGCAACAGGTTCAAGGCGAGATTGAACCGCCAGAAAGGGGTGACATGAACTTTTGAGATTTCCCTCCATATCCCAGAATACAGTGCATGAAACGTCACGAATACATTATGGGAAGGTTGGGTTTCACAAGTTACATCATGAATATACTTTACACGTCATGAATACATTATGAAAAGGTGGGATTACATTAATTAGCATTTTCGGATGAGGGAGGGGGGATATGCGGAGCGGGAAATATACATAGATACACATTTATTGAGTACCGGTGGTGGCAAGACAATGGGTCAGAGATATGCATCGTCTGCCACCTAATATTGCCTAGAGGAAGGATTTTGCAAGACTATCTGACAGGATTAAGAAGTTCCTGTGTACGTGACCTGCCGCTTCGGGGATTATGGAAGTGGGGACAGCATCATGGAGTCCAAGGGGAACTGAGTTGAATGGCACCGAGAACGAGCAGATCAGAACCACGGCTGATTTTATATCAATTTTTGAAGATTTCCGTGATTTCTAAGCCACTCTGTACTAGAGAGCAAAAGCAGAAACAGAGTGGATACATTGTAACAGGATTTTGACAGTATTACTTGAGAGATTATGGAGGACAGGGGAGGGGTGATGGAGTCCTAGAGAAATTGAGCAAATATATTGTAGTGAAGAAGACATTGCCCCCCCCCCCCCGTTCCGTATCAGTCCCCCATTCGGAGATAGATTTGCATTAAAGTTCTGTAAGAACTTGCAAATCTTTTCTCCGCACCCTAAATCTCAGTGAATGGGATGTGTGGCTTTATGCAAACCTGAAAGGGACTTGCAAGCCATGCCTCTTACGGTCATTTGCAAGTATATCAGTGCAGGTAGCTGCATATAGGGTATTATATAAAGAACACGTCTTGTATTTTGTTGCTAAATTACTTGTGGCATTCTCAATAGTGTTTTATGCTTTACACCTAGCAGGAAGGTCTAATTGACTGAAAAATGCAGTTGGTGTTTTGTCCTTTGCCATTTTTGTGTGTTTCTCAGGTGTCAAGCTAGCTCTTCTGTGGTCTCACACTGACATAGTGCTACAGCAACACATCCTGTCTGTTGAATCCCCTCGGGGCTTTCATTTAACCATGTTGCCTGGCATTCACCATAGCTGGCACATAGGTTGGGCATCTCGTGAGGGAGATGCCTTGGCCTTGGCCTTCCTATGGGATTCTATTATAGGCTGTGGTTTTGCACGCATGGAGAGTTGCTCACTTGCACTTAAAGGACCAAAAGGCTAATTGCAGCCTGGATACACTTGCCCAATTCAAACTGAGTCCAATTTGAATTTATCTTGCCCCATGGTTCTCAACTCTTCAAACCAATCTGTTAAATGAAAACCATTCTTAACAAGGGCAGTTGTCCAAATAAGTCAATTTAACTCTATAAGGGATCATTCCTGCTAAACCAAAGCATATGCACCTTCATGTACCTGGTGTTTTATGGATCCAGAAGCTTGTCCTTGGCAAAACGAGGTTTAACACATTTTAAAATGGATAGGGAAAGTTGGCAGGGTGCCAGGTGGAACAATTAAATGTGGTTATAAGTTGATCTAAACATTGGACTACACAATAGTGTGAGCTATTAGAAAGTATAAAATGCATGAGAATTCTCCATTGGTGTGTAAGCAATAAGACATTAAACATAAAAACAATTACACACAAAAATTGCCCCCCTTTGTGGAAATCACACTGTCAGACACATTTCAACATTCTTACATAATAACACATAATACAAAACAAACTAATTAAATATCAGTTACATATCTTGACACAATTGTGATCTTTTATGCATGTATCTTTTGAATCCTGGAGCACAGTCTTAAGGTTCAAAAGTGAGAAAATGTCCTTGCAATTCAACTCCTCCCCTTAGCCATGAGGGGTTGTTGCTGCTTTTCATCCTTGCACATCTGTAGAAGTGATATCCTGTAAGGGGCAGGGTTTTGGGGCTTAAAGACAGTTAGAAAAGGGAGGGGGGCAAAAGGCGAAAAGGATGTCCTTCGGTTTCTGTTGGAAGTTGCAGATAATAAAATCTTAGTGGATTAAACATTTTATTCATTATCACATTTCCATATAATTACTGTTATTATCTGCTAAGTTTGTTTGCTTTCCTTCACTTAATTTTTGTTGTTGTTGTTCTTTTCATATTATAAAATAAAAAATTACTCCACATGTATAGAAAGAGAACTGTAAAAAATACAAAGGTTAAAAAATAAAAAAGAAAGCAAAAAATTAGATTACCAGTTAGATGAAAATGGACTTGACACAAAGACATCAGATTCAGAAAATAACTATTATTAAATAGTACAAAGATATTATCAAAACCACACATATTACTACTGGACTGGAAAAAAAATGGAAAAACAATGAGGAAAACTTAAAATTCACCATGTGCTATTCAATAAAAGAACTTCATGAGACTGACTTTCAACATGTGATGAACATGTCCCCCAAAGTAAAACACAAACACACAAAAATGAGCTATGAGGAACCAAAAATAAATAAATGCTAAGACACACAATTAATAAGTAACCTGAAGTAATCTGTTTTGGCATTCTAACATCCCAAATGAAAATAAAGGTGTTTCTTGATGTGACATCAGCTGTAATGTTAATAGCGGAATACTGGGAAATGAGTTAATACCAATAAAATGAATGGAAATTTAAAGTTGTGCAGGTACCTTGCACTAGCCAAAATGACAGAATTAGTAAGAAATGCTCAGGCCAAAGGTAAACAAGTACCATTCCACAAACAATGTTTGGTTGTGCTTCGATTAACTTCATAGACATCATGGAGAAACTGATTAAATAAATGAAAACAGATTATTTGTAACTTAAAAAAATGTCAAAGGCACAAAGAGATAGAGGTCACTAATACAGCAGGGATTCAGACTTGTTTCACAGAACAGAAAGAAAGTTGCTGTGGGAGGAAAAGGGACAAACACTTTGTTATCGGGGTTCACATATCCTGTTAAAAGGGAAAATTATTTCATGTGAGAAGCCTGTCAGGAAATGCTGTTCCTAAAATTCCCATTGAGGGGGGGGGATGCTTTGATATTTACCTGTGAAAAGAATTTTGCATGTTAAGATTTGGAACCTGGAAAGCTCTTGACTTTTGATGGGCTAGTTGTTTTTTTTTTGTTTTTTTTTTGTAGCCTTTTGTCTTAAGCAGCCCCTGGAGCAAAGACAGATTAAGGGTGATTTCCCTCAATGGTTCTGACTTTTCTTTTACATTTGGAAGAAACCTCCTCTCCCTCCTTACAGTCCCCCCCCCCCCCGTCCTCTCTCTCTCTCTTCTTTAGCTGATCTAGCCTCTGTGCATGTGCAGAGTTCATGTCTCAGCAAACCTTTTGTACTATTGAAAATGTTGCATCCTTTGGCTAAATTAACATTTGAATAAGGGAAGGGAAGGGTAAGGAGTAGATTTTGAAAACAGGGTTTGATTTTAAACAAAAAAGAGAAACTCAGCAATTTAAGTATTTACCAAAGCTAGCGATTTCGGCCCAAGCAAACGGGACTGCTTCCTTTATGTACAGGAAAGGGCTAATATCCCTCTGGCCATTCGCGGAACAATCAACCGCTCTCTTATTTATGAGTAAAAAATGGTCAGAGAGTTAGAATTCATAGGAATTTTTTTTTTTTTTTTTTAAACATTCTCAGTCATTTCGGCCTTACCATTTGCAGACAAATGGATTGGTCAAGGCTAATTCTACTTGATTATCCATTTGTATGTGCTTAAACTTTGAGTAGACTTTTAAGTCTGATTTTTGTAAATAATAGACAAAATGATAAACACTGTAATCACTTAAATGCTTGATATCACCAGTTCTGCTTCAAACATCATGGCTTTCACCTCTCATCACACCTTTTAAAAAACAAAGAGCCAACCTGGGCTGAATTTCAACTCATCAGCCACAAATTGGGAAAGTTGAAAGGGACCTGGGGTCATCTAGTCCAACCCTAAAATACAGGGTTCATAGCAAGATTTGTACTACCAGAAACACACACATACCTATAGAAACTATCTTTAAAGGAAGATTGAAGTTAACATTTTTCCTAAGATAGGGAGAGGATCTTTTATAAAGCAAAGTTAATTCAATTGATATAACCACTCACAAATAATTACAACAGCCATAGATTTGACAATTTTGTTGAACTTGCAGAGCAATAGTAAGCCTAATCTATGCCCCCCCCCTTTGCAGTTTCCTTTAAAGGAAGCTTACTCAGGAGTAAATTTACCTGGCACAGAATAAGAAGGAGAAGGAGGGAAAAAAAACCCTGAAAGAGACAGAATGAAACAAGGGGGGGGGGCATTTTCTAAGAAAAGAGGCCAGGAAGTCTTATAGAGACTGATATCAGGAGCCTTACAATAACTCTTCTGTCCAACCAAATCAAAGTTAAAACTGGACTCAGATATTTTCTTAGAAGGAACACCATACTTTCATAGGCATATGCTTAATGAAATACATACACTGCATTTTAGCTTGAGAGCAGTTGGCTTAACTAGGCTTTTGCAGCAGAAACATTAGGTTATCAGCACCTTCCAAAATAAGACTGTAGACTCGCAATCTCAAAAGTTGGGGCAAAGCAAGAGGTGGGGTAAACATTTGCACACTTCATTCTCATTTTCTCTTATTTAGGACTGCTAAGATCCAGCATGACTTCCTTAGATTTAAATTTTGAAGCAAGCTTGCAGTTTAAACTATGCACACTTAAGAAAGGCAGTCTGCCAGAGACAGAAGGAACAGACAACACACATAACGGACAACATGTAAACATACATATTCTCATATATGTATTAACAGACAACACACATAACAGACAACATGTAAACATATATATTCTCATCCTTTAGTTGGTTATTGCAAGGAGATGGGCCACTACCTTTGGCTTCATTAAGTGAAATTAGTAGGAAGGTCCCACATGGTTTTATGAGCCTCCTTGCCTCTTCAAACACACCACCAGGTAATCAGACTGGTAGGGCTCACAACGCTTGGTTGACTGGGTACCCCTTTATAGATGCATGCGTTGCTGTTGTTGCTTTTTTGCTTTTTCCTTTTTTTTGGGGGGGGGTGTCTGGGATAGAGAAGGGGAAAAAAGAGGGGTTGATTAGGATTGGTATGTCTAGGGGTTTGGTACGCTTAGTACAGGGACGTATAGTAAAGAGGAGAAGGGGCTTCTAGTTGCCTGGCAACTTCCTTAGTGGGTTTTAGAGAGCTCTAGCTATCTGGTTCCTTGCGTTCCATTTCCTATTTCCTTATTTCCTTATTTCCTATAACCTGGGGTCTCTTTCCACTCTGCCGGTCCTGCCCAATTCCTCATGGGCTATCCCTCCTGGCAACCTCCTACCTATCGTCACATCTCAGGAAAAGGGGCCCTACTGGACGCCCGCGCCATGCGGTGCCAGATCGGGTGGTCCCTGGATAGAATTTCGAACTGAAAATCCCCCTTGCTTTTGGAAGCGGGCTCACGCACGGTTACGTGGCACCGACCAGTGCGGCTGGGATTGGGATAGAAAGCCAGACCCCTTCCTGCCCCCTCCGTAAGGGCGCTCGGGAAGTTCGGAAAGAGAGCTCCAACCCCTTGCTTTCAACTGGGATGCCCGTTGCGGAAAGTCGACTGTCTTTCCAAGCCGGGTCTCACCGTCTTACTTTCAGACTCCCAATTGGTGCGGCTGGCTGGAGATTTTAAGGAAAAGAGATAGAGCTCAGAACCCCCCTTTCGGGTTGAGCAGCGGTCCACGGTCTCTCTCACTAACCGGACCAAGAGAAAGGCAAGAAGGAGCGATAGAGAGGAGGGCAGAGAATTCAGTTGCCAGGAGACTTCCACCCCCTTCCCACCAGTGCACTGGATTTTCCTTTTTCCTTATACTCACGCGTCTTCTATGATGATCCCGGGATCGATGAATAAGCCGGCTGGATCCCTCTTTGCTCCCCGGCTGAACTCCTAGGGCTTTCGATTACCGCCCAGAAGATGGCTGGGGGTCCAAAAGGATCTTCCCAGGCAAAATGGCCCGGAGCCGGCTGAAGATTTCGGGGCCCCCAGTCAGCAGCTCGGGAGAACCGCAAGCCCCGCGTTGGGCAGCCAACTGTTACGGCTAAAATCTGGGTGCGGGGTTACTCTGCCACCCAGCTCATCGGACTAAGTCCGTGGGTCCCTGCGGAAGAAAATGAGCTCAGCCGGACGCAGGAGCAAACTGCAGAAGATCCAAGTTTATTGCGCAACAGGTTCAAGGCGAGATTGAACCGCCAGAAAGGGGTGACATGAACTTTTGAGATTTCCCTCCATATCCCAGAATACAGTGCATGAAACGTCACGAATACATTATGGGAAGGTTGGGTTTCACAAGTTACATCATGAATATACTTTACACGTCATGAATACATTATGAAAAGGTGGGATTACATTAATTAGCATTTTCGGATGAGGGAGGGGGGATATGCGGAGCGGGAAATATACATAGATACACATTTATTGAGTACCGGTGGTGGCAAGACAATGGGTCAGAGATATGCATCGTCTGCCACCTAATATTGCCTAGAGGAAGGATTTTGCAAGACTATCTGACAGGATTAAGAAGTTCCTGTGTACGTGACCTGCCGCTTCGGGGATTATGGAAGTGGGGACAGCATCATGGAGTCCAAGGGGAACTGAGTTGAATGGCACCGAGAACGAGCAGATCAGAACCACGGCTGATTTTATATCAATTTTTGAAGATTTCCGTGATTTCTAAGCCACTCTGTACTAGAGAGCAAAAGCAGAAACAGAGTGGATACATTGTAACAGGATTTTGACAGTATTACTTGAGAGATTATGGAGGACAGGGGAGGGGTGATGGAGTCCTAGAGAAATTGAGCAAATATATTGTAGTGAAGAAGACATTGCCCCCCCCCCCCCGTTCCGTATCAACACGAACCACTGCGGCGTCCCCATATTCATGATGAGATCCGCACATCAGATTTTTGCTTGGCACATCAGATTTTTGAATGGGAAGGTGAAGCCAGACTCATTTATTGCAGTCTGGTAGGACTTTATTGAATATATCAAAAAGGAACAGTTACATATTTTTCTCTCCCCACCCCAGTTTCACAAGTCATTTGGAACAACTGAGTCTCTCTGTGAATAATCCATTGTCTTCTGATTGTTTTAAGCTATACTTTACATATTGTATTTATTTTCTTTTATAAAAATATTTATAAATTACCAGCTCATAACAATGATCAAGGCACTGAACAATATAAACATTTAAACCTCATGAAACCATAAAAGCTGACTAGGTCATTCTTAGCAAACTAACTGAAATCAATGGAGTTATGTTAGTCATGGCTAATTTAAGCCTACTGATTTCAGTAGGTATAATCTGAGTATGACTTAGTTGGATACCATCCATAGAAAGCCAGTGTTGTGTAGCATAAGTCAAAATAAGTTAAAACACATTAGATATTCCCTATATTGGGTGGCATAAGCAAGTTTAATGTTAGTTTTAGGGATGCTTCCAGAAGCAGCAGCTGCATACTCAGTAGTTTATTATCTTGGTGTCTTTTTGTGGCATTCCCTGGCTTTAGGTGTAATGCATATGAGAACACTGAAGAGGATGTTTAGCAGATACTGATGACCCCTTCTGTTGTAATGTTTCACTCGTCCATATTCCTTTGTTTTCATTCTGCATTCTTAATTCCCATGATGAGAGATAAGAGGTGGCTGTCCTACATGTAAGCTGAGTTCCTTGTTTCTTTTTCTTTTGACCGTTCCCGGCTGCATGTTCTCTGTTGATGTCTTGTTCCTGGTACTTGACCATCTTGTCTGTGAAAGAAAACGCTCCAGCTGGCTTGCCTGATAAGAAGAAAGGAAAGTTTGCTTGGTTTAGTCACTCCACAGAAACTCATGGTAACGTTCCAATGTACTCTGTGTCCATCCTTTATGTGTACGTGTATGTTTCTGTGTAGTAACTGTGTAGTCCGTTGGTGCATGTCTGTGTCTTTCTATAGCTTCTGCAGCATTGTGCACTTGTGTATAAGGTGGTAATTATTTTTTGGATCAACCTTTTCTTCCTGATGTCATCAGAATTGTATCCCATGCTGCCGCCAAGAGCTCCATCTAATGTCTTACATCCCCAAATAATTTCATTTTGTGTCCCTGGGGCAACCATGTGATAAAATGCTAACCTGAGAATATTTTTCTTTGAATGCTTCTCCCACAGCAAGTGAATATTTCATTATTCCTTAGGTGACTTATTTGAGCAGACAGGTAAAATAAACTTATTGGAAGGTATTGGAATAGGGAGTTAATAGCAAGCTACAATGTTCTAGATGTTTAATTTTTTTCTAAAAAAGAAGATTGTACAAAATTATATTAAATATAAAAAGCGAAGGCAGTATTATCAGTTTTGTTGGAGGAGTAAAGGCTGCTGATATATAATTCACCAAGCTTTTCTTCTATATAACCTACATTCAGTTTTATAGGATTCACCCTCCTTCTCCCAGGGTGTTGCACAGCCTACACTCTTTAGGCTCAACCACACTTCGTTTGTGCTGTGATTTCTAGTCATAGTTCCAATAAGTTCCCTTTTTCCTTTTTTTGTTTGTTTTTTGTTAGCCTACCGCTTTCCCTGGGAAAACCTGTGGTTTACTGCTGAACTTGAGTAAATGTTGATTGGCTTTTCTGCAGATTCAGCAGTAAACATTGGTTTTTCCCAGGGAAAGTGGCAGGACAAAAAAAGAACCTCTTGGACTTGTGACTAGTAATCACAAAAAGAAGTATGGATGAGCCCTGTTTACATTTACACAGGTAGACATGCTGAATATCTTACCATGTGTTGCTGGCGGGGTGGGACTTATATCATTTTAACCACAAAGAAGATTATTGCATTCAGCTAATTAAAGTCATTAATATATTTTTATACAGTCTCTTATTAAATAATTTCTGAATACCATCAAAAGAAAACAATAGAACCTGATGAATGGACGCAAAACGTTTCGATTATGTTTTTGACAGTCTTCTTCGAAAGTGGTAGATAAAAATATTTCAAAATATTTTCAGTGTACAGTACTGACATTTTTTAAAAAAAGTTTTGAAGGAAATATCAGACTTTCTAAAGCCCAACTTTTCAGTTGGACCAGAAACAAAAGGTGACAGCTCTACTTTTCTCCCTGTTGTGCAAGAAGGTGTTTGTGTGGATGAATTATTAGAATAAAATAATGTTTGGTGACATCTTGGATATCTTTCAGTAATACAGGGCATGCCATAAAACCTCATAAAGTTGTATAAAGTTCTGTGGTCTGAGGGGCTGCCCAAATCATCTGTCCAAACACATTGTGTCACCCCTGAGTAGTCATTTTATTGTATTTAGTTCATTTTGTGTACTTTATTTGGAGAGCAGAAAAATATTAGGTGAGAAAATTGCAGCACTATGGATATAGATTGAATATGGTTAATTGAAATAGTGGAAGATTCAGGACAGACAGGAGTAAGTACCGGTAAGCACTTCCTCACACAGCACACAGTTAAAACTATGAGATTTGCTATCACAAGATGACCATCAACCTGGACAGCTCTTAAAAGGAATTAGACAAATCCATGGAGGATAAGGTTATCAATGATTACAAAGCAGTGATAGCTATATTACCTCCAGTATCGGAGGAGATGTTTCTCTGAATACCAGTTGCTATGAATCAGGAATGGGAGGGCTTTTGCACTAGGCATCAGGTTGGCCACTGTGAGAAAGAATGCGGAATAATATAGGCCTTTGGGCTTATCCATAAGGGCTTATTATCTTATAAGGTAGGGGAGGGGTTATTGGGTTGTTGCTGCTTTTATTTTGAGTATGTATTTTGAGGTTTTATATTTTGATTTTATTCTGTGAGCCACCCTGAGACCTGCAGATATATGGTGGTATATAAATTCAATAAATGAATAAATAAATTCTTATCCTGTTCTATGACCAGTGCTGGATGACACATTGTATGCATCCTTCCAGCAACTCCTACAGCCAAGCTGGTGCCAAATGTATTTCTCTGCTTTCCTTTGGACCATATCAACGAGACTGAGAGGGAATATTGTTGTTTGGACAGGGCAGGACCTGTGACAATCCGGGGAGGTCACTTCAGTGCTGCTAATGCCACTGTTTGGACCCTGGAGGCACACTTCACTGTCTCTCAAGACAGATGCCAACATTTGCTTAGGATGTTTACGATTATTTATTTATTTATTAGATTTCCATACTGCCCATCATCCAAGGATCACAGGGTGGTTTGCAATATAAAAACACAAAATACATAGAATCATAGAATCATAGAATCATAGAATCATAGAGTTGGAAGAGACCACAAGGGCCATCGAGTCCAACCCCCTGCCAAGCAGGAAACACCATCAGAGCACTCCTGACATATGGTTGTCAAGCCTCTGCTTAAAGACCTCCAAAGTAGGAGACTCCACCACACTCCTTGGCAGCAAATTCCACTGTCGAACAGCTCTTACTGTCAGGAAGTTCTTCCGAATGTTTAGGTGGAATCTTCTTTCTTGCAGTTTGGATCCATTGCTCCGTGTCCGCTTCTCTGGAGCAGCAGAAAACAACCTTTCTCCCTCCTCTATGTGACATCCTTTTATATATTTGAACATGGCTATCATATCACCCCTTAACCTCCTCTTCTCCAGGCTAAACATGCCCAGCTCCCTTAGCCGTTCCTCATAAGGCATCGTTTCCAGGCCTTTGACCATTTTGGTTGCCCTCCTCTGGACACGTTCCAGTTTGTCAGTGTCCTTCTTGAATTGTGGTGCCCAGAACTGGACACAGTACTCCAGGTGTGGTCTGACCAGAGCAGAATACAGTGGCACTATTACTTCCCTTGATCTAGATGCTATACTCCTATTGATGCAGCCCAGAATTGCATTGGCTTTTTTAGCTGCCGCGTCACACTGTTGGCTCATGTCAAGTTTGTGGTCAACCAAGACTCCTAGATCCTTTTCACATGTACTGCTCTCAAGCCAGGTGTCACCCATCTTGTATTTGTGCCTCTCATTTTTTTTGCCCAAGTGCAATACTTTACATTTCTCCCTGTTAAAATTCATCTTGTTTGTTTTGGCCCAGTTCTCTAATCTGTCAAGGTCGTTTTGAAGTGTGATCCTGTCCTCTGGGGTGTTAGCCACCCCTCCCAGTTTGGTGTCATCTGCAAATTTGATCAGGATGCCCTTGAGTCCATCATCCAAGTCGTTGATAAAGATGTTGAATAAGACCGGGCCCAAGACAGAACCCTGTGGCACCCCACTAGTCACTCTTCTCCAGGATGAAGAGGAACCATTGATGAGCACCCTTTGGGTTCGGGCAGTCAGCCAGTTACAAATCCACTGAGTGGTAGCATAGTCAAGACCGCATTTTACCAGCTTCTTTACAAGAATATCATGGGGCACCTTGTCAAATGCCTTGCTGAAATCAAGGTAGGCTACATCCACTGCGTTCCCTTCATCTACCAGGCTTGTAATTCTGTCAAAAAACGAGATCAGGTTAGTCTGACATGACTTATTTTTCAGAAATCCATGCTGACTATTGGTGATCACAGCATTCCTTTCTAGGTGCTCACAGACTGTTTGCTTAATGATCTGTTCCAGAATCTTCCCTGGTATTGATGTCAGACTGACTGGGCGGTAATTATTTGGGTCCTCTCTTTTCCCCTTTTTGAAAATAGGGACAACATTTGCCCTCCTCCAGTCTGCCGGGACTTCGCCTGTTCTCCAGGAATTCTCAAAGATGACTGCCAGTGGTTCTGAGATCACATCTGCCAGTTCTTTTAATACTCTTGGATGCAGTTCATCTGGCCCTGGAGACTTGAATACATCTAAACTAGCCAAATATTCTTGTACTATCTCCTTAGTTATTCTGGGCTGTGTTTCCTTTGCTGAATCATTTGCTCCAAATTCTTCAGGTCGGGCATTGTTTTCTTTATCGGAGAAGACTGAGGCAAAGAAGGCATTGAGTAGTTCAGCCCTTTCTGTGTCCCCTGTTTGCATTTCACCATCTTCTCCTCTGAGTGACCCCACTGTTTCTTTGTTCTTCCTTTTGCTACAAACATACCCATAAAAGCCTTTTTTGTTGCTTTTAACCTCTCTAGCAAGCCTGAGTTCATTCTGTGCTTTAGCTTTTCTGACTTTGTGTCTACACGTGCTGGCTATTTGTTTGAATTCCTCTTTGGTGGTTTCCCCCCTTTTCCATTTTTTGTACACATCCTTTTTTAATCTTAATTCAGTTAAAAGTTCTTTAGATAGCCACCCTGGCTTCTTTAGGCACCTTCCACGTTTCCGTCTCATTGGTATTGCCTGTCGTTGTGCTTTTACTATCTCCCTCTTAACAAACTCCCAGCCATCATGAACTCCCTTTCCTTTCCTTTTAGTATTGCTGTCCATGGGATCTCACCCAGCACTTCCCTAAGTTTTATGAAGTCGGCTTTCTTAAAGTAAACATACTATAGTAAACAAAAACAGTTAATCCCCTTTCCCCGCAGCTTTATTATCCAAAGACCTAGGAGATAATATGCATAATAACAGTTAAATTTATGTTGTGCTGGCTATCTAAGTGCTCTACTAAAGTCTGTAATTTTCATCAGGACCCATATTTTTAATTAAGCAAGGGCTTAAGGGCAACCACATTTTTTTGCACTCACACACTCACTTCACAAGTCAAAATATTATGGGCTAACGGCTCGTTACTGCTCTCTTTCCTGGTTTGGTTTAAAGAGCCCATTGCCTGTACCTTATGACTAGTGTGGGAGAACTGCATCTTGGAATAAGTAGATTTTTGTGTCTATGGGGAAGATGCTAGGCTCTAGTGGCTGAATCACCCCTCAGAACCAGTAGTCATTCCTTACTGTAGAAAGACAGTATTAAAGATTTGGTGCTTCTAAGTCATTTAAAAGAGCAAATAAAAAGACTTGCCATGGACAAACAATTGGTTGTAAAGGTCACAGATCCATGACAAGCTCACTATTCTGAAAGATAAAATAATATGGAGTAATGCCTTGATATCATAATCCTGCTTTAACATTATTTCTGTACTTCATAATCTTTCACATATATAATTTATCTTTCAAAATATATTCAAGTGACCTACAGAAGTTCACTTCTCTGCAGGTATCTTGAGGATTCTGCGAATACCCTCTGCATCCTCCACATCAGGATGTTGTGTTTCATTAAGTCTTCTATTCAAGTTATACAGGGCCTAGAAATGCACCAAATAGCCTATTGTGAAACATTCACAATTGTCTTCTAGAAAAGTATTTGTGGGACTTATATCATTCAACTTTATTATGTTAACGCATCTGAATTGTTCATAGTGTCAAGAAGCCTTAAGATTCAGAATGATGACACACTGATGTGGAATGTAGGAGAAAACATTACTTCTGCTTAGCTTCTTAACTGTCCTCTTTTGATGTATTAGAAATAATCAGTGGCTGTCAGCCTGTTAAATTTCATGTATGTTTTACACTCCCAAACTTATGTAACTGTAATGTATAGAGAACAAATCTTGTGTTATAGCACTTGCTAATGGGTTACTCCCTGACCTGAGGTGGGTTGCAAAATGAGCAAGAAACAGCTTGTGTAAGTGAACTAATTCATACAATCCTTCCAGAATATAGTTTCATTTCAGCCTGTGTTAAAATGGGTGTATGGTGAAATGGTCAACTTTTTCTTCTCTATGCATATAAATTACACGCAAACTTTGTGACAAACTCAAAAGGGGAAGAAACCTCACTGGCTTATCACTGGCTGACTAGTGACTATCCAGGTAGTGGGTTGATTCCTAATGTGTGTACAACCATGTTTACCTGCATACTAGCTTCTCAAGACTATTGTATGAATCTACTCTAAATCTCCTTTTTCACATTTGTGCTCTGCACCTAGATGACATGCTTTGGATGTTACCTGCCCTGTCCAAATCATCAAGTGTTGAATAGAAGCAAAAGCTTTATACTGTATTTACGTTCTGTCTATATTTAGGTTGAATTGCTTGAGCCATAAGTGTGATTGTTTTACAAAATGCCCAGCGTGTAAGGCAACCACAAAGCTTCCATAGAGGGTAGAGTGATAGTATGGTACATGTTGACTAAATTACCCAATGAAACAATAATATCACTTGCTATTCCACATGCAAAGCAATGTGTGCATTTATTTAACTAACATCTCAGTATGCCAGGATGGTTGTGTGGATTGTTCCTAATTTTGCATCCTAGAATGTTAGGACAACATTGCCCTAGAGCTCTAGCATTGTAGTTATTCACAATCACTTTTTAATTACCTTGTCTCTGGCTTTTCCTCAACACAGCTCTTTCGTTTTTTGCTCATTTCCTGCCCATAAAGCATATTCCTGTTTGGACTGTGCACTGTTCTTTAAATCAGGATTTTAAAAAATAAAAATAAAAAGCTTGTATATGGAAAGACAGTTGTGCACAAAAACAGACCAGGGAAAGCAGAATGGGGTGTGTGTCTGTGTGACTTTATTTTGTGGAAGTTTAAAGTTTAGGGGGCTGTGCCAGATGGAAATGTCAATAAGAGGTATCTTTGTGGGATGTAAAACTAGTTCAGGGAATTTGTATCACATTGTTTGAAACAAACAGGTTAAACTTCAGGAAAATGTTATCTTAGAGCTTTTCCTCTGGTCACAATTCATTTTCCTTATTAATTTATGCTTTTTTGCTAAGCAAGCACCTTCACTGCCAGGAACTGCACATTTGTGTATTGCAGACCAATTACTGACCTTCTATTTTCATTCCTCTGATCCATGTAGTGAGCATGCCCACCAGTGAGACAGAATCTGTGAACACTGACAATGTGGCTGGAGGAGATATTGAAGGAGAAAACTGTGGAGCACGGCTGGCGTGAGTTTAACCATGTTTATGCTTGTGTCTTCCTTATTCCACCATGGAGTCTGACGGATAGTTAAAGAGTAAACCTTAAAGACTTTCTTCAGAATTTGCATTGCCAGAGACTCATTCTTCTTAAATTAGAATGAGAGAACATTTTGAATTAGATATTCCCTTCCAGGTCCTGGTCCAGCATTCTAATCACTGTGTCACACTGGTGTTCTGGAATTAGATATTCCCTTGTTCTAGAACTTCAGAGCTTCCCATAGAACATTATTTGTGTCACAAAATAGCTGCTACTTTGCATAGAACAGAGTCCAACTTTCATTGTCTTCCATTTATACTTGTTTTTTATTTGAAATACATAAATATGGACTCTGAGAAGAGCTGTGTGAGATTATGGCTTCTGAGAGTGCTTTTCCTGTGATAAATTTCCCACACAGCTCACGCCTTTCAGATTGCTTTTGACACTGTAGGAAAAATTAAAAGGACACTGAATGCCAAGCCTCACTTTTCTGTCCCACGTCCCATAGTGTCTTTTATTGAGCAATGTAAAATTCAAACAATGGTGGCACCAGAACAGTATATTTGGGTCAATGAAGGGGCAAGGTGTGGTTTGGGGTGAGGGGACAGGCTATTATAATAATAATGTAATAATAATCATTTATTATTTATACCCCGCCCATCTGGCCAGGCCTCCCCAGCCACTCTGGGTGGCTTCCAACAAAATATTAAAATACAGTAATGCATCAAACATTAAAAGCTTCCCTAAACAGGGCTGCCTTCAGATGTCTTCTAAAAGTCTATGTCTCATGTCTAATATTTCTGGAAGAAAAATAATGGTATATTTCATATTAAATATATAAGTGTGAGCTGTTTGTCTGAAGGGTGCTTGCCCCCGCTCCCATTTCCTTTCTGGCACTGCCTATGGGCATGAAAGGAAGTGTGTTATTTTGAAGTCTGCACCATGTTTTCTGTTAGCTCTAGCATACCAAAATGAAGAGCAGTTCAAAACCAGGTTATTGACTCTCCACGGGTATCCTCCAGATGAGGGTATTTTGTTTGATAACTCGTCTATACAAGTTACACAGGAGACTTGGGCAAGGTGTAAAAGGAGGGGGGTTTAGTTAGGTATAAAGGAAGCAGGTTTGGCAATGTGGTGTTGGCAGGGCGGTAGTGGGTTGGTGAGCAAAGCAAACAGGGACACCAGCCCCTAGTACTGATATTTGTGGTGGCTAGGGGAGGTCCTGAAAACTCAATATTTTCCATGAGTTTGCCCTAAATATATGACCAGAAGGAACTTCTGCCATCAGGAACATGGCCCAGAATCCTCTCTCTCCTAGGTTCATTTCCAAACAAGTTTTGGTGACTCAATTCTGCTGTTGTGTTAAATCCCATGACAACAGGAAAACTAAACAAAGAACGTAATTTTTTGGGTCATTTTAGAATTACTTTTTGTTGCCTTAAGATCCATGACGTTGACAGGAAGAGTTGAGCAGTGGAGGAAATATGTCTTCATCATATCTTTGTAAGAATTGCTTGGGGGAAATTAGGCTATCTTCTGAAAAGTATGGACACTCTCTATGGAAATATTCAATGTATGAGCTCAGGATTACTTTTTGCAGTAACAAGTAGCTTCCTATATGTAAATAAATATATAATTGAATATTTGCTTCTGTGGTGCCCCCGCTGTCTGTACAGGCCTGCCCTCTAGCACATAGTATTCAAGGACATACTGCTTCTGACCCTGTAGTTCCTACAGAACCATCATGACTAAAATACCTTGAAGGACTATATCCTCCATGAATTTGTCTAATCTCCCTTTAATGTAATCTACATAGTAGTAAATTCAGTAAATTAACCATCTGTTGTGTGAATAAATACCTTCAAAGAGAATCAGTAGGATTGTTAGTTTGAGGTAGAATGTAGGTCTATGAAAATGCTGAATAACAAAAAATGGTGTGAATTTCCATCACTGTTGTTTTGAGAGATCTTAGCTGTCTCCAATAGTTTTTAAAGTCATTTCAGCTAGAAAAGCACACACGCTTTCTGTCACACACATACACAAAATTGTCAGGGAGAGCAACAGATGCAAACTAGTGAAGGGTGGGTGGATGTTATTAGGTAACCTGTTGGCATGGTAGAGATGCTTAACTGCAGCGTCTAATGCACTAGAGATACAATTATCACATGCATGATGTGTGGAAGAACTGCCACATCTGTTAGCTTAATTAAATAAAATGTTATTCAAAATGCCACTCAGCCCCTTTGGTGAAAAGTAAAGAGATAACATTGAATTTACCCAGTGGGATTATGAGCAATTTTAAATTCATTTTCCCAGTGAGGGCCAGTTTAACATTTTAAGGTGTCCCTAAGCACTGATAATTTGCAGACCCATTAATGTTCATTGTTGATCTGCCCCCTGTTGCAGTGCAAGGATACCAAGTGGAACCCTTGCTCCAGTTAAACAAACCTACTTTTTTACTTTTATTTATCTTCTGCACAGTCAGTTCAACAGTTAAAACAACTTTCCATTTCCTCCAGAGACATTAACATATCAGGTGTAATATTCAGAATACAGTCCAGTTAACTAAACCACATTAACCTCCCCCCCACCCACCAAAGTATAGTATGGTTATTTCTTGAGGTGGTAGAAGTATGGTTTTTCTTAACTGTGTTGTAAGGAATAGCCAGTGAAAACAGGGATCCCTAAAATTAAATTCAAGGATGAATCTAACATTGATTCTGCTTCTCAGTGTTTTGCTCCTAACTGCCTTTCTCCCTAGACAATTGTTCCATTTTCTTCCTTTGTTAACTTTTCTCTTTGACCTCTTTTCTTCCTACTCCCCAGTTTTCCCTCTGTAAAGGCTGTAATATGTTGCTTTTTCACAATCCTGATATGTTTTTCTTTTGTTTTCTTATCCCCCCAAATCAGAAACATTTTGACCTTTGTGATGTCTGACAAACATTTTAAAACAAATGGGAGTTTCTACTAAAGTTACTGTTCCATCTCCACACCTTTTCTGTTTCCCATCCATATACTTACAGATCTAACAATACACCAACACTGCCCTGTTCCCTCACCATCACCCTGTTCCCTTCCCAAAATTATTAAGTATTAAACAACAAAAAATTGAGTAAATCAATTATCTTCTTTATGGTAATTATCTCTACTCCATCATTTTATTTATTCATTACATTTACATCTCATATTTCCTTCAAGAAGCATACATATACAGTGGTACCTCGGGTTACATACGCTTCAGGTTACAGACGCTTCAGGTTACAGACTCCGCTAACCCAGAAATAGTATCTCGGATTAAGAACTTTGCTTCAGGATAAGAACAGAAATCGGGCTCCAGCGGCACGGCGGCAGCGGGAGGCCCCATTAGCTAAAGTGGTGCTTCATGTTAAGAAGAGTTTCAGGTTAAGAACGGACCTCCAGAATGAATTAAGTTCTTAACCAGAGGTACCACTGTACCTCCTCCCACTACCACTCTGATTTTATCATCACAGCACCTCAGTGGATAGATTAGGTTGGGCCAAGAGTTAGTGCTTGGCCCAAGGTCACCTTTTAAGCATCATGACTATAGTGGAAATGTATCTACTCATGTATCTACTCTGAACTTAACCCAAATATAAACTTAAGTAACTAAAATAACCTAGCAGTTCAAAAGCACATCAAAGTGCAAATAGATAAATAGGTACCGCTACGGCGGGAAGGTAAATGGCATTTCTGTGTGCTGGTCTAGTTCGCCAGAAGCGGCTTAGGCTGGCCACATGACCCAGAAGCTGTACGCCGGCTCCCTTGGCCAGTAAAGTGAGATGAGCACCACAACCCCAGAGTCGTCCATGGCTGGACCTAACAGTCAGGGGTCCCTTTACCTTTTTAACTAAAGTAACTCTTAAGTTCAAAGTTAATTCCAAGTCTGCAAGTCAGAAGAAAGCTTAGCCAAGTGGTTACTTGGATCCCTTAGTTCCAGCAAATAATGAGAAATGAATAAGCAAAGGTGAATATTAAGCAAAAATGAATAATTTTGTACTTTGGTTCTAGTCAGAGATGGGACCACCATAGTGGGATGATAACCCTATTAACCAATCAGTGGTGAGATGTGCACCTCTCCCAATTTGCTTCACATTTTGTTTTGGAAACATCTAACTTCTATCCTCGTACACTCCCTTTGTTCCTCAAATGTTGTGCATGTTATCTGGCTGCTAGGTTTTTTCTTGGTGCATCTTTGAGCTTCTGTGCTATTGTCAAGATTATTCGCATCATGTTCATAGCATTGTTATAGGTTCACCAGCCCTGGCACTGTCAAGCAAGAACATTTTTGTACCCATTTGCAATGCAAGTGCCATCATTGCACAAGAGTCCATCAAGGCAACAGGTCGCACTCCTGTTCTAATCCCACTGTTGTCGTCATCATCATCATCATCATTTTTTATTTGTATGCTGCCTTTCCGCAGTTAAAAAACAATCCTCAAGGCAGCTTACAGCATAACAAGATTTACATAATTACAAAAGTCATAAACAAATAAACCACATCAAAAAATACACAACCAAATGGGAAACAATTTCCACATAAATCAAAATCTAAAACTAAGAATACAGCATTATATCACAGTTTAAAATGACATAGGTAAAAAATACCAGCAATTTAAACAAACAAAAACAAAACAAAACGGAGCCCACTCTGCCTAGCAGCAGCGGCAGCAGTCCTTTATAGAGCCCATCAGGCCTCGACCTGGGCCAGGTGGTGAGTGGCAGGACCGGGGCCCTCAGGCGCTGAGCAGGGGAGTCCTCCTGGGTGGCAGCTATCTGCCCATGTATTACTTATAACACTACAGAAGAGAGGTGCACTCTGTTTGGAGCATCTTTTGCTGATATCTTCCTATCTCTTAAATATTTTCTTCATGTGGAAACAGATAAGAATGGTTGTCTATATGGGGACAAGAACATTTTGCAGCACGATTTGGGACAGCGTTGTTATTGTTGTTGTTGTTGTTGTTATTATTATTATTATTATTATTATTATTATTATTACTACTACCACCCCACCCATCTGGCTGGGTTCCCCCAGCCACTCTGGGGAACTAGGTTGTATAGTTGCTGTTTGCTGTTTGCCACATCTATACCAATGATATAAATTGGTGTCTTTTTCAAGCGAGTTTAAGACTGTTATTAACTGTTATAAGATATATGTTACCTTCTTAGCACTGTCTGCATGACTATTGGCCACAAGATGCCTATTTGAAAATCCTGCCCATGCTGTCGCTGATGCCAGCTGGATGCATGTAGCTGCCACTGTTTGGAAGTCTGGCAAAGAGTTTAATGCCATGTATACTAGCAGTTCCACTTATCTTGCTGGCCACAGGAAAAAACCTCGCTTTAAGAAGATTTATAAGCAGTTTTCACAGTGATCATATGAATCAGTTTCTAGGCTAGAAACTAGGGCAGGGTATAAATAAAAAATATTATTATTATTATTATTAGACTGAGCCTTAAAGGAACTAAATCTATGCAATTCAGGAAGAACCTATTAATTATTCAATTGACAGGCTCCTTGAAAAAAGGGTGGTGGCAGTGGGACATGGTGCTTTTGGAATCTTAGCACTTAAATAAGCCATCAGTCATATCTATCTGATTCCTACCACCATCACATTTATACCCCTCCCCCCATGTTTGGCTATAATGGACAGCGGCTAAGCCTTCAACAGTTCCTTCCCACTAGATTGTGGATATAATCCTCAAAACATTTAGAATGACGCAGTTTAGGTGGTTTGCTGCTATATATCATCATCCTGCATTGATTTTTGGCCTCAATGACAAAAATAAATTAAAATCTGTATAGAATCTGCAACTATTTCTTATTTTGTTCTTTCTCTTTGCATGGAAATTAAGAGAACAGATCATATGCTTAAGATACAGTTACTTTTTTTTTTCTCTTTCAGGCACCGGATATCTAAATCTAAGTTTAGGTAAGCACTGCAACAGCTTTTTTAAAAAAACAAAAACAAAAAACCCCCATCTTTACTGAAGCTTTGAATGAACATTCCATCTATCTTCTTGTTGCTCCTGTTGTAACTAGTAATGGCAATGATATAGTGCCAGCTAAAGATTTTGATTGGGACGCGGGTGGCGCTGTGGGCTAAAGCCTCAACGCCTAGGGCTTGCCGATCGAAAGGTCGGCGGTTCGAATCCCTGCGGCGGGGTGCGCTCCCGCTGTTCGGTCCCAGCGCCTGCCCACCTAGCAGTTCGAAAGCACCCCCGGGTGCAAGTAGATAAATAGGTACCGCTTACCAGCGGGAAGGTAAACGGCGTTCCGTGTGCGGCTCTGGCTCGCCAGAGCAGCGATGTCACGCTGGCCACGTGACCCGGAAGTGTCCCCGGACAGCGCTGGCCCCCGGCCAATAAATGTGAGATGGGCGCACAAACCCCACAGTCTGTCAAGACTGGCCCGTTCGGGCAGGGGTACCTTTACCTTTTACCTTAAAGATTTTGATTAGTAGGCTGCTGAGTTACTTCCTTTACCACTCTGATGAAGAGGAAATCTAATTAAGATTGGAGTGGTTAACAAGACTAGCTTCCACATTGGCGCCCCTATGGCTGTTGAAGCCATGATGAAGCGAAAACCCATTAAGAAAGAAAAGGAAATAAGTAATTAGAGGAGACTAAGAGTCAGGGCAATAGGTACAAGAGGCCTGTACGGGGCTGGTCTCCCAGGGCTTCTCCAGGCCTTTCCTTGACTATGCAGCTTTCACTTCAGCGATTTGCTGCTCCCTCATGAGAACTTCTGAGTGTGTTGTGGGTAGGTGTCAAATGTGTTCATGTATTTAGTAATGTCATAAGGCAACCTTCCCCAATCTTATTGTTGTACTACAACCCCCCATTGTCCCTAATAATTGGCCATGTTGGCTAGGAATTGGGTGGGTAGGGGCAAGATTGGAGAAGTCTGCCATAAGATGTTCTTTAATAAGAATTGTAGAGGAGCACCTGTTTGTCTCATAAAGTGTTGCCGTAAGATTCACATGTGTTTATAGCATGTTATTTTACTGGTTGCTGATTTATAATGTATTTTGTGCTTATCCATAGCAAGAGATTGAGAGAGATAGGCATGGCCAAGGAAGATGCACATGCCACTTTATATGTGCTTTAAACACACAAACCCAAACCCGTTGCCTTTATTATCCAGGAGCCAAGTGTTGCTTGGAAACTGGTTGCTAGGCAAGCTAAATTGTGAAGAGTAGGGGCTGTATAATTAGCTTTAAATACTTGGTGTGGTTAGTAATTACTCCCAGAAATCACTGTGACACTTGTGAGGGGCTGCATGTTCCAGGAAACATAACATAGCATTGTACTTACGCTCTGTCTCAGCAAATAGTAGCCCTAGCTTTGGGTTCAAAGGACAAAACGCTAGACCTTGCTAACACAGTTTCTGAAAATAATTCTGGGCAAGGCAGTTTCTGTTGTTGGGATCTTGATGGCTGTTAACCTTTGCTATGAAATGCTGAAAGGCTTCACTGGACCACTGGACAACTATACTGAACAATGTGCAAATATGTTGTCTTTTGCTTCTCTCATTCCATGTCCAGGCAAACATAGAAAACACTCCTCTAGGAAACTAGGCCAGTAAATACAAATTAATAATTGGAGGTCAAAGGTGACCTCATAGGGTTTTGTAAACAACTTGTTTGGTGCACAGAGCAATCATAATTACAGGTTTCTTTCCATTTTTCAAGCCGCTACTGGCGTAGATGGAATCGGTTCTGCAGACGGAAATGTCGAGCTGCTGTCAAATCCAATGTGTTCTACTGGCTCGTGATCTTCCTTGTGTTTCTTAACACCCTCACAATTGCCTCTGAACATTATAACCAGTCAGACTGGCTCACTGAAGTCCAAGGTATGGAGGATTCTGTTTTGTTAAAATAATGCTGTGTTTTATTTATGAGAATGTACATAATATTATAGTTAATTGAAATTTTATTTATGTGTGCAGATAAACTGAACTTAGTGTTCAAAAAGTAAAACCATTTAATTGCATAAGCAGCACCGCTACCCCAGAGTTGGCCATGACTGGACCTAAAGGTCAGGGGTCCCTTTACCTTTACCTTTTTACCAGGGAAAAATACAAAATATTAAAAACTACCTTCTCAAAATATTCTCTGTTCTGCTCCATGGTTCTTATGATTATTTTCTGGCCAGCTAGCACAGGGAAGGGAGAATATGAACAGGCACTAAGGTGCCACTATATTCAGCCCCATGTTCCAAGAGCATAATAGTATAATTAATCCATTAAACTAATTAAATAATCGGGTCCCCAGTGCTCTGTGCAACAATACAAACAAAAGAGGCAAACTATGTTGAAACATCACAACTATGTAATACAGGGATGGGGAACCTCTGACCTTTGGGCTTCATGTCACCTCAGAGGCTTCCCATAAGGCCTCCAGGGCTCTTGCTCCTTGAACCATCTCCCTGATTCTGCACTTATCTCCTGATTGTGGCAGGAGAGGGGAAAGCAGCAAATTGCAGGTGCTGGGTGCCTGATCTGGATGGGTGTCTGGTATGAGAGTAAAGAGACTTTAACCCTTTCCCCCTAACTGTGGTCTCTGATCTAGGTCAGGCCCTTGTGCCTGTAATTTTCATTGCCCAAAATGATCTGTTAAAAGTAATGTTAAAAGCTATTTGCATTTGGGAGGGAAACAACTACTGTTTCCAGTGAGTGGTTTTTCACCAGTGGAAATTTCAATGGGGTGTGGGTGGGTGGGTGGGTGGGAGGGTGGGTGTGTAAGAGAATGTGGGGTATTGGAATGCAGCCTTTGGGGGGGGGGTCCCCATCCCTTTTGTAAAGTCTTCTTGCATGTATATGCAGTTGCACAACCTGGTTGCCTGATACCTTCTCCTTTTCACAGAGACTTGTGTGCAAAGAAACCCCTGTGTATTTATTATGCATGTCCCGAGTGTTGTACAGGTTCTGGGGCATGTTTTAGAGTGCTCATTCTGTTCTCATGCAACATGTCCAGGAATCTTTGGCCTCATTGTCACACTATTCAAACTGAGCATGCACTCTACAAGACATCCAAAATTCCCACATGGGTGCACGTTACAGAAGCTTGTAGTGATGGACTAGCTGTATTTCAGGGAAGCTCATTTGCCATTGCTGAACTTCTCCATTGAGAAATCCCTGATAAGCTTCCAAAGAATCATAGGATTCCTCAGAATGTAGTTTAAAAGCCATTTTTCTAGAATAAAGGACAGTCATAGCTATCTAGTAATTCTGACTGATGTACACAACACTATGGGATAAATCTGGAGTGACTTTTCAGAGTTATAATAAAAAAATTCCTTCCAGTAGCACCTTAAAGATCAACTAAGTTAGTTCTTGGTATGAGCTTTCGTGTGCACGAAGTTGGTCTTTAAGGTGCTACTGGAAGGAATTTTTTTATTTTGACTATGGCAGACCAACACGGCTACCTATCTGTTTTCAGAGTTATATAAGTTCTGTTGCAGAGCAATCCCAACTGGGGGGCAGGGAGTTAGTTGCAGAGTGGTGGAGCCTCTGCCATGTGTAAGGCCCTGCTAGCTACTGCCAAGAAGGAAGGAGTGCGGTCTCCCCCCCCCCCATTTTTGCTGCAGCAGCTCCAGGGCTGGTGCAGTAGAGGAACCCAAGGATTGGGCTCTCAAGATCTTTGGGGTTTTTTTCTGCCTCACTTTGCCAGTGGGAGGTTACTACCCACCTGGATATAGCTGCAGTGGCAGACACTGCAGAATCTTCCCAATACCAGCATGCCTTTCTACCAGTGAACAGGTGATAATGAAGCATCCTAAACCCTTCAGGAACAGAGTGAGTCGGGTTTGCAACCTTAGTCATTTGCAGCATATTTTAAGGGGGGAAACTTATAATGTGGCATTTAGCAGGACCAGCATCAGATGTGTGGTAGAATTCAGCCGCTGAATTTTTCTGAGTTATCAGAAAAGAGAAACAAGAATAGAGATTAAACAAAATTATACTAAAATTAAAATATTGAGTTTGGACATCAAGGGTTCTGTTCTATTCAGATTTAGACCCACTGAAATTAATGGGCCTAAGCTAGTCATATCCATTAATTTCTATGGGTGTGCCCTCTGTCTAACTAACATTGGCTACAACCCTAGGATTTGTTATCCATATTTGAAAAGTTGTCCAAAACGTCTGTAAAAACAAAACATAGGTTAAAAGTTCACAGTAATGAATTGCTGAAGACAGCAGTTGCAAGGGATGAAACCTAATTTGAAGATTTCTGCTCTTCTTACAGTCTTTCTGTTATATTTGTCTTTTAGTGCCACTATAATGATCATTATTTGTCTATTTATTTTTATGAGACACTGCCAATAAGGTACTGCTGGCTCTTTTCACTGCTGAGATGCTCCTGAAGATGTACAGCCTGGGTCTTCAAGCCTACTTTGTCTCTCTCTTCAACCGCTTTGACTGTTTTATTGTGTGTGGTGGAATCCTAGAGACCATCTTGGTGGAAACAAAGATCATGTCACCACTGGGTATCTCAGTGCTGAGATGTGTGCGACTGCTAAGAATTTTTAAAATCACAAGGTATTTCTCTCCCCACCCCCTTAATTTTTATATTTAATGGAGTTCATGCAGGCAAAGGGAAATTGCTCATTTCTGTGTGGAAAACTTGTGTGCAGTAATGTCTTAGGCAAATATTACTTTCTGGAATCATTTTTTACCAGTTATTCCATCCCTGACTCTCCCTTCTTGCCATGTGTATGTGGCAGTTATATATCATTATTTGTTTTGTTTACAGACTGTCTTATAACAAAGTTCCCAACTAAAAAAAATTAGTTAGTAACAAGAAAGCTAATAAAGTATAAAGTACAGTATAAAAACAGGTGCAGAGAGTCAGAACAAAGTCTTCTCCTGGTGCCAAAATGACGTTATGGTAGGCACTAAGTGAGCATTTCTGGGGAAGACAATCCATAGTTGAGGCACCATCGCTCTCCCATAGCTACACTTCACTTGGTGTGGGGCATTTGGAGAAGGGCCTCTGGAGATTTCAGGTTTCAGGTAGGTTCTTGTGAAGAGAAGTATCCATCTAACTACAGTCGTACCTTGGTTCTCAAATGGAATCCATTCTGGAAGTCCGTTCGAGCTTCCTGCACTCAATCGAAAGCCATAGAAGCCACATCGGACGTTCGGCTTCCAAAAAAAGTTCACAAACCGCAACACTCACTTCCGGGTTTGTGGCATTTAGGAGGCAAAATGTTTGAGTCACAATGTGTTCGAGAACCAAGGTATGACTGTACTCTGATTCCTAGTCATAAAGTGCCTTTAAGATCAAAACCAGCATCTTGAATTGAATCAGGCTCAGAAATGGACTGAGAGTCAGTGAAGCACTGTTGTGATATACTTGTATTGCCTGGTCCCAGTTAGCCATCTTGCAGACGTATTCTGAACTGACTAATATTTCCAGACCATTTTCTATAATGATCCCACATACAGTGCATTGCAGTAGTCCTCTTTTCCTCCAGCATTTCATAATCATAAGATATTTTGACTCCACAATGATTAAGATTCTCATAACTATTTGCGTGGCTCAACTCTATCTTCATTATACAGTTGTGCCTCGCAAGACGAAATCAATCCTTTCCGCGAGCCTCTTCGTCTAGCAGTTTTTTTGTCTTGCGAAGCAACCCTATTAGCGGATTAGCGCTATTAGCGGTTTAGCGGCTATTAGCGGTTTAGCGGCTATAAAAGGCTTAGCGGCTATTAAAGGCTTAGCGGATTAGCGGCTAAAAGGCTATTAGCGGCTATTAAAGGCTTAGCGGATTAGCGGCTAAAAGGCTATTAGCGGCTAAAAGGCTATTAGCGGCTTAGCGGCTTAGAAAAAGGGGGGGAGCGGAAAAAAATTGGAACACTTGCAAGACGTTTTCGTCTTGCAAAGCAAGCCCATAGGGAAAATCGTCTTGCAAAGCAGCTCAAAAATGGAAAACCCTTTCGTCTAGCGGGTTTTCCGTCTTGCGAGGCATTCGTCTTGCGGGGCACCACTGTATAACTCTTTCCTTAGGAGCCTGTCTATTTTAAGTTCACCACTAGAGGGCTGTCTCTGGGTGCTCTCATTATTATTGCTGCATTTTAGGCACCAGATTAAAGATTTATTTTAAACCAGACTTTTAATGAAAATTATTGATGAGTTTTTACCTGCCTTCTCTTTTAGATTCTGTTGAATTTTATTGTGATGTTTTATCTTGTAGTTCTAGTGGTGTTTTATTAGCTGTCATTAGGGCTCTTATATATTTTGCACTCTTCTTTTATTGTTAGCTGCCTTGCAAATTTTAACTGAAAAGTGTGGTGTAAGTGTTTAAAACATAAAAATAAATTGCACAAGGGCTGAAAGTTATCAAGATAAAATTGAATTCTGCTTTGTGGGATTGGCCTAGTATAAACATTATGATTACCCCACCACAATTCCCCAGAAACCAAGAAGCCTGGTCCCCTTCATCCAAGAATGAGCACACACAAACCAGATTTTCAACCAATCTGGCTTTGATTCCAAACTGTTTTCCCATCTGTTCTTGTTGGTCTTCACTGAGCTGATCTCTTGAGTGAGGTATTCTGGCTTGCTTTGAACAGCTGTGAGTGTTGTAATGAGGTTGGCTAGAATGTAACTTACTGAAGCAGCACCTACTAATTGCTGTATATTTATAACACTTTTTGAAAAGTAATCTTCCCGGCATGCTAGGTGCAGAAGTGGTGGAGGACTTGTGTGTTTTTCACATGTGGCCATAAAAATGCTCATTAAATGCTGTAGGTCACATTATCTTAGGGAAGCTCATGAATGGTTCATTTCTTCACAGGCTGTTTGGAAAAGGCATGTTTATAGACACCATACAGCCTGCCTGAAGGTGATACCTGATGCAGATGAGCAGTATCTGCTTTGGACAGAAGAAATGTAACCAACCACCTTTCTTTTGGCTCTTCAGGTATTGGAACTCTTTGAGTAATTTGGTGGCTTCCCTGCTCAACTCTGTGCGCTCCATCGCCTCCCTGCTGCTACTTCTCTTCCTCTTCATCATCATCTTCTCCCTCCTAGGGATGCAGCTCTTTGGGGGCAAGTTTAACTTTGATGAGATGCAAACCAGGAGAAGCACATTTGACAACTTTCCCCAGTCGCTGCTCACTGTGTTTCAGGTATGGCTTTATTTGATTTATTTACGTAAATGGCAGTAGATTCAATGACAGTGTAACATGGTGAATAAAGCTCTTGTGCCAATAAAAATTATAATAAACATTCATTAAAAGCCAGTTGGAGTTAAAAATAATAATTTTGCAGCATTTTCTAAAAGCCAAAGGTGGGCATTCTTGGGGACATGCTTTTCATAACAAAGAGGCCACCTCTGAGAGGTTCTATAGCCTAACATCTCATGGAGATCTTAATACAGGAATGGGCTTGTTATAGAGAGAAGCACTCTTGGGAGATGCTGAGGTCAAGTTATTTAGTTAACAACGTTGTTGGGGCTACTTCAAACCTACAGAAGCAGCATGTGATACAATCTTGGAGGACTGTACCATTTTAGACAAATGCTGTGAGATCTCATAAAAGACTCCCTGTTGTTAATAATCTGCACAAGAGATGCATTCAAACATAGATTTCTGGTGTAGAAAGGAGATAACATGTAGAAGTATTCAAATCTGCAATTCCCAACCTGAAGTAGTACAGTTCTTACTAGGGATATGCAGCAGCTTCAGATGAACCCTAAATTGAATCAGGGGACTGGGGGGGTGAACTTGCCCCATGCAACCAGGATCTCTGTGAAGCCTCCTGTGTAAAAAAAAAAAAAAGTGATTTCAATGTTACTGGCACACCAGAACTTAGTTTGCAAATCACTGTGAGTTCTGTGCTTTTGTTGTAGGGCATACTAAGGCCTTTTGATTTTCAGATAGTTACAGCTATCCACCAGTACAGGGACAGTTTCAGAGATGACTCAGAAATTGCTATTAGAACATCACACTCTCACTGGGGATGCCACAAACACCTGCAATATGATTATTCACACTGCAGTATTTTCCTACTTCTCCTCCCCATCATATTTTATATTGCCCCAGGAAAGAGAGTCTTGGTACTTCATTTGCAGGTATGGTGCTGCTAATGTGCCTGTTCTAGACCGTGCTCATTATGCCTAAAAGAGCACATCAGATGTTAACATTAAATCTACTTTTCAGCTGTGTTCCCAGTCAAATTTTAAACGAGTCCTTAGTGTGTGATATCTATGTCACAGGTGTCACCAGAGACATTTGTAATGTCAATTAATGTGCAAAACAAGCTACTGTACAGATGATGGATAAAGATGCCCGTTCCTGCGTGGCAAATGCCATGGCACTTCCCCTCCATAACCCGCATTAAGAATGGAGGTTGCAGCACATGTTAGGGAGGGCTTCTTTAAGATAGAATTTTGTGTTCTCTCTAACAGATTTTTTGCAGGTTTTCTGCATGCTGTCTAACATTGTGTGTCCCCCTATTGGTGGGAATGTGTCATTTAGATCCTGACTGGGGAGGACTGGAATTCGGTGATGTATGATGGGATCATGGCTTATGGCGGCCCCTCTTTTCCAGGAATGTTGGTCTGTATTTACTTCATAATCCTCTTCATCTGTGGAAACTGTATCCTTTGCTACTACCTTTGTGTTCCTTGACAACTGGGCTGAACTGTAGGGACAGCATTATAGGTTGATATGGTTGGGCCCATGCTGAGGTCCATGACTGAGCCAAAGGGCTACTGCTAACGACCTTCTTGGCCCCTAGTGCTCTTCTCCCTCACTACCCGCACCTGCTTCCTCACCTAACTTTTCATTTTGACTATGTCATTCTCTCACCTGCTTCTTCAGGAGGGATAGACGGATGAGTGAGTAGAGACAATAGGGAGGACAGCAAAGAGATATTTGGTACCTTAAATAGAAATACATTTTTGTTACCTAAATTTTCATGGACCAGTACCCACTTTTTCTGATGCAAGTAATGTTGAGGAGCAGAGCTGAGGAGATGCAGTTGAAAGAATCAAAGGCAGGTGCAGCCCACAGTAATGATAGCAATGAGCAGGTGACCCCACTGAGGGCATATTGCAGGATCTTAGTAATTCAAATCCTGAAGCTGGCACTTAAGTAGTAAGACCCTGCCACTTACTACAATTTAAAAAATAGCGAAAGGAAAGGAAGATTTTTGAAGTACAAAAAAGAACGATGTTATAATTGTTTTATTGAGTATGCTTACATTAATATACTGAAAAAGTGAAGTTTTTGTTACAAAAGTGGATATTTAAAAAAATGGAAATTTCTTTGAAAAGAAAATCCATCTTAAACTATAAGAAATAATATGAAGATTGCAGCATTCTATGTATTTCTAACTAGTATGGCAGCATAGCGCTCAGCTTTCTTACACTGATCACACGTCTTCAGAAAAGCACCAAATTAGCACCATGTGTGGACTAACACATGATGATTTTCAGATATGGAGGTGTGCATGTGTTCCATATGCAGCTGATTTAATATTTGAATATTAATAACACATGACGAGTCATTAAACAGTTGTGCACATTTCCATTGATGTGCCAAATTTACAAGAATCATATGCAGATCTGGAGCAAGTGATATTGTACCGGGGTGGGTGGGTTATATTTCTGTGGACAATTTTCTGATAAATCAAAATGTCGTTATGGACCCACTAGATGTCATGGACTGGCTGGATGCAGAGGAGTGGTGGGAGGCACCTGCCAGGGAACCTCCAAGGAAAGAAGGCGCTGGTCCAGGGGATTGGTAATGGGATGACAATGAGTGGTCAGAGGGAAAAGAGGGAGCAGACGGGGTGGGGGATATCAGGAGCTGGGGAGGTGACAGGGTTTAGTGAGCAGGAAGTGTGTGTCAGAGAGCAGTCCAAAAACAGAGGCAGAAGAAGAGGCTAGAGAGGGGAGCCAAGAGGCAGAGATGAGTCAGGCTACTGAAGAAGCCTGGGGGGGCTCCCTCTCCTCCTGTGACCAGTTCTTCTCCCCTCTGGTCTCCTAGAACCAGAAAAGGTATGAAAAGGACGGAGCAAAAACAGAAAGGGCACTAAGAGTCTCAGATTTCTTGGAAAGGGCCAGGGGAAGAGAAAACTTAGGGAGCTGTGAGAAGGTGGGGACCTTCAGTCCTTGCAACTGCCTCATTGGAGCAAGAACTACTGGGAAGAGTTGCTATACTCACTGGCCCTGGCCTCCTGTGCTGTTTTGTTCCTTTGAATAAAGACAGTTAGCTTTACTGACACAATATGAGTTATTGCTGACCTGTTCCTGACACCTGCCCCGACACTATATAGCCAACTCTCAGAACAAAAACAGGAAAGTGAGTGCAATGGCATATTGTAGGTCAGGGGTAAGGAACCTCTGGGCTATGGGCCTGATTAGGCCCACCAGGCCTCCTCATTAGACTCACAAGGTCATTTCATCCAAGCCACGGCCACCAGTCTTACACCTGACATCATATAAGGATCAGGTGTGGAACAGATAAAGGTGGGGCTTGAACAAAAGGGGCTTTGAAGCCACTGCAGGTCAGCTGATCAATGGTGCCTGTAAAGCCATTTGTGCAGCGCTTCCCCCGTCCCAACACTCAGTTGATTATCAATGCTTAGGAAGTGCCACACACTTTTCTGGCCTGCGGTTTGATTTCAACCTCTACAGGCAAAAATGGACTCCCTGACATCAGGTGATTGACAGGTAGGCGGTCCCACTCACCTGTCAAACTTGGCATGCTGGTCTGTGTGGAGCTAAACATCATTCCCACTGGTCAGATCTATTTTCCAACCTCCGTAGTTGGGGCTGCATCTAAACATGTTTTCTTTAATGAAACATGCAAACAGACATTTTGCTGAATGTCTTTTTGGCCATTGCTGTGGACAACCTTGCTGATGCTGAGAGCCTGACATCTGCTCAAAAAGAGGAAGAAGAGGAAAAAGAAAGGAAAAAACTAGCTAGGTAAACCCTTTGTTTCTAGTTTGGTATAAAACAATGTCCCTAAATGGTTCTTGAGAGTAAAGGCATGTCCAATCAGCCACATTTTATATCCCTGGTTTGATATTGTAACTTACAGGTAGGATAAAAGTAGTTTTATCTTTCCCTTCTGTGTTCATTCTGTTAAGCCAAATATTCAAATGGCAGAGTTGACACTGGTACTGGTCAACCATGTGGGCTCACTAGAGACTAGTGCTTCCTGTGGCTTGATTTTAAACATCAGAGAGGCAGAAACCACTCAGTGCCCAAAATTAATGCTTCTGTGCATGTGTGTCTCAAAACGGATTTGGTGGTTATATGCTATTCAGCTAGCATCTATTAATCTTTCAAATTCTGTGGAAGCTTCCATCAGATGAAAAAACATCCAAAAAGGGGGTTGAGAGAGAAAAAAAGAATGAAAATAAGTTTCTTTTCCCCTCTACTCAATAAAAAGCCCCTATGGAAAATGGGGGCCATTCTGAACTACGTGGGATGGGGCATGGGAGCTGCAGAGGGGAGGGGAGCATGAGAAACTTTTCTTCCATGAACTTCCTTAAATTACCTTAGGCTGCAAACCACTGTATTTTTGAAATTCTCTTATTATATAGTTAATGGCATCTCACCAGCTCATCTTAATGAGAGGTGAGGTCTGTGTTATAATAGAAATGAAATGGTTGAGCAGATAGACTAGGAGGGTCCTCAAAGCCATCCCTTTTCATACTTTAATGACCTCCTATGAGAATGCATTATTTTCTTCTCACAATACCAAATTCTTCTTCATGAACATGAAACAGACATTGTTCATTGGAGTTTCAAGATTGGGGGGGCAGCAATAATCAAGGAGACAGGGGATTACCTCTGCCTCATGTTCTTGTCAGAATTGTACCAAGTGCTTGTTGACATGATAAGCTATGCACTACTCATGGGAGTCTGTAACAGAAAACACCATTCCATATTTTGCGAACATTTGCATTTCCCTTCTTTGCTGAATTATTAGGACTGCTAGTCCTGAAAAGAAACAGGAGCCTGAGAAGCCAGCTGTGGAGGGGGAGACAAAGGAGGAGAAAATTGAACTGAAATCGATCACTGCCGATGGAGAATCTCCAGCTTCTAATAAGGTCTGCTGCTTGTTACCTCCCAACTTGCTTTGCCGAATCATATTTATGAATGAATGAATCAATAAAATTGGATGAATGAGTAAAGCAAGCTCTATTATGGTTTTCCTTTCTTTTTGTCAGAGCAATGTAGATGAATATCAGCCTAATGAAAATGAAGAAAAGAATCCTTATCCTACTACAGAGACGCCAGGTAATTCACTGCTGTGCTCACTTTTTTCCCTCCCACTAGCACAAGAAGCTGAAACTTAAACACCGAAGGCAGTTCCAGCTGCATCACAGATAGATCCATATCACCCAATAAAAGATAACCAGCTGATAACTGTACTTGACAAGATGGAATCATCTCTTTAGTTCTATGGAAATAACAGGTATTTGCCAGATCCAGATGGGAGACATTCCTAGATTGAGATGATGCCTCCTACTGGAGGATCAGGCAGGGTCATTTCAAGCCTGTTGCCTCCTCTCCAAAGGGAGGGGTCATCTTTCTAGCCAGACCAACCCTGCCTGTGGTTGGTGAAGGCTAGGTTCTTGTGTACTCTTGCTGTCAGCCAGTTTTTTCTGTCCTTAACATTTCTCCTTTTCTTGTGGTGCTATTACTTGGATCTATGAGTGTTTTGGTTTTGGTGTTTTCTCCTCTCTTGATTTTTCTCTTGTTTTTTTGTTTCTGTTTCTGTTTCTGTCTTTTCCTTCCCTGGTTGTTGTGCTTTCCCTCCTCTCCTCATTGTTGTCCTTTCTGAGTGGTGTGGAGGAAGGGGAGAATTTCTTTGGATCTGGTGGGTCTTACTAGATCCTGGAATGTGTTGCACCTCTGATGGGGCAGTCTTTGGGCACTGGAGTGTGGTGGCATGTCCACTAACAAGCAGGAATGCCGTTTTGTTTTCTCTTGTTGCTTGAAGCAGCTGTTTTCCTCTGTGCCTTTTTTTCCAGATGGTCCACAATAATCAACCAGCATGGCCATCAGTGTTAGACTACTCCCACTGTCAGGCTGGTGATTGCCCAGTCATTTGGTGGTTCCTGCATTGTTGTGATCCCAGCTATATAACTAGCAGGTACACTAGTGCCTGGTAGTAGGGTTGTTATTGCACACTGTTGACAAGTGGTTTAGCATGCTGAAATTGTTTCCCATCTTTTCCCCCCTGAGGTTATGGGAAACTGTATTTTCGATGGCTTTATCTCTACTTTATGTGGGCTCCTGCTATTATGGTTTCCCAACAGTGGACTTGTCCGACTGCAGAACCTCCTTGGCTAAGAGGTCTCTGTGTTTGAACCCATCTTTGTAGCTTTAGACCAGCAATGCATACATCCTTACTACAGAAACTCCTGGTGTCTTTTCTTGGGAAGGGAGAATTCCCTTGTTTTTTCTCCTGGGTCAGGAAGTTTTTCCCCAGGAGATTCAGAGAGGTTGAGTATTCCTTGCAGTTTAGTTCTGAGGGAGGGGAGAGGAAGGACCCCTTCTACAAAGTCTTACAAGCGCCATAAGAAGAACAGGGGGCAGCAAATTCTAGTTCTGTGGGATCCCCTCCTCCTCCCCTTTCTTCTAGGGCTGTTTCTTGAAGTCAGTCCAGGTCTCATGCTAGGAAATGTGTGGTGGAGACTGGGGTTGTGGTTGCTGGGACAGCTGGCATAAGAAAGTCAGGAGCTGCTGGTCCTGAGGCTAGAAGGAAGTATCAGCAGGCAACTCTGGTGGTGAGCTCTGAAGCCCCTTTTTCTTATATGGATCCCCCCCATTCCCCCTGCCCCCCTGAGAGGAAGGGTAGGTGAGGAAGGGCTGGAAGTAGTTCAGTCTGAAAATATTTGCTTCTGATGTTTTTCCGGCCCTTTTGGCCAAGGCTCACAGGGTCCTAGAACTGACTTAGGAAGATCTTCATGTGCAGCCTTTCTCCTCTCAGTCCTTGGATGTGGGTACAAAGAGGGTCTTCCCTACTTCTTTGAACAAACTCCTGCATGTATCCAAGAAAAATAGACACCAGAGCCATCTTAGACCATGTCTCAATCCAACCTTCCACTGGTGGTTTCTCCAGTTCACCTACAGTCAGGATCTCTACCATTACTGGGCATTGCCTTTTAGTCTCATTTGGCAATGAGAATCTTCACCAAGGTATTGATAGCACTGGGCCCATTTCCACACCAGAGGAATTTGCAGTCATCCATATCTGGTCAACATTCTGATCCATGCTCCATCTAGGGGACGGGTTCTTCAAGTGACCATGGCAACAGTTTCCTGCCTGCATGACCTAGGGTTTGTGATTAATGTGAAGAAGAGTGCCCTCTCTCCCGCTTAGTATTGGGCACACCTTGGGGTTTGTCTGGACACAAATTAGTTCTCCATGTGTCTGACATTAGAGTGAGTGGCAGCATTTCATCTTGCCCTGGGCACTGCTTTAGTGGATCTGATAGCTTGGTGTCATGTTTTGACTTTGTCTCATGGACTCAGTTGCACACTTGGTCACTGCAAAGACTGTTAGCAGAACCTCACTGCAGTGAGGCATCATTTGCAGGTAGAAATCCTATTGACAGTGAAGAAAGAACTGGTCTAGTGACTGACTCCATGGCACCTAACTGTGGATGTGTCTCTGGAGGAGCCTTCCCAATTGGCGCTCATAACTTGTATATCTGCAGTTGAGGAACTTCTCTAGTTAATAAGGCCACTCAAGAGGTGTGGACCACTGAATAAACACAGTTCAGTATCAATGGAGTTGGACCCAAGCAACTGGAGATGGACATCTGGGGCCATCGCCTTATGGTCAGGATGGATAAGCCATGTGCCAAAGCTCACATCAGTTATCAGTGAGATGTGAGATTGATGGTGGAGACGGATACACTTCTGAGATGAGTAGAGCAGCATTTACTCAGCTTGAAGGTAGAACATTTAGCCAGAGTGGACAACCAGACAGCAGACTGCTTGAGCCAGGTATCAACAAGGGAGGCCAAGTGGCAGTTAAAACCCCTGGTGTTTTGTCTAGTAGTGCACTGTTTGGATCAGTCAATAACAGATCAGTTTGCTTCATAGAGCAATGCCCAGCTCAATACCTTTCTCTTGTTTTCAATCTGGGACCATGGGGTGTGGATGCTTTAGAGATTGAGTGGCCTCTGGGGTTGCTATATGCCTTTGCACTGTTTAATGCAGAAAATGCTTAAGAAGGATCATCAGTGTAGGCTAAGGTGATCCTGACGGCCACTTACTGGCCAAGAAGGCCTTGGTTTCTGCACCTGGTGAATTTGGCAGTGCAGGATCCTTTAATATTGCCAGTTCGGGAGGACTGAGCAGTGTACTGGCTAATCTTGAAGGCCCACCTTTGTCTGCTCACCCTCTTTGTAAAAGATTTATTAAAGGTGTGACACTTGTTGCTCCTCCACTTGTCCATAGATTTTTTTCTTAAAAATTGAACTGGGTGCTCTCAGTTCTTATGGGACCTCTTTGAGATGATGGCCACTTGCACTCTGAAACGGTTGACCCTTAAAGTCATATTTTGGGTGGCTATCGCCTCAGCCAGATGTGTTGGAGCTGGAAGCTGACCCCTCCATTTTATTTTACGTCCTGATAAAGTGGTTCTTTGCACAGACCTAGCGCTCATGCCTAAGGTGAACTCCATTTTTCTTAAGTCACAGGAAGTGAACCTATCTTTGTTTGGTAAGAATCCTTCCTACTCCCAATAATGTGAATAGCATACTTTTTCCATTTTTAACTCAAGAGGTCATTCAATTTCAGGAAGTGTGAGTAGCTGTTTCTGTCTTATTTGGTCTTCTCTGTTAGGGGAAAAAAGTCTCATCATCCTCTGTTTCCCTTTGGCTTCAGGAGGCAGTTAGTGAAGTGTATTATTCACTGGGTCAATTGCATCCCAGGTCATCACAGCTTATTCTTTGAGAAGTGCTGCAGTCTTGGTTGCTGTGAAGAGAACTTTTCTGGTGGGGGTATCTGTAGGACAGCTATGTGGGCCTCCCTGGCCCTTTCTCTAGACATCACAAAATTGTTTGTTTTGTGGTGGCTGACACAAATTTTCATAGGTCTGTGTTGCTGAGGCCTATGAATGAGTAAAGTGATTGACAGAGGAAGTCCACTCTGGGTTTCTGCTTGCACCTATGTTATATGCCAGTCTAGAAATGCCTTCCATATAGATTTGGCAAAAACAGAAAATTGTTTTAAAATAAATTTCTGTTTGAAGATCCAGATGGAAGACATTATGCACACCTCTCCTTCCCCTGCTTGCATTTGGCAGGGAGGGAACTAGGTTATGGATTTGCCTGCTTTGTCACATACTGTTAGGGCTTCCTTTTCCATCTTTATGGCATTATCTTCTGGGGGTGGTGGAGTAAGGGGTTCCTGTGTTGTTTCTGGCAGTTCAGTTTCTGTTCTTTGTCTATGTCTGGGTTTTTCTGTTTTTTCCTGTGAGTCTTTTTCAGTTAGACTCAGGGTTTGTGGTTTGCCAGTCGAACAATCGATTTGGGGTTGAGGAGTTGTCTATGCTTTCTAGAGAGGTGACTCCTCCCCCTGGAGAGGAGGCAAAAGGCTTGAAAGGACCCTTCCTGATACTCCTGTAGGAGACGTCATCTGAGTCTAAGAATGTCTTCCATCAGGATCTTAAGAAATTCATGGTAAGACAAATTTCCATTTTTATTATACAGTATTGTATGTTATAGTCACAGCTATATGAAATCTGTATTACAGCTGTGAGCAGCCACTGGTATGTCAGGTTTTACAGCCTCACCAGCTGAAAATTAAGCAGGTCTGTATATATCTGCTTAATTTACATGTCTTTTCTTGTTTCTCCTAGCCAAGGGGATGGAGCAAAAACCTTGCTGCCTACCCACTGGAAAGGCAACTGAGGGTCTACTCACATGAGCATTGGGTTTGTGGGAAGATAATGTGAATTGTGTTATATACCATGACTCCCTTTCTGCGATGGGCTCGTTGTACATGCCTGATATTGCTCAGTTGCAGGATTTAATGGCTTTCAGCGTTTTTTCAAAGGTGCCATTTTAGTGCTACCTAAACACTGGTGTGCCAGCCAGTGGATTAATTTAGCCACTGTGTACAGAAGTTGTATAAATCATTCCTGAATCAGTATGGTTTAGTGGGCAGGACGTTTGACTCGGAAACATATGCAACTATGAACTTGTTTGGTGGCCTTGGATAAACCACTGTCTGCAGTAGCAGTTGGTAGGATAGGGTGGGCTGTGCTATTTTTCTGGCTTCTCATTACCAGTGTTACTGCTGGTTATCAAGAAGGAGAGAAGCAAGGCAACAGGGAGGCTGGTGTGGTGCAGGCACAGCAGTGGAAGCACTGTGTCTACACCTCACCGATTTTCTCACTCCCTTCCCCACTCGATAGCAGGCTGCAACCATAGCATTGGGAAGCAAAAAACAAACAAACACATTTTGGCCCATTACCTCTGACCGCTACTCACTATATGTCTCAGTACTTCTGACTCCATCTCTGAAATGAGAATGAGAGTGGCTTGCTTTGTAGGGGAGTTTTAAGTATGAATCTTGTCTTTGTACATTATGTATTTTCACCTCTTAAAAGCTCTAAAGAAAACCTCAATAGTTACCAAAACATATTCTAAGTCTGCTATGCATGAAATATTTGTCTCAAGACCAAACTAGGTGTTACATGCAATTCTGAGTTATTTCCTTCCGCATGTTTCTTGCTTATTTTTGCTTTTACCAAAACTATGGTGGAAGTCTGGAAAACAGCAGGGAATGGAGAGGTAATCTAACCTTTTCTCCTCTAACTTCAATTTTCCAGCTTAAAATAATCTCCCTAGGCCACAGCTTCCCCTGCAAGGAAAAACATAATGGGTGGTTTGGAGCTGGAAAATATAGAACCAAAGAATTGTAGAGTTAGAAGTGTCCCCAAGAGTCATCTAGTCCAAACCCTTGCAGTACAGGAATGTCAGCTAAAGCATCCGTGACTGATGGCTTTTCAACCTCTGCTTAAAAACCTCCAAGGAAGGAGAGTCTACAACCTCCTGAGGGAGACTGTTCCACTGTTGAACAGCTCTTACCATCAAAAAGTTTTTCCTGGTGTTTAGTCAGGATCTCCTTTCTTGTAAATGATTTAGGGGGTGGGGGTGGCGTTAAACACCAAGGCTGCGTTGTAGTGTGTCCCTAAGATATTTGCTTCTGAGGCACAGCATCTGGGGGGTTGCCCTATATATTTGCATGTAATTTCCCCAATCATGTATATTTATTCCTGTTTGCGTATCAGCTGCTTTGTGGTCATTGAACATGATGGACTCCTTATTAGCAAACCAAACCTGTGGCACTGCAGATGTGAATAATGTTTTCTCATATCACCCATCTGGAACAGCATCTGATTTTAGACCTCTTCTTGTACTCTGTCTGCATGTAGGTGCTCTTGTTAAGCCAGGCTTTTGCTACATCCAGACAACTCTGGATATCATTATTTTTATCCTGCATCAGCTATTTCAAAGCATTTTTTAAAATCTCAAGTCTTATTACCAAAGATTATTTTCCAGATACCACCAGCCAATCTTCTAGAAATCTCTCAGTCACCAAATCCCTCAAAACTGTTATTTTATCTGCTGCTTCAATGAGATCAATTCCTATCTTCAACAATGTTTTTCAGCCTGCCCAACCAGATGGAAAGAGTACTCAAAGCACACTTGGGCTTGCCTATCGGAAGGTTGGCAGTTCGAGTCCACCCAAGAGGGTGAACTCCTGTTGCTCTGTCCCAGCTCCTGCCAATCTAGCAGTTTGAAAACATTCCAGTGTGAGTAGATAAATAGGTACTACTGTGGCAGGAAGGTAAACAGTGTTTCTGTGCACTCTGGCTTCCATCACGGTGTCCCGTTGTGCCAGAAGCTGTTTAGTCATGCTGACCACATAACCTGGAAAGCTGTCTGCCGACAAACACCAGCTCCTTTGGCCTGAAATGAGATGAGTGCCGCACCCCATAGTCAAGTCTGCCTGGACTTAACCATCCAGGGGTCCTTTGCCTTTTACCTGCCCTGCTGAAGTTGTGGATAGACAAGTTTGGTTCACTGGAGTCCTTTTGGGGGGTTTTGTGGTAATGGGAATCCTTACAAATAGGTAACCAGACAGTCTTTGACTATAACTACCTTGCTCATCTGCAAGCTTTTGAGCAGGTTTCCCCATCTAAATTATGTCCAGGAAGGTGTTTCTCAGTTTCCACTAAATGGCAGCTGATATTCATAGTTCAGCAACAGGACAGATGCTGCATGACATGCTTGCTTGCCATGGTCAATTATGGGTGCTTTGTTGTTGCAATATCTTCTTCTTTCGCAATCACTCGTGGCTGAATAAGATTGTCTTCCATGAACACTGTGTCAACAGTGGAGGCCAGTTCTGGATCCACATGTCCTTCCATAGTGGGGACATAGGTTTTGGGATGAGAGTTCATCACGGTGAGGGTTTGTCAAACATGCCTTCCTCTTAGCTCGTTTCTCCTTTTCGCCCTGAGTTTGTGCTTCTTCAAAGTCCATGACACCTTTGGTAAAGGCTGTTGGTAAAACCTCCCTGAGTGTTAAGATCTGCTTCAAAGTTGCTGGTCATTGACTTGTCGATTTTGGAGTATATACTAGGAGAATGTAGTATCTCCACAATTCTTGAATTCACTTCCCATTGAGCTTTGCCAGCCTCACCCCCACCCTCCAACCCCCATCAGCTTTTAGAGGTGGTTGAAAAGCATTTTGGGATTGGTTTTAATTTAGATCTATATTTTAATTATTTGCTGCATTTTAACTGATATTTATTTTATTGTAATTTTATTGTTGTTTTCTTCTTTTATTTGTAAAACTTCCTTGGGAGAACTTATTCTTAAAGGCAGGATACTTAAACTAAGGACCTTTGCAGTAGAACCTCTGGCATGCTGCTCTCTCAACCAGCGCTACAGCTTGCTTAGATAATGTAACTGCTGGCTTGACTGTCAGCTTCTCCCATTGTAACATTTCACTGCAGGTGGCTTGAAGGTGGTATATCAACTCTGGCTCCTCCATCCGAGTAACTCATTGCTCAGGTATAGGCTGAACAGTTCTCACACTACTTGTGTTGGATTTTTCACCCACCTTCAAGACTGCCTACCAGTTTCCAGGCTCAACTATCTATCAGATCAATACTTGCTTTTCTCAAGACTGCCAGCTCTGATGTAAAGCTTACCCACTGAGAATCTAACAGGAGTGCAGTGGGTATTTGTATCACTGGCCAATTTATGACATGTCTTCAGGGCTTAGGTATGTAAATGCAGCCACAGTTGAGCTCTCCATGGTAGCTGCTGCTTGCCTGCATCTTATCAGCACCCACCTCTCATACCTCCAGGATTGGGATGAGGTTGAGCAGGTCCAGACCCATCATGCACTTCATTCAGTTTTTTATAAGCTCACGTTGCCCCAGTTTTCACATTAATCTTCTTTGCGCTACCTTTGATGTCTCAGCTTCAGACTGCAATGCTGCTCCAGGCATCCCCCAGCGGCAGGCCCTCCAGGCACTCATTATGCAACTCTTCAACCTGCCTCTTGGCTCTTGCAACCGCCACTAAAGAGATCTGCTATGCTGACAAGCTTCTTTTCAGCAAGAGAATCATGATGATGATGATATATTCAATGAGAGTAGACAGAGTACTAATTTTACAATCTAGTTTACAGGCAAATTAAAGAGTTTATGCTCTATAAGTACATACAATGAGGATGAAAGCCAGAATGATGCGAAAACCTGGAAGATAAACTCAGAGCAAAAGTAAACATTGAAAAGGCTCCATCAATATCATTATCATCATTATTAGTCAAATGTACTGCACTTCTAAGTTCCAAAGGGCTTTCCAGGCTTTCCCTTGTTCTCCTTTATTTAAGGAAGGCAATTGTGTTTTTAATATATAGGAATCATGAGAGAGAGTAGATTCTGGGTTGAATAAAGATTAACCGTAGGTATCCAAGGCTCATTTATTTGTGAAGGAATTTTTTATATTGCCATCTACCACATGTTCTCAAGGCAGGTTCCAATAACACCTTACTGTACACTTACTTCTAAAAAATAATTTAAAAATCCCTTTATTTGATAAAGACCATTTAATTACTGTTGTTCAGGGGCTCAACAAAAGAAAAATGTCTGCCCCAATATTGGAACCCATTTGGCATTGGTGTCTATCTGATCTCAAGGACAAGAGAGTTTCAAAGCTGGATCACTACCATGGGAAGAGACTGTTCTTGGTTCTAGTCAGTAAAAGTAAAGGGACCCCTGACCATTAGGTCCAGTTGTGGCCAACTTTAGGGTTGCAGTGCTCATCTCGCTTTATTGGCCGAGGGAGACGGCGTACAGCTTCTGGGTCATGTGGCCAGCATGACTAAGCCGCTTCTGGCAAACCAGAGCAGCACACAGAAACGCCATGGGTTAAACCACAGAGCCTAGGACTTGCTGATCAGAAGGTCAGCGGTTCGAATCCCCGTGACGGGGTGAGCTCCCGTTGCTCGGTCCCTGCTCCTACCAACCTAGCAGTTTGAAAGCACGTCAAAATGCAAGTAGATAAATAGGTACCCCTCTGGCAGGAAGGTAAACGGCGTTTCTGTGTGCTCCCCCCCCCCTTTCTAGTCAGTAGGTACCTGTTAATGGTGGTTCTATCAACAGGGCCTCCCTTGCAGATATCAACAAATGGGTAGGCCAATTTTGAGAGAGGCACTGTTTCAGGTAGTTGTGTTCCAAGTCATTTGGGGCATTATATATCAAAGCCAACTTCTGGGATTAGCCTCTGTGACATATAGGCACCCAGTGCATGTGCTTCAAAATTGATTTATATGTGCTTGGGCTACTATCCTTGTCAGCACCTTTGCATCTGTCTTAGTTTCAGTCTCCAAACCAAATTCAAGGGTAGCTCTCTGTAGAGCACATAGCAGTAATCAAGCCAGGAAGTTACTAGGCCATGGATATGGTGGCTAGGCTATTCCTGTCCAGCAGCAGCCAGAGCAGGCAACAGGCACTCTGCACCCCACTAGCTATCTAAGGTTCTGGTAACAAGGTGGAATCAGTGAGTGCTCCTTTAGGGCAGGGTTATCCAAACTTTTGTCTCCAGCTGTTTTTGGACACTTGGCTTTTAAAGAAGAGGCAATTTATGAACACAGAAGAATCATAAAAATGAGATAGTAAAGGAAAGCTTGCTTAAGGATTGCTGTTAGGATGCCAGTGCAGACAATTAAACACAGCTATTGTTTTGTACCGTCTTTTAGTTTTTCTGTTTATCTAGATAATTACCTTAATGGCACCTGTGGAGTGTGTGCGTGTGCAAGTTTTTAAGCATCTTACTGTTGTTCTGTTCACAAACACATTAGACTTCTGGAGGTGCTTGAAATCCTCAAAGTATTTTTCCAAACCCTCCCTGTATTCCCACAGGCCATCCAGGGCCCCTTCTTGCAATTTCCTCCTTGAAGGATAGTCTCAGATCTCCACAGTGCCTGGAGCTCTCATTTTTAAGAATTTGTTTCAAGAGTTTTAGTTTTTAATTCTTCTGCCTTGCCTGAATTCTAAACAAGCAGCAAAATGAAGAATTTATTTCCATCTCTTTTTAGGGAAAAATGGCCATTCCACCTGGTGTTGTGTGCCGTATTCACATATAAGGGCAGGGAGTAGGGACCAGGTCAGGTGTTAACTCCATGCATGGATTCACAGAGGTGGAAAAAACCAATGCCCAATTTGCCCCAAAGCATTCTTCACAGCATTATTATTATATTTTCTTCTCATTATTATTATCAAATGATTACCTATGCTTCACCCTAAGGTTCCAGAGTAAGTTACAACAATTTAAAGTAGAACATTAAAAACAGTTTAAAAATTACAGTTGAAGATCCTAAGAACTCGCTTCTAAAAGTATTAGAAAAAATACAGGAATTTGGGCAAGTAGCAGGTTTTAAATTAAATAAAAATAAGACAAAGCTGCTAGTCAAAAACCTATCATAATCGGATAAAAAAGTATTATATCAAATCATAGAAATAGAGATTTAAAAAAAAAATTAGGAATCTGCCTTACAAACCAAGAACATTAATATCTTTAAAGATAACTATGAAAAGATTTGAAATGAAATAAAAAGGAATCTAGAAATATGGGTTAGAATGAATTTATCATTATTAGGAAGAATTTCAGGGATTAAGATGAACATATTGCCAAAATTTTTGTTTTTGTTTCAGTCAGTGCCAGTAATAAGTAACACAGCATGCTTCAAGAAATGGCAAAAGGATATCTCAAAATTTATATGGCAAGGGAAGAAACCAAGGATAAAATATAAACTACTTACTTTCATTAAAGATAGAGGAGGATTTTCCCTTCCAGACTTTAAATTATCCTATGAGGCAGCTTGTGTTGCTTGGATCTGGGATTGGATTAATTTAGAAAATATGGATATATTAGATCTTGAAGGACATGACAACAGATTTGGATGGCATGCGTACTTGTGGTATGATAAAGGGAAAGTACACAAAAGATTCTATAACCACATAATTAGGAGATCACTTTTAAAAGTATGGGAAAGATATAAAGATTTACTAGAACAAAAGACCCTGTGGTGGCTGTCACCAACAGAAGCAACCTCAATTAAAAAAATAAATAGGAAATAAAAATGGTTCACATATAGAGAACTCTTAATAGAAATAGAAGGGAAATTAAAATTGAAAGAATTTGAAGAGTTTTGAGAACATGTAAATGATTGGCTGCAGTATCATCAATTAAATGAGGCATTTAAAGAGGATAAAAAGAAAGGATTTAGTTACACTTTATCCAGATTTCAAAGAGAAATCATAGGTGATAATACTAAATTACTGAAGAAGGTGTACAATATATTATTAGAGTGGGAAACTAAGACGAGGAGGTAAAATGTCTAATGATCAAATGGGAACAAGATTTAGGACATAATATACAAATGGAAGATGGAGAGAAATTATGGAAAGTGAATTTAAAATTTACGGATTTTATAACTTTGAAACAGAATTATATGAAAATGATGCACCTTTGGTATATTGCCCCTGTAAAAATCACAAAAATGTATAGAACAAGCTCCAATAAGTGTTAGGAATACTGATTGTGTTGAATATAAAATTGTAAAACTTAATAAAAACTATTTTTTTAAAAAAAAAGATCCTTGGGGTCCATTTCAACTCTACGATTCTACAGCTCTATGTCATGATGACGGAAGGATTTAATAGCATCCTGATAAATGCAGAAGAAAATTCCTGTTCCCTGATTATTTATTCTCTTCTATAGAGTCTACAGCATAATTAACAACAGCCTTAGCCTAGATTTTATGAGGGAAACCAGAAACCTTTTTCTGATTAATAGTATTTAAAAAGTATAAACTTTGCCTTTCAGGAGAAGAGGAGGAGGAAGAGCCTGAGATGCCTGTTGGGCCTCGTCCACGCCCAATGTCCGAATTGCACCTCAAGGAGAAAGCTGTGCCAATGCCAGAAGCCAGTGCTTTTTTCATCTTCAGCCCCAGCAACAGGTATTTTGAGGTGGCTGTTTTGTTGTTACATTTGCTAACCATGAATAGCAGATCCAAAGTCATACTTCCATAGTAGTCTGGAAAGCATGTGTTTTGTGGTGTCCTTATTCTTTAGGATAAATCTTTTCTATGCAAACCCACTGGAAATCTTCATACTGTAGAGAAATGTCTTTCACTTGCATGAGCCTGGAAGACTTTTTATAAGAAGCAAATCATGAGGAAGATTTTGGAAATATGTAAAGGAAAAAACAAACTTACTAGTTAATAGGAACTGGGCATGCTAGTTTTCTAAATGGTGGGAATATTTTGCATGGAAAAGCATTTGTTGTTGTTGTTGTTGTTACCTGCCCTTCAGCAGATCTCGGGGCTGGCTGTAACAATTTAAAATTCAGTATTAAAAACAGTTTAAGCAATTAACAGTCACAGGAATAGTGTGGGTCCTGAAAATACACAGGAGCTCCCATCCACAGTCCAGGCACAGGTTTGCACCTGACATGAAAACAAGGCCTATGAAAACAAGGGTGGATATCAAAAATTACTTAACTTATTTTATCTCGATGTCTGACGGATAAGATTGTACTTCCAAAGACCATGAATAAAATATTAGAGAACAGGAAAACTCCAGAATCATGGAAAGAAGCTTTAATAACTTTAATAGTGAAGCAGGAGCAGATTTGACCAATATTAAAAACTATAGACCAATTTCATTATTAAATTCGGATTATAAGATTTTTACAAGAATATTAGCAAACACACTTTAAAAAATTTTGATTAGAAGAATCAACGATGGCCAGGCTGGCTTCCTGTCGGGAAGACTATTATATAACAACACAAGGACAGTAATCAATCTATTAGAATATTTGGAAATGAAACCGAATAAAAGAACAGCTATGTTATTAGTGGAGGCCGAAAAGGCCTTTGACAACGTTTCATGGGATTTTCTACTGAAATCTATTGAGGTAATGAAATTAGGTAATAAAATAAGTTGTGGAATCAAAGCAATTTACAGTAACCTGAAAGCCAAATTAATTATAAATAACGAAATAACGGAAACATTTAATATTGAAAAAGGTACCAGATAAGGCTGCCTATTATCGCCTCTTTTGTTTATCACCATATTATAAACATTATTAATAGCTATAAGGCAGGGATGTCCAACAGGTCGATCGTGATCTACTGGTAGATCCCCACAAATTTTTGGTAGATTGCGGTCGATCACTGACTCCTTTTCCTTAAGGTAAAGGGACCCCTGACCATTAGGTCCAGTCGCAGACGACTCTGGGGTTGCGGTGCTCATCTCGCTTTATTGGCCAAGGGAGCCGGCGTACAGCCTCTGGGTCATGTGGCCAGCATGATTAAGCAGCTTCTGGTGAACCAGAGCAGCGCACGGAAATGCCATTTACCTTCCCGCCAGAGCAGTACCTATTTATCTACTTGCACTTTTGGGCATGCTTTCAAACTGCTAGGTTGTCAGGAGCTGGGACCGAGCAATGGGAGCTCACCCCGTCATGGTGACCTTCTGATCGGCAAGCCCTAGGCTCAGTGGTTTAGACCACAGCGCCACCAGCATCCCTCCTTTTCCTTACTGTCGCTAAAACTGATTCCTGCCACGCCCCCTCACTCCACCCTCCATTGTTGTATGATCTCTGGAAGGGAAGGTGGAGCTTTCTCTGTGCTGCTGTTTTGATCCATAGTGACGTTTTTGTGATTGACCCCTTTGTCCCATGCCTTTAACCCCCCCGAAATGGATCCCCCCAAAAACTTTTTTTTTAATCCCTAAAAAAACTGGGGCTTTCCATCTACCTAAAAAAAGTTCAGCAACTTTGAGCTGAACCCCCCAAAAACGGGGATAGATCACTGCTAGTTTTTAATTCTGAAGGTAGATAACAGTCTCTTGAGAGTTGTCCACCCCTGGTATAAGGAATGAACCCTGGTTAGAGCTCTGTGCTGATAATGCCAAGGTGGCAGGTTTGATCCCCATATGGAGACAGCTGCCTATTCCTGCATTGCAGGCGGTTGGACTTAGATGATCCTCAGGGTCCCTTCCAACTCTACAGGTCTATGATAAATAAAAGGTAAAAGGTATCAATTTGGGTAACAGATATTATAAACTCAAAGGTTTTTAAGAGGTTATTAAGTGATATTATTTGGTTTATGTAGTGGTTATTAATGCATGTATCTGTTATCTATGTATTTATTTGTATATTTGAAATAAAAAATAATACAAAAAAGATTCTCTCTCTCTCTCTCTCTCTGCAGGTTTCGGGTCCACTGCCACCGCATTGTTAATGATAACGTTTTCACCAACTTGATCCTCTTTTTCATCTTACTCAGCAGCATCTCTCTGGCAGCTGAGGACCCTGTCCGACATACCTCCGTTCGGAATCAAGTATGCCTCCCACCTTTCCTTGATCCTTCACAGCTTGTTGAGAATGATGTTCAGCAGCCAGTTGAGGAAAACCTATCCAATCCCCACCCCTGCCTGCACTAGCTTCATGTTTGTATAGATAAATATAGCTACATCAGTCCATGCTATTGCAGGCTGCACCCCAAATTCATTGATAAATCTCTACATTTAGAATGAATTACACAGTTGAAGCTCTCACATTTTGACTTGCCATGATTTTATGTGGCTTCTGGCATTTGGAGTTTGTTTGGGCAAGATTTATGTGGTCGAAGGGAAGCAAGGAAATGAATGAATGAACAAATGGCACAGAGATGGCAAGCGGTGGCAGGGGGTGCTCTGTCGCAAGAGAACAGGGCCCTGGGGGATTTGACATTTTTCTGCAGGGCCTGCAAGACGGAGCTGTGCTGCTGGGCCTTTGGTCTGGGCCCAGTCTGACCCTCTTCTTTCTATGGGACCCTGTATGTAAGTGGCCTCCTTGGCTCTTTCAATCGGCCCATATGGGACCAGCACAGGTGCCCAGGCCTGATGAACATTGAATTCCTTACTCCTGTGGATACGATGTGTGGGTTCCCACTTAATTTTATTTTGTTCTTACATGTGATTTAGAATTGTATTTTAAATCTAATCATTTGATTTTGTGTTTTTAATGCATTATATATTTGCTGTTAGCCACCCTAAGCCCAGTCTCGGCCAGGAAATAAATAAAATAATAATAAATAAAATAATAACAATAACAATAATAATAACAACAACAATAATAATGCTCAAGTTACAAAGTTAAATGCTGGACACAAAATTTTATAATGGGCTTGCTGGTAGGCAGAATACCCACTGCTCTGACTATATTTTCTTTTTGCTGTTTAACTCGGGGAGTGGGTATGTATATCAAACCTTGATGTATATTGCAAATAAGGAAAAGGGACATTAGGATACGGAAGTACCTTCAAAAGCATATTCCAAGATATTGCTTTTACCTTCATTAGAGTGTTCTTCTTTCTGTGTTATGCAGGACCTTACTTAAGGTCCAAAAAAGAAAAAGAAAAAATATTGAGTTTACACTATTTACAGTGGGGAGTCAGACATGAGATTCAAAAAAGCCCGCTTTGAGTTCAGTCTGCAAAAATGTAATCAATATGAATCAGGAAGCATACGGTATGTTAATGTTTCTCTAACTTTCTCTAACTGGGCTTTGGGAGGCATAACATGAAGATAGGTTGTTTTTTTGCATTTGATATATCATATGCTACATTATTAGGGAATTTTGAATAAAATGGTAAAAGCCTAAGGAATGTTATTTAGTGGCCTAATATTAGTGCTCAGAAACTACAGATACAATCATGCACATAGCTTAATAAATGTAAGCATTTAAAACATCAATTCTATTCCCACTTGCTTGGGAGTAAACCTAACTCAGTGGGACATCTGAATAAATATGCATAAGAACAGGCTGCAAGATTTTCCTCACCATTAAGCATAGTGCTCTGCACTGAAGCAAACTTAAAAACTATCTTTTAAAAGTAGAATAGCACAATTTGATGTTTGGGTAACTGTATTGCTAAATAAGCCAGGTTGTAAGCTAAAAAGCTCCCGGTATTTTTGTGTTACATAGAAGCTGCATTCAAAATAATAAACTTTAGGTTAAAGGAAACATATCTCTAAACAGGACTGTCAGAGCTGGAGATGGGGGAACAAAACATGTTTTCACAAAATATTTGGATCCTCCCCAAAATTTGCATGAAATATCCTTACCCCACTTCAGCAATCCCTTTATGAAAGTACAAAATACGGAACTGAAGAATAAAAGAAAAAAGTGAAAGAAGAAAAAGAGATGCATTGATTGTCATACCAGTCCAGGGGATAGAAAACAGCTGTGAACCAAATATGACCAGAGTGTTAAACTGGATGCAATGGGATTGCTGGATCTGTGTACAGTTGTTAGTGGTCATCAGTGAATGTGGCCCATAGGAATCCAATTGTACAATCAGCATTACCTAACATCCACACAAAAAACCTTCCAATTTAATTATTGAAAGTAAATCAAAGTTACATTAGAAAACATCTTGTCCTTTGAAAGATTATTCACATTTTTTAAATTACAAACCAGCAAGGAGTTCCACTTGGGCTCCATTCCCCAAGTTCTTAATATGGAGTTGTTCTGAAGTAGTACTGCATCACATGCCATAGGAGTAATACAGATTGCAATGCTGGTGAATTAGACTGACTAGAGATTTTCATCCTATATATTTAAACTTTTTTAAATGTTGTAAATTATTTGCATTGTCAGGCATTTAACTTTTTACCTTTTGCACATTCAGTGAAGGAACAAAACAGGCTAGCTTTTTATCTTATTTAGAGACAGTAATTAATAGAGGGCTTCCATACATTTGTTTAGGCACGTCAGTCAAAAAATCACGGTCTTTTGGGGGGTCTTCCTAAAAAACGCTCAACAACTGGTTTTTATTTTTTGAAATATGGCAGCCCTAAATTAATAACTATTCTATTAGTTTAACAAAGTAGCTTCAGACTTACATGGCACTATACTAAACTGAACCTCAGTTTGCTCATCTTTAATTGCATTGGCACAGAAATGGGCACATAAAGCCTAAATTTGGGGTGAAAGATCAACTGAGTGACCCAGCCTTTCTTTCTGCCTTGGTTAACAATGACTTCCTAAAGTACCTTTGCACATGTTCTGTCCAATGGGCTTTTCATTTGTGATGAAGTTTCTGTACTTCTCTAGAGACGATAACTCTGTAAAGCTTAATCAAACTTAACAGTGAAGTTAAGCCATGAGGAACACAATCACAAATTGTACTTCTAACAATGTAGTTAACAGTATTCAGGGAACAGAAGATTTTACTCTTAACATAGAGCTCTTTTGGCATTCTCATTTGCATAATGTTGAGTAGCAGCCCCACTATAACTCCTGGTCAGTTCAGATGGAGTGAGGATGAATCTTGCAGCTTAATCTTACCCATGTTTACTCACAAGTGAGTCTCACTGGTTTGAATGGCAAGTATACTTGGGATTGTAAACCTGATAAAATGAAAGAAAATATTTCAAGAGATGGTTCTCCAAACATTGTCTTACAGCAACATAAGCTCGATCAATAACTCTTGGGCTTTTTTGTTCTACAGAGGTGAAACATAAAGTACTTACTATACTCTTATTGACCCTGATAACATGATACAATTGAATAAATGAACTTGCAGACACTGCAAAGCAGTTTGAAAATACATTTTCTATTTATCTGCAATAGGTACTCCTACTGTAATAGGTACTTGATCGAAACTTGAGCAAAAAGTGTTAATAGGGAAAGGAGTTGCACATGTTCTGCCAGAAATCAAGTATATTTATATTTTCTGATTGGAGTTTAATTTGGGAAATGTTATAAATTTCTGTTGTTTGACAGGCAAAATAGTGAAAAAAGAAACATGCCATTTAAATGTGCTGCTTGTAGCCTGATCATTGCCTTCACCAAGAAGTGTTTGTAAGCCAGCTCCTCCCTGTGCCCCCTTCCTCCTCCCCTCCAACTGAAACAGTTGTGCTTTCTGATTTTGAATTGTGTTTTGCTTTTGCAGTGGTCACTCACAGATCTCCACTCCCCCTGCCCCTTATTCCCTTTTGTTTTACAGATTCTCTTTTATTTTGATATATTTTTTACTGTCATTTTCACCATTGAAATTGCTCTGAAGGTAAAGTCCCCATCTTCTCTTCCATTATCTTCTCACTCATGAGCCCACTAGTTCTCTGCTGCTGTTTGTTGCTAACACACACGCCTGTTTTTGTCTTGGCCACGCTCAGTAACCACTAACCCAACTGTGCTTATTTTTCAGATCCTAGGCAATGCAGATTATGTCTTCACTAGTATCTTTACATTAGAAATTATTCTTAAGGTAACCAATCTGAGCAATACACTTCTCTCTCTTGCTTTTGCTTTGTCTTTTGTACCGCTTTAAATCCCTAGTGTGATCTCCACAGACAGGTCATACTTCCTAGCTCAGCAGTAACTGTATGTGCTTTCAAAAATGGCTCCATTTTAATATTAAAGTCCCATTGGTTCATATAATTGTTTAGTCCTTTGCCATGTATAATTAACCCCAAAAAGGTCTTATGGCATGGAACACAGTATGTATTCACCACTCTTGGCAGTAATACCTGCTTATCCCAGTGGAAAAAGATGAATTTTTCTGGTGAGTCTTCCTTGTCCAGAACTTACACAAAACAATATGTCTTACAAGAAACATACTGTATAGGCCATAAATAGTCCCTTCTCTCACTGCAGACTATTTGGCATCCATACTATTTTGCGCTCTTCTGTTTTAAGTAGGAGTAGGTAACAGAATATCTACACAACACTATAGGCCTACCAATGTATGGCATTCCTAGCCAAAATTTGTGCACCTCAAATGATTGATCCACTAATGTTTGCCTGGAACTGCAAAAATGGGAGGGAGGAATTACGGTACCAAGTTCCTGGCAAGCCAGTTAATGGCTGGTGAGCTGCATTCCATTCTAGATTGGTCAGGCCCTTAATGGAGGAACAGAGGAAAGCTGGTCACTAGAAAGCTGGTCATTAAGAGTCAAATTACACATTACATCCCCAATTGCTTCTTTTCCTAGGGAAAACACCTTCAGGAATGGGGAATTTTCCACAGAAAAGCAGGAAGGGGCATTTAACCCTTACCCTGCCTGCTACTTTTCTACTGCAGTGTACAATATATATATCCTTGCAAAAACTCCTTTGGGTCCTTGCATGAGGGTGAAGTGGTTTGGAGTGTTGCACTGGTTAACTACTCCTTCCCCACCCACCACCACAGTTTCTCTGCAGTAATTCACCTATGACTCCTCTATGATGTTAGATGTGCTCCTTAGTGACCATAATATGGAACCTTTAAACCTAGAGAAAATAGCATTGAATTGCTTCTGTTGCCACTCACTGTATGTGACAATTCCCTAATCCACTCAGACATTTTAGTACCTACTGGATAACTGTGAAGTTGGAACTTAACTTTAGAGTCTGCTTCTCAAAAAGACCTGTTCCTTAAATGCATAAGTTACTTTTCAAGTCTATGCTGCCTCATTTCAGTTAATAATTGCACCTGTGTTATTATCCCCAGGGTGAAACCTAACCCAAGAGGCTACTTGACAATACACCAAAACATTCAGATACAAAGTAGACTGCAGAGAAAATAAATATAAGCTCTCTTACATGTTGCAGTCATTTAATATTTTAAAGATAACTAGGGAACACTTTGTCTTTCTTAATGTATAGGTGTACCCATTAAATTTTGACATAGATCTACAAACAGCAAAGAAGAATATCATGCTCCTCATTCCTTCCACTAATTTACACAGGCACTGATCAAACACTTACTACTCTGGGCATAACTACACATTAATTGTTAATATTAAATGCAAATCATGACTGGGAAGGGAAAGGTTAAACCTTCCCACCCCATGTGCTGAAAATCCCCTTGTCACTTTGTATTGATTAAAAAACTTGAGATGACACAGTACCCGACACAATTAACAATTTGAATTGTGTCGTTAGGCCTTCTCCTATCACATAGGTACATTCACTGTGTCAGTACTGACTATACAAACACAATTAACTATGGAAAGGTCATACGTGTATAAAACACATTCCCCAATTGCAAGTTGCCTATTTATCCCACAGGGATTAGATTATCAACTTCCATGCTTTCCTCTAAAGATACCAGTTAATTGTAAAGAAAAATTCCAATGGCAATACTGCCTTAAACAAAAGCTGCAACCAAGTTATGCAGCAATTTGCTATGCCAATGAATTTCTTGGCAGGGATAGATAAACACACCTTGTATGGTACTGAAACTCAACAGAGCTCCCCATTCTGATTTCAATGGTGTCTCCTCCTTTCCTTTAAGATTGCCATGCAAAATCAAGCCCTAAGAAGCATCTTTACTACCTTTGTTATGGCAAGAACCCCCCTTCCCCCAACCAACTATATATTTTTGTATAAATTCTACTCAAAGAGCAGAGTTTATACTTCCTTTCTAATTTCTGTCTGATAGATCAGTAGTCAGTTCTTTCTGATGTGATTTGGTTTTTGATGACTTTATATTTAATTTATTTCCTACCCCATCAGCACAACTTTGATAAGAACTGGCTGGAAATTGCTAGGCTTTCTGGCCTGAAAATATCCTGGGTTTGTTGCAGGAATTCAGGAATGCAGCAAAGGTGGTTGGTTCTTCACATTCCAATGAGTGTTCTTGTATGACCATTCTTATTTCTGATGTGTATATTCAAACATAAGGGGGTCACACTGGAGTCTGTTTTACAGGTAATGTTTTCCTTATTGCAATCAGTCATGGCTTTCTATATATTTCTAGCTATATCTTTATATATGAACAATAAACTTACCCAACAAATTAACTGTTGGGTCTTTTGGGTTTGCCATGGTCCAATAGATAAATGAAAAACAAGCAGACAAAAAAGCCAGGGATACAGCTACTTCCAGTTACCAAATGGATGATCTAAAAATGAAGAGGAGACTCAGGAATATAATTGCTACAGTTATAGATACTGTGTATGTCTTTACCTGCTGAAGCATACATAAGGAAGAGTATGACTTTTTGCTCTCTAGAGGAAAATGTTACTTGAAAAAGCTATCATTGGAGAGCTCAGTTCTGATCTGATCTAGATAACACTTCTCAACCACTATTTTAAGTGTTCCAAAACTGGGAGAGGTTGCAAATTTTGCTTCAGACCCATCTCAGTTATCACTGTTTGTAAATACCAATGTAAAGATCCTTTTTTTTTTGCAGGCAGGTGGTAGCCTTTGTGATACTAGTATTAAGAGAAGTAATCTAATTTGTATTGAGCTATATTGTCAAAACTATAATAATAAGACAGGAGCAGGGATTTAATTCTCAATTCAGCCTGAATGAGTAATGCTTTAAAAAATGACAGCCTTGCTAAAAACTGCTAGGTCCTCAATCTAGTAGGCCTCTCTTGGGAAAGAGTTTCACAGTGATGGGACCACTCTGGAAAAAAACCCTTCATCTTGCTATCATTAGTCTAACTTCCACCAAAGGAAGTACATAGAGGAAGATAAAAGTAAATGATAATATGTGGAGCTGCTTACATGGGAGAATGTAATTTCCAGTCTCTGTAATTTCCAATATGCAATGTAACAACCAAGGGCTGGGCACTATTTGCAACCTCTCCTTACCTATGTTCCCCCCCTGAAAACTATCTCTTCTTTTCACCTCTTTTTTAATGAAACTTTGCACTTAAAACCTTGCACTATTCTGCAGTGTTACATTACTCCCTCCTCTGCCTGCTCTAAGCAAGAACTTGTGGCAAGCGCTAACAGCAAAGTTTGTTTGTGTCTCCATGTGATTGCCTGCAGATGACTGCTTATGGAGCTTTCCTTCACAAAGGCTCCTTCTGCAGGAACTACTTCAACATCCTGGACCTGCTGGTGGTTAGCGTTTCTCTCATCTCCTTTGGGATCCAGTGAGTGAGCTATTTTCAGCTGGGAAAATCTAATGTTTATAAAGAGTGGGGAAGGGGATATGGAACGAAGGGAAAAGTCAATAATAATAATAATAATAATAATAATAATAATAATAATTTATTATTTATACCCCGCCCATCTGGCTGGGCTTCCCCAGCCACTCTGGGCGGCTTCCAAAAGAATATTAAAATACTATAATACATCAAACATTAAAAGCTTCCCTAAACAGGGCTGCCTTCAGATGTCTTCTAAAAGCCTGGTAGTTGTTGTTCTCTTTGACATCTGGTGGGAGGGCGTTCCACAGGGCGGGCGCCACTACCGAGAAGGCCCTCTGCCTGGTTCCCTGTAACTTGGCTTCTCGCAGTGAGGGAACCGCCAGAAGGCCCTCGGTGCTGGACCTCAGTGTCTGGGTAGAACGATGGGGGTGGAGACACTCCTTCAGGTATACTGGACCAAGGCCGTTTAGGGCTTTAAAGGTCAGCACCAACACTTTGAATTGTGCTCGGAAACGTACTGGGAGCCAATGTAAGTCTTTCAAGACCGGTGTTATGTGGTCTCTGCGGCCGCTCCCAGTCATCAGTCTAGCTGCCGCATTCTGGATTAGTTGTAGTTTCCGGGTCACCTTCAAAGGTAGCCCCACGTAGAGCGCATTGCAGTAATCCAAGCGGGATAACCAGAGCATGCACCACTCTGGTGAGGAAGTCCGCAGGCAGATAGGGTCTCAGCCTGCGTACCAGATGGAGCTGGTAAACAGCTGCCCTGGATACAGATTTGACCTGTGCCTCCATGGACAGCTGTGAGGGAGGGAACAAGGACACAAGAGAAAGTGGATTATAGAACAGCAAGAAAGTTGCTTCTTCAACATACTGACCTAGCTCTATCAGCCTCTTGAAGTGAGCAGGGACTAAGCTATGTCTATACTGGTTCTGTAGTACTTAGTTCTAGGTAGAAGCAAGCTGTAGGCTGAGTGAAGTGCCTATAAAAGCACAAGTCACTGGAGAGTTAACTGACATGCTGCTTTCTCTGAATTGGCATTTTGGTGAAGTGCTTCATAGCACCATTATCTTACACTGCCCTTCGATGACTGCAGCTTGGCACCATTTTTGTAATATGTCTGCATTGCATTTGGCAGCCTGGTCTGTCTAAAGGAGTCCCTATTTCCCCCTTTTTGTCAACACAATATTCTGTATTCAGTTCAACAACAGAGTAGCCAACAGTTACTTCCCCTACCCCCCAGTGACTTACTCATAAATTCAGTATCTAAACTAGTAGACTACTAAATTGCAGAAAAAGAAAGTGCACAATTCCGTTAAAAATTAAGGCTTGGGACAATATAAATGTCAAAAGAATAAGTTAATGCTACTGTGAAATATTCCCACTTTCATTAGCCACCATGGTACATCTGCCTTGCAGCAATCAAATGAACAAAGACTGTTGCCAGGACCCATAAACTATTAAATAATAAGATGTCACATTCAGGGTTTATGAATTATTAAAAAACATAAGTATACCAAAGCATATAATTCTTCTATCACAAATTGAATTGCTTGTATTTTAGGTTATTTAAATAGGTATACCATGTTGCCACATTTTTTTGTCTCTATAGTACAGTATCTAGCTAGTCAATGGATGTGCTATGGGGAAAGTTTTGTGTCTTTTGTTAATGCTAGTCATATATTCTGCAAACATTTCTCTGAAGAGAACAACCTAGAAGAAAGGTAGTATGATGTAGCAGATAGTGGGGTAGCATTGATCAGTGAGATCTGGGTTCGAGTTCTGCACAGACATAAATTACAAGTTGTAATGCACATTGAACTTCAACTAAAGGCCACTATTAGTCCATAGATTATTCCCACAAGAATTGTAAAGCTTGATCTCCTACTGCTGTTCTTTTCCAGGTCTAGTGCCATCAACGTAGTGAAGATACTACGAGTCTTGCGAGTTCTCAGACCACTGAGGGCTATCAACAGAGCCAAAGGATTAAAGGTTAGAAGACATATAAAGATTAGATGTTAACTTGCTTTATGTGGCTTTACATCACTACTCTAGAGCAAGTAGATGAATAAATTGGTTTTCCATTCTCCTGATTTTAGTGGGATATAATGCATATCTTTGCTGTGCATAGACAATGACCAAGGGTTCGTTGTGGGTGAAAGCTGATTTTGTCCTCAAGGCAACATTGTATTTTTCATTTCTTCATAAGCATTAATGTCAGCCTGCCATTTTTATTGCAGAAAGCAGAGGGCATATTTAAGGGCATCACTAGAGTGGGTTTAACACTAGCTGCTGGGGTAAAAGTTTGGTTTTGCTCCATCTTAACATCTTTCCAAGATTTCAATCTACTTACTTTGTCTCAAAGAATTCAGTGAGAGCTATTCTACTCTGGTTCCATTTCTTTATGATCCTGGAATATGGCAGAACCTTGGAAACTGGCTTTTGAGTAGCAGCATGTCCAGCAGTGTGACAGAAGAGGGGAGAATCTGTGTATTGCAAGGATTTGTGTATTCCTGTGTACTGCTCAGGATCCCAGCCAGTGTGGACTTGGCCATCCTGTGATGGGGCAAAACTGTTCCTCCCTCCTGCACCCACCCACCCACCCACTTTGGGGTCTGATGCAGCTCCTGGGTTCAATTTGCCACAACTACCACTGCTTTGGATAGTGTCATCCAGCTGTAGGAAAGACAGACAATTCTACCTATTGTGGCATAGCGAGGATAACGACACTTGCTTTTTGTTTGCAAGTGCACAGTCTATAGACCATGGATTTCCTTTTCTATTTCATAGAGATACCATGTGGACTTACAGGAAGATGGCAATATAACAAGATTACATTCATTCATTCATTTATTTACATCAAATCCTAATACCATTTAAAAAGCAACCATTTAACTCACTCGTTTCTGTCTTTCTTTGCAGCATGTGGTTCAGTGCGTGTTTGTAGCCATACGTACCATAGGGAACATTGTGATTGTCACCACGCTGTTGCAGTTCATGTTTGCCTGCATTGGAGTCCAGTTGTTCAAGGTATATGCCCTGGAACCTATTTCTCACTTTTTCCTCATTAGTTATTGGAAAACAAGTTGCAGATGTTGGGGGGGGGGGGGTGGAGGTGAAGCATAGCCTGGTACTCTGCATATATTCAGTATTGCCTCACAGGAATATTAAAGTGACTTACCTGGTTACCTTAAACTTGGTAAAGTAGAGTGTCTGGATGTTCATCTTTGGATCAAGATTTAGAATTAGGGTCAAGCCCAAATTATTCCCTTTCCTGTTATCTTAGACCAGGGATTGCCAATCCAGGGTTCATGGGTGCCAGACTAGTGGCCCCTTTGTATTTCTTTTTTTTTTTTAATGGTGGGCACTTCCATCACCTGTGGAGGGATTTTTCTGATTGCCAGGAGGGAGTGCCCAAGTATGCTCTCTCTGTGTGTGCGATTAAAAGAGATGGACTTGGGCAGAGAGTGAGGCAGAGGTGTGTGTGGCCTGTGTGTGTGGGACAGGGAGAGAGATGTAGGCTTATGTGGTCTGCGAGAGATGTATACAGTGTGTGGGTGTGGGAGAGGGAGAGAGGTGTGTGTGGTGTGTGATCCATTGGAGAGGGAGGGAAAGATACACTTGGGCAGAAAGGGAGAGGTGGATGTGTATATGTGAAGTGTATTAGTGTGTGGGAGAGATTCATGTGTCTGTGACCTGTGTGTAGTCAGAATATGCAAGAGAGACAGTATGTGTTGTTTACTTTTCCTGGTACTGAGGAATGCTTCCTATTGTTACTGGAGGACAACAGCATTAGTTTGTGTGTGGAGGGGGGTGGAATTAACATGAGATCTCCATTGACATGACCAGAAGGACATAGGTGACTTCCTATGGCAAGCATGAGGTTGTGTGTGTGTGTGTGTGTGTGTGTGTAGAAGCAGTTGCTGTACACTCTCTAATTTTTAGTTATGCCATGCCCCCCACAGCAGCCATTTTGTGACTGGCACTCACAGGACTTTCTCAGAATTCAAAATGTGCCCACTGTTCCAAAAAGGTTGGTGAACCCTAGCTTTGATTCCTTCCTTTTTGCAGCCATTTTCCAGGAAACATTTTTATCATGTTTCAAATGCCCCTATTGTTTTCAGAAACATCTACGTACATTATTTGAACATATTGGGGGCAGGGGGAATAGAGATGTGCATGTTTGCTCCACCATCACTGTGCCCCCTGCAACAACTCCACTTCATAGGATATTCCTTCAGACTTTTACTGAACAAATAGAGGCAGTGGGGAGAGCATGTAATATGGTAGATAGATGTGGCCCACCTTTCCCCTTAACAAAGGATGTCTAAAAGTTATGAATTCAGGGAAGGGTCTCTGAAACAGGAGGTGCACCACATAATTTAGAATGATTTGCTTTTGGAATAAAATATATTGAGTCTTATGCCATCTTCAAGTTTGTGAATAAAACAAACCTAAAGAATATATTCCTTGACCAATTAGTAAATGCAAAAAATTAAGTCAGTGTAAACACAATGTATTTCTATAGTATCTGTTGATCCATGATGGGAGCATGAGCTCAACCATTTTAAAAAGTTGATTTCTTAAAGATGCAAAGGAAAGGTCAAGTTTGTTTTCAATATAGACACATTTTTGTTTTAAAGAACAATATAAAAAACCCTCAAACTTGCAGTAACTACTGCTGAACAAGTGTATTGGCAAGGCAGCTACAGCAAATGCTTACCTCTCCATAATGGTATGGGAGAAGGCCTCTTCTCCTCCCAGAGGGGAGGAGTTGTGAGCGGGAGCAGCTTCCTGCAGTGGCAGGGAGGCGTATTCGGCTGGTGGGCGGGGTTTAGCTGCATTTAAGCAGCCACAGCAGCGCTCTGACCCCAGTCGGTTCCTGCTTGCATCGGATCTCCCTCCCTCCCTTTTAGGTCAGTTTCCTCTGCGTGTTGACCTTGCTATGGACTTCGGTTGGTTGACTTTTTTATCCATTTGGCAAACTGGCACCAGCCTCTTGGTTTTTTCGCCTACCTCGTAGCAGCTTGTCACAACTTTTTGGGTATTGGTGGTTAGGCATTGGGATATGTGGAGGATTGGGTATGGCCATCATCTACCCCTCCTCTTGGGTATTCCGTTAAAGGAATCCGGCGGTCGTGGATCCTGCTGATGGTGACATGACCCTCGGTGATGTCATGGGGAAGCTTCCAGTTGTATTTGCATCAACAAGCTCCTCCCACTGGTTGTTAACCCCTGAAATGGCTCCCTGCTGAGCGGGGTGGAGTCATATATTGCTGTTTTATCCAAAGCCAATACCACTCACATGCTGTAACCAATAAAGTTGTGGCCTAATTTAGCCCATTAACCTAAAATAATGTGTCTTTGTGACTTATTATAATCCTATGTGGGTGGCAGGTCCTCGACTCACAATGTGATGCTAATGACCAGTATCTAAGATGAAGGTCTACCAGGCTTACATGTTGAGCCTGCTGCTTTATGGAAGCGAGTCACTGGCAACTTATACCCACCAAGGGTGATGCCTCAGTGCCTTCCAAATGCACTGTGTCAGAAAGATTTTGGCACAACATGACAGGTCAAAATCTCAAACAAAAAAGTGCTCTATCAAATCCACATTCCAGCATATTCACACTTAACGTCTCAGTGACAGCTACACTGGTTTGGTCATGTATACAGAATGGAAGATTGCAGCATCCCCAAGCACATGCTCTATGGGGAGCTGGCTTCCGGTACTAGGCCTGTTGGCAGACTAACTCTGTGTTACGAAGGTGTCTGCAAACGTAACAGGAATCCTGGCAAGAATAACCTTGCCATATGGGAAACACTTGTAGATGATCACAGTGCCTGGAGACAGACAGACAGTCAGGTTGTGTATCCATAGCAGTGACCAGATGAGGAATGACCACTGGGAGGAGTGCAGAGAGTAGAAACACCATGGTGTACCTGTAGCAGAAAAACTGGATACCTCCTTCTGTCCCACCTGTAATAAAACCTGTCTCTCCCATATTGGTCTCTACAGCCACAGCAGGCACTTGTAATTCTCAAACGGTTTGACTTTACCCCTAAAGGCACACCCTTTCATTGTCTTCTGAGACAGACTGGTGCCAACAACTACTACCACCGCCAACTTAACTAGACTCTACTCTAACCCATCTGTGTTGTGATGTCCCACATACATGCTCTGTGACTTAGTTCAAAAGTCAAATGCAAGGAAATCAATATAAGGAAAGAGATATGGCCTTGGTCCAAACAATGTGGTGGGCAGGGCAATAGCTACATATATTTAACATTTAAAATGCTAATAGATAAAGAAAACAAAGCAATTATTTTTTCATGTGACACTAAAAATCAGTGATCAGTAATTAATAGTGATTTTTCTGTTTTTATCCTCGTCCAGGGCAAACTATATAGTTGCACTGATAGCTCCAAGCAAACAGAAGCAGAGTGCAGGTAAGCGCATCATCTCTGATCAGCATTCCATATTAACTGGACCTAATGCAAAAAACTCATTTCTGTATATTTGTTTCTCCCTTTTCCTTCCTTCTCCTGACAGGGGCAATTTTATCACCTACAAGGATGGAGAAGTGTCTCAACCAATTATCCAGGCTCGAAGTTGGGAGAACAGCAAATTTGATTTTGACAATGTCCTCACTGCCATGATGGCCCTCTTCACTGTTTCAACATTTGAAGGCTGGCCAGAGTGAGTACATAAGGCTAATTCATAAAACCATTTTTATTTGGTGGACTCAAAAGGAGCCTTGAGAATGCATCAGCATGAACAAATTATATCGTCTTAGTTCAACCCCCTTTTTCAAAAGCTCTACAAGAGATTATGACTTTCATTTTTGACACTTAATGAAGCATTCACAAGACAGGTTCAATATGCCAAAACCTGGAAACTTTCTAATGCCATGTTCAGATATTGCCTTCTTATGCATGCTTCTAGCAGCTCAGGAAGTATCCTGGATGACAGCAGGGATCATTCTTTTATCTTGGGATGCTTCTGTACTTGTTGTCTGAAACTGGTGACACAGACTGTACAGTTCAAGGTACTCCTATACTCGTTGCTGTCAGCCTTGTGATTTGCAGAGTCTAGTGTGGACAGAAGCACTCCTCAGATCAGTGTACCCAATCCCTGCAGCTAGGGGCTCCTGGAAGTGCACTTAGTGTCTGTCTTGGGTTCTCTCCTTTTTTTAGACTGCTGTACCGATCCATTGATTCCCATATGGAAGATGTGGGGCCCATTTATAACCACAGGGTGGAGATCTCTATTTTCTTCATTATCTACATCATCATCATCGCTTTCTTCATGATGAACATCTTCGTTGGTTTCGTCATCGTCACTTTTCAGGAGCAAGGAGAGCAGGAGTACAAGAACTGTGAGCTGGACAAGAACCAGGTAATATAAGTGCTCCATGGTGTGGCCAAAGAAATAAAATACATTCCTTTATGAGGTAAAATTCTTCTAATAGGTAAAGTAATGTTTTTGATAGAAGCTAATGTACAAGCCTAATTCTGATGCCACATATCTTTAAACAAGTTGATGGTTCTGTTCACTGAGGAAAGAAAGTTCCTTGTGGGAAATTTTGGTTGGAAGGTGAAGAGATATATTTGATTTTATACCCTGCCCTTCCTCCCAAAGGAGCCCAGGGCAGTTAACACATGTTTTTGAAATTTTCCTGAAAGTCAGTAATGACGGAACAGACTCATCTTACTAGGGAGGGCATTCCACAAATGGGAAATGGCCAGTAAAAAGGTCCTGTTATGGGTCAATATCTATGACGAATCAACACCAACCAGGCAGCCCTCACCTTCAGTGGCAGCATCTCCAACAAGGCCTCAGTTCCTAGGGTTGCCCTACATCCATAATTTTCCGAACATAGCCAGGATTTGACCCTTGGATTTGACCAACTCAGGCAGAAATTGCTTAAATGCCCGGGAAAATCCGGACGTATGGCAACCCATGTCAGAAGTATAGATATCCTTTAAAATAGCTCAAAACTCTCTCAACAACTTTTGTGTCCAGATTTTCACTTTTTGAAATATGGAAACCCTTTCAGTTGCCATTTATAGGGTCTGATATGGTCCTTAAGGTACTTGGGTCCTAAGTCATTTAGGGCTTTATATGCTAATACCTTGAGTTGGGCATAGTAGCTAAGTGGCAACCAGTGTAGCTTTGAGGACTCGTGACACATGGTCCCATCAGGCTGCCCCACTTACCAGCCTATCAGCTGCATTCTACACCACCTGCATTCTGCAACTTAGAGATCCAAGAGATTCCATGTTGCACTTCAGCCTTCTTTCATTGGCTGTCTTCTTGGGAGAAAATAGCATTTTTGTAGCTCACTAGTGTGTTTATGAAAATATATTCTTATAACAAACTCAGCTGATGAGTGCCAACAGGATTCGAGTCAAAACAGAGCCACTGAGAAACAAGAGCATGGTGGAGGAACCCTGAGGATTGCAGGTGTATAATAAAGCTAATAAAGAGTGGAATGGAGTATCCTGGAGAAGATGAATCAATGAATCTTTATTTGCGTCAGCCATCGGCCATAGCAATAAAACAACAATACGATATACAAAGAATAAAACTAAAAAGTCAATTATATAAAATACATTTTAGGGGACGACAAAATAATAGTAGCAAAACATAACGATAATAATAGTAAGATCCTAGGAGAGGAATCTGGGCGGCGACGCTAATGTCACTCAGGTAGCAGCTCTCAGTCTCATTGCTCTCTCGACAAATTTGGCAACCTTCTCTGTTGTCGAGCCGTTCTGGTCGGCCAGGAGTGAGAACAGTTTGGCTTCACAAGAGTGGCCCGGGATGGCAGACAGGAGCGGCGAGTATCCTGGAGTATGGCTGGCTGACTGGCTGGAATGCTGTATAGAAATATTCCTGTTAGAATGTGAATATACAATGCATCATCTTGTTGCAGGTCCCAAATGCAAACATATTTGAGCCACCACCAACTTATTGTAGACACATACTGGGTTGTAGTCAACTACCTGTTACAGTGGTACCTCGGGTTAAGTACTTAATTCGTTCCAGAGGTCCATTCTTAACCTGAAACTGTTCTTAACCTGAAGCACCACTTTAGCTAATGGGGCCTCCTGCTGCTGCTGCGTCACAGGAGCACGATTTCTGTTCTCATTCTGAAGCAAAGTTCTTAACCCGAGGTACTCTTTCTGGGTTAGCGGAGTCTGTAACCTGAAGCGTATGTAACCCGAGGTACCACTGTACTTAGAGGAGACCCATTGAAATTAATTGTCATCTTCCTGGTTTGTCGCTGACTACTATGGAGTGCAGATCTAGCCCTCTGGGGAAGATATGAGCTTTGTGGGGGGGATAGAGGTCACACAAAGGCTCTGTGGACCTCAAAACCCCCGAAAGGATTTGTTTTGGGTGCATGGGATCTGGCTGTGCTCTGGGCGAATCTCTCCTGTCTCCTGGATCGCTCTGTAAAGAGTGGAGAAGAAAGACAGGATTGAGGTGCAAGTGCTGGGATCCATCACTATCTCCACAAAGTGAAGCCTCTGGCTCCGAGTGGATTTAGCGGCAGGCTTTTCAGAACATAAAAAGCCGAAATTTAAACCGAAGATTTAAATTTTGAACGATTTGGATTGATTTGGAAAATATTCGGTGTGAGACAGGATGGAAAAAGGAAGTCCTCCCCAGCTGTGCTGAGACATAATTTGCTTGGAGCTTTTCTATAAATCTTAAAGTTACTTTTAAACTTTCCCTGCTAAGTGGACCTTTTTGTAAGTTAATTCCACCCATCCCGGATATAATGGAGGATGGAGTTTGCTTTATTTTAAGTTTTCTCTTTATTTTTTGTATTGGACTGCTATTTTGATAAAACTTTGATAAATACTGTTTTAGTGCACAATTGATATACTTTCTTACTGGCAAGACCAAGAGTTAAAAACTGGCAAACTGTCCCTTATTGCTTTTCCCCTGCCCTATCCTTGGGGAGCCTACAGCGAGATTGGAGAGGGGGTGCCACACAGAGTATTTTCCAATTTGTGTTTTAAAGCCTTTTGATCAATCAGATCTATCGGCAGACTGTGATTTTATCTGAGCTATCTTGGAAATATTTTGTTTTTCTTTCTTTTTTTACCATCTCCTCCCCTTTTGTCCCATTTTGAGTTAAATACAACCCACTGGTTTTTCATATTTGTTTTTCAAAATTTATATGATGTAACCTATGGATAGTGGCAGCTGGTGCTTAAAAGTGTGGATAGAGCACTCCCAAATTCCTCCTACTCCTAAAGAGCTATCTCCTGGATTCTTACATATGATGCATACAAGTTCTTGTCACAGCTTGATTTTTAGTGTGAGAAACTGATTACCACCAGTGATAATTTCCAGAAGAATAGCATTAGTCAGTTGTAGCAAAATTAACAGTACATCTTATGATTCCTTTAAGACTGACAATTTATCTAGGTTTGCCATGTTTTGAAGAGCAAAAAAGAGGACACTATGACAGCCATTCAAGGCAAATACATGCAATCTGTCTCAAATTTTACCCCTGAAAGAAGGGACGTGTCCTGGAAAAAGAGGACACATGGCACCCCCCCAAAAAAAAATTTATAGCATAACTTCTTGTGGAATGCTGAGTAGCAGTCTCATTGGTTACATCTGGCACAATTAACTTAGCCACGGTGTCATGTTATTATCTACGACACCACAAGGCTCTGTTATTATTAAGTTGTGCTATATTTACAAAAACACCAACTTGCAATGGTCTTTTGCTATCACCTACCCTAGAGGACAGGAGCCTCTGTTTTGAAATTTTATGATCTAAAAGATTGAGTTGAATTGTCCAGAAACTATTTTGTCACACAAGTATCATCTAACCCACTGTTCTTTCTTAACAGCGCCAGTGTGTCGAATATGCCCTGAAGGCCCGCCCCCTTCGGAGATATATCCCAAAAAACCAGTACCAGTACAAAGTGTGGTATGTGGTGAATTCCACCTATTTTGAATATTTGATGTTCATCCTCATCCTGCTGAACACCATCTGCCTGGCCATGCAGGTAGGTCTGAAGTCAAAAGGAATTGCATTGTGGTTGGAATATTCATTGTGCAGGAAAACATTCTCCCTGACTTGAATAGCTTGCTGGAAATGGGGAATATTTAGAATCTCCTGTAAAAGCTGTTTTAACTTGTTGCTTGCTATGGATTAGAGATGTGATTAGAAATGACACTTATTGGCTATGACATTAGCAGTTGTCACATATTCTGATAACTGAGGTATGTGGTTTTTTAAACATAACTATAGTGTTGTCTACTAGATATATAATTGTGGACAACAAGGAGTGGTATATAGGTATTTGAAGGTGGAGAGTTGAGTATAGTGCTGGAGAACAATAATCAAGAACGAAGTTCCCCATGAGTGATGTAGTATATAGGCTGGAAAAACCTCAGGTCAAATTTTATCCAGTTTAAGCTCAGGAAGTAACTTTCAGCAAACTACTATTCTTTCAACCACAGCCCTCTCACTATAATATGAGGATAATAATACTACCCTACTGTATGGAGTCAATGGGTTGTTCTAAAGTTAACTGAGATGAAAAGTGTTTTATACATTTGAAATGAGTTGTATTGTAATTATGGTATGGTTTTAATAGAGTTTAAATGTATATACTTATAGTCCAAATTCTATCAATGTTTAATTGTTTATTAATTATATTTTTCTATGTTTTTAGCTGTTCTTAATTTTCTCTTTAAGCCACCTAGAGTCCCTGTCAAGAGAAAAGGCTGAGGATAAATTATTATTATTATTATTATTATTATTATTATTATTATTATCAGCGGCGTAGCGTGAGTTGTCAGCACCCGGGGCAAGGCAAGTAATTTGCGCCCCCCCTAACCTGCGAGTTGCCGCTGGCGCTGCTGCCCAAACGACGCCGCTTGCCCGGAGGAGGAGGGGGCAGAGAGGCGAGGAAAATGCAACATGGCCCAGCAGCTGCAGAAGCAGCGGCGGAGGCGGGGCTGTGAGGAGGGGCTGCCTGGTGCGTCCTCCGCGGCCCTGACGCGCGGGGACTGCGACGAGCTCTGAGAGCCGCTGCCTGCCGGGCGCCTTCAGCCCGGACGCGCGCACAGCTCGTCGGTTCCGCGAGACATGCGGCTCCGCTACAGCCTGCGCCCGAGGCTCTTCGGCGACTCCGGAGGCAGCGAGCGCGCCCCTCCCAGATGTTGCGCCCGGTGCGGCCGGCACCCCTGGCACCCCCCACGCTACGCCACTGATTATTATTATTATTATTATTATTATTATTATTAATAATACTCTGCCCATGGTTGCTAGAAGTACCACTCAGACAGTGCATTGGCTTTCTCACCATGAAGGCAAGAAAGAAGGAAAAAAATCTCCAGGCTTCTAAAGGGGTCATCATATTGCAGTAGATAGAAAACCATACTCTGTGTTGTGAATTAATTAAAAGATAAAGGAATCACAAACCATTGGCGATGAGAACCTCTTTAGAAAACAGATAGAAAGGCAAAGGTGAATATGTGTACAATCCAAACAATATGCTTTTCAAAAATGAAAAATGAGGTGACTTGTTTTTCAGCACTATGGTCAGAGTTGCATCTTCAAAGAAGCAATGAACATCCTCAACATGCTCTTCACTGGTCTCTTCACCGTCGAGATGGTTCTGAAATTAATTGCCTTCAAACCCAAGGTAGCTATTGCCTCTCAGGTTTTCTCTCTGTTCATTGTCCTATGGGGTCAAAGGGAGGACAGGAGGATTTGGAATGAGGTAATAAACCTGGAATTATCTCCCACTGTTCCATCATCTGTTCAGGAGATGGACTTGTGCAGTTGTTGTCTGGACTGGAGTCTCAATCTGTGCTTGGAGGAGCCTTTCATTCTTGTGTTAAGCATAGGGATAGAATAGCCATGCCTCTTAGAAATACAAAATTCCAGCGATTATTCATAGTATTTACTCAAGAGCTGGGCCGTAATTCAGTATTTTCACATCTACATATCATACAGTACCGTCTTTGAGGCAGAGGGCCCCCACAAGTTGACATTTCCCATATAATTTTTAAAATGTTTTTTTGAGAATGCCTGCAACATGGTAAAATAACTACATCTGGAAAACATTTTTTTTCCAAGACGTTTGTTTGTTTGTTTACACGGGGTCCTCCTGAGTGTGGGTCTCTTTAAAGACCAGTCTTCCACATGAATGTTGAAGGAAACTACTGCCTCATGCTCATTAATCCAGGTCCAAAATGAATGTGTGACTTAGCCCCTAGACTCTGAAGTTTGTTGCATAGCTAGTATTGGCCAGAGAAGGTTATACGTCGGGCCCATAATCAGAATATATTTTGTCTCTATGCATTTGAAAGGTTTCTACTTGTAAGTATTTCATCCCTGATTTTGGGAAGCCTTTTTGTACTACCCCAGTAGAAATGTGTTTTGTCTATGAATTGATAAACAGGAAGCTCTTCATTTGCATTTGAATAGTAGATTTTAAATTACAGTCAGTAACAGGTTTTTATAGATTGTTATGGAGCTGGATTTCACTTTTCATATACACTTATGGTTCATCATGCTCTGTAAGACTGACATCCAAGTTTGTGTGAGAGTGAATATCCTACTATTTCATAGGATACTGCAGATAAGAAACTGGGTGTGAGGTCCTGGGTCTATTGAGAAGAGTGTGCCTGTTATTAAATATATTTTTAAATACATAACTGAACCTGATACTGTATTCTCTATCTGTGCTCTAACTCAGCACCCTTAAGCAACTAATATTCCCAGGGGCTGGGACACCATTTTCTGGTTTGCCTCAGGCAACAAAGTGTCTTGGGCCAGTTTTCAAGGAGTCCACTACCTGATCCATTGGATTCCTATGGAAAAGGCCTTTCACTACCTGAAGTAACTCCACAGGCCAGCATTGTGTGGATACAATAGTAGCATAGGAGTAAAATTTATTTGCTACCATCACTACAACAGAATAAGCCCTATCACAGACCCAGTTTTACAATTTCTCTCAATTCTACAGAGTACCAAGAAGCTTAAAGGACTCTTAAGTTTGACTGAGATTCTTGGGAGCGATCATATCTATAGCCTGGGTTATCTCCCTGTTACAGGCAAGGAACAGGACCTCAACAGGGATACTGGATAAGGCTCCAGAAAAATTCCCTAGGGCTGCATAAAACCTTTTGTATTCATCAGCTTGCAGGAGGCAGACTGATGAAATTGGTCCTCCATTCTTATGGAGGTTACAGAGGCAAAGAACCTGATGACTGAGAAACTGAGTGAGAAGATGGTCCAGAAGATGCGAAAGAAGGGGACTAGAGTAGACAATAGTCAGAGGGAGGGGGTTATAGGATGAGACAGAAGGGTGAGAGAAGGATGGTGAGATACAAATCACGGATTATTTAACTGTGATTCCTGCATTGCAGGGGGTTGGACTAGATGATCCTATGGGAACCTTCCAATGCTATAACTCTATGAAATGGTGACAGAGCTTCCAAACCATCCATATATATATATAGCAGAGGAGAGGGACATCCAATCTTTTCAGCATGATTGCTCAGTAGGCAGCTGCACAGTTTATCATCAATGAGCTTTAATGTGTCACATGGTGCTACCTTTCTTGGGTTAGTTCTGGGAGATGTGCCATCCCCTTCTTTACTTTTTGACCTTATTGAAAAGAAATTGTGCAACATGGCTAACCAATTCCACAGCAGATAGATAATTAATCTGGCAGGGAAAATCTGGTGCAAAGAAACGGGCAGGAGCTTCATGGAACAGGGACCATTACTTTCTCAGCAAATGTATCCAGGGAGTTTGCATGTTACTGCAACATTGTGACAGATTTATTTCAAGACTAGAACTTGAAATTTTAACAATGTCATTATGATTTTTTTTTAAAAAAAAATGATATGACTTAGCACAATGTGGTGGTGTGGGAAGCACCAGATTAGCTATTATGCTTAATTATTTATTTAATATAGAAAATTATTCACACAGTGTTTAAAAAGCCCAGTGGGATGGTGCCTGCACAACTGTACCTGCAGGAACAGCAGCTGCACAAAAAATGAATAATCCTAGAGGAAAGGTATTACATTCATCAAAGGAAAACCCTCATCCCCACAGTATGAAAATGCACTCAAACAGTGAGAAACAGTTGAATATGTTTCAGTTGAGGTTAACTGATTCTAACCTATAAGCCTTGGAACAAGAATATCTCAAGGATTGATTGCAAGTTTCTATATGAACCAGCCTAGTTTGGGGAGTTTCTTCTATGGATACTTACATTAGCTGGAGCCATGTGGTTGGTTACTGGAGATGTGGAGTTTTCAGTTGTTTCAGCTTTCAAATGTGTTCTGTTTGCCTAAATAGTGCCGGTAATAACTTATGTTTGTCTAGGTGTTTTAACTCAGCTTCTTGTTTTATCAGCAGCTGCTTTTAGCATTTTAGCAGCTTCTGTTTAGGGTTTTAGTTTTAGTTTATTCTGATGTTTCAGTGTTTATTGTTTCATGATTTGTAAGGTGCCTCCATTCCAGCCCATGTTTGTTGCATGCAGCACTGTTTTTCTTTTTCACTACAGTCAGCTTCTGACAGACACAGCGTTATCTGTCTCACTATCTACTGTGGCAGAATCTTACATAAATACATACATACATACATACATACATACAATCCTACATACATACATTATTATGTTATTCCATATCATTTATTTCAGCACAAAGGGCATTCCTTTAAATGCAAAGGAAACACAATAGAAATGGAAAAAATATTGTCAACTATGTACCTTTTGTGGACTGAAAACAACAGCAAATACTGACTGTATTAGCTGGATTGATTTCTGTTCTGGACATGGGATGAATAAGCTAACAACTAACAACTAAACATCAGGAAGAACTTTCTGATGGTAAGAGCTGTTCAATAGTGGAACAAACTCCCCCAGAAGGTGGTGGACTTTACTTCCTTGGAGGTTTTTAAGCAGAGGTTGAATGGCCATCTGTCATGGATGCTTTAGTTGAGATTCCTGCATGGCAGGGTGTTGGACTAGATGACCCTCAGGGTCCCTTCCAACTCTACAATTCTATGATTTTATGAACAGAATCCTCACTGCTCGAGATAGGCTGTCACACTGTAACAAAGCAAAACCCCAACCTCTGCTTCTCTTCAAAATCTCTAAAGCAACTACACACTTAAGCCACTATACAAGACAATGTCATTTTACTAAAGCTGTTGAGTTACAAGAAAAAGAGATGACACCCTGATTCTATTATCCCTTTTCCATTTCCTGCCATAAGATCTCTAACATATATGTCTCCAACATACAATGAGATATTTGCCCCTTGTCTGGCAGGGACCCAATAACATGATCCTTTTCAGTGTAAGTATCTCCCTCTCTGATCTTCATGAATAACAAATACTAAGTACTTATCTCAATCTTAAAACCCCAGCACTTCCACAGATCTTTCTACAAGAGAGTCAAGTACACACTACTTAAATTACATTTTACAGCATATGCAGATGTTGAACAGAGCAGTGCATCTGCAACACCTCAAAAAGATTGACCTGCTATTTGACTCTTAGGCAAGATTTCTAAGGTAGAAGATAAACAGCTGATAACTCCTTATAGTTTTCAAAAACTGCTAACCATCAGTATTATACTGGAATATCTATTTTAATTTTTATCTGAGTGTGTGAATAAGAATTTTGTGTAACACACAAGCTTACATCAATATTTTGAAGAGTAATTAGATAAGCAAAAAGTTCCACATGGGTAAGCAAAAGTGTCCAATCAAATCTTGTTGATAACCTGCAGTATCTGAGCTGCTTGCTCTTTCTGTAATGCATACAAATTCTCACCATGATCATGCTCTCTATAACTGCCCTTCCCCCTTGGATTATTTAAAGTGTGGGCTGGTCTCTGAGCTTTTATCAAAGACAAACTCATGGTAGAATGGCAAAACAAATAGAACCTCTTCATTTCCACCAAAGAGAATTGTATGGAATCATATGCTATCAACACATCCTGAAAAATGTGCCTGCCAGACCCAAATAGACAAATCCTGTGGAATGTTACTGGGCATCAACAGCAATGGACACCAAGCAAAGATAATGAGCTTCCAGAAGCTGCAATTAGCTAAGTAGAACCTGTTTGGCAAAGGATATGTCACAAAGTATCAGCCATAGTAGAACAATTGGTGGCAATGGATCCAACACTGGCCCCTTTTCCAGTGTATATGGAAGCCATGTGTGGGCTCCATAGAAAATAATTATATTCTTGCTAACAGCAGCCCAATTACAAATAGCTCAGTATTATTCATCATTCTTCACAACTGCTGCTGTTCATTATTGTTCATTAATTTATATTCCACCTAATTGCCGAAGTAGCTTCTGAGCAGTATACAACCAATTACAAAAAGTGTAAACGCACATGGGAGACAGTTGCAGTAGTTAGTCATTACAGTACAGGCTCCCCCTCCCCTTACTTACCTCTGTGGGCCATACTGTCTTAGTAACCCCAGCTGGAGTGGAATTTGGAATGGAGTATTTGTGTCTGAAGTAGGAATTGTGATGATTTTTGCAATAATCAAGCTTGCACTCTAGCTGAGGCCCATTTGCTTGCTTGCCAGCTGATCAGGTTTCATGTGAGTGTTAGCAATATTTTTTTGCAATAATCAAGCTTGCACTCTAGCTGAGGCCCATTTGCTTGCTTGCCAGCTGATCAGGTTTCATGTGAGTGTTAGCAATATTTAGCAGACCAAATTTCTTCCGTCATGAAAAAATGAACTTCCTGGCAACTTACCGAACCAGGCCATTATAACTGCAACTCATTTCGATATCAGATCTGTTGTGCTGCAAAAAGGTATATTCCCTAGAACCGCTTAATTGAGAAGATGACAGTAGCCATTAACATTCATTGTTATGTTTCTAATCCTTTATCCTACCATCATTGTATGTGAAGTTGTGGGAGGTAGTAATGCTTAATGGTACTTTCTGGGCAGCTCTTTTGATTTTGTTGTTAACAACCATACACACAGGCACACACTTTGCTGTACAGTACAAGATGCTATTGCCATGGCAGTGTCATTGCTCTTGCTAATAAAGGTAAAGGGACCCCTGACCATTAGGTCAGTCGTGACCGACTCTGGGGTTGCGGCACTCATCTCGCTTTATTGGCCGAGGGAGCCGGCGTTTGTCCGCAGACAGCTTTCGGGTCATGTGGCCAGCATGACTAAGCTGCTTCTGGCGAACCAGAGCAGCGCACGGAAACGCCGTTTACCTTCCCGCTGGAGCGGTACCTATTTATCTACTTGCACTTTGACGTGCTTTCGAACTGCTAGGTTGGCGATAATTAAAAATAATACAAATTATGTACATTGCCAGATTAAGCAGAAATCTATTTCTAACCATCTCTATTCAACACTAAGTCCCATTTAAATAAATAGTGCTTACTCTTAAGTAAGTTAAATTAGGATCCCACCCTTACCACACTTTTTTTTTAAAAAAACTATCACTAAGTAAATATCACAGAAAAATGTAGCCAACTCTGTACCCCAATCCTCTTCACCATTATATTGTTTACATAGCAACCAAATTATGAAAGAAAGAAAACCATTTACAGGTGTGATGTAAAAGAGACAAAACTGTTGTTGTTGGTATTGCACGAAGATGAGAACAAAGACACCACTAGAAAAACAAATTACAATACCCCTGGGGGCACACAAATGGATTCTGGGTGATAGTGGGCAATGATTAACAGTAGCAGAACTGCACATAGTCCATTGCACAATAAGTTCTCACAACACAGCCTGGAGAGTTAAAGTCAGTTATGCCATTTTTGCAAAATGCAAGAGTGGGCTCAACTGTGATGTGTTTCATGAGCTGTAGATGAAAATGAGCGAAGTTTACACAAGGACTCTGTGAGAAAATATGAATGGGCACACGAATGAGAATACCATCTAATCTAGAGCCCCAGGGCAAGGTATCTGTTAGGGTTCTAGGCAGAGGAAGTGTTAGAAATACACTCATGTTCCCCTCTTTGTAGGAAGTCAGGCTGTTTTGTGCAAAGTGTTCAATTTCATATAGTTTCCCATCACCAGAGTTCACTCTTGTGAGCTCTAGGTATGCATGACCTGGTGCCAGAGAGATTTAGCACCATGCCATACATCTGAGTATCTGTCTTATGGTCTCCATGTGTGGGGTTTACATCTGAGTTGCGATTTGCTGTGATTGGGTGCTGATTTATACCACATGATATCTTATGCTTTGTAATGGTGATGTGGGTGGAGTGGTTAATTTGCAGGTGGCTATTTTTAAATTTTCCCCTCCCATTCAAGGTCATGTAAAGTTACACTGAGCATCTCCAGACTGTCACTATTTTTAGGTGGCATTCAATCACAGACCAGCAAATTCAGGTTGTACAATTAGAGCTGATTTGGAGCTCTAATTGTGGAACCTGGATTTGCTGGTATGTGATTGAATGTCACTACAATGCAAGACTGGTGGGCAAAAGTGTGGGTAATTGCAGTAGCTGAAAAGCATATGCAGCAAAGGAGAGTGTGTACAGAAGTTGTGAGATGTGATAATTTTACAGCAATGTGGGGGACCTTTTATAATATTATTAGACAAGGTAGCAATTAAATACCTCCAGAATCTCAGGTGTATTTCTGGGAAGATTCAATACCATAGCATTTCAATTCTCATTGCTATTTTAGTCACTTGTCTGTATTTAGATATCAAAAGTATATCTCCCATTGATGTTTTGAATATGTAAATGGCATGTATTATGCACCATTTTGTTGTATTCAATTATTGTTTTGCTTTTTTATTACTATTATTTTAATTTAAAAAACTGGTTAGGTGCAGCTATTTTCTGAAGATCTCCCCACAGTACATGTGTGAGTTTACTTCAGAGGATGTAGCCTAATAAATTAGGCTTCTTAAAAATAGTAATAAAAATACAATGGTTTTTCATAATACATTTTTATTACTCTTGTACGAGCTCAATCACTCTTGTACAATACTTCATTATTAAAAATTAAAAAACAAAAGAAATGGAACTGAGTATTGTCCCTCTCAAAAAGCACAAGCTTCCATTTTTCCCATTATGAAACATTAACCAAAGCTGGTAATGCTTGTTGCTGCACTCTTGTATGCATCATAGGAATTGAAAGTGCACAAATACTGAAATACCTTTATGCATACCCAGAATGGAAAATGACTGTGGTATCCTTAAGAGGAGGGACAGAAAAATCCTCTATTACATGAAACTATACCCACTGGTGTGAACAGCAAGCAGCAGAATAGCAATAAATATACATGACTGAAAAATTGGGAATGTGTGGAAGCTAACTTGCCTAATGCATACACAGAAAACGCAGATCTGAATTAGTCTTGTGATATAAATTTCTTGTCTGGTTACATCCAGTTATACACGGCCTCCCTGCCCCCCACAGAGATGAGTTTACCTGCTTTGGGTACTCTGACTGGACACAGTCTTCTTTCTTGAATATGCATGAACGTATGAAGCTGCTTTATACTGAGTCAGATCACTGAACTATTTAGCCCAGGAATGAGGAACTTTTGGCCCTCCAAATGTTGTTAGATTCCAATTCCCTTCAGCCCCAGCTAGATGAATTGTTGTGGCTAATAAATTATTTCTATTGAGGTTTGAGCATCGTCTAGTTTGAATCAAGGAACACCTTTGTAGGTAAGGTTCTACTGGGTCTCTGTGCAGAGGCCACAATAGTTAGTGGTGATGATGATGATGATGATGATGATGATGATGATGATGATGATGATGATAGTTACTAACTGAATTGTTTAGCAGTCTAATACAGGGTAGTATCCAGGCTTACAATCAAGTTTTAAACCTTTTCAAATTCCATTAAATGCCAGGTGACATGGAAACCTTTAACCTGGTGCCAAAAAATATCAGTTCAGGTGCCAGGAGGACTCATGAAGAAAGGAATTGCATAATGGGGGGCCACAACCAAAAAAGGCCCTCTCCCTTTTTGCCACGTCTAAGCCTTTCTTGGAGGAGGCACACAGAGGGACACCTCAGATTACATGTCTAAGGTTTGGATATATTCTTGGCAGGAGAGGTGGTCAGTTGGGCATTGTGGTTCTGAGCTTTATAAGCTTCTATAGATGAAAATCAGCACCTTGAATTGGGATTGGAAACATATATGCAGCCAGTACACTTGTGTTAATACTGGTGTTATAAAATTGCTTTTTCTTACAGAACTTTAGTACTTTTCCAAAGGGGCTCTCTTCTTAGAACTTGATATAGGCTCCAGTGGGTAATTTCCCCTGTTGTCAACAAGGCTTGCCTGACATCACATTTTGAGCTGTTTCATGGGATGTAAAAGCAGTGATCTCTAGAGAACACAATGGTTCCATTACTGCAGAAGCAAACCATGGCTTTCTTGCTAGCTTGAACTTAGCACGCAAGGAAACCAAAAGCTGATTGGCAGGTACACTTAGAACAGTTAAGAGTAGCCTGCTTTCCTTGCACAAATGAGATTCCGCACCAGCCAACTACTGCATATTTATATCAATGCTTTCATTAACTAACTGATCATGGGGTGATTAATTTTCTTTTGATTGGGAAAAAGCAAGTACTAAACTGTAATGGTGGGACAAAGCTATATTTCACGAGAAAACAGTTCAATCTCCTGTCCTCCTCCCTTAAAAACCTTCAGGGTATTGTGTTCCTGAAAGAAATTGCCACCAGAAAGTCATGAATAAACTCTGGGAAGCTTCAGTATAATGATAGCATGACCATATCTCTGACATGAAAGCAAAAAGACTTCCACTGGGCAAGAGATTTGCTGTCACACACTAAACTTTTCACTCTAAAAAATAAACAGTGCCATCAGTTTACTCTTGGTTAGATCCTAACTCACTCTCCTGGGAGAAAAACATCCCACAAGAAACTTTCTGGTAGGAAAATGCATCCTCCTTCTTAGATTAAAAACTGAGATTGAAATACCCCTTGATTAGGTTTTCTGTTCATACAACAATAAATATGGCTTTAAAGTCTGTGGGGGCATACCAAACAATTTCTAGACATTGGAATAATTCTTTTTCAATATGTAATGGTGACTATTGACAGCAATTTGCTCTCCACAAGCCAAAAGAAAGAAAAAAAGGTTGGTTTTTTGAGGAAGGATATCTGTACAGGTGAGGTAAATTTGTAGGGTGTGTCTGAAATTATAGGACCTCATTTATTTGGCATGTACAATAATCAATAATATTATTTTAAGCCCCTCTTTTATCTTATATAGGATATGTGGTTTTTTTAATGAGTTTATAGTAAGCTGGAGAACTGGAGAGAATTGCAAAAAAGTTACATAATCCCATCTATAATAAAATGAGATAAATGAGGAAATTCTTCCATTCTGTTCCTGGCTAGTGATATGTACCAAAGATAGGCTTCACGATGGTAGTGAACCACTGATGTCAAAGGCACAAAGTTGAAAGATTTGAAACTCAACAAGCTCAGGACCATTAGGTAACTGCAGTGAAAGCAGAGTTGCTTGTTGAAAGTTCAGGAAGCAATTCTGCACCATCTGTGGGTAAAAATTATGCCTAAGACAGTCTAGTTACTAGTATGTGAAAAAATGCATTTTCCTACTCTGTGCACCATATTCTGCCCTCTGTTTCAAAGACACTCAAGTGAGCATCTACATTCCCAGTAGTACAATTCTCATCTTCCTAGGATGCAATCCTACTCCAGTAGCAACTGATGGCAAAATTCCCATTAATTTCAATAGAATAGAACTTCAGTCCTAGTGAGTTCATTGCTTTCACTTAAGCTAGAATTTGGTGCTTTGACTTCATTGTGCACTAGAGGGCAACATTCGGCTCTGGTGCTAACCCTGCTTATTGCTAGCTGTTGCTAGCTTTGTTGGTAATCCTAGTTGGCAATGAGAAGAATATGTGATGGAAAGACTTTGAATTACGAAATTTGTTCTTTTCTAAAGTTAGTGCAACTTGGTTGAAGGCATATCTCCCTGCCCGTTATTAAGGATTTGGAAGGATAAACTGTTATGGCATGGTTGCACACAGATTCTTGAAGCAAGCAATATACATGGACTTTCCACCTTCAAGTACAATACCAAAACTAGTTTTTAAAACCCTACTTTCTGATCTTTTTGCACTTCATTTATCTAAGTAAAATTATTTCTATGGAGCAACAGAAGCAACTTTACCATCACAGTGTTGTAGCTCTCATCAGGCATCAGTATTTTATTTTTATTTAACAAAAAAAATATACCATTTGATTGTAATAAAACATCTAAGCAGTTTCAATAGCTTGATAAATGTACACATATAATAAAGAAGGGGGAAGAGTCTTGCTCTCTGTGCAGCAGAATGAATCCCATTCCCTTCTTTTCCTTATAAGCAAATGCTTCTTCTGATTCCTTACAAATCTGTGGACTGTTGAAATTGATAAACATTATTATTACTGCTTTTAGTACACGTGGCAATGATCCTTCTCTTTCATATACATTTTGAATGGTTTAACAAATTCTGAGCTTTTGTGCGCGGCATAGCATGTCGCCAGTGCTTTTGACTCATTCTGGCTTGCTTTGGGTTTCCAGGGTAGAGCTTTGTGCTACAAAACTGGTTCTACAAGAGTCTATGATGGGATACAAAAGATGAATGTATAAGCTATTAGCTATGGCCACTCTACAGTATCATTTCTGAGGTCATGAAAAAATTAAGTTTGTACACAGCCTGAGGACCAAATTTGAGGTGGCATTTGCCATGTGTTTTGCTCTTATTAGGCTATTTTTTCAAAACAAAACAAAAGCAGGAACGTCTGGGAGCGCCAAGCCATATCTGGACCATAGTGGGGTGGGAAACAGTTTTTAACCCTTTACCCCACAGCAGCCCTTATCCTCAGACCCTCTCCATGCCTATACTTCATAGTGGGATAAAATCTCCTATTTATTTATTTGATGCCAATAGCAACTTTCCTGCAACTGTGAATAGCAGGTGTGGAGAGATAATCAGTGGAGGATGGCTGATTGGGACAGTGGCTGGGGCAAAGGCTTAATTCCCACCCATGGACCTGATCTGGCTCTCCCCAAATCCCAGCTATTTGGTTTTTTTTTAATCACCCATTTAAGAATAAGGTGCCTTATTTGGCCCTTAAATACATTTGATAGATCCCAGAAAGACTGAAAATGAATACAGACATGTGTGTCTGCTTAGTCAAAACAGAAAGGTCCTATGAATGAGTTGACTTGTTTCTAGCTTGCTCTATTGAAATTTCAAGTTCTTGTCAGTTCAGAGGTCATCGTGAACATATTTTTACTAACCTATGTATGCATCCAAGGTATGACCATGTTATTACTCAAACTACTTGTGCCTTTTCATTTTAATCTACTATTTTCCTCCTTCTCTGTGGTGTCAATCTTTAATTACAGATTTATTCCAGGTCCATTTGGTTCCTAGAAACGCTGGAGACCACCATAACACTCATTTTAATGTTTCACTGTGAATCTTGTGGGGCCGGTATTGACTGATATCACCCAGTTTTGACTTCCTGTACTCTTTCTTCCTTTCTAAATGTACTAGGCTCTCTGCTAATGGGATAACGTGGAAAGTCCCCCCTCCATGTTTTAAGCATCCAGTTGTCAAATAAGCCTGTGTTCCATAGTGTGCATGGAATTTCCCTTGTGTACTTCAAAAATGTATTTATGTTGTTCTAACTCCACATCCTCTTCCTTTCCCCCCGCCACAAGACACCCAACCAGCACATCCCAATATTTTGACATATAAATTAGACAGAAAGATTTTCAGTCTCAAGATCTGTAGCTGGAGTGCACTACAGAAGGGGATCCTTGGTCATTGTTTGGCCCAGATATGGGTCTTATCCACTTTTCTCTTAAGATTCCCAAACCTGGTCTGGTTATTGCCAGTGGTAGAATCTATTGCTATTCCTCAACCCTTTCCCCTCCTTTCTTTTAAGTTTCCTGGGAACTCAGCTTCACATTTTACTCATGACCTGATCTTCCCAGTGCTAAGAATAGTAACCACTATGCCACTTAGGTTCAATCTCTTTGAAAACACCCCACAGCTGGAGAAACATGGAAGCCAGATTAGCACAAACAGATATAAACAACCAGAGGTTAGATTTATTAAGACTATAAAAAAGTCTAAATATCATTGTGGAACAGATAAGTGAGGAAAGGATTTTTGCATGCCCTGCAAAAGTCTTGGGAAATAATTTGCAATCTATTACCATGTTTTTGATTTTTTTTGAAAGGAGGCAAACCAACTCTCAGGACACAGAAGGGACACAATCTTAAATTTACAACGCGGCTTTAACCAACTTATTTATAAATTGCCACAAGAAGAATGAGGATCACTCAGTAGAGTAATAGATAGGTTAAAATACACATTCATTATGTAACGTATTTGGTTGAATGATGATAGCTGTTCGGGGGAGAAACAAGAGCTGGATAGGGCTTTTGAAGGCCTATCAGCAGTTGGCAATTATGCTATTTTTGCATAATTACCTTGGCTCTTTATCCAGTCCAGCCTGCTCTATCTCTAGGAGATGGATGATTTGTGTCAACCATATCTGTCTTATGTATTCTCTTTTACCCTAATGTGATCCTGATGCTTATCAGCTGTTAACTAACCTTGGCCTCCATTGCTAAGCTCCTAATCTTAAAATAAGGAATACTACCACTCAGGTTCTACATGCTGAATGGATTATTTTAGAGCTATATACATATAGCTGTGGGAGCATATGTGTCTGCTATGAATGCTGCCCTATTTCATGACAGTGAAAGTCAGTGGAGGGCACAGAATAAGGAAGGGTCAAAATTAGAAATGTTTCACTAAAAAGTTTTCTTGTATGTTAGCTACTATGTGGGAGCCATTTCCCCCATAGTGCAATAAGTGTACAAGAATATGTGTATGAAGGTATCACATGTAGTTCCTTCCCATTCAAACTTCATCCAGGTGGCATCTCTTCAGAGAGTAAGCAGGTCCCACACTATAGTGTCTAAATGTAGATAAACCTTAGTCTCACCAGAATGCAGCACCTGATTTAAAAAGAACCAAGGCATGTCTCTCTTTTCATGTTGCTAAGCTACATCTGCTCTTGTCTTAGTTCTACCATGTTCCACTGAAACTTTAAATACTGTACAGACCTGTTGGCTGTGTGTACAAAATGAATTCATAATGAAGTCTGAAGGGGGGAAATGGCAGAACAAGGGAAGATGCAGCAGAACTAGAGGGAAGGGCTACTTCATGCAATTCAGAACCCAAGAATTATTCATCCTACAACAAACACACATGCAGGTAGTCCTTACATAAACACTCAATACCTTTGATTTCAATGGGATTGCTTATTTGAGTAATGCCAACATGTGTGGTTGTATAAGAAAACTTATTCTCTAGCTACTCTTCTATAACCACTTGAGGACACCAGGGCAGTAATTCTAATGCCGATTTTTGAACTGTTTTTTTGTCTGTCTAACATTCCTTTTTAATCCCCATCCTGCCTGCCCCTTCCTTATGTAGGGTTACTTTAGTGATCCTTGGAATGTTTTTGACTTCCTCATCGTAATTGGCAGCATAATAGACGTCATTCTCAGTGAAACTAATGTGAGTATTACTCTACCCTCCCTAGGATGCCACCAAATCCTCCTCTACTTCCTCCTCCTGTTTCCTTCTTTTTTATTATTTCTGGTTTATGTTTTCTTCCCTCTAGTCATGCTTTTATTGAACTTGCCGTCGTCCTTCTCCCAGGGGGAAAAAAAGGAGGGAGGTTGCATACCTCCTTCTTTTTCACTTGTCACAGCTGTGACCGGTGAAAGCACACAAAGCTTGGGGTACGTGTGCTTTTTTTCCCTCCAAAAAAATTCAGACATGTTTGAGTGAAACGTTCTAACTAACCAGGCTTTTGTTGATACCCTCCATCATGTTACAGAGGTATGAGCAGCCAATACTGTAGAGTGGTAAGAGACTCTTTAATATGCCCACGTAACCTCTTTCTTTTCTTATTTTTTTCTCTTCTCTCCCTCTTTCATGCTTTGTTTATTTATTTTGTTTGTTTATTTTTATATATCTCTCTCTCCCTTTCTCTTCTCTTTGTTTCTTTCTCTTTTTCCTCGGCTTCTCTGCCACATGCAGCACTATTTCTGTGATGCATGGAATACATTTGACGCCTTGATTGTTGTGGGTAGCATTGTTGATATAGCAATCACCGAGGTGAACGTAAGTAGCTGGCATCTGTCCATGAATGTGCCTGCTCTTAACATTCATTTGTCTCTTCCAGTTTTTTTAATCTCTTCTTCTTTTATTCTCTCCCTTCTTTTCCCCTCCCTTTTTATTTGAAGTTTTTTTTTTAAGGATTGCTTTTGCTCTGTTGTTCTGGATATTTTGTTTTTGCTTGTTTCTTTAAATTTGGAACAACTTTGAGGACTTTCTGACTGTTGCATCATTTTCTTTCCCCCATAACCAGCCTGGCATGAATAAAAACTGTATAGTAGGAAAACCGATGAGAGCTATGTGAAGTAAATGCACAAAGAGCAGGTTTGTGTCCTAGGAAGTTGGAGAAGTAGTCCAAGTTTAGGACTCCTGATTTGTCAAAGTTGAGTTAAACTTTCCATGGCACTGGGATACTTGCCACTTCACAGAGATCTACAGGGCAACTCTTTCGAGGTGGAATAATGGGAGCCAAATGTCATCTGTTTTCTGCTAGGCCTTTATATTCCCAACTTTTTATTCAAAAACCACAAATTCTTACAAGTCTGCTCACATTCTCTGATATATTTGGTGGGTTGGATCCAGAGTAATTTAGTGATGCTTTAGTCTGACTGAAATCAATGAGGCTTGACATGTTATTGTTACCAATTCATCTCACTGATTTCAAATTGACTAAATGTGACTAATTTAGCCTGGATCAAATCCTGTGTATCATGTTAACTGATGCAGTTTTATCTCCCTATTATTTGTGGAAAAGCTGCCAGGGTAGTGTAGAGAGGAACATTGCATAAAAACCATTATATCCAATAGGTTTGATTAATTTTGGCATTTCAAAACCTGCCATCATGAATTGGTATTGCTTTCAGAAATAAATACAAAAGACTGAAGTTAAGTTCATGGTTTTTAAAAAGGAAAAAATCTCATTAGAGAAATCATAGATTTGAAACCCAGTCTTCTGAATATTTTATATATATATATATATATATGCAGGTTTTGGTGTCTTCGGGTGTCTTCCCGTGTAAGAGTCGGGGTGTCTGGGCGACGTTTCGACGAGGTCTCACTCGTCATCTTCAGGCTGGAGCTTTCGGCTTCTTGTTACTGGAACAGAGCAGAATCTGGTGTTTGAGTTCCTATAAATACTGTTGAGGGGTGTGGTGTATAGCCTCCAACGTTCTGGGCAGAGAGGAAGTTCCTAGATTAGTGTGCCTTTTCTTCTTTTGTTCCTTAATTACTTGAGGGATATCTTGAGTGATTTCATGAGTGATATTCTGAATACCACTGGGTGGGTCATTAAGTGTAGATTAGTGGTAAAGCTTTCGTGTCTTGACCTCTTGAGCTTGTGAAGAGTTTTTCTGAGAAGATGGCTGTGCTGCATTTAGTTGTGCTCTGGCTTGGCTTCGTGTATAGGGGCGAGCTGTAATTTTGTGCCTTGTGCCAGCCAGATCTGTGTAGGGATTGCAGGGGGGTGCAGCATCAGGAGGTGCCACTATAGTTTGGCTACTGGATGGAGTCTGTAATATGTCTGTGGAGAGGGTCTGGGTTTGGGTCTGGTGTGGTTGATTGGTGACGGCGTTCTGTGTGCCTCTGGTTCTGGTGTCGGTTTTTGTGGGGAGGGCTAATTTCCAGATGTCAGGCAGGCGGGACGTGTCGTCACGCTTGTTCATGTTGTGAGGGTGTTTCTCTATCTCGATGGCTTCCATGATTATTCTCTTGTGGTGATGTTCCATGTTAAAGAGCAATTTGGAATCTGCAAAATTAATTTCGTGTCCTGTTTCTTTCATGTGTTGGAAAAGAGAGGAAGTTTTTTCTTCTTTTTTGACGGCATTCTTGTGTTCTGCGATACGTGCATTTATTCGTCTGTTTGTTTGTCCAATGTACGTGGCTGGGCAGACTTTGCAGGGTATTTCATAGACCCCTTGGTTTTCGAGCTGGATTTTGTCTTTTGGGTTTCTGAGGATATTGGCTATTTTTTGGTTGGTGCAGAAGGCTGTTTTGATATTGTGTTTATGGAGGATTTTGCTAATTTTGTCTGTAGTGCCCTTGATATAAGGAAGGAGGGCCATGCCATTGTTTTCTTCTGTGTCTTGGTTTTTGGGGGGTGTTTCTTTTTGGATTAGCTTCGTAACCTTGTTTTTCTGGTATCCATTGGCGATTAACACATTTGAGAGATTCTGTAACTCAGTTGTCAAGTGGTCTTTGTCAGCCAGGCGTTTGGTTCTGGAGATGAGAGTCTTGGCTACGGAGTTTATTTGTGCAGGGTGGTGGTGTGATTGTGCATGTAAGTAGCGGTTGGTGTGTGTTTTTTTCCGGTAGATAGTGTGTCCTAGGGAGCCATCAGGTTTTTTGTAGATTAGGACGTCAAGAAAGGGGAGTTGGTTGTTGTCTTCTATTTCCATAGTGAATTGTATTTTGGGGTGTAGGCTGTTGAGATGTGTGAGGAAGCTATCTAGTTTTTCTTTCCCGTGTGGCCAAATTACAAAGGTGTCGTCAATACCCAGTGGTATTCAGAATATCACTCATGAAATCACTCAAGATATCCCTCAAGTAATTAAGGAACAAAAGAAGAAAAGGCACACTAATCTAGGAACTTCCTCTCTGCCCAGAACGTTGGAGGCTATACACCACACCCCTCAACAGTATTTATAGGAACTCAAACACCAGATTCTGCTCTGTTCCAGTAACAAGAAGCCGAAAGCTCCAGCCTGAAGATGACGAGTGAGACCTCGTCGAAACGTCGCCCAGACACCCCGACTCTTACACGGGAAGACACCCGAAGACACCAAAACCTGCATTCCTGTACCCGTGAAAATCTACGAAAGCATATATATATATATATATATATATATATATATATATATATATATGCAGGTTTTGGTGTCTTCGGGTGTCTTCCCGTGTAAGAGTCGGGGTGTCTGTGCGACGTTTCGACGAGGTCTCACTCGTCATCTTCAGGCTGGTGCTTTCGGCTTCTTGTTACTGGAACAGAGCAGAATCTGGTGTTTGAGTTCCTATAAATACTGTTGAGGGGTGTGGTGTATAGCCTCCAACGTTCTGGGCAGAGAGGAAGTTCCTAGATTAGTGTGCCTTTTCTTCTTTTGTTCCTTAATTACTTGAGGGATATCTTGAGTGATTTCATGAGTGATATTCTGAATACCACTGGGTGGGTCATTAAGTGTAGATTAGTTGCTAAAGCTTTTGTGTCTTGACCTCTTGAGCTTGTGAAGAGTTTTTCTGAGAAGATGGCTGTGCTGCATTTAGTTGTGCTCTGGCTTGGCTTCGTGTATATCCCTCAAGTAATTAAGGAACAAAAGAAGAAAAGGCACACTAATCTAGGAACTTCCTCTCTGCCCAGAACGTTGGAGGCTATACACCACACCCCTCAACAGTATTTATAGGAACTCAAACACCAGATTCTGCTCTGTTCCAGTAACAAGAAGCCGAAAGCACCAGCCTGAAGATGACGAGTGAGACCTCGTCGAAACGTCGCACAGACACCCCGACTCTTACACGGGAAGACACCCGAAGACACCAAAACCTGCATATATATATATATACACACACACACACACACACACACATACACGCACACACACAAAGTAAATATCTGGTATTTGGAGAAGAATTTGTACTGGGCATTTAAGTAAATAACATTGGATAGAGAGAAAATCCCAGTCCATTAAAGGCAATAATCTTATGGAATAAGGATTTTGCTGATAAATAGCCCTCTGAATTGGTGTATGTGTAGCATGAGTTTTAAAAATCTCACTTCTAGAACCTAGGCCACACACGATCATCCATGCTAGACTGGAGGAATGCATGCATCCATAAGCCGCTGGTTGGCATGGTTAGTTTGCTTCAAGCTAAGTATTTTTTAGGGATCCATGGGGCTTTTCTCCCTATCACATCCAAGGGAGCATTAGTGCACCAATAAGAGGGATGATGTAAACCACTGGTTTGACCTGTGGTCTTGGAGATCTTTACCAAAGATGCTGAAGGATTCTATGTGGTGACACATCATAAGTGGGTGTGATTGCATACATTATATGCAGGTAACTATGTTAGATAGATTTCTTTAGGGCATATCTCACAACTATACTACTTTCCCAGTAAATTGTGGAGTTGATATTCAGGGAATGGAAGACATTTTTGGTAATTTTCATTAAGCTGATCTCAATTCCAGATCAAATTCTGATCAGGAATTGAGATCAGATAAGTAAGATTCATCAACCACATCTTCCACTTTCCATTGGTCAGCTCTGTTGTTTATCAGGAAAACAGGACTTTCAGGTTATGGTTAATTCTGTTCTCAATATTAATTGGCTGATACTGAGTATTGAAATAATGCGATTAAATAGGATCGATCTCAGTAAAACTTTAAGTTCAGCAGTTATTTATATATAGTTGAAGAACTGCCTAGAGCTGTCCTCTGCAGAGATTCTCCCAAAAATTTAAAGGTGGCATTGGTGGTTCTCTGAATCCCCTCTAAAGATTACCCTCCTACTATATAGTCCCTTCAAAATTCTGCACATGTCTTTTTATTACCTGGCATGTTTGACTCTTCTCTTTTTAATCTTTGCTATTAATTCCTAACATTTGTTATTAAGAAATTAATTGGTTTTGATTTTTCTTTCCTTTTAAAAATTTTTTTTGCACAATATCTGATGCACTGATAATTGAAAATCAGTTAAGGATGGAGTTTGTTTTGAATTGTCTGAAATCCTCTTGCACACAATTCTGTTAATTAAGAGAATGAATGGTACCGTACATCAATTTATTCCTTTAAAATACCCTTGCTGCTTGCGACATTTGGTATGAAATCCTGCAACCTCCACCCCCACCCCCAGCAGGCAGGCATTAATCATTGCAGCTCAAACTGAAATATTTTCCTCTTCCCAGGCAGCACAAAATGGTTTGTGGATCAGTTGCACCTCCACTTCACCCTCCCTACCATGGGAGCTTCATTGCTTTGCTCACTGTTTGTGAGCCTGACAAAATCTGCCTTGTGTGCCTGTATGCTGTCTCATTTTACATCAACTGATCTGGAAGCATGGCAGGGAGAGAAGAGGAATAAAACTTCCCACAAGCTCTATGTGATGGTAGATTTTAAAATGACTTCAAAACCAGGCATCATATGGTAGAATCCAGATCCAAAACACTTGGAAAAATGAGTTTGCTGTAGACAAGCAGTGGCTGCTACACTAAGAACAAATCGTAATGCTGAGATTTGTTCTCTATTGAAGGTGAATCTTTTTTGGCATGAGTTACTTTGTCATAAAAGGTGATGGATGCATTAAACAGGAACATTCTGTGAAGTCCAGCTGGGACTTTGCCATGCTGATCTAATCTGCCTAGGAAGCATTTGGTCACCAAAGCAATACAAGGCGATAAACAAAACACAAATATATTACGTTAGCTTGTGTGTGTATGTGTGCGCACGCGCATGTGTGTTGTGTGACAGAGAGAGAAAGAGCACTTATCTGTATGGTATAAGCTGGATTTATTTTTTTAACTAAAAACATATAGCATAGGAGAGCCATGAAGGATATAATGGATGGTTCTACATGGCAGGTTTTTGTGTGGAAGCGTCCAATACTTCTGAGCAAGAGAAGTCATCCATTCTGAAGCCTGGGAACAAAAAGCAATACTGATTGGAAAGAATCTAGGAAAGGGGAGAATTTAGCTCCAAATCCTCATGAAAAAATATTTCTCTCATCTCAAATTCAGTAGTGTGTTAATTATTTCATGCATGGAGATATAGCCGCAACAATCCTGACTTATGCAATCTCTGTAGGGAACTATATAGAATTCACTGGATATAAAACTAAGTGTGAAGACAAAGCAAAATAAGGAATGTAACCTGTTTCATGGTTCTGACTCCTTTCTCCAGTCAAGTTCCAATGCCGATTGAAAGTTGTTTGTCTGATCAGTATTTGATGCAGTACTAAAAGAACATCAGTCAAGAATGGAGATCATTCTTCAATAACTACAGCTTTCAGCTCCTGAAGCACAAAGTCAGAATTTGGGAAATATCAGGACAACTGCAGTCCTCTAAGAGACTGAAAGTCAGGAAGCACAATTTGAAGATTACAAGGTGCTGACAAGGAAAATCCTCTGTTGATGGCAATTTGCTATGGAACAACTGAGTAGGAAGAATATTATCCAAAATGAAATATGGATGAGACTGCAAAAGAAGGAAAACAAAAAAATAGTAGTCCATAGCAGCAGGTGCAGAAAACAATGCAAAGGTGCTGGGCTATGAAGCTAAGCAATGTCTGGCCAGAATCTGGATGATAGATTGTCTAGGAACTCCATGTATTCCTTGAAATATGGGTGTGACACAAATTAAACAAATATGAACTACTAAAAGAAATGAACATTACAAAATTATCTGGAAGACTGACAAGAAATCCTACCACATAGGGTTTTTTGGGTGAAAATAGAAAGTTGTTAGTTACTGGGGGGTGCGGTGGAAATTTGTGTTCCTCTTTAAGCACAGAAGGTTTTCTGGCCACAGCATAAAACTGTACCAGATAATATCAACTACTGAGATTTATGAGCTTTTTTGGAAATGCATTTTTTTATCATAGTTGCATAGGTTTAGAGTTGAATTTACTGTGTGTGTTTGTAGTGAGTCAATTTTTGTATTACTGATTGGTGGTGGTTTGTGTGTTTGTGCGTGAATGACTTTAAGCACATTTTATCCATTGTGCTTTTCAGGATGTTTTAGGGTTTGAATCCATTTACCCAATCACACACTTTTTTATATATCTAAGTGCAGGTGTATCTCTTAGGGCTTGTGCACACATTAACTTTTACCCCTTGGTTGCTGTACCAAGAGGGTAACTGTTTTGTTTACCTCTAGGTAGCAGCAGGCTAGCTCTAAGCAGTGCCTAGAGCTAATTCACTAGAGGTAAGTGTGGATCCATCAGGGGAAATACAGGCTACATGGGACAGGTGGCATCTACCCTGGGTAGATAATGTGTGCACAAGCCTTAAAAGGATCATTGAGCTTGTGTGTGGATGCATACACCCAAGTGCCTAAATATCTTGGCATGTATCTCTGCTTGCTTAAGAGATGGAAATGCATGGGTATGCATGCTATGTGCATGTTTACTAGCATGTTTCTGTGATTGTGCTTGGCAGTGCCAAGGTGTGAACACATGGGACCACTCCTAAGGCTACCTTAACATAACACTGTCCCCATAACCACAAACTTCCACTGAAATCACTGCAGTGTCACGATTATTTCAACACTAGGTTATGATGTACTATTTTTCAAGGTGTAGTTCTCTGAGTAAACCGTAGCACTCACTAGAGGGTGTGCCATCTTAATTGCACCTCTCAGAACTTTAGTGATACATGTCTAATAACTGGACACATCAGACATCTCAGTTTAACAATCTTGTATTTTTATTTTTTGCATTAAAAGCCATGGCATATTTGCTACCAAATTCGTTTTTAAATCGGCTTGCTTTCAAGCCTGCCTCATTTTTTATTTTTTTCAGGGGTTTGCATACAAAATTTTCAGTCTGATCCTATGCACCCTTATTTGGGCGTCCCACTGAACCCACTGGGAGTTCCTTCTAAGTAAGCGTATACAAGATCACACTGTTACATCTCCTCAGCATTAGCAAGAATTGTATAACTACATACCTCAATGTTCTTGTATGTTGTACAACTACATGCCCAAACGTTCCTTGACATTTAGCCCTTGGTTTGCTGGTTTCATTTTACTATCCTGCATCTGATCACATCTGGAAGGAAGTCTGGCCTTATGTAAAAAAACAAACATATATTCACCAGCCTACCCCTCATGCACAAATACCCTCTCTTTTTTTAATGAGAGGCATATGCAAGTCTATGTATTCATAGTTGAGACCATCCCTAAAACTATCTATGTATGAGTCATGAGGATGCTTCTCTGCAGTTTTTACCCTCCTCCTCTATGCTTCTACACCAGGTGTAAGCTTTTCAAAATTCCACTGTAAATGACCAGATTCCCACTGTGAAACCTCTGCCTATTAATAGTAATAATTCCCAATCTTCATAAATGTAACAAATATGTTTCCAAAACCTATGGAGATAAACATATATAACTAAGAATTATTGGTGTTAACTATGGATACAGCATGACCTTAACTTGCTCCACTTTGGTCTCCCATTTTCCATAGAACAGGAGAATCTTTACTCTTTTTCAATCATTTTTGAGAAGCTGATCTCATGTGGGTAAACAGTGCAGCAGTCAAATACTTAGTCCTGTACATTTCCATTTGGAAGCTTTAATAATATGAACCTTTGTTCTTTTGAATGCAACTGCTGAGACAATGTTATAAAAAGTGAAAAATGAGACTTGAAATATGTACTTCAAAAAGGGACTTGGTCACAGGGGTTGAAAACAACTTCCTGTCTATATTGATACATACATGATGGTACTTGTTTCTTTTAGCCCATAATGTAACTTAATCAGTATCCCTCCTTGTATGGCAGAAGGATTTCATTACTCTTTTAAAAAAAGAAAACAAGTAGAAGAATAATTTGATGTGTGCTCTTTACTTGTATGACTAGTGTAACAGGAAAAGACAGATGGTCTTCAGAATACTAACAGAATATGCACCTCCCCCTGAAATTCAATAAAAAGTCCAGCCAATAGATATCTCTAGTCTTTAATAAACCTTAGCCCGGTTATCATCCTTCATATATATATATAGGCTGACTGAACCCTCGTTTTCCATAGATGCCAGTCTTAAAGGATTTCTGGGATGTATGGGCAAAACAAGTGCCCTTGCTCTTTGTTTGCATATAATAGGTACACATAAAGCTGTGTAGATATTTTAAGGATTTTGTGTCCCTATATTCACATAGGCATATTTTTTATTTATTTTACAAAAATTATATACTGTTTATTGTCATAAAACCTCTCGAATGTATACAAGAAATATTAACATTATCTATAAAAAACAGTTACAAACAATTAAAAACATTTTAAAATAATTAAAATTAACAATAAACAAGGTATGGGTGCAATTACCATATATTCCCTGAAAAGCAACTGAGAGTTCTTTCATCTATGCATGGCTAGCAATGTTTGTCTGTGTGTCTATGTCCTAACAAGGAGTTTCAAAGGGTATTTCATATATATAATACTTACAAGCACATCAGGAGACTGAGGCTTTGAGCATTTGGGTCCTAATCTCAAACCTTTGTTCATATTTACTATGAAAGTGTTTGCATGTATGAGTGTGCCTGTGTGTACTGAAAGGAATGACGGAAGGGGATACAAAGTGTTGTTTCAGTGAAGTATTTCATAGAATCATAGAACCGTAGAGTTGGAAAGGACCCTGAGGGTCTAGTCCAACACCCTGCCATGCAGGAATCTCAACTAAAGCATCCATGACAGATGCCCATCCAAATTCTGCCTAAAAACCTCCAGTGAAGGAGAGTCCACAACCTCCTGATGGACTCTATTCCACTGTCAAACAGCTCTTACTGTCAGAAAGTTCTTCCTGATGTGTAGGCGGAATTTCCTTTCTTGTAACTTGAATCCATTGGTTCAAGTCCTACTCTCTGGAGCAGGAGACACACACTATCCTATTAAGAGTCTGGGGACATTGCATGGAGATTTTTTTAGATTTTTAAAAAATGGCTTCTTATAATATTCTGAAGTCAAAAGCAGTAAGAACTGTGAGACAAGCATACTGTTTAGGGCCTTTCCCTAGGCCTATCTTCAGATGAGTGGGGGGGGGGGAGGGAATTTTCTCCTTTGAGCCTGAGCAAAAGGCCAGGCAAATAGGTATCCTCCCATTTTGGAGAATCTCCATTTTAACTCCAACAGGCTCCATGCAAATGGCATGCCTCCTGTTCACATGCCTTGGAATATTCCAGTTTCCCTTTTATCCTCAGTGGTGCACTTTCTTTTTAACTCTGTTCCTCCCTTTCTTCATTCCCAACTTTTATGCTCTTCCCAACTCTTCACCTTTGTCCTTCTAGCCAGGCCAAACCTCTTACCAGCTAGTTTTCACAAAATTAAAATGTGACTGAAAGCAGATAGCTATGGTTTCACTCTAGCAAAGGCAAATTGTCAGTCAAGAGCTGGAGGATGGCCCTGTGTGTAAAAATGTCAAAATCTTAATGATTCTCAAACCTCTATTTAGTGGGATTCTGGCTACAATGCTACTTGGAAGTAGGGTCCATTGAACTCAATGGAATATGCTTCCATTAAAATCACTTCAGGATTGACAGATTTGTCAATCTGTTTGAAGGCTGTTTGAAACTTTACCCTGTTACTGCAGGTACAATCCTTGACCCACCTACCCAAGGGTATTTCTAGAGTAATTGCATTGACTGAACTGAAGCTTGTTTTGCTAGTCCAGTGTAAGTGGATTGAGGATTGTGATCTAAAATAAGCCCCGCCCTTGCAATGAAACAAAGATGGGTGGAAGGACGGCATGCACATAGCCTTGGCCTTTGTTTCAAATTCTGTGTACATCTCTGTTGCTGTTCTGGTCTGTTTGCCTCTTTGTTGCTCTCTGTCTGATCTTCTAAACTTTCCAGTCGTTTGCTGTTCTGCTGATATTGGAAACAAATCTTTGTTTTGTGCATACATACAATCATTTTAGGACTGCAATGTTCCACAAGCAACAACTTGGAACATGGAAATGTTTTAAAAGGTTTTTTTCCACTCTTCCAAGATTAGTATGTGGACAGTGAAGTCCTCCAATATACAGCTAGCAAAGGGCAGGAAAAATGTGACCAGCTTTTTTATTTCTTTATACCTTTTTTTTTTACATCCTACATTATCCCACTCTTAAGTGTCACCATTGTAATGGTTGTTATATATTTCTGATATTTACCAATATTTGTGTTGGTGTATGCATGTTCAGTTTTTATACTGAGAACTGTTTATTGGGGAAATTGTTCAGTGTTGCTGTTTTTTCAAAACAACTGGAGCTATTTGCATTTTGTATACACACTGTTCAAGCACAAATATTTATATTAAGTGCAAAATTCAACATGCTGAGAATCTTGCTTTTAATTTTTTCAAGTCAACTTTCTAACCTTTTAGGGCTTGCAAATGTGTGAGCCTTACCTAGCAACATACCTGGGAGATCTGAGTGAGACTTCCAGTGATCCATGAGTGGGGCAGTCAGTACCCTCTATGGCTGTTTGCCTCACTCCATGGCCATTCAATTATACAAAATGAAAGATGAAAATTTGCTTCTTTCATAACTTATACAGAATTGCAGAATTCAGATTTTTATTTTAGACAAAAATAATATTTTTAGTAAAAGTGAATGCATAACTCTGAAAGATAAATCACTGAAGTGAAGTTTCCCCCACTAACTATAAAATGATTTGGTTTGACACACTAAGGATCTAGCATCTGATCAAATCATTTTGTAATTCAGAATGAGGGACTTGCCACATTAGACTCTTTAAGTCACTATTAGTCTGGTTTTCATATGGTGAAGCCATGAGGTGGCTCTTTCCTGTCATGGTGAACCTTTCTTCTAATCTTCCTCCAGCATTTTAAAATCTGATAATTATTATTATTATTGTTATTATTACATTAATCATGTATGTATATCTACTGTACTGCATTAGCACCATTTCCTCAAGACCTGGAATTGCAGACTTTATAGTAGGAGGGCACTTTAGAAAAAGAAAGCTTTGGCTTATGAAAGAAAAGAGTTATGCTGAGGTGGCTTTAAACTGTAATATATATATTTATAAGAATGTGAGATTTGGTTCTTAGCATCTCCACCTAGCTAGTAAACCAAACCAGCCCTATTTTTAAATCTTTGACAGTTCTAGTTAATGACAATTCTAAATCTAAATGCACTTAAATATAAGAATGTGTGTACAAATAAGGGCTGACATGTGGTTTGGGAGTTCACATTTCCTCTGTGGAGGAAATCTTATTTATTCTAAACTGTTGGTGATAATAATAATAATAATTCGGCACTTATCTGAACAGAAAGTGAAATTTCTTGAGCAGATTCCAAAGTTGTGCTTGGAGTATAACTTTAGATACAGTTATTCTTTGGTACAGATCACTGTATTTAACATTTTACTTTCAAGAATCTTAAGAAACAGACATGACTCTTGAAGAGTGCACCCATAGTTTCTTTAAAAATAATATAAATTGCAGCTTAAAGTATTCTAGTATTTAGGTATTAAACATGTAAATAATATGTTTCAAGAACATGGTTGCAGGCTTTTTTCAGTTTTTGTTTTGTATAGTAGAAAGAAGAGGAGGAGACAGTATCATGTCTACAGCATATTCATGTGGAGTCATTTTGTAATAAAAATGGGACCTTAAGGTTGTAATAACTATTTTAATTCGCATTTGTTAAAATTAACAATTACCTTATTCCAGGAAAGTATTCTATAAGCAAATTAAAGATTTTTTTATTTTTTTAAAGGACATAAAGTAAATCATATTGGCTTCCCTGTAGACTCTTCCCCACATTATGGTTGCAAAATACTGTAATGGTTAGCACTATGCAACAGCAAACCCAGTGTCCTTATCAAATGTGTATATATAATGAACTTTTTATTTTATAGAAATTGCTTGCCTACGTTATTACCACCAAGCATATTCAATATTTTTCAGTTTTAGCAAGCAGCCTGAGAGATACTTAGATTTTGAACCTGTCCATCGCTACAAGTGTTGATATTCTTGAAAACACAAGTAAAATCAGACGTCTAAGAGACTTTTCCTTTGTTACATACAGCTAAAGTTAGGCCACAGTATGCAACTGGATTACTCTAGAGTAGATATTAGCAGTTTCAATTTATTATTTATTAAATTTATACCCCACTCTTCCTCCCAAATGAGCCCAAGGTGGGGGCGGGGGGGGAGTGGTAAAACAAGAGACATTAAAAGCAATTTCAGTGCACATGCAGACTGGGAAGTATATCAACTTAAAAGCCTTGTTGAGAGAGGAGGGTCTTCAGTTGACACCAAAAAGACAACAGATAGTACTTGTCTAATATTTAAATAATGGGAATGCCAAATTGAAGGTGCCACAACGCTAAAGGCCCAACTCTTATAATGTATGGCACAGAATCCCTGATAAGATGATGCCTACAGGAGGATCTCAACTGCAAAGTACAATGATCAGTTGGCTATATAAGGGATATGACAATCTTTCAAGTAACCTGGTCCAAAGGGCAGCTCCATATAGAGGACATTGTAATAATCCAGACTGGAGGTGACCAGTGCATGGATGACAATGCTCAGCATAACAGCAAATAATATTTTCTTTAAAATTAACAGAAGCTGTTGCATGGTTTACATTGAACATTTCAACTATAAATTGACTTAGATTCAGAGGCCCAACTGTAGTTTTCACATGACATATTTTTGTATTTAGGACCTTGTTTAAGAAAAGAACTGTAACAGCTTTATATATCCATATTATCTAGAGAAGAATGTTCCCACTAGACACAAATCTGTTAAACTGTTATACCAGTTTAATGACATCATAACCTTGCCATTCAAGCTTTAGATATGTATGCATGAGAAAGTCACAAATACGCTGATATATGGGTTTTTCACATAATATGTGCAAATGCATATACCTTGTGAATAATGGAATGACTTGTAGAAGGAAACATGTTACTTAAAAATTGGCATAATCTAGAAAAGCCCACAAATAGAATGGGTAGCAAGAATGCAGCTTCTACTCATTCAGTGGGGTTTGCAGAGATAATATTAGCACTGAGTTGTGCACTCAGTGTTTGGACAATTTAAGCATGTCCCCCCCCCCCACTTTACCTGAAATTTATATCAAGAAAACAATTTTGCTTCAATACTGAAAAAAGATTAATTTTTAGTAATATAAATGAATTAAAATTTGGTAATATTAATACACGTTTACATCCTGTTTTGTTTTGTTTTTTAAGATTTGTAACCAATGAAAACAATGAAGAAAAACGTTCTCCCCACAAAATTTAAATACAAAAATATTTAAAATCATTTAAAGATATTCCACAGGTTAACCTTTGGAATTAACCTTTTTATGAAATACTTCAATATCCAATTTAGAAGTGATGTACAGGAGAAAATAATATTACAGCATGTTAACTATTGAGCAATTTGTGGAACACTCAGTCTGGTGGAATGCTCTATCTCAAAAGACCAGGGCCCTGCAGGATTTGACATCTTTTCACAGAGCCTGCAAGACAGATCTGTTCCACTAGGCCTTTGGTCCGGTTCCAGTCTGACCCCCCCCCCTTTTTTTCAAGACCTTGTATGTAAGGGGCCCCTCTAACCCTTCTCACCAGCTCATATGAGACCAGCACAAATAGCTGGGTCTGGTGAACACTTAATGTTCCCACCCCATAGTTATAGTTATAATTCGTGGGTTGCCATCGGATTTTATTTTGATTTTAAGCTGTATTTCAACCGATTGTTTGATCTTATGTTTTAATGTATTATATATTTGATGTTAGCCACTCTGAGCCTGGTCTTGGCCGGGGAGGGTGGAATATAAATATTATTATTATTATTATTAGTGCTAAAAATATGAAAGATTTTAAAAAATCTCTAAGCTGTTGCTATAATGCATAACTCCATCCAGTCATTTTGATATGGAACAACATTCCAGCTTCTGATATAGTTAAGGTACTATGCTAGGATTTAAAGTAGCTGATTAAGGCTGCAATCTTATATCCACTTACTCCTGGCAGCAAGGAAAAACTGATGCCCAATAGTGAAGGACAAACCATCCAGGAGTTGAAAGAACTTTTGTCCCTCTCATAATAGTGGCCCCAAATGCAATTACCGATATTTATTTATGTCATAAATAATCATTATTAGTAGTATTTATTTGTCGTGTTTTACACCAAAGTGTTTCAAAGCAACTTACATAATAAAAATAGAAATAACAAAAAACATCAAAACCAAATATAAAAAACAACAACTATAGTGTCAAGCATGCTTTCTGGGGAGAGCATTCTGTAAGCGGAGAGCCGCTGCTGAAAATAATTTCAGTTACACTTAGGGAACAAAATCATTCAACAATTTTGGCATTTAACACCCATCCCCACCACCATAAGCTGCTTTTTCACCTGTGGAGAAAAGATGAAAAACTGCTTGGGGGGTAAATGACCTTCAGCAAAAATGGCTGGAGGAGAAAAGGTTAAGTAGTCATTCTCACACACAGTACTATTCCTCTTTGCAGTATCCTGCAGCTGCTTTTTATTTAAAACAAAAACCAGGAGGCCATTACATCTGCCATGCACTGCCAGCTTGGACCTGAATCATATCCTAATTAAATAAGCAGTAAAAAGACACAGAAAATGAATTAAAAGTTAGGTGTACTACTTTTCAAATAAAAATTAACTGGCAGCAAATTATTTCTTCCTGCTTACCCACATATTTGAACTGAAGCATTTAACTGTGAAACAACTCTGCTACTTGGGGGGCATCTAATCAGCCGTCATGTATAGTTTCTTTTGGATATATAGTTCATTTTCAGACTCAATAAATACTAGGAAGAAAGGTCTTGAGCATATTCAATATTTCAGCTAATCACTGTGTATTTTTGACTTTGGGCTTTTATCACTAAATGCTGTGTATTGAAAACAGTGTACCTCAAGATAGACTGAATAAAAATCTGATTGATACATGGTCTAATCCTGACCTTATTAAATCATATGAAGCAGCCTTATGGATAGGAAGCTGCCTTATACTAAGGCAGACCAACTGTCCATCTAGCTCAGTATTGTTGACACTGACTGGCAGGAGCTCTCCAGGGGTTTAGGTAGGAGTCTTTCCAGACCATACCTGGGAATGCTTCAGTTGACATGCAAATAATGTGAACTGCTATAAAGCCTTCCCTAAAAGTCTTTCCCTAAAAGGACCTATAAGTTGTAATACACTAGGAAACTTACCTAGCATATCTGAACTTTGGAAGCTGTGCTAATGTGAAGTACAGTGGTACCTCAGGTTAAAGATACTTCAGGTTACAGATGCTTCAGGTTACAGACTCTGCTAACCCAGAAAGAACTTTGCTTCAGGATAAGAACAGAAATCGTGCGGTGGGACAGTGGGAGGCCCCATTAGCTAAAGTGGTGCTTCAGGTTAAGAACAGTTTCAGGTTAAGAACGGACCTCCAGAACAAATTAAGTTCTTAACCCGAGGTACCACTGTACTGAAATATGTCTACTATGTAGCTAAAGACACTAATTGGAACCCAGTGTCCATCCAAATAAACAGAAGAATCATAGTATGTCTCTTCTTCCTAAGTATATAAACATTGTCTTACCAGGTCAGCCCAGCATACTCTAACAATTGCCAGTCAGATGCACCAAGAAGCTCTCAAATAAGGCATCATGGAAATAGTCATAACCTGATAGTCATTCATAGCACTGGTTAATAAGATCCTCAATACAGTAATTCAGTTTTTACCTATTATGGCTAATGGCCTTCAGAAGAAACCTGGTCTATGTTTCAGTTATCTCCCATGCTGATTACTGCAGTCATATTTCAGCTAGTCTTTCATTGTCTCACCTTGGTACACTTCCATCCATCCAGCATGCTCTTCTCTGAAACAAATCCAACCTTTGTCCCATATGCCCCTTATGCCTGGAACTGCCTCCCAGAATGCCTCTATTATATCTCCTCCCATATTTCCTTCAGGTCGCTCATCAAATTAATATTTTTCTCTGGAGCAACCCTTTACTCTCCATACACTATTATAATTAAGCTGAAGTATGTATAATTGAAAGAATGGCATATACTTTTCCTGTTAGTTTTACTTCTGTTTCCCTCCTCTCACACTGTTGTTTCTCTTGTATCTGTTTTCAGATTTTAAGCCCCTTAGGCCAAGGATTTGTCAAATATATTTTTGGTCATATGCCATGCACATAGATAGTACGTATAAGCAATTATAATGGCTATGAATTTACCAGTCCTCCATGAATTTATCTAATCCTCTTCTGAAGCTATATAAACTAAAGGCCATTGTTTTATGATGAACAATCATCATCATTAGTTAATTATGTGGTTTTCTCTGTTTTTAACCTATTGCCAGAAAACTGAACTAGACAACTCTGGAGTCTAGTAATTTCAGAAAGAAGCATGAATATATCTTCAATCGCTTGTCATATCTCTCCACGCCATTCCAGCCTGCCTAGATATGTTTGTTGAAATGGGGTGACCAGAGCAGCACATTGTATTCTTAAGTGGAAATATAATAAGGTTTCTATCATGGCATTGTGATACCTGCTATTTTATTTCCATCTCTTTAGTAATAATTCCTAATCATGATTTTTCCTTAAGTGAATTTTCTACTTTGGTCTCAAGAGATCTTTTCACCTCATCAAAACTCAAGGTATGAATGATTTCACTACTGCTTGTAATATGTGATTCTTTCTGTTGAGTGATAGGCCAAGCTTTTCGTAAGCATCTGCAAAGATATTTAGCCAAAGTGGTGCACCAACAAGTACAAAATAACCCCTTTGCAGCACCACAAATCCAACTCAATGGTGTAACGTTGGAAAATGTCAATCACTTCTCCTACCTAGGCAGTTATCTTTCCACAAGGGCCAACATTGATGCTGAAATCCAGCATAACCAGAGCTCTGTGGGTGCAGCTTTCTCCTGATTGAAGTGCAGAGTGTTTGAGGACCGGGACATTCACAGGGAAACCAAAATGCTTGTTTACAAAGCTATTGTACTAAGAAAGAAAGAAAGAAAGAAAGAAAGAAAGAAAGAAAGAAAGAAAGAAAGAAATTCTTTCTAGGAAATTCTATGCAGATATCAGAATCAAGTATTACTACACAAAGGGGGTATTATATTCCACTGGTATTGCAGTGCTATGTGTATGCTGCCCTCAAAAACATTCCCAACTATTAACAAATAATTACCAGGTCAATTAAGATAGTAGGCTTAAATTCTTAAAACAATGGAAGATAGCTACTTGAAGTAAAAGCAGTATCTTCTAATAATTTAAAGTCCTGCTACACTCTTCCCATCACCAAATACTGGTCCCTGACCACATGTCAAGAAATGGACATATCTCTCAACACCATAACTCTGCAATCCAAGTTTGGCTGGGCAATATCAACATTGTCATTTATCAGCAGCTAAATATGCTGATATATCACGATGTCTGGAATGTATCTTGGCTGCGTCTTCCTCCCCATCTTAGGGGAGGAATAACCCAAGTCAACAGGGCTGGCCCAAGACATTTTGGTACCTGAGGCAAACCTCAAAAATGGCACCACCACCCCAAGTGAAGATCTACATTGCGAACAGTGTCAGGGGATCAAATCAACCTGATGGTTGATGTGGGAAGTAAAGGCCGTCATAGGAGAGAAAGGGACCAACTCTGGGCTGGTGGACCCAGGAGGGCCCAGAAAGCAGCCCCTGCCATTTCCTCCCTAGGGATGGGAGAAGACCAGCAGTGCCTGTTTGCTGAGTGTCCACAGTGGAGGCAGAATTGAGGCAGAGGGCTGCCAAGGAGGCAGCAGGACCAGCTGCCAAGGAATACACCACAGCTGTCGCTGCCACCACAGAAGCAACAGCAGGCGGCGATGCATTCCTGTGAGGCTGGATTTGCTCCCACTGTGGCTCCTGCCTGAGGCAGTTGCCTCACTCTGCTTCATGGGTGGACTAGCCCTGCAAATCAGTATGTGACATTGCTGGAAATCATTTGCATAAACAAATTAAAGTATTTGACTTTTCATTATAATTGCCAGCACTTGGAACGGTAAGATTCACTGTAAATATATGCTAGTTCATATACTCAAATGATGTTTGTAACCATCCATTCTATGTCCATTTCTGTGAATTTTAGGAAGCTTTAAAAACAACAACTGCTGAACTACTTAGCATTATTCCTATGTGCAGTGCTTTTTTTCAGCTGGAGCACGCCAGAGCACAGTTCCAGGACCTCTCAGGTGGGCATCATTGTGGGCTGGCGCTGTTTCTTCCCTTTACGTACTTATGAGAAGCCCAAAACAAACAGTTCAAGTCAAAACAGAAGCTGGCCAGCATGTGCGAGTCTATACTTTGTTTTAGATCTCCACCTAGCTCCTAGCTGCTTCTAGTCATGATTTGTCAAGCTACGGGACGTGGCCAATTCATATTTCATTTTCTTCAATCTGTCTCCTGTGTAGCAGCAGTGGGCTTTCCAGCCAGGCTTCTGCCATTGCATGCACGTGTGTTTGCATAAGGGCCCTTTTGAGCTGCCCTAGCCATCTGCCTGAATCTAAGAGAACAAAGGAGGCAGGGGCACACTTATTTGACCTGCACCAGAACCAGAGGAGACCCCCAAAGCAGCTAGGGAGAGATTACCATAGTGTTTAGTGCTTCCGTGCGTTGTCAACACAGCTGTTGTCAAACTGGCATCTGTTCAGGGCTGCCCTGAGTTGCCTGGCTACTTACTGTAACAACTTCATGGTGAATTCTGGCACCTATTTTTCTTGTGCAGCTTCCTAAAATGCATAGAAATGAACATAGGGTGGCATTCAACAAACCTGTACTCAGAGTAGACCCACTGAAATTAATGGACCTAGTGCAGCCATGTTTCTTAATTTCAATGGGTGTCCTCTATGTTAGTTGAATACCGCTCATAGAGAGGATTGTTTCAAACCTAATTGTGTGTATAGGTATATATGTATTCATGGTCAAAATAGCATGAGAAATGTTACTTTATGAGTGTTTTGATGTTTGTATAATATGTGGAATCCACACACCCCTACCTCAATGAGGACCTGCGCATGGATACAAGTACTTAGCAAACAGCCCCTGACAACTACAACATGTCATCCTGAGGGCTGTTATATACACATGGACCTGGTCAGATCATCACTGCCAATCAGAACAAAAAGGGGAAACGAGGCACAGGATTCATCCCTTCTCCTCTTCCGAGATCAGGGCTGTTGGTAGAATCCTAATCCAGGCTGTTGCGTACACATACAGTTAGACTGGAGCTCTTGTACATATGACCAACCTATTACATACTACATTGTCTGCTATAACTAGAGAACTATCTGTTCTAATAAAAAGGGTTTAATTAGGCATTGCTAATGACAGAAATGACATTTTAGCTTACTGCAAATATAACCCCCTGGAATTGGTTGTATGTCAAGGCCAATCCTCATGTCAAATTTAAACGGTGAACTATTGACAGACTTGCATTCACAGTGCAGTGGGCACATTTGATTCCTTGAGCATTTATACTGGTATGTTTGCTGTTATTCATCTTTCATGCCGTTTTTTATTGTGTTTTATTTCTTGGCCTTTATTTGTTTATTTTTCTCTATCTCCTCCCTTAACTGTAGGGATTCTGCTCTTTTTCCTCTATAAATAGCAATTCACAGTCAAGATCCGTCCAGTAATCTTGACTAATACTGCAAATATATACCATTTACATGGAGATATTGATTTAAGCCATTTTGATTCTGGTGTATCTTTTTGCTGAAATTGCAAGGCACAGGTTTAAGAACATAAGGGTTTCCTGGATCAAGCCAATGGCCCATCTAGGCCAGCATTCTTTTCTCCCCCATGGCCAACCCATAAGCGCAACCTGAGCACAAGAGCACCCTCCCCTCCTGTGGTTTCTAGCAACTGACTACTGCTTCCAACCATGGAGGCAGAGCTAGTAGCCACTGGTAATCCTATACTTCATGGATTTTTCCAGTCTCCCTTTAAAGCTACCCAAGTTGGTGCTCATCACTACCTCCTGTGGTAGCGAGTTCCATAGTTTAACTATGCACTGCATGAATCTTCCAGTATTCAGTTTCACTGGATGTTCATGAGTTCTGGTATTATGAGGAGTGGAGAAAAAAACACTTCTCTATCCACTTTCTCCATGCCATGCCTATTTTTATAAACTTCCATCATGTCACCTCTTACTCACCTTTTCTCTGAACTAAAAGTCTCAAATGCTGCAACCTTTCCTCATAGGGGAGTTCTCCATCCCCTTGATCATATTGGTTCCCCATTGCTGAACTTTCTCCAACTCTATAATATCCTTTTTTGGTGAGGAGACCACTACCGTACACAAAATTCCAAATGGGATTGCATCATAGATATGTATAATGACCTTAGGATATTAGCAGTTTAATTCTGAATTCTCTTCCTAATGATCCCTGGCATGGAGTTTCCCTTTTTCACAGTTGCCACACATTGGGTCAACCTCTTCATCAAGCTATCCACTTGGATGCCAAAGTCTCATTCCTGGTCAGTCACCACCAGTTCAGATCCCATGGGCATATATGTGGAATTAATATTTATTTTGTGCTGCCATGCATCACTTTACACTTGTTTACATTGAATTGCATTTGTCATTTTACCTCCTATTCGCTCAGTTTGGAAAGGTCTTTTTGGAGCTCTTCATAATCTCTTTTTGTTTGAACGACCCTGAATAATTTTTTAGCATCAGGTCTGCTCACGCTTAACTCTAGATCATTTATGCACAAGTTAAAAAGTGCATGCCCCAGTACAGATCCTCGGAGAACATCTTCTACATCTTTCTATTCAGAGAACTATCCATTTATTATTCTCTGTTCCCTACAACTTAACCAATTTCTAATCTGCATAAGGACCTCTCCTCTTATTACATATTACTTAGGAGACAGAAAGTTTTTTGAAACTCCATCACTATACTACATCAACCAGATCACCTCAATCTATATGCTTGCTGGCATATGCTGCCTTGTGCATCTTTTGGCTACATAAGGATCCACACTCAACTTTGAACTTTGGAAATAGAATGAATGTTGATAAAATGTTCCTATTCTGTTGGTTCTTCTCATCTAGAACTTATCTAGGGTTTGGTTTTTGTCCTTACTTGCATGGTTGATATAAAGGACATTGCCAAAGAGCCTGTTCCATATTAAAATTGGGCAGCTGACTCCTGATGCCATGGTTAAAGAAAAGGCAAATGATAGCCCTTGAGGGATCAGAACCAAGGTTCAGCACTTAACAAGCATATGACACAAAAATCTGACTCAGCATTAGAATTTAAGACATAAGGCAGGTGTTTTTGCAGCTGCTTTACCTGTGCTGGCAACTTCTTGTTTAAGTGGCATTGAATGCACAGCTGAACGTAGAAGTCCCATAGGTTAATAATTCTTTTTCTGTGACTTCACACTGAGTGCCCTCTTCCTATGATACACCGCTCACACAAATAAGGTGGCTACGATAGTGTCAGCACTGACTGTTAGATACATAATCAGATCTCCAGACATAATCATGATTAGGGCCTCTACAAGTGTAGCATCATAATTAGACCTAGAGAGTCAAGACACTGATGGTCAACTGGCTCCAGGAAGACTTAGTGTTTCTGGATTTACAGCATCTAGAGTTTAAGAATCAAAATTCACAATAGTTACAAAGGCTATAGAAAAAAGTCTGAAAGCAACAAGAGGAAGCAGAACTGAAACAGGGAACAAGATACCTTTTAGCCCAAAACCCTGTTGGATATATGTATGCCTGATGAGAAACTACTCTCCCATCAAACCTTAGGTCCTGGGGTAATCAATAAAATAAGGTACAAAAGTACATACCACTTCCCAATAACTGACTTCTAGAAAAAGCAAGTCCTGGATCAGGCTGGGACCTAGAATGGGATGGTGGGTTTCCATTTGTTTTTATTCTGGATTGAAGCTTGTCACATCCACACCATACATTAAAAGCACATGTCCCCCCCCCCCCATAAAAACCTAGGAGTTATAGTTTACACCCTACAGAGTTACAATTCCTAGCACACTCTAATAAACTGCAGTTGCCAGGATTTGGGGAGGAGAGTCGTGTAATTTAAATGTATGGTGTGAATGTGATCCACAGTGAGATTCTAACCAGAGAACTGAAATTATATATTTGCAGCAGCAGTGGTCGGTGCTGAAGGTTAGGTGACCATGGTGTTTATCTCCAACCAGGAGAAAATGCAATAACCTACAAATTAATTGGTGGAAATTACTATGCTTGACAAATGGGTCTCCTGAGATCAGTGCTTGAATTTCAGCCTTAACAATATCAGATATGTTTGTGTTTGCAAACATTTCAGGAAATGGCATTCTCATTGACTTTTCTCCTGTACACTTGAACTGATGTCTGTCATATTGTGTTCTGTCATAGACAAGGATATTGGTCAGCATGAACCTCAAGTGAAGGTATTTTCACTTAGAAGTCCAACTTTAACACTCTCATCAGCAGATGCACAATGTGCAGCCTTTCAATATATTATACTACTGTATTTATTAGTGCTAAGAAATCCTTAACAATTTTTACAAATTCATTCTGTTCACTATAAAAGATGGCTGGTACAGTTTTGAGATATTACTTTTATCTATTCATGCCTTATTGGGAGGACACAATTTTGTACTGCTTGTATAATACAGAATATATGAATATATGATGGATGGAAAGGTTTGTTCTCCCTTTCTTGACATGAATGTAATGAACTTAATATTACAAATAAAATAGCAAATATCACAATGCCTTTATAGAGATCTGGGGTGCATCCCCATTTAGGATACTATATACCATTTGCAACTGTTGTCTCATCTCAAAAAAGATGTGAAGAAATGGAAGATGCACAAAAGGATTTGAAGAGGTGGTAATGGTATGAATGTTTTGTTTTTTAACAAATGTTTTGTTTTTTAAAGGATCAGACAAATTAATGGAGGATAAATTTAACAATGGCAATTAGCAATGATAATTTCAGAGGCAATATACTTTTTACTACCAGATGCTTAAGGCAAACGGCAGGAATGGCTACAACCACCATGCCTTGCTTGTGAATTTCCCAGAGACTTCTGACTGGCATATATTCTGAATTTCAGTATTTTTCTAGTTATGCATGGTATTGCTAAAGTGTATTACATCATCCTGTTTAATTTTAGAAACTAGAAGAAAATACTGAAATTCAGAATACACACACACACTAAATGCTATGAAGTTCTGAAAAATAAAGTTAAATAAAATATTAGCAATAATGGTCAAAGGACATACATATCAGAAAGAGAAAAAGATATGAAAAAATGTGTTATAACAATATTTTAATAATTTTAAAACTTTTGCTGAAATCATAAGCTGCTAGACGCAGAATCCAAGAAACAGATACCTATCACTAATTGAGGTAATTTTTTCAAGGTTCAGCACATCCCCTCCCCTTTTCAAAAAAGCAGAAATAATTTACTTGTATGGTGTATGCTTTAAGCATAAGTGCAATGTCTGTTTAAAATAGTACACAATGCAAACATGTGAAATAGTTTTTGAGTTTTCCTTATAGCATGAACAGCCTATAAGAGTTCCAGAATGTAGTCAGCAGTAACACAAGAGCCAATGCCCTTGCATGGCATATGCTATAATGCAGTTGAGGGAAAATGGATTTGGAATGGTGCTTTTGCAAGTGTGGCTGAAACATGGATCATATCAGCCCCAAACCAGATGCCATAAATGTCATTTGTGGCTTCCCTGCAATCCACTACTTGGTTAATGTCAATAGCCAGTATTGAGCTGATGGAGATCTGGTCAGGAAGTAGTATGATAAAATTAATTTGTTTTTTTACCACCCTGTATCTGCATTGGATTAGCATTCCATCAGCAGAAAACAGCTGCTATATATAAATGTCTACTTTCAGTTTTAGCATTTGGTTAAAGCATGCAAAGGATTGACTCATGGTACAGCCAAACATAAAAAGCATCTGGTTAAATTTCTGTCTCTGTTTCTGAAGCAGAACCAGACTCAACAGCATGCATAGAACTTCAGGTTCCATTCCTAGTGTCTCAAATTAAATGTTTAATAAGCAGTAGTTTGGAAAAGACCTGGCTGAGGCCATGGGAGTGCCTAAAAGACAGAGTGGAAGCAATTCTACCTTTGGGCTGGTCACTGGCCTGTCTGTTTAAGACATTTCCATTGTTTCTTAAATCGTTATATAACTATTTCCCTAAAAGTCTGTTTAAATGTATACTTTCTTGTTGCAGCATGGTTTAAGATGTTAACCAACTCTTTTTAGTACTGAATATGAACTCAGTAATAAAGAATAATTTTAAAAGTTGCAATCCTAGCTGTGGGATACTGAGGAGAAAAATGGTGCCACTTACTCTAGAGTAGTATTATTTATATTACTGAACTATTCCAAGTAAATAATTCCAGACTTGCAGTCTGAAGCTACCAGACCTCTTCTCAGTAGATCACAACTTTTTTTTTCTATTGGTCTATAAGCCAACTGATGCAGATTCATACCCTCCATACATTTGGTATGAAAGTGCATTTTGTTGCATTGGCAGTGAGGGGAGCATAATTTCCTTCACCCAGGTTGAATTGGATCCATTACATTCTAGAAAATCAGCATAGTCTCTCTATTGTGCCGTCCTATCTCCCCCTCCCCATTACTCTCCTCCATTGCTGTGGTGTTCTGTTATTCCTGTGTTATCCAAGACATAGCCTATTGGGCCTCTTCGCTGGAGACTTATTACAGTTTATCTCTGTCTGCCTTTCTTTAAAGCCAGCTGAACATACCCAATGCTCTTCCTCTATGGTAAGATCTAACAGAACCCTGCCCCCCTCCCCAGCTGCTTCTGTGACACACTTCTTAATCTCCTAATACACTCCCTATTCTCTCTACCCTGACCATCTAGGTTTCTGTCTCAAAGCTTAGCCTGGTTATCTCTGCATGAAGCCACCATGTTGTGTTTCTGTTTGTTGAGTCTGGTGTTCACATGAGCTGTTGATTATGCTGCACATGATGTGTATTTATTGGGCATCCTTGAGCTTTCCTTTAGTCAAGTTAACTGTTGTCCTACGTTCTAATGAATAATTACCAAGAGAGAATTAGAATCCTTTTCAGATTTTCTGTTTGTTAAGTCATGAGCTCTTAGATGCAATGGAATTGATTTGCAAAATGAATTGAAACTATGAACATGGTCCACATTGTTATTTTTGTGTGTGAAAATTACCCATACAATGAACAAATAGCACAAATAGAATAAGGTGTGGCAAAGAGAAAGGCACTGTGCATTTACTCTAGAGTCCAGTCCTGAGTGCCTGATAACATTCTTCAAGCATCTAACCTATCCAGGCTTGTAGTCATTCAGCAACAACCCTCTAGCTCCTGTCATGTAGCCCTGTTCCTGCTATCCACGGAAACGCCGTTTACCTTCCCGCCGGAGCAGTACCTATTTATCTACTTGCAGTTGGTGCTTTCGAACTGCTAGGCTGGCAGGAGCAGGGACCAAGCAACGGGAGCTCATCCTGTTGCAGGGATTTGAACCGCCAACCTTCTGATTGGCAAGCCCTAGGCTCTGTGGTTTAACCCACAGCACCACCCGCGTCCCATTGGCATAAATTTCCTCACTTCTTGGTGAAGCTGGGAATAATGGGACTTTGAGGAAGGGATTGGTAACTCTTAAGAAATAATAGAATTCCTTCCTTCTCTCAGTCCAAATTTCATAATGCTCATTGGGTTTACTCCACAAATACAGAGTCTTTCCCCTTGGCCTCTATTTTCTTAATTCTGCAAGTAGGATATGTTGAGCAAAACAAGCCAACAGTGTTGTTTAGGGCACCCCCTTGGAATCTCAGCTGAATTGTCTGCCCTTGAACAACAAATATTCCCCTCTCCCACTGGCTGTAACAGAAGTGTATTCATGCAGAATCAACTCTAGAAAGTGTCAAAACTAACTACTGTTATGCAGGCCACAAGCCTACTGAAAACAAATACTGTCAAGGCCAAATGGACTTGACAGTAAAGCATGAATTATGGTTATAGCATCTTAACACTACCTTATTTTAATAGAAAAAGTTGCAGGTATTTTATGTAAACTAAATTATTCAAAGAGAGAACTTTGTTCTATGTCTTGGGTGTGGGTGTATACACACACACACACACCAAAAGTGCTAATTTTGAGCTCTTAACAGGAAATCAAAGGGGTCTGTTCTCTCCTGGTATACACAGTGGTGAGTAAGATCAGATTGGGGTGTGTGTGTTTTTGGGGGGTGATCTGCACTGTTTCCTGGTTATGTACTTCTTCATTATTTGGCATCAAATTCTTCGCCCTGCAGCAGTGGAAGAGAATGTGGGCACAATATGTACTCAGAAGGGGAAATGTTATTTCCTCCCACAGCATCAGGCAGTGCTTCCACAGCACATCTAGTAGAAGAGCAGAAGAGTTTCTTAAGGCACTAAAGGAAACAACCGTTTGTTGTTCTACTTAGCATGGTTTGGGAGCTTCGTTTCCCACCACACCCACCAGCAGTCTGCCTGGCAGGGAGTCTTCTCACAAAAGCCAAGGCAAACTAGTTGATCCCACTTGTTCAGGAAACTCTTGCCTTGGCATAACATAAGTGCAGAACAAGGAATGTTCAAGCTAGTCACATTCCCCTTGGGGAATTGGGTGGGGGAGATGAATACTGAGGGATAAGGCAGGAGCTGTGAGAACAGAAAAGGCCAGTTGGGGGGGGGGTATCTAATTTAAACTCTAGGGACTGTTAAACAGTAGCAGTCAGGCTAAATAACTGCTTTATCAGAGCAAGGCACAGGCTATGGGAAATACCTAGGGGTCATGAGAAATATAACTGAGAACAGTGAGAACAGTGAGCATGTAGTACAAAGCTATTTTTAAAAAAATCAAGAAGTGGGAAGATCATCAGATCCTGAAGAAATCATTCTAGCTTAGCTTGGTTTTGCAGGCCTATTTGAAAGAGATTCCCCATTCAGAAGGAAACTTGGGAATTGCTGTTGTTCCTCAAATAACATGAATTAAGTATATATTGGGTAAAGTTTCAGTAAACTTTGGCATCTTTAAGGTTAACATTTTTCCTGCAGAGGAGAAAATTCATGGGAAAACACATGTGGATATTATATTGCTTTCCAGTATAATTCATGCATCTGCTCTCATGAGTATTTCTTCAAGGAATATAAATTTCATCAGAATTGACCATTAAACCCCTCATCTCAACTTAGCACTGTCTGCATCTTGCTATTTTGCTGTTGCTTACAACTGAAGACTGATCAGCTACCTCCTTTTTTGGTGGGCTGCTTTCTCCTCCTACTTCTTCCATGGGGTCTGTCACAAGGGAAGCAAAGTAAAGCATACTGTTCTGCAGATGTTGTGCTGGCTGGGCCGTAGCAATTAGGTTTCCGTTAACTGCATGCTCAGCTCCAAGCTTCATAAATATCCTTCAGTGAGCATGAAAAAGTCCTTGCAGAAACCTGAAGAGGCATCTCTGTATGCTGGCCAAAGAATGTTCCCACAAGACCAGGTGGTCTTCAGATAGCCATTTTTCTTTCTTCTGGCCAAGTGGAACAGAACACTAATGAGGAGCAAAGGCCATGGCTGTGTATACACCCATTTAAATCAGTGAGAAAATTGAACATAGGTTGAACATCAGTGCTCAGCGGAGCACAGGGCATGCACCACAAGGCGGGTTGGTTATATATTCAAGCTAGATCATCTAAGTAGCAGACTGGAGCAGTCTGAACAGCAAGCAGGGCATAAGGAGACAGTTTCTGTAGTGTTCTCCTGTGCCGAGTAATACTTATTACCTGAGGCATGAAGTACTTTGTTTCCATTTCCTCCTGCTTGTCACCATGACCAAGCAGCAGGAAGTTGTGAGCAAAATGGAGGTCTTGCCAGTTATACCTGTTGATCAAATTACATATGGGGCAGTTTCTCAATCCATACAAATCCAAAACAAAATAGCTTTCTTGTCTCACAGGTTATGATATATCAACCAAAGGAATAGCAGAAACTGTGCCTTACCCTACCAGCAAGGCCCTTGAAAAATATTTATTGTTAAAGTTGGGGTGTGAGGGAGAGAGATTTTGGATAATGCCACTGAAGAACCATGGGGAACTGTTGAGGAATGAGGAAGAAAAAAATAGGCTAACAATTTGGTCCTAGAAGACAGATTATATATCTGCATTCATCTGTCTGAACTTCTGGGATTAGTGAAAGATTAGAGGTCTATAAGGCAGGGGAACAGTGCAGTGAGCTCTTCCTGTAAAGTAGCATTTTCTGTGGCCCAGGGTCTGTGTTCCTCATCTTCTGTTGTAACTACTGCCCTCTGTGCCAATGGGTTCCAGAACGCAGAGGAAAACTCTCGCATCTCAATCACCTTTTTCCGACTCTTCCGCGTGATGCGTCTGGTGAAGCTCTTGAGCCGAGGCGAGGGCATCCGCACACTGCTATGGACCTTCATCAAATCCTTCCAGGTAATTCTTTATTTCTTCTTCTATGCCTTTGCCTTGGGACAGTACTGATGTGTTTGCCACTTCTACATTGCACATTTTTACAGTGGTGCCCCGCAAGACGAATGCCTCACAAGACGGAAAACCCGCTAGACGAAAGGGTTTTCCGTTTTTGAGCTGCTTCGCAAGACGATTTTCCCTATGGGCTTGCTTTGAAGACGAAAACGTCTTGCAAGTGTTCCAATTTTTTTTTGCTCCCCCCCTTTTTCTAAGCCGCTAAGCCGCTAATAGCCTTTTAGCCACTAATTCGCTAATCCTTTAATAGCCGCTAAGCCTTTAATAGCCGCTAAACCACTAAGCCGCTAATAGGGTTGCTTCGCAAGACGAAAAAACCGCTAGACGAAGAGACTCGTGGAACGAATTAATTTCGTCTTGCGAGGCACCACTGTATATGGATCTGCAATGATCCCTGAATGGATAGTTTTTTTCCAGTCACAGGTCTCCCGGCATTAGGGTGAATGTGATGAGGCAGGATGAGGTAAAGGATTTCAAAATCTAAACCTAGATCTGTAAACCATGTGGAGGTGTGGAATTGTTTAGTAAACTAGCTGATTTTTATGTTTCATAAACTCCCTTTAGTGCAGTTTCCAGAGGGGTAACCATGTTAGTGTGTTGCAAGAAAAACACCCAAGTCTTGTCACATCTTTAAAGTTAACATATTTATTATGGCCTAATATATTTATTAGCGGCTAAGGTGCCACAATACCTTCTTTCCTGAATTTTAAGTTAATACTGGACATTGAATTGGGATTGTTGGATCCTCCTCTGATAAACATGCTAAGGCAAAATGATTGATATAGTCATATTTTCCCAAGGTAGTTCACAACCCTAGTTTGTATATTTTTTATTTTATATTAAAAGTACGGTGTTTTACTTTGTCCCATCAGGTCAGCCTGCGAACAAGCACTATCTTTTTGTGCTGATGATTTATGCATCTGTGGTCACAACCAGAAATTTGGCTTTGTCCAGTAATGGCAACAGCTCCAACCCCTATGCATGCTTTGGGCATAAGCTGATGTATCTTAATAACAGACACCAGTACTAAATCCATGGCAATGGTCACAAGACAATGTGAGCTCACACAATTTGTTGTTGGCATCTGTCTGTCTTGAAAGACAATGGAGTGTGCCTCCGAGGGGAGAATCACAGTGCCTGCTGTGGCTGCAGACACCAGCAACTTGTAACTGCTGCCTCCTGCATTTTTTTTGCTATGTTAGCAGCACCAAAATTAACTCCCCAGGGCACAGGCCTGTGCAGTGTATATAGAGGTCCTGGGCTGCCCAGATTATAAGGCACCCCCCCCCCCTCAGCCTTGCTGATGTGATCCAAAGGAAAACAGAGCAGTACATTTGGCATCAGCTTGGCTGCAGGAGCTGCTAGAAGGAAGTGTACAAGACTCCATCCAACCATCTTAGTGGCTCCACTCTGGATTTGTCTGTAGGGTTCACTCTTTAGCCTTTTCTTCCCCCAAAGATGTCCCTCAAGGCTCAGGTATGGATTTTTCATCAGGGTTTACTCCCGAAGCCTTTCTCACAAATGAATAAAAACCTCAAGGCAGTGGAGGTTTAGGATCAGTTTTCCTTCTCTTAGATGGGCTACCTTTCGGGCTGACGAGCCCCATGAGCTAAGCAGAAATAACCCATGGGTGTCAACAAGCACCATTTTTAAAAAATGCATTTAAAAAAATTATTATCAGCAAGTTTACAGCCAAGGAGGTTCCTGACAGAACTTTAAAAACAGGCCCCAAACAAAGGACATAGCTCTGTCCTTCTGTAGTCTGTCAATATCAGTCCTATTTCTCAGCACAACAAATTGCTCCATCTCTCATTCCCTTTACATCTTTATTAACGCTGTGCCTCTCACTGAGTCACTGTTTGGTTCTTATTTCTGTCTTCCATGATCCTTTATAATTTACCCATATGGACAGTATCATAAACAAGTAGAAAGTCAGTTGTCAAAAAGAGCAAGAATTGCGTGCTTAGAGGTTATTCAGACAAACATAACAAGAGTGTTAATTTTTTGGAGTCAATAAATGACAGAAAATGGAAATTTACAAAACATGTACATTGCAAATATATCCCAAAAAGGAATGAATTCCATTGTCATTGTGATTTCAGCAATATTTTCCAGTGTTTCCAAAAGATGTCCACAAAGTCTAACAAAATTCTACTCTGCACAGGAACATACATGTTGACAGTGCTAAATAGTTACTAAATATAAGAACAACAATATTCATTGAAACCCAACGTCATTACTTATTAGATGAATTAAGACACTCTACTTTCCTCATAGTTACATAAAAAAGTAATGAATGACCTCGTTTCAAAAATGCTTTATCACCATATTTCTCCATAGAATAATTTAAAAACATTTCACCCCAACTTCCACTAACAAACAGGAAACAATACTTGGAATTAAATTACTTATGAAGCTTATAAAAGCAGTGGCAGAAATACTTAATTTTAGAGTAGGGAAGAGTAGTTTATGCTGATAGATGTTGTCGTATATTGGTTATTGCACAGAAAAATTTAACTTTTTCCAAAAAAAAAATCCACAAGATACAATATACACTTGCCTGCATTGAGATGATGGTAACGTATTTACTATACCCAAGATAAAAGCAAATACTGGGCATTAGCCAATGTTTGCTTATGTTCAACAGCAGTACTACAGATATTGTCTACTGAAAGCAAGACCCACTTCACATATTTTTTCTGATACAAATATTAATAATAATTTCAGAAAAATGAATGTGCAGTGCAAGACTTATTGACAATATAATTATGGTTCTGTGTGTTGATAGCAAGTTTAGTCAAAGATCAGGCGAAATCAAAGATGGATCAGTAGAGGCACCTAGTGGAAAAACAGGCACATTACAGCAATTCATTGTTCTTGCAATGATTTCGCATAATACTGTACATGCATTTAAAAAAATTAGATGCACAAGTGCATCCATGTTTCCACTTTCTGCCATATATGACTTGCCACTTATTCAGCTTCAGGGATGGGGTGGACGACTATTGCTGCTGCTGTTGCTTACATTTATAGCCTGCCATTCCTCCAAAGACTTTAAGGTACTGTACATGGTCATTCTCCCCCACCCACAACACATACATTCATTGTTATTATTTGTCTTCCACACACATATCTCAAGGTGATATACAAAATTCCATTCAAAGAAATATTGTTGAAAGCAACATGGAAAATAACCTCAGATAAGCTCAAAAACAATAACCAACTAGGCACACCTAAGGCAGAGACTTATTCAGTGGTGAAAGTCTGTCCTAACAACAATCTTGTGAGGTAAGCTAGTACGGGAGATATGAGACCCAAGGTTATCCAGTGAACGTCATGGCTGGGCAGAAATTTGAACCTGTTTCCCCAATCCTAGTCCAGTATTCTAACCATTTCAACATGGTGGGTCTCCAAGGGATGTATGAATTTCCATTTGGAATGTGACAACATGTGAGGGAAACAGCAAGTATAAATGCATTTTCATGTGCTTTGCTGCACACTGAATAGGCAAAGCCACTTTTGCCTTCTGTCTCATCCCTTCAGGCTGTTGTAATAACATATAGGGGCTTGCTGGAATACCCCTTTCTTCAACAAGTCAAACTGTCTTATTAAGTGGCACACCATGATCTATTTTGGGTTTTTTCCCCCCCCAGGCTCTTCCCTATGTGGCTCTTTTAATAGTGATGCTGTTTTTTATCTATGCTGTGATCGGGATGCAGGTAGGTGATTTCCTAAAATTAATGTTTTCACATACAAAAGTATATATGGAAGTCAACAAACACTTGTAGGAAAATGATTTGATTGACCCAAATATTTTGACAAAGTACACAAAAACAGAGTATATTGAAAGAGATGTGCCAATAGGACTTTGATGTTCATATCTGTTATGTCAGTTCAAACAATTTGGTGGAGACAATGGAGAAGGGGCTTCCTGGTTCATTTTGAAGTTGTTTGGGGGTCTGGAAATGTATGGTCAAGGAACGAGGAGCAAGCCCCTGCTGCTTTCTTCATTTTATTTATTAATTTTTTACAGAGGTTGTTCACCATGGGTGGGGCAACATTAGAGAAGATTAATTGCTTTCCCAGCCAGTATAAATACTTAAATGGATATATTCACGTCAAAGGATCAAAACCCCTGTAAAAGGATGACTTTGACCTGTGTTGAGAAGATTGCTACAGTTGCTTTGAAGTACAGGTGAAAAACCACACCAAATGCTCTTAGAATATTGTACCTGCTTTTTAACAGTTTAATTTAGAATTTATCTAAACATTGGCATATGAATCTTAGTTGCAGTAAATCTTACATCTCTTTTGACCACCAGCCTTATCTGAAATATCATAAGAACATAGGAGTCTGCCTTACACCAAGTCAGACTATTGGGCCACATAGCTCCGTATTGCCTACAGTAACTGGCAGCTACTCTGTAAGGTTTCAGGAAGGAGACCTTCCCAGCCCTACCTGGAGATGCTGGGGAGTGAACCTGAGACTGTCTGAACATAGGCATACCTAGGTTCCTTGTGCCCTTGGCCAGGAGCTGTATTGACGACCCACCCAGAAAAGAATCTGAGAAGCAGGTGAGATTGCTTGGACAGGAGGAACATGCCTCCTTGTGGCTGGATATTGCTTTCTGACTGGAAGCCACTCCAAGGATCCCTTTCCACTCCCTCCTGCAACAGCAGCTGCAGCTTTTCCTTCTGGAGATCTCAGAGGATTCCTTCTGCAGGCAAAACAGGTGCTTTTGCACCCCCAGGACAGGCTGCTTTTGCCAACCCCTAAGTATGCCTCTGCTTCCGCATGTAAGGGCAGATGCTGTACCATTTAGCTATCACCCTTCACCATCTGGTTTTGCACTGCCAGTCTAAAATCAATTGATGAAAGAGCTACATTGACACAATTGGTTTACAACTCGTGGAACTTCAGTTTGTGTCATAATTTGGGGCTGGCATTGGGGAAGCACGCCACCCGTGACTTCAACAGCTGTGTAGCAGGTAGAAATTCAATAGGTTACAATTATAGGAAAAGCTTCACCTGACAACATTTTGTCAGTCAGACACCCTACAACTTGTGGATAGCTACTGATTTATTATTGGGCCTTCCACCCCACTCACAAAAGAGGGCACAAAATTGTGTATGAAACACGCATACACACAAAGCAAATGTTATATGTGTGCCTTCTTTTCCAGTGGGGGTGGAGAGCCCAATCCACAAAGTGTACTGGACCAGAAAATGTTGGAATCCCTGGTTCAATACATCCAATCAAGTTCTTGGTATGCGTGTATGTTGCAGAGAAGAAGTGAAGCTTTAGAAACACATTTTTTTTATTCTGCTACAACGTGGTGTACCTGGCAGTGTTTATCTGTCCAGTGTCAGTGGTGGTGGGTGGATTTTGCCCACACCACACCATTGTCTATCAAACACAATATCTTATTTCCCCCCATATGCATGGATAGCAGCCATTCACTTACATGGGGGGGGGGAGGGAAAAAAGTGTGTACTCAGGGGCAGAACTGAGGTGGGAGCTAAACTACCCCTGGGTTTGCAACTCTCCCAACAGCATTGTTTATTGCAACCCATCTTCCTCCATGCAGATTAAACCTGCTCCTGTCTTGGTCATAGTATAATATGGTTGCTAATGTAATAGAGACAGAACCCACAGAGCTTCCTTTTAATATATGACAAGGCAGAAATGCACCTAATTTGTACACAATATTTAATTATCCCAGATGAATGTTGGACACTTTGCCTCATTCAAGATTTTAACAATTTAATTGATCTTATTATATTGCAAAACCAATATTTATGCAAAAGAAGAAATATCTGCATTAAAATGTGTATCTTTGTCACAAACAAAGTTCTTGCATTAATCTATATTTTGAATTTGACGTAACGAAGAAATAATTAGAAAAGGTTCAGGCAATTCTAACTCACATTCATATTTTAATAAATAATTAATAAATATTAGGTGCTAAGTATTTTTTATTATGTCTCTTCTCTTTGGCAATCACTCGTAGCAGAGTAAGATTGTCTTCCATGAACACTGTTCTTAACAGTGAGTCTGTATAGGACTGTGGAGGCCAATTCTGGATCCACATGTCCTTCCACAATGGGGACATAGGTTTATGGACGGAAGTTGATCACGGTGAAGGTTTGTCTAATGTGCCTTCCTCTTAGCTCCTTTCTCCTTTTCGCCCTGAGTTCATGCTTCTTCAAAGTCCATCACACCTTTGGTGAAGGCTGTTCTCCAGTTGGAGCGCTCGCAGGCCCAGTTATCAGTACTTATACTACATTTGTTTAGATTTGCCTTGAGAGTGTCTTTAAACCCCTTTTGCTTTCCATTTTTGAGTTTGGAATAGAGTAGTTGCTTTGGAAGACAATAATTATATCCTCCTCAACTCTGCAAAGTCCCATTTCCTCAGCTACTCAACTCTTGATGGGCATGAAGGGTTTTGCCAAATCCCTTGCAGTGAAAAAGCCTGGTGAGAGTTGTTTGAATCCACTTGATGCAAGAGTTCCCTTTTTTTTATAAAAATGCCCTTGAGACATTACTATTGAGTCATCAGTTTGGATGCACCAGAACTGACAGTGACATGAGACTTTCCTATTTAAGGAAAGAAAGAAAGAATCTATCTTAGCTGTCTCTTCTGATACTAAGCATCACAATGCTTAAGCTTCACCAACTTATGTGACCAAGTAGAAAAACACAAATTGATTATGATGGATGACGCTGCCCAGCTGAAGGTTCAACAAGTGTGCTTAGAGGAAGAATCTTCTTTTCTGTCGTCTTCTGCATTGCAATCACTTCTACATACTGTACTTTGCTAATGAGTAAGATGAAATGCTGATTTTAGCCTAACCATTGCCCCTCATTTAGTCTGTTATATGAAGAGCTTAAAAGAACAAATGAAATATCTCATGGAAACATCGCCTCATACTCTTCTTTCCTGAGATGAAAAATATGGCCTGCCTTAGAGTATTTAATCTGTCCTCCTGCAACGGTAACTCCCAACACCCCCTCAGAACAGCTGCAACTGTCACTACTAAAATAGTGAGTCTGAGCCTGGGGGAGTCTGAGCCTAGAGATTTTCAGAGTACTCCTAAGGCAACTAACTTAGAATAACTTCATTTTAAATGCAATTTTCTGCCTCTCATGCTAAATTTTTTAGAACATTCCTGTATTTCTTTCTCTTTAAAAAGCATGATGCTCAGAAGGATATTGCAGCACCTAAGCCTACCAGCAAGGGACGCGGGTGGCGCTGTGGGTTAAACTACAGAGCCTAGAACTTGCCGATCAGAAGGTCGGCAATCCGAATCCCCGCGATGGGGTGAGCTTCCGTTGCTCGGTCCCAGCTCCTGCCAACCTAGCAGTTCGAAAGCACGTCAAAGTGCAAGCAGATAAATAGGTACCGCTCCGGTGGGAAGGTAAACAGCGTTTCCATGCGCTGCTCTGGTTCGCCAGAAGCGGCTTAGTCATGCTGGCCACATGACCTGGAAGCTGTACGCCGGCTCCCTTGGCCAATAAAGCGAGATGAGCGCTGCAACCCCAGAGTCGTCCGCGACTGGACCTAATCGTCAGGGGTGCCTTTACCTTTACTAAGCCTACCAACAGGATTTTCTAGAACCACCACATGTGCAAAAATCAACCAGATTCTGCAGCACTTGCACATGAAAACAACAAGGAAAATATATCTCACAAGATACAGAGAATTGCAAGATGGTAGCCCTACTATGAATTGTAGCATGATACTGAACTAAAGTGCTGAGTTCATGCATATGTCACAGAATTAATTATTTCTGTACTGGTTCTTAAATAACAGAAGAATGTTCTTTAAATTTAAATGTAAATTCATCTTTACATGGCATCTTCTTCACTTATATACTGAAGCTAAAGTACTTATAGCTGTCAAATGAAGGGAAAGGATTTCTTGGCAAATCTCTCCTAGCCTGCCTAAACTCTCCAAGGATTGTGTGTGATGTGGCCAACAGAATAACCCTGTAATTTTACATACACAATGTGTAATCTTGTGCTCAAATTTTGTAACTAAACCACTGTAATCCTCTGTACTTATTTTTGAAAAATATTTGTATTAATGTCATTTGTAAATTGAGAGAAAACACACATTGAGTTATATGGATAAAGAAAAACTGAAGGGCTACAGAAGCTTTAGAACAGATTAGAATTTAACACAATTCTGAATAATTTTAGAGTTGGCCTTAAAATTCAAAGATTCAGTAACAGAAAAGGAAAAAAAGAGTTCAATCAAATATCTACACAGTACTGGGGAACAGTGTTCAAAACTCCCATTGTTCTAGATGCATTTTGTGACAGGGGATTTCATGAGCGCGAGCAGTTTCGGAGCTCTGGCCACAGTACTGCACCTAAGATTTCAGATTAAAACTGCGGAGTGAAAGAAAAAAAGAAACTTTTTCTGCCTCCCCACTTCCAGCTACTCTCTGAGAAGAGAAGAGACTGGAGAAGAGGCCATCTTAAGAATATTAGGTGGGTGGGCAGGGGAAGGAATAGACCATGTGAAAAATGAACATATTTCAGCTGCAGTTCATTAATTTTCAGCATTGTATTATTGTTATTAAAAAAGTTTGCCTAGACATTCCGGCGTTGCATCCATAACCTAGGTTTAAGGTGCCATTTAGCTCCTAACTTTCATATCTTAGTAGGCTGGCGTTGAATCTGCTCTCCCGAGGAATAGCCCCACTGATCCTCTGCGACCAGTTCCAGTCAGGCTGGCAGACAGCAGTCCTGAACACCCTTCAGAAACTGGGTGTTGCCCCTCAAGCCCTTCTAAGTCTGGGGTTGGGCCAGGCAAAAGCTACGGTCAGGCAAAGAATCATAGACACTGAGAGACAACAGGACTGCTCAAGGTGCCCCGACTGTAAAATTGGAGAAATCGAGAGAGATATAGCCGCACCGGCAGCATATCTCTTCTTTCTTGTATCCAAAAATGCAAGAAGGGCTTTTACACTTGCCAGAAGCTCGGCTCTGCCCTCGCCGGTCCTGGAAGGATCCTTTTAAAAAGTCCTATATGCTCAGAGACTTTGTGCCTGTTCATGTGGGGATATAGGAAGCTCAGAGCACTTGTTCTTTAGATGTCCCTTTTATGAAGAGGCACATAGTGAGACCACTGATCCCCTGCTGGTGAGGCTCGCTGACCTCCCGGAAAAGCAAAAATTTGACCTTTTCCTGTCAGGCAAAGATCATAAGATGACCCGGATGGTTGCGAGATTCTGTTTACAGATCTGTAGGCACAGACTATACCCCAACCCAAACTAGTTCGTTAAGAAAATCCCCAAACTCGATTCCATGGGTGACTCTGGGTCATCTCTCTGCAGTAGCTTATCTTAAAGTTTTTAATGTCTATACGCTTATCGCATTTATAAATTTTAAGTTTATTGTTGTACATTGTTTTAAATATTTGTTTTCCTTCTGAGATTGTAGCCCCAAGTATGTTTTATAAGCTGGTCTCCGACCGTAAAAAAATTATCTATCTATCTTAGTTTCTAACACTGCTGGGGAAAGATGTGAAACAAATGAGTTTGAATATCTGAAATGTGGAGGGTGCATCCATATTTTATTTATTTATTTATTTATTTATTTATTTAAAATAAATAAGAATATTAATGTGATAGCTAGCATGAAGTATAATCTTACAAGCTCCTTTTTTCTACTAGGTGTTTGGTAAAATTGCCCTGAATGATACCACAGACATAAACCGGAACAACAACTTTCAGACCTTCCCCCAGGCAGTACTACTGCTTTTCAGGTGGGTTTCACATTTGTTTCCCTGGTTCAGCTATATCATGGAGAAGTTAGTCATTGTGTCTAAGAGAAGCCACCTTACACTTGGGCTGTGATCCAATCAATTTGATACCCTGCCCAACAATAAATGTCCAATGATTGTTAAGATCTGATACATCCAAAATCTCCTAAAATGCATCTGCTCAAAGTTCTTTGCCATGACTAGCTAACTGAAGAATAGGTTGACAATCCAATATTGCAAACATTGTGGCTGCTTTTGAACCATGAGTTACACTGTGCTGCAGGATAGTTAGTTCCCATTAGGTGGTGGAGCAGACATGACATGACTAGCTGAGCCTTTAATCTCTAGATCAGAGCTTTCCAAACTGTGTGTTGTGACATGATAGTGTGTCATCTGCAGTGTGTAGGTGTGTCGCGTGAATACTCCCTGTGCTCCTCCTGGGGCTGGAAAGGGGTTAGGTTAACCTCCAGTTTGCTAGTAAAACTGAATTATTGTGTCACAAAATGATGCATATCTAAAAAAGTGTGTCACCAACATGAAAACTTTGGAAAGCTCTGCTCTAGATTATTCAGTGGTAAAGACGAATTACCTTCTTCCCATCAACCCCTTTTCAATAGATGTGCTACTGGCGAAGCTTGGCAGGAAATCATGCTGGCATGCCTCCCAGATAAGAAGTGTGACCCTGAATCCTTGGAATCAAACAACTCTACTGAAGGTGACCATTCCTGTGGGAGCAGCTTTGCTATCTTTTATTTCATCAGTTTCTACATGCTGTGTGCCTTCCTAGTAAGTATATGTCAGCAGCTTATGAGTGTTGGTGATTAACGTGCACTTAACTTGGAAACATAGGATGCAAAATTTTGCGTGACAGACTACAAAATATGTCAGTCATTCTTACCTACTGGGTCTGCATAGACCATTTATCTCTCTTTTAAATTACTTGGTCTTTAATTTTGCTTGCTTACCACTTTATTTTACTTTATTTTATCCATACTAGTATTTGTTGTATTAAACAGAGTATGCAGGTTTGTAACTATATAATGGATTATATACATAGGATGCTGCCTTAAACTCGATCAAGCTAGTGGTGCATTTTCCATCACCTACTACTTGTTCCTTTTCAAAACAAAGCAATGAAGTCTAGGTTCCTTTTCAGTTAAATGTTTTACAGAGTCTTCTTCTTCAAAAACTCAAATTCTGAATTGTGCATGGAAAGGAACTTCAATTGTGGATGTTCTAGCATGAAATACTGACTATTATTGTTGTTTCTGATCTTCCTTGCAGATCATTAACCTTTTTGTAGCTGTTATCATGGATAATTTTGATTACTTAACACGGGATTGGTCTATTCTGGGTCCTCATCATCTGGATGAGTTTAAACGGATCTGGGCTGAATATGATCCTGAAGCCAAGTAAGTCCCAGGACCATGTTCCAGATACATTTTTAGAATAGTTGCCCTAACTTCTGTCTATTCACCACTGAATTTATTATTCTAAAACCATAGTTGTGGCATAGCTAAAAGTAACAACAACAACACTTTTGTAAAGTATTTTCAAGTGTTGAAAGTGCTTCACATGCATTATCTAATTGTTGTTCTTATAATAGCTCAGTAAAATGAGTTGTATTATTATCCTCCCTATTGCAGGTAGGAGACAGAGTTGTTTACTTAAAATAAATTGTTGACCAGAATGCAGCATAAGTAATTTTGGAGAATGCTCTAGAGAGAAGAAACTTTAGCTGAATAACATCCTTTTGTTTTGAGAATTTTAAAAAAGGTTTTACAAAAGACCACTATTTTTAGCTGAATTTAGGACCATGAGGACTCAAAACCCAAAAGATCTGGACCAAAGTGTCAACCTCTATATCCAGCACCACAGAGCAGTTATAAGGAAGGTATACCTGATCAGAACTGCTTTTACAGCGCATATGTGGGTGGTGCTGTCGTCTAAACCACTGAGCCTCTTGGGCTTGTTGATCAGAAGGTTGGCAGTTTTAATCCCTGCAACAGAGTGAGCTCCCGTTGCTCTGTCCCAGCTCCTGCCAACCTAGCAGTTCAAAAGCATGCCAATGCAAGTAGATAAATAGGTACCGCTGCGGCGGGAAGGTAAACGGCATTTCTGTGCGCTCTGGTTTCCGTCACGGTGTCCTGTAGTGCCAGAAGCAGTTTAGTGATGATGGCCACATGACCTGGAAAGCTGTCTGTGGACCAACGCCGGCTCCCTTGGCCTGAATCGAGATTAGTGGTACAACCCCATAGTTGCCTTTGACTGGACTTAACCGTCCAGGGGTCCTTTACCTTTATCCTTTACAGTGCATAAGCAAAACATAGCCAGATTATTTAAGAATACAGAATGCAGGTGGAAGTCTTTACTCATAATTGCATATATTTGCACAGTTGCATTCTAGTGTTAGTTAACTTCTCTTTTGTTTTTCTTACTAAATGTGTTTAGAACCTGAAATGCATTATTCCTTTATAAAGGATATTCTGTAGAGCAGGGGTAGCCAATGTGGTGCCTTCCAGATGTTGCTGAACTCCAACTCCCATCATCTCTGACCATTGGCCTTTCTGGCTGGGCTGATGTGAGTTGGAATCACCAACACTTGGAAGGCACAACATTGCCCATCCCTCACCATAGAGGCTTTTATTGAATTAGAGAAAGTGAGTTTTTCAGGAGTAAATTTATAGTCCTAGTTTCACTAGACTAGGAAAGCAGGTTTATTTTCAGTGTCACAGTGCATGCTGCTACATCATGGGATAAAGTCCCTTAGAAAGTCAGAGGGAGTATACTACTCTGCTATAGTCCTAGAAAGAGGCAGATGCACAAATCATTGGTTTTTCTGAATTAAGAGATAACTGATTTAAGTATGTTTTGTTGTAAAATCCTACCAATTCAATAAAAACCCATATGTGTTTTGCATCACTGCAACTTAAAAGCAAGAGTTAGTTGCAATGCCCTGGTTTTTGTTAAAACTAACGTCATAAGGTATAGGCCCTAAATCAAAGCCTGTATCTGCTTCCTTTGCAACAGACACAACATAGAATTAAATTGTTACAGCTTGCACTAGCTCCAGAATAAAAATAACAACAGAATTTGCTATACACATACAGAAACAGTTGGAAAATATCCCGAAAATATAAGGTGATACAGGAAGGCAAAGCAATAGGCCAGAGAGCCTGAGATCCCAATTCTTCAATATGAACTTCTCAAAACTCAAGATGAACAATTCTCAGATTTAGTATTTCATTCCCAACACAGAATGCACAGCATATTTGAGATACTTTTTTAAAAAATTGTCAGGGCTAATAAAAAACCAGTAGTAGGGAACTGGCATGCAACTTGGGCCCTTAGCAATGAAGGCACTCAGGCTCCAGGATTATATTTGACTCAGATAAACTCATATAGTGTAGGTGGAATTCAGTGTCATGTTATGATGATTGTTCCATCTGCACATGCATTTCTGACTGCCAGACACAACAATTTCTCCAATCCTTCCCCTGCATGCTATTTTGGGGGTTCTCTCAACTCTCTTAGAGGAGATGAGGGGAAGGTGCAGGGGCAAGAAGATGAGAAAAGCCCCACTGCACTAGCAGGAGTCCTTGCACTGATTCTCACTACCACAATGAGTTAGTTAAATCTGGTCCTGTATTCCTAACTAAGTGACACGTCCCTTTTGCACTTTCTCCTATAGGGGACGTATCAAACACCTAGATGTGGTGACACTGCTCCGTCGGATACAGCCTCCATTGGGTTTTGGGAAACTCTGTCCTCACCGGGTAGCTTGCAAGGTATGACACTTCTTTCTTTTTACAAAGGCGATCACATTAACAGAATCTAATCTTTGTTTGCAGTGCTGTTTTTCTAGAAAAAGAGGTGCCGGAACTCACCTCCCTTGTTCTCTTATTATGGCAATGGCACCCATCTAATAGGTGCTGGAACTGAGTTCCGGATGAAAAAAAGCCCTGTTTGTTTGAGACCTCTCACTAGATCCAGACATTAGTCCCTACTAAGCATTCTATGGCTCTCGTAGCAACTGGTGTTTAGGATATGGCAAAACTTGGATAATGTTGCCTCTCCAATTTAATGTCAACATGTCCCTTAGCTGCTGTGTTCTGATCAGACCTACCCACTATGGGGAGGGAATGTGAACTGATGTCGATTTGCTTTAAGAATATATATCGTATTGGCCTGAATATAAGCCTCACTTTTCCGCCAAATTCTGACTGTGAAAAGTTACACTTATATTCGCAACCTTATGGTATGCAACCAGGAGTGTGGGGCAAACAGTGCCAGGAGCACAGCAAAGTGGCACCCGCCTAATAATAATAATAATAATAATAATAATAATACTTTTATTATTTATACCCCACCCATCTGCCACTCTTGCCGGCTTCCAAAAAAATATTAAAATACATCAAACATTAAAAGCTTCCCAAGGCCGGGAAGGGAGAGAGCACGGCTCCCCCACTCCCAGTATGCAGCCAGGAGCAGCGAGGAATGGAGCGGCTTATATTTGGGTATTTTTTCTTTTTCTCCCTCCAATTTTAAATGTGCAGCTTATATTCGGGCCAATACAGTATATCACACCTTTTTCCAAAAATGTGTATCAGGGCAGTGTATATAAAAAATTAAAATCCACAGCAATTTAAAATGCCTTCCTTGGGGAATGGGGGTTCCAATACAGAGAAGGCACTGTTTTGAACATATATAATGTATTTCTCCTAAAGGTAGTACACAGAGAAGGCCTCCTCTGATGATCTTAATACACAGAAAGGTTGATATGGGAGGAGGCACTCCTTCAGAAATATAAATGACACCAACCTTTATCTTTTTCCTCCTCCAACCCCTTTCCTTTGGTATCATATTTTTCAGATTGCAAAAAAATGTAGTAAATAAATAAATCCCAAACCCTGAGCCCAATTTTAGGTAGGCCTCAGTGCTGAAGCCATCTCCTGTCTAGACTTTTTGGTTGGACTACTGTCAGCTTCAGCAGCTGCCTGCATGTGTCTGCACAGGCCCATGTGGGTGTGAGAATGTGCCAGAGAGCAAGATGAGAGAGGTGACTGCAGCATGTAAGGACCGAGCCCTGTGGAACCCCACATTGAAGGTTCCACAGGGCTGAAAAGCATTCCCCAAGCAATACCCTCTGGGAATGACCACCCAGGTAGGACTGGAATCACTGCAAAGCAGTGCCACACACCCCTCCCCCAGTTCAGACAGTCGCTCCAGAAGGATACCATGGTCGATGGTATCGAAAGCTGCTGAGAGGTTGAGAAGAATTAACAGAGACATATCTCTGTCTCCTCCATCCTTTAGTGACTGGTAAGCCTCAGTAATTTACAGCCCTCTCACATGAACCCTGGAATAGAAAGTTTGAGAACTTCTGATTTAGTCTGTTGGTAGCTGGGCAACAATGCAGCATTTTCCATGAAAACTTCTGGAAATGGTCACTTTTGGATGCAATATACCAAGTTTGTCCAGGAAGATTCAAAAGTCAAAAAAGAAAGAACCTGGGGGTGAGGGGTATAGCAGTATTTGAGTTAATCTTGAACCTGATAAGAGAAAAGCATATGAATAAATATAGTTCATTCAGCATAATATTTTCTCTATTTTTTCAATCCTCATAGCGCCTTGTGTCCATGAATATGCCACTAAATAGTGATGGGACTGTCATGTTTAATGCAACTTTGTTTGCACTGGTTAGAACAGCACTGAGGATCAAAACAGAAGGTAAGACCCTTAAGGTGCAGTATGATTGTGTGGGATACTATCAAGGCTGGGCCATGGACAGCAGCAGTCTGGAGTGAGTCAGGACTAAAGACAAATACAGACCAAAGTGCCATTTATATTTAGACAGACATCTAGTGACTGGGGTAAGCAGTTTAGTCACATTTTTAAGGTATGGTTTTTACACCTATAATGACTTATACCGTATTTTTCACACGATAGGACGCACCGGACGATAGGACGCACTTTGTTTTAGAGGGGGGAGAACAAGAAAAAAAAATTCTCCCCCTCTCTGCCCAGCGCCCCTTCAGTGAAGCGGCAGGAGGCGCTGCACAGAGAGGGGGAGAACTTTCCCCCTCTTGTTTTCCCGCTCTAAAACAAGGTGCCGTTTAAGGTGTGTTCAGGCGGCTACCTTGGAAGCCTGGAGAGCGAGAGGGGTCGGTGTGCACTGACCCCTCTCGCTCTCCAGGCTTCAGGTTCCTTTCGACCTGCTCTTTGGGGCTGGCGGGGGGAAGCCCACCACCAGCCCCAAAGAGCAGGTCAGGGAGCAGCGGAAAGGCGCAGCGGAGAGGCTCCTGCCATAGCCGCGCGTCACCTCTCCAGCCGGAAGAGGTTCGCGGGGTGCTTCTTTAGCCCCGCGCGCGCTCTCCCGGCTGGGGAGGTGACACACGGCTATGGCAGGAGTCTCTATAGCCGCGCGTCACCTCTCCAGCCGGGAGAGGGTCGCGGGGCTATGGCGTCTTCGCTCCATAGGACGCACACACATTTCCCCTTCATTTTTGAAGGGGAAAAAGTGTGTCCTATAGAGCGAAAAATACGGTAATTTAATTCATAACAAATTAATTAATTCTTCAGTTTAGGCAGGTGTGCAGTCATGTACAAAATTACCTTATTATAACACCATTCTTTTGTGGCTGGCAGAGATATATGACTTTTCTGAAGGCTGTTCGCACATCCATGTCAGTATGTCAGAATACATGGGTCAAATGTGACAAATATGACTTTGCTTTTACCCTGTTCAAATTAACATTTACAAAGTGGCTGTCAACTAACTTTCAGGATTAATATAGTGATGTAGTAAAGCTAAGTTCATAATACAGAAAACTAGAACTGAGTACACAGTTAATTCATCATACTTCATTATGACTGTGATAATGTTTTATTATGGTTTTATATTTGCTGGAAGCTGCCCAGAGTGGCTGTGGCAACCCAGTCAGATGGGCGGGGTACAAATAATAAAGTATTATTATCATCAATCTAGATCTATTTAAAGTTCATCCATAGCTACAATTGTTGTTACATGAAAGCCTTAAATCTCTAGCTATATAAGAATCACATTATACAAATGTGTTAATAGTAGCCTTGAGTTTTACTTGAAAAGGGTCAAGTTGACCCTAATTGCTAGTGTTTTTGCTGCTCTTGAAACTTCCTCCCGCTGAATGGAGTCTTTATTTGCACTACAGTTTTTCTTCCTGGATGTATCTGTATTCAACATTATAACTATGTTAGACCTGGCTTTATCATTATATTATTTCTAGGGTTATTTCCCCTGTATTTCTCACTCTAAGAATTCCTAGATTGTCTTCACACAACCTTTCCAATGAGAGAGGAGTACTCCTTTTTTTGGGGGGGGGGATGTTAAATAATTTTTTATTGATTTCTTCTTTCCACAATAAGTGATAATTCCACAAATAACATCAAAAACAGGTTTTCCTCCCTTTCCCCATATATACATTTATCCTTTCAACACTATCTCTTGCGAGATTCTTAAAATCTCGCTACTTCCCTCCATTTCCACTTCTTGTTCTTTATATATACCAAATTCTTCTGCATTTCCATATCTATGCTTAACCCATTATTATATCCTTAATTATCCAAATTTCTGGTAATTGCAAGAATTTAGTTGAAGCCTGTTAATGTTTCAGCTTGTTTATAATATTTTTGCACATATACAATAAATGTTTCCCACTCTTTTTTAAACTTCTCATTATCATGGTCTCTGAGCTTTGCTGTCAGTTTTGCCATCTCTGCATAGTCCATAAGTTTGATTTGCCATTCTTCTTTTGTTGGTATCATTTCTTCCTTCCATCTTTGAGCTAACAGGATCTGGGCTGCTGTTGTGGCGTACATAAATATCCTCTTCTGTTGTTTGGGTAGTTCAGCCCCTATTAAAGCTTCTGGTTTTTTTAACAAAATACATTTTGAATTTTTTTTCCAATTCATTATAAATCATTTCCCAGAAAAACAAATACTTTTGACGAAACAATACATATGTGCTAAGGAATACTCTCTCAGTTTCTGGGAAATGAGAGAGAAGTAAACCTTAGCACATATGTATTGTTTCCTCAAAAGTATTTTTTATGGTAAAATGCACAAGCTCACAGCAGTGTTGGGTGGCTGTAGTAATTTGTATCAAGCAACATGGAAACCTGATTTTGAAAAGATAATCTCACAGAAGTTTTAGGATTTTTTTATGAGTGAAGATCCCAAAATCTGCTCTGTGAATAACCAGAAGGGAGAACATTTGTAAGTCAGTGAGTTGTTGTTTAGTCGTTTAGTCGTGTCCGACTCTTCGTGACCCCATGGACCAGAGCACACCAGGCACTCCTGTCTTCCACTGTCTCCCGCAGTTTGGTCAAACTCATGCTGGTAGCTTCGAGAACACTGTCCAAACATCTTGTCCTCTGTCGTCCCCTTCACCTTGTGCCCTCCATCTTTCCCAACATCAGGGTCTTTTCCAGGGAGTCTTCTCTTCTCATGAGGTGGCCAAAGTCTTGGAGCCTCAGCTTCAGGATGTCCTTCAAGTGAGCACTCAGGGCTGATTTCCTTCAGAATGGATAGGTTTGATCTTCCTGCAATCCATGGGACTCTCAAGAGTCTCCTCCAGCACCATAATTCAAAAGCATAAATTCTTCGGCGATCAGCCTTCTTTATGGTCCAGTGAGTAGGTAGTATTTAATGCTACATCATTTCAGTCAAATCTATCCCCAATCTGAAGAAAGGAGTTGGGGGTTCCTTACTAGGCTGTACGCAAGTGGGGATTTCCCTGCCGCGTTCTGCCCCCACCCCATTCCAGCCTGTTCCGCCCCCTTTCGATGCCAAAAACTGTGTGTGTGTGTGCAGTCACATGTGACTTGAACTCACGCGAGTGTGGTGTTGCCTGTATCATCTTTTTTTGTCCTCCCCTAACATTAAGCAGTTTGGACTCTGTTATGGTAGAAATCAATAAAATCATAGGTACTGACCTTCCATTTGACCTGTTCTTTATTCTGTTTGGATTTACAAAATGCTAGGTGAAAATGTGAAAATGGTAATTCACCTTTCAATAGCAGCAGTAGAAAAAGACAACCCTGCTTTCATTGATTAGCGGTGTCTGAAGGTATCAGATATGGCTTACTCAGTCAAACTGACTAATATGATAACAATTAGAGAAGGGAGACAGCAAAATGTGTATTTATTGATAAATAGTTTCTTTACCATGTTTTAAGGTGGATTTAAGCAACAGTGCTTGTGTTCTGTGAACTTTGTTTTTGCAATTAATACTGCAAGCTTTGCAATATATGGTTACATAACTGCATATACAGTGGTACCTCGGGTTACATACGCTTCAGGTTACATACGCTTCAGGTTACAGACTCCGCTAACCTAGAAATATTACCTCGGGTTAAGAACTTTGCTTCAGGATGAGAACAGAAATCGTGCTCAAGCAGTGCGGCGGCAGCAGGAGGCCCCATTAGCTAAAGTGGTGCTTCAGGTTAAGAACGGACCTCTGGAACGAATTACCATATTTTTTGCACCATAACACTCACTTTTTTCCTCCTATAAAGTAAGGGGAAATGTCTTAGAGGGAATGCCTATGGGTGGCATGCCTACGGGTTTTCCTCCTCTAAAAATTACGTGCGTGTTATGGTCGGGTGCGTGTTATAGAGCGAAAAATACGGTAAGTACGTAACCAGAGGTACCACTGTATTATTATGTACATCTTGTATATTCACCAATAAATAAATAAATAAATAAAATGCATGCCCTTCTGCTTTATCCACATGCAGTCTCTCACACCATGCTATGCAGGTCATAAAAGCCAGGGAAAAGTTTTTTTCCTTTTTTTTTTGTACAGGCTTAATTGTGTTTGCTAGAATCAAAGATGTTTCTGAGAGACTTGTCTTAAAATTACTTCTCGGGCTACTGTTTCTTCTGGCAGGTAACTTGGAGCAAGCAAATGAAGAGCTGCGTGCAATAATTAAAAAGATTTGGAAGCGCACCAGCATGAAGCTGTTGGATCAGGTTGTGCCCCCGGCAGGTGGTGAGCACACCTTTTTTCTGTATTTAATACTGAAGGACAAATCAATATTTTTCCATGCAAAGAAATATTATTTATGATGGCGATGGCTAGACAAGTACTGTAATAGCCAAGAATGGGAAATGACAAGCTGAACCTCTGGTACATGGGTATTAGTGAATAGAAATCTGCATTAACAGAAAAAATTACAAAACAGTTGAGAGCAGCCAAACAGATATAGACAACTTTATTGAAAAAATGTGTTTTTCTTACTACTTTTGGAAACAAAAGAAGAACACTATGTAAGGCATTTAGATACACATGACAAACTCTGATGTGCATTTTAGGATAAGATATGTGAAAAGCTACTCCCTATTGTTATCAGTTATACACTTAAATAAGCACACTGATATGTATACAATCTCCCTTTCTACCTACCATTATTTGTTCCTCTTTCTATTCTGCTTACATGTTAAACATGGAACAATAAAATATATATATTTTTAATACTCTGTAACATGCTCTGTAATTACTTGGAAAAGAGAAGCCTAGCTTCTCTTTACAGTATATGAGAATAACTACTTGCCTGGCTGGACATTACCACCAGTAAATAACTATGCCCTGGTGAATGAGAAATCAACAAATAAATATAATTGTTTTCAGCTTCTTCTATGCTTTTAAACTTAGATGATGAGGTAACAGTTGGAAAGTTTTATGCTACATTCCTGATTCAAGAGTATTTCCGAAAATTCAAGAAACGCAAAGAACAGGGCCTTGTTGGCAAACCTTCACAGAGGAATGCTCTTTCCCTCCAGGTAAGAAACAGATATTGCTTAATATTATGCTACTGATCCACCACATCCACCATTTCCATAGTCTTTCCACCAAAGATATAAACCAACGAATCTCAAACTGTGGGAACATTGGGGAGGTACAACATCCTATTTGATGAGTCCCAGACCAAATTTTAAATGTATTCTGACTAAAACCCCATTGAATGCCAGCTTTATGCCCCTCCAAGACATGGCTATACAAGGTATCCTTTTGTGTACTTTTTATTGATTGTGCTCAGCTCATGCAGAACAAGCTTTGATTTTTCACAGGCTTTTCATTTCTATGATACCTTAATAGACACTCCCATTTATCTAAACCACTGAGCCTCTTGGGCGTGCCGATCAGAAGGTCGGCAGTTCGACAGGGGCAAACAAAGGTGTCATGACATCTGGGGCGGCAAACCGCTATGTGCGGTGCATGTGTGGCGTTGCTACATACGCCGTACATCGTGGGTTGCTGGTGGCAGTGCTCCAGTGCCGTACGGACAGTGCCGGGATCCTCTGCTTGCAGCTGCAGCCGCAAATGGAGAATCCTCCATTCGTGGCGGTAGTGGTGATGGAAGGATCCCACCCACTGTCTGTGCAGCGCCAACGGCAAACCGCTATGTACAGCACCACACATGCACTGTACATAGTGGTTTGCTGCAAGCGGCAGGATCCTCTGCTTGCAGCCGTGAATGGAGGATCCTCCACATGCGGTGGTGCGATGGCTGTTTGAGCCCCCGCGGGGTGCCTTCTTGTCACCCCCCCCGACATGGCACCCAAGGCACACTGCCCCCCCCCCGTTGCGACGCCACTGCGGTTCGAATCCGCACAACGGGGTGAGCTCCTGTTGCTTTGGCCCAGCTTCTGCCAACCTAGCAGTTTGAAAGCATACCAGTGCAAGTAGATAAATAGGTACCGCTGCAGTGGGAAAGTAAATGGTGTTCTGTGTGCTCTGGCACTTGCCACATTCCTCCATGCACCAGCAGTGATTTAGTCATGCTGGCCACATGACCTGAAAAGCAAATGCTGGCTCCCTCAGCCTGAAAAGCGAGATGAGCACCACACCCCATAGTCGCCTTTGACTGGACTTAACTATCCAGGGGTCTTTTACCTTTTTTACCTTTATCTACTCCAGTATTAGAATAAGCTTCTGCAGTCATGTAGTTTGCCAGTTTTTGCTTTAAAGTGAAAACTGAAACTAGCTTTTAGCAATGGAGAGGCAAGAAGAGGCTACTTATGCCCTTGCTTGCACAACAGCTTTGCAATGTATGCCAGTTGCATCCCCAACTGTCTGGTTGCTGCCACCACACTCCCTATTAACCACTATAAGTCCCAGGTTAGGTGAAATCTGGGAGGTCAGATAAATTGCTTCTAAAGGGACACTGTCCTGGCCCTTGCTGCCAGATTAAGAACTCAAACTTGGGTTTCTGTTTCTTCCAAACTACATAATGCACAAATCTATTATATATAGAAATGGCTAAGCATGAATTGAAATGTTGATCCAATAAATTCTACAACCCTGCCTCTTCCTTTTGAAAAGCAGGATGGGAGCAAACCTTAGCATGGCAAAAGACAGGCATTTCTCCTCTGGGTAGGCAATGAGGAACTTCTGTGAGTGGGCGCCAGCATCTGCATAACCATGACAAAAGAGATGCGGACTCAGTATCCAACTTATGCTCCAGCAGAGAATTCCTCACTAACAGAATATAATTTTGTCTTCCATTCTGTACCCTCGCTTTGCACCCATTTCCCTCCCTCTCCTTTCCCTTCCCTCCTCCGCTTGTCCACACTGCTTGCACAGACCATGACCATGGTAACCTCCTTCATCCTCCTCCTCCTCCAGGAGTGAATCACTCACACAAAATGGTTGCTACCTGTAGTTGCATGGGGTGGGAAGGGGATCCTGTAGGGGTATAATGTGGAGGAAGTGGCAGTGGGGTTAGCAAGTGGAGCAAGCAAGGACGCAACCGCTAGTTAAGAATAACGAAGAAGGAAGAGGGAAAACAGATAAAGCAGAATATTTAAAATAACAGGAACTTGTTGGTTCAAAGCTATCTAACCTAATTATGTGACTTACAAAAAAGGCTTCTGTTCTAGTGAACAATGCAGTGTAGATGCCAGCTGCAGAGTGTTATGATGGTCAATGAGGGACAAGAGACCCTCATTGAAGGATCCCGATATGAGTGGCCAAAACCTGCATGGGCACAGTCCATGTTTTAAGGTTTTCCTTTCCATATTGGGTTGAGTGACAGCTGGCACTTTTTTAGCCAGAGCACAGGTCACATCTGCAAACACCTTTAGGGAAGTTGGGGGAGATGGTAGTCATCTCCTGGGAATATGGGGAAGTGCCTATCTGAGGAACTGATATTTCTTGATGTTGTTGCCAGACTGAACTTGGTATGTGCTTTTGTACTGGTAGGTGGTTATGCCTGGTTCATTCAAGCAAAATGTAGGGCAAGAGAGCAGAGCTTTTCTCCACATGTCTTACTTACTAAGGAGAAATAACTAGGTTAAAATTCAAGTTCCATATTGGATTTTTTATATAGATTTTTGGTATAGGACCTCAAGAGTAGCTGGTGAGAGACATGCAGCTGAGCTGGAGCTATCAGCTCAAACCTGCTGAGTTTCTGAGCTAGAATAGGCTTATTTCCTCCTAAGGTAAGGGGAAGTGACATAGCTAAGCCTGACAGGACAGCTTACTCTATGACATTGACTCCTTCATGCATTAATTAGACTAACCACATTTTTCGCCCTATAGGACGCACTGTCCCTTAAGGCGCACCTAGGTTTTTTTTTGGGGGGGAATAAAGGGGAAAATTTTTATTCCCCCCCCCCACGGCGTGGGGCTGGGGAAGCCCGAGCTTCCCCCGACTCCAGCCCTCAGAACAGGCAACTCTCCGCAGGCCGCGGGAGACCAGCGCCAGGCTCTCATGCCTTGCGGAGAGCTGCGCGAAGTCTGGAGAGCGAGAGGTGTCGGTGCGCACCAACCCCTCTCGCTCTCCAGGCTTCAGCGAAAGCCTGCATTCGCCCCATAGGACGCACACACATTTCCCCTTCATTTTTGGAGGGGGAAAAGTACATCTTATAGGGCGAAAAATACGGTAAGTCCATTGGCTATATGAGGCTGGTCACCCCGCCACCACAACATCCCATTTCATTGAGGCTCAGTAGCTCTTAGGTGCCCAGTTCCAAGTAAGTTTCACTATTTTTTCTCTAACCTACTGATGTGCTAAATTATACTATTTTACAGGCTGGTTTGCGCACATTACATGATATTGGACCAGAAATTCGACGGGCAATCTCTGGAGACTTAACAGCTGAAGAAGAATTAGACAAGGCCATGAAAGAAGCTGTTTCTGCTGCCTCTGAAGATGATATTTTCAGAGTAAGTACTTTTCTAAAAACCTCCATTGGCCTATGGAATTAGATCATATTCTAACATATCAAATCACAAAAATCAAATAAATCTGTTATATCCAACAAGAAGCAATGTCCCCTGATTCTGTCAGATCAATAATTAAGGTTGGTTGTTTGGGGGGTGGATTGCTTCTTTAGGTTTAACAATGTACTAGGAAGCAGCTGGGGGACGCGGGTGGTGCTGTGGGTTAAACCCACAGAGCCTAGGACCTGCCGATCGAAAGGTCGGCAGTTCGAATCCCCGCGGCGGGGTGAGCTCCCGTCGTTCAGTCCCAGCTCCTGCCAACCTAGCAGTTCGAAAGCACCCCAAAAAGTTCAAGTAGATAAATAGGGACCGCTATCCAGCAGGAAGGTAAACGGCGTTTCCATGTGCTGCGCTGGTTCGCCAGCTGTGGCTTAGTCACGCTGGCCACATGACCCGGAAGCTGTCTGTGGACAAGCGCTGGCTCCCGGCCTTTTGAGCGAGATGAGCGCGCAACCCTAGAGTCGGTTACAACTGGCCCTGATAGGCAGGGGTACCTTTACCTTTAGGGAGCAGCTTGTCTGCACTTCTCTCTCTCCCTAGATTGGTGTCAACAAGATGAAACCTCATTCACTTCTCTCCTTAGATGGCAGTTAATTATGGAGGCTTAAAATTTGTCTTGCTTAATGTAAATGGCCTTAGGGACCCCATAAAGCCTGCACAAGTTGCCACTGCCCTGAAGAGGATGCGCCCTGATATAGTTATGCTTCAGGAGGCATATCAGTGAAGGAAGTCTACTCAGTGGCTGTTAAAAAGCACCTGGATTGATGACTAGCTCTGCTCTTTTGGGAGGATAGCATGTCAACAGCACGAGCCATTTGAATGTTCCAGAAGTAGGCCAGGGCTTTGTGGTGCATCTTGGGGCAGCCTTAAAATGGGATTAAACAAATTCATGGAGAATTAAGCTATCAATAGCTATTAGCCATGATAGCTTATGTTCGACCTCCACTGCCAGGGGCAGTATGCCTCTGAACACCAGCTGCTGAGAATCATAAATGGGAGAGTGGTTCCCTTCATGTCCTGCTTGAAATATTGGTGAAAATAATGACCATGCCTCATTTCAAACAATACTGCATGCATGCATAAAATAAATACATTGGAAGTGTCTATTTGACCCACTCACTAAGAATATGTTTTTGATTTTGTTCACAGAGAGCAGGTGGCTTGTTTGGAAATCATGTCGGTTACTACCAAAGTGATGGCAGAAGTTCATTCCCTCAGACATTCACCACTCAGCGCCCTTTGCACATCAATAAATCTAGCAGCAATCAGGGAGACACTGAATCCCCATCCCATGAGAAGCTTGTGGATTCCACTTTCACTCCAAGCAGCTACTCATCATCCGGCTCCAATGCTAACATCAACAATGCCAACAACACTGCCTTGAGTCGCTTCCCCAGCCCACCAAGCTACCCCAGCACTGTCAGTACTGTGGAAGGCCATGGCACCCCTCTATCACCCACTGCACGGATCCAAGAAGTTCCTTGGAAGCTTGGCTGCAGAAGGTAAAGAGCAGTAACTGTAGCAGTAGTTCTATTATTTCCTGTAAATATAGGGATATTTATATTTTGCATTCTTGCCCCTCCTTTGCTCTTTGCACATTTGTAGGCCATCCATATATGTGAAGAGCCACACAGGTCCCAGCCTAATATATGATCTGGGGAATGAAATAATAACCATAGGGAACAAGACTTGAGAGAGTTTGTGTTTCTCAAATAGAGATGAAATGAACATTATTGTCTAGTAGAAAAGTATTAGTACAACAACTAAGCATCTGCTGTAAAGATGATTTGACACCTCTGCCTTGAATTGATGGAAAGTGAGCTTGCTAACATAGCCCTGTCATAGTACACTGGGCAACATTTTGGCAAATGCAATGTGTTTCAAACTCATATTTTTTAAAATCTCAGTGTTTAGCAATAAAGTCCTTGGTTAATTTTAGAGAGCATTTAAGAAATGGTAGTTATCATTCATAATATAACTCATTCTTTGATTTTCAGATGAGTTTACATCCATTTACATAAATGTAACTAAGTCTAGAGCAGTCAAGTTTCTTTTGCAAGACAAATGCTTTTGCAAGAACTAGTATTGTTCTATTTTTCTACTTTTTCCTGCAAATCCAAAAGAAATCCAAATATATTTTATTTATTTTTCCTTTTCATCTATATTCCTGATTTGATCTTCTTTTCCTTCCTATACTTCCCTGAAGAACTAGGACACATTACTATGAAACACTGGGGCGGTAGGTCTTTCTCTTCCTGCTCTTAACATACTTGGGATATAAGTTACTTTATAGACTGATATTAAATATAAACTATTTATTTTCAGTACTGACAGACCTAGTGAGAGAGCAAAAGATCACATCACTGAACAAATAAATGATTACCGTAATTTGTTGTAATGTAGGGCATAGACTTACAATAAATTAATTTGAATGAGTTATGCAGAGCACTTATAAGTCATTTTGTAACTAATTCTGCGTGCTCAGGTCAAGCTACAAACTATGTGGGAGAGCCCTGACTGATCTTCCAACTTTCTTTGAAAAATTACAGAAATGTGCTTGTATGTTCAAGCGCAGTGAATCTGCTGCCTGGTGCCTTATGAACATGAAAGAAATACCATACACAGGACTACGTTCTTGGATCAAAACAGGCCACAACTTTATTGATTACAGATCTAAGTGGACTTTGGCCTGGGCATTGGGTGATTATCAGTTCAATCAGCCCAACTGGTGGCTGTCAGCAGAATGCTGTGCTGGATGAGGATGTGTCCCCTTTTTAACCCTGGGAAGCAAACCTAAGTGGAGACTGCAGGCAGTCTCCAGTTGGCTCTGCTGCTCAAGTGATGCTTCCCAAAGCCTGTCTGTGATTCGCCAATTTCACAGGCAGGCAAATTCAAATTAAATTCCTTTTTAAAAAATATTGAATAGTAGTTGTGGGGAACTCCTCATCTATTCAGAGTGGCACCAGAGCTGGAATAAATGTTTGACCTTTCACCTGTGCTGTTTGCTAGAATAACACCCAGAGAGAGAGAGCTGTAATTTGCCTTGTGGAGACAAATAGTGACTTATACTTTACACCACAAAAGGCAAATAGTAGGTTTGAGGGGCATTCAAAACAGTGTAGGAATATTACAAATCCCTCCTGCCCCACTACTGCTCTGAACAATTTGTGGTCTCCTGTGACTTCATTTAAGGTCTTGTTCTTTTAAAACTGGGAGACCTATCATGAATCTCCAGCATACCATATAATCTGGTCCCCCCAAGTCTTTTTTTCTGCTCTTTCAATGCATTTTTAAGTATGAAATGATTAGTCCAGTCTGATTCAGTGGTGATTAGTTCAAAATAATGCTGTTATTTCACATTAACGTAGAAATATTTTATTTTTCCACCAAATACTGATAACTGATAAATGTAAAGTAACAGTAATAGGAAACAGCTTAAGTAATCAATATAGGTTGTGGACACCAATTACAGTTTACCTTTGCTTTATAGGCAAGTTCTTCAGCAGTTATATCTCAGTATAGCATCAACAGGGGACAGTGTCATATGTTCATATATAAGCCCTGAATAAGCTACATAAACATTTGCTTGATCAATCAGTTTGTATCTCAGGTGTGTTTCTCCAAGCTTCTACAGTTAAGATTGCAGTGTTGTATCTTGGAGTTTATTTATTTAATATATTTATTTATATACCACTTCCTAAGTTCCTAAGTTGTGGTTTAAAAAGTTATCACTTTAGCGTGCTTTTGGGAAGTGACGCAAAAGTTCTATTTCAGAAGTATGGACAAGCATCAAGAACATGAAGCCTAAAGTACATGCTTTTCGTCCCCACCCTCACCCATCTCAAAATTTCCATGTTAATTATGACAAAGTTAAGGGCTAAACGTAAGGACTGCATCACACTTTTCTCATAATTTATGTTTTGTGTGTTTTCTTTGAATGGATGTGTTATAAAATAATGCAAAAGGAATATGTGTTTCTACGTTGCCTTCACTATTTCTATTTCTCTTATATTCATTAGATCCTGTTCCAGAGACAGTCAGGTGGCTATTGTTTGTGAGGAGGAGACTTGTCAAGAGGAAGAGAAATATGATGAGCAACTGAATGAAGAAATTGAGTACTGTGGTGAACCAAAGCTGGTACCAACTGAAATGTGAGTATTTTGCTATTGCAGCCAAGTAGGGGTTGTTAGGTTTGTGGGAGGGGGGCGTCCTGCAACTCCAAACTCATAAAGCAAAAATCCCAGAGATCCCATGTATTTCAAGCAAGGGAGTGAGGCTAAGAGTATACTTACACTGCCATTTTTCTCCATCCAACCATAGCACAGTTTGACCCTAGACTCTTATCCTAGCTTCCAGTCCTAATAGCACAAATCATCCTACGTGTTGCAGGATGGGACAATATATTTCCAATCTGTACTAACTCATACCTCAAATAGGAGCCATGTCCTCATTTGAAGCTAACTTGTCCTTTTCCATTACAGGCTCTCATGTAAAGATGATGAACACAGACAGTTAACTCCACCTGAAAACAACATTAGATACTCTCCAAAGAGTGGGTTCCTGCATTCCTCATCACTAAGTAATAATTCCAGCTTCATATGACAAACATGAAACGATATCTCTTCAGATTTTCTAACCGCAAGCATTTTTACTACATGGGCGTGTTGGGAGTACTGGGGTTCAGCCAATTTGAAAAACATTGGCACCTACAAAAAAATATTCTGCAGCTGTGGGAATTGTTAGGCTGCCTGTTTTAACTTTTTCAAAGCAGAATAGTTCTAATTCTCTCAAATAGCAAATGGGGTTGTAAACCTTTTTCAACTGTACTACTTATACAACGGGTACATAGTCCAATGACAGAATATTTCACTACCCCCCAAAATACCCTTTAAAAATTCTGACATATGTAAAACTAGGCATGCTAGGGAGAAAGATAGATTGGAACCCTTCTATCAGACAGCATGTTTTCTTTCTTCAGTGATTCCCCATCCAAACATTATGTCAGCCTCCACCTGCATTTTGATGTAGTACAGTCCAGACACAGGTTTGCCATCTCAGTGCGATGCAGGCCAAAAATCACATCTCGTATAAAAGAGATGTGATCGGTCTCCAACCTGTATCTGAATGTGGCAGCAGGAAGGAACCAACTGAAAATGCTTAACCTTTTCTGTATTTGCCGATTTTCTCCTGCAAGTCCACCCCCTTTTTCTTTCCAATCAGGCTTATTTCCAGTCTCGGATTCTAACTGGGGTAAAAGGGTGCTAAAAACAAAAAGAGTTGCAAGAGATCAGTGGTGTGCAGGAAAATATTGTGCATCTGCCTCTACCTGCCTGTTCTCCTCTGCAAATACCCTACCCCTTTATTAGTGATACAAGGCAAATATACAAATAAGAGCCTATGTTTGCATCATAAAATGTTACATGAAGTTCCACCCCTAATTGTGTTATGAAAGCAGCTTAAAATATTATCACACTTCTGTGCAACTGGCTTTGCAGGTCGAAGAGCATCCTTTCATCTGGAGTGTCTTAAGAGACAGAAAAATCAGGGTACGGAAGTCCCACAGAAGACAGCAGTGCCCTTGCATGTGGTACATCATCAGGTAAGCATTCATCAGTGAACATCTAACTATGGGATCACACTCTCACTAGGTATGCTTCTGAACTCAGCTGTTTCTGGATTGGGGACAGACAGCAATGGCCAGAAATGCTGATTTATCAATTACGTCTTATATGCCACCTGTACCTTCCTGAAAAACAAGAGTTTAGCAATTACTGTTGCCTTGGTGATCTTTCAGTTCAATTGTTGCATTGTACTGTATATAATCCAAAACATTCAGAAACCAAAGTGCAGCTTCTGACTGGCTGCAGGAAGCTCCTGCAGCCAACCAGAAGCCCTGTCGGACGTTTGGCTTCCAAAATAGTTTGCAAACCTGAACCGTCACTTCTGGGTTTGTGGCGTTTGGGAGCCAAAACGTTCGAGAACTATGCTGTTCGAAAACCAAGGTACAACTGTATATGCAGAGTAAAGAAGTATTTTCTTTTGTCTCTCTTGAATCCCCCTACATTCAGCTTCATTGGATGACCCCAGGTTACAGTATTATGAGAAAGGTTTTTCTCCCTGTCTATTTCTACCATATGCATAATTTCATACAACTCTACCATATACTCCTCTATTTACCTTAAGAAACCTTTTTTCTAAGTCAGCTTGTACAGTTTCTTTTCTCATATTATGATTCAACTTGCAGCCATCATCATGTACAATGTTCTCCTTTCTCTCTATCTATAGGCACTAGCAGTTGCAGGCCTGAGTCCTCTTCTTCAAAGAAGCCATTCACCCCTAAGATCATCTCGGTCATGTGCCACACCCCCTGCCACACCCTGTATACAAGATTGGTTACAGCAGCCTATTAAAACCTTGCGGCTTGAAGGAGAGGAATCCAATGAGAAACTCAATAATAGCTTCCCATCAATACATTGCAGCTCCTTGTATTCTGATAGCCCCAGCTCTAGCAGCACTCGAAAAGCCAGGCCGGTCTCCCTCACAGTTCCCAGTCAGACCAGAGAGTGTGGCAGACAATTTCACGGCAGCGCTAACAGCCTTGTTGAAGCGGTAAGTTGATGTGGTATTGGTAACTGATGTAACAATCATGACACTTATGGAGATCAGGCCCCAAAGTTACATGTATTGTATGCAATACATTGTATTTCATGGACACAAATATAGGAGGTTAAGCTTACTTTTCCTTTAGATGAATCCAAAACTCTTACAATTCTTAGATAGACCATTAATCTGAACAAGACCACCAATTTTTATCCCAGTCATGCAGTTTTTGAGATCCCTGTGAATTCTTTGCCTTTTACAAAAGTAATTAACAGTAAATGTATGAAAGGAAAATAATTCCTTATGTAGGATATAAAGTTTGTCAAATAGAAACAGGGAGGTTGGACCTGAGGGCAGGGGTTTATTAAAATGTTTACGTAATTGTCCAAGGCCATTAATATCCCCATTATTATAGCCTGCCCTCTTGATCAAGATTGCTATTCTATTCCTATAACCAGAATGTTCTATAAAGCAAAAGCTTTATCTGCTAGCACAAATATACAGAAGTGTAGTTTAATAAAATTACAGTTATTAAATGAACTAAACTGCATTTGTACTGTAGGCAGGAAGCTGTCAGGAGATACGTTAGCATGTAGCATCTCTCGCAGAAATGGCCAGTAGTGTAGGTTTGAAGCAAGAGAAACCCAAATTTATTTATTTTTCTAAATACTGTGAGTATTTCACTTTATTTATCTATACTAGCAAGTGAATAAAACAAAATTGGCTCAAAGTGCAATCCTAACCATGTCTCCTCAAAAGTAAACCCAAATGAATTCAATGGGACTTACTCCCAAGTAAGTGGGTTAGGACTGCAGCCTTTGATCCTAAATTGCTGTTCAGTTTATGTTGGGGGGGGGGAAATATTTTTGTCAATTCAGCAACCCCACAACACCATATTCAATACCATTCCCAATCCCTACAATCAGATTTTCAGGGGTGCTGCAGACTGAAGAGGAAGGAGATAATGGGAAAGCCTTATTACATTAACTGCTCCATTCATAGAAGGAAAGATAGGGCCCAAGCCATTGTCCTATAAAGCCAGGTTTACCCATCAAATTATTACTGTCTGTTATTTCCACAGATTGCTTTGGCTCTTGTTATTATATTAAAATTGATTTCTGCTTTTCTTTCTTCTGTTTGATCTCCTGGCTCTTTAAAGGTCTTGATTTCGGAAGGCCTGGTGCAGTTTGCTCAAGATCCAAAGTTCATTGAGGTCACAACCCAAGAGCTGGCTGATGCTTGTGACTTGACGATAGAAGAAATGGAGAATGCTGCTGACAACATTCTCAATGGTAACAGCAAGCCAAGCCCCAATGGCAACCTCTTGCCTTTTGTTAACTGCAGGGACCCAGGGCAGGACTGTATGGGAGAGAAAGAGGAAACAGCCCAGAACCCAGATTGTAGAAAAAGTCAAGAGGAGCCTAAGGACAGCAGGATTTATATCAGCAGCCTGTAGTTGCCAAGGCTGAAAGTGATGCTGGTTTTTTAATTTGTTTCAATGTTCCTAATGGGTTTGTTTCAGAAGTGCCTCACTGTTCTCGTGACCTGGAGTAACCAGAACAGCGTTCTTCATTCATTTCCGTCAGGAAGAATTGCAGAGTTGGGTGGTGTAAAAGAGCTTTTCAGGAGTGAATATACAACCCCAGCATGTGTCCATGAAGGAAGAATGACGACAAGTAAAAGGAGGAGAGTCAGATCCCTCCTTTTCTCAGTCCCTGCACAAGGAACAACAGCTGCTTCCTGAATGTGATGGAAAACCTCAGCTTCCTGTGAATGGCCCTAGCCAAAAGGACACTGCATCAAACGGGTGTCTTTCAACTTTGCTTGTACAAAAAAGAATCATTTTGCACATATTCTGTATGAGCCTCACCATCTCCATAAAGCCAAGGCCCTTTTGATCTGCATGTGGAATAGAAGACTTCAGCAACAGATCCCCACACTTTGCTGAGGAAGAGGAGTTGGAGGAGGAAGCAGAAGTGGCAATGGTACAGGAGATGTAGATGGCAATATTGCAGATGCTTATTAATGGAAATGCAGAGACTCCTAGGCAGACTTCTCTGCCAGTCAATCAGAGCTCAGGCAGTCTACTCTGCCAACCAATCAGAGCTCAGACAGCTAGCTGTGCCAACTGCTCAAGGAGCAGGAAGCCAGCTCTGTCAAACCGGAGTTCAGGCAACCCGCCCATTTCAAAGAGATGTGGTGATGGGCTAATGTAGATCTCTCCTTGTTTTTGCTGTTTGATATTTTATTGAAAGCATGTTCTATTTTTTATTTTTGAATACTTTATTTTATGGTATTTTATTTTTTGAGGGAGGGGGTGAACGGAGTGTTTACAAAGTTTTGTAATCACCTAACTTTTTGTTTTCTTTCTCACCTTTGCAAATGTTTAAAATTGGTTTGATTTGATTATGTTGTACTATTTAATATTTTTTTTTGTTTCCCTCCATTGAAATTTGGGTAGAAACTAATAATGATATTAGAAGAGTTTTGCCAACCATTATGTACACCAGAATTTGTAATTTTATTTGAAGTAATGGAAAACTCCTTTTTGTTGTTGTTTTATAATTTAAAGATAGTAGGCAATGCACTTGATATAGTCTTGCACATATGAGTGATCGATTTGGATTCTTTATAGTGGTAGGTATATTTGCGGGTGTGTGAATGAGTGAACAGGACTGAATGAGAGAGTGAATGCATGTCTGAAAGTTTGTAAGTTCATACAGTTCTCCACTTCCTGGTATAACTGCAGGAGAGCTGTATCTGGGGTCATGTGAGTGTAAAAATATACCACTGTCTCTGCTTTTGAAAGGGGAATCAGTAACTCTTTGCATTTTCTGTTCCACAAGATATGCAAAAACAATGCAATAATATTAATTTTGAATACAATTTGTGAATTGTGTTGGCATTAAAACTGTATAGAAAAACAAAACAAGGGAATTAAAGAAAACAAAAAAACCACACAAGTGAGAAGGAGTTACGTTTCGATATATTCTGTGTGATGTTTTATTGCATTGATGATGTTTCTGTTGAAGAAACCGTAATACTTGAATTCAGGTCAGTTTCAGTATTTTTCAACTATTTTTTTTAAAATGAATTGCAATTGTGCCAAGCAAATATGATGAATTAAGTTTGTTTAAGGGGAAAATAACAATTCTTGTATATTTTGCTGCATGTAAAGTAAATCATTTCGTATTTGGAGTGTGCCAAGCTTTACCTTTGAACTTTTAAGTGCTTTTCTACATGTGGTTGGGGGGAAAGGGTATACAATTTTTCCCTTTTTTAATTTGTACAATGAACAAAGTGTACCTGGTGTTAAGTAACTAGTCTGCAACCCACTGGCAGGTTGATCATTAACTGATTTTGCATATCTTGTGTTCACTTTCTTTTTTCTGCACTCCCTTGAACATGCACAGTAATGAATTGAGATGGGAAGAGTACCTTGCTTTCTGGAGCTAAGAATTTTTATCCAGGTTTAACCCCTTTGCACAGTTAAAATGATTCTCCTCACTAAAGGGTGGCAAATTTCACTATACAAAGATAGTCCAGTTGATCCTTTCCTATAAACTGAGCTGGCATCAGCAACTCCAAGAAGGGGAATAATTAATTTTACTATAGAGAAAATACTAGAAGAATAATGAATGTAACAACATCAAATTAATGCTCTTCATGAGTTAGTCACGGTTTCAGTTGCAGATTTATATCAAGCTGAGTGCAAAGCACCCTTCACCAAATTTGCATATTTAAAGGGACTACAATTACTTTAAAGGAAAAAGTAATTAAAAAAATTATTAGGATGACAAAAAATACCAAAACATGAAGTTAAACAACAATAAATATAACTTGTTATTCATAGGAACAAAGAACAAAATGCACAAGTGTAAGATGGAGAACGACTCACTAAATTGTAGCACTCTGAGAAGCATTTAAAGAGTATTATGAATAAGAATCTGAATACAATCTGATAAAATGGCATTTGCCTTTAGCCTGATTAATTGAAGAACTGTATGAAACACAGGTAGTAATTATTAGTTTTTAGAACCACTTTACATTGGAAAAGATCACAAGATGATAAAAGAACACAATGCAAAATAATGTTAAGAGCATACAACAATAATGGGAAATAAGGGCAGGGAGAGGAGGACTAATGGGCCAGGGGGAACATGTTGGCAAGATGGCAATTGTTCAACATAACCCCAGTCCAAAAATATGTCCATGCAGCTATGTGATACTCACAAATTGCTTGTATGCATGTGTCCGAGCACATCTGCTACCATCTACACCTGATCATATGGTTGGCACTATGACCTCTTTCAACACCCAATCACTTGTTCATTAGGGGGGGGGTGAATTCAGTTACAATGAGTGACTATCAGTCACGATGAGCGCTATTATAACTGATTAGGACTGTGAGCATAATCTGCAGTTCAGTATCAGAAATACACCTTGCTCAGTGGACTAATATACTCCTTGGAATTATATATTCAATACTGATTTGAATACACGTGTTTCAGAAAGATATGCACATACAGAATGGGGCATATTGAACAGAAATGAGGGGAAATTGCATTTCCATCACAGGTAGGACAGAAACAAATTAACCCAAAATTTCAGAGATTCAAATAAGATATCTATGGAGGCTATAAAAATGCCTTTTTAAAGGCAAAAAATCTGGACAGTTATTTCCTGAGGTTGCTTTAGTTATCTTGTCTCAAGGCCTGAGGCTCAGCAGTTATATGGCATGACTTTTAACACTCAGATTTTATGACTATCTAAGCCACTTACTCAGAAGTCTTCCAAATCAAGTAAATTCTGTTCTGGAATATATGGCTTGTGTATCGTATTATATAAGCCCCCAACATCTAAATGTCAGGCAGTCCAATCACAAATCTGCAGAAAAGTTCATATTCTCTGGCTAAGGGTTCTTATATACTTTTTGTTTCACCAGCATCCAATAGTTAACTAATTCTGGCCACTTCCTCAGAAAAAAACTGTCTTATCAGCCTGGTCCTGATCTGCATTTACTTCAGCAGTACAAACAAAGATTCTATCCTGGAGCTAATGCCCCATTATTTTCAGCAAATGAAGTTAACAAGGTAAACGACCCCTGGATGGTTAAGTCCAGTCGAATTCGGCTATAGGGTGCAGCGTTCAGCTCCGCTTTCAGGCTGAGGGAGTCAGCATTTATCGCAGGCAGCTTTCCGGGTCATGTGGCCAGCATGACTAAACCCCTCTGGCACATGGAATACCGTGACAAGTGCCAGAGTGCACAAAAATGTCATTTACCTTCCTACCACAGTGGTACTTATTTATCTATTCACACTGGTATGCTTTCAAACTGCTATGTTGGCAAGAGCTGGGACAAAGCAACAGGAGCTCACTCTGCCAGGCAGATTCAAACTGCCAACCTTATGATATGCAAACTCAATAGGCTCGGTGGTTTAGACCACAGCGCCAGCCGTGTCCCTACTTCAGCAAATGAAACCCCTATCCATTCCTTTCTTTTAAAAATAAGTACTGTCTTATTGGCTATAATTGGTATACAAATTTAATAATAATAATAATAATAATAATAATAATAATAATAATAATAATAATAATAATAATAATATAATCTAACACGAACTGAGAACTGTTAAGCTCATGAAAATCAGCGGTCTCAAGTATGCTTCTGTGCTGCAACATTGCCACCAGCTTTTATACAGCATTTTCCAAACCAATACAGTATATTATTTATAAAACAGATTACATTATTAAATTGGTATAAATTTAAAACAATAAAATTTCAGTATAGAAAACAATACAACCAACAGCATTTAAAATAGAAATTAGCTGAAGCAAGGCAAAAGGCCATCCAAAGCAGGAAGGTCTTCAAAGCATGTCTTCTGGAGCTGGAATGTTTGCTCCTAAGACCTATCTAGTCAAGCATCTCCTGCTCTGATAGTGACCAACAAGCAGGACATGAGCACTCTCCCCACTGGTGCTCCCCAGAAACTGGTATTCAGAGGCATACCACCTCCCTTACTGGAGGCAGTACACAACTATCCTGGTTAATAGCATTGAGAGCATTATCCTCCATGACTTTGTCAACCCCCCTTTAAAGCCATCCAAGCTGGCAGTCGTTACTGTATCTTGTGGTAGCAAATTATATTTTTAACCATGTGCTTGTGGAGAACTAGGTAAAGGTAAAGGTACCCCTGCCCGAACGGGCCAGTCTTGACAGACTCTGGGGTTTGTGCGCCCATCTCACTCTATAGGCCGGGGGCCAGCGCTGTCCGGAGACACTTCCGGGTCACGTGGCCAGCGTGACAAAGCTGCATCTGGCGAGCCAGCGCAGCACACGGAACGCCGTTTACCTTCCCGCTGGTAAGCGGTACCTATTTATCTACTTGCACCCGGGGGTGCTTTCGAACTGCTAGGTTGGCAGGCGCTGGGACCGAGCAGCGGGAGCGCACCCCGCCGCGGGGATTCGAACCGCCGACCTTTCAATCGGCAAGCCCTAGGCGCTGAGGCTTTAACCCACAGCGCCACCCTCATTTAATACTTTGCATTTAACAGAGAAGTATGAGGTTGCAGATTGATGGTTATAAGTCACTATGCTTCATCTATTACATAAATGAATGTGTTTCCCTCTCTTTTCTGAAACCATACTCAAAGGGGCTAACAAAAAGATCAAAGATGAGTATATATTTTCCCTCCAGTGTTAATATTTGTAATAACATACTGAAAAGTTAAAAAAAACTCTTTTTTGTCCTTCTTCTCTTAATTTTACTATTTTTTTTCTACTTTGCTCATAACCATCATGCTCCAGATTTTATTAAACCATGCATTCACTTATAGAAGGCTCCAACAAGAAGACTTATTAAATAGGTTGAACTATCTATGAAAAATAAATCAAATTTTGCAAAGTATGATAATACCCATTCTTAGAGAGGCATTATACAACTGTCAGGGCCAAGCCCACCCATGAGGTGAGGTGTGGCAGTCGCCTCAGGGCAACAAGCTCCAGAAAGCTGGGAGAGGCAGCAGATCCAGCAAGTGGGCAGACATACAGCAGCAGACACACAGCGGATGAGGGGTCAAGATTTTCTGTTTTGCCTCTAATGGCAAAATGTCCTGAGCCAGCCCTGACAACTGTGCACACAATTTATATAGCATGTTCTCCAAAATCACATCCTGGCCAACAATTAATAACCATGCTGCAATGAGAGCACAGAGCCAGAATCCGCCTGGAAACAACTTGCTTTTTTTAGTTTTGTTTGCGCTTAAGAATCTTCATTAACTGTTTCCAACCATGTATGCATTAGATCAAACAATTTCATTCATTTTTTATTAATCCAGAATAGCTGTCATTCCTCAATATCATATTCATAATTACTAGGGCCAGTCCACACCTGCATACAGTATTCATCAAAAAGACTCTAGATTCAGGTAGGTAGCCATGTTGGTCTGACGCAGTCGAAATAAATACAGTGGTACCTCGGGTTACATACGCTTCAGGTTACAGATGCTTCAGCTTACAGACTCCGCTAACCCAGAAATAGTACCTCAGGTTAAGAACTTTGTTTCAGGATGAGAACAGAAATCACGCGGCAGCAGCGGGAGGCCCCATTAACTGAAGTGGTACCTCAGGTTAAGAACAGTTTCAGGTTAAGAATGGACCTCCAGAACGAATTAAGTTCTTAACCCGAGGTACAACTGTAAAAAAATTGTCCAGTAGCACCTTAGAGACCAACTAAGTTTGTTGTGGGTATAAGCTTTCGTGTGCATAGTCTCTAAGGTGCTACAATTTTTAATTTTTAAATTTAGATCAAAAAGACTGCAATCCTATACCCATAGGTATACCTAAGTCCCATTAACCTCAATGAGACTTATTTCTGAGTAGATGTGTATAGGATTATGTTGCTAATGACTAATATCAAGATATTAATTTCATTTCTCAACAAGCCAAAACAGAGCAAATACAACAGAAATACTTTTCATATAACTTCAGATCACCTAAAATTCAAAGGATCAATTCTGACATTAACTTCATAAAATGGGAGCTGCATCAGTGTAAATCCTGCACCACAGGATGGACACATGGAGGGAGATGGCAGTATGGCTCCTTCCCATGCCTATGATACCTCAACTTTAGGAATAGTGATGAGGATGTGGGATGGCACACTGTGGACTCCTCCCATATTAGGGCTTCTGATGCCACTCAAGCAGCATAGGAAACAGCTGAACTGCAGCAGCTCTCATGCTGCTTAAATAAACATCAGAAGGGGCTTAAAGCTTTTCAGTTGAATTGGTTCACAACTGTAAGCCATTTAGTAATCAAGTGAAGTTAAATGATACACATATGCATGTAAGCCAATCCTAAATTCATTTAGAATTGCCCACTCCCAACGTAAGCATGCACTGCACGTTTGCGAATCGGGAATTAGGTGGCTGCATTATTCTTCACTGATTATGACAGCATTCCAAGGGAATAGATGAAGACAGTTATATGCAATTGCAAACTTATCACTAGTCGTATACTACCAATGATAATCAGACTTAAGTCCATTGATTTCAATAGGTCTACTCTGACTAACCTTGGATATCACCCTATGAGTTCCCAGAAAAGTGTAAATTCCACAGGTAGTAAAATACCAGCCATAACTGGTTGTATATGGTGCTATTCCTTTACCTCCTGTGGTATTTGTCAGAGAACTAATATTTCATGCATCCAGCCATTATAAGTACTGTACTGCTTTGACATGCATTTATTGAGGTTAGTTAGAGTTAAATTGTGACTTTGCAAATTTACAGAAAGGCACAGAGAACAAATACAAAGTGATAGCATAAGTAATTAATTTTGCACATTGTCAGGGGTATCCAAGTGATGTTGAAAAAGTGATTTTAGATTCATACATGTCCTTATCAAAATGAATAGTCTTAACACAAAAATTATGCATGTTGACCAGGCAGTGTATTATCTAATCTGTTTATATTATCCAGTTTTATATATTTACTGATATTATTTGGAGACTATGCATACTGTGCAGGCATTTTACAAAAACCCCTGTTTACACTGCCTATTTAAACACATTCTCTATGCCTTCATGTGAGTGTGCAAAATTGCATATTTATGCAAATTATTCACTGAATTTATATTAACCACGATATATACACACTTGACAGGAATTAACAATGTTTTCTAAGTATATACTGGTGCTACAATTTCTGTCAAAACAAACTGTTATATATAGAACCTTCTGGGTTTAGGTATTAATGAAATCATTTACCTATGGTATGGAGCATCTTTTGTTTCTATAGAAAGTTAGACTGAAGATGCAATTTACTCAAAGTAGGTTCTTCTGCCATCATTGTGCATTTGGGTATTAGAGGAAGGAGTTTCTATCCAAATTTCAAGCACCGGATGAAAGATCTTAGTTCTTTAATATATTTGTCATAGTCTGTCTATACCCTATTTCGTATCAATCACCAATGAATGAAAGGTACTTTACAGATATTTTAAGAGATTTTGGTGGACCATGGCCAGAGCTTGCTGCTGCCAGCACAGTTTAGATTATGAGTGGCTGCTATTTTACTTCAAGTGGCTATAATATAAGCATAGAAAGAGATACTTAAATGGGTCTGAGCAAAGAGCTACTGCCTCCTTTAAGTGGGGCAGTCTGGGGCATGGTAGGGGAAAGGGGAAAAGCTTTGGTTCCATAAAATGTCCTTTCTTTTCCCTTTGTATTGGGCTTACATGTTGGATACAATCACTGCACTGCCGATGGAGGCTTTACAGAAGCTAAAGACTGGGTTGTTTTCTACAAGGGGAAAAAGCCAACCACCACTCTTTTGAGTTTGTTCACTCCTGCAGCTCGACAACTGTCTACACTGCAGACTAAAGACATTTATTGCAAGTACCAAGACTTCCATCTTCTCCCATCACCCTTGGTCATTCTACCAGGCCGGTTATATTGGATTCCCCCCCTTCCTTATTCTGTATGATTTAGATTATGGGAGGAAAGCTGGGCTTAATGATCCAGAGCTGGAGTTCCCTTAGCCCGAGAACTTTTCTGCATCGTCTGCCTCTTCAAGTGAACATGTATGATGAAGATGTTGATGATTACAATGATGCAGATGTTGCTGCTACTGCAAGGGATCCAACCTGTTTTATTACCCCACCCCCCACTGCACCGGAGTCTGAAGGGACAGCCAAAGGAGCACTATGTACAGGACCACATCTATTTCTGCTTTGTTTTCTAACCCTAGTCCCACCCCGTTGATGACTATGACAACAACAAAAAGGGCAAATGCATTTTTTACATTTCTTGATAATTTCTAAAGCAATGTATCATTGCTTTCTTTAGACTGATGCCAATATAAGAGTTGTATGGGTCTCAGCCAGGCTTCTGTGTCTTTTTCTGACTGAAGAGTTTGAGATCATTCTGTGAAACATTCTTACTTAAAGGCAAGTTATGATTTGACAACCATGGAGACAACTTTTCAAGAAAACACACAGCTCGCTAACTGTTCAGTTGCTGAGATTATTCTCTTAGTAACAATTGCAATTTGTGCGCTTCTTAATAACATTTAAAAATAAACTCATCCTTTACAGGAAGAGCCCACATTTGAACCATATTTGGTATAATTGTACATCGATTTGTATTAAACATTACAGTTCTGATATAATATAAATGGAATGGAATATGAATCTAGGAACTGTGAGGTTGGATAGATGAATGGACAGTTGTGTCCAATTAATCTCTAGAAGATTAATCAAAATCCTGGGTTGGGTTCTGACTTCACACTACAAAGAGAGGGTTGTTTTATATGTTACAGTTTCTTACATGGAAATTATTTGGGCAAAACTGTTCTTTACCTGATAAAAGATCAAAACAGTAACATTTGCCAGGCCATCAAAATTCTAACACAGAAAAAGAAAAAATGTGAGATTTAATAACAGACATATATATATATATATGAAGAGAACTATGCCATGTATACATGAGATTCTTAATCATTTTCAACTTAACAAGCATGGGAAATTAACTGATTTGAAGCTAGTGAGACCACACAAAGAGAACTGAAATTAATAGAATATATGGCTGAAAGGAACCTCCTATGTCCTCCAGCTTAATATTGCTAATTTCACATAAGTAAATGGGGGGAGGCGGGCAGCAAAGGGATAAGGAATACCATATGACATTTTTACTAATAGACTGGATCACACAAGGATAAGGGCCCTGAGACAGTAGTGACTACATAAGAAAAAATGTGACTCCAGAATAGAGAGACAGGGTTGTCTCATTTATTGTAGTTTCCTAGGTGGAGACTGGTCCTTTACTTGCAATGAAGTGTGGGATTTAATCAGATCCACACCATGTATTAACAATATGCAGTTCATACAGGTATACAATATACATTCCATGCAGGAAGTAATATCCTAAATATTGAAGGCCTATTAGGACTTGGGGGCGGGGAAGAATTCAGACTCCTTTGCCCGCTAGAACTTATTGCTGCTGAGAGGACAGAAATGGTTGAGGGACAGTGGTGGGAATGGCCTCCAACCAGAGTGGTACTACAGGAGGATAGTGCTTTAACCTATACATACATACTCAGCAGCCACAAACTTGAAAACTATAATACCTGGTGGGGTGGGGTTTGTTCAGCTAGACCTAAACCTCAGCAGTACTTTGCAGGGATAGGAGCATTATCCTGACATGAGTCAGGGGACCTTGAACTTATTTCAGATTGTTCAGGCCTGGGGGAAGCCATCACCATCCTCAATTCTGAGTGCTATTGCATTGTAAATCAATGCAGATATGTTTTGGAATTGCCACAGCTCCCGAACTGAAAACTATAGCAGGGGAGGGGTCTTTTTTTAAATCCCTATTCCCTGTGTTGTCTGGTAGAGCTCCTCTTTTTCCTTGAAGAGCCAATCCAGCCCTCCAGCGTTCATCACTGTCAGAGATTTTATACATCTCTTAACGTACCATTATTACAGGAGAGCTTTGCTCATATGCAGTTCTTGTTGGAAGATGGGTTCTTTTCTGTCCCTTCCCCTCTTTTCTTTTTTACAAAATAATATTTTTTCTGAATACCTGGGGAATGCACAGAAACCCTTACTTTGCCCATGGGTGCCCCAGTTTTATGTCCTATGTGTCAGATTGCCGTTAGGAGGAACAAGTGGGACCTGGCAGGACCTGTAAAAAATACTGTCGTATACCTTTACAGTTTGGGTTCCAGCCAGCCCCTCCTTCCAAGCAGGGCATTCCACTCCTCCATCTTGTTCTCCATTTTCCTTTTCCAGCTATCACACAATATTCTGTGGCTATTGCGCATGTTCAGTCCTCATTAATCGGGGGGGGGGGGGGCTTTGTGTGTTTTTGTTTTTAAAGAAGCCTTTTTATACTTCTGCAAACATTAGGGGTCCCCCAAGCATGCTGCGACATCCAGAGACATTCCAGACAAAACACTCACTACATAAGTTTAGTATTAGAAGGAGTGTTAATGATGAAACAGCCATCAGTGATATTATTCTGCAATTATTTTATCAGAACATTTTCTCTTTGGTATCCTAGCTGAAGTCCACTGGTGACAGGTGGTTCAATCAATCAGTCTTCTGTCCAAACTCCATTTAATGTGAGGATTTGTGCAAGGGGGGACGGGCGGAATCCTGATTAATTGTGCTGTACATATTTGGGGCATATATCCTTGAGCTACATTTTATATTATCAGAAAGAGATATGAAATAAGAGGAAATAAACCCAGTTTGATCTTAGTTCATCTCAGTTTCTGAAAGTATGAATTTCAACACAGTTCCTGTATTATTGCCTTGTAGTGGTGTACGTATTATTGTAGCATCTTGTATTCACCACTGACAGAGATAGTATAATACCATTGGTATCCTATCGGTCTGAATGTAATACTTTTCTTATGCTCTTAAACAAATCATTTAGGGATCTACTTTTAGTGGACTATGCTAATCTATATTAACCTTTAGCATCATAAGTAATTTCTTTAATTATTTATGGCCTGCTTTTCATAAACTATTTTCTAAAGTCTGCTTACAAAGTAAGCTGTCACATAAAAAACAAAAACAATTCTGTGTTTTCATGAACAGTAAAATGAACACAGAAGCTGCTCTAGGCATATTATCTGGCTCATGATCACCAATTACTTAGTAAGAATTCATGTCAGTATCTTGCACATTGGTAGAGAAGGTAGTTTATGTGCTGTGAAAATTTTAAAAATCCCAAAATTACAACCTTAGGGTTGTTGTAGGTCACAATGTTACAGTGACGGGAGAAACCACATCAGACAAAATCCTCCTTCTGTGCTACTCTTGTTAGTGTCCTAGTAGCTTATGTCCTCTTGGCTCCCTGGTCACAGCCTCCCTAACCCTCTTATCCTCCCTTTGCCTATCCACCTACTTCCTGCACTGAGCCCCCTGGGAGGCTTTGCCTCAGTCCCCCTTTCTCCAACTCAGCCCACCTTTCTCCATCTTTGCATCACACAAGCTTCCTCAGACTCCTATTTATCCCAAATAGATCATTCCACATCAAATCAATGCAAAATAACCAAGGGTTTTCTCACCCACCATTTCAGATTTTGATGAAACTTGGTGTAAACCCTTCACTTATGATTGAAAGAAACCCCCTTAATTTTTCCCCCTCTATCTCAAACAGTTTTAATTTTATAGCACTTCAGAGTTTCGTTAAATCTGCGTTGTCTGTCCCTCTTGAGACCCTCGGCACAAAATACCCTTGTGTACATTCTGGGGGTTTTTTTTCTCCATAAACAATTATCAGATCACTTTGAAATTTTACACAGAGCTCAATAAAATGATGAGGATTTCAGAAAAAAATACACCAGCACTCAAAAGATTTTATAAATGCCTACAAAAAATTATAAATGCACTTGTAGCCTAGTTTTTTTTTTTTACAGTATGGAAAAACTAGGTTTAGAAAACCTGAATTTACAGCATATGGGCATGATGTAACCAAAAGTTTTTGATGTTGAAAATTATTGCAAAGACATGCTCTTTCTTGACAAAGAATGAAATTTGTGATTTTTTATTCCTTTAATGAAAATTTTACGTTTTTTGGACATTGTGGGGGAAAATGGCTACTGGGTAGCCATTTTGTACAACTTTCCCACAATCCATAGCTGTAATTATAAAACATTAATGAAACAAAGTTGTTCATCTTAAAAATTAAAATAATATTATTATAGGGTTTTTTTTCAAAAGTGCAGACTTGTTTTAATTTCGAGATTTTGAAGTTATGAAAATTGGCTATCAGGAATATAAAAAAGAAAAAAAGAATTTACAGTCAGTAGAACATTAAATGCTGACATGTAAGGAAGTAAGACCTAGCAAGAAAAATATTCCAAAAAATTAAAAATTGAGTATTATATAAAAATATGAGTACATCAATTATTTAAAAAATAATTATTCATTTCAGAAATATTTAAAATATTAGACATTTTAAAATGTTTTCTCAGATTGCAGTTCAGAGAAGTCTTGCTAGTTGTGTATGCTATTGTTCAGTTTGTGGATGAATCATGGATAGCTGAAGTTGCAATGCAGATGAGTCATGCAAGCCACTGGTGTTGATGGAAGAAAAAATAAAATACTTACAGGTGATACTGAGGCTACAGCAAAGAAACTGAGGAGCATTGAACTTGTAAGGTAATCAACTGTGATAAGAGCATAATCTGTTATGGTAATTTTTTACTTAAGTTTAACTGTTGTCTTTACTGTAATTAATGTATCTGCTGTGATAAAACAGCCTCATTGTGAATTACGCCTCAATATATTTAACATAAATGTTAAAAAGTCTCCATGCATCCATTACTTCAAGATGGCACACAAACATCATTCTCTTTTTCTTTTCTTTTGTAAGATAGACTTGTCTTTGTATGCAATAATGTTCTGAAAAACAAATTGGGGATCATGTAATATTGCATAATTGAATATAATAATTTTAAATTCTTTTAATCTTTTTCTTGCTAGGTCTTATTACCTTACATGTCAGCATTTAAAGTTTCTGACCGAATTTATTATTATTATTATTGATTTCACGATAGCCAATTTTCATAATTTTAAATACCCCAAAACTAGAAACAAGTCTGCACTTTCAAAAAAATCTATAATAACCAATATTATTGTAATTTTTAAGATGAACAACTTTGTTTCAGTAATTTTCTCTACTACTGCTATGGATTGTAGGAGAGTTGTACAAAATGGTAGCCTTTTTTTTCCTACGATGTCCAAAAAACGTAAAATTTTCATTACAAGGAATAAAAAATCACAAATTTCATTCAAAGACAGCATGTCTTTGCAATAATTTTCTACATCAAAAACTTTTGGTTATACCATGCTCACATGCTGTAAATTCAGGTTTTCTAAACCTAGGTTTTCCACCAAAAAAACTAGGCTACAAGTGCATTTATAATTTTTTGTAGGCATTTATAAAATCTTTTGAGTGCTGGTGTATTTTTTTCTGAAATCCTCATCATGTTATTGAGCTCTGTGTAAAATTTCAAATAGATCTGATCAATTGTTATGAAGAAAAATAAATAAAATGTACACAAGGGTTTATTGTGCCGAAGGTCTCAAAGGGGACAGACAACGCAGATTTAACAAAACTCTGAAGTGCTATAAAATTAAAACTGTTTGAGATAGAGGGGAAAAATTTAAGGGGGTTTCTTTCAATCATAAGGGATGGGTGTACACCAAATTTCATCAACATCCGAGATGGAGGGTGACATGACCTTGTTGAAATGACATGGAATGACCCAAGTCCTTTAGGCAGCCGACCTCCTACCCTCCCTACACAGCATACAACCCCTTCCGACCTTTATTATTTATTTTACTTATAATATTTTAGCCCTTCTGTTCCTCTAAGGAGCTTAAGGCAGCGTACACAATCCCTCTTTTTATCCTGAAGTGCTAAGGTTACTTTACAGATCATTCTTGTCTCAGTTGACTATTGCCTACAACACTGATTTGGGGGCAGGTGTTCATGAGTTAGTGTATTAATACTGACTTACTTAGTCAACCAGTGTCAGAGGCTTCACCATTGCAAGCACAATACAAAATAGATGTCAGCCTCCTTCACAGTCCATTCCATGCATCTTATCAATGTAAGCAGGCTCTCAGCACCAAAACTGTATCCTTGCACCATATTAATCAAGGCAAACAAATAGTGTGGTGGCACATTCAAACTATTTGATGTTTCTGGCCTAGTTTTAACCATGGGCTATTATTTGAGAAATTTCTGTCAGCAGAACCAAATTTATATTAAAAAAAAAATCACTTCAATCATTTATTGTCTCAGTCATGTACGTTTAGGAACCTACTAAGAGTTTCTACAGCTCTTGCAACATGAATGGATAAGAAGTGTCTTAAAAGCTCTAAACATCTGAACAAGAAATGATTTCTATGTTTTTAGGTAAATCTCTAATTCAAATGCACATACACACAAAGAGCATTGCAAGATAAGATGCTGCACCTCATAACCTCATGTACCTAGAGCTTCCACATAATCATCCTTCCATGAAAAAACAAGTTGCATGTCCCTACCAATAAATATTGCTATGTTTTATACAATGCTGTCTCTCTGTCAAAGATGCCTCTACTACAGACAAATTTGATTTCTTAAAAGTGTCTGGATGAAAGAGGCCACACTGTGCCTTTCTTGGATATATATATATATAGAAAGAAAGGAAGAATTCCTTCCTAAAATAGCGAAGCTTAGCAAGTCAAGGATAATTTTTTTTAAAGAAAAGAATACCTACTGTAATCCAGCTCAGAAGCAAATATAATTTAGGGTATGATTCCACATTTTTTAGGCTACATTCCTATTGATGTCTGTGATCACATTACAGGAACAGGCAAACCAAGTATAGCTTCAGTATATGTTTCTCCTTATTTCATTGAACTGAGGGGTTCATCCTGACAAAACTATCCATCTTATTAATTTCAGTGTGCAGTGGGCTCATGCACAACTTTCACTTCCTCTGACCATCCAAGGAACTTCATTTCTCCTGACCATATAAATGTTTAGTTGATATGATACAGATTTCTGCATGTAACTTTCTTTCTAATTGCTTAGATCCATGAATGAACTGAGCTCTTAAAAGCTGTTATGTCTGTCAAGATGTAAATTCCTCCACTTTTCCTCCTCCCTAATCCAAAATGCTCATACTATCTAACTTAAAGATGTTTCAGACAGAGCTGTTGAGCAGGTCCCACTGTTTTAAGACCCAGTTTTCATGAACCAACTGAAATCAAGAAGGCTAAAATTGCCCTTGTAAAATAAAGCTGTACAGTTTGTAACCATAATGTAAGCCTGCCATAGGTTAAAAACAAACAACCAGTCTTGCCCTCTTCTCACACATTTTAAATAAACAGAATGAATGACCCACAAAGTGAGCTAGAGAATTGCCTTGGTGTGAGACAAATGTATATTCCTGTAAGATTGCATTTTTATCTGAGGAATTATGTTATTTTAAAAATTGCTAATAAATTTTTTAACAATGTCTTGATTGGTTTATCCTAACTCCTTTTATACTTATACCTTCCTCATGACATCTGCTACAAACAGGCCAATCTGCCAGCCACTGTCAACTTATACATTCCTAACATTTATACTTGGATTTGTATTACAGTTCTATCAGTGCCAAGCGGTATTTAGAATCCTAACCATACCTTTACAATAGTAGTGGCTATCTGCATGGCTAACACCCCAGTCCTCATACTTTCTGAACCAGTACACATCTTATGAATGGGAAATATGGCTATACTACCACCACAACATAAAATTGTTATCCAAGCAATGTTACACTAATATTACATAAAATAGAAACAGAAACAATAAATACATTAATACTCACCCATCAGGTTGTTATGAGCTGGCTGAGTTTATTGTCCCTGTACTTCTCTTGCTTTCCCTCTCATTGTCTATTCACCTGTCAAAGAAGATATAGAACAATAAACATACTTTCCACCAGTTTTGGTTATATTTTGATATTCTACTTATTATTTGCAGCACAAATTTGACAATTACAAATCTGTTCTGCAACTAACACAAATAAGGTAGGGATGTGCAATTGTACATTTCTCCCAAAATACTTTCTAAAAATTCAGAGTGCATCTTCTTGGAAAGACAACTCTGAGGAATATGAATGCTCTGGCAAATAAGAATGTAAGCAAACAACACTAAAAATGCAAGTCAGATTCAGAAACAAATAAATTCAGAACAACCAAGCTCAAATATGCCCTAACCAATAAGAACAAGAAGCACACTAACTGAAGATAAGCTCATGGCAAATCAAGAAGTACCGGTAGTTGATAATAAAAAGCCATAGCCTGGTAAATTAACCCCCAAAAGTCTGTTCATTCCTTATTCTTAAAATCTAGCATGATAATTTAAGATCCTCAGTGTACTTTTAGAGTTTAGCTTCCTTCAGATTGTAACTCATTGCTATGCACGTTCACTTGTAAATCCCACACTGCGTCAAAAGGGGCTTAGTACAATCCTGTCTGCACTGATTTGGAGTATGCATAGAATTGCACTTTTGAACTAATTTTCTGGTCCCAATTCCATGTACTTCTTTTAACTTTTGAAGCCTTAAAAAGCTTAGAACTAGGATACCTATCAGAGGGCTTTCTACTTTCCACCTGAGGCATCTTTTTGGTTGTGTTGTCCTGCTTTCAGAACTCGTTCCTCAGGTAGGCTTCCCTGGTACCATCTCCCATGATCTTTTCAGCACCAGGTATTGTTGCTATTTGCCTGGACCTTTTAAGCTTTTAGTTTGACTGCAGCCCTATTCACATTTCTCTCACATACAGGGCATAGCTACATTGACTATAGAGAGTGACCATGTATTTAACCTGCCCTGTGCTATAATTTCTTCCTATAACTATGTGTTGTTCACAGTTGTCTGTAGGGAAATGCCAATGCACAAGCACTGCACGATACGGACACTAGGTATCCTGATAGTACAAAGCCCCTATACAGCCAGATGCTTGAGCTTCGGAATTTCCCTAAAGACAACTGCACACAATCATGGGGAGAATAACACTATGGTCTAATCTGCACTCAATATAATAATGCCCTACATCTGAGTAACACATGCACAGGGCTTTTCCATTCTGCCGGCTTTTAAGCCTTATCTTGTTTTATTCTATTGTATGCTTAAAAACAAACAAAGGCCTGTGCCAAAAGGCACATATCCATCCCCCATCACAACTGTTAAAATTAAAATTGTAACCGAACAACTATCATACTGTGTAAGTTCAACAATTCCATTTGCCGTGTTCACCTTGGCAAGTGGTCAGCCTTCCCCACAACTTTGAAGCTGCAGAAGTGAGTGGAGATCATCCCAGCAGCTCCTCAGGAAGGCTAGAGATTTGTTTGGCAACTGAGTGGCAGTGCCCAGAGAACAGCTTCCCCAGCAGCACCAAACTGGCACCCTATGGCAGCCTCTCCTGCTTCTGAGCCAGTGGGGGAAGGGGTGCAACTGCAGCAATGCCCAACAGGCTACACTCATCCCGGGGCCCCTCCTCAGAAAAGGAAAGGGGCTTGAGAGATGAGGGAGCTCCACAACTACAACTGTTTGATTTGGCCAACAAGGCTGGCAGTCATTGTGTAAAGCACTTTACAATACAGTATATACATTTTGTTCCACAACCCTGACAGAAGGCACTCACATCCTCACGGATGAGGAGGGCGGGCAGGAGATTTGGCCTAGTTCAAAAGCAGGGCTCAGAATTTAGACGCTGTTAATTTTTTGGCGTTTGGTAAGTTTCGTGCCTTGTTTTTATGTGTATCAGACAGGAATGTGCCTTGTTAGATTTTAGTGGTGTATATATATATATATATATATATATATATGGCTTGCAGTGTTGTTTTTTGAGGGGGGCGGGGGGAGTATCAGCACCTTTTTATCCCCAAATGTTGAAAGTGTGGCACTTACTGTAACCACTTCATGGTGAGTACGGGCTCCTTTTCGTCTGGGGGCGGGGAGCAGAGGCTAAGGGCCTCAAAGTCTGGAAGAGGCCCAGGCCTCGCTGGGGGGCTTACTTCTGAGTAGGCAATGTATAGGAACGCGCCGCAGGTCTGTGAGAAGAGATTCTATGAGGACGTCGGCAGCTAACCTGTTTAAATTCATAAACGCGCCCAAAAGCAACCTCAACGGAACAAGCACACGTTAGGGAACCTATGTACTAAGGCAGCTAAAACTGCAAGGCGTCAGGGGCCACGGGGAAGCGAATAAATAGCAGTAACAACAGGCACACGAAAGCGGGCGAAGAGGCGAGGCCACGCCTTTGGCAGTTCCTTCTCCTAACCGCCCGCTCTCGCGCCCATGGCGCTGAAGCCACGCCTCCTTTTCCCGTCACCGAGCTCAGCTGCTCGCGCCGCCTCAGGTAAAGCCGCACTTCTGCTCCTGCCCGCCTTTTGAAGAACTTAGCCACGCCCCCTCCCTCTTCGCTCCTCCTTAGGTGCGTTTCCTAAGCTCCGCCCTTGTTCTCCCTTCAGGTTTTGGTCCCGGAAACTGGGGGCGGACGAAGCGAGTGTAGCCGGTGGCCTCGCTTCGACAGCGGCTATGGCGAGGATGGGAGCCGTCGCCGCCGCTTCGCTTCCCCTTACACTTCTTCTGGGACTTTTGCCCGCTGCTTCAGGGCTGAGGCTCCTCGAAGACCCGCCAGTTTTCAATTGTTCCCAGCCGGTAAGTCTCTCGGGGCCAAAGTTCATTTTTCCGGCTCTTTCGAAAGCGGCGTCGTAGTTAACTCGAGGCTGCGGATGCGGAAGTTCTCGGTTCGGGTTCTTGCTACTTGTCAGGAACTCAGGAGGTTGCTTTTGACAAGCCCGTCTCCGAGCCGTCGCCAGTTTATTAATGTAAAGGTTGCTGTATTGACCTACTTCGCAGGGTTGTTCCGAGGATTGCCTGCCCGTGCCTTCATTCTCTCCCTCCCCGCTTCTCTATTCTTTGTGTTTATTTCGTTAAGGACCTGCCTTTGTAAAGTTCCAGATACCTGGATGGTGCTGTAGAAACAAATTGTTCTGAATAATAATGTGTGTGTCCCTCCATGTGTTGTTGGACTTAGCTCCCAGCAGCCTTAGCCATGACTGCAGGTTCCCCACCTCTGTGAGATGAGCAAAGTAAAACGGGGGTTTTTCCGAAAATTGTGGTGTTTGAACATTTTTTTCCTTGCATGGTACTACTGTATCTGTTTAGGAAAGAATATCTAGCCTTAGTTGGTCCACAGATCAATGGCTTAGATAAAGAGCTTCTCTGGAGGAATTACAGGTGTCTAAAATCAAAGCATTGAGTGTGCTGCGATGGCAACATTATCTTCCTGAAGTAGTATTTGTATTTTAATTTACCTCTGCAAGTGATCTCTGACTAAAGGATTGTGTACTCTTTTACCAATAGTGATAATTCAGTCAGAAACTTCCGTGCTTCGCTTTTCATTAAAGCCCTATTCTATGTGTGTGAAAGATTAATGCTGTATTAGCATTCTTTTCTTAATTAGCATACATTTGTGTACAGTCATGCATGCTTCAACAACACTGAACATGGTTAACCTTCTGGTAACTGATGAGCAACCAGCCTTCCTCCCAACTTTGAACCTGGGAAATTTGATGGAGACATCTCTTCAGTTGCATAGTGATTCTCACCACCTCCTAAGCTTTGCAGATAGGAGAAAGAATAGGGACTGTTTGGCACCTGCATGGCCAAAATGCCTTGAGGGTCTTGCCTATGCAAGGCCAAACTAGTAATACCCTGCACCACCACGGCTTATCTCTTCCTCTACCACCAACCAGGTTTCCCGGTAATATATTCAGACTCAGTCAGGTTGTAATGTATTAACAAAGATTCTAGTTAATTGTGAACGCAAACAAGCTTTAAATACTTTGAAACACTGTAATCCGATTCATTTTCTGCTCCCCTCTGTCTATAACTCACTCTGACTCCTATGCCTCCCACCCACAAGAAACCAACCCAACTAACTGCCAAAACCCCTGTGCTGAGCCTTAAACACAGTTAGGCTCCGCCCCTGGGCTTTCTTTTTAGTCAGCCTCTTAACCCTTTCTCTCCCCTGCCCCCAGTACGACATCTCCATAATCAGTGGGCAAACGCCACACACCCCTTCTAGCTTTTCCTGCCTTTAAGCAGCAGCAGCAGCAGTCTGTTTCCTTGGTAAAGATTTGGAAGGTTTGCCCAGAGAGAAGTGAATAGGCAACTACGGTACTTACTTAATTTAGCTCAGCCAGCAAGACTAATAAAAAATTATAGAACCCTGCTTGTATATATGACACTGTACCAATACAAGGGCTTCCTACTCCTATTGATGTTGACTGAAGTCTTACTCAGTGTTGCTAGTCTTCCCACCATCCTTTTGCCATCTCCTTTCCCACATGTCCTGCAGTGAACAACGTTAACAGTGGTAGAGCAGGTCTCTAATGCCTTTACTATCCTACATTGTTAATTGCCCTCCTTAGTAGACACATGCTTAACTTAAACACATTCTAAGAGTCTCCAGTATTAGGATCTTTAGACAATTTGCTCTGATATAGCTGGCTCTTTTACATACTTCTTCAGAAGTTTTTAAAAAATCATAGGTCTACCAGCTTCTCTTTATCTGTCACTGGCACAAAAACAGCAGCTCGTGAAATCTTTTATAAGGTCGGAAGTTACCAAACAGGCTCTTTATCAGAAATTTTATTTTTCATAACTCTTGCGGAAACCACAGCTGATGATACAAGTGGCTTAAGCCAAGCCAAGCAAATTTCAGAAGCTTCCCTTGGTTACAGATTGGAGAAGCTGAGGCAATGTTCAAGAAGTATTTGTCAACTGAGAAGTGTAACATTTCAGTAAACACTTGAACATGCTCTACCAAAAACTGTACAGTGGTACTTCGGGTTACAGACACTTCAGGTTACAGACTCCACTAACCCGGAAATAGTACTTCGGGTTAAGAACTTTGCTTCAGGATGAGAACAGAAATCGTGCAGCAGTGGGAGGCCCCATTAGCTAAAGTGGTACCTCAGGTTAAGAACAGTTTCAGGTTAAGAACGGACCTCCAGAACGAATTAAGTTCTTAACCCGAGGTACCACTGTACTTTATGATAGAAGTGCATAACCTGTTGCCTGTTGCCCTTTGGATGTTGTTTGATTAGAACTCGCATCATACCAGACCACTGGAGTGCCTAAGGATGGGGCACTAAGGCTGAGAGAGAGTAGCGTGTTCATGGCTGAGGTGATACTTGAACTAGGGAGTTTCCAGCACACCATCTTAGCCACTCTACTATGTAAGATATCTTGCTCATTTCACCCTCCTACTTTTTCATTTTCTGATGAGAAATTCTCCTTCTACGTAGCTTTATATGCTACAGATGATTTGGCTATAGGGAATCCATTCTGTGCGTAGATGACACTTTTTGAAAACAATCCAGTCATACAGTTCTGTGAGTCATCACTTAATATCATTATATCTTTCTTTTTTTTAAATTGTGGTTTATGGAACTTGTTCTGATCATTCTCACAGATTAGAGATGATGCATACTTTTATTTTTAACCGTACTGCTATGCGGCAGATTAGCCTAACTTCTTAATGGTAGTGAACAAACATCTGGTAATATTTCCTTCAAGTGTGTTCAATCAAGAAGTACTGAAAGGAATATGAGCTACACAATACCATGTCCACAGTTATTACTTCTATCATTTTAGTGTATTGACCCTTCATCCTTGTTGTGATGCATGGTTAAAATAAATAGTCTGGATAAGGTAAAAACATTTGTATCTTAGGTGTTAGAAAGGTTCTTGTTCAGTTATTTTTGAATATAATATCACAGTGAATCCTACCACTAGTGCAGGTGGGTTATCTTTGTCAACAGTATCCTCCTAGTTCCCAACCTGACAAACTGTTTAATATTGGCTATGGTTTGTTTGAAACAAAGCAACTTCAAACCATGGGTTATAATTGTGGGATATGAAGTGGACTTTTTTCAACAAACTGATGTTAAGATTAGCCACATTCTTAGGGCTCAGATGACACACAAAACTGTGGTTAGTCAAAAATGGAAGTGAACACCTTCAAACTTCTTGTGGCCACACCAGAGAAAAAGAGGTGGGACATGCAAGCACAGAGGGGTGTGTGTGCTAAATTAATTCCCTGTGTTTTAAACCATGGCTAATTATGACTTCCAAACACAGCCTTTACTGTTGTGCTGGTCCGGGGGGGGGGGGGAGGTACTAATACCGTAGCCGAAGTTCAGTACAGAGTCACTAGCAGGGTAAACGATCACTAGATGAGACGTGAGGTCCGAAACAGGGAGCTGGGCGGGGAAGCATGAACGCTGGTAGGGCAGCAGCAGGAAGCCAGGCGGGTAACAGGAACACTGGTGGGTCAGCAGCGGGCAGCCGAGCGAGGAACAGGAACACCGGAGAGTCAGGAGCAGGAAGCCGGGCGAGGAACAGGCACACCGGGAGTGCAGATCTAGGTCTGGGTAAAGCAGGTACTCCACAACGACGTTGCTCCCGCAACCTGGGACCGGGCTGCCTGACCTTTATCTTCTTCTAAGGTCGGGGGGCGGTCCCGGCCCCCAGGAGCCCCGCCTCTCCTGGCCTTAAGGCGAGCACTCCTCCTGGGAGAGACCAGTTCCCTTCGCCTCTCTGCCCTAAGCCTCTGCAGTTCAGGAGAGGCCGAAGGGTTACTGGGCCCCGGGGGAGGCTCACCTGTAGCCACTGAGTCCTCCAGCACCTCTGGAGCCAGAATGGTCTCACCTGGTGCCTGCCCCTGAGGATCTGGCACAGGTGCAGGCTCCTCAGCATCTAGGCCTTGCCCCAGTTCAGCCGGCCCTGGAGGCGGGGACTCCTGTGCCGGCTGGGATTCCTCCGGTTCACTCTCAGACTCGGAATCCCAGGCCATCACAACTGTAGTACCCTCTTTAATTATTAGGTTGCTATGTTGTTCCATGTCTTGTATGACCATCTTTGGGTGACTAGTCATGTTATGTTCTCAAACAAGAGACCTTTTTTTAAAAAGAAAAATATTTTTATTGAACAATTTTAACAAACAATTATCCATCAATCAGCATAACCATTTACATTCCCCCCTTTTTCTTCCTCCCTCTCCCCCCCCCCCCAGGACTTCCCTCAGTTCCCCTCTCTGGTTTCTTTGCACATATTATTCTCTGCATGTTATAAAATTGTACATATCATTGCCATATCTCTCATGTAGTCAACTAATAAATTTGTGGATGTTTATTCAAAACCTGCCAAGGAGTCCAAATCATTTTGTTGTCTTTTTAAATAATTTGTAAAAAGTTCCCATTCTTCCTTGAACTCACAATTGTCCTTGTCACACAGTTTATATGTCAACTTGGCCAATTCCGCATAGCTCATCAGTTTTTCTTGCCACTGTTCTTGCGTTGGGATTTCTCAAACAAGAGATCTTGATGAACAGTACTTGGTCTGCGTTCAGAGAGTGCCTAGTTTATTGGTTGTTAAGGAGAACCAGCCTGATTAAAGCAGACGGTAGTATTTTTTAAACAACTGATCACTGTTTACACACAAGGGTAAACAGTAGAGTTTAAATTCATTAGCACTAGTCATATAATCCAAGTGCAGAAGTCATGGCTGTTAACCAAAGCAAACTTTTAGATCAGTCATGTTATATATGAACTGGTTGTCTGGTTGGTTGGTTGGTTGGTTGGTTGGTTGTTTAAAAAACAACTGTTAGCACCATAAATACTAAAACACATTCCCACCATATCATTGACTGGTTTAACCAAACTGAATTCTAACTATAAATGACCTTTCTCTTTTTGCACCTGGCTTCATCAGGCGCTGAGAATAGGAATTGTTCCTCTCAATTAATATGTTTGTGTTCTCTCCTGCAGGGTTTAAATTGCCTTGTGCGAAACAGTAAGTATATTGGTTATCTTTTTTAAAAAAATCTTTTTAGATGGTTTGTGCTTCAATCTTTGTTTCCTTACTGTAATTTTACAGAATGAAAATCAGTGAAGTGTGTGTTTATGTATGTCAGCGTAGAAATCCAAGAAACCATTACTTCATTGGGGAGAGTGAGGGAAAAGATCAAATAGGCAGCATGCGGAGCAATCTTGTGCATGTTTACTTGCTCTCTGTTGTTGTATATGTTGGCACTCTAGTCAGTGACCGAAATAAATTGATTCATTCATTCATATTTACTTGGAAGCAATCCCCACTCTGAATATGTCAAATTCCAGCTTCAATTCCTCATTTACAGTGGTGGCCCGCAAGACGAATGCCTCGCAAGATGGAAAACCCGCTAGACGAAAGGGTTTTCCGTTTTTGAATGCGCTTCGCAGGACGAATTTCCCTATGGGCTTGCTTCGCAAGACGAAAATGTCTTGCGAGTCTTGAGATATTTTTTCGCTCCCCCCCCCTTTTCTAAGCCGCTAAGCCTTTAATAGCTGCTAAACCGCTAATAGCGCTAATCCGCTAAGCCGCTAATAGGGTTGCTTCACAAGACGAAAAAACCGCTAGACGAAGATACTCGCGGAACGGATTAATTTCGTCTTGCGAGGCACCACTGTATATATTGCACTTTTTCCTCATGGTGCATTCACTAGTAGTTCTTTTTCCATGTTGAAAATAGTCAGACCTTCACATGCAGCAGAATGAGATGGTTGGGTGGACTGTACAAGTGAAGTTCAGTGTTTAGGTGGAGGATTTCTTTGGATTCTATCACATGCATGAAGTCCCCTATAATAATCTTTTTAACCCACAGTAGCTGGCTTTAGCCCAGTCAACTCTTGCTGTGCAACTTTTCTACTTACAAGAAAGGTTTTTGTTTCCTTACATGGAGGAATATTCAGAAATAGGATTCCCCCACTTGATAATCTTCTGGGACATGCTGCTCCACATTTTCAAGATACTGCCATCTTATTCCCAACTCATTTTTGCTGTATGGGTAGACCTAGCCTATGTCAGGTTGAGAAGTGTTGGAACTGTAGGTAAAATGGGGGCAGAGAGACTCCTTGAGATCCCCAGTTCCATATTTCATGGAAACAGGCAGAGATGTAGAGACATGTTATCTTCTTAGAGAACTGGCATTCTAAGTAAACTGAAATATGAAGGTAATTCAAAAACTATTCATATTCAGACTGTTATAAACAAATTTATTGACCTGTACAGATTGTCCAGTCATGTGTGTCTCAAGCACAATTTGTGCATATTTGCCTCCTGCTGTGGCTCCTCCTAGAAAGTGTGTTTATAGAGAAATACTTAGCCAAGAGGCTTATGTATATGTTCACTGTTGACCCTAATGATGGGTGAGCTCCATTGGATTCACTCCTTTAAGTTTTTCCTAGCTCTCTTTCAAAGGCCAGTGTAACACAGCAAGTGCTATTGTGCTCACGTGACCCAAAAAGCTCCTCTTCTTTTTTTGTTCCTGTAAGAAATTGGGTAGCTTCCTAAATTTTGCTAAACATAATAGTATGGGAGGATGCAAGTAAAGTATCATCCCCCCAAAAAAAAATCAATGGCCACATCAAAAATGGTCCTTAAGTTTATTATTGTTTAACTGGCAGGTACCTGCATGGATCAGAGCTGGCTCAGGGCTTCACAGTGGACTCCGTCAGCCCCAAGTTCCGTAGATGTTCATATTGATACTTTCTTGGATAATGAGGAAAAACTGCTCCCTGTGCTGAAGATAGAATGGAAGGTGGCTACTGATGGTAAGCAAAGGGCAATTTAATATAGACTTTAATGATAAATAGGGTTTTGTAGCATGTAGCAATATCCGTTTGGTCCAGCAGTAGTACCCAGAGCTGCCATTTAAAAGCTTTTGTGAATGGCTTGACCATTGCATGATGAAGAACTTAGGTGACTGTGCAGAGTGCAGGCTATTACAAGCACGACGGAGGAAGCAAACCTTGGCACATGCTGGCTATCTGAATTAACAGGAGTCACACTTGACCTCAGTGTCTAGGTGGAAAGAGCTACAGAAAAATGCAAATACTTGACTATACAGGTTAATTTGTCAACTGCCAATAATTGTAACATTCCCCCTCTCTCTCTCTCTACACACACACACACACACACACACACACAAAATGTATCAGATCAGAAAAAAGTAAAGTATCAGCTGTTGGGAGAGGTAAAGCCTAAGTCTCATTTTTACTATAACCATTTTACTCTCTGTAGTTATTCCATCTTGATGATTCAAGTGGCACTGTTTTGTTTGTGTTTTGGAATAATACATTTATTCCCAAAATCTCCAGATATCCCACATGGTTAAAGTAAAGGTAAAGGGACCCTTGACCATTAGGTCCAGTCGTGGCCGACTCTGGGGTTGCGGCGCTCATCTCGCTTTTTTGGCCGAGGGAGCTGGCGTACAGCTTCTGGGTCATGTGGCCAGCATGACTAAGCCGCTTCTGGCGAACCAGAGCAGCACACAGAAACACCGTTTACCTTCCCGCCGGAGCGGTACCTATTTATCTACTTGTACTTTGACGTGCTTTCAAACTGCTAGGTTGGCAGGAGCTGGGACCAAGCAACGGGAGCTCACCCCATCGCAGGGATTCGAACCACCGACCTTCTGATCGGCAAGTCCTAGGCTCTGTGGTTTAACCCACAGCGCTACCCACGTCCCATGGTTACATGCATGTTAACCAACACATGGTTACATGCATGTTAAAGCGTAATATATGTTTTGGGACAGAGGTAGACTTCCGGTTCGGCGCCAGCGCTAATGGCTGCTCCCTCTCCGAGCTCCGGAGAGAGGACGGCTCTGCGAGTTCGGGTCTGACCCGCTACGGCAAGCGGGGGACCCCTAAAATCACAGGAACGGAGCCTGTGAACAAGGAGATTCGGTGGGCACCTGAAGCGCCCCCCTTTACCGCAGAAAGAGCCTTTTTAAAGGCTCCGGAACGACAACGGGGAGCGCGGTGCTGAGAATCGCTACCCAGCCCGCAGGGTGAAGCCGCGTCGCCATTAGTGGAGAGCGCCGATTCCCTTCCTGAATAATTTGGACAAAAAAGACCCGTGAGTAAGATTGAACCTCTATTCGTGTCAAAACTACTTGAAATTAGGCTGAAAACGGGAAAGGCGAAAATTAAGGAAGTCTGCCTTCCCCCGACTGCATGACAATTAAAGCAACGAAAGTTACTAAGCTGCATCCGTATGGGATATTGTCTTTAACTGCTTGAATCCGACATTTGGACTTTGACTATCCCCTCTAGCTTGCAGGGCAGAGGGGAGGAAAAAGTGATTTTATAAGCTGCATGACCAACTTAAAGGAAAAGGAAACTCTCTGCAGCCTTCAACCTGGCACAAACTGCTTATAAAACAAAGAACACTGAACTGACTTTAGACTCCTGTGAAAGTAACAAAGTGGAAGTCTCATTGCTTACTTGTTACAAAGTTTTGGGACTTTGTGGACACAATATATCAGGGAAGGCTGGGACTCTATCTATTGGGAAAGTGTTGCAATATACATATAGAAGCCTCCTGATAAATCTGCTTTTTAAATACTCTTTGCCTTTGTTTGCGGACATTTTGATTTGCTCCCTCTAGAGGGTAAATTAAAAGTTGCTACGCCTTGGGACAGTGGAATTTTTCCTTTAGGAGAAGGCTCTCGTGGGAAACGACCTTGGGATATGAGTGGCCCAGCAGACGAGATAAGCACGAGAGCCAAGACAAGGCAATATCAACAACAGCTACAGCAACACAAGAAAAGAGGCTCGATCTCAGGCATAACCCCTACAGTGACAACAGGACAAGAAAAAGGCACAGCAGTCTCCATGGATGCAGTGTCGCAAGCCCTTCTTAAGATAAACCAATCTCTGGAGAATCTAACAAAGCAGACGGCAGAAAATACCAAGAAATTGACAGAGAATTCACAGAAATTGACAGATTTAACAACAAGACTTGACCTGAATACAGAATCTATAAACAGGCTTACGCAAGAAAATTCTGCCACACGCCAAATTGCGGAGGAAGCCAGAACTATTGCTGGAGAGACCCAGGAAAAATTAGAACCGATTGCCAGGAAGGTCTATGACCACGACGCAACTCTGGCATTGTGGGAACTACAAAGAAAAGAAAGGAATTTGAAATTACGATCAATTCCAGAGGACGAAGGAGACAATCTTACGGACTTTTTAACGAAAGAGTTTGCTGATGCCTGGGAAGATCTAGAGGAAGACGAATTTAAAATCACAACAGCATTTAGACTGGGCAGAAGACAGAACAGAAAGGCACCGAGAGACTGTCTGATTACCTTGAGATCGAAGGAGGAAAGAGACAAAATTTTAAGACTGCATTTTGAAAAGGCCTTACAAATTGGGAACTCACCGATACAGATCTTTAAAGATATTCCTAAACATATTTTGGACTTGAGAGCTTCTTATAAGGATTTGGTCTACCTGTTGAAGAAGAACACCATTCTCTTCAGGTGGGAATTTCCACAGGGACTGTCTTTTGACTATAGGGGGAAGAAGGTGAAAATAAAGACGATACAGGATAAAGACAGGTTCCTGCAAAGAAATCAAGAAGATTTACAGAAAGGAACTGTAGACCCAATTGCTGAGCAAAAGAGTGTAATAGACATCTTGAACCTTTCGTTTGGACAGAACCTTCCACCACCAACAGAGGAGGAACAACAATTGGGAGCTGTTGGAGGAATACCAGAAAAATAACAAGATGGCCCTGCAATTCCTTAGCTGGAATTGTAATGGGATGAACATGCCTTTGAAGAGACGACAAGTATTCCATATTTTGTACAGAGAACAACTGGACTTGATTTGCTTACAGGAAACTCATATAACTAGAGCACACAGGAGACTGCTTATGAATAAAAAATTGGGACAAGAATTTATTTCGTCGGACAAAGTGAAAAAAAGAGGAGTTGTGATTTATGTAAAAGAGAAGTGGGCCCCAAAAATGATGTTCAAAGATGAACAAGGAAGATATTTAGCGGTGGAGATTCAGGTACAAGGAGAAAAATTTTTGATAATTGGGATCTATGCACCAAATGAAGGCAAAGCAGAATTCTTCAAAAAACTTCATGAAACTTTGACGGATTACTTGGAATATAATATGATAATTATGGGAGATATGAATGGTGTAGTTTCTACAAACATGGACAAGACACAAAGACTGACACTTACTAAAGAAGGGAGACTCCCGAAGACTTTCTTCGAAATGACTGAAAATATGGACTTAATAGACATTTGGAGAACAAGGAACCCTCTTGAAAGAGAGGGAACCTTTTTCTCCCAAGCAAAGATGACCTGGACCAGAATCGACCAAATATGGGTTACTAGTGGAATGGCTCCGAAGATTAAGAAGGTAGAAATCTGCCCAAAAACCTGTTCCGACCATAACGCCGTGAAGATGGAAATGAAATTTACAACAACTGGTCAGTTTAGATGGAGAATGAATGACACCCTGTTTCGAGATAGAGAGATCCACATGAAGGCCCAAAAAACTCTAAAGGACTATTTTGAAATCAATCTAAAGGGCGATGTGGAAAAAAGAGTGATCTGGGACGCAAGTAAAGCTGTGATGCGAGGGTTTTTGATTCAACAAAATTCAATAAAGAAGAGAAAGCAGAATGAGAAAAAGGAAAAATTTTTGGAAAAGATAAAAGAAGGAGAGAAAAAATTAAGATCAAAACCAAAGTCCCAGGAGATTTTGAGGGAGATTAAGTTGTATCAAACACAATATATGGAATTGATGAACCAAGAGATAGAGTGGAAAATAAAGCAAATGAAACAAAAGACATTTGAGTCGGCAGACAAATGTGGTAAACTTCTGGCATGGCAACTTAAGAAAAGACAGAAATTAAATACAGTCACAAGTCTAGAAGTGGATGGAAAAAATATATCTAAACCCAACGAGATAAGAAATTGTTTTGTGAGCTATTTTAAAAAACTTTATTCCCAAGGATTACAAAATGAAGAGGACATAGATAAATTCCTTAATAAATATGGATTACAAAAAATCTCTCATCAAAGCAAGGTGGATCTAAACCAGAGAATAACAGAACAAGAGATAGAGGGTGCCATTCAGGACATGCAATTGGGCAAATCTCCAGGGCCAGACGGACTGACTTCCAGATATTACAAATCTTTAAAGGAATGGCTGATACAACCGTTAAAGGAAGTTTGTAACGAGATCTTAGAGGGAAAAAGAGCACCCGAATCGTGGAAAGAAGCATATATTTCACTCATACCAAAGACAGAGACTGAAAAGACTCAACTGAAGAACTACCGCCCAATTTCGTTACTTAATGTGGATTACAAAATTTTTGCAGACATTTTAGCAAAAAGATTTAAGAGAGTACTGATGGAGAAGATTCACAGAGACCAAGCAGGCTTTCTCCCAAAAAGACACCTCTCAGACAATGTTAGGAATATAATAGACATTTTGGAAAAGTTAGAGGTGAACATAAATACTAAAGCAGTTTTGATATTTGTGGATGCGGAGAAAGCCTTTGACAATATTTCGTGGAGTTTTATGAAAAAGAATCTTCATGGGATGGGGGTAGGACAAGGATTTGAGAATGGTGTGGGTGCAATATATTCCGAACAAAAAGCTAAGTTGATTGTAAACAATGTAATAACTGAGGAACTTAAGATAGAAAAAGGAACACGACAGGGGTGCCCAATTTCTCCATTGCTTTTCATTTCGGTCCTGGAGGTGTTGCTGAACATGATTAGAGAGGACCAGCAAGTTAAAGGTGTAAAGGTCGGAACCAAACATTATAAGTTAAGAGCGTTCGCAGATGACCTTGTATTGACCTTGCAAGAGCCAAACACTAGTACAAAAAGAGTGTTGGAAATAATCCAACAATTTGGACAGGTAGCTGGATTTAAATTGAATAAACAAAAAACTAAAGTCTTAGGGAAAAACCTAACAGATATGGAGAAGAATAAGTTTCAAGAAGAGACAGGTCTGACGGTGGTTAAGAAGGTGAAATATCTAGGGGTTAATTTAACATCTAAAAACTTGAATCTGTATAAGGACAACTATGAAAAATGTTGGTCAGAAATTAAAAAAGATCTAGAAATATGGTCAAATTTGAGATTGTCAATGTTAGGCCGAATTGCAGTGATTAAGATGAATGTATTGCCTAGAATGTTATTTTTATTTCAAACTTTGCAGATTATTGACAAGATGGACTGTTTCAAGAGGTGGCAGAAAGACATTGCGAAATTTGTCTGGCAGGGCAAAAAGCCCAGAATAAAATATAAAATATTAACAGATGCAAAAGAAAGAGGGGGATTTGCCCTGCCGGACTTAAAATTGTATTATGAAGCAGCAGCATTCTGCTGGCTGAAAGAGTGGATGCTCCTCGAGAATACAGATATCTTGGACTTAGAAGGTTTCAATAATGCATTTGGCTGGCATGCATATCTATGGTATGACAAAATCAAAGTGCATAGTGCCTTTAAAAATCATATTGTAAGGAAAGCGTTGTTTAATGTTTGGATGAGATATAAAGATCTGTTGGAAAACAAAACCCCTAGATGGTTGTCACCCTTAGAGGCTAAGGCCCACAAGAAAGTCAATATGGAGGTCGGATGGCCAAAGTATTGTGAGATTTTAGAACAGGATGGAGAGAAACTGAAATTAAAGAGCCATGAAAAACTAAAACCCAAAGTACAAGATTGGCTCCACTATTATCAAATAATGGAGGTTTTTAAACAAGACAGGAAAATTGGATTCCAGGTGGAAAAATCAAAACTTGAGACAGAATTGTTAGAACCCAATACTAAGAATTTGTCAAGAATGTATAACCTGCTGTTGAAATGGAATACACAAGATGAAACAGTTAAATCAGTTATGATTAAGTGGGCACAGGACATTGGTCATAATATTATGTCTGCTGACTGGGAAAGGTTGTGGAACACCGGTATTAAATTTACGGCATGTAGTGCTTTAAAGGAAAATGTGATGAAAATGGTCTATAGGTGGTACATGACCCCAGTTAAGCTAGCAAAAATTTACCATTTGCCTGATAACAAATGTTGGAAATGTAAGGAAACTGAAGGTACTTTTTATCATCTTTGGTGGACATGCCCGAGGATTAAGGTTTTCTGGGAGATGATATATAATGAAATGAAAAAGGTATTTAAATATACCTTCCTTAAGAAACCAGAGGCCTTTCTCTTGGGCATTGTCGGCCAATTGGTGTCAAAAAAGGATAGAACTTTTTTCATGTATGCAACAACAGCAGCAAGAATACTGATCGCAAAGTATTGGAAGACACAAGATTTACCCACCTTGGAAGAATGGCAGATGAAAGTGATTGACTATATGACATTGGCGGAAATGACGAGCAGAATTCGTGACCAGGGAAAGGAGACTGCGGAAGAAGACTGGAAGAAATTTAAGATTTATCTTAAGGACTATTATAAACTTGATGAAGTTTAGAATGTCGAGATTTTATAGAGAGAAAGGGTTGCAGTAATATAAGATTAGATTAAGAAAGGACTATGATGAATTAGGACGGGAAAAAACATTTATAAGTTGCTATAAAATTTGGACATGAGGATGCAGAAAGGGGAGGTATGGGGAAGTCCGAGGAAAGAAGTTTATGAAAGGACATTATGAAATTATATTTGTTTGTTTGTCTGGTTTTTTTTTATGTTTGTTTGTTATAAAAACTTTTGTAAAACCAATAAAAATTTTATATATAAAAAAAAAGAGAACAATCTAGTAATACAGAAATTCCTCCCTTGGACACCTTTTCAGAAACAAAAAATATAAGAAATTCAGAGCAGATTGACTGTTAAAGTGGTGGTATTTCACTTCAGGCAGGGAAGGCAGTAGTACAGTTGTAGTATTCATGGACCCTGTCGATCACTTTAAACACTGGAATTTGCAGGATAAATAGATATATAAAAAGATAGATTGGAAAGCTAATGAAGTTGCCTTACACAGAATCAAACCATTGATCCATATTGATCAATATTGTGTACTCTGCCTGTTGACAGTTCAATCTCTGGTGGAGGTATTCCTCACCTGAGATCCCTAACTGGAGAAAACAGATTAAACCAGAGACCTTCTGCATGCTAATCGTATTCTCTGTCACTAAGCTATGACTCGTCGGTTTCCCCTCCAATAAATAAACTATTCCTTAGTGCATCTTCTACAGGCTGATGTAGTCATATTAAGAAAAGCCTGGGCCTGCCCTTTCATTTCTTTTTCTAAGCCAGGATTGAGTTTTTCCACCTCTGCAGTCAGATGCTCAGGCTGCAGTATGAACATTTATTTTCCTCTAGAGGTCACAAACAGAAATAAGTTGTTTCCTTACAAATCCTCTTTTTCTTCCCTCCCACCTCGGCCATACACCAACCAGGAAGTGTTCAGAACCTCAGAGGGGCAGAATTGGCTGTGCTTCAGGTGAGCACTAACCAGCAGGTCTGTGCTCAGTTTGATCTTCAGAACAACTTGTTGTTCCAAGTCCGTCCAAACGGTGGCGGTCGGGTAAGTGATCATGGAGGTATTACAAATGTTCTGCTTCTTTTCCTCTTCTCAGAATCTCTTGGCTTGTTGCCTGCAGAAGATATAAAATCCCCAAAGCAACAGGGCAGCTTTGTGCTTAAGAACAGCCTTGTAGTGTAAGAATATGCCCAGTTGCCTGCAGCAAATAAAAATGACTCCTACACAGCCCCTGCTATGTGTGCATTACCTGTACAGAAGCCACGGGTGTAATGGATTTAGGGGTTGCTCGTGCGTAAGTTGCCGCCACTGCTGGCGAGGTTACCTGGTTAAACCCTTTCTGACTGAACAGCCTCCAGCATTGTGACTGTCTCAGTCGCTGGCAGAATCCGTCAGTGGGCGTTTCTTGAACCTTTTCCAGCATAAAAGTTGTTTGACGCCAAGTCTCCTCCTACTCTCCCTGCGCGTAAGTCTTCTGCGCAGGGAAGGTGTGGGCAACGGAGTACCCGTACTCTCTCCGCTGGTCTCCGGCGAGGAGTCTTGGAGCCTCCTCTCCGATTCCCCCATCTGCCCCCCTTCTCCACTGGTGTTACGCTGATTTCCTTCCCCAGCAGATGGGCTGCCTCTCTCCCTACTGGGACCCTCTCCGGCATCCCTCTGGAGCCTTCCCTCCGCCTCTAGCTCCGATGGCAGTTCCCTGACAACGGGGATCCACTCTGTTTCTCACCTGGGGAAGTGCAGTGGAGCAGTATGATTTTTCTCTGTCCCTGACCTAAAGTGTGTGTGAGAGAGAGAGACAGGGAGAGGGAGAGCTCAAACTGGGAGCACTCATAGCATAAAGCAGGAGAGAGAAGGAGTATCATGACTTGCTACTGCCAAAGTAAGAAGAGTTGCGGCTCCCAACTCCTTTGCTTTTTCTGTTGGTAACAGAAGCCATCTTAAATTCCTCAATGGGAGAAAGCAGCAATATTTAAATTTTAATTTTGTAAAACCCAGAAGGCAGTGGAGAGTAAGATGTACAACATTTGCTGCTGACGTTTCTGCTGCTTTGGCAGGTCTGTAACATTGACTGCCTGTAAACATTGTTGTTTTATCTGAGTGAGTGGGACTAGAGTTTGGAAAAACTGCAAGGGAAGGGGGCACCACAGGTTTTGTCTGCCCCAGGGGATGTATGCACTATCAGCTCTCTTGGACATAACCCACTGCTTTTGTCACCCTATAGCCGCTGTCTCTCTGGCGTCCCCCCTGCCTTACTCACTACCTTATAGCAGGAGTGGGGGCGGAACACTAGCAGAGCATGAAGAGGAGGACAGCCATTCTTAAATGTATTTCCAAGGCTGCTATTAAAAATGTTCATTTAGTGCCAGCAATTAGTTAGGCACTCCATACAGATAATAAATATAACAGCCCTGCCTGCAAGAAGTACATCCCTCCTTAATCAGAACAGCAGGAGAGAGGGGTCTTTATCAGAGAGCAGAGTAAGCAGAAAAATGCCCCAACTGATACTCTGTTGACCTAACAAGGCTATACAATTCTAGAAGGCATTTGGAAGAGAGGAAGGAGTAAGTTCTTCCATCCACAAGGAGCAAAGTAATGAACAGTTCAGAGGTAGAGAAATGGTTGCATGGGTTTAAGACTAGTTGATTGGACTTGAACAAACTTGAACAAACTAATCACTCTGCCTTGATGTTCAGATCTCCCCTCTCTCCCTCCATCCCTCCTGTATCATGCCTGTGGATTTTGTATTATTTATTTCATTTTCTACTATAACTCCGGTGTTGCAGTTCCGTGCAATCTTGGTTTTTAACTTCAGCACACTGGTATTGGTTGACAGATCTTTCCTCTTTTTGTTGTTTCAGTGGAGTTTCTCTTTCAATCGTTTTGAGGTAGAACCAGGTCAAACATACCAAGTAACTGTTCATCACTTGCCCAAATTAAGTACTCCAGGAGACTATAATCGGAAATCTGTGCAATTCACAGTACCAGGTAAAGGACCCTCTTTGTAATGGTAATGATGGGATTTAGTATTGGGCTTATCATGTAGTAAAATCATGTTTTTTTAGACTAGGGATGGATAGAAGAGCTATTTTCCATTCACTCTCTTTTGCATATAATGAATTGTAGGTCCATTCAGTTTTTTGCAGTTGATTTTTTTTTTTTAATGTATGAAAACTTTGAATTTAAACTGGAGGAATTTTATACACATTCTTCCCACAAAACATGCACATTTTGCTTTTTGGAGCATTTTATAGGAAAACACACATTTTGTACATATTCTTTGCCATAAGGTATGCATTCTTTACTTTCTTGAACCAAAAGGTTCATTTTTGCATCACAAAATTAGGAATAGTGCATTCCAATTCATATATAAGTCTGGGACCAGTGAATTAAATCAGGTTTACTTTAAAATGCAGATCAAATGAATTTCTCCATCACGAGGCGGGACTGGGTTCAGATGCAGATATGACTTTGTGGTGGTGCTGCTGATACTGATATTATAGTGCTATACAAAAAGTTTTTTTAAGTGACTGGCCCTACCAGCAGGTTTCCAATCTGTATCTAAAGAAAAATAAGAAATGGAAAGAAGACTAAAGCAAGAATAGCCAATGTGGTGTGCTGGGATGTTTTCGAGTACAACTCCCACCCCAAGCCAGCATGGCCAATGGTCAGGGAGATGGGAATTGTAGTCTACAGTATCTGGAGGGCACCAGCTCTGGAGGGGCTGGAGGAAAGACCTACTAAGATGGGAGGGCCTGGGCATTTTAAAGAACTTATTGTATACAGGAGGCAGTGTGACAATTCAAATGTCAGATGGGAGAGAATTTCAAAGTAAAGGAACTGAAAGGACAAAAACAGGAAATATGTGAAGAAATTCTGGGCTTGCAAAATAACATAGACCCAGCAGAAAGAAACTGATGCAAGTGGTGTGAACAAAGAAAAAGAGATGGAAGATAAACAGGAACTATAATGGGCAAATATTGGCAAATCAGTTTTGAAGAACATAAAAGGAACACACGCGTAATAATAATAATGGTTATGCTGTTGCTGCTGCTGTTGATTTGCAATTTGGAAAATTGAGGACACATATAAAGGTAGACCACAGAAAAACAACTAAATCATATAAATAAGCTGCGTGTTGCATTGTAAGCCTGGAGGGGTGTGTTTACATGAATGTTAGTATCTAAAGAACATGATCTTTATATTCATTACCGGTGTAGTATTTTCTAAACAATGTAGTGTTTAACCTCAGTAGCCCAGTGATCAAAACATAATTAACATTCTTTAGGCTGCCTACAAACTCAAGTGGTCAGCACTACGTGTTGCCGTTTTTCAACTAGACTCTGACCTTGGTTTCATAATGTAGGCTGGACTTTTATTTCCCCCAAAATATTCTCTCTCTCTCTCTTTCAGCAGTATTGAAATTACTTTGTGTCAATGCTGAGCACTTGTATTTCTTTTGTCAATTTAATTGTTTCTGAGACTTAGCCTGAATTCAAGCAAACGAGTTTCAGTGTATAAGCTGGTAAAGTTCTGGATAAAGTTTTATGATGGCTTATTAGGCTGGACTTTTATTTCCCCCAAAATATTCTCTCTCTCTCTCTTTCAGCAGTATTGAAATTACTTTGTGTCAATGCTGAGCACTTGTATTTCTTTTGTCAATTTAATTGTTTCTGAGACTTAGCCTGAATTCAAGCAAACGAGTTTCAGTGTATAAGCTGGTAAAGTTCTGGATAAAGTTTTATGATGGCTTATTGTATTTTATGATTGCTGTCATACACTGCCCTAGGAGCCATTTGGATGAAGGGTACCTTAGATAAAGCAAATTATCCTAACTTAAATTTCATGTCTAGTCACCCTAAATGTAACTTAGTGCCCCCTCTCTTAACGTACCCAGCAAGAGTTCTTCCACTTGTATATATTTGTGGTACTTAGCTAGAAATTCTTGCCTATTGTACTCTGTCTTTCTGGACATAAATGCAATCCTTCTGTCTTTTTGTTGCAGATTGCACAGACCCTATCATGAAAACAACAGCCCCATGTCTACAATTAGGTAATGTTTGTTTAAGTATGGGTAGAAGTGTAGGAAATCTATTTAAAGTACTCACAGTTCATGATGATATTGATATATGCAGGCAGTGGATGGGAACCCAGCCTGGCTGGAAGAAGCCTAGATGATGAGACACTATTGGTGAGCTTTAACCCAGCAATGGAGTCAACCAGTTACTTCGTCCATGTGACCAGCTTTCAAGAAGATGGAGTAGAATGTAAAAAGGCGACACAGAAAATCTCAGAGGTAATAAAGCTGTTCTCCATCTTCCTCCCCGCTTGAGACACTTATTTTAGAAAGTGTTTGTATTTAATGCCACCTCAACAATTACTAAGTTAAAGGTAAAGGTAAAGGGACCCCTGACCATTAGGTCCAGTCGTGACCGACTCTGGGGTTGCGGCGCTCATCTCGCTTTATTGGCCAAGGGAGCTGGCGTTTGTCCGCAGACAGCTTCCGGGTCATGTGGCCAGCATGACTAAGCTGCTTCTGGCAAACGGAACACAGCACACGGAAACACCATTTACCTTCCCGCTGGAGCGGTACCTATTTATCTACTTGCTTTCAAACTGCTAGGTTGGCAGGAGCAGGGACCAAGCAACAGGAGCTCACCCCGTCACGGGGATTCGAACCACCGACCTTCTGATCGGCAAGTCCTAGGTTCTGTGGTTTAACCGACAGCGCCACCTGCGTCCCTACTTTATTCTACTTATGTTTGCCCTTCAGTGCCTCTAGATTAGAGGCAGCTAACTGTTTTCAGCCCAAGGACTTCATTGTCTCATTGTGACAGTTTCAAGAGCTGCATGGCAATAATGAGTGTGGTCAAAAAGTGAGTATTGCCATCGCACATTCTCACACACACATGCACATACCACCATGCACCAGAGCATGCACACATCCTAGCCAGAGGCACTCCTAGCCAGAGCAGCTACCTGGCCATCTAGGAACACACTAGACCCAGCAACTATCCTGAAGTTCGTGATAAGTTCTTCCTTAACTCTGATTTCTTACTCTGAACCCACCTGTGCTTGGGAGGCATTACTGGGATATCTGAGGCACAATGTATTTGAGATGACAAATGCTTCTCATTTTTTTCTGTGCTACTACTCATTATTTCTCCTGAGTTCATTCAAGCTCTTTGTGATTTTTACCTTGGAATTCCACTTTGTCTCTTGGTTTCTGCAGAAGGAGTTGCTGCAGCCAATGAATGTCACAGTCAAACTAGAGAGAAACTTGAAGATTTGTTGCGAATACACGGTGCAGGTATGGTGAGCTGCTTTTCTTATTTGAATAAAGAAGGGAGTGGCCATGCCAGTTCCACATCACCCTGTCTGTGCTTAAAACCAAACACAATTATTTATCCAGAGATCATCTTATCTCTGGTTATTACAACGTAACGATAATGAATTATTTTAACAGTGCTGATACCTCACCATTTCATCTTCATTAGAGTATCTTGAATTGTGCCTGGAAATGAACTGGGAACCAATGCAACTGATTTAAAAAGAGTTACATGAGTTCTAAATGGAACCCTGGCCAGTAATCTGGCTGCTGCATTTTGGACCGGTCAAAGTTTCTCAGTCGTCTTCAAGGACAGCCCCACATGAAGCACACTGTGCAATAATATGTCCTGCCTTCTTGCTGTGAATTTTGCACCCCATCCTACTAAAATCTCTGCTTAACATGAACGCAAACCGCTTTATGTTCAAAACTGTATCCATTTGTAGGTTTTATTTTCAGACACTTCTTCACTCTCTGTACATTTAGTATGACACAGTCTGAAGATGACAAAACAAAATGCCTAATCAAGGGGCCACAAGTAAATATGGTACTGTTGACTTGCTCTCCTTTCTAAAAGGTGTGTCCATTACAAAAGCGAGCAATTAATTCCACACAATATGCAATTTGCTCCAGAAACACCACGTGTTAGAGTATCAAAGATACTGCTAAAGTTGTTCTCTCCTGTCTTTTTCTTTCCAGATTCAACCATTCTTTGCACGTTGTGCCACAGATTGTATAAGGCATTCCATTTCCATCCCATGTCCCCCCACTACCTTGCCTTACGGTACAACAAAGGAAGTTGGTACGGTCTTCATTTTGAATTTGTGTAGCTAATTAACTGTTGCAAGAATTTGTTACAAAACAAGTCAAAGTTTAAGACCTGTAGAGTTCCCACTAATGTGTGCACAAATGTTAATAATAATAATAATAATAATAATAATAATAATAATAATTTATTTGTACCCCGCCCATCTGGCTGGGTTTTTCCAGCCACTCTGGACGGCTTCCACAAAGACCAAAAATACACTAATATGTCATACATTAAAAACTTCCCTGAACAGGGCTGCCTTAAGATGTCTTCTGAATGTCAGGTAGATGGGATAACAATGGAAATAAGACAGAAATCATCCTTCCTCACAAGAGTAGCAGATGTGGTTCTGCTGCTGCCTTTGTATGATGAAGTTATAGATTAGGGGCTGAATGACTTACTCAGTATCCATCATTGTCATCATCATTAATTGCTAACTTGTAATGCCACTTTTCCACAAAATTGTGCCCAAAGTGGCTAACTACATATCAAGTGAACAATCAGTATAACCATTTTTAAAACATTAGAAACAACTAGAAATAATATCAATAAAAACATCCCAAAAGATAAATCTAATCAAGTTTGGTTTATTTGCATTGTTTTGCACCATCTAATTTAACAGCCTAAAACTAAGCAGGAGAGAGAATAATGCCTAACCCAGAAATGAAAAGTAGTGTTCAAAACAGTAGTTTGAATCCAAAACGCAAACAGGAACCAACTGCAAAGAATCTCTGGTCGGGTGAAAGGAGCAAACCTTATGAGAAAGTCATAAAGCAGCTGGGCCTGTTCTACCCCTCTTGAAAGGAGCTGGAGAGGGACGATAATTTCACTTAGAACCATAGAATTATAGAGTTGGAAGGGACCCTGAGGATTATCTAGTCCAAATCCCTACAATGCAGGAATGTGCAGCTGTCCTGTGTGGGGATCGAAACTGCGACCTTGACGTTATCAGCACCACGCTCTAACCAATTGAGCTATCGAGAAGATCAATTCTCTTTCTGTTGAAAGCATATGTGGCTTCAGATATATGGGGCTGTTTCTGCCAATAATTCTTGGCTCAGTAAAGATGTAAGCAAGAAATACCCTGTTATTTTTTGGACCTGAGCAAATGCAAAGTAATTCTGCTGCTTATTGCTAATAGCTGGTGGGGGGAGGTTGCATCCACCTCACTCCCAAGTGGTTTGGTAGTTTTGCATGGTCTAATTACTGCAGCAGTGGAAATGTTCCTTACATTATGCTCTTCCTATGTTGCAGATAATCTTTCTGTGGTGTTGCCCTGGGGCCTCACTCTCATCTGCATTTTAATAGTTGGATCAGCTGTCGCTTCAGTAATTTGGCTTGCTCGAAGGCAAAAAGGTATGAAAAATGTCAGAAATGTAATGGGAAGATTTGCCAGCTTGTTTCCCACATTGTCTCTCCACTCGTACCTTTCTGGATACTTGGCCTTTGCATGCAACACAGAGAGATAAACTGACCCAGTTAGAATGTCTTATCCAGCCCATGGCTCCTTACATACTGTTAACTATGGTTAGATGTTGAGCCTGTGAAGAAGTCAGTATTTCAGCATTTAGTTGTATGGATACCCCAAGTTCCATAGCAACCAAATTCCTATGGTTTGTTGGTCTAGCCTGATAAATAATTTTTGTATTACACTTTAGAGAAGAAACATAGCGCAGTAGTAGATAGCATGCAAAAGTAGCAAAAACTCCATACAAACTTTAATTGCAAAGGGTTTGGGGGTATTTTTTGGGTGGGGAGGGGTCGGGACAACAATCAGGCTAGCGTAAGAAACAACATACTAAAAGTTGAAATAGCCACCTGCTGTTTTGTATTTCCCTAGTTAGAGTGTCCTTACTACAGGGTGGACAGGCACCACAAGCAATCCTCAAGAATCACATGTGGCTGCTGAAATTTCTTCCCAGGCTCTGAGGCAGGGAAAGGCTATGTTCCAAACAAACAGGAAATAACTCATTAACAGTGCAAGACACTCCAAAAATAACTGAAGTCTATAAAAATGAATAAGGGTGTCAGAGCACCTTTATTCATTTTTATAGACATCAGTTATTTTTAGGCATAGATGTTGGGTCTTAGAACCACTGTCTCAGCTTAGTCTTCAAAAGATACTGTCATTCCTAGACCAAATGTATATTCTATCAGATCTTCTTAGATGTGTCTATTGTTTTCTTTCCCTATTAGCAACACATTCAGGAACAAGCAGTAGTGATGGTACCCACCATGGTAAGAGAACATTTTGTTTCTATTGAGTCAGTGCAATTTGCAATCTGAGAACCTGGGATGAGAGAATTTGGAATTGTTTTGTTGTATGTACTATTAGGATAGCACATGTGCCAGGTATAAATAGAAATTTGTGGCAATAAAATATTTAGAATTTTTTTTGGAAAATCTGTGGTGGTGAACTTGAAAAAAGGCCTGGGGAAGATGAAAGGACTGAAGCCATGAAGTAGCAAGGAGTGTGCAAAACTTATTCCTAGTGACTTAAAGACTCTGCATTGTCTCTTCTAGTTTTCTGTCACCTCTCTTGCATAATAAGTCATTTTCTTTAGTGTGTGGCATAGATAAAATTTTAACAGCTAATGCTAGTCCATATTCTAAAACAAATCTGAATGTGCATACATAAGGTCCAACAACTCTTTAAGACTAGCATCATCTCTACTTTTGTGATCACCATCACCAATACAATAATTAGTGGCTTTATGTACAGAAATGAATTGAGATGGTGGCAGGGGAAGTTAGCTCTTTTACTATTTTTATGTATTATGATTATATTTTGGTGGTTAAATGGTGATAAGGCATGGCTTACATGTACTAAAAGGTCTTGAACACACATGCCTGTATTCTGTACAGCTTAGAAAGCATATTCGGTTCCAAATTTTTGCATTCTGGCTTTCCACATGTGCAGTGCAGCAACTCATGGTGGTTTTCTTTTTTAACAAAAAATCTCAATTTTCCAGAACTTCTGCGCATGTCACAGTCTCCTCCACCCCTGAAGACTCGTAAGGTTTGGATTGTGTATTCTGCTGATCACAAGCTCTATGTAGACATTGTGATGAAGTTTGCTCAGTTCATGATCACAGTCTGTGGTACTGAGGTGGTCCTAGACTTGCTGGATGAACGTCAAATATCAGAGATGGGGGCTGTGCGCTGGCTGACACGGCAAAAACAGGAAATGGAAGCACTCTCTTCAAAGATCATCATCTTGTGTTCACGGGGTACTCGAGCCAAGTGGCAGGCCATGCTTGGGCGTGAGGAGTTAACTGTATCTCTCAAGCAAGATAACCTGCTACCAATAGGGGATATGTTCACTCCAGCATTGAATCTGATCCTACCAGACTTTAAACAGCCAGCTTGTTTTGGCATGTACCTAGTCTGTTACTTTGAGGGCATAAGCAGTGAAAGAGATATTCCAGATCCATTCAATGTCACCTCCAAGTACCAACTGATGGACAAGTTTGAGGAAGTTTACTTCCTGATTCAGGATCTGGAGAAATTTGAACCAGGGAGAATACATCAGATTCCAGAGATCTCACCTGAGAACTACGCTGAAAGCTTCAGTGGGAGACAACTGAAGGAGGCAGTGCAGAAGTTCCAGAAATGGCAGTCTGAGCACCCTGATTGGTTTAAGAGAGAGAATGCCTGCCCTGAGTATGAAGATGACCTTCATTCTCTGAATGGGGATTTCTCTGAAGAATTAATCCCGACTGAGGGAGGAATTCTGAAACGGCAACTACTTCCACAGGAACCTGATCCCAATAGCTGTTGTTTGGTCAACCTCTTAGTCAATGAAGATGAGTCAGGAGCTTGTAGGTTGTTACCCCAGCTACTACCACAAGAGGATCTAGCATTCCAGACCCTGGTTGTTCCTGCTGATGACTGCTCCCAGGTTCAGGTAGTAATGCCAGTTGCCCTTACAGAAGAGACAGAGATACTTAGCCATCAACTGCTGACCAATGAAGATTGGCTAGAAAGAATGCCCATGATGAAAACTAGCACCCCCAGGAGAAACAATGTCATCCTTCAAGAAGATCTGTCCTCAAACCCCCACCTCTTGCCAGTTGATGTGAAGCAGCAGCTGGAGAGCTTAATGTACTCTCTCTATCAACAAAGCATTTTGCCCTCTGAAACACCTCTCTGCCAAGAAGATGTTAATGAGCAACAGCAGCTGGTTTTTGATGAGTCTTGCAAAGATCAAAGACAGTCGGTGCAGTCAGACCAGGGTTACATTTCCAGATGTTCCCCTTTGCCTTCTGACAGTCCTCTGGAGGAAGAAGAAGAGCAAGGGCAGGAAGGACATGGGTCTGCTCAACACCTCTCCCCAGATGTCTTGGACAGTCTAAAAAGTCTTCAGCAGCAGCTGCTTTTTCAGAATATTCAGCAGCACTTCAGCTAGGATCACATGGTAGGATGGCTAACTATGCCCCATACTTCCACCCAGGACCTGTTCTGTTTTGCCAAAAAAGAAGTGACTGTTAGTTAGAATGCAGACATTTCAGACATCCTCCCTCAGGCAATCTTGTGCACACATTTTTGTGAAGTCTAATGCGTAGAAGAGCTGACAGCAGAAATTTGGCAGCTTGGCTTACCTGTCTGCCCAGCCATCCTGCTGCATATACTCGAGCATTCTTGTGCGTCAGTAATCTGCCTGTAAATGGAGGTAGATACCAAACCTATAAATAATGCATTTTTAAAAAATTAATGCTACAAGTAGATAGCATACAAGTGGCCTCAGAGGATCAGATGAAATGGACCAGATAGCTCAGTAAGCTCCCGGTAACAAGCCAATATAAAATGATTGTGATGGAAACATCACAAGAGCTCTGTTTTATGAGATAAAAGATGTGTCCAGGCAGCATCCTGTTTCCATAGTGAAGGACCAGATGCTACAAGGAAGCCCACAAGCAACAGCCCCAACCTGCTGCTGTTGCCCCAGAATAATAATAATATTATTATTATTATTATTTATACCCCGCCCATATGACTGGGCTTCCCCAGCCACTCTGGGCTGCTTCCAACCAAATATTAAAATACAGTAATGCCTCAAACATTAAAAGCTTCCCTAAACAGGGCTGCCTTCAGATGTCGTCTAAAAGTCTGGTAGTTGCTGTTCTCTTTGACATCTGGTGGGAGGGCATTCCACAGGGTGGGTGCCACCACCAAGAAGCCCCTCTGCCTGTTTCCCTGTAACTTGGCTTCTCGCAGGGAGGGAACCGCCAGAAGGCCCTCGGCACTGGACCTCAGTGTCCAGGCTGAACGATAGGGGTGGAGACGCTCCTTCAGATATACTGGACCCAGGCCATTTAGGGCTTTAAAGGTCAGCACCAATACTTAGAATTAGTAGAAATAGTAGTCAGTAACATATTGCCTCTGGACCTAGAAGTTCTACGAGGCTGTGATGGCTAATAGCCATTTATGGGTTTACACTCCATAGCTATTGCTACATCTTTTAGCAGTGAATTCTATAATTTCATTGTATAAAGTACTTTCCATTGCCTGTCTTGAATCTGCTGCTGATTGATTTATCTGCAAATGTAGTATTGAGAGGAAGAACTTCTTTCTAATCGTTGCATAATTTTATGAACCTCTCCTTATGTCTCTCCTTAGTCTTTTTTTTTTTCAATTGTTGGCATCTGCCTGATTCAAGAGACAGTGGAAGAGTATGTCATCAGGGGTAAAGTCAAACTGTTGGGAGAGTTACAATGCATGCTGTGCCTGTAGAGGCCAATACAGGAGATACATGTTTTATTGTAGCTAGGGCAGATAAAGGCATCCAGTTTCGCTATTACAGATCCACCATGGTATTTCTTCTCTCTGCACTCCTCCTACTGGTCATTTCTCCTCTGGTCACTGCTGTGAATACACAACTTGTTTGTCTCCAGGCACTGTGGTCGCCTTCTAAAAACAACAACCCAGTACTCCTTTAGCTGTGCTGTAACCCCTTGGTTATTTGTATTACATTTTCCTATAGTTTTCCAGCTCTAGGATATGTACACAATATTCATAGTGTGTCACACTTACATAAAAAGCACTTCAATACTGCCCACTTTTTCAGTTCCTTTTCTAATAATTCCTTGCATGAAATACCTCTGTTTCACTGCCATAGCACACTGAAGTGACACATTGATCAAAACAGGACAAACCTAATATCTTTCCTGAATAGTCACCACCAGTTCTGGTCCTATTAATACATATGTGGTTAGGATTTTTTTTGCCCCAATATATATCCCTTACATTGAATCTCAATTGCCATTTTGTTATCCCTTCACCCTGTTTGGAATTGTACTTTCAGAGCTCTTTGCAATCCAGTTAGGTTTACACCCCCCTTCATAATGTGGCGCCGCCTTGCTGCTGACCCTCTTCTCCAGAAAACTAATGAACTCCAAATCATTTTACATATGATTAGGACAAAATGTTTCACATCAAGACAAATGTTTTAGGCCATCTTCCTCAGCAAGCACTGTACTCTTATTCTATATTAATCTTATGGTCAATAAGGTAAAATGCTGTTGTATTGATTTGAAGCCCTGCATTAAGTAATTGCTCTGCCCAGTTTTAAATGCTGCAGTAATTAATTTCTTTTCATGTCACAAATAGTCCCAGCAGAGTTGCCTGAGTTTAGGGATTTTCTTGCGAATGTGTTGGCAGCTTCCTTATGCAGTCTTTGAATTATGGATAATCAAAACTGCTGAAGCAATCTTCAGAATGCACTTAATTTTGGTAAAGGATACTTCTTCATGATATACCAGAAGAATCTAGGCAAACCTAATTTAGAAGGGGGTATTTTAGGAAGATGCTGAAGCAGAGGATTATGTGGTTATACTCAACATAGCTAGTGTGTGAAGCCTTCCGATTCCATCCACAATATGACTTTTAACTCACCACAGGGATGCTGTTTGCAGAAGCATCACCATGTCAAAAGTAATGAGTGTGCAGCCTCTGAATCACAGGCAAGGGGCTCTTTAATATGCACCCGCACTTTAGCTGCTCTGTCGATTTCCCATTATGCGCCACATCTGCTGTTTCCCTACACAGTCTAAGACAGGCAAAAGGAAGCAAGCGGTTGTAGTAAGGAGAGAGTACATGCTTGGCAGGAGAACTTTTTGCCAATGGCCGTGGGCAGAACCAATGTTGTTCTTTCAGCTGTTATTCAGTTCAAAATATGGCTCTGTATAAAATTTGCCATAGACCTGGGACAAAGGAAAAATTACAACATATATAGGTGTTGCCCAGGAGAAAGAGGGGAGGGGATTACAGCCAGCAAAAACTAGGGGTTTTATTCAATGCTAATCCTGTTCATGTGTAGATCCATTGAAATCAATAGCCCTGGCTATTTTACTCCATTAATTTCAGTGGGTCTAATCCAGGTAAAACTTAGTTGCATACCTAGGTGTAAGGAAGTGTTGCACCAGATACCATCAAGATGCAGCAAACAGTTTCTGCAGTGTGGAACCAAGACACTGTAAACGGTGAGCTGCACTGTTCATTGGAAAGTCCCTATATTGGCTTAGTGTATTAATGTTAGTGACTGAATAAGGTTATTCAAAGTGGACTTCACTTCTCTACATTGCGACTCTGCAAGATAAGTCATTACAGGCTGTTAAAGCATCCATGTATATTGGTAACCAATTTAGCCAAAGCACAATAGCACCTGTGGTGAGGTAGAGGAAAGTGATCCCCAAGCATCAGTTCTCCATGGCCCATCAGGCCGACTGCCTTGAAAATTGTGCCAGTGTATTAAAATGAACACGTGCAGACTTGATGCCTGTTCCACTGCATGACTTCTTGGCCTGTTTTAGAGACCACTCAGCAGTTTCCTTCAATGTACATGGTCCATTTCACAATAGCAAATTACAGCTGTACAGTATTTTTAATAAATTTGCTTTTTTGCTATGCCTTTTTCATTGGTAATAACTTGATTAAAATATATTGTATTTTGCATATCTCTGGCTCTTTGCTAAATATTTGTTACTAAAGAAAATGATATATTACGTATCCAGAGAATCAATTAAGTGGCATTTGCTCTGTTTTTCACTTTACATAAGGACTGGTGGAGGCTGGATGTTAGGGGGGCAGGGAGATAAGAGACTGGCTAACTTTTCCTGCAGAATAAGGCTTTTGTGTACATTTACATGTGTACATTTAACTTTTGTGTGCTCAACTTTATGCACTTGGCAAAAAAATAAAAAGTAAATGGAAACGGGGTGAGCATCTAGGAAATAAGATTTTGGCAATCCCACCCACCATTTAACCCAATGGTTTTGAATATACACGATTTTGGTTTTAGGTGTGATCCCCAGAATGTAACCCCCATGTAAGTTGTGGGTTTACTGTACTTAACTAATGGCAAGCTACCTAGCTGCACTCGAGAGGCCAGCCTGGATATGGGTACACTGCACACCTAGCAAGAGGAGAATAACCAGCATGCCTTCAGTCCAGATCTTTTCTAGAGTACAGCTACTACCAAGTCATTCAACTTTGCTTCCCTTCCTAAATTGGAACTTTTTTGAGCTGGTAGGATGCTGAGATGATAGACTGAACAGCACCACTTCATAATGCAGGTGAGAGGATCCAGCTCTGAATGCTTGTTGAAATAAAAAACCTCCTGCAGATAGAAAACTAGCACAGAAAGAGGAAAAAATCTATATCTGGCCTAGTATGGATTTGTGCCTACAGGAAGGATGAAGAAATGTGATCACTTACCTGAGTCTGATGTGGCACAGCTTACCGTATTTTTTGCTCTATAAGACTCACTTTTTTCCTCCTAAAAAGTAAGGGGAAATGTGTGTGCGTCTTATGGAGCGAATGCAGGCTGCACAGCTATCACAGAAGCCAGAACAGCAAGAGGGATTGCTGCTTTCACTGCACAGCGATCCCTCTTGCTGTTCTGTCTTCTGAGAGTCAGAATATTTTTCTTGTTTTCCTCCTCCCAAAACTAGGTGCGTCTTGTGGTCTGGTGCGTCTTATAGAGCGAAAAATACGGTATTTTACCACTTCAGCACCTTATTCTGTTACATGTCCAGACCTAAAGTCTAAATTTGTTTGCTTTACAATTTCTGAAAGCACAATTGTTATCACAGATCTGTCCTGCAAAGAATTAAACCACCAGACATCATCAACAATGAAATCAGTTCCTAGGTTTTATTTTAAAAACAAATTGTTTTATTTTTTAAAAAAGCTCTAAATTTGTGGGGATGCTAAGTTTCCTTGCCTTGTTTTCTGCCTGTCTCTCTTAATTTTCTTCTCCTTGGGACACTGTCTTCATACGTTAGGGGCTTGCCCTAAAAAAATAAATATCACAGCTTCTTTAAATAGAGGGATTCTGAGCCAGAACTTGCATACTTCTTCCCTAAGCTTGTATGTAGTGTGGTTTGTAACCATTCCACTTCCATTTGTGTGCAGAGTTCCTCATGGCACTAGAACTGCTGTGCAGAAGCCTGTTCTCCCATGTTTATAGTTCCTTATCCAGATTGAGATGAAAGTACTGGAATTGGGTTAGGACTGATGTACAGTAAATGCAACACAATCACAACTGAATTGGTTTTGATTTCATGGCATAGAAGAGCTGTCAGACCTTGTTGTTGCTCTAAATCACCAAGATTCCTTATTTTTACCAATATTTGTGCCACACAAATCTGCTCCGTTACTGAACTGTTTTTACAAAGGGCAGGTGCTCTTGCCCACCTACTTTATGGCAACCACAATATACTTAAATGCAATTTTAAATTTCAGTGTTATTTAAATGCAAATAACAGCTGTAATGGCTTATAGCATTTGATTACTGCACAGCAGCCTGTTTCGTAGCAGATTCTCTCTGGGAGGAAGTGAAGTATTTGTATGCACGCCTGTTCTTTCTGTCAGGAAACTAGCATCCCCACTAAAAGTATCTTAGAGCTCAGAGGGGAAAGTCCACAGTACTTAAGTTTTACAATCACAGTCACAGCACCAAGATTGTCCAGACAAATAGAAAGGAGTTACTGAAGGGAAGGCCTCTGGCCAGAATTCCACACAAAGTCTTTCAGGAGATATGCTTTGGAGACCAGACAGGATAAAATCACTGGTGAAAAAGTTAAACCTTAGTTCTCGTTCCTGCAACAGCAATGGGTTAGCTTGAGGTCAGTAAGCAGGCATCTCAAAGCAACTCCAGGGCTGAAGGTCGGGTAGAACATCTATGTATGCAGAAAGTCCCACATTCAGTTCCTGGTGTATCCAGGTAGGGCTGTGAGAGACTCCTGCCTGAATCATGGAGAGCCACTGCCAGTCAGTGTAACTTTATGACTCGGTATAAGGCAGCTTCCTATGGAGTTAACCACCCAATGAAAATCCCAATTCTATAAGCAACCATAGAGAGAAAAGGCTGGGTATATAAATGTAGTATTATAAGAGTGCATGAGAACCAGGTTATTTACCACCACCTCTGGCTTTTGTATCATTTCTCCATAGCACAGTAACTTGACTGCCTATATGAGTGGTTACTGAGTGGAGAAAAACATCTCCCAGTCGCATACCACAGGTTTTATCTAGTGGTTGTTAGCATTCTGTTCTCTTTCCTACCTAGGCAGCTTGGGGATTTTAAGACCAAAGGCAGCTGGCGTCCACCAGGACAGGTTGCTTTCAAATTATATGTCCTTTCCCCCTCCCCACACAAAATTTCTGGGCCCACATACAAAGAAGAAGCATAGGCATGTAAGGAAAGGATTGGGGATCTTTCCAAGATAGCCAGGCAACAAGACCATTGATAATGTGACCCCTTTCTGCCTGTTTCCATTCCGTGTCAACGAGTTTACTATTTAGTGCATAACAAGCAGCACCAATAAATATCTAGAAATAAGAGGATGGGATAGTTCCCTCCTCCTTTTCATTTTATTTAAGTCCCTACTTAATTAAGCAAGTGAAAGCTGTCCTCAAAACAGAGCACCAATTATTAAAATCATGCAGGTCTATTCCCAAGAGCTAGAAAACGAGAGCCCCCATAAGCAGAGGCTGTTGATAAGACCCTGTTATCACCGGTGAGTAAAATGTCTCAATGAAGAAGAGAGTTTGGCCCCTCGGGAGAGGGGGAATCAGACATAACTCCCTTATGTGCAAGGTCGGCACATGATGCAATGAGGTTCAAGCACAGAGGTAGAAATTTTCAGCAAGGAGAAAGATGGCTCCTTTCGTCTTAAAAGATTGCAGGTACCACCCTAATCCCAGAAACCCCCAAGGCAGAAATTAGTTTATCCCCAGAGTGAGGGAGTGGTGATGAACTTTTGTACAATGTACAAGAGGGTTAAAATTACTTCCTTTTCCTTGAGGGCAGGAATAGTCATGTATTCCAAGGCCTAACATGTGGAAGACTTGTCTATGTCAGTCTTCCTAACTGAAAGCCATTGGGAACTCAAGTATCACACAAGCCAAACTGCATTGTCCCACAGCAGAGGAGTGCTATGGGCAAAATGAAACAAATAACATGTGGTCATGCTGAAAATACGATTTGTCCCACAAAGGCGCAGGTGTGGCTGAATGCACTGAGACGCCATATTTTAAAAGGAACCTGCAGATGAAACAGGTGCCCTTTCCTGAGAAAGGCAGCTCCTGCTGATTTATTTGTCCTTAAAATGGTTTTCATCTTTTGTTCAGTAAAATGGTGCCCTAGGGCAGCTAGCATGCCTATAGCACCCTGAGCAACTGTGCTAAAGAGAGGCACAGATTTTTGAATGGCCAAAGCTGTTCTGGGCTGTACCACCTCAGCCTGCAAGTGGGAGTGCACATTACTAAATGCTCTACCATACACACACATATATACATATGTATTTGCTGTATACATAAAATTGGATGTGTCTAGCTTGCCACATGGAAGGAAATTTTGAATGAGTAAGCATCTGATCATGTGAGTTCCCTCCTGCAGTTTGAAGTGGTAGAGCCTGTGAGCAGAACTAAGCCTAACTTAGCACCAGCAATAGCGTTCCTCTCTCTTTGTTCAGCATTGGCATTATGGCTGCATGGCTCTCCACTGCATGGAGGAGGAGCCCAACATAGGATATGAAGAACCTGGACAGCTTACAATAATATGTTTTTCCAGGCATTCCAAGTGGGTGCTGCCCTCTCTCTGCTCTCCTATAGGCAGTGGTGGTAGGAGGCACCTCAGAAAAGAGAAAAAACCCACAGGTCAGAGCAAAAAACCAAAAACTTGATCAAGACTGAGAAACTGGATTTCCCCCTCTCTCTGTTATTGATAGGACCAGCTCATGAACCCGGCATGAAGTATATAATCTGGAAGGTGCAGTTAGGCAGTTAAACAACAGACTTCTTCCATCTTGATTTCTATAAATAGAAGCAAAAGAGGTGAGGGGTCTGTAGCCACAGCACGTTAAGTTGTCATTAGAAGGAACCTACAAAATAAATAGGAATGATTTGGGGGTTATGGGGATGGGGTGGAAGAAAAGGATTTGGAATAGTTTGTAAGAACTTGGGTGAAAGGATTAAAAAATGATGCTGCCATCATTTTGGCCCAATAGGTGGTTTGACTAGTGCTGCAGCATTCATTATGTTGTGTATTTATGTGTGTCTAGCTGCTCTGTAGTGACAGAATATCTAACAATATTAAAAGTTTTCATGATTAAAGTAGTACATGAAGGGAAGTGATTTAAGGCAAGAGCAGCTCGGATATTGCCACAGAAGACAGCCTGACTAATTAGGATGGGAAAATTAGGCTGCTTCACGTTACTATTGAGGTGTAGCTACTGCCAAGACTCCAAACTATATGGGCACCACCTCACCACACAGCCACTAGGGTGATGCAGTGGACCACATATTTTAGACAACTTTGAACCATGCCAGGGCAATACTTTCATGGGTGCAGCTGGTTTAAACCAATGGCCACTGCTTCATTCAACAAATTACCATTACTGTACTCCACTGAGTTCCCAGGAGAGACTTAAATGGGCCTTAATCTGGTTGAGATTGGCAGAGATAAAAGTGGACAGGGGGAACTAAAACAGGTACAGGTCAGAATCCCTAGGGTTGCCATGGACAATGATCTTTCCAGGGAAGGGTCATACTAGGTAGGTCAAAGTTATTCAGGACAACTGCTCAGAAAGTTACAGTGCCCTGAGGTAGGGAGCTGGGTTAGATGCACAAATGCTGTCTCCTAAGAGGCCTGGGTTTGGGCGACTGGGCCAATCTGAAAATCGGAGACATGTAAAAGGGAAAGTAACTACAGCGGGGTGGGTACCTAAGCTGAACTGGCATGGAATACAAGGTGGGGTAACTGCAGAGGGGCACTGGCATGGGCGTGGACCCCCTCAGCTCTGCGCGGTGACGGCCAATGTGTTGACGTAGCCATGGGGCCCCATGTCGTTCTCGGAGATGCAGTGGCTGAGCTGGCCGGCCCCGACCCCGGCGGAGGGGGCTGGCGCGTTCTTGCCGTTGCCCGCCAGCCCGCCGGCGGAGTGCAGGAGGCAGCAGGTCTCCAGGGCCTCCAGGCCCCGGCAGGCCAGGAAGAAGAGGTTCTTGAGCATGAAGATGGAGAGGGGCTGCTGGTAGCGCACCAGTAGGAGGCAGCGCAGCGCCAGCAGGGGCGCGTCCAGGAGCCCGGCAGACAGCAGCCAGTGCAAGGCCAGGCGGGCGACGCCGGGGGCCCGCGGGGCGCTCAGCTCGTACAGCCACAGCACCGGCGAAGCCAGGCACAGGAAGTAGACAGCGATGAGCACGTAGCGGAGCGGCGGCGGCAGCGGCAAGGCCGGCCGGCCGGGCTGCAGGAGCAGCAGCTCCAGGAGAGTGAAGCTGTCCAGCAGGTCCAAGCACGTGGCCAGGAAAGCGGCGGCGGCGCGGTGCTGCGGCGGCGGCTGGGGCGGCAGGAGGAGCTGGCCGGAGCCGGAGCCGCCTTCGGCGCCGATGGCCCGCAGGAGGCAATACAGGAGCGGAGCCGAGAGCGCCAGCGTGATCCGGAAGCCCGTGGCGCCCAGCGGCAGGCGCAGCTCCACCAGCTCCAGGATGGACGTGCCCAGGATGAGCGCCGCCTTGGGCGTGAAGGCGATGGCGTAGATCAGCCAGGCCAAGTGGGCGTAGGCGAAGTCCCCGCCCCGCGGAGCGCCCCCTGCCTTCCCGCCCGACGCAGCGCAGGCGCCTCGGCCGCCGTGGGGCGGGTGGCCCAGCAGCGGGTGCAAGGGCGGCGGCGGGTGTCCCCCTCCGACGCCGGACGGGCGCTCCCGACGACGAGCGCGGCTGTTGCGGCAGAAGAAGATGCTCCAGCCGGCGGCCAGCACCAGGTCGGTGGCGATCCAGCTGCACCAATACAGGTCGGTGACGGCGATCAGGTAGAGGTCCAGCAGCGCCCCCTGGCCCAGTAGCAGCACCAGGGACAGCGCCTTGTAGCCCCAGCGAGACCCGCCCGAGCCCCCCGCCCACAGCAGTCCCGCGGCCGCGCTCGCCGCCGCCGCCGCCCCGGGGGCCCCGGCGGCCGGAGCCCCGTACAGCTCGGCGGCTGTCATGCTGCAGCCCGACGTGGAGGTGCTGCTGGACCCCGGGGAGGCGCAGGCGGCGGGCGGGGCGGGCGGCGAGGCGGGCTCCTGAACCGGCACGAGGGGCTTGGCTTCCTCCTCCTCGCCCTCTTCCTCCTCCTCCTCCTCTTCCTCACTGCTGCGGCCGCCGCCGCTGCTGCTGCTGCTCCTGCTGCGAGTGCGGGTGGAGGCCGAGCTGGACACGGAGCCCCGCCTGCCCCTCCGGGTGCCGCCGCTCGAGCTGCTGGTGCTGCTGATGCCGCCGCCCAGGAAAAGGGGCTGCAGGTCCGCGGCGGGGGGAGGCGGCGGGGGAGCCTGGAAGGAGCCCGAGGAGGAGGAGACCGAGCGCTGGTTGGAGACGACTCGGTGCATGGTCGTCCTCCCCGCCCCCCACCCGCGCCCCACAGAGATGGGCGGGCGGGCCACAGCCCTCCCGGCCGGGCACCCGGCGAGTAACCTGCCCGGCACGATCCAGCCCCGGGGAGCGCCGAGCGGTGGGGATGGTGGGGATGGGCGAGAGGGGGGAGGAGGAGGAGGAGGAGGACGGTGGGCAGGCTCTGAGCGAAAGCCGAGACCCGGCCTGGATCTTCCCTTTCCCCGCCGTCGGAATCAGTAGAAACCCGGAGCGGATCCTGCCGTGGACGAAAGAGAGAGAAGCGGGGAATCCGGGAGTGGATCCAGTCGCAGAGACGGACGCTTGATGGAAGAAAGGAGAGAAACCCCTAAAGCAGATGCTGCGCGGAGAAAGGCAGGTGAAGGAGGGGCGGGTTTTAGGGATGCGGACAAAGACGGAGATGCAAGGCGAGAGGCTGCCAAAAGAAAGAGCCAGCGCACGCACCTCCTGGCTGATGCTCTTCTCCAGAAGCGCCTGCCAAGGCAGCGGAGGGACGGGGGCGCGGATTGCTTGCGAGCCAGGAGGATACCTGGGAGCGGCAGCTGCTTTTGTTGCCCACCCCCTCGCAGCGAGCTTCATGGCAACTGGGTGGGCGGCCTGATGCAGCAGCAAATGAGTCACTTGCCTCAGGAAGGGGGAAGCTGTCGCCTAGGGGGAAAGCTCGTGCCACAGTGCGCCTCGGAGGCTGCAAAGGGAGGATGGCTCGGGAACTGGTTTCCTTAACTACCTACTTAAGCACCAGGCATAAATGATGGAAAGAGCAGGGTGGGCATTGAATAGTTACTGTTGAAGCCGGCTTTTATAATTGGAAAAGTAGCATTTCCTTTGCTTGGTATTATTTTTATACTAATGAACATTCGTTTCTCTTTTTTTTTTCCTATTATGGTGCAAAGCTCAGAGCAGCTTACAAAGATTCCAAGAGTTAGTTTGCAAAGAACGAAACCTCAATAAACAATACACTGGAAGGCAATGCTAAAAAAAAAAAAAAAGTTGCTAAAAATGGCATTAGACGTTACTAAAAATATGTTGCCTTTTGAAGATCACTAAACTTGAGCCCTGACAGACCTCAGAAGGCGATTTCAAGGACTGGGCAGGGGTGGTGGTGCCAAGGTTCAATCCAGAATAATAGGGCGTCATTTGTATTCAATCCAGAATAGGGCGTCATTTGTATGTATATTACGTTTATATCCCGCCTTAAGTTCCATCATGGACCTGTGTGGGAGGGTGTCTCCTGTCCAAGCACTGACCACATCAGGAGTGGCTTAGCTTCAGCATATTTCATGCATCATGCACTTTCCACCCTGGCATGAGCACTTTTTGCAGCATAAAACACTTTTAGCCTTACTCTGCAACACATACAAGGCAGGCCAGCATCTATGCATAAGACATAATACCAGCAACTTCACAAATCCAAGACAATCTCCAGTTAAAAGGAAGCCTCCTTTTTCCATATTGAGTTTTAAATCTGGGGCAGGTGGGGCATTCGAAGCTGTGACATCACACCTGCAGGCTGAGGTTGGCTCCCACTGACTTAGTAGCTTGGCTCTTTGAATACTGCTGCAACAGTCTTCGAGTTAGGACAGTACAAAAGGTTAAGCACTAAGGAGCCCAACAGGAATAAAAAGAAATGATTTTTTAAAGGGACAATCTGCTAAGCTTCAGAATAGCAGGAAAAGGCTGCATGGGGGGGACCATAATATAAATGTTAGATTTATTGTTATGTACACTTTTCTGCTTGGCCACAATATATTGTCCTCTTAAATAAACATTTGCCTCTTTTTTTATCCGTTTGGTGTCCTTGGTGCAATTCCTTCACGAGGCATAACATCCTTAAGTCCTTAGGTATCCATCAGAAACTTCAGAACAGACACTTTGCCAACAGGAGGAGCTGAAGCAGAGGTAGTGACAGCTCAGTAAGAGATGCTTTCAGCTTGTCAAATGGAGCCATGGAGGAGGAAACCAAGTGAGCCTCTGCCGCTTTCGTGGTAAACAGGAAACCCTGTACTTTTATAGCATTAACATAGAAATGAGTTTTTAATCCTCTCTTTGTAGAAGCTCTGCTATTATCTATTTGTCTGGAATTTCCTATGGCTTTAATTTGCCCGTTTCCTTGATTCTAGTTTATACGTGTTAAGTCTAAATACCTAGCATTCATGGGACACAGGAAGGTGTCTTATACTAGTCAGACTAGAGGTATGAAGGCCCAACAAAAAAACTGCAACAATCCTGTTTTTCTCCATTTCCCCAAGCTTTTTTTTTTTTTTTAGCCTCCACATCTTAGATTATGCATCCATCTAGATCAATCTGTCTGCTCTATCAGTGGCTCTCAGGCTTCAGGCAGAGACATCCCAAGCCCTACCTGCTGATGCCGTGGATTGAACCTAGTACCTTCTGCTTGCAAAGCATGTGCCACAGCCTTTCCTATATTTCAAGATCTCAGACCACAGCTGAAATGACATGCACTTAGCTTGGGATTAAGGCCCACTAAATTTAGTGGGACCCAATTCTGTGTTCATCACGATTGGTATTTCAAATACTTCAGGGCTCAGCCCCCGTCAATAAAAACAAAATAGGCCTCTGTCCAGCACTGTCAGGATTGCCTGCTTAGCCACTACACATGAATCAAATTACAGTACAAGCAACTCCCTGTTTACACACATACAAGTCACCCGTGACTGTGCATACACACTGTACTCTTGTTACGAACCTGGAAGTAGCACTTAAAGAGGGGAAACGGCCCCCCAAAGAGTGTGAAAACAGCAAAAATGGTGCAAAAACAGTCCCACAAGCCTTTTCAAGTGCAGTCCCAGGAGGTTTTGCATGGAGCTTTGAGGTCTGTGAAGAGTTGGAGTTTGAGAAAGGAGGTTTGGAGGGAGTCTGGTAAGTGCTGCTTGTTTTAAAAAGGGGTTTCCAGGGGTTTCCTGAGGTTTGGAGGATGTTTTCAGGCTTTCTCAATATACACAATTTCACTTACGCGCACAGTGCCTTGGAACATGTAAATGGGGAGTTGCCTGTAAATCACAAGGCTTCCCATACCATTTGGCAAAGCCCACTGATATAACATCCATCAGCCCATCAAAGACAAATCTGGTGTTTGGTGGTGGTGGTAACAGAGAATAAAATTCATAATGAAGTTAAGATGATGGTAGTTTTAAAAGGGATTTTAAATCAATTGGACTTAAACTGCATGCATTTAAATGCTACTTGAAGAAACAGGGGGCAAAGGACTGTTTTGTCCCCCAAATCGGTAAGAAAGGTCTGTCTCTTACAGAACAGATTGCAAGAAGGAAGAAATAAAGAAGCCTGGAGAATGTCTGAGGGTGGAAGGATGCTTAAAATAAAACACAGGAGTGAAGAGCCTTAATTATGTCTTGCAGGGGCTGTCATGAGTCGACAGCTGCAGCAGGGAAAGACAGGAGGAGGATAAGTCGGTTTTATGGAATGGCTTTTTTTATTTTAAAAATGTGCAAATTGCTCCTTGAATGGGGGAGGATGGATGACTTATACTTGAGGTGCTAAGCAGCTTAGCAAACTCAAATTAACATGCCAAGATGCTGAAAATGAGGGATCGAGTTAATTCAGCTGATTCTCTCTCACCTCAATTACTGTAAGACAGTTCTCTCTGATCTTTCATTTGCCCATCTCCAACCTCTTATTCCTACTTTGCATCCCATGGCTCATTGGTTAATCTGCATCTCATTTCAGAATGCTCACATCCCTTCCAGCTTCTCTTCACTGGCTCCCTTCCTTTACCATATGAACATAGGAAGCTACAGGTCAGCTATTAAGAGATCCGTGACCTGCACACCAGGTGTACTGAACTAGGTAGACCTGCCCTCTGAGAAACTCAAAAGATCTCCTTCCCTGCTGTTTTTCCAGTGAATAATCCTGCTCTCTTTTCAACCCACATCTGAAACCTTCAGTTCATCCCATAGTTCCTTTCATCCCCTCCAGCTTCTAGTTAATTGCATGGTTGCCACAATTAACTTGACACACACCACTGCAGTTCTCAAAACAATAGATAAAGTACCAAGACTAACTCCGCCTCCCACCCAGAAAATAATGGGTATTTATAACACTTTGTAGGACACTTAGCTCGTGCTCCTTGGAACATATGACCTGCCTTATACTGCCAGATCAATGGTGCATCTATCTCAGGACTTGTCTACACTGACCAGCAGTGGATCTCCAGAGTTGCAAAATGGATGCTCTGCTACTGAACTACAGCTCTTCCCCTTGACAACTCCGGTTCTGAGCCACATTATGCAGCACAGGATATCTAGTGTGGTATACAGCAAAGGGACTACAAATCAGATGCAAATCTCTGCTCAGACATAAAGGTTACTGACTGACCTTGAGCCAGTTACCATCTCTCATCCTTGCCTACCTCACAGTGATGTTGCAAGGATAAAAGGGGGCAGACCATGAAGGAGGAAGAAGAGAGGATATAATTAAATAAAGCTATGAAGATTTTTGTAAAACTCGGAGCACTTTAAAAGAAGAAAAGAATATTTGCTTGAAGGCTGCCGTAGTATAAACTTAATTAGAAGCCGGTACTTCCTAAATACAGGACACTGTGTTTCACTTGGTCTACTCCTAGATTTGTTCACACTTGTTTGCTTCATTTGGATGTCATTTTTGTATTTAATACAAGGCATGTCTTAATTATTATTTATTTTAGCTTTTGCATTTTGTTATACAAATCCATTTTTTAATAAAAAAGGTAATGATTTTTTATTTTAAAAAAGATACTTGGTAATTCACTGAAAAAGAAGTACAGTCAACGAAACCAACTGTTTGGCTTTCACTGCAGTTGGCAAGAAAGTATTTGAGACTGACATTTCCCCCTTAAAATGTAAACCATCCATGTGCTAAAGCCAACCAATCTCCAGAAAACACAAATGGTTCAACTGGAAAGTAGTATAGGAGAAGCAGTAATTGGAGCCCAACGCTACCCCTGCAAGAGATTCATCATTATAACAAAGTTATTTAAAACACAGGCAAACAATTATATTAATATAAGAAAATAAGGTTATTGCTCACGCTACAAAGTAGTAGTAATCTGTCCTACAGAAAAAGGGAACTTAGAATATGTCCAGATTCGTAAGAGGAACAGGACCAACTTGCTATTTGCACACTAACATCACCAATTACTGTGGTACAAAAATTATGATTGCCTCTTCTGCATTTGCACATGGGACATGGGGATGTTTCCAGGATGCGGCTTACACAGGGTGGCCTGGAAATTCTGCATTAAAGAGGTTTGGAGACATACATAGCACAGGTTCAAAACTCTGGGGAATTTGCAGCCCTCCAGGTGTTTTTGGACTCCCATGAGCCTAGCCAGCATGGGTAGAGATGATGGATGTTGATGTCAACAACAACTGGCAGGCCACATGTTCCTCAGCCCAGCTGTACACAGAGAAGCATGCTTCTGCATTAGCATCTTCTGCTGAAGCATGCACATCTCTGCAACAATATACAGGCAATTCCGCATGCATGTCTGGACCCAGGCTAATGATTTCTAAGCAACGAACAGCCCTGAGGCAGGGTGGTAAAACACAATATGAAATTAATGCAAGGAAAAGATCTGTTTGGAGAGGATCAAGATTGTTATTTCTGTGAGAAGGTGGTAGAGGGAAACACAGCAACAAAACACAAATCACAGTCTTGCTCTTGACAGTTTGTGAAGGCTAAAGCCATTTCTTTTACAACTAGGTAAAACTCCCCCACCCCTTCTCTTCTCCAACTTTCATTATCAGGTATCCCAAACTCTGCACACCAGAGTCCATTCTGGTTCAGGTCAAGGACCATTGTTTGCAGTCAGAACTCTGCCTACCAAAGGCATAGAACACTCACAGGAATAGTAAAAGGGGTAGTGCCTAAGCAAATATTTATATTTCAGGGACAACTAGTCAAAGGTTGTGAAATAGCCAGGAGAGTGAAATTTAGTCATTACTGCAACTATCTTGCTTCTGTTTTGTATTTAACAAAGCAGCATTCCTGCTCTGGCAAGAGGGTCTGTTCCTCCAGGCATATCATTTGCCATAAATCAACACAGACACTGATTTAATATTTTGAACTTTTCAAGCACCTTCAGGAGCATCTGGAACAGAAGCAAGAGCCAAAAACTGTAGCAGACCTCATGATGCTGGTCACAATTATTTAGATAGGATTGGGTGGAGAGATTTAAGACGCAATGGCCTTTGGCAGAGGAGCCCATTTCACCACAATATTGCGATTACACAGTAGTTGTAGATATAGGAAAGAGCATGGAAGCTGCTCAGATGTGAAACGGGTGGGGCAAGTTAGTGACCCTTTCAGCCTTCTCCATGGCAAACTTTCCCAACCTGTCCTCTCCAGATGTTTTGGACTACAACTTCCATCAGCCCCAGCCAGCACGGCCAATGGTCAGCAGTGATGGAAACTGTTATTTCAGAACATCTGGGTGGCACCCTGGTTGGTTAAGACTGCTCTTTGGCTACACTCATTTTAGCAACAATGCAGAATTTCAAGTTCACAAATGTGCTAGAGGCCCATATTGACAAAGATTTGGGAGATGGGTGCAATCCCTACCCCAAAAAAAGTTGGGAGAACTTTCCTTTACTTTGGCATGGGTTGAACAAGACAGTGCTCAGATCTGCCTCTGCCCTTCTGCTCCCATGTGAGATGCTGGCAACACTGGACTTCTCATTCCAGTTTCCAGTTCTCCTTCTGAAAGACTAGCTCCACAGCATCATTCACATCGTGCACAACGTGAGAGGCCTCCACCAAGGTTGGATCAAAATGGAAGTCCCGGTGTCCATGAAAGACAGTCTCCAACATGTTCTCGCTGTGGTCAGCAGACACATCTCCCTGGGGATTGTAGACCCCAGTGCAGACCAGTATGGACTGGCAGCTCTCTGCAGAGGTGATGGACACACTGCGATCTATTTGCATCTCAACATGTTCCTCGCTCTGTAGTGCCATTGCAGTGACACACACTTCAGCCTGAGCCTGGAGGTAACGGTTGTAGAGGTTTGCACCATAAATGTCAGCCATTGGGTTGTCTCTGTAAGTAGACCCAAAGGACAAGGGAGGAGAAAACAGGGTAAGAGTCAAGGTTATATAGTTAAATTTGGGCTGAACTTAAATTTTGAGAATTTAGACCCATCTAATAACAGCATCCATGCTGTACCTCCACTCCCATTTGCCAGCAAAGGGACCACACTCTAGCCTCCCCTTAGCAGGGAAAAGAGTTCGGTAAGTTATATGAATCCTTCATCCTGCTCTGTGCCAATGTGCAGCTGCTGTGGCCAAGGTCTTCCTCTCCCAAGCTCAAGGAAGAAGAGTTTCTTACCCAACAGCATACAGCTGGCGGAGAGGGGATGTCCAGCCCCAACTCTCCATCTGCTGCTTGATCACATGTTCAGCATAGCGGTAGGTGACAGTGCTGGGCTTGCCTATCAAGGCCTCATACTTCAGCTCCTTGCCAGTCATTTTCTTGTAGATGTTCTCTAAGCACACAAGAAAGGTGCCATGGCCAAATCTGACCACAAAGAAAGAAAAGCGCAAAAAGTCAGCATGCATACTCCTAGGAACATGTGGTGGCACTGGGTGAATACAGAGGATAAAAGTACCCAATAGGAAATGCGGGTAAGATGGCTATTCCTCAAGTATGTCCTTTAATCAAATAATACAGACATGACTGCAGAATTCTATGATCGCTTTTGCACCACCCCTTGTTACTGCTCTGCTCTGCTGCTATGGAAGAAAGGCCTATCCCTCCATGGACTGCTGCACAAATTCCTGACCCTTTGTTGAGGGACGTATTTGGTTAATCTGGCCCCAGAGTCTTAAAAGCGGGTTCCCAACATTAATGGGGTTCAAAAAAGTTTTCTCGCATTATACAAAACAAAACCAAGCTAGCCCTAACCTGTAGTAATTTGACCATTGTGAGGTTACATTTAGAGCCTCTTGTTATGGACTGGAGCAAGACTCCACACTTAAGAATTTATTCTCAGTTCCTTTTAGTTTCCAGAAACAGTCAATTTTCTTAGTCTGTAATAAATAATAGTAGTAGAAGTAGTAGCAGTAATAACAACAACAACAACAACAATAATAGCAATAATTTATACCCTTCCCCAGCCACTCTGGGTGGCCTCCAACAAAATATTAAAATACAATACAAAATACAATAATGCATCAAACATTAAAAACTTCCCTGAACAAGGCTGCCTTCAGATGTCTTCTAAATGTCAGGTAGTTGTTTATCTCTTTGACATCTGGTGGGAGGGCGTTCAACAGGGAGGGTGCCACCACCGAGAAGGCCCTCTGCTTGGTTCCCTGTAACTTGGCTTCTCGCAGTAAGGGAACTGCCAGAAGGCCCTTGGCGCTGGACCTCAGTGTCCGGGTAGAATGATGGGAGTGGACACGCTCCTTCAGATATACTGGCCCGAGGCTGTTTAGGGCTTTAAAGGTCAGCACCAACACCTTGAATTGCACTTGGAAATGTACTAGGAGCGAATGTAGGTCTTTCAAGACCAATGTTATGCGGTCTCGGCGGCCGCTCCCAGTCACCAGTCTAGCTGCCGCATTCTGGATTAGTTGTAGTTTCTGGGTCACCTTCAAAGGTAGCCCCACAGAGAGTAAGAAACAGAGTAACAGCTTTATTTATATAAGATGTTCTTACAGAAGTGGCTCACTCAATGGCTTTTAGCTTCTTGGCAAGTGGGTTGTAGTTGAGTACCAGTAAGGTGAGAGGCGAGTTTGCAGGAAGGTTGGAACAATGCAAAGGCACTGGAGGAGTCAATCCAGCACTCCTATTGACACATTTGCACTGCACAAGCCTTCCCACAAGTTTACCTCTCTCTCTCTCTCCTTGGTAAGTAGCAGCAACCCAGCTGCCAGGAAGCTAAGCGCAACAACTTAAGTAATGTACCTAGAACATTGGCTCCCAAACTTTAAACCACCCCCCATGTCCACTTGGAAATCACTGTGTCTTGGTGGACCACTTAATCATTTATCTACCTGTTACAGCTATTGTAACGGACTGTGCTAGATGCTATATGATCTTTAACTCCATTTTTATTGCTTCTTTTATCTTATACTGCATTGTATTGTTCTACAATTTGAATTCCACAGAATGCTATATACAATACAACCATAAAATGCAATTCAAGAAAGAAGCAAGAAAAATGCAATTGACCATGTTTGCTGGGACTGATGGGAATAGTAGTTCAACAACATCTGGATAGCCAAAGGTTCCCTGCACCTGATCAAGCTCATCGGAGGCAACTGAGCAAGGAGCATAGGAGCATATTCTCCAGTGAGGTTTCCTGCAAATACGGGGCGGGGGGGGAGATAGAGAGAGAGAGAATACAGAATGCCAGCAAGAGATCTCAATAGAACCTTTGTATCACCTTGGCATGTTAGCTTCTGCCATCCACAAGAGATCCATGTTGCAGGCGAGGATAGGTAGATGTGGGTATGGAACAGAAGTCAACTCTACCCCTAGGTTCCCATTGCTCAGGAGTACATCAATGATCAGTTGCAGGCAGGTCTCCCACCTGACTGGCTCCCCAAACAGAATCACAGCTAGAGATTGACAAAGGCAGTGCATTTTCAAAACAGTAGTATATGCCTGTACATCATAAGACATAATAACCCCATATAAGAATGAACTCACAGTGGGTTACATCTGAGTAAACATCCTTTGCAAACCTATCCCCATCTACTTGGGTCCGGGACTAGGTCATTTTAGCTGTATTTTTGCAATATTTTTTGTTTAAAGTTGTCTGTTGTCACTTTAGTTTTCTGTACACCACTGAGAGATATTTTTATATACTGAGCAGTATAGAATTCATATAAATAGACAGACAGATATATAAATAGACAGACAGAATGATCTACTCTGGGCAGCCCAGCCAAGATTACAAAGGAGCTCTCATATAAAATTTGGAGCAAATTGAATGGGGCTTCCATTTATTTGCCACATATTCCTATAGATGTGACTAAAAAGAGCAGGGTCTGCATTAGATACTGTATGTGAAAGCCAAGAAAAACGGGGGGCAGGACACCCCCCAATATTGCAGGAACCCCCCCCCCATTTTCTGTCCCCCCCAAGGCCTTCACAACTCTACTCCACATTACCAGGGACAACTCTGTTTCGTCCCCTGATGTTCTTTCAACAACAACTGGGGAGCATGAAAGCATTATCAAAGTCATCATGCTAACAATCCTTTGCAATACAGTGGATTCTAGGATATGCAGAATTACTCATCTTTGCATTCTGTCTTATTTCTTCTTTTTTTAAAGCTGATAAAAATATTTAACCAAACAAACTAACAATGGCACATTGTTCTGCATTATTTCTGTGCACTTATAATTGATTTGCCCCCAGCCAGACACCAGAAGTGGAAATGAGCTTAGATAAGGAGGAAAAGCAACCTGGGGGTGGAAAATTTGCACTGGCAGATGTGAAGGGTCAAGCATGTTTTCACCCTGCCTGCTCTGCCTTCACATCAGTTTGAAAACGTGCATCTGCCAAGAGAAAGCCCACCTAAGCCCAGGTGAGCTCACAATGAAACACTTCAGAAAGAAAGCAATGCACTTACCTTCTATGGTGGGGAAGTCAGCAGGTGGAGGAGGCTGTCAAAAGGGAGGGAAGGGGAAGAGATATTAGTCAATTTGTAGTGTCAGAAAATGGGTGAGGTTTGCTCAAGAGCGCAATGATACTTGGTATGTTATCCAACTGTAATATCATAAGGTGTGTGTTTGTTTTTAGGAAAAGGAAAACAAAATTGAGTATGAGTCCGGTTTTTAAAGAAATACGAAGCCATTAAAATAATTTCCCCCAACTGTTTTATTCTGCTAATTTGCAACCTTGTAGAACTCGTCTTTGGTTTTTAACCTACACGGAGCAAAGGGCAACTTTGCACAGAAAAAAAATCCTACTGACAAGAGTTCTATATTGCTGTTTTCACAAGAGATCTTGGTGGGGATACTATGTAAAATACTTGTATTACTACAGAGCTGGAGAAGCTCAGGTTAGGGGGCCAAATGCCTCTCTGTCTGTCCCTTGGGATTCTCAAGGCACATACCCCACCCAACCACGCCCCTCACCAGCTTCACATCATGCCCTTGTGTTTCTTCCTGGCTGGAATATGCCCTTGGTAATGACTTGTGTGCCTGGATGGAGGATGGAAAGGAGTATGTGAAGAAACTAACTACAAATGTAATATTTACATTAATTGTTTTGCCAACTGCTGCCTCTGGCCCTGCCTATCACTGGCCTGTGACGCCAGGAAGGTGGCCTAGATGGAACAGAGGTGCTTGGGCTAAAAAAGGTGTTTCACCCTTGTTGTACAGGAACTTTACTACCAGAGCAACTATGGAATAGTTGAAAGTAGGCAAAAGAACACTTAGTTCTGCCAGGGGGACACACCACACAAATGCTCTCTTTCAGTCACACTTTGCAATACTCAGGTTAATACTTGCCAGCTCTTTTGGCCTCCGACTTTGATCAACCATATCCAGCAAGGGAAATGCCTCCCTCACATCTTCAATGGTAACAACGTGATGGAATCCCAGGCTGTTTCAAATGGTTAAGGAATAAAGTTGTCAAGGGCTCTACAGACTTAAGGGTAAATTGTCAGAACCCGGAACTAACTTAGTAACAGGAACCCGCCAAATCCCTACTGTTGGGCAGCAATCACATCTTGATAGATTCACTACTTCCCTGTGCTGATCAGAAGGTCAAAGGCAGAGCAAAAAACAGCACTATATTATATTTTTTATTATTATTATTATTATTATTATTATTATTATTATTATTATTATTATGTTTATAACCCACCTTTCCTCCAATGAACATAAGGTGGTGCTAGGCCTGGGCGATATATTGATAGATCGCCCAGGACTGGTATGAGGAACAGACCGCGATGTCGGCTTCACTCAGCAGTATATCGCTGGTGTGAAAACACCACCAATCCTGAGTCCCTCTGCTAGCAGCGTACGCTAGAGTTCCTTCCTCCAGCAGTGCTGCTAGAGGGACTCAAGAGTGCTGAGTGAAACTGCCATCGCACTCTGCCCTCATGGGATGCAATGACAAACAAGCTGTATCAGCAAGGCATCAATACAGCTTGTTCATCCCTCTGCATCTTTAAACTGCTTGACTGAGGAGTGTGCAGCTGCCCCAACCTCAGCTGAGCAGTTAAAGGAGCCAGGAGCCTGCAGCCTAGCACTGGCTCCCATGAGCTGCTGGCAGGGTGGGGGCTCTGTGAAACTACTCAACTGAGGGGGGCGCAGTTAAAGGAGCCTTGATGCTCTGCCTGCTCATGCCGGGACTGACTCAGCTGGGGAACAGGAACCTTCCCAATCCCCAGCTGAGATGCACAAACAAGCTTTTGCCCAGGGTCACCAAGTGAGCCTCATAAGGTTCGAACCTGTTACGATATTGAAGCAATGCAGCCGCGAGCTGCTGGTAGCTTGAAAGCAAAACATAATGGGAATGTTGGGACTGTTCCGTGGGAAACAGAGGGACAGTCTATTCACAGTGCGAAGCACCGGAATTAGCTCAGAGTGTAATATGAGCTGTACAGGAAGTACAGCATGTGTTTGTTCTCTCTTGACTGCAGGAGTATGAAGAGAGCAGTCATGTTTTTTGTAACACTGCAGAGACAGAAATAAAGGCATGTAAATACGTTTCTGTCTATCTCTTTCCCCTGCGGGGGGAGGGGGCAGGAAAGAGAGGTGTGTTCTTCTCACGCTGAGAAGGATCGCCTATCGCGACCTCTGCCTGGATCTTGCTGGGGAATGCAGACAGGGAGGTCAACAGGGGATCAAGCCGGGTGCCTGGGAGAGTTGCCAGTTTCTCCTGATAAAGGTAGTCCACCCACTACACAACACTGGTTCTTAACACATTGCTAAGAAAGAGAAAGGAAAATTAAAAAAATGAATCTGAAGGCAGCAAAGGATACTCCCTGGCATTTTCCTCCACAGGACCCTGACCACACACAAGCACACATTTGTCATGGAACTGATGGAAAAGACGCAGAGGACTGTGGGACAGGATCACCCATTCGGGAGAAACCTGGAAAAAGAGAAAGGTCAGCAGGACAGTTAGATTACCCTTTCCAAATGCAGTATTCCGTATGCCAGGCCCTTTATCCTCTAAGCTGCCAAAGCCGCTAGCATAGGTGACACCACTAGATTAATCTGGCAGGAACATCAACACCCGTCGTCCTTCTCAGACATTAAATACCAATAAGATCTCTTGAAAGTTACCTTGGGTAGGGACATGTCAGAAGAATATATTTAAGCTTGTCCACAATAAAAATACAATGGACTGGAAATATGAGTGTGTAAGAACATACACAACCCATATGCAATGAGTGTGCAAGAACATAGAGGTAAAGGTAAAGGTACCCCTGCCCGAACGGGCCAGTCTTGACAGACTCTGGGGTTTGTGCGCCCATCTCACATCTATAGGCCGGGGGCCAGCGCTGTCCAGAGACACTTCCGGGTCACGTGGCCAGCGTGACAAGCTGCATCTGGCGAGCCAGCGCAGCACACGGAACGCCGTTTACCTTCCCGCTGGTAAGCGGTACCTATTTATCTACTTGCACCCGGGGGTGCTTTCGAACTGCTAGGTTGGCAGGCGCTGGGACCGAGCAGCGGGAGCGCACCCCGCCGCGGGGATTCGAACCGCCGACCTTTCGATCGGCAAGCCCTAGGCGCTGAGGCTTTAACCCACAGCGCCACCCGCGTCCCTAGTGTATGTGCAAGAACATACACAATCCATATTCATACCCCTAAGTAAGGTCCACACAAAAATGACACTCATCTTATTATTTATCATTGCATGGATGTGTGATTTGCCTTCATTAGAAAGCGTTCTAAGTGATGTCAAGTAACGTTAAAGCTCCGTGTGTCCTGTTTGATCTGCAGAGTCATCACTGAAGGTTATAGTCATCAAGCGACAAGCATGGAGGGGTGAGCAGGCTCCCCATCCCAGTATTAAAGGTAGTCAGGCTGGGGAAAGCCTCTGTCCAAGAACTTACAGCCAGACCCAAACAAATGCTCTATTTAATAAACTTCTATTCACCTTGTCAGGTAAAGCCTTACTTCTAACAAATGGGTAGCAACTTATGGAAAGAGTCTAAGCCCTACAAACTTACTTTCTGTGAGGATCCCCCACAAAATCTGCATTCAGGGTCACATCACGTAAGGTCACAGCATACATGAAAGCAACCTTATACCACTTTAAGTGACGGCTTTCCCCAAAGAATCCTGGGAACTGTAGTTTGTCAAGGGAGCTGGGAGGTATTAGGAAATGCCTCAGAGTTATAATTTACAGCACCCTTAACAAACTACAAATCCCAGGATTGTTTATGGAAAGCCAATTCTGTTGATGTGGCCTAACAGTGCTTTAAATGTATGGTGTGGAGGCATGTGATCATAGACTCACAATTTAGACACACCAGCAGCCAGTGACCCAATATAGACCACAGGTGCCTTCAGTACCTTAAATCCAAGGGCATCAGACAGTTCCTCAGCCTTGCTGTTGCGAGAGCAGTTTCCAGCATTGGTTACAAATGCAACCGGCACATGGAACCGACCTTTTGAATCTGTTAGTTTCTGGAAGGCCTTCTTAGCAGCAGGAATGACTAGCCGGCCCCGTAAAAGCACTCCATCAATATCAAAGAGGAACCCAAAGGAGGGAGAAGTTGTCTGTAGTGGAGAAAGATTCAATGATGCTATTTAGGAATAACAAGGGTAAGGAGGAACAAACAATAACGGCTCTAAAAGGACCATCTCTTCCCAAGGAAATATAAGACAAGAGATTATGTTGGCATTTCCAATAATTTATTTATGTAACGTATTTCCATCTCACCTCACCATATGCTCAAGACAGTATATAAGAACACTGCTTAAACATAACAATAAAAAGCTTAAAAATGTACAAGTAATACAACAACACCCCCCATCCTACGTCAGTAAATTCTCAAGAATCTGTTGCCATTACTTCCCAAAGACCTTCCCCAAAAAGTAGGCTTTACTTGACTTTTTACTACTACCATACTACTACTACTATAATAATTATTTATTTATAGGCTGCTCAGCTGACTGGGTTGCCCCAGCTTCCAACAAATTAGTTGGGAGGCTTCAAACAAATTATAAAACCACAGTAAAACATCACACATTAAAAACTTCCCTATACAGGGCTGCCTTAAAGGAGAGGGATGATATAATAAGCTCCTGAGGGAAATCATTCCACAACTGCAAGGCGACCACTAAAAGGACACTGCTCAAGACAAAGCCCTCAAAGGTTATCTTAATAGGCAAGTGGTCTCATATGGAGAAAGAGGCATCTGTGATATCACGGTTAACAAACCTGGCAACTGAATTTTACAGAATGGTCATCTACACCCACAAGCTACTATGAACACAAACACAACTGCAGAACATCTTTGAATCAGGGTACGGTAATTCATGGCTGATGTTGCCAGTCTGGAAGCATTGCAGGAGTTGTATGAACTAATAACAAGAACAGTATTATTAGGAACACCGTAAGTTAAGAAGAGAAATGCACTTCTACTCAAGCCCTACTGAGTTCAATGAGTCTGACTGCCAGGCAAACATCGATAGCAGTGGTAACCAAACTTTCTTCACCATGGACCACTTGAACATTACAGATGGGCTTGGTGGCCTTAATTATTTTTATGCCTCATATAGCAATTGTAATGTGCTGTACTTTGAGACTGTAAATTGTGTTTTAATTGCTTCTTTTATTTCTTGTATTTACAATCCATAAAATTCAAATTCCAACATATCTGCAAACAAGCAGAGCAACAAGCAAGAGAAATTCAGAAGCTACCAAAGATCCGTGTGAATTTGTAAAGCATTTAATAATTGCCTAAACGTGAACAATGCGGGAACCAACCAGAGAATTCCATAGCCTAGAGCCACCACTAAGGCAGTCCTGTCTCTTGCAATTATAGAAAGGTAATAATTAGCCTTTTTAGTTGCATATGTGTAGATAAACTGATGAACAATGAAGTTCATTAAGCACTGGAGATCTGATGATTTCTATGAAATTCAGTCAGCAATCTAGCCACCTTTCAAGCAATCTTCACAGGCAGCCTCACACCCAACACACTGCTTGCAGCCTAACTTGCAAGTTGCCAATGTTTTGATCTCACATTGTCGTGCATTACAGCTAACCTGTAGCACCCATCGCATTTCACGAGGGAAGATGTACCGTAGTTATTAGGGATGTGGTTATTTCTTGGGACATATAATCAGCACAATCAAAACACTCCACGCTGCTTCGTCCATTGCTTTAACTTAGATGTGCTATCAGCAAGCTGCACTGATGTAAAACAACACTCTGAAGAGTGTATGTGACAGAGCGGCTTCTTAACTTTTTGTTAACGTGGAAAAACCAGCTGACGAATCGAAAATCGAACACGTAGGTTGGCTATTTACCAGGCAACTTTCTTCACTAAGGTCTGAGAGTTCCCAGCACAAACAACTCCGCCATATGCTAAAAGCTAGTATTCCCCCCAATCCCCGCCGCCGCAACAACAACAAAGGCAGCCTGGGTGAAAGGAGACGCGCGTGAGAAAAGCAGGCCAAGGGACAGGTAAGCCCGGCGCAGGTGCCCGGCTCGATCTCCTCCCGGGGGTGTCACAAGACAAGAGAAAGTGACGGGAGGACACCGAAGGGCGCGCGCGCGCACACAGGGAGGAGATCAGGAGGGGGTCCTCTCTCACCTGCCGCGCCCCGCAGGTTCTCCCCACGGGACGGCCTTGGCTGCTGCTCCTGCAGGGGCGGCTGGCGGCGCCCCCCCTGCGCGCCGCAGGCAGCCACCCCCTCAGCGCCGCTCTGCTCACATGGAGCGAGCAGCACACAGCCATCGGCCCGCCGACGCCTGCTCCGGCTGGGGCGCCTCCTCCAATCAAGGCGACGGCCGAATTCCCGCCTTCCTCCCCTTGCTTCCTCCGCCCTGCCAATCGGAGCACCAAGCCTGCCGGTCACATGGGACGGCGGTGAGGGATGGGACCCGGGTCGGAGGTGGAAGGAACTACTGTGCAGTTCCCAGTTCCGGCGCGGAGGGGGGCGCTGGCGCGCGTGCTGTGTCCGCCGAGGCTGAGGGGAGCCTTGCCTGTGGCCGCTAGGAAGATAGGCATGAGCTCCAGCGCGCCTGTTTATTTTATTCATAATTTATTTTTAAACATTTTATCACACTGCTTGTGCGTAAAAAAGATAAAACAATAAAATCAAGGCATTTCTTTTAAACCATACTTTGAAAGCATACAGAAGTTAAATAGATTACAAATTCGCAGCAACTTTTCCAAGCATTTGGGTGAGCTTGTCTGAACAAGGATGTTTTTAGCAGGTGGCGAAAAGAGCACAGCGAAGGTGCCTGCTTTACCTCAAGTGGCAGGGAGTTCCCAAAGTATAGGTGCTTTCCCATCTCATCTTACAAAGGATGGAAGGAAGAGTACGGTATATAGGAGTAGCTAACAGTTGCAGGGTGAAGGTCAGATGGGCCAAAGTTCAGAATGAGTTCAGGCTTGCAAGAGAAGTTAAAAATGATTTTAAAGGGTTTATTCAGCTATATTCAAAGCAAGAGAAATGCCTAAGTCTTAACCCAAAAGGAAAGCAGCACCCAACCTGGTGGTAACAGATTAAAGTATTCAAGGAGGGAGCAGCAGTCCAGATAGGAAAATAAGTGGTATGGGAACACCTAGCTACTTTAAAGGAATTCAAATCTTCAGGGCCTGATGAGCTGCACGCAAGGGTACTAAAGGAGTTTGTGGATGTAATTTCAGAGCCTGTGTCTATAATCTTTGAGAATTATTAGAGAACAGGTGAGGTCCCTGCAGGTCAAAGGTGGGGGGAAAGCGGGGGGAAAGAAGGCCCAGACAACTATTGACTGGTCAGCTTGTCATCAATACGAGGAAAGGTCCAAGAACAGATAATTGAACAGTCAGTCTGTGAGCGCTTAGAAAAGGGCACTGTGGGAATACTGTGGGCATAGTGTATATTGATTTCAGTAAAGCTTTTCACAAGGTATCCCATGATATCGTGGAGAAGCTGATGTGAATGCACTGTAGATAGCTCTTGCCTCTACCAGAGTCACTTTTCAGATGTTCAATTCCAGTATTCTTCTAGCCTACCAGAAGAGGTCACTTTTGTACTACAGGAAAACAATGAGCCAACTATCCATTACAACAGCTCTGATTAGCACTTTGCTGGTGCTATTTGGCTTTAAAATGCTAAAATGTACTAATTCCACCACCACACATAAACTTCCTTTACAGTCCCCAGTAAATTTTACATGGATGCAATTGATATTGTTATGAAAAGGGTATCAGTCCAGAAAGAACGGTGGGAGAGAACTGGCCATAGGCAAGGTTGTTGATTTTACATTTTTTAAAAATAATTATTTTTATTTGTTATTTGTTTTAAAAATAGATAAGCCTGCTTTTATTCCAAAACAAAAATGCTAAGAGGTATATACTGTAATAATGTTTTTCTATTATGCTCTGTTTTTCAGACAAACATTTAGTAAACTGGGGACAAAGTCCAGCTCCTTAAAAATGCTGTTCATTTCAGCAGCAGTGATTTAATTGTTTCATGGTACAATCCTATACATGTCTACTTAGGAGTGAGCCCCATTGAGTTCCACGTAAGGTTCTTTATAGAGTAAGTAAGACTTGCTTCTTAATAAACATGCATAGGATTAAAATGAAAGAGGCTTAAACATTTCTTAACTTTGGCTGGAAAGTGCCCTGGGTTTAAAAGTTTTAATTGTAGACAAATATGCTGATTACAAAAAAATAGAGAATTTCCAAGTAGATTAATTTCACACCTGAAGGGTTCCCAGCTCCAGGGGTTCCAGATTAACCACTTCCTACCTCAAATTGAACTAGAATTCTGATCCTTCCTTTCTTCTTCCTTGTCCACAGTAAGGTTATTTCAACCTGTCATTTGATCCCAGTTCATTTAGAACAGGGGTGGTGGTTAGCACATTCAGCTTGGCTTAATTCCATGTTGCCCTCTGCTGAATATCATGGGGGTGGCAAAGAAGGGGAAATGCAGGGACAGGGAATGACAGAAAAAGAGAAAAGGCAATGTCTACACACCTTTGCCTCTATTCCTGCCCACCTTTGTTTTGGGCAACTTCTGCCCATCAGTGGCACTTCCCTCCAAAAGTTTTTCCCCCTTTAATAGGGGGGGGTACAGTTCCCGACCCGTGTTCAAGAAAAAAAAAATATGGTAAGAAATTCCTACTTTTATTGCAAGCCATTAAACGGGGGACTTTCACCAGTACCATCACAACGTCAGGTCTTCAGACTAGGAAACACTGTGAAATTAAGATGCAGCCCAAGACTTGGTAACCCTATTGAGGTGCATATATTTTCCTTGTTGTTACTGAAGCATTCAATTCAGCACACACTGTCTTGAGCATTTACTGCCCATGGATCGCATCAATAAAAAGAAATGGAATTGGCATGGGGTAACTCTCCTCTGAGGCTCCTAAAATGCTGATCTGGAATGGCTCCTTTGATGTCTGAAGAAGCGGCGGGGGTGGGGGGTGGCTCATGCTATACTCGAAGGGTCAGGCTGATTTCATTCCCATTACTCCACATGACTAATGTGGAGTTCAGCCTTCTCAGTAATGGAGGTCGGGGCCACTGAGAGAAGGAGCATCATTCTCTGCAGAGTGATTGCATTTGGAGGAGCTCTCACAAATCATGGGCATTCTGTACCTGATCACAGAACTGCCTCCCTGTAATGCCGGGGAAAAGGAGATTGTATTTATTTATTTTCAAAAATAACCTGACCCAGTGAGGCAAGATATCATTTTGAAAACACAGCCGAGGAAGATAAGCAGTCAGGCGATCACCATTCTCGCGGTAGAGTGGCTTAATACAATATGGCTGGCAAAACCCCGCGGGTGTACTTGACAATATAACTTTCAACCTTGCTGGGCTCCAAAATTATTGACTAACGGGGACAAAGTGCCTTGAGGAGAAAGAAATAGCAAAGGACACACAGCATTCTAGAAACACCCAAATGAAGCAACACTTCATTGAGTCCAGGGTGTTAGTTCCCACAAACCATTGTGCTGTGGTTTCCACTTCTGCATGACCAGATTTTTACACTACAGTGGAATCACCTGTAGCTGGGAACCAAGTGGGATTACATGGTGATCTCTCATGGAAGAAAGGATGGGAACCAGAAGGTGGGGTATAGGGGATTAACCATATAATTCACCCAGTCTACTTAGGCTGTGAATGCACTACATGTATTTTTAAAGCATGTTCAAAGGACATTTCCCCCCCCTCTCAGAATTCTGGACCTTGGAGTTTGTTAGGGATTGCTTGGAAGTGTAAGTCAGGGAAGGGTAAATAATAGTGACTAACAGTAGCCTTAAAAGTTCCACAAATTTGGACAAAAGTAAAAAAAGCTCAACAAATTTGGTTGTCCCCCCCAAAAAAAAGCTCAACATATTTTCGCTTTTTGAAATATGGCAACCCTAACTTTAAAGACCTACAGGTACCTTTTCAATGCATCAGGAATGTTCTGAAATAAAAGTGGTTGCTAGTAAGTTCAATCAGTTCTGTCTTCCTTGCTCAGTTTTGAGCATTTCAACATAAAGATACAGACAAAATGTAAACAAGGAACACATAAAACAAATCCACATTTCACTAACCCAAAGCACGGCATCTTTGGTTCTGAAAAGAAGTCTGTCTCGATGAAAACAAATAGGGCAATCCAGCTAAAGTTGAGATTCGTATGTAAGTAGTAGTCATGCTGCTCTATAAAAGAAGCTAAGATCCCAACCAATCAGGAGTTTGGCATGGAAGGAAAGGTAGAGGAAGACAAAAGGCCATCTCCCAACAGCTAAAGGGCTGGGTGTGTGTTAGGTTGGTGTATGTGTGTGGAAGATCCTGCTCTTTAGATGGGCTAGACAAAAGCTCTTTTCTACCCATTGATTTCAATGAAAAAACATATGCTTAACTCCAACTAAAACCAGTGGGGTTCTGAATGCCAGTTATCCTTAATTTCTAAGTGATGTACATTAAGATTGCAAAAACATACAGTGAATAAAAGCAAGTGCCTGAAGTTCAACATGGAGGGAACCTTTCTGATTCTCCTAAGAAGGAGTTCCACAGAATCAGGACCACAATACTAAGTGCACAGCTGCTGGTAGATACGAGTCATGCCTCTGAACCATGGGTGACCTCTAAAAGAGACTCCCCTGAAGATCTCAGTGATTGGGCAGGGATATAAAGAATCCTTGAGGTATCCTGGAGCCAAATTGTTAAGGGTTTTGAAAATTAATTAATTAATAATCATAATCATAATAGACCATTGAACTTGGCCTGGTAACACGTGAGCAGCCACTACAAACTTGTAATCACCGGAGTCATGTGTTGGCAGTAGGTGTCCCCACCAACAGTCTAGCCACAGCATTTTGCACCAGCTGGAGATTTTGGATCAGGTCCAAGGATAATTCCACGTTTTCCTTGCTAATGTTATAAATATAGACCTACCAACAACTCATTTTTATATAGATTTTCTGCAGTTCCTTGAGATTGGTGTGTATAGGTGAAACAGCTTTCAATTAATTCCTCCAGTTCTTCTGAGATTTGGGATAAAAAGAGAAAACACCGGTTCCTGCTCTATTTCTCCCTCTATTATGTTACATTCATGCACAGCTGCTCCAATTCAGCAAGAACAAACTGCACCCATAAGCAGCTGCCCGCAAGCACTGCCAATGTCAATCTGGAAGTATTTGCCATCTCTCCATCATGATGCTCAGCTGATTCCTATGGCACTAGCTGGATGTATCTTTGGTGCAAATGAAGCGGCACAACAGTCAATTACACATAACTTGTTTCCCAAATCTACAGCAGGATCGGGATCACTTGCTTTAGTGTAGTTTGTGGTTTCAGAAAGGTCAATCATTTATTAGTTACTTATTTTCAAGGTTTATACCCCAACTGTCAGTACAGTAACCAATACAGTTTACAATCAGGATTAAACAACACCACCAACACATTACTCACTAATTATCAGGGAATGTAAGGAAAGCAGCTTTGGAGCGAGATACTTTGTATATAGTAAAAAGAGATCAAGTGGAGTGACAGTAAACAGGGGCAAGGGCAGAGTCAGTCCCCCACCCTTTTCCCTTTTCTTATTACTCTTAACCAGAAATTGTAGGCTCTTTAAAGCAGGCATAGGCAGACTCTGGCCCTCCAGATGTTTGGGACTACAATTTCCACCATCCCTAGCTAACAGGACCAGTGGTCAGGGATGGTGGGAATTGTAGTCCCAAACATCTGGAGGGCCAGAGTCTGCCTATGCCTGCTTTAAAGCCCTTCTACTACTACTGAGTTACCTCATAAGGCACTGCAGCCCTGACACTGAACTGGTTGTTCCCATAGAAATGGGATTGTGTGTAAGACTTGGTGAGTCACAGACCCCATTCAGTAACCAGTGGTGACCCACTCAGTAATCTAATTTGCTCCGGTATAGTGACTGGTATTATTATGTAAGAGCCACCCTGCCTGTTATAGAGAGACAGTGTGGCGTAGTGGTTAGGGTGTTGGACTAGGACCTGGCAGACCAGGGTTCAAATCTCCGCTCAGGTTTGAAGCTTGTTGGGTTACCTTGAGCTGGTTACTGCCTCTCAGCCTAACTTACCTCACAGGGTTGTTGTGGGGACTAAATGAGGAGGGGAAGAACCATGCCCACCGCCTTGAGCTCCTTGGACAAAAAAGGTGGGAGGTGAAGTCTATGAATAATAAATTAAAATAAACACCCCCCAAAAAAATTTTTTTTGTCTCTCCCAAGCACAACCTCATTTTATAAGGCAGAGAGCAACTTCAAATGTGTGCACACTGAAAGAGATTGATGCAAATAAATAATTAATGATCAGAGTTCCCACCCAACATTGTTTTCTTTTCCATTGTTTTGGTGTATTAGTGTATTCTGTGGACCCCTGTACCTCTGCTTTCTTTTCCTTCCCATTGAGTCTGCTTACCTCATAGCTATGTGTAAGGAACTTTTATGTACAAACACAATGTTTAGTGATGGGCATTAGATTAGATGACTTTTTAGAAGATAAAGGGAAATCCATCAAATATAGGTTTATCTAGTAGCAATGATGGCCAGATAGAGCTCATCTCTATCTGTGTTCCAAAGAAGCATGCTGCTAATTAACAGGTGCTAGGGGACGCGGGTGGTGCTGTGGGTTAAACCACAGAGCCTAGGACTTGCTGATCAGAAGGTCGGCGGTTTGAATCCCCGTGACGGGGTGAGCTCCCGTTGCTCGGTCCCAGCTCCTGCCAACCTAGCAGTTTGAAATCGCATCAAAGTGCAAGTAGATAAATAGGTACCGTTCCGGCAGGAAGGTAAACGGTGTTTCCGTGCGCTGCTCTGGTTCGCCAGAAGCGGCTTAGTCATGCTGGCCACATGACCCGGAAGCTGTACACCAGCTCCCTTGGCCAATAAAGCGAAATGAGCGCCGCAACCCCAGGGTCGGTCACGACTGGACCTAATGGTCAGGGGTCCCTTTACTTTTACCTTAGGGGTGAATAAGTGGGGAAAGCAGGATCTCAATGTCCTGTTTGTGCACTGCCTGGAGACACAATTTGGCCTGCCACTGATGGAAACGGAGTTAGATGAGCCTAGGTCCACACCAGCAGTGATTTTCCTACCACCAAAGGAAACTCTCTGCTTGCCTGTCTTATAAAGAGAAGCGGTGTATAGTTGTTTTCTTGATCTGGGGATGTCTACAGTGACAAAAGTTTGATTTCCCTGCCTACGGGTCTTGAGATTACACTGTTTACATGCCAAGACCAGGACCAAGTTACTTCAATTTGCCTAATCCCATCTGCTTTGTTTGCACTTTAGCAGATCCACTACGTCATAATTCCATGCCCACTGCCACATATATACTACTAAATCTGTAGCTCCATCTTACCTTATGGTCTAACTCACTCTTCCCTTCCATGCTATTCTGAGATGTGAATCAGCCATTCCTCTTCCTGCCCTGCTTAGCTGATTTGCATAACACATTTTGATTGGTTGTATGGAACAGTGATTTGGGTTTGGTTTTTTTAAAGAAGGATTATTTGTGTAACAATCATGTGCATTAGTTACCACAATGACTTACATACATACCCATAGTGCTTTTTTTGGAGAAGTAGTATCAAAATCACAGAACATCAGATTGTCAGCTTGCTGACCGTACCATCATTCACACGCATAAATTTGTAATAAACTTACTTATTATGCCAAAGAAAAATAAGTTTACTAACATAGGTTTGGAGCAAGTATTTAAATTTCAGACGTAAGCATAGTTATGATTTTAGAATGTGTGTATTCACACTGACATTTTCCCTTTGAAAGTATGTGTAATACACACTGCTTCATTTATTTATGAATGCTTAAATTTCTGTCTTGCCTTTCCACACTATGCATCCAAGGCAGCTAGCATAAAATTTAATGTAATCAAACTACAAGATAATAAAAACAAATATACCAAAAACATGTAGAAAGAACAGATATTCCACCCAATAGGCCAGAGACCTGTCTCAACAAGAAGGTATTTGCCTGGCAGAGAAACACCATTAAAGAGAGGAGACAGATTTCCCTAGGTTCCAGAGCCTGGACGCAGCCACTGAGAAGGCCCTCTCTTGTGTTCTGCCAAATGTACCTCTGATGTTGGCAGCACACAGAGAGGCTCCCATCCCAAATATCTGAATTATGTAGGCAGGTTTCTGTATTTTGGAAAATGCTATTTAATTTGCTTATGTAGCTTGCATTTCCTTCCTTGCAAGACCTGAAATGCCGAAACTCTTGAACAAATCTGTGCAATGACCATTACTGCTGTAAACAAAATGTGTCAGTTTATCTGAAGAGCTTGTATATTTGTATGTCACATCATTTTCAAAGTCAAAACACTGCTATTTTTTGTTGATTTTGGTGGATTTTGCTTAGTCCTAGAAAGGATTCAATGTTGGAAGAAGAAGAAGAAGAAGAAGAAGAAGAAGAAGAAGAAGAAGAAGGAGATCCTCATTGGGAAATATTTAGATGCAGTTTTTGTGTGTGAACAGATTTGTGTAGATGATTATATTACAAACTTCAAAACAGCTCACAATTAGCAGTGGCAACATTTATTGGATTATAAAATTGAGTGTTTTAAAACCTATTGAGTGATAAAGTCTTCCCAGTTAAACAACCAGCAATTTATTATTATTATTTTACAATGCAATCCTATGTAGGTCTACTCAGAAGTAAAGGCTACTAAGCTCAATGTGGCTACCAGTCATTCCTTTTTTAAAAAATAAATTTTATTACAGTTTATAAAGAAAAATACTAAGATTATTGTCACATATTTCTTTTTTGGGTCCAAACTAAAACCTTAATCCAGAGTCAAAAAAAAGAGAAAGAGAAGAAAGAAAGAAAGAAAGAAAGAAAGAAAGAGAGAGAGAGAGAGAGAGAGAGAGAGGAAGGGATAATGAAAAAGGAATAGAAAAGGAATTAAAGGAGAAAATGAGAAAAAGAGCGAGAGAAGAGAGAAAAAAGTTCAGAAGCTAAAGAATTTCTGATTCTTCATCTCTCCACTATATAAATATTATTCATTTCATCCACTTCAGTATACCTAATAAACACCTAATAAAGCCACTCTATATAAAACATCATCTTCAATCCTCAGATCCAAATGTCATTATTTCTTTTTCTTTTTCATGCAAGTCTATGACAGGTTTCCAATCTTTAATAAATGTTAACAATGTGACTAAGTCCAAGATGACAGGGTCGTCTTAGAAGAGAGATTCTTCATTTTTTGACAAACAGGAAATAATGTCTCTTCTAAGTCAGTTACCTGCAACAATATGTGAAAACACTGCAAAAAAACGAAGTTATTTTTCTTCAGATTGGGTGTTTTATTCATGTGCAAATATAAGCAGACTTAAATCAATTAATTAAATACAAGTCATAGATTAACTGATTAAGATGTTTTTAATTGGATAGCTTACAATTATCAAGGATGTTTATTTGTTCGTTTCAGATTAGCATCCTGTGCGGGTGTGTGTGTTGAATTCTGCAACTGATAAACAATGCATATTAAAGGAATAGTTTGCATAATCTGTTTCGTTTCTACTAGTTATGGAAAAGGGCAAAGAGTGAAGCATGGCACCAAAGCAAATCTGTGGTCTTCCAACTTCCACCACCCCTGATCATTGACTTGGGCTGAGGCAGTTAAAGTCCAACAATATCTGAAATGCCACAGTTTCCTTATTCCTGTACTAGAAGTTCTGCCAAGGTAGTTGAGATTCCATAGCTCAATCCTATAGTATACCATATTTTTCGCTCTATAGGACGCACTTTTCTCCCTCCAAAAATGAAGGGGAAATGTGTGTGCATCCTATGGAGCGAATGCAGGCTTTCGCTGAAGCCTGGAGGGCGAGGGGGGTCGGTGCGCACCGACCGCTCTCGCTCTCCAGGCAGCTATCCGCAAGCCTTTGGAGCGCTCCAAAGGCTTGCAGATAGCAGGCTGAAGCCCAGCAAGCGCAGCACCAATTCCCACTGTGCTCGCCGGGCTTCAGGAAGCTGTCCACAAGCCTTCTGAGCGCGACAGGAGTTCCCGCTGTGCTCAAAAGGCTTGCGGATAGCTGCCTGTTCTGGGGGCTAGGGTCGGGGGAAGCTCGGGCTTCCCCCGCCCCCAGCCCCGCAAGCTCCGGGAGTAGCGCTGAGGTTGTGCGCAATTTTGCCACCACTCCTGGACCTGTTCTGGGGGCTGGGGAAACTCGGGCTTCCCCTGTCCCTAGCCCCGCAAGCTCCGGGAGCAGCAGCGAGGTTGCGTGCAATCTTGCCGCCGCTCCTGGACCGGGGGGGGGATAATTTTTTTTCTTTATTCTCCCCCCCCCAAAAAAAAACTAGGTGTGCCCTATGGTCCGGTGTGCCCTATGGAGCGAAAAATACAGTACTTATTAAGGCCATTGATTTCAATGGGTTTGTGCAGCTAAATCTTATATAAGTTTGGGCTGCCAGAAGATATCATGTGGGCTAGAAACTTGTCATTTAAAATCTGAGAATTTCAGGATTCCAAAGGAAGTAGCCCAGTTATGCCTTTTCCTGTAGTTGCATGGTAAAACTAGAATACTACCTTTCTAGCTTGAGGGGAAGGGGCTTCTTCAAGCTCCTAAGGCACATTTTATGACAAAATATTGCCAGAGGCAGTGGCTAGCCAGGGCTAAAAGGCCTAATTTGTGCTAAATATCTAGGGATGACAAGAAGGGTTCAGGACAGCAATAGCTGATGGAGTTGAAACACACCTAGTTCCACCTTTAAGGAGTGCATTTTGATCAGTCATTGATTTGGAGCATTTGCAGCATAATTAAAAGGGCACTTTGCTCAAGTACTGAAGTGTACAAGAGACAAGACAAATTTATATTGACATTAGCTGTCATCTGATCAGAGTACCATGCTTAAAGCGAAGAAGTCTTTTGTGCCTCTGTGTCTAGTATGCTGCAGAGACTGAAGCTATGAACTGGTCCCACTTTTTTTGCCAGATCTCCAGGGCCTTTTTCTTTTGACCAGGTTGCATACTGCTGTAGCTGTGAAAAGAAAAGAAGTCCAGGTCAGAGGAGGAGAAACTGCTTTAAAAGCTGGATGATCAGGTCAAAAGCCAGAAAAGAGCAGGAAATAAAAACTCAGCAAATTGACTGTTTATGCTGCACTGGGTATATAGGTGCAGCCTAGGAAGAAAATGTCACTGAATTTACAGGACTTGCTATCAGGTAAGTGTGCTTAGAATTATAGCTGTCATGGCTGTGGTCTCAAGCTCAGAGAAGGATAAGCCAATCATGTTTGGAGCTGTTTTACCACTTACCAGGTCCATGTTTGATAGACCTCTCACCTAACCATCATATAAACTTATTTACCAATGTGGGCAAGTAGTGCAGAGCACAACAGCAGTAAGGGTAATAAGTGGAGTATTCTGTGGTGCATAGGTGTTAAGAAGCACTGCACTGATTTGCCCATTAGCTTCTAAGCCAGTTTCAATTAACTTTTGCTAACCTAAAAAGCTATAAATAAGTTGTGACCAGGGTACGTAAAAGGTCACCTTGCCCCATACAGACCTGCTAACAAGGAGTCTTGTAAGTGGTGCTGCATTTTACAGTATGTCACCTAACAGCAACACAGAACAGGGTCTGATCTGTGGTGGGACCCACTCTTTAAATACTCCCCTCCCTTGCTATATGGGAGGCACCCACAGTAGGGTGACTGTTAAAACCTAATTTGTTTGCTCAGGCTTTCCCTGACTAGGTTATTGGTACATTTTAAATATCTGGTGAATATCCCATACATTGTTTATTGTTTCCTGCAGTGGTTCCCCGTATGTGGAATGCTCTCCCCAGTGAGGTTTGGCTGACACCCTCATTATACACCTTTAGACGCCAGGCAAAAACGTTCCTTTTCAACCAAGCCTTTGGGTGGTTGACATCCGATGCCCTTTTAAATGTGTTGTGGAGGGTTTATTGATTAGTTGTTGTTTTTACTTTTATTATGTATTTTGTGGTTTTTATATTGTAATTATATGCTGTAAAGCACCCTGAGATCTACAGATGACAGACAGTATACAAATTTAATTAATAAATTAATAATAACAATACTTACTTTAGAGAGTTTAGTGCTAGTTGTTTCAAAGTCCTCAGATCAGCACTCATCCCTCCAATGCCCATGAACATCTCATAGAGGTCATATGACAGACCCTTTGCTCCAAAGATGGATGGATCATCAGAGGAAACCACGATGTGGTGACCCTCTGCCATCAGGACTGCAGCAGGATGGTTCCTGAGATCCGATACTAACATCAGGACCTTGAAGAGGTACATAACTGAGATAAGTAAATACTGCCATTTTATTTGTGTATGTGTGTGTGTGTTACATATCTTTAGGCACCAAGCAAAAACATTCCTCTTCTCCCAAGTCTTTGGCTAATTAAACAATCTATTGCCTTCTAATCTGTGGAGGGAGCCTCAAAGGGCATATTGGGTTTTTTTTTGTTATTATGGTATGTATTTTGTGTTTTTATATTGTAAGCAGTTCTGTGATCTTCAGATGAAGGGCGGTATAGAAATTTAAACAACAACAACAAAACAACAATAAATCCTGCCTCATAGGTTGCACTCTAGAAAATTACAACACTTCTGTGGCTCAATCCTATGCATGCATACTTGCAAGTAAGTCCATTGAGTCCAATGGAACTTCTTCCACACAAGTGTACATAGCCTTTAATTGTATGCACTCTTAAATGAAGGAGACTGTCCCAAGTAAATAGAAGAGTTTGGACTTGATATCCCGCTTTATCACTGCCCTAAGGAATCTCAAGTAGGGACGCGGGTGGCGCTGTGGGTAAAAGCCTCAGCGCCTAGGGCTTGCTGATCGAAAGGTCGGCAGTTCGAATCCCCGCGGCGGGGTGCGCTCCCGTTGTTCGGTCCCAGCGCCTGCCAACCTAGCAGTTCGAAAGCACCCCCGGGGGCAAGTAGATAAATAGGGACCGCTTACCAGCGGGAAGGTAAACGGCGTTCCGTGTGCGGCTCTGGCTCGCCAGATGCAGCTTTGTCACGCTGGCCACGTGACCCGGAAGTGTCTCCGGACAGCGCTGGGCCCCGGCCAATAGAGTGAGATGGGCGCACAAACCCCAGAGTCTGTCAAGACTGGCCCGTTCGGGCAAGGGTACCTTTACCTTTACCTTAAGGAATCTCAAAGTGGCTAACAATCTCCTTTCCCTTCCTCTCCCACAACAAACACTCTGTGAGGTGAGTGGGGCTGAGAGACTTCAGAGAAGTGTGACTAGCCCAAGGTCACCAGCAGCTGCATGTGGAGGAGCAGGGAATTGAACCCAGTTCACCAGATTACGAGTCCACCGCTTTTAACCACTACACCACACTGGCACACTGGGCAGCATCTTTCTCCAACTAAAATCAGCAGGATTTTAAACTGCAGAAGACAGTACACAGATGTCCTGACAAAGAGTCTTGTGGTACCTTAAAATACTAGTACATTTTGTTACAGCATAAGCTTTTGTGGATTACAGTCTACTTCATCAAATATATGAAGTATAATTATTTACTCCTCTCCCCCAAGCTTTACAATAATGTATATATCCTGCAATTATATATATCTATCATGCATCATTCTTATTTTTATCAGTATCATCATCCTTGCTTAAACACACAGACACACACGTATAAGCACACCTCAGGACTAATCCTGCTATCAGAGACAGGTAACAGAGCTAGGCTCCCTTCTGTGTGAACAGTACCTGGTTAGAAATAGGGCAGACTTCTATAGGAATATCCATCTTCAAAGCCAAATTCTTAGCTTCTGGGTGCTTGGTAATGGCAAATCCATGGCCAATCCTGCTGGTGTTCAACAGCAGAGCATCCAACAAATTTCTATCTACAGAGGTGCCTTCCCAGTCTGAGTGATAAAAAGAATTCTTACATCAATATAAAACCACAAAATGGTTGTCACAATGGTCCCAAATACATAGAGGGAAAACCCAGATAAGTTGTTTTCTGAAAGAGTAATGTTATGTGAGACCTAAAAAGGGATTGCCAGAACTTTTCTGTGGTCTAGCTTGATGTTTTTTCATTACTTGCTTTGTTGGTTTTTTGTTTCCTTTCTGCCACATCTCATTTTACCAACCATGTGAGTCAAGTTAAATCACATGCCTAAAGCAGCCAAGTAGATTCATGGCCATGAATCCCAAAATCCAGCCTTTGCATCTGGCACTCTTGAGGATTTAATGCCTCCTGTGCACATCAATGCCATGTTTAAAGTGGCCCACTCCAGTCAAAATGGCAAGCCATTCTGTGCTTGGTAAAGCAAAGTACAGTGGCACCTTGGTTTTTGAACGTCTCGGAAGTCAAATGTTTTGGTTTTCGAATGCTGAAAACCTGGAAGTAACTGCTTCGGCTTTTGAACACTTTTCGGAAGTTGAACGTGCCACACGGCTTCCGTATTGAGCTTTTAATGCAAATTATCCACTCAGATTTCATCCAATACCTAGGATCAACCAACAGCAAACCCTTAACCACCCGATGAATGGAAAGGGTGCCTTCTTTCCAGTGGCGTAGCGTGGGGGGTGCAGAGGGGGGCGGCCACACCAGGTGCAACATCTGGGGGGGCGCGCTCGCACTCGCAGCTCTCTGCCCCTACCTGGCTCACTCACTCTCTCTCACTTAGGGGGGGCAAATTACTTTCCTTGCTCCGGGTGCTGACAACCCACGCTACGCCACTGCTTATTTCCATTATCAATGTTTCAAGTCTTTATTGCCATGGTACTAGAAAAGCCTTTCAATTTCCGACAACCATGTTTCACTGTAACTATATTGCAGAAAGCTAGCAAACATGACCATGTGACCCAATCATCCTCCCCGAAAACTCCTCTGACATCTTAGCAATAGCTCAGCCAACAGATGGAGCAGCAGATTGTCACCCTGCTAAGTCTCTGTGAGCAGAGGCTCCTATGTGGCAAAGCATTCTAGGACTGCTTATGCAAAACAGTAATCCACGTGAACTCTGGCAGACGCCACAGGCTTTGGCAAAATGTTATTTGCTACTCAACATGCCTATCACGAGGGGGTTTGCCAGTACATTTCAGATGACTGGTACAAGCACAATCCTATGCATGCGTGATCAAAGATAAGTCCAGCTGAGTTCAATAGGTCTTTCTTCTATGTATGTTGTGCCTAGAATTGCAGCTGTAATATTAGATTGGTCCACTGACACACACACCAATGTATGCCAAGACACACACACAAAGGAAGAATACTGTTTATCTAGTTTCATCAAAAAGGTCATCAGAAAGTTCTGAACATAATGATTTAAGAAAAGCCCTGCCGAATCAGACCACAGACCCAACTAGTCCCACTTCCTGTTCTCAAAGTGGCCAACTAGGTGACTATAGCAAATTCACAGACAAGGCCTGAGTATAACAACACTCTTTCCACCTGTACTTCTCCTTGCTGTGGGATTGCCATATTTTGAAAAGTACAAACCAGGACAACCTGAAAGTTGTTGAGCTATTTTTAGCATGACCATGAAATTGTCGAGCTTTCTTTTATAAAATGGCAAAAAAACCCCCACAATTTTCGATTGACTTGCCTAAGATCCGCCTTTCAAAAATTCCCTCATGACGTAAATTTCGCCTTTGAAATCCCGGGCATACGGCAGCCCTACCTTACTGATCAGTTTTGATTCTCTTAAGAACATAAGAAGACAGACCTTCCAAAGTGTCCCTATTTTCCAGGGACACCCCTGATTTAGAGAAGCCGTCCCAGTTTCTGATTTGATCCTGGAATGTCCCACTTTTCCTTAGGATGTCCCTATTTTCATTGGATAAATTTTAGAGGGTATGGAGTTATCTGATCCCTGAGCTGTCTGAAGGCAATCCTGTACAGGGAAGCTTTTTTAATGTTTAATGTTTTGTTATATTTTTATATATGTTGGAAGCTGCCCAGAGTGTGGGGTATAAATAGTAAAATTATCATTGTGGAATGGGACGTCCCTATTTTCACCGGAGAAATGTTGGAGGATATGAGAAGGGCCCTGACGGATCAGGACAGCATCCTGTTATTACAGTGGCCAACGAGATGCATAGGGGAAGCCAACAAGCAAAACCCAGGTCGGGGCGGTGGGGGGCGTGTGTGTGGCAACCTGGCCTGGGCCTTGGAGGGCTAAGTCAGCAGGGGCGCCCTCCCAAGGGCTGGCTGCTTTTCTGTTTGAGTTTATAACTTTATTCTAACAAGACTCCTCAGATAAGCTCTGCACAGGCCTGGCAAAACCTGAGTGCAACAGCACTCTCCCCACCTGTTATACCCAGCAATTGGCATTCAGAAGCATACTGGCTCTAACAGTGGAGGTAGAACATAGCTATCATTGCTAGTAGATTGTACTGCATAAATAGCAGCCGCCACCGCCACAGCAGCATGTAGGGTTGAATAGAAAGGCTTGGATCAGATGATCTATTTGTCTCTTGCAAGCCTATGGCCCCCTACCCATATAAGAGTCACAAACAGTAAGGCAGTGAAGGAAATTGATGCATGCATTTTGGTCGGTTACAAAATGTGTGTGCGTACACAAACGTGCTTTGCAGACATAGATTGGATTTGAAGGCTTTTAAATTGCTTCCTGATGGCACTACTTTGGAAGGTGATGGACTCTCCTTTGTTAGGATTTTTTTAAAGTAGAGGCTGGATGACCACCTACCACGGACATGTAGCAATAGACTTCCTGTGTTGGCAAGAAGCTGAACTAGATGGGCTTTAGGGTTCCTTCCAACTCTTATGCTTCTATATACAAATCTTTATTACAATTTGAATATCCATTCAATGTGTGTGGGGACAGTTTCAACACTGTTTTCAATAGGACTTACTCACAGATAAGTGTTTATAGGATTTCAGTCCTCATCTTCTAGTTACCCCTTATTCTTATTTATTTCGTTTAACAAAATTTATATATGCTTACTTGACAGAAGACCTCAAATCATTAGTGGGATGTGCCCGTACTTACTTGTCTCACCAGCATGAAAGAAATATGGCAATTTATCTCCCAGAGTTTCCGGAAGGGTCAAGGCATCCTTTAGTTCCCAGAGGGCCTTTCCTCCGTCTTCCCAGCCAACCTGAGAAGGAAATTGCTCTTGATAAGCATTTAATGCTTAGATCTTCTAAAGATCAGGAGGAAGAACCTGCACTGAAATGTCATAACTTACGTTTTTATTTTAAAAATAATTTCAACCCGATGTTCAATTTGTGAAATAAGGTAAAAATAATCTGCAGCCATAACTTTGCGGCAACAAGCATCTTTTTTTATTTCCTTTGTTTCTTAAGTGGACAGAACTACACAAGGCACTGAAACATAGGTAAGGAGACCTGCTTACCCATGTTACACTGCACAAGTGAAAACATTTCTCATTGAACTGCTCTGAACAACCCTACCATGAAGCACAGTGTGGTAGCTGCCTCAGGCGGCAAATTCTGAGAGGTAGAAAGTGGCTAGAAAGGTATGCCGGGTGGTCTGTCCTGCAGCCCCTAAGCTAGCTTGCTGCCGCAACATGGCTGTTGCGCCAATGAGGCGACATGAGATGGCCCACCTCAGGAGCATGTTGCACAGGGGAGGGAAATCCCGATCTGCCCTCAGCAGCCGCTTCTAACTCAGCTTTGGGTAAACTGAAGATGCGGCTGAAAGCCATAACAAGGAAGCTGCATTGCTGTTGGTATCCTTCCACCCTGCAGACATGCCTTTCTGCCTTAAGATCATGGCAGGGTTATAGGCCTCTGGACAAACTTCAGATCCCTTCCAGTTCTTGAATTCCATGATTCCATTTCTTACTTCACAAGGATTAGTAGGAAGTATTTCCAAGGAATACCATACATCAAATACCGTATTTTTCGTCCCATAGGACGCTCCGTCCCATAGGACGCACCTAGTTTTTTTTTGGGGGGGGAAATAAAGGAAAACATTTTTTCCTTTATTCCCCCCCAAAAGCAGGTCGGGGAAACCAAACCAGGTCGAGGAACAGCGGGATGGCGGCGCTGCGCCTCCCTGCTGTCCCCCGAGCTTGTGGGGCTGGCCGATGTCTGCCTGGCACGCGGGGCGCTCTGCTTCAGGGCGCCCTGCCCACCGGGCGGCAGGCTGCTATCCGCAGCATGGGGAGCCCTGCGGGGAACTCCTGCAGGGCTCCCCACGCTGCGGATGTATGCCCAGCGCGAGGGGCGCTCTGCTTCAGGGTGCCCTGCGCGCCGGGCGGCAGGCTGCTATCTGCAGCGTGGGGAGCCCTGGGGAAACTCCTGTAGGGCTCCCCACGCTGCGGATGTCTGTCCGGCACGTGGGGTGCTCTGCTTCAGGGTGCCCTGCGCGCCGGGCGGCAGGCTGCTATCCGCAGCGTGGGGAGCCCTGCGGGACCTCCCGCAGGGCTGCCTAGGCTGCGGATGTCTTCCCGAAGCGCCGGGTACTCTGCTTTCAGGGTGCCCGACGCTCTGGGAAGCAGGCTACTATCCGCAGCCTAGACAGCCCTGCGGGAACTCCCGCAGGGCTGCCTAGGCTGCGGATGTCTTCCTGAAGCCTGGAGAGCTTCAGGTCGGTGCACACCGACCCCTCTCGCTCTCCAAGCTTCAGCGAAAGCCTGCATTCACCCCATAGGATGCACCCAGATTTCCCCTTCATTTTTGGAGGGGAAAAAGTGCGTCCTATAGGGTGAAAAATACGGTATATTTCACCTAAGATGCTGCAGCAATTTGTCATGGCCTCAGCTATATGGTCAAAAGGTAAATTACATCGCATGCAAGAGAGTTTTGAGAGGATTGTAGCCCAAGGAAACCTGTGTCCACCACCATAAATATCATCTTATTGTGCCCTGCTTTCCTTCTACCACAAAAAACAAAACCAAGTAAGAAATATAGGAGATTACCAAATCAAAGCCTGCCATAGTTTCCGGGAACTCTGCTCTGAGTGCCATAGCTGCACGGACCGCTTCTTCAATTTGGGGGACATTCTCATTTCTGAAAATTAACAGGAAGAGAAGAGTACCAAGAGAGGGAGAAAAAAAACTAGGTACTGTCTAAAAAGGCTCTTTTCAAATTATGAATCAGCCACTGGATATTTAGATGTTTTCTGTTACATGCATTGGTGTGTACATAATTCTAGCAATGAGTCCACTCTGAAAGCGCACCACATTCACCATCTTTTGTGCACAGATACAAATTTCTCCTGATCAAACTCACAGGAAATCTGTACTTCCCATTTGCTTCAGAGTTGAATTTGCACAGCACTAATTGTGTGGTCCTTGTGCCAACCACAAAGCTGACTTCTCCCATTTTCAGAGCAGCTTATTTTTAAAGAGTTTTAAATTCTCTGACCAAAATTTGCAAGTTGTTTCAGAAAGAAATAAGTACCGGTACATAACATGGCCTGCTGAATTAGAGCACAAAGGAAAAGCAAAGAGGATGAGGCAATCTGCATTTGAATCAGAGGTCCTACATAAGTGGTGAGGAACCTCCAGTGCCCAGGCCTCCCCATTCCCCACGCCCACTTAGCCTAACCCTGGCATCTTATATGATGTCAGGTGTGGGGCAGGGAAAGACACAGCTGAACCAAAAGGGAATTTGCAGCTGATTGGTGCCACTTCATTAGCACTGTGAATGGTGTTTGGCAAGCTCCCTAAATTAGCTGATCTGTACGGAACGTAAATATTTCTCATTAAAACAGTTGAGTTAGGAGGATTTTTTTAAAGTGCTATTTCCGATGGACAGAGCAGAAGCTCAGTACTAGCCACTAACTATCTGAGTCAACAAAAGATGTAATACGGAGACTTTTCAATTTTTTTTATTAGACTACTGTCAAATAGAGCTCTTTGAATGCCGAAAGCACACAGTTTTGTTTTTAATACAATCATAGGTATGAAAATTATGTTTTTATATTGATTAAATTAAATTCCCCTCAGAAGAACTTAAACTCTTCTGCATGGGTAATAGTGGATGGGGAAATGAGTATAAGACAATATGTTGTATATGATAGTGTAACGTTGCTGAGGCTCTCCTCCACTATTTGTTCAGCTGTCCTTACTTTTATAAGCAAGGGGAAATTTAGCTGAGAGTTTGACTACAGTGTCACCAGCAGAAAATATATCTGTAACCTGTTGATGTTCATAGAGGTCCAAAGCTAAAAGGGGTTCATTTTGAAGTTGCTGCACCTAAGCTGTGTCAGAGATTATCAAATACTAAAGGCAGCAGACAACAAGGCATGAATGGAACTGCCTTAAAATAAGTCAAAGTATTCTTCCACAAAATGGGGCAACATCTCATCTTATTTTGAGCCAATCCAAGTAGATTAATATCCCATGCACCCTGTGCTAACATCAAGCCTCTACCTCACTCCCCCTCATGAGCTTCCAAACACCCCCCCCTCCTACAAACCTACCTATGAGTCTCCAAATCCCTCCCTCTTCTCTCCCAGCCAAACTCCTATCCATCCACACAGTTGACTGTGGCTCCTATAGCAGCAATAAGTAGAATAGAGGAAATAGAATAGAGGGAGGGAAATTGCTTCCCCCTTCTGGAACATGATGTGCTGCTATGCATTAAAATCTGAGCCAGAGAATAATTATAGAATCATAATGTTCACCTCATATTTGAAGCAAACAATACAACTCTCCAAGGTTCATGTTTCTGAGCCAGAGGATACAAGTATTGGCATCATCACAAGGCACTAATATCATAGATTGTTTCAATGAGCACAAATGAGGTGGGCTTCTTTTCATTCAATTTTCCGAAGATGTTTTTGTTAATTTTTCTGAACTGAATGTATTTTTCTCATCTATAATGACCTGCAGTTTCTTCCAACAATAAAATGTGAATTAGATAAGTTCAAATATATGTTTTCTGGCAAAGTCATCTAAATATTCCTTACCTGTGTGCTGTGTATATAATCTTTGCACTAACAAAGTCTGGGTGGTCCTTTACAAACTGTTGGGTTGTACTTTCATAAACTCCCATAGACCAGCATTTGTCATGCATGGTACCATCCAACTCATATACCTGTGGGCAGAATATGCAAACATAAAGGTAAAGGCAAATGAGGGGGCAGTCTGTCATAAAACAAGAAAAGAACAATCGGCACCAGAACTCCTCAAGTTTGTTCCTGATTGCAGTTTCAAGCCCAGGTTCAACCATGAGTCCAGCTTTGGACAATAAGCTAAGCCAAACCTTGCTTTAGCTCAGTACAGGAATAAAAACAACTCAGGAGGAGCAAAGTGGCTGCAAACTCCCCTGCACACTTCCTCTTGTCCCCCTGCTTTCCCCCAAGGTTTTCTGTATGTTCCGATTTAAAACTAAACAGTGGTTTTTCACTGGGAAAGGAAGGGGGGGGACTGCTCAGACCAGTGCCTAGAAAGTACGGGTCATGCAGAAAACGTGTTTTATTTATAATTTTTATAATTTATACAAAATACAATTACATAAAATGATAGGAACATAATGAAGTATTGTTGAAGCAGAAAAACATAGAATCATGGAACTGGAAGGGACCCCAAGGGTCATATTTCTAGTGCAACCCCCTGCAATGTAGGAAACTCAGCTAAATCATCCATGACAGATGGTCATCCAACCTTTGCTTAGAAACCAGAGTCCAGAACCTTCCAAGGGAGATCCATCTTCCATGTATTATAAAAAAGTAAACAACACTTATTTGACCCCAGTTATTGGACAAGCAGGGGGGAACCTACAGAGACAGTCCAAAAGGCACACGCGGAGTTCTGTATATAGGGGATAATTTTAAAAAAACATAGTGGTCCTCACTGACCTGGTGCAAAAAGATATTGTCAAAGGGAGGAGCCCTGGATGCTTAAATAAAAAACTATAGTCCCACACACCCTTACCTGGAAGTAAGGCCCACCGAACTCAGTGTGGCTTTCTTCTGAGAAGACAGTTATTTATGAGATGCAAGTCAGCAGCACCAGATGACCCTGCTCAGCTAGGCTCTGGTGTGGATTGCACCCTGCGCCTTGCAGAGTCAGGTCCAGGCTGCCCTCTCCCACCGGAAACAAACCAGAACTGCTTCAATAAAACACATGTGGCAAAAAGGAGTGCTAGGCCCTGGTGGGCTGCCCCCTTACACGCTTGTGATTGACTAAATGGATAGGTAGCCACTCAGGTTTATTTAAAAAAACCAAAAAACCGATTTCCCCCCTTCACATCTCATTTCCCTCTGTGGCCCCCTAGCCTCGTGCTATGCCCCCCCCAACTTACACATTTTTTACCGGGGTCCTCTTGGAATATCCTGGGGGCCCCCACGGGACCATATGGCCCCCGGTTGGGAAACACTGCTCTAGACGTTGTATGACATATTGGAAATTATTCATTGGGCTGAGGAACTTCTATCTAGCCCTTGGGACTTGCCACACACCTTCTCCTATGGTCACATCCTTAGGAGAAGACTTCATATCTGACATGAATGCCTTTGAACTCTGATAATACATCTTGGATTCCTGGGCAGAGAACAGAGGCATAGGCGCCGACTCCATGGGGCTTGAGGGGGCCCGAGCCCCCTCAAAAATTCGTTTGGGGGGGCTCCGCCCCCCAATAATCTCCGGCGCCCCTCCAGCAGAGCGCCATCGCCGCCCCTCCCCCAGCCCAAAATGCACAGGGTCGGGCTGCATGCCTCCTGCCCTCCCTCCCGAGCAAAAGCTCCACCCAATTTCCTTCGGAGCTGATTAATAGGAGCAGCACGCTCTCCCCTATTCGCTCACGAGGAGGCGGCGCCACTTTATTTGCATATTCATGAGCTTATTTATTATTCATGAGCTTTCCCGGGCCCCCCCAATATTTTTTATAAGTCCGCGTCCCTGAACAGAGGTGGGTGTGGGAATGTGTGTAGGAACTAGCCTACTGTACAAAGGTGAAATTTACAATAGTAGTTTCAGTACCTACTTTTGCCTCTGGCCCTGCCCACCTCTGACGCCCCCAGAAGGTTACCTAGATGGGAATGCAGCCCTCCATCTAAAAACAGTCCCCCTATTTTAAATGTTAAAGTATGATAATCTGCCCTAGATTAATATCCTTGTCTAAGTAATGTCCTGATGGTGGTCTTTAGCATTGTAATCAACTATCTATTAATATGTTCAAAATCCTATAGGTCATACTCTCAGAACTGACTATATTAATTATCAGCAGCTAATGACATAGACCAAATCCTGTGGAGTATTACTTGCCCCCTTTCCCCTAGTTACCAACCCAGTGGTAAGAGGGATGTGTGGAAGGCTGTGGGCATAAGAATAACTAGTAGCTGAATCTGTGCTGAGAGATCATATAATGAGGTTTTGGACTACTATCCTCTATCATCTCAAAACAATTAGAATTCTACATATCCCTGAAAGATACTGGGTTTATTTAGGCATAAGAGTTAACTACTTTTTGTTTAACTGACATTAGTTTAAATTATCTCTAGACAAGGTTGGAGCAGAGCTAATGGGCAGATGTTAGTGCCATAGTTACCAGTCTAGGAAACAAGACATGTTAGGTACCCATAATAGTAATATTTTTAAAAGAGTACAACAGGTTTACTCAGGTATTGGTCACAAAATATCTCCCTGGATGGGAAGAGAAGCCCCAGGAAGGAAGGGAGGAAGGAAGGAGCATTACCGGTGGCAGCATTGCTCTTATCTCAGCATATTGTACGTTATCTTCATAGAGCTCCAACAGCCCCTGGTAGAAATAGGCCTTGAACACAGGTGCATAGCTAATAAGGCCAGAAGCAGCGATGAAGGCATTTTCAAATCTCTTCCAGATCAAAGTCTGAGAAGGGTAGGTCACCTCTGGATTTTCTGTTACTAGAGTGAGGTTGCTCAACAAACTGGAGGTGGGTGGGGCAGAGATAGAAAAAGAGAGAGAGTTGTAAGACTTTTGTGTCTGTGATCTCAATTGACAGAAACCTAAAACACTTTCTACTGACTACAACCTCAAGGCTAACCATATTCATACAAAAAAATATTATTTACCCTAACACATGTGTGGTACAATCCTAATGGGTGTGATTTTTTTTAGAAATCAATTCCACATAATTTAATGGGGCTTATTCAAGTGTGTTTAAAATTGTAGCCATAAGTGCATAATCCTGTGCATATTTACTGTGTTCAGTGAAGCTTACTCCCAGGTAAAGTGTGCACAGGTTTGTAGGCTAAAGTGTTTGCTGGCAGTTCTGAATGAATATTTATTTATAGCCCACCTTCCACCAATTGGTCTCAGGATAGCTTACAAAAATACAACAATAAAAATAAGTATAATATACAATTAAAATAATAAAATAAACACCACCAAACCAGAATAACGAAACACCACCACACAACTGCAATGTGCGGCAATGCATTGCCATGTAGGATGTGTTTGATAAGCCCGGGCCAGTATGAAAGTGTGTGATGGGCTTTGGGATCAGAATTTAGCTGACCCAAGCCCAACTGAGAAAGCGGACTTTTTTCTTTTCTTTTTGCCCGTTCAACCTCTTCGAGGAATCTCACAGTCTACTGTTTTCCTACAGCAGTGCAAACTCTCCCAAACCCTTGTTGAGTGCACCTGCTTGATCATATGTGTGGCAAATGGAGACCTACACCATACATTTTTAAAGTACATGACTTCCCCCAAAGAATCCTGGGAATTGCAGTTAGTTAAGGATGCTGAGTATGGTACATCTGTGAGAAGGCAACTACAGTTCCTAGGATTCTTTGGGGGAAGTTATGAGTTTTTAATGTGCATGGGATGTGCTTTAAGAGTACAGTGTGGATCTGCCTACAGTGACAATAAAAATATAATACTTAGCTAGAGTCCACATGAATAATTCTCCAACGCCATACACTGTGGAGGACAGCATGAGAAGGAAAAGAACAAGTGATTAAACTTACAGAGTGCTGTGTCTATAATAAGGCCGTGGGCCCAACTTTAGAGAGGACAGTCTTCTATTTTGAAGGGCTGTCCTTTATTTGAAAATGTATTCTCTTTAAGGGTTGCCTAGTCCTGTTGTGGGGCATATATTGTCTATCATACATGGACACATCTATTAAGTGCATCCCAGCCTAATAATTCCAGTTTTCCTGCTAACTGATTCTTGTTAATTATTACAGAAACGAGTTTGAACATTTCCCTATTTATACCAAACTCAGAAACAATTTTTAACAACCTAATATAAATCCTGTTTTGTAGCTAATGATTTCTGTGTTCACTGAACATTGCTGTTGTTGCTTGAGAGGGACTATAAAACAAGCGTTTTCTCATTTGCTGCTTTTTCTCTGCCTAGTTCAGAGTAAGAACAACATGCCTGTCAGCTGTGGCTTGGCATATATCACACACCCATGTGAATAATATGCAAATATGCTCATTGTATGCCACAAAATATGCAAATTATGTCTGAGAGACACTGGCTCGTGCTGTTTCTCCATCAGGACCCTTAATAATGAACAAGTTGCTTGCTTCTGGCCTAGGCTTCCCTCATTCCTTTGCTATGACAACAGTGGCCGCTTCCAAAGAGCAGTTTATGTTTGGTGCTTTGCCTAATCTCATCCTAAGGAATTAAAAGTACACATCATCACACATGTGAGATCTGGATTGAATTCATACTTATTATCTTTGTCTAAAAATCTTTATCTTTCATCAGGAAAATTGTGTTCCTACAGCTTGCAAGTGGCAGAGTTGCCAATTGCCATAAAACAAAGTAGCATTGGGCCTGGTCAGCAGATGGGATGGGAGATCACAAAATGGAGTCTGCTTGCCACACATTTAATATGCCAGCTGCTGTTATCCTACCTAAGGAGTTCCTTCCTGTGCTGGGCTGCAGCTATTTTTCACTCCATTTGGTAGTTTATTACTTTTATTAAACACATTTTTCAGGGGAGGGGGAGTTATATATAAACAAAGAAATCTAGTAGGCCTACCTCATCCAGGGCAATTCCCCCCCCCCCAAAAAAAAAAACCAACAACAACTGCCCACCAGTTGAGGAATTCAGAGTTAAGTTTCCACAGCAACATTAACTCTGCCCTTTTCTGCATGACAATGGGGGTCTTTCGTTACATTATCACACAAAAGATCGGTCAAGGCAAGAAAGTACTCTGTAAACAATGCCACATAATGGAAAGGAAATGGACCATAGCTAGAGAAGGGGACACAGAGCAGTATTTTCAACTAGTTTATATATCTGGCAGCAACAGGCATTTCAGGCCTATTCAGAAGAGAACTGCTTATGTGGTGACATAGCAACCAGGTGACCCTCAAAACCAGGAATGAATGAAGTGCCAGAGGCATCTTTTGCAAACCTATCTGAAGTGCAAGAGCCAAATAATGGGAATTTTAAAAGAATCTCCTCAAGCTCAGGGGACAGAGCAAGGTAGGGGGAGGGGAGAATGAGAAAGATCTCATGGTAAATTGGGAGGCAAGAAGATATTATGTAATGTCTTTTTCACAAGCATTGGGCAGCATGGTCCTTTGTGGGGCAGAGAGGGCAGAAGTTTGATCCTATGCATGTTTACTCAGATCTCACCATAATCAACAGGAATTACTCCCTGATAAGTGAGCATAAAAATGCAGCTTTACTGTAGCACCAATATGTGTCAAGTATACACTCGCTGTTAACTTTTGAGTTAACTTCTAAAGTCTGCAGTGTTCTGGCACTAAAGTTTTTGTAACTCAAGCTGCCCTGGTTTTCTCCTCCTTCACCATATACAGCAAACATGAGGAAAGTAAGAGTACATTTGAGATAAAAAATAAAACAAGCCCCCAACCCCATTTGAATTAATTGGCTGCTGCTGCTTTGTAAGTAAGAGGATGCAAAGCAGTTGCTATAGCTAGCACATTCCAGAGAGAGGCACTATTTTCCTGCCTCCAATCTTCATCTCCTGTAAGCGGAATGCAAAATGTATGTAAAATATGATTTAAACATGGCTGTCTGCCAGGTCTTGGAACGATAGAATTCAGATTAATTAATTCACTGAATTAATTCAAAAATCTTTCAGGTACACCTATAGTTTATGGTAGAACTCTTTATTGGGGATTCTGCTTTCAACCTCCCTCCATTAGGAGAGCTGTTCATTTATTCCTGCTCTCTGTTCCCTGTTAATTAACTAGTTATTGATCTAAAAGAAGAACTCAACTCTTATTCTATGACTGCTAAACTTACTCAGGAGTCTTTGGTGATGTACTTTGTTGAAAGCTTTTTGAAAGGTCAGGTACACAATGTCATCTAGGTAATTGCTATTTATATGCTTGTTGATACTCTCATGAGACAGGACTTGTTCTTTCATATGCTTGGTTGCTTTATCTTTAACAAGAGTATCCTGGGGACAGAAGTTGAGCCAACAGGCCTGTAATTTCCAGGATCCCCTTTTTAAAAATTGGTGTCATATTGGCTTCTTTACAGTCCTCAGATACAGAGGCTTATTTTAGGGACAAGTTACATATTTCTGTTAGAAGACCAGCAACTTCACATTTGAGTTCTTTGAGAACCCTTGGGTGGGTGCTATCTGGACTCAACAATTTGTCGATGTTTATTTGTCTGTTAGGCCTGGAGATGTTTATTTGTCTGTTAGGCCTGGAACTTGGTCTCTCACCACCACTATTTGCCTCAGTTCCTCAGACTCCTTCCTGTGAAAGTTAGTTCAGGTGCAGGTAACTGCCCTATATCTTCTGCTGTGAAGATAGATGCAGAAAAGTTGTTACTTCTCTGCAGTCTCATTATCCTCCTATAGCACACCTTTTACTCCCTTGTCATCCAAGGGTCCAATTGGTATAAAGAAGGCCTTGCATTAACAGAGCAAAGTGGAGATTCAGATGGAATAAAATTGTAGCACGTACAGTATATAATGTATTTAAATAGCAACCAACTCTTGCTCCAGTTGATTAGGCAGAATAACAGTGGAATTCATTTGTGACTAATCACAAGCTTTCACCTACCTCTTATCAAATCCAGTTACATCCTTCAGGTTATTGCGGTAGGTCTCTAACAGCACCCACTCAGAGCAATCAGGAGGCAGATCCTTGGGAGGAAGAGGACTGGAGAACTTGAAGCGGACATCCCATAAAGGGGTGAAGCAGATGTAACAGTTCGGCAGGTAGCTGGCATTGTACACTAGCCAGTCAACACTCAATATAGCATAGTCATGCAAGTGTAAAACACCACCTGTGGAAATGGAGGAGACGAGTGTAACAAAACAAGACAGTGCTTGAATAGTACTTGGAAAAACTGAAGTTATCTATATTGTCATGGTATTGGTGATGATGTGACTGTGATGGGATAAGCCAGGTCAACAATACATTTTCCTGCCTGAGAAAAGACAAGAATATCCCCCAATCCCGTTCCACATACAGGAAGCACATTTACTGACATGAATCTTACTTCAACACTGGTGAATGGACTGCATCCTCCAGCACAAGTAACCTTCAAAATTAAAAGTTTTGCAGAGTGCTGGAAAGAGTTTCAAACAGTCAAAAATGACAAAAGAAGATGATCCAGTTCAGTCTCACAGGCAATACCAACATTTGAGTGAAGCTGATGGGTTTTGGCAAAAGCTCAGCCCACGCTGATGCTTGAATAGAAATTGGCTGGTAGCCCTTGGGAATATTGTACTGCTACACAGATGTGTGTGTGTGTGTGTGTGTGTGTGTGTGTGTGTAAAATTTTGGCCATATTAAAAAAGGAAAATATTAAATAATTATATTAAAATGGTAAAAAACAAGGCAAAGTATTAATAATTTCAAAATTAATACTTTACATTGTTTTTAACTGTCTATTTAATAGTATACTTTTATTGTATTTTATGTGCTTTGTCTTCTTCTTATCTTCTCTACTGGTCATTGATGATATATATATGCTACACAGATGGATTGTGCTCCAAATGGACTCGTAGGCCACTGGAAGAGGCTGTAGCTCAGTGCAGAAGGTCCTAGATTCAATCCCCAGCGTCTCCAGGTAAGGCTTGGAATAGATTTCTACTTGAAACATTGCTATGGCAATGCTCATGTAAGTAAATTGCTCACCTAAACTATGGGTGGAGATGAACTTTGTTTTTATGCAGCATTCACACAGACTATGTACCCCAATATCCATTAAAGATTTTAATAGGTCTGAAGCTCCAAACTCAATATAAGAGAAATAGAAAGCTATCATTTACATATTTTCCAATACCCTACTTTAAAAGACTTGAAAAATGATTCCACAGCACTAACATCAGAAATAAGCTTCTGCCTGCTCTTTTAAGGAGAAAACACATCTCTGTGCTTGACAATGTATGATGTCAGGCGACTGACTGGTGGGTGTGGTTTGCCCAACATGGTCTCACAGGCCAAATCAGAGACCTGACAGGCCTAATAAGACCTACCAGCCACAGGTTCCCCACTCCTGTTATACAGAATCTTCCAGTATAATCACACGAGCCTCTGTAAAAGTTCACTAAATACAACACCCAGAGAGATGCCATAAGAATGCAAGTTGGAATTATTACCTTTGGGCATCTTTTGTAAGATGCTGAAAACATTACTTTGATCAATGAGGTGTTTGGCTTTGAAGAAATGCATGCTGGGTGGAAACAGTCCTGTTTTCATAGCTTCAGCTACTTCCTTCTCTTTGAGATGCATGAGCTTCTTATTGGCATCTTCTTCAAGTTCTGTTAGCACAAGGTTTCCACCTACACGACTGGCATTCTCCTTTTCAATTAGTGAGTCCCGCTCATTCAATAATGGCATGGATACACAAAAAGAAACCCAACTGAAAATCATGATCACTGGCCATTTGGTTCTCTGAGCTACTTGAGACATCATTTGAGGGATGCACCTAGAAAACACAGACGCAAAAATAAATAATAAAAATTAAACACACTATAGGTGCAAAATAGGGCCAATGAGAGGTATTGCCTGAGAAGAGTTCAAGGGACCACACAGAGAGGCCAAAAAGGCCATATTTGGAACCCTACCTAACGTTCACCAAGCCTGCCTTTAAGCAGTGCATTGATTACAATACACACAATGCCATGGGTAACAAATCTGGATTTAATACTCAGTAATTAATTAGTAATTAATTAATCAGCGCCTAGGGCTTGCCGATCGAAAGGTCGGCGGTTCGAATCCCCGCGGCGGGGTGCGCTCCCGCTGCTCGGTCCCAGCGCCTGCCCACCTAGCAGTTCGAAAGCACCCCTGGGGGCAAGTAGATAAATAGGTACCGCTTACCAGCGGGAAGGTAAACGGCGTTCCGTGTGCGGCTCTGGCTCGCCAGAGCAGCGTTGTCACGCTGGCCACGTGACCCGGAAGTGTCTTCGGACAGCGCTGGCCCCCGGCCAATAGATGTGAGATGGGCGCACAAACCCCAGAGTCTGTCAAGACTGGCCCGTACGGGCAGGGGTACCTTTACCTTTACCTTTAATTAATTAGAAGATATATATGCCATTTTTGAGAGTAAACTCTTTCAAGGCAGCTTGCACCAAAAGTGGTTTAGTCATGCTGGCCACATGACCCAGAAAGCTCTCTGTGGACAAATGCTGGCTCCCTCGGCCTGAATGCGATATGAGTGCTGCAACCCCATAGTTGCCTTTGACCGGTCTTAACTGTCCAGGGGTCCTTTACCTTTACCTTTTACAATAAAATACAGAAATGCAATAAAAATTTAAAAGCAATGAATACAAAAGATACAATGAAAATAAAATACTGGAAAGTCAGCAACTAATAAAACAGGCAGCCCACCAAACATTGCTAAAATGTAATCAAAACCAAGAGCAAGAGCAAGGTAACAATAATAAAAAAAAAACATCAATGGAAAGTTGGCAAAAAGGATGTATCTTCAATATCTTTCTGAAAGCCCTGTAGGGTTGTGGTCTGGCAGAGTAGTGTTAACCACATGTGAGAGGGCTTGGGAGTTAAGTACATTTTCCCCTCATCATCTATTGTGTCCTCACATATACTTCAATATTTGGGCTCCTTCTTAATGTATCCCATGGCTACTTCTTATTGCAACAACTTTCTGCTATCCTCTGCCCACCCTACAGTCTAGTGAGCAGCAACCTGATCTTGTGGCAAAGAGCCTTGGGAAAACTGACTCAGTCAGGAGCAAGCACACTGCATTTATAGAAAACTCACTCTGCTTGTAGTGAAATATTACATGAAAGCCTCACACAGAAACACACCTGCAATTCACTTACTGTTGACTTCTCCATCCTTGCATATAGCACGCAAAATGCTTTCACAAGCAGAAAGTCAGAGCCCAGTCAGCAAATAGAAAAGCAGGTTGGTGCTACAAAACTGTTCTAATACGGGACAAATGAAACAGAACCTATTCTAATTCCACTGTAAATAGTTAATTGTCTGTGTATTTAAGACACACACCACTGCTCAAGCAAGGGAAGACAGTGTACACACCATATATTTAAAGCACACTCTCCAAAGTATCATGGGAACTACAATTTCCAGCGCCCTTAACAAACTGCAGTTCCTAGATTTCGGGGGGGGGGGATGTTTTAAAGGTGTGGTGTTTATGAAGAGTTAGGGCAAAGAGGAACTACTGTTTAAATATACGCTTATGTAAGAGGCCTATTAAATGCAGTGAGACTTACTTACATGTACAAAATTAGGATGTATGGAAACATCACTTCAAACAGTCATGGCTGCACCCAAAGAATCCTAGGAACTGCAATTTATTAAAGATGCTGAGAGTTCTTAGGAGTCCCCTGTTCCTGTCACAGAGCTACAATTATCACAGCTCCCTAGGAAGGGAGATTGATTGCTAAAACACTCTTCAAATTGTAGCTTTGTGAGGGGAATAAGTGTTTCCTAACAGCTCTCAGTTCCTTTAACAAAGTACATTTCCCAATATTCTTTAGGGGAAGCTATGACTGTTTAAAGTGGCGTAATTCTACTTTAAATGTGTAGTGTGCTATGGGCACATCAGTCCCAATCCAGCACAGGAAGAAATGCCTTGCTGGTCTCTGGCACTTTTCTGTCTTAAAAAGGGAAACATGGGCGCTCCCACACTCTCCTGGGAATCAAGAGAGAGTAAAAGTGGGGTAGAAAAATAAAGGATTAATAAACAAAGGAGAGTTTATATTTTGGTTTATGCTGCTGTTGCTTTTATTTTGTAAGGACTTCATGGAATGCCTCAATGTGTCTGGCTGTTAACCAGAAGTTTGGTGATTTGAACCTACCTAGGGGGATGCTTGTTGGCTGGATTCCTGCATTGCGTGGGGCTGGACTAGATGACCCTTGGAGTCCCTTCCCACTCTACATTTCTATGATTCTATGCTTTGTATAAAGAAGTAAACAAGGTGCAAACAGAGGGCAGAGTTATGTCACTCACCATCACCGATGATGTTATGGGCACTAGCCAATAGGCATCCATAATGACACTTACACAACCAGAGTCCAAATTGCACAAACTGTTGCATCATATATATGGGCCAAGGGCTGTCAAAGTAGTTTACACCACTTAAATTTTGTTTGTTAAAACAAGTCATTATATAAAATGATCTCCATGTACTTGAACTTTCAAAAGTTGTGATTTCCCGTAAGTGTTCTGAGCAGGCTACAGTAAAGGCCTGCCATGAACATTATATTCTGACTTGTTAATCACTATCATAGTCTGCCTATTTTACACAGATTTGTAATACACTCCTAAAGAAGTTCCAGGAATATATGATTGCGGTTGGAGCCCGGACAAACTAAGCAGGAATTCTTAAACTACTATAGTAAATATTTTTATGGATTTACTCATCCAGAGGTTCTAATCGCTAAATAAAAAACCCCCAAATCCCTGCAGTTAATAATCCTTCAACTAGGTTCTATCAGATGCTCCTAGAAATATGCTTCCTGTAGCATGTTCCCATTTATGGATTGGAACTTCATCTGCAGGTAGACAAAACCTGGGACATTCCATCTCAGGATGCATTTCCAGGGGCTTATTTGTGCTAAACAGGGTTGATAATGAGCACTTTAGGCATATCATTTATTGCTTGAGAACAACAGTCAGGACTAGATCAGCCCCCGCTCCCTTTCTTATTCTAAGCTGTGCTTTATTTTGCTAAGCTTCTCTGCTGCTGACACAGGAATCTCACCCACCCAGAATAAGCTAACAAAGAGCAAAAAAAGTCCTTTTGAAGTTGGCAAGGCAAGGCTAGGCTGGGCAGGGTTGCAGCATTGTTGCTATAGACAAGACAGCTGAAGATCCCTGTTCTATATGACAACAGAAGCCATTTTTTGCCTCCTTCCACTCTGACCCCGCTCAGAGGATTTTAACAATTGCTACCTGCTGGCATGCAACACAAGAGGGCCAAGGGAGCTTGACACAAAGACCTCTTTCACATGATGAGCTTGCCCTAGAGCAGCCAGGCCTGGAGGAGGCTGAGTGAATAGTGCCCCCCCTCCAATCTTCCTGCCTTGCATTTCAATCAAAGTCAACACAATCAGTTGGAAATCTTCCATACCCTGCGGCTTCTACTCTGTATCCTCCATCCTCCTACCTGCCATCACCTGGTTACCAGTTTGGCATTAAGGGAAGAATGTGTTCTCAGAAATACTAGTAAAAGCCAAAGGGCCTGGGGGATACCAAACTAGTAACAGAAGATAGGTAGAGGGGTCAACATGCAGCACCTTTGAGCTAGGCAAATTAGCATATAACAAGGGTGGGGAAACTGGATCACTAGATGTTGCCAGGCTAGAAGGCTGGTGGGAGTCAAACATCTGGTGGCCCATGGGTTCCCCACATCTGGTAAGGAAAGGAAAGGAAATGTAAGCTATAGCCTCACTGGGTATATCTACAGAGCCTAGGGCTTGCCGATCAGAAGGTCGGCAGTTCGAATCCCCGCGACGGGATGAGCTCCCATTGCTTGGTCCCTGCTCCTGCCAACCTAGCAGTTTGAAAGCACATCAAAGTGCAGGTAGATAAATAGTTTACCTACAGCGGGAAGGTAAACAGCATTTCCGTGAGCTGCTCAGTTTGCCAGAAGCAGCTTAGTCATGCTGGCCACATGACCCAGAAGCTGTACGCCAGCTCCCTCAGCCAATAAAGTGAGATGAGCGCCGTGACCCTAGAGTCATCCGTGACTGGACCTAATGGTCAAGGGGTCCCTTTACCTTCACCTTCACACAGGGATGAGGAACTTGCAACTATCCAGATGTTGTTGGGACTCCCAACTTCCATCAGTCCCAGCCACCATGGCCAATGATCAGGGATGATGGTGAGTTAGACTCCAACATCAGAAGGGCCACAGGTGGTCCCCAACTCTGCACAGCAGACATAAACTGGTTTAACAGCCATCCTCTGTCCCTGGGAACCCTAGGAGCTATAGTTCTGAGATGGAAGCCAGTTCTAGAAGAGAAAACTTTAGAACACATTCAGCAATTACCATGATCTCCTGATGAAAGCCATGACTGTAAAACTGGTATAAGTGAAAACAGGTCCTCAGACTTGGGGGTGGGAAAGGTACAGCAGATTAGTTGCATCCCACAATTGCTTCCTGCTCTTCTTCTGAAAAGAGTAGAGCACTCCAAAAGTCAAGTTCAGGTTCATAAGTTTATTGTTCTAGCCAAAACCATGACTAACTTGTTGCAATAGCATTTATAAGATAATAAAGAAAATAGATTCCTAATATAAGCTTACATGCATGATGTAAGAGAGAAAAGATGACAGAGACACCAACAAGCTTAAATCTAGCTTGATGTTTGTAAGCCATAATGGGGAAAGTAATTTTGAAAGCCTGAAAAGGGCTTTCCCCTAGCTTATTCTAGGGCGCCTGAGGAACTTTATAGATGAGCAGGGATTTTTAATGCAGGTGCACAGAATGAGGAAGTAGCTTTGTGATACCTGTTTGTTCCTTGTTCATAATGATGCCATATTTCTGACCAATCATTTTAAAAGTACATGCAGTGTTTTCAAAAAATACACTCAGTGCTCTTAAATAAATGTTTCTAGGTTGTTGGGTTGGTTTTTCATTAGTTTTTTTTCTATTTAACACTGAATGATGGATAGCTCAGTTGGTTAGACCATGGTGCTGATAACACCAAGGTTGCAGGTTCGATCCCTGTATGGACCAGCTGCATATTCCTGCATTGCAGGGGGTTGGACTAGATGATCCTCAGGGTCCCTTCCAACTCTACAGTTCTATGAGTCTATGATTCTATGAATGTATTCAAGCAATTTGGACCTTGCTGAATTGGCTACTCTGCCTGACAGGAAACTCTGCTTCCAAGAACTTAAGTGCAGGCTGTTCCTCAAAAGCTTTAAGCACAGGCAGTTCAACTCTGCTGAGATGTTTTGATTTAGGACCTGAAACGTACAAAGCATGCACTCTACTAGTAAAAAGACAGAGAAGCTCAGTGGCATAGCTGCAAAAGCAACAATTTCTGGGAGAAGACGCCTGTGCGAGACTCTGGAAAACTTCTTTGTGGACAATGCTGAGTTAGCTGGATCAATGATCTGATTCTGTATAAGGTAGCTTCATATGTTCCTTGCTGGATGGTACCTAGCAAGTTATATATTAGGTTCTTAAATAAAACCAGCAATGTCCCACTCTCCCAGAACTACTCACAGTAGTTGCCCTATTTCCAAAAGTGAAAATCCGGACACAAAATTTGTTGTGTTTGTTTTTTTTTAGTTTTGCACAAAGTTGTTGAGGTTTTTTTTTTGCCAAGATCTGCAAGGACTGCACGCCCTTGTTGGTTGCTCTGATAATTATAGGAAAGCTGCAGATTGCACAGTACAGATCTATTTTGATCATATCTGGCTTGTGAGCCCATTATAGCCACTGTGTGCACTGCGGCTGCTCTGAGCCCCTCATTGTTTTACTTGGTGGTCCCACCCCAAAGGTTTATGCACACACAAGCCAGAAAAGCATCCCGGAAAGTGGGTCTGTTTCTAGATACGGAGAGAGGCTAATAGCTTGAAGTTAGCAACCTTCCAGACAACTGGCTTGTTGTAAAGAAAAATGGTGCAGACTGTTGCATGTACAGTGGTACCTCAGGTTAAGAACTCGTTCTGGAGGTCCGTTCTTAACCTGAAACTGTTCTTAATCTGAGGTACCATTTTAGCTAATGGGGCCTCCTGCTGTCGCTGTGCCGCCGCGTGATTTCTGTTCTCATCCTGAAGCGAAGTTTTTAACCCAAGGTACTATTTCAGGGTTAGTGGAGTTTGTAACCTGAAGCGTCTGTAACCTGAAGTGTCTGTAACCCGAGGTACCACTGTATTCCATTATGGTAGTTTTTGTGGCAGAGAAACCACATTTCCTGCAGCGTTTTATTGCTGAGGTCCCCTCCACTCACATCACCCTTCGTTTGCACTTGCATTAGCTATATATGAGTGCTGCATGGACTGACTATGTGAGTGCCTGGGATACTACTGGAGATGAGGGGCATAATTTCTTTCCCCATGCTCTGCATCCCATTATGTATAATTTAAAAATATTTGCCTTGATTCTCAGAGAGAGAGAGAGAGAGAGAATTACTAGGGCCTGTGCCCAACTGCTCACCAACCTCTACCCCCCCATTACAGCTCACCCAGCTTCCCTTAACCCCCTTAAAGATTGCCCAAACCATGAACAACATCCAGTCCTCTGTCAGCTCCCTAAGGCTGTCAGCGCTTCCCACCCCCTCCAGTTGGAGGTACCATTAGACAAGCATTTATGTAAGTGGCTACTATGGTCTCAGTGGCTGCCTGAAAACAGTTCTCAGTCGATAACAATTAAGGTATAAGAATCTCCTCTCACATCAGAAACTCTGTGATCAACCTGTGATCTATTAGTTTACCTGCCCCCCCTCTGCCCCTGCTATAGAACCTGGAACCTCCTGCCTGCCAGTTAGGTATAAACCTCTTCCGCTGAAACAACATGAGAATGAAAACAAAATAAAAACTGACTGATATTGATGCATTTGCATTAACCTTGTCTAAAGCCATTTGAGCAAATTAAGCCTCATCTTAGTATTTCCCCTTCTGTGTTTATTATTTCAGCCTGCACATCAAACTAATCATTACTGATGATAATAATAATAGTAGTAATAATGATAATTATAATAATAAATATACAAAAACAGCTACAACAGTTCCTGGCTCTGGGTAAGGTAGAAATATTTAGTCTTGGAAAGATAACCTGCGGTTGGCAAAACTCAGGCCAATAATAAAGCTCCTTCCAGCCTGAACCAGACTCCCTGGCCTGCTAGCAAGTCCCCGAAGGGTTTTGCCAAGGCACTTAGAAGACAGGCACATCACAAGGCTTACTATCATGAGCAGTGGCAGGGGCACAGCTGCCCCATCCTAGGGGATGCTGCCTGCACATTAGCATGTGCAGCGACTAATGTCTTAGAGACCATTGCCAAAGCTCCTGCTGGCACACAGCAGGGCACTTGCATGAGTATATATATCAGCAAACATTGTGTGGCTCCATTAAGGCACTTCAGAAACCCTGTAGGATAATATACTGCTCTAACACATGCCGAGGGCATTCCCAGGGCCCTTGCAGAGACTAAGTCAGCCACACACACCCCAGGGCTCTGTCGAGGCCTCTGCTCCAAGCAAATTACTCTCTGGGTGCTGTTCGTACTATGGTTACAAACCTTTAAGGTAGAGTGTGAGGGAGACCTTTTATTTCCTTCCTCCTCTCAGCTGCTTTTGTCTGTCTCTGTCAGGCCATGCACAACAGCTGAGCAGATAAACAACTTGCCACCTGCTCCCACCTCCAACCCCGCCTCCCCTCTAAATCGGATGCGTTTCTCCACCCATTCACCCAAAGCCCAGCCCTTTCCCCCTCCTCTCCTGCAAAAAGTATTCTGCTGCAACAATTTCTCTGTCCAGACTGCATTCTGTCGGAGGTTGTAAATCTGTTGTCTGCCGGCTGTAAAATCAGCTGCTGAAATTTAAGTTCATTTTACTGATGTGGTTCAATGTAGACGTGGCATGTTGGTTGTGGAAATGCTCTCTCATTTGAACAAGTGAAACTTACTTGAGGAAGACTATTCAAAAGATCAGCTCTAGGCAGAATTGTCAGTTTTTCAAAACAAGCATACAGCGTCTGTAACCCGAGGTACCACTGTACTTACTTGGAATGTCAAATTGTGAGCACCAAAAGCAAGCAAGCAATGAAATGAAAACGGAACAGAGAATGCTAAGCTGGAAATTCTCAGATCTGGACTTTTGCGCCTAAGCAAGATATATAATGCAGTACATGCATTACAAAAAGCTCTCCAATAGTTTGTTTTTTTTATAATGGCAGGTGCAGCCCCACCATGGTGCTGGTTTTTAAAGCATTAATATCTGCTGCAATAAAATGAATAGAAACTTGAGGTAATTTTAATCTGTTTTAGTATTTTAAGTTCTGTATGTTTTAAAGTATGGTTGTGAATTTTTCTTGATTTTACTGTTTTATGTTTTGTAAACCACTTTTGGGGGGGGGTGTTTTTTTACAATCAAGCAGTGTATACATTTTTATGAAATAAATAAATAAAATAAGGAGGAAATGAATTGGGACATAGCATTGCAGGAAGATGGGTTTAACTACAGCGATTTCCCCAGTGAAAAAAATCTCCAACTGCTATTTGCTCGATGGGACAAAGCATACAAATCTAACGCAAATACCTGTGTTGTTTGTTTTGTGCTGCAGGGCAAAACAGCAGCTTTGGGAAAGCAATTTTAATTGGGAAATGGTGCAGAGGCAGCAAAGGTTTGCACCTTCGCCAGAGTCCCAATCCAAGTCCCCTCCTTGCACCTGCTACTAAGGCTCTTTTGAAGACGTAGGCAGTCCTATTCACTGAGCTCCAGCACCGTGTTTACTTTCACTTTGGTTTCTTCAGAAGGTCTGGGAAAGACCTCTGCCCAGCAGCACAGGCAGTTGTTGGCAGTCAAAAGAGACAATATTGGAGGGGAAATGGATTTACTAAGATTAAGGTATTTTCATGCGTCTTGATGAAGTGATTTTAATTTTAGCATATATGTTTAGTATGAATTAAATGAAGGAAGCTGCAGCCTACTGCAGCTCATGCCACCACACATATGCTGGGTTTCAGGGTTCTATGGCAAAGATGCGCAGAAATCAGGTTGTTATTCTAATAGATCACAGGGTACTCTGCAATAGTTGGTGGCTTCCAGTGGTTTGAACAATGACACAAAGCCCACCCTATTAGAATTATTAGAGTCCCTGTAATAACACAGATAGACAATATAGATGATAGATAGATAGATGATAGATAGATAGATAGATAGATAGATAGATAATAGATAGATAGATAGATAGATAGATAGAAGATAGATAGATAGATATGCAGCACCTCCCAGTGTTTGGGTAATGGGATGCAGTTGATCAGTTCCAACAACCTTGTAAATAAGGCTCCAAAAGTTAGTAGCCTGCAAAAAATAAAAAATGCTAACCTGCTGGGGCTGGCAGAGGAAGGACAGAGAGTTCTGTCCCTCCTGCAGCAGTCTGTGGCATTTTGCTGCTGGGCACAGAGGAGGTGGCGTTCTTTCTTTGGCAGACTACAGGGTTCTATGATATGCTCAGAGTAGGAAGAGAACTCTACATCCCTCCTTAACTCGCCTACTTCTTCACCTGCATGGAATTGCCTACAGCTACCAGGCTAGCGTTTAAATGCAAGGTGTTCTACCACTCCAGCTACTATTTGCACCTGGTTCAGGTTGGTAGATCTTAGAATTCTTAGTTAAAAAAGAAAGGAGAACCTGAAAGCCTGAAGTCTACCTACACCTGCTCTATGGGATGACTTCCTGCATTTCTAGTTTGTATTTTTATTTGTTTTTAAGTAGAGTCTTGCCCACTCCAAGACCAGAAGACAGAGTGAGTTCAATTTAAATAAACAGTTAAGAAAGCTGTGTGCTTACAGTAGTTAAAGTATCAGATCAGCAGTGTGGAGAGACCCAGTCTTCCCACAGCCATATAGCTAGACTAACCTAACTAGTTAGACAAGTCTCTATCTTTCAGCCTAATCTACCTCAGAAAAGGCAATCAAAATGATCAAGGGGATGGAACAGCATTTGTTACTTTAGAGACTCTGTGAGTAAGAGGCGGCATCATAAGAAGTTTACGAAATGATGCACAGCATGGAGAAAGAGGCTTTCCTGCCTCTCTCATAACACCGGAACTTGTGGGCATCCCCTGAAGCTGAATGTTGAGAGATTTGGGGCAGATAAAAGAAAGTACTTCTTCATGCAGTGCATAGCTGAACTATGGAACTCACTGCCACAGGAGGCTGTGATGGCTTTAAAAGAGAATTAGATAAATTGATGATTGATTGATTTTTGGAACTCAGTTGGAAAGATGATGTGTAAATGCAATCCCATGCCATTGGAAATAAACCTTATATCACATCATAGTCTCAAGTGACCTTCATTCCAAGGAAACCAAACCCAAAGTTTGCACTGGAACTCCCGAACTCTCTTCCTCCTGCATACTGAAGACCGACATGAAACACAGGGAGGGATGGCAGACTACAGACTACCATCAGCGCTAGAGTCACTGATAGTAATAACTGCCTATGACAAAGTAAAACCTCGTAGAAGCTGCACTCTCACCTTATGGGAAAAGAGTGGGAAATTGCAGTGACTACTTTTTATTAGGTACATTTGGAGAGAGTGCCTGAAGAACTATGGATGGAGGCTCGTAACATTATACAAGAGGCAGCAACTAAAACCATCCCAATGAAAAGGAAATGCAAGAAAGCAAAGTGGCTGTCCAACGAGGCCTTACAAATAGGGGGGGAAAGAAGGCAAGCAAAATGCGAGGGAGATAGTGAAAGATAAAGGAAATTGAATGCAGATAGCAAGGAGAGACAAGAAGGCCTTCTTAAACGAGCAATGCGAGGAAATAGAGGAAAACAATAGAATGGGAAGAACCAGAGATCTGTTCAAGAAAATTGGAGATATGAAAGGAACATTTCGTACAAAGATTACCATAATAAAAGACAAAAGTGGAAAGGACCTAACAGAAGCAGAAGACATCAAGAAGAGGTGGCAAGAATACACAGAGGGACTATACCAGAAATAAATGGATGTCTCGTATACCCCAGGTAGTGTGGTTGCTGACCTTGAGCCAGACATCCTGGAGAGTGAAGTCAAATGGGCCTTGGGAAGCATTGCTAATAACAAGGCCAGTGGAAGTGATGATATTCCAGCTGAACTATTTAAAATTTTAAAAGATGATGCTGTTAAGGTACTACACTCAATATGCCAGAAAATTTGGAAAACTCAGCAGTGGCCAGAGGATTGGAGAAGATCCCAATCCCAAAGAAGGGAAGTGCCAAAGAATGCTCCAACTACCGCACAATTGCACTCATTTCACACGCTAGCAAGATTATGCTTAAAATTCTACAAGGCAGGCTCAAGCAGTATGTGGACCGAGAACTCCCAGAAGTGCAAGCTGGATTTAGAAGAGGCAGAGGAACCAGAGACCAAATTGCAAACATGCGCTGGATTATGGAGAAAGCTAGAGAGTTCCAGAAAGACATCTACTTCTGCTTCATTGACTATGCAAAAGCCTTTGACTTTGTCGACCACAGCAAACTATCGCAAGTTCTTAAAGAAATGGGAGTGCCTGATCACCTCATCTGTCTCCTGAGAAATCTCTATGTGGGACAAGAAGCTACAGTTAGAACTGGATATGGAACAACTGATTGGTTCAAAATTGGGAAAGGCTGTATATACGGCAAGGCTGTATATTGTCCCCCTGCTTATTTAACTTATATGCAGAATTCATCATGTGAAAGGCTGGGCTGGATGAATCCCAAGCCGGAATTAAGATCGCCGGAAGAAATATCAACAACCTCAGATATGCAGATGACACAACCTTGATGGCAGAAAGTGAGGAGGAATTAAAGAACCTTTTAATGAGGGTGAAAGAGGAGAGCGCAAAATATGGTCTGAAGCTCAACATCAAAAAAACAAAGATCATGGCCACTGGTCCCATCACCTCCTGGCAAATAGAAGGGGAAGAAATGGAGGCAGTGAGAGATTTTACTTTCTTGGGCTCCATGATCACTGCAGATGGTGACAGCAGTCACGAAATTAAAAGACGCCTGCTCCTGGGGAGAAAGGCGATGGCAAACCTAGACAGGATCATTAAAAGCAGAGACATCACCTTACCAACAAAGGTCCGTGTAGTTAAAGCCATGGCTTTCCCAGTAGTGATGTATGGAAGTGAGAGCTGGACCATAAAGAAGGCTGATCGCCGAAGAATTGATGCTTTTGAATTATGGTGCTGGAGGAGACTCTTGAGAGTCCCATGGACTGCAAGAAGATCAAACGTATCCATTCTTAAGGAAATCAGCCCTGAGTGCTCACTGGAAGGACAGATCGTGAAGTTGAGGCTCCAATACTTTGGCCACCTCATGAGAAGAGAAGACTCCCTGGAAAAGACCCTGATACTGGGAAAGATGGAGGGCACAAGGAGAAGGGGACGACAGAGGACGAAATGGTTGGACAGTGTTCTCGAAGCTACAAACATGAATCTGACCAAACTGCGGGAGGTAGTGGAAGATAGGAGTGCCTGGCGTGCTCTGGTCCATGGGGTCACGAAGAGTCGGACATGACTAAACGACTAAACAACAACAACATTTGGAGACCAAATTGCGGGTGTCTTGATGGCTTGGGTACTGGTGCAGAAATAAATTGGGTTCCCTATTGTTTTCCCTGAAAAAAAAAGATAAATTGATGAATGATGAGGTTATATACTATCCATACTGGATATGTTCTACCTCCACTGTCAGAGACAATCTGCTTCTGAATGCCAGTTGCTGGGTATCACATGTGGGCAGAGCGCTGTTGCACTTATGTCCTGCTTGCTTGCCGAATGTCAATTCTGCCCTTTAAATCCCAGTAATGTCCTAAAAAATCTGGAAAATCTGGCAGCCCTATGCTGGACTAGATGTTATTCTGCATTTCTGAATTGCTCCAGCTACTATATAATAAATTTAGTTTCAGTGGCAGGTGTAAAGCCGCTACCAACAAGGATTTTGGAATGTGGAAGAGTTGGATAAGTTGCTATTCTGGCAGCCTTATGAACTGAATCATTGCCCTTGATCCAAACCTATTTAGAAATCTAGCAGCAAATTATATCATAGTTCCATGAAAACAGCCTCCAATTGGGAATGGATAACAGAAAGATATGAGTGAAAGTTATATCTAGAGAAGTTCATGAACTCTGAGAATTAGAGCACTGTCATGCAAAGCTTACTTATTTATAAGATTTCTTACCCACATCACCATAAGGTCCCCAGAGTGTACAATTCTTAGACACATGATTGAGAAGCTAGGCAGTAATTTTTAATGTCTCTCCCTGACAAGAATGGAACACCTGCAGGAAACTCTCAACTCCAACCCAATACAACTGCCATCTAGTGGAAAAAAACATACAGTGGCACTATCCACACATTACCCTTTCGTTAAGAAAAGAATTACATATATCAGCACTATTGAAATATCCTGTAGTTCAGGTTTTCAGTCACACATCTCTAAATCTCAAAGGCTTCCAAATAACTCAAGCAATGCAAGTGATAATCTGACTAGTAAAATAACTGGCAGAATCTTAGTAACTGAGCTTAGTTTTTTAGGTACCACTTGGTGATGGTACTTTCTCAGGAATAGGAAAATGATGTCAATCGTTTCTGTTAAGTATTCCATATTTTACCCATGCAAAATATGATTTCTGTTTCATTTTCCCCCTTGTTCTAAAAGCTGGAATTTACCAGTCCGATTTCCACCAAATTTGATATTCTCTCTCTCTCTCTCTCTCTCTCTCTCTCTCTCTCCCATAGCTGTCAACTTTCAGAAAATAAGGGATCAGCAGCCTCACCTGTCCCGGAGACAGTCTACGGGGTATCTAACAATCCGGGATAGCAGTGGGAAGCAGCGGGAAATGGCGCTGGAATAAGGGAATTTCCCACAAAAAAGGAAAGGTTGGCAGCTGTGCTCTCTCCTGGCTCTAAATGCGGTAGTTCTCACTGAATTGCCAGTTACAGAAATCCTACTTTAGTTTAGTTTGATAATTGGAAAGGTACTTATTCCAGGTCAGGTCATTCTGAAATAAGATTCATATCTAAGTTTTCTCATTAATATAGCACTCTCCTGGCTATTAGTGATGTTGGCCTGTAGCTTAAAAGAGTAATATGTGAGTCGTTCTATCTCAAGATTTTATTTGCAGTCCTTACTGCCCTCTTTGCCTCTCTGCTTGTTTGAAGGAAAAAATGGACTAGTGGTGGTGTGGCAGAAATTCTGCTGCTTTAAATTGAGCTGTATTGTCTATTGCATAGACTGTGATACAACTGTTCATTATTAGGCCTTCTAATTCACTCAGTGGTTAGCACTTTCTGGTCATCTCTGGTATTTTGTAAGCTTCAAGTTCTGGATCTCCATGAGTAACAGTTTGGATTTGATGAAATGTATTTTCTGTACTCCACCTAATCCATATCTGTTTGCATCCTCTACTAACCACTGGGGGGCCTGTTGGCACTGTAAAATTTTAATATGTATCTTTGTAAAGGCAGCCTCCTTAACTGGTCCCCCAAACCAGGATGTAGTGGATTTCAGTAGCAGGTCTAGTGGTTGTACTTCTGTTGAGGTGTCATGCAAATATCAACCTAGATAAATGATAGAATAGATGTTATCCACACAGGTATATCTATCCTGCACACCAATATTGGTTTGATTCCTCATTAATTATAAAAAATAATCAAAGAAAGTATTGTTTGCTGAGGTGCTGAGAATACGGGGTTAGCTTTCTCTTACAGAACTATAATTCCCAGAGTGTCCAGTGTGTGTTGGAAGGAATAACAGTGAAATCTACTGAAATTTATAGTGTAGATATGCCCTTCGTTTATGTAGCACATGGTAAGGATTACATTATTACCAAGTGGATTTTGGAGGACAGATGGCCAGCCTGATCCTCAAAATACTTTGCAGCGTCCAGCCTCATTGAAACAAATGGTGCTTGCACCCAGCAGAGCACTCAAACCAATATCGTTAAAATGACACATTCAACGCCTCATCTGCGCAAAGCAGAAAAGGCTTAGCCCACATAAACTTGACACTTCCCTGTCAGTCAGCCAAATGATGACCTCGTATGCATATAGGCTCCTAGTCTCCAAAGGGAGCAATTAATGCAAGGCACAAGGTTCTCCAGATGTGCCAGAATTGTTTGTTCCCATGGGCTGTAGCATCACAACATTCTATTGCTTTTACATGCCTAAATATGAATTAAGCTTTAAAGTAGCCTCCAAGCCAAAATAAAAACAGGATTGCTTTTAGTTTTGCAGAAGGATATTTTGTCCAATCTAGTACATAACAGACACTGCCATATTAACAGATACATGCTATGTACTCATGCAGCCTGATCCTATGTGTGTTTACTCAGAAGCCTATGCCACTAATTTCAGTGTGGCTTACTCTCAAGTGTGCACAGCACACAGCGTTGCAGCCTTAGTTATTTTCAGTCCTATATTAACAAACATGAGGGTACTTTAATTCTGTTTACCTTTTGTCTTCTTCTTTCCCCATAGCAGGTGTTAACAGACCTTAATGTATACACGCTTAATGTATGGCCGCAACACTGTTGTGCAATTTGCTCCCTAGAGAAGCCCACTTGACCACTTCTTTGCTGACCTTTAGCGTGACTTTTTAAAACAGGCTTTTAAATTTCAACCTATTTCTGACTCCATTTTGTGGTTGTATGCTTTCTTGTATTACGGTGTTAATTTATGTTAAATTGCATTTTTAAATCATATTTATTTTTGATTTTTAAAAAATTACAAAAGTACAAGCATATACAATGTGTAACAAAAATTCCCATCTCTTCCCTCTCTCCAAAATATTCCATGTGCATATATTTAGCTCCAAAAAAAGGTAAGTAACAGTGAAGTTCATGTGCTGAATTTTGGATAGTTGATTGTTGAGCATTGTTGTCTATTTTTATCTTAACATTTATTTCCAGTGAGAGACCTGAATTGCTGGTGGTTTAATAATTGTACTCTCTCTTCTAATGTACTGAAGTAACATATACCAAGTTTGCTCAAAATCATCTTTGGTTCTCATGGTAAGTTGCAGCTGAAAGTTTAGGATGTAAGCGTGTTGCACAAGCAGTGAGAGCCAGTGTAGTGTGCTGATTAAAAGTACTTACACTAGTGAGAACAGGACAAACCCTACTCTGCCACAGAGCTTACTGTCATGGTCTATTGGAGAAAGCATGAATAGTGCCAGAACAGTTGTTAGAAGGTTGTCCATGTCAGGCAACTGTCCTCCCACAAGCAGCTCCTACACTTTGCAACTTCCTGCCTATTGACATCTGGTAGGCACCTTCGCTGTATTTTTTTGGCCCTCACTTAAAACATTGTTATGTAGGCAAGCGTGTCTAGACATGTAGAAGTTACATGTGTTTTCTCTCTTTTTTAGCTACTGCTGATTTGAATGTTTTTAACTGCTATTTATCAAGAATTTTAATCCTTTATTTTTATAAACCTCTTAAGAGGTATTCTTGCAATCCAATGCCCTTGCACATTGCCTTGAGTTCATGGGGGGGCGGAGAACAGGACAAAATGTTAATAAAATACTGATGATTGATAATACGTTGACTTTTCCACCAATATAAGTTGGAGAAAAGCCTATCATAACCACCCCCCTACTGGGCAGGAACTCATCAGACTTAAACATAGGGAACAGCTTTAGCCTATCCATTCCAAAGATTCTCTCCACTCCCTGCCCCCCCCCCAGATAGTGGTTATTCCCTGAGCCCAGCTGATGAAAGACACAGATGTGCTTACAGAGAAGCAGCTCTTGCCGCCTCCCTTGTTCCCCAGAGCCCTTCTCAGCCAGCTTGATATCTAAGTGGAAAGGAAGAAAATAGGCTGTCAAGTGAGGTTGCCACCCAAATGATTTTCTGAATTGATTAGCTCCTCTCTCTTTTTGCAACCCCCGCCCCAATCACAGATCCCGAGGCTTGCAAGCAGAGATCCTTGCAGATCTTACAGGCTAAGTAATGACATGGGGTAAGAGAACTCTAGGGAAAACCTAGATGGAACCTTATAGAAAACGAGACAAAGGAAAAGGCAAAGCAGGGAGGGGGAACAACCCAAAAGGGGCACTAAATAACTGCCAGAAAGGAGCACAGATTGTAACAGTCGGAGACCACCTTGGGGCTGCAGCTGGTTTTGTCTCTCTGACTTAAAGGAGAGGCAAGGCAAGCATGCTGGGAAAAGACTGTAGACTGAAGAGTTAATTAATAAGGGATGGACAAGCAGGCAGAGAAAAGGGAGGCTTAAATCCTCAACTTTTCTGTGGACCAAGCATCCGAATAAAAGATATGCTAAGCAGGAGCCTGTTACTGAAGCTAGTTATGGTCAGCAGTTATTGTGCTATGGCTTGTGCACAGAGCTGATGCAAAATGCCATTTGGAATGGGGAAAAGAAAATCAGCAAATACCAGATATTGAAAGACCCAACTTTCAGAAGACCAGCTTGCATAATATTGCCAGGTCCCTTTGGGCCATAAAATGAAAGCTCTGTAGTGTTTTCTAATTACTACTACTAAGAGCATGTGTGTACAGAGTTCATTACAGGCATTGCAACTGTATGGCCAATTTGATTTTCTACAAGTTTCGCACACTGCCCAACATATCACTCTTCTATGTTCATAGGCAGTATGCTACGGAAAACTAGTTGCAATGAGTTGGGTTGTGTTTAGAGAGCACTGCTGCCTTATGTCCTGCTTGTGGGCTTCCCAAAGGCATCTACAGTGGTAACTAAGGTTAAGTACTTAATTCGTCCTGAAGGTCTGTACTTAACCTAAAACTGTTCTTAACCTGAAGCACCACTTTAGCTAATGGGGCCTCCTGCTGCCGGAGCATGATTTCTGTTCTCATCCTGAAGCAAAGTTCTTAACCTGAAGCAATATTTCTGGGTTAGCGGAGTCTGTAACCTGAAGTGTATGTAACCTGAAGCGTATGCAACCTGAGGTACCACTGTAGTAGGTCACATAGGAAACAGGATGTTGGATTAGATGGGTCCTTGCTCCAACCTGCCAGGGTTCAACTGATGGTAGGCAGTGCACAGAGTATCTTTTCTAAATAGCCTGTGAAATTGGAGTCTAAGTGTAGGTGGGATTCTTCTTCAATATCCACTGGACCCATATGGTACTTGCATGTTTGTCCCTGAGAAGCAAATAATAGCTTCAGGGGTGGGGGATTTAGAGAAGAAAAACAGCATTTGAAAAAGGGTTAATCACTTCCCCCTCAGCCTCATGACCCCAACCCGATTTGCTCCCTGGTCTCTGCGGCTGCTTTTAAGCTTTTAGAAAAGTGCGGGAGATCTGATTATGGATCTCCTGCCATCTCATCTAGTTGTCCTCTTGCTGATTGCTTGTATGAGTTTTACTTGTTTTTTTTTTTATTTAAGTCTAAATAAAATTTGCACCTGGGTTTTGTTTTAAGATGCAAATATGTATTGCTGCAGGGAGTAGCATATAAAAGTCATTTACCCTCCTGTGTTTCAGTAAGATAGCTCTGAGGAATCTGAAGCCCTCCATTATTCCCAGCCAGCAAGGCCAGTGGTCAGTGATGATGATGATTAACATTTCTATACTGCCCTGAAGATCACAGGGTGGTTTACAACATAAAACACAAAAATGAATATCATAATAAAAAAACAAAACACCCCCCCCCGAGTTTAAAAGGCCATAGATTGTTTAATTAGCCAAAGACCTGTGAGAAGAGGATTGTTTTTGCCTGGCACCTAAAGGCGCCAGGTGACCCTCCTTGGGGAGGGTATTCCACAAGCGAGGAGCCACTACAGAAAAGGCCCTTTCTTGTGTTGCCAACCTCTTATAGAGGAGGTACATGAAGAAGGGTCCAGGTTGGTTCATATGGGGAAAGTGATGATGGCTGTTGTAGTCAGACAAGATCTGGAGGGTCACAAGTTAGCCATTCCTAAGTATAAGAGAAGGAGATTGTCTATTTAACTTCACTAGGAAGTCCTATTTAATTGTACCCAACACCTACACCCCAAAACAATTAGGAGTAAGCAAGGCCTCTCAAACGCCAGCCTTTGGCAGAATGTACTATATTAATTCCACAGTTATTCAAGTCTGTTGACTAGGATGGCACTCCTAGGATGCTACCTAATAAGCACTAACCATTACCTGCTGAATAACGGTCATCTCCTTTCTGCAATATGATTAACTTCAAGATTAATGGAATGAGGAATAAATGCTTTTTAAATTGGTTCTAAATTGCATGGATTATGAGTTCATTATGCCTCAGATCTAAAAAAACTCTCACTTCCTTCATCTCCTTTTCAATTTTCAGCCATCCGTTTTGCATATCTGAGTATTATAGAAACATAACTGTATGTTAACCTGGAAGCAGCTTATATCAAAATACATGATACAACTTTGTGTTTCATATACAGGCCAATTTGTGATTTTAAAAAACATATAAAATAAAAAGGAGGGAGTCTAGTTACATGAGAAAAACACCCAACTGCCTTATAATCTCTACCCCAATACACTGGCAAAAAAAGGGGGGATGGAAAGGGGAAGAAATGTCTTACAACTTCTGGCTCAATATGTAGCACTTTCTCTATTTATCCCCCCCCCCAATGCAATGCTCAGTCATTAGTAACTGAAGCTATAGGCTTTCAAAAGAGGCAGCAAGCCTATGCTGGGAACTTATGGCCCATGCATGCCAGTTGGGGTACATAACAGTAACACCCTTGGAGTGTTACAGGTATTCTTGTACATTAATATATCAAGTTGGCAACTTTAATTTCAGAAAAAATATTCATTATGGTGATGAAGTGTGTGATGATATTTCACTACAGGGATAGCATCACTTGTGGCACAGTCTTTCCAGCTATTCTTTGTGAAGTCACTGCTTAGGTTTCAGGTTACAGTGGTACCTCGGGTTACCCTTCAGCTTACAGACTCTGCTAACCCAGAAATAATACCTCGGGTTAAGAACTTTGCTTCAGGATGAGAACAGAAATCATGCGGCGGTGGCGCAGCAGCAGTGGGAGGCCCCATTAGCTAAAGTGGTGCTTCAGGTTGAGAACAGTTTCAGGTTAAGAACGGACCTCCGGAATGAATTAAGTACGTAACCAGAGGTACCACTGTTTATAATTCTTTGCTGCCTGCCTTCTGAAGTTACATGGGTGGCAACCAGAGACAGGTCCTTTTCTATAGTGACACCATTTCTCTGGAACATAGTCCCAAGATGTTCACTTGGTGCCTATGCTAACATTTAGGTACCTGGTAAAAAACTTGTTTTCTTGAATTTTTATTTAATTTAGCTTATTTCTGGGTTTTTCATACTGTTTTTAGAGTTTTGAGTATTTCTTGTTTTAGTATTATTTTGATTTTAAAATAGCATGCCACCTACAGCATTTTAAATGGAGAAAGTACGTATTTTAAATAACTTAGGCACATCTGTTTTCTTGAGCCTGATGGATTTCCTTCTAAAAAGAAATATTGGCATAACTTTCCATTCTTGAATAACCACCCAGGTGACGTTATGCATTAATACCTATTAAGCAACATTTTTTGAAACTGTATCTGTTTCTGAATATGGCAATCAGACTGCCATATTTATCAATATACACACAGATAAGCATATTTCATTTGTATTTTAAGATCTACATTGTCTTCCAATTTGTTTTGCAAAATAATTCAAGGTGCTAGTTTGACCTATCAAGTAATAAATTAGCAATGGGAAACCTATGGTTTTCCAGATGCTGCAGCACTAGTTTTCATCAGCCCGGATTACTGGAAATGCAGGATAGAGCTGATGTCATCCCTATAACACCTGGAAACCCACCCTTGTCCCAGTCTGAGACAACAGTATCTGGAAGACTGTTTTCATCCACACAAACCTGCCCAACAGCCAAGATCAGGCATAGGCAAACTTGGCCCTTCAGATGTTTTGGGACTACAACTCCCATCATCCCTGACCACTGGTCCTATTAGCTAGGGAGGATAGGAGTTGTAGTCTTAAAACATCTGGAGGGCCAAGTTTGCCTATGCCTGGCCAATGTCTTAATCTGAGGCTCTTCTCCCACCATGACTGGGGTCTTTTCTGTGCATGCACCATAGTTATGGAACATTGGCTTCGGGCACGCTCACCAGGATCCATTTGTTATATTTTTGGCAGTTTGCTCTCTTTATTTGAGCTTTTGGTGAATAATGATTTGGTTTTTGATTGGTTTTTATTTACAATTTATTTGAATTGCTTGTGGTTTCTTCTTCTGGTTAACTGCATTGCTATTTTAATTATTTTATCTGTTAATTGTACTCAGGGTACAAAATGCAGCTTCTGTTGGGACAAAATTTGGATTGCATGGGCACATTTTTTATTATTATTGTACTGTTGCACAGAGTAGCAGATACATGGGATGAGAAGAAAGGAGATGCTAAAAGCTAGCCAACAATGGTGGGAGAGATTATGTGTGTTGCTCTGAGAGCAATGCTGCAGGGAGAAAAAGAAGGAAAACACAGTCTGGGTGAAAGAGAACAGAAAAATCACAATGACACAATGACACCACTCTACCCTACAGAGAAGAATACAACTGTGCTCTCTGCACAAAATCAAGGGCAGATATTTAGGGTCATTTAATTACTTTCAACAGAAGGTGTGGCAATTTTTAAAAATGCACCCTACAAAGGCAATAGAATTCACTATGTGACCCGCAGACTGCACTGCAAATAACACTGCCATAGATGACCAGGGTATTAATTTTAGATCTCATGAATTGGAATACAGCATACACACAAAAGAAAGACACCCTACTGTTAACGCTGTAGTTATGGTGGAGCATGAAGGCTGTCATCTATCGAGTCATTGCCTGCAACTATCTCACGTTTTCCTTTGAGGCCTCCTGTCTGAGTATTTAGACAGGAGGCCTCAAACCCTGTTTATGTGACTTAATAAGATCATAGCAAATTGGTACCTCAAGTTGCTGCACCAGACTGTTCTGCCTCCCAGAGGGGCTGGAGGAAACAATACTAATTTGCATTTATTTCTGTGTTGAAATATATTCAGATACACTGTATCAGGACTGGCCACATAGTTACCAAGCTTAAACTTTGGCTATATATCTTGCCAAACTGCACAAATAATGTGGATCATTTTGAGAGGCATAGGTCGTCTCATAGGCAGGATGGTGGTCTCAGATGGTCCCATGGACACTCTTGAGAGCCTGTTTGAAGAAGACTGGGGACGTTACTTGCTAGCCAGCTGTCCAAACAGCTCCCTTTTCACTTCTGCTACCACTGTAAGCATCTCACAGGCTTCCCCAGCCAGTATTCCCGCACTAGCTTTTAATAGTAGTTCTAAAACTGGTCACAGAAAACATATTGGAGGCACTTTTGCAAAGTGTGAGCATATCCTGGAAGGAAGTAGACAGTGATGGTTAGGCAGGGATAGACAAGAGGAAAGGCAAGGGAGATGCTGGGACAACAGGAGAACAAATAAAAAGTTAGAGATGAGTGAGGGGGGAAGGAAAGTGAGAATAAAACTGAGGAAAGAGTCAATAGGTGTGAGCACTCTTTGCCTATGGAGGTGTGCATGCACTGTAGGTATGCGAAAGGCTTAACGGAGAAACGTGCATGGACATGATTTATAATGCGAAAATGCCAAAATTGGGTGTGCAAGCACAGTGTCCCCATTTCCCTCATGCCCCATCTTTCCATGCACCGTAAGCATTTGTTGGTCTCCACTAGTTTATTACTACTACTCACCCACATAACACATACACATTATGGCAAGAGATAAGCCATAATTATTTTGTGGACAGAAGTACAGTAGGTTTGGATATTATTTTCATCAGATAGTTTACTTCTTTAATGCTATGCCACCACCCATTCTCGTCCCCTAGGCCAAGCTCTGATTTACATTTTCAGAGAAGGATTAATTACACCTTATTGCTTGTTCACATAGCAGGCTAGTATCATCTTCAAAGGACCATTACAGGGAGAAGGAAGAAGGAGACATGCCCCATAATTTAGTGGCCATTACTTTTAAATTAGAAGGTTAATTGTTAGGGCACTTCAACTTACATTCTAATGCTCAATTCTGTCTGCTAACTGTAAAATAAAACATTACCTTAAATGTAACAAGAGGCTACAACTGAAATGTATGGATTTTTATATATAAATTAACCAGTTTTGTTTTCCTGTTACTCATCATCTTTTTCCATCAACACAAGAAACGGATAGTGTGTTCTATGAGATCAGATCAGCTGCTGTTCTGTTGCAATGGCCAGACTCACCCAAATCTACAGTTTCTTTCCTGGAAGGATGGGTAAGAAATTAGGAGGAAGGTTAAAGAGCTGGGACAAAGGAAGGCAACATTCATTGTAAATAAACTTACACCTCCAATTATATGTTTACTCAGAAGTAAATTCCAGTTATTTCAATTAGACTTACTCCCAAGAAAATAGAGATAGTATTATATGCAAATGACCAAGGCAAATATATTGTTGAGGGTTGCAGAGTTAAGCAAATAGATTCCCACGCACCCAGATCAAACTAGCAACATGTAGCCCAGCATAGTGCCACTATTAATTGTTTGCTTGGTTAACAAGACCTGGATTTCCTGCAACTCCTTCATTACAAAGAAGACTATTCCAGGAAGAGTCTGGAGATGATTAAACAGATTAGTCACTACTCTTCCCCATGGAACCAGAGCTGAGTCCCTTTTCACCATGAATCAGACAAACACAATCCACCCAAAATCCCTCTAAGCTTCCCACTTTTAATTTATACCTACAGCTTTACTACTAATACTCACAAAACCATTTTCTACTTTGGAGCCTGATTTGTAACAGTTACAAAAAGACATTTCCTAGATTTTATTTGCTAGCTACATCAGCACAAAACCTCAGCCACAAAAGCACTTCTGCTGGTTGTTTTTTATTATTAAAGTTTTTTTTATTTTCAGTGTATAAACACAATTAGAAACACTTCTGTTAATACTTCTCTTTTCAAAAGGAAATAGTAAACTCAAGTGGGACCTTCAACAAAACATCATAGTGCAGCATGCTCCTGTTTAGGTTTCTAGGCAGCCACATCCACTTCCACAATACTCCACTGTGTCTCTCCCATTATCCACTCCCACCCACAACAACAGTCTGTCTTTTTTTAAATAACATTTTATTGATTTTCCAAAAATAAACAACAATGCAAAAACAAAACAAATTGACTTCCCTCTAATCCCTTCCTTGGTTCTATTATTTATCAAGATACTGCATGTCAATTGTTAAATTTGTAACATATTTAAATCACCTATTATCAATTCATAATAAAATTACAAGTAATCTTAAAACCCTGCTAATGTATTAACCTGTGTACATTGCTTCTGTATATATGCAATAAACATCTTCCATTTTTCCTTACATCCATTGTCATCTCTTCCTCTTAATTTCATCATCAATTTTGCCATTTCAGCATATTCCATTAGTTTAACTTGCCGGTCTTCTTTAGTTGGGACACCTTCTTCTTTCCAATATTGTGCTAATAAAGTCCGTGCGGCCGTTGTTGCATACATAAACAAATTAACCAACAACAGTCTGTCAATCTTCCATGGCCACTGAGCATGCTTAGTCTTTATTGAGAGGTGCCTAGAACACTGCTAGCCTTGTTGTGCTCTTTGTGTTTCAGTTAATAAGGCTTGGGGATGTGGACAAGGTGCTTGGTTCAGAATGGGCGACCACCTGTGACCATGAACCTTGACCCTCATAACTGATAAAAACTAGCAGGGGACGGACAGTTGGGCTAGGGAGCTGATTAATGCTTCTTTCCTTACTAGGGAATGTGTTTTGAGTGAATAGTTGTGGGCTAGATCCAGGCTCTTGGTTGAAACTAATTTTTCTAGATCCAGTTCAATCAGGGCTTAGGCCTAGTTTTGGCATCGAAACTGCCTTGGAAACTTCTATTTTACATCTGCAGGTGTGGCAGTAGATGTGGAAGATGAGTGTCTTGTCTTAGTAAAGAACTGGGTGAGAGCCAATAAACTGAAGATTAATCCAGCAAGACTGAGACACTGTTACTAGCTGGTTCCCTAGACTGGGTGGATGGGCTGTGGCCTACTCCTCCTGAAGTATCATGTATACAGCTTGACAGTACTTCTGGATCCAGTACTGTTGATTGAGGCTGAAGTAGCCTCAGTGGCATGAAGTGCTTTCAATCAGCTTTGACTGGTGGCTCAACTGCACCCTTGTATGGATAACCAAACTTCTGTTGTCTATGCTCCGCTGACCTCTAGGTTGGATTACTGCAATGTGTTATACATGGGGCTGTCACTGAAAACAGATTGGAAACCTCAGCTAGTGCAGAATTCTGCAGCCAGATTGTTGACCAGGGCAGGGTGCTCTGAACATGTAACACCAATTCTGGCACCATTTGCACTTACCTCCAATTAGTTTCCAGCTTCAATTCAGAGTGCTAGCTTTGACCCATAAAGCCCAACACAGCTCAGGACCCCAATACTTCAAGAACCACCTCTCCCTATACGAAAAGACCCAAACCACGAAATTATCACCTGAGGTCTTCCCTGTGTGCCCCATTCACAAGTGGTTAGGAGGGTAGCAACATGAATAATAGACCCTTACAGGCTTCCCTCTTGTGGAATACTATCCTCAGGGTGGCTTATGTGGGACCATCTATTTTTAGGAGCCAGGCAATAACTTGCATTCTTACCTAGGGCTTTGAGCCATGGATCTGAAGTCCTACAGAGAGGAAATAAAAAACTAGTAACAGAGGAATACCAGTAAATGCTCCCAAAATACACTTAAAATACAGTTTGCTATTACTGTAGATAGTGCCTGGCGTGTTCTGGTTCATGGGGTCATGAAGAGTTAGACACGACTAAATGACTATAAGTTACTGTAGATGATGAGAGATGGTCCAGTATGATCACAGAAATCGATCTGTAAAACAAGATATTGTGAATTTTACTTCTGACAGGAATTTACTAGGTGACTTCAGGCAAGCAACTTGCTCTGCCTCAGCCTCCACCCCAGCACCAAATTGCAGCTGGAAAGCTAATGAAACTAACCTACCTTTCAGACTGAAATAAGGATTACCAGATAATTTAGGGTGAAATGCTTTTAATGCAGTACTCTTAAGGCTGCAATCCTAGGTAGACGTTACTGATGAGGAAGTCTTGTTAAAGCAATAGGATTTATTTTTGAGTAGGAATGCACAGGATTGCACCACGCATTACTGCCAGGAGAGCTTACCTACACTCCAAAGATATTGAGATTTCTCATATAAACCATCATATAACCTCATATAAACCATCATTCCCTAGTCTCCTCCTGTGCACTTTGCTTACTATAGTTGGAGCTGGTTTAATCCAGCACAGGCTGATACAATACTCAAGAGAGCAGCTGCCTCCCATTGCAGAGCTGAATGTCAGTCAGTGTTTCTCCAAATAGGGACATGATCATTTCAGCCTGACATTTTGTGTGCATGTGAATCAGCTCTCTCAGGCTGGGTTTTTTAAAAAAGCAAATCATGTGCATAATTGGGGGAAAACAACACAACAATGGTTACAGGTAAATAATAGCCAGCCCCCCCCCCAATATATTGAAGTGGACACTTTGAGAAGAGAGCAGAATTGCTGGATCTCTATTGGAGGTGTAACATTTATAAGTCAGCCAGACTTGAGTCTCAGGAATGCTGTCATTTACTCTTATGTTACAGCTCAGTATGCATAGTAGTGTTTATCCACAGCAGTATAGCAGCCCTTGTAATTCCCACCATACTAGGAACACTATAACGATGGATGGTAGGTCTGCTAATTTAGAATCCCTTTGCTGCCAGCTGCCAGGACCACATGATTCAAAGAAAAGTGCATAAAATCCTAGAATGGACAATTACCAAAGAACCTGCACAAAAAGGGAAGTTGCTCTCTAATCCCCACATCAGTAAGTTGTTATTCTATGCCTTAAAGCAGGAGGATTTTTATATCCCTTAGAAAAAAACGTTTTTCATCCCATCTAATGTAGCCACAGATGGTCTCAATAGCCATATAAATGTCTGCTCCTTTTTTCAAACCTACTAAACTCTTGGCCTTAGCAATATCTTAGGATAATGAATTCCACATGTTAATTGTGCACTGTGTGAAGTATTTCCTTTTATCATTTTAAATTTGTTGCCTTTCAATAGCAGTAGATGGCCTCTTAATCCTGTGTTATGAGAAGGGGTAAACAAGAGCTCCTGTCTCACTTGTACACATCATTTTTTATTTTAAATGTTACTGCCAAAATTGTATTTCCCAGTTCATTCCATCTCCGCATGATATCCAACATACTATTTCTCTGGCATTTGCAAAGCTTGATAGTATAAGATACTGATTCCTCTGTCAAGCCAAAACTTTCTTCTACAGAACCTCACCTGTTGTAGATGCCAACATTACTGAGCCACGAAAGTAGTGACCATTAAGAAGAAAAACATCTATGGGCATGATCCAGTCAAAATTTAAGCATTTTTATTTCACTGGGTGTTATGTGCTTAAATTGTTAACTGAAGCCAATAAGTGCTTAAATTTGGTGGATAATGACGTTCTATTTGTTAAACACTATAGAAGACAGTTCAAAATGTTTACTTTTGATCATCACTTATTGTACAATACAATAACATGAAGAAGGGAAGCAGCAGCAAGGGAAGATTGCTTCCACCAGGGGCTGAGCAAGATCCAGCTGCTTAGGTTCACTTCCTTGCCCCAAAAGGCCTGTTGCTAGCTCAGCCACACTCACTAGTCTCTGAGGACCTTAGTGGGAGCTGTTACCTGGCAACTGCCAGCAAGGGAAGGCTGCTTCCATCACAGGATGAAACAAGTTCCAGCTTCTCAGCCCCACTCCTTTTCCACAGAGAATTTTGGTGGGAGCCAGTGCCTAGAATGATTCAAGGATGATGGCAGAAAATGCCACCTAAAAAAAATCCTGGTTCTTTTTGGACACCATGCAATCAGTGTTAGAAACAGATATGAAAGCTAGGAGCTAAATGGCACTTTAAACCTAGGTTATGGCCACAACAATGGAATGTCTAGGCACACTTTTTTTAACAACAGGAATGAAAATGAATGAACTGCAGCTAAAATATTATGCTTATTTTTCACATGGACTAGTCCTTCCCTTGCCCACCCCCCTAATATTCTTAAGAGGGTCTCTTGTACAGTTTTCAGAGAGTAGCTGGAAGGGAAGAGGGCAGAAAAAGGTCCTCCTTTCCTTCCACTCTGAAGTTTTAATCTGAAATCTTAGGCGCAGTACTACGCCCAGAATTCAGAAATTCCCTATCGCAAAATGCGCCTAGAACAATGGCAGTTTCAAACACTGCATTGAATTCTAGTTCCTGTACTGTATCCGAATGCAATTTTATTTTGTGAATATTTTGTAATATTGTTTTAAGAACCACTTATGGCAATAAAGTTGGTGTATGAAATAAGGGGCAATTATGCCCCAAGGAACAATATCGTTCTGAAGTAAAGGACACTTAGAACACACAGTTTCTATGACAAATGAGGAAGCATATGCAATGAGCTACAATTTCACATTTCTTTTTTTTTATAAAGACATACAAAAAAAAAGAATGTAAGCTGGCACTGGGGGAGACTGAGGACCATTTTAAAGCAGACTTTTTTTTGTTCTTGCAATTTATTTTGGGAACTTTTGTACTCTAAGGTTTGGGGTGTCTGTTCTTTTTGGTTTTTTATAGGAGAGGAATGAAATGTCTTATTCAAAACAACAGCTAACACTTAAATTGAAAAAGGTGTCAACAGTGTAAAATTATTATTGAGCACAAAAGCTAGTCTAGCTCTTTTGTAACAAGTGGTACTTTCTCAAGCAATATAACCTTCTCTGTCTTTATGGAGGGATCGGTATCTGCTTTGGATTGTTATAGCACTGAATTCACTTTCTGAACAGATTTGTTTTCTAAAATTCCAATTCATATTTTCTTTATTCACACTGCTTTCAGCAATGCCAGGTGTGTGTGTGTACAGTTAGGTTTGAGGATTTGTTGGTTGTTCAAAACGGTTATAAATATATCTAGCTGAGCAGCTGCCTGAGATCTAGATGCAGATGTTCAATGGAGAAACAGACATACTTTTTTCTGGATTGTCAGTAATTTAAGTTTTTAAAGTAAACTTCAAATACTGTACAAGTTTTGAAGCAACAACTGAAAACTCCTAAAATTCTAGAAACTCAAAGATTTGTTTATAGTTTATTTTCCACTTGATAACACATTCTGGCTGAAAAACAGCTGCTAGTTTACAACGAATTATTATTACTTCCTGATGGAGGAGTGTAAATAGCTTTCAGGAGAGACATTCATTAACAGAGGCTGCTAGTTTGAAGTAGGAAGCATCAACGCAGCATCTCCACAAAGAATGCAGAGCTCAGACTCTTCCGCAAACAAAACATAAAAACAGTGAAACTATTTCTTATATCTGATGAAGTGGCTTGTAGTCCGCAAACACTAAATTACGCCACAAGAAATTTGTTCGTTTTAAAGTATACAAGAACTGTTTTCACGTTTGAAAGCTGAGTGATACAATCCAAATCGTTCACTTAACAAGCGGGTTTTAAGCACTCCCAATTCTGTTCTGGATTTTTTCAAAAAAAAGGTGTGCTTAGTTCCCATTTGGGCTCTGTAAACCCCAAGATTTCATGTAACTACAGCAGAGAAATTTATAATCCTAGAGTTCTGTATTCGAAATCACCAAAAATGGGTTATAAACCACAAGCACGTTTTGAAGTGGGGGAAACGGGACACTCTCCCCTATAACTACTTCCCCCAATTGAAAGTACAACAGTGAGGAATACTAAATCAATCCTGTATATGAACGGCAAGTTTGCCAAAACTGCAATAAACACACCATTTATTCCTTGCAGTAAAGTATTTGTCAGAAATCTCCGCCTCCAAGCAGAGAGAAGGAAACCCTTGGATCAAATACGCCCAGCAAGACGTTCCTTTTAGCCACGCAAAGACTTGCGCACTACCAGTTACCACATGCGCGCCGAGGCTTAAAATCCTATACACAATCTGGGAAATAAAACCGCTTGAAGCCTAAGCAATTTACTTCTGTAGCACAGGCTGCGCAGCAGGGTCATTTTAACCCTTTTATAATTTCACGTTTCGTTCGTCTAAAAATCAGAAATGAACAATAACCAAGTAAAAAACAAAACAAAAGGAAGCGAAGAATGGCATCACAACCACTGAGTAACAGGATCGCTGAGCCTCCAAGTTACAAAAAGACCTCAAGGCATAATTTGCGAAGGCTAAAAATCTTCACAGAAAGAAGCCCTAAAATATATATATATCTCACGGAATCCGAGAAATAAAAATAAAAACTCCACTAACTGAATTCCTGACTCAAAATCCTCTGAGAATGCAAAAAAGCAGGGCCTCCCTCCCTCCTACAGCAGACGACCCACCGGGCAAGCTGCTCTGAACTATTGCGGTGCTCAGAGCTTAACTAAATTTCGAAGAGAGAAAACTCCGCCTCCGCCAACCTCCTTCGCCTACAAAAAGAGAGCCCTCCTTCTTTCCTCACAGCCACAGGGAACGCTTTAATCAAGAGCGCCGCCCAGCGCGAGGTCCCCAATTGGCTGCCCGCTGGAACAAAGGCGGGGCGAAAGTGTTGTTATGATAAAGAGCAGTCCCGCCTACGCCTCGTGCGCGGAGAACTTCCCAATGCCGGCTCCTCCTCCTCCTCCCCCCCCCTTTTTAACTTGCGCTCACGAGCCTTTTAACGGCTCTCAAGAAGCCCATTTTCTCCACACGATTCGGTCTCGAAGCTCCGCCCCTTCCTCCCACGACTCGCGCGCGGGCTCCTCCGCTTGCCTAAAAAGTTCGCCCATAGGCTCCTCCTCCTGCCTCTCTTGGCTATACTCCCGCCTCCCCCCCCCCCCGTCTGTACGAACGCATGAGAGGAGTTTGATGCCTCCTTCCACACAAATACTGCTCCTCCTCCCCCGTGCGCCCTGCCGGCGAGACCCCGCCCCCTGCTCGCGCAGACACGCCTTCTTTCTCCTTTCGGACCCCGCCTCTCACCGTCGCGCGCTCGACAACCGTCCCCCCGTCGTCGCCACCCTCCTCGCATCGCAACCGCACGAGTCGCTCTCACCCGCCCTCAGCGCCCTCCCCCCCCTTCCTAAGCCCCATCTGTTTCCCCGGCTGGTTGAAGCGCAGTTTCTCCTTCTCCTTTTATATATATATATATATATAAAATAATATCTATAAATATACATTGTATGGACGGGGCAGTAGCGGCGACCTGAGGTGAAGGTGGAAGATGGGTCCGTGTGGCGGCAGCCTCCAGCAGCAGCGCCGCCCCCGCCTGCCTTAGAGACCCGCGAGCAGGCGAGGGAGGAGGAGCAGGAGGCGGCGGCTGAGGAGGCGCCAGCCCGGACAAGCCCCATGCGGAGGAGTCGGCGCGGAGGGGGCAGCTGCGGCTGCTGAGAGAGGCTGAGGGCGAGAGAGAGAGAAAAAGAGAGTCCTTTCGGTCGGGGTGGGGAGGAAAAGGAGGAGACCCACCCCCGTCTCTCTCGCGGCGGACACCGGCAAAGCAGCGGTCTCTGAGGGGCGCTGGGGAAAGGGGCGATGTGCCCGGAGGAGGACGGTGGTTGTGGTGGCGGCGGCGGCGGCGGAGGAGTGGTGGTGGTCTCGGCGGCTGCTACTGCTGCTTCTGCCGCTTCGGCAGCCGCGAGCGGAGATCCGGAGGGGACGTCGGCGGCAGCGACGGCGGCGGCGGCCGGTCTCTTGAGCGAGCTGCGCTCTTGGTGGGAAGTGCCGGCCATCGCTCACTTCTGCTCCCTCTTCAGGACCGCTTTCCGACTGCCCGACTTCGAGATCGAGGTGAGTCGGGCTCCGAAATAATAATAATAATAACATTAAAAGATGAAGTGGAAAAGAGAGAGGGACCCGCTCGGTCGATAAATGGGACCGGCCGATCGATCCGGCGGCCCCGCCTCCCCCTCGAGGAGGAGAAGGGATGGGACGGGACAATAACTCCGCTCGCCTCTGTTTTGCCTTCCTTCTCTCGCTCTCTCCTTAGCCGGAAGGCTTTTAGGGTCAGTGCTCTCTCTCTCTCTCTCTCTCTCTCTCTCTCTCTCTCTCTCTCTCTCTGTGTGTGTGTGTGTGTGTGTGTGTGTGTGTGAGAGAGAGAGAGAGAGAGAGAGAGAACAACTGCGACCCGCCCACCCCTACTTGTTATTGTCTGCCCAATTTTCTTTTAAGACAAGAGAGTTTTGTTCGGCGAGCTCGATATTGATCCTTCTCCAGAAAGGGATGTTGGCTGAATGTTTTCACCCGTTCTAACGGATTTCTTAAAAAAAATATATTATTATTAATTTCATTTTTAAAAGTGCCGGCAATCATGCTCTTGACCCTTCCTAGGTGGCTTTGCCATCCTTCTCTCACTTATCTTGGAGTAAGCCCCGTTGAAGCTAGTAGGACTTACTTCTGAGTAAATATTCACGGTTGCACTGAAATGGCTGGTGCATGCTTGGTCTCCAAAGTACTTTTAGCGATTGATGAATCGGAGGACGTGCAGTTGCTGGAGGGCAAGGGGTGGCGGCAGAATTAGTTACACATAGATGGAGAACTGCGACAAAGTACATGTTTGTTTTGTTTTTCACCTCTTAATTTTTGTACGTATCGAAGGTATCTAACAAATGAGTGGTGGGGGTGGGGGTGATGACCACACCAGCCTTCACAATCCTTCCCCCTGGGAAGATAGCAGCCGTGATTAAGAGAGTCTTTGCAAAACCAAGGAAGGAGGGGTGGGTGGGTTGGTCGGGATCCGTCCTTGCCTGTTCCACCAGGATCCGAAGTGTGCGAGACCGGTGGAGGACTGAATCAAGACCGATCTGAATTGCTACAAACACTGCTAAACCAAAACGGGCTCCGTCAGTCTATTACCTCGAACGTATTGTTTTACCCGTCTACTCACCAGTAAACTGGGGGGAGGTTGTTCCTAATTCTAAAAACACCCCTTTTGTTGCCCTCTCCCTTTCCCCAAGCTCCCATATTGGTCAAGGGAGGAAGGAAAGATTGACTGTTAGATCCCCCAGTCCCCGTAGGAAATGACAGTGCTGATCTCTGTCCTTCCTCTCCCTCCCCCCTCCTTTGGTGGCCCTGACTGATAGCTTGGAAGAGTTTGTTGTTTTGCTGCCATTATCCCTTCAGGGAAAGGATGAGTAGGAGAGAATGGAGTTTTACTTCTGCCTGCTTGTGATGGAGGTGCCACATGCTGCCCTGGGGCTTTGTGACAATCGAGCTCTGAGCTTTGTGACAATCCAGAAGGGTGTGTGTGTGTGTTTTCAGCCCCGCCATTCTCCACTCATTTTCAGTATTCTCAGGAGTTTGGATCTATTCTGTTTAAAGAGTGGCAGCAAGTTTACATTAATTCAAATAAAGTTCGGAAATCTGCTTAGTTCATAGGGCTCAGGTTCAGTAAACGGATAATCATGCAAGTGGCAGAAAAATACTTTGATACTACTATATTGCTACAATTAGAAAGCTACACTTGTCTCTCAGTTTTATAGTTTTTAGTGACCCTTTTCTGGAATTTGGGGTATTTTGTCAATCAGTTCAGTATTACAATGGGTTTTTTGAAGTAGTTGCTCACCCGTTTGTTTCAGTGCACACCCTTAAAATACAATGCTATGTACTTTTTCAGTGTTCAATGTTACAGATAAAAGTGCAGCAACTTGAGGCGGTGACCTTACTCCTTCTTGTGGTGTGTTGTAGAATTCAATAAATATGGATAATGAGATCAGATGGAAGAACGTGGTGTGTGTGTGTGTGTGTGTGTGAAAGAAAGAGAGAGAGATTGTACCCACAACAGACCTCCCAGAGGCTCTGGCTCATACTCCCAAGATCCTAAGCAGCTTAGGCCAATGTGATTAAACCTGGGGTTTGCCATCTGTTTATAGCAGATGTAACAACTTTGGTGCCTCTGATGCTCTTTCAAACTTTAAAGTGTACATCAAAGACTGTTCTTGCCAAGAACCAGAGGTTGATTTCCAGTCTAAGAGAGTCTAAGGAAAATTGCAAACGTGAAATATTAAGTAGTTGGGGTGTGATGTCTAAAAGGGTGGGTTGGTACTGCTGTTCAATTATTACTGCGATGCAGGATTTGGAAAACAAATGAAAAGGATGTGTGTTGACATGTAAAGATCTTTAGAAGCCTATTAGAAACTGGGATGTTGCTACTTTAACATTGCAGACTGTCATATCAGCTGAAGCATTTCTATCCTGCTAAGTATTATAATACTTCAGAAGGTGGTGGACTCTCCTTCACTGTTGATTTTTAAGCAGAAGCTGGATGACCATCTGACATGGATGCTTTTAGTTGAGATTCCTGCATCGGAGGTGGTTGGACTAGATGACCCTGTACAATTCTATGATTCTATAAAATATGTATGTAATGGACAGCACTTTGGAATTATAGAAAACACATTCACTACTCAAAATGGTGGCAGTGCTAGGAGGACTTTGGTCTTTTGTGACCTATACAAGTATCATTCTTGACTGAAAACTTGAGGAAAGCAGGGTGGAAGCTAGCTAGACAGAAATGAGTATAAGTTACATTGCTCCCTGAAGGAATAATAAAGAACCTGTTCACTTTTCCCCCTTTTTAAAATGTCACTTGCCCTCAGGTTGTTAATTGCTGTGTCTTGTTGGACACTGGCCATTTCTAAGGCAGGGGATGCGATTCTTTAACCTACTGACGGAAGCATGCATGTATTCATAATTCTGTACTGAACTTTTGAGAATTGTTGGTTCAAAGCAACCCTTTAAGAGGTATATACTATTAGTGATTCAGTTTCTAAATACTTTTGTAGGGAGCACAATATAAATTTGGGATGAATTTGCACTGCCACTAACACCTATTCACTGTAGCAGAATCTTGTGACTAATTTTCACAATGCATTCCATCTTCTGATCTAATACATTTTGTAGGTGTGACTGACCATCAATCACAGCCCAACAATTAGACATGCACAGGTCTTTCCTATGAATGTGCTTAAGTGTGCCTGCTATTATTTTGAATAATTGTCACCACAGTACTGTGCTGAATATTTTGGATGTGAATGGTACAAATGGGAGGAGGCACGTCAAGATTATATTTATGTGTCTTTAATCTTCCTTTTAGCTAGATTCATTCTAGAAGGGTTAGGAATTGCAATGAGATGCCTCTGATTTTCAAAGGTTAGCAAGCCACCTTTCTAAAGATGTTCAATTCAACAGCATGTGAGAATTCTTAAAACTCTTTGAAGGATGTTAATTTTGGAGAGAATCCCTTATGCAGTGCTAAATTTTTGAAAGGAGGAAGGATCTCCCAGTGATGGAGTTCCTTATCAAAGAGGGCCCCTCCCCCACCTATTGATGTAGACTCTCAAGAGGAGGTTCTCTTGCCAAGCACATGAAGCAAGGGGGAAAGATCTTGAATTTACAATGATAAAGGGCAATTGCACTAGCCTTTCACCTTTGGAAGCCCAAATTAGCATCTGGTTTGCTTCAAAAGTGAGTTTGGACTTCAGTTTCTAGAAGGTGCTTGTCAAATGTAAACATTTAATATGGTCTGGAGGAGCAACTGCCTCCTCTTTTGGGGGATGGGGAAGAAGTTGTGTCATGCTGTGTTTGATTTTCCCTCCCCAAACTCCTCCCTCTATATTTTTAACATGTTCATTTAGAGTAGACTATTATTTGGCAAGAAATAAAAAGGGTATAAGAATCTCTTTTCTTTTTTTGGTGGGACATGAAATAGAAGTTTGTTATCACTGAAAATAAGTGAGACAGAGGCACAATTGCATAAACTTTATGCAATGGCTTCTAAATGGGGTCACATCTGGGGGAAATGGAAGAGTAGGAAGGGGTGGGAAGAGCCTGTTGGGAATGTGCAGCCCCCCCCTCCTGGAAAATCTATAGACAGGACAGATGGTAAAAAGATAGATGGAAGGCAGAGAAACACTGCAGGGTAGGTTGGTGAATTCCATTTCCCCTCTAGACATGGGAGTCCCATATGGGTTCAAACTTCAGAAAGGAGGCTGACAAAATAAATGTCAAAGCTTCTACTTGACATCATTGCTTGTACATTGAATCTCTTGTGACTCTTCACAACATGGACTGCTGAGGGTGCAACCATTTGTACTTATGTGCTATAGTTGGACAGGAACAAAGGGCCAGTAAAGTGATAAAAAGTCTGGAATATCCTTCAGCATTGTTTTAATCTACCACAGGGATTACAGCTGTGGACAGCACTTTCCCCTTTTGCAACTCTCTACTATGGCTACAGGTGTCAGGAGAGAAGCATTTTGCACAGAGCAAGTTGTATGATTTTCTCCATCATAGGAAGAGGGATGTCAATAAAAACAGTCCCCCCCCTGAAATCTCTCCCCATTTATGTTAAACAACATTTGAATGAAGCACTTTTTTACTCTTAGGAATATTTATATTAAATACGGTATTTATTAAAGACATTGAAAATATTGGCAAAGAGTGATTTTATTGATTATATACTCAAACATGTTATCACTTTACAAGGACTTGTAAGCTCCAATGACTTAACCATAATGAACATGTGAAGCTGATAGTGGATTCACTCATTGAATCGATGAAACAGAGAACCTGTCCTTTGTATATTTGTTATGTTCAGTAGCTTTTCTATTTGTTGTGGTGCCACAGTTATATGAAGTGGTCCTTAGAGATTTCTATAATACAAGAGATTATGAACATTTGACAGACAGAAGCAGAGTTAAATAGAATGACCAATGTTTGGGTGATAACCCAACCATTTACACTAGCTTTGGATGCTGAGCACTTTATATCTAAAGGCTTAGCATGATGGTCTCTTTAGTGTTTTTGACATTCTCCTCTTCTTTTGTTTCTCTTTTGACATGCAGATTTTCCCCCTAGAGGATCCACCTTAGTGTCACTATGGATTTTCCATTGAATGGCATTCCATAGTACCAGCAGTTATGCCTCCATCTAAGTGGCAGTCCCATGACCACATCTGGCTTGGGGCACAGGATATATGTCCTGAAGCTTGTCATACTTGAGGTCAAACTGTATTCTCAGAAATAGGGGATGATGTGTGTGTATATATGGGGAGGGAACAGGGAAAGGTGAGGGCTGTTTAATATAGACATTGAAGGAAGAGCAAGAACCCATTCTAACAACAAAATCATCTCTAGACTACTAATTGTGTCTGCCATGTTCTTTTTTTAGTAACTTGAATTTCAGCCTTTTGTTGATGCCTGTATTTTCAGTGTTGTGTAACAAACACAAGAAACACATTTGTTTTAACCCTGTAAATTTATTGAGTCAATGGCAGAAGCTGACATTACTCAAACCCATCTCCTTACCTAGAAGGTGGTCCTGGCACAGGACCAGCAGGCCTGATGGATGCGTATGGTCTTTCCAGGCCCCATGGAAACAGTTCTTCACCAACTTGCTTCAGATGCCACAGCTAAAAAAATAATGAAGCTTCACATAGAGCTTGGGCAGCACAAATGAGTAACATACACTTGCTCCTGAACTTGGACTGTTTCTGCTTCTACAGTTTTTCTTTTTTTATATGTATAATAATTTTTATTAAGTTTTCCATTTTAACAATCCAATCCAATCACATTAAATATTCCAAATTATACAAATACATATCATAAAGTCCAAATATTTTGCCAAATTATAATTTTTTGTTGGGGCTTCCCATGCTTCAAGTTCGGTGGGATCCAATCATCTTATGTTTCTACTGCCTTGAGTTTCCAAAAGTTCCTTCTTTGAGTCCTCCTGTTGTTATCCTTTCTTTCACAGCCTCTGAGTTATTTCTGCTTCTATGGTTTTTCAGATGAGAAACTCCTTAACAGTCTTGTCTTTGTGGATACTTTGGCATAGGTGATACAGCAGATAGACAGAAAATTTCTATGGCCCTTATTGGCACAGCCATTATTCCTTCTCTTCTAGGTAATTTCAGTGCTGAAAATGCAAAAGAGCATAGGCAGCATGTTATACAGACAGTCTGATCCTGTTCATTTTATTCAAGAGTAAGCTTCTCTGTGTTCAGTAAAACTTCCTGTTAAGTGTGCTTTGAACTGAAGCTTTAGCCCCTTCAGTTTGGATGGCAGTCTTGAAACTATCATATGCCTTGGCACATCAACAATTTATTGGATTAATTCTCACTTTTATGTTGTTAGAAGTATACATCTTGAAGATTAGGCAATAGACTTGTCAAATGTTAGACGGTAATTATCACTACATTGGTACCTCGGGTTAGGTACTTAATTAGTTCCGGAGGTTTGTTCTTAACCTGAACCTGTTCTTAACCTGAAGCACCACTTTAGCTAATGGGGCCTCCTGCTGCTTCCATGCTGCCGGAGCACGATTTCTGTTCTCATCCTGAAGCAAAGTTCTTAACCTGAAGCACTATTTCTGGGTTAGCAGAGTCTGTAACCTGAAGCGTATGTAACCTGGGGTACTGCTGTATTGACGTAGTTGAAGAGACTTAAACTATTATTTAAAAAATAATGGCCAAGGTTCTGATCCCCCTTTCCAGGAAGAACAGGGCACAGGTACATGTTGAGGATAAAAAGCTGATTAACAAGAATAACGAACAGGAAGGAAGGATATATTTTGGCTGGGTTTGTTCCTTTTCCTCCTCATATTCTGTCTGTTGATACACAGAGATAATGTACTGTGCATTCCAAATTCCATGCTTGGAGTTACTTCTGCTTTCAGTATGAGTTACACAGGAAATTGAGTTGCTGGATGTACATCATCACTAGAAGAGTGAGCAAGAGGGGAGGCATTAGTTTAACAGTTGTTATAAAACAGTTAGCTATTAGGTATTCAGTTGAAATTATTTGACTAATGTAATTTACATTGCAGCCCTATGTATTTCTTCTGTCAGAAATTAAATATATTCTCCTTTGGGAGGGAGGTGGAAAAGGAATGTGTGGAGCAACTGCAAGTGCTTCTGGATGACACTGATTATTTATATTTGTGTTTAGGCCTGGTTTGGAAACTGCATCAGAATTGATCACCCTGATGGATAACAATATCAAATGACACTATTATACTTACTTGATCTCTCAGTGGCCTTTGATACCATTGACCACTCCTAGATCAACTGTATGGGATGGGTTTCTGCAGGGCACCATTTTGTCCGCAATGCTCTCTAGCATTTGTATGAAGGTGGTCATTAAAGGTTTTGAAGCATGGTGCCATCAGTACACTGATGACATACAGCAGGCATAGGCAAACTCGGGCCTCCAGATGTTTTGGAACTACAACTCCCATCAGCCCTAGCTAAAAGGACCAGTGGTCAGGGCTGATGGGAGTTGTAGTCCCAAAACATCTGGAGGCCCGAGTTTGCCTATGCCTGACATACAGCTCTGTCTCTCCATAATATCTGGATCAGGAGAGGCTGTGCAAGCTCTGGATCAGTGCCTTAATGCAGTGGTAGATTAGATGAGGGCCAGTAAACTGAATTTCATTCTTGGGAAAGCAGAAGCTCTGTGCGTCCCATGTCTCGAAGATAGGTCAGTAGGTAGCCTGTTCAGGCTGCACTCCCTCTGAAGAATGGATACTCCTGGATACATATGTGTCATTAGCTGCCTAACTGACCAGTGACTAGGACTGCCTTTTGCCAGCTTTGTCTGTTATGCCAGCTGTATCTTGATTGGGATATCTTGCATAGTCCATGCATTGGTAACAATGCATTGGCTGTAATGTAATCTGTGTGGCTACCCTTTGGCCTGGGCTTGAAGCTCCAGCTAGTACAGAATTCATTAGGTAGTGGCTAGATTGCTGATGGAGGCAGGTGGCCACCTCTGGTAACATACCTTTTTACTGGCTGCTCAAAAGCTACCACACAAGATTCAAGGTTCTTGTGTTGATATATAAAGCCCTGAACAACTTGTCCAGGATACCTTATGGACCACCAGAGCCTTTCTATCCCAGTTCAATCACTGAGATCATTCAGAGGAGCACTGTTAGTTGTCTTCCATATTACAGAGGCCTGATTGGTCTCAACCAGAAGCTGGGCATTTAGTGTCACCTGTCCCATGCTATGGAATGCTCTTCCAGTAGGGATTCGGCAAGCATCCTGGCCTTTGACATTCAGGTATCTCTTGAAGACTCTTTATTTTTCATTTTTCACTGCTGATAGGCCAATGCAAGCTGTTTAAAATCAGTTAATGATTATTTTGTACTGTTTTTATTTATTATTCTCATTTTTATGGATTACATACAGTAAGCATGCAACTTATTTGGGGATTATGTTCTGGGGATAGCACCTAAAACAAAAATTGTGTATAGTCAAAATGCACTGGCTGCAATGGCAGGTGGGATTGCCAAAGTGCCCCCCCCAAGACTACCTCCTTTCCGCTGCCATTTAACCCCCCCTTTTTTTTGGCCAGGCTCATAAACCTGAATGCACAAAAGTTAAATGTGTGTAAGTTGTGAGTGTACTGTATTGCTGTACATTTCCCCGATGTTTTATGAGATGACAAGATTTCTTAATACCTTTAAATATTAATAATAAAATAAATAATGATGGACAATATCTGCCTCATTATTGCAAACCTAATTTGGTTAATGGCCTTGCCACGTCCCAGATGTTTCTAAGGGCCAAGCTTCCTGAGCTCTATGAGCTGCAGCAAGAAAAGCAAGAACTTGACATTATCTTTTACCTAACATTGCTGGAGAAACCTTCGTGATCCTTTTTTGGCCCACAATGCACATTTCTTTTTCCAGGTCAGCCTGAGTTTTGATATGTCCACAAAACAATTAGCTAATGATTTCCCAGGTTCTCACTTCATAGTGAGAGTTGCCATGTATGGTTTTCAGTGCGGCACTGAGTCATATCTGGATCCAGAAATAATATAACATATTTGTACTGCACCCCATTGTGAAGTTTTGTGTTTTTTAATCAAAAAATAATGCTAATGATGAGTACTGTCAGAAGGGAAAAGAATGTGTTATTATTACTATTTATAAAGTGCTTAATAACATAGAATCTAGAACATAACAAATACTTAACAGAGAGGTGTTGTTGTTTTTAAAAAAGAAAGTTTGCCAGTTGTTGTACAAAGTTAGGAAAACAATAGAACCTCTGCCTTCAAGTTTTTAATCTAATAGATGTGCTGCAAAAGAAAAAGAGTACAAATTATCCACAGTTACATTACTGTTTCAGTGGCCAATGAGAGAGAAGAGTCAGTTCTGGGAGCTGAGAACCAAATAATATTGGTCCTAGCGAAATTGATGGGAGTGGGCCATACAGTCTCATAGTTGGGTGGAACAACTGCTAGTTGAAGATTATTGAGTAATGGTGCAAGAAACTGATTTGTTTCCAGTGCTATTTATAAATAAGAGAAATGAAAGTATTAGAATGTCACCATCCTAAACCTTGGAGTGGCCCATATGCTTGGTGTTCACTGGGATCTTACAATCCTTCAGAAAACAAGTCCTAAAGAGAAGAAAATATTCTGTATTTCACAAAAGTTCTGAATTTCACATCATCATTCACAGATCCTTGGTAGTGCATAAGCAATTGGAATTTGGTGTGAAAACTTTCCGCCTGAATTTTTAAAAACTGTACATGCCAAAATAATGGGAATGTCTAACAGAGTTGATAAAATATTTCAAATGCCTGAATATCAACATCACATTTTTAAATGATGGCCTTGCATGGCACTGAGTAAATATTTCCATTTTTTAGGTGCCTTAATATCCAGGGCACTTGGAATTTTTACCAGACCTGAATCTATGCAAGCCTATAAGCTCTGCTTGAATTGTGGTAATCAGTGGTGCTAAAAGAACAGAAGAGAACTGTGGTCTGAACTTTTATAGATCTCTTCATGGAAGTTACTTGAAAAAAACTTTGGTTTTCAGCACTGCAACCTGAACTCTCTTTTTCATTGTCAGTCTACAACCTTGTGCTTACTAGACTGGAAGAAAGTGATGCTTCCAGATGTGGGGTGCCACCAACAGCTGTATGCCTCAGAATCTGGGAAGCAGATGTTTCATTTTCTTTTTCTTGGATCATTGCGTAATGAGAGGCTGAAGAAGGGGAGTGGATTTACAGAGCGGTTTGGCTCAGATAAAGCAGTGCATCCATCAGGCCAGGCTCTGGGCATTGTTATGAGAAGAGAGTGTTGAACAGCCAAGCCCCCATGCTGGCTTCAGCAGAGGCAGCTGCCTGACAAGGCTCAGGGTTCTTCTTTTCAAGACTTCGCAGCTGTGGTTTGGAGGGGAGGAGGTGGCTCAGTATTGACCAGGTCAAAAGTTCAGTGGGACATGAGGGAGTTGCATGTGCAATAATATTATACATTTATTTTTCATATATGTATATCTCCGAGGCAGCTCCACAACTGAACACTTCAAAGTACCAGCATATTGAAAAGATATGAACAGCCTATTAATCTAGCTGAGAAACTGGAAATGATATCCAAGACTGTGTCAGCAGCCTGTCTTCTGGGGAACACAAGTTAAGTCTTGGTCTCCAGTGAAAACAATATCACTTGTGGATTGCCTTTGGTGGTAATATCTCCTTCCCAACTAGTTCCTTCTACCTGTCCCCTCCAGTATCAATATTGAAACACAGCATATTTTTACCATAAAACTTTGCTGACCCATTGCTCTTGCCTATTCTACTCTTTCTTCAGCTTGTACGACTTCAGTCCTCAACCATTTTGATGCTCCTTATGTCAGTATAAACAACAGAGAGTTATAGCACTTTCAGTATGAACAGATTTATTATGACATATGCTTTCATGGACTAGAGTTTATCAGAAGCATAAAGTGTTATCCTTGGTTGGCAGACATATATATTGGGGGGGTATAAACAGTGGGTGAAAAGGCCATGAAATTGTGTCTATGACATTTCTATGCAGCGCCCAAATATATGCAAGATAAGAATAAAGCTGCTCATTCACAATAGCAGTCTCTGTGATAATAAGATTTATTTATTTGAAGCATTTTTATTCATCTCTTCAACTGAAAATGGCTCCAAAAGTCATTGAAAAATCAAATGTCAGTTATAAGACAGTTCCTGCCCTCTGGCTTACAATAAGTTGTTGGTTTCTCAACAGAGCTGATAGAGAACTGCAGGCCAATCTCTCTCCCTCCTCTCCTATAACCTAATGCAGCCATGTCCAACTCCCAAGAGACTGCAATCTACTCACAGTAAAAAAAAACTGGCAGTGATCTACCCATTGTCATTGGAGGACTGACCAGAATTGTTGAGCTTTTTTCTCTTTTTTCTTAGAAAAGTAACGGGGTGTTCAAGGATCGACCAGGGACACCCCCTGATCGACCTGTTGGACATTCCTGACCTAATGGAATGGCTAAGCACCGACCGCAGGTTGAAATGAAATGAAAATGAAAAGTCACTGCTGCTGCCCCACCAGCATCATACTTACTCCTGCTGACACCACCTACCTTCGCTGTGTGCCTTGCCACTTTTGCCACTGGTGGAGAAGCGCTGCCGCCATATGTGCTGATTTCAGGAAAGATTGCATCAATTTCAGTTGTGATATTGCCCCAAATGGACACAATCTTGCCTGAAATTGGCAAGAGGAGGTGGGGCGGGCAGGAGACTTCTGCTGCTAAGCATTCTTAGCTGTGCTAATGTAATGTTTGTATTTGGGAAGAAAGAGTTCTGGTAAAGTTCAAATTGAATGGAATCAAATCTGCTGATGAAGTCTAATTCCACAGCTTCACACTAGTGCCTCCCATTTACCTCTTTTTGTTTAATTATGGTAAATTTGAGGTCAGCAGCAGAGTGCCCAGGCTAATGAAATGTTTTTCCACTGGTTTCTGGGAAACCAATTTTTTGTGTTAAGCTTGTGTCCTGTGTTGGCAGCAGAAAGACACTGTTGGCATATATCACATTGGAGAATGAGAAGGTGAATGAACCCCTGATAATATTAGTCTTGTAGCAGGGACAGAGCTGCATCATTGAGCTTGCAGCAGCTGCATCACTGAGTTTGCAACTTGGGTCTGTGTTGGTGTTAGATAGGCTTCTTGCTGGTAAATAACCTTTATCTGGAGGCTGGTGGTAAGAGAGAACATACATGCCTAGCACCCAAAGCCTGTGTGAGGATAGTATTGTCATATTTGGGCTGTAGTCCATATTTGGGCTGTAGTTCACTGGTGATATTTTGAAAATATTTTAACGGGGTAGTAACAAGGAGGGATGTTCTCTCTTTCTCTCTCTCTCCTGGGAAAGTCCTGAATGATTCCTGGATACCAGTCTGAGATGATTCCTGGATACCAGTCTGGTTTTGCCAAACTATCTCTTTATATGGGTAAGCATTGTAGTTTTAAGCATGTCTGACATAAATAATTTGGGCATGGATCTGTCTTAGGAAGTGGAACAAATATGGCTATATGATAGGGCTTGGCTGTAGATGATGGATTTGTGTGGTTCTCTCTGGAGAAGGAGCTGGAAGCATGCAGATGTGTGTTGCAATTGATGGGTTTTTGGTATAAGTTGCTCTGTGATAGCTAGAAAGTGAACTTTTCCCAATGTCTAATCTAGGCTTTGGTTGATAATGGGGTTGAAGAAATTTAATATTTAATTGAATTTCTTAGGATTAGCCAGGTTTCCATGGGTTAAAATGATGAAGATGTTAAGTAGCGGAGAGGCCTTTGAGGACAGAAATATAGGTAGCAATGTTCCAAGTCGGCCATGTATATCTTGGTACAAGCTGTGTGCGAGAGTACACATTTGGGAACTTTCCACCCCCTAATACTGAGCTTAGATCACTGAGGTTTGGAGCAAGGTGAACAGCAAGCTTCTAATCTAGCTCAAAACCTGAGTGGCACAGTTTCACAAATGGGTATTTACCATTCCCTCACTTGGATGCATGGAAGAAATGTGGCGGGGCAGGGGGAATTGGAATAAGGGAATGTACACATTGCAGACACTAACTTCACTTTCTTCCATGATGCTGCCCACTTTTAGGGGCTCTCCGCCATCTTCATATATTGAAAGTGCTTGGAGTAGTGACCAGTTTGGACTGGAGGCTTTATTTATTATCTATTAAATTTGTATACCACCCTTCAAGCGAAGATCACAGGGTGGTTTACAGCATAAAGAAGCAAAATGGAAATACAAAATATATAACAAAACAAAACCAGTAACTCCCCTCTCACAAACAGATTGTTTAATCAGCCAAAGTCCTGGTTACAGAGGTATGTTATCGTCTGGCTCCTAAATATTTGTAATGAAGGCACCAGGTGAGCCTCCTGGCGAGAGCATTCTATAAAGGGGGAGCCACTGCAGAAAAGGCCCATTCTCATGTTGACACCCTCTGGACCTCTCATGACGTGGACACACACAAAAAGGACCTCAGATGATTATTGCAGGGTCCGAGTTGGTTCATATGAGGAGAGGTATCCTTGTGGTATTTCCAGTCCTGAGTTGTTTAAGGTTGTATAGTCAAAACCAGCGCTTTGAATTTTGCCTGGAAACTAACTGGCAGCCAGTGCAGTTGGGCCAGGATCGGTGTAATTTGCTCAAACCTTTTTGCCCTTGTGAGCAACTGAGCCACATAATTCTGCACCAGCTGCAGTTTCCAAACTATTTGCCTGCAGAGCTTGTAGCTGGGGCTGCTGCAATAAAAAGCTGCTCAAGTCTTTGGGAGGCAGAGATGCAGAAGGGCATCAAAGGAGGGTGGGAGGGAAGGAAAGAGGGACAGAGGCCATTCTTGCCCGCACCACCCCTGACCATCATTCAAGGCACTACAGGGTACCATGGCACACTGGTTGAAAACCACTGTTTTATATATTTTCCTCATGGCTGAGTATTGATATGAACTTGGGTTTTCACATATAAACCCAAGAGTCTTCCCACCATCACAGTAGGTTTCTGTGAAGGAGAAGATAGGTTAGGTGGAAAGGAGAGTGGTGGTGTTGGTGGGGAAATCAAACTGAGTGGTGAATGGTGCAGAGAAAATGTACTGAGTCTTGTTTTAAGTTGGGAGTATTTTGTGCAATTGTGGAACATGATAGTAGTTTATGGCATTCTGAGATGGGTTATGTGTTTGATCTGCATTGTTTGGAAAAGTGTTTGTGGCTGCAATCTTAACACACATTTATCAGGGAGTAATCACTGCTGAACACAATGGAACTTGCTTAGAAGTACTGTTTTTCAGTTCTTCCACACCAGTCTGGGGAGATGATTTCAGAAGGTGGTGTTTGGAGATTATTTCAGTCCCATAGCATTCATTGTCTGGCTGCCAATAAGCTCCCAGGCCCAATTCAAGGAGTTGCTAGTACAAAGCCCAAGTGACCTAGTGCCTGGATACTTTTCTTGATATCTGATCCTGTCAGCTGGTGTGGCAGGCAAGATAGTGACATGAGACAGGACATTCTCTGTGGCAGCACCCCATTTATGGAACTCCCTCCTGATACAGCAAATACAACAAACCTCCACATTAGTTGTTTTCAGATGATAGGTGAAATTACACCTTCATTATACAGTTTTCATTTTATGCTAAAGATGCGTTTCTTTATCTGGCCTTTGACATTTCAGATATATGCATTTTAGGGCATTACTCTATCATGATTGTAATTTGTTTTAAACTGTTTTTAATGTTGTCTTTTAAATTGTTGTGACCTACCCAAGGATCTTATTATTATTTTTAATTTATTACCTGCCCTTCAGCAGAGGGTCGCAGAGTGCATTACAAGAATTTAAAATGCCGAATTCAAACAGTTAAAACAGAATAGTCACAGTAGTAGGGTGTGGCCTGAGAACACACATCTCAGGTGTCAAAGATTAGGGTAAAAGTGGTGTGTCTTCAGCATTAATTGAAAATGGTATAGTAAAGAAGCAAGACACACCTCTGTTGGGAGGGAATTGCACAGCTTAGGGGCTGCCATAGGGCATGCCCTCTCCTGAGCCACCCCACAACTTTTGAGGGAGGTGAAACTACACCTCTGCTAACCTTAACACCTAGGAGGGCCAATAGGGAAGGAAGAGGCATTTCAATTATTTGCAGGCCTAAATCATTTAGGCTTTTAAGCACTTACAATGAATGATGGGCAATATATCAAATAAACAAATGATATCTGTGTTATGTGCTGCACTGTTGTGAGGTGAGTTTTCCTTTCAATCTGAGTCTTAATTTAATCATAGTAGCTGCAATGGCTGAGGGAAACTCTTTGGATTTGGTAGGGAGAAATGATGGGTGCCATTACTCAAATTTCATAATGAAATTCAAGCCATGGCAAAGAATCTCAAGTTTACTAAGCTGAAATGTAAAATTTAATATTGTGAATTAGTATTACTTGTGGAAATATTTTTCAGCAAAACGATGTGTGTGTTTTGGTTCCATTATAAGCATTAAGCAACTGCTGCAGCAAAACTCTGGACAAGCCCTAATTCAATGCAAAAATAATGTATTGGGTTAAAGCAGTCCAACTTTGTGTACTGAGCAAGCCTAATACTTAGGCTTTCTCTTCTTCCCCACATGGCATTGTGTATTGGTGCCACTCCACGCCTGGCATCTGTTCAGTCCCTGTATGGTGGGGTATAGAGGAGGGGGGAAATCTACCCTTCATGATGTCTATAGATGCTTTCATAGTTAAGAGGAAATAGCTTTGAAAAAATAGGAAATAATATCTGCCAAATAACTAGCAATAACTGTATTAGAAATACAGATTTAAAGTTTTGTTATAAAAGGCATTTGAAGGATAGAATTTTTTTTAATTTCCTCATTAACAGCACCATCACTTGCATCTGCTTTTGAGTGTGAGAACAATGCAAATGCAGCCTAGCCTTCTTCCCTACAGTACAGAATCCAGTTAAACACACAAACCCTTTGCCTTAGAGTGTATCCTTTTCAGTAGACTTGTTCCTTTTAATGGCTGCCCATTCCTTGGGTCTCCATTGTTTCAATAACAATGGCACTAGAGGCAGCTGATTTGGTTGACAGAAAATGTGTTAATTTAACAGATCTATTCACTGTAGCAAGTCTCCTTTCTATTGTGGCCAGTTCCTTTTTGGTTCCTTTGCAAAGTGGGTAAGTTAGCAGATTATGCTAGGTGGGGTACCTCTGTAATTAGGCATTTTCCTTAAATCCCTTGTTTAAAGAGACAGAACACTTGCTAAGCAAATTGACGATTATTACCGGATCTTGTTTGTTACTCAAAGTTGCCAGAATACAAACACCATTCTGAAGTTGTGCATTTTTCATTCAATTTTACTTTTCAAAAGTAAAGTTACTTTAACAAGATATGGTAGAAATTGTACTTTGGAACAACTGGATTTAAGAAGAGTTAGAATTCTACTGTGGAGTTGATTTTATTTCAAATTGTCAGAATGACCTGAACCATTAATGGTAGTCCTGTGTATAACAGTTGCATAAGAAACAGTGAAGAATGTAGTCTCTTTTTGGATTTCATAGCTTGAGAAACTGTAGGGGTATATGTTTGTTAGAGAGATTATCTCCGTAAAAATGCATTTGCTTTTGGCCATTCTAAGTAGAAACTCTGATTGAAGAATCAAGGTTAAGGCCAAGAAGTTTCTTTAAAAAAAGCAAAAAACAAACAAACACCCTGCAAGTTTGCACAGATCTTTTCTCTGACACCCCCCCCCCATGTAATAATTCAATTTGTAAGGGAAATGAGAATGCTGGAGATAGCTAACATTTCACAATGAACCAAAAAGTTGTGACAACAGTGTCTGTGGCATCTGGAAACTAAAGTTTTTCCTTCATCTCTGATTATTTGTTTGCTACACTGGCTGTCCAGATCTGTATGCTGTTCTGGTATTTGACCATTCTTTGTGTAGGGTTTGGTTGGGACAAGATATGTGTTTACTAAAGGAAAGGGATAAAGTAGCAGCCTTATAATAGCTTAACACAGCCTAAAGAATCAGGCTACAATTCCATACCCACTTACTTGAGAGTAAGCTTCATTGTGCTTGATGGGACTTGTTTCTAAGCTGATAATATGTACATGATGGTGCTGTAAATCATGCTTGTTTTTGCTACCTGCTGAACTGTCACAACCAGCAGGTTCTTAAAGGTTTGGCATCATACATGCATGATGTGGTGTATTTTGCTTTGGTCACCATTGTGCAGGCAAGGACTATATGATAGACCATTATACCATCTTATTCTTCTATATGTGTAGATCTGGTTTTTTCCAGAAATAAATGGTACAAGTTGGTTAAAAAAACATAATAATCTTTTTAACTTGATGTATTGTTGTTGTTTGTATTCCCTGGTATTCCCAGGGTGAACAATATTAGACTTTCAGGAGTTCCTTTTTCATTTACTTTTATGTTATCTAGGTATTTCTTAGTTATGCAACAAGATATAGAATCAAGTAATTGGATAGGATGGAATCCCATACATCAGTAAGAAACCGTAGTTTGTGCTGCTGAATGTTAATTAAATAAACCTTGAGACTAATGATCTGGGTTTGTCTGTTTTAATTGCAGTGCATTGCAGGATGCTTTACATTTAAAATAATTGACATTTGGAAAGGATCAAAGGAGCTTGGAGATCTCTTATTTTTAAATGCGTTTTCTTCATGGACAGTTGTAACAATGCATTAGTGTCATATTATCTTTTAATTTATATATTGGATAAATTATGCTGTTGGGAGCTATAGTGGGAATCTTTAGAAGAATAAATCATTTTGTTTCCAAGATTCTTGTATCCGTCTTTCATTTCCTAATGTTGTATATTTTTTACTTCTTTTTTTGTTTTGTCACACTGGCTTTAGTGGTACCCTGTCTCTAAATATGCAGTCTGGAGTCCTCAGCTTTACTATTGCTAGTACCAGTTGCATATTGAGGAGCAGTGTAATAGTGATTGCTGTTGATCATGTTCCTAGCTAATTGACGATACTTTGAGGCATTGTAAACCTGATAATTCATATTTGGTTGGCCAAATAACATGTTTGAATGTAATGCTAAATCATAATTTAGCTTTATTTGTATGTCTTTCTCCTGCAGTTCTCATATCCCCATCATCCTGGATGGGGATATGTCTTTCTTCCTTGCTTCCCCCTCCCTGCACAGGAAGTTATTACCCAGCTGTTTATGAAGAAGCTGAAGGTTACATTGAGACAATCTGAGAAAAAGATCAGAGCTGTAGGATTTCTTGGGGGCTGGATGCTGCTGCTGCTGCACAACCCCACCCCAGTGACACCGGATTGGAGAGAATTTCTGTTTGAATTGGTTTAAGCTGTGAAACCTCCACCTATGGCCATATGTGTGAATAAAATATATATTATGAAACACCAATTAGTCTCTGATACTTGTAAAGTAGGCATGAATCAAAAGACAAATCCACAAAGTTTGTGACTATGAGGTTAGTTGTTTGCTATTGATCTTGTTCATGGATGGGCCCTCAAACTCTCTGTGTTGAAGAAAAGGTGGTAGAAGTTTCTCTTACCCGTTTGTAGTGCCAAGGTGTCTTTGAGTGTGAAATAAATGCTGTTGCCTCTCTTCCATGTTTTATTAATGTATCACATTTATTTGTGTCTACTGTCTGATGAGTAGAGATAATCTACAGTAGTTTTCCCATTACCTCCTTATGTGAATATTGTTAAAAGATAATAGAGGAATTAATAGCAACTGTTTTCCCAGCCTTGCAGTGTAACTTTTATTTGTTGGTTACATTTGTTTCCTGCTTCCCCTCTAGAAGCTCAGACTTGTGTTTTGAAAAGTTTTCCAAAATAAAAATGGTGAATTAGCTTTCTAGCATATCCACACATAGGAAGTCTGAGACTAGGTAAGCTGATAATGAAATAGCCTGTTTGAATTTCATAACTGAGAATAAAACAGCATTGCCACTCATACAAACACAGAGGTGTTTGTTGACATACTAGTTTGCATATGAAATCTAAAGGCACTGTGAGCCTTACTTTGTGATATTTGTTGCTGTTTTACAAGGAAGGGTAAGGTTTTTTTGTAAACTTTCTGAATAGAGGGTGCTATACAGAGGGGACAGGTTTATTTAGAGAGGCCAGGTGTGTAAGGCTGGTGGTCTCTCTAACTACACATAAAAGTCTTATAATAAAACAAGGCCCACCACCCCTTTTTAAGGGTGGATGGATTATGCATTAAGGCTTACTTGTGTAGTTAATGCATGTATCTGCTTGGTTCATGCATACTGGTAAGTCATGCTTTATTCAACTCTGTCTTAGAGTTATGTGCAGACTCTTGCCAAGTAGTTTAAGTATGCTTTGTTTATTGCCAACAGTCCATGATCTGAAGCCATGGTTTGTTGTTGGCTTATGAACTTTGGTGGTTTGGCTTGGCATTATGTGTGTCCCAACACCCTTCCTTAGCCATGGTTTGGCCACCCCTGACACTCACTAAGCTACAAAGGCCCAAGGTAAGAGCAGCTAGAAAACAAATACAATTTTGGAAAGACAAGCCATGGTTTGTCATCTTTGGGACAACTAGTGGTTAACTTGGTTTGTTAAATAAACCGTGCTTAGTGTTACATGCAAAACAGGCCATTGAATGTTCTGTGTGTTGTGAGAAAGACACACCAGCTTATGGTTCATTCCTGTCAATTTTGTGACCCACAAACTCATACATCAGGGTCATGCGTAATGGACCTCAGGGACAGAATTGTGCTGATTAATCCTCATTGTTTCCATAATAGATATGTGAAAATGAAACGCTTTGGTAGGTGAGAAGGATGAACTTACTAACACTGAGCTGTGATTTTTCTGGCTTTTATTGTGCTGTCCTAATATGGATGTCTTTTGAATTTCTTAGACATCAGTAATAGGCTATGTCAGTCTATATACTTAATAACATATACTTTGATAACACAATTTAAGGGATGAAATATTAGTGTATGTATTTCCTTTTCTGAATTAATGAGAATGTTGCTTCCTTAGATCTCATTTAGCCTTGTTCAGCGTATTGCTGGTTGGATTCACATGACAAATAGCCTAGCTATGTGATAGCTAGCTGCTTAAAAGCTTTGCATGATGTGGCCTGAGTCTGCAAGGATAGTCAGTTATTTGTAGCCTCCGAACATGCAGTTAATCCCAGAGTTAATTGCTCCTCAGCACCCTACATTTCTGAGCAGTAGTGGAGGAAGAAGTTTAACACTGGTATGTGTATAAGCTACAGTGGCATGGATCCGAATACCATAGTCCCTGCTGCATGAGCTGTTGCCGCCATCTAATCCTTCCATGCCCTTTTAAAAATGCAAATCAGAGTTGAGGAACTGTTGGATGTTGAGGGGCACAGGTGCTGCATTTGGGGAAAAATAGTAGCCCCTCGTCCCTGATTTGTGAACAGAAGTGGTTTCTGTTTTTGAAGTGAGCTTTTGGATCCAAACTATTGATCTTTTGGGGACTGACTTGTGGGTCAGTGATTTTAGAATTGAGGCCCACCAAGTATTTGGCATGAGATGTTGAGAGGGCATTATTTAGAAACACTCTTTGTAAAATATGGATTGATAACCTAGTATTACTAGGAACCTAAGCTGTTTACATGGACTGATCACATATACTTTTCTGATGTAAATGTTAGGGACAAGGCTGGGAAATATCAGTCAGCAAGATGAGCTGTACAGAACTAGTGTCTCTGGAGAAGATGAAGCGTTGTCTTTTTCTCTTCTGCCCCTTCCCCTTCCCTTCCTCCGCTCCCCACCCCCACCCACTCAGTCATGCTGTGTAGAAGTGTCCCACTTCTTGCAGCTGTGTTAAAACTGTAATGGGTCATTTAGATCCAAAATCCCTGGTGAAAGACAGAGGAGGAGGGCGCACTGAGACCCTGCCTCAGTGTGACAGCTGCTGATTTGCACTTTCCCTCAGGCTGGAAATAACACTGTATGACATGAGAGAGCGAATGGCATGCGGGGCAGGGGGCGTGGAGAGGTCTGTTTTCTGGCTTCCTTCTGAGTGCTATAATGGCTTTGTATAACTCCTTTCCCACATGGGTGGCAGTCATGCCCCATATACTTAATAGGTTTATTCACTGGCTTTGCCCTAGGTTTGGGAATTATGCTATGCAAGAAGAGGGAGGAATGAGATAGTAGATTATAGTTCTGCACCTAGAAAACTCCAATTCTGTGACTGGAATAAATTAGGCAAATTATGCATGCATTTGTTTGTCTTAAATATGAGGGGATTCCCCTGCTCCAAATGCCCATGGTTTATTAAGTTTTTATCATAGATTGAGATTGGAGAATTATTATTATTATTAACAACAACAACAAAGTCCCCCATGCTATTCTTGCAGAGAAGCTGGTAAAATGTGGGCTGGACAAGGTCACTGTTAGGTGGATTTGTAGCTGGCTGACTGGCTGAACCCAAGAGTGCTCACTAACGGTTCCTCATCATCCTGGAAAAAAGTGACAAGCGGGGTGCCACAGACTTCTGCCCTGGGCCTGTTGTTGCTCAATGTCTTTATAAACAACTTGGAAGAAGGAATTGAGGGGAAGCTTATCAAATCTGCAGATAACACCAAACTGGGAGGGGTGACTACTGCTTCAGAATACAGAATTGGGATTCAATATGATATTAACAGTGGGCCAAAACTAACAAGATGAATTTCAATAGGGACAAGTGTAAAGTTCAAAACTTGGACAGGAAGAACCAGCTGCACAAGATGGGGGACACCTGGTTTGCCAGTAATACATATGAAAAGGATCTAGGGGTCTTCGTAGACCTCAAGCTTAATACAAGTCAACAGTGTGACGTAGCAGCAAAGAAAGCTAATGCTATTCTAGGCTGCAACGGAAGTATAGTGTCTCAATTAAGGGAAGTAAGGGAAGTTCTATTCTGCCTTGGTCAGACCACACCTGGTGTACTGCATCCTGTTCAGGGTGCCACAGTTTAAAAAGGATACCAACAAGCTGGAACATGTGCAGAGGAGGACAACCAAGATGATAAAAGGTCTGGAAACCAAGGAGAGAAGATATGAAGGCCATCTTCAAATATCTGAAGAACTGTCACATGGCGCAATGGCACTTTCCCCCCTGGCGCCGTTGGGCCCGTCCTCTCTCTTAAAAATAGAGTGTGCACCCAACTCACAGAATACCAATCCCACGAATTCCTGCATACTACCCCAGATTATCTTGTGGGGGACTTGCGTGAGGTAAAACTTAATAATTAGGAGTTTCAGGCAGGATTTGCTCTAATAAACAATAACAATTTTATTTAACAAGGAAGTTTATGACACGAGTGGATAAAACTTAGGATACTTCAGTTTACAATGTTATTTCACTTCAAGGTTTTCTCAGTTGTTTCACACTTAATACTTTGGTTCTTAACTTAATACTTTGGTTATTAAAGGTGGTGCTTTCTGTCAGTTACACACCCCTTTGACTACTCTACTTCTGAGGTACTCCAAGTAATAGACCCAAGGTTTCACTGGTTTGGGAGTCTTCTCTTACTAAAATAATCTCTCCCCTCCTGACTGGGATGAGACCTAAGTAAACTGTACAGCTTCTACTTCTCTTGTCTCAGCCCCAGCCTCCCAGCTACCGTATTTTTCGCTCTATAAGACGCACTTTCCCCCTCCTAAAAAGTAAGGGGAAATGTGTGTGCGTCCTATGGAGCCAAGGCAGGCGGGAGGCTCTGCTCAGTGCTCCATTTAAAGAGTGCCCTTCTCCCTCCTCGGGGAAAAGCCTGCAAGCGCTGCACACACGCTCCACACGGCTCGTGAAAGGGAGCGCTGAGCAGAGCCTGGGATGCATACAGGCTCTGCTCAGCGCTCCCTTTAAAGAATATTTTTTTCCTTGCATTCCCCCTCTAAAAACTAGGTGCATCTTATGGTCAGGTTCGTCTTATGGAGCGAAAAATGTGGTAATTCCTGGCCTAATTACTCTTACACGCTGTCCTTCACACCAAGCTCAGAGATTCCTTTCTCTAGCTTGTGATATTTTACTCGGAGTGGATGTTTCTACCCAGAACCAATTCTCACTCCCTATCTTCCTACCTATTCTCCCAACCTCAGTCCCAACCTACTCCAAAACCTCCTCCCAACACTCCCTCCAAAACTCACTAACTTGTCTCTCTAAATCCTCTCCTTTTCAACTCCCCCTCCTGGAACCTCAGCCAATCAGAGGCTGCCATACACTAACCCTTTTCTGGCACGGGGAAACAAACTTTTCCATCACACATGGAAGATGGAGCAAGCTCTGCTCCAGAGGCTAGTACCCAAATCAATGGCTTCAAATTACCTGAAAGGAGAGATTTTGACTAAACATCAGGAAGAACTTTCTGACATTAAGTGCTGTTCAGCAGTGGAACAGATTCTCTTGGAAGGTGATTGGCTGGAGGTTTTTAAAACACAGGCTGAGTGGCCTTCTGTCATGGATGCTTTTGTTGAGATTCCCTCATTGCTGAGTGTTGGACTAGATTGCTGTTGGGATCCCTTCCAGCTCTACAGATTAATGATTCTATGGTTGCAATTGGTTTGTAATACCCTGGAGCTAGGGACTTTGACCTATATTGAATTAGAGTTTGTCCCATCTCACATTGATTAGTAAACTTTTAGCAGAAGGTCTCCATATTTTCCTTTGGAAGCATAAATACTAAAAATATTCATTTTTTAAAATTGAGAACTGGGATTTCAGATTCCACAGAAAGTGCCATATTATTTTGACAAACACTGTATTCTACAGTTCAGGGTTCTCATCAATCTGTAGAACGTGGAACACACTTTTATGCAGTTGGTTTGGTCTGGAGTTAGTCTTCTAGGACCATCCAAAATGTAGCCAAACAGTTAAGGGCAAAGGATACATCTATGCGGAATGAGGAAAAGGGTGGTGTTGATGCTGTTCCATTATTAATGTAATGTAGACGCATGTGGTATGAAAACAAGTGAGTTTCTCTGCTCCTTGTTCCTTCATCCTGATCCAAAGCTGGAGCTTATAAAAACCCTGCCTGCTTTTCCTTCCTGAAAATGGGCTGCCTCCTGATTGGAATGACAGCTTTGACCTGGAAGACTTCATTTCATTATAGTCCTAATCAGATACAGAGATTACTTGATTGACTATTTAATAATGAAATAAAGTTGCTTTTAATTCCTTGAGCACACACAGGGCTAATTAAATTAACCCTTCAGTGGCTGGCATGCTTTGGAGTGAAATGGAAAAGGTTCTGGAAGCCAAATTGAGGTGGGTATGGGGAAGAGGATTGTTTGTGAGTTATTGGGTTCCTGAGATTGTGGTACTCTTGCCAAAGAGAGAAGGGTAGCAGCATACATGTTTGTAAAGTTTGTAAAAACTTTTAATTAATTAAGAGCTGGTACCCTTAAATCCATTTGGTATTTTTACCAAATGGATTGATAATAGTAACTTATGTGTGGAATATCTTATTTGAAAGCTGCTTTAGGGAACCTCCAGCTCAGTTATGTTGTGAATACCTGAAAATAGAAGTGTTTTTTAGAGAGATTCTAGCTGTCATGAGTGTTGAGATCATTTATTTCAAATTTATACTCACATTTAAACATATTACATTACATTCTTTTTTCCGTCTCTTGCTTACATGCATGCATTCAGTGCTCTCTCTCTCTCTCTCTCTCTCTCTCTCTCACACACACACACACACACACACACACACACGGCTCAGGGAATTGAAAAAAGACCCACATGCAATGGAGAAGGAGAATCACACCCTACCCACTGGGTTCTCCTATTCCAACTAGGAGCCCACGGAACAGCCACATGACTGAGGTGCAATATATGCTTGATACTTCTGCAACTGGACAGCTTATGGTTTCTCCCCGTTCCTCCTATGAGGAGAATGACTTTTAAGAGCTGCCAGCCCCCTTTCTGGGATGGATAATCAATCATGTTATGGAGCAGTAACAGACTTTGCCTAGTGGGTCTGATATCCCTGCTACTACTATGCAGAATCATTAAGGAAGCCTTAGTGGATTCTCTATCTGCAGAGCTTTTACCTCATAATTGTTTTTAGAAACCATCAGTCGTAGCTGGTTTGCTAGTGTCACAGGTGGAGTGGCATGTGCATAGTCAAATACCGGTTTCAGGTGTGGCAAGGCAGTCTACAGTCTACCTTACTGTCTGGCAGGGATAATGCTCCACCTCCAAACCCTTTTCTGATTTTTTTTGTGTGTGATATGGACAAAGGAATGAATGTAGGTTAGATAGGCCAAATTAATTTAACTAAGAAGTTATGGTGTCTTCACATTACTGTTTACTGTTGATCTAGCACAGTCACTGCTGGTTATTTAAACCAATATCACATGATATTCACCACAATGCACCTACCCTGTTGCTTTTAGAGAATATTTTTCTTCGAAGTATTTTTTCTGAAACTGGCTTCCCTGTGATTTGAAAACATATGTTGCTTTTCCATTGTACTGGGAACAGTTCAGACAGCTTTTGTAAGTGTGCAGATGGAAGAAAGAAAAGGCCAACCTCACAGGGTTTCAAGCCACTAGTGTGAACACCGCCTGAAATTTATTATAACATATGTAAATAGCATAAAATTATTCACCTAAGGTTTACTTAGAGAAGACCCACTGAAATTCATGAGCATGCCTAAGTTAATTCCATTAATTTCAGTGAGTTTACTCTAAGTAAAACTTAGTTGAATACCACCCAAATGAACTAACATAGTTAGCTTCCCACTAACTTCTGTATCCCACTAACTTCTGCCTAGAGTAGTTTCACTGAAATTAATGGACCTAAGTTAGTGAACGCGGGTGGCGCTGTGGGTTAAAGCCTCAGCGCCTAGGGCTTGCCGATCGAAAGGTCGGCGGTTCGAATCCCCGCGGCGGGGTGCGCTCCCGCTGCTCGGTCCCAGCGCCTGCCAACCTAGCAGTTCGAAAGCACCCCCGGGTGCAAGTAGATAAATAGGTACCGCTTACCAGCGGGAAGGTAAACGGCGTTCCTTGTGCTGCGCTGGCTCGCCAGATGCAGCTTTGTCACGCTGGCCACGTGACCCGGAAGTGTCTCCGGACAGCGCTGGCCCACGGCCTCTAGAGTGAGATGGGCGCACAAACCCCAGAGTCTGTCAAGACTGGCCCGTTCGGGCAGGGGTACCTTTACCTTTACCTTTAAGTTAGTGAAGGTCATTAATTTTAATGAGCCTCTAGCATTGGATACAGCCCAAAGCAATAAAGAAGGAAAGTTTGTTTTAATAGTACATGCTTTAGATGAAGTAATAGGTAGGAAATGTTTAACTTGCTAAGTTACGGAAGATCCATAGCAAGGTATACTTAGAAATCGAAGCCCTTCTCTGCCTCTTTGGTAGAAGGCACAGCATTAAATTCACTGAGCGTAGCTGTTGCTAGCTCAGATTTAAGACAGCAGCCATGGCTTTTTACTTATAGGAAAACTTGCCTGGGAATTAGGTTGAGGAAATTAGGTATTGAAAGAAGGTAGATGGTTCCTCCATTGAATCTTAATTACCCTAACAGAGGCAGTTTGAATTTGAGCAAAACCCAGAGGATATTGTCCCCAATGAATAATATAGGACAAGGTAAGTTCAGCCTTGACTTATAGCGCAACACACGATTGAGATGCATTTATATACGTACGCCTGCTCCCTCGGCCAATAAAGCGAGATGAGCGCCGCAACCCCAGAGTCGTCTGCGACTGGATCTAGTGGTCAGGGGTCCCTTTACCTTTATACTTGAGTATAAGCCAACCCGAATATAAGCCACCTAATTTTAGCACAAAAAATTGGGAAAACTTATTCACTCAAGTATAAGCCAGTTCACCACACCACAAACCTGGTGGTGGTGGCAGCGACGGAGGAAGAACAAGCAGCCCAAAAGGGCTGATTTCGGGCTACTTGTTCTGCTGCCGCCGCTGCTGCCTACCTCACTCAGGTATAAGCCGAGGGGGGCTTTTTCAGCATAAAAAATGTGCTGAAAAAGCCGGCCTATACTCAAGTATATATGGTACTTAATACATTACACACTGCACTCTGACAACTTTGGTATATTCTAATTCTATGTGACAAGGTAAACTAATCCCCGAGTATGTACCTGTATAGGCCATGCACAGTTAGAAAAATGTTTTTTGGGGAGGCCTGCAGGTTATTTATTTATTTATTCATTCATTTCATTTCTATTCCACCTTTTCTGTAAGGAGCTCAAGGTGGTGCACATGATTCTCTTCCTCCCCATTTTATCCTCAGAACAACCCTGTGAGGTAGCTTATGCTGAGAGTCTGTGATTAGCTCAAGGTGAGTTTTATGGCTCAGCAAGAATTTGGGCCTAGGCACCCCAAGTCCTAACTCAACACTAGCCACTACACCAATCTAGCTTTTAAATGGATCACATATGAGATGATAAATGATGAAAGGATTTCATAGTTCTTGCTATATTAATTATGCAGAACATTAAGGGTTTTGTAGACTGAGTCTAAGGGGATGCAGGTGGCGCTGTGGTCTAAACCACAGAGCCTAAGGCTTGCCGATCGGAAGGTCAGCGGATTGAATCCCTGCAATGGGGTGAGCTCCTGTTGCTTGGTCCCAGCTCCTGCCAACCTAGCAGTTCAAAAGCACATCAAAGTGCAAGCGTTTCCGTGCGCTGCTCTGGTTTTGCCAGAAGCGGCTTAGTCATGCTGGCCACATAACCCGGAAAAACTGTCTGCGGACAAACGTCGGCTCCCTTGGCCAGTAAAGCGAGATGAGCGCCGCAACCCCAGAGTCGTTCGCGACTGGACTGAACTGTCAGGGGTCCTTTACCTTTACCTTTAGACAGCGTCTAGCACTTCTTAGTGTTTGGCTAGCTGTAATTTAGGGTGAAAACCAATACATAATTTGAAAAGCAGCTATAGTGGGATCTTCCCTTGAGTTGAAGCTGGGTGGGCTTCACAAGGTGATGTCCAAAATTAGTCATACTTGTAACAGACTCATTGACAAATGTTGGATATCACTCATAATTTCTGTGAGAGATGTAGTATATATATATTAACAGTCAATGCTGTTAAGTTATAAGTTCTTAACTTTCTCCTCATGCTTCTGAGCAACTCTCTGCCTTTTAAAATTTAATTTACTCATTTGTCAGTCCATCTTTCACCTTAACTTAAAAATGAAAACTTTTTAAAGTTGCAAAATAACTCTGGGAGTGTGTATATGTGTGCTATCAAAGGTATGAGTCAGTATGCTGTAGAGTCAGCCTGCTCCAGTGATAAAATTGAGCTATGCTGAAAGCTTGTAGTACATTTACAAGAAGGTGCTTCAAAACTGACGATCCTGTTCCTGATTGGGTGCTGTTAAAAGATTTATTTTCAGCCTGTTGAAGTTTGAGACCACTTAATCAGTTCTTAAGGGCCGGAGGGTATTGTTTTGCTTCTTATTCTTTTGGCTGGCCTGTAAGCCTGGCTTCTTAGCACTGATTGCAGATAAACCTAGTTCCTCTGTAAAGAAGATACTATGGATAAGGCTTTAAGTAGAAATGACAGTCCTCCCATTATCATCCTGACTCTTGCATATCAGATTGTTCAGAATGATGTAAGTAATGAAATTAGTCAGGATGACTAGTTTTCCTGAAATATAGAGAATGCTCCTTGAATGCAGGTTTTACTCAGAATTTAATTAAAAACAATTTATCAGGAATTACTGAAAGTTGTGCCATATGTATCACTTTTATATCTTTCATTGAACAGGATGCTAGTTCCATTGGTGTAGGTTTTTTAAAAAATAGTTTGATAGGGGACACATAAGTTGAAGAAAGCATACACAATAAATGTAAGAGAGAGAGATTATTGGTGATACTAATGGAGCTGAAAAGAAGGATTGGCTTGGGTGAGATTGCTCTGTGGACAGAGCCAAAGTGTATATAGGGAGTATATTCTTGTAAAAATCAACTAAGAAGATTCTGTTAAGGGCCACCATGAAATACACTATAAACATCCTTCTATCAATTTATAAAGTGCAAGTTGCAATACAGCCTAGATGCCAATGTACCATAAAATATCTTACTATTTCTCATCTACCCTAATAGATGGAATGTGCAGCAGGCCCTCCTTGAAAGGTTTCTACCTGGGTGGGAATTCATATTTTGACAACTATTAGCTGTGAATCAAACAGTGCTATTCTTTCTTACATAGAAATATGATGCTTAAAGCCTAGTCTTTCTTACTCTCAATCTGCTTTAAAGGAGTGTGTTCTCTCTCACACACATGTCAAAAAGATGTCCTTATCAGCCTTAAAAAAAGCACACTTTTGTATCAAAGTATTTAACATATCTTATCCGTAATAATGTTGTGAAATAAACTGCTGATTATTTTTGTTTTGCTGTTGAAGCTTGCCATTGAATCTGTAATTCGAATCCAAGCCAAAGTCCATTGATGGTTAGTGTCCTTTTCAAACCAATCTCTCTCTCTCTCTCTCTCTCTCTCTCTCTCTCTCTCTCTCATTTTTAAATGTTCCTAAATGCTCTTAAATTTTATTGATAATTTAAATTCTTGTAAACTATAGAGGTTTTGCTGCAGTCAAGTAGTATGTAACATTTGCTAAACAAAACTAAATAAAATGAAATGAAAAATGTTTTTATATTTTATGTAGGTAATTTATATAAACGTATTAGGCGGCTTCTTCCTCTTCTTCTCCTCCTCAAAGTTTGTATGCACTCCCTATGAATTGCTGGAGCCGGACCTTTCAGTGTCCCATATCTGAAATTGGAGGAGGAGAGAACTGCTAGTGGCAACCCCTGTTTCTAAAATGTTTGGTGGATGTGTAGGGCTTATTGCAGAAGCAATTGGTAGAAATAATAGCAGCTCCTTCGAAACCGTGCATGCAGAATGATGATGGTGTGTGTAGTTTTCTTTACTTTTTTACACTGGAGAATAAAATAAAAAGGCAGCAGGATCAGCAAGTAGATGAAAGGCAACCCCTTTAACATTTGCTCCTTAAGTCCAGCATTTCTCAGCAGTTGGCTGGAGACTATTCGGGATGATCCTGTGGAGTTCCAACAAAGGGACGAAGAAAACTCCCACCCCCGGATCCCCTTCCCCAACAATGCATGAAACAACTTGATAAATGATTGCTCTGTCAAGGAACTGTGGAGATGGAGATGTCTGGGAGCGCAAGGGGGAATGTATCTAATTCGAAGATTGTGGCAAGTTGATGGGTTGAGAGAAGGTAGTGATAGGAGCTTGAGAGGGTTGCACATTGGAACAAGGGTTTGCAAATTAGTTTTAGCCCACCATCATTTCTCCCACATCGTACTCTGAAATGAAAATGCATCAGTTTTCTCCTGACTATTCTCCTGATTGTGTCTGGGGTTTAATTTCCCATTTATAGACACGAGGCTATATTTCTGCTCCACCAACCTACTTTCTTACCTTCTATCTGGATATAGGAGAACAAACAGAATTGCATAACCCTCACAGTGGCAGGCAGTGCACATCTCTCTTACCACTGCTTTCAGCTCAACCGATAGAGCTTCCAATTCAGAATAAAAAAGCTACAGAAATGGAGTCCATAGCCTGGCTCTATTCAACGGAACATTAATTACCCTAAAACAAAAACAAGAGGAGTTCACAGCTGGGGCTCAACACTGCAAATTCCCCTTCCTCCCTTTTCCACTGCCTCTCTAGAGTGAACACACCAGCTATTTATGCAATCTCTCCTCGTACGCAATTGCTATTGGACCCACAGGACACTCCCCCCCATAGGGTTTTACAGGATGATGTTGCTAACTCTGGGTTTTAGGCATTTCAAAGCAGGCATGGAAGGTTTCCAAAGGCAGAATGTTCCGCACAACAAAACCCCCAGTACTTTGATTTACTGTGTAGCAGTTGCAGGGAGCAGTACCAATTAGGATGCAACCAAATCCTCCTTTAGTCTGCTTCATCACTGGGTTTCTGCAAATGAAGCTTATGGTGATCTGTTTTAACAGGCTAGCCAGACTTAGTTTTACACACTTGTAGGTCACTGACTGGAGTTTGAGGTGACTTCCCATTTTGGTTGTAATATTTGTTTTATTGGATGGTGCTGAAAGAAGTGAATTTGGTGGTTACTCTCAAAATGTTCTCACCAAAACTCAGTTTTGATAGGCTGCTAATTTTGCAAGGTAGACTGAAGCCAAGTTCAGTTTTTCAACCAGTATAATAAATGGAAAACGCTAGAGAGACAGATTTATAGTACATTGTTTTATCACATTTGTCTCAAGCTTTTTGTTACAGCGTTAGGGCAGTGAAAAACAGTGCTCCAGAACATTATATTTATTGAGTTGCTTCTCTATTTCCCATTAATGATAGGCGAGACCAGAACTGGGGATGATAGTTATTCCACATTTACCTGGGGATGCAGAAACTTGTTTATTGGATATTTTCAAGAAAGCAGAAATCTATTATGGAAACTTTAGATATATGGCAGTGGTCTTTGAACTCCTTAACTTCAAGGAACCCTTTTCATTTTGAGCTATCTGCTGAGAAACATTAGCAGTAGAACCCCTGTGCCCTCTGTGAAATAGTCACTTTAGAACAGGCACGTCCAACTCCCAAGAGACTGAGATCTACTCACAGTATAAAAAGACCGGCTGTAATCTACCCATTGTCATTGCCAGAAGTTGTTGAGCTTTTTTGCCTTTTTTTAGGGGGGTTGACCTAAGTTGTTGAGCTTAGAACACTAAGGCAATCACTACCGCGATCCACCTGGGACACCGCTGTCATCAACCGGTCGATCACAATCCAGCTATTGGACATACCTGCTAGAATATGCACCTCATTCATGCAGCGTATTATCCATACCTGTAGGGGCTTGTTGCCTTTCCATGTGGTGTGTACCCTAATGACTCCAAATCTTTCCCTGTAAATGCAGGGGGAGATTGATAGTGATAGAGGGGTAATTTTCTTGTAGCATATAAGGGCAGGGTGGGGAATGAAACTTGAGTGTGTTTTCTAACTTTTATTTGGCTTTTGTGATGGCTGAGATTATATTGACTTTTTCTTTCAAACTGGTGTTAAGAAGAATTTAAGTTGTACACCACCCTGGGATCTTCTGATAAATGGCGGTATATAAATAAAGAATAAAAAAACATTGAAATATAAAAGTATTTAAATGTAACTCATGCCATACAATAAAATACCGTATTTTTTGCACCATAACACTCACTTTTTTCCTCCTAAAAAGTAAGGGGAAATGTCTGTGCGTGTTATGGAGGGAATGCCTACGGGTGGCATGCCTACGGATTTTCCTCCTCTAAAAACTACGTGCGTGTTATGGTCGGGTGCGTGTTATAGAGCGAAAAATACGGTAACTACATTCTCTTAAATTCTTCCCTTCTTGCAGAGAAAAGGAATTGGGTTTATCCAATCTCCAGTTTCAATTATTGCAATGTTTGTGGGGCTGCATGCGCTTGAGGAGAATAAAGGTGTAATGTGTAGTGCAATCCCAGTGAGCTCATTAGGATTTCCCTCAAGTAAGTGTATATAAGATTGAAGCCAAGGGCACACTTACTGAGAAGTGATCCCCACCAAACATAATGGTACTTACTTAAAGTAGACATGTATAGGTTGCAGGGCCAGCCCAAGACATTTTGGCACCTGAAGTGAACCACAAAATGGTGCCTTCCCCTTCTATCAAAAAAGGAGTGAGTGAAGATCCACACAAGAAAGAAGAGGAAACAGAGCTACATTAGGAACTTAAACCTCTGTCTCCTAAATTCAGGAGACAGGATGCTGAAAATTTTATCGGTGAATAATCTAGGAATAAAAATCTGAAACATATTTATGTTCGTTATAAGGAATGTTTTGCTTCAGTTCTAGTGATATTAGCACATGTTGTTCGGGTAAGCGTATTTGGGATGGAGTTGAGCACCCATTACCTATTTTTTTGTCATTATAAATGCTTCTTACCTTTGGTCTCTGAATACCAGTCATTAACTACACACTACCATACTTTCTCCTCAGTGTCAATTTGCTTTTAGCTTACACTGGTTGGTTCCTTTTATGCTTTAAAAAAGAACAGTTTGCTGGTATTCTCTTATTTATGACATTTCTGTACAGCTACATATCAAAGCAGAACAATCTGTTTTCAGTGCTAAATCTGCAGTTTGTTTCCTCTTTTAATCATTCCTGTGAAGAATTAGATATTGTTTTCCAAAGAGCCATTCAGAAATATTTCCATATATATTTTCAAACTGTCCCTTGGCAAAATTTTGTGCACCTAGGTGCCATGACATCAAAATCCCGCTCTTCCTGTGTCTACTCTGCCATGTCTTTCCATGCCCTTGGTCAGACCCTTCAGTATCATCCTCACATCTGTTCCTTTTTTCTTGCAGCCCTTTTAAAGGAGCAGCTTCTCCCTTTGTCTCTATGTGAGGATTTGCTCAAAGAACCAAGAAAATTAAGGCACTCTGGTGTAACCTACCCCGGCATGCATTCAAAAGAGCACTATGCTACAGTACACAATGGCTACCCCTCATTCAGTTGCATATGTTTACCCCACAGTAACTGGAAAGTTGCCACAGGAGGCAGGCAGAACTTTGTGTAAACACTCTACAGTCATTGTGGCAAAATAAGAACAAGCCCTAATGTACGGTATTTTGTTTGGCTTCATCATCCTGTGTATGAAATTATTCTCTAAGGGTTGAGCCTTCCATGCACAAGAGGGAGCTATCAGTTGGTTTGTGAAAATTTGTAGAAGTACAAAAATCTTAAGGGGAGAAACCCAAAACAGCCCAATGCAGACTGAGCATGCTCTATGCATATATAATGCTGATTGATTATTGGGGGTGGGGGGGTGTTACAGGAAACAAAGGGAGAGGGAAATAGAATGGAGTCTTCTTGAAGAGGACATGGCTAGTGGTCTGGCACCCAAAACAGTAACATTTCACACTGCAGCCTGCTGTTGAAAGTCCCATTTGTCTCCTGATAGTGCTCATCACAGTCCTTAATTGCCGTTTCTAATTTAGTATCTGGGCAAATAAATAAAACTTTGCAAAGAGTTGCAGGGTTTTCTCACACAGAAAAGTTAGTCATGCTAGGCAGATGTTTGGAAACCAGGATCCTCCTGGTTTGACATCCTGTCTTATAAACAAGCTGTCATTTAAACAATCCATTATTTCCCAAGTTGTAGTTCAAAACCTATGAAGGGTGCCAGTTAGGGATCATTGCTGTAAATTGAATTATTTCAGCAGAAATCCTCCAGCCTTGTAGGAAGATGGAAGGGGAGCATGTGAACATGATGCTTTGCTCAGGCATACTCAGAGATTTTCAACTTTTGCGAGTCCACGGCTCGCTTAACCAACTACATTCTTTCTGCAGCGCCGCTATGGGGCTCATGAGCCCAGATATGTCACCCCTTGCAGTGTTGGAAGACACTCACCCTTCTTTGAACATTCTCCCTTGTAGAGTGTTCCCTCCGTCCCTCTCCTCTCCTCTCCTCTCCTTGTGAGTTCTCCCAAAGAGAGATGCCTCCCAGAGGCACCACTTGCCTGCGGAGCTTATAGCCAGGGCTACTGCAATAAACATCTGTGCAAGCCTCTGAGAGGTGGAGATGCGAGAGGACATCAGAGGAGGGAGGGAAAGAAAGGGGGACAGAGGCCAGTGTTGCCCACGGCACCCTAGGGTGTCACGGCACACTGGTTGAAAATGATTTAGTGTTATATGCAAAGTTGCTCACATCTTAAGTTCACAGGTTCTGGTCAGACAACATTTTTTTAAATTAAGCAGCTTATTTTAAAAAAGAATTTTAATGCTTCCGCATACTTCAAATGTGTAAAAATCACCACACCATTTTGTAATAATAATAATAATAATAATAATAATAATAATAATAATAATAGTAATAATTTATTTATTTATACCCCTGCCCACCTGGCTGGGCTTCCCCAGGGTAATCCTGCTTTGCTTCCAAAGTAATAGGTTACATTCATTATAAGAGGGATAAAAGCACAAACTGCAGTTGAGGAAGGTGGAGAGGTTTCGTGTAAAAATGGTCCTGGGCAATAGGAAGGAGCAAGACTCATGCACCCTTCTAGTTTCTTAATCATGTCTGTGTGTGAGACATTGGCATAAAGTGCTGTATGTGTGTGTGCCTATGTTGCCTATCCTTACAGTAATTTTAAGAAAAACTAGGAGGAAATTAACATGCTTTCCTTCCTACACAGGTATTGTACAGCATACTTGAAGCACTATTTAGTAAAAGCATGCCAATGTGCTTTTGCAAAAGAAGGCAATGACCCATCCTATTATCCCATTATAATGTGTATGGCAACTGTTTCTTTACTGTTGTGGAGAATTCTTCACCCTTTCTCCACAGTGTAGTCAGTGATGAGTGTTAATGTTTGTGCAGAAGGACACTTTTTGCCTGAAATGTTGGGCATATATTTTAAGAATTAATGCTATGGTTCAGGCTATATTCCAGCTCTCTTCAGCAATGCTGCAGGAAGAAAAAATATCCTTTTAGTGAAATAACTAGCAGATTTCATTTCACCTGAAAATCAGAATGCATACTGTGAAGAATGGCTCTTTCAATATGAGACAGGTGGGGACAAGATGGCTTTTGATTTCCCAGCAACAGTGTTGAAACTTGATTAGTGACACACATGGTATGGTTGTAGTAGGAAATGGCTTTAATGCATGTGTGAACAAGGCCCCTGAACTCTGGCTCTATAAAAGTTACAAATAGATCATTGAGGTTGATGTTTAAGGAATTTTGCTGTTCCATCACTGAGTGTGTTTTTCTTGAGTTTGAGCTTCAGGAAAAAGAAGTGAAACTCTGGTTTCTTGTGGCTAATTTTATTAGCACAGAACTGCAATTCTTACAGTGCCTTAGAGGGAATGACAAAAATGTCAAATAAAATCTAAAGCCAGTTAATGATCTTTATCTCACAATAAATGATATTGTCTACGAAGTGCATCTGCTATGTTCTTGCTGGATTTTTCTTCTCTAGATGTACAGAAACATTTGAAGAATGTCATACTACACCAAACTATTGGCCTAAACTGTGGATGGGGAACCAAATGTTGTAGGACTTCCATGAACCTTAGCCAGCATGGCCATTGGTCAGGAATGATGGAAGTTGCAGATCAATAACATAGCGACGACCATAGGTTCCCCATCCAAGATCTAAAACCATGCAAGCTAAAATAGCCAAATCATGCTTTGTATGTTTGTGGTAGTTTTGACTGCAATCCTTTATCAGTTACTTGGAAATAGCCCTTATTCAATTCACTGGGACTTGTTTTTGAGCAGATATGTGTAATAATCTTTTGCAATGATAATTGCTATGTACTTGTTAAAAATATCTGACTGCCTTTCTATTATTAATCTTAAAAACTACCGTATTTTTCACTCTATAACACGCATCTGACCATAACACGCATGTAGTTTTTAGAGGAGGAAAACGAGGAAAAAATATTCTAAATGAAACAGTGGATGTATGATTTTTATGGTTCATGCTGTGGCCACAGACATGTGATCTGACAGTGAGTTTGGGGTAGCCCAATGCAAAAATCCTGAAGATCCATGTGGATCCGTGCTTTGTAACCACGTTTTAAGTGGGGAGGGAAGGAAAAGAACTCAAGGGACAAGGAGCTTTTCCGCGGGGAGGAGGGAGGGAAAGAGCACTGTTGCTTTAAAGGTATACTTAAGGTATTTGCCCTGTGCCTGGGTTTTTTTTTCCATTTAACAGTTTGCAGCCTTTTCCTTCCGCTCCTTGTTTTGAGGTGGAATAGATTTGAGCAAGTGAGGAGGACTTGGATTGCAGTTGATTCGCCATTAGCTGTGTAAAAGTGCTCCTCCTTGCAGCCTGAATGATAAGCAGCCACCAGCAGCAATAGAATGGAGCACAAAAAAGCGGTAGGGGCACTAGGACCCAGACAATGCTCAAATCTATCCTGCCTGAAAACAAGCTGCTCCATCCCAGCCGATCAGCTGAGACACGGGGATTTGCGAAGTTTTCCCCTCTCCCTCATGCCCTCCCCAGCCTTTTTTTTTACTTCCAGGTTTTCACTGCGCTGGCTCAGAGCTCGAGGTTGGTTTTATTTTGCTGCTGGTTGCTTAAATTTTATCTTTCCTGCCGTCTCTCTGCAGCCTCATTGCTCTGTTTAGAGAGCGTGCAGACCTTTGCTAGCGTCTCTCCCTCCCGTGTAAGCGGCTGCTGCCGGCTTTGCTGCTATGGCTCTCCTTCCCTCCCTCCTCCCCTGCTCCAGGTCGCTTTAAAGTAAGCAAAGTGAGAGCCTCGTAGAGCGTGTAAATGGCTCCCGCTTTGCCTGACTGACGGCAGCCATGGCTCTGATCCGTGCATTCGCTCCTTAACACGCACAGGCATTTTCCCTTACTTTCTCAGAGCAAAAAAGTGCGTGTTTTGGAGCGAAATTTACGGTAACTAATGAAACAATTATTATTAAGCAATCTGGAGTGAAGGGTAACTGTCTATTCAGTCCCTACAACCTGTTTTTCTAGACTTCAAATTTTACTTGGTTGGCCATAAACATTAGAGTGGCATTAAGGTTAATAAGAATTTCCTCTTGATAGTGTGGTACATTGATTTTAAACCAAGCTATTTAATTAGTATTTTTGATTTACCAGGACAAAGAAATGAAATGAACATAAATTCACGTGTCATGTTGAACTGGGGATAGAGAACCTCAAGCCCAGAGGCCAAGTGTTATACTGCAGGCCACTCTGTTTGCCTGTAGAACACATACCTCTCCCTGGTCACACCCCACTCCTCAGGGTCTGCTTTGCACCCTCCCGGAGTCTTTTTGCTAGGTTAGAATGTTTCTGAACTCTGATGAGGCTTCTTTCTTTCTTGCTTGGATGAATGTGTATAGAAATCAGCCTACTGTATAAAGATAACATTCACATGACAGCTCCCTTTTTCCAAGGGGCCGCATTGCAGGAGGGGTTACAGGACCTCCCAGTTACCTTGCAGTGGGAGGTCAGTATGCTGCCCATGTCAGTATGATGCCCTGCCGTGTCACCAATCAGATTAGCTGGGGAGCATGGTCTTCTGCTGTTTAAACAGCGGCGCAACTTTGGGGCAGCCTCCATTTGTCCCCTTTCGTCAGATCACCCAGCCCACCCACCCTCTTTGCTTGCGTTGCTTGACTGTGGCCTTGCTATGACTAATGTCGGTCGCCTGGTTGTTGGGGCCGGGTAGGAATTGTTCCACTTGGCAAATTGACACCAGCCATTTGGTTTTCGCCTACCTAGTAGCAATCATCACAACTTTGTAATGTTAGGCATTGGGTAAGCCTTGTCATGGGAGGGGCGGTTCTTGCCTCTGGCCTGCCCCTCCACGTTAAGGGTATCCCATTAAAGGGATCCGGGGGAGTGGTTCCTGTCCAAAGCTTGGGTTTGGGCTAGGGCTGTGCCACGACCCCATCGGTGACCCTGGGGGTGCTCTTAATTCATGGGTAGGCAAACTAAGGCCTGGGGGCCGGATCCTGCCCAATCACCTTCTAAATCCTGCTTGGCAGGGGGTTGGACTCGATGGCCCTTGTGGTCTCTTCCAACTCTATGATTCTATGAAATCCAGCCCACGGACGGTCCGGGAATCAGCGTGTTTTTACATGAGTAGAACGTGTCCTTTTATTTAAAATGCATCTCTGGGTTATTTGTGGAGCATAGGAATTCGTTCATTCCCCCCCCAATAAAGTCCCCCCCCCCGGTCTGAGGGACAGTGGACTGGCCCCCTGTCTTAATTGATGTATATCATAGGGCTCCCCCTATCTGTGGTTGACCCCTTGAGACTTCCTGCAGACGGGAAGGAGTCAGGTTTGCCTATGCCAAACCGCTCACATCTGTAACCAATAAAGTTGTGGCCTTACTTATCCCATTAACCCAACATATGCGTGTCTGTGAGTTTATTTCTGGGGGAGTTGCGTGGCCCAAGGCCTCGCCACGCAATCAGTGTTTTGTCTGTGTTTGCCTCTGGGCCCACTCACCATAAGGGAATGTGGCCAATGTCATTAGGCTGAAAAGGGTTTCCCATTTCCTGTGTTAAACCATAATTAATGTTTTAACTATGAATTAATGCAAATAAATATTGTGCTGGTGCACATTGCTCAAAAGTCCCTGCTTTGCCCCTCCCTCACTTTTGGCTGTGCTGGGAGGGACAAACCACAATCCTTGGCTTACCATTTTTTTGAAATTCCACCTGGATGCTATTTCTGGAGGACAAATCCCAGCTGTATCTGGGAAATTCCGGACGTATGGCAGCTCTACACAGTGGAGACTCTCCTAGTAGGGCTGCTGGGGCACAACCCTCCCAATGATAATGTCAAGTAAATTTAATCCCTGTTTCAAAACCACACTCTTTCCTGTACACATATTTTATTCTGTGAATTTGCAGAGACTTGTGGATGCATTTCTCTCCCCCCCCCCCCGCCAATATTCTGTTCACTGGCCAATCAATTCTGCTGGGTGCGCTTCTCAGCCCTTGCCTTCCATAGCCAACCTCCACTGTGTGCACTGGTTTCACACAGATCCCTGTGTAGGGGTGCGGGCACCTGTATTGCTGTGCCAAAGCGATCCATCACATGTGTCAACTTTTATCCCGTTTGAGAAGCTTCCTGCTCCTTTTTTGTTATGAGGGCACTCTACATTGACTACTTTGACTGGGGAGGATTGAGGCCATTCCAGCCCTATCAAATGAGATATGTTCTGAGCATATGCAGAGCTGTGTCCCTGGAGGCTAGTTTTTAGTATGTTCTGGTAACCAGAGAAGCAATAAGGAGTGTTTCCTGCTCTGAGGTGCTTTTGTTTTGTTTTGTATTTGCTTTATGAGCTTACTAGAAAGAAAGAGCAAGGGAGCAGGCAACTGTAGACAGTGTGTGCCTCTTTTTCTATAATAAATATATCTTTTTTACTTAATAGTTTTGTTTTTTATTTTTGTGCAAATCCCTAGAGTGGAACACCCATTATATAGATGTTTGGTTTGTTTTTAACACCCCCTTTCTTTTTTAGTAAAGCTTGGAATGGGTAGTGTATCAACAAAAAAAGAGGTAACAGGAAACATAAGACGTCACAATCTGTTGAACTGTGCTCTTACTTCATAGAAAAAATGGCTTCCTTCTGAATTTATCAATATTTTAAAATTTTACTCTGTTAATGGCACTGCTAATAGGCTGACTATTATATCCATATTGCAGGGGACAGCACTGTGGTAGAGTGTGTGTGTGGATTATGTCAGCCCCGCTAACCCAGTGTTGTTATATTCATATTGCTTAAGGGACTGGGTGAATTAGTGTATGACAATCCTGAAGTGTAGTCCTGTGTTGTTAACTGGGGTTTCTTTTTTTGGGGGGGGGGTTAGGGAAATACATTGGGATGGATGCTGTGAAATTGTAGCAGTAGTTCAATTAATTGAGGCTGGAGGAAGTGAAAGGAAATAGAAAGAACTGAGGTTTAAATAGTGGACCAAATATGTTTGGATGCCAGGTCCACCCATGAGAAACCATTGCTCAGCTACCGGGTATACCAGAAATGATTGACCTGATCTCTGATGCTAATTGCCTGCGTTTTTGAGTATTTCCTTTGTTCCTCCCCAAAAAAATATTTAAGTGGATGCCTGTGCTAAATATAAGCGACGTGGATGGCGCTGTGGGTTAAACCACAAAGCCTAGGACTTGCCAATCTGAAGGTCGCCGGTTCGAATCCCTGCGACTGGGTGAACTCCTGCTGTTCTGTCCCAGCTCCTGCCAACGTAGCAGTTCGAAAGCATGTTAAAGTGCAAGTAGATAAATAGGTACCGCTCCGGCGGGAAGGTAAACGGCATTTCTGTGCGCTGCTCTGGTTCGCCAGAAGCGGCTTAGTCATGCTGGCCACATGACCTCCCGGAAGCTCCCTCGGCCAATAAAGCGAAATGAGCGCTGCAACCCCAGAGTCGGCCACGACTGGACCTAATGGTCAGGGGCCCCTTTACCTTACCTTATGCTAAATATACACACCCTATTGTTTAACATTTTCATGAAAATAGCAAGAAATGCGCCAGTACACAAACAAAAAGCAAAAACAAACCAGCCCAAGTACGGTAAATCTTAAAAGCAGCAACTGGAGCAGCCTACTGACATTTAACTGCCTTTGGTATCTACCGAAAGCTTAGCAAGGTTTGAAGTCAGGCAAACCTTCCTCGGAAGGCTAGTCCAAATTCTGAGTGCCACCTCTTTTGCCCCTTCACTGTACAGCTAAGGATGGGGGAGGGTCTGTTGGACTTAACGAATGGCCTCAGAAATTGATCATAGTGCTTGGGCAGCTTCCTATGGGAGAAGGAGATTCTTGAGATACTCTGGTCTCAAGCTATTTATGACTCTAAAGGTCAAAAAAGCACCTTGGATTGAGCTTGGAAACAAACTAGTAACCATTGTAGCTGGTAAAAGAGCAGTGTAATGCGATACAGTCCATCGGCTGTAGTCAGAATTCTGGCAGCCACATTTTGAACCAATTGAAGCTTCTAAACTCTCTTCAAAGGCAGCTCCACATAAAGTGGCTCCACATCTGACCTGGAAGTGACATTGCTTAGGATATGAATCACTAATGCCAAATTTGAATACCTTTAATGCACTGTAGCAAACACTACTTCTGAAATTTGTAACATGAATTTTGGTAAAATAGTTTTATCATCTCTTGAAGCTGTATTAGATGTGGCAATAATCAGTTTTTCCAAACTGAGGGAAGGGTAGTACTGTTTTTGTAGTTTTGTAATTTGTAGCAATATTATTGTTTATTCATATATAGTGGCATTCACAACAGGATATGCAACAGAAAATGTAAGCATAGTGTTTATTATAATATCACAAACCAGCTTAAAAGGAGGTATTGGCATATGAACAAAGGCAACATAATGCTTTGTTTCCAAGGTGTGATAGTAATTAATGCTTTATTTACAACTGCTCTCTGATGAACCTGGATAGCTAAAATAAAAAGGTTCTTCTTGTATCAATACAATGAAGCTCTTTGACAAATTATGAGCCATCATTCTATTTTGCCACCTGTGTGTTCCTAAATTCATGAAAGAAAACAGGTCTGGTACAGTTTAAGTTTTTCTGGTTTCTAAACAGGATGTTCCCGTTTTCTGTTTCAGATAACGCAGCTCACCTGTTCTAACCTCATACATTATTGCCCAGAATACATTATTCAGAACTGTGACAGAATAGTATTTTAAAGAATGGTGTTAATTCACTTAAAGCTCATTTGATAAACTTGTTCAAAACTTCCCGTAAGGGTGAAGACCCTGAGAGTTCCTCTAGGAGACTAGGCAGGGAAGCTCCTGTGAATGGGAAAAGAACTTGCCGTTATGACTTCTTCCAGGCTATTGATGTATCACAAATAACTAACTAAGGATTAGGTGGATGAGCTAGTGATAATGCTTTTGAGACTATTAATGTTTTTGTAGATGAAATTGGAAGGCTGCCCTACATAACTTAGAACATTCTCGCACTTGCTTCTGTATCCTATCACAATTTCTGCATCCAGTTGGCATGTAGAGGGAAATTCTTGGAACTGCTAGGCCTGGTCTATGCATGCTGGTAGAATAATGTGGTAACTAATGTAATGCCCTCCAAATGTTGTTGGACTCCAGCTCTCATCAGCCCCTGCCAGCACGCCCAATAACTAGGGGTGATGAGAGTTGGAGTTCAACAACAGCTTGAAGGGCACCACATTGGCTACCACTATTTGAGATAGTAGCCAGTTCAGGCTGCAATGTAAGGCATAATATTTTTGAATTCTGTACTACATGAACAATTCCTTGAAAATAGAAAATGAACACAGCAGGGAAATGTCCAGGCCAGAAACTTTCTCTCAGATGTGTGTGTGGGTTTTTTGTTTGCAGAGATTTTCTTTTAAACCAGGGTGGGTCAACATGTGGCCCAATGACTGCATGCGGCCTCAAGGCCATTTTTGGTGGCCCTTGGCAACATTTGATGACTCCTGCCTGCAGCCCTCACACGGCCTTCCCAAAGCTGGTAAGTGAGGTGCTGCCCTTTGGGCAGCAGACATGAGGGCTCTGATAGGGTCCTAGGGTCCTAGAGTCCTCCTCCGTCCTTCCCAAAGCCTAGTTAGTGCTTTCCCAGCTTTAGGAAGGAGGTGAGAGGGCTCTAGGAGTCCAGTGTCATGCTTAGCCAGCTTTGGGAAGACAGCCTGAGAGCCGGGGGGGGGGGTAAGCAGGTGTCATATTTTGGCCTTGCTCCCCACATCCTGTGCGATAAGGCAATGTGCAGTCCACGGTTTCTGTGTCAAAAGTACTCTTGCTGCCCTATTAGACTGCCCTGTTTTGAATGTAAGGGAAGCAGTCAAACAAGACAATCACCCTCAAGTTGTAAGCCTCTTTCATTCAGTTATTGTTCCTCTCTTAAAGTGTGTTTGCATTTTTGTACTTGAAGTAGTGTCCTGCTATTGATATTGCAAACTACATAGCACAGTTTTATTATTGAAGTCTACAGTAGGATTTTGTTTTACATTACAGTTTCCAAACTGGAATCTTGTTTCTTACAAGGATCTTTTTTCTCCCAGCTGTGATTAGTGGAATGTGAATTCCTGTGAGGACCCTGGTTCTTCTGTCAGCTGCCATGAAAGCAGCAGTGCTGGTCACTAAGCAACAGTGTTCGGTCCTGTTTGGTTTTGTTTTATTAGCATCCTGTGTAAGATGACGGCTCAGTGGAGCAAAGCAGTACTGTGTGGACATCAGGAAAGCTAAGGAAAAGTGGAATTCCATTTGGAATTAAGAGGCCAGCCTGGGAATATTAGCCAGCTATGTCAAGTCTCTAAAGGATGCTTGAATAGTTTCTATCAAAGTCTGAAAGTCTTAACTGTTCACCTTCTTGATGTAGTTTAGTTATTGAATGGAGCTGAACATTCTGCTGTGCATGTATAAAAAGTTAATTTTACTTTTGTAGTTTAATTCTCAGGTTTTGCTTTGTGCCTTAATATGTAACATAAATTAGAGGTGTTCTCTTGAAGTATCTTGGGCATTTTTGATACAAATCTTTATTCATCTCTATTCCTGTACATTTCTTGTGAATTCTGCAGCACATTGATTTTACATTCACTCTATTCTGCTGAAAAAAAAGCAATTGCTTCTTCAATATCATTTTAGCTATTGAGATATTTAATGGCTTATAAAGCAACCCAAAGTGGGGTAGTGGAAGGAATGAAGTGATGGATTGCTCATCACTACTAAAGCCATGATGCCAGCCAGTATAGCTCTTTCACAACTGGGAACCAAAACTCAGTTGCTACATAGCATAATGATATCCCACTTACTACATAGGCTCCAGCTGGCTTGGGTCACCCATGTGGCTTATCTAGGAAGCCTTGGTTACCACCTTTGCTGCTTTTCTTTGTTATGCCATCATGTACTCAAATTCAATTTTGCTGTGGTTCCCAAACCTTTCCTCCCACAGACCACTTGAAAATTGCTGAGTGCCTTGATGGAGCACTTACATTTTTCTGCTTCTTGTGGCAGTTGTATTGCACTGTGCTAGATAATTATTATTTTTAATTGCATTTTTGTTGCTACTTTTAATTTTTATAATGTATTTTTTAAAATTACAATTTGAGTTCCACAGGATTCAAATTGTGACTGTTCTTCACTGATATGCTGTGAACCATCTGAACGAAGCTTGTGTAGACCATTGGTGGTCTACTGACCACAGTTTGGGAACCTTTGCAGTAGGCTATATAGCACTGTGACATATCACATTGATTATATCAAGGATGGGGGGAGCAATGGTGCTTCAAATGTTGTTGGACTACAGTTTTCACTGTGTTTTGACTATTGGCCGCACTATCTGGGGCTGATGAAATTGAAGTTCAACAACCCCTGGCTGGCCACAGCTTACCCATTCTTGGATTGCATGATTCTTGATTAGTTGGGACCACATTTTCTAGGATTAAAAAGCTTCACAAAAGCAGTAGCAGAAAGTATTGACTCGGAGTGCTTGACAAACCCCCCTCTAATACGTGCATGCCAGCAGTGGGCTACCCACACTCATATGCGTGTGCACATGCATAGTCAAACACAATACACACAGGTATGGGTCATAGCAGAGATGTGTGCACATACAGGTGCACAATACTGCTCCTTAGCTGATCCATGAAGCTCAGGTGTGTGGGAGGGTTATTGCCCTCTCTCTGCTTATCAGATGATAGCCCTGAATACTAGGGAAGGATGTTGGGCTAGGTAAAGTGATTTAAACCTTTCCACCTATCCCAATGCCATGTCTGCTTTAAATGCTTTCTTTTTGCTTCTGCCACCAAAGTCAGCAGAATTGGGGTGGGGGTGTCAAAATTTGCTTGGTGGTTAGCACGGTAACAAACAGAATAAAAATGGTTATTATTCCTGCAATGAATGGTATGTATGAAATATACCTGCAGATTTTTAGTCATAGGTGAATATTTATTTCAACCTTAAGTTCCAGTAGGGACGCGGGTGGTGCTGTGGTGTAAACCACTGAGCCTTGGGCTTGCGGATCGGAAGGTCGGCAGTTTGAATCCTTGTTTGGTCCCAGCTCCTGCCAACCTAGCAGTTCAAAAGCACGTCAAGGTGCAAGTAGATAAATAGGTACCACTCCAGCGGGAAGGTAAATGAAATGGTGTTTCCATGTGCTGCTCTTCTTTCGCCAGAAGCGGCTTAATCATGTTGGCCACATGACCCAGAAAAACTGTCTGTGGACAAACGTTGGCTCCCTCGGCCAGTAAAGCAAGATGAGCGCCGCAACCCCAGAGTCGTTCGTGCCTGGACTTAACTGTCAGGGGTCCTTTAGCTTTACCTTTAAGTTCTAGTAGGGCTGCTGAATTGGCTGATTAATTAATATAGACGGGTTTGGGTGTAGGCTGTTGAAATGAGTTTCTGGAGAATAAATTTCTGCATTTGAATTCAGATGAGGGTGTTTTTAATGCCTGGCCTTTCATCCCCATGCTCATGAGATGGAAGCCACAGCCCAGAGCCAGTCTGTACCTAAAATGGAGAGTATCCTCGTCCTATTTCTTCGCTTGTTGGCCGGGGAGGTGGCATTTTGAAATAGGATTATAGCTTTGAGCCTCTAGCTTTGGAGCTGCAGCCTGTTCACCACGTTGCCAATGGGCTTAAAGGCTTAAGAGAACTCCCAGTAGGTACCAGGAAGCCTCTTAATGTAGAAGTTGGCAACATTGTATGATCAGCTGTTCTGTTTTTATCTCTTTGCAGTATAGCTTGAGTGAGCATGTAGTTAAAGCCATGATGCTTCTGGGAATAGCATCAAGAACAAACTGGTTTGTTAGCAGATAGTCTTGCTGATGCTATTTGTAAGTCTGTGATTGCACTCACTTAGGGCAATGCAAAGCAGGGTAACTGAAAACACTGAACCTGTTTACCTGTTGGAAGGTATACACATTCTCAGCATGTGTGTACAGTGACTCTCTTTGCAGAGACTCTCACCCCAATATGCACAAATTTGTACCTGCTTTTTGGTGGTTCGAATGCTGGGCATTTCTTTTAACAGTGTGAGTGTGGGTTAATTCTTTGTGTTTTTGACTACATGACCTAGGATTTTCTAACATACACCCAAGATTTTGCTAAATCCGGGCAGATGCTTTTGCATCTTTTTTACGCTGCCCAGTTAACAATATCCTGCAGGCTGTTCACAATAAAACTTAAAAATAAAAGACAAAAAAAACCAAAAACCCACAGAATAAAACCAACTACATTATTAACTAAGTAAAGTCTGTATCATCAGAACATTTATTAATGACCTTAAGATGCCTAATAAAATTACAGTGGTACCTTGGGTTAAGAACTTAATTCGTTCCAGAGGTCCGTTCTTAACCTGAAACTGTTCTTAACCTGAAGCACCACTTTAGCTAATGGGGCCTCCCGCTGCCGCCACGCTGCCAGAGCACAATTTCTGTTCTCATTCTGAAGCAAAGTTCTTAACCCGAGGGACTATTTCTGGGTTAGCGGAGTCTGTAACCTGAAGCGTCTGTAACCTGAAGCATATGTAACCCGAGGTACCACTGTAAAAGGTCTTCATCTGGTGGTAAAATGAGTATAATATAGGTGCCAGGTAACCTCCAGATGCTTTGTCTGCTAACAGCAGTAACACCAAACTGACTAGAATATAGAGATACTGAACTCAAGGATTCTCAAACTCTGCTACTAAATAAATGTCTCTTTTCTAAGGCCTAAAGGAAATGGGAGATATGTGTTGTAAAATATATTTAAATGTATGGAAAAGCAGTGGGAGAGCAAAAAGTACATTTGTTTTTAATGCAAACAGGTTTTATACAGAGAAAAAGCTGGAAATAGTTGCTAGATTTTTAAAAATCACTTTATAAACCCTCATGGTGTTTGCTCAACATGTGTATAGGCCCTCAGAGTAAAATTGGCAGCTGTGGCCCACCGGTTGCATTAATTTATGGTGCAAGATGCAAGTGGAGGAATTCCGTTTTATTAAAGTGCTTTCCTGAGGGTCACTCTTCAAAGCCCATGTTCCTTGTGGTACACTTCTTTCCTTTTCTATAGATGTTGTTCTGCTGACAGCTTGATCATCTGTCATCGTTGAGTAGCTTAAACATCCCCCCCCCCTCTATTCATGTCACAGGAATAGCTTGAGAATAGTAGATGGGATTGTTCATGGTGCATGGTAGGTGTGAGCAAAATATAGCTTGTGGGTTGGTTCAACATGGAACTCGCATGCTTGATTTCTCATCAGGTACATTTCAGTGTGATTGCAGACAACTTGCTAAATCTCACAGGTCTGCTATGAGGATAAAGTATACAGCTCTGATATTATTAGATAAAGTGTGGGAAAATACATAAATACTAATGAAGTCTACAGATTTTGTTGCTGCTCTATTGCCCTGGTGACAAGTAAGGCAGTCAGTACAGGCATGGTGCAATGCATTGTACATGGCACAATGCTGGTGGGAAGGCTTCTGAAATCTGAAAATCCACTGCTGCTTTCTTCTCAGCACAGTGGTGTTACCAGAGGAGAGTAGGGAGTCATGGGGTAGCTGTTCTGCTCTTCAGCAGCTGCCTTCACAGTTTGAGCTGCTGTTTGGTTCCCTTGAGTAGCTGAGCCCCAGATGCTAGGTAGCACTCACAACACATGGAGGAGAGGAAGCAGTGAGCCCTGGACCTTCTGTCCAAGTTCGACCTAACTTCCAGTCTGCTTCTTGCACCTCCATGGTTGCTTCCACCTGCCCTGGCCTGCCTATTCATGAGTGTCAGCCATTAAAGAAGCAGCCAGCTTACTTCCTGTCCTGCTGTGTCAGACTGACTGCTGGGTATTCAGAGGTACCAATGGAGTTGTACAGTGCCCAGACAGCCAAAGTGACCTGCATAGCTTTTTATGCCTCCCTGCTGCTTAACAAAAGCAGAATTAACCATGCAGACATGTGATTGATTTGAATATTTTATAGAGGTTGCAGAATTTGGGCTATCTTAGTGCAAGAGTTCTTCTAAATGCAGTGTAGTGCTTACCATATTATATCTCTAGTTCTTGGGAAACTAGTGTCTGGGAACATTTTTCATCATTAATGAAGTAGGGGATGCAGTCTCCTTTCTTTAGTTTCTGTATGTCTGTTGGAATCTCTATACTGATTGTGTGTGTGTGTGTGTGTGTGTGTGTGTGTGTGTGCGCGCGCACACACACACACACACACACACACGCCAATCTAGTTATCTTCAGACTTCATGTCTTGGATAACAACATCCAGCAATTGAGGGAGTGACATTCAGCACGCTGTGGTTCAGTTTAGATGTATTAGCCAAATTTGAGGTTTGAGTCCCTACCTTTGGCTCCCTGGGTTTGTGCTGTCCCACCTCCCTGGTAATAGTAACTGATACACTTTGCATTGGGATGGTGTTCAGTCTCAAACAGCCCCCTCCCCCTTGATGTTTCTCAGAATGTCAGGCCATTCTTGCTATAGAGTAGACCTGGGGAATCCTTTGTTCTCAGAACTCAGGAGCCTGGCTCATCAGACCCTCCTATGGCCTCTCCTTTTCTTCCTTCTGCCATGCCCCTCCCTTCCTTCTCATAGGCTGCCCCCTGTACATAGTTAACACAGGCAGTACTTCTGCTTCTTTCCTCCCTCCAGCAACCTTCCCTTTGGCTCCCTGGGATTTGATGTTTAATTGATGTTAGGATCTCCTACTTAGCCTTGCAGCACTTGGGTTATCTTTAACTGAGGCAGAAAAAGTCACCTTCCTTGCCTGACTGTGTTCCAGCTGAAAGCACAACACACTGTAGAGCTTTTTCCATTTCTGTTTTTCTGTATACACTGAGTGGGGAGGCATGCCCTCCAGCCTGGTCTTGGTTGCCAGGGAAGCTTCATGTAAATACTGACAGAGGCTTGAGCCGATGGCAGGTGTCTTCTCACTGTAACTATAGGTTTATTTGGTTTTTGTTCAATTTAAATTACAAAAACTATGGTTACCACAAACCATACTTTGTTTTCAAATCAGAACTGGAAATCTAGTGGAAACCAGAACCAACATATTTAATATATTCTGATCAGGTATGAAGAAAACTTTAGCTGAAATTAAATTTTAGGTGAAATAAAAAATATCATTGGATATGAAACCATGGATTCCAGTTCTGTTATTTATTTATATTTTTGTTTGCTCCATAAAGCTCACATGCATAGTTATCCACCCCCCACTTTATTCTCACTGCAACCCTGTGAAGTAGGTTGGGCTGAGAGATTGTGACTGCCTCAAGATTACTCAGTGAGTTTCATGGCTAAGCAGGGATTGGAACCCAGTTCTCCTCAGCCCTAGTCAAACACTCTCACCTCTTAGTTAACACTTAGTTAAGTAACCATGGTTTGACCGTTCAGACATAACAATAAGCCTTAGTTACTGCAAACCAATAAAATGAGGGAAGAAATTGGGTACGTGGAGAAGGAATCGTGATGAGAGGAGGGAGCATGTGAGCCTGAAACATGGCCTCCTTGGAGAAACTGTGACTTGCCTGTGGTAGTGTTATAGTAGATGATACCCTTTTAGTGGTCCTCAGGCAGCTCTGTGTTAAAGAACAAAACCCTTGAGGGGTTTTTTTTAATGGTCATAAGTTGCCTGTAGTATTAGGGTTAAAAGAGCAAACTGTCCCATGCATCTTAAAGATCAGTACATTTAATGCAGCATTAGCTTACATAGGCAAGGCCTTGTTTCATCTGTTGCAGTGTTAAGATTGTTGTTTTAAAAGTTGCAGTACCCAATTAAATTGAGACAACCATGCTGGGAAAAGGGTATAAGCACAAACCTTCCATTCCTTCCATCCCTAATGACAGAGGGCAATATTCACTTTTCCCCTTTCTTTTGCCAGAAACAGTTGTTTGCTGTTACTGTTGGATTTGCCTGGCCAATGTGAAAGAAATGCTACAATTACTTTGTGGCTTTCAGTTTATAACCCTCTGCTTTGTAACAAAGCTATCACTTCACACCTCTGCTAAGCCACCATTGTAACATTATCCCCTTGTTCTAATGCTTTCCAAACAGCCTCCCATATGTAGTTATAAAAAGGTTGGGGGAGGGACCAAACCTGTGAAGTCTGGAAATAGCAGTATCATTAAGAGCAAACCCAAAGAGAAGCAGACCTCTTCTTCCCTTACTCATATTTAGCTCTTGGCTGAAGTGATAAGGAATCCAGGAAGGGTACAAAGGATCATCATTTGGTCCTATTGAAAATTGTTAAGTGTTACTAAAGCTCTTCTCCCTTTTCTTTGAGAAAGTGGCAGCAAAGGGGACAATGCCTGACTCCTTCAGAGTTAATCGTTCCTATTCCTAATGATTGAAGTGCCAAGAAGCCATGTCTGTGAAGAGAGCTGTCGATTTGGTTTCTATTGCTTGAGAGAAGGGGTGTGTGTGTTTTGACTCCTAACTACGTATAGTCTTTTGTCTTTACTGTAGAGGCAGTTCAAATACAGAATTGGTGGTGGAGGTTCCAGTGGAAGGGTTTTCAATTCAGGAAGCCATAAAGCACTTGAGCATCTAATTGAAAGTCGGCAATATACAGCCCTTTTGCTGTTCAATTGCCTACAGGGCTTCACAGAAGTGAAGATGATGGGAAATTAGGGAAGAGCTTCTTTAACTGCAGCTGTGACAGGGGAATGACACACAGATCCTAGTGGTTTTGAAAAAAAAATGCAAGAGAAGAAAGACAGGTGGAATTGGAGATCACACTACAAATTGGGGGGGTGGTGGTTTATACAAGGGACTGGAATTGCTTAACGCCAGAAGACACGAAAGAGAAAGAAGGAGAAGAAGAGGAAGAGGAAGAGTTTGGATTTGATATCCCGCTTTATTGCTACCCGAAGGAGTCTCAAAGCGGCTAACAATCTCCTTTCCCTTCCTCCCCCACAACAAACACTCTGTGAGGTGAGTGGGGCTGAGAGACTTCAAAGAAGTGTGACTGGCCCAAGGTCACCCAGCAGTTGCATGTGGAGGAGCGGGGACGCAAACCAGGTTCACCAGATTACGAGTCTTAACCACTCTTAACCACTACACTACGCTGGCTCTAAATAAATAAGGCTGACCCACTGCAAGATTGTTTAATAAGTTGTTTAACATCTACATGAAACCATAAGTGAAGGTGATATAAGGTAAAGGTAAAGGGACCCCTGACCATTAGGTCCAGTCGTGACCGACTCTGGGGTTGCGGCGCTCATCTCGCTTTATTGGCAGAAGGAGCTGGTGTACAGCTTCCAGGTCATGTGGCCAGCATGACTAAGCCGCTTCTGGCAAACCAGAGCAGCGCATGGAAACACTGTTTACCTTCCCGCCGGAAGTGCTCAGTGCTATCTGTGGAAGTGCAAGGTTCAGGATGGCAGAGGCAGGGGCAGTTTAGACTGCCACACCAGCTGTAATCATTTCTTGGTTATCCATGCAGTAGTGAAGCCCCTGATAGACTTCTGTAATGCCTTAATATTGACATTTATAAGGCCCTTTCTTGGCTGAGGATTGGGATAAAAATGCTTTCAGTAAATAAGTAAATATGCTCTACATGGATCTGCTCAAAAAGATGATCCAAAGGCTTCAACTGATACAGATTAAAGCCACCCAGTTTCGTTGGAGGTGAGGTGGTCATGGTAAGAGTCATACTGGTTGCTGGTGCATTTCCAGTCCAAATTGAAAGCTGCTGGTACTGACTCTTAAATAGTGCAGGGCAAGGGTATTTGAAGGACCACCTTCACCTGTAGCAGCCTGCTCATTTTTTGTGATCAGTTTTGCAGGCCCTTCCTGGAGTTCTGCCAGTGAGATCAGTTAGGTTGGCAGGCATGAGAGAGATTGTATGTTAAATAGTGGATCCCAAATGGGACATAGATGGCTCCTTCTTTGCAGGCCTTCAGGCAGGCTGTAAATATTTCTTTGTTTCAGGTTGTTGTTATTTTTAAACAAGACTGTGATTCTTTTGATGATGATGATGATGATTTACTAGCATTTGAATGGTCTTGGTGTTTAAATGGGATTTCAATAGTTTTATGGCTTAGCTGGTTTTAAATTATATTCTGGTTGATACTGTTATTTTTATAGCTGTGGTTGATTTTAATGGCTGTATATTTTTATGGTGATCTTTGTTTTTGTTTATAATTATATTTCAATTTCTTATGGAAGCTGACTTGTGAGGGTATTTGCCCTAAAAGACAAGTTACGAACATTTTAAATAAATAAAATCACTCCCTTAGGGCACAACCCTATACTTAAGTTCCCCGGCTGAGGTACTTTAGAATCTGTCAGAAGCTGCTGGCGAAACCTGAGACATACTGCTGGCACAACATATACACTGGTGGAACTGCTTTGATATGCTCCTGGCGTCTATGACTGAGCCTTGACTGGGAGAAGATAAATGCCACATGATGTGTCTGCTTCTTTTCTAGTGCTGTGTTTTAATAGTTAGGATACTTCTCCTTGGAACCTGTATTGCCAGGCCCCCCAAAGGTGAATGGGGAGCTCAAAACTCCCACCACCTATTTCCTAACTCCCACACCCTATGGAGTTATAATTCTAACCTGCTGCTGTCAAGGAGGACTTGTGGCTTCCCATGTTGCCTTTCTTTGGCTGCTTGCCAAAAGAGTATTTTCTTCTACGGAAAGGTTTTGAACTTGTCCTCAGCAGTGCTGTACACTCTGCAGATGTCCTGCCCAAAGAGCTATGTGGGTACAGTTCTGTGTGTCTTCTCTTTCCTTCCCTTTATGTGCCAGGTGGTGATCAGCAAGAGGGTATTTGAACCCCTGTCTTGCAGGGATGCCAGTAGCAAAGGTTGTTGCTGGGTGGGGTTGATGAAGTAGAGGCACTCTAGCAACATTTTGTTTGGTGAACACATTGAAAACGGGTAGGTTGAGTGTGTATCCTTGTGATTGCGAGTTCAGTGGCTCCCTCAGTACATGAGCAGCATGTGGGCCTCATTACTGGGACAGTCCCTGGTTCCAGGGATGGTAAATACATCTGACTTTTTATGCCACAAATGGCTTTGTACCAATGTAGTTGTGGCATCTATCCCATGAAGCAGAATTCTGTATGTGATGACTCTACTAGCTTTCTTATTGCTTTATTGTTAATATTAAATTTGTATACATCCCTTCATCTGAAGATCACAGCGTGGTTCACAAAATAAAAATGCAAAATGACAACGCAAAGTACATAATAAAACAAAAACAAACCAGTAAACGCCCTCACACAAACACATTTAAAAGGTCATAGGCTGTTAATCAGCCAAAGGTCTGGTTATAGAAAAATATTTTTGCATGCTACCTAAAGATATGTAATGAAGGTTCCAGCTGAGCCTCCCCGCAAGGGTAGACTTTGATATTTCAAATTTCAGGGGAGTTCTGTTCTGCTCAGTTCACTACATCATAGTTGTGATGCCCTGCAGTGCCCCCTAGGCTTGGCGCCTCTGCTTCCTGGGGAGAGCATTCCACAGAGACCCACTGCAGAAATGGCTTGTTCTTATGTTGCCACCCTCCAGACCTCTCATGGAAGAGGCACAAAAACAAAGGCCTCAGATGATTATCACAGTGTATGGATCAGTTCATATGGAGAGAGGCAGTCCTAAAAGTACTGCAGTCCTGAGCAGTTTAAGGTTTTATAGGTCAAAACCATCACTTTGAATTGAGCCTGGAAACTAATTGGCAGCCAGTACAATTGGGTCAGAATTGGCATTATATACTCAAACCATCTTGCCCCAGTGAGCAGCCGGGCCACTGAATTCTACACCAACTGAAGTTTCCAAACCATCTTCAGAGGCAACCCTATGTATAGCGCATTGCAGAAATTAAACCTAGAGATTACCAGAAGTTAGTCAACAGAAGTTAGGCTATCCCTGCCCATATAGGGGTGTCATTGGACCACCAGCTAAAGCTGATGGAAGACACTCCGAGCTTCTGAGGCCATCTGAGCCTCAAAACAACAGTCGAGAAGCCAGGAGTACCCCCAAGTTACGTACCTGCTCCTTCAGAGAGAGTGTAACCCCATCAAAAGAATCCAGTCTTGAGCCACCTCAGAGCCAGTTGCCTCGGCATAGATTTTGAAGCCCCCCAGAGCCAGCAGTCGGGGAGTCCTCAACACAGCCTCTGAGGCCAGCTCTAAAAATGAGGGGAAGATATTGACTATAGCCCATTTGTTAGTGCCCCAGTATTGAAAGAAACTTTGATCATCAAGGAATAGAAACAAAACATATGGCACAGTATTCTAATATAAAAGTTGACCTGTTATAAGAGACTCTGGGTGAAATACAAAATCACTCAGAATTAGAAGCATAGTTTTATGTGGTACTAGAATAAGAGGACTAATTATGAAAATGTTAAGAGAGGTATTTATTGTGCAGAAAACAAATTTTGGCATCTTTTTTCAGTGAAGGATTTGAAACTAGTGAATAGATTTTTAAAATGTTAACTATAGTATGATACACTGTCTTGATTCAAAATATGAAGGAATTACTGATTATATTCTATTTAAATAAGAATTTTTGTTATTTCAATAAATATTTAAATTCTAAGGACATTGCAGTGTACAGTGGACCATCCAGATACGAATTAAATTCATTCTGGGGGTCCGCCCGCAGCCCAACAAGTCTGTAGGCAGAGGTGCTGCTTCTGCGCATGCACGGGGTGCACAGAGCGCTTTTGCGCATGTGCACGTGATGAAACCCGGAAGTATACACTTCTGGGTTTGCCATGTTCGTAACCCAAAAGTTACGTGTCCAGAGCGGTATGTAACTAGAGGGTCCACTGTACACTTAAGATTTGTTTTCAATTGTAATTTCCCCCTTTTTATATCTTAACCTTGTAAAAATTGAGGAAAATAACTTTACCTTCCTTTTAATTTTTCCCCACACAGTAAATGATGGTGCAGATAGAAATATTTGAAATTCAATAATAATACCCTTCAAACTTCTTCTTTTCTAGATCAAACATATGTATCCAGTCTGCTTTGATTGTCTTTTAAGTTTTCTTGATTGTGTAGCAGATGATCTTAAGTATTTCCAGCCAACTATTGAACTGTTTATTTATATCTAATTGGGATTCCTTTTGGGTGGTGTCTAAACAAGGGGAATATTTGCCTTATAGAAAATACAAGTTTTCTAAAACAGAACTCTACATGATTCCTCAACTCTAGTGCCTTGGGGTCTGTATCTACCTTCTTGCTATCTCCACCCTTGCCCTTCTCCAGGAGTCGGCTGCTGCTTGGTGAGGTGGATATCCATGCTGTATGCAGAGTGTGTTTTCCCAAAGACCATTGCAGGACTCCAAGGGATTTAGTCGTGAGGGGGGAGGGAGAGATGTTAAACAGGCTTTTCCCTAATGAGCTGTGACGCCAGCTGGAGAGGGGGAGAATATGGCTTTTCTCTCCTGTCCAGTGTTCTGTGACTGTATAGAGGGGGTGGAGGAGGAACTGTGTGTCTCCATTTTGTACCTCCTCCCATCGGTCCAGTACACACACTGTGCTGATTTGCTGCCTCCTCCGTTTCCTTTTTGCTCTGTCCCCAATGCATTTTGGCAAGGTTCAGATTTCTGTGCTCACAGCTCAATGCTCAAGGAGAAAAGAGAAAAACAAAGGACTGAGGGGGATGTGGAGGGAGAGTCACTTACTGCCCTATCTCAAGACTCTGTACTGTGCAGTAGAGCTAGTGAGAATCCTGCTCCTTTCTTCATTTGCCAGCAAATCTCTGAAAATTAATGGTTGCTATAAGTGGTTTTATCATCTGCTTTAAACACTCATGCTAGCTACTGTCCCACATTGGCCTTCATCATTAGGGCTTGAAAGTTTAAATATTATATTTTCCTAAAAACTCATTTCTTCAACATATGCTTTTATCAATATAAATTAATCCAACAAAGATATTATCTCATTTCCCATATTAAGAATGTATGTGAGTTATGTACAGCAGAAACGGTAAGTTTGATTCTTTGGATATGTAATAGAAGAGCGCTCACACCCATACATACTACTCCAAATTGTTCTTTAACCCAAACATTGTTTTCCACGTTCAAAAAGCTGTTTGAATTGATAGGAAAAAGAAATTGGCATATTCAAAGAACTAATAGGCACAATAACCAAATAACAAAGATCCATATATTAAAAATAGTATAGTGCTTTGAGCTCCCTGGAGGAAAGGAAGACGATAAAATAAATAAATAAATAAATTTTAAGAGTACAGTCATACCTCATGTTACATTTGCTTCATGTTACGTTCTTTCAGGTTACGTCCCGTGGCGACCCAGAAGTACCAGAAAGGGTTACTTCTGGGTTTCACCGCTTGCGCATGCACAGAAGCGCAAAATGACGTCACACGCATGCGCAGAAGCGCCAAATCGCAACTCGTGCAAATGCGCCGCTGCGGGTTGCGTTCTTTTCATGTTGCGAATGGGCCTCTTGAACAGATCCCGTTCGAAACCAGAGGTAGCACTGTATTAATGAAACATGAAAAGGTTTTTGTTATTTGTGTACTGTGTATGCTAACTCTTTGAATTGTATCTGGAAAGACCTACTCACAGACCCATAACCATTTATGCTTATTTGGATTTATCCCAATACTTTGTGGCTGCCCAAAATGCACCAGGAAATAAGAGCATAATGAAATGGACCAGGTTGTACCCTGTGCCATATTTAATGTGCATACCTAATATCATGCAATGAAGATTAACAGTAAACTAGCATGTGCTAATTTATCATTCGTAGAAGCAGAAGGCTCCTCTTAGGCTTCAGTCCATGCAGTTTCAAGAACATTTTTACAGACTTTACAATGGACTAGAAACTTGTGCTTTTTAAAAATGAGATCCCCATGAGACTGTATAATGTGCTTAGTGCTACATTCATCAAGTTTTATTTGCTGCTCTACTAGGAGTGCCCCAATTCCCATTTCCCAAAGCTGATTCAGGAGGATACCATAGTTGATGCTATCAAAAGCCAACGAGTTCAATAAGCAAGAGCAAGGTTGCACTTCCCATGTCCTGCACTCTGCCGAGTTCATCCATCAGGGCAACAAGGGCCACCTCAGTTCCAATTCCAAGGCCTGAACCTAGATTGGAATGGATCTAAACAATCTTTATCCTCCAATAATGCTTGTACTACCATGGTTCTTTCCATCACCTACCCCCCAAAGCTATTTTTGCACTCTGGCCACAACCAGTCAGCCCTGCTCTGCTAGATTTAAAAAGCCAGGAGGGATAGAGGTCAGGGGGCACATAGCCGGATGCACTACTCTCACCATGTTGTCCACATCAGCTGATTGTATAAGGTGAAACTGATCCCACAGAACATCTTCAAGATTGGCAGTGGATACTTCAGCTGGAGCTGCGATAAGTACAGAGACATGATCACTTCAAAACTGAGCAACTTTACCCTCAAAATGCATATCCAGTTGGTCACACTGGGAGTGTAATCTCTGGAACATCCAAAATAACTCAATCAGCTGGCTACCAGAGGATGCTGTGCTAGCTGCAGAATGAGCCATTTTTGCAGCCCACAGTGCCACATGGTAGGCGTGATTTTGCCCCCCCCCCAAAAAAAAAGAACCTTTGTTGATTACATCAAGGATGTGCCCTGCCTGGTGTGTCAGGAGTGATGGCCATGAAGTTTTGAGTTGTTTAACCTTTGCTTACAGGTGTTTTTTGTTTGTTTGTTTGTTTTGCAGTGAATTTAGACAGCTAAAGATCAGGAAAGGGAAACAGATATAGGCATGCCTATATAATAATGCAAATTATTAATCACCCCACTCCAGTGTTAGCTGTCGGGGGGGGGGGGAGTTGTTGCCAAAGTATGTTGCGCATGTTATTTTAGATACAGATAGGTAACCGTGTTGGTCTGCCATAGTCAAAATAAAAAAAATCCTTCCAGTAGCACCTTAAAGACCAACTAAGTTAGTTCTTGGTATGAGCTTTCGTGTGCATCTGAAGAAGTGTGCATGCACACGAAAGCTCATACCAAGAACTAACTTAGTTGGTCTTTAAGGTGCTACTGGAAGGAATGTTATTTTAGACTCAGCTGGAAGCCATTTTTCATTCCTAGCTCAACAATTGCCTTACTCTTGCTATCTTTGGGCATAGTGTCAGTTTCTGTGTGTAAATCAATAATAATAACTTCATACCATTTGTTTCAGGACAGTGAAATACAGATTATAAAGCAGTTAGCATGTTGGAAATACCATACAAATGATAACAATGCAAATTATATTTGTTCTGCTAGAGTTCACTGTGGGTAAGATCACATGTTGTCAATGCTCCCACCACCAGTCTGGAAGGAAAGGATTTTGGAGAAGTGTTTTTAAATGTTCTTTCTCTCATTAGGAACTGGAAGCAGCTCTTTACAGTGATGATGTGGAGTTCATCAGTGATCTGATTGCCTGTCTTCTTCAGGGTTGTTACCAGCGCAGTGACATTACGTGAGTAGTCTCATTCCATAGTTTAAATGTTTTTTGAAATAAAGAGAATTAACCCAGTTGAGGTGTGATACAACTTCTGTGGAGTGCTGAAGAGATAGATGCCAGACCTGAGTCCTGAATAAGTGTCAAAGGAATTCTAAGAGCTTTCTATTCTAAAGTGGCTGTAGAATTACTATTTTATTCATAGCCCATCTATCATATTTGGATTCATAATTTATGCCTCAAATATTTGTATGTTGTTAGTATGATTGGTTAAATGTGGACCTCTCATTTGATCCTGCATAAAAACCTGCATGAGAAAATCCAAGGGCTGTTACTGGAGCACTGTGCAAGTTCCATTAAAACAAACAGAGGTTGTGAAACATAGGCACTTAGGATGATCTAAAGCAGTAGCTCCCAAACTTTCCCCTTCACAGACTATTTGAAAATTGCTGAGGGTCTTAGTGGACAACTTTATTATTATTATCACCTTTTGTGGATTCCACAGAATGAAAAAACACAATATAAGAAATAAAAGAAGCATTTAAAATCAATTAAAATCAATATGAATATTTAATGCAAAGCATATGCCATCTCCTGTCTTCAACCACAATTTTGTAGACATGCATGCACCACCTAAATGATGCTTGAGGACAACTGGTGGTCCAGAGAGCACAGCATTCACACTGATCTGTGATTTGTGACTCCTTATTTTCTTTTTCACTTTGCCTCCCTTTTAGAAAGACTTTAAGTAAAGGTAAAGGTAAAGGGACCCCTGACCATTAGGTCCAGGCGTGGCCAACTCTAGGGTTGCGACGCTCATCTCGCTTAATTGGCCGAGAGAGCCGGCGTACAGCTTCCGGGTCATGTGGCCAGCATGACTAAGCCGATTCTGGTGAACCAGAGCAGCACACAGAAACGCCATTTACCTTCCCTCCAGAGTGGTACCTATTTATCTACTTGCACTTTGACGTGCTTTCGAACTGCTAGGTTGGCAGGAGCAGGGACCGAGCAACCGGAGCTCACCCCGCCGCGGGGATTCGAACAGCCGACCTTCTGATCGGCAAACCCTAGGCTCAGTGGTTTAACCCACAGCGCCACCCGTGTCCCTTAGAAATGTGTTAAATGAGTAAAGTAAAAGTAAAATGCCACCCTTTCTTTTAATATAATAGTACATTGATGGCCTTTGTGTACATGATAAAATGTTCAAATTAGATGCTTACTTTTAACTATTCTAGAATGCAGTGAAATTTTGCAGTGTTATACAGAACAGACAGGGTGGCCCACCCATGAGGCAAAGTGAAGCCAGTGAGGCAAAGTGAAGCTAGACGGGCTAATAATCTGACTCAGTGCATAAGTCAATTCCTTATGCTCCTGTGTTCTTCCTAGGTAAGCCTAGCAGACACTTCTTCTTGTGGCTTTAATAATGTAATTGTATAGGACCCTTAGTGCATTTGCTGATAGCCTACTTGCTTCTGGTAGATGGAATGCATTTCATTACGATGTCCTGTTATGCAACATGGGACAGAAATTGAGCACTAAATGGAATTGGTAATAACTGTGATGATGGGCATTTTACTTGGTCGTGGGGTTTAGGAAAAGAAAATAACAGTTCATTCAGAACATTCAAACCCCTGAGTTCTCAGCAATTTCCATTCAAGAATTTGTTGTTATTCTCATAGACCAGGGCTCTATATTCTAAGTCACACTCCCCTTTGAATGGCAATTTCTGGCAGAAATTGGGAGTATAAAGGGGGCTCAATCAAGAAGATTGCACTAAAGACTTTAAGCCAAGGCTGTGTGAGCTCTCATCAACATGGCAGTGTCTTAACTGTGTCTGCTTTCCCTGCCATAAATACTGTCTGCCCGTCTGAGAATGGTTTAATTTTTATATAGCAATTTACATCTATAACATGTGCCTCATTATTTATTTATATTTTCTTGCACAGCATGTAAAAATTGTTGACTGGGCTGGAACTGCTTGGCTATTGTTTTCTGTATGCAGCATGATTAAAGTACTTCTGCTAATTATAATGTACTCTAAAGTAATTTTAGAAATGGAGGCCTAGCTGAGAACCATTCTGGTGCACAATTTAAATGTACTTTGGGTTAATTTGCTTATTTGTCTTGAAGCGAAAACATGTGTCAAGTCTGTGCCACATGGCATTGGGAGCCTTCCGATTTTGGCTTTAAAATTGTCCTGTTTTGTTATACAGAGAAAGAAAGAGAGAGTGTATGTGTATGTGTGAGGGTGATTAAAACAGTCTTTTTAATGGGTATACCACAAGGCAACTGTATTTTATAATCTAAAACAACTTTTTCTTCCAGTAGCATTTTGAGGCGTCTGAAAAGATTACTGCAGCATGTGCCTTAGATATGTCCAGTACCTAGTGGTTAGAAGTGAAATGCCTACTTATCCTGTCTCTGTTTAAAAATGTTCTACTATTGTTCAACTTCTGTTCTGTTTAATGCAAACAGAAAAGCTCCATACTCACGGAGACTAATATGATAATACGATGTCACAGATATGTGTGACTTTCCTTGCTTTCCCTAGTAGTAGGGCTCAATTAAAGATTTCAGCACTATCCTGGCTGCTTGGTTTGGCCAAAGTTGTAAAAACTTTATGAATGAGAGAGAGGGAGGAGTAACTGTTTTTACCAATAATTTTATTGTTTTATCCTTTTTATCCTATTGACATCAGGCACTGGACCCTTTTCAGTTACTGCTTAAAAACTTATTTAGGCAAGCCTATCCAGGGGTCCCTTTACCTTATCCAGACACATAGATTTTGACATGTTTTAATCTCTTTTCAGTATACTGTTCCTTTTAATTATCTTTTAATGTTTTAATTACTTGTTTTTAAACTTTTATTCATAATTTTAATATTTCTTGTAAACTACATAGAGGTTTTATGACATTCAAATGGTATATAAATTTTGTTAGACGGTGGGCTGACTGATTGAATGGGTTGATAGATAGATATTGGCAGGATATAGTTAATATAGTGAGGCCAATGTAATGCATCCTGTCTCTGGGGGGCAAGCAGTCCTTTCTTCTTCATGATCTCTATGCTGGCACATTTATGAGATCTGCTCTTGGGTAGAGCAGCATTTCAGAGTCTTCTAGAATTAAGAAACTGCTCTGAAGGTGTACTACTCCCCTCAAGCGGGGAGCCCATGTGCTAGGCACATGCCTAGAGAAGAGGGTAACCATCTTCGTGCCCACTTCTCTTTCAAACTCCACCTTAGTAGCATTGTATGCTCAACTTTCAAAGCAAGTGGGCTGCAAGAGTACTTTGACATGGAAGTTGTGGGCCGCACACTGCATTATTGCCGGTGTGGGGGTGGATGAGGCCAGAATTTGATGCCCCCTGCATCCCTCATGCTGCCTTCCCAAAGTCAGCTAAGCGAGGCACGGGGCTTTGGGAAGGAGACATGAAGTCCTGGAAGGGTACTAGAGCCCTTGTAACGCCTCCTCCAAGCTGCAAAAGCGCTAACTAGTCTTAGCCAAGGAGGCAAGAGGACTCTAGGGCCCTGGCAGAGCCCTCATACTTCCTTCCCAAAGCTCAGCACCTCACTTACTGGCTATGGGAAGGCAGTGCAAGGGCTGAGGGGGCATCAAATGTTGCTGAAGGCAGCCAAAAAAGGCCTCGAGGGTCATATGCAGGCCTTGGGCTGTGTTTTGTAGCACCCTGCTCTAGAACTTAAGATATTTGTCTGGCCCTCTACTTGTAATAGTGTTTTTCTTAGGGTGAATGTAGTGTGAGAGTATCATTGTGGCTGAGAAGTAAAGCAGTTCCCTATTGTCAGATACTACTGCTGTGGGTGTGGAAAGCAATCCCCTGTAATCAAGGACTCTTCTGGCTGTGTGCTTTAGCAATGACCTTGCAGCTCTTCCTCCTTTCCAGTCTCCTCCTCTTAGGTAGCAGTGAAACTAGCCTGCTTCAGCTGTCATCTCTAGGTTAAGTGGCTGCATTTGCTTCTGTCAAGCTCGTACATGTGTCTGCGATGTGATCTGTTATTAGATTAGACGGCTCCCATCGGCTCTCCATTCCCCCAGCTTCCCAAGGGATTTTGTGCTGTTTCAACTTTCTTCCAATTCTATCCGTGGGAGTGCTGTTGGAGTCCTTGTATCAACAGCTAACTTGCTTGGCTGTGAGATTTTAGTTACTAAAGTCTATTTGAGAATAGATGGGGGGGGTATTTTTAAGTGTGCCTCTTACCTTGCTAACTGAATAGTTCTTAGAATAATAGCATTGTAGAGTTGGAAGAGACCCTGAGGGCCATCTAGTCCAACCCCCTGCAATGCAGGAATCTCAGTTAAAGCATCTATTCTTGGCTTAAACTATCTAGCACCTTCCCTTACTTAAGGATTACTTCTCACAAACTATACATGCACTCTCATAAAATATATGTTTTGTGTCTGAAACCTGTGAGATGTGACTGTGAACATATCTGCCCCCTGCTTGAATATGCATGGAAGGAAAAAGCACACTTACAGTACAATATATGTATATTTTGTACTTGAATGTAGGATTCATACCTGGGTTGTAAGAAATGCCCCCAAGTGGACTATTTAAGAGCTGAGTACTTTTCATTTGCCACTAGATTGCACAACACTTCCTGAGTTCATTGCTAGAACTGGTTTTGCTCAGAAAATTAATTTCAAATCAAGCATTGCAGTGAAACAGATGGGACTTAGGCAAAGGCTAAATTCTCTTCCTAACCTCAGATTTTTTGCCCCAATTATACAACTTCATATTTGAGAAAATCCAACCAAGTTATGATGAAGTGACTGAAAAAAATCACAACGATTTTATGTGAAATTCTTGTTTTTTGTGTTGCATTTAGTGCTGATAACTTACAACTTACTCACAAGGCTTTTGTCCCTACCCAACATTTAAGTCAGGCTTGGGAATCACACATAAGAATAATCCTGCTTGATCAGACAAAAAGTCATTCTAGTACAGCACCCTGTTTCCAAAAAATGGCAAGCCAGCTGCCTCTAGGAGGCCCACAAGCTTGCTGTTGCTTAGCATCTTTTGTTTTCTTTCTTTCTTTTTTTTAAATGAAAACACATTAATTTAGGACAAATCCTCTTCAGAAGGCAATTTACAATAAAAATGCTAAAAGCAACTTGATATTTCAAGATACAGGCATCCCCCCACTTGCGCGCAATCGACTCATCCATGACTGTGTATGCGTGCAGCACCAAGACATAATCAAATAATTTAATTCAAATGGAGGGAGAGAGCTGGAGAGTCCTCGTGGCTCATGAGGAGACCCTCCCTGGAGCCCAAATAGGATTTGAGTGAGGGCCAAGAAGAGACTGGAGATGCTGTGGTGCTTTGTTTAAGTTGCTTAGCCTCCCTGCCTAACACTTGATGCGCATGGTAGCGCAGCAGTGGCCATCTTCCTATGCGTCCTCCAGCTTCCTGCCGGCCCCAGAGCTTCATTTCCAGTTATGGATATTTTTGCAACAGTATTTTTGATTGAATTAGAGAGAGAGTGCAAAGAAGGGTATTCAGAGGTTTTAGAGGTTGCTCCCTACTTATGAGGTTTTTACATATGTGTGGGACGCCAGAATGTAACCCCATGTAAGTGGGGAGTTGCCTGTATTGTACTTTTTTGAATATGAATAATAGCTACCATGGCTAATAGCAGTTAGTAAATTTACTGTCCTTAATTCTTTCTAGGGAAAGTAGTCAAGGTTCCTTTTCTGCACTGTCTTTGGGAGCTGACTATAGATAGGCACAGGTCCTTAGTGGAAATAGTATGCTGCATTACCTTGCTTGACTTAACTTCTTCATAGGTTCACAAGCTGTTAGAATTAGCCAGAAGGCTTCTCCTTTGGACTTCCTCCTCCCAGTAAAGATAAGCAAAGAGCTCCGTTGTGGCTGTCTGGGGTCAGGCCTGCAGCTGTAACTCAGATTAGGTTGACCTTAATCAGAAACAAGCCCTTTTTTGACAAGTCATGATAGATAGATTGCTGTAGGGGAGAGAACATTAGTTATCCCGTAGGTTTTTCTCTTTCTCTTGATACACTCCTTGCTTCTTCTGACCCTACTAATGATGTCTGAATGAGGTCATCCAAACACACATTAGACTCCTCCCCATAGTCTTCATTTATTTCTAGACAAGTTGCATTTGTGAAGAAAATATTGCCAAGTAATTTAGAATAAAGCATTAATGACCTTGGGTGTCACTGGAAAAATGCTCCCTTCTGCTGCAAAGAGAGAAACATTACACATCTTGCCCTTTCATCTTCCTGAACTTAGATTGCCCTCTCCCAGCCTAGAAGAAACTGTATAAGCAGACATCCCTATGGAAGCAGGGGTTTTTTTTGTTATAAAGGTAACTGCCAGTGAACAGTTTTGTCTTTTTATGGACAGCAACTTCTCCCTACTCAGTACATTTATGAATGCACTAGAATGACCCCACCCCTAATCATATGATGCTGCATGGATAATCATGCTACCCCGGTACTGGAAAAAAATGGTGTCAAATTAATTTGTTTGCATATCTATTCAACTATGGTCAGGACTGACCCCCATTAGCTGGCCTGACCTTTGGTTTAGGTGGTAAATTGGGAAAGGTTGCAAATTTGCATGCTCTCTCCCAGCCCAGCTTCCCACCCACTTGCTCGCTTCCATTTAGTTCTTTAGGAATCATTCTACTGCTTTGCCACGTGGAACTTCACATGCAGTTCTTTCCCTGTTTACACTCACCTTATGTACACCTTACGTACACTCACCATTTCATTGTAAAAAGCCTCAAATTGGTTTACAAAAATGTAAAACAATGAAATCAAGAAAAAATTACAACCATACTTAAAAGAATACAAAAATTAAAATACCAGAACAGATTAAAATTACCTCAACTTTCTAAGCATCTGGGTAGGCTTGTCTAAATAAGAATGTTTTAGCAGGCACTGAAAAGAATTCCTTCATGTTATTCTAGTCTTTATTATCTCTCGTGTGCAAATTAACTTTGAAAGCTTGGGGGACAGAAACATATCTTCTCCGAAAGCATTGTTCACACTATGCTTTGCAAGTAGTAATCTTAATTCCCCTGATCTCAGCAGTTTTATCCATGCCATCAGCCATGGTATTCTTCTACTCCAACGTCTTTGGGAGGTTTCAGAAAATGGTGCTTGGAGGACTGTCTGCATTAGATCACATCGGATCCCACAGAGATCTGTTCTGTTCACCATTGCATGAAACTGTTGGGGAACATTGTCTGAAATTTTGGAGTGAGTTGCCAGCAGTATGCTGATGATACTTGATGCTATTTATCCTTTCTACTTGAATCGGGTATGGAGGTTTTTCATCCTTGAACATTTGTCTGGGGTCAGTAACATTAGGGCAGATAAAAATCAAAGTTTAAGCCATACAAAGCAGCTTATTATGCTGGGAAATGCCAGTTTTTTTTATTATGTGTTGGAAATTCTAGATGGAGTCATGCTCCCCGCAAAACAATGGCTTCCTTCAATTCACGGGTTGTGGCAATGGCTAGAAGCACCTTCTGTCAATTTGGATATGCCAGCCAAATCCCTTGAAGAGGGGGATTTGACTCCTGTGGCATACACTCTGGTAACCTTCAGCCTACACTACTATTATGTGCTCTGGGTGGCACATTTGAGAAAGGTTTGGAAAACCCATCTCTTACAGAATATAGCAGCCAAGATAGTTATATCATATATGGGCTACAAGAACTCTTTGTAAACTCCATTGAGTGCCAAATTCAACATGCGGATACTTTTAAAATCCCTTGCTGCTTGCGGCTGGGATACTTGATAGAGTGTCTTTTCCCATTCCACGTACTGCAATACAGTTGCAACAATTTATTTCAAGTGCCTATTACTGTAAAATAAGTGCCAACACCCAATAGGACTTTTTCTGTTATAGTTCTAAGATAATGGAACTTTTCTCCCATAAGAAATCTGTTACCATTGTCAAGGCACTTGGCAAGTTTAAGTGAACCTTGAAGACTTTTTTAAAAATTCAGATTAGCTTTTAGTAGTAGTAGTAGTAGTAGTAGTAGTAATGATGATGATGATATATTATTTATACTCCGCCCATCTGGTTAGGTTTCCCCAGCCACTCTGGGTGGCTTCCAACATAATATTAAAATACAATAGTCAATTAAATATTAAAAGCTTCCCTAAACAGGGCTGCCTTCAGATGTCTTCTAAAAGTCTGGTAGTTGTTTTTCTCTTTGACATCTGGTGGGAGGGTGTTCCACAGGGCGGGTGCCGCTACTGAGAAGGCCCTCTGCCTGGTTCCCTGTAACTTGGCTTCTCACAGCGAGGGAACTGCCAGAAGGCCCTCTGCACTGGACCTCAGTGTCCAGGCAGAATGATGGGGGTGGAGACGCTCCTTCAGGTATACTGGACTGAGGCCGTTTAGGGCTTTAAAGGTGAGCACCAACACTTTGAATTATGCTCGGAAACGTACTGGGAGCCAATGTAGGTCTTTCAAGACCGGTGTTATGTGGTCTCAGCGGCTGCTCCCAGTCACCAGTCTAGCTGCTGCATTCTGGATTAGTTATAGTTTCTGGGTAGTTGTAGTTTTAGCTGCTGAATCTATCAAAGCTACAATTGCTTCTTTGCCATTACAGTTGAAAATACATACTTACTTTGATAGTTGTTTTCATTGATTTTATTACTGTTATTTTTCCCCACCTTGGGAATATTTTATGGAAATAACCTTTCTAAAGTCAATAAATAAATGTGTTCAGAATAGGCCTTGTGTATGAAACTATTTAATAGAAATATTCTTGCCAGTTTTACTTTCAAAATGTCAGCTAGCAGAATGCTAATAGCTTTAGCCAGGTAACCTCTACAGGATACCTGGATGTATTTGCCTTTCTTCGTCGCAGTGTAAACAAAGTGCAGAACAACCATCTTTTTCTTCCAGTATGATGCCCCCCCTTTCCCGTTATGAAAGCATCACGGTGCTTCTGCTTATTTACACCATTGCTTTCTTGTAATGCAATTTCTTTCTTTGTTTCTCTTTCTTTCTTTTTAAAAATCTCAATAGAGATATTCAAAAGCAAGGATAAAAAATAATATTTGTTTGGGAAAGCAAATGGTTAGGCTCGTTTGGGAAAATGACTTACCACAGAAGAAAAGATAAAGTTGAAGTATGAGGGTAGCTGGAAATTCTGTCAAACATCTGGTTCCCATTTCAGGTTCTCATTATAGCCTGAATCAAAGCAACAACCATTCAGTGGTAGTCTACACAAATTGACAAGAGAACCTGGAGTGCTCTGCTAAGAACAGAGGCTCATTGCGGCTTATGTGGGGCAGAAGGGCGGAAGCTTCTGGTTTTAACCACTTATGTAAAAGTCAAACTGAAATACCCAAGATGATTGGTTGAGTCAACAGACTCTTCTCCCTGGGGGAAATGGGAATTAAATGCTCATATCCTAGCCATCTTCCGGAAATGGGAAATTTCATGGCTCAATATGTTTGTTTCAACAGCAAGAAGAAATGGGAAAAAAGAAAAGAACAACCACTGAGGTTTTCTTGCCTATTTTCAATCATGTCACCCAACATACACATTCTCAGATATTTGCTACTGCACATACAAGGAGCATATGAATTTTGCTTCTGTTAGCCAGTCTGAAATGCTCTGATTCATCAGGATTCAAGTGTTAGTAATTTGCTGAGGACACCCATTTCTATTCGTTTCTCAACAACCATATTGTTTAGGACTGGAAGGTTTAACTCAACCTTTCACAACCTAGTGCCTTACAAATATTGTATTACAATGCCTATCGATCATAGCTTTGCTGGCTGGGGCTGATGGGTATCTGAAACTCTTGAGGGCACTGTTTCAAGTGGTACTAATTATCACCAAGTTGGGGGAGGCTGATTTAATTAATCAGACAAAGCAGATTCACACACACATTACATAGCAGTATAAACACTTTTGATATTGCATATATACATAAGGAATGAGGCCAACCATGGATCCCTATAATTACTATATGATCGCTCTCACTGAAAACATATTAGGTGTGCGTACATAGTGATTTTTAGGCTTACAATGTGAAATATGTTAATTGGCTTTAAAAAAATTTAAAGTTTTAATCAGTTATCTCTTCTTCAATTGGTTGATGTTGGTGAAAAATTCTTGGAAATACCTTCCTGCTGTGAAGTATACACTACTCAGTTTGCACCAGATTTGATTGATTCATCTTAATAATGGATTTTCTTTCAGTTTCTGTCAAAAATTAGCAAAACGTTGTGCCAGACTGTAAAGTAATTCATATTTGCCCCTTCAAACTCTTCAAAAAAAGCCCCTTGATGGGTTTTATAACATGTGTTTAATTAAGTTTTAAAAGCTAGACTCTTTTTTAAATAAATCCTTTCATCAGCTTTTCATCAGCCCAAACACAACTAACAGTTCACAACTTGATAAACTTTGCTGCTTTTCAAACATGTTCTTAATGTAGAACTGGGGGGAAAAATATGCTCAGATAATGCATTTCAAATCCAGTTCTCAATTATGACAGAGGAAAACAAACAAAACAGGCTTAAGAATTATTTCTCAGTTAGGTTTCCATTATGACAGTCTTACTGAATGTTAATGATAATCTTAAATGGTCAATGGTTTCTGAGAGGGGTGTGTGTCATCAATCATTTAGTGATTGGAACTTGGAGGAAATCCGGGCCAGGAGTCTCTTAATAGGATTGTTGATGTCAGCAGTTTCAGGGAATGATAAATCATTGAATGTTTATATGTGAGCCAGTCATAAAAGTAATTGTTTGACTCCACAAGCATGTCTGTGGTGTTTGGGTTTTTTGTGGTGCTTTGTTCAGTACAGTGGTACCTCTGGTTACAGATGCTTCAGGTTACAGACTGCTAACGCAGAAATAGTACCTCGGGTTAAGAACTTTGCTTCAGAATGAGAACAGAAATCATGCTCCGGCGGCGCAGCGGCAGCGGGAGGCCCCATTAGCTAAAGTGGTACTTCAGGTTAAGAACAGTTTCAGGTTAAGAACGGACTGTAGTTAGGAATCTGTGCTGCTTGCCAGCAGGTATAGAGAAATGGATTGTTATATTTAGTACTAAGGTTTAAAATTAAGTATTCCAAATCCACATTTTACTTTGCTAAAGGAGATTCTAAACATGGAACTTTGAATTTGAATATTTAATCTTAAGAGTTATATCTCCACCCATCCCAGCCATAACTGCTTTCAGGTGTAATGCCAAAATGGTCTGGTCCTAGTTGTTTGTACCACAGGACTGAAGCAAGACTAATGTTTCAGATATTTCTAAGTTTGCATAACTTGGGGGCTTGGGGTGGTGACTTGTCAATTGAATTTGTCAATTACTAGGCAATTTGCAATACTCTTAACTTGTGGGTTGTGCTCAATTTAGCAGCAGTGGTGTGTGAGTGAGAGAGCATTACCTATTGTGGCAGAAAGCTCAGGTAGACCAGAGATTTGGTGATGCTGTGCTGTCAAATTCCACCAGAGTGGTGTGGCTTCCAGAGTACTGCTCTGGAGACTCACTCTGATTAGCTGTGGGTACAGCTAGCCAGAGAGTTGGAGACAGCTCTTGGTGGGGGGTGGGGAGCAGGTGTAAATTGGTTTCCTGGCATTCAGCATGAGGAGGACACAAAAGGCACACACCCTTCCAATCAATCCGATCAGACTCATTGAAAGGAGGGTACATGCCTGCCCTGTTGCATCCTCCTCACATTGCTCTCTGCGCCCTTGGCGTGCCCATGCCACCCGCCCCAGGCACCATGAAGACACGTTCCGCCACTGGTATAGCCTCTACACTGTGTGTAGCACCCACCCTGTGGAAAATGTCTACAGCCAGAGAAGGAAGTCTCTGAACTAGGTGATAGATTAAAAGACAGTGACTAATGTCATTTAAAAATATGTATACAAGTGAGAACTGGAAAGCTGAACTGGAGAAGGGAGAAGTGGAGTTGTAAGGGAACACTCTACTTGGGTCTAAATTCAGTATGCAGGGGATAGATCTTCCAGAGAGTGAGACAAATATTCCGAAACCAGTAGGGAATGGTGTGGTGATCCTGTAGTCTATTATACTAATAGAGGAGCCTCAGGAGCGAGATTTATAGAAAGGAAACTGACAAAAAATACCAACACCTCAGCTATAACATCTCTGCAATTAGTTCATTGAGGAACAAAGCAAATATTAGCTACATATTTACCATCTTGTTTAAAAGCTTGTAACATCCACTGTACATATAAATGTACTGTTTCTTGAAAGAATTCTATCTCCAGACACATCTTTTGCTTTACCTGTTTTGTTGCAAAATTATTATGTTTTTTAAAAAACTTTTTCCTGTCTCACTTCCCTAAGTCTCCAAGTACCAAGATCTTTCTTAAGAAAGCAAAAAATAGCCAATAGTGAGAGGGGGCACACATCACTATGCTGTCCTGCTGGTGCTGTTGCATGAGACAGGGATGGGTCAGGTTGGTGGTGATTGCCTTGCACCACAATCTCACCCCCCAGCCCTGTCCTGATGAATACAGCCACTGCTGCAGCCACACTGCCACCACAGCTTACAGGATCACTTAGGGTGCATATCTGCAGTACCCTGAAGGATATGCAGAATTCAGCAAATGTGGTTGCCGACTAACCTCCACAAAAACTCTAGTCTATAACAGCAGTTTGATCTGCAGAAATCTGTCAAGCTTTTCATGCCTAGAGAAGGGCATTGTCGCCTGCTTCCTTGTAGATCAAGGTGCTGTTAAAGGCACAGGGAATCAGTAAAATAATTGTCAACCCTATCCGCAAGTGAACCATGCCATTTTCTGTGAAGAAAGGGTTTGCATTGTTTCTAAGGGCTGAGCAATGGGCTGAGGGAAGTTTCTAGTTGAGAGGAAATGCTAGTACAGTGATCATCAGATTCTAAGTATGAACATCTGCTGAGCTGCCTCAAGGGAAGTTGTTCTTAATTGTTTCTTATAAAGCTATTATATCCAGAATTTCATTCTTGGTGTGATGATACTTAGCAGGATGGAAGAAAATGCAAAGAAAATAAAACACTTTTTGAATTCTTTGGGTTAACTACAGAGGTAATCATGTAATTCACCTGTCTCCTTTACATAACTGTACAGTGGTATCTCAGGTTACAAACACCTTGGGTTACAAACACTTTGGGTTACAGACTCTGCAAACCCAGAAGTAGTACCTTGGGTTAAGAACTTTACCTCAGGATGAGAACAGAAATTGTGCGGTGGCAGTGCAGCAGCAGCGGGAGGCCCCATTATCTAAAGTGATACCTCAGGTTAAGAATGGTTTCAGGTTAAGAACAGACCTCCAGAATGAATTAAGTTTGTAACCAGAGGTACCAGTGTACTTGGTTCAGTTTTTAGTTACTTGAGATTGTTTGAGTGAAAAAAAAACCAGATTTTTTTAATTTCTATTATTTTTATAGACTGCTAATACAAAAAACCAACAACAAGCAGTGTGCAGCATATTAAAAATTGTGGAAGGAAGGGTGTGTTTTCTTGCCTTCTCTGTAATAACAAACCCAAACCCCTGCTACCACCAACATGCTTATTTCACTTATTCCTCTGGATTCTTAATTACCAGTAACCTGGTAGCTGTAGGGTAAATGGGTGGTACAAAACTAGTCAGTTGTTGTTGTTACAGTTTATTAACCACCTTCACCCCAAGTTCCCAGGATTGGTTACAACAATTAGTACAACATTAATATTAAAATGTAGTATTACACATTATGGGGTTTTTAAAATTTTAAAACAACTTATATGGCCTGACATGACTTGGCTGGATGTTTTGGGCAAGCCTTCACCTGACATTGTATGTCACATCATATAACCATAAGCCAAGCACAGGGTTTCCTCAGACCATTATGCGATACAGTGGTACCTCGGGTTACATATGCTTCAGGTTACATATGCTTCAGGTTACAGACTCCGCTAACCCAGAAATAGTACCTCAGGTTAAGAACTTTGCTTCAGGAAGAGAACAGAAATTGCACGGTGGCAGTGCAGCAGCAGCGGGAGGCCCCATTAGCTAAAGTGGTGCTTCAGGTTAAGAACAGTTTCAGGTTAAGAACGGACCTCTGGAACGAATTAAGTACATAACCAGAGGTACCACTGTACTTCTCAAATGCCCAATAATCATCTGGTTTGGGGGTATTTGGGAAGCAATGAGCACAAAGCTGAGCAAGCCTTTTGATCTTCCCATACCTGCAGACCTACTCTGTCAGGTGTCTGTCAGATGATTAACAAGTGACTGGCCCTGCCCACTTGTCAAAGTTGGCCCAAAGGGTGGAAGGAGATAAAGATGTGACTTGCTGGACCAAAAAGGTTTCCTACTCCTGTTCTGATACATATAGCACTACACTATATGTCTGGATTGCCAATGTTTTATGGATGTTTTATTTATTTATCTTTTATGACATTGTTGTCTAAACAATGCCAATAAATGCTGGATTTGATTTAAATTTGATTTACATATAAAACTTTCGGATTCAAAATATTAATGGAGAATTCATGGGAGCTGCTAGACTACCCTCTCTTAGTTGCTTCTTTTAAGGACAAATACTCTAGCAGTCTGATAAATGTAGTCCATTATCCTTGTTCCACTTTTTAAAAAGCTGTCTTTTACAACTACAAATGTTTACCAATCTTACAGAATTTTCTACATGTATGCCTTTATGGGAATCATTATTTTTAAAAATCATTATTAAAAAATTGTTTATACGAAAGAATAACTCCTAACTATTGTCCTATTTGATATAAATTGTTTTGTGAGACGAGCAGAGCATGTAAGCCTAACCACATGCAAGGAACTGGACCAGTTTTGAAGTGCCTGTTTGCCAAAACAGAATTTTTATATACAGTGTGTCAGCTATTTAAAGATGAATTCCTCATCAGGTTGTGTAAGGTAATTTATGAACATATGTTCTTTTTATTAGATCTCAGACATTTCATGGCTACCTGGAGGACATCATCAACTATCGTTGGGAACTGGAGGAAGGGAAGCCTAATCCCTTACGAGAATCTACTTTCCAAGAGCTACCCTTGCGCACTCGTGTGGAGATCCTGCACCGCCTTTGTGATTACCGACTTGATGCTGATGATGTCTTTGACCTACTCAAGGTGTGTTGGGTGGTGACAGGTGTTGGATAGGGAACTGGAAAGTGGAATGGTACACAATTTCCACTAAGAAGTTAACACTTTGTGTTCATAGGTACATTCTATATCACTTTTTGTTACTAAGCTTATTTAAAAGGTGGCTTAATTTGTTAGATTGTTTGATGTCTTTAGTCTTCCCAAACTGGACAACCTGAAGAAACAAGTGTGTGAAATTGGATATTGCTCTCTGGTATCTTTGATTTACTGATGCCTCGTGTGTATTTTTTCAGTGAATCAGTGTTCTGTGTTAAAGAAGGCTCATTGGTGGTTGTGGAAATATTGAGAAGCTATCTGAGTTTTAATAGATTAATGTCAGGTAGGAAGTATTTTGGACTACAGCTTCATGCATTCCCTTGCTGTTGTTTGATTGCCAGCCTAAGCATCAACACGTGGGAACTTTTCGTTTGCAACACTATACTGTCTCTAGCTGTAAATTATTTTTCGTTACTTTTTTGTTGTTCTTGGGAGTTATTTTCACACACTTCTGCACAGTGTCTTCACAAGGCATTTTCTAATTTTGAAAACTACAGGTAGTAGTAAAATCTGAGTTGTTTTGGGGAGACTGTTCCCTTACTGTGCTTGGTTGATAGGCATTGGTATGTGCATGTGGTCATAGAACCCAGCCTTTGTTAGATACAGTGGTTATTGTGAATGCCAACAGCAGCTGTGTTGTGTTGCTAGTTAAGAGAGGCTAGGTATTTTTATTGTTCTTTGCATAAAAGGTGGCCCTCAAGTCGCAAGTGTTAATCATAATTAACTGTAAGGAAGGCATAGCATTTTAAGGATAATTAATATCTTTTCTTGAAAAGTGCTTCTGGGTATTTGGCCCAGATCAGGGGTCTGCAACTGCGGCTCCGGAGCCGCATGTGGCTCTTTTACACCTTTGCCACGGCTCCGGGGCGGATACTAGTGAGGGGAGGAGGTGCATTGTGCGCCCCAAAACTCCCCACTGTGGCGGGCGCTGTACTGCCTGTGACGTCGCATGGGGGCGGTGCGTGCATTAGTCACGCACTGTCCTGACGTCACCTTCCCGGTTTTGCGGCTCCCAGTTTTTTTTCTTCGGAAAAAGGGTCCAAGTGGCTCTTTTTGTCTTAAAGGTTGCAGACCCCTGGCCCAGATCTTTTTTCTTGTTGTCTTTTAAAAATAAATATAATTTTATTGATTTCCAATATATAACAATTACAAAAGGGAGGGTTATGCCCTCCTTCCAGGACGGATCAGCCTATTTAAGTTAGCCAAAGTCCAGTCTGTGATTTCATTGGTTTCCATTTTTCAGGGTTATCAGTAAAGTGTTTTTTAAAGGATGCCACATTCAACAAAATTGTCTGTATCATTTCTGTTACTCAATGCATGTAACCTATTTGTTAATATTTTAAAATGTTTTATTGACATTGCTGAGGCTACTTACGGATGACCATTTACTGTGAGGTGTCTGCTAATAATCTCATAGTGACTAAATCCAGACCATGATTTGGGGGATCGTGAAATAAGCATTATATTAATGTTTTCCTCCATGTGCAGGCTTATTTATTTTTCTTTTAAAATGAAAAGCAAGTTTTTTCTATAAAGTGTGATGTCAGAAACTGTTGTTTGATCCTGGTCTGAGAGACTGACTAAAACCACACTTTGTCAGATCAGATGTAGCTGGGGGTTTTTTTGCCCTCGGTGAAGCTTCCAGAGGGGCACCACTGGGGATATCTCTCTCTCTCTCTCTCTCTCTCTCTCTCTCTCTCTCTGTGTGTGTGTGTGTGTATACACGCAAATGGGGGGGGGGCGCCAAACTGGAGTTTTTGACACGGGTGAAATAAAGCCCAGTTTTGCCCCTGCAAAATGAGCATGTACAACGCTAAGCCATGATCCAAACAGTGGTTTGTAGGATTGTCTGAATGTAGCCAGTGTGCATTTGCAACACAGTGTGAAATGTACATATATGTGAGGTGGTAGAGGAGCTGTAAAGCCTGCTTCACCACGGTGCTCATTACCACAGATAGAGGGTGAGTTTATCAGCCAACCGTCATAACCACAGGTGAAAACATTTTTATAAGTATCCCATTCAATTAATCTATTTGAATGTCATTACACTGGAATAAATTATCTCATGACATTTTTTCAGTAAGTATCTATGACCAAGAGTTATCAGGCATCCAGTTTTGCAATCAGGTTGTTTCCAAAAAAAATTCAAGGATGACCAGTTTCATGCATAATGCCGCTTTAGAAATAATCCCGGGAACAGTGTTGTGCAGGCAACCATTATATCAGACAAGGTCCTTTCATTGCTGCTTGAAGGGAGACGTTCAGCAGGTGTGACTTCTCTTGTTACTGCAATACTGTGGTAGAAGATGCACCTGCTTGCAGCTGAAGCCAAGTATGGTCTTTGTGGAACTTTAGAATTTTGGCATTTGAGGAGGGAGAGACCACCTGCTGTTTTGCTGTGAAAGGTATAAGAGGCCACTTTGGGTTTGGCTTTAGCAAGCTTTAATTGGCCTTTCTCATGAATATATTTGTAGCGCACAAATCTCAGAGTGAATTGACGCATCTGACCATTTTTTGGCAAGATGAAGTTTGACTTGTGTACACCACCTCTGGTGGGTACAGTCAGGGTTTTAAGATGGGTGCAACAAATGCAGCAGTGATACTGAAGAGCAGAAAAATGTGCTGGGCCAACAGAAGTTGGATATATTGGTTGAATCAAATGTTGTGTGCAAAACTGTTATATGATTGTCTCATGCTGCATAAAAAGCTACTCAGTGTTATTTGTCCATCTTTGTTAGGAGCACAAAAGAGGGCATTGTCAAAATGAAGTGACCATGAAGAACTTATATTTAGCTAAGAAAGGATGGCTTATTTTTTCAAACATGTTACAGGCTGTCCAGAACCCCAGAAATGCCTGTATTTTAAACAATATTAGTGGACAAGTGTTGGTGGTTGGTTTTCCACCGTTGTCTTTTTGTATATTTGCTTTCAAATACAGGGTTTGGATGCAGATAGCCTTCGGGTGGAACCGCTGGGTGAGGATGGTAACGGTGCCCTCTACTGGTATTTCTATGGCACTCGTATGTACAAAGAGGAACCCATGAAACCAAATGGAGAAATGCCTTCAGACAGGTACAAACTTACCTTTGTAGCAAGGAGAAGGTGGATGAGAGTGCCAGAAAGGAGCAAATTTATGAAAGGAATAGTTATTGGAGTGCCACTGCAAGGGCTACAAAATCAACAAGTTTACTTATTTTCTGTTAATTACAAAATATGCAGAGTTTTCAGAGTATTTTCTTGTTTTTATTCTGTTTGCCTTCAAAAGCCTTCTGAGATAGGCGGCTGTTTTACAGGCTGGGAAGTGAAGCTAAGAAAGTGACTGCTTCAAGGTCTCACAAGGAATGCATTACAAAGATGGTACTTGGAAATTGGAGAATATTCTACTCTAGGCATTATACCAGAGTGGTTCTTGTATAGGGCAGCTAAAACCAAGTACAGCCTTTCAGATCTTAAGAATTCTGCCACTTGAGACACATTTTGTCACACTTACTACCTGCTGGAAAAAGAGTCATGCCCACTGTTGAATTAATTTCCCAAGTAGCTGTGCCCTTCTCTTCTGTTACCCTCCTTGGAATGAATCTCTTTCCTAGCTTGACTCCTAGCAGCTGTTTCAGTGCTTCTTATGGTCACTGCTCTCTTGTTACCCTCCTGCTTTTGCCAACTGCTACTATCGTATTCTGTAGCTATTCTGTAACTTTTCAATGTGTTCCAGGGGATGTGGGATACAGACAAGCACTCAAAACATTCCTGGAAAAATAGTAAAAAGACGAGGGCGACCTCCAAAACGAAAGAAACTACTGGAGGAGAATCTCTTAAGGTAAAGAAATGCCATGTTTGAAATATTAACCAAAGATAATCAAATGCATGTGTTTCTGTAGTGTCATCTGAGTACATGATGCTTTACAGAGTAGAGGAGCTTACAATCTAAATGTTGACAGTAATGAAATTGAAGGGGATGATGAAAAGGTTGTGGCATAAGTAACAGGGGATGAATGTGAACAAGTCTTGTTGAATATAAAGCCTTCTGAAGGGGACCTGAATTCAAATTGAACTTTATGATCATATGTAGCCTATGATTTGCCTTCTAATGCTAAACCTGAGCTACATCAATATCTACCAAGTGCTGTGACATTTCAGCGGCAGTATTTGTTTCATTCTAGCAGTGAATGTATTACTTTGCTTAAATTTGCTTTATAGCTTAGCCGGTAGAGCATGAGACTCAGGGTTGTATGTTCAAGCCCCACGTTGGACAAAAGATTCCTGCATTTCAGGGGGTTGGAGTAGATGGCCCTTGTGATCCCTTCCAGCTCTACAACTCTACAATTCTATGATTCTATATCATTTCCTAACAATACTGTTTATTTTATTTGTTGCTCATAGAGAGAAGGCAGAAGAAAACGCACTTGTGTGTGAGTCACAGATGAGAAATGGTAAGGGGAAATTATGGACCATAGTTAATTTTTTTAAATACAGTGTTTCAGGATGGAGGGCTTCCTGATAATCCTTTCTCTTTTGTCATATTCATTCTAAACAGATAGGGAACAAGAGGCCTGCTTGTATTAATTAGAATTTCATTTGTACAGTTCTCTCTGTATTTAAAGTAATGGCAGCCGAGTCTGAATGATTTCTTTAGATGCTTCCCACTTTTCTTTCTTGTTGGAATTGTCTGTATTTATGCTTTTCATATTTCACCTTCAAGAAACTCACACCCTTCTTGGCCTCCCTTTTTTTTGAGTATTTCTGACCATGGGATTTCATCCAGTAATTTAAGCCTTTTGAAATCAGTGCAGAGTGTATATGTAAATACACTCAGCATTCCCTTGCCTCTGTATAATGAAACCCAAGAGGACATGGCCACTTTCTCCCAAAGTTCCCAGTACTTCTACCTCATTGATCAGTTCCTTCCTGTTGGTGAGGACCAAGTCCAAAATAAATGATCCCTTTGTTGCTTCTTCTACCTTCAGGAAAATGAAATGGTCAGCAAGGCAATGGATGAATTCGTTGGACCTTATGATATCTATGATATCATGGCCGAGTTTGGGTTCAAACAGATATCAGTGTAGTTGAAGTCTCTCATGACTACTCATCTCTCCTTTTTGAATGTTTGGTCATCTGTCCTAGGAAGCCACCATCCCATTCTTCATACAGAAAGAACACACTTGTGTTACTTGTGGCTTATTGGTACATGTTAGGTCATGTGATACCTGTCATATTAGTGCCTATACTCTCATTGCTTAGCATTTTTATTTTATTTTGTCAAAGGTTCTCAAGGACCAGGTCATGGAACATGGTGGCTCCTATGTCAGACAGAAGAGGAGTGGAAGCAGGTCACAGAGAGCTTCCGAGAAGGAACATCTTTAAGAGAGAGGCAGCTTTACAAGCTCCTGAGTGAAGATTTCCTGCCAGAGATCTGCAACATGATTGCACAAAAGGTAAGAAGGAATATTTGAATAATTTGAGGCAGCCTCAAGAGTTGAGAGCAGGTTTGTTTTTCGTTTCTATGAAGAAGAAAATGGTAGGGCCCAGATTCTGTGACCAGATAACCAAAGTTATGTTGTTGGAATTCCCCCCCGCCCGCCCCCCTCCAAAAAAATGATACAAATTTTCTCAAACATACTTATGTGCTTTGTAACATCCGGATTTTTTTGCTGTTTCTTTTTTTAAAACATGCACCAATTAGTGGAGCAAAAAAAGAGGATACACATAGGTAATGCTGGAGAGGCAATAGTTGTAGAGAAAAAAGGCAACTGGATAATGTATAATAGAAAACATTTGACTTCTAGATCGTTCACACAAACTCACTGAATATTTGAGGCAATTGCATATGCTAACAATATGTGCTCAAGATTTTCTTCACAATGAAATAAAAGTCAGAAGATTGATCTAAATTGCATTATTGTGCCATGGTTAAATTCAGATAGCCAGTAATCAAGGGGGGAAAGTGAAGAAGTTTGGCTGTCTAGAACTGCTGTAGAGTTCCAAGTGCATTCTTTGCAGTAGATAAGAACCATTTTGTTCAGTTTTGGGAGAATTTGTAATCTCTGTGCTCAGAAGTGGGCTACTGAGTAGAATGGAGAAGAATTTAATTATATTTCTCTTGAGAATATTGTAGTGGATAGCTATGTTCTCTCCCCCCTAGCCCCCTTCACTACCTCAGTTCAGATTGACAGAGATCTGGAAGGGGAAGTACGCTTTTATTTGCAGCATTTGGCTTGACTCACATGTGTGAGATTACTTACTCTCTGGTTTTAGAACATTATGAAGAATAATGTGGGGAAATGGAAGGTTGATTGTCCTGTTTTGTGGCAGAAGGTTGCATTGGATGGTATTTTAGTCCATTTCAGCACTCTAATTCTTTGATATTTGAATCTGGAGGCTACTTGTCAATCTCAGCAGCACTCAGTCTTTTGTAGTTTGTTTGTTTGTTTGTTTGTTTGCTTGCTTGCTTGCTTTGCTTTTGTTCTTGATATCATTTGAAAAATCAACTCCTGTAATTATCCAGGCCTGGTCTTTGAGTAATTTTGTATCTTAATATAGCTTCTGTGACTTCAACTGTGAGGGATGAGAAATGAGAAATGAATTGCTAAGCGCTCTGTACATTGAAAAATATTACAGAAATTGTTACAAATAAATGGCATACATCCAAATACGAAGCCTTTGTACCAATTCTGATCCATGTTGATTTCTTTCACCACTTTTTAGGAGAAACGTCTGCAGCGAATGGAGTTTTCTCCTAGGTGGATGTCTGATCGTCAGCACATAAAGCCGATAAGGCAAGAGGTAATGTGTTATGTAATAGCAGAATAGAGAATGTGGGTGGCGCTGTGGTCTAAACCACTGAACCTCTTGGGCTTGCTGATTGGAAGGTCGGCGGTTCAAATCCCTGCAACGGAGTGAGCTCCCATTGCTCTGTTCCAGCTCCTGCCAACCTAGCAGTTTGAAAGCATACCTGTGTGAGTAGATAAATAGGTACCGCTGCAGCGGGAAGGTAAACTGTGTTTCTGCGTGCTCTGGTTTCTGTCACGGTGTCCTGTTGCGCCAGAAGCAGTTTAGTCATGCTGGCCAAATGACCCAGAAAGCTGTCTCTGGACAAACACCGGCTCCCTCAGCCTGAAAGCGAGATGAGCACCGCAACCCCATAGTCACCTTTGACTGGACTTAACCATACAGGGGTCCTTTACCTTACCTTTAATAGCAGAATAGGTTAGCACAAATTAGCTATACAGTGCCACCCATCAGCATTATCACTGAATGTGCTCACCTCAGCAGCAAGTAGAAAATTAGGTCATAGAAACAGAACTTCAGGTAAGGCAACTTCATTTGGATATATTGGTATATTTATTATTTATACATACAATAGAGATCTCAGACCTATGTTTAAGGAAACTTACGCCTGATTGCCATCAGCCAGCACCTTTGTTTTCTTTCTGGAAGCTCATCACACATACTATTACACAGTTGGCACATCATAGTAACCTTAATTATTAGTTTTACTTATTCAGGTAATGTATAACCAATTCTGCATGAAAATCAATCCCAAAGTGGGGTACAACATAAAATATATAATACAATCCTAAAATAAAGCAATCTAAAAAATTAAACCACAATAAATCAAATTGACATGGCAGCAGCATAACCATGAAGCATAAACATGACCAAACATTTTCTCCAGTCAACAACCAAATGTCTGAGTAAATAAAAATGTCTTTGTAAGTTTATGTGAAAGCCATCAGGACTGGTGTCAACAAAATATGTTAGGAGGTAGCATTCCACAGACATGAACCATGAAGATTGTTCTTGCTTCAATTCTCTTTCTCTAGCATGAGTAGCAGCAGGAAGCCATGATCCCTGCCATAACATTATACCCAAACCAGTGATTGTGGTTTGTTTTGCTTCAAACAAACCTTACTGTTAAGCCAAGATTTGTTCTTAAATAGATGACAACTTCATTTATCAGTTATGAAGAAATTTTGAAATATAGATAAAGCTCTTGAAATGTCTTCATTTAATATAGAGGTGGGTTGGAAAGAATTTTTGGCTAAATGCCTACCTCCCAGATAGCCATCTGGTTGTCATCAGCACAGAACTTCCAGCCTTCAATCTAATCCAGAAACAAAGGTCTCTGTTGAAGCATTTCAAAGCATTGAATGGCAGACTCAGCCATTACTTCAACATCTGGGAAATGAGATGGTACATAGTGTCAGCACCTGAACTATATCACCACAAATCAGTGCGTTCCAAAATCTGTGTTTCACACCAAGTTATACCTGAAGTTGTTTTTTGCCTTGCTGAAAATTGCAGTTGCATATTTGAAGTAGCCGTTTGCCTTTCTTGCTATACAGAAGTGAAAAGGAAAGAATAGTTATGTACTGATGATGAAACTGGTCAGAGGGAGAAAGCTGGTGAGATGAGGTGTCGGAAGCTGAAAGGGTAACAAGGCTTAGTGAGCTAGGAGAGTCTGTGGCAGAGAGAAGTCAAGAATTGGAAGCTGAACTGGCAAATGGGAGGAGGGAGGTCAAGAGACAGCGCTGAACGAGGCTGGTGAAGAGGCATGGGTGTCTCCCCTTCCTGCTGTGACAAGCGCCCCTCCCTCCCTGTCACCCAGAAGCAGGAGAGGCATGAAAAGGTTGGAGGAGAGATTGGCTGCGTGTAGGCACAGTCTCCAGGTGATTGGGGAATGCCCTGCAGAGGAGGAGGCATAGACAGCTGTGGGGAGGAGGGAACCTTTAGTATCAGCAACTAATTTCATAGAATAAGATCCATAGGGAATGCACTGATGTGCTCATTAGGTCTGACACTCAGCCCGGTCTATGGAGATTGTGTTTTTGCTAATAAAGATCAACTTTGAACTGGCCGTCACACTCTGTGACAACTGTGGAGCCAAGGAGTATTAATATTTTCAGCTTAATTAATGAGAATAAAGTGACACTTCTTCATCATCCTGGGAGCCGCTGCTCTTGTTTAGCAGAGCAGCCCCAGGAGTGGAGTGTGCACTGCTGCATTATTTCCATTTTTAGGTGCAAGAAGTACAACAAAAATCATCCAGGAAATAAGAAGGTGCATATTTATGTACAGGCAAGAAAATTGCAAATTTGGATGTAGAGAAACAAATGGGTGCTAATCAGTAGGAGGCTTGCTGTAGGACCTATGGTGCTTAGCATAAGTTAATTGCTGCCTATGGGCCAGTGTGTGTCAGCACTCCCATAAGCTCCCAAGTCTCTTTTAATTTTTCACCTGAGGAGCGGAGGCAGGGGGGGGAGGGGTAGCAGTTATTCTGGATGCAAGTCTCTGGACATACCCATTTCCAGGGAAACACAATGTCAAGTGTTTTGTTTCATTGAATTGTATTTCTTTTTTTTAAATTGGAAGGCTTTCCAGCACATGATGCAGGGAAGTTGTTAAGACTGTAGTCATAACACACAAATCTCTTTGTATCCGACCATGTATGGCATCTGTGGAGTTGCCTTCCGTCTGGTTCCAAGATGTAGATGCTGCTTAAATATGTAACTGCTCTGTAGGCTTCTAATCCTTTGCAATAGTTCTCAAACAGGTGGTTCAGATTAGCTTCTCATTAAAAAAAACCTTCTGAGCAGCACCTTCATTAAGAAGAAGCTGCGGAAATTCTAGTCGGTATCACATAGGGGGGGGGGGGAGGAAGGAGCAAGGGCTGTGTTTGAGGCAAGACCAAGGCATGGGGGACTGCACAGATTGTGTTGAACTCTGAGAGAGAATTTCTTTTGGGGGGACTATATCAGAGCAGAGAGCAGAAGTTCTTGGAGCCTGTTGTTCTGCATAGTCCACAGTGCCCTCTGCTGCAGGCATGTGAGTGGTGCTTCAGCAAAGCAGCAGACATGCTTTCATGACTCCAAAGGCATTTTCACATTCACACAATTTATCACCCAACAATTTTTCCTGTTTCCTCAAAAAAGTGTTTCTGTGGCATCTTGTTGGGAATGGGGTGTGCAGGGGCTTAGGCTGAACTGAATCAGTTCCTGAACCTTCATTGGCTTGAACCAACACAACTTCAGTTACAGCTGAGCCCAAACTATGTTTTAAAAATGGTTTGGATCCCCATATAACATAATTTGTTTTCATGATGGTTTGCAAAACAATATAAAGTAAGACAGGTCCAAAGTCTTAAGAGATAACAAATTAAATTTTGACAGAGAAGAGTCAGCAGAGGGAGGGAGACAGAACAATGGGGTGTATCTTTGCAAATGCAATTATGTGTACATAGGTTTTGATTTAGCTTGGGGTAAAAAAACAGGTTTATGCAAAAAGCTACACATAACACAGCATTTGTGAATAGACCTTGCATTTTTTAACTAGAATGTAGTAGAAAGCTCTCCAGCACATATTTTTTTGTATGAAAAGGGGGCTTTGGGATCCATCTGAAATGTTTTCCCAAAACTTAACCCCCCCCCATACTTCCTTTTTTGTGCAGCAATCTGCTGCTGCTTGTGGCCCTAAACAGCTGCAACCTCAGGGCCATTTTTGTTCTCAGATTGGTGCATGATGACAGTACTATGACAACGGAAGAAGTCCTATTTTGAGCAAAGAAATGATACTGAAACTGCAGCCCATCTGCACTACATAGAGGCTCACACTTCTGCAGCCTGAAGACCATGCCTTAATTGCATGAGGAACACTTCATCTCTCTATAGCACCTCATAATAAAACTGCTTATTTTGTGGTAAAATAAAATATTCATGGATTGCAGCCCTACCCTCCCCTTCTAATTTAGCATTGGATGCTGTAGCCTAATGACAGAATTCAACACTTTTAAAGACTCTAAAGTGAACTCACAGTATATTTCCCTATAAATCCAATCATAGGGTTTTATCCCCCCCCCTCCAAGCCTGCTATGCCGTAAACTATTTGGACATAGCCAACATGGTACCTTACTGACCTTGGCCTTGTGTTCTCAACACCTATCATCCCTGACCATGGCTATGCTGGCAGGGGCTGGTGGGATTTGCCATCCAAAGCAAGGTACCAGGTTAGCAACCCTGATCTAGAGGGTGCTCAGTGGTAAGTGTGTAAGTTATATAAAAGAAACCCACCTGTATAATAGTTCTATAAGAGAAATACTTATTGTTAGCAAAAGAATCAGACTGTATTTAATAATGTAGTTAGCTCCCGATTTTGACTAGTTTTTTCTGTAGAATTTGGGCTGGAGCGTTAGAGATGTACACTGCCCTTTGAAATTCTTATTTGTTGACACTAGCTCTGTAACTTTCAGTAAAATATGAAAGTCCTGGTAAATAACTCTCTAGAAAAATCAGTTAAATAGTTTGTGTATTTTGGGAGATTATCTTTTAGTATTTTAATCCTCACATAAGCATAAGTTTTCAGGCACTATTGTATCTGAATAAATTCTAGAGGGACGATCCTGTGAGTGGTCAGATGAAATGGACTAAATAACATAAAAGGTCTAATTGCTCTGATTCTCTTTAAATTATTATCTTGGGATTAATTGGATACACTGGCAACACTAGTTCAAATACACAAGCTCACCTTGGTGGGCTGGGTTGCACGCAAAGGACACCTTGCATTCTGATGTGAGGAACAGGTGTTTGTATCCAGTTCTCTGCCTTGCTTTCATTTTGTAAAGTAGCCCATGTCTTATGATTTTTTTACTGTTGTCTAACTGTAGCATTCTTCTATTAAAGGACAAAGCAGGGGCCTAGGGACCTTGCTTAATGCATTGTTGTTGCTGGTGGCAAGGATGGGAGATGATGTCAGACAATTCTCCAAGGAAGCATTACTGAAGGAAATGACTAAATAGCATTTCTGCAACAACACAAATATAGAGGCACTTAGGGTATCTAGGGTGGAAGCTAGCTTGCCTTTCTAGCAATTTATCAGTGCCCCCTCAGGTCCCATTTGCAGGCAGGTGAAAAAAAATGAAGCAATAATGGCTAAGGTGCAGGCTTTTGTCTGAATTAATGATGGGCTAAGGCCTGAAGGGCAGTGAGGAGGCTCCAGCTGATCATTAATTCTCAGGAAATAGATTGCATTGAAGACCCAGTTTTCAATGCAGTGGTGAACCTATATCTGGGCTATGCCACTTCTGGTTGCAGACAAAGGTTCCCATGACTGACTGTTCCTTCCACTTACCAAGTTTTCTATGTAGAAGGTTCATTCAACCATGGGAATTTCCATCTGGCATCTAAAGTGGCATTGTTGGGGAGAAGGGTTATAGTTATAGAAGCTCTTCTATAGCCGTGGCAGGGAATTCTTTTCCAGCCTAAGGACTGCATTCCCTTCTTGGCAACCTTCCTGGGGCCACATATACCACTGGCAAACATGTCACCTTTGTACTGTAGGCTAGCTTGTGCACACTCACACTCATCTCTGTCCTCCATCCAGACAAGCAAGAGGTATTATCAAAGTTCAAATGCACAGCCCAGCCAGGGCAAAACACTTTGGGTGTAAAGCAGAGGCACTGGGGGTTGTGGCCTGGGGAGAGTTCCAGTGACCAGCCAGGGGGTCACTGTTCTGCATATAGGGATTTATTGTGTAGAGGACCATTCCATCATCTGAGCCCAGAAACAGGCTTACTTTCCTCAGCAATCCATAAACAGATTGTTATATTGTGTTATATTGTTCAGCTACTCTCCTCAGCAAGCAGTAGGCCTCAGTGATAATTTATAACCTATAGAGGGAAGGAAGCAATAAACTTCTTCTTTCTTGTGGTATTTAAGATGTATCTGTGTCATGAAACGTTACAAACAAGGTAGGAAAGTTGCCAGATGGTGCAAATATCAATAATCTGGTAGTTGTGAATAGTATAATCGGCTTTATAAACTGAAATAGTAGTATGATTCTATAAGCAGAAATTGTAAGCCATTGCAGTAAAGTCTCAAGTGTGTCCTACTAATAGAGGCATTTAGATACTTGCTGGACCGTAACTGGTGTAAATAATCATACCCCCCCCCTTTTGCTCACTTTTTTCTAAACTAAAAGGTGCAGATGTTGTAACCTTTCCTTATTTGGGAATTGTTCCAGCCCTCTGGTCATTTTGGTTGCCCTTTTCTGAACCTTTTCCAGCTCTGTGATATCCTTTCTGAGGTGAGGCAAGCAAATCTGTGCATAGTATTCCAAATGAAGTCACACCATGGATTTGCATAACAGCATTATGATACTGTCAGTTTTATTTTCAATCCTTTTCATTTTGATGGACTTTATCTGATTTTTTTTTTGGGGGGGGAATAAGTTAGTTTGTCGTCTGGATCACCTCTATATGCTTAATGAAACTGTCAAAGAATTCTAAAAGGTTAGTGAAACAGATGTTACCCTTGCTGGTTCAGCAAGACTTATTCTTCTATGTGCTTAGTAATTCTGCTTTTAATAATGCTTGCTTCCAGTTTTCCTGGAACAGAAGTTAAGCTAAAGGACCTGGATCCCCTCAGTTTGAAAACTGAAGTGTAAACTGAAAAATTAGTTGTCACACCCTTTTTTTCTCTTTGTCTTTTTTTAAAAAAATTGTGATTTTCAATTATATACATTTCAATACTTTTACAGTCATTTTAACATTTCAAAACTAGACTTCCTTCCTCCTTACTGCGGTTCCTTAAAATTATTTTTATCATTTCCTGCATATTCTAAATTAACTTAACTTATATTCATCTACTTTTAATTATATACTCTTATGAAACTGCAGGTTATTACAATAATCCCGCCAATGAACTTATCTGTTTACAGTTTGTTTGTAAATATTCAATAAACCATTTCTATTCTTTTATAAAAAGTCTGTTAACTTGATTTCTTATTTTTCTGGTAAGTTTCGCCATTTCTGCATAGTCATAAGTTTTGTATCCATTCTTCTTTTGTCTGGACGACTTCTTTCCATTTTGGGGCAAATAACATTCTTGCTGCTGTAGTTGCATACATGAATAAATTTCTATACTGTTTTAGTTCTACCCCTATAATTCCCAGAAGAAAAGCTTCACAGTAAGCTTTATTTAACCTTACTACAAGGCCACCACATATTATAGAAAGTACAGTGGTACCTCAGAGGTTGAACAGAATCCATTCCGGAAGTCCGTTTGACTTCCAAAACGTTTGGAAACCAAGGTGTGGCTTCTGATTGGCTGCAGGAGCAGAAGCTGCATTGGATGTTTGGGTTCCAAAGAACGTTTGCAAACCGGAACACTCACTTCTGGGTTTGTGGCATTCAGGAGCCAAAACGTTCAACTTGGAAGGTGTTCATGAACCAATGTGCGACTGTACCTTCTTTCTCTTTGAGTTATACATTTTTGCCAGTTTACTCGGTGTTAGATACCATTTATATAACTTTTTCATGTAGTTTTCTCTTAAACCATAGCACGTTGTAAATTTTATATCCATATTCCACGATCGTTCCCACACTTCCATATCTATATTATAACAATATCTATTGCCTAATGTATCATTGAATATTTTACTTGCTTATCCTTTGTCTCCCATTCCAGTAATATCTTATACGTTTTAGACAGCACTTTAACATTGCATTCCAATAGACCTCTCTCCAGTTGTGATATTTGTTCCCCAAACCCTCGTTTCCTATCTTTTAAAAATACTTTATTCAAATGATATTGTATCCATGTTGTTAACTTTCCTGATAAATCATTAAATTATTTTAATTTAAACTCTTCTCCCTCTTGTTTTAATAAATTTCTACAAGTTGTCCAACCTATCATATTCTTTTTCTTTACCACTATGGCTTCAAATGATGAGAGTCAAAGTGGTGTTTTTATCTCCAATAATTTTTTGTATTTATCCCATAGTCTCTACAAATTTTTCCTAATTATGTGATTTGTAAATCCTTTGTGTACTTTCACCTTTTCATAGGCGTGCCAGCTTCCAATATTATCATGACCATCTAAATCTAAGATATGTGGATTCTCCAATGTCATCCAGTCATTCAGCCACCCTAAAGTGACTTACCGTATATGCCACATTTTTTAGGCTATAAAGCTGAAACATGCACTGGGCTAAAAGCTAAATCTGTCTTATGAAATTCTAAACTGACATTCTCACTAGACATGTTGTGTCCAATATATATTGGGTTTTTAACCCACTCTCCTAAAATGGGATTGAAGCAAGGTTTCTGGTTTATGTTTTATTTAAATTAGTTTGTCTGATCCTATATTCTCAGGAGACCAGGAGAGAAGTTTGGGTGCATCTCAGCTTTCTGAGAGGGGTTTGCGTGGGTTAAGACAGATAGAGCAAGAGACCTCCAGCTTCCCAGACTATCCCTGTAGTACTGTACCTTTATATCTGTGTTGACTTCTCTCTATCTCTTTGATGTTTACAGTGGTATTGCATTTCATTTACAACTTCCTGCTCCTCATACACTTTATTTGGTCCTCAAGGCAAGAGGTCATCTTGGATCAATCTTCTGGGAACAAAGGGGCAAGCATAGCTTTGCTTCTTTGTTTCTCCAGCTAGAATGTACTTCCTTACAATAAGCTTTCTTATTTAAACCATGTCTCAGTCTGAATGCCTTTCAACTAAAGGTGTGCTCCAAGCAAGAATTCATTTAACTAAAGTTAACTTCCTCTGCTGCATATAAACACTAACATTTCCTACATTGTAGAGTTCTGGCAACTATCAACTTTGTCTGTAGAATCAATTTCCATAATGTTCCCTACATAGCAGGGCTTGCTAACCCCTATCTCAGGGACCTGAGCTGACCTCCATGCATTTTTTTCTCCCCTCTCCCAAGACCCTACCAGTTAAAAAAATAGAGTGCTGGGGTGAACAATGAAGTTTAAACAATTTGATTATGCATCAGGGTGGTTATTTGATAAGCAGAAAAGAGGCAAAACTTCTCATTGACTAATCAATAGGGATCAACTGAAAAGGGGAGCTTTGTGCCTCCTTGTGTGTTTCCCTTGTCTTGCACACGTTTGTCCTGTGTAGTGTGTGAATGTGTGTACAAGAGTGTGGAGTGAACACACTCACTTACTGGCATGCGTTCTGTGGAGGATTGGTTAAACATGGAAGTGGCCATCAGGGCAAAATGGTTAGCTATTCCTACTATATAGGATGGCTCTTAAAAACTATATTGGCACACAATGTAACTGCCAACTCCTAATATGAACAAGAAGACCAGAACATAGCTGGCTAATTCTGCAACACAAACTGACTGCATGTTAGCTTCTGATGCTTTGAAATCTGTTAATGGCCAAGGGCAGATGGCCATTAAGATTTACTGAAGAGGGCCTGATTGTGATCCTATCTAGGCAGGAAATAAGTATAGAAGAGTGACTTTCCTGTTGTAGCTGTGACCTCTGGAGCCAGCTGCCCAGCAGAACCTTCACATATTTAAGAAGAAGATGAAAGGATTGATTTTAAATATGCTTTTAATGTGAAATACTGGGGGGGGGGGGGGAGGAATTTATGTTAGCTAGTTTTTTTAGTATATTTATGAAGTTACATAGTGTTTTAATTAATGCCTGTGATTTTTTTTCTGGTTTTTTAATCTTGATTGAAGTTATAGGCACAGAGCAAGTTTTCAGAATATAAGTAATTACTTGGAATTGTTAGGTGAGATATAGAACATTTTAAACAAACAAACAAATAATAGGGCTGTGCTGAATTTTCTTGGAGAGTGTGTGTGTTTGTGCGTGCGCGCACACACACACACACACACACACACACACACACACTCATTATATATATATAATGAAAGGTGCCATTTCGGGGACATGAAGCTTTCTGTGAAAGTTCAACACATCGGGGGGGGGGAGAGAAGATACCTTTTGCTGTAAACATGTGTTCCAATCCCTTTTCTTGGCAAAGCACTTTCCAAAAGAAGATAAAAGACCATCCAAAAACTTGTGATATGGTTACCTTCCATAAAGTGGCTCTTTTAAGGCAATCAAATAATTTACATACTCTGAACAAGATTCTGGCAATCTTTTTGGGGGAGCACATATGAATTATTTCATATGTGTTCCCCCCAAAAAAGATTGCCCTGGTAAAGAGGCACTCATGCTTGGGATTGGGGTGGTTTCTGCTATTGTAAATATCTGTAATACTGGTCCCTGAAAGGTACTCATCTGTGTTGAACATTGTTCTAAGCCCCAGTTGTTCAGTGTTGGATTTTTATAGTATTTTCTGAACCTATCCCTGATGCAATATTCAGTTCCACATATATTCTTTCTGTGTTCACTGTTCCAGCATACAAATAGAAAAGTCTGCATCTTCAGAGCATTCTAAATGTAGACTGTAGAGATTTTTGGTGGCAGAGTCTGCCCTCTCATAACTTCCCAGTTGGTTCTTATTTGCTGCAGCAGTGGCATTGTAAAGAATAGCTTTATTTTCCCATTTCAGGCCAGTATACATTATGTGACAGTGTGTGCACATCTAATGCACCTTTTGCAATTATCACATGTTCCTTCCCTGACTATTCATTCTTATAAATGTGGTTGTATGTGCTGAAATCAAGCTGCATACATGTGAAATGCAGTCATTGAAAACAAACAATACATTTCCTGCAGTTATGCCTTGATTTAATCATGTGGATGTACATTTATAAGACCAAGAGAAAAATTACAGGCAGGTGCTTTCCTATGATGATATTATCTTGTTTTAAAAATGTACAAATGATCCCATTTCTCATTCAGAGTCAAGTCTGTTTCTAAAAGCTATAAAAGGGCTTCAAAGGTATATCAGCTATTGCAATAATTTCATGTAAGGCAATCATAAGCCGAAACCCAGTTACACTAGGGCTGTGGATGCTGGTCTTCAAAGTTCCACTTGGCCTTGAAGCTCACTGGTTAACTTTTGGCAAGTCATTGTATCTCAGTCTGACCTACCTAACATAAATTATGGGATATAAATATAATAAATAATAAGTAAATAGTTGTGTTTCTTTCTGCAGGTGACTCCTGTGGCGCTCAGCAGAATGGAGAAGCAGAGACGACGGGAAGAGGAGGAGGAACGTCAAATCCTTCTGGCAGTTCAGAAGAAGGAGCAAGAACAAATGTTGAAGGAGGAAAGGAAACGAGAAATGGAGGAGAAAGTCAAGGCAGTGGAAGGTAGGCGGATCAGCTTTATGGAAGGTTTTTTAGTTGCTCTTGGTCTACAGTTTATTTTTATATGCATGATACTCACTTCACAAGCATTGTACACCAGCATGTCACTCTGTTTAGTTGTTTAATGGCAATGATTGCTTGTCTTAGTCTGACAGAAGTAATATAGTCATCATGGCTGGTAGCTTCATTGATATCCTTATTCTGCTTGAATTTGTCTAATTTCTGCATTTTGTGGCAGTGAATTTCATGCAGTGCATAAAGAAGTACGTTTTTGTATTTCGCGAATCCCTAACCATTTAGTTTCATTGAATGACTCCAGTTCTAATATTAGAGAGAGCAAAACATCTTTCTACCTACTTCCTCTGCACCACACATAATTTTATACACCTCTATCATATCCTCACTTTCTCACCTTTTCTAAACTAAAAAGGTCCAAACATTGTAACCTTTCTTCAAAGAGGAGTTGCTCTAACCCCATGATAATTCCACTGGTGACACACAGGAGTGTGAATGAGCTCCTGAAACCCTGGGCATTGTGCAAGAAAACTTCTCAAGAATGTAACAGTTTTTCTTCCCTATGTGCAGAACGAGCCAAGAGAAGGAAGCTCCGAGAAGAGCGGGCATGGCTGCTTGCCCAGGGAAAGGAACTTCCCCCAGAGCTTTCTCACTTGGATCCCAGTTCACCTGCTAGGGAGGAGAGGAAGACCAAGGACCTGTAAGTAAATTGCAGTGAGTGGCCTATAAATACAGAAAAACAATCACACCCAAAACAATTGATTGTCACTGTTAATGTTGATGGCTGGAGAAAAGGCTATGGAGGAATTATACTCTGTGGCATTAAAAAGAGTGTGAATGCAGGCCTTGGAAAGCATTGCAATTGCTGGAATTGAACGTTCAGTGATAAGGATAACATACCAGAGACAGAGTTGGGGAGGAAATGAGGCTAGAGAAACTTTGCATTAATTTTGCATTTCCTCTTTGCAGTTTTGAATTGGATGATGAGTTCACTGCCATGTACAAAGGTCAGTCCCCACTCCAGACACTAGCTTTGCAGGTTGGTTGGTTTTTAAAATATTGGCATCCATTTGTATGTGTAACAGTTTATCATCTTTTTGCTGCTGACAGTTCTCGATGTAGTGAAGGCTCACAAGGACTCCTGGCCATTCCTGGAGCCAGTTGATGAATCCTATGCCCCAAATTACTACCAAATTGTTAAGGTAAGCAGTATGAAACCCCTTTTTGCATTCTGAACATTGTGTTATAGTTGATGCAATGGAATCTGCATAATTTAGCAGGCAGAATAAGAATACATCTTTTTAAAGGATGATTGTAGCTTTCAAGGTCTGTAAGCCTGACGCAAACTGGGGTATTTTTCAGGCTCCCATGGATATATCTAGCATGGAGAAGAAGCTAAATGGAGGCCAATACTACACCAAGGAGGAATTTGTGGGTGACATGAAGACCATGTTCAGGAACTGCCTTAAATACAATGGTGAAAATAGTGGTAAGAATTTGGAACCTGAGTTCCATTTATTGTGTACATGGAAAACAGCCCAAGTCTTTTCTAGCCTCCCATAGCTGGATTGGACAGGAAATGGATGAAGAGCCCGTAATTCTTAATTCACTACAAACATTTGAAAAATTAAATAAATGTGCCTTGTGGCTATATTCATTCACATTAAAGGCTTCTGGAGTAAACCCTGAGGAAAAATATGTACAAATTGGTTTGTGGGACATCTTCAGGAGAAGAAAAGAGTAAGGAGTAAACCCGATACAATTCCAGTTCCTAAGACTGTTGGATGGCATCTTGTATGTCTCCTTCCAGCAACTCCTGCAGCCAAGCTGGTGCCTAAAGTATTGCTCTTCTTTCCTTTGGACCACATCAGCAGGGCTGAAAGTGGGGTATTGTTGTCTGGGTAGCCCAGGACCTCCATACATACTGTCCAGGCTTGCTCACCGGAGAAGAGGTGCACTCCATTGTCTCTCAAGATGGATGGATGCCAACAACAGTGTAATTGGCAGAGTCTATTCTGCTTGCAGGAGTCAGATTATTATTATTCAACTATGCAACATGGACTAGAGTGGCAGAAAGTTAATAAGCTGGTATAAGCAGAGGAACATGGAGTGTTAGTTATAGGGAAAGGATTGGGAACTATGCTGTCAGCTGAATTTATATCAGCTGGCATTAGGAAAAACTGCTCTTTTTATGATCTTCTTTCAGACCACAGTCTTTATGTCCTCATGCTATTCTGTGCTACTGTTAGACCAGAGGCATCATCTTTCAAAAAGTTGTGGCTCCCAGAATCCTAACCTTGTTAAAGAGGCTGGATTCCCCACAGACACAAAATGTAACAGTACACAAAGCCCAGAGAAATGTGCTTAACTGTTGACATAATCCGTAGGATTGTCATGTGCATATAGTTGAAGCATAGTTCCTTCATGTACAGAGTTCCAGTTGTGTGGCTAGCATTTCTGTATTAAACTCTGTGTAGCAGCTGCACACTAAAAAAGAGAGAAAAAGATGAGTGTGGTCTTCTGAATTTGGGTGACCTTACACTATTGGGCAACATTATGAATCATTTACTAAAATATTGTGGATGGGATTCACTCAAAGAGCCCTGTCAGTGGAAGCCCTTCACAAGGACTTCTGCTTGTGTCACAGGGTTTCCCTTCATACTGCCCCCTGCCCCCCAATTGACTTAGGAGAACACCAGAACAGCACATGGAAGGACGAATCATTCCTTCTGGCAAGCTGACAGAATTCCATTCTTTTACTTGGGTTTACCAGTTGCACACATTTCTGAAACAAACAGAACACTTACTTTAACTCATTTTTAAGACCAGTTATGCCCAATGCAAGACTTGATATGTGAAACTGAAGTGGAGTCATCCCATTACAGTGGTACCTCGGGTTACAAACACCTCGGGTTACAAACACTTTGGTTTACAGACTCCGCTAACCCGGAAGTAGTACCTCGGGTTAAGAACTTTACCTCAGGATGAGAACAGAAATTGCGCGTCGGCAGCGGGAGGCCCCATTAGCTAAAGTGGTACTTCAGGTTAAGAATGTCTTCAGGTTAAGAATGAACCTCCGGAACGAATTAAGTTCGTAACCAGAGGTACCACTGTATGTGTTTAATAAACACACCACAGAGGCATCTGTCTGCATTACACTTTGCATTATACTGATAATTTAAAATAAGGAATGTTACTGAAGGGATGCATTGAAATCCATGTTATAGCTTCCAGTTTTCCAGCTCTGATTGTATTTCCTTTTTAAAAACATAGTAAAAGCAGAGAGAAAGAATAACCTACATTCCAAGGGCAGTTCTCAGCAGAGGAAAAAATGTAACTACCCATAAAACTCACTTTCTTTTATTTGCTTCTTTCAACGCAGAATACACTAAAATGGCTTATAACTTAGAAAGATGCTTCCACCGGGCAATGATGAAGCACTTCCCTGGAGAAGATGGGGACACAGATGATGAGTTCTGGATCAGAGAAGATGGGAAGCGAGAGAAAAGAAGCCGTCGGACTATACGTTCCAGCACAGGGAATGTTTGGACTCGATCCAGAGACTCTGAAGGACCTGGCAAGAGACAACAGCATGTGCAAAACGGAGGGAAACTTCCACCTCACAAGGCGAAACATAGAGTGCCTACTTCTTCCTCTTCTTCCTTCTTCTCTGCCGAGGGTCCAAGTAGTAGTTCTATTCATCCCTCTGGAGAAATGGCCTCTTCCAATGGCCGAGGTTTCCTGAGCTCACATAGCTATGGTGGAATGCCCAACCGTGTGTCCCATCCAGGGCAGATGGTGAGTCCCACTCCAGTGGACCAACAGGAAAAAATATTATTGGGCGGAAATTACAAAAGGAACACCAGCAAATGGGAGGAAGTAGCATTAAGTATCCAAGCTAATACACACCTCTTTTCCTTTTTATAACAAACTTCATGTTTTCTTTCCTTCCCCTATTCCTTCCTTCTTGGTGCAGTTTACACTGGACTTGAACGAACCCAGATTTGGGGGGGGGTGCTAGATAGGTGCTATCTGGAAGATAAAAGGTTTGGAAGGATTGTTTTCCATGTAACCACTTTTTTAAAAAATTAACTACAAAGAAATACAGTCTGAATTTCAACTAATAGAATCAGAATTCGAAAAAGAAAGAAAAAAATTCAGTGCGGCCATCTCCCCTCTTAGTCTCACTTCACAGGCATTATTATGCTCGCTATCAGAGAGGTGGTATAATCAAAAGTTGGCAATGGAGCATTTTGCTCCGGATGGTTCCACAAACAAGGGAGAGTGCACACTTTTCAGCCTCTCCCTGATGATTTTCCTGGGTCAATGGTTAATATGATGGGGGAGGAATTTCCTACCCAACCTCAAATGTGGCAATCAATCACACCCTCAGCAAAAGCGACCAAGTGTTCCCAGGAATAAATAACCTTAAGGTTGGATTCATAAAATTGCTTGGCCCTGACTCAACCACAGTAGGATTTGTTTCTTTCAAAACTGTTCCAGAGAGACAATTCCAGAGTTTTATAGCTGTGCTAGTTAAATTTCACATTTGCATTTGACTTCCCAGGTTTGCAGCAAAGCTGCTGCAGACGGCATCTGCTGTACATGCTGGGCTATTGCCATAGGGGGAAGCTGGGTTATTGCCATTTTAAATCGTGGGAGGGAAAGGGGTAGGAAGTGGTGAAAATACTGTTCTTATTAGAATTGCCAGCATTTGTGAATTTGATTGTTGGAGTGCTGTGTGCAGCCTGTGTGCTTCTGCTGTGATGCATCTGTGGAGAATCAGAGGCAGTGACATGATTTATCTGTCAGATTTACCTCCCAGGAGAACAAACAAGAGGCTAGGCAGGAAGTAGAAACGGATGCTCTTCCTCTCACAGGCATATTTGGTTCTCCTAACTGGTGAATTTATCAGCTTCATTAGTGCATTGATATTCAGTGGATGGGTCTTGACTAAGAATGAGCATTTTACTAGTAAAAGAAGAAGATTTGATTAATGGAGTGGTCAAATAATTTGCAAAATCTTTTAAGGGCATTAATGTTATGGGAACAACAAAGAAGATATTAATAAACAGGTTGGTACTTACACCAATTATGAAAAACCGATTAGAATGCTGTTGTGAAACAATGACACTAGCTTTGTTAAAAATGTAATTATTTCTTTCATTACCTATCCCTCAAGGGCAGCATTCTTAATTTTCTCTCTAAAAATCTCACCACTGCAGCTCTGTTGGCTAAGAATGGGTGATTGGTTCAGTGTCACTTCAAAGACATCATAGCTGAGTGAGGTACTGAATCTGGGTCTCCCTGGTGCCATCTTGCAGTTTAAAGTGAAAGGTGGCTCCTCAATCTGAAATGACTGAAGTTTGTGACTGTAGAAATTCCATCTTCTACTAAGTTGCATAGGTGACTTTTGTTTTTCTGTACAGAGACCAGCAGTGCCAGGACCATTTGGCTCTTTGCATGGGTCTGATCCAGCAAAACCATATGGGTCACCACGAGTACCAGAACCACACCCTGGTGAGCCAGGTCAGCAGCATCAGCACTTTGTCATGCAGGTAGGAAACTTAATCTGAAAGGAGCTGCCACCTGCATATTTAAGAACTGCATGCAAGTCTGCAGTAAGGAAACCTTGATTCTGTCTTACAAATTACAAACAATTACTTATTCATGGTCTTATTACTATTGCTATTGGGGCAGGTTGGGGGTACTCCTGGATCTTTTGCTGTCACTTGAGCCTCAGGTGGCCTCAGTGATGCAGAGTACCTTCCATCAGCTTCAGCTGGTGGACCATCTGTGCCCATATCTGTGCAGGGATAACCTAACATCTATTATTTCTATGCTCTGGTAACCTCTAGGTTAGATAACTGCAATATGCTATACATAGGGCTGCCTCCAAAGATGGTTCAGAAACTTTGATTGGTGCAGAATTCAGCAGCCAGGCTGCTCACTGGGGCAACATGGTTTGAGCATATAGCGCCAATCCTGGCCCAACTGTGCTGGCTGTCAGTTAGTTTCTGGGCCCAATTCAAAGTGTTGGTTTTGACCTATAATGCCTTAAATGGCTCAGGACTACCTCAAGTATCGCCTCTCTCCAGATGAACTTACCCAGATCCTATGATAATCATCGGAGGCTCTTCTTCATGTGCCTCCTCCATGAGATGTTCAGAGGGTGGTAACATGAAAACAGACTTCTCTGTGGAGGCTCCCCATTTGTGAAATTCTCTCCCCAGGAAGGCTCAGCTTGCAGCTTCATTATACACCTTTAGGTGCCAGGTGAACGTAATCAATCTGATACCTTTTTAAATGTGTTGTGGGAGGGGGTGAGGGTGTTCTTGTTTTTATTATTATTATTTTTAATCTTGTATTTTTATGTTGTGAACTGCCCTGAGCTCTACGGATGGAGGGGTAGTATGATGATGATGATGATGATGATGATGATAACAATAATGTTCTAGATTCTTGGTTAAAGTGTAGTCTTGATTCTTGCTGTTATATATCCGTTACTAATGACTTTGATTTTCCTATGTCCACATTGAACCTGCCTCATTTCCCTATGTTTCCTTCCGCAGCCTACAGTTGGATTGAATGATCCCAGAGGACATCGGCTTCCTGCTCCAGAGAAGCAGGTATGTGCAGGACCAATGCACGTCTCCACAATAGGACCACAGCCTGGATCCCTTCAACTTGGTCGGATGACAGGTCCTCCCTCAGATGCCAGTATGTATTCCCCTGCACGATTTCAGCAAGGATTCCCTTCTCCAAGGCACAATGGACCCCCTACAAGACAAACAGAGACCTCAGAGGTTCCCCCTGGACATGTCTACAGGCCCTATAAGTACCTAAACCGTGCACATCCTGCTGTGTGGAATGGAAGCCATGATACAGTAAACCAGATGACATTGGGAGTAGACAAGCGACCCTCAATGGGTCCGCCTCGTGCGTTGAGCCACATGATGGACCCTCAGGTACTGAGACCACCTTTGCCACCTAATCAGTGGACTGAGCAATCCAATTTCCTACCTCATGGAGCTCCACCCTCAGGATATATCCGACAACCAGGAAAAGGCCCTGGTCAGAGAATGCAGCAACAGCTACCAGCCTCGTTATTTGGGCCTCCCACACAAATGCCAAGAGGAACCCAAGGTGGGGATTCCATGATGGACAGTCCAGAAATGATTGCCATGCAACAGCTGTCCTCCCGGGTATGCCCACCTGGTGTGCCTTACCATCCCCGTCAGCCTCCTCCCCCCCACTTGCCTGGACCATTTCCGCAACTGGCCCATGTAGCATCTATGAACATTCAACCTCCAAAAACAGTTTTAGGGAATGGGAACTCTCAGGACACCAGCCAGACAGTTGATTCAGAGAACAACCAAGGTAATTGCATGTTCTTGATCTGCTAAGGCAAAATATGGTGGCTTCATCAGTTGAGCAACTGATTTATGTCCATTTGCCCCAAGCATCTGTAAAGAGTTAGGGACTGCTGTTGTCATTGGTGAATGGGGTTTGGGGGGCTGTCTGTTTGATGCTTTACTATGGCATGTCCACACATAGGTGGCCATGGGAGAAAGTAAGGTGACTAGTAGATACTATTGGACACCATTTAGAGCAGCAGAGTAAGAATTTGTTTTGCTACAAGTATACTGTAAGTTTTTCCCATTCAAGCCCTTTGAAATTAACAGGCGCTGCATACCTGCATCATGGTTAGCATGTCTCCACATCCCATGTTTATGTGATGTTTGTAGAATGTTAACAGTCTTCTTTTAGCACCATTTTAATTGTGAAGCAAATCTGGGGGGGGGGGGAACGACTTCATTTACATTTCTTCACTGTTCCTGCTCTACTTAAAATTGTGAAGTTAAGAGGTGGTAGAGTTTCACTCAGGCCTTGTGTAAATGTGATGTTAACTGGGTTCAGAGATTGGGAGCAGGCTGCAGGATCACACACTCCCTTCTGACACACATGCTCAATCACACTAAATTGTCCCACTCCCCTTTAACATGGCTCAGTATTGCATGTTATTGTTGCTAAGCCTGATAAAAATAACTATAGGGATGCTCTAAACTCCCATTCATAAAAACCAAGTTAATATTATGTCTATACTGGACCTTGGAGTTCACTGTAATTTTTCTGGATGTTGTCAGTTCATGTGATGAAAAAGATTTAACTTCTCTTTGCTTCATTTTGCACAGTGAACCCTCCACCAGGAGTGGAAGAGAAAGCCCAGTGTATTGGCCTTCCAGAGGAGACATACCCCAAGCTGCTACCTCATTCCAAGCTTCCCTTGCAAATGGATTGCTCCAGGCAGACCCAGGAAGGGGAGGGTGTTGATTCTGGAACTAAAAATGATTCAAAAGCAACACAGAGCAAGAGCACATGGCCAGCGGAGAGTAACTATACAAGTTCAGCAGCCCAAGGATGTACGCAGGACATTGTAACAGCGACAGAAAGGGGGCCTGTGCCTGAAAATGGTGCTATAGGTGATGGACCATCCACTGGCACTGAAGGGAAAACAGTGGCTGCTAATATAATGGAGAAGTCGCGTTGCACTGGGGGGAAAAACGTGCTGGAAGCAACTGTGCCTTGCGTGGGACAGAGCACCAATACTCCTGCTGCCATGGATAGCAGTCCGGCAGGAGGCACCTCTGGCCAGTTTGCCCCTCTCTACATGCCCAATTTGGAGTATCCAAATTCAGCAGCACGCTATCACATCAATCCAGGACTGCAGGGATTTAATCCTATGATGGGAGGGAAACCCCACCCAGTATCCCATTCTCAACATTTTTCTGCCCGAGGCTTTCAGCCTAGTAACAGTCCCCATGGGGTTTTCCCTCGTTACCGTTCCCACCAGGGCATGCCATACCCTTACCAGCCTCAACCTCCTCCTTCCTATCACCACTACCAGCAGCCTCCTTACTATCCTTGTCCACAGGGCTATTCAGACTGGCAGAGGCCTTTCCCTCCCCAGTCCAGTCCCACTGGTCATCCACCTGGTCCATCACCTCTGGCCAGGCCTCCTTTCTCAGACAGAGCGACCATGGGCAGTGGCATGCAGGGCTGTGAAGTGCTTACCACTTCTTTGGCTTCCCCAAACCGAATGGACATGGCAAGCACCAAAGAGGTTCCCAGCAGTGGGCAAGAGCTGCCACCCGAGGCTGAGAAAACGGATGAATCCCAAGAGAGGCCTGAGAGTCCCAAAGAATTTCTTGATTTGGACAACCACAATGCAGCCACCAAGAGACAGAGATCAGTTGCAGCAGGAGAATACCTGTATAGTTCACCACCACCACCACCCATGAGTTCTTCTGGGCTTGGGTTTGGTCCCTCTGCTTTCCCACCGCACAGTGTCATGCTGCAGACAGGGTCACCTTATGCACCACGACATCCCACCGGTCACTTCCAGTCCAGAGCTTATGGGCCACCTGTGAATGCTCACTTGGCACATCTTCCAGCCACCAATCAAGCCAATGGTCTTGCTCATGAGGGACCTCTGTACCGCTGCCAGGAAGAGAATGTGGGGCACTTTCAGGCCTTAATGATGGAACAGACAGGACGTGGAGGTGGCATGGGGGGACTGTCTCCAGATATGTATAGAACAGCAGGGTAAGACTGTTCTTCATGGGACAATGAGGTGGGGGAAGAATGTTCTTCATGGGACAATGAGGTGGAGGAAGAATGCCAGGGGGTGGGGAAGAGTGCTGAATGATAGTTGCTGTCATAAAGGTGAGATTCTAAAGAGCAGCAATGAACAGTACACATCACTACCATCTGTGATAGAGCTTCACAAGTCACCTTGCAATGAGAGAAGGGATTGATCTGATAGTTTTGATAGTTTTGATTCTGTTCATACCTGTAATGCCCTCACAGGCCCTTATCTGCGGTTTTGGTATATAGCTCTTCCAGCACATTAACATTACATGGAGCAACATTTACAGTTCTTGTCCCCACAATCTTGGCTCATATTTTAAGTTTTTACTCTTACTGACAACCTGAAATTATTTAGAAGTGACTGCTGCAATCTCACACAGAAATTCCTGTCTTATGGAAATTCCAGTTTCTTATATTTTTGTTCACTTGTTAACAGGAGCTGGCAGTGCATACACACCATGGGTAGAAGAGGGGAGAACTGACTTTCTAATTGATTGATTGATTGACTAGCTGACCCTTCATCTCAGTGGATCCTAGGGCAGTGTTTTTCCTGAATTATACTACTAAACCATGAATTTATTTTCATTTGTTGAAGTTATTAATAAGGTTTCTTGTATTTTTTTTAGGGAGAAAGCTATTCATCTACTTCATATTGATTGAGATAACAATTCAGTAGTAAAGGTTGAAGGTTGCTTACAAATACTAACATCACTTATTTTTGTAGACCATCCAAGCTTATTCTCCATAGATTTTGTGCAGGAAAATTTAGATTAATTCATTGTTCTCTCTTTTTTATAGTGAAGGAGAGTTAAGGGATGTACATCTAATTTATGTTCAGCAACCAGATAAAATCAGATACAGAGAACTTGGGATATGATGTAGATCTAACCGTGTATGCCACAGGGGTCAGCAAACCTTTTCAGCAGGGGACCGGTCCACTGTCCCTCAGACCTTGTAGGGGGCCGGACTTTAATTTTTTGGGGAAATGAATGCATTCCTATGCCCCACAAATAACCCAGAGATGCATTTTAAATAAAAGAACACATTCTACTCATGTAAAAACACACTGATTCCTGGACCGTCCGTGAGCCGGATTTAGAAGGTGATTGGGCCAGATCCGGCCCCTAGGCCTTAGTTTGCCTACCCATGCTGAATCTCCACCAAATGAATTTCCCATTGTAGGAACATACGTCTTTGCATAAACCATGTGTTTATGCCATTGCTAAGGTTGCCATTTCCATTGTGTATGATTCCAGAATGCACATGCACCAGCCACAATCCCCGTTCTTAAAGGTGCCTACCACAACACCAGCCCGGGAAGACCCTCCAGCACAAAAAACACCAGCATTGCCTCTGGATCAAGTAAGTACAAATAAAGGACAGATTATAGAGAATGATGTTTGTGCTGCACCATGATGCATGAAATATATGAGTATTAGTAGCTTTTGTGGGAAGGGAGAAAGCAGAACCAATGGTAGACCATACTTTTTATTATAATTTGGTGAGTGATATTTATTCTTGGGATTGCTTTAATATTGTGCACGCTTTTGCTTAGGCTTAGACTTTTTTGATGGTAAGCAAGAAATCATACTAAGCCAACTGCTAGCAGCAACAACAAACAACAACCAAAACCAAACAATGCTGCATTCATATTGCATTTTGGATTGGACCAAAGCCCTTCTCAGTGTTACATACAACAACCTTATTATGTCAGGCATGCATTACAATCTTCTTATTGCAGTTGGTAGAAAACTGCAACTGGGAGAGCATAACCTTTCTAACTGCAGCAAAATTTGAACTGGGGATTTCTTCACTCCTTTTGGGCCAATACACCAAGTTCTTACTCTTAATTCATTAGACATGGCTGTTTATTAAGTCCTTCTAAAAATGAAAAATGATTTCTGTCCTAGGTTGATGAAATAACTGCGGTGTATTTCTCAGTCTTTGCTTTCAAAGGGTGTAAAATCAGTTTCTTGTTAGGCTGCTCTGATATTGTGCCATCTGGTGGCCAGAATAATGATACATTACATATGCATGTGTGTTTGTTTTTAAAAATAGCTGCGGGGAGGAGGAAATGGTCAGAGTAGCAGTCACAGTTCTCCTTTGGAGGAAGCTTTTAGTGGGGGATGGTATTTGGCAGGATTGGGATTGAGTGAGTGAAGGGACAGGGAGGGTTAAGCCACTCTTCCCACACACCATCTGCCTGCCCTCCCCCCCCCCACAAATGTTGCCTACCTTGAATGGATCACCTACACTTGATACCATTGTTGAAAGACATGTACTGGATTCTCCTCTGCTACCAGGCCAAGGTAAAGGTTCTTGTATTAGTGCGCAAAGCATGAATGTTTTTGGTCTAAGATACCTTAAGAAACACCTTTCTCTGTACATCCCAATCACTAGTGGTCCCCCATGGACCAGAAGCATGACTCACACCAAGAAGTTGCACCTTCCATATTGTTGGCCAAACTCTATGGAACTCTTTCCCAATTAGAAGTCTGACAGGCACCTCCCTGCTGAGTTTCAGGTGTTGTTAAAACCATCTTACTTCAGGAGGACTTTGCCTCATGAATGATTCTCTGGTATTTTAAATTTTTTCTCTTGTTTAAAAAATTGATATTTTAAATTTCTGAGGTTTTAATTTTGTGATGTTTATGTTTTAAATTTTAAATTTTGTATTTTTTATTGTTATATACCTGTTTGAGACTTAGATGTTGAAAAGCATGATATAAAATTTTAAAATAATAAATAAACTGCACAGTCCTGGAGAAGATCATCCCCCTCACCCCCCAAGAAAATCTTTGTCCCTCCTCCAAGAAGTAAAATTGTTTGTTGCTATCCCGATTTCCCCCCTCCCTTTGCAGCTACTATTTAAAACCAAAATTGTGGTTTTTACACATTTAATATAGTGTTGAAGTTCGATCTTTATTAGCTTGATCTTTATTATTTATTTAGAAAACTACTTCTGAAACAAATAATCATCACTTTTTTGTTTGTCCCTTTTCAGAGTTAGTCTAAGGCTGGAAGGATTTGATGGAGACGAGAGCCACATATGAGTGGATGAGGGCAAAGGGAAATATACTTTCTACACTCATCTTCTTTCCCAGAAGCATCTCTTTCCAAGGTCTGGTGGAATAGAGCACCTCATAGGACTGTCGCAATGACACAGAGGGAGCAACTTGATCTAATGACATATTTCTCACCAGAGACTTAGGTTTCATTAAGAGTTTAAAGGGGCTCTGTTTGAGGAGCTTGAAACTTTCATGAACTGCTAAAACTCAGGTATATTTTTCAGGGTGAAAGACAGGAGGCTATGGAAAGTACTTGTATTAATATGTGTGTTTGGAATGGAATCCAGTTTACAGATTTTTTTTTAACCTGTTGCCTTTTAAAAGAAAAATATTTCTGTTGGTGAATGTATTGTACATTATTAGGGTGGGAGTGGTAGGCCTCAATGTTGTGGGCATAGCACTGGGATGATCTTAATATGTTTACAATCATGTCACATTGAAATCCTTCAGGAGTGGGTAGATGCAGGAAATAATTGTTTTTTTCTGATTTTTTTTATCAACACCATTGATTATTGGTTACCTGGGGCTAAGGCATTGCCTGGCAACTGGCCACAGGTGTTACTCAGGAGAAATCAGTGTTCCCCAATCTTGCCCTTGAATTGTATGCACTGCTAGTTCCTGCCACTATTGGAACTAGGAAACCAGCAAACTAGAATTTCCAGAAATTTGGAAATCTTGTTTAGAATTGTAGCAGCCTTTTCGCAAACATTAGGAATTGTAGCAGCCTTTTCACAAACATTGGACTGGGAATAATAGTTACCCCGTCATACACCCAAGCTGAGATTATGGGGATAAGAAAAGAGAATGTTGTTACATGTAATGCCAATGTTTTCAAATATCTCTTTAAAGATGCTAGAACCGGAGACAAAGGTCTGTGAGAATATTACAGAAGGGTTTCTTATGCAGCATCTGTGATGCTTTCAGTGGCACCTAGAATACAATAATATGGCGCTCTGATTTGTCTTAAGTATGTGGCTCTCACCAGGCCTGGACACACATTCAGTCAGAGTGTGAACATTTTCACTAGGCACTACTATATTCTGTTGATGGATGCCATAGGTCTGCCCATTTGTTTACTTGGATTGTGCCTGGAGTGAGCTTCAATGTATATCCTAAGTGCTCACTCTCTCGTCTCACTGTGTGTAGAAGTTAGTGACTGAACAGGAAAAAAATCCATGTTTATTTGAGCTCCTCTGTGCCCATGGAAAGCAGAGAAAGGAGCATGTGAGCCAGAAATCTATTCTCAGTCTCATGTCTAGTACAAGTACCAAGTAAAAAAGGACCACGGCCACATCTCCAGTGGCAGTTCCAGCTAACCTAATACAATTAGAGTACACAGCTCATGGACAGTCATTTTCAAAGGAAAGAAACAGGCGCTGGCACCTAGGCCCTGAAATAATTTTTTTAAACTTACGTTTTTTGTTTCAAACAACATTTCCCCTACTGATTTTTCCTCTCCCATGAATGAATTTATATTAGTTGTGGTTTTTTTAAAATAGAACTCTAGCCCAGAGTCATAGCCTCATTGCAGGCAGTTAGTCTGTTGCCTGATAGCTTCATAAACTAGAGAAGAAAAATTTCCATTCCTTGTATAGCAGATGTGGCTGGCTACTGGCTTTGCAAAAGTTGTTCCACTACCTCCCATCAGTCCCAGTCAACATGGCCAACATTCAAGGATGGTGAAAGCTGTAATCCCAACAACATCTGGTGGGCCACAAGTTAGCATAGTATTCTCTTCTCTCCCCCCCCCCCCAAAATCAGGAATACATTCCAAATCCGTAGTCATTTTAGTCTGTGAAACAAACAAACAAACAAAAGAATAATGTTTTGGCACCTTATAGATTCACTGGTTTGTCGTGAGATATACTTTAGAGAGCAATGAGCACACTTTCATTAGAACTGTGAAGCAGGTTATTGCATGTGAAAGCTTGTGTGTGCAATGAGCTTGTTAGGTTGGGTTTAAATGATCTACATGAGCTTATTAGCACATTAGAGTTATGAGATAGCTTCTAGTATCTACAGTAATGTCCGGTGAGGCTAGGACTCTGTTGCTCTCCTGGTTTCCCAACAGAGCAGGTCTCTGGCACTTGCTGAGAGGGGAGGTGTGAGGTGTGGGGAACTTAGTGTGATTTATAGGTGGCAGGAGCAGCAGATTGGCCCTGCTGCTGGGAAGCCAGAAGAGTAGCAGAGCCCCACAAACTGCTACTCAGTATCCGTAAACATATGGATGTTAGTGGCTCCTAGGAAGGCATTGTAATAGGATAGTGGTGTTATTTCTTTTAAAAGTTGATGGGAAGCTTTTGCTATTTCCCAGTTCCTGTTCTGTCGTAATTTTGGCATGAGTGGTTGAATAATAAGTGTGTGAGCCTTTTGGATGGCGAAGATAGATGAGTGGCACAGCTGCAGATGGACTGATAATGGGCTTCAAAGCTTGTGCTTCTTGTAATGAAAGAACTATCTCAAGCAATAACCTCCCCACTTCTACCCATCTGTATCTGTTTAAGATACAGATGGGGTGCCACACATTCTGGCCCTGCAGGACCCCTGCCTTCCATGTGGAAGAAACCTTTTTTTAAGAGGCACATAATGACCCCTGCATACTTCTCTCTGAAGCAGGAAGGGAAGAATAAATCCTTTCCTAAAGCAGACACACTAAAAATAAAGAGAAAGTGTTAATGGTAAATGTTAATCATGTAAACAATATCTATACGAGTTTTTTGGGGGAGGGTGAGTTTCCCTCATCAAAATAATTACCTAGGCATTCAAAACCACTATTGACTGGTATTAATTACCAATATTGGTAATTAAATCCTCCTAGTTGGATGAATTGTTTTACTCCTTATAGTGTCTTGTTATCAATTATGGTCTATGATCCTCAAACAGAGGTATTACTGATACTGGTGAATGCTACGGTGCTTGGATATATGAAATACTTCTAATTCAAACAAAACATCAAATATCAGCAGTACATCAATAGTGTGCCTATTGTAAAAAGTAGTTGTGTATTTCAGTTGTTGTCTCAGTTCTAGATCTGAAGTTGGTTTGCATTTTCCTGTGTTTGGAGAGTGGAGGCAATGTGTTGGTGGAACTGAAAATAAGGATCTCACAGACGAGAGTTCAGTAGGCTCCCTGGCAGTGCACAGTGCTTTCTTCATTTGGTAGCATTCCAATATAGCCTTTATCAATAAGTTAGCACTATTTGATCACAGAGTTCTCTAGCCATTCCTTTGTGTCATCATATGTCCCAACTAGAAGCAGGAAATGATGTACAGGGCCTAGAAATCAGAAAACATAGTTTGTATCTTTGTATGAGGAGAATATGCAAGATTTGAAGTTTTCTTTCAGCAATGCTGGTTTTTTCTCAGTGAAAGGAAGTGTTTATTTCCCATATATTTAAGTGTAAAATTATCCTATATGTATGTTGACTGAAAAACAAAGATGCCTCTGATTTTATAAGGCCTTTTCTCCATGAGAATAGATTCCACTTTTGTGTGAGATGCAGCTGCTCTTCCATTCCCTCCCAGCAGCCAGACACATGCTATCCTGAAGCAATATTTCCTAATCTATTCTATAATAAACTATAAGAAGATCCCCTCTCCTCTCCCACACCCCAGTAATTCAAGCATTGTGTGGAGCATCTCCTTTAGTGCCCACATTTATCACTGAATTAAATATTTTTTAAAGAATATGTTTTTCTTCACTGCTATATATTAGGGAAACATACCTAAGAAAATAAGGACTGATTCTGGCATACCTTTTCCAATACTTGAGCCTATGTTTACAGTGAGGAGTGCCAGATGTGAGATTTCATAATGTTGAAATAGTCAAGTGTTCTGAAAACAAGTAGGAATACATACATAGAAGCAGACAGCAGCAGACCTAAATTAATCCTGTTATGAATGTGGAAATGTGAATGTGGAAACAGATAAGATTTTGAAAGAGACTCCAAAGGTTGATTGTGGGAGATGGTGGTGAACAGGACTCCAAAATGCACTTACCAGTGGTGAGCATATTTGTAAGTTGCTGAGTGCAAAATGGGAGGAGAGTGGAGAGGCTTGCCCTTGCATTCCCACTCAGTTTTGGGGGTTGGAGACTTCAGAAATCTAGCCACAAGTCCTTCCATTTTCTCTAGGGGTTACCTTTGCAGCGATTTGAGTTTCAGAGGCACTCTGAAGTGCCAAGATTTTTCACAAAGTTTGAATACCGCCACAACATGGCACATCTGAAATATGATCTTGCCCCTCTCCAGATTGGAGAGTCAGAGTGAGTGGCAGACAGCTACAGAATTTGACTAACTACAAATTTTGGATGCTGTTGATGAATGTTTGGGTTGGAAGAATCGAAAATATAACTTGGCTGACAACAGAGTAACAAAAGAGGTTCTTGCTGATTAGCATGTATCAGAAATTTGCTTTACTATAACGTGAATGTTTCTTTGATAAGGTTCAGGTCTGATGAGCAACAACACAGTAGGAATATTGACTGTTATCGATGGGGAGCTAAATGTAGTTGGCAGGCCCTACTGTTTTTAATTCCTATGTCTTCTGGCAAGAATCTAAAGGATTTCTGTGAAATTTTTCAAACTGTGTAACTATTTCTACTAAGTACTTGTTTAGCATTGGCAGTATACCAGGTGCTTATTGCAATATTAACAGCCGCCAAATTGCTGCATACTTTCTGTAGTCAGAGCATTGAAGGATCCAATGAATCCTGGTGGGGAATTCCTCTTAGCTCTAGGTGATCGGTGCTACCACTAATGTCAGCGATTCTTTGGGTTTAGCCACATTCTCTACTGACCACAAGATGTCACTGTTATACAATGAATTTAATTCCCTCTGCAGCTGACTTCACTGATGTTAAACAGGAGCTTCCAAGTGCAAGTTATAGTTCATATTTTATGCACCCTGGCATCTGCTAATGCTTTGTTCTTCCATAATAGTTCAATGCACACTGCAGTTTGACTATTTAGCAATAAAAGCAGAGCAGTTACTGTGCTTTCTCCAGCTTTCCCCGTTACAAAAGTTACAAAAGTTAAGTATATCATAGGAGTCCACTGCAGGGAAGTAAAAAAATCCAGAGATCACTGGTGCCTAAAAATTGGGACTAGTGACTGGAACTTGAATTACTGTTGAGGTTAGGAAGTTAGTTTTTCAGTCCAACTCCTGCTTTTACACATACAAAAATCGTATCTTGCTCAATGTTTGAGTACTTTTTTCTACTGCTCAGCTTTTTCCTGCACTACTGCATTTTGTCTAAGTAGAATGAGATATTTTCCCCATGGTTAGGAAGGACAGCAAGAAAGAAGTTTTCTAACTAGAGACACAAAAGAACAGGCTTGGTTGCTAGAGAATATATTTCTTAGTGATTTCTAACAATACTTTTGGTTTTTAATTTGAAGTGGTTGAGCTTTGACAATTTTTTTGCCAATCTCCATCATTCCTGAAATGTTTTCTGGGTCATTTGGTGGGTGGGATGGGAGGGACTGTATTATTGTAATTAAGATTGTAAAGAATGTAATTTGCCTATTTGGGGGCAAAAGGAGAAGAGAGAATGTTCCTCTGGATGAAGTCTGATGTTTGACTTGCAAGCTGGATCCTGGTCTCTGTCAAACAGCTGGAATATCTTCTGGTCAACAGGACTACGAGCTGTGGCTGCAAGTGTCCTCTCATCATCAAGCTGTGAAAATACATTACTGAAAAACTCTGGGAGGAATCTGACATGGTTTGGACTGCACATGGCAGTGTCTGGCTGGATAAATGAATTTCTCAACTAGTTTTGAAAGGGAGCCGGCATGAGTCTTCAACGCCATAGCAGACTGAACTTGTTAGTGTGGCAGGAAGCTACTGTCAAGAGGGCCCGTTAATTGGAGAGGTAACACCTGATATAAGACTGATTGACTGACTGACTGTGAATTCTTCCTCGTGTGCTCTTCTATTTTCCCCAACTGGGACTCAGGTACCTCACTTGGCTGCCTTTTCCACTGCTCCTGAAAAAACCCTGATCACTTTCCTTGCCCATGGAGCACAGCATCAGGGATCCTTTCCTCTACTCTTTTGCTGCTGCAAAGAGCTGGGTTTGAACTCTCCTGGTCAATACTGGAAAGGGGAATGCTATTTATTTTTATATTGTGTATATTTCGTCTTGGTCTACTGATTCCCTGAGAGCGACAGTTACCTCAATAGTTAGTATAATTTTCTGTGTTTGGGTAATTTTTTTAAGGATCCTCTTTTTAAAAAATAAGCTTGATCCTTGGAGATCTGTAGATTTTATTTCCATAAGAATTTGTTATTTTGTATAAAGTATGTTCTTAAAATAGTAGCTGGTCTTGGTCTGTGTGTATTTCTTCACCTTAATTGCTCATGGAAGCTGTTTTATACTGAATTAGACCATTCATCCACATATTCCAATGCTGCTTATATGACTGGCAACAGCTGTCCAAGGTCTCAGGGATTTTTACTTCACCTGTTCCCTAATATTCTTCTACATACAAAGCTGTAATCTCTACCACTGAACTATACGATTCATATTTGATCAGTGGTGGTAGTTCAGTGATAAAGGCCATGTTGAAACACTCATAGATAGATTACCATTCTCTGTTCTGTGATATTTAGAAGGTCTAGTGATAATAATTATGGAATGGAGTAGAACTACACTTCTGGTCTCCTTTGTAGGATCCTTAATTCAGCACAAGAATTTAAGTTAGCAACTACAATTGTTCTCTACACTGGGTAAAAAAAAAATCACTATATTGCCACCTGAAGCAAATTTCCTGTACAAATGCTGTTGAAAAAGACTGATGAGTCATTAAGCTAGAAGAGACCAAAGTGCCAACTCCATGAGTTGCCACTTATCAGTTATGTTGCAGATGGATCCGCATAATCTGTATCATAGTTTGCCACAACCAGAAAGGAACTATGAACAAGGAATGTGCAAAACAAATAGCTCCAGGTGACTAAAGCAACTGGGCCAAGCAACTGAGCCAACTGAGCTACGTGGGGGAATTCAGAACAATAAAATGTAGGATGAGTGTGTATATGTTCTTTTGTCAGATTTGGTGTCCTTCAAGCAAGCGCTGCATCGAGATCTATGCTTCAGCACATAGGATCTCACATTTCAGACATGTCACTAGTCTCAGCTCCCCCCTCTGCCATGAAATAAATAATGACAGCTTTTAGGTTTTTAGATTAATACTAGTTTGCAGGGGTAAGAGAAAGCAAAATGGGTTTTTAAATAAAAAATAGGCATGGCTGAAGTCAATGTTGTCATTTAATGTACGAATCAGTAAGCATAATGCATACTGAAAGTATGCAATGGATATATAAAAGCCGTTGAAAATGAGTAGAGCACACTTTTCTCACCTCTGAAAAAAGCATAACTAACATTCTTCCGTCTAAAATTATGGGGGGGGGGACTTCAAGGTCAGGGGAGTCCCAGCACCATTCTTTAAGAATACATGAACCAATGTAGAGGGTGGCAGAAGCTTGTAATGTAATTTCTGGTTTTGCACATAGTTGCCTGCAGAAGTGCCTCCTTTCCTGTTGGGTGGAGTAACCTCTGCTCCCCCTTCACCAGCCCAGCCAGCAACCACATGTTCTCTGCCAACATTTTGTTTTCCATAACAAGTTATGGGTGCTTAGGGATTGTACAAAGTTCATAACTCTTTTTGTCAGTGCACCAGTACTTCTGTGCCTGGAGTGCTGGAAGATCAGATCAATCGCTTTTATTTAGTTGATGTCAGGCTTCAAGGCATGGGAAACAAGCAGGGTCATTTTCCAGAAGTGAGATTTTGCAACTGAAGCCTTTCCAAATGACCCGCTGTGTCTCCAGTGCAGCAGTCCCACTTGAAGATATTAATACAGACTCCTTTTTGGAATTTATCCATATGTGGGCAGTAAGAGCTTCCAGAGATTTCATAGACATCCTCACTCAGTCTTTGCTGTTCCAGTTGCTCCCTGCCTGGAAATTGATCTCGTGACAACATCTGGCCTTTCCCTGTATCTGTGCATTCAATAAAGAACGCCTTTAAAGTTTTTTATACAAAATCTGCTTTCCAGGTTGTGTGATAACAGAAGGTTTTGTCATGTACTTAAATCATGCACTGGTTCTGACAGCAAGGTAGCCTAAAATGAGCTGTCATCTCTGCCCCTCCTCTACAAAGGGGTCACTCTTTCAGACCTGTTAAAGGAGTGATTAAGGCAGCTGCATGCTTTCAGGCCACACCAACAAGCATCGCTCATCTCTGATTCAGCATCATCACCCCCTGAACAGACCTCAGACCAACCATTGGTGAGAAGATATATGTGTGTCCTTGAGAGACTAGGAACTTTGGTGGATTCACAAGTGGAAGCCTGGGGATTCCCTTGCCTTATGCACTTGAAATCTTAACAATTTGTGAAGAAAATAATAGTTGTTCATTGACCTAAATTAATTTAAATATCAGGGTTTAGCTTTCCATTCCTAATGCTAAAACTGGGATGGGAACATTTCACTTGTTGCCTGAAACTGAAATATAGTAATTCCTCCTTCAATATCCATGGGGGTGTACCGGTGGGATCAAGCACTGACAACACAATTTACAAGGTCAGAAAAGGCAAAATATCAGGAAGGCAGTTTTTGCTTGGAGTGTTTCAAACTTCACACTCAATCCCTTGCAGGATCACATTAAGAGAACTTAGCTGAGCTGCACCTGCATTGCTCAAGGCCTAGTCACATAATACCCATATATAATAAAAAGTAATTCAGTGACAGCAGAGAAGAGTCTTGGTTTCACACACACTCTTCCTACCAACCTAATCATAACATACTGCTGCATTACCAGAGCTTGGACTAGTTGACCCCTAGTGTACCTTCCAACTCTACAATTACATGGTAAAGAATGTAACGTACAAGCTAGGCTGTTCCACAATTACAGCCTCTTTGACCCTGCAATCTCAGGCCCAATATTGAAAGCAAGGGGTGGCACTGGGGTCAGAGCACTCTGCAGATAGACATGAGTGGAACATTCCTGTTTGACCATTTGGTAAAGGGAGGGATCTGCAACAGGCCCCACCCCTACCTCCAGTCTACAGACTGCTGGAGAGCCTCATAGCCATGGCCGCTGCCTGTCCTCTACATATCTCAGTTGCCACAGTTACTACTGAGGCAGGAAACAGATGATGTTGCCTAAAGGTCATTTATGCCTGAAGGGCCCCTAGTTTGCTGATATCTAAGAAGTTTGGCAATAACAGACATTAATGGATTCCAGAAATAATCTGGAGTCTTGCAAGGCTGATGTCTAACAGAATGTACTGGGACATGGCTGAACATAAAGCACCAGCTTGCTGAGGTAGGTATTGCTTTCTTTTTTTGTTTCTCTACCAGTGCAGAAGTAAGAACAAAACTTAGAACAGCAGAAGGCAACATATTAGTGTCCATTTTGCCCAAGGTAAAATTATTGAGGAAATTAATGCATATCTTGTTTCTCTACACACCAATGGCCCTCGAGCAAATGTCTCAGAGACATAAACTGCACAAGAAACACATTTCCCTGTGGTAACATCAGGATTGATGTCCTAGAGTTTCCTGAAGGAATGAACTGAAGTGAAACGTGTCTGAAAAGTGTGTTTCAGAAGTGGGAGTGGGGTGGTGGGGTGTCAGCGAAAGAAAAGGGAGCAAATCTCCCGTGTTTGCCTAGGAATTTGACTGAAATGTCCTGGATTTTAAGAGACATGATGCTTGCTTTAATTATTATTTTCCACTTAAAACCCAACGTGGCATGTTGACATTCGACACTAGAGACTCACATATTGCAAAAAAATTACATAGGGGAAGAAACGAAAACAAAATTTCTACACAACAGGTGTGGAGGGGGATTTAACCAGTATCTGGGTTTGTAGGAAATCCCCTACTGGCAGCAATAGGGAATTTCCTCCCAATGTAGATACTGATTCGAAGTATTTTAATTTCTGGCCTAGTTTGGCCCTGAATCTACATAAAAGCAGGAAGGAAATAGTTAAAATATCTTATATATGCCCTTAAATATTAATAGGACATCTAAACCACAAAGAATCCTGTGACTGAATGTTTTACCACACGAGCTTTCGTGACAGTAGATTTGCTAGTATTTAGTCTGCAAAAACAAACATGGTTATCCTTATAGAACTTGTGTATATTTTTTGGTTGTTAAGAATACACCCTTGGATAAGCGGGATCCCTGAAGCTTAATGCAGTTTGGCCTAGCTATTTCACACAAAGAAAAACTTGCTGCAGGAATCTGGGCCGGCTGAAGACATTTTGGCACCTGAGGCGAACCACAAAATGGCACCACCACTCTTGGTTGGGGAAGAAGGGGTGAGTGAGGATCTACACTGAGAACAAGGGGTGGGTGGGAATCAAATTAACCTTGCCTGATGGTTTAAGTAGGAATCAGACACCATGGGGTGGGGTGGGGTGCAGAGCCCAGTAGACCCCAGAGGGCAGCTACTGACATTTCTTCCCTAGGGGTGTGAGGAGACCAGCAGTGCCTCTTTTTCAAGAGGCCATTGTGGAGGTGGCATGGCGGGCTGCCAGGGAGGCAGCTGATCCGGCCTCCAAGGAGTGCGCTGCAGCCATCGCTGCCACCACAGCAGCGGGCGATGCTGTCCCTGGCAGGAATTAAATGTTAACTTTTTGTATGTTGTTTTAGTAATCCTCCTGAAGCGTAGGACACAGGGTTGTCATTCTTACAATGAAAATAGAGAACAGAGCTTTGGGAAACACTGTCTTGTCCTATGGCCATGTAGAGAGTTCATAGTTGAGGTTACACTTTAATTGACTGATGTCAGGGGTCAACAGCAACACTGCATTGCAATAATAATAATAATAATAATAATAATAATAATAATAATAATATTATTATTATTATTTATACCCCGCTCATCTGGCTGAGTTTCCCCAGCCACTCTGGGCGGCTCCCAATCAAGTGTTAAAAACAGTACAGCGTTAAATATTAAAAACTTCCCTCACTTCCCCAGTTAATAACAAAGAAAGTGTTGCTATTAACAACCAGTGAAATTACAGCTGGCACTTGTGGAAACAGCACTTGCCTAAGCAGGCTGAAATGCAAACAGTGTTTGTCTAAAAACCGGTTGTAAGGTTAAAAGCACATTTTTAAGGTGTGCTTGTTCTCCTGGGTGGAGCTTGGGGCACTTCTTTTGCCAGGCCCAAAAAGGAGAGGCTTGATGAGTACAGAGATGTGTGTTTTTTCCTTTCCCACTTACAGTGTATTTACACAAAATCACTGGGAATTTGTGAACCACCCCTTAAACATTGGATAGGCTTTGCTTGTTGGAGGAATCCAGATGTGAGTCAGAGACTAAAAACTGAAAGAGAGAAGGAAGGGAGGGAGGGAACCGGCTGCTTGCAAATAAGGAAGGTAAGCTAGCTTCCCATCTTTCCTGACTTCTGAATTTGCATGTGTTTCACTCACAGGGATATATTCTAAAACTTCATATTTCAGAATAAAAAAGTTCCTTCCAGTAGCACCTTAAAGACCAACTAAGTTAGTTCTTGGTATGAGCTTTCGTGTGCATGCACACTTCTTCAGATCTTTTTTATTTTGACTATGGCAGACCAACACGGCTACCTATCTGTAACTGGATTCATATTTCAGAAACAGTCTACAATGCATGCTTTTCTTTATGAAGTCCTAACTCTGAGGAGGAACTCAGATTCCTAATAGTTATAAATGAAAGACAGAAATTATTTTGTTCTGTTTAGCTATTTCTTACAAAGATGTTCTTATACTGTCAGGGACCTACATGCCTCACACACAGTAATTTAGAGACAAGGGTTCAAATGTGTAATGTTGCTTGTGAGCTTCCTGATAGCTCAGTTGGTTAGAGCACAGTGCTGATAACACCAAGGTTGCAGGTTCAAACGGGACAGCTACATATTCCTGCATTGCAGGGGATTGGATACTAGATGATGCTTAGGGTCGCTTCCAACTTTACAATTCTATGATTCTAAGATTATCCTATGCCACACCTTCCATTGTTCCTGTGGGTACAACTGTTCCTTTCATTAAATGCACATCAGAGCAGCAAGAAGGGAAGGTCTATATGTTTCTTCTTTTTCTTTTCTTTTTAAAATGATATTCTACCCTGCTCCTGCCAACCTAGCAGTTCGAAAGCATGAAGTGCAAGTAGATAAATAGGTACCGCTCCAGTGGGAAGGTAAACAGCGTTTCCATGTGCTGCTCTGGTTCGCCAGAAGCGGCTTAGTCCTGCTGGCCATAAGCTGGAAGCTGTACTCTGGCTCCCTCGGCCAATAAAGCGAGATGAGTGCTGCAACCCCAGAGTCATCTGTGACTGGACCTAATGGTCAGGGGTCCCTTTACCTTTACCTTTACCCTAGCTAGCTTATATGAGAGTTGTTAGCCCCTGTTCTAGAGTGGAATGCTGGAATAGATTGCTTTGGACTTAAGTAGCCAGAATGACACTATCTGTGCAAACTGCTACCACATTTCAGATTCTGCTTTTGGCACTTGTGGTATAACTCATGCAAATATGCCCCAGGGTTAGGTCTGACAGCACATGAGGTCACTACCTTGCTGAGAGTAAGTAAGTGGATGGGTGTCAGCCTGAAAACCAAATGTGCACCACCTTGGAAGAAATACAGTATGGGATATAAATGTGAGAAAATAAATTTAGTGCATGCATGTGAATGATGACTAACTGCAAAGTCACTAGTAGTATTTTGGTAATAAACCGAACCAGAAAGGTATTTTGTAGCAACAATATTATTAAATAATTCTAGCTGGTTATATTTGACTAATTGTTTATGTGTGACTCATTGGCTTTGCAAAATTGTTGCTTGACTTCTTTTGGCATGGCTGGGCAAGTAAGTTATATAACACACAAACAGCATAATGATGACCATGAATACACACAGTCTTTTGTTGAATGATGGCCGCTAAGGCAACAGCAAGACACTCCCAGCCCCTTCAAAAGCATGGAAATTGTTTGAACATGCCATGCCTTTCATGCTTCCCCGTTGTTGTGATCCTCCAGGATTTCAGAAGTCTTTTGCTGCCGCCTTCAGGTGAAGTAAAACTAACAAGATTATCTTACTCTCATCTCACTGCCAGAAAAAGACCCAGATTCAGCAGCTAGTCTTCTAAATTTCGCAGAGATGCAACATTGATCTCTTTATTGCTGATCTCAAAGAATGAAATACTTAACAAATAATCTGCAGTAGTTCCTATTTGTCCATCCAAGCCAACTCCCCACTCACAGCACACTTCTGGGCAATCTTTCATGGAACTCCAGAACCTCACTTTTTGGTACCTTCAGTACCCACTAATTTCCCACTTCAGAGATTAATAGAATTATGTCACAGTTCTATGCATCTCCTAGTGATTTTAGTCATCATTTCCACACCAAATTCTGTGATCAGTATTATAGACTTCAGGGGGCAATGTCTGGTTAATGTTCTCTAACCCTTGTCTCATCCCCCTTGGTGAGGCATGTGCCTACATCCCCTTCTCTCCTCCGCTGAAGATTCTTTGGCCTCTCTGGGTCCAGAATGGTAGGCGTTTCCTTGGCACTTCTTTTACAAAATAGTGGCTTAAAAGTGCCCAGGTTGGGTTGCATTTGAGACAAAAACCCCTGTTTTTGTGTTTGGTGGCCTCTGGGAAGCTATTCATCTGACTTCACTATTCTCCAGGAGCTGATTAAGTGATAAATTGCCTCTATGTTTTAGAACTGACACTGTCATTTGTTACCTGTAATATACCCCTGGCAAGCAGCATGTTAAGAAGCACTAATGGTGTTCTCTTCCCCAGCAGAACAAAGACAAAGAGGAATGCGCCTCCATATTTGAAAGAATTTTCCTGTGTCAGCAGCACAAGCAGCTGCTGCTTTCACCAAGAAACAACATCCCCAAGGAACAATGAGGGACAAGAAGAAGATTAGGTCAGCCCTGCCCTTTTTGCTCCTTGCCTTTTGAAAGTGGGGAATTCTATGCTCCAGTGATATAAATGATGCTTAACTTTTCTGTGGGAACTGGTGGACAGGCAACAGGATGGAGCAGAGGGTAGTTAATGTCCTCTATTTTTCAGACATTTTTTGCTAGTTTTAATTCTGCCTGAAAGGCTGAATAACCTGGCTCAGTGTTGTTCAAGTTGTAAAATAGCCCAGAGCCATCTCTAAGCTTGCTGCTTGTGGATGTCATCTACCCTGTGAGCCTGGTGCTTTCAGTGTCAACTAGGAACGTAAGAAGAAGCCTGCTGAATCAGACCAAAGACCAATCTAGCTTACACTAGCCAGCTAGATGCCAATGGGAAGCCCATAGGCAGGACATCAGGACAATAGCCCTCCCCTGCTGTTGTTTCCCCATGACTGGTAGATCCTGGAGGCTGTATACAGTCATTGTGAATAGTAGCCATAGGAGACCTTGTCCTCCCTGCAGTTGTCTAATCCTTCTCTAAAGGTGTCTGAGTTGGTGGCCATCACCTTATATTGTGGTAGTGAATTCCAGAGTTTAATTATGCTGCTGTGTGAGGAAGCCCTTCCTCTTGTCTTCCCTGAATATTCTACCATTCAGCTTCATTGGATGATCATGGGTTCTAGTGTATTATGAGATAAGGGGGGGGGGAGAGAAAAAAAGAAAACTTTCTCTATGTTATGCATGATTTTGATGCCCTGATGCTTCTGGTCCTGACAAAAATGTTTCCTTGTGATTATGGGCATGAACAGAAATCATGGTGCAGAAACAGTGACTCTACTAGTCCACATTACTAGTACAGTGGTACCTCGGGTTAAGAACTTAATTCGTTCTGGAGGTCTGTTCTTAACCTGAAACTGTTCTTAACCTGGTGCACCACTTTAGCTAATGAGGCCTCCCGCTGCCGCTGCACAATTTCTGTTCTCATCCTAAAGCAAAGTTCTTAACCCGAGGTACTGTTTCTGGGTTAGCGGAGTCTGTAACCTGAAGCGTATGTAACCTGAAGCGTATGTAACCTGAAGCGTCTGTAACCCGAGGTACTACTGTACTTAAAGTGACCTAGTGAAAGGCATAAGACATAATTTGCTTACAGAATCTGCTGCCATAAGATGCAGTGATATGTGTTAGTTTAGGGCTTTCAAAGAGGCTTAGAAAAATTAATGCTATGTCTATGAATGGCTTGTAGCTAAATGGAGCCTTCGTGTTCAAAAGAAGTTTGCTTCTAAAAACTAGTGACTAGAGTGTGTGTGTGTGTGTGTGTGTGTGTGTGAAGCTGCATGGATAGACTGTTGTCTTCATGCCTTGTTTGTTGGCTTCCTTCACACATCAACTCAGATGAACCAGATCCAGCAAAGTTCTTTTAAAAAAAGCCCCTATGTGCATTGCAACTGAATGTGAGTGCCAGGATGAGCACAAGAGAAGATAACAAAGGTGAAGGTCATGGAGGCTCCTATCACAGCTCATGGAATTGCTTTAAAGCAGGGGTGGGGAAACTTTTTGGACCAAGGGCTGCATAGCTGTGGTGGAAAGCTATCAGGGCATGCATGTATGTCTGCTGCCTTGTGCTCCTTGGAGAACAGGGTGGGTATAAGTGTGGAGGTGACTAATAATAATAATAATAATAATAATAATAATAATCTGCTAGAATCCCTGTACCAAGGAATATCATTGTAACTTATCTTATACTTTACAGCCTTCCAGCTAAGTTAATCAACGGAGGTATAGCAGGTCTTGTGGGGGTGACTTGTGTTTTCCCCATTGATTTGGCCAAAACCCGTCTCCAGAACCAGCAAGGACAAGCCATCTACACCGGAATGTATGTATTGTAAGGCTTTGTTTAGTGTGATATGTGTGGTGTGGCATGGGGTATTAGGCTCTAAGCTGGATATTAGAGTCCAATCTGGTTTGAATTATGTATCTTTCAAACCTCGCTGCCTCTCAGTCTAATCTGCCTCACAGGGTTATTGTGGGGATTAAATGAGAAGGGAGTTAATCATGTACGCCACCTTGAGTTCTTGGAAGAAAAAGGTGGGATATAAGTCTAACAAACAAAGAAGTTGGGGATGGTTGAACTCCTTCCAAGTTCTCTCTTTTCTACTCATTCTTCTACCCATACCCCTAATTCTCAGAGTAGACCCATTGCAATGGATGGATATGACAAATACTATTTTTCTAGAAAAAGAGGTGCTGGAACTCACTCATACATATGTATTCTGGGTTTTTTTAATTTACATTCTGAAAAGTAGCTAAAAATTGTTGCAAATATAAAATGCAGTAGTCACAAGCAGCCAAGCAGCAGGGATATATCAACCACAAATTAAATTCAGAAAGTGTCCTGAAAAACACCGCTACCTTTTCTTGTTGCCCAAAGACCAGCAGAGATTGGGGAGAGCAAATGTATTTGGGAAAGGAGTTCCATAGTTTTGGTGCTATAGCTGAGAACGCTGTGCCCCAAGTAAGCACCTACTGAACATCAGACAGTTGGGGGAACTGGTCAGAGACACAAAAGTCAGTCGCAATCTTGAAATACATGTTGCTAACTCTTGTTTCTCTCTATTCCTCTCTTATTCTAGGAGGGATTGTTTGGTGAAGACAATTAAATCAGAGGGGTTCTTTGGCATGTATCGAGGTAATGCTTATGAAAATGGAAAGGTCATCCTTTTTGTCTGAACCGCAATAGCAAAGCGCAATGGGCAAAATGCTTTTGCTGTTGTTTAAATTATCTCTGTTGAACAATAGAGATAATTGGGGGGGATGTTTGAAATGAAATTTTAAATATTGGTATCAAAAGAGCATATTTAACAACATAGCCAGACACTGGAGAGACCTGTCAGGAGTAAGCATGGACCAATGGTATCAAATAGTATGGGAAACAGCCTTATTAGATAAACTAACCAATAAACTGAAACTGACATGGGGACATATAGAGGAAGACACCTTCACCCTGGTTTGGTTCCCCTATATCATATATACAGACCAACGAGACAACAAGAATCTGCCAACAGCATATGAATCAATCTGGCTAACCTGATTGAAAAATACACACTCACACCCCATTCACACACAAAAACAACTCTTATTACAACCAACCAAAGAAGACCCAACCACACCCTAAGGCTTAGGGCCTGAGCCACCCTCAACCTCTCTCACCACCAAGGAAATATGACAAGTGAATAGGAAGAGAACCCATACAAGTAATGCTGACACAACGCCCCCCCCAGTAGAAAAATAGAAGCATAACCACCCGACCGCAACCCACTCACCATTCCCCGCTCCCCCTCTTCTCCCCCCTCTCTCTCTTTCTTTCTAGTTTAAACCAATTAATGAACCAAGAACCTGTACATTGTCCACTAATAATGAAACATATGTTGTAGATATTTTTCCACGTTTATTATGCTATTTTTGTGATAGACAAATGACATGAGAAATCTTGGTATACTTGTATGTATTCTTGTTTATAAGACCCAATAAAAGAAAGAGCATATTTTAATAAAACGTGGGAGGATTTTCATAATGCATATTTTTTGTACTTCAAGGAACTGCAAATCTCTTTGTGTGTGTGTGTAAAAATGGATAGCCTTCTGCTGGGCCGCACCAGTCCCCACAGTATTGAGAGATGCTGTGCAGACCAGGGCAGTCCCCTCAGTGTCTCCCAACACCACACAGGCCGGTACAGGCTTCTGCTAGGCCTTGCACCAGGCCATGCTGGTCCCCACAGCACCTCCCAACACTGTGGGGACCAGTCCAGCCTTCCGCTAGGCTGCGCTGGTCCAGTCTGCACGGCATTGGAAGATGTGTATGAGGTCACGTGATGTGTGGCATGTGTATGATGTCACATGTGCACCAGCCCCTCCAATCTTGGGGGCAACCCGGCGCCTGTGGTGGTACAGTCCTTCCTGGACTGAACAATTTCAGGTGGCCAGTGACAGATCAAAAAGGAACTTTTGGAGAGTTTGGGGGTGCTTTTTTGAGATACCCAGATTTCCTGCTATGCCTCACAGGATGCTATTAGGGCACTAAAATCTCTGTCTGAGCATCCTGTAACAAATTAATTCGTATTTCACAGTTACTTTTGTTTAACTAGCTGTTTCCCTGTTGTCCCATCACAATCTTTAAAATTGACCAACAGTGCCCTCTTGAGTTCATTCTTCATGCACCGTCGAGAGAGCAAGGAGTGTCTTCTGGAAACGGCAAGACTTTATAAGCAATTTTTTCTGACATTTGGTACTCCATGTTAAATTGGGGAAATATTTCTAGTGCTAGTGTTTCATCCAGTTTAATATCATTTTAATTGGGATATCATTAATATTTTAATTTGCTACCTTCCAGAAACTTCCAGGAGTGTGTTTAGTACATATTACCAGAGGATTAATGTATTAATGTACCATAAAACTGAGTGCCTTATTGCCTCTTCCATCTTCTCACAGGGGCTGCTGTAAACCTGACTCTTGTCACTCCTGAAAAAGCAATCAAGTTGGCAGCCAATGATTTCTTCCGACAGTTACTCTCCCAAGATGGGTATGGGGTAAAAAGCATTCAATAATTCCAGTTTCTTTGTTTTTATTATTTATTGATCTATTCATCTATCTTTTTTATTGTCATTTTGCCATTTGTGGGATGCTGTTCAAAACCAAAAAGTCCTCCTATAAAGCAGTTTAAAGAATACAATGAAACACCAAAATCTCATCATGAATAAATTATAGATTTTTTTTTAAAGCTAAGCACCATCAGAGCAGCATGTGAAAATAAATAGTATGAGAATAGTAACAGTCAGCCTAACATCATCAAATCCTGATAGTGGCCCCATTCCCCCCACCCTCTAGTATATCACACCACAGTCAGTTTGTAAGCCTCCGACCAATGTCCTTGCTTTAGGTCACAGTGGCAGTGTAGAGGCAGGTGTGTGTGTGATGAATCTGTAGTCCTCCCTCGGTGTTCCTCTGACAGTGTTCACTCCTGAAATTCCCACTAACAGAGGCACAACAGGCTTGAGCTAAAATTGCCACTTTCACTGTTCAAAGTGGAGAGCCGCTACCTGACTCCTGCCAGTGTTCTTTGGTGTAGTCTGTACTTGCAGGCTACAAACTATAGGCAGCTCATATCTCAGGTGAGCCAAGAGGCTTATGTACCTGTAGAGATGGAAGGAGACATTTACACATGGATCCTAAGATCTTTGAGGAAGATGTTATAATTTTGTGTACGTGTCTCATAGAGCTTCTGCTCTTGCACCTTTGACAGTGACTTCTTTTGGCACACAATGCTCATCTCCACAGGTCCACTAATTTCATCTAGCCTTGGTAGCCAGGCCAAAACTTTTGACCACTAGGTCCTTGCCATTCCTCTCCAGTGCAACCCTATGCATGTTTACACAGAGGAGAGCTTCACTGTGTTCAACAGGGTTTACTCCCATCTGAACATATATAAGAATGCAACCTTTGTCCCTGACTTGTGGGAGGGGAGCAGAGGCTTGTCTTAGTATGAATCACCCAAGGTGCTCTGAGTTCCTCTGTAAAATGGCCTGCAGTGAAACTTTAGGGGCTGGATTCAACTAACCTGGTGTGCTAGTAGAAACTATTGTAAAGAGTTCTGCTAGCACAATGGGAGTTCACCCACTCAAGCGTCACCCAAATCTGCTCTGGAGGATTGGGAAAACCTTCAGAACAGTGTGGGAGAAGATTGTTCTGTCTGGCAAGCAAAAATGCTTGTGCCGTTGGAATGATTATCACAGTGCAACACTAAATTCCACCCAAGGGCTCACCATTCTGATGGCAGGAAACCAAGCCACCCACCATCAAAAGGACCAGCTCAACCTTTATCTCTTGACAGGAGCTGGAGAATAAATGGGTATCTTTCCCCTTTTTGTCCTCGGCAGCAAAGCATATTGCACAGCTGAGTCTTTTTTCCTCTCTCCATCTCCAAGCTAGACAGGAAAGCTGGGGCTAACCATGGGAGTGGAAGTGTGGATCCCTGTTGATCTCCAGGCTGTGAAAAACTTCACTCTATGGAAGGCACAGAAATAGCCCAGACCATGCCACTCTCATGATAGTTTGGCAAGCCTATAGTTGTGGAAGAGCATTTATTTTGCATATATGCTTCTTTTGACAGAAAAGAATTGTCATTGGTGAGAGAGATGCTTGCTGGCTGTGGAGCTGGGACTTGCCAGGTAGTGGTCACATCTCCAATGGAAATGTTGAAAATCCAGCTCCAGGATGCTGGGCGGCTAGGTAAGTTCCCATTCCACCCCCCTTTTTTGGGGGGGTTGAATGATGGTGAAAGCAAAGTCTTGAATTAAATGAACTCTATTTCTCAGGCACATCCCCTAATTCCCATTATTTGTCTCTGTTATACTTCTGTTCATATTTTGCTGTTGCCTAATAGTGGTTACTACGGGACGCGGGTGGCGCTGTGGGTAAAAGCCTCAGTGCCTAGGACTTGCCGATCGTCAGGTCGGTGGTTCGAATCCCCGCGGCGGGGTGCGCTCCCGCTGCTCGGTCCCAGCGCCTGCCAACCTAGCAGTTCGAAAGCACGTCAAAGTGCAAGTAGATAAATAGGTACCGCTTACCAGCGGGAAGGTAAACGGCGTTCCGTGTGCTGCGCAAGCTCGCCAGATGCAGCTTTGTCACGCTGGCCACATGACCCGGAAGTGTCTCCGGACAGCGCTGGCCCCCGGCCTCTTGAGTGAGATGGGCGCACAAACCCCAGAGTCTGTCAAGACTGGCCCGTTCGGGCAGGGGTACCTTTACCTTTACCTTTAATAGTGGTTACTTGCCAAAATGTGCTTTTACTGGGCAAATAAGTAAATTAATATCTGAGTTACTTAGAGTATAGGTGTGGAGAACCTTTTCTGTCCAGTGAGCTAGGTCCTAATCTCCCCTTATCTCCTGTTGCTGCTATGCTTGAAACGCTAATTGTTGGCACTTCAAAGTGCAGAGTGGGGCAGTTTAAATGCCCTTTTGCAGATAGCTCTGCACGGCTCTTTAAACCTATGGTTTTCATACATTTAAAGAGCATTGTGGAACTGTTTGCAAAAGAGCTTTCAAACAGCTCCACACCACACTCTTGCTGCAAACACCTGTTCCTACTAGGGGAACAGACATGCACAGCCAGACTGACCAGGATTGAACCCTCCACTCACCAGCTGGTGATCAAAGGGTTCAATCCTGCTAGCTGCAAGGGTCTGTTTCACCAGCACATTCCCTGCATTCCCCGGCAGAAATGAATCCCACTCATCTGCTGACATTGGCCAGTTATGTCAGCTAATGGACAAGTAGCCATGGTTTGTGGAAAATGGCTTCACGGACCAACTTGAACCTCATAGTGGGCCAAGATTGCCCCCAAACTGGAGGTGTCCTCCCCCACTGTAGTAGTACCAGAATATATTGGGATTGGGGTAGTTGTTGCTGGAGATGGTGTGATATGATGTTCCTGAGACTGCAATGCAAGGAACCCATGGAGTGACAATGGAAAGTTAGGAGTTTTATTGCTTGTTTTCTTTTAGCTGCTCATCAGCAGAAGGTCTTGGGACAGGATGGACCAGCTGCTGCCACCTCCCATTCACCACCAGGACAGCCTTACACAGCCGGGTCCACAGCAGCCTCTAAACGCCCCTCTGCTTTCATGATTGCCAGAGATCTCCTGTGCACCCAGGGAGTTGCAGGCCTGTATAAAGGGCTGGGAGCCACCTTGCTCAGGTTAGAAGAGAGTGAACTGTTCCTTCCTGTTCATTGTAGGATGGCAAGCTGCTTTAGTCTAGAGGTCTTGAGAAAGGAAATTTAGCATTCAGGCTACCTAAGGCAGGCTGAGATGTGCTGGTCCCAGAACAAGGAGATATCTTCTCAGTGTTGGTCTGCACCTGGAGAGGCAGAGAAGAATGCTTCAATTTCTATAAATGCCCTAGAAGGATTGATTTCCCATTCTAAAGGAGGGTCTTTTGCTTTTAAACCATCACTTGGATCCAGGAACTCCATACTCCTGAGCTCCATACTCATGAGCTCCACACGTAAGTCCCTATTGGTTGTTTACATGGCTGCCTGAGCATTTAAAGCTAACCAGGGGTGGGAGAGAATTAGTGGGAGCTTCATATTGTGCATGGAAATCTGGATCCAAAGCAATTGCTATGATCTGTATTGAGTCTACAGCCCTCTTTTCCTCATTGTGGGGTATAAGAAACTAAAGGTTGCTAACCCATATACTAACCAAAGACCTCAAAGTACTTCATATTCACAGGTGGTCTCCCACTCAAGCAGCTTATAAAAGGTCAGGATGCTTCCGCTTTGGAAGCTTCATCTAGTGCAGAATGCAGCAGCCAGACTGCTCACAGAGGCAGATTACTAACAACATGTTACTCCACTGCTGAGAGACACTGGTTGCCAATTTGCTGGTGGGCCAGGTTCAACATCTTGTGTTAATTCACAAAGTCCTCATCAACTTGTGCTCAAAATACCTTATGGACAGGCATTCACAATATGATTTTCTCATATTAACCGAACAGTATCAACTAATGTTTCATCGATGCTTTTAATTACCGTATGTTTTTACTGATATTTAGAGATAAATGATACTGTATTTTATGTTGTAAGCTGCCTTGATATATATATATTTTTTATAAAAGTAGGGATAATAAATAGAATAGTTTTAGCTGCTGGAATGTGTCACATCTTCAGACTGTTCTCCGGACATAGGGACTTTGCTCTCAGTTGCACAAGGGTGGGTTTGTTCAGGGTAGTGCTGGGATCAAAGCTAAATGTAAGCACAAACCTAAAGTTTAAAAATTCCATGATACATTGCAACTGTGGGGAAAGTATACTTGTGTGAAAACATAAAAGCCTGTAACAACTGCAAGGGTAGAAAGTATGGCAGTCCAAATGGGAGGAACAGTTGAGCTGTGAAAGGGGAAGGTGAAAATTGGTTGAGAAAAACAGCTTCAACAAGAGATTAGCTGATTGTATTGATTACCTAAAATGTCTCACTTCTACTCTCAACAGGGATGTGCCCTTTTCTATTATATATTTCCCACTTTTTGCCAACATCAACAAGCTGGGGCAGGCAGATCTTGATGAAAAAGCCTCTTTCTTCCATTCATTCATCTCTGGCTGTATTGCAGGATCTGTGGCTGCAGTGGCCGTGACCCCATTGGATGGTAGGTATTAGATGGTGCGACTATCAAAAGGCAGTGACTTTTGCTTACGTGTGTGTGTGCTTATGAATTTTATTCCCTCCCAAGAGGCCGCAGTAGTGCTTCAAGTGAACTATTAAGACCTTGCCAACGCAGACCCAAGATTAATTAAGCTCCTTATAAGGCTGCTTTCTAAATTGCATTGTCCATAATGTTTTACATGCTCTGCAAAATAATCTGCACTTCACACATGAGTATATAGAAGCTTTTTCTTTCCCAACCACATGAATGGGCTGTTAGCAACTAAGAGTACTTACTGTATCAGGCAGACTATTTATTCCAGGAAAATAGAGGGAGCTATTTCTTATAATCAGTGATGAGTGAGCCTTGTCTGGAACAGCGCCGACCAACAGATTAGCTGGGGCAGCATAATGATTAAGTGAACCTTACTAGAGAAACAATATTAATGCAGTGAACAGACTACATCCGATACGAGTGTTGAACCTGGGTTTCAGTTGCTGCTTGGATAAAAAGCTCAGTGGTGATACTGGGACAAGGCACAACCCCTTCATCTAACCAACTGCTAGTGGAGAACCATGAACTCATTGGAGAAAGGACAGATTTATTTTGATATATCTATTTAAGATAATATTGCCTTGAAAATACAAACATAAACACTGAAAAATTAATTATAAGCTTATATGCTAGAAATCCTCAAGTCACAGCACCGAGTAGCCTAGGAAAGCTTAAATGTAGAAATTTTAAAATAAATAGTACATCCCTTTGGCAAGTCCATGTTTTCATACTGCAACACTGTTGTGAGGACAACAGAACTTATATACGTGAAGTGCTTTAGTGAGGCACCATGTGTTTACTATTATGGTGATGAATGATGATCGATGAAAAACTGATGTGGAATAACAACACTGCATTTCTGACTAGTACCAGGAGCATGTATTCATGCCAGGAATGAAATGAACAAATAAATAAAAATCCCAATTTTGCACTAAGAAGTCTGTAAAGCATGCAACTTTGCAAAGGTTTATATCAGTTCCTGCTTGTTTTAGTTCTAAAGACCCGAATTCAAACTCTCAAGAAAGGACTGGGAGAGGACACCTACAATGGGATTGTTGACTGTGCCAGGTAAGCAGACCTGAACTCTTGTTTTACTGGTACTCAGGTCATTGCTCTATGTTAACAATGTTCTGCAGTGTACATTTTGCAATGTAAGTTGTCACGTCCTTCTGAAATGGCACCATCCACTCACAAGAGAAAGATGGCAGCAGGCTTTGAGGAACCCCAGAGAGGATGGAATGGAGTAGTGTTGCTGGCACCCTTAACAGCAGCATTCTACACCACTTTAAGGTTTTCCAGTTTCTGCTTCATTCATTCTTCTTAGGAGGAAAAAGCTGGTAACTGAGCAAGCTGATGCATGATTTCCAATTGTATACTGGAAAAACATAGTATTTCTGAGTATAAGCTAGCTTTCCCCCTTGCAACAGCATTTAAATAAGACATTGAAAATGAGCAGCCAGCAAAGGAAAATAAATATTCATAGGCAGCAGCTCTGAGTAACTGACCACAAGAGGCAGTGGAACACAAATATGATGGTTCCCAATTCTTGCCGTGGCTGTTGCTGACATATTAAGTTAAACACAGCTTACTCTTGGGTGCTTTTAACTTTAAAAAGCAGTGGGGTGTCAGAGATGAGGAACTCTCTGATTCTTTATGTTACTAGACTGCAACTCACAAGATCTCTGACCTTTGGCTGTGCTGGTTGGAGGTGAGGTGGGTTGGGGTTCAATGACTTCTGGATGGAAGTCTTGGTTTCTTTTTCCTCTCATGCTGTGGTCCTGGCCACCTTTGCCTCCACCTCCCCAGCTGTTACTTGATTTGGGAAGGCAGCTCTCCTGCCTTGAGAAGAAGCTATGTAAGTAATCAGGAGACTCATCTCTGCCACTTTGCCTTGTACTCAGAGAACCCTAAATAGAAAAAAAACCCTCTAACTGATAGTAACAATAACTTCAGGAGCTGTTTTACCAACCCACTCTGTTTCTCTCCTCTCCAGGAAGGTCTGGATTCACGAGGGCCCCGCTGCCTTCATGAAAGGGGCAGGATGCCGTGCACTGGTTATAGCTCCTCTCTTTGGCATAGCCCAAGGAATGTATTTCATCGGCATTGGAGAACAGGTCATGGAATATTTCAAATAGTACCCATTCCAAAACACACTGGATCATGAAATAAGATCACAAGAGTTCTGTGACACTAGCTACTTGAAAAGATATGGAAACACCCTGTAAATACTTGAATGGCTGTGAACAACTACCCAGTCTACCACTAACCAGGAAGACGGCCTAAAAAACACCACTTCCAGGTTTGCCATTGCTTCATTTTCTAAAACAATCCTCTGCACTGGGCAGATTTCTGGGACCTAAAAGTTAACATGCCAAAGGTTGTGCTATGAAAAGGAATGGGTTGCAAGTGTTATTTCTTACTTGCACCAAACGTTGGCCAACACTTTTCAAGCTGATCTATCACACACACCACTGCAGACCAGGATGTATAGCCAGAGATTGAATCTGGATCCATCTACTTACAAAGCTTACATTTTACTAGGGATCTATGGGGTCTGTGCTGCCTGATGCTTGTTCTTCTCCATTACAAGTGCATTTATAAATATCACGACTTCATATTTTTATGTCATTTCTTAAATGCTTCCAAGTTGGATCAAGGATAGCAGTTTAGTGGAGGTTAATTTCACCCTTGCTGCCCTGATCTCATGCTGGAAATATTTTCCTGTACATTTTATTTGGTGATCCTGCACTGCTGTATACATTTCACCACAGAACCCTTTCTGATCTTTCATTTTAGAAGCAGTCTCATCATTGCCACCCTCTTCTCTTCCAGTGCATGTATTTGTACACATAAATTAATGGCTGTTCTTAATTGTGTATTATGTTTCTAATGTGACCATCTGAGCTCAGCAAGTTTCTATTAAGCCACTTCTGCATCTGTAATGGGATAGTGTTAGTTACAGCATCTGATGACAGTCTGCCAACTGCTGTTCAGCTTGAGGTGGGTGGGGGAGGTACGACCTTTCCCATTTGCTGTTTGTGCATAACCCAGAGCTGTGTTTAGACAACACAGATACATACACAAAGGAAATATTTGTGTTTGCCTAACCCTAAAGCATGCTGCACCTTAGTGACTGCTCAGCAATGCAAATCAATGGTCAGGAACCATCTTCCTCACCTACTTTAAATGGAAGACAGAAAGCAAATGAAGTTTCCAGCCCTCGTGTCTCTGGCCCATTTGACTTTTCCTAGACCACACCTCTCACTGGCCGTGTTCTGTGCCCTCCTTGAGTTCTCTTACTGCCTGCAAATTGTCTTTGAGTTTTGATAATGCTACTTGCCTGGATTGCATGTGGAAATGTCTTTTTGATGGCTGAGATATAGCCTGCTGTGCAAAGGCGAGAACTGCATCCATTGCTCTGCCTACTGTTGCCTCTAGCCTCAACCAGTTCTGCCATGTGATTCTCAGGTGACTACCAAAGGAATGCAACTCTTGGGCTGACAAAAGCTTTCCGCCCCCTTGTTTACTCATAACCACAAGGTCCAGAGGCATTATATTTCTGAATACCAATGGCTGGAAACCACAGGAGAGGAGACTGCTTTTGTGCTCAGGTCCTGCTTGCATTTTCCCCACAAGCATTTGGTTGGCCACTGTGTGAACAGGGTGCTGGATTAGGTAGGTCTGATATGTTCTTTAGCACGACTATAGTTAACAGCAACCACCATGTCTCTCTTCCACTCAGTTCTTGATAATATGAGACTTCATTTTTTGGTTAGAATGTGTAGCTTTCACCACTGCACAGAAAATCCTAAAAGTGGCAATAGCAAAAAGGGGCCAAGGATTACCCTAGTTGGTGTGTGCAATGGTGCTTTGATTGGCCAGAAAGACGACTAATTTCTACCCCCTTTCCATGGAGAAACTAGCAGAAAAGTAGTACCCATCCAACCTCAAACAAAAGAATCTTACTGTAAACCTGTTCCTTAATGCATGGAGAAATAAAACTTTAAATAAAGTAGTTTTGCTTCATTAGACTGATATAGCTTTTAAAAAATGTAGAATTTATGGTTTGTTATGCTTGGAACCCCTAAAAAAGCCAGTTGTAATTACCAACTCTCATGCTACTACCTGCTGACACCCCTGTTCTGCCTTACCTTCTACAACATGACCACATAACTTTTTGCAACCTGCCCAGGGAACTCTGTTAAAGGATAGTATTAAAAAATGTTATATGTTAATCTTGGCAGGGTGGTAAAATGGCTGCTTCTGACCTTAAAAAGCAGCTTGTCTCTTAATAAATCAGATTGCTTACAGTTTGCATAGTTTATTTCCCCAATACCAATCTTGAAGCTTCCAACTTTATAGTGAACTAAATTTTAGTCTAAAACTCCCTTCTGATAAATGGTACCATTGATTCTCAGTTCTTTTTTTTTACACTCCCTAACTGAAACTACATGAAGGGAAGGTGTTGCTGTAAAGCTCAGTAACATGGTTGCTTGATGACCTCATACAGACTTATTCCTCTGGGGGCAGGAGCAAAGGAAAAACAACAAGTTTCACACACCTTTTTATTTTAATGATGTATAGGCTGTGCATGTGCACAAGTCAAGTGTGTGTATACATATATATATATATATATATAATTTTTGAAACCACATATACAGAACAAGAATCTGGGGTTGACCAAATTAGCATAAGTTACAGTGGCCCTCAAAATAAACATATGCCCCCTATTTAATGTAATATCAAACAGCTTTTAAATAAGGAAACCATGGATAAACAACACAGGTTGGCGACATGCTTTGAGGGAAGTAGTCAAAGCAGAGACTGACCCCCAAGGAATCTGTCTCAAGGGACCTAAACGTCTCAATTTCTGTTTTACATACCACTGTTCTGTGGACAGAGGTCTTCCAGCCTCTCTTCAAGTCAGGCTAAGCATAGCAGGTATGCAAAAAGAAGAAGTAGTATAACTTAACCAAAGAACATACACAGGGCAACACAATATAGCACTGAGTATTACATTTTAAGAGGGGTGTTGGTTTATTAGGGATGCTCCAGCATTCCCTTCATAATGGCAGTGGAATAATTTCCACTGTTACTTGAAGAAATTTAGTCCATGAACTTCCTATTGCTGTTAGCACCAAAAAGTGCCGTTCGAATGTCTGGCATCATCTGTTGAAGGGAAAAAAGAGAAGCAGTTACAATGTGTTTGGTGATGGCACAGAAGAACAGGAATGCAACATGCACCAGGCACTTTGTTCGATATTGCAGGCGCAGGCATCAGCCCTGAACTGGCAAGATAAAGGTCTGGAGGGACACATCACACAAACTGTGCAAGACTGCACAATACCAAAGGAAGCAGTCCCTTCCCCATGATGCATGATCCTCTCCTTCAACAAAATGCTGGTAATGAGGACTGGCACCATCAAACTGAGTCTATGACCTCAGAGCAAGCACCTGTAGCCACTATGGGCTGCACTGGGACTGAAAAGCTGAAGGGAAACATTCTGACCTTCGTTATTGGCCGGGGGGCCACTGGGACACTGTAGTCCCTGCCTTCCACGCAGAACATGATGGCAAAGATGTGGCATCAATGAATGGCCAGAGAGAAAGAGCAGGGAGCTTGCTTCCCCTCTCACTGCCAGAAATCTTCAACTACCAGTTGCCCCAGGACTGCAGAAGTGAAGGGAGGCCCCCCCCCCCTGCATCAGCCAGGAGCTTACAGGCTGCTGAGTTGTGTGGGGCTTGGGACTACTGTAAGATGCCTTGAGAATCATTGGATTGCAAGATGGGATACACATCAAAATAATTAGTGGTGTACAAATCATTTGCCAAGGATATTAAGCTCGGAAAAAATCGGGGGTTCAAGGATGGTGGGGCAGGAGAGAAAATGGAAGGTATTTCTCAGGCTTACTTGCTGAGCAATTAGATCCAGCCGGCTTTCCAGAGTATTGGAAACCTTGATTTTATTGTCACTGTTATAGATTTCAACACCTCCAGCTCTAGAAGACACAAACAAGATAAACAATGTCTGATTGAATGAAACAAAACGGACAAAACTACTGTTTTAAGTCATGTGCCAGAGGGATGAATCAGTGTCACCTACTCAACCCTTACATTTCACTGCAACTGTAATTTATTCAATCCAACAACACGTGTCCCTACATAGTGTGTCTTCGTAGTCTTTTTAAAACGTTAGGATCTTTTTCTGCAAGAATAGCCACTTCTGGTTTTTTGGAACCACTGTGCAGAGACAATTTGGAGAATAAGAGGATCAAATTATTTAATAAAATTTAGCATCGCCTAGGAGTAAATGCTTGATGGGTTTGACTGTGTGTAATCAGGCAGTTCCAAGTCATCAACAGGGTTGGTTAAAAAACTAATTGCTTTCTGCAAGATCCTCTGCTGACAGCAGTTCATTGCCTTTTCAGGCTATGCATGACACAATACAATTACTGTGTGAAACGCACACACAAAATTCATTGCTATTTTTACTTAAAACAGGAAATGAAGCAAAATGTGCACTGCACCCTGATTACATTTTAGTGGAACACCAGTGGGCCAAATAAAATTGCTTTGGGAGGACGGATGTGGCCCATGAGTCACTAGCTCACTAATTGTGCTTGAGCATGGGTGTCCGTACCAAAGTTAAATCAGAGCATGGTAAATATTTCCCTCACAATTTTCACTTGTAAGGAAAAGTTTTAATGAATCTGCATGTTTTACAATGATCTTTGACAGTTGTAGCTAGGGGCATTTGGATATTTGTTTCTAACAAAGCCTAGGTTCCTGATCATCTTACGGAGAAGCAAGATTAAGATATAGGACTTACTCCACAGTGTACATAAGATCACAGACTAACACGTTTACCTGAAAATAAATTCCATAGAGTACAATGGGACTTCCGCATAAACGTGCCCAAGGGGGAGGGGACTATTAAACAATTCCAGCCTTGGACCTAGAAGTAGTCCTGCCATCCTAATCTGTTGCTGCACTGTGAAGCTTTTGAGTGAACTGGCTCTTCAATTAGTCTGGTGTGATAGAACAAGATGGCATTTTAAAAACACAAAAATGAGGAAATATCAAATTCCATCCCTTTTGGAGCTACAACTGGATGATCTGCTGTTTTCTGGGTGTACGTGAAAGGTTTATGATATATTGGATATGTTATTGAGCATGTGACAGTGCTAATTTCCATTATACAGTAGACTCTTGGGTTACATTACCTTCGGGTAACGTAACTTTCAGTTGTGAACACGGCAAACCCGGATGTGTATACTTCCGCGTTTCGTCGCGCGTGCATTGCAGAAGCGCTCTATCGCGCCACACACAGAAGCAGCGCCTTATGTTGTGGACTTTTCGGGGTACATAAGGACCCCTGGAACAAATTAAGTTTGTATCTGGAGAGTCCACTGTATACCGTTAGATGTTAGAAAGTTATTATATTTTTAACCCCTGCTCTCCACATGAAAGTTCTATGTATAACACTCTGCCTCTACCATGTTATGTAGTACCAATAACCCCTTTTCAGTTATGTATCTTTCTTACATGTCGTCAGGGAGAAATGATTCTTGGTCAATATGAATATCAACTTCTTTTTTAGTGGTAGCTTTGTAGACTGGGATGCTCTTCTGGACAGCAGCCTGAAAAAGGATTTATATGGACATATATGTTATATGTTCACATAAGAAAAAAATAATTTGCTCAATTCCATTTACACTCCCAAAATACCACCACCACTTCATTAGCCTCTCAGGTTGCATAAGAATTCGTGCCCCTCACAGGTCATTGGTTAGACTTGCCATACTTCAGGAATATTCCTGTCGTATCCTGGTTTTCGGGTGTAAAAATGACATCGGGGGAATTTTGCTGAATTGGTAAAATATCAGGGGAAACCTGGATGTATGGCAAGGTGATTGAAAAAGCAGTGGAAACAGCTCCAAAAGATTAAAAGCTCAACAATTTTGATGGCTTTTTGAAAAGAGCTCAACAACTTTGTGGGTGTCATGAATTTTGAAATATGGCAAGCCTATCACTGGTAGAACACAAGCTCTGATTTGTCCCTTGGGGATTACATTCAGATTTCAATTGAAGAACTCATGTTGTTTCACTGCGAATCTATTGAGTTGGAACTGAGCTAGATGGACCAAGGTGGTTTCATACAGCACATGAAAGGCAGCTTTCCATGTGCAATTCAGACATTTCCTTGAGGGTGTGCCATTCAGTTTGCAGAACAATGCAGATAAATTGCATACATCTGTTGTTGACAAGGGCCCTGCACAAACTGGATGTGCATAGAGGGAGGGGTGACAGCTCAGTGGCAGAGCCAAAGAGGTAGGGAAGGGGAAATAGATATTTAGACCAGGAAAACTGTATGGGATAACACATCTACCTCATGCCACGTCTCTGATCAAATTTGGGTTCTGTCCCCACCCCCCTGCTACTTTAACTATACATTTATTGTGTGGTTTTACACCAAGGAGCTTATCAGCCACCAGACACTACTTTATGACCATTTAGTAAAAAAACACAACTTACCTTAACCAATTGAAGATCCTGTTTCCGGCATCGGACAGTCATTGAAGGCTCAAGTAACTGATAAAACCCCTTTTAAAAAATAGAACAAGAGCTTAATGTGGCTTGCAAAATTTATACAATCCGAGCTGACAAATCCCTTAAGTTTAATGAACACCTTTACAAACCCCAGGACAATTAAAACATATTTAATTTAAATTCACACAATACTGCGGAAGGTTTGCCAAAAAGGAGTACAAAACTTGGGTTGGGTAGGCCTCTCTGGGTAACAGCTTCCAGAGTTGACGGCTCAAAATGTAAAAAGTTCTGCTTTAGCAGTTTAACATTCTGAATGGAGAAATGGAGGTGGTCTTTGTCTGCTGAACTTAATGGATACAAGCACATTTAGGGAGACAAATGGCAAAGGTAGAAATTTTAGCGAAGATAAGAACTTGACCATTTCATGTCGCATTGGAGTTAGTAGATTACATACTATATACATGTTGGAGTGCTGTCTCAAGCTTAGAGAAACCAGAGGCAGGGAATTTAACTGGGAAACATCCTAAGAAATACAAAGGAGAGTTGATAGATTGGATTTAAGAGGTCTATATCCACAACTAAAAGGAGACCATAAAGATGCAAGTCTGTAGGAAGCATGGAATATGTTTACCTGTAGAACTAATCCATCCAACAGACTCTGGTACCTGCCAGTATCCTTTACTACTTTAGCCAGTCTCTGCTTGGCATCATTCAGCAAATCCTACGACGAGAGAAAAATGTGGATAGAAAAGATCACACCATGTCCTTCAGTCAAACACTAAACCTCAGGCAGACTCCCTCTGCCCCAACCCCAGTTCCCAATGCACAGACTCAGTTAAGGCATTTAATTGTAATTGATGCACCCCTCAGCTTTAAGAACACAAGCAACAAATAGCCTTTCCAGAGACAATCCTTTAAACATAATCTGGGGTGGAAAAATTAAGTCTTACTACCACTGTGAACATTTAACTTGTAACAGGGCCATTTTATATAGTCATTAGTGAAATGACCATTATGATTCATAGAAAGACTAAAGGACTGTGCAACCGTTGGTCCAACATGCATATGCAGAAACCTGACAGAGACCAGGCCACACTGCCATGGGTGGAGGAAAAGTAATTCCGCACAAAAATCTTGTCCCCAAGCATAGTGATTTATTTCCTCTCTATAAGTGAGCAGCACCCACATATATAGAAGCAAGCAAAAGGGGACATTTGAGGACACCATGGGGGGGGGGCGGGTCTAGGTCTGCACCTAATAATACCAGTATTTTGAATAAGGCTCCCTTCCATTGTAATATATCCCAGACTGCAGTCAATTTACTTTATTCTACAGAACCCATTCTGGGTTCTGTTATTCAGTCATACTACAGTTCAACACTATATTATAGTTTTTCATTTTGGACTGAATTCCTGAAATTTCCTTCCAACCCTGATCACTTATCTAGTACAAATATAAAGTTATGATATAAAGAGGAAGTTGGAGCGTTTCATGCATCACAAGCATGTGACTGAGCTGTTTGAGTTGATTGTGAAAGAATTCATGTTTCTTAGCCTGTTTCCTTCAGACCTCTCTACAACAAGTACAGCAAGTGTTAGCACATCCTGCCAGAATCAATTCTTATATCAGAGTCAAATTGCAAAAGGGACAACTTTCTCTCGAAAAAGTGATACAGTATTCTGAATTGTTACGGGAAACAGGAATTAAACAATGAAATTTCTACTGCAGTGAGCTCTGTTTATGGAGTATCATTCTACCACTCTCACCTAACAGTAGAGTGAGCAAAAGGCATTTTGTAGTGACACACACATTAACTGTAGCCCTCCAGCTCATTTTTAATTTAAGCCAATGTATTTCTAACCCAAATAACCAGCAGAAAGAATGGGAATGTTTTGTAACTATGTTTTACACTGTCATGCCTGTTAAAAACAGAATTAGGCAAGAAGGCAATGCTGGAAGTGTTCCTTATTAAACATCAAACAAAATCAGAATCCAGCAAAAACAATACTAATGCATCAGGAGAAACTTTCCCCTGACTTGCTAATTTTCTGTATTCAGGAAGTTGCTCTGTACAGAGGACCATTAACTCACATAAGCCCTCACCTGAAGTAGTGCAACCCTAAGAACTAGAACAGGCTCACCCATTCTACCATTTTAGAAGGAATTCCTCCCCATTAACATGCCACTGAGTACAATTACTTTCTCTTTCCCCACACTGTTGTATTGTGCAAGAGTTAAATGCTTGCTGGGGGGGAGGGGAGCAATGAACAGGCTGAAAGCAGAGAATAAGCAGGATGCATCCTTTACTTCTTATTTATTCTCCAGTATAGCAGAAAGTAGGATCAGTATTACCTTCCATGTATAGGATATATGGACCTACAACAACATACAAGTTCCAAACCCAAGTATTTTCTACATCAAATAGGCCCCACGAGTGAAACCTGAAAGTTTTGCTTTTTAAAAAACACCAGTTGTGAGTCAGACAAATGGCAAGAATCTATATTCTTTTATAAAGGGAAGTATATACTTACGGCAATCAGATCATCCCTTGCTTTGAGAACCTTCAGTCTTGCCTGATTCATCAGGTTGGACATCTGACTGCAAGTCAGATGGAAAAACAGAACTGAGTGCCATAAGCTTCAGACAGTATAACCAGCAGTCATTTATTACACACTCCTCCCCCCCCCAAGCATACCCCATATTGGATCCAGACAGGCCCAAAGTAAAGCTCTTTGTAAACACCCTTTCCCCAACTCTCATAATGTCAGTCCACTTCTGGAATCTATTTAACCCACCACCAAGACTTACTCAGATGATCACACACAAATCTCTGCTTAAACAGCAATAGGCAGCTATTTATCTGAGATCACTTTATATGGAGTGACATCGTTTCTTACATTAAAGACCACTACTTACTGCATTTTTATTACAATTTACCAGTGAGCAGGACCATGACTGCAATTCATTCTGATGGACACAAGTGGATGCAGAAATTAAGGTGGCTGGAACAGAGGTACTTTTCATCAACACATCGTACTCTTCCTTCAGGATTTTATTTATTTATTTAAGGAGGGGAGAACTTATTCAGGGTCTCATCGCTTCCCTCAGGAAATGACATGTTGTCTGTGGAATTACCTCTCCTCTAGTTCCGGTTGAACTGCATACCATGTTGGCTACTTGCAACCAAGAATAAGTTAAGGGTCACAGCAGACTACTTACATTTTCTTCTGCTGTTCAATTTGTTTTTCTTTCTTTTCATAGTATTCCATTATTTTCAGTCTCTGTGTCTGAACAAGACGACCTTTCTCAATGTTGAATTCTTCTTCAGCCTGTTAGGAAGAATAAGACTCCATCTGGGATATATGCTGCTTTTTCTACTAAAATAGGGTGTTTTGCAAAACACTGCAAAATCCAATTACCATATTTTTCCATGCATAAGCCTAGGTCCCCCCCCCAAAAAAAAACCATAATGTCCAAAATTTGGGGGTGTCTTTTACATAGATCTCCCCCTATTTTCTTAAATCAGAGTCCCCCAAAATAGGGGGTGTCTTATACATGGGGGCGTCTTGGAAAAATCTATTGCTCTCATAGCTAATGAATGTCTTCATTGGCAACTGAAACTTCATTTGGTCCCAGCATCCTACACTTCCCTTCCCTTTTAAAACTTTTACTAAATTCTAACTACTAGAGTATGTATACATGAAAACTGATTTCTGTATTCAAGACTACTAAACTAGAGAGGAATGTTAGGCTGCAATCCTATGCACACTTACCTGGGACGAAGCACCACTGAATTCAGTGGGATTTACATCCAAGTACAGATGCACAGATCATGCTTTTATGTTCACTTTAGACACCAACCATAACCCCTCACCTTCTTTGTTGGTGATACAGTGTTAAAAAGATTTGTGCATCCACACATAGGGCTCATTGAGACATTTCAGGAGGAGGACTGGCAAACATTCAGTTTGCCACAAATGAGCTTTTAGTTATCTAAAGAAGCCAACATCTTTTAAGGAAGTTCCACATGCAGGAATGAGACAGATACTTTTTGTTTACCTTAGCATCTATTTCTTCTGCCTTCTCGTTGGCTTCCTGTTCAATGAAAGCCATCATGTGCTTGATCTGTAACAGAAAGGAGAGTTATATTTTCCATGAAAGCCTGCAGGAACATTTCTGCTTTTCAACACCCAGGATTTCTCACAACCTATGTGTTACAAGTGGTTTTTTTTGCCACCAAGACTGAAAAATGAGCTTCCAAATATTCAAGCTCTTTTTTAAAAAAAAAATGTTTACCAATTCTTAGTTTCAGTTAACAGAACATACCCACAAACGGAATACAAAGCTTAACAGTTGTTTGGGAAAGAAAGAAAAATATCAGCTGATAGTTGTGATCTTAAATGTTCCAGTGTAGGCCGTCAAATGAAGGACTTCATGTTTCAATGAAGGGTGAATACCATGTTCAACTGTCCTAACATAGTCAATAAAAGGACACTATGTAGTATAGAAGGTGTGAGTCCTCCCCCCTCCCGATTGATGCCACTTTTTTGAGACTTAATAAAATTAACCACAATACATCCAAACTCTGCTGGCGGCAATGAAATTTCCTTGGTTCTCTAATATACATGTGGTGGTTTTTGCCCACAAATTATTCCCTTTTGGGGGAAAATCTTTCAAATAATCAGATGAGAGGACAGCCACTACAACCCAAACCAAAACTAGCCCTTTAACTTATTTTACTCCTCATATTAAGAATACAATTAATAAAAATATAATCCTTCATTTATCCTGCATCTAGAATACAATTAATAAAAATATAATCCTTCATTTATCCTGCATCTAGATTAGTGATAGCAAAGAAATAGACAACTTTAAATGCAAATCTTTTTGAAGCTTGGATTTCGTAAGTACATTATGGGACATTGTGCTCATGGACAAATATTCAAACCCTTATGAAGTTAAACACATTCAAAATACAAATGGTGTAGGGACATGGGACGGGTACCCCTGTGCAAATGTTATAAAAGATTATTATGATGATAAAGCTGTATATGGTTAGGTGCGTTCAATCTTTATTTATCTCAGTGCAACCCTCTGCTGGATGATTTGTGGTCAATGTGTGCAGATCACAAGTGCCTATCCGGGTCAGCCCAATGGCCCATCTGGTTCAGCATCCTGTTCTCACAGTCGCAAGCCAGATGTTCACTGAAAGCCTGAGAGCCAGTGTAGTGTAGTGTAGTGGTTAGAGTGCTGGACGAGAACTTGAGAAATGGGGGTTTAAATACCCACTTGGCCATAAGGCTCATTGGGTGACCTTGGACCAGTCACTGACTTTCATCCTGAATCCTAACTTGCCTCACAGGGTTGTTGTGAGGATAAAACAGGGAAAATGGTAATTGTGTGTGTGCTACCTTGAGCTCCATGGATGAAAGGCTGCACATACCTGTAACAAACAAACTAGGACCAGAGAGCAACAGCACTCTGTCCACTCGCAATTCATAGTAACAGCTATGCACTGCCTGACAATGGAGGCGGAACACAGCCACGGTAAAGGTAAAGGGACCCCTGACCATTAGGTCCAGTCATGGCCGACTCTGGGGTTGCAGCGCTCATCTTGCTTTATCGGCCGAGGGAGCCGGCGTAAAGCTTCTGGGTCATGTGGCCAGCATGACTAAGCCACTTCTAGCGAACCAGAGCAGCGCACGGAAACGTTGTTTACCTTCCTGCTGGAGTGCTACCTATTTATTTACTTGCACTTTGATGTGCTTTCAAACTGCTAGGTTGGCAGGAGTAGGGACCAAGCAACAGGAGCTCACCCCATCGTGGGCATTCGAACCGCTGACCTTCTGATCGGCAAGCCCTAGGCTCAGTGGTTTAACCCACAGCGCCACCCGCGTCCCTTATTAATTGCCACAATTAATAGCTTTATCCTCCATGGATCTGTTTATCCTCTTTTAAAGCCACTCAAGTTGGTGGCATCACGGCCTCTTGTGGGACTGAGTTCCATAGTTTATGCGCTGGGCAAAGAAGCGCTTTATTTTTTCTTCCCTCAATCTTCCAACATTCAGCTTCATTGGCTGGCTCAGAGCTCTAGTATTATGAAGACTTCATAATATCACTCTACTTCCAAGGGACCAGAGGATTTCTACTTCAAGATGTTAAGCAGTTTTACCAAATGTGTAGGATAATATGCAATCTTCATCCTTGGTGTGCAATGCCAGGCAAGAGACCTTAGCTCAGTGGCAGAGCATATAATTTGTAAACAGCATTAGAAACTGAGATATGAAAGCTTGGAGCTAAATGGCACCTTAAACCTAGGTTATGGGTGCAATAATGGAAATTCTAGGCGTGCTTTTTTTGTAAGAGTACAAAGCTGAAAATGAATGAGCTGCAGCTAAAATACTGTGTTCATTTTTCTCATGGTCTAATCCTTCCCCTGCCCACCCCCCTAATATTCATAAGAGAGTCCCTTCTCCAGTCTTCGGAGAGTAGCTGGAAGTGGGGAAGCAGAAAAAGGTCCTCCTTTCCTTCCATACTGCAGTTTTAATCTGAAATCTTTGGCACTGTACTGCACCCAGAGCTCAGAAACTGTTTGTGCTAATGAACTTCCATGTCACAAAATGTGCATAGAACAATGGGAGTTTTGAACACTGTTTGTAAACTTCTGTATGTCTGCAGTGGTGATACAATGACCACTAAGCTATGGTCCTTTTCCTGGCATTGGAGAAGTCCCGATATCCAACATCTCTGGCTGGAAGATCAGGTGATGGGAAAGCTCTTTTCCTGAGATACTGGAGAACTGGTATCTGGGCGCAAACAAAAAATTGACCTGCTCCCAAAGTAAACCTCTCAATAACAGTAAGAAGCATACTGTGGTCACTTATGTGAAGAAAGGCTCAGTTCATGGATGTTAAACACTAAGTAAAACTTATGTACTCTGCCTGTCAGCTGTGAGGGGACAATGTTTTACCAGCACTGGCTGGATCTATGCAGCGTTCAGCACAATATTCCATCCCAAACCTAGCTCAGGGCAGTTCTACTAGGAAGGACACTATTTACAGTCAACAGGACAAGCTCTAAAGGACAGCCAAATCACATGCACTATATATCAAAAAATTCCATTGTGCAAATGTTCCTTCAGGAAAATGACTATTTTAACTGAGTGTTGTTGTTATTTTCATATATATATATAACTCCCGAATATCAATATTATTAATTTTCTGCAGAAGCCCTCAAAGTGGTATTTGGTATTAAAAAAGCCACAATGAACCAATTAGAGTTAAATGTTACAAATCCCAAAGTTCCACATGCTCCAAAGGTTCAGTTGCTGGGACCAGAACTTCCTATTTTCATCAGTTAATGTGAGTCTTAATAATGGGTTTTTCGAATTTCTAGTTTCATAGTCTGAAGATGAAACATTCCTCTGCCCTCTTACAAAAGAGTTCCAAAAGATATCCTCTGTTTACAATCAAACCATTATGTTGGGATAAAACACGTCTTACTGATAGGCATCTAGTCCAGAAGTAAGCAGTATAAGCAGAGAATTTATATGTCTTTGTGGTCAATGGCTGAGCAGTCACACTTCAAAGCAAGCTTGTCTTTTAAAGAAATGTTTTTATCCCGTTTTTAGTGCCCCTTGGTATACAAGTGCAAGTAACAAGTAGCAGTGGTACCATATTATGGTTTGTGAGCACCCAAGGTCTATCATTAATGCCGCAAGAACCCTTGGCTACAAATTGGTTCTAGCTGGACTCTCTCAAAGCCCATTTAAAAAATAGCTAAAGTACAAATATTTGTCTTTCCTTTATTGTGTCTAATTCAATAGTAAGACACTTTAGCTTCCTGTCTAAATCCATTTATATCCAACTTTCCCACCCAATAGTCACCCTCCCTTCAAACTCAGCCAATTTTTACTTTACAAATGATTTTGCAACCCCACATTGAGCATCTTCTACTACACAGCAAATCCTCACTCATTTCTAACCTATCCATTAACAAACCATTAATCTTACACTGGTAATAACACTATGTATTGATAGTTGTGAATATGGAAAAAAAGGAAGATAGGAATGGGTACAAACATTTGGGTACAAATGTTTGCTGTTTGTGAACAGCAAACATTTTCCATCTATCTACTGCTTGAGATATACTTAGTCATTTTTACTGCAAACACTTCGGTTCAAGGACACATACTCAAGGACAAGGTAGGACATGATGCTGCGATAACCATAACCATGGTAATAAAAAGTAGCTTTCCGCACCTTCTCAGTACATCTCAAAAACCTCAAAATGTGTGCAACAGTGTGTTCCTGTTTGGGCACAAAGAACTGGGGAGGGGATAACTTTTCACGTTTATTCATTGAGAACACATCCATGTAGTCTTGCATATGAGGTGGTGAACATTTCTAATGTAACAAGCTTTTCTTCTTACCTCATGCCCCCCTCAACAAAAAATACACACATGAATTTCAGCTTCAAGGTTAAATCCCATTGCAGCACAGTCATAACCATATTTACTTGGAAGTCCCAAATTCAACAGGTATTCTGCCGAACCTCATGCAAATTTACTTGAGAAGAAACCCCAATGAACTAAGTGGGAATTTACTACCAAGTAAATGTACAAAAGGACTTTCCTGCTCTGGTCACTTACTGCCAGGGGTACTGGATTATAAAATGGATCTCTTCCCCTTTTTATAGCGCATTAACTATTTTCCTGTGCACATAAATAACACGGCAGATATTCAAAAAGGTGTTTAGGAGGATGTTTCATTGAACACAGTGAAGCTTGCTTCTGAAAAAAACCTCACAAGGATTGTGTTGAAAGTGTCATGCACGTACACTTCTACAGTTTCAGCCTATGCATGTTGATTCAGAAGAAAGTCAAGGTGGACTGAGCCCAGTGGGATTTAGGAGTAGGGTAGGGTTTACACCGAAACTGAGCATACATAGGACGAAGCCATACAGTTATTGTTTTATTGATTACCGTTGTATACCACCTTCTCCTCCAAGAAGCTCAAGGTGGAACACCTGACTCTCTCCTCCTAATTTTGTCCTTTTGACATCCCCAGGAGGGTAGGTTAGGCCGTGACCAGCTTCATGCCTGAGTGAGGATTTGAACCCAGGTCACAGGCCAAGCACACTACACCACACTGGCTCGCTATTAAACCTTTGGGGGTTTTTTGAAGAAGAAAAATCAAGCAACCCGTTACCCTTAAAAATCACAGAATTGTAGAGTTGGAAGGGACCTCGCAGGTCACAGAGTCCAACCCCCCTGCAATGCAGGAATCTCAACGAGGTCATACATGACAGAGGGCCATCCGACCTCTGCTTAAAAACCTCCAAGGAAAGGGCGTCCAACCAGTGTTTCACTGCCTAAGATACAGCTCTTAGAAGGGCGGTATCCAAAGAACACTTAACCATAAGGAAACAAGATGCAATTATTTGAGAACAGAAAAGCAAAGCAAAACCCAGGTCCCTAACACATTCTCTCAACCCATCCACAAAGCAGCTCTTCAGACTCTCAGGGTGCAAAGGGTATTTCAGGATGCAAAAGGTATTTCCCTGGAAGTCCCCCCCCCAATCATTTCAACCGCGGAATTCCCTTTTCCACAGCTTAGAGAAAAGGACGCGCGTCACATGACAGCCCGGCCAAGGGGGCTCAGGGCCGCGAGGGAAGGGAGAGGCCGGATGGGGTTGATAAGGAGGGTCTCTCCTCAGGCCCCCCCCCCACCCACAGTACCTGCTTCTTGACGTCGTCATCGCTGAGCGCCATTGTGAGACCGAGCGGAGGAGAAAGCGGACAATACAGGCAAGGCAAGTCGTCCGCTCGGGCCGAGCTCCTTGGAAGGCTGTAAGGGAATGGGATCAAATCCGGTTCGGGTCACTCAGCAGCTGACGCAAGTCTCCGCCCACCCTTCCTTCGTCACCGTGTCCCCGCCCCTTACCCCTGGCAATGCGCCAATGGGGAGGCAGGGTCCGTCCCGACGCCGCCAAGTGCGCCCGCGCTTGCGTGATGACGTTTCGCATCCCGGCTCTGAAGGCACGGCTATCGCAGCGATAAATAAAAGAATACAGAGTGCCCCTCCTCAGCCTTAGTGTAGAGAACTTCCGGGCTCGCGTTGAGCAAAGAGTTCCCCAAATCGCCACCTAAGGAACCGACCGGAGAAATTTGTAGAGCAACCCCGACATGTTCCTGTGTTTATGGTTAGGAAGGCCTCCTCAAAATGAAAGGTGTCAGGAAAGGGAGTAGCTCTTTGTCATTCTAACTTTTATGTTTCATTTCGAGGTTTTTTTTAAAAATTATTATTTTAAAATAGTAGTGCCAACGCAAGCTTCATGTTCCATATCTCAAATGAGTTTTCTGCTTGGACTTCTCAAGTAGTGCTCTCATTGGGTTTCTAACTTTCGTGCAGCTATTAGAAACTGAGTACTAGTAACCAACTTCATCGTTTATTGCAAGGGTTTTTTCGGGTGAGTGGGTGAGGATCTGTAGCAGAGTACGGATTGCTGTAAGCCTGCAGTGTAGTTCCATGTTATATACTTAAAACAGCTGTGATATTTATTACTTATTCAGTATATTGTTGTTGTTGTTAATAATAATACTTTGCCTTTTTCCCTGAAAGGGACTCAAGGCGGCTTTTGGATAAAAATAAGAACAGCTAGGAAAAAAATAATCATTAAACAATAAACACCAATAGAAATAAACGCTATAGTTATAGGTTTGTGGTACCAGTGTTTGTGGGTGCAAGTCGCCCATAATTCTTAAATTCAGTAAAGTTTTAATTCATCATGGTTTGACTAAACTGTGCCAAGCAGACTGATGTTGGTCTAGCCATTAACCCATTAGGAGACAGCAGAGACAAAAGGCCAGCGGTTCAGGAGGGAAGGGCAGAATTGTAGTGGGCAAAGAGGTGAGTCACTTTTGCAGGGTGGGGTGAGGTGTGGAGTAGAGCAGGAGGAAGTTAATCTGTTTTATGCTGCAGAGAGGGGTCAGACATAATATCTGGGGTCTCTTGGAATCTGAGGCTGCAGCAATGAGAGGAACAGGACGCTCTTGGGATGTGATTCTTTCCATCTAGACTCAGGTTGTTTGCAGCACTGAAGTGACTCTGGGTTGCAAGCCTGAGCAGTGCATGTGAATAAACCATATATCATAAAAAAACATCACTGTCTCCGCTGTGCCTCATTTCTGGAGGGAACACAAACTCTGGGTAAGTGCTTGGACTCCTGGAATCTTGCACTGCTGTGGAAATTGGGGTGGAGTGTAACAATAAAAAATAAATTAAACTATACAAGTAATTACAATAAAAACATTACAACATCAGCTCTTTAATTAAAAGCAGTCAGTCCTCCCAAAGAAGCCCAGGGCAGCAGTTGAGGGCAGGGATGAGTCTGACAGTGCTTACAAGTAGGGTGGAACTCTGTTCATGGGTCTCTGAATTATTTGCAGTAGACCAGCAAATGTTTCTAATTCCTAAATGTTTCAGCAACAGCAAGAGCTTACTCCTTAATTAGGCTGTTGAAAGAAAACCAGGAGTAGATTTTCAAGTGAAGCAATTCAGATTGCAGTTCTGGTTTGGAAAACATATTCCTAGGTTGAGCATGTAATTTTAACCTTTAAAGCCCTATACGACCTAGGACCCTCGTACCTACGGGACCGACTCTCCTGGTATGTCCCACAGAGGACCTTATGGCCTGCAAACAAAAACATATTGGAGGTCCTGGGCCACAGAGAGGTTAGGCTGGCCTCAACCAGAGCCAGGGCTTTTTCAGCTGGGGCTCCGATATGGTGGAACGCTCTGTCACAAGAGACTAGGGCCTTACGGGACTTGACATCTTTCCGCAGGGCCTGCAAGACAGAGCTGTTCCACCAGGCCTTTGGCCAAGGCACAGTCTGACCCCCTCCTTTGGTAATCCTCACAGAACTCTAGCCCAATGGTTGCCATTAATTTGCTTTTGAATTGATTTTATAATGAATTGATTTTAGAATGCTGTATTATTTTACTGTTGTTAGCCGCTCGGAGCCCGGCTTCAGCTGGGGAGGGCGGGATATAAATAAATTATTATTATTATTATTATTATTATTATTTGCAAATCCAGTTCCTAAGTTCTATGTCTGCTCCCTGAAACACTACAGTGATGCCTCGCAAGATGAAATTAATTCGTTCTGCGAGTTTTTTTGTCTTGCAAATTTTTCGTCTTGCGAAGCAACGCACCCTGGATATTAACGGTTTTAAGAAAAAGTAAACAAACTTGGAAGACGTTTTCGTCTTGCAAAGTAAGCCCATTGGGAAATTCGTCTTGCGAAGCAACTCAAAAAACAAAAAACTCTTTCGTCTTGCGAGGTACCACTGTATTACAGGCTGGAGGTTAGGCTAGAAATGGGAATAGGGGTTGGGTCAGTCAATGTGTCTTTTTCTTTGTCACAGCAGCTCAAGCTGTAACGTGAAACCGGCAGTGTCTACGAGCCTAATCAGATTAAGTCTGCTATCTCCGCCTACACACACTACATTTTAAGACTGAGTGGATGTAGACTTTGTAGTTTCAGCAACAAGGTAGCTCTCCCAAACCCTATTGCTCATCCTCCATCCAAATGAAGACTTATGCAAAATTCAGAAGCTTGGTTGCTGTTTTGTGACGCTTTGAGTGGTCCTAACAAAAGTAATGTCTGACCATGGATCTTGGCTGTTTTCTTCTGGATCAGTATGGCCTCCTTGTTGAAATAACTAGTTATTATTCTGTTACTGATTAGAAACTAATGCTGAGAGATAAGTGCAAGGCCTCTCTGTAAATTTCAGAATGTGTGGACCTATTATTAATTAAAAAGTAATTAGTTCAATATTCAGTTAGCAACCATCAACAGTGTAGGCACAAAGACAAGTAAACAATGAGGCCCGAAGGGAATTAAACACAAAGAAAACAGGCTGGGCCAAATTATGCTAAAGCTTAGGTAAAGGTAAAGGGACCCCTGACCATTAGGTCCAGTTGCGGATGACTCTGGGGTTGCAGCACTCATCTCTCTTTACTGGCCTTTACATAGAGCTTCCAGGTCATGTGGCCAGCATGACTAAGCCGCTTCTGGCGAACCAGAGCAGTGTACGGAAATGCCGTTTACCTTCCCGCCGGAGTGGTACCTATTTATGTACTTGCACTGGTGTGCTTTTGAACTGCTAGGTTGGCAGGAGCAGGGACCAAACAACGGGAGCTCACCCCGTCACGGGGATTCGAACTGCCGACCTGATCGGCAAGCCCTAGGCTCTGTGGTTTAACCCACAGCGCCACTGCCTCAGCCACTATTTGCACCTGGCTCCAGCAGGTGGACTTGAGGGGTGGGCGGTTTCTATTGAAGTAGATCCTATAAGCATGAAATCAGCTCGTTTCTGCCAGTGAAAATCGTATACTGTATTGAGTTTGCTACAGTTCGCTTTGTGACCGGAAGTCCAGGCTGTGTACCGCTCTACCCTTTCCCCTACCTCAAAGGCCGCGGCGACCGCACAGGCTGCCGAGCTGGGAGCGAACGAGCACGCCCAGGCGCCGTTCCGTCGCGATGGCGTCACGACGCCCGCAGCGTCTGAGGCGGGCCTCCGACAGCCGCTACTCCTTTTTTTTTTTTTTTCCCCTCCTCTATCATGGCGGCGATGGAGGCTTTCATTTAAGGGCTGACTGGAAAAGCGTTGCGCGCGCGCGCGCACACGCACGCATATACCTACATATGCACAAACACGCATATATACATATATAAACCTTCATCCAAGCGCGTGCATGTATATATCCTAACGCGGCCCCGCGGCCCGGACATATTCCTCTTGGCTTTGACCCAGCGCTCTTCCCGGCCGCCCTCGTGAGACTCGGGTAAGCAAAACAAAAACACACTCCGGAGGGGCGGGGCGGGGCGGAGGGGGAAAGAGCCGAGCGCCTCCGTCTCCTCGCGCGCGAGGTCACGGTGTGGGCGGTTGGGCGACCTGCTTTGGGCGGTTGGCGGCAGCCCCTTACGAGGTGGGTGGGGAGGCGGTCACTTCTTCCACCCCTTCCCTACCGCCGCCTGGCTTCTCCTTTAAAACACGCACAAAATATTCACCGCAAATGTGGTGGTGGTTTCTGCCCACCCCACCCTCGTCCTGTGTAGAGTCTTCTTCATAGGCTCCCCACCCCACCCCCTACTTGAGGTTGGCGTTTCCCTCATGGCCTCTCGTCTCCTCACCCGCGTCCCTTATCCACGGTTCACGTGCGTGAAAGGCGGGACTTTTCCCGGCACTTGCGCCTTCGGGCGGTTTCTCTTTTGAAGGGCAAACTAATTCCCCCTCCTCCCGTCAAGGAAAGGGGGGACCGGCTGAGGTGGGGGGGGGAGTGTTGCGTGTTGTGTTTGTGGTGTGGGTTGTTTCTCCCCATGTTCTTTCCCGTCGTTCTCGAGTTTTTAATAAGGTGGTCAGGGAATGCAGTGCCAGCCCTCTCCCCACCGCCCTCTTTTAAATAGTTATAAAAATGTAGGTTGGCTATTGTCGGTCAGTAGGAGCGCCCGCCCCCCAATGCGTGGCGTAAAATCCTAGTTATCTCCCCTCTGTTTGAAGCGGTTGAAGGACAGGCCCCTCCTCCCGGGGACTGAGCAGGGTCAGCGTTGTTGACAATGGTGTGCCCTGTCAGCTGCCAGATCTCTTCTGCTCCCAGAGAGAGCTGCTGCTGGAGGAGGAGGGGTGTGTGAACGTGCTCGTGCTTGCGTGCACTTGTGCTGTTTTTTCTTCTCGTTAGCATCTCCCTGCTTTACAGCTGCATTTCCTCAACAGTTGGTAAGAACGGCGTTCTTCGCATGGGTGTGATGATGGGAGGAGGGAAGGCAGCACCGATGCTTGGTGCTCTTTCAAATTTATCCTTACAAGAGAAGGCTGTGCTTAAACCCTGGCCCCATGTACTGTCTACTGCTATTGTTTGTGAGCTGGCAAACATTCACATTCAGAGGTACAGTACAGTACCTGCTTAGAACTCCAGAGTTGTCTGCACTTGCTGAAACTTTCTGAAAAGTGATATAATCTTTCATTGGTATGTTTGCTTATATGTACTGTTGTGACACATTTCTTTTGGATGGATATTGTTGATCAACATCTTGCTTTGATTTTTTAAAATAAAAAACCACACATACCTAGCTAGGTGTGCTTCTAACATTGCTCATCACTGTATGGTAGTTATCTTGAGAGTATTGTTCTCAGAGGTTTGCTCAGTCTTTCTGCTTACTTTGCATTTGTGTAGGAGACTTTGAAAATATGACTTTTACTCTGTAACATTTTAATTGCTCATATTAAGAAATGTACTTTCACGGCACATCGATACATTATTGAATTGATGTGGGTTAGATGTATGGAAAGGAGAGTTCAAAGTATGGAAAACATTAAACCTTCGTGGGAGATAATTCAGTTAAATCCATTGAAAGCGTCTCTTGTTTATAGAAGATTGTGGCAGTATAAAGTTAAACTAAAACCACAGCTCAGATAAAGTACTAAGGCTTTTGTTCCACCACCCCACCCCACTGTTTCATTCTTTGGAGAAAATGGTGTAACTATGATAGATACACTTCAATTTTCAAAATTCCACAGAACCAGATGTTCATAGATAAATGAGGTAATTCTTGAATGTCAGTTACTGCAGTGCTGCCTGTAAACATGGATAGTATTTTACAGACTTCTGCCTATAATTTCCCCCTGATATCTAATGTGCAGAGGTAAAACTTTAAAATGAAATAAAATTTGGAAGATGAACTGCACTGGGGGGCGGGGGCGGGAGCTAGATATGCAATGCAGACAAGTTGTTTTTGAAATAGGTGTTTTCAATATATACATATCCTTGTGGAAAATTCCCAACAAGCTCAAAGCTCACCTAACCAAACTAACTTTGTAATCTAATGTCAAGTGTGCAAGTCATGTTAAGCCACAAGGCTATACAGCTATCATGTGGTTTAGTTTTGGATTGGAAGACTCAAATGGATGGGAACTGGCCTTCTTTGCAAATCAGACTGAACCATAGTTTTAACCGCTGTTGTTGAATGTAGAAGAGCAGTATGATAGCACATGCTACTGAAGTAGCAAGAGCTTTGTTCCTCCCTTGCTCCTGTTGCTGCCACACTGGCAGGAAACAAGGCATGATCTGCCGTGTCATCTAAATCCAGGTTTATGGTTTGTTTCTTTGCACCAGAGAATTGTAGAGTTGGAAGGGACCATGAGGGTTATGTAGTCCAACCCTCTGCAGTGAAGGAATCTTTTGCCCAACAGGGGCTCAAACCCACAACCCTGAGATTAAGAGTCTCGTGCATCCCAGGTATCAAACACACTTTGAGAACACTGCTTTTTCATATTAGGAATGTAGGAAACCTCCTTATACTGAGTCAGGCCATTGAGCCTTCAAGCTTGCTATTGTCTACATTGACTAGCAGAAGCTTTTCCAGATTTCAGACTGGGGTCACTCCCAGCCCCACCTGGAATTGAGGATTCAACCCGGGATTGTGAACCATGTCAGTGACAGGTACACAAAAGGGGGCAACTTGTTGCAAACTAAGTTTGCTATTGTGACTTTTTAAAATTATGGTGACTGATTTGGATGATTTATATTCTGCCTAATTGTAAAACAGAATAGACTTCAAAGCTGTGTCTTAGGACACTGAAGTCTTGCATAATGCTTCAGGGTCTCTGATAAGCCCTCATATTCTAGACAATAAAAAAGCATTAAAAGTGTAAGTAGTAGTGCTTGACTCCAATTGAAGCAAATTATACATCTACAAAGTTATATGGTGAACTGTAAACAGTCTTAAGAGTATCACAGTTTTGAAGCAATTGCATATTACATATTTATAAAAAATTTTTTTATTACATTTGTGTTCCACCTTTCTTCCAAGGAGCCTAAGTGGCATACATAGTTCTCTTTAATCCATACAACAACCCTGGGCAGTAGGTCAGTCTGAGAGACAGACTGGCTAAAGATTATTCAGTGAGCCTCATGGCAGATTTAATTCTTATGAAACAATAAAGTCTTGTGGCTCTTTAAAGACCAACAAACTTGTTTATGGTATAAACTTTTGGGAACTACAGTCCACTTAATCAGATGCATGGAATGCTATTCCAAGTTAGCAAGTACACCCATGTTTATTATACCTGCCAACTTAGAAAAACATTCCATGTATCTGATAGAGTGAACTGTAGCCTATGAAAGCTTATGCCTTCATAAATTTGCTAGTCTTTAAGATGCCACAAGACTCTTAGTTGCTTTTGCTATCACAGACTAACATGGTTACTCCTTTGGGGTTGAAATATTTTTGTGGTAAGTGCAAACATAGCAAAGCCCTTTTTATAAGAGGATTATAACTGTTTATTCATTGTTAACCATTGCTTTTCTGTATAATTGATATGTAATCCATTTGTGGATTAGGATCACTCGAAGCATCTGGAGATACCCATCTGACTGACTCGATTTTTCCAAGCAGCTCAAAGTCAAATGGATAATGAAAGATTTTAGTGTTTGATGTGGTGTGCAAGGAGATGCTGCCCATAAATTCACTTATATATTGCAAATTTTACTTAGTTAACTTCAATGTCTTGGAATGCATTCCATGGTTGAAGTGGGGAGGTAGCAATCTTAATTGCTTTGTCTAAGGTCAGGGCTGGACATATAATGCAAATTCTTCTTAAAAGAATAGATACCTGTTGATCTTTTAGCAGAAATCCAAAGGCACAGTTGAAAAATATCTTTATTTGGATTTAAAATGTCAGAAGTATCACTACTTCATTACATTTTAGTTGATTCTATTTCAGATACTACCCTATTGTGGCTCTTGCAAATTCTTAGGTACCAGAAACACATTTTAGGTGCTTGCTTCTTCCAATTCAAGGGTATATGAACTTGTTTTGAACATTATGGTTTTCTCTTGCACTTTGCAGAATATACACTGACTGTGTTTTACTACATTTCCGTTTTCTTATCAACCCTGGCCAGAGCAACATTTGAGAGGGCACATAGATGGCAGACTACATTCTTATCTCCTCCTCCCACTGAAAGTAGCCTATTGGCAAGTCCCATCGCCACATCTACTGTAATTCTGTTCTTCCATCCCAGAAGTAGTATTAGAGTGGTACCTCGGGTTAAGTACTTAATTCATTCTGGAAGTCTGTTCTTAACCTGAAACTGTTCTTAACCTGAAGACCACTTTAGCTAATGGGGCCTATCGCTGCTACCACGCCACCGGAGCATGATTTCTGTTTTCATCCTGAAACAAAGTTCTTAACCCGAGGTACTATTTCTGGGTTAGCGGAGTCTATAACCTGAAGCGTATGTAAGCCAAGGTAGCACACAGTAGGAGTTGACAGCATTTTGCCACAAAAGGTGTTACATTTGTTTCATAACTACAATAATACAGTTTTTTTCAAATCTTTTCATGATTCATAGCTATTAAAAAAATTACGCAGCAAGGGCTTCAGGAATGGGAAATAGCCTGCAAAGGATTCCAGGTATACTAAATAATATGAAAAGAGGTGAGGCTTCCTGAGTTGTCTAAAAGTGGTAGTGTTCTACTTACAAAAACGAATTAATTCTAAATGTTAGAAACTGATGCTGCCCAATAAACAGCTTTACCTTTTACTTATAGAGAGGCTGAATGAATTATATCTGTTAGATTTTACACTACAAGATATGGCAGTGATGACTGCATCTGAACAATTGTTTTCAAGTAGTGTCTCTGAAGAGCATTTGACATGACAAAAGAGGGAAGTCACATATTAATTTGTCATTGAATTCTGAAACATCTCTTTAAAAAACGGTCTGGCAGCTACTATTTAAATTTCCCTCAGTGAGTCCAAAGTAGTGTCACTGAATAAAGGACATTGTGGGAATTCAACCAGAATTAATTCAGTTCTGCTATAATCAAATAAACCTGCAGAAATGTGCATAAACTTTCAAAAGAACTACTGATATGATTCTTTCTGAACCTTAGTAATTTTGAATACAGTACAGTTATGTAGCAGTGTTCTGGATCTTCCTCTTCTTTCTCTCTGGGGAAGAAGTAGAATATTTATTTCACCTGCTATGTGTTTCCGTAGTTTGTGCAACTGTTGTTTGACATACCATAGGGATGTTTGAAAAGCAACTTGCCAATGGGCTACTTTCAGTGGGAGGAAGAGAGATGGATTTAACCTGCCACCTATGTACCCTCTCAAATGATGCTCTGTCTGGCCGGTGCTGATAAGTTCTAGCACAATTGCATTTTGTATTTTGTCTGTCTTGCATGTGTGTACATAATCTGAATATGATTCTAATTACGTTTTTTTCATTTTGATTCTTCATTGTTCAGATCTTAAACAGAGAAAATTACATAGCTCATAATCCTGTGGGGCATTGGAAGCCAACCAAATGGCATCTTCTACTACTGTGCCTGTAGGTTTTCACTATGAAACAAAATATGTTGTCCTCAGCTATTTGGGTCTCTTGTCACAAGAAAAGCCTCAGGAGCAGCTCTCTCTGCCAACTCAAGGTAATGCTTTCATTCTACTCTTGTATGCAACACTTTTGTATACAATTGTATACAATTTAGTATTATGTATTTTTAATATTTCAAAATGTGAATGCACATGAGGCGTTTTGGTTTTTTCTTTTCTTCAAATGATAAAATAACACACCAAAAACACAACATACTCTGGATAATAATGAAATGACACAGTTTTTAACTTATTAAATGATAATGTTTTTATTTCAGTGTACTCAACTTTTCTGAATAATCTGATTAGTATGATACAATTCATGCGCATTCAGACTGGTCTTTGATCCTCAAAATAAGTGTAGTTAAGTTCACAGGTCACACCTAACTTATCAAGTGGGTTGCAGTAAAAGCAAGAATTGGCTTTTAACAATAGAAAATAAATTATACAAGTAATTTATTTTCAAATAATACTTCAGTATATTTTTAGCTACTACCTTGCGAGTGGCGCTGTGGGTTAAACCACAGAGCCTAGGACTTGCTGATCAGAAGGTCAGCAGTTCGAATCCCCGCAACAGGGTGAGCTCCCGTTGCTCGGTCCCTGCTCCTGCCAACCTAGCAGTTGGCATGTCAAAGTGCAAGTAGATAAATAGGTACCGCTCTGGCGGGAAGGTAAACGGCGTTTCCGTGCGCTGCTCTGGTTTCACCAGAAGCAGTTTAGTCATGCTGGCCACATGACCCCGAAGCTGTCTGCGAACAAACGGCGGCTCCCTCGGCCTATAGAGCGAGATGAGCGGCGCAACCCCAGAGTCGGACTGGACCCTTTACCTTTACCTTGCTCTGGAAAATAATTTCCAGAGCTTTTTCCAACTTTGTCCCAATTATTGGCTTTTTATATACACTACTATATAATTGATCTATTACTTCTGTGTGAAAACTCTTGATATTATAACTATTTCAATGGAATCTGATTCCTATATAAATGTTAGGATCATTTCAGTATTCACCCCCTCCCCCAAATAACTTGCAGCTATTTGCTCTTTATACAATCATAGAATCATAGAGTTGGAATAGACCACAAGGGCCATCGAGTCCAACCCCCTGCCAAGCAGGAAACACCATCAGAGCACTCCTGACATATGGTTGTCAAGCCTCTGCTTAAAGACCTCCAAAGAAGGAGACTCCACCACACTCCTTGGGAGCAAATTCCACTGTCGAACAGCTCTTACTGTCAGGAAGTTCTTCCTAATGTTTAGGTGGAATCTTCTTTCTTGTAGTTTGGATCCATTGCTCCGTGTCGACTTCTCTGGAGCAGCAGAAAACAACCTTTCTCCCTCCTCTATATGACATCCTTTTATATATTTGAACATGGCTATCATATCACCCCTTAACCTCCTCTTCTCCAGGCTAAACATGCCCAGCTCCCTTAGCCGTTCCTCATAAGGTATCGTTTCCAGGCCTTTGACCATTTTGGTTGCCCTCCTCTGGACACGTTCCAGTTTGTCAGTGTCCTTCTTGAACTGTGGTGCCCAGAACTGGACACAGTACTCCAGGTGAGGTCTGACCAGAGCAGAATACAGTGGCACTATTACTTCCCTTGATCTAGATGCTCTACTCCTATTGATGCAGCCCAGAATTGCATTGTCTTTTTTAGCTGCCGCGTCACACTGTTGGCTCATGTCAAGTTTGTGGTCAACCAAGACTCCTAGATCCTTTTCACATGTACTGCTCTCAAGCCCGGTGTCACCCATCTTGTATTTGTGCCTCTCATTTTTTTTGCCCAAGTGCAATACTTTACATTTCTCCCTGTTAAAGTTCATCTTGTTTGTTTTGGCCCAGTTCTCTAATCTGTCAAGGTCGTTTTGAAGTGTGATCCTGTCCTCTGGGGTGTTAGCCACCCCTCCCAGTTTGGTGTCATCTGCAGATTTGATCAGGATGCCCTTGAGTCCATCATCCAGGTCGTTGATAAAGATGTTGAATAAGACTGGGCCCAAGACAGAACCCTGTGGCACCCCACTAGTCACTCTTCTCCAGGATGAAGAGGAACCATTGATGAGCACCCTTTGGGTGTTTAATTGTCAGTTGGTTCACTTTTTATATCATTCTGTGCAATATTTTAATTAAGGTTTAGAACTTTCGAGGTTTATGGTAACATATGCTTGCCTGCCAATTTATAAACAAGTGGGCCAGCAGAATAAAGTCATTGCCTACCCTCTCTCTCTTCTCCTTTTCTCTTTTTCTCTGAGTTGTGTCCCCAAGTTCTGTGTGTAGGAGATCTATATGTATTTTTTGAGGGTGGAAGAACTTCTACCATTAACTGTCCACAAACAGTGGCAGAAGCAGGAGAGAGAGCTTGTTGCTTACCTGTCGTCTCACAGTTATCGCTTATGTCTTGTTGGTATTTGCATTCTACTCTGTAATAAAATTCTCAAGGCGTTTTTGATTCAGTGGGTGAAAACAACGTAGCCTGAACAGTAGGTTTGCCCTAGTCAGCGCCACAAAGAAATGGCTGTAATTGAAGCATAAGTAGGTTTCTCTGAGGTAACTATAACATTGCCAATTCAAAGTTCAAGTGTTGATTTTCTGCATCTTCATTTTGATAAAAGATATTTTCCCTCTCTAACCTTTTACAAATGCAATCAAACCTCGGTTTTCAAACATCTCGGCTGCCGAACATTTCAGAAGCCAAACACCAAAAGTGAATGCTTCTGTTTTTGAACGCACCTCGGAAGTTGAATGGATGCCAAGGCTCGTTTCTCTATTTTTTTCAATTGAATTCTCTGACAGCCCATTGAGCCTCAGTTGTCAAATGTTTTGGAAGTCGAACGGTCTTCCGGAACGGATGATGTTTGACAACCGAGGTTCCACTGTACTAATGTTTGTATACAGCACTGATTACATCCTCCTTACAGCCAGTCCCCCCCTCCCCCCATTGTTTCAGTTGCCTCTCAAAACACTCATTCATTTTGGCATCCGCTTTGATTTTTTGACAAAGTCATAGGGGAGCAAGGCAATATTAATTTAGGAGTACTATCGAATTGTGAACCTGATTCTTCAGATGTAGTGTGTGATTTGGGCTGGTGTAGTCTGGCAAAAGCCAGTGTTCCTTAGATTGCCAATCATCAACATCTTGTCTCAATCTGGATTCAGTTTTGGGTTCTTGATTGTAGTGGCCTTTGTTTTGAACTCCCTGGTTCTATTAAGGGATTTTGTATTACCACTGGAAATTCAGTATTATTCCAATTCAATATTATATCTAGTAAAGAAAATATTTTATTTAAATTAGTATGCACTACTATCCTATAAGAGGAAAATGATTCTCTTTTGTGCTTTCTTCACAGTACTGTATACCGTTGAAATGGGGCACATTGTTTTACAGATTACCACTGAGATACCTTCCCGTAATGTACTTGTCAGAACCACTAATAACAAGAATACAGTAATTTGCAGTCCATGGAGCTTAGGAGAACTCTTCTGAGAAACCATCAATGTCTTCCCTTCCCTGCCCACAAAGTACAGCTGAATTTTGCTTCCTGTACAGTCTGGCAGTATTGCTTTTGGACCAGCCAGAAATCATCAGTTGAGAACAATATATTGTGCTTTGTTTCTCTGGAAGGGGCAGACATTTAAATTGTTTTCTTCTGATTATTTACAAAGAGCTGTGGAAATAAAGAGAAGGATAAAATTACTTTTCTACTTATGAATAACTTAGTTAAATAGTGTCGGGAATTAGACAGGTTTCCTGTTGTTGTCTGTCAAGTCAGTATCAAAATCAGTTAATATTTGCTGTATTGTCTCCTTTAGAGCCTCTGAATAGTTGCTGGTTTTTATTCATTAGCAGTACTGAATGGTTGAATGTGAAAGCACTGAGGATACAACATTAGGTATCTAAATAGTACTCCTGTGTACTTTAAAGGATTGAAATTCCTTGTCATTTTTTCAGCATGGTTTCTTATCAAGTATGACAGCTTGCCATGTATGATCACCATCACTCAAGTTCTGTGGGAAACAGGTGCTCTTCTCAATGGATTCCTTCTCATTTGGGCAGGGCAAGCCTTAACTGAGAAGTCTAGATTTGAGTTTTCTTTATGTAACTGTAATTCAGTCTTTCCTGATGGGAGGTATTATACAACTAGTTAAACTGTCAAAGTAAGTTTCTCTGCTTTCCAGACTAAACTCTTTCTTTAATGTGATTTTATAATTGTGGTACTTCTGATAGAAGCCTACTTACCTCCAGGTCAGAATTCCAGAGGCACATCACTAACAACACCTAGGAATCATTTCTTGTCTCATCCCATCCTATATCATCATTTGGACACAGGACATTTTGATGGTTGTTCACGGGGGTGTTTATGCTTTTTCATACATTGTTTGTGCAAGTACAGCAGGAATTGCAAGTTGATGTGATCAGATAAGTGTGGTATAACTTAAAGGGGAATAGAACTGATTCTACTTACTGCTCTTGCCACTGCTGTCATTGTTTGAGTCGTAACCAAGGTCCTCTCCCTAGCAGCAACTAAGTGCCCTGGAGAGCAGTCAGCAATTTTTATTTCTCAATTTTCCATCTCCATTTTTGTAGGAAGAGGGGAGTAACATTTCTAAAACTGTGGCAAAAAGAGTTAATGGAATAAAAAATTTCAAGTGGGTAAAATGAGATGTGGCTGTTAGAAAACTTCCATTTGCAGGGGGAAATGTATTTCTTCTTGAAGGACAAATATATTGGCATGATATACTTATAGGAGCGGGGAGAAGGGATGTGTTGTCCTGGAAGTTTGGCTCTTAAGCATCACATGATTTGTCAGTTTGGTTGACTCTTGGCATATAAATTGAGCAAGTGAATCTGTCCCTGTGGTAGCATGTGTGCTATACTAATTCTCCTGTCACATTCCACAAAATCATTTCTGGAAATGGGAAGAGAAGCTCATTAGAGGCCATCTAAATTCCGTAATATCAGTATTAAAATCTGTTAGAAGAATATGGTTTTCAAGTAAAGACACTTAAGTATCTGGGTTTCTCTAGTGAAGAGGGCGGGAGTGCATACAGTTTTATTTGTCTGATTAAACTATTTGTTTTGTGAGTCTGGTAGCAAAAACTCCAGCATCCATAAAAATGAAAGAAAAACATTTTTCATGTATTAACTTAAAGTGGAGTTCTGAAATAATTAAACAAATGGCCTGCAAACATTTTTGCATGGTGTGGACATTAAAATAAGCCACAGTTTACCTTAAACCTTGCTTTAATCATTTCTTCAAGCAAACCATGTGGTAACTTTGGTTTATTTCTGGCTTACTTCTTGTAGTTTGTTTGAAACAGAACATGGTCTAGGTTTGAATCCTATATCAAACCACACTATGGCTTGTTTGAGCCATGCAGGCATCATATGGTGGGTGGGGGTGTCATGTGGGGACCTGCATGGTGGGGGACACAAATTCGTGTTTAAGCTATAGTTAAATGCAAACAAGGCCACTAAGTATAGGAAAACATCTCCAGAATTAGAAGACAATTTTACTGTTAGAACAAAGTAGATTCTTACATTTCAAGGAGACTGTGTTAATGTTTTGTAATGCTGGATCACTAATGTTTGGATGTTTCTGCCTTTCTGTTGAAACACTCTCAGCAATTTATACTGCTGGGGAGATTAGAACTTCATCAATTTGGCATGTCATATATTTGTTGGGAAAAGTCATTTTCTTTATTAAATTTCTTCCACTTACTTTCATAAATACAAATTTATAGCACTAATATACATGTCTACTTAGAAGTAAGTCCCATTGAACACAACTCTGTCATCCCTTTTCATTTGCCATGCTGAGGGGGCCTCAGCTAAATGCACATGGGATTGCAACCTTGTTTATTTTTCTTAGGGAATTTTTTCCTCACTAGAAATGATTTGTTGTGTGAGAAATTGACCTGGATGCTCTTGTGCCATAAACACTAATTTCTACTTATTTTTATAGTGAACTGAAGTTCTTTTGCTTTGATAGAACTGCAAGTGTTTGTAATTGATGAATATTTGTTGCTCTTCTGCCATTATATGCATATCCTAAGAATCTACCTTTTTAGCTGAACTTTTTTGCTTGTTTCAGTGACTGATCCATCTGCGGTCTCACAAGCTTTAGATAAGGAAATCCTGGAGAAAGTTAAAGCAGAAATTGAGGAGGAATTGAAACATCTTGATGAAGAAATTTTGGAAGGTCTGTGCAAGTTGGTGGACTTACTTTCTTGGTTTCTTATGTTATGTTCAAGAATTATAATTTTCCTACAACCATATTTTCAGAGGGAATATTAATTCATGTTTATGAGAATTATGTATTATAAGCCAATGTAATACACATTTCAAACTGTAAGTGAAAACAGCTGTATTTTCAAAGGGAAAATGCAGTCAAAGATTAGTGCAGGTTCTTCAGAAAGATGTATTATACCCAATATAATAAATACACAGTTCCAACTTCAAGTAAGATTGCTATTGAAGTTTTATTTTCTTTTTGCAATAGCTGCCTTAGATGAGACATAATTATGTTCGTGCAAAATTACAGAATAGTTATTTTTATTGGTTCTGTATGCTTAAGTGCAAATTCTACCTTAGAAATGTTTATTTTATATTTTCTGTCCCACCAGGAAGGGTATTAGGGCACTCCTCTCTCTAACCTCAGCATTTGTAATTTTAATCATACACTAAAGGCAAGGATGGGGATCCTATTTCAGTTGTTGGACTACAGTCTCATCATCCCTTACTACTAGCCATACCAGGTGGGGCTAAAGAGATTTGGGGGTCCAAAAGCATTTGGAGAGATGCATGCTCTTCATCCTTGATTTAAATATTGTTCAGCCAAGTTAAATATATCTATGATTTTATGTTTTGTTTTACACCAGCCTGATAATTATTATATTGAAAGGAGCTATGCACATCATAAATATGTACTTTTGAGCCCTGGTGATTGCAGTGGGATATATTTGGCTCATCTACATATTAATCATAGGATCACAGAACTGTGTAGAGTTGGAGAGGACCCCCAAGGGTAATTTAGTCCAACTGCTTACAATGCAGGAATGTCAGCTAAAGCAGCCATGACAGATGGCCATCCAACCTCTGCTTAAAAACGTTCAAAGAAGTAGAGGCCATCACCTCCTGAGGGAGTCTGTTCCACTGTCTTAACGGCACTTAGTCGGAATCTCCTTGTAGCTTGATCCATTAGCATGGGTCCTATCTTCCAGAGCAGAAGAAAATAAGCTTGCTCCATCAGCCATGTGATAACTCTTTAGATATTTGAAGATGGCAATCTCAGTCTCCTCTTTTGCAGGCTAAATATACCCAACCCCCCCAAACGTTTTCATAAAGCTTGGTTTCCAGACCCTTGAACATCTTGATTGCCCTCCTCTGCACACATCTTGGGTTATATACCTTATTAATTGGCACTCTGGTACAATGTAAGATTGTACTAGTTACCAATTGCTGAAAAACAGAAGGGAAAGAGTCCCTTTTTTTTTAAATTCTGCTTGTAGGTTTCACACAGGCATCTAGTTGGCCACTCTGAGAACAGGATGCTGGACTAGATGGGCAATTGGCCTGGTGCAGCAAGCTCTTATGTTCTTAACCAGCTAAGTCATATTTGGAGCAGACCCAGTGAAATCAGTTGACTTAAGTTAGTCATGACTGATTAAGTTAGTCAATTGATTTCAGTGGATCTGCTCCAAGTATGACTTACTATTTCAATCTCACTAACAATATGAAATCTCTCTCTTTTTTTATTTCAGCTTTTACCAGCACAGGCTTTGACTGCCACACATCTCCAGTATTCAGTCCTGCCAACCCAGAGACTTCAATAGAAGATTGCTTAGCTCATCTGGGAGAGAAAGTATTCCAAGAATTGAAAGAACCTCTTCAAAAGGCATTAGAGACCCTACTTAGCAAGTGAGTTCTCATTTGCTTTGCTCAGCAGGGAAGGTACTTGCTCTTAAAATTCTCACAAATACAGTAATATTGATTATCTGACTATATTTTGGCACAACTATTTCTAAACCTGATTCACTTTCCTTCCCTAATTATGCACTTGATATGAAGTGAGCTAACAATTTCCCATCATTTAAACTTACGAACATCAGTACACTACAATGAAAACAACTTCTTTCAAAGCCCACTGCTTATTCTGATAGCTATAAATGCCCGAATGTTTTCCTTATTAGACAGTAGTCAGGGTAGAGTCCTTCCTCCTAAGTGTTTAAAATCTGGATGCTGTACTACAATGCCATGGGGCTAATACTGATATCTCTATATTTTAGGTACCCCAGATGTTGCCAAACATATATTGGGTGCACTTCTGCTATTGGAACTACTTCCCCATTCTCATAGTGGGAGCGCTTCTGGCCTTTAATAAGAGGGACAAGTAGGAAGTAATAGAGAAATTGCGTTGAGGTAGCACAGACACGTGTTTCATGTAAGTCAGTCTGCTTTTTTTCCATATAGCAGGGTAGACCCTCAATGTTGACATGAGATAGGGAGTAGGTCATTTCATTGAATTATTCCAAATGAATATGTAGAGCTGGTATATTATAAAACAAAAGTACTGACATTTGATTGTTAGTAATACAAGTATCGGAGGGATAAGATAATTGATTCCACAATAGCTTAATAAATTTGGCAGTTCCTGTCTATTGTAAAGCTGCGTAGGATTTTGCCATATTGATTACAGCCAGCACTTTTTACCTCACTCTGCTGCATGTAGTGGCAATGTATAGAAAGAAGTTCAGGTCTGAAAAGCAACTTTTTTCATAGTTTGAAAATAAAACACAATAGAAAACTTTCTATATTCTACTATGCCTTATCTGAAAGTTGAACCACTCATGTTAATAATACAAACTATCACATCTTTATTTACGACAGTTCTCCTTGTGTAGACAGTCCATACCATTCAGAAAAGCAGTTGCAGAGCAAAAAAGGGAAACAGAGCTTTTTGCCAGTATTTATAAGCCCTTCTTACATAAGTCAATATTGAAAGGTACTGAGATACTGTATACAAGCAGTTCCTTGAATTATTCTTCTTCTAAAACTGTCACAAACATTTGGTATAAATTTGACTTCATTACACATCTCTACCAGTATCAGGCTTTGTTCATTTTAAGTTAAGATACAGAAAATCACAGGAACACTTTAAGATTGCTTTGCCTAATTCAGGGGTTCTCAACTTTCTCCCCACAGGGCCCACTTGACATGGGTGAAAATTACTGAGCCTCACCAGTCAAAAAAGATGGTGCAGAGGCAGAGCCAGTCATAACATGGTGATAGATGGAGGCAGAGTTTGGCATAATCAGCAGGCAATTACTGGCATCACCTTCTACAGATACCTATTTGGAAATTACAAAATTCTTTCCCTGTATTTTTCTTGTGGCAAGGATTTCCACAGCTCGGCTTTCCTCAAGCTTAAGTACAGATGTTTAATCTTGAGGTATTATGACAGACCCCTAAGTTAAGAAGAATTTGCTGATCCAGAGGTTCTAAGTGGAGAAGGCTTTTTCCTTTATATTTTCCTCTCCCACCCTTGCATGTGTCTCTATAGTATTTTTTATCCATCTTGTCATTTCTCCTTGTTAGATCTTATCCCGCCCCCCCTCTGAAACCAGCCAGCTGTTTTCATCCCTCCGCCCTGGTCCTTTTTACTACTTTCACTTATTTATGCTAATAGTTTTTCTCTCTTAGCCCATTCTGTTGTATTCCCCATTGAATTATGATTAACAATAAATATATTTTTTCTCATCTAAATTCCTTTAACACCTCCTCTGACTCTTCCTCTTAGAGAAGGGAGACCTGCCATGAACTTCTGTCTCCCAGCCATCTTTACACTCAGCATGCAAGGAGTGGCTGGGGAAACCCAGCCAGATGGGTGGGGTATAAATAATAAATTATTATTAAATTATTATATTGCATAGCTTTTGCTATATGCATACCTACTTCCACAGATTACTTACTGGTTCCCAATAGCTTGGAGAAAGATGGAGACTTTGACTGAAGTTGTATGAAAGCTTTTGTTTTCAGCATTGGGATTCCCCCCCCCCCCAACAGTCCCAATTTAATACTTTTTTACAGCTCCCTCCCAAGATCAAGCTGATGCCTTTAATATAAAGTTTTTGTTGTCAGCTGAAAGTGTTTCATTTCCTTAGAGCAATTTGTTGAAATGTGCTGAACTTGGGAGTTGTGCCTTAAATGTAATTTGTGTTAGGTTGGCTTTTAGATGCTATTTTGAATGGATGGGATTATAGATTCTTAATTATACATTGCCTTATATGTGCAGTATTGAGATAGAAGGAAGTCTCAAAGATTAGAAAACAATTGTGAAAAGGATCAAAATGCCTAACTCCCAGGCCACTATTTTATTACGTTTATACTTTGCTTTTTAGCTAGGATTCGCTCCCAGATAACTATAATGCACATACTGCTGTGAAATGAGCCAGAGTCTGGCACCTTGTGATGTCTGAATCTGGGCTTGTGGTTTGTTTCTCTCCAAACAAACTGGGGGTTGTAACCAAGGTTTGTTCTTGGTTACTGCTGGTGAGTGAAAAACCTGTCTCTGGAGCTAGATTTGTGATGGCTGTTCTACACACGCAGCTCATCGCTGATGTTTTGATTCATTTTAAGATCTTTGAGTTAAGAAATTGTAGCACAAGTGGAAGCTTCTGTATTTGGTAAATTTAATTATCTAGCAGATTGATCAAAATCTATAGCAAATGATGTGGGAAAGTTATTTAATTGTCCTACATGTAGTTGTTCTGTGAACATGTAGATGCTTTCAAAAATCTGCAGTATAGTCTTCTATTGAAACTGTAAGTCATTTATATTGTTGACACGGTGATATGAAAGTTTCCAGCCCTCGTGTACTGAGTACAGTAGATGTAGCAGACCAGCTGTCTTTAAGCTAGACTCAATAAATGCATTTAACCCTTGCTCAGGACATCCTCATGAAAGAAGTAGGAAAATGCGGATTAGGGAAAAAACCTGCTAAGCATGGAGTGTTGTGTTTGTTGAAAAACAACATACAAAGGTCAATCAGAAGGAAATATATCCAGTAGCATCTCATGGGGCCAGTGCTGGAACAATTTAGTCCTATGTAGGACTAAAAATTTCACTTCTGAGGTAAAGATATATATATGTATATGGAAACTTTCCAATCACCTGGGTTGAGCTGGTTAACCTGTCACTTTAGGCTGTGATGCACTGGGTGAAAATAGTGGCCAGTTCACTTCTTCCCCACTGCTGCTGCACTGCAGGGGTCTAAACCATGTTTTGGCTTAGTGTTGTACCCAAACCCTGGTTCATGGTTTGTTTTTCCCAAACAAATCACAAGCATTTGGTTTCAGCCTGTGGTTTGTATGGAGAGAGACAAATCTTGAGTCTGGGTTTTGAGGTAACACTATGCCAAACCATGGCTTAGCTCCCAGAAGCAGTGGAAGAACAAAGTGACCACAATTTTTGCTCCATGTACCAGCATACTGCATGTTTACTTTTAAAACATCCTTAAGCTTAACTGTGATTTAAAGGTAATATCACTCTTACATAGTTTAAGCAGCTTGATCCTGTGCTTATTTAGATGTGTTTAGTGGGGCTACTTCCAGGTAAGTGTACATATAATTGTGACATATACACACAGTAATGGGAGTTTCTCCTCTCTCTCAGATTTTGCATTCAGTCACATGTTCAGTAGGTGGGCAAGCAAGAATTGTTACTATATCTTAGTATCCAGTCAGCAGACCAGACCCAGATCTTGGCCACCTGTTCATCACCTGACATTTTATGACACAGAATAATTCAGACTTGAAAATAACAATTGGGAGTGCACTCTAAGTGGGCTCCCAGTTCTCCCCTTCAGCTGCAAATATCTTGCTGAGCCATCCCCACAGAAATTGGGCCTTACAGTTGCGGTGGAAGCACCTGCTCAGACACCACTGGCTCTGGTTTTGGCTGTGCCTCAACAGGTTTCCTGATTGCAGCCATCCCATGGAAGTCACTGACCACAATAAAAGTAGTACTAAGATGGCAACTCCTGAAGGAGTTCAGTTGTAGTATTCTAGTATTAAGTTTTTTGTCAGTTGTCTGCATGAGCTGATTCAACAAAAATTGCACAAATCATTTCACCAACTCTGTAATCTAATATTACTAGAATTGACATATCTCTCTGTACTACTATTACCATTTCAAGACTGTGCAGAAATTGTTGAAAAGGGAGTTATGCCTTCTTGTTTTGCCTTTGCTTTGCTTTTTAAAATCTTGTGTTTTGGTTTTATTTGTACAGACCAGTAACTTACAAGGAATACAAGGAGAGGACACAGGAAGCATCAGCTCATGCCAGTGGATGGAGCAAGGTACTTGCCAAATCACCCTCACTTTGAATTGACTAGATATCCATTATAGACCTGTGCCAATTTAAGGACTCAGTACTCTGTTTTATCTGCCTCATCTGTACCGTACTGCATGTTCCAGGTTTTATTAGCACTTAAGTATAGGAGTAAGTGTAGTTGGTACATTATTACTATGATATTTAATATGATTCTGCAGTCAAACAGCAAACAGGAAGTCAGTATATGGAGGTTCTCCTCTTTCTCTTTTTAAAAAAGCAAAATTCTAGCCCTTTTTGGTGGTAAAGAAGTATGATTGTGTGTTATCTGTGTAGCGAAACACCATGAGAGGGGGAAGCTGAGCAACATTTCAGGTAGTGATGATGGGTAATACCTCAGTTTTGTTTATAGGACTTTCTTCCATAATCATTAGAACCAGAATAAATAAAATAAGCAAATATATGCACATACTGAATTTAGTTATTCAAATTTCTTTTCATAATAGCGGATCTGAGTTACTTTCTGGCAAAACTTGCTTTACTTTGAATAGAGAGTGACCTGTTGGAATTCTGCCTAGGTCAGAGGAATGTGCCACAGCGTAGGCACCGGCAGATATTCCTGTCGACCTCCCTGCGTCTCCACTCTGCTGATAAGCAGGCGAGGTCCCGGCGATTCATCTCAGATGTGTGAGAGGAACACACCGTTCTTCCTCTCTCCCCTTTGGTGTCTCCCAGGAGGGGAAAGAAGCAGACAGAAAACTATTTACATCTTTTATTTCTGTCTCTCATATCAGTACAGAGAAACATGTCTGCACTCGACAACAGCAAGAAGAAACTCCACCCATGTACTTCCAGTACGGGTCATATGACACACACACTGAGCTAACATCCGGTGCTCAGTACAGAATGGACTGCCCCTTTGTTTCCATGGCAACAGTCACAAACATCCTGTCTGGCTTTCCAGCCACAAGCAGCTGACTGAGCTGCTGGAGCCTTTGCTTGCTGCAGCATTGGTGCTTTATGGTAACATACTCCCCCTAAAGTATCAATGCGTGCTGCGAGCAAAGCGTCATCCAGAGAAGAAAACAAACAGTTGTTATACTTATAACATTCCCCTGTTGTTTCAGTTCCACCCTTGGAACTACCCGCCACTGGTTTTACCAATGTACCTCTCTGGTTGTGTGACTTCACATTTCCTTGGTTAACAACTCTCTGTTGTGCCTTTGTCTCTGACTCAGACACAGCTTCAACCTGTCCTTGATCGTTTACAACAGCAACATATGCAAGGTTAGCAAACTCCTTTGAATACCTCTTGGGTGGTACACTCTTCGTTGCTCTCTCAGACCTACGTAAGAGCTGCTGCTCTTCTCTGCTTTCTGGTTCAGCCTCTGAACTCTCTGGAGAACCAGTATTAAGCTTAATCAGTGGTTTATCCTCCTCTTCTGAGGGTCTAGTCATTATTTGAGATTTCCTCTCAATGACTGTGACAACTGAGCTGTCTGAGCTGTCAGTGTCATCATCATCAGTACCACTGAACTCAATAAGATCAAACTCATCATCATCATCATCATCATCAGAATCATCTGTGGAAAATGTGTGAACAATCACTCTTTCCTGTTCAGGAGCACTCTCTAGAAACTTTGTGAGAATCACCTGACCAGATTCAGACAAAATTACTCTGTAGAGACCTTTTTCATAACCCACAAAGATGCCTTTGGCATTCTTTACCCCACTTGGAGCTTCTGTTCTCACATGAGACCCGAAAACCTTAAAATAGGCAACAGGAGGTTTTCTCTTAAACAGCTTCTCAAAAGGAGAACATCCCAACTCTGTTGAGACTTTTCTCAACCACACATGAAGATAGGACGCTAAAGATTCGGCCCAATAATCATGTGGTAAATGTGAACTCAGCAATTGCGCATTCATCCCCTTTTGCAATTCTTTGTTCACCCTAACACAGACACATTTCTTCCATGCTTCCTCGGAACTTGCAAGTTTGTGTCTTATCCCTTTCTCATCCAGGAACCTCTGGAAATCCTGTAAAAGAAAAACTGGCTTGTCATCTGTGAAAAGACAATCAATGTTAGCATCATGCATACTTTTAACCTTGTCACAAAACTCCTGAAACTTTTCTAAAGTTTCCTGCGGTTTCTTCATCAAGTAAACCCAAGAATAATTAGTGTAACAATCAACACACACAAGGTAATATTTTGCACTGCCTCTAGATGGTTCTAAAGGACCAATCACATCAGCATACACCCGCTGAAAAGCTCTGTGGACCTTCTTAGCCACCTTCTTGGTGTTCACACTGGTCACACCTGCAAGAGAAATTTCGTTAGAATCAGAAGTATTACATTTCATGTAATCACTTTGATCAAAAGTCAACAAATACAGTCCATCTTTCTCTTTAGCAGTAAAAAACAGTTCTCCATTTTTGTAGATTTTGCATCTTTTAGCATCATAGTACAGTTTTAGTCCCTTCTTTGCAATCTGCGAAGCACTCAGCAGACTAAATTTCAGTTCTGGAACCAGGTAAACATCGTTTATAGTCAAGTTCAGACTCTTAAGATACACAGTTCCAATTCCGGTAGCTTCCAGTTCTTGACCGTTGGCTTGTTTCACAGTGAAGCTTTGCTTCTTCAACGTCGAAAACAGTTCTCTGTGTGGGCAGAGATGCTTCGTGGCGCCGGTATCGATTATGAATGCGTTCCCAACATCTGGCGTGGTTCCTTTCGCCATCATAGCCTTTGCAGGTTTCACCTGGCACTTGGTACGGCTTTTGCTTGACGCCTCAGGCTTCGTAGAGCTGTTCTTGGCTCCTTTTGACTGTCGCGGCTTCTTACAGTTTCGCTGTAGATGCCCAGTCTGTCCACAATTATAGCATCGGACGGCACTCAATGCTACGGCATGCTCTCCAGTAGCACCAGTGGTGGGAAGATTTGAACTCTGTTCTTGCCTCCCTCTGTCTTTCACTTCCAGTGCAGCAAGTCTGTCGTGTTCGTTCAGGACGACGGCAGACACTCTTTCCGCGGTTAACTGCGCGGCAGGTAGGGAACCAAGCTGACTGGCAACAACCTTGTAGGTCCGGTTCAGGCTGTTTATCATCATGAAGCAAAACACTTCCTCCTGTAGACGGAAATTGCGTTCCACCATCTGTTGACGCAGATACTTCATCTCTGTCAGGTGCGCTTGAACATCTCCATCAGGCGCTAATCTCAGATTGGTCAACTTCTCAAAATACAGCAACGCTGAAGAACCAGCATCTCTCTGATGCGTTGTACGCAGCGCGTTCCAAACCTCTTGCGCAAATTCCAAATGCTGTATATGCACAAGCTGCTCATCTGAGACACACAGAATTATAGCAGTCCTAGCCTTCACATTCTGTGACTCCCAAGCACGCGTTGGTGCTGCAGGGATGGGATTTTCAATCACCCCAAATAGTCTCTGATTCTGCAGCAGGGCCTTCATCTTTACAGACCAAGATGAATAATTGTCATTGGTCAGGAGGGGTGGAGAAGGCAAGCCTCCCCCCTTCTTGGCATCCATTTTGAGTCCTTGCATTGACTCTAAAACACAAGCCTCTAAAATCCAATAGCTGGCTTGTTTACTCTCTTGACACCTGGCAACTCTGACACTGGCTGCGTTGGAAAGTCCCTTCCAGCAGTTCATGAGGACCTAGTCAAAACAAACTTTGTTTTCACCTCTCTGAAGCATTGTCTGACTGTCCAGCCCTCTCGAGTAACTTTCCATTTCTCCTCTCTGAGGCACAGCCTTCTGAAGGACGTTGCCTAGCAACAGTGCATTCCTTTCCTTGGACAGGAAACCACAAAAATGCCTGGAATGCAGGCCTCTTCTTAATTGGAGCTGCTTTCCCACACTCGCTCTCCGTGAAGCAGAGAATGAATCATTCTGCATTCACACTTTCAAGCCCTTAAAAGTCTCATACCTTGAGCATCGGCTTGGCTGTCAGCTTCTTCTGGTCAGCTTCTGGCTGCAGAGAATCAGCCTTTCACTTCAGGCTTCCATGGAGCAGAGGAGGACAATTCACCAGCCTCTCATCCAGATGTCCGATGGACAGCAACCATCCGAAGGCTGCCACTGTTGGAATTCTGCCTAGGTCAGAGGAATGTGCCACAGCGTAGGCACCGGCAGATATTCCTGTCGACCTCCCCGCGTCTCCACTCTGCTGATAAGCAGGCGAGGTCCCGGCGATTCATCTCAGATGTGTGAGAGGAACACACCGTTCTTCCTCTCTCCCCTTTGGTGTCTCCCAGGAGGGGAAAGAAGCAGACAGAAAACTATTTACATCTTTTATTTCTGTCTCTCATATCAGTACAGAGAAACATGTCTGCACTCGACAACAGCAAGAAGAAACTCCACCCATGTACTTCCAGTACGGGTCATATGACACACACACTGAGCTAACATCCGGTGCTCAGTACAGAATGGACTGCCCCTTTGTTTCCATGGCAACAGTCACAAACATCCTGTCTGGCTTTCCAGCCACAAGCAGCTGACTGAGCTGCTGGAGCCTTTGCTTGCTGCAGCATTGGTGCTTTATGGTAACATGACCATGGTCTCTCTTGTAGGACAGATTTACAGGCAGAATTACTTTTGAAAGCTCAAATAATAGTAGTAGTGACTTGGAGCACTTTATCTGTTTACATCTGATAGGCTAGGCCACATTCCTTCCTAGAAAACGATGGCTTTTGATCTTCATCACTTTTTGGGTCTCTGGGATCAACTTAAGCCATGTCCTAGACATTGGGCTTCCACTGAAAGAAGTTGACGCTGCAACATGGTTGCTTGCAGACTTTAGGGTGATGCCAGTGTGCCATGCACTTAATTGGCTGTCAAGAGACTCCGAGTCTGCTGCTGGTGTTCTTAGGAAAAGCAGCATTGGTCCAGCATAACTTTGGGAACATTTCCTCCTGTATAAGGTCCCTTGCTCTTCTTGATCAGCTTTATTGGATGTCCATTCTAGTGTTATGAGAAAAGAAGAAAAACATTTCTTTACTCACTTTCTCCATGCCATGCATAATTGTACAAACGTCTGTCTTACCACTCCGTAGTCACCTTTTTTTCTAACTAAAAAGTCCTAAATGCTGCAACCTTTCTTCATACGGGAGTTGCTTCGTCCCTGTAATCATTTTGGTTGCTCTTTTCTGAACCTTTTCTAATACTACAATATCCTTTTTGAGGTGACCAGAACTGTACACGGTATTGCAAATGTGATCACACCATACATCTACCAGTCTTTTTAGAAAATGCAGTGTCTGCAATTTATAGACTTTTCTGTAACATCTTTTTGACTACATACTCTAACAATATGATTGCTGATACAGATAAAGCTTGCAAAACAGGTTGCGTTGAAAACAGTCTTTATTGGAATCACCACTTTTACGCAGTGGCTATTTTTATTGAAAACCTGCCCTTTAACAGAGGATTTTGAAGGGAAATGAAAAGAATTAAGAATCCTTCCATCCTATACAGTTTCTAAACTGATAAACTAAAGGAGAATACAAAGGTCACCATGAGAAATCTTAAAAAGTTTTGAACTTACCTGCAAGGAGCTAAAAATGTCATTTGCTTTCTTGCAAACCAAATGTTGATTGGATTTTTTTATTGAGTGTCTTCTAGGTTGAGAGGAAATAAAACAGCTATAGTTGGAAGGTGGCAAATGTTCCTCTTTTTTCAAAACAACAAAAAAAATTGCATTCTGATAAAATCTTTCTCTACTGAGTTACAACTTTTTGATACCAGAGCTGGAATCCAAAGAAATACTTTGGCTCACAGAAAGGGTTGTGTTAGTCCAGTGGAATTTTTCACTTTCAGCATCTGATAGCACATCAGAGTAGCTTACAAACTCTCCTGAGTTTCAAAATAAGGTCACTTGGTATAGAGAGCTATTGTTTAAGGAAACAAATCGGGCCTGAAAGCACTTTCGGACTCATGGAACTAGTTTATGGTTCTTTGGAACCTGGCCTAGGAAACTCAAACTGCTCTTATGGCTCTGAACTTCTTTTGTATAAATATAATTTGTCCAAATGACAAAGGGAAAGGGAAATAATTACTGTTGCTGAACAGGATGAAGGTGAGGAAGGGACTTCTTTCTGAATGATTTTTATTTTTTGTAAGTACTGTATAATTCTGTTATACAGCATCCACAACAGAAATTGAACATGACATTTTGCGTCAAGGAAAAGGAAATTTTGTGTATGGGTGAGAGACAAACCTCAGACTGATCAGGAGGAGGCAGAGATGCAGATGGTTTTCATTCTTTCCTTTGTAGGGGATAGGGTTCTCCATTGGTATAGTAGTGGGGCTGATGGGTGAAAATTGCATTTTCAGTAGCATTTTTCTTCCCACCCCAGCACAGACTTTTACAACTTTATCCATGTCCCATATCCAGATGGATCTCCCTTTGCCAAGCATTTGATGTTGTTCCTCTCCCTATAACCCTTCAGGTCACCGTTACAGTCCAATATGGTGTGTATTTCCATAGAAGGCAGCCCTGGGGTATTCTATGGGGGTTACACCCATGTAAATGTATACAGGATGACAACTTTCCTGAATACATGGATTCCAAATGCACTCTGAGAGAGCAAAGCACGACTATTTCACTCTAAATGCATAGCACAGAAGGAGCCAGTTGTATCCAGTTTTCTGTTAACAGATAGAAAGAAGCCCATCCTTTTCCTTCTGAAGCACTCATAGACATTTCAGTCTCATAGAAGCTGCCAGCTTCTTAAAGGGTTAGACATATAGTACATCAATTAGTTTTTAATGAATGTTTTCAAATAGATTCTTTTCAGCCCATCAGATATTTATTTCAGGTACTAATTGTTCCAATTCTATTTTATGATTGAATGGAAAAGATACTGTCACTTGGTGCTATGCTTGCTAAAAGCCCATAATGAAAGGGCTTACTATCTTGGTGGCCCTATGGGAGAGAGCCTTGGTTACCACTCATGTTAGGGAGCTTATTTGGAGTAAAGTGGATCTCTCTGGGTTGAAGCTTCAAGACTCCAAGACAGCATTGACTTTCTCTCCTCACAGATATTCACATAAAAATACCCTTTTAGGTGCTAGTTAATTTATTTCAAGTCTATTGGAATATCTTGCAAGAGAAGATAAATCAGTATTGACTCTTCTTTGGGATAAAGTCAAAAATAGTGGTATCCCTTGGTAATTCCAGAAATTGGATCAGATAGTGGTGATTTAATTGAAGAGTCACTGTTAAAGAAGGTACAGAATGTTACCCTATTGCCAGTAATGCATTCTTTGCATTTGAAAGTCCTTGAAGCTGATATTGAAATTGTTTTTCTTGGTGTTGTATGGAGCGTTTGAAGATTATAATGTTGCACAGCAGCAAAACTTTCCAGTCCACTTTACGTTGGGTCACTTGAAGAAGGGATACCTAGGTCCATTATTCTCCTCCCTTTCAAATTGCTGTTACCATCCTGACTGCCTGTTCATTTTAAGCAGTGGAGACCCTGCAACAGTAGCAGCAACTTATTTACCTGCCCAAGAAGTAGTGAGGGGTAGGGAATGATGAGTTGAGAACTCATTGCCTGATTCTTGAGACTAGATTGACCCACTGACTAATCTGCTTTTTGGCCAGGGTTCTGTGTTCTTTGTATTCTCTTTCTTAACTGAGTACTTGAAAAAGATTATTAATATTTATATTTATATGGGCTTAATGTTGCCTCCTTCAAAGCTGCCCTCCCACCATGCTTGTATCTCATGTCCATGCATGCAAAATTAAAATACTTACGCAATAAATGTATTTAGCACTCTTTGGCGCAGTGGCAGGATTTTCTTCCAAAGTACTGCAATTCCTGATCATGTCTCTTCCTCTCCTACCCTTTCTTCACTCTTTACTCCAAAGGTTTTAGTGCCTCTGGTGATCCTTCAGCGATTCCTGATGGAACTGACAAGACAGGGCAAAGAACCATTTGGGGCACTGCTGAATTTTGGAGTGACCTACCTAGAAGACTATGTTGCAGACTATATCATCCAGCAAGGTGGATGGGTAAGGAAGTTAAATGTCCAACTGTATCTTCCTCCAGAGTTGATGAACAGATATGTGCATCTCTCTGTACAACAATTGTATTTAAGATTTACTCACTGTTCAAAGGAAAGCAGTGTTGATTTTTTTTGTCCATAGCAGAACATATAGATATTATTTAGGATAATGAACAAGAACAAAGATAACAGCATTATTTTTAAATTGATCTTAATTAAAATGCATTGGTCTTCATATGAGTTTAGTTCTGTTTTCGTGGGGCAGCAGAATTGAGCTACCTCATAGTTATGAACAAGTTCAGGCTATGCATTTAGATTGAGCTTGTTTTCATTTTATTGAATTTCTCAGAGTGCTTTAAGTTGTATTTCTCTAGATTCCTGTGTGAAATGGGTTAAGAAAAAATGGGTTCCACTTAAAGTGCTATTTGAAAATTGTGTTTTGAAGGCACAGCGAAACCCTCTAAGAATATGCAGGCCCCCTCCCTCCCATCTGTTTCTTACAACTTGATAGTTGAGCTGGAGCACAGTGAGCATACAGATTATTCCTCTCTGGGAGATAGAACACTGCCAGATTTAAACAGAATTAATCTGGGATTAGTGAAATGACTCCCAAGTTGTTTTTATTCTGAAAGTAAAGCTGGTCAGTGGTTAGAAAATCTAAATAGCAAAAACATACTAATAACCTTTAAAATTATATATTTTTCATATTATGATTTTGTAAAGTGTACTAGGAGGGTGCAAACAGTGGTTTTACCAGGGGCTTTCCCCTCGCCCTCATCTGCTTTGTGCCCTTATTTTCTCATAAGAATAAATATGTTTCTTGACTGTACAAATTGCATATTTGCCTGGTGCAAGAGCTGGTGTTTAGATTATGCCTTTATGACTTCCACTTCCTGCAGAATAAACAATGACTCCTACATCTGGTTATGCTTTGGGCCTTGATTTAATGAAATGTCTTAGATTTTTTGTTTTTGGCCAGTAGATAACTTCTTGCATTGTGCCCTCCTGTTTCTTTTGATGTTTTGGTACCCTCAGAAGACTGTGTTCCATACCTCAACGACTTCTGTAAAGCCTTTTATAAACATGCGTGTCATAATGCATAGCTGCTTCTGAAAACACACAGCAGCCTAGCTGTGTCTAAGAGGGAGGGAATGTTCACTGTGTGACTGTTTGTAGTTGACTTGGCAGTTCCATGAACCATGCACTTATCTATTCACCTCTAGCCAGGCATAAAATTGGACTGACAGAAGCTGCATAACCAACAGGGCAGAGCTATTTTTGAAATGGTGCAGGAAAGGTGAAGAAAGAATTGAAATGGTGATAATTTTTAAACTGAATAAAAGTTGCCATGATTAACTACTCTGTGGCTCATCTCAGCTATCTGCCAATCTCCCATTCCCACCACCCTTCTGAGTAATACCCCTCCCCACCTTCTCACTATATAGAAGGGTCTGGCAACTTCTGTTTCAGTGTATCTGAAGAAGTGTGCATGCACACGAAAGCTCATACCAAGAACTAACTTAGTTGGTCTTTAAGGTGCTACTGGAAGGAATTTTTTTATTTTGTCTGTGGTTAAGAGTAAGATCTTGGGTATTTTGATCTTGATCTTCATGTCATTATGCACAAGGTTCAGTTTTGTGGCTGGTACCTAGTCTTATTTTGATTTGGTTTAACAAATTTGTGTTTTAAAAAACTGAGACTGCAATATTTCAAGTTTTCCTGAAACATGGTACTACCATTAAGCAATGCTTTTTGGTCGTGTTTAAATACTTGAATAGGGAAACTTCAAATTAATTGCTCTGTTTGGAAGCTCAGAATGCACAGCAAATGTTCTTGCTGGTCTTCATTAATGGTAGTACAGCAGAATTGGAGAATTAGCTGTGGTACTGCCCCTGAGCTGCTTAATGTGTAAGATTCAGCTAGACCTCCTAAATTTCCAGTGAACCTGTCCAAGGAAGAAGAAACAACAATGTGTATTGGGGGGTAGGAGATAGCTTAAAAGCTGTTTAAAGACTAAAATCACTTAAATGTTCATCTACTCCAGCAGAGGCAAGGAATGGATTAGTTAAGAGTGTCTTAACTCTCTGTGTTCCATTAGTCATTAAAGAGTATGTCATGAGGGTCTCCCAATTCCTTGCACGAAAGTCACAAATAGTCTTTCTATAGATTTAGAGCTTTGTGAAAACATCAGGTCTTTCTACAGAGGGAGCAGTGTCAAAAACGGTACAGCCTCAGGAGTTTTAGTAAGTGGAAATAATCCAGACCGAATGAGCTATTTTGTAGACTAGGAAAATAATTAGACTGAAGTAAAAAATAGTCATGCAACATGGAACACACTTGGAGCAATAAGATACTACAAACTGAATATATAGAATCTTAATATTGGATTCATCACCCAGTGCCATCATTGTGTACTGGAACGTCAGTCAAGAGTAGATTTCCTGACATTTGGAGGATTTTTGCAGAAATTGCAACCTTTAAGAAGAAGATTGGTTCTGGGAATAAGTCCCATAGAACCTAGCTGGGCTTGTTTCTAAATAGACCTGCATAGGATTATGCTGCAAGACTATAAAAGTTAAATGTAGTACATTTAAAAAGGTAATATCCTCCTTTTCATTGTTCTGATGGTTTCCAGACATTTTTTCTATGTTGCTTTTCCTTTTCTAATGAGAAGTTGTGTTGCACACATTTTGAGTGTGAGCTGTGAGTAACGAGTAACGTTCTTCAGTGAAATCTGCATTAAGTCTGCTTTTGTAGTAATTTCAATATCAGGAAGAATCAAAATGCAGTTGCAGTTTCTAAGTTCTCATAAAGTTTTGCATATGTAAGCAATAGCTTCTGACCTAAAAGAAACAGAGTCATGCAATGTTGTTGGTTACTGAACTTGAAAAGGATTATAAGAACAATGCAGAATATATACTTTTGCTTTACTTCTCTTCTTGTAAGGCAGTAGATTGGTTTGCTTTGAATTCATTTTCAAGGTAGCAGTGTACTTCTTTAATCATAAGAGGCAGAGATCTAGCTCTGAGCATTTTTGTAGACATAGCTTGCTCTCTAGACATTGTTGATGGAAACCAGAAGAGTCACAGAAAGGTTCCATGTTTTCCACTGGGTCAAAACAAAAAATGTTCATTCTAATTTGGCAGCAGCTTAGCTCTACAGCTTGCCCTGAAGCTGTATTAGAGCACAAACAAATTGATGTGCAGTGCGCATACTCCCTCCCCTTTCTCTGTTCACTCTCCCTCTGTTTGCTGTGTCTGCTGCATCAGAAACTTCTCTTGGAAAAGTGCAGAGTAAGAACAGTCAGTTTGGGTAAGACTTTACTACTGAAGTAGTATAATTATGCTTTAAAAGTGTCAACCTTGTCCTAATTTCCAGTGTTTCATCCACATTGAAAAGGACTTGTGGGAGATCTGAGAATAGAGATGACTAACTATTTTTGCTTAAAAGTTGTTATTCTGTTTTGTCACCGGTTTACATGCTTGTGGCTTGCTCTGCTTTAATAATCTCTGCATGAAAGTATAATTAAGTGCCTTAGGAAACTTTCACATCCATTTGACTTGTAAAAAGCGAACTAGAAGCTGCAATGCACAATTAAAGTCTAAAGCATTGCTTTCCTTGCAATTGCGATTGTGATTGAGTTTATAGAATGATACGGAAAGCAGGCTACTTCCCCTAGTGCTTGACTCTGGGTTTTATTTTCAGTCTTGGCATGGTTGTCTTTAGAAGTGTAAAGTAGTCATTCAGTTTCTAAAACTGAAGTTGGTGGTAAGTAGGTGTGTTTTAGACTCCAATGGTAGAGGTTTAAGAACAAAATTCATTTCCGTTTTGAACTTGATAATTGCATTCTTATTAGAAAGACAACCAGAATCTTGCACCAAGGTTTGTTTGCTTAACAAAATTTATGTTCTGCTTCAGTGTAGTAAAACCTCTAAGCATCTTGGTCTTCAGACTATTAATAGTGGCATACTTTCAGTGAAAAAACAAAATTGGTTCTTTATTCCAAGATTTGACTCTGGATGACAAGGGACAAATTTTTAGGCAATGTATTAAAATAGCAGCATGCTTTGTTGGAGAGTGTGTTTTGTAAGAGAGTAAAAGACTGTACCTTTATTCAGACTTCACTTGCTTACAGAAGTGAGATAATGGAATCCAGGATAACATAATGGATGGTGTAATTTAAAAATAATTGCTGGAAGGGATATATCAATAAATGCTAGCTGGAGATTTGTAGGCTTATGAGACATTATTGACTTTTATAAAGGAGTCTACTGCAGATTTCAGTATTAGATAACAATTCCTGTTTTAGATGGCTTACCTCTTGACTTAGTTTCTCCTCTCTGCTTGAAAATGGAATATTGTGGGCTGTAATATGTAGTACTGTACATAACACTGTAGTGTTGCTTGCACAGACTAACCGCTCCTGGAATGAGAGTTCCTCTGTCTTTTTGTATGCTTTTCTAAGTGAAATGAGCAAGTGTTTGTTTTTAGCAGCATGGGTAGTGTGACTGATTAATTTTAGATCTACCTGATACTTAGGCATTTTTACTCTTGACTGTTTTGAAATACTAAAACAAATCATTGTGATCCTGCATATGCAGTTTAAATTTGTTTATATTTGTAACCTGTTCCTATATCCAAGGCTCAGGACAGTGAATGAAAAGCATAAGAATCCTATTAGGACAAAATAAAGTTGGGCTTAGAGAAGACTCCATAACCTTCAGCACTCTCTTACTTCACTGCATGCTAGAGACAGCTTCACCCACCTTTCTCGGTGCCTGCTATCCCACACACTTACTCTTCTGTGTCTCAACCCCTTCCATGGTGTATATTTCTCCCTCTTATTGAGGTTGTTCCTACTCCTTCAGCTGACACCTAGGGGAGCAGCCTCTTAACCTATTCTTCTCCCCACCACCCCCAAGCCTGGAAAGCCAACCTCTTCAGGAGCCTGCAGTCTCAAATTTGAGATTGTCTAAGATGTCTTTTCCTTCATTGCTACTTAATATTCCATGGCTCTATCTTTTCCATTATTTCTTTTTTTAACTGCTAATTCCTGGCACATTTGAAAGCTGTCAAACTGCACTCTGAAGACCTTTGTGTGACCTTCAGATAAGAACAGCACTGTTGATGTACGAAGATTTAGTATAACACCTCAAGTGGCATAAAATAGCCTGTTCTGTGGATCATGTGGTACAGATAAAAGGATTCTGTAGCCTGTGGTGCAGTTTGTGCTGAAATGGAGGTAACAACAACTTTCCTTTATGAAGCTAAGAAATCTATTTGAGTAGTATTGCTGGCTAGATGTAACTGAAAATTCCACATTGTTGTGGAAGGGCTGTAGCTCACTGGTAGAGCACATGTTCTGCGTGTAAAAGCAAGTCAGTGTCAACAGTACTAAGAAAGATGGACCCAGTGATCTGACTTGTTATAAGGCAACTTACAATGTTCTCATTTGTAGTATACACAGCTTAATGTTATTCATCTTGGGGCATAATCTTTCAAGTCAGATACTAGATTATTTAATGAAACTGCCTAGATAATTGCATCAGAGTGTCTGTCTTCAAAAATTAGCAAAATTGTTTTGCAGAAACTTAGTATTTGTAGAATGATCTTCCCTGGGCAAGTTTTGTGTCCTCAGTTAAGTAAAATACAGGGCCAATAAGGTTAAGTTGTATGAAACAATATAAGCGAAATGACACTGGGAGTGATATTAATTGAACTCGACTCTCTAGAAGTAATATTTCAGAAGTTAGGCCTCTGGTGCCTAACACATTTTTTATTCTTTCTTAGTATTGATTTATTTTAAAACATACTCTACTTGTTTTTATTTTATTTTTAAAAACCTACTAAAATATCTTTGATGGCAAAACCTCTTTGCTGCTACCTGTGCAGACCTCTTCTCAGTATTCCTTTGGTTTTCTGATGCAGGGTCATTGTTGATTAGAGTATCACAAACATCTGATGGGAGGGTCTGTCTGCATTATAGTGCTCTGTGTTCTGATTTTTGTTTTACATGACTCTGGTGCTGAAGCAAGGGTGAATAGTGCAAGCTAGCCTGGAGCTATGAAGAGGGCAGAGGAGTGGGAACAATTCATAGCAGAATAACATGTACTCTTCACCATAAAGCTCCTGAGCTCATGAGACAGCTTGATCAGCACGGAAAGAGGGTGGATGGGGATTTACTGAGTAATTACTTTCTGTGTGGCGGCAGTCCAGCCCCTGATGCAGCTTTCTGCATGTGCCACATTCCATTAGCACAGATGGATAGTTGTGAAAGGCAGCCATCAACAGAAGCTCTGAGAGCTTTGCTTGAAGGATGCCCGAGTGGTTCTGGTTAGCAATGCTCCAATATTCTTTGTATATTAACATCATCTCTCTATACAGATACCAGATTATTATTATTTTTAAAAAAAGTTCAACTAATTCAAATAGGCTTTGAATTTTTATAAGTTATGAAGAAATTCTGTTATGTCTATGGGTGACTCTTGAATAGATTTCTAGAAATAAAAAAGTAACTCCTATGCAGTACAATTTCAGTTGAGGCACTTTTCTAATAGAATCAGCATTCACCATAGAGTATGTGAGAGATTGCTACAGAACTACAGTTGTACCTTGGAAGTCAAACGGAATCCGTCCTGGAAGTCCGTTCAACTTCCAAAATGCTCGGGAACCAAGGCACAGCTTCCGATTGGCTGCATGTGTATTGTGAAATAATGTACACCAGATTCATGTGTTATGCTCATAACAGTCCTGTGAAATAGATTAGGGTGAGTGATCCTGACTTTTGTGTGCATGCACACACATAGAATTTCATAATAGTAGAGAACTGAATCCAGGTCTCTTTCCCATATCCAAGTACAATACTTTTGTCTCAAACCAGACAGAAGACAATTACTGTTCAATACTTAGTTTTGACAATATGCAAACCTCTTTAAGTATTAAAGTTTCGTTGCCTCCCCCCCCCAATAATTGCATGCATCTGCACTCTGATGGAAACCTGTTGTATCCATTGGCTGTTCAACTACCGTATTTTTCGTCCTATAGGACGCACCAAGGTTTTTTTTTGGGGGGGGGGATAAAGGAAAAAAAATCCCCCCCCAGCCGTGGCTTCAGCGCGCCCCGCGCTCCGGGCAGCCTGCTATCTGCTGTCTGCCCGAAGTGCGGGGCGCTCAGCTGCAGCACGCCCCGTGCAGCAGGCTGCTATCCGCAGCCTAGGGAGCCCTGCGGGAACTCCCACGGGCTCCCCAGGCTTGCTGATAGCTTCCTGAAGCCTGGAGAGCTAGAGGGGTCGGTGCGCACCGACCCCTCTCGCTCTCCAAGCTTCAGCGAAAGCCTGCATTCGCTCCATAGGACGTACACAGATTTCCCCTTCATTTTTGGAGGGGAAAAGTGTGTCCTATAGGGCGAAAAATACGGTATATGTAGCAATTATACTTTCTCTGGGTCGTTCTGAATTAAGGCTACCATTCTTCTGTAACGTGGTTGTATCATGTAAAATTAAGTGCTGCTAACTTCATTGATTATGTGCATTTTTCTTCTAGGGTACTGTTTTTAGTTTGGATTCTGAAGAAGAGGAGTACCACGGAATAATTGCCGAAGATAGCAATGACATCTACATCCTAACTAGTGACAACTCAGGCCAGGTGAGCCCTCCTGAGTCACCCACAGTGACATCTTGGCAGTCGGAGAGCTTGCCAGTTTCTTTGTCGGCTAGTCAGAGTTGGCATACTGAGAGCTTACCTGTCTCGTTGGGGCCTGAGTCTTGGCAGCAAGTGGCTATGGATCCTGAAGAAGTGAAGAGTTTGGACAGCAATGGAGGTGGGGAAGAAAGGAGTGAAAATAACTCTTCAAACTCTGATATTGTTCATGTTGAAAAGGAGGAGATACCAGAGGGGGTTGAGGAAACAGTGGTGTCAGAAGTGGTCCTCCAGGCTGACCCTGCAAAGTCTGCTTCCCCAGAACCTCCAACTGCATTGCTGGAGCCAGAAGCTGAAATTGTGTCTCTTAAAAAGCCAGGCCCCTCTGCACCTTCACATAAGGAACACCAGAAAGAGGGGAAAGAGGTGCTGCTGCCAGAACCTGAAGCTCCAGCCTTGAGTAAACCTGTCCAGCAATTAACTCAGTCAGAAGAAAAAGCTACCCCCAAACCTGAAAGAATACTGCCTCCAGAAGAAGAAATAAAGACCAGAAAGGGAAGCTATTCTGAAGAAAAGGAAGAGAAGACTCCTGCTGGAGAGGAGAAACCCATCCTCTTACCAGAAGGCAAATCAATTCTACTATATGGTGGGGCAGCTGCAGTGGCCATCCTAGCTGTGGCAGTAGGTGTAGCACTAGCATTGAGGAAGAAGTAGTGAATGCCTCTCCTCAAGGAGGTAGCGCCTGAATCTACACTTAGTTGCATTGGCTGAGGGTTGTGGTGCCTGCTGTTAATGGGAAATTCATGTAGCAAAAAGGGTGATGGGGCAAGGGTACACTATAAAGCTAAGCCTGGGGACAATCATGTTTTTAGTGGACTGGTATCGGATCTTCCTGTTTAACATATAGGGGTGTCATTTTGAAAACCCCTGCACATTTAATATGTATGTATAACTGAGAAATGGGGATGCTTATACACTGGAAACCGGCACAGAACATTCCAGGGGAAAAGGAAAGTTTGTTGTTATCCCTGGAGATTTCCCTTCCATAAGCTGCTCTTGCAGCTTCTTGGTTCCCCTTTAACCTCTTGAATGAGAGGCTCAGTGTAGCATGAGGTTGGTAGCTCTATTGTCTCGGCTTCCTCAGGTATTGCACAGCTCCTCTTGACCTCCCAGATCTCTTTAAAACCCCAGTGGGTTAGTGCTTCTTCAATACAGTGGTACCTCAGGTTAAGAACTTCTTTCTTTCAAGAGGTCCATTCTTAACCTGAAACTGTTCTTAACCTGAGGTACCACTTTAGCTAATGGGGCCTCTCGCTGCCGCCGTGCCGCTGCTGCGCGATTTCTGTTCTCATCCTGAAGTAAAGTTCTTAACCTGAGGTACTATTTCTGGGTTATCGGAGTCTGTAACCTGAAGCGTCTGTAACCCGAGGTACCACTGTACCTCTTTGCTTTATACCTTTTCTACCCCCTCATATATATTTAATGAAATTCTTAAAGCTCTTTAATGTTGGGTGGGTAAAGCAATAGTCTCCCATGCAGGGATGAAATTATAAGAGTTTTGTGGGAAGACATATTCTTTGATCCCTCACATGTATCTGATCTCTGCTACTTTTGTGTTTTCCCTCTCCCTTTGCCCTTTTAATGCATCCTGTTTTTTATATCTGTTTAGTTATCAAAGAGACCCTTTTATCATTCTGATGAATAAAAAGGAGAAATGTTCAGCAGTTGTAAGCTGAACTGGCACCACTTGCAAAGTCAAAATATAAGCACCTGCTTTGGACATCTTTTCCCTGTTGTGTTTGCACAAATTCAAGAGTGAAAGACGCTTAGCCTTAAATTGACCTTGACCACTGATAAAAAGCCAAGCACAAGGTCTTCAAAGAAATGAAGTCACGTAGTTCAACCGAAGCAGCATTGTGCTGTCCCTCCCAGTTGTTTGCCTGGTTTTGGCTGTAGAGTGAATGGTGACCTGAAAGCCAGTAAGTCATGTAAACTTGCCAGATAATAGCTACCTGTGGAAAGTTTATTTTTAATCCAGCCAGGTATGATTTCTACCCAAGAGGAATGAAATAAGGTATGTCTTATCAGTGTTTGGTGCTGTGTGTGTGTGATGAAAACAAAATTTAAATATTACTCTGTTGGTGTTTGCTGGCTCTATGGAATGGAAGCTCTCATGTCCTTCAAGCGATTGCTGCAGCTTGTTTGGGCTGCTGAGATGTGTATAAATCAAAAGTTAAAAAAAAAAATGACCTTTTTCAAACTTTTTAAAATATCCAAGCTCCACCATAGTAGACATATTCAAACTTTCCCCCTCGTTATTCTGCTAACCAAAGGATGCCGAATGAACCCCTCCCCCCCTCTCCTGGTGTACTAATTGGATATGATTACCTGTCTGGCAATCAGGTACCTCTTTACTATAGTGCTATTTAGGAATGTGAAAGTGTTGAGTAGTGGTTTTCTCTAGTTCCTTGCCATAGCTGCCTTTTCCAGTTACCCTCTGCAGAACAGATGATCAGGAAATTCCTAAGATTCCCTTCAACCACATTTGTAGGCTGAACTTCTCCATTCATGTATTGTAAATAAAAGAATCATCATCTCAAATTAACACATGTATACTCATCATGTGGCAGTGGTGATTTTCTTCTTCTCCAGTGCGTGTGTTAACACGTTACATTTTGGAGGCAATGTCTTGGCAACATGTGGCCTATTCATTATGACCTGTGTTGAATTTTTTTGTTGCAAAAATTCTTAAGGCTCAATTGCTTCTTAACAAAAAAAACAAAAAAACAATTTCAATTCATTTTAGGGGTGTGATAGTAAATAGAATATGCTCTTTTGCCACAGGAAGCATCCTATAGCCATTCCTAGAATTCATAGACAAACTATGTAGCAAATTGCTACAGTCTCAGTGTATGTGATGCAAGTAAAAGTAAAGGTACCTCTGACCGTTAGGTCCAGTCGTGGACGACTGTGGGGTTGCGGCGCTCATCTCGCTCTGTAGGCCAAGGGAGCCGGCATTTGTCCGCAGACAGCTTCTGGGTCATGTGGCCAGCATGACTAAGCTGCTTCTGGCAAACCAGAGCAGCGCACGGAAACACAGTTTACCTTCCCGCTGGAGTGGTACCTATTTACTTGCACTTTGACTTTGACTTTACTTGCTAGGCAGGCAGGAACTAGGACCAAACAACGGGCGCTCATCCTGTTGTGGGGATTTGAACCACCGACCTTCTAATCGGCAAGCCCTAGGCTCTTAATTAGATGCAATTTAAAGGGAAAGTAAGGAGGTGAAAGACACTCTTAAGAGTCTTTGAGCTTTAGCCTAGTTTCATTTTTAATCCATTCACCTTTCAAAATCTCAAATTTATTATTACTTATTTCATGTTGTTGTAATTGCTATTTACTCCTGAAACTTCACTGGGCAGGCCCTTATTCAGTGTAGTTTTGATTTACATTTAATGAGTGATAGTTGCCACTATGACAGTCTGCATTCCTGTTTACCATAAAACTGTCTTCCATCTTACTATAATGGTCACTTGATTGTTTGGAGCATCCAGGATGTCTGATGGCAGAAGTAATTGCATTCAGCCGTAGTTTTAGCACAGTAGCCAAGTTGATGAGGGTTTGGCTGTAATGATTGTGAAGTTGGGAGGAAGTATCCTTACACACGTTGTGGTAGAAAGCCTGGGTTTACTATCGGTTGGCTATTTGAGAGGAAGCCACTGCCAGTCTCGCCTCCCTGGTGAGTATGCATGTATAATACATAGTTTGTGCACACAAGGGGTTATCTTCCCACATTACATGCACACCTACAAATGTTGTATGTGAAGTGTCCTCTAACCATATGGGAATTTTTGCTTTTTGATTCAGCAGGATGGGAACTTTGCCATGGCGGTTGGGAGTTGCTGGTTAGGTAATTTCCAATGCTTTTTTCTAGTGCTGTCTTTGTTACCCATTTTCCAGAATAAAGTGCCTCAGTGTATTCCAGTGGGCTTTAACAGTTTTCCTTTTTTATATTTGCCTGCTTTCTATTTTGTAGCCCTATTGTCCAATAGTGAGTATTCTTGAGCTATAGCTCCAAAAGCCTTTGGGGAAGAACCTCCCATGCTAGAGGAAGGTAAAATAAATCATAGCTGCTATGTCATTAGATATTAGCATTGTTGCAATATAGCTCAATAGTACCATTTTGGGTTCTCAGTATTTAGAGATGCCCTAGTATTAGACCAATTCAACCGATAATAGATGGGAATGGTCTATAGCTCTCAATAAATTTGATGGTTTGAAATGGATGTTGTTTCCTCTGTGTGAATATTTGCAAAACTCTTCTTTCTCCACTACATACCCTCTTAAATATGAGTTATGCATGCTTTGAAATAAGCCCCTCCCTTATCTGCTAGGGCTATTGCCAATACAAATTCTCATTTTTCTAGCAGGCACTACAAATTAATTAGGATAAACCGGTACTGTTTTTCTTTTTCCAATACTAAGGTCATGTGTTTGGCCCGGGGGTGGGCAAGAGAGACAATGGGCAACTGTAGATTGGTATTCTTCACCTGTTAATTTCGCTAGTTTCAAAATGCTAAAAAGAACGTTAGATGAAAGATTAAAGGGTGTAGAACTGTGAACTGCCACTTTCAACCATTGACCAGTAATAATCTGTTCTATTTTCTGTAGGTTTCTGAAATAAGTGTGTGAGGGGGTAGTCTTTTCCTGAAGATATTAGGGCTTCAAGATGAAATAGGACTTGGTAAAGGTGTCTCATACTATAATTTCTCTTATTCTGTGATATATAGTCATACATTTATTTAGTTGGTTCAGATGAATGTCTGTTTTTAGCAGTGAGATGGATGCTTTGAAGCAGTGTTATTTCACAGCTTTTCTTGAAGCATCACTAGAGAAGGGCTAGTCTGTTTATAAATTAACAACTAACATTCTATACTCTGGCAACAGTACTTCTCAGGGTTAATGTTCATATAGCACAGGCAACAGGCTGGAGTCTATATGGTTTTTGGAGCTGCAAACAAACTATTTAGGAGAAATCATGAACATATGTGTTATTGTGTTAGCAGTAACAGGCATAGAGGTGGACTTTTAGAAATGTATTCCATGTGAAATTGTGTCACCTAGAGGTACCCATTTATATACTGTACTATTTATGAACAGGGTGGTCTACAATTCTGCATTGGAACACCTAAAATTATTAGACTGTACCATACAAACCAAGCCACAAATGCACAGACAACAGTGTGGCGGCCATCCTCTCTCAGCCTCCCCCCCCCAAAAAAAAAATCCAATGGGCAGGTGGCTGCCACTGAAAACCTCTTTCCTGTCCAGGCAAGCAACAAGGCAAGAAGCAGCAGCTTAAGTCTAATTTGACCACCTATCTTAGGGGTGATAGGTGTGTTGCTCCCTGTGGCTTGAAATTGGCTGAAATAAGCCCAGCTACTTATTTAAGAACAAAACAAAAGCAGGAAGTAGCTGGGCTTTTATCTCAGTAAGTCTAAAATTGATTCCCTAACTCTCTAACCCACTCCTGCACTGATTTCTGGTGCTGTAGCAGTCTTGTTTGGCAGCAGCAGGGAAGCTTCAGGGAGACATGTTTGATATGCTGCATACTAAAACTGCAGTAGCTACTGGAAAAACTATGTTTCCCAGAAGCTAGTTGCAACAGGGGGGAGGCTATTCCTGCAGCTGCTGCAGTAATTCTCTTAATTTGTGGTTAAAGGAAAGCAGGTTTGTCTTGTAATACTTCATATATCAACCCCAGAACTCTTTATTTCCACGGCTAGAAAGCTGAGTTTGATTACATTGTTATTCCTTAAGTGATGCCCTCTAACTACTGATCATGAGGACTTAAAGCAAATTTTGTCTAGGAACTGTCCTAGCAGTATAAACCGTTACAAACCAATGCAGACTTTCAGACATTGCTCATTTAAGTAGAACCTATTTTACCTCTGATAATGCTTTAAGTTATGTTGGAAGAGATTGAAGCTTGGTTGCACTCTAAAAGATTATGGATTTTGATTGTGAGAGCAAAAGAGATGAGATAAACGAAAGACTATATAACAAACCACAATTTATCCCCTCTATAGAGCTCCAAAACTGTAAAAGCAACTCATCAGCATATGGGTTAAAAGCCTATTTCAATCCTGTTCATACAAAAGCATAGAGGATTTGAGTTATGACTAGAGGTTTTAGAAAAAAATTGTGTTTGCTTCTAGTGAATTCCTAAAACAATTGGTTGGTTTTCAATAATAAGCAAATTTGCATTCTGAAATACTGATGTGACATGCAAATCAGTTAAGTGTTCAAGGACCTGTATTTTTCTAATTCCTTATGCAAGTACAGCATTTTCAAAATTACTGTCTGAAGCCTTTTGTGCCATTTGATGAATTAAAAAAACTTGCTATTTCCAGTGTTAAAAAGGAGTTACCAGCTCCCTCATCTACTGTTTATAAATTGAAGGGGTATGTTTATTTTTTCTCTGCTGATGGCGCTTTGTTGTAAGACCCATGCCCCTAGCCCTCAGTTGCACTTTAATAAAGTCAGTTTTGAAGAAAAGATATGTGGTTTTTCCTTCTTTTTAGTGCGGGTGTGGGAAAACTGGTGGGCCTGAGGATTGAATATGGCCATGCACAGCTCCCCATAGGGCTCTTTTTGGGCTCTAACCCCTGCCCTATACATGCCCACTACTGCTTTTGCCAGTCTGGAAAGTGTCACATTATGCTTTTTGCTTGTCTAGATGGAGGGGTGGTGGTATAAAACCTTTTGATTTTTCTGTGGTAGGGTAGCTGTGTTCGAGCTACAGGAGTTGCATCTGTTACTCCACAGACTTTTCCTCTAACACCAATATTAACACTCTGGCTGCTGGTAATGGCTTCCCTTTAAATTCTGAAACAGAAGAACTGCAGCTAGAAAGAAAAGGGATTAGGAATACAGGATCATTTTTTAAGATCTTAACCTTTCATCTCAGTATTTTATCAAAACCACATTCCTGAGCACTCAAGTTTTGACAATGAAAGGGTCAGCATAAAATCCCAGCTCTCAAAATATTCTTTCTGTGCTGCCATAAAGAGCTGAAGTGAAAGAAATAAAAAAGCAATTTTAGCTCCATAGGCTAACCTTTCCTTTCCTTTTCTTAATAAAAAGATCCATGTTTTACTGTTGGACTTCTTGGAACTCCTCATGTGGAATACACATTTCCAAAATTCCAAATTAGTCCATAGTTGAACTACATTTTACTTTTTCCCAAGTCAAGTAAATTTGACTAAAATTGAGAACTACTAAGGCAGTACTCCCACATACACTCTGTGTACACTTTCTCAACCCTTAATGCTGAATCAAAATTTTATTCAGGATTATAGGGTGTGGTCCAATAGGGTGGGGGGACACGCCTTTTCAAATTTAGCTGGTGGTGTAAGGAGAAGACCAGCAATCCACACACATAAACACAAACACACCCTCTGCTTGCAACTATGTCAAGAGATTTATAAACCGATACCAAGAGCTGGCAACTTTACAAAGAAAGAGCCCAGGGCTACCTAATCTATTATGAGCTGGAAATTCCCAAGTGCAAATAAAACACTTGCATGACAGAGCAGAACCCACCAATCGAGCAACCTTAAGGGATTTTTATTGGACACCACAAGGCAGCTTCATTTAAAGCAAGAGTGGGTGACCTGTGGCCACAGCATTCCCACTCATTTGGGCTGTTTGGGTGGCACGGATGAGTCCAGAAACACATGCTACCAGGGCAACAGGTTAACCACCTTTGCTGTAAAATTTGCTGCCTAATGTAAAAAGAAAACAGGAAACAATTTTCATTGTTGAAATTTTACAAACAGCAACACAAATACATATATATCAACTACTTGAATTAACAATGATCTGCTAAAAACTGGACAACAACTGGCTCTTTAGAGCCAGTTTCCAGGACAACAGGAAAGATGAAGCGCTCCAAGGCTAGGTACCATGGGGCACTAGCAGCAATCATAGCCAGCACTGTTCCCCCAAGCTAAGGTTTTTTCACATTAGTGCAATTCCTTTCACTGATGCCCAAGAGTAATGTCCTTAGATGGGTTGGAGCACCTGCTATTGCTCATTAAGGCTCTGTAGTTTTATAAGTGATCCCAAACACTCCAATCCAGTTGGCAACTGGCAGAACAGAACATCTACCCTTTGCTCCAAGCTTGAAATTTGCAAGGAATGACGGACTGCTCCCACCATGACCCCAAGAAAAATAGCCACTTGCCTCCTGAGATGTAGAGCAGGACCAAGTATTTCAAGTAGAAAAAAAATGTCATTCATAATTCATACTTTAGAGCAAGGTAAGCAGCACAATGGAACTAATTACTATTGGTAAAAATTGCAAGCAAAGCTTAAAACAGTTCCTTTTAACTGTTTCCTGGTTTTAAAAAAAAAGATTTCTTAAAGGTAGACATGTTGTGTTCCCTTCATTCACCTCTAGAAGAGAAAGAAAAGAGGAGTTATGTTCAGTCCACTACAGTTATATTCAATGGTCCACATATTTAGGTATTTCCCAAACAAGTGAACGCCAAAAGGCTTTTTCTTTCATACACACCCTGCATGTGTGAAGAATAATAATAATAATAATAATAATAATAATAATAATTTATTCTTTATACCCCGCCCATCTGGCTGGGTTTCCCCAGCCCATCCTTTAGGATCCAACTGAAGGCAGGTTCACAAGTCAGAATACATATTGCCAACATGGCATCTCTGGACACACATGTGCCTGCAGCAGCCTTCCCTGACTCCTCCCTGCTGCAACTGAAATCTTGCAGTTGATGAAACAAGCTTCAGAGGTCTCTCTGTGTGTTGCTAACAATGTTTTCTCTGGTTTGCAAGCCGCAAAATTTGGTGATCTTGGAGTTAGGGTAACACACCAAACAGAGTCAAAAATGCTCAATTTCCTCATCCTAACAGAGGAAGCGTAAGGAACTTCAGGCCCTCGGGATTTCCCCCAGTCCATTTCCCCCGTGAGCACCATCAAGTCCTTCTGTCTGGCTGGAATGTGTCACTTGAACTGCAGTGACTGCCTCTTGCATGTGAGGATGCAAGATGGGGAGACTGTATATAAGTCATGCCCCATTGTTTTGTCTCTGGCCACAAGCAGCACCACTTGTACATGGGCCCCAGTTGTGCATCCTATTCACACATGATGTAAAATCAGGGACCCAACAAACTCCTTTCCTACAACATTTCACACGGCCTGAATAACCACTCCTTTCCCCCCTAGCTTCCAAAGTAGGGCTGAATTATTCACTGGGCATGGAGATAATTAAATAGCAACACCTGGATTTTATTTTATATCACCTCAGGTTCCAAGTTGTTCACATAACCACGGAGGTTCTGGTTGATGTAGTTCACGGTTGTGCTGAACACTTGTTGTAGAAGAGATGGCATAGTGTTTGCTACTTTTTTGGCTAAAACCATAGCTACCACTAGCATGGCTCTCTCCTGCTCCATTTCCAAAGGCATCCTTCGCACAACTTCCTTCACTACTTGAGACAGGTGATTGGTTATTGCCTAAATAAAAGAGAGAGGGGAAATGTACCTCTTTGAAATGCTGCCATTCTGTTCCTCTCTACTCCAATCCCTCACAAATAAAACCTATTTTCTCTTCCCCCTTGTCCCCACACACCGCAAGGCATTTGGCGGATCTTTGTTTTGCTCCTTTGCTGTTTATATTACAATAGTTCCAAACATCAAAGATCAGTGTAACAATCATTAACATCCACCGACGATAGAATAATTAAAAAAAAACATTTCTAAATTATACATGGGTTCATTTATGTATGGATTTCAAAATTCAGCAATCCAATAATATGTCAATAGCAAAGTAACTCCTCAAAGAAGACAAAATACTTTTAGATTATAATTTGCAGGTGTCAACTGTTTATAGGCCTTTACCACTGAAGCTTGAGTGGCATTAAGTTGCATTCTACTTTTTTATAATCATGCATTGGCCACCCACTTTAAAATAATGACTGCCTTCTCCATTTATAGCCATGTTTCTGGTGAGTAACCTAATGCAATTTATTGTGGGGGAGATCAAAATGGAAATACACCTTCTAACATAAATGAAAGCAACCAACCCCGCTCCCGGCCAAATGAACCACACCATGGGTCAATTTTGCTTTGCTTGCTCCACACCTCCAACATCTGCTGTTAGTAGGCACTCCTTTGCTTAACCGACAAGTAAATCCTTTTAGAACAATTCTCACCAATAGATGAAAAAACAACGGCTGCACCTCTTCCATGTTTTAAATTTTCTTTAAAACATGCTCCCACCACAACAGAAGTACTATTACAGATTACAGTCATAGAATCAAGATTCTCCTCCAGTGAAAAATGGAGGTTTTCAAGGTTGTGCCTGCTTCATCACACATATGGGGAGGCTGCTTTTATGGGAACACCCTCCACAGAAATAATGGAAGTCTGGTGACATAGCTCAGCTGGCAAAGCATGAGACTCTTAATCTCAGGGATGTAGGTTCAAGCACCAAGTTGGATAAAAAGATTCCTGCTTTGCAGAGGGTTGGGCTAGATATCCTCATGGTCCCTTCCAACTCTATAATTCTATGATTCTACCTTCCAGGGGGAGGGACTTTTAAAAAATCACCCCAAGGGAAGCAGTGGGAGCAAGCCTTGGACTCGCCTGCTTCATGGAACACTGTTGTGCCCCAGGGCCAGTTTTGCAGCTAAGCTGAATGCCTTGTTGTCCTCTGTCCAAGAAGAAGACATATCCCTGCATTCCTGAAGTAGAAATTACTGCCTTTTAGCTCACGAGATTGTAGGAGAATCCACAGCAAAACATGCCTGAACTCACTCTCCCAACTCCAATTTTATGTTCCTCAGTCCCAACAGTAAAGCTGAAGTAATTATTATACATCCCATTCACCAAGTCACCTCTGCAAGAGAAGCATGGACTTTGCAATGGTTCCCAGAAAAACCACACAGCAGTTATTTGGATCCAGGATTTCACTTATCATGGTAGATGAAACTCTGAAGTAAGCCTTAGATTTCATTCCTCTCAATCACCTCTTTGGACATGTTCTCCGCCATAAACTGCCGCACAAGATTCTTTATGAGCGATGGGTCAATCTCGGCAGCCAGCTGATCTCCGATTTCAGCCAGCTGAGCTCCAATAATCCGGAAAATTTCCTCTTCATCCGAATATATGACTGAAAAAAGATCAAACAGAATGGAATTCTCTGCTCTTCCTCTCTGAACTTCCAGGGCCTACTGAAGGCTTTTTTTTATTCCAGCAGGCATTTTAACTGATGTTTTGTTTTTTAGTGAAAACTAGTTGTTATTTTTGGTATTGCACCTTTGAAAAAAAATCACTGAAAGACTACTGTAGCTAAGTGGTATATAAATTGTTCAAATAAATAAGGGGCATATCCACACCACACAGGTGAAGCACTACCCAGCACAGATTTAAAGCAGGACTTCCCCTAAAGAATCCTGGGAACCGTAGTTTCCCACTCACAGGGCCCTTTACAAACTACAGTTCCCTAGATTCTTTGGGGGAAGTCATGTGCTTTAAAAATGCACTGGATGTGACACATGGCGTGGATCTGCCCAGGTTGAAGTTAGGTTCCAAACAGACAGCTGAGGAGGACAGCTCAGAGGATTTGCTACAAGTGTCCACCGTAGCATGGTGGTTACAGCACTGAATTTATGGCCAGGGTTCAAATCCCTGCCACAAAGCTTGCTAGGAAACCTTAGGGCAGCCACTGCCTCTCAGCCTAATCTACATCACAGGGCTACTGAGAGAATTATGTGTGCAAGGGGTACACTGCTCTGAGCTGCTTGCAGAAAAGCCAGGATAATAATGTACGTTTTTGCATGTGTGCTTTTAAATGGCCTTAACTGTTTGCAGAGCTATTTTTAACAGTTTTATTTATTTAACTGTTCTTAAAATATTTATATTTATTGCATATTTGTAGTTCTGTCTGTTTTAATTCATGCTGTCAGCAGCCTTGGTCCTGCACTGAGGGAAAAGCCAGGGTATCAAACAAACAAACCAAACTTGTTTGCTCAAGATAAAATACCTACTGTCCTCAGGTTGCCCAAATCTGTTTCCATCTGTCTGAAGCTCATCATCATCGTCCTGCTCTGAAACCAACTGGTTTTTCAAAGCACGAAGCTCTGACGCAAAAGCGCAGTCGGAAGACTTCTCCAGGAAGGAGTAGAGAAGAATCTTGGTTAGCTGTGCCTCCTGAAAGGGGCCATTATAATCACCCTATAATGGGGGGGGGGGAGAGAGAGAAACAGAACAGGTATTATATATGATAAACAAGCATGCAGCCAACTTCATTTAATGCTTATTTAAAAATATTTATAATAGCAGTTCTAGTGCATGAAATCCTTTATCATCTTGATCCAGGGGTTATGCATATCTATAACCTTACCCTGCGAAACTGGATAAATATCAGTTTATATTTAAATACAAAAAAGGGGAAGTTAGCAGCTCTCAAGATACTAAAAATACCAGGCACTGTCAAACTCTCCAGAGTCAGAGCCAAGTATGGTTTCTAGTGTCCCAGGGGCAGTTATTTTGTAACTCTGTTTTAGTGTAGTGCATTTCTTTTTCGACTCTGCCCTTGTCTTCGAATCACCATCACACCATTGCTAATAAGGCGATCTTGGCATCTTTTAATTCACACTTGATGTCTGCAAAATAAGATTAAGGACCAGCCTGACTGAGCCTTGTGCCAGCATTAGCTTTCGTGGACTACAGTCCATTTCATCAGGCGATGTCTGTGGAAGTTTATGCTATAATAAACCGGCCTGTTTTTTAAGGTGCCACAAGCCTCTTTGCTGTTTTTTGTCGCAACAGACTAACACAGCTACTCTTCTGGAAATGGTCCCTCGTAGTTGTGCATGCACAATCAAAGCCAGCTATCGGGACTGAATTCTCAAGTGATTCTGAGCTAGAGCTGCCTTAAAAGGGCAGTGCTTTCCGCAAGAAAACACTTATCTAAACATATGGGATCTGTGCTTGTGAACTGCAGCAATTTGTAAACTTTGAGAACTTGGAAGAGACAGGGACCACCACTCCTAAGCAGGGATTCCCTATGTCTCTACATAGCTCAGGAGAAACTGAGAGCCACAGCTTGCTCCTAACTTTGTTCTGCTGAACACTTTTAGGGGGAAAGGGGGTAGGGGCTTCTAGAAAAGGTGACTCAAAAATATCTTTTCTTGGACAAACAACTCAACATTTCTTCAGACGATACAATCATTTGCAAATAATTTTTGATCCAACCTGGTCCATTGTTGATGCTGATGCTAGGTTACTCGTAATCTTCGGAAATCACAGGGCTTCTACCTGCAAAAGAAGAATTGCATGTGATTTCTTTTCATCTCTTGGTTAATTCTCTCTCTGCAGCTCAAGCTGGCCAGTATATGCCCAGCAATTACCATCTGAAGATCATAGAGGCCTCCTTGACAGCTATTTCACACCAGAATTTTATATCTTTCCACAGACTGGGGGAAAGGGCAGAACTTCTCAATATATTTTATTTGCATATACTGCTGCTGGTGTTTTCACTGATGATGAATGGGTTTTATTAATATGTATTTATTTGACACTTCACTGTGTGAGGGGGTGGTCCCTGCTGCATTGAAACAGGCAGTGATGCAACAGCTCCTGAAGAAACCAGCTCTGGACTGGAACAACTACTGACCAGTTGCAAATACTCCCTCTTTTGGGGGAAGGTAGTGAAGAGGTCTGTGGTGGGGCAGGTGCAAGCATTCTCTGAGGACCTTTGCAGACAGGGGGAGTGCAACCTTGCTCCAGCTTCTTGATCCCTCGTCAGCAACCTCCTGGATCGGCTCCAGGGAATGGAAATTAGGGGCTGCAATCGTACTTCAGGACCGAGTCCAGAGAGTAGCATCAGAAGAGTGCCTTTTGGCTTCCTGGCAGCTACGCCACAGGGGACTCTCTTACCTCCAGTGCTATTTAATATCTACACGAAGCCATTGGGAGTGGTCATTAGGTGTTTCGGGGCAAGGTGCCGTCAGTGTGCTGATCACACTCAACCATATTTCTCCATAACATCTGAACCAGGAAAGGCTGTGCAGTCCCTGGGACACGGCTTGGATGCAACGGTGAAAATGATGAGGAAAATCATTCTCAAAAAAGGAAGTGGCCCAGGACTCAGTTGTAAAATGTTAAGGGCTTTCAGGTAGCAGAGCCCAAGGCTTGTGGGGCAGGCATAGGAACCAATACCAGGATAGATGGACCAATGGTAAGGAAACTTTCACAAGTCAGAAGGAAATGCTGGGAATGATTTACTCTGCCCCACCCCTGCTATCAGAAACCCCAAAGCTTTTCATCTCCAAACTACAACACCTTGGGCTGGCTTAATTAACATATCTGCATGCTCCCTTTCATGCATAATTTCCAGATGCTCAATGCAGCCAGACAACAATGTCACTGATGTTACATGGGATGGAAATGTTTTCAATGATTTATTTTTGAATGGAAAATACCTTGAATTATTATTATCCATAAAATTATTTTTTCAGGTTGATTACTGCTACGGCTGCAATGCCGACGTAACAAATAAACCAGGCATAGGCAAACTTGGCCCTCCAGATGTTTTGGGATTACAATTCCCATCATCCCTGGCCACAGGTCCTGTTAGCTAGGGATCATGGGAGTTGTAGTCCCAAAACATCTGGAGGGCCGAGTTTGCCTATGCCTGAAATAAACAGCTTTTCCACAAGCTAAAATTAGTGTTAGTAGGCCTCAGCGCTTTCCTTTTCTCCCACTTAAATGGTAACAATGAAAATCAATGCCTGCAGTCAAGCTGCCATGAGCTTAACTACGTTTATTTGAATTTAATTTAAATATATATGCAGGGCATTGCTATGTATATTTACTACCCAGGTAGGTGGTAACTTCCACACTGGCTTCTTGCACATTCTTTTTTCTTTTACCATCCCACAATGTCCGCCTGCACACTCCGCTGCAAATCTTGCTGTTCTTTGCCTAAGCAGTTTAAGCACAATTAAGCCTAGCTCAGACAAGGAGAATGAAAGCAGAGTACGAAGGAAGTGGGGACGCTGAACAATAAACTCCAAAGGGGAAACCTCAAAGGAATAGGAAATCACTAAGACAGACCAAATTGTTTTAACTTGGTAATAAAAACCACAGGAAATAAGTATCGGTCTGCGGCTCAGGCTCCAATTATCCACTAACGACTGGAAATGTATTCTTCTTATTATAACCAGTTTATGACCTGCCTGCCCACCACCCCAAGTCCCAGCGTGGGTTGAAACAACTAAAGCACCATGTTAAATACAGTTTAAAGCCACTTACAACCACAGAAGGTGGGTCCAAAAAGCATACATCTCAGGTGTCAAAAGCCAAGGAGAGAGGTGTGCCACTTATCACCTACTGCAAGTGACCAGTGGCTGCCCTGATGCATAATACTAATACTAATAATAATAATAATAATTTATTATTTGTATCCCGCCCATCTGGCTGGGTTTCCCCAGCCACTCTGGGCGGCTTCCATAGACACCAAAAATACACTAAAATATCACAGATTAAAAACTGAATTAAAAACTGTCTTCTGAATGTCAGGTAGTTATTTATCGCTTTGACATCTGATGGGAGGGCGTTCCACAGGGCGGGCGCCACTACCGAGAAGGCCCTCTGCCTGGTTCCCTGTAGCTTTGCTTCTCGCAATGAGGGAACCGCCAGAAGGCCCTCGGCGCTGGACCTCAGCGTCCGGGCAGAACGATGGGGGTGGAGATGCTCCTTCAGGTATACTGGGCCGAGGCCGTTTAGGGCTTTAAAGGTCAACACCAGCACTTTGAATTGTGCTCAACTATCAGTCATGGTGGCCGGGCTCGATGGGAGCTGGAGATCAACATCACCTGGAGGGCTACAGCCTCTCCACATCTGCCTTAAGCAAAGCAAGCTGCAGTACTGTTGCTAAGGTATGGCTGCCACGCAATCTATGTGACTGTTTTATACATGCTTTTAATATACTGTAAATCCCTTTGGGATGCTCCATGGGAAGCAATTATTAATGAATTATTACTCCTACTCCTACTATGAGTTCCCAGTCCAAATCCCTGGCTGCATATATTAATCTGTGGCAATATTGTAGATTCTATGCTTCACAGAGCCTGCAGTGAACTTTAAATGAAGCTTTAAAGTTCAAAGCTTTGGTAAATCTGTTTGTTTTAATTTTTGCATGCGGGGGCAATCACAAAACGTATTACGTTGTACAAAAATTAGGAGCAATCCTATACTGAATGCAATGTGTGCAGAGAAAATGTTGGTCAAGTATAAGAAAAAAGCTTAATAGGTTAAATGGAGATAACAGAACCTATGTAACCAAACTATAAAATGATTGCAATGTTTACTGGTGCCACCTAGGGATTGCCACCAAACTTCCAATACAAAGCAGTACAAACATTTGTCAGAACTGGGAAAGTGAAATAGCTTTAGTTGCAAAGGTTGCAAAATACACCAAAGTATTTAATTCACAGATTGGCAAGGGGATACAAAAAAAGCCAACTTTTTTGTGGGGGGAGAGAAGGCACAATAAACACTCAGAAATCAAATTTATATAAGGCTCCAAGGAAAAATGCCAAAGAAACTGAATTTTCAAAATGCAAGGGAAGATAAATGCCTTTGCATTACTGATTCATTCATCCCATACTTTTGATTACAGTTCTCCATCACTTTCCTAACCACAAAAAGTCACTTCCTTTTTTAAAAGTAGACCTGTTGCACCAGGGCGACTACATTAACTGCTGAAACCTCAGGAAAGAATTCAACACTGTTTTAAGAGAAATGTTCCATCAGCACAAGCAGTTCAGCCTGTCAAATGGAATAATTTCAGGGGGTGGGCTAGGAGAGGAGAGAGGGGAGAAGTCCCATTGTGCAAGCAGAAATCCTCAGGGCGGGGAGCGGGGGAAGCTTCTGCTGATGGGACACATTAGGTGAATCTCACCCTAAACTTTCTGGTACGTGCTTGAATCGCCAAGTAAAGATATGAAGGGTGTCAATCATATAAGGACAACAGTCATCATAATATCATCGTAACAGCCATGAAAAAACATATGTTCAAGTCAACAACCTAAAAAAAAAAATGACTCATGTTGCAAAGGTCATATTTATTAAGAAAGTAGCTGTCAACATCAAATTCTCAGCTCCCAAGTTCCAGGAAACACAAAACATTGTATTTCTGGAAGCAGGAGTGAATGACAGTAGTTCTCTAGGTGGACTTTTTTGGTCAAGTTGAAAAGCAGAATACTAGCTGGCATCTATTAATACTGGATGTGCTCCCTTTTAATTTTTTTGCTTTGTAGGCAATTATTTACACAGATTGCTTGCTCACCTCAAACTCCAATAGTAAGAATGAGGTCTTTGGTGATAAAACCCCTTAATTCCTTTAGTTGGGTATGATTCTTTTATTTTATTTTTAGCAGTTCTCATTGTCTGTTCAGGTTTCCAGCTGCTAAGTGTCTGGGATGTAGGTTTGACAAGAGCCCTTTTTATTCCTGTTGCTTGTGGGAATCATCTTGCACCTCTAGCAGAGTTTGAAATTTCCCATGTGCCTGCCAGGCTCATTTTTTTACCTGGCTATCGGTCACTTGCGACCAAGTGAAGCTAGGAGCCAGAATGGCGTCTGACGTCTCCACCATCTGGAGGCACATGTCTGAGGATCCTTGGATCTTGCCTGTTTTCACACACTAACAACACATCCTGTAGAATTCCATCAGTTATATTTTATCTGCACAATCAGAATGAACCCAAGAGTTGCATTGAAAAATATGCTTTTGAGCTATCTGGCCCCTAAATGGCAACTAAACATTCCATTTTGGCAACTGTAACCCTGGTTTAAGGACCCACCTGGGTCTTTATATCTGAGTTTCTAACACTGACTCTAGACTGTGATTTAGGGGGCTTGCAGTGTTGTTTTCATTTATGATTACATTCACAGTGTCTACTCACAGTGTCTAGTCACACAGCTAACTGCTCACAGGAAAGAGACCTACCCATGTGAACCATTGAGTGAAGCCTGTCAAATGCAGAGAGGGGTTTGCGCAGTGGACAGACAGCCTGAACAGCTCACGTGCTGCCAACTTGCAAAACTTTTTTTTTTTTGCCTCAGGTAGTTTAACTGTCAACTGCACACCTAAAGACAGGTGGTGGTGGAGAAACAGATAAGAGATATAGCAAGTAGATGCTGAAAAAAGTCTTACTGTTCCAAATGTAACAGAGACCAATCTTATCCAAACCCACAGGAGACTTTAGATATTCAGAGGGTAACAGGAGCACACACACGTGTGCAAATAATTCACACAAGCACGAAGTTCCTATGGTAAGGTTACCAGATTTTTTCCGATGAATCCAGGGACACTTTTCAACTTCAATGGATTTTGTATGGGGACTGATTTGTAAATCCGGGGACTGTCCCCGGGAAACGGGGACGTCTGGTAACCTTATCCTATGGGTTATGGCCTCTATTCTCACACCCTGGCTCCAGAAGAAGCTTCTTGCAAGACACACCTGCCTCCAACCACAGTGGCAAAAGGGAAATATAATTGAGGCTTCTCAATTTACTCAATGGGTCACTGGCCAAAAAGAATAATATTCCAAGGCTGAAGTTAGACCCAAATTCACTTTGGAAAAGGAGGCCATTTCCTCCAATTATGAGCAAACGTGAGGAGGTTCTGCTGCAGGGTTGAGCTCTATTTTCCTCACATTTGCTCTTGTAATGAAACATACAGTCTCCAAATCAAACACAACAGCTCCCTCTCTAGTGCGTCAGGCATGCTGTCCACATTGTTTTTTATTTCAAGTGCCTTATGTGCATGTTTGTTTCATGCTTTAAAAAAAAATTGGGGGGTGGGGTGCTGGGTAGAGGAAGAAAATGTGGCTTTGTGACCAATACAAAGGCCAGACTATCAAAGTGGTAAAAATCTGGCTTCTGCTGAAAACTGCTGGTTTCCTCCAACCAAAATGTGGTGAGGATACTTCCACTGCAGACTGGCTGGAAAAATGATGTACTTCTGCATGCAAGCTATACTTCTGTGAAACCCACTATCAGATCCAAATGCATACAAGAATATTATCACGCTCTGAAAAGTGAGCAAACTCAGCACTGTTCAAAGTTGTAACACAAAAGTAGAATACATGCAACCTGAATCAGGTCCAAAACACTTGTGTGTATTCTTCGGCACTTACCCCTTTAAAATATTAACAAGGTGGGAGAAATCCTTTCCTAACGCTGCTTACCTGCATTTTAGAGAAACAAGCGCCATATCACACACTTCAGACCCTAAGCTACCACTTATGGCCTCTATGGTGGATGGGAAAGAAAGGCAGTTGCAGGACCACTCTTCCTATTTCCTTGACAAACCTATTCATCACTGAGGCTTCTGCAGCTGTTGTTATATGAAGCAGGGACTGAATATGACACATGCAATGGTAGCAAGTGAAGCTGGGAAAATGACTAGAACTCCCTTGCCTCCCAGTAATCTTGGCAGGCTCTTCGGTACTTTAGCTACAGAAATGCTCGTTCCCAACGTTGTCACATTTAGGTGTGACTGAGGACATGAACATTAAGATCAAGGTTGGGCCTAAACATTAAGATAAAGCTTGATATGGAGAAAAAGCTCAGTGTCACCTTCCTCCAGCTGTGTCCCACTTTATCCTAAGGTAAAGTGAGTCACTTGTTGCCATTCATCTGTATGGATAAAGTATAGCACTGCATTCAGGAATGTGATTGTGATGTAATGTCTCACCCCATTCCACTCTTGATGATACAAGGTGGCCTTGCACCACTAGGAATCTGGGGCAGGTGGGAACAGAAAGTGAGATGATGCGTGAGATGAACTGTGCTTCCAATATTCAATCTCTTCCTACACACACACATTGCCTGCCACAATAATTTTTTTAAAAAAAGTTATATAAACAAAACCTAATTTCTCGCTTCTTGTTGTTTGGTCACACTGCACTAGGAAATGAGAACCTGTGGCCCTCCAGATATTTTATTTATTTATTTCAGCATTTAGATACTGCTTAGTAAATAAATCAAAACAGTGATTTCCTGAACTCCAACTCCCATTAGCCCCAGCAAACATGCCCAAAGATCAGGGATGATGTGAGCTACAGTTCAACAATACCTAAAGGAAGAGAAATTGGAGAACTGTCAGGGCTTTGGCAGGGTGCCAGTTAACTTTTTCCCTAGGCTGATGTATTTATATTGCAACTACAATTGAGAAAAGAAAGGAGAGAGAACAACTGGAGCGACATGGGACTTTCTGGAAAAATGGATTAACATTTGGCAAAGAAAGAAGAAAAATTATGGACAAATAATTACTATAGATCTTCATTTGTGGACTAATAAATTATTGAATGTGTTAATACAAATAGAAGTTATAAACGTTGCAGCTGCTGAATGGATTATAGAGTAATTACGATTGGAATACAACTGGATTAAGTAAGACTTTGGAAGCAGATTTTTTTAAAAAAACAAACCTGTAATTCTAGCACACGGGGGTGGGGCCCCCAAAATTATACAATTGGGTATTTGATTTGGTATAGATATAATGAGGTGTATTTTGGATTTGGAAACTAATAAAAATTATTGTAAAAAAAATACAGTTCAACTATGTCTAGAGCTGGGGTTCCCATGGGCACCCAAAATACACCCCTGATAACACTTGCCACAGCCCCCTGCAACTCCCTATTTTATATATAAATACATAATAAAGGGGGAGGTTGTATTTATTTTGAGGCAGTGCAAATGTTTTTGCAGCTTATGCAAAACGGGTATTTTTTTCATGCTCATGTCTGTTTCTTAGATTTCCAAAAGTGCTTTTGGGCTAGAAAGATTGGGGACCCCAGATCTACAGTACATCCTCCTGCCTGCACCTGGCAAATGCAGCCAGGGCACCACAGCCATACAGGGTTCTCCCTCTGGACCCAACCAAGGAAAGTAAACAAGTTGCGGCAGCTGCTGTTTCTGCATCTCCTGGCTGCTGACTTTCCTGCTCCATCCATGCTTGCAGGGAGAGGGGTACTGGCAGCAGGGAACTTTGCCCCATGAAGGGAGCCCCCAAAGCCCAAGGTCCTGGCTGAACATGCCACTGTGGGCATCTCTCAAGCAGCCAAAGAGGCCTCTTGTTCCCCAGCTCGGCCTGCCCAGTCAAGGAGCCGACAAGGCGCCCCGAGGCCTGCCCTACCCCTGACCACCATCACAACCACGGCTATTTCCGGACACCCCCAGGGGGGAATTTTTTTGGGCAACGTCTGCCTGGGACGTGCGCGTGTCCTGCAAATACCTCCAAATGGGAGAAAAAATAGGAAAACCGCGCAACAAAACACGAGGCGGGAAAGCCAGAAAGAGCAACCGCACCCACCCAATGCTAAAAACAGAATAATAAACCGAATTAATCGGCTGTCCCCTGCCTTTTCATGGCACTTCGAGGAGTCTCCCTCAAAAGCACACACACAAAAGCCCTCAGGGAGGGAAGACCAGACAAGGAGCGAATGCTTGAAGAAAACGGCGCGTTCCCCTTCGGCAAGACTTTTCAAGCGTAGCTGCGGGCTAATAGTCTTGCCACGGTTTTTGAAAACGAATAGCAACATTTGGAGCAACTACAGTGGTACCTCGGGTTACATACGCTTCAGGTTACAGACTCCGCTAACCCAGAAATAGTGCTTCAGGTTAAGAATTTTGCTTTGAGAACAGAAATTGTGCTCCGCCGGCGCGGCAGCAGCAGGAGGCCCCATTAGCTAAAGTGGTGCTTCAGGTTAAGGACAGTTTCAGGTTAAGAACGGACCTCCGGAACGAATTAAGTACTTAACCTGAGGTACCACTGTATATGCTACTGCCACAGAATTGGGGGGGGAGAGCCACGAGGAAGCGCCTCCAGAACATCATGCAAGCGGGTCTCGCCTATGGCTGAACTAGTGAAGGAAGCGCGGGGAGGAGGAGGAGGATTCCAGTCAGCGCCTTCTCAACATTCCCAAACATTTCGGACTCTCTTTTTAGGCCGGAGATCTTTCGGCGGCGGGTGAGGGAGGCGTCGCTGCCAACCGGCCGCCAGCAAAGCCCCCCATTGCGACCACACCCTCGCGCGCGCGCCGGGGAAAGAGGGTCTCTCCAAAGCGGGGCGCGGGAGAGGCGGGAAACCCCGCTTCTCCGAAGCCACTCACCATGCAAAGCGGCTCTGCCCAGCTCAGGTCCCGCAGCCCCGACGCCTGCTCGCTTTCTTTCCTTTTTTCGTCCGCTCCGCTCCGAGCAGCGGATTCGCCACCGCGAGACTGACTTCACTTCCTCCTCGCGCCGCTTTTCGTGGTGCGCTCCTCCCCTCCAAATCCCGCTTTTTAAAGCGACACGGGCCCTTTTCGCGAGCGGGCCTTTCCCACGAGTTGTACCTTGGTCTAGGGGAATAAATGCTTGGAGCGGGACGGGGATTACACATTTCTGATTCAGCGACGTCCAGCCAAGGCGCTGCTCGGCGCTTCTGAGAACAAGCTTTCCAAGAAGCGATTTGCCCGCCGCGTCCCGCCCAATGCGCCGGGTTATTCGGGCTATGGCGCGCTTCAAGGCAGCCTTCTGATCGCGGGAGCTTTGAACTTCTGGGCCAGGTTTTAAATGCCCGCTGAAAACTTTCCTGCTCCGCCAGGCCTCTGCAGTCAATTAAGAATCCGTCCTTCCACAGTGCTTAACTGATGTCTGCTTTTAACTTCCTTACGGTTTTTATGCTTTATTGTTGTAAACTGCCTTGTTATATTTTTAAATGACATAGTGGTATATAAATTTTTAAATATATGACCAAACACATGATTAATCAGATAATTCTGCATCAGTTTGCATAGTTTATTGCAGTAATGGTGAGGTGGGCCAGAATACCCGTTTTTAGGTGTCACACTCACAGTTATGGCCAGTGTGGTGTAATGGTTAGAGCAGCCTTCCTGAACTTGATGCTATCCAAAAGTTTTGGATTCTGCAGCCAGTGGTCAAGGAGAATGGGAGCTGTAGTCCAGCAACATCCAGTGGGCACCAAGACATGGGGAAGTCTGGGTTAGACTAGGCCTAAGGAGACCCAGGTTAAAATCCCCACTAAGCCATGAAGCCAACTGGAAGACTTTGGGCCAGATGCCATCTTACAGGGCTGTTGTGTGGATAAAATGGGGAGGAGACTCACATATACCATCTTCCGCTTCTTGGAGGGGGCACAGGAAGCAAATGGCTAATGATGGGGTGGGTGAGGAAAACTTCCCCCCTTTTTGTCAGTGGATTGCATTTTATTGATTTATAAGTTTTATAAACTGCCTGAAGGACTTTGTTGATGGACAGAATAAAAATGGCATAAATAAATACTTTGAAAATAAACGAATGTTCACACAAAGCAATATATCGGAAGAGGCATTCCCTCCAAGGTGTGACATAATAATAATAATAATAATAATAATAATAATAATAATAATGAAACTCTTCTAATGCAACAGCTGTCACCCACAGACTTCGAAGTAGCAGCAAGTTACTTTAAAAATGCCCAAAGTTGGCCTGCCATGCCTTATACTTTAACACTATCTGCTCTGGAAACTTACTTTGAAAACAGTTCTAAAAACTGCAATGAAACTGCCTGAATCATTGCTGCAGGCAAGCAAGGTGGGAGTGCTAATTTGCAAAAAGATGAGGCAGCCGGTGTTTTGGGGCAGGAAGTGGTAGGGAAGGAAGGCGTGCACCGTATTTTTTGCTCCATAAGACACACTTTTTCCCTCTTAAAATCTAAGGGGAAATGTCTGTGCGTCTTATGGAGCGAATGTGTGGTCCCTGGGGCTGGGGGGAGGGAGACCCCAGGCTTCCCTTGCCAGCCCCGACCAGCTCTGGGAGCAGCGGGAAGGCTGCGTGCAGTCTTTCCGCTGATCCCCGACCTGCTCTTTGGGGCTGACGGTGGCTTTCCCCAAAAAGCAGGTCGGGGAGCAGCGGAAAGGCTGCTCCCTGAGCTTGTGGGGCTGGTGGAGGGGGGAAGCCGCGCTTCCCCTACCACCAGCCCCGGGGAGCAGTGGGAAGGCTGCACGCAGCCTTTCCACTGCTCCCTGACCTGCTCTTGGGTCAAGCAGCTCTGGGGTAGCCCACGAAGCCTCCGCAGGGCAGCGGGGAGCCTTCATCCCGCTGCCCTGGGGAGGCTTCGCATGACTATCTCTGGCTTTTGCGGGAGGTGGGGGAAGGGACAGAGCGAGGCTCTCTCACTTCCCCCACCTCCCGCAAAAGCCCCCAAGAGCCGCATTTCCCCCCCCCTCCAAAGTAGGTGCACCTTATGGTCAGGTGTGTCTTATGGAGCTAAAAATACGGTATGTGAAATCTGCCTGTGCATCCTCCGCTAGCCTCCTGCCCTCAGGTGACAGTGGCAACACTAGCATCACCAATGTGGAGGTAGGATTTAAATACCTTTCCAGTTGGGTATTGTACATGGAAAACAGCAAAATACGTTGTGAGGCTGAGAAGTAGCAGCTTGCTTAAAGCGACCTGTTGAGTTGATGGCAGATAAGAGATTTGACTTGCTGGTTTGTTCAGTTTGCAACCCTGTGCAGACTTACACGGTAGTAAGTTAGACCTGCTCTCTGTTCATGTGATTGCTAAGGAAATGAAGCACCCTGCAGATGTTCTCTAGAGCACACATGCAGAGTGAGAGTTTGGTGCTTCCTTATAATGGGTGCATTGGCTGTGGGCTCAGCTGTTTTAGCCAATGCCGTTTCCCCTTCCTGAAGACGGCAGGTGTGGGCTCAGTGGGGAAGAATTTGGGAATTCCCCGGCTGAACAGGTGAGCTGGGACACTGGGGGAATCCTCTGTTTTTGCCCCACTGAAAGAATGAAATGTCTTTAAAAAGTAATGCAATGAGGTGCTTTCCTCACTGACTCATACTATGTCTCGTGGTGCTGCAGGAGCATGCAATTGTTATGCTGTGTTCCCAAGACGGCCGCACACGAAGAAGCAAAAGTGCTATCGATGGCAGTGTGCCTCTGGAGAGGTGGGGAGAGAGAGTTGCCACCTCTTCTCTAAAGTCACAGTTGTCAAAGTGTGCAAGAAGTGCAAGATGGACCCCAAGGTAACAAAGGCAGGGACAGAAAACAAAAGCAGGAAGAGAGTTCTGCTTACCGATACATGTAATAGGTTTCTGCTTGTCTTTCTGCTTTTATCAAAGGAAGACCCTTTTCTGAAGAACTAATAAAGTGACATATAAAAGTTTTTTGACAAAAGTTTGTCGTCAGAATGACAGCCTGTACTCCCCACTTCCCACATTTAATCTGAATTTACTCTTCCCAGGGTGGGAATGGGAGAATCCGGTAAGTTAAACAACAACAACCCTGCTGCTAGCAACTTATTTATGTTATCTAAATGAACAATTTGCAGTATTAAGCCCCCATCTGAAAGCATCCTGATACTGCATATGTAATTATAAAAGGATCGTGTGTGTGTGTGTGTGTGTGTGTGTGTGTGTGAATCCTTTTAGGCAGGTTCTAGATCTGGCATTCAAAGCAGTTGCCCTAATGGTTTCTTATCTCTGCTAAGGAGAAAAAGTAGGTCTTTCAAATTTACCCCCTAGTTTAATAAATCATGATAAAAATATAAAAAACTGCTCCTTCTTAGGAATGCTTCTTCGTACACTGTGACATAACAAGACAAGGGACTGCCAGTTTTATCAGCATGTAGTTCAAAGGGTTCATTTGCTTGAAATAGAAAGGGGTGGGGTGAGAATGTGGCATAGACTCGAACTGCAGATTCATACATTTCAAAATATTCCCAACACTGTCTTCTGAACTTCCTCTTTCCTAGCAATAGAAAGTGAAACTGACAGCTGTTTTTAGCATGTCTGAACCGAGAAGTTATGAACTATGCATGTATGCTTCACCCCCAACTCCTATCTGATAACAGTACTCACAACTGCCCTGCCACGTAGGTTAGGCCAAGAGAGACTTGGCTGTGTCTCAAGGTCACTCAGGAAGCATCAGGGCTATCTACGAATCTGAACTTGGGTCTCCTTCAATACTTAGTGCCATGTCACATTGCCTGAACTGGCAGTATATAAATGCATGCATATATATGCCAATGTTTTAATTTTATTTATTAAATAGTTATTCTATCCTTCCTCACAAAGGAGACCAGGGAAGCAAAAACAAGCGATAAAGCCATAAAAACACCTTACAGCCCATTCCAGTACAGATGCAGACAGTGAAAGATCTCAACTTAAAAGGCTTCTTGGAAGAGCAAGGACTTCACTATTCAAGCGGAGGAGATTCCAATGGTGGGTTCCACAACTGAGGTGCTGGAAACTGAGTTCTGGAGAGTTCCGGCTGAAAAAAAGCCCTGGCTCTGCAGATTCACGTATCCGAATATCCGGCTTTCTTACTTTCTTGGTTGTTTCTGCTGTGCTGGTCAGTGGTGGCCATTTTCAGGCAGCAACTATGGAAGAGGGGAGTGATAGTTGACAAATCAGAGAGCGGGGGGGGGGGATCAGACAAATCAGGGAGCAGGAGAAGTCGGACAAATCAGATTGGGTTTTTGTTTGTTTTTACTTTGTCTCTCTTTTGCTGATTGGCTGTAGTGATTTCAGGACAGAGGGGTGGGGTTGAGGAGAGACATAGCAAACCCTGCATTACAAGTGTTCCCATAAGAAATAATGGAAATTGTGGGCTCATTATGTTGAAGGAATGAAGGTGAGGACAGGTGATCTCACCTAGGCCCGAAGTCACCCCCTCCCAAGCAGGCTCAAAGCTTCTCAAAGCTTTTCAAAATCATTTTCTCAGCAGCTAAGCATCAGAAACATTCCACTTGCTGTAACTAAAAAGATTGCAACAAGGTAGAGAACAGAGCCCATTGTCTTCTCAGGCCTTTCTCAGAACCACATCGCAACTTGCTTTCTCTCCGGGAACCATGCCAAAGCACAAGAATGAAACAACGGGAACACTCTGAAAACCCCCTCACCCCCTTTCCTGCCAAGAGTCCACAATAGTTCCAAGACAGCTTTCTGTTCATGCTCAGAGGAACCTCAACATGGGGCAGGACTCCTGAGGGAGGAGAAAGGGGGAGGGAACTAGAAAGGGGTATATATGTTTGTGCACATCACTGTGAACTCGTGCATGCTTTTTGTGACTTATCACACTTGCTCCTTCTACCAGTTCATGGATGGTAGAAATAAAAGCATTTTCTCCGAAACTATTCCTTGAGTGTCTGTTGACTCCCACTTCCCTTTCCCAGGCGCAATATTTTTCCCACCCGAGGGCAAAGCCTCATAAGGCTACAGTGGCATAGCGTGGGTTGTCAGCACCCGGGGCAAGGCAAGTAATTTGCGCCCCCTAACACTGGAGTGCGAGCGCGCCCCCCAGATGTTGCGCCCGGCCCCCCTGCATCCCCCACGCTACGCCACTGGGGCTGGGGGCGAGCGAAGGAGCCAAGGACCCCCCCTAAGGCTTAGCAGGAATTTATTAAATTTATTATTTGCGGAGCCCCCGCAGGCCGAGGCAGCCGAAGCCCCCTCCCCTCGGGCGCCTCCCCGCCCCCTCCTCTCCTTGGGCTGTAGGTGGAGCTCCAGATCCGGGCTTGGCGAGCGCCTCTCCTCTTCCCGGCCGGGTCCGGTGGCTTCCAGCCGTGCTCCGTCCTCGCCCCCCCCCCCCGCGGCTGAGAGCCGGAGCCAGCGGTGCCCCCTTCTGCCGGGAGACCCTCGCCCGCCCGCCGGCTTCCTCTCGGGGGGTTTTGGGGAGAGCAGGGCGCGGCGAGGCCCCTCGGAGCTCTCCTCCCTCCCAGTCGGCAGAAGCAGCCGCCGCCTGTGGCTGGGCTGGGCCGAGGGGATGGCATCGGGGTGCGGAGGCTGCCCGTGCCTGGCCAGGCGTCGGTGGCGGCGTCGGCGCTGCTGCAGCGGCTGCTCCTCCTGCGAGCAGTGAGTGGAGCGCAGCCGTGGCGGGGGGGCGCGCGCGCTAGGGCGCAAGGCTGGCGGTGGCGGCGGGGAGCCCGGCAGAGGAAGGAACTTGTCCCTTCCCTCTGGACTCGCGCCCCCCCCCAGATGTTGCGCCCGGTGCGGCCGGCCCCCCTGGCACTCCCCACGCTACGCCACTGTAAGGCTACAATGTGAACAACTTCCTGGGGACACATTGTGTTTGTTAAGCAGGAGTTGCATGTATATGCTATTTACATGATTTATTATATTTGTTTTGATATGCTCTGAAGGCAGCTTTTAAGTAAAAAATTGGCCATAGCATGTTGGGCTGCTCTGAAAACAAAATCAAATTTTTAAGCATCTTGTGATACATCCTCTTTTGCTTTGTGGTATTATATATATAAATGACACGTCCACCATGTTATAGAACTTAAGCCACCAATGCAACACTGGAAACACATCATACGAGTTGTGGTGGATAATTAGGAAAGCAATAGAAAATAAAATTGCCAATATGGTATAGCGTCTTTATAACAAGTCTATGCTGCTCTCAAACTTATAATTCTTGGTTTTGTGCTATAGTGGTGCTATTGGCATTCTGCTCATGCAATAGGACTTCTAATTCCTCTCCTATCCCGGCCCCCCCTAAATGAAAACTGTTCCAGATGGTCCGCCAACCCTCTAGAACAGATTCTTAAGGGGAGAGAAGGGGCAGTACTGTTGCACAAGTGTAAGACTTGCAGGAGCAAAATGGCAGCATTGTACACAACCGTGTACTGCTCTGGTTATCACATCTCAAAAAGGATAGTGTAGAACTGGAAACGGTGCAGAATAGGGCCGCCAACAATTTGCTGTTGGCGTGAACCGTGAAGCAAAATCAAATTCCAATGAAGTAAGAAAAAATTAATGACTTTATTTTTTTTTTATTTTTTTTAGTTACGTTGGTGACCTGAGGTGCTGAACTCTCAACACCAACAAAGCAAGTGTGCATAAGAACGTACAGAATGAAATGCAACCAAAAATAGGAAGTAAAACAGGGGTTGGGATGTTTTAGACATGAAAACAGGTACGGTACACAATTTCCTGTTACACTGCACACACGCCAACAATAAAACAGTCTGAATATCAGAGTTCCCACCTGTCCCAAGGGGAAGATACCACAGTTCCTTGGGACAGGGTCGTTTCACATACATACTTCTTTATATATATATATATATGTATAAAATTAAATTACTGCAATGCCATCAAAACATGACATCCCTTCCTCCAATAGCTTTAGTGACATTCTCATCTGCCTTCCTTGCTTATGAAGCTCCACTGCTAGTGCTCTCGAAGGCAGCAATTCTTTGGAAGCCTTCTGTCCTCTTATCATGCATTGAGAGAGAAATACCCTCCACTACCTCTTCATATCAAACAGACTGTTTCGTAGTACATTTTTATTGCAAACAATCACAGCATTTTCTTTTTTAAACATGAGGTTGGAAAACTAATACACCACTTTCGTCTCAGGGCCCAAATGTAAACATTCTGTTAAATACATTTTCTTAAAACCTTGCGGGGAGGGTATCAACTTTTTTTTTTTTTTTTGGCCATAAAAAGAATTTGTGCTACTGGGTCATGCAACTCTGGATATATTTGTTGATGCTCTAAAATGCCTCTGACCTGGATGTATTTTAAAAAACAGATTAAAAACCCAGAGGATGCAGCAGGTGTGCTTGTTACTTCTGCATTAGCACCGTGTCATAAAAGGAGGGCCTGACACTGCGTTTAAAGAAACCTCTTGACTGACAGCAGGATCAAGCACAATCAACACAACATATTACAGGAAATGTTAAGAGTGGAAGAGGAAATATGATTAATGCTGCTGGTGCTATCACGGGCTCTAAAAACCCCTCTCCTCTCTCTGCAGTTCTAGTGACAAGGGAGTCTTAGCTGCCCCAAAGAAGTCTGGGCTAACTAGAGGCAGAGCTACACAGCTGCACTGGAGCTGGAAAGGACTTTCCCTTCCACTTTCTCAGACAGACTGTTCTACTCTCATTCCACATGCAGCTATAGGCAGCTTAGGAAGAAGCTTAGCGTGTCAACGTTTTCCTACAGTGAAAAAATTCAAAGAACAGATAGAAGTGAGTTCAATTATGACCACTTTACAGAACAATCCATTTTCTCAGTTCCATTATAAATTGCACCAGGCACAGCAGAAATAATTAATGCAAATTCCGATTTGCCTCTTTCATGTGGCTAGACACCAAATTTTAACAACTGAATTCTAGCTCCATCCTAAACAAAGGGGAGCTTAACTTCCATTTTGCCATACACTCCCCTGTTGGTCTCTATGGATGTCAAAGATGCTGTCTGAGACAACTGAAGTTATATGTTTTTTTTCTTCCTCAGTTAGGGGAGGAAGTCTCATGAACCATGAACACACGAGTGCTGCTTGTTCTGGGACTATATGTGGTATGAATTCTGCCAGTGTAGCATCACAATCTTTCAATATCTTAATATTCAACAAATGCCAGGCATGGTACCCCTTTGGCATAAAATCTTCTGACGCTATATTTCAACACATGCTGTTGCTTCAACAGCTTTCTGTTCAGCGTCATCAGTACTGACATTTTATTAAACAAGGAAGTGGATGGGTTTTTTAAAAACCTTTCCCCATTTTTTCTTTCTAGTCTTTCCTGTTTTGAAAACACAGCATTTCCTGTTTTGAAACCTAGAGATAAGATGGTGGCTGCTTTAAAGGACATGCCTTTTTCTTGGGATGACTGCTTCCCTAAAAAAAAATTAATTAAAAAAATAGTCTGCACTTTGTTAGGAGACTAGAACTACTGTACAGCTTTCTTTCTTTAAACTAAGCCCAACTGGAGCTAAAAAATGCGAATGGAAAATTCTGTTTGTGGCAGGTCGGCACTTTTGAGAAAGTTATTGTGAAAGACATGGTGTGCTTATGGAACCTCTCAGCTGGTTATAGACAGGAGTCTATTCTGTGTTATTTCCTATTTGCTACTGTACTGTAAGACCTTTTTCTGAGCCAACTGAATGAAGGCCTAGGACAAAACCAGTGGAGCTTGTGCTAATCCTTCCCTTGGGAGGCAGATTTTTACAGAGCCAGCATGTGTGGGTTTTTTTTAAATATATGGGGTAAAGTGGCAATGCCACAATTATAATTACAAAAACCTTAAACAGCAGTAGTTAAAATAAGCACAGGTTTGCCATTCAGGAACAGAGGGTATGGAGTGCAGGGGCAAAGTCTGCCATCACCACTCAGCTTTGTGAGTTCTCTTCGTGAGGATGCAGCTTAATTGAGAAGACACCTTACCTGGGAACCCTGCCTGCATACTTCCTAGGGTTGCCCCTCAACGTGGTGCAGGGACAAGTCCAAAGTACATAAAAGCATCTCCTCTCCACATCAAAAGTAGTGTGTAACTGTGACAGCATTAATAGAACTCTAATAAATAGGTACAGGGAAAGGGAGAACAGCAAATTAAAAATAAGAACAACAAAAGAAAAAGGTTGGGGAATGCAGCAGGCACACAGATTCACCACTCAAACATTTGCTCACTTCTTAAAAAGGTATAAAACCCAAATCTTTCAAGTATTAAAAAATAAGTTAATAGACATTAAAGGGTCTAAAGTGACTAAAGGGCCCGGGTAGGTCTTTTGCTTCATTTCCAACGTGCAAAAAATAATAAAGATATATATCTATAGATATAGATATATACGCAAAAAACAAAAACCCATTGAGAGTCCATTCTTGGGGGATTCGAAGCAAGGGGTTTCATCCAAGCGTTCCCGCAAACTGCTTCATAAGTAACCCATTTTCAAAATCAGCACTTTCCAGTGTCAAAATTGTCACAAGGTTCACAACCGAGCAGTCTACTGTCAATGGAGACAGAAAAACTGTGACTTTCAGTCCAGAGCACTGCATGGCAGAAAGGGGGTGGCTTACACACTCTTCCCCTCTTAGAACAATGGCAACTTGTGGAGGCTGCAGCAAAGAGAGCTAGTCCACTGGAGCCTGTATCTTCTGTAGAAACCACACAGGGCAAGTATTTCATGTCAGCCAGCCTTCCAAGTCTCCAGTCCTCTCTGAATTCAGGGTTCCTCCATACCCAGACAATAATGGCAGCTTCAGGCTTCTTTGGTGAGGAGAACCTTAAACATACACACAGTGTGCTCTGGGGTGCAGAGTGGTTTGCTCTCCCGTGGGCTGCTGCAGGGTGATGCTTCAGAAGAGAGTAGCCACTTCTCGCCTTTGTATTTCAAAACAAAAACAAGAACACAACCAGCTAAGTAAATATGAAACGGACAAGCTACGGCCCACCTGAATTGGTTAAAGTTGTGGTGTATTTTATTTTTTTTAATAAAATGTTTTCATCTCATTTTTTAGCCTCTCTCAGAGATCGCAAAAACTCAATGGCCTCTTTGCACAGGTCCTTGAGGAAGGCACACAACCTCAGCTGACCACCTCAGGCTTGGGGTTTGCAGGCCTCATACAGGCCTCAGCACTTTTCGATCCAACCTCCTCTCAGGAAGAAGCACTCAGGCGCTGCAAGAACCCTCAAGAGGTTTCTGTGCCAAGGTATCTCCTCCATCCAGGCAGCTCCAGCCAACTTGGCACATGCCAACTGGACAACGCAGATCGGCAGACGAGTGCGCTGCTAAGCTCAGGACCAGTTTAAGTTGAATCCCTTGGACAGCATGACTGCCTCTAGGTCCTTGTCTTCTTCCTTCTCCCGAAGTCGCTGCTCTTCGAGGAGGGCCACAAGAGAATCTCTCTGTTCCACCACCTCTAGCATTTCATTCAGGATTCTTTTCTCTTCTGACAACTCTTCATCTGTCTTTAGGTGATCTAGGAAAGAAAGGGACAAGCAGTCTTGTAAAACTAGCCAAGGAAGTAGCAGGGGCTTTCTACTGGGAACCAGAGTACATCGATGAGACTTACCTTCCACGGCCATCCTCTCCCGAAGTTCTTGCTGTAGTCGGCTTTGCCTGTCCTCCAGCTCCAACTCCCGAGCGCTGCAAGGAGAGAAGAATAGGCAAATGTCTGGTTTGGGTTGTTTCAGCAGCAGTCTAAGCTACTGGCTTAAAAATCTAACATGCTCAGGTAGTAAAGTGTTCCCTTTCAGTACTGATTGTAAGGCAACCCTTCAGTTGTACTAAGAACCTTGTTCAGAACAACCTCCTTTGATGAACATACATGTTGGTTTTTCACCTAAACCCATGTTGCGGAATGGTCAGAAAGGCAGATGAGAAAATAACAGGAAAATGCCAAGTCACTCCATCTGGCCCCTACTGCCCACTGCACATCAGGGCTGAGCTGCAAGGGACAAGATCTTCCTTCTTACATTGACCTTATTTGGAATCATGAATGCAAAGGAAATGCTAAGAGAACCAGGTCTCAGCAGCAGATCACTTCATCAATTTTATAAAATTGTATTTTACTTGGGGCGCCTATGGGTCTCCAAAGCAACAGGATTCCCATCTGTACATTGTCATCACATCAAAGGTGAAGACAGAAACAGGTTCCATAACATATCTCTGCCTGGGGATAGTTGCCTCGTCTTTCCCCTTCTCTGCGTGGACCAAGCATGCAGAAATTCCTCTCCTTACTCACAATATCATGAGCTCCGACTCATAGCGCACTAAGGCATTCTTCTCTTGCACCAGCTTGAACCACTCCTGCATCAGCTTGGGGTCGTCCTTCTTCCCCATGCCTGCCAAGAGAACAGTTTAGGTCAGCTTGGAGAAAGATTCCCGCCATTTCCATAAATCCAGCAGGCAGGCAGGCAGGAACAAAAATGGGAGTGGGGCAAAATGTGCAAAGAAAGCTGAGCTAGATGCTGCCAGAGCACTCTTGTCAGATCTGCTTGTTTAGTTTGTCTATGGCACACAGGAAGGAGGGTCACCTCCAGTAAAATAAACCAAAAAACCCCACTGGATCCATGTGCCCTGAATCTACCTTCCCCATCACATCTCCCGCCAAACCAATAGCCATAATTACAGTCACTTTTCAGTATTTTTCTACTGTTGTCCTTTTCAATTTGGACACTTTCAAACATAGCTCTGACACTTTCCAACACTTTCCAACAAAGCCTACCTGTTTCAAGCCATGTTTTCTCACTCACACCTTAATCAACACCCATTTGTCCACTTTACATATAACTATAGAGCAATTAGTGAACTGTTCCTTGATGGGCTGTTTCAGAGTTGATTCTGGCTCCTACCAGTATTGTAGTCTTACGTGCTGTGCTCTCCCCTTTTCAAGCCACCTGCATTAACTTAATGACTGAAAGCAACCAGTTCCTGGCCACTGCTATCAATAATTTCCCTTCCTCTTGGCTTTATCATTCACACCAGGCAGATCTGCCTCAATGTGTCTGCTAGAGATCCCTCACTTAAACAAAAAACACGTATTGTGTGGCATAAATACAGGTTCAATCAGTTGAAGTTCACCAGCTCAAGACCACTAGTGCATGGTAGAAAAGCACAAGAAGAAAATCTGCTCACATAAAAAGGAAGAGGAAGCATGGTACCTTCCCAGGTATAGTCATACCTCGGGTTGTGAACGTGATCTGTGCGGGAAGCACGTTTGCAACCCACAATGCCGCATCTGCGCACACATGTAAAGCAATTCAGCGCTTCTGCGCATGGGATCATTTTGCGCTTCTGTGCATGCACTGAAACCTGGAAGTAACCCGCTCCGGTACTTCCGGGTTTGGCGCGGTCCGCAACCCGAAAGCACGCAACCCGCAGCGCTCACAACCCGAGGTATGACTGTATTTCAATAAAAGCTTAATCAATGAAAACCAAGCTAGTAGACCCAGTAGCAAAGCCTGATATGAAATAAACAGCATAGCCATTTTATGTTATTTTAGAGAGCTACATCCACAACCCATATCTAGTAATGAAATATGCAGCTCTTTATGGGTAGCTGTTTGGATTCAGATCCTAAAAATCAGTTTGGAAGCAAGTGAAGCCCTGGTTATGTGCTCCAGATGATCAGGGTCTTGCCCTAACCACTGTAGGCCCAGAGGGATTCCAGCTGTTTCCTGTACCTATCAGATTTCACCATCCTATCAGAGGTGTCAATAGTTTAGGAAACTAGTATATGGAAAGAACACAGTCAAGTTGCAGACAGGGTTAACTCCTGTTTCTCATCCATACCATAGATGAGTTTTCATCTCATATAAAACTAATGGGGACATCTATTCTAAGGAAAATATGATGCAAAATTTGTGCCTACTTATGTGCAAATGGCAAAATATTTGTATTAGACACTATTCTAATTATTCAAAAATGCAGACTCTTCTTATGGGGTTATGGAAGCCCAAGGGAGACACTCTAGAATGGGGATGGTCAGCTACCAAGTCAGATCCAGCTACCAAAGCATTATTATCTGTTCCTGGTAGTGCTTGTCAGTATTGGATGACACTGACTAATGCATGATTTGTAACTGAGGATGCCTTTATGCAGCAAGACATTATTTCCCATCACGGTCAAGAAAACAAAATGGTCCAGAGGTTCTTGGTAGCCCTGTTCCTACCACTTATTCTCAGGTAACGAGAATTCTCCTCCTCTTTCAAAACCACTAACACAGCTCCAGAACACAAGAAGCAAACATACACAGTACGAAAATCTCACCCTAGCCAATCATGGCTGTGGATGGCTATACCTATCCATTGCTTGGTCCCAATTAAGCCTCTCTGAGCATCTCTGCACAAGGTGCCCTCATAGCCATGGTGGAAAGAGAGAAGAAGCTTACACATGCAGATGCCCAGTGCATTGGAGCCATGAGAAGCACTGGGGAATCTCCCCACCCTTTCCACTGTGAGGATAATCAGAAAAGAAACTTCTGCACAAAACAGCCAAATACATGTCAACACTGACCTATGGAAACTTTTGTTCATTTGTGGGATGTAGATTTTTTATTATTATTATTTTTAGACAGCCAATGAGCAGAGGGAGAGGCAGGGGTGGGGAGGAAAGATGAACAATTGATGAAAGCACACCATGAAAAGCAGAGAGAGTGGTTAGCCGAAGTTATACATGGCGGTCACATTCCACCCCTTTTCCCCCATGCCTTGGGAAATGGAAACACTTCAGTGGGAATCTGGTTCCACTTGGGATAAAGAAGATGCTTAGCAAGATACGGACTGCAGAAGACCAGTCTAGATTATGGCAGATCAGGAGGGTGCCTTTTCAAAGTCAAGGGTTGTTGGGGAAACCAGTCATTACAAAAGACAGTATGCCTTTAACCCATGTGTATTTTTTTTTTAAAAAAAGGAAGTAGACTCACACCCCACTCCCCTGCAAGATCATCCAACACGCCAAACAGAACCCTTAAGGCATGAAACTGATGCCACTACAGTCATTTCTGATCAATTGCGCCAATAAACTTCAAGACTATCCTTATCCCCACAATGCACAGCTGAAAAAAGGATACTGTACCTTTACGATCCTGCCAGACACACTTCATAACAAGGTTGTTATAGAGGGTTTCTTTGAGATTGAAGGAAAGAAAAGTTTGGCGGTGAGCCACTTGATATTGTTGCTAGCTCACTAGTGTCTCTACACCAATCCAATGGTGGTTTGGGAACGGAATGGAGGGAATGCAAGAAATTACATTACCTTCATGGGCACAGCAAGGGCAGAAGGAGAGAGGTCTACGGCGTGGTGTCCCGGCATTGGGCTCAACTTCAATAGAACCAAAGATGGGAGAGGAAGAAAGGAAGGGAAGAGGAAGTTGGAAGTGGAGAGGAAGAGAGGAGGAGAAACAGGGTGAAAATAAACAGACAAGCAAAAGGACAAAAAAGCACAAGAGTAAGAAAGGAAACAACAAGAAGAAGTAGAAAAGAAAATAATAATACAAGAAATGGAGAAGCAGAAACAAGGGGAACAGTCTACAGATGGAACATCCTTTGTCAACGCGAATAATGGAGAAGAGCAGACTGTGGCACTGGGAGGGGAAACAGTGTGGGCCACAAAAGTTACTGTGATAATGGGGAAATGCCAACATTTGACATTTCTTGTGCTTGGTGACTTTTCACCCTCCATGTCACATGGTGCAGTTAAGAGATAAAAGCACTAAGAGGAGGGTGGACAACATTAAGTTTCTAAAAGACCAGGAGAGCAAATAGGTTTTAAAAGGCCATCTTGAAAATTAGCTTGGCACATTCCATGTGGTTTTTTTGTGACATTGTCCAAGGAAGTAGGTTGACAGTGGCAAGTATTATGTGTTTAGTAAACAAAGGCAGATCATGGCGCAAAACAGGACTGACTGCCTATGATGGGCAAACAAACCAAGACTAAACCAGGGATACAGAACCTGTTGTCCCCCTGCCCCAAAAGATTTTGGATTCTCATTCACCCCAGTCAACATGACCAACAGTCAGGGTGATGAGAGCTGTAGTCCAGCAACTTCTGGAAAGCCAAATGTTCCCCTATCCTGGGTCTAACCAAAGCCTTGACCGGTATTTTACACATATTCATGCATAGTTTGTATTTCTGGCCCTGCCAATATCAAGGGTAGACAGAAAGTTGAGGACTATGCCCTACTGGTATGTTTGTTTGTTTGTTTGTTTGTTTGATTGATTGGGGGGGGGGAGAAGTTTGAGTATGTGGCAATTAATTAGATAAAACACAGTAAATTAACATTTCCCAAATTTCTGATAAAAGAGGTAGTTTGTATTAAAAAATAATAAAATGGGAGGAATACTTCTCAAACTTACACACTCTGATGCAGAGAATAGCCTCTTCCTATGGGTTGGCACTTATAGGAACCATCAATTATCCAATGAATTCCTCGGTTTGGGAATTATTGTGGTAGATTATACATAAAGAGATGAATAATCTTATAGAATAGGGATAAGGAACTGGGTGCTGCTGTGTACAGAAGCCCCAGCAACCAGCTGATCACTGGGGCTTGAGTAGCGCAGTCCATGGTGCTTTGTTAACTCCCAGTGATCTATATATTACAGAAAGACCTGTGGCCCATTGACTAATCTGTGAGTAGAATGGAAGTGAAAGAAAAATGCCACTGTGTAACAAGGAGCAACTGAATTTATAAAAAAGAGGACATTCATAACCCACTGGAATCAGATCTACACGCACATATAATGGAGAGGGAAAGCCTCAGTTCTCATTTACGAAGATAAGGCCTGGGAAGGGAACAGCTTTTAGAAGGGACCATCACAGAACTAGAGCAGTAACACACAGGACAGACCAAAGTTAAAAGGGAGGAAGCACATCAGTTTGCAAATAGTGTGTGAATGAGCAATGTGAATCTCTCAACAGGAAGAAACATGTATACTCAGTGTGAAAAGGGTTAAAAGTACATCACATATACATGTTACATGCTGCCCATCTGTACGTGAAGACTCATCTTGTTTGACGACATTCCATAGTATCCCCAGACAACTTTCTTCTCTCTCCCCCCCCTTCCAAAAAAACCAAACCAACAAATCGAATGCCTTAAAAGTATTTTTGTCGCTTGGGAAAGAGATCCATGAAAATCCATGTAGTGTAACAATGGACACAGGTTTTTCTTTAAAGTGGCAATGCAATGGTGCTTTGTTTTTACTTCGCAGGTCTCCTTCAAGGGCTAGTCTTGGATAGATATGTATTCCATTCTTAGTATGTGTAAAAAATACAAGAATACAAGTGGGTTGCTTGGATTAAATGGTTCTAAAATGCACAGTCAAGCTGTACACCAAGGGAAATACTCTCTGAATATTCTTGCATTTGCTGAAGTTCTTCCTCAGTCATGATTAAGGTTAAGATGACCTTTATGTTTTGCTTTGAACTGGGTGGATTCCATTGTGTACCGGGCTGCTACTAGACCAGGCTTCTATGCAGATTCAGTGTGTATCAAGGCTATATATGGAGCTTCTACCACTTCCATGGTTGCAGCAACCTAGTTCTAGCTGCCACACTCAGTGATACAGATCCTGAATGAGTGGTGGCAACCTGTGGCCCTCCAGATGATGTTGGGCTGCAATTCCCATCACTCCTGACCACTACACATGCTAGCTAGGGCTGATGGGATCTGTAATCCCACAAGATCTGGAAGGCCACAGGTTTCCCATTCCTGCCCCACATACAGATGCCAGTTCACATGACAGTACCTCTATGCAAGCACAGACCACCTCCCAATTTTGAAGGCCATTGCGTGGGATCTCACCTGAAGCTTTCCAGGTGAGATAACAGTAAATTGAGCTTGGAGGCAAAACCACTGCTAGTGCAAACCATGGTTTGACATAATATCTTAAGTATCTCCATGGAGCCCCCCGACAATCCCCTCCGTCTATGGTGTAACTAAGTCAGTTGGAACCACAGGATACCCTTGCTCCCAGAGTCTGATACTGGAGTCAGCAGAGACGGGTTTCAAGAGATAAGGCAGACTGAAATATCAACTATGGAGGGTGGAGGTTCTTGGGCTTATTCCACCACATCGATAGGCAGGCCTCTTGCTACTATTGTCAATAAACCTATATCCAATAGCTACAATGTTTTCCCCCAACAGTACCTGCAGCAGAAGCTGGACCATTAATAGAATGTCTTATCCAACTCCATGGATAATCCCCAGAGAATATTCATAGCATCCGATTAGTAAAGATGTGTTGAATAGTCCATTATGTATACAGATAATTCAATAATATAAATGGATAAATCCTTTCTCCGCATCACTGAACTTAAAGCGAAAAAAGATCACAAAGGCTACTAGACAGAAAACATTTCTATTGCTCGTCAACAAATGCCTATATTAGCAAGTTATGTGTAGCACACAGACCGCCTGAAAGTACACTCAGAACAAAATGTCTAATAATTTATAAAAGCTCCCATTGCCAAGAGATGATGATTCACCACTGGTAACTGACTAGTGAGAGACTATTTAAAAGCCTGAAGCAATTTGTGAAATACATATCTTATTGAAAAACTAGACTGATCCCGATCAACTTTTTGCTAGGCCAACTAGGATCAAGCGGCAACTCAACTCACTTTGGGTTTGGTCAAGAAATGCCTTCAAGTACCATGCAGCAAGGCATAAAACTTGAACATGATCACACCATCCTTTTTGTTCTGCTTAGGACATGAACTGAAATAGATCTTATGTAGCTCAGATACTTGCAGAGTTCCAACACAAAGAATGCATCCAGCAAAAGATAATTATTTAGTGTATGTTTCCAAAACTAGAAACAAAAATGCCCAAGCTAAATGAATCTTGGAATCCAGTTCTATGCATGTTTGCTTGGAAGTACAGGTGCCTAAGTTCTGATGCAATGCACAGTCATCTTGCATTAACTGAACTACAGTTGTATCTTGGAAGTCGAATGGAATCCGTTCCGGAAGTCCGTTCAACTTTCAAAACCAAAGTGCAGCTTCTGATTGGCTGCAGGAAGCTCCTGCAGCCAATCAGAAGCTGCAGAAGTGCTGTCAGACATTTGGGTTCCAAAAGAACATTCGAAACAATCACTTCCAGGTTTGCGGCGTTCGGAAGCCAAAACATCTGAGTTCCAGGGTGTTCGGGATCCAAGGTACAAGTGTATTACCATTGCAAAAAAAGTTGACAGTAAGACGCATGAGACCCAAAGATGTTACTTTATTACCATAAATCTCTCCCTTTTGTTTAAGCACTAGGTACAGGTACAACTTACAGTGGATTATTGTAGGGTTCCATATGTCTGGATTTCTTGGACACCACGTTGTTTCGGCATTTTTGTAAAAAAAGAGAAAAGCTCCTGGTTTTTGAAATATGGTAACCCTAGATTATTGCAGCACTAAAATAACTTTAAAACAGATAAACTCACTGTACAAATGCATGCACACATATGTGCACTGGATACTAACACTGGATACAAACCCAAATTCCATACATTTGGCTGCAGTTAGTCTTCTGCATATGATACCGTATGTGATATATAATAAATATGAAACACCCCTTCCCCCCCTTTTCACTGGATATTGATAATCAGCCTATAAGTGTGATGTATTCAAATCAGCATGCATAATGGTATCATATGATCACTTAAGTTTGGCATCAGATGTTCCAAAACTCAAGAATTCACTCAAGAGTTGGAGAAGGGTGTCCTGCATTATGCATCACCAGGCAAAAAAGTCAAGTCAGGGAACTGAAGCAAGGGTGACTGCTGAACCACTGAGTAGTAATAATAATAATAATAATAATAATAATAATAATAATAATAATAATAATAATTTACATTTGTACCCTGTCCATCTGGGTAAGGTGAATCCAGAGAGAAGTGAGGAAGTATAAATTTCTATTTGAGCCATGTTTGACCCTCTGCATTTTAGTCTGAACATCTCTGTCAGGGAACTGCCATCGGAGGGACAGGTGGTGGAAGGGCTCACAGAGGTTGGGAGGGAGTCAGCAGCGAAAGCAGGGACCAGCAGGGGGAGAGATGGGTCTCTGGAGGAAGGTCTCATGAATGCGGAGAGAGACGCAGCAGCTAAAGCAGGAACTAGCAGGGAAGAGGGAGGGATCAGGGACACGTCCAGCGAGAACAGCGGGGAGGTGTCAGAAGCTCCCATAGGGAGACCCATTCTTCGCCGGAAGCTGCCACGTCGTGAGTCCAGAAGACGCGTTTCCGTTAAGGAGCTTCTTTGCTGGAAGCGCTTCCGCAAACAACCACTGTCGGAATCTACAAGTGACTAGGGCAGACATGTTTGAGGAGCTCTGTCACACACAGAGGTTTGTGGAGTTGCACAAACTCTGAGGGACCACGATTTTACGCACAAGCAGCTAATCATCCCATCATAATCTCTCTTGTGAACATCTGTCAGACCTGCCCCTCCATCTCTGATCAAACCTGTTTTATAATCAATTATACCTCCCCTTTCTTCCAGTGCAAGATTATTCAGCCATAAGCCTGGCATTGGCATCAAATGCTGATAACCATGTTTTTCTCCTGCTACAAAGTCCTTGGAACTGACTCCTTACATGCCAAGAGACCAGTATTGCCTCTACACTCCTTGATACTGTTAGCTACACCACTGCCTTCTTTTGCCCTGGTTTGCTAGTGCTTAAAAATAATTATTCCAATATCACTTAGAGACATCCAAAAAGATTCTGGCTAGTGGATACATTTTACTATTACACAATAAAATTGAAAATTAATTTGCTGTACAAGCTAAGGATAAAAACAACATGCATTCAACCCAATATCATCAAGACCTCCTGATCGTTGTCCCAAGGTGAAATATTTCCCCCCCACCTCCATAATGACAGTTCTGAAGTCCCTGGTATACCAGAAGGCCTCTGCCTAGGCTTACTACTAGGGGATGCTCTGAAAGGACCTTGCAGTGGGTTCCTGAGCCACCCCTGGCAGAGAAGCCCAGGCAAAGTCAAAGGGGGAGGCTGAATCAACCCCTCAGGCTTCAAAGACATTGGGGCCAGAAGATCCAGCCCAGGCAGCTAGTCAGTGAGAGAATGCACACTTGGGAGTGCAGTGTTGCTGTGTAATTATTGAGTCAAAGGCTCATTGTAACTAACAAAACTCAAGAGCAAAGGCTCTTACGGCAGACTCAAGCACCTGAAGCTGGTGATGGCATGGTTTGGGAGTCTAGGCTATATCAGGCTTCATTTGGAGTCTGCTGCTTGTTGAAGACAATCTACCATCCAGCTCCTTACTTCTGAACCTGACTCCTTTGCCTCCCCCTGCTTCCTTCTTAGAGCTCATCAGTTGCTGAACCCTGGACCCCAAGCTTACCAATGCTGTCCTGGATTACTTTTGGACTAGACGGATCCCTTCTGACCTTGGTTTGATCCTGGCACAGCTTTCCGGACTCCCCTTGCTAAGGTCTGGTGATACCATGGCTGGGCTTTATTGTGCAATCTGCCTCCATCTAACCCAGTGACCCAGCTGGAGTATGAGTCTGACCAAAGGGTTTGGAGCTTAGCACCAATAGCCCTGAATGTAGCCACTGGAATTTTGCTTCCAATGATGGATATTGGAGTCCAAACCAAGAATAATGGGAGACACCTTCATGCCAGCACCCAAAATTGCTGCTGGTGCTAAACACTAAAGTGATGAGAAGGAAATGCCTGCACTGAGCCCCTTCTCAGCACAACATCCTTCTCCTGTACTCACCAGGTGATCAAGCCATGACTGCTGAGCATTCTTAGGCCATGCATATGCCATACAAGAACATGTGCAGGCATTCACGGGTGTGGCATATATCTCTGCCATATATAGCAACTGTTTCTGTAGGGGTCCTAAGAATACATCTGCACGCTGAATCTCTCTCGTTTCAAAGCAAGAGCATTTAGTAGCTGGATCACAAATGAACATATGCCCAGGGAATAGCAAGAACGTGGTTGGAACATGTTTCCTCCTTTATCTTGAGCAGAACCCATTGTGAATGCAGAAGTCAACTCAGGTTGAGACCCATTGGTTACATTTACTGGCAAGATGAAGGAGAGGACTTTCTTTCACCACCTTCAGAAGTATATATAAATTTTAGCATTTATGCGGTGCTTTGTGAAGTGCCTTGGCTATTCAAACCAATCATCCTATTATATCTATTACAAGAGGCATAGAAACGTATTATATGCAACCATTTAAGGCAGCCATTATTAAGCCCATACTTCCCCAAGGTGGCTTAGTGAGAACAGCAGAGGTGAGGTCTGAACCAGGGATTCCCTAGCTGACAGTCTCTTAGCCCCTACGCTACAGTGACTCTTGAGCACTCTGGCAGCCCTGTGAGGAAGTACTGAACAAACACCAGTCACAGAGGAGTATAAAAAGAACTAACACTACAAAGCCACGTGTGTCTTTTTCTGCACATAACACTGCATTTTATTTAAAGGGATACTGCCAAGTAGTGAAGTTTTCTGCTGGGGATTAAAAGAAAGAAAGAAATCAAGATAGATTAAAATAATAATGATCTTCCATTCGGAATTGTGAATTATTACTGCTATCTGGGCTGGAGTTGAAACTAGCAAAAATAAAAAATGTCTTTAAACCCCAAAAGTGTAGGGAAGAAGTAGCCATGGCTAATATTGCGTACATTTATCCAAACAGGAAATGTAGGGAACAAAAGGATATAATCGTGAGAAGCAAATGAGATTTATTAATTTACATGCTAGTTCTTTATGACAGAAAGTGAGGTTAGTTAATGTGAAAAACGACAGTGTCCCTTTAAATGACTCCGATGACTACTTTTTAAAGCCACTGTTAGCAAAAATGACAAGACTGCTGCCTTCAAGAGGGAATTAGGAAGGGAAGGGGGGGGAAGGAGAAGGAAGTGTGGGAGCTGCATCAGCTAGGAGCAGGACCTGTTAGGTGTAACTTTGCATTAACCCTTTTACAGCTCTGTCTGTGGGCACACAATGCCCCCTAGCGGCACACTTGGAAAGAAACCCCACATAGGCAGAGCACTGGTCTCCAGAGAGGAGCCAGCAACTCCTTCTAGCAGGGATGTGTCATTTTGCTTTGAGCAAGGGCTGGAGAGCCAACAGCATTTGCTCCACCTACTGATTGACTCCAGGTGAGTGGAGGCATGGAGAAAGGGCTTAAATCTTTCTGTTATCTCCCACAACATGTTAAAACAAGAAATAGTTTGGTGGGCAAGCACCTCAGGCACTTAACTCTCCAAACTGACCTCTGTATTTAGCTTCCATGTCAGCTGCTGAAGTATGGAGGAAGAAAACTGGCAGAGCATTTTGCTGCTCACAATGGGGAAGAAAGGGTCTATGTCTCCTTTGCATGGAGGAAAGGTGCAAAATAATGAAAGGGGGACCCTTTGAGATTTGGGACTATGATAGGGCCAAGTTAGGAAATTCCTGGGGGCCTATAACCTCCTGGGCTACCACTTACCTATTTCTAAACTATGAGGGTTGAACCCACAAAACACTGTTGATCTCCTTAACCTGCAAACTGCCAGTCTGAAGAACACGGGTAGCTTGCTTGATTTTTATGGAAGAGACGCAGCAATAGTTCAAAAACATTAGTGATATACAAAAGTCACTTTAAGGAGACTTGGCAATACATCCTTCTGTCACCAACTCCCAAGGAGTAAGGACCAGAATTTAAGACACCTTGGAAAACAGCTGTAGTACCAAAGATGTGTTGAATCAGTCCTGCATGACTGGTAACCCACCATGTCAAATGTAGCCCACCAGGGTTTCAAGCAATATCTGATGTTTTGTTTTGCCTCAGACTGCAAAAACAGGAAGGCTATCAAGTACCTGCAATGTCATAATACATGACCGGTAAGCTTGATGGGACACAATTTGTGCTGGCCTGTGTTAAAGTTGTAATATTACTGCAGAGTGGGGGGTGTTATTCATAAAAAAGTCACTATACATGGGAGTGGGGAGGGGGGGGGAGAAAGACAAAAAAGAGAAAAGAATAGGAACTATATCATGTTGTGGTGATCTTTCGAGCGTGAACTTTACACAAGGAAAGAGAAAGAGCCTGTGAATACCATCTGAGGGCTTGTTCAAACTCTTTAATTTCAGAAATGACAGGGCATGTGCAACATTTGTGTACTCTCCTGGCCACCCACCCATTTGTAGGAACTCTAGCACTCAAATTGCAGTTTAGCAGTGCAGATTAAGTGTGATAATCTGTACAACTTTCCCTACAATAACAGGCAACGGTATTTAAAGAAGCATAGCATTTAAAAAGAAAATATAGCAGTCCTTATAAAGTGTAACAAAGTGTGTTGAGGGAGCAGCTGTCACTGCTTTGAGGGTTGGGGCAATCCTTGAGGGAGAATAAAGTATATAAGTGCTAGATTATCTTTGGGAAGAAAAATCTAATCAATAGTTTGGATTTACTTATCAACAAAATGCATAGCACAACTAAGTTTAGGGGCTAAACTGGGGGTGGCTAACCTATGGCCCTCAATCAATCCCAAACAGCATGGCCAACAGTCAGGGCTAATGAGAGCTGTAGTTCAACAACATCTCAAAGGTTAGCTACCCCAGGTTAAATGATGAAGTTTGAAAAGAGGCCATGATCCAGAGAGCTCCTTTAGCTAAAGTCTTGTACATGTACCCCAGAGGTCCCTCTGTTTTTCATTACAGCACCACACCTGAAACTACATTCAAGCTACAACTACTTTTCACAGCAGACACTGACCACTGGCAAGAGCAGCAATCCCATGTCTCTCTTTCTCCTCTTCCTGGATCCGCTGAAATGCTTAGAAATTAAAAACATGCAACATATAATATTGCACTTCCTTGTCCCCCTCCATTTCATTGGCTGCCACAAAATGAATGGGAAGTCTTTCATTGCAATAATGTGGCACTACACATTTTTTAAATGCCAGAAGGATAGTCAAATTAGAACACTGCGGCAAAAACATAGTCTTGCGGCACCTTAAATACTAACACATTTTTATGGCGTAACCTTTCATGGACTGAAATTCTTAAATGTCACCAATGGAGAGAGGAGGAGGAGATGACTCAGGGTTTTTTACCTCCATGTTTCAGAAATGGTTTCTCCAGTATTATTGTGTTGGAGGAAAAAGAAGGCACCCAGCTTACAAGAGAGTCCCCTGTGCATGCACAGAACTCAGCATGTGACACTTTGGATCAGGCCTCCAGTGAATCCCAGAATAGAAAAGGAAAAATTTCAAAATGTGTACAAAAGACAATTTGTTGCCCAACAAATTTTGAGTATTAAACTTCTTTCTCAGGAAAGGTTATTTTAAGTTGGTGCAGAGGTTTATCCTGGTGGGGAAAAGAGTAAAAAAAATCAACCCTTGAGAAGAGGTTTAATATTTAAAAAGTGATGAGAAATAAATTCTCTGTACTTCTGCACATCTCTTCCACTTTCATTCCTGGTTGTTTTCCTACAGGAAACCACAATGGAAACCATTGCTGCCGCCCCCCGTCACTGGGGTGTTTTGCAAAAAGCCTAGACGTCATGTGACATGGCCCAATTGTGCATCTGACTGTTAACTAGGTGGCTGGTGGTTCAAGCCCACCCTGGGAAGGCTGTGAGCAGGATTCCTGTATTGCAGGGCGCTGGAGCAGATGACCTTCAGGGTCCCTGCCAACTCTGCAGTTGTGAGATTCTACGATTCCAAAACACTGCTCATTAAGGACTGCTAGTTCTCCTCCGAGCTGGAAAAGGGCCCTAGCCAATCAATTAGGTGCAAGACTGGTTTCTTCTCATTGCTTGTGAGGAGCCAGGGATGGAAAGAAGTAGGTGGAGGGAGAGGGTGGCGGGAGCAGGTGTCAGCAGGGTTAGTGCCAGCAAAGAGGTTTCTGCCATACATACCACCCAGGTGCAAGTCGATGAGGTCACTGTAATAAGACTCTCCCCAATAGTCTACAACAAGGAATCGGTGAAGAGAGAGAGTTATTGGTTCAAGTACCCACCCCTGCTAGCCCTCCCCACTCCCTGCCCAGGATTCAAAGCACTCTGTAAGAGAAATTGCATACATAAGAGAAGCAAGACAGGGAAAGAGAGAGACAGAAACAGAAGAAACAAGAAATCATGCAACTCTATAATAAATATATACACATACATATATACGGTATATACTGTAAAGACAGGGGGAGGATAAAGTATTCCCTGGTAAATAGGCAGGGAGGACAGGCAGGCATGGATTTCCAGGCAGAGAAGGAGAGCAGGCTGGACTCTGTATGAGGATTTGTCACCTATACTGGTTTGTATCAAGATGAGACACTGCACTGTTATTTTGCGGGACATTAAGGAAGGATCCACAAACATTCTCCAGTAGGGAGGGAATTCGGGGAAGGATACATCTCCATTCAAGAGAGTAGGGGAAGGCGTTGGGCTGGGTCGTCTCATTTCATCCTTCTTTTTATTCAGCTACATTGTTTTGTGTTGGCTAGGCAACCAGAAAAGTACTAGGGTCTTCACTCTTGCAGCTTCTTTTTGGTAAGTTTTTTCACCTCCGGTGTAAATCCATAAACAAGCCCAATGGAATCTGGGATCTTTCATTTAAGATTGACCTTGGGAAAGCTAAGGGCATAGCCAACTCTTTGGTAACTTTTCTCACACATCTACATTCCTGCGATCACTTTCCATAAATGGCAGATACTGTTTTATAGGATGTGTTGTCAGAAGTAGGAAACATGAAATGGCCACATGGGCCACAGGTGTCTGGATTTGGGCAAGGAACTCAACACCACATAGCTAAGAAAAACTAAGCAGTTGCCATGCCCCTTCTGCAGAATGTAAGGGTTCTTCCCCTAAAATAAATATGTTCTACAAAGAGTCTCCATTCTGACCCAAACAAAAACCCCTCCAGTTTAAATAGGGCATCCAGTATGCCTAATAATCATGTCAATGTCTGATGGGAGTATATAACATTTGGAAATCTTTATACATTCTGGTAAACTATGAAGAGCCTTATTAAAGCAGTAATGATGTATGCAACAGACTTTAGGGTCACTTAACTCAAGAGAACAAAAATATGTATGGATATTCTTAAAGCAGTTCTTAAATCCTCTGAACTGCTCATCATAAAGGGTTTCCTTATGTTTTCAGCATGGCACTTTTCAAATTAATTTATTTCTAATCAGAAATAAAATGTCAATTGTTACTTTAGTTTCAACCCCTGGGAAGGAAGCACCACGACAGACTCAAGAAAATTGGTGTCAGAGTTGGTCCAATGCTCAAAAATTTCACTTGGGTCAAGACAGGTTTGGACCTTCTATTATGCAAGCTGAGCCAGTTGGCCTCAGGTGCCAGATATTTTGGGGGAAACAATTAAAGGCCACCGAACTATAATTAATTATTATTACTACCAAGTAGTAAAGGGCACTACAGTCGTACCTCCTGAACGCCCTGGAACTCAGACATTTTGGCTCCTGAACGCCGGAAATTCAGAAGTGATTGTTCCGGTTTGCGAACGTTCTTTTGGAATCTGAACGTCCAATGGGGCTTCCGCAGTTTATGATTGGCTGCAGGAGCTTCCTGCAGCCAATCAGAAGCTGCAAATTGGTTTCCAAATGTTTTGGAAGTCGTACAGACTTCTGGAACAGATTCCATTCGCCTTCCAAGGTACGACTGTACTTGGATTTTCTGCCTGGAATACCAAAGTGCATTGGGCTGTTTATGGAATGCACAAAGTATGTTCCTTTGACACATCACACAATAAGATGAACTTCAGTTTTCAATATATAAAGTAGCATAGAAAGTGTACAAAAGTGCTCCAGGCAGAAAATCACTTCCTATGTAAACACAATGTCTACATACGGCAAGGGCATGTATGCTGTGTGTTTATTACAACATGATAAGCACATACCATGTCTGCTTCACCACAAGTGCACATAGTAGGAGAGCTTTTGTGTATTTGTCCCAGGTTAAAGTGTGCATGCAATGCTCTTAACATTAGAAGCAGTATCAATTGCATGAAATGGACACAAAATTCTAATTAACCCATACACAAGGAAACTGTTTTAACAATAAAGAATGGGTAGTTTGGGGAAGGTGTTCTCTTCCCATCTGCATTACCAAAGCAGAAGCTCCTTTTCCAGCAAACCTATTACTAGCCATTAAGAGAATAGGGCTTTGTAACTGTAGTCTGCAAGGCATATCGGTTTGGCCAATACTACGTACGCTGCATAAGGCAGTCAAGGTTGTTTGGACAGTATACAGAAATAAGTTACTGCTGATATTGAAGGTGTGTAAGGAAAAAGAGGTTTTAAGGCACATGAAAATCTAAAAAATTAACAATTCTCTCATCTCAAGAAACAAGAGCATGCCCCATTAACAGTCTATTTTTCATGGGATTACTGAATAAATCCTGAATTCAAAAGGCAATTATTAATACTCATAGGCACACCTGTGAGGCCCAAAAATAAGCCAGCCTTTTCATTTGTCTCTCCCTCTCCACTTCCCCATCACATTTTAGATATCTAAAGCCATCTCTAATAATTTTCTGCTTGCCAAAGCACCACCACTGCCCATGAAGTGTGGCAAGTAAAGCCCTCAGTTGTTTGCAAAGCTCCTCAAATTCTGATGACACCACCTATAAGGATGCTGGGGGACAATGAAATGAATGTCAGGTGACAAAAAAAGAGTTTGAGATGGCTGTAGACTGTTGAATGTAGAGGTGCATAATTCTTTCCATTCTTTTAAAACTATATACCTGCATTCATTTTATGAAACAATTTAAACAACAATATTTAAATAGTTGTAAAAGTATTCCAGGGATTAAGTTGGACTGAGTACATTATTTGGCCCCAGCTGATGCTGTGAGCTACCACTAGCAAAAAGCTGCACTCTGCAGTCCTACCAAAACATATTCTCTATAGATTCTCTCCCTTTCAAGTTGAAGGCAATCAAATTCTCTCTGATGCAACAAGAATGACTCTAAAAGGCTGCAAAAAGCATTTTAAACCAGAGTCAACTGCAGGATAAAATAAGCAAGTTTGGGCAGCTAGTGGTGATGGCACTATCAAAATGTACTCATTAACTCAAAAATGTTAATATCTGTATGTAGCTTTAGGGAAGACTGCCTTTGAAAATAAGGACAAGGTATGATGCTCAGTTTGTGATTGTGGTGCACTAGATGTTGCTGGTTTCAATCTTAAAGAGATTGAGTCCCACACAGTTCCCTCCCCGGGGCTCCCTTGCAGGTGCCAAGATCACTGTAGGCCACTCTCTGCAAAGTAATTTTCAACTGTAAGGATACATAAGGCTTCCTGAGGTCTAATCCACAATTATGGAATTCCTAATTTGCCAAAACCTGGGTATCTAACACAGTTAGGGAAAGTCTCCAGTAACTGGGGTGTCATTTGGTGGTCAAGGATAGCACACAAGGGATTAAAATTTAATTCATCCTGTGTTGCCTTTGATATTGTTATATCTGTCTCAAATAGGCTGTTATTTACCAGGAAATTTCAGAACAGGGCAGGATATACATTGTAATAAAAAGAAATACATTGTAATAATTAAGTGTAATGTTCAGGTAGTATCTGTTCTTAGTGCACTGATCAAGTGACAGTATTGAGAATGCCTTGTCCGGTCACTTATAATCCTACCACATTCCTATTGGAAATTTCAGTGTGTCAATCCAAGCTTCAAATAAAGCAGAAAAACAATTCTTCCAGGCTGTTTTGAGGAAAGTCAATTTAGTTACATTTCCTTCCCAAACTTAAGGTCAGTAAAACAAAAGGCATATCTCAAAATTAAGTTCAATTCATTTTCACCAAGTAGCTTGCCTCTTACACCTCTGGTAAATGGATCATGTGAAATAACCTGGGCCTTTGTGTGTTTGCCTCTACTCGTTTCTCAAGGAAGGAGTGTTAGGATACATCAAGCGAGGAAAGCATCATCTAGCTATGTTCTCTCCCACGGATGAACTAGACATTATGGCAGACACAGGGCTACAGGTAAAACAGTATTCTCATTACTACTTCTTCCTCCCCTATAAGGTCTAGTGAAACTCACCATGTGATGTGGCACTGTCTTGCAGTGAGTTCTCTCACCTCGGCACCCAATGAAGGAGGGAGGGAGGCAGGGAAAGTCAAGAGTGACGACATCACGTTTCATAGCAAATTTCACTGGCCATTAAGAAGGGTATGTGGGCAGAAGACTACATACAGAGTTTTGGGTTTTCAGTAGCAGTCCTGTGTGTGCAGTAACATCTAGTTCTGCTCTTAATGTCTTTCATCTATGTTAATTCCAAGTACCATTCATTAGACCAGGCCATTAAGTATAGAGGTTCATTCTATTAACAGCAGATGACGATGACAACTGTTTCACATGTTGTATTGAATTTCATTCTACATGCCTTGAAGCGGTGTATGATTTTGCAGAGATTATGTGGTACTTGCTGGGGCTGTTCTGTGATGGTCCCTTATGAGGGTGCTAATGCTGATTCAAGGCACAGTGAAATAAAAAACACAAACTTATATCAATTAATCTCTTCTCTTTTTCATCTTGCTGGGCAAAGTGGAGGCTTCCTTGCCACGACCAAGTTTTATTTCCTAAAGGAAAGCTAGCAGATGGGTAACCTATATGTATTACCACCTTTTTCCAAGATGCAACTAATAATTGGACAAAACTTTGTCCTGAAGAAGTGAGACGTATTTTCAGAGCAAATGAAACCCAGCTAAGGGATCTTGCCATTTAGATAGCTTCACAGGCAGAGAAGCCCAAGATCTGATAGAGAAGGGAAATGGTGAATTTTAATTCATTTGTTTAAAAAGATAATTTAATAAAAGAACTTGCAGTTTAGGAAGAGACCAGTCTGTATAGCTAGCACACAGGTTGCTATGAACCTTTGCATAAAAATGTAATAAGAAAAGAAAAACACAAGATGGAAGACTGGAAGGTACCTGCTTCTCCCCTAAGAGCCTTCTCAACAGCAACTCCCCTCTCCTCCAGCTGCCTTTGCTTCTCTTCTACTTGCTCCAGCTGTCGTTGGATAATCTATGGGAAAAGAGGGAAAACACACACATAGGTTCCCATTCTCCTGTGTTCAAATGGCAGGATACTAATTTCAAGAATCTCCAGTGCTTCCAAAGCAGACCAGCGCCACCTAAGCGCTGTCCCAGAGGCACACACCAGAGGGGCCTTAAGGTTTTGTAACTGATGATCAACTCCTGGGGGAAAAGGGAGCATTGATGTTTTCCAAACAGTGGCCCATCTGGGAATTCCACCCCCCCCCCCAAGTACCTGGTTGGGCAACATGCTCTCTATGTGTCCTTAAAAATGGTGGGTGAAGGATTCAGGGTGTGCGCACTATGGGGACCAGGGGCTCGTCTGCACTTTTGCTTTCCCCCAGGGAAATCTCCTCTTTAGCACTGAAGAGTGGGTTTTCATGAGGCAAGCAGCGGGGCGAACAGAAAACTTCTCAGACTCATGCTTTCTAGGCATGGGACAAGCAAAGTATGGACAAGCCCTAGATGTGTGGGAAGTACTCACACACCTTTCTCAAAAATACCTTCAAATAATTTGGAATCTTTCCTCAAATCCTACCTTTTCCACAACATCTCTTAACCACAACCCCCTACTATATTTGAGTTATATGAATTTGTGTATATTCTTCCTCTTGCCCCAGTGCCCACCTTCCTCTCCTTTGTCTCCATTTGGTCAAAATCTAGACTGAAAGCTCCTCAGGGCAGGGATATGCCTTTTTGTTTGTGCTGCTGTGTGAAATGTCTTCAGGATATTGATAAGTCACACATTCTCCAGCTACTGTTTCGGATCCGTACAAGGCAGAAGTGTACATAGGTATATGCTCATACTGGTGTCTTACAAAAGCGGCACTCCAGGCAGCAACAAGAGAGTAATATGTATCAAACCTTACATGTAGGAAGTGCAGTTAATTATGGGAAAACTTCAGGACCATACCAACAGACAGGTCAATGTAATGTGACCTTCCTCGAGACATGCAGTTTGCTGATGCACACTGCAAAGATGTGCACATAGAAGGTCATCTTCTTAAACGCTCATGATTTTTTCTTCCTGGAAATTATGGATGAAAATTATGGCTTTACCTGAGCCCTGTGTAACCTCTTCAGCTCCTCCTGCTTGGCTTGACGGCGAGCAGCTTTCTGCACCCGCCTGGTCAGTTTGGCATTGAGCTCATCCTCCGTGTATGCTTTCTGCAGCAATAAAGAGAGGAATGCATTTCAGTCCCTTACAACAAAGCTGTCAGCCTCAGTAAGTAGGAACAGAAGGTGCTACTTGCTGGGCTTTCTTCTCAGTGGGCAAACTGTCAATTTGAGTGCTAACAGTGCAGTGCGTGGGCCTTGGTGCAGAAGTAAGGTGTGAAGGAAAGGCATGAATCAGGTGCAAAGCAGTGATTTAACAGAGAGCTTCCAGTTACAGCTGCATTCTCTTCAATTCTCCTTGTGGCTTGCCCTAAAGATAGGAGGTGTCCCTGATTTCATCAACTTTCTTACAAAGAAGGGAGCCTATTGTATTACTTTTTGACCTAGGCAAAGTAAAAAAAAATAAACCCATGACCAAATCATCTTACAAAGTAGGCTGAGAGTTCGTTGTAGATTAAAGCACGTGGTATACTGCCTACTTCCTTGTGCTACCATGAGTCCAGGTTGCAACTCCTACCAATCACTTAATCAGCAGGGCATGGAACCACTCAACCTGCATTTTCAATGCAACAATAGAGGAAACTCATGATCCAAAGGCCTATGTAATGCACTAAAGGCCTATGTAATCACTTCAACCTGCAAGAGGGAATAATGGCGATATGAATTCTTTCCTATATTAAAAAGTCAATTCTTAGCACATACAAAACTAGAACACAATGAGGAAAGCTACACAAATATCCTTCCAGTTAACATAAAAACATTCTAGGCAAGCATACAACTGTGAGAGCACCCTAACGGCAGTCTTAAATGGTCAAGTAGCAGTTGTGTCACATGGGCCTGCTGATCATACAACTTAACTATAAATTTGTGGTGTGAACTAGCTCTATGGGGTTATAAGCTGCCTATGTCTTCTAGTTTTATGGACACATGCTCCAGTGTCTTTTAAACATCTTGTCAAAATCATTAATATACACAACTAGTTTCAAGATAGACATGCAACTTACAGAGTTGCTTTGGGGCTGAGAAATCACATCCATGTTGTAACAAGATGTGTGGAGCATGTGTTTTCCTAACCTATTATCCTCCCTTGACAATTCAGAGCTGCCCCTCATTGACACAAATATCCCAGCATCCCCTATTACCTTCATGCCATTTTAAAAAATCAAGTCAACAAGATTTGGGTGGCTGAAATCCTGGTCAGATTAGAGATTGGAAGTCATTAGCGTTACCAGAGTTTATTAGTGCTAAAAAGATGCTAAATCACAGGAAGATCACTTTGGAGCCCCACAAAGCCCATACCTAACATTTTCACCGGTAGCTTATGTAAGTATTTGGCCACAGAATGTGTAAAAGTGATGTGTTTGCCCTGAGAAAAGCAAATCCGTGAATTGCCTCTTTCACTGTTTTCTTATTCAAGACTCCAACCTGAAACCAAGTGCTACTTCTCATATTATTTTTATATGTTAAAATCCACACTTCAGCAGGAAAACCTGCATTTCCTAAGCTGAGAATGCTTGCACATTTCTTTCCCATTTGGCTTAATGTATGCATCAAGAAGTTGAAGCATATACTATGCCAAAAGAAGAAAACACACCGGGATGACAACTCTCACACTACAATGTGCACGCCTTCATAGATGTGTAGATTTCGACACACAAAATGGTAACATGAGAATACAGTGGTGCCTCGCAAGACAAAATTAATTCGTTCCGCAAGTTTTTTCTTCTTGCGAGTTTTTCGTCTTGCGAAGCACGGTTTCCCATAGGAATGCATTGAAAATCAATCAATGCGTTCCTATGGAGACCGTCCGGGGACAGAGGGGAAGCGCCGCGCGCCTTCTCCTCTCTCCCCGGACCCCTTTTGAACCAAGGGGCGGCAACGGGGAGAAGCGATCTTCTTCCCGCCGCCCCTTGCTTCAAAAGAGGTCCGGGGACAGCGGGGAAGACGCGCTGCGCTTCCCCGCTATCCCCGGAGCTTGCGGGGCAAGCTTCGTTTTGCGAAGCAAGCCCATAGGGAAATGCGTCTTGCGAAGCGGCTAAGAAAACGAAAAACTCCTTCGTCTAGCGAGTTTTCCGTCTTCTGAGGCGTTCGTCTTGCGGGGCACCACTGTATAACCTGTGAGCAGAGTTGGAAGGCATCGCTGCACAACAAACTTGATACTGGTTTCTCCCAAGAATCTTGAGAACTGTAGCTCGCTGAGAAGTCAGTTTGACATATCTAGGTCACACTCACATAGAACTCAAGAGTTCCTTAGGGAAATGGAACAGGTACAAAACCAATTACAGCCACTGATGTGAATGTGCTTAGAATGGGAAGAGGGGCAACTGAGGTGATATTGTGATACCTCAGCTTTTATCAATAATTCAGAATTAACCAAATGATTTGGAGAACTGTGGGAATCAACACAAGTATTTGCAAAAGTTGTTGCTGTTGTTGTTGGTAAAATGATGCTTGTTTTGTGCACTCTACCTATGTGTATACTTATATTTTTTACACTAACTTATATGAGTGTACAGAAACAATAAATGATAATGGCCAAGGCTACTGTGTGGCATGGTGATTAGAGTAGAGGACTACAATTGGGGAGATCCAAGCTCAAATCTCCATTCAGCTCACTGGGTGACCTTCAGCTGATCTCTTCCTCTCAGCTTACCCTACCTATCAGGGTTGTTGTGAGGATAAAATGGGGAAATCTTGTAAGCCACCTTGATCTCCTTGGAGGATGAGCAGAATAAAAATACAATAAATAATAAAGTAAAATAATTTCAATTTATACCAGATGTAAGTAAGTACCTAATATGTCCAGCAAAATACCCTTTAAAACCTTTTTAAAAGCAACAAACAAAGATCAACAGGTTCTCTCTCTCTGGTTGATCCTTGATGCACATACTGCATGCATTTCAAGTGAGCATGAAGGTTTAGGATTTGACATTTCCTTGATCAGGTTGTCCTTATTTTCTTTTAACCATTTCATACATGCACAGTCAGGAATTACATTAGTACAAACAAAGGCAGGGAGATGGGACATAGACTATAGTTCTGGTAGGTTAATAATGGGAATGCATGCAACTGTGGCCAGTCAATGAGAATGGAGACACTACCTTTGACGCGTATGATCTCTTGAATGCCAAGGCGTGTGGGACGTAAATCGACTTTAAAAGGGGGAGGGGGAAGGAATGGCAAAGGCAAAAATAAATAAATAATAAAACCCACACACGTAAAATGGAGCACAGTCAGTTAAACATTAAAACGCTGAAAACAAAATGAACAGTAACAAACACAAAGGTTGCTCGAAGTGCAACATGGCACTATGTATGAGGGTGAATGCTTCAGAATCAGGAAACAAATACTTGACCAGGCCTGCACTGCCTGTGACCCAAACCCAAATGCAACCTACAAGCCATGTATTGTAGCCTGTCAGATGTACAACCCTACCCCCTACCCAACCCCCGCTGCCAATTTTGGTAGTCACAGGCAACAGAAAGAGTTGGTTCATCAAAGTCTTGGTGCACTAATATACATGGCTTGGGAGCACTCTTCAGCTTGGGAGATGGCAGGGATCACAACTTGTGGAAGTCCAGGCCAGACCAATTTAGGTACAACATAGCAACAAAGCAGCTGTTTTTAATTAAGAGACGTTATTATTGTTGCTCAGCCTACTGATTCACTATCATAAGCCTAAATGCATGCAGAAGCTTAACTCTCTTTGCTCCTGCATGAACAGTAAAAAGAGGATTACACAGAGCCCTCTCCTCGTTTCACTCTTCTGTTGCTTGCATCCTTGCCTGGGCCAAGGCAGAAGCAAATGGAAGTTTGCAGAGCAGGTGGATTGGAAGAAAAGGGTTCTGCAAAGCTTCTATCACTATTCAGAAGGAATAGTGGAAGGAGGGAGTTTAAAGACAACTATGGCAGTGACAGAGTTCACATGGGAGAAAGCAGCTGATCATACCCCCCCCCATATGTGTATCTGTGCTTCTCCCCCGAGGAAGAGTCACATAACTATTTCTTGTCTAATGAAACTGTGTATGAATGCCTAGTCTGACATTCAGTTCTGACTCCAATCTTCTACTTGAATTGAGATTTACCTTTACAGACGTTATGGTTTTCCACAGGCCACCTAGGCATCCCTTCCACCCTGTTTTCACTGGAAAGCACTCAGTTAAAGAATTTTGCAAATGAAAATTTGCACGTGGTGCTGCTTTGGATAGTTATGCAGGGCAAAGAGCCAAACAGGGCATTGAAGCCCGGTCAATTACCCTGGAAAATCTTCCTCCTCCCCAAGGCATTACCCATCTCAGAAGTGTTATAGCAGGAATGGGGGAACTGTAGCCCTCCAGAAATTGTTGGACTACAACTCCCATCAGTCCCAGGAAGCTCAGCCAAAGGACAGGGATGAATGGTGTCCAGCAGCAGCTAGTAAACCAGAGTTTCCCCATCTCTGTTTCATAGGCTATAAGTGTGACTCTTTTTTAAAAAATGAATTGTGATTTTTCAGAACACTGAATTTTGTGCCCAGTTTTTTTGCAATTGTATGGTACCTTTTATGGAATTGCTTAAAGCACACACGTCACTCTGCCTTTCAGTACTTTCATAGTACACTTAAAGGTAAAGGTAAAGGTACCCCTGACCATTAGGTCCACTTGTGGCCGACTCTGGCGTTGCGGCGCTCATCTTGCTTTAGTGGCCGAGGGAGCCGGCGTACAGCTTCCGGGTCATGTGGCCAGCATGACTAAGCCACTTCTGGAGAACGACAGCAGCACATGGAAACACTGTTTACCTTCCCGCTGGAGCGATACTTGTTTATCTACTTGGACTTTGACATGCTTTCGAACTGCTAGATGGGCAGGAGCAGGGACCAAGCAACGGGAGCTCACCCCGTTGCAGGGATTTGAACTGCCGACCTTCTGATCAGCATGTCCTAGGCTCTGTGGTTTAACCCACAGCGCCACCCGAGTCCCTTGATTCATAGTACACTTAATCTTCATTAAATAAATGCATAAACATGGAGGGAAAACTGAAGTGCAACCAGAGTTTAGACTCTGGGTCCTCCAATGTGACATCCACAGTGTCAAACATCCCCCTTAGCATAAGAGCATAAGAAAAGCCTAGTGGACCAGGCCAAAGGTTGATCTGTTTTGTAACTAGCAGGGGTCCTCCATGACCATAACAGCCATGACAGTTGGGGACCCCTGCTTTAGACAAAACCTCAGCCTTCATCAGGCTACCAGAGAAGGAAATATTTCCTTGAACAAACAGCCAGATACTAAGTATATCAAATATTTACAACATCAGCACATACACACATACACTGGCCCAAGCTCCAAGAAGCACATATCCCATAGGAAGCTATACCAGCATTTATTTAGAAGCTGCTTCTAGTGTTAGACAGCAGACAAAACTAAAGAGCTAATCGCAAACATTACAGTAAACCACATCAAACAGGCAACCTTTGGGAAGAGGATCTGATATTGCAACGAGAGCGCTAGCTGCTGGGTTTTGGTCTATAAGCAGTTCATGATCGGTCATGTAGCAGAGAGAAGAAAATACTGGCTCAGGAGGTACACACAAGACCATGCCCTTGCATTCCAGATTAGTAATCAAATTAAGACCGTCCCACAACACCCTGCCATTTCTGTTCTCACAACTCACCAGCATGGAAAACATCACACTGGGGCAGTGAAGAGCAAAGGTGGCTCTATGAAGTACAACTAAGCAACGGGGAACAGACTGCAGTTGTGTATTTCTTCCTCACAGCTGCTCCCCTCTCTCCTTCACTGCAGTCAAGCCATGTATTGTCACTGACACAATCCTGCAGACTGCTCCTGATCTCTCTACTGAGATAAGGGAGCTGCTTTGTTTTATGCATCCCAGTTCAATATCAGAACTGGAGAGGATTAGTTAGTCCATGGAACGTTTAACCATCCTTTCATCCATGTAACTGGAGGAGTTAAGATTGGTAAAATGACCAATTACTTCTACTCTTTCAGTACATATTCCTTCTTGATGCAACTCTCAATGCATATTAATAACAGTTCTTTGCTGAGGATTAAGATACCTGGAATGTCTGCAATATTCAAAATACACAACAAAACAACCATTAAGCACCCCAATGGCTATTTAGGGGTGAAGTAATTCTCACTCTTCATCACATGTTGGCCACCTGTGTGAATCAGATGTGGTAGAAGCGCTAACCAATCCATGCTAAGCAGCTATATGAACGTTGAGGCAGCTTCAGGACTCTAAGCCCAGGGATTGGGTACCAAGGCCCTACAGATGTTGCTGGGCTGCAACTCCCACCCTCCCTGTCTATTGCCTATGTTGGCTGGGGAAGGTTGAAGTGGGAATCCCACAACATCTGGAAGGCCACAGGTTCCCACTTCTGCTCTGTGCAGACATGAATAAGTAACTGCTTCATGACTTATCAGAACCCACCACATTGTTACTACTACCCTCTCCCATGATGCTGTTTCCAGCATCCCCAGGTACCTCCTCCTTCCTTTGCATCCCAGATGTAATGTGGAACCTGCCAGGAAAAGCCTGAAGGCAAGCATGTGGGAAGTTGGGGGGGGGCAGGGAAGGGTCCAATAAAAAACAACAACAGCTCAAATATAGGTATGTTAAACATGGGAAGAAACTCAGCATCTGAAAGACAGTCACATTTACAAGCTTACATCATCATCCTTGGACAGCTGCCTGAGCTGTAATTTATCATCAAAGATAAAAGTGGCCATTCTGAGTGCTTACTCACAAGCAGATCTTTTAGCAGGAAAAGGTACAAATTATTTACTCAACATGCAAATAATCATACTTGCAAATAAGACCTCCATCTTGCCATTTGAAACAGCGCTTGTAGGGTGTTCTTCACTGTCACAAAACTGAACAGTGCAAGGAACTTAGCACCTCTTTGATGAGGTAGTGACTTTCCCATAAAGCTTGGAAATTGAGTCCTAAACCAGTGATATGGTTTGTCATGAGGTGTAATCCATACAAGCCATTCCCAGTACACATCGGAGGAACAACAACTGGAACAAACATACCAGCTTTGCAAGCTGCATCTCATTCTCAACAGGAGCAATGTGAGATGATAAATTGATGCTACAGATCACACAACTGAGGTCGAGACATAGCCAGTGGAATCATTTAGGAAAGAGATCCAGCATTTCAGGCCATAAGTGAGGATTCCTCAGGAGGACCTATATTTCTGGATCAATGTGTTTGTTCTATACCCCAATGGACAACTGATATAAAGCAATTAAGTGGTCAGTGTGCTAAATATGCATGTCACAGTTCCTACATTTGCTAAAAGTGTGTTTGTATAGATAGGCAGATCATTTGACCTATGTAGATACCATATATAGTTATTAATAGATGTGAAAAGCAATGTTCTTCATAAACACTGAGTTTTTACAGTATAATCCCAGATATATCCAAAAGTGGGCTTTTGTCTGCAGGTTTCTTCCAGCCCAGCTAAAGTAAATTAATAGGCAATATTAAACATTAATCACTTCAGCTTTCCTAAGGTTTCATTATTTATCTTGGCTTTGAAAGAGCACAGCTAGCTCAACATTTCCCACCCAGTTTAATCTTACCTCTCGCTTGGATCTCTGTGAAGAGCGCTCTAAGACGTCATCGTTGGAGAGGTCAGAGTCCTCAGAGAAGCTTAAGTGTCGACGTAGTTGCAAATCTGCAATGGTAAAGAAACAAATCAGATGACACAGCCAGAGGAGCAGCTGGCATCATAACGAACTTAGATGATGAGTCTCTTGAAGTCTGAAAAAAACAACACACCACCCGCTGCTGCTACATTGACTAGAACAGATGCCCCTTTCTCCCGGAGCAATGCCCTGGCCGTTTGTGATTCCCCCTCCCCATTTTTAATGATGTTCTTTGACATCTGTGTGCTCAATTTCTTTAATGCTGAAGGACACATTTCTCCTCCCTGGTCCCTACTAAATTTATTTCTAACCTCATCACTGAGAGCCATGGTGGTGCAGTGGTTAGAGTGTCAAACTGGGCAGGAACTGGGGAGACTCGGGTTCAAATCCTCACTTGGTCATGAAGTTCACTGGGTGACCTTGAGGTATTCACCTAGCCTATCTCACAGGGTGGTTGTTGTGAAGATAAGAAGGAGTGTCTGTTTATGCATCTATGAGTTCAGTGGAAGAAAGCAAATAAACACCAGGTTTATCTGTCCCTGTTTTACCTACAGTAAGACTACATCCCTCCTCTTCTATGACATGGGAAAGAGATATCGTGCTGCTGGCATTAATTATAATAATCTGCGGAAGATCTAAGAGTGTGACCTTTTTGCACCTCCACTAGTAACTTTCTCAGATGCCTTGATTTATACTTCTCCAATACTTTTCTTCAAAAAGCAGTGTAGATGTTTCTTGAAGAACAGCTGGGACTTGTTCTTTCCATGCCAAGCAAGTTATCTGGAAGGTATGCTACCAATTAGGCTGATACCATTGCAACTGGAATGGAAGTTTATGAGCTGGGCCTCAAGCTGCAAGTTGCTGAATATTTCTGATTTCGTCTGAGGCACCATTATTACTTATTCTCCAGATAATCAACCTGCTATTTCAAAAGTTATAAACTGAGTCAGACAATATATGAGAAAGAAAACCATCAGATTACTCAGAACACTATCCTCCAAACGGATTTGTCCAAGTGGCTTAAAATAAGAGCAGGGCACAGAACCAGATGAACCTAATCCTAAACTCCCAAGCGTGGTTGACAATGAAGCAGACTGTTCATACTGACTTCACCAGGCTTGAGATGGGAACTGGGGGGAGAAAACGATGACTCATACATCAAGCCTAACACTGCTGCTGATTCAAATATCCCTAGAGTCTGGGTGTTGCAGCAAAATGGAAACTCATGGATGTGTCCAGTCATGCCTCACAAAACTAGGCCACAGATGGGATCTTTTGTAGCCCATTTGGGGCCCTTGGATAAAACAGCTGCTCCCAGTTAGGCAGGGGACAGTAATACCACTGGGTAGCTGTGTACCCCTTCCCCAAATGTGCATGCCTATGAATATGCTGCTTAGGAGTAGGGGGCTAATTCTCAATCATCATCAGAGCAACTGCCCCCCCCCCCAATCTGGCCTCCCACAAGAAAGCTGTTTCAACAATTTCATTTTTAAAAGAGAAAGAGGTTGCAAGAATTGAAGAAGTCCCTGAAAGCACCCACAGAAAATATACATGTGCCTTGCATACATCACTTCAAAGGGAGCGTGTGGTGTGTTGTTCGCCAGATACCATCCATGACTGCTTGGAACTGGGGTACATGAACATCCAGAGGAACAGATATTCCTATTCCTCGAGCTGAAACTAGAAATCCCATGCTTTTGTAAATTACTATTTTTTTTCATGCTTTCCTTGTTCCTCTTCTGCCTTTTTATGCTTATCTCTCCCCTCCCCCCTTAATCACCTCCCAAATCACAGGTTACATTGCTCAAATATCTCTTGGGCTCATATTCTGTGCATGGAAGGAATCTGCAAAAGATTTTCAGGTTCACTAAAGAATGCAGTCAGTGACACTATACCTGCTGCTCTAACAATTGGAGACGCCTTATGCTTCCCAGAATCCACTGTGGCCCCACTGGAAGGTGTACTAGGGCAGGATTTGTCATCTGTCTTTTTCTTCTTGTCTTTCTTATAGCCAGAGAACACAGACTTCCACAGTGATTTGGGCTTCGTGGCTTCCTCAGCCGCACTGCTGGATTTGTCAGAGAGCTTGCTGTCATTCTTGGACTTCTTCTCCTTTTTGTTCTTGCGGGGGGAGAAGAGAGAAGTCCTTTTCTTACTCTTCCCTCCAGAGCCTTCTGAGGATGTGACTGACCCATCACGCCCACTGGTGTCTGCAAAGGGTGAAAAGAACCTGTCACTACTAGCCTCGTGTTTCAGCGTGGGGCCTTCGCCAGCTTTCATACCCAAATGCTTCTGGGATTCAAAATACAGCTCTTTGGTCTTTGAAGGCATGGTAGATGCCTTGTGCAACTTGGCAGCGCCAGCAGCATTGGCCATCTCCAGCTCTTTCATCTTGCATAGCTGCTTAGCCATGGCATCGCGTAAGGCCTGGCTCTTGATGGACTTCTCTCTGGCTCTCATTCTTTCCTCTGCTAGCTCCTTCGCTTCTGCAGAGACTTGAGAGAGGCCTCTCTTTTGCTGGCTCCCCCCTTCCATTGATGGTGGCCCACCATTCTCCTTAACAAAATGTAGGTGAAGAGACTTCTCTGGCCTCGGTCTACTGGGGGGCGTGTAATATTTTTCATGGATGCTCGAATCCTCAGTCCTCTCATCGTAAGTGTCCTCCACGTCATCGGCAAATGGTATCTCATCTACACTCTCCACAAATGATTTCCGTACCTCCTCTCTGGAGGGCTGGGATGGCTCCCTGGCTGGCCGGATCCTTTCATTGGCTGCTGGTGGCGGGTGAGGTGTTTGCATAGAAGCCGGCTTAGACTCAGCCTCGTTCTGCCAAGTTGCCTGGTGCCTTTTTCTCCGTAGTGTTGCTGGCTCTTCGTTTTGAGGTGGTGGAGGAGGAGGGCTGGATGGAGGAGTGAGCATGGTGGAATCGGAAGTGTTGAAACTCTGGCTGGCCAATGTTCTCATGTTTGATGAACTGCCCTGAAGACCCAGTCCAGAACTGCTGGACAGCTCTCTCTTAACATCACTTAAATTTTTCAACTCTCTCTCTGATGGGGACTTTGGAGTCAGCAAAGAAAACTGCTCACTGTCTAGCTTTGCTGTGACTGGCTTCTTTGACTGAGGTTTTACAATGTGGATCCCCTTCTCTTCTGAAATACGCTCAGGGGTGTATGTTTTCAGGGGGGCAGACTCAAGGGGGGAAATGGTAAAGCTTGGCTCTGGTCCTCTGCTTCTGTTCACAGGGGTGAGACCCAAACTCCTCCGGATTTCAGCACTCTTCATCCAGAACTCCTCCACAAGATTATTCCTTTTCAAAGCTTCTTCTGCTGTGGTAGGGCTCCCCAATTTTTCCATCTCTCCATCTTGATTTTTTAGGGCAAGCTTGGCCAAAGGAGTGGAAGTTAAGGCTGGGACTGGCTGGAAACACACAGGTTCCCCTGGAGATTGAATGGATGCTTCACCAGAAGGTAAAGGCTGTGAACAAATAGGCAAGGGGGTGGCAGGTGGAGATGCAGGTGCTGCAGGAGTTGCTGGCTGCGATTTTACAGGTGATGTTGGTGTGATAGTCTCAGGCATTGCAACTGGCTGGGACCGTATTGGAGAAAGTGGTGCAGGTGGGCTTTTGACTTTTTGGTCATCAGAGATCTTGACTTGCGCCTCCTCTCCTGGGAGGAACGGTTCAGGGAAAAACCGTACATCTGGGGATTCATCTTTGCAGGGCGCTGTTGCAAGAAGCTCCTTTGAGTCCTACACAGACAGATATAAAACACAGAGCATCATCAGTGGAACAAAACACCCACCAGCAGGTTCTAGACCAAGGAGTTCCAAACTTTGTACATATACCAGCTGCTCCATGTTTGCCACAGACCCCTAGATTGTTACGAGCAATTCTGGGAAATATTCTAGAATGCACACTCTCCTCATATGAGGAGGATGCAATATTGCTGGCTGCAGGGATCTGGATTGCCAGTGTGTCACCTACAGGGAAAGTACTGAGCAAGTAGACCCAAGCAGGATTGAAAAATGGGTGGCCAAGACTGCAAAGGTCCTAAGTGGGAAGAGAACCTAACCGTGGGGGAGAGGGGGACAGGAGAACTGTCCCCATGTTGCAGGTTGGTTTCTCATATTTGTTTATGGCCCCCATGGTGATAGCTGATGCAGAAGTTTGTTTGTGGGAGTGGTAGTGACGTGGGTCCAGCTCAGGCAGCCGCTACCTGCAATATACTGGTGGTGGCAACAGCAGCAATAGCTGAGTAAGAAGCGGCCATAGAGTAAAGTGGTGTGGCATCGTTGGTGGTGGCGGTGGCAGCAGGGACGCCTGGGTCTAAACTGAGCTAAGACACGTTGGGAGCATTGACATGGGAGAGGGAAGGTGGCAAACAGACCTGGCACATACACTAGTCGTCCACCAAGGGTGAAGTTCCGCCGACTACAGTGATCTGTTCCCAGCAAGAAGCATGCTGGTGAAGAAGAACCCAGCAAGACTGAACCCTTCTGCATTCTGCAGTGCAGTTGGGGAAGCAAGAAAGAAGAAACAATTTCTCCTTCCCTGTCCCAGTTGCATAGGATCTAAAAGAACCAAACTAAATATTAACCCAGCCTCCTGAATTGATTTGGGGCAGGACTGGGGAGCATACACAGCCCTTGTAACAAATCACATTTTCCAGTTATAAATATCAGGGAGGATTTTGTTTCTAAGAATTCCCATGCAACATTGGGTACTTTCCACTATCAGAATTTAATTCACAACCCTAGCTCTCAACAGATTCAGTAATATGAGGCAAAACAGACAGACAGCTGGTGAATAAGGACCACGATTAAGGACTACAGTACTAGCCAATATGAGTTATTCCTTCTTCAGGCATTATGACAGCTTTACTTTTATATCTATTTAGATCGCTGTGTACTTTTTGGACACTGTGTTCTGTATTGTTCTGTATTTTTTTGAATTTAAGCATTTAAGTTGTGCTAAAAAAAACACAAGGCACGTGGATTGTATTTCATAACACTAGTCACACGAAGTGCCAGCAAAGATGATTGTTGGGTGACTTCTGACACATCCTCAAGGAATGACTGACTCAGCTCTGAATAAGTTGGAAAATTGTCCTGCAAAAGACTGAAGAAGATTCTGGGAAATGAGTCTTTTACCTACAAATCTATGGGAAAGAATAAGGAGAAAGTCTCATTCTGCCACCGCCCACCCCCCTTGTCACAGAATATAGCCAATTAAAAGTACTGCTTGATACTAGCAAGCTGTTTCTTAACATCCAAAGTAAATCAGCTTTTCAAAAAGCTAAGAAAACTCCAGAGCATGAGGTACAAAAGTCAAACATGGCTTCACCCTAAGGTGTCAGCTGCCTCACATATTGTATCCATGACCTGAGAGCCTTCTCTGTGATGGTGTCCCAGCTGGCCTCCTGTCTTGTAGTGGCCCTTCTTTCATTAGCTTAAAATGATTTTATTTACTCAGGCATTTACAGTGGGGGCGGGGCAGTCATTTGAAAGATGCGTATTTTCTGTTGTTCTATAGACATTTAGCTGATGGGTGGGATATAAATATTTCAATAAATAAATAAATTCTTGTTAATCAAATGAAGAGTAGTGTTTTCTAAATGCATATGCACTGTGTCCTTACAGAATAATATATGGATGCACTGCGGGCTTTGCTTGCAAAAACAACAAAAATGAGAGCACCAACAGGGATGAGATCACACCTTCTCCATAGGTAGGTTTGTGTTCCTAGGATTCTAAGTGTGTAGAAAGGGCCTGTCTTGATTTTTGAAATATGCTTTAGACTGCTGAGCAACTTTATGAATAATAAATATTGTTATTAAAAGTCACTATTTGTACAAAAGCACAGTGTTCACAAATGAGGCCTCTGTTTTGTACTCTGGATTCCCCCCCCCCCCAAGTACCAAATATAACGTAGGCAGCACTCTCACAAATTCAGTGGCTTCAGCTACCTCAATTAATTTCTTAAAACGCATTCCCATTAATTTTTCACCAATTTTTGTTCTAAGCATATTCATGGCAGAATGTTTGGAACTTCTTTTTATACAGAGATTCCAAACCAATTATTTGTCAGTCCTGTTTCAATGAGAGAAGCACTTCCACATGCATTTATGTTGCAAGCCAATCTATTATAAAGCAACACAAATAAAAATTGAAAATAAGCTTACAAATATTTTGTGTATGGAATCAGGGGTTGTGATCAAGTTTCTCTTTTAACATTTTACTCAGCTGGGTACGCAAGCATTAGCTATTAAGAAAATCACAATCCCTTTTCTTACTTCTTTTTCTTCTTCCTTGTGGTTTTCAGCTGGAGTCGGCAGAGCAGCCCTCTCACACGGTGACTGATCAGGCAGACAAAGCTTGCAAGGGTCTGAAGGAAAACCAACAAATAAGTCCATAATTATTTTAAACCAAATGAAGTGCATTGAGTTTACCGCCGCCTCCTTGCTTATTTCCAGATAGTCAACTTGGTACTTAACTTGAACACTACCATTCCACCCAGTTATACAAGACAGTCACAGTGCTATGGTCAGTGCAGCCTGATGTGATGCATATTACTTGGCAGCAAGTACTATTAAAATGAGTGGAGATTACTCACAAATAGGTATGCACAGGATTGTAGCTTTAGATGCTAAAATATTACACTGCTTGTAGAGGTGTGGCTCATTACAGGTCAAAAAGAAATATGTTTAGCAGTAAAGGGTAGTTGGACCAGACACAAGGTCAATCCTAGTCTATCCTGCTTCCCATAGTGGCCTCTGCGATGCCTCTGAGAAGTGCACAAGAAGGATTCAGAGACATGAATTGTAGCTTATAGTCATTGATAACCCTGTCTTCCATGCATTTGCCTAATTGCTTCAAAGCTACGTAAGCTAGTGGCTACCACCACATTTTGTGGTAGCAAATTCCATAAATTCTAGAAGGGCAGGATGAAAATTAAGCCAGAAGATGACAAGAGAAGCCTTCATTTCCAGGGAAGATAGTAACAAACCCCAAAGGCAAGACAGCAGAAGCAGCTTCCACAAGACTCCTGCCAGTCTAAGATGGTTGGCTGTAAGTCGTGGAGTCCTCCTTCTATAGAGCCAAAAGGAAGCCACTGATGGAAACTAGCACCACAGAGGTATCCCATACTGAGAAGACTCCCCAATGTGAACATGGCTCCAGCTAGTACCCCCTTATGAAGCCTGAATATCCAAGTAAGATCAGCTGCCATAAAAATGTCAGATGTCAAGTATTATTCCTTGGCCTTTTATTCTTTTTCGGCTTTTGACAAATCAGGTTTTAAAAAGGCAGCCTAGACTTAAGCAAGACTATCATTCCCATAACCTGACACAACATTTTCCATGTGTACACCTTCATGGCAGCCACCTGCAAGCATTCCCTGAGCTGCAAATGTTCTCTGGCAACTTTGCCACCAGATTTACCTAATGATAATGAGAACCATGTGTTAGAATACTGTACTGCCTGCAGTGCAGACTGCTCAAAACTGCCTGGGGCTTCAGACTTGATGATTAAATTTTGGTACCTTCTGTCTCAACGGAAGGGGCAGCTGTCTCTTCTTCTTCTTCTGCTTCTTCTTTTTCAGAGACTTTCAGCTCCAGTTCTTCTGCCTCTTCTTGATGCAAGCGGCACTCTGCTTCTGCATCAGATGGGATGTCATCTGCTCCCCATTGTTTTTCACATGGAAAGGAACAGAACAAAAACTAAAGGATCTGACATGCAAATCTAGAGTGTTTTTGTGGTAAGATTTCACCGTGCCAACCCAGAGTCAAGAGAGATGAGTGAAGGGAAATGGTGGCTGTGACAGTAAGATCTGAAGGCAATCAGATGGACGGAGGGTGGCTGGCTCACCTTCTGCATCTGATTCTCAAAACGCCCCCCCCCCCCATTAAAACAATCTGCTGGCCAAGGACTTGGCACATTCTCTGAATAATTAACATAACCTTTATTACTTTTGTATACCCATTTAGAATATGGCTAGCTCTAGGCCAATATTGATAGCAATAGGTTCTCTCCACTCATCTCAGAAGCTTTCTTGAGCACCGCTAATCCTCGATTGAATAAAACATTACAATTGTAATGACAACTGTCTCCACACACATTCACACACTGCTAAAACAGCACATGCACTGAGCTCAAATGTTTTGGGGTTTGCTAAGTCTTGCACAAAATACCACCACTACACCCGTTTGAGACATGACTTTGTACTACAGAAACTACGTTTGACAACACACTAGGGAGTTCATGGTCCCATACCATCATCCAACTCTGCACCGGTGTCCCCATCTTCAAGAGCTTCCGCAGGCTCGGTGCCTGCCTCATCTTCATAGTCGTTCTCCTCACACAGGGCTAGAATAAATATGATACATAAAGAAACGGGGGTAGGGGAGAAAACAGATCTATGTAAGTTCAAGTTCTAAGTTGTACTGTGGTCTCTTCAGAAGTCCACTTTTGTGTGTGAAGATCTAAGCGCCAGAAACAGTAATATCATGTGATGCAGACGCTGCTGAACTATACCACTAGTTAAAACTGAGGTGTGCTGTATGTTTGTATGCTGCCCCCATAAAACCACACTTTGCATATTAAACCTAGCATGTCAGAGAGAAAACTATATAGAACATTTTTTTTTAAAAAAAACCCTAAACAAAACATGGAAGCATTCAAACCTATTTGCATTTGAAATGGTAAAGCCAACCTTGAGTTGCACTATACTACACTACTGATCATATAGCTCAGCTCACAGATACTTTTAATTGGTTCACTTTACCCATCTCTGCCCTGAAATTGCCTAGGCGACCTCTTAGATCATAATCTGAAAGTCTATGACACCAGATTTGTTTTCTGTTGGGTGCATTTTGTCTTGCAAAGCAGTAGTTTCAAAGCACAGTCATATTTGGCATACGTTTACCAGACTTTGGCTGGTCTGTGCAACTATCCAAAGCAAGCACTGGTTGGGTAAAGTGGAATATAGCATCTCAGAGACTAAAAGAATTGGCGCTAAGTGATGCAACATTTTGGAACATCCTTTTTAAAAAATGAAATTTTGTAATTGCCCAAGCTATCATGCAATTTCCCATGACTGCCCTGTTAACATTATCAAGATATATTTATTTTATTTATTTATTGAATTTATATACCGCCATGCCCGGAGGTCTAAGGGTGGTTCACAGAATAACCTTAGGCTGATTCACAGAATAAAAATAAAGACCTCAGAAGTCAGTGACATGTTTAATGGAGGTACAGATTGGGAACACATTGGTGCAAACATATATTGGTGTGGTGGAGAGACGTACCTATTCACAGTTATTGTACAAGTATGCATTTACACACACTAGGCAGTTAAAGATGAAGTGCAAGGGGATAAAAGCTGTCACACCAAAATTTGTGAGCTATGCACTACTGTAGCCAGAAACGAATGGAGCCAACATTTTGTCCAAGTTGGTCAGCAGCCACAACTGGATAAGGCGGTATGCAGCCGTCCTGTAAGCTCTGCTGTCAGAAGCAAAAGGTTTTAGAAATGCACTAACTACATTCATGCAAAACTCAGGTGCCAAATCTCAAGTAATCACTTTTCTATTATGCAAAATTAAGTTTCTAGCTTGTAAAAACCTGGTTCTTCTTTCCTAAAATGCCCTCAGTGACAGGGGTTATTCTGAATAATAAGTGCAGGGAGGGAGTAGGGCATTTTCCAGATGTTTTAGACTGCAGCTTCCTTCAGTCCCAGACAGCATGCTAAATGGCCACAACATCTGGAGTGCCATGTTGGCTACCCCTGATCCAGAAGATGGTCTGGCAAGAACAGCTAACATATTCCACCTTTCTCTCATATTTTAGGGTTACAACAAGCTTCGGTTTGTTAAAGTGTTTTCTCCTCTTTGAAATGAGGCCAAATTCAGGGGGTGCCCAGGTTTCTCTCAGGAATAGAAGAACTTAGAAATTCACAACTAGCGGCCGCTGTAAATATGATGCTTCCAAGTCGCTGTGATATTTTCCAGCCAGGTGCCTGGGACTACACCCGGCTCATGTCTGCCATATGCACATGGGCTATTGTAGCATAGTGGCTGTGAAGAAAATGTCTCTAATCCAAATGTCACCTCTGCTATGAATTCAGAGGAAGCTACAAGGCAAGCTATCGTCTCTTAAAATGATCTGACATCTTCAATGCAGGAATAATCTTAACCTATTCTACAGGATTAATGAGAAAAAGATTAATGATAGAAAAATGTAACTTGAACCCTTTGCTGTATAATGCTATATAGTTCTATATAAATGGCCTTATTATTATTATTTGCATAAAACAACCTTCAAAACATAGAGGGATCTGCATAGCTTCTTTGAAGTGCCACGTACAAGAAACGTTAGATTTAAATTGGTCCTAATTTCCTACTGCACAAATGAAAAATCCGTTTCCTCCTCAACAACAGCTGCAGTTCCTTCATAATACACATGGACCTCTTTTTTGTTTGGCCTGCCTTGGGAGAGGTTAACGTGGAAGCCTAGTTCATGCAAGAATTAACCATCTCAGTGAGACATGCAGCCTCCTCCCTTCTCCCCAAACCCAGCATGCAGTAGCACCAAAGGCATAGATAGCTCCATGGTTAAAAAAGGGCCAGCAGCTGGAACACTAAAATTCCGGGCAGGTGGGAGCACCAGCAGTGGCGGGCAGGGTTACTTGTGAGCTGTAAAACAGAACATCAGCAAAACTACCTCCTGGGACTGCTTCCAGCCACGCCTGCACTGCCTCGTGGCGTATGGAGGGAAGGTCCGATGCTGAATTAAAATAAAATAAAATAATAATAAATTTCAAAGCAACGAAACAAACACTTTGAAAGTGAAAACATCTGAAACGGAAACATCAAGGGAGGGAAACTTCAAGAAGAGCAGACAGACCAAGGAGACACCAAACACAGGGAAGACCAAAGTCGTCCCGCCCCCTGCTCCGAAAGGCGGGGGGTGGGGGGGAGAAAGATGAAGCATGAATCCTTGAAGCATGAGTAATTGCTGCAGTGGTTTTTGCTACCCACCTGCAAGGAGAGGTGGTGCAAAGATGTTCGTTTCTGATTGCAGATGAATCCTTGTCCGAGCTCTGGATCAATCAAGCCTCACTTAGACTACTGCAGGCCATTTCTTTTCATTCAAATCACAACAGTCCTGCAAAATGTATCCCTTTCCCTATCTGTATTATGTCCCCGCCTCCCTTTGGATGGTTGAACTGATTCTTCAATTCCCATGCATTTAATGCATTAAAGTGTGTGAAGTGCTGTATCAACTTTTCCCAAACTGGTGCCTTCAAATATTTTGGATTACCACTCCCACCAGCTCCATCACAGTGGCAAACGGCCAGTGTTTGTGTGATTTGTAGCTGAACACACCTAGAGGGTGCCAGGTGGAGTCAGGCACTCAGTGGCCTAAGTCCAGCACAGAGTTAGGCTTACTTAAACTCAAGGATTTCATTGGGTTTATGTATGCCTAAGTGTTGGGTTTAGAACAGTGTCCTCACACCAAAGGCTCTTCAGTTCTCTGTGTCTTCTGCCAAGCTTATCTGTTACAGACTCATTTGATGCCTGCATTACCCAGAGTGCTGTTCCCTATTTCCTAATAGTCCTTCAAAATCATCAGGTTCTTACTTCTCACACCTGACAAAGCCTTTGCTGTAGAACTGTAGACAATACAAAGGAGTGACTTTATGTCTAATTTACCATCTTCTGTATGGTACTCCTTAAGCAAGCCCTAGTCTCTTTTCACCATTCTCTTGTATTTGTTATTTATGTGACAAGGAAGAGTACTTTTATACTAAATTAATCTGTGGACAGTAAAAGCAGCTTACAGTTTATAAAAATCAAGATGGTGAATAGGATAAGAGGAAAGAAAACTCAGAAGATTCCAAGAAGGGCACACAGATTCAAATTCTAGGTCACCAGTGAAAGTTTATGTAACACACTCATGTGGAATAAAGCAAAAACAAACATCTACTTCTGTTATAAAATTTCCTAGGTCCTGAGATTTACTGGCATTCCAAGTTCAATTTTAAATTTTATTTTACTTTGAGAAATAAGCTCTCGGTGTTTGGGACTGGGCCTTCTCAGTTTTGGCCCTGTAACTTTAGAACCAGGAAAGAACAATTCCCTTGACCTAAAGAGGTTTGCTATAAAAAAAGTTTGAGACTCCCTGAGACAGACAGATCGAATATGCAGTTGGATGATGAAAGGCGTGGCTGAAGACTAACAGCACCTATGTGAGGCTTCCAAAAAAACAGGAGAATTCTGGCTGGGAAAATTATGCAGCCAGAGGTTGAAGGTTAGGCATTTCCTGACATCTGAAATGTGTAGAGAATGAAAAGATAACCTTTCTCTTGCAAAGAGTGTCCACATGACCGACTCTAATTAGAATTTATTTTCAATATAAATCAAACACAGAACATCCATTAAAAGTTAGTTCTATATTAGAGGGAAGACGAGACACTGCAAATCATTTGGAGAATATAACCAAAACTGAACCTAAACGGACTACAGATCCTGACAGCTTTGTAGCAGGAACATGCTGCTCTCTGAATACTAGGCACATGATGAATCCCTGCAGCTGAAGAATTACCTAGAGAGAAGTCTGGAACCCACTGCAAGAGGAAAGTAACAAGCTGCACAGTTATTGTGCAAAGCAATTACTTTATGGGAAGTACCTTAGCAACACAGACCTGGAATGACATAACAAACATCAGCTACAGGCAATGGCAAAGGCAGGAACCTCCTGGGAGCTCTGAGCACAGGAAAGGGCCCACTATCCCAACAGCAACAGGTTTGCTTTGCACAGAAAGTCAGAGGCAATGCAAGAGAATTTTCAAGTTTCCACGCCCTGCTTTTTTCTGGTTAACGAGGCCCACAGAGAATGCTTTGTATGGATTTCCCCGCAAATGCTGCATAGAATAAGGAGCATTGAGCAATACCTCTTTCGCTACAGGCAAGATACTTAAAAGCATTCAGTTTCAGCTTTTAAAAGAATTATCCAAGGAAGAAGAATCCAGAACTGTCATAGGCAATATTTGTCTTATACTTAGGACATTTCCCCTAACGTTTAAGAAAGAGCAACCTTCTTAAAACTTAATTATTTAGCACTGCATTCTCTATTCTTCTTCAAACATTTCTCAGTCATGCAGTAGATATAAATATATTTAAATAAATGCAAAAGTAAAACTTTCCTCTTCACAACGAATATACTCAACTCTTTCAGATTCTCCAGACATAATTTGGCTTCTAGGCCATTCATCGTTCTTGTTACTCTACTCTGGATCCCAAATTCCAACTGAGGTCTCCACAGCACTGAGGTTTTTTTTAAAAAATGGATTGGCCTTTCTATGTAACTTTCTACACCTCTCTGCTCCTGATATTTAGGGACTTACTTGCTTTCACATTTCTGACTTGCATTAGCTGTCACCACAAGCTCTCACTAGTATAGAACTGCTTCTATCTGCTTTAGGAAGCCCAGAACACTTAAAGGCCTGCTCAAAGGACTGCCTTCCACTATACCCCACATAGGCATACTAGCAGACATCCATCATTGCAACCCTGTTCTCATACTTTTTCACCATTCCATGGCATATTTTCAGGCTCCTAAAAAGCCACTTCCTAAGCCTAGGTGCCAAAACTTCCTTGAACAAGCTTCTCAGAGAGAGGACCATCTCTGGCTATGATATCTTTATTAAGTTCAGAGCACCGGGGAAAGTAAGACACAGCAGGAAGTGCCATGAGCCTCTCTTCCACTCAGCCTCAGCAAGGGTGGGATCACCTGTCTTATCTTCACTTTAAGATTAAGACACTTCTGCTCGTATTGAAGCTGGTTGAAAGAGGAAACCAAGACAATTCCTGCTCTCATATCCTCCTCTGTACCTGGAGCTTAGTAGGGCACTTAGCACCTAGTAGGGTTCCTTAAATCTTCTCCTTCCTACTTAATGTTAAGCAAAACCGTATCAGATACCAACTGTATTGTCACAAAAGGAGCTGCCAAATTTAATCAGGAGAACATTGTACTATCTTAAGAAAATTGGCACTTCCTGCTTTTAGACAAAATTTGGGGTCCACACAGCTCTAAGTCGTGGACACAAAGAATAACAATTTGTTTTCAGAGTTAAATAAAATTCCGCTAAGACTTCCTGCTAAACCATGCCAAGGGTCTATCAAGTCCTGCATTCAGATCTTTCTCCTGCAACAATTAGATCCTTATAAGTAGGAGAGCATCGGAACGTAAATGTAACCAGGGATGCAAGCCTGGAAGATTCCCTTTTGATGGCCTTTGTAAGCAACAACAAACGGAGACCAACCTGAAATGAACATTGCTAAAAGTGACATTAAGACATTTGAGAGTTGGCCTTTCTGGAGATACAATCAATAGGGAACAAATGTCCTTGTGATGGAAGGGGTCAACGCAGCAGACACGTTTACCTCTGGAGGTGGAGGACTTAGAAGTAGGGCCCAGTTTTTCCTCCTCCTCTTTCTGACGGATGTGTGTCCAATGCACATCTGCCAAGATCTCCAGTGGATCAATCGGATTTACTATCTGCTGCAGCCTCAGGTTTCCAGCTAGCAGACAAGAGGCCAATGGTGGATCATGTTGATGGAGTGGCAAGGGATAAAAGGGAGGAAAAAGAGAGGGAAGGAAAAGGAGCACACACAATAGGAAAGAAATGCAGGGAAAGGGAGGGAAAAATGAAAGAAGTTACTTGCGGAGATCAGCTGGCAAAAGAAGACAGGTAAAATTCAGCATCATGCATGCATATGCTCCCCTCCAGACTCACTCGCCCTCTCCCACACATGCACAGACAGGACTGCAGTTTGGAAATTCCACTCCATGCCAAAAATGGTTCAATGGTGCATATTCTTAATCAAGAATTCACCATCTCTAAGTTTTCCTTTTAAGTATTATTATAGGAAAAAGTCACAGTCTGTTAGTAACTGGATATCCATGTTCATAGAAAAGTACACAAACCTGTACTTTTTAGCATTCTTTGTTTAATACTAAGAAAGCCCAGGAAGATGACATTACAGAATGATTTATATATATAAAAGTGACTTCTGTGTTCCCCCTTCTTTTCTAGACAAAAGCATTTCAAAAAGTAACATGACTGTCCTATTTTTAATTAATACCTTTCTAATTTGACACAAATTGAGTTATAAAACTGAACTGTGGAAGGAAAAATGCTATTCAGAAGTGAGTGATGAATCCTGGTGGCCACATGGCACCTCGTGCTGTCAAGTCCCCTTGATGCAAGTCCTTGGGTAAGTAGAGTTAGTGTTTATACCACATCACACAGCATTAGGAGTTAGAAGGGTGAGTTTCAACCAGCAAGAATTGAGAGTAGAAGGGAAATTTATAGAAACCTAGCAAGGCTTCCAAAGAGCAGGCCTCACCCTATCATCCCAAACTGTACCTTCTTATTCTGAATGCACTTCACCATTCCCAATTTCACTTGGCCAGTTAAGAGACCTTAAATGAATATTTCTCCGATGGGAGTGTGTGTGTGTGTGTGTGTGTGTGTGAGAGAGAGAGAGAGAGAGAGAGAGAGAGAGAGAGAGAGATACAGATGTTTCTCTTAGGGCAGCTAATTGGCCTTGTTAACAGTCATTACTCCTGTGTCCTTTATCTGATTTGTACAATAATAACTGAAACTGCATATAAAGCACTGAAGCTTTTTGTTTCAGTGTATCATGTATTCTGCAAAAAAGGAACAAAAGGAATATGGTTCATGAGATAAAGTAGGCATCTCGGCACCTTTCACAGGATTGACCTCTCTTCCCAGAGAATCAAAGCAGAAATAGGAACAGAAGATGGGCGGGGGCCTCCTCTCTTTGATCACAGAAGTCTTTAATCAGACACACAGATGTTGCATTCAATGCAAGAAAGCAAACAAACAGAATCTGAGCTGTAAATTTACAGGTTTTGTTCGCTCCTTATCTGGAAGTTAACAGTAATTCTCAATTACAACTAATTTGGTGAAACAATTTTTAAAAAATATGTTGCTTCGTGTGAAGCCTGCTCTTTGTAAAATGCCCCCCCTTTAGGGGAGGTGATGACAATGTGAGGGTACCTTTAAATGTACCCGTGTCCTCTTCATTTGAGAGACGTTGAAGCCAGAGGCCTTGCTGAAGTTCTCTCTCCCAAGGGTAATACTCTCCCTCTACAGCAGGGGGAGTCACACATCAACAAATAGCATTGATACAGAAATTAGAGCAGAACAAAGAAAAAGAGAAGGACAGAGAATCAGAAAGAACACAGGGGTGTTTTAGGGAAATCCAGAAAGGTTCAGGACTGCTTCACCTATAAGAAACCTTACACAGATTTCACTTACGTGTACAGAATTAAATGCAATGCGTAGGAACACCACCCCATATGATGAACACCTGTCTACTTTGTTGTGTGTGCCTGTTGCAAAAAACTCTTTCCTTCTTCATGATAGGTATATATAAATTAATCACAGCTGTATTTAGGGTTACAAGTAATTTCCTTGCCAAAAAGCATTATCTGTTCAGGGGGAAAAAATTATGCTTGAAAATGCTCTTCTGTTCCAAGGCATTCATCAACTAAATTTCTTTCTGATGTGCAAATTTAAGTGAGCTGGTGGTAAAGGAATTCTGAGAACATCACATTTGTAAACGCGCTTGAAGCAGAAGGTGCCGGATTATCTGTCTCCAAGATGCAACTTTACAATATTCAGGTACAGAAATATTTTGTAGTGATAACTCCAACAGCAAGTTCCTTGGTCTGTTTAATAGCACAATTGAAGCTGCCTTGATCTCTGTTGTCTTTAACTCATCAATGGCCTTTACTGAAAAGCCACTTTGTTCTTAAACAGGTGCTGCAAGAGATGTGTGAGTTCTCTGGCAAAGGAGGCCCATTTTGAAAGCTGAACTCCTCATTTGGAAGAGCCCCACCCACCAAAGATATATATCTGATGAAATTGATCGGGTACCAGCTGCCACGACAAAAAAGTGACTTGAGCAGCAAAGCTTTCTATTTCCACAAACAATCCTCAAAAGTAATTTAAAATGCCAACACCCTATAAATCCCTGAAGACTGAATATTATGCAGATTTATGGTTCCCAAACCTTTCAATAACTGAGACACCTGCCTGTTCTGATCTGTAACTGATACTCCCTTAAGCAGTTAATGCAGAACTGTTGCCATTAGATGCAAGCATGAGTATCTACACATAACACTTTTTGTGACTCACTCTTGATTTCCCAACTACCTTAGGTGGTAATCCCTAGTTCAGACATGTGGTTTTCCACCCCTAATTAATCCATGTCTTAAGCAGTCATAAAGGAGCTGAGGAGGGGGGGGAATCCATTTTTTGATCCAAGTGCAGACCCCTATATAACTAAAAGCAGGGGTCCTTCTGGTCTGGAAGCAAAGCTTTGTCCAACCTTTCTGCTATTCACAGGCCTTTGCTGCTGGCTCCTAGTTCTGAGCTGTGATAGACTCTAAACCTATGCAAACACATCCAAGGCCAAATAAATACAGCCTCTGAACATTTCATCACCAACAGCCACAGAAACATGCCAAACTTTTCACTTAACCTATTTACTGAATCACAGTTCCAGCCCTGACTTGCCTCTTCACCCTGCTACTGAACTACTTCCTTGGCCTGCAGGCAAATCAATCTTTCATTACTTCCCTAACCCTGGCAATGGACCTTTGAGCTCACCCAGCTGCCATCATGTAGGAACATAAAAAGCTACCTGTAGAGCATTTATCCATCTAGCTCAGTATAGCCTACATTGTCTGATGGTAGCTCTCCAGGGTTTCAGTCAGGTCTCACCCAGCCCTACCCAAAACTGCCGGGGATTGAGCCCAGGGTGTTTTTGCATGCAAAACGTGCATTGTACAATTAAGCTTTGGCTCTTCCCCAAGCCTTTTGTTATGGAGGAGTACCTGCCTGTCGAACCGGCTCCTCAAATTATAACTCTGTTTTAAGCCTGAATGCAACGCATGACAACTGGGATGCTGCAAGGTTCTGTCTTGGGCCCAGTGCTGTTCAATATCTTTATGAATGACTTGGATGTAGGTATGGAGGGGATGCTCATCCAATTTGCAGATGACTCAAAACTGGGAGGGGCAGCCAATGCTGCAGAAGACAGAATGGGGATTCCAGATGACCTCAACAGATTGCAGACCTGGGTCATAACTAACAAAATGAATTTCAGTAGGGACAAATGTAAAGTTCTACACCTGGGCAGGAAGATCCAGGTGCACAAATGTAAGATGGGCGACACCTGGATTGCAAATAGTACATGTGAAAAGGATCTAGGGGTTTTAGTAGACCACAAGTTTCGTAGGAGTCAACATGCAGCAGCAAAAAAGGAAGAAAGCTACTTCTATTCTAGGCTGCATCAACAGAAGCACAGTGTCCCGATCAAGGGAACTCACTAGTCCTGCTCTATTCTGCTTTGGTCAGACCACACCTGAAGTACTGTGCCCAGTTCTAGGCACCACAATTTAAGAAGGATAATGACAAGTTGGAACGTGTGCAGAAAATGGTGACTAAGGTGATCAAGGGTCTGGAAACCAAGTCTTATAAGGAATGATTGAGGAAATGTGGTATGTTTAGCTTGCTAAGGAGAGACTGAGAGGAGATACGATAACCATCTTCAAATATCTAAAGGGCTGTCACATGGAGGATGGAGCAAGCTTGTTTTCTTCTCCTCAGGAGGAGAGGATCTGAACCAATGGATTCAAGTTACAAGAAAGGAGATTTTGACTAAACATCAGGAAGATCTTTCTGACAGTCAAGAGCTGTTCGACAGTGGAATAGACTCTCACAAGAGGTGGTGGACTGTTATTCCTTTGAGGTGTTTAAACAGAGGTTGGATGGCCATCTGTCATGTATGATCTTGCTGAAATTCCTGCATTGCAGGGGGTTGGGCCGGATGACCCTTGGGGTTCCTTCCAATTCTATGTTGATTCCCAGACGTAAATTTGCAGACTGAAAAATGAAAACCTGGAACAGTGTTACAGAGATGAAAACCAGAGAGAGCGAGAGAGCAAGATAAGTTAGAGAAAATACAATTTTAATAACTGCCAACTTGATGAAGACCACCACCTCGGGCCCAAATACTTCTTCTAAAGCTTTTTCTTGGGACTTCCCAGTAGTCCGTAAATATGAGTCTCCAGCAGGTTTGCAGTCTTTGCACTGACTTCCAAGTTTTCCAAAAGAAATGGGAGATGCACTTTATATTTGATTATCTATTCTGTATGATGGCAATCTGTGATCAATATGCCAGCCTGGGCTCCTTCAGGATCAATGGCAAGATATAAATTGAACAGCATTGAAAAAATAAAATTAATATGCATATCCAAATCCATATCATGAGAATCAATTGAAACTATCTACTAACCTTCACTAGAGACTTCTTCCTCTTCTTCCCCCTCCTCCTCTTCTTCTTCCTCTTCCTCCTCTGCTTCATTGTCATGATTCTTCTCTGTGTCCAGCTCTTCCTCACTCTTGCCCTTCAGCATGGCATGTATCCGCACAGCCTCTTTCCAAGGCACACCACCCAGGTCAGAAGTGGGCTGCTGTGGCTCTTCCTCCCCCTCCTCCTCCTCCTCTTCTTCTTCCATCTCAGATTCTGAACTACTGCAGAGGAAAATCAGGAAAGTTAGTAGATGATACTTCAACAGGGTTTCCCCCCCTTTGCGTACAAGCAGATGATTGTTTTAAAATAACCATAGCCAACAAAACAAAACAAACTGCCTCAAACCAGGTCAGAATATTTGTCCATCTATTCCAGGAGTGGGGAACTTCCGGCCCATAGACCAATCTTGGCCTGCAAGCGAGTCCACGAGGCCACTTTTCCACAACCACTGCCACATGTTCCCCACCCCTGCTCTTGACTATGACAGAATGGGGTCATTCAAAACAGAACTGAATCAGAATTTAGCACTGAAACACAACCTACATGTCAATTGTTGAGGGGTTTTATTTCCCACTCCCAGTTTGCAGCCAATTTGAGGTCTCTGTGGTCCCTTATTCCAAAGTGAAAAAGAGCCAGTCATGAGAGGAAGGTAACTAGTGCCCCCCCCACTCAGACACAATCAGCACCAATGGAATGACAGCCTCTTTCATTTCAGCACACGCCTTACTGAGGAATGATCCCATTAGAAGAAGAAAACAACATTTAATCTTTATAGGCCTGTTACATATTCCTCTTAGAAAAGCAAGCTCCTCCTCTCCTGGAGGCTAAATCAACAGGAATTCACCCTTCTTTTCTTTGTCATATGTTTTACCCTTTCCCCCCTATCCATTTTTATTGGACAAAGTCCAGCAGGAAATTCTCCAGTACAAAAAATATTTGAAAAGATTAGGAGGTACATATCTCCAACTCATTTCACTTAGAATTGTAGCAGCAAAAGTATACACTAAATTTATCTCATTTTTCTTTTGTTTGTTCCCTGGCAAAAATATTGTTACTTTTGTTGCAATTAAGAATAGCAGTGGGATTCTGTCTTTATTCACACAAACTGTGAAACCTTCCATTTGTTGCTTAGCCATCTATTTTCACAAAAGACGTGGGAACAGGTTTTTCACGACTTTTTAAAACCAGGCTGTTAAGTGAAATTATGGGCAAACTTCAGAAATGCATAATCCTTTTGGGAATTTTATCTAGACAAAGAAATGTTCGTTGTGATTTTCTCAACTCCTAAGAATGTGTTTTTCCAAACATTTGTGTTAAGAATTATTTCTTAAAAACAGCTTTTTATTTCAGTACATTGCCTGACAGATAGCTAGGCCCTCAAGGAGGAATGTTGGCTTTGCTTTGTTGGAAGAAGAAAAAAAATCAGTTTTATGTTTACTGACACTTAAAAATAATATGCAACTCCCAGTCAAAGTGCAGAACACATGCTCAAATTACAAAAAACGTGGAATTCAGGTTCTTTCTTCTAAAATATTTCTTTCTTCCTTTTTTTGTTCTGTTTCATTGCACTTTGTATTACTGCAAGTTTTACTTCAAGTTTTTCAAAAGGTTTGAAAGTCCTCTGTTCTCTAACTGGCCTATTCCTGCTTAGTGCTTTTTGGCTTGGCTTGTGGCTGTTAGAACTGTGAAATGTATTTTAACTAGCTGGCTGAGAATGTTTTGGCTTCTGTCTAATGTAGTGCTAAGTGCCCCATAAGCACAAGAATTCCTGCTTGCACAACGTAGGGCTGCCATACCTCCAGAATTTCCCAGACACAGCCGGTATTCGGCTCTCTTAAACAGCATTTGGGCAGAAAATCGCTGAAACGTCTGTGAAAATCTGGACATATGGCAGCCCATGTTGGAAGTGGAGATTTTTCCAAATTTCATTAAAAGTTGCTCAGAAACTTTGGCAAAAAAGGAAAAGAAAAAGCTCAACAACTTTTGTGTCCAGATTTCCACTTTTTGAAATACGTCAACCCTAGCGCAATGAGACTTCCTCCCTTCTCTCCTCTGCACCCCATAAATTTGTTCTGGGGGGTCCCCCAACCCTCCAGAGTAGATTTGGAGAGGGCATACGGCAGATGCAGGTGGAGGAGAGGGGAGAAAGTCCTGTTGCGCATGTGAGAATCCTTATTCAGCGTTGTACTGCATTTGATACAAGCCTTATTGGTTTTTAAGGGGGAAACTCTGAGCCTTTTTGTATTATTGACATTTTTTTAAACTTCTACTCTTTCAAGCCACCTTGAACAGGCATTCTTTAGAAAGGCAGCCAAGTCATATTTTAAATAAATTAAGGCTTTTTTAAAAAGAAAAATAACCTGCTGGGTACATCCTCTTCTGTTCCTTTGTCTAGCACGCTGCTCAGGTTGTGCTCTGCCAAGGTCTCCTCAGGGACTTCTTCCAACTCCTCTTCCCGTTGTACCGAGAGACGGTAATTCTCCAGTTCAATCCGCTCTGGTGTGCCACGCAGTCTCTTTGCAATGCTGGGTTCCTCTACGCCATTTACACTGGGAACTGGGGAACAAAAATTAACAGGGGAGAAAGAGCATTATGAGCATTGATCTGGACTGTGAAAGTATTGTATTTGTTTCCATCAATGAGTCAAATTTGATTCTGGTTGATTCTCCTAATAAGAGATTTGACCATGAAAACTGCTACTAAAAAGCAGGATTTGAAAAAGAACTAATAAGAGGGAATTTCTGCTTTGTTTCTGGAAAATGTCTACCTTATATTGGCAAGTAATACAATATAAGAGGTGTAGGCTTAATTCACACATGTGGCCCAGTGAGGAGACTGTTGGGCAGAGCAACCACCTCCAAGGAGAAAACTGAAGAAGAACCCCTTTCTTTGCTATGCTGCATTTCTTCCTACTAGAGTTCAATTGTTGTTGCTATATTTTTTAAACCTAGGGGAGCATTCAAAAATGGTATACAAGTCTTCTCTCCCACCCCAGTCTGTTGCACGCATATATATGTTTATGCTCATTGGCTTGGATTAGGGTTGCCAGACACCCGCGGTTCTTGGGGATAGTCCCCGGATTTGCAAATCTGTCCCCGAACAAAATCCATCGTCATAATATCCCCAGATTTGCAAATCCGTCCCCGGGAAGCGTGGCAGCGGCAGCCTCAGCAGCCTGGAGCCAGTCTCTTAGTGCAGTTGGCTCTGGCTGGCTTCAGGAACTGCTCGCTGCTCACTGCCGTGGCACCCGCCATTTTTCCTGCACCACGACAGTGAGCAGCTCCTGAAGCCAGCCAGAGCCAACTGCACTACCAGGCTGGCACCTCCTGGCAACAGCCGCCCGCCCGTGACTCCCAAGCCTCCCCTGATCTGCCAAACAAAGGGGGAAGGGGGAAGGAGATCAGGGTAGGCTCCGGAGTCACGGGCGCGAGGAACGCCGTTGCCCAGTCTCTGTGTATTTATGTTTCACAGGGTGCAAAAGAAGGGCTTTACACCTTTATACAATATGCATGTGTGCTTGGGCCCAAGGTCTTTTGCTTCACCATCCCCACTACTGACTCCCTGTTGCTACTCAGCTTCAAAAAAAAAAAAAAAAAAAAAAGGGTCCCCAGATTAATTTTAAAAAATCTGGTAACCATAGTTTGGGTTAATAAATACGGAACTGCTATCACTTCTTCCCTCATTTCTCACTTATTAACATGGATGAGAATCCCCTTTTCAACTCTAAACAGAGCACTGAGTGAATCATTAACTACCCTGACTATGAAAAAGATGACCAATCAAAGCTTATTCATATTTTTGTCCATTTTCGTAGGTATTTGACCAGAGCTATGAAGGGTAAATAATAAAAAAATCATAGAACCATAGAATTGTAGAGTTAGAAGGGACCATGAGGGTCATCTAGTCCAACCCCCTACTATGCAGGAATCTCAACTAGATCATACATGATAGATAGTCATCTAACCTCTGCTTAAAAAAACTCCAAGAAAGGAGAGTCCACCACCTCTCATAACGATGATAAAAACCACCATCGTCAGCACCACCGTAACTAGACTCTGCCAAAATCGAGTTTTGTCATCTCCCCACAAGAAACTTATAGAACCAGGAGGCCTAGTCTGGAAATGTGGTCTATCAATCTTAGCTTACATAGCAAATGCAAAATGAATTTTGGGTAATGAAAGTGCATTGGGTGATGCAGGAACCAAGATTTTAAAAGTCAGTGAATCTCGACTCCTGTCCCCAAATTTTCAGGGGCTTAATATTAATGTGACATTTCAAAACAGACTGCATAATGACCAAGTTCACATTTGCACTAGCATATAAATTTTAACAACTGCTTCTGTTTTGATCTGTTCCATGTTTCTAGCAACAGGACTATAAAATTCAGAGCAGGAAGACAACAGGCATAGAACATGATACAAGATTTTGTTAAGTGTTAGGGCCCTGGCAAAACTGTATTGCACTGCAATGACCCCACTGCAATTATGTGCCTGTTTCCAGAGCACATAAAAAGGGGACTGTTGGCAGGATATGTAGTTACTGGAGTATTTTTACCATTCCAGGAAGAAGCAATAATTAGTTCAAGTTTAAGACGTTCATAACACAACGATGGTTAGCAAGAAATGAGGTTAGTTTTAGAAACAAACTGGATAAATAGTCCTGTTAATGTTCATTTGATAAAGGTAAGTTTAACTGTTGATAACTGGAGTTAAATACTTATAGTTAGGATCACATTTCTATAATAGGGTAACATGATTGTTTAAGATGGCTTAGTCTGTAGGTTGATCTTTTTATATTATAATATATGGCTATTTTTGTGTGTGTTAAAAAAATAATTTCATAATATATTAATTGATTTTAGATGTCAACACAGTAGACACTTATATCTTACTCAGGCTCCGTTACCACAACAAACATATACCAAATAACCCAGTTATGATTTACATAAATCTTTCAATACTGAATAGTGTAGTTGATTCCAAAAGACATTTATGGTTTAAAAGTGTTACACACTTAATGGGAAGGGCATAGCTCACTGGTAGAACATATGCTGTGCTTGCTGAAGATTCCAGTTTTAATCTACATGTCCAGTTAAAAGGACCACTGTAACAGATTTCTGAAAGTCCCAATAACTTGGGAGAGATCCTGATAGTTTGAGTGGGCAACATTGGCCCAATCTGATTAGTTGTAAGACAGATTTATATGTGTCTTATACCAGTGACTACCGTAGGTTTTGCACTCTGGGCAAGTTACAACAGCAACCATCCTATCAGGGTTGTTGCAAAGGCAAACTGAGAAGACAGTATTTAGTAGTTTTATATGAAAAAGTATTCAGTATACAGCCTCACTATCCATCCAGCCATCCACCACCAAAGGAAGTTAAATAATTGGCACATTTACTATTAAAGTCAAGCAGATACAGTACCACTATTACACCAGTATTGCATACAGATGCGTCACTTAAAAGTTCTATTATCCTGCTGCATTATTTTATGGGTAAATGTGCTAATATGGCGGTTTAAAAAATCTGGTTGTAAGATGTAAACATCCTTAAATAGACAAGTGTTTTATTCCTCAACAGTTTTATGTTTTGGAAGCATTTGGCGATGAGCAGTACGCAGATCAACCAAAAGGAGCTGTTTTTCATAAGTGTGCAGCCCGCTTAGCTGTTTTGTGAAAGCTGACCGAAGATTTATTTATTTCAATCCTTGACCGAGCCAACTTCTTGGTAGAAGGAATGCCAGGGACAGAGATAACATCACTCCTCTGACGTGTCCTTTGGCTTTTTCCCTTGTATAGAATGTTCCTAAAATAATCTCCATTTTCTGTGACTTTTTAAAAAATTAAGCAAACTGACAGCTATTTGTCTGAACACCACCCCCACCCATAAAGTCAACCATCATTCCCCATTGCAATTTTGACAAAACAAATCAGGGACTGACTGGGTTGTTGCCTCCTTTGCGATGGTTCTGCAGTGAGGGTAGGAAGCTACTCAGCAACTACTGTTTCTGTGAGGTGCGTGGATTAGGATGGGCAGAAAGTCTGAACATACATTAGAATTTATACTACACTTTATGCTGGCTGAAGCTGACGGGCGTTGTAGACCAAAATAGCTGGAAAGTGCCAGGTTAGGGAAGTTGGTGTTAGAGGCCTCATGTACTTTGTCCAGGATCTTAAGGGCTGAGCAGCTAATTTTGTCAGTACTAAGTAGACTTTAAACTTGTTCGTAAATGGCAGTAGAATGTGAAACACAATAAACTGCTTTTGAGAATAAGAAGGGGGGGTTTCAAAAGCAATTTGCAATCTACCCCCCCCCAAATTAGCAGTTGAAAAAAACCAATGAAGTCTACATGGTTTTCTACAGTGTAGGAAGAGGAATACTGGATAATTTGCTGTAGATCAGCAAGAGCTTATGACTCCCAGTTGTTCAATAACCACAGCAAAAAGTTTCCCACCCCACAAAGGCGGCAATTAGAATCCCTGACCTGTACTCAGAAGTATACTGTCAATTGCATATGCAAATTACCCCAGTGTCTGGGGTGGGTAAGTAGGTAATTGGCTCTGCCATTTTGTTTCTAGCTCTGCCCTTCAGTGATTATTTTGTGCCTGGCTCCAGTTGACAGAACTCAGCATTTCAGGTTTTGTTTTTTTAAGTAGATCTCATAAGACTTCCCATGCTCGGTTGAAGTGTTTCTTTCTTTTAACCCTAGCCATTCTCTTTCTAATCCTTACAACAAATCTATAATATATGCCAGTGTTATCTATATATTGTAGACATGGAGGTGGGGTAGGGGCTAGATCTGAGAAGGTAGCGGCTTGCATGGTGGAACCAGGGACATTCTTTTTCACAGCTCAATCTTTTAGCCATTATACTTGGAATCTGGGAATACATTATAGTCTGGGAATCAGAAGTAGAAATCAGCATTTAGTATCTGACGTGGAAGCCACTGAGAGAAAACAAGCCGTCAGAGAAACTATAATAATAATAATAATAATAATAATAATAATAATAATAATAATATAGAGAAACTAACCACAGAACTGCAAAGTGAACAGGTCAAACTGCATCTTTGCAGCTTCAGACCAGGCCACTGTGTTTGATAGAAGATTGGTCACAAGAAAGCAAGAAAAACTATTAAGAGAATTCTTAAATGAATTTTCTTAGATCTTTTCCCATATCAGACCTACCAGGGCTTTTAAAAAAAGGATCATTTTGTACCGTGCTGAGCAAAACTATACACAAACACAATTAGTTTGCATATATTGCCTTCTTTTGAATTATTTGTTTTGTTTGTGCTGCTGGGTGCAGGAACGGAAGCCCCACAATACTGACCACAGGGCATCCTGCTCAGTCCCACCTCTGGAATCCAATATTTTGCAAGCACTGCTCTTTTCCCATATACTTCAAAGCCCAAAAGGTTCTGCTGGAAGTAAATTGTCAGGATGTTCAGTTCTGTGCTAAACAATTCTGGTATTGACTACTTTCCACCCATTGGGACGGGGACAAATACTTTGGGTTAGAGGGAACTTCCATATTTTTCCTTGGTGATCCATTGTTTGGCTGTAATCATCAATTAACAGTATGATTGTTTCCCCATTCCTTTCTCTCAAAACACCTCCGTAACTGGCTAGCATTTTTCAGTTTCTACCATGGCTGACAAGGACTACAGCTCAGTGATAAAGCACATGCTTCACATGCAGATGGTTCCAGGGTCAATCTCTGGTATCCTCAGTTAAAGGATCAGAAAGCAGGTGAGATGGGAAAGTTTTTTGCCTGTGACCATGAAGAGATGCTGTCAGAGGAGACAGTGCTAAGCAAAAGGGACCAATGATCTGGCAAAATCATAACCTGATAAACTCTGGTCAAGTTATGTTGCTTTCAAATCATTGGCTTCAACAAGTGTCCAATCTAATGCATTCAATCAGGGCAGCTGCCAAATAAAACTATCAATGGCTGCATTTACATCAGAAGCATTATAGAAGCTTCCAATCCCTTGATTAATTAGAATACATAAGGCATTCTTTTTTTAAAAAAGGTCAATAGATGTCAGGAATACATTGTGCTTTTTAAACACATAGCAGCTAAGTAAATATCAGTGTGCACAATTCTATTCTGTAAGGTTGCCAGAGGCATCCAGAAAATATTGAATTCCATAAAAATCAACAAAGCTTTGTTGAGAAAGGTCACCTTCATCTTGTGATTTCAAAAAACAGCCAAATCCCAACGAAGGGACAATACCAAGAGATAGCTCTTGGAACTCTGACCAGCCCACCATCTCTTCTCCAGTCATTCTCTCCTCCCCCCCCCGCCCCGGACCACACCTGTAACTCATTTAATTTTCTTGGATGTTTTTACCTGGTTGGTATGTTAAACTCTCATGATTCATTTGCCTGGATGGAGAAGAGTGTTTGATGTGTGTAAAACTACACTATTGTGCCAAGTTATTGTTGTTTATTTATACCCCGCCTATCTGGCTGGGTTTCCCCAGCCACTCTGGGCAGCTGCCAACAGATTAAAAACAGAATAAAATATCACACATTAAAAACTTCCCTAAACAGGGCTGCCTTCAGATGTCTTCTAAAAGTTAGGTAGTTGTTTATTTCCTTGACATCTGGTGGGAGGGCATTCCACAGGGTGGGCGCCACCACCAAAAAGGCCCTCTGCCTGGTTCCCTGTAACCTCACATCTCGCAGTGAAGGAATCGCCAGAAGGCCCTCAGCGTCCAGTCAGAACGATGGGGGTGGAGACGCTCCTTCAGGTATACTGGGCTGAGGCTGTTTAGGGCTTGAAAGATCAACACCACACCAACACTTTGAATTGTGCTCGGAAACGTACTGGGAGCCAATGTAGGTCTTTCAGGTTTCGGCAGCCACTTCCAGTCACCAGTCTAGCTGCCTAGCCTAGTTAAAATTATTCTGTCCATTTTTGCTTCTGATTCCACCGGTCACTGGCATATAACTTGCAGAAGGTTGACTAGAAGGATAAGTAACACTTGGGCTGAAAAATGTCCCCCAACCCCTAGTGTACACAAACACCACTTTTATTTTCAGGTACCCACAGAATCATCCAGGAGCAAGATTGTCAGAACATGTGAGATGCCATGTTCTTATTTGGGTTTTCTTGAAGCCTATCTGTGTAGTGCAGGGAAGGAGAACTTGTGGCCTCCAGATCTCGTTGTACCACAACTCACATTAGCCCCAGTGGTAAGGGATAGTGGAAGGTGTAATCTAACATCATTTGGAGAGCCACAAGTTTTCCATTCTTGGTAAAGGGGCTACTGGCAGCGGCCCTATCCCACTGTGCCCCTGTGATTGGGAATTCTGATGGCACAGGGTTCCTGATCACAATGAGGAACAAGCACATTTAGTTGAATACACTTACAATTCTCCTGAAATTCTTCTTCCCGCTCAGTGTAAGTAGGTGTGTGTGGAGGGGGAAGCACACACATCACCACATGGATAGATTTTAGGAACATCTGAAGAGGGTCTATGTGCAGCACTGCTTTGCTATATCATCATCCTGTCTTTGACTACTATAAAGTCCCCTATTTGCTAGGGCTAGGCTGATGTCAGGCTTGCATTATATATTTTGTATTTTTATTTGAACCCCAGGATCCACAAGCCTCGTGTGAAATATATACACTAAAATAAAATAATACTGTAATAAAAATGTTGAACCCAGGAATTTGTTTTGAACTGGACTGAGTCCAGAAGATGGTGTATAGGCAATACGTGCAAAATAACATCCAAATGACATAATAAGTTCTTATTTCAGACTACCATTTGTATAGAAGGTGATAAATAATTTATGTTAACTGGAAGGTTTTATAATGCGAGGGGAGACATGTACATAACAAAGCTGTACCATTCAGTTGCAAATGAGTCTTTGAGCTTCAAACCTTGTGCAATTTTATTTTGTTAGTCAGTTTTTCCAGTATCTCATTATTATGAGTCTGTCTGCTATGCTAGTAAAAGAGAACTTATTAGAGGTTTGAGCTGTAAGTTAATATTTTCTGCCATGAAAAGACTGAGCTGCATAGACTCTGGACATTTAGAGATGTTTTCTCCAGTAATTGCTTTTATTTTGGCAAATACTTCCTAATAACATAAAATGATAGTGATGATGATAGAATTGGACTGAGTCATAAGTCGTTCCACCCAAAAGTATCCCCACTTCTGAAACACAGTTCCTTCATTTCACCAGTATAATTTAGCAGGGGGTAGCATTTTTGTTGCTGAAGTAAGATCGAATTGAAATTACCCAGAGATCTACCAGTAGGATAATTCTGCCCACTGCTGTGCTAGAAGACAGCAATTGTATTATTCATCCTGGCTCCGGTGTGGCTATACACCTCTCTGGCCCCTGCAGACCAACCTTTGCAGAATGAGAGGCCATGCTCAACAGAAGAAAATGGATGCCCCTGGTTTACATTATAACTTTTCCCAGATGGAAAAAGGTGTGTCAAAAGCCTCACCTTCTGGCGCCCTCGCCGTCTGAAGGGCATTCAGCAGTTGTAATACTAATAGCATAGCCCTATGTACGTCTACTCAGAAGTAAGTTCCACTGAGTTAAATCTGGCTTATTCCCAGTTAAATGTATGTAGGATTGCAGAGTCAATTAGTTACTTTAAGCAGAGTTTGAAATCTAGTGTCTGTACCTTTAAATTGATGAGTTGAGTTTCTAGACACCAGATTTTTAAAAAAATATCCAGGAACTTGGCAACCTTTACATTCTGCCCCATCTTATCCTATCTGTTCCTTGTCTCCCCAAAAACAGTTTAGCACAAGGCCTGTTTACAAAGCATGGGAGAAGTACTAGAGAATGAATGTCACCGGTTGCCTAGCAACCACCCTATGCTGGTTCCGCTCTCTCCCTCTGGCCTAGTCCCAGGCTCCAGCCTTTTAGCCTCAGTAGAATATGAGAAGTGGAAGCCATTAGCACTGTTTTGCTGTTTTTATGTTTGCATCCGTTTTTTATGATGCTGCTTTATTGTGGCTCTGAGTTTTTTTAAAATATTAAAAGAGTTTAAAGTAAATGTACTGCACCATAATGCATATCTATATCCTTAAGACTGTGTGTGTGTTACTCTATTAACTACAGTACCTATATGACTGTTCACACACATATTTGTGACAAACTAGAAACACGGGGAAGTTGCTATATTCTGGATACAATACAAACTTTATCTATGGCTGTTTCTTCATTGTTTGAATTCACTGTATTAATTCATTTTGCTGTATTAATTCATAGGATGTATTTTTGATACCGGCGCAGGTTATCAAAACAGCCTTGTCTATAGGAGGAATGTGGACTCCAAAACTAACTTAACTGGCTCCATAATTGTTTCTGGGCCCAATTCCAAGTGCTGATAAACCTTACATAAACCCAATTCCAAGTGCATTTGAAACCTTACATGACCTGGGGTGGAAGATGCCTTAAGAACTGCCTTTGCACATATGAAACCTACTTTCTCACTTAGGTCTTCAGCTGAGTCCCAAGCTCTGTCCTGCTGTCTTTTCAGAGAGGCCATAGGCTCAGCCATAGCTCTGGCATACAGAAGGTTACGGGTTCAATCCCTGGCATTTATATGTAAGACTGGGAAAGACCCCCATCCACAACCATACAGTAGCATTGCCAGAAAATTCTGAGCCAGATGAAGCTAAGAATGGTCTGACTCAGTGAGTTCTTCTCAGGTTAGATGGGTGTGTATGAAGGGGAGGGCTACTGAAGTCAGGCTTTGGAATTCTCTTTGCCAGGATGTTCGTTTGGCCCCCTGACTCTTGATCTCTTGCTATTCTGTAAAAACTTTTATTTCAGGGGGTTTGCAGATGAAGTAAAGGTTACTTGCGGCTGATACGTGCTTTGCTCATGCTGCTGATTTTATTTCTCTTCTTTTTGTATGTTTTATGGCAGGTTTTGGGTTGCATTTTTTTTAGGTGAAGCTGATATTTCTGGCAAGATGTTTTGAAATGTCGAAGCAGGAGAAGTATGTTATAAACATAAAACCATTGCCTCATGGTGGGGTGCATCTTGATTTGAATGTATAGAGCATGGGTAGGCAAACTAAGGCCCGGGGGCCGGATCCGGCCCAATCACCTTCTAAATCTGGCCCGTGGACGGTCTGGGAATCAGCGTGTTTTTATATGAGTAGAATGTGTCCTTTTATTTAAAATGCATCTCTGGGTTATTTGTGGGGCATAGGAATTCGTTCGTTTTCCCCGCAAAAGATATAGTCTAGCCCCCCACAAGGTCTGAGGGACAGTGGACCGGCCCCCTGCTGAAAAAGTTTGCTGATCCCTGGTATAGAGCTCCTTGCACACTTTTCTGCAGAAGAGCACATTAAAGAAGTGAGAAAGTAGTGCTTGCTTGTATTTCAAATTTTATGGTGGCAGCAAGGGATGCAGCTGCAAGGAAAAGGTTTATGTGCCACAGTGTGAAGGGCCTTCCCTATAGTTTGTGATGTATCCATCTTAATACCTGCAGATCTTTCCCCTTTATGTGTTTAGATGGTTACCCCAGAGCTTCTGTTTGGATTACTAGGCTTTTTATGACAGAAAAGGGAGAGGAAGGAGGAGACAAGGAAGGATTGTAGAAAAAGTTAATTTTTATTCATAGAAGTTTGTGTGTTTCAAATCTTGCCTCAGGCACTCTCATGAACAAGAAGAGTTTGGATTTGATATCCCGCTTTATCACTACCCGAAGGAGTCTCAAAGCGGCTAATATTCTCCTTTTCCTTCCTCCCCACAACAAACACTCTGTGAGGTGAGTGGGGCTGAGAGACTCCAAAGAAGTGTGACTAGCCCAAGGTCACCCAGCAGCTGCATGTGGAGGAGCGGGGAAGCGAACCCAGTTCCCCAGATTACGAGTCTATCGCTCTTAACCACTACACCACACTGGCTCTCCAGTGTGGAGAGTGAAGCTATAAAAGCTGACAATACTAAATAAAAGGGGATTCCATATATTTCTAATAGCACTGATGGTTCATCATGCAAGTTTAATTTTTCAAATTAGCAACTTAAAGCATGCCTAATACAAACTTATTTCCATACTGGCTCAAGTTGAATTGGGAAGCACCATAGCTCAGTGGTAGAGAACATGCTTTGAATTTAGAATTCCTGGCATCTCCACTTAAAAACATCAGATGGCAGGTGATGGGCAAGACCTCCCATCAACCGCAGTATACAATACTGGGCTAGATGGACAAATAGTCTTGACCTGGTATAAGGCAGATTCTTCTGGTTTTGCAACTGGCCCACACTCAGAATCAGAATCCATGGCTTGGCTTGGGTTTGCAAACTGTGTTTTGTGGTGGGCTTAGCAAACTGTGGTTTGGCATGTTGTCTGAATTCACTAACTATAGTTGTGGCTCTATCTTTCGAAGCCCCTGTTCCATGGAGGTGGCTGTAAGCTTATAAAGCTGAGAGGAAAAGAAATGAAAGCTAGCAAGCTGGACTACTTGCCTATCTTATATAGGGCATGCTGGTTCTTCCTGCCTAAGTGTAGAACCTTACATTGAAATTCATTTTGTTAGTTTTGGACCAATTCCCAAGTCTGTTATGTGTGAAACAGACATAACAAGGATGGAGGAAACTGTGGCCCTCCATATGTTACTGGACTCAAGCTCCTATCATCCTTGACCACAGACCATGCTGAGTGGGGATCATGGAAGAGAGTCCAGCAACATTTGGAGGATCACATTTCCCCCATCTCTGGTATAGGCAATACTGAGCCAGATAATCTGGAAGAATATTCTGACAGTAAGAGCTGTTTGACAGTGTGGACTCCCCTTCCTTGGAGGTTTTTAAGCACAGGTTGGATGGCTTTCTGTCATGGATGCTTTAGTTGAGATTCCTGCATTGCAAGGGTTGGACTAGATGACCCTTGGGATCACATCCAACTCTACAATCAATTCTATGATCTGATTTATCATAAGGATGCTGTCTATGGTCTAGTTCAGGGGTCTGCAACCTGCGGCTCCGGAGCCGCATGTGGCTCTTTTACACATTTGCCGCGGCTCCAGGGTGGATACTCGCGAGGGGAGGAGGCGCATTGTGCGCCCCGACACTCCCCACTGTGGCAGGCGCTGTACTGGCTGTGATGTCGCATGGGGGCAGTGCGTGCGTTAGTCACGCACCGTTCCGACGTCACCTTCCCGCCCGCTGTCAGATCAGACATTAAGGTAAGAAACAATATATGCAGTGTTATATTTGTTTTAAATGTCGCAATGGTTTTGCGGCTCCCTGTTTTTTCTCTCTTCGGAAACAGGTCCAAGTGGCTCTTTTTGTCTTAAAGGTTGCAGACCCCTGGTCTAGTTGGATACAGACAATTTTAAGCAACATGCTGAGTATCTTTAATATGATTGCAGATGCAAAGGAGATAACATACCACATTCTACTATATACACAATGGAGGTACACACTGTCAATGTTTATCATGAAGCTCAGCAAGTCTAGTGCTAAGTGCATAGTATTTAATCAAGCCGATTTGTTAGCTGAATATTCAGATGAAGCGAAGGAAGAAAGTATCTGGCTTTATTGCTGGCTTCTGTAGCACTTGGCAAAGCAATGCTATTTATTCAAGGTGCAAACTACTTTACCATCCAGGACCAGAGGTGTTTTAGGCGTTCAGTGTTCTCAAGGCCTCCCACGTGCCTTTTATTGCTATTACTTTCAATGACAAGGAGTGCATGACAAAGAGAAAATATTTTCAGTGTTCATTTAATTAGTTTGCAAATTTGCAAAGAAAAAGTAGGACTTTGGAATTCTCCCACTGTCTCGAGAGTGAGCTGAACCAATAATATTTTAAAGAAACCCCTTCCAAAGCTGACCACTGCCAAAACCAGTTCATTCCTGAACTTTGGCAGCTTTGCCATGTTTGAGAAATAGAAAGAGTTGCCACTGTGATAAAATTATTATCTGTTTTGCAGAATAAAGGTGGGACAACAGATTCAGTACAGAAGCAACATTAGAAATATATCACAAACAAGAGAGCTACACATCATTCTCACTGATCAGGTATTAACAAAACACAGTGGATGCATATTTATTTCTGTGGGGTATTCTTAAAGTTGAAAATCAACCCCTGGAAATTTTTTTGATATGGATTTAACAGTTTGGGTTCTCTTCCACTTGTCTCCATGTTCCAGCGCTTTAGTAGTATGAAGGGAGGGCTTGTGCACTGGAAGGATTGTGTATTTGTGTACATGTGCATGCACAAACATTGCTGTGTACTTTGTGCACAAATCCACACTTGGCTTGCATGAAAAACCCCAGTTTTAGAGGAACAGCTCATTAGGTATCAATAGTGGAGGACAAGTTTGGCTCCCTTAGTGCAGTGCTTTGCTTCTCTCAATAGAAGTGAATGGTTCTTACATACTTATTTAGAATTAAGGGGGTTCACTCAGGGAACACTGAGGAAGAGGTTAAATCTGCTCCACACCTTTGATGGAGTTCAGGGTTAGCCAACACAGTGTTTTCCTGATATTGTTAAGACTCCAACCCCCATTAGCCCCAGTCAGCATGGCCACTGGTCAAAAATACTGTGAGTCGTAGTACAACAAAATCTGGATCGTACCACGTTTGCTATCGTTGCTCCATTTATTTAGAATCAAGATTGTCCCTTTCTGTATAGTTACATACTAGGTTCTGTTTCTCAGTATGAGGGCTAGAGCATGAGCAGCTATCACTACCTTCTCCTGTAAGAAACTTGGTGAGCTTGTGAGGTAATAGGATGTTCATAAACATTCTAATTGTTTAGAAGAATGTTGTTAGCAACAATGAGAACATTAGCAGCAATGCACTTTAGCAGAAAAGAGAGAGATAGTTACCATAGGAAAAAAAACCTATCAATCTTGGGCCTTGATGACAGGAAAATACATGTGTTGTTGGCAGCAGAAATGGACAGGCGAGGGACCTAAAGACATGATATTGGGAAGCAGGGTGCAAGGAGTCGAAGAGAACAGGGACAGAGGATGAATTTTATATATTGACTTGAAATCACTGGACAAATTTTTGGCTGCTGGTCAAAGTTCTCATTTTTCCTCTAAGAAGAACCAATGTATTACTTTAAGGCATCTTATTGCCTCGGGACTCCATGCATACTATAGAACCATAAACTGGAAATGCAAGCTCTGAATTATGTTAAGCAAATCCTTGTCCTGCCAAATCTTACTCTAAAGTATATTTTTCTTAGCACTAGCCAACACTTAATTTCAATCTAATGGACCAACTGCAGAAACTCCATCTCCAGGAAGTCTTCATCCCCCACCTCTTTAGGCTTGAATCAAAGGAGATAAACAATGGAGTAGAAAAGAAAAACTCAGAAACTTTTGAAACCTCAGAAAGATTGTTTGGAATTTATTCCCTTTTTAACGTGAAGAGGTAACATTTGCACAAAAACGTATTGTTTTCACAGCAACAAGAGTTCCAAAGTTACAGAATTTGAACACAAATGCACACTCTGCACCACCACAGTAAGGGCAAGAAAACCAAAATAAAAAAAGGGTACAACATCTCAAGTTTGAGATGTGAGGCTTTTCAGAGCACATTTCCCATTCTTCCCTGAGCCACAGCTTAAATCTCAAGCAGGGGATGTTTCCCCCCCCCCTCAGATTTTGCATTTCAAAATAGGGGGCATTTAAGCAGACCCCAGTATAATTGCTGGGAGGGAAAAAACAAAACCCATTTCTTAAGAGATTTAAGGTATTTTTCGCTGACACACAAGTAATATTGCATTCTGTTTAAGAAAATACTCAGAATAACTCACATCATCCCTCAAGAAATGCATATATATATATACACAAATAACAATACAAGTCACTATGATCTACAGGGTTTGAGAAGGGATGAAAAGACAAAAGAAAAGAATTTCATCTCTCCAAGGAAAAAAGTGTTCTCAACAGGATTTTATGGTGGATCCCCAACAACTGTATCAATTTTACATTTCATTTCTTCCCTGTAGCTATTCAAAAGTGAGGTTCACTTTGAAAGCACATAACACTGCATTTTCCTATGTGCATCATTTTCCCTTGATACACCATGTCCAGACTCCTCATTTTGCTGCCTGCTCATGTGCCCTGTGGTTGGACACATTCTTCCCTCCACATCAATCCCACCATAAAAACCTAGTAAGAACACTGAAGGGGGATGCAACGGGGTCTAGGAACAGTCTCTCAAGAAAGCTTCCAAGCTAAGCTCTGGAAGGCTATTTTTCACAGGGTAGGGACACTATCTTCAGCCATTCAACATGCATGCTTAACAGTAAACTTCCAGCTACACGGGACCTTTGATTTCATACTAAAAGTGATTCCATACATTATGGTAGTTCAGTGCAGGCCACAAGAAATGCAACCATACACTGGTATTCTGTACAGGAGATGACTAAACCGCTTCCGGCACAGCGGAACACTGTGTCGGAAGCCAGAGCGCACGGAAACACTGTTTACAGACTACACAATGGAGCCAATCTATTATTGTGCAATTAATGCTGATTAGAGCCTCTTGTGGAGCAGCCATCAAACTCCAGGTGGCTGCTTTAATATATAAAATAATCCTAACCTCTTTGAAGAGACAGACCTTGCTTGGGTCTCTCTGCACATAATGTGGCATAAATCCTGGAGTCCCACTGTTCTACCCAGCTTCAGGTCCACAGTAACATTTAGAAAAAGAACTGTATCCTTATTCCTACTTGTTCAGAATCCACTGCACACAGTTTTGATTGGCCTGCAGAGTTTTTTAAAAATGGTTGCTATCTTGCTGCAGTGGACACAGTAAAAACCAAGCGACATTTCAAAAAACATTTCAAAAAAACTTCTCAAATGCTGCCTTCGTTGTGCAAGGTCACCAAGACCGTCTCTAGACTTCCTAAAAAGTATTCTGTCACAGGTGGAAAATTGTATCACATCAGCCCAAATGTTTGCTAACCTACGATTAATTCTGTAAAGAACATGTTCTGTTAAAACAGAAATTGGTGCTGTTTGAGTACTGGCAGAGTTCATGCCAAATTTGGGGCAAGTGAATTTTGCATTACCTATCAAGTACATTTTAAACCAGGGTGACAGCTAATAATAATTTAAGGAACTATATTAACTGAGATCAAGTTTAGCACAATTTATAGTTTGTAAAGCATATGCTGAATCAAAAAAATACCTATACACTAGTTATTATGTCAAAAAACAAAGAATTATATTCATTCATATCATGGTTTGTTGAGACTAAAGGTAGTATGCTAATATTTTAATATTTGTGTCCAGGAGACATTATATAATCTTATTAAATTACATATATACGGACATTCTTCACTGATTCTATACTGCAGGTATGTTGTTGTAACATTACCATTAGCACAATTTAACACAGAGCTTAACCATGCTTATACTGAATCATGGCCCATAGAAATATGTCTTAACTTCTCCCTATGCAATTCCATGGCAATTCCTGCTTCTCATTGGTATACATTGGATGAACCAATGCAGTTTCAGGATTCAACAATAAGTTTGTTACAACCAACAATATAACTTCTGTTGTTTTTTTAAACACAATTATTCAGTGCTCTGTAGCGAAAAGGGACAAATTTACTGATACACCTTTTTATGTAGGAAAGAAGAGTCTGCCAAAATGGCATCAAAGGGAATAGAAGATGCAGCTACTCTAATCACTGATAAAAGAAGAGCACAGAGCTCCTCTAATCACTGATCAAAGATTACACCCTCTCTCCCTCTTCCCGTGTTTTAAAAACAAATACACAAGCAAATTCAGCTTGCATGCTGCAGATATGGGTGCATGCTACTAGAAACCCATCAACAGCTCCTTCAAGTAAATGAAAGTCCTACAACCCAACTTTCTGTCCATGTGAAATGCTGCAAATTCCATAGTGGAGGGCTGGCCTCCACTAAAAACAGCAACTATGTGTTCCAAGATTTGACTGTTAGTCTGAAAAAAGATCATGTTTAAGTCCTAGTATTTCATGATTACTTGCCACATTCCAGCCACCTCACTATAGTGCAATTAGCTTACTTCACTGGAATATACTATTAAGAACAGATATAACCCACTGATAATACTATTTACTTCCCCTCTTTCAAAGGAGGATATTAGTACAAATTCTCTCAATTTCCTATATTTCTTTTCTTTTCTTTTTTTAATTAGAATGCTTTTGACTATGTGTGTAACATTCCAGTGACCTAGCTCATGGTGAAGTACCTTAATTTCATTACCCCTAAAAGTTTTTGAGTGAAAACCAACCGCCTTTATATAAAATTGTAAGGGCAAAATGTAAAGAGACTGTTCCAAGCCCACTGGACCCACAGGAGGATTAATACATTCAAAAATATTTTACAGACATTTACAACGAAGTGCAGAAAGAACAATACTTCCGTGTTAAAAAAAAAGACATGTATAAAAAATGACACTCACTGTAAAACATTCCAAAATACAAGAGACATACAACTATTACAGAATACAACCATTGAAAAGCAAGAGATTTTTTTTCCACCCCCACTCCTTTTATTGGCACCAGCAGCAATTGTGTCACAAAGGCAAATGCAGAGAGTGCTTGACACAAAATCCCAGGAAGACAGTACAAGAAAAAGGCGTAATACAGAGTTTGCCAGAAGCATGCCAGAGTTCAGCACAAGAAAGCGCCTGTCACAGCTTTCACCACCCCTGCACCAGCAGAAAGGGTTGCACATTTTGGAGACAGTGTGCAAGAAGTGTAACCGGATAGCAGCAACATCAAAAGCTAACTCACTTAAAGCACTCACATGTGCCACACACGCTCCTGGGCAGACCAGGAGGTGGACATCAAGAGAAGATTTGGCCTACCCTAATGGCTAAATACTGAGCTTTGAGATCAGTTAACTTCCCCTTTTGTAACAGAATAGGGAGAGTCACAAAACACCTATAATGCAAGAGCCACACATGCCAGAGAGCAAAATTATCTCACAATAAAAAGTGCTTATTGTTTCCTGACCATTATTCTAATGCCTCAGTACAGAAGAGCTCTCTTCTCTACTATTCAAGTTAGCCGACAAGTAGGGAAGGGAGGCGACATAAAATTTCATAGTAACCAAGCAAATACTGATTGCAGATTTGTTTGAAACATGCAAATAGAGTAAGCACGGCTCCACTAGCATGCATTTACCTATTCCACGGGAACCAAGGGTCAGCTTAGAATGGGCAGCTGACCATGAACACAGGTCAACGAGAAGTGCAGATTTCTATTCGTTCCAAGACTGCACTTCTCCGCTTCCCCCACTACCATCCAATTACATTCTATTAAAATCACATTTCCCCCCCTTTTCAAATCACCACCATTTTCCACATTATGAAATGCCAATCTCTGCATGAATTCCAGTGTCCGAAACATGCAGTTAATAGAATTATATCTCTACCTCAATGGCAATTCAGAGTTTGCATGAGGACAGACCAGCCTCACAGAGGACTGCCAAAGTCTGGAACTTCTCTGATTAAGATACTTCAGCTGGAATCTAGGGACTGAAACGTTTTTATCAGCTCTGAACACATAAAATGCTGGCTTCTGATTATTTGAAATATTTTCCCCCAGCACTGTCTTTAACTATTATCATAGTTCATGGTGCTTATATAACACAAAGGCCAGAATTAATTCTTCAATTCATTATTGCTGGATTCTACTTTGTAGAGATTACAGTATCTATAGACACATGAATAGGTATATGTAAACAAAGACACATGAAAGAGTCCTGATCTTAAATTTTAAACATATAGAGATTCCTCCAGCAGCCTCCTATGAAAATACACATTAATTTCCCATACTCTTTGAGTGATTAGCAAACTTATACATTCAAGTTAATTTTGAAGTCAGCAGAGAGCCAAAAATTGTCTGCTTTTTGCCCTGACCAGCAGGGAACTAGAACTAAAAGTTAGATGGCTTGCAGGGAATGTAGGACAGGTTTCACTACAATATTAGGCCAAGAATAATTATTGCTAAACTGAAATTAACAAGGTAAAGAGCTGGTGAAATATGCTAGACCAAGTTGGCAACTCCAACTGCAATCAACTTCTGCAAGATTGTCAGTCTCAAGACAACAGAGGCAGAAGCTCAACACAAGCAGTATTCAGAGTCTGAACTCTTAAAAGTTACCTGAACAACCACATCCAATCTCTGATCAAGCAATTTAATCAGTGCAAAATTCCAGAACTCTTTGTTTCCACAGCCAAATGACTCCTATCCAGTAGTTACAAGAAGCTGTGTTTTCACATTTGAAAGACTTGCTTAATACAAAATGTTTTCCAGAGCTTACTTAAATCTTAAATCTCTTTCATTTTGCTTCTGGGTGGGAAATGTCACACAAATACAGAAACTGTACAATGCTATTGGGTGTACACAACTAAAAATAAATAAATGAAAAAACATATCTTGAATGATCCTTCAATTGGATTTTTTCATACTATTTAGAAACATTTAGCCAATGGAAGGGCAACGGTTCAGTTCCTACGCACAACTATGGCTATATAATTTAATTCTACATAAAAAAATAAAATCTAAACCTGTTTGGCTTGGAAGATTCCACAACTAGAATCCAGTCTGGCTTCTTATCAAGTGCTATTCAAATTTAATCACCAAAAGGTCAAAGTAAAAGTCCGTCCAAACAAGAGTTTGTGGCACAAATTGAGTCTATCGCTCTCTCTCACACAGAGACAGGAATCAAGTTTAAGATTAACCAGAATGCCCTCAACAGCATACAGCTTGGTTTGTCAGCCCCAGTCCAGAACAGCAAAGCATATATTTTGGGAGAAATTTCCACAACCTGCCAACACCAAGATCACCCAGAGTTAAAGGCTGTGAAAGACAACAAGGAATGTATAGCAGGCATGGTTCAAAACGTATCAACAAGGTTTTGATGTTTTGCTATTCAGACACCATGTCGGTGAGAACTAGAAGATAGTTTTGCAGGTGAACACAGAAATCCAGTCAATGGACTTCTTCATACCATGCTAATGCTATATTTAATTCGCTCAGCAATGTAGATTTTACAGACTAAGGGTTGCATCCAGCTACGTTCTACTCAGAGTAGACCTGATGAAATTAATTAAGCTAAGTTAGTCGTGTCCATTAATTTCAATTGGTCTGTTCTGGGTATGACTAGCAATTTTTAATTTATTTGAACCTACCCAAGAAATCTTGAACTGGGTGTCTGTGTTTACCTGGACAGCATTCAGAACAGCAGCTTTGTCTTACAAACCATAATGTAACCCCACCACCACATAACCCCCTAATTTCCTCCTGCACACACGTTACACAGTGTTACAAAAGTTGTTATTACTGTATTAATATCCTAGTGCTGATAAAAACTCCCCCATTATCTGCACAAGAACCTCTGACTGGACATAGATAAAGGGGACTCCAAAAGCCATCAGCTGGCACATGAAAAAGGAGTCCAAAGGATTTTGGGCTACGTGGTGCCCAACTGAGGAAACTGTGTTTTGCAGGAGCTGGCTTGCCACCCTAACTCTGTCAAAGAGGTGGAGCGAGTACTGCATCACCCTGCCAAACAAGGAAGCAGAGCTACCTGGAGTCCTCTCTGACGAAGTTGAGATGGAGTTTGCACGTCCTGCACCGTCAGCCGCCATGTTGTCCTGCTGGGTCCCTTTGCTGTCCTGGGGGGGGGGGGGACAGGCAAGGAAGGATGCAGTTGTTAAATTTATGTAATTTAAAAGTGAGCAAATGCAAACAGACAAAAGGTGGTTTTATGGTTTTAGATCCAGGAGAAACAATAACCCTAGTTTATTCAGGCATATTCCAGACCTGGACACACATTCTCAGTATATCTTTGTTATTTATCTAACTGCTTCTTCAAGTAAAGCCATATGGAGGGCATGCCTGGGGTTAGCTGATTTTAACCAAAAATAATAGTATCACATGTATCGTTTTTCCATAGTATTGCCTTGAAGAACTACTTGCCATAAAACCAACTGCCAAAAAATTAACTGCATAAGTAAAATTAATTCATGTTACTTTGTAAATGTAATCATTGTCCAGTAGATCAGCTATTACATATATTCTCAAGGCAGAATTTACTTTCCTGCATATCCATGTTTTAATTATTAAATTCCCACTCTTTGGGTATGAGTACTTTTCAATAGTCCCCTGATAAAAAGAACCTATTTTTATTATCCAACACCATAAATTGGATTTTGGATAGACAGAAGTAAATATGAATGGCAACGTGCCTATTTGCACACCACTGGCACAGCTTTTCATCTCCTTTTTCCAGACATACTGCTGTCTTGGTTTTGGTAAGCCAACAAATTTATAAAAACAACTGATAAAAAGTTTCCATTATGTGTTCTGTTTAAGAGTTTACAGCTAATAAAGGCAGGCAAGATCAATGCACAAAGGATTCAGGAAGATTCTGCAACACTGCTCTCCCCCTTCCAAACAACCCAAAGCCACTTCCCAACATAAAATGGCAAAGCAGTCTCATCTGGGAAATGCAAAGAAACAGCCTACCTTTCCTGACAGAGGGCCCACTGCCGGTCTCTTCCTCTGTGCATAACCTGAAAGTCTGTAACAGTAGTGAGGCTTGCAGTAGAATTTTCCTGCAAATAGAGCAAGAGGAAAATGGTAATGAGAAAGACAAAAGCTACAGTTTGTCAATGCCGTGCAATGCCACAGTTCCTCTGTATCTCCTCTGCCCAAAATACATGGAGACAATTATGCCTCAAAGATTTAATTCACGTTAATTTCCTCCTTTCCTGAAAACCAATGGATTTTCCATAGGGTGCCTGACAGCCATTTACCCAGCACCCAACCAATAGCCAGAACATCCCAGGGGAACTTGCGTGGTATCGCACACAAAGCAGCACTGTATGAGGAACAAAGGCTGCATCACATGGAAATCTGGCAGAAGTGCTGCGGAAAAGGCAAGAATGAATGCAAAGAGGAAAGGGCTGGGCATTAACTCCAAACAGACCGCTGCTTACCAAGAATTGGCCAATCCAAACAGAAATCTATGTACCATGGTCACCCAGGTGATTTCTAACTACAAATATTCAAAAGTTATCATCTCACAGATGCAAATAGCCTATGGTATGGTGTTGCAAGAACTTCCAGTGTGTTGCTGAACCTTCTAAACAGTATTCAAGGAGAGTCCTGTTTACATGATGCTGCAGTTGTCTAGTCATGAGTGCAAATACAAGAGCAATGGCTTCCCACTCTGAGTTTTCCATAATCTCTGGCAGCACACAAAAATCCTGAGCATGGAGAGTTCAACTCCCAGTTCAACCAGCTTCAGACTGCAGTATTTACAATGTGCATTTTAGTTTCTACAAATACCTCCTGCACAATCATAATTTTGGATGGTATATCTGAAGTGGGCCAAACAGTGATGTAATGATTTCCTGTCCATACTAAAGATATATGGAATCCTGAAGGTTATTTCTAAGTCAAAGGGCTGAATCCAATAAAAGCCATGTTGTGATCTCAATGACTTCTGCTTGCACAATGGAACTCCCTCTCCTTCTTCTACTCCCTGAGTTCCCGCCCCCCCAAAAAAAATCTGTCCCAGAAGCCTGTGGGAACCCCCAGAGAAGATTTGGGTATGGGGACACAAGTGGGAGGAGGAGGAGGACTTCTACTTGTTATGCAAGTAGAAGTCACCTGCACAACAATTTTGCTGAATGCAACCCATCAGTTGAAGCTTTTGCCCATCCCCTCCTAAGGCAAAAGGTACATTTCACTTACCATCCACCAGGTCGTAGGCATAAGAAGACAAGCGCAGGGTTGTAGCACAGTATTCGCATTTGAAGCAGCTGCGGTGGAAGAATTTGCCTTCCGCACTCAGTCTTTCCATCACGTAGACACGCTTGTGGCAGAAGTAGCAGACATCACTGCCTCCCACATTCGGAGGGAATTCTTTTTTCAAGGAACCCTAAAGCAGCAAGAACAAGGAAAGGTCTAGACTGAGTCACGAGCTTACTTTTACTTCCACTGTCGTGCGATATGTATTCATTAGATTGTTTTGGAATCCTTCAATGGGAAACGGAGGATGTTTGAGCAAAAACACTAGGCAGGCACCTATGGATAATTCCAAGGCCCCAACATGAGGAAGAAAAGGTCAGCCAAGGAACACACTCCGTAAGGTGTAGCATCCAACCACCTGAAAATAAAGAGTCTGGCGGAATATGGGAGAACTGAAGGATTTAAAAATTCTTTAATTCTCTCAGCTTTATCCTGTCTCTAAAATGGGTATAATGATGACGACATACCTCACAAAGTTGATGAGAGACACCAAGTGTACACACCTAACAAATTGTGGAAATGGTCACACAATATGATAGTAATAATCCTCCTCCCACATTACCACTGACGCTAAGCTCCAAACAACCACTGTCAAATGATATCTCCACACATTTACTCCAAAGACACCAAAGCTTTCAGCAACAGATCTTTTGTGTACTATCCATTTTCTTTATAGCAACAATTCAAGAACCCACAAAGGGAAGTGGAGGAACAGGCAAGGAAGTGCTTACATCAGCTACCTTTAACTAAACACTGAGGGAAAACTAAAGGCTCCATATTACTGAGGATCTAAGGAAGAGCTGTCTAACTTCTAATCACAAATACTCATCACCTTCTGAACATCATTCTCTTACCAGTTCCTTCTTGTCTAGAAGGGTTTTGGGTTGGTCTTTCCTTTGAAGCTGATTGGCTATTTGCTCAGCCAATGAGCTCACGCCACCTGTATACATCTTTATATACTTCTACCAGATGAAGGTAATGAGGGTGGGGGGAGGTAAGATGGATGGGGAAAATGAGGGAAAAGAGAAACAGTATAAATTCAGGATGAAAACTACGAAAGAAAAAAAATGGCAAAAAAGGTGCAGAAAGGGGTGAAACCATGCCAAGACAGTGGACAACACAAGCGTGTGTGGCACCAGCCAAACAAGTGATCTTAGCAACCACTGGTGTGGGCAGCACTAAATAAAATTATTAGCAGTTTGTAATCAGCCACTCTAAGACCCTGGTCAGAGACTTTCTTTTGCCAGAGAGTCGTTGGAGATGAAAGGTGTTTCTAACCCCATCTCCCACAAAGGTTTCCCATAACAGCTGCCATGTTCTTTCCAAACACCATGCTTATCTCTAGATTGACAGCTGAACATAGTCCTGCCATAGGGTCATATCTAGTCCATGAGCTGCTGGTTGTTGACCCCCTTACCCAAACAGAAACCCCAACAATAGGTGACTAAGAATGCTATGGGTTCAGGGATGAGGTAGCATGGATTACCCATATTGAGATATCATGGCTATTTATGATATCCAAAATCAGACTGGGGAATTACATTGTCTGGGGAAAGGATATCTGGAGGAGAAGTTAAAAGGGAAAGAGGGGTGTAATAAATTTGCATGCTCAGATATATGTTCTTTCTTGCAGGGCTGCAAAAATACTAGTGTCTTTAGCCACTGTGTGTTTCTTCATCCCAGTCTCCCCAGTTGGATATTAAGTCCGCTATCTCTTTTCATACCCCATCTCAGGTTGGAGGCCAATGTGCAGACACTGTAGTTTCAACACCAAGCAAGCCTTTTTCTCGCCAACATCCAGCTTATGAAGAATGCTGGAGAACCCAAAAGCTTGCTCATTATTTTGTTATATCTTGGTTGGCCTTAAAAGGGTATTTCCTTACTATGGAACTTGCAAGGGGAGTGTCTTATGGACCAACATGGCTGCCTTTGCTTATTTTTATTTAAACAACATGATTGGTTTCAACTGTTATTTAAGCAGCAAACTGTGTAACACAAAAAGATAACTAGATAGGATTGGGTTTCAGAAATATATTGGGGGGGGGAGCACAAGCCATTAAGTTTACAGAACCTTAGATACTGAGATTCTTCACACACAGTCCCACCTAGCAAGTCATATAACTGCACCCCCCCCAATTCTCCCTTAGGTTTATGGGGAGAGGAAGATGCAGCGGCGTAGCGTGAGTTGTCAGCACCCGGGGCAACGCAAGTAATTTGCGCCCCCTAACCCGGGGCAAGGCAAGTAATTTGCGCCCCCCCAACCCCTAACCTGCGAGTTGCCGCTGGCGCTGCCGCGCAAACAACGCTGCTTGCCTGGAGGAGGATGGAGGCAGAAGCAGCCGCCGCCTGTGGCTGGGCCGAGGGGATGGCGGCGGCGGCAGGGTGCAGAGGCTGCCCGTGCCCGGCGTTGGTGGCGGCGTCGGCGCTGCTGCAGCGGCTGCTCCTCCTGCGAGCAGTGAGCGGAGCGCAGCCACAGCGACGGCGGGGGGCGCGCGCGCTAGGGCGCAAGGCTGGCGATGGCGGCGGGGAGCCCGGCGGAGGAAGGAACTTGTCCCTTCCCTCTGGACTCGCGCCCCCCCCCAGATGTTGCGCCCGGTGCGGCTGGCACCCCTGGCACCCCCCACGCTACGCCACTGGGAAGATGGATGAGGGTTGCCTAGCCTCTCAGCAAGGAAGCAGAATATCAAATTCAGCTCAAGAACCTTTGACAGTTTGCCCTTCTCAAAAACAACAGATATTCCACTTATTATAAGCCAATGCACTTTGTACTGAAGAACAGAGAGTAAAACCAACAAGTCCTTCTACAGTATTTACCTAAGTAGATACATTATTAACAACTAATGGGCCTTTCTGTTGGAAGAATAGACCTAAGGGATCAGAAGACTGGTCAGGCGGAGGGCCTGAAGTCAACAGGACTCTCAACTGATATGGTATTTCAAATTGCAGCTAATTGCTGATAGATCTACACATTTTGAAAGATCCATAACCCCCATGAAACTGTGTAAATTCTCGTGACTTCTTTTAAAGGTAAAGGGACCCCTGACCATTAGGTCCAGTCACGGCCGACTCTGGGGTTGCGGCGCTCATCTCGCTGTATTGGCCGAGGGAGCCGGCGTACCAGAGTAGCGCACGGAAACGCCATTTACCTTCCTGCCAGAGCGGTACCTATTTATCTACTTGCACTTTGACGTGCTTTCAAACTGCTAAGTGCGCAGGAGCAGGGACTGAGCAACGGGAGCTCACTCCGTCATGGGGATTCGAACCACAACTTTCTAATCGGCAAGCCGTAGGATCTGTGGTTTAACCCACAGTGCCACCCGCGTCCATGACTGCTTTTAGACCCAGGCAAAAACATTTCTCTTCAACCAGGCCTTCTGTTAAACAATCTATGGCCTTTTAAAGGTGGTGTGTGTGTTGTTGTTTTTATTATGATTGTGTTATGCTTTTTGTGTTTTTATGTTGTAAACTGTCCTGTGATCTTCATATGATGTGTGATATATAAATTTAATTAAAAAATGAACAAGTCATTAAAAAAACCAATCTGAGCCATTGACCACAACATCTTATGACACCAATGAATTCCCTAAGTTTATTACATACTGTGTGAAAAAAACGCTTTATTTCATCTGTTACTGACAATTTCATTAAGTGAGTTCTAGTTTTATGAGAGGGGAAAACATTCCCACATTTCCCCCGCATCATGTATTATTGATGGCACAGGTGTTGGGGTAGTGCATTCCACATCTGTATTGATATTCTACCAGCTTCTGAAGGCACACTTGTTTATACAGGCATTCCTTTCATCTCTTGACCCAAGTCTCCTGTTTTAATTGCTATGGGGTTTTAATGCGATAGTTTTATTCCATATTTTAATCACATGTTTCTATTTTAACATTTTAATGGGATGGATTTATTGTGTATTTCAATTATGGTACGTTCTTCATTATTCTGTATTTCAACAAGGTTGTGCAACTGGTTTTAATGTTTTGTAAACCACTTAGATGCCATGTAGACATTGAAAAGTATATAATCATCTTACAACCCTATATTGTGTCTCCTTTAGTATTTCTTTTCTAAATTAAAAGGCCCCAAACATACAAGCCTTGCCTGGAATGCCCTCCCAACTTCTTGACTGGTATTTTGGTGCCTCTTCTGCACCACTTATCCATCTCTACAATATTGGAATTTGTCTTTCCACAGCTGCTGCACCAAGTTTTGATTGAGCTCTCCACCGCAGCTCCAAATTGTCATTCTTGGACAGTCTCAGCCAGTTTAGACTCAATCAGCATTGGAATGTTTTGTTCCAATATGTATCACTTTACACTTATTAGCACATTTTTTTGCCCCTTCACCTCATTTGGAGATGTTCTTTTGGAACTCTTCACCGTCTGCTCAGGTTTTCATCATGCTCTATAAATTGGTGCCATCTGCAAAGTTGGCTTTCACTGATCACTTCCAGATCATTTGTGGGCAAGTTACACAGTCTTATTGTCTCTAAGACAGCCTCTTCTATTTTTTTCTTTTGTGTGTGGACTGTGTGCCAAACAAATCTCTTCAGCTACAGACTTCCTCATAGACTGTCCCAATACAGATCTTTGGGGGATTCCATGACCTATTTCCAACAATTGTGAGAATTTTCAGCCTATTTCTACCCTAGGTCTTGTTTATGTATGAGAAGAGGGGACAACATGGGAAACCAAATGAGAGGCAATGTGGTTGCTTTGTCAGAAATAGGTCTATTGTTGTCCACAAGTTTTCTTTTGATGGGAAGGCCTTGGTTGGCGAGTCCTTCTCTTCCCCACTCTACAAGCAGACAGAGGGGACTATGTGCTCTAAAAGATGGTGCTTCTTGCCCATGCTAAAGATTATTACATTTGCCTAATATCAATTTGAATCTAATCCACCTCTCCCATAAAAACTCTACAGAATTCTCAGAGCAAGACTACATTGTTTAAAAGGAAATATTAGTTCTACAACAGACAGGTGTCCACATTCTCCATGCCCATCTTGAAGAATTAGACAACATTCAGTGACACAATGACCAATACAGTATAGCTCTTCCTATAGAACAATCAGAAATCCCTTAAACCTTAATCTAGATGAGGCAAGCAGCAAGCATTTCAGTATTCACTACGCTGTTCAAAAATCAAACCACAACTAATCTGTTATATTATAAGACACACAAAGCAATATAGTGGTTTGAATCGCATCCTCAAAGTGAAGCAGCAAACAAGCATTTATTCATCATGTAGCTGTTCAAGGGTCACAGAAAATCCAGTGCTAGAAACAGCTGTTAAGAGACAGACAACACAGTGAATCCCACTCTTGGCAACAATGAAGCCTTATTGGTGGATCCTTAGTAGCCAGAAATGGCTGTTTGACATAATCGTCCAGTTCCAACATCACCATGGTTTGGTGGTCAGTAGCAGTCTGCATTATTCCACTTCCCTTCCCCGCATAGCAAAAGATATACTGGGAAGCCATGGTTAAACTAGCAGGTCATGATTACTGCTAGCCTAATTTTGTTTTCATTTGAGTGACTCAAACCACAATTTGAACTTTTAATTGCCAACTTGAGAACAAATTATAGTTAGAAGTGATTATGGCAGCACCTGTTCAAAACATTATAATAAAACCAAGATATAGCTACGGAGGAAATGAAAGTGAAGTGAAGAAGCCCAGGGAAGATGCAGGAGAAAGCAGAGGAAGAAGCATTTCAGCCCACAAAGGACTTCTGATGATCAAACTATGGCTTGGTGATTCGGACCCAACACATCTCCCAACTGGGTGAGTGCATTCCAGGGTATGCCTTTACTTATCTGGAGGCAGAACAAGCCAGTTCTGGATGAGACATACAATATTCTTTGTGAAACATTTGCTAGCCATTGCTCTCTCTCCTACCAGACAATCAGTAACTCCGAGGTGTAAAGGATATGCAGCATTTCCAAATTCACAAGCCTTGGAATAGCCAGGGTACAGAGGAATCCCAAGCCTTTCTGCAGGCACACAGGCTAAGCTCAGCCACACCCAAGGCAAAGAGAACTTATTAGCCTAGCTTTATCCAGTGCGGCATTCTCAAGTGGCAGGAGATGGAATAGGCCAAAGATGTGCAACCGGGTGCAGCCTCAAGCCCCACACCATGCTACCTGTCTGAGGGAGTCAGAGGAGGGAGAAGAAGGGCGACTGGAAGAGCGGAGGTTGCGGGAGAGCTCCCACTGCTCAACAACAGATCGACGAGATCGCTCAATCTCTGGCTACAAAATAAAGATGAGAAAGTCAGAAGACGGCATTTCAAAATAGGAGCTTTTGGGAAGGGGCAGGTGAGACAGGCAGCAGATATCTTGCAGCTTGCAAGTGACGTAGGAAAATTGTCGGCATGCTCTACTACTTTTAAACTCCCCAAAGTTCAGAACATTGATATTGGGGGGGGGGGATTGGTGGAATACCAAATCCATGTACTAATTTCAGCTGTGAATGACCTTCCTGATGCTTGTCTTTCAAGTTTTAGAAATGAATGGATTTATAAAGAACTGTGGGCTGGATGCATCCTGAATAAAATACGAGGAATTCTATTCCAATCATGAAGCAATACCAAAAATTCCTAATAAGAAGGTTGAAAAGAAACAACTTTCTAAAATTTCTGCATGGTAGAAGAGACTGCAAGACTGTTAAGCAAGACACATGTCAAAATGCATGTGCTTGCATTCAATAGTCTCTTTTTACCCCATCATTATTTTGTTTGGCAAAATGACTAAAGGCAATTGATATTAGACCTTCCAGAGTTTAACAAGATGAAATACATTATAACAGCCCACGCAGGGTCAGAAAATAAATTCTGATCAGCAACTGATGATATATGATTGAATATTGGCACTGACATACATGTTTAAAAATTAGAGGACGTATAGAAAGAATGTATATATTGCTTAAAGAAATAAACAAGTTTTCAAAGCCCATTTGGTTTATATATAAAGGCTGTTCTGGGGTTAGTTAACTTCCTGGTTTCATTTGTTTTGGGTTACTCTTTAGCATGCTAATTTTATAGAACCTTGCTTCTGAAACCTAGTTACGTACCGCAGACGCTTTTCATCTCCAGACTGGCTAAGTAACGCTCCACCAACACTTCTTGAATCTAGCTGAGTCTTTCAATACAGATATAGAAGTGCAAACTCTCAAAAGCCCCTTTAAGTTAGGAGCTTCTTCCCCACATATGCCACACATCTTTTATTAGTGCTAGACGAATCTATGCAAGATTAAGTGTTGATTCAGCAAGCAGGAACAGTAAGTTAACAGGAAAGACGGAATAATGAGTTTGGATGTTGTTGTTTTACCCAGGGTGATTGAAAGTGTTCTGCTACAATGTGATAGTGTACTCATCAGCCATTAAAACAGGACATCTGATGCCAGCCATGTTACAGCCCAAGCAACCTTTCATTTCCCATTCTACGGAACGGCAAGCAGACACAAAGCGCCAGACAGACAGGAAGGCAGTCACCTGATGCCTGGTTGCTGGCCTTTGCTCCAGGAGGGCAGCCAGCTGGCTTGCCCTCTGCTCAATGGTAAGCGTGCGCTCTGGCACACGGTCATCTGAAAAGAACTGGTGAGGTCTCTGCAGAATAATGAGTGAGGGAAAATGAACAAGAGAGCACAGGGGGAAAATATTCATGGAAAAAGCATGACAGTAGGAAAAGAAACAAAGCTGAAAATAAGGTCAGAGGCAGTTAATTAGATGCTTGTGCATTAAAAAAAAAGTGGGACGCAGGGGCAAGGAGGGGAACAAAAGCTCAAAATCCTCTGGATGAAGGCTGCACACATACACACACCCCGCAGATGTGACATACATATAACACAAACCATTTACGGTAGCCGAATCCAAATTAGGTCTACTCTGGAAGTCACTGATTTAAATAGGTTTACCGCTCAGGAAGCATGCAGAGGGCTATGACCTTTGGAAGCTGTGGTTTATGAATCCTACAGCAGCAGGAAAATGAGCCAAGATTGTGCCGCCAAAGAAGCCATAATTTAGCTGCTGTGAAATACAGGTGTGTCACAGGGATCTGGAGAGGGCACTTGCTGTCTGTAGTGACGCACACTACTGAGAGGTAGGGAGTGAATAGAGGCAGGGAAGCCCGGCAGATGCAATATCGACACAGGGACAAAACCTCTGGGTTTTCCTTCCTCACTTCCCTCGCTCCAACTTTTTAACCTGGTTGTTTTGGAGACTGGATGCAATACCAAGCTAGTGGTGAAGAGAAGGGTCATGGAAGGGAAACAATGGCAAAGCCATAGTTCTCTGTGAGGGGCTAGTGATGTTTAACACAAAATTCTCAGTATCCTCAAAACTGTATTGTGTAGGGTTCCTTTTCAAAATTATTTACTGTGATGAGCAGCTTTTAGAAATATATTCAGCAGGCAGACTGCAGCATCGATCCATGCCTTTATTATGTCAATTCATTCTCTTTCCTTGCATGTTCTACTTTGGTTCAAGCTTATTCCAGTTAATTTAGTTTTACATGCTTTTGTGGGCGGGATGCTTAAAAATGTCCCTTTCTCCCTACTGTCATGAAGATTTATTTGTGCATTCCATCAGGCTATGTGAACTGTTTCTATCCCAGCTTTTTTTTTTTTAATTATTATTATTATTATTATTATTATTATTATTATTATTATTAATACTCTACCCATCGGGCTGGGTTTCCCCAGCCACTCTGGGCAGTTTCCAGTCCACAAAAAACCATGACAAAACGCCAAACAACAACAACAGTTGTGTAGTTCTTTTATCTCCTTGACATCTGATGGGAGGGTGTTCCACAGGGAGTAACAATAGTTTTATTATTTACAAAAAGAACTTACAAAGAACTGGTTCCTGCATGTCTTGTTTTCCTCTTTCTGCCCCATCCCTTTTTCATTTTGTGTCATTCCTTTTAAAGTGTGAGCCTGAGGGCTAGGACTGTCTAGCTTTTTATTGATCTGTAAGCTGCTCTGGGAGTTTTTTTGGCTGAAGAATGAGGTAATAATGATTCAGATAGATGGATAGATATTTTCCGACACATCAGCAGGCCCTTTCTACTCCACTATAGTATATTCTATTAAAGAGAAAAATGGGGAATGCCAAATTCAATGTGCTAATATGTGCCCGACAGAAAAAAAAACATACTGCATGATGCTCAAAGTGATCACAAGCCTGTCAAGCAAGTAATTCTGCAAAGGCCACACAGACACAAAACCACTATTTTTACGAAGCATTTTCAGTAGAGCTTGGCTATTAGTATTGTGCTGGCATATGAATAGCTCTCCAGCCTTCTCTTACCACCCCCAGCTTGCACAACGTTCTCCCAAGAGTGCACACACCCTCTTCATGCTGCTTTTGCTCATGCTATTTTACCCGCTGCTGTCTGGGACTCTGCTCTCCAGCTGGTTCTCCATGAGGTTCCCTGTTTGCCTGCAGGCAAAATAATGACCTTGACAAATCCCACACACACACTCACAGAAAGATAGCATCGTTCAGTTAGGAGTCACCCTACAAGAGAAACATTAAAACCACAGTCCTGGAAAAGCCACAGGAGGTTTGCAAAGATCATGTGGCTGCTGTGAAGAAAGAGGTTTTGTGCCGAGCTGTTAAAAACAATACTTTATACAAACTGTGTTAGTAAATGGTGACAACAGCAATAAATATCCACACAGTGATACACGTGGTGGCAGAAGAAGGAACCGCTCCCAAGAAACCGTAAATTGTTCCTTGGAAAATCCTAGTTTTAAAAGTAATATGAGGAATAAACTTTAGAGAACTTTAGAGGCAAAGTGAGATATGTCCATTGAGCTTAAGTAATCAAGTCTGTTTTTAATTCAAAGGTTATTTTGAAGAGCCTGGGCTCCCCTAAACGTGCACAAGAAACAAGGCTCCCTGGCCTGCGAAATCCACAGTAGTATCCTACGATAAGACAGACCGTAATCTTCCCTGCCCCAAGAATGCAGACACCTGGAGGCAGCTCTGATTATCCTCTATACACACAGGTATAGTTTTATAAAAATGTAGCTCCCAGAAACTCACAAACCTGCTCATACTTCATAAGACAAAATAGGTGTGTGTGTGTGTGTGTGTGTGTGTGTGTCCTGCAACTTCCCAGTTTTGTGAGTCAATGCAACTACATATGAAATATAAAACACCTTAAAAACAAATAGTTTACAAGACTGAGTGGTAAGTTTCCCATTTAGAAGCTAACTCTTCTTGCAGATCAAGCAAGAGAAGCTGACCCAGTTTTTCCAACTGTAAGTAAACCATGTTCTACGTTGCGGACATCAGAATAAGTGTGCCTTTGTGAATAATACTATTTTGGCCCTGACATTGTGGAGGGAACTCCTGGGGCAAACTGTGTACCATGATTCACCTAACAAAACAAACCCAGTTAGTGAATGTCCTGCACAAGGACTTCCCCCTTGTGCAATGGGTTTCCCCTCCTCTCCACCCCCTGCTCCCCCTGAAATTGGCTGGGGAGTGGGGGTCAGGAGAACCCCAACAGTAGCACGCTGGGGAGGAGAAGAGAGAAGGAATTATTCTTTTCAGCAAGTTGCAATGCTTGCACAAATGGAACGTTCAACATGGCGCGATACCAATAAAATATGTAATTGATGTTGAGATGAATTGTATGACTGCCCTGTATTGTATCAGTGTATTTTGCACTGTTATCTAATTTTATTATAAAAACTCAAATAAAACCATTTATTATAAATTGACTCAAGGCCCCCACATTTTTGACACAATCATGTAACTGGGGTGCCTGATTTGAACAAAGTATTCAACAATAAACTACTTTGGAGGAATGTTTTAACAACGTCAGTGAGGGAGGGTGACCAGGAAATGGGGGAGGCTTCCCAAGGTCCCAAAGCCAGGTAAAACAGCTGGTCCCAGGCATTCTAGACGACTGCCATGCTGATTAGTGGTACTATGGTCAGTTGGTGGAGGTAAGTAAGAGCAGCACAACACACTGGGAAAGTAAGGGAAACCGCAGCAGGCTAGAATTGGTAAAACCTGGAGGACTTTTGGGGGCTATGTTTTGGAATTCCTTGTCATTCCCATGAAGTGGGGAGCATCCTGGCCTCCCCCAACTTCTAAGTAATGTAGCAACAACAATGGGTTTACATTCTAGCAAATCGTAGGATGTCTGCACGACCCCTTTATTAAACAAAGTCATCCTGGTGCTATGGGAGAAGCATTGTAGCAGTTCCCACATCACAGGCCAAATGTAAGAATCTGCTTCAAGGCTAACATTCCCCAGTCTGGTGCCCTGAGGATGTTGTTGGACCCCCAACTTCCATCAACCCTACCCAACATGCCTAATGGTCTGGGGTAATGAGAGTTGTACTAGACCAGGCCAGAGAAGGCAGGTTTAGGCACATTATCTAACTTATTTTCATTAGAGAGAAAGTAAGGTCCAGGATAACCTCTGATCCTGAGATAGAACACCCCTTTCAGTGGTATTTAATGGGGGCAGGGGAGAGAAAATATCCTAAACCGTTAAATTGTCCTGAAATATCCTTTGTAAGCCGCCTTGGCAGTGAGTGGCTTTTCTCTGAAAGGTAGCATGCAAGTACTTCAAATAAACAAACAGATGGATAAAGGATGCGCCTGTAATCTCAGCAATGAATGGGAAGCCTACAGAGGCATTACATTATGCTTCTCTACTCATTACACTGCAAAACCAAGCTGAAGGCCACCTAAGACTGCTCATTTTAGATCCAGAAACCAGTGTGTCACTCCTCTTACAGCACCCAATATAACAACTGGGCACTATCAACAGCAACCTTTACTAAGATCTCAGGTTTTTGTTTGGTACACCTACCTACTACACAGTGTAACCGTAACAACAGAATGTAAGAAGTTAAATGTGTACATTACCTTAAATCAAACAATGATAAAAGGAATTCTGGGTTTGCTTGTGTTACTGGTTTTGGGGAAGGGAAGATCAAGAGGTCTGCTGACACTATTCAGTTTTAGGAGAAAACTCAAAACAGAAGGGGTACGTGGCCTACTTGTGGAAGCAGGAAGAGAGGGAAAGGAGGACAGAGCATGCAGAATGAAATCACCTGCTGACTGGGGTACGATGGAGAGGAAGTGCAAATGGAGGAAGAAGAGAGCATGATCACTTTTTTGGGGCAGGTCCGAGAACGCTCCTTTTTCCTCATCTTTGTTTACAAACAGGGGAGAAAAAAAAGAATAATAGTAATAATAATAATAGAACAAGAAGAAACATGGTCAATGATGATGGTTATTAGTTGTGGCAAGGCCACAGACTAAAGTTTCCCCAAACAGCGGATGAAATATTAAAATTCTTTCTGGATTACACCTGTTCAGGTTACCCGGGAGTGGAAGGGCTCTGAATGGTCCCTCAGCACACACAAAAACTAAGTACCACCAAGTAGCACAGCCTTTGCCTAACAGAAAGCTGGCTTAAGAGCAGGGAATTTTTCATTCAACCATATGGTTGCCTATCTAAAGTTGTCCAGGGATACAGTAATTTGACCACCACTACTGTGTCTGTATGTGGGCAAGGCCTTAGAAATGCATCGGGCGGAGGATGTTGATCTTGCTTCTCTTTCTCAGTTGACAAGTAGTAACCAGCGTTGTTGCGCATCAATGCAAGTGAGCTGCATTTCCTCATGAGGTAGACAATGTCATTTGAAGTCCCCGTGTCACTACAAGCATAGCTGGCCATTATATGATGCCTCATTTATCTGAATGGCTCAACCAACCGGTGACATGAGGGATATATAAATGAAATTCAGGTAACAGGGATTCAAATATAAGTAGTTCTGTTTGGAATCTCAAAGGCATCAAATTGGCCCATGTCTAAAAAGGGCAATTTTATGCAGCTGCTGTTGAGCTACAGAATATCCTGTTCCTTTCAAATGTAACACACACCAAAAGGTGCAGGGCATAAAATAAAGAAATTTTACCAAACTTTTATTTGCTGCACCCTAAATGCTTGAGGCTGAATGTTAACATGACAAAAAATATGCAAATCTTTGTTCATTCCTGGTGCTCATATTTATGTGTACTGGGGGTTGGGGGTTGGTACCCCCTTCTAGTCCACCCAAAACCCAAAGTGCAGTGATTTTTAAAATTGCACTTGACTGTGTATTTTGTTGCATAAAATGCCCTCCTGGGGGGGCGGTGCTCTGTTTCAAAAAGCAGTATATAAACACCACCACCACTAATGTTGCTTATTTTGAAAATATTGGTCCACTTTGGATTTTTTTTTTTTTACTATGCAAATCCAAAAGTCCTTCTTAAAATATGAATCTTAAACACTTTTAACTCTGGGCAATCTAAAGCCCAAAGGGAAAGATTTGTGTATTGTTCCTGCAGGTCAAGAGCTGTCAACATCCATAAGGCACATTAGGAATGTTCCCCGTCACTGTTCAAATTGGGGGGAAAGGAGAAAGCTAATGGGGACCCTTAATAAAACCCAGGACCTCATTGACTGTCTCCCACCAAGTTTAGCCAGATCATGTCCTACTCATATAGCCTTCTAAAAAAAAATTAGCTAAAAGAATAATGTTTGTTGTTTTTTTGTTAAGGTGGCAGTCACACTAATGTAAAGCAGGCTGAAACCCTTGCTGGCCTTCCTATAATTAGAACATTGTTTTCCATCTTCAAGTAGGATGCATTTCTGAGTTCAGAAAAGGCCAGTAGTAAATGATGCTCACATCAATAAGTATAAAATGGAGGAAGATTCCACTTGATATAAACAAGTTGGCTGGCATAGTTCTATTCCATCTTAATGGCTGGCTCTGGTCACTTCAACTCAAATGGATCTTTGGGTGTTATCATTACCAAAAAGATTGTGTTTACTGCATATCCATATATCCTTTCAAGAAGAACCCAAGACAGATATATTCCTTGATCTTACCACCCTCTGACCCCAGACTTCAAACAAGCAACTTCCAGTTTCACAGGCTTCCTTTGTTTTACACACACACACACACACCACACCTCTCTCAAGTGATGTAAGTATGCAAATGAATGATGAAGTTAAGAGAATGAGATGAAGTTCATTGGAATTACCAAAATGACACAATTATTCCTATGACACGTAATAACTTGGGTTTCCACCTCCCCTAACAGCACACAGCAGATTCAGCTCTTTTTAATAAGAGACCAATCAAGAAATCCTCAAAGAGTAACCATTAGAGGCAAGGATATTTTATAATCATGCACATAACTCCTGCAGGTAATTCAATCCCATTTCTTTAAGAGCTTAAGAAACTCATAGCATGATCATGGATATTTTCTTGCAAAAAAAGGTGGATGAGTTGACCTAAGTGTTGGTGGAGCAGTAAAAACAAAAAACACATTGGCTCAGGAATTATTTTAAGAGTTCCTTCCTTAATTCACTTTCCCATGACTTGCATTGTGCAGGTACTTCTCATTGTACTGTATACTTTCTCTGTAGTGCTAAAAGAAAAATTAGGCAACGAGAACCAGTACAGAGGCTGTGTACATACTTGACTGCATTTCTTAAATCAATGGGGGTAAACAGGACTCATGAATCAAGTTGATTGCCTGTATAAACAGCAGCAAACTGAGGGTCCAGTTCATCAGGTGCAAAAATCAGGGTCAGGTGGAAAGCAAGAGAGAACAGGGTTTGCTGGCCACATCTTTCCCTACGACCCGGGCCATGTTTTCATTCAAGTGTCTCCTAGAATTCTTAAATACCAGTTCTGTCATGTCTTCTCAAGAAAGAAAACATAGGATGCGACATCTGACATGCTGGAACCTTCTAGGCAAGAGAGACAGGTGCTTTCCATCTGAACTGTTGGATTTGATTCACCATATCTAAGTGTCTAAACTGAAGTTTGGAAAAACCTGTCTATCTGCCTTCAAAAAAGCCTGAAGAATGTTAACAGAAAGTACCAAAATTATTCTGTTAACTGTACTTGAAAATCAGGCAAGAGTGAAATGCCTCAAGAACATGCCCAGCCAAAGCAGGTTTGCCTACACCCTAAAATCTCTGGCAAGGCCAACAGCACTCTCTCATCAAAACCAATAGCAATAACCATGGGATTTATGTGGATAACAATATCCTAGTGAAGTTATGAAAATTCGAATCTAGGCTATGGCTATGAACTTAGGCCAAAAAGACAAATCTGGAAAATACCAGTCTAGACAAACAGAAAGTAGCAAGTCACATGTGTATGGGTTATGTGGATCTAGGTTTGTGATCTTAGGTGTACCTACTTGGCAGTAAGAACAATTCAGTTCGATACAACCAATTAAACATGCACAGGGCTGTTGCCAGATTCTTAGATTTTAATGACATGCTAAATAGAAAGTCATCCTGCCCTTTTGAAAAATCTCTTTTCCAGCAAATCATTTCCACGGTTCATGGTACTGAACCCAGCTCATGTTTCCTAAGTATTAAGACAACTTGAGCTGAATTTCTGCTACATTCAAAAGTATCTAACTGGCTTGGATGAAGTGCCCTCACCTCCATTGCCTTCAAAAGGCATGCACAACTTTGGCCAGAAAAGGGTGGAGGCCTGTGCCTTCTGGCCCAATGGTGGCTAGCCAAAGTAAAAGCATATCTGTGGACACTCCATGGAATGGAGTGCGATGAATAGCAGATGATGGACGAAAAGAAAATCATCAGCAACATGAGCTTACTGGGGTCAAATTCACTTGATCAGCTGCGTTGCAGGCTGGGGACCTTGATTTATTTCTACCCCCGCTTCCATCTATGTGTTAAGCACATTTGAAGGGAGGAAATAATATCAGAAGCTGTATCACTGTCACTCATCCCTTTTGCAGATCTCTTGAATATAGAAACAGTATTTACAAAACGCGTATTTTGACGCACAAGATATTCCTACATTTATTTTCTGAAATGATTTCCATTTGCTCATGCTAATGCATCATGGGATGAGAAAACCCTGCCGTCATTACATTACGAAGAATCTATATACAAAATATGTTTTAAATAATGCTAGTATAGCAACCACAAGCCAGAGCAGAAGGTGATAAAATCTGTTTCCTAAATTAGCTATTCCAATCAGGCAAACTTGGGTTGGATTGGTGTGGGGGTTTTTTACTGACTCTACCATTCAATTCCAATTTGAAAAGGAAAATAAAATCCCTCAGTTGAGAGTGATAGAGAGTATTAGAGCTTTTAAAAATTAAATATGAAAACAGCTGTCAATATCTTGTCTGTTACAAGTGGAATAGTTATTTCAAAGAAAGCAATGCCTCCGAAGATGAAGATCAAAGTCCATGGCAAGAATGGCAAAAGCCTTACCAGTTTCAATGAAAATGGATAGTTCAGGGTTCTATCATAGGCAGTAAGAAATGTGATCAGTACACAATGACCTCAACCTGCTAATATGAGCCACTGAGAAATCACAAGCAGAGAAGGTACAGTATAATAACAAGGAACATCTCTCTTCCTTATCTCTTACTTCAGACAAAGGGCTGATTCTCCCATTCTATTTTCCAATGTTTAGGACCTCCCCTTTGAGTGATCCTCATGGATACCAGAACATGTTGTCAAGACACATTAACTGCTTACCCAACCCGCTCTTGAACCCTCTAGAAATCAAATCTGGATTACACAAATTAACAGGTAAGCAAACATAGACTGAGTTTCCTAAGGCTCATTTACAAGAGTGAGCCCCTAACTGGACAAGTGAGCACAACTACTGCTCAAATATTCACCAATGGTCAAGAACAGGGAGAAAGTGAAAAGATAACATAGCCCTTTAATGTGAGCCACACCTACTGTCAAATTACATGCAGGCTTTCCATTTTAAAACAGTGCCAGTCCACAGGAATAACCTGGAAATTTGGTATGGAAAAGCAGCAGTCAATGGGGTGGTAGCTTAGATGGATTGAGCATCACAGTCATTCATTCGGTTTTGTTTTACCTGTTTCCACTGAGGAATGGGGGCAAAGCGGCCCTGCTCTCGCTGTCGGTAGGCTGGCTGGGTGAGAGCACGGTCTTGATAAGGCTGGGCAGACGGTTGCATGCAGGTCATAGAATAATCAGGATGGAGGCCACAGAGGGCATTAACACCAAACGCAAAACGAAACTCACAAAGAAACCCACAAGGGGATGAGGTAAATGTTGGGACAGGGTGGTCAGCAGACAGACATTTAGGAGAAGAAGAAAAAACAATGGAGTAAGGAAAAATTAGTTGGCAAATAAAATCGTATAAAAATGGAGAAAAGTAAAGAAAAAAGGTAGATGCGAACTTAAGATATAGAGGGCTGCATTTTTTTATTTCGGAATGTTTTATTTTAATAATGTTAGGTTGCAGCTGAAAGGGGTTTAAACTGGAATTCTCTCAAGAATTGAGAGCGAAGCAGCTGCACATTCATTCTCAAACAGTGATGGATAAGGCTCCAAAATCTTGCATCTTAACCGAGATTATTGGCTTCAGGAAGGATTCTCTACTGCTAGGCTTTTATGGGTTTTTCTACCCACCTTCCTGAAGAACCGAAATGGACACAATTTAAGGAGGGGTAAAAGAACAGGCACTTTGCTAGAGGGCTAAAACATTCTTTTTGAAAGCCTCTTAGCTTTCTTTTACTTTCACACTCAGAAAACGCCATATTAAAGGGACAGAAAAATGTTTTCCTATGGCCCATTTGGTGTTTTGGATCTTCTCCTGGGATATGCAGGACAGCATGCTTGCTTCAGCCATATGAATTTGTTTTAGTCCATGTGTACTCCCATGCCCTGAAGACATTCCTATGACAGAATTGCAAGTGAAAACATGATTCCGCTTGCAGTATATTATAAAACGGATTTTCTATGCTCGCAGATTTATTTTATTATTTAACTTTCACAGCTACGCTCAAGCAGGTTAAAATTACACAGGGTGCCAAGGTGATGAGTGCAGCACTCCAGCTACGAGGACCTGCTTTTCTAAACAGGAAATCTGGTTATGTGTGGAGTGATTCACAGGGCAAACGATGGGGAGCCTTCTCTCATATGTTCAACTGATGGCAACGCACCAAAGATTAGCTCATAGATGACTCACTTGACACACACAACTCATGTAGCTGCATCTCCCACGATGGGGCATAAAACATGCATATGAACCAATGGGGGTGGCAGAAGCCAACAGTATCATCACGCAGAAATCTGCATGAATCGAAAGCCTGGTTAAACCTCCAGAACTGAAGAACCGTTCTAATCCGTGGGGCAAAGATGGAGCAACATGCAAGCAGCTCTTTGCGTTAGATAAACTGCCCTCTATCAAAACAGTACAAAACCCATAAGTGCAAGAACAGTAGTTACTAAGGATGGAGTTTCCCCTCTATCCTTAAGATGTTTCACCTATATGACTTATTTGAGAACAAGGAGGTATCCTGGTCAAAGCCAACAAGCCTCCAGATTCTCCCTGCCAGATAAATCCAAAATATCCTACTAGCTAAGCCATTAGCTGAGGTGCAAATGACATTCAAGCTGAAAAGCCTCTTCCTACCTGTCTCCGGATGCCTGTGGACTGTGCAGGGGCATTCTCCTCAAATTTGGCCAGCAGCTGTGTTGCCATGGACTTCACTTTATTCTGATTCCCAATGGCGGCATCAATTCTCCTCTCTGTCAGGGCGCTCACCAGAGTGGGCCTCTCTTCTCGGTAGCTTCGGGAAGAGTCCTCCTGGCAAATTGAAATGGATTATACACTAATGGATTCCCTTTCCAGAGCCACTTTCTGCATATCTCCAATTCTGTGCATCATTCCTAATTTTCAAAACACATCTTCCTTCTTGCCAGTTTACCCTGCTCACAATATGCCCATCTACCTGCTAAATTGCTCCTGCTATGAGAATGTGCAATGAAATTAAGATGAACAGAAGGAAGGGGCCATAGCTCAGTGATACAGCACAATCTTTGCATGCAGGAGGTCCCCAGGTTGAATCTCCATCTTCGAGCTGAAAGATGGGGAAGACATTTGCCTGAGGTCCCGAGAGTTCCAAAATTTCAGTAAAGCTAACATGAACTTGCCCATCTGAGCTAACTGACTCTCTCCCTGCACGCCATAGCATTAAGAGGAATTCAAGGAGAAAAATCTCATTGCTCAAGATTACAAATGCTAATGTACTGTACATCTCTCTATCAGGATGCACTGCATATCTTCATATATTCCTGAAAGCTCACCTCCAAACATATCAAAGCAACACTGCTCAGGTTTAGCTGGAAACATCTTGCAGTAAGCAAAACAGTGACCATAATCAGAGCATTTTGTATTCAAAACAATTACACCTCTCTGACAGTTTGGGTGGATGATTTGGTTTTACAAAAACCTGACAGGGGGCATGTTTCTGAGCTGAAGTAGGAGGCAAGGTCACATGACTGAATCCCCTCCCTTGCACATGGAAAACTGAACAGTTGCTTTTGGGAGGAACATTCTGTGAAGAGGAAGGCAAAACGGAAAACAAAACAAAACAGACTACTCTCTTACTTACATCTTCTGACTGGCTTGTCTTCCTCCTCTTTCCTGCACCATCCAGGTCCTTCTCCTTTTTATCCTGGGCAGAGAAAGGGGAAAAAACATTGAGCCCATATTTTCTCAGCCTATAATTTTGCCTATAATAAATCTACTTTGCATTTTAAGTGAAAGTCCTACCTAACCTCCTCATCTAAAATAAGCAGGTGCCTGAATAGCTGATGGCATGTCCTAGGGGTACGCATTAGCTCTGTGTAACCTGAATTACAAGTGATTTGGGGAAGGTTCCCATGTTTCCAAGTTAGATGACACCATCAACAAAGCATCTCAAGGTGGATCAGGGTGTCCCTGAACTGGGCATAAACATAAGCACTCTTTCTACAAATTTATTCCCAAAACAACTGTGCTTACCTTTGGTGTCCGTTTCCGAGAAATGCTCTGCCCCAATTTGCTGAAGAAGGAGATTGGAGATTTAGCAGTAGCAATTAATGCAGCTTTTTCTTCTGCATTCAGTTCCAGGTTATCTGTGAGCAGAAACAAATATGATTAGTTGAGACATAGCAAAATCTGAGACTAAACACCCTAAGGAGAGTTCCATTTCTTCTCATATATGAGCATTAGTATTCCATATCCTTCTTTTTCTCTCTGCCCTCTCACTTTTCCTTTGCTTACACTTTATGCCACAAAACACCCCAATCAATATTCTATTCAATCTCTTTTCCATTCTAGAAAAGGACTGAGCATTTAAGATATTTTTGCTTAAAGGTGTTCAGAACTCCTTTTAGGAGAGGCATACAACCTTTCCCTGTCTGCTTTCTCTGTTCCATCAGAAATATTCCCAGATAGGAGGAGAAGGTATGTGTCTTCATCTCCACTTCAGGGATAGATTACAACATTGCTGCTGGATCCTTACCTGTGAAGCTGGAGCTTCGGGAAGCAGCAAACACCCCAAATGCCTTCCTAGGCATTACAATTTTTAAATATTTGTGGCATTTGTAATACAATTAAAAACGCACAATGAATCAATAAATTAACAACTGTGTGTAGCTGTAGATTGCCCACCCCGAATGAGTCAATGGCCCCTGAAAGAAAGAAAAAATCCCCAGCTTGGCATACAGTGTTCAAGAACTATTTCTAGCAGATATATCCTAGTTTTCTTACCACCAGAAGGAAGGGAGTCCTTGAACATTTCGTAGAACTGGGTGAGATACATGACCATGGACAGCTTGTCTGGTTCACCAACTGATGCCATATCTTTGCCAGTCATGATGGGAGAGATCCCAAACTCTTTCTCAGCAACGTCAAATGCCAGCTGGTTATTCTTCTCTACATTGTGTTCATCTAGAGAGTCAAAGTCTCTGGAGGGAAGAAAATGTGTGGCCTAAAGGTTAATTTCTCTATACCCACTAATCATTAAAGGTAAAGGGACCCCTGACCATTAGGTCCAGTTGTGGCCGACTCCGGGGTTTTCGGCGCTCATCTCGCTTTATTGGCCGAGGGAGCCGGCGTACAGCTTCCGGGTCATGTGGCCAGCATGAGTAAGCCGCTTCTGGCAAACCAGAGCAGTGCACGGAAACGCCATTTACCTTCCCGCCAGAGCAGTACCTATTTATCTACTTGCACTTTGACGTGCTTTCGAACTGCTAGGTGGGCAGGAGCAGGGACCGAGCAATGGGAGCTCACCCCGTTGCGGGGATTCGAACTGCCGGCCCATTAGGAAACTACAAAATCCTCCCACTAGCAGCCTCCAGATCTTATCTCATTATCCCCTCTCATTTCTATGGAGGACGAGGCTATCAACAGCTACTGGCCATGAGGGCTATGCTTTGCCTCCATAACTGGAAGCAGTTTCCTTCTGGAGGGGAGTGATCTTTGCTCATTTCATGCTTGCAGGCTTCCCCCTTGCATCTGGTTAGCCATTATGAGAAGAGAATGCCAATTATATGGGTCATTGGCATCATCCATCAATTCTTACTCCTCTCCCGACCCCCACACCATTCGGACCATCTAGCGTCAGGATGCCCTCTTCAACTTAACATTCAGTTTCTTACATGAGGTCAGGGCGATATCGGTGGATAATGGCACACAGCGCTAGGCCGCTCTTCCAAGACATTGTAAGATCTGTTACGTTTACGCCGGCATATCCGTCTGTCTGCCTCTGACACCAGCCCAGGAGTTTGCTAGAGCGAGCCACCGACTCTAAATACAAACACACACATATGCAACTGTTGTTCCAGGTGCTCAGCACTGTTGTCCAGAATAAATAGATAAAAAGCGCCCTGATGAAGTAAAAAGGAATATATCCTTCTGCCACACACACACACACACACACACACACAACTTCAAATAACATTTTCCATTATCATGCCTGTACACAAAAGTTAAATAATACAGCTTGTGTTTATCAAAGACTGTGAGTTGTCAAAGGGACTTTGAAGTCACTAAGGGACATTGAACACGGCTTTAAATAAAATATCCAGGCAATACTCTTCTAAAATGTATCATCTGAGAACCTGACTTCTGATTGCCACTGACATAGACTGTGGTTTTGAAACTCACGAGAGGGGAGAGAAGAAAGTGTCACAAAAGGAATGGGGAAGACTGGGAGCTTACCATTCCGCGACAACTTTGGTGTCCTGGAGTTCACCAAATTCTCTATTTCCAGGTGAATGTCTTTCAAGTCTCCTGTATCATACAAATGACGTACCTGTACCAGTTCAAAAAGATTTGCTTATTATCTCAAGCTTCAAAGAAGAATGCAAAAAAGTTAAGCATTTGTTGAATGACACAGGTGCGAGTGAACTATGTAAGTATCTGCAGAATAGTCACTCTCATGACAATAGGGATGAGTACCCTGTGGCCTTCCAAATGCTGGATTCCAACTTCAGCCCCAGCCAGAAAATCAAGAGATGCAGACTAAAAACATCTGAAGGGCCACAGCTTCACCACCCTAATTTTAAATTAATTTTAAAGTTTCTGTCTTGTAGCCATTACTTTCATGTTGTATATTGATTTTGTTTTATACTAGCTTTGTATTTTGTTCTTCTCTGCAATCCAAAAAAGCAATAAATAAATATAAATATGTAAAATAAATGAAACTAAGTTACAAAGTTAGGGTAATGTTGGACAATGGATTTCTGCCTGCTCCACTCATCCTGTCTGTTGATTAATGATTTCCAGATAGACAGATAAAATCTACCGTATTTTTCACTCTATAAGACGCACCTGACCATAAGATGCACCTAGTTTTTAGAGGAGGAAAACAAGAAAGCAACGCAAAGCTTTGCGTGGCTATCCCTGCTCTTCCCAACAATTCCTCTTAGATCTGACTCAAGGTACAGTACACAGACAAGAAGAGATAAAGACAGCCACATCAAGGAGACACGGGACTCAAAGTGCATTCAAGCACACTGGAAGAGCCCAGGATTAAAGCAGTTACCTGGGCTGGTCGCAGGAAGTTGACATTGATGTTAGGATACCGTGTGACAGGGTCAATGCAGTACTGGCTAAAGTTTTTGCTCACATTCTCAGGGGTGGTCTGAGGCAATAATCTATAGATGCTCTCCCTAGGAGAAAGAAGACAATGGCATTAGTACCGGTGACGTAAAAGAGTGTCTTCAATGACATAAAATGTTGCCCAGTCAACACCTTTTCCAGCAGCCATCACTGAACAAAATTATTTCACCCCACTTATCAATTGATTGTCTTTGCCATCTATGGCAAACGGTTATCCTTTGTTGCTGCTTAGGACAATATCTAACTGCCCCATGCACATGTGAAAAGCTATAACTGTGGCACTCTGTTCATTTTAACTGATTTGTAAATGCGATGTCCTTTCTGTAAATATTTCAAGGCACTCTGTCATTTAACTGATTATATTTAGGTTTCAAGCAATCCCTTATGACACGGTTGGCCTGAGCCCAGAAACTCAAGACTCACTTTTTCCATTCAATTAAAAAAACCAGAAATATTTACCTCGTTTTAAGTAGGATAGTAGAAAAGCAGCCGGCGTTTCTGATTTACCTAAGCTGTGTTTGCCTGGCCACAAGTATGTGGAAAGCCTTCAACAGATGCACCTATTCGCTGGAGCCTTGCCATGCAGTAACAAACAAAACAAAGCAAAACCCAACTACCTGATGAACTTCACCCTGCCATGCAATATTTGGGGCCTGTGTAATGCCTGAGCATTTTTGGAATGCTAGGAGGAGCTGACTGATGAGTAATGGCTACATTCAAAGGCAGTTGGAAAAATCAGTTAGGAGAGTGAGTTGAGGGAATTAAGAGTGAGGGTGAGCAGTGACAGCTTATGAGAAGGTTAGACAGAGAATAAAGGAATTAGTGATTAGCACGATAACATCTGTTTAATTTGTTACAATTTCTCTTGTCTCTCCCGTGTGTATGCAGTAAACTTCTACCACAACCTTTGCCTGTGCCAGGGCATGACACCAGAGGTTAACAATGCTGTTATGCAACGGGAATGAAATGTGACTCAGAAAAGAACAATTTTGAACTCAGAAGAACAATTTTCATCTTAATTACATTGCTGCTTGGCTTCAAAGCCTTTTAAGGTAGGTTGGCCCAGAAGTGCTCGTTTGTCAACTGATCTGTCCTTAGAATACTGGGAGAAGCTGGCAGAAGATGAGTCTGGACCTCAGTCTTCTATTTACTAATTACACTTGAATTAGTGTTCTCCTTCTTAGTTCTTCCCACTATCCCCACGTGAAAAGTTGCATCTCATAAAGGACATCCTTCCTGCAAGTTGCTTGGATAAATTTTTACAATGTCCCTGTTCATGGCTCCTCATGTGCTATTCACTCAGGAAATGAGGACTAGTGATTAGAGCACCAATATCGGACGTGGGATGAAATCCCTATATTCTCCAAGACTGCAATTCTAAACACACTTAACCCCAGAGCAAGTGTCACGGTACTCACCGGGGCTTATTTTTGAGCAGACACGCACAGGACTGCAGTGAGAGTCCAACTGGACAGGTGTCTCTCTCTCGCCATCTAATCTCTCTTGTAAAACCATTGCAAGTGTACATAAAGTAATCCCACTTAAAAAAACCCTGTGTTGCTTGCAGGAAGACAATGGTATGGAAACTGCTCCACATGACCATTAAATCTGATTCTGCACACAAAGAGAAACTTCCTAATGTGTCTGGGTGGAATTACACAAATTCAGCAGATAAACACACAAAGAAAAGCACAGCAAAAAAGAGTGGGGAAACTGAAATGCAATTGGACAAAAAGGGTGCAGAATTAAGGTTGGTTCATGCTTGCATAAAAATCTGCATATATTATATTAAGGAGACATAGACACTTCCATATTATGGCCCAGTTTGCACATCACATTAAACCCTAGTTTAAAACGAACTGTGGTTTAATGTGAACAAGCAGCATGCTAGTTCGCAATACTCAAAAGTTCCCTAAATGCTTCCCCTCTACTAATTCCTGCTGCTGCTGCACAGGTGAAACAAACCAGAGACCAGCTTGCCATATCATCCGAATGAGGGCTCAGAGTTTGCTTGTTGGAAACAAGCCATGAGTCGTAAACCAAGAACTAAACTTGACTACTGCTTGTGGCCTGTTTTGGGGAAAACAAGCCCGTGTTTGGGATACACAACAAGCCACACTCTGGCTTATTTCATTTGCAGTACAGTAGCTGCAGGGAATTACAGTTTAAGGTGACATGTGAACCAGGCCACTCTCTCATCTGGAGAGAATTCACGTTTGTTCTCTACCCCCCACCACCAAACACACAGAAATGTCTTTACCTCTCTGCAAGAACCTCCAAAGGACTTGTTCCCAGAGACCAGCTTCGTACCATCCAGGCAGAATCCATGGCGGCAAGGAAGCCCCTGGCAATTCCAGTTCCCATTGGCCAGAATGGCTAGAAGCAACCACGAAGAAGCAATGGAGGAGGGGGGAGGAAGAAGAAGAAGAGAATAAGTTCCCTAAGAAAACTGGGGAAGCTGACATATTGCAATGCTGCCTTAAGACCCAGACTCCCTCCAAGCCTCTGTAGGAGCAACATCTAACAATTTCAATGCACCCTTATCCCCTGAGCTGCCACAGTAGCTTTCCAAAGCCACATATGCCATTTAAGTCAATTACAGACTGCTAATTGCTGTTTGCTACCCAATTACAGGCTCTATAAACCATGCTTCTTTTCAAGTCATAGCAGAGCAATTGGGGGATGGGAGCACTTTCAGCAGTTTCTCATCTGGTCTCTTTTGCATGTTGCGTTTTTCAAGTCACAAGGACACTCCTGCAAGTCACACCCATGTCTGGATGTGCATATATATGTAAGACCTACAACAACACTCCACTACATCCATGTGAAGCCAGAGGCACGAGAGCTGCATAAGAAGCAACACTAGCATGCATCAAAATGTTCTGAACTGTGAGAAGGCTTGCCTCCTTTTATCATGCAAGTTATTTTTAAAATTTATTCAGTATAGGTTTGTTTAATTGATGTGGATTCTGGAGAAAAAGCAGTGTGTTGATAGAGAGCAATTAATATTCCGCCCCTATTCAAATGAACTAGATAGTGATGGAAGTTGCCTTTTGATAGTCCTCCACACATTTACAAAAAAGAAGGAATTATTCTTTATGCACAGTCCCCTGCCCCACAAGATCACATGGTGGTATTCAACACTAGTCCTACACAGTAGACCCACCAAAATTAATGGACATGTCTAAGTTAGCATCATTAATTTCAATGGGTCTGCTCTGAGTTGGATTTTCTCCAGTGGTAATAATAATAATAATAATAATTTTATGGTGTCACACAGCTGATGGTGCTGCCTCCCTTCCTCTGTCAGTGGAAAGGAGGCGAGCAACTTTCTGTGATTTCCCCTCCTGCCTACAGCCTCTGCATCCCAAAGTTGCTTTGGAGGGTTCCCAAACTCTCTGAAGCAGATACAGAGCATCAGCTATGCAACACTGTTTGAAATAACCCATTGTTTTCAAATTCTGTTTTTCTCCACCCATTTATTTTTTCCTCCAGATTATTTTTTCTGCTCTGTACAGTGCTAATCCCCTCAACAAACATGGAAACAACTACATATTTGATTGTGAGGTCTTGAGGGCAAGGACTTCTCTTTCTGTTGCAAAGTGCTGTGCGCATCAGTGATATTACATTAAGAATACAAAACGTTGTTGACCGCCCTGAGCATCTGTGGTGGGAAAGGACATAAAAACAAAGCTGTTTGAAACAAGAAACAACCCATGTAAAAGAACAAACCTCTAACAGACTGTCCCCAACCAATGCCACTAGCAACTGGTGGCCATTTACTTCTCGAACCATGGCTGCGTTCTCTGAGGCATACATGCATGTGAAGTCAAACATGGCCACATCAGGCTGCCCATAGTGGTTGATAGCGAAGTCCAGCGATGGCAGTTGCTGATTGGTTGAGAAGTCAGCTGCTTCCCTGGCATAATTGAGCAAAGCTTCCTGATCCACATTCTCCCGCGAAAGAAGGAGCTCTGTATCTGCATAGTCCTGCAAGACCAAAAAGGAGAGAGAAAGGATCAGGGATTGTGCAATGCTCTGAGGGCATATAAGGCAACCCTAGCACTGAAACTAACCAGGCCTGGCATCACCAGCTAGCTGCCTAGACAGCAAGCCCCCTAGGAACCACTTCTGAGTTGTTCCAACTTCCTTAGGAGGAGAGCCAAGCATAACAATCAGACTTTGTTCAAGAATTGTGCAGGTGGACAAGTTTGGAGCGCAGTGTACCAATATTCAAGGTGAACTTTGGTACATCAGTGAAATGGATGAACTTTTCCATTGCAGATGTCCTGGGCCTCTGCCGTCAGCCAGGAGAATAAAGATCACAGGGAAGATGCTCCCCTGGTCTTCTAGGAAGAACATCATGGCAAGGCAGAGATCAACCTGGCCACTTCTGTTGACCAAGGACCAGAAGGGAACTTGCTCTACCCGTCCCTGCCAAAAACAACACTTGTAAGAGCTTCATAACTCAACAAGTAGTAGATCCCAAGTTCGTATCCCCCCCTTCCCCCACAATCTTGTGTTATGTGCTTTAGACTGTAAGCCTGAGAATTGGAACCATCTTATTGATTGCTGTAAGCCACTCTAGGAAGATGTCAGCTGAAAATCAGGATAAAAAATACTTTAAATAATATAACAGGAAGGAATACTTATTCTGGGAAGGAACCACCATATTCTGGTGGTTAAAAAACAACCCTTTGCTGCCACACTTTATATCAAATAGCATAGATGTATTTTTCGTGGATAGATGTTTATGCACAAAACAGCAGCTCCCAGCAGCTCATTTACTGAGTCAGTTCAGTTACACAGTGGTGAAACAAATATGTCAGAACACAAGAGCAAACTCTGCCACTACTGAGAATTAAAGATACCAATCAAGCTTGTCTTTCAAGGTTACTCAAGGTCATATTTATATAAGGTGCAATTAGCTCTTGAATTTTGGTGACTGCTTCTGGGGGCACTTGGACCACTGCATTATTTGTCAGTTTCCCATTTAATAATCTAATGGCCTCTTTGCTTTAAATTGACGCTATCAATAATCTGAGTCAAACCCTGTCCTAGAAGATTGATGTGATAGCCAAGCAAGTCAGCAGAATAGTTAGCAAACTTTAAAGTGCTTGAATGATGGTGCTACACTCCACACAGTGTACAAAGAGACTTAACAGCATACTCACATGCAATATCACTCCTTTTTCCAGTAAGCTCTGCTTTTTGGCAGTCATAACAAAGTAGTGGGTGTCATCTTTGTAGTAGACAATGTTCTCCAGATCAATGCCTAAGTTGGAAGAAAAACAGACACAGAATCAAGCAGTGGAGGGGTAAATACAAGAGCATGTGGCAGAATGCAGAATGTATTGCAAGGGGCCCTCCCGGTGATCTCACCTTACATGTCCTTGTAAGATGGTCTAAGGAAGACAAACACCTATAGGGAAAAACCAGCCCCAGACTACAAGATGCTCCCCATGCTACAACAAGGTGTCCAATAAGAAAAAGAAAAAAGCTTCTTCCTGGAGCTGGTGCCAAAACTGGGGTATAATTGGGGTATAAAAACAGCACAATGCCTGGAAAAGGGAAGGGGAGTGATGCTATTACACAGATCTAGTTGATATGGACCCCTGAACGCCTCATTTTCAAAACTCTAATGGCCTAAGATGCAAACTTCTACCAAGCAGACTGCAAGGCATATGATGCTTTTGATCCAAACAGACAGGGCTTTTTTTCTAGAAAAATAGGTGCCGGTACTGACCATGAAGTTGTTACACTTAGTGCCACACTTTTTAACAACAACAACAGCTGTGCCGGTATTGCGTACCCTTGAGTATCCCCTAAACCCCCACTGCAAACAGATGTAGCCCATAACTTGCAAGTTGTTAAGTGAAGAAGTAGTCTTGCATGAATGGCCTTTCCGGAAGCCTCGGCAACACGGAACCAAACAGTGAAAAGGGTCCCACAAGACAACACGAAGCAGAGACCCACTTTAAATGTACATACAGTGCTGTGGTGGTTTCTGCAGTTGCCATAGCTGTTTCCATATTAAAAATTTTAAAAATGGTCCAGTTGCACCTTAGAGACCAACGAAGTTTGTTCTGGGTATTAGCTTTCGTGTGCATGCAAACTTCTTCAGATACACTGAAACAGAAGTCACCAGACCCTTATATAGTGGGAGGGTGGGGTGGGGTTTTTCTCAGAAGGGTAGTAGGAGATTGGTGATTGGCTCAAGGGGCATGGTAAACCTGTTGACGACTGTTAACGACTACAATTAGTCCTACAGGAAAAAGCAAGGGACAGTATGCAGATGACCAAAAATAGCTTTAGCATGTGTAATGAGACAAGAATCCAGTATCTCTATTCAGACCAGGTCTTTCCATAGTTTTCAGTTTAGTAATAAGTTGTAATAAATTGTAATTGAGCAAGTTTCCATACTGGGAGAGAACACCTGAAGTGTTCCATCAAGTGGGTAGTTGTGATGCTACATGCAGGTAACATAGCTCCCAAGTGGCTGAACATCACCGCTGTAGTTATTTAACCATTATGGCCCCCACATAGAGTGTATCAAAATCGAAATGAGATTGTCATGAGAATCAAGCATAATGAAAACATACCATAGGAATCCACTGTTGTTTCACCCTTTAACAGGCAGAGAACATAAGCCAAGACTCAGAAACCAGGCTATCTGCTCTATAAACTGGGCAACTGAAACAATCCCACGTGTTCCTTGGGACATCACGAATGGCGAGCAGCCATCCTCCAAGTAGTACAAAGAAATTGTGAAAAGTGAAGAGATCAAATATGCATATTGAAAATGCCCCTTTTTTGTCTCTGGACTACTTCTACAAACCTGTAGCTTCTCGTAGATCCTGGAAGAATTTCTGGTTGAATATAAAGGCCACACCACTGATCTCTTCAACTTTGGCTTCCGCTGTTGTATTGCGGTTGATGAAGTTTGCCGTAATGGCAATTGCCAGTTTGCCACGGAATTCTTTTCGTCGAAACCCTAAAGAAGAGATGGGGGACAACAACAAAAAGGCATGCGGTTCAAAGGTCTCGCTGCGACAACAAAAGTGCCAATTATATAGGCTCAGGGGTGTCTTGATAATGGAAGTGTTGACAATGGAAGCAGCGGCCGCATGGAGTAGTAGAAAAAACTGGATTAAAACAAGAGACCTGGACTTTTACTCAGCTGCCCAAAGACTGAGTTGTTTCATTCACCAGAGTCAGCACCGACAGTAGTCTATCTAACGTATTTCTTATAATTAGGGGCAGATACATTCATTTCACTAAGTGTGCAATAAAACTTGTATATGGGCCTTTCACAGACCATTCTGGGTATAGAACCATAAAAATGTAGAGTTGGAAGGGAGGCCTGAGGGTCATCAGCCCCCTGCAATGCAGGAATCTCAACTAAAGCACCTACTAACTATGTAATGTATGTCCTCAAAGTTGCTTCCTACGTTACTTTCCCCCACTATAGTTGCAGACAATGTACCAAGTAGTAACTTAGTACAGTGAGAATACCATGAACAAGTAAGGGGGTCATCTGCTCGCATGAGGAGGAGGAGGATGTTTCCACTCCCCATCTTCCCTCTATCTCTGACTGGGTGCAAATGTGAAATAAAACTCTCTTCTCGTGGCTTATTACAATGTATGATACACCTTGTTGCATGACCAGTGTGATTAAGAGGTAACTTGATCAAAGTAGCCAAGCTGTGCTTCTGCTACAACAGGCGAAAATCACAGAGGCATCTTACAGATTAACAAATTTATGGTGGCAGGAACATTGGTTGGCAGGAGCTTCCTTAGGTCAAATCCCACCCCCACCCCCCAAAAAAAAATATTGTCAAGGGGAGTGAAAGTATATTTTTCAGCAGTTCGACTGGTTAGGAGCTGCTGAGTATGAAAATGCTCCACCAGAGCATAAACAAGGCAAGCCGGATGGTCTAGGTCTAGCAACTTAGCACACATGAACACACAACACTTCCTTATACTGAATCAAACCAGTAGTCCATGTAGCCAGTGCCATCTACTCAGACTGAAAACAGCTCTTAAGAGATGTCAAGAGAAGAGATATTTTCCACTCCTGCTACTTAAACACAATCTGGCATCTTCTGCATAGGGCCGGCCCTCTCATTAGGTAGAATGAGGCAGCTATCGAAGGCAGATGATTTTGGGGTGACATGAAAGGGCAGCAAATTGTTCATCACTTAATGTGTCATTATTGTACAGTGGTACCTCGGGTCACATACACTTCAGGTTACAGACTCCGCTAAGCCAGAAATAGTGCTTCAGGTTAAGAACTTTGCTTCAGGATAAGGACAAAAATTGTGCTCCAGCGGTGTGGCGGCAGCAGAGGCTCCATTGGCTAAAGTGGTGCTTCAGGTTAAGAACAGTTTCAGGTTAAGAACGGACCTCTGGAACGAATTAAGTACTTAACCCGAGGTACCACTGTAGTGGGACGCAGGTGGCGCTATGGGTAAAAGCCTCAGTGCCTAGGACTTGCCGATCGAAAGGTTGGCAGTTCGAATCCCCACGGCGGGGTGAGCTCCCGTCGCTCGGTCCCAGCACCTGCCAACCTAGCAGTTCGAAAGCACCCCCGGGTGCAAGTAGATAAATAGGGACCGCTTACTAGCGGGAAGGTAAATGGCGTTCCGTGTGCTGCGCTGGCTCGCCAGATGCAGCTTCTCACGCTGGCCACGTGACCCGGAAGTGTCTGCGGACAGTGCTGGCTCCCGGCCTATAGAATGAGATGAGCGCACAACCCTAGAGTCTGTCAAGACTGGCCCGGACGGGCAGGGGTACCTTTACCTTTACCTACCACTGTAGTATATTTAGAAGTGCTTGTGGGATTTCCTGCCTCAGGTGGCCAAGCAACTTGATTACTCTTGGGTAATATGCACCTTGTCTTGGTGGGGGTAAACATTAGCTGCTCTGCCTCAGGAGGCAAAAGGTTTTGGACCAGCTCTGCTTCTGCATAAAAAGTGCATGTTCCATCACTCAACCATGGTCCCCACATCCAGCATAATTTATTTTAATAATGTGTCCCCCCTGGAAGACTTGCAAGACAGTGGTTGGGGGTGCATAGCTGAGCAGAAACTAGACCAGTAGCAGCTACCTTCCAATGTGTTCCTCCTTCCATCCCCTCCAATGATCACATCAAACTCGTACTCCGACACAGGATGCGTTTTCGGGTGAACTTGCGCACGCCAACCTATTCCTATGAATAAATTCTGCATGTTAATAACATTTTAACACAATGATACCAGATAACATTTCACTGAGCCTAGCAAAACTGGTGTGGAAAGTTAATTGCGCCTTAACTTGCCTCCCCCGGGGGTTTCCCCATTACATGCATTACTGAAGCAGCCCGTGACAGACACTATGACAATGCAAGAACCAGCTCTCAGACGCCACCAGCAGAACAATACAGGCCTTCATCTTTATTCTTCCAGATCCTGCCGCTCATCCCAACTCTACTTACTCTCATTCTCCTGGTCCTCAGGAGGGTAGAGAAGCCCCTGGAATTCCACATTGACATGGATCTCAACACCCAGGATTAAGGAGACCTTCAAGAGTATCAGCTGGAGCTGACGAATACCTGCAAGACAGAGGGACAGACAATGAAAATGACAAGAAGTGCTTAACATGAAACCTGCTGATTAGCACTAACACATTACCAAGGCCTGCCACTAATGTTAGCATCAATCCCCTCAAAAGAGCTTTGTAACCTAAAAATATAATCCAATAGTCAATGAAGTGACTGAAAGCAACCCTAGATGCTTCCCGGATGACTATCAGCAGCAGAACTCTAAAGATTAAAGCATCTGGATTGTGATCAAATGAGACTGTACAAAAGAAAGTGGATAGGAAATCAGAGGTGAAGAACTATTATTTTGCTATGGTGAACTTCTTTCCTGAATGTACTCGATCTAGTATGATCTGCTATTTTACCAGGGAGACTCATTAAAACATTTCCTCTCTCATGTGGCAATAGTACCTCTCCCCACAGAGAGCAATTGAAAAACCTTGTGGCAATTTATACAGCCATGCAAGTAACTATCCACTTGTTTGCTAGAGACTTGTGATTATTATCTGTCAACAAAGATAGGCTGCTGCTCTTAATGAACTTACATGTGTTATCTGTGTACAGCTACATACATTAGTTGCTGCTGTATCAATACATTAAAAAAGCAAGGACAGAAATCCTATGCAGACTTTCTTGGAAGTATGCCTGAATTAACTCAGTGGAATTTCTGAGAATACAAGTGCATGAAAGGATCTAAAGGGCTATAGAAGGAGAACTCACTATCTGGCAGGAGACATGTTGCTCCCATACCCACCAACCTCAACTCTAGCCCCCTTCCTTCCTCCACCCCAAGCCTAAATATGAAGAAGCTAATAAATATTATTGTGGTGGGCAAGTAATTTTCTATGTCAAAATTATCTGGATCACAGCCATCTCAGACACACACACCACCCTCCTCAGCCCCATCTAAGGATATATATAATTTGTGATGACCAAGAATGGCACCACTTACTGATATGGTCGATGGCTCCTGCACAGAATTTGCCATAGAATTTTTTGGCGCCAAGGCCCCGCAAGTCATGTATGGTAAATGGCCACAGATGCAGAACATTGTTGCGGGAGAAGGCATCGCGCTTTTCTATCACCACCACCTTTGCTCCTAGAAAGGATAGGTCAATGGCTGTTCGAAGGCCGCAGGGTCCAGCCCCAATGATGAGACACTGCAAGAGAGGAAACAGCTTTACATGTTGTTGTATAAAGACGATTTCAAAATTGAAACAAGTCTGGATGGGGTGGGGCGGGGTGGGGTGGGGAGGTTTATATGGCCTTAGTTCACTGAAATGCAACAAAAACCAGGAAGACGTTGAAAGATACTCAAGTGCACTTTCTACAGTTCTGGCTATAGGACGATCACCACAATTTCAGTGGAAATACACAGGAGTGACACAAAGCCAGCCTTCCTCATCAGGAATCACTTCAGATTTGTGTCAGGCGACGTCAAGTTTTCAGTCTCTTCCTAATATGAAATGGTTCCGCAGAACCAAATCAGGTTAACTGCATGGCGGTATGCCTTAGAAAATACACACAAACCAGCTTACAGTTTTCCAAAGCAGCTTTTGTCGACACAGGATTCAGCAAAAGCAGTGCTTGGATTCCCTACGCATAATAGTTCCTCCACTTCAGCATTTGACTCCACTATCATAATATTTGGACAGGGGCATGACTCAGGGGTGGAGCATGCACTCTGCGTGCAGAAGGCCACAAATTCAATCCCTGCCACCTCTAACCAAAACTAACTCATGTTCTGAGTAAGACCTCTACCAAAGTTCTGCTCAAATCTCAGAACAAGTTCACTTACTAATTCCCCTCCATTCCCAAATCAGATTTATTAAAACACCATTAAATGTACACCCCACTTTTCCTCTAGGTGCTCAAGCTGGTGTGTACACAGTCCCTTCACTTTATCCTCATAACAACCCCTGAGAAGTAGGGGAAGCACACTTTGTGAGCTTAATGGCTGAGTGGGGATTCAAAACTGGGTTTCCCAGTTGCAGCCAAACACCTAGCTAGGCATCCCCAACCTGCGGCCCTCCAGATGTTTTGGCCTACAACTCCCATGATCCCTAGCTAACAGGACCAGTGGTCAGGGATGATGGGAACTGTAGTCCAAAACATCTGGAGGGCTGAAGGTTGGGGGTGCCTACACTAAGCTGTTGCTATAGTTCCTGACACCATCAAGAAGCCACAGTAACTTCCATGAACAGCCACTCTGGAATCCATGCCCACATTCTGAGCTGTGTTTGGTGCCCCTGCAGAGATTCTATGCTATCTTCATTCCCTACTGTGCTATTATCTATTTACAGCAAATTTTTCATAAAGGGTAGTATTAAGAAATGTGATCTGTGCATGCAATCTGAAATGGTACAATTGCCTCAAAGGTCTACCTCCTCTTTCAGCTGCATATGCAGACTAAGTGGGTTGCCCACTGTAAGTCCCTCTGTCCTCACCTAGCTCACAGTGTTGCAAAAATGATACGAAACAAAACAAACAAACCAGCAAAACCAGAACACCCACATGTTCATCCCCAAGACCTTTGGAGGAAGAGCAGAATACAAATGAATATTCACACAAGTAACAACTGAGTGCTGGTGACTGTTGGAATCCTGTCACTGGCATAGCAAATGGGGAAATCACTCAGAAGCTACAATGGGAATTCTTGCCTGCTCCAAGAATTATATTAGGAAGCGATATCACTAAGCCACCAAACAGCCAGGACAGAAAAGATAAGGTCAAAGCCAGGGTAGCAAAGATGAAGCACAGGCAGCGTTAACAAGAGATGGAGGCTGCAAAGCACACTGTGAACAGTGTTGATCTTTGGGAACATGCCGTTTCTTCAGATGAAACAGCCCAACTAAACACAGCTGCCAGCAGCTTCACAGCCTTACATCATACTGCTAAATACAAGTTTTAAGTAGATTACTTATTGGTGGTATCTGTTTGTTTTGAAAAACCACCAAGGGTTAGCAGGCGATTAGCTGACAAAATCGGGACTTTTAGAACAAGGTGATCAGCAAGTTTAAGAAACTAACTGGAAATTTAAATAGATTGTGACTGAAGTTTATACTTTTCATAAATAAAATCTGGTCATTTGAACTTGAAGAGTTTTTCATGAGGATCAGAATCAGTTTTTTATATCAGGCAGGTGCCTTCCCTATACTCTCTGCAGCACCTGCTAAAGGCATTCTTATTTAGAAAAGCCTACCCAGGTGTTTTAAAAGTCTGTATGAGTTCTAATTTGCTTTAGTCTATTGTATTGCAGTTTTAATTTTCTGCAGGTTTTAAATGATGGTTGTAATTTTTTAGTGATAATGTTTTAGGAGGAGATTCCTAAGACTTCCACACAAAGCAACAAGTAATCTTGCTTAAACATGTAGTATAACCGTACCAGCTGCAGCACTCTGCGTAGTCCAGCTGCACATTGCCCTGAGATTATTGTTCATCTTAGCAGGGATGAACAGCAAGAGCCACATGGAAAATACTAGCCAACATCACAGGCTCATCTATATGTAACTGCATACAGCTAAAGGCCATATTCATATATACTGTACAGGTAAACCTAATGCAACCCTGCTTGTCAATGCCCACCTTCGTGTTGGCGCATACTTTCCCCTTCTTGTAGTCCTTGTGGCAGCCTCTCTTATCCAACTTGGCCCAAAGGGCTTTGGCTTTCCAGTAATTAAGCTTGGACTTGAGCTTGTGGTAGAAAGTACGATAGTCTTTGGGCTTCAGCTCTAGAAAATCACAGAGCTCCTGGAAGGCTTTGAGAGTCCCTTTGCAGGTCGAGGCCTGGACAAATCGGTCAAAGAGGACATGGGCCTGGTTCATCTTCTCATTACTCCTTTCCTCCATGCTTCCAGCTGAGCCGCTGGCCCTCCGTGGCGCATTGGCAGCTGCCCCCTTCCAGTCTGCCTGCCTTCTTGTCAGCTGTTTCACTCATCAACAGTCGCTTGTTTTAATCCACATACATCATTAACCTAGAAAAGCAAAAGACAGGTCAGTGAATCCACACAAACATATGTCAATGGCATGTAAAAAGTGGTGCAGCTTATGCCAGTTCACATAGATCTGCTTAACTCTGTCCGATGCAGAGAGCTTCATGGAGCTGAACAACCACTGAGGCCCCATTCCTGGTGGTTAGAAATTCTGCTCAACGTGCTGCCCCATCCTGGGTTTCACGAAGCATTGTCCACCCAACTTTTCAAGCCTATCTTCAAAACCATAAAGGGTTAGCTAGAATCCTCTGCACTCACAGTCAAACAGCATTCCCCCACCCTCTCAGTTACTCTGAAAGGGTGGAAAGGTTTAACACTTTCTATGTAAACAAGGGTGAAAAGCAAAAGGGGTCTTGGGGGTCAAGTGCCCAAGCTCCACTGTCCCTTGTTGCTATTTCTGTTGCCTTCCAGTCTTCTGGAAGGAGACTGAATCAGAAAGCCTTTTGTATCCATGGAGGCTCCTCAGTATCAGGAAGTTTTTAATCTGTGAGGTTTTATTATGTTTTTATATGTGCTGGAAGCCACCCAGAGTGGCTGGGGAAATCCAGTCAGGTGGGCAGGGTATAAACATTATTCTTATTCTTATTCTTATTAGTTATACAGCCCCAAAACAGAAACCTAATTTCCATACAATGGGAGGGTATAATTAACTTTGGCTTCCTGGCTTGTTTCTCCACTCATGTGAAGAGAGAAACAAAACAGGGGCAAATGAACCAAGTACAGAAGAAAGCTTGCTCATATTCTGTTTTAATAAGCCAAGATTTTATCATGCAAATACAGCTTAGGATGAAAATTGAACAGTTTTCCTACAAGGATCTATAAGTGAGCTCATAGTTAATTTCTCTATCAAGGGACTCATCGGCCTCTATAAAGCAAATGCTGGATACAGAGCCCATGGGGTCAGCTTTGTCCTGTCCAGGGCCCCAAATGGCTCTGATGTGGGCAAGTTTGCCATTGAGGTCTACCCTGCAAAATGGCTCTGAAATAAAACAATGTGCAATAATAGTTACACGATAAAAAGGTAAAGGTAAAGGACCCCTGACAGTTAAGTCCAGTTGCAGACGACTCTGGGTTTGCGGCGCAAGTCATTAAAGCAATCCCATTCCCACTCCGAACTCCAAGCCCACAAAAACATTCAAAACATGTAGTATTCTTTAAGCACCTCCCCTCCCCCAGCAAAAAAGGGATCGTTTATGCTAAAAAAGCTGATAAACAATTAATTTGTTTCCAAGTGTTTAAGAACCAGTTAATTCCCAGTGTATCACAAGACATGATACATCCCTATGCCCTTTCAGTTTTCTATGGAACAGAGAAGACTAGTAGGCCTTAAAGCAGAGATTAAAAATAAATAAATCTCATAATTGTAATGTGAAACCAACAAGCACAATGCCCCAGGAACGCAGCAGTGCTCAGATTTAATAAGACGGGAATGTTGGCACACCACTGATTTAACACTCATTCAACACAAGCTACAGCACCTGGAGAAGGACAAAGAATACACATAAGAAGAGAACTACTGAAGAGAGAACTCTTCAGGTATGTTGCCAAAACTAATACGCCATGGCCTAGTGACCCAACTACAAAGGCGGCCATTCACAATGGGCAGGAGTATGAATACACCATGTACATCATAACCCAAGAGAATTATTTGTATTTATATTTTTAAAATGTAAGAACTGCACAGTTAAACTATGGAATTTCCTCTCACAACAAGCAGTGATGTCCACCAACTTAAGAAGAGGATTAGACAAATTCACAGAGATAAAGGTCAGTGGCTACTAGCCATGATTGGCTATGTTCTACCTCCACAATCAAGAGGCAGGAATGCTTCTGAATACCAGGTGCTAAAAACTGCAAGACAGGAAAGAGCTCTTGCATTTGGGTCCTCCTAGAGGGCTTCCCACAGGCATCTGGTTGGCCACTGCGGGAAGAGGATGCTAGGCTAGATGGACCACTGGCCTGAACTGGCAGGCTCTTCTTATGTTCCTAAGTCCTGAAGACTGCACAGATACAACTGAAAGTGAATGTAAGTCTCAGAAATCAGAAACTATGAGTAGAACTTGCAATAATCAGGGGAGAGAATGTTTTAATGCCCCTCGCAGATAGTAGCAAGATTACTTATAGGCCACCCTTCACCACGTGGTCCCAAGCTAGGTTACATACTGCTGAGTACAATAGCCATGTAATACATTTCATCCCTAAAAGCCTGTGCAAGAAAAGTAAATCTTCGCCCAACTTTGAACAGTGACAATGCCAGCTGCACCTGGGCATTCTACCACCTGAAAGCCACCACAGAAAAGATCTTCTCCTGAACTTGGCATTGTGGCAGAACTGGCAGCAGGGCCTCCCCTGTCAACACTCAGGCAAATCTATGTGCGAGGCAGTAGTCCTTGAGATATTTGGGGCCCAAATCCTTTAGAGTTTTCAATGTCAATATATGCACCTTGAACTGGGCTTGGGAGCACACCGGCAACCAGTGTTGGTCTGTAAGATGTGGTGTAATATGTGCCCATCCAGCACCCTGACCACTGCATTCTGCTCCAATTGTCAAACCACATGGAACTGGTTGCCAACCCTTAGGTTTTGCAGAGAGGATTGTATCTGATATAAAGGGTCACAATCTTCTTACCAGGAGGAGTTTCATGCACAATGTGCCCAAATGAGAATGGAGGTTTCCTCCCCAAGTGTGATGGTCAGGACTTAAAAGACTTATTTAAATAAGTAAAACGCTGAAATCTGGATGTCACACTTACAACACCATCAATGGGACCAGCATTCCAGAGCAACTGTTTTCATCGGCCTCCACATCCATCTACCTCCATTAGCAGGCCTTGTCTTTGCTACCATAGGCTGAGATTCCTATCCACGCCAGAGCAACACATCCAATCTCAAGATAAAAAGGAAGATAGGTAGAAAGTATGCTTCTATCAGGACACAGAATCTGTAAGTGGCAAGCTTATACGATTTTTAAAAATAAAATGCATTTTTGCTGGAATGGAGATATGGCTTTAACTCAAATTCAACTTCATCTTCTTGTTTTCTCACCCCCTGGCAGTGAGTAAGCCAAGGCAAATCTTCACAAATTATGTTTCTTGCCATTCCAATGTGTCAGTTCTCTCTGGAGTGTTTTGCTTGTTGCACATTTGCCAGCACTATGTCAAGTGACATTATTTAGGAGTTGAAGCAATAAGCAGGCATCTCCCCTTGGGGCTTACTTACACGATAAGGGCACATTCACACAGGATGACAGGCGCCATAAAATCTCTACCCAAGGCGTAGGGGGAACAGACAGGCTGACTCAGAAGGGAGCCCTATTTGTGTGAAATACCACCATTCCATGCTGCAATTTACACAGTGGTGGATCAAAACAGGGTCACCATCATCACAGAAACCTGTTGCCCTACGGACACTATCTGCATACAGCAGACATGATGACCTCCCGGTGTTTTGGACTACAACTCCCATCAGCCCCAGCCAGCACAGCTGGAGGGCACTACCTTGAGGAAGGCTGGCACAGAGAAACGATCAACACAAATAGCACTTCCATGGGCCTAACCAGAAGCCCAGAGGCAGCCCTGCGCACTCTCCATGGTTACCATATGGTGGCTGCTATCATGTATGAACCATTGACAAAAGAATTAAGAGTAGTCTGAATGACCACGGTAAATCTAGTCTCAAAAACAGATGCAAATAAAGGTTGTGAAGGGCAATTAACTCAAGTGGTGGTATTCAACACTGGTTCTGCTCAAAACAGACCTATTGAAATTAATGGACATAACTGAGGTTCATTAATTTCAGTGGGTCTACTCTGAGCAAGACTAGTGTTGAACACCTCCCACATTTTTTAATGGGTGGCTTCTTTATTCATTATGGCCTGAAGTACCACTTTTGGCAGATGTTAATGCATTTTTGAGAAAAATGACCTGTCTCTTTTGTATATTATTCTGTATCGCACCATATACAACGATGGTAAAAGTGACACAATGTGAGCAACATTAGCACTGTCACAAATGTGAGAGTCATTTTTCCCACTCATGCTGCTGATCTGGGCTAAAGGCAACATTACTCTTTCCGGAGAAATGACTGAAGAACGTAAGTAGTGAGTGACCAGTCATTATTCCCTGATCAGCCACTCTAGAATAAAGACAGCGCCCTCTGAAGACATCCTACCTGCACACAGAGCCTTGTGTCCTCCCAGAGAGACTCTCTGTACATATCCCCAAATCACTTCAGTGTATCAAGTTACACTTGCACCCCCCTCAGTTGCTGACAAAATGCTTTTTATAGCAACAGAGAGCATAAAGCAAAGAACACACTACGGTTTAGTGCCAGCAGAGGTCCACGGAGCAAGGCTGAAGCTAAACTTAGCTCATCCAATGTCCTCCTCTTGTTTTTCCACTTTGCCAGACACAGGAATGCCGCAAGAGAATCTTATGTAGTGTCTGGGGAACTAGGGGAAGGGAGTTTAAAACAAAGAAAATCCAAGAGCCATGTCATCTCCAGGAATCGAGTGCACGGCCTTTTGACCCCACCGTTTACAACCGTTTACAATGAACTTGTGGGTCTGCAGATTTATCTGCTCACCCAAGGATAACAATTCAGGCATTTGTTGAAGTGGGATCTAGTCTACAAAAGCTCCTGCCATAAATAAATCTGCTAGCCTGTGAGGTGCCACAAGAAACCCTTGCTTGTATTGTAGAGCTTTCAGTCTTTGTGTGATGCAATCATTTACATGCGCTGCCTCTTAACAGCAGGGGTGCAACATTAAAAAGTAGGTGGGTGCAATCCTCTTCCTGACACAGGGGAAAGGGGGCAGAGGCACAGCCGCATTAACAGCATTCAAAGCGTCCTTCTGCCTGGAGCTTCAGTGATTTCCATCCACTAACTCCTGCCGGGAATATTTGGACCCCTAAAGCTCTTGAAATCTGGAGGCAGCAAGCCAGAGAAATACAAGGGAAGGCAGAGGTGCCTGCCAGGTTTCCAAGGCATTGGTTTCCCTGCCTGTGCCTTTCAGACAGCAGGACCTTGCATGTTTTTGTCTTGAGGAAGTCAATGCTGACTCATCCAAGTGGACATTAGATGGTCACACACTCAAGCAAATACATAGATTTAAATACTTAGGATTACTTATTAATGAAAAGCTTTCATGGCAGAGGCATAGCTGGGGGGGGGCTCACTGGGCGCCACACCACAGGGGTCAGCACTTACCATGCGGCCTGCAGCGCAGGGAAACTGCAGCGTGGGGCTTGCGTCTGCCCGCTGCCTCCCCCTCAGCCGCCCTACAGCCGAGGGGGAGGTGGTGGGCAGACTTCTTGGAGGCTCTGTGCAGCAAGCCCTGCCTCGGCTTCCCCACCCCCAGGCGCAGGGCATGCACACCGAGCAGCTAGCTACGCCACTGTTTCATGGAAACCCCATCTGGATGCAATCAAGCTATTATCTGCCCGCTCTACTGGACAGCTATACAGGTTCTTCCACTCAAAGGGGGGGGCAGTTAATCAATTCAGCCATCAAGATCTATGTGTAAAAGATCATTGCATAAATGCTTTATGGGGCTGAGATATGGGGAAGTGGTATCAAATCAGAACTAGGAGCCCAACAAAACAAACTCATGAGAAAGATATTGGGGCTTCCACTGGGGACTCCAGCAAAAACAAAATGGGAGGCAGCAGTTAAGAGTTCCCGGTCTCTGCAGCTGTGGAAGGCACTGTGGTTCTCTAGCAGTGCCAGAGGAGCACCCCGTTCTCTCTCGAGAAAGATAAATGCCAACAACTGTAACAAAACTGCAGAGGGCTGCTCCCTCCTTCAACTCAAGAATAGAGGGTCTCTTCGCCCATTATGTCCACAGGTGTAGACCTAACATGCTTACACACCTAAGCACGTGAAGCATGAATGCAAACATGTGAAGTACAAACACAGAGATCACGCAGGCATGCTTCTTAGGGAGGTTGGTTGTGGTTCCCTGTTTAGAGTAGACTTCATAGCAGGCTTAGATTGCTGCTGCGTAAGATGTGAAAGCCCCACTAAAAGGCAACAGGATCAACACTCAGGTCTTAGCAGTGTGGGCTGGACTGTTTCTATCCCAGGGCATAGCAGCAGCCTAACAGGCCCATAGTATTCCAGTGAGGTAATTTAACAGAAGCTGGCAGGGATCAAAAGGATGGCCCCCATCCATTTGCTCCATAGCAAGGCAAAAACATCCACACCGTCAACCTTCTACAGATCTAACCCACATCATTCATCTTTCCTTGGATAGCTGCTGAAATGTCATTTTACATCCAGTGGTGTGTGTTAGTAGGTGCCAAGCTACACAAATTTTCCAGTTGGTGTCTACTTGCACAGGGCAAGGCCCCAGGGTTACCAAGAAGAGAAGGGCTATATTTTTCCACATCCAATGCCATCTCTATGACAGCTTTGTGAATTACACAAAGCAAATACGGTAGATGCACCACCTATAATTACCAGGGTAGAAAAAGGAACACACAGTTTAAAAGATACACACACATAGTCATGGGTGGCAAAATGTAGCAGCCTGGCAGAGAAAGCTTATTTGCATGCACACACTCAGTTCATGAAGTTTGCCAGCATTCAGAGTCAATATGTCTTAAGAATCTTAAGGGTGAGAAATCTCTCTAGAGTCCTGTTTTTACAAAGATCCTGGCTCTCAACTTCAGGGCAACAATTTAATCTAAAAATCATGGAGAACTGATGGTACCAGTGTTCTGTACCTGATCTTGGGGGGAAAGTGGGACACTTCCCAACAGGGAACACCCAAAGGAGAAAAGCAATGTCTGAGCATGCCCAACTGTCTAGCTGAAAATGTGACCTACAGCAAAAATAATAATAATTATTTGGTAATTGCTCGCTATGGACTTAGAATTCCTCAAAAGGACCCCCACCTCCTACTTTAAGAGGACACAAGAGCTGGCCTAAATTCAGTGTCCTAAACTGAAAGGTTTGTGTTATTCTATGCCTGTATCCCTCATCTTAATTTCATGTTGGTAACAAGAAGGGGAAAGGGGGAAAGCAGAGAAATTGGAGAAATCAGGGAGAGAAGGGGTGCCCGACTTACTTTTGGCTCTCACTGCCCCATTTTTACTTCAGCCCCACAGACCACTGGCATGCAACCCTCCTGCAGATTATGGGAATATGGCCCTTGACAAGAGAGAAAGGTTCACCACTTCATTCTAAGCCAAGATCCCATGTGGTTTTCAGCATGTATGACTTGGCCAGCAGCATCATTGGGAAAAAAAGCAGGGAATCTGAGGAATGAAGTGAAAAGTGAGCGTCTTTCCTCAGCAACTCATTACCTCCACAGATGCAACCAAGATGCCAATTTGGCAGCTTTCCCGAGCTCTTGGATGGCACAAAGCTATGTGAAGTTCCTGTAGCTTCTGTCCAGTTAAAAACAGGCTGACAACACAGGTGTGGCCGGCTTATCCTTGTTCCATTTATGCAGAAGGAACATCAAAACCTGGGCTGCGTGTCAAGTTCTGGGGAGAGCAGGTGAACTTGACCAACCCTCCTGTGTATTTTGTGCTTTAGGGCTCACTTTCACCAGCGGCTCGAGTGAGTCACGTATTAAGTAGTCATAACCACAGCGTGCTCAAAGAGTGCACTGATCCATCCAAAAAGAATGGAAAAAGCTGCCTGAGGGTTAGGACATCTCTTGCTGCTGGACGTTGCCTTATAAGAACAGATGGGAATCAGTTAGGAAACCAAAAATAAATACAGAAAAAAGTCAGCACCCAACAGTATACCAAATGCCAGGTTTGGCCCTGAGTCTGAAACTCTTAACAGCGGAGTAGGCAAAGAACTAAGCTGTAAACTAGGAATGCTTTAATTGAATCTCATCTGTCATCTGGGTGCCTTATGCCAAATAGGGGAAATGTATAACCTCGTCCACCCCAGGCACCATGGCAAACGGTCAGAGACTATGGAAGTTGCAGCCCAACAATGCCTGGGGCCACCATGTTGGCCACCACTTGATCTACATGCAGGGATTTTATTTTATTTTTTCAAATAGAGAAGTATTCAGATTCTACAAGAAGTATAAGTAGCCATGCTGGCCTATCAGAAAAATTCCAAAATGCAAGCCCTCACCTGAAGTCTGCAATGGTACAGCTCAGATAGAGGTTTACTGTCTCAGCAAAAATAATATATATCACCATATGGTAAACACAATTCAAGAAATGATTTTCCATTTTGCTACCTCTCGAGCAAACATACCCTCTGCTGCTAATGGAGGGGGGAGGGAAATGTCTCAAGCATAATGCCATTACAGAATTATGTAATTAGAATTACAAACTTGGGGGAAGGGGAGCTTCTTCCCGAGTCCCATGGGGAAGAAGCTTATCAGGGGGTGTCTATAAGGAACTTATAGACTTGTATTTAAGCACTAGCCTGATGACCACAGGAATCAAGAGCTGCAGGCAGATGGAACATCACACACACGAATGAGCAGGCTGGTGATAGAGCGATGGAACACACAGTTCCTCCTCTGAGGCCAATATAGAAACCAAGCAAGCTGCTATTCCCTCCTCTGCCAGCCCTCAGCAGGCTAGTAATTATTTTGGAAGGCTAGTAAATGCGGGGGCTTATTTAGCCGGCTATTGTAGCCACCTGTTGTTGGCACTTGTTTGTCTCAAGAGACAATGAAAGATGTGCCTTTGAGAGTCAAGTCAAACCAGTGGAGAGTTGCAGCGCCTGCTGTGTCTATAGAAATCAATACATGAGAGAAATGCTCTATTACAGGTGGGGCAGAAGAAATTAAAAAACCTGAAGAATCAACACCAGAGAACGAGAAAATGCTCAGACTAGTCCTAGCAGACTAGTCCTATAAGACTTGCCAATAATCTGCTTCAGCACAGCTTTGGCTTAGACACCATAGATATACACTAGACTGGAGTCAGAAGTCTGTATGTATATCAATCACAATGGGTATCTTAAAATCATAGCTTTCAACCACGACAGAGTAAAAGCTAAGTACTGTTCCAATTACTCCCTAGCACGACCCTGTCTCTCTCACATTCTCATCTTGGCAGAGGCCACTAACTATAATATGATGTGGTCCAGGCAAGGCTGAAGTCATCCTCACCTGGATCAAAGACGTTGTCTGAACATGACGGATGATACTGTTCTACGTATTTCAAACTTTGTACATGTCCCCGCTGTATTTTGGCATGGGGCAGAGCAGCAACAGATGTAAACACAGTGAAATGTATGCCATTTAAATGTGTTTTTCTGATATACAGTACTGCAGGCAAGTGCTCATTCAACAAATCCCCATCCTGTAAATTGACTGTTTCATTTCCTTTCAATCTCAGAGAGATCTGATTATTGGCAAAAAATAAAAAAACCCCAGACATAAGACATGGGGAGCAAACCCAGGATCTTCTGAATGCAAAACATGAATGAGCTCTACCACTGAGTTATAGCCCTTCCCCAAGAACCACCTCTCTGAATTCCCAAAGCAGAAATAACTGTTGAATTCAGTTCCACTGCAAATCAGCATTACAGTCAAATGCTGCAAACTCACATAACCAGCTTCCAAAGCCACTTTTCTTATCTTTGCCCATAAACCTGGTTATCACACAGCTTATCCACTGCAGAAATGCAGAGCAACGTAAGCCAAACAATGGAGCTTTTTAAAAGAAATAGCATGACGACACCCAAGCTAGACAGGAATCTTGTTCTAATGGGGATGAAAATTAAGAAACAAGGGTCTGGTGTTCTTGTCTGAGAACTTTTCTACCACATCTACAAGAAGCATAACTTTTCTGCTGTCACCTTGGACTGATTCTTGGACATTTTCTTATATTGCCTATATATTACAGCCTTTGCTCTTGCAGGCAATTCTGTTGCTTCTTTATGCCCACTCCTCAAAGATACATTATTCTAGCGTAACTCCTGGATGCTACTTTAAAAAATTATATATATGTCAAGAGTTGAAAGGAAGGCACCAAATGCTTTAATAAATGTGATTCCATCCAGTAGAGGGCGGCAGCACATACATACACAAATCTGCAAGTTGTTGATTTTGCCAGCATAACAGCAACATCAGAGTATGAAGGATGAAGACAGCCCAGCTGCATCCAGCACACTGTGAACTAGACAGCTGTGCTCATAACTAACAGGTCAGAAATTAGGGCACATCTTTTAATTTGGGCAGAAAGGTTCTAAGGACAGGATGACACGGCTGGTTCTTGCGTTGTCAAGGGATCTAGAACTGCATGATTGAAATGGGGTGGCTACATTCACTGAAGATGGCATACAGAGAACATTTCAGAGTGCTCAGAGCATATATTTAATCGTAACAACAAAAGCAGCAACCCTGTCCAACTGGTCTGTTTTAATCCAATACGGCAACTGGTGGGGGCTGAGGTCAACAGATACCGATTTGCCTGAAGCCAGCTGATTAGTCTAATTACGGAAAGGCAAGATCTATGGAAAACAAGTACAGCACATCTGCCAAAATGTGCATCCCCAGCTGCGCATGAAACAAGGATCACACCCTTGCATTCTGCACTGATCTGGAAAACTACCATTTCTTCATTCCTTATTTTTTTAAAAAAAGAACTTCTTATGGATTAGAATTCATACTGCAACCTACATTAAGTGATCTTGGAAAATGGATCCTGAAGGCACTGTGGTTTTTTGTTTGTTCATTTCCATACTCTGTGAAGAGATAACACCCTTTCACTCCAGTTTTGAATACCTAAATACAAGCTACACCAGACCAGTTCTCTAAACTTCAGCCGATCCCAGTTTCCATTACTCTTCGAAAACTAACATGCCATACCGCATAATTTAAATGAGAAGATGAAGCAAAGCAATTAGAAACAAATTAGCTAGACTTCCCACACTGTCCCATTAGAAGCTTCACACCCCAACCAACCACACCTTACCATATCTCCTTAGTGATGGGAGAAACCACCAGCTCCAGAAAACAAAGCCTGCTCCTGTTAGGTGGATGCTGTACCAACATTCCCCATTCAGAAGGAGATTCTAAAACTTTTGTTAGCACAGCTAAGCTAAACAAATTGCTTTCCCATGAAGGATGGCAGGGACTGAGCAATTTCTGTTTCCTGGGCAAAGAGTCTCAAGCGAGCAGCTCTCTACAGGACCAATGACCTGGATTCTGCAGCACTAACAGCTGATTAGGACCGGAGCTTCTGCCTTCAGGGGTGAGCTTCCATCTTCCAAGCAAACAGCGTTTGTGCACTGCTCAAGCACTTAAAAATAGCAACTGGGCAGCACGCTCCCCTCTCTGGTTGGACACCTGACTCCCACTTGAGGCTGGAACTAGCATTTAGTAAAGCAATTTGCCTGAAGACACCAAGTATGTGAAAATGACTCAAGCCAAAGAGGATACCAAGTTCAGTACATGGAAAAAGTAAAGTCCTCCTAAGAAATCCGTTTTATCAAAAGGCAGTGATATTGGTGACATGTGGATGCAATTGGCGGTGTCCTCCAAGGCAATGTAGCCTCTCAAGGAATGCATCACCCACCACCTCCAGAGTAACCAGCAGTCATGTGCTCAAGATTCTGCCACACTCCACAGCAGCCTTTCTCAACCCAAATGTTGGACTACATCTCCCATCACCCTAGCTAGCAGCCCCAGTGGTCAGGTATGATGGGAGTTGTAGTCCAACGACATCTGGGGACTCAAGGCTGGAAAAGGTTGCTCCAGAGGCTGTGAAAGGAATTGGTGGAAGTGATCTGAGTGTTGTGGACTAAGAGTTTTAAAGCAACTTCTGCTTCCTAGTAAATGTAAAATATGACAGAGCTTTGCAACTTCCCTCTGGTCGCTGCCCAGTTCAGTTTCCAGATGACCAATGACCCTTGTCCCTCTTCAGGCCTGTGCAGAGGATGTGGGGCGCAGCTGGGTACACTTGCCTTGAGCTTCGGAGGGCTAAGATGGCGGGGGGAGGGCACCATGGGCCTGTCAGACTTATACTGTCACGCCATGAACCTTCTCTTTAGTGGAGCTTCAAAATGCCCTTTTAAGATCCATGTGCTTTCAGAATACAAAACCTAGCTTTATACCAATTTGGCTTAAACTAGGGGTAGGCAACTGTGGTCCTGCAGGTGTAGCTGAACTACAACTTCCATGGCCTCTGACATTAGACATGCTGGCTGGGGCTGATGGGAGTTGGGAGCCCAACAATACCTTGAGAGCGGATATCTGGAGGGCATCTGGTTCCTCAACCCTGCCTTAAAACGAACGTACTCTGTTCAAGTTGCAATATTTAGCACCTTTACGTGAAATTGACAATGGAGAGAAACTGCATGAGTTGATGGAAGGAGATAAGAAGTCCGTTTAGAACAGAGCAAGGATAACTGAGGAACCCTAGGGAGACAAAGCAGAATTCTTGGGCAAACAACCCTTATCCCAAAGCCTCCCCTTTATACACATTCCCAGCACATTTTAAACATTTCTTGATAACCACGAGAGTTGGGAATTGCTAAAAAATAAATGGTGAGGGGGAAATGAAAGCAAACTGCTGTACTGGATTCTGTTCTGAGCAAAGCAGGTTTCGCATAAGGAAAGCTGCGCCAAACCATTTTCAAAGCCAAAGTAAATAAGCTTCCACAGCTGCATTATGCCAAAAGTACCAGTCGTTCTTGCAGACGAGCTGATGATCCATGAATTGACATGGACAAAACACAAACCCCTCCACCTCTCAAAATGCCTCACGGCAGCTAGAACAAAGTATGTAGCACAGAGAGGCAGCTTCCAGCTTACACCATGTACCACCCTATCTTTCGTTCCTTCTTGAAAGTCAAAAAAGAAAAAGCGAATGCAATTCATTAACACCCACCGCTAGCCTGTCTCCAGGTTGGGCCACAGCTCAGCAACGCGTCAGTTGGAGCAGCAAAAGGCCGGCATGAACTGGCAGCATGCCACGCCAATGTGCTTTGGTAGTTAGTGCAAATAGGAAAATCTGAGGGCTGGTCTTAAGTCCAACACATCCTAAAAGAGGCATATTACATCAGAGGTAAGCGAAGTTCAGCGTAAGGAACCAGGACTAGCGCTCCAACATGACAGCGCCTGGAGAAGCTGAAGAATATCTGGTCCACATAGGCAAAGCCAGCGTAAGGGATTGAACGTAGCAGATATACACGCTTCCAGGGCCACAAATTCAAAAGATGTGATTAAGAGCAGTTTAAGAAGAAAAGTGGATGTAAAACCACAATATTTTATTTGCTGGCTGTGCAATCATTTTGTAGGGGATTACTCTGTTGTCTAATCAGCACCGCATTTGGCTCAAGATTCCTGTGCTTCAGTGTGCTGGCTAGTTCTTTAAGCTTAGGGTGACATCTGTTAGAGACTGGTTCATGTCACATTTTTCAAGTGACTAACCTGCCTGCCCAAATGCCAATGGAAGACTAAGAAGAAAAAGCAACCGGCTACGGTGAACTCTAAAAAGATTTGAGTCGGCAGGTTCGTGAAAAAGCAATTCAAGACTATTAACAAGCTTATACTGTATGCTATAGCTCTTGGGTATCAAGGAAAGACAGGTACCAGTAAACAAACAAACTTAGAACACTGTCATTCCTTTAAAAAATGTAAACATGCGGTAAAGTTGAAATATGTACTACTAACCGTTTGTGTGTAAAAATACATGGAAGAAGACACAGAAGACAAAGGAGACTTTCGTTCTTTTCCGCTCTTTGGAACTCTTTGGAACTTCTATACAGAGATCTTTTGTGGCTGTCTACACTGCAAGCAACCCTACTCAAGCCTAGGAAAACCCACAGCACCGTAAGAGAGTTACTGTTTTGCATACAAGAGATTCCAGGTTCAATCCTGGCAATTCCAACTAAAGGATCTCAAGTACATGGGAAAAAACTCTTCCTGAGACCATGACAAGCTGTTGCCAATTAGAGCAGAAAAAATTAAGTCAGATAGGCCAGTAGTCTGTTTTGGTATAATGCGGGTTCAAATGATCACAAATCAGGAAATTCTACTTTTGAGCAGAGTTGCTTGGGCAGCGGTGGCAAAACACAAAAGCAACCTCCATGAGAGGTCCAGAACATAGCAACACAAGTGTGGGCCTTCTTTGTGGCAACTTCCTGCTTTTCAAGTGCTCTCCTCAAGGAAACTCGCCTGGCACCTTTGTTACATATTTTGAGGTGCCAGGCAAAGACAATATGCCCTTCTAAACTGGAGTGTGTGTGTGTGTGTGTGTGTGTGTGTGTGTGTGTGTGTTGTTTGTTACTATGTTATGCATTTTTGTGTTTTTGTACTATAAGCATTTCTGTGATCCCTGGATGAAGAGAACTGTAGAAATGTAATAAAGTAAATATATAAATAAATAATACTAGCAGGAACCACTGAAGCAGTCCAGTGCCTAGAATGTATGTCCAGACAGCATGAGGCCTTCCCCATTTTATGGCAAGTTTCCTGTTTTTCTACACGCCTCCCTTCCAAAGTGCAACACACACACACACACACACAAAATATGGAACACAAGAAGCTCCTTTTTCTCTCAAGAAGTCATAGAATCAGTACAGTGTTACCTCGGGTTACATACGCTTCAGGTTACAGACTCCGCTAACCCAGAAATAGTGCTTCAGGTTAAGAACTTTGCTTCAGGATGAGAACAGAAATCATGCTCCAGCGGCAGCAGGAGGCCCCATTGGCTAAAGTGGTGCTTCAAGTTAAGAACAGTTTCAGGTTAAGAACAGACCTCTGGAACGAATTAAGTACTTAACCCGAGGTCCCACTGTATTGTAGATTTGAAAGGGACGCAAAGGATCATCTAGTCCAAGCCCCTGTGATGCAGAAATCACAGAGCATCCTTAAAAGATGACCATCCAACCTCTGTCTGAAAACCACCAATGAACAAGAGTCTACACCGCTTCCGAGGTGGACTGCTCCACTGTCAAAAAGCTCTTGCCATTGAAAATTTCTTCCTAACGTTTTCCTAATCTTCCCCATCATCTGCTACCTGATCTTTTTAACTCAAGGGTGGGAAACCTTGATGCCCTCGTTGGGAGTCCAACAACAGGGCCACAGGTTCCCAAGCCCTGTTTTACCTAGTTATGCCAGGAATGCAAAACACACCCTATCACCAAGCACAGGCTATCACTTAGAATGAGAAATTAAGCATGGAATGAGTCTGTGTAAGAGATGTGACTTCCTGCACTCAAGTAACCTTCCAGACCATTAGATTGAAGGGGTTGTTACTAGCCTCAACAGCGAAAGAATCATCAGCCATAACAGGGAGTCCACCCATAATTTAGAAAGTAGTTCCTGGTAGAAGAACCAGAGCAAACAGTAATTCTGCAATCAAGCAAAAAAAACAAAACACTTCAGTGCTTTAAATAGTTCAAAACCAGATTGTGCTGTAGTGTAATTCCCTACTTGTTAGTGTGAAACATACCCGAGGGCAAAGGTTTGTTATGCTGTGGGCAGTATAACACAGAAGTGAAATGTTTCATCTGTACACCGAGTTCCCTGCACGCTGTACGGCTGATGACTGATTATGTAGAGGCCTGAAGAAAAAAGAAGGAGGGATTCAAGAAAATATGCAATTCTTCTCTACCAAATGTATACCAGGCTGCAAGTCATTCATGGAGCCACTACCTAGTGTCAGTTCTTTGGCAATGCACTCGTGGCAAGACACCTTTCGCCCCATTAAGTGTGGGGCATGCAAATGATGAATTCCATCATGTTATTTCTTACCACCTTGGCTGATCCGTGCAAAGTGGTGGAGCACAAAGGGCCAGTGACACCTTAGTTGCTCTTGGGGTCTTGGTTAATGTGCGACGGCAGGGGCCGGGAAAGCAAAAGGGAAGCACCAAGTTTCAGATCCAAAGTCAAAGAGGCAAGTCTTGTTTTATTTATTTGCAGAAGCACTCTAATTTATTTCTGTACGTAATAGATTGTGAGTGCTTTAAAAATAGGAACATTACAAGACCAATAAAGGCTGGGTATATTTTGTTCCATTGTTTCAAGCACTTGCTCCCATCATCTTTACAAGCGATCTTCACAAGTAATCAAATGGGGGGGGGGATTCCATTCCTTTTTTAAAAAGATAAGTAAAAGCAATCTATATAACGTGCCTTTTAATCATTATACAACAGAAACGGAAATGAAACATATAGATGTTACTGATCTTATAGCAACAAATATTAAAAGATCACCTGAAAGCAAGCTGGTGTCAAGCATATTGCTCTGCTTTCCTTTGGACCACGTCAGCGAGGCCGAAAGGGGGGTCATTGTCTGGGCAGTCCAGGACCCCGACACACACTCCCCAGGCTTGTGCCCCACTTTAGTGCTGCTAACACAGCAGTTTGACTTCACCCTTGGAGGTGCACTCCATTGCCTCTCGAGTCAGGCGGATGCCAACAATAGCAAACTTGAAAACATTAGCCATAACCAGAAACTGACAACTCTTTAGCACCATCTGAAGTTCACCTCTGTTTTTCAGACTGAGCAAGTGCCCTCTCGGGAATCAGGACTGTATTGATCACTTGCAATGAAATGAACAAACAATAAAATCTGAGAATGGACCATGCACTATCCATTTAAGCACAATTTAGCCTCTAGACTCTACCTTTCCCCCTTTCCTACCAGGGAGCTGTAAAGAACTCTATTAATAAACTAGTTATGCTACACATACCTACAAGGAGACAAACTTTAGTAATTAAAAGTTTTCAACACACACCTCCACATTTCAAATGAGAAGAGAATTTCTAAAAACACACTGAGATGGACTTGTCAGGGAATGCCCAATGGGGCTTAATAACAAAATACTGATTTGGGGAATTCTGGACAGTAAAGGAACACAAAAAGTAATTGTGCAGAAGTTTGTATTAATCTCTTTATTCAAGTTATGTGTATGCCAATGAAACTATTTCACTGAGAAAGGGAACTGCCTGTACTAAAATGAAAATCCAAGCAAGAACACACTTTTTAAAAATCTAAGCAGCAGCAGCAGAAACAGACTAATGCAGCTTCCCTTCTGGAAAGTATAAACATCTATGATGCTTTTTGGTTGATAAGAAGTAAGCAGCTGTAAACAACTCTCTTTCTCCACCTCCTTACAATGTTCTTCCATTGAACTGATCTGTTGCAAAGACTTTCTAAAGTTTCTGCACTTACTGCAAAATTGTAAACCCCTTAACTGCTACACCAATAAGTACCAGGCCATATAGCAACCTGCTGCGCAAAGAAAATTGATACAAATGGGAACAGGTGAGTAGATCAAGTTTCATTTGCCTCCGTCACCAACACTGACACTGGGTTACTGAAGTATCTCAATCAGTCCCTGGTCAGCTTCCACATTTGCTTTAGCAGGTCTGGCATCAGCACCAGATACCCTCAAGCCCCCTGCACAGACCACCACTGACACTAATGCGGCAGCTAGACTGGTGACTGGGAGCAGCCTCCGAGACCATATAACACCTGTCCTGAAAGACCCACATTGGCTCCCAGTACATTTCTGAGCACAATTCAAAGTGTTGGTGCTGACCTTTAAAGCCCTAAAAGGCCTTGGACCCAGTATACTTGAAGGAGCATCTCCACCCCCATCGTTCAGCCCAGACACTGAGGACCAGCGCCAAGGGCCTTCTGGCGGTTCCCTCACTACAAGAAGTGAGCTTACAGGGAACCAGGCAGAGGGCCTTCTCAGTAGTGGCGCCCGCCCTATGGAATGTCCTCCCACCAGATGTCAAAGAGATAAACAACTACCTGACATTCAGAAGACATCTGAAGGCAGCCCTGTTTAGAGAAGTTTTTAATGTATGACATTTTAATGTATTTTAATGTACCAGGCAGAGGGCCTTCTCAGTAGTGGCACCCACCCTGTGGAACGCCCTCCCACCAGATGTCAAAGAGAAAAACAACTACCAAACTTTTAGAAGACATCTGAAGGCAGCCCTGTTTCGGGAAGCTTTTAATGTTGAATAGGTTATTGTATTTTAGTGTTTTGTTGGAAGCTGCCCAGAGTGGCTGGGGAAACCCAGCCAGATGGGCGGGGTACAAATAATAAATAAGTTGCTGTTGTTGTCATTACCAACCTGCATGCCCTAAGCTCCCCTTTTAAATTAAAAATCAAAAATTAAAAAACCAGGTGCTCCAATGTAATGAGTACCCTTCTGGGCCTGGGGGAGGTGCCATGTTTAACCCTGGAGTGATGCTATATCATGGGCATTTGGGGAATTAAGAAAGACGTTCCCCCTAAAAATTCATCTTGGTGTTACTTGGTACCGCCATCACCCAGAAAGCCTACCAGAGCATCTCAGCATGAAACATAAGTTGTGAATTTATTTGCAACTATATCTTAATTGCTTCTTGTGCCATTTGATTCCTGTAGCGTGGCATATATATTTACTGTTTTTATTATTTTAATGTGTGCCACCATGGGAATTTTTACAGAAGAGTAGTATAGCCTTTTTCTACACAAATAAACAAATCTTGGGGAGGAAGCATGGTGGGCAGCTGCTGGAATATGTGGAAATGCTTACACCAATCTGTAAAACAATTATAAATAGGTTCAGTTGGTTATAAATGGAGGTTTATAAAGGGAGTATTTTGAGGTACATTTGTTACAAAAACTGAACTGAAATCCTCAGGGGAAATAACCAAGACCACAGGAACCCAACCTGAAGCACTTAGGAACTTTGAGGCATTTTTTATTTTTTATTTTTTTAAAAAACCCAAACAACCAACAACTATCAAGCACTATGAACGTTTTATGAAACAAACAAATAAGAAAGGAGGAAACAATCATACAAACACAAATAGTAGTAAATTACAAATTATACATGTTCAGAGAGCATTTCGTGTTTTGGGAGGAACAAAGCAAAAACTAGTTTTGCAACTTTATCAGCAGCAACCAATGGTTTCTTTCAGTGATTATCAATCAAGACTGGATATGAATTAGTGCCTCAGAAATTAGGTTTGTTCTGCAAAAGGAGAGCCTGAACCACACAATGTAATCATGCAATGTAATCATGCAACAGTAGCAACTATTAAAAGCTAAAGTACAATCATCTTTATTTTTCAAAGAATATCCCATATTCGTCTTTCAAATGATCTGTGCATCCTGCATAGTAGCAAGCAGCTTTACAGTCAAAGGTCTACATAAAGTTTTAAAACAGGACAACAAATCGATCAGAATAGTAGAGAAAAATAAGATTTAAAAGTAATTTATGAAGCATGCCAGGGAGCCAAGGGGGAGAACACATTGGCTTTTGCAAATAAAGGTAAACAGAACAAACACTCCCCTTGAAAGACCAAGCATCACCATACATAGGTAGCATGCTTGCAGTTCCATTACATGTTTACTAGTCTTGTGCAGAAAACTATAGTGGAAATGTAGTGGAATTATGATGCCAGTACGCATGCCAAAAAGTCTGCTGCAGTGATGTTGATGTCCACATGGTTATGCTGGTGCCTAAATCAACTAATGCAAAAATGGAGGAACTTGGGTTTTTTAAAAAAAATTATAGGAAGAGGACAAGTTCCCAAATAAAAGAATGGCATGGTGATTGTAAGCATCCTCTGATCAAACCTACAGAATCAGAAACAACTACATAGGTCAGTAACTGAAGTGCTGCCTGCCTCCAAAGTTGCTCAATTAGTTGCCCCTCAAAATCTGGAGAAAGTGTTAATGCGGAACTTGTCACCAGGCCACTTTATAATCAAATGTCATACCCTTCCCACAGTGGACCTTCCAAGAAAATTAAGCAATAAATTGTGCCTTGATTGACTACTACAGTAAGCAAGTGTTAAAGAACATTTGTTTGTATGATGTCTTCATATTAACAGATCTAGACTGGATAGAGTCACCGCTGATAAGGTATTGGTTAAAAAAAAAAAGGTCACTGATTAGAACCAAAGCACAATATATTGCTTAAAGATCTTTTCTACTGAAAGGACCGCCAAGCTTGGACACAAGGAATATCCATGTGGAGAGGTGATTTCATGTACCCATCCTACACATCAGCATGAAGTGGCCCACCATGTGGAATAAGTTTTTGGAAGTCTTCACATGGGAGCAGTAATGTCAAGTCCAAAAGGAGAGAGGAAAAACAGGCAAAGAAGAACCCAGCAAAAAGTTTTGTGAACATGGCCAACTTAAAAGCAGGTCTTCTTTCCTAAATGCAGAGATTTTCAATTGCACTTGGCAATTTACATCTAATCTGCTCTGAGTTTCTACAGCCAGCTCCTGTTTTCTTTTCAGCTTCCGATGAGGGAGTTAGCAAGCTCTCTCCCTCGTCCAGACCAACCAAGCATAATTGAAGCCTGCTCTAAAAGATATGCAATGTCAGATTACTGAATAAAACAAAGGAAATATTTAGGTCATGCATCATTTCTTTTGCATGAGGAAATCTTGAAGCGACAAGAGGAAAACCCTGGCATGTATCCAGAGTTTGTGCCAATTTTGGAAGCTTTTAACTTAAATAGGAAAAGGTAGGATGAGCAGGGCTGCTCACAAACAAGCACACATACACACCATAAGCTGAAGGTTCATAGACTAGAAATGGACAATGAAGATATACTACAAATGTATTTATACATACCAATCACGGGAAGTAAGACAAGGCCTCTCGGGGGGGGGGGGGGAATATAGTAAAATATAAGGGTAACGTCTGTTAAATTATAATCCAACTTTATACAAAAGTCCCACTAACCTCAGCTCTGCATTCCAATTGCTGTAAATAGAACAAATTAATGGAAAGCAGACCAGCTACCTGTTTCATGAAGATTTAAAGACATGATGTGGGGGTTCTGTGAACACGGATCTCCAGTTCTTTTTCAATTATTAATAGCAGTCTCAGGAAGTGGAGATTTGGTTTGGGACCTTTGACCTTTTCTCTGATTAAAATTGCCCCCCCCCCCGCTCTTGGCTCTACAAGGCAAAACATACCAGCCCCCATGTGAAGTTCTATTTAGTGATAAGTACAAACAGTACTTGAAAATGAAAAAAAAGGAACCTGATGTTGATATTGAATATTCAGGGCACTTACTTCCCTACTAGTTTATATGGTTGTTCTGTCTTTTAAAAGCAACACACAGTATGCTTGATCTCTGAATTAGCTTAATTTAGCCAGATTTATATTTATATAAATTATATATTTATGTTTACAAGTTTACTAAACAGATACACCCACTTTGTTACACTTGCCAAATGCTGTAAATTAAAAAATAAATAAATCTAAAAGCAGACCTGGGTGGGGCTGAAATCTAAGCAGGAGTCTTGGATTCAGGTGCCCCTGAGCTCAATCGCTGTTTTGCCAGTGTAACAGACTTCTGGGTGGGGAATTCTTCTGACAACTTCTATTCTCTCAGAACAGGGACCCACAGGGGAACAGAAGGAATCACACAAACCTTTTTCGACCCTTCCTCCTGCCTTGGCTATTATTAGAATTGAGTTGCAACTATTAAACAGCTTACCATCGCAGAAATAAGGCATGTCCAAAAAATATATATCTCAGGCATCAAAAGAGGTGTGTGTGTCTTCAGCAGTCCCGCAAAGATGTAGAACGAAGATGCTGCCAGACACACCTCTGTGAGGAAGGAGTTCCAAAACGTAGGGGCTGATACAGGTAATGTGTTGTCCTGCCACCACCCCAAGCTTCTCAAAATGATGGAACAATCAAAAAGGGTCAAAGAGAATTACCCAAACGACGAATACAGTCATACCTTGGGTTGAATGTGCTTCAGGTTGAGCGCTTTCGGGTTACGCTCCGTGGCAACCCAGAAGTAACGGAGCGCGTTACTTCCGGGTTCCGCAGCTCGCGCATGAGCAGATGGTCAAAATGTCGTCACACGCATGTGCGGAAGCGGCAAAACATGACCCGCGCATGCACAGACGCGCCATCGCGTCTTACGTTCTATTCAGGATGCGAACGTGACTCCGGAACGGATCCCGTTCGCATCCCGAGGTACCACTGTACAGCTCACAGTAAACTGGAGTTTCCGCGAGAGTTAAGAGTTTCATGTACTTAGTTCTTAAAGGGCTGCAAGAATTAATCCACTGACTATCCTAATTATGGGTGAATCTGTCCATTTTGATTCATCTCCCTTTCCCTTTCTTCCAATATTATGTTTGCTTTTCCACATCAGTCTGTGATTTTCTTCTTAAGTCCTCATGGACATTTTTAGTGTCAATTTCTTCTAATATACATATTTGAACACATTTTTTGCCTTATATACATTTTTCACAAGACATTTCCCCTAATGTTGCTTTCACCAATGTATGCCATTTGAAGATGATTTTACTCTAGTTAAGTTCACGTTTGTACACATGGCTGAAGAATGGTATTGCAAAATTCAGACATGCGAAAATTTCATCAGCCCCAGCTGCAACAAAACATGTCTCTCCTGCATCCATCTCTAAAGTCACAGTAGTGTTAGCCCGCAAAAGTGCATTCCTCCATTGTCTCCCGAGATAGATGCCAATGGTTGCATTTCAGTTCACATATTGATTTAGGAAGTGCAAATTAAGCACGTCTCTAAATGAGATATCAACTAAATCGCTCCCTCCAATCTCTATTCTTTGGTAAGACGGAAAGCAACTAATCAGAGCATGAAGATAAAGAAGTATAGAAATGAAATTAATAATAATCTCGATTCTAAATAATGGGCCTTTGATGTCTAGCAAGTTAGAGTTGGAAAGTAGTAGTCTTATCTCTGCCTAAGTTAAGAAGAGTCAAAGCTCACCACTCTCAACTCAAAAGAGGTAGCTGGAGAATGCAAACAAACAGTGTGCCCTGCCTCCTTAATGACCCTTGGACAATAGCCATAAAGGGCTGATCAGGGCATCAGTGACATCATTTTCCAGAGAGGGGGAATAAGCAGACAACAATACACAGCCCTGTTACGGGTGGGCTGGGGGATAGGGCTGTACTTCCTGCCAAGAATTCCCCCCTCCCATTTATAAGCCCCTACTACCCAAAATAAATATAGAAGGAGTCATTTCTGTCCAAGCCAACTGTGGTCCTGAGCAAAGCAATGGGGAGTGAGAACTGATGTGTTTGCTTACTATGTCGTTTCCAGTTTGGCCTCTAAACGCATCTATTAGATTAGGGTGGGGAGGGGAATGCTGTTAAAGAGAACTAACTGAACTCTTATATACAGACAGCAGATTTCAGACCATGCGGTTTTACTGCAAAAGGCTGCTTTACCACCTACTGTGATGGAATGGAAAAGGGGGGGTGTCAGCTTAGCTACCGAAACAGCTGTTGGGAAATCAGTTTTAGCTGTATACTTCTGGCAAAGGGCATAAAAAGCCATGTGGCATCATTACAAGAACCCAAAGTTAAGGGTAAATATTCCAGTCACTACCTCTTCCTTGAAAAAATAGTCCTTTTGCTTCCAGCTCTCTCACTGTACCTTAAGCCAGGTACCTGCTTTGGGTACCCCCAGCACTAGAATTCAATAGATACTTATAGATGCACAGTTGTGGCACTGTCTGTTACTTGTATTTGTTATTTATTATCTTAATTTAGGAATCACCTTTCACGTGAGCCTCAAGGTGATTTACAAACATACACTAAAAACACTAAAACCTTTTTTTAATAGTACAAAAATCTAATTATAGGTTTTAAAACAATACAAAAATAAACACCTAAGGCAGAGACCTTTCCACACAGCTGGAAAAGCTTGAAAAAACAAAAAATGTCTTCAATTGTTTCCACAAAGTACAGAGGGTGGATGCCTGTCTTATCTTAACAGAGATACTGTTCTACAAATCTGCTCGTATAATTCCTTGCCCAGGGAGGCTTCTGGGTTAAGAACTTCCTATTAAGAAATACTTTGTTGGGCTGTGATAATGTTCCCAACAAGTTTTAGGATGCAAACTAGGGATGGGCAATTCTTCCTCTATTGAGTCCTGCGTGCCCTCGTGAGTAATCTGTCATGAGCCGCATGCTAGTAGTGAGGAGAGTCAATGGTGAGCGGAGACGGAGACAAAACCGATCTGGGTTGACTAATCTGGAATAAAGATCACCCCCTGTTTCAATTTTCATCACAGCTGCCTCAGAGCAGAACTCTCAATCCTATGAAGTTCAACTCACAAGTAATCTCAACTGTGCTTGATAGGATTACTCTCACATAAGTATACAGAGGGTTTAAATTTTTATTTTTAGTGCAGGAGAGCAACCCAGTTACTGTTCTGGAAAGTAAGTGAAAGTAATTTCTGATTTTAGAGAGCAAGACATACATGCACATGACACACACAGAGAGTGTAGAAGCCTTATTGCAGGCATGTCCGAAGTCCATTTCAGAGTCTAATCCGGCCCCTGTGGCAGTTTAGTTCCTGAGGTAAAATCCAAAAAAAAGCTCAACAACTTCAAGCCAAAAAAGTCAACAATACTGGTCGGCCCTTCACTTCATCAAATCTGGCCCTCTTTGAAAAAAGTCTGGACATCCCTGTCTTAGTGGTTTGTTCTCAGATCAAGCCATACAACCAGAAGAAGTTTTTTATTTTTTTATTTTTATCAAATAAAATACTTTCCCCCTCACAATTCTTTAGAACCTAGGTAGAAAGAGGAAAACAAACCTTTAAAAAACAAAGGAAGAGGGGGGGACAGAAAGGAAGGAACTCTAACAGGATGGAAGTATGAGAGAGCTTCAGGAGGAACGGAAGGCCACAATAAAATGCCATTAGAGGCTGCGTAGGACCTCTGAACTGACTCTTGTTAGTTATCTATTTCATCATTTCACTGTATTAATAGAAGCTGCATTTTAATAAACTGCAAGTCACTATGAGGGGTGAGCAAAATATACATTTCAGAGACACCAGCAGTTGGATGTCTAATTGTACACACCATGAACTACCTGCATCATTCCAAGTAAGATGCCAGTGGGTAGATAAAAACACTTAATAGTTGCACACTAAATAAATCTGCTGCATGGACATGAATTCTCGCAGTGTCTGCAACAGCCCAAAGCTATATTCCAGAAGTGGGGCATTTTTCTACAGCATGGGCCTTTTTTATATAAAAACTTTGATTAAATGGAAGCAGGGTCTTCAGTTTTGTTCAAAACTAAATTTTGACTCCGTAAGACTTTGGCTTCAGATCTATACTTGTTAAGCTACAGGCTTTATTCAATACAAAGGAGGTTTAAATCATTATCGGACTCATGGGATTTGATCTTTAGATAAAATGCAGCAAGTTCTTTCGCCCAAAGAGCTATAATTCAATACCATTCATCTTACAGACAGATGGATCTCAGTATGATGTGTGCAAGTAGATTGTCAGAATTTTTTTTTTGCCTCAAGGACATTTCAGACATTTTGATATGCAAAATTCAGAAGGGCAAGCAACTCAACCTTTGTCATCTCTTTGTTTAAAGTAACACAAACCAGGGGAAACAAATGTTCTGCATGTTAAAATTAAAAACATGAGGATTCAGAGACTTATTTATTGTATTCTTCTTCATATAAACTAAAGTAGCATAGTGGCTAATGAAAGTAAGCTGTGAACCAGTACTGGTGATGGGTGAATGATACAATTGGAATTGGTGCGGTAAATATGAGCACTCCCAGCAAGCTTTTGAAACTCACCAATGACAGCCCAAGGTGTGTTCAAAAGGCAGAAGTAAACAAAAGGCTCTGGATAACTAAGTCCTAGAAGGCCTCCTGAATTAACAAGATGGCCTGTGGATGAGAGTCTGATTCTGTGCTTTCTTTGACTGGTTATTTCTTTGTTATTATTTGTAGTTTGGATACTGTTATGTCTCTAAGAACATAAAAACGTAAGAGGAGCCTGTTGGGTCAGGCCAATGGCCCATCTAGTCCACCATCCTGGTCAACATCTACACTGAGCTATTCACTAGGATGCCAAGGTCTCGTTCCTGGTCAGTCATGAACTACATTTTCTGCTTATATATCAGGAGCAACAACTTGAAGGAAGGTGGAACACGATGCTGTAAAAGGACGGAAAATAAGTCAACAAAATATTTAAGCCACAGAAGTTTCATTTCCGACTCTTACTCAGCCAAACATCCACGTAGCCTACCATTCCAGAGGATTTTTTTAAAGCAAACATCAGCCGACTGAACAATGCTCTTTTTCCCCTGCGCTAAGTGGTTGCACTGATGAATGAGAGAGATGAGTTACTTTCTTCGAGGAGTGTGTTCCTCACAGGAAAATGTAAACCACTTGCAATGTTCTGTCTCTCCTGAGGTAAAGTTAAGCCACAAGCTGACTAAAGATAGCCCAGTGATTGTATGTTTGCTGAAAAGCAGAGAATGAAACACTTTCCCGGCAGTCAAATGTCAAGTAAGTACAAGTGCTTGGAACACTTACTCAGACCATTCCAGAACACAGAACTTTACATGCAGAAACTATTTCTACATACATTCAAAGTTCAATTCTCATCACCCCTGGGTAGGACAGGGGGAGAGCAGCTGCCCGTCAGTGTAGACTAAGCTGGATGGATCAATGGTCGGATTCAGTATAAGGCAGCTTCCTATATTTCTATGTATAGCTAGAATCTTTTGTAATGAGCAGTGGTTTTGTGGCAGGCACGTTAATGGAAACAGCAACCCATGAAAGCAGAAAGTTTGAAACCTACTGAGATAAACCTCTGAGCCTACTACAGCTTTTCAAAATGCCTCGTTTCTGCAAGAGTAGAAGAATATCTCATGCACACCAGATCAGTAATGCGGAAGGCAAACCAAATCTCAAAGTACCAGCCTTCAGCTCCCACTTCCACCTCATTTCCACCCTCAAAGTTCATTACTTCAGAAATCATTAACCTGCATTCCTTTTGTGACTGGGGTGGAATGAATGGAGCCACAGAATGATTCGCAATACATGGAGGAGGAGGAGGAGGAGGGGAAAGCAAAGGATGGTGAAGAGGGGAGCCCACAAAGGGAAGCGACAGAGCAAATATTGTTTACGGAGGCTGAGCCAGGCTAATGCAACCTAATTTCATGTTATGCTCGAACAAATCCCAAACAATAAGGCAGGAATGGGGGCAGGATGGAGAATGGTATCACCTCATCCTCCATAGTTTTGCTGACTGGAATAGGGCCAGGATTTCAGGCTAAGTATATGAGCACAGTAGCCAAAGCAACAGAAGCCTCTGAGCTTCTGCCTTGGCACAGCTGACTATTTCTGGGCGGCCAAATCACACTGAAAATTATTGGCAGTGGGGCAGGGTGGGGGTGGGGGTGTTGGAAGTAGCTCACCAATTGCTTTTAGAACTTTACTAATGCACACTCCACTCATGCCCTGCACTGGGTATCTAACGGATTCTCTCAATGGACCTCCATAACTATTACATAGCAGAGAGAGACATGAGCTCAGTACAAGCTCCTTCACCTTTCCTACACCAAAGGCCTCTCTCAGTGCACAGGACCTCTAGCTCCTAGTTTGCCTTGCCCCAAGACCAGTCTTGAAAACAAAGGAAACCAGAGGAAAACTACAGATGCAGGATCTGCTCCGATATTAGGTTTTTAAGCTCCTAGGCCAATCCAACAATGGTTTTAAGATTCCTGCCTGAAACACATCACCCATCAGGCCTGGTCAGCATGGGATGATGCAAGCTGTAGTTCAGCAACATCTGGAGGGGTGCAGATTGGCTGCCCCTGGCCTAGAGACAGGCAACGCTGGGTTAGACTGACCAGTAGGGTGAGCCAAAAGGAAGAAAAGGGAAAATTAAAGAGCAAAGCTTGTGCTGAACTTTAGGAGGAAGAGTTGCGATTCAGTGGTAGAGCACATTGTGCATGCAGAAGGTAAGGCCTGACATTGCAGTTGAGGTTGGGAGAAACCCCTGGCTGAAACTCCAGAGAGCTGGAACCAGTCAGTGTAGCCAATGCAGAGCTAGATGGGTCAGTGGTCTAACATAAGATAGCTTCCTGTGACACCTGCACACAGTACCGCTATCCTATACATCAGTCATAGGCAAACGTGGCTCTCCAGATGTTTTTGGCCTACAACTCCCATGATCCCTAGCTAAAAGGACCAGTGGCCAGGGATGATGGGGATTGGAGTTTTAAAACATCTGGAGGGCCGAGTTTGCCTATGCCTGCTATACATGGAATCATACGAGTGGGAAGGGGGCTTTTTATATGGCTGCATACACACACCATGCATTTAAAGCACAAAGAATCCTGGAAACTGATTCCTTCCTCAGAAAGCTACAATTCCCACAACCCTTAAACTACAGTTCCCATATTTGGGGGCGGTGCTTTAAACATATGGTTTGCAAGCAGGTCAAATCTCTTGCTCAGCTCCCTGATTGATACAGGAGCTCTAGATATAATCTTCACACAGGAAAATACAAGTGTATTTAATATGTTTCTTGCCTCTGAGTGCATGCAGGCAGCCAATACAAGCAACTCCTATTTTCCTACACAGACTTGCTACCTTTGCGTAGGAAAATATTTCTCTTGCATGCATGCTATATGGCAGGGTTTCAAACATTTTGGAATAGGACCCACCTGCAAAATAACTCTACGTTTCAGGCCCTGTATCTCCCTCTACAGCAGAAATGTAAAAACATCACATCAGTGGTTAACAATACATTGTTATTTCTCTTCCCCCACAACCCAATTATTAATGTATATATCAGCAACAAGTGATGGGACGAAATTTAAGTGCAAAGTGCAGTGATGGAACAAATCTGTTTCTTAAAAGGGACACAGAACAACAGTGGGTAATGTTGAGCCTGGTAAAAGAAAACAACAACATTCAAAATGAAAAACAAAAAGCCCATCATTGTGCAACCCATCCAGAAGACGTCAGGACCATGAAGACTGCTATATGGGTATGTTATGTACTTTGGCACTGACACTCCTGTACAAAAAGTAAATGGAAAGATTACTCATACTGAAAAAGGGCAGCAGAGAAGCAACTTTTTAATAGCCATCTAAGCTTATCATACTGATTGCCTCAATGAAAGATCCCTTCAAGAACAAACAAAACACTCATTTTGCTTTCTGCAGAGCAGCTACATTATGAACTTTGACAGGACAAAAACGGTAGGCTAACTTACTTCTAAGTTTTTCAACTGAAATACTTTTAGGGTCTCAGTCTGGGGTGAGGGACTTGAAATCAATATGCTAAAACAGGCAAGGAGACAATCAATTGCTGTCAGCACCCTAATATTATGTTTGGTGAGGGAGGAAGGGACTGGAGCAAGGAAAAAAGGAATGAAAGATATTTTTATCTTGAGATCCATCTGCATGGAGGTATCTTGGGAGGCACTCCCGTGGTACATCTGATTCCCACAGCCTACACACTCGTAGTTCAGCTTGCCTGGAAGAAGGCACAAAACCAATGTGAAAGGCATCATCAGGATCCCTTCCAACCAATGTTTGAAATTCCCACTGCTCTAGGCGCATTTTGCGACAGGGAATTTCATTAACGCGAGCAGTTTCTGAACTCTGGGCGCAGTACTGCGCCTAAGATTTCAGATTAAAACTACGGAGTGGAAGGAAAGAACGACCTTTTTCTGCCTCCCCACTTCCAGCTACTCTCTGAAGACTGGAGAAGAGACCCTCTTAAGAATATTAGGGGGGTGGGCAGGGGAAGGATTAGACCATGTGAAAAATGAACATAATATTTTAGCTGCAGTTCATTCATTTTCAGCTTTGTAATCTTGTTATAAAAAAGGCATGCCTAGACATTCTGTTGTTGCGCCCATAACCTAGGTTTAAGGTGCCATTTAGCTCCTAACTTTCATATCTCAGTTTCTAACACTGTTTCCAACTCCACAATTCTATGATACTATGACCCATGTAATTCTATGATGAATTCAAAGATCCAGATTGGGCAAGTTTGGACAACTGTATCTCAGGTTAAGTCAAACTACGAATGAGCGGCGGCACATCTAGCCCTTTCACTTGTCACTGTGCAGGAGGAGACAAATCAACCAGATATAGTATTCCCACCTCCCAAACTGGGAAACTTTGTTTAACAGCTTCCAAGCAAGCCAGGATATTAAAGTGAAAAGGGTGTGTGTGTGAAAGGCTCATTCATTTGTTGGGTTATTAAGCAGCCAAAGTGTCACTGGAAGTCATAAAAAGGTTGTGTGGCCAGGACAAGCCATGGTGGCCTCACCCTATGTTTCTTTCTGTCGCTCACCCACAGCATTTAGGGTGCTTTTGCAATGCATGAAGAGGGAAGGAGGTGGTGACGAGAAGAACTCAGACACCTCAGCCATTGAGGTCCAAATGTTGGTGATCACCTAGAGAAGGCATGCAGGTGACCAAATTGTTCAACCATACAAGGCGATAACCTAACAGTCTCCTGAATGATCTTTTACAGCAGACAGTGGCACCAGATTGGCTCTCTCCTGTCACCCAACTACCAGGGGGATTCTAGGCTGTGGCACTTGATTAAGTTACGCCATCATATTCTACAGGGGCCCCTTTGGGATGTAATCCCCAGAACCCTGTATACCTGTGCAGCATGGTTTTTCACACAATCCGCTTATTTTCTTTGTTCCTTCCTCAACTCTAAAAGCAGCAGCCCACACCGCTGGTTGAGACCCAGGTTTAAATCACCACTCAAGCCATGACGTTGACTGGGAGCCAGTGTGGTGTAGTGGTTAAGAGCGGTAGACTCGTAATCTGGTGAACCGGGTTCACTTCCCCGCTCCTCCACATGCAGCTGCTGGGTGACCTTGGGCTAGTCACACTTCTCTGAAGTCTCTCAGCCCCACTCACCTCACAGAGTGTTTGTTGTGGGGGAGGAAGGCAAAGGAGAATGTTAGCCACTTTGAGACTCCTTAGGGTAGTGATAAAGCGGGATATCAAATCCAAACTCCTCCTCCTCCTCTTGCACCCACCTACCCTGCGGGATTGTTGCAAGGACAAAATGGGGAATGGGAAGGGAATGCTGTATGGTGCCTTGAATTTCTTGGAAGGTGGCATACAAATAAAACTCCTTCATTTCAACAGCAGTTTGTCAAGCAGTTCAGCACACACTGCAGCAGGTTCAGAGCCATGCTGTATGCAGAAACTAACCCATGCAGCTCTCTAGATCACAGCCTTATTATTAGCCTCTTTCAAGCCAACATTCCTTACATAGGCAGACGTGCCTGAGATCTGTTTCATATAAATGCACTTGCAGAAATCAGCCAGAAGCCACCAGATTTTCATCTAGGATGGACTGCCACATTCTTCCTTCTCTTGCATCTACAGCAGCCTTCCCCCAACTGGTGCCCTACAGACAGCTGTGCTGGCTGGGGCTGATGGGAGTTGTAGTCCAAAATATCTGCAGGGCACCAGGTGGAGAAGCTGCCCAGTACCTGTTGGAAAGACGGTAAAATGCACAGCAACCTCCACACCAACTTTTCTGAACAGAGATGCTGACAACAAGTTTGAACAAAGAATCTAATGACCATTTCTCCAAACAGAATGCAGGACATCCAAATTATATTTTTCTGTGTGGACAAATGAGAAACAGGACTGAATTCCTGATGTTTCTTTTTAAGTCTCAGATATCAGCAATCCATCTAGAAAAAGCTCTCCCTCAGTGTTTCTCCAGTAGCTGAGGCACGCAGTTTGAAAGAGTCCCTGCTCTGAGCAGGTTTCATCTGTGAACAGGTAGTTTCATTTCATCTAAAAGTTTATTTAGAAAATTTAATAGGATTTATTTTGACCGAATGATCCCAAGGAGACTTACCATAGATTGTGTGTGTCTGTACACACACACACACACACACACACACACACACACACAGAAACCCAGATCATCTTCCAAGACAACAATGCCCATTTACACCACAAAGAACTCATAACCCACCTACTTTCAGCAGCCAGAAACACCATAACCAGACACTGGAGAGACCTGTCATGAGTAAGCATGGACCAATGGTACCAAATAGTATGGGAAACAGCCCTACTAGAAAAATTAACCAATAAACTGAAACTTTATCACATACACAGCCCAACAAGACAATGACAATAATCCACCAACAGCATACAAATCAATATGCCTAACCTGATCCAAAACACCGACCCACCCCACTCACACACGAAAACAAAGATCACCACAGCCAATCACAAACAAACAAGCACACCCTAGGCCAACCCCAACCTCTCTCACCACCAAAGGAACACAAGTGAACAGCACAAGCAACGCTGACACCAAACCCTACATACATTAAGCATAATAGAAACATTGCCATCCAACCCGACCCCCACCCATCTTCCCTCCCTCCACCCCTTTTCCTCCCCTCTCCCTAATGTCTCAACAAATGAAACGGATTTGTAAAAATGTTACATGGAAAAAATACGAGAGAAATTACACTTACTTCTGTAAAACAAGAAAATCTTTAATAATAAATAAATAAATAAGAAAACAAAGAAACCCAGATAACCCTGAAGACCTTAGTCTCCTGGCTGACAGATAGGACCAGAACTTGTGCTCCTCTTCAAGCTCTGCAGTCTCAGGGCAGTCCCTGTTGAACCCCTGAAGTCCCTAGTCATACCTAATGCAGATGCAAAATAGAATTTTGCTTCTAGCAAAGACTGCCTATTATAGAAGCAAGGCAAAAGTAGCCACATCATGCAGGAATACAGTGTGCAACCTCCTCTGCAACCAAGTGGATAAAAAGGCTCACAAAAGACTTTAATTTTGAATATATTTCTCTAGCCACACTAACAGCTCTCTCATGGCACACATTTTCAGAATGAATGTGAATGAAGGATGGGCAACTACTGCTAATATAAATATACCAAGGTTTCCATTTTTATTCTGCAATAGGAAACCTACTTTATTAAGCCATATCTTACCCATCTCAGGCAAAACAAGAAACACAACTGTTTCTTGTAATGCGACATAGCTTACTTAAGTAAGCTATGCTTACTTAAGTAGGGCTGAATAATAGCTGTACAACTCTCTCTCTCTCCGGAGAATACTTTGCACTCTCATTCCAGTCTGCGTCAGGGCTTGCAAAGTGCCGCATTATCTTTAACTGCTTTGAGTACCAATCCCCATATGCTTCCAGGACCAGATGTTTATGTAAAAATCCACCCATCTCACTTTTGCATTACTCACACTGGCAGCTTGGAAAGTTGGACACAGAAACACAGCGACATTTCCAACACAAACAGGTTCGGCCAAGTCCCAATCTTTTTCTTTTCATCATATGCCATTATGTGGGGAGTTTTCTCTGAGCTACAATACACTAAAGCCAGGTGGAAATATGTTTTTTATCATTTTAAATATGGAGAGATAGTGGTTCCCTACCTGGAGTGAAGAAATGCAGTCTTAAAACTAGTTGTTTCTTCTTAACGGTATCTTAAATCGACTTTACTTAGCACACAGGAGTGTAAGCTCTCTGGGCAGCAACTGCAATCTATAGTCCTCAACAAGTTGCTAGTAAGGGCGGGGCAGAGGAGAGAGTCATGACATTGCTAAGCAGATCTAGGCCTGCATAAAGCTCCCCAAACTACTTTCCCTAAGATGCTGAATGCAGAAGTCAGTAGGACAGAGGCATATGAGACAGATTCATGGTTCCCAGAATATGCCGCACTATAACATGCAAGGCAGTGTGGTTTAGAAGACACAGCACTAACCTGGAATGGGGGTGGGATTGGGTGATATCTGGTCTTCAACATTGTGATATATCAGCAGCTAAACATCACAATATACCAATATATCATGATGTCTGCAGTAAGGGTGGAACTATGTAGAGGCAGTGGCTGGTTTGACAGTTTTTCCCACATTGTGATTTTTGCAGGCGCCTGCTCTTGTGATTCGCTGAAATCCATTATGATGTGGATTTCAAACTGGTTTTGAATGATATATCAATATATCGCCCAGCCCTAAATGGGGGAAGGCCTAGGTTGAAACTCCTGTTCAGTCATGAAGCTCAGACTGTTACTATCTTTGCGTCTACCTGACTTCATGGGGGGGTTATGAAACAAAACTGAAAGTGACCAGAGCACATTGCTAGCAGCAGAAAACAATGTATTAATAGACACAGAAGGTGCTCAGCTTCCCTGCTTAGAGAGCATCTTGCATTACGTTTCTTGATTTCTGGATTCAAAATACTGGGGAAGATATGTGACACCCCCAGTTGGAAGAAATGGGAAACGAGATAAATTGTCTGCCTTAAAGAAACATACCCCCGGGGAAGGGTGACTCCACATCACAGGAGTGAAAAAATCAATTCCATTTGTATCAGCAGAAGCAGATTTCGTATGTTTAACGTGAGGTTTGATATGCTACTTGGCTTGAACAAAGTACTTTGTCCCTAGTTAAAAGGAAAATTTAGCTGAGAATTATGAAACCCTCTGTATCATAAAAAAGACTGCAGAAATAATCAACATTTGGATCCCATATTCATTGCTCTTTTTACTGCACACTGAAAGGCACTTTTAAAGGAAAACATTTTATCTGCTCCATTTATTCAAGCACTAGCAGAGCAACTTAAAAGCCCCACAAACATAGCCTCACTCTCTTGGATGTCATAGTTTCTCCATATGGGGATTCTAACACTGATAGAAAGGAAATACTTTGCTCACACCACACGCAATTAGAGTATGGATTGTGCTGCTACAGGATGTGTTGGAAGCCAAGAATTTACAATTTAAAGGTGGGGGGGGGGGTTAAAAAGAAAAGAAAAGAAATTTCCCTGTGGATAGCAGGAACATACAGGTCTACAATGGATTAATGCAATCAGAAAATATGATATTTGCAGTTTGTACGTCAAGGGTCACAACATTAGAACTATAGCAAGGACTGCAACTAATTTACACCTTTAAGCAAATTGTTAGAATAATGCAGAAAAGGACACGTGTCTTCACTGCTGGGACTTGATGAAGATATAAAGTTTTGGCTTAAATATGCAGATTAGTAGCTCCAATTTTCCCCACCCAGTGAATATGCTCCCTCCCACGCAGCTACTACCTCCAAATTGACTGCTACAGGATTCCTTATGTCAAGGTGTTTCCTCAGGCAGGAAGGCTGCTCATTCTGCTTTGAAGCCAATGCATATGGATGCTCAGAGAAGTGAGCTATACGGACAAGGTTTGGTAGAAGAGAAGGATTGCTCAATGTCAAGTTTCAGATCCTAGGGGTGGAAAGGGCCTTGCTGGTTAAAATCTGGGAAAAGTTACAATTGCCTGGTCTGTTTACAAAAGAGGAAAGCTTTTGTAAAGTGGAGAAAATAATAGATACACACACACACACACACACACACACACACACAACCCTAGCTGTCAAAGGGTCACAAATAATTAAGATGGCACTATGGCTAGCAGAACATATCTGTGGGCTCGTAAACGAACATATCTGATGGGAGGTAAATGTTTTGAAAGCACACGTCTCTAGTCTAGATTCTGGGAGGAAGCAATTTAAGTATGCACTAACAACAATATTTTCTTTATGTATAATTTCTTTTTTATAGTATAATTTACACTAATAAAGCACCATTAAATAACCAAAGTAAAATAAAACAGAAGTTCAAATCCTACAGTTCTTGGGTACAGTACATCAGAAGACATATTTTGTTACCCATACAGTGGTGCTCCGCAAGACAAATGCCTCGCAAGACGAAAAACTCGCTAGACGAAAGAGTTTTCAGTTTTTTGAGTCGTTCCGCAAGACGAATTTCCCTATGGGCTTGTCTTGCGAGTTTGTTTCCTTTTTCTTAAAGCCGCTAAGCCGCTAATAGCCACTAAGCCGTTAATAGCCGCTAATAGCCGTGCTTCGCAAGACGAAAAAAACCGCAAGACGAAGAGACTCGCGGAACGGATTAATTTCGTCTTGTGAGGCACCACTGTAGTTCCAGTAAGAACAACATACATATTTCTGTCTTTCTGGTATCGCAATATCACATAGTAAGCCAAAGGTGACAGGACTTGTAACAAGCATAATTTTGAAAAAAGAAAAGAACGAACTATCACTGATAAACACTTGTTATGAGATCCGTATCTCTAACACTGCAGATGATGGAGGATAAAGTATGCCAGCTCAATTTGTGAATGAATTAAAATAATGCTGTAATGGCAGGCAAAACCTCCAGTTTGCTCCCGCCCCTTATAATTCTCATTTGTTCAATTTTCCCTGCAACTGCTATTCTTCAAGCGGTTTGATACTATAAATCCACATCCAGTTCCTCTAAAAATTTCCATTTGGGGGCTATAAATGTGCTGCTAACAGCAAAATTTCTGTTTTAGCAAACACTCTTCTTCTGCTCCCTACATCTCCCTCTCTGAGAAGCTTTATCCCTTTGTCTCCTGAATCACTGAAGAGGATGCAACCGTCAAGAACATTGGCAGCCACCCACAGGATATGGTCTCAGCAACAGAGAGGAAATGCCATACGCAGGGATGAACAGTCAGGGAAGTTGTAGAGAGACACAGCATCCCAACCCAGACCGCCAATTAAGCGCCTGAACAGAAAGAAAAAACACCCAAACTTTCCAATTCCTCTCTGGAATTATTTCCATACTATCTCGCAATGCTGCCTTATTACCAGAAGCAGATAAGTTTAGTGTTCTCTTCTGTCAACTAATAATCTCTCTGCAAAGCCGGCACCACAATTGTGCCACTACATAATCCTTGGCAGAGAAGGCGGTTTCAACTGTATGAACAACTGGATGCTGGTGCTCCAGTTGCAGATTTATTCATCAGATCTGCACTGTAGCCAGTTTGAGCAAAGTGCAAGACAGACTCCACAGAGCCAACTTTTACTGCAAGGCATCTCAAATTGTATCTATAGAATTGCTAGAAGGCCTATGGGAGAACAAAAACCTAGCACTGTCTGTTATTTAAACAGATCCAGCCATCTAAAGACAATGGGCTTGAAGCCAAGACTGTATTATAAGTAATCATGCCATGCAAGCATGGAATTTCACAACAGAATTTAGCATCTTACCTTAAATTTGAATCATGTTACTAGTTCATAGGACTGAAGATTCACACGGCTACCTTTGGGCATCATTCTGAACTGGAGACAGGAAGCCTGTGGCTCAATTCCGATCACTCCTGGGGCTGAGGAGAGCTGGAGGGCACAAGGTCCCAATCCCTGCACTAACCATAGTTTAGCACGATGTGAACGAGCTGGAGCAAGCCACACCAAAGCCTCAAAGCTTCTTCCTCCAGCATGGCCATGAGGAGTACTTTGGAAACTTTCACCTCTGCTTTAGTTTACCAGTTTGTTATTTTGTCCAAACCAACAAACTGTGCTTAATGTTAACCAGTGCAAACTGGTCCATGTTCCTGATACCAGTAGAATCAAACAAATAGGCTGAAGAGCCTGAATCCCAACTCATTGATCCCAGTGGCCATTTTATTATTCTCTTTTTTCCCCTTTAGTATTGCATTGCTTTACTTTAATGGCATTTAAATTATAAGCCACTTTGAGCCTGTTGGAGGCAAGGCAGAATATGACTACAGTAACACCTCGTGTTGCGTTAGGTTCATGTTGTGTCTTTTCGGCTTGCAAACATGGCAAACCCGGAAGTGTATACTTCCGGGTTTCACCACATGTGCGTGCGCAGAAGCAGTCTGCGCGCTTCACACATGTGCAGAAGTGCTCTATTGCACTCCACGCTTACGCAGAAGCACCGCTCTAGTTGCGGACTTTTCAGGGTGTGAACAGCACCCCAGAACAGATCGTGTCCGCAACTAGAGGTACCACTGTACAGCAAACAAACAAACCTTGCACTAATGAACAGATGAAACTGACTTTAGCAGGTACAGAGTGGATTCCCCTTACCAGAAAGAAACTTTGTATGTCAGGGATTGGGCAAGGGGACTTTCAGATCAGAAGGTGATGTCTCCAGACAAGATGCCAACACCATCTCCTTTTAAAGAAATTAGGAGCTGGATGCAGCCCTTCAGAGTAAGGGGAAGTATATGAAGGAAGAAGAAAACAAAAAGTGTCTGAAATCACATGCATTGGATTTGAACAACTGCTCTGGAGGACCCAAAGTGCTCGAGGCCAGCAATGCCACATCAGATCTGGCGATGGAAGACCGCTTGCAAGGACAAGAGAGATAAAGGGAGGACACCCTCTTTGCAAAGCCATCAGTGCCTAGTCAGGCAGCAGACATCTTTTGCCCAAAGAATGAGCTCCTTGTGTGCATTATCAGTCCTGCAACAACCACCAGCTCCAAACAGGGTAGCGGCATCCAGCAACAGAAGAAAACACTCCTCATAAAACACCCAACCCTGGAGTTATCTTCCTGACACAGAGACAAGCTTTGTGTCTCCTCCAAAAATGGCGACCGCCCAACACACACACAATGAGTGAGTTGCAAAGCAGCAGATGTTTGGGGCGTATGCCAAGCTGCTGCTCTTTTTCAGCATTAGCAAGCCAGATAACCACCACACTTTGCCCAACAACAGTCTTCAAAGAACTAACATTAAAGGGGTAAGCTATACTTCCATTCAAAAGGTTCCAGTTGTTCAGATCTCAACTCCTGAGCTAACTAGCTAGCTAGCTAGCTAAACAGCAGCAAGCAATCAAGGCTTCCGGAGTTATTTTAAAAGAGTACACAAAAAGGAATATCCAAACTGATAGGGCACAGTTCAAATTAACACGGTGGTTGTGTTTTATTTGTTTATATCAAGCCCAGTTGCCTGTATGTTGAAACAGTCTGAATTATTTTTTAATTTGTTTTCTTACACAGGCATACAACCTCTGACACCCAAAATGTTCCAAAGACTGCAAAGCAAAAGAAAATTAAACAATACACTAGACAGTGTACTCGTCTGAATTTTATCCCCATTAGGCTGTGCTTATAAGCATAGCCTATTAATCTGCAGATTTGTATATTCAGATCCTGGAATATTATGAGGAGCGGAGAAAGATGGCAGCATGAGGCTTGCACCCAGAGGACTACAGCGGCTAAAGCGTGGGTGGTCAACCTGCAGGGCACCGCAAGGCACCTTGATTTTGTGTCAACCTTAGGTAGGAACAGGTAGGCCCTATGGGTCTAGCTATGAAAGGATCAAACCAATATACCTGTCAGCTCCACCAATCTGTAATATAGAAGCAAAGCCACCCCAAGGCACAAGAGGCTGAATAAATGAAGGGAAGTCTGCACAGCTGCGCTACAGTCCAACTATAGCATTCTGGATTTCTGGCATGTTCTCCCAAAAGCTTTTCCCATCAATGGGCTAAAGTACTTGGAACAGATCAAGACAACTTAAATTCAAATTGTTGTTCACTATGAACCTTTTAACCAGTCAATGTCTTCCAGCTTTACCTACATAAAAAGGAGTCAATGGGAAAGAAATATGAATGGAAAAGAAGGTTTTTACAAAAGCAGGATAATAGCCCATGTGGAGAGAGATCGCTGGGGCACAGAAGGCCACTCTATATGTAGAGAGAGAGAAATACCAGAGAAAAATGCACAGAAATCTATTCTTCTGTCATTTCAACCCTTCCTGCTAACCCCAGGGATGGCCAGCACAAAAGGGAAAGTCATTCTTCACATTCCCACCAGTGCTTTAATCTCACAGGGCTTCGTTTGTGCCAGAGCCTGGCACCATAATTAGCTTTAAACACAAAATATGAGACCTGGAATATGTGCCTTTGAGCATGTGCAAAATGCCTCCCCTACTCACAAAGTAGTTTCAGCCTGATCTCACAAATACAGGCTGAAGACAACCAGGACAAATGGCAGCATCATTTCCAGGCTGGCTGAGCCACAGCACCTTTTCTGAATTAATTACAGCAGTGCTTCTCTGCAAAATTTCACTTAGCCCAAAGAACAGGTGCTAGGAATGAAAACACCTTTGGAGCCAGGTGCTTTGTCTCAAAAGTGGACTGGCCCTGCTACACCTAAAAATTTCAGCCTACAAACTCCTTAACCTACAAACCATTTCAAATCCTGAACATGCTTCTTTCTGCAGCTTCCAAATACTATCAGGAATGACACAAGTTTATTACTATTTTTTTAACAGTGCTGTGACATACTGGCAAACTAAATTCTGTCTCAGTGTCTTAATTGTGCTATGTGCCAAAAAATGTCAGCCATTAACTGTATGTTTATGATGAGAACAAAGATGGCAATTTTGGTTTACGCAAGTAAAAAAGAAAGCTACAACTGTGTGCCCCATTTCCAACAGCTACTACAAATATCCTTCGGCAAATCATTTAACATTTTCATAAACTAAAAGGAAATTGCAGCAGCTCTACAGAGGACAGAAAAAAGCAGCAGCACAATCAAAATCTCTTTCATCTCAGATGCCATGCAGAAACTTCAAAAGGACCCCTTTGATCCATGTAGCATCTACATTCCAAGCAATTCCATCTTTCCGTCTTTTTAACAGAACCTACAAAACCTATACAAGTTTACTTATAAGCAAACCCCCATCTGCCACTGTGTAAAGCACCAAAGCATTTTTTTCAGCAAGGAAAAGAAAAACCAACTTGTACAGAGAATAAACAGTACCCAGGATTACTGTATAGTAAACTTGGAGACACTTGAAGTTGGCTGGATACTTCCTAAAATCATGCTTGTGCAATATTTCCCAACAGAAGCATTTTCTTTGATCTGGCTATCTCCTTTTAAAGCCAGCACACTAAATTAAGCCATTCCTTCCACACAGGAAAGATGCACGGCAGATTAGACCTTCTTAACATATTCCATCCTATGTAGAGAACTAAATCTCTTGCTCCAGCTTCTATTGCTTAAACTACATATGCAACTGATCCACCTACACGGAGGAAGAGAGCTGGGATTGTCTACAGTGGTACCTCGGGTTAAGAACTTAATTCGTTCTGGATGTCCGTTGTTAACCTGAAACTGTTCTTAACCTGAAGCACCACTTTAGCTAATGGGGCCTCCCGCTGCCGCCGCATCGCCGCCGCGCAATTTCTGTTCTCATCCTGAAGCAAAGTTCTTAACCTGAGGCACTATTTCTGGGTTAGCGGAGTCTGTAACCTGAAGCGTCTGTAACCTGAGGTAGCACTGTACTCATGATTCAGCACAAAAACTCTTTTACAATATTTTGTTATGAGTAATTAAGCCAGTGTTCATTTGAAAAAATCGTTTTCAGGCAAAGAGAAGCTAAAGCACTTTCTGGACACCTTTTTTACTGTGAAGTTCTGAAATGCTGTTCTGCTGCTTCTGGCCTACAGTTTAAGTAGGCAGGTTCCTTCTAACTGCAACTCTCTGCAAGTTGAAAAAGACTGGGATAGGATCAGTGCACAAAAACAGTTTGCATCTAAGTGGATCCCTGGCAGTGGATCTTCAGAGTAAAGCTACCAGGGAGTGACCCTGGGCCATTTTTCATTGCAAGCCACACGGTCTACCACTGAGCTATGGCTCTTTCCCACCACAGAGGTACTAAATAACAGAGTTGAAATACCAGTAGCTGTGATTATACGCTAAGTATTGATCATGGCTTCCAAACCTACAGTTGGTAACCATATATGGAACCCCCGAACACTGTGCTGTCATTCATACTCAAAAATATGTTTCTAAACTTCATGGCGATGGTGCAAAGCCTGGAAATATTGGCAACTGATTCAGCTACAAGCTCAAGGACCAGACAGTAACTAGGTAGAGCTTTCCTGCAGTAAGAAGGAAGCTTTAAAACTCTAAAGCTAAGTGAAACATGCAAATTACATATGTGCAGAGTTAAATAATGCAAGTAAATTACAATATTATGTAACACAATAACTCGCTTGTAAGTTGTGAGGTACTGTACACTGTTACCTTGCTGGTTGTATTTACTGGGTGACAGTTGAAAGCCATATTAAGCTGACTACCTAAATTTTAATTAAGTAGAGACTAATAATATTTAATAATCCCCCACATAATAGAAGCCATGACCATTTGACTCAGTTCACAGGGTAAGAACAGAGAGAAGCAAAAAGGCTATGAAAGGCAGCAGGTTTGCATGTGGAATCCCTATCAACAGCAGATGACTCCTAGCAATGAAACAGAGATGGGTAAGGATAAAATGTCAAGAATCACCCTAATGGGTCAGAGTAAGGATGTGTAGCCCAACATAATGTTTTCTACAGTGGGGGTATGAAGGGTACTCTCTTGTCCCACAGCAACTACACTTCAACAGTATAATGTGTCTTGACAAGAATGTACCATATAATCTAACCCCATGTTTTGCTGAAGTACACAAAATTTAAGGGGGGGGGGGAGAATACCCCACCACAAATAGTCCAATGGTGTCTGAGCATGCTCAGTGATTGCTAGAACAGAAGAAACACAAAACTCTGGAGGGATGGAAGGAAATGGGACATACTAAAAGCCGGCATGGCTGGCTAGTATCTTGATCCAGTATTTCACACTGCATTCTTTTGTTGCATTCCCATTTGTCCCTAACTGAAGGGCAATCAAATGTCTGAGCCCTTCCTCCAGGTTGCAGTTACTGTATAGCTCTTGACAATCCCACAGGCCTAGTCTTTGTTTACCAAGTAGAGAAGACAATTGTGTTCCTTCAAGATACCACAGTCTAGCAGTATACGTCCAGAGTGTGGTTACTTTGGAGAGCTTAAAATGAATTCCATCCACATCACAGCCAAATTTGCTAACCTATTTGCATCCAAGATATGACCAGATTAGATTCTAAGTTTAAATTTAAAACAGGCCAAATGAAAGGGCTCTTTGATTATGTTTACTTGCTGGATGCTTGAAGGCTCCGTGCCTGAATCTGGTTCTAGCTGACAGCAACGAAGGCCAAAAAAGTAAAGATATTTCTAAGCTGGGAGTGAAGAACCTGTGTCCTCTTGGACATGGCTGGGCTAGAATCAACACTGACCATTGCCCATGATGGGAGTTGGAATCAAACACCAGGAAAACCAGAGGTTCCCCACCTTTGCCCCAAACTGTAGTTAAGATTAGCCACAATGTGTCTAGGTTCAGACAATATAATAAACCATGGTGAATTAAAAATGAAAATGAGGAGTCCTGTTTGGCCATTATGCTCTCACCCACTGGAGCAAATTAAGACCTACATTTTCAAAAAAAAAAAACAAAAACAAAAAAAAACAGATGAACAAGCATCAAACCTCCTCTTCATTGCCATACTAGAGGAAGGGAAGGATGCATGAGTTCAAGACTTGTGCATATACAGTGGTACCTCGGGTTACAAACACCTCAGGTTACAAACACTTCAGGTTACAGACTCCGCTAACCCAGAAGTAGTACCTCGGGTTAAGAACTTTACCTCAGGATGAGAACAGAAATCGCACGGCGGCAGCGGGAGGCCCCATTAGTTAAAGTGCTACCTCAGGTTAAGAACGGTTTCAGGTTAAGAACGGACCTCCGGGACGAATTAAGTTTGTAACCCGAGGTACCACTGTAACACTAAACCATAGTTTACTGTTATATCCAACTAGTGCTGCCTACTTCCTTCTGTCTCTAGCCCGAGTGCCCTAACATATTTGGTGGTGGTAGAGTTGTTCAGCAGTTGAAATGTTTTATGAATAAGCCATAACACCTCAGCAACCAAGTTAAAGTCTTGAGATGTCTCATTTCTATGTCCTGTACTGAAGCTAGCGCTCTCACACTAACAGTGGCAAAGGAGGGGGATCAAAAGCTGCCAGCTAGTATTTATCCAAGTTTCTTCTGCTGCTGCTCAGTTTATTTGATGGTGGCAGGGGGGAGATTGGGCAAAACCACTATTCTTCTGCAGAGCTGTATAGAATCATAAAATGGCAGAGCTGGAATTGATGCTAAAGGGTTATCTAGCCCAACCCCCTTCAATGCAGGATCACAGCTAAGGAATCCTTGAACGCTGGCCATCAAACCTCTGAAGAAGGATAATCCACCACCTTCTGATGAACGAGGTACTAGATTAAGCAGCCTGCAACTTTATTCTATGTCGACAGAAAGTACACTACACCAGAAGATGTCCAATTCTAGCTTTGATTTCAGAAACAAACATACAGCTACTAGGATAACAAACTACTCACCCTGAAGAGGCAAATGTTCTGCACACATCCAAAAGGAATAAATGATTTAAGTAATAATATATCCATACAGTTTGCTTTATTCTAGTTCTTAAGATTTGCAAGTGCTGGGTAATCCTTTTAACAAACTAGCTCAAGTGTTCCAATGTACTTAATGTGCTTCAGTTCTCCAGTTTCCAACATTTGTCTGATAGAACACTGAACGGATTCTTCACTAAATATTAACAGCTGGGGTTACTTGCCTTATGGTGCTGGAGGGATGCATTTTATTGTGAAAAACTGGGATGACTGTGTTATTTTTAAGTTGCAGTGTTTAAAGTATGAATCAAGTCGCACCTTCAGTTCAGAAGAGAAGCTATCAGCCACTGAATCCTAGGACAGAATGCAAGAGGACTCTCTGTGTGAAGCGGGGAAGGCAATGATGTACACTTGAGCATAACAGCAGAGGTTTATATCCCGTTATCAGACTGCCAGAGGGAGATTAGCCTACTGTTTAAAATAGATAGGGATAAAAACAGAGTTCTGTTAACTTATGGCATTTCCATCACACCTTTAGCCAGATAACTTCAAGTTGATTTACAAGGTTACATACTAAAATTTAATAAAATCAACACGGCAAAACACCAGAGGCAGGAATTAAAAGCCCCAATAAAGAGAGCATGAAGGCAATTACAGTGGGACCTCGGGTTACATACGCTTCAGGTTACAGACTCCGCTAACCCAGAAATATTACCTCGGGTTAAGAACTTTGCTTCAGGATAAGAACAGAAATCGTGCAGCGGTGGTGCAGCGGCGGCAGGAGGCCCCATTAGCTAAAGTGGCGCTTCAGATTAAGAACAGTTTCAGGTTAAGAAAGGACCTCCAGAACAAATTAAGTACTTAACCTAAGGTACCACTGTAAAAGGAACTCCATACTACAAAAAGTGTGAAAGGACCAGATAGTCTTTGCTGTGCACCTAAAAAACAAGAGCAAAAAAGGTACCAGGTAAAGATGTTTTGAAGAAAGCTCTATGATTTGGACGTTAGCACCAAAGTGGCACTCTCCCAAATCTGAGCCAACTCTTAATGTCCTAGCAGAGAGACATGCAGGGAAGGAAGGTTTCTGAATGCCCCAATAATGAACAAGGTAATATTACACATACATTATCATATCTTTAGGTGCAAGGCAAAAACATTTCTCTATCTATAACCAAGCCTTTGGCTGATTTAACATCCTATGGCCTTTTAAATGTTTTTGTGAGAGCCCCTGGACATCCTGCTCAGTTCCCATCCAGGCTGCTATCTCATTAGGTACCGCCCACAAAATTTACCATTGCGAACTGATTTAGTTCATTTTTAAAAAATTACATAAATCAAAGAGAGAAAGAAAATGACAAATCACTTTGACAAACTCTCTTCATAAAGTATAGCCTGCCAGGCTTTCACATAATATTTAATGCTAAACACTTGAACTACTAGTAAATGAATTCTATAATTAGTTTAAAAAAATAGAGGGGAGAAAGAGCCATTTAACTTTTAGAAACCAATTACTCTGACTATAGTCAAAAGCTGCTTTTCTAAGAGACTCCAGCTTCCTTTCCAAGTATTTAAATCCCTAAATATTTAACTTTTATTGCCTGGGAAGGCAATAAACAGTTTTTTAGAACCAATTACACACAACACAATGAAATTGTCATTTTGAAAAGCTACCTTTCAGCCACTTGTGTTACAATCCACCTTGACAGCAGCAGACTGTAAAAAGCCAAAGCCCCTGATCACAGGTAAACAGAAGTGTGTTAATCATTTATCACTTGACTTCATCATCTCTACATGACTCCTAGAAAGGTAGGTCATTATAGTGCCTTTTTTAAAAAAAGTGGGGGGGGGGGGGACAAAGGCAGAGAGCATGGAACTTGCATAATGCCCCTGCAAACTGGTTCTTCCACGTACTGACACCAGCACTTAGTATAAATCCTGAATTCTAAATTGCAGTTCAGCAGTGACAAACCAGGAACCCTGTACAGTAGCAACAGACATACTAGACAATAGGACATGATTTAAAGAGTCCCCAGAAGCTTAATGCACATCACTGTTCTGTGATTTCAAAGAAGACACTCTTGAGCTGGTTTATGAAATCAGGATGTCCACAGTTCAAATCTTGCCTTGACTCACAAGGTGGCCTTAGACAAACAACTATTCCCTAAGCCTCAGATCCTCAAAATATGAGGATACTACTAACTTTACAGAGTTGTTGCAAGGATTACCTACAGAGTGACATATGAAGTGCTTTTAACACTCAAGAGCAATATGCAAGTGATCGGCATAATTATGGCACTGCCTATAGCCCAGGGGTGTCAAACTCAAATTCATCGGGGGCCGCATCAGCAGTTTGGTCACCCTCAAAGGGCCGGTTGTATCTGTAGGACTATGTGTCCACTCTTTATTATCATAAATTATTGTCACTGCATTCAAATATTACTGTTTTTTGTAATAATGTAAGTAATAACTAGCTCTGAAAGCAGAAACATAGTCAAAATAATGGCAAGTAGATATTCAAATGTACAGGCTGGCTACTGCAGATACTGCGAATTCCCACAGGTTCCTCTCCTTCTCCCTGGGAGCAAAACTCCAGAAACAATAAGTGAACTAGGCAAGAATTTGCTTCCTCTTCTTGCCCCCCACCCCCACCCCCAAACCAGTCGCCTCAAGATCTCTCCTCCTCACTCTGCCTAACAGTAGGGCCAGCCCCAAACGCATCCTTGCCAGGCCCCTTTCCGCTCTTGTTTTTATTGCCAGGCTTCTGCACCTCGGGGCTTCCGAGGGAAGCAGCAGACACACAGCCTGCCCTTCTCCCTGCCTGCTGCGGAACAGCTCGGCCTCTCGGACCAAAGCAGGAACACGGAAGCAGCCTAAGCCGCAAGCAGCATCTGCTGCAACCCCTGGCAGGCGCTCCGAAGCCGTTTCCTTGGAGGGAGATGGAGCGCGCGCCCAGCTGGGCTGGCGGCTGGGAGGGAGCGGGGAAGGGGCCGGGGCGGGTGTGGGGAGGGGAGGGGGCAGGGCTGCCTGCTGCAGTCACTCTGCTGCCACATGCCCCAGTCCCAGGAGGGAGAGGGGAAAAGAAGGTGCTGCTCCGGCGGAGGGATACAGCGCGCCGTATAATAAGCGCACCACGCAGCCTCACACCTACAGCATTTTTGGCGACCTAACCGGAGCCCAGCTTCTTCTCACCCTGCCGCTCCCGTGCATTTCCTAGCTTCAGTGGCTGTGCCAGGGACTCAGTTAGGCCCGCGTCCCGGAGCTTGGCTGGCGAGCATGTGTGGCTGATCTTCGCGTTGGAGGAGGGGGGCGGGTTGGCGGGCTGCGGTGCAGCTGGATCGCCGACCCTCTTTCGGCACAGCTGGCCCGGATTGGTGGTCTCTCTCACCTGCCTTCCCCCACCCCATTCACAGCTGCCTGTGCTGCGGGGTCTGCTCGGATGTCCTAAGAGGGGGGTGGGGGTGGCGAGCTAGCCCTGACTTGCGCTTTTGCTCCCGACCCTTGATCCTTCTTGCCCAACCCAAATCTTCACCCTCCAACTCAGCCACCCACGCGCCCTCTTCCCAGCTCCGGGGCTCGTTGCAGTTCTCGCTTCCTCTCCACAGCAAAAGGAAGGGAGGGGAATAAAAACCCGTGGCTGCGGCCGGTTCCTGTCTTTTAGAGAAGCCGCTTGCCCGGAACTAGAATATAGGTAGATATTCAAATGTACAAGGGCCACATGACGAGGTCTGGCGGGCCGGATTCGGCCCGCGGGCCTTGTGTTTGACACCCGTGCTATAGCCAGTGCTTTTTTTTCTAAAAAAAAAGTTTAGGGGTACTCTCATTTTCCTACTCATATTGAAATACTGCCCCTCAATGAGGCCAAACTTAAGATTCACAAAATGTTTAGGGTTATGTATACCCCTGCGTCCCCCCAGAAAAAAGCACTGCCTATACTGTAGGCTACAAAAAGTAGATCCACAGAGCGGGGGTGGGGTGGGGTAGGTCTGCCATGCTGTACAGTGAGGAATACCAACTGCATGCAGCTCACATTTCAACCAGTTTGCTGGGTTTACCTAATGTAACTGCAGACAATTTACTTTAATTTCATAAATGTAACTTAAATTGCAAAACACAACAAGGGTCAGATGAAGAAATGGAACTATTATTGGCAGGGAGTGGGGTATAAAGGAAGAGCAAACCACAGACCTTTTACTAGGCAAATATTGGCAACCACTTCCCCACAGATGGCTGTGGCTGAGGCTCATATTACTCCAGATTAGTTTAGATGAATATGTCTGGGTGTAAATCCAGCCAAGGTTATCTTGTGGACAGAGGCTTGGGTTCAAATCTCAACCTCAGCTATTAACTCAGCGGGTGGTTTTGAACAAGTAACTCTTCCATGTCTGCAAAATGAGAACAATGGTTGCTCCAAATTGCTCTTATGGCAATGCATAAGAGACTTGAAAAATGTCTTACAATATTTAAGCGAAAAACCACTGTTTATAATCATTTCCAGCATATGTTATTGTAATCTGAGTACAGGTTTTACACTGCAAATTTTGCTCCTGTAGCACATTACTCTTGGGCTCAATCAACATTGCAGAGTAGCAATCCCAACACTCCCTTTGTTATCGTGGTACTTCATATGCTTTCAGAATTCAGAAAGCAAAGGAAAGTCAAAAGGTAAGCAACAACAGCACTTTAAAAAAATAAAGAATTCATATTCTAAAAAACTGAGCTCCTAATGGAATTTCTTCAAGATATCATGCAACTATTTATTTCACAATAACTACTGAAATATAGAATCATAGAATCATAGAATCATAGAGTTGGAAGAGACCACAAGGGCCATCGAGTCCAACCCCCTGCCAAGCAGGAAACACCATCAGAGCACTCCTGACATATGGTTGTCAAGCCTCTGCTTAAAGACCTCCAAAGTAGGAGACTCCACCACACTCCTTGGCAGCAAATTCCACTGTCGAACAGCTCTTACTGTCAGGAAGTTCTTCCTAATGTTTAGGTGGAATCTTCTTTCTTGTAGTTTGGATCCATTGCTCCGTGTCCGCTTCTCTGGAGCAGCAGAAAACAACCTTTCTCCCTCCTCTATGTGACATCCTTTTATATATTTGAACATGGCTATCATATCACCCCTTAACCTCCTCTTCTCCAGGCTAAACATGCCCAGCTCCCTTAGCCGTTCCTCATAAGGCATCGTTTCCAGGCCTTTGACCATTTTGGTTGCCCTCCTCTGGACACGTTCCAGTTTGTCAGTGTCCTTCTTGAACCGTGGTGCCCAGAACTGGACACAGTACTCCAGGTGAGGTCTGACCAGAGCAGAATACAGTGGCACTATTACTTCCCTTGTGTTTTAGAAAGCCAGAGGTCAGGTTTTTTTTTTAAAAAAAGACACCATTCTCATCCAGTAACAAAGGCCTGCACAGAATAGGTTGCAATTTAAAAAAAAAAGCACACACACAACATGGATACTAAACACAAATCCACAGAAGACTACACTCTCTTTATCTGGTCCTGGCAATGCTGTGTTATCAGGTGACTTAAGGATGGTCAGTTTGTGAAAAACAAGGAAATGCCACAAAAGGAATTTTGTTTGCTTGTTTCTAGGAGCGTTTTTGCAAACAATGGAAAGAAACATTTACAGCCCGATGAAGGTTGACAGCTCAGTCCTGAAACAGCAAGAAAGAACAGACCAACCCACCAAATTCACTTTACTGCAGAAGAAAACTTGATCTGATGTATAGATGTCATGGACTGGCTGGATACAGAGGAGCGGCGTGAGGCAGCAGCTGGGGAACCCCCAAGGAAAGAAGGCTCAAACCCTGGGAATTAGTGGGGGGGACAACACTGAGTGGTCATGACTCCCAAAACAAGGAGAGGCATGAAACAGGCAGAGCAAAGACATGCAAGACAAAGGAGCCTCAAATTGCCTGGAAAGGAACAGAGGGAGACTTCGGGAGCTGTGTGAAGGCTGTACCCTCTAGGCCAGGGGTCTGCAACCCGCGGCTCCGGAGCCGCATGTGGCTCTTTCACACCTTCGCCGCAGCTCCGGGGCGGATACTAGCGAGGAGAGGAGGCGCATTGTGCGCCCCGACTCTCCCCACTGTGGCGGGCGCTGTACTGGCTGTGATGTCGCATGGGGGCGGTGTGTGCGTTAGTCACGCACCGTCCCGATGTCACCTTCCCGCCCGCCCGCTAGATTGTAAGGGGCATGTACGCTGGTCACTGTTTTGAAGGGGAGTGAAGAACACACACACACAAAAAGGTAACTTGTTAATTTAACGTTTATTTCTATGAGGAGGAGTAATTTTGAGGGGTCAAACAAAGAAATAATAAAAAAGTGACAAAAAAGTTATTTTTATAATGACGAGTTTTGCGACTCCCAGTTTTTTTTTCTTCGGAAATGGGTCCAAGTGGCTCTTTTTGTCTTAAAGGTTGCAGACCCCTGCTCTAGGCCTAGCTTCCTGGGCTGTCTTGTTTCTTATAAAAAATTAACTTCACCAAAGACATGTAAGTTATTGATAACCTGCTCCTGGCACCCACTCCTGTCAATAGACACCAAAGCTCCTTTAATGCTATCCATTAGTTGTCACCAAACTACAACTGATGATGCTCAGATATCCATTTTTGCCAACTAAGGAGCAAGAGCAACAACTGCCTTATTCCTCAGCCAAGCTGAGCTGCTTTGTTCATGTTCTACGTTCATTCTGTATGTTACCTACAGCACCAACCTTCAACTGGTGGGCTGGAACCTAGGTTGGGTCTCCAGAGTAGCACTACCATACAAGATAAATGACGAAGAAGTGGATCTCCAAATGCGTATTTGGTCTGAAAGTGGATCCCAGGTCTGGAAAGCTTGGTAGTTACTGCTAGAGTACCTCAGATGATCAGGCAGCACCTACAGTCCCATATTATGGTATCAGCACACAGACATGCTGCAAAACCAGCACACTCAACATTCAGAGCAGTCTGCACCTATTGAAGTGATAAGAAAGCCTTTGTGATGTGCTAAGAGGGCAAGGGGACAAGTGAGGAGATAAAATGTGGCAGTCCTGTCACCATAAAAGGAAAACAGATGAAACTGAGAGCAAGCCAAAGAATCAAGAGAGGCTAAGTGCAAATTGCATACTAGAAATTCAGACTCTTTATTCCTGCCTTAACCCTATGAAGTCAGTATTGAGTTTTTGTTTTAAGCGAAGAGACTAACATCAAAGACCACGGCACAGATTGCACAACAGCAAATCTTGACTTTGCCACCAAGCGTACACATTCAACCATGTACTGGAACCAATCCTGGTTCTGCGATGATAGTACTCAATTGATCTGCATGGTCAGCCCATCTCGCCCATTTACCAAACATTGTGCATGGGGTATGATTGATTTCCCCCCAGAATCACATAGCAGGCAGGTCAACTCACTTGGTCTTGTTTTCTTTCTCAGGTGCAAGCAATGTGTTCCATACAACTGCATGTAATGAAGACCTGATGGCTTTTTTAAGAAAAACTGCTTCTGGTGGGGTATTCAAGACTAGAAATGCTGTGGGGGGACTTAATTCATAATCCCTCCCCAAATGGCTCTCCCACCCCTACACAAAGGGTTTCAAATGCATATTTTAAGGACATATACATGCTTCCAAGCAGGGCTCCATTATCCCCAGCCCTCTTCCCACCACAGCCAAACCTGAACTGGCTTGTCTGAAGCCAGGAACACAATTAGATAACATCCACCATTAACCTGGCTGCTGGCAACAAAGATGAATTCACACACGTTCTCTCCCTGCCACATAACCACTGTAAACAAAGTAGCATTGCAATTACTCAGAATGGCACAAACAAACCATTATTTTTATTTCAAAGACAACAAGCACAACAAACGTAAATATATATATATTGAAAAGGGCCTGTATATAAAACAAATATCATTCAAGACAGATCACTCAGTGTTAGTTCAGCGACAGATAGAGATTTAAAAGGCCTAACATGCTTCTTTGTACGCTCAAACAAGCAATATTCACTGTTTGCAATGAAATCATACTCAAGCTACCTGAAGCATGAACTTGCAATACAAAATTCCAACCTGGAGTTTACACTGACATTGAAGCAATCACTTAGCTTACGTTGTCTGACTAGTCCAGACTATGTGCTGAACTGAGCAATTAAAAACTATCCAATTCATTTCAATTAGGAATTAAAGGACAATTAAAAAGGCATCTTTATCTAAAATTATATTTAGAACAACTCAGCTTACTCTTTCTTGAAGACATGCTTTACAAATAAATGAAGATTATTTAAATGTTTAAAAGACCTATTTGGTGGAACTTGTTTTCCCTGTTTCCCTGCTTTTACGTGTGCTCCAGGAATATCAGATTAAAAAGCCACACAGGTTTCTGAACTTCATAATTCATATATTTGGGGGGGGGAGTCCAAATGATTACAGAAAGGTTCTGCTCAATGGTCAGCAATGGGGGCGGGGGAGAGGGCAGAGGTATATGAATTATGCTTCTAATTGGTTTGTAAAACTGTCATTCTGCATACAGTTCCTGCCCTCACATAGCACCACTTTAAACACTTCCAAACCCAAAGTTCCACCCCCTGTCACCTCAGTCCTTAACACCCCCTACAAATGCTAAATGCTGCCAAACCATAAATTTTGTATCCATGATGAAGTATCTCAAATGTAAACACATCTACTTTATTCATACTACAGGTGTGGAGAACTTTTGAAGTACAGAAACTTTGGTCCTCCTATGCACAAGAAAAATTAGCATTTGTGATTTAAAAAACTGGTATCCTTCAACCCTATCAAATGATACTCAAGGAAGCTTAGATTTAAAGATTAATAATAAAATGAATACTGTAAAATAAACCACCTCAAATGAAAATAAAAAATGAAGTGTTTCTATTGTGAAGCTCCAATTAAACAAACCAGTAAAAGTTTTTCAATATCACACAACAAATTCCTGCACACACCAGTAAGGAGGATGTTTATCCAAATTGTGAAGGTCATTCACAAACCAGCTCAACCTCAACAACAAAAATCCCTGTCTCCCACCTTCTTACTTTATTTCCTTCCCTCCCATTCAATGGGCAGGTGGGTGAGTTGAATTGCACTTTTTCCCTTCCAGAGATTTAAAGGCAAAATAATCAGAACTGACCTTCTAGATGCTACTGGTTCCTTGTTTCTGTTCGGAAAGCCACAGCCTGCATTCCACTGCAACAACTTTTCTACTATATTGTTGAGCGACTTCACTATAAATATCTTTTAACACATTTAAAATGTGTGGGTGATGAAATTCAATAACCAAAAAAATGAGTAACAAAGATTGTTACTGTAAGGAGAGAGCTATGTAGAGCTGAAGCAGCAAAAGTCGGGAAGAGAAGCTCTTTTGAGAAGGCTGTTCTATCTACACACAGGACATCAACAGCATAAAAAGGGGGGATCCAATTTCCTCACAATTCCCTACCTAACATAGTCCAAAGTCATCCCCTTTGGGGCCGAACCATCTCCCACAAGATGACACATTTTGCCAGAATAACCCTCCCACACAGAACAAAGGCCTTGAATGACACTGTCCATGCAGATTACAGCTGAGAACAGCATTTCAAAGCAAACAGAACTCGTCTCCTAGTCATACAGTACAAAAGACTAGCTATTTTGGTTAATCCAGGTTAAACCCACTTCAGGAAATATACTAGTGAATTCAATTAGAATTCACTTCATGCCATTCACCTGGAAATGCACATTTATTCTAAGGCAGAGAGTGATCCTATTGCTCATTCACATGGAGTCTCTAATAAATCTGTATAGATTAGCCATTGTGCTAAGCAAAGTCAAAGGAGCCTCTCCCAGACAGTGCTGGGAAAATATTTTGAATTCCTAGATACCAACCTGCTTTAGGGATTTCAATTAGAATTGCCCACATTCTGCCACTGAAATCATAAGCAAACTGCTTTCTTTTTAATATATATATTCTCAGAATACCAAATTTTGTACTTTGTACCTGTGACCTGCAATACACACAGATTGCCTATTGGCTGTATTGGGATACTAAAAGGTTTTACATCATGGGGACTTTCTGTTCTTCTGATATTATACCCATGATGACCATATCATTAAACACTACATGAATGCTATCTAAACAAGCTAACAGTCAGTTCCAGACATTCAATCACTCACAAACATCAGAAACCCTTTCCCACACATTCAACCTAATCTTACGCATGCTTACAGTCAGAGCCAAGTCCCACTGGTTTCAGAGGGATTATTTCCCAAGCAAGTGTGTGTAAGTTTGCAGCCACAGGCATGCACTGAAGGCACCGGAGAAAACCCACTCTTCTATAGTGACTTCAGCTGTGAGCTTAACACAAATGATTAGAAGGTAATAACGCAGCCTTGTATTGAGCAACTAGGCTTGTTGTTGTTGGCATCCGTCTGTCTCAGCAAACAATGGAGTGCGCCTTCGAAGGTGAAGTCAAAGCACTGTGTTAGCAGCACCAAAGTGACCTCCCTGGGGTGCAAGCTTGGGCAGTGTGTATGGAGGTCCTAGGCTGCCCAGGTGACAAGACCCCTCTCTCAGCTTTACAGACCATGTTCCAAAGGAAAGCAGAGCAATACGTTTGGCACCAGTTTGGCTACAGGAGTTGCTGGAAGGAGACATATAAGGCACTATGGAGTCTTAAGGACTCCAGATTTTTGTAAGCTTTACTCCTTAGCCTTCTCCTGAATATATCTCACAACCAGCCTACAAGCCATGACAAACCTAGACAGCATCTTAAAAAGCAGAAACATCACCTTGCCAACAAAGGTCCGTATAGTAAAAGCTATGGTATTCCCAGTAGCGATGTATGGAAGTGAGAGCTGGACCATCAAGAAGGCTGATCGCCGAAGAATTGATGCTTTTGAATTATGGTGCTGGAGGAGACTCTTGAGAGTCCCATCAAACATATCCATTCTTAAGGAAATCAGCCCTGAGTGCTCACTGGAAGGACAGATCGTGAAGCTGAGGCTCCAATACTTTGGCCACCTCATGAGAAGAGAAGACTCCTTGGAAAAGACCCTGATGTTGGGAAAGATGAAGGGCACAAGGAGAAGGGGACGACAGAGGACAAGATGGTTGGACAGTGTTCTCGAAGCTACCAGCATGAGTTTGACCAAACTGTGGGAGGCAGTGGAAGACAGGAGTGCCTGGCGTGCTCTGGTCCATGGGGTCACGAAGAGTCGGACACGACTAAGCGACTAAACAACAACAACAACCTCAGGCAGTTCTCCTAGTTTACATGCTGTCTTTGGAAAAACTATCATTCGGCTCTATTCCTTCTCTATCATCCTGTTTGATAGAAGACAAAAGGGTTGTTCCCAATGATGGTGTCTATTCGTACAAGTGCAACATAGCCTTCCCCTCCCTCCTGCACTCCCCAAATCTGCCCCAGAAGCTTGGGGATTAAAAGGAAGTTCCATTGCACAAGCAAAGTCCTTGGTGCAGACAAAATGGCTTCACAGGATACAACCCAGGGTTTTAACTAGACTGCCAAGTCTTCCCTTTCTCATGGCTAGCAAGAAAACACAGGCTGCTAATCTCTTAGGCTAGTAAAAACATTGCATGTTAGTAACTTTTGTGGACTTAAAATATACAAGAGTACAGAAAAAGCTAGCTCATTTGTGTTAAGTGAATTTGAATACAGTGCTAACTCATCCTCTGTGCTGCACGAAAGTCACCCTCAGGCAAATTCTGCCACTTTTATTTTAAATATTTGGAGCTCCAAACCTCCTTGTTCTTGGACAGTCACCTCCTCACCTCTCACTTTCCCATTAGTAAGCAGAACTCTGGGGTATAGGCTACCTGTCACCCATCACTCATTTCAAGTAGTATCCCCCCATGGAGACCCTTCTACAGCTAATGAAGAAATTGAAGTGTTGCTGTCCTCTTCAGTCCCAAGATTTTGGCACCGAGAGCCAGATGGGATCTCTTACTGGATGAGAGAAGACTGGTGCATTCTCAGAAATAAGCACACTCCCTGCTCTAAACCTGGAGTTCTGAACTGCTTCAGTTAAACTTCATGCCTTTTTAATCACAGAACCATAGAATTGTAGAGTTGGAAGGGACCACGAGGGTCATCTAGTCCAACCCCCTGCAATGCAGGAATCTTTTGCCCAATGTGTGGCTTGAACCCACAACCCTGAGGTTAAGAGTCTCGTGCTCTACTGACTGAGCTATCTCAATTCTGAATTCTATAGATCTGGAACTCAATGGATCCGTCTTCAGAAACAGAAACCAGAGCATTCATATTTAGCAGATAAACAGGGTGAATTTGTACTTAAAAACAACAACTGAGGATGCTATTGTGCGAAAAGACCCCACCACAAAACATTCTAATTTTCCCTACCAATGTATTTTATGGGCAACTTGTCTCAGACTGCAATCCTACACTTAGACAGGAGTAAGTCCCACTGAATCAAGGAGGGGCAGTAGTTCACTGGTACAGCATCTGCTTTGCATGGAGAAAGCCCCAAATTTCAATCCCCAGCATCTCCATGTAGGGCTGGAAGAGTTAGAAATCAATTCAGTTCATTGTCAATCACCTTAAATAAAATCGGTACGCAGTTGCCATTAATTTTCACATGCCGAGGTACGAAATAACAGCTTTTAAAGAACAAAGCAATCATCAAGCTGTTGAGTTGGTGACAGTTCATTTGGGTTCTGTACAGAGATTTTGACTCTGGCTCAGCTTAGGTTCCACATTTCTCTTCCTCACCCCAAGCAGCTTCCTAGTTGAGCCCACTAACCGCTGCTCCACACCAACTCCCTCTCCCCTGGAGTCCCATCAAAATCAAAGCCAGAGGGTCTTCCACAGGTAAGACATTTCCACCTGGAAAGGCAATTTGCTTAAGTCGATGTGGTTATTTTAATAGACTTTTCAACATTAGATGTCTCTCTGAACTGGTTTGCCGTAGGAAGAACAAAACAGTTTTTAAAGGTGGAATGGCAGAAAAGAAAAGGAAAAATATAAATCTGATCATTTTTATATACAGAAGTCTATATTGTGTAAGTGGGGAGGGTCTAACACATGCACTTACAGCTTGCCCTTAGCAGCAACTGGAAGGGAAAGTGAAAATATTTTTCATGTAAATCCTAAACTCATTAGTGACACAGACCTCGCTGGAAGCAGAATCCCCAGGGTCCTTCCTCACGCTTTCATGTTCAGACACTTTTGCATAAACAATTGTAGAAAAAGAAAGAAGATAGCAGTGAAGCACCCACTGACATACTCCATCCCTTGTTTTTGCAGCTCTGAATCTTAATGAGTATCTTCATTGCTTATTTCTGCTGTACTTCTAGAAGATCTCCCAAATCAACAGAAGCCTGCATTTTGATAGGCTCACTACTGCCCACAAGGCTAAGAAGAGCCAATGTTCAACATAATTGCAGGTTTCATGCTTTTCTTCTTCTTCTGAGCTTATCTCTATACAGAGCAGCAGTCAAGAAACACTCTCCTTTCTTAAAGGAAGCTTGAAATCTGTGCAGATGTTCAGGGTGTCTACCTGGCATACCTCTGGTCAACAATAAAATTTCCTTCTACAGTTCCAGTGTCCTATATTAGCCAAGAAAATTGAAGGCAGATGGTGTGGTAAATGAGAGTAAAATATAATTTCAAAGTGCAGCCTAAAGAATACTCATATACTGTACTAAACATTAATGTTTTCCAGATTATGCATACAGTAGAATATTTGAAAGCCACATAAAGCAAGGATAAAAGTCCTGCTGAATTCATTGAGTTATGCCAAGATGCACATCACCTAAAATTATAGACCCACATTAAGAAGGAAGTAAAAAGCTGGTATTTACAAGTAAGCTTGAATGCAAACCCTAATTCAAAAATAAATTCTGTGTAACCTTTTTCCGGACAATATTCACTCTCCATAAACAAGTCCAAAGTATAAAGCATTTGTCAGAACTGTCTAACAAATGTGATTAATCCATACAATTTAGCTTTTTTTTTTTGCAGTGTTTACAAACAATCACCAAAACCTATTAGAATGACACCACTATAGCCATAAATTCTCCAAAACAATGAGTCAAGTGTGTTATGACAAACAAATCTTACATAATACGGTGGATATTTCTACTCCTACAGTTGCTTATTATGATAGGAGTGTACGGACTGATCAAAAAAAGGTTTTGTAAGCACTTCCTGACCTCATGCATTCAACTGAACCTGGCCCAAAATATCCAAATAAGGTGATTCTATTGTACCTAGTTACATTGGTTACTATCTTAAGAGAAAGTAAATATATTTCAATGTCTATGCATCTTCAAAACCAACACAGAAATATCAGCACGAGGATTGAATCTGCACTCCTGAAGCAGTGTAATTTTGCACAAACTTACTTTGAAGTACGAAGAAGAACCTTTAGATCCATCACTGAACCCGGCTGATTTATATACTGTTTGAAGGAGACTCTGCCAACTCCTATTCTGTTCCACATTTAGCTTTTGAAAACAAGTGTCTTGATTATGTAAGACCCCACAGTGCCTACTATTTTAACCTTACATTTTGAACCCTAAGGGAGAGATTTGTCACGAGTGTGTGTGTTGACATTTTGCAACTCTTAGCAGCTATGCAAAAGTAGGTGAAAAGGCAAAAGGAGCCAACAGCGAGTCAAAGCATTGATTTTCATGTATAAGACTAACAAACCCAGCTAATATAAAGCTAAGTCTCCAGATGTTCACCATTTTAGTGTCGAGATTAGCTTGGAAGCTGAAAAATTCAACAACCTTTTCTTAAGAAGAACAGTGGTTGGCTGGTGATTAACCTTAAGTCTGTGTCAGATACCGGCTTCTCACTTGCTTTTCTAATTGAGTAACGATTCAGAAGTCTTAACATGTTCAGGACTTGTTCACAAATTTCGTTCCAGACAGTGGTTACATCTGCCATGTTACCTAAACCATAATCAGCAGCATTCTTGTGTTAGTGAAGTCAGTGGCTTCTTTCCAACACATAGTTCTGTAATCACTACCGCAGATAAACAACATTGACCATATCTATGAAAAAAATCTATGTAGAAGCCTCAAAGTTTTTGACGGAGCTGCCCAACTGTCACAGAAAAAGGGGTGGGCAGGTAGAGGAGTCATTTTTTCTACAGTAGGGATGGAGATCATATGTTGCTGGACTACAACTCCCACCATCCCTGGCCATGATGGCTGCGGCTTCTGGGAGTTGGAGTCCAACAACATCAGCAGGGCCACAAGTTCTCCATCCCTGTTCTAGAGAGAGGCACAACTGACAGAAATGTCTAGGAAAGGAGAGGGAAGCAGCAGAGCATTAGCTAAGAAAACTGGAAGAATGGGGAGAAAAACTAGGAAAGAAAACAGTCTAAATAGACATTTGAACACAGGTAGAGGCAGAAGTGGGAAGCTGTGAGAAAAGGCCTCCTCTGTGGCCAGATTATAGAACATCTTATATTTATTTTATAGAACACCTGACCTACCTCATGAAATCAATCTACCCCTGTTTTCACTTTTTCTGGTAACCTCCAGATGTTTTGGGACTACAACTCCCATCATCCCTGACCATTGGTCCTGTTAGCTAGGGATGATGGGTGATGTAGTCCCAAAACATCTGGAGGGCCAAGTTTGCCTATGCCTGCCTTTTTGGTGTTACTGTTATAAGCCACCCTGAGCAATGCAAATCCTTTGGAAGGGTGGGAGGGATATATATTTTCTTAATAAATATAATAGTAAACAGATTACTTACCGACTAGCAATAACTTGCCAAATAACTAGCTACAGGTCTTTATATATTATCAATAAACCTCGGGAAATAGGAGGCAGAGTTTATTATCCTTGGGTTAGATAAACTCATTTTATAGTCCCATGGGGCAGGAAAACGGGAGAAAATTGTTCCATATTCATGGTAAGATGCCATCAATTAATTGAATGAGCTAAGAGTTGCAACCTTCATCAGAAGAGTAAGAGAACTGATACACTGGAGGTGGATAATGTTTAAAATTAAAGCTACATGCCCAGAAGCTATGCTCAGATACCTGTGCACAAGTTCACACTAAACACTTTGGCTAAGACCTAGGAGACAGGACCTACCTGATTAAAATCCTGAAGAACAGATTGAGAGGATTAACATAATTAACACAAAACACATGTGTGCCTAGGTAAAAGTACGTATTTACTAATGACATCTTCACCCTCCAGCTATTCTATGCCCAGATTTTACAATGGAAAGTCTGAAATTACTTTTATGACGTCCATATAACCAGACACTTGCCTGCTTGCTGCAGCTTGCAACCACAACAATTAAGTGTATCTGTAATATGGGTTTTAAAAAAGAAGAGTGTGCCGGCAAGGGAAGCATGAGTTCCAATTCTATGTACAGTACAGTCATACCTCGGGTTGAATGTGCTTCAGGTTGAGCACTTTCGGGTTGCACTCTGCGGCAACCCAGAAGTAACGGAGTGTGTTACTTCCGGGTTTCACCGCTCGCACATGCACAGATGCTCAAAATGATGTCATGCACATGCGCGGAAGCAGCAAATCTTGGCCCGCGCACGCGCAGACATGGGTTGCGCTCACTTCAGGATGCTAACAGGACTCCGGAACGGATCCCGTTTGCATCCAGAGGTACCACTGTACTTGGAAGCAAGCATAATTGAACATGGTGGGATTTCCTTCTGGAGAAAACATGCAAAGGGTTGGGCTGTAAGTGAACAAGACCCCTTCCCCCTGCATGTTAAGAACGGGGTTTAACCCTCCATCCTTCAAACACCCTTTAAATGTGCTCCTGCCCGGAAAGACAGACTGCAGAATCAATGTCCCTACAGGTGTTGTGCAGCAGAACAACTCCCCCTGCAATCTATTAATAGCAACCTCCCAAGATTCTTGCTAGGCATATCTCAAATGGAAAGGAAATCCAGTAGGCTGCAACCTGCTAGACCTAACAGCTGTTCTTTTACAAAGGAAACTGTTCTGGCTACCTCAAGCTGTCTCTTTGGGCCTAGTTCTTATAATCAGCAGGTGGTTAAACCTATTGCACGTTCAGACCCAGAAACCTCCCCCCCTAAATACCGTAAATTCACACTTGACTCAAATTTTGGTTTTGGTTTTTGGCAGAATTTAGGCCACAACTTTATTGATTACAGAAAGTGACTGGTTGCATAGGCTCTGTTCGACTAGCTCCCTGCCATGCAAGTAGCGCTGGCTCAGGGTTCCAGCATAGGTCAGCCTAGGGTGAACACCTGGATAAGTGGAAAGCCGGGAACGGGCTAACTCCACCACCCAAATGTCCCCCTCGACTCAGGCACAGGCACAATCTCCTCTTAGGGGTTGACCAAACCATCAAATCCCTGGATTCCTTTAATGGAATACCCTTCAAATAGGAATGGCGAGAGCGTTCTCCCATCCCTATCACCTGAACCAGAGCCTATCCGCAACCTTACAAGTTGTGACGATTTGCTACGCGGCAGGCAAAACCCAAATGGCAACAGCCAGTCAGGCAAGTGGGGAAAATTCCTGCCGTGCCCCTGTCCCAATGACAGACAGCACACAATGGCATAGCAAGGTCAAGCGCAAAGCCCTAAAAGTAGGGAGAGGTGGGCGGGTGTTCCGAATGCATGCACCGAAAGAGGAAGCTCTGGGTCTCGTGCATGGGTATAAATAGGTCCCTCGAACCATTTGGACTGTGTCCCATTGGCCAGATTGCACCCAGCTTTGAGGGACCTACCAAACGGGTGTTGTGGCTGACCAATCGTACCCACCCACAACACAGGGTTTCGGTTTTCCAGGTCTCACCGCAATACGTGCCCTCTTTAAAGGAGGACCCGATTTTCTGGATTTTATCACTTCTCACCACAAGTGACTGAACATCGCCTGCATATAGACAAGTAGCATGTGAGGAAGAAGGTACCCCTTTTCCCAGCCTGCTACTTTTCTGTACATACAGAATGTTTTCATATAGAAAAGCATTTAACAGCGTGAGCCCACACTTGCGGGAGGAAACGAAACCAGCCACAAAACCACCATGTTGTACTGTAGCTAAGTGCTGACCTGGAGATGAGAATCCTGGATTCAAATATCCCTGCTCAGATGTAAAGGGTACCATTGGATTAAAAAAAAACTCTCTTCCTAACCTCACTTTCAGGGATGTCATGAGGCTAAAATGCCACTGGAGAAAGAGCAGGAAACAAAAGTAATTAAAATAAATTACTACTTCCTTTCCATCACCATCCCTGCTTCACAGCCTTCATCGCAGCTGGCAGCTACAAGTCCAGGAAGGAAGAATGATGTCTTCAACATTATTATTATCACCATTAATTTAATTTAATTTATTATGTGCCTTTCACCCTAAGGTGTCAGGACAGGTTGCAACAATTTAAAATACAAACACAACTACAATAGATGACAAATGTTACTGACAGAAATGAGAAAGCATTGGGCCTTCCCAGGATTGGGAGCCCTATGCAGAAAGGTGTTCTATTTAACAGTAAACATGACCTCTATGAGATCTGGTAGTATGACTTCCAAAAGACCATGAAAGATATAGTTATGCCCATAAAATCAGTTGCTTATATTTGACAAATCCTAAACACTCACCCCTGTTTTATATTCAGTGCATAAGAGTTGGGCCCAATATAGAATAAGAATAAGAATATCTTTATTGTCATAAAATGGGGGGGGGCAGATCCACCCCAGATGAACCATAACTCCAATTCCCAACTTTTGTTTCTAGCATTTGTGAAACCTGAGATAAGTGACAACATGTATAGACATTCTTCTCTTCATTTTTTAAAAAAAGAAATCCATCTGCTCCCCCATTTCAGTGGTTTACCCCTCCATGCTGGAAAAATTCCCATGGACCTCCGTGGATGCAAGCGAAGGTGAAAGCCCTGACCTGTGTAAATTTTCTGCATGCACACACTTACTGTACACACTGGCCCATGAATGTGTTAATGTTAGAATGTTAGAATGCCACCTATTAATAGCCCACCAGCATGGTAATATTACACGTGTGAATGGGCCCATGTATATGTAACAGGTGCACTTAACTACATTTTTCATCTTGCCCTCCATGAAGCATAAATGGTTTGGTCTTGCAGTCAACAAATTCACTCAGCAACCCTGTGAGGTAGTTTACACTGAGAGATAGTGACTGCCTCAAGGTCACTCAGAATGGAGAGCATTTTCAGATGTCTTCACTGAGTAAAGACTGTATGGTGAGGAAAGCACAGGGTACACAAATAACAATGCTTGCTATTTTACCAAGTTTTGCTCAGTGTAGATGCACTGAAATTAATGAAGAAGCCTAAATTCAGTTCAATAATTTCAAGGAGTCTATCGTGAGTAAAATTTAGTTGAATACCACCCAGTGCTTCTACCAGGCTTCCTGAATTCCCTCAGGTTGCTCCCTTTCATTCATAAGAGTGCAGCAGGAGGCTAAAGTGGTTTCTGAGATTACAGAGCACCTGGTAAATCTAGCTATACATTATGGGGTTAGGGAAATGTAAAACTGCATTTTTCCATACATAACCAAATCACATCTAGAAACAGTCAATCCCAACTAGAACACACTAATTGACAACTCTCATAGTATGGAGATCTCAGAATCTCAAATTCCGCAGAGAGAGAGAGAGAGAGAAAAACCTAGCCCTCCCAATCTGAATTTTACTCATAAAACCCCTAGATGTAGCAGTTCTGAAACAAGACAGTGCTTGAAAATTCATCTGGCACACTCCAGGATTTAAGTACGTATTTGGCATAATTCACTGCTTTCAGTACTAATATCTCTTTGTAGTTTCCCACACAATAGAATTGGCAAAGATCTGTCCTTTCTGTCTCTCCCATAGTTAATGGATAGCTATCACATTAGACTCTGTAAAAAGGCAATCAATCATAACTGGTTGCATTGTTCTCTACCCAGAATGAAGGGCATCGTAAGATACCTCCTGTAAACACATCTAGACAAGATATGCAAGGCAAATAAGATTATCTTCCAAATATTAACTGTTTGAAATATAGCACGTGGACACATGCATGCCTAGTCCCACAAATTTCTCAGAAAAAAACTATTTCTGTGCAATATAAAACTGTCTGGAGTAAATAGTGGAACACAGTACACTCAACAATCGGGGAAGGGGGGTATACACCAGATAAGGGAAGTTTTATTGTTTACAAATTCAAAAAATGTCATTCCTTATAAATCCTTACTTCATTTGAAACAATACAACCCCATCAAGCAGCCACGCAAAAATAAATTCATCTACAAGAAGTTACAAAAAGCTTGCATGCTACCTCTTTCCAGTTCTAAAAATCTGCTTCCCTTCTTCTCGACTTGCTGTGCTCCCAAGTAAAGGGCACACATAGAACATTTCCTGGGGGGGGGATTAATCTTCCCCAAACACATCTTCCATTATGCTGTGGCTGATATATGGTCTACAAGTAATTATTTCTCCCATTCAAATACACCTTGGCTTTATCCACACAAGTAACTAACAAGGATTTTCTGCAGCCTTTGGGACTTTAGAAATGTCCGCACATTTTGCACAGATAAAATAACAAAGGGTTGCTCTTGCTGAATAACATCCCCTTGGTACCAGACGAAGCTCTTCACCAATAACACAGGGCCCTGTTTCAAAACTCTGCACCTCTGTCAAATCTCTCAGACAAAGAGCTCACTTGAACAGGATTTCTTTCAAGACCAATCTGCCCTTGAGACCACTGAATGGCCTAATCCTGTCCCTCCAAGCCTGGACAATGAAATATTAGGGTTCACTTTCAAGAAGACTTCATTGCCCAGGAAACTTCTGCTGCACCCGACCCCAAGGTTCATCCACAAAGAATGTATAGTAAGTAACAGAGATTGAAACTGCCTTTGAAAACAGGCAGAGTATCCCATAACCAGCCTTTGCAAAACCCAGATTTAGAGTTTTTGCAGATAAGAAGTGCAACAATCTGGCAAGCTTAAAGCTGGCTCATTTTAGAAATCCAACACTCCTTACTAAGTACAGTACATCAGAGCCCTTCCCATGCTGGTGAATGCCAGTATATGGAAAGCAGTCAGGCACAAAAGGCTGAGAATTTCTGCATATGCATCTTATCCCACACAATCCTCAAACACAGGACACCCTTCGAGACGTGCCTAGATCAGGGCTTCGACTTTGCCGTTGCGCTTTAGGCAGGGCAATCAGACACACGTTTTGCCGCGGTGTTAATGCGGATCTGCTACCCCTTATCTGCCAGCTACCAGTGATACGCAATACTATCACGACGCTACGGAAAGGATTGGCTTGTCTCCGATACTCTTGTGTGTGAAGAAGAGATTTCCGGTCCACTTTTATTGATCGCATACGTAGAGAATCCCAAAAGACTGCGGGTGGGTTTTTTGCATTAATTAATGCAGAGAGCGGAGGAATGTTTTCATAATAGAGTGAGAACGTCCTAAAAACCCACTCCTCCCCCCCCCACTTTACCCGCAGCAACACACATCACAGCAGGGAAGCTCTCTGCTCTGAGCAGAACCGAGGAGGGCGCTCCTCCTGCTATTATCTAAATTTGTGGGGAGAAGAGGATTCCTGGCTCCCATTTCTTTCTTTTGTAAAAAAGGAACCCCAATAAACTGCCTCCGCGTACCCTCCCTTAAAAAAAAGAGCGGCAACCACGCTCTTCTGCAGCCAGCAGGACCAGAAACCTTCATGCAGAAAACACCCTTCCCAAAGGCATCACCTTCCCCAACAATGGAGGAACAGGCCACCCCACTAAAGCCCTCGATTCCTGGGACTTCGGTGCAGAATAAGCGACAGGCAGCCCGGCAGAGACCCCTCCCCACTATTCCGCCAGCCCCGATCCTCAACCCTGGAGCTGGAATCTAGCCGCGGGAAAACGATCTGCCCCCCTCCTTCCCTCCGGCCGGTGCATTGCAGCCTCCCGTACTTGCTCATGACCGGTGCCCGCTTGCTGGGGGAGGAAGAAGTTCGCGCAGCGCGCGTTAAGCCACAGGGCGAGCCCGCGGCACCGTTGCCCGGTTCCCTGGGGCTTCTGGTCTCCGGCCGGCTGCGCTCCGCGTTGCACGCGCTCCAGGCTCTCTCCTCGCCGGGCAGGCGAGGGAAGGAACAGCGACAGGCTCGCACACACCTTGGCAGCCGTTGCCCGCTGCTGCTGGGCACGAGGGACGCGGACGGGGCCAGCTCGTCCTCCCCGCTTCTTAAAGAAGCACGCGCGCCGCTCCGCTCCGAGGTTTATGGAGCGGGAATTAGCCAACGGCGGCCAATGGGGACAGGGAGCGGCGTCCCGGGGTTGGTCGCGTCCGCTCGCACACCCCTCCGCCGGGAGAGGCGGTGGTGCGGTCCGAATTGTGATACAAAAAGCAAAGGCGGCGGTTGGCCGCCGCGCGGAGACGCGAAGCAAAGCGGCCAATGGGAAGCCGCTCAAGGGACTGCAGCAGGGCCAAGGCGCAATGCATTTAAAGCGGCAGAGGCTAACGGCGGAGGGCGGTTCAGGTGTCTGGAGGAGTCCCAAGGAAAGGAGGAGAGGAAAGAAAAGGGGGGAGAGGGAGAAAGAAAGAGAGAGAAAGCAGCACACGCCCTGTTCACGTCACAGCCTCTTACGTGGGAAGAGAGCAACCTTGACCTCCAGCTATCCAATAATTTGCAATGCCATTTCAATACAGTACAGCAACACCAGCCAAAAAAGCACAAGAGGGAGTAGGAGAGGCGGCGGCTGTAGGAAGCGGGCTCGGGATTATTGCGCCGGCAACGGCTCTGCTTGCGAGAGCCGTTGGGCGCTTTGTATCAGGAACGGCTGAAAGTTTAAGGAAGGATTTTCGAATATACGCAGTGCCCTTGAACCACTGCGCTTCGGGGGGGGGGACGTTAGAAATTAGAGGTCAAAACATATATATATATACACACACAAGAGAATGTTGTAGTACTTCGAAAGCTAAGTATTTCCAGTGTGCAATGCTATACCGGTCTATTCAGAAGCAAAGCCCCGAGTTCCCTGGGTTTGAGTTCCATCAAGTTTTAGTGTGAATGGGATTGCAGCTTTATTCTATCATAAACTTGCGTGCACTAGAAGCCGCTTACGGTAATCAGATACTGTACATGAAGCGTTATTCGCAAAAGTCTACGTTACAATAACTCTGTCAGTCTTTCATGTGCCGTAAGACTCCTGTTGACTGATGCTACAGACTATCACGGCTTTGAAAGTGTTCTCAATATACAAACAGCTGAAGAGTCTCGCTCTCGCTTACCCACCCTCCCACCCCCGTTTACGCTGGTGCATTAGTTCCTCTTGTGGCCCGATCCTGCGCACACATTCAAAAGCAAATCCCAAAGAAGTTTACTCCTCAAGAAGCATAGCATTGCTGCCTTACTGTGGTAATTTGCAAGCAGCTCGTTTCCACAGAGATGTTACAGGAAAAATAAACCAAGAAGTCAGCTTTCTTTCTCCAAGGGACTATGGGAAACGTAGTTTTGCAGGGGTTGATTATTAAATGCCTTCCCTCCCTCCCCCCCTTCCTAAAAATCTTAAGAGTTCCATGCAAAAAGCCCAGATATGGTACACTAGTTAACAGGGCTGGCAAACCCATGAGGTAAGGTGAGGTGACAGCCTCAGGCAGCTGCCAATATGTGTGCTTGACATAGCTAAAGCATTAAAATAGTAGTGTTATGAGAGGAACTGAACTGATTAGGACTACTGTACTAGAGATTTTTCCAGAGTACAGTAATGTGCCTTGATAGCTGGGAACTTCTCTACATCCTGTGGTATGCAATGCCACATTTGGAAGGTTGGTTGGTTAGTTAGTTATACTTCCTCCCAAAATACCCAGGGCAGCAAACAACAAGTGACAAAACAAAGCATTCTTAGAAACAATTGCAATACAGTACAGATGTAGACCAGGAAAGATCTCAACTTAAAAGGCTTGTTCTGGCGGGTGCCAGAAACAGAGATTGCACCTTGTCTAATATTCAAGGTGAAGCAATTCTCAAGAGTAGGTGCCACAACATTAAAGGCCCAATTCCTACATTGTGTAGAATGGACCTCTTTATAAGTTTCAGGCATCCTAGTATTCCAGGCTATATAGGGCTTTATACACCAGAACTTAGCCTGGTAACTACATAACTGGCATGCTCTCTAGCTTGTCAGGGTAGACAGAGAAACAGAAGAGAGAGGGGGGCTGAAATTAGCTGAAGTGGAGGTACAGCTTTCAGAGCTATAGCTGTGACTCCTTTGGAATCCAATGCAACAGCATTGGTTAATATTTGTAACCAAAAATAAACCTGTACCTTAAAGTTAATTTTTTAAAATGCACCACTTAATGTTTCTTAACCATTCAGAAAACTGAAAGTCTGCTGGACTAAAGGAACAGTAAACTGAACATTTTTTTTGGGGGGGGGGGTAAAGAGGAAAATCTAGAACACAGCTTTGGAGGGCTTTTAGTGCCAATTAAAACTTTATCTCTTTAGCCAGTTTTTTAATTGTGCGGATTCTTCGCGTGCTAGGAAACTGACTTTTGAATTAAGGAAGAGGAGTACTTGTGCCCACTGCTTTTAATGTTTTTACTGGACTTGTTGTATTGTTAGTTTGATTTTGTATTTGATGCATCCTGTACTAGGATCACTAGCTTGATGAGGCGTGGTTTAAAAATGAAATCAAGAAATAAAATTTAAAATCTTGTTTTCCCAGAGTGGGAATTAAAACAGGTGTCTTATTTCTCTCTCTCACCTTCTATGGCAAGTTTATACTCTAGAACTGCCACATGGAAGCCATGGCAAGGAGGGGACCCTGCATGTGGCCATATCTCCCCTTGTTGTGTCACAGCCGTTGTAAGTAGAGTGTCTTGCCATATGACTTGTTTACATTGCATGGGCAATCTAATTACACCAACAGAAGTTCCTATTGGTCATAGGGGTACAGATATTTTCCACACAGTCATGGCAAGCTATTCTGCATATTACAGTCTTTACACAAAGCAATCACCCAGAGGATGCCACCAGCGGCCTTTAAGCACAATTGTGATTTATAGACCAGTGCTTCAATTCTTTCTCAGAGTGGTACTAAATTAGCTTAACTCCTACTATACTCCAGTTTAAGTCGTTTGTGACTAGACTGCTGCATAATTGTGTAATTAATCCCAGGATTAAGGGGGTTAGCCTTCAAGTTCTTGACCCCCTGCTGTGAAATGCCAGATTGTTTAAAAGACTAGCGCTGGAGAAAAAAGATGGAAATAACATATGGGGGGCGGGGGGAGACCAAATAAAAAATTAATAATGCTTTCAAAAGCAGATGCTCGCATTACTGAATGAGAGATGCAAGCTTTGTACTGCCACAGCTATGGAAGCAGGGCTTTGTTCCAACATGCCCACCCTCCTCCCCAGCCTATCAGCAATCATAATAAAGTGCTAATAATGGCCAAAGCAATTCCCACTAGAGGAATAAGAAACCACAGCAAATGTCAGCTTGAAGCTGACAATTAAAGTCTAGAGGAACCTTACACTTCAGTCAAGCTCTTTGAAGAGGACTTTATTCTCTGGTTTCAATCCTATGGCAGGATTATTCACATCAACATTTTGTTTGAATTTCCATAGATACTGTGACGTTGCATTGTAGTACAAGGGAGGTCCTGACCAAAACTACAATAAAATATGGTGCACATTTCCCCCCTGCATTCCCTTCTCACAGAACAAAATCTAATATCTTTAACCCACTCTATCAGTGAAGCCCATGTAATGTTGCATCTCAGTAAGAATGGTCTAAGGCTGTTTCTCAAATAGTGAGTCAGGACCCACCAGTGAGACTTGTGCCACTTTCAGATGGGTATCAGTGCCACAGCCTGCCCAGGGCCTCCTCACTAGAGATGCGAAAGCCTGGGGGGGAAATGTCCCACCCCTATTTTTCGAGGGCTTCACATATACACCTCACTTGCCTGTCCCCAGCCCTGCCATAGCTTTTTGGTTGGACCAATGCCCTTACCAGCAACTCCTTGGTTGCTGAACAAAAGTGGGCAGAAGTTTGGAAGAGGGGAGGAAGGTCTCAGGGGAAAGTGCCAGAGAAAGTATTGAAGGAAATATAATTAATTAATAACAAAGGAAAATTCAGCAGCCCACTTTAAGCTTCTGATTGTTTCTTTGGAGCTCTGCTCTTACCTGTCAACACCTGACATCATGTCTGACATCAGGGTGAGTGTGGCTTGCCCCAAACAGCTTTGCAAGCCAAGTGAGGATGCCTGGTGGGTCAAGTTTGGCCTGTGAGTCAGCGGTTCCCCACCTTTCTCTACAATAAGTGCCTGTACTGTACTTAGCATGAGTCACAGAGCTGTGGAACTCTTTGTCTCAAGGAAAACCCTACAGCAAAGAATTTTGTAACTTCCAAAGGAAGGCAAGTTAATTAGTAGACTATGATCTTAACTGCCAGATGATTGTGAAAAACTGCCATTGTTTTGTGACTCGCTCTGGCCCCATACCACTATTTTGGTGGGTTTCAGTAATTTTGAACCATCTCAAATGGGAACCCTTGGTCTAAAGCTCAGTGTGAGGTACTGGTTAGGGTATTGGATTAGGCCTATGGAAACCCAACTCCAAATTCAATTCAACCATAAAGCACATTGGTTTACCCTGGGCCCACCACTATCCCAGCCTAACCTAACTCACAGGGTTCATCTAGTCCAACCCCTGCCATGCAGAAATCTCAACACGCAATCTCCCTTCCAATTTGCTGCAGTACTGTATGTCAGGGACCGTGCTGAGGAGGGCTACACTGAGGAAGAATGGTGGGAGCCACCCCTTCCTCCTGATCCTAAGTCTTCCCAGGAGCAGGAGGACAGTATAGATTTGGAGCAGTGGTTTGCAGAGGGGCATAGTTCAGAAGGCAGAAGCTGGGAAATACTTGATGGGGAACAGCTAGCAGAAAAAACACTAGAAGAGAGAGTGTGTTAACAGATTCACAGTCTCTGGATAGTATCTACACACACCCCTTCCCCAAAGTCTCGGAGAGCTCAGAAAGTGTCAGAACAGAAAGTGCAGAGGGTACAAACTCAGATTACAAAATATAGGAGTGACATGGATTAAAAGGAATGGAGGGGGGAGTGACCTTAATTGGGAGCACCCCCATTCTGTTTAGATGCTTTCTTTTGTCCTTCGCCGTGTTTATTAAAGAAACTAACTGGTAAGAATTCCCTTTCGTTTGATCTGCTCATTTACGGCCACAGGGGAGCAAGCCAATTCCCCGAAGCCTGACACTGTATGCCCTTTGAGCACTTTGACAGGATAAAAAGTATCAAGAAAATAATAATATAAAAATTGTAGAGAGGTCATTTTGAGAATGTGACGGAGGATTAGGTTTCCCACCAGTACTATTCTTCAGAGTATACCCAACCCATATTGCCAAACAATTACTAGACCCTTCCTGTATACTGGGCCCACTGATGTTCCTTAAGAGGTAAGGATTTGGCCCAGAGGTATCTAGTTGCTGAGCAGTAAGGGCACTAGAGGAGAGCATTTGTATATGTACGTTATAAATATACAACATAAAGACTGAGATGTGCTGCCATAGTTCTTAATGTTATAATCCCTACACAGCTTATGATTTATTGTGGCATGAGCTGCTATGTCCTAACTAGGTTGTTCATCTGAAATTTGTCAGAACACAAGGAGTGATTAATATAATCCACTGCCTGCTTTTTGCCTTCAAGGTGAACTTGCAATTCCAATGAAGAACAGGACAGGACAGCAACCCACTACCCTCATTGCTGGCTTTGTATTACTATCACCAATAAATCTTTTGCACAAACTATGTAATTAAAACCAAAGCTGTTAGCAGTTGCATCCACATAACCTATGCCAAGTTCAACAGGACTGGCAACATGGTGTCCTCATTCAGCTCCCTTGACTTGTCTCACTGCAGTAAACAACAACATACAGCAAGAGATACACAGAATTGGAAGAACAGTAGCCAAGTTCATCAGTGATGCAAACTTACTACGGGGGCAGGGGGGAGCACGGCTGTCAAATTCTAAACACCCAGCATAATGCATCATTGTGTTAGCAATAACAAGGGATCCTTTGATGGCAAACACTTACACATTTATTTGGGAAAGCCCTCTCTTGTCATCTACTATCATAAACTTCCTTTTGAAGCTGGTCACATTTGACACGGCAGCTCTTCTTAATTCTGCAGCGCAAGTGTCAACATTTGTCAACATTTGTAAAAAAAAAAAATAAATTAAAAAATTAAATTAAAACCTGAGTTACCAGCATCGTCAGCTTCTGAAGCCCAATAAAATATTGACATTAATTACTATATGGTACTTTACTGGAATAATAGGAAGGTTAATTCGTAGCACCAATGGAGAAAACAAAAATCTGGAGTTGCACCTTTGATGATGCAATATTGTATGCCACATTTCTGGAGGGAGTGTGGAATTTCAGCAAAACAATAAATCCCAGTTATTTCCAGGTATCAAATATTAAGAATTTCCATGTTTGTAATTAAAAGGAAGCAAGGACAAGTATAACATCCCTGGACCCAGAAATAAAGGCAAACAGGAATTAGGAAAAACACAGTTTTAAGATTCCACAGAACCTCCACATAGGAGTTTTAAGCCACCGCCTCTAGCAGCCATATGTGATCTTGTTAAGGCATGTCTCTGTACACTATAGGTTGCTGACAACTGTCCAATATAAGGGAATATCTATTAATTAAAAAACTCTATAAGGGCACCTTTATATTTTTAAAACAGTAAGGGAAAGAAGAAGCTATCATCAAGGTATTACAATTCTTTCTGAGGAACAACCAGCTGCAGCTGACTAACTGTAGGCCATGGGTAGGCAAACTAAGGCCCGGGGGCCGAATCCGGCCAAATCACCTTCTAAATCTGGCCCGCGGATGGTCCAGGAATCAGCATGTTTTTACATGAGTAGAATGTGTCCTTTTATTTAAAGTGCATCTCTGGGTTATTTGTGGGGCATAGGAATTTGTTCATTCCCCCCCCAAAAAAAAATATTGTCCAGCCCCCCACAAGGTCTGAGGGACAGTAGACCAGCCCCCTGCTGAAAAAGTTTGCTGACCCCTGCTGTTGGCGAAATGAAGGAGGCCTATGAAGGTTGCCCTTGGTTACGGACAAGGAGGAGGTTGTAGAGGTGAATTATTGGGGCCTTGTACATAACAGCTATTGAAACATCTCTATAGACTGGACCACGCCAAAGTAAACAGAGAAGAACATTAAGAAAAAAACCTAAATTCTAAGCTGTTTCCCCACTGCTCAGCCTTCTCACTGCTACTACACTTCACAAGATGAATTTTTTAAAAGCCAGAAAAGTTAGAGAAATATACAGCACACTATACCAAAACACTAAATTCCTATTATAATTTAACGTTTTATTTTCTTGTTTTCCCGTGTTAATTGCCAGCCTCAACCTTTCTGTTCCCTACCCACCCATTATCTCAAGCCATCACATTGCCATAACAGATCACTAGTACCCGTTTTTGCGTGTTCAGACCCAGAAACCTCCCCCCTAAATAAATTCACACTTGACTCAAATTTTAGTTTTTGTTTTTGGCAGAATTTAGGCAACTGTATTGATTACAACTGTATTGATTACAGAAAGTGAATGGCTGCATAGGCTCTGGTTCGACTAGCTCCCTGCCATACAGGTAGCGCTGACCCAGGGCACCAGCATAGGTCAGCCAAGGGTGAACACCTGGATAAGCGGAAAGCCGGGAATGGGCTAACTCCGTCACCCAAATTTTCCCCTGGACTCAGGCACGGGCACAACCCCTCTCAGGGGTTGACCAAACCATTGAGTCCCTGGATTCCTTTAATGAAATACAGTGGTGCCTCGCAAGACGAAATTAATCCGTTCCGCGAGTCTCTTCGTCTTGCGGTTTTTTCGTCTTGCGAAGCACGGCTATTAGCGGCTTAGTGGCTATTAGCGGCTTAGCGGCTATTAACAGCTTAGCGGCAATTAACAGCTTAGCGGCTTTAAGAAAAAGGAAACAAACTCGTAAGAACTCGCAAGACGTTTCGTCTTGCGAAGCAAGCCCATAGGGAAATTCGTCTTGCCGAATGACTCAAAAAATGGAAAACTCTTTCGTCTAGTGAGTTTTTTGTCTTGCGAGGCATTTGTCTTGCGGGGCACCACTGTACCATTCACATAGGAATGGCGAGAGTGTTCTCCCACCCCATCACCTGAACCAGAGCCTATCCGAAACCTTACAAGTTGTGACAATTTGCTATGCGGCAAGCAAAACCCAAATGGCAACAGCCAATCAGCCAAGTGGGGAAAATTCCTGCCATGCCCCTGTCCCAACGACAGACGACACACGACGGCATAGCAAGGTTCAAACACAAAGCCCTGAAAATAGGGAGAGGTGGGTGGGTGTTCCAAATGCATGCGCCGAAAGAGGAAGCTCTGGGTTACGTGCATGGGTATAAACAGGTCCCTTGACCTGTTTAGTCTGCATCCCACTGTCCAGATTGCACCCAGATACGAGGGACCTACCAATCGGGTGTTGTGGCTGACCAACCGTACCCACCCACAACACAGGGTGTCGGTTTCCTGGTCTCACTGCAATACGTGCCCTCTTTAAAGGAGGACCCGATTTCTCACTGTGGATGTCAGACTTGTTGCACACTTACTTGTCTTATGGGCTGGAGGGTCACCTCTCTGAGCAAAGGCACCCACACAGCAATGTATAATCTTAAAAACCAATACGGTTCAAAGCAATACAATAAACTAAAACACTCAGGTTTTCAGGAAAACTGACTGGGAGGGAGATGGGGAAAATTCTTAGTTACCAAGTTCTTATATGTATTCTTTCTAGGAGGGAGAGGCAAAATAAACCTTTGTCACAGCCCCCCAGGTCCCAGGACATTAAGCCTGTAACCAAGCATAAGTATATGCTATTAAAATAACTGCATGTTTTTCATTGTTTACTCTTCCTTCCCCTTCCTTTGTTTCTTCTTTGTCAAATTTTGGATTTTAAGTTCAAGACAGGGAGCTCTCTTAACTAATGGCTCTCTTTCTCTAAAATAATTACAGTACATAATTTTGAACCAAAGAAGTTTGTACTCTCCACTCCCAAAATGTGTGTGTGTGTGTGTACAAATAATGGAATTTAGACTTTTTAGTTGGGTTTAGATACAGGCACAGCAGATTGCACCAATCACTACCTGATGGATTTTACAACATTAGATGATCCTGGAAAGATATTTTAAACATTTTGTCTCCCTGGAATAAGACTTCTGTAACTGACAGACACATAGCTTTTTATGGGTTGTTTTTTTAAAAGTGAGTGAGGCCTTAAAATAGCTTTCTGTGACAAATCTTTCTTTGTTACAAATACAGTGACTCATCATACCCTAATTCATGTTCAATAACAGGAAAATACTGAATGATTAATTAAACTGTAGGATGCCTGCCCCAGACTACAATAAGGAATTCCCCCTGACTAAGATTACCTTTGTAGAGAAAAAGGAAGAGGAGAAGTTGATACAAAGCACGACAACTGTACACATCTGATACGTCAACAGAACTGGATTTTAATTTTATTTTCGGCATCAAATATCTCCAATTTCTGCAGCAAGAATGCTTCAGTTCTAAATTCATTTCTGCATTTAAGACCATTTTATTCACTAGGTCAACATTTTCTTAGCGTTAATAGTTTTGAATTTCTTATGTGTGGAAAAATTAAATATCAATACTGTGTTAGATTTCAACTCAACACAAAAGAAGTTCAATATGACCCATCACCCTTTCCTTCAAATAGCCTCTCTCCCTTTCCCCACCCACTCCAACCTATTACACATAACACTTCTCTCTTACAGCCCACCATGATGGAAAGAGAACTCCTTCTTAGCACAACTGTTAAAGTCCTGTGTAGAATACTTCTTTTGTGCAACCCGGCAGTTTTGATCCAACTTGCAGAACAATACTTGGTGTGTTACAGCCAGGAAAGATTATTCCTAATTTGACTGTCTAACGAATGCGGCAGGGGGAAATGATTGCAAACTTGCTCCCTTTCTGCATTAAAGATTTACATGAATGCTGCCCATTTTGAAAGAGCACAAGGTTAACTTCTAGCAAGCAATAAAAAAAATATATGGTCAGATGAGTTATGTTGCCACCAGAAAGACAGACAGAAAGAGAATGTACTGTATACAGGAGCTGCACTAAAGGATATAAAGCATACAGAAGCCAGAGAAACAAACAATAGAAGAACACATCCTTTATCACAGACCATTGGTCCAAAAACAAAATTAAAATTTAACCACCTAAAGTTCCAGATTTTGGAGGGTCCAAGACAAGACCCCCTCCATGGACTCCTCTTTCCTCAGTGTGTGTGTTCACTGCCTCATTGCTGCAGGTCCACTAGCCCCTACTGCTGTGTAGGGCCACAGCAAAAGCATACAAACCCTTGAATCAACCTCAAGTTAAAGATACAAAACCTAGATAGCTAAATTATACAATGCCGAGCCAAAATATATTATCAGTGGCAAACAAGACAATCAATAGCCACAGAATAATACCACCACCCCTTCAGAAATACAAGCAGGAAAAGCAAACATTGTTTTTGTTTACCTTTTTTTAAGCGAAGAGAAATCTACCTTTGAAACAAATCCTTTGGGGTGAAACAGATGCTGATTTGCAATAAATACTCTTCTCATATATTTTTCTTTTTACAACTTGGATTCAAATTCTTATTCTCATTACCTGTAGGAACGGAAAAAGTCTAAAACTACTAACATAAAAATATGTAAAGGCAACCCCTGCTATTTTAGTTATCAAAACTAGCACACTCAAACTTCCTAAGGGGAGGGGAACTCCTTCCTTTTGCCCTTTTAATTGATCCATACAAGCTGCTACTCTCTAAGGGGGCGGGGACTCACCAAGGGGTTAGGAAGACTCCACCCCTTTTAAGAAGGAGCCAATAAATAGGATCCCTGTAAAAGCTGAATAAGGTTGCTTTAATGCAGAAAAGGGTTTCTGGTTCTGGAAATCAGAAGTCACAAACTGTAAGTACTTCCAAATTCCATGGAGGAGAATACTCAATCATGTAACACACCTGATGTGCACCGACCACCAATACACGTTGCTGAATATGGTTGTACATTATATTAATTGTAGCCTGCGATAACTTGGACAGCACTGGCTTCTCCTGAAGCAGGACATGTTAGTAAACTGAACAAAACAGTTTCCTTCTGTTTAGAATGGAAGAATGTTTAACACAATTCTCAGTCCCACAGTGTACTCGCTTGTACTTATTATAGAAGCTGTTGTGACTCAAAACACATTTAGCAATAACAAATAAAGAGCCTTGTGCTTGTTGCATAAATAATATGCTGTATCGTAAAAACCAATACATTCAGCACAAGCTTTTGTGAACTGCAGTCCCCTTCATCAGATGCATGCAGTGTTATCTGCAGCTGGCAGATATAAAATTAGAAAAGTACAGTCATGTTTTTTCTTTTTCTGCATTTCAATTCATGCTGCTGCAAATGGTCACGTTAATTAACATGGCATTGTCACAGGCTGTGTTGGCTCCATTCTACCCTCAACCCCACATGAACATCTGATGAAGGGGATTCTAGCCCACAAGAGCTTATGCTACAATAACAGCGTAACCCTTGTCATACCCATTTGGCAGTAGGCTCCATTGAGTTCAATGGTGCTTAAGTAAATGTGTATAGGATTGATACAGTGTTAGTCTTGGAACACAAGTTCTGATCACTGCTGAAGTTCTATGGATGGCCTTGTGCCAGCCTAAGCTATCTAGCAGCCATGGTGTGATGAGACAATGGCATAGCCCCTTGTGCATTGTGCTAAGCTCCTTGGTTGGAGCAGCAGGAAACAAGATGTGATGAATAAAACAAACAGGGCTGGGGAATGATGCAGGAAGAGACTTGGATTCAATAAGAACTGGCTTGCAAGAGTATCTGTTGCCTGAATTTGCTGAGCTGTCTAAAAAGAGACTGGGGAAAGATCAGTTTTGTATGTATGTTTGTTTAAATACTGAGCGGGCAGGAATCCCCAAAAACAGAAAGCAGAGAATAATTCTGGAGCAATTTCCATGGGGATGGGCAAGATGAACAAATAATTCATGTCCATTTCTGATGTCTATTATTCTTCCACATTAGGCCCTCAGCCGTGCCAACACACACACAGACACGTCTTTATGCTGCTTGCACATTGAGGGGGCAGCTTTGGCTCTTGGTGCTTAGGGAATTTCATCTCGTGACTCCCATTAGCATTGACAGGAGTTATGTGCATACATTTCCCTTTTGTCCATGGACTGGGTTGAGCTAGCCAACCCCCTTCTTCCCTTGCTGATCTGAGGTCTCATCTGTTCCAAACACTGAGGTTTTCAGCTGTCATGGGATCAAACATGGTCCATCCATGAGCTGAGAATCTCTGTTTCGTTATCTGATTTTAAAAAAAGTTTTATTTTGCTGCATATTTGGGATGCAGCCCTAAACACACATACCATTTCGTACAATGCAGCTTATTTTTAAGCAAACTCGTTTAGGATTTCACTGCATATTTTGCAAACCACCCTGGAACCAAATTTGGTGAAGGGCATCTATTAACAATTTTTTTGAGGGAGAAAACCACGCAAAGAAAATGAAATATTTCAGTGTTTATATGTTTATGTATATATGGGTGCATATATAACTGTACTCATTCACTCACAGTCAACCCTTGGCGCTGTCTTCTCTTTGTATCTCCTTGCCTTCTACAATTAAGATTCTAAGTTCATTGGAAAAAGGTCCTGTCTTTTTTTCTATGCTACTCTGGAGTTATATGGGGTGTGTGTGTGCGGGGAGAATATCGTTTGGAGGATTGCCACCAGACCACAAAACAGCCACCTGACTTGCTCTTGTGCCTTGATTTGTAGCAGGTAAATATTTTCAAGGCACAAAAATTAGAATGCTCACCTACCAGCAATTGTACCTGAAGCAAGGGACTGCAGCTTGCTGGCAGAACACCTGTTTTGCATGCATTCAATCCCTGGCATCTCCAGTTTAAAGGGATCAAATAGCAGGTGATGGGAATAAATCTGCCTTACACTGGAGAGCTGCTGCCAGACGCTGTCATGACATTTCACAACACTATTTGGGCTGGAATATTTCCCACGTTGCTTTGAAGACCCTGACTGTGCTTTACTATTTGCACACTTTCCCCCTTAAGAAGTGAACAAATGTAATGTCAAAAAGCTCACCTGCATGTCAGACTGCTTCCAAAGAAGACATGCGAGGCGTAAAACATGTAAAACTCCTCCTGTCTTTCAGAATTCACATTATGATACACAATGAGCTTTGCTCCAAGTTTCATAGCCACTACAGGCAGGAAATAGACATATCCTGCTTTGGATCACAGTGTTTTCCCTTTACTTCCCAGTGGGTTGGGCAACATCCTTCATGCACAGCTGTTAGGGACAAGAAGGCCCTCCAGATGGTGGCAGGGCAACACCACCCTGCCTAATCAAGTGATAACAGCTAGGCCAGGCCACTGGTCCATCTAGCAAGTCCAGTATTGTATTTCTCACGGTGGGCAGCCAGATGCTTCCAGGGAGCCCAAAGGAATGTCATGAAGGCAACAAGCCCTCCTCAACAACTAGTATCCAGTGGCATCTTATCTCTGGATGTATTTAGCTCTTGCGTCTAACAGCCACTGACAGACCTATCTTCCAGCAATGGGTCAAACTTCTTTTAAAAGCCATCTCATCAGCCAGGGGACATCACCGCATCCTTGGTAGAGAATTCAGTACATAAGCTATCCATTTAGTGAAGATGACCCAGGGGTGTTGAAAAAGAACAAAAGGTGGTGGCACAACTGCTTAAGCGCAGAAGGGAGAGCACCCCAGGCCCAGCCATGGCACAGAGGGCGGCCTACCCTCCTGTACCTCTCTCCCATTTTGTACTGAACTCTGGTAGTACAATTCTTAGCAGGTGTGCTATCCCTTTAGAGCTTGTGCATGCTACAAGTCCATGCTTCTCTCTGTGCATGTGTGTGTGTGTATGCACATGAGAAGAACTGAGTGTTCTGCTCCTAGGAACAGTTGGCATGGATCCATGCTGGCATCCCTGGGCCTGTAAGGCACAAGTCACTTGAGGCTCACTGTAACATTATCATGCTGGTATGAAGAAACTGCAACCCTTTGTGCTTCAGTCCCAGTGAGCTGCGGCTATGCACTACTACATAAGCTCTTTGATCTCAAAGGACACCAAAGAAATAAAATGCATACAGTTGAGGCTGGATGTGTGGACACCAGTACACTTTGGACTCTGGTATACACACCACTGCAAACCCCCTAGGGCTGGGGTCTGCTCTCATCAGGGCTCCAGAAGCGAACTTTCCCTGGAATGGAGAGCTGTGGTCTTTAGTCCTCACAGCATACAGAAAACTAAGCCCAACACTGCAATAGTTTGCATGTTTACTCTGTGTCCAATAGGACTTACTCCTAATAAGTTTGTTTTGCATCGCAGCCTTAACCTAAACACATTTACTATACAGTAAGCCCTGTTAAGCACAATGGAACCTGTTTCTGAATAAGCATGCACAGGACTGCATTGCCCCATAACCACATTTGTGTATACGTAATATTTCCCCTGTTATAGCTGCCTTTGTCTCCCTCTGTCCCCTGTTTACTTGAAATTTAGATTGCCAAGTTCTTGGGGGCAGGGACCTGTCTCAGTTTAAATTAGTATTTAAGGCACCATGCGTGTGTGTGTGTGTGTGTGTGTGTGTACACATACATAATACTAGTGAATGTCCCTGCAAGACCTCTTCCCTTTTTAATGTTTTCTCATCCACTACTGAAATGTGGATTGTACGCAAGCTCCAAAAAACATACATTTACTTATGAAACTCTACAAACCACAATGCACATGTAAGTGTCAATTATCATTATCAATTCCAGCGTAGACCTCTAGCTTCCGTTTACAACACTGACTGTATGCCCTGACCCACCCCTTACAGTGTATTCACAGAATCCCTCCAACAAAAGGCATTATGCCCAATTATTTCCCCCCTAAAGTCATCAACACATGGAACAAGACAATTAAACATTTTCAGCTTCAAAATACATGTGATATGGTCAATACTCACAGAACAGTGATGAAATCTATTTCTTTTTCTCAGAGGTTAAAATCCTTGTCAGTAAGCAGAGCACTCACAATTGTTAACAACCTCTGACTTGGTGAATCTCCAGAACTATAAATTCCCCTGTTGCCTGCTTTTGTTCTCAGGATCCAGCACTGCAAAGGTTCCTTTTGTGAAAACCTACAGGTACCATTTCCTTCCTTCACTTCTATTTGTGGGTGTGAAGCATGCTGAAAATCGAGGTGAAAGGGAAACAGTATTTTTGATGTGCATCTCCTTTCGTAAGCTTCTCCCAGAGCATCTCACCAGAGCATCTTGTGGAGATGGTGTGATGATGCAGCAGGCTGCCATTCCGTCACTGTTGTCATGACAACCAAGATGTGGTCCCCTGTGGTAGAACAATGCAGATGCAAAGGTAGGACAGAAATTATGTGCTGAGCATCCTTTTGGAAGGCACTAGAGACCTTTCCATTGACATACATCCTTTTTTTTTTAATGAATCCCTAGAAATGACTTTTCCCCTCTCATACCAGGTGTCCTATTTTCGAGGCTCTGGAGCACCCACTATCATTTGATACGCAGAAAACCAGGCTGAACCCTGAATGTGAATTCTCCATTTTCTTTGTGAGAATATTGCAGGCATCTGAGAACATAAATCTAAATATTTCTAAATATTTCTGGGCGAGAGCAGAGGAACTACTGTATTATTAACACATTAATAATATAAGGCAGCAATCCTATGCACAGTTACTTGGCTATTAGCCACAGAAATAAGTGAGGCTTACTTCTCTGTGCTGTTCTGAGTACAGGAAATGGCCAACTGATGCATGTCCGAAAGACATGTGATTGCGCATGGATGCACGGGGCCAGACTCCAAAATGACTCCAAAATGTCACTCAGTGTGTCACAGAAAGGGAAGATTGGGGGCATCTCTCGTTGATCCCCCTTCATGTTCCCAGCACACCTTGTTAAGGCCGCTCTTTTCCTGTCACCTCACACCATCACCTTGGCAACCTCTGTCTGCCCAGGCCCAAGGATTCCTCTTAGATGGGCCATCAACACCTTTTGTCTCATTAAGGGCTTGGGCTTATCCCCAGTTTAGCTATGTGAAGCTGCCTGAGATTGTGATCCTAAACCAGGGGTAGGCAACCTAAGGCCCATGGGCCACAAGCAGCCCATGGGGGTCATTTAACCGGCCCATGAGCCGCCCCTGAACTGAGCTGCCCACTCAGTGAGTCCCTGTGCACTGTGCTAAACCGGCGCATCGCAGCGACTCACTTCTGTGGTGTTGAAAATCGCGTCTGCGCACGCTCAGACGCTGGAAATTGTGTCTGCACAGACACCAGAAATTGTGTCGACGCAGACGCCGGAAATCGCAGCCGCGCATGCTCATGCGCCTGTGCGATCCAGCCCACGGAAGGATCTCCACTGAAGTGAACCAGCCCAGGCAAGGTAAACCTTGCCGACCCCTGTCCTAAACTGAAAGCAACACCACTTGGCTTAGTTTTAATTAACCAAACTTTCATAAATGTATGAGTTCGCTCAGATTCTGAATGTAGAGATTATGGCGTGCCTGCCCCTCCGCCAAACTCATATCATTAAAAAAACCACAGGTGTTTGGAAGTACACATGATCACATACATGTACACTAATTGGAGAGACAAGGTTGCTTGTGGCTCTGTTTGTGGTACATGCAGTGGCAAGCATGGAGTTTGTTGCTCTGCAATGGTCCCTAGAATCGCTTTGGGCCTCCAGAAATGCTGAGGGTTCTCCAGCAGGTGGCTGGTGCCTGTGGCTCCCTCCCACATGCACCACCACTCTGTGGATGTTTTCTTGGCAGCAACAGCTCCTTAGCAGGCCCAAGGACCTTGCGGAGGAAGCTAATGGGATCAAGAGGCCTCATCTGCCCCGTCACTTACAAAGGAGGACATAAAAGTGACAGCCGCTAATGGCCGGCAACATTCTCATCAACTGCCTCATCAGCACGATTTCCCAAGCAAAAGGTTGTGGCGGCTGAAGGAGCACAAGCATCACTGAAGGGGCTGGCTCTTTGCCAGCAGCAGAGAGAAAATGTGTGCGCATATATAGATGTGTTTGCAGCCACAGAGCAGAAAAGCAGGGGTGCTTCCATATATATATATATATATATATATATGAAGATGACGAGTGAGACCTCGTCGAAACGTCGCACAGACACCCCGACTCTTACACGGGAAGACACCCGAAGACACCAAAACCTGCATTCCTGTACCCGTGAAAATCTACGAAAGCATATATATATATATATATATATATATATATATATATATATATATATATATTTCTTGCTTCATCAAGTCCTCTGCTGCTTCCTCAGCTTCTGCCCACATGGAGAAAAGGAAATGCTGGGGTTTTAATCTGAATCAGGGTAAAGTCTCAGCACAGCTCATAGCTCAGTGGAAGAGAGAGCCAGAGGTATAGTGGCCCATTACTATTTCTGCAGCAAGGACCCTGTCTTCAGTGTCCTAGAGTTGCCCAATCAGCAGGAAAGGGGAGCTTTTTAGCCACTGAGAAGTCTTCTCACCCTTTGTGCTGATTGGAGCTAATCAGAGTCAACGGTGGTGAGGATTGGCTCCTAGGGTCACTCTGAAGAAGGTGCGTGGTAAGATCACCGAGTGGGTTTTCCCCCTGTATGCTCCGAAGCTACACATTTAGGAACACATAAAATACAAGGTGCTTCAGTTTCAAGCACTCCCATTGTTCTAGGCACATTTTGCAGCAGGGAATTTCATTAGCATGAGCAGTTTCTGAACTCCTGGCACGGTACTGCGCCTAATATTTCAGATTAAAACTGCAAAGTGGAAGGAAAGGCGGACCTTTTTCTGCCCCCCCCCTCCTTCCAGCTACTCTCTGAAGACTGTACAGTAGTGATTTGGCTGGGTGGGTGACTGCCAATCCTCATGCAGCCAAAACTGTACCACCCATACAAAAGAGAGAAGTATCAGCAAACTCAGAGAATCCCATGCTTTGTAGAAGTTGTTCAGGTTGGGAAAGGGAAGGCTGCCAGGGAAGGCTGCAGGCATCTCAAGTATGTCTTTCTTAAGCCCTTGCAAATGCTCACAAAAGTTTGACCCTTTTGAGGGGTTGAGCATCAGGGTGCTTGCAAATCCCTACTTTCACAGTAGCTTCCCCTCCTGAGCCAGTCTGCATAATTTCTCAGGCTGCCCTTGCTTGGGGCCCACCTTGAATGAGTCAGTAAGCCTGGAAAGGCAAGATGATGCTCCCGAACTATTAATGTTGGAACTAGCCTGGCCATAACAACATCAAGATGTGTGACCGTTTGCTCTGCTGGGAGGATGGGTGAGTGCAGTAAACAGTTGGGCCAGAGATGCTTTGGATTTGTACAGAGAGACTGCACAGGCAAGCTCTGCTTTGGGTTAACACTGATTTGTACTGCTAAATAATAGGAGACAATCTCTTCTCTCCGATGTGTCTCTCTAGCGTCATACAGCTGTACAAATATTTCACCATGTGACTCTTGAAGCACAACATTGAGAGCCTCTGAGCTGTGCCAAGAGAGAAAATGCCCTGAAACAAAAGGCAGAAGCCTGGATCAGACCCAGCTGCCAAGAGCCTCCATCCCCAACCGAGTTTGGCCAGGGCTGAGTGCTCTGAGTAAGTTTTCCTTGCTCTTGCTGCAAGAACTGTCTGCAGGGAGGGAGGGAATGAGTTCTCACCCTCTCTAGCAAGGAGAGATGTGGCAGGCAAGGCAATAGGCTGGACAACCAGCTCTTTGTTATGCTGCTGTGTTATCCAGGAAAGTTGGCACTATCTGTACCGCCATCTGCATGTATTGGTACTGCTTAAAAGGTCTTTTTTTCCTGGAAGGCTATTTGAAGGGCCAGTTCTAAAGGGATGCTGAATCAGCACCAAGCTCAGGAGCCTCAAATTTCCCCGAAATATGGAAAAAGCACTGCTGCCAAGTTCATCTGGTTTGGCTAATTAGAATGATAAATGTAGTATCATCCAAGCTATCACACATGAAAATAGGCACTCTTTGGAACACTTTGAACATTTCTGTTATCACATCAGAAACACTCAGGGATAAAGTAAAGATTGCAAGTTTTTCTCCAGTGTAACATTCTCCTGGTGCATTGTGAAAGCTGCAAAAGGCAACTTCTGGAAACTTCAGTTGTGGAATATCTGTTGGTGCTTGCTTATTAAACTCTTTCCCGGTTAGCAGTTGTTCTGCTAAAAAAGACGGCTTTACTATCTTCTCTGTCATAGTGACCCATCAGATACCTGTGGGAAACCTATAAGCAGGGCATGGGTGCAATGAACCTCTCTAACTTGTGAGAGTTTAATTAAAACATAAATAAAAACCAGGAGAATGTCACACGTATGCATGACATACATACATAGTTTGGCTGTCTGCCTGGAGATGCTTCTCTGCCTGCTCATATATACTGTATTGGGCTTTGCAATAGCCCAATCTACACTGATTTAAGAGCAAACAAGACAGTTGTCTTTTTGGGTAAAGATTCACTAGAAAATTATAATGGCCTTATAATAAATGCTGTGAGTAGTTCGTGGTGAATCTCACCAGCTGCAGTGTCTGAAATGACAAGCTGTGTACTGACACAATATGGTAAGATGCATTCCTGCGCACATTTACCTGTGCAAATAGGGCTTGGTGGACACAGTGGGGCTTCTCAATGGTTTGCATGGTTAGCGCTCATGTGTGCATCATATTTACATATGCTGTAAACAAGAATAGTAATCCATGCCCTTGTCTAATATTTTACTTCCAGAGATTTGATTGCTGGGGATGGAGCCTGCAGACAGACAACCTTAGCAATTCACCCTGAATTGAAACAAAAAGCTTCCCAACTGGCAAAATAAGGGCTGTAATTTATCAGGGGTTTGTACCAGAAAATCGGGTCAGAGTACATTTAATACTACTCAAAAGTTTGCCAAGTGTCCTGCAAGTCTCAATATTATTTACCAAGCACCAAAACTAGTTGATGTGCAAACGATAAATAAATAGGATGGGCTAAATTGACCTGCTCCATAAAGACTCAGAGAAAGAAATGGAATTTAACAGGGCAATCATATACATTTGTACTCAGAAGTAAGCCCCATTTAGTTACCTGGGAGTTACTCCCAGGTAAATGTGTATAGGATCGCAGCCTCAGATATTAATGCCCAGAATTTTATTTTTACTAAACAACTGGACGGGATCTTACCTAGAAATACCTCAATGGGTGAAGTTTTCAAGGCCTGCTCTTCCATTGGCATTGCAAAGTATCTTTTAAAACTGCTTGAAAGTTGCAAAATGAAAAGGTCTCTTGCCCAATACTAATTAAGAGTATTTCCCTCCTGCTGCCAGGCTCAGGTTCCAGTTTTACTGCAGGTATCTGTTTTCAGAATCTGCACTTTGGTGACCAACAACAGGTGGAGACCGTCTGTGCCTCAGCATAATGACAAAAAACAGGGGGAGCTGAACTCTCTCAGCACCAAGTAATCCTGACAGCTATTCTGGTTGCAAAATAAAGCCTAAGCAGGGCATTTATTACCAATATTGGGTATCTTTCAGGGCCTGTAGAAACCAGTTTTATTTTTTGCCCTTTTCACATACTATAGGATCTTTTTTCCTTTGCACTTCAGCTTTAGCGTTTGCATAGGTTTTTTCCCTTATTGGCGTAGTTTCTATCTCTTTGCCAGATCTGAAAGGTCTTCCTTTTCTTGTTGATCATGAGTTGACTCTCACTGTCATTCTCATCAAATCAGTCCTGGTGTTTCTTGGTTTGGTATCCAATAGTTTGTTCACAGGCTGCAATAATGGTTGTTTTTAGCTTTGTCCAGTGTTCCTCGATGTTATCAGGGAACTCTGAAAGCAGATGGTCCTTAGGAGTTGTTTGGAAGCAATCCCGCTTAATAGGATCTCCAGCACTGCTTGAGCTGAGCTCTGCGAGCGCAGCTTTCTCCTGATTGAAGCACAGAGTATTTGAGGACCAGGACATTCTCAGGGAAACCAAAATGTTTCTATTTCCAACTTTACTGTACACTTGTGAAACATGGACCACTTATTAAAACCATCTCCAACTCCTTGAAAGATTCCCTCAAAGATGTCTCCAAAAAATTTTACACATCACTTGGGAAGACAGACAAACAAATGTCAGTGTACTGGAAGAAGCAAAGATCACCAGTGTCTAAGCAATGATTCTTCAACATCAACTTCGTTGGACTGGTCATGTTCAGATGCCTGATGTGATGGGATGATGAGCTGCTTGTGCGTAACACCTGATTATCGTCTTTCAAAGCAACTACTCTATTCCCAACTTAAGAATGGAAAGCGAAAATACCAGTGGATAAACAAAAGCAGTTTAAAGATGCTCTCAATGCAAATAATGAAAAGTGGTATAAACAGGCATCCCAACCTGCAGCCCTCCAGATGTTTTGGCCTACAACTCCCATGATCCCTAGCTAACAGGACCAGTGGTCAGGGATGATGGGAATTGTAGTCCAAAACATCTGGAGGGCTGAAGGTTGGGGATGCCTGGGTATAAAGCACTGACAACTGGGAAACACTGGCCTTGGAGCGCTCCAATTGGAGAACAGCCTTTACCAAAGGTGTCATGGGCTTTGAAGAAGCACAAACACAGGGCAAAAAGGAGAAATGAGCTAAGAGGAAGGCACGTTTGGAAAACCCTCACCGTGATCAACTCCCACCCGGAAACCTATGTCCCCACTGTGGAAGGACGTGTGGATCCAGAATTGGCCTCCACAGTCACTTACAGACTCACCGTTAAGACTGTGTTCATGGAAGACAATCTTACTTGGTTACAAGTGATCGCCAAAGAAGAATGCTCACACACATTCTCTGGGAGATGTGTAGGGAGTGGAAGTCCTTTTTCCTGAGAGGAAATCCTCAGGAACAGCTAGCAACAGAAAGAGCTATCTGTAGGGTTGGTGGGAAGGGGTACAGGTAAGTGTGTAAGTTCACATTTGTTACACAGATTCAAATCTGGCAAGCAAATGCTTCATTGCAGTTTCCTGAAGCCATTTAAATAAGATTACTTACAACTTTTGCTCCAGCCATGAAGCTCATGGGGTGACCTTGGGCCAGTCACTGCCTCTCAGCCTAACCTACCTCATAGGGTGTTGTGAGGAAGAAATAGAGAGGAGAACCATTGTACACCACCTTGAGATCTTTGGAAGATAAAAGTGGTATATAGATGCCATAAATAAAATAAAATAATCTCTAAAAAGTTGAACAAAGAGCAAAGGAGACAGTATCTTCCTTGCTGAGCTCAGGTATTATACATACGGCACACTAAGGTTGCAATCCTAACCCCTAACTTACCTGGGAATAAGCCCCGTTGAATTCAGTACTACTGAATAAACATGGTTAGAATTTCACTAAGTCTTAATATGGATTTGATGCCTGGGGCCAGAGAAAAGAAAGTTATTGTTAAGTATGTAAATACACCTTCTGGACCAGGAGATGGAAGCTTGTATCTCATTAATAGCTTTCACGGGGGCCGTACAGATATACCTTGGGTTGCGAATGCTGCGGGTTGCGCGTTTTCGGGTTGCGGACCGCGCCGAACCCAGAAGTACCGGAACAGGTTACTTCCGGATTTTGGCACTTGTGCACGTGCAGAAACACCGAATCGCGTCGTGTGGGTTGTGAACACTGCGGGTTGCGAACGTGCCTCCCACACGGATCATGTTCGCAACCCGAGGTACGACTGTACTAAGGATGAAAAAAGAGACCAAGGGGTGACCAGAGAGCTGTGATCCCTTAATGGAATTTTGCCTTACAGAAGAAATTCCATAAGAATATGGTGCTGAAAACGATATTCCTCTTGCCCCTTCTAGCCCTGTCAGAACATCCTTTAAGGGTTAAATATGCAAAAACGAGAGGTGCGATCCAAGTTGTAGTAATCCTTTCTGGGAGAGTCTGAAAGGGCCCTGGCCTGAGCTTCTCTGGAGGCACAGAAGCAGTGAATGGCAGTTCCAGACAGGATAAAACCTCTTAAAGCTGCTTTCCTCCTTGTCTGGCCCACTGCCGCTAACCCAAGATTAGTTCTGAGTTGACGAGTCAAATGGAAAAGAAATGAGCCAGAGCTGTCATTTCTTCACTCTCCCAGAGGGGGGAGTTACCACGACACGTGGGACACGATTCCTAATATCGTTATACTGTACCATACAGAAAAGTGTCAATAGTCTAAAAGGTCACAAGAGAAGGTTTGTTCTAATTAGCCCTGCCCCCAAGTTCCCCAGTAATGCTATAGGCTTGTTTACACACGCACACACCCACACCCCACACATAGAGAGCAGGGTTTGAATCCTCACTCAGCCAAGAAGCTCAGTGGGTGACCTTGGGCTAGTCACCATCTCTTAGCCTACCTTCCTTGGAAGATAAAGGCGGTATAAGAATAAATGTAATAAATAAGAATAATGAAATGTACAAGTGTTTGCGTGAAAGAGTGTACATTTATTGACTTGTGGTGTGCACAGGTACATAGACTGTACACTCGTTGAATATAACATGTGAAAAACTATGAGTGTTTATCTCAGTTATTTGTGTACACAAGTACACTGTACACTCATGGGCTGTCATGTGTGAATGTCACCATCATCTCCCTTTTAAGGCTCAAATCCTGTAAGGCACAATTTAGTTAACTCTATCATGGTGATGGACGCTGGCATTTAGCTCATTGGGCCACACAATACAAGCAGGCCTCATTTAAGGGTTGAACAATGATGGCTACAACAGTCTTCTCTCCTCATCCACTTAAAAGCACCATGTACAGTCCATGTTCACACAAACAGTATACTAGAACTGAAAAGGGGCTCCTTCCATGCCATGCAGCTTGGTCTGCTAGGGCAAATGGGGCACTGCCACACCACCTTTATTCTGCCCCCACCTGCCTCCTTAGTTACAACCACTTATTTACAACCACCAGCTGGAGGTACTGCCTGTTAGCTTCCTCCTCCTTCGTTTCAGCCTTGTCCTTGTGCAACTCAGCATGGAGAAGGAGGAGGACAAAGCCAGAATTAGTTCTCTCTGCCAGACGTTAGCTTAGGCTCCACCTAGTGTTGGTCTCCCTGACTTCCACTCCATCAGTCCAGACAGTACTGGGCCCAGGGCTAAGCATGAAATCCATACAGGGACCATCAAAGTCATACAGACACAGAAGAATTCTGCTAGTGAATCCTTTCCTCCAACATGCCTCTGTGGCCTCCAAATCACATGGGTCTTTTCCCATGGCACCCACATTTCAACAGCCTTTCAAGGATATGCCTTATGGGGTTTCCTGATAAAAGGAACTAGTGCGTGCAATGTTAAGTGTCACTTGACTGTCAAGAGTGAGGCAGACATTGAGCATGAGCCCCATACGGAAGCCAACACCTCCAGACTACTCAGAGTACTGTTTGAGAACTTCAGAACCATGGGCAACACTTCTCTGCCAAATGACCTGTTAACCTTCCTCCCCAATTTCATTAAAGCTGCATTTGGAACACAGGAAGCTGCCTTGTAGGCGAATCAAGGGAAAAGTTGTATAATTCATGATAATTTAGAATTTAAATGTATTTTCATGTAATATTTGATACTTCCAGCTGATGAAGGTGAATACATCGAAACAGGGTCCTGACCTGGTTTCCAATCCATCCCTGACTTCTGCTCAATTATTGAAACTGAGTCTCCATCTGCAAGCTGATAAATCATAAGGATCTACATTATTGTTGAGTGAAAAGGAGAACATCTTTGTAACAAATTACAGTTTTATACATATCTCTTTGAGTTTGAGTTTATAATCTCTATTAGAGTTTGTAATCTCTGTTTGAGTTTGTAATCTTTATTATAATACATACTTTTGAATGGATTAGTTTTTGTTTCTATTGATTATTGAGTTGTGAGTAGGGACCACTCCCACTATTGAAACTTACAATGGCCTGAGTTCTTGGTGTGCTTTTTCCTTGTAGGCGAATCAGGCAGTTTGTTCCACCTACCTCAGAGTTGCCCACTCTGATTGGCAGCTGCTCTCCAGGGTTGAAGGCAGGGGTCTCAACTTGCCCAACCAGGAGATGCCAGGGATGGAACCTAGGGGCTTCTGTATGCAAGGTAAACACTCTTACCACCTTCACCCTTCCGCTAAGCTTTGACCAGCGAGCTGCAGCTGTTGCCAGCTCTTACACCGGACTATTGCAATCACAGATATTGCTACTAAGCGCATCCTGAAAATCGCAGGCTTAATTTTTATTAAAAAGAGCCCAGAAACTTTCTAGCCCTTAAGACTGCAAATATAACCTTGAAACTGTTTGGATAATAGTTGATGAGATTTCAGGAGCCGGGGAGGGGCAGAGGATTGAGCAGGATTTCCAGCAGACCAGGAGGGGAGGGGTATTCAGTCAGGGCTGTATTTGGCACTTCCAGTACCCAGCAGAAGCAATCTGAATTATGCAAAATAAGCACTGTTATGCAAACATGCTTTACTTGCATTATTTAGCCAAGGCTCAGAATTTTGGCTTCTTTTCAGAGGGTAGGATATTTTGCACATAATTCCATTCCTTTTAATGCAGAGTATACAGAGGTATGCAGGAACCCTGTGTCCTTGAAGCTCAGGTTTCACTTACAGTTGAAAGGTAGGAGAAGAAGGTCAGGGTCAGATTTCTTGTCGCTGCCTTTCCCACCCCCACTGAAAAGTAAGCAACTGTGTGCAGAGACAGTTAACTAATTAGAAATCTAATCCCAGTTGCAGCTGTATCCAATTTTGCTCTAACACCTCTTGAGGAAGGAGAACCCGCTGGTAAGGAGAAAGAAAGTGTGGTATTACATGCCGAAGCATGCAGTCAAGTCTACTCAAAAGTAAGACCCGTTGACTTCAAGGCATTTTATTTCCAGGTAACTGAATACAGGATAGCTGCCTAAAAAGAAAAAGCCATGTGGATTGTGTTTTACCTTCCAGTAAGTAAGCATGAAGGCTAGAAACTTGTTTCGGTGGGTTTTTAAAAATTAAAATTAAGGCTGATTTTCAAGATGTACTTAGTAGAGCTCTATGCCTGCATGAGCCTTTATAGGGACACATGCAAAATGTGACTTATAAAAATGTATAAACTACTTCCAAATATCTATTGCGTCCACAGGTTGAACACTACAAATTTCCAATCTACCTTTAAGGCTGAAATCCTAAATTACCTTTCCTGAATCCCAGCAGGACTTGCTTCTAGATAGCCATGTTTATTAGAACTGGGATATAGGGATGAAAAAATTACTAACACAAGCAATACACAGCAGACGCATTCAGTAAATTACAGAATTCCACCCAGATATTCCCCAGCTGAAAACTTGACTGACAGTGCCGTTGACCAATGGAACACGAATATAGAAACATTTCATCATCAGAACAATCTTTAATTAGCTGATCCTTCCTTGAGAGCAGGGCAATGTATCCTAGCAACCGCAGAGAACTGCCAGCTTTTGCAAAACAGACTTTCATTAACCACCTCATGGGTGGCAGACAGCAAGAGAAACAATAGTAAGTGAAGGCAATAGTGGCTCCTGGCTCTTTCTTGGTTTCTGAGTTCTTCTAAGCTCTTCTGACATTCCATCTGTACAATGTAAATAAAGATACTACAGTGCTAATTCACGCATCCTGCCAATAAATGTGAGTTTAAAAGGAGGACCACGGATGAACTTCAATGAAAAGAGCAAGGAAGTGGAGAAGTGTATATACACGACAAAAATTAAATAGTGGTGGCCCGCAGAGATTAGAAACCGGGCAGGAACCGGAATATTATAGGGCGAAAGACTGGATGACATTTCCACCAGATCAAATGGACTAGAAACTCTAGAGGCTTAGGGAAAAAAGAATGTTGGGTGGCTTCAAAAAAGGATTAGACACATTCATAGAGGACAAGACTATCAGTGGCTACTAACCCTGAAGCATATGCTCTACTCTCCACAGCCCAAGACAGTATGCTTCTGAATATCACTTGCTGGGAACAGCAGGAGAGGATAGAGCTCTTGTGCTCTGGTCCTGCTTGCAGGTTTCCCACAGGCATCTGCCACTGGCCTGATCCATCAGGGCTCCTCTTAATCATACATGGATGAAACTGAAAGAATGCCAATGGGAACACAATTGGGTGTTGGCTAGATCTACTCCAACACATTCTTAATTTGCAAAACAAGAGTGCATGCACACCAGGAATCTCTTAATAGTGAAGGCATAACTAATCCGTGTCAAATGATCCTGTGTGTACATTCTTGCTTAAAGAAGTGCCTTGCACTGGATTAGATTAGTGCAGCACTCTTTGTAAGAATTCCAGCCCTAGGTGGTTTACCAAAATCTGGCTCATAGTCTATCAAGTCTATTGTCTACCCTGCCCACATCCTGATAAGACTTTGCCTTCACTATTCTTACTGTTTCATAGAGTTGGAAGGGTTTGCGCAGAGCATCCAATCCAACCCATGCTTGATGTAAAGTCTTTCCAGATGTCCTTTTTATTGTGCCGTCATAATTATTTGTGCTCACGGTGATATCAGGCCAGTTGCGTGATATCCTGCTTTCAATACTCTTAGCAGCTTCAAGGTTTTGGGACAGTCATACTGTTTTGTTCCCAATCAGTGCATGTTCCACAACTTTTGGCTGAAATCCTATACACACACCCCCAAATGTTCTGGGTTATTTTTTATGTCCTGCTTTTGTTGTGTGGGAATATTGGGGAAGCGTCACAGAACAACTAATAAAGTGGAATGATTTGTGGGTGGTCCTGTATACTAATGCATTAATGCACTAGCATTGTGCCAATGTTCCAGGATATACCCACAAAATGAAACAATAGCAACAACAAGAAAGAAAACAGTCAGGAGAGGCTCACACATAGAGTGGAAAAATGTAATTCCAAAGGCTGCACCGATTGGCTGCATTATTAGCACGAGGAGATAAACCATGGTTTAATGCTACATGGATAGACTGTAACAAGCTTGAGGGAAGCATCAGGCTAGCATGCTCTCTCTCCCCTCTCCTCATCACACATGGCTAGGAGAAGGACATCTCCCAAGCTTAGTTGGGATACTTTAAAGTATCTCAGTTTAGCATTACAGTTGAACCAGGGATCCTTGGATTTTTAAAAACAAACAAACATCACATCTGTTTTCTAATAAGCCTACCATAGTTGGATTATGAAATCAGCCAGGAAAGGAGAGGGGTAGCATATGAACACCTTGTTGGGCTCATTGAGCCTTGGCTGCATAATGCTAAAATTTAGCTGCTAAATTATGGTTTAGTGTTATGTGGTGAACCAGGCCACTATCAACAGCAAAGAAGGGAAGACAATCCAGACCCTATTAATTAATTGAACTAGCCTGCTGTTCCATTACAAGCCGAAAGGCATAGTTGTACACTGTATGCCAAGCATGTGCTAATCACAATAATCCATTCTCATAGTTGCCGATGAATAACAATTAGGGTCTCCAATATACATCCTGGACTTCAGTTCAAAGAGCCAAAACATTCCAATCAAGCAAAGCACAGTTTTGCATTCAATGAGCTAAACATGCCTGCAAACTACACAGTACAATTCCGTGATCCCTACCTGTCTTTCATGCTCCTCTCAGTTGGTTTTAGGGTGTGCTACCCCTCTTGATGACATTGCTATGGCTGCCTCTTCTTTTCAACATGAGAAGCTGTGACTATTTCTTTCTCTTCAGACTTAGCTGCGTGGCGTTGCTCCTTCCAGCTCAGAGTCTTAGTGTTGCTAATCTCTAATTAGCAGCCCACTAACACAGAAGAGGCCAGGAGCTCGGAAGACTGCCCACCCCCAACCCTGTGGCCCTGTGACCGGTACTGTTCCGATCTGGATTAACGTTTGAGGTGATTTGTCCTGGAGGCCTTACTGCATGTGCCTATATTTCTAAATACCCTTGAGCTGCACTGGGTGATGGGGCATTAAAAACCAAACCAAATGAGTAACTAAAACCACATACAACAATTGCACAGCAAAGGGTCCAGCTTTTCCTTCTACTCACTGGTTTCTTCAGTTACTGCACCTTGTGGCTACTCTGGTCCAAAGAGGTTTCTTTTAGCAAAGATACTAACCAAAATGCAAGATCACAAAACGTGAGCCAGGGAGCGAGGAATGCCTTCCATACACAGCAAGATGAAATATTCTTTTCTGCTTTTTTTAAAAAAAGAGCTAAGGTTAAATAAGTTGAGAGAAATGTAAAACTAGTAAAACTAGTAACTTGAAAAAATAACAAAAAGGAAGCACATATTTTATAATGCTGGAGGACAACCAATGAAGTGGATGTAAAATGACAAGTTTTAAAGCTTTCCCCCCAGAGTACTGATAATCGGAACTTACTGATATAGAACTGGAAATGGTTAAGACTATAACTGGGTTAAACCAACTATCAGCAGAGATACTAACAGCTCTTAAGAAAATAATAATAATTATGTTGGAACAGGCCAAAGGCCTGTCTTAGTCCAGCATTCTGTTCTCACAGTGGTCTATTGACTAAGACCTGTTCTTACTGAGGTGGTAGCCTCATTCTGGGCTGTACCACTTCAGATTGCAGGTGGGGACTCTTCCAATTATTAAGTTCTCTTTCACAAATGTGCCCCCTGAAAACAGAAAAAGGTGTGAGGTAAAAAGGTTTTAGACTATCCATCTCGACATGCTTGTTTTCTATATAGAAGGGAGAACCACACAAATTTATGAGCTACAAGCTGCAGATATAATAGCCCAAATACAGGGTTTGGGTTTTGTTTTTTAAAGTAAACATGAGTTTGCCACTTCAGTGAAAAAATAGGTAATCCAAGTATATATTATTTTGTTGAGGAATGGACTTACTGATGTGAACTGGGAGTGGCTGAAAGAAAATGTCTTATTAGTGACCTTTGCTATACCAGTTGTTTTGGATCAGAATCTTACCTATTCCTGTTTTTTATGTATTGTTCGTATTTCACAAACCCTCTCCATGAGCAGAAAATATAGTATGTGGAGAGTTTGTCCTTATTTTTAGTGAAGGCGGAAATTGTGTGTCCAAACAAATTTCCTTCTGCCTTCATTTTCAGAAATATGTGTTGTGGGGAGGGGAAAGGAGGGGAGAATTCAGAGGCAGTAAAAAGCAATAACAAGTAAGCTATCCAAACCTAATAAGGAAATGTTGCTTTTTGGAATAAAAATATAATGCATAATTATATTTTGTGTGTCATACCCTGCCTGAAAAGTTGGAATTGTCTTATGCATTAAAGCTTTCTTTAGCCCAATGACACCACTCGTCTATCTGTCCCAGGGATGAAGAACTGGTGGCCCTTCAGATGTTTTTGGACATTGGCCATTCCAACTGGAACAGGTGGGAGTTCAAAGTCCAGCAGCATTTCTCTCTCCATCTCTGATCTAGTCGAATCCTGTCTACTCCAGCCTTTCCCAAACTGGTGCCTTCTAAACCATGTTGGCCTCCAATTCCCACCAGCCCCAATTAGCTTGGCTAATGCTCAAGGATGATAGTTGTTGTCCAAAACATGTGGAGAGTGCCAGGTTGGGGAAGACTTTTCTACAACAAATCTCTGGGCTCTCCAGCAGAGGTTGCCTCCCAGCACTTAGCACCGTAAGTCCTTTTAGCTGGAAGCAATTTGGGATCTGAACCTGGGGATTTCTGTATCCAAAGAATAGGCACTACCGCTGAGCTGTGTAGCCAACACCGCAATCCAATAGCCAATTCAGCATGAGGGTTTCCAGTTCCTGTGGAGAGCTTTGAATCCATGTGAGGTAGCCATCTAATTTTTCACTGCATGACCTGTTGTGAGTTGTTTCTCATGTATTGCTCAGTTGGTAGAGTATGAGACAGGGTGAAAGATTCTTGCATTGCAGAGGTTTGGACTAGATGACCCTTGTGGACCCCCCCAGCTCTACAATTCTATGATTCTGTGATTCATGTAACTTTCCTCTAAGCAGGTTTTGAAAGCGCATATGCGAAGTGGCCAGAAAATGACTAAATGATAAGTTTTTGTCAAAGAAGGGCGTAAATGTGTTTTCCAGTTGACATAAGAAAATAATTCATAGTACGCCTACAGAATGTTCCTATTATTTTATTCTCCTTGAGATTATTCCCTAGTCTGTTGTTGTTGTTGTTTTGCATCAGGTTATCATACACTTGATTTAAAATGAGCTCCTATACACTTGTCCCATCCAGATGAACGGCATTCACAAATTACATACTGTATTCCAGACTGAGGATATGGTTTTATACACACTTACCAGGGAATAAGCCCTGTTGAAGACAGTAGGCTGTACTTCTGAGTAAGCATGCATAAGATTGCACTGCAAAGGGCATTCTTGTTGGCACTTGCATACCTCCCCACAAAAAACATAGGTTACCAAAATTGGGATACTAACATCTTCCCTATTGCTTTGGTTCCCATGCAACTTGGTTTTTTAAATATTTTATTTCAAAGTAAAAGTTATTTTGCTGTTTTGCATGTGGTTGTGCATTAGTGATGGTTACCTGTTTGAATTCAAATAAGCCTCTTAATATCCAATTGCTGTTCTGGGTGGCAATCTTGGAAGTTGAAGATGTTGATCTTGCATAGTTCCATACTGCACCCTACAGGACACAAGAGCAAAGTACAAAAACACGTTACTATTAATTTCTCTTATAGGAACAGGCTGTTCTGTTGCATCCTGGACTTGATTCCATGGACTTCTATGGGAATGTTGTTGCTTTACTTAGCTTTCTCCTGCTGAAATAGGGTTAAATTAGAGGGGTTTATATGGACTGTGTTGTGTGTGAGGTTTGTTTGATTGTTTGTTTTACTATTGAAGAATGCAGTTTTCCGAACAAGAGACAAAAGGCTTGTGGTCAAAACATTTAATGCCAATGTGTAAATACAAGAGCTATTCTCAGTACTGGGTGGCCCAACAATCATTGGGACCAGACCGTGGGGCTCTGGGAACAGAACCACAGGCCCAACATGGTAGCTTAGTACCCCCAGTGGCAGCCTAGGGGGCTAGAGGAGGGAGGCATCCCTACACAATCTACTGGGAGACCCCAGAAGCATAGGAAGCCCCCAGAAGGACTGAACCTGTGAATTAAGCAACAAGGACTGAGAACTGTGTTTGCTTTACTCAAGAGTAGAAACTCTGTGGAAAACCCAGCTACTACAACAAGAGGAGGGGGGGGGGGTTTCTGCTCTTGGAACTGTGAACTGACCTACAAAGGGATTGTGCCTGCAAGTTCAACAGTGACTTTGAATTGCTGTGATGTCTTTTGTTTATGTGCATGCTGTTGTGTTGGGATAGTAAGGGCTTAGTTTAAATTACTCTGTTCACGGAGAAAGGCTTGGAGGAATCCAGGAAGCTGGGGGCCGCTTACAAAAGAACTGTTATTGTGTTTTTAAATGTCTTCTTGTGTTTTTGATGTAACTTTCTGCTATCTTTCAAGCACACTGGAATGCTGGTAGTAACCATGTTGGACAGTCATGGAAGACTGCCTTTTGCTAAGGAGGGGGTGGTATTATAGAAATAGGGGGATCCCCCTAAACCCTAGAAGTTAATAAATGCTAGGATTTTGGGTTCTTTGTAATATGCAGGGAGGCTTTAAGCTGCTAAGGGGATTCCTGGGTTGCCTTACTCAAACCAGCCTGGCTGGCCAAGGGAAGAGCAGAGCATTAAAACAGAGAGCCATTGAGGACAACTCCTTGTCCCGAGTGTGACTGGAGATTTGGAGTTTGCCAAGGTAACTGCTCTGGGGGAGGGCAAGGGGCCTCTCAGAAGAAGAGGGAGAATGGCTGAGATCCATCTTGGCAATGAAGGAAAGACTGCCTGCAATGCTCTGGGCCACGCTGTAAGATCGGGACCCCCTCCATGCAGATGGAAGGTGTAAATAAGTGAATAAACCCTGTTTCCCAAAGCACAACAGCCTCAACTGTGTCTTCTGTTATCCTAAGGGACGCAGAGCCTGCAGGTGTGCCTGTTACCCCATGTGCTCTGGCCGCTCCTTGGCAGGCTTTTGCAACAATACATTAAAACCAGTTAGTGGGGTGGGGAGGGGAGGTAATGCCTTAAAAGTATCCGAGTTTGGTGTTCCCAAACCGAGCTGGGTTCTGGTGTTCCGTGTCTGTGAAGAACACTTGCAATAACCTGAATTCTACATTCAGGTAGGTAGCAGTGTTGGTCTGACGCAGTCGAAATAAATAAATAAAATTAAAAAATTGTCCAGTAGCACCTTTTTTAAAATTTATTTCGACTGAATTCTGCAAAAGTCAAATTGTAATACAATGTAAAAAAAGGAGGAATTAAAATGCAATTAAAATCCATTACACATCTAGCCCAGGGCATTAAAATTGCTACAACAGGCAAGAGAAAAACAAATCACCAAGTGGTCCAGCCAGACCCTCAGAAATTTCCAACTACGTACTGTATTAACGACGAGGGACATTATGAATTGAGGAGGCCAACGAACTAAGCTTAAATCCCCCTCCCTCCTGCTCCACGTTACTTCCTGCCACGGGCTGCCTTCCGGTTGTCGCAGTCCGGCCTCCCGTCAGTCAGCCTTTCCCGTCGACTTTCCCCTCTCACTCGAGAGGGACTACATTTCCCATCATGCTCTATTGCGGCGTGACTGCGGGCGCGCAGGTAAAGCGAGGAAGTCGTCTGTTCTGCTGCTGACCGAACAGCAGTTTAGGGGCAGTCGCATTTTTTGTTGCTCTTTATGCAGAATGTGCAGGGAGATGATCTCTGCGTCCTAGAAAGAGAGCGGGGTCTGCACTGCGTTTGCTTTTGATAGGATACAGGGCTTTATAGAAGGCGGACCCGCACCCTCAGAATTGCAATTGTGCAATTCTGCAGATCTGGACAGTCGGGATCTTCTGGATTCTGAAGAATGGTGCAACCGAAGACAATTTTCTTTTTTACTTAGCTTTCCCCCTCCTACACACCCCTGCCCCTCTTTTCTAGCCGGTGTCTGACTGCAGAGGGGAATAGCCTGCCTCTGAAGAAGAGTTAGTGGGCTAAAAATAATAAACAAAAACCCAAATTGTTGAGTGCTGCCTAATATTTTGTCCTGAAGCTGCTGATCGCGCGAGGCAACCGGGCCTATAGCGCAGCTCAGTCGGAGTGTTTAGTTTTAGAACCAGCACCTAGAGATGATGAGGAATGACCTGTCCGTGGCGCTTGCCGGCATCGGCGGGGCAGGGAGCCTGCTAAGAAGCAGCGAGCCCGTGTCTCTGTCTCCAGTGGCGTCCCAAGCAGCTTCCTTACTGGAAGAGGCTGCAGATCTGCTGGTGATGAACAGGGACTTCGCGGCTGCTCTGGACAGGTGCGAGAAAGGCTGCGAGAGCCTCAGGAAGGACCCCGAGAATGAAGATGCTGACAGGTACGTGCTGAATTGAGGCAGAGGTCGGGTGAGAACTGGGAAGAGTGGGATTGATCAGTGCCAGATGTAGGTATGTGCTGAGCTATCTGCAGCCCATGATCTAGGGGCTGGGGCTCATCCTCTTGCAATAATTTTTTAAATAAAAAAACCAGGCAGATTTTATTACTTAGGCCCAGTTGCTTAGTAATATTAAACACACAATGTTTGTGTGTCTATGACTATATGAGTTTCACAATTGCGTACTTACAATTTAGTAAAGTTCGTGGAGGTTTTATGCTGCTCAGAATCAAAGAATAAAGTCAGCCATGAAGCAATACAAGCGTTCAGATCACTGTCTATCATTATAGAGTACATTTTGAGAACAAGTGAGGATTATAATATAGCTGTGATTCCCCTGTGAATGTTCTGTGTGAATGTCTTCGATAATTCCATACTTTTGTAAACTTATTAAACTCCTAGTCTCCAGTTGCTTCAAACCAGTCCTGGAATTGATGTCGTTCTTCTAAAGGGAATTAAATAACGATATTTATTCCAGTACCTGTTAGCACAAATGGCAGAAGAATGCAGTTTCTTACAGAAAAAGACATTTTACCAAGTTACAGCAGAGGGACGGGAAGGGTAAAATGGCCCCTAGCTGTGCTGGGAGACAGCAACTTCCTGCTCCTCCTCTCCTTGAACTTCTATTACCATCTGGTTATTATAAAACTTTGTAAATAAGAACTACTGTCTGTGTTTGCTCCCCCCTCCCCCCCAATACCTTTGCCTTTTCTGTCATGCCTTTTAGATAGCCCTTGCCCCCAGACTACCAATCTTGTTGCTGATCTTTGTATGGCACACTGGGAGTCCTTTTCAGCAGCAGAGTGGGGTTAATTTTTAATAATAATAATAATAATAATAATAATTAATTAATTACATTTTGTGCATCTATTTTCTGCATCAGCTCTGAAGAACTGAAATGCTCCTTATGCACTGTGGGTATCCAGGCCTTGGCTGAGATGAACCGATGGAGAGAAGTCCTGCCTTGGATTCTTCAGTACTATCACGAGCCTGAATGTTGGCCTTCCAGAATTCTAGAGCTGTGGTGGGTTCTGCTCTTACAGACACAGAGTTATATTACTGTATTTTGGAGGTGGTAAGCCTGTTACTGGACTGTACCAGTTTAGGCTGCGGGTGGGAGCTTGCATAGCTGAGTGCACCTTCATGCAGATCAGCTCCCTGCATACAAAAAACTAGATATCTGGGAGAAAGAGGCATTGCACCCTAGCCTTCTGCCAGACATGCTAGTTTTCTGTGTGTATGGATTTTCTTTTTGTATAGAGATGCAGTAAGTCATATGATCTCTCCTGAAGGAGCGTCTCCACCCCCATCGTTCAACCCGGACACTGAAGTCCAGTGCCGAGGGCCTTCTGGCGGTTCCCTCACTGCGAGAAGCAAAGTTACAGGGAACCAGGCAGAGGGCCTTCTTGGTGGTGGTGGCCGTCCTGTGGAACACTCTACCATCAGATGTCAAAGAAATAAACAACTATCTGACATTTAGAAGACATCTGAAGGCAGCCCGGTTTAGGGCAGTTTGTAATGACTGATGTTTTAATGTATTTTTAATCTTTTGTTGGAAGCCTCCCAGAGTGGCTGGGGAAACCCAGCCAGATGGGCAGGGTATAAATAATAATAAATTATTATTATTACTATTATTATTATTACTATTATTATTATTACTATTATTATTATTTTGTCTGGGAAGGACGTTTTGCTTGGAGAGTGTTCTGAGGGCCAGATAGAGCCCTGCACTAAATTATACTAGCTCCCTCTGTGTCAAGGGCTTTCTTGAGAATGCATAGGAAAAATAATATGCAAATACAATGGTGTCATTATAATAATATTAAAGTGGTGGTATTGCTTTGTTTCCCTCTCAGCATCCTCCTGCATAGTAAAGTGGAAGAACCTCATGTGATGCTAGATGTCGCCAGAGACTGGTTACATTTCTCAGCCAATCAGCACTTGCCTAGTTACGGCCTCTTGGCTCAGCTGCACCTGTTCCATGTGCTGTTGCCGCTCAGGCTCTTTGCAGAGGCAGAGGAGCTAATCCGAGATTGTAAAGCATTGAGCAAAGAGCAACAGGTGGAGGCCTATGAGAGCATTAAGGAGCAGAGGCAGCAGTGGCTGCAGAAGGAAGAGGTGGTGTGCCAGCTTCCTGACGAGCGGCCAGAAATGGTGTGGAAGCAACGGTTGGGTAGGCTTTTCTTAAAAGCAGTCTTATGTGTTTTGTAGCTGAAACCATAGATGCCTGGAGTATATAAATTTTCTTGCCACCTAGTCTGGAAACAAAGCCTTATGAGGAGTGGTTGAAGGAGGTGGTTATGTTTAGCCTGGAAAAGAGGAGACTGAGGGGAGATATGATAGCCATCTTCAAATATCTGAAGAGCTGTCACCTGGAAGATGGAACAAGCTTGTTTTCTCCTGCTCTGGAGGGTAGGACTCGAACCAAGAAAGGAAATTCCGACTAAACATCAGGAAAAACTTTCTGACAGTAAGCTGTTTGACAGTGGAACAGTCTCCCTTGGGAGGTTGTGGACTGACCTTCCTTGGTGGTTTTTAAGCAGAGGTCGAATGGCCATCTGTCTCAGATGGTTTAGCTGAGATTCCTGCATTGCTGGGGGTTGGACTAGATAACTCTTGAGATCCCTTCCAACTCTACAATTCTATTAATCTAGTAAGAAAATTGCAGTCCTACAGCATTCAGACAGCTTAATGAAACTGTTGGGTGAAGGGGACACACTTTCAACAACTTCACTGGGATTTACTATTAGCATAGATAAAGCGTTTGCTAAGGGGCAAAAGCATTTCCTTGATCAGTCACAAGAAATTGGTGCTGGCTGTACAGTCCTCACATGACAACGGTGGTGTCTGGAGAGTTTTTAAGGGAGAAAGGTTATTTTTCATGGAATCATCTCTGGAAATAACTTTTTAAAAGTTCCTTTTGAGTGGTGCCTCCTCGCCACTTTCCCTGGCGTAATGTCTTCCTTTCGTTTTGCAGGTTTGGTATCCCAAAAGGTGTTGACCATATTGGCACAGCTGGGTCGAGTGCTGGGATCCTTGGCAGGCCAGCTGTGTTCCATCCCCTACAGAAAGACACTCTTGGCTGCTTTCATGTTGTGTCTCATTGTCATGAGACTTGACCCAGGTATACTTGAGAGAGGGGAGACAGTGGGAGGGGAAGGGAAAGTAGTATCCAGCTGTTACCGTGTGAAATATTTAGCCTATGTGGGGTTGTATCTGGAATGGCAGTGTGTGTGTATTGACACACAGTGCTGCTTGGCCATGTTTGGGATTTCAGGAATGACTTGTAAAGCACAGACTGCTGGGGATATGGTCAAGTCTGCCGTATCTGGAGTGGGATGGAATGAGAGCCCCAAATTCACCCGAGTTCCAGGAGCAAAGGAGTAGAAGGCCTGTCAGGGAGTAGCTGCATAAGAACCAAGTATACGACAGCTTCCTGAGTTAGACTCTTGGCCGATCTAGCACTGGCAACGGCTCACTTGGGTTTCAGGCAAGGAGTCTTTCTGGGAACGGTAGTTTGTTTTAGGTGCTGGGAATTGTAGCTTTCTGAGGGGTCTTCTAACTACTCTCAGCTACCTTAACGAACTACAGTTCCCAGGTTTTTTGGGGGGGCGGAGCCGTTGCTGTTAAAGTGACACAACAGTGTTTTAAACGTATGGTGCATGTGATACCTGAGTGGTTTATTTTAGTTGTACGAGAAGCCTTGGGTCATTGTGTGTTTACATTTGGAGGAGGAATGTTTGACCAGTGTCGTGAATAATATTTGCTTATTGTTATGGGTAGATATGAGAAATGAAAGTCATTATTTTCTTCTTCTCTTTTCCAGCATCTCCCACTTCTCTGCCCTTCCTCAACAGGCTAATCCAGCTCTTCCATCAAGCCCGCTTGGCTGCATTTTCTTCACACTCCAGGCCTCCAGTTCAAGACTAACTGACTCCACTGCCTTCTGTATGATGCTGAAGCAGTGCTTGTTGGAGGACCGCGGCGAAGCCACTTGCAAGTCAATGAAGGTGACTGCAGCTGTTGAGAGAGCACCTGCAGTGAGGCAGAGACTTCTTCGAGAATTAAGGATAGTGGCAGTGCAGTATCTGGGCAGGGTATCTGCTGTGTCATGACCACAGCGATGGGACTGATAAAGCATTTCCGTGATAGATAGTTGGAATTTGGTGGCTTTGTATACGATCACTTAGATATCAACTAGATATCTTTATAACTGAGTTCTTGGAGCTTCTGTTTAAGGCTGATTTTTTTCGTGTTTTTGATTCTGTGATATTGATTTATGTATTATATATGTATATTTGTAACATTAATTTTATTTAAATCACTTCCGTCTTGGTTTTTGGTCCCAGTTAGAAAATGCCCCTGTCCCCCGACAGTTCGCAAGCTGTGATCACGTCCACACCATTCGTTTAAAGCAGAGTTTCCCAAACTTGGGTCTCTGGCTGATTTTTTTACTACAACTCCCATCATCCATAGCTAGCAGGACCAGTGGTCAGGGATGATGAGAATTGTAGTCAAATAAACAGCTGGACACCCAAGTTTGGGAAACCCTGGTTTAAAGCAAATTTATAGCACTTTTAACAGTCATGACTCCCACACCAAAGAATTCTGGCAACTGTAGTTTACCCCTCACAGAGCTGTACTTTGCAGCACCCTTCACAAACCACAGTTCCCAGGATTCCTAGTGGGAAGCCACGTGCTTCAAATGTGTCATGTGGATATTATCCAAATGGACAGAGGTAATAAAACGAAGCAGAGAGCAAAACAAAGCCAGCCACATTACAACTCTTAGCAGCAAAGGGAAAAAAATCCTCCAAAGGCTGCTAGAAAATAAAGGTATTGACAAATAAGGGGACTAATCAGGACAGCCAAGGTGGGGCGTTCCATAATTTGAGCAGTGCAACCCAATGGACTCTTCCCCATGATGTGGTTAACCAAACCTCCACTGGCAACAGGACAGAGTGAGGCCTCTGATGAAAATCACAGTGGGTGGGCAGGCTCACATGGAAGGCTGAAATTCTTCAACTGTCTGGTCACAATCCCTTACTTAGGGTCCCCAAGTGCTTGACAGCCAAGCTGATTCTTGGGTGCCCATTGGGCAAGTGCAAAGGGTGTTTTGTAAGCCACCCAGAGCTGCTGTTTTAAACTTCTGATGTCCTTGATTTAAAGAGGGAATGTGGGGAAGCTTTGCAAGGGGCTTTAAAGGCAAGAGCAAGCGCTGGAAACAAGCAGGTAGGCAGAGAAGACTGAACACAACTGGAGTTAATAGGCTCAAAAACGCAAGTCTAGCTGCTGCATTTGGCACCGGCCGAAGTTTCCGAACACTTCAGCAGCCCAGCAAAGTGTGTGCTGCAGTCATTGTCCAGAAGCACCCAAGACCACAAGCTTGGTTTTTCAAGGAAACTGCTATCCCTTCCAGTAAAGGTGTGTGTCTAATCTTGGATTGGCTTTCCTACTGATCAGAAGTGCCTCTGTCTTGTCTGGCTTAAAGTATCAACTCATTAGCCCGCATTCTACCCACCACTGCTCTCAAATTGCAGTTCAGGATCTCCACACCCTCCCTGGACGGAAGGAAGGAAATGCAAGCTAGAGATGGGTGTCCACAGCATATTACTGACACCATATAACCTCCTAGCTGTTTCATGCAGGCGTGAATTTCATGCGGGGACACACTGGAGTCCTTTGTGATGTAGGGCAGAGGCCAAGGAAGAAGAGTTTGGATTTGATAGCCCGCCTTTCACTCCCTTTAAGGAGTGTCAAAGTGGCTAACATTCTCCTTTCCCTTCCTCCCCCACAACAAACACTCTGTGAGGTGAGTGGGGCTGAGAGACTTCAGAGAAGTGTGACTGGCCCAAGGTCACCCAGCAGCTGCATGTGGAGGAGCGGAGACGCAAACCCAGTTCACCAGATTACGAGACTACCGCTCTTAACCACTACACCACACTGCCTCACGAATTAAACACGAATCCCTAAAAGCCATGTTCAGCAACTGACTTGCAAGGTAAGACTACAGCCACTGCTAAACAGCGCCTCCCATCCCAAAGGGATGGTCAATGGTATTAAAAGCTTGTTGCAAGTTCCAACTGGCCTGCAGTCCCCTTGTTCAGCTCACAGCATAGGTAATCCACTAGTGTAACAGATATTTCAGTGCCAAAACCATACTGCAAAGGATAAAGATCGTACCTTGAGCACTTTGCCCAAGTAGCATAAATAGGAAACCAGCAGGTAATCGCCTAGGATGGTGGGATCTGATGAAGGCTCCTTTGATAATGCCTTACAACTCCTTCCTTCAGTCCATACGGTATTTCACTATTCTTTACAACCTGCCCCACCAAATTGACCTGCCCTGCTCTGGCTGCCTTAAGGAGTTGGGATGGACAAGGGCCAAGAGGACAGATGATCAGCCTAACACCTCCAAGCACTGTGTCCACATCCTCAGACTGAAGGAGCTAAAACATACCTATTAAAACAGGATGATCAGGTAACAGCATAAGAAGAGCCCTTGCTGAATCAGATCAAAGGCCTATCTAACTCCACCTCCAGTTCTCACAGCAGCCAACCACATGCCTATGTGAAACCTGCAAAAAAGTTATGAATGCAACAGCAGTACCAGATGACAGCAGGGATAGCTCAGTCTGGAGAGCAGGAGGCTCTTAATCCCAGGGTAGGGGGTTTGAACCCCATGCTGGGCAAACGATTCCTGCATTGACTAGATGAGTCTAGGAGGTCCTTTCCAACTCTACAGTTCTATGATTCTACCAAGGCTTCCATAGACTTCACAATGAGAACAGGATCTATTTTGAAACTAACACGAATGACTTTATCAGCAAGGTGCCTTGCAAACTAACTGGTCGCTCTAGGCCAGCACAGTGCCCTTTCCCCTCTCAGAATACTTTACCCCTTGGAACAGCTCTGCTAGATGACAACGCATTGATAGGAAGATGGCAGAGAAAGTTGATGGCAAACAATAGGTGCTAGCTGAGGGATGGACAACCTGTGACTTCCAGATGCTGCTAGACACCAGCTCCCATCACTTCTGGTCATGGGCTGGTAGAGGCTGATGAAAGATGTCCTACAACATCTAGAGGGCTACAGGTTCCACATACCTATGTTTTGTTGGATTTGTGATGTGTCTTCCAAGGTCTACTCAGCAGATTCAATGTCCTGAACTCAGAAAAAAAAATGAGCATTCAGTAGAATCAAATGGGAAAGCTTTCCCATGGCCTCTACTACTTCAAGATTCGGGTGGGTGTTTGCAAATTTGAATTCTTCCCAGTGGGGGCAGGTAACTCCTTCTACATAGTAAACGATTCAGCCCAGCTTCCTTGAAATATATTTCCCTGCATGCAAGCAGCTTCCCCCCCAAAAAAACTTGTCCATGGCAGAAGCATTCAAACAAACCACCCCTACACAAAGCCAGAAGTGGCAGAGTCCCAGGAAAAGAACCCGGTTCTGCTCAGAGAATAAAACAGAGCCAAGAGGAAGACGCTCCTCCTATCATTTCAGGTGGGGAAGGGGACATGGGCAGACGGCTTCTGCTGAGCCCACCACCTGAGAGTGAGTGAGTGTTCAGTGATGTAAATGGCAGGAGCAGGAAAGGGGAGGTTGCCAAGGGTGATTATGACCTTCCTCCCCTGCACTGTGATGCTCAATGGCACTCCCTGGGGGTGGCATGCATGGCTTGGGGTCCTTGGCACCCAGCTGCCTAGAGCGAGACAGCAGTGGGAACATCAACATCCACAGCTGCTGTTGTTAATCGGGAGCGAGAGTGAGCACTACTTGAGGCACCATGGTAAGGAAGGCAGGGGAGCTTCCTGCACATGGAAGGTACCAAGGGGAGAGAAGGTTTCCCCTGCTTCAGAACTATTGAAAGGGTAGAAGATCAAGGCAGTTTGACAATACAGGATTGATGTGGCGTAGATGTCAGGGTGGAGATCAGGGTTAGGGAACCGCCAAATCCTGCTGGGCTTTTAAGTCCATCCCTGACCATTGGCCCTGGTGGCTGGGACTGGTGGGTGTTAGAAGTCTAAGAACATCAGGAACGCCACGGGTCTCCCTTCCCTGATCTACACCCTGACATTTTATCCACCATCACATCAGTTCTGTGATGGCAAGGTTGATGCTGCAGCAGCCAGCTGTTCCAGGCCAGCAGCTGAATGACTTGAGAGCATTTGTATCCCACCCTTTTCCCCAAGGTGCCAAGGAGAAGCCCACAAGCAATAGCACTCCTGACTCATGTTTCCCAGAAACTAGTACAGTGGTACCTCGGGTTAAGAACTTAAATCGTTCCGGAGGTCTGTTCTTAACCTGAAACTGTTCTTAACCTGGAGCACCACTTTAGCTAATGGGGCCTCCTGCTGCTGCCGTGCCACCGCTGCACGATTTCTGTTCTCATCCTGAAGCAAAGTTCTTAACCCAAGGTACTATTGCTGGGTTAGCGGAGTCTGTAACCTGAAGCGTCTGTAACCCGAGGGAGCACTGTATAAGACCTCTGACATTGGGGATAGAAAATAGCCAGCATGTCTAGGAGCCACTGATAGCTTTATCCTACCTAAATTTATCTAACATTTTTAAGGCGTCATAGTTGCTAGCTATCACAACATCTAGTGAGTTCCATAGTTTAACCATGTTCTTTTTTCCATTAATTGAATTCTTTATTAAACATATTTTACAAAATTATACAGCAATATATTACAATTTGTATCCCATCCTATACCGCAGAAAAATTAAAAATACATTTTTTTAAAAAAGACCTAAAATAGACTTCCGATTGTTCTAAAAAACAAAAACGAAATTACACTTGTTCTCTTTTACAGTATCCTATTAATATATTATGTTCTTAAATCTTTTTGATAACAAAAAAGGAAAAATAAATAAATAAAAACATTAAGTTTACATATATTGTCTGTACAATGCAAGACTCATTCAAGATCTGCCAGGAGGTTTTTGCTGTCACAGTAGTTTTTCAGGTACTCCTTGAATATAATCCATTCTTGGTTTACTTTTTGCATCATGTTCTACAATGATGATAAATGAGAGAGAGCTGTCAAATATTGGTTAGGCTTTCAATCCCTCTCTGTTTTATTCAGACATTGCCAGTTAATGTTGACTGAAGCTTTCCCCTTGATTTTATTTATGCCAGCTGTCAGCAATGCACACTGTAGCAAAAAATGCCAACCACATAAATCTAATGGCATCTGAACTGGTCCAGAAAAAGATATTGGGGTTCGATATTGTTTATCTAGTGTGTGTGTGTGTGTGTGTGTGTGTGTGTGTGTGTGTATGTATTTGAAAACATCAATAAAAATTATCTAAAAGTTAAAAGTGATGGATAGCTTTATGTGCAGCAGCTGTGAAAAAGGTTAATTCCATGTTAGAGATCATAAGGAAAGCAAATGAAAATAAAACTGCCAATATAGCAACAATATTGCTATACAAATCAATGGTACAACCACATTTGGAATACTGTGTACAGTTCTAATCACCACCCCTCCAAAAGGAGAATGTAGAAGGGAAATGTTAGGAAAGAGCCACCAAAGTGATCAATGGAATAGAGTAGATCCCCTATGAAGAAAGGCTACAGTGTTTGGAGCTTTTCATTTAGAGAAAAGGTGACTAAGGGCGGATTTACACACAGGAATAACAACGCTATAAAGAAGTCAGAAATTAAATCGTTTTATAACAAAAGAGAAAAAAACCTATGTAAAAATCAAATACAAATTTTGTTTGCTCTCTGGCGCCATCTGGTGTTGCATGTTTATAACACTTTCAAAGTGTTGTTTTTTGACTAATGTAGTTGAGTCCTAAGTAGGGGATATAACAGAGGTATAAAAATTGCATGGTATGGAGAAAATGCATAGAAAGATGGTTGCACCCACACCCCACGTCTCATAAAACCAGAACTTGGGTTATCTACCGCATTTTGAACCAGCTGAAGTTTCCAAATCATCTTCAAGGGCAGCCCTGTGTAAAGAACGTTGCAATAACCCAATCTGGAAATTACAAAAGCACGCAATACAGTGGCCAGGTCATTTCTGTCCAAAAGGAACTAGAGCTGGAAAAGGGGACTCCAAGCCACGGAGGCCACTCCAGCGATAGTATTGAACCTAAAAGCACCCCCAAGCTGAGGACCTGCTCCTTCCAGAGGCCTGCAAGGCTGTCCTGGACAGGCTGTCTCCCCACCTCCTTGACCTGAGAACTCGGAACACGCAGTACCTCTGTCTTTTCAGGATTCAGCCTCTATTTATTAGCTCACATCCAGCCCATCCCTGCCTCCAAGCAGCAGTCTAACACCTCAATTGCCTCTCCAAATTCAGATGGGACAGATAGAGGAAGAGAGGTGACTCGTGGGGTCCCGCCCAACTCTACAGTTCTTTGGTTCTAAGACAGTTCTGGTCCAGCAGTCCCAGCAGTGCCAAGCAACTAGGTCTAGCTACCATTTTAATTTGACTAAGTGCTTCAGAGTGACTCTGCAGCTGCATTGTTGTGGGAAATCAAACTTAAAATAAATAAACCCTTCCAAGCATATGCATGAAACTACTTACAGGTTAGGGACGTGGGTGGCGCTGTGGGTTAAACCACAGAGCCTAGGACTTGCCGATCAGAAGGTCGGCGGTTCAAATCCCCACGACGGGGTGAGCTCCCATTGCTCGGTCCCTGCTCCTGCCAACTTAGCAGTTCGAAAGCACGTCAAAGTGCAAGTAGATAAATAGGTACCGCTCCGGCAGGAAGGTAAATGGTGTTTCCATGCGCTGCTCTGGTTCACCAGAAGCGGCTTAGTCATGCTGGCCACAAGACCTGGAAGCTATATGCTGGCTCCCTCGGCCAATAAAGCGAGATGAGCACTGCAACCCCAGAGCTGGCCACGACTGGACCTAATGGTCAGAGGTCCCTTTACCTTTACTTACTTACAGGGTGCAAAAAGGAATGCACCTGTCCCAAAGAGTCTGTGTCGTGTCTTCTGACTTCACCCTGTTCTCCATTCTGCAGCGTGAGTGCATCTCCATTCACGTTGGCCAGGCTGGAGTTCAGATCGGCAATGCATGCTGGGAACTCTTCTGCCTGGAGCATGGAATTCAGCCAGATGGCACCTTCGCGGAAAAGAACCATCCCAATAATGACGACTCCTTTGCTACGTTCTTCAGAGAGACTGGCAACGGGAAGCATGTGCCGCGAGCTATCATGGTGGACTTGGAGCAAACTGTAGTCGGTGAGTTAAGGCTGTCTCAGGTCACATGAAATGCTTGTGAGATCATATAGTGGCTCAGGGGGCCACATTTCCTCAATGGGCCTCAGGTTTCCAAATCCCGGAATATGCCTTAGGTGGGATAACCATTAATAGATGAATCTTCCATTCCATGTGTGTAGTCAAGCCCTACTGAATTGTTCAGCTGTAAGACGTGGGTGGAGCTGTGGGTTAAACCACAGAGCCTAGGACTTGCCGATCAGAAGGTTGGTGGTTCGAATCCCCGCGATGGGGTGAGCTCCTGTTGCTCGGTCACTGCTCCTGCCAACCTAGCAGTTTGAAAGCACCTCAAAGTGCAAGTAGATAAATAGGTACCGCTCCGGCGGAAAGGTAAACGGTGTTTCCGTGTGGTGCTCTGGTTTGCCAGAAGCGGCTTAGTCATGCTGGCCACATGACCCGGAAGCTGTACGCCGGCTCCCTCAGCCAGTAAAGCGAGATGAGCACCGCAACCCCAGATTCGGCCACGACTGGAACTAATGGTCAGGGGTCCTTTTATGTTTACCTTTAAGAAAACAAAAGTTGTTTTCTAATGGTATGAACAATCAATCTATTCAACTCTTTAAAGCCACAGCTTTCTATGGAATGCCCCAGCTAATAGATACTTCGGAACCTGTAGCCCAGCAGATGTTGTTGGACCATCTCAGCATCTCTGACCATTGACCATGCTGGCTGGGGCTGATGGGAGTTGGAGTGCAACAGGTTCCTCACCACTTAATTGAAATACCAGGCCATGGTTTTCTATCTAGATTCAGAGTTCGGTTGCCTTGTATTAAAATTCAGCTCCTTTTGGAAGGCCTTACGCTTCCTTCCCCCTTTCACAGATGAAGTGCGGGCTGGCACCTACCGTCAGCTTTTCCACCCGGAACAGCTGATCACTGGCAAGGAAGATGCAGCTAATAACTACGCCCGCGGTCACTACACTATCGGGAAGGACAGGATTGAGCTAGCACTGGATCGCATCCGAAAACTGGTAAGGCACAACGGAACTGAAAGCATGTTTTGGTAGGCTACAATGTTATACTGAATGGCACTTCAAAGAGATCAGAAATGCATTGGCTGGGTCCCTGGAGAACCTGAGGACCAAGCAAAAGAAGTTCCCCCTTTGGTCCACCTGAGTCCAACTCCACCCATCAGATATCTCTCTTAATTAGGAGGGTGTCATAGCTCTAATTTACTTGTTCATTCTAATGATTATGTTTATGTAAGTCAATATATCATCTTATTTTACAATAGATATTTACCGTATGCCAATCAGTAGATTTATTGATTGAGATCTATGGGTATAGGACGATATACGTATTTAACAAAAATTAAAATAAAATAGATACACAGAGAGAGACATGCACACAGAAACGCACTCATGCATATGTATGGACACATACACCATCCATCCCTTTCTCCTAGCCACATTCTGGATTGGTTGAGAAAGGATGTGGAGAAGCCAGTTTGTACCACACTAAGCAGACACCTGGGTGTTTCTTTAATTCAGATGGAGAAACACTTGTTTTATAGAATGACTAGATAAAATGGAGGGCCCTTTAATACAAGGATGGGGAAGCAGTGTTGAAGAATAGTGAGGTAGGACATGGCTCCTAATATCACATTTGCCAATTGCATGGAAAGAGAAATAAAGTTTCCGTCCTCTCCTAATGCTTTTGGTGCTGAATCTCCACCCCTCTGTCTGCCTACTTAAACAGACTAAAATACTTTTCACAATGTACAGTCCTTCCTGGACTCTAACATTTCAGAACTCAGGAGGGGTATCTTATTTACGCAGGCTCATTGGTGTGATAAAAAAGCTCCCTGCATGTGTGAGGAAAGCACCTAAATGATGATTCCCTTTACAGGCTGACACCTGTTCAGGGCTACAAGGATTCCTGATTTTCCACAGCTTCGGAGGAGGCACAGGTTCTGGCTTTACCTCCCTGCTGATGGAGCGCCTGTCTGTGGACTATGGCAAGAAGTCCAAGCTGGAGTTTGCCATCTACCCAGCCCCCCAGGTTTCCACTGCGGTGGTGGAGCCCTACAATTCTATCCTGACCACCCACACCACCTTGGAGCATTCCGACTGTGCCTTCATGGTGGACAATGAGGCCATCTACGACATCTGCCGACGCAATCTGGACATTGAGCGCCCCACGTACACCAACCTGAACCGCCTCATCAGCCAGATTGTCTCCTCCATCACCGCTTCCCTGCGTTTCGACGGCGCCCTCAACGTGGACTTGACTGAGTTCCAGACCAACCTGGTGCCTTACCCTCGCATCCACTTCCCCTTGGTGACCTATGCGCCCATCATCTCCTCCGAGAGGGCTTACCACGAGCAGCTCTCCGTGGCCGAAATCACCAGCTCCTGCTTTGAACCCAACAACCAGATGGTGAAATGCGACCCCCGCCATGGGAAGTACATGGCCTGCTGCATGCTCTACCGAGGTGATGTGGTGCCCAAAGACGTCAACGTAGCCATTGCTGCCATCAAGACCAAGAGGGCAATCCAGTTTGTGGACTGGTGCCCAACTGGCTTCAAGGTGAGGAGAGATTCATATTGGCATGAACTCTGGGTCCCAATGCAATCATTAAGGTTTATCAAGAGAGGAATCTTTGGAAAAGATTCAGAAAAGGGCTTTTTCTGAACATCTGAAGCTTTTTACTTTAGAAAAAAAGCAGATAAGGGGAGACATGTAGTGTGGAGAAAGGGGATGCCATAGGAATTGCTGGTGAACATACCTGTGGTTTGGTGATTCCAAAAAAAGTCACACTCCATCCCATTCCCTATTGTTATTTCCCGTATAAAATAGAACTGCCTTGCAAACTATTTCACCATAGGTAAAGGTAAAGGGACCCCTGACCCCTGTTCGGTCCAGTCGCGTATGACTCTGGGGTTGTGACACTCATCTCACTTTACTGGCCGAGGGAGCCGACATACAGCTTCTGCATCACGTGGCCAGCATGACTAAGCCGCTTCTGGCAAACCAGAGCAGTGCATGGAAATACCATTTACATTCCCGCCGGAGCGGTACCTATTTATCTACTTGCACTGTGTGCTTTCGAACTGCTAGGTTGGCAGGAGCAGGGACTGAGCAACGGGAGCTCACCCCATCGTGGGGATTTGAACCGCTGACCTTCTGATCTGCAAGCCCTAGGCTCTGTGGTTTAACCCACAGTGCCACCTGTTCACTATAGGGTTGCCAACAAATAGAGGGACATCACTCAGTTCCCATAGAGAATTATGATGGAAGGTATCAGTCTTTACCAGAACTACAGGCAGTATGTCACCTCATTCTTATTCTACCTCTATGGTTCCAATTTAGAGGTGGTTGCTTGAACTGATACCATTTATGTGTGTGTCTATATGCTTGCTTTCTCCCCTTTCCTTCTAATCCTACCAGGTTGGCATTAATTACCAGCCGCCAACTGTAACCCCTGGAGGAGATCTGGCCCAAGTCCAGCGCGCTGTCTGCATGCTCAGCAACACCACTGCCATTGCTGAAGCCTGGGCAAGGCTAAACCACAAGTTCGACCTGATGTTTGCCAAGAGAGCGTTTGTGCACTGGTACGTTGGTGAAGGCATGGAAGAAGGGGAGTTTGTAGAAGCTCGAGAGGACCTGTCCGCGCTGGAGAAGGACTATGAGGAAGTGGCAACTGACTCGTTTGAGTCGGTACTCGACAGCGAGGAAATCTAACAGTTTGCTCCTCTCTGTGCACCAGATTGTCTCTTGTCTGTTTCTTCCCTTCCTTTGGGCCTTTGTAGACTTTGAGGGAGAAATTTCCTTCAGAGGTTCCGTGTGGAGGCTCATGAAAAGTTCCCAATGGGTCGGACTTTATTCAGTAACGCATTACAGGACAGAGTTAAAAGAGTTTGCGAGAGCTTTCTTTCAGAAAACACTATACAGTGGTACCTCGGGTTACATACGCTTCAGGTTACACATGCTTCAGGTTACAGACCCCGCTAACACAGAAATAGTACCTCAGGTTAAGAACTTTGCTTCAGGATGAGAACAGAAATCGTGCGGCGGAGGCACGGCAGCAGTGGGAGGCCCCATTAGCTAAAGTGGTGCTTCAGGTTAAGAACAGTTTCAGGTTAACAACGGACCTTCGGAAAGTATTAAGTACTTAACCCGAGGTATCACTGTATACGAAAAATATGTTGTCTTAGCTGTTTTACCTTCTGGCCAACCACTTCATTCCACCATGTTTTCACCCAACCACAGCCCTTGAAATGCAACTTTACCCAACCAGTTTCTTTTACTCTACATGCACAGCCCTCCTTGTACCTTATGCGGAGCTCTTTTTCACTCTCACAGTGTTAGGTTCCTCCTAACTGGTTCCTACCAGTTTTGTGGTCAGGCCACACTTTTGCATACATGATGATAGACATTCCTTTTGCAGGCATTCCATGTCAACCTTTAACACAAGCCTGTGTCATGTGGGCATCCAGCATCATAATACAAGCCTACAGTGAGTCTTGAAATGAGTGAGCTGAAGAAAACTGGGCAGGGATTCAGCCTGTGTGAGATCAGCCTCCCCTGGCCGAAGGAGAGAATTGGGAGGCAGCCAAGGAAACCTCCTCCAATTGGGCGGCGGCCAGAGCAGGTCAGGTGACTCCTATAAAAGCTTCCACATCAGGAGCAACTAGGAGACTTGGGCTGCATATACACCATACATTTAAAGCATATGTCTTCCCACAAAGGATCCTGGCAACTGTAGTTGATGAAAGGTGCTGATGGAAAATGTAGCTCTGTGAAAGGTAAACTGCAGTTCCCAGGATTCTTTTTTTGGGTGGGGTGGGGAGTGGAACCATGTGGTTTAGAATCATAGAATCATAGAATCATAGAATCATAGAATCATAGAGTTGGAAGAGACCACAAGGGCCATCGAGTCCAACCCCCTGCCAAGCAGGAAACACCATCAGAGCACTCCTGACATATGGTTGTCAAGCCTCTGCTTAAAGACCTCCAAAGTAGGAGACTCCACCACACTCCTTGGCAGCAAATTCCACTGTCGAACAGCTCTTACTGTCAGGAAGTTCTTCCTAATGTTTAGGTGGAATCTTCTTTCTTGTAGTTTGGATCCATTGCTCCGTGTCCGCTTCTCCGGAGCAGCAGAAAACAACCTTTCTCCCTCCTCTATGTGACATCCTTTTATATATTTGAACATGGCTATCATATCACCCCTTAACCTCCTCTTCTCCAGGCTAAACATGCCCAGCTCCCTTAGCCGTTCCTCATAAGGCATCGTTTCCAGGCCTTTGACCATTTTGGTTGCCCTCCTCTGGACACGTTCCAGTTTGTCAGTGTCCTTCTTGAATTGTGGTGCCCAGAACTGGACACAGTACTCCAGGTGTGGTCTGACCAGAGCAGAATACAGTGGCACTATTACTTCCCTTGATCTAGATGCTATACTCCTATTGATGCAGCCCAGAATTGCATTGGCTTTTTTAGCTGCCGCGTCACACTGTTGGCTCATGTCAAGTTTGTGGTCAACCAAGACTCCTAGATCCTTTTCACATGTACTGCTCTCAAGCCAGGTGTCACCCATCTTGTATTTGTGCCTCTCATTTTTTTTGCCCAAGTGCAATACTTTACATTTCTCCCTGTTAAAGTTCATCTTGTTTGTTTTGGCCCAGTTCTCTAATCTGTCAAGGTCGTTTTGAAGTGTGATCCTGTCCTCTGGGGTGTTAGCCACCCCTCCCAGTTTGGTGTCATCTGCAAATTTGATCAGGATGCCCTTGAGTCCATCATCCAAGTCGTTGATAAAGATGTTGAATAAGACCGGGCCCAAGACAGAACCCTGTGGCACCCCACTAGTCACTCTTCTCCAGGATGAAGAGGAACCATTGATGAGCACCCTTTGGGTTCGGTCAGTCAGCCAGTTACAAATCCACTGAGTGGTAGCATAGTCAAGACCGCATTTTACCAGCTTCTTTACAAGAATATCATGGGGCACCTTGTCAAATGCCTTGCTGAAATCAAGGTAGGCTACATCCACTGCGTTCCCTTCATCTACCAGGCTTGTAATTCTGTCAAAAAACAAGATCAGGTTAGTCTGACATGACTTATTTTTCAGAAATCCATGCTGACTATTGGTGATCACAGCATTCCTTTCTAGGTGCTCACAGACTGTTTGCTTAATGATCTGCTCCAGAATCTTCCCTGCTATTGATGTCAGACTGACTGGGCGGTAATTATTTGGGTCCTCTCTTTTCCCCTTTTTGAAAATAGGGACAACATTTGCCCTCCTCCAGTCTGCCGGGACTTCGCCTGTTCTCCAGGAATTCTCAAAGATGACTGCCAGTGGTTCTGAGATCACATCTGCCAGTTCTTTTAATACTCTTGGATGCAGTTCATCTGGCCCTGGAGACTTGAATACATCTAAACTAGCCAAATATTCTTGTACTATCTCCTTAGTTATTCTGGGCTGTGTTTCCTTTGCTGAATCATTTGCTCCAAATTCTTCAGGTCGGGCATTGTTTTCTTTATCGGAGAAGACTGAGGCAAAGAAGGCATTGAGTAGTTCAGCCCTTTCTGTGTCCCCTGTTTGCATTTCACCATCTTCTCCTCTGAGTGACCCCACAGTTTCTTTGTTCTTCCTTTTGCTACGAACATACCCATAAAAGCCTTTTTTGTTGCTTTTAACCTCTCTAGGAAGCCTGAGTTCATTCTGTGCTTTAGCTTTTCTGACTTTGTGTCTACATGTGCTGGCAATTTGTTTGAATTCCTCTTTGGTGGTTTCCCCCCTTTTCCATTTTTTGTACACATCCTTTTTTAATCTTAATTCAGTTAAAAGTTCTTTAGATAGCCACCCTGGCTTCTTTAGGCACCTTCCATGTTTCCGTCTCATTGGTATTGCCTGATGTTGTGCTTTTAGTATCTCCCTCTTAACAAACTCCCAGCCATCATGAACTCCCTTTCCTTTTAGTATTGTTGTCCATGGGATCTCACCCAGCACTTCCCTAAGTTTTATGAAGTCGGCTTTCTTAAAGTCAAGAAATTGAGTCCTAGTATGCTTGGCTGCTCCTTTCCGCTGTATAGTAAACTTCAGAAGAGCATGATCACTCGCGCCTAATGATCCTTCCACTTCTACCCCACTAACCAGGTCATCAACATTGGTTAGGACCAGATCTAAAATGGCTGTTCCTCTTGTTGCTTCTCCCACTTTCTGGACAATGAAGTTGTCTGCAAGGCCAGTGAGGAATCTGTTTGACCTTATGCTCCTGGCTGAGTTTGACGTCCAACAAATATCCGGGTAATTGAAGTCCCCCATTACTACTATCTCCCTTCCTTTTGCATGCTTGGCCATCTGTTCCAGGAAGGCATCATCTATGTCCTCCGTTTGGCTTGGGGATCTATAGTAAACTCCCACAATGAGGTCTCTGTTATTCTTCTCTCCCTTAATGTTGACCCAAATGCTCTCACTTTGGCTTTGAGGATCTAAATCTTGGATCTCTTCACAGGTATACACATCCCTGACATATAACGCCACTCCTCCTCCTTTCTTGTCTGAAATAGATTGTATCCCCCCATTGTTTCTCTGAAATAGATTGTATCCCCCCATTATTACATTCCAATCGTGGGACTTATCCCACCAGGTTTCAGTGATGCCTATTATGTCATATTTAGTTTGCTGTACCAAGAGCTCAAGCTCATCTTGTTTATTTCCCATTCTTTGCGCATTAGTGTACAGACATTGAAGTCCATTAATCATTCCCCCGTGTCTCTTATTTAAGGATTTTTTCCTCCCACCACTAGGTCCGCGTGCTGTTTGCTCCATTTGGTCTATGACATTTGGATGATCATCTTCATTAATTGATAGACTCCTACCTTCAGGAGCACTGTCTCCCTCCCCCACATTAGTCAGTTTAAAGCCCTCCTGATGAGGTTTCTGAGATTTTTGGCAAAAACATTTCTCCCAACCGTTGTGAGGTGCAGCCCATCACATGCCAGAAGTCCATCTTCAAGAAACTGCAGTCCGTGATCTAAGAATCCAAACCGTTCCTGTTTACACCATTTGCGAAGCCAGCTGTTCACTTGCACTATTTTCCCCTCTCTCCCTGGGCCACGTCGTTCAACTGGGAGGACAGATGAGATGACAATTTGTGCATTTAGTTGCTTCAATTTCCTGCCGAGAGCCTCGTAGTCTCTTTTGATCTTCTGGAGGCTATTGCTTGCAGTGTCATTGGTTCCCACATGAACCAAGAGGAAGGGGTATTTGTCAGTGGGTTTTATGATTCCTTGCAGTCGTTCAGTTACATCTTGGATCTTAGCCCCGGGGAGACAGCACACTTCCCGAGACATCTTGTCAGGCCCACAGATCACTGCTTCTGTTCCCCTCAGTAGGGAATCCCCTATCACCACTACACGCCTCCTCTTGGGTTTGGTCGGGGTTCTTCCGTGAGCTGTCCGTTCCAAGGTTGCCTGCACATTCCCTGAGGACTGACTTTGCTGCTCGTCTTCATATACCTGATCGACTGTAATGAGGGAGAGATCCTCAAATGGAGTCTGTTCTTCGTCTTCCATGCTAGGGGAGAGGACCTCAAAGCGATTGTGTATTTCTAAGCAATCAGAGTGAACCCTGGGCCTCCTACTTCTTTGAGTCACGTTTCTCCATATATCTGGCTCCTGTGTTGGTGAACTAGACTCCTTCTTAGGGGAGTCCCCTGTCTCCTCCTTGGTGGAGACGGTGTGCTCTGTTGCTTCCAAGAAGAGCTCCAGCTCTCTAATTCTTTGGAGCGTAGCTACACGTTCCTCCAGTTGCTGGACTTTGTCTTTTAAGAGGGCAATCAACATGCAATTGCTGCAGGTAAAGCTGCCTGCAACCTTTGGCAAGATGGCAAACATTGCGCAGGAATCGCAGGCGACTGCAGCTGTTCCCTCCCCTTCCATCTTGAGATCGTGTCGTTGGGGTTGGCTACAGAGGTCCTCCATCATAAAAAGCTTGAAGACAGGACAAATAACTTCCCCCACACAAAAAAACACCTAGATCTCCCCCAACAAACGTTTGAGACTAGCTCCCCTAAATCTAAAAGATGGATCTAACTGCGCGCGCCGCTAGGCGCGCGCCGCTGCCCTGCAAACTCTGATAAGCTCCTCCCACAGCTAATCCCCTGCCTCAACAGAAACCCTGCCCCCTCTGACCTTTACACAGGGAAAACAGCTAATGAGCCACAAAGAAAGAAACACACACACACAAGAAAACCCTTTTTGCTCCTTCTTCAACTGCTGCCCTGCAAACTCTGATAAGCTCCTCCCACAGCTAATCCCCTGCCTCAACAGAAACCCTGCCCCCTCTGACCTTTACACAGGGAAAACAGCTAATGAGCCACAAAGAAACACACACACACAAGAAAACCCTTTTTGCTCCTTCTTCAACTGCTGCCCTGCAAACTCTGATAAGCTCCTCCCACAGCTAATCCCCTGCCTCAACAGAAACCCTGCCCCCTCTGACCTTTACACAGGGAAAACAGCTAATGAGCCACAAAGAAACACACACACACAAGAAAACCCTTTTTGCTCCTTCTTCAACTGCTGCCCTGCAAACTCTGATAAGCTCCTCCCACAGCTAATCCCCTGCCTCAACAGAAACCCTGCCCCCTCTGACCTTTACACAGGGAAAACAGCTAATGAGCCACAAAGAAACACACACACACAAGAAAACCCTTTTTGCTCCTTCTTCAACTGCTGCCCTGCAAACTCTGATAAGCTCCTCCCACAGCTAATCCCCTGCCTCAACAGAAACCCTGCCCCCTCTGACCTTTACACAGGGAAAACAGCTAATGAGCCACAAAGAAACACACACACACAAGAAAACCCTTTTTGCTCCTTCTTCAACTGCTGCCCTGCAAACTCTGATAAGCTCCTCCCACAGCTAATCCCCTGCCTCAACAGAAACCCTGCCCCCTCTGACCTTTACACAGGGAAAACAGCTAATGAGCCACAAAGAAACACACACACACAAGAAAACCCTTTTTGCTCCTTCTTCAACTGCTGCCCTGCAAACTCTGATAAGCTCCTCCCACAGCTAATCCCCTGCCTCAACAGAAACCCTGCCCCCTCTGACCTTTACACAGGGAAAACAGCTAATGAGCCACAAAGAAACACACACACACAAGAAAACCCTTTTTGCTCCTTCTTCAACTGCTGCCCTGCAAACTCTGATAAGCTCCTCCCACAGCTAATCCCCTGCCTCAACAGAAACCCTGCCCCCTCTGACCTTTACACAGGGAAAACAGCTAATGAGCCACAAAGAAACACACACACACAAGAAAACCCTTTTTGCTCCTTCTTCAACTGCTGCCCTGCAAACTCTGATAAGCTCCTCCCACAGCTAATCCCCTGCCTCAACAGAAACCCTGCCCCCTCTGACCTTTACACAGGGAAAACAGCTAATGAGCCACAAAGAAACACACACACACAAGAAAACCCTTTTTGCTCCTTCTTCAACTGCTGCCCTGCAAACTCTGATAAGCTCCTCCCACAGCTAATCCCCTGCCTCAACAGAAACCCTGCCCCCTCTGACCTTTACACAGGGAAAACAGCTAATGAGCCACAAAGAAAGAAACACACACACACAAGAAAACCCTTTTTGCTCCTTCTTCAACTGCTGCCCTGCAAACTCTGATAAGCTCCTCCCACAGCTAATCCCCTGCCTCAACAGAAACCCTGCCCCCTCTGACCTTTACACAGGGAAAACAGCTAATGAGCCACAAAGAAAGAAACACACACACACACACACACACACACAAGAAAACCCTTTTTAACTGTGCTTTAAATGTATGTGCTTTAAACTGTGGTTTAAACTGTGGTTTAACTGTGCTTTAAATGTATGGTGTATGTCTAACCCTGATTTTGTTGAAGACAAACCACTTTCTGAGTTCGGCTCTCAGCTGTACAGTGGTACCTCGGGTTACATATACTTCAGGTTACATACGCTTCAGGTTACAGACTCCGCTAACCCAGAAATAATACCTCGGGTTAAGAACTTTGCTTCAGGATGAGAACAGAAATCGTGCTCTGGCGGCAGCAGGAGGCCCCATTAGCTAAAGTGGTGCTTCGGGTTAAGAACAGTTTCAGGTTAAGAATGGACCCCCGGAACGAATTAAGTACTTAACCTGAGGTACCCCTGTACACAGATGGGGTCTGGTAGCCTGGCCTCCTGGCTAAAGCACAATCCACCAGGAAATTATTCAGCACAGGTCAGTTTAAATAAGTAGGAGCCATTCAAGAGCAGCAGAACTGGTTCCATGTTTCCAGGGCCCCTTGGGCACAAGCTATCAGAGAACTCCTTGCTTTCCTCCTGGCACCTCATTCCTTCTTGGCCTCACTCCTTTAAAATGAAGCAAGTCTTAAGCAATATGGCAACCCCAATTGTCGTAGGAAAAGTATAAGAAATGTTGAACTTTTGAAATGATGATTGCCATTTCATCATCATGGAATGGATACACTGCTGCCACACATTTGAAATTAAGCCCTGGGTCTCTACTTTAATCTCACTTCAGACTTCATTTTGGAGATTAAAAACGTAACCTTTTTGTATAGGCAAAGTACATAAATAAATGATTCTTTTGGTATTGTAGCAATAGCCATAAGAACATGAAAAGGTGGATCAGGCCAGAGGCCCGCCTCATCCCATATCATGTTCTCATAGTGGTCAACCAGATGAGGCAATGGGAAGCTTGTAGGCAGGACCCAGGTGTCACAGCACTTGTGATTCCCAGCAAATGGCATCCAGGGGCAAATTGCCTTTGATAGTGGAGGCTGAAAAAGCTTTCACAGCTAGTAAGCACTGATAGCCTTATCAGTTTAAGAAATGTGAATTCTGTAGCATTTCAAACAACAAATTCATATATAAAACGTAAAAATAGGAGCCAAACACTGCACACGTTCTTAAAAGATTACAATTTTAAGACTGCAAATTGCTGGAATCTGTCTTTACATGCAGGGGAAGTCCCTAACTCACTGAGGGTTTGAGACCCAGTCTGCTACAATAACATATAATAAACATAAGGCAGTGAATTATTCATGGAGAAATTCATTTACTCCAAATTTACCCCAAATGTCAGATAAAGTTTTCAATTTTTGAACTGTTGCATGACATGATCATTTGCCTTAATTTCTTCATTTACTCCATTGAACAGAGAAAGCAAAACCCTGATAATCTTTATTTCTACAAAAGTCTTTAACCAAAATTGCTGCACTCTCACCACAAATAGAAATAGGTACCCTTGTTCCCGCATTCCCTCCGACACAAAGGAGAGGAGGTGGAAGTTATGTGGGGAAGCTTTATTGGAGTACAGTGGTACCTCGGGTTACATACACTTCAGGTTACATATGCTTCAGGTTACAGACTCCGCTAACCCAGAAATAGTACCTCGGGTTAAGAACTTTGCTTCAGGATGAGAACAGAAATCGTGCTCTGGCGGCAGCAGGAGGCCCCATTAGCTAAAGTGGTGCTTCGGGTTAAGAACAGTTTCAGGTTAAGAATGGACCCCCGGAACGAATTAAGTACTTAACCTGAGGTACCCCTGTACACAGATGGGGTCTGGTAGCCTGGCCTCCTGGCTAAAGCACAATCCACCAGGAAATTATTCAGCACAGGTCAGTTTAAATAAGTAGGAGCCATTCAAGAGCAGCAGAACTGGTTCCATGTTTCCAGGGCCCCTTGGGCACAAGCTATCAGAGAACTCCTTGCTTTCCTCCTGGCACCTCATTCCTTCTTGGCCTCACTCCTTTAAAATGAAGCAAGTCTTAAGCAATATGGCAACCCCAATTGTCGTAGGAAAAGTATAAGAAATGTTGAACTTTTGAAATGATGATTGCCATTTCATCATCATGGAATGGATACACTGCTGCCACACATTTGAAATTAAGCCCTGGGTCTCTACTTTAATCTCACTTCAGACTTCATTTTGGAGATTAAAAACGTAACCTTTTTGTATAGGCAAAGTACATAAATAAATGATTCTTTTGGTATTGTAGCAATAGCCATAAGAACATGAAAAGGTGGATCAGGCCAGAGGCCCGCCTCATCCCATATCATGTTCTCATAGTGGTCAACCAGATGAGGCAATGGGAAGCTTGTAGGCAGGACCCAGGTGTCACAGCACTTGTGATTCCCAGCAAATGGCATCCAGGGGCAAATTGCCTTTGATAGTGGAGGCTGAAAAAGCTTTCACAGCTAGTAAGCACTGATAGCCTTATCAGTTTAAGAAATGTGAATTCTGTAGCATTTCAAACAACAAATTCATATATAAAACGTAAAAATAGGAGCCAAACACTGCACACGTTCTTAAAAGATTACAATTTTAAGACTGCAAATTGCTGGAATCTGTCTTTACATGCAGGGGAAGTCCCTAACTCACTGAGGGTTTGAGACCCAGTCTGCTACAATAACATATAATAAACATAAGGCAGTGAATTATTCATGGAGAAATTCATTTACTCCAAATTTACCCCAAATGTCAGATAAAGTTTTCAATTTTTGAACTGTTGCATGACATGATCATTTGCCTTAATTTCTTCATTTACTCCATTGAACAGAGAAAGCAAAACCCTGATAATCTTTATTTCTACAAAAGTCTTTAACCAAAATTGCTGCACTCTCACCACAAATAGAAATAGGTACCCTTGTTCCCGCATTCCCTCCGACACAAAGGAGAGGAGGTGGAAGTTATGTGGGGAAGCTTTATTGGAGTACAGTGGTACCTCGGGTTACATACACTTCAGGTTACATATGCTTCAGGTTACAGACTCCGCTAACCCAGAAATAGTACCTCGGGTTAAGAACTTTGCTTCAGGATGAGAACAGAAATCGTGCTCTGGCAGCACGGCGGCAGCAGGAGGCCCCATTAGCTAAAGTGGTGCTTCAGGTTAAGAACAGTTTCAGGTTAAGAGCGGACCTCCGGAACGAATTAAGTACTTAACCCGAGGTACCACTGTATAATACTGTGTGTGGTGCATTTTTAAAGCCAATTTGCATTTACTAGCAGAGAAATTTTCCAGAAGCATTTGGAAAGAGGTACCATATTTATATGCTTATGCTAGAAGCCTTCAAGCCGAGATGGATCAGCTGGAGTGCTTAGATTTCAACGAGGTCATAGATATGGCTGGCAGAACAAAAACCTCATGGAATGGAGAGAACCAGTCAGTAGCAGGAGGAGACAATTGGCACTTGCTTCACCAGCCACTTCCCAATTAACACCCATTGTTCACTCCCCATTACCAAGGAGCTAAACTGAATTTGAGACACATCTCCTGACCTCATGGGCTTCTACAGAAACTGGGAGAAACTAGCCTATCATGGGGACCCGCAGCAGAAGAAACATTTCAGCCCCAGCAGAAAAAGTGTCCAGGCAAGTTAAACAGATCTGCAAAATTTGGCAGCAGGTTAGGTTGAGAGGTTGTTTTTTTTTATTTTCAAGTTTTCAACTTTTTAAAAACAACCAGAGGAGAACAACAAACCAAGAAATACAAAGAAACCAATAAATGGAACAACTTGCATATCTGTGGATCAATACATAAAACTGGAATTAATACCAACAGCGATTCTCGGATGACGTTATATTATCAAAACATTGTCCAAATAGCTGCAATTGCTTTGATGCTATAACGCTACATGTCACTGTTAGATGCCTAGGTAATAAAGGACCACCAGGTGGCCTAAAAGGACTGTGGCCGTACTTTATCCTGCATTACTTGTAGTATATGGAGTATATTTTTTTCAGCTATAGTTACTGACCAGACATTGCTATACCATGCAGATAAGTTTAGGTTGTTCAGAGATTTCCAGTGCCGGGTGACAATCTGCCCCTAGCCGCTGCCAGCAGAAAGGGTTAGGCTGAGAGCTGGTGACTGACCCAAGGTCAGTCTTCAAGGTTTAGTTAGTGCAATAGAGCACATATAGGTTCAATTTTTTAAGGAGACTTCACAGGCTCCATCTCTGCAGTCCCCTCTCTTCTTCACAGTATTTTTCTTTTGGTTCAAAGAGTGGCCTTTGCTGGGAACTCCTGGTATCATTTTATGTTCTGCTTCATTCCATCATATGACACCGGAGACTGTAGTAACTGCCTTTAGTTACAGATGCTTCAGGTTGTGTATTTTCAGGTTGCGCATCGCGCCGAACCCGGAAGTACCAGAACAGGTTACTTCCAGGTTTCGGCACTCGTGCATGCGCAGAAGCACTAAATCGTGCTTTGTGCATGCGCACAAGCGCCAAATTGCAACCCGCGCCTGCGCAGATGCGGTGCTGCGGGTTGCGAACGCTGCGGGTTGTGAACGTGCCTGCCACAAGGATCACGTTCGCAACCTGAGCATCCACTGTATAATGTTTTTATATATGTTGGAAGCTGCCCAGAGCGGCTGTGGCCACCCAGTAAGATGTGTGGGGCATAAATACTAAAACTATCGCTAAGGAATGGGATGTCCCTATTTTGATAGCAGAAATGTTGGAAGGTATGCTACCCATAGACATCGGTCCCTAAAGAGCCAGTGGAATGTATTCAATAGCAGCCACTAGCCGCTGAAGGCCATTAAAGAAAGCGGTCAAGCTAGACAAAAGCCCAGAGGACAGGATCTTAATCAGAAGTCTGTGTGACATGCTGGAAAACACACAAAATGCACAGAGAGTGGAAGAGCAGTGCACTGTTTATCTGCCTCTATGTCGGAGCCTGGTGATGTAATCAGGCAAGGGCTGTGTGTGGTGGGAATTGTGACCTCTTTCCTCATCTGCTCTATGACACTGAAGGGCATGAGCAGGTGCTTAGTGCCAGTGGCACCTCTCCTCCTGCATTACAGCTCAAAGTGATACAGCAGGAGTAGGAGAGAGACGGAGAGAACAGAAACGAAGCCTTCTAACTGTTCACCAAGAAGGGAAGTGAGAATCAGTCAGAGCATTATGGTAAGCAAGAGGGGGTATGAGGAAACCACAGAACAAGGGGAAACGAGAGTCTCTCTGCTGCCACTTGCTCTGCTTTGCAGCCATGGCCATCAAGAGGCAAACAGAGTTTTATTTCGGACAGGATAGCTTCTTCTGCAGCCCTTGGCTAGATTTCAACGTTTCTGGCGCAGACAGCAAGCTGGAAGAAGTCACCAGGACTGCATTCCTGTGCGTCTTCAGAGGGTGGGTGGGTAGAAAGTCCCACTCAAATCAGAAGGCATTACTTCTGAGTAAACCTGCTTAGGATTGCACTCTGAGTAGGTACATTTTCACCACGAAGGAAACTGAGACACTAAAACCTGGGGTGCTTGCCAATACGTTTCTATACCGAAATTAATCATGCTTTCCCGCCAATTCAGCTGCGGGGAGCAATGTCTTAAAAAACAGATGAAGTGTTTCATATTCTCTCCATTTTAGAGATGAGGCTGAAAACAAGTGGCTTGCTGAGTCACACTCCTTGGCTATGGTGGGCTTGGGTTTCCAGGTCAAAGTCTCACAATCTTATCTTTGGGTCAGCTATGGATGCTCTAAAACATTCTTTTTTGGCAGAGCCAGAAATTGAACTAGGGCATATCTATTATTGTTTTATTATCTATTTAATTTATCAGTTGCTTTTCTTGCTGCGGGTAACACAAAGCGCCTTTGCAAATAAATGCAATGTCTCTACACTAAGACCAGTCTCACACCAGTTTAATAGTCATGGCTCGCAATCAAATAACGTAAGTATAATCTCTCGAAAGGGGCAAGGGATCTCTTGCAAAGCAGCAGAAATCTCAAGCCCCTTTCCTAAGATCATTTGGGCAAAGACGTGGTGATTAAACTGGTTTCCAACTAGTTTAAATTTGCAGCCTAGAAGCTCCCTTGTGAACAATTACTATCGGAAAGGGCTGTAGCTCAGAGGTAGAGAGCTTGCTTTCTACTCAGAAGGACCAAACTTTAACTCTTGGCATCTCCAGGTGTGACTGGAAAAACCTCTGTCTGAAGCTCTGGAGAGGGCCTGCAAGTTAGTGTAGATGATGTTGAGCTGGATGGATCTATGCTCAGACTTGGTAGAAGACTGCTTTTTTTTGCTAAAGCATCCATGACAGATGGCCATCTAACCTGTTTAAAAACCTCCAGGGAAGGAGAGTCTACTACCTCTTAGTCTCTGCCTTGGGTGTTTCTTTGTATTGCTTTTAAATCTTTTCTTCCTCCTTCTATTATTGACAGGCTGAAAACCTTGCTTTCCTAAAAGCTCGGATTTTTTGCTACAAGGAAAGTGACAGGAAAAGACACTGGAAAGTGTAGGATAACGATCTGATGCAAACAAATCAGGAGAAATATTCAGTAAACTGGTAATCTGGACGTGGCCTTAGAGAACAGCATATTATTGTTTGAGGCAATCAATACATCAAACAGCTTTCACATTTCTTTTCCAGAGTACTAACCAGGCAGTCATGGGGAGACATTTCATTTTGGAGAGCAGAAGAGTAGCAAAAATAATGAGTATGGCTATAGTATTTAAAGAATATGCCTTCCTCCAAAGGCTACTGGGAGCTGCAGTTTATGCCTACAACTGCCAGCTTCAAATGTATGGTGTATGTGCAGTCTAAGGTGGTGTAATTGCTGTGTAGACGAGGGGTTTTCAGCAGGTGAAATTACTTATTCTGTACACCTATCAAAGGTGCAGGAAAGTCTTTTCTTTTCCACCTGGCCATCCTAAGTTATTAGGCGAGCAAGGGTTTATTATTAATGGTGTTTCTGTCCTTGATAACAAAATTTCCCTGATTTGTGAGAATCAATGCTACTTTCTGGATCAGAACGTATTTCTGGAGGGGCACAAGCTGCCGTTCTTGTCACCAGAAAAGAGTTAAGAAATCAGAAGGCTCTGCACCCTTCTTAAGTTACACCCGGTGGAGAAATACCATCTGGCTGCGTCAGGTCCCAGTCAGGAATAAAAATAAACTCACTTGGCTCACAGTATCCTTTCAAGATCTATCAAAATCCATATGGGATCAAGAGTGTTCTTTGTACACCTCTACAGTGTTTGTACATGGACACAGCCAGAGAATGCAGAGCCCATTTTGGAATGTGCAAATTTTTGCCATATTACCAGACCGAATAATGCTTTTGTGGCAAACTTTTTCATGTGCTGGCTTTGCTCCGGTTCCATAATGTCTAGCTTGCATTTGTCAGATGAGAATGGATACAGATTTGCTTCTGTATTATTGAAATAAATACAGATTGTAGTACAGATTCAGAAATTTTTAAATGAAGATTTATGATGATTATTAATAATAATTATATTAAGTTCAGAAACTGAAGTTCTACCAATATGTATCTGTCAGTATATTGGGATATAATCAATTACAAATGAATTAGATAGCAACAACTGCACAGACAGTGAAAAAAAAATTATTAAAGGATACTGTGTTCTTACAAGCTTGTCATGACTTCGTTAATAATAAGAGTATTAATGGTGAACAAGATTTTCTGAAAGACAGTATGTCCGCCATATCTGATCAATCTGTCTGCAATGTTGAGTTATAGGGGAATATTTGCTGTGTTCTACAGCACTGGATGGGTGAAAGTCATTTGGGATCTACTGGTGATTTGCCATAGTTGGCAAGAGTTTGTGACTCCCAATTGGTGGTGGTTCTTCTTTTAAATGAGGTTGATGAAATGAAGAAAGTTGGAAGGGTAGGGATGGCACCAGGAATATAATTTTGTGTTGAAGAACTGTGAGTAATGGTGGCTGATGCTTGTTGGGACAGGTGGGGTCAAAAGCAGAGAACCTAACAGCAGGTTAGCAATGAAAAGCGGAGACAAATAATTCTAGTCTTACCCTCCTTCTGGTTGAGCCCTGTAAGGCAAAATTGAGACTAAAAGGGAGGAAGCTGATAGGAAGTTATGTCCCTGGACCTGAGGGAATGGGCTGACCCAATGTGTGCTCTTGTTCTACTGACCTTTGCTCCGTTGTCCTCCTTCTTCCACAGCGTGAGTGTATCTCTGTACATGTTGGGCAAGCTGGAGTTCAAATTGGCAATGCATGCTGGGAGCTTTTCTGCTTAGAACATGGCATCCACCCAGATGGAACTTTCCAGGACAAAGCCAACAAATTTAATGACGACGATTCTTTTACCACATTCTTCAGCGAAACTCGCACAGGAAAACACGTGCCGCGGGCTGTCATGGTGGACCTAGAACCCACTGTAGTAGGTCAGTGGAATAACTAGCAGTAGCATATGCAGATGAGACCACTTAATGTATAACAGTGCGGGGGACCAATGTAGAGTGACTTGATGTGCGTACAAACAGGGTTCCTTCATCTTTAACAGTTGAACTGAAGAAACTTGGTGCCATGCAAGCATTGGGGGGGGGGAGAGTTATATCTTTCAGAAGTCCTCCTCACGCAATTATAAAGGCACATTATAAAGATCTATTGTGCTATCCAGAGGTCTTCTGTTCTTCAGCAGAAGCCTGCTATGAGGCTGTTGCATATACTGGGTTCATTCATATTCCCTTATGGGTGTCAGCTGCATCCCATTGCTGACAGAGAGGGGGAGAGCGTGGAGAGACAGGAGGAGGTAATTAGGCAGGAATGTGGAAAGAGGGAAGAGCAGCCTAATTGCAGTAAAAGCCTGAGCTCCGAGAACAAGGAGAAGGAAGGGGGGAGTTCTAGGGAGAAGACACAGACTGACATTTTAAGCTTGGACTCAGAGGGAGGGCCACCGGAAATAGCCCGTTCCATGATGCGCAGGCAAGCAAGAATTAATGAGAAGCATTGTTATGTACTGAGTTGAATAGGATCCAAACTGCAGCAGTCTGATTGGTCCTAGAACAATAGGATTCAGAATGCAGCAGTCTGATTGGTCCAAGAACAATGCAGCAGTATGATTGGTTGGCAGGAACCACCCAATCATGCTCCAGATATAAGTGAATCCACAACCTGATTGGCTTACAGTAGAATTCCAGAATTAACCAATCATGTGCAGCCCATTGTGTAAATAATGTATATAAAGCAGATACTTTGAGGGGACTTCCATTCATTCCTCCTCACCACTATGAGCTGAATAAAGAGCATGAAATCACTTTGCGACTCTGAGTATATTTCGGGCATGAACAGGAAAGGAAGCAAAAGTGGGGCTTTAAATAGGGGAAGAGGAAGGGGCGGAACTCAGACTTGGCAACGGCTAATTTGGAAGCAGACCCTGAGTGACTGAGCTCCAGAGTGATTTGTATGTTTTGAGCAATAAACCTGAGTTAATTGCTGCTGGAGTTGTCTCGCTTTTGTTGGAGAGACCCAACCATTACAATGGGTCATTAGTCATTAGTCAACCTTACACAAGGTTGGGCACAAAGAGCTTATCTTGCTTGTTGCAGAGTGTATAAAACATTGGTGCACCAAGATCTATTTTCAAGGATTTGTGATTTCCCTCCCATAAATGTTGAAAGCTGCATGTCCTTGGTTCAGGTAGCATATCTCTCTTAGTGTGTGTGTTTGTGTATGATAACATTTCTTCGTGAACATTTCTTGCTATGTGTTCCGAGAAAAACACAACTATTTGCCACAAAGGAAGAGCAGCTCATGCCATCTTCCATTTGCTCCCACATGCATGCACCCCCACACCCCAAGCAACAGCTGCATACCACATAGTTATCAGAAGAAGCATCAGCTCAGGAGCTTCTTTTGGCATAGCAATGGCTGTCTTGCGCTGCACCATCAACATTAATCTTGCTGTTCCCTGGCCTAGTCTGAACCAGCAGGGTGTTGACGCAGCCCCTGTTTGGCTTGTAAGCATCATGCACAAGTATGCCTCTGTGTAAAAATGCTGGATATGCTTGTTTCTGTTTAGTTTGTTTAGTTCCGCTTAGTGCTTTGAAAAAGATCCATGCCCTCTGTTGTACATCACAGCCAGGGTTCAAGGCCTTGCACAATAATAACTGTGTTTAATTACTGTTTAACAGTAGCTGCATGGTGACATGATCTGAATGCAGTGGGTGGGGCTGGGGAGACAATCATTTTGAATATTGATGGACTGGGCTTGGATCAGGTAAATTCATTTTAATTTTGCTAGTTAACTGCACATTTTTTGCTGACGGAAACCTCTGCAGGGCGGACTTTGGTAATTTGGTCCCCTGAGCAAGGACAAAATTTGACACCACCCACACTAAATATTTCAATTTCCCCCACAATAATTCCTTTTGGTACAGTTGTTTTTTTATGGATCTTCTCAGTAGGTACCGATATAAATATAGGTATCAACATCACTATTAATGTATGCCCCCTTGCCTTGGCACCCAATGCGGAAACCTGCCAATACCACCCTAAATCCGGCACTGACCTGCAACCAATAAGAGCCTTCCATTTCCCAGGCTAATTTACCTGATCCATCCTCTGTCTCTACATATTACACACAGTTCTCTCTCTCTTCTTCCACTTTTGGGAGTTGTTACCAAGCAGCTACTGCTAAACAGTCCTGCAACGTGGGAACAGCACAAGGCCTCGAACCCCAGAAGTCCCACTCTGACATCAACAGGAGCCACCAATCCTTTCTCAAAGCACACAAAACGTAAAACACACACCCAGCATTCCTCCATAGACCCGACACTCCACAAAATTCTGTTCAGAATCGCAGAGAAAGCCAGAATAATTTAATAATTTTAAAGTTCATCTGGCTTACAACAAAGACGGCATCCTTCTCTTCTCTTCTTCCTTTCTTTTCTTCTCTTCTCTTTCTTGTCATGACAATGTAAAGTTTTAAGTGAAAAATATCTTTAATGTATGTATATTGCGCGCGGGGTGTTTGGATTTTTTTCTTTGATATGCTTTTTTCTTTTCTATTTTTCTTTTTGTTTCTTTTCTGGAAAATCAATAAAAATCAATTTAAAAAAAAAAAAAAAACAAAGACGGCATCCTATATAAGGTATTCAGTTGGCACATATCAGCATTAAAGAAACATGTCCACAACAAACTCTGACCACGCTCTGCTTACTTTCCTTAACAGATGAAGTGCGGGCTGGAGCTTACCGCCAGCTTTTCCACCCAGAGCAGCTCATCGCTGGCAAGGAAGACGCTGCCAATAACTATGCCCGTGGCCACTACACCATTGGCAAGGAGAGCATCGACATAGTACTAGATCGCATTCGCAAGCTGGTAGGTAGAAGGTTGCCAATGGAAAGTGATATGCGGCTTGGGAGCAGGATGAGGCAGAAATCTGGAGGGCTATAATTTTTTATTTCATTCTCAGAAGTTAGGTCCATAGTGGACAGAGGCTGGATGCTTCATTATTCAGAGATCAGTGGTTTTCCAAAATTAGGAAATATTTCCTCAGTAACTGTGAGGAAATATTTTCCACACCACCTCCTTGGCCAAGGAACCTCTGCATGCTTGCCACATACCTCCTGTGCTGTAGGAAATCCTGGGGCATATTCTAAGGGACCCATGAAGACACTGGCCACCCTGTTGGACCTATAGCAGAGAAATGAATGAAACTTACTTCTTCCTCTACTTAGCTTGTTTGGTGGGCTTCTTGTTGGGGGTGGGGAAAGCTGATTTATTTAATTTAAAATACTTAGAAATGTCTTCATATTTAAAGATCTCAAAGCATTATATAAAAGGATGAAAATCTCACAGCACATAATAAAATAATATAAAACCAGCATAAAATACAATTCCACAGCTTCACAGTGATGAATATCACAAATCTAAACACTTGAGCAAAGTGTATATGCTGAAAACATAAAATGTTGCTGTATACCAGAGGTCAGCAAACTTTTTCAGCAGGGGGCCGGTCCACTGTCCCTCAGACCTTGTGGGGGGGGCCAGACTGTGGTTTTTTTTTGGGGGGGGGAATGAATTCCTATGCCCCACAAATAACCCAGAGATACATTTTAAATAAAAGGACACATTCTACTCATGTAAAAACAGGCTGGACCGTTGCTGGACCGTCCGCGGGCCAGATTTAGAAGGTGATTGGGCCAGATCCGGCCCCCGGGCCTTAGTTTGCCTACCCATGCTGTATAGCATATGTCCATGTTCCATGCGGCAGGTGCCATCACACTACTCAGAATAGCCACAAAATGGATTGGATATACAGATGATTGGATATCCGTGCCCCAGGAGATTACACCATTGTCCAGGCTGTGAATCAATCAATCAATCAATCAATCAATCAATCAATCAATTAAATTTCTATACTGCCCATCATCCGAGGATCAGTGTGGTGGCACTTCATCCCTGCCAATCCCTGCCTCACAACACCACTGGTTAACCCCTAATTATTATTCATTATGGTTCCCTTTCCAGACTGACGCCTGTTCTGGGCTACAAGGATTCCTGATTTTCCACAGCTTCGGAGGCGGCACAGGTTCTGGCTTTACCTCCCTGCTGATGGAGCGCCTGTCTGTGGACTATGGCAAGAAGTCCAAACTGGAGTTTGCCATCTACCCAGCCCCCCAGGTTTCCACTGCGGTGGTGGAGCCCTACAATTCTATCCTGACCACCCACACCACCTTGGAGCATTCCGACTGCGCCTTCATGGTGGACAACGAGGCCATCTACGACATCTGCCGTCGCAATCTGGACATTGAGCGCCCTACGTACACCAACCTGAACCGCCTCATCAGCCAGATTGTCTCCTCCATCACCGCGTCCCTGCGTTTCGACGGCGCCCTCAACGTGGACTTGACTGAGTTCCAGACCAACCTGGTGCCTTACCCTCGCATCCACTTCCCCTTGGTGACCTATGCGCCCATCATCTCCTCCGAGAGGGCTTACCACGAGCAGCTCTCCGTGGCCGAAATCACCAGCTCCTGCTTTGAACCCAACAACCAGATGGTGAAATGCGACCCCCGCCATGGGAAGTACATGGCCTGCTGCATGCTCTACCGAGGTGATGTGGTGCCCAAAGACGTCAATGTAGCCATTGCTGCCATCAAGACCAAGAGGACAATCCAGTTTGTGGACTGGTGCCCAACTGGCTTCAAGGTGAGAAGGGACAAGCAGGTGCTCTCTTTTGTAGGACTAAAACCTTAACACCCACAATGATGATGATGATGATAATAATAATAATAATTGTTATGTTGTGGGTGAACATATCAGACGACACAGCGATTCTTTAAACAGCTCTTGTTTATTCACAGGCTAGAACTGAACTGAACTGAAGGGTTCAGCCAGCCTGCTTATATAGAGCTCCACTAGAACGCAACAGTAACCATTTTCCGTAACTATCCAATCACTGAACGTAACTTTCAATCCCTTATTTGCATATGTGGACCTGAGTGAAAACTATCTACTGTATCCCCCTGCTGGCCCAGGGTGAGAACTTCAGTACACAACACCAATAATAATAATGGTGACAAAAGTGTTGTTTGTATGTGCTGCAGTCATACCAAGAGTCATTTTTTGAGTGGACCCTTGTGGCTGGGAACTGCATTTGGAGGACTAATTTTGCCCCTCTCCACCTCTCTGCTCAGTCCTCTAAGGGCAATTTTGAGATCAAGGAGGAGGAAGCTGACAGGCGCAGCCACCCCCACCCCCCTCCAGGCTGATTTCAAGTTGGAATGCTGGCAGATGGATTAGAGGTCCATTCACCTGAACTGTCCAGCCTCCCCCATGCCGCTCTTCTTGGAAGAGTTTGCGGGGGGAGCGCGTGCAAGCCTAGCATGGAGAAGGGCCATATCTCTATGGCAGAGCATCTGGTATGCACACACAAGGTCCTTGATTCAATTCCAAGCATGTCCAGGTTAGGCTGGGAAATGCTGCCAGCCAGTGTACGCAATAGTAGATGGACCAATGGTCTGACTCCGTCTCCGGCAGTTTCCTATGTCATTATTAGTATAGTGGTACCTCGGGTTAAGAACTTAATTTGTTCTGGAGGTCCGTTCTTAACCTGAAACTATTCTTAACCTGAAGCACCACTTTAGCTAATGGGGCCTCCCGCTGTTGCTGCATGATTTCTGTTCCCATCCTGAAGCAAAGTTCTTAACCTGAGGTACTATTTCTGGGTTAGCGGAGTCTGTAACCTGAAGCGCCTGTAACCTGAAGCATCTGTAACCCGAGGTACCACAGTATGACTATTTTAAAAATTTTATACCATCAAACCTTGGTTGTCAAACACCCTGGAACTTGTATGTTTTTGGCTTCCAAACGCCGCAAACCTGAAAGTGAGTGTTCCGGTTTGCGAACGTTCTTTTGGAACCTGAATGTCCGATGAGGCTTCCTGCAGCCAATCAGAGGTTTTCGAACATTTTGGCAGTCAAACAGACTTTCGGAACGGATTCTGTTCGACTTTCCAAGGTATGACTGTACTGCTTTCATCAATAGATCTCGGAGCAGTTCACAACATAAAATGACAATATAAAACCTCAAAATACATAGTAAAAAATAAGAACCACAACAAACCAACCCTCCTCCCACTCATACGTACAGTGGTACCTCGGGTTAAGAACTTAATTCGTTCTGCAAGTCTGTTCTTAACCTGAGACTGTTCTTAACCTGAAGCAACACTTTAGCTAATGGGGCCTTCCACTGCCGCCGCGCAATTTCTGTTCTCATCCTAAAGCAAAATTCTTAACCCAAGGTATTATTTCTGGGTTAGCAGAGTCTGTAACCTGAAGCGTCTGTAACCTGAAGTGTATGTAACCTGAGGTACTACTGTATATGCAGTCCTCATCAGCTAATTTTTTTTAGGGGTTTCATGGCTGATTTTAAATGCAATGCACTTCTGCATATCCCAGGCATAGTGAAACCTTAGTTCTGTTTGTAGCTGTTCCCACTCTGCTTCCCCAGGAGAGGCTTGAGCTTGCTATTTGAGGGAATGATGACAATGGGCCAGTATCAGCTGAGGCATTCCGCTGCCCACGCTTAATTTCTGTCTGTACAGTTGCCTTTTCTTCCCTCCTCTTGGTTTCCAGGTTGGCATCAATTACCAGCCGCCGACCATCGTTCCCGGGGGCGACCTTGCTCAAGTGCAGCGTGCCGTCTGCATGCTCAGCAACACCACCGCCATCGCCGAGGCCTGGGCGAGGCTGGACCACAAGTTTGATCTGATGTATGCCAAGCGAGCTTTTGTGCACTGGTATGTTGGTGAGGGCATGGAGGAAGGAGAGTTTGCGGAGGCCCGGGAAGATTTAGCTGCGCTGGAGAAAGATTACGAGGAAGTTGGGACAGACTCCTTTGAAGAAGAAAATGACGGGGAAGAGTATTAAAAATGGTGCTCCTGGCAGCTCTTCATTGCACTGGGAATACAGCTCACCAAACTCTTTGCTGCCCAGCAGCTTCTGATCATTTCATGGGGGGTGGATGGAGGAATGGACAGTGGAAGGGTTTGGTGGATTGGACCCTGTGCCTACTCCTGCAGCATATGTAAAAAATAGACCATCCATCTGCAAAAAAACAATTTCCAGTGACTTCCTTTCTTTATTATGCCTTATATTGTGAGGGGGGAGGAAATATTCTGCTCCTTTCTTAAAGCAGTCCAAGAAAAAAAATACAAGTACAGTGGTACCTTGGGTTAAGAACTTAATTCGTTCGGGAGATCCGTTCTTAACCTGAAACTGTTCTTAACCTGAAGCACCACTTTAGCTAATGGAGCCTCCTGCTACTGCTGCGCCACTGGAGCACGATTTCTGTTCTCATCCTGAAGCAAAGTTCTTGACCCAAGGTAATATTTCTGGGTTAGCGGAGTCTGTAACCTGAAGCATATGTAACTTGAGGTACCACTATACCAGTTAGTACCAGTATGGCATGGGTGACACAGGACTCAGGGGCTGTTGCAACATCCCTGGTTCGGACTTATGCCTCAACTGTCCTACATTCCAGGTTCATAGCCAGAAATTCTGAAGTGAGGAGGCTGAAGGCAGTAGGGAATCATTGCAACAGATGAAACACAAGTAGTCTAAAAGATCTGGAATTCATTTGTCTGCGTTATTTCTTTGTAAGCAATTGGGTAAAATATTGGCTACATACCTGCTTATAAGTCAACGAAAAAGGCTACAAAGTTGAATTTAAAAAGGAAGAAAGAACATTCCACATTCTGGAAGGGGGCATGGAATATCTCCATGTGGGCTAGGCTCCTATAGTCCTGCCTCCTCCTCCTTTTTTACATTGCCTTATAGCATAGCTGTCAACGTTTCCCTTTTTTAAAGGGAAATTCCCTTATTCCAAATCGTGAGGATTCCTCACGAGAAAAGGGAAAAGTTGACAGCTATGCTTTATAGCTACAGCAGCAGACAGCCTGATTTTCTGATACTTGTTCCAGGTAAAACATTTTCCCCATTTTATCTTCTTGCGATGTGTCAGGGATGCCTTTAAAAAGTTTTATTATTGTGCACTCGATTGTGCTAGACTTCTGTGGATTTCAGCCCCAGGTGAGCTGTTTATTGAGAATTCTTCCTGATTTGTTTGTACCCGCTTTGCAAGGAAGTTAGAAGACCTTGACCATTTATTGAGCATTCATTCTGATTTGTTTGTGGGTGGTCTCATGACATTGCATCAACAAAGTGTTTCTCCACCTTTAAGTGCACTTCCCCATCCTTTTTACCAAAAATAAAAATAAAAATCCATTTTTGGGGGAGAAACAAGTACTGTTGAATGTACATAAGTAAAATCTTCTATCATTTCAATGCCTTGGTACATAAAAAGTGATGTTGTTACCATCAAGTAATGTTGTTAATCATAAAATATATATCGTAAGAATATTTAAATATATATAATGTTACACAAGAATGTCGTTTAATTTTCTAATTTAGTGAGGCAATCTGTCCCAGAGAACTCTCTTCGATGGGCTATTTGTAATTAAATAAAATCATTTCATTGAGTTTACTAAGTAATTAAGATCCCATTAAAAATCAATCAAATCAGATATATATATATCCCCGTTTAAACTAATCCCAGAGATTACTTAATTTAATATCTCTCCCAGCAACATATGTGGATTTTTACATTTCACATTCTTTTCTTCGAGTAAGAAATTGGCATTTTTTAAAAACAACAACCATAAATCTATTATCCTGTTGTCAACCTAATTATGTTTGTTTTATCAGACCTTAGCAAATTTTCTGATTCAGGAGGGTCTGCATTTCTCCTCATGACTGACATACAGTGGTATGAGTTACTGTTAGAAGATTAATGATCTTTATTGAGGAAATTATTACATTTCTGTTGCTAACAATTCTTAGAATACACAGATACATTTGATGCTTGCAACACATTTATTATGGTGCAACTATTCATGGGCTACAGCTAGGGGTGGATGAACTTGTCAGTTTCATTTTCTCTCAATTTGCAAATCCACCCCCCTGACTTGCTAAGTGCAGTTCTCCACATTTCTGCATTAGTTCCTTAAAAAAGGACTCATGAAAATTTATCAGCATTTTAGTGCAAATTTATCCTAATATACATATTTCTATGTGCTATTTTGTTGGATATACATTTATTTGCAATTCATTTCCCTATATAAAATGCATTTTTGTATGTTAGTTTCACCAATATATGCATTTTTATGTATGCTTTACCCTGGCACATACATTTTTGTACACATTACTTGGCTTGAAAACCACACTGCAAAATTCAGAGAAGTGTAACTTTTGAAAGAGGGCTGTGTTTCATTTTGTGTATTGCTCCTGAAAGCACAGGTTTGATAGATTCATCTTTACGTGAATGAAATGGATGAAATTTCCCCCTCACCCCTAACTACTGTCCATCAGGTGCATGAAATGGCATCTTGAGTTACAGGAACCAAATCTACATAGTTGTGGGGGGGGGCTTGTAAACATGAAAGTCAGCAAGAAATAAAATGTAGAAAGGGACAGACCTTGATAATGGCCTTATTAACAGGGACTATTCACTGTGGCAAACCCAGACACCGGTTCTTGTCTCCCGATCTACTGTGGCAGCACCTTTGGGGAATATTCCATTTCTGAATTTCCTGAATGCATCCCCTTTGCCTCTGCGACTCTATGAAACGAAACTTTTGTCAAGCTACCTAACATGAGGGCTGGGGAAATGCCATGTTCTGTATAGTCTGAAGCAGTCAGGTGGTCAAACTGGTGAGGACATTTTTTAACCCCTCAGTATTTGGCACACTGGGTCTCTCCTAGCCCTATTAGGAGATGCAGGGAAATTCAGCCTTTGATCTTCTGCATGCAAATCATGCGGTCTCCCACTAAACCACAGCCTTAGCACATTAAATGAAAAACAGACCTGAGGTTTGACAGAAACCCGCTGAGCCCAGGAAACAATAGTAGCTAAGCTCCCACTGTTGACATACGCAGAAGCTAAGAAATGAAACTTAAAGGCTGTGGGGAAGGTCTGATCACTGCTGATCGAGGCAGCTGTCACTCACAAAACCCAGCAGGGTGTATGTGTGTCATCAAGTCCCAACCATTGAAGGCCAGTGGATTAGGGGGCAGAGATCATATAATTGTTCTCAGTGTCAAGTTACATTTCGTGAAAGAATCAGTTGCCATAACTTGGCTTGGGATATATCTTCTTAAATCCATTTTGGATGCAGCGTGGCATGATAATTTTTTTTTTGAGGGGGGAGTCCAAGTTATGCTGGTGAGATTTACCATATTTTTCTCCTTCCTCAGGAGGAAATTGCACAGATCTCAGTCAGGGCTTATTCCCTAGAAAGCATACACAGGACTGGTCATATTTAGGAACGACAGTTCAATCCTATACTCAGAAGTAAGCCCCATTGACTTCAATGGCACAGCCAGGTAAGGTATAATGGATGTCAGCCTCATTGAATTCAGTGGGCACTTCCCTCTGTGTAACATATAGGATCAGGCGCAGGGCCGGATTTAGGTTTGATGAGGCCCTAAGATACTGAAGGTAATGGGGCACTTTATATTTTAGGGAATAGGCTGGCAGGCGCAGCCCATTACTTACATCATAGGAGCCTACACAACACAAAACACTGTTGCTGTACATAGGTTTTATTTTATTTTTATTTTTTGGAAATCTACATCCAGTTTTTTTCTTTAATTTTTTTTTGCAGCCCCCCAAGAGAGTGGGGCCCTAAGCTATAGCTTGTTTAGCTCATACATAAATCCAGCACTGATCAAGCTCAAACAACACAGGTGCCCGTCAGCAATATTATTTTAAATCACCACGATTAAAAATAATCTCCGGAGGGCATCTAGATAAAAGGCAGTCTGCAGTGGCATAGCATTAAACTAAAAACAAATATCTGCTCACCCCTCCATGCGGGCATTAAAAAAACACACAACGTACCGGACCCTGCTTAGCTACCCCCATCCCTCTTTAATAATTGAAAATACAGAAGCGCGCCTAACGTGTGATCCAGTGCCGGATTTACGTATAAGCTAAACAAGCTATAGCTTAGGGTCCCACTCTCTTGGGGCCCCCCAAAAAAATTAAAGGAAAAAAACCCTGGTTGCACATTTCCAAAATATAAGACAAATAAAATAAAACTAGCCTGCTCGCCTACTCCCTAAAATATCACTGGTTTGCTCCTATTAGGTCCATAAATTACCATATAGCATATATTCAACACACAAAAAAACAGTCCAGCTGTCCTTTGTTGTTGACAAAGGACAGCTGGACATATAAAGGGCCCCATTACCTTCATCAAACCTAAGCCCGGGTCTGGCGCGGTCCCTTTTCTGCTGCAAGCGGGTGGGGGCGGAGCTGCTCCGGAGCCGCGCTTAAGTTTCACTTTCCAAGCTCTTCTCTCAAAAGGGGAAATCAAAACTCATCTCGGCGGCTCCGCTCTGCCCTCTAGCCGAGGAGCGCCGCGCTCAGAAGGGAAGCTTGGCGAGCGCGGCGCGGACAGGCTCGTTTCCACGCTCGTGGAAAGCGAAGTGAAGCGGGGCAGCGAGGAGATCCGGGCGGCTGGCGGTCGAGGCGCAGTAAGTCCCAATTCTTCTCGTGCTCAAACGTTGCATATTCCGTTTGCTTGCTTGTTTTTTTTTGAATATTTCAGCTCTTCGGAGAGAGTCGGTGCTCCACTTGCTTTGGGAAAATAGCGCTGTTGGCACGAGACTCTTAGTCCCTGGGTCGTGGGTTCGAGTTCTGCACTGCAGCGGGGTGGACTAGATGACCCAATTTTGTGATTCAATCCTTAACTTCATTCTACCGGGATGGCTCTTTGCGATCCGGAACGCCTCCCCAGACTTATCAGCAGGCTGACAAAAACTACTTGTTGAGAAACAAAATAATAGGAAATAGGGAATAGAAAGGAGCCCCAGAGGGTTCATTGGGTTCACTCAAAAATTAAAGGGTGCAGGGCTAACTGAGCGACATGGATAAGGGATCATATTCTGCCTCCGTTTTTAACTCAGAAATTGGCATACTCCAGAGAAAAATTGGTCTGTCCTATTTAAAAGTGCATCATCAGGTGGAGCTGAGAGAGTCTCTTGCTGAAGTCCGGGTTCACCTACTGCTCTCCAGATGTCTCTGCCTTCAATTCCCTCCAGCCCCAGCCATCACCTGGCAAAAATTTTGACCCTGGTCTGAATGCTTATGTTGCCCCTACAATGCCACCACTTTAGACTGCAGTGCTTATAACTTCACTTCAGAACCACAGCATTAACATTTATCTTCTTCCTGATAAGTTAGATCAACCCCCCCAAATTTGCCAGCCAGCTCTGTGATGAGGGGGAAATAGAAAGAAATACTCTGAGCATGTGCAGGTTTTCATTGTAAACACATGTACATCATAGCAGCACCGTGAACTTCAGGAATAAAATAGTGTTTTCTGCGGCTGCCCTGGTGCTAAACACATTTGCATGGGAGTAAACACCATTTTGTTGTAGGAAAGGGTAATATATGTTTAAAGTGGAAAAGAATAAAATGTACCTGCCTGGCCAACTGCTCCAGATATATGACATTAAAGAGAATAAAAATAAGAACTGATGATGCACGGTGACCAGCAAGCCCTCTTCTCCCTCCTGGAAAAACAGCAGCAGGAGCAACAAGAGACAACATGAGGTACTTGTTTTGGGAGAAAATTGATTTGCATGTTGTCTACTTGTGTTGCATTATAGTACGTTTGATGGGTCAGAGAGCTGGACGTCCAAAGCCAAAAAGGACATTCAAGCTGGAGGAATATCAGACAATGACGGCTGAGGCAGATGAGGAGAGCTCTACAGAGGAAGCTTTGGAGACATGCAGCCAGAAGCTCCAAGAGATTTGTGGGATGGCAGACTCAAGGAATGGTACATCATATTTTTTTCTTACATTTTCATTTCTCAGGGGTGGGGAACCTTAGGCCCGGGGACTGACTGTGGCCCTTTGGGACTCTCTGTCTGGCCCTTGGCACACACACCTCGGGCCACACCCTCTCCCAAGCCACGCACCTGTCCCCAGGCCACACCCCTCACCAGCACTGCTTCAGACCCTCCTCAAATGTTTTTGCCTGGCTGAAATGTGTTCTTCAACTCTGATAAGACTTCTTGCTTGTCTGAGTGGAAGGTGAAGAGCAGGATGTGAGTGTGTGTAGAAATTACCCTAGAGCTCAACGGTACATTTATCTTCCTTGTCTTTGGTGATCGCTCGTAGCCAAGTAAGATTGTCTTCCATGAACATGGTCTCAACGGTGAGTTCATAAGTGACTGTGGAGGCCAATTCTAGATCCACACGTCCTTCCACAGTGGGGACATAGGTTTCTGGGAGGGAGTTGATCATGGTGAGGGTTTGCCAAGCATGCCTTCCTCTTAGCACATTTCTCCCTTGCGTCCTGAGTTCAAGCGTTTTCAAAGCCCACAACGCCTTTGGTAAAGGCTGTTCTCCAACTGGAGCGCTCGCAGGCCAGTGTTTCCCAGTTGTCTGTGTTTATACTACATTTTTAAAGATTTCCCTTGAGTCTTTAAATCTATTTTGTTAACCACCAGCATTACAGAGAATATTCTCACCTCACACCACCAGTTTTGGCTTGTGCATTGTTTTGAAAACGGTGAACTTAATCAAATTTATCCCCCCACCCCAAGTCTCATGTAATTTAGCTTTAGATTCTATGCCTATTTACACTGAAGCAAGTCCACACCCCCCGCATGAAACCTAATCCAAAGAAAGTGTCCATAGGATTGCAATCATAAGTCAAAAGCGTGCCATTCTCCTGGCCCTTAACCAAAGCTGCATCTCTGGGTGTTGTCTCTTACTTCCAGGGGCTGTTGGCCTGTACAATATTGGACTAAACTGCTGCCTCAACTCCTTGCTTCAGGTCTTCTTCATGAACAGACAGTTCACTATGATACTCCGGAGGTGAGTGAGGATTTCCCCACCAACCGGTGCAGTGCTTTGGATAAAAATCTCTTTCTCTAGAGGGCGGTGGGGTGGGGGGAATGCTTAATTCAGCTTGCCATATTTAAAGGAGTAAAAATCTGGGCAAAAAAGTTGTTGGTTGTTGAGCTTTTTTGGCGATGACCAAAACCAGAGCCGCCCGTGTGCACAAAATAACAACAACAACAACAACAATAATAAAATAAATAAATAAATAAATAAATAAATAAATTGAAGATGAAAACCAAACCTCCCCAAACTTGCTATAACTTGTAAAAATGCACATAAGCCTCCCAAAAGAGGCCATGTCTGGGAGCTCTTCTTGGAAGCAACAGAGCACACCGTCTTCACCAAGGAGGAGACAGGGGACTCCCCTGAGAAGGAGGCTAGTTCACCAACACAGGAGCCAGATATATGGAGAAACGTGACTCAGAGAAGTAGGAGGCCCAGGGTTCGCTCTGATTGTTTAGAAATACACAATCGCTTTGAGGTCCTCTCCCCTAGCACGGAAGACGAAGAACAGACTCCATTTGAGGATCTCTCCCTCATTACAGTCGATCAGGTATATGAAGACGAGCAGCAAAGTCAGTCCTCAGGGAATGTGCAGGCGACCTTGGAACAGACAGCTCATGGAAGAACCCCGACCTGACCTAAGAGGAGGCGTGTAGTGGTGATAGGGGATTCCCTACTGAGGGGAACAGAAGCAGTGATCTGTGGGCCTGACAAGATGTCTTGGGAAGTGTGCTGTCTCCTCGGGGCTAAGATCCAAGATGTAACTGAACGACTGCAAGGAATCATAAAACCCACTGACAAATACCCCTTCCTCTTGGTTCATGTGAGAACCAATGACACTGCAAGCAATAGCCTCCAGAAGATCAAAAGAGACTATGAGGCTCTGGGCAGGAAATTGAAGCAATTAAATGCACAAATTGTCATCTCATCTGTTCTCCCAGTTGAACGACGTGGCCCAGGGAGAGAGGGGAAAATAGTGGAAGTGAACAGCTTGCTTCGCAAATGGTCTAAACAGGAACGGTTTGGATTCTTCGATCACTGACTGCAGTTTCTTGAAGATGGACTTCTGGCAAGCGATGGGCTGCACCTCACAACGGTTGGGAGGATTGTTTTTGCCAAAAATCTCAGAAACCTCATCAGGAGGGCTTTAAACTGACTAATGTGGGGGAGGGAGACAGTGCTCCTGAAGGTAGGAGTCGATATCAGTTGATGAAGATGATCATCCAAATGTCATAGACCAAATGGAGCAAACAGCACGCAGACCTAGTGGTGGGAGGAAAAAATCCTTAAATAAGAGACACGGGGGGATGATTAATGGACTTCAATGTCTGTACACTAATGCACAAAGCATGGGAAATAAACAAGATGAGCTTGAGCTCTTGGTACAGCAAACTAAATATGACATAATAGGCATCACTGAAACCTGGTGGGATAAGTCCCATGATTGGAATGTAATAATGGGGGGGATACAATCTATTTCAGAGAAACAGACCAGACAAGAAAGGAGGAGGAGTGACGTTATATGTCAGGGATGTGTATACCTGTGAAGAGATCCAAGATTTAGAACCTCAAAGCCAAAGTGAGAGCATTTGGGTCAAAATTAAGGGAGAGAAGAATAACAGAGACCTCATTGTGGGAGTTTACTATAGATCCCCAAGCCAAATGGAGGACATAGATGATGCCTTCCTGGAACAGGTGACCAAGCATGCAAAAGGAAGGGAGATAGTAGTAATGGGGGACTTCAATTACCCGGATATTTGTTGGATGTCAAACTCAGCCAAGAGCATAAGGTCAAACGGATTCCTCACTGGCCTTGCAGACAACTTCATTGTCCAGAAAGTGGGAGAAGCAACAAGAGGAACAGCCATTTTAGATCTGGTCCTAACCAATGTTGATGACCTGGTTAGTGGGGTAGAAGTGGAAGGATCATTAGGCGCGAGTGATCATGCTCTTCTGAAGTTTACTATACAGCGGAAAGGAGCAGCCAAGCATACTAGGACTCAATTTCTTGACTTTAAGGAAGCCGACTTCATAAAACTTAGGGAAGTGCTGGGTGAGATCCCATGGACAGTAATACTAAAAGGAAAGGGAGTTCCTGATGGCTGGGAGTTTGTTAAGAGGGAGATAGTAAAAGCACAACATCAGGCAATACCAATGAGATGGAAACATGGAAGGTGCCTAAAGAAGCCAGGGTGGCTATCTAAAGAACTTTTAACTGAGTTAAGATTAAAAAAAGGATGTGTCCAGAGGAGGGCAACCAAAATGGTCGAAGGCCTGGAAACGATGCCTTATGAGGAACGGCTAAGGGAGCTGGGCATGTTTAGCCTGGAGAAGAGGAGGTTAAGGGGTGATATGATAGCCATGTTCAAATATATAAAAGGATGTCACATAGAGGAGGGAGAAAGGTTGTTTTCTGCTGCTCCAGAGAAGCAGACACGGAGCAATGGATCCAAACTACAAGAAAGAAGATTCCACCTAAACCTTAGGAAGAACTTCCTGACAGTAAGAGCTGTTTGACAGTGGAATTTGCTGCCAAGGAGTGTGGTGGAGTCTCCTACTTTGGAGGTCTTTAAGCAGAGGCTTGACAACCATATGTCAGGAGTGCTCTGATGGTGTTTCCTGCTTGGCAGGGGGTTGGACTCTATGGCCCTTGTGGTCTATTCCAACTCTATGATTCTATGATTTCCTGGACTTATGGCAACCCTAGCTTAATTTAAAAAATGGAGCATTTTTTCCACCCTCCAATGGCAGTGGTTTGGATTCAAATCACAGTGGTGGTTGTTTTTTTTTAAAGCAAGTGATTTTAAAATCAACATTTGTAGACTTCTACTCAGGAGTAGCTGAACCCAGGTACAGACAACTTGTACACAGGTACTAGATAGCGTTTCCATGTGCTTCTCTGGTTCGCCAGCAACGGCTTAGTCATGCTGGCCACATGACCTGGCTCCCTTGGCCAATAAAGTGAGATGAGCACTGCAACCCCAGAGTCGTCCCGACTGGACCTAATGGTCAGGGGTCCCTCTACCTTTACCTTTACTAGATAGCATATAAAGGCCCCTTAGACCATAAGAAGAGCCCTGCGGGATAAAGACCCATCTAGTCTGCTTTCCTGTTCTCACAGTGACCAATTGGATACCCATGGGAATCTTTTGATTCCCAGTAACTGGCTTTCAGAGGCATATCACCTCCAACAGTTGAGGGAGAACAAGCCATCATGGGTAGTAGCTACTGACTGACCTCCATGAATTTTTCTTATCTGTTTTTAAATCCATGCAGGTTGCCATAGCCACATCTTGCAGATACAAATTCCATCGTTTATGGAGTGTGGAAAGCCAACCCTGGCATCGAAACCTTTGCTAGGTTCCTGCTTAAACTTCCATTTAACGAATGCATTTGCAAGTCATTAAATGTGTGATTACACTTAGTTCTTAAAAAACCCCAAACCTTTCTGTTGTGACTTTTCTTCAAGGAAGTGTGGTTAAGATTGCAGCCTTAAAGCATGAGGCCTGGTGCTTTCTGCCTGTAAAGTGTGGTGATAGCTTTCCTTCTTTCTGTTGCCAGGATCAAAGTGCCGTTTGAAGCTGCGGAGCAGAAAGCAAGTGTCCCTTATCAAATGCTCTTGCTTCTGGAGCAGATGCAACGGAGCAAGAGAAGATCTGTGCATCCCTTGGATCTTGTCCGCTGCCTCTCAATGCACAATGTGAAATGTAAGGAGCAAGTGGAGTCTTTTTGGTTCCCGTAGGGAGGTGTCACTTGGAGGGTGGGGGTTGCTTATAGTTAATAACTGCCCTCCCCCTATAGAACGCGTGCAGAGGTGTTTTGATAAACGACTTCAGAAGCATTAGTCAGGTTGTGTTTATGGATTTATGGGGCAAGAATGGAAGGTTGGCTGCTAAAAAATATATAGAGCATTGGAATCTGGAGGCAAGGGGCGAAAATAGAGGAGTTTGGGAAAGGCATAAACAAGCCATTGTGCTAAATTTTGCTTGTGCCTCTTCCTTTTGTCTAGTGCTTGTTCTGTATGATGCTTCTCAACTCTTCTTGATCCTCTGGAACCTAATTAAGGACCAAATCACCAATGTGAATCTGGTAAGAGTCCGGATTTTGCAAAGGAAAACATGTTACTTCCACGTTGTATGCAGACACAATGAGTTACCTGCAGAGGCCCTTGAAGTATAGCCAAGAATACTTTTGTCCCTTGTTGAAAAATCAGAACTTATGATGCAGGCTTATGTTCGGAGCCCTGCCAGAGAGTTCTGTATAACTCAGCAAATACATCAGTTAAAATAGCAGAAATGGGATCAGTTCCCCTGGATCTCTCCCCACCACGGCTACTATTTAAGAAAACATGCAATTGAAATCATACTATTATTCTAACTTGTAATATGGCTCTGGGTTGTGCCCTTTTAATTTGCAGAGTTCCCATCACACATAAAATACAAAACCCAGAAGCACGTAACAAAGACTTTGATAAGCATAAACTTAAAAATACTGAGTACACAACTCTCTCCAGGATCCTTTAATCTGATTCACCTTCCCCTGCCCTGCTCTCCATTTAAAGTACACTGTGATCTCCTATTCTGTTTATTAACTCTATAAACAGTTTTTTCATTAAAAAATGGTGTATATAATTAAAAAATAAAATTAATCCAACCATTTTTTTGGGGGCGGGGGAACCCACAGCCTAGTAATAAAACAATAGTAAACATAGACAAGAAAGCAGGATAGCCACCATCTTGGATGGCTTTCAAAGAAGATTAGACAAATATCTGGGTTAGATCTGCTGAATATAGGATTCTGTAGTGAGGCAGATAGTTGGGCTTGGTGGTGGCTTTCTGCTTGTTTTCACTCTAATGGGAACCAGTTTGAGGCCTGTCAGTGGAATCACGCAAAGAGCAGTGCTTGTTGACAACACAGAGCACATCATTTATTCGCTTCTGGTTTTCTCCTCCCCTCTCTTTAAGGTTGAAAGCCTGACTCTCTTGCACACCATCCAGCTGCAGCAGAACCTAGTGTGTCAAAAGTGCTCAGCCGAAATGAAGAAGGATAGCAACTTGATGATGTTCCCACTCCCAATGTTTGATTCTGATTCTCGCCCAGTCAGGACATTGGTATGTGAAGAGGGTCTCCATCTCATTGTGCTTCATCCCATTTAAGCAAATGGGTCAGAACTGGGTTTCTAGTGTAGTGCTCCCTCCTGTCCAGTAGAGGGTGTGCACATATTGAAAGCTATCAACACAGTGTTTCTGCTGGGGAAGGGCTCCAGAAATGGAAAGTGGGGCAGAGGAGGCTAAACAAACAAACAAAACTCCAGAAAGATTGGTTGGGGAGGAAGGGGAAGACTCTTGCTGCACTCAGAACTCATTGATAAATGGTTTCAGATCATTTTATAGGGCTCCACAACCAACTGCACCACCTTGCTTGCTGTTCCTGGGGAGCAGAGCTTTTCTGCAGAGGGATGTGCTGAATGGAGTTCTGATGTATGGAGAGAGCGAGAGGCTGAGAGTGGAGGAGCTGACCCCCAAACTTCTAGAAAAGTGCTTCTAGTTCTTCAGCATGTCCAACCTTTGGGGACAAAACAACTTCTGGGGCTGCCAATGTCTATTTCAGTATGTGGCAGGGACTCTGCACAAAATGGAGGCAACTGCCCATACAGTCTCTGTCAGGCATCACACTGCCATTACTGTGGTCATGGCTTCAAGGTGATGCTCACCTGTGTCAGGTGTGTGCATGTGGCCAGGTGGGCCAAAGCAGTGGCCAATAGGGCAAAGTAAGAGGCAATGATGATGATATAATATTAAATTTACATACCACTCTTCACCTGAAGATCTCAGGGCAGACAGATGTGGGAGAACTTGGCAAATATGGCCTGGCATATGGGTGATGGTGGGTACTTACCTTGTCTGAAGGTAGACTCTGAGGCACAATAATCCAGTGTAGTAGCATATCTGAAATCAAGCCAGAGCCTAAACAGAAGGATTAGCAGAAAACCCCATGGATGCTGCTCCAGACTCCTTGGATGCAAGTGTAACAACTTTTTAAAAACCTATGGCTCCTACTGGGTTGAAGGCCTGTGTATTTTCCACAAATACACACAATGTGCAATTGGTACAGACACCTTGTTATCACATCAGAAGCAGGGGGGCTGTCAGATAAAGGCAACTCCAGATTCTTCCGGATTCTCACTCGCATCAGTGCCAGCCAGCATGAATTCCTCTGCGCACGTGGGACTAATCTCTGCTCTTTACCTTATTCAATCCTTCTAGGGATATTCACTGCGTTGTTTCTTTGCGCCGGAACAGCTGGTGGATGAAAATGCATGCCACTGCGAACAGTGTGGCTTGGAAACACCACATCTACGGGTAATGTTGCCTTTGAACGTTAATTGGCAATTCAATCCTTGGAGCTTCATGTTGTTTCCATGTTGGATGAGGATATTTGTTCATAGGAGAATCATGGGGGTCTGGCTTTTGGCCATTATTGGCAGGGCATTTTCTTTGAATTCAGAAGTTCCCAGATTCAATCTCTGGCATCTCTAGGTAGGACTGAAATTCTGGAGAGCTGCGGCCTGTCAGGGTAGATGAGACTCAGCTAGATGGAGCTATAGCCTGGCAAGGCAGCTTCATGTGTTTCCAAGGTATTTACACCCCAATTCACAAGGTGGTTCCCACCCTGTATGAAGTGGTTGAGGTGACTGTGGCGTTCACACAGGGTCCCCGGACGTTTGACGGTCTATTGATCCCTGTGCCACCACTGTGATCACTTCCCCGCTGCCACCAACCCATTTCTCTCGTGTACACACTGAGTCCAGACAGTTGTTAACATTAAAGCAAATAAACAAGTTTATTTTATAAGCATTAACAAGTTTATGGTTACAGATAATTTTTCTTGTCAGTTTCTTAATCTTAGTTTCTTTACTGACCTATACCTACCTAATACCTTCTAACTGATTATCCCAACTGTTTTAACTGACTCCTCTTAACAGATTCTCTCACATCAAACTAGCCCAACCCCCAGACTTATCCTCCCTCTCCCTTCTCTAACTCCAGACTCACTTCTTAACAACTAACAACTCTAACTCTAACTCCTCCCCTTGGGTTCCTATTGGTTAATCATTTTACACTTAGTGAACCTTTTCCTTATGACCCAGTATGATGTCACACACCTAGGAAGGCAAACGCCACAGTGACTAGTGGCAATTTGCTAAACACAGCATTGGGATCTAGGTTTTCAGAAGGGTGAAAAGGGCGTGATTTCCCTGGATCAGTAGTCCATTGCAAGAATGCTTTGCAACTATTTTATGCTGACCTCTGTATTCCAGCCTTTGTCTTTCATTGTTGGTGTGCATCGATTTTGCAGGGCATGAGAGTTACACGTCTGCCACAGACATTGATGCTGCACCTAAAGCGTTTCTGCTGCACAGAAGGCAGCCAGACCCGGAAAATCAGCCATCCCTTAGCCTTCCCACAGAGCCTAAATTTCAGTGAGATCCTGACGCCAGAACAATACAACCAGGATGCACAGGAGGTGGGAAACTTAGCTGCATCATCATTCGCTTCGGACTTAGAAGGCATAATGAAATGACCCAGAGTGGATGTGGAGGACTGGTTCTTCCAACATTGATGAACTGCAATTCCCATCAGGAAGCATGGTCAATGGCCTGGGATGAGGGGACTTATAGTTCAGCAGTGTCTGGAGGACCACAGGTTCCCAACCTATGGGCTAAAGCAGGAGGGTGCCTTGCCTGGACTGAATGTTCAGGTCCTCTGAGACTGCATCTGTTTCCACCATGGTCAACCAAGTGCTTTCATCACATTCTGGGATAACTTGTTCAAGAACTGCAGAGCAATATTAGTCCCAAGAGTGGAAGTTTGCATTTTGTCCACCCTTGTTTCTGTGGACGCTGTTCTAGATGCTCTCAGTATTATGAAGCAGGAATTAACAGGTTCCAGAAAGGGATGTCATTTCAACTTCAAGGTTGCTATACTGTTTGTTCTGCAACAGTATTTGAGGAAGACATTGTTGTCTCCTATCCCCACCCCACAGCAGAAATTCCCCTCCTTAAGAGGTATGTTCAAGGAAGACATAAGGATGAAGCGCTTTGGTTGGTGGGGAGTCAGAGAAGCACGATGGTCTATTCTCTAAAAAAAGCGGGGATAATAGGTAGTGCTTTTTCTGGGGGTACTCAAGGCTCCGCAGTACTGGCACCTCCCCCCCCCCCATGTTAAAAGTGTGGCATTTACTGTAACAACTTCATGGTGAGTACCACCACCTTTTTCTATTAAAAAAGCACTGGGAATAGGGAATTAGAAGCGCTATGCAACTTAAACAATGGAAAATGGAAAACATTTCTCTAAATTTGAAATGGAGATTAAGCCTGCCGAAAATGTTGTTTTGGGTATATTGGACCCCAAAACATTTATTTATTTGATTTGCATTTCCTCCAAGGAGCTCAATGTGGCATTCATGGTTTCCTCCCTCCCCATTTTATCCTCAAAACAATCCGTGAAGTAGGGTAGGCTAAGAGACAGTGACCAGTCCAAGATTACCCAATGAGTTTCATGTCTGAGTAGGGTCTTGAACCCAGGTCCTAGTCCAACCACGACACTACACTGGATCTTTATCTCAGGAAGGCACTGTCTAATACAGAAAGATACTGGAGGTGTAATGCTGGAAAGGCCTCATTGAGGCATATGATGTGGTCCTGTCCAGTGACAGTAATTCCCTGTTTTGTATCTCTCCTGTCTTCCATTGAAAATATCTCTCTATGACTCTTTCCAGGATGATGGGTTGTATGATCTGTTTGCGGTTGTTGCACACTCGGGATCAGCTAACTTTGGTCATTACTCTGCATACATTTGGAGTCTTACGGAAAGCAGGTGGTATTGCTTCAATGACTCGAGCGTCTGTCAGGTGAGGAAGGCAGCCAAATGTGGCGTTGTGCCTGCTTCCCTTCCCTTCCACCTCTCCCAGCAAAATCAGGGTCTGAGATCTAACCACGATGTGTATCAGCGCATTGAAAAAGGTTGCAAGCCATGCTGGGCGATGGTCCAAATCCAGACCTAATTGTCCACAAACAAGGAATGGCCATTTGAATGGATGTCAGAATGCACTTCCCATTCAAAGCCATGTAGTACTACAGATAGACACCTCTGATTTATGCTAGTGGTTCCTGATCCAGCTAGGGCCAGTTGTGAATAACGGTGCAATCCTATACATGTCTACTCAGAAGAAGGTCCCATAGAGTTATGGGACTGGAGTCTTGGGCAATTTTATAGATTTTATATATAAAACATGGGTTAATTGGCTTGAGTCTGAAGCAGCCCTAATTAAAAGATAGCCAAGTCCAGTAGCAGCAAAAATTACATAGAATCATAGATTTGTGGAGTTGGAAGGGATTCCGAGGGTCATTTAGTCCAACTCCCTGCAATACAGGAATCTCAGCTAAAGCATCCATGACAGATGGACACCCAACATCTTTGGGTAATATTTAGAACAAGATGTGTGTAAAAGCTCTTAAACCTCTGTATAGTGGTCTGTGAAAAGATCTTTACTTTAAAAGTGAATTACACATCTGCTTAAAAGGTTAACCCAAGATTTTTTCAATAAAAAAAAAATAGAGTCATCTATCAGCTGTGTAACAACTTATAATAATTCTCTTCATCTATTATAAGAAAAAAAGTTTTAATATTAGCTCTATATTTTATGTGCTTTTGCAATGGATGTGAGTGGGGTTTTGAATCTGTCTCATTCGCTTGCTCCTTGTACTGTGTATTCTGCAGGTATCCTGGGATGATGTCAAATGTACCTATGGAAAAGCATATCTCCGCTGGTAAGGCGGGCCGACTGTTTTTTCTCTTAATCCTACTGGAAGACCTGGGGGGCGGGTGCTGGAGGAGGCAGTGAAATGAGTATGGCTGGCTGTGTGGAAAACAAAATAAAAAAACCATTGCATTTTGGTTTGGAATGAGCTGGTTTCAAGATGAGCTTTTTCCACCCTAGGCGTTATTGTTGGGAAGAAATTGGATCAATGGTCCAAGCAGGTATAGGGCATCTTCTTAATCCTGTGTACTCTGTTGGGTAGAGATTTGAGGACTAACTACAGGTTGACCACTGTGCTGTTTGGTTTTGACTTGCTTATTTCCTCCTTCCTGTAGGGGCGAAACAGCCTATCTCCTGGTTTACCTGAAAAGGAATTGTGGGAAGCTCTGATCTGATTGACTCAGGGCAACCACAGGGAGGTTGCAATTTTTTTGGTCCAGATTCTCCAAATACCAGATGACTGACTGTCCATCACATTTGTGCAGGAGAGTACAAGCGATATGTGAACTCAAAGCACCAGGAAGGGAGACCTTTTGGAAAGAAGGCTCAGAAACACACACTTTTATCTGCAATCTGTCTTTGGAAGTTACACAGTGCCTCACTTTCAGACCCTCTGCAGCCGGCTAGTACAGGAGACAGGGCCAGCGGTTTAAGTGTCTTGAGACTTGTATTTTCACGAGGATACTGAGAATTGTTCTAAGAGAGCTTATACTCCCCTGCTGCCACACAGTGGTCAACACACTTTTCATAAAACTAGTTCCCAGGATTTTCCTCACAGTTGAGCCAGCTTATATGCAACATAGAATTACCCTTCATCTCCCCATCCCAACCTCTGTTCTACCTCAGCCGTGACACTTCTTAGCTGCCCCTTTATAAAGCAGAACCTGCAGGGGGGTAGAGACGATGGCAGATCCTCGCATATCACATGCAGTGGGCTTCTGGACCCAAGAAGTACAGAGGTTGGGATCTGCTGGGCATATCAAAACCAGCTGCAATATTCAGTCTCCTTTGCTCACACACTAACATGGAAGCATTTACTTATAGTAGGTGGTGCAATTTTATTTCAGCCATCTGCGTGTTAGATGTTTCTGGGTATGGGTGTCACTAGTAGATGGTGCAACTCATTTAAAAAACGACTCAAGCATTTGTCCTACACAGGGTTCAGGCACTCTTAAGCACATTTGATTTCAGTGACTACAAAACAGGCAATTTAGCATGAGACCACACAATGTAGTTCTGTCTAGCACAGAAACATCTGTTTGGATAATCTTATTTTCCTAGTATAGATAGGAGTTGCATAGAATCTCTGTTAGCATCTTATGCCTTATTCTAGATGTTAACTGACATTATTATTTAGTACATATTTTATATAAGCTGCTTGCATGAAAATAAAGCAGTTTATTGTGAAGCAGCCCTGCTGTTGGCAGATTACCTCATTTAACTTTAAATTAAATTGACAACTTGGAGAAATGTGCATTTCTTGCTATGCCACAGGAGTATTTGCTTTTATTTATTGAGTTTTTCTGTGTTTTGCCTTGCCTTGTAAGGCAGCCTAAATAAAATAAAAATATCAATGGGCTGCAATAACAACTCGAGACTAAGACTAATTTTTCCAGGCTATCAGTTAAACTATTTTATATTTATGCTCCCTGTATTGTATTTATGCTCACTGGGAATACTTATTAAACCAACATGTGTGCTGTGCTAAATAGGTGCCTATGAAAACAACATCGACGACAAAAATCCTCTTATTTCTCCTCCACTTCTGCAGATGAAATCAAAGAATCATTCACACGGCTAGAGTAGCTTTCATTTGTGCTGAAATGTATTTTTGATACTGTGAGTGCTGTGGAACTATGGTGGCTCCTTAGAATGGGAGAGGGGAGGGGGGATGAGTTGTCATTCATCATCTGGTGACTGATAGTTTGGGTGCTCAGCAAATCTGAAACAAAACCAAAGAGTCAACCCTCAGAGGCATTGTAGTAGTAGTAGTAGTAATAATAATAATAATAATAATAACAACAACAATAATAATAATACCTTTATTGTCATTGTACATCCTGTGTACAATGAAATTAAACAAGCACCCCCAAACATTCAATCTCTTATCGAACAACGCACCACCTCACAAGTCAATTGCGCTATGTTATTTTCCGTTCAACAGGCTAACAGCCCACAGATAGAAGCTATTTTTTAGCCTGTTGGTACAGCTGATTATCCTATATCTCCTGCTCGAGGGTAGAAGAGGTGATGGCTGGGGTGTGAGTCATCCCCGAGAATTTTTCTCGCTCTCCTAAGGCAACAATCCCTTGCAATGTCATCTAGCGGACTCAAGGCACAGCCCATGATATCATGTGCTGTAGTCACCATCCTCTGTAGAGACCAGGCCAGCATACCACACTCTGATACAATATGAAAGGACACTTTCTATTGTGGACCGGTAAAAGGAGTTCATCAATTGTTGTTTAACATTATTCTTTCTCAAGACCCTGAGGAAATGGAGTCTCTGTTGCACCTTTCTGACCACCTGAGTTATGTTGATTTTCCAAGTGAGGTCCTCACTAAGGTAAACTCCCAGGAATTTAAAGGAGGAGACACTCTCCACACCACACACCCTGATATACAATGGAGCAGGTTCCCCTCTCTTCCTCCGGAAGTCCAACACCATCTCCTTTGTCTTACTAATATTTAAGTGCAAGTTATTCTCTAAGCATATTGATGAGTTGCCAGCCACTGTTTCATAAGACCATTTCACACAGTACATAGTAACCACCCCAAGTTTGCCACTGAATGCCCACTCAGCAGGGAGGCTGAAAGTTGATCCTGCATTCCCAGTTTATGCACATGCAGAGAAAATCAAAAGAGATGATCTCTCTACATATGGGTTGCTAGCCCACTACCAGCTCCTAGAGGCTTCTATATACTGCGGGGCACATCCTGGAATTCTCTCAATAGTACTATAATTGGCTTTACTTGAGGCAGTTTCAAGGGCAGTTGTGAAACAATGCATAGGGCAGCTAGTTTAATTTCCCACAAAGGGAAATTATGCATTGGCTGAAGGGAGCATTAGAATTTTTAATTTTTTTGTATGAGATCCATTGGTTGTCAGTTTGTTTCTGGGCAAAAAAAAATTCAAAATAATGGCACGTACCTTTAAATCCCTTTACAAATATACTCAGAAACAAAGTAGCAAATAAAATATGTCAGATCTTTTCTTCCTTTTGCTCTTGCAATATGAATTCTTGCATGAACCACTTTTATGTATCCATATGCATACTATTTAAATATGACTTACATTTCCGCTTTTGAAAAGCTCATGTTTTTGTGAAGGCCATCAATGGCTTTCATATCCTCCTCAGACAGCTGGAAAGTAAATGCCTGTCAGGGGGAGAAAATAAAATGCTGAGGTGCTTTTACCTCATTTTTTTTTTGCACCTCAGAGCTGTGCACCTTTTTCGAGCAACAGAGATACCAAAGCGAACTTGATACCACCTTCCAAAGTTTAATTCCTTCATTCAACAGCTTCAGTCCCACTGAGGGAATTTTATAGGCATAGTAATGTAGGTTTGCAACAGAACAGGAGTGGGGAAACTGTGGCTCCCCAGATGTGGATGGACTCCAACTCCCCATCAGTCTTCGCCATCATGTCCAATGGTCAGGGATGAGGGAAGTCATAGCCCAGTGAATGTAGTTCTTCATGCAGTGCATAGCTAAACTACCGAACTTGCTCCCATATGAGACAGTGACAGCCACCAACTTGGATGGCTTTAAACATTAGACAAATTCATGGTGGATAAGAATGCTAATAGTAGTGTTGGGCGTCAGAGAATCCAACTCCCCACAGTAGGTTGCCAATAATGGATAAGACAAGGAAGTTCTTACCAATATTGTTTATTCAATAGTCATAGAGAGAGGCTTAGAAATTCAGCCTCTTGTAGTACAGTGGTACCTCGGGTTACATACGCTTCAGGTTACATACGCTTCAGGTTACACACTCCACTAAGCCAGAAATAGTGCTTCAGGTTAAGAACTTTGCTTCAGGATAAGAACAGAAATTGTGCTCCGGCGGTGCGGTAGCAGCAGGAGGCCCCATTAGCTAAAGTGGTGCTTCAGGTTAAGAACAGTTTCAGGTTAAGTACGGACCTCCGGAATGAATTAAGTACTTAACCCAAGGTACCACTGTAATGGTGTTTTCTCTGAGTAAATCTTCATTCCCCTTCTCCCCAATTGTCAACAGCACCACCCACCTTACGGTTTTGTGCTGGTCCCGGGGGGAAAGGTACTTATACCGTATCCGAAGTTCAGTCCAGAGTCACTAGCAGGGTAGACGATCACTAGACGAGACGTGAGGTCCGAAACAGGGAGCCGGGCGGGGGAGCAGGAACGCTGGTAGGGCAGCAGCAGGAAGCCAGGCGGGTAACAGGAACACTGGTGGAGCAGAAGCAGGGAGCCAGGCGGGGAACAGGAACACTGGTGGGTCAGCAGCGGGCATCCGGGCAAGGAACAGGAATGCCAGAGAGTCAGGAGCAGGAAGCCGGGCGAGGAACAGGCACACCGGGAGTGCAGTTTTAGGTCTGGGTAAAGCAGGTACTCCACAACGACGTTGCTCCCGCAACCTGGGACCGGGCTGCCTGACCTTTATCTTCTTCTAAGGCCGGGGGCGGTCCTGGCCCCCAGGAGCCCTGCCTCTCCTGGCCTTAAGGCGAGCACTCCTCCTGGGAGAGACCAGTTCCCTTCGCCTCTCTGCCCTAAGCCTCTGCAGTTCAGGAGAGGCCGAAGGGTTACTGGGCCCCGGGGGAGGCTCACCTGTAGCCACTGAGTCCTCCAGCACCTGGGCCAGAATGGTTTCACCTGGTGCCTGCCCCTGAGGATCTGGCACAGGTGCAGGCTCCTCAGCATCTAGGCCTTGCCCCAGTTCAGCCGGCCCTGGAGGAGGGGACTCCTGTGTCGGCTGGGATTCCTCCGGTTCACTCTCAGACTCGGAATCCCAGGCCATCACAGGTTTCCACTTAGGGCCATCTGTCTCCAAGCCCTTTGCTCTCCTACTTTTAAGACTTGCTGGATTCTGGGAGAAGGGGTGTGTGGAATGCTTTCTAGTGATAACAAGTCAGCCAGTTGCTTCAGCTCTTCTTCCTCCTCTCCTCCTCATCCATCATTTCCCAACATTGCCCCTCATCTGCCTCTGAGCTGTGACCTCCCGTAAACCACAGTTGTAAATCTATACCGTCTTCCTCATCTCTGGAAGGGTCAGGCTGGGAAGGCGGTCTCCACCATTCCTCCTCCTGTCCATTCCCTGACAGGTAGCTAGTCATGATGGTTGCAATTCTACCCTCATGGCTGGAAGCAGTGATGCTTCTGAATACCCACTGCTGGAAACTCCTCCAACATCCTGAGTCCCCAAATCAAGATGTGCATCTTCCCTCCCACACGAGTCATGTGACCCATGAGATAACATTGTCCAAATGTCCGGCTTTTTCAGTATTGTATTTTTAATGAATTTCTATATACTGATTTACCTGGGCATTTTCCTCAATTAGCTTTCTGGTGTAGGTCTTCACCAGGACCATCAGGCCACGCTGCAGTTGGTAGTGAATAGCCATGAGAGCTGGGCTTTTGTTGTACTTTTTGGCGATCGCAACCAACAAAGGGTCTTCAAGCAGAGGAGGAGCCTCTGGATTTAACCTGTTGGAGAGCAACATGCAGAGAAGGTGTGTTTCTGGTGTCAAGATGCACAAATATACACGCACCACTATAGGATGGGGGACACTTGGCTTGACAGCAGTATTAATTAATACAGTATTGGCCTAGTCCATGCAATATGCACTAAATATTTTGTATTTAAAGCTTGGTTAGTCGATTTGAATTAATATAAGTTTTTGGTATTGTTCTCTACCCCCTCCACCAATAAATCGCAAACTCATACATTGCACGTGGATCATTCTGTAGCCAAAATGGTAGCATCCGTGAACAAAAGATAGGTTTTTTATTTGCTTAAGTACAATCAGTATTGGGGGGGGGGGACGACACCTAAGGAGGGAAAGAAAGGCCCAAAGAATCCTGTGTGCCTGTTGGAGAGTTGATGTTCATATGAAATGGAGGATCCTGGAGGAATGCACAGCTCATTGTCTTGAAGGAGAACTCAATATTTCTTGCTGGTCCCACTTGTTAAAAATAAGCATTTAAGAAGTTTCCAATATAGATAAAATCACCACAAAGCCACTTCCGCCTTCAGAGGAGGTGCGATTGCGGGCTGCACGCCCCCACCACGCGCGCCGTGGCTGGCTCTCAGCCTCCACGCGATTGAGGGAATCCCCGGCTGCATCATCCCCTGGACAGCCAATCGGCTGGCTCGGGCTGTGTGGCCTGCCCAATTTAACACAGGGGCGGCCAGGGATCTCCCTCTTTTGCCGCCTCCATCTGCTCCGGTTTCCCACCCTCCCGTCTTTGACCTTGGTATGGACCTCGGTTGGTCGCCATTGAGGGGCCTGGTAGGAAGTGTTTCCACTTGGCAAATTGGCCCCAGCCACTTGGTTTTTCGCCTACCTCAGCAAATCGTCACACCTTCCTTGGTATTGGCGGTTAGGCATTGGTATTGGTATTGTTATGTAGATGGAAGTGCCATATTGAAGGGTAGTCTGATAAAGGATTCCGGGGGGCGTGGCCCTGTCCAAAGCCTATGGAGGTGTGGGCCTAAGACACGCCCCCGATCGGTGACCCTGGTGGGGGGGATCCTAGTTGGTGTGCATCAGCAGGACTCCCCCTACTGGTGGTTAACCCTTCCCGGACTTCAAGCAAACGGGCTGAAGCCGGATAGTTGGTTAGGACCAATGCCTAAGCCAATACCGCTCATCACCTGTAACCAATAAAGTTGTGGCCTTATTTAGCCCATTAACCTTAATTAATTGTGTCATGTGTCTTTATTTCCACTGGGGGAGGGCGGGAACTCACCACGCAATTCAAAATTCTGAGACACATGAAATAAGCTATGTAAAAAGAGAAATGCTATAATTATTTACTGTAAATGCAAGCCTGGATGCAGGGTTCTTTCATCTCTGCCATTCTACTGCTTAAAGCAACATTAAAGATAATGTAAATATGATTGAAAAACAGCACAAAATTTCAGAAGCAGAAATTATTAAATAGCCCCCTGCCTGCAACATTAAAAAACATATGTTTGGGAGAAGTCAAGCAGTTATTAAAAAAAACACACACACTTTAGCAATGGGAAGGTTTCTGAGAATGTCTAAAATGGGAGGGGAAGAACTTTGTAAATCTCTCTGTGGAATGAGTTCCCCAATTGTGGGGCCACTACAGAAAAGTCCCTGGTGCTGGTATCCACCATGAGGATCTTTATTAATTGTGGGGCCCAGAATGCAACCTAAAGAGCTGGTGTAGATGCTGGGGAATAATGGGCGTGGGTGGTCCCTGAGGTGGTCCCCAAACGTTTTTGCTTCATCTCTTACCATTTTGGGTCCCTTTGGGATCCCAGGACACAATATCCTTCCATGATGATATTGTTTGACTTGCAGAAGGCCAGCATCTTGCTTTGGTTCCGATAAGGATGGCATTCAACCTGCAGATTCAGAATCCCCCAACACAGCCCCAAAGTGAGAATTCAGATGAAACAAAGAATACCGTGGAATAAAGGAAAGACAGAAAAGCAGAAGCATGCTATTACAGTGGTGCCTCGCAAGACGAAATTAAATCATTCCGCGAGTTTCTTCGTCTAGCGAATTTTTCATCTTGCGAAGCATGAAATCCCATAGGAATGCATTGAAATTCAATTAATGCGTTCCTATGGTCAAAAAAAGTCCAAACAAAGCAAATTTGGTACAACAAGAGTTTATTAAGTGTTCTTTAAAGTCACACATACTGTAAAGAGCATTTCAAAAATTGAAGAAACAATAAATTAAGTTTCTAAACATGACAGAAAAACATTTTAAAATCAACAAAGTGTACAGTACATTTTCTAAGACTCTGGGGGACAACTCGAAGAAGGTTCCTCTTCCACTCTTTGCTTCTTGCTGAAGAACTTGTCCATGGTCTGCTGCTTCATCTGCCTTTTCAGCACCTCCCTGAAAGGCGACATGACCCTCGTATCAAAAGTGTTCGCAAGGTCATGTGCCACGTGCTTGTCAGGGTGGTGCCGCTGTGCAAAAGCCTGCACATCCTTCCACTTCAGGCAAATGTCCCTCAGTTCTTTGGAGGACAGCCGTTCCTCAGTTGCTTCCTCCTCTTCCAGCGAGGCCTGCTCCTGCGCAGCCTCTGCCTGCAGTTCGACCAGCTCCTGGGTGGTCAGCTCGTGGTTGTGCTCCTCCACCAGCTCGCTGATGTCCTCCTCTGTGACCTCCAGGCCCATGGTCCTCCCCAAGGCAACAATGTCCTGCACCACTGTTGACTCTGGTGCATCAGAGTCACTTGGTGCCACACAGTCCGGCCACAGGCTGCGCCAAGCGCAATTCAAATTTCTCTGGCTGATCCCTTTCCAGGCCATGGTGATCATCTTCAAGCAGGTGACGATGTCGAAGTGGTCCTTCCAGAATTCCCGCAGGGTGATGGTGGTGCAATCAGTCACCTCGAAGCATCGCCTGAAAAGCTCCTTGGTGTAGAGTTTTTTGAAATTGGCGATGACCTGCTGATCCATCAGTTGGAGCAGTGGCGTGGTGTTAGGCGGCAGGAACATGATGCTGCTCCTTGTCGACCTTGTGTTTCTTGAAGGCCCGTGGGTTCTCCGAGTGGTACACCAGCAGGGGCTTGATCTTCAGGTCGCTGCTTGCCTTGGCACAGAAGAGCAGGGTCAGACGGTCCTTCATGGGCTTGTGGCCAGGCAACTTGGCCTCCTCCTGTGTGATGAAAGTCCTTTTGGGCATCCTCTTCCAAAACAGCCTGGTCTCCCACCACACAGAAATTCAAACCCAGAATATTTTTTTAAAAAAAACACGAGTGGCCCAATGGTCACAGAAAATCATAAAAATTCAGAAAAAAACCACACAAGCTCCCAGATTCTTGCAAACCCCTCCTCAACTGTTCCCCCAGCCACCCACCACACAGAAATTCAAACCCAGAATTTTTTTTTAAAAAAACAACATGGCCCAATGGTCACAAAAAATCATAATTTTTTTTTAAAAAACCCCACACAAGCTCCCAGATTCTTGCAAACCCCTCCTCAACTGTTCCCCCACCCACCACACAGAAATTCAAACCCAGAATTTTTTTTTTAAAAAAAACAGCAGAGTGGCCTATGGTCACAGAAAATCATAAAAATGCAGAGAAAAGCCACACAAGCTCCCAGATTCTTGCAAACCCCTCCTCAACTGTTCCCCCAGCCACCCACCACACAGAAATTCAAACCCAGATTTTTTTTTTTAAAAAAACAGCAGAGTGGCCCAATGGTCACAAAAAATCATAAAAATTCAGAAAAAAACCACACAAGCTTCCAGATTCTTGCAAACCCCTCCCCAACACCAAGTCCTTGAATTCCAAACACCCCAACCCAAAATCCAACCCCCCCCAAAAAAGTTTTAAAAGTTTAACTTACCAAATGGCTGCAAAATAAGTTTTGGAAAAGCTTCAAAAATCACCAAAGTCTTCAAAAACCTCAAAAAAGGCTACCACACCACGTTCTATGAGTTGCTCCTCGAAGTCAAGTCGCAACTGTATTAACGGTGTTAAGAAAAAGGAAACAAACTTGCAAGACGTTTTCGACTTGCGAAGCAAGCCCATAGGGAAATTCGTCTTGCGAAGCAGCTCAAAAAAAGTAATTATATAGTTTTAAATACTCCTCCCTGTGTAAATGCATTTTGTATGTGAAAAGTGTCTTTTATTGAAGTCACCAATATGACTCAGCAATGGCGGAAAGTACGGGGGAGGACATGAGAACTAATTGTCTGGGGGGACTGTATTCCCCCCCCTTACCCTCTCTACTGCTTTCTGTAAATTGGATAGTGCATCAAGACTGGGCAGACAGTACAAAGAAGCTCTGATTTAAGTGGGACTATCTGTACCACTAGGGATGCGGGTGGCGCTGCGGGTTTGCCGATCAGAAGGTCGGCGGTTTGAATCCCCGTGATGGGGTGAGCTCCCATTGCTCAGTCCCTGCTCCTGCCAACCTAGCAGTTTGAAAGCACGTCAAAGTGCAAGTAGATAAATAGGTACCGCTCTGGCGGGAAGGTAAACGGCGTTTCTGTGCGCTGCTCTGGTTTGCCAGAAGCGGCTTAGTCATGCTGGCCACATGACCCAGAAGCTCCCTCGGCCAATAAAGCGAGATGAGCGCCGCAATCCCAGAGTCGGCCACTACTGGACCTAATGGTCAGGGGTCCCTTTACCTTTTTATTTGTACCAATGTGTCTCTGTGGTACTGGGAGATCATGTCTGCACACATCTCATTGTCAGTCCATCACTCCTGCTTAGCTACCAGATTGCATGCCTTGGACTAGCGTGCTCTGGTCTCATTTGGTTACATGATATACACCAGTGCCCAAGTGAATCTGGGCTGCTTGGGTGCAACAGCTTTCCCCAGATGCCTAACTCAAAAGCCCTTCGCTCCCCAATTGAGAACTTCCAGAGTCCCCACAAGAGGCTGTGTGGGCTCTGAAGGCTTGCAGGCCTTCTTCTATCTGAGATGCTTGTTTCAAACATTATGGACTTCTCCATACTTTCTTTTTTCTGATGATTCAGAGGTCTTGATTAAATTAGAAGCCATTACTGGTTCCAGGAATGTAGGGGAGTCCCCCCCCAACTCATAACCATATCTTCTTGTGACTGGATCTGCAACATTAAAGCCTTAAGCAAGTTATTTAAGGGAATGGCTGTGTTCATCAAAACAAAGGTCCTCTCACGAAAAGAGCTTAAATAAAGAAACTTTCAACAGTGTTTGGAACAAACCCTACAAAAGGCGATTACACTTGACCTGGTTTATCACTGGCTTGTATTTCAATCCTGGCTTGTTCAGGATCATTTCCAGCTGCTTACGGGTGAAGTTGGACACTCCGATGGACCTCACCAAGCCGGCATCTTTGCACGCCTCCATTGCCTGGCAAAGAAAACAGAACATGTTTGTTGAGTGGTGTTTGTTGAATAGCTGAGGCCACACCTTTTTCCAGAGTCAGACTGGAGTCTTATAGTTCACCAGCTCTCATAGGAGCCATTGTGTGAGTCATTGTTCTGGACATGCCTCCTCTGGTGAAAGGCTACTGTGCTCTGTATCTGAATGACTCAAGGGATGGATTTGCTAATCCCAGGCACCTACCTCCCATGTCTGACGAAGATCTACGTTGTCAAAAATTGGTTTTTTGTCTTCTCCCAAGGGAAATAAATCTGGTCCGGGCTGGAAAAGAAGGAGGCGGAGGGAATAAGTGCATTTCAGAACTAGAAGTTCTCTTATCTCTGTAATATTATCTAATACTAATCGACAGTGATAGAAAAAAGGGAGATAAACTTGCAAGGGCCGGTACTACAATGCAAGGATCTGTGGGAAACTCAAATCACAAGCACCACATTTCACATTCTTGTTTATTCAAGAGGGATAAAGCGTTACTTTAGCCAGGAAAAAATATTTACATTGCAATATTAACTCAGTATTGTCTCTTTTAATCCAGAGGTGGGGAATCAGTGGATCTCCAGGCTTTGGTGGCCAGCAAGGACAATGATCAGGGATGATTGGAGTTGCAATTGAGCAACATCTGGAAGGCCACAGGTTACCCAAACATGCTTTAATTCTTTCTGTGCCCCATAGAACAAACTGTCTTCTCTCCCTGCACAGGTCCTCATCTCTCCATCCCCTTTTTCTCCTTCCCTCACTCCCTCGTTGTTAGACAAATTTGCCCCAGAAATCCTCACCTCAGGGAGTCAATTGCTCTGTGAGAAGAAGAGGTTGGAAACTGAGATCAGGCAAAACCAAAAGCTGTTTATTCTCAAGACAGCGCTGCACGGGTAACGCCCCAGCCTGTGCTGTAAAGAGGGAGGGCTCTGTCCTGTTTACACCGAAGGTACTATAGGGTACCATATACCCTATAGCCCATCCAAATTTCCCTCCTACACAGTGGCGTAGGAAGGGGGGACGGGCAGCCCCGGGTGACATCATGGAGGGTGTGTGTGACAAATTATCAAGGAACAATTACTGCCCTACTAGGATGGTTCATAAAAACTTATTTTTGAAAATGCCTGCTCCAAAGGTCTTATCTAACTACACTAGGGATTATATAGCTATATATTAAATTTCAGTTAATATCTTGACCCTCCTCCACAAAAATAGCTGTTTACTTGGCCATTTTCTTATGTCGTAAAGGCTGAAATTTCAATTCAGTGTTTTCCTCTTCAGATAATACAGAGCATGGTGAAATCACAATAAATAAAACCTCCCCTTCAGTAGTTTCAAGCACCACTACAGGTTCCACATAATATCTGTACTGTGTTGTTTAGTGTGGCAGCACCTGCACTTTGGAACTCCCCGCCTATTGCAATAAAGCACGTGCCTTTGCTAGAGTCTTTTCTGGCACCTGCTAAAAGAATTCTTATTTAGGCAAGCATACCTAGATGGTTAGGAAGTTGAAGTATTTTTAATCTTAATATTTTAGCTTTTGTATGTTCTAAAGTAGGATTGTTAATTTTTCTTGATTTTACTGCTGTGGCATTTTGTTATTTTTTGTTTCGGTAAACCACTTTGCAGGTTTTTAAAAATAAATGTTATTAAATAAATAAACAATACAGTGGCACCTCAGGTTACATACACTTCAGGTTACATACGCTTCAGGTTACACACTCCGCTAACCCAGAAATAGTGCTTCAGATTAAGAACTTTGCTTCAGGATAAGAACAGAAATTGTGCTCCGGCGGCGCGGTGGCAGCAGCAGGCCCCATTAGCTAAAGTGGTGCTTCAGGTTAAGAACAGTTTCAGGTTAAGAACGGACCTCCGGAACGAATTAAGTACTTAACCCGAGGTACCACTGTAAATATAAATAAAATAACACAAGCCAAAACACAATCCATCCTGTAGATTTAAGTATCTGTCCACAGTCGCCTATTTGTTATCAGAGGCCCAGAATCCACATTCCTTTGTAAGGAAATATGAAATAAAGGCAAATTATTTTTGCTGGCAAAAAAATATTTAAAAAATATCAATGTGTGTGTGGGAGGGGTGACAAGAATTTTTCTGCACCGGGTACCACCTGACCTTCCTACACCTGTGCTCCTACATTCTCCTATTGGTTAGGAGATTGCAGTTTACAGACTTCCTGGTCCACCTATTTCATATTTTCCCCTTGATGTAGAGCCCTTTTAATCATGCACAATAGCTTTTTAACTGTTTTCCTCCATTTTCCTTCATGGTCCCAAGTCACCCACAAACAGACCTAATACCTTATAATGCATTATGTTTTGGCTATTACAAGTTTCCTCTTTCTTTGCAATGCAAGTAGTTACAACAGCAAGGAAAGCTGCTAAGCTTTCCTTACCCTTTTATCCCACACTTGCAAAGTCCTGCTCTGCACATGATTTCTTTCTTATGATGCCCATGCGGTTAATGTAATCACTATATGCATATGTTTTCTTTAACTGGAATGGTTTCTCCTCCATAACCTCCAATAATTATTTACCTTCATAGAAAATGGATTGTGAATTATGAACAGATCCACGTAGTCAAACTGGAGTTTCTTCAGTGATTCTTCTAAGCATTTCCGAACCAGCTCTGGGCGATGGAAGGTACTTCAAAGCTGTCAAAAATATAAAGAGATTTATATTTTCACAGAGCCATAGAGTTTTTGGGTCTTGGGACAGTTTAGCTGTGGCAGATGATTATTCAGGTGTGCACAGTGTTAAGGAGACACTCAAATATTGTTCTGAAGAGTATTTTGAATTGCTGTGGTGAGGTAAAGTAATTAAAAAAATCATTATTGCTAATAAACAATATTTTTACCATTTATTTATTAAATTTCTATATTGCCCTTCATCAAAAGTTCTCAGGGTGGTTCACAAGATAAAAGCACAAATAAATAGTCAAAACAGAATCCCTCCTCCCACAAACAGGTTTAAAAAGGGTGTAGAATATTAATCAGTCCAAGGCCTCGTTAAAGGGGAACATTTTTACCTGGTGCCTAGAGGTGTATAATGAACCTCCCTGCAGAGAGCATTCCCCAAACGGGGAGCCATGCAGAAAAGGCCCTGTTCTCGTGTTGCCGCCCTCTGAGCCTCACATGGAGGAGGCATACGAAGAAGAGCCTCAGAGGATGAACACAGAATCCGGGTAGGTTTATATAGGGAGGGGCATTTTGCTCCGATTTTGTTAAATAATGTCTGTGAAATATGCAATTGAATCATGATGCAGGCACTATATTTTGCCCATTTTTTGGTTAAAAAAATTACCAAACTCACTCACTTTTCCAGTGTAGAAAATGTCTTCCCTTTTTACTGTTCCATCTGAAATCTTCGCACAAACGGCCCGCCCAACGTGCTCCTCTGTCTGGTATACATATGCGCCATCAATATGACGGAAGCCGACTTCTATTGCTATCTTTGTAGCCTCCTCACACTTGCTTTTTTGAACCTGCCAGTTGAAAAGGTGAAAAGGTTAGTCAAGATCTTTGCTTCAGTGGAGAAATTTATATCAAAGGGTACCTGTAAGTAACATATATATATGTGTGTTGTATGTGCGACATAGTATTTTGCCACCAGATGGTGATGTGGAGTCCTGTTTTTAACTACCTGTTTTCCCTGTTTAAATTTACAATGTTTTAAACTGAAACACTTATTTGATGCGTGGAGATCCAGCCCTGATGGTGCCTGGGTCCTCTCCAGGGTGCAGGACCTAAGATAGTTGAGTGGTGCATTGCATGCCTCCTTCTGGCCAAGGTGGCGCCAAATGTCTTGCTCTGCTTCCCACTGGATCACATCAGCGAGGATGAGAGGGGAGCCTTTTCATCTGGGCAGCCCAGGACCTCTATACCCACTGCCCAGGCTTGCACCCCAGGGAAGTCACTTTGGTGCTGCTAACACAGCAATTTTTACTTTCCCCCGGAGGCACACTCCATTGTCTCTAGAGACAGACAGATGCCAACAAGAAGGATGGAGGGATTCACATCATTGACTTGCTTCTCCCACAGCCATAGCCTTGGAGTCCAGCAGAAATCAGGCTTGGCCCCATCTCTCAGCTGCCCAGCCTGCCTTCTGCTTCCAACTCCTGGATCTCTCTCTCTCACACACCCTAGTTTTTGTCTTTCTAACTACCCACCCATTTGCCCTCTGGCACAGAGCTGCTTCATTTATTTACTTAACATTCCATACTTAAGGGGCCATTGCCAAGAGACTTGCATACCTGTCTCTTCATCAGCATGTATCTCTTTGTAGAAAAGAGATTCTACCCTCACTTAGTATGTGAATAGAGCAGACATATGAACTGGAAAAATTGGAAAAGGAAAATTCCTTTGAAAAACTGAGTGGTTGCTTTTATTTGGTAAATTCATGATGTTCCTAGAAATTAATTTGATTACAAAACAAGAACGCACATTGATTCCCTCAATTTGCGTTGCTGGTGATACGGAATGGACCAAATGAAGACGATTTTCTATATGTATTGTTAGTGTCCAGAATAGTTAGCTAATGCCTGGTAATTTTGGATAATATTGTTACTCCCAACAAAACTAATAGTGGGCACTTATGGTTCTATGGATAGATTTTTAAAAAATATCACTAGAAAATATCACTAGAAATTTTGCATTGGGGACTTTGAACCCTGCAGCAATTCACACTGGAAACTGTTTCTCAGCTACAAACCATTCTTGGCTGCTGTGACCCAAGAAGTTCTCATGCATAATTGGCTTCTCAGATCAGGTCAGGTATTGCATGCGATGCTTTGCAATGTATGAGGCACCCAGCAGCTGGCAGGCATTTTGCTCTTCAAAAACAAGTTACAACAATCTGAGAGTTAAATGTGTTACTTACAGCATCCGGGGAATAGGTTCCAAACCCCAATATGGGGATTTTGTTCCCATCATTCATTGTAATGCCACGGTCTTTGCTAAGTGCCATTTTCTGCTTCTATGCTTGTTCAGTTATTGGCTCCAGGATGAAACTGATCAACTCTCTTGTAGGAAAAAATCGAGTGAGAAGAATGAAGTTTCTGATTCCAATGAAATGTCTTCTGTTGGCACGATAGGAGGGGAGTGTCTATGCAAATGCCCTGAAGAAAAGAGAGAGAAGGGCGGGGAAACTTCTTAACCTATGCCCAAATTTATATCGGTAACTTTCAGCAGAATGTCCTTTGGTACACCAACAGCTTTCCTTGCTGACTTCTCAGCATTGCTTTCACAGGATAGATAATAGCTATCTTCTTCCTGTTCTTCTTGTTCTTGTTCTTCTTTGCCTTCCAATAAAGGAAAGCAGAGGGGTGAGCAGACTTAAGCATTTGTCCCACACAGTGTTCAGGCACCCTTAAAAAACTCTTGTATTTTGATAGCCAAAAAAATAAATAAAGCCAAGGAATAAAAATATTATGTTTAAAACAAAATTTACATATATTATTGCTAATTTATATTTTAATTTATTATAAAGATTCTGGAGCAGATCATTAAGCAAACAGTCTGTGAGCACCTAGAAAGGAATGCTGTGATCACCAATAGTCAGCATGGATTTCTGAAAAATAAGTCATGTCAGACTAACCTGATCTCATTTTTTGACAGAATTACAAGCCTGGTAGATGAAGGGAACGCAGTGGATGTAGCCTACCTTGATTTCAGCAAGGCATTTGACAAGGTGCCCCATGATATTCTTGTAAAGAAGCTGGTAAAATGCGGTCTTGACTATGCTACCACTCAGTGGATTTGTAACTGGCTGACTGACCGAACCCAAAGGGTGCTCATCAATGGTTCCTCTTCATCCTGGAGAAGAGTGACTAGTGGGGTGCCACAGGGTTCTGTCTTGGGCCCGGTCTTATTCAACATCTTTATCAATGACTTGGATGATGGACTCAAGGGCATCCTGATCAAATTTGCAGATGACACCAAACTGGGAGGGGTGGCTAACACCCCAGAGGACAGGATCACACTTCAAAACAACCTTGACAGATTAGAGAACTGGGCAAAAACAAACAAGATGAATTTTAACAGGGAGAAATGTAAAGTATTGCACTTGGGCAAAAAAAATGAGAGACACAAATACTGTTGGTTTCTGCTCTCTTCACTGTGCAGCAAAGTGCTAGTCACAAGACAATGTTTACATTCCACAGTCAGAGTACTGTTGGGTTTTCCCACGGGAATGGGAAGCTGGATGTGACGTACACTGGTTTCCTGTTTTTCACTGTTCTCTCGGTGTTTTTCATTCCGAGGAGGAGGACGGTTGCTTCTCTGCTCCCGCAGAGGCAAGATGCATGTTTGTAATTTCTCAACAATGAACTGAAAATAAAGCAACTTTAAGCATGTGGCACGTACTGTTCATTATTCCGTTGTGCAAAGGACTCTGCAATATCAACATTTTGGTTATCGGGCCCAGAAAGATGTAATTCAAACTGAGGAATGCCGGCAGAGGTACAGAGGAACGGATCGCGTTATCTGCTCTGCGCGTCAAGTTTGATTGATGAAGGTATGTGCTCATGCTGCCCGGAGCAGCCTGCCAGCCTGGCAGCCTGCCAGTTTCTAGTTTATGGCTTTATGGCTGGACTTTGTACTTTTAAAGCCGTTTTGCCGCGATACTGGCAAAGGCTATGAGGCACAAGCTAACAGGCTTGGATGGCTGTGAAAGCGAAAGTACTTCTCACAAGTGCTTTTGGAAGCTGTAAATGTGACGCAGCTTCATTAAAGCAGCAATGATGGATAATGCAAAGCTGGCTGACGCTTTTGGGATTCCTAAGCTCAATAAGAAAAATTACACGGAGTGGGTGCAGTATGCAGAGGCAATTCTGCGGAAAGAAGGTCTGTTTAATGTTATTACAGACAACCCCCCAGCTCCAATTACAGCTGAATGGAATGCTAAGGATTCCAAAGCAAGGGGAACGCTTACATTGATAGTATCCCCAGAAGAGCTCTGTCTGTTGCGTGGAAAGACCACAGCCAAAGAAATTTGGAACTCTTTAAGAGAGGCTCACTTGAGGACAGAAGCTGGTTCCTCAATGTACTACTATGCCAAGCTGCATGGTATGGCTCTTGCTGAAGGCGGAGATGTGCGTAAACACCTGATGGAGATGCAGAATCTGAGACATGAGTTGCAACAGAGAGGACTCAACTTTCCAGAGGCTGTGTATTCCTTCATGATACTACATTCTTTGGGTCCAAGTTGGGAGTCTGTTGCCACTCAGATTGCTGTTCAACCAACTACTCAGCTCACTGTAGCCTATGTTACTGCCGTGATCCAGAATGAAGCAGATCGCCGGGGTGCTAGCTGCATGGATAAGGGGGAGTCTTCACAGACGTCATCCCAGAGTGCAGTGGAACCACCAGAGGGCGCCAAAGCTTTGAAGGCAGTGAAATGCTACTCGTGTGGACGTCTAGGCCATATGAAGAGGGAATGCAAATATCCCAGGGCCAAGACAGAGCAGTGCAGCGGAAGCTCATCGCGTGGAAAAGGCCAAAGCAAAGGCAAAGGTCTGGTGTCCAGGACAACGCAGCACAAGGCAATGGTCTCACGCTTCACTCCAAACGTCGCAAAGGTCCAGAAGACGTCTAGATCTTTCTTCGTTGTTGATTCAGCAGCTACCCACCACATGTGCAACGATAAGAGACTGTTCGTGTCTTTTACACCGCAGGAAGGTGCGATTCACCAGGCGGATGACCACACGATCCCCAGTCAAGGCTACGGAACTGTTGTTCTTCACAGTTTGGACTTAGAAATACATGATGTACTTTATGTTCCAGATGCCACACACAATCTTCTGAGTGTGATGCAGCTGAATGAACGGAACATTGACGTTTCCTTCAAGAACAAGAAATGCACCATCACAAAGAAAGACGATTATGTATTGCATGCTGAATGTGTTGATCGTTTATTTGTTTTGTATTATGATGATGTTGTGCAGAATGAGACTTGTTGCATTGCAGGTTCTAACAAAAGTTTGCATGCAGGATGTATTCATGATTTTCACAGGAAATTTGGTCATTTGCATTTTGAGGCAGTGTCTAAGATGCCTGCCTTGGTTGAAGGTATGACTATTAAACCCTGCAGGTACCACATGAAGTGCAAGGCATGCGCAGCAAACAAGGTAAAAATGGCTGCGAAAGGTAAGGTGTCTAGTAGGCAAGCTACAGAACCATACCAGATTGTTCATGCTGATTTAGTTGGACCACTGTCGCCCTCTTTGGGTGGCAATAGGTTCTTCATGGTTCTCATTGATGCGTTTTCCAGGTATATTTATGTGTACAATCTCAAGCAGAAATCAGAGGCTTTTCCAAGGTTCAAGGAATTCTGTGCTTGGTTGGAAAATGTGCATGGTAAGAAGATAAAAATTCTTTTCACAGATCGCGGGGGAGAATTCACTTCTCAGCAGTTTGAAGCTTTTCTGATTGAGAAAGGAATTCAACACGATTTGTCCAGTCCTCGCTCGCCATGGCAGAATGGGCTTTGCGAAAGGGCAAATCAGACATTGCTTCAAGGGTTAAAAACCTTGCTGCATGATGCCAATCTTCCAGAGAGTTATTGGGCCGAAGCTCTCTCATGTTTTGTTTACAGTTACAATCGCAGGTTATCTTCAGCGATTGGTTGTACCCCCTATGAAAAGATGTTTGGCAAGAAACCATACATCAAACACATGAAAATTTTTGGTTCTGACATGTGGATTCATTCACCACAAAGCTCCAAATTAGGCAAACGTGGATTGCATGGTATCTTTCTAGGTTATCAGAAAGGTTCTTACAGAATAATGATGACTGACTCTAAGACAATTAAGCTCACAAGAAGTGTTGAGTACAATGCCAAGTGGGGGGAGAACGTGGGAATTTTCCAATGTTATCCTGATGACAGTGATGAGACTGAGGATAAGCAACAACAACCCACACCCACTGATGAAGGTTCTGATTCTGAGTCTGAAACTGAATCGGATAATTCAGAGGATTTCAAGAGTGCGAAAGCCTCTATGCGACCCTCTGAAAGCTCTGATCAGGAATTGGAAGAACCATTGTTCACAATAGGTCATTTTTCTCCTAAGAAGGAAGAGGAGAGTGTTGAAGACCAAAGGCTAATTCGCAGGTCACAAAGAGCCACAAAAGGCAGACCTCCAAAGAGATTTGCTGATGAATTTGCCAAGACAGCAGTAGCAGCTGTTAAAAGCTCCAAGAAGGTATTTGAACCTTCAAGTTTCCAAGAAATCCAGGATTTGGATTCTAAGGAAGCTGAGCCATGGTTAAACGCCATGAAGGCTGAGCTTGATTCCTTAGAAAGGAACAAAACTTGGGAGCTAGTTCCAGTAGTTCCAGGAATGAAACTGCTTGGAAGCAAATGGGTCTTCAAAGCGAAGACTGATCAAAATGGCAAGATAGTCAGACACAAAGCCAGATTGGTAGCCAGAGGTTTTGCACAGGTACCAGGTGAAGACTATCACGAGACCTACTCACCCACGGTGAGATATGAGAGCATTAGGCTTATGCTCAAGCTAGCTGCAGAGGAGAATCTACACATTAGTCACCACGATGTAAATACAGCATTTTTGTACGGATCTCTAGGTGAATCACTTTATATGCTTCCACCTGATGGCGTACAGGTAAAACAGGGATTTGTTTGTGCTCTAAAAAAGTCCCTTTATGGTCTCAAACAAAGTGCACGGTGTTGGCACACAAAACTCACTGAAGCCTTGTTTTCTCTAGGTTTTCAACAAGGGAAAGCTGATCCATGTGTATTTGTCAAAGAGGAGGGGCAAAAGAAGCTGTATTGTTTGTTTTATGTTGATGATATTTTATTCTTTTGGAAAGATGTCACAATGTACAATAATGCCCTAGCTCAACTGAAAGAGCACTTTGACATGAAAGATCTTGGTGAGGTAAACAACTACCTATCTCTGGAAATAGAGAAAGATCAAGATGGTAACATTCTAGTACACCAGTCACGGAAAATTGCTGATGTGTTAAGCAAACTGAACCTGATGGATGCTAACCCTGTAGACACACCGATGACAACAGGTTATCAGGTAGAAGACACTGAAGAAGCGTTTTCTGACACTACACTGTACAGAAGTGTGCTAGGCAAGCTAAACTTCATTGCCAGATGTTCAAGACCTGACATTGCTGTTAGCTGTAATTTGCTAAGCAGACAAGTCAACAATCCTACTGTTAAGGATTGGAAAGCTCTGAAACGCATAGCACGCTATTTGAAAGGCACTATGCATTACAGACTGAGATTTAACAATCAGAAGTCTGGTGGTCTTGAGATTTTTGCAGATGCAAGTTTTGGAAGTGACACTACAGACAGGAAAAGTACGTCTGGAGTTTGCTACATGTACAATCAGGGTCTATTTGATTGGTCATGCAAGAAGCAAACAACAATTAGCTTAAGTACTTGTGAAGCTGAACTAAATGCACTGTCTTATTCACTTAAGGATTGTGAATGGTTGTTACAATTGTGCAAAGACATGAAAATTCCTGTCAAATGTCCAATCCAGGTTTACCAGGACAACAAAGCATGTTTGGCTTTGCTGAATTCGGAAGGTTGTAAGCAAAGCACGAAGCACTTGCAGTTGAAGGTGCAACATGCTAGGGAACATATTCAGAAGGGACTCGTAACGGTGTCCTATATGCCAGGTAATGAAATTCCTGCTGATGTATTGTCCAAGATTGTATCAAGGGATCAACACTGTACCTATGTACAGAAGTTGGGTTTGTACTGATATTGTACGAACACGCTGCCCAGTGATGTTCACGGAAAGGGGGAGGATGTTGGTTTCTGCTCTCTTCACTGTGCAGCAAAGTGCTAGTCACAAGACAATGTTTACATTCCACAGTCAGAGTACTGTTGGGTTTTCCCACGGGAATGGGAAGCTGGATGTGACGTACACTGGTTTCCTGTTTTTCACTGTTCTCTCGGTGTTTTTCATTCCGAGGAGGAGGACGGTTGCTTCTCTGCTCCCGCAGAGGCAAGATGCATGTTTGTAATTTCTCAACAATGAACTGAAAATAAAGCAACTTTAAGCATGTGGCACGTACTGTTCATCATTCCGTTGTGCAAAGGACTCTGCAATATCAACAAATACAAGATGGGTGACACCTGGCTTGAGAGCAGTACATGTGAAAAGGATCTAGGAGTCTTGGTTGACCACAAACTTGACATGAGCCAACAGTGTGACGCGGCAGCTAAAAAAGCCAATGCAATTCTGGGCTGCATCAATAGGAGTAGAGCATCTAGATCAAGGGAAGTAATAGTGCCACTGTATTCTGCTCTGGTCAGACCTCACCTGGAGTACTGTGTCCAGTTCTGGGCACCACAGTTCAAGGAGGACACTGACAAACTGGAACGTGTCCAGAGGAGGGCAACCAAAATGGTCAAAGGCCTGGAAACGATGCCTTATGAGGAACGGCTAAGGGAGCTGGGCATGTTTAGCCTGGAGAAGAGGAGGTTAAGGGGTGATATGATAGCCATGTTCAAATATATAAAAGGATGTCACATAGAGGAGGGAGAAAGGTTGTTTTCTGCTGCTCCAGAGAAGCGGACACGGAGCAATGGATCCAAACTACAAGAAAGAAGATTCCACCTAAACATTAGGAAGAACTTCCTGACAGTAAGAGCTGTTCGACAGTGGAATTTGCTGCCAAGGAGTGTGGTGGAGTCTCCTCCTTTGGAGGTCTTTAAGCAGAGGCTTGACAACCATATGTCAGGAGTGCTCTGATGGTGTTTCCTGCTTGGCAGGGGGTTGGACTCGATTGCCCTTGTGGTCTCTTCCAACTCTATGATTCTATGATTCTATGATTCTATGATCTTTTAGCTAGCATATTGCCCTTTGTGTGTTACGTAATGCCTGTGAAATATGCATTTTAAGGAAGCATCTTCCTTGGATATGATGAAAGGGAAGTGACTAAGCCAGTGTTCTGTTGAAGCTACAAAGAAGGGCAGGGACACTCCCTATCTTGCTCCAGACTTTGGATTAATGTGATTCCAACAAAGAGTTGCAGTGCTTACAAATGGCACATGTTAACTATACCGAAGTTTCTTAATTTTCACCACAGTGTCTTCCGAAACACCAATGGCTTTGATTGGTGACTTAGCGTTGCTTTTGCAGGGCAAATGATAGTTGACTGACGGGGAAAAAAAAGATTTAATCTTTTTATTATTAATAGTGTTCTGATAAAACTATTTTGAGACCTGTCATAAACTTTGACATGTTAACTGTTAGACGTGGGAGAAGCAGCCCTCAAAGCTAAGCAGATCTTCAGGCAGAGGTATTGAAATAAAACAAATATACTCAGAAACAAAATAGCCAATGAAATATGTGGAGGCGTCTGTTGACTTAACAAAGCAGAATGCTCAGTATGCCAAAGGAGGGGGAAAAGGATGTAACAGACTCTCCAAGTGTCTCTATTTTCCAGGGACAGTCCCAGATTAACAGAAGCCATCCTAGTTTCTGATTTGATACTGGAATGTCCCTCTTTTCCTTAAGGTAAAGGGACCCCTGACCATTAGGTCCAGTCGTGACTTCTCGGCCTTTTGGCTAAGATCAAGTGTAGTGTGTAGTGTAGACTCTGGGGTTGCGGCGCTCATCTTGCTTTATTGGCTGAGGGAGCCAGCATACAACTTCCGGGTCGTGTGGCCAGCATGACTAAGCCGCTTCTGGTGAACCAGAGCAGCATATGGAAACGCTGTTTACCTTCCCGCCGGAGCGGTACCTATTTATCTACTTGCACTTGACGTGCTTTCAAACTGATTGGTTGGCAGGAGCAGGGACCATGCAATGGGAGCTCACCCCGTTGCAGGGATTCGAAACGCCGACCTTCTGATCGGCAAGTCCTAGGCTCTGTGGTTTATCCCCTATTTTTAGCGGAGGGTATGGAGTTATGCGACCGCTGAGCCAAGGAGATTATTAACTGTACCTACTTTAGAAGACATCTGGAAGCAGCCCTGTGTAGGGAAGTTTTTTATGTTTAATGTTTTTATATATGTTGAAAGCCGCCCAGAGTGGTCGGGGCTCCTATGCCTGAGTCATTTAGTCAAGATGCTGAAATTTCTCTATTAGCAAACCTTAAGTTCACAAAATGGGACTACCCAGGATACCCTAAGGAGAAGGTTATTGCATTCCCATCTTTACAGTGTGAATACGAGTTCTGATGGTGGCAATCCATGCTCAGATGAAAGCTGCCACAAATACAACTCTACCCTTCCTTGTCTTATTATTTCAAGCAGTTGTACCAATGCATATATTGCTAGATAAAGAAATAGCATTGTTTGTTCTCTTTCTGACTAAATGGACTTTGCAGATGTACAGACAAAAGTACCTACATCTTTAGGTGACAGCCCCTTCATAGTGCCACAGTTTTCAGGAGTCCCTGGGCAGAGGGAATGACCAACAGTGTATTGGAGGGGGAACACAGGGGAATGTAGATCCATCACCTTTTCCACAGCAGATGCAATGGCCTCATCAGATGAAGTCATCGGATAACTGATGGAGCTTTCATGGTCTGACAAGTTAGTGATGTGGTAGAAAGGGTTTCAGAATTCTCTTTTGTTTGTGATGCAATAGATTAGCATAGAATAAATTAGAGAATGGGGAAAATAATGTAGCAGAGGCTGTATACTTTCTTTTCTTTAATGAGGTTATGACTTCATGATAGAGGTTTAAATGGTAATGCTTTTTTGCAAAATTGTATGCATTTCTGCATAAAATCTACGGGTTGCCTGTCAGTTGTCTGAAGATGATTAAAGCTCAATCTGTTTAAAATTCAATAGAGTTATATGACTGTCAGCAGATCCTAATGAAATATTATACTATATACTGAAGCTCTTTTGGGGTTTATGCATGCTGGTGTATATGAGGATTTGCCTGCATTTCTGGACAGTGCATATGGATGTGCCTATAAGCTTCCACACTTCTAAATTTGCCACTCCCGCACAGGGAATGCTTTTTAAACCAACATGTGTGCAGTGGAAACAGGTAGCTCTGAAAGTGTCAACAACAAGGTTCCTTGTATTTCCCTATTTCCCCTTTACCAACAGATTAAAGCCAGAAATCATTTGCAAAGCTCTGTTAGAGTAGATTTAACTTTTGCTGAAACATATTTTTGATACTTCGAGTGCAATGGAACTATGGTGGTTCCTAAGAATTCGAGATCAATTAGAGATGGGAGACGAGTCCTTATTCCACATCTGGTGGGTAATACTGTGGGTGACCAGCAAAGCTGAAACAAAACAAAAGAGAGTCAACACTCAAGGGTTGGAAGATGTACAAGCAACAAAAATTGATCTGTTGCCAGCCATTGCCTCATGAGACCATTTCACACAGTTCATTGTAAGCTCCCCGAGTTTGCCATCAAATGCCCACCCTGCTGAAAATCTGGGAGGCTGAAAGTCAAAATGGTCCATCATGTTACAATCTAAAACTTGCAATATCCAGATGATCATATGTCCGTCTTCTCACTAGAGAAAATAACCCCTAGATGATGAACACAGCCCTGGTTGCTGATCAAAGTGGTACCAAAGGGTTGGGTCAAAGGTCTCCCTCCTCTTCCCCAGCGTCTTTTTGAGACTTTCAGGAAGGGGCAGAAGGACAAATGCTGTTTTGGGAGTCCCTTACTGGCAGTAATGCATGAGGAAGCCATCTTCCCCCCATCAAATGCTCCTGGGAATGTCTGCACATCATTGTATGGCATTGGTCTCAAGTGTATTTGGAAGCCTGTCTAGGGTCAAATAGGACTGGGATAGCTCAGTTGGTAGAGCTTGGAAACTCTTAATCTCAGGGCCATGGGTTTGAGCCCCATGCTGGGCAAAAGATTCTTGCATTGCAGGAGGCTGGACTAGATTACCCCTGTGGTCTCTTCAAGTCAACAATTCTATGATTCTGTGACATGGACACTTGTCCGTACACTTGCACCCCACTCCAACAATGCATGCGGCTTTCGTACAAAGTCTCCACAGTTATTCCTTCTATAATATCACCTAATTCTCTATGAAGAGAAGAGATGGATACCAGATCTTTTCTTCCTTTTGCTCTCGCAGTATGAATTCTTGCATGAACCACTTTTATGTATCCATATGCACACTATTTAAATATGACTTACATATCCATTTTTATGAAGCTCATGCCTTTGTGAAGGCCATCAATGGCTTTCATATCCTCCTCAGACAGCTGGAAAGTAAGTGCCTGTCAGGGGGAGAAAATAAAATGCTGAGGGGCTTTTACCTCATGCCTTTTTGTTGCACCTCAGAGCTGTGCACCTTTTTCAGCAACAAGGATACCAAAGTGAACTTTTCTACCACCTTCCAAAGTTCAATTCCTTCATTCAACAGCTTCAGTCCAGATGTCCTCCCACTGAGGGAACTTTATATGCATAGTAATGTAGGTTTGCAATAGAACAGGAGTGGGGAAACGGTGGCCCCCCAGATGTGGATGGACTCCAACTCCCCATCAGTCTTCGCCATCATGTATGATGGTCAGGGATGAGGGAAGTCATAGTCCAGCGAAGGAAGTTCTTCATGCAGTGCATAGCTAAACCACTGAACAGTGACAGCCACCAACTTTAAACATTAGACAAATTCATGGTGGATAAGAATACCAATGGAAGCTAGTCATGATGGTTGCACTCTGACTTCACTGTCTGAGGCAGTGATTCTTCTGAATATCCACTGCTGGAAACTCCTCCAACTTCTTGAGTCCCCAAACCAAGATGCGCATCTTCCCTCCCACGTCATGTGACCCGTGAGATCACAGTGTCCAAATGATGTGCTTTTTCAGTATTGTATTTTTAATGAATTTCTATATACTGATTTACCTGGGCATTTTCCTCAATTCGCTTTCTGGTGTAGGTCTTCACTAGGACCACCAGGCCACGCTGCAGCTGGTAGCGAATAGCCACGAGAGCTGGGGTTTTGTTGTACTTCTTGGCGATCGCAACTAACAGAGGGTCTTCAAGCAGGGGAGGAGTGTTTTGATCTATCCTGCCGGAAAGCAACATGGAGAGAAGGTGTGTTTCTGGTGTCCAGAATATATAAATCCCGCTCTAAAATTAATACAGTATTGGCCTAGTCCATCCAATATATGCTATGTAATTTGTATTTAAAGGTCAGTTAGCTGATTTGAACTAATTCATGTTTTATTTTTTTTTTTATAATAATTTTTATTACATTTTTCCAAATTACAAAAAGAACAGAAAGAAAAAGCAGAATAGAAGAAAAAAAGGAAAAAGAACAGAAAATCACATCCATTTCAACAGCTTATTTCAAATTTCCATTGGACTTCCCCACATCTCCCGCATAATGCATTCTTGATAATAAGGTCATCAGCAAATTATACCCTTATTTCGTGTGTTTCTTTATATTTTCAGTTGCAATTTAAGTTTAGATCTCTTATTCTCCATTTACTCTAAAAATATCATTTTTACCCATTTAAACTTTGATTCTTTCACAAATGTTAGCAATTTCATAGATAATTAAATTTCATTGCTGGGGCTAACGTTCCAAATCATACGACGTCTTATGTTTCATACAGCTTATAATACTTTTGCAAATAGTCTTTAAATTTTTTCCAGTCCTCCTCCATTGCCTCTTCTCCCAGGTCTTGGATTCTTGCAGTCATCTCGGCCAGTTCCATGTAGTTCATCAATTGCGTCTGCCACTCCTCCAGTGTGGGCAAATCTTGGGTCTTCCAATGCTTGGCGATAAGAATTCTTGCTGCAGTTGTAGCATACATAAAAAAAGTTCTATCCTTTTTTAACACCTTCTGGCCGACAATGCCCAGAAGGAAGGCCTCTGGTTTCTTGGGAAAGGTGTACTTAAACACCTTTTTTAACTCGTTATAGATCATTTCCCAAAAGGCCTTCAATCTTGGACAAGTCCACCAGAGGTGAAAGAATGTCCCTTCAGCCTCCTTGCATTTCCAACATTTATTATCAGACAAATGGTATATCTTAGCAAGCTTGACTGGGGTCATGTACCACCTGTATACCATTTTCATAATGTTTTCTTTCAAGGCATTACATGCCGTAAACTTCATACCGGTGGTCCATAACCTTTCCCAGTCCTCAGACATAATATTGTAACCAATGTCTTGAGCCCATTTTATCATGGCTGATTTAACTGTCTCATCCTGAGTGTTCCATTTAAGCAGCAAGTTGTACATTCTCGATATTACCTTGGTCTTTGGTTCTAACAACTCTGTCTCAAGTTTCGATTTTTCCACCTGGAATCCTATTTTTTTATCTAGCTTAAAAACCTCATTAATTTGGGCATAATGTAGCCAATTTTGCACCTTATCCTTTAATTTTTCAAAGCTCTGCAACCTCCAATTACCTCCAATGTTTTCTATTATTTCCCAATATTTCGGCCAATATGCCTCCATATTGGATGTTTTCCGAGCTTTGGCCTCTATTGGTGAAATCCACCTCGGGGTTTTACTTTCCAATAAGTCTTTGTATTTTTTCCAGACCATAAATATTGCTTTTCTGACAATATGGTTTTTAAACATTCCATGTGTTTTCCCCTTGTCATACCACAAATACGCATGCCAACCTAACGAATTATTAAAGCCTTCCAGATCTAGGACATCAGTATTTTCCAATAAAATCCAATCTTTCATCCAGCAGAAGGCCGCAGCTTCATAGTATAACCTTAAGTCCGGCAGGGCAAACCCCCCTCTCTCCTTTGCATCAGTTAGTATTTTAAACTTTATTCGGGGCTTTTTGCCCTGCCAGACAAATTTAGAAATGTCCTTCTGCCACTTTCCGAAACAATCCACTCTGTCCACAATCTGCAAGGCCTGGAACAAAAACAACATTTTTGGCAAAACGTTCATTTTTATAGCTGCAATTCGGCCTAACAAGGATAGTTTCAATCTTGACCAAATTTCTAAATCTTTTTTGACTTCTGACCAACATTTTTCATAGTTATCTTTAAATAGATTCAAATTCTTAGAAGACAGATTGACCCCCAGGTATTTCACTTTTTTAACAATGTTTAGTTCTGTTTCCTTCTGAAACCCCTCTGTTTCAGTAACCGTCAAGTTTTTCCCTAACACCTTAGTTTTTTGTTTGTTCAGCTTAAAACCCGCCACCTGACCAAATTTCTGAATCAATTCCAAAACTCTTTTTGTACTAGGTTCTGGCTCCTGTAATGTTAAAACCAAGTCATCTGCAAATGCTTTCAGTTTATATTGTTTCGCTCCGACCCGTATTCCTTGTACCTGCCGATCCTCCCTTATCATATTCAGCAAAACCTCCAGGACTGAAATAAACAACAGAGGGGATAGGGGGCACCCCTGGCGTGTTCCTTTTTCAATATGAAGTTCTTCTGTCACCACATTGTTCACTATCAACTTAGCTTTTTGTTCTGAATAGATTGCCTCTATTCCATTCTCAAACCCCCTTCCCACTCCCATCCCTTCCAAGTTTTTCTTCATAAATTTCCAAGAAATGTTGTCAAAGGCCTTCTCCGCATCAATAAAAATTAACACTGCTTTGGTGTTAATATTTGTTTGTAAAAGTTCCAGAATATCGATAATGTTCCTGGTATTATCATACAAATGTCTACCTGGGAGAAAGCCTGCTTGGTCCTTATGGATTACTTCATTTAGTACTTTTTTAAATCTGTTAGCCAAAACATCCGCAAATATTTTGTAATCCACGTTTAGGAGTGAGATGGGGCGGTAGTTCTTGAGTTGAGTCTTTTCAGTTTCCACTTTAGGTATCAGTGTGATGAATGCTTCTTTCCACGTATCTGGTGCCCTCCCTCCCCCCATAATCTGGTTGCAAACCTCCATTAATGGTTGTATCAAATAGTCTTTTAAAATCCTGTAATACTTGGAGGTGAGTCCATCAGGGCCCGGAGATTTGCCTAGTTGCATATTCTGAATGGCATCCTCGATTTCCTGTTGTGTTATTTTACAATTCAAGATTGATCTCTTCTCTTGAGATAATTTTGGTAGGCCGTTATCTTTCAAGAATTGTTCTATCTCAGTTGCTTCCTCGGATTCTTGTGTGTACAGTTTTTTAAAGTATTTCTGGAAACACCTTCTAATTTCTCCCGGTTTCTGGATGTTTTTCCCTTCAACTTCTAAGTTGGTGACATAATTTAATTTTTGTCTCTTTTTCAACTGCCAAGCGAGCAGTTTCCCACATTTGTTCGCAGATTCAAAAGATCTTTGTTTCATTTGTTTGATTTTCCATTCCACTTCTTGGTTAATCAATTTCGCATATTGTGACTGGTGAAATTTGATTTCTCTTAAAGTCTCTTTTGATTTTGGATTCACTCTTAATTTTTTCTCTCCATCACTTATCTTCTCCAATATCTTGTCTTTTTTACTATTCCAAAGTTTTTTCTTGATTGTATTCTGTTGTATCAGAAACCCTCTCATAACAGCTTTGCTTGCGTCCCAGATAATTCTTTTTTCCACCGAGGTATTCAAGTTAATTTCAAAGTAATCCTTTAAAGTTTTTTGGGCCTTCTTTACGATCTCTTGATCTCTTAACAGGTTGTCATTCATTTTCCATCTGAAGGAGTCGGCAGTAGTAAATCTCATTTCCATTTTCAAAGCGTTATGGTCGGAGCAAGTCTTTGGGCAGATTTCTATTTTTGTAGTCTTAGGTGCCAGCCCTCTAGTTGCCCAGATTTGGTCGATTCTTGTCCATGACAGGTGGGCCTCAGAAAAGAAAGTTCCTTCTTTACCTAGGGGGTTTCTCGTCCTCCATAAATCAATTAGGTCCATATTGTCAGTTAGTTCAAAGAAAGTTTTTGGTAGTCTTCCATCTTTAGTCAGATTCTGATTCTGTGACTTATCCATCAAAGTAGAGACGACCCCATTCATATCTCCCATCATAATGATGTTGGAATAGTCCAGATAGTCCAGTAGTGTCTCATGCAGCTTCTTATAAAATTCTGATTTCCCCTCATTTGGTGCATAGATTCCTAATATCAAAACTTTTTCTCCTTGGGTCGAAATTTCAATAGCCAGGATTCTTCCTTGTTCATCTTTAAACAAAAATTTTGGTGATAAATTCTCTTTGACGTAAATCACCACGCCTCTCTTCTTGACTCTATCTGATGAAATAAATTCTTGGCCTAATCTTTTATTTGTTAACACCTTCCTGTGTGACCTGGTCACATGGGTTTCTTGCAAGCAAATTATATCCAAATTCTCTTTCTTTAAAATATGGAAGATCCTTTTGCGTTTTTCTGGGGAATTCGCGCCGTTAATGTTCCAACTATACAGCTGCAGAGACATCCTGTGTCAATCTGTTGTTACTCTTGTTGGGTGTCTTCTTTTTTGTCCAAATCCGAGGATGGTAACTCTTTTCCTGACTCTGGTGGTGGCCAAATAGCTGCCGCTCCTTTCTGCAAGTCTTCTCCGTGGTCGTGTAGGAACTTCTGGCTATCCTCTTTCGTTTTGATTTTTATCTTCTTTCCTTTATATTTGAATGAGAGGCCTTGTGGGAACTCCCACCTGTAAGGTATTCCGTTACCTCTCAAAAGTCCAGCTAGGTCAGTGTAGTTAGATCTTAGATCCAGTAATTGTTTAGGAATATCCTTGTAGATTTGTGCTCTTCTGTCCTGGATCACAAGTGCTTTATTAAAATGTAGGTCAAGTATCTTGTCTCTCTCCTGCTTAGTCCTTAAAATAATCAAACAGTCTCTAGGTCTGTCCTTCACGGCAACCCTTCCCAATCTGAATGCAGTTGTTATTTTGAAGTCTGTATCTTCGTTTATACCCCAGAATTTAGAAAATTCTGCTGTTAAAAAGCCAATCAAGTCCTCTTTCTCAATCTCTGGGATAGAGCGTAATCTCAAATTATTTTCCCTGTTTCGCAGTTCCACCAAAGACAGATAGGCCTGCTGGTCAGTAATATGTTTATGGAGCGGCCTTACCTCTCCTTTCAATTCCTCCACTTCTTTAGTTACTGCTTCTACTTTTTCATTCGCAGCCTCGGCCAATTTTCGATTTTCGGATACCACGTCCTTTAGGTTTCCAATGTCTTGTGAATGCTTAGCCACCTGTTCAGAAAGTTTGGTAATTGAGGATGTGGCTAAGTCAATTTTTGCTGTTTGGTCATCCACTTTTTTGTTCAAAATTGCAAATTGTTGTAGCATTTCCTCTAGGAGAATGTTGGATCCCCCAGCTGCCATATCTTCACTTGTTGATTGTTCTGATTCTTCAGCTGGGGTTGTTGGTAATGGTACAGCCTGTAGTACCGCAGGGACTGAAGATCTGCGGGCCTGGGAAACCAAAGTTGTTTGTACCAATTTGCCTTTCCCTGCTTTCGACGCAGCTCTTGTTTTTGGTTTACCACTCATTCCACACTCATTCCACACCTGTCTTTGGATTCAAGGTCAAGCCGTCAAAAGTTCCATGGGAAAGACAGGCCTCAGAGTGAGTAACCAGACCACAGAGAGACAAAACAAAGTCAGTTCTCAGGAAATTGTAAATCCCAAACTCCACTAGGGGGAGTGTTGTTCAGTTCATGAAAGAAGAAACGAAGTTTCAGTCGCCATTAAAGTTCCTACAGTTAGTTAAATTAATCAGTGTCCTTAGAGAAGATCTTTTCCCTCTGGCAGAGCCCTCTCAATTTTGCCACAATAGTTTCTTAAAAGGTGCAAAATACAGTTACTTAATTGTATCCACCGGTAATGCCTCTAAGTATCTGTTTCAGCTTTGTAAGTGTATCCGCAACACAACTTTTTGCCCGCTGCAAGTCCGGGACTAGGGATTTTCAAGTCTTTAAAGTTTTTAAAAGTTTAAGCGGAGAAGAAACCCCAAGCAGAATAGACACGATCACAGAAAAATAAAGATAACTTGCCTTTCCCTTCAATTTCCAAACTTCTCCAGGCGTATGCTGTCTCTCATTTAAAAACCCTTTTGTACTGCTTCCAGCTTGTCAGTTCCTTTGCCTTTGATCATTAAGCACCTCCGGGAGACGGACTTCCTTTTTCTCGTCTCCCGCTTTCAGCCGAATTCACAATTTGTAATCCAATCTCAAATAAATCCTACTCACGAGTAGTTGATTTGTAATCCAATGTGAAGGAAGAAAGGTCGGCGCTCATCGGTAACAGCCGCGCGGCTTTACTCCCGCAGAAAGAGTGATGAATCCTCAGCACTGCTTCCCCTCCGCGCTTCCGGAGCCCCTTACGGGGTCCCTTCTTCGTTTTGGGGGTCGCTCTCGGTGCCCGCCGGATCCCACGGCCACGAGCTCACTCTGCTCGTGGTTTAACTTAATGGGTCGTCGCTTCGCCGTAGCGAACAACCCTTTCCTGCGGAGCCCCTCTTTGCTGCGCAAAGAGGACCGCCATTACTCGTTTCGCGCCGCCTCCGGAAGTGTGAACTAATTCATGTTTTAAGAGAGGTTTTTTATTTGCTTAAATACAATCTGTATTGGGGGGGCAGGCGGGCTAAGGCAGGAAAGAAAGGCCCAAAGAATCCTGTGTGCCTGCTGGAGAGTTGATGTTCGAATGAAATGGAGGATCCTGGAGGAATGCACAGCTCATTGTCTTGAAAGAGAACTCAATATTTCTTGCTGGTCCCACTTGTTAAAAATAAGCATTTAAGTGGCTTCCAATATAGATAAAAACAATACAATTTAAAATTCTGAGACACACAAAACAAGCTATGTAAAAAGAGAAATGCTATAATTATTTAAATGCAAGGCTGGGTGCAGGGCCCTTTCATTCCTGCCATTCTACTGCTTAAATCAACATTAAAGATAATGTAAACATGATTGAAAAACAGCACGGAATTTCAGAAGCAGAAATTATTAAATAGCCCCCTGCCTGCAACATTAAAAAACATTCGTTTGGGAGAAGTCAATCAGCTATATATATATAAAAACTATCCTTCTTAGGTAGAATCTCAGTGATTAAAATGAATATTCTACCCAGAATGTTATTTTTGTACCAAACAATCCCTGTGATCAGAGGACTTAAACAATTTAAAGAATGGCAGAGAACTTTAGCAACATTCGTCTGGCAGGGCAGAAGGCCAAGAATAAAAATGAAGATTTTGGTGGATAAAAAAGAAAGAGGAGGCTTCGCTCTACCAGACATGAAGATATATTATGAAGCTGCTTGTTTAACCTGGGTGAGAGATTGGATAAAGTTGGACAACCCAGATCTCCTAGACCTAGAAGGCCATGATAACAGGTACGGGTGGCACTTGTACCTGTGGTACGATAAAGTAAGAGTTCACAGAGGATTTCTAAACCATGCATTTAGGGGACCATTGTATGAGGTATGGGAGAGAAATAAAAATCTACTAGAAAGAAAGACCCCCTGGTGGATATCTCCAATAGATGTATTAACCATTAAGAAAATTAACATGGAAGGAAACAGATCTACATATGAAGAATTGCTTAGGAAAACTAATCAGCCTGCCAAGAACTATGGAACGTGAACTTAAAATTTACGGCTTGTACGGCATTACAGGAAAATGTATGGAAAATGATATACAGGTGGTACCTCACGCCGGTAAAACTGTCAAAGATGTACAGAATGAAAAATAAGAAATGTTGGAAATGTGGAGAGGTAGAAGGAGATCTTTTCCATATGTGGTGGAATTGCAGTAAAGTGAAAGGCTTCTGGGAATTAATTTACAATGAGCTTAAAAAAAGTTTAAGTACACTTTTTTAAAAAAACCCGAAGCCTTTCTACTGGGAGTAGTTGGAAAAGATGTTAAAAAGAAAGATAAAAACCTATTCCTGTATGCCACGACAGCAGCAAGGAGTATGTTAGCCCAGAATTGGAAAACAGAAGTAATACCAACTATTACTGAATGGCAGGTCAAAATGATTAATTATGCGGAACTGGCTAGAATATCGGGGAGAATAAAAGATCAGGATGAACAAAAGTTTTATGAAAATTGGAGTAAATACTTGGATTATATAAGAGACAACTGTAAATCTTTAAAGACACTGGCAGGATTTGATTAACTTCAACATCTTATGATCAAATAGATAAATGTATAAAATATGTGACATAATGAAAATATATGAGGAAGGAAGTCCAAAGCTCAACAGAGCTAATGTTATGTATGAGATGTATTAATACAATGAATGTATTGTAATGTATGTTTGATGAAAACTAATAAAAATTTAAGTTGAAAAAATCAACAACACTTCAGCAATGGGAAGGTTTCTGAGAATGTCTAAAATGGGAGGGGAAGAGCTTTGTAAATCTCTCTGTGGAATGAGTTCCCCAGAAAAGGCCCTGGTGCTGGTATCCACCAGAAGGATCTTTATTAATTGTGGGACCAAAAGTACAACCCTCAGAGCTGATCTGAATGCTGGGGAATAGTCGGCCTAGGTGGTACCTGAGGTGGTCCTCAAATGTTTTGGCTTAATCTCTTACCAACTTGCATCCCTTTGGGATCCCAGGACACTATATCCTTCCAGGATGATATTGTTTGACTTGCAGAAGGCCAGCATCTTGCTTTGGTTCCGATAAGGATGGCATTCAACCTGTGGATTCAAAATCCCCCAACACAGCCCCAAAGTGAGAATTCAGATGAAACAAAGAATACCGTGAAACAAAGGAAAGACAGAAAAGCAGAACCATGCTATTATTTCTTGAAATATCCATGTCAGAGGCACTTAAAACGCACAAGTCCGGCTAATTAAAAAGGATGATTTATTGCAAAGAACCAACGGAAAGTCCGGCAGCTGACTCCCGAGCAGCCTCCATAACAGCCTACTCGACTGGACTCTGGTTTCCCTTTCTCTTACTACGGAAGAAGCAAAGGAAGTACGTCTTCTTCTTGTGCTGCTTCTCCTTCTCTCTGTCTTGTAAGCCTCCCCTCTGGCTAAGTCTGTAGCTGATTGGCTCATGTTCCCTTTCTGACAAGCTGCCACTCTCTGTGGGTTCCTTCACTGTATCTTCTCACCCCTCACCAAGATCTTGCCTGCTCCTTTCCCTGGCAACTTGCATTCCATTCTCTCCCTCCTCCTTCTCTTCTGACTCTGCTGGAATGTGCTCTTCAGACAGTGGCAGATTCTTATATGAGGGTTCTACAATCCTGACAATCCAGTTGTTACTTTTCTTAAAGTGTGCTGTGTTTTCTGATGTATCAGAATCTTTAGATGACCGTTCAAGCATTTGTGGTTTCCATTGCCACGCTCTTTATCCATGAAATGTGTGTTAGCTGAAGATGGGGGACAGGGTTTATTCCCCCTCAATCTCCTGTCACTCCAGCCCTGTTGGAAATATCCTGGGCACACTGTCCTCCCTGCAGTGTCTCTATTTCTGCCCACTCACTCTCTGAATTTTCTATGTTGAGCAGAAAGGTCTGATTGGTTACATGATATACACCAGTGTCCAAGTGAATCAGGGCTGCTTGGGTGCAACAACTTTGCCCAGATGCCTAAATCAAAGGCCCCTCCCTCCCCACTTGAGAACTTCCAGAGTCCCCACAAGAGGCTGTGTGGGCCCTGATGATTTGCAGGCCTCCTTCTACTTGAGATGCTTGTTTCAAACATTATGGACTTCTCCACACTTTCTTTTGTCCGAGGTCTTGATTAAATGAGAACCCATTACTGGTTCCAGGAATTTAGGGGAGTCCACCGCACAACTCATAACCATATCTTCTTGTGACTGGATCGGCGACCTTATAGCCTTAAGCAAGTTTTTTCAGAGAATGGCTGTGTTTGTCAAAGCAAAGGTCCTCTCACAATGACCACTCCCCACATCGAATGGGGGGCGCCTTTTGCGTGGTCGTGCACAGTCCCCCCCCAATCCCATGCGGCTCCCGGCAGTACAACCTAGATTCACCCCCCCCAGGATGGACACCTGGAGGTAGCCGCCTACCTCTGCCAGTTACCCAATCTTGCTGAACAATATAACACAACACGATGGCCAATAACAATGGCACTAAACACTATTTATAGACTAATACAGACTACAGTATCATATGAGCACTGATCCAGAGCATATTTTCTACAGTGTTTATACTTGTTTACATGTAGGATTGGCTTGTTAAGAAATTGAACTGCATCCTTCTCACATTAATTCTTACAAGTCTGGCTGATGAAGAATCGATCAAGATTGGCTGATGAAGCATTGAACGAAACAGATTGGTTATCTGGAAACTCTATTCCGGCGATATTTGGTGACAGATGATGTATATATCGAACTTTTGAATTATTCTAGCGTGACTGGTGAAGAAGATTTAGAGACTTTGGTTGTAATTTCTGATGTTTAGTGCCATTGTTATTGGCCATCATGTTGTGTTAGATTGTTCAGCTTGTCTATATTGCAACACAGGGGTCTAGTTACCCAGTCCCAGCTGGGGAGGCATTGCCAGGAGAGAGTAGACCAGGTAAGGGGAGGGATCGCCCTGCCCACATAATAGTGGGCGGAACTTATCTGGGAGTTCTCAGTCGGCTTCAGCGCTTCTCCCACCCTGCCCTCCCTCAGTTAAGCCTTCTTTTGCAGGCTAACCTTTTCTTCACAGGTATGTAGACGCTGCTACGTTATGGTCGCTGTTGAAGGGCTGGAAAGGAATTTTCCTGCATTGGCAGGTTTTGCCTTCCCCATAGCAAAACGTCACAACTTTTGCGGTTTCAGGCCTTGGGCAGAATCCTTTAGTCCATCTTCCCTAAATTGGGGGTGGGGCGTGAAGCGGTGACCCACGCACCCCCTGCGGTGGCGATCCCAGGGTTCCCCGTTAAAGGGGTTGTTTTGAGGGGAGGAATTGGCCATACGCCAATAGGTTGTCATTGCTCTCTCTTGCAACGGCAGCAAAATGGGGGGCGGGCTCTCTGCTTGAACAGACGTTCTCCAGAGCCAGCCCAATCCCCACACATTCTGGATAACCCTGATGTTCCCCAGATCCCCAGCCCGGGGACTGGGAGGGATAAACGCCCAATGCCTAAGCCAAGGTCTCCCTACATTTGAAGCTTTAATAAAGTTGTGGCCAAATTTTAATCCTATAACAAGTTGTCTTGAGTCATTATTCCACTCGGGTGTTGCCCGGGGTTGGGGGGTCTCTGCCTGTCCGTACAAAAAGATCTTAAATAAATAAGCTTTCAATAGCATTTGGAACAAACCCCTACAAAAGGCAAACATGCTTGACCTGGTTTATCACTGGCTTGTATTTCAATCCTGGCTTGTTCAGGATCATTTCCAGCTGCTTACGGGTGAAGTTGGACACTCCAATGGACCTCACCAAGCCAGCATCTTTGCACGCCTCCATTGCCTGGCAAAGAAAGCATGACATGTTTGTTGAGTGGTGTTTCTTGAATGGCTGGGACCACACTCCCCCCCCAATTAAGATTGGAGGCTCACTCATATACTCCCAAGAGTGTGCAATAATTGACCAGCTCTCATAAGAGCCATTGTGTGAGTCATTGTTCTGGACATGCCTCCTCTGGTGGAAAGCTACTGTGCTCTGTATCCGAATGACTCAAGGGCTGGATTTCCTAATCCCAGGCACCTACCTCCCATGTCTGACGAAGATCCACGTTGTCAAAAATTGTTTTTTTGTCTTCTCCTGTGGGAAGTAAATCTGGTCCAGGCTGGAAAAGAAGGAGGCGGAGGGAACAACTGCTGGTCAGGCCTAGATGTTCTCTTATCTCTGTAATACTATCTAATACTAATGGACAGTGATAGAAAAAGGGAGATAAACTTGCAAGGGCCGGTACTACAGTGCAAGGATCTGTGGGAAACTCAAATCACTAGCACCACGTTTCACATTCTTGTTTATTCAAGAGGGATGCAGTGCTATTTTAGCCAGGAAAAAAAAATACATTGCAATATTAACTCAGTATCGTCTCTTTTAATCCAGAGGTAGGGAATCAGTGTTTCTCCAGGCTTTGCTGGCCTCCAAGTCCCATCAGCTGCAGCCAGCAAGGACAATGATCAGGGATGACAGGAGTTGCAATTGAGCAACATCTGGTAGGCCACAGGTTCCCCAAACATGCTTTAATTCTTTCTGTGCCCCATAGAACAAACTGTCTCCCCAACTCTCCAAGCCTTTTTTTCTTCCCTTGCTCCCTCGCCAAGTCCTGCTATGCAGATGATTTCTTTCTTATGATGCCCATGTAGTTAATGTCATCAGTATATGAAAAGGTTTTCTTTAACTGGCATGGTTTCTCCCCCCAAATCTGGGAGTGATCATTCTTTGATTGAGATATGGTCTAGAAGAGAATTGTCAGCATCTCTAGGAAATGACAGATCCCAGTGTTCCTTGAGGTTGTCAAATATTTTAGTAGTCTCTCTCTCTCTCTCTCTCTCTCTCTCTCTCTCTCTCTCTCTCTCTCTCTCCTCCATTCAAATATTGTACTCAATACTTGCATTATGACATAAATAATTATTTACCTTCAGAGAATATGGATTGTGAATTATGAACAGATCCATGTAGTCAAACTGGAGTTTCTTCAGGGATTCTTCTATGCATTTCTGAACCAGCTCTGGGCGGTGGAAGGTACTCCAGAGCTGTCAAAAATATAAAGATATTTATATTTTCACAGAGCCATAGAGTTTTTGGGTGTCGGGACACTTTAGCTGTGGCAGATGACTATTCTGGTGTGCACAGTGTTAAGGGCAAACTCAAATATTTTTCTGAAGAGTATTTTGAATTGCTGTGGTGAGGTAAAGTAATTTTAAAGTCATCATTGCTAATATACAGTATTTTTACCATTTATTTATTAAATTTATATATTGCTCTTCATCAAAAGATCTCAGGGTGGTTCACAAGATAAAAGCACAAATAAACAGTCAAAACAGAAGCAACAAAACTGTAATCCCTCCTCCCACAAACAGGTTTAAAAAGGGTGTAGAATATGAATCAGCCCAAGGCCTGGTTGAAGAGGAACATTTTCTCCTGGCGCCTAGAGGTGTATAATGAACCTCCCTGCAGAGAGCATTGCCCAAATGGGGAGCCTTACAAGAAAAGGCCCTGTTCTCGTGTTGCCGCCCTCCGAGCCTCACATGGAGGAGGCACATGAAGAAGAGACTCAGAGGATGAACACAGAATCCGGGTAGGTTTATATAGGGAGGGGCATTTTGCTCCGATTTTGTTAAATAATGTCTGTGAACTATGCAATTGCATCACGATGCAGGCACTATATTTTACCCTTTAAAATAAAAAATAAAAAAATAAAAAATACCAAACTCACCTTTCCAGTGTAGAAAATGTCTTCCCTTTTTACTGTTCCATCTGAAATCTTCGCACGAACGGCCCTTCCAATGTCTTCCTCATTCTGGTATGCATATGCGCCATCAATATGACGGAAGCCGACTTCTATTGCTATCTTTGTAGCCTCCTCACACTTACTTTTTGGAACCTGCCGTTTGAAAAGGTGAAAAGGTTAGTCAAGGTCTCTGCTTCAGTGGGGAAATTTATATCAAAGGGTACCTGTAAGTCACATTGAGTATCAGTGGACATTGTCAAACTACCCCCTCAGTCCCAGGGACTAGACACATCAAAGGTAAAGAAGAAGTGTCCAGAATAGTTAGCTAATGGCTGGTAATTTTGGATAATATTGTTACTCCTAACAAAAGTAATAGTGGGGACTTACAATTGTATAAAAAGATTTTTAAAAATATCACTAGACATTTTGCACTGGGGACTTTGAATCCTGCAGCAATTCACACTGGAAACTGTTTCTCAGCAAAAACCATCCAAGTCTTGCACAAAACATTATTTGCTCCTGTTTCTGCTGGCTCAGGACCCTTGTTGAATGAGAAGCAGAGTTTTATGTTCTGCAAGGGACCTGTTGCATTCTTGGCTGCTGTGACCCAAGAAGTTCTCATGCACAAATGGCTTCTCAGATCAGGTGAGGCATCGCATGCTGTGCTTTGCAATGTATGAAGCACCCTGCAGCTGGCAGGCATTTTGCTCTTCAGAAACAAGTTACTACAATTGTGAGAGTTAAATCTTTTACTTACAGTGCCTGGGGAAGCGGTTCCAAAACCCAATACGGGGATTTTGTTCCCATCGTTCATTGTAATGCCACGGTCTTTGCTAAGTGCCATTTCCTGCTTCTGTGCTTGTTCAGTTCTTGGTTCCAGGCTGAAACTGATCAACACTTTTGTGTCAAAAGGCAAACCTCGAGTGAGAAAAATGAATTTGTGTTTCCAATGAAATGTCTTCTGCTGGCACAAAAGGAGGGGAGTGTCTAAGCAAATGCCCTGAAGAAATGAGAGAGAAGGACGTGGACCTATGCCCAAATTTTTATCAGTAATTTTCAGCAGAATGTCCTTTGGTACACTTGCAGAATGTCCTTTGGTACACTTGCAGCTTACATTGTTGTCTTCTCAGAATTGCTTTTACAGAATAGATGATAGCTTTCTTCTTGTTCTTCTTGTTCTTGTTCCTGTTCTTCTTGTTTTTCTTTGCATTCCAATAAAGGAAAGCAGAGGGGTGAGCGGACTTAAGCATTTGCGTTTCGAGGTCCCCAGGGCCACCCCAATAACTCATACACCACACAGAAATTTTTTGGCATAATTTTGGCCACAACTTTGTTAAAATACAAATTTGTGAGTGGTTGCTTAGGCATTGGTTGCGACTATCCGCCCCACCATGGGGGACAGACTGACATACCGCACGATGCGAAAGTAAGAAAAGGGAACCTGCCCTCAGCCCTCCTCAAATGCAACCAGGAGCTCATTGCTATGGCCCGAGCCTCCATGACAGAGTGGACAAGCAATAGTTAGCCCCTGATTCCTTTAACGGAATCCCTTGCAGCAGCAGCATTAGAGGGGCAGGCACAGCCAGTCCATACCCCTCAACCAACCAAACCATAAACCAATGCCTAATTGCGAACCTTACAAGTTGTGACGATTTGCTACGCAGTAGGCAAAACCCAAATGGCCCCAGCCAATCAGCCAGATGGACAAAATTCCTACCGGGCCCCTGCCCCAAAGCAGACGACCCCATGATAGGTATAGCAAGGTCAAAGCGAACAACCCTATTCTAGGGAGGGACGGACGGGCAATCCGATGCACGGGCGAAAAGAGGAAGCCCTAGCCTCGTGCAAGAAGTTTTAGCACTTCTGGCTGTCAATCAACAAATGGCAACATTAACTTCTTCCCAGCAACAAGGGAAGCCCCAATCGCATCAGTGGCCAACGATCAATTATCCCTCCCCCAACTTTGGAGTGTCCTGGCGCCCCCCACCGCAACACGTGCTCTCCATGAAGGAGAACACGCTTTGTTCTATGCAGCGTTCAGGCACCCTTAAAAAACTGTTGTATCTTGGTAGCCAAAAAAAGCAAAGGAATAAAAATATTATGTTTAAAACAAAATTCAAATATATTATTTCTAATGATTTATATTTTAATTTATTACAATTTTTAGCCAGCATATTGCCCTTTCTATATTACATAATGCCTGTGAAATATGCACCTCGATAATGATAATTGTTCATAAAAGAAATAAAATTCAAACTCACCTTTCCGCAATGTTATGTTAAAATGTATGCACGATTTGAAGTAAAGCAGCAGATGAGAATTGCAGTTTAATAATTTATAATTAATGTATATCATGGCTAAACTCTCCTTCATGGATCACTGCCTTGTTGTGGTGAAGGGGCTTAAATAACTCAGAGAAGCTATGAGCTATGCCATGCAGGGCTACCCAAGACAAACAGGTCATAGTGGAAAGTTTTGACAAAATGTGATCCACCTGGAGCAGGAACCGGCAAGCCACTCCAGTATCCCTGCCAAGAAAACTCCATGGACAGAGAAAGAGAGGTTTCAGAAAGAGACAGATTTAACATTAGTAAAGAAGGTAAAATACCTGGGGGTGAATATGACATCAAAGAATGTGAACCTATTTAAAGACAACTATGAGAAATGCTGGTCAGAGGTGAAAAAAGATCTAGAAATTTGGACGAATTTGAAGCTTTCCTTGCTGGGTCGAATTGCTGTTATTAAGATGAATGTATTGCCAAGAATGTTATTTTTATTTCAATCATTGCAAATTATTGATAAGATGGACTGTTTCAAGAAGTGGCAAAGAGATATATCTAGATTTGTCTGTCAGGGCAAAAAGTCCAGAATAAAATTTAAGATACTTACTGATGTTAAAGATAGAGGGGGGTTTGCCCTGCCAGACCTTAAACTTTATTATGAGTCAGCAGCTTTTTGCTGGCTGAAGGAATGGCTACTTCTTGAGAATACAGATGTTTTGGATCTTGAAGGATATGATAATATATTTGGGTGGCAGGCATATCTATGGTATGACAAGGTAAAAGCACATAAGGCATTTAAAAACCATATTGTCAGGAAAGCATTGTTTAATGTCTGGACAAGGTACAAAGATTTTCTGGAGAGTAAAACCCCAAGGTGGCTATCACCTATGGAAGCGAAAGCTTTGAAAAAACTCAACATGGAGGCCAAATGGCCAAAATATTGGGAAATTTTAGAACAGGAAGGCGACAAACTGAAATTGCAGAGTTATGACAAACTTAAAGAGAAGGTGCGAGACTGGTTACATTATTTTCAAATAAGAGAGGTTTATAACTTGGATAAAAAAATTGGTTTCCAGGTGGAAAAATCAAAGTTAGAAACAGAATTGTTAGAACCCAATGCTAAGATACTTTCAAGAATGTATAATCTGCTGTTGAAATGGAATACTGAGAAAGAAACGGTAAAATCTGCAATGATAAAATGGGCACAAGATATAGGATATAATATTATGTTTGCTGACTGGGAGAAGTTGTGGACCACCGGGATTAAATTTACGGCATGTAATGCCCTAAGAGAGAATATTATGAAAATGATGTACAGGTGGTACATGACTCCAGTCAAGCTTGCAAAAATATATCACTTGCCCGATAATAAGTGTTGGAAATTGAAGGTACATTTTTTCACCTTTGGTGGACGTGCCCAAGGATTAAGGCTTTCTGGGAAATGATATATAATGAACTGAAAAAGGTATTTAAATATACTTTCCCGAAGAAACCAGAGGCCTTTCTCCTGGGCATAGTTGGCCAATCGGTGTTAAAGAAGGACAGAACTTTTTTTATGTACGCTACAGCAGCAGCAAGAATTCTCATTGCAAAGCATTGGAAGACACAAGACCTACCCACCTTGGAAGAATGGCAGATGCAAGTAATAGACTATATGGAAATGGTGGAAATGACTGGCAGAATCTGAGACCAGGGAGAAGAGTTGGTGGAAGAAGACTGGAGGAAATTTAAAACTTATTTACAGAAACATTGTAAAAATTTTGAATGCTGATGACATTGAAATGAATTGAAGGGGCTCTAGCAATAAGGTAAAATGTAAGATGGGATTGATAATAGATAAACTAATAGCCCATTCAGTACTTGACTCAAGACTGAAATTTTACCACATTCTTCTGCTGAAAGCAGATACTCGAGTGAGAAAAATGAACAGAGTGTGCATTTTTAAGGAAACATCTTCCTTGGACATGATGAAAGGGAAGCGTCTAAGCCAGTGTTCTGTGGAAGCTACAAAGAAGGGCAGGGATTAATGTGATTCCAACAAAGAGTTGCAGTGCTTACAAATGGCACATGTTAACTATACCAAAGTTTTGAAATTTTCACCACAGTGCCCTCCGAAACACCAATAGCTTTGATTGGGGATTTCCCTTTTGTTTGTGATACAGTGGTACCTCAGGTTACATACGCTTCAGGTTACATACGCTTCAGGTTACAGACTCCGCTAACCCAGAAATAGTGCTTCAGGTTAAGAACTTTGCTTCAAGATGAGAACAGAAATCGTGCTCCAGCGGCACAGCAGCAGCAGGAGGCCCCATTAGCTAAAGTGGTGCTTCAGGTTAAGAACAGTTTCAGGTTAAGTACGGACCTCCGGAACGAATTAAGTACTTAACCCGAGGTACCACTGTACAATAGATTAGCATAGAAGAAATTAAGGAATGTGGAAAATAATGCAGCAGAGGCTGTGTACTTTCTTTTCTTTAATGAGGTTACGACTTCATGCTAGAGGTTTAAATGGTAATACTTTTTTGCAAAATTGTATGCATTTCTACATAAAATCTATGGATTGCCTGTCAGTTGCCTGAAGATGATTAAAGCTTAATCTGTTTAAAATTCAATAGAAAACTCGAGTCAGAAAAATGAAGTTCCTGTTTCCAATAAAATGTTTTCTGTTGGCAGGATAGGAGGGGGAAGTCTAAGAAAATGCCCTCAAGAAATGAGAGAGGAGGGCAGGGAAACCTTTGGCCAAATTTTTACCAGAAATTTTCAGCAGAATATCCTTTGATGCCTCACAGTTTCCATTTTGCTGACTTAGTAGTATTACTTTCACAAGATAAATAATAGCTGTCTGATTAATAATAATAATAATAATAATAATAATAATAATAATAATAATAATAGCGTTCCAATAAAGTAATGCAGAGGCCTATTGCAATCTTTGATCAAGAAACATCACCTCTTTGTTAGATTAGTAAATGTTAAACATAGGAAAAGCAAGCCTAAAACCTATGCAGACCTTTTCTTCACGCTGTAGTATTGAAACGAAAACACGTATGCTCAGAAACAAAATAATAAATGAAATATATGGAGGCATCTGTTAACCCAACGAAGCTGGGTGTTCTGAGTGGAACATGGCGCCGTGTGCACAGTGCTCACCCTGAATGCAGATTAAAAGGAAGCGTGTCCACAGCCTCCGCCTTTACTGGAGGGTTCAGGTTACGCAAAGCAGGGGATGAGTGGGAGACAGCAAGTAGCAACAAATGATTTCAGCAAGGACATTTTGAATATTGTTACAGATTCCAGAGGATAAAATGCATGTGTATAACATGGCCAGAAGTCATTTCAGGTTGTGCTGGCAGACAAATGAAACCCTGTGCTCTTTCCTCCTCACAGCCAGCAGAGGACCTCAGAGCCAGCCAGGGTCATTCCTGCCCAGCCTTTCCTCAGAAGTGGAAGCAGCGACTTTGTAATTTAGAAGTTCCCCATCATGTCCTGCCCTCCCACCAGATGTCAAAGAGAAAAACAACTACCTGATTTTTAGAAGACATCTGAAGACAACCCTGCTTAGGGAAGCTTTTAATGTTTAATAGGTTATTGTATTTTAATATTCCGTTGGATGCCGCCCAGAGTGCCTGGAGAAACCCAGCCAGATGGGCGGGGCATAAATAAATAAATAAATAAATAAATAAATAATTATCTCTGGTTGGCCACGGGGAAAACAAGTTGCTGGACTAGATGGGCCACTGGCCTCATTCAGCAGGCTCTTCTTATTTTCTGAAGTTATTTCAAATCATCTTGGCAATAAATCTCAGGCTATGCAGCTGCTTCTTTTTATGAATGTTAATCCTCCCCCCTTGTGCTATTTTCAGTATACGAATCACCCCCTTGAAACTGCTATTTGACACATTAGAAAGAACTAGGGATAGAGGAGGAGTTTAGTTTTGTTCACATTTTAATGTGAAACTACACAGCTCACACTTCTTGAACCAATATGCAAATCGAAATGCAGTTATCCAAAAGAAAGTGGCAATTCTCTGAATTTTGTGATGCAGTTGTTCAGCTACAGAATACATGCTTTAGTTTAGCCAAAAGTGCAAAGAAAATTGTGGATGGTAGAAGAAATTTGCAATGATGAATTTTCAAGAAATTTTCAAAATTCCCAAACTGATGTGGAGATGTGAGGAACTGAAGAGTGGAAAATGAGCCGCTGGGTTGTTGGGAAGAACTGATACTGACAGATTTGCCCATCCCTAGTTAGAACAATTTTTTTCCACGCAAAAGGACCCAGGTTCAGAAGGGGATAAATTGGAGATGGGGGACGGGTCCTTATTCCACATCTGGCGGGTAATATTGTGGGTGACCAGCAAATCTGAAACAAAAGAAAAGAGAGTCAACACTCAGGGGCTGGAAGATGCAGAAGAAACAAAAATAGATCTCTTGCCAGCCATTACTGCATGAGACCATTTCACACAGTGCATTGTAAGCTCCCCCCCCCTAGTTTGCCACCAAATGCCCACCCTGAAGACTATCTGGGAGGCTGAAATTCAAAATGTGCCACACTCCAACAATGCATGGGGCTTTTGTACAAAGTCTCCACCGTAATTCCTTCTATAATTTCACCTTAGTCTCTATGAAGAGAAGAAATGGATACCAGATCTTTTCTTCTTTTTGCTCCCGCAGTATCAATTCTTGCGTGCACCACTTTTATGTATTTATATGCTTACTATATAAATGTGACTTACATTTCCGCTTTTAAAAAGCTCATGCTTTTGTGAAGACCATCAATGGATTTCATATCCTCCTCAGACAGCTGGAAAGTAAATGCCTGTCAGGGGGAGAAAATAAAATGCTGAGGTGGTTTTTACTCATGTCTTCTTTCTGCACCTCAGAGCTGTGCACCTTTTTCCAGCCACAGAGAAACCAAAGTGAACTTTGCTACCACCTTCCAAAGTTGAATTCCTTCATTCGACAGCTTCAGTCCAGATGTCCTCCCACTGAGGGAATTTTATATGCATAGTAATGTAGGTTTGCAATAGAACAGGAGTGGGGAAACTGTGGCCCCCCAGATGTGGATGGACTCCAACTCCCCATCAGACTCAGCCATCATGAGCAATGGCCAGGGAAGTCATGGTCTTGAAGTCATAGTCTAGCAAGTTCATGCAGTTCATAGCTAAACTACTGAACTTGCTTCCATGCGAGACAGTGACAGCCACCAACTTGGATGGCTTTAAACATTAGACAAGTTCATGGTGGATAAGAATACCAATGGAAGCTAGTCATGATGGTTGCACTCTGACTTCACGGTCTGAGGCAGTGATTCTTCTGAATACTCACTGCTGGAAACTCCTCCAACTTCTTGAGTCCCCAAACCAAGATGTGCATCTTCCCTCCCGTACTCCTGCATGTGTCATGTGACCCGTGAGATCACAGTGTCCAAATGACCTGCTTTTTCGGTATTGTTTTTAAATGGATTAATAAATACTGCTTTACCTGGGCATTTTCCTCAATTCGCTTTCTGGTGTAGGTCTTCACCAGGACCACCAGGCCACGCTGCAGTTGGTAGCGAATAGCCACGAGAGCTGGGGTTTTGTTGTACTTCTTGGCGATTGCAACTAACAGAGGGTCTTCAAGCAAGACAGGAGTGTTTTGATCTATCCTGCCGGAAAGCAACATAGAGAGAAGGTGTGTTTCTGGTGTCCAGAATATATAAATCTCACTCTAAAATTAATACAGTATTGGCCTAGTCCATGCAAAATACACTAAATATTTTGTATTTAAAGCTTGGTTAGTGGATTTGAACTAATATAAGTTTTTAGTATCATGCTCTACCCCCTCCCCTAATAAATTTCAAACTCATACGTTGCATATGGATTATTCTGTAGGCAAAATGGTAGCATCTGTGCACAAAAGGGAGGTTTTTTTCTTTGCTTAAGTACAATCAGTATTTGGGAGGGGGACACCTAAGGAGGGAAAGAAAGGCCCAAAGAATCCTGTGTGCCCGCTGGAGAGTTGATGTTCGAATGAAATGGAGGATTCTGGAGAAATGCACAGCTCATTGTCTTGAAGGAGAACTCAATATTTCTTGCTGGTCCCACTTGTTAAAAATAAGCATTTAAGTGGCTTCCAATATAGATAAAAACAATACAATTTAAAATTCTGAGACATACAAAACAAGCTATGTAAAAAGAGAAATGCTATAATTATTTACAGTAAATGTAAGCCTGGATACAGGGTCTTTTCGTCTCTGCCATTCTACTGCTTAAGCAACATTAAACATAATATAAATATGATTTAAAAACAGCACAGCATTTCAGAAGCAGAAATTATTAAATAGCCCCCTGCCCGCAACATTTGAAAACATACGTTTGGGAGAAGTCAAGCAGTTATATATATATAAAAAAACACTTTAGCAATGGGAAGGTTTCTGAGAATATCTAAAATGGGAGGGGAAGAGCTTTGTAGATCTCTTTGTGGAATGATTTCCCCAATTGAGAAGCCACTACAGAAAAGGTCCTGGTGCTGGTATCCACCACGATGCTCTTTATTAATTGTGGGGCCCAGAATGCAAACTAAAGAGCTGGTGTAGATGCTGGGGAATAGTGGGCCTAGGTGGTACCTGAGGTGGTTCCCAAACGTTTTGGCTTCACCTCTTACCATCTTGGGTCCCTTTGGGATCCCAGGACACTATATCCTTCCAGGAGGATATTGTTTGACTTGCAGAAGGCCAGCAGCTTGCTTTGGTTCCGATAAGGATGGCATTCAACCTGCAGATTCAAAATCCCCCAACACAACCCAAAAGTGAGAATTTAGATGAAACAAAGAATACCGTGAAATAAAGGAAAGACAGAAAAGCAGAACCATGCTATTATTTCTTGAAATATCCCAGTATTATTTTTCTTAAAGTTTGTTTTACTTTCTGATGTATCAGAATCTTTAGATGACCATTCTTGCAATTGTGGTTTCCATTGCCACACTCCTCACCTGTGAAATGTGTATTAGATGGATATGAGGGACAGGGCTTATTCCCCCACAATCTCCTGTCGCTCCAGCCTTGTTGGAAATATCCTGATCACACTGTCCTGCCTGCAGTGTCTCTATTTCTGCCCACTCAGTCTCTGAATTTTCTACATTGAGCAGAAAGGTCTGATGGGGGATTTGCCTGGCTTTTCATCAAGCTGAGCAGATGCCTCTATATCAGACTTCCTCAACCTTGGTCCTCCAGATGTTTTGAGACTACAATTCCCATAATCCCTGACCACTGGTTCTCCTAGCTAGGGATCATGGGAGTTGTAGGCCAAAAACATCTGGAAGGGCCGAGTTTGAGGAAGCCTGCTCTATATCATCTGGGATTCTTCTTTATCAGGGTCTCACTGGTTATATGATATAAGGGGGGGGGGGGATCTGAGGTGAAACCAGAGTATAGGTTATATGATATACACCAGTGCCCAAGTGAATCAGGGCTGCTTGTGCGCAGCAGTTTTGCCCAGATGCCTAACTCAAAAGCCCTTCGCTCCCCAATTGAGAACTTCCAGAGTCCCCACAAGAGGCTGTGTGGGCCCTGACTGCTTGCAGACCTCCTTCTACCTGAGATGCCCGTTTCAAACATTATGGACTGCTCCACACTTTCTTCTGTCTGAGGATTCAGAGGTCTTGATTAAATGAGAACCCATTACTGGTTCCTGGAATTTAGGGGAGTCCACCTCACAACTCATAACCATATCTTCTTGTGACTGGATCTGCAACCTTATAGCCTTAAGCAAGTTTTTCAAGGGAATGGCTGTGTTCGTCCAAACAAAGGTCCTCTCACAAAAGAGCTTAAATAAAGAAGCTTTCAACTGTGCTTGGAGAAACCACTAAAAAAAGCAATCACACTTGACCTGGTTTATCACTGGCTTGTATTTCAATCCTGGCTTGTTCAGGATCATTTCCAGCTGCTTACGAGTGAAGTTGGACACTCCGATGGACCTCACCAAGTCGGCATCTTTGCATGCCTCCATTGCCTGGCAAAGAAAACACAACATGTTTGTTGAGTGGTGTTTGTTGAATAGCTGAGGCCACACCTTTTTCCAGAGTCAGATTGGAGTCTTATAGTTCACCAGCTCTCATAGGAGCCATTGTGTGAGTCATTGTTCTGGACATGCCTCCTCTGGTGGAAGGCTACTGTGCTCTGTATCTGAATGACTCAAGCGCTGGATTTGCTAATCCCAGGTACCTACCTCCCATGTCTGCCGAAGATCTACGTTGTCAAAAATCATTTTTTTGTCTTCTCCCATGGGAATTAAATCTGGTCCAGGCTGAAAAAGAAGGAGGCGGAGGGAATAAGTGCATTTCAGTACTAGAAGTTCTCTTATCTCTGTAATATTATCTAATACCAATGACAGTGATAGAAAAAGGGAGATAAACTTGCAAGGGCTGGTACTACAGTGTAAAGATCTGTGGAAAACTCAAATCACAAGCACCACATTTCACATTCTTGTTTATTCAAGAGGGATAAAGAGGGAGTTCACCTTGCAGGGGCTGATACCACAGTGCAGGGATCTGTGGGAAACTCAAATCACAAGGACAGGTCTGTCTCCCCATCTCTCCAACCCATTTTCTTTCTTCCCTCGCCCCCACGCCAAGTCCTGCTCTGCACACAATTTTATTCTTATGATGCCTATGTGGTTAATGTACTCATTATGTGCATAGGTTTTCTTTAACTGGCATGTTTCTCCTCCAAAATTTGGGAGCGACCATTCTTTGATTAAGATATGTTCTAGCAGAGAATTGTCAGCATCTCTAGGAAATGACAATTCCCAATGTTCCTTCAGGGAATAAAATATTTTTAACAGGCCCTCCCCCCCCACATTCAAATATTGTACTCAATACTTGCTCAAGTACTCAATTATGACATCAATAATGATTTACCTTCATAGAATATGGATTGTGAATTATGAACAGATCCATGTAGTCAAACTGAAGTTTCTTCAGTGATTCTTCTAAGCATTTCCGAACCAGCTCAGGGCGGTGGAAGGTACTCCAAAGCTGTCAAAATTATAAAGATATTTATATTTTCACACAGCCATAGAGTTTTTGGGTCTTGGGACCATATAGCTGTGGCAGATGACTATTCTGGTGTGCACAGTGTTAAGGGCAAACTCAAATATTGTTCTGAAGAGTATTCTGAATTGCTGTGGCGAGGTAAAGCAATTTTAAAACCATTATTGATTATAAATAATATTTTTACTATTTATTTATTAAATTTATATATTGCCCTTCATCAAAAGATCTTGGAGCAGTTCACAAAGAAAAAAGCACAAGATAAAAGCACAAATAAATAGTCAAAACAGAAGCAACAGAACTGTAATCCATCCTCCCACAAACAGGTTTAAACAGGGTGTAGAATATTAATAAGCCCAAGGCCTGGTTGAAGAGGAACATATTTGCCTGGTACCTAGAGGTGTATAATGAACCCTGCAGAGAGCATTCCCCCAACAGATAAGGCCCCGTTCTCGTGTTGCCGCCCTCCGAGCCTCACATGGAGGAAGCATACAAAGCAGAGCCTCAGAGGATAAATGCAGAGTCTGGGTAGGTTTATATAGGGAGAGGCATTTTGCTCTGATTTTGTTAAATAATGTCTGTGAAATAGCATCATGATGCAGGCACTATATTTTACTCATTTTTTGTAAAAAAAATTGCCAAACTCACTCACTTTTCCAGTGTAGAAAATGTCTTCCCTTTTTACTGTTCCATCTGAAATCTTCGCACGAACAGCCTGCCCAACGTGCTCCTCTGTCTGGTATACATATGCGCCATCAATATGACGGAAGCCGACTTCTATTGCTATCTTTGTAGCCTCCTCACACTTGCTTTTTTGAATCTACCAGTTGAAAAGTTGAAAAAGTTAGTCAAGGTTTCTGCCACAGTGGAGAAATTTAAATCAAAGTAACACTGATTGTCGGTGGACATTGTCAAACTAGACCTGAGTCATCAAATAAAAATAAAGAAAAAACATGCGAAAAAGTGATTTATATGCGTTGTATTATGCCAAATAACATTGTGCCACCGAATGGCATGCAGGATTTAAAACGAGCAATCAATTAACTTCTCAGTTATTTTGGTTTAAACAGTGGAACACTGTTGACACATACAGTTTTTAGAATGCTCTTTTTTAAAAAATCTGTTAATGTTTGTGAAAGACAGTAGATGAGATATCCAAGAAGGGATTGAGGAAGTCTCTTCGTATGTATGTCTTTGTATAAAATAGATTCTACCCTCACTTTATATGTGAATGGAGTAGATATGAATTGGAAAAAGGGAAAAAGGAAAATTCCTTCAAAAAAACTGAGTGGTAGCTTTTATTTGGTAAATTCATGATATTCCTAGAAATTAATTTAATTATATAATAAGAATCGACACCGATCCCTTCATTTGCATTGCTGGTGATATGGAATGGAAGAAATGAAGATGGTTTGGATAAAGAATTGACTCTATATTTATTGTTAGTGTCCAAAATAGTTTGCTAATGTCTGGGGATTTTGGATAATAGTATTACTCCCAATAAAAGTAATAGTGGGTACTTATAGTTCTATAGAAAGATTTTTTTAAAATATCACTAGACATTTTGCACTGGGGACTTTGAACCCTGCAGAAATTCACACTGGAAACTGTTTCTCAGCTACAAACCAGCCAAGTCTTGCACAATGACCGCTCCACGCTTAAAACGGGGGGCGCCCTTTGCGTGGACGCGCGCAGCCCCTGGATCTGGAGTGGTTCCAACAGCATAGGCTTGGTTTGCCTTCCCTCAGGTGGGATACCTGGAGGTCTCCGCCTACCTCAGTCAGTTGTCCAATCCCACCTGGGGGAAGCGTTGCCAAGGAGACCAGGCCAGGTAGGGGAGGGATTACCTGCCCACACAATAGAGGGAGGATCTTACCTAGGAATCCTCACTTGGCTCCAGAACTTCTCCCACCCTACCCACCCTCAGTTAATGTCTTATTTTGCAGGTTAACTTTTCTTCACAGGTTTTGCAGGTTAACTTTTCTTCACAGTTATGCAGGCGCTGCTACGTTAAGGTCGCTGTTAAAGGGCCGGAAAGGAATTTCCCTGCATTGGCAGGTTTCGCCTTTCCCGTAGCAAAACGTCACAACTTTGGCGGTATCAGGCCTTGGGCGGAATCCTTTTGTCCATCTTCCTCTTGCGGCAGCGATACCAGGGTACCCCGTTAAAGGGGTTTTCTGAAGGGAGGCTTTGGCCGTACACCGAAAGGTCATCATTGCCCTCTCCTGCGGCGGCGGCGTTACGGGGGCGGCCATCTCTGCTTGAACATATGTTCTCCAGAGCCGGCCCATCCCCCCCACACACACTGGATAACCCTGATGCTCCCTAGGTCCCCGGCTGGGGATCGGGGAGGGAGAACGCCCAATGCCTGAGCCAAGGTCTACCCACATTTGAAATTTAATAAAGTTGTGGCCAATTTAATCCCATAGCACGTTGTCTTGAGTTGTTATTCCACATGACGGGGGGGGGGCCGTGCAGGATCTGGGGACTCCACCTGTCCACGCAAAACAGTATTTGCTCCTGAATCTGCTGGCTGAGGACCCTTGTTGAACGAGAAGCAGCGCTTTATGTGCTGCAAGGGACCTGTTGCATTCTTGGCTGCCGTGACCTAAGAAGTTCTCATGCACAAATGGCTTCTCAGATCAGGTGAGGCATCTTGTGCTGTGCTTTGCAATGGATGAAGCACCCAGCAGCTGGCAGGCATTTTGCTCTTCAAAAACAAGTTACAACAATCTGAGAGTTAAATGTGGTACTTACAGTGTCCGGGGAATAGGTTCCAAACCCCAATACGGGGATTTTGTTCCCATCATTCATTGTAATGTTTTTGCTAAGTTCCATTTTCTGCTTCTGTGCTTGTTCAGTTCTTGGCTGCAGGCTGAAACTGATCAACACTCTTGTGGCGAAAGGAAATACTCGAGTGAGAAGAATGAAGGTTGTGTTTCCAATAAAATGTCTTTTGTTGACACAAAAGGAGGGGCTTCTCTAAGCAAATGCCCTGAAGAAATGAGAGAGAAGGGCGGGGAAACCTATGGCCAACCTTTTATCAGTAACCTTCAGCAGAATGTCCTTTGTAAACCAGCGGTTTCGTTGTTGACTTAGCAGCATTGCTTTCACAGGATACAAAATAGCTGTTTTCTGAAGGCCTGAAAGCTGGGTGTTCCAAGGGCCAGAAGAACACACAGAGGATGTAAGGAAAGAAAGGACCGTATGAATAAGATCCCAAACTGCCTCTGGCTGTGTACACTTTGCCAGCACATTTAAAGCACATTTGATGTGCACAACATTCCCCAAAGAATCCTGGGAACTGAGATTTATTAAAGATGATGGGAATGGTAGCTTTGTAAAATGTCTTCTGTTGGCATGATTGGAGGGGAGTGCTTAAATAGCCTGAAGAAATGAGAGAGAAGGGAGGGGAAACTTTGGCCAACTTTTTATCAGTGATTTTCAGCAGTATGCCCTTTGCTGCACCAGCAGCTTTCATTGTTGAATTAGCAGCATTATAGCTGTATTATTATTATTATTAGCATTCCAATAAAGCAATGCAGAGGCTTATTGCAATCTTCAATCAAGAAACTTCACCTCTTTGTTAGATCAGTAAATGTTAGACATAGGAAAAGCAAGCCTAAAAGCTATGCAAACCTTTTCTTCAGGCTGTAGTATTGAAATGAAAAGCTCTGAAACAAAATAATAAATGAAACATGTGGAGGCATCTGTTAACCCAGTGAAGCTGGTCTTCTGAGTGCCATTGTACACACAAAGGATGTAAGGAAGGAAAGGAGCATACAATAAGATCCCAAACTGCCTCTGGCTGTGTACACTTTGCCAGCACATGTAAAACACATTTGATGTGCACGACATTCCCCAAAGAATCCCGGGAACTGAGATTTGTTAAAGATGCTGGGAATGGGAGCTTTGTGAGGGGTAAACTACAGTTCCCAGAATTCTTTTCGAGGGGTCATGTGCTTTAAAAGTGCTCCAGATCATAGGATCAGAGAAATGTGGACTTGGAAGGGACAGTGAGGATCATCTATTTCAACCCCTTGCAATGCAGGAATCGTTCGCCCAACGTGGGGCTCAAACCCACAACGCTGAGATTAGAGTCTCATGCTGTACCAACTGAGCTGTCCCTCAGGGTGTGTTTGTTACACAGTCATCTTCTGGTTTGGAGTAAACAGCATCAGAATGCAATGCACCATAAGAAATGTCAGGATGGATAAAGGATGTGGAATGTGGCGCCGTGTGCACAACGCTCACCCTGAATGCAGATTAAAAGGAAGAGTGTCCACAGCCTCTGCCTTTACTGGAGGGTTCAGGTTATGCAAAGCAGGGGATGAGTGGGAGACAGCAAGTAGCAACAAATGATTTCAGCAAGGACATTTTGAATATTGTTACAGTCTAGAGGATAGAATGCATGCATATAACATCATCTTTTGTTCACATTTTAATGACAAACTACACAGCTCACACTTCTTGAACCAATATGCAAATTGAAATGCATATCGAAATTTCTCAGTTATGCTGAGAAAGTGGCAATTCTCTGTATTGTGTGATGCAGTTGTTCCGGTACAGAACCATTACAAAAATGCATATAGTGGGGTAAAGTATGCATTAAAGAACATATATCAGTGAAAACACCATGCAAACATGCTTTATTTTAGCCAAAAGTACAAAGAAAAATGTGTATGGTAGGAGAAATTTACAATGATGAATTTTCATGAGATTTTGAAAAATCCCAAACTGATGTGGAGATATGGATAACTGAAGTGTGGAAAATGAGCCGCTGGATTGCTGGGAGGAACTGATACTGACAGATTTGCCCATCCCTAGTTAGAACAAATGTTTTCCATGCAAAAGGACCCAGGTTCAGAAGGGGATAAATTGGAGATGGGAGACGGGTCCTTATTCCACATCTGGCGTGTAATACTGTGGGTGACCAGCAAATCTGAAACAAAAGAAAAGAGAGTCAACACCCAGGGGTGTTGCAGATGCACAAGCAACACACATTGATCTGTTGCCAGCCATTGCCTCATGGGACCATTTCACACAGTGCATTGTAAGCTCCCCGAGTTTGCCACCAAATGCCCACCCTGAAGACTATCTGGGAGGCTGAAATTCAAAATGCGCCCCACTCCAACAATGCATGGGGCTTTGGTACAAAGTCTCCACAGTAATTCCTTCTATAATTTCACCTTATTCTCTATGAAGAGAAGAGATGGATGCCAGATCTCTTCTTCCTTTTGCTTTCGCAGTATCAATTCTTGCGTGAACCACTTTTATGTATCCATATGCACACTATTTAAATATGACTTACATATCCATTTTTATGAAGCTCATGCCTTTGTGAAGGCCATCAATGGATTTCATATCCTCCTCAGACAGCTGGAAAGTAAATGCCTGTCAGGGGGAGAAAAAAATAATGCTGATGTGCTTTTTACTCATGTCTTCTTTTTGCACCTCAGAACTGTGCACCTTTTTTCCAGCCACAGAGATACCAAAGGGAACTTTGACCAAAATGGTCAAAGGCCTGGAAACGATGCCTTATGAGGAACGGCTAAGGGAGCTGGGCATGTTTAGCCTGGAGAAGAGGAGGTTAAGGGGTGATATGACAGCCAGGTTCAAATATATAAAAGGATGTCATATAGAGGAGGGAGAAAGGTTGTTTTCTGCTGCTCCAGAGAAGCGGTCACGGAGCAATGGATCCAAACTACAAGAAAGAAGATTCCACCTAAACATAGGAAGAACTTCCTGACAGTATGAACTGTTTGACAGTGGAATTTGCTGTCAATTTGCCAATTTGCTGGTGGAGTCTCCTTCTTTGGAGGTCTTTAAGCAGAGGCTTGACAACCCAACCATATGTCAGGAGTGCTCTGGTGGTGTTTCCTGCTTGGCAGGGGGTTGGACTCGATGGCCCTTGTGGTCTATTCCAATTCTATGATTCTATGAACTTTGCTACCACCTTCCAAAGTTGAATTCCTTCATTCAACAGCTTCAGTCCAGATGTCCTCCCATTGAGGGAATTTTATATGCATAGTAATGTAGGTTTGCAATAGAACAGGAGTGGGGAAACTGTGGCCCCCCAGATGTGGATGGACTCCAACTCCCCATCAGTCTCCGCCATCATGACCAATGGTCAGGGAAGTCATGGTCTAGAAGTCATAGTCTAGCAAGTTCATGCAGTTCATAGCTAAACTACTGAACTTGCTTCCATGCGAGACAGTGACAGCCACCAACTTGGATGGCTTTAAATATTAGACAAATTCATGGTGGATAAGAATACCAATGGAAGCTAGTCATGATGGTTGCACTCTGACTTCACAGTCTGAGACAGTGATTCTTGTGAATACCCACTGCTGGAAACACCTCCGACATCCTGAGTCCCCAAACCAATATGTGCATCTTCGCTCCCTTACTCTTGCATGAGTTATGTGACCCATGAGATCACAGTTTCCAAACAACGTGCTTTTTCGGTATTGTTTTTAAATGGATTAATATTTACTGCTTTACCTGGGTGTTTTCCTCAATTCGCTTTCTGGTATAGGTCTTCACTAGGACCACCAGGCCACGCTGCAGCTGGTAGCGAATAGCCACGAGAGCTGGGGTTTTGTTGTGCTTCTTGGCGATCGCAACCAACAGAGGGTCTTCAAGCAGGGGAGGAATGTCTGTATTGTACCTGTTGGAGAGCAATAAGGAGAGAAGGTGTGTTTCTGGTGTCAAGATGCACAAATATAGGATGGGGGACACTTGGCTTGACAGCAGTATATATGAAGAGGATCTAGGGGTCTTTGGAGACCACAAGCTTAACATGAGTCACAGTGTGATGCAACAGGAAGAGAAGCTAATGCTATTCTAGGCTGCATCAGCAGAAGTATAGTGTTCCCATCAAGGGAAGTAATAGCAGTACTCTATAATGCTTTGGTCAGACTTCACCTGGAATAATGTGTCCAGTTCTGGACTCCACAGTTTAAGAAGGATATTGACAAGCTGGAACATGTGCAGAGGAGGGCAAACAAAATGATAAAATATCTGGAAACTGAGCCACATGAGGAATGGTTGAAGGAGCTAAGAATGTTTAGCATGGAGAAGGGTAGACGGACAGGTGATGTGATAACCATCTTTAAATATCAGAAGGGCTGCCTCATGGAAGATGGAGCTCGCTAGTTTTTTATTGCTTCAGAGGGTAGGATCTAAATCAATGGATTCAAATTACAAGAAAGGAGATTCTGACTAAAAATTAGGAAGAACGTTCTGGCTGTAAGAGCTGTTCAACAATGGAATAGACTCCTCAGATGGGTGGTGATGAGGGGCAGTATATAAATCTAAGTAAATATTTTGCATTTAACTGTTGGTTGTTTGCTTGGTTGGTTGGTTGATGTGAATTAATATAATTTTTTAGCATCCCGTTCTCCACCATAAATCACAGTCTGAGTTGGACGATTCATAAACAAAAGAAGGGTCTCAGCAGGCTTTAGGGAACCCCAAGCTTTTCATAAGTACAAAAATGTACTTAGGGGGAAAAACTAAGAAAGAAAAGCAAAGCCCCAACAGGCCAATGGGGATGGTGTCTGCTCAGTGTATAAAGAATCCTGAGTACCTGCTGGAGAGAAAATACGGAGCATTGGGGAGGGAGGTGAAATGTAATGGAGTGCCCTGGAAGAAGGCACGGCTCACTGGGCCAGAACAGGAGAATTCAGTATTGCAAAGTTTTGTTGCTGGTCCCACTTGTGAAAAATAATCATTAGAGGGGCTTCCAATACAGATGAAAACTACAGAACTCAAAATTCTGAAACATAGGGAACAGGCTATGCAAAAAGAGAAATGCTATAATTATTGAAATGCAAGGCCGGGTGCAAGGCCCTTTCATCCCTGCCATTCTACTGCTTAAAGCACTGTTAAACATAATATAAATGTGATTTAAAAACAGCACAAAATTTCAGATGCAGAAATTATTAAATGGCCCCCTGCCTGCAACATTTAAAAACATACGTTTGGGAGAAAGTGGGAAGGTTTCTGAGAATGTCTAAAATGGGAGGGGAAGAGCTTTGTAGATCTCTTTGTGGAATGATTTCGCAAAATGTGGGGCCACTACATAAAAGGCCCTGGTGCTGGTACCCCCCATGAGGATCTTTATTAATTGTGGGATCCAGAATGCAGCCTCAAGAGCTGATCTGGATGCTGGGGAATAGTGGGCATAGATGGTGCCTGAGGTGGTCCCCAAACGGTTTGGCTTCATCTCTTACCATCTTTGGTCTCTTTGGGATCCCAGGACACTATATCCTTCCAGGAGGATATTGTTTGACTTGCAGAAGGCCAGCATCTTGCTTTGGTTCCGATAAGGATGGCATTCAACCTGTGGATTCAAAATCCCCCAACACAGCCCCAGAGTGAGAATTCAGATGAAACAAAATTACCGTGAAATAAAGGAAAGACAAAAGCAGAACCATGCTATTATTTCTTAAAATATCAGGCTGTTACCATTCTTAAAGTGTGTTGTGTTTTCTGATGCATCAGAATCTTTAGATGACCATTCTTGCAATTGTGGTTTCCATTGCCACGCTCCTTATCTGTGAAATGTGTATTAGGTGGATATGAGGGACAGGGCTTATTCCCCCTCAGTCTCCTCTCACTCCAGCCCTGTTGAGTCATTATACCCAAAGAAGAAATATCCTGGGCACACTGTCCTGCCTGCAGTGCCTCTATTTCTGCCCACTCAGTCTCTGAATTTTCTACGTTGAGCAGAAAGGTCTGATGGGGGATTTACCTGGTTTTCCACCAAGCTGAGCAGATGTTCTGGGACTCTGCTTTATCAGGGTCTCAATAAACTGAAATTTCCAATCAAATTGGACAGTGGAGACATCAGAAAATAAAATCGGCACGGGGGGGAGGCATAAGACTTTTCAAAGGGGGCAGTTTTATTCCACATGTAAGGAAGTAATGGTATCGTTTTCAATAATCTTCTCTGTGTAAATGCATTTTGTATGTGAAAAGTGTCACCCCTGTGGCTCAGCAATGGCGGAAAGTATGGGGCTAAGACATGAGAACTAATTGTCTGGGGGGAACTGTATCCCCCCCCCTCACCACCCTCTACTGCCATATATGAATTGGATCAAGGCTGGATGAATTGCATCAAGGCTGGGCAGAGGGTACAAAAAATCCATGATTCAAGTGGGACTATCTGTACCATTAGTAGTTGCGGGAATTTAAGGGAGTCCACCCCAGAACTCATAACCATATCTTCTTGTGACTGGATCTGCAACCTTGTAGCCTTAAGCAAGCTTTTTCAGGGACTGGCTGTGTTTGTCAAATCAAAGGTCCTCCCACAAAACCCCCGAAATAAATAATCATTCAACAAGACCGCTCCTCTTCCCCCAGGGACAGAGTTGTGGGAGGGCATCCAGGACCTTATTGTGACCTGGCAGTGGGCGGCGGGATGCTGCCCGGGACATTGGGACTCCCAGCCATGTCACGCCCCCAGTTGACCAATCGGGTTAGCCAGGGGCATGGCTGCTTGCCATTTAAACCTCGGCACAGTTGGGGGGGCGACCTCCACTCGCCTCCTCATTGGATCTCCCAGCTCACCCGCCCTTTTGTTATGCGTTGCATGACTTCTGCCTTGCCGCCTTATTTTTGGGGCCAGGTAGTAATTTTTCCTCCATTCTGAAGGAAATCAGCCCTGAGTGCTCACTGGAAGGACAGATCCTGAAGCTGAGGCTCCAATACTTTGGCCACCTCATGAGAAGAGAAGACTTCCTGGAAAAGACCCTGATGTTGGGAAAGGAGGGCACAAGGAGAAGGGGACGACAGAGGACAAGATGGTTGGATAGTGTTCTTGAAGCTACCAGCATGAGTTTGACCAAACTGTGGGAGGCAGTGGAAGACAGGAGTGCCTGGCGTGCTCTGGTCCACGGGGTCACGAAGAGTCGGACACGACTAAACAACAACAAAAGGAATTTTTCCACTTGGCAAATTGGCACCAGCCATTTGGTTTTCCCCTGCCTTGTAGCCATTGTCACAACTTAGGCATTGGGAGGTGAGGTTGCTGCCCCTCCTCATTAAAGTTACGCTGTTAAAGGGATCTGGGTGTGTGGATACTGTCCAAAGCCTGGGCGTGGGCTAAGGCAATGCCATGACCACATCAGGGACCATGGGGGTGCTCTTAATTGATGTACATCGTAGGGCTCTCCCTAACTGTTTACTGTTAAGAGGCTTCCTGCAGATGTGCAGGAGTCAGGATATGGTCTGGTTTTACCCAGTGCCTAAGTAAAACCGCTGAAATCTGTAACCAATAAAGTTGTAGCCTAATTTATACCATTAACCCAAAATATTTGTGTCTGTGGGTTTATTATCTAAGGGAACTGCGGGGCCCAGGGCCTCGCCACGCAACACTTGGAACAAACCCTTACAGAGGTCAATCACGCTTTACCTGGTTTATCACTGGCTTGTATTTCAACCCTGGCTTGTTCAGGATCATTTCCAGCTGCTTACGAGTGAAGTTGGACACTCCGATGGACCTCACCAAGCCGGCATCTTTGCACGCCTCCATTGCCTGGCAAAGAAAACATGACATGTTTGTTGAGTGGTGTTTGTTGAATAGCTGAGGCCACACCTTTTTCCAGATTAAGATTGGAGTCTTATAGTTCACCAGCTCTCATAGGAGCCATTGTGTGAGTCATTGTTCTGGACATGCCTCCTCTGGTGGAAGGCTACTGTGCTCAGCATTTGAATGACTCAAGGGCTGGATTTGCTAATCCCAGGCACCTACCTCCCATGTCTGACGAAGATCTATATTGTCAAAAATTGTTTTTTTGTCTTCTCCCATGGGAATTAAATCTGGTCCAGGCTGGAAAAGAAGGAGGCGGAGGGAATAAGTGCAGGTCGGGCCTAGAAGTTCTCTTATCTCTGTAATACTATCTAATACTAATGGACAGTGATAAAAAAGGGAGTTCACCCTGCAGGGGCTGATATCACAGTGCAGGGATCTGTGGGAAACTCAAATCACAAGCACAAGTCTGTCTCCCCATCTCTCCAACCCCTTTTTTCTTCCCTTGCTCCCTCGCCAAGTCCTGCTCTGCAAACAATTTCTTTCTTATGATGCCTATGTGGTTAATGTAATCATGATATGCAAAGGTTTTCTTTAACTGGCATGTTTCTCCCCCAAAATCTGGGAGCGATCATTCGATTGAGATATGGTATAGCAGAGAACTGTCAGCATCTCTAGGCAATGACAATTCCCAATGTTCCTTCAAGGAATCAAATATTTTTAGTAGGATCTCCCCCGACCCCCAATTCAAATATTGTACTCAATACTTTCATTATGACATCAATAATTATTTACCTTCATAGAAAATGGATTGTGAATTATGAACAGATCCATGTAGTCAAACTGGAGTTTCTTCAGCGATTCTTCTAAGCATTTCCGAACCAGCTCTGGGCGGTGGAAGGTACTCCAGAGCTGTCAAAAATATAGAGTTTATGGGCCTTGGGACAATTTAGCTGTGGCAGATGGCTATTCTGGTGTGCACAGTGTTAAGGGCAAACTCAAATATTGTTCTGAAGAGTATTTTGAATTGCTGTGGTGAAGAAGGTGAAGTAATTTAAAAAATAATTATTGCTAATAAATAATATTTTACTATTTATTAATTAAATTTCTATATTGCCCTTCATCAAAAGTTCTCAGGGTGGTTCACAAGATAAAAGCACAAATAAATAGTCAAAACAGAAGCAACAAAATTGTAATCCCTCCTCCCACAAACAGGTTTAAAAAGGGTGTAGAGTATGAATCAGCCCAAGGCCTGGTTGAAGAGGAACATTTTCTCCTGGCGCCTAGAGGTGTATAATGAGCCTCCTTGCAGACAGCATTCCCCAAATGGGGAGCCATGCAGAAAAGGCCCCGTTCTCGTGTTGCCGTCCTCCGAGCCTCACATGGAGGAAGCATACAAAGCAGAGCCTCAGAGGATGAATGCAGACTCTGGGTAGGTTTATATAGGGAGAGGCATTTTGCTCTGATTTTGTTAAATAATGTCTGTGAAATTGCATCATGATGAAGGCACTATATTTTACCTTTTTTTTTTTTTGCCAAACTCACTCACTTTTCCGGTGTAGAAAATGTCTTCCCTTTTTACTGTTCCATCTGAAATCTTCGCACGAACGGCCCGCCCAACGTGCTCCTCAGACTGGTATACATATGCGCCATCAATAAGACGGAAGCCGAATTCTATGGCTGTCTTTGTAGCCTCCTCACACTTGCCAGTTGAAAAGGGGGAAAATTTAGTCAATGTCTCTGCTTCAGTGGAGGAATTAATATAAAAGAGTACCTGTAAGTAACCTTGAGTGTTGGTAGACCTTGCGTGTCGAGGTCCCCAGGGCCACCCCAATAACTCACACATCACACAGAATTTTTGTTTAAGATTTTTGGCATAATTTTGGCCACAACTTTATTGAAATACAAATTTGTGAGTGGTTGCTTAGGCATTGGTTGCGACTATCTGCCCCCACCATGGGGGACAGACTGACATTCCGCACGATGCGAAAGTCAGAATAGGGGAATACACTTGGGGGTTACGCGGAGCAGGGAACCTGCCCTCACCCCAAATGCAACCAGGAGCTCATTGCTATGGCCCGAGCCCCCTTGACAGAGTGGACAAGCAATAGTTAGCTCCCAATTCCTTTAACGGAATCCCTTGCAGCAGCAGCATTAGAGGGGCAGGCACTCAACCTACCAAGGGCAGGCACTCAACCACTGCCCCTCAACCAACCAAACCATAAACCAATGCCTAACTGCAACCTTACAAGTTGTGACGATTTGCTACGCAGTAGGCAAAAACCAAATGGCCCCAGCCAATCAGCCAGATGGACAAAATTCCTACCAGGCCCCTGCCCCAAGAGCAGACGACCCCATGACAGGCATAGCAAGGTCAAAGCGAACAACCCTATTCTAGGGAGGGAGGGATGGGCAATCCGATGCACTGTCAAAAAGAGGAAGCCCTAGCCTCGTGCAAGGAATTTTAGCATTTCTGGCTGTCAATCGACAAATGGCAACACTAACTTCTTCCCAACAACAAGGGAAGCCCCAATCGCATCAGTGGCCAATGAACAATTAGCCCGCCCCCAACTTTGGAGTGTCCTGGCGGCCCCCACCACAACACGTGCTCTCCATGAAGGAGAACACGCTTTGTCAAACTAGATTGAGTCCCATGGACTCAGCTAGGCTGGGTCTAGACACATCAAATAAAAAGAAAGAAAAAGCATATAAAAAATGTGATTTATATGCGTTGTATTATGCGAAATAACATTGTGCCACCGAATGGCAAACAGGATTGAAAATGAGCAATTAATTAACTTGTCAGTTATTTTGGTTCAAACAGTGGAACTCTGTTGAGACATAGTTTGTAGAACTCTCTTTTTAAAAAACTGGTTTAAATGTTTGTGAAATAGGAGAGATATCCAAGAAGGGTTTGAGAAAGTCTCTTCGTCAGCATGTATCTCTTTCTATAAAATAGATTCTACCCTTGCTTTATATGTGAGTGGAGAGACATACGAATTGGAAAAATGGAAAAAGGAAAATTCCTTCAAAAACCGAGTGGTAGCTTTTATTTGGTAAATTCATGATGTTCCTGGAAATTAATTTAACAAGAATCGACACCAATCCCTTCATTTGCATTGCTGGTGATATGGAATGAAAGAAATGAAGATGGTTTGGATAAAGAATTGATTCTATATTTATTGTTAGTGTCCAGAATAGTTAGCTAATGCCTGGGGAGTTTGGATAATATTGTTACTCCCAACAAAACTAATAGTAGGCACTTACAGTTCTATAGAAATATTTTTCTAAAAAATATAGAAATATTTTTTTAAAAATATCACTAGAAATATTGCACTGGGGACTTTGAACCCTGCAGCAATTCACACTGGAAACTGTTTCTCAGCTACAAACCATTGAATAGTGCAGGTGTCACCAAACGTTTTCAGCAGGGGCCGGACCACTGTCCCTCAGACCTTATGAGGGGCCGGACTATATTTTGTAGAAAACAAAATCAACGAATTCCTATGCCCCACAAATAACCCAGAGGTGTATTTTAAATAAAATCACACATTCTACTCATGTAAAAACACCAGGCAGGACCCACAAATAACCCAGAGTTGCATTTTAACTAAAAGGGCACATTCTACTGATTCCCGGACTGTCCACGGGCTGGATCTAGAAGGCAATTGGGCTGGATCCGGTCCCCGGGCCTTAATTTGCCTACCCATGGATTAGTGCGTGGAATTTAATCTTCAATTTTACCTTCAGACAGGTTATCTATATGTCAGGTGATTTGATTCTAACAGCTACAGTTGTACCTTGTTCCCGAACACCTTGAGAGTCAAAGCAGTGCTTTATGTTGTATTCTTGGCTGCTGTGACCCAAGAAGTTCTCATGCACAATTGGCTTCTCAGATCAGGTGAGGCATCGCATGCTGTGCTTTGCAATGTATGAAGCACCCTGCAGCTGGCAGGCATTTGGTTCCTCAAAAACAAGTTACTACAATCGTGAGAGTTAAATGTTTTACTTACAGCTTCTGGGGGATAGGTTCCAAATCCTAGTATGGGGATTTTGTTCCCATCATTCATTGTAATTCCACGGTCTTTGCTAAGCGCCATTTCCTGCTTCTGTGCTTGTTCAGTTCTGCAGGCTGAAACTGATCAACACTCTAGTCTAGTGGCAAAAGAGTGAGAAAAATGAAGTTGGTGTTTCCAATAAAATGCCTTCTGTTGGCATGATAGGAGGGGAGTGCTTAAATACTCTGAAGAAATGAGAGAGAAAGGCAGTGAACCTAAGGCCAACTTTTAATCAATAACTTTCAGCAGAATATCCTTTGATGCCCCACAATTTTCATTGTTGACTTAGCCGCATTGCTTTCACAGGATAACTAACCTATGTCCAACTTTTAATCAGTAATTTTCAGCAGAATGTCCCTTGCTACACCAGCAGTTTTCATTGTTGAGTTAGCAGCATTGCTTTCACAGGATAAAAAAAAAAGCTGTCTCAATCTGTTAGCTGCGGCTAACAGATTGAGGTTGAATCCTGACAAGACAGAAGTACTGTTTTTGGGGGACAGAAGGCGGGCAGGTGTGGAGGATTCCCTGGTCCTGAATGGGGTAACTGTGCCCCTGAAGGACCAGGTGCGCAGCCTGGGAGTCATTTTGGACTCACAGCTGTCCATGGAGGCACAAGTCAAATCTGTGTCCAGGGCAGCTGTTTACCAGCTCCATCTGGTACGTAGGCTGAGACCCTATCTGCCTGCGGACTGTCTCACCAGAGTGGTGCATGCTCTGGTTATCTCCCGCTTGGACTACTGCAATGCACTCTACGTGGGGCTACCTTTGAAGGTGACTCGGAAACTACAACTAATCCAGAACTGGTGACTGGGAGCGGCCGCCGAGACCATATAACACCGGTCTTGAAAGACCTGCATTGGCTTCCAGTACGTTTCCGAGCACAATTCAAAGTGTTGGTGCTGACCTTTAAAGCCCTAAACGGCCTCGGTCCAGTATACCTGAAGGAGCGTCTCCACCCCCATCATTCTGCCCGGACGCTGAGGTCCAGCGCCGAGGGCCTTCTGGCGGTTCCCTCATTGCGAGAAGCAAAGCTACAGGGAACCAGGCAGAGGGCCTTCTCGGTAGTGGCGCCCGCCCTGTGGAACACCCTTCCAGCAGATGTCAAGGTGATAAACAACTACCTGACATTCAGGAGACATCTTAAGGCAGCCCTGTTCAGGGAAGTTTTTAACGTGTGATATTTTATTGTATTTTTGGTTTTTATGGAAGCCGCCCAGAGTGGCTGGGGAGGCCCAGCCAGATGGGCGGGGTATAAATAATAAATTCTTCTTCTTCTTCTTCTTCTTCTTCTTCTTCTTCTTCTTCTTCTTCTTCTTCTTCTTCTTCTTCCCGTTCCAATAAAGCAATGCAGAGGCCTATTGCAATCTTTGATCAAGAAGCTTCACCTCTTTGTTAGATCAGTAAATGTTAGACATACAAAAAGAAAGCCACAACGCTGAGATTAGAGTCTCATGCTGTACCAACTGAGCTGTCCCTCAGGGTGTGTTTGTTACACAGTCATCTTCTGGTTTGGAGTAAACAGCATCAGAATGCAATGCATCATAAGAAATATTAGGATGGATAAAGGATGTGGAATGTGGCGCCGTGTGCACAACGCTCAGCCTGAATGCAGATTAAAAGGAAGAGTGTCCACAGCTTCCGCCTTTACTAGAGGGGCTGAGTGGGAGACAGCAAGTAGCAACAAATGATTTCAGCAAGGACATTTTGAATATTGTTACAGATTCCAGAGGATAAAATGCATGCGTATAACATGGCCAGAAGTCATTTCAGGTCAAGCTGGCAGACAATTGAAACCCAGTTATCTTTCCTCCTCACAGCCAGCAGAGGACCTCAGAGCCAGCCAGGGTCATTCCTGCCCATCTCTTCCTCAAAGGTGGAAGCAGCAACTTTGTAATTTAGAAGTTTCCCCTCATGTCCTGCTTCCCACAGACATCTGGTTGGCCACTGGGAGAACCGGTTGCTGGACTAGATGGGCCACTGGCCTGATTCAGCAGGCCCTTCTTATTTTCTGAAGGTATTTCAAATAATCTTGGCAATAAGATGCTTCTTTTATGAATGTTAATCCTCCCCCCTTGTGCTATTTTCAATATACGACTCACCCCCTTGTAACTGCTATTTGACACATTCGGGAGAACTAGGGATGGAGGAGGAGTTCAATTTTCTTCACATTTTAATGTGAAACTACACAGCTCACACTTCTTGAACCGATATGCAAATCAAAATGCAGTTATCCTGAGAAAGTGGCAATTCTCTGAATTTTGTGATGCAGTTGTTCAGCTACAGAACCATTACAGAAATGCATATAGTGGGGTAAAGTATGCATTAAAGAGCATACATCATCGAAAACACCATGCAAACATGCTTTATTTTAGCCAAAAGTACAAAGAAAAATGAGTATGGTAGGAGAAATCTGCAATGATGAATTTTCAATACATTTTCTTTTCATCCCAAATTGATATGGCGATGTGAGGAACTGAAGAGTGGAAAATGAGATGCTGAGAGGAACTGATATTGAGAGATTTGCCCAGTGTTTTCCATGAAAAAGGACCCAGGTTCACAAGGGGATAAATTGGAGATGGGAGACGGGTCCTTATTCCACATCTGGCGGGTAATACTGTGGGTGACCACCAAATCTGAAACAAAAGAAAATAGAGTCAACACTCAGGGCGGGGAAGATGCACAAGCAACACACATTGATATGTTCCCAGCCATTGCCTCATGAGACCATTTCACACAGTGCATTGTAAGCTCCCCAAGTTTGCCATCAAATGCCCGCTCTGCTGAAAATCTGGGAGGCTGAAAGTCAAAATGGTCCACCATATTGCAATCTAAAACTTGCAATATCAGGATGATCATATGTCTGTCTTCTCACTAGAGATATTAACCCCTAGATGATGAATACAGCCCTGGTTGCTGATCAAAGAGGTACCAAAGGGTTGGGTCAAAGGTCTCCCTCCCCTTCCCCAGTGTCTTTTTGAGACTTACTTTCAGGTAGGGGCAGAAGGACAAATGCTGTTTTGGGAGTCCCTTGCTGGCAGTAATGCATGAGGAAGCCATCTTTCCCCCATCAAATGCTCATGGGAATGTCTGCACATCATTGTATGGCATTGGTCTCAAGGGTATTTGGAAGCCTGGTTTCAAAGCACAGAGCAACTGTCGGGGGATGTCAGGGAACTGCCATCAGCTCAGAGGTGAGAGGTGGAAGGCCAGTTGCGTTATAGGGAACCTCCGAAAATCTTGCAAAGAAGTTCCTCCTCCGGCGAGGAGGAAACCCCCACCTCCAGTGGAGAAGAAGTGCTGCTAGAGAGAGCCACAACACCGAGCCTGAGCAAACAGAAGAGGAGGGAAGTACCCGTTTGCCAGCGCCCATTCTCTGGCGAGGAGGAAACCCCAAGCTCCGGTGAAGAGGAGGTCTGCTAGTGGAAAAAGATCCTGAATTGGCAAGGTGTAAATTATGGGGAGTTTAGAAGTCCACCCCAAACATTACATTTTGTCAGAAACTGGACTTTTTCAAGACTGTCTAGGGCCAAAAACTACTGGGAGAGCTCAGTCGGGAATGGATGGAACTCTTGATCTCCGGGCCATGGGCTTGAGCCCCGCGCTGGGCAAAAGATTCCTGCATTGCAGGGGGCTGGACTAGATGACCCCCATGTCCCTTCCAAATCTACAATTCTATGACAGTAATTGCTTCTATAATTTCACCTAATTCTCTATGAAGAGAAGAGATGGATGCTAGATCTTTTCTTCCTTTTGCTCTTGCAGTATGAATTCTTACGTGAAGCACTTTTATGTATTCATATGCATACTATTTAAATATGACTTACGCTTCCTCTTTTAGATAGCTCAGGTTTTTGTGAAGGCCATCAATGGATTTCATATCCTCCTCAGACAGCTGGAAAGTAAATGCCTGCCAGGAGGAGAAAAAAATAATGCTGAGGTGCTTTTAACTCATGCCTTCTTTTTGCACCTCAGAGCTGTGCACCTTTTCCCAGCCACAGAGAAACCAAAACGAACTTTGCTACCACCTTCCAAAGTTTATTTCGTTCATTCAACAGCTTCATTCCAGATGTCCTCCCATTGAGGGAATTTTATATGCATAGTAATGTAGGTTTGCAACAGAACAGGAGTGGAAACTGTGCCCCCCCCAGATGTGGATGGACTCCAACTCCCCATCAGTCTCCGCCATCATGACCAATGGTCAGGGATGAGGGAAGTCATAGCCCAGTGAATGTAGTTCACTACTTCTTCATGCAGTTCATAGTTAAACTACTGAACTTGCCCCCAAGGGAAGCAGTGACAGCTACCAACTTGGATGGCTTTAAACATTAGGCAAATTCATGGTGGATAAGAATACCAATGGAAGCTAGTCATGATGGTTGCACTCTGACTTCACGGTCTGAGGCAGTGATTCTTCTGACTACCCACTGCTGGAAACTTCTTGAGTCCCCAAACCAAGATGCGCATCTTCCCTCCCGCATGTGTCATGTGACCCGTGAGATCACAGTGTCCAAATGATGTGCTTTTTCAGTATTGTTTTTAAATAGATGAATATATGCTGCTTTACCTGGATGTCTTCCTCAATTTGCTCTCTGGTGTCGGCCTTTACTAGGACCACCAGGCCGCGCTGCAGTTGGTAGCGAATAGCCACGAGAGCTGGGCTTTTGTTGTACTTCTTGGCTATCGCAACCAACAAAGAGTCTTCAAGCAGGGGAGGAGCGTCTGGATTTAACCTGTTGGAGAGCAATAAGGAGAGAAGGTGTGTTTCTGGTGTCAAGATGCATAAATATACACGCTCCAATATAGGATGAGGCGCACTTGGCTTGACAGCAGTATATATGAAAAGGATCTAGGGGTCTTTGTAGACCACAAGCTTAACATGAGTCACAGTGTGATGCAGCAGGAAGAGAAGCTAATGCTATTCTCGGCTGCTTCAGCAGAAGTATAGTGTTCCAATCAAGGGAATAGGGAAGCGGATGGCGCTGTGGGTTGAACCACAGAGCCTAGGACTTGCCGATCAGAAGGTCGGCGGTTCGAATCCCCCCGACGGGTTGAGCTCCTGTTGCTCTGTCCCTGCTCCTGCCAACCTAGCAGTTCAAAAGCACATCAAAGTGCAAGTAGATAAATAGGTACCATTTCGGCGGGAAGGTAAATGGCGTTTACTTGCGCTGCTCTGGTTCGCCAGAAGTGGCTTAGTCATGTTGGCCACATGACCCAGAAGCTGTGTGCTGGCTCCCTTGGCCAATAAAGTGAGATGAGTGCCGCAACCCCAGAGTCGGTCATGACTGGACTTAATGCTCAGGGGTCCCTTTACCTTTTTTTTATTATGCATTGGTCAGACTTCACCTGGAAAACTGTGTCAAGTTCTGTACCCCACAGTTTAATAAGGATATTGACAAGTTTTTAGTACAGTGCTCTTCTCCCAATAAATCACAAACTCATACTTTGCATGTGGATCATTCTGTAGCCGAAATGGTATCATCCATGCACAAAAGAGAGGTCTTTTTCTTTGCTGAAGTACAATCAGTATTTGGGGGGGGGGATGCGACAGCGCAACGACACTTTTTCCCCTGGTGCTGTTGGGCCCGCCCTTGCTTAAATATAGTGCACCCACCTCATAGATCACCAATTCCACGAATTCCTACAAACTACCCCAGATTATCTTGTGGGGGTTTTCCCTTGTGTGAGGGAAAACTTAATAATTTGGAGTCTCAGGCAGGATTTTGTAAAACAAAGGAAGTTTATGACACAAGTGGGTGAGACATAGGATACTTCAGATTATAATTCTCTTTCACTTCAGTTCTTTCTCAGTTGTTGTATGGCTGTTGCCCCTTAATACCGTATTTTTTGCTCTATAAGACGCACCAGACCACAAGATGCACCTAGTTTTTGGAGGAGGAAAACAAGAAAAAAATTATTCTGAATCTCAGAAGCCAGAACAGCAAGAGGGATCGCTGCGCAGTGAAAGCAGCAATCCCTCAGGGGCCAATAGGGGCGCCTTGGAAGATGGCCGACAATAACATCTCTCTGACCCACATGAGGTAATTAAGAGGCTGTGATGGGAGTATGCAGCCTCCCTGCTGCCCCAAGGAGATGGGGGGGACTGCCCTTGCCTGCTGTGCCCGCATATATCACCCCCGAACTCGAGGGGTTGGGGGCACTAGGCTTGGCAGGGGGTTGGACTCGATGGCCCTTGTTGTCTCTTCCAACTCTATGATTCTATGATTCTATGAGTCTATGATTCAGAAAGCCCTTGTGTGGACTTCAGCTCTCCTGGACGCTGTCTCTGATTCGCGCCTCTAGCTGCAGCAACTTCAAAAGAAACAATTAGAAAGAAGCAAATGCACATATTTCAAGGAAGAATGGGGAGTAAAAGACTGCTAATTGAAGAGATCTCTGATAAAGAAGACGGGTCGGATAAACAGGAATATATCATGAGAAGATACACCAAGGCTCGGTATGTCGGCAACGGGACTGGATGGGGGGGGGGAACTTTCCATTCTTTCTTTATGTGATTAACCAATAACCCCCCCCCCCGCACAAATCAGAAATGCCATTTAAATGACCTAAGCTGGATGATTTAAGACTGTGTTGAGATAATTTTTAGCCAAAAGCATGTTTTAAGGAGATCATGGAAAGTACAAGAGCTTTGGGATGACGCAGTAAAAAACAGCATCGCCATTTTGGCAAGTTCTGTCGAAAGACTTATGTCTGGGAGGAGGAATGCATTTGTTTTCATACAGCGGACGAACCCCCTCAGAGGACAGAAAGAAGGCGACAGATTTGCGAAGATTAATGATGGAAAGAGAGCTTTTATTTATGGAAATGATGATACATGGAAACCATCTTGATAAGGTTATTGGATGAACGGAAAAATTCACACAGGATTACAATTTGTGTTTACCTGCTTAAGGAGATTATCAGAAGAGATCACAAAGAAAAAAGAAAAATTTATGAAAATAATAAGAGGAGATGTGGAAACAGCAAGATAGGACTGAATAGAATTGTGAACACTATTTGGACAGATTTGTGGACATTAATGCAGCAGCAAGAAGATGATTGGAATCCCCTTCGGAACTTGAAATATGGGTAGCCCCAGCAAAGAATTAAAATTCGGCTTTGTAATTCGGAGTTTATGTGATTTGATTTGATTTGATTGGTCGGTTAATTAAAATTATTTTTTTTTAAAAAAGAAAGCAGCAATCCCTCTTGCTGTTCTAGCTTCTGGGATAGTTGCACAGCCTGCATTCGCTCCATAAGACACACACACATTTTCCCTTACTTTTTAGGAGGGAAAAAGTGAGTTATAGAGCAAAACATACGGTACTTTGGTTCTTTAAAAAGGTGGTACTTCCTGTCAGTTACACACCCCTTAGACAACCCGACTCCTGAGGTACTCTAAGTAACAGACCTAAGGGATCTCCACAGACCTCTTAACTGGTTTGGGAGTCTTCTCTTTTTGTAGAAGAATCTCTCCCCTCCTGACTGGAAAGAGTCCAAAGTGGGCTGTCTTTTCCCAGCTTCTCCTTCTCCCGGCTCAGCTTCAGCCTCCCAGTTAATTCCTGGCCTGTTACTCTTACAGGACGCCACACACTGTCCTTCACACTAAGCTCAGAGACTCCTTTCTCTAGCTTGTGATATATTCCTCAGAGTGGATGTTTCCACCCAGAAGCAAATCTCTCTGCCTCCCTATTCTCCCAATTTACCAAACTGTCTCTCCAAATCCTCTCCTTTTCAACTCCCACTCCTGGAACCACAGCCAAAAAGAAAAAGAAAACACTTGGGGACCCAACCTATCCAGCAGAACAAACTTTTCCATCACAGGGGTACCTAAGGAGGGAAAGAAAGTCCCAAAGAATCCTGTGTGCCTGCTGGAGAGTTGAGATGGAAAAGAGGGAAGGAGTTCAAATGAAATTGTCAGGGAACTGCCATCGGAGCCAGAGGGAGAGGGAGGAGTCCAGAGGGATTCCGGAGAGCGTCCCAGGAGGGAGAGAAGCAGCCCATCTTATGGGGAAGGAAATCAGCGTAGCACCAGTGGAGAAGGGGGGCAGATGGGAGAATCGGCGAGGTGGCTCCATGACTCTTCGCCAGAGACCAGCGGGGAGAGCACTGGCCCTCCGCTGCCCACACCCTCCTTGCACAGAAGGCTTCCGCGCAGGGAGAGTAGGCGGCAACTAGGTGTCAAAGAACTTTTATGCTGGAAGAAGTTCAAGAAACGCCCACTGACGGATTCTGCCAGCGATTGAGACAGCCACGGGTGAATGGCTGTCCGGACAGTGAGAGTTCACCCAGGTAACCCAGCCAGTGGTGGTGCCGATTTACGCACGAGCAACCCCTAGAACCATTACAGAAATGGAGGATCCGGGAAGAATGCACAGCACATTGTCTTGAAGGAGAACTCAATATTTGTCGCTGGTCCCACTTGTTAAAAATAAGCATTGAAGTGGCTTCCAATATAGTTAAAAACAACACAATTCAAAATTCTGAGACACACAAAACAAGCTATGTAAAAAGAGAAATGCTATAATTATTTAAATGCAAGGCCGGGCGCAGGGCCCTTTCATTCCTGCCATTCTACTGCTTAAAGCACCATTAAAGATAATATATATATATATGATTTAAAAACAGCACAAAATTTCAGAAGCAGAAATGATTAAATAGCCCCCTGCCTGTAACATTTAAAAACATATGTTTGGGAGAAGTCAATCAGCTATATATATAAAAAAAACATCATCAATGGGAAGGTTTCTGAGAATGTCTAAAATGGGAGGGGAAGAGCTTTGTAAATCTCTCTCTAGAATGAGTTCCCCTATTGTGGGGCCACTACAGAAAAGGCCCTGGTGCTGGTATCCACAATGAGGATCTTTATTAACTGTGGGGCCAAGAGCACAACCTTCAGAGCTGATCTGGATGCTGGGGAATAGTGGGCATAGATGGTGCCTGAGGTGGTCCCCAAACAGTTTGGCTTCATCTCTTACCATCTTGGGTCCCTTTGGGATCCCAGGACACTATATCCTTCCAGGAGGATATTGTTTGACTTGCAGAAGGCCAGCATCTTGCTTTGGTTCCGATAAGGATGGCATTCAACCTGCAGATTCAGAATCCCCCAACACAACCCAAAAGTGAGAATTCAGATGAAAGAAAGAATACAGTGAAATAAAAGAAAGACAGAAAAGCAGAACCATGCTATTATTTCTTGAAAAATCCAGCTGTTACCATCCTTAAAGTGTGTTGCATTTTCTATTATTATTATTATTATTATTATTATTATTATTATTATTATTATTATTATTTTATACATTTTCCTTCATAAACAACAATAAACAACAAATACTAACCTAAATTACACAACATAATCTAGCCTAAATTTCCATTACAATCTTTCAAAGAATTACAACATCTTATTAATGTCTCTATTATATACGCATATTGACCTCCCTCCCTCCCGATTTCGGGCTTCTTAATAAGTCTTCCTTTTCTGCAGTTTCGTAGTTATAACTGAACACATCGTAAGATTTATGTAATACCCGCTGTGGTTTTTAAATTTCTAAAATTTCCTTCAATGTATGTTATGAATTTACTCCAATCACTAATTAACTTTGTACCTTTTTGGAATCTAATTTTTTGTGTCATTTTTGCTAGTTCAACATATTCAAATAATTTTATTTGCCAATCTTTAATAGTTGGAATATCTGGGTTCTTCCATTTTTGTGCTATTAAAATCCTGGCTGCTACTGTCGCATATTGGAATAGTGTCTGATCTTCTTTTTTAATTTCGTCCCCAATTATTCCCAATAGGAAGGCTTCTGTTTTTTTAGAGAAAGTGTATTTAAATATTTTTTTTAATGCATTATATATGATTTCACAGGTCCACCACATATGGTAGAAGCTCCCTTCTTTAGTCTTACATTTCCAGCAGATTTTATTTCCGGTTTTATACATTTTCTGTTTTGTTAGCTGATTCAAAAACTTTTTGTTTCATTGATTTTATTCTCCATTCAACCTCTTGATTAATTAATATCGAATACTGTGTCTGTAATATTTTAATTACTTGTTTGTTTTGTTCATCTTTAGGATTTGTTAATTTTTTCTCGCATTCTCTTAATTGAGTAAGAACATCCTCTTTCTTTTGTTCTCTCACTTTTCTCCTGAAGCTATTCTGTTGTATTAGCAAGCCTCTTAGGACCGCCTTGCTGGCATCCCAAACCACATCAATACTTGTTTCATTATTTAAATTCAAATTAAAATACTCTTTTAAAGTGGCTTTGGCCTTATCGATAATCTCTTCATTTTCAAATAAGTATTCATTCATTCTCCATCTGAATATACCTTGTGATGCACTTTTTATTTCGAAAACTATCGAGTTATGATCAGAAAGAGTTCTAGGCTGGATTTCGCACTTTGATGTTCTTAGGGATACGTCTCTTGATACCCAGATTTGGTCAATTCTCCCCCAGCTCTCATGAGGTTCAGAATAAAATGTGAATTGTTTTTCCATTGGGTGTTTATGTCTCCAGATGTCTATTAAGTTTAAATTTTCTTCTAAATTGTTAAAGGATCTTGGTAATTTCCCTTGGTTAGGTTTTTTCTTTTTCATGAGTCTATCTACTTCTGGTATCGGCACTCCATTAAAATCTCCCAGTAATATCATTTTGTGGCTCTCTAAATCTATAAATCTTTGTTCCAACTTCTTAAAGAATTCTACTTTGTTTGTATTTGGGGCGTAAATGGTTATCACATTAAATTTTTTTTTTTTAATTTTTCACCCTGGTAATTGATTTGTATCCCCAGAATTCTTCCTTCATCATCTTTACAAATTAGCTTGGGTTCCCATTTTTACAAATTAGCTTGGGTTCCTTTTTCAAGTTGCATTTTCTACAGATCAGTTTCATTTGTTGTGAGACATTAGTGTTACACACAGTGTGAGGTTGGGAAGAAAAGACAGGGAAAGAGGGGAGTGGGGAATGGGATGGGGTTAGGTAGCAAAGTTTCTATTTAAGGGAGCAGTTTTATCTCATATGTAAGGAAGTAATGGTATAGTTTTCAGTAATCCTCCCTGTGTAAATGCATCTTGTATGTGAAAAGTGTATTTTCTTCAAATCACCACTGTGGCTCAGCAATGGCGGAAAGTATGGGGGAGGGAACGTAAGAACTAATTGTCTGGGGTGTGTGTATTCCCAACCCCTTGCCCCCTCTACTGCCATCTATGAATTGGATAGTGCATCAAGGTTGGGCAGAGGGTACAAAGAAGCCATGATTGAAGTGGGACTATCTGGACCACTGTCTCTGTGGTACGGGGAGATCACGGCTGCACACATCTCATGGTCAGTCCATCACTCCTGCTTAGCTACTAGATTGCATGCCTTGGACTAGCATGCTCTGGTCTCATTTGGTTACATAATATACACCAGTGCCCAAGTGAATCAGGGCTGCTTGAGTGCAACAGCTTTGTCCAGATGCCTAATTCAAAGGCCCTTCTCTCCCCACTTGAGAACTTCCAGAGTCCCCACAAGAGGCTGTGTGGGCCCTGACTGTTAGGATTCTTGCCCTGTGCTTGCAGTCATGGGATTGGTTTTATCACATGACGGTGTGTGTTTCCATTCCACAGTGTGGGAAGTGACGGAGATGGGATGTTTCGTATTACATGTACTGTGTTCTGTGAGGTAGGGCTATTGTCCTTTGTTCTCTCTCTTTGCTGTTTGATGCTGATGAAGACAGAGTTGAGTCAGAATGCTCCGAGTGTATGATATGTTAATAAAGTAGTTTAGCCAAAATGTTGCGCTGCTGAGTCTGTCACGCAAAATGCTAACACTCTCCTGTTCCTAAGCGTGCTGATACCTCTTGGTATCAGTCTCTGTGATGTTCGGGCTGGAGAAAGCTCTTGAAGCTCCCAAACGACTGCCCAGGAGGGAGAGAACATGCCAGTCGGGCATGTGTCTCTATCGGAGTCCTACTTGCGTGTAGGATGATCCTGACACTGACTGCTTGCAGACCTCCTTCTACCTGAGATGCCTGTTTCACACATTATGGACTTCTCCACACTTCCTTTTGTCTGAGGATTCAGAAGTCTTGATTAAATGAGAACCCATTACTGGTTCCAGGAATTTAGGGGAGTCTACCCCAAAATTGTGACTGGATCTGCAACCTTATAGCCTTAAGCAAGTTTTTTCAGGGAATTGCTGTGTTCATCCAAAAAAAGGTCCTCTCACAAAAGAGCTTAAGTAAAGAAGCTTTCAACCATGCTTGGAACAAACCCCTTAAAAAAGCAATCAGACTTGACCTGGTTTATCACTGGCTTGTATTTCAACCCTGGCTTGTTCAGGATCATTTCCAGCTGCTTACGGGTGAAGTTGGACACTCCGATGGACCTCACCAAGCCGGCATCTTTGCACGCCTCCATTGCCTGGCAAAGAAAACATGACATGTTTGTTGAGTGGTGTTTGTTGAATAGCTGGGACCACACTTTTTTCCAGATTAAGATTGGTGTTTTATAGTTCACCAGCTCTCATAGGAGCCATTGTGTGAGTCATTGTTCTGGACACGCCTCCTCTGGTGGAAGGCTACTGTGCTCTGTATCTGAATGACTCAAGGGATGGATTTCCTAATTTCCTACCTCCCATGTCTGCCGAAGATCCACGTTGTCAGCAATCAATTTTTTGTCTTCTCCCATGGGAAATAAATCTGGTCCCGGCTGGAAAAGAAGGAGGCGGAGGGAATAAGTGCTTTTCAGGCCTAGAAGTTCTCTTATCTCTGCAATATTATCTAATACTAATGGACAGTGATAGAAAAAAGGGAATGAAACATGCAGTGGCCAATATTACAATGCAGGGATCTGTGGGAAACTCAAATCACAAGCTCCACATTTCACATTCTTGTTTATTCAAGAGGGATAAAGTGTTACTTTATCCAGGAAAAAATACTTATGGTTAAATATTAGGGAAAGGTAAAGGTAAAGGTAAAGGTTAAGGACCCCTAGACAGTCAAAGGTGACTATGGGGTTATGGCGCTCATCTCGCTTCCAGACCAAGATAGCTGGCATTTATCCTCAGACAGCTTTCTGGGTCATGTGGCCAGCATGACTAAACCTCTTCTGGTGCAACGGAATACCGTGACGGAAACCAGAGTGCATGGAAACACCATTTACTTTCCTGCCGCAACGGTACTCATTTATCTAACATTTTCCTAACTGCTAGGTTGGCAGAAGCTGGGACAGAGCAATGGGAGGTCACCCCATTGCAGGGATTTGAACCACCGACCTTCTGATTGGCAAGCCCAAGAACTACATCTCCACCAGCACCCCCCCGTTGCAATATTAACTCAGTATTGTCTCTTTTAACCCAGGGGTGGGAATCAGTGGATCTCCAGGCTTTGCTGGCCTCCAAGTCCCATCAGCTGCAGCCAGCAAGGACAGTGATCAGGGATGATAGGAGTTGCAATTGAGCAACATCTGGAAGGCCACAGGTTCCCCAAACATGGTTTAATTTTTTCTGTGCCCCATAGAACAAACTGTCTTCTCTCTCTGCACAGGTCTGTCTCCCCATCTCTCCAACCCCTTTTTTCCCCCTCGCTCAGTCCCCAAATCCTGCTCTGCACATGATTTCTTTCATATGATGCCCATGTAGTTAATGTCATCAGTATATGCAGATGTTTTCTTTAACTGGCATGGTTTCCCCCCCAAAATCTGGGAGCGATCATTCTTTGATTAAGATATGTTCTAGCAGAGCAATGTTCCTTCAGGGAATCAAATATTTTTAGTAGGCTCCCCCCCAATTCAAATATTGTACTCAATACTTGCATTATGACATCAATAATTATTTACCTTCATAGAATACGGATTGTGCATTAAGAACAGATCCATGTAGTCAAACTGGAGTTTCTTCAGGGATTCTTCTAAGCATTTCCGAACCAGTTCTGGGCGGTGGAAGGTACTCCAAAGCTGTCAAAAATATAAAGAGATTTATATTTTCACCCAGCCATAGAGTTTTTGGGTCTCGGGACCATATAGCTGTAGCAGATGACTATTCTGGTGTGCACAGTGTTAAGGACACACTCAAATATTGTTCTGAAGAGTATTTTGAATTGCTGTGGTGAGGTAAAGTAATTTTAAAGTCATCATTGCTAAGAAATAGTATTTTTACCATTTATTTATGAAATTTATATATTGCCCTTCATCAAAAGATATTGGAGCAGTTCACAAGATAAAAGCACAAGATAAAAGCACAAATAAGTAGTCAAAACAGAAGCAACAACACAGGAACCCTTCCTTCCAATAGCCAGCGGCGTAGGAAGCTGCTCGGAGAGATGTGTGGCTCGGGCGTGCTGCAAGCCCCGCGGTGAGTGCTGCCCTGCATTTTGTCACCCCCGTCAGAGGTGACACCTGGGGTGGTCTGCACCCACTGCAACCCCTTCCTCCACCCCTGGCAAAAACATGTTTAAAAAGGCGATAGAATACTAATAAGCCCAAGGCCTGGTTGAAGAGGAACATATTCGCCTGGTGCCTAGAGGTGTATAATGAGCCTTCCTGCAGAGAGCATTCCCCAAATGGGGAGCCATGCAGAAAAGGCCCCGTTCTTGTTTTGCCGCCCTCCGAGCCTCACATGGAGGAGGCATACAAAGAAGAGCCTCAGAGGATGAACACAAAATCTGGGTAGGTTTATATAGGGAGAGGCGATTTGCTCTGATTTTGTTAAATAATGACTTTGAAATATGTAATTGCATCATGATGCAGGCACTATATTTTACAGTGGTACCTCGGGTTACAGACACTCAGGTTACAAACACTTCAGGTTACAGATTCTGCTAACCCAGAAGTAATATCTCGGGTTAAGAACTTTACCTCAGGATGAGAACAAAAATCGCTCACCAGTGGCACGTTGGCAGTGGGAGGCCCCATTCGCTAAATTGGTACCTCAGGTTAAGAACGGTTGCAGGTTAAGAACGGACCTCCAGAATGAATTAAGTACGCAACCAGAGGTACCACTGTACTCTTTTTTTGAAAAAAATGCCAAACTCACTCACTTTTCCAGTGTAGAAAATGTCTTCCCTTTTTATTGTTCCGTCTGCAATCTTCGCACGAACGGCCCGCCCAACGTGCTCCTCCGTCTGGTATACATATGCACTATCAATAAGACGGAAGCCGTATTCTATTGCTATCTTTGTAGCCTCCTCGCACTTACTTTTTGGAACCTGCCGTTGAAAAGGTGAAAAGGTTAGTCAAGGTCTCTGCTTCAGTGGGGAAATTAATATCAAAGGGTACCTGTAAGTAACACTGAGTATCAGTGGACATTTTCAAACTAGACCTGAGTCTCAGGGACTCAGCTAGGCTGGCCCTGAACACATTAAATGAAAAGAAAGAAAAGTGAAAAGAAAAAGCAATTTACGTATACAGTAGGTGTTGCATGTGCGCTATAACATTGTGTCACCAGAAGGGGAAATGGAGTCTTGTTTTTCTCTACCTGCTTTCCCTGTTTAAATTTACAGCACTTTAAACTGAAACACATCTTTGATGTGTCTAGATCCATCCCTGCTGATGCCTGGGTCCTCTCGTGGGATCTCTTTCATGAGGCAAGGTGGCACTGACCAGCAATGACAAAAGGGCTCCAATCAAGGTTGCAAGGTGGTGAGTTGCCATTTTAATTTCCCACAAAGAAGGAACCAATTACTCCATGTTTTGGTTTCACTTTTATGTTATATTGATGGTGTTACTGTTATAACACACACACACACACACACACACACACACACACACATTATTGTGAAAAAATGAAATATTTAATGGTGTGTGTGTAAAAATTTGATGTGAGTGGGGTTTTGGCTCTATGCCTGAATTCCTTCTAACTCCTGGATCCAACAAAGATCCAATTGCTGGAAAAGGTATGCAAGTCTCTTGGCAATGGCCCCTTAAGTATGGAATGTTAAGTAAATAAATGAAGCAGCTCTGTGCCAGAGGGGAAATGGGTGGGTAGTTAGAAAGACAAAAACTAGGGTGTAGGGTGTGTGTGAGAGAGAGATCCAGGAGTTGGAAGCAGAAGGCAGGCCGGGCAGCTGAGAGATGGATCCAAGCCTGATTTCTGCTGGAATCCAAGGCTATGGCCGTGGGAGAAGCAAGTCAGTGATGTGAACCCCTCCATCCTTCTTGTTGGCATCTGTCTGTCTGTCTCTAGAGACAATGGAGTGTGCCTCCGGGGGAAAGTAAAAATGGCTGTGTTAGCAGCACCAAAGTGACTTCCCTGGGGTGCAAGCCTGGGCAGTGGGTATAGAGATCCTGGGCTGCCCAGATGAAAAGGCCTCTCTCTCATCCTCGCTGATGTGATCCAAAGGAACGCAGAATAATACATTTGGCACCAGCTTGGCTGCAGGAGTTGCCAGAAGGAGGCATGCAATGCACCACCCAACCGTCTTAGGAACTCCAGCCCAGATTTGTGTAGGGCTTACTCCTTTTCTTCTCCTGAAGATATCCCACAAGGCAGCGGAGGTTCAAGAGCAGAGTTTTCCTTCTCCTAGACAGGCTACCTCCCTAGCTGAATGAGCCCCATCTGCCCCTCATTTCCCTCTATGGCCCATACAGAAACCACCTTCTTGACCATTGGATCCACTAGTAATCGCATCTGTTCAGTCCGCCAGAGCCTCTCTTCACATGCAGGATTGAAAATGAGCAATCAATTAATTCATCAGTTATTTTGGTTCAAACTGTGGAACACTGTTGAGACATAAAGTTTGTAGAATGCTCTTTTTAAAAATTGGTTAAAATGTTTGTGAAATTGGAGAGATATCCAAGAAAGGATTGAGAAAGTCTCTTCTTCAGCATGTACCTCTTTGTATAAAATAGATTCTTCCCCTCACTTTATATGTGAATGGAGCAGACATATGAATTGGAAAAATTGAAAAAGGAAAATTGATTTGAGAAACTGAGTGGTTGCTTTTATTTGGTAAATTCATGATTGTCAGAGTTGCTCCCCGATCCTAGCTCACAGAGGATCACGCTAGCCAGCGATCATTAAGTAAAAGTCTTTATTGAGTTACAGTTCCCATTCTCAAGCTGCTGCGTGCAACTCTACGTCTTATGGTTAGATCGGCGAAGCTCTGTCTGGGTCCCCGCCTCCTGTACACCAACTTAATATCCTAGCCCTGCTCCACCTTTTCCGCCTGACTGTTCTCCTCTGGGTCCCTCTGCCCCCCGGGGTCTCCTCCCTCTGGGACTCCTCCGACGCCGACCCCCCGGACCCTTCTGTCTCCTTGCGCCGGGCCTCCTCCTCGCTCTCTGTTTCCTCCCTTGCCCTTGCCTCTGCTCCTGAACCCCTGACATCCATCCCCCCTCGAAGCCCCCTCTTCCCCCCTCCCCTCCTTCCGGTGCGGGAGCTGGGTGCTGCTGTGTCAGGGGGACGAATGTCAGGTACAGGTCGCTTCCCGTGGCGGGCCTCCATCTGAAGTCTTCCGGTTCTTCCTCCCTGCTCTCGTCGACGACGGTCACCTCCGCTTCCATCTCTGTGCCGCCGTGCTCGAAACCTGGGTCGTCCCCGAAAACGTCCATGTCCGTCTCTCCCTCGCTTCCTCCTGGGGGCGTCGCTCGTCCTGGACCCTCCAGCCACTTTCTGCGCCACTGCTCCTCTGGTCTATCGTCCCACCAATACGAGGGTTCTGAGGCAGATCCCGAGGGTGACCCCTCCGGGGAACGTGCGTCGCGTGTCGGTTCCTCGTCAGAGTCGAACCCCCGGAACGTGCTGGCTGAAAGCGTGGGCGTGAAAAGCCAGTCGTCGAAAAAATCAGCTGGCATGGGCCTGTGTGGGAAGAGGGCATGAAACTCTTCTTTGAGCAGAGGTTCGTCTAGAGCGTAGCCTGGCACCCAGCTGTTGGCACTGGCCGGGGTGCCCTCCTTGGCGAGAAAGTATTCTACCCCCTCTTCCCCCCATCTAGAGTCCAAAATCTCTGTGACTTCGTTGATGCGCTCCTCCTGTGCCACTCCCCCTTGCTCGGTTCTTTCTCGGAGTGGACTTGGTGCCGTGCCTGGTTCCTGAAATCTGTGAGGTGCCTTGTAGGGAGTGAGCACCGATCTGTGGAACACCGGATGCATCCTGGAACCCTCCGGAAGCGCCAGCCTGAAAGCCACCGGGTTGACCTGCTCTTCGACTTGGTAGGGCCCTAGTTGCTTATGCCCTAGTTTCTTCTTCGCCAACGACCTGGCCGGCACTGCGTGGGCTGCTAACCAGACCCAGTCTCCCACATGGATCTCTTCGCCAACCCTTCTGTGTTTGTCCGCTTGTACCTTGTATGCGTGTTTGGCCAGCTCCAGGTGCCGCCGCAGCTGATCGTGGACCTCCTGCAACTCTGACGCGAACGCATCTGCTGTCTGCGGCTCCCCCTCCCCCATTCTTTCCAGTCCCGGGAAGGTTCTGGGGTGCCTCCCGTTGTTGGCGAAGAACGGCGTGACCCCCGTGGACACGTGCTTCGTGTTGTTGTAGGCGAACTCGGCGAGAGGCAGGTAATCCACCCACGTCGCAGGCTGTTGATTCGCATAACATCTCAGGTACTGCTGCATGATGGCATTGACCCGCTCCGCTTGCCCGTTGGTTTGCGGGTGTCTAGCCGACGCCAGGTTGATCTTGACGTTCAGGAAGCCCATCAGCTTCTGCCAGAAATTCGAGATGAACTGTCGCCCTCGGTCGGACAGAATAGACCGCGGCAGACCGTGAACCTTGAACACGTGGTCTATGAACAGTTTGGCGGTTTGTTCCGCCGTGGCCACCTTAGCACACGGAATGAAATGTGCCATCTTGGAGAACAAGTCCACCACCACCAGCACGGCCGTCTTGCCCCTCGAGCTGGGCAGATCCGTGACAAAGTCCAGGGCCACTCTCTCCCATGGTTCGAACGGAGTTTGCAGCGGTTCCAACAGTCCGGCCGGCGGTCTGTGCACTGGTTTGGCCCTCTGGCAGGTGTCACACCTCGCCACGTAGTCCGCGACTTCCCCTCTCATTCCGGGCCACCAGAAGTCTCTGGCGACCAATTCCACCGTCTTCTCCTTGCCAAAGTGCCCGGCAGTGGGCGCGTCATGCAGCTGCTGCAGTACCTTGGCGCGAAGTTCGTCTCCTGGCACGTAGACGGCCCCTTTACGGAGGAGCAATCCATCTCGCAGCTGGAACTCGTTGGTCGCTGCCGTGCCCATGTGCACCTCTGCCATCTTTGCTTGCGCGAAGGAGTCATCCTGCAACGCTCGTCGCACCGCCTCCAGGTCAACTGTTGCCGCAGCGCACGCCCACACTGTTGGTGCGAAGATGTGCATGGCGGCCGCTGGCGTTGCCTCCTCCAGATACTGCGGCTTACGGGAGAGAGCATCCGCCATGATGTTGGTGTCCCCCGGGACATACTCTATTCGGAAGTCGAAGTTCGCAAAGAACTCAGCCCAACGTATCTGCCTCTGGTTCAGGAACTGCGCCGTGCGCCAGTGCTCCAGATTTTTGTGGTCCGTGCAGACCTGCACCGTGTGCTTGGCGCCGATCAGGAAGTGCCGCCACGCTTTGAACGCTGCATGAATGGCCAGCAACTCCCTGTCCCAGATGGTGTAATTCTGTTCGGACTTGCTGAGCTTCCTGGAGTAAAACGCTCCCGGCCTCCAAACCCCCTGCGGGTCTTTCTGCAGCAGGACTGCTCCCACGGCTCTGTCCGAGGCGTCTGTCTCCACCCTCATCGGCCTGCTGGGGTTGACATGAAGCAGCTGCTCTTCCGACGCGAAGAGCCGCTTGAGTGCCTGAAAGGACTGCTCCGCCTGCTCTGTCCAGATGAACTTCTTTTTCTTGGAGCTGAGCGTGTCCGTGATGGCCGCCGTCTGCATAGCAAAGCCTTTGATAAATTTGCGATAGAAGTTCGCGAAGCCGACAAACCGTTGGACCTCCTTCCGGTTGCGTGGGCTTTTCCAATCCAACACTGTTCGAACCTTGGCGCTGTCCATGGCGAGCCCCTTGTCAGACAACTTGTAGCCCAGGAAATCCACCTCCGTCACGTCGAACTGGCACTTCTCCAGCTTGGCGTAAAGTCTGTGCTGCTGTAGCCTGCTCAGCACTTCCTTGACGTGTCTGTCGTGCTCCTGCTGCGATTCCGAAAAGATCAGGATGTCATCCAAGAAACAGACGCACGTTTTGTAGAGGAGCCCCGCCAACACGTGATGCATGAACGCTTGAAACACGTGGGAGCCATTTTGCAATCCAAAAGGCATAACTCTATATTCGTAGGTGCCCAGGGGCGTGAACATGGCTGTCTTCCACTCATCTCCTTCCCGCATGCGAATGAGGTTGTACGCCCCTCGCAGGTCCAACTTGGTGAACACGCTGCCCTTCCGTACCTTTGCGAGGAGGTCGTCGATTCGGGGCATGGGGAAGTCCGATGGCTTGGTCACACTGTTTAAGATGCGATAGTCCACCACCAGCCTTTTTTGGGGCGTGTCCCGCTTCTTAACAAAGAAAACAGGACTGCCCCCCGCTGCCTTGGACTCTCGGATGAAACCGCGCTCCAAATTATGATCTATGAACTCTTTCAGTTCCTGCAGTTCGTCCTCAGACATGGAATACAGCTTCCCTTTGGGCAGCGCCGCCCCCGGCAGCAGGTCAATTTTGCAGTCATATGGTCTGTGGGGGGGTAGCCTGTCTGCCTCCTTCTCGCAGAAAACCTCCAAAAATTCTGCGTACTTGTGGGGAACCGCTTGCAGCGTGCCTAGCTGCAGCTGTGACTCCTCTTCCTCTCCTTCCTGCCGGGGCACGATGCAGTGTTCAGCACAAAAGGAAGAGCCGAAGGTCAGCTGCCTCTGGTACCAAGCCAGCGTCGGGCTGTGCTTGTCCAGCCAACTCATGCCCAATACAATGGGCGTGTCCGATAGTTGAGTGACGTTGAAGCTGATGATTTCCCTGTGATTCCCAAGTCGCATCACCATCGGTGGCGTCTGCTTCACCACTTGCCCCCCTAGCAGCTCCCTGCCATCCACCGTGACAACCTGCAGGGGCAGCGTGGCAGGCAGCAACTGTATGGCATGCCGGTCGACAAAGTCCTGCCCTATAAAGTCCGCATTGCTGCCTGAGTCGATGGTAATTGGCACGTCCATGGTGATTCCATTGGGCAGCTGGAGCGATGCAGTGAGCTGCACTACTGGCTTGGGCGGGAGGGGGTCCATGGGCTGTAAAATCTCTGGGGACTGCTTCACTGACACGTCTGGCTGGGCCCCAGTGCCTCTTCCTCCAGCCAGACAGCGTCGTTTCCCTGCTGTGGTTCTCCTTGCTGCGTTGCTGCCGTTACCATTGCTGAGGCTGCAGTGTGCTTGTGGAGCCTCCGGGGACACTCTTTCGCCATATGCCCTGGCTCCTCACAGATGTAGCACTTCCTGTTCCCTCTAGGAGGCTTCGCTTTCACTGTTGCCGGTGCTAGGGCTCTGGCTGCTGACTGAGCCCTTGCACTTCCAACCTCCATAGGTTCCGCTCCTCCTCCTGGCGGAGGCGTGGATTGCGCACGCGCTGCTTCTCTGGGAAGGAAGGAGGAGCCCCTGGCTGGTTCGCGCCCTCCACGCCCTTCGTCCCTGCTCCACGGACATTCTTCCAGCTGCACCCCCACTGCCAGCGCTCTCTGAACGATCTCCTGCGTGGTCCGGGGTCTCTCCCCCCTCGCAATCTCATCTTTAACCGAGCCGTGCAATCCCTCCCAAAACAGGTCTCTTACAGGAGCCAAATCTCTGTCCCATTCCAGGGCACTGACCAAAGCGAAAAAGCGGGCATGGTACTGCCTTACGCTGGCCCTCCCTTGCTTCAGTCCATGTATCTGCTGCCGAGCAAGATCCACGTCAATGCTTGATAAAAAGCACCCATCCATCGCTTTAATAAAGGCATCCGCATTTTGGAGCGCCGGATCCTTATCCCTCCACAAATTGCGCAGCCATGCTTTAGCATCTCCATGCAAATGGGACATGATGAATCCCACTTTCTCTTGCTCATCTCTAAAGTCTTTGTTCAGCAGTTGCAGTGCACACATTACATCTGCTCTAAAGTTGGGGTACTGTTGCAGATTCCCATCGAAGTGAGAGACCAGACCGCCTGTTCGTCTCCCCAACCCAATCCCCTCCGGTTTGGGTGTCAGTTGCCCTTGCTTAGTAAGCACTTCCAACCTGACCTGGAGATCCCTGTAGGCGGCAGCTGCGTCCTCCTCTCTCTTCCTGGATGCAAGTGCCTCGGCATTCAGTCGTGTCACTGCTTCTCTGAGTTCCGCTATCTGCTGTTCAGCCGTCATGTTGTCTGCCGTTCGTGAGCTCTCTAGTAGGCACCCGCTTTCTCTCCTCTCCGTGAGGCCGTAGATGCCCACAATTTATGGAGACAGAGCTTACTGTCAGAGTTGCTCCCCGATCCTAGCTCACAGAGGATCACGCTAGCCAGCGATCATTAAGTAAAAGTCTTTATTGAGTTACAGTTCCCATTCTCAAGCTGCTGCGTGCAACTCTACGTCTTATGGTTAGATCGGCGAAGCTCTGTCTGGGTCTCCGCCTCCTGTACACCAACTTAATATCCTAGCCCTGCTCCACCTTTTCCGCCTGACTGTTCTCCTCTGGGTCCCTCTGCCCCCCGGGGTCTCCTCCCTCCGGGACTCCTCCGACGCCGACCCCCCGGACCCTTCTGTCTCCTTGCGCCGGGCTTTAGGACCTGGCTCCCTCTCCGGGCTGCCTACTGCGTCACTTCCCTGTGCATTTGAACTTGGCGCGCGCGCCCAACCTTCCACTTTCCGTCTGACCGTTTCTTCGCTCCCTGATGGAGGTGTGGCCACTCCTGACTCGTGCCCTCCCTCCTGTTGTGAGCTGCCAGCGCTTGATCCCTGGCCCCCTTCCTCTTCCCTGCTCTCTGGCGGTGACGCTGGTCCCGATCTCCAACTGCTCCCCTCTGAGTCCCCTCTGGCTCTATCTTCCTGGGGTGTCCCCCTAGGCTCCCCCCTTGCCCTGGCCACTGGTGCTCCTTTCTGTGAATCTTCTGATTCACTGGAAAGACTCGGAGATCTCGGGTCGTCGTCATCACTCATCTTTTCTTCTGCCTCCTCCTCCTCGCTCTCTGTTTCCTCCCTTGCCCTTGCCTCTGCTCCTGAACCCCTGACAATGATATTCCTAGAAATTAATTTCATTACAAAACAAGAATGTACATTGATCCCTTCATTTACATTGCTGGTGACATGGACCAAATGAAGATGGTTTGGATAAAGAATTGATTATATATTTATTGTTAGTGTCCAGGATAGTTAGCTAATGACTGGTAATTTTGGATAATATTGTTACTCCCAACAAAAGTAATAGTGGGCACTTATGGTTCTATAGAAATATTTTTAAAAATATCACTAGAAAATTTTCACTGGGTACTTTGAACCCTGCAGAAATTCACACTGGAAACTGTTTCTCAGCAACAAACCAGCCAAGTCTTGCACAAAACATTATTTGCTCCTGAATCTGCTGGCTCAGGACCCTTGTTGAATGAGAAGCAGAGCTTTATGTGCTGCAAGGCATCTGTTGCATTCTTGGCTGCGGTGACCTAAGAAGTTCTCATGCACAATTGGCTTCTCAGATCAGGTGAGGAATCTCGTGCTGTGCTTTGCAATGGATGAAGCATCCAGCAGCTGGCAGGCATTTTGCTCTTCAGAAACAAGTTACAACAATCTGAGAGTTAAATGTGTTACTTACAGTGTCCGGGGTATAGGTTCCAAACCCCAATACGGGGATTTTGTTCCCATCATTCATTGTAATGCCACGGTTTTTACTAAGTGCCATTTTCTGCTTCTGTGCTTGTTCAGTTCTGATCGACACTTGTGGCGAAAGGAAAAACTCGAGTGAGAAAAATGAAGTTCGTATTTCCAATAAAATGTCTTTTGTTGGCACGATAGGAGGGGAGTGCTTAAATACTCCGAACAAATGAGAGAGAAGGGCGGGGAAACCTATGGCCAGCTTTATCAGTTATTTTCAGCAGAATGTCCTTTGATGCCCCACAATTTTCATTGTTGACTTAGCCGCATTGCTTTCACAGGATAAATAACCTATGGCCAACTTTTTATCAGTAACTTTCAGCAGAATGCCCCTTGCTACACCAGCAGTTTCATTGTGGACTAAGCAGCGTTGTTTTCACAGGATAAAAAATAGCTGTCTTCTTCTTCTTCTTCTTCTTCTTCTTCTTCTTCTTCTTCTTCCCGTTCCAATAAAGCAATGCAGAGGCCGATTGCAATCTTTGATCAAGAAGCTTCACCTCTTTGTTAGATCAGTAAATGTTAGACATGCAAAAAGCAAGCCGAAGAGCTAGGCAGACCTTTTCTTCAGCCTGTAGTATTGAAATGAAAAGCTCTGAAACAAAATTATAAATGAAACATGTGGAGGCATCTGTTAACCCAACGAAGCTGGTGTTCTGAGTGCCATTGAACACAGAAAGGGAACTTTGATTTGTTAAAGATGCTGGGAATGGGAGCTTTGTGAGAGGTAAACTACAGTTCCCAGAATTCTTTTTGAGGGGTCATGTGCTTTAAAAGTGCTCCAGATCATAGGATCACAGAAATGTGGACTTGGAAGGGACAGTGAGAATCATTTATTTCAACCTCTTGCAATGCAGGAATCGTTTGCCCAACGTGGGGCTCAAACCCACAACGCTGAGATTAGAGTCTCATGCTGTACCAACTGAGCTGTCCCTCAGGGTGTGTTTGTTACACAGTCATCTTCTGGTTTGGAGTAAACAGCATCAGAATGCAATGCACCATAAGAAATACTAGGATGGATAAAGGATGTGGAACATGGCACCTTCAAAACCTTCTTTACTCCTCACAGCCAGCAGAGGACCTCAGAGCCAGCAATGGTCATTCCTGCCCATCCCGTCCTCAGAAGTGGAAGCAGCGACTTTGTAATTTAGAAGTTTCCCCTCATGTCCTGCTTCCCACAGACATCTGGTTGGCCACTGGGAGAACCGGTTGCTGGACTAGATGGGCCACTGGCCTGATTCAGCAGGCTCTTTTTATTTTCTGAAGGTATTTCAAATAATCTTGGCAATAAGATGCTTCTTTTATGAATGTTAATCCTCCCCCCCTGTGCTATTTTCAATATATGATTCACCCCCTTGTAACTGCTATTTGACACATTAGGGAGAAACTACACAGCTCACACTTCTTGAACCAATATGCAAATCAAAATGCAGTTATCCTGAGAAAGTGGCAGTTCTCTGAATTTTGTGATGCAGTTGTTCAGCTACAGAACCATTACAAAAATGCGTACAGTGGTACCTCGGGTTAAGTACTTAATTCGTTCCGGAGGTCTGTTCTTAAGCTGAAACTATTCTTAACCTTAAGCAACACTTTAGCTAATGGGGCCTCCTGCTGCTGCTGTGCCGCTGGAGCACGATTTCTGTTCTCATCCTGAAGCAAAGTTCTTAACCTGAAGCACTATTTCTGGGTTAGCGGAGTCTGTAAACTGAAGCGTATGTAACCTGAAGCGTATGTGACCTGAGGTACCACTGTATAGTGGAGTAAAGTATTCATTAAAGAGCATATGTCAGTGAAAACACCATGCAAACATGCTTTATTTTGGCCAAAAGTACAAAGGAAAATGTGTATGGTAGGAGAAATTTGCAATGATGAATTTTCAAGGGATTTTCTTTTCATCCCAAACTGATATGGAGATTTGAGGAACTGAAGATGGGAAATGAGATGCTGGGAGGAACTGATATTCACAGATTTGCCCAGTGTTTTCCATGCAAAAGGACCCAGGTTGAGAAGGGGATAAATTAGAGATGGTAGACGAGTCCTTATTCCACATCTGGTGGGTAATACTGTGGGTGATTAGCGTATCTGAAACAAAAGAAAATAGAGTCAACACCCAGGGTGGGGAAGATGCACAAGCAACAAAAATTGATCTGTTGCCAGCCATTGCCTCATGAGACCATTTCACACAGTGCATTGTAAGCTCCCCGAGTTTGCCATCAAATGCCCACTCTGCTGACTATCTGGGAGGCTGAAAGTCAAAATGGTCCACCATTTGCAATATCGGGATGGTCATATGTCCGTCTTCTCACTAGAGAAAATAACCCCTAGATGATGAATACAGCCCTGGTTGCTGATCAAAGTGGTACAAAAGGGTTGGGTCAAAGGTCTCCCCCCTCTTCCCCAGCTTCTTTTTGAGACTTTCAGGTAGGGGCAGAAGGACAAATGCTGTTTTGGGAGTCCCTTGCTGGCAGTAATGCATGAGGCAGCCATCTTTCCCCCATCAAATGCTCCTGGGAATGTCTGCACATCATTGTATGGCATTGGTCTCAAGGGTATTTGGAAGCCTGGTTTCAAAGCACAGAGCAACTGCCGGGTGAGCAGCAAAGCTACAACTTGCTTTTTATATTGGAAAAAGATCCTGAATTGCCATGGGGTAAATTATGGGGAGTTTAGAAGTCCACCCCAAACATTACATTTTGTCAGAAATTGGACTTTTTCAAGACTGTCTAGGGCCAAAAACTACTGGGATAGCTCAGTCGGGAATGGATGGAACTCTTGATCTCCTGGCCATGGGTTTGAGTCCCGCGCTGGGCAAAAGATTCCTGCATTGCAGGGGGCTGGACTAGATGACCCCCATGTCCCTCCCAACTCTACAATTCTATGACAGGGACACTTGTCCATACACTTGCACCCCACTCCAACTCTGCATGGGGCTTTGGTACAAGGGATCCACAGTAATTCCTTCTATAGTTTCACCTAATTCGCTATGAAGAGAAGAGATGGATGACAGATCTTTTCTTCCTTTTGCTCTCGCAGTATGAATTCTTGCGTGAAGCACTTTTATGTATTCGTATGCATACTATTTAAATATGACTTACACGTCCCATTTTAAATAGCTCATGCCTTTGTGAAGGCCATCAATGGATTTCATATCCTCCTCAGACAGCTGGAAAGTAAGTGCCTGTCAGGGGGAGAAAATAAAATGCTGAGGTGCTTTTACCTCATGTCTTCTTTTTGCACCTCAGAGCAGTGCACTTTTTTCCAGCAACAGAGAAACCAAAGCAAACTTTGCTATCACCTTCCAAAGTTCAATTCCTTCATTCAACAGCTTCAGTCCAGATGTCCTCCCACTGAGGGAATTTTATATGCATAGTAATGTAGGTTTGCAATAGAACAGGAGTGGGGAAACTGTGGCCCCCCCCAGATGTGGATGGACTCCAACTCCCCATCAGTCTTTGCCATCATGACCAATGGTCAGGGATGAGGGAAGTCACAACCCAGCAAATATTGTCTAGTACTTCTTCAGTAGTCACAGCTGTCCATGAAGGCACAGGTCAATTCTGTGTCCAGGGCAGCTGTCTACCAGCTCCATCTGGTATGCAGGCTGAAACCCTACCTGCCCGCAGACTGTCTCGCCAGAGTGGTACATGCTCTAGTTATCTCCCACTTGGACTACTGCTAAAGGGCTACCTTTGAAGGTGACCCTGAAACTTAAACAAATCCAGTATGCAGCTAGACTGGTGACTGGGAGCGGCCGCTGAGACCATATAACACTGGTCCTGAAAGGCCCACATTAGCTCCCAATACGTGTCCGAGCAAATTCAAAGTATTGGTGCTGACCTTTAAAGCCTTAAACGGCCTTGGCCCAGTATACCTGAAGGAGCGTCTGCATCCCCATCATTCAGCCCGGACACGGAGGACCAGTGCTGAGGGCCTTCTGGTGGTTCCCTCCCTGCGAGAAATGAGGTTACAGGGAACCAGGCAGAGTGCCTTCTTGGTAGTGGCACCCACCCTGTGGAATGCCCTCCCATCAGATGTGAAGGAAATAGACAACTATCTGACTTTTAGAAGACATCTGAAGGCAGCCCTGTTTAGGGAAGTTTTTAATGTTTGATGTTTTATTGTGCTTTTACCATTCTGTTGGGAGCTGCCTAGAGTAGCTGGGGAAACCCAGTCAGATGGGTGGGGTATAAATAAATAAATAAATAAATAAATAAATAATAATAAATGCAGTGTATAGCTAAACTGCCGAGTTATGTGACCTGTGAGATCACAGTGTTCAAATGATGTGCTTTTTCAGTATTGTTTTTTAATGGATTTATATATGCTGCTTTACCTGGACGTCTTCCTCAATTTGGTCTCTGGTGTCGGCCTTCACTATGACCACCAGGCCGCGCTGCAGTTGGTAGCGAATAGCTACAAGAGCTGGGCTTTTGTTGTACTTCTTGGCGATCGCAACCAACAGAGGGACTTCAAGCAGGGGAGGAGCTTCTGGGTTTAACCTGTTGGAGAGCAACATGCAGAGAAGGTGTGTTTCTGGTGTCAAGATGTACAAATATATGCGCACAAATATAGGATGAGGGGCACTTGGCTTGACAGCAGTATGTATGAAAAGGATCTATGGGTCTTTGTAGACCACAAGCTTAACATGAGTCACAGTGTGATGCAGCAGGAAGAGAAGCTAATGCTATTCTTGGCTGCATCAGCAGAAGTATAGTGTTCCCATCAAGGGAAGTAATAGCAGCACTCTATTATGCATTGGTCAGACTTCACCTGGAATACTGTGTCCAGTTCTGGACTCCACAGTTTAAGAAGGGTATTGACAAGTTGGAACATGTGCAGAGGAGGGCGAACAAAATGATAAAATATCTGGAACCTGAGCCACATGAGGAATGGTTGAAGGAGCTAAGAATGTTTAGCATGGGGAAGGGTAGACGGACAAGTGATGTGGTAACCATCTTCAAATATCAGAAGGGCTGCCTCATGGAAGATGGAGCTCGCTAGTTTTTTATTACTACAGAGGGTAGGACCTGAATCAATGGATTCAAATTACAAGAAAGGTGATTTTGACTAAAAATTAGGAAGAACATTCTGGCAGTAAGAGCTGTTCAACAATGGAATGGACTCCCTGAGAGGGTAGTGACGAGGGGTGGCATATAAATCTAAGCAAGCAAGTAAGCAAGTATTTTGTATTTAACGTTTGGTTGGTTGGTTGATGTGAGTAAATTTAATTTTTTAGTATCCCATTCTCCACCATAAATTTCTGCCAGAGTGGGAACCCCAAGCTTTGCATATGTTCAAAAATGTAATGGGGGGGGGGGACTAAGAAAGAAAAACCCCAACAGGCCAATGGGGATGGACTGAAGCCAGAACAGGAGAACTCAGTATTGCAAAGTTTTGTTGCTGGTCCCACTTGTGAAAAATAATCATTAGGGTGGCTTCCAATACAGATAAAACAATAGAAACATAGGGAACAGGCTATGTAAAAAGTGAAATGCTATAATAATTTAAATGCAAGGCTGGATGCAGGGTCCTTTCATCCCTGCCAGTCTTGGTGATTGCAACCAACAGGACAGCAGAGCAACCTGGAAAGAGTGTCCATTTTTGGTGGCCAGAATATAGATATCTCACTCTAAAATTAATACAGCATTGGCCGGGCCATCCAGTATATGCTATCTTTGTATTTAAAGGTCGGTTAGTTGATTTGAATTAATTTAATTAATTTAATTAAATTAATTTAATTAAAGTTTTTAGTATAGTGCTCTTCCCCCAAATAAATCACAAGCTCATACTTTGCATGTGGATCATTCTGTAGCCAAAACGGTAGCATCTATGCACAAAAGAGAGGTCTTTTTCTTTGCTGAAGTACAATCAGTATTTGGGGGCGGGGATGCAATGGCACAATGGCACTTTCCCCCCTGGTGCCGTTGGGCCTGCCCTCACTTAAATATAGTGCACCCTCCTCACAGAACACCAATTCCGTGAATTCCTATAAAATACCCCAGATTATCTTGTGGGGGTTTTCCCTTGTGTGAGGGAAAACTTAATAATTTGGAGTCTCAGGCAGGATTTGATCAAATAGACAACAAAGGAAGCTTATGACACAAGTGGGTGAAACATAGGATACTTCAGATTATAATGCTCTTTCACTTCAGTTCTTTCTCAGTTGTTGCATGGCTGTTGCCGCTTAATACTTTGGTTCTTTAAACAAGGTGGTACTTCCTGTCAGTTACACACCCCTTAGACAACCCTACTCCTGAGGTACTCCAAGTAACAGACCCAAGGGATCTCCACAGACCTCTTAACTGGTTTGGGAGTCTTCTCTTTTTGTAGAAGAATCTCTCCCCTCCTGACTGGAAAGAGTCCAAAGTGGGCTGTCTTTTCCCAGCTACTACTTCTCCTGGCTCAGCTTCAGCCTCCCAGTTAATTCCTGGCCTGTTACTCTTACAGGACGCCACACACTGTCCTTCACACTAAGCTCAGAGACTCCTTTCTTTAGCTTGTGATATATTCCTCAGAGTGGATGTTTCCACCCAGAAATGCTATAATTATTTAAATGCAAGGCCAGGTGCAGCCCTTTCATCCCTGCCATTCTACTGTTTAAAGCACCATTAAATATAAATATGATTTAAAAACAGCACAAAATTTCAGAAGCAGAAATTATTAAATAGCCCCCTGCCTGCAACATTTAAAAACACATGTTTGGGAGAAGTCAAACAGTTATATATATATAAAACACTTCAGCAATGGGAAGGTTTCTGAGACTATCTAAAATGGGAGGGGAAGAGCTTTGTAGATCTCTTTGTGGAATGATTTCCCCAATTGAGAAGCCACTACAGAAAAGGTCCTGGTGCTGGTATCCACCATGAGGATCTTTATTAATTGTGGGGCCAAGAGTACAACCTTCAGAGCTGATCTGGATGCTGGAGAATAGCTGGCATAGGTGGTGCCTGAGGTGGTCCCCAAACATTTTGGCTTCACCTCTTACCATTTTGGGTCCCTTTGGGATCCTAGGACACAGTATCCTTCCAGGATGATATCGTTTGACTTGCAGAAGGCCAGAAGCTTGCTTTGGTTCCGATAAGGATGGCATTCAACCTGTGGATTCAAAATCCCCCAACACAACCCCAAAGTGAGAATTCAGATGAAACAAAGAATACGGTGAAATAAAGGAAAGACAGAAAAGCAGAACCATGCTATTATTTCTTGAAATATCAGGCTGTTACCATTCTTAAAGTGTGTTGTGTTTTCTGATGCATCAGAATCTTTAGAGGACCATTCTTGCATTTGTGGTTTCCATTGCCACGTTCCTCATCCGTGAAATACCGTATGTGTTAGCTGAAGATGGGGGACAGGGCTTATTTCCCCTCAATCTCCTGTCACTCCAACCCTGTTGAGCCATTATACCCAGAGGCATGCAACTTGCTAGCTAAGCAGGAGTGATGGACTGACCATGAGATGTGTGCAGCCGTGATCTCCCCGTACCACAGAGACAGTGGTCCAGATAGCCCCACTTCAATCATGACTTCTTTGTACCCTCTGCCCAACCTTGGGTCTGATGGGGGATTTTCCTGGCTTTCCATCAACTTGAGCAGATGATCTGGGACTCTGCTTTATCAGGGTCTCAATCAACTGAAATTTCCAATCAAATTGAGCAGTGGAGACATCAGAACATAAAATCAGGGGTAGAAGGGCACAAGACTTTTCAAAGGGGGCAGTTGTTGTTGTTATTTTTATTAAAGATTTCTTAGTTTACAAAAATACATGCATTGTCTCTTTTTTCAAGTTGCATTTTCTACAGATCAGTTTCATTTGTTGTGAGACATTAGTGTTACATACAGTGTGAGGTTGGGAAGAAAAGACAGGGGAAGAGGGGAGTGGGGAGTGGGATGGGGTTGGGTGGCAATGATTCTATTTAAGGGAGCAGTCTTTTCTCATATGTAAGAAGTAATGGTATAGTTTTCAGTAATCCTCCCTGTGTAAATGCATCTTGTATGTGAAAAGTGTCTTTTCTTCAAATCACCACTGTGGCTCAGCAATGGTGGAAAGTATGGGGGAGGGAACATAAGAACTAATTGTCTGGAGTGTGTGTATTCCCAACCCCTTGTCCCCTCTACTGGCTTATATGAATTGGATAGTGCACCAAGGTTGGGCAGAGGGTACAAAGAAGCCATGATTGAAGTGGGAATATCTGGACCACTGTCTATGTAGTACGGGGAGATTACGGCTGCATACATCTCATTGTCAGTCCATCAGTCCTGCTTAGCTACCAGATTGCATGCCTTGGACTAGCGTGCTCTGGTCTCATTTGGTTACATAATATACACCAGTACCAAAGTGAATCAGGGCTGCTTGGGTGCAACAGCTTTGTCCAGATGCCTAACTCAAAGGCCCTTCTCTCCCCACTTGAGAAATTCCAGAGTCCCCACAAGAGGCTGTGTGGGCCCTGACTGTTAGGATTCTTGCCCTGTGCTTGCAGTCATGGGATTGGTTTTATCACATGACGGTGTGTGTTTCCATTCCACAGTGTGGGAAGTGACGGAGATGGAATGTTTTGTATTACTGTGTTCTGAGATGTAGGACTATTGCCTTTTGTTCTCTCTCTTTGCTGTTTGGTGCTGATGAGGAAGGAGCTGAGTCAGAATGCTCCAAGTGTATGATATGTAAATAAAGTAGTTTAGCCAAAATGCTGCGCTGCTGAGTCTGTCACGTGAATTGCTAAAACTCTGCTGTTCCTAACGGTATCAGTTGCTGTGATGTTCGGGCTGGAGAAAGCTCTCGAAGCTCCCGAACGACTGCCCAGGAGGGAGAGAACATACCAGTCGGGCATGTGTCTCTATCGGAGTCCTACTTGCGTGTAGGATGATCCTGACACTGACTGCTTGCAGACCTCCTTCTACCTGAGATGCTTGTTTCAAACATTATGGACTTCTCCACACTTCCTTTTGTCTGAGGATTCAGAGGTTGTGACTAAATGAGAACCCATTACTGGTTCCAGGAATTTAGGGGAGTCTCCCCCAAAATTGTGACTGGATCTGCAACCTTATAGCCTTAAGCAAGTTTTTAAGGGAATGGCTGTGTTCGTCAAAACAAAGGTCCTCTCACAAAAGAGCTTAAATAAAGAAGCTTTCAACCATGCTTGGAACAAACCCCTAGAAAAAGCAATCAGACTTGACCTGGTTTATCACTGGCTTGTATTTCAATCCTGGCTTGTTCAGGATCAATTCCAGGTGCTTACGGGTGAAGTTGGACACTCCGATGGACCTCACCAAGCCGGCATCTTTGCACGCCTCCATTGCCTGGCAAAGAAAACATGACATGTTTGTTGAGTGGTGTTTGTTGAATAGCTGGGACCACACTTTTTTCCAGATTAAGATTGGTGTTTTATAGTTCACCAGCTCTCATAGGAGCCATTGTGTGAGTCATTGTTCTGGACATGCCCCCTCTAGTGGAAGGCTACTGTGCTCTGTATCTGAATGACTCAAGGGATGGATTTCCTAATTTCCTACCTCCCATGTCTGCCGAAGATCTACGTTGTCAATAATCAATTTTTTGTCTTCTCCCATGGGAAATAAATCTGGTCCAGGCTGGAAAAGAAGGAGGCGGAGGGAATAAGTGCATTTCAGGCCTAGAAACAAGCACCACATTTCACATTCTTGTTTATTCAAGAGGGATAAAGTGTTACTTTATCCAGGAAAAAATACTTACTGTGAAATATTAGGTAAATGTAAAGGTAAAGGTAAAGGTAAAGGACCCCTAGACAGTTAAGTCCAGTCAAAGGTGACTATGGTTACGGTGCTCATCTCGCTTCCATACCGAGATAGCTGGCATTTATCCTCAGGCAGCTTTCCGGGTCACGTGGCCAGCATGACTAAACCTCTTCTGGCGCAATGGAATACCATGACGGAAACCAGAGCACACAGAAACACCATTTACTTTCCTGCCACAATGGTACTAATTTATCTACTTGCACTGGCGTGATTTCAAACTGTTAGGTTGGCAGAAGCTGGGACAGAGCAATGGGAGCTCACTCCATTGCAGGGATTTGAACTGCCGACCTTCTGATTGGTAAGCCCAAGAACCTCAGTGGTTTAGACTACATCTCCACCAGCATCCCCCCATTGCAATATTAACTCAGTATTGTCTCTTTTAATCCAGAAGTGCGGAATCAGTGGATCTCCAGGCTTTGCTGGCCTCCAAGTCCCATCAGCTTCAGGCAGCAAGGACAATCAGGGATGATAGGAGTTGCAACTGAGGAACATCTGGAAGGCCACAGGTTCTCCAAATATGCTTTAATTTTTTCTGTGCCCCATAGAACAAACTGTCTTCTCTCTTTGCACAGGTCTGTCTCCCCATCTCTCCAACCCCTTTTTTCTTCCCTCACTCTGTCGCCAAATCCTGCTCTGCGCATGATTTCTGTCTTATGATGCCCATGTAGTTAATGTCATCAGTATATGAAAAAGTTTTCTTTAACTGGCATGGTTTCTCCCCCCAAATCTGGGAGCGATCATTCCTTGATTAAGATATGTCCTAGCAGAGAACTGTCAGCATCTCTAGGAAATGACAATTCCCAATGTTCCTTCAGGGTATAAAATATTTTTAGCAGGGTCTCCCACCACACATTTAAATATTGTACTCAATACTTTCATTATGACATCAATAATTATTTACCTTCATAGAATACGGATGGTGCATTAAGAACAGATCCATGTAGTCAAACTGGAGTTTCTTCAGGGATTCTTCTAAGCATTTCCGAACCAGCTCTGGGCGGTGGAAGGTACACCAAAGCTGTCAAAAATATAAAGAGATTTATATTTTCACACAGCCATAGAGTTGTTGGGTCTCGGGACAGTTTAGCTGTGGCAGATGACTATTCCAGTGTGCACAGGACACACTCAAATATTGTTCTGAAGAGTATTTTGAATTGCTGTGGTGAGGTAAAGCAAATTTTAAGTCATCATTGCTAATAAACACTATTTTTACCATTTATTTATGAAATTTATATATTGCCCTTCATCAAAGGATTACATCATGATGCAGGCACTATATTTTACAGTGGTACCTCGGGTTACAGACACCTCGGGTTACAAACACTTCGGGTTACAGACTCTGTTAACCTGGAGGTAGTACTTCAGGTTAAGAACTTTACCCCGGGATGAGAACAAAAATCGCGCACCAGTGGCGTGTTGGCAGTGGGAGGCCCCATTCGCTAAACTGGTACCTCAGGTTAAGAACGGACCTCTGGAATGAATTAAGTATGTAACCAGAGGAACCACTGGTACCACTCTTTTTTTTAAAAAAATGCCAAATTCACTCACTTTTCCAGTGTAGAAAATGTCTTCCCTTTTTATGGTTCCGTCTGCAATCTTCGCACGAACGGCCCGCCCAACGTGCTCCTCTGTCTGGTATGCATATGCACTATCAATAAGACGGAAGCCGTATTCTATTGCTATCTTTGCAGCCTCCTCACACTTACTTTTTGGAACCTGCCGGTTGAAAAGGTGAAAAGGTTAGTCAAGGTCTCTGCTTCAGTGGGGAAATTAATATCAGAGGGTACCTGTAAGTAACACTGAGTATCGGTGAACATTTTCAAACTAGACCTGAGTCTCAGGGACTCAGCTAGGCTGGATCTAAACACATCAAAGGAAAAGAAAGAAAAAGCGTAAAGAAAAAGCAATTTATGTATACAGTATGTGTTGCATGTGCGATATAACATTGTGCCACCAGATGGCGAAATGGAGTCCTGTTTTTTTCTACCTGTTTTCCCTGTTTAAATTTACAGCAGTTTAAACTGAAACACTTCTTTGATGTGTCTAGATTCATCCCTACTGATGCCTGGGTCCTCTCGTGGGATCTCTTTCATGAGGCAAGGTGGCTCTGACCAGCAATGACAACAGGGCTCCAATCAAAGTTGCAAGGTGGTGAGTTGCCATTTTAATTTCCCACAATCCCTCTGCCAGCACACACCAAGGCACTATGGGAAATTAAAACGGGTGCTCCCAGATAGCTGCCAGGTGGGAAACAGGATGAAATCTTGTCTTGTGTTTGTGATATGTGTTAGAATTCCTGCTCCATGATTGAAGTCATGGGATTGCTGTCTATCACATGATAGTATATGTTTTGACTCCACAGAGTGGGAAGTGACGGAGACAGGATGTTTGTGTTACTGTGTTCCGTGAAGTGGGACTATTGTCCTTTGTTCTTTTTCTTTTTTCTCTCTGATGCTAGAGAGAGAGGGTGCCATGTTGCAGCGCTCCGTGTGCGTTTATATCTAAATAAAGTAGATTAGGAAAAATGTTGAGTTGATGAGGTCTGTTACGCAAATTGCACAAACTCTGCGGATCCCTATATGTGCCGGTTTCGGTTGGCATCGGTAGCTGTGATGTTCGGGCAGAAGAAAGCTTTTGAAGCTCCCAAACGATCGACCAGGAGGGAGGGAACACACCAGTCGGGCATGTGTCTCTGCCAGGGTCCTACTCGTGTGTAGGCTGAGCTCCTGACAGTATGCACATGTATGGGAAATAGCAATTTCTGAGTGCTTGACCCAAACATGCCAGATTTATTCATGGATTTATTAATGGTCAGGCAAAGAGAGACAATTTTTAGGACTTTCAGGATCACATCAATAAGTCAGCAGAGTCATTGCAACCCCCTATAACACATGTATCTCTATGGAGAGTACTAATTAATTAGTGAACCTAGAAGAAGAAGAAGAAGAAGAAGAAGAAGAAGAAGAAGAAGAAGAAGAAGAAGAAGAAGAAGGAGAAGGGGAGTTTTTTATATCCCACTTTATCACTACCCCAAGGAGTCGCAAAGTGACTAATATTCTCCTTTCCCTTCCTCCCCCACAACAAACACTCTGTGAGGTGAGTGGGGCTGAGAGACTTCAAGAAGTGTGACTGGCCCAAGGTCACCCAGCAGCTGCATGTGGAGGAGCGGGGAAGTGAACCCGGTTACCCAGATTATGAGTCTATCACTTAATCACTACACCACACTGGCTCTCTATTATGTATACAAAGTACCTTACCGTTTCATAGCTGACAATACCATAAAATGTACTCCATGTTTTGGTTTGACTTTTATGTTCTATTGATGGTGTTACTGTTATAACACACACACACACACACACACACACACACACACACACACACACACTATTGTGAAAAAATGAAATATTTAATGGTGTGTGTGTAAAAATTTGATGTGAGTGGGGTTTTGGCTCTATGCCTGAATTCCTTCTAACTCTGGATATAAGAAGGAACCAATTACTGGAATAGGTATGCAAGTCTCTTGGCAATGGCCCCTTAAGTATGGAATGTTATGTAAATAAATGAAGCAGCTCTGTGCCAGAGGGGAAATGGGTGGGTAGTTAGAAAGACAAAAACTAGGGTGTGTGTGAGAGAGAGATCCAGGAGTTGGAAGCAGAAGGCAGGCTGGGCAGCTGAGAGATGGGGCCAAGCCTGATTTCTGCTGGAATCCAAGGCTATGGCCGTGGGAGAAGCAAGTCAGTGATGTGAATCCCTCCATCCTTCTTGTTGGCATCTGTCTGTCTCAGCACACAATGGAGTGTGCCTCCGGGGGAAAGTAAAAATTGCTGTGTTAGCAGCACCAAAGTGACTTCCCTGGGGCGCAAGCCTGGGCAGTGGGTATAGAGGTCCTGGGCTGCCCAGATGAAAAGGCCTCTCTCTCATCCTCACTGATGTGATCCAAAGGAATACAGACTAATACATTTGGCACCAGCTTTGCTGCAGGAGTTGCCAGGAGGCGGCATGCAATGCACCACCCAACCGTCTTAGGAACTCCAGCCCAGATTTGTGTAGGGTTTACTCCTTTTCTTCTCCTGAAGATATCCCACAAGGCAGCAGAGGTTCAAGAGCAGAGTTTTCCTTCTCCTAGACAGGCTACCTCCCTAGCTGAATGAGCCCCATCTGCCCGTCATTTCCCTCTGTGGCCCATACAGAAACCGCCTTCTTGACCGTTGGATCCACTAGTAATCACATCTGTTCAGGGTGCCAGAGCCTCTCTTCACATGCAGGATTGAAAATGAGCAATCAATTAACTTGTCGGTTATTTTGGTTCAAACAGCGGAACACTGTCGAGGAAGTGTCTTCGTCAGCAAGTATCTCTTTGTATAAAATAGATTCTACCCTCGCTTTATATGTGAATGGAGCAGACATATGAATTGGAATTGGAAAAATGGAAAAAGGAAGATTCCTTTGAAAAACTGAGTGGTAACTTTTATTTGGTAAATTCCTGATATTCCTAGAAATTAATTTAATTACAAAACAAGAACTTACATTGATCCCTTCATTTGTGTTGCTGGTGATATGGACCAAATGAAGATGGTTTGGATAAAGAATTGATTCTATATTTATTGTTAGTGTCCAGAATAGTTAGCTAATGGCTGCTAATTTTGGATAATATTGTTATTCCCAACAAAACTACAAAAATAGTGGGCACTTATAGTTCTATAGAAATATTTTTCAAAATATCACTAGAAGTTTTGCACTGGGGACTTTGAACCCTGCAGCAATTCACACTGGAAACTACAAACCAGCCAAGTCTTGCACAAAACATTATTTGCTCCTGAATCTGCTGGCTCAGGACCCTTGTTGAACGAGAAGCAGCGCTTTATGTGCTGCAAGGGACCTGTTGCATTGTTGGCTGCTGTGACCCAAGAAGTTCTCATGCACAATTGGCTTCTCAGATCAGGGGAGGCATCTTGTGCTGTGCTTTGCAATGTATGAAGCACCCAGCAGCTGGCAGGGATTTTGCTCTTCAAAAACAAGTTACGACATTCTGAGAGTTAAATGTGGTACTTACAGTGTCCGGGGTATAGGTTCCAAACCCCAATACGGGGATTTTGTTCCCATCATTCAGTGTAATGCCACGGTCTTTGCTAAGTTCCATTTTCTGCTTCTGTGCTTGTTCAGTTCTTGGCTGCAGGCTGAAACTGATCGACACTCTTGTGGCAAAAGGGAAAATTCGAGTGAGAAAAATGAAGGTTGTGTTTCCAATAAAATGTCTTTTGTTGGCACAAAAGGAGGGGAGTGCTTAAATACTCCAAAGAAATGAGAGAGAAGGGCGGGGAAACCTATGGCCAACTTTTTATCAGTAATTTTCAGCAGAATGTCCTTTGATGCCCCACAATTTTCATTGTTGACTTAGCAGCATTGCTTTCACAGGATAAATAATCCATGACCAACTTTTTATCAGTAACTTTCACAGAATGTCCTTTGCTACACCAGCAGTTTCATTGTGGACTAAGCAGCGTTGTTTTCACAGGATAAAAAATAGCTTTCTTCTTCTTCTTCTTCTTCTTCTTCTTCTTCTTCTTCTTCTTCTTCTTCTTCTTCTTCTTCTTTGCGTTTCAATAAAGCAATGCAGAGGCTTATTGCAATCTTCAATCAAGAAACTTCACCTCTTTGTTAGATCAGTAAATGCTAGACATACAAAAAGCAAGCCTAAGAGGTATGCAAACCTTTTCTTCATTATTGTAATGAAAACACATGCTCAGAAACAAAATAAGAAATGAAATATGTGGAGGCATCTGTTAACCCAATGAAGCTGGTGTTCTGTGTGGAACGTGGCACCGTGTGCACAACGCTCACCCTGAATGCAGATTAAAAGGAAGCGTGTCCACAGCCTCAGCCTTTACTGGAGGGTTCACGTTACGCAAAGCAGGGGCTGAGTGGGAGACAGCAAGTAGCAACAAATGATTTCAGCAAGGACATTTTGAATATTGTTACAGATTCCAGAAGATAAAATGCATGCGTATAACATCATCTGCTGTGAAATAGAGTGACCAGAAAAACATAGAAGTTTTTTTAAATTGAATTATGTTGCCTACACAAACAATTAGAACAAAACTTACAGTCGTCAAACAGATTAAGTAATTAAAAAAAGAATCAAAATTTAATAAGGAAAAGTAAAATTATAATATAGAAGAAAAAAGAAAGGTGAATCATGAAAGAGAAGAAAAGGAGAAAAAAAGAAAAAGAAGAAGGAATATATAGATATATGTCTCTCTGTCTCTCTCTCTCTCTCTCTCTCTGTGTGTGTGTGTGTGTGTGTGTGTGTGTGTGTGTCTCCATCCATACTTTATTGCTATCCAGAGACCCATAAAACATAAACCATAAAACAATTTCAAAACTAGATTATCCACTCTTTGATCCAGGTCCCACATGCAGCTTGATAATATAATTGGAGGTCTGAGACTGTGAACCCTGGGACATAGAAGTTATTTCAGGTCGAGCTGAAAGACAATCAAAAGCCTGTGCCCTTAAATCCTCACAGCCAGCAGTAGTCATTCCTACTTCTGGGTTTGCCGCTTGCGCATGCGCAGAAGAGCTAAATTACACTTTGCACATGTGCAGAAGCGCAAACTGCTCCATGATTTGCCCTGCATCCTTTTCGGCTAGTGTCTGGGGCTCCGGAACAGATCCCAGCCACAAAACGAGGTACAACTGTATGCATTAAAGAGCATATATTAGTGAAAACACCATGCAAAATGCTTTATTTTAGGCAAAATTGCACAGAAAAATGTGTATGGTAGATTCATCTGTTGAAGGTAGAGAACAGCATCGAGGATGGAATCAGTCAAAGGGTTTTATTCATCTCCGAATGTATAGTTAGGATGGGAAGCAAATCTGAAAAATAATAATCAATGGAGCTTCTAAATTACAAGGAGAAAGAATGGGTGAGATTCTGGTTTCAGAAGGAATATCCAACACATTTAAAGCACATGAAGCCTAGCCACTGGAGTTTACCCTCGGAGAACTACAATTCCCTTAATGTTTGCTGGTGGGTTTGCTATCTATCTCAGGATTGTCATCCTAGGGCCAGCCCACCACAATTTGCTTGCCTGAGGAAAATTGCAACATGGTGAACATTTCATATACAGAAGCCAGCTGGAATGACAATCAAAACTTACACCTAGATTGGCAGCAACACAGTGCCCTTCACCAAACCTGAGTGTCCATCACCACAACTGAGGGCAGCAGGCTAGCTATATGGGCGCAGGACAGCCATGTGAAGCACACAGCTTTGCCCTCCAACAGAAGGAGAAGGGAAGGGTGCTCAGAAGAATCAGCTGGGGAGGGGGCTGGCTGGGGGGGGGTGCTTCCACACTGGGCATTTGAATGTGGAATTTACTCTCTTTTCCCTGTGGAAAGTGAGGAGAAAAGTGGTTGATGCACCAGCTGAAGCACACTTTGCCTAACAGTAGGGCCGGCCCTGGTTCTACTTGACTGTCTCAATAGGGAACACATACAGTTGTACCTCAGGTTAAGAACTTAATTTGTTCTGGAGGTCCGTTCTTAACCTGAAACTGTTCTTAACCTGAGGTACCACTTTAGCTAATGGGGCCTCCTGCTGCCGCCACGCAATTTCTGTTCTCATCCTGAAGCAAAGTTCTTAACCCGAGGTACTATTTCTGGGTTAGCGGAGTCTGTAACCTGAATCATCTGTAACCCGAGGTACCACTGTACTTAGGCCCTTAGTCTTTAGTAGCAAAAAGGGGAAATAACTGTGTGCCATTACTGAGCTGCTTTAACTGGCATACCAGAGTAAGGGACATGAAGACCTTTTGGTTTGGAGGGCAATCGTTCTTGAAATGTGTTGGGTGTAATCAATTGCGTCTTTTGAGCACCAGTCTGATGTCCTGCCCCTTGTGTGCAGCTTGTATGTGTGTCCCCACTCCACTTCCCCATGACCCTTCACCCCCACCAAATTGTCAGGGGTGCTACCACACCTCCCCAGGGCAACAAGGAATGGGTTTGTGGCTGCAACCACAAACACCTAATTCCCACCAGGAGCTGCCTCCGCACATGGGCTTCTCAAATGCCCACCTGTATCACTGTGTGACAATATGGATCAGGCTGAACTCTAACAACAGGTTCCCTTGCCTTGCCGCCTTCAACTCACCCTGTCAGTTTCATGTAGCGAACATTTCTTTTGATGCCATTGAGGGTTTTCATGTCCTCTTCAGGCAGCTGGAAATCAAACACCTAGTAGAGGAGACAGAGTTGCATATAATCAGCAAGGGCTCTATTATTATTATTATTATTATTATTATTATTATTATTATTATTATTTCAATTTATACACCGCTTTGTACCCGGAGGTCTCAGAGCGGTTCACAAACAAGACCACAACGTATAAAATCAAACCAAAAACAATAACCCAATAACGCCTCTCCCCCAAAAAGCCACATTCTAAAAGGGTGTTGGGTGTCAATAAGATCAACCAAAGGCCTAGTTAAAAAGGAATGTTTTTGCCTGGTGCCTAAAGGTGTATAATGAAGGCACCAGGCGAACTTCCCTGGGGAGAGCATTCCATAGACGGGGAGTCACTGCAGAGAGGGCCCGTTCTCCTGTTGCTATCCTCCGGACCTCTTGAGGAAGAGGCACACGAAGAAGGGCCTCAGAAGATGATCTCAGGGTCTGGGTAGGTTCATATGGGAAGAGGCTCTAGATTTTCTGAAGCTCAAGTGCTGAGACAAAGCGGGCAGAAAGAGGAGACATTGGCTCCCCTATCCTGCAGAATCTCTCACTGATCTCACCTGCATTTTCATTGTGTTTTAGACATCAATGGTTCCCATTCAACTCTGCTTACGCAGTTGAGCTCCTGTGAGTAAGATGGACCCCATCTCCACTATTGCTTACCCCACAACTTAACTCTGACAGTCTGTTACTGGTTTGTGTTCAGTATGCGGTAGGTTATTCTACTTAAAGTGCAGATATGAACAAACACTCAGCTCCCAATGTCTCACCTAAAGCAGTACACATTAGACTTTGGTTCACTGTGTCTGCAAACTGCCGGTTTACCTGCAGGTTTTCTTTAATATGTTTTTGGGTGAAACTCTTGGCCAGAACCACAATGCCACGCTGCAGCTGGTAGCGCAAGGCAATGAGCGCTGGGCTTCGGTTGTACTTCTTAGCAAGGTCAACCAGTACTGGTTCCTCACGCAGAACTGGCGTACTTGTGTCCATCCTGCAAGAGGAAAGCAACCTCAGGTGTCATTAAATAGCAATATTGTGACATATTCAAGTCAACATTTGAGCATATCTAGACACTGTAAGTATAAAGCTGTTTTAGACCAGATCATCAACAGGTGTTCTGTGCAGAGGGCAGGGACAGCAGAACAAAAGCACAATCCTATGCATATTGACTGGTCAGTCTTACTGGCCATATTCATATACTGATAAACCATGGTTTGTTAAGATGGGACTGAGCCTAGCCTCCCTCTGAACTCATATGCTCCTTTCCTCCTTTGGTGCAGCTGCAAGTTTAGAAGCGAATCCCAGAGGGATTTAGTCCACACTGCTTAAAATGGTTGGGTCTGGTAGACAGCATTGCAAACAGAAATGTGTGCATTAGCAGAAATGCACACAAAAATGCTGTCAAATTTTCATTAGAAATTTTTCTTAAAAAAAAAAAAAAAGTTTGCAAACTTTAAATCTGATGCGGAATGATGCGGAAACCGGAACTTAAGAAAAAGGAGAAACCCAAACTATCAGATTCATCTACCCCTGTTAAGCACACATTCCTTCCCCCTAGTTTCTGTATGGCTTTGACTACCTTTGTGCCCCTTCCCCTGATCCCATATTTGCTATCTTGGATCAGATATTCTTCCTGGTTTTGATGGTGCACTTTTCTCCTTCCTAACTGATCTTTGATTGCTGCTCTAGAACAAGCATGGGGAACCTTTGGCTGAGCTGCTACTGGCATAATACTTGGCCGTTGGGCATGCTTGCTGCAGCTGGCGGGAGTTGTAACTCAACCACATCTTCAGGGCCAAAGGTTCCCTACAGTTGTTGGTTAATTATTGGCTAATCATTGAAATACTGGAATAAATGACCAAAGTTCAGTGTTTTCTCCTACCACGCCTCGTCTCTCTGTGATCCTAAAGCAGAGAAAGCTTCCAGGACAATATCCTTTGATTTGCAGAAAGACAGCAGTTTGGCTTGCTTGAGATAAGGGTGGCATTCGACCTGGTAGAGAATTTGTGCACAAGCCAAGAGTAAGAAGCACAGTCTAGAGGAGCAGTCTTTACAGTCTTGTTACAAAACAACAAAAATAAACTGGTTCTTGAAGACAGAGCATTATGAGTGGACCTGAACATCTGGAACGGGGAAGTGGGATTTTGCCTGCTGGATCCATTCTCAAGTTCCCTGCACTTCGTGCATTTAGCAGAATTTTTGAACAGAGCTCCATGTGGATACAACTGTGGCCAAGATTCCTGCACAATCAGGGCCCTCAGTTATTGTGAATTCAGAACCCACATCCACACTTTCCACTGATGCAATCTCACTCCCCGTGTTCAGTGATTTATTTGTTTTTAAAGAATTATACCTGGTTGAGAACAGGCTTGTACTTGAGGCCAGGTTTGTTCAGGATCTTTTCCAGAAGCCTCTGGTTGAAGTTGGAGACACCAATAGACTTCACCAAACCTGCATCTTTACATAATTCCATGGCCTGCAGAAGATGATGAAAGTATATAAACAAAGCAGGCTATATAAATTATGCTGCTGAAATAAGTGTACAGTTTTGATTTGTGGGACTGTCGTGCTGTTGCTACACAACTGTGATGATACAGACCTCCCAGGTTTGACACAAGTCAACGTCATCGAAGACCAGCTTTCCACTTTCATCTTTTGGTAGCGGATTGGCTCCTGGCTTTAAAATAATAAAAATAAAAATTTACTCAACATAGGAACAACAGCACCAAAAACCTATTTAAAGTATTTTACTTCCCATCTTTCCCCTATAAAGGTTGACTCTAAGCATGACTAAGCATGACTAAGCAGGCTATCACATACACAGTTACCTGAGTGATACTTATTTCTGAGTAGACACCTGCTAGTTTGTGATGTCAGTCTGGAAACAACCCGTCATCAAGAAACAATTGTAAAAGCAGATTAAACAAAATGAAAGCATTGACTTTTTTACACTTAGTGGATTATGATTATTGCTGTACATTTGCAAACAAGGTTAAGATACGTTTCCAGATGTAGATTATTTTATATGTCCTCCCCCCTTGTGGTCCAAATGGGGCTTTTCCTGACTTTCTAATTGGTGAGGGAATGCAATTTATCACATATTTAAAGACACTCCTCTGTTATTACGGTTACACTTTAGTGCACACTTATGACTTAATTGATCAGAGTTGGACGGAGAACCAAATTAACTCTATTGCAATTGTTGTTACTTTTACAGTTACTAACTCTAACTAGAGTACTGTGAGGGGTAACCTTTTCCTGCCTGCACTGCAGTCTCAATGAAAATCCTACTCTAGGTTGCTATTACTCAGAGTGATCTTGCTCCCATTGGTACCAGTGGGAATTCTCCCCATCCCTCCAGTTCAATTCCCATATAACCAGCTAAAAAGGTTTTGGTAACAGGACTTAAAGAAAGTTTTTTTTAATAAGAAAAAGGCCTCTGAGATTTTGGAGAACTGCTGCCCATCACAGGAGACAACATTAGCCATAGTTGTCATATGAGCCAACATCATCTCTACACTAAAACTTTTCCTTTTAAAGACAGCAGTCATGGGTAGGTAACTATCCTACTTATTTTTCCTTGATTTTGAGAACATCTAAAGTGTGAAGGATAGTTACATATGATCCGAAACTTTGCTCCCATCATTTGAAACAGTATTGGCATCATCTCTCTCTCTCTCTCTCTCTCTCTCTCTCTCTCTCTCTCTCTCTGTCTGTCTCCCTCTCTGTCACCTTCTGAAACCAACATGGGTATGTTTCTGATCAAAACAATTAATGTGTACGCTTAACAGTAAATCCATCTTAATATACACTTATTCTTTTTCAGATGAGAATTTTACAAGCAAGCAAGGAAGGAAAGTTTGATTTTGGTTCATCAACTAGTGATTGGGGGGGGGGGATTACCTTGAGAGGAAATGGCATGTGAATAAGAAAGAGGTCCATATAATCAAGTTTAAGTTTCTTTAGAGATTCTTCCACACTTGTCCGGACAAGTTCTGGGCGATGAAAGGTGCCCCAAAGCTGTAAAGGGTTTCAAACAGTAGAACATGGATACAGGTCACCTTCAGAATCAATGGTTCTTACTGAAGCATATAGACATACTCCAATTAATTTCAATGGCCATTGTGTCAGATAAATTTCTGCCAGTCTGTATGCCTATTATCATAGCTTCTTTTTCACAAAGGCTGTATCTTCCCAGGTAGAGTTAAAACTAAATGAGCATACATAATGTGCTCGTTTATTGCCTCAAAGGAAAGGACTCTGGGAGTTTCATTTTCCAGTTGTAAAATTATATGTGACTAAATTATTAAGAGAACGCACTGGGGTTTTTTTTTCATATAGGTAAGAGGCCAGTCAGTTGCAGTTTCCATAGTCTAACTTTCATTTAAGAGAGCATTCTTAAAACAATGGCTTTCCAACTGGGTTCTGAGACACCTTGGCTTCACTGGAAACTTAACAGGTGCACTTTCAGACTGCCAATGTATTGTGGGTGGGAATCAAGCACATGCCAGAACTTTAATTAAAGCAGAATAAAGCACTCTATCACACTGGTGCAACAAATCTACAGTGGTACCTTGGTTCTTGAACTTAATCCGATCTGGGAGTCCGTTTGACTCCTGAAACCGTTCAAAAGCCGAGGTGTGGCTTCTGATTGGCTGCAGGAGCTTCCTGCACTCAAACGGAAGCTGCATCGGACGTTTGGCTTCCGAAAAACGTTCGCAAACCGGAACACTTACTTACAGGTTTGCAGCATTTGGGAACTGATTTGTTTGAAAACCAAGCCGTTTGAGAAGGTACCACTGTACTTTTTTCTTTCTTTCAATAGACTTTTTGTAGTTAGGAAAGCAATGAGAAAATGCATGGATGAACGAACACTTGACAGGAAGACTTGTAAATACCACAAATCAGGATAAGTGCTCATTCCCTCATAACAGGCATAGGCAAAATCAGCCCTCCAGATGTTTTGGGACTACAACTCCCATGATCCCTAGCTAACAGGACCAGTGGTCAGGGATGATGGGAGTTGTAGTCCCAAAACATCTGGAGGTCCGAGTTTGCCTATGCCTGCCTTATAACCTCATCAGAAAGACATCAGAATGAACACTCGGTAAAGACCAGATAATAGTCTAACCTAAGTTTTTTGTACAGCAAAACAGGATGAATATTTGTAAAATAGGTCAGGAAGAGCCCTAGGAGTTTAGCAAGAAGATAACCAGTGATAGACAACCTTCCCTAACAGGCTGCTTGCCCATCAAGAGGATTCCATTTCAGTGGGTGGACATAGTGTAATGTTGGGTATATCTCTAAGGGCATCTTCAGAGTTTTGCAATTGGGATTCAATGGCAAACTGCAAAATTCAGCTTGCACAATTCAAGTAGATCTGCTGCTCTGGTGCAAATCTGCTTCTAAGAAAAACAAATTGAACTTTTTGCAGCAAGGAAAGTGCACTAGAAAGTGTGGGATACCAATTGCTTGCCCTTGATCTTGCATAACCTCCCTGCAAACAAATCCAAATGAATGCTCAGTAAACAGGTTGTCTGGAAATGACCTGAGTTATGTTCTCAGCGTAATGTTGGGCGGCCAAGTAAAAACAAAACGAAGCAGGCTCTTGCAGCTTCGTTAGTTGTATAGAGAAGGGATTTCAGCAGTTGTTGCATGTACGACAAGCAACACATTCTGAAATTCCTCTGTTGCACAACTGCCAAAGGTGCAGGACCCTTGTCTTCTTTCCTGGCAATGGTGAGGATGTCTACATTACACAGGGATTCCTCAGGAGTCAAGTCGATTTGGAAAGGAAAGAAGTAAAATTTGGAAACCACTGACTTGAGTAAATGAACTTCCATGGCCTTAGCTGTTAGGAAAGGATGGTAGAAGCAAAGCCTGTCTACCAATCAACCAACTGCTACAGGAACTAATATTTACTGACCTTTCCAGTGTAAAACAATTCATCCCTTTTCACAGTTCCATCTGCAATCTTCGCATTCATCCCTCGTCCAATTTCCTCTTCATTCCCATAGATGAAGGCTCCATCGATAAGGCGGAAGCCAAGCTCAATGGCTACCTTTATAGCCTCCTCACACTTGCTTTTTTGAACCTGGTGGTTAAAACAACAAATAGAGTCAGCAAGTTTCACTGGCTTTGGCAGGAGGGTTACTTGGTTGTGTTTCCTCATGTGCCACTTTTGCATTGAAAAACAGCTGCACGTGGAACACCATGGGGCTGTACCGTAACATGGGGCTGTACCGTAACATGGGGAAAGTTCTACCGCACAAGCACAAATCCTTGCATTAATAGAATGAGTGCATTGGATGCCAACCATAGTCATTTTAAGGCACTGTGGACAATAATCTACATATAAAGCATTTGAGAAAATTGGGTTCTCTCCCAGCGCATGTTCTCTAAGGGTGGTGATGCAGCAAGCTACCATCTTGCTTAGCTTCAACAAGTCAGAATCTTTTCGGTGTCTGCATGGGAAATATATTCATGCCACCTTGAGTTCCATGATAGAAGAAAGGTTCAGGATATAAATGTAAATCACTATTGCTGTACAGCATTAAAAAATATTGGTTTTGGAATTCAAACAATATCTCTTTTCTCTGCTAGACCAGGATTTGTTGCAGCCATATAAACAATATTTTCACATAATTGAAAAGCATTCTGGCCACAGAATGGTTAATATCAGTGTCAATAGGAAGGGAGTTCCAAAATGTGGGTGCTGCCACACTAAAATATTGGTTTTTTTACAAATGTAGAATGAGGCACCTGTAACAGTGCCTGTTCTGCAAAATATAGGGCAAACAAATGTGAAATAAAGATATCAGCGCATTTAATGCAACTGGTTTTTCAAATACAAATACCTGTCAACTTCAGGTTATATTTTAGTGAGTAAGATCTAATTTATATATTTTAATTGCTGCTATATCTGTACTGTCCCTGTTACACCGAACTGCAAATTTAAATGTATCCCTATTGTGTTTCATGACTTCCCTGATTTTGTATGTGAGCTGGAACTGGTCTGTGACTGAAATAATAAATTCATTCGTACAAATACCTGCAGACTGGGACAATAGTGGACAGGCAGGAGAAATTCACACACACATACACTCTTGTCAGCCACAGACGTGACAAAAATCGTTCCTCTCTACACACAATGAAATTGCTATTTGCATCAGGAGAGATGCAAATAGAAACTTGGAATGGGTAAGCTGCCAGGGTCCATGAAGTAGGGATAAGGATTAAACTCTCATTTTCCGCCCAGCCCACCGTGGCTCTGAGGCTGATCAGGCTCTCTCCAACAGCAGCTATTTGTGCTGTAAAACTCAAACATCTTCATGGAATGACATGCAGTTTGACCCTTGGGAGAGGCCCTGCAAAACCATCACAAAGGGTGGCCTATTTAGACTGCAGTTGGCTTTCCGTTTGAGAAAGCAAATTTCCTATATACACATAAAGGCGACAGAAAAAGAAAACCTTAAGAAAGTTGACTTACTTCATCAGGGCAATAGGTACCAAGCCCAATCAAAGGGATTTTGTTTCCATCGCTCATCTTAAGGTAGGAATTTTTGTCCAGAGCCATCTTTTTACAGCTTTGGTCTGATGTGCAAGCAAATGTACTCTGCCAGAGTTTTGGAGAAGAGAAGTGGAGTTGGCTACAACTCTCTTTTTCTCTTATAGAGTTACTTCCTCAGGGGCAAGGAGAAGTGATGCTGATGTAAGGTAGATGAAAAACAACCCTCAGAACCTCAACATAATAATAGATCCCTGAGGTGTCAAATACTTGGCATTGTCACACTATCAACTCAGAGGTCACATGCTGTTTTCATTCAGTCTCCACCAGTTCGCTGGGCGACCAGTTAGAAGACAATGGAAAAATGCAGCTTACTTGACTACGAACCCCCAAATTTGGAACCCCCCCTCGAAACCAGTGCAGTTGTTGGCAGGGTTTTGCAGGACAAATCCCATATTTTGCAGCAACACCACCCCAAACTGAGTAAATAATACATCAAATCAGGGTTCATAGTCAACACCCAAAAACCCATCTCAGTAGACAAATGACCAGATATTTATGCTGAAGTTTTTCACCCTGAGCCCTGAAGTAGGGATGTTCCCAGATAGTTGCTATGTTCAGCTCTGATTCAGAGGTCTTGTGCAACAAACCTATTAACCCAAATGTTGCAGTATGGAAAGTGATGCAAAAACAGGCTGTAAAATGTCAGGAATACTTGCTTAATGCAGCAGTGCCACACTCACGTCTTACATTTATGCCACTTTAACAGTCATGTCTCACCCCAGAGAATCCTAGGAACTTCAGCTTGTTAAGGATGCTGGGGTTGTTAGGAGACCCCTATTCCCCTCAGAGAGCTACAATTCCCAGAGTTCCTTGGGAAGACGAATTGATGGTTAAACCACTTGGAACTGGAACTGTGAGGGGAATAGGGGTCTCCTAACGTCTCTCAGCACACTGAACAAACCACACTTCCCATAATTCTTTGTGGGGAAGTCATAACTGTAGGCCTGCCAGCCTGCATCAAATTAACAGTTCTTAGACAGCATTATTTTTCTAGAAACAGAGGTGCCAGAACTCACTGTGGCCACTTCCCTTGTTCTCTTATAGTGACAATGGTGCCCACCTGAGAGGTGCTGGAACTGAAAACAAGTCCTGTTCTTTGGACAAAAGATAAATAAGGGTTAAAAATAAAAGTGTGGCATAAAATTCACTTGAAGAATCCTGCTGAATCATAAGAGCTGTGCGAGGGCCAAGCCGGGCTGTTGAGAAGTTAAACTCCAGTTCAACTCCCACTGAAAAATGCACAGGCTGCTCTAATGATCCCTGAGACCAATTAGAATTGCCCCTGCATGTTCCAGTGCAAGAGGGTTGAAAAGGTCACTCCTGCTTATGGCTCCATACAGCAGCTGGTGTCACAGCGAGGGCGAGGCATAGAGCAGTGTGTGTATCTAGGTGAGAGTGGTGTCACGGCGAAGTTCCCACAATGGCACACAGCTCCTGCTTAAGAACAACTTCTCACCCTGCTGGGCCAACCTTTCCACTTGGACCCACCCATCTGCCAAAAACGTGGATGCAGATGTCCACATACTAACAGCTCGGCAGTTCTGCACACCTCCGAGTGCTTCAGAGACGAGAACGGGCTCCAGAAGGGTGTCTGTGTATTTACAGTGGTACCTCGGGTTAAGTACTTAATTGGTTCCGGAGGTCTGTTCTTAACCTAAAACTGTTCTTAACCTGAAGCACCACTTTAGCTAATGGGGCCTCCCGCTGCAGCCATGCTGCCGGAGCATGATTTCTGTTCTCAACCTGAAGCAAAGATCTTAACCCGAGGTACTATTTCTGGGTTAACGGAGTCTGTAACCTGAAGCGTATGTGACCTGAAGCGTATGTAACCCGAGGTACCACTGTATTTACAGGATTTATTCCCCTGCCATTTAGCCAAAAAGATTCTCAGCATAGCTTACAAAAACCAGTTCTCAGGTTCACATTCTAAAAAGAGATGACACATAAGTAAAGGTAAAGGCACCCCTGACCATTAGGTCCAGTCATGGCCGATTCTGGGGTTGCGGCGCTCATCTCACTTTACTGGCAGAGGGAGCCGGCGTACAGCTTCTGAGTCATGTGGCCAGAATGACTAAGCCGCTTCTGGTGAACCAGAGCAGCGCATGGAAACGCCGTTTACGGTCCCGCCAGAGTGGTACCTATTGATCTACTTGCACTTTGACATGCTTTTGAACTGCTAGGTTGGCAGAAGCAGGGACCGAGCAACGGGAGCTCACCCCGTCGTGGGGATTCGAACCGCCGACCTTCTGATCGGCAAGTCCCCTAGGCTCTGTGGTTTAATCCACAGCGCCACCCGCATCCCGACATGACACATACACAAGGGAAAAGGAATAGGAGGGAGGAAGGAAAAGCAAGCTCAAACACAGATGCTTAAAGTCACAGTTTGTAAAGTCACTGTCGATGCCAGTGCTAGTTCTGACTGCCTTCCCTTCCCTGGAGTCACTCCCAGATCAGATCCAGGAGCACAGCTGGTGACAATGAGGGGTGCAAGAAGGCAGCATTTTCCTTTCTGATCTGCATTCATCGTAACCAGTGCCGTTTCCATTATGCTACAATGTCGTTTCCAGGAACTACTGTGTTAGTCTTCCTGTCTGCTATTGAATGTAATCTATGCAAATCATATAACTTACATAAGTAAGTTGTGCAAGTTATATAACTTGCGTAACTATTTATGCAAGTCATGCAACTTACATTCATTTCAATGTAAAGGAAACATCCAAACAATGGATTTTTTAAAAAAATAATTATGAATTGTTTGTGGACCTAGGGTGGAGTTCAACATAGTGTTAAAGAGAGCATTTCAGTCTCTCCTCCTCTATCATTCTATTCTGGGGATTATCCTGACCCTCCAGAGTGCTTTTTGGTTTTTTGGGGGGCGGGGGGCAGGGGGCATGTGGAGGGGGGGGAAGCCCCATTGTGCTATTGGGAGTCCTTGCTCTGGCTTCTGCTGACAGAGCAGAGATGGAATCCAACATCTGGAGGGCCACAGGATTCCTACCTCTGCTTTAAAGTGTCTGGATAAAATGGGAGAGATCTTTAATGCTAACTAAACCAAATGTTTTGGAGACTGTTGGTGTGGTCTTTTGCTTCCAACAGGCTGGAGATGAGCTTTTTCCTCAAGTTGAGAATGGGATGGCACTGCCCAGTATCACAAATTTCCTGGGCACATGGGAGGTGAGGGGTGATGTGGGAGAAGCCATCTTTGATGTCTCCATTTGGATCCACATCTGTGTTTGGGAGTGTGAAACCATATGGCTCTCATAGGCCATAACTCTTGTGAACTTTCCAACACTGGCAAGTTGAGATTGATAAGCACATTTGGTCATCTGCAACAGAGATGGGGAACCTGTGGCCCTTTGGATGCTGTTAAGAGTTTATCTCCCATGAGATCCTGCTAGCATGATCACAGGTCAGGGATGATGTTGAGTTGTAATAAAACATCTGCAGGTCCACAGATTATCCATTCTTGCCTTACATGATCCATTGTAGTGGTAGGAATTTGGGCAAGTATGGAGTTGTTCTCATTAATTAGAAAGATTTCTTCCAATGAGTTATATCTAAGCTTTGTTCTTAGAAAACTACGCCTGATTGTTGTTTCACACTCAAGTGCATTATTTTGCAAAATGGGAGCTGACTAGCTGTGAACCTAATTTATTTATCTTTTGCTCACATTCCATCTTATAGGTTTGCCTTCTGTTGGTTGATTGCATCTCTGGTCCCATTGAGGAACTAGAGAATGCAGGCCGGGTGAAAGCTATAGGTATCTTTAATTGTAAAAAGATAAGAGGCTCTGGAATAAATCAGGATTGTAATACAACCCAGTGACTAACCAGGTAAATTCCTCTCACATATTGATGTTGGCCAAGTACCTAATTTTTGTGAGTGTCTGGATCTGCTCGTGGTGCTTTGATATCCAGCTGAGAGATATTTATTTCTGTTTATTTAACAGAATTGGTTAAATAAACCACCCATAACCTCTAAGCAGTTTGCATAGAATATATGCAATACTCCTAGCTACAGGGTAATCTTCAGGTGTGAGGGCTTCTTGGCAAAGTAGCCTCCATGTGTTTCCTCCTTCAATGCTACTCCCCAGCCACAGGGCCTACTTGACAGCAAAGGTGTTCAGCCACAAGTCGCCATTTTCAATTTCCCAGAACACTCATTAAAGGCATTGTGGGAAACTTGAATGGCACATGTGTCCCCCCCCCCACACAGTGGAGGCTGCCATTTAAAATTGTATCACGTTGCCCATTTATGTATTATATTTGTTGCTTACTATGAAAAAAAAATGGTTCATAGTGATTGACAGTTGCTAGAATGCTGTAGCAGGAGCTCTGGGATATTGTGGGAAATTTTAAATGGTTGCCAGGGCAGCTGTCAGCTTACCAGGATGCCAAGGCCCCAGCAGTTGCCAAGCGTATTAAGTGGTAAGCCTCCACTAAACATTGGCTATCCTGTACAATGGGCTTGCACCTCCCACCACTAAATGCAGCCCTAGGCACTCCTGAACAAGTGCAAACAAAGCAGCGGCAGTTTAAGTAGTGTTCCAAAGTGTGACTCTGCCTCATGCCGTGACTAGCCTACAAATGTTCAGGAATGCCTACTTGCCCGTCAATTTTTGCTCTCCACCTGCAGTAGGGCACCCTGTGGGGGGGGGGAGTATGGGAGGCTGTCTGTGGCCTGTAGGTCACAAAGCTGGCTACCAATATTCTACAAAAGGCCATGCCACTAATCTTTTAAAAGAGACCCCTCTCATTTGTTTTTGTTATGTCCCAGTTTGCTGAGCACCTTACAGAAGTACCTGGCAAACAAATTTGGGCTTTGTTTTGTCCGCAGCAGCCAGAGACACACTGGAGACCGGTGTTGGAATGCAGCAGTGTTTATTTGGCCTTCTTTTAAACACTTTCCCACAAAAGCAAGATTTGACAACTACAAGTCATGCGTTGTTCCTTTGGGGCAGCGACAGCAGGGTTCCCAACTATACCAGTTTTGACCATTATTTAATTACCACCACTTCAATATTAGCAGCTTTGCTCTACAACATTTTGAAATATTAAATAAATAAAGTGACTGCTTTTGGATATTTACAATTCTGAGAGTTCAGCCAGCACAAAGACGCTCATCTTCTACACTGTACAGGGCTCACCTGCCACGAAGTTATCGAAATACAGTGCTGACATCTAGAGCAAAAAGAGTGCATAGCAGGCTTGTTGCAAGAGGTCTTGCCTTAATCTGCTGGTTCTGAAACTTCAGCAGGCAGCTTGCCAGAGAGCACGAAAGGCCCCACCAGCCAGGAGAGAGGGGTGTTGTGAGTGACATATTCCAGCAGCTCATCCACGTATTCTTGCGCTTTCTGCACTGTCTGGCGGCTCTGGGCCAGGAGGGTGCTGGGGAGGTCCTGGAAGGATCTGACCATGGAAGCGGCAGCATGAAGTTCTCCAGTGCTTTGGCCGACTTTTTGCACCTTATCCTCCAGGCTAGAAGGGAATCCTTGGATGCTGGACACCAGTGTTTGGCTAACGGTCTGCAGACGATGGATCAGGTACTGAAACATTGTCAGGGTTTGGCTTTCTACCTGTTGAGACAAGCAAGCCATTACTGACAAGCCGTATTTCCTAACGGGGACAGGCAAAGCCATTGCAAAGACATACCTCTAGCTGCACCATATCTTTGTTATCCTTTGCTTCTGGGTTTGCCTTGTTCCATTCGATCAACATCTGGCTAAGCTTCTTTTCACCCTCATGAAAGGTCTGCCCCACACCTTGTTTCATGTATTCAATCTGGAGGGGAACATCACACACTAGTTTAACTTTCAACAGGAGCTAAGTAGTCAACATGGCCAAATTCAAATAAGCTGGGTAAAGTGTGCCCCCCCCCCGGACAAATCTCTGTGTGTGGTGTCAGGAATGGCTTCCTTGGGCCTCTGATTCAAAAAGCTACATAGCACTTTTAAAAAGCCAATTATGTTACTATAGGGGTTTTTTTTTGTTCAAGCCAAAATAGGAAAAATAGAGCTTGTGTGATGTGTGTTTTTTTCGCCTCCCTTTTTGCTAATAGAAACAAATGGCAAGTGGCTGAAATTTGGAGATATTGGTTTCTACTATGCTGGTGACAATATGCTAGATTATGTAACAAGTCTACTTTCCCCAGGATACGTTTACCCAAGTGTGTTGGAACAAGGTTGAAGCAATACCACCTATGGAACTCCCTCTATGATGGATGGGGAAACTGTGGCTCTCCTGGTGTTGCTGGAACACATCTCAACTTGCCCTTGACTGTTGGCCATGCTGGCTGGGGCTGAAGTGAGCTTCCCCATCCTTGTTCTGCCTTGCAATTTGTCACCCATCTTTTCTGGATAAGTTATCCAAGTCAGAAGAATATCAAAAGGAATCAGATGGAAACATCAGTGTAAGCTTCATTCCTTCAAGGGCCCTTAGAGATTTCTAAAGAGATACGTGTGTGTGTGTGTGTGTGTGTTTGTGTGTGTGTGTGTGTGTGTGTGTGTGTGTACACACACAAAGCTAATGGAGCATTCCTCAGCTCAGGGATGGGAAACCCATGAATTATGAGCTTAGCCTAGTCAGGAATGATGGGAGGTGTAGTCTAAGAAACCACTGGAGGGGCTACAGGTTTCCCACACCCACACCTTAAGCCCCATATAAGTGCTTGCCACAAATTTGCATTTGGGAAACTCCCCAAGGGTCCAGTATCACATAACCTGGACTATGCATCCCTTGCATATAAGCACCAAAGTTCATATAGCGCAGGTGTGGAAAACCTCTAGCTTCCCAGATGCTTGCTGAACTACAATTCCCATCAGCCCCACCAAGTCATGGCCAATAGCCATGACAGGAGTTGTGGTTCAGCAACGTCTAGAGGGCCAAATGTTCCCCCCCCCCCACCCAAATACCATAAACTAAGCAAGGTTCCCCTTGGGAGTCAGATCATGGTCAAATTCCATTCCATTTAAAGAAAACATGGACTCTGAAATTGCAGCTTTAAAATATTTGATTGCTCAGGTGCTTTTCTATAATTAAAAGGGCGATTTGCAGTGGCACAGGACAGTCTTAAAAGGGGAGACCAAGCTCATACCATGTGAATTATCTGCTGGAGCTGGGAGAGAGACTCGTGGATCCTTTGCCTGGCTCGCCTGATCTTCGCCACAGCGTGCAAGTAGGCCCTTTGGCGGAGTCTGCTTGAAAGGGAGCCCAAGCGCACCAGATATTCCTGCTGCTCACACTGCTGCACCGGAACCACATTGCCATCCTTTGCAGCTGCTGTAATCTCAGCTAAGGAAGAGAAGACCACAGTGGATTCAGCAGCCTTGATGTCTCATGCTCCTTTACTAGAATCATGTGTAGGGAAGGAAAGTTTCACTGCCCATTTGAAGGGGTACCATGGCAGGGAATCTAGGAATTGATTGCTAAATTCACATTTGAAGGCAAAGGCTGGTGCACAAAGTGTGTTTTCCAATCGCTCCCGCATATAATACCGTATTTCGGTGCCTAGTGGAAAGCTACATCTTTCATAGCACAGTTTCTATTGTTCAGTGCAAGGTATGCAGCTGTAGATTTGGAGGAGGGGAATACAATGTGGGTCCCAATGATGAAGATATGAACAACACAGTAATCCCCAGATAACTGCACAATGTCTTGCGGGCTTTTACATTTGAGGTTTCCTGTCCAAACTGAAGTCAGATGGGGAGAGATTGAAAAGCAACCCTGCTGCTCTCCTTCCCTCGCCCCAAACACCAGCCGTTGCACCAATGCCCTGCTGCTTGAAAGAGTCAAGGGGATTCCATCCCATTACAATTACACACTGAAACAGATTTCCTACCAGTTTATAGAATCAAAAAGCTGTAGAGTTGGAAGGGATCCCCCCCCAGAGTTATGTAGTCCAACCCCCTGCAATGCAACAATCCTGTCTATGGGTGTCCCTGGGTGGGCTTGAACCACCAACCTTATGGCGAACAGCCAGACACACTGACCCATTGAACAGATATCTGAAAGACTGTTTCCTTCTGTGTATACCTGCCTGCAGGTTGAGATCTTCAGAGGCCTTGTTAGATGCCCTACCAACTAAAGTAGTTTGGTTGATGGGAACATGAAACAGGGCCTTATCTGTGGTAACACCCCCCCCCAAAGGAGGCAAGACTAGTCCCTTCTCTAGCATTTTAGGCAGGTAATGAAAACATTTCTGTTTGGAATGGCTTTTTAAAACCTCTGGCAATATATTTACATAACTGGCATTGAACTCTGCTTCTCCTCGACTTTAAATTTTTTTAGGAAAGAGGTCATTGATTTTTAAGTTACATACCCAGTTCCTCATCTGTTATGGGGAGATATTCATCTATCAGGTCTTCAGATCTGCCAAGCATTGCCTCAGCACCACTGACAGCTATCTGGCCCATTCTGGATTCCATAACGGTGGTCAGACTCTGGCCAATAGCAGACTTGGTTGCTTCCATGCCATCCTGCACAGCTTCTTTCGTCATGCCTACAACTCCAGACAGCTTGCCGGCAATGGCGTCCTTAGCGCTTGCCACTTTGGACGACACCATCTCCTTGGTGTCAGAAGCAACCTGCGAGGCAGCAAGAAACCACACGCTGTTTCCATACAGATACTCGCCGGCAGTGTAACAGAACCATGCCAGTACGGAAGGATAATATTTATTGAAAGTGAAAATAATAAGAGCAAGCACATGTAATCATGTGCAAACTTGGGCTGACATGTTATTTGACTAGAAAATGTTCTTGAAATAAGAGAGGATGCCCAGGTGCTAATAAGGGCCATGGCAAACAGGCCTGACATTATCTCTGCCTCCCTGGACTTTGGCTCCTAAGGTCCCAACCTAGCTGCACCACAGCTTACCTTATCAGCTGACATCTGAAGAATTGGCAGCTTCTCCTCCAGAGCATCCAAGCCCCGGGAAGCATACTCATTTGCTGCTGCAACTACGAAGACAGAAAATTGTTATCTTATTGCTTTCTACTATGCCAGTATGAAAAACCCAATGTATTTCCAAGTCTTCGTTTTCACAAGCTTTAGCTTTCCCATCTACAAACACACCTTTTGCGGTTTTTAGAGGGTTGCAGCTTTAAGAGGCTGGCCTTATTATTCTAGTACCTTTCTAGATTTGTAAGGGCAATTTGAAAGCCTCGCCCCAGGGATGGGAAGCTGCCATGAATGCAGCTGGGATAAGTAGAGAAGGCAGGCGCAGAAACCAGGGCAATGTCACCAGTTTTCAAGCACAGCTAAGAGCTCTCCATGATGTTACACATTCATACGTGTCCCACAGTGACAGAGTTACCCAGTCCACTAGCACAGAAGGATGTATCAAGGACACAGACTACCTGAATTTCACCACTACTCAGTCGCTAGAAATGGTAGCCCAGTTCTCAATTTTATTTTATTTTATTTTAAAGCATTTCCTTTTCTCCCATGGAAAAATTCCTGTGGACACCCATGCATGCAATATATCTCACGATATAATCTGAACATGCAAACCACCTCCACTTATTAAGCAGGAAGTTACTCCACGGACATTGCATCAATAGGTCTTTTTGTCCCTAGTATTTCGCCTACTGTTGGACAAGCTTGCTTAGAAGTCTGCCCTTGACTTACTCTGGGGTTCAAGTTTAGTCAGGATAGGCTGAGCCGTGCTGACCGCCACTTCTTTCAGGGTCTTCATGCCCTTCTCGGCAACATCACAGACGGACTTCACATAGGGGTGGCTGCCCTTGGTAGAGTTGTAGGCGTTCGCAGCCATGTCATAGGCAGAGCTAACCAATGGCATGCTGACTACTCTTCTCAAGACATTCTACACAGGGAGGAAATATTTAGTCAGAGTATGGTATGTACAACCTGTGTAGCCCTGCAAAACCAATTTGAGCTAGGACTAACCTACACTCGTCATTTGAAACACTTTGTACAAAACATGCAATAATGCGTTTTGGAGGCTGTTCATTGCATAGACTTGTTCACAGCCCATTTTTCCGAACTCACCTCCTCCTGTGCAGATGCCTCTTGCACCTTGTCATGGGAAGACATATTTCCTTGACTGTTGGAAGACATAACTTGGCACTGCAACTAGCAGGAGCTGGAAAAGGAGGTCAACAGTTAATTTGCCACAGAAGAGTTGCATTGGCCTAACAAGTACTGAACAAGACAAGTCACTCATTTGAATTGGGAAGGCTGTCCTGTTTTGGCTCTTGTCTCTTTAAGAACTTAAGTGAAACTCCTAAAACAGAAATGTTTGTAGCTAGCAGCTCACTAAACCCATCACCACAATGCTGAAAAAGATGACACCCCAGTTCTCTCTTAAGTGGAGAGGATTATTCCCCAAATGGGAATAGGTTTGTGCAACTTGGAACACTGGTCCATCTCAATAGTGTCTACACCAGGAGTCACCAACCTTTCTGGGCCATTGGGCACAGCTGGAACTTGGAGAACGTGCCATGCTCCCCCCCCATCAAAAAATGGCTACTATAGGGCATAGAACAAAATGGCTGCTGCAAAGGTGTGGCATGACACAAAATGGCTGCAGCATCTAAAACAGCAGAAGAGACAGGATCACGAAGTGAACTGTATCGGCCAATTCTAGCACCAAATAAAAAGTGGTCATGTTTATGAGGACGTATTTGATGTCAAAGAGACTGACCCAATGCAAAGAGGAACTATGCAGAAGTAACAAACAGTTTTATACTGAATATCTTTTGAGGAGATTCTTACTGACATCTTTCATTTGTGCCTTGCAGGAACAGGCACACTGATTCACACAGGCGCTGCATCAGGAGGCCCTGTGGTACACTGCTCTTCCTGCCTGGAACTTCTGGGGTTCAAACCTGGGATCTTGTGCATGCCAAGCAGACTGTAGTACTAAGTGACCATACTAAGATATTATCACCAAGCTCCAGTTAACTCAGCAAGATCTATTTTTGCATAAAGGACCACATTAGCACAAGGAAGTGTTGCAACATAACCACTTATTAAGACATTTATAATTTCCTACATTTCTTTTTAAGTTCTCATTGCAAAAGACTGCCACTATACAGCAGTAGGAAAGAAGGCTTGGCTCTCCTGCTTTGCATCTGCAGAGCGGAAGCTGCTGCTCTCAGCTTACTTGTATTTCCTTTCCTTTCCTTCCCCCAGAAATAAGCCAAAAAGATCAACAGCCATACAGAGCCTGGCAGCAAACACCTTCACAGACAGAAAGCAAATGGGACACACTTTCAAAACAACGCACCATGGCACACCTATCACAATCCCAAACCCTTTTTACTAACCCTCTTACCTGTAGGGGAAAACCACCAAAAGAACACACTAGTCACCCATACAGTTCCCCTTTTAAATAACTGTGATGATGTCCTGGAGTCAGGGTAAGGTCAAGAGAACCAATGAAAATAGTAGCATTCTTTCCCCAATCAGTTAGGAATAGAAGACAGCTGGAATATGTCAAATAAGGAACCCTGATAGAGGGTAAGAATGACATTGCTTCTCACCTGTGCTCTGTTTGCTACTGCTCTATTAGTAGCAAAGCTCTTCCTCAGATTTAATTCTCTCACCCGCTTTCTTTTTAAAGTAAGATTTTATTAAGACATTTCATAATACAGTATAATAAAAACAAGCTAACTACTCTAAACAAAACAAAGAAAGAAGAGAGAGAGAGCACTTTTCACAGGTAGATTTAATTCTCCATAGTGAGTTATTAAGGTGCTAGTCCCTGCTGTTCCTAGTTTGTGTTATTGCTTTCCTAACCTATCCTGAGGAATCACTGAAAGTCACTGTATATATTTGGCCCAGTTTATGATCACAACAGCCTTCTTAGATGGAAAGGGAGCCATATGCCTTTTCAAAACAGAAATTATATAAAATGGAGATAAAGCTTTAATAACTAGGATTGCCTTTTAAAATATTTTTTGGACAGGACTCCTCTGCTTTTGACAGCTTCAGGACAAACAGCATTTGAATGAATGAAACTTTGAGCATGAAATGCAATGTTAGCTTTACCTGATGAATTCCTGCCTGCCATGCTTTAGTTAAAGAAATAAGCACCCTGCCAGAAGAAAATCAAAGCACAGCTACTGTGAAGTAAACATCACTGACTTCAGTAGGGCTTACTTCTGAGTAAACATGTTTCGGATCACAGTGTGAGAGTACTTGCACATCTTGTCTGGATGGAAGATTTTCATATTACCACACTACATTTTGTTTTTCTATTTAACATGTTTGTATGCAATATGTTTCGTATTTTCTTTTCTTTTCATATTTTCTGTCTATAGTTGACTTGCAACTCTGTGGCTTCCAATGCCACACGGTAGACGGTGAACTGTTTCTCATATGGTACTTTCAGCCACATGATGAGCCAACTTCCATACTGCTGAGAAACAGATGGAAATAGGGCCACAGGAATGCTCATCTTTTCACATGCTCAGAGACCACACATGACCAATTCTTCATGTGACGAGCGCTACCAAGCTGCTACCAAGCAGTCACAATGTGACCAGTGCTTGTTCAAAACCACTGCTTGTGGATGCTTCCCACTCACCAACTTTTGTGCTGAAATTATCTATGATGTCCAACAGGGCAGAGCCCCACTTGGGAGGCGATGTTCAGAATTCCTCTCCATCTAGGCTTCAAGTTGTATATATGCGTAAATAAACCATATATCCTAAAGGCACCACAGATCCCACTGTGCCTTATTGTCCCACAGGAAACACAAACGCTGGGATTTCACATAGCGCACAGATAGAGGTTAACAATATATTCACATTTTAACTCTTTGCAGAACCCTCTGCTGTTAGCATTCTGAACTTCCCCAATTAGCATAGCTTCCACCCTTATTTGATGGGGATCCCAGAAGAATCAATAATAATAATTGTTACAGATTGCTCATCCCTTCCGTACATCATCTTTGCACACTGAATAATTCCTCCCTAGAAGTGGACAGCACACCATCTCGCTGCAGAGTGGAAAATTTCAATTGCGACGGGTAAACTTCCAGAAAGCTGAGGGCAAGCAAGGACAACTGTTGAATAAAGAGCTGCTTACTGTACTGCTTTTGGCTGTACACGAGGCTGGCCTAACTTCTTGCTGAAGCAGAGACATCAAGTCAAGCAGAATACTTTTAAAATAGGTGAGAATTGAAAGGCTCTTTCTCTCTCCATTTTTGATACCTGTCTCTAGCAGGCTGTGTTTAGTCTGAGGCTCAGAGTATTTGTGGTTTGGGATTCCTTTTTTAAAAAAACAACAACAAACCAACAACATACACACCTCAACCTCAGTTTTGCTGCCCATTGTAGCCATGTAATGAACTTTAAAAGGGTGTGTGTGTGTGATATGAATTGAAGCAAGCAAGGGCTAAAGAACCAGCCACAGGATCTGCCCTTAATTCTCCCCTCCTCTCGCAGAGTTAGGACTAGAAAAATCTACCTCATAGGGATGTTGTGAGGAAGAAAAGCGGGAGAACCATGTACACCATTTTGAGCTTCTTTGAGGAAAGGAGGGATGGTAACTGTAACTAATAATTCGTATACAAGCAAATACCTAAATATTCTTAGTATGTACCTCAGCTAATCAATCATGGGTGTTCACATCACATGAACAACCGGTGTTTATTGATCTGTACACATGCACAGTTTTTCAGAATGTGCACAATCTATGTAAAGTGTACAGTTTAAGGCAGGCACCTTGGTTATACTGTTTTCGATGCCTGGTAAAACATTTATTTTTGTTTACCCAAGCCTACATGTAATTTTATTGTATACATTTCTTTTCGAAACTGTATCTATATTTTGATCATTTCACTACATCTTCTGTTTCCTTTGCCTTTTAAATTATTTTACACCATTTCGTGTAAAGACTTTATTTCTTATTAAGGGGTATATCCATTTGGCTAATGCAAACAACCCTTCAGATGTTACAAGGGGAGTCTCCCCTCCCCTCCACCCCGCCCCACACCCAGTCATTCTAAAACACCCTCAGTGTCTAGGAACACAATCTGAGGCTGTCATGAACAAGTGTGGCAGGTCACCCTCATGGAGAAATTGACATGGCAATTAAGCGACAGGAGGACGCAGCACACACCTGCAATATGGAACTAAGGAACATTTGGATCCGAAGAAAATGGCACTAAATAAAAATTCGTGGAATTGCTCATAAAGCTGTTACAGCAGCTTACAGCAAAATGATCCCCTCCAGTGCTCACCAACCTGATGCCCCCCAGAGTTTTTGAACTTCTGATGTATTCCAAAACATCAGGAGGGCAAGCTGTCAGCTTTCAGATTTGAAAATAAGGGATCAGCAGCCTCGAAAATAAGGGATCTTCAGCCTCATCTGTCCTGGGGAGCCTCAAAAATAAGGGATCAGCAGCCTCACCTGTCCCGGAGACAGTCTACGGGATATCTAACAATCCGAGATAGCAGCGGGAATAGGGGAATTTCCCGCAAAAAAAAGGGAAGGTTGACAGCTATGAGGACAAGAGGTTGGTGAAAGCTGACCTAGAGTGTAATCTTGTCCCTGGGAGAGCAAGTGGACTGCGGGTGGAGATCTGACCTTACAGACCTGGAGCTGAGGTACTTATTTTTTTCTCCCACTGTGAGAAAAAGACTGAAAAACTGATAAACACTTTTCAAAATGAGGAACAATGAAATGAAATGTACAAATGAACCCTAGATGCACGAAGGAAAGGAAGTTTCAGACAGGGCCCCACAGCTGTTTATATTACTGAGAACTGTGAATAAGAAAGCCGCTGGGGTGACAGAAGTCCTCTTTGAAGGGCTGTGTGCCTTAAATATAAAGAATCATGATATGGGAGATCAGGCAGCACCTTGGAGTTGCCCATTAACACTTAGCCCCTAGAGAGCAGACTGATCGCGAGTCTTCTCCACAGCGAGAAGGTATTTATATTTAAATTTTAGTAACTATTTCTAAATTTGCTCCTGTACATATACTTTGTACAAATCAATATCCTCTTTTGGGAGTGGCTATATGGCCCAGGGCTGTGTATGTTCTCTCATTTACTCTGCGTCATCTAGTGCACTCTCACTTCTAATTTAGGGAGCAGTGTGCACATGATGGTAGACACCATCCATACCTATCCTGTTGTTTCTTATGAAATGCTACATTTTGATGAGTTCCCCCCCTAAACCAGCTGCAATCCAAACCGAGAAAAGGAACGACCTAGCTGCGTTTTTAAGCTAGTAACGTCTACTTCCAGATTCCCCAAAAGGGATCAGCTTTAATGCAAGTCACGTGCACAGAGTCACTTCAGATTAAGCCCATGGTTGTCTTTTGCCTCCTTGTAGATAAAGAAAACAACAAAACTTTGGATACTTGGACAGAACCTAAACCTGGATTTAAAAATAATAATAATAACCTGAATGCTTGTATTCCTTTGTTCTCATTTTCTTAGCTGAGTAGGTTTGGCAGGTTCAAGTTATTCAGCAAGGGGAAGATGGTTATCACCAATTAATTTCGCTATGAATGAATGGGCACTCTAGTGCTTATCTTGTATTCACTGGAGCTTCGCATAGAACCGTCACAAATTGTCCCATGGCCATTTGGCCCTACTATGTACAAAGGTAGGTTTCCCCTCCATCCAATACCCAAGTGTGTATGCCTATTGGCCAAGTGATACACAGTTGGGGATAAGACTTCACATGCTTGATGAAGTGGATTCTAGTCCATTACAGCCGGCAATATATCTGTTAGTTGCCAAGATGCAGCAAGACTCTCTCTCTCTCTCTCTCTCTCTCTCTCTCTCTCTCTCTGTGTGTGTGTGTGTGTGAAACATGTAGTGACAGAAAGGCATTCTGATAGAGATCAAGAAAGTATTTTGATGGCGGAAGGGTGAGGTCCAATATTAAATTAAAAATTGAATCCAAAAGTGATCCAAATTGTACTGAAAATAATTAGAAGCTTAGTGCTCAGGGCTCACCGTCTCTTGTGGCTAACACAATACAGTTACTGCATATCTAAAGCACATGAGCAGCCCCCCCCCCACCGCGCGAATCCTGGGAACTCTAGTTTGTTAAGTGTACTGAGAATCACCCTTTGGATTCTACTTGCCTCAGTCTGCCTCATGGATGTGCTGGCCCTGGTAGGCTCTATGGTGAACTCGCTTGATGGGTCTTTCATCCAGGAGGGAAACACTTATCAGCTGGAATGCTGATAGAAAGGAAACTTGTTGAGTTATAGTTTCCACAGCAATGTAACTCTCACTCCTTTACAATAAGTCCTTTCAAGATACCGTCAAAGCACTGGGGAATGTGACCTCCCTGCTTGATAAGCAGAGGCTAATGGAAAGCAAATAGGCTTGGTACCACTGCCCTTTTCTGATGCTTTGTTCAAAGGCATATCGTGAATTGTTATGGTTTTCTTGTTGTCCTTAGTGGGGTTAGAAATCCATCAAGGCTGATCCGTGGCCTTAGACAATCCACTCCTTTTTCAGCCTGAAGCAATATCTATAGTATGGTTATAGCTATAATGGGAGTGCTGTAACAATTGCTAAATTAAATGTCCCCCAAACCAATTCACCTAGTTTGTTGGCCATCCTGCTATATTTTAATCAATGGTGCTTGGTTTCATTCATATATATATATATATATATGCAGGTTTTGGTGTCTTCGGGTGTCTTCCCGTGTAAGAGTCGGGGTGTCTGGGCGACGTTTCGACGAGGTCTCACTCGTCATCTTCAGGCTGGTGCTTTCGGCTTCTTGTTACTGGAACAGAGCAGAATCTGGTGTTTGAGTTCCTATAAATACTGTTGAGGGGTGTGGTGTATAGCCTCCAACGTTCTGGGCAGAGAGGAAGTTCCTAGATTAGTGTGCCTTTTCTTCTTTTGTTCCTTAATTACTTGAGGGATATCTTGAGTGATTTCATGAGTGATATTCTGAATACCACTGGGTGGGTCATTAAGTGTAGATTAGTTGCTAAAGCTTTCGTGTCTTGACCTCTTGAGCTTGTGAAGAGTTTTTCTGAGAAGATGGCTGTGCTGCATTTAGTTGTGCTCACAAGTGCTGCACTACGCATAGGGCAACAAGAAGCCGAAAGCACCAGCCTGAAGATGACGAGTGAGACCTCGTCGAAACGTCGCCCAGACACCCCGACTCTTACACGGGAAGACACCCGAAGACACCAAAACCTACATTCCTGTACCCGTGAAAATCTACGAAAGCATATATATATATATATATATATATATGCAGGTTTTGGTGTCTTCGGGTGTCTTCCCGTGTAAGAGTCGGGGTGTCTGTGCGACGTTTCGACGAGGTCTCACTCGTCATCTTCAGGCTGGTGCTTTCGGCTTCTTGTCTCAGAAAAACTCTTCACAAGCTCAAGAGGTCAAGACACAAAAGCTTTAGCAACTAATATCTTAGGGATATCTTGAGTGATTTCATGAGTGATATTCTGAATACCACTGGGTGGGTCATTAAGTGTAGATTAGTTGCTAAAGCTTTCGTGTCTTGACCTCTTGAGCTTGTGAAGAGTTTTTCTGAGAAGATGGCTGTGCTGCATTTAGTTGTGCTCACAAGTGCTGCACTACGCATAGGGTAACAAGAAGCCGAAAGCACCAGCCTGAAGATGACGAGTGAGACCTCATCGAAACGTCGCCCAGACACCCCGACTCTTACACGGGAAGACACCCGAAGACACCAAAACCTACATTCCTGTACCCGTGAAAATCTACGAAAGCATATATATATATATATATATATATGCAGGTTTTGGTGTCTTCGGGTGTCTTCCCGTGTAAGAGTCGGGGTGTCTGTGCGACGTTTCGACGAGGTCTCACTCGTCATCTTCAGGCTGGTGCTTTCGGCTTCTTGTCTCAGAAAAACTCTTCACAAGCTCAAGAGGTCAAGACACAAAAGCTTTAGCAACTAATCTACACTTAATGACCCACCCAGTGATATTCAGAATATCACTCATGAAATCACTCAAGATATCCCTCAAGTAATTAAGTAATTAAGGAACAAAAGAAGAAGAGGCACACTAATCTAGGAACTTCCTCTCTGCCCAGAACGTTGGAGGCTATACACCACACCCCTCAACAGTATTTATAGGAACTCAAACACCAGATTCTGCTCTGTTCCAGTAACAAGAAGCCGAAAGCACACTCAAGATATCCCTCAAGTAATTAAGGAACAAAAGAAGAAGAGGCACACTAATATAGGAACTTCCTCTCTGCCCAGAACGTTGGAGGCTATACACCACACCCCTCAACAGTATTTATAGGAACTCAAACACCAGATTCTGCTCTGTTCCAGTAACAAGAAGCCGAAAGCACCAGCCTGAAGATGACGAGTGAGACCTCGTCGAAACGTCGCACAGACACCCCGACTCTTACACGGGAAGACACCCGAAGACACCAAAACCTGCATTCCTGTACCCGTGAAAATCTACGAAAGCATATATATATGCTTTTCGTAGATTTTTCGTAGATTTTTCTTACACGGGAGGACACCCGAAGACACCAAAACCTGCATATATATATATATATATATATATATATATATATATATATATGCAGGTTTTGGTGTCTTCGGGTGTCTTCCCGTGTAAGAGTCGGGGTGTCTGTGCGACGTTTCGACGAGGTCTCACTCGTCATCTTCAGGCTGGTGCTTTCGGCTTCTTGTTTCTCGTCATCTTCAGGCTGGTGCTTTCGGCTTCTTGTAACAAGCACCAGCCTGAAGATGACGAGTGAGACCTCGTCGAAACGTCGCACAGACACCCCGACTCTTACACGGGAAGACACCCGAAGACACCAAAACCTGCATTCCTGTACCCGTGAAAATCTACGAAAGCAAATATATATATATATATATATACCATAGCTGTCAAGGTTTCCCTTTTTTAAAGGGAAATTCCCTTATTCCGAATAGGATTCCTCGCAAGAAAGGGAAAAGTTGACAGCTATGATATATACATGAATGAAGCAATGCATATTTGGGTATATATGATTCCTTCTAACAGCAAACTCAATTGGAGGGTGATAACAGGCCTGTTACCCAAAATGGGCCACTGAGAACAAAAGGGAAATATGCTTGGGTGAACCCCAAGGTTTGCAGAGTTACGTTTTTATGATTTGTTTCACAAGATTTATCTACTGCTTGATCAAACCTCAAAGCACTTTACAAAAAGAATAAGACAAATATTTAAAACATCCAAAAATAAATAAAACACTAAGCTAAAACCCAGATTAAAGCACATGTTGACATTCTATGTCTGGATAGGCTTCCCTAAACAAAAATGTTTTCAGCGGACAACAAAAACAGTACAGTGAAAGCACTTGTCTGATGGCAATAGGCAGAAAGTCCCAAAGTTTGAGTGCTATCACACTAAAAAAAAAGATTTCTTACAAATGCAGAATGTACATTATTTGGCACCTATTACAGAGGCAGCTCTGCAAATTGAAGTGTTTGAGGTATTTGAAAAACCCACACCAAAGAACACCCAGGACTGAGCATGCTCTGAATTTTTGAGTGACGATTTTGAGTGACAAAAAGGAAAAACAGAGCAAGAATTTCTTTAGCTCCTTGCAACTTTTACTGCCATAAGGACCCTTCTTTCCTTTTGAGAGAGCTTAGACTCAAAGGCTCTTAATGCAGCAGAAAAGCTTTCGTTGGCTGGTGACAAGGTTACATCAACTGATAAGTATGTAGAGAAATGTTGTGTATATGACTCCCTATTTATCTTTCGTCCTTGGGGAGCTTTTTCTGTGACCTCTTTTTGATGAAGCCAGAGTGTGACTCTCAAGGTTTTGAGCCGGTTGAGCAGTTGCTTCATAAAGCGTGTTCTCCGTAATAGAGAGCACGTGTTGCGGTGGGGGCCAAAAAGGCCACCCCACTGTTGTTGGGGAAATCGGCCACATGCTGTGATTGGGCAAGGAGTGTTGCTGGGGAGAATGTTATGTTGCTAAAGTGTGGGAGGGGTCAGAGGTCTTAAATACAGGGCTCGCAGCCTGGGACCTTCTCTTGGGCTGTGTGCACCAGATCACCTGCCCACCCTCCCTGAAAAAGGGGGGGGGTTCTTGTCCTCTGACCTTGCTATGCCTGTCATGGGGTTGTCTGCCTTGGGGCAGGGGCCTGGTAGGAATTTTGTCCATTTGGCTGTTGGCTGTTGCCATTTGGTTTTTGCCTACTGCATAGCAAATCGTCACAACTTGTAAGGTTGGCGGTTAGGCATTGGTTAAAATTGGTTGGTGGAGGGGTAAGTGCCTACCCCTCCAATGGTGGTGCTGAAAGGGAATTCTGTTAAAGGAATCCAGGGGCTTGCCATCCCTTTTGTCCTAGTCCCTGGCATCGGACTTGGGCTGTGCAAGCCCCAGGGGGCATGAGGGTGAGAGATGAGGGACTGATGTCCAGCTTCATTTCTCCCCAATATGGTTCTCCCATACTGGCTTCCGCTGGAATCCGGAAGTCAGTTCTGTCCCTGTGGCAAGGACAGATAGTCGTAACCAATGCCTAAGCAACCACTCACATGTGTGTATTTAAATAAAGTTGTGGCCAAATTCATGCCAAAAACCTTAAACAAAAATTGATGTGTGAAGTGTGAGTTATTGGGGTGGCCTGGGGGACCTCAACGCGCAACAGGTTCTGAAAGCGGGGAAAGAGAGAAAGATTGTGTTTAATATTTATAGATCAGGTAAATTTATTTTGATTGGTCTGGAAAATCCCTTCAGAAGGTTAAAAAAAAAAATCAGTATGGGAAGTTGGTTGCTGACAGATGTGTGAGGCAAACACTGGAGAAAGCTGAGGTGAAGTTGGATAGCTGAGGCCTGAATATTAAGCTATTCTTCTCTGGTGTGATAACTATTATTTGCTGGTGAAGAGTAGGATGACACAGAGGCCATCCTGTGTAAAGATCTGACTGGAATAAATAGCTTATTTTTTTAGCAGCTCTATTATTTTTAGCTGCTCTATTATTAATGTTGCTAATATTTGAGTACTGATTGCCATATGGATTTGTTAACCATACGACTTTTGCTGTAATTCTGATGTTCAGCTTATTTTTCAGCTGCTGCTTTGTTAATAAAATAAAAAAATTCCTTCCAGTAGCACCTTACAGACCAACTAAGTTTGTTATTGGTATGAGCTTTCATGTGCATGCACACTTCTTCAGATACAGTCATACCTCTTATTATGTTTGCTTCATGATACGTTTTTTCAGGTTGCGTCCCACGGCGACCTGGAAGTACCGGAAAGGGTTACTTCCGGGTTTCACCACTCTTTGCCGCTCGTGCATGCACAGACGGCAGAATGACGTCACGCGCATGCGCAGAAGTGACAAATCACAGGCGCGCGTGCGCAGATGTGCTGCTGCGGGTTGCATTCTGCTCATGTTGCAAACGGGGCTCCGGAACGGATCCCGTTCGCAGCCAGAGATACCACTGTACACTGAAACAGAAGTCACCAGACCCTTATATATAGTGAGAGGGTGGGGAGGGGTATTACTCAGAAGGGTGGTGGGAATGGGTGATTGGCTGATAGATGTGGTAAACCTGTTGACGACTGTTAACGACTGCAATTGGTCTTACAGGAAAAAGCAAGGGGTGAGATGGCTAAAAATAGCTTTATCATGTATAATGAAATAAGAATCCAATGTCACTATTCAGACCCGGTCTCTCCATGGTTTTAAGTTTGGTAATAAATTGCAATTCAGCAACTTCTCTTTCCAGTCTTTGTTAATAGTGTTTTATAGATTGTTGCAGCAGGAGAGGGAGACACCTTGGCTTCTTCAGCAGCCTGACTCATCTCTGCCTCAGCTGCCCTTGTCTCTTGCTTCCGCTTCTGGACTTCTTTCTGGCACAGACTCTCCCTGCTCACTAAACCCTGTTACCTCTTCAGCTTCCAAACACTTCCTCCTCCCAGGCTTCTCCCTCTGACCACTCATTGCCATCCCACCACCAATCCCCAGCCTCTGAGCCTTTTGTCCCGTGGGGGTTCCCCAGCTAGTGCCTCCCCACCATTCTTCTGGGTCCATTCCAGATGACTTGGCCACAAGAAGAGACAGTGGTGTTGCATGGGAACCATCTAACAAGAAGTATAAAGGCATCTTATACGTCAGCTGGACCTGTTAACTCAAGGAAATAACAAGAACCTTCCTGGGTCAGACCAAAAGCCTATCTAGTCCAATATTCTGTTGCCACAGAAGCAAAGCAGATGCTTATAGGAAGCCCACAAGAAGATGAGAGCAATGCTTGTGTTCCGCAGCAGCTGATATTCAGAGTCCTATTGATACGGGGAAGTAGTAAACCAATCATGATTAGTAGCCATTTCTAGTCTTAACTTCTATATGGATGTTTCTATATAGATGTTTCAGGGGAGTGAGAATCAGTAGCACTGGGAAACTTCAACTGCCCTGAGAAGTCAGCGATAAAATTCAAAACGACATTGATGGAATGGGAAACAAGAGCCAAAACTAACATAATTTGCGAGATGCAGATGTCATAATTTGCCTTTAATGCATGGTTATAAGATGGAAGATCCGGAACTTGGCCGCAGTACATGAGAGAAGCATCTTGAAAATCTAGCCGATCACAAGCTGAACATGAGACAAGAGTGTGATGCAGCTGAATTAATGTGATTTTAGGCTGTTCTAATGAAACCATCATTGACAAGTCATGGGAATTAACAGTTCCATTTTATGTTTGCCCTGCTGCAAACCTAAGGCCTTTTGTGTCCAATTATGGGCACCACACTTTAAGAAAGAGGAGGGTAATATAAAGATGGTCAGTGGTGTGGAAAACAAGTCTGATGAGGAAAGGTTGGAGAAACTTTGTGGGTTTAGCCTGGAGACAACAAATCAAGACCACAAAAAGGGTGTTAACACTGGCTAGTACTTGTCAAATACCTGAAAGTCTGTCATGGATAAGAGGGCAGACTTGTTATTTGCTGCCTCAGTGGGCCAGACTAGATATAATGGTCTTGAGGGCAGATTTTGGTTGAACACTAGTAGAAATTTCTTGACAGTAAGGGAGTTTGACAGTGGAACCATCTGCCTGGAGTGGGAGTTGCTGGAAGTTTTCCAAGAGGCTCAAGTCATATAGCTCTATAGTTCCTGCATTGAGGAGCGTTCAACTAGATGACCTACCAGCCTCCCTCCAACAGAGGCAGAATTTAGTAATCTTTTGTAATATGGCGTCCTGTGTGAGGCAAAAAATGTGGCACCCCCTGAATGGATATTCTCAATTTAGTGCCCACTTTGCGGAGGAACTGCCTGCACCACCCTGAATCCAGAGATGCACTCCCAACTCTGTTTCTATTAAAATAATTTGCATTTTCAGCAGAAAATTTGTTGTGTTTATTGGATGCCCATAGAGGCCCCAGCACAAATTCTCTTTTTCAAAGGTGTTGGTGTGTGGCAAATATCAGGACCCTTACCACACAAAGTGGAACTGCACAGTTGTAAGCTCCTTTTGGGGTGAAACCTTACATTTCCAAGATATGCCTCACTTTGATGAATTATATCCCTACTTGAAAGTTGTAATGGAGCAATGGGGTCGTGTGTACCAGTTGAATATGTGGTGCTTCAACATTACACATTGTCAGCCTCCATACAAAGATGGATTTACACTCCCTCCTCTTATCTGATGTGTGACCGCAAAGATGATAAATATGAGAACAAGTCCCGAGAGCTATGCTTCATGGTTGGCAATTTAGCATACTTGTCTTTCCCATTTACAGCAAAAAACCTTAATCTTAATGCTTCTGGGAAACCACCAAGTAAGACCTGTTGCTCCCCAGAAATAGGCATTCAGTGACATTCTGCCTCAGCACATAGAGGGTCTGAAAAAGACATAATAGCTAACCGATTTTGATTTTATTTATTTAATAGCATTCATATGCCTCCTCATAACTAAGTTCTCTGGGCAGACTGCTTTAGTTAGCAATGGTTTTGCAATTGCAGATCAAGCAAGCATATTGGTCTGGTCTCTCTCTCCTGGGACAGCAGTGATTTATGCATTTGAATATGTTCTGAAAGTGATATATCTTCGGGAGAGGTCTACGTTTTTGAACTACTGTACTGATGCATTTTATTAACAGGAAACGACAACTCACACCATTATAGTAACCAGGCAATTTTATTAGAAGGAATACTGTAAGAAGAAAACACTTCAAATCCTTTAGAGAGAGCTACCCATGTAGCAACAAACAGACTGCACACACACCTATAACTTAGAAGCTCCCAGTGTGGTGCCAAAGCAAAGGTATGTCCAGAAAAAAACACAGTTTTAAAACCAAAATGCATTAGAACTTGTGTCTCCCATAAAAAGTGTCAACATATTCTGTCTTTTCAGATGAGGGGAGAAACCAGGGGGAGAAGTTGGCTGTTACTATTCACCTCTCTATAATTCCAACAGCTCATATCGGAAAGGATGATTCTGCCAAATAAAGATGACACACCACTTTGTTCTTAAAAATACCTCTGCTCAGAACATATTGCATATAGGCTGGAAAAGGTTTATAGAAGATGTGTGGAGAGGACAGATTTTTTTTTAAAAAAAAATAATAATGCCAGGAAGTCTACACAAAAAGTCCACATTTTCTGTTTTGAAAAGTTTCAGGACCAGACTTAATATTCGGTTTTGAACGGATAATCCTTGTGGTTTGCACACCTATGAAAAGAAAGAGTTAAATCAGAAGTTTGGTTTTACTTATGCCAATGTCTATTTTAGGGGCACCAAGGTAAACTGGAAGCGTGGAGCACCCTAAACTCTCAAAAAGTGCAGTGGTACCTCGGGTTACATACGCTTCAGGTTACTGACTCCTCTAACCCATAAATAGTACATTGGGTTAAGAACTTTGCTTCAGGATGAGAACAGAAATCGTGCTCCAGCAGCGCGGCAGCAGCAGGAGGCCCCATTAGCTAAAGTGGTGCTTCAGGTTAAGAACAGTTTCAGGTTGAGAACGGACCTCCGGAACGAATTAAGTACTTAACCCGAGGTACCACTGTATCTTTTTAGGCCAGTACACTTTGTGTACCAACAAGTAAAATGCTGCCTACTAGTCATACACCTAAGGGAAGATAAACCCCCCGTTTTCCCTGCCCCCCTAAAAGTGCAAAAAAGGGGACTTGTTGAGCATCTGGAAAAACACAAATTAGGTGGTGGGTCACAAGTTGTTAAGGCCTTATCCAGCATCACCCCCAGCAGACAGCATGAAAATACTTAGTGCTATAATGGATGTAAGAGGAAGAATGTCCACAGTTGTTTTTTTAACATGATTTTACAGCAGTGTAAGAGGAAGAATGTCCACAGTTGTTTTTTTAACATGATTTTACAGCAGTGTCCAGAAATTGAACTTGAAATTTGAGTGCAAAATGCTGAACCTTCAAAGTACGATAAGACAATTCCACAAAGTTTACCTTTGCTGGACATTTTTGAAATTTGCAGCAAGATCATCCATTTAAAAAACCTTAAGAAACCAGGACCATACTGTAGTCAGCAAACTAAACCTCAAACCTCAAAGCAGAATGCTGAATGTTCACAATTGTGGAAGAAGCCACATGAAGAAAGTATGAAGAGAGAAACCATCTACACTTTAAATGAAGAAATATGGGGAAACAGCTGGGGAAACTTTTTCAACCCTTTTCTGCCTCTGGAACTGAGAAGCGATTCTTTGGCTATCACCAGCTATCTCAAACAGCGGTGCTGTCATGACAGGACTTTGGCACAAGACATCCAGGACTCCACTCAGCAGAATGAGAAGGAAGTCCCCCCAGAGGCTGCAGGGATGGCTTCCTTTAACTTCTAAGCGAAGTTAAACATTACCATCTAAAGCGGAAGATCCCCGAGACACTATAAGAGGTCCGGACTGCACCACTGATCTATCAATTAAAGCAGGCCTCGAGACTGCCCTGAGGGAAAGCTAATCAATAATGCTCCTAAAAGCGGCAGATACGTCAACAGAAAGTGGTGGTGGGGATTCTGCGGTAAAGCTTACAGAAGGACATCTTAATGAGAAAATGGCAAGAGCCTGTTTTAAAGGGGTGGTTAAATGCTCAGAGCTTCCAAACTATAGCAGAGTGTGACCAAGTCAGTAGTTATGCCTACCAATGGTAAGGATAACGAACCTGTTTCACAGGTCAGGCAATTTTTAACTTTATGCTAATCATAACTGCCAGTTGCCAGAAATAAATGATAACCTAACCGGCTTTTTTAGCCACTGGGTGAAAACTGATTTAATGTCCTCTAACAAAGGGCCAGCATTAGCCATAATCACTATTGGCAGGGTTATTTGTAGTAGATCAGCAAGAGATTGCAACTCCCAGTCCTCTACAGTGGTGGCTACAACTGAAAACATTCTGCCCCCCCCCCCCAGACTGCCCCACCTACAAATTCAGATTCTGGAAAAGAACTCAGTGGGGGAGGAAACAGGAGCAGATTTTAGTGTCAAAGGGCCTGAAGACTTGGTTCTGGTACTGATCACGAATTCATGGGCTGAGGAAATGTTTAGAATAATCTTGTACCGGCAATCTTAATGCATGTCTGTATTATATCACATCTCACAAGCTTGATGTCTGCCCACCCCAGATTAGAACAGGCTGGTCTTCATCCCTGACTGCCCCAAATGAACTGTGTAAAAGAAGGTTGGCACAAATGCCTTTAAAAAAATGTAATTACGTTTATCATTTCCCCCCAAGAAGGTTGTTTCCCCAATCACCTTTTAACGATTGTGATTAAAAGCTCTTTTGATCTATTCAACCAATTGTCTAACTAAGCACTGCAGAACTGTTCTACACTGAGCCTGGACATGAGAGTCCGACAATGCTGTTTATCAACCCTTTTTGATTTTTTAGACCCTGCTACTTACTGGCTAAATGCACATGCTCTCCAGTTCCTGTTGAAACTGAGAATGGTTTCCAGCTCCTGCTTAGTCAAGTCAAAGTCAAACACCTGACAAGGAGAAAGAAAAAGCAGAATTTCCAATTCATGGCAGGTTCACAAGAATTGTGGAGGTTTACATCCCTTGTTTTATGCATTATTTGCATTTGCAGCCTGCCTCTTCTTCCCAAGTGTTCAATGGAGTAAATAAGCAAAAGCAAGAGTCTTCCCATTTTACCTTCACTGAAATCTTAGCCAATGACCCATCAAACCCAGCATCCTGTTCTCACAGTGGCCAATCAGATGCCTGTGGGAAACCTGCAAGCAGGAGAGCACTCTTCTCCTGAGTGGAATTCAGAAGCATCCCTGCCTCCGAAAGTGACGCTGGTCGGGTTGAGAGATGCCCAAAGCAGCCTAGTAGAGTTGGCCTCTTTTACTGGTTTTGGGGTTGGCTCCAATGAGTTGGGGAGGGCATTTGGGGCCAACTCTGAAATGGGGTGAAAGGAGGCAGTGAAGTGGTTCGTACCCTTTCTGGGGGAATGAGCTTACAGCAGTGGCAGCAAGGACTCAGACAGATAACAACAACAACAACAATAACAACAACAATAATAATAATAAATTATTATTTATACCCCGTCCATCTGGCTGGGTCTCCCCAGCCACCCTGGGCGGCTTCCAACGAAGTATTAAAATACAGTGGTCTGTTAAACATTAAAAGCTTCCCTAAACAGGACTGCCTTCAGATGTCTTCTAAAAGTCTGGTAGTTATTCTTCTCTCTGACATCTGGTGGGAGGGCGTTCCACAGGGCGGGTGCCACTACCGAGAAGGCCCTCTGCCTGGTTTCCTGTAACTTGGCTTCTCGCAGCGAGGGAACCGCCAGAAGGCCCTCGGCGCTGGACCTCAGTGTCCGGGCAGAATGATGGGGGTGAAGATGCTCCTTCAGGTATGACATTCCCAGCGTGTGTGTGCGCAGGGATTTCCCAAGCACAATTACCACCCCTCCCTCTCAGTTTCTAGACTCTCCTCAACCTGTGGTAATGACAACAGTTTCAGAAGAAGGAATGACAGCCTTTGAGCTGTTGGTCTTTCTCGCTCATTGCTGTCTTCTTTTGGTTGGCACGGACTCTCTAGGCTGTTTCTCAAACTTGGGTCTTCAGCTGTTGTTGAACTACAACTCCCATCATCCCTGACCACGGCTCCTGCTAGCTAGGAATGATGTGAGTTGTAGTCTTTTGCAGCTGTTTTGCCTGGATCTCAAAACTGGAGAAGTCACAAACTGAACCTAAGCCCTAATGTGTTCTTCCGCTGAGCCATCTGCCAGCAGATATACAGACCAAAAATAGATTATTCCCTTAATGATAGCTGTAATTCATATGTTTATTTGCACCAGCCTTCCCCAACATGATGTCCTCCAGCTGCTGTTGGGCCTATGGTCATAGATGTCAACTTTCCCCTTTTCTTGCAAGGAATCCTATTCGGAATAAAGGAATTTCCCTTAAAAAAAGGGAAACGCTGACAGCTATGCCTACGGCTGCCAAATCTCTAGTGCCAAATTCACTAGGTAACTGGAGGGCACTTGTTTGGGGTGACATATGCCATGTACGACCCAAACCAATCCTGGTGGGAGCTGATCTTACTTTCAATCTTACCTTGAAGTTTTCTTCAATACGTGCAGGAGTAACAGATTTGGGAATCACAATTGTATTTCTTTGGATATGAAAGCGGATCAGGACCTAATGATCAAGACAAAGACAAACCAAGTAGGTCTTCCTGTCCCAAGTCACAAACACATTAAAAATCAGATTTGCCAGGGAAAACACACACCACACGTTCTTTAGCAAAATGGCACCCCTTTCTGCAAAGCCTGGCTTCAAGTCTCAAATTCCAGAATGGAGTTTAACTGCTGAGGGATCCAAGGGTTGTGGGTCTCACTCAGTTTTCCTAGTACACATCTGTTGCCAGAAAGTTTGCATCCTTGAAATCCCCATGGCAAACGCTGGCTCCCTTGGCCTGAAAGTGAGATTAGCACCGCACCCCATAGTCACCTTTGACTGGACTTAACTGTCCAGGGGTCCTTTTTTATTTACCTAATGGCAAGGAGTGACCTCCCCCTTAGCCTAGTATCTACAACTGCTAATATTTTAATTCTCCATTTCAAGTAGGAGCACTGAAGAAATGAGTTTTTGATCACCACAATTTAACCTTGTTAAATAGGAGGGGATCTAGACATTGCTGAACACAGGAAGCCATCATGATTTGTGCATCTGATCTAATCACGTCTTCCTGCCAAGTTATCAGGCAGGTATTTCTCAGGTCTGCTTTCTGCTCACTGCCTTCTGAAAACCTCCTCTTTTTGCCAGTCCACCAGGTTCTTTGCTTATGCACTCAATTTAACACATAAATCAAACACACCTGAGCTGCAGTTTTATTGTGCTTAGCAGCTATCTCTTTGATCTTGGGGTCATCCAGGAGAGAGGGATCCTCTGGCTTGGCCCTAGGAAAAGCAACAAAAGCCAAAGGGTAATGAATGGTACTAAAATAACTCACGTTTAAAAAAAACAGAAAGGCTGATCAGATGCAGAGGAATAACAACAACAACAATTTATTACAGAACAACAACTACCAGACTTTTAGAAGACATCTGAAGGCAGCCCTGTTTAGGGAAGCTTTTAATGTCTGATGTATTACAATATTTTAATATTTTTTTCGAAGCTGCCCAGAGTGGCTGGGGAAGCCCAGCCAGATGGGCGGGGTATGTATGTATGTATGTATGTATAAATAAATAAATTATTATTATTATTATTATTATTATTATTATTATTATTATTATTATTATTATTATTATTATTATTATCATCATCATCCCACTCATCTGGTTGGGTTTCCCCAGAGCTTCTGCATCTTTTAACAGGGAATTTCATTTAGGACTTTTATTCTCTACACTATTCAAAGTACCACCTGCAGTACAGGAATAAAGGTACAAGCTCACCCTACAGGGCTGTTACAAGCACATAATGCATGTGAATAGCACCATCTTTGAATAGATGAAGGTGCTAAGCAAATGCTAAGTATAATTATGAAGCACAATTATGCATGCGTTAGCCATACAAATAAATTAATAGGCAGATTTGCTGCATTTACTTCCATCAGTGGGTCTGGCAGCCAAGAAGGCAGTTTCTGCACAGATGCAACACATATACCTGGGAAGGTAGCCCATCTAAGAAAAGGAAAGCTCTGGTCCTAAACCTCCACTGCCTTGTGGGATATCTTCAAGAGAAGAAAAGGCTAAGGATTAAGCCCTAAACAAATCCAGAGGGGGGTCCCTATGACACTTGGATGGCACATTGTACGCCTCCTTCTGGCAACTTCTGCAGCCAAGCTGGTCCCAAACATATTGCTCTGCTTTCCTCTGGACCACATCAGCGAGGCTGAGAAGCGGTTATTGTCGTCTGGGCATCCCAGGACCTCCATTCCCACTGCCCAGGCTTGTGCCCCGGGGAGGCCACTTCGGTGCTGCTAACACAGTGGTTTGGCTTTACCCCTGGAGGCACACCCCATTGTCTCCTGAGACAGACAGATGCCAACAACACAACTTTCATAATACTGGATAGCTTCAAATACAAATGCTTAATACACCTGGGGCTGTTGGACCCGGGTTAGTTATCCCTTAGCCCACTTTCATTACCCATTTACTAACTAAGATGTGGAGCTCCAAGCTCATGGCACATTTAGCTAAGCACTAAAAGACAACCAAACATTCTCACCATGGTCTGTCAGGGGAGCCGAGGGGGCTATACGCTGTGACAGCGATCCCTTTGGACTGACAGTAACTGATCAGTTTTTCCTGGGTAAGATACGGGTGGCACTCAATCTGTAAACATAGAAGAAAACAATTTGCCTTATTTGCATTCATCATTTATTTATTTCATTAAAAAAAATTTCACTGCTTGTTTGTAAAAAAAGAAAAGGGCAGGCTGCAATAAAAACAAAACAATAGAGAAGTTTAAGATTTGCATTCAGAGATCAACTATGCATATAATAGGAAATTTCCTGGCAGGTTTCCTGAACAGCTACTGGCAGTTGAACAGGCAAGCCATAATTTATCTGCAAACATAGTTTGGCCTCTTTAGAAAGCCACATGGTAGGTTTTACTTTTTTCCCCAATGCCACAATCTCTGGTTGCTGCACTCCTGATTCTCCCCATATAGGCTTTTCTTGGACTGCAGCACTTATTTCATAGTTGGTGGGATTTTCACAGGGCACTCATAATGTTCCCGTTTAATAGAAGACTACCAGCTTTCCCCAATGATTTCCTCCTTCTCCAGCAGCACCTTCAAATGCCCAATTCAATTTCTCAACCACCCGAGCAAGACAGTTATGCTGGTCAAGGTTGAAGTAGAAGAACGAATTGTACAAAAACAAGGAATAAGAAATGGAATTAAGAAGGAGAAATGCAATTTCAAATAAGCAAAGTAATCAAGCAAGCACCAAGCACGCACACATTGTTTTCTCCCATTGCCATCTCAGGCCAAGCTGGCTTGCAAGGCTTTTTGCAATGGCACAAACCCTGGAGAAACCATTTATCAAAGGCAGTGGCGGGATGTGCATATATACCAGGAACAACCGAGTTTTTCTTGCATCTTGTTCAACATTCTGTGGGGTGTGGAGAATTGTGGTCACTCCAGTCTTTACTTATTGGGGCTTAGTCTTCCTGACCAGCCAAGAAGGGTGCTGAACTATACTGGATAGAGCTGCAAACTTGCTGCGAGTTTTATTTCTGGATTCAACTGCTTTATTAAGGAGGCATAATGGCAACTTCCCAAAAAACTCATGCATGAGTTTTGCATGTATATTTTTTAATCAGTTCACAGCCAGGCCCCTGTAGGATTACCATGTTCCGGCAGTATCCAGAAATTCAGCTGCTTGTTTGAAGGAAGAAGCACACTGGTGAGGCACACAGACTATATTTAGGATGCAACAGGATCCCGAAGCATCCTTGTCTCTGTCACACGATACCTTGGACTCAGTATGCACTGCTCTTTGGGGCTTAATTTCATGCTCACTTAGCATAAATAACATACCAACTCACTCCATTCCAACCATCCTTTTGTCCGCCCACCACAAAGCTAAGAGTTCAGGTGCAAAATCTGAAAAGTTACCATTTAAAAAAACACAAACGACTCCACAGGGGGAAGTTCAGACAATTATTTTGACTGAGCAATTTCCAACGGAGGGGAGGACACCATAGCAGGTGTTGATTTGTGGTAAATAATTCAGCCAGTTAGTTTTCATTGCCAGCTAAAAACCTCCTGCCTCCAAGCCTTTGAGGCTGATAAGAGCGTAAAGCAAGGGACAAGCTCTTGCATACTTTAAGTCTCCATGATTTCTGATGGGGGAAAGTTTTGTGTGTTCTTAACTCTTTCCTCAACGTCTTCATCTTTTTTGAAAAGTGTTGTGAGGCGCTTCTTTTTTTTTGTTACAATCAAGTGGCGTATAATTTTCATGAAATAAGTAAATAACTATAATCAACATGCTTCCCCAATCCCGGGTGTGGGCGCTGCAGGGAAACAGACTCAAATCTAAGTTCAGCTATGAAATGACACCTCATAGACATCGGCCAATTTCACAGGGCTGCTGTGAGATCGAAGATTCCAGCGCTGGAAATGACTATGGGCAAGATATGATGTGGAATAAGAAAAGCAGAATAGTTCTACTTGCCGCTGTGAAATGATCAACCCTTCATAATCCCCTAAAAAGCTTCAGTTTACATCGCTGGGCATCCCACCTGATTATTTGCAGGCTTGTACTTCAACCCAGGCTTGTTCAAGATTCTCTCAAGCTGATCGTGGTTGAAATTGGAAACTCCAATAGACTTCACCAATCCAGCATCCACCAGCTCCTCCATTGCCTGGAGGGGGTGGGGTGGGCGACAAATGAAGACCAAATATTACATAAACATGTTGCAAACATAAATCTCCCCACTGTCCTTAGGAATTCCTCCTGGCCTGACTTTGGAAAGCTGTCACACTTTTGGGCCTGCTAAGCTCTCGTCTAATGAGATAACACCTTCAAAACTATCACATGCACCTCTCTGTGAACAGAAAGGGAATTTGGAAATGAGGAACTCCAGGCCAAAAAACCAGTAGAGTTATACCTTGGGTTCAGGTACACGCTTCAGGTTGAGCGTTTTCGGGTTGCGCTCCGTGGCGACCCAGAAGTAACGGAACGCGTTACCTCCGGGTTTCGCCGCTTGCGCATGTGCAGACGCTCAAAATGACGTCACGCGCATGCACAGAAGCGGCAAATTGTGACCCGTGCATGTGCAGACACGGGTTGCTTTCTCTTCAGGATGCAAACGGGGCTCCAGAACGGATGTCGTTCACATCCAGAGGTACCACTGTACCACATAGAAATAACTATTTGGTCAGGGGGATGTGGTGGTGTTTGGGGATGACTACTCCCCACTGGTAGTGGCGGAGGAAGGGGGTCCGGTGGGGGCGGTTTACCCCGGGTGTCATCCCGGGGGGGGGGTGACACTTGGTGTGCCACCCTCCCGTCACTCCCAAGCCTACCCTGAGCCGTTGGGGGAAGTCAGGGAGCCGCGCCGCTTTGCCGGCGGCCTTCCCCTTTTGTTTCGTCAGCTCAGGAGTTGGGGGAGTCTTGGGAGTCACAGGCGAGTGGTGCACCACTGCCCCGCGCTCCCGGCTGGAGGAGGCAGGCAGGCAGAGGAGAGGATGGGAAGGAGGCAGGCAAGCAAACAATGGAGGGGGTGGGAAGGGGAGAGGAAGGAAGTGGGATCGGTGGGTGCGCCTTTCATTCTGCCTGGAAGATGAGTGCCTACAGCTGGACTATCAAGTGGATTTAAAGGGTCACTTTGGGGGCGGCGCTGCAAACGCAGAAGGGATCTTGCAGTACGTTTATACAGACCTACTGGATTTAATAACACTCCTAAGTGAAGGCGTGCCTATATCTGACTGAAGCCGCCCAAAGGTTAATATTTTCTATATTCAAGGCAGATTAATTCCCTAAGCACAAGGGATGTGTACTGAAAATGGGAATTTCATACTCCCTTGTAAGAAATTGCGGCACTACAGAACCACGGCTGGCTGCCCCATTATAACATGTGATCTCTCTCTCACACGCACAAGAATGCAGTTTATCGGGCAAGTTTAGACTTGTCTGCTCAAAAGGAAGTCCCATTGTGCAGGGGACCTGGAAGAAGAGAAACAAAAGCTCCCTCAACTGAGGACCCAAACCCTGAAACACATAGGAGGAGAGGTGGGGTGTGAGGGAAGCGATGGAAGCAGCCGGCGCTTAAAAAGGGAATAAAATGGTTGCTGTCTTTCTATCTGCGCTGGCTCCCTGCCTGTTACATTACATGCGGGGAAACCCACGTGGGGTTCCTCTCTGTGTAAAGTCTTCAAGCTGTGTAGGGCAGCTGAGTGGGAGGAAGCAGGCAGACTCCGGAGGCCCCGCAGTGCGCCCCACTCTAGCCCCTATGGGCAGCCCACCCTGCCCCTGCGCACGCTGCCCCAGGCACCCGAGCGGCTTCCTCTGTTGCTGCGCACTGGTTCTGTTGCACATGGCATCTAGTCTGGCACAGCCACAATGGCGAAACAGAACTCAGTGCATATTTTTAAGTAAATTTGCTTTCACACATAAATCTGCAAATATCCTACCAAAGTCAAGAGCAGGGCTGGGGAACCTTTTTCAACCCAAGATCCACGCTCCCTTTTAAGGAACCTTTCAGGGTGCAGGACCAGAAGCAAAAGTGGCCAGAGAACAATGAATATTAGCTTCGTACAGCAAGCTTCTTTCTACAAAGACCTCTCTCCATCTTCCATCCAGAGATGCAAAAAGGCACCATCAGAGTTTGACGCATTCAAGTCAGGCAGAACCAGTCAAGGAGAGTGCAGGCCAATAAGATAAGATGTGTGCCTGGCATAAGAAGAGTCCGGGGGGGGGGGAGACAGAAAAAGGGGCTTAGAGGGCCACATCTGGCTCCCTGGTCTGAGGTTTGCAAACCCTAATCAAGAGGGACCTTTCTATGGTATTTGCAACTAGGCACAGCCAATTCCATGTAAAATCTTGAGCTTTACTTAGTGGAGAAGCCCTCCAAGGAACCGATATATAGCACAACTTAAGCCAATAGAAACTGCCATAAATAGCTGCAAGCTATGCAAAAGGTGAATGCAATAAATTGCACACAGAACAAAGAGAAACCTTTAACTGCAGCGGAACATACTTCCCAGGTGTCTTCAATCTTCGTGTTACTGGGTATTACCATGCCTGTTTCATCAGATGGGAATAGGTCATCGCCAGCCTGTCAAATGCAAAGCAAGAACATAAGAGGGGTTTGCTTTTGAGTAGATGAGGCTGTCTTGTGCAGAGTCAGACAACTGGCTTTCCCCAGTCCCCAATATACTTTCACAGGATGTGCCTGAAATTTAACCTGGGACCTTGTGAACAAAGGGATATGCTTTGTGCCAAGCCAGACCATATTCTTGCCTTTCCTGGAGATGCCAGGGACTGACCTTTGCACATTCTGCACACAAACCACATGCTCTGCTACTGAAATACAGCACCAGTGTAAAACAGACGGCGTGGCATTTTCTTTGTACAACGGGGCAAGAAAAGCCAGGATCTCAAGCAACACCACTGCTCATCCAGACAACCAGATCAGCCAAACGCTTCAGTTATTTTTCTGAAAAACCATTAATTCTAGAAGGTAACCGGAGCAGTCTCTGTCGATTGTTCCTCTGTCGTAAGCATGCCTGGACTAAAATACTCCTGGCAGAATCATCACACCTCCCTGCTCCAGGATCTCAGAAGCTTGAGTGTCAAGCTCACAGCTTTTTCAGACACAAGCGCAATGAAAGAATACCAACCATATGCTCTTTTTTATACCTTTAGCCAGTGGTGAAGTGGTCCAGGGTCTTGGGTAAGTGGGAGATGTCAAAGACCCCTTACTATTTCTGTAGAGGGCCCCATCTCTAGCGTCCAAGAGTCGCCCAATCAGCAGGAAAGGGGAGCTCTTTTTTTGCCACCGTATTTTCCAAAGCTAAGCATTTAGGAACACTGGAAACAGGAGGTGCTCCAGTTTCAAGACAAAGATGTGCAGGTTCTGTTATGTACAGTGGAACTTCGTGGAAAGCACACTGTTATGCCTATCAGCTTGGTTGCTCGACAGCAAACAGGCAAGATCCCTCACTGGTCTTTTCAACGGCTTTATTCTTGGTGTAAAACATTTACAGTGCAGAGCGCCTCAATTCCATGTCTTGCTCAGTCACTAGCAGAATCTGAGAGTGGGCGGTCCCTAACCTTTCCCCAGCAGAGTAGTCTCTTGACCCCCAGCCAACGCCTCCCCTCTCTGAGCGAAAACCTACTGCGCAGGGAAGGCGTGGGTAAAGGGGGACCTCCCTCCCCCCCCCGCGCTTTGCTCAGGCACGGTGTCCTGGCTCTTTCTTGCATCCCCTGAGCCCTGCATCTCTTCCCCACTAGAGGCGGGGCTTCCCTCCTCCGCTGAGGAAGTGCTGCTTCCCACGATCTTTGGAGGCTCTCTGTAATCCAGCTGCCCTTCCACCTCTCGCCTCTGAGCTGATGGCAGTTCCCTGACACACACACTCCGAAAGGAGGGATTAGAGAACTCCAAACCATTTGCCCGTGTACATCCACAGAAAACAGTACATCTAACTGAAACACATGGAGATCTGCACTGATTGTTGTAATGCATCCCTAATCACTGTTGTATAATTGTAGGATTATTAGAAGCGTTGTGGCTGTGACCCTGCATTTTTGGATTGGCCCCTATACTTCTGCCTTTAGCATTTCTACACACCTGCCTTTAGCAGGAGTGGCCAGAGGTTTCCAAATGTTGATCTACCACTATAAAGACTTTGTGAGGTGCAGCCAGCAAGGGAAGGAAATGCGATCTGTGTGAGAGCTTCTCCCTTCCGGCTGCAAGGATACCAGATGCCTGACCCACCATAACTGGGGAGCAGGGCCTTTAGTGCAGCTGCCCCAGTTTTGGAGAGCAGCATCCCTGCAACGATACAACTGGTGTCCACTATCTGGAAACAACTGAAAATGGTTGCGTTCAGACCAGCTTTCTCAGCTGAATGAACAGGTCTCTGCCATGAGTGCCTACTTTTTATTGTTTTGATTTATATGATGTAATTTGCAGTGTTGTTTTCAGCCGTTTTGATTTATTTGTGTGCGTTGCCTAGAGGTAAGGACAGAAACTGAAAGACAGACAGACAGACAGACAAACAAACAAACAAACAAGAATACCTTGAATCCCAGAGGCCAGTGAATAAGGTAGAGGTCTAGATACTCCAGCTTCAAGGCTTTAAGAGTTGCTTTACAGGCACCCTTCACCAAGGCTTTCTCGTGGAATGTGCACCACAGCTGGGCGGGGGGTGGGAAGAGGAAGGATAGCAAGAACACAGGTTAATTCACCAGATTACATCTATTCCACAATGCTTTTTTCTTTTTAAAATAATATTTTATTAAAGCTTTTTCATAATATAATAGGATAAAAGAAACTAATCTAAATAAAAACAAATTGGGGGGGGGAGGAAACAAGAGTTCTCTTTCAAAAGCCCTTGTCCCACACAGAAAGTGTGGCCCCTCCCAGCTCTCACCTGGGGACTTTCATAGAATCGTGCAATTGCAAAGTTGGAAAGGACCCTGAGGATCTTTTCTTTCTTCTCCCAGTGTCTCATCCTGGGAGAGGTCTCCTCTTCCCTGCCTCTCACTCAGAGCTCCTTCCACCACAGTGTTATCTCCCCCCCCCCCGGAAGAAAATACGTCTATCACATGAACTGATGGGAATGGCTCCATTAATCCGGCAATCTTGCAGGGCCGGGGAAGCAGTGGCCCTCCAGAGGTTACTAAAATGCAACTCCTACCATTCCTGAGCACTGAGCACAAAACAGTTCCTTCACAACACAAAATTCACTCTTGGTTTCCCCAAGTTCCTTTGTTTCAGCAACCTAGTCTTTTTTTGACAGTGGTTGTGGACTTGTTGCTATTGCTGAACAACTAACAGTCAGAAATCCTCAGTAATGCCCTGCACATCGCTCAGAGATCTATCAACAGAACCTGATCCACCTTCTGCTCACCTCTGCTCTAAGGGATCGGACTTTCAGCTTGGGGTGGGGGGTTATTAAAGGTAAAGGGACCCCTGACCATTAGGTCCAGTCGTGGCAGACTCTGGGGTTGCGGCGCTCATCTCGCTTTATTGGCCAAGGGAGCCGGCGTACAGCTTCCGGGTCATGTGGCCAGCATGACTAAGCCGCTTCTGGCAAACCAGAGCAGCGCACAGAAACGCAGTTTACCTTCCCGCAGAGTGGTACCTCTTTATCTACTTGCACTTCGATGTGCTTTCAAACTGCTAGGTTGGTAGGAGCAGGGACCGAGCAACGGGAGCTCACCCCATCGCGGGGATTCGAACCGCTGACCTTCTGATCGGCAAGTCCTAGGCTCTGTGGTTTAACCCACAGCACCACCCGCGTCCCTTGGGGGGTTATTAGACCAAGCTTTATCTTTGGAAGCCCAACCATCTTTCATCGGCTGGGGCTGGTATACTGGCTCTGGTCTCTGCTAGCCTGGCCAGTTACTCACATCTATGATAACGTCCCTCACTGCTACACTTTGTTGGATGGCCATCTGTCACGGATGCTTTAGTTGAGATTACTGTACTGTGGGGGGTTGACCTAGATGATCCTTGGGGTCTCTTCCAACTCTACAGTCCTATGATTCTTTGAAAACATAGGTTACAACCTGGACTGTGTGTATGGGATAGATCTCACCGGTCCTGAACAAACGGCATTGATTCCTCGTCTATTCCCAAACCAAATGCTAGGTGCTCATCTTAACATTCAAAGCCCTAAATAGCTTATGACCAGGATAACTCAGGAAGCACTTCCTCTCCCTGGAACCTGCCAAGGTAAGAAGCTCCCCTGTGGATACGTCATATATGCTTTATCTATTAAATATCTGGAAAGTGGCCCATTGGTAAAATATGATGGGCCCTTCTCTCTGGGGACAGTCAGCATCAAGCAAAAAAGAAAGTTTAGGAGTACATTACAAATCTGGTTGCAACCCACTTTTCAAAGCCCAGCAGGTGGGAAAGTGGGGTATAAATGTATATACCTTACTGACAATGAAAAGGTCCTCACGCTTTACAACTCCAGCCTTGATTTTCTCCTGGATTCCGCTGCCAACCTCTTCTTCATTTTGGTACACATAGGCACAGTCTATGTGGCGATATCCCACGTCAATGGCTTTCTTCACAGCCTCTGCTACTTTCCCTGGTGGGGACTGAACAACAGAGAAATCCTGTTCAAGCATCCCATTAACTTGCCACACCTTCCTCTTTGCTCCACAATCGAGTATCTATCCATTGTCAATACTCTGGGCCTAGCACAGACATAATACTTAAAACATGAGCAGCAGCCAAGCAGCCACCATGGTTGGTCACCATAGACTTGGTAAAGATCCTAAACCAGAGGTGGAAAACATTTTCCTTTTTTTGCCACGGAGGCCAGATCTGACTTAGTATAAAGACAGCTCATTGCGTTCTAGCTTTGTTCTGCAGGCAAATTAAAAAGCAGCCTTGTCATCCTCGCAGAATCTTATATTTGCATCAAAGGCTAATATTGGGAGCAAGTGGGATAGTTTGAGTGGGTGGCAGGCAAAAGCAAAGGAAGCAGGTAATGTGCATTTGGCAAAGACATCTCTGGCGTGTTCAGCAATGTAAAAATGGAACTTGAAACACACATGCATGTGTGTGAGGGAGAAGAAATGACCTTGCTGCCCCTTTAAGCTGCTAACGTGTAAATAGTCATTATCACCATCGGTTTCTTTATATACAGTGGTACCCCGGGTTACATACGCTTCAGGTTACATACACTTCAGGTTACAGACTCTGCTAACCCAGAAATAGTACTTCGGATTAAGAACTTTGCTTCAGGATGAGAACAGAAATTGTGCTCTGGTGGCGCAGTGGCAGCAGGAGGCCCTGTTAGCTAAAGTGGTGCTTCAGGTTAAGAACAGTTTCAGGTTAAGAACGGACCTCCAGAATGAATTAAGTATGTAACCAGAGGTACCACTGTAATACAATTTTCTACATATTCAGCTGTGCTCAAAGCGGCTCACATAAAAAGCAGAATGACTAGTACAGCGGCTATATAATAAAAGGTATAATATCACTACAATATAACACTTTAAAAAATCCGTACCAACGGTTAACAGTTCATTTAACAAACATGAAAAGGCAAGCGAGCGTATAGCTTATCAATTCTGAAGTCATCTTAGTCGTGTTCGACTCTCCGTGACCCCATGAACCAGAGCATGCCTTGGAAACGCTCGCTTTCTTCTTAAAGCTTCTCCTTTTTTACGTCCATGGAGTTTTCTTAGCAAAATACTGGAGTGGTTTGCAGCTTATTAATAGGCACAACTAAAAATACTTAGCATCATAAAGTTGGAAAGGACCATGAGGGTCATCTAGTCCCACCCCCCTGCAGTACAGAAATCTTTTGCCCATCATGGGCCTCAAACCCTCAACCCTGAGATTAAGAGTCTCATGCTCTACTGACTGAGCCATCTCAGTTACTAGTGTCATCAGTTTTGGGGCGGCTGTTGGATGTAACATTACTGGATATGCTTTTATCTGTGCCCCAGGCAATGAACGTAATCAAAATGGCATTTGGCTGCCCAAATTATGTTTTCAGGCGTGTGCTTTTCTTTCCTCCCTCAGATGCAAGGCACGTCACAGGAAGACTTGGGAGCCTGTGAGAAGTCCAGACCCTCAAGGGCTTGCTGGAACTAGTAGACCAGGAGATGGAGATGGCTATCCCTCAAAGCATCTAGCAAAATAGCAAATGGCAAATAAATTTGTAGGCCCGTTTCATTAAGGATGTCTAGACGCCACCAATATTAAAGGCCAAAGGCTGCAGTGTTTATTAGATTGAAGAATTAGGAGAAGGGAATCTTGTTTGAGACAGATGGGTCCCTACAGCCAGAGATCCTGCTTGACTGACTCTGTGTCACTGCTAATCATCGGCAGAGTGAATTGACCAACATTTATTGGATTGCACCGAGACCTCTAGCTTACTGAAATGAACAAACTGCCAACAAAAGGTTGTGTATTGGGTGGTGGGGAATAATTTTCAGGCTGAAACATTGACATATTGTCTATGTGGTGAACGTAGAAAACTGGCAGTCTTCCAGTGAGCTGCAAGGCCAGTCCAAGGTATTAGTACTAGTGTACAAGGTCTTGAATGACTGGTGATCAAAGTACCTAGAAGAGCACCTCTCTCAAAATAATCTCTGGCCCAATGATTGGCAGGAAAGAGCCAGTCCATGCCACCGAGTGCTGCCAGGCTGGGGCAGCCCTCTGACAGGGCCTTCCTGGTGGTGGCTCTCCACTTGTGGAACAAAATTCCTGGCGAGGTGTGTCTGTCCCGCTCATTATTAATATTCAGGAGGAATTTAAATACCCGGTACATTCCTGTTCACCCATACATTTGATGGATGAAAGATAGTTTCTGGCAACCTTGAAATTATTAATTATGAGGGTATGTGGCTATATTTGAACACTTTTAGATGTTCTAATCTTTACTGTTTTTACTACTTTGTTGGCTCCTTTTCGAAGGAATGGCAGGAAATATATTTTAATAATCATCATGCAGCCACAGGGTGGGCCGCACACGGAATTCACGTGTGACAAGTGCACAGCCCCAGAACCTCTCTGGTTCTGATAAGCTTTCTTCTATTTATTTTTGTTGGCACTGACTGTTCCACACTAAACACAAGTTATTGTATATATTATTAGCAAACTTTGCTCCTTCTGCAGCTGAAGTGGCATTATTTACACACAAGAGGAAGGCAGCAACAGGCTACAAAAGCTGCTGAAGTACAAAAGATCTACAGGCAATCCAAAAAGACATAGTTCTTTCCACGCTTTTATTTAATTAAAGTAACACATGCTTTTGAGAATTATCTGTAAGTTTTACCCATCTGCTCACTTAGGAAAGCATTTCTGGCTTTGCGTTTTCACACTATGCCCTCAGAATATTTAGAGGGATACCACATGAAAATTTGGTAGTACCAAAATTTTTGGTAACCAAGCAGCAGAAGATCTATACATTGTGCACTATATTGCTCTCTGTATTCTGAACCAAGAACTACGTTTATCCTTGATTTGCTAAGCAAGAGACCTGATGCGGCTGATCAAGTGATCACCTATTTGTTGTCTGGTTTTGGCAAATTTGCGGAGGACAAATTTGTGAGGTTTGCAGTTGCTGCCCCAAAATTGAGGATAACATGGTGGACTGTAAAGATTTAATTGGGAATGGAATATATATATATATATATATATATATGCAGGTTTTGGTGTCTTCGGGTGTCTTCCCGTGTAAGAGTCGGGGTGTCTGTGCGACGTTTCGACGAGGTCTCACTCGTCATCTTCAGGCTGGTGCTTTCGGCTTCTTGTTGCTGGAACAGAGCAGAATCTGGTGTTTGAGTTCCTATAAATACTGTTGAGGGGTGTGGTGTATAGCCTCCAACGTTCTGGGCAGAGAGGAAGTTCCTAGATTAGTGTGCCTTTTCTTCTTTTGTTCCTTAATTACTTGAGGGATATCTTGAGTGATTTCATGAGTGATATTCTGAATACCACTGGGTGGGTGGCTCAAGTAATTAAGGAACAAAAGAAGAAAAGGCACACTAATCTAGGAACTTCCTCTCTGCCCAGAACGTTGGAGGCTATACACCACACCCCTCAACAGTATTTATAGGAACTCAAACACCAGATTCTGCTCTGTTCCAGAAACAAGAAGCCGAAAGCACCAGCCTGAAGATGACGAGTGAGACCTCGTCGAAACGTCGCACAGACACCCCGACTCTTACACGGGAAGACACCCGAAGACACCAAAACCTGCATTCCTGTACCCGTGAAAATCTACGAAAGCAAATATATAAATATATATATATACCATTAGTATTATGTTCGTGTGAGTGTATGTGATTGTGTTTTAATGCTATATATACTGTAAAGGACGTATACTCTTTTTTCTGGTGGTTGATATGACCATGATGGTCGAAACAACAACAAACAATAAATACACTTCAGAAACAAAAATCCTTTCGGAGGTGGGGGTGGGGTGGAGCGAAAACAGGTTCAGTCTGAGGAAGAGGTTGGAGAGAGAAAGCTTGTCCATCAAGTTCTCAATAGAGGGTGTGTGGCTTGCTGCAGTCAAATGGCAGCTTCATTTAAAGTCTCCAGCACCCTTGGGAATGAAATCGCTCTTTGTTACCTTTCTAAGCACACCTCCTGAAAGGTAATGCTGCAGGGCTTGCGGGGGCCAAGAAGCAAATTAGCAAGGCCTGACTGGCAGGAAGCTATAAGCTCCTGACTGCTCAGAGCTCTCAGAAGAAGCTTGTGAGGAAAAAATGGTTCCTGGGGCCTAAAAGGTGGGAAACCTCCAAGCAGTTCAGATAATAAAAAGTACTCAGTAGAGGTGAGGTGGCCCAGTGCAAAGCTCATCCTCTTGGCCATTACGCCAGCTTCCTTCAACCTGGGTCCTTCCAGATGTTTTGTGCCCAGGGCCGATGGGAGCTGCCACCCAAAATATCTCCAGGATGGAGAAAGCTGAACTATGCTAAGCCTCTGATTAGCCAAAACAGACTGAACTGCAAGGCTGGCTGCCAGAAATTCACCAGCACGTTATGTCTTTTTGTCCCATGAGAACATCATCCTTTTAAGTCGACCCTTAGGATTATCTTCAAACTACTGGAAAAGAAAAACAAGCAAACCAACAATGCCGTTTTCTACTTTTTCCTCATTAAAATAAAATGGCCCTCTACAAAACAGAAGTTGCTGCTGCTCCTTGTAAGAAAAGGAAGTTACCGTATTTTTTGCACCGTAACACTCACTTTTTTCCTCCTAGAAAATAAGGGTAAATGTCTGTGCGTGTTATGGAGCGAATGCCTACAGATGGCGGGGGGATCTGCTGCAGTCGTGAGCAGAGGATCCATGGTTCCCCTTCCTTTCCTCCTCCGTGGTTACAAAGCATGGATCCACATGGATCCTCAGGATTTTTGCATTGGGCTACTCCAAACTCACTGTCAGATCACATGTCTGTGGCCACAGCATGAACCACAAAAATCATATATCCACTATTTCGTTTAGAATAATTTTTTCCTTGTTTTCCTCCTCTAAAAACTACGTGCGTGTTATGGTCTGGTGCGTGTTATAGAGCGAAAAATACGGTATTTCCTCCTTTTTCCTTTGAGGCCCAGGCAACATGTTTGGCCAGGCAGAACCCCACCTGCCTCACAAAAATCTACAACACAGATCTGGAATAAGATTAAAGATGCCCAAAGAGTACAACATGTAAGCACACACAGTTTCCTTGTTGCATTTTCTCTACAAACTTTGCCAGCTGCTTCTTCAGATCCCCCGCCACCGCCGGCTGAAGCTTACTCGCTTCAGATTTAAGTGGAGCCTGCAGCTACACTTAGTGGTTGGGTTTTGCAGTTAAGAGTGTTGGACTAGGAGCTGGGTTCAAATCCCCAATCTGCCATGAAACTCACTGGGTGAACTTGGTGGTCCATTCACATTCTCTCAGCCTAACCTTACGAGGATTAAATGGGGAGGAGAAGCAGAACCACATATACTACCTTGAGCTCAGTGGAGAAGCAAAATGTGTACGTTATAATAAATAGATAGCTGCTTTTGTGAAGTGTTCCGATAGCCCATACCTTCCAGCATACTCCATTTCTACCCAGTTTTCTGTCCCCAACTCAGCATTTCATGGACACTGAAGACACTCTGTCCTCATTAAAAATCAACTATCATTACATTCACCTTCCCAAGCAGTTCCCCATCCCTCTGTCCCCTTAGGGATTTGTTCTTAAGCATTTTCTTTTTTAATTTCTGCAAATCTCTGGGTTCTCCAATGTCTTTTGATACCTCCGGCTCCCTGAGCATGGGTAGGGCTGTTTTGGCTACATGAGCCAAGGCACTCGCCTCAGGACATCGAAATCTGAGGAAGCGATAATTGCAGCATCTCTCTTTCAAGATGCAAAAACGCTTTTTAAAAAACCCTTTTAAAAAACCCGATGTGTGTTTTCTTTTTCTTTTTTTAAGAAATAAAAATAAATGTTTTCTTACACAGCTTAAACCCTAAAAATGGCATTAGCAAAGCTTGGGAGACCAAAAGAAACTTCACTGTTTTTACAAATAGTCTCCTTCAGGCAGCCAATAAAATCTAGCAGGATGAGAACGTTCTCTGCCACTCCTTGAAAGAGACTCATTGAACTGAACAGAACTTCCAACTAAGCGTGCATAAAATAATTCTGCATTACTGCCAAAAATCTCCCCAGTGAAGCTTCTTTACCTTCAACGGCTGCACAATCTGCAAAAATTTGGAAGGCAAATAATTTCCCCCAGCAGCCAGTGAAGACAAAAGCAATCTTCCTGCAGAATTTTTATAGCACATATAAAACACTTAAGGGCCCAACAGGAAAAAAAAGAAGTTGGTAAATGTGCACTTCACCCCTATTAGTTCCATAAAGTTTTTTTTTTTTTTGGGGGGGGGCCTTACTGCCAAATTATAGAGTTTAAGAGCAGCAGCCGTGGGCATGGAGGTACATCAGAATTATTGGCATTAGAATTTTTTAATATATTTTTTAATGTTACGGTGGTAATGGAGGAAAACTGTGTTAGAAAGCAGTTTTAAACAAAGTTGAAATCAATTATATAAAATAGGCAAAACCATTTCCAGATATCCATTTTATATAAACCAGTTTCACACTAACTCTGACCCATATTTTTTATTCCAGTAATGTCTCTGCCCTTCTCCGCACAAAAAATATCCAAGCAGCACAGCACAAGGAATTTTATTCATGCAATTTACTAACCTTAACAATGGGCTTTCAAGGAAAGAGGAAGGAATGTTATATAACAGCTGCTTGCATTTCACAGAATAAGGAATTGCTCCGCTCTGTATACCACCAAAAAGACAAATTAAGCAAAATCTGCAAAATATATTAAAGGGGGTACGGAGACCAGAGTGTCCCGAGAGGCAGATCTGATCAAAGGCAAACCGGAAAAAGCAGAAATAAAGTAAAAACTGCAAAAGCAGCAAACGTGCACCCTATTTTGGGGCATGCAAAACGAAGCGAAAGCGAAGCTTTTAATTACTTTGGATGCTGCCAGACGCAGTGGAAAGCTTTGTCCGAGGCGAGGAAAAAGATCGCCCAGAAAGCATGAACTGGGAAGTGGCGGCAGCGGCGGCAGCAGCAGCAGCAGCAGGGTGGGCAGATGGAAGATGCCATCGGCCTCAAGAGACCCGCTTACCATCCCTCTTTCTTGACACGACAAACACCCACCTTCCAAGTCCCCAGGCCCAGAATGGGCATCTTCGCTTTGGTGCAGAGCTCCACGTATTTGGCCATGATTTCCCGGGCGCCGAGGGGGGAGCGAAATGCCACGTTAGGCCGAGAAGCGAGCTGGAAGCGCAGCGCAGCCGCCTCCAAAACAGGCGCATTTAATGGGCTTTAGCCACGCCCCGGCAGGCGCTCGTCGCCCAGAGGGGGCTGGAGGAAAAACGTCGAGACATTTCAAGTTTGGGGGCTGCTCCCTCCCGCCAACAGGCTCGCGCCTCCTCCTTGTTCGCTGCGCAGCCCAGCGCCTTTTGATTCGGAACGGAGCGCCGCTGATCCCCGTGAAAACAAGCGCGCGTAAAATTGCACAGGAAAAAGTTGGAGAGGGGGGTGGTAAATGTGGCTTGCGGTTTATTAGACCCTCTTTGAGTGTTAGATCTGGACTTTTTCGCGGCGATCGCAGAGAGGAGCAGCTTTGCGCCTCCCCATCCAGGCGCAGCGCATCATCCTTGCCCCAGATAGTCGGGCCGGCTGCCTATGAAAGGGACCCGACGCCGGCCCAAGCGGGGTCAGGAAAGCGCAGCTGCTTCGGGAAGAGGGAGGGAGTGGGGGGGGGGGCGGGAGCTAGGCTCGATCCGGGCGAAGGAGTCGCGGCCTCAGCAGCAGCCGCCGGTTGGAAAGGATAAGGCGGAGCAGGCGCTTGCCCCGGGGCGCGCAAAAAGGGAGGCTTAGGTGGCCCACAAAGGTCCGAATAGTTAAAGCTATGGTTTTCCCAGTAGTGATGTATGGAAGTGAGAGCTGGACCATAAAGAAGGCTGATCGCCGAAGAACTGATACTTTTGAATTATGGTGCTGGAGGAGACTCTTGAGAGTCCCATGGACTGCAAGAAGATCAAACTTATCCATTCTGAAGGAAATCAGCCCTGAGTGCTCACTGGAAGGACAGATTGTGAAGCTGAGGCTCCAATACTTTGGCCACCTCCGGAGAAGAGATACTCCCTGGAAAAGACCCTGATGTTGGGAAAGATGGAGGGCACAAGGAGAAGGGGACGACTGAGGACGAGATGGTTGGACAGTGTTCTCGAAGCTACCAGCATGAGTTTGACCAAACTGCGGGAGGCAGTGGAAGACAGGAGTGCCTGGCGTGCTCTGGTCCATGGGGTCACAAAGAGTTGGACACAACTAAAGTACTAAACAATAACAACAACAGGTGGTGAGGACGTGCTCCTTGCGAAGGGAGCCGAAACAGAGTCAGGCCCGCCTGGGGACGCGGGGGACACGGCCCGGCTCTCGCTGGTCCCAAGGGAAGCGCCAGGTGAAGCAAGCCAGCTTCTTACAGCGGGACGGGTCCAGGAAGGAAAGCGGGGTCAGGGCCGCACCAAGGCATTTTGGCACCTGAGGCGAAGTACAACCAGGGGACAATGAGGGAGGGAAGATCTGCCTCAGGAACAAGAAGAGAATAAAGATCTACATCGGGGATGGGGTGTGGGGGAGGCGAAATCAAATCAACCTTGCCGGATGGTTGGAGTGGGGATCAAGAGCCATGCGAGGAGGGAAAGGGCTTGTTTTGAATTACACTAGGCAGGTGCAGAGCCCAGGAGACCCCAGAGTGGTCCCTAGGGGTGAGAGGAGACTTAAACAGCAGAAATCCAAAGAGGCAACGCCTATCTGCAAGCCTCAACTATTTCCTGTTTTTGTTTGTTACAGCCAGGATCTCTAGCCTTGGGGGTGGGTGGGGATGTACACTCCATTCTCCGTAGGTATGAATGTAGGGTTAGTCTGCTAGGTAGGGAAGTATCTTCAGTCCAACTGCTATTTTCCTCTTTTCCATTCCAGGTTTTAAATATTTTTAGGCAATAAAGCTTTGAACCTTCATTTTTGGCCTGGTTATTTGTCCTTATATTCCCTCTCAAAGGAAAACCCTTTTTCAGCAGGTGGCGGGTCCACTGTCCCTCAGACCTTGCCGGGGGCTGGACTATATACTGGGGGGGGGGGGAATGAACAAATTCCTATGCCCCACAAATAACCAAGAGATGTATTTTAAATAAAAGGGCACATTCTGCTCATGTAGAAACATGCTGATTCCCAGACCATCCGTAGGCCGGATTTAGAAGGCGATTGGGCCAGATCCGGCCCCTGAGCCTTAGTTTGCCTACCCATGTGAGCTGTAGGTGTCCATGGCGCATCATCACCTTGACACACAGCAAGGCTGTTTTTAAAGTTCACTATCTAGTTCCACCCCAAATCTGTTGGCCATGACAAACTGGCTTTGGAGGACATGCATTTAAACTGCAAGCCCCACCCCCCCATTTTTAAACCATGAAATGTATTCCTACTTGTTCATAAATAATCCCAAGGTCCTTCCATTATCTAGCCAAGGCAGTTAAAGAACAAGCTCAAAATTGATTTTAACCTCAAGGGGAAATTCTGCTCTGCTCAATGGCCTCATGGGAGATCACAAGCTTTCTTGTTTGATCTTCACCAGCTAAATCCTATGTACCAAATCTTATTCAGAATTTTATTTATGATACCTCATGATTTTTCCTGGCTCACACTGCAGCCAGGAAAATCATGAGGCTGTATGGGTTCTTAGTGGAGGGGTAGTACCTCTGATGAGGGGACACATCCTGCTCCTTCTGGTGTAGCTTGTCCACCTTTGGTCCCCACTCTGCACTCAGCTTTCACTTGTGGCTCCTAGAAATTGTCAGCACACAACAGCAGCCACACCCAGGGAATGGTTTGGGCGGGCTAAACCAGGTGAAGGTAGCCGATGGGTCTCAAACCCTCGGTGAGTTAGGGACTTCCCTTGCATGCCAAGACAGGCTCCTGCAGATTGAGCAGACGAGACCAATAGTGGGTCCAGTGGTCAAGAAGGTGGTTTCCGCACATACTATAGAGGGAAGTGAGGGGCAGACGGGGCTTGCCAACCTGGGAAGGTAGCCTATCTAGGAGAAGGAAAGCTCTGATCCTAAACCTCTGCTGCCTTATGGGAGAAGATAAGGCTAAGGAGTAAACCCTGCACAAATCTGGAGTGCAGCTCCTAAGACAATTGAATGGTGCCTTTTACGCCTCCTGGCAACTCCTGCAACCAAGCTGGTGCCAAAATGTATTGCTCTGCTTTCCTTTGGACCACTTCAGCAAGGCTGACGGGGGTTTTGTTGTCTAGGCAGCCCAGCACCTCCATACACAGTGCCCAGGCTTTCGCCCTGGTGAGGTCACTTCAGCACTGCTAATGCAGCAGTTTTTCTTCACCCCCAGACGATCACTCCACTGTTTCTCAAGATGGAGCGATAATGACAACAACTGCAGCCCCATTTTGAAAACTTCATTACAAGCAGGAAACGTGAGGCATGAACTTACTATGGCTTAAAGAAGCCATTATTTTCTTCTCCTCAGCTCTCCATCTGCACTCTGGAAAAATAATACAGTGGTACCTCGGGTTAAGTACTTAATTCGTTCTGGAGGTCCATTCTTAACCTGAAACTGTTCTTAACCTGAAGCACCACTTTAGCTAATGGGGCCTCCTGCTGCCACTGCACTGCCAGAACAAGATTTCTGTTCTCACCCTGAAGCAAAGTTCTTAACCTGAAGCACTATTTCTGGATTAGCGGCATCTGTAACCTGAAGTGTATGTAACCTGAAGTGTATGTAACCTGAGGTATGTAACCTGAGGTACCACTGTTTAAAAGCAAGTGGGGATTTGTTTTTGTTTTCTAATGAAAGATCTACATACACATATATAATTGATCCATATATAATTGACCCATAATATATTAATGTGCAGAAAATAAGTTTTTTTAAAATGAAGTGGCATGCTCAGAATTGCATGTCATTGTGCCTGATATTAATATTCATGCCTATGCAATTAGATATGTGTGTGCAAAAAAGCTGAGCCCTCCCCAGCAATGTATTCAATAAATGTGTAAGGGGAGGTGGAGGTACTGCAGCCTAATTCTACAGGCACCCCACCCTGGCATCCACACATTTGCTATGAGTGAGAAGGGAGTTCCTCTATGCATGTCCTGATTTGGTCAGGTGGAGTGATGCACCTGTAACAGGTGGTTGGTGGTGGGGCAACAGGTGCATTGGTGCAGCCCTGCAACCTCCTCCCCTTATCTGAACACTATGTGTGTATGTAATCTAGACCTTATTAGATAAAATATCACCAGATGTAACTTCTGGAGATGTGAAGGATGGGCTGTGTCTCATAAGAATTAGTTTCACTAGCACACTTGTGAAAATAATGACAGAAATGTTAAAAGCCACATTCAGAATCTCTGCAAAAGGCAGAATAGGTAGAAGCAGGGACCGTTATTTATCAGGGATAGATAAACACACAAACTCCATGGTAAACAGAGATGATAAGATAGGGAAATCTTTTGCTTTTGTTTATTACTTGCTTAAATTAATGAAAAACTGACCTCTAGTGGCTGAAATGGGAAACAGTGCATTATATTCTGTGGCAGCATGTTCAGCAGATGCATTGAAGAACCACAACTTACCACAACCGACTTTTTCTTTACAGAGAATGAACAATGGTAATAAAATATAGAGGAAAAGTTGCCCCCGACATGAAGTTGTTCGGGTTTAAACTGCCCCAAGATTCATAGTTGTTTTTGCCAAAAAGTAGTTGAGACTGCTTCGACAGCCTTGAGCTGGTTTATAGTACGTGTACGTGCCTATGTACATAACATGATCGCACAGCTTCATATATGAACTACTCTGAAAGAAAAGAATGACATTTGAAGTGGCAAAAATATTCCTTTGTGATGGCTCTTTGCATTTTTGCAAGTATTCACCTGAATTTGCAGTTATCAAAGACAACCCGGCTGGGGCAACCCAGTCTGATGGGGGGAATACAAATAATGAAATTATTATTAGAATTGAGATCCTATTTACGAACTCTGATTTCGATTTCCATCCCGATGGCTCTGCTATGAGCAGCATGACTGCAGAAGAGCTGGAACACTGACCCCGCCCCCCCAACAGTGTCCAAACGCTCAGTATCTTCTTTCCTTTGGGGCCGCAATTACAAAGCCATTTAAACGAGCAAGTTCCAATGAGCAGAGCAGGGTTTACATTACGCATGCGCAGAGGCGCGCTTGCACGTGCAGAACTGCAACAAAGGAACCTACACCAGCATCCCAGCTAGGCCACAACGCAACGCTCCAAAGACGGCCCACAGCCGGCGAATCAGTTGCTTATTGGCTTGGAACCACGTCGATCATCGCTCTGTCCAATCCAGCCCCTCTTTCCTCCCGTGGCGTCACCTGGGAGTTGATGCCGCGCGAGTCGTTCCCGGTCACGTAGTCCACGGCCTCCCTCTCCGCTGTCGTCATCGCGGAGCTCTTCCTGATAGGCGGCCGCTCCGCTTCCTATCTGTGAGCGGCAACCCAAAGCTCCAATCGGATGGAGAGGATCCGAAGGGGCTGGTGAAGTTCTCGCCCCGCCCACCAGCAGGACCCAGCCTGGAGCTGTTAGCAACTGTCTGCGGCCGCATCAGCAGCATTTGCACGGGGGCTGGCTTTGCTTTCGGCGCTCTGGCTTTCTCTTGTGCCGAGGTAACGGGTGGTCAGAGCAATTTTCAATATTCGCATGGGGATTTCACCCAATAATATAATGGAGAATATTTTAATGGTGCATGGCGGCAGTTTAGGCTTGTTTTGCTATGCACCCTTTTAATTTTAGTCTTGGGCTTGGATGTTGCTATTCTTCTTGTTGTTAACTATTATTAACTATTATTATTATTATTATTATTATTATTATTTATTGTTATTGTTGTTGTTAACTACTATTAACTATTGTTGTTAGCCGCCCTGAGCCCGTCTTGGCTGGGGAGGGCAGGGTATAAATAAATTATTATTATTATTGTTATTGTTATTATTATTCTGTTCGCCTTGCCTCTTCCCCTGAGTATTTCTCAAACTTGCGCGGGCAGCTCTTGTTGGACTATAACTCCCATTATCCCTAGCTAGTGGGACCAGTGGTCGGGGTTTTTTGTGTGTGATGGGAGTTGTAGTCCATCAACAGCTGGGTACCCAAGTTGGAGAAACACAGTCTGAGGCTTAGAAAGGATGGTGTTTGGAGCTAGATTTTGGAGATTTGGTCTTTAGTCCAGTGGCCATTGTCATGGATGAGATTCTTGCATTGCGGGGGGTGGGGCGGGGTCCGCTAGATGACCCTCAAGGGTCCCTTCCAGCTCCATGATTCTATGACCGTAGGAAGCTGCTTTGCACTGAGCCAGGCCATAGGTCTAATCTAGCTCAGGACTATCTGTGTACAGGATTGCACTGACTTGCAGCCGTACAAGGTGTTGATGTCAGGGGGAATTTTAGGTTGTTTCTGCTTGTGATCTGAGTCCGCGTTGGATCTCTGTATCCAGTGATGTATTTTTAAGTGCACATGTTGTGCCGTTTTTGGTTCAGCCGTAGAAACTGGTGTCAATATAGTTGGAAGTTATGAAGAACATTTTTGTGTGTGCAAAAGCACAAAAATTGGAGAAGGTATTTTAAAATAGATTTTTTTAAAAAGAAAATGTTCAAAGCTATGCTATCTGAGTAATATCAGCCAACACCTTGTAAATACTCCTTTACCAGGCTTTGCTTTTGTGCGTGTAACAGCAGCTGGATTCACAAACAATTAGAGTATTGCAATTAGGTGATCGTTCTGGGTTCTTCCTGCAGATTGCCTTTGATCAAACTGTTGTTTATGCTTTAAAGGCTCAAGAGTAGGACAGGCATTTGACCCCTTTTGGCTGGTAATCCCACCTGTTATGTAGGTCAGTATGCAGCACGGGGGCTGGACGGAGTGTGGGGCTGCCAGATGGAAGAGGCCTGAACATTTTATAGCTCTGTAGGAGAGATAATTTTGTCATGCAGAGTGCTTAAATTCTCTTGCCTACACCATAAAAGGTGCAGGACCCCTGTCTAAGGCGGGGGCCAATGGTTAGAGTGTTAGACCAGGACTGGGAAGACCATTAAATTATTGGTCACTCGTAACCAGTTATTCCCTTTTTGCCTGGTTTACCACATGGGGTTATTGGAAGGATAAAATGAGGGATTCAGTGTCTGCTACCCTGAGCTATTTGGAGGAAGGGCAGGTTAACACAACTGTTAAAAGTACTGGAACGCTGTTCTCCTTTGGACCTGGGTTGGGAAAAGGAATAGAGAGCAACACTTGGTTCAAAAATGCCAACAGATGATGACTGCATGTGCATCATCTCCAAGCCCTTTCCAAACCATCCTGCCCATATATTTGTAATAGTGAAGAAGTCTGTCTTGTTTGTACACTGATGTTCTTTGCAGAAACGGTTTATCCTGGATTGCCCCTGTGTTTTGTTCTCCAGGAACCTCATGGGAACACTGGGATGTTCTCTTTTAACCTCTAGGACAGATCAGGTGACAGTGGTAACAAAAAGAACATTCTCGCCTGTGTGTGCTGCATTTTAACAGAACCAATTAGTTCTTGTTTTCTGTCCTCACTAGACAGTTAGATAACTACAGTAGTACTGGGTTGTTTCTGCAGCACTTTGAAAGCTTCTCTTTAGGATTTCCACCTTCTTTTCCCTTGAACAGCTGCAGAGAAAGTAGGAATTCAATATCAAATTTTTGTTTTATCGATGTAGAGATGTAGTGATTCTTGAAACATCACTCGCTGTTTTTATTTTAAAGGCACAAGTTCCGTGCCAGAAATATGGTGACAGACCTTATTCTGAGACTGAGCATGTGAGAGGTAATCTGTCTGTAGCCCTAACCTTGTGCCCATTTTACAGCAGATAAAGCTTTACAGATTTTTTTTTTTTTGAGAAAAGCTCTTTATCTGCTCAATTTCTGCATAAAGGCACAGAAGCAGGACAACTGTAGCAGAATTAGGAGCCTAAATACAGTGCCTAAAGAGCTCCAAAAAAATCTGTGTTTACTTGAACTTGAGAGGGGAAATGAAAATGGAAGCTATAGGGACCTGTCATGTTAAAGGTTAACCTTGTAGAGGAACTTGGCAGGTATGACTTCTATTAATATCACTGTGAGGCACTTAGTCAGCTGAAGGCGTATGGATCCCTCCTCTGGGAGTTCATGGCAGAAAGAGTGATAGCGTACAGGTGACCATTCTGTTGCTTTCTGTATCATTCATCTGAGTGTTTTTCAAACTTGGGTCTCCAGCTGTTGCTGGACTACAGGTCCCATAATCCCTGACCACTGGTCCTGCTAGCTAGGGATGATGGGAGTTGTAGTCCAACAACAGCTGGCGACCCAAGTTTGAGAAACACTGACCATTTGACCAAGTTGATATCCAGTGACTGCAAGTAAGCAAGTGGTAGCTTGGCTCACAGAACATAAGCAGAAATCAACAGCAAGATGAGTGTTTGCGTGTTAACATTGCTGGATGCCTCCGCCCGGGGTCCACATTGCCATGTAGCTGTGTGTGTTTGTCATCTCTTTCCCCTGCTCCATTTACCAGATTGCAAGTGCAATCCTATTCGCGTCTACTAAGAAATAAGAATCACTAAGATTAATGGGGCTTGTTCCCAGATAAATGGGCATAGCATTGCAGCATAAACGCCCTCACCAAAAGCTGCTATTTGTCCTGTAATATCATACAGGGACCCTATGGATACTGATAAATATTTTTTTGGAAGGCAAATACAGTGGTACCTCGGGTTACATACGTTTCAGGTTACATACGCTTCAGGCTACACACTCAGCTAACCCAGAAATAATGCTTCAGGTTAAGAACAGAAATCGGGCTTCGGCGGCGCTGCGGCAGCAGGAGGCTCCATTAGCTAAAGTGGTGCTTCAGTTTAAGAACAGTTTCAGGTTAAGAACAGACCTCCGGAATTAAGTACGAATTAAGTACTTAACCTGAGGTACCACTGTAGCAGGGAGGGGGGAGGTGATTTAAATTGTGGAAATAGTGTGTGTATGAGGAAGGTTTAAAAACTCTCTCCACTCCAATCCCATACCTGGCTGCCTTGATCTAAAGGGAAGAGTTGGAAGATCCTATTCTCAGATCTCCAAAATCCGTGTCTGAATGTGTAGCTACATCCCAGTTATTCCACCCACTCCCCATTGTGCAGATGGTGGTGGTGGATTAAGTCAGACCAGGAAGAAATACCCCATTTCTGGTTTATAGAAAATATTAGACTGCATGCCTCACCACTTCTGTTAAAACCAACCAGTAGTCTTCAGAGCCCAGAAGTGCTGCTTAATTTGGGAATAAATGGACTGAAACCTTAAGCCAATGACAATATACACGCAAATCTCATTTTGACGCAACTCAGATGTTTCTTAATGGGATGCCTGTTCAACAGTGGACAGACTTGGTTTGCTTTGCACTCTGGAGAAATTGTGGCCCTGCAGCTTGGCTTCCCTGGGAACTGCATGTCACAGAGAGCGCTGTAATTTTTGCAGACAGCTGAAACCTAGCGTTGGCCCAGCAGGAGGAACTGATTATGTAACAGGCCTTTCTCCCATCTCCATGCTGTTTGGGTATGAAAACTGGAAATCGAACAGCAAACAGGACTTGGGCTTTAAGCAAAGTTTGAACTTCAGAGTTCAGTTGCCTGAAGTTTCTCAGAAAACAATACAGTTATCTATACTTATTCTTTTTATGCAGTAGCAAGTAGATATTTTCTAGCCCCAACTCTATGACTCAAGTATCATGTTGGGAAAGTTGTGGTTAGAATGCTTCTCCCTAACATGCCAGGTGCCAGAGTTCAAGGATTCCTGTAATTTTGGTTTTGTTGTGTATGGAGGAGTATTCACTCATCTGAACTCATAGCTCAGACATAGTTTTACCACCTCTGGGAATACTAATATTTGATTCTTCCCCCCTGACCCCGACCCTAACTTCAGTAGCTTTCATGGTGTTTTCTTTTTCTCTTTTAATATTGCAGCCTACCTATAAAGTCTTTTGCCTCATATTTGTGTAGGATGAATGCATTTGCAATGGATAAGGTGAGTTCAAATTGTTTTTATCTTCATCTTGTTTTAAAGCAGATTGTTGCATGATTATTTTTTATGTGCTCTTGTCTCCTGCCTTTGTAGCTTGGCAGGTGTCTGGGATGGGTTGGCCAAGCAAGCCATGATAAAGCAATGTGGTTGGATTTGGGCATAATGTCATACCACACTTAAATAGAGTTATGGTTTGTAAGCCAACAATAAACATAGATTAGCATCATGGGTTATTGGCAGAAAATAAACTAGGGTCAGCCCATTGAACTGGGTTCACATATTCACAGGAACCTGTAGTTAGGCTGGACCAGTGATGGTGTAGCGTTATGTGCAAACCAGGTCAGTGTCTAGATCATGCACCAGCTCCATTTTGATTGCTAGCCCCAGTGGATGTGGCACCTTGCTTCTTTTGGGTTTGAATTTCCATTAGGTTTGAGCAGTCCTGTTATTCAAATGCTTCTTCAGGGTTACAATTCCAGTGGTGCAGTCAGAAGGTCTATTATGAAGAAACTGTAATCAGTGAAAGCTGAAGCTGAAGAAGTGTGATTTATTAAAACCTGCACAAACCCAATGACTTATTGGTATATGAATTAAGCTGATTTATTGGGAATTAAGCTAGTTTATTTGGAAATGGTGGAGTCCTGTGGAGGTGCTAATGAGTCTCAAAGCAGCAGAAGAACAAGCACAAAAAATGTCCTTGCTTAATAGCTGTATTTTTGAGATATGGAGAAAGAGGGTCACGCCCACTGACTCCTGGACCTTTCCCCAGCAATAGGTAAAGGTAAAGGGACCCCTGACCTTTAGGTCCAGTCGCGGACAACTCTGGGGTTGCGGCGCTCATCTTGCTTTATTGGCTGAGGGAGCCGGCATACAGCTTCCGGGTCATGTAGCCAGCATGACTAAGCCGCTTTTGGCGAACCAGAGCAGCGCACGGAAACGCCGCTTACCTTCCCACCAGAGTGGTACCTATTTATCTACTTGCACTTTGATGTGCTTTCGAACTGCTAGGTTGGCAGGAGCAGGGACCGAGCAACGGGAGCTCACCCCGTTGCAGGGATTCGAACTGCCGACCTTCTGATCGGCAAGTCCTAGGCTCTGTGGTTTAACCCACAGCGCCACCTGCGTCCCACTTCCCCCAGCAATAAACCAGCTTTGTTAGAAATACCCACTGTATTAGGGATATCCTAATATGAGCATGTTCTAGTCAAAGTATTGAGCCCTCTCCAGGCATTTAAAAAGAACAGATGAGGTGATGAGGTCTCAAACTTAGGAGGAAGATGGGAGCATAGACAGTCCAAACGCACCAGGAGAGGTTGCTCCATAGGGTTGCTTCTTGCAAGATCACCACCTGTTAAGTTGTATATGCTTCAGAGCTCCGTTCAGACCTTCCTGCTCAGTGCGGGAGCAGGTGTGCGCACACATACACCACACAAACCTCCACAGGTTGAGCTCCGATGTTCTTTTTGAGCACTTGAAAAATGGCTACTGTGAGATGAAAATATGGCACTGCCTCTACGTTTTTGAATCTTGGAACTGGCTTTGTTTCCCCATATCACACAGACCTTGTATGTTATCTCACTGTTCCCAGACAACTAGGTGCCACTTCTGCTGTGCTGTTGTATCCCGTGATAGCTTCTGTGTGCCATAATGGCAGAGGCCGGGCCCCTGCTATGTCTGAATTGAATCCAGACATGTCTGCTGCCTTGCGGGATATCTTTGGCAGAAGGAAAGGCTAAGGAGTAAACCCTACGCAAATCTGAGGTGGAGTCCCAAAGATGTTTGGATGGCACTTTGTACGCCTCCTTCCAGCAACTCCTGCAGCCCAGCTGGTGCCAGACATATTGCTCTGCTTTCCTTTGGACCTCACCAGCCCAGGCTTGCCCCCCAGGCAGGTCACTTCGGTGCTGCAAACACAGTGGTTTGACTTCACCCCCGGAGGCACACTCCATTGCCTCTCAAGACAGATGGGTGCCATCAACAAACGATTAGGCATGTTTAATACTGTAGCCTTTGAGATTTATATAATGTCCTGAATTGAGCTAGAGGCACATGATGGATTTGAGGGCACGGAGGTAGGGATCTTATTCAAAAGCAATATAGATAGCTGTGTTTGCTTGAATACACTTTGTGTGTGTGTGGAACCGGAAGATAATCTAGGCAAGTTGTATAAGGATATAGCAATGGATTACAAAATGTAATTGATATGTTCGTATTAGATTGTGGATTACCAGGGGTAAATAGAAATTACAGGGCGTGGGAGGATTGACTGGAAAGCAGATAAGGTGATCAGAATTTCATATGTGCAGGAGAAGGAATTTGATAGATCAGGAGATGCACATTGCTGGTTTCAATACGCAATCCTGCATTTGCCAATTTGAGAGCCGGGTTTCATTGGGTGTGTGTTGCAGGTATTGTTTGGCCGCAAGGAACTTTAATTGTGTCATCCTGGGTTGTCTTCTGCAACAGGCACATTGAGCATGTTGTCGCTGATTGGGTGGAACAGCCTTCCCCAACCTGGTGCCCTCGGTTTTGGGCTGAGGGGAGTTGTAGACCAAAACATCTGGACAGCACTAAAAAACCAGTAAGCCCCTCCCCCAAACACAGCTGAAGTTTCTGAACCATCTTCAGAGGCAGCCCTACATATGACGCATTGCAGTAATCAAACCTAGAGGTTACCAAAGCATAGACAACAGTGGTCAGGCTAACCCTGTCCACATAGGGGCACAACTGGGCCACCAGCTGAAGCTGGTGGGAGGCACTCTGCAGCAGCAAAGGACCCAGAAGTGCCAACAACAACAACAACAACATATTATTTATACCCTGCCCATCTGGCTGGGTTTCCCTAGCCACCCTGGGCGGCTTCCAACAAAATATTAAAATGCAGTAGTCCATCAAACATTAACGGTTCCTACCTAGTGGAATGCTCTGTCCCACGAGACTATGTCCCTGCAGGACTTGATCTCCTTCCGCAGGGCCGGTAAGACAGAGCTATTCCGCCTGGCCTTCAATTTGAATTAGCCTGATCCTCTGTTCCCTTTTCCCTTTCCTTTTCTATGAAGAAACCCTTTCTGGGACCCCACATTTAAATTCTTCCCTGGTCTCCTTGCTGGCCCTAGTAGGACCAACTTGGCCAGTTAGCCTTGTTGGTCATTTGATGTTTACTGATTGGGGGTTCCCCCCAAAAAAAATTGACCCCTGATTTTTTGAATTTTATTGATATTGATGCTGCATTTATGTTGTATTTTATGCTGTTTTTAAATTGCATCTTTAATCAATGTTTTATATTTGCTGTTAGCCACCCTGAGCCCGGTTTTTAAACCGGGAAGGGCGGGGTATAAATAAAAAAAATATTATTATTATTTGTTATTATTAAAAGCTTCCCTAAATAGGGCTGCCTTCAGATGTCTTCTAAGTCTGGTAGTTTTTGTTCTCTTTGCATACCCTCTCCTTCAGAGGGAGTGTAACCCCATCAAGAGCAGGCAACATCCCAGCTACCCGGTCTAGCAAACCACCCACTAATCGTGCTTTTCGCACTAGTCTTCAGTTTACATGTAGCACTGGCTGAACGTATCAGTAATCGCCATTGCTGTGCTTGAACTGAGAGTGCAGTGGAGGGAACGCCCAATGTCCTTCTACATGTTACAGAATGGTGGATGAGCTGCCTTCATCTCTCATTGCTGAAAATCTAATCGGGCAACTCGTGACAAGATTCTGTGGGTCTCCAGAGTTCACCACAACACAGTGACCCAAAGCGTTTGACCTATGTGTTCCTTCTCTTTATTAGATGGCCTATCATTAGATGCTACTCCTGTCGCAAACCCAAGGAAGTTGCAGCCAAAATGGCCAAGTACAAACTGATCCTCTTGAGGCACGGCGAAGGGGCCTGGAACAAAGAGAACCGCTTCTGCAGTTGGGTGGACCAGAAGCTGAGCAGCGACGGGATTAAAGAGGCTCAGAACTGCGGCAGGCACCTCAAAGCTCTTGGCATTGAGTTCGACCTGGTGTTTACATCCATCCTCAGCCGCTCTATTCAGACTGCCTGGCTTGTGCTGGAGCAGATGGGGCAGGAGTGGGTCACCACCGAATCCTCCTGGAGGCTGAACGAGCGGCACTACGGTGCCCTGATAGGCCTGAACAGGGCAGAGATGGCGCTGAACCACGGCGAGGAGCAGGTGAAAAGGTGGAGGAGGAGCTATGACGTCACCCCACCTCCCATCACCGAGTCCCACCTTTACTACCACGAAATCTACAACGACCGCAGGTATAAGCACTGCGACGTGCCGTTGGAGAAACTCCCGAGGGCAGAAAGCTTGAAAGAAGTGCTTGATAGACTCCTTCCCTATTGGAACGAGAGGATAGCTCCGGAAGTGAAGAGGGGCAAGACGGTTTTAATTTCTGCTCACGGGAACAGCACGCGCGCTTTGCTGAAACATTTGGAAGGTAATGTAGTGCCACTAATTTGTTCTAAATGTGGTATAAACATTGGGGACCATCCTGTCTTCTTTGGCTATTCGTTCAGGAATAAATTCTAACTCTGTCTCTCAAATTAAAAAGGGCACAGTTATACTATTAGTTTTATAGCAGTTTTAACTGTTGTGGCTTCTCTCGAAAAATCTTGAGACTCCTAGGTCAGCAAGCGTCCTGAGAATTCTCTGTTGGAGACCTCTCGTCTTCCTTGGAGGACTGCCTTGCCCTGGTTCCATAGAGGGAAGGACTGCCTATTGCGTTTCTTTGTCCGTAGTGTGCATAAGTTTGTAGATCAGGGATGGGGAAATTTGTGGCCTTCAGAAGTTCCATTGGCTTTCGTCTGCATGGCCAACAATCAAGGGTGATTGGTTGTGTGAGTCCAACAGCCTTTGGAGGGCCACCGGTTCCTCATCCCTGCTTTAGAAAACAAAATACTGTATATGCTTCTTTAGCCTAGTGAACTAGCTAGCCAGATGGCCGTTGCTGACAATCTCTAGAGCATTCTCGAGTTTACAAAGTTATTTGCAGTGATTCTTGCCCTTGCCATCTTCCCAGGAAATCTGTGGACCTAAGTTATGCGGCGGGAGGTTGTGTTGTGTGTGTCTTTTGTGATGTTCTGACAGCGAAGCATTTTCCCTCTGCCCCACTCTCATGGCCTGTTCAGAGAGGAAGCGCCCATAGCCCTGGTTATGACACAAATATGTTCACCCCTGCTTACCTTACCAGCGTTGTGCTGTTGCCTACTCTCCAGCGCAGTAGATGAATGGCGAAAACAACCGCTGGAGCTGATGCCATGTTTTCCTTTTGCGTGCGATATTTCCCCGTGACCGACTGACGAAAACGAAACGTTCGTATTTAGAAATGGCTTATTCAAACAGACCTCACCGGAACAAGGTTTCCCAATATCAAACCTTTCCCAATATCAAACCTACCCATTGATTGCCAACAAAACACGCTGGGCTCATTCCTGCAGGTGTCAGCCAGTTCCTCAGAAGGCTGAGGGGGTGGACGTTGGTTGTTAATGCATCTAGGACATTGCCAGACTTGGACAAGGCCTTTTTAGCAGAGGTGGCTCCAAGTCTAGAGGCCTCTATAAATCAAAGCGACATGTCCTCATGTACTCCTTTAGTCCCTGCCCAAGCTATAGGCTGTAATACCTGATCTGACATTAGGTAATGCTGCAGGAATAGGAGGTTGTTGTAAAAGTTGCACAGTTCACTTTGCTTGCTTGCTTCTGAGGCAGCCTACACTACTCTCAAACATGACCTGTTGTCAGGAAGTTCACCCCGATGCTTAGCCGGCACCCCCATTCTTCTAATTTGAACCTACTGACTTCATAGAATCGCAGAGCGGGAAAGGACCTCATGGCTCACCCAGTCCAACCCCCTGCAATGCAGGAATCTCATCAAAGTCATCTTTATCACCCTATGCTTATTAGAAAATATGGTATAAAGCAGAGGCCTTTCTGGACCAGTTGTGGGAGCAATTTTTGATAGGCCAGAGTCAATAGGAGATTTTAGTGCAAGAATTGGTAGAGAAAGAGAAGAACAATCCAAGTGAGAAAGAAGTTAGACTTGCAGAGATTAACCAGTTAAAGTTTGTTGCTTAATTTTTGAGCTAGTAACTTCTGTGAACTTGCTTGCAAAGCTGATGCCTCCCCTTATTTTTGTGCTTTCCTTCCAAGAACCTTTTTCATTTGGAGCAGGTGGGGTGGGAAAGGCAGAATGTTCCAAAAAGACCAAACCCAGGGCCAGTAAATGGTGCGTAATGTAGATGTGCCATTACATAGACATATGCTTCTCAGGTAGCTCAGTCGGTAGAGCACAAGACTCTTAATCTCAGGGTCGTGCGTTTGAGCCCCACATTGGGCAAAAGATAATTGCATTGCAGGGGGTTGGACCAGATGTGGTCTCTTCCAACTCTACAGTTCCATGATTCTATGATTTCCTGTTGCATCCAAGCAGGTAATGTGGACTTAATTGCTTCTGCTCAGCTTGGTGTGCTGAAATTTGCTGGGGCCGCAACCCAAAGAGAAATGGATGCACAAGTCACACAAAAGGTCAACCATCTTGTGTTACAAGTTGTGTAAAGTAACCAGACCCTGGCCTTAGTTGACTTTCATGTTGTCCCTCCAGCGTGTTGCCATAGAAGTTGCCCAGTACAGTCGCTTCAGCTTACAGACTCTGCTAACCCAGAAATAGTACCTCGGGTTAAGAACTTTGCTTCAGGATGAGAACAGAAATCACATGGCGGCGGCAGTGGGAGGCCCCACTAGCTAAAGTGGTACCTCAGGTTAAGAACAGTTTCAGGTTAAGAACAGACCTCCAGAACGAATTAAGTTCTTAACCTGAGGTACCACTGTACTGACTTTCAGTATTTGGCTTACGCTTTTGAGGAGGCAAGGCAAGTCAGGAAAGAGGCCCTTCAGTTTATTTAAATATTTCATTAAGAAAGAAAACATAGCAAGGCAGTGTTCATCTAAAATAAATAAAATAAAATAAATAAAATAAAATAAAATAAAATAAAATAAAATAAAATATAATATACTACAGTAACTTCCACAAAGGCTGGGTGTTAAAAAAGAGATCACGTTCAAAAGGTCAGTCAGAGCTGTCCAGGTTTCAAAAGATGTTTGAAAGAAGACAGGGAAGACTCCTGTCAGGCTATTGTCGGGCAAAGTTCCTGCTATGCTAAACCTGCCATGCTAAACCTTTGGCCCTTGGTAAAGACCGACTGACCCTCAGGGACTGCCAAAGTGCCCCATCCTCTTTCCCCATCTCTTGAAACAAATCTGAAGTTGTTATCCTAGCAAGAGAAACCTTTGGAAGTGCATCGCTCAGTGATGTAATACTCTACCAAAGGAACGGAGTGCTGTATTGGAAAGATGGGGATGCTTGTGTTTGAAAGGGCACGATGACTACTCCCTATTCTAATTCCTGTCTGGAATGCTCTCCCCATAAAGGCTCGCCTGGCGCCATCTTTACATGTCTTTAGGCATCAGGCAAAAACATTTCCCTTTACCCAGGGGCTATGGGATAAATATTCTATGGCCTGTGAAAGTGTGGGGAAGTGAACTGTTAGTTTTGATGATTATTTTACTATTAGGCTGTCCATCATTATTTTGATGTTTTTAATGGGATCTTCTGAAAAAGCGTGGTATATAAACTGAAATAATGATGATGATGATGATAATAATAATAATAATAATAATGATCTACTGTTTTTTTAAAGAAAGCTCTGAATCTGGGGATTATGGTTCATCTGGAGGCAGGGACTGCCTCTCCCACCCCAGATGCCCATGATAGCTGCCCATTGTTCTGGGGAACAATCAAGGGCAACCTATTACGCATCTTTCTGCATGAAATGAAGTATTCTTCCAGGTTATCTGATCTTCACCAGATTTTGAAAGTTTGGTAAATAGGATGACACGTCATGGCAGCTTAGGCCCAAGAGCCTCCCATGAACCGAGCGCAAGAGGCACATTTAAACATTCCATTGTTTCCTCCTCTGCAGGCATCTCTGATGAGGACATAGTCAATGTGACTCTGCCCACTGGCGTCCCAGTTCTCCTGGAGCTTGACGAGGATCTACGCTCGCTTGGCCCGCACCAGTTCCTTGGTGACCAAGAGGCAATCCAAGCTGCCATCAAGAAAGTGGAAGATCAAGGCAAAGCCAAGCCCACTCTTGAGAAATGAAAGACTGCTTATGCAAAATGCTCTCCCTTTTACCTCTTACCGTGTGCAGGAAAAGGATAGCGCTTTGTGCTTGCCCTGTGAGGACTTGCTTAAGTTCCCAGTAAGTGGTAGATTTTTAGCATTTTAGCACACCATTTTGGGTCATTCCTTATTTCCTTCCAGCGGCTGTGTTGGATCCTGGTACAAGTAACAGTGAATTTTGTTACTTGTACAGAAAGCTGTTTTATAAACTTTCCATAGCCTTTGTATAAGTCTTACACTATCGGAGAAGGCCAGAGCAAGAACCGGTACGCTGAATATATATATTCATCATTGTGATCAACGGAGAAAACGCTTTCTGATTTTAACCTAGGTTTCAAGTGATAGTTACAAGTTCTCAGGTTCACAGATGATAACAGTCACATAATTATTTAATTTAGAATACCCGCTCCCCCCCGGAATTTTTCTCCCCACTGTTTGCAATTCGACAACTTCTGGTATATCATTAATCTCCATTAAACGGATTGGTCTGATTTTTGTTGCATGGCTGACTGTGTTGGTTTGAATAAAGCCCGTATATTTTTACAGGCATCAAAATGCTCACATTGGCTGAATTTTCCCAAGTTTTACTTTTCATGTTGGAGAGGACCATTTAAAAAACAAATCCCAGTTAGACTTGACCCATATGCAGTAAAGAAGGGTGAATGTTGATGGTACCACTTCAAAATCACATTATTATTTTTTAAAGATTTATATTCTAAATTTTGCTTTGGATGTCAGGATATAAGTTGTGCTCTAGGGAGAAGAAGCGGTTTCCAACGAAGCAATGCACAAGGTTCATTCATAAAGGAGCTTTCTCTTCCTGCACACTCCCCCTGCCATCCTCAAATCTGCTCCTGAGGGTTAAGGAAACTTGGATAATATTTTTTTGGGGGGAGCATTCAAGCAGGAAGAGGAGATAGAGGGAAAATTCCATTGCACAGTCAGAAGTTCTTTCTTTCCCGGGCCAGCAGCTCCTATACATTGTACCCTGTAGGAACAGTTGTTGGGTTGATGGCATGTTAGTCCAAAAGACCTGAAGACTTACCAGCTTTGTGAAAACTGAACTACTGGAACATATAAATGTAAACTCTGATGCTATCCAGTAGAATGTTCTTGGGACAGCCAGGGCTGTCTTGAGTATTCAGTTTTTAAATAGTTCTGTATCACTTTTCCAGGTTCAAACAGAACATGGAATACTAATTGTTTTATTTTTTATTATTTTTCAATTTTTTAAAATTCATTTTATAACACAAATAGAATATTAATCTGTTTTAAGTACAGAACTATGTAAAACAATCACAGTCAATGAACAAATAGAAGGAAGCTCAGAAAGGGGGAGGATCTACAGTCCCATTGATCAGCGCAACCAGTTGTTTAATTCCAGTATTTTCCTCTCTTCCGGGGTCATGACCTTCCAACAGGAAGGAGTGATAAAATAGCCATCAATGTCCTACAACTTCCTCTCCAGAATCTAATAGACCCTTGCACTACACAAGACCCTTTGTCAGCATTTCTAAGCACAAATGCATTTATTTATATATTTTAGAAACTTTTAAAACATTGCAAAGTTGTATCCTTGACAGGGTAGGGTTTCAGGGGAGAACTGGGGGGGGGGGGAGAGATCTAAAATAATGTGCACTACTTGTTTGCTTATCCAAACTAAACTGCGTTTTTGCACCTGTACAAGTGACAAATATAATTCAGTTTGCACATACAAAATGCTATCTCTGTGTGTACGTGTCTTTGTGAAACAAGCAAGCAGCTGTTACTACGGTAACTTCTTTCATTTGTTCCTTCCATCTTGGAATCTGAAGCGGAGTTTACAAGGTACCTCAGCCCTGTCTCCTATCCAAGCACTGATCAGACCCGGTCCTGGTTGGTTTTAGCAAGATTGTTGTATGATGTGCCTTCAGGTCAAATCCTGGTATTGACAAATATATGTAAGGGATGAAGTGAGGAGCAACATTTTGTTCACAGGCCCCACTTGTGGTGGTATTTTATTTATCGCCAGAGTTTATTGCCCACTTTACTAAGGTAGCTTCGAAATTAAACCTACAAAAGACGAATCACATCAGGCCTGGGAAAATGTAGTTTTCACCTAGCACCAAAAAGAAAGAGCACACCAGGAGAGCTTCTCTGGTAAGAGAGTTCCAACATGTGGTGCCACCACTGAGAAGGCCTTGTCTGTGATCACGACTCATCTTAACAAGGGGTAGGACCTCTGAGGTTGATCTCAGTAAGTGGGCATATTATATTGGAGCAGGCAGTTCTTTAGGTAACTCCTGAAACATAAACTGTTGGTCATTCTTGTGGAATTGCTGGGCCTAATCACACATGCTTACATGACATACTGGCTTTAATTCAGGAGTGGGTAACTGATGGCTTTCCAGCTGTTGATGGACTACAGCCCTGGTCAGCCCCAGCTAGCTTGGCCACAATGGTCAGGAATGATGGGACCTGTGCTTTGGCAATATCTGGGCGGGGCATAGGTTCCCTACTCCTACTTTAATTGCAAACACCCACACAAAATATTGCAATGGGAACTGTGGCCTGAGCATTGTTGAAACAGCGATTAGGGACAAATCTAGCGTGTGGCAGAGAAGGCAGATTTGCTGGAAGGAGCACAAGAAGTCATAAAACAGCCAGAGCCATTGCTCCGAAAGAGTGCTGTCCTATTTAGAGCCATCACAATCTCTTAGTGAATTACAAAAATATAAAGGAACAGCAGAGGGAGCTGGAGTGTTGGAATTGCTCTTTCTCCCACCAGCGAAAGGGAAAATGTTGCAACAGCCCAGGTGTCGACACAGAAGGGAGTGCATGGATGAAAACCGACAATTGCAAGTTTGCGCTTTTATTTATCATCCTACCCCTCACATCCTATTTTCTCTCCTCTTTAGGAAGTGCGGGTGAGCTTACATAGAGATCTCAGGTAGTCTTCCATCCAGGCACTAATAAGGCCTGTTTAGTTGTAACAATATGGTAGCACCAGAAGCCAGCAGACCACTGCCTGGGGTTATGTTTTAAGAATATGAGAAGAGCCCTGGTGAATTAAAACAAAGACTCCGCCTTCTGGCATCCTGTCCTCAGGCTGGCTAGCCAGATGCACTCTGGTCCTGCTTACGGGTTTCCCATAGGCAGCAGCATCCTCCCCATTTGGCAGTTTCCAACAACTGCCGTGTGCTGCCTCTGACAGGGTGGGTAGAACTCAGCCATCACAGCTAGTGGCCACAGACTGCCTCATCCACCACCAAATTGTCTAATCCTCTTAAAGCCATCCAAGTTTCTAGCCATCATTACATATTGTAGGAATCATATTGCTGGTTATTTGTATTTGCCTGGAAACCTAACCAAATATTTGTACGGTAATCTTTTCCACCCAAAGTTACCAAAATAAACCAATGATGCAAACCAGGGATGATTTTTAAAACTTCACTTAAATATTCACTAGATTTTTATCCCAGTCTTCCTCTGAAGTATACAGGGATATGTGTGCCCCACGCTATCCAATGTACCACACAACCATTGGCTTTGCAGGACTAGATGAATGGGTCAGAACAAGTACTTTGGGAACTCGTTGTTTTGAATGGCTGGGTTAAAATTAGCATGGACCGATGTCCTCAGAGGAACTTTGGTAGCTGCTTTCCCAACTCTGCAAGTTCTCCAAAGCCCAAATAAAAGTGCACCCCAAAAGGCAGAGCAAGACATTTATTCAAGCAAAGGTTTCACTGCCAGGGATGAGCAGAGGGTTGTTCAGTAGCACATTGAGGCTGTTGTTATATTAAGAATTCCCTTAAAGAAACTGAGCGCAGGAGGGAAAAATTGCCAATACGTACTGAACTGTAGCTATCGCTCTCCCATCCCTCCTCTGATTTGAGCAATATATTTGGATGTTTATATTTATTACCAGCCCAATCCTATGCACGTCCACTTAGAAGCAAGTCCCACTGTGGTCGGTGGGGCTTACTCACTGGAAAGTGCACAGTATTGCAGCCTACATTTATATCCCGCCTGGTTGACCATCACTGACTAGAATCCCACTGCATTGGGTATGTAATGTGGGTCTGTGTACATCCTGCAGGAGGCCTTCCTGTGTATAAGTCCCACCACACAGAAAGGATGGATATTTTGCTGGTCTCTTATGTGGGGAGCTTTCATTATACCTTAAAAAACAAAAACAAGACTTCAGTGTGGCCGGTTGGCTTAATGCTCCAGTTGAAGATCTGCAGTCCCATTCCAGGTTTCTATTTATGCTTCTCTGGTATTTATTGAGCATATTCTGTTTGTACAGTTGGCTTCCTTGTAAATTTCCATTTGTCTGGCAGAGGTATGGGCAAAGAAAAAGGAAAACATCCAAGGGATATCCTACTGGTGTGCTGCTGCTGCTGCTGCTTCATGGAAATGTACAACTAGGGTGTAACAACCAGGTATGAGCAGGGCCTAATGTTATTGCAACCCACCCACTTAATTTATTCCACTATTCTTGAGGATCCATCAATCGCAATGAGACTTGTGCAGTTTACCTTCCTGAAAGACTGCTCCTATATTTTTCAAAAGCCCTACAAGACTTTTTTAATATTAAAAAAATAGTGCTGGTTTTCAGCTATTCAGCAGGAAAGATATCTGAGTAATTGCTGCATTGGTTTTCATGTGGACCAGAGCTCTTGAGATTGGCTGGGCCAATCCAAGAAACAAACGAAGAAGTATTTGTGATGCCTACTGATAGTTTGGCTTATTTCGTTCTTCTCTGCCTCCTCCAAACTCCACTTAATTCCTAAAAACAAAATAAACACAAACTGAGAATAGAAGCACTGTAAAAGAAATATAAGGTACATACAGGATATAACCCTATGCTTCTGTATTTGGAAGTAAGTCCAATTCCGTTAAATGCAACTTACTCCCAGGTAAGAGTGCTTTGGCTTGCAGCCTTTGAAGAAAACCTAAGGGTCAGGGGTGCTGGGAGTTACAGTCTAAGGAATACCTAACAGGTTTCCCTCCCCTGCATTAGACCTTTGCCTTTTCCACAGCCTCTGGGTCTTAATGGCCAAAAGAACAGCAAACCTATCCGGTCTGAGGGCTGATGTCAACAGGCATCTGAATAAAATGACTAACACCCATTAAGTATACAGTGGTACCTCAGGTTACATACGCTTCAGGTTACATACGCTTCAGGTTACAGACTCTGCTAACCCAGAAATATTACCTTGGGTTAAGAACTTTGCTTCAGGATGAGAACAGAAATTGTGCAGTGGTGGTGCAGCAGCAGCAGAAGGCCCAATTAGCTAAAGTGGTGCTTCAGGTTAAGAACAGTTTCAGGTTAAGAACAGACCTCCAGAACGAATTAAGTTCTTAACCCGAGGTACCACTGTATATCTTTTTAAGCCAGAGATGGAGAACCTGTGGGTCCTCCAGATGTTGATGGACTCCATCTCCCATCATTCTCTGACTACTTGCCATAGTGGATGGGGATGACAGAAGTTGGAGTCCAACCACTCCTGGAGGGCCACAGGGTCCCCCAGAACCTGCTCTAAGCTTTGATAGTGAGGGGTCCATCCATGATTGCGTGCAGGCACTTGCCTTGCCCAACAACTCCAGCAAGGAAGGTTTCCCGGGGGCTGCTGCTCGCTTGAGCTTCGCCATATCCTTCCCCCCTGTCCTCTCTGGCAGCAGCTGTTTCTCCCCGAGTGACTCAGCCGATTCCTTTCATCTGACAGCCAGTGGGAAACTGGCAGGAGAAGCATCTTGCATGCTGGTGGGAAGAGGGAGAGCAAAGGAATGGGGCCCGGTGCTGAGTTGGCAACAGCAGGAGCAGCTGGGAAGCCCCGAACCAGAAAAGGGGTGCTGAATGGGCCCAGAAAGCAAGGGGAAAGCAGCATAGAATAGCCAAGAGCCCTCCCTCTTGTTTCTCCTCCACATCCAACACCACCCCAGATCAGATCCTGGTCTCTCTGTCCCTGATCCTGAAAATATTGCTCACTTACAGCAAGCCTACATGTTTATCTATGACCAGGCAGCCTCGTATTTATTGGCATCGCCTACCAGACTTGACCCTGCAAGCAGGACCTGGCTGTAACAGTACCCTTGTGATTCACGGCACGAGATTCCCAAGTAGTGTTCAGATGCACAGTGGAGGAAGAACATAGGCATTGTGTCTTGTAGCTGTTAACAGACATTTCATCCATGAATTTGTCTCTCAGTAACACAACAGATCTGGCACCAGCACCCAGCATGGTCCGCCATTTTGAATGGTGCTCCCCCATTTTGAATGGCGCTCCAATCAGAACCAGGGAGCCACCATTTACGTTTCCCACACTGCCCCTGAACTAGTATTGGTTTGAGTAATTGTGGATAATTTACAGGCCTCCGAGCACTTGGCTCAGCCAGGAAAGAGCCGCAGGACCCAGTGACAGAGGAGTTGGGGGTTAGAGGGGATTTTGCTCCTTGCATGTTCAGTTGCAAATAAGTCACATGGAGTGAAATGGGACTTATTACTTCCTTGGGGGGAGAAGTTGCATGTCATGGGCTAACTGGATGCAGAGGAATGGTGGGAGACAGCAGCCGGGCAATCCCCCTATGGGAACCCCCAGGGGAAGAAGTCTCTGAGCCAAGGAATTGAGGCTGAGATGACTAGTGGTCAGAGGGGGAAGGAGGAGGGGTCAGCAGCAGAAGAGGTGACGGGGTTTAGTGAACCAGAAGAAGCTGTGGCAGAGAGCAGTTCAGGCTCTGAGGCTGAAGCAGGGGCTGGAGGGGAGGGAGCCCAAAAGGCAGAATGGAGATGGGCTGCCGAAGAATCCAGGGAGTCTCTCCCTCCTGCTGCAACCAGCTCCTCTCCTCCCTGGTCCCCTAGAACTCGCAGAGAAATGAAACAGGCACAGCATAGGGAGGTTGTACACAGACACAGCCTGAGAAAGACCCAGGAGAGGAGGAGTCCTAGTGGGCACTGGGAAGGCAGGGACCTTCAGTCCTTGCAACTGCTTCATCGGGGCAAGACCTCCTGGAAAGTGTTGCTGAGACCCCTAGGCAGGAGCTGTGTTTGTTTTCCTTGAAGAATTCACTTCATTGACCTCGGGTGAATCATTGCTTTGTTGATGACCTGCACCTAGCTCCAGCCCTGACACTGTAGCTCACGGGGAGAACATGTACCATTTATGCTGAATGCCACAGGTTCAGTCCTCGGCAACATCTCTTGGTAAGGCTGAGAATGTTCCCGGCCGAAACCTTGTAAGTCAATGAGACTGAGCTGCATGGGTCAGTGATCTGAGTAGGTAGAAGGCAGCCTCCTAGGCTCCTAATGGAATAAGACTGGACAGGTCTCCCAGCTCTTTCTCTTTAAGTCTTCTAAATTTCCAGTTACATGTGTTTTAATTATAGATGTGCATGCTTCAGGCAAACAGCAGGTATGTTTTCTTAGAAATCTTAGTAATAATATGGTATTAATTCAGAACTGTGGCCTGCGCCATGGAAACATCCAGGGCAATCGCAATCGCACATTCAAATGTGCAAGAAATCTCCCCCCCTGCCCCAGGAAATTAAAACAGAATGGTTAGATCTATGACTGATATCCGTGAAGAATCCTTTTGACTAGTGTCTAGATTTCAGCTGCATCATCCAGCCTCAGCTAACCACCAAAAATGTCTGTCCTTCTTCCTCTTCTTGCTTACCCCTCTTAACCCCAGAGCACTTTTTAGTAAATCAAAGAGGGCTGGGAGGGGGGAACCCCTGTCCCATGGCTTTTACTGTCACTGCAAATATTTATTTTAAACCTATAAGGATATCTCACCTCTCTGCTAAACTGCACTCGAGGCAACAAAGTAAAAGTGATAAGCTTCCCCACCCCAAGATAAACACATTCCTTTCCCCCATTTTGAAATCAAACTCATTCCGCACATCTGATTTTTACAAACCTCAAAAGGACCACCTAGCTATCTTTGCAGGAGCAGCCAATTATAATAGTAAAAATAACCTCTTTTATTCCACAGAGAGTGAGATGTGATTTGCCGAATACCTCCAGCTTGAGCTGAATAATTGTAAAAAAAGAAGAAGCAACAAGGCTTTATGAACAGGAGTTTGAAGGGATTGCAAGGGCAGGGAAACCAAACAGGTAAAGTACCTCAGGTAAAGACATTCCTGCCGCCACTCTGGTGTGTATGCTACTTGAAGTACAGTGGCGGGAAGTGACCTTGCTGTGTTTAAGCCACTAATGTGCAATTGTGCATGTAGCCCAACTCAGATAATGGAAATGTTGGAGACTTCCAGGGGGAGGAACATGGCAGGCTGAATGAAAAGCATGCTCTAATTTAGGCATAGGCAAACTCTAGCCCTCCAGATGTTTGGGACTACAATTCCCATCATCCCTGACCATTGGTCCTGTTAGCTAGGGATGATGGGAATTGTAGTCCCAAACATCTGGTGGGCTGGAGTTTGCCTATGCCTGCTCTAACTGTTTGAACAAAGAAATTTTTAAATGATCAAGAGATTCTGAGTACTAAGAATTCTTATTTGTTTTATAATTCTCTGTTTTTCTGGTGAAATTGTTTTCTTGAAATTGAAAGCAATTTTGCTACTTCATATTGCCTCTTTGGGAAAGGAATGTGTTCTGATAAGGGATAACGCTGTGAAGATCTTATGGCGGAGACTTAATTGTTAATAAGACCAAGAACATTCAGTATCACAAATACATTTTTGGACATTCCATTCACTGTTGGCAGCATTCAGCAATTGTTTGATGAGCAAATAAAAGTGATTAGAACTGAGATGGATGAAATGGAAAGTGGAATTAAAGAGGACACAGAAACTTGGAGGAGTGGAATGAAGCCAAGGATGGTGGGATGAATAATTATGAATCGTAGAATCATAGAATCTTTCCTTTTTTCTCTCGTGTTTTTGTTTTTATTTAGAATAGTTTGTTTTACCTTACTGTATTATGAAAAAGCTTTAATAAAATCTTATTTAAATACAAGAGAACATGGAGGTGATGGTTAGTGTATGACCCCTTTTTAAAAACTTATTTGGAAGCTTATTTCATTCCATGTTGACATGCTAACCCTCTCTTATTCCTTTTTATAGATAATCTCCAGCCTGTCTCCTTTAGTAAATTATCTGTTCATCTTTACTTGGTCTTGGCATTGATGCAGATGTAGATTTGCATCTACAAATGGGAATTGGAATTTCGCTGAATGCTTAATGGACTGATATGCACAAAGTACTTGAGACAAAGTTCCTAGCAGATTGCCTATGGAAGCTTCCAGCCTCGAGGGTTCAGGGGTTCAGACTTGGGAGCCTCCCCATCCCCTCTCACAATATTTGTCTGTAGTTCATATTTTGGAAATCTCTAAGTAAGAAAGAGGGCACTTGTCCATATTTCCCAAGAAGGCCAAAATGCTTGCCTGAACAAACCTCAATTAGGGCTGCCTTCATTTATCTTTTTTTCCAAATGTGTTTGGCAGAGGGGGGAAGGCAGGAGGACTCTTGAAGGAAGCCAAAAGCAACAGCAAATCTGCTTCATTTTGTGTGTGTGTAAGGAACTAATAAGTTGTTTTTGTGGAAATATGCTTAGTATTGCTATTTAGTTTGCCATCATCACAATGAAAACTGAATTCGCTGAGACAGAGGCTTTAATGATAATTAGGCATAATAAACAGACTTCAGGGCGTGCCTGCTCCCATATGGCACACATGCATATCCATATGTGCTTAGGAAACCCTATTTCAAATGCCACGACTCTCTGAAGGGAAGCTACTGACTGCAAGGAGCAAGGGCTTCTTAGTAATGCAGCGGGTACCCTGGAGTTAGAGGAGTGGTCCCAGAGAGCCGCGATGCCATGTTGCTCTTGCCAGTGGTCCTTCTTCTGGGGAGTGAGTTCTCAGCAGATTCCTAACCATGCCAGTTCTTGGTGCTGTCACTGATATCGGTCAAGCCTGCTTCAGATTCTTGCCCAGCCCTAGGGCTATGGTGGTAGAATGGACTGTATCACTTCAGGTGATTTGCAGCAATCACATTTTTGAAGGCCCTCCGACACTGAAAAATTCACTGCAGCAAGAAAACTCACTGCACAGCTGCAGTGGCGTAGCGTGGGTTGTCAGCACCCGGGGCAAGGCAAGTAATTTGCGCCCCCTAACCCATGGATTTGCGCCCCCTAACCCGTGGATTTGCACCCCCTAACCCGTGGATTTGTGCCCCCTAACCCTAACCCCCAGATGTTGCGCCCGGTGCGCCCGGCCCCCCCTGCACCCCCACGCTACGCCACTGCACAGCTGTCAAAGGGTGGATTAGACAGGGTGGATTAGACATGCTAGCTTCAATTCTAGATGCAGGCTGTTTTCTTTCCTAGTTTCTGGGAACTACAGGAAGCGGGGGGTGTATTCAGGTCCTGTTTGTGGGCTTCTCACAAGCATCTGGTTGAGAAAAGGCTGCTGGTGTACGGTGGGCCTTCTTATGTTCTTACGATGCACATTTTTGGACAGCCCATGAAAATGGACCATCATGACCTCATTCATGATGAGTTCTATCTCTCTCTTCATAACACTGGCGCTTCTGTTCTGATGCAGGCAAATTTTGTCCCTTGCTGACAAACAGTGTTGACCTCAGTTCAAGTGTTCTGTCTTAACTGGCTTGCAGGCTGTGTTTTTAAAAGTCCCATTTGATTTTTGATTTTTTTTGGCGAGCTTGTGGAGATGGAGATGTTTGGGTCTGATTCTCCTTTCACCAGAGTTTCTTTTCTGCGATTGCTCTTTCCCCCCTTAATTCCTGCAGGAGTCTTTCTCTCTAATGAACATTCCTAAGGAAATCTACTTCTGTTGATATTCAGTGGGTGGATTTATTCATTATGTGAAGTGGAACCAGGGGATTAAAAGAAGAAGAAAGAAACCCTAGACTGGATTTGAATGTTTGAAGCATATATGTTACCACCCATCTTTTTCTCTTACTGTTCAGAAGCCAAAAATACATTCTTTCTTTAGAAAATAAGGAACACAAGGGCACTAGATCACAGCTCTTTAAACGCAATTAATCTTCACAGAGGCATTCATCAAGGACTAGATCTATGAGTCTTTTGGCTCTAGGCAGACAGACTGCTGGGACAGAATCCATTCAGGAGAAAAGAAACTTCTGCTTTGGATGCTTGTCTTAGTTAAACAAGGAGTTCAAAATGAAATCTGGTAGTCAGGCAGAAGCCAAATCCTTGAGGACTTCAAGAATTTTCGCCCATTCAAATGCATTTCTGTACTGCCTTCCTGCCGATGCACATGTGGTGACCCAGAATTTAAAAGAAGGCTGTGCAGTTTTTTAACAAACCCAAGAGAGGGGACAGGAGGGATGGTGAAAACAAGCCAGCTTGGTCCATGGCCAATGCAGGAGGCAGAACTGGGAGGGCAGGAGCAATGTGGCAGTTAACATAAGAAGAGCCGGCTGGATCAGGCCATTGGCCCATCTAATCCAGGATCCTGTTCTCACAGAGGCCTACCAGATGCCTGAGACAAGAGGGCCCTCTCCACTCCTGTAGTTTCCAGTAGCCGCCAAAGAAGACAGCTCAGCGTATCATCTCTTTCTCTGATGCAGCCAGGTGGAATGGCTGCTAATGGGCGCCATTTTGGAAGGGGAGTTGGGATGCTGTGGGGCACAGGCCCCTGACACAGATTTGCACAGCATCTGCACATCCTAATTTTCATGTATATTTTCCTCTAGGAAATTAAGATGATGGGTAGCTGGCCATTTCCCCCGCACTCAACCCAGCTGCCCTATAAGCAAAGAAGAACAACAGCAATCAGGAAGTAAGGGGCAAGAGACCCCTCCACCAAAAAAACTGGAGTTTGCCCCCCCCCCGCTAACATCACCCCCAGTGGGCAGGATCCCAATGGCTGTTGGTCCCCAAGCAGGCTGATGGAAATGGCTTCTCTAGATCACCTCTCCCTCCTCTGCTGGTAGGTGGAATGCAAGTTCTTCTCACTTCGGAGGATGTGCTACCATTTAGTGCTGCTCCATGGCTGTACCTCATATGGAAAGAGCTACAAAACTCAATCTGGAGTATGTGCAGAGGGGAGAATAGCCATCACCCCAGACAGTGTAGCCTGTCTGGCCTAAAGAGTCTTTTCTGTATATGGATTCAATGGCGCCACTATTAACTACCATATAGTCCTAGACCAACACCCCAGTCACTGTGTCATATAAGAACACCAGAAGAGCGGTGCTGGATCAGACCGAGCATTCTGTTACCATGGTGGCCAACCAGATGCCTATGGCAGGGGTGATTAGGCTGTGGTCCTCTAGATGCTATTGGACTGCAGCTCCTGGCATCCCTGACCACCAACCCTTCTGAATAGTCCACCAATGTCTGGAGGGCTGCAGGCTAGCCATCTCTGGCCTATGAGAAGCATGCAAGCACGACATGAGCACAGTGGGATTCAATCCATACCACCCAACCTTTCTCCAATAAAACTAGGGCTGTCCTAAGGAAAAGTGGGACATTCCAGGATCAAATCAGAAACTGGGATGGTTTCTGTACATCAGGGACTGTCCCAGGAAAACAGGGGCACTTGGAGGGTCTGGCTGGTTTTCCTACTTCTGAACTCCAGGAACTGGTTTTCAGAGACTGGCTCTATTGCCCCTTGGGAACCTCATTAGTGGTGTAGTTATAGCTTGCCGAGACATTCGAATCAGATACTGCGAACCACAATTAGTCTCCAAACCAGCACTGGAAACCCATTTAAAATGATGGCTTGCAGTTCTGGTCTGGAGGCAAGCTGTAGTTACTGAGAACTAGGGAAAGAATTGGGAGTGTATGAGGAGAGGCTGAGCTCCAAGCCTTTTTGTGCTGGGCAGACCACAACCTCTACATTGTGATGTCCGAACTGGGCTTACAGCTTTTGACAGCTTGCATTAAAATATCCCTGTGCGTGGGAAGGGCTTTCTTTCATCTGAAGATGTTCTAGGCTTTGCTTCCTGCTGCCTCCTGACCAACAGCTGTAGCCATACATGAATAATCTTGGTGCAGCCCAGCAGAGGTGTTAATGCCGTCTGGCTATGCATGTGGTTTATGGCAGAGTGTCAAGGTGGTGAGCATATTTAAGCCAGATGTGTGATGGCTGTGAAATGCGATAGCTACAGTGTCCCTCCATTGCATCGGAGGAAAGTCGGTCCCATATTTTGTTCTTTGAGGGTGGGAGGGAGGCGTGATTCCGAATTTCATTTTGAAAGCTTTCGAGGCCAGACGGGCTAATTTTCCAACGCATTATTTGGACATTTGGAGAAATGTTATTTCAGCCTAGCACATGTTTGCATGACTAAGGCCAATGTTAATGCTTTATTTTATAGCAGGGCTGTCAGACTCAGATGGGTTGGAGACCCAGACTCCCCAACCAGCGGAGAAGGCCCAACATTTCCCACCAAAACACCCCCACTGGTTTTTATTAGGAAAGATAAGTGGTTGTCTTCTAGAAGAGGATCCTTAGCTCAGTGGGAGAGCAGGTGCTTTGCATGCAGAAGGTTGTGTGTTCAATTCTTGGCATCTCCAGTTGGAAGCAGCAGATGAGATAGGACCGCTCTTTGAGACTGTAGGGGCATTCAAGAATAGCATACCCTCCAACATTTCTCCGATGAAAATAGGGACATCCTAGTCTATTATTATTATTATTATTATTATTATTATTATTATTATTATTCTCCACCCATCTGATTGGGTTGCCCCAACCACTCTGGGTGGCTTCCAACATATATCAAAACATAACAAAACATTAAACATTTTTTAAAAAACCTTCCCTATACAGGGCTGCCTTCAGATGTCTTCTAAAGCTTGTACAGTGGTACCTTGGGTTAAGTACTTAATTCATTCCGGAGGTCCGTACTTAACCTGAAACTGTTCTTAACCTAAAGCACCACTTTAGCTAATGGGGCTGCTGCTGCCACGCCGCCAGAGCACGATTTCTGTTCTCATCCTGAAGCAAAATTCTTAACCTGAAGCACTATTTCTGGGTTAGCGGAGTCTGTAACCTGAAGCGTATGTAACCTGAAGCGTCTGTAAGCCGAGGTACCACTGTATAGTTATTTATCTCCGTGACTTGGGGGATCACATAATTCTATAGCCTCCCAACATTTCTCCAGTGAGAATAGGGACATCCTAAGGAAAAGCGGGACATTCCAGGATCAAATCAGAAACCAGGATGGTTTCTGTAAATCCGGTTCTGTCCCTGTAAAATAAGAATACTTGGAGGGTCTGGAATAGACAATATTGGATTACTAACAGTCTGATTTGGCTTCCTATATTATCAAAAAATGAATGAAGCAAACAGCCCCTTCCCCACTGCAGTAGTTTTAAGGTGAGGGTGGCTCAAAATGGTCGAATTTTAAACTTGAACTTAATTCAAAAGGGATCCCAGCTTTATTCAATCCTTTTATAGTAAAGCTGTAGGAAAAAAAGGAGACACTCTACCTAGGGGTGAATGCAGAAAGTACCAAGAAAATGTAGACACTGAACCTGGCCTTGGATGCTACCTCAAGGGTCACAAACAAATCTAGAAGCTCACTGTCATGGCTTCTCAGTCAACTTTCCCTCTCCTCCCACCTTTCTTCCCCGACACCCGTGAAGCTTGACTATGCCTGTATTAAGGGAAAGTCTCTTAATCTCCACTTCTTTGAGGTAGTTGGGCTGCTAACTTATCAATACAACAAGCCAGGTATTTTGATCTTGATAAACTATATTCCTTCTTCCCCCTGAGATCTAAAATGGGTAAGAGGAACCAGCCAAGATCCAGAATACTGAGGTGTTAAACCTGTGAGGGAGGGGAGTTGTACTATTTCAGAGTGGAGACCAGTCATTCCTATACATGTTGTTGTTGTTTAGTTGTTTGGTCGTGTCTGACTCTTCGTGACCCCATGGACCAGAGCACGCCAGGCACTGCCTCCCACAGTTTGGTCAAACTCATGTTAGTAGCTTCGAGAACACTGTCCAACCATCCCGTCTTCTGTCATCCCCCTCTCCTTCTGCCCTCACTTCCATATATCACTACTGGGAAAACCATAGCTTTAACTATACGGGCCTTTCTTGGCAAGGTGATGTCTCTGCTTTTTAAGATGCTGTCTAGGTTTGTCATTGCTTTCCTCCCAAGAAGCAGGCGTCTTTTAATCTTGTGGCTGCTGTCACCATTTGCAGTGATCATGGAGCCCAAGAAAGTAAAATCTCTCACTGCCTCCATTTCTTCCTCTTCTATTTGGCAGGAGGTGATGGGCCCAGTGGCCACGATCTTTGTTTTTTTGATGTTGAGCTTCAGACCATATTTTGCGCTCTCCTCTTTCACCCTCATTAAAAGGTTCTTTAATTCCTCCTCACTTTCTGCTATCAAGGTTGTAGTGGTTAAGAGCGGTAGTCACGTAATCTGGGAAACCGGGTTCGTGTCTCCGCTCCTCCACATGCAGCTGCTGGGTGACCTTGGGCCAGTCACACTTCTGTGAAGTCTCCCAGCCCCACGCACCTCACAGAGTGTTTGTTGTGGGGGAGGAAGGGAAAGGAGAATGTTAGCCGCTTTGAGACTCCTTAAAGGGAGTGAAAGGCGGGATATCAAATCCAAACTCTTCTTCTTCTTCTTCTACTCATTAATAACCCCAGGGACTTCATTGGGGCTTACTTTCAGGTAAGTGAGCTAAGCACTCCATCCTTAATGCTCCCCTGAATGCACAAAACAGCACCCCAAATACGGAACACAGAAGACTAGCATTTTGGGGAGAAGTGTTGCAGCCTAGACTCCCACACCATACTAGACTCCCACAATTTGCTAGTTTGTTGAGTGCAGAGAAAGGTTTTGAGTTTTGTTTGTTTTGCATGCAGGGGTGTTCGGTTGTGTGGCCTCTCTTCTGAAGTCTAAAATGGCACTGCCCCCCCCGACACAGGTTTATTACCTCAGCGAGAATATGCTAACAGACCTCATACACATTTAAGTTGCTGGCAATCAAATCATATAGTTGAGGAGAGAGGGTGGGGGGAGCAGGATGAATTAATGATCGCAAATGCCGTAGAAAATACAGCAAGGCAGAGTCTAAACGCCCTGATACATGAGCCTGCTGTTTAATCCAAAGGGCTGGTGGGAACTTCTGCGAACAATGGCTTCATTATTTATGGCTGTTTTTGTGTGGTTGGAGCTTTAATCCTTGCTTTGGGGCACAGACAGGGGTCATGGATGTCATAATTTTATTAAAATAAATGGGGGACGGAGGGTGGGGGAACAATAGGTCTGGAGTGGTAAATTGCTCCTGAGCAGCTAAAAACTGTCTGAAAAACCTTTGGCATGGGGTCCACCTACTTGCCCAGTAAAGATAACCAGGCATTTCCTGTCCAGGCAGAACACAACCAAGCCCTTACAGAAACACTCGGGAAAGGCTGGGCCAACTGAAGAAACTCAAGAAACTGATGGGCAGTAGTTGGAAGGAGATAATTTGCAAGAAAGGCGTGGAGGAAAACAACATTACACACACACACACACACACACACACACACACACACACACACACACACACTATATGCAGAGTTAGAAGGGGGGGGGGAGTGTGAATTGCTTTTGAGTTAAAACTATTGAAGGGCAATAAAAAGGACCATTAGCTCCAGTTGTGACTGACTCTGGGGTTGCGGCGCTCATCTCGCTTTACTGGCCGAGGGAGCCGGCGTACAGCTTCCGGGTCATGTGGCCAGCATGACTAAGCCGCTTCTGGCAAACCAGAGCAGCGCACGGAAACGCCGTTTACCTTCCCACTGGAGTGGTACCTATTTATCTACTTGCACTTTGACGTGCTTTCGAACTGCTAGGTTGGCTGGAGCAGAGACCGGGCAACGGGAGCTCACCCCATCGTGGGGATTCGAACCGCCGACCTTCTGATCGGCAAGCCCTAGGCTCTGTGGTTTAACCCATAGCGCCACCCACATCCCATTGAAGGGCAATAGGCCTTCCCCAAAGCCAAACCAACACTTACCCAGTCATTTTTTAAATGTGCTATAATTTAGCGAGCTTAAACTTAAGTGTTTTTCTTTTCAAAAAACAAAAATAAATGGCATGATTGATACCACTTATGGTCCATTTATTTTAGTCACTCCTCCTTATGAGGCTTCCTGTTTAGGCAGAACTTGTTTCATTTTAAAACCCTGATAGTTAATTTGGTTGCTTCCCATTTGTTTCTGATTCTGCTCTGCCCTGTCTTTATTTTTATCTTTTAAACATTGTTTTAATTGAACTACGTTGCTTTCATGTAATGTGAAAGTTCTCCAGGGTGGAAAGGCCAGGATAAAAATATTCTCATAAATAGCAAAAGAAATAATCTGCGCAAAAGTCTTCGGAAGAGCTGAAACTTCTCTCTATTAATTGCTTCCTGCCATTTCACTAAATAGCTTGGTGTAGCTCAAACTGGGTTATTACACTTTATTTTTATAACTGTCCTGTGAAGCAACATTGCTGAAAGGTACAAATCTGTCTAAGAATGCCCAGTGAGTTATATGGTTGAGTGGATATTTGAACCCACATCCAAGTTCCAGCCTGTATCAGGCACATTAAAGATGACCAACAAAGGAAGAATGGCAAGCTAAGCTTATGGACTACGCGGAACTGGCTAAGCTGACAGAGAGGATACATGAGAGAGACAACATTGATTTCAAAAAAGAGTGGGAACCATTTATAAACGGCATAGAAAGACAGTATAAAGATTTGGACTCATTGGCAGGTTTTGACTAAACTTTCACAACTATGTAAGAGGCAAAATCAGCAGGACATAGAATTTGTTTAATAAACCAATACGGAAATACGGGGGAAGCCAAAGGGGGGGGGGGAGGGGAGAAATATGGATATATAAATTATTCAATTAAGATTTGTGGAAAATTTGTTGTTATAATTTGAAAATTCAATAATTTTTATTTTTTTATTTTTTTAAAACTTTGGAAGTTGTGTGCTATATCAGTAGGCACAGTTGCCTCAGGGCGGACTGAGCACAATTCCAGTTCTTCAAACAAATTCCTGAGGTACAAATGGGCTGAGTGCCACCCTTTACCTTCATTATAAGTGTCTGTCTGCCCCACTGTTTTGCACCTGGCACAGGATGCTGGGCTTTGGGGTTGTTGCGAAAAAACAGAGCAGATCCTTCAAGTCTCAAGTCTGCTCACCTCAGGTATAGAAGAAGGAATTGCAGGAGATGTCTCTGGCAGGCCAGGCCAGCCATCCCCTCTCCTTTTTCCTTTCTTTCTTTTCCCTTTCCAGCTAACACTTAATTTTGCATAGCGACTCAACATGCTCAGTTTTCATCAGAGTTTTGTCCATTAGGGTTTTATCCGTATGTGCGTTTTTGATTTATTGTACTTTAACAAACCTTGGGGTTCCTCATAATATGCTGGCATATCTTCTTATTTCTCATTGACCACATTTTGGCTCCATTTCCATTGGCACTTATCAAGCTCCCCATCCCAGTTTGCTATTACTGTACAGTAGAATGAATCAAACCATAGCTTATATGAAGTGTGCCTGGGTTCCCAGCAGGTGGCGCTGGTTCTTCCTTCTTCTTTCTTAACCATAGACACGTTACAGAGTTTGAATATTGCAAACCTTTCTCAGAGCCTCATGAACCAAGCTGTTCATTTTCAGCAGTGTACGTGATCACTTCCAACTTCTGCTCCAAAATGTTGCCCCTTCTTTTCAGCCTTGGATAGCAACTTTTTCTTGCATAGTTTAAAATAGACAGTGGGGGAACAGAGAGAAACAGCTGGCAGCTTGGGGGATAGATCTGTTCTTCAGAACTTCCCATCTAGGGTCCCTAGAAAGTGGACACACTTTCATTTTTTATATAAAGCTATAAAAAGCTGCTGTCCCTTGGCTATGCTCAGAGGACGTAATGCTTTTGAATATCAGTTGTTGGAAACCATGGGAAGGGAGATGGCTCCAGCTTGTGAGATACTAGACTAGATAAGCCTTTGGCCTGATTCTGCAGGCTATTCTTAGGCTCTTACGTTACCTGTGTGACTTTGTGAAACACTGCACATATGTATTGTGTAGCATAGCAATAAAATTTGAAAGCTGAAACGAAAAAAGTACTCCGGTTCGAAGGGAAACCAGAGTAAAATACAGTGGTACCTTGGGTTGCCCCTTCTTTTCAGCCTTGAATAGCAACTTTTTCTTGCATAGTTACAGGTTACATTCTCCACTAACCCAAAAATAGTACCTCAGGTTAAGAACTTTGCTTCAGGATGAGAACAGAAATCGCGCGGCAGCAGCGGGAGGCCCCATTAGCTAAAGTGGTACCTCAGGTTAAGAACAGTTTCAGGTTAAGAACGGACCTCCAGAACGAATTAAGTTCCTAACCTGAGGTACCAATGTACAAACATGGTTCTGAGCAATGCTTCAGATATATTGTGCTGATGCAAGATGACAAAGCAACTTCTTGGTTTCCCCGCTTCATTTCATGACTTGGAACAAACTTTGTGACGGGCACTCGGATCCTGCATCTCCCATGTAGAAGATGTCCAGTGTGACAAGGGTTCCAAGACCATTAGAGACAGTTTTGCTGGTTCCAGCTGGATTTTAATTCTCCTCTGTGGTTGCCAGAGTAAGAGACGCCAAAGGCAGAAAAATGCATTTTTGTTTCTTCTCTCTGTCATGTAGATATACAGATAAGATATATATTACACATGCATAAGTGGTGTAACTGTTGGAACTGGTAGGGTGGAAGGCAGGGAGCCGAACAGTAGGTGGCGCCAGAGCCAGTGACAGGAATAGCCCACTAATTCTAGTTTTATCCCCATCCTCCTTCCTGCTAAGTTCTACAAGGGCAACAAACACTGTAACTAAGGAGGAAGAAGCAAATATAGCCACTGTCCCCTGGACTGGTTGCAAGTAAGAAGGCAGGCAGGTGGGGGGGGGGTGGCCAAGAACAAACCGAGGTTGGTAGCCTAATGGACCAGCCTCCATCGAATAAAAATACTCTGTAGCACATGGATATGCATTATGGTACCTATGTGACCCCACTTTGAGTTGAGAGTGCATACTGTGGCTGCATACATACCATGAATCTAAAAAACATGACTTTCCACAAAGAATCCTGGGAATTGTCATTTACCCCTCACAGAGCTTCAGTTCCCAGCACCCTTTGCAAACTGCAGTTCCCAGCCATGTTTTTTAGATTTATGGTGTGTACACAGCCTGTGACACAGGGTACACACCAGCGCTTGCCATGTGGCAACTGCCTTTAATAAGGTATACACCGGTATCAATTCTCACTGGGCAGTCTCTGTACATGTTGTGTTCTCTGAAGCCAAGCTGAAGCCAAGCCAGCCAGGCCTCCAGAGCATCAAGACCGTCTGTAATTGTTCCAGTAAAGCCAGTGCAATGCCTGCTTATTTCCTTCTTGGGTATTGTTCTTAAGGTGTGGGAGCACTGTGTTGGCTAATGACCTGAGACCTCAAGAGGGCCTATTGCCAGCCCTGGGTTGTTTTGACCCAGCATTCCTCTTAAAGGTAAAGGGACCCCTGACAGTTAAGTCCAGTCGCAGACGACTCTGGGGTTGCGGCACTCATCTTGCTTTACAGGCGGAGGGAGCCGGCGTTTGTCTGTAGACAGTTTTTCCGGGTCATGTGTCCAGCATGACTAAGCTGCTTCTGGTGCAACAGAACACTGAAACCAGAGCAGTGCAGGGAAATGCCGTTTCCCTTCCCACCGGAGCGGTACCTATTTATCTACTTGCACTTTTTTTGGGGCGTGCTTTCGAACTGCGAGGTTGGCAGGAGCTGGAACTGAGCAACGGGAGCAAACCCTGTCGCAGGGATTTGAACCGCTGACCTTCTGATCGGCAAGCCCAAGAGGCTCAGTGGTTTAGACCACAGCGCCACCGGCGTCCCTTAGCATTCCTCTTAGGACTGGGCTAAGTTGCCATTTTCCTTTCCCCCACAATGCCTCTGGCAGGGATTTAAGATGGCAGGTAACAAGGCTTGCCAGCTAGGCTGCATGTCATGAACTGACAGGACAGCAGAGAGGAGGAAGAGGATCCTGGCAAGGGGGGTAGCCAGGATTGGGACACACTGGGGTGAGCTGGAGATGGGGAAGGAGATGTTGGCATAGGAAGTATTCCTGGGGTGACACAGAATGATGAGGGGATGGGGGTCAGTATACAGGAACCAGAGCAGCAGGATCCATCACCATGAACATGGTGGGCTCTGAGGTGTAGGGAGCTCCAGGAACCAGAGGCAGGCAACAACCCACAGCCCTAGCTGTCCAGGTGGGGCTCGCTAGCTCTGGGAGGAGAGGTGTGATTCCTCAGCTGGAGTTGGCTCAGAACAGGTGAGGGTCACGTGCTTCATCAAGCCCAGATGCTGCAATCAGCATGCAAAAGGTAGCAGAGCTGAGGTGCTGTGTCTGCTCAATTTCCCATGTTGATGGACCTCAGCTTGGAGGCCCCAAGATCTCTGCTGGATTGTGCTTTGTTTTGGGCTTTGACCCTGGACTGGGGACTTGACATACTGACTTGCTGCCAGGTAGGCCAGGGGTTCAGGGCACCATATTTGTTGTTGTTGTTGCTGCTGTTGGGTCTTCTTGCTGTTGCCCAAGGTAAGGGGACAAGGAAGGGTCCCACCAAGCCAAGGGAAGGAAGGGGTCTTTCCTAGAAGGAGGTGTCACTGACCCTGCCAAACCTGACACGGGTCCTGTGGAGTAGGGCGAAAAGCAAGGAAGTGTCAGACGCTGCAGGGGTCAAACTGGGTGTCTGGTTCCCTTTGCCACCAGAGTTTATGGTGATAGCAGGGTCCTGCTTAGAGGCAATTCCTGTCAGGAATGGAGCTGCCAGTACTCAATTCTTGTTAAAAGTCTTGAATTTGTTTTAAAAAGAAGTATTGTCAAAAGTCATGAGCTGGTTTTGAGATGGTTCTGTTTTATAGCACTGATTTTTTGTAGTCAATATCAGTTAAGGTAACGGTGAAATATCAGGAACATCGGTATTATTGATGTTGCTGATATTTCACTGTTACTTTAAATTGTGTTCTGTGATTTGTAATGATGTGATTTATTTACGTTTTTATGTAAACTGCTCGGAGGTGACTTGCGCAAAAAGTGGGATATAAACACATTAAATAGTACCACTCCTAGTGCACTGTGGGTGCGAGCACAAAATGGCTGCCTTGCCCCCACTGCAAAGCACTGTGTCTGTCTGTTTGAAGGCCAGAATCTGCAAACTTCCAGGAATCATGTGACACCTGATCTGAGGACCAAGCTGGTGCCACTGTGTGCAATAAACTGTTGCAGCAAGATTCAAACCGCCAGGTTCTTCCTCTGTACTTCTGAACTACTATCTCCCACTCCAGGTACTTGTCTGACCTCAACATCTGACGTAACCTAGCAACTGTTTCCAAATAGGAAATCTGGATGAGGAGGTGACTGGAAATGGAAAAGGAGAATCATTATTTTTTGCAGTAGGGATGTGGTGTAGTAGGACTTCATTTCTCAACAGCCCTTGAACCTTGCTAAGGGCTCAGACTTGGAGAAGATGATGCATGTTTGGCTTGGGGACAGGGGTGCCAACTTGAATAAAATATTGGAGGGGGGAGCACACAGGCAAGCTCCACCTTGCATAACCGATCACAAGACATTTCACACACCATTTGAATGGCGATGCCCATCAACTTTGGGGACCCTGGCACCCTCAGATATTTTATTGGGTGTGCCAAAGGGACCTCAGCCACTAGGAGTTGGCTCCTATGGTAGTCCTGGGCTTGTTGCTAGACAAAGAGACCCTGTGGGGAAAGCCCTTGTTTTTATGCAGCATTTTTCATGATGAGGAAGTAGTTTCAGTGTGTGGTTGGTCTCATCTGTTGTTAGAAATCCCTACCATTTATGAATTTTCTAGCCCTGTACCAACTCCTGTTTAGGCTGTAGGCTGAACTAATAAACATTAGAAACACGGAACTCTCAGGAATCAAAAGAAATTCTCTGTCTGGATCTAGAATTTAACAGTTGCCACCACCACTGAAGAATATCTTTATTAGCCCGTGAAAATGAAGAACGTACTTTGGGAAAGCTGTGTAGTTGCCCGACAGCTAGAACAGTCTGTTTTTCAGTAAGCGCATCGGTGAGCAATGTTTAAATATTACCAAAAAGAAAAGGAAAAGGCGGGGTGGGGGTGGGGGAAAAAGTACTGGCAACAAAGACACAGCTTATCATTTGCAACTCTGAAAAGAAGCCTGCAGCTATACAAATCTGGAAATAATATAAACGTAACCCACAGGACTGTTGCTTTGGTTTTCGAGAAGCTTACTTTAAAGCTGGTATGTAGGCTTGCTGAGAGACTGAGCGGTTGGCAAAGATGCTAGCAATTCATGGAATGTGTCTTTGGAGAGGATTAAAGGCAAAACATGCTCCTTTTTCTTAAAAAAAAGAGAGAGAAAAGAAGTTAGTTTTGAGGTAGGAATATAGCTTTAACGGGTGAACATGAAGCCTGAAAACATTCAGAACTTAAAGCTTTTAAAGCAATACAATCGTATTTAAAGCCCTCCTCCTCCCCGACTTCCAGCCCCTTTGGATAGGATTGAATTCCATCCTGACTTGGCGAAGTTTGTTCCAACGCAAAGTCCAGGAAAAGGGCAGAAGAGTTAAAGGTGTGTTGGCTAATTGCGAATCAGTTTTAAATCTGTACTCGTCTTTTCTGGGGCTTGTCCACAATTGCACAAGCAGCACTTTCAATATGAAAAATCCCCAAAGAGGCTGAACATTCACCCTGTGCCCTTTTCTCCCTTTATGGACCCTGGCAGCCTTCCCCATCAAGTCCAGGTGAAGAATGACCTAAGGCGGAGATGGAGATCGATGGGGATCTTCCCTTCGACCTTCCAGGGAAATCTGGACTTTGCCCACTTCATTTTGTGTCTGTGACTGTATTAATTCAGTCTGTCTATGGTGACCTCATAGGCTAATCAGACAGCATTTTCCTACAACCTTAATCAGAAACAACATTTACAATCCATCATTCTAATTTCCCAGCTTGCAAGGAAATTAATTTAATTGACTACAGAGTTGGGGGGGGAATGTTTGTTTGGGTGCTAGTGGTTTTGTTGAGTCTACGTATTTATTTAAGGCTGAGAATTGATTAAAGGCTTTTCTACCACCTCCTCTAGTTGATTACTTTGATTTAGCTGATAGGGTACAGTTTTGTGCTGACTACCTGAGAGTAGGCGCCACTGAAATCAGTGGGGCTTATTGCATGGCAAACATGCATAGGACTGTGCAGAAAACCAATTTTTAAGGATTCAAATACAAAGAACCCTCAATTTACCACCCTACAGAGTTCTTTAAAGAGCTTCAAATACAGGCAGCACTTACCTGTATACAGGGAAGGGTTGAAGCTCAGTGGTAACTAACACGATGGGCATGTAAAAGGCTCTCACTTTAATCCCTGGTGGTTGAAGGAAGGACTAGAAATTATTTCTGCCTCAAATCCTAAAGAGCTGATGTCAGTAGACAGTAGGAATGTCAGAGAATTCTGTCAGAAACAGAAATGGGAGCAGAAATTGCTGCAGTTCCAGAACTCAGGAATGGAATTTATGCAAGTGATGTTCATTATTATTATTTTGTCTGCAGAACTTACGTAAATTGCAGTATTTTCTGCATTGTTTTTGCTGTTTCCCAAAACATCAAACATTCAAAGCTTCCCAATACAGGGCTGCCTTCAGATGTCTTCTAAAAGTTGTGTGGTTCTTTATCTCCTTGACATCTGATGGGAGGGCATTCCAGAAAGTCCTCAGAGCTGGACCTCAGTGTCTGGGCTGGATGATGGGAGTGGAAACGCTCCTTTAGGCTGAGGCCGTTTAGGGTTTTAAAGGTCAGCACCAACACTTTGAAACTCAGAAACATACTGGGAGCCAGTGAAGATCATTTGGGCCTCCTGGACAGGAAATAGTATAAAAGGCTTCCAGCTAAGCGTTGCTCAAGCATCAAGATCTTCCTGAGCTCTGGCACATTTTCCTCTATCCTTGGTTATTATCAGAGTTCAGGAACTAGGAAAAAACACTCTGGGTATGAAGTAGCACCAATGAGGAGGGAAGGGATTGTGGCTTGGGGAGAGTTCAAGAGTCAGATGGAGATGGCCCCGGGCCTGAGGTTCCCCACTCCTGGCTTACCACTTAATTTTCTTTAAATGTAGATTAGGTGTCAGTGGAAGGCCAGACTAATGGTGTTTGCACCTTCCTGAATGGACACAGAGCATGAGAGCTATTTAATCCACTTATTCCTCTTGGTCCTCAAGAAATGCTCCCATGGAATGTGGTTTGAGAGCTACTGCTGTATTTCTGGGATGACATATGCAGAAGAGATCTGTGTCGGGTCCAGAGGATATTTTATCACTAGCCATCTGCTGCAAGTGGGAAAAGCCAGGCATGTACAAATCCAAAGGCAACAACACGAGGGCCAGAGAAGTATCTTCCATACAGGAAGTGTGGCTGGGTTGGGAGGAAGTATGAAGCAGACTGGTTGATTCAGGTGGGGCACTTATCCTGAGGAAGTGGAATGCCCATCCATATATCTGTTTGGGTGGGGAGCAGGAAAGAGATATTTTCAATTCAGGACAGCTGTTTTATTTTGGGATGGCAATCTTGATGAGACGAGTTGACACAGCTGTAGCTGTTGGAAGAGGCTTGTGTTTTAAGAGTCAAGAGGCCCCTCAAAATAGTCCTGCCATTTTGTTTCATGTCTTCTACATGCCAGGAGAGAAGTGGGGAGGACCCCATTAAAAAAGGGTGGCTCCTGAATACAAGTGATCTGTTAAATGCAAAAGAGAAAAAAATCATATCTAACCTGATTAGAAGGGAAAGAGGTGCCGAAAGCAAACAATACCTGCCCATGTTTCCATTGTTTCAACCAACACGCCCTCTAAGAAATGTTCTGGAGCCACACTTGGAAATCACAACAGGGTTGAATAAGTGTGTCTTTCTGGGAACTTGCTGCTCACGTGTGTAACTTCGTAACCCAGGGCCAGATTGCAAAACCTGCGCATGGTCATGTATACGTGTGGCAGTGGGAAATAGATTCAAACCAGGAAATGGCAGGAGGAGAGAAGAAGAAGAGGAGGAGTTTGGATTTGATATCCCGCTTAACACTACGCGAAGGAGTCTCAAAGCGGCTAACATTCTCCTTTCCCTTCCTCCCCCACAACAAACACTCTGTGAGGTGAGTGGGGCTGAGATACTTCAGAGAAGTGTGACTAGTCCAAGGTCACCCAGCAGCTGCATGTGGAGGAGCAGGGAAGCGAACCCAGTTCACCAGATTACAAGTCCACTGCTTTTAACCACTACACCACACTGGCTCTTGTGGCTCATGAGGAGACCCTCCTTGGAGCCCAAAGAGGACTTCAGTGGGGGCAGAGGAAACCCCAAAGAGACCAGAGGTGCAGCAGGGCTTTGTTTAGGCTGCTCATCCTCTGCGCCTAGCCTGATGCAGCAACTGCTTCTTCGTGGGTCCTCCATCCAGCAACAGAACTCTAGTTGAAGAGAGAGTTGTGTGAAGAGAGAGAGAGAGAGAGAGAGAGCTGGCGAGGAGGAAAAAGAGGCTTTTTAGAGGGAGCTCTCCACTTATGCGATGCTCGCTTAAGCGCACAGGGGTCCGGAACGTAACCCCCATGTAGGTGGGAGGGATGGATGCCTGTGTAGGGCAAAATTGCAAACCAAAATGTGAATATATATATTTTATTATGCTAGCGAATTTTCATTAGGAGAACTTTGAAAACGTGGCCAGCTAATGTGGAAATGTGGATAACTGAATTTAGGATTGGAAAAATGAGAACTGAGAGAAACCGAAATTGACGTATTTGCCCGTCACTATTGAGTACCATACGTGTGAGATGGGGACCAGTATGTTCTGAAGCTGCAAAATGCTTGAACTACAGAGAGTACAGAAGGGTTACTTGACCTTTCCCAAGCTGACATGCACATGTACCCTTAGTAGTCATTATTTCAGCCTCCTAATGGCTAATACTCTCTATTAACCAAAACCCTGTCCATTGTGTAGCATGGAGAATAAAACAATGCAACATGCCTGGAAACTAAATCAATATTTGACTTTTTTAAAAAAATGACTTTAAGACCCTCGGGCATATGTAAGTCTTCAAAAGAAGGTTCGGTGATAACATCCGTTCATATATTTTCAATTAAGCCAACAAGAAAACTTTACTAAAACGACCAGCCGCCAGTTGTTATCTGATGGAACCCTCTCGTTTATTATCCTTAATGACATCAATATGTTGTCAGCATTTTTGAGACTTTGATGGCAACTGAAGTGGTTACTGCACAGATGTCAGAAAGCATGGGGTTTGTAAAGTGCTGCTGCTTCAACAGCTGATGGTTTCGCCGGGAAGGATTTGGGAGGCAGAGAACCGGATTAAAGGCCTCTCTTCTCGGGAATAGGAGGTGTGAGCGGTTGCTAGGGAAGCACAAACTCATTCCTGATCCCTACCATGTTTCTGCCAGGAAATGGCCGTTCTTGCTGAGAAACAACATTTCCATCCAGCTTCCTCACTGATAGTTGGAATCTGCACCCATTGGCCATATGGAATCACCAGTCACAAGGGGAAGAATGCAGAGTTTCAGAGACCTGAACTGGCCGCCAATTTATTGCAGGGCCAAATTCAAGGCATATTGCCATGAATATTTAAAGGGGAAAGAGGGCATAAAACCAAAAATAATCATGAAAATGACATACACAAATGCATGCCTTTAGGTGTCCTGAACCCCTGGCCTACTTAGTAGCAAGTCCAGGAGTGCCAACTTGGCACCACGACTGTGGGGTGTCTGGGGCCATGGGTGCCATGCAATTTGTGGGTGCCCGGCCCCTTCATGGGGAATTTTATGGGTGCTCAGGTACCCAGGGCCCCAGGGAGTTGGCATCTATGAGTGAATCAGTATGTCAAGTCTGAAAGTCCATCAATTTCTGGAGCACCATAGATTCCCCATCCTTGCAGTAGAAACAGCTGGACTTAAATGAGAAAAAGAAGTGAGGAAACGCCAGTAAAAAATGTGGTCTTCTTAACACCCTTGCAATCCCAACAGTTTCTTCAACTTCTTAAACTGATAGCAACTAAAAATCTTTTCAGGGATCTGTCTCAAACAATGATGAATACTGTACGATTACAGTAACCATAGCAAAATGTAGCATACCTCCAGTCAGAGTTGTCTTCAGGGTAAATAATTTTGATTTTTGAGCGATGGCAAAGAATTTGCAAAGACGCATAAAAAAGTCTTTATGCTAATCCATAAATCATTGAAAATTAAGACCTAACAGGAGTGCGTCATGGCATGCTTTAAAGTGGAACCACTGAATCATATTTTGCTTTTAATTGTACTGAAGAACTCCTTAGATCCCCAATTAAGATATTTGGAGCAAGGGGGTGACTTCATGTCAATGGAAGGTGCAAATGCTCATGTTGGAGTCAAGGTGCTATTGTGCATTGCAATCTTAAACTGACCTGTCAGGGAGTAATAGCCCTAGGGCTGAATGTGGGTTACTCCTGAGTAAACCAGTTTAAGATCAGTGGGCTATTTCCTGCGGTAAGTCACAAGCTGTGCCTCCTAACCTACTACAGTTGTATCTTGGAAGTCGAATGGAATCCGTTCCGGAAGCCTGTTCGACTTCCAAAACATTCAGAAACCAAAGCACCGCTTTTGATTGGCTGCAGGAAGCTCCTGCAGCCAATCGGAAGCCCCATCAAATGTTTGGGTTCCAAAGAACGCTCGCAAACCAGAACACTCACTTCTGGGTTTGCTGTATCTGGGAGCCAAAACGTCCAATTACCAAGGCGTTTGGGATTCAAGGTGCGACTGTATTGAAAGCCTGCAGCTCTGCTACTGAAAATTGTGTTGTGTGGACAAGGATGGGGAGAGTCAGGAAAGGGAAATGCCTTATAACCATGATGTCATTCGGGTTTTCGGTGAAACGCGGCTGAGTGCAATTTGCCTCTCTCCCTTCCCCTCTCTCAATAAGATCACCTCAAGAGCCTGAAATGCATGCTGATTAGAGAGGAAGTTAAGAGTTTCACATTGCTCGGATCAGTAGTCTGTGCATTGGTGAGGGTGTCCAATGGTTCCCCTCCCAACAAAATAAACACAGGAGTGTCCAGGAGTGTTGGGTGGGTGGGTGGGGGGAGCGCTGAGAACAAGAGTTCGTATTATAGACGGCCATGATGATAAACGTCTCCAGTGGCATAATCTCTAACTCTTACCATCTGTGATTCCCCTGTTACCATGGCAATATCAAGCAAATATTAAAAAATAGTCCAAAACCAGGAAAAGCACAGCTGGGAGCATCTATACTGAAGGAAAACAAGCCCTCCATGGGACAACCCACAGCAAAGGACAGATACATTCTGGAGGACTTATGCTGAAGCTGCGTACACATGATCTTAATCACTTGTAGGTTCCACACCCGTCTGGAGGTTTTCTTTTTACTTGGAGCTGCCACCCAGGCTGCAGTTTTCCAGTGGGAGGCTGACACAGGAGAGGGAAGAAGCCTTTGCTCTCCACCCATTTCCCACCTCCAGGTTTCTCCTTCTGCCCCTGCAACCTGCTCTTAGCTCCGTGGGAAGAACAAATAAGTTTGAGGAGGGCAGTTTGGAGGTGGAGAATGGCAGAGAGGAAAGGCTTAAGCATGCTCCCCATCTTGCTCCCACACTAATCTCCCACTGGAGACTGCAGCCTGGGTGGCTAAAATTTTGTTTGGAGGGGGGAATTCCCTGTGATTCTGATGTGGATTGAGCTCCCTACTGCTTTGAAAGCAGCAACAACTAAGCCTAAAATAAATGGTACCATCTAGTCTGGGTCGAAAACTCCACATAGCAGCCAGGAGAGGAGAGTCAGGAGACCTGACTAGGGGAGGAACAGCTGGCACTGGCAAATACCCCAACTATTTTCTCTTTCACTGCACCAGGGTGTTAATCTTAGCCAGGGTGAAAGCTGGATGGGGCTGATGGGATCCACAGTCCAAAACATCTGGAGGGCATGGCGTTGGTGATGGCTGTACTGGAAGTAGTGGAGAGTGAAGATGCAGCTAAATTTTGATGTCTGCATTGGTTGTGATACTGACTTGCAGCCTCCTGTGGTTTGAATACAGCTCACTTGGCGGTTCTTGACTACAGGGAATAATATTTGTATTTCAGTGTAGGACATATTGGGGTTTAGAATAAGGCTTTTAGGCTTAACATTTCCAAGAGTGATTTATAGGGTGTTAAAATGTTCTTAAGAATGTGTTGCTTTTTGGATGCTTGCAACACACTGCACTAATATTTGGGTTAAACATTTACACAAAGTGTCATAAAAAGTTTCCATCTTTTCTTGCTCTTTTTTTTTTTTTATAAAAAAGAAGCCCTCACCTGAATATAATCTTTGTATTAGCATCGTTTATAATAATAGTTAACAGAGAATAAATGTGCAGATTAAGCAGTTAAAACAGTTAAACAAGCAAACAAACAAACAAAGCTAGCTAAGAAGCTGACAATATAGTATGAAGGCAATATATATATTCTGAGTTACAGGTGTTAGACCTATGCATCAACTTTAGAAAAGATACATATAAGAAGAATATTTCTATAATGTCTGCAGATTTTCCTTCATGGAAAACTTGACAGCCTATTAAGGATTTGCAGGGCTATTAAAAGAAGGCCAAATCACCTGGCTTTCCAACCATGAATATATTCACATGCATAATCTAGCATAGTTTTGAGCACAGTTAAGGATACATTTACAGTACTAATATGGGTTTTAAACTAGTTTAGCTGCCATAGCTTCCCCTAACACAGGTGTGTGAAACTTTGGCACTCCAGACATTGTTGGACTACAGCGCCCGTCATCCCTGACCATTGGTTGTCTGGCTGCGGCCGATGAAAGTTGGAGTCGAACAACAGATTCCCCAAATATAATCCCGGGAATTGTAGCTTAATTGTAGCATTGAGAATTCTCTGTTGTGGCCCTTGATTACCTGGGGAGAAGGAATCCTGTGTTTTGCTTACTCAGATGAAAGGCCTACCATGTTTGATGGATCTTTCTTCTGCATGTGTGTGCATATGACTGCAGCCTTAAACAATACTAGCTGGCACTTGGCAGTATATGTATGTGCAAGTCTTAGGCCTACCTTGCATTTGCAGACAGGGGCGGCCCTTTCATTAGGCAGAGTGAGGTGGTGGCCCCTAGGAGATGTGAGGCAGTGGCAGCAGTCCCCACTGCCCAGGCAGTCACCCTGACCTCCAGCCACTCTAGTTAGACTGTGACACTCGGGTCCAGTGGAGAATGCAGACCCATCACCAGCGTTGAAGGGCGACTGAACTGCTGATCTGTTGGCTTCTGTACATAGACTGGGTTGGGAGATGTTATCTTGCCCTTTATTTCAGGCAGCAAAATGTCTTGATCTGGCCCTGTTTGCAGAGCAGCCTGGCATTGGGTCACAACAACAGTCTTATCTCCAAGTGAGAAAAAGACAGCCGTCTGGAGAGCCTTAAGCATTTTTTTTGGGGACACAAATTGCAAGGTGTTTTGCATGGTGGAGGTCATGAATTAAAGAGTTGTTGGATATGTACCAGTAAAATGGGGAAGGGAAGCCCCAACACCAACCAAACCCGAAGCCCCATCTTACTTTGCAAGTAATTCGCAGCAATAAATGTAAAATGCAGTCTGCATTAGATCATCTGAGCAACCTATTGCAGGGCACTGTGGTTACAAAGAAAAACATTTGGTCCATTCCCCTGCTGTATATATTCCTGGAAAAAATGTTATTTATTTAATACATTTACAGGCATTTTGATGGTGCTTCCCACCAGCACATCCTAGAACGCTGCCATCAGGGAACTCATACCTTTAAAAGGAAAGAGGGAGGGAGAGAAGGAAGGGATGGTTTGTGGTTTCCTGGGTTGAAGTTTGCAATTGAAGGCATGCAATGAAGCACAGCAATGCTTCACTTGGTTATCTCACTTAAATGAATTAAAAGAAATTAGGGTGGGGGCAGAGGCCTATATTTACAGCATAGTAACTGTTGCCTGAAGCTAAGATAATAAAGCCTAGATTCTGCACCAAGACAAATCCAATCCTGCACCCTCAAAAGCAGAATTCTGCAACCTAAACCTACTTTGTGTGAACAAAACATGTTTGCCCATTTCCCCCCCTCACTTTGCATCATTTGCCATGGTGAAAGAGCTACAGACTAAAGGTACCACCTCTGACTGCTTGAAAACTTGCTCAGCGACCACTTTGGGAAGAAGTTGCCTATACATACTTCTACGAATCTAGGAATTTGTGTTTATTAAAAAATAAATGAAAAGAGAGATTCTCAGGAGATTCAGTTCTTTATCTGATTCCATAGTTTTGTTTTTCTGTGTAGAACTGTGGAATTATTCACATGGCTGTGCCTAAAATGTCTCATCTCAGGTAATGCTTTTAGTAGCATTTCTTGAATGCTTGATTTTTCCATTGTGAACTGCGCTGCTGTCTCAGTTGATCCCAGTGCTCTGACTTCTTTGAGATGGGCATGGAAGCGCAGACTGCTATTGCCTCTCCATCATCAGGGTAATCACTGTGGGTGCTTCCACGTGGCAGTGTACTGCAGACGCAGTGATGGTCATGCATTGAAGTTTTGTACAGCATCTATGCGACTTTGCCTTAAAAGTAAAACTGCTGTCCCATATTATTTCCCCATTTATTTTGGAGTTACCCACCGCCGGCAAATCTGTATCTGCAGAGGGTAAAGTTTGTCAAAGCACGAAGATAAGAATGACATAGGACAGGCTTCCTCAACCTCGGCCCTCCAGATGTTTTGAGACTACAATTTCCAGCATCCCTGACTACTGGTCCTGCTAGCTAGGGATCATGGGAGTTGTAGGCCAAAAACATCTGGAGGCCGAGGTTGAGGAAGCCTGACATAGGAAGATCAGAAGTTGGCTTAGAACACTGGCCTATCTAGCTCAGTAAAAGGTAAAGCTAAAGGTAAAGGACCCCTGGACGGTTAAGTCCAGTCAAAGGTGACTATGGGGGTGCTGCGCTCATCTTGTTTTCAGGCTGAGGGAGCCGGTGTTTGTCCACAGACAGCTTTCCAGGTCATGTGGCCAGCATGACTAAACCGCTTCTGGAGCAATGGAACACAGTGATGGAAACCAGAGAGCACAGAAACACCGTTTACCTTCCTGCCACAGCATACCTATTTATCTACTTGCACTGGTGTGCTTTCGAACTGCTAGGTTGGCAGGAGTTGGGACACAGCAAAGAGAGCTCACTTCATTGCGGTGATTCAAACCACCAACCTTCTGATTGGCAAGCCCATGAAGCTCAGAGGTTTAGACCACAGCGCCACTCTCTAATAGTGACTCTCCAGCATTTCAGGTGGGACTTTCTTCCCACCTGGAGATGCCAGCGGGAATTGAATTTGGGATCTCTTGCACACAAAGCAGTTCCTTTACCCCTGAGCTATGACCCTTCCCGTAATGCAGATCAAGCTACAACTGTTGACAGGCATAGGAGCAGGGACTGGTAAAAAAGTTGGCAACTCCATGGACCATACCAGCACATGGCGTTTGCAAAATTAGCCACGCTGCCCCTAGAAATTCCACTGAGAGAAATGTCAGCTTTTGCCAGCTGTAATCATCATACCCACCTCCTGGGTCCATGAGATTTTTCTGCTAAATAACACAATTTGAGTGGCATTTTCTTGGGCATGATCACCACTTGGGGTCATCCCCCCCGCCCACTTCCCTGCAAAGATTTCAAGCCTGACACTTATGGCAGAGGTGACCTCACTGCTCAAGGAAGTCATATCATCAAAAAATATGGAGCTGAAAAGGTGTGTGTGTGTGTGTGTGTGTAATGGACAATTCTAGTAGCTTATAAAACATATTGCTAGGAATTTGACATACCGTCTGGAAAAATATGTCTGGAAAACCCTGGGTTTCCTATTTAATTCTGCCTTCGTATGCATTCAAATGGATGTGCTTTAGTGCCTTGCCAGCAAGTAATTTAAACCATTTGTAGAAGACACTTGTGATCCCCACACATTAGACCAGCTTTTCTCTCTGTTATAATATTTACTGTCAGTGGCAATTTAATTTTTAATGTGACAAAAATTTGCTCTCCAGCAAATATTATCCTCTGGAACTTCAGTCTGTATTAGAAGAGTACTTTACCAATGGACTTATAATTGCTTCTGCTTCATGATGTGATTTGCCGTTAATACTTATAATAGTGAAGCGCCTGAGCCTGTGTGGAGTGGGTGGGGGACGGGGACGGAGGGACCTTTGCAATATGCCTCTGGGACAGTGTCAGAATGTATCCACACTTATGCTCCACACTTCCAGGAAAAAAAAAATCAGTAAACAGTGTGCAGTCTTTACCAAAGGTGTAATGGGCTTTGAAGACACTCGAACTCAGGACACAAGGGAGGAACGTGCTAAGAGGAAGGCACATTTGGCAAACCGTCACTGTGACTAACTCCCGCCTGGAAACCTATGTCCCCATTGTGGAAGGACGTGTGGGTCCAGAACTGGCCTCCACAGTCACTTACAGACTCATTGTTAAAACCATGTTTATGGAAGACAGTCTTTCTTGGCTACAAGTGATCGCCAAAGAAGAAGAAGAAGAAAATGGGACTTACAGCCCACTGAACTGTCACGGTGTCTTTCAAAGGATTCTGGGAACTGTAGTTTAGTGAGAACACAAAGGTTTATGTCACTAGAGAGAAAAAAAGAGAGAGAGCGAGAGAGAGAGAGCGCGCTTCTCCTCACAGAGTTAATATTTTAAATTTCCCTTTTGCCTCCTTGTTTTCCAAAGCTTCAGGTCATGGGATCATAGAATTGTATGATTCATTGAAAGCACATGGCTCCCCCCCATAACATTGGGAATTATAGCTTACCTTACAGAGCTACAGTGCCCAGCGCCTTTAGCAAACTGTGGTTCCCAGGATACTTTGGGTGATGTCTTGTGCTTGAGATGTACTTTAAATGTGCAGGGTGGAGGTGAACTCACTAACCTGCCTCTTTGGGACCCCTCCAGTTTGGTGTTTTCCTGTGGATGTATTTGGCAACATTTTCTTGACCCAATAATAGTGCATTAAGGTAATGACCCCCCTTCATGGATCACTGCCTTGCCGTGGCGAAGGGGCTTGAAGAACTCAGAGAAGCTATGAACTATGCTGAGCAGGGCACCCAAGATGAACAGGTCATAGTGGAGAGTTTTGACCAAACGTGATCCACCTGGAGTAGGAACCGGCAAGCCACTCCAGTATCCCTGCCAAGAAAACTCCATGGACAAAGACAACAGGCATATAAAAGTTATGACGCTGGAAGATGAGCCCCTCAGGTCGGAAGGTGTCCAACATGCTACTGGGGAAGAGCGGAGGACAAGTACAAGTAGATCCAGAGCTGATGAAGCGGCTGGGCCAAAGCCGAAAGGACGCTCAGTTGTGGATATGCATGGAAGCGAAAGGAAAGTCCAATGCTGTAAAGAAAAATATTGCATAGGAACCTGGAATGTAAGAACCATGAACCTGGGTAAGTTGGATGTGGTAAAAAATGAGATGGCAAGAATAAATATTGACATCCTAGGCATCAGTGAGCTAAAATGGACGGGAATGGGCGAATTCAGTTCGGATGACTATCATATCTACTACTGTGGGCAAGAAACCCGTAAGAGAAATGGAGTGGCCCTCATAGTCAACAAAAGAGTGGCGAAAGCTGTACTGGGATGCAGTCTCAAAAATGATAGAATGATCTCGATACGAATCCAAGGCAGACCTTTTAACATCACAGTAATCCAAGTTTATGCACCAACTACTGGTGCTGAAGAAACTGAAATTGACCAATTCTATGAAGACTTACAAGACCTTATAGAAGTGACACCAAAGAAGGATGTTCTGCTCATTATAGGGGATTGGAATGCTAAAGTAGGGAATCAAGAGATAAAAGGAACAACTGGCAAGTTTGGCCTTGGAGATCAAAACGAAGCAGGGCAAAGGCTAATAGAGTTCTGTCAAGAGAACAAGCTGGTCATCACAAACACGCTTTTCCAACAACACAAGAGACGACTCTACACATAGACATCCCCAGATGGGCAACATCGAAATCAGATTGATTATATTCTCTGCAGCCAAAGATGGAGAAGCTCTATACAGTCAGCAAAAACAAGACCTGGAGCTGACTGTGGCTCAGATCATCAGCTCCTTATAGCAAAATTCAAGCTTAAACTGAAGAAAGTAGGAAAAACCACTGGACAGGTAAGATACAATCTAAACCAAATCCCTTATGAATACACAGTGGAAGTGAGGAACAGGTTTAAGGATCTAGATTTGCTGGACAGAGTGCCTGAAGAACTATGGGTGGAGGCTCGCAACATTATACAGGAGGCAGCAATTAAAACCATCCCAATGAAAAAGAAATGCAAGAAAGCAAAGTGGCTGTCCAACGAGGCCTTACAAATAGCGGGGGAGAGAAGGCAAGCAAAATGCGAGGGAGATAGTGAAAGATACAGGAAATTGAATGCAGATTTCCAAAGAATAGCAAGGAGAGACAAGAAGGCCTTCTTAAACGAGCAATGCAAAGAAATAGAGGAAAGCAACAGAATGGGAAGAACCAGAGATCTGTTCAAGAAAATCGGAAATATGAAAGGAACATTTCGTACAAAGATTACCATAATAAAGGACAAAAGTGGTAAAGATCTAACTGAAGCAGAAGACATCAAGAAGAGGTGGCAAGAATACACAGAGGAATTATACCAGAAAGAAATGGATGTCTCGTATACCCCAGGTAGTGTGGTTGCTGACCTTGAGCCAGACATCCTGGAGAGTGAAGTCAAATGGGCCTTAGAAAGCACTGCAAATAACAAGGCCGGTGGAAGTGATGGTATTCCAGCTGAACTGTTTAAAATTTTAAAAGATGATGCTGTTAAGGTGCTACACTCAATATGCCAGCAAGTTTGGAAAACTCAGCAGTGGCCGGAGGATTGGAGAAGATCAGTCTACATCCCAATCCCAAAGAAAGGCAGTGCCAAAGAATGCTCCAACTACCGCACAATTTCACTCATTTCACATGCTAGCAAGGTTATGCTTAAAATTCTACAAGGAAGGCTCAAGCAGTATGTGGACCGAGAACTCCCAGAAGTGCAAGCTGGATTTAGAAGAGGCAGAGGAACCAGAGACCAAATTGCAAACATGCGCTGGATTATGGAGAAAGCTAGAGAGTTCCAGAAAGACATCTACTTCTGCTTCATTGACTATGCAAAGGCCTTTGACTGTGTTGACCACAGCAAACTATGGCAAGTTCTTAAAGAAATGGGAGTGCCTGATCACCTCATCTGTCTCCTGTGAAATCTATATGTGGGACAAGAAGCTACAGTTAGAACTGGATATGGAACAACTGATTGGTTCCAAATTGGGAAAGGAGTACGGCAAGGCTGTATATTGTCTCCCTGCTTATTTAACTTATATGCAGAATTCATCATGCGAAAGGCTGGGCTGGATGAATCCCAAACCGGAATTAAGATTGCCGGAAGAAATATCAACAACCTCAGATATGCAGATGACACAACCTTGATGGCAGAAAGTGAAGAGGAATTAAAGAACCTTTTAATGAGGGTGAAAGAGGAGAGCGCAAAATATGGTCTGAAGCTCAACATCAAAAAAACGAAGATCATGGCCACTGGGCCCATCACCTCCTGGCAAATAGATGGGGAAGAAATGGAGGCAGTGAGAGATTTTACTTTCTTGGGCTCCATGATCAGTGCAGATGATGACAGCAGTCACGAAATTAAAAGATGCCTGCTCCTTGGGAGAAATGCGATGGCAAACCTAGACAACATCTTAAAAAGCAGAGACATCACCTTGCCAACAAAGGTCCGTATAGTAAAAGCCATGGTTTTCCCAGTAGTGATGTATGGAAGTGAGAGCTGGACCATAAAGAAGGCTGATCGCCGAAGAATTGATGCTTTTGAATTATGGTGCTGGAGGAGACTCTTGAGAGTCCCATGGACGGCAAGAAGATCAAACTTCTCCATTCTGAAGGAAATCAGCCCTGAGCGCTCACTGGAAGGACAGATCGTGAAGCTGAGGCTCCAATACTTTGGCCACCTCATGAGAAGAGAAGACTCCCTGGAAAAGACCCTGATGTTGGGAAAGATGGAGGGCACAAGGAGAAGGGGACGACAGAGAATGAGATGGTTGGATGGTGTTCTTGAAGCTACTAGCATGAGTTTGATCAAACTGCGGGAGGCAGTGGAGGACAGAAGTGCCTGGCGTGCTCTGGTCCATGGGGTCATGAAGAGTCGGACACGACTAAACGACTAAACAACAACAACAACAAGGTAATGACCATTAGGTCCAGTTGTGACCAACTCTGGGGTTGCGGCGCTCATCTCGCTTTACTGGCTGAGGGAGCCGGCGTACAGCTTCCAGGTCATGTGGCCAGCATGACTAAGCCGCTTCTGGCGAACCAGAGCAGCACACGGAAACGTCGTTCACCTTCCCGCCAGAACAGTACCTATTTATCTACTTGCACTTTGATGTGCTTTCGAACTGCTAGGTTGGCAGGAACAGGGACCGAGCAACGGGAGCTCACCCCGTCACAGGGATTCAAACCGCCGACCTTCTGATCGGCAAGTCCTAGGCTCTGTGGTTTAACCCACAGCGCCACCCATGTCCCAATAGTGCATTAGTGATGGGTTTATTCTGACTTACTAGTTGTTCCGTGATGCTCCCCCAACTGCTACTGCATTATTTTTGAGCTACAAAACAACAAAAGCAGAGCAAAAATAAACCCAGAATGTTTGTGGTGTGAAATGCTATGAGATTTCAGCAGGAAGTTACAGGAAATGCACAGATCAGAAAGGAAGCAGTATGTCCACCCTGAAAATTTTGTAGGTTCAAACAGTATTGAAAACGGCACTGTCCATAACCCCCTCAATACCATATCAGACAGTGGGTGATGCCACGTGTGGGTTCTAGCTATAAATTCTGAATTTCTCCATCCGCAAATATGAGCACAGCACGGTGCAAAAATACACAACGGAACATAGAAGATAATCAGTTTCTTACAGATTCATTTAGGCTCTCAGATGAAGCAGAGGACATCAAAGCTCTTAAGCTTTTAAGAAATCATATATATATATATATATATATATATATATATATATATATATATATAATTAATGCAATCCAGATGAGCTAAACAAGTTTGCCAAATGCTGATGTTTTGGTACTTAGCTGTGCCTGCTGATCAGACATTCTTTCTTTGTTCTGACTTACAACTATTACTCATGCTTTCTGTGCAAATAAGGAAGCCTGTATGTGTGCACGTCTTCTGTGGAAGCACTGAACACCCATAATCAAATATCAGAACCTCTCCACTCTGTGTGGCAGCAGGGCAATACAAATCAGAGCAACAACTCTCTCCTTTCTTTTGCATGACAGCCAAACAGTGTTATGGAGGACCAGATGCTCAAACTCTTCAACAGATTAAATCATCATCATCATCATTTTATTTGTACTCTGCCCATCTGACTAGGTTGCACCAGCCACTCTGGGCGGCTTCCAGCAAATATAAAGCCATAACAAAATATTAAGCATTAAAAACTTCCCTGCACAGGGCTGCCTTCAGATGTCTTCTAAAGGTTCTTTAGCTACTTATCTCCTTGGCATCTGATGGGACCGAATGTTTGATGGGACATTCTGGACTGAGAAGGCCCAGCTTTTGGAACTCATTGCCTAGGCTTGCCTGTCTAGCTCCTTCTCTTATGACTTTCCGCCAGCAGGTAAGGGACATTTGTATGTAGACAGACCTTTATTCTCATCGCAGGATCTGTTACAGCCATGGTAAATGTGCTTCGATTGGTTTAATTGGTTGTTATTCTTATCTGTCTTATTGAGTTTGCTAAGTCAAAACAACAACCCAAAAATCCTGTTGCCAGTGACCTATTTGCAAACCAAGCTCCCATCTGAAAGCATCCTTGGTCAGGCTTTATCTGAGCATCAGAATAGGGCCCATATGTGTTTGTTCAACCCTCTAATGCTGCTCTGGAAACCTTTCTCCAACAACCAGGAGTCTCTGCCTCTAGACACATGCTTTCCGTTCAACCAGTAGCTAATCTCATACCTGGGGCTAGATTACAATATGTGCTCTGAGTTCAGAGTGCCTTTTGACTGCTGCCAAATCATGAGCAGCCGCCTTTGTTGTTCAAACTAAACAGAAAAGGCAGGGGGCGCGCGGGAGAGAAACCAAGAGAATCTCTTTTAAGAAACAAAAGCAGCATTAATACATTGTTCATGCCCGTATGGTTCACTCTTTTCCTCCTTTTTTGTTCAAAGTAAGTCAGGAAATGTGAAAGCTAAGATCCTTGCAGCTATGCTTGAAGAGGCCAGGCCCAATTTATTCCATATTTCTGTGCTTACTCTTCCAGTGAGACATGTATAGTCTGGCACAGGACCCTGACTCCACTTGAATTAGTGGCAAAAATGTAATTAAAAAAAATGAGAGGGGTGGGAGTGTCAAACACTTCAGTGTTTGCATACGAGGATCTCTGGAGAGTCCCCACAAAAATCATATATCAGATCTTTCGGGGCTTCCCAGTCAATATAACTACATTTCAAGGTTATAGGTCAGCTTTCACTCAGCTACTGCGTATAGACTCTATATGGGTGAGGGGTGTTAGAGGAACCCAGCCTCCCTCTGCTTAGAATATATATAGTGTGAATTGAGGACAATGTGGTTACTATTGGAACATCGTTTATGTCCTTGTCTTATGAAAACTAAAGAGGATCTTACACATTACCTCCTCTATTGCCCCATCTACTCGGGCTTTAGAGACGCATTGCTGCAAATTATACCCAACTCTATAACTAATCCTGAAGATAGAGTAAAATTCTTATTAGTTGATGCAAACCCACGTATTACCCATGTGGTAGTGGTTTTTGTGATGAAGGCCATGAAAGCCAGGGAAAGATTTATGGATGACAATGTAAAGACCCCTTCATCGTCTGTTTAACTCGTTGCTTGTTTTCCCTCTCTTTCTATTTTGTAGGATGAAGGTTTTGTTGGCATAGTATCTAATGAATTTTAATATTTTTTACTATTGTTGTGTCGATGTTTGTGTACAGGCATGGTCCTCAAAATAAACAGATTTGTTGTTGTTGTTGTTGTTGACATACATTATGTAAATACAAATACATATTGGAACATTGTGAACCATCCTGAGATATACAGATGAGGGGCGGTATACAAATGTACTAAATAAATGATAATAAATACTGTTGGGTCCAAGAAGGCCCCACCTGTGTGATGCACAACCAGAACTGAACACAATACTTCCAAGTGCAGCTGTCCCTTAGATTTTCATAAGGGCATAATTTTGACAGTTTTATTTTCAGTTCAGTCCAAGCGGTTCCTAGCGTTACCCCTCATATTAACTTGCCCAGGTGTTTAAGATCTGCTGGCGAGGTCCTGCTGTCTGCTTCAGTCCTATGTGAAGTTTGGTATGCATAAGAGACCTTTTCTGTGGTGGCCCCCGGATTGTAGAACATCCTCCTTCCCTCTGAGATGCATCTGGCCTTGCCACTGTATACATTTCAATATCAAGTCAAGACCCATGTTTTTGCACAGGCTTTGTGGGGTGGAAGATGCTACATGGTCGATTGCATTGAGCAGCATGAAACCTACCATAGGACATCATGGTGAAGGGCAGGTTATAAATGCCTATAAATTAATTAATAAAAACTTTTAATAAAAAAGACTTTTGAGATACTATAACATTTTCTGGGACAGTTCATAGGTTTCAGATAGCAGCCTTTCCCAGCAATACCAGGAACTGAACCGGGGACCTATTGAATACAAAGTATTCAAAAGAGATATGAAAAGACCACTGGTAATACCTTGGAATTTCCTCACTCTATACTGCAATAAATACAGTCCTCTAAAGATGTAATGATTTTCGAAAGCTGGTAAAGGAAGGCAAGAGTTTACATGATGTCCAGCGAAGTGAGCAAAGGATTCCATGTTAGTTTCCTTGTATGCAGATTCTATTCCAGGTTTTATGGTTTTGGTTAACTCATAAATTAAGATTCCAGATTAGTTGTCCAAGAAGTAAAGAATTCTTTTCTCTTTTTTGTAAAAAAAAAAAGATATTTGGAATGAATCCCTGTCTCCCGGGAAAGGAAAAAATAAAGAATTGGAAGGGAAAAGCTGTTGAACTTGCTAACCAGCTACTGGATAATGGCAAATATTGCAAGCCTGTGCCATGGCCAATGGTGATGTAAGTGCCTACAGAGGCCAACAGGTCTGGATTATAAGCAGGCGAGCCTTCAGGGCAGCAAAGAACAGTGACTTGCCTTTGGATTGGGACTGAGAATAAATGCAGTCACTGCAGGACCTCCTAATTACAAAATATTGGAAGCCAAAATGCATCTGAGAGAACTGTGGTTAGGGGCTATAATGCTGGTGAAATGATAACAAATGGTTGTTCTCATTTCCAAGTAAGGTTGAAAATGTATCTGGGTTACTTTTAGCTCATCAGCCGCTTTGTCTGCATCCATTGAATTATTGTAATCAACCAACTTAAAATAAACAGGACATTAGTATGAGAGAGAGAGTGACCAAGAACAAAGGAAAATAGAATTCCTAGACTTTTAACAGTTGGGTAAGACAAGATATTTTAGAAGAATGCATTCTTCCCATCTCTGCATAAATACAGTAGTTGGCCAAATTTCTTTTTCTGCAACAAAGGAATAGAGAAGCCTGATCACTTAATGCTGAAGTTCATGTGAGGGGAGCGAAAGCGTTACTTCTGCTTGTGCAGGCTGCAAGTGTCTAAGGAAAAGGAGGGAACTTTGCTCAACAATCATCTGTTGTTGAAAACTACTTCAGAGCTACACAGCTACCACTGTAATTTATACCACTGCTTACAGCCTGAACCACTGCATATTTACCAGGAAAATGGAGATTCGATACTCTTCCAGAGGTTGTGTGGCTATAGCTTCCATAATTCCCATACTGGGGGGGGGGGGGTTGTGGGGGTTGGAGTCCCACAACAGATGGAAAACCACAGACTCCCTCATCCTGCCTTGAGCACAACTCAAGCTCTGGGCTCCTCCTTCCGTACCTCCTTCAGCTGCTCCTTTTTCCCTAGTAGGGAGAGAGCCAGCCGCAGGCTTGTATTAAGTGCCCTGCTAGGGAGCAATAAAATAAACTAGTTAACAACACAGCTGTGAGGAGTCTGAAATCTGATGGACAATACAGCCACCATCAACTTAAGTCTCCCTGCTTCTCTTCCACAGTCTTAGCCATGGAGAGGTGGCTTAGAGAATCTTCACAGCACTGCAGCAAGACATTCCACGTGGTAAAATTGTAGGTGTAAGAGCTTGCAATGGGAATGGATTTTTTTTTTAACCAGCGTCTCCACGGCAAGTAAAAATATGTATGCCCAGGGAATTCGTGGCTAAGCCCAAGATATGAATCAAAGCTTTCCAAGACGTATGTAGAACCCTATAGAGCTTCTTTTCCATACTGACGTTTTAGCTGAATTTCGTAGAGCTCATAAAATGCCCGAAACTCCACTAATTAGGGAACAAAGGGTGGTTGCTGCAGGGAGGGGGAAATGCCTAAAGATATTGAGCAATGTGGTGACCCAAGCTGTGCAGCAATAACTTCTGCCGAAAACAAAACCCAAACAGCTATTTTGAAATACAAAAGGGTGGGTGGTGAGGAAGATTTATGAGCCCTTTTCTCACAGCGGTCCATGTTGCCAGCATACAAAGTCCAAAGCATCTGGAAGAGAGAAGTTAGCATGGAGCGAAGGGGAAGATAAACAGTGCAATCCTATGCCCGACTGCTCAGAAATAGGTCTGTCTTGTGCTCAGTTGGGTTTTCTCCTAGGTTTCCCTCCCCATGCATGCAGGGGGACTCGCAAAGGACTGGTGGATGTAGTGGGAGGTTGTTCTTGGCTCCCAAAATATGGGGAGACCAGCCACGCTAAAATATGGAGAATTGGGAAAGGGAAGTGGTGAGGAAATCATGACACCATTGAGCCAATGCATTTACAATTCATGGGGTTTAAGATGCAAGCTTTGCTTTTGATCAAGAATTTCCCCAGAAATGATAGGCCCTGCTGCACAGCTGAGTTGAATGGACATGTTTTCCTCAATGGTTGTGCAGGCCTTTCCTCCCTCTTAAGCCTCACTGGAAAGCACCCAATTATTGCGGCATATTCAGGGCAGACTGAAGAGTACTTTCCCCAAACATCGCATCATATGGAATTCATTGCCACAACACATGGTGATGGCTACTAGCTTAGAAGGCTTTAGGAAGGGATTACGCAAATTCAAGGAGGACCACGTCAATCAGTGGTTGCTGCGACAAGCCACATGTTTAGAAGCAGCTATATAGCTAAACAAGGACCCTCCACAATAATTTCTTCAAACAAAGAGCTATCAGTCTAAACCCACCTAGCTGCCACACTGGCTTATTCTGCACCAAAATACCATTCAATGCCTACAAAAATTTGTGTTTTTTAAAGAAATATTTTCACTCAATCTTCAATCCAAGTTGTTTGTATAGAGGAGGGACGATGTTAATTTTTCTTGGTTTCTCATTTTTCAAGCTTTCAGTTCAGTTCAGCTTGCCCCATAGCTGCATCAGTGTGAATCCTCACGAAATCTGTCAGTATTCCAGTGCACATTTCCCCAAATGAGCACATTTTTGCAAGAAGTTTTTGCATTGTCGTTTTCATGAATATTTTAGAGAACTGCATCGCAAAATTCCGAGGAGCATGAACATTTGTCTCCCATTTTGAAACGAATTGGTTCTGTGACCAGTACAATCATAGTGAAAATAACTGGCCTTCTAAATTACAAGAATCTGGGGATTACTAGAAGTGTAAGATCATTTGCTGCACTATCTGCAGGAAAAGAAGAGTCCAGTGTAGGGATGTGATTAAATGAATCTTATTAGTGGAAACTGTCATACGTTAGATTTGAGCATTGAGTGTCCTTTTCATGTCTGGTCCCACACACATACTTTTATACAAGTACAGAAAATGAGAAGCAAGTGCTCTTTCTTTCTTTCTTTCTTTCTTTCTTTCTTTCTTTCTTTCTTTCTTTTCTTTCTTAGTGCATCATTTGAATTGGGAAAAGCCAACTCTGTGTGGTAGCAACCGACTTGTGCTTGAGACGTCGCCAATGCTCTTCGTGTTTTACAGCTGTTTTGTACCTGTGGGGATGAATATAGTATAAGACGAAGAACATACCAAAATGGATGAATATTTTCAGTGGATTTTTTTTTAATTCATAAAAATATTTATACACAGCTATGTCATAGAAATACATCACAGTGGTTTGCAACAATATAAAGCCATACAGTAAAATCACAAGAAGTTAAAAGCAACAGAATTAAGAGCAGACGTCAGTAGACCTTGTGTGTGTGTGTGTGTGTGTGTGTGTGTGTGTACTCTTAATTGCCTGCAGAACAGAAAAGCTGAAAAACAGAAAAGGCAGCTCATCTGAAGCCCTCCTTGTTGTGGTATGGATATGTGCAGGCCAAGTTATGAAGTTGGGATAGCACCATAGGTGTAGAATCTGCTGTGGTTATTACATGCAGAGCTGGTCCTAGAGCTGGTCTGGGCTATAACCTTTTCAAGAGTCTAGATGAAAGTTATATGTACTTCAAGGGGGTTTGCAGTGATGACAGCAGGAATGACGACAAGCAATAAAATGTCATACTAAAATTATTTATGTGCATGGATTAAGTTCACATTCATCAAGGGAAGGCTGGAGGTTGAAAAAATGTAGTTATACTTCTCAAGAGCATTTTTAAAAATAAAATAAAATAAAAATAAATGTTGGATATGTGCTATGATGGCTAGTGTGATCTTTACTGGTAAATTCCATTGGCATGTTTCAACACTAACAAGACTTTGCTTATGCCTTGGATTAGGTGATTTGCTGATAGATGTCATTCAGCTGGGCTTTCTGTCTGTGCATGTGACTACCTTGGATCTTGAACGCCTTAGTACTCGGACATTTTGGCTCCTGAATGCCGCAAACCCAGAAGTGAGTGTTCCGGTTTGTGAACCTTCTTTGAAACCTGAACGTCTGACGGGGCTTCTGTGGTTTCTGATTGGCTGCAGGAGCTTCCTGCAGCCAATCAGAAGCTGCACCTTGGTTTCCAAACGTTTTGAAAGTCAAACGGACTTCTGGAACGGACTCTGTTCGACTTCCAAGGTACGACTGTATAGTTAGGCCGGAAGTCAGAATTGGGGTGGGGATGGGGGGTGGAGTGGGATAGGGATAGGGATGGATGGATCTTTTAATTTCACCTCCCTCTGTTTCCCATTTCTCCCCATTTTAAATTCACATTTCTGCAGCAGTTTGCATTTCTTAAAACCCTCATGAAAACCCACCCACTTTTTAGTGCAAATTTCTCTGAATAAACACTTTTTGTATGTCATTATGAATAATGCACACATTCTTGGAAGCAGTACACACCAATATAGTGCATTTTTGTATTAATTTCATTAATTTATGCATTTTATACACATTTTCCGGCAATAGATGCGTTTTTGTATACATTATTTGGTTGGAGAACTGTATCGCAAAATTCCTAAAAGTGCAAATTTTGAAAGATAGCTGTGTTTCAGTTCATGAGAAGTGCAAATTTGGTAGTTTCTTATTAAAATGAAATTGAATTTCTCCAACATCCCTAGTTGGGGAGTGGAGGGAGAAGCACAGTGATTGAGGGAGATATGCCACTGTCATCCTAAAATGTCTCCACAATCTTTTTCATGGCACAAGCTTTCATGGATTAGAGTCCACAATGAAGTATTGTCTGATCGCTCCCCCACTTCCTGAGGAAAAAAAAACATAGATTGGCTGCAGTTTGGTGTTAAGTCACTTAGGAAATATCTCACAGCAATCAAGTGATTCACTCCACTCTTACTTTATCCCATGTCTGTCAACACAATGTTGATCTGTGCCCTATGTGTCTCTGATGGCACCATGGTCTTTGCTGCTGTTGCATGAAGAGGGACCGTCCCTCATGTCCTGCAGGGGTGATAATGCTGAGAGAGTTGCTCTAGATATGAGACACATTGCCTGGAGCAGGGGTGAATAACCTGCGAACCTTTCCTAGAATCCTTCAGGGGTGCTCCCGACTCAGGTACTGACCTTCCCAGACCACTGGATCACTTCCTGAGACAACCCAGCAGCCACACCTCTCCTCTGTCCTGGCCTGGCCAGCCAACCTGGATGGGGCAGAGAAACTATGCTAGCTTCCAGGCAGGCAGGTCATTTTTGCTTACTGGGTGGGAAGGCTGGCATGGTGCAAACACATTGGCAGAGCCAATGTGACAACCTTGCTGGTGCATTTGCAGTGTCGACCTCTTTGTCCCTCCCTCTCTCCCACCCAGTAAGCCACTGATGAGGAGACATTTCCTGTGAGGACAGTTCACCTTACCTGCTGGGAAGTGGTGTAGCAGCTCTGCTCCACCCACCAAGCCACTCCTGAGGAGGCATTTGAGGATAGCTCAGGTTTGAGGTCTGGCCAGGGCTGAACTGAAAGAGAGAGATTGATTTACTGTCTCACATGATTGCCTACTGGGTGTTTTCTAGATTGTTTTAGTTCCCCTTCCTCCCCTAGACAGCAGTTCCGTTTCTTTGAAGAAACACCTTTGGGTTGGGTAGAAGGGGCTCATTTGCGTACTACTGTGCCGGTTCCAAGTGAAACAAAATTACACGTCAAGGTTGTTCTTTTTGCAGCCAAACATGAAGTATCTGGCCATTTTTTAAACACTCGGCTATTCACAGCCAAAAGCTCGCGAGTGTCTGTGAACTGTGATCACGCCAGGGGCTGTTCAAACACTGTTTGAACCGCGGGCACCTCTTAGGAAAGCTTTCAACCACAATAAACCTTTGCTTGAGTGGCTAAGGAGTGACGAGCTCTAGGAAGGGTCAGCAGCATCCGATACTGGCATTTCTCTTAAAAAAGGAAAACAACAGACTACACCACAAGGCTCTAAGGCATCGTGGCACTCTCAAACCACTCCATTTGATGTATATCAGCAAAGAGTACAGTTGCAAAGAAAGACTCACAGCTGCCTCCCTTCACTGTGAGAATTTGAATGGGACGCTATATGCCAAAGTCTTTGTCATTGTCATAATTAAGCTCAAGCTTTCCAGGCTTGGTGTTAAAGCACCCCAGCCCAGTTATATTTCCTCCATCCCTTTGTGCTTCTCCTTGATCTCACCATTCCACACAGTTCCTCTGGGATCCTAGGGCCTCCCACCATTCAGCCCAGGGGTGCTTGTGGCATTCTAGACATTACTGGACTACAGTTCCCATCACCACTGACCATTGGCCATGCTGCCTGGGGCTGATGGGAGCTGTTGTCCCACAACATCTGGAAGGCCACAGGTTCCCCATCCGAGATGTAGCCCCCTTTCCTGGAGCAAGCCCATTTGCCAGGCCAATTCCTTTTCTGCTTTCAAGGCTCACCTCTCATTTCTCTAGTACGGTGGGTCTCAAAAGGCATGGCAGGAGACAATGGCAGGTAGGAAGATTCAAAGAGACATTTTAACATTCCAGTGTAGCATACAAGTGGTGACCATTTTGCGTGTGAACTGATGGATGCACAACTGCTGATGTGGATGCTGCTTTCGGCCCTGGAAGGGGGAAGAACAGGGTGGAAAGGGGCAGGGAGGGGGCGAATTGGGCTTATGCATGACCACTGACACATGCAGTGACCTGGAATGCAACCCTCGAGCAAATGGGGAATTGCTTATAGTATGAAAATATTTTTTAATTCACATAATATGGATAGATATTGCTTCAAAATGAGAGTGAGGACAAGTTGGCCAGACTGACTTGCAGAATCCGAGACCAGGACGAGCAGAAATTCCAGAAGGAATGGAGGAAATTTATTGTACATATAAATGACAATTGTAAAAATTTAAAGACACTAGCAGGACCGAAGTAATTCCTACAATGTAGACAAGTTGTAAAGAGTTAGAATGCGCGATTGGAATTGATAAGGGATACCAGCTGAATGGATGGAGGGAAGCAGTAAGCTCAACAGAGCAAAGGGGTTATATGTCGTTTAATGTATGGTTTGAAAAAGTGTGTAAGAAAAACAATAAAAATTATTGGAAAAAAACCACAAAAAACAAAACAAAATGAGAGCGAGGACATCAAGTGATACTGAAGACAATCATAGCTGTGATCAGAATCACATTTTGAACAGAATGCTGGAGAATAGTGTTGGCTAATCATCTTCAGTTCTCCACGACATATTGTTCTAAACAGATTTTCAGCTCTGACAAATAGAAGGCTTCTTTGTGTTGATGTAGAGATGAGAATTCGTTTGTCTCAAATGAATATTAGGCCTAATATAAATCAGATTACTCAGCAAAAACAAGCTCACACCTCTCATTGAGTTTATATACCTTCTGAAGGTACAGTACAGTATGTAAGTATATAATGGTATTTTGGGTAGGATTCATGTTCTTATGTAGCTGCATTGTTTTATACTTTCTGTTTGCCCCGTGATCATATTATAAAGCAGTTGTGTTCTATGTTGTCAATCAAGCACTGCTCTAAGAGTTTTCTTTCTGTTCTCCCATGTGTTGTTGTTTAGTTGTTTAGTCATGTCCAACTCTTCGTGACCCCATGGACCAGAGCGTGCCAGGCACTCCTGTCTTCCACTGCCTCCTGCAGTTTGGTCAAACTCATGTTAGTAGCTTCAAGAACACTGTCCAACCATCTTGTCCTCTGTCGTCCCCTTCTCCTTGTGCCCTCAATCCTTCCCAACATCAGGGTCTTTTCCAGGGAGTATCTCTTCTCTTGAGGTGGCCAAAGTCTTGGAACCTCAGCTTCAGGATCTGTCCTTCCAGTGAGCACTCAGGGCTGATTTCCTTAAGAATGGAGAGGTTTGATCTTCTTGCAGTCCATGGGACTCTCAAGAGTCTCCTCTAGCACCATAATTCAAAAGCATCAATTCTTCGGCGATCAGCCTTCTTTATGGTCCAGCTCTCACTTCCATACATCACTACTGGGAAAACCATAGCTTTTACTATACGGACCTTTGTTGGCAAGGTGATGCCTCTACTTTTTAAGATGCTGTCTAGGTTTGTCATTACTTTTCTCCCAAGACGCAGGCGTCTTTTAATTTCGTGGCTGCTGTCAGCATCTGCAGTGATCATGGAGCCCAAGATCACTGCCTCCATTTCTTCCCCTTCTATTTGCCAGGAGGTGATGGGACCAGTGGCCATGATATTCGTTTTTTGGATGTTGAACTTCAGACCATATTTTGCGCTCTCCTCTTTCACCCTCATTAAAAGGTTCTTTAATTCCTCCTCACTTTCTGCCATCAAGGTTGTGTCATCTGCATATCAATTAAAAAAAAATTGGTGTGGCTGAAAGTGTGGCCCAGAGAAAAACGTTTGAGAACCACAGCTCCAGTATATTGTTTCTGAATCAAACTACCGTAGTTCTATTGACTTAAATACCATATTTGGGTGGGAAGGAAATTCTGCAAACTAAGGATAGATTGATAGTAGGCCTAGAAGGAAAGTGTTGTTGACAGGTGACCAGCAGTCCCATGGGGCCAGATGACTACGCCTTGCTCTGATTTTGGGGGAATTATTTATGGGAGGGCTGATTTTGGGGAAATGAAGCTGCAGGCAGTTTAGGGAAGTTTTTAATGTTTGATGTTTTATTCTGTTTAATATTCTGTTGGGAGCTGCCAAGAGTGTCTGGGGAAACCCAGCCAGATGGGCTGGGTATAAATAAGTAAATTATTATTATTATTATTATTATTATTATTATTATTCAAAATAAAAAAATTCCTTCCAGTAGCACCTTAAAGACCAACTAAGTTAGTTCTTGGTATGAGCTTTCGTGTGCATGCACACTTCTTCAGATACACATTATTATTATTATTATTATTATTATTATTATTATTATTACTGAACAACTCAGTTTTTAAAAAGCTTGGAACTCTTAAGTCTAAGAATCTGGATGTATGCTAAGCTTAACAGATGTGGAGTTCAGTCTCCTGGTTCCTTTCTGGCATGTGGCCACAAGTAGACTCCTATGTCTTCAAGTTTTGAAATGAACCCATTCATACGTGACTAACCCAGGGCATTCTGGAACACTGGTCTGGATTAAGGAATGGATCTGCCACACTACAACTAGCATTACAGACCACAAAGTCTCCTGGCCCTGAATAATCAGGTGACCCCAGAGAGCCAATCCACATGCAAGTGCCTGCTATAAACTCCAAAATATGCTGAGAACTAGCTGGTCTAGGGCCTGAGTGCCTGACAATTGCATTCTCCTTCACCATCTTGGCTCACTGACGCCAATCGGATCAAGCAGTACACACCCTTTTTGGCCTGGATTGATCTGTATGTGCGTGTGTTGGGGGAAGGCAACTATGAATGTATTGTTCTATCTTTCAGCAGAGAGTTAGGCGAGAGGAGCTTTTGATTCCCTCCAAGTATATGAATCTGTGGATACCTTTGTAAGTGGTGGGGTCATTATGCACGCATGCATAGTCTGATTCCCCGTGTTGGCCAATTCAGTCAGCTGGGTAACCTGAGGAGGAGGAGGGCCCATCTCAGATCTTTTCTAGAGGCTTTCATTATAGGCGTTAGTTATTCATTTGGCACCATCTGTATAAATATATTGTGTTTAGAGACTAAGCAAAATATAATTCCTGTGCAGAGGAGTCCAAATTTAGACAACAGAAGCGGAGTACAGAGGGGAAAAGAGAGTAGAGACAGAGGAAAATAAGGGAGCAGCGGAGGTAAGAAAATTGTGCAGAGTAAAGGGAGGAATTGAAAAGGAAAGGATAACAAGGGCTGTTAGTGAGCAAATGCTTCATGCATTCTCTCGCTAACATGCTAAGTGAGAGAATATTATTATCTCAGAAAGGAACACGGTTCCTGGTTCTTCATTGGGGGTGAGGAGAGAGCACTGTAAATAGTTATTGATTTAAGATACTAATTCCTACTTTATCACAAAATTCCAGGTGGCTATACATAGCCACTCCCCTAACCCGTTAACCTGAAGTTGCCTACGGAAGGGGGAAATGGTCATTGCACACAACTCTCCCACTGTGTCCTTCTAACTGGCAGCTGTTGGTGGCCCCTTCCACCATTAGGGGTAATGGCGAGTTGCCCTGAAATGCAACATTTTATCCCCACCCCCTCACCTTGTAGTTATGGAGCAGCCATTTGCTTATGATGGATTGTGGCTGAATCAATATATTTTGCTGCCAGGGGCAGAATAGAAAATGGCACCCTTCTCCTCAAGTCAAGCACTATGGTACACAAGGCTGACCAAGTAATGATGGCACCTGAGGCAGAAAACCCCACAAGTGACTCTCACACTTACTGGGAAAATAACCAACAATTTGTTGCTGTTCTATGACACCCAAAGTCAGCTACAATTTTTTTCCTGATAAACTTTTGCATCTTGACTAACAGACAAATATTTTTACAAGCAATTTCCCCTAATATTACGCATTTGTAGGTTATTTTCACTAGTGCCTTCATTTGTTTAGCTCCACTCCCCCAATGTGTGAATTTTTGTAAACATTTGTTGGCGAACTGCATGGTAAAATTCAGATGAGTGCGAATTTCGGAGGACTCCTTTGTTTTGGTTTTGCATATTGTTTAATAAAGTGTCAATTTGATAGATTCAGCTTTAAATGTGAACTGAATTGAGTTTCTCCTGCATCCATATGTGTTGTATCAACCTTTTAACTGGAGATGCCAAGAACTGAAGGGGAGAACCTTCTCCATGAAAAAGCATGAACCTGTCCCTGAGCTGTGGCTCTTCCTTTTGGAGAGTGGGACAAATAGCTGGAATAGCTAGCCAGATATTTAGAAAGATGCAATTCAACAGATCAGAGTTGTTGTTGTTGTTATCTTAGAAAACCCCCCAACAACAATGCCATGAGAGATATGCAAGGACTATAGAGTTATTTTTTTAAAAAAGAGAAACCACCGTATTTTAATAGTTGTACATGCAAATGAAAATGCTTCCTTCTCTGTGCAAAATGCTTCCAAAGCCCGCTAACTCATCTTTTTCACTCTCCCCTCCACTTTCCTTTCCCAGCAGATTCGAAATGATAAAGGAAATACTTCTGAAACATCTGGTATTCATTCCCAAAATACAGTGTCGCTGTATTTTGTTTGCATCGAATGCCTCGCTTTTAATTTTATCCCAGCTCCTCCTCTCCAAAATGAATGCATCAGTAAATATGCAGAGACCGATTCTCTCCTCCCCACCCCCGTTTTCCAATATATTTCATTTAAAATATATATATAAACAAAAAAACCACCCTCCATTTGTGTTCAACAAGAGAGCCTCTTTCTCCAAGATTAACATTTCTTATGATTGTTCCTGACAGAGGATTTACTTTCAGAGGCCCTGCGAAGGATAACCAAAAAAGGGCATGGAGCAAGACAGTTTTGGCAGCTTGTGCGAATTTTCGGAGGTTTTTAGGTCTTGGTTTTCTTATGAGTGGCTTCCTGAGCGTGCCTAGGGAATGACAGGCATCCCTTCAGGCTGGCTGACCCCACCTTTGGCTGAAGCCTAGCCATTGGCTGCTTATTAGAATAAATTGAGGACAATGCATACCACTGGCTGCCAATTTTAAACATAAGGGATATGTATTCACTTAGCACTGACTTTTGGGAGGGGCCAAGGAGAGAGTTTAGTTCCATGGACTAGGGCTTGCGGGGCTTAGACTGCCCGGGTGCTTCTTAAGCTCTGCTGCTGCCGCCAGGAAACAGCCAGAGTCTCACTGCCTAGACTGGTCTGAGAACAGTTTCTGCTGCTGAGGTAAGGGCTCAACGAACGATAAATAAATCAAGAGGGCTTTTCCCTTTTTGCACTTGCACTGTGGATAATTTGCAGGAGCATTCCCGTTAAAACAAACGCAAAGCAAGCGTTAGAGGTCTTGCAAAGAGCGCCTCGCAGCTTTGCAATGATGCTCAGTGTCGAATTAATGGAGGAGGGATGCCAGAGTCTGATGTTTCCCAGAGATATGGTTTTTTATTGTATATGTGTAAGTACGATGGGTATGTTTGCACAGAACGAAGACTCAGTGCAGCAGGGTTTCTTACCTGTCTGTCATTGGGAGACGGATAACAACTACCCTCTTAGATGGGGTGTTTTATCTCCCGTTGTAACAGGGCTGTTAATCTCCTTTTTAAAGCGTGGGGTTTTTGTTTCAAAACTTGAGGAAGAAAAGCTGCACAACTGGAAACTAGTCTCTCTGCTCCCCAGCCCGCCCCGCCTTTTTAAGAGTCCAAAACCTGGGCTCTGAAAAGCTTAGCAGCAGAGAGAGAACGCAACTAGCACAGACCTGGCAAAGCTCTGGTTAATGTTATGGATTTGATATGTTGCTGAAACAGATGTCTTGCTCCGACTGTCTTTCATAAAAGAGGAGCTTTGTTGAAAGTAGTCTCCATCCGTTTTTAGTTTTTAGCCTTCCACATGTAATGTTGCCTATTGCCAGGATGTTTCTTATGAGGGAGCCTTTCCGGTTAACAGAAGAAATGTTCATGGGTGGAACTGGCTGATAATAAAGTGAGTGTGGGAGGGTGAGCCAGACTGTCGCTCTGCAAAGACTGGAAGCAGACGTTTAAAGCACTCCTGCCATGCTCTGATGACTTTGTGAGTAGAAGGCGATGATAGTCTGGAAAGCACAGAATTTCTCTTAATGCTAGTAATAATGGGAGCAAAGGGGTGGAAATGTTTAAAGGAGACAATATCCTTCACCCAGAACGAAAGATGGGCATATAGTGTTTGTTTGCTTTTGTTGAACAAAATGGCTTTCTTTTCTTTCTTTTTGGTAGCCCAAGCTTCCTTTTCTTGGTATGTGGCTGTGCCTATATTTTGTTTTTGTTCATTGTTGATCTTTTTTGCCCTGGAAAATGGACTATGTAGGTGAAAGATCTCTTAAAAACATCAAGGACAAGCTACCAGGAACCTCCGCTGAGCAAACACCTTTAAATTAATTTGAGATGAGGAGAGGTGTGCTCTCCCAGGATGTGCTTTTTTCATAAGATCATTGCACACATTCACATTCTTTCGGTAGACACCCAAAAATGTAATGTGTGAATCAGACATGTGTTGGGCAGTCTTTGTATCACTTGGATACACTTGTAACAGAGGCAGCTCCCTGACCAGGGGATACCCAGTCACAAACCTGGGTTTACTGCCCCATAATGCATGGAAAGGCCCTTAGGTCCACTTCGCATGTTACAGTTTAGATATAACTTACAAATGTAATGTGGGAATGCATCAAGCACTTGAATTAGACAATTACACTTGGGAGGGACTTGCAGTTGGCTGGCGGTAAGCCTGGGTTTCCCCCTGAACAATGTGTGAAATTGCCCAAGAAACAATGGATGAGATCTAAACCGTCAACACAACGATATATGCAATAGATAACACACATACATCAGAATCATGTCTGTTTCATAAGGATTGCCACAGCATGCAGTTCATTAAGCAATGCTGCTTTTAAATTCAAATTCCTTTTAGCGGTGCTTACAACTTATAAGGGAGTACAGTGCCTTGTAAGTGTTGCCTCAATGGTCCAATGTTGCCTTCAACCTACCAATCAGTCTCTTGGTCAAACTAGGCATGATGTATGAGCTCTGGGTGTGGAAATTCCAACCTCATTTCCTTAAGTTGTGATGTGACTACTGATAGTGGATCAGGGCTGCCGCATCAAGGCAGTGGACTTCTTAGCTCTTTGCCCTCCAGCTGATTTCCAAATCAACCCCCCCCCCAAGCTCCTATTAATCATGAAGGGGAAAACTTATTTCCTTCCGCATGAGCATCTGGACAAGGAACGGGGCAACTGAGAAGTGGTCCAGTCCAGTCTTTCACTCTTGGCTTCTGGCAGAAAGATGGACTGGATCACTTTAACACTGAGTCATTGTCTGTATGCAGCTTAATCTTCCGCACAGAGAGATGTGTACAGGCCAGGTGCATGTGCAAATACAACAGGGGCACTTCGGATGCTGAAGCAGCATAATTTAATATCCTTACTTCAGTTGATTTTGCAGTGGATCTGATTTGCAAGTGAGTGAATGGGGATGGTTGCAGAAAGGGATTGACAAGGTGCTGAATTTGCAAACGGGTCATTGGCAACAAGTGTGCTTCCCCCCCACTTCCCCCAGAAATCGGATATTTGGATCATAGGATTCAACTCATAGGAGCAGAGGAGTCTTTGGCTCCCCAATAACATTTTTGAGGAAGCTGCACCGCCCCCAAAGTTGATGGGCATTGCCATTCAAACGGTGTTGTGTACACTGCATCATGTGAACGACTGGGCAGGGCTTACCTGCTCCCACCAATATTTTATGCAATTGGGCACTCCTGATCTGGATGAAATACGCTGACAATTGCATGCATGTGGAGAACTCTTTTTATGATTCACATCCAGCTGGAAGCACCTTTGTTAATAAAACAATAAAGGCTTTGTTCTGTAATAATTAAGGGCCAAAGCAGCTCTGGAATCAGGAACATTTCTCTCTCCACTTTGGATCAGGGACATAGTGCTGGTGGGGGAAGGGTTAAGCATGATCTCACTTGCAGTCATTTTTCACATTTAACCCTTCCACAACCTCTTTGCAGGTATGTCCCCCTACCAGCGTGGCAAATAGCAAATTGGGAGGGGTGTATGTGCCAGCACTGCAACACTGTTGGCTCAGTGTATGGTTGCCCCATATGGTTACCTTTAAGAACTTCAGGTTGGAACATTTGGGCAGTGAAGTGATCTCAGGTTCTGGACTGGCTCCACCCACCGAAGCTTGCGAGGAAGGACTATGAAAAACTTCCTGTTTGGTCTGAAGCCTTGCCTGAGCGACAATGCTTTCCTAATTCTGGAATGTTTCTGCACAGCTCTTGGTGAGAACCCTTTGTCCCTTGATGAGGGCTTATCTCCTGTTCCCCTCTGAATTGCTGCCTGCAGCTCAGCAATTTTAACTGGGGTGTGTGTGAAATTATGGCATATTGGCACATGGAGAGTTAACTCTTCCACATCCTGCACTGTAATCCCAGTCCAAATCACACTTGTTATTAAGTTTAAATAAATAAATGTGAAGATCCTGAGTGTGGGTCCATCGTACCAAGACCCCCCTTCAATGTTGAGCTGTGTGCCCCCTCCTGTTATTTCTGTTTCAAAGCCTTTGGGAGGAAGATGAGGGAAGGGGTCACAAGGCTGTCGCTATAGCACTGGAAGTTAGAATGGTGCATATTCTGGTTTCTCTTCAGATCGTATGCCTTTGGTCAGAATGTGTTGTTCATATTAACTTTGGTTTGCAAAAAATCCTTAGTATTTGCGGACGTTAACATATTTTCAATTATTTTCCTGTGATGTGGGTACTAATGTATCGATGACGAAAGTGGACCCTGCGGGTTGTTAGGAGAGGTGTGTTTTGGTTTGTGTATTGGGTTGGCATCCCTCTTAATGGACAGTCCAGCAGGTTCTTCTCGGAAATATCTCGCCAAACATCTTTGTCACCTGGTTTGGAATATGAATTTCTCCAGATCATAATGCTTGGATGTATTTCAAATCGAGCACAGCTTCAATTAGAAGTTATTATCTGGCTCAGAATGTGATAGAAGATTGTTCACATGCACGATCCGCGACCCCATCAAAAACACTGCCTGTTTTTTGTCTGAATCATAGCTCTGCAAAAGGCCTCCAGAAGCTGTTTTTAGGCTCCAAGAAACTGCAGCTCTTCAGCAATTAGCACCAGGCGTGGCTTGGGAAAGAACCCAAGTCTCCAGAGCTAGAAAAAGAAAGCTCATAAATAACTGTTTTGAGTCAAGCTGAGTGGAGTTCACCTCTGACCAGTTCTTCATTTTCTGGTTGGGTGCCACAGAAATTGCAGCTAAGCTCAGACCTTCTCCGTATCTATAAGGAACTGCATTGGTGTTCCCTCCCTCATTGTTGTTGTTGTTGAATTGTTTAGTCGTGTCCGACTCTTCGTGACCCCATGGACCAGAGCACGCCAGGCACTCCTGTCTTCCACTGCCTCCCACGGTTTGGTCAAACTCATGCTAGTAGCTTTGAGGACACTGTCCAACCATCTCGTCCTCTGTCGTCCCCTTCTCCTTGTGCCCTCCATCTTTCCCAGCATCAGGGTCTTTTCCAGGGAGTCTTCTCTTCTCATGAGGTGGCCAAGTATTGGAGCCTCAGCTTCAGGATCTGTCCTTCCAGTGAGCACTCAGGGCTGATTTCCTTCAGAATGGAGAGGTTTGATCTTCTTGCCGTCTATGGGACTATCAAGAGTCTCCTCCAGCACCACAATTCAAAAGCATCCATTCTTTGGCGATCAGCCTTCTTTATGGTCCAGCTCTCACTTCCATACATCACTACTGGCCCTGCCTCATTACTGTGCGCCATTTGCATAGATCTGAAGGCCTATAAAGGGCATCCTATATTGTACTTCTAGAGCTTTATGATGCAGAAATACCACATGGTGGGGTACTGTGCACACTCGGGGTTCCTTATCACATGGAGTATCTTTTTTAGGTCTATGTGTCTACATGTGAAGGTCATGGGCAGAGCCAGTGGTGTGGTCCCACTCTTCTTTCCCACCCCCCTCCTCTGCATTCCTTCTACCCAATGAGAATATTTGAACAGGGCTTTTCCTATCATTAAAATAATGAAAGCTGTGTTCAAGGTGCTGAATGCTGTGTTCTGTACAAGCTCCAGCCCTTCTGTGGAACACACACAGTGCTTTTGAAGTCTACTGGTTTCAATGGGGTTTTTTTGTTTTTGTTTTAGCAAACTGGACTTCCTCAGGAGTTTACATTTATGGAGTTCTTTCCTTCCAAGTAATATGAATGTGGAGGCAGAAAGTTTATCTAGGGACAATTGAGGGATTTTAGTCCTTGTGAATTCCTATATGAAATGGCCTTATCAGGATCTCTTGGACTAATGTGCAGCTTGGGACTTAGGCATCCAACAGATTTTCCACATTTCCAAATTCTGCAGTTCCTGGACGTTCATCTGTCAAAATACTCACTGAAATATGTATTTTGAAAGGAGTTTTCTTTTTGCATTAAAAATAAAAATAAAAAACCAGATGAATGTGGAAAGAGAGTGGAATGAAATTATGGGTGAAAACATGAGAAATGTATAATGACCAGAAGTTGGCAGATTCAACCATCCCTAACCTGGAGGAAGGATGTGAAATTGGCAGCATGCCCCGAGTAGCAAAGGTAGCCTGCGTTTTTGTGACAGTCTCCGTTCTCAGGGACTTGGTGAATGACAAGCAGCCTGCACAACTGGCAAGGCCAAAGAGAGCATCCTTGTGACTGCTCTCACCAGGGTTTCCAAGCAGAGGAGAGCCTAAGGTACAGATGGGAAACCTGTCCTCGTTCTGCCCGGATACTGAGGTCCAGCGCCGAGGGCCTTCTGGCGGTTCTCTCGCTGCGAGAAGCCAAGTTACAGGGAACCAGGCAGAAGGCCTTCTCAGTAGTGGCACCCGCCCTGTGGAACACCCTCCCACCAGATGTCAAAGAGAAAAACAACTACCAGAAGGCAGCCCTGTTTAGGGAAGCTTTTAATGTTTAATAGGTTATTGTATTTTAGTGTTATGTTGAAGCCGCCCAGAGTGGCTGGGGAAACCCAGCCAGATGGGCGGGGTATAAATAATAATAATAATAATAATAATAATAATAATAATAATAATAATCCACTTCAAGAGCCACATGCCACTGGTGGACAGGGCCAGGAAGTAAATAACACATCCCTCTCTATCCAGGAAAGCAAAGAGGCATCACCAGAGTTCATGGACAGGCTACACCCTTCTGTAGCCTTCAACATAATGTCATGGAGGTTGCTAGGAGAGGGAAAATGGGATGGAAGAAGTGGCAAAAAGATGGGGGAAGAAGGGAGAAGATAGAGAAAAGAGGCAAAACAACAACAACAAAACCCTGAAAAAGGAGTGCCCTCTCCACTTTTAACCCATTCCTGCCCACTGCTGGCTTTGCTTTAAATATCAACCCCAACAGAACAAGGCCACATATGTACACGCAAAACTTTGGCATCAACCTTAACTTGGGAAGGCTGATTATTCTTTGGGAATGAAATTTGATGGGCTATTTTTTAAGATGAACCTATTGATGAGACTAGAATTTGTGATCTGAGCAACTGGAACCAGGACAGGCAGCGGTGGGAAAGTACCCTACTTGGAAAAGCTTTGGCTCTGTGGAAACTTCCACTACATATTTCAATGCTCTGCTCATACCGATAATAAATAAGGGTCCTCTGAGAGATGCTGCGCAGGGTGTAAAAACAAGACAATAAGCAACCCGCCCGTTTGCACATTCATTGGTTGGATGTCCTTAAATAGGAAAAAAGGGGGAATAATGGAAATTGGCTCATAGAACTGTGTAGAACACCATGTCTAGTCATAAATACTTTTTAGCTTGGAACTACCCAGAGGTTGTGGGATACGTCAATATGTATGCATGCTCCCCTCACCCCCGCCACACACAGAGATTGACAAGTTACAACGAAACCCAAAACAATGCTGGGAATATTGCCCTTAAGAATCTGGTAACTCAGACTCGTCAGGAACTTTATACTGTAGTTTTAAAGAACACAAAGGACAGAAACAACAGATTTACGAGGCAAACTTTCTTCGCACCAGCTAATCTGTGGGGAGATATGATCAACATTGCCATAAAACACATTTGTAAATAAGCAATTCCTCAGTCCTGGGATTTTGGAGGGGGCTTTTGAAACGTGCCCTCTCTCCTTTTTAAGAACACAATTACTGGGTCATATGCATGACCCATCTCATCCACTAGCTTGTTTCCAAGCGTGGCTGTTGGTGGATTTGACAGGGAAAGTGTTCAAGAACATGGAGCAGGGAGTTAAGCCAAATGTTCAGGGGTGTTTTGAGGACAGACTTGATGGGAGAGAAACGGAATCACATGGCCGTTCTGAAAGGAGAGGGAATAAAGAATAATAAGCAGGGTCCTTGTGGAAGTATATTGGAGGAGCACAGGTCACAGGAAGGGTATAATGAGAAATAAGGAGGTGAGGGGAGATTGTAGGACAAGTACATTAAGTGGTTTAATGGACAAAAGCTTGAACTGGATGCAAATGGGGTTTGAGGAAGGGGTTCCTATGGTTTGATCAACCATTGATATGCATGTCTTTTATTTTTTTAAAGGGTAAACAGATAGTATATGTTGAAAATACTCACACTACTCAGGTTTTTTTTTTTTAATTGCAAAATTAGCTCAGTAACCCCAGTGATCTTGAGCCTCTCTAGGATTTTGAGCAGTACACCAGTTCTGGAATTGAGATTTTGTTTTTTATTTTTAGTATTTTATTTTCAATTTTTCTAATAACAACAATTTTCTTACACATAGATACCCAATCCAAATTTGCATTGATTGACTCCCCCCGCCCCCGGTTTCCAGTTTTTTCTTTTATATTTTTCATTGCATCTAATTATTTCCCCCGATTAATTTCCAATTATTTTTCACATCATAATTCGGCCTTCAGCTCATAAATGCTGCAGCAATCCTGCTAATGTTTCCACGTTCTTGCAGTGTTCTTTAAAATAATCCACAAAGTTTTTCCAATCTTGATTAAATTAAATGGAATTGAGATTTTAAATCTGAACCATCTTCCAGTTCCACATAAGCAGACCTAAGCATGAGATCCTAGCCCTCAGCCATGAATAATCTGTCCTGGCAATGATCCGGTGAAGCTGGAGACACTTCCATACTCTGTTGTAGCCTTCCTCAACCTGTGTGCTGGCTGATGCTGATGGAAGTTGCCATCCGGAGAGGCCACCAGGCTAGGGAAGCTTGCCCTCTTGTTTGAAATATTCTTCTGAGGCAACAGTTGGCATTGCTCACTTTTCCAGCTTGAAAATAATCACAGTAACCTTTCCGTTCAGCTTGCTCACGTTGACAGCTGCCTCCCGAAGCTTCGGTTATCAAAGTGGCTCCAAACCTTTCCGGCTTTCAAGTGCCTCAGAGCTCCTGCCTGGCTCGCTGTCTCCTTTGCTCCTGCGTGGCCCTGGGGGAGACAAGGAGGTGTCTATTGCCTATGAAGGAACCAGGAAAATCCCGCAGTGGGGTGTGGCGATCTCACAGGGTCCCCGGACATTTCACCGTCTATTGATCCCTGTGCCACCACTTTATTTCTCGCTGCCACCACCCAGGCCCTACCAGGTACAATACTGAGTCCAGTCAGGGTTAAATTGAAACATAAACTTTTGTTTATTTATTGCATTTTAACAAGCGTGTGGTTTCATAAACTGTATCGGTCCATTACAATCATGGGATGCCCATCTGGACCTATAACTTCCGCTACCTGCTCTCACTCACTAAACCACCTCTCAAATGTCTTCCTAGTTCCTAACTGTTCCTGACTCAGCTTATTTCGCTACACTAACTCACAGACCTACCCACAGACTATACCCCAATTCACTCCCACTCCAACCGACCACCCAACAAACTCCCCCCTTTGCCCCTCCCAGAGCTGGTTTTATAGTCCCTCTGACTCCACCCCCTAGGTTCTGATTGGGTAACCTTTTTAACTATTTCACCTCCAGCACTCTCATATGTTAACGTCACACGGGGATGCCCTGGATCTAAATCGCTTTTCGGGGTTGCTGGTGGCGCAGAGGTTTCTGGGTGGTGGTGGTGTAGATAGCTAGCTAGAAAGGGGCAAGATTTTAGATATGGGCACATGGAACAATTTTTAAATTAAAATAAAACCAAGACTCCTTGTGCTCTGCTCCCCCTTTCTTCCCACCCAGGGCAGCCCAGCTCTCTGGCTGCACCTCAGAGCTGGGACGTCACACCAGGCAGGGCCTCAACAGGGGCAGCTTCTCCTCCTCTTTGCCCACTCTTCAGTAACCACTATCAGCTGCCCAAGGGAGGAGACAACAGAGGGGCCACAGGATGCTCCCCTATATCTTCCACTGCTGCTCAGGACAAGCATGGCTCACCCCAAGCTCGGTGGTGGTGGCACTGGTGGGGAAAACAGGGACATTCCAGGATCAAATCAGAAGCCAGGATGGTTTTTGTAATTCTGGGTCTGTCCCTGGAAAATAGGGACACTTGGAGGGTGTGGGACAGTCTGCCTCTGAAAACCAGTTACAGTGGTACCTCAGGTTACATACACTTCAGGTTACAGACTCCGCTAACCCAGAAATAGTGCTTCAGTTTAAGAACTTTGCTTCAGGATGAGAACAGAAATCGTGCGGCGGCAGTGGGAGGCCCCATTAGCTAAAGTGGTGCTTCAGGTTAAGAACAGTTTCAGGTTAAGAACAGACCTCTGGAACAAATTAAGTACTTAACCCGAGGTACCACTGTACTGGGAACAACAAACAGCTTGGGGAATCTACGAAATGCTGAATTAACAATACCATTGATGGCACACAAGCCCTTTGGATTTCATGGGACCTGTAGGTATATTTAGAGCCAGGGTCCTAATGCCCAAAGATGGCTCCGTTTTAAATTTTTTTTTAGGAGACTTCTGTTTAATTTCCTTGGCAGTTACCACGTTGACCACAGAAAGGCACAAGTATTCGGCAAACAGATTCTTCAATCAGTAAGTAACTTGTGGTTAGGATTTAAGAGCTTTTCGGTCCCGTTTGTAAACACCTGAGCCCATCATTAACAGGTCAAGGATAACTGGAGCTTTGGAGCACTTTTTATGTACCTAGGAAGGCTCAGTGTAAATACAGCAATTCATAAGAGGCAGGCCTGCAAAAGTCATGAGCCATCGGACTGAATAAAGCCTGCCAACCATGTCTCGTGGGCTGCGAGGTCCCCTAGATTGTGGAATTTGAGGAGGACTGCAAAAACAGAAATCTTAGAGACTTCCTCTTGGGCTGCTTAGGGGCTGGTTTTGGTGTTTTTGGCTCAGTGGCTCATAAATTGTGGAGGCCTGTGACAGGGAGAGAGAAACAGAGAGACAGAGGACAGAAATGCAGACTGGGCGAAAATGTCTGCCTTTCCAATTTCCCCAGTACTGTATAATTTCAGGGAGGAGTGGGTGGGTGGAAAGGTGACAAAGCTGGCGTAAAATTTACCAAGGACTCAGCTACATTAGTAAAAAAACATCAGCAGCTATTTGAACGTGCTATGAACATGCAACACCAGATGGCGCTGGAGAGCAGGATATTTTAAAACACGATTTTCCATAGGGATTTTTTTCTTGTGTTAAAATGATCTACTAATTTCTGACTTATTTATAGTGTTCCTCTCTGCCCCCCCAAGTTTAGATCCACCCCATCAGTGGTGACAGTCTTCCCAGGAGTCATGGCAATTGCAAGCTGCCATCTTCTCTCTAAGGAGTTCCTAAAGCAGGGGAGGGAAATCTCAGGCCTAGGAGCTGAATGCAGCCTTCCAAGCTTCTCTGGGCCCTGGGACTTTATTCACACCACATATCACCCTGGCTGTCTGCCCTCTACCCAGGGCTTAGCCCTCACTGGTCTTGCTTGAGTGTCATTGCCTGTCAGGACTGTGTCATTGAACTCTGATACTGCCTTTTGCTTGCCTGATGGAGGGTAGGGAGGGACAGGTGAGAGTGTGAAGAAAAACTTGCCCAGTGTATAAAAACATTTGTATTTATTGCTACACCAGCTTTGGCCACTGGCATGTAGCTCCTGGAAAATTGCCCAGAAGGGAATGCCCTCCTCAGACTGAAAATGGTTCCTATCCTGACCTAGATTAAGGTTCTAGGCCTAGTTTTGTTCTCACAGAGCATCTCCTTTGTCTTCAAAAATTCACGAATGAGATTCGAGCAGTTTATTTGAGTGAAATGCGAGACCAGTTTCCTGCTTTGAAAAATTATTTATGGGTTGTTGATGGGTTTTCTTTTTGCTCTTCTTCCGGTTATTTGACCCTAAAATAATGGCAAGGCCATCACAGCATATGTTCATCAGGCTCCACATTGCAGCAGTTAAAATTCAGCATTCCTGTAAAAAGAAAAAAAAAGAAGAAAAAAAAGGTTTTTGAGCTCCCAGAGTGTCAAATACCATCTTGCAATGAACTTAGAATCTTGATTAGACTGATACACAAGGAATTTTTATTCTCTGTGTATGATCCTGTACTTCAATTCCTAGATTCCAGTTCCATATTTTGTGGTATCTGTCATATTTAGGGCTCTGTGTTTTAATTAAGATTAACTTAACTGCTTGGGCTTCTGGAGTATCCTCACTTAGATTCTCTGTTTTTTCCTCTCTGAGTTGAAAGTGCCCTTTCTCTAAATCACAATTCTTAATAACTATTAGCAGCAGTTGGAACAAAAATTCTTAGGAATAATACACATTTCGCTGTGAAGTCCTTTGAAATCATTTACTGATTTGTGACAATTATGTATACCCCATCTTTCAGGATGCCAGTTCTCCCAAAGTATTTGGAACATGACCAGGCACTCAATGTGTGGTGTAGTGGTTAAGAGCAGTAGTCTCATAATCTGGGGAACCGGGTTCGCGTCTCCGCTCCTCCACATGCAGCTGCTGGGTGACTTTGGGCTAGTCACACTTCTCTGAAGTCTCTCAGCCCCACTCACCTCACAGAGTGTTTGTTGTGGGGGAGGAAGGGAAAGGAGATTGTTAGCTGCTTTGAGACTCCTTTGGGTAGTGATAAAGCAGGATATCAAATCCAAACTCCTCCTCCACCTCTCTTCTTCTTCTTCTTCTTCTTCTTCTTCTTCTTCTTCTTCTTCTTCTTCTTCTCTTGGGATTCTTGCACCAGTTGCGAGTGTGTGCATTGGGTGGCTGGAGTCTAGTGGTCTGTCTTTTCTGCCTGCCTCTAGTGGACATTTGTACTGCTTCATATTTCAAGACCTTGCTGAGTACTGGGTTTTAATTGACTACACATAGGAGTGGCTAATTCACAGCCTGCGTGCCTTATGCAGCCTGTTGCCCAGGAAAAAGTGGCCCGCCAGCCCCTGTGGATTTAGTGCCTCGTTTGATAGGGAGGTAGGCCTTTCTCCCTGTTCTTCAGAGAGCAATCTCCAAAGAGCAGGGAGAGCTCTTTATCTCCTGAAAGGGAGATAAAAACCCTTCTGCCTTTTCTTTAGAGATCTTCTCTAAAGGGCAGCCAAAGGGATCTTCTATCTCCAGTCTTTAGGACTAACACCACAGTACAGAGTTTTGAAATGAAGACCTTTCCCCTGCTTTTTAAGATTAAAAGGCAGCATTTCTCCCTCCCCTCTTTTAGTACTAGAGTACTAGAGTAGGTGGAAACTCTGCCTTTTTGTATAAGTCCTGAAGCAGATCTGTGTAAAAACTGAAGGGAAGAAGCTGGGAGATGCTGGTTACATGTGCCCTTGCATACATGTGCATGCATGACTATTCATGTGTGTGAGAGGGATGGAGAGGGGAGTATTCTGTGTCGTGTTCTGTGCTTTTTTTTCTGGGGGGGGGGTACGCATACCCCTAAACATTTTTTGAATCTAAGTTTGGCCTCATTGAGGGGCAGTATTTCAATATGAGTAGGAAAATGAGAGTACCCCTAAACATTTTTTAAAGAAAAAAAGCACTAGTCATATGTGTGATGGATGAATGTGTGGCTTGTAAGTGTGCATGGGCATGGACATACATTGGCCACTCCAGCCACTGACCTGTGGCCCTCAAATTGGTAGCTGACCATCAATAGATATCACAGATGTTTGATTTTTGAGGTGAACAAGATGCTAAAACACTTAATTGTTCCTCCATGATCTCCTTACAGCTCCTTTTAATGGTTTAGTCATAAGTTTCATCCTTATTCTAAGGCTGTAGCATTAACATATTGGCTCTATTTGGGGACAATAAAATGCTATAGTTTATTGTTACAGGAATCAGTTTAGGCAAGCGCTGGTTTTGCATGCTCTTCCACTCCTTTCTCTTCCTCTGGTACAGACATGATCAGAATCTTTGCTTGCCTTTCTGATTAACCACAGTTTAGTGTTACATCCCAAACTCATCTTTACACAGTCATCTAATCCTAAGCTCTTATTTCTTAGTAGATGATCTAGAACTGTACTAACTACTTAAATAACACCACCGTTAAACATTCATTATCCTCCTCCTCACCATTTTATTAAGAATGTTCCCATGGTGATCCTTTGAAGTCTTAACCAAAGAATATGATTCTGTATAACATTTTGCAAGTTCACTCAGTAGTTGCTTCTCTTTCCACTTTGATTCCTTCTCTTGTTTATATAGGCAAAATCAGTGTTTTCCTCTTAGCTTGTTTTGTTCTCTGTGCCAAAATCTTCCCAAGTTTGTTCCCACACTAAAAAATAGTTCTGCAAAAGCCAAATTTTAACCTTTATACTTATACAAATATGTCAGGGTATCATCTTTGCCTATTTTCTGCGGTGTTTTAAGTGTTGTTAATCTTTTTACATTACTTCTCTTTCCCCGTTAGTTTCCTTCCATTCCTAAAAGCTGCAACAGATGCGAAAAGCCCTCTTGCAAAAACTAAAAATTAAACACGTCTGATGTCATACAGTATTAACTTGCAAGAAGTGGTTGTATTCTTCCTTTACTTGCTTAACTCATCCACACTTCCATGTGACCCTTGATTTATAGTCATGAGTCTGAGAGGTTCCCTTTTTTTTTTTGTCCCATCTCTTTCCCTGGGAAAAACCTGTGATTTACCTGAAGTAGGGGCCATATTCACATCCTGCACTTAAAGAACTATTGATACTGATTTAACTATCTTCTTCCCCCAGAGAATTCTGGGAGTTGTGGTTTAAGAGTGCTGAGAATTGTTAGGAGACCCCCATTCCCCTCACAGAGCTACAGTTCTCTGATCAGTTTGACAACCAATTGCTCTTCCCAGCAAAATTTAGGAATTGCAGCTCAGAGTAGAATAGTGCGCCGTGGGTTAAACCACAGAGCCTAGGACTTGCCGATCAGAAGTTCGGTGGTTCGAATCCCCGCAACGGGGTGAGCTCCCGTTGCTCGGTCCCTGCTCCTGCCAACCTAGCAGTTCAAAAGCACGTCAAAGTGCAAGTAGATAAATAGGTACCACTCTGGTGGGAAGGTAAATGGTGTTTTCGTGCGCTGCTCTGGTTTGCCAGAAGCAGCTTAGTCATGCTGGCCACATGACCCTGAAGCTGTACGCTGGCTCCCTCATCCAGTAAAGCGAGATGAGCTTTACTCTCAGCACCATTAACAAACCACGCTTCCATAGTTATTTGCGGGAATCCATTATTGCTTAATGCAGTGTTTCAAATATACTGTCTGAAGGTGTCTGGAGTGTGTTTTCACGTTCCCTGAGGTCAAATGATAGGGAGCTGAGGCTGCCAGCCACAGGAGCAGATATTACCTTTCTTCTGCCCTCTGTGCCTGAAGAGGATTCACTAAGCTCAGTCTCCATCTCAAGCCATAAGGTTCCCAGAGTCTCTGAGACTACAGTGAGCCAAGGCTCCAGTGCAATGCAACTTGGAAATCTTTTGAAACCACCACATGCTAGTTCCTCACATGGTGATACAATGGTTTCATATTGTAAGTTTTTATACATTGAGTTTTATATGCTGTTGAGAGTTTTCTTAAAAAAAAAAGTTAAAAATGTTCTTAAAGCAACGTCTTCATGAGACACGAAAAAGCAATATGGAATACCTGTTTTGCAAAAGGGTTCTGTTCCCTGTATTGCATAAGAAAAAGCAAATTACATCAAATTTCACCCCACAGGAAAGGTGAAATCCCGACAACAGTGTACCCTCCTTGCTTCTGGACTCTGTAGGTGATCTATGGTGCTTCCTCATAAGAACTTTTTGAGGTTGGAAAGGCCTACATATGCATAAAAAAATAAAAAGGTTATGAGGTAAAGCTTGAAGAACCTGGGCATGCTTAGTGTTGATTCATTTAGACTGCAATTTGGGGTCAAACTCTCCCAGTTGTATATTGTGGGGGGCACAGGAGTGGTTGCCCAGGGTGGAAATTGTTAGGGGGTACAAAATTTCAACACCCGGTGCTGCTTCAATACTCTTGTGTGCTTCTGTTGCTGGGCTCTGTTGAAAACAGATTCTCCATGCGAACGAGGAAGTCACCTCTCCAGACAGCAGGACGACTCTTCTCTTCTTATCTCTGTGGCTGTGATCTCCTGGGTGATGTGGACACCATGAGGCAGTTGTATACACGTGCCTACTCTGTCTGTTTCTTTCCCTCCCACCCACACCCTCCACACGGCCTTGGGCACTGGCAACCCACGCTACGTCACTGAACTCTCCCAAGGCAGCTTCTGACATATAGACTCATACTATATAAGCCACAATTAATTTAGAACCATAAAACAATAGAATTAATAAATAACAAGAACAGGCACTAACGCTAGACACCAATGAGATCTGGCCCAATGGAAGCAAAATAAGCTACAGAAGTGAAGGATTACCATAAAATCACCATGTTAAAAAAAGGAGGCGCAAAGAGAACACATAAAAGGATATGTGCAAAAAAAAGGGGAGACTGCTCACCTTTGTCTATAGGGGACATTACAGCAAGGAAGGTTCTAAAATATGGTTGGAGGACTGGAGGAGGAGGGTGGGACTGGCTCCAGGATTACAATACAAAGCCATCTAGGGAAATAGTGGTGTTCTCCCTTGCCTTCCCGCGGCTTCCTTGGAGGTCTGCTGGGAAATAGTTATGTACTTGATGTACTGGTTTGGCCTATCCAAAGGCAGGTGGCTCCAGTCAGGCTCACACAGTTGTACATTAAGGGCTGTGGAAAGGCCTATTCCTCACGAGGCGAAAAGGGTACCTCTCTCAAGTATGTGATTTATGCGCCAGATGTGACTCTGCCGCGATGCAGGTGTGACCAGCTTGAGCTGAAAGGCAATTCTGGAAGGAGACAGATTGCCTCATTATGTAATCAATGTAAATTATGGCTTGACTTTTACATGTGTAGAGTATAAAGCTAACACGCACCACTTGCGCCGGCCGTTTCCGAGTGTACATGAAAGAGAATCTGTGCTCGTCGGGCTTCCAGGAAAAGCATATGGGTATAATGCACCAATTCAGCATTCATAAAAATATATGAGACCTCTGCTGAGGACAGGGTCCTGAAGGCAATTTCAGAATTCCACCCAGATGAAGTCACGGATTGTTGCAAATAGAATATTAATGCACTTTCCTTCTTTATCCTGTGTAATATTAATTAGAAGGTAAGGCATCAGCTGAATGTGGCATGCCGTGCTTTTCTAACATGCTCTGGGATCTCTCGAATTTATCTTCAGTTCCCATGCTCTCTGACAAGGCACACAAAAAATATGACAGTGCAAATCTAAACAGTGCTAAACAGAAGCTTCTGAAGCAGCGGCAGGGTGCTGCCAAGTTGGTATGAACCTCCTTAGAAGGCAATAGAACACTTTTTTTATTTTTATAAAGGCACTATGAACATATAGGGGCTCATTCCACAGGCCTTAATGCACAGCAGCCACCCACCTGTGTGATGCTTGTTTCTGCTAGGCCGGAGACCCAACAGCCGCAACTAAGGGAGCTGCAACTGACTTGGGAAAAGGCACAGCCCTTCATACAAGCTTATTTTATTTCCCTATTGCAGGGGTGGGCAACCTGTGCCCCCCACGGACATTGTTGGGGCTATGCCTCCCACCATCCCTGACCATTGGCCATGCTGCCTGGAGTTGACAGAAGGAAGTTAAGAGTCTAACAGTGTCTGGAGTGTCATGGGTTCCTTATCCTGGCCCCATTCCCTGTGGTCCAACAGGTTTTGACCAAAAGCAAAAGTGAGATGAGGCTACATACCATAAACCGCTATCTTTTCTTAAACCAGCTTTAGCTGTCTGGAAAAACAAAACAAAACAACAAAAAACAAAAAACAAACAAACCACTATTGTCCATCTCTAGTCTCAATGACATTAATAACAGAGTGAGTCTTAGGCTTCAATCCTAAGTATATGTACTTGTCACAAGCCCTTTGAGCTCCATAAGCTTTGCTTTTTCGGATAGACATGTTTGTATAATTGGACTGTTGAGATGCACCCCAAAATGAAATAGTCGTTTAACATTGGAAATATTGCGATGCATAATTTGTAGTTGTGTTTGTTTTCTCTCTGTTGTGACTCTGTTGTTGAGTAGCTTGGTGGATTCTCTTCACAAAACAAACCAGTGTGTGTTGCTAAAACTGCTGCAAAACACTCTGCTCCTGTTACAGATATTGATGTGAATTTGTAGCCCTTGGGAAAGCTACATTTGGGGAAGGGCTGTAGCTCAGCAGTAGAGCAGAAGGTCCTAGGTTCAACCAACATAGAGCATGAGGAGATGTGAGTTGGAAAAACTGGAGAGTCTCGGTCAGTTAGTGTGTGGATTAATGGTCCAGGCAAGCCTGTGTTCCTATGGACATTTCTCCAATGGCCATAGCAGGGATGGCCTGGTCTTCTTGATCATTATTACACAGGCAACTCCCTGTTTGCATGGGATAAGCACATGCGCAACTGCTGACATGTGTGCCTTTCAGTATGCATGGGGGTGGGGCAGGCTTTATGCGCACCCATCGGACACACACGGTGCCTTGGAACGCAACCCCCGAGTAAATGGGGAGTTGCGTGTACCAGGTTTTCGCAATTTAATTCTTGTCTTAGTTTAACATAAAGCAATAGAAACAATTAGAATATCAGTTTTCAGTTTATTCTTTAAAATGGCATTTAAAGAAAAGAAAGCATATATACTCACGCCCACACTGAACTGATCGTTTCTTTGGCTTGCCTCTTGGCCTAGGTGCTCAATGCTGTAGAATAGTCCCTGAGCCAGTTTGACAGAAGCCTAGCCTCTTCTTGAGTTAGAATTCCAACCCTGGGTCAGTGGGGACTTCCTTCTTGTTGTGCTGAGAGGGGAGGCAGAAATCAGAGCAGGATTGGACAGATCAGGCTCTGGCCACAATGGATGATCTAGGGGAGTGTGACCGGGCTGGTCATACCGGTCACAGATTTTCTGCAGTGCTACAGCAGGGACTGCAACTACAATGTCCAACAGAAGATGGTGGATTTTGGGGGTGCCACTGAAATTTGAGATGCCAAGGTCCATCACTTCTGGCCGAGGCCCCCAGCAGCTCAAAACAGCTCTTCACTGGCATAACCCAACTTGGCCACTACTGCCGTCTCCACTGGGACCCAAGATGGCTGTTTTAGAAGGGGGTAGGTGACGGTGCTGCTTTTGAACAGGAGTATGATGTGGCCTGTTGTCTGCATCTTAAAAAGCAGAAACATCACCTTGCCAACCAAGGTCCATATAGTTAAAGCTATGGTTTTCCCTGTAGTGATGTATAGAAGTGAGAGCTGGACCATCAAGAAGGCTGATCGCCGAAGAATGGATGCTTTTGAATTATGGTGCTGGACGAGACTCTTGAGAGTCCCATGGACTGCAAGAAGATCAAACCTATCCATTCTTAAGGAAATCAGCCCTGAGTGCTCACTGGAAGGACAGATCGTGAAGCTGAGGCTCCAATACTTTGGCCACCTCATGATAAGAGAAGACTCCCTGGAAAAGACCCTGATGGTGGGAAAGATGGAGGGCACAAGGAGAAGGGGACGACAGAGGACGAGATGGTTGGACAGTGTTCTCGAAGCTACCAGCATGAGTTTGACCAAACTGCGGGAGGCAGTGGAAGACAGGAGTCCCTGGCATGCTCTGGTCCATGGGGTCACAAAGAGTCGGACAGAACTAAACAACAACATGATGTGGCACCTGTAAGAGTGTCAGTTCTGCAGGCTGAGGCAGCCAAGTGGGCACATATGGAGTAAGGTGATTGTTGAGCTATATAACCTTCTCTGCTACCTACCAAGAGTTCAAAACTGGTAGGGGCATTTTCCAAACGATAAAACCAAAATGAGAAGCTCAGTCCCGTGGAGCTGAGGTGGCACACGATGTATCTGATTTTATCTCTGTTAAATGGAGCAAAACCTCTGGGCTTTGCTCCATTTAGGGAGCAGAGCCAAAGGCTGCTGCCTGTGCCATCCTAATCTAAACAGCTGCAATTCAGCCAAGCAGCTATTTTCTTTTTGTAAGAGTGGCCCCTAGTTCCAAGGAGTGCTTTTGCCTTGAAATGTGAACTGAATCAAATGTATCCCCCTCCCAACTTTATTCTCTATAAATGGCACTGCAACGTACAACAGCCTACAAGAACAACATCATGCTTCTATGCATGCCTCCTCTGGAGTAAGCCCCACTGAGTTCAATAGCACTTGCTCGCTGGTAATTATACATAAGATTGCAGCCTGAATCTCCCTGAGACCCCCCTCCCGATAGCAGCCTATTCCAACCTCTATGTTTGCCAACTGCAGTGAGAAGAACCAGTTTATAGACTGTTTGCCTTCAGAGCACCTCAGCAGTGGTGATTTGTATTTGGAAACACCCCAAACTTCTCTCACTCCGAAGAAAATATATGATTTTTATCTTGGGTGTTTCTGCGCTGCTCCATTCTGCCTGCTCTGCAGTCTGCATTCCATTTAGCACAAGTGTTGAAATGCAAAGCCACTAAAGAGTTTTATGCAAGTGCCTGTATGAAAATTATATTATTTATTAGCACATATGAAGCTGGAAACCAGAAGCGTGATGAGGGGAGGGGGAGAGTGATGGGGGCGCCTGGCCTGGGCACAGTCTGGTTAGGGGTGCTAGCTAAATGTACTAAAGCTCATGTAATACGTTGACAGTTCTTGCATAAATTAACTTCACTAGCAGATTTTGTATTTTTTTTTTTTTTGGTATTGAACATTTCTTTCAAGATGGCAGATGAGAAGCAAGAGACCAGCTTCCTCAGAGGTTTAGTGAGGCCAGCAGGCCGGGGAGAAGAGTGTATATTGCATCTTCTCAGTGGTGTTTGCTGCCTAGAAAACTTCCCATTTTAATACTGCTGCTGGGAGAGAAGAAGATTGGAGACACTAGCTTGGTTCACACATAGCACTAAGTCAAATTGTGGCTTAGTGCAAAGGCAAAAACATGCAGGTTTCAGAGAGGAGACAGTCACTGCTTCATCTGGTCCTGCTTCTGGTGTGATGCTGCGAGCTAAGACACACTTTGCTTATTTTAACATCCAAACCCTAGGCTCAAGGTTTGTCTGGAAGAGAGAAACCATGGCTTACCTCACAACGGTGCAGCAGCAACAGCAAGACTGGAGGAGAAGCAAAATGGCTGTCATTTCCTCTCTGGAAACCTGCTTTTTTGCCTGCTCATGCTAAGCCATGGTTTGGCTTAGTGGGGTGTTTGGACTGAACCACTGAAAACCAGTAGCCAGCAAATATTTTACAGAATAGCTGGTGGTGAATGGGAGCAGTATGCTGGGAGAATTTTTTTTAAAATTTAAGCAGAAGGCCATTTCTTTCTATGATTCTGGGATTTAAAGAGCCACAAACATTATTAACTCACTCTGGTGTTTGTTCCTAGGGGTGTTGGGAAATGGAATTTTGAAACTGACCTGGGATAGTTCTGGCGCTGTTGGAAGCAACATGCTTTAAATATAATAATAATAATAATCATCATCATCATCATCATCATCATACCCTGCCCATCTGCCACTACATATCAGACAAGCCCCATCTCTACTCGCTTTTCAGTGCCCATTGAAAAGCCTCCCTTTTTCATCAAACTTTCCAAGTGGAAATTTTAATCCGAGTCCATCTGCATTAAATTTGATAGTGCTTTCATATCTGCTGATATTTCTGTGATTTATTTATTTTTTTGGTTAATTGCTTCATAGCCCAACCCCCTGCACTGCACGAATCTTTTTTGTCTGGCATGGGATTAAGAGTCTCATGCTCTACCAGCTGAGCATTAAAAAATGTACCTGCAACTCTGCGGTGGGGAACCCTAGGTCCCTAGAGAATGTGATGGATACAAATGTGATGGATAAATAGATTAAAACAGCTGGAAACTCACAGTTGAACCCTCTGAAGCTGAGAATCTTCAAAGCTGTGGTGACAAGAACTCTTGCCATTTCACTCTTACTTCTAAAGTACTTGCTGGCCTTGGTGAAATTACAAAAGAAAGCAGTCAGTAAGGTAACTTCTTGACTGGTTTCTCTCTTTCTTTTCTAAATCATTCTTTTCACACCCTTCTGGCAAAACCCCACTATGAATAATTCTTGCTCTCCCAGAGAAATTTGCTCATCTTGTCTTTCAACCGCTACCTGCACTGATACATGCCTTTCAGAGCACATTTTATAGCTAAGGGTGAAGACATGGGGGGGGAGTAGGAAAAATGGGGAGCTGAAATGTAATCGGAAAACTATTTGTGCTTCAAGGCCCACCACAGTTTTCTTGCTAACGCCAGCTTCCCTGAGGATTCCCAGACGCAGCCACGCCTCGAGGATACAGCTCTGATAATCTTAGGAAAACTGACTTAAGAGAGATGTGGGTATTGTGTTTTTTTTTTTTTAAGCTACAGTTCTATGGCTACCTCAGTACTAAGCTGTGCTGGGGAAAGAAATAGGTGAGCATGAGCTGCAAATTAGATGTTAGATGCTGTTATCTGTACTAAATGATGGTCAGATGGAAGAGAGGTTTGCTCCCTTTGGATTGCTTCATGGGTTCCAAGCTGTGGACTTCGCCCTCTGTTAGAAAGGAGTCGTGAATTTCACTGGCCGAAACGGAAACGCTGGACACTCTCTAGACCAGCATCAAAGTGAAACCTGAACTCACGTCATTTGCCAAAGTGAATGCAGATACTTGACAAATGTATGCCAGCTGTCCAGGTTTCGTGCCAACATACCTGTTTGCTAAGAACCAGTTAACAGCAGGCGACAGTATTCTGGAATCAGTGGTGGGAGACGAGAAACAGTGGCAACGTACCAGGTAATTGAAATGCAAGGTTTTGAGGGCCAGTTCCTGCTGGGTGCAGCCCATGGGATTATCACAATGAAAGGCACCTGGACATAACCTGTTTTTGTATGATTTCTCCGTATGTGCATACTGACAAGCGGACCTTGTCAGCATCAGATTTGACATTCGAAACAGCCCTAAGGGGTGTGGAACTGGCAAGGGGACCTTGAAGCTGGTGAGCAACCACAGTCTGTGTGAGCTTGGACCTCACAACCCTCTTCAGGAACAGAAGGACATGTAGTGTCACCCAGTCCAAGTGGCAGGTGGTATGAAGCCCCTTAGTTGTTCCCAGGACTTCACACGGACAGCAGAACAATGAGGCCTTCTTGCTACACTTCAGTCTTAGCGTATGTTGTCTCCCACTGGCACCCTGAGCTGGGAAGATTTGTTCAGATGTGGTCAACCACAGTCCTGGTTGGGTCTTGCAACTACCCCACTGCTAGCTTGAAACAGAGATTTTGCAGGGTTAGGAAATGTACGTGCAGCATCCTATGTCTTTGAATACCAAGTGCTGAGAATCATAAATGGGGAGAATGGCTGTTGCGTTTAGGTCCTGCTTGCGGGCTTCCCATAGGCCTCTGGCTGGCCACTGCATGAACAGGATGCAGCACTAGATAGGCCATTGACTTGGTCCAGTGTGGCCATTCTTATGCACTCAGAGGGGGAGTGGCTCAAACAACATCTCTTTCTGTCTCTTCCCAGCTCTAACCCCTGCGTTGCTAATAGACATTTCCCTAGGTGAGGAGTGTTTGGCTTACATCAGGGAATGGGAGGGAAGGTTTCAGTACCTTCTCTCAGATAATTGTTTCTGATCTTCAAACCAGCCCCCAAGGGGCTGCTAATTTGCAAATGAAAAAGCATGGGGAGATCCTAATTTTAGATATCCCAGAGCCTTGTTTGGTGTGGCCTTTCAGCTTCTGCTTTTTGGAAGAAGGTACAGGGTTATAAAGACTAGGACTAGCCGCCTGAGAAACAGTTTCTATCCAAATGCGATTTTGGTTTTAAACACAGTGTAAGGTAGTCTCTGTAGGGACGCAGGTGGTGCTGTGGGTTAAACCACAGAGCCTAGGACTTGCCAATCAGAAGGTTGGTGGTTTAAATCCCCACGACGGGGTGAGCTCCTGTTGCTCGGTCCCTGCTCCTGCTAACCTAGCAGTTCGAAAGCACGAAGTGCAAGTAGATAAATAGGTACCGCTTCAGCGGGAAGGTAAATGGCGTTTCCATGTGCTGCTTTGGTTCTGTCATGCTGGCCACATGACCTGGAAGCTGTATGCCGGCTCCCTCGGCCAATAAAGCGAGATGAGCGCCGCAACCCCAGAGTCGGTCATGACTGGACCTAATGGTCAGGGGTCCCTTTACCTTTACCTTAAGGTAGTCTCTATGGGAGTATATTGTATTTAATTATGGGGTATCAGAGTTTTATTGGGGCTAACCAGGCTGGGATAGCTGGAATAGCAGGCTTGTTGGTTTTTGAATGTCTGATGTAGATTTTTTCAATTTCATTGTTCTGTATGGGACAATAACAATAAAGATTATCGTATCGTATTGTGGTGCTGCCAGCCACTGGGCAAGCATAGAAAACTGTACTTTGCAGATTGTAGGGTGCCTAGAAGGAGAAGCCACTGAAGCAAGACTTGTCAAAAGGCATTAATACCCTCTCCTTTGGCTTCTTGAGTGCTGTCTTGCATTCCTGATTTGTTTGATAAAGCACATACCAGAAATGCAAAGAACCTCCTGTGCAGTGATGACCTTAACCCCCACCTCCGCGATCACTTCCTGTGGTAGCAGCATGAGGGCTCTGGATGGCCTGACCTGGTTGAGGGCACCTATTCTTCAGATGGGAGTTTGGTTTTGGTCATCTTCTGGGTATAGTTGTCTAGGGATGGGGGAGGAATTATGTTTGCATTTCAGTGCAGACCTACCTAATTCACGGGAACCGAAACACAGATATTCTTCTACACCCACCAATCTCTGAATTGTCTGAAAAAAGTGTACAACAGCACACATATGAAGGGAAATTTTTGTGTAAAAATGAATACATTAGTGAACGTAATTACAGAAATTTATGAAATTGCATATACAAATGCTAACAATTTTTTATGAGGTCTTTCCCTCCCCCCCCCCAAACTGCAAGCTGATTAGGTATTTGGACAAGCAGACTTCACGCTGGGAAAATGAAAAGCTGAGAGAGGCTGAAATCGATCCATCCATTCATAGTTTTGTATCAGAGGCCAATTGTGCCTTGTCCTTGTTGTAGCCTTTTTGGGTGCAGAGGGATGCAACTGTTTCCTCCTAAGGTACACAAAGAGAGGAAGTAAAATACTGGCTTTGGGTTTTCTGTTTAACACTTGCACAAGGAAAGAAAGAATACTCTTCGTTAGTTGAGAGGAAGATCAGAAGAACAAAGACGTGTTCTTTGACATGTGAATTTGTTATCCAGGAATGTTTTGGCTGAGTTGGGGTGGAGAGATTTTGGGAATATGGAAGCCGTTGTCATGTCACCTCTGCCTGCTGTCCAACCATCACACTCAAAACCTGGCAGTACGAAACAGACTATAACTCCACTTTTTATTTTTAATATACTAGATAAACATTGTTCTGTGGTGACCATGGCATCAGTCCAACAGGCCTTATTAAGTCAAAACTCCCCTTGGAGATTTCACTGGGTATATTGAACTCCAAGACTCTTGACAGACTAACATCTTTTTTCCTTTTTCTTTTTCTGTAATGGTAACAGAAATTTCACACGTTATTCTCACGACAGGATTTATGGCAGAAAACTGCACAAAGAACCTCGGCATTCTGTATCCTGTATCAATTCACGGGTAATAATGTTTAGAAGTCTTAAAGCCCTCTCTGGGAGGGAGAAAAAAGTAAAATACTTTTGGCTGCCTCTCAGTAAAGTATAAGTTGATAAAATGCTCGGAAAATATTGTATGTCCTCGCATGTATTTTATCTTGACAGGCTCTGTGGAGTGGAGAGTCACACAGCAGAGTCTTGCAGCCAAGTTGGAAGAAAAGAATGTTTTTCTTACAAGATTGTATTTGTGGTGGACTCTGGGGTTCTCCTGGAGAATGCCAGGTTCTGGAATCTTCTTTTCTAGCCCAGACTTTCTGGTGACTTACGTTAGCATAGTATTACAGTGGTCAGTGGAATGAACTTCAGCCTAACCACAAAACTAATTCTTGTTGAAATAGCACTTACGGAGAAATTTATGGTCACAATATCACAATTCTTTAAAAGGACGCTCTTGTTCTATCACCCCTTATGGCTGCTCTGAAGGAAGAGACTGGTCTCCCTTACGCCCTGAAGTGATGGGACGTCCCTCATGAGGAGGGACATGTCATTCCTCGCGGCAGACGTCCCCTCACAGGAGAGGACAAAATGTGGTGCCAACGCTGACTGGCTTGGTTTTTGTAGTTTGAGGAAGGGTCATTATTATGATCCAGTATTTACCAATAAGACTGATGTAGCTCATCTCAACCACGTGTAGAAACCTTTCCCTATCCTCTTCTGCCCTAACCCCACTGGCCTCTCACAGTGTCTGTAGAGTGAAGACTACTTTAATGATGATAATGAACATAGGTGCATGATGGGAAGATATGCATCATTATGAAGAGTGAGATGGAGAAGAACTGGGAAAAAGCACCATCTATGGCAGGTTCTTGGGAGAGATCAACATGCACCTCTGCCTTCTGTGTGATCCATGGAATCCTGTTAACAGAGGCTACCATTGTCCTCCTTTCAGAGACAGGGTCACTTTTGCCCTCCATAATGGTGATCAGACATGTTGTAGTTTGCCGATGGTAGTTGTTTGCTTACATGCAGGAAAGCAAAGTTACGTTAGCAGGGTCACATGATTGGAATGGGGCCAGAATTGCCCCTGATGGCTTTGGTTTCTCCCCCTTTTCTCATCAGTGTTCCTATTTGCCAGTCTACGCCATGGCTCAGTGGAACAAACACTGACAACCAAGTTCCACTTCTGTTTGCATAGTCCTCCCCAGGGCCTTGGTAAGATTGTGAGGATATTGGAGATTGGCATATATATTTATATACCACTGTCTCACAAAGCATCCGAGTGGTGTAAAGTAGCATAAAAATCCATGGATGGATGGATAGACAGATGATAGACAGACAGACAGACAGACAGACAGACAGACAGACAGATAAAGGTAAAGGGACCCCTGACTGTTAGGTCCAGTCGTGGCCGACTCTGGGGTTGCGGCGCTCATCTCGCTTTATTGGCCAAGGGAGCCGGCGTACAGCTTCCAGGTCATGTGGCCAGCATGACTAAGCCGCTTCTGGCAAACCAGAGCAGTGCACAGAAATGCTGTTTACCTTCCCACCGGAGCAGTACCTATTTATCTACTTGCACCTTGATGTGCTTTTGAACTGCTAGGTTGGCAGGAGATAGATAGATCCCCGCAAAACATACCGTAAATTTCGCTCCATAACACGCAGATTTTTCCTCCTAGAAAGTAAGGGGAAATGTCTGTGCGTGTTATGGAGCGAATGCCTACAGATGGCGGGGGAATCTGCTGCAGTCGTGAGCAGTCCATGGCTCGCTTTGAAACAGCAAAGCGGGTGTAAGCGGCTCCTGTCAGCTAGCGGAGCCGGGGAGGAGGGAGAGAAGCAGAGCGGGAGTTGGCTGCTTTAAAACAACCCCTGCTCTCTGTCCCTGCCTGCAGTTTTTTGCTGTCCGATTTTGGATTAGCCACTGTAGGGGCTGTGTGTGTGTGTGTGTGCTTGAGCTATCGTTCTCCTCCTCCTGCTTCCCCTTCACTCTCCCTGCGCCCCTGCGACTTTAGAATCGACACTCTGTGTCTCTCTGTGTGTGAGAGAGATCGTTCTCCTTCTCTGCTTCCCCTTCACTCTCCCTGCGACTTTAGAATCCACACTCTGTGTGTCTCTGTGTGTGTGAGAGAGAGATCGTTCTCCTTCTCTGCTTCCCCTTCACTCTCCCTGCGACTTTAGAATCCACACTCTGTGTGTCTCTCTGTGTGTGAGAGAGAGATCGTTCTCCTTCTCTGCTTCCCCTTCACTCTCCCTGCGACTTTAGAATCCACACTCTGTGTGTCTGTGTGTGTGTGAGGGATCGTTCTCCTTCTCTTGCTTCCCATTCACTCCCCCAGCGCCCCTGCGACTTCCAGCGCCCTGCAACTTTAGGGCCAGTTCTCTCTCTCTCTGTGTGTGTGTGTTTTGACCTCACTGTGCTTGTTGGGGGAGAGTGTTGGCCGCACTTTTTCTTGATTTGTCTCAGAGTGGTTACTACCGTGGTTTCCTTGCTGGGGAGGAGGGAGAGACGCAGAGCCTGCTTGTTCTAAAGGAGCAAAGCCGGAGAGGAGCCTCTCCTGCATTATTAGCAGCATCCTTCTCCACACCCCCCCCACGTGTGCTCCTTGTCCCTTGAGTGCTTTTCCTTCCCTCCCCACTTAAAACGTGGTTACAAAGCACGGATCCACATGGATCCTCAGGATTTTTGCACTCGGTCACCCCAAATTCACCATCAGATCACATAGCATGTCCATGGCTACAGCCTGCACAAAAAACACACACGCACCCACTGTTTCATGGGGCCGCAATGGCGCAAAAACGTGGTTACAAAGCATGGACCCACATGGATCCTCAGGATTTTTGCATTGGGCTACCCCAAACTCACCGTCAGATCACATGTCTGTGGCCACAGCATGAACCACAAAAATCATACATCCACTGTTTTGTTTAGAATATTTTTTTCTTGTTTTCCTCCTCTAAAAACTACGTGCGTGTTATGGTCAGGTGCGTGTTATAGAGCGAAAAATACGGTAAAGTAGATCTGGGTATCCTATGTATTCCTCTCAGATTCATACACTTTGTGATCCGTAATAAGGCATGTTCTTTGCGGATGGGAAGAGTACCTTTCTTCTTTGGTGAGTGTTTTTTGGGTGTGTGTGTAAGAATCTGTCCAGTAGGCCCAGAACCGACATAACTAACGCAATTCTGTTTCTGAGCTGTCAGTATCAACATAGATTGGATCAGATGTTGTGTGTTATTCCCCCTCCCCATTTGTCTTCTTATTTTTTTTTTAAATTCTTTTTATTAAGTTCCTTTTATACATACAAAAAGAAAAAAACAACAACTAACAATTAACAAAGTCTCACGACACTTAGTTACTAACCAGAAAAAGAAAAAAGAGAAAAGAAAAAAAGGAAAAAGAAAAGCTAAAAGAAAAGAAAAATAAACAACATAGAACGGCAAAAAAGTTGTGGCGTACAACCTTGACTTCCTTCCCTACTGATTTCGGGTGTCTGCTTTTAATAGTTTCGTTTTTATTAGGGATGGTCGGGAAAGAAATTCGAGAAAAAGATAAAACTTTATTCCAATATTCAACAGCAGCGGCCAGAATGCTAATCACTCAATATTGGAAAAGCACAAACCTCCCAACGGTGAGGGATTGGCAATTAAGTATATGACTTCATTGAATTGGCAAAAATGACACAAAGAATCAGAAATCAAAAAAATACAAAGTTAAAAGAAGATTGGAATAAATTCATGGTTTATTTTGAAAGTAATTTTAGAAACTTACCAACTACAGCAGGTCTGTTATAAAACTCCCGATGTATAAACTAGAAACAAACACCAGCGGTCTTCTTATTTTTTTTAATGTTCAATAAAACCTGACTTTTGAAATCTGCTTTTTAAAAGATGTTGTTTTCGAATAGCGTAACACTGACTCCCTTTCCCTCCGTCCCTCACCCCACCCTGCCTTTGACAGATGGGGAAGGAGGCAGCCAGAAGGAGTGAGACATACTGGGCCCAGTTCCAGCAGTTGAAAAGATACCCTGGAACAGGATGTATGCGCAAATACCCACTCAGCAAACATGTAACATATTGATATATTTAAGAGGCTGAAGATTAGGACTATCCAGCCACCACTGGGAGTGGCCCTGTTTCCCTTTGTTTACAGTTTCAGTCCTATGAGTTGAAAGCTTTAAGGAAAAGTTTTATCTACTTATCAAATATTAGAATTTATGAGCTCTCTCCCTCTCTCTCTTTGGCTGAAGTACTTTTGGAGGAGTTGACATCTTGAAGTTTGCATGTTTGCTTGTTTGTGTTAGCTTAGCAGTTGTCAAAATTATCAAGTGGTCTTATCTGGTACTTTGTCTACTACTTTTCTTGCTTCCTTAATTTTGCTTCCTAGGAGAATTTATAACAACAAAGGGTCAGGAAATATATTTTTTGGTTAGTGGCCTCAAGCCCCATCACTGAATGATGTTTCCTGAGGTTTCCTTGCCTGGGAGCCATGGCACAGGCTTGAAATTACCGTAGTTTGAATCTGTAATGCCGATATGGTCAGGTGATGCTTTTGTGTGAATCCCCACCCATGGTGAAATGCTGTGGTGACTTCACAAGCTCTGCCATTTGGTGATTTGCACACTGCACCAGGAACAGTGCTTATATTATGTTTAAACCAGGGGTGGGGAATCTGTGGCCCTCCAGAATTTGTGGGATTACAACTCCCAACATCCCCAAGCATTCATGATGCTGGCATGGGCTGATGGGCGTGGGAGTCCAACAAGTTCTCCATCATTGATTTAAAGGGGAAGCCCACTCACTTAAATTGTATGATGGTTAGTCAACTGATTTGCCTGTTCCCATGAGTCAAAGAGATATCAGAGACACAACTTTTCAGAAACCAATTGGAATGGCAAGGGGGTACGTAAAACTTGGGGGGTGCTGTAAATGTAATCTTGAACTTGGATGAGAAATGGTGGCCACATCTCATTCTAAGCCCCCTTCGTCGCTAAAGCTTGTAGAACTTTAATTAGAACTTTCTGGATTTTGGAAGCAACATTTCAGCAAGATACTGCAGCATAGGTCTCAAAATCCACATAGGTCTCAAAGCAGGCCTCAAAGAAGCATGTGCTACCAAAAAACCCCAAAAGTTTTGTTATGTTTAGAACATTCTTGGGATGTTGGTCTTTCATCACGGAATACAGTTGTAAGGGACATTTTCAAAATCTTGATGCAACACCAGAATATTTAGTATGTTGCTAGTTACTAATCTACTGCTCTTGCCAGAGAACCACATTCATTTTACTCTAAACAGATAATTTGTGTAGATTTTATGTTTATTACTGAATATCCAGTCTTTCTTTATTACATCTGTTATTGATAAATTACTTTATGAGTGTCCTGTATATAAAAAACAAAACTGGCCAATTGGCCAAACAGTATAACCGAGGCCTCGTTTTCATAGATAGCAGATTAAATTATAAATCTGTGTCTGGAATGTACTACTTCAGACTTAAAGTGGAAATCACATGACTGAATATCATTTGTACAACATAAAATATATAATATTATATATAATAGACTATATCTGTGGCAAATGGATACATACTTTAAGAACAAAAACAAAGCAAAAACATTCCAAAACAGTCAAAACATTCTAAGAACAGTTAAAATTAAAAACATCTTTAAGCAGTTACAGTTAAAAACATTGTTGCATGCAATGATCTTGGGGTTGTCAGGAACAGAAATGGTACCAAATCAAATCAAATCAAATCAAAACTTTATTAGCAAAGCCAACAGGCCACAGCTGTACAAAAGTTAAAAGTGAGAATAGGGATAAAAGGAAGAAAAGAACAGACAAAAGGAGGTCCGTCGGGTGAACAGGTCTGTCACTCAGATGGTGGCCCTCAATTTCACAGCTCTCTCGATGTACCACGCGACCTTCTCTGTTATCTGACTGTTCGTATCAGATAATAGAAAATGCAGTGTAATGTCTGTTGAACGGCCGGGGTTGGAGAGAATGAGTGGAGTAATAATCTCATTCCTTAGGTCTTTGTAAAGAGGGCAAGAAAAAAGGACGTGGGACACTGTTTCCGTGTTACCATCTCCACATGGGCAGAGTCGTTTTTCAAATGGGGTCTTTTGGTAACGACCTTCGAGTACAGCAGAGGGAAGAACATCCCATCTAGCCAATGTAAAGGCACGTCTGTATTTTGGGATGGTTAGTTTAGACAAATATGAGGCTGGAGAGTCAAAATGAGAAGGGGGAAAGTAGGTATACCATGGGCACAGTTTCTTTAAGATAGTCAGGTTGTTTTGTCGTTCGATGTCTTTCAGGCGCTGGCCTATTAGACTCTTTGCTTTGATGAGGCCCATTGATAGTAGGGACTGTGAGTGCAGACCGCATGTAAGGAGTTTTTTATGCACAGTTTTAAACCACTTGCTTTCGTGAGGGTCTTGCATTACTAACGGCAGTAGACCAGGAGGATTCAGATTAAGACGAAGCCAATAATTAAATGTTCTCTGCCAGGTCTGAGTTTCCACAGATGGAAGGCAGGCCTCGAGTCGCAATGCTGCGTTTGGAACACAGGGGGGGACACCGAGTATTTGCCTTAGAAATTTGGACTGGACAGTTTCAAGACTGGAACAATGGGTCCCCGTCCAGATTTGCGCCCCGTACAATAACTGCGCCAGAGGTTTTGCTTGATAAACTTCAAGGGCTGCTGGGATGTATCTGCCCCCCTTCGTATAGAAGAAGCGGGACAGCATCTTGATGCTTTGAGCAGCTTTTTCTTTGGCACATTTTTGGTGGACATCCCAGGACCCGATCGACTGGAAAACGATACCCAGATATTTGAAGGCTTTGACTTGTTCAATTGTCTGGTTATCCATCCTCCAGCTGTACTGTCTGTGTTTCCTTGCAAAAACCATGATTTTGGTTTTCTGATAGTTTATTGCAAGTTGCTCTCTTCTACAGTATGCTGAGAATTCATCTATGAGCCTATTTAAACCTATTCTTGTTCGGGATAGGAGTATCGCATCGTCAGCGTACAAAAGCACTGATATTGCTTTGTCAGCCAGTTTGGGGGCGTGGAAGTCCGGAGATTCTTAAGCCACCTGATGCCTGGGTAAACAGGAATGTTTTCTAATTCCTCCCAAAATTTAATAATGATGAGGACAGGCACTTCTTCCTTGAGAGGGCACACCACAACTGGGGAACCATCACTGAAAAGGCCCTGTCACGGGTCAGTGGCAATTGGGCAGCCCCTGGTGGTTGTGCCACCAACAAGGCCTCATGTGGCTTAGCCTGGAATAGAGGAGACTGAGAGGAGATATGATAGTCATCTTCAAATATCCAAATAGCTGTCCATGGAGGATGGAGCAAGCTTCTTTTTGCCTGCTCTGAAGGGTAGGACCTGAACCAATGGATTCAAGTTACAAGAAAGGAGATTCCGACTAAACACAAGGAAGAGCTTTCTGACAGTAAGAGCTGTTTGACAATGGAACTGACTCCCTCAGGAAGTTGTGGACTCTCCTACCTTGGAGATTTTTAAGCAGAGGTTGGATGGTCATCTGTCATAGATGCTTTATTTGATATTCCTGCATTGCAGGGGGTTGAATTAGGGGACACTTCCAACTCTATGATTGTAGAATTGTAGAATTCTATGACTCTGTATAAGGCAGCTTCCTAGTACAGTGGTACTTCGGGTTAAGTACTTAATTTGTTCCAGAGGTCTGCTCTTAACCTGAAACTGTTCTTAACCTGAAGCACCACTTTAGCTAATGGGGCCTCCTGCTGCTGCCGCGCCGGCGGAGCACAATTTCTGTTCTCATCCTGAAGCAAAGTTCTTAACCCGAGGTACTATTTCTGGTTTAACGGAGTCTGTAACCTGAAGCGTATGTAACCTGAAGCGTATATATAACCCAAGGTACCACTGTATGATAAAAAAACAAGTGGGAAAACTCAGCAAACAATGAAAAAGTGAATACAACCATGGCACTATGTTCCTCGCCCATAGTTGTTATAGAGAGCTGACACAATGGTGTATATTACATTAGATCAGATCTTGTTCATAATGATGTCCATTTTTTGTTGATTATAGCTGTATCTCTGCTTGAGCTGATGTCCTTGGTAGGGTTGCCATATTTTGAAGAGCAAAAAAGAGGACACATTTGTCGACTTCTGCTTTTAACTATGGATCACGATGACGACTCTCATTTTACATACCCATGAAAAAGAGGGTGTGTCCTGAAAAAAGAGGACATATGGCAACCCTATACAGTATAGCCCATGTATTTTATCATCACACTAATGGAGGGAAATAATAGAACCAAGGTATCCAGGCTAGATTCAACTCAAAGTACTCCTGCTAGGTTCTGCTCTAGGGAAAAGTTGTATGCTGCTTTAAGAGATGCCAAGAGTCAAGTTCAAACTGCTATGCAATGTTTTTCAACCCTTTTTAATGCCTTGATGCTGGGTTGATAACACAAAAGGAAAATTCCTGCCAAATACCTGATTTTTCACAGAATGGTATTTCATGGAAGGGAGACCTCTCTGTTGCATTCTGCAAAGTTCACAGACCTCTGCAGTTTATTTTAAGAGATCGGCATTTGTTTGGCCTAGTTTAATGTCAATTATCTAATCAGAAGCAGACACACAACATCTTAGGCTGCAAAAGATACCGAGGAATGTACTAAGAACTTCAAAGGGGAAAGTAAGAGTTCAGTACCCATCTTAACCATGAGACCCCTTACAACCCATCTCCCCCTTCTCTACTTAATTAGGTTTTGGGTTTTTTAAAGATCAGTTTATCAGCAGCTATATTTCTTCTGAGTGAATCACAGCTAACAGAATTGCAGTTAAGTCAGCGTTGCTTATACCAAGAGAATCAACGTTAAGATGTATCACCATCCTCTCTGCTTCTGATGTTTAGCAGTCAGTGCTGATGCATACGTAGTGAATAATGTCTGTGCACTAGAGGGGAGATAGCAGCAGGCATGGACAAAACATCTTTAGGAGAAAACCCTAAAGTAGTGGGGAAAAGGGCACTGCAAAGCAATCCAACGAGGACTGAGCACACTCAGTGGCCATGGGGCAGAGGATCCCAGAATACTGAGTGGGAATGCAATGGAGCATCTGGAGGAAGGTGTGTCTGGCCGATGGAGACAGTGGACACGTGCATTCTGCATGACAATCTGTTGCTGCAGATCCCACTTTTATTCATCAGCACTGGACGAAGCAGCATTGGTTATGTTGGACAGAAACCACCCACCATTTGTTTTTCCCATAGTCTCAGGCTGAGGACAGTGGGGTTTCAGACGCATCATGCACCTGCCATTATGTAAGCCTGCTAGTGCTGTCACTGTAGAGGGCCTTGCCTGCTCAAGGAAGGGGATGGAGGTGCATGTGACATAAGCAGCCTATATATATATATATATATATATATATATATATATATAGCATTTTATGTTCACAACCACCCTAGGAGGTGGGTTAGGCTGAGAGAAAGTGACTTGTCCAAGACCACCCAGTGAGCTTTGTGGTTGATTTTGACCTGAGTCTTCCCAGTCTGACAATCTAACCCAGTGTTTCTCAAACTTAGGTCTCCAGCTGTTTACAGACTACAATTCCCATCATCCCTGACCACTGGTTTTGCTAGGGATGATGGGAGTTGTAGTCCAACAACAACAGCTGGAGACCTAAGTCTAACCTCACTGACCACTGACCTGCTTCAGGTGTATCTGAAGAAGTGTGCATGCACACAAAAGCTTATACCCAGAACAAACTTAGTTGGTCTCTAAGGTGCTACTGGACATTTTTTTTATTTATTTCAACTGCGTCAGACCAACATGGCTGCCCACCTGAATCTAGACTCACTGACCTTATCTATTTAAAAAGCTGGCCCAGTCTGAACATGAAAACTCTGGATCTGGCCAAAGGCTGTCTGTCATCTTGTTCTTGCAGTGCCCTGTGATTCCCAGCAGCAAGTATTTAGAGGTATACTGGCTCTGACCATGGAGATATATCTTGGCTAGCAACGTGCCTTTGAAAAGTGCTCTGCTTTGATGTGCCTTTGGAGTGTATGGGGGAGAGTGCTCTGGATTACACAAAATAAAGTCAGTGAAATCTGCCAAAACGAAACCACACACACCTTGATTTCAGTTTGGATGTCTCAGGTAGAAGGTTGCCCTGTGCTTTCTAAGTTCCACCACACCTGCAGGTCTAGAGTTAGAGAATCCAGATCAGTACCTGTTGAAGTTGCCTTGGGAATTCCAGACATTTCCTGTGCACCTGCCTAGTTCTCTATACATTCATTGTATTATTTTCACTAGAACAGACACATTCACACTGAGTGGAAAGTGCCTGCTGTCCTGGAATTCTCAAGATTCTGGAATTCTGTTTGTTACCCTGCAAGGTAAATTTTACTGAAATAACATGATGTTCTCTTGAGGAGAACACACACACACACACACACACACACACACACACACACACACACAGACTTCCTCCCTTAAGAGGCAAAAGGAACCCTTGTGATCTAGGATTGTATTTCTTTCTTTTGGTGGAATATCTCAGAAATCAGCAGGACAGGACTGTAGTAGTGTTACAAAAGAAGAAAAATAAGACAAAGTCGTCATGGCGCCCTGGAATATGGAAAATTCCGATAATAGTTTGGCTTCCATGTTGACAAAGAGGGTTGCTTTTGGCTTGAAAATGACCCTCTATAAACCAAGGAATTGTCTACATCTCCTCTTTGACATTACGGAGATCAAAATCCTGTCTTTTATTGGACCACATTGTGGGTAACTATTTGATACGATAAGGAAGGTTTCGCGTCATGCAGAGTCCTCTGTTGGACTAATGCCGAGGCAGATAATTTATTAACTCAGTTTGTAGCCCGGTTGTCTCCTTAGACACTGGATTGGACATGGAGAAGATTTGACAGCCATAAAGAAGGAAATGGGTGGGAAACCAAAGCCTATAGCCTGTAGTGCTGAGATTGTGCTGTGCAAGATATAGAATTCACTAGCATTTCAAAGGACCGACCCTGGCATGTTGGGAAGGAGAGAATGATAGATCCAGGGCGAGAATGGATGGGGAAAAAATCATGTTTGCCCTGTCACTAGGAATAGTCTGAAATATTCAGCTCAGTAATTTGGGGAGGTGCTAAAAAAATAAAAAAGACCCTGAAGACTAGCTCGATTTTCAGGAGGCAGGCAAATTTTAAGGAACTTTGGGTAATGGTGATCTTACCTTAAACGGCATTTCCATGTGCTCTGGCACCTGTCATGGTGCCCTGTGTGCCAGAGGCGGTTTAGTCATGCTGGCCACATGACCAGGAAAAGCTGTCTGCGGACAAAGACCAGCTCCTTCGGCCTGAAAGTGGAGATGAGTGTTACACCCCATAGTCGAATTCGACTGGACATAACAGTGCAGGGGTCCTTTACCTTACCTTACCTTACCTTAAAGGTAAAGGGGCCCCTGACCAATAGGTCCAGTTGTGGACGACTCTGGGGTCGCTTTACTGGCTGGGGGAGCCGGCATACAGCTTCAGGGTCATGTGTCCAGCAGGACTAAGCCGCTTCTGGCAAACCAGAGCAGCGCAAGGAAATGCTGTTTACCTTCCCGCCGGAGTGGTACCTATTTATCTACTTGCAGTTTGATGTGGTTTCGAACTGCTAGGTTGGCAGGAGCTGGGACCGAGTAATGGGAGCTCACCCCATCGCAGGGATTTGAACCGCCGACCTTCTGATTGGCAAGCTCTAGGCTCTGTGGTTTAACCCACAGCGCCACCCGCGTCCCACCTTACCTTACCTTACCTTAAAAAATGAGGTTCCTATGTTCTCTTGAAGAGAAGAGCACAACTGGATCGAGCTCATCTAGTCCAGCATTGTGTTTGCATGATAGGCACCCAGATTCAAGTGGGAAAGCTGTAAGCAGGAAGCTTGGGGGTGGGTCAACTGCAGTTCTTTTGGGGGACAGTGGTTCTTAAAAGTAGATTATCTTACCACACAAATTCCACACCAGATACCACCCCCTCCACAAAAAGCTGAACAAAGTGTGCTTTGCTCCTTGCTGATGCTTACAAATGATGATCATGATGATGATAATAATAACATTTGTATCCCACCCATCTGACTGGGTTGCCCCAGCCACTCTGGCAGTTTTTCCATAGGAGTCAGCCATATTTAATATCTGCTATGCAGCAATGATTCATGTAGCAATATGTTTCATTAGCTAGCAGACACAAAAAGGGAGTATTTGAAGGGTGTTTACTATTTAAGGATGTGCTGAAGCTTAACCTGTCCAAAGAGGAAGGTGAAGTAGAGGAGGTTTCGACCCCAAAAGGGAAGTGTTTTCTTGTTTTCTTTCTTTCTTTCTTTCTTTCTTTCTTTCTTTCTTTCTTTCTTTCTTTCTTTCTTTCTTTCTTTCTTTCTCGGAAACTGAATGCATTCTACCCTGATATAATTTGTGTATATGCTGTCCCTTACATTGCCTGCCATTTAAGTGCTTAATAGACGCATATGCCTAATGTGTCTTATTCCTCCTCCACTTTTCAAACTGCACATTATCAGGTTTCCAAATGCAGAGACTTTTTACAGCTCTGTATTTTGTGTCCAACTGCACACAAAAAATAACACCTTGCTTCGGGAAACGGTTCTCTTTGGGGAAAGGCTGTAGCTCAGTGGTAGAGCGTACAAGTTCCGTGAAAAAGGGTCCAGGTTGCCCTCCCAACATCTCTAAGTTGGGCTGTGAGTGTCTCCTGTTTGAAGCCCTAGGCAGCTGCTGCCAGTCAGTGTTGACCATCCTGAACTGGACAGACCAATGATCTGACTGGGTATAAGGCAGCTCCCTGTTTTCCTAGGTTGTTTCTCTTTTTGCCAAAAACAGAATTCAAAAGCCACATTGCACATGAACAACAGTACATGTGTTCCGGTGGAGAGGGGAGATGGGTGTCCCACTGGTAGTTTTTGCAGCAACAAAGAATAGGTTGGATGCAGAGTGTTAAGTTGTGGGTGAACATATCAGATGGCACAGCGATTCTTCAACAGCTCTTGTTTATTCACAGGCCAGAAGAGAACTGAACTGAAGGGTTCAGCCAGCCTGCTTATATAGAGCTCCACTAGAACGCAACAGTAACCATTTTCTGTAACTATCCAATCACTGAACGTCACTTTCAATCCCTTATTTGCATATGTGGACCTGAGTGAAAACTATATACAGTATCCCCCTTCAGGCCCAGGGTGAGAACTTCAGTACATAACACAGAGGAAGTTAGTTATACCTTAGACCCACTGGAATCAATGGGACCATCATAGCTGTGTGACTAACTTACCCCATGGATTTCAGTGGGATTAAAGCAGGGGTCAGCAAACTTTTTCAGCAGGGGGCCGGTCCACTGTCCCTCAGACCTTGAGGGGGGGCCGGACTGTATTTTTTTTTGGGGGGGGGAATGAATGAATTCCTATGCCCCACAAATAACCCACAGATGCATTTTAAATAAAAGGACACATTCTACTCATGTAAAAACACTAGGCAGGCCCCACAAATAACCCAGAGATGCATTTTAAATAAAAGGACACATTCTACTCATGTAAAAACATACCGATTCCCGGACCGTCTGCGGGCCAGATTGAGAAGGCAATTGGGTCGAATCTGGCCCCCAGGCCTTAGTTTGCCTACCCATGGATTAAAGAATGTCCAATTTACTATGGATTCAATTCAACATGTTTCGTATCCCTTCCCCCATCCAACTGAGCACTTGCAATTAGCCTCTAAGGCCCCATCCCTTGGGTTTGGGGTAGGCATTGCCAAGCTGGTGCCCTCCAAATGTTTTAGACAATGGATCCCATTGGGCTGAACTCTTGGAGGGCACCAGGTTGAGGAAGGAAGGCTTAAGGGGAAGAAGGAATGCCATTTCAGAAGGCACAGAAACCAGACAAGCTTTAACCCTTGGAATTTCTCGTTATGGAACATAAAACACAGCACACCAGGCAAATGCACCCAGAAGTTTGGGTTAGGCTCATTTCTGTAACATTTTCATCTATCAGCAGAAGCACACCTCAGTGGAGCGTAACCCTTTTCTGGCCCGAGATTTATACATTTCATTTTACAGCCTTTGCCAAACTTTTAAAATCTCTTATTCTAAAGTGGAACAACCCCTGCCCCCCTTTTTTATGAAGTACAAGCACATATTTTACATTTATTTTCATAACTTCCACTTAAAAACAATCCTTTGGGGGGCTGTAGTTGGGTTAATAAAGCCGAGCAGTTAAAGAGTGTGGAAGGAGCCTTCGAGGCCTGTTCCGCACAAGGAGACAATGTTGGCTGAGGGACAGAAATTAAAGATGCAAGGACATGGTCTGGCAGCCTTTCTCCAAAGCAGGACTCGGATCCAAGGGCTTCGTCCCAAGTGCACAGAAGTTAAAGGAACGACTTCGACAGTGCTTTCCACAAGATCACTTTAATGCAGATTAGCTGTTCTTTAACACCATTGCTGTTGGATTTCTTGGCAAACACAGGGCGAAAGCCAACGCAGTACTAAGTGAAATTTCTCCCAACATGAGTGATTTTGCTTGCACTACAGAATCTTCTCTCCCTACACCCCATTAAAACTGTGATAAGGGTTCCCTTAACCCTCTAGAGGAACGTGGGAGGCGGTGTGTGTTAAACCACAGAGCCTTGGACTTGCCGATCAGAAGGTCGGTGGTTCGAATGCCTGCGACGGGGTGAGCTCCCACTTCTCTGTCCCAGCTCCTGCCAACCTAGCAGTTCGAAAGCACGTCAAAGTGCAAGTAGATAAATAGGTACCGCTCCAGTGGGAAGGTAAACGGCGTTTCCGTGCGCTGCTCTTGTTCGCCAGAAGTGGCTTAGTCATGCTGGCCACATGACCCAGAAGTTGCACGCCAGCTCCCTTGGCCAATAAAGCGAGATGAGCGCCGCAACCCCAGAGTCGGCCACGACTGGACCTAATGTTCAGGGGTCCCTTTACCTTTACCCCTCTAGAACAGATTTGGGGAGGGTGGAGGGAGAATCCCATTTCACAAGCAGAAATCCTTGCACAGGTAGGATGTGTAGGTTGAATACTGCCCAGGAATTTCCCACATTCTTCTGGAACATTTTACAGGCTGGAGGATGTTGACCTACCCTAACCACTGAGGAAACAACCTTTTTTTTTTAGCTCCTTGGGCACATTTGGGTTTTTGAGTAAGGGCCATGGAAATGATGGAAGCAATTGCATGTGCTTTGGTAGGGTAAGCAAGGAAGTTTGCTTCAAGCAAAATTTGAGAGCAAACTGGAGGTTTCCACTTGGACAGAGCATCTGAGGAATTTTGATGGAAGTCATGCACTTTGGCGAAATGTGTACATAAGTGACAACGTTTTTATTAAAAAAATGAACTTGCTACTTTAAAAAATGAAATTAGCACACAGGGTGCCTGTGTGTGTGTGTGGCATTAAAGGGTAGGGGGTAACCCCCAGCAGGAAACTGGTATGGGACTCTCACCCAGATCAAGATTGGGTCACCGCAGCTGTTTTTCTTCAAAATAAGAGCGGCAAGTTGAATCACGTGGCTCCCCCTCCCCCACCTCCACAAAGTGTTTGGGCCAAAGTCAGGCTTGAAAAGAACAAAACATCAAGTTTTCTATTTGTAGCTTGATAAAAACCAAGTTCTAATTAGTACTTGTGCAAACAGGACCTGGACAAAGCATTGTAGCTCTGTCCAAAGAAGTAGCCAGCCAGCCAGCTAGCTGTGTCCTCTCCCAGGATACTCCATTGCATCTTCCCTCTCCATCTAGTTTTCCCCCCTTCCCTCAACAGCCAGCCAGCAAATCAGTGGCCACTGAGCATGTGCAGTCTCCCCTGATTTGCTTTCCCCACCCTTCAATAAAGGTTTTTTTTTTTTTTTGCAGGTTTGCAAACTTCCAGGTTCCCCTATGTATGATGATATAGCTCTCTTATGCATGGAGGGTGCTGTTTCAATATCCAGCGGTCCTTCCCACCCCCACCCCCCCGGACAACAACACACTTTCTGTATCATAAGTAGATTTATAATCTACCCTACTGCCCACTTTTCCCCCTTTTAACTGGATTTTCATTATGAGATGTTAGTGATATAAAACAAAATGTATGGAATGCTGAACACGTCCTTGGGACGGCTGCAGAGCAAATCTGCCTTCTGCGAAAGCCAAAGGCACAGTGGGAACCAATAATGTGGCATCTCCCCTCCGTCTCCCTCCACACAATGATTCATTTCATTTTTCATAATTCCTCTGAAATGTTTCGGCTGGAGATTTGCAAAACAAACATGGCGTGATATCCAGCCCTTTGATATCTTGCCTTCTAGCCAATCTATCACCCTTCCCACCCGCAAGACACGCTCTTTAAAGTCTCCCCCCGATCTTTCCAACTTTCACGTACATCCTACGGGTCTCACTCTGGTTTACTGTAGACCTTTTAGCAATACAACAAGACTTAGTCTTCAATATGCCACATGAAAAAATAAACATAAGAAGCTGCCCACCACTTCAGTCAAATTGCCATGGCCCGTGAAAGTGGGGGGGGGGCTGCTATTATTATGGTTATTTTACTATTTGGCTTCTCTGTCAGTATGCTTTCTACTAGGTTTTTATTATGTTTCCGTCCTTGATGTTTTGTAATGTATTTCTAATGTTGTACACTGCCCTGAGATCTTTTGATAAAGGACAGTACAGTGGTACCTCAGGTTACATACGCTTCAGGTTACATATGCTTCAGGTTACATATGCTTCAGGTTACATACGCTTCAGGTTACAGACTCCGCTAACCCAGAAATAGTGCTTCAGGTTAAGAACTTTGCTTCAGGATGAGAACAGAAATTGTGCTCCGGTGGCGCAGCGGCAAAAGGAGGCCCCATTAGCTAAAGTGGTGCTTCAGATTAAGAACAGTTTCAGGTTAAGAACGGACCTCCGGAACGAATTAAGTACTTAACCTGAGTTGAACATAAAAATTTGTCAAAAATGTATAACATACTGCTGGAATGGAATACGAAGGACGAAGAAGTGAAATCAGTGATGGTTCAGTGGACGAGGGATTTCGGATACAATATCCAATTGGAAGACTGGGAAAGGTTATGGAAGGTGAACATAAAATTTACGGCGTGTACGCTTTTGAAAGAAAACATGATGAAGATGCTTTACAGGTGGTATATGACACCAGTGAAGCTGGCAAGGATGTACAAGGTAGACAACAAATGCTGGAAATGCAGACAGATAGAGGGGACATTTTATCATCAGTGGTGGGAATGCAAAAAAATTAAAAGTTTCTGGGAGGAGATTTACAACGAAATGAAAAAGATGCTGAGATACACCTTCGTTAAAAGACCAGAAACCTTCCTATTGGGTATTGTAGGAAAAGATATTGAAAGGAAGGACCGTAAACTTTTTCAGTACGCGGCAACGGCTGCAAGAATTGTGTTAGCTCAGAGATGGAAGCAGGAGGAAACTCCAACGGTGGAAGAGTGGAGAGAAAAATTGATAGAATATGTAGAATTGGATAAATTAACAGGGAAAATCAGATATACCAAAGACCAAAAGTTTATTCAAGACTGGGGGAAATTTGTGGGTTATCTGGAAAATTATTGTGATGTAAATACAACGCTAGTGGGTTTTAAAGAGGCACTGTAAAGAATTAATAAGTATTGTCGATTAGAAATAATGAAGGAAGGGAGGGAAAACGGCAATATGTAAGAATGGAATGCGTATGAAAGGAATAACTACGAATGATTGTCAGTAACGTTGAAGGAAGTCTAAAATGGATAAGAATGTCACGATATGGAAAAAATGTACAACTGGTTGGAAACCAATAAAATTTTAAAATGCAAAAAAAAAAGTACTTAACCTGAGTTATCACTGTATATAAAATGAATTAATAATACTAATACTAAAATACTAATAATACAGCACAGGTGGCCCCTGGCACATAGGAAACTGAAGCACCCATTTTTCATGGGGGTTTACTGTGGGGCACTTTTCACTGCAGCTCCTTCTGCCACCCACAGGAGGGGAGAGCTCTCTTGTGCTTGAATTCTGCTGGCGGGTTCCCCCACAGGCATATGCTCAGCCACTGTGAAATCAGGATGCTGGCCTAGACGGATTCTCTTGAAAATGTGGAACCAAATAAAGTCTTATAAGTCTCTGAAAGTCTTTGTAGACTATGCAAGTCTCTGAAAGAAGCAATAGGTCAGATTCTTATCTGGTGAAAACAAGCCGTAAAGCTTTGTTTTATGGCGTCCAACGCTGCCGAAGTGGTCCGCAAACAGACGTAGTGAACAGAACAGTGATTCCTAATATACCCACTGTTTCGTAGAATTCTTCTTCAGCACAGCAGAAGGATACAGAAATGCTTCATCAACCCATCTATATGGTGAATGGAATTGTATTACAGCAATAACTATGGAGCAGCGGTCATAAGGTTATGACCTTATATTTTGGAAATGTACAGCCAAGGTTTTTCTTCTTTAATTTTTTTGGGGGGCCCCCAAGAGAGTGGGGCCCTAAGCTATTGCTTGTTTAGCTTATACGTCAATCTGGCACTGGGTCAGTATTGTCTACGGTGCTTGGCAGTCGGAGGTGGATTTTTAGGGGAGCGTGACCGGTTCTGTCACACTGGGTGCGGGGCCTCGGGGGCTCTGCAACTATGATGCAAGGCAAGAGGCAAGGAGGGCATCGGATTTTGGCATTTCACAGGGCACCGCTGTAGTTTGAGACCCCAAGGTCTCATGGTTTGTAAGAAAGGATCTCCATGCTTTGGGACAAGAGGACATCTGTCAGGAGTCCAGGTTCCCAGCTTGATAGCACAGTAAGTCTAGGTAATTAATAAATAGGATTTATTGCAAAAATGCTCCAGACAGCTCTGACAAAGCCTCGGGCATCATTACTCAAGATGACCCTTCTGAAGACTCCTTCCAGCATCAACAGAAGATATTGAACTTACGATTCTTACATCTTTTGTTTTGCTTCCTGTCTAGTAACCCTCCCATTCACCGACTCTTTGGACTTAGTGGATCATCTCCAACCTCTTCCTGTTCTGAGAGGCTGTCTCTGAGTTTGTTCTCTCCTGTTTGTGCTTCCGGTGAGCTTTGGCTGTGTTCTAGCCTGCTCTCAGCTACTACATTATCAGCCTGCCTGTCAAGGTCAGGAAGAGCCGAGGTCTGCAGCTGCCAGCTCTCCCCTGTCTGGCTAACATCTAAGCCTCTCTGTTCCTGGCTGCTTTCTGCAGTTGGCTGCAAACCTTCGCTTGGAGCTGGGTCATTCCCGACAACATCCCCAGCCCTAGTTGGAAGTGCTGGGGACTGAACTTTGGGCCTCCTGCGAAGACACAGCTTTTGGTACTTAGGCAAAGGGTCCAGGAAAAATAAATATGCATGAACAATCCTATAGAATGTAAGTGTCCTAAAGAGGCAGAGACTAAAATTGACGGACCTGCAAGAGTGGAAATGTGTGACTGAGACTGTTTCCAGGCTATTGGTATTTTGCAGGTGGGGTTCAAACATATACCTGCACAATTAAAATGGATTTTGGGCTCTTGCACAAGCAACCTGCCTCCCACAACCAAATTAGACTTTTTGCAACAAGGAAAGTGAAAGGAAAATGAACTGAAAAGTACAGGGTAACCATCACTTGATGTGATATCATGTAATCTCTGTACAAAATAAGAATGAACGCCCAATAAACAGCAGGTGCCATTTAACTTCAGTTCAAATATTGTGAACACATATCAGGATGAATGCTCAATAAACAGTCCATATGGAAATCCTCTAAGTCTCAACCTATGCTATAGGCACACCGTTAATAAAAGTTTTCTTCAAAAGATCTGAAAGGGGGGCAGTTTTTGTTGCTATGGAAAGCTTTTGAGAAAAAACACACTCACCCCTTTTGATTCAACCCTATTCTAGATCCATCACTGAGGTAACTTTGCAAGCGATTGGTGTAACTCTCAAAGAGTAACGAAGTAAGCATTGATCCTGAAGCAAGTTAGCAAAGTCAGGGGAAAGCACTTGTATAGCTTGTTTCAGGATTGGTGCTAATGCTTTACACTTCAACGATTATATTGATAGGTCACAAATTTACCTCGGTCTCACCTGATGCCCTTTCACCCTTGGTTCAAGCCTATGACTTGCCTGTCTTTCCCAATCTCTTCATGGATGTCCAGTTCCCTCGCTTACAAAAACATGAAGCTTTTGATCTTTCTAACCTTGCTCTCCTGGTCCTATTGAAGCGTGTACACACACACACACACACACACACACACACACACACACACACCTCTTCCCCTTCAGTATAGTTAAACTTTATTATTATTGTTGTTGTTGTTTTAAAAAGGTTGTGTGAACCTTTCATGAACCTGGGCTGAACTTTTTAAAAGATTGGTTATGCAGCTTGGACCCAGGAGATTTTCACATGTTTTGGATTTTATTCTGAGCATTTGAGCTTTTCTGGGCTGTCCGTCTCCCAAGTGTTAAATGAAGAAAACCCAGCACCGATTAAGAACTTGTATTTTCAACTATAATATTTTAATGGGCAGCTGAAATGCGGAGCCAGTCCTGCTGGGACTTGTAAGTATGCATTGAAAAAGGATAGTTATTCAAAACTAGAGTGCCACATGCATCCCTGTGGCATGGGAATTTAAACAGATGATGTTTATGGGAAAGAGTTAGTGAGTTCCACGATGGACATGTATGTTTCTTATAATTTTTTTGGCTGCGGCCTGCACTTCTTCCCGAGTGTGAGCAACAGAAGCATTGGCCCTCCTTTTGAAGGAAACCATATAGTTCTGTGGTGAAAGAACAGCAATACATGGTGGATGGTAGACAAGGGAATGAAAGACCTAAATGGGTGACTTGGCATCTTCTGCATAGGACTAGCCCAAGACATTTTGACACCTGAGGCAGACTCCCTTCCCACAAGGAAAAAGGGATGAGGGAAGATCTACATCAGGACCAAGGGGGGGGGGAAAGAAAGGTCAACATTTGATCTGCTGTCCTGGTGGATCTTGCAGCAGCTTTGCCTTGCCTCATGGGTGAACTTGGCCTGAATAACTATCTACATTGGGATCTGTTGCCCATGAGGATTTTGCCACCTGAGGCAGTCACCTCACCACCTCATGGGTTGGCCAGCTCTGAATTACAACTCTTGTTGGCCATGGTGGAACAACAGCATCTGTAGGGTCACAGGTTCCCCTTTCTTGACCTAGAGCTTGGGTGTGTGGCTTAAGTTCATCCTGGTCGCAGCCTATGAGGAAGAGGCGTGAGAGAAGCCCTTGGGTGGGGGGAAGTCCTCAATGAAACAACCTCAATCTGAATGCCATAGAGCAGCAGTTCTCAACCTGTGGGTCCCCAGATGTTGTTGGACTACAACTCCCATCATCCCTGAGCTCTGGCCTTGCTAGCTAGGGGTGATGGGAGTTGTAGTTCAATAGCATCTGAGGACCCACAGGTTGAGAAAGGCTGCCATAGAACAAGAGAAAGATTTGTCTGCTCCCTGCAAGGAGTCAGACCAGTTGGTGTGTCTAGTTCAGTATTGCCAGTGCTGACTGGTAGCCACTGCAGGATTTCAAACAGGGAGTCTCTCCCAGCCCTGTCTGGAAGTGCCTGGGATTGAACTTGGGATCTTCTGCGTGTAAGGCAAATGCTCTTCCAAATAACAATGGTCTTTCCCCTGAGCAAGAAAAGAGAAAATACATGCATTGCCAAAACAGAGGACACAGGTTGGCTTCAGATTTGCATATGCTAATTTGTATGCATAGGCTCAGATTTAGATTTCTGTCACCAGATTCTTCTGTTTTCAAAAGTTATAAATGCACTGTTTATGTTGGCTCGTGGACTAGATGTTTGCCGCAGGCTGTTGTCCCACAAAAATGTATTGAAAGCCTTGCCAATGAAACTATGTAAAAATAGGCCTAAAGTACTAAAATAACTCCTAAAGAGGTTCTCCCCCCACCCACCCTGCAAAAAAACAACATGCCAGGTTTTTGATGTCACTCTGGTTAAGACTGCAGTCATACAGGATTATTTGAGAGCAAACTCTACCTAACGCTGTGAGACATATGTGCAAGGGGGCAGCCAGTTGAGAGGTTCGGGGTAGGCTGGTTGGCCTATTTGTGTCTAGTTTGGGCCTCCAGATTCCTATCTAACTGTTATGAAACATCTGTAGTTGTAGGAGTTGTAGTTCAGCAACATCTGGAAGGCCACAGTTTCACCGCCGCTAGCATACGCAAGTCCAGTCAGTGTGACAGACCCAACCCCTTCTAAAAGTTGTGCTAAGAAAACGAACCATCTATGCAAGATTTTTGATGTACAGTGGTACCTTGGGTTAAGTACTTAATTCGTTCTGGAGGTCCATTCTTAACCTGAAACTGTTCTTAACCTGAAGCACCACTTTAGCTAATGGGGCCTCCCACTGCCGCCGCACCGCCGGAGCACGGTTTCTGTTCTCATCCTGAAGCAAAGTTCTTAACCTGAGGTACTATTTCTGGGTTAGTGGAGTCTGTAACCTGAAGCGTCTGTAACCTGAAGCGTCTGTAACCTGAAGCGTCTGTAACCCGAGGTACCACTGTAAAAATAAATCAAAGTATTCCCTCCTCCAGTAGCCCTCCTCTGTCTCTTTTTCATTCAGCTGCTGTTTTTCCTCTCTCCTCCAAACTGGCACAGCTGCTTACCTCCAGCAGATATTTCCTGTTCAAAACCTGCTCCAGACAGGATGCATGAAGTATAATGCAACCCAGGAGACAGTATGGTGAGCCCTGCAGTGAATAGCAACAGAAGAGAGTGTGGTTGTCTCAACCACATGAGCTCTCATGTGTAAGCAGACTCTGAGAAGCAATAGCTGATGAAGCAATCCATTTGCTTGGAAGTGTTACAGTTAAGGGTGTTATGACCCGGGAGACTATGGTTTGAATCCCCACTCAGCCATGAAGTTCTCTAGGCGACCTTGGGCCAGTCACTAACCTACCTCACACGGTGGTTGTGAGGATAAAATGGGGAGGGAAGAATTGTGTACAGCACCTTGAGGGTTGTTGTTTTTTGGAAGGAAACGGGAGATTATGAGGGATTGCTGTATTTGGTTGCTTTCTTGCTTGGGGGTACAGATTAGGTAGGCTCATATTAAAATGTGAAGGTAACAGATTTCTCCCTATTGCTGACTTCACCCACGCTCCTCACTCCTGCTACTCATTGGTGGGTATGCTGGCCAGCAGTGGCACTGTAGTGGACCGGGAGCCAAGTGACTGCTCCTGGCTCATTGCCCTTCTGGTGCCAGGTAAGCTCTTGAGAAAGGGTGAGTGGTAGGGTAAGGCCGGCCACTGGAGAGTGGTTACTACCAGGGGGCCCAAATGGCACAGGATCTTGGAGGTCATAGAATTGTAGAGTTGGAAGGAACCAAGTCTTGTCCAAACCCCTGCAATGCGGGAATCTCAGCTAAAGCATCCATGACAGATGACCATCCAACCTCTGCTTGAAAACCTCCAAGGAAGGAGAGTCCACAGCCTCAAACAGCTCTTCCTGTCAGAAAAGTTCTTCCTGATGTTTAATCAGAATCTCCTTTCTTGTAACTTGAAGCCGTTGGGTCAAGCCCTGCCCCCCCCCCCCCGAGCAGGAGAAAACAAGCTTGCACCATCTTCCACGTGACAGCACTTGAGATATTTGAAGATGGCTATTATATCTCCTCTCAGTCTCCTTTTATTCAGGTCCTGGTCAGCTCTGGCTTGGTAAGCTGTGGGGAAACAGCCCATCGTCCACCCCTGCCCCAGTCTGGAGCCAGGTCTTCCAACAAGAAGCAAAGGCAGTGGGAGTTTCCTGTCATCCTTTCGTGACCATAGCCAGCCTCGAATCCTTTGAGACTGGAAGGAGTTCCAGGTCTTACTTCTACGCAGCTCCTTTCATTTAATGTATTTCTGTTGCCTAGTAATCCATGTCTGCAATCACACAGGAGATTCCTCCTGCTTGGGTCAAATAGGAACTCCATCACACTGCCCATGTGGGCATGTGGACAGAGATTTTGATGGTGGTGGGGATCACTGGTAACCCCCTGAACATCTTCTAGGCCCTGGCAAATTTCTTGACTTTGCCCACTACTGATGCCAGCCATACCTCAGCTGCCACACTGAGTGGGGCGAAATGTTTCATGTCTTCCACACAAGCCCCAGCTGCTTATACTACTGGGTAAGAGCTCTTGATGGTTTTGACCCCAGGAAGGCACATCCCAGAACAAAAGTGAATTGGATTCTCCCTTCATGCATGGGTATATGCATTCATCTTCCAATAAATAATGAGTTTAATTAAGCCCCAATTCCCTTTGGCCCAAGCAGCTGGTTCACAACAAAGAACCAAACTTGGACATTTTCTCTCTACTCCTCGCCTTCAATGTCTTTGTTCCAAGCCTGCTTTTTCTGTACATACAGCAAGGAGCAAAATGACCATTTTCAGAAAACAATCAAGCCACAATGCATTAGTATGACATTTCTGAGCAATTCCTTGCGTTTCATGTAACTTGACCGCTACGGTACACATGCCGAGTGCTGTGGGTTATTATTTTGGCACGCAATGGAAAGCTTTGTTGAAATGGGGTGTGTGTGGCCATTGTCTCTCATCTGTGTTGCTTCTTGGCATAAAAGAATGTGGTTGAAAAAATCTGCTTTCTATGACTGGGGAAAAAAATTGGGCACAGATGAGAAACTTGGAGCTAATTTCTGCAGTTGTGGAATCCTCTTCCCATAGCCTTTAGAAGATCTTGGAAATGCATTGTAAGCAAATGTTGTAAGCAAAGGACGGATTCGGAGGTGTGTGAGCCACATCCCGTTGCCTCATGAGGCTCTTTTAGATGGCAGGCTGTGAGGTTCCGGAATATTTCTGCTTCCATCTGCTTCCCCCCCTTCAATTTTCTTTCCTTCCTTTCCAAATGCCACACTGGGCTTGAGCAGGAGAAAGTCTCAGGATAAACCCATCTAGCTGCAATTGGCTGAGTTGCTCTGATGTGAGCAGGGAAGTATTTTGTTCAGGACTGCAGCAAGGGAGGAAAGGATTAAATCTCTGCTCTGTGTCTGATTCTGTTCGTCAGGGGTGGCTAACCCTTTGCAGCCCAGGGGCCACATATTCTGGGGCCACATTTCGGGAGTGGGAGGGGCCTGAGGCAAAAGTTGGTAGAGCAGTAAGTGTAAATGTTACCTTCGGACGTTTTTCAAGTTTCTACACACACTCATACATCCTTCTCTATCCTCCATCCAGGAGGAAAAAAATCCAGCCAGGTGTAAAAAATGGTGGGTGCAATTAGAAAGGAGCTGTCGCCTGGGGAGAGTTCTGGGGGCCAGACAGAACAGCCTGGGGGCCGCAATTCCACTTCCTCATCCTGAGGTTTCTCACTCCTGCTGTAAATGATCAGCCCCACCCCTATTGGTGCAAATTAATTCTTCTTTTCAAGTGCATTAAATCGAAACACATTTTAACATCATGTACTGCTGGGCTTTCATTCCTTTTGAACTCTGTATTTGACCATGTGAGCAGAGGCTGTGTACCCAGGGACAGAGCCATTGGGGCAGGGTAAGTGTTCCAGGGGGCGAGACGCCCATGGAGGCAGAGTGAGCTGCCCATGGCAGGGCGGGGGGGGGAGGGAGCTACTCCACTATGCCAGCTGCCTTCCTCCCTTCCCTCTTCCTTTTGACAGCTTGGGTGAGGCTTTTGTTGGGATACTGCCGGGGAGACGGGGGCATCAGGCAGGCCCCCAGCTGGCTCCAGCCACCGGCCGGCAGCCGGTCTCCCTTGGAACAGCATCAATTAGCGACATGAGCCTCAGATACGTTTAGAGACCCGTGCACGCTCTATCAGCAGAGTGTGTAAATCTTCTCACAGCAGAAGAGGCGGACAGAGAAATGTGTAAGCATAATGTACAGCATTTCACTCAGCATAGTTCAGGAACAGAGGAAAACATGTCTGCTTCCCTTTGTCTCGAGCAAAACAGCAGTAACACAAAAGCTATATACAAACGGAAGTTCCCAGCAAGTGCTGGAAGTAAACAGACATGTGACACACCAGTCATGCCTGCTCCTTTTAAGGTGGAATGGAACTATATCCTAACAGCTCCCCCCCCCTGGAAGCAGCCCAGGAGCATGGGGCAGCAGCGTGCCACCCACCCACGACTCCCAAGCCTCCCCAAGCTGTCAAAATGAAGGGGAAAGGGGGGAAGGCTGCCGGTAAGGCGGCACAGCTCCCCCCCTTCCCCCGATGGCTCAAGGTAGGCTTGGGAGTCGCGGGCGGGCAGTGCGCCGAATGTCACCCCCCTCAGTGATGACACCTGGAATGACCCGCCCCCACTGCCCCCTTCCTCCGCCCCTGCATGTGAGCACCCACATTTGAATTCTTGCACACAGAACTGAGGCTGGGCAGACCTCATTTCTGCTCACCCCACTTCAGTTCTGTTTACAGCCTTATTTTCATCGACTGGCAGCCCTCAAAGTGGCGGGGTGGGGGACCACTTCTCCTTTGGGGGCAGGAATGTAGGGACAGTTGATAGCAAGCTCCCTTGAAGGCAGAAGAGACCCTTCCCCAACTTCAGGCTAAGTGCTGGAACCACAGCGATACTTCCAGTGGAAAATGACACAGGGGGAGTGGGGAACCTCAGTGAGTCTCTCCCCTTGTTTCCTCCGCTGACTGCTATCTTGCCCAGTAAATACAAAAAAAGGGAACTCTTTTATCCTCCATAAATTATTATGATGTCTTTATTCCACCTAATAGTGGCTGATGTCTATTGGAACTGGCAGGGGTGTAAGGTAGGAGGCCAACAGTAGGTGGAGCTAAAGGTGACAAGCACATCTTCCTTCTGCATTCTGCAAAGGCAACACTTGAGGCTAAGGAGGAGGAGGTAGCTGATAGCCTGTGCAACCCCCTGGACTGGTTGTAAGCAGGGAGATAGGCAGGTGGAGACTGCCTGAGGACATACTGGCATTGGTGGAGCAGTTGCCCATCAACCCAAATGGACCAGCCTCTGCTGATTCCATCCTCCAAACGAATTCACACAGTGGTGCACATGGCATTTCTCCCCATGCCCACAACAACTCTGTAAGGTTTGGGCTGAGCGATGTTTATTGGCCCCAAGTCCCTCAACAGGCTTCCTGGAAGGGGATGGAGGGGAAGGTTTGAACCTGAGCCTTCCCTGTCCTAGCCCTGCCTTCTCACCACTGCCCTAGGCTGGCTGTCTTTTAAGTCAAGCTGTGTTGACATCTCCTTTTCCTCCGAAACGTGTCTTGGCTCCACTCCTCCACCTCCTCCTCCCTTGCTCTCCCCTGTCCCTTTTTGACCTCCTCTAGTTACACACAGGCAGGCAGGCAAGCGCAGAGGCAGTAATTAGAGTTCAATAGTCGCCATTGTTTCTCTGAGGAAAGTTATGACTATGGCGGCTGCTGCCACAGACCATTATAATAATGATATTGTTGGGCATGTAGCAAAGCCAGCAATTCTCAGTTTTCTACGCCCTCGGGCTAGCCTGAGTTGGCTGCAGGAAGCAGGAGGAATCCTTTCCAAGGCTTTTTCTCTCAGCTGCCAGGTGGAAGAGTTTGCCACAACAGTGAGTGACTTCCAGCAGGTTGCTGTGTCAGCACTTGATGCAAATCTCCCTCCCTTTCTCTCTCTTAAATAGCTACTAGGGGTTTTCCCCCCGTCACCCCTTTTCATTGCACGATTGCACTTTGGCAGCAACCCTTTAGAATTGAGGAATGTCACGATGACATGTACCTGCTTTGGAGACAGGCGCAGATCAAGCAAATGTGTGGGATTTGCATTACTGCAGGTGTTCAGAAAGGAAGGTAGCAGCTGGGGAGGGGTCAATGATACAGGGTTGAAACTTGCACTCCAGCTATCCCTGTTAAGAAGAAGAAGAAGAAGAAGAAGAAGAAGAAGAAGAAGAAGAAGAAGAAGAAGAGTTTGGATTTGATATCCCACCTTTCACTCCCTTTAAGGAGTCTCAAAGCGGCTAACATTCTCCTTTCCCTTCCTCTCCCACAACAAACACTCTGTGAGGTGAGTGGGGCTGAGAGACTTCAAGGAAGTGTGACTGGCCCAAGGTCACCCAGCAGCTGCATGTGGAGGAGCGGAGACGCAAACCCGGTTCCCCAGATTACGAGACTACCGCTCTTAACCACTACACCACACTGGCTCTCAGGGATGGTTTACTGGTTTACTAGGGATGGGGCTTATTTCTCTGGACCTTGTTAAATCACTTTCCTATTTCATCCTTGGTTGTTGTTGTTGTTTTATTTGTGGGTTGGGGTGGGGGGGGACGCTTTGCCAGGCTTTTTCCAGACAGTTGCTATTTTGTAGGTAGGATTAAACTGCATACCAGCAAATTTAGGTGACTCAGTTAAAGTGGTCTTGGTGCTCTTACACAAAAACCTGGACTTCCAAACAAACAGCAAGCAGAGTGTTGGGAAAATGCACTGGAAAGTGTGGTAGCAAATCAGGACGAATGCTTCGTAAACAGGTTGTCTATAAGCAGCTCTACTCTGATCTGCTACAAATGTCAGCCTTCAGATATGAGGCCGCAGTCCTGACTGACTGACTGATTTCATTTTTACCCTGCTGTTCCTCTGAAATCTTTAGAGGTGTGGGCTGATCTGGGAATAAGTCCTGGTTGCTTATCTCCCAGTAGACAGGTGTAGGCTTGCATTGTTCACCTCCTGCCCCAGGCCTATGGAAATCAGGGCGGTTCACACCATGAAATTGAAACGAGAATCAAAACAAGTTAGTAAATGAAAGCACAAAGCAGTGGGTGAAAAGTAGCAAAAGCAACACCCTTAACTAACAAAACCTGACTCTGAAAACTGGGTAAAATAGGTGCCAAGCAAGGCTTTCCAGGGAAAGGTGTTCCAGAAACATGGTGCCACCACTGAGAAGGCCCCCTCCTCAGTCACCCTTACCATGCTCTTCATAGTAGGGGCACTCCCTTGATCTCAACACACAGACTGGCTGATGTGGAGGCACGTTTTCCTCCTGCTATCCTGCTCCCAGGCTGCTTACTCAAATGCAGACACATGTCAACACTCACTCACTCACTCACTCACTCACTCACTCACTCACCAGAGAACCCCATTCTGATAAGATTGCAGGACACTTTCAGCTGTATTCCTCCTTTTGTGGTTCCCATCACAAGAGGGAGAGTGTGTACGCCAGCCAGCCAGCCAGCCTCCTCCCTCCCTCTCTCTCTCACATTGCATGTCATCAGTTGGGGCTGAATATCTGCAGTGCAGAATGAACCCCACACCTGGAGGCTCCCTGCACCAGCATTGGGAATCATGCAAGGATCATCGACGAGTACAGCCGCCTTCCCACTGCAGATGTTTGCCCTCCAGGGCAAGGAAGGCAATGGAGTCAGCAAAGGCACTGTGAGATGGGGCAGGGCTAACAAGCATGGTCTTGTTCTTCCCTTCATGCAGCTGGAAGTGCAGTGTGTGTGTGTGTGTGTGTGTGTGTGAGAGAGAGAGAGAGAGAGAGAGAGAGAATGAATGTATAAAAAGGGCTAATGTTTTTCTGCCATAACTTTTTTTATAAGATATTTATTAAAGTTTCACAAATTATACAGACAAACACAACAATACAAACAAACACAAACCAAAAAACAAGTATAATTTCAAACCCTTATTTTCATATAACTTACTTCTCCGACCTCCTCATACCTCCCCTTTCTGCATTCCAATTTCAAACTTTAATTCAGCAAATCCTCACCCTTAATTTTCTCTAATTTTAACTTTTCTTTTCTTTTAACTTAATCCTTACAGCTGTAATCGACTTAATTTCTAAAGCCACATAATTCTAACATTCATTAATTTTACAATGTTTCTTAAGATAATTCTTGAATTTCTTCCAATCTTCTTCCGCCGTCTCTTTTCCCTGGTTTCGGATTCTGCCCGTCATTTCTGCCAGTCCCATATAGTCTATCACCTTCATCTGCCATTCTTCCAAGGTGGGTAGATCTTGTGTCTTCCAGTACTTTGCGATGAGTATTCTTGCTGCTGTTGTAGCATACATAAAGAATGTTCTGTCTTTCTTTGGCACCAACTGGCTGACCATGCCCAGGAGAAAGGCCTCTGGTTTCTTAAGGAAGGTATATTTAAATACCTTTTTCATTTCATTATATATCATTTCCCAGAAAGCCTTAATCTTTGGGCATGTCCACCAAAGGTGAAAAAAAGTACCTTCAGTTTCTTTACATTTCCAACATTTATTATCAGACAAGTGGTAAATTTTTGCAAGCTTGACTGGGGTCATGTACCACCTATAAATCATTTTCATAATATTTTCCTTTAAGGCATTACATGCCGTAAATTTCAAACCGGTGGTCCACAACTGTTCCCAGTCAGCAAACATAATGTTATGACCAATATCTTGTGCCCACCTGGCATAACTTTTTTTTAAAAAAACCATATTGGCTTTTGAAACAGCACAGAACAGGCTTGGAGTGTGGATGGCTTGTAGCCACTCCATAGAGTGTGTAGTGGATGGCTTGGAGCCTTCAGTAGTGCATAATGCAGGAGTTGAAGCTCGGGAGCAGTGATGCTTTGTGTTAGAAGTGTGTCCCTGTTTTCATCTGTGAAATGCTAGTGTTCCACAAGACAGAAGACATCAGGTCTGCACTGCAGAAAAGCAGGCTGTGTATCAGCCTTCCATCGTCTAATCTTCAGTTCCAAGGAGCTGCCCATTTCCCTGGATTAGGGGTGTACTGGAGGAAGCACACTGTGCTAGCTTAGCCAATGCATGACATGCTTCCTGATGCCGACCCAACCATTAGGCAGATGCAGGCGATTACCCCAGGCAACGGATGCTGGGGCCCGGTGAGTGGCATAGAAATGTTGGAGTCCTCTGTGTGTGCACGCCCTCTAAGCAAGCTTGATACCCTCAGATGTGGTGTTGGATGTTCTCCCAGCTCACCTGCCAGTCTGGTCCGCTTCTGCCCATGGAATGATGGAGGGCGCCATCTTTTCCTTTGCCTCAGGTAGCTAAATTGGGTTGGCCCTGATGCTTCTATGGTCACTGTTTTCATGGCCACCCAAAAGACACTGGGGAAGGCACATACATCGAGACTGATAGGCCATTGTTGTCAAGTGCTTTCTTCATTACTTCCTGTGAACTGAATCAAAACAGCCCCTGGCCCAACAATGTGATGTAATGATAAAAGAAAAGAATGAACCTATGACCGCTCTTGATGCTCTCAAGGTGGGAAACATGTGACCCTCCAGATGTTGTTGGACTCCATCAACCCAATGAGCATGCCCATTGACCAGGGATGATGGGAGTTGTGGTCCTGCAACATCTGGGGGGCATAGGCTCTCCATTCAGATCTACTCTGACAGAGAGCAGCAGCATGTTTCCCACGGTGTCTAGCCAGATGCCTCTGAGAAGACCGCAAGCTGGACATGAGGGCAATTGTCCCCTCCCATCATTTCTCCCCAGCAGCTGGCACTAGAAGTGACCCACACATAGGGGTGACAAAAATTCTGGTTTCCTAGGCTGGAGGGAATTTTTGACATACCTAAAATTTGCTGGGACTTCTGAGCATTCCAGCCATTTCAGAATGTTATTGCCTAAGCAGATTATTGCAATGCTTCCCATGGAACAGATAAGAGGAGAAACATTCTGAATGTCAAGGTATTTGCATGGTCTGTTGTTTTTATAGGGGGGTGTCAAGAGTCAGCTAGTCCAAAGGGAAATTCCCAGCTATCAGAACCAGTTTTGCACTGTGATCTTCACAGTTCACACAGCAGGGATGTTTGGGCATTCAATACGAACTTCGGAAGCTGCCCTATACTGAGTCAGAGCACCAATCCATCTCACTCAGTATTGTCTACACTGCCTGGCAGCCGCTGTTTGGGATTTCAGGCAAGGGACACTCCCAGCCCTGCCTAGTGTGGGAACAGGGATTAAACCAGGGGAAACTTCTGCATGCAGAGCAGATGCTCTACCAGGGAGTAATAGCCCTTCCTCAGCAAATTACAACGATGTAGGTCATATGAGACTATTTCCATCTTTTATAACTTGAAAACCATTTCCCCATCCTTCTGCTGAGTAAAGGCTGAGCAAAAATGGCCTCTCAGAATTCTTTGGGGAGGAATGAGGAGATCTTGATGAATATTCTCAGGGACAAAGGACAAAATTCTCCCGTAGTTTCTTAAAAGTGGCAAGAAGCAGCACAGCTTTTTTCTTTCTTCTCCTCTCTGCCCCCCCCCAACTGCTGGAAGTAAGACCTACTGAGTTCCTGGGTTGGCATTTGGTCACCATTTCATATTCCTTGCCATCCTGGGCGTTAGTGGTGGTAATGGTGGCAAGCTGCCTAGAATAACCAGCGAATATTCTGCAGAAGTGTCCGCTTTTTCAGAAGGGTTCTAAAGTGCCCCCCCCAAAAAACCCCCAAAGATGTCTCAGATAATTCTTTTTGTGATAATTTTTTTGCTTGCCTCAAAGTGAAATAGTTTCTATCTACTCTCCTTTTTGATCAAAGCTGCAGGCAGGCATTTTACTGCATTTTGGTGCAATGTGGCCCCATAAAACTCCCATGGGGGCTAAATTTGGCCTGAGGGCCACCTGATCTCAGGAGCACCTTAGATGTCCTTCCTTCCTTTATATAGCCCAAGACAGTCGAGCAGCTTTTAACTCTGCACTCCTTCTATGGTAAATGATGTTTACTGTTGCATTTCACTGATGGCAGGGAGAATACCAAGCTATCTGCTTTCTGTAACACAGAACCACTGGCGGGCTGCAGTCAAGTTATCTGCTCTGTGCTGCAATTTCCCTGAGCCTAAGCAGAGGGCTCCTTGGCATTCTGCTTAGTTGTTAAAATTTGGCCCTTGCCCGTGCACTCGCTTCCAGTCAAACATTTTGCTAACCATATTAGGCAATATGGACACCAGCCAACGAGCAAAGAGCTGGTTGAGTTGCTTACTTTTCATGAAGCGCTTCTTAACATTTCCTAACCTCCCTCATTTTCGTTCAGCGCATCTGTGGGTTCCTTCTGAGAAATGAAAGGAAAGCCCTAGTTTACTGTGGTTTACTGTGTTACATTGGGCAGGGGCATGAACCGGAGGCTGATATTTTAGATGACAAGTTTCAAGCTTGTTTGGAACCCTTTTGGTCCCTAATTCCGGATCTGGTTGCAGTCGCTCATGGATATGGAAAAGGCATTCTGCACATGGTCAGAAAAACACTTCTGTTTCACATGTTGGCTTTGCATTCCTTAATTCCATGCTACTCATACTGAATTTTTAAACCAAGATATTCTAGATCGGGGGTTCCCAAACTGTGGGCTGTGAGCTTCATTCAGCTGGTCCGTGGCATGTCCATATTAAATGCTCATATTGATTTTTATTTTTTGTTGCTTGTTTTTTCTTATATTGTATTTAAATTCTCGATTTTAATTGCTTTTTATGCCTTATATTGATTTTAGATTTGAATTCCATAGGATGCCATTTGTGATACTGTCAGGGGTTCAGGAGCAGAGGCGAGGGCAAGGGAGGAAACAGAGAGCGAGGGGGAGGAGGCAGAAGAAAAGATGAGTGATGACGACGACCCGAGATCTCCGAGTCTTTCCAGTGAATCAGAAGATTCACAAAAAGGAGCACCAGTGGTCAGGGCAAGGGGGGAGACTAGGGAGACACCCCAGGAAGATAGAGCCAGAGGGGACTCAGAGGGGAGCAGTTGGAAATCGGGACCAGCGTCACCGCCAGAGAGCAGGGAAGAGGAAGGGCGCCAGGGATCAAGCGCTGGCAGCTCACAACAGGAGGGAGGGCACGAGTCAGGAGTGGCCACACCTCCATCGGGGAGCGAAGAGACGGTTAGACAGAAGGTGGAAGGTTGGGCGCGCGCGCCAAGTTCAAATGCACAGGAAGGCGGCGCAGTAGGCTGGCCCGGAAAGGGAGCCAGGTCCTAAAGCCCGGCGCAAGGAGACAGGAGGGTCCGGGGAGTCAGCGTCAGAAGAATCCCGGAAGGAAGAGATCCAGGGGGGCAGAGGGACCCAGAGGAGAGCTGTCAGGCGGAAAAGGTGGAGCAGGGCTAGGATATTAAGTTGGTGCACAAGGGGCGGAGACTCAGACGGAGCTTCGCCGATCTAAGCATAAGACGTAGAGTTGCACGCAGCAGCTTGAGAATGGAGACTGTAACTCAATAAAGACTTTTATTTAATGATCGCTGGCTGGCGTGATCCTCTGTGAGCTAGGATCTGGAAGCAACCCTGACAGATACAATATGAGAAATAAAAGAAGCACTAAGAATACTATTAAAAATCGCACAGGATCTAGCACAGTGCATTGATAATTGCTATTACAGGCAGAAAAATAAATAGGTGGTCTACCAAGACCATCAGCAATTTGCAAGTGGTCCATTGGGGGCGGGGATCTGGAAATAACAAATTGGCCTAGAAGCCCTAGACAAACATCTTTCCCCTAATCAGATACAGGGCTTGGGTGGGTTGTTAATGAATGGTGGACAGAAGGCACGGCACTCTGTTATGATGAAAGGCTCATTCTTATGCATAGGAGTAAAACACACATAGTTCTGAGTGTTAATATTGTGTGTCTTAAATGACAAGCATTTCACTGCTTGGTTTTGTAGCTGTGTGCTTAACTTGCAATATTATGCTAATATTAGGCAAATCTGTGTCCTCTTTGTTCTCAGTATTTGGTGATGCATTTCCCACCCACCCACCCACCCACCCACAAAACACTGCATGAGTGGCCATTCTATAAGCAAACTGATTACATTTTGCACCATTTCTCTACAAAATTGTCCTTAAACATTGCGTGCATGTCCCACCACACAACATCGCATTGTCTGGAGGAGGTTGAGTCCTCTGTCGGAGCCAGTCACTGAATCTGCAGTATGCAAGGCATGTTGTGCACGTGACGTTACTTGCACATGATGTGCACCAGGCCCCTCAACATGGAGGGCTCTCAGTCCCCTTCCAACAAATATTGACGGGGCCAAGGTGTCTATGGCCCCCTAGAATTGGCACATCTAGGTAGGGTGGAGCTTTCTATCTTGGGAAGCAGATTTTGGAAGGTTGGGGACGTCATCTGGATTTTCTGCCTCATGCACCAAAAAGTCTTGGGTGCTCTCTGTGCCGCAGGTAAAAAGGGTCCACTCTGGAAAAAGGTCCCCCTTCCTATGAATGGGTTTGCAGAGTAAAAATACCCATGTACATGCACTTGTGAATGAACCTGTGATTTATATTTTTGTTGAACAAGATTCTCTGTGGGAGTGAGAGACTGGAGCTTCTCAAAGATAAGTTTGGTCAAAGAAAGGAATTCCCTTATTAGATATTTCTCATGTTTCCTGCATGCAGTCACTGATAAGGTCTTCTGAGAGATTAGATTACATGGGCATCAGAATGAGAAGGGGATTAATCCTTCGGAGGGGTAGGGAAAGTTTATACAAAGACAGTGCTTAAGATGAATCATTCTGCCATGTGATGGATGCACATTATGAAGAATGCAAGGAAGGAGGGGACTAGATCAGAAGGGATCAAGGAAGATAATTTATGGCCTTCAGTAGTGTGTAGAACCAATCTTAAGTCTCTGGGCAAAATACAAGCCTGCTTTCCCCATGGTTATTGTTTTCTACCTTCTTGTTTTCATGGTCAGTGAAAGGACCAGCTTATATCAAATTGAGCCATTAGTCTGTCTAGCTCACTACTGTTTACTCTGACTGGCAACCTCTTCACAGAGTTTAACTAAAAATGTCAGAGTCAGGGCCACAAAATGGTGCAGGCATGCCTCCCATCAGCTCTCCCATCAAGGGGGAAAGGGCACCTGCAGTAGCCACCACTGCGTTCACTCACAGAGAGAGGTTCTTTTCACATCTCCTCTGTTCAGAGCAGAAGGGTCCAGTCCTGGCATCCAGTGCGCTGTGGTTTTGTTTAAGGGTGCGTCTTCAATGTAGGAGAGGCTGAGGCAGTGCAAACAAGAACTGAGTAGGAAGAGCCAACATAGTTCATTGTGGATTTATAAAGGGATATTTGGTGAGACCTTTTGTGGGCACCTGAGTTGATGCTGATAGACAGGCTGCTCCCATAATGTCTATCTACAGTCTCTCCACAAGACAAGCTTTTATTCCAAACAACAATGCAGCATTGACTCAAATTAAAGTCATCAGTAGGTTCTTTGAAATATGGCAGGTTTGGCTGCTAACCATCCATCCGTGGAGTCTCATTCTCCACCTTATTTGCACAAGACAAGCTTTGGCAATCCCATTGTGGCTAGGAGAAGCAGAAGCTTACATGAACAGAAGACTGCACCCAAAACCCTCAGAAGGACCCCTTAAAACACATGCAAACATGTGGAGTGGAAGGTGCATCTTGTCATCATTTCCCCCCTATGCTACCTCTCTGTGTGTGTATGTGTGTGTGTTAAACAACTCTGGGGAAAGATCTGGTAATTCTGGTTTATAGGTTCAGAGGACTTCACTGTACCTTGCGAATGGTTCTACCGTCCAAAGCAGCTACCCGATTCACCCTCGGTGGAGAGCAAAATGTGCTCTTTGTACTGTTGTGCTTTATGCCATTCCAATCTTTTTAGCAAATCAAATCAAATCCTTGGCAAGGCACTAAGATAATTTAGGTATGAAGGAAGATTTGGTTTTACAGCTATTAATTGAGCATGCAGCTACACATGGGGAGATAACGATAATTGAATGTCATGCTCTAAAGAAAAGGCAGATTTGCTTATGGCTTAGAATGTCAATCTACTAACCGACCCTGCATTTTGCTGGCCACAGTCACCTGTGCAAGATAAGGAGCCTGCGGCAAAAAGATAAGGAGCCCACAGCAAAAGCCTGGGTGGTGATGTGGAGACTCAAGTTTGTCCTGCGCCCGAGATCCCCTCTTGACCTTATAGGTTGAATCGAAAGGAAGCCCTAGATTTCAGCACTCTCATCTGCAAAATGCAAATATTAGTGTTTCCCGAGTTTGTTTCAAGGATGAATGGAACACTTACATTAAAAACATCATATTTGAAATTACGTAGTGGTTAAAGGTCAAAGCATGAGATTCATGTGGGACAAAAGGACCGTGTGGGTTGGTGGTGGTGCAAGGGAGCAGCATGCTCAAACAGCATGCATACATTAGAGTAGGAGCAGGGAACCAGTGCTCCTCCAGATGTTGCACATTAACCCTGGTCATTGGCTATGCTTGCTTGTTCTGATGGGTGTTAAAGGTAAAAAGTAAAGGGACCCCTGACCATTAGGTCCAGTCGTGGCCGACTCTGGGGTTGCGGCGCTCATCTCGCTTTATTGGCCGAGGGAGCCGGCATACAGCTTCCGGGTCATGTGACCAGCATGACTAAGCCACTTCTGGCAAACCAGAGCAGCGCACGGAAACACCATTTACCTTCCCACCGGAGTGGTACCTATTTATCTACTTGCACTTTGACGTGCTTTCGAACTGCTAGGTTGGCAGGAGCAGGGACCGAGCAACAGGAGCTCACCCCATTGTGGGGATTTGAACTGCCAACTTTCTGACCGGCAAGTCCTAGGCTCTGTGGTTTAACTCACAGCGCCACCCATGTCCCACAGATCATCAACATCTACACATGCCAGAAATTTGTACATATGTGGACTCTGTTGAGATATAATAAACACACTTAGGTTGGGAGCAGAACCTGCCACTGCACTGCTGACCCACCACACCTGACCGGAAAAGAGCTAATGATTTACCCAAAGCAAATCTTGTGACTTAGTAGGGACTTGATTTTCTGTCTTCTTCACAATGTTCTTTCAACCACACTGGGTTTTAAACATGAATCAAGTTATGGTCTGCGCAATCCCATTCATTCACAGCTGGAACAAAGTAGGGGCTGATTACTTTCAGACAGCAGTTGCAAGATTATTAGTGAAAGAAAGGAGGAGGGTATCCCCTTCCATTCTTGCACTGTGAACAGTTCTGTCTGCTTGCTTTGTACAAGTCTGTTGCAGACAGTTGCTTATATGGCACAAAATTGGCAATCTTCTGCCACAGAATGGTTGCTGTGAAATGGGTAGAACTTCTCTAACTTGGTAAATTATTGGGTGCCTTTGTCAAAGCAAATGCCCTTGTCTCTATGCTTCCATAGAACTTATTTAGAGTTTTTAAGCATCAAAAGTAGTTTTAAAAGAAAAATTAACAAGGGAAAATGAAGCAACTCCAAAAACAAAACAAAAATTGCCTGATTCTGCTGAGTGAAAGGGCATTAAAATGGTGTTATGGGACTCCTGTTGCAATATGTAGAATTACTATTTGATTCATTTTGTGTGGGATGGAGGGGGAGAACTCCCACTTAGATTTTCAGTGAAATCACAATTTGCTAAATAAAAGGGTGTGTGCACAGGAAAGGATTGGAATTAACATAAACATAAAAAACCTTAATATAAAACATAAGTGCATAACAAGAGTACGAAATGCTGGCACATCTTACCCTCATTACCATTCTAGGTCCATGTTGTTAATTGGCTGTGACTCGTGATTCAGCTGATTTTTGATGATGCGGTGGCCAAGTTAGTGAACAACAGGCTGGATGGCTGTGTGGATGATTGGGGCAACTGTCCATGGTGCCAGCACAGAGAACATGCTCAGCAGAAAGTCTCTGTGTCCCTTTACCATAGGGGACAAATCATAGCTCAGTGGTAGAGTAAATGCTTTGCAAGTGGAATGTTCAATCCCTAGTAAAGGTAAAAGGACCCCTGACCATTAGGTCCAGTCATGGCCGACTCTGGGGTTGCGGCGCTCATCTCGCTTTATTGGCCGAGGGAGCCGGCGTACAGCTTCCGGGTCATGTGGCCAGCATGACTAAGCCGCTTCTGGCGAACCAGAGCAGCGCATGGAAACGCTGTTTACCTTCCCACCGGAGCGGTACCTATTTATCTACTTGCACTTTGACGTGCTTTCGAACTGCTAGGTTGGCAGGAGCTGGGACTGAGCAATGGGAGCTCACCCTGTTGCGGGGATTCGAACCGCCGACCTTCTGATCAGCAAGCTCTAGGCTCTGTGGTTTAACCCACAGCGCCACCCGCGTTCCACCTTGATCGCTGGTATTTCCAGTTTAAAGGCTAGTAGCAGATGATGGGACCCTCTGCCTGCGTCTTGGAGAGTTGCTGTCAGCCAGAATAGACAATCTTGGGCTAGAAAAGGACAATTTTAGGGCGGCTTCCTGCAGTTCATGATGCAGACACAGAACCAAGCTAAACGCTGGTGAAAATGAGGAAGCTCTGAGTATACATTGGAGCTGCAAGGAGCACTGGATCATAGTATTTTACTGGCTCTAAAGCTGACATCCTCCTCGCCATATCCACGTTACAAGAACACTGATTATCATATTGCATCAACAAGGACTTGATTAGTTCATGCCTCACACTTGATTTTTGTTGGTCAGATCTGATTCAGTCCTGCCCCCTCTCTGTGGCCTGCCCCAGTGAATCAGGTGAAGGAGGAGCCCGGACCGTTTGCTCTTGTTATGCAGAAAATATGTGGTGTGGTGTGGTATGCTACTAAAGGGGAGGAATGCTTAGGTTGCAAGGAATGCCTGTCTTCCACAGGGCAGGCCTAAGCAAAGTTTTCAGAAGGGATGGGGAAGAGGCATCTGCCTCAGCTGCCAAAATGACTTGACTGACAATCTAGCACAAGAAGAGCCCTGCTAGATCAGACCAAAGGCCCATCTAGACATCAGTGCAACTGTCCTCTACCCAGTTGTGATTCCCACACAGCCATCATGGCTACTAGTCATTGACAGCCTTTTCTTCCATGCTGAAAGCCTTCCACGTTGGTGGCTATTACTATGTCTTGTGGGAACGAGTTCCAAAACTATAGGCTATGTGGTGTTCAACTATGCACCATCTGAAGACACACCACAACCACTGCCTCCTCCTAACAGGCTATCTAGATGATGTGTGACACCTGCAACCTTTGCACCATGCAGGCAAATCACCATGTGGTCTGCTTACCCGTCATTAATCCACCTATATATGTTGTCACGCTGGCCACGTGACCCGGAAGTGTCTCCGGACAGCGCTGGCCCCCGGCCAATAGATGTGAGATGGGCGCACAAACCCCAGAGTCTGGCAAGACTGGCCCGTTCGGGCAGGGGTACCTTTACCTTTACCTTTATATGTTCCTAATGATTGAGGAGTATCGTTGGTGTGAGAAGATACCTCTTCATCTACCAAAGAATGGGTACCTTTCTTACTAGGAGCCCCAATTTTAAATCCAAAAATGAAAAGAAAAACTATATAAACATCAAAAACTATATAAACATCAAAAACAAAGCTCCACCTTGAAAATCATCACAAAGAGCATGTATATTGTGTATTTCCTCATTGGTTTCCTTAATGACGCAGGTGGCGCTGTGGGTTAAACCACTGAGCCTCTTGGGCTTGCCGATCAGAAGGTCGGCGGTTCAAATCCCCGTGACGGAGTGAGTTCCTGTTGCTCAGTCCCTCCTCCTGCCAACCTAGCAGTTCGAAAGCATGTCAAAGTGCAAGTAGATAAATAGGTACCGCTCTGACGGGAAGGTAAACGGCATTTCCATGCACTGCTCTGGTTCGCCAGAAGCGGCTTAGTCATGCTAGCCACATGACCCAGAAGCTGTACGCCGACTCCCTCAGCCAATAAAGCAAGATGAGCGCCGTAATGGTCAGGGGTCCCTTTACCTTTTACCTTCCTTATTGGAACAAGTGGGGTTGCCGGGCAAAACCTCCCCATCAGCTATAATTGCACTGCCTGAATTTGCAGGTATGTAGTTGAATCCCATCCCCCAAAAGTGTCAGTCTGGAAGCACCCAATAAATGAACCCCGTGGAGGCATATCTCCTCATTTCCTGAGGCATGTGGAATGTGGAATTTCCAGGGTTTGCTTGTGGCTTGCAGAAGTGGGGGTGCTGAATTCATTCCATTCCTCCACTGCCCAAATGAAAGCATATCTGCGCTCTCTGAGGACCTGGCCACCCTTCAAGGATTCCAAGCTCCGCCTGCCTACAGATGGAACTTGGAAAGCAAAAAACCATAGGCTTACAGAGCGTGTGTAGATACCCTGTGGTTCTTTAGAGTTTACATAACAACAAAAATTTAACTATTCAGGAAAATTCAAAACCCTAGGAAAGAAAAGTCATGTCCAAAACCCCAAGGGCAATCCAGAACGAACCAACCAAGTAGAAACATGTGGAGCACGTCTCGTCTCTATGTGTGCAAAAGCTAGTGACCACAGCAAATCCTGCTATGTCTGTTTCCCCCCCTATGGCCATGTTTTCAGTCCACGTGTATTATTTTACAGTGGTACCTCGGGTTACATACTCTTCAGGTTACAGACGCTTCAGGTTACAGGGTCCGCTAACCCAGAAATAGTACCTCAGGTTAAGAACTTTGCTTCAGGATGAAAACAGAAATCATGCTCCGGTGTGCCGGCGGCAGCGGGAGGCCCCATTAGCTAAAGTGGTGCTTCAGGTTAAGAAGTTTCAGGTTAAGAATGGACCTCTGGAACCAATTAAGTTCTTAATCCGAGGTACCACTGTACTTATAAATTTAAAGTTTGCTTTATATTTACTCCAGGAATGCAGTGCTCACAGGAATGTAGGAAGTTGCCCTAGGCCAGAAGTAGCCAATGTGGTGCCCTCGAGGCAATGATGGACTACAATTCCCATCAGCACTGACCATCAGCCATAGGGGATGGAGCTGATAGGAGCTGTAGTCCAGCATCAGCCCCAAGCAGTATGGCCAAATGTTGGGAAGGGTGCAAGTGGTAGCCCAACAGCATCTACAAGGCACCATGGAAGCTACTCCTACCAAAGTATTGCCCACCCAACCTAGTATTATCTACTCTGGTAGGCAGAAGCTTTCCAGGGTCTCAGGCAGGGATTGTTTCCCCCTTCCCCTCCTACTCAGTCCTTTTTATGTGGAAACACCAGGGGCTGGACATAGGAGCCTTCATGAAAAGGGTGCATCTAACGACTAAGTCTGGGGTCACCCACCAGCACAATGGTGTCCTTGAGAACTTCCCCTGGTATCTGCAGAGCCTCTACATCCCTGCACACAGCTCCCTTCATTGTGAGGTGGAAAGGGTGCTTTCCTTTCCTGAACCCCAAAATGGCATAGAGCTGAGAGCGAGCGTGGTGTAGTGGTTAAGAGCGGTGGACTCATAATCCGGTGAACCAGGTTCACGTCCCTGCTCCTCCACATGCAGCTGCTGGGTGACCTTGGGCTAGTCACACTTCTCTGAAGTCTCTCAGCCCCACTCACCTCACAGAGTGTTTGTTGTGGTGGAGGAAGGAAAGGAGAATGTTAGCCACTTTGAGACTCCTTAGGGTAGTGATAAAGCGGGATATCAAATCCAAACTCTTCTTCTTCTAAGGGAGGAAATTGGAAGAGTGGCAGTCTTCCAGCTCGGTGTGATTTTCAAGGTACAGATTAGTACACCTGAGAAGGTGAGGAACACAGGGAGATCAACAGGATGGAGAGGAAAGAGGAGTGAGCCTGAAGATTGAGGGAAGGAAAACAGAAGTTATCAGGGAGAGGTGGGGCAAGGGGAGAAAGTGAGGGTGCTAGAGGTTTCAGAAGGGAAAGAGTTCAAGAGAGTTTGAGAGAGAACATGGAGTGCCAGAGAGAAAAAGAGTGTGTACGCACAAGTTGGATCAAAGAAAAGAGAGCCTATTGAAATTGCATTTTTTAAAATTCGTTCCCCCTCAAATCACAGATCACCTGTGTCTCCATTGACTGAACTCTAAAAATCATGAATCCTGCACTTTCTAACATTGCCATGGCATAAAGACATGGATCCAAGGCACGGACCCTGATGAGGCCTCATAATTTTTGCAAGAATATCATGAAAACCACCATGAAATTGTAGGTCACCTCTGTGTCTGCAGATGATCTTCTGTTGGTCTTGTTGTCATCTCATGCCTTGGCTCAATGGTTTTATGGTGCTGGCAAGCTCTAGTAATGTGATGGGTGTTTTTTTAAAAAAGTGCACTCACCAATTAAAGTTTCAGTTTGATTTGGCGAGTGCGGAGGTTGCATGGAAAAATCATGCAAATCCATTTTAATTCTACTGGATTTGAGTCTAACCTTGACCCCACGGAAAAGCAAAGTGTTGAATCCAACTATAGGCACTACCTAGAGTAGAACCATTGAGATTAATGAAGCAAATTTAGTAATGTCGATTGATTTCAATGAATCTGCTTTGAGCATGGCTAACATGAGACAGAACCATGTGTGTGTGTGTGTGTGTGCACAAGTGCAAATGTTTTCTTTCTGTCTGGAGTAGGTGGGGAGGGTGGAAATGTGCTACAGGGAAGGGAGAAGGAGAAGGAAACCCCTAAGTGCCCATGGGTCCAGAGACTGGCAACCCCTGCACTAAGTCTTGGCCTCTCCCCCAGAAGTACTAGAAGAGTCCAGCAACTTATTGTGAAGTACTGAGCACCTTGTCCAGCCAGGACTCTGGCTTCTAAATATAAACTGCTAAATGTCCATATGTGGTGGGCTGTTCTGGGCAATCTTGATTCATTCTGAAGGTATGTCCCAATGAGGCAATCCTTTGGCTGTTTACTTGGGCACCAACAAAACCCATAACGATCGAAACCCATTTTTATAGACCGTAGCTGAAGCCAGGTAGTTCTCAAGGGAAATTTATGGGTTTGAACGAACAGCAAGATTCATGGGGCAAACTAGCAGCGTTATTTATAGCATAGGATAAAATTTAGGTTTACCACTAATTGCAGTTTTTTTTATTTTAAAAAATTTAATACTTGCAAAAAAGAGACATGCGTGATTTATATGGAAATATGTTATGAAGTTTCCATAGTGAAACAGAGTGGGATAGAAAAAGGGTTGTCTGTGTCTTATTATTTTCTAATGGCTGTCACAAGCAATTAATTCATTGGGCTCGTTCATTAATTTGAGTTTGTTGCAAAATAATGTATGGATTTTAATTCGTGTTTTTGCTTGCGTATTTATTTTGAGAACTGAGTTTAAGTGCTCTTCTGAAACCGAAACCTTAACAGGCTCATAACATAACACATTATTTCAGTTTCAGTCCAGTGGTCCAAGGAGAAGCAGAAAAGCCCAAGCCAAAAGCTTGAAATGGCAGACTTTACCTACAGTGCAAATATTTATTTGCTCATTTTACACAAAATATTTATAGGCATTTTTAAAATTAACATAACATTGAAAGTGGGCACTTCAAAAAGAGAAAAATGTATGGGAGCTTTATGGTTAGCATGAGAGCTCAGAGATTAATGCAGAAATCTCATTCGTTCAGTTCCCCCCCTGTTCATGTTAATGGAGGGAGGGCTAGGCCGCTAGAACCCTGGCAATCCCAATGCCATCAAAGATGAGGATATGCTGGGGATTTATCTGCTGGGCCTTCTTCATATGTTCAAAAGAACATATGGAAGCATAAAGTGGATGTTGAGGCCATCGATCTCACCCCCAAGTAGGGATGGACTTGTTTGTTTGTTTCCAGTCTTGAGTTCTGTTTTCCCCATTTCTGTATCAGCTTACAAACTCCCTGTCCCCCAAAACATCGTCTTGAAAATTGGTGTTTATTTTTTTGTGTGGTTTACTCCTAACATACACATTTTTGCACATTGTTTTCACATATCCTACTTTACAAAGGGCCATCGTCTGCTTGAAATTGCCCTCTATTTGAAGGACAGGACTGCCCCTATCATTCGCTGGCAAGAGGCAGCTGACTTAGATGGCAGGAGCTTTGGGACAAGGGGTGGCAGCCAGGTTTTAGAGGACAGAGATCTATGTGCCATGCGGTCTGCTCCCTCCATGCTAGCCTTCTGCCTTTAGGAGTACCGTCCCATCACCAGTGTTGAAGCAAGACTCAACTTCCAGTCCAGTTGGCTTCTGTAAATGGATTGGGGTGGGAAGCGCCATCTTGCTTTTTGACCCAGGGTCTGAACAGTCTTGAACTGGCCCGGTTGAAGGACTGTCTAGTCCGAATCCAGTTTAAAGCGAATCCAGTTTAAAGAGGAGAACAGGAAGGACCATGAAGTTGCCCATCAGCAACTTCATCAACCATCAGTTATCATCACCTGGGCAGCAAACTGGGCAGGCACATTGCTCCCCTGATCATAGCATTTATCTTCCCATATGGTGAAAGGTGTCGTGTTTCTATTTAATAATGTAATTATTTCTAAATGTGTAATCAAGTTGCAGTGGTTATTTCTAAATCTGTGTATGTAAATGTTAGCATAATGCACATTTGATGCAAATCGCTGCCCTCTCTTTTTTTGGTGGTGTATTCCCACTTTTGGGGTGACACGTAAATGGCCACCTTATCAAGCAGCAGAACCAGGAGCCCACAGAAAGCAGCAGTGGGGTCCACAGGTTGTTGGGGGTGCCTAATGTTGCCAACCTCTGACCTTGGCCCTGCATGGGTTCCTTCCTGATGCTCAGTTGTTTAGCAAAAGCAGCAAGAATGGTTTTTCCTTGCCCCTCCTCCGTGCTAATGATGAAAGCTTAAAAGACAACCAGCAGTGGATCTTCGTAGAAAGAAAGAACTATGAACAGCACCTGGTTCCAGAATTCTAAGCACGTGTCTGTGCTAATGGCATTTGGCACCTGCTCTGGTTAGTGAATCTTGCTGGGTCTGCCCAACCCTAGCTTAGAAAAGTCTGTGCAGGGTCCGTCTCAGAATATGTTGGCCTCTCCCATATATATTACAGTCTCTCTCTAGCCCTGTGTTGCTAGCTTCCTCGCTTGGATCAGGGGCTACAGTGAGAGGCAGGCCATATCTGTTGTTTTGCATCTTCCCCATTTGTCCTTGGAATGCGTTTGCTATTCTTGGCGTATTGAGAGATGTTGTTGGGAATTGACTAAGCTGCTTCAAGGTCTCTTGGCTCAGTTGGCGCTTTACTTACTTGACATTCCATTTTGTTAAGGGGTTTTTGTCACACACCCCCCCATGCAAAAAAAGGGCTAGCGATTCAGAGGCCTTCAAGGCTGATTGCAAGAGAGGAATAAATTTCTAATGAGGGTTGTTAATGCTCTTGCCTTCTCAGGGCATATTTATATGGCAATGGTTGGAGAGAGGAAGGGACTGCAGATTGCTGAGGGGAGCAGACTGCATAGAGGTTTCACCTGCTCTGTTTGCAGCTGACTGAGGGCCATGAACATGAGATTCTTAATCTGAGAGTTGTAAGTTCAAACCTCACCTTGGGCACAAGATTTCTGCATTGCAGGGGTTTGGACTAGATGACCCTCGTGGTCCCTTCCAACTCTACAATTCTGTGATTTTGTGAAAACTAGGTTGAGCAATGACAAACACAGACACTTGATCCATACTCCCCATTTCCTGGAGAAGTAGAGAGTTCCAGGAGCAGCTGTTTACAGAAGGGGTAGGGAAACTTTTCTGGTCTGTGGGCCAGATCCTTATTTCCTCACTTCTAGGAGACTAAATTTGACACCAAAGGTGTCAATCACCTGATGTCATCACTTCAAGCTGCGGTTTGAAGCCCCAGTGGTTGGAACGTCAAAGCACAGAGTGAGGCTGTTTGAAAGCCCCTTTCCAAGCAACCGTATGCTGCTCTTTGAAGCTCTGAAAACCATAGCTTTGAAGAGCAGTGTGGATCTGTTTGCAAAAGGGCTTTTAAACAGCCCCACACTATGCTTTAGCCACATGCAACCAAATGGAGCAGGGTTGAAGCCTCTGCTCAACAGCTGATGAGCAAAAGGGTTCAATTCTGTTGGTAGCAGTGGCCTACTTCGCTAGCACATTCCCCGCCCCACTCACATCACCCAGTGATGTCAGCTGATTGACAGATGTGTGTGGTTTGGGGGAAATGGCCTCAGGGGTTGGAGATTGCTCACCCCAGGTTTACTGGGTAATTTCCTGTACTGTATTGAGACATAGCAAATTAACTATGCCCTGCCTCCTCAAACCCAATCCAGCCTGCAAACTCACTCCTTTTCTTCTGTGAGAAAACCTCTGGTCCCTCTTTGATTAATACATCTGTACCCTGCTGCCTGCACAGGAACTGCACCACCATGAAAGAAATGCAAACTCTTGATTTATTTTTGCTCGTAGTTTCAAGTTGTATTGCTGTAAAAATGATGAATGAATCTCCTTTCAAGGTTCATGGCTATGACCTGTGTCAGATGTGCAAGAATCTCAGTCTTCCCTAACGGCAGTAGAAAGTTTTTTAGTTTTGCTCATCCAAAAATGGAACAAATGCTCTCTATGCCAAAAAAAGGCAGAGATATTGGACTCACTCCAGCCAAAATAGCTTCGTTCCAGTGAAAACAGGAATCAGATGTACAGTCCTTATGATAGACTAATAGCACAGTGCTATTTGCCATATGTTAATTGCAGTGACATTAGACCCATATTTTCTCATATGCAATTGCCTTAATTGTTACCATCAGTGGCCTGCAATGTCAGGCAGGAATGTCATTTGAAGAAATTGCTATTGCAGAAGACATTTTGGTTCACTTGGGCATTCCTGAAAGTCGTTTGAAAGAGGGAAGCTGTGTTTGCATCTGTACAGTCAATCCGGCAGGTAGCGAAAACAGATGGGACTCTATTTGGTGTCTCTATTGGGTGGGGAAACCTGTGACATTCCAGATGTTTACTTATTCATCATCATTCATATATATATATATATATATATATATATATATATATATATATACACACACCCCACCTTTTCTCCATTTTATCCCCCTTTGCTGTCAGGAGCTGGAGTCAGGTGCAGGTCAGATATAAAAAAACATGGTGTCAGTGAAGTCAACTCTTCATACAAAGAAACAAAAACAGCTGAGGCCTCATGGTTCCAGCAACTCTTCCCAGTAGGCCTTGCCCCAGTGAGGCAGTTGTGAGGACTGATGGTCCTCCCTACAGCTGCCTAAGTCCCCTCCTCTCCAGGGTCCCCCCCCAAGCCATTGGAGACTGTGCCTGTGTGCAACCAATCTCTCCTCTTCTCTTTTCATTTCTCCGTTTGTTCTCAGAGACCGGAGGTTGGTGGTGGGTAGAGATGGTTGCAACAGGAGGGGGAGACTCCCTGGATTCTTCAGCAGCCGGCCTCCTCTCTGTCTCCTGGCCCTCCTCCTCTCCAGCCTTTGAATTAGGACTGCTCTCTGCCATAGCTTCTTCCTGCTAACTAAACCCTGTTGCTTCTTCTACTTCCAACACCTCCTTCTCCCAGTCTGGAGGTGCCATTGGTAAACCAGGAGGTAGCTTGGTCGCAGGCAAGTAGGCAGCTTGTATGATGCAACTGGATTTCTATATACAAACAAGTTGCTCAGACTGCAGAGGTTGGCTAAGGTCTGTGGATTTATGCCACACCGCTTGAGGCTTAAAGGTAAAGGTACCCCTGCCCGTACGGGCCAGTCTTGACAGACTCTGGGGTTTGTGCGCCCATCTCACTCAAGAGGCCGGGGGCCAGCGCTGTCCGCAGACACTTCTGGGTCACGTGGCCAGCGTGACAAGCTGCATCTGGCGAGCCAGCGCAGCACATGGAACGCCGTTTACCTTCCCGCTGGTAAGCGGTCCCTATTTATCTACTTGCACCCGGGGGTGCTTTCGAACTGCTAGGTTGGCAGGCGCTGGGACTGAGCAACGGGAGCGCACCCCGCTGCGGGGATTCGAACCGCCGACCATGCGATCGGCAAGTCCTAGGCGCTGAGGCTTTTACCCACAGGGCCACCCGCGTCCCAAGGCTTGAGGCTTAGGTCACCTGAAAAGTGTCGGGTCACTAAACTGTGGTACCTCCTTCTGGCCATCTGGCTGGGTAGTGCCCAAGAGCAATTATCAGTAGCTCCCTCTTCTGGCAAAACTACTACTGTGATACAGGACTGACTCCTAGAGTTCCTGGTGCTAGATACTTGCTGCTGCCCTGCTTGCATGTTGTGGTCAAAGGGGGCTTGTGGAAGTAGTATATAATCTCAATTTATTGTTCCCAAATTAACATACAAATAGAAATGGAGTCAAAGTTGTATTTGTTTTCAGCCTAGAACAGTCATAGGAAACCCGTGGCCCCTCAGATGTTGACAGACAGGGATTATGGAGGTTGGATTCTAATAACGTCTGGAAGGCCATGGGCTCTCCCGTCTGTGGCCTAGAGCAGGGGTCAGCAAACTTTTTCAGCAGGGGGCCGGTCGTCTATCCCTGAGAGCTTGTGGGGGGGCCGGGCTATATTTTTTTTTTGGGGGGGATGAATGAATTCCTATGCCTCACACATAACCCAGAGATGCATTTTAAATAAAGGACACTTTCTACTCATGTAAAAACACGCCGATTCCCGGACCGTCTGTGGGCCGGATTTCGAAGGCAATTGGGCCTTAGTTTGCCTACCCATGGACTAGATGGTGCCTGTTTGCATGAACCCTGGCCCAGATTTAAGGAAAGGAAACCTTCAGTGCATGAGGCGAGAGGAGGCGACTGCCTCAGGTGGCAGATCAACCAGGGCAGCAGATTCTGATGTCAATCTTTCTCTCCCCGCCCCATTCCTGATGTAGATTCTCCCTCACCCCTTCTTCCTTGACAAGGAGAGGGGCGAATATGTCATTTTGGGATCTGCCTCAGGTGCCAAAATGTCATGGGCCAGCTCTGTGGTAGTGTAATAAACAAGCATTCATTGCTCTAGCTCTTGTAAATGAACAGAAAGTTTACGTGTTTGATTCAATTCCGGTATTAATTTCAAGCCAAATAAATGTGTAACTGAAGATCCAGTTGACACCGAGGCACCATTAAAAGCGAGAAAAGAAGGGGAGAAGCAGCCTTTTATCTCCGCCATATCCCTTGCCAGGCGAGTGGATGTGACACATTGTCACATACAGACATCATTTCTGCAGTTCAGAGGAAGAATTTGAAGCATTTCGCTGCACTATTGAAGTGGATGGGAAAAAGTCAAAGGGGGACTATTTGGAAACTTTCAGTCAGGCATTCCAAATTCCTGTGAAGGCATCCCAGAGCGATCATCATTCTGGAGAACTTCTGCTGAACAGCACTCGTGAGACAGAGAGAAATATGAGCGAGAGAGAGGATGGCTTGCCTTGAGAAGAATAATACCATTGTTTGCCTGATAATCACGTTGAGACTTCATTCAGTGGTGTGTGTTGGCATTCAAGAAATAGACGCTGCATAGGTCAGGAGCTTAGAATCCCAGCTCCTGAACTACTTCCTGCTATAGGTTTTTTGAAAGAGCAGAAGGATAGCCAGAGGAGGAGCCATAGCTCAGTGGTATGGCTGAAGGTCCCAGGTTTTAACTCTGCCACCTCCAGGTAGGACTGGGAGAGACCACCTGCCTGATGGTCAGCGTGGACAATACTGAGTTAGATAGCTCAATGGTCTGACTTGGTATAAGGCAGTATCTTTCTATCTTCCTATGCTCCTAATCCATTCCTGTGAGTTTGGGAACATAGCGTCTGGGTTTCAAGGGATGTTTGGGTGTGTTGAGCTCAGCCAAAGAACAGATAATGGTGGTGTAATATCTGCCAGTGTGAAACTGAGGGGGGTGGGGAATCTAAATTAGGGATGGGGAACGTTGTTGTTGTTTAGCTGTCTCCGACTCTTCGTGACCCCAGGCACTCCTGTCTTCCGCTGCCTCCTGCAGTTTGGTCAAACTCATGCTGGTAGCTTCGAGAACACTGTCCAACCATCTCGTCCTCTGTTGTCCCCTTCTCCTTGCACCCTCCATCTTTCCCAACATCAGGGTCTTTTCCAGGGAGTCTTCTCTTCTCATGAGGTGGCCAAAGTCTTGGAGCCTCAGCTTCACGATCTGTCCTTCCAGTGAGCACTGAGGGCTGATTTCCTTCAGAATGGAGAGGTTTGATCTTCTTGCAGTCCATGGGACTCTTAAGAGTCTCCTCCAGCACCAGAATTCAAAAGCATCAATTCTTTGGCGATCAGCCTTCTTTATGGTCCAGCTCTCACTTCCATACATCACTACTGGGAAAACCATAGCTTTAACTATACAGACATTTGTTGGCAAGGTGATGTCTCTGCTTTTTAAGATGCTGTCTATGATGGGGAACTTACTGGGACTCAACTCCCATCAGCCCCAGTCAGCATGACCTGTGGTTAGGAATGGTGGGAGTTGGAGCTCAATGACCTCTGAAGGGCCTGACCTAGTTGTTGTTGTTTTTTACATTGCCTAGTGCCTTCATTTAAAGCAAGAACACACCTGTGAGTTTCTAGGAATGCCCACTCCCCCCCAAAGTAATGTTTTATTTATTTGTTTACTTTTTAAAACCACAACAGCAACACATAAAAGAATAGCAGCGGGGAACCTGTGGCCCCTTGGATACTGCTGGGCTGCATCAGCCCCAGGCCCCATACCAGGAATGCTGGGACTTGTAGTCCGGTAGCACCTCAAAAGCCACAGGTTCTTTGTTCCTCTTGTAAAGGTTCAGGCAAGACTCAACTCTGTGCTAACTGGGGCAGATGGGGCACAGTCCAGCACAAGCTGGCAAGGGGTGTTCTAACCACTGTACCACGCTGTCTCCCAGATACTGAAAGGTGTCTGGCATCCTTCCCTTATGAACTTGCGTATGAGCATATCCTGGGAAGCCGAGAAGAGATGTCTAGCTCTGCCCCCGCCCTGTCCATACCCCCACTTCCTTTCTTCTTCTTCCTCCTTCCTTGCAATTTTCTCCCCAAGGAGCAATGGAAAGACATTTTGGTGGATGGCAGCGGGTTGTGTAGTTCATAGACTTGAGTGCAGTCTTGAGAACGTTTAAGAGCTAACACTCAGCAACGAGTAAGTTTCCCATGAGAAGTGCAAAAATAATGGAATGCCATAAATAGCTAATACTATTTGTGTTTCCTGCAGACAAAGAGGGGGAAATTGGCTGGTTTTAAGCATCTGTCACAGTCATATTGAGGCATCTGGCTATGTTTTTGCAGTGCCCGTCTCACACTCTTTTGCCCTACAAGGCAGAGAGACAAAGGCCCCATCTGCGCCATACATCTAAAGCAGTATCATATCACTTTAAATGGTCATGTCTTTTCCCCCAAAGAATCCTGGGAAATGTGGTTTGTTAAGGGGGCTGAGAGCTGCTTGCTAAGAGACCCCTATTCCCATCCCAGGACCATAATTCCTAGAGAGGTTTAACAATCAGTGGCTCTTCCCAGGGAATGCTGGGAACTGTAGCTCTGTGATGGGGAATAAGGGGCTTCCTAGCAACTCACAGCACCCTTAACAAACTAGTGTTCCCAGAACCCTTTGGGGCTGTTTAAAGTAGTGGGATACTGATTTAAATATATAGTGCGGATGGAGCCAAAGAATCCTTTGCCACTCATTCAGTTTGACGAAAAGAGTCTGTTTCCTGATATATTTCCTGATTATTATTTCCTGAGATAATCAATCAAAGGCCGACAAACAGAAGGGAAGAACAAGCGAAAATTCACATCATAAGTAAACTATTTGTGGGTATAGAGGAATGCAGTATTGATTGGAAGTATTATGTATGGTCCACAGGAGGGAAATGGACTCCTGTGCAGTGGTGTTTCTGAAGTGCCCTGCATGAAAGGAGTCTGTTGTATGTTCTATTGCATGCTCACCTTGCTTTATGAGTGCGGGGTGTGCTCTGCACAATTTTCGATAAGAATAATATGAAACAAAAAAACACACACACAAAACCCTCACCCTTCCCTTCCCTCCAAGATGGAATGCTAACCAATCCCCTTATGGCAAATGCAGTGTTTATTTTTAATTAAAAAATAACAGAGCTGAGTTGACCTCAGATTTCCCAGCTGCTATTCTTCCATCATAGCAGCTCATTGGTTGGTTTTCCCTTGCTGATTTCTGTCATTATTTGCACTGAGCCTGTATGTGTTACATATATATATTCACATTGCCTCCCATTTATTTAGCAGTACAGCTGACCAATTGTTCACTAAGGGGTAATGCAATATTAAATGTTTTGGGTCATGCAGGCTGGCATCAGCTGTTGCTTCCCCAGGCAGCTCTTGGGGACTCCAGGACCTTAGCGGAGCTCACCAATGAATGCTGCCGGCTGATCCATTAGGTGGCTAGGTCCGAGCTGCCCGTTTAGTATGGGGCATTGTGGGGAATTAAAATGGTGGCTCCATAGTGCTTGGCATGGACTGCAGGGCAGCGGCTGCCACTGGGGCACTCTGAGGGGGCCCAAAAACTTGGAGGTAACCCTGGGGCTACCTGTGGTTATATTTTGTCTGTGTCGCAAAGGATTTAGCTTGCATTACCACAGCATTTGTGGCTATATCTCTACCCAGCCCCAGTACAGTGAAACCTTGGTTCCTGAACGGCTTAGTTGCTGAACAAATCCGCTCCTGAACGCCACAAACCTGGAAGTAAGTGTTCTGGTTTGCAGACTTTTTTGGAAGCCGAACGTCCAAAGCTTGAGTGCAGGAAGCTCCTGCAGCCAATTGGAAGCCATGCCATGGTTTTTTACCAGTTTCAGGAGTCGAACAGACTCCTGGAATGGATTAAGTTTGAGAACCAAAGTACCACTGTACTCAAATTACAATGGCCCAGAGAGATGCTGCTCCGAGGATGGAGCCTACTGGGAAGTTAAAATGGCAGCTGTAAGGCATCCAGTATGAGGGAGTCAGGAAAGTAATTGGCACCAAAGAGGGCCACACTGGGGTGCTGGAGCCTGGGCAACTTTCCCAAAGATTTCACATACTGATCCTGTGTGTTCGTCCATTCAAAGAGCAGCCTGTTCAACCAGGCTGGGAACATTAAATTTGCCATGTGGCAATCCCTTGCAGACGGCTGCAGCACCTGGAGGCAATCAAGTCAGATCATGTATCCACAGCAGTGACCAGGGGAGGAATGACTGCCGGGAGGAAGGCAGAAAGCATAAATGCCATAGTAAACTTGCATCAGGGGACGCGGGTGGCGCTGTGGGTAAAAGCCTCAGTGCCTAGGGCTTGCCGATCAAAAGGTCGGCGGTTCGAATCCTCGCGGCGGGGTGCGCTCCCGTTGCTCGGTCCCAGCGCCTGCCAACCTAGCAGTTCGAAAGCACCCCCGGGTGCAAGTAGATAAATAGGGACCGCTTACTAGCGGAAAGCTAAACAGCGTTTCCATGTGCGGCTCTGGTTCGCCAGAGCAGCGATGTCACACTGGCCACGTGACCCGGAAGTGTCTCCGGACAGCGCTGGCCCCCGGCCTCTTGAGTGAGATGGGCGCAAAACCCTAGAGTCTGTCAAGACTGGCCCGTACGGGCAGGGGTACCTTTACCTTTACTTTACACTTGCATCAGCACAACTGATGCCTTCATCTGCCCCAGCTGTAACGAAACATGTCTCTCTTGTATTGGTCTCTACAGCCACAGCAGGTGCTGTAACTCTCCAAAAGTTTGGTGCACTCTTCCATTTTCTCCTGAGATAGGTAGGTGCCAGCAATTAGTAAGATGAGTGTGTTTTAGGGGTGTGGGAGAATTCCAAGGAAAGCTGAAATGGGAGCAGAAATTGCCGGTGTCTGCTTATTTTCTCCATGACCAAAATGGAAATCAATTCAGCAAATATGATTGGTGTTTTCTGCAGCTGTTGTTTTCAGTCTGAAAATACGCAATTGATTATGTGATCCTCCCTGCTTTTGCATTGTGTTTCTTTCACATTGAAATGAACGGAGTGGAATAACGTAATGACAACATGAATCACACAATTTATGTAATTAATTATGTAATTTATGCAATTTTGCTACAGTAGCGAGTGAAATGAATAATGTAGCTTTGGGGAGAAGGCGAACTGCAGCCGGGTGGAAACAGTGCTGCAACACACTGTGAAATGGAAAACAGTGCTTCCTTCCATCCCAAGATTTGTAAACACAGAGATATATCACAGCCCATGTTAACACTGCTAACATTTCCTATGTAATACCCAACCAATTCCACACTCCTTTATGGTCAAATATAAGAACAAAAAACCCCAAAATGTCTTGCAAAAGAGATTCATCTTCATTTTTAGTAACTGCTCTGCCTCTCCATTTTGAAGTAATTCTGGTCTCTGCCAGCTAGGGTAGTGTGAGCGGCTGCCAAGCGATGCTTCAAATGAGTCAGTTTCTATTTGCCTCTTGTCCCAACAGCTATTTCCTGTCTCCTTATGGCACTAATTCTGTGCGCATATTAAAACTTGGATAGGAAAACCCCCGAAAAAGCACTTCTTCAGCTTTTCCAGAAAGGCACAATGAACTCCACATCCTGCTGTCATTAGAGCTCTTGGTAGCAGAGCTTTTGAAGCTAGACGGCAAACGGAATGTCTAGGGAAATGCAGTGAAGTAAGTAATTTTTATTAACAGCAGTAAACGGATTGCTCCGGCAGGGGTATTCTGTTGCAGAAACTCCTCTCTCCAATGGCCTGTGTCATTCCTAGATGTGAAGATTTGCAAAGAGATGCATAGGCTGTTTTGACTAAGGCTCGATTTGGACAATATGCCTTTCCCCACTGGAAACTGCCTCCACAGGACCAGTGCTCCCTGTGGCAAGGCTTTTTGTTAAAGGCACATAGGGCTGGAATCACACCCAAAAACTTTATGCAGGCATGGGAGGAGTGTGCAAGCCTAAGACCGAGTTCCACAATGTTTTAAAATTAGAAGTGCACCAAAAAAGCTGCTCAGTTTTAACTGTGGTGAGATCCCAAGTCAGTAGCCATAATTCACTTAATTGTTTTTCTTCAAATTACCCATGACCATAAACAGCTCCTAATCTTTCTGGCTGAGAGGAAATAGCAAAATCTTTTAACAAAAGTAAGATGACTTGAATAAGCAACATCCTTGTCAAAGCAGTAGCTGCGCTCCTTTGGCTGTTGGAGCCGATGAGGAGATGAAAGGGATGGGGAAGCTGTTCAGGTTGGTATTGTGCAGAGGTTTGGCAGGAAAGGTGAGCACTTTCTTCCAGAAAGGCTAGCTGCCAATATCAGGTAGTTCAAGGCCTCTGAGATATCTTCTTCCTGTTCTCAGAGCTTGCAGGACGTGTGGGGGTGATTGGGTTAAGGGGTCACAAGTCTTGCCATCCTTCACAGCCCAGATTTACTGTCAGGAACTGGATCATGGCCAGTCTAGTCACTGGAGGTCAGATTAATTTGACATCAGCAGAAATGAAGATCTTGGTTTGGACCAATGTTGCCACTTACACCTTGTAAAAAAGAGAGACATGGCCACACTATTTTGGAAAAGGGTTTTGGGTGACAGGAAAAGAGAAGGGTGCTTCTCTTGCTATTGTTTCTCACCTGACTTTGGTGGTTTTTGTAGTGGTTTTCACTTTGTCCATGAGTACTAGAAACTGTGTGTATAATGGTGTGTATAAGCCAAAGTCCTCCTTATTTAAAGCCCTTAAACGGCCTCAGTCCAGTATACCTGAAGGAGCGTCTCCATCCCCATCGTTGGAGATGCCTGGACACTGAGGTCCACCTCTGAGGGCCTGCTGGTGGTTCCCTCACTGTGAGAAGCGAAGTTACAGGGAACCAGGCAGAGGGCCTTCTCAGTAGCAGCGCCCGCCCTGTGGAACATCCTCTCATCAGATGTCAAAGGAAAAAACAAGACATCTGAAGGCAGCCCTGTTTAGGGAAGCTTTTAATATCTGAAGGACTATTGTATTTTAATATTGTGTTGGAAGCTGCCCAGAGTGGGTGGGGTATAAATAATAAATTATTATTATTATTATTATTATTATTATTATTATTATTATTATGGCTTCTCTTCTGTGAAGAGAAATCTTGCACACCTGCACACTCTTATGTGTGGGGAGCCTGTGTCTATATTGCAGCTGCCGGAGTAAGTCTGCTCTGCAAAAGTTCCTGAATGTAAAACGAGTGTTATGTTGCTTTCGTCCCTCTTCAACGGAGTTGTGCAATAACACAGAAATGCTCTGTGTGGACTGCATCCTTCACCTCTTGAATCCTTTTCTTTCCACAGCGATAGCCTACTCAGGCTACAGAGCCATCTCTGTCATCTAACCTCAAGCCTTCAGTCTTTGACACGCGACTGACCAGCTTTGACGTGCTTGCCCAGCTGAGTCGATGTGAGTATGATGGATGGCCTTTTGAAATTTGTGCTACTTTTGCACTGTTGTTTTGACACCTTCTCATTTTTCTTACTTAAAAACACAACGCAGCTGCAACAAACCGTTGTAGGAAAACTGACCTTTCATGGGTATTTGTACTCTGCTTAATGAGTACAAGTGGAGTCCACTTTCATCAACCTGGTGCTCTCTAGATACTTTGGACTACAAATCAGGAGAAATTTTTATTTCATTTGCATTTAAAGGTGAACCTACCTAATTTGCTCTTTCTGGAACAATAGATCAACTGAGAACAGTCTTCAAAATCCACACTTCTCTGAGTTTTGCAGTGCTGTTCTCCAGTACCGTGTACCAAAATGCACATCCTATGCATAAATATACATATATTAGTGAAATTAGCATGTAAAATTGTATATAATTGTGTATATTAGTGGAAATCTGCACTAAAATGCTGATGAATTTTCATGAGGACTTTTTAATAATTGCAAACTGTTGTAGAAATGTGAAAACCCGAACTTAAGATTGGAAAAGTCAGCATTATAATCAAAAGAGAACAGGGGATTTTCACCGCATTATTAAGATTCCCACTTCATTATTATAAAAGATTCACTTGTTGGGTCTTTTGAAGCTGTTTTCTGGGGATGAGAAAAGCTGTCATGCATCATCCACCATTAAGCTAACCTTGAGAAGTTTGATTCAAAGCAAGACTGACGCTTGAAACAGGCATGATTCAAATGAAATGTGACGTTACGATACCAGCTGCTCCGCTGTCAGGCAAAAGAGGCACATAGCTTAAATAGCACCTTTCGTTGAAGATGGTATAAGCTTTTTTCAAATATCTGAGCCTTGGGCGAAACATTTTAGCCTTCCTTAGGAGTGTTAAGTGTAGTCAGGTGCAGAATTGTGGGGTCTGGAATATAAGGTTTGATCATAGGACAGGGATGGTCAATGTGGTGCCCTCTAGATTTTGTGGGCCTCCAGCTCCAGTCAGCTGCAGCCAACACGGCCACTGGCCAGGAATGCTGGGTGTTGAAATCCAACGATCTTGATTACCCCCGTCACAGAAGATAAGCACCACTATCAGTTTGCAAATGATGGTTGTGTGCTTCACTGTTTCCCCATTGTTTGACTTCCTGCATGCTGGCATCATGTGCTCGGGACTCCTACCTGCATTAATAAGATATATATTATTCTAGTCATTTATGAGCATCTCGTGCGTATAGATCCACAATCAGTTTAAATGGTGCTTTGTGTTTTGTGGTGGCACTGAAATTCAGAATGGCCTATGTGTCTCCAAAACACCCCCCCACGGCAAGCCCAACACCCGCCCCCCCGACATTTGAGCCTAGCATAGGAGTTGGAGCCACTGGTCTATCTAGATCAGTGTTACCTTCACTGACTGGCAGTGACTTTCTAGGGTTTCAGACAGCAAGACAATTCCTAGCCCGGCCTGGAGGTGTTGGGGATTGAACCTGGAATCTTCTGTCTGCAAGGCAGAAGCTCTATCTATGAGCTATGTTGCTTCTCTGGTTTGTAATGGGCTTCCCCCCAGCTCCAGCAATGCTGGCTGAAGTCATTCCATCAGTCTTCCTTGCCGCCAAGCCCCTTTCTTTCCCCAGATCTACACTTATGATGAAGAAAGGAATCCAGTGGAACAGAGGAGGTTCAGAGGCCTAATTTTTAAGGCATGAGCGCTACTCAAAAGTGTTCCTTGCTTTGGTGAAGCCTGGGAAATGGAGTTCCCAGTGCTCCATCTGGTACAACGACTGAGACCCTCCCTGCCCATGGACTGTCTCGCCTGAGTAGTGCATGCTCTGGTTATCTCCCGCTTGGACTACTGCAACACACTCTACATGGGGCTACCTTTGAAGGTGACTCGGAAACTGCAATTAATCCAGAATGCGGCAGCTAGACTGGTGACTGGGAGTGGCCGCCGGGACCACATAACACTAGTCCTGAAAGATCTTTATTGGCTCCCAGTACATTTCTGAGCACAATTCAAAGTGTTGGTGCTGACCTTTAAAGCCCTAAATGGCCTCGGCCCAGTATACCTGAAGGAGCGTCTCCACCTCCATTGTTCAGCCCGGACACTGAGGCCCAGCGCTGAGGGCCTTCTGGCGGTTCCCTCACTGCGAGAAGTGAGGTTACAGGGAACCAGGCAGAGCGCCTTCTTGGTAGTGGCGCCTGCCCTGTGGAACGCCCTCCCATCAGATGTCAAGGAAATAAACAACTCTCTGACTTTTAGAAGACATCTGAAGGCAACCCTGTTTAGGGAACTTTTTAATGTTTGGAGTTTTATTGTGTTTTTAATATTTTGTTGGGAACTGCCCAGAGTGGCTGGGGAAACTCAGCCAGATGGGTAGCTTATTTAAGCAGAGGCTTGGCAACCATATGTCAGGAGTGCTCTGATGGTGTTTCCTGCTTGGCAGGGGGTTGGACTCGATGGCCCTTGTGGTCTCTTCCAACTCTATGATTCTATGATTCTTATAAGTAATAAATTATCATCATCATCATTATCATCATCAATGACTTGAATTGGGAGAGGTGCCGAAAACTTCCACTGCCCATGTTTCCTCTCCTCCCCAGAAACCACTTCGTTTCAGCTCCTTTTTATCCCAGTGGGGTACTGAGCCTAGAAGTACCGTATTTTTTGCTCTATAAGATGCACCAGACCATAAGACGCACATAGTTTTTGGAGAAGGAAAACAAGAAAAAAAATATTCTGAATCCCAGAAGCCAGAACAGCAAGAGGGATCGCTGCTTTTGTTGCGCAGCGATCCCTCTTGCTGTTCTGGCTTCTGGGATAGCTGCACAGCCTGCATTCGCTCCATAAGACGCACACACATTTCCCCTTATAGAGCAAAAAATACAGTAACCCCCAGTGGGAGATGGCTGGGTGGTGGTGGAGGTTTTTTTTTTTGGGGGGGACATCATTTGCAGAGGAAGGTTGATTTGCTTCCCTTGTGCTGCACCTTAAATTGACCCCACCCTTCCACATTGTGGGAAATTGGGACAACCTGCCTTATGACACATGGGGCCATGCCTCCTTTGCCCCTGACCTCTGCTTCTGAAATTATGTGAGATGCTTATTTAAATGAGTTTTGCCAAGAAATCCAGAATGCCTCAACATCTTGTTTTCATAAATGGTTCAGGGTGGAGAGCGGGGCGGCGTATGTCAACAAACAAAAGATCCATGTACAACATCCAGAGCATGCAAACTGACCACAAATCCACATTTTTAATGGATTTTAAAAACGTGACGTAAACACTCCAAGCTTGGTTGGTCCTGCCGGTTACAGGAATTCAGAGGCAGAGAGCAGAATGCCCTAGTGGTCAGGATTTGCCCGTCTTCTTTCTCAGCATAGAGCAGGAAGAGTTAGTGGCAGGAATTCTGTTATATGTGTGCTTTTGGAACTCTGCATTTATTAATCTTCTTTAAAATAACATTTATTCTAAATGAATGGTCAAAGGCCTGGAAATGATGCCTTATGAGGAACGGCTAAGGGAGCTGGGCATGTTTAGCCTGGAGAAGAGGAGGTTAAGGGGTGATATGATAGCCATGTTCAAATACATAAAAGGATGTCATATAGAGGAGGGAGAAAGGTTGTTTTCTGCTGCTCCAGAGAAGCGGACACAGAGCAATGGATCCAAACTACAAGAAAGAAGATTCCACCTAAACATTAGGAAGAACTTCCTGACAGTAAGAGCTGTTTGACAGTGGAATTTGCTTCCAAGGAGTGTGGTGGAGTCTCCTCCTTTGGAGGTCTTTAAGCAGAGGCTTGACAACCTTGTGGTCTCTTCCAACTCTATGATTCTATGATTCTAAGAGCAACTTCATGGAATGAGAATACAGTGAGATAGTAGACAACATTGCCAGAAAACCTGCCAGGGCTATCTTAAGCATATGCTGTGCTGGGGTACAAAGATCCGCCCCCGGCGCCCCCTAGGTTGCCCAGAATTGTCGACCTTTTTTAAGGGAGGGAACCCCCAAAGTTGTTGACCTTTTGTTTTAGGAAATAGATGTTTACCTTTAGAATGGTTGCAGGACACAGGGACTCACAGCGCCAACCAACGGGGGTGCCAGTGCCCCCCACACAGGGGCGTACGAAGGTGGGTGTAGGTTCCATGGTGGGAGGGGCAAAATGTCGGGCAGCACAGTTGCTGCACTGTCCGCCCGCTGCCTCCCCCCCCCCAGCTGCATGGCGGCTAACTGTTTTGGCTGCACATGCAGCGCCCGGCGCGCTGTGCAACATTGTAAGTGCTGCCCGATGCATCCTGTTGTGTGCACCGAGCTGCGGGTTCCTTTGCTGGCTTTTCCGCTGTCGGTGCACGCTCCCAGATCCGCCCAATGCGGGTGCCAGCGCAGAACGACGGGGAATGCAAGCGGCAGTGGAGGAAAGTTCTCCGGAGGTGATCCCTGCGCTCCTATTCGTCGGGTTTTGTTGCTGCCGTTGGCACTGTTGGCGCGCAGTGGATCCCACCTGGAGATGTTTCCCCTGCTGCCACTTGCATTCCCTGTCATTCTGCGCTGGCACCCCACGTTGGGCGGCACTGGGAGCATGCGCCGACAGCGGAAAAGCCAGCAAAGGAACCTGCAGCTCGGCACACACAACAGGATGTGTCGTGCAGCACCCACAATGTTACAACATGCTCTGGGCTGAGGCAAGAGCTGACAGCCGAGCAGAGCAGAGCGGTCGCTCAGCGTGAGTTCAGGGGTGAGTGTTGCAGTCCAGGGAGCCCATGCCACTTGGCTGTTGGCAGCTCTTCCACGGACTCCAACGCTCGGCCCCAGACTCTCGGCCTGGCGCCCCTGAGAGCCCGGCACCCGGGTGCTGTGCACCCCTAGCGCCAACGGTTAAGACGGCCCTGAGGGCCACTATATACTTATTGGTCAAATAGAGGTGGTCTGAGCCAAGTATCAGATAAAGGCAAATCAAGTCCTGTCTTGGACAGGGATGCCCAGATGCTCTTATCAAGGACCCAATCATTGCCTTGCTGGATTGGATTAAGAGTTTATCTAATCCAGCATTTTGTCTTCAACAGGGATTAAGAATATAACTGTTAGCTTTCTACAAACCTTTGCAGGAACACTTGGACTACTGTGTACAGTTCTGGTTGCCTTACCCCAAATAGGATACCATAGAGCTGTTCACAGTTCTGGGATCATAGAATTCTAGAATTGGAAGGGACCCTGAGGGCCATCTATTTCAACCCCCTGCAAGGCAGGAATCTCAGCTAAAGCACCCATGGCAGGTGGCTATCCATCTTCTCCTTAACAGTCTCCAGGGAAGGAGAGTCCACAACCTCCAGAGGGAGTCCGTTCCACTATGGAATCATAGAATCATAGAATCATAGAATCATAGAGTTGGAAGAGACCACAAGGGCCATCGAGTCCAACCCCCTGCCAAGCAGGAAACACCATCAGAGCACTCCTGACATATGGTTGTCAAGCCTCTGCTTAAAGACCTCCAAAGTAGGAGACTCCACCACACTCCTTGGCAGCAAATTCCACTGTCGAACAGCTCTTACTGTCAGGAAGTTCTTCCTAATGTTTAGGTGGAATCTTCTTTCTTGTAGTTTGGATCCATTGCTCCGTGTCCGCATCTCCGGAGCAGCAGAAAACAACCTTTCTCCCTCCTCTATGTGACATCCTTTTATATATTTGAACATGGCTATCATATCACCCCTTAACCTCCTCTTCTCCAGGCTAAACATGCCCAGCTCCCTTAGCCGTTCCTCATAAGGCATCGTTTCCAGGCCTTTGACCATTTTGGTTGCCCTCCTCTGGACACGTTCCAGTTTGTCAGTGTCCTTCTTGAATTGTGGTGCCCAGAACTGGACACAGTACTCCAGGTGTGGTCTGACCAGAGCAGAATACAGTGGCACTATTACTTCCCTTGATCTAGATGCTATACTCCTATTGATGCAGCCCAGAATTGCATTGGCTTTTTTAGCTGCCGCGTCACACTGTTGGCTCATGTCAAGTTTGTGGTCAACCAAGACTCCTAGATCCTTTTCACATGTACTGCTCTCAAGCCAGGTGTCACCCATCTTGTATTTGTGCCTCTCATTTTTTTTGCCCAAGTGCAATACTTTACATTTCTCCCTGTTAAAATTCATCTTGTTTATTTTTGCCCAGTTCTCTAATCTGTCAAGGTCGTTTTGAAGTGTGATCCTGTCCTCTGGGGTGTTACCCACCCCTCCCAGTTTGGTGTCATCTGCAAATTTGATCAGGATGCCCTTGAGTCCATCATCCAAGTCGTTGATAAAGATGTTGAATAAGACCGGGCCCAAGACAGAACCCTGTGGCACCCCACTAGTCACTCTTTTCCAGGATGAAGAGGAACCATTGATGAGCACCCTTTGGGTTCGGTCAGCCAGCCAGTTACAAATCCACTGAGTGGTAGCATAGTCAAGACCGCATTTTACCAGCTTCTTTACAAGAATATCATGGGGCACCTTGTCAAATGCCTTGCTGAAATCAAGGTAGGCTACATCCACTGCGTTCCCTTCATCTACCAGGCTTGTAATTCTGTCAAAAAACGAGATCAGGTTAGTCTGACATGACTTATTTTTCAGAAATCCATGCTGACTATTGGTGATCACAGCATTCCTTTCTAGGTGCTCACAGACTGTTTGCTTAATGATCTGCTCCAGAATCTTCCCTGGTATTGATGTCAGACTGACTGGGCGGTAATTATTTGGGTCCTCTCTTTTCCCCTTTTTGAAAATAGGGACAACATTTGCCCTCCTCCAGTCTGCCGGGACTTCGCCTGTTCTCCAGGAATTCTCAAAGATGACTGCCAGTGGTTCTGAGATCACATCTGCCAGTTCTTTTAATACTCTTGGATGCAGTTCATCTGGCCCTGGAGACTTGAATACATCTAAACTAGCCAAATATTCTTGTACTATCTCCTTAGTTATTCTGGGCTGTGTTTCCTTTGCTGAATCATTTGCTCCAAATTCTTCAGGTCGGGCATTGTTTTCTTTATCGGAGAAGACTGAGGCAAAGAAGGCATTGAGGAGTTCAGCTCTTTCTGTGTCCCCTGTTTGCATTTCACCATCTTCTCCTCTGAGTGACCCCATTGTTTCTTTGTTCTTCCTTTTGCTACGAACATACCCATAAAAGCCTTTTTTGTTGCTTTTAACCTCTCTAGCAAGCCTGAGTTCATTCTGTGCTTTAGCTTTTCTGACTTTGTGTCTACACGTGCTGGCTATTTGTTTGAATTCCTCTTTGGTGGTTTCCCCCCTTTTCCATTTTTTGTACACATCCTTTTTTAATCTTAATTCAGTTAAAAGTTCTTTAGATAGCCACCCTGGCTTCTTTAGGCACCTTCCATGTTTCCGTCTCATTGGTATTGCCTGACGTTGTGCTTTTAGTATCTCCCTCTTAACAAACTCCCAGCCATCATGAACTCCCTTTCCTTTTAGTATTGTTGTCCATGGGATCTCACCCAGCACTTCCCTAAGTTTTATGAAGTCGGCTTTCTTAAAGTCAAGAAATTGAGTCCTAGTATGCTTGGCTACTCCTTTCCGCTGTATAGTAAACTTCAGAAGAGCATGATCACTCGCGCCTAATGATCCTTCCACTTCTACCCCACTAACCAGGTCATCAACATTGGTTAGGACCAGATCTAAAATGGCTGTTCCTCTTGTTGCTTCTCCCACTTTCTGGACAATGAAGTTGTCTGCAAGGCCAGTGAGGAATCTGTTTGACCTTATGCTCTTGGCTGAGTTTGACGTCCAACAAATATCTGGGTAATTGAAGTCCCCCATTACTACTATCTCCCTTCCTTTTGCATGCTTGGCCATCTGTTCCAGGAAGGCATCATCTATGTCCTCCGTTTGGCTTGGGGGTCTATAGTAAACTCCCACAATGAGGTCTCTGTTATTCTTCTCTCCCTTAATTTTGACCCAAATGCTCTCACTTTGGCTTTGAGGATCTAAATCTTGGATCTCTTCACAGGTATACACATCCCTGACATATAACGCCACTCCTCCTCCTTTCTTGTCTGGTCTGTTTCTCTGAAATAGATTGTATCCCCCCAGTTCTTCCTGATTTTTAGTCAGAATCTCCTTTCTTCTAACTTGAAGTCATTGGTTCAAATCCTACCCTCCAGAGCAGGAGAAAACAAGCTTGTTCCCTCCTCCATGTGATAGCCCTTGAGATATTTGAAGATGGCCATCATATCTCCTCTCAGTTTCCTCTTTTCCAGGCTAAACATAACCAGCTCCTTCAACCGCTCCTATTAAGGCTTGGTTTCCAGAATCCTGGATCATCTTGGTCTTCCTCCTTGGCACACATTCTGGCTTGCCCACATCCTTCTTAAATTGTGGTGCCCAGAATTGGACACAGTATTCCAGGTGTGGTCTGACCAAGGCAGAATAGAGTGGCACTATTATTTCCTTTGATCTGGACACTATACTTTTGTCAGGGGCGTAGCATGGGGGGTGTGTGCTTTGTTCACGCTGCCCTCCCTGAGCCAGGCAGTAAAATGTCCTGAAGTCAGGTGAAGTTTAACCCAGCATTTAAAGCATTCCATAGCCTTTGATGGCTAAGTTTTGGAATGCCTTAATTATTATTTCAGCTCTGCTTCTTTCGCTACTACAGTAGTACTCAGCTGCAGCCTTGGAAGGAGTTACAAAGGAATAAGGCAGTGTTGCTTTACAAATAGGGAAACTGAAACTGAGGAGAGTGGAAGACGTACAATGAAATTCTAAGTTCTCGTGTCCCAGAGCCAATATAACTGTGACAGTGACGAAGTTTCTGCCATCCTGTCTAGTTTGGCTCCTAGTCTAATGCTGCAGCCACTAATCCACGTCACCCTTTATCTAGGGTTCATCACAGTTTTTGCAGAGTGCATTCCAACAAGAAACAAAGGCAGTGAAGGGGCTGCTTCAAAGCAAATGCCCTGTTTAAGGAGATAAAGGTTGCATTTTTTCTCAACAAAGTTAGTCCTCTCATGATAGGCCTATAATCAGCAGTTTGGCTCACGAGTGATAAGCGTGTGGGAGAGCTGAGCAGACCTTGCCTTGCTTTGCTTTTAAGGCTTTGCTAGAGGGAGTTGAAATCCCTCTACTTAAATGTTTCCAAGCAGGATGAACCATGCAGCGCAACGACTGCACAGCCGCTGGGTTGTTGTGTTTGGAATACATATGCACATACATGTGTTTGCTCTTCTTTGTTGAGGAAAATGCCACAGGTCAGTTCTGTTCTCTGCAGATATAATTCAGACAGGTTCGTTGTGATATGCAATTAGGATTAAAAGGACCCTAAATGGACCGATTTTGCTCATCCAAGAATGGAGCCTCTTTCTAAATTAAGCCAAAATATTTTAATCCCCCCAGAGTTCCTTTATCCTCTGCATCTGTCTTACACTGGAGATACATTTTTAAGATTTCTTTGTCAAAATTACTTTTCTCTCCCACCCCCCTCTCCCACCCCCACCCACCTCCCGCTTCCTCCAACTGTACTGCGGTGGGGTCAACAGAGTATGGTTTTACTCAGGCTGAGAAACATCTGAGATTAATCACGTACCCACAAGCCGGAGAAAACCATCACAGAGGGTCTAATGAATCTTGACTGTTAGTCAGGCTGGAGAATCCGCTTACAGACAGTGCGTGCGTTCAAAATTAAAACAAAGCAAAATACCTCTTGCGCACTCTGGCTCTGTGAGGGAGGCAAGCTGTTCCATTTCACGACCGTTCAAAAGATGGCGGGTTAAAAGAGAGCCAGTCCCTGCTGGTGGCCAGGATTTTCAAGGTCCGACCCTTCACAACACTTGCTCTCTGGTGGGCAAAGATGCCATTGGCTCCTTCCATGCTGAGCACTGCGGCTCTGCAACTTATAAACGCTAAGAGTCTGTGCAGCCACCATGGAGCAAGGAGCCTGTGTCTTCCTGTGTTTCAGGGCCTAGGCTAGACCTGAGGGCAACCAAACCTAGATCAAGGTTGTGAGGTCGTTCTCTGCAGCTCAGGCTCCCTGAGGGCTAGGATGGCCAGATTCAAAGCAGGAGAGAACATTAAGTATTTACGTTTTGCACAGTGTGGCAAAAGCCAAGGCTGCAGCAACTTCTTCTGGCAGTTCCTTCCTTGTCCCTGTCTTCTATTCCTCCCCCAATGCTGCTGTGATTGATCAGGGCTCTATGCGTGCCACACAGCAAGCAGGAGTGAGGAAGTGAAGGACAGAGCCAGGGAGAGAATGGGAAGGAGGCTGCCTCAACTCCTGTTATAAAGGTAAAGGTAAAGGGATCCCTGACAATTAAGTCCAGTCGTGAACGACTCTGGGGTTGCGACACTCATCTCGCTTTAAAGGCTGAGGGAGCCGCCATTTGTCTGCTTCCGCAGACAGTTTTTCCAGGTCATGTGGCCAGCATGAGTAAGCCGCTTCTGGTGAAACCAGAGCAGCGCAAAGAAACACCGTTTACCTTCCCGCCAGAGTGGTACCTATTTGTCTACTTGCACACTGACGTGCTTTTGAACTGCTAGGTTGGCAGGAGCAGGGACCGAGCAACGGGAGCTCACCCTGTTGTGGGGATTCAAACTGCCAACCTTTCTATCGGCAAGCCCACAGTGGTTTAACACACAGTGCCACCCTATTATAGTGACTCCTGTTTTAGCGAGTCTATGTGTGTTCTGTGGTGTTGGGCAACCCCACTGAGGTCAGTTGCTAGAATTGGAAACTCCATTGGTAACTTTATCCTCCATGAATAGGTCTAATCCCCATTCAAAGCCATCCAAGTTGGTAACATCACTGCAAATTGTGGGGGCAGGTTCCATTTGCTGCATGAGGAAGTATTTTCTTTTCGTCTGTCCTGAATCATCCATAATTCATCTTCATTTGATGTCCCTGAGTTCTAGGGGTTTTTTTTGGGGGGGCGAAGACTTTTTCCTACCCACTTTCTCTATAACATGCATAATTTTATACATGTCTATCATGTCACCTCTTACTTGAATTTTCAAAAAGCCTCAAATGCTGCAACTTTCCCTTATAGGGCAGTTGCTCCATCACCTTGATTGTTTTGGCTGCCCTGAACCTTTTCCAACTCTACAATATCCCTCCTGAGGGAAGGCGACCAGAATTGTGTGCCTAGCGTTCCAACTGAGGTTGCACCATAGACATGGCAATCTCAGAGTTTATAACTTAGAGATATCCAGTCCACTAAGTATTAAGAAGTTGGTAATTTGAGGACTCGCCCTAAGGTCACATGATGCAGGCAGTTCCAGTGACCTATCCATTGCTAGGGATATCTTGGGGAAAGGCTGTGGCTCAGAGGTAGAGCACACGATTTGCTTGCTGGGTAAATAGTGCTGAGCTACATGGCCCAGTGGCCTGACTCCATATAAGGCAGATTATTGTGTTCCTAGATCCTGGATGCTCTAGAGTCAAGCTGTTTCAAGCCATTCCTCCTTCGTCTAATCTGCCTGTGAAGCATCACAGACATGGTACAGTCATCCTGAGATTGCACCACCTCAGAATGCATGTAAAAGGGGAACTGTGTGTGCAAGCAGAACAAAACAGAACCAAAACCCCCAAAACTATTACAACTTGGCTATGCCACGCTAAAAACCTCTCTCCTTAGCAAGCAAACTTTCCGCAGGCGGTGATGCTGGGATTCCTTTCATTGGCCTTCTGATCTTTAGTCCTTAGTGTACACGCAGGCTACGCTTTTGATCTTTTCTCCAGAAAAAAGAAACCACGAGACTCAGAAACTTCTTATGTGTGTGCATATTTATTTTTTAAACAAAAGTTGGGGTTTCTGACCATGAATGCTGAAGCTTCAAGCAAACCTCCCAGTACCATGAGGCCTGCAGTAAAAAGGCTCAGGTTGGCAAAACGACTGATGTAATAAACAGAAGCGGGCTTGTTTATTCAGACTGTTGGGCATCAGCTGAGGGTAATTTGCTGTAATGCCTGAAGAGCACAGCCTTTGCTGAAGAGGAACTTGTGGGAAAGGCTGTCGTTTGCTCCTGAAAAGTCTCGTTTAATACTTCAGTTTATTTTTTTTTTTATAAAATTTTTATTGGTTTTACAAAGTTTTTAAATAACAAACAAACACTTAAAAAGACAAACATACACGTATAGTTTCATACCATATTTTCATAAACCTCTTTTCTTGGACTTCCCCTCCCCCCCCCTTTCTGCATCCCAATGTCCATAATTTTTAGCAACTCCCAATTGTTACTTCCAACCTCTGTCATCTTAGTCTTCTCTATTTTCTGGCCTTATATCACTGTATCCCTTTGTCTCTAAAAACCACAACACTTTAACATTCATTAAGTTTATAATAGTCCTTAAGGTAGCTTTTAAATTTTCTCCATTCTTCTTCCACCGTCTCCTTTCGTTGGTCACGGATTCTGCCTGTCATCTCAGCCAATGTCATATAGTCCATCACTTTCATCTGCCATTCTTCCAGCGTGGGTAGATCTTGTGTCTTCCAATACTTCGCGATAAGTATTCTTGCTGCTGTTGTAGCATACATAAAAAAAGTTCTATCCCCTTTTGACACCAATTGGCCGACAATGCCCAAGAGAAAGGCCTCTGGTTTTTTAGGAAAAGTACATTTAAGTACCTTTTTCATTTCATTATAGATCATTTCCCAGAAAGCCTTAATCTTCGGGCACGTCCACCAGAGGTGATAGAAGGTACCTTCAGTCTCTCTACATTTCCAACATTTATTATCGGGCAAATGGTAAATTTTTGCCAGCTTGACTGGAGTCATGTACCACCTGTAAACCATTTTCATAATATTTTCCTTTAAGGCATTACATGCCGTGAATTTAATACCAGTGTTCCATAACCATTCCCAGTCAGCTGACATAATATTGTGCCCAACGTCCTGTGCCCACTTGATCATAACCGATTTAACTGTTTCGTCCTGTGTATTCCATTTCAGCAACAAGTTATACATTCTAGATAAAATCTTAGTATTGGGTTCTAGTAGTTCAGTTTCTAGTTTTGATTTTTCCACCTGGAAGCCAATTTTCCTATCCTGTTTGAAAAACTCCATTATTTGACGGTATTGAAACCAATTTTGTACTTTATGTTTCAGTTTCTCCTGGCTTTGTAGTTTAAACTTATCTCCATCCTGTTCCAAAATTTCCCAATACTTCGGCCATCCGACCTCCATATTGAGTTTCTTCACTGCTTTAGCCTCCACTGGTGAGACCCATCTAGGGGTTTTGTTTTCCAACAAATCTTTATATCTTGTCCAAACATTATATAGTGCTTTCCTAACAATATGATTTTTAAAAGCGCTATTAGCTTTATCATACCATAAATATGCATGCCAACCAAAAACATTGTTGAAACCCTCCAGATCCAAAATGTCCGTATTCTCGAGGAGCATCCATTCTTTCAGCCAGCAAAAAGCAGCTGCCTCATAGTACAATTTTAAGTCCGGCAGGGCAAAACCCCCTCTTTCTTTTGCATCTGTCAATATTTTAAATTTAATTCTGGGCTTTTTGCCCTGCCAGACAAATTTCGAAATATCTTTCTGCCACCTCTTGAAACATTCCAACTTGTCAAGAATCTGCAAGGTCTGAAACAAAAATAACATTCTAGGCAATACATTCATTTTGATCACAGCAATTCGGCCTAACATTGACAATTTCAAATTTGACCATATTTCTAGATCTTTTTTGATTTCTGACCAACATTTTTCATAGTTGTCCTTATACAGGTTCACATTTTTAGATGTCAAATAAACCCCTAAGTATTTGACCTTCTTAACCACTGTCAGCCCTGTCTCTTCTTGGAATTTCTCCTTTTCCATATCTGTTAAGTTTTTTCCTAAAACTTTGGTTTTTTGTTTATTCAACTTAAATCCAGCTACCTGGCCAAACTGTTGTATTATTTCTAGAACCTTTTTCGTACTAGTGATTGGCTCTTGTAAAGTCAAAACTAAGTCATCTGCAAACGCTCTTAACTTGTAATGTTTAGCTCCGACCTGCACTCCTTTAACCTGCTGGTCATTCCTTATCATATTCAGCAACACCTCCAGAACTGAAATAAAAAGTAATGGGGAAATTGGGCACCCCTGTCGTGTTCCTTTTTCTATCTTAAGCTCCTCAGTTACTACGTTGTTTACAATCAATTTAGCCTTTTGTTCAGAATATACTGCAGCCATACCATTCTCAAAACCTTGACCTACCCCCATCCCATGAAGGTTCTTCATCATAAAGCTCCAAGAAATGTTATCAAAGGCTTTCTCCGCGTCCACAAAAATCAATACTGCTTTAGTGTTTATATTCACCTCTAGCTTTTCCAAAATGTCTATTACATTCCTTACATTGTCTGCCAGGTGTCTTTTAGGGAGAAAGCCTGCTTGGTTCTTATGAATCCTTTCCATCAACACTCTTTTAAATCTTTTTGCCAAAATGTCTGCGAAAATTTTATAATCCACATTAAGTAGTGATATTGGGCGGTAGTTCTTTAGTTGAGTCTTTTCAGTCTCTGTCTTTGGTATGAGTGAAATATATGCTTCTTTCCACGATTCAGGTGCCTTCTTTCCCTCAAGGATCTCATTACAGACTTCTTTTAATGGTTGAGTCAACCATTCCTTCAACGATTTGTAATATCTAGAAGTCAGTCCATCTGGTCCTGGAGATTTGCCCAATTGCATGTTCTGAATGGCGGCCTCTATCTCTTGTTCTGATATTCTCTGGTTCAGATCCATCTTACTTTGATGAGAGATTTTTTGTAATCCATATTTATCAAGGAATTTGTCTATATCTTCTTCATTTTGCGAACCTTGAGTATATAGCTTTTTAAAATAACTCAAAAAACAGTTTCTAATTTCATTAGGTTTAGATATATTCTTTCCATCCACTTCTAGGCTTGTAACCGTATTCAATTTCTGCCTTTTCTTCAATTGCCATGCCAGAAGTTTGCCACATTTATTTGCTGATTCAAATGTCTTTTGTTTCATTTGTTTTATCTTCCATTCAATCTCTTGGTTCATCAATTCCATATATTGTATTTGATATAGCTTGATCTCTCTTAGAATCTCCTGGGACTTTGGTTTTGTTCTTAATTTTTTCTCTCCTTCTTTTATCTTTTCCAAAATCTTTTCTTTTTTCTCATTTTGTTTTTTCCTCTTTATTGAATTTTGTTGAATCAAAAAGCCTCTCATCACTGCTTTACTTGCGTCCCAGATCACTCTCTTTTCCACGTCGGTCCTCAAATTTATTTCAAAATAGTCTTTTAGAGTTTTTTGGGCCTTCATAAGGATCTCCTTATCTCGAAAGAGGGTGTCATTCATTCTCCATCTGAATTGACCAGTTGTTGTAAGTTTCATCTCCATCCTCACGGCATTATGGTCGGAGCAAGTTTTTGGGCAGATTTCCACCTTCTTAACCTTTGGAGCCATACCACTAGTAATCCAAATTTGATCGATTCTGGTCCAGGTCATCATTGCTTGAGAGAAAAAGGTTCCCTCTCTCTCCAGAGGGTTCCTTGTTCTCCATATATCTATCAAATCCATGTTTTCCGTCATTTCGAAGAAAGTCTTAGGAAGTCTCCCTTCCTTGCTAACTGTTAGTCTTTGTGCCTTGTCCATGTTAGTGGAGACCACACCATTCATGTCTCCCATGATTATCATATTGTAATCCAGATAGTCCATCAGAGTTTCATGAAGTCTCTTAAAGAAGTCAGATTTACCTTCATTTGGTGCATAAATTCCCACAACTAAAAGTTTTTCTCCTTGTATTTGTATCTCCACAGCCAGATATCTCCCTTGTTCATCTTTAAATATCATTTTTGGGGCCCATTTCTCTTTCACGTATATTACAACTCCTCTTTTCTTGACTTTATCTGATGCAATAAATTCTTGTCCTAGTCTTTTATTTATAAGTAGTCTTCTATGGGCTCTGGTTATGTGAGTTTCTTGTAGACATATCAAGTCCAGTTGTTCTCTGTTCAAAATATGAAACACTTGTCTTCTCTTCAAAGGCCCATTCAGTCCATTACAATTCCAGCTAAGGAATTGCAAGGCCATCTTATTATTTTTCTGAAACTCCTCCAACAGCTCCAAGTTGTTGCTCTTCTTCTGATGGTGGTGGTTTTTGTCCAAACGAGAGATTCAAGATATCTAGTACTCTCCTCTGTTCTGCAAGTACGTCCACTGTCCCCTTCTGTAGGTCCTCCTGATTTCTTGCTAAAAATTTGTCCTTGTCTTGAATAGTCTTTATCTTCACCTTCTTTCCCCTGTAATCAAATGACAGTCCTTGTGGGAATTCCCACCTAAAGCGGATAGAGTTTTTCTTCAGCAGAAGAGTCAAATCTTTGTAGAAGTTTCTTAAATCCAGAATATATTTTGGGATATCTTTAAAAATCTGTATAGCTGAATTTCCGATTTGCAAGGCCTTTCCAAAGTGTAGTCCTAATATTTTGTCTCTTTCGTCCTTGGATCTAAGTGTAATCAGGCAATCTCTCGGGGTCTTTCTGTCCTGCTTTTTGCCCAGTCTGAAAGCTGTTGTAATTTTGAATTCGTCTTCTTCAAGATCCCAGCAGTCAGCAAACTCCCGTGTCAGATATTCTGCGAGATTGTCTCCTTCATTCTCTGGAATCAGTCTTAATTTTAAGTTTCTCTCTTTTCTCTGTAACTCCCACAGGGCCAAAGTTGCGTCGTGTTCATAAACCTTCTTAGCGATCGGCTCTAATTTCTCTTGTGTCCCTTCAGCAGTAACTTTGGCATCTTCAGCAATTTTACGCGTAGTAGCATTTTCCTCCACCAATTTATTTATTGATTCTGTATTCTGGTTTAGTCTTACTGATATTTCTGTTAATTTTTGTGTATTTTCTGAAGTCTGTTTTGTCAGAGACTCCAAAGATTGATTTATTTTAAGCAGGGCTTCTGTCACGGCATCCATAGAGGCAGCCGTCCCTTTTTCTTGTCCTGTTGTTCCTGCAGATCCAATAGTTACGCCTGAAATTGAGCCTCTTTTCTTTGTCTGTTGCTGCAGCTGCTGTTGTTGTTGTTGCTTGGTCTTGGCTCTTGTGACTATCTCTTCTTGTGAGCCACTCATGTCAAGGTCGTTTCCCACGGGAGCTATTCCCCGTTGGAAAATTCCACTGTCCCAAGCTGTGCCAAGTTTTACTTTACCCTCTAGAGGGAGCAAATCAAAATGGCCAAAAATAAAATGTCCAAGTACAAAGACAAAGGAGAATATCCAAGGATGTAAAAAGAAAAGTTTTTTAACGCAGTTAAAGCAAGTATAACTGGAGGCTTATAGCTACAAATTGCCACAGTTTCCCAATATATACTGTTTCATCTTGTAATGTACTGTAGCCAGGCACTGTATAAACTTTGTATCGCAGTATCACTTTTACAGGAGAAAGTCAGTTCAGTGTTCTATTGTCCTAAAAGGCAGACCGTTTCATACTTTTATTAGCTGAGACAGCAGAGGATTTTTACTGTAAATAGGTCGTGCAGTTACTAAAGTCTCTTTCACCTCCCCTCTGCCCTGCTAGCTAGAGGGGAGATCTAAGGTCTGAGTGTCCGGTTTAGTTATATAAAAGCGAGTTTCAACGGATGCAGATTTAGAGTTCCGTTGCTTTCATTTTCATGCAGTCGAGGGGAGGGAGACTTCCTTGATTTAACCTCCCCGCTTTTAGTCCGATTTTCAGAATTTGAGGGGTCCCAATTGTTTTCAGTTCATACTCACGGGAATTCAGTCCAAATTTTCTTTCAGGAAGGAATCGGCGCTCTCCGCTTATGGCGACGCGGCTTCACTCCGCAGGCTGGGTGACGACTCTCAGCACCGCGCTCACTCCCGATGCCGCTCCGTAGCCTTTAAAAAGGCTCTTTCGCAGTACCGGGGGGCGCAAAGGTGCCCACCGAATCTCCTTGTTCTCAGGCTTCAGCGCCTGAGATTTTAGGGGTCCCCCGCTCGCCGTAGCGGGTAAGACCCAAACTTGCGGAGCAGTCCTTCTCCGGAGCTCGGAGATAGGACCGCCATTAAGCGCTGGCACCAACCGGAAGTCTCGTTTAATACTTCAGTTTAGACCATTTTTGGTGGGGCATGCCTCATTGTCAGTCCTCGAGATTTTACAGTGCAATTCTCCAACCAAAAAATGTGTACAAAAATACATACCGGAGGAAAAAGAGTGTCAAAATGCATATATTAGTGAAAACAACAAACAAAAATGTATTATGTTAGGGGGAATTGTTTGCAAAAATATGTACAGTCGTACCTTGGATCCTGAACGCCCTCGATGTTTTGGCGCCCGAACGCTGCAAACCCAGAAGTGATTGTTCCAGTTTGCAAATGTTCTTTCGGAACCCGAACATCTGGCGGGGCTTCCGTGGCTTCTGATTGGCTGCAGGAGCTTCCTGCAGCCAATCAGAAGCTGCAACTTGGTTTTCAAATGTTTTGGTAGTCGAACGGACTTCTGGAATGGACTCCATTCAACTTCCAAGGTACGACTGTGTGTTAATCAAAATGCCTGGCAAATAGTTTCTTATTAGGAGAAATTTGCACAGAAAGGCTTATGGCTTTTCTTTAAAATTGGGAATTGATGTGGAAATGTGGAGAGCTGAATTTAAGATTGGAAAAACAAGAAAGGGACTGAACTGAACACAATAATATTCTAGGGAAGCAGTTTCCCAGGGGTGCGGCCGCTGTCATGTGCTGACAGCTTCTAGGAGCCACTGATGCAAGGTTCAGATCAGTGGTGCACAAACGACCCCAGAAGGAGCAGGATATGTCCCTCACCAGAGGTACTACCCTGGCCCTAACACCTGGAGAGGAGTCCCTAAGGCCTTGCACACTCCTAGCAACTCCTGCAGCTAAGCTGCTGCCAAACATATTGCTCTGCTTATCTTTGCACACATCAACAAGGTTGAGAGGGGTGTGTGTGTGTGTGGTCATCTGGGAAGCCCAGGAGCTCCATTCATCCTGTCCAGGCTTGCGCCTCAGAGAGGTCACTTTGGTGCTGCTAATGCAGCCGTTTGACTTCACCCCCGAATGCTCAGAAAGACGGATGCCAACAATTCTCGGAGGAATACACCTATATGAAGGAAGTTGTGGCAAAAAATGTGTGAATTCTCAAAATGGGCCTCTCAATAGCCCCTTTCCAACTTGAATTGTGTGAAGGGGTTCTGGGAGCAGGGCATTGTTGGATATCGGGAAGTTCTGGGGTAGTTTCCTTAGAAGGTGGATATTACTATTATTTTATTGGGGAACTATTCATCCTTACCTCCCCATCAGCAATCTGCCATTTGTGTGAAATATACTCAGAGTCGAGTGTGGATTTCATGCTCTTTATTCATCTCATAGTAGTGAGGAATGAAAGTTTCCCCAAAATATCTGCTTCATATACATTATTTACACAATGGGCTGCACATGATTGGCTGATTCCGGGATTCTCCTGTAGGCCAATCAGGTTGCGGATTCACTTCCACCTGGAGCTGGATTGGGTGGCTCCTGCGGACCAATCATACTGCTGCATTGTTCTAGGACCAATCAGACTGCTGCATTCTGAATCCTATTGTTCTAGGACCAATCAGACTGCTGCATTTTGGATCCTATTAAACTCAGTACATAACATAGGCAATGGTCTCCTAATGAAACCATGTGTTTATGCTCAGTCTCCCTTGCTATAAATGAATTATGTTACGTTTGCTGCTTTGGTCTGCCCATATTCTTGAGTTATTTCTAAAGTTGCTATTAAAACTGAAAGAATGCCAAAGCCAAACACAATTTCTTCTAGTATGGGAAGTTATTTTTGAACCATTACTTGTCCTTGGAGCCATGGAAATAAATTCCATTGCCAGTGGGTGACCTACAGTGATGGGAAAAAGGACATTAGACATTGAAGATATTTCTCTTAACCTCTTTCTGTAGTTTCTGTGCGACCAGAAAATAATACCTCTTATTTTAATGCTATAGAGGAGGGGTTCACAAACTTTCTATTCCCATGATCCACTTGAGAGAGATGAAAATTCCTGAGGGCTGCCCATCGCAACATGGGGTGGATGTACACACAGGAAAACCCCCACTATAAATAAGTCATAAATTAAATTGTTATAACAAAAGAAAAAAAAACCCTATGTAAAATCTCAAAGATAAGTTTTGTGCTCTACAGCACCATCTGGTGTTGTTTGTTTACAATGCATTTCAAATGCTGTTTTCTGACTAATGTAGCTGAGTCCATGGTGGTGCAGGGGCAGAGTCAATTACAAAAAACATGGCGGTGGAGGTGGAGATCGGCACAATCAGCTCACAACTACAGATATCACTTTCTATTGATATCTACTCCCTCTTTAGAAAAGTGATTTCCTTGTTGCAAAGTGTCCCGCAACTTTAACTTTCCTCGGGCTAAGTACAGATACTGGCTCTGGAGGTTTTGTGACTTATTCTCCCTGTTTTAGGCAGAATTTGCTGATCCAAAGGCTTTTACTTTATTTTTTGCCCTCCCTGCTGCTTCTTTTTTTATATAAAAAAAACTAATCTCCTAATGTCTTCTCCCATTCTCTTATCCCCAGTACAGCGGTACCTCGGGTTAAGAACTTAATTCGTTCTGGAGGTCCGTTCTTAACCTGAAACTGTTCTTAACCTGAAGCACCACTTTAGCTAATGGGGCCTTCGCCATGTGATTTCTGTTCTCATCCTGAAGCAAAGTTCTTAACCCGAGGTACTATTTCTGGGTTAGCGGAGTTTGTAACCTGAAGCGTCTGTAACCCGAGGCACCACTGTATATTATTATTTTAAACAAACATCACATTCATCTCTCTTTCTAATTTATTCTCTTCATAATTTCCCTCAACACCTCCTTTGTGCCTTTCCCCTCAGAGGAGGGACACCACCTCCTTTCCACCTGCTTCCTCCCTGAACTACCCTTTCCCCTTTGGCACCTTAACTTAATGTGTGGGGAATTGCTGGAGCTATCCTCAGTCCATGCAAAAGGCTAAGGTGTGCCCAGGGGACAGGGCAGGTGAGCAAGGAGGCGCTGGGCAGGATGTGACTCTGAGCACACCTGAAAGTGGCCTGAGATGACACACACACACACAGTGCTTTTTTTCTAGAAAAAGAGGTGCAGGAACTCCCACCTTTTGGAGATGGACAGCCCTAAGTTGTTGACCCCCCCTTTTTTTTTTAGAAGGCCAATTGTCGTGATTGGCTTTGGAGTTATTGGAAGCAAAGCTGATCTTAAACTGTAGTTGTTGTTTAGTTGTGTCTGACTCTTCGTGACCCCATGGACCAGAGCATGCCTGGCACTTCTGTCTTCCACTGCCTCCTGCAGTTTAGTCAAACTCATGCTGGTAGCTTCGAGAACACTGTCCAACCATCTCGTCCTCTGTCGTCCCCTTCTCCTTGTGCCCTCCATCTTTCCCAACATCAGGGTCTTTTCCAGGGAGTCTTCCCTTCTCATGAGGTGGCCAAAGTATTGGAGCCTCAGCTTCAAGATCTGTCCTTCCAGTGAGCACTCAGGGCTGATTTCCTTAAGAATGGAGAGGTTTGATCTTCTTGCAGTCCATGGGACTCTCAAGAGTCTCCTCCAGCACCATAATTCAAAAGCATCAATTCTTTGGCGATCAGCCTTCTTTATGGTCCACTTCCATACATCACTACTGGGAAAACCAAAACTTTAACTATACGGACCTTTGTTAGCAAGGTGATGTCTCTGCTTTTTAAGATGCTGTCTAGGTTTGTCATTGCTTTTCTCCCAAGGAGCAGGCATCTTTTAATTTTGTGGCTGCTCTCACTATCTGCAGTGACCATGGAGCCCAAGAAAGTAAAATCTCTCACTGCCTCCATTTCTTCCCCTTCTATTTGCCAGGAGGTGATGGGCCCAGTGGCCATGATCTTCGTTCTTTTTGATGTTGAGCTTCAGACCATATTTTGCGCTCTCCTCTTTCACCCTCATTAAAAGGTTCTTTAATTCCTCCTCACTTTCTGCCATCAATGTTGTCACCTGAATATCTGAGGTTGTTGATATTTCTTCTGGCAATCTTAATTCAGGCTAGGGATTCATCCAGCCCAGCCTTTCGCATGATGAATTCTGCATATAAGTTAAATAAGCAGGGAGACAATATACAGCCTTGTCGTACTCCCTTAAACTGTAGACACTTTTAATAATGACCCCCAGAGTTCTTAGTCATCTCCACAATCATTTTTGTCTGCTTTAACATTTTGCAATGTGCAAAGGGGGAATCATATGTTCTCTGAGCAACAAGATGGATTGTATCCCTTCAGACTTCCGGGTAAGTCTGCATTCGATATGTATGTGTGTGTGTGTGTGTGTGTGTGTGTGTGTGTGTGTCTATGCTCAGATTGCAGCACCTGTTTCATCCCCTACCCCCCCCCAAAAAAAATTGGTCTTCCTTGTAAAATAGTTTGCTTTTGGAACAAATCTCCCGAACGCCCCTCAGATGAAAAAAGCTTTCCATGAGCCATGAATGATCCGCAAAGCTCCAATCCCCAATTGTTGAGATGATTTTGTTGTTGCTATTGTTGCTTTTAACGTCTGTCTTGGTGGAGGAGAACACCAGGTTTTCCAGTTGCACAGAAGTCTTTGTGAGGCAGAGGGTAAATCAGTCAATCAATCAATCAATCAATCAATCAGAGCATAAGAACAAGAATAAGAATAAGAACATCTAGTCCGGCATCCTGTTTTCACAGTGGCCAACCAGATTCCTGTGGGAAACCCACAAGCAATTTCTGAGCCCGAGAGCACACACGCCCCCTGCAGTTTCCAGTGACTGGTACTGTATTTCGAAGCATCTCTGCCTCCATGGCTAGCAGCCATTGAAAAGCCTGGCCCACTATGAATTCATCTAATCTTCTTTGAAAACCATCCAAGTTAGTGGTCCTTACTGCTTCCTGTGGGAGGGAGGTCCACCATTTAACTATGTGCTGCATGATACCTGTTCTGAATCTTCCAACATCCAGCATCATTGCAGGTCCATGAGTTTCTGTTGTTATGAGAGAGGGAGAAAAACCTGAATTGGAGTGGAGGTTGGGTAAATATTTTGGAGAAGGGTGAATCTCGAAAGATGACTGCACAGTCCAGGAAGGGCGAATTGCATAGGTTTGCCTCTAAATGAGAACGGAACCAAATTTTCTCCCCCATTCCTGTGCCATGCCTTCTGGCGCATTTTAGGATACTTTCTGGGTAGGTTCCCAGCCACTGCTGTGACCATCACCACTACCAGGTAAGCGCTTCTGGATCCCTGAGACTGCCAGCAACCAGAGCTTTGAGGTTGTCCTCCAGTTGGGTTTCTGGATAATTCTAGAAGAGTAAAAACTATACTTGTGGTTGGGAGTGTCTGAAGCGGTGAGCCTGCTCTCTGCCGGCTCCTTGTACAATTTAGGACCCTGCACAATGCCGTTTCTAAATCACAGGGGAGCCTCTGTGTATAGAGCGGGATCCGTGCTTCAGACCTCGTCCTCAAGCATGCAAGTGGTGGAGATGCTTGGTGATGGGGCATCTACACACTCCCCCTGAAGGCCCAAATAAGCCTCACGCTGCTGTCTTTTCCATTCCACATGAAGGCATTGTTAATTCATTTTACACAAAGGCATTATTAGTCGTCGTCCCCCCCCAATAAATATCTGATGAGATCTTAGTACAGTGGTACCTCGGGTTACATATGCTTCAGGTTACATACGCTTCAGGTTACAGACTCTGCTAACCCAGAAATAGTACCTTGGGTTAAGAAGAAGAAGAGGAGGAGGAGTTTGGATTTGAAATCCCGCCCTTCACTCCCTTTAAGGAGTCTCAAAGCGGCTAACATTCTCCTTTCCCTTCCTCCCCCACAGCAAACACTCTGTGAGGTGAGTGGGGCTGAGAGACTTCAAAGAAGTGTGACTGGCCCAAGGTCACCCAGCAGCTGCATGTGGAGGAGCAGAGACAGATTACGAGACTACCGCTCTTAACCACTACACCACACTGCCGTGGGAGAGGGCCATTAAAACTTTGCTTCAGGATGAGAACAGAAATCATGCTCTGATGGCACGGCGGCAGCAGGAGGCCCCATTAGCTAAAGTGGTGCTTCAGGTTAAGAACAGTTTCAGGTTAAGAACGGACCTCCAGAACGAATTAAGTACTTAACCCGAGGTACCACTGTATTGATTTTAGTATTCTGATTTTGATCATGTTCCCCACCCCAGCCATTTTAACATTAAAAAATATATTTTTAAAAGTGTAAACTGCCCTAATATTTTCTGCAGAAGGGTAGCATATATGTTTAACAACAACTCTGATTTGTATAGCCTCACTTTGGGCCAAACTCTATGACTCTATGTCCCTCATGATCCCTTCCAATTCTATGAGAGAAAGAGAGAGAGAGAGAGAGAGAGAGAACGAGAACTAACTAACTGAAGCCTTGCTGAACTCAGTGGTACTTACATACAACAAGATTGTACTGGTGAACTCTATAAATGCTAAGTATTATATAGGAATTCTGTCCCTGTTTGTATCTGGCCACCCTAACTCTGAACAATCCCCACACCCGTCCTCAAAGATATTGTAGGCTGCTGACTGCATCGCATGGAATTACTATTTTTCAGAATCCCCCCTCCCTGGGTGAAAGGTTAGCTCAGAGGATCATTGTTTGTCTTGTAAAATATACTGCTGAAAGCATGCAGCTAGCTGAATTAATTAGTGTTCCTGCTGGAATTTTACCTTTTGCATTTCCTGGCTTCTCGCGACTGTCCTTGCGCATGACCTTAATGTTTTGTTTAGCGCAGAGTTCTGCAAGATGCGAGGAAAAAGAGAGGGAAAGAAGGAGGGAGGGTGTCGGCAGAGTGATAAAAGCATTCATAAAACAAGCTCATTCACAGGTGATTAAGGCTTTTATATAGCATTTTAATTAAAAACCCAGAAGCGGGTTTAGTGCTGCCGTGGGAGAGGGCAATTAAAACAAGCTGTCAAGTGCAGTATACATAGGGTATGTTCAGACATAACACCTATCCATGGATTTTTGTTACATGAATGTGCACTGAAGGGCCTGTGATCTGTGGCTCTTTCTTTTCCCCTGCATGGCAAGATACCTTCTTTCCAATCCTTACTTGTCACAAACCATAGTTTACAGTTTTGTCCAAATGGACAGAAGACGGTCAGTGCTTGCTTATGAACCAGGAGGGAATATTGTTGAACATGGGGAGTGAAATATACTCGGAGTCGAGAGTGGATTTATTCAGCTCTTAGTGGTGAGGAGGAATGGAAGTTCCCCCAGAATTTCTGTTTATATCCATTATTTACACAATGGGCCCCACGTGATTGGCTAATTCACCTGTAGGTGAATCAGGTTGCGGATTCACTTCCACCTGGAGCTGGATTGGGTGGTTCCTGTGGACCAATCAGACTGCTGCATTCTGGATCCTATTGTTCTAGGACCAATAAGACTGCTGCATTCTGAATCCTATTGTTCTAGGGCCAATCAGACTGCTGCATTTTGGATCCAATTCAACTCAGTACATAACAGGGAGGAAAGTGAGAGGTGTGTGGATGAGCCCAAGGTTCCTCAGTGCTTTCTCACAGAATGCCAAACCAAAGATCTCCACAGATATGCACAAATTTATGTCTGTTTCACAGTGACAAGCCCATTCAGGAAAATCACTTGAAAGCTGATTTACAATTTCAATTAATAAAGCCGGACTGAATTTTCTGAAAACAGTCAGGAAAGAGCGGGGGAGGGGGCAGATGCAAGACAGACCTCCTGCACCTTTAATAGCTGGATAGAAGAAGGATTTCAGCAGGTGTAGCTTGTCACCTATTCTACACAATTACTAAAGGCGCATCTGGCTGCTGTGCAGTATTCTGGATTTCCTGCATGGATCTGTTCTCAACAGAGCAGAAAAGGAATCGTTAAGGCCACCAGGGTTGAAAGTGGCTTCTCTCTTATCAGACGTGAAGGTTGGGGGTGAGTATGAGTTTGTAACTTACCAGCTTTGCCCAGTGCACAGTGAGTTTGCTCCACAGCCCTGGTTTTCCAGCAAACAGACCCTTGTAAAACTATATCGAGTTGAATGGCATTTAGGGCTGTTGTTGTTGTTTTGCCAGGGATTGCCATGCCTTGAAAGCCTTTAAAGGCACACACAGAAGAACGAAGGGATGGGCTGAATTCAAACAAAACTTCTATGTTCACATGAGCTAATGTGTTTATTTTAACTGGCATCCCAAATGAGCTGTTCTGTTTGGGAAAAAGCAAGCTGCTGGATACATATCCTTTTTTAAAAAAAATGTGGTGCACAAGTTCAGTATCTTCAATGAACATGGAAACATAGTCAAGTTTACAGTAAGGACTGCATACATGGTTACATGAAAGGAACACGGAGGGAGACGTCAGTCCAGAACAACTTTAAATGGAGGGGTTTCTTTTTTATTTTCTTTTTTTTGAGCAGGATGATAGGATGATAGATGCTGCCATTTTGTCTTGATTCCGAATGCCCCTTTTGCAATGCAGTACATTTTGCATTGTGGGTTTTTGACTGATAAACCACCACGTCACACTCAATTTCATTCATGAAAGTGGGTTGTGGTATGACACAACAAGGATTGTCAATGGACCTGTTATCACTCCCCTACCCTTTTCCACTCATGCATGCTTCCATTCCCCTATGAGTCACTGTGAGGTATGCCAAAATGCTGCCAAATATTTCATTACACGAGCAAAGCACCCACAATATGGGTTTCTAGGGCTGCAAATGGGTTGTGTTTTTTTAATGGGAATTATCAGCACAGAAATGAGCACTAAACTTCTACATTCCGCTAGATTTCCAGAAGCACATTTTTGTGTGCGCTATTTTGCCTAATAGAGTCACTTTTGCAAGCAATTTCCCCTGTTGGGATGCTTTTTGTGTTATTTTCAGTAATATATGCATTTTTGTTCCCACTTTAGTCTAAAATACACAGTCTGTATGCATTTTCTGATTGGAGGACTGCATCACAAAATGAGGAGGGCTGTGAGTTTTGAAGGACAGCTGCATTTCAGCTTGTGTGTGGGTCTCAAAAGTGTGAGCTGGGTAGGTTTTCATTAACATTTAGACCAAGCTAATTTCTCCCCCTGGTTTACATGTAGCACGCCAAAGGGTTAAACAGGTGCCTCTGAGTGGTTTCAACCACTTCTCAGTTTCTGCAAAACTTGTCCCTGTTTATAGCAGGTCTGAACAATGGCCAATGACCCTCCCTCCCTTGTAGTCTTCTGGAGAATTTTTCACTTCCAAATATTTCTGAACAGGTTTTGATAGAAAACAGATTTATTTGTTTTCCTTCCAGACGGACTAAGAATATCTAATTCTTTTAGATATTGCAGAAGAATGCTTGACATAGCTATAAATTCAGGGTGCCAGTTTAAACAACCTAAGCTCGAGTCAGGATTGCTGCTAGTTTGCTCGACTTTTCGGATGGTGGAGGGGGGTGGGGAAGGGAGAATTGGAACGGCTCGCCTGTCTTCTTCCCTGGGGTCGCTTGCTTGTGGTTCAGCAGATGCCATAGCATACACGCAACTGAAGCAATACATTTTATACCCTCAAAGGCCAGAACGTACACTGCGCTTGGAATTAGCCATTTCACATCCTAGACGAGGCTATGCATACAAACAGACCCAGTCAGTCTCATGCCTCCAGTAATAGCAGCTGCTAAAAGAGTTGGTGACCTTCAGCTCTGGCCACTTTAACCTCCACCATCATCCCTCAATTTTTTCTAAGCTGTTTTTGGGCACTGTGAATTGTTTACAATATGTGTCCACTTCCTCCAGATCCTTTCTGCAGCCTCCTTAAGCTTTGTAGTATTGCAGACCACAACTCTAGCTTGTATCATCTTAACGAAATCTTGCGTGCTCTTACATTACAACTTTTTTTGGGGGGTGAGCAGCATGCCTTCCCTGTGCCCCGATTTCATTATTCTAATAAGCATTTAAGGCTACTGTAGAGACTAGGATTCTTTTTTTAAAAAAGATCTTGTGATTCCCCCCTCCCCATTTTGTACTTTTCATATTAAAATTTTGCTACTTAAAAAGAAGCCTAGTAAAAGAAAATGAGTGGTGTGATGTCATTCCACTTCACCCTGCTGTACCCTCCACTCAGAATCATCAGTTTGGCTTTCGGAGGGCAAGGGGAAGGCTGACTGAGATGTCTGCCATATATTATGCTGGAAGTTACCAAGTCTATGGCGGGTGGGGAGATTAGGACATGAATCAGCTGCCGCCACAAGTCCCCAGCAACTTCTAGTTAGGGCCTGCATTCAGGAAGGGGGAGACATTTGATGCAGATCATGTATAAAGGTAAACTGCCCAGTCAGCACTTTGTAGAAAAGATACAGAAGCCAAAATGCAGCCATACTCTGAGATTTGCACACTTTTTTTGGAGAATAAACCAATTGCTATACATTTTGGAAAGTTGCATGTTCACTGTTTGTTTGGATGCCTCTTAAGTGATCATAAAGAAAGGTTAGTTTCCAAGATCAAGGCGAGGGCTTTTGTCTATGTTTGGATACAACTGGGCCCCATTTTGAATCAAGATGGTGGACTGAGCCTTTCAAAACCTCACTGATTTTAATCACTGATTTCATAACTGCGCCAATGTTTTGGTTTCTTAGAATGCCTAAGCAATGCTAGGCCTGAGGCTGCTTGTATAGTATATAGCAGAACATACCCTTAATCATTGAATACTAGGACTGCGATCCTTGAATGCCCATTGAAGTGCTGCAAGCATATATCTGTTTTCATGTGTATGGCAGCGCATGGGTGCTTGGATGTTGATAGGTTGGCACAGCTCCACATCACTGATATGTTGGCCATAGAACACTGCTTTGAAGGAAAGGGACCTAGGAAGGCATCTAGTCTACCCACCCTGCTCCGAGCAGCTTTTGCAGCGTAGAGCGCAGCTATAACATCCTGACAGATGGACCCTTAGCCTCTGCTTAAATAACCCCAGCCAATCAGAATTTATCGTTTTCCTCCCATGCCTGCATTCAGTGTCTCTGCATCAGAGTGCCAGAAACTGAGTTTCCCTTCTGCGTTTGTCATCATTTGGCCATTAGGAACTTTCAGCATTTGTCTCCCATTGTTTGCTGCTCCTTGCTTTGGCAAAAATAAGCTGAAAAGAGTTGCTGCTGTTTCCAGATCTAAATGTAAACGTAAAGGGACCCTTGACCATTAGGTTCAGTTGTGGCCAACACTGGGGTTGCGACGCTCATCTCAATTTTATTGGCCATGGGAGCTGACGTACAGCTTCCAGGTCATGTGGCCAGCATGACTAAGCCGCTTCTGGCGAACCAGAGCAGCGCACGGAAACGCCGTTTACCTTCCCGCTGGAGCGGTACCTATTGATCTACTTGCACTTTGATGTGCTTTTGAACTGCTAGGTTGGCAGGAGCAGGGACCGAGCAACAGGCACTCACCCCTTCACGGGGATTCGAACCGCCGACTGTCTGATCGGCAAGTCCTAGGCTCTGTGGTTTAACCCACAGCGCCACCCGCATCCCATTTCCAGATCTAGCTGAGCACAATAGGTTTGCCAAATGTTGTGATGTTGTTGTTGTTTAGTCATAGAATCATAGAATCATAGAGTTGGAATAGACCACAAGGGCCATCGAGTCCAACCCCCTGCCAAGCAGAAAACACCATCAGAGCACTCCTGACATATGGTTGTCAAGCCTCTGCTTAAAGACCTCCAAAGTAGGAGACTCCACCACACTCCTTGGCAGCAAATTCCACTGTCGAACAGCTCTTACTGTCAGGAAGTTCTTCCTAATGTTTAGGTGGAATCTTCTTTCTTGTAGTTTGGATCCATTGCTCCGTGTCCGCTTCTCTGGAGCAGCAGAAAACAACCTTTCTCCCTCCTCTATATGACATCCTTTTATATATTTGAACGTGGCTATCATATCACCCCTTAACCTCCTCTTCTCCAGGCTAAACATGCCCAGCTCCCTTAGTCGTTCCTCATAAGGCATCGTTTCCAGGCCTTTGACCATTTTGGTTGCCCTCCTCTGGACATGTTCCAGTTTGTCAGTGTCCTTCTTAAACTGTGGTGCCCAGAACTGGACACAGTACTCCAGATGAGGTCTGACCAGAGCAGAATACAGTGGCACTATTAGTCGTTTAGTCGTGTCCGACTCTTCGTGACCCCATTGACCAGAGCACGCCAGGCACCCCTGTCTTCCACTGCCTCCCGCAGCTTGGTCAGACTCATGTTTGTCGCTTCAAGAACACTGTCCAACCATCCCGTCTTCTGTCATCCCCTTCTCCTTCTGCCCTCACTTCCATACATCACTACTGGGAAAACCATAGCTTTAACTATACGGGCCTTTGTTGGCAAGGTGATGTCTCTGCTTTTTAATATGCTGTCTAGGTTTGCCATTGCCTTTCTCACAATATCACAATGCTGTGATATTGTGTGGTCATTTGTTCTGGGTGAGAGCTTTGGGGGGTGGAGCTCTCTGCCAGAGGGCAGAGCCTAGAGCAGTCTTTGCCAACCTGGTGCTCTCTGGGTATTTTGGACTGCAACTGCAGCCAGAGAGTTACAGTTCCTAGAACACCCTTGCGAAGAAGAGTGAGTAGTTGTTATACCACTCGGGGAATTGTAGCTCCAGGAGCGGAATAGGAACTTCATAATTACTCTCAGCACCCTTAAGAAACTAGAGCTCCAATAATTCTTTGGGGAAAGCTGTGACTGTTTAAAAGGGTATCATGGTACTGTTATGGGGCTTCCTGCTGCCGTTGCGCTGCCGCTTCACGATTTCTGTTCTTGTCCTGAAGCAAATTTCTTAACCCGAGGTAATATTTCTGGGTTAGCGGAGTCTGTAACCTGAAGCGTATGTAACCCGAGGTACCAGTGTAATAGGAAAATATTTGATGGTTGTCCAGCTCCCCTCCTCCACCTTCGTGTGATGTGCCCTTCAACTCGATAAGCATGACAACAGTCTTCCTGTTCAAATATTAAGGAAGGCCTCTGCATAGGTCTCCCCTCCTCCTCCATCTCACTTCCACCAAGTAATCATATGTGAGCAAACCCTATATATACATATAATCAGCAGGCAAGCTTTAACTAATTCCAGTTTTCTTTTTGTCTCCTTAAAATTGCACTGTGCATCAACCCCGTGTCCTCCCGCCCCTTCTCTTTCCTCTTTCCTTCATTGCAAATGCCTGAACTTGGAGTAAAGGGTTGGAAATTTTGCACGAGGGAGGGGGGGGAAGGACTCTTTTTTCCCTCTCTCCCTTTTAAATAAAAAAAAGCACCCTGAGTGCAGAGTCTAGGCTAGAATTCCAGAGGAAGTTGAGGGCCTCCTGTTCTGCACAGGAAGCAATCTTGGAGCAGGCCTTAAATGCCAGATTCCAGGCAGAGTTTAACTAACCACTGACAGCTCTGTAAACAAAGCAGGGACAAAAAAGAGAGCAGCTTTCCCTTTTCTGGTAGTCATTTTTAAGTTTGGGGCCTGCAGGAGAATTCTCCTATATTTGTCTCGATAGGATATAAACCAAAGGCTGTGAGAGGGCTTTGCATATGAAGGAACTATAGAAGAGAGCAAATATTTCATGGAGTAAACCCTCAGGAGGAAGGTAGGTGCCTGTTTAAATTGCAGGGATCAAGTTCTGTCTCTTTCTCCCCTCCCCGCCCTTCTTCCCCAAAACCCAGCAAAAATGTGCCAGCCTCCAGCTTTGCTTTCCGAAGAAGGATTTATAGCAAAATTGCCTTTGACTGGGTGATGTTTTAAAACACTAGGTTCTCTCTCTCCACCCCTAATGCCACCTTTAATCTTCCCAAAATTCCTCCTTTTAGTAGTGTGGCTAGCAAGGCAAAAGATCTTTCAAGTTCAGGGTAGCATTTTGCTGGAAAAAGTTGCTTGATTTCTTTATTTACAGTTTTCCCCTCCTCTTTCTCTCTCTCTCCCTCAAGTCTGCAATTGTATAATACTGTAGTGATGTTACAAATTAACTAATATTTCATTCACAGTTCCAGGAACATTTTAACTAATGTTAAAATGTATACATTGCTCATGTTTATTATACCCAGACTGTGGTTCAATAATGTATAGTTGTTTTGTCAACTGTTGTGCAATTTTTAAGGAATAATAAAATTGTTTATATATTTTTTATTTTTTAAAAAAAGACTGTTCCCCCGGTACAAAAAAGCATTCATATAACAAATAGAAAATGTTCTTGTTTACTTTTAAATCATCTTAATTTCTAGTCAGGGAGCTGAATTCCAAAATGTGTTGCATCAAAAGTTTTAAAATTTTATCTCGGTGACTCTTTGGGGATCCAGTTTACTATCAAGGGGAATGTGACAGAGAACTGAATTTGGAGCTGAATTTAAAAGGCGAACAAAATTTAATGTAACCCAGTTAATTAAAGGCACCCTTTCATTTCCATGTGTTGTTCTAAGCAACTTTCGCCTCTCTCTTTCTCTTTCTCCCTGAAGTTCAGTCTGATTTGGGGTGTTTATCCAAGTCTGAGTGCACGCCATGGACGACTTTGAACGTCGCAGAGAGCTCAGGAGGCAAAAACGAGAGGAGATGCGCCTGGAAGCAGAGAGGTGAGTAATTAAATTTTATTTGGAAATGCTGTCTGCAGTTTTATTTTTTACTTTTTAAAAAAGCCTTGTCTCTGAGACTTCCTCCCGTTAAAATGAATTGAAGAGACATGGTTCAACAGACCGTGCTGCCTGGAAGTTTAAGAAGTTTCTTTCTTTCTTTTTTTGCATAGTATGAACGCAGCAGTTCCTCAACCACTAGGCCCTTCTGTGAATTCCATTTGCCACCTTTTGTGCCTTGGGAGGGAATTACCTGAAGGAGAGGGGAGGCAGAAGACAGTTTATAGGCCTTATTAGAAGGGAGCAGAAGAAGCTGGTAATAGCCATGTTTAAAGTGTCTAATTACTGTCAAGTCGAAGCAGTCCTGTTTGAGAGCCTACGGTGAAATTACAGGGTGTTTGAGTAGAAGCTGGTAGGGAACATTTTTAATGTGTCCTTAACAGTATAGTATGCAACAGTAAATACCGTTGCTTATTAATAGTGGATAGAGTGTTTAATTCTAACACATCCTTTCGGAGTATATCCTCTGGAACAATTTCTTGCTTGTTCCCTTTGTATGGTACTGGTGGAGAACAAAGCTATTTAAGCCCAAGGTAGGGAACTGATAGCCTGTGGGCCAAATCCACCACCTCCTGGCCCTTAGATAAGCACCTAATCCCAAGCATGCCTGCTTGGCAAATGCTGCAATGCTCAACCACTGTTCCCTGAGCTCAGACCCAGGTAAAGTGCTCTTTAACCACTTATATGCCTACTATGAACTGCAACAGAATTTATTCTGGGTGCTTCCTTTACATCCTAGTGTTGTGTGAGCCAAATGAGAGCTGAGGTGTATTTGGCAAGAAGTCTAAACACACACACACATCAGCACCCCCCAACCGACTGCTGTTATTAGTTCTGTGAAAGAGGGCTTAGTGAAGTTATTTGCATACCTTCCATTTTTTTATTGTGAGAGAAGGCAGCCATTTTGGTTGCCGTTTCGTGTCCCCCCCCCTCAAGAAGCGCTTTTTGCAGGGCTACAATCTTGTGTGGCACCCCAAAATGTGTGTTTCTGGGCGTGAAGCCCTGATAATTGCTTTTTTGGGGGGGATCGCAGCGCGAAATCATGCAAGATCACAGCAACCAAAATGGCTGCTGTGCTCTAGTGATAAAAACCAGGAAGATGGCGTCCCAGATACTGGCTTCAAACTGTTGGAGGGTATGCGTTTTCGCGTGTTTTAGTTGGCATGGGAATAAGCCAAGTAGGTGGAGCAAAAGCAGTTTGCCTTTCATCCTCATTCAGTTCAGAATATGAGTCTTGTCGAAGAAGATTTGGTGTCCAGGGATTGTCACTGTAAGTAGCTGTTTTGAAAAGCTGCGTGCAATGCCCATTCCACTGTTCACGTGTATGAGATTGCCGACTCCTCATTTGGGCTAGCTTGTGTGTGGATGCAAATGGAGGGTGCACGGAAACTCTCAGCTACTTTGGGGGAGGTCCTTGGGCATGATGATCTCTGTGGGATGGGCTTCCCACTCTGAGCAGGCACACTGCTGCTGCCATTGCCTCTCCCTCTGGACCCAGTTGGCACCACCTCCCAGAGAGAGAGGACAAAGTCTTTGGAGATTACTGTTGCTTCTCCTTGCTCTCCTCAGTTCTTCTGAGATGGCAGCCACACCAAGCAAGGAGGTTGGGAGGCTCCAAGGAGTGGGGCCCTGGCTATAAGGTGGGACTCAGCTAGCGCCCAGCCATGTCTACCTTGACATTGACCTTGCTTCCAGTATTGAGCTGGTTCTCCCTAATTGAAGGTGGCATGATAGGACACTGTTGCCTCCTACGACATGTGTGCATTCATCCCCCTACAAGTCTGTGGGCAGAGTTTTGTGAGTTTCTATACTGCTTTAAAATCAGCAGAATTTTCACCATTGGGAAAACATTTGAGAGAAAAGCCCCTGGGGTGATGTTATGTCAAGGCATAGCATTGTTTGAAGTGAGGCATTATGGGGGAACATGGCAGCCCTTTGGGCCACTGAGAGAAAAAATTACTCCTGCTGTTTACACTGAATTTTTAACAACGAAAGGAAGGGGGTGGGGGGCTGCTACTTGTTCCCAGTAAGCCCCTTACCTCTGGCAATGTGGAAAAAATTTGCCCACCCTACCTAGAAATTCACTGGGTGGGAGATCCATCTCATTTTCACAGCCGCCAGATGGGCTGGGGAAGTGGAGCAGCATTCTGGGTTCAGCTTCTTTCTGGTACAGCTGGGCTAGAACATCTCTCCTAATGTTACTGTTACATTTTCACCCCATCTCCATGGTAATATGGGATATAACACAACTACATGGCATGACCTCATGGTGTCACTGCTCCTGTCTCACCTCGCTGGCTGGCTGTGGAGAGGAGATGCTTCATGCCATGTGCTCTGCTCTACACCAGGGAGTGGAAGAAACTGTGACGCTCCAAATGTGGCCGAACTCCAACTCCCATAAGTCCAAGCCAGCATGGCCAATGGTCAGGGATGATGAGAGTAGTAGTCCAATGACATTTGGAAGGCCACTGCGTCCTTACGCTGTTCTGGACATAACCACATTGCAGTGGTGGTAGCCCTGTTGGTCCTGCAACGCCTAGTTATACAATATTCTTTAGATGGGAGCTTTAGAAATAAAGTAAAGTAACAATTTAGGTTAGGGGTTTAAAAAGTGCATTCTGTTTGCATTTCTGCAAAACCTCTGAAAGAAGTTTGCTGAGCCTTCCAAGGAATATATCTGTGGAGAAGTCAAGCATGAAGTCTGTGACCTGAAATGGCGTATAGATGGGGAAATGTATATGTTAAATCCATCAACTGATTGAAGATTGATTAGCTGTGCTATTGTAACTAATTAAACAAAAGGCCTGAAACCTGCAGTATTTCCAGGTTTTAAAACACTCTAGGGATTTAACTGAACACTTGCACCATTCAGATCTGGCTTGAATTATACTGGTATCAGTATTTCCCTCTCCCCTCCCCCATATATCCAGCTGAAGTTTCCTGATTTGGCAAGGACTGGGGGCAAGCTCATGGGCGTTTTGAATTCCTCTCTTATACGTGTGGCCAACATCCAAGATGGCTGTCTGCGTAACAGTCTGTGGATGTGGGCATCTTGCTAGGGTGGCTGTTTAAAACAGCAAGGAACAATCTCTTTCTCTATATGGAGACTCTGTGGGTTGGAGGATTTCATCCTAGGTGCATTGTCTAGGAGAACTCCTAGATTCATCTTTGTCGCTGGAGGCCCAAGTGGCCTTGGTCATGGAGTCTTTGGACCAGCTTCAGCCATTCCCAGACAGGGATAGCTTGACCTCTGTCATCCATGATCTGCTAAGCTATCGACTGGGTGACTACAATCCTTAAACATGACATGGAGGCTGCAACTTGCTGCATAATGTGGTGGCAAATATGCTGGGTAGAACATCTTATAGGAGCCACATAACAGTAGTCCTCAAATAAACCCACCGGCTGCCATTGTGCTCTGGCCTGATTTCAAGGCACTAGATACGACTTACAATGCTCTGAGTGGTTTGAGACTTGGCTATTTGGAGGAATGTCTTTCCCCCATATTGCCGTGCCTGGCCTTTAAGACCCACCTTGGGGAGCAGGGCAATCCTTAACATCACCCTTTTGGGAGCTATACATTATGTGGGGTGCGAGACAGGTCTTCTGCACTGCAGCAGCTTGATTTCATAATGCCAAATGGAGGTTACTTTTTGGTGCTAAAATAAAACCTCTTTCTGTAAGCATTTGGGATGGGCTCATGGGACTGTTTGGGTTACGACTTGCCTGCTGGTTTCTTCCTATTGATTAGGGTGATTTTGTCAGGGTTTTTTTTGGCTTAATTTCAACTTCTCATTTTTTGAGTCTTCAGTTTAGTTCTCCACCTTAGCTTGCATTTAAAAAGAAATCCTCATGAATATTCTCCAGCTTTTTAGAGCGAATTTCTCCTGACCGACACATTTTGGCAAAGCGGTCTTCCCTAATATAACACATTTGTGCATGCTACTTTCACTGAAATGTCATATTTTTGCACTCTAATATATGCATTTTTGTAAACATTACTCGGCTGGAGGACTGTAATGGCAGAAGTGAGACTTCCAAAGGATGGCTGTGTTTCGGTTTTTGTATAGTTTCAGAAAGTGTGTATTAGGTACTGTAGATTCATCTTTAAATAGAAATGGAACCAAATTTCTCCCCCATCCCTACTATTGATGGATCATGTTTTTCTGCTCTTACCTTTTAGCATGTGTGTTATAACTGTTAGGAAGTTGTGCTCCAGCCTGAAATAGTCATTGAAATAAATATAAATGAATAAGACTGGCCTTCCCAACTAAAGTTATAGGTATGAAGCATAGCTTGAACTTGGGCTTACTGCACCCTCTATGGTTAACCACCATTTTGTGGTGGGATGGATTGAGGAAATATTGTGCTGTGCTGGACTTTCAGAACTAGTAATGTTTGTTCGAGGACTGTGTTGTTGCTTAAAGGTAAAGGGACCCCTGACCATTAGGTCCAGTCGTGACCGACTCTGGGGTTGCGGTGCTCATCTCGCTTTATTGGCTGAGGGAGCCGGCGTACAGCTTCTGGGTCATGTGGCCAGCATGTCTAAGCCACTTCTGGCGAACCAGAGCAGCGCACGGAAACACCGTTTACCTTCCCACCAGAGTGGTACCTATTTATCTACTTGCACTTTGATGTGCTTTCGAACTGCTAGGTGGGCAGGAGCAGGGACCGAGCAACTGGAGCTCACTCCATCGCGGGGATTTGAACCGCCAACCTTGGCAAACCCTAGGCCCTGTGGTTCTAACCCACAGCGCCACCCGCGTCCCGCGCTGTTGCTTGGTGCTTTTTAAAAAGAAGTCTCTTGTGTTTTTGTCTTTTGAACAAAACCAAATCCCAGAAACTAGAAGAGTAAAATGGGCTTTTCTTTAGCACGTTCTCCTGCTCTCCCAACTTCCCTGAGCGATGAGGTGTTATAGAGCTAGGGCTGCCATACATCTGGGTTTCCCCAGAAATATTTGGGATTGGGCACTCAGAAATTGCATCGGGGGAAATTTCTGGTAAGTGGTAAAATGCCTCGGAAAACCCAGACGTATGGCAAACCCAGCCTTCCCAACAGCTCCAGTCACAGATGCAGAAGCAAAAGGGAGGCAGGAAAGGAAGCAAATGGCGGATGCGTCTGCCTTGCCAGCTGCCTCACTGGCCCAGGAGCAGGCAGCCCGAGAGGCCCATTGACCCTTCCTGTGGGGCCACTGAGAGTGCCTGTGTCCTGTGTCCGGTGCGCTGCACAGTGCGCTTGGCTGGAGAAGACGTGACATTTGATGTGCGCCAGACTCGGCCACGCACCCGGTGGGAAGCATAGCGAGGTGACTCTGGGAGAAGCGCAGCGGCCTGAAATTGGCTGGAAATGGTGCCTCCTGCTTCCCGAAACCGGAGGTTCCAGAAACCTGTGGTCACCCCGCACCCTGCATGTGCCAGCAGCGTGTTGGGCAGCTCTGGAGCAAAGGGGGCACTGCAGCCTTGACACCTCAGATTGCACAGGATGCAAGCCAGATTTTCACTTTTTGAAATACGGCAACCCTATGTAGAGCCAGAGATTTTGGTCTCCGTTGCCTAAGAGAACCTGGGAGACTTGGCAATTTTTGCTTTATACATACAGGTAGAGCATAGGTGGGCATAGACAGCAGGTACTCATATCCATTGCACTTTTTAAATCTACACTGATAGGCATAGTTCTCCAGGGATCCAGATGAAGGTCTCTTCCAGGTCTACCTGAAGATGATGGTCTTATTATGAATTCCCATCTGTACGCAAAGCTTGGGGTCTATCCCTGAGGCATGACCCTTCCTCCAGTATTGTCCATCTAGTCCAATATTGTCTACTCTGAAAGCAGTTCATCGGGGTCTCCTATAGAGTTCTTTACCCTCATCGCATCGTGTAAGTGAAGATGTCCAGGACTGAACCTAGGACCCTCTTCATGCAAATTACAGTCTTTACCATTGAGCTGTGTCCCTCCCTGAGGGGTCAAAACAAGAAAATGACTCAGAATGAAATGTCTTTGCAAGAGCCTCCTCGGGGCATATGTAAACCACACAACTTTACAGCTATGAGATTTATTTTCCATGTTACAGCTGGGGGCTCCCAATGCTGCTGTTATAGCTGAAAAAGGCATTTTCATTAAAGGACTTTGTTGTTTATGACCTTAATTTTCATCTGCTGATTTACAACAGCAATGTAAAGAGACCTTTAAGTGAGTGTAAGTAGTGTAACTATTTAAGAAAATATTTACACTCTCTTAAAAAGCTACTTTTTGAAGCTATTTTCCTCCAGGCTAAAAGTCCAAGGACCCAGGGAGACTAGTGTTCTTGCACCTATGTGCTTGTGGGATGACTCTCCTTTGTTATTCTGAAGATGTTGAAGTTTCTTAAAACCTTATATTCATTCCCTTTTAAATTCTGAAGGTATCTCACACTTCACAGATGATAGACAAATCTGGTGTTTGTAAAGTATTTTGTTTCCTACATAGAAACTTTGGTGTCTTATTTTCTAAATTCACCAGGGTATAGAAGTGTCAGGAAACTGACATCGGAGGGAGAGGCGAAGGGGAGGCTCCCAGATGATGCTGGCGAAGGACCCAGCAGCAGGGGGAGAAACAGCTCAGTAGAGGGGGAAGCCAATCAGCGCAACACCAGGGATAAAGGGGGGCAGACGGGGGAAGTGGAGAGAGGGCTCCAGGACTCTTCACTGGACATCAGTGGGGAGAGCCCAGGTCCTCCGCTACCCACGCCTTCCCTGCGCAGAAGACTCCCGCGCAGTGAGAGGAGGAGGAGACTGGGTGTCAAACAACTTTTATGTTGGAAGAAGTTCAAGAAACGCCCACTGACGGATTCTGCCAGTGACTGAGGCAGCCACCATGAGAAGGGGCTGTGCAGTCAGAAAGGTTTAACAAGGCAAATTAACCGAGAAAGGCACCATCTTACGCACGAGTAACTCATACCTATTACAAGAAGAATACATCAAAACTGCTTTGGGCTAATAATGAAATAATGTCATTAATTTTCCTAAGGGAAGACTATGGTGTCATTAAAAAGAAAAAGGCAAACAACAACAACAAAACAATAGATAGAATAGCTTCCTTCAGCAGTTCCCCTGTCTATATAATAACACAGATTGGAGTTCATGTCAAAGAACTGCATGCAATTCAAAGAAAGTTAAGTAAACGTTTCGGTAGCAGATTTTCTTTAATGTGATCATATCAGAGTATTGCTCCAAAATTGCAGGCAAATGTACTAAAACCTGCAGCTTTTACATTGTAACCTGTTGTGGGGAGAACTATTGGTCACACAGTGTCCCATGGAGAAGAAGGATTGATTATTAAAAACTGTAGATCTTTGTGGGGAATCGGGGTCTCCTAAAAACTCACAGCACTCAAAACAAACTGCAATTCTCAGCATACCTTGGAGGAAGCCTCAGCTGTTTTAAAGTGGTATACAGTGGTACCTCGGGTTACATATGCTTCAGGTTACATACGCTTCAGGTTACAGACTCTGCTAACCCAGAAATAGTACCTCGGGTTAAGAACTTTGCTTCAGGATGAGAACAGAAATTGTGCAGCGGCAGCACAGCAGCAGCAGGAGGCCCCATTAGCTAAAGTGGTACCTCAAGTTAAGAACAGTTTCAGGTTAAGAACGGACCTCCAGAATGAATTAAGTTCTTAACCCGAGGTCCCACTGTAGTGCAGATGGGGCCTAAGTTGCTGCCCTTTAAATTGAAGGCTGGCATCTCTTATGGGAGCTGCTAGTCATGAGATAGGGAAGACAATCTTCCTTAAGTCTGTCTGCAAAGGACTTTGCTATCATTTTTCAATGGCTACTGTTCTGTGGCAGCAAACGGAGACAAAAACAGAAAGCGCACTTGGTAATACTCCACTCTTGGTTTTAGTGCGTGAAATCTCAATGAAGGCAATGTAGTTATGTGCGTGCAACTGTGGGTTGGGGTTTGGCGTACAATCCCTTATTATGGCCAAACGCTGTGTAATTTGTGTGGCATTTCAAATCTTCGTGGAGATGGCTCTGTTTGCAAACATAGAGGCTGCAAATGCTGCAGATGCGGCGACATGTCTAATCCGAATGTTCCTAAAAGGAATCTCCGTATCTGTAAGCAAAGAGGCCCTTCCACAAACAAACCAAGTTTTGTTATCTCAGCTGCTTCTTGAAGCTGAATATTCAGCAGCTGGAGATGTTGGGACCAAATCCAGCCCTATTTGAGGGGTGAGTATCCCCCCAAAAAACCCAATTACCGTACTTCTCCGTGTATAACACACCCCCATGTATAAGACCCCTGTTTTGGGGGACTCAAATTTAAGAAAATGGGGGGAGATGGCACAAACTTCTTGAGCTTTTTGGGGGGAGGATTGCCCAGAGTTGTTAAGCTTTTTTTAGGGGGAAATGCCAACAATCTCTCACCTGCATGTGCAGCTATATCCGCCTCTCATATGTCCCCTCGCTGGCAGAAGCTGCCAATTGCCCGCCCAATTGCTGCAGCGTCAGCCAATCAGCACCACCCATTGACGCAGAAACCAATAACACACACAATAGCCACTGACAGCCACGGCAGCAACCAATCAAACGTCCACCCTATACACTACCCATATATAAGATGACCCCCAATTTTTAGCATGATTTTAAAAGAAAAAATCCTAGTCTTATACACAGAAAAGTACGGCATTTTATTTCTTTATTACAAGTGTTTATATTCTGTGAGTTGGGCCCAATATAACTCCAAATAATGCAAAAACCATCAAAAGTTATGTGGTGTTTCTGGGAAATTTTTGGTTTCATTTGGCGAACTTTGCATAGGGAAAAAAAATCAGTTTGCGTTGGAAAATTTCCTGCCGCCTTACAGAGTGATCTGTTTTAGCACATTTATTTTACTTTGGCACGTTTGTTAAATTTACATATCACTTCCCAGTAAAAAAAAAAAAGGAACTTATAAGCATGTAATTATTGTTTTTTACAAAAAAATGAAATTACAAAAGAAGATTTTATAATATAATTAATATAATATAATATAATATAATATAATATAATATAATATAATATAATATAATATAATATAGTAATTGCTGTCCAAAAGCCTGGGAAAACAAAAATCCTTGCCTGACTTGGAAACAATGCCAAGGTTGGTGACACACAGCCTCCCTAGGAAGAGCACTCCATAAATACTTAGGCTTACCTGCATTTAGTACAAGGATGGGCGTTTGCTTAGGCCTGTACATAAATGTTTGTAACATCTGCATAAGTGATTACTAATAAAAATGATCACATTGGACATATATTTTGTTCTGTATTAATGCCAAATGTGCTAATAAAACCCAAGGACCTTAGGAAGTCGCCTCGTGCCAAATATCATATTTATTGCTCATTTGCTTTTAATGATATTTCATGCAAACAAAAAGCTTCCTGCTAAATGCTGATATCCTGTCCATTTCTGTTTTGGTTCCAACGATAGTAGATACAAGTCATATTTCTGATTCTGTCAACAAACGAACATGCAGACTGTGGTAATTTCTGCTCCTGTTTCCAATGGAATTCTCCAGAATTCCTTCCCGTAGCCAAAACGCTTCTACTGCAAGGATGGGGAAAGTGGGGTGCTCTGAATTTTGTTGGACCCCCCTAGTCTCACCATCCCTGAGTATTCTCCATGCTGGCTGGAGTCACAGTGGTACCTCGGGTTAAGAACTTAATTCGTTCCGGAGGTCTGTTTTTAACTTGAGAAGGTTATTAACCTGAGGTACCACTTTAGCTAATGGGGCCTCCCGCTGCTGCCACACCGCCGGAGCACAATTTCTGTTCTCATCCTGAAGCAAAGTTCTTAACTCAAGGTACTATTTCTGGGTTAGCGGAGTTTGTAACCTGAAGCATCTGCAACCCAAGGTACCACTGTAATGGAAATCTGGAGTGCTGTGGGTTCTCTGTCCCTGCAGAATAACATTCCTTTGCGAAGGAGCCATTTCTCCTCCTGTTTAGAGGCTGCTTAGATGTAGCACCTGCGGCCTGTTCCTCACCTTCAGCCTACCTGCTCAGGTGGTAATGGTGCACTGTAGATATTCCAGAGGAGTGGCCTGAGTTGAGACATCAGGCAGTGGCTGCCCTACAAATGCAGCCTCGTCCCAAGTCAATGTCTCAATACGCAGGCAGGGCTAAGACATCCAAAACGTGTGCAGTGACAGATTTGGGTACTACGGTGGCCCATGCAAGGCCAAAATTTGGCAGCCCCTCCCCAGAGCTCACATCACCTTCCCAAAGGCGGATAAGGAGGCATATGACTTTAGGAAGGAGGTGTGAGGGCTCTGACAGGTTCAAGAGTCCTCCTACCTCCTCCTTGAAGCTGGCAAAGCGCTGACCAGGTTTTGAGAAAGAGGCGAGAGGACTTTAGGACCCTGCTTCTACCCCATAGCCCAGTGCCTCAGTTGCCGAGCTCTGAGACAGCACCCCCTCGGCTCAGTGCCCATTGCACGCTTGCACAGCCCGAAATCCACCCCGATGTGTGAACTAAGAAGCAATAGTAAATCTACTCTTTTGAGGGTTTTTTATTTATTTTTGGCTTTGCTTCGTTTATCTCTGGCAACTGTAGAAGCGGATAAAATATTTGCTCGCCCAGTAAAAATCTGCCTGGGTGGCAACTCTGCTCAGGTCCATATTTGTAGAAGCCACTAAAATGTCTGTTTCAAGATGTCAGGTCCCTCCAGTTCCCCACCCCCAGCCATAATCTATGCTAGCAAATTAATAGGCAGGACTGCACACTTTGTCTGTGAATAGTTCATTTGCAGCCCATGTGACACGACCGCTTCTTCTGGTCTCTGTTAGTGAGAACATTCCAAAGATTCTCCCTCTGAACTGTCACTTGTATGTCTTAATAAGGCAGCGGCATGTAGCTGTAAAACAGATGGGTGTTGCCCTTTTCTAAATACTGGTTGCCTGCAGATTCCATTTATGGCAAGGCTCGCAAACCTGGTATTCCATTGAAGGTCAGCAACACAGATAACAGTGCATTTCTCGCTGCAGTGCTGAGCTGGGTCTGATTGCAGGCGTCACGCCTTCGAAGGAAGGATTGCCTTAGGGCAGAGAAATAGGGTGAAATAAGCAGAAAGATATGGGGCAGTTTGTGATGCCTCTGGGTTAAGGTGCCAGAATGTGGGGGCTGCCAAAACGCACAATATCCATCTGTTTTTACATGTGGGGTGATGGGAGAGGGTGCTTGGGGAATTAGTTCTTTGCAAATTCTGATTGAACTTATCCGATCAAAACCTCCCAGGCTATTTTGCATATTTTAGGATAAGATGCATTTAGAAATGTGTATTTCATAGGAAACATAATTCAAAATCCATATTTAAAATATGTATTTAAATTTGGATTTTCATGCTGTTTTTTTAAATAATAAATTAACAACTGGGATTTTATACTAGATGCTGTTCTCTTCTTAACATGATGGTGAAGAGAAGCTACAGCTAGGATCCAAACAACCATGCCGGAAATCCTGTGTGCCCTCAAGACCTTTAGGGGGCAAAAGTAGGATTAGCTGGCTCATCATTGCTTTTGGCTCCCCCTATTGTTGACCTCCCTGCCTTCTGCCAAAGAGCACCAGCCACCATTGTTTGGGGTCAGTTGAGCTTTGTCATCTATGGCTATATGACATATTGGTGCACATTGGTTGAATGGTTTCGGATAGGGAAATTGTGGGCAGGGATAGGGGTGAAGGGAAATTTCTCAACAGTTTCTTGTTTGTTTGTTTGTTTGTTTGTAGTGTTGGGGGACACTTTGCATCCTCCACTGTTCCTTGGACTTATTGTTGTTCCAGGACAATGTGAGAGGAGAGGTGGTGGAGCATATATGGGGAAAATTCTGCAAAGTGGACTTTCTTTTCTGAATCCCTCGCCCCCACTGAAAAATATATTCTGGGAAAATTTGGCTCCACCCAACCTCAAATTTCTTTCCCAGAAATAAATGAGGTGCTTATTTAGATAGAACACAAGTGTGTCTTCTTTCTCATGCACGGACACAGACATACAAAGTCTGTTTGCCTTTGGACGGGCTGTATTTGGGGCAGATGTTCCCAGATGCTACAACAGGCTACTTCAAACTCGGCCCTCCAGATGTTTTTGGCCCACAACTCCCATAATTCCTAGCTAGCAGGACCAATGGTCAGAGATGATGGGAATTGTAGTCTCCAAAACGTCTGGAGGGCCAAGTTTGAGGAAGCCTGTGCTAGAACATACTGTAACCCCATCAGAACAGCCTTGCTGAATCAGGCCAATGTCCCATCTGGTCCCGCATCCTATTATAATGGTGGCCAACTAGATACCCACGGAAAACCTGAGGCATGCAGTGCAGGTAGTGCTTCTCAACTTAAACTGAACACCATCAAAGGCTAATCAGAAATGCAGAAGATGAAAGTGGTTATATCATATCCACAGAAATTAAGCTCAATTTATTTATTTAAGATTTATAGCCAGCCCCATTTTCTTACTCTGTTCATCCTCAGCCCAGTGACCCAGGTCACCAAATTTTAATGATAGGATATTGACGCCTGGTAGTAGTGAATTGCAGAAGGCCACCCAGCAGGTTTTCGTAGCTGAGATTCGCACTTTCACCTCTCAGGTAGAAGACCAACAATGATCAAATGCCCTTGTGTTTTTCCTTGCTCTAAGGAGGTTCTGCATGTTCACAAAATCCACAAATAAAACAAAACGTGATCACGTCTGATTCCACATTTTCAAGGCATGTGCAGTTTGTGTGAATCAGGGTGGACATTTCAGGAGGACCTCCCTAGAACATTTGGAACGGCATGTTTCTAAATCCACAGCATCTGGGAAGCCCTTGGTCTTCAACTGGTGGGTCATGGTGCTGACTGAACCAAAGCAGATGACAACAGTGGTGCTGCCTCCATTTTCTGTAGTGGTTGTTGTGTTCATAATTTTTTTTTGTTTAGCTGCAAGCCATATCAAAGAAGAAAGACATTCAGAGTCGAGTTGAAAATCTGGTCATTAATTTCCTGGCAGCCAATGCAAACAGAGAAACATGCAGGCTTTCTGGTGGTCTGTTTTAATACATGGATGAAGCCTAGAAAATATCAAGGAATGGCTAGTTAACATATCAGTCAAAGAAACTCTCTCCCATTATAAACGTGCTCGCTTTATATTGCATCTATACTTTGTATTTAGCCCAGATGAACTCAGTGAGAATCTGTCTCAAATGTGTACAGTGCAGTCTTAATGTCTGAATATTACAACTCTTTTAATAGGGCCCTGTTCTTTCTGCTCTGTAAACTGGGGAACTACTAAGGCCAATTCAGCTTCACGCTCAAGGCAACCCCACAGAGTTCACAATGGGGTACAGGGGGAGGGCGATAGACACTTGAGCTGAGATTTCCTGGATTCAAGGGCAGCTCTGCGTTTACAGGAGGGGACCCTGACTTTCCTTGAAGCCTCCAGGGCACGTACATAAAAAGAAGATAAAGAGGGAAGGAGAATCTGAAGAATGTACAGCAGGAAATGGCACAAAGCGTGAGCAAACTTGTTTGTTTACAGTGTCCTGCATCTGCAAACAAAGAAAATGGAGCATTTTCATTAGCAAAAGGAAGAATCGGGTCCAGATAATGCACCAAGCTGGAGGTAGCTCCCCAACCATTCATTGTTGAGTGCCAGATGCTTGGCAATTTCCCACCCTGTTTGTGTGTGTTTGTGGAAGGGGTGTCAGTCCCTGGAGGAAGGCAGAAAAACTAGGAGGTTGATTCAGCCATGGCTGTTGAGCTGTTATGAGCTACAAGCCGAAGTGCAATATAAGGTGCCTGGCTAGTTTTCCTTTCGTTGGCTAGCTATCAGAGTGACATGTGGAGGTTACCAGTCGGTTGGCTGGTGTCTTGGTGGCAGATTGGAAGGAAGAACTATTACTCTCATCCAAAGAGCCCAATAAAAGAATGAATATCAGATGTACGAAAGCCTGTTGAGCCACCAAGGGGAGGACAGGATGTCACTGCCTTAACCAGCCACGGCCCTCTGCGTATCCCTTACCTAATAAATCCATATACTGTGACTGAAATATGGGTGTCAAAGTGTTAAACTACTGGTGTGGTCTCTTGCAGCCTCCTTTGCTTCATGTGGAATATATTAAACCACCAGTTAGATTTAATCCAGCTAACTCTGCTTTATTAACTCACTTCTCCCTCTAGAGAAATGGGAAGGAAGTCTTAATGACACCCATGGAAAACTTAGCTATTTATTTATCCTAGCGATATGAGTCCCATCACTGGAGGGGCTGAAGAATGAACAGCACTCAGGTGTTGGAAATAGGTCCATAGGGTACATGTTGTAACATGGAGCTCTCTATTACACCAGGAAATGGTCTAGTGCAGTGGTTCCCAACCTTTTTTTTTGGCCATGCCCCACCTAAGCACCTCTAAAATCCTGATGCCCCCTGTGACATATAATTCTTATTATTCAAAAAGTCAACTCCTATTCATGTGGAGGAAGCCTAAAAGGCCATTAACTAGGTCTAGCTCATTATTGAATTGCCCTCCTTAAAAATCAAATTGCCCCCCTATGGGGTGTGTGCCCCACGTTGGGAACCACACGTCTAGTGGCTGAACTTCATTGGACTTCAGATCTGGGCAACCTGGATTCAAATTTCTGCTGAGTCCAAAAGCTTAGGTGATGCTGGGCCAGTCACATTCTTCCAACCTAATTTATCTCACAGGTTGTTTTGAGGGAGAAAATGTTGGGAGGATGTGTGTCACGAGTAAAGGGATGGTATAAAAAAAATGTAATAGTTATTTTAGGATTATAGTGCTTGGAGAAGGATACACATTAGGGCTGGGTGATATATTGATATATCATCCAAAACTGGTTTGAAGTCCATATCATGATACCGGTTTCATAATTTTTGACCTGGCAATATATTGCGAATCATGGTGTGGGTGTGCTATGCAAAAATCACAATGTGGGAACAACCGTGAAGCCAGCCAATGTTTCTCTCGATTCCTGCTGCCCCTGTTAACTCTGCTGGCTCAGCTCTCTCCAGCCTCCTGCATAGGGCAGCGAATCACAAGAGCAGGGGCCGGCAAAAATCAAGATGCAGGGAAAACCAGTTAGCGCCACTACATAGCTCCATCCTTATTTCAGAGTCACAATATATTGGTATATCGTGATGTTTAGGTAAAGGGTAAAGGGACCCCTGACCATTAGGTCCAGTTGTGGCTGACCAGAGCGGTACCTATTTATCTACTTGCACTTTGATGTGCTTTCGAACTGCTAGGTTGTCAGGAGCAGGGACCGAGCAACGGGAGCTCACCCTGTCATGGGGATTCAAACCGCCAACCTTCTGATCGTCAAGTCCTAGGCTCTGTGGTTTAACCCACAGCGCCACCCGCATCCCATTGTGATGTTTAGCTGGTGCTATATCATGATGTTGAAAATCAGATATTACTCTGTCCTATTAGGCATTCTGTCCTCTTTAACCTTGCGTCTTTCCTAGTACCTTGACAGAAAGACATTAAACAGGCAAAGGTTTCTCATCTCTTCATCTCCATGTCAGAAAATGCTTCCTTTAGGAATGGAGTAGGGTTCCACATCTCGCCAGAACTTGGACTAGAATTCTAGTGCTCCCCCCCTGGGGAAAACCGCTCAGTCGGAGCAAATGGCAAGAGGGTTTCCGGCAGATTGTCGTTTGTCCCAATTTAGAGCTAAAGAGTGGGTTTTCCCTGGGGAGGGAGTGGTTCAAGCAGAAAACTGCTCAGACCCATGGCTTCTAAGCATGGGAGAAGTGGAAGTATGCGTGAGCCTTTAATTTCCATTTTGGAAGAGAGTTATTAAAGCTTCATACAGCAGCTATTGTTGCTGTAAAAATATTTGACATTGCTACCCAATACATACGAATAATATGTGTTTAGTCCCAGGGTAGATTTCAAGCAAAAGTATTTTAAACCACAAACATTGTTTAGAGTAGGAAACTCTTCTCTGTTTTCCATTCTGTGTTGTTGGCTCCCCCCCCCCGCCACTTTCAGCCTCTCCCTGCAAGATTCAAGATAATAGCTGACCTGCATGAGAGGCAGTCTTGAATGTGTGTCTGCGCGCCTGCAATCCAGACTTGCTAATTTTGGCTCTTGGCAACCCTGTGGGAATTTAGAACAATTTCTGGGGTTTATTGGAATGCGAACGAGATCTCTTGCGGTGTCTCACTATGGGTCAGGTAAGTTGGCTCAGGACAATTTGATTTGCAAAATGGTCTATGGCAATAGACTTCAACCTTTCCAGACCCAGGACCGAAACATAGCTTTGGGGACCTATTTCTTAATCTTTAATCATATATTACCATGATGGTAGTTCTCAAGTTGCAGCCCACCTCACGACTCACCAGTTGAAGACTAGTGACTGAGATGGTTTACTTGCTGCTGCTTTGAGATAATTTTATGGTTTTATTATGCTCTGTTATGTACTTGGCAGAGTGATTTGTGGACTGCCCCAGGTTTTTGAAATTAAGAGTGGTATATGAATGAATTTAATAAATGAGTATAGAATGAATCCTCTATAAGTGCATGGATCATCAGATGAAGGAATGTGCCCTTTGGAATAACAGTACCTATTTTATACAGCCACAGAAAATATTCTTCTTCTTTTTCCTTCTGACAACTTTGTGTGAACTGCTGACGGGGCTAAACATTTGCCGCAGCGCCATCCTGTTGGAATGTGCTTTCACACTGAAGTAAAAAGCGAGCACTCAAATTCGGAGAGATAAGTTGACATCTTATGGGAAGGCATTCCACAGGGCGGGCGTGACTACTGACAAGGCCCTCTGCCTTGTTCCCTGTAACCTCACTTCTCGCAGTGAGGGAACCACCAGAAGGCCTTCAGAGCTGGACCTCAGGGTCCGGGCTGAACAATGGGGGTGGAGAAGCTCCTTTGGGTATACAGGGTGCAGGTTGTTTAAGATCAACACAAACACTTTGAATTCTGCTGCCTTGAAGTCTGTATATATAACGACTGTTGCAGTTACCTTTAGCTCCCATGGCAGAAGTCTGCAGATATTGGTAGGAGGGCATAAGACAGCCTTGAAATTGTGCAAGTGGGAATTAGCTTCCAAGGAAGCATTGATTTCCTCTTCCTGTTTTTCAAGAACTTTATGTGGGGTAGGGGGGGGAAGACTTCTGCTGCACACACATTGCAGGGAACACAGTTGGGACGCTGAACTCAAACGTTTTGTCAGTCCTTAAAGGATCTGTGTTAAGCTTTCACTTCCTTTGGGGGGGGGGCTTCCATTAGAAGAATCTGTACTTAGACCAAGGCCACATTCATTTTAGTGGAGGATACATTCAGAAAGATTATGGTATAATCTCATCTTTCCTTTTCAACACATGTGCACCATATGTCCTTGCGCACGCCTCCTATGGCAAGTAGCATTCCTGAATGCCGCTAGTCGCATGGAAGTGTCTTGCAGAGCTTGTTTCCATTCTGCACGGCTGAGAGAATTGCCTGCTCAGTTTTTGTTGCATAATTGCTGGTCTGGTTCCGAAATCCATTTGCTAATAAATGCCTTCAAGTGCAGCTGTGATTTGAATGCTCTTCTGAGACAGAAGCATGACGCACAAATCTGCCCAGGTGTGATCTGAACTCTTGCTTGTGTCAGCTGTGCCATCCATTGAAGCAACTAGGATCATGGCAGAAGCCACTTTGAGCAGCGTCTGGTCAGCAGTGGACTGTGAGCAAGTCCTGTAATCAAGGAGAGAAATTTGATATACAGTGGTACCTCGGGTTAAGAACTTAATTCGTTCTGGAGGTCAGTTCTTAACCTGAAACTGTTCTTAACCTGAGGTACCACTTTAGCTAATGGGGCCTCCCGCTGCCTCTGCACAATGTCTGTTCTCATCCTGAAGGAAAGTTCTTTACCCAAGGTACTATTCTGGGTTAGCGAAGTCTGTAACCTGAAGCGTCTGTAACCCGAGGTACCACTGTAGTTGAAAGTTCAAAGTGAACCTGCCCAATTTGAATCTTCCAAAACAATACAATAACCCAGTGCTATTTTTTCTAGAAAAAGAGGTGCCAGAACTCACCATGAATGCCTCCTGTGTCCTTTTATAATAGCAATGGTACCCACCTGAGAGGTGCTGGAACTGAGTTCCAGCTGAAAAAAAGCCCTGCAATACCCAAAACACAGTGTCCCTTGAAAACCTCTCTGATTTTTGTACTGCAGCTCTCTACCCAAGTAATGTGTACAGAAATGCTTATCCTATTGCAAAAGGGTACATGCAAATGCACAGATTAGCAAAAAGAACATTAAAATGCATTGTATCGGACAGAATTGCTTTGCAAAAAATACGTATGTTAGGCAAAATTGCATACAAAAGTGTACATATTTTGAGAAATTCACCCTGAAATGCTGGTGAATTTCCACGAGGACTTTGCCAATTGATGTGGAAATATGGGGAAGTGAACTTCAAAAAGACTGGAGAAATTAGAAACTGAGAATAACTAAAATTGACAGATTCACCCATCGCCACTGTTATCACAACTACCAGGCCTTCCACTCACTGCTCTTGCCTCAGGGTGGGCAACTGAAAGGTGAGGCAAGCTGGCATTTCTCAAAGAGCCACATTTTCCACTGGAATCTCCAGCTGCTGACCCCTCATTTAAATGAGTAGAGTAGATCTTTTAGGTGTAGGCAAACTTGTTAGATTATAGACAATTGATTGCAATCCTGAGGTGTGTGCATGCACCAAACCTGATTGCACACCCAATCTTTCTCATGCACAGCACCTTTTGATGCTGACCATCAATCCTCTTTTATATTTATCGAGGCTTCAGCAAGGGTTGGAGCTGCTGTATGTATATAAAAAAAGCCTTGAGGAAGCTCTGAATAGAAACTATTTTTAAATTTTCTACCGGCTTTCAAAAGGAAAGAAAAGCATCATCTCCTGTCTTCAATTAACTCTGTTAATGATTCCCAGAGCCTTACAGTATGTGTGGTGGTATTTAATTAAATCAGAGGAGACATGATTTGAACAAGACTTTAGTTTCACTTTGAAAGTTATTAAATAAACTGATATGGTTTTGTTCCACTAAGGTTCCTGGGAGCATCCGGCTAAATTTTAATCATGAGCAGCTAGTCAAATAGTGGCCCTCCCAAAAAAAACCTGAGGATAATAACTAGATATTTAAAAAAGATGGTAAGATCATATCTAGCAGCTTTAAACCCGGCACCCATCCGAACAGAGCGTACAACTTTTGCCCAACTAAATGAAGTTAATGATCATCTCACAGAGGCCCGTTTTGTGTGTTAGGTTGCAATCCCAAACATGTCTACTCAGAAGTAGATCCCATTGAATTCAGAGGGGCTTACTCCCAGAGAAGTGGGGTTGAGACTGAAGCCTTAGGTACTTGCTGACATTCCATTGACAAAATAGTGGCTGGATATTGAGTGGGCAGGGCTGGTGATTCTAGAAGGTTCTGCAATGATCATTCCACTGCCTAGTAATGTACAGTAGTTTCCATACTGTTTGTGCTTAAGGAACATTCTTCACCTTGAACAGGCAGCTGGGGGACTCTCCTTGCATGTGCTATGCAATCATGCACCACAGAAAATTTTGCGTTCATTCTAGTCATAATATTGTGGCAGGTAGAGAGTAGCTAGCCTGTCTTTCTTTGTCTGACTTCTCCTATGGCATCTAGTCTGTTTCACCCTCGTGTACAAGGCAAGAGAGGGGGCTGGTTAACATTCTTTTTAATGTGTTTGTGGGAGGGGATAGAGGTGGGGAGTATTGGTTTGCACTGTCCCTGTTTTTGTTATGTATTTTGTGTTGTTCATCTGGAATTTCAAGTTGTGAGGTCTGTGGATACAAATTTAAACAACAACACAGTTTATTTCCACACACTTTAATTTTACCATTCATCTCCAAACCCAAGGTCTCCAGCTGTTAAGGATATTTTAAGAAGGAGGGTTTCTGTTCTACCTGTTAAGGCAAAGTGACTACGTACAGTATAGTGCTTTTTTCTGGGGGGAACGCAGGGGTATACATACCCCTAAACATTTTGTGAATCAAAGTTTGGCCTCATTGGGGAGCAGTATTTCAATATGAGTAGAAAAATGAGAATACCCCTAAACATTTTTTTTAGAAAAAAAGCCCTGACTACCTATATTCAAGTAGCAGAATCAACAAACCTTATGAGTTTTGCAAAGGGTGCAAAACTGACTCGGCAATTCATTCCACTCCATGAAGAGTGGGCTTTGGTTTCGCATGGTGAAATGCTCCTATTATTTTTAGATCTGCTCATTTTTTATCCTTTAATAACAATCATGCTATCAAAATGTCTTTATAGAAGCAACATGTCAGAAACAAAGGACATTTCTCTTTCTCTGACAAAACTCAGACACCAGAATCCTTTCCCTTCTGTGTAAAATTGGTATATTTTTGGTGTGTGGGAACATCTTAAGAAAAACAGACAAATGTATCCACCCAAACAGACTGTGGTATTTATGCTGGAGCTCTCTGCGCAGATCTGTTTCATATGTACTTAGGTTGGCAGAGTTGATCCTGACCTGGTTAATGAGGCTGGAACGAGACGTTAGGGCAGATGCATGAAGGCTGTTGCCAAGAACAGCAGTCCTGTGTCTCATTCTTCTCTCCTTGGTAACATCGAGCAATGCAAATTTTATCAATTTCATTTTTATCCCTCCCAAGAAGGTCAGTGCAGTGCAAGGTTGGGCAAATATGTCAACCTGCCGCTATTTTACTTTCACTGGAGTGATGATGCGCCAGGCTATGGAGATGGATGGAACTGCCGGTTTCAGTTTCTCTTTAATTCTCATTTTCCTAATCTTAACATTTGGCTCTCCTCATTTCCCCCTTCATTTGCAATTTATTATTACTATATGCATTGACATTTATCAGCATTTTGGTGCAAATTTCTCCGAACATACACATTTTTGTATGCAGTCTTTCCTAATACGAACATTTATGCAAAGCATTTTCCCAGGATATAAGGCATTTTGGATGTTACTTTCACTATCATATGCATTTATCTGCACACTTTACTCTAGTACAGTGGTACCTCGGTTTTTGAATGGCTCTGTTGACAAATGTTTCAGTTTTTGAACGTCGTAAACCTGAAAGTAAATGCTTCGGTTTTTGAACAAGCCTTGGAAGTCAAACATGCCATACGGCTTCCGTATTGAGGTTTCCATTTTGAGGCTTCCATTTTGAACTTTTGGTTTTAGAACGTTTTGGAACTCATATGGTCTTCCAGAACGGATTACGTTCGATAACCAAGGTACCACTGTATACCCATTTTTTATACATTGCTGGAGGACAACATTGCAAAATTTGTAGAAGGGTGAATTTTGAAGGATGGCAGTGTTTTGATTTATGTGTTGTGTCAGAAAAGAGGAATCCAGTAAATTTGCCTTTGAATGCGAGCTGAATTGAATTTTCTCCCCATCGTCAACATAGTGTACACAATTCTCTTCCCCAATCAATTTTATCAACCCTGTTAAGTAAGCTAGGCTCAGAGAGAGCAGCTGGCCCAAGATCACCCACAGAGCTTCATTGCTGAACAGAGATTTGAACCCGACACCCTTGTCCATCCTTCCTTCCTCCTTTGAACTGTAACTTGCATGAGCCCCAGACAGCATGTCCAAAGGTCATGGGTCATGGGAGTTGTAGTCCAATAACCTATGGAGGGACATAGATTGGAGAAAGCTGCTCTAGTCACTTTGATGTATGTGTTGTGATGTCTGCACACCCTGCAACAGGTGGTGGGCTGCATGTAGCAGTGTTGTGCATGCAGTGCAGTGGAATGTTGCACATTTTCAAACACAAGGCATTAGTGGGAGGAGAGTCAGAGAGTCGGGGCTGTTGTCTTCAAGACCACCATGTATCTGCCGCAGTGTCTGCTTCCAGTCTGAGGATGCAACTAGCCAAGAGCGATGGCATCATGACTGCCGTTTTGTTTATTATTTGTTTGCATGTTAATATGGAAAATTGCTTTTTTTCCTACAGTGCATTTAGTGTGAGTTAAAGTGTAAAATGCAAACTGAAGATAAAATTCCTATCAAAATAAAACTAAAGCGAAGCATGACATTAGACACGATCCAGCCAAGTCAAACACTTTTTAAGTCCCATTAATTTCACTGACAGAGTTAAGCATTATTTTAAATTTCTCTCAGTGAGAAGCATTTGAACTTTAAAAGTGCTCAATTTGGACTGGATTGTTCCCATAATAGACAGCAGCAGCAAAAGCACTTAAAAAATATCCAGCTGCCAGAAGATTCAAAATGCCACAGCAGCTAAAAATAACCCAAGAAAGTTTTTTTAAAAAACAACAACACAAAACAGTACACAGGTCTGTTGGCAGGGAGCTTTGTCACATAGATGCCACTTGTAAAACAAACAAACAAACAAAAAAGGCTTGCCAGTATGACCCAGCACTGTCTGTTTCCAGGTGAAGTCTATATCGAAGCACCAATTGCCTTGATTTGCTTTCACAAAAATTGCATGGAGGTCAAATGACTTCTCTCCCAATATTGTGCACTCTCAGCTGGAGTTTTCTTTCACTTTTCTTATTCCATAACATTTTTCTTCTTCTTCTTGAGTGGATTTATTGTGCAAGAGCTCTGCTTAGCTATTGCTTTTTTATTACAGTGCATCCACTTCCTTTGTGGGATATGAAGGTACATTCTTACTGCACAAAGGGAAATGTATTTGTGTTGAGAGTCGGTGTGCAGAGGTGGTTAAGAGTTTTGGGCCCAGGACCTTGAGGCCGCAGTTCAAATCCCCGCTCAGCCATCAAGTTCACTGTGTGACCTTGGGCCAGCCACTATCCCTCATCCCTCATCCCTCAACCTAATCCCTACCCCACAGGGTTGCTGTGTGGGTAAAATGGAGAGGGTGGAGAACCATGTATCCCACCTTGAGCTCCTTGGAGGAAAGGTACGATAGAAATGTAGTAATAAATAAACAAATGTTTACGCAAGCTACCTGGAGACCTTTCAGGTAACAAGTGACTAATCAGTTTAAAGAATAATAAAAATATACCTGCACCCAAACATGGGAGAGATTTGTGCAAACTGTGGCAGTCTGGAAGCTCCCTGGAAAAAATATACAGTGGACGCTCGGGTTGTGAATGTGATCCGTGTGGGAGGCACGTTTGCAACCCGCAGCGCTGTGCCTGCGCACGCGAGGGTCGCAATTTGCCACTTCTGCGCATGTGCAAAGCGCGATTTAGTGCTTCGCATGCGCAAGCACCGAAACCTGGAAGTAACTCGTTCTGGTACTTCTGGGTTCTGTGCAGTGCGCAACCTGAAAATGCACAACCCAATGTGTCTGCAACCTGAGGTATGACTATATTTCAAGGCAGATTCTGTCCCCATCCTGAAGATACTATTCATTTGCTTATTTTGAATACCTAAGGAAATCATCGAATCATAAGGCTGGAAGGGGCCCTGAGGATAATCTATTCCAGGAATATGCAGCTGCCCCATACAGGGATTGATCCTGCAACACTGGACATCATCAGCACCATGCAACCAACTGAGCTATCCAGGCTGCATCAAAGAAGCATTATTATATCACTGTAGCCCTGAGAAGCTGTCAGAGATTAGAAATTAGAAAAGACCCTCGGAATAAAACCATGCTCAAACCTAATACAGGAGCAGAAATGACGCGGTATCCATATGGAACCAGCGTTATGCAGGCACCTCTTCCTGCCCCTCCTCCTGCTGTTTCCTGGTGTCATAGACACCTGGTGCCAAGCAGCTTGGGTCCTGCTCAACCATACATCTATAGTGTTGTGATGCCATTTCAAACAGGGATGGCTTCCCCAAAGAATTATGGGAGGCTGTGTTTTGTTAACGGTGCTGAGAGTTGTTAGGCGATCCCTATTCCCCTCCCAGAGCTACCTGGTGCCTGGGTTTTCTAATAGCGCCCATGACAAACTCTGCTTCCATCAGCCATAGCTAGCATGGCCAGGAATAATGAAATAATGAAGCCAAGTTACAGGGAAACCAGGCAGAGGGCCTTCTCGGTAGTGGCACCGGCCCTGTGGAACGCCCTTCCACCAGATGTCAAAGACAACAACAACTACCAGACTTTTAGAAGACATTTGAAGGCAGCCCTGTTTAGGGAAGCTTTTAACGTTACTGTATTTTAATATTTTCTTGAAAGCCGGCCAGAGTGGCTGGGGAAGCCCAGCCAGATGGGTGGGGTATAAATAATAAATTATTATTATTATTAGTTCCACAACATCTGGAGGGCCACCGGTTCCCCATCCATTCCACCACATGGGATCTGGATGTGTAAGCTACAGTATTTCTTGAGGGATGCTTCAGGCTGCCGCTCATTGTAATAAGCTTTGATTTCACCCGACGGCTTCCACTTAATGATTTTAAAACCAGTATCTCTATGCTGTATTGATATAGCTCTGGTAAAGGAGTGTAGCTCTATAGTACATTGTTGGAAGCCTTCTAAATTAACTGGCCTCCAGACATGACAAGGAGATCATTGTTCTAGACTTTGTATAATGTACCCCACCACCAACGGTACAGCAGTAAAAACAACTCGAGGAAACACTTGGATGGAAATAGCCTTCCTTTCTATCACAGATTTATAAAATATTATGTTCCTTTGTTGCTGGATTTTGCATCACTTTGTGGACTGCCGACATGGAAGTTGGTCCTAGGAAATGTGGTTTTCTAATCAAGTTTCAATTTGCAGTGAGAGAGGGAGCCGATATGATATCTTGCTACTCCTTTCTTATAAAGGAGAGCTGCCAGAAGGCAAAAATTATGGAAAACTGCATTTTCTGAACTCTCTAGTGGAATGCTGTTCTGATAGAACAGGGCCCCATTATGTTCTATGAGGCTATTATGTTTTGGAAGAAGGGAGAGTTAAAAAAAAATATTATAATAACAGGTACATAGACTGTTCACGTGAAACCTATCTAGATATTTCTTCAGGTGTTTAACAACTGTTAATGTCCTAAACATTGTGTACCAGTAACTGAGCGAAAGCCTGTACTTCGGATTAAATTCCACTTTGCCCTTCAGATTTTAGTTGCATTCAACATTTATAAGTCACTTTCCCAATAAAACCACCCAAAGCTGCATACAGGGAGTTAACACTATTCAGCAACAATCTTAAAATGGAGAATGTGAACCAATAAAAGCAGCAACCATAAGTAAAAACCTGGTAATCTGTTCCAAGGCAGTAAACAAAGCTCATGGGCTGTGATTTTTTTTACTTGATGGCTTCAACTTTACGTTTTCAAACAGTGACCAAGCTGCACTGATATATCTCCACTAAAGGAGATGCATCCATTTTTGACCTGGTAGTGGAAAGCAGGGAAGAAGGAAGCCTATTTCCTTGCTATGAGCTTCCACAGGGCAATCTTTTGATGGAATTGGGGCCAACACTAAAAAAGCCCTGTCCCATACTTTTGGCAGATTTTCCTTTATACACTGAAAGGACATGGAGCAGACCTCCTCTAGATACCCCAAGAGACTAGGGTGGTTGATTTGGAATACAAGCATGGAGATACTTATGTAGTCATCCTTTCCAGGACCCCCCCCCCCATCTAGCATAGACACACAGGCTACTAACCTCTAGTGAAAACATTGCCCTCGACTGATCAGTCTTGTTGAGGAGGGAGAGAGCCAGTCTTCTGTGTTTCTGAGCTGTCTGTGGAACAAAGGGTTTCCCTTCCTCAGAGCCAGCATGGTAACTAAATGACGTATGAGGAATGCCGAGATCTGCCCCTGCTTCTATCAATCTGCTTATTTCCCTGCCAAGAATTCTCTGTTGTCTGTGCCTCTGCTATCTGTGCCTTCTATGCATTGCAGGGGGTTGGACTAGATTGCTCTAGGGGTCCCTTCCAACCTTACTATTCTGCTTCTATACCAGGCAAGGCTGGTCAGTAGCATGTACAGTGGTACCTCGGGTTACATACGCTTCAGGTTACAGACTCCGCTAAGCCAGAAATAGTACCTCGGGTTAAGAACTTTGCTTCAGGATGAGAACAGAAATTGTGCCCTGGCGGCACGGCGGCAGTGGGAGGCCCCATTAGCTAAAGTGGTGCTTCAGGTTAAGAACAGTTTCAGGTTAAGAACAGACCTCCAGAACGAATTAAGTACTTAACCCGAGGTACCACTGTAGTTCTATTTCCCTCCCTCCACAATGCAACTAGCAACAAGGTTTTTTTTGTGTGTTTTTTTGCTATTTCACTGATCAGCTCTCCATAGCAATATTTCCTTAAAAAAGGGAAACTCTGGTGTTCTATTCAGAGATCTCCCATATAGCATGCAGTTTAGCTCACAAATTAAATGGGATTGAAATGGGATTGTAATTGCCACTGAACCTCAAATTGCTTCCAATTGCTTTGAATATGCAGGTGCTTTCCCTTGCTGCTGCTCCTGCTGCCTATTCCCTGTTTAATTAACCAGATAAGAATCTGCCGCTCCTTGCAATGCCCAGAATTAAAGGGCTAAAGGAAGCTCTCTTAAAAAAGAAAGCATTTGACTGGGACTCAATACAGAAGCCTGGGTTAGCAATGTATGTTATAAAGGCAGAGTTCCTGTGTATTCTGCAACAGCAACAAAAAGTTGTGACAATCTTGACTTTCCCAGGTAGTGAAGAGTTAATATTATTATTTAAACAATGAGCAGATGTTAATGTCATTATGCTGGATTTTTAACAACAAACACATTTCTTTTTCCTGCACAGCGCCAATAGCTTTGTGAAGCCTTTGGCAGATAAGGCTGTTTTCTGAGAAGTGGTACATGGCTGGAGTTTGTGTGTTTGTTGGAGAAGCTGGCATCTCTGAAATAAGGCAGTTGTATCTATTTCCCCCTTCCATCTTCAGTGTAAAGTTCAACGGAGGATAAACACCATGTTTACCAGGAGGCGAAAATAACAACTTTTTCTTTAAAAACAACACGTTTATCTAGTAAGCTATGATATTTGAGATTCCTGGCACTTTGCATCTTTTCCTCTCCAACAGACCCTGTGAAAGCATGTGGGGACTGAGTTCGTATTCAGACGTGAAATGTCGTTAAACACATGTACCGGAGTTCATTTGGAGAAATTGTTGAAGGGGAAATGGTGCTACAGATGTACAAATAAATGCCAATGAAAGCAAAAGTTTCCCTTTTACATCAGCCAACTTTCAGGTTTTAAAAATAAATTAAAGCCATTTAGCAATATTCAGTGTGAAAATCTTGTCCTGATCCAGAGAAAGCGACTGGTGCTCAGATCCCCCTGCTTAGACTTTGAGTTGCACGTGCAAAAAAAGGTGAGGCTTTTATGCTATTCCCTTTCCTGAATTCCTCCATGTAATACCAGGGTTATTGGCACAGTTCCCATCTCTGCAGTGAGGCTTCATATACAGTGCGAAACAGATGCTTGATGCTATCAGCTGCCCCTCACTGCTGAAGGTAAAGCCAGGAGATTAAATCTAGGCCCGCCCTCCCCTTTTGGAAGGTGATTGGTTCTGCCACCTTTGACGCTACCAAACATTTGTTGGGTGGACAGTCATGCTGCCTGCTAATACATGCAGAAAGAGTTCCCATTTCATTTTAAAAGAGGAAACACAACTTGCATGTGTATGAAATCAAGGCACAGTCTCTGCCGTATTTCTTGCTGTGGCCTGACATTATGGTGCATAACTACTATTGCAGATAATTTGCTGATTGTGCCGACTTTTAATGACACTGGTGGAACATACCCAACCCAATAGCTCCCTTAGAAAGGCAAAAGGGGCCATTCTCTCAAACAGGACAAGACTCTGAGTTCAAGAGAGCACATTGGCTGCAATTCCTGGAAGACCTGCTCTTCGCCTTGCAGGTCATTTCCCCCAGACCTGGGAGGGTGGGGCCTGGACTGACTCCAGCTAGTTGATTAACAGATTTTGGGGCTGGGGTATTTAGTGGATTTTGTTGCTGGGAAGTTGTTGCTGTTTTTTTTTAAATATATTTTAGATCTTATTATGATCTATGTAGAAATTATTCAGTTTGATTGTGTACTCTTTGATATTTCATTCTTTATGACTACTTTTGTTATGTTTGTAATTATGTGATTTTTGTTTCATGTTGTAAGCTGCCTTGAGCATGTTTTGAACTACGGCAAGGCAGCAGACAAGTGAAATGATGTACATATGTAAGTTCTGTATGTCACCGTAAAGAACTATGTCAAGATCCCTTGGGGCAAAACTACATTTAAGTTGTAACTTAGCTCCTGGAAAATCCTCATTTCCATAAAGGATCAAACTGGATGAGCCAACAAAGAGATGCTCAGATGTGACCTTTTGGGCTTGTAAAATCAGTCTCACATGAGTGACGAGCTTCCAAATTATTATTATTATTATTATTATTATTATTATTATTATTATTATTATTATTAATACCCCGCCTATCTGGCTGGGTTTCCACAGCCACTCTGGGAGGCTTCCAACAAAGATTTAAAATGCATTAAAACATCAGTCATTAAAAACTTCCCTAAACAGGGCTGCCTTCAGATGTCTTCTAAACGTCAGATAGTTGTTTATCTCTTTGACATCTGATGGGAGGGCGTTCTACAGGGCGGGTGCCACTACCGAGAAGGCCCTCTGCCTGGTTCCCTGTAACTTGGCTTCTCGCAGTGAGAAGGTCCTTGGTGTTGGATCTCAGTGTCCAGGCAGAACGATGGGGGTGGAGACACTCCTTCAGGTATACTGGGCCAAGGCCATTTATTCTAAATTCTTCTGGAGTTCAGATCAAAATCAGAGCTAGAAAGGTATTCCTGACACTTACTGAAGGGGCATAGCAGGAGTAGAGAATCTTCTTTGCATACTGAAGGTGCCCCCAGCCTCTTCACGTAGGCTTGGCAATGTTCACTAAAACTGGGTGGGATTCAACTGAAATGCAGTGGTTCCCAATTAGCCAAATGCTGATGAACACCCCTGAACAGCCTGGTGCAAGGACTTAAGCTTGTGGAACGGGGCTTCCCCCCTCCTCTGCCTGCCCCTCACAGGCTCCCTTGCCCCCAAAACCGGCTCTGTGGGGGGTGGGGAGAACCCAGAGGGTGGAGAAGGGAGCATTACTCTGTTTGGCAAAACAAAATGCTTGCCTTGACATAACTATCGCCTTGGTGCAACATAAAATTAGGCAAAATTGTGTGCAAAATATTAGCAGACATGTATTGGTGAATTTCCATGAGGATTATAAAAAAGAAGAAGACCCCCCCCCTGCAAACTGATACAGAAATGTGGAAAAATGAACTTGAGACTGCAAAAGGAGAAACTGAAATTGACAGATTTGCTTATCCCTAATTCACAGTTTATGTTTAAGAGAGAGAGAGAGAGAGAATCAATCTATAACCGTGCATAACTGAAAAGAGTATCTTACACATCTGGTGAAGTATTCTGTGTCCCACAAAAGCTCCTTTCACAAGAAAAAAAAAGGTTTTTAAGATGTCACGGGCCTTGTGCTTCTGCGTGATTGCTGTTCAGACAGGCTTTTGACCTGAAGCCCTGCTGTTAACACACATGCTGGCTTACCTGGAATGCGGCTCCTGCTGCAAACAGGGCATTTGCAAGTAAACAAACACCTTTGCATTGTGTTTCACGTCCCAGCAGCTCAGTGCTCGCTGCAGGCAAACCCAAACCGAAGAAACCTCTATGCAGCAGACCGGTATCTGCTTACCGGTGACATCACAGCCGAGCAGCTGGGAGAAACCTGTAGGAACCTTTCCAGTGTTTGCAAAGGCCTGAGCTTTGCAAATGGGGCTCTATTAGAGAGAATGCAGTAAAGGTAGTGCTGGGGGGGGGGGAGCTTGGGATCATGTGATCACAGTGCAGATGGGACTAAGTGGTTGGAGGATTCAGGCTAGAGAGTCAGTAGAACGGAGGGCACAACATATAATACACCAAAGGGTCGTTCCAGAGCAGTTAGCTGACAGGGGAGGGAGCGAAAGCAGCCAATATCTTCCCTGGCTGCCTGAAGGCAAGAGGAATATTTTTGCTCCCTCCTTCCACACCCTGCTCATTCCTTCAGCTGCTCCCTCCGAGGCTGTCAGCCTGCGAAGCACCATTCTCTAATCCCTGCATTCCAGGGATGATCAGCGGAGCCTGTTGCAGAAGAAACCTATCAGGTCTTTCCATGTGAGTTCCTGATTTTTGATGCTGCGTGGGGGGGGGGCAGTTTCTAACTTTTCAGTTTGTGGGGTTTTCCTCGTGAAGTTGGAGAAAAATTGGCTCTGATGGTTCAAAGAAGCAGAATAGGTTGCAACATGTTGGGAGAGCTGTGAGCCAATGCTTTCAATTGTCTTATTCCGTCCCTGCCCCCCTCCACCCTCTTTGGCTGTAGTCAAATTTTGCTTTCTTTTTAAAAATGGCCACAACTCTGTATGCATTCACAAAAGATCTAGCAATCAAATTTCAAATGGAAATCGGCTGCTTTGTTGTTATGGAAGTCGCTTTCGTCTATGTCTAATTTGGAGGCTGCTTAATCTCCAGGTAAATACTAGACACTGATTAACTCAAGGGGCATAGAAAGTGATGTGGTATCTGGTAGTATGATATTGAGAGAGGAGTTGTATCATTGCACTGCATGTTTTAATTGCTGTGTTACACACACACACCATTAAAGTCTTGAGGACAGGCATTGTGTCCCAGTCTGCTATTGGCAAAGTGCTCTTTCGATTTTAGAAATTTGCAGAAATGTTATATGGGGGTATTAATCAGGGTACAGCGGACTCTAGCTATCAAATCAAAATGGGGGGTAGTTTAGAAAGCCTGTTTTCATGATGACAACAATGTAACCCACATGACTGCAGAGAGGTGAACATTGTATCCCTTAAACATTCAGAAATAATTAAACCCTCAAAGGATCCAAATGTGTCAGTTTTAGTTACAATGGTTATTTATTTATCATTTATAACAATATTTGTATACCGCTGTATCACAAAAATATATCACAGCGGCTTATGGCGGTTTGCATAAAACCAGACAATAAAATCACAAAAGTTAAAAACAAGTTTAAAGCAAAAAGAAACGAAAAACAAACAACATTAGGCCATTGTGGGAGATGGGTAGATATTTCTTCCAGCTGAATGAGATGAGTGGGAAACGACGACGGCACCATGTAGACAGTTAACCACAGGGGCTCATTTTTGTCTTGCTAAAGTCAGCTCAATTTGGCATTTCCACATAATTCTGTGATTCTTCCAGCATATCTCCAACTATCAGCTCAACCCTTCCCACTCATTCATCACTCAGCTTTGTCAGAAGGTGACACATGCTCATATCATGGCTGAGGGTCACCAGGCTGCCTGACTCAAAGCCTCCCCTGTTAAAGGCTCAGACAGGTATCTAGACAGTGACTTTGTTATCACACGGAAACTGGACTCGGGGAGCAGACAGAAAACGAAGTAAATATTAAACATTCCTTCGATACTTACATGTCCCACAACATTGCACCAACGAGCTTCACAAGTTACTCAACCTTTTGTGAATCACAGGTAATAAAAAACTTACTCAAGCGAGTCAGATTTGCAGCAGGACCTAGCAGACTCAGTGGCTCCAAATCCCTGACAGAATCCAACCAAATTCCTCGATTCTGGATACTTAGATTCATATCAAACTCTTGGGTTCGTTCCCCCCCCCTTTTGTTTTAACAGAGCTGAAGTCAGCTGAAGCTGCTGTGTCAAGCAAAGGTTATGTATGCAACAGCTCAACTTGGTACTGCAACCTATAAAAAAATGATAACCTGATATTAAATGCAAAAATGCATATATGGCAGATTTGGCCTTTCTGTGTGAGAACTGAGCCCAAAATGGCCCCAGGAATGGGTTCTTTGGGAACTCTTTTTAGTATGTAACGGGACTTGCAGAAAATAAAAATACAAAATAAAGTTGCAGGGTAGAGTGCTCTTGCTCAGCAGGCCAGCCAGCCAGCCATGCCTACTTTTGGGATGTTCCATTCCATTTCTCATTCAAGATGGTTTTCCGCTTTCCACCCAGCAGTCAGCCAGCCTGATGTAGTCACTGGGCATGCTCAGACTTCAGTGGGGGTCTTGGCCCCACCCCTTAGGGCTTTTGTACTACTGCAGATCTTGGGGGTCTCTCCCCGGCCTGCTGATACCCCCTTGTTATGCATGGATGGTGCCATCTAGGCTGCCTAATAATTGACCCTCTACATGCATTTGTTATTAAAATATGGAATAATATACAGCATTCATCTGGTGATTTTATGAGTGCTTTTAGAACCTCGCTTACATTGCATTTTCACAACAGTTCTGCATGGTGGGTCATTATTATTATTGTCCCTATAATTAGAGATGGTGGGCTGAAGATAAGCACAATGGCTTCTTGAATGTGCTGTAGTAGTTAGAGTTTTGCTCAGACTGGGGAGAACCAGGTGGATAAACTAGGAAGCTCACAGAGTGTCCTTGGGCCGCTCACTGTCTCTCAGACCTGACTTACCTCGCAGGGTTGTCATGAGGACAAAATGGAGGGGGTGGGAACAGGACTTGGTGCAGCAGCCTGAGTTCCTTCGAGGAAGGGAATAAGAAATGTAATGTTGCCTACTGAGCAGAGGCACCAATACACTGCATAGCCCTTACTGGGGAATAGCAGCAGGGCAGGGTTCACCCCCTCCCATGCCCTGTTTGTAGGACCTCCCACAGACATCTGGACGGCTGGTGTGGGAAAGAAGATTGGGGACAAAGTCAAAATTCGGGGATCCTGCGGGGATCTTCTTATGTCCTTCGAGAAAAGACAAGTTAGAGGCGACATGGCAGAAGTGTACAAAAAAGTATGGATGGACAGTGGATAGAGAACCTCTTTCCTCCCTCTCTCATTAGGCTAGAACTCGTGGCCATCGAATGAAGCAGAAGGTTGGAGGACAGAAAGCACCCAGTTAAACTGTGGAACTCGCTGCCGCAGGAGGCAGGGATGGCCCTTGATTTGGATAGCTTTGAAAAACAATTGAATAGTTTCCAGGAGGATAAGGCTACTACCCTTGATCTCCATGTTCTGCCACCGCTGTTGGAGGCACCATGCTTCTGATTAAGGGTTGCTGAGAACTGCAGAAGGGGAGGGTTGCTGTTGTTCTCAGGTTCTGTTCACAGGCTTCCTGTCCTCACAGCATCTGGTTGGTTGCGGTGAGGACAGGATGATGGAGTCGATGGGGCTTTGGCCTGATCCAGTAGCGCTGTCTCTAAGTTCTTAGAAATGTATTGAACGGGGGACTTCTGAGCCCTAAAATGCAGCCTCTTAACCATCATTTGCATTAACACTCACTACAGCATATTATTAGCAGTAGTATTTGTTAAATACTCCACATTCTTCCCAAATGAGTTTACTGATAGCTATATCTCTACAAACAGAACAAGCTAGTTTGTCACCACTGCCTTTGTAGCCAAAGGGCTCTCAGCACAATGAATGAAAACTCTTTCCATTCAGGTAGATATATTTGTGTATGTGCCGCTTTCCACTGGTCTCTCTAGAGGTTTATCTCTCTCCTGATTGAAAAAATAATATTTCCATACAGAAATATTTGGTTGTTTGTGTACGCGCTTTGCATTTGTGTGTTTGTGTGTTCCTAGTTTTCCACCACTGTGAAAAATATTTTCTCATTTTAAAGGTGTTGTTTCCCCTCACCTACTCCCTAACTTTTTCCATGCCATTTTTGGATGTTTCCCCCCCAATCCAATTGGCTCTCAAAAGAATGGAGTTTCATAGACTTAGACTTTGCCTACGTTCTCTCTTTTTTTATAAAAGTTTTTATTAGTTTTCAATACAATATACATATGATACCATACCAAAGGTTTATCACAAATTATATATTATGGACTTCCTTCAGCTTATCTGCCAATCATCCGTAGTTAAATTTTAGTTACGCGTTTATTTCATTTCCTACTATTCCTAGCAGAAGAGCTTCTAGTTTCTTTACAAATGTATATTTCAACATCTTTTTCAGTTCATTATATATCATCTCCCAGAAACCCTTCACCTTCTTACATTCCCACCACATATGGTAAAGACTTTGCCTACGTTCTCATTGGAGTTTCTTGCGTATTCAGGAGTAAGACATCCCCAAAAGTAAAAGTGAAGGTGTACCTGTGGTTTCTTTAATATATATATAAAATTGGCTTTTAAATGGGTTCCAAGTGTCTTTTCATCAAAATTTCTTTCACAGTAGTAATCAGTTCACTCATGAGAGTTCTACCTTCTTTGGAAGGAATGGAAGGATAGAAATTTGGCAAATGCACAAGGGTTGTACTATGCTTTAAGGAAGGCAAAACCCACAGAGCAGGGAAAATTTCCTCCTGACTCCAAATACAGCAACCCTTACAAACCGTAGCAAATCCCACAAAACATCCTGGAAGGAAAGGTTTAGGACACTAACATAAAGGCAATAATGAGCAGCGGGTGGATGATGCTCCCGGTCGAATGTTCTGCCGAGAGCAGCGCCAGCCCCATTATATAGGCTGGGAGCGGACCTGAATGAAGACTGCCGCACTCAGGTCCACTCCCCAAGCCCCACCCCCCCCAGGCCGCCACGGATTGGAGGATATTTCAAATCAGGTCTGGCGGGAACCTGTGATGCTCCGCAGTGGCCGGGGAGGAAGCAAATGGCTGCCGCGACAGGTCACAACCACCGCCCACCCTGAACTGGTAAGCAGCAATTTCTGTCATAATTGAATATTGATCCTTCTGGATACTTTGCTCGCATTTACTTTGGCTTTCAAAGAATCCTGGCTTAGTGTTGAATTGGTTTAAAGCAACCCCCAGTCAGCATATAAGCAAGCTGACTTCAAGCTATGTGTAATGAATTTAATACAGTTTAGTCCATAAAATGAGAGGTGCAAGGTTCAAAATTTGCCTAAGCACCAACTAAGAGTTTGCTTCCTTGGTAATCAGGCAAATGCACTCGATATGTGCTGAGAGGCACTCTGTATTTTACATGTTACAGGATGCAGAGCTGAGTCCTTGCTAAAATTATCAACAAGATTACTCTTTTTTAAAAAAGCAAAATCTCTTCTCTTTTTTTAATTGGTCACAAATTCTGATGCAGTTGTGCAAACCCAAGTGAACTCCCAGGCTTTTATTTCTTCCCTGTTCCTTTTAATTTCCGATGCGTGCTTTATTTTATTTTGTTTTTTTATTGCTGATGTGCAGCGTATGTTCTCAAAGTAAACTTTAGGGCCCAGAGGTTGATAACCGAGATTGTCCTAATAAGGGCAAATAAAAAATGCACAGCTTTTATTGGCGAGGTCAAAGAAATGAGGCAGTGCATATATTAACTCCCTCTCTCACTGAGGAGGATATGGTGTGGTTTGGCCTGCGCGGCGGTGGTTTGGCTTAGCTGGTCACGAGTCAGTTTGTTCCACTGTTGAAATCCCTTGTAGAGTCGATGGTCATGACATTATAGCCTTCCTTCCTTCCTTCCCTCCCACCCTCCATTATATTTTATGAATCTGCTCAATGAGTCACTCACCGGTGCAGTGAACAAAGCTGAAATACCTGGAGCCAGATGCTGCTGCCAGAAAAACTGTTGTCCCACTGTAAATTGGGGGCTCCTGCCAGAAAAAGTGTTGTCCCACTGTAAATTGGGGGCTCCTGCCAGAAAAAGTGTTGTCCCACTGTGAATTGGGGGCTCCTCCCCATTTATTGAGCATTCACCATGATTTGCTTGCACAAAGCTTACCTGGACTTTATTGAGGATGTGCGGGGAAGCTATATGACAATGCTAAGTCATCCTCTATCTGCCCTGATTTGCTTGTGTGATGCTTATACACCACAGATCCATTATATCCTCACAAACAACTCTGCGAGGAAGGTTAGGCTGAGAGAGTGTGACCAGCCCACCCAAGGTGACCCAGTGAGATCCATGGTTGATTAAGGATTTGAACCAGGATCCTTTTCGCCGCCGCCGCCGCCATCATGGGTCGCATGCACGCTCCTGGGAAGGGCCTGTCCCAGTCTGCCTTGCCCTATAGGCGAAGTGTGCCCACATGGCTCAAACTTACTTCTGATGATGTCAAAGAACAGATCTGCAAGTTGGCGAAGAAGGGCCTAACTCCCTCACAAATTGGTGTGATCCTCAGGGACTCCCATGGTGTTGCCCAAGTTCGTTTTGTGACAGGCAACAAAATTCTAAGGATTCTTAAATCCAAAGGACTTGCCCCTGATCTTCCAGAAGACCTTTACCACTTGATCAAGAAGGCTGTGGCTGTCCGTAAGCATCTTGAGAGAAACCGGAAGGATAAAGATGCCAAATTTCGTCTCATTTTGATTGAGAGCACAATTCATAGGCTTGCTCGTTATTACAAGACCAAGAGAGTACTCCCACCTAATTGGAAGTATGAATCATCCACAGCTTCTGCTCTGGTGGCGTAAGACCTGTTCTATTCACCGAGGGATCACATAGGTCATTTTTTGTGTCCCGTGCAATGCCTCTTCAGAGAAGGATGCCGTAGAGCTGTCTTATTTAGAATTGGCAGAACAAGATGTTATCTTGACCATGTGAATAAAATTCTGTTTTTTTCCACACACACAAAAAAGGATTTGAACCAGGATCTCCCCAGTCCTTCTTTCCAAGCACAGCACCACACTGATAATGTGCCCGTTTTCACAGAAGTAGAGGTGTGTGCTGTGAAGGTCAGCACTATCACTATCCGTGCATAATGCTCTCCCCCGTTCATTTTTGATGTGCAGAAAGTTACTTTTACACATCATTACTGAGTGGTGTGCAGATCCACATCTTCAGCTGAAGCAAAGCCTAGGTTTGTGCCTCAGTACAGCATCTTAAAAAGCAGAGACATCTGCTTGCCAACAAAGGTCCGTATAGTTAAAGCTATGGTTTTCCCAGTGGTGATGTATGGAAGTGAGAGCTGGACCATAAAGAGGGCTGATCACCAAAGAATTGATGCTTTTGAATTCTGGTGCTGGAGGAGACTCTTGAGAGTCCCATGGACTGCAAGAAGATGAAACCTATCCATTCTGAAGGAAATCAGCCCTGAGTGCTCACAGGAAGGACAGATTGTGAAGCTGAGGCTCCAATACTTTGGCCACCTCATGAGAAGAGAAGACTCCCTGGAAAAGACCCTGATATTGGGAAAATGGAGGGCACAAGGAGAAGGGGACGACAGAGGATGAGGTGGTTGGACAGTGTTCTTGAAGCTACCAGCATGAGTTTGACCAAACTGCGGGAGACCGTGGAAGACAGGAGGGCCTGGCGTGCTCTGGTCCATGGGGTCACGACTAAATGACTAAACAACAACAACAACTAGCACATCTTAACCATCATCCAAGTCCCTTTGCATCATTCCTCTATTTCTCCTTTTCCTCTGGAGTTTTGCGCACTGCTGAAATTCAGTGCCAGCTGGGATGCAAGCTGGGAGATAGTATTTTTTTTATAAATACATAAGGGGTGTGCATAGGGGCCCTTCCATCTGTGCTTTTCAGAAGATCAGCCACCCTGCTTTTAAGGCAAGGTTGTGCCCCACCAGATATTGTTGTATTCCCATCAGCCCTGACCATGCTCTCTGAGACTGACGGGAGTTTGAAGCCTAACAGCATCAGGCTCCCGCCTCTGCAGTGGCGTAGCGTGGGTTGTCAGCACCTGGGGCAAGGCAAGTAATTTGCACCCCCTAACCCGGGGGAAGGCAAGTAATTTGCGCCCCCTAACCCCTAACCTGCCGCCGCTGCCAGCTTCCTCTTGCTGCTGCCTGGTCTGGTCTGGTGTGGTTCTCTCCCGTGCTCAGCGCTGCGCTGGGCGGCCGCTGCACTGTCCCTCCCCCAGATAGTCCCTCGCTCTCTCTCCGCACCGCACGCCTGGCACCCACCCCCTCCACAGTGGGCGGCGACCCAGCGGCTCGGATCGGATTCGCACAGCCAGCACTGCAGTGAGAGAGAGTGAGTGAGCCAGGTAGGGGCAGAGAGCTGCGAGTGCGAGTGCGCCCCCCCCAGATGTTGCGCCCGGTGCGCCCGGCCCCCCCTGCACCCCCACGCTACGCCACTGCGCTTCTGTCTTTGAAAGGTAGGGCAAATCTGGTCCGTGGCTGCTCTTCGCTGCTATTCTGCTGATGGCTGTCAACTGGACTTCTTCTGACCATCCTCAACCCCCTGCCCTTTCCCTTAGTGCTTCCTCTTGGAAAGGAGCTGGAATGTGAGGGAAAGTTTTCAGATGGGTGTCACGGCAGAAAGGGAATGCAAAACATTAAAAATATATTCCGCTTATTTTTGGTGCTTTGAAAGTGCCCGTCAGTAGCACAGGAAGGAGGAGGAGGGTGCTTTAAGAGTGCCAAGTGGAACAAAACAGACGGCGAAGAATTTTCCCTGTCTGCTGCAGCACTTGCAGTGAAGAAACAATATCACATTCTTTCAGTGCGATCTCCTCCTTTTTGCCGCTGTGATGGATCGGTGAGGATCTATGGAGCATGTTTAGTTGGCTTGGTTTCCCAGATCTGAAGACTCAACGGTTCTAGTTTTAAAAGCTGTTCTCTGAAACCATGAGAGCTAGAAACTTAGCAGGAGTGTAGATAAACGGATAGACAAATGTAACATGCTGTTTATGTATTTCTTCACCTTTTTAAAACTACCTGAATGGGGAAGAACTAAAGCCTTCCTTGTGGAAGCAGCAGATCTTCCATATGGTCAGGAAATGCTTCTGCCCTACCTGGAACCCAGAGTCAGGATTCTGATTTGGGCAGAGCACATGCTCACTTTAAGCCTGAACTGCAAGACCTGTTTGCCAGAGCTTGGAATAAAGGGATGCAACAATGTTTTCTTTGTTCCAAACGGCAAAGATCTTGTGTAGAGTTCTGCTTTGATCTTTCACCCGAGGTTCTGCAAAGCCTACTAAAGTGCAGCATGCGTTCTTTCAACGCAGCGTGAGTCATTTGCAAGTGTGCTGCAAATTGTGCTGCAAAGTGCTCGTTAGCTTTAAACGGACCTGAACTGTGCTGTGCAGTCTTCTGCACTGATTTAGCAGCTGGACTCAAAAACTTAACAGTTGATAGCATTGGTTAGAAAACTCCCGTGGAGTTAACAGTAACCAAAGGGAGAGAGAGAACATCAGATCAGAGTTCATTGTGGGAGAATAGAAATCTGCCTTAGCAGTGAGAAATTCCCACCTGACAAGTCTATATACATAGCGGCCAAAGACTCTCCCCAAATGTCGTTGCTACAGCTGGTCATTACTGCCCACTTGTGTGTGGCCTAGAATAGGCAAATAACACAGTGCCCACTTATAGAATCATAGAATCATAGAATCATAGAGTTGGAAGAGACCACAAGGGCCATCGAGTCCAACCCCCTGCCAAGCAGGAAACACCATCAGAGCACTCCTGACATATGGTTGTCAAGCCTCTGCTTAAAGACCTCCAAAGTAGGAGACTCCACCACACTCCTTGGCAGCAAATTCCACTGTCGAACAGCTCTTACTGTCAGGAAGTTCTTCCGAATGTTTAGGTGGAATCTTCTTTCTTGTAGTTTGGATCCATTGCTCCGTGTCCGCTTCTCTGGAGCAGCAGAAAACAACCTTTCTCCCTCCTCTATGTGACATCCTTTTATATATTTGAACATGGCTATCATATCACCCCTTAACCTCCTCTTCTCCAGGCTAAACATGCCCAGCTCCCTTAGCCGTTCCTCATAAGGCATCGTTTCCAGGCCTTTGACCATTTTGGTTGCCCTCCTCTGGACACGTTCCAGCTTGTCAGTGTCCTTCTTGAACTGTGGTGCCCAGAACTGGACACAGTACTCCAGGTGAGGTCTGACCAGAGCAGAATACAGTGGCACTATTACTTCCCTTGATCTAGATGCTATACTCCTATTGATGCAGCCCAGAATTGCATTGGCTTTTTTAGCTGCCGCGTCACACTGTTGGCTCATGTCAAGTTTGTGGTCCACCAAGACTCCTAGATCCTTTTCACATGTACTGCTCTCAAGCCAGGTGTCCCCCATCTTGTATTTGTGCCTCTCATTTTTTTTGCCCAAGTGCAATACTTTACATTTCTCCCTGTTAAAATTCATCTTGTTTGTTTTGGCCCAGTTCTCTAATCTGTCAAGGTCATTTTGAAGTGTGATCCTGTCCTCTGGGGTGTTAGCCACCCCTCCCAGTTTGGTGTCATCTGCAAATTTGATCAGGATGCCCTTGAGTCCATCATCCAAGTCGTTGATAAAGATGTTGAATAAGACCGGGCCCAAGACAGAACCCTGTGGCACCCCACTAGTCACTCTTCTCCAGGATGAAGAGGAACCATTGATGAGCACCCTTTGGGTTCGGTCAGTCAGCCAGTTACAAATCCACTGAGTGGTAGCATAGTCAAGACCGCATTTTACCAGCTTCTTTACAAGAATATCATGGGGCACCTTGTCAAATGCCTTGCTGAAATCAAGGTAGGCTACATCCACTGCATTCCCTTCATCTACCAGGCTTGTAATTCTGTCAAAAAACGAGATCAGGTTAGTCTGACATGACTTATTTTTCAGAAATCCATGCTGACTATTGGTGATCACAGCATTCCTTTCTAGGTGCTCACAGACTGTTTGCTTAATGATCTGCTCCAGAATCTTCCCTGCTATTGATGTCAGACTGACTGGGCGGTAATTATTTGGGTCCTCTCTTTTCCCCTTTTTGAAAATAGGGACAACATTTGCCCTCCTCCAGTCTGCCGGGACTTCGCCTGTTCTCCAGGAATTCTCAAAGATGACTGCCAGTGGTTCTGAGATCACATCTGCCAGTTCTTTCAATACTCTTGGATGCAGTTCATCTGGCCCTGGAGACTTGAATACATCTAATCTAGCCAAATATTCTTGTACTATCTCCTTAGTTATTCTGGGCTGTGTTTCCTTTGCTGAATCATTTGCTTCAAATTCTTCAGGTCGGGCATTGTCTTCTTTATCGGAGAAGACTGAGGCAAAGAAGGCATTGAGGAGTTCAGCCCTTTCTGTGTCCCCTGTTTGCATTTCACCATCTTCTCCTCTGAGTGACCCCACTGTTTCTTTGTTCTTCCTTTTGCTACGAACATACCCATAAAAGCCTTTTTTGTTGCTTTTAACCTCTCTAGCAAGCCTGAGTTCATTCTGTGCTTTAGCTTTTCTGACTTTGTGTCTACACGTGCTGGCTATTTGTTTGAATTCCTCTTTGGTGGTTTCCCCCCTTTTCCATTTTTTGTACACATCCTTTTTTAATCTTAATTCAGTTAAAAGTTCTTTAGATAGCCACCCTGGTTTCTTTAGGCACCTTCCATGTTTCCGTCTCATTGGTATTGCCTGACGTTGTGCTTTTACTATCTCCGTCTTAACAAACTCCCAGCCATCATGAATTCCCTTTCCTTGCTACATTTCTATATCATGCTACATTTCTATATCATGTCCAAGCCATCAATCTCTCCCAGAGCGTTGATCATATTGCTGAGAAATGGGAGGCATGGGGATGGATTTCGGGCACATTAGGGTCTGTGGCAAATTCTTCTGTGTGGTTTTCTCCCACGCATCTGCAGAAAACGAACCACATTTTGTTCTGCTTCTCAGTTTCGCGGAGGGTGTTTTAGAAATAATAAGAATATGCTGTTCTTTGTTATTTATATAAAACTTTTCTTGCAAAGAATGAGAAAACAGGAATTACAGCTTCCCGCAGCGCATAGTTGAACTGTGGAATTTGCTGCCACAAGATATAGTCATGGCTCCCCAATTTGTGTCTTTAAATGGAGATTAAAGAAACACTAATGGAGGATAAGGCTTTTCAGCAACTATTTGCAATAAGGGCAATACACCAGCTCCAATATCAGAGGCAGCATGCCCCCTTGAATGCCTGTTGCTGGGGGCCAGGAGCTGGAGAGAGGTATGATGCTCATCTCTTGCTTGTGGGCTTCTTGTGGGTGTATGGTTGGCCACTCTGAGAACAGGATGCTGGGATAGATATGTTTGGTCTTACTTTCTTAAGGCCTTTCAGTCCAAAAACAGACTCAAGTGGGACTTTTTTTTTTTTTAAAAAAAATATTTATTTATTTTCCCATTCTTTATTATCACACTTTCATCCAGGATTGTCGAATAACTTACAAAAACAAAAAACCCATTCAGTCGAAAATCTAACAATAACATGCATCAAAATCATCCTCCTATTAGTTATACATAACAATATATACTTTTCTCCCTACTAATTTATCCTAATTTTCCCCTCCCCCCCTCCCCTTTCCCCCTCCCCCAAAAACTTGTTATCTCTTCAGATCTTTAACCATGTACACAGATTATTCATTCTAATTTGGATGCTTGAGTTGGCTTCCCCCCGTGCTATCCAATTCCTATAACTTGTCCATTTATTCAAAATCTTTTGACATTTGTTTCCCCATCATTACCTTTTCAAATATATCAGATAAGTGGGGCAACTGAGAAAGGAAACGGAAGCAAGGGGGTAAAGAGGAAAATAATATGTGATTGTTTCAGTTAGCACATTTTTGGGATGAGTTGTAGTTGGGCTTTAGGACTAGCAGGTTGTCCAAAAGATCTCACTGACGTATTTTGAGGATAAGTGTGAAGTCAAGGAAATGTTTTCATGGATGCATTCCTGAAGGCATTTCCAGGCCCAAAGAGCAGCAAGGGAGAAAGTGTGGAGAGCTTTCTCCAACGCAGGGTTCTCAGAAGCTGTTGGACTATGAGCTCTGTAATGCAGCCAGCATGGCCAATGGCCAGGAATGATAGAACTGCAGTTGAGCTGCATGGAGAGATGCAAGGTTGGGGAGGTTGATATTAAGGGAAGCAAGAGATCTTCAGGAGCCTCAAGGCGGTGAAGCTATAGGACAATGGTGGAGTTCTCATTCTACTTCCTAGCATGCACAGAATGGTTGCTAAACATAAATGTAAAGGTAAAGGGACCCCTGACCATTAGGTCCAGTTGTGGCCGACTCTGGGGTTGCGGCGCTCATCTGACTTTATTGGCCGAAGGAGCCGGCGTACAGCTTCCGGTCATGTAGCCAGCATGACTAAGCCGCTTCTGGCAAACCAGAGCAGCGCATGGAAACGCTGTTTACCTTCCCGCTGGAGTGGTACCTATTTATCTACTTGCACTTCGATGTGCTTTTGAACTGCTAGGTTGGCAGGAGCAGGGACAGAGCAACGGGAGCTCACCCCGTCACGGGGATTCGAACCGCTGACCTTCTGATCGGCAAGCCTTAGGCTCTGTGGTTTAACCCACAGTGCGCTGATAGCAAAAGAGAGCAAATCAGGAATGCACCAGGAAAGGAGAAAGAGGCTTGTGCGTGAACTCAAGGCAGACACTCGTATGACCCCCCCCCCCATGGTTCCTTATTACAACATTTTCTTAGAACTTTGGTAAATGGCATCATCGATGTCACTCATCGGGTGGCTCATTAGCGACATTTAGCAACCAACGCCTTGTAAGTCTAGGAGCAACCAAAGCTAAGCAGTCTTCCTTGTGTTATCTTTGGAACCATTTTTGGCTGCCTTGCACTGCTTTTTCACTTAACTAGAGGCAAAGATGAGCAGATCAGCATGTGCATAGGAACGTTTTGTGCAATTGAAGTCAAATTGGATGAAACTGCGGATTAAATGTAAGAGGTGACTGCCGGCGCCGAACTCAGCCCTTTTTCTGCTCGTTCTTTGGCTCTCTGAAAAGCCTTTTTGGGGTAGTTGGGTTGTGAATCTAAAACAGAACATATCTATTTTAGATAGAATATATCTATTTATCCCCTGCCATGGTAAGCTACAGTTCCCCCCCCCTCTCTGAAGAATCTGACACTGGGGACGGCGTGCCTTTAAGTTAAAAGCCCTGAAATAATTGTGCCTGAGAACACCTGATACAGAGCCTTGGCTTTTGTTTGGCTCAGTGTAGCCAAATTGCCTACAGGCTTTTAGCCATAAAACATATCACTCATGCTGTGTGTAGGCCTGAAGCCTCTTAAGCATAATTACAGCAGAACTTTGCAGCGCCAGAAATGTTAAATATCTTGGCAGTGAACTTCGCTTTGTAAGAAGCTTACCCAGGGCCAGATCTACAGGAGGACAACTAAGATTCTGAGGGTTAAGAAACCTGCTTTGTATCTTCATTTTTGTGAACTATTATTTTACACTTCTTCATATTTATACCCTTGTGGTACCCAAGATGGCGTAGATATGGTTCCCAGGTGGCCTTAACATCCAGGCACTGAGCTGACTCAGGCCTGCTGGTTTCAGCCAGATGGTGACCTAATGCCTCATCGTAGTCAGAAGAAATTGTTTCTTTGGGCACAGAAGCTGATTCAACCAGGAGCAGTTTGGGTTAAATCTGCCTTTTCAGAACCACAATAGTGACAGTGCTATATTGGTTTTGTCTACAAAGGCACTTCAATATTTTCAGTACCCTTGGACATACTATTTTCCTCATGCAGGGAAAGATGAGCTCCTTTGTATATGAGGGATAAAGGTTTTGTGTCATCGTATGTTTCCAAACTGTTTGATCATCCTTGGGCGCTGAGTGTAATCCAAATAACACAAATATTTCTGTTATTCTCAGAATATATTCAGAACTTTCAGAATTCCAGGACATTTTTACATGGCAATCTTCCCAGTTTATTGCTTATTCTTTATGTACCTCTTGATCATAAAGCACTTCAAAGCCGTTTATAAAAAGTTGGAGCAAAGACATCTTAGCCATTTTATGATGTGGGAACAGGGATGGGCTGAAGGGAGGAAGTCAAATGGTTTTGAAGTTGGGGTGTGTGGAAAGGAGGTGGGACTCACAGCTGTCCATGGAGGTGCAGGTCAATTCTGTGTCCAGGGCAACTGTCTACCAGCTCCATCTGGTACACAGGCTGAGACGCTACTTGCCTGCATACTGTTTCGCCATAGTGGTGCATGCTCTGGTTATCTCCTGCTTGGACTACTGCAACACACTCTATGTGGGGCTACCTTTGAAGGTGACCCGGAAACTACAATTAATCCAGAATACGGCAGCTAGACTAGTGACTGGGAGCGGCTGCCAAGACCACATAACACTAGTCTTGAAAGACCTACATTGGCTCCCAGTATGTTTCTGAGCACAATTCAAAGTGTTGGTGCTGACCTTTAAAGCCCTAAATAGCCTCGGCCCAGTATACCCGAAAGAGCGTCTCCACCCCCATCGTTCAGCCCAGACACTGAGGTCCAGCGCCGAGGACCTTCTGGCAGTTCCCTCACTGTGAGAAGTGAGGTTACATGGAACCAGGCAGAGGGCCTTCTCAGTAGTGGCACCTGCCCTGTGGAACACCCTCCCATCAGATGTCAAAGGAATAAACAACTACCTGACTTTTAGAAGACATCTGAAGGCAGCCCTGTTTAGGGAAGTTTTTTAATGACTGATGTTTTAATGTATTTTTAATCTCCTGTTGGAAGCCGCCCAGAGTGGCTGGGGAAACCCAGCCAGATGGGCAAGATATAAGTAATAAATAACAACAACAACAACAACAACAACAACAACAACAACAACAACAACAATATGAGACCTTCCTTATTCATGGCTACAGTGGTATTGTGAGGTTGGTCAACAGTTTTATGTTTGCAAGCAGGGGTACTGAGGCTGAGAGGTGGTGACTCAGTGTCTCGCCTCATCACAAATGATAGTTTGGTTTCCATTGGTTTGAAAGGAAGTTCAGCAGCGTATTTTTTAATTGCACCAAAGTGCTTGGCAAAGGTATGCTGCAAATCCCCCACTTTGAAGAAAGATCCTTTCTGCTGTGCATGGTATCTATCCATCCAGCAAGTATATGGAGACATTGGCGATATAGGAATGTGGGGCATCTGATTCTTGTTAGCTCTGTTCTCCACATGCCACACAGCTCAGCGCAGCACATCTTTGGGAAGCCAGGTCTCCCCTCCCTCCAAATCAGCGCAGTTTATTTCAATTAATGTGAAATTTTACAGTCAGCTCTTGTTTGGTGTGGGTCTTTCTTTCACACGCATGGCTTTCTGGTTGCTAGCAATGGTTAGTCCACCAGCTGGAAAAGGGGGGAAGGAAACACTCCATGGATACGTATCATCTAGGAGACGCATGCAAAGCACTTCCCTTTTGGTTGGGAAGCCTGCTCTCTGGTAGAAAAGCCATCACAATGGGGACATTTCTCATCTCTCTTATTAGAATATGGATATAGCTGTGCAATCTAAGTTGAGCACAACCTGCTAGAACATAGACTTGTGAAGAAGAGCCCTGGTGAATCAGGCCCATCTAGTCCAGCGTTCTGGACCAGTGGCCAATCAGATGCCAATCAGAAGCCTGCAAGCAGGACCGTGGTGCAATGCACACAGGGGTGTTACATTCTAGTTTCCCCCCTCAAGGTGAAATGAGAAGTGCTGTCCCACTCTGTCTCCCTGCAGTGCCTCCTCCTTTGCTGGACCGCTCGCCTCCTCTGGCCCCACTGCACCGCCTCTGCCAGTGGTGGAGAAATGGCCCTGCCATAGGCACCAATTTTCTGCCAGATCTCATTTCTCGCGCTCCATAAGGTCTCACGAGATCTGGCACCAGAATTTGGTGCTGCTTCTTTGACAGAAGTTGGGCGGCTGCTTCACCCTACTTCCTGGGTGGGCTGGCCCTGAATTAATACATTATGGAACAAACTCTGTTGACCGCATGTCATAGTCCTCTGTTTGAAGGGCTGTCTGGTCCAAGTCAGCTTAAAGATAAATAACTCTAAGAAGGAAGAGCAGGCAGTCCTTTGTAGCAGCACATCCACCCCGAGAGACTAAGCAGGCACACAGTCACCTGGTCACAATCTTCCCCACTGCGTGGAGATGAATTTCTTTTTGAACGAAAGTAATTGTTTCTAAATTTGCCTCTGTTCATATGAATTCACATTTGCCAATTTTATGCAAGTGTATATCTTTCTGTCCTTTTGGGGGGGCTTGGAGTGATTAACTTTCTCTTTTGGCAGTGTATGACGCCACCCTAGCATCAAAATTATTCCATTCCAAGCAAGGTATATACTCCATAACTTCCATGTTTAGTTCCTTTTATTTTGCCAGTGTCTGTGATTTCCAGTTCTATATTATCCCACTCAGACAGCGATGGGACTTACAATACCTGGCCAAAGAGATATTTTGGTGCTGCCACTATGTTTTATATGACTGTGCACAATACAAACTAACATGGAGAACTGAATTGGAGATTGGGAAAATGAGAAATTGAGAGAAGCTGAAAATGGCAGATTTGCCATCCATAAAAAACAGAAGTGTGATACCCCACCTTTGGACATGTGCATCTTTTGGGTGGTCTGTGGCAAAGGTTAAAAAAGGCTGCCCTCCCAGAGCACTGAGTCTCAAACCCATCATAGATGCGGCAACCCAGCAAACCATTGTAGACTTCGCATATTGAGCACATTACTCGCTTTGGCTTTGGGATGCTTCCAGCAAAGCCCTTTTATCTTTTCGTAGGAGGCAAATTTAACATTGTTTCAGTAGCTGAAGGTTTTATTTTTGCTCTCTTTACAGGCTGCCTTGCCTGCAGTTCTTCCTGAGATATAAGCAGGAGGCAATTTATAGACTTGCTGCAGATGTGTTTTGTAGAATCAGCTTGCGTCTCATGCTATGAAGCAAACGATCAGTCTTTATACCATTTTTTAAAAAATAAGGGCTGCCTATAGATATTGGTGGACTTTATCCAACAAAGTAGCCTATATGTCATCCAAAGGCCTACGGTCTCTAATACTGGAGAATCTATAAGGCACAAACCAGCAAATTAGGTTGGTTTTGCTTTAAAATACAGAACGAACTAATTTCTCCTTCATCGCTATTAGCTGCTCTGAATAGCAGGAGCTCTCCAGGCAGGGCCGGCCCACCTATTAGGCAACCTCCTCAGATGGTGGGGTTGCCAGGGGCAGCAGATCCTGGTGTCAAATTTCTCCCCCTCTTGTTCCTGATGTAGATCTTCACTCACCCCCTTCTTCCCTGGTGGGCAAGGGCATGCTATTTTATGCTTTGCATCAGGGGCCAAACTGGCTTGGGGCAAGGGTTTCTCCCAATTATGTTACCAGGCTTTAAAGTCAAGATGTTGCAGGTTGAATTTGGAACTTCCTGCATGCAATGCATGTGCTCTTCCATTGTGGTCTCATAGGGAGAATGTCTTCACATTATAATTCACGGTGTGCATCTGAACTCATGCAATTGGGGGCCCTTGAATATGGTCCATTCTAGCACCCAATACAGACTTCAATTCAGCCCTTAGTCTGTGATGCTGTGATTCCCCAGGAGACATTCTCCATTTCCTAGCTGCTTTGCCAGGCTTGAGCTTCTCCGAGCTATATGTTTGCCAAGATGTATTTTTAGATAGGAAGAGATGAATTAAATTTTAAGAATAGATTTGTAAACAATCCAGCTCTGCATCCAATTAATCCACCAAGCTGCATGTTTTCTCCTTCTCCCCCCTCTTTTTTTGCAATCTGGTTGGCGTATGTAATACTTGCGCGGGAAGTTCCTTGGAAACAAAACCTGCAAATTCTCCGTGCTGTACCTACCTTGGCAGTCTGGATTGAGACATTTTGGAGCTTCCCTAAGACAAATAAATACTATAAAGTGTAATGGAGCTGATGAGAACAGACAGCTCAAAAGAGAGAACAAGCAGCGTCAAATCACAGAGCCTTGATGGGCAGTCAGAGCAAAAACCTACAGCTCCGAGTGGAAATAGCTGAAATGTCGAGAAATTTTGTCGCAAGTGGCCAAAACCATAATGCCTCTTGAGGGAGGAGATTGATAGCTGGTGGTGTATCCCATTTTATTTTTAGCAGGATGTAAATGCAGATATTAAGGGCGGCTAAGAACTCCAACCACTTCCTTGGCCGGGTGTGTACATCACATTAGCAAGTTTAGCAAGAGAAAGGGCTCCTCTTTCCCAGTGAACCTTTTCTATGTGCACGTACTGCAGTGACTTTGTCATTTAAGGTAGGACTATAACAACACAACAACTGCCTCACTGGAATAGTCTAAGGTCCTTCATGAGGTGCAAACATTTTCTTATAGGTACTGGAACAAGCAGACAGAGAAGTGAGCTTACTCGATTCCCACTTCCTGAACCGATACATGAGCTGAACTACAGCTCTCCTTCAAAATCTACATTTCAGATTTGGTGACGGGAGTTCTCTCCACTCCCCTCAAAAAAATAATAATAAAAAATCTGTGTGTGTGTGTGTGTAACATAACTAGGGTCAAAATGTTAAAGTCATGAAACAGAATATCTGGAGGCACTTCTGGAAGGAGAGAGGCATTACGGTAAAAGAAGGCATACCTGTCTTCTCAGTCCCTTGGCTGGAGGTGATGACATCAAGGTGTGTGCAAGACGGAAAGCAAACCATAGGCTGGTAGATTTTAGACTGAATTGAGAAAGGGACCACCTCAGCGAACGTGGCTCGTCTTGCATACAGCTTATGCAAGACAAGTTGCCTGACCTATCTGGACCTATTTATCTGCTTGACAAGCCAGCAAGCCTTCAAAGGGCTTCACACACATTATCTCTGTGGTTCCTACAAAAGGCTCAAGCAGGGCTTTGGTTGATGAAACCAAGGGACCGCCTAGTTCAGCATCCTGTTTCTCACAGTGGCTGTCCAGATGTCTCTGGGAAAACCCAAAAGCAGGACATGAAGTCCACAGGCTTCTCCTGCCACTGCTCCCCAGGAACTGGCCTTCGGAGCTAAGCTGCTTCTGAACATGGAGATTCAGAGGCGAACGGCATGTTTATGCTTAATGCCTTGAATGCTGTTACATCCTCTGTTTTTCTGTAATTAATTACACGGGGGGCATGGCATGTGTGTCTGTGTGTATCTGTGTCTATGTCCCCAGTATGCTAAGAAGGGAGGGGTTATTTCTTCCCCAGCCACAACCCCTCTCTGAAAATGCCCCCTCCCCCTGGTATGGCATATTAAAAATGACTATATAGAAAGGAGAGCCAAGCAGCCAGGCTGATGTAAAGACAAAAGTGCAGTGGCAGAGGGCCTTTAGAGTTATTCCAGCTATGACTCTCTTAAGGCAAGGTTGGGGGTGAGATTTTCAGCCTCTCCGTGCTAGAGCCTCTGCTATGCATGCGGAAAGTGCATCTTCAGGCAGGACCGGGAAAGACCCCTTGTCTGAAATCCAGGAGAGCTGCTGGCCCTCATTGTAGACAATATTGAGCTAGAACAAGTGTTTCCCAAACTTGGGTCTGCAGCTGCTTATGGACTACAATTCCTATCATCCCTGGCCACTGGTCTTGCTAGCTAGGGATGATGGGAGTTGTAGTCCAAAAACAGCTGGAGACCCAAGTTTGGGAAACACTGAGCTAGATGGACCAGTGGATTTGACTCCATAGAAGGCAGCTTCCTGTGATCCCATCATCCCTGACCATGGGCTCGCTAACTGGGGCTGATGGGAGTTCAGCAACATTCAGAGGCCCCCTGTGATCTACCCCTGGTTCAATGAAGCAGTGCACTTCCTGTTCCCGGTTGCACCATATATGGGAAATGCCCCGAGCAAAGAGCGAAAGAGAGAAGAGTGCTCTTATCTCACAACATCCTCCTTTCAGCTGAATATTTAATAAGGCATATCAGATGGTCAGGAGAGCAGAGAAGCCTATCATTATGGAGCTGTTTTCCCAGCGGTGACAAAATAGCTTGCAGCAAGCAGATGTTCAACCAGGGAAAAGGTTTGTTAAGAGACATGCTGCAGGTAGAGAGAACGTTATCTCAGTGTGGATTGTGCAAGTTGCATTCTGGAGAAGGGCATTGTTGATTTGACATCCTGGGTTGCTTAGAAAGGAGGCAGAAATGAATGTTTGCCCTGGCTGGGGAATATCTCACTTGCATGGAATGTGCATGCATTATGGAGCCCTGGTGGGTCCCAGTTTGGTAACAAGTGTCTGCCCTTTGCAGTTTATGTGTTTATTAAGAGAAACACACATGCAGCAACAGTCTGGATGTGGCAGGCACAGTTAGCAAGGCGAAGTATGAGGTGTCTGTCAGGACCAAATTAAGCATTACCTTTGATTGATTGTCCTTTATTTTATTTATCTCTTGCATTTCTTCACTAAACCTAAAACTAAGCGCATGGCTGGCAGCCGTATGCCTCGTTCATACCTTTCCTGCTGTAATATCGGGGGTGAGTGAAATGCAAAATGCTGCGAGGCCAGGACATCTAAGTTGAATTAGAACTTCCTTTTTGGGTTGGAGAACCGTTTTGCAAAATTCTGGGAAGCGTGACTATTGCAGGACAGGTGTATTTTGGTTTGTGTGTTGTTTCGGGAAGGGCAGATTAGATAGGATTGTATTAATATGCAAACCCTACCCAATTCCTTCCCCATGGTATTCCTTTTCCTCTAGCCGGCAACATCACCTACCAGGGCCAGATTTAGGTTTGATGAGGCCCTAAGCTACTGAAGGTAATGGGGCCCTTTATGTGTCCAGCTGTCCTTTGTCAACAGCAAATTGTTGCTGTTTTTGTGTTGAATATATGATATATGGTAATTTATGGACCTAATAGGTATCTAAAGCCATGTGCACATAACAAAATATGTATTTTATCAAAGTAATTGTTGAACACGCAACCAGTGCATGCAGAATGTAGGCACCCTATATATAGAAATGAGCAAACCAGTGATATTTTAGGGAGCAGGCTGGCAGGCGGGGCCCATTACTTACATCATAGGAGCCTACACAACACAAAACACTGTTGCTGTATGTGGGTTTTATTGTATTTGGGGTTTTTTTTCTTATATTTTGGAAATGTACATCCATTTTTTTCCTTTTTTTTTTTTGGGTGGGCCCCAAGAGAGTAGGGCCCTAAGCTATAGTTTGTTTAGCTTATACATAAATCCATCACTGGGTGGGAAACTTTTATGCATGGCTTCCAGGGTCCTAAATTTTTAAGTAAAGCAGATTCCCTGCTGCAGAAGCTCACCCAGAGGTGGTGCCTCATTGTTTTGAATGCCAGGAAAGGGCTCTGCTTTATCCCTTATTCGTACCAGATCCTTCTCATTTAGGGTCAAGGCTTTCTGCTTTGAACTCTTCCAACCGCAAGGGCTGCTCTGCTGACACATGCCTCCTCCCACTTTTTCTTCTTTTTATGGCAAGGTCTCACCAGCAAGATTAAAAGAAACAGTTGTGGTGGAACAAGGGGCAGGGGCAAACCAACCACAACAAAAGCTTGCGCCGTGCCAAAGCCAAGAAACGGAGCATGGGAGCATAGCTTCCACTCCAGCTCTGGCAAGTTAACGGCGACATTGGCTTTTAAGTTTCTCTTGGAACTCGTAAAGGCAGGGTGTGAAATGTCTGCTGATACAGCTTTTTCTCCCTTTCTCACTCCTCCCCCTTCATGTGTTTTCCTCCTCGTAAGAGCAGCTTCCAACATGACGACTCCACGTTCCCCAGTGAAAAAGGTGTTTTCCCACCAAGCTGTTGGAAAACAGCCACATGGGTTCATTTTGAAACTTACAAGGCCCTTGATGCTTCTCAACGCCTGAACATCCCTCCTGGAGCACCTCATGACCCAACACCTTTCACTTTTCCCCATAAAGCCTTTCTCTTAACCCTTTGGTTCTCGCCTCCATCAGAAACCAAGGAATGTTAAAGGGACCCCTGACAGTTAAGTCCAGTCTCAAATGACTCTAGGGTTATGGCGCTCATCTCACTTTACAGGCTGAGGGCCGAGTTTTTTCGGGTCATATGGCCAGCATGACTAAGCTGCTTCTGGCGCAATGGAACACTAACCCCAGAGCAGTGCACGGAAACACCATTTACCTTCCCACCAGAGTGGTACCTATTTATCTACTTGCACTTTGATGTGCTTTTGAACTGCAAGGTTGGCAGGAGCAGGGACCGAGCAATGGGAGCTCGCTCCATCGTGGGGATTCAAACCACCAACCTTTTGATCAGTAAGCCCAAGGCTCAGTGGTTTAGACCACAGCACCATGTTAATTGCATGCAATTCCTGGCAATCACCTCTTGCTTCACCACCCTGCTCCCTTCCCTTCCCTTTCCTCTTCTTATAGACTTCCCACTCTGGCCAAATTTCAGTTTGTAGGCTTGCTGGGTACAGAAACCTGCCTTCTTTCTCTTCTTTTCTGTTTTGCTTCCTCCGCACATACGTTGGTGGTGTTGTACAATAGTAGAAACTCTGTAACCTTAGAAACAGTCTAACGTCAATGTGCCGCTGAATGAACAACAGCAAAGTGGTTTGCAGGCTCACAATCACTCCAGAGTGGATTGAACAAAGGCTCTGACCTCTCCCAAATGGTCTTTTGCAGGTTAGCCTACCAAAGAAATGACGACGACGAGGAAGAGGCTGCCAGAGAACGCCGCAGGCGGGCCCGGCAAGAAAGACTGCGGCAAAAGGAAGATGATGACTTCACAGGGCAAGTGATAGAGAAGCCTGAAGTCAATGCCCAAAACAAGTAAGACTCTACTCTATGACTCTGTTCTCGGCTTGCCTGACAAATCAGGGCAGAGAAGTGTCAAGTAATGTAATAGCTCCTGCTCAGGAGTGACTTGTCCTGTTTTGCCACCTGAGGCAAAAGGTGAATGTGCCGCCTTCTGTTGCTGTGCCCCTGAGGCGGCTTCTTCACTCGGCCTAATAGGTGGGCCAGCTCTGTTTCTGCTGTTTAACCCAATGTTCTATATCAGGCACCCCCAAACTCAGCCCTCCAGATGTTTTGGGACTACAACTCCCATCATCCCTAGCTAACAGGACCAGTGGTCAGGGGTGATGGGAGTTGTAGTCTCAAAACATCTGGAGGGCCGACTTTGGGGAGGCCTGTTCTACATCATCTACTCCCCCAACTGAAAGAAGTGTTTAGTGTAATAGAGGCACCAGTAATCTGGAACACAAAGTGTATTTTTATAAACAAACATTTGATGGAAAGTTTTAACATTGCCAACGCGGAAGAGAAGAGGGCTTCAAATTGAGCAGCCCTGGTAAGCGCAGTCAGCACAAGCATTCAAAGCAAAGATACAGTAAAAATTGCAAACGTTGGGTTCGTGACTAGGAAGCGAACATACGTATGGTTTGCACAACTGCATTTGTAAATAGGCCCTCCACCCAAAAGGAAGCCTGGGTGAAAGGAAGAGGAGGAGGAGGAGGAGCGAGATACTTGCTTACATAACTCACTAAGAGGGAACCAAACTTTGTCAAATTTATCACATCTGGCAAGACTTCCCCTGACTGAAATCAAACAGACACCTACGGTTCTGATATTGAAGAACATAAAAAGAGGCTGCTGGATCAGGCCAGTGGCCCATCTCGTCCAGTGTCCAGCCAGAGACCTGTGGGAAATTCTGCAAGCAGGACCTGAGCTCAAGAGCATTGTTCTGTCCTGCTCTTTCCAAAACCTGGTGTTCAGAAACATTTCTGCCTCTAGCTGTGGGGGCAGAGCATAGCAGGCATGGCCTATAGCAGGCACAGCCAAACTTGGCCCTCCAGATGTCTTGGGACTACAATTCCCATCATCCCTGACCACTGGTCCTGTTAGCTAGGGATGATGGGAGTTGTAGTCCCAAAACATCTGGAGGGCCAAGTTTGGCCATGCCTGGCCGATAGTCATGAATGTCCCTCTCCTCCATGAATTTGCCTAATCCTCTTTCAAAGCCATCTAGTTTTGGTGGCCTCCTGTGGGATATAGAAGTACTTTCTTTTATCTGTCCCGGATCTTTCAACATTCAGCTTCGTGGAATGTCCATGCATTCTAACATTTGTCACCCCTGAAAACATTCTTGTTTCTCCAAATGTTTTTAGAGAATTCATTTGATTCAGTGTCGGTCATTTGCTCTGTACAGTAGTACCTTGGTTCGTGAACGGCTTAGTTGTCAAACAAATCGGCTCCCGAACGCTGCAAACCTGGAAGTGAGTGTCCTGGTTTGCGAACCTTTTTCGGAAGCTGAACGTCCGACGCGGCTTCCGCTTGAGTGCAGGAAGCTCCTGCAGCCAATCGGGAGCCACGCCTTGGTTTTTTAACAGTTTTGGGAGTCGAACGCACTCCCGGAACGGATTCAGTTTGAGAACCAAGGTACCACTGTATTTTATGATTTTTTACTTTGATGATATTTTACTGATTTCATTGTGCTCCTCTGTGAGTTGGTGGCTTATAAATATTATGATAAAGAAAATTAATGTAACAGTTGACGTAAACAAAAACACTTTGTTGTGGCTGAAGTCTTACAGAGTATCGCAAATTTTGTGTCTTATGTAGCATTGAAGAAGAGACCAAAAGTACTATGACAACAGTTACCACTGTTACAAATAGTCAAGGGGATGGGGATGATGATTCCATGTTCCTGGAGAGGCTGGCCAGGAGAGAAGAAAGGCGCCAGAAGCGTCTCCAAGAAGCCATGGAACGCCAGAAGGAGTTTGACCCGACAATTACTGACGAGAGCCTGTCACTCATAAGCAAAAAGGAGATGAACAATGTGGAAGAAAACGAGACCCCAGAGAAAGATGAAAAAGTGGACACCCATAGGAGACGCTATGAGGTAGAGGAAACTGAAACCATCACCAAATCGTACCAGAGGAACAACTTGAGACAGGACGAGGAAGACGAGAAGAAAGATGAGGAAGACAAGGAAGAGCCTCAAGACGAGAAGCCAAAGCAAAGAACCATAGAGGATAATCAGGTAGAAGTAACATTAGAAAAGGAAACAGTAGACAATGCAGAAGAAGCTGTGGTGGTAGAAATAAAACATTTTGAGGTAAACGCAGATGAGGGAAAAGTAGAAAACGGCACCGATGCCCTAGCAGTTGAGGAGGAAACAGGGAGTGGGGAGGTAATAAATATTACCGTAGCCTTAGATCAAAAGACAGAAGAAGAAGATGAAGATAAAACAGAAGCAGAAAAGAAAAAATTAGAGGAGAAAGAAAGGCTTGAGAGAGAAGAAATGGAGAGGGCTAAAGCAGAGGCAGAAAGGAGGGCTGAGGAGGAGAGAGAGAGGCTTGAAGCAGAGAAAAGGGCAGCTGAGGAGAAAGAGAAGTTAGAGGCAGAGGAAAGGGAAAGGGAAAGGATCAAAGCAGAAGAAGAACGGAAAGCTGAGGAAGAGAGGAAGAGGATTGAGGCAGAGGAGAGAAGGGCTGCCCAGGAGAAAGAGAGGCGTGAAGCTGAGGAGAGGGAAAGGGCTAAGGCGGCCGAAGAGAAGAAAGCTGCTGAGGAAAGGGCAAAGGAACAGGCAAAGAGGGAGGCTGAGGAACGGGAGAGGGCGAAGAAGGCAGCGGAAGACAAGGCTAAGCTAGAAGAGGAAAGGTTGAAGGCAAAGCAAAAGGCTGAGGAGACCAAGGTAGATCAGGCCAAAGGGAGGAAGGGAGAAGAGAAGAAAATAGAAGACAAACAGGTAAAAGAGAAGAAAGTGCAAGAGGAAAAAGCCCCTGCAGCTTCCCTGAGAAAACAGGTACAGTAAACATTTTGCACTCAGCCAACTTACTACACTTGTGTTTCGTGGGAAATGTCATGCATTTTACCAAAACAAAAAAAAAAAAAAATGGCTGGATTGCGACTTGCTCACAGTCATCCCTCTGCACTTTGGACCACTAACTCTTGCAAAAAAAGGAAAAATCTTTATTATTATAATTATTTGTTCTTAAACTTATGGCTTCCAACTCTCGCTAACATAGTGCATGGTGGTGCATGTCTGTTTGTTCTCTTCTTGGCTCTCAGATCTTCCAGTGGGATTTTGTGCATGATCTGAAACCCTCACCGTCTCCCTTGCCTTCTCTTTCCGCGGCTGCCAGTCAGCCAGGGGCAATAGCCGGGCGCATATGCAAGGTACAAAGGCACGGCATGGGCGGTCTGTGGACGAGCACCCAGCAAACGTTTGTGGCGGGAGATAAGCACCCTTGAGTATTAGAGCCAAGCACAGACCGAGCTCTGCTGGGCTATGCGCAGACACAGGGCACTCCAGAACGGAGGGAAGAGAGCACGAGCGTGCAAGAGGGATGTGGAAGTCACTGTGCTACCACCCGGAGGGAGTTGTGTTGCACGGCGGCAGCAGCAGTGGCACGGAACCAGGGGGTATGTGAGCACAAGCTTGGTTGACGCCGTGGCAGATGGGGCAGGGTTTGCCATGGAAATTGATCTTTTCGTCTTGCGGAAACATTGCAAAAGGGGGAAGAGAAAGAGGTTAAAGTGGAAGCTAAAAAGGAAAAGCCTCAAGATGACAAACTCCGGCCGGCCTTCAAAAAAGAAGAGGTAACTAACCTGTTGCTTGGAGGGGGAAGGGCGTGTGGGAAGCGGAATGGAGCCCCAGACATTCATAAAATAAGCTCGGAGGAGTGTCACTCAGCAAAAGTCAAAGCCATTTAATGCGCCTTCCAAGTGTAGGAGCACCTTGACTCCAGAGCGCCGTTTCATACTGGGGAAAAGGAAAGGAAGGTCGCAAGAAGATAACGGCCAATAGCAAGCCGTGAGCTGAGTCAAAGCTTTGTGAAACTGGGTGTGTGGTAAAACAGGCACGAGGCTAGTTTAGCCTGCCCCAGCCTTAGCTTGCATCCAGGTGTATGACGAAAATATCGCATTCCCATTTTACCAAAGAACCAGCTTCAGTCAACCTCAGCCCACATCCCTGTACAGAGTGCAGGATGTGGTTATTGGTCCTGTATTTTTAGTAGGTTAAGGGAGCATCTGGTGTTGGGGTTCTGGACTGGCACCGACTAACCTTCCGTTTCTCAATTTCTCCCTCCATTTCCTCATAACTTCTCTTCCTGGAATTGGTAATTTATTCTGTTAATGATGGATAACCCAAGAAACCTTTAGCTCCTTAGTCTGAACTTAACTAATGATTTTCCATTTCATAATATAAAATATGCAGACTCCAGCTTCCTCCCCCATGTTGAAAAAATTCATTTTTTTACAAAATACAGTGCATTGCATTTCTTCTGTAAACACAGGAGCTGGTGCCATTGTGTTTCACTGTATGGTAAGTAAAGAATATTGGGTCCTAGAGCATCATTCCCAAACTCAGAGTCTGGCTCACTTATGCAAGAACCATAATGTAGGTTTCGTTTAAGTGAATCTTTCTATTTCAGTTTCTCATCCCCCCCCCCAGTCTTTAGTCTAGTTTGCATTTATTTTTAAGTCCTCATAATTCTGAATTTATCCCAATAACCAATTTTTTGGTATTTAATTTTGCCTAACATACACATACTTGCAAACAATTTCCCACCAATCTATGCCTCTTTATACAGTTTGCCTGAGCATATGCATTTTTGAACACATTACTTGAGTGAACCACACTGCAAAATTCAGAGAAAGGATTGTTGTGTTTCGGTTTACCTGTGAACTGGGTAGATTTGACTTGAAATGTAAAGTAAATTGACTTTCTCCTCCATCCCTTTTCACTACCCATGGTCCCAGTTCCATGAGGATCAAACTGGCAAGTATCATCTGTTGCCTGATCCATAAAACAAAGGATATACCTGTGTACTTTTAAAGCAAGCTGAGAAAAGGCTATATTTTGGTCAGTTCCTATCCTTAAATGCTAAACGAAGCGCTATGTGTTGTTGGCAATTAAGTGATGAGCTTGACCATTCATCTGTTTCTCAGGAAAAAGCAAAATTGTGAAAACGGGAAGAGATTCCAATTCACAAGGGCAACCATCGTTCTGTATCCAGTTCAGTTTGCATCCTAGACACAGTTTGCTTCTCTAGACTACCTTAAAATTCTGGGTGTGCAGAGCTGGCGTGCAAACGTTGTACTGAAGCAAGCTTTCTCATGACATGATATTTGTGGTATTTCCTGCTTCCAATTTGGCTAGACATGCTGCATGAACCACATTTTATTTTCCTTTTCTTTATTTACAGAGTCTCCACCCCCCTTTTTTTCTTTTTAAAATGCATTTATGTTTACAAGAAGATAAGCTCTTAGTCTAAATTGTGGTCGTAAAAGGCTCACAACTTTCTTTGGAGAATTTTGATCTTGAAATCCAGAGTCAGGATTTGGATTGTCCAAAAGAAGTATTCGAGAAATCCAGATTAAAATACCACACATTATATATTCCTTCTAAGTCAGCTGGTTGCCAGTCAACTGATTAAGGAGCTGCTGGTAAATTATCTACATTTTAACTGAAAATTCAGTAATCACAATTAAATGAGTTTGCAGGATATCAAAAACTTGTCTAGGTGTCCTTGGGGGCAGGAATATTAGAGGAAGTCTGAAACTGAAAGAGCGATGCTATATATACCTTCTCATAAGTAAGTGCCATTGAGTTCATTACTCCTGCAAAGTTTATAAAATTGCAGCCTCAAACTTACAAAAGCTACCATGTGTTACTAGATTTTGGTTGGAGTTCTGCCCTCCATGATGGAATCTCAGTTTCTGGTGGGGATGGGAGCATTTCTGAAGTGGTTCACTCTGTTTCCTAGAAGGTTGATTCATTAATTATTATTTTTATTATTATATATTTTTAGGAGGGCTTTAGAGGATATTGCAGCCTGGTGGTGGTTGGTTTAGTGGCATTAGTGAAGTGCTTCCAGCTTTTGTATTTATATTTTGGCTGGGTCCTTTTTCTCTTAATTGATTTTTAAAAAATGTTATTGTATTTTTTATGTGCATCTTGAATATCAATATTGAGAGAAAGCTGGGGAAATATTCTACCCCCCCCCCCCAAATGATGCAACTGCTGTGATGCAACAGTTGAAACACCTTGTTGTTGTATGTCTGGGTTTCCTTCCGACCCTGAAATTGGAATAAATGTGTAGTAGAGCCATCTTGACATACCTCCCCCCTACAAATATATTTGGCAATCTCCAAAATTCCTTTCTCAAAGACTTTAGCATTTGTGCATGGTGAAGGTTGCTCGGTTGAGTCAAGGGAGAACATTTGCATTTTTGCTCACTGCCATTTCAGGTTTGCTTTGGCTGCTAGTTTAACTGATGTTCTTCCTGAGAATACAATTTCTCTTATGTGTCAGAAGAGAGGTTTTTTGTTTTTTTAATGCTGCACGGTTCCAGTGAGCATCCAGGCATGATGACTCAGTGTGCTGTAGGGTCAGGCTGTCAGCCGTGGACATAAATGATGCTAATCCCAAATGATGCCGTTTGGGGTGGGAAGGACTTTGCAAGGATGTTGCATCTGGCTGAGAATATCACAAGGCCAAGAATTGCACAGTGAAAGAGAAGAACTCCACTTGGCTTGGCTTTGCTATTGGAGCTCAACCTGAGCAGTAGAACCACTTATATGCTTGTGCAAAGCATATGGGAAGGACTGCAGCTCAGGCTACCTGGTTTGCTTGAACAAAGTCTCAGGTTCATTCTCTGGCAACTCCAGGTAGGACAGGGAAGAGAGACCCCTGTCTGAAATCCAGGGAAGGCACTGGCAGTGAGCTAGATAGACCAGTTGTCTTGACTTGATGTAAAACAGCTTTCTGTGTGTGGTGGAGTCATGTCTGCACCTACATGAGTGAGCCTGAAGCCATTAAAACCCATAACCTGCGTATGGCACAGGGAACAGGAGTTAGTGGCTCACCTTGACAGGAGCAGGACATCCAAATTGTGGCATTGAGCACAGGTGGCTAACCCACAGAGCAAGAACCGTCATCTTCCCTTGAGGCCCTTCTTTGTGTGGCTCTTCCACAAGAGGTCTGGAGGATGGCAACACAAGAGCAGGCCTTTTCTGTGGTGGCTCCAATGTTTGTGGAATGCTCTCCCCAGCGAGGTTCACCTGGTGCCTTCATTACATATCTTTAGGTGCCAGGCAAAAACATTCCTCTCCTCCCATCCTATGACCTTTTTAAATGTGTTTATGGGAGGTGGGGTTATTGGTTTGTTTTTATTTTGGTTCATTAGGTATCTTATGTTCTCGTTTTGTATATATTTTTTTCTGGATGCAGGGTGGTATGCAAATTTAATAAATAATAAAATAAAAAGCAGGGACCAGTTATAGTTTCAAGGGGCATGTGATGAAATGCCTCCCCAATTTCCCCATCCTTTTTGCACAGAGCAAAGTTGGGGCTGGCATTATTGATGGGTTGTAGCATCATCATAAAGCCAGTTACAGTGGACTCTCAGGTTGCGAATGTGATCTGTGCGGGATGCACATTCACAACCCGCAGTGGTGTGTCTGCGCATGCGCAAAGCGCAATTTAGCGCTTCTGCGCATGTGCGACCGCCGAAACCCGGAAGTAACCCATTCCGGTACTTCCATGTTTCAGCGGTCCGCAACCCCAAAAAACACAATCCGAAGCGTCTGTAACCCGAGGTGTGACTGTTTAGTGAATTCAGTGCTTCCTCGGAGAATGCTAGGAGGAAAAAAAATGTGGCAAACAGCAGCTGAGGCTGTGGAGTTGGTTATTATTGCTTCCACCAGAAGTATAAAATACATGGTGGTGCTGGTGGAAAAAGTTGAGTCAAGGTGCAGTTTTGTGAAGCCTTTTCTTTGTCCTGACCTGCTCTGGATTTTGCAGGGTTGGGGAGAACTTTCAGCACTGCCTAAATGGACTTGTGCAGGAACAGGATTGTCCATGGCCAATAGTGGGGGGAAGGGGGTTGATCTTCCTTCCAGTTACTCCAGCTTGGTAGACTTGTGATGAATCCCTCTTGCTGAGCTCCCACCATCCCCAGCCAGCATGGCCAATGGCGTGGGATGCTGAGATTTGTAGTTCGGCAGCATCTGGAGGGTCCTGGGTTCCCCGCACCTGTTGTAAGAGCCGCTGCAAAACACGGATCAGGAAACTGTGGCCCTTGAAATGTTGTTGGATTATAGCTCTCATCACCCCTGACCATTGGCTATGGCTGGATGGGGCTGACTGGAGCCCAGCAACATCTGGCAGACCACAAGTTCTCCTGCTGCAAAACATCTGCAGAAGATTAATGGCTCATCATCTGCTTGCTGAAAGCAGGAGAGGGATGCCTCTCCTCTGGGGTGCTAGGATGTAATTGGTTCATTTTCGCAATGTCTCCCTAGCAGATAAAAGACAGCAAGCTGATCAGGGACAAAGCACCCAAAGAAGAGGCTAAGCCCGGTTGGGATCGCAAGAAGGGATTTCCGGACTCGAAGCCACAGAACGGGGAGCGTTTCCAGGAACTCCCTGCCCACAAACTTAAGCATACGGAAAATGCTTTTAGGTAAGAGATACACTCGTAAGGGGGCAGTGTTTATACTCGGGCCCTTTAATGGGTCTTGGCTGCAACAGGATGAACTGTGCTGTAGGAAAGACAGAAGCCATTTTTACACGGGAGCCTTGAAAGGGTTTCTCGCCAACCTGTTAATCTGCAATTTGTATATAAATCCTCTGTTGGCTAGCGTTCCCGTTCTCGTTCCCCATGATTTCTCTGCCCCATTGGCAACAAGTACAACAGTTAGGTCAATAGTGCAGTGAAATGCCCTGAAGTCTAGCCTCCTGCATGGCTTTAGCTGAGTCCTGAAAAGTTTAATCTTGCACAGTTTACTCTGTGAAGCACTGGGCAATTTGCACAGGGCAGCGACGTTGGCGTGGTGCTTCTGCCTGCAGTGTTTATCCTTTAGGAAATTAAAAGGTAAGCGGTGAGTTAGCTATAAGAGCTGGAGTCTGCCAATGTGGTGAAGCGGTTCGAGTGTTAGATTAGGACCAGATAGGCCCATCCAGCTGTGAAGCTCATGGCATAATAATAATAATAATAATAATAATAATAATAATAATAATAATTTATTATTTATACCCCGCCCATCTGGCTGAGCTTCCCCAGCCACTCTGGGCGGCTTCCAACAAAATACTAAAATACAGTAATGCATCAAACATTAAAAGCTTCCCTAAACAGGGCTGCCTTCAGATGTTTTCTAAAAGTCTGTCTCTACCTCTTAGCCTAACCTCAGCCACGGGGTTGTTGTGAGGATAAAATGGGGGGGGGGGAGTATATGTGCTATCTTGGAGGAAAGGTGGGGTGGAAGGTCTGTCTCTCACAATATAAACTGACCTGGACTCTGTATTCATCATCTGAGTCCTTTGTTTGTGTGCCTCCTCCACAAGAGATCTGGAAGGTGGCAAGGGGGACTTTTCTGCAGTGGCTCCCCGTTTGTGCAATACTCGCCCCAGGGAGGTTTACTTGACACCTTCACTGTATATCTTTAGGTGCCAGGTGAAAACATTCCTTTCCGATCAGGCCTTTGGCCGATGAATATTCTACAGCCTTTCAAGTGTGTTTCTGTTCCAACTATTTATTTGTGCTTTTGATCTCGTGTTTTTACCTTGTGAACTGCCCCGAGATCGTCTGATGGAGGGTGGTATATAAATCAAGTGAAATTAAAAGTAAATAAATAAATAAATCAGGTTATAAACAATTAAACGTTGCAGCAAATGCCCCAGATTTGGTGTAGGTTGACATTCACATGATCTGAATGTCGGCAGGGTTTTGCCTTGAGGGGGATTTTGCTGGCTTCATTCTCTGCCCCCCCCCCGGCTAGCAGGAAAGTTCTCTAGAGAAACTTGCCTCGGGACTGGGACATTTCAGACAGCAGGGCGAGAGAGCTCACTTTGACCACGTGAGAAACACAGCTCAAGAGCCAGCGGCAGAACCTCGTTTCTCTTACTCTTACGATCTGCCCAGATTCACCGCACGTTCTCAGATGCAATGAAACGGTTATATATTTTCTCCCCATACCCGACAAACAAATACCCAAGGCAGCTTGCAAAAAATAAATAATTCAGAAACGTAATGAGAACAATTAAAAACATGCATAGACTATATTAAAAGAGAGGGCCAGTGTGGTGTAGTGGTTAAGAGCGGTAGTCACGTAATCTGGGAAACCGGGTTCGCATCTCCGCTCCTCCACATGCAGCTGCTGGGTGACCTTGGGCCAGTCACACTTCTTTGAAGTCTCTCAGCCCCACTCACCTCACAGAGTGTTTGTTGTGGGGGAGGAAGGGAAAGGAGAATGTTAGCCGCTTTGAGACTCCTGAAGGGGAGTGAAAGGCGGGATATCAAATCCAAACTCTTCTACTCTTCTACTCTTCTTCTTCTAAAAGCAGCAAGTCTAAGGAGGGCAGCATAAGTGCAGCAGCAGAGGTAAAACAGGTAAGGATAAAAGGCCCGATAAAGAGGATTTTTGCCTGGTGCCGAAGTGCCATCAAAATAGGTGCTGGATGCGGCTGCCTGCAAAAACCATTCCAAAGTCAAGGCTGCCACCACTGAAAAGGAATTTTCCTCCGTAGCCACATGCTTCAGAGAGCACCAGGGAAAATATCATGCTATGATTCCCTGAAGCTTAAGTGAAGACCAGTCTTCCCATTAAAACAGAACGAGCTGGTAGAATTCTGGATTCTACCAAATAATAATATTAATATTAATATTAATAATAATAGTTGTTGTTGTTGTTGTTGTTGTTTAGTCATTTAGTTGTGTCTGACTCTTCATGACCCCATGGACCAGAGCACGCCAGGCACTCCTGTCTTCCACTGCCTCCCATAGTTTGGTCAGACTCATGCTGGTAGCTTCGAGAACACTGTCCAACCATCTCGTCCTCTGTTGTCCTCTTCTTCTTGTGCCCTCCATCTTTCCCAACATCAGCGTCTTTTCCAGGGAGTCTTCTCTTCTCATGAGGTGGCCAAAGTATTGGAGCCTCAGCTTCAGGATCTGTCCTTCCAGTGAACACTCAGGGCTGATTTCCTTCAGAATGGATAGGTTTGATCTTCTTGCGTCCATGGGACTCTCAAGAGTCTCCCCCAGCACCATAATTCAAAAGCATCAATTCTTCGGCAATCAGCCTTCTTTATGGTCCAGCTCTCACTTCCATACATATATATAAAATAATTAATAATAATAATAGTAATATATTTATTCCCCACACATATGGCTGGGTTTCCCCAGCCACTCTGGGTGGTTCCCAACAGAATGTTTATAATAATAATAAAAAGCAATAAAACATCAAACACTAAAAACTTCCCTAAACAGGGAAGACATCCCTTCAGATGTCTTCCAAAAGTCAGATTGTCGTTTATTTCCTTGACATCTGATGGGAGGGCATTCCACAGGGCGAGCACCACCACCGAGAAGACCCTCTGCCTAGTTCTCTGTAGCTTTACGTCTTGCAGTGAGGGAACCACCAGAAGGCCCTCGGAGCTGGAACTCAGTGTCCGGACTTCAGACTGCAAGCGGCAGAGTTTTATTTACAGTGCTCTATCGTGTAAAAATTGCATAGTATACTTTCATACTGGGGAGAGAGCTAGGCAAGAAACATTCTCCCTGATGTGCTGGTTTATTATATTGAGGGAGTTTTTTAAAAAATGTACAAGAGAATTGAAAGCTACGACACCCCATTCTGCACTCTGAAGTGGTCCAGTTCAGGGTACAGCGGTCTCTGCCATCCATTTTGCATCATTTCTAGATTGAGCCTCATAGTGCCAATCCCAACAAGCTACATAATACTCTTCCTCACTGTCGCTTGCTTCTTTCTCTCCCAGCCGCCCAGGCCTCAAAACCACCCCAGATTCTGAAGAAGCCAAGCCAGTGTCCCACGTGGAGGCTGGCAAGCGGGTGGAGGAGCTGCGCCGTCGCCGAGGCGAAAACGAGAGCGAAGAGTTCGAGAAGATGAAACAGAAACAACAGGAGGCAGCCGTGGAGCTGGAGGAGCTGAAGAAGAAGCGCGAAGAGCGCCGGAAGATTCTGGAAGAGGAGGAGCAGAAGAAGAAGAAGGAGGAGGCAGAAAGAAAAACTCGGGAGGAGGTAATAGCTGCTTGATGTATATTCCAGGCTTCCTCAGCCTTGTTTTTGGCCTACAACGCCCATGATCCCTAGCTAGCAGGACCAGTGGTCAGGGATGCTGGGAATTGTAGTCTCAAAACGTCTGGAGGGCCAAGGTTGATAAAGCCTGATGCATTCAGAACATTGTTGTGGTTGATGGAGGAAACTGCCTCATATGGAGAGATTCCACTAGTGCATCTACATAAGTTTTGTCTATGCTGATTGACAGGGAAAGGGTAGGCACTTTGACCCTCTGTGTGCATGGGTGTCTTTGTAGAGCAGTGGCATTGCACACTATATCCCGAGCATGGTGTGGGATGAATTGCCCAGCTTTCTCCCATAAGAACAGGATCATTGGTTTGGGTAAATATCTCAATTGGACCTAAGAATTGTGCCTAGCTTCTGGTTGTACATCTCTGAATTAGGTTGCTCTGTTCCTTTGGCAAAGATCCTTCTGGTGGTGTTGTGACTCAGACTTACTTTAATGGAAAAATCTGGTTTGGAATAAGCTCTTTAAACGGAGGGTAATTGCCTTTTAAAACTAAGCGTCTAGCTCCTAAAACCCTATGGCTTTAACGAAAGACAGCAGCACATTCCAAAAAATGAGGCAACCAGTGACTAATATTGAAATACACTTTAAGGGAAATACTCCTCTCAAGAGATAATTGCATTGTACGAGGTGCTCTTTCAAAGCTTGCAATATTGTTGGTTCGTTTCATTACTTATTTCACCAAATTTGCACACCGCTCAGTTGTAAGCAACAGCAACAACTTCCTCAAAGCAGCTTACAAAATAATAAAACAATGAAATGAGTTCTTCTCTTCCTAAGTTATACTTGCAATCTATGGATTATCCTGCCTTTTTTACTGTTGTGCCACAGGACGGTCAGGAATTCTGTTCCCTTGCTACAGTTCTAGTTGGGTGTGGGGAAGATACAGAAATTTACCGCAGGGGTAGGAACGGATAGATCCCAATTGTTTGCTTTTAAATTGAAAAACTGCTCTGTGGAGAATCATGGAATCGTAGAGTTGGAAGGGACCCCAAGGGTCATCTAGATGAACCCCCTGCAAGAACAGAGAAAGTGCTTTGTGATGTCACATTCTCCTAACCAATCAGTGCTCTGAACAGCCACTTCAGGCTGGGCCCACAGCCCAGTGGCGTAGCATGGGGGGTGCAGGGGGGGCCAGCCACACCGGGCGCAACATCTGGGGGTTAGGGTTAGGGGGCGCAATCCACTGGTTAGGGGGCACAAATCCATGGGTTAGGGGGCGCAAATTACTTGCCTTGCCCCGGGTGCTGACAACCCACGCTACGCCACTGCCACAGCCTCAGTCCTTGAAAGATGCTTGCCAGACTTAGATAATCCTCTGGTGTGATCTATCGGGGTTTGTCCTTAGGTCTTAATTTTTATTGTGTATGTGTGATTGCAACAATATTAAAGGAAGTGCAGTTTCCACTGTAGCCTGACTCCTGTCTTCATGGATGCCTGTATACACTAGTATAGAAATGCCACCTTTCGTTAAGTTCCCACCAATTTTTCTTCTAATTTCTTCATAACTGTAGCCTTGTTCACTTAACAGTACTAGTTTACATCACTTTTTGGGTGCACAGCCAACTCTTTGCGCCATTTCTTTAATTTTATTATGTTATACAAGCTCACTAAATGAAAGAACCAAAAAACAAAATAAACAAAACAAAAAACCCCAACCAACTTGATAGCAATCACACAACACACTGACAAATGTCCTCCTCTCAGCTCTGGTACATAACATCAGTAGCTGAATCCTACTGTGACCTGATTGGATCATTGCCAAAACAAGATGACACCTGATTGGCTCTCTAAACACTCATGCTCATTGGCTACATTCAAATGAAGGAAAGCGGCTGCATATCATCCCAAGCAAATTGTGCTTCCTTTTTTCTGGTTATTTGGATATAACGTTTGATAGAATACTGATAACTGAACAAACTTCATTGCATTACATTCTTCATTAGATTATCTTTCCATTGATATATAGATTTATGCTGTTCCTCCATTGTATTGCGCCACACTCTAGCGGTGGCTTTGCTGAAGCAGCTGTGTTAACTGCTGTCCTGAATTTGTGTGTGTGTGTGAGAGAGAGACGTAAACATGAAAATGAGCTACAAGCTACTCATTCACTACATATTGTGAGTTTGGTAGGAAGAGAAGAGGCGGCTGAAGGAAGAAATTGAGAGGAGAAGGGCGGAAGCTGCCGAGAAACGCCAGAAGATGCCCGAGGAAGCCCAGAGTGAAGACAAGAAGCCGTTCAAATGTTTCACCCCAAAAGGTTCCTCTCTCAAGGTAAGGCTTCCTTGGGTCCATATGGAGGGTTAATTGCAGGTCAAGGAGGAATTTCAGCTGGCTCCTAGTGTCCGTAATCCAGGTTTGATGAAATGTATCCCCTATTTCACTTGCGAAGTAGGTGTGGAAATAATGCCTTTTCCTCTTCCTTGGTTCTGCTGATAGCATCTAAAAATTCTGATTGCTATACAAAAATTCAAAGCAACAGTACAGGCCTTGCCTATTGGCTCACTCCAGCATGACGGTCAGATCATACTTAAAGCACTTTCAACACATTTAAAGCACATAGCTTCCTTCTGCCACATCCTGGGCAGAAGGAAGTTTTCTCTTCACAGGCCTATATGATTGCCAGCACCTTTAACAAGCTACAGTTCCCGCAATTCTTTGATGGAAGCAAGATGCTTTAAATGTTTGCTGAATGTGCTTTGAAGACAGGTGCACTGACTCCTGAAGGCAGAGGGGTCTTCAGCCCCCTCAAGATCTGCTGGCAGGGTGCCAAGCCCCCTTGATGTTGAGGGGGCCATGCGCTCTCCAAACCCCCTCTTGGGCGCAAGACACCGCCTCTGTTTAAAGGTATGGTTTGGCTGCATCCCACCTCCCTTATTTAGTTTTTGGAGGGAGTGTCCAGGCCACATTCAAATAAACGCTTTTGCTTTATAACTCTGCAAAGTCTTTACTGCTCAAGGTTCTGTCTTGAGCTCGACCCTCCGGGAATAAGGTTCCCAACTTGTGTGTGTGTGTGTGTTTTGGTGCTCTGTGCTTTGTGACCAAAAAGATACGAAGTATTCTCCCACCACCATCAACAGCAGCAGCATGTGGGGCGTTATGTACTAAGCTTGGATCCTAGAACAATAGGCAAGTAGGATCCTAGAATGCAACAACTGATTGGCTTGCAGGAGAAGACCAATCGGGCTCTAGGAGGGAAGCAGAATCAGACAGGACCCATTGTGTAAATATAAAATATAAAGCCAGAGGTTTTTTGCGGAGGGGGATTCATTCACTGTTTTACGAGCTGCAATAAAGAGCATGAAATCACTATGCGACTCCAACTATATTTCATGGATGTAGCAATGAGAAGAAGAAAAGCTTTGCTTGCCGAATTTGCTACCCTGTTGAAGAGTTTGGATTTTATATCCCGCTTTATCACTACCCGAAGGAGTCTCAAAGCGGCCAACGTTCTCCTTTCCCTTCCTCCCCCACTACAAACACTCTGTGAAGTGAGTGGGGCTGAGAGACTTCAAAGAAGTGTGACTAGCCCAAGATCACCCAGCAGCTGCATGTGGAGGAGCGGAGAAGCGAACCCAGTTCCCCAGATTACGAGTCTACCGCTCTTAACCACTACACCACACTGGCTCTCAGGTCAGTTACGGGTCAGTGCCAACTGGACAGCCACTCGTGGCAGCACCACCTACAAGGCCTCATCAGACAATCGTAAGAGATCATAGCTCAGTGGCAAAGCACGTGCTTTTCATGCAGAAGGTCTCAGTCCCTGCTATCTCCAGTTTCTCAAGCTTAGAAGCAGCAGTGGACAGCAGAGTTGGGCTATGCCACTCACCCAACCTTACGCCAGCTGAGTTGCTGCTGCATACTAGGATGGAGAGGGCGAGGTCGGGGCTGTGCAGATGGGCTGGCAGAGCCAAAGCAGCACTCCTGCTGGCATGTTTGCACTGCACCTACTTCATGCCTGCCTCGCCCTTCATCCCAGTACACAGCAGCCACTCGGCCAGAAGGTGGCCAGGGGCGTGATGCTCCATGTCATCTGCTACTGCTTTAGAGGATCTGATAGCAGATGTTCGGTGGGATTCTGTGTGCAAGACCCTGCAGAGCTGTTTTAATTGAAACGGAAAATGCTCATCTAGATGGGCTCTCATAAGTACTGTTTGTAGATTCCGACAAATTTGGAAAGGAGATATTGCCCTTCCCTGACCGGTTCTCTTCATTCTCAGCTTAATCTACATCTGGAGTTGACTTTGGGCTTCCTCAAAAAAATAAAAATAAAAAATAGGAAGCTGCAGAGTAGGTTTTACTGTTACTGTTGTTCTTTTTCATTGCTGATGCTTCCCAGAGGAAGATTCTTATGTGCTGCCTTGTGAATCCTGGCATGTGTGTGTTGCTTACACTCAAAACAGAAATCTGTCTCTGCTGCACAGAACCATTAACAGCAACAAGAGTTTTGCCGCTGATATTAAAAGGACAGTGCATTAAACCCTATAGTTTTAGATTGAACAGGATGTAAAATTCAGACTGAGAGAGAAGGAAACTGGCTGGGTTTGGAATTTGGATTTAGAGAGATCATAACACCTTCTGCTTTTGATGTCTTGTTTTACAGATTGCTGCTTGTTTTTACAGATCTCTCCTGCTTTCTGTCTTGTTTTACAGATCTATTTTGTAATTCTGTTTACCGTATGTGCCTATAACATTTCTAAGTCGTGAGCATGCTGGTGTTGTGCAGTGACATCTGTTTTCTTGTGAATGATCTTGTGCTCAGCTTGATCAACTCCTTCAAATACATTTTCTTTCTCCCATTTTTTATAGGCCAGGGGCAGTCAATGTAGTTCCCTCCAGAGGTTGTCAGACTCCCAACTCCCATCAGCCCCACCCAACATGGTCCATTTTTTTTTTTTTTTTTTGGGGGGGGAGGTCAGGTGTTCTAGTCCAGCAACATCTAGAGGGCACCAGGTTGGTGACCCCAGTGTGCAAGCCTGCAAATTACAAAGCAATTTTTAATTTGTTTGTTTGTTCATCCCATTTATCAGCCAACCATTAAAAAAACTACAAGCAACAATAAACACAATACAAACCACAAAAGGCAAACAGCATAAAACTCCAACAGCAGGTAGAGATGCAAACCAATTTAAAAAGTTATGTAAAAAACGCAGCATCACAATAATCCTGGGCAGATAAAACAGTGTTTCCTTGAAGCCAAAAACTTGGGGTGCTGCAACTAAAAAGGCCCTCTCCTGAGTTACTGATACCCATCATACTTCTTAAAGCAAGAGCCCCGGAGGAAAACCTTAGCAGTTGTGCAGGTTCGTGTGGACAGAAGCCTTACAATCTCTTGACTAAAATTTTTAGTGTGCCCAACATGGGACTCAAACTCACAACCCTGAGATTAAGAGTCTCATGCTCTACCAACTGCGCTATTGCTAAAACATAACCTACTGTACAAAGATAGAGATTCAAACCTGCTGCTCTGTCCATACTTGGCTCTGCTTCCTCCACCTGCATGTGGCCCCCAGAAAGTTCCTCACTAGGAAATGCGGCCCTTGGGGAGGAAAAGGGCTCCCATGCCGTGATTGATCTGTGACCTTCCATGTGCTGCTGACCTACAACTCCCAGCAGCTTCAGCCAGCATAGCCAATGATTTGCAACAGTGGAAGTTGTCTTTCAGCTTCATCTGGAGATTGATCACAGGTTATTCACCTCTGGAGTAGAGATTTAATCCATTGGCTTCCAGTCCATTTTACTTTTGCATGGATTCACTCACAAGTCTGTTCTGTCTTGTTTCCGCCTTAAGCTATGATTATTATTTTTAAATGCACAAAAACGTGCATTTAGCTGATTATTTTAAATGCATTTTCTCTCAGAAAGTGTTTTCTCTCAAATTGCACATTTAAAACCTTGGTGTGTATGCGTGTTTGTGGCAAAATATGGGACATCCAGAGAGTAAAGGAATCGGATGAATTGCTAAATTCCAGTCTGCAAATTAATCTGGGATGTGCAGTCAGGTCTGTCCATGCTGGAATTATTGAATTCCTCAAGGATCCCTATAAACTGGGTGGTCTGACAGAAAAGCATACTGCCATGTTTATCATTCTCCAAGCAGGTATCTCTTAGTGATCCTCAATTAAAGAAAAACATGAATATATAAGCGCAGAGGAGGGCAAATAATACCAGCCAGACAAGAAGAGCAAAATGGCTGGCCATTTCAGATGTGATCGATTTCCTCACAAGGAAGTTCCCATAGAGATATAGATGTAGATACAAAAAGCACTGAGAGTGTGCAAATTATTGTTACGTTCTGATTGCATATGCAAATGTTTCTCTGCATTCAGCCATGGCTTTCTAGCGCATACATGTGGATTAAAACAAGTAACTATATGTGGTTGCTAGACATGTGGCTTGTATATTTTCCCCACTATGTTGAAATACTATTATCCTTGTTGGAAATACATGATTTTTGAAACAACCCTGAGAAGGGTTGAAAGAGGGAGAGAATTGAGGGATTTGTAGGGGAGCTGTATCCTTCTCTCTGTGTTACGTTGCCATCTTGTGGCGGTGAAAAGCACACTGCGTTTGAGGCCATCTGCAACCCCAAACTTCCAATCTGAGCAACAGTTCAGGTGCTCCAATTCTGCAGTAAGACAAGGGACGTGGGTGGTGCTGTGGGTTAAGCCACAGAGCCTAGGACTTGCTGATAAGAAGGTCGGCAGTTCGAATCCCCATGATGGGGTGAGCTCCTGTTGCTTGGTCCCTGCTCCTGCCAACCTAGCAGTTCGAAAGCACGTCAAAGTGCAAGTAGATAAATAGGTACCACTTTGGCGGGAAGGTAAACGGCGTTTCCGTGCGCTGCTCTGGTTCGCCAGAAGCAGCTTAGACATGCTGGCCACATGACCCGGAAGCTGTACGCCAGTTCCCTCAGCCAACAAAGTGAGACGAGCGCCGCAACCCCAGGGTTGGTCACGACTGGACCTAATGGTCAGGGGTCCCTTGACCTTTATATCCTTCTCTCTGTGTTACATTGCCATCTTGTGGCGGTGAAAAGCACACTGTGTTTGTGGCCATCTGCAACCCCAAACTTCCAATCTGAGCAACAGTTCAGGTGCTCCGATTCTGCAGTCAGACATTATCATGCAAGTGAATTACCCGGCGTGCAATTACTCCTTGCACGCTGGATTATTCGGCACGAAGATCCCAGATATCTCCTTTTAAATGTGCTTGTGGGAGGGAGTTACTGGGTTTGTTTGGGTTTGTTTTACTGCATATTTTAATTGTCCCTTCCAGCTCTGCAAGTATATGATTCTAAGAGACTCCCATGCTTTCAGAACTGCAGAATCCACAGGAGGTCCTAACTAGCCATGAGTTCCTTCCCCTCCATGGTCACCTCATCTTGTTGCGGTGGTGTTGTGTGTTGTGCTACTGTTTTGTTTAGTGCATCTTTGCTGATCGCTCAGCTTCTTCTCTTTTCACCAGGCTCTGTTGCCTTTGTAAACCTTGAATTTTATTTTACTTGACTTTTTTCTTCTTTTCTAGATAGAAGAACGTGCAGAGTTCTTGAACAAATCTGCCCAAAAGAGGTAAAAGACCCTTGCTGTAGCAACAAGAGCATTGTAAAAATTCGGGGCCCAGCAATAGGGAGTAACTTTCCCCCTCATTTATTTAATTTTTTTACATAGTGGAATGAAACCTACCCACACAACTCCAGTCGTCTCCAAGATAGACAGCAGGTTGGAGCAGTACACTAGTGCAATTGAGGTGAGATTACTGCAGCTTCAGGATGTATTGGGTTCTTCTGCTTGCCTGCTGGAAAGGCCCAGAAAATGTACTTGGGGCTTCAGGCCCAGGAAAGAGTAAACTTGGATGAAACACAAAACCATGGTTTGCTTAGTGAAATTGGTTAAACATCTGAACCAAAGTCTGCCTACAAACCTGTGCTTAGTGTCAATAAACCCAAAACAGAAATCTCAGCCTGAAGCTGGTTTGTAAAGAACAGCTTGTACTAACCACAGTTTCATGTAGCATGTGAATCTACAGATTACTGAAAGCCATAGTTAGGGCCAATGCTCAGCCTCAAGAGGCTGCTGCACCAGGAAGATGGGAGGGGACTTCAGAATTTGTGTGCTGAGCGAATGGGAAACAGAGGCAGGCCAGCAGCTCACAACCATGGTTTGCCTATTGTTTGTTTGGAAGAGCAAACCACGGTGTGGGTTCTTAACTATGGTTAGCACAATCCACGGTTTTATGTTATGTCTGAACTCAGCCACTCCCTCCCAGTCCCTTTTGTTGAAATCTTGGTTATTCTCCAAGTGCTTGAATACTGTAACTTTAAGCTGGAAAGGAAGAACTGAAAGCATCCTTAGAGGGAGAATCTTTGCAGCTGCAGCTTATTTTTGAATTCAAGCAGTGACTGCAAAGGAAGGATCAGAAGCATACTTAGAACATATTCTCAGTTCTCCCTTTGTAGCCTCAGCATGTGAATTAGAATCGCATGGTGTCTGATGATTGGCAGCTGGGCACTCCCACACACATGACCCTATGGCTGGATGCAGTTCCCTCCCTCTGCATCCCCACCTCCAGACACTAAACAAGCAACTGCACAGCTTTCCCTAACATAAATGGTGCAGAAAAACAGAAGTGAGTGTTGTCCACATACTGATGCCACTTTGCCTCAAATCCCTGGATGACCACTCAAGAGTAGATTTAATTTTTCTCTCCCCAGCAGCATTCATAGCAAAGTGCTCCCCTGCCCCCAACATGGCTGTGGTGCTTAGGGAAAACCCCTCCCACTGGTGCACCATAGATCCCTCTGCAAATGGAATTTAATAATAATAATAATAATAATAATAATAATAATAATAATAATAATAATAAATTTATATTCCGCCCTCCCCAGCCGAAGCTGGGCTCAGAGTGGCTAACAACAATAAAAGTAACACAGCATTCTAAAATAATTTCAAATCAAATTGATGGCAACCATTGGGCTAGAGTTCTGTGAGGGTTACCAAAGGAGGGGGTCAGACTGTGCCTTGGCCAAAGGCCTGGTGGAACAGCTCTGTCTTGCAGGCCCTGCGGAAAGAAGTCCTGCAGGGCCCTAGTCTCTTGTGACAGAGCGTTCCACCAGAGGGGCCACAGCCGAAAAAGCCCTGGCTCTGGTTAAGGCCAGCGTAACCTCCCTGTGGCCCGGGGCCTCCAAGATGTTTTTGTTTGAAGACCGTAAGGTCCTCCGTGGGACATACCAGGAAAAATCATAGCTACTCACTATGCAATGGAAGGAACATCTGTTTTGGCCTGGAGACTGACTGGCTTCTTCCTGCAGGGCACCAAAGCTGCAAAGGCCGCCAAGCCAGCAGCCTCTGACCTCCCTGTTCCTGCCGAGGGAGTCCGAAACATCAAAAGCATGTGGGAAAAAGGCAACGTGTTCTCGTCACCTTCTGGCACGGGGACACCCAATAAGGTAAGTGTTCCCCCCTTTGAAGTCATGCACACGTTTAAGCTCCTCTGCTCTGATTCCAGATAGCGGTCAAGGCAAGGGAGGAAAAGATGGTTAGGACCACTTTTTGCAGGGCTTGGGGCAGTGGAAACCTTCGCTGGTCCATGTCTATTAGGCATTGCTGATGGATGGAGAATCCCAAGTGGGAAGAGGGGTGTTGCATTGAGGTCCTGCTTGCAGGATTCCCAGGGGCACCTGGCTGCCGACCACTGTGAGAACCGGGTGCAATACGATAATCTTTAATGTCATTGTCCCATACAGAACAACGAAAATGAAAAATCTACACAAAACATTCAAAACCCAACAAGCCTGCTATCCCAGCTATCCCAACCTGGTTAGCCCCCTAAAAACTCTGATACCCCATTTTTAATACAATATACTCCTTACACTGCGTTTAAAACCAAAATCGCATTTGGGTAGTAACTGTTTCTCAGGCGGCTAGTCCTACTCTTTATAACCCTGTACCTTCTTCCAGAAGGCAGAAGCTGAAAGAGATCATTTCTGGGGTGCGCACTATCCTGCACTATCTCTGCAGCTTCCTTATGGCACCTAGCAGCATAGATTTGATCCAAGGTGGGAAGAGTGAACCCAATTATTCTCTCCGCAGTCTTTACAACCCTGGACGGCATTGTTTTTCCCCTGACCGTGCAGCTCCCAAACCACACACAAACAGACCATAAGTTAATACACTCTCAGCAGTACAATGGTAAAGTGCCATCAACAGGTCATTTGAGAGATTGTTTTCCGGAGGACTAGATGGGCCACTGGCCTAATTCAGCAGGACTCTCCTTATGATCTTAACCTTGCACTCTGCATCTAAAAGGCAATGGGGGCTCTCCATTGCACAGCCCCCTAGACTACAGCATCTGCTCTACGTTTTGAGGACACATCACCCAAAGCCCACCACTTCCGTGAAGTTGCAAAACACAGGCTTGAGATACGATTTATTATATTTCTACGCTGCTCTTCACTGGAAGGAGTCCCAAAGTGGCTAACAAACAAGAAGTAACATCACAGAACATCACAAACGCAGCATAAATCATGCAGAATAATTAACGAATCATCAGTAGAACAATTGCAATCTATAAAAAGACCTTAACAAGGCTGCAACTAAGAAATGAGCTAAACATTGCAATAAAGCAAACGTCATGTTACTAGCAAATCAGCACAGCGTTCGTAAAACAACATAGCACCAGCTAAAAAATAAGCTAAGCATCACAATAAAAGCAAAAGTCGTATTATGTGATTAACAAATCAGTGCAGCATTCTAAATATATAGAAAATATATAAATAATATAATAATAATAATAATAATAATAATAATAATAATAATAATAATATAATTTATTTATACCCCACCATCTGGCTGGTTTCCCCAGCCACTCTGGGAAACTTCCAACAAAATTTTAAAATACAATAGTATGTCAAACATAAAAGCTTCCCTAAACAGGGCTGCCTTCAGATGTCTTCTAAAAGTCTGGTAGTTGTTTTAACAAAATATTAACAAAATAGCAGCAAACCAACAACAACTAAGCACTGTTCAGTTCATACACAAACTCTCCACACTCCCATGCCTCATAATCTTTCACTCTGTTCAGCTCATTAGAATAAGCATACACTTTATCCCCATGGCAGCAACTCCCCTGTGAAGTAAAACCAAACGCCCCTGATGGCAAGCAGACACTCTCTCAGCTCGCTGTTCTTCCTCTGGAAACTGCTCCCTTATGGAGGCTCCTA